>NC_079324.1:20000-4952500 GCF_029931775.1 Euleptes europaea | reverse complement strand
TAGGGTTAGGGTTAGGGTTAGGGTTAGGGTTAGGGTTAGGGTTAGGGTTAGGGTTTAATTAGGGTTAGTGTTAGGGTTAGGGTTAAGGTTAGAGTTAGGCTTAAGGTTAGGGTAAGGGTTAGGGTTAGGGTTAGGGTTAGGGTTAGGGTTAGGGTTAGGGTTAGGGTTAGGGATAGGGATAGGGTTTGGTTTGGGTTAGGGTTAGGGTTAGGGTTAAAGGCAGGGTTGGATTAGGGTTACAGTTAGGGTTTAGGGTTATGATTAAGGTTAGAGTTAGGGTTAAAGGTAGGGTTGGGTTAGGGTTAGGGTTAGGGTTTAGAGTAAACGATAGAGTTAGGGTTAGGGTTGAATTAGGGTGAGGGTTAGGGTTTAGAGTTAAGATTCGGGTTAGGGTTGAGTTAGGGTTAGGGTTAGGATTTAGGGTTAGGGTTAGTGTTAGGGTTGGGTAAGGTTTAGGGGTAGGGTTAAAGGTAGGGTTGGGTTAGGGTTAGGGTTGGGTGGTAGGGATAGGGATAGGGATAGGGATAGGGATAGGGATAGGGATAGGGATAGGGATAGGGATAGGGTTAGGGTTAGGGTTAGGGTTAGGGTTAGATTTAGGGTTGGGTTAGGGTTAGGGTTAGGGTTAGGGTTAGGGTTAGTTTAGGGTTAGGGTTAGGGTTAGGGTTAGGGTTAGGGTTAGGTAAGCATTAGGGTTACGGTTAGGATTACGGTTAGGGTTAAGGTTAGGGTTAGGGTTGAATTAGGGTTAGGGTTAGGGTTGGGTAAGCGTTAGGGTTAGGGTTAGGGTTAGGATAAGGGTTGGGTAAGGGTTAGGGTTAGGGTTAAAGGTAAGTTTGGGTTAGGGTTATGGTTAGCGTTTAGGGTTAAGGTTAGTGTTAGGGTTAAAGGTAGGGTTGGGTTAGGGTAGGGTTAGGATTAGGGTTGGGTAAGGGTTAGGGTTAGGGTTAAAGGTAGGGTTGGGTTAGGGTTAGGGTTAGGGTTAGGGTTTAGGGTTTAGGGTTTAGGGTTTAGCGTTAAGGTTACGGTTAGGGTTAGGGTTAGAGTTAAAGGGAGGGTTGGATCAGGGTTATGGTTTGGGTTAGGGTTTAGAGTTAAGGTTAGGGTTAGGGTTGAATTAGTGTTAGGGTTAGGGTTAGGGTTTAAAGTTTAGGGTTAAGGTTAGGGTAAGGGTTAAGGTAAGGGTTAGGGTTAGGGTTAAATATAGGGTTGGGTTAGGGTTGGGTTAGGGTTAGGGTTTAGAGTTAAGTTTAGGTTTAGGTTTAGGGTTGAATTAGGGTTAGGGTTTAGGGTTAAGGTTAGGGTCAGGGTTAGGGTCAGGGTTAGGGTTGAGTTAGGGTTGGGTAAGCGTTAGGGTTAGGGTTTGGAAATTGTTAGGGTTAAAGGTAGGGTTGGGTTAGGGTTAGGGTTTAGGGTTCGGGTTCGGGTTAGGGTTAGGGTTGGGTGTTAGGGATAGGGTTAGGGTTTGGGTTAGGGTTAAAGGTAGGGTTGGGTTAGGGTTTGGGTTTTAGGGTTAAGATTAGGGTTAGGGTTAGGGTTAGGGTTAGGGTTAGGTTTAGGGTTAGGGTTAGGTTTAGTGTTAGGGTTAGGGTTTAGGGTTAAGGTTAGGGTGAGGGTTTGTTTTGAATTAGTGTTAGGGTTAGTGTTAGGGTTAGGGTTTAGGGTTAAGGTTACGGTTAGGGTTAGGGTTAGGGTTGAATTAGGGTTAGGGTTAGGGTTAGGGTTAGGGTTAGGGTTAGTGTTGGGTTAGGATTAAGGTTAGCATTAGGCTTAAGGTTAGGGTAAGGGTTAGGGTTAGGGTTAGGGTTCGGTAAGCATTAGGGTTACGGTTAGGGTTAGGGTTAGGGTTAGGGTTAGTGGGTTTGGGTTAGGGTTAGGGTTGGGTAAGGGTTACGGTTAGGGTTAAAGGCAGGGTTGGATTAGGGTTAGGGTTTAGGGTTATGATTAAGGTTAGAGTTAGGGTTAAAGGTAGGGTTTGGTCAGGGTTAGGGTTTAAAGTAAACGATAGAGTTAGGGTTAGGGTTGAATAAGGGTGAGGGTTAGGGTTTAGAGTTAAGATTAGGGTTAGGTTTGAATTAGGGTTAGGGTTTAGGTTAGGGTTGAATTAGGGTTAGGGTTAGGATTTAGGGTTAAGGTTAGGATTAGGGTTAGTGTTGAATTAGGGTAATGGTTAGAGTTAGGGTTAGGGTTAGGGTTAGGGTTACGGTTAGGGTTGGGTAAGGTTTGGGTAAGGGTTGGTTTAGAGTAAAGGATAGAGTTAGGGTTAGGGTTAGGGTTAGGGTTAGGGTTAGGGTTAGGGTTAGGGTTAGGGTTGGGTAAGGGTAAGGGTTAGGGTTAGGGTTAGGGTTAGGGTTAGGATTAGGGTTAAAGGTAGGGTTGGGTTAGGGTTAGGGTTAGGGTTAGGGTTTAGGATTTAGGGTTTAGGTTACGGTTAGGGTTAGGGTTAGATTTAAAGGTAAGGTTGGGTTAGGGTTAGGGTTTGGGTTAGCTTTTAGAGTTAAGGTTAGGGTTAGGGTTGAATTAGGGTTAGGGTTAGGGTTTAAAGTTTAGATTTAAGGTTAGGGTAAGGGTTAGGGTAAGGGTTAGCGTTAGGGTTAAATGTAGGGTTGGGTTAGGGTTTGGTTAGGGTTACCGTTTAGAGATAAGTTTAGGTTTAGGGTTAGGGTTTAATTAGGGTTAGGGTTTAGGGTTTAGGGTTAAGGTTAGGGTCAGGGTTAGGGTTGAGTTAGGGTTAGGTTAGGGTTAGGGTTAGGGTTGGGTAAGCGTTAGGGTTAGGGTTAGGGTTTGGAAATTGTTAGGGTTAAAGGTAGGGTTGGATTAGGGTTTAGGGTTAGGGTTAAGGTTATGGTTAGGGTAAGGGTTAGGGTTGGGTGTTAGGGTTAGGGTTAGGGTTAGGGTTTGGGTTAGGGTTAGGGTTAATTTAGGGTTAGGGTTAGGGTTAGGGTTAGGGTTAGGTAAGCATTAGGGTTACGGTTAGGATTACGGTTAGGGTTAAGGTTAGGGTTAGGGTTGAATTAGGGTTAGGGTTAGGGTTGGGTAAGCATTAGGGTTAGGGTAAGGGTTGGGTAAGGGTTAGGGTTAGGGTTAAAGGTAAGTTTGGGTTAGGGTTAGGGTTAGCGTTTAGGGTTAAGGTTAGGGTTAGGGTTAGGGTTAAAGGTAGGGTTGGGTTAGGGTTAGGGTAAGGGTTAGGGTTTAGAGTTAACGTTAGGGTTAGGTTTGGGGTTGAATTAGGGTTAGGGTTAGTGTTAGGGTTTAGTGTTAAGTTTAGGGTTAGGGTTAGGGTTAAGGTTAGGGTTGAATTAGGATTAGGGTTAGGCTTGGGTAATCATTAGGGTTAGGGTTAGGGTTGGGTTAGGGTTAGGGTTACGGTTAGGGTCAGGGTTTGGGGTTAGGGTTAGGTTTAGGGTCAGGGTCAGGGTTGTCGCAATTTGGGCCGTTAACTGCCTACACTCTTAGAAAGGATCCCTTCCTGAGAAGGGATATGTTATCTTATTCAGCGAGACACCACTAGACCGGAATCAACGTTTCCTAGAAACTTGTTATGGTTCCTAGAAAATCTCTTGAACACGCCAATAAATTTATAATACTGGACAAGAGTAGACGTATAAAAAACACATTTATTTACATTATATTATATCTATATTTCTATACACTATATTATATATCCTTTTTGGTTGCAAAACCTTAAAATATCATATAAGGCTCGACATCATTAGTCTTAAACATGTTTATATAGCAAGTAATCATTCACAGTCTCTATGCCTCCATCTTAGTCAGAATATACTCGTCCTTAGTACAATGCAGTTTCATTCAGAATAAAAGGTTACAGAAATCCTGTCAAAATATGGTTAATTCTTTGGAGAAAGATTTGGTTAGAAGCATCCTAACTTAAATCATCATATTTCAGTACAGAAAACACACTATACCTTGCTGTGTCATCTGTAGTCCTCTAAGAATCTAAGCTCTATGAGAACATATGAAGTTATCCCAGAGTATCTGTATTTTCTAAGTCTTGAATCCTTTAAAGACTTCTATTAATATTCTTAACTGATCATCATTAAGATCAGGCATTGTCTATGTACATGCTATGCATATTCTTTCTAGTTTTAGACATCAATGCTGAATATATAAATACTATGTGTTAGCTTAAAGCTGTTTAAAGTCTCTTTGGTTGTGCTAATCTTTGTATGCGCTGTAATGTATCAGCATTGTGCATATCTCACAGAGTACAGAGAATCTCCTTTCCCTTCAGGAATATCTCTGTTCTCTTGCTCTGAGTAGGTTCAGAAGTCCCTCTGTTAAGTAGAGGACGTTCTGACACTTTCTCAGAGGTCTAGCTATTAGCCCTGTGTTCAGGATGCTCTTTAGCATTGGTAAGCCAAATAGGTTTAGTTTGTAACAATCCATAAATCCAATGGACTCTCAATGTTCCAATATATGGAAAGATCACTGCACTTAGGTTCCCATTCAAAGAATAGGAATTCTAAGGGTCTATATCTTCTTCTAGGAATAGAGCAGTCTCACAAGAAGACTGTAAGTAAGATATGTTGAAATATCCAGATCTTGATACTTCAAGATACCTCAGAGAACTGCTGTCCACCCAAGGATCACAGTCTCAATGTCTTACATCTCAGGCCTTTGAGATGGAGAAATGTTACTTCAGACAGCTGCAGTCTGCCAGCAATAACAATCTGAAGCGCTGGCTGTACTGTGGCTGTATTGATACTGTTTCTAGACTCATTAAGAGTGAAGAGAGATCCTTTATCTCCTCTTTCTTATCCATTAAGAGGAATACCTTTTATTCCCTTTGTCTGCAGTGCAGAAATGGCTTACTAGCAGCTGCTCAGCTCTTTAGGTCCATATATGGGCGTCCTTTCCTTTCAGTCCACTTTGCTTAAATTATAAACACTTATTTCTGAGTTACATGATCCCGTTATATACATAATTTGTATACCATCCTCTTCGTTAGGACAATACGCATTAAATGAGACAACTTAGAGATCTGCAGCACAACAGATCTGTAGCACAACATTTAACTAACTCATAAAACACAATTATAGCTTACATTGTCACTTGCAAAGTGTCTTTGTTTACAGAAGAGCAAGAAAGCATATTACTCGTATCTTTGAGAGAACTTTAATGCCTTTAAGCTATAATAAGTACAGTTTCAGCTATTAATGTCCTCTTAGTACATTAAGATATCTTAAGACCTTGAGAAGGACAAAAGTGTCTTGCTTTTGTGATTCTGACATCTGGCAGCTGAGTCAGAAAGGTGATTTTGGTCACGTCTTATTGATAGATAAGGAAAGGTGCTCTGCTTTGCCCCTTCAAGGACAAGGACTAGAGCGACTTTATTAGGTAGCTCTTTTTTTTTTTTAATTTTTATAAATTTTATTTATATAATTGGAGGAGTACAGGAAAAAAAACGGGAGGGGTGAAACGTTATAAGTATAAAAACAATACATATTAAAAAATAAGCTCAGTTGTATATTGTAAAACATTTTCTGTACAAAAGAAAAAAATTAATGCAAGGTATCATTCAATTATTCTACTTGTGTTGATATTCTATTGTATGGAAGTCTAAAGTTTACTTAACAGTTATTTAAAACAAGTTAAATGGTACACCACCAACATTTTTCATTTAGTTAGCTACAATTCATATAGGTATAAAATGACACCCACTTATCGTCAAATTGCTCTGTCGATTCACTGGGTTTTAAATTTATCTCGAAAGTCATCTTAGCCATACTAGCGTATTCCAACAGTTTTTCTTTCCAGTCTTCTATTTGGGGGTGTGAGTTTGTTTCCAAGTTCTTGCCAGAACCGTTCTAGCTGCAGTTGTAGCATATTTAAAAACGTCGTGAAATTTCAAAGGCAAGTTTGGTGGCACTATACTAAGTAAATAAAATTTAGGATCAAATGTTAACTTAGTATTTAACATCAACTGAAGTTCTTGGTGAATTTTTTCCAATATATTTGTAACTTTGGACATGTCCACCAGACATGAAAATAGGAACCGTCTGTGTCTTGACATTTCCAGCAGGCACCTCTTTTTCCGGGAGTAGTCATCTGGGAAAGCATATTAGGAGTCAAATACCATCTGTAAAATGTTTTGTACCAATTTTCTTTCACTTCTTGGGACACAGTATATTTCAATTCATAAGTACAAAGTTTTTCCCATAAATCCATATTGATCATTTCTCCAAAATTTTGCATCCATTTTATCATATTAATTTTCACTTGTTCTTCTTCTGTTTCGTATTTCAAAAGGAGCTTGTAAATTTTTCCTAATAAATGTGAATCATTTTTAGATGTTATCTGCTCAAATTCTGTTAGTTCACGAAATGGCTGAGGATAAAGACAGTCTTTTTGTAAGTTAGACCTCAATTGTAAATAAGTCAGCCAATTCAGTTTTTGAAATTTTTCTTGGAGTTTAGTCAGGGTCTTAATTTCTCCTGTGGGCTCTATCGTTTGATTATAAGTAAAATGAACACCCGGTTTCAGTTTAACGTTGTCATGATAAGCTTCGACTGGCGACATTATGGATGGTGGAGAAGGACTTATTCTCTTTTTGTATTTTTTCCATACTTTCAATAGCGCTGTTTTAACATCGCAATCTTCTGGTGCTTTGTCCTTTTGAATTTTTACTGTAGAGTCCCACAGGACTTTGTGAAAACCTTGTCCAAGATCCGCTCGTTCTAAGATGACATGTCTGGCTTCGGGATATTTTATCCATTCTGTAATCCAAGTTAGACAAGCAGCGTGATAATATAGTTTAAAATTAGGTAATGCTAATCCTCCTCTTTTCTTTTCGTCTTGTAACACTTTAAATCTAATTCTTGGTTTTTTCCCATTCCAGACGAATCGGTTGATTTGTTTTTGCCAACTTTCTATTGTTCTGTCTGGAATTTCAATCGGCAGAAATTGGAATAGAAAATTTAGTCTGGGAAGTACATTCATCTTTATCACCGATATCCTTCCCAACCATGAAATGTTCATTTTGGACCATAAACTTAAATCCCTTTCTATTTTTCCCCAGATTTTCAAACAATTTAACCTTAAAAGTGTCCTATTTTGTGAAGATATATTGACACCCAGATATTTAACTGATTCCTTGGCAATTTGGCAACCAGTAACTTCTTTAATATACTTGTCTTCATCTATTGTAGTATTAAAGGTCATAATTTTCATCTTTGTTTTATTCAATTTGTAACCAGAATGCTTTGCATATTCCGTAATGTGATAATAAACCTGTGGAAGTGTTTGTCTGGGGTTCTGACAGATTAAAACAACATCGTCTGCATAGCTTTTAATTTTCTTCGTTTCCTATTGTAAGACCTTTAATCTGTGGGTCATTTCTTATATAGTTCGAAAGAACTTCTATTGATAAATCAAAAAGAAGTGGAGAAAGTGGACAGCCTTGTCTTGTGCCTTTTGTGATAGCAAATTCTGTTGACAATGAACCATTAATCAAAAGACGTGCTTTTTGAGCAGAATCTATTGCGTTAAAAATCATTAAAAGAGTGTCTCCACAGTCCATTTGTTGTAAAGTTTTGTAAATAAAATGCCAAGAAACATTGTCAAAAGCTTCTTCTGCGTCTAAAAAGATCATTGCAGTTTTTAGTGAGTTAGACTTTGTGTATTTAATTGCACTGAGGATCAATCGTACATTATCTCTCATAAGTCTCTTCGGAATAAAGCCAGTTTGATCTGGATGTACCAATTTACCAATGTATTTTTGAAATCTTTTGGTAATTATGGAGACAAAAAATTTGTAGTCAATATTTAACAATGAAATTGGTCTGTAAGCTTGAGGAAGATATTGATCTGTACCTTCTTTTGGGATCAGGGAAATATGTGCTTCCTGCCAAGACGGAGGAATCTTGCCATATTCAATTACCTCATTGTAAAGAGAAAGTAAAACTGGAGTAAGTTGTTGTTCAAACAACTTGTAAAATTATGGTGTTATACGTCCGGACCGGGTGCCTTATCTGGTTTCAGATTATGTATAGCATCCACGATTTCTTGGGTTGTTATCTTCTGATTAAGACTCTCTTGATCTTCTTTTAGTAGCTTAGGTAATTGTGCATCAGATAAATAAGCTCCTAATCCGTCTTCTTGCAGATCATCCTTCGCGTATAATTGCTTGTAGTAGTCAACAAATATTCTTTCAATTTCTTCTTGTTTGTTATGAATTATCCCATTAACTTTAGCCCCGATTATCTTTCTTGTCTTCTCTTGTTGTCGAAGTTGATTAGCTAAAAAACGACCAGGTTTATTTGCTCTTTCAAAAAGTCTTTGCTTAGCATATCTAATTTTTGTTTGAATTTCTTCTGTTTCTATCAACTCAATTTGATGTTTGGTCATCTTAATACCATGTAAAGTATTTTTATCTGACTTAGTTTGGACTTTTTTTCCCATTCTTCTTAATTGATCTTGGAGATCTTTAAGTTTCTTCTGTTTGTCTTTTTTAATTTTAGAGTTCAAGGCGATCATTTTCCCTCTGATAAAAGCTTTGCTAGCATCCCATATGATTAAATCGGACATACCTTCAGTCTTATTTAACGTAAAAAACTCCTCCACATCACGTTTGCATTGTTCAAGCGTTTGTTTTCTCCGCAGTATTTGGTCATTCAAACGCCACCTTCTGATCCCTGTTCTGCCTTTTAGCAAAGTCAATTCGATCGGGTTATGATCTGACAGTATTCTAGGTGCAATCTGTATCCTTTCTACACTTGTTGTCATTGATCTGGAGATCCAACACATGTCAATTCTGGAATGTGATCCATGACTATTAGAATAAAATGTAAAATCTTTTGTTCTTGGATTCTTCATTCTCCATATGTCAATTAAGTTAAATTCTTTCATTAGTTTAAGAACATTCTTCGGCAATTTTCCTGATGTACTATTGCGAGTTTTATCTATCGTTGGATTCACAACTGCATTGAAATCTCCTAAAATTATTATTTCTCCTTGGTGATATTCTGCGAGATTCTTAAACAGTGTCTCGTAAAAGGCTTCTTTGGCAGTGTTCGGAGCATAAATATGTGCTATTGTAAAAGAAATTCCATCTGGCCCATGAAGGATCAAAATTTGATGTCAGTCTGGGTCTGCTATATGGGTCTTAACGGTCAAGATTTTCTCATTTATATAGATAGCTAGGCCTCTCTTCTTCTCTTGAGCCGATGCAAGATAAGGAGTTCCAAGGTGATTTGTCTGTAAGATTTTTTCATGTTCTTTTCTAATATGAGTTTCTTGAAAGCAGACAATGTCTTTCTTTTGTTTTTTTAAACTGTGAAAAACTCTCTTTCTTTTGTTAGGGGAATTAAGACCATTTATATTCAATGATACAATCTGTAAATGGTTCATGGTAAAATTAGAATTCAAATCTACAATGCTGCTGCTCGGTCTAGTTTGTCACCTTCAGTAGTCTTCTTATGTTTTCTAAGTTCTCGTTTTTCAAGTGGTTGTTTTTTGTCTTTCTGGGTCAGTTGTGACGTACTGGGACCGGCTTCTGGAATGTCTTCGAGATCTTTTGGAGGAGAGTCTTCTGAAGTTTTTAATTCTTCGAGTAAGTCTTTTGCTTGGAATTGATTGTGAATTATTCTCTTCCCTTGTGGTAATGAGATCTCTAAAGAGTATGGAATGAGCCAACGAAACCTGATTTGTTGCTTAGCCAATTCTTGCTTTAATTCGTTGTACTCTTTCCTTTTGGATAAGACGCTTCCCGGGAGGTCAGATAAGATCTGTATTGAACTTCCTTCCCAAATCAATGGATCGTCTCTTTGTGTCCTCAGCAACAGATCTCTGGTTCTTTTGTGAACAAATCTCACCAATATATCTCTTGGTTTGTTATATTTAGTAGCAAAAGATGAGTTTATTCTATAGCAAAATTCCAAAAGGGTGTCATCCTCGTCAAAATCATAATTGTCGTGAAGTAATGCCCTGAGATCTGCCTCCAGGCTATCTTTCCTGAAACGTTCAGGAATCCCACGAAATTTAATATTTTTGTCTCTAAGCTTCACTTCATGTGCATCAGCTTTGGTTGAAAGATCTTGAATTATTTTTGATTGTTCCAGAAGCTCTGTAGTATGTTGCGTTACTGAAGTCTCTATGTCTTCTTGCTTCTGTTTAATTTCTTGAGAATTAAATTCAAGCTTTTCTTCAACCTTTGCAATACTTTGAAGCACTTTCTGTTCTGAATCTTGAATTGACTTCTGTAAGGAAGTTTTCATATCCAGTATCATTTCCTGAGTACGCAGAAAAAAGTCCTGACTTTCTTTGGCCATCACCAAACTTTTTGCCTGTAGCTTCTCTGCTGTGGGTTTAAATTTCGCAACGTCAACCTCTTGTTCTTCTTCTGACTCCTCAAATTCTTCTAAAAACTTCTTTTGTTGTTTGCCTTTCAATTTTGGGGATTGTCGATGCACAAAGCTGGTGAATCTTTTCCTCATAATAATTAAAAACCTGAAAACGTATCAACTTCAATCTTATACATATAAAATTGTTATCATCTTCATTCTCCCGGCTACACAGTATTAAAGAGTAAATAATTGTTCTATGTGTAACAGATGATTCCCTAAATGGTCAACTCATTAACTAGTGAGGTTCATTAAATTCATTAAATTCGTTTAGTAAATCAGTTAACACAGTCTGTAATAGTACTTCAAAAGGATAAATCAACTAAGTTAATTGTCAGTAGTCAATAGTTGTTATATATATATATATATATATTAAAGAAAGAAAAAAAGCAAAAATTTTCAAAAAATATAATGTAATGTAATTAGCTCAGTTAATAATTTATTCCGGAGTTCAGTAATTGCCAATTTTAAAAATTATATTCCATAGATGAATGTCACATAGAAAAAAGGAGAGAAGAAAAAAAAATTGATTGGTCTTCAGTTAATGTCTATAGTCTTTTAACCTGCAAGATTGCCAGTAAAAAAACAGTAGAGGGGAGTGCAACTGTAAATCATCCAAAAACCACTGGAGGGCAGCAAAGCGTCTGTGTAAATTTTTCAGTATGAAGAAACGAAAGTGACTCTCTAAAACACCGACTCCATTTTGTGGGCTCCGTTTAAAGTTATAAAATTTGTTTAACAAAAAAAAACAAAAGAGAAAAAGGAAAAAATCACGATGAGGGGCGCGGAGCTAATCCAGTACAAGGCGGGGGGGAGGGGTTGTGAAGGAAGAGAAACCAAGAAGCCGAGATCCACACTGCTAGCAACCGTCTGGCTCTGCCGCCGCCGCCACGCCGCCGCTGCGTCGCCGCCACCACCGATATCCTGGCTCCTACGGCCCGCTCCGGGTCTGTCGGCCCCCCCCGCTCACGGGCGAGCCGGCAGCCCAGGGCAGCCGCACAGAAACCGCGCCGTGCTGTTCAGCTGCACCCGACTCCAAAGCTCAGCCGCAAGAGGGTAATTCCCCCCCTTTCTTTCCACTCCAGTCAATCAGTCGTCTTCGCTCTTAAGCAGCCTCTTTCCTCTTGTTTAAGACTTAAGTTACTGGCATAATAGATCCTAGGCTTATAATGACTTTCGGTTTGTTTTTATGTAAAATATAGAAAGTCTCTTAAAAAATGGAAATGGGGGGAGGAAAAATATGGACGGAGGGCCGCCATGGTCTCGGTGAACTCACCCCCAGTTGCTTCCTTCATCACCAGACGCTTAAGTCGGCGTTTTGCTGGCTGTTGGACCCCCACAATAAAGACGGGGGGGCTTTATGGAGAGATTCTCCTATTTGCCCACTCCCCCCAAGCCTGGGAGGGTCTCCACGGAGGCGATTGGGAACCTGCGAAAGGAATTGCGTCTGGCAAACTCGATCTCCGCCCGGAAGTCAGGCTTTAACCCATGACAGGGTTAGGGTTAGGGTTAGGGTTGGGTTAGGGTTAGAGTTAAAGGTAGGGTTGGGGTAGGGTTAGGGTTAGGGTTTAGGGTTAAGGTTAGGATTAGGTAAGGGTTAGGGTTAGGGTTAAAGGTAGGGTTGGGTTAGAGTTAGGGTTTAGGGTTAAGGTTAGGGTTAGGGTTAGGGTTAGGGTTAAAGGTAGGGTTGGGTTAGGGTTATGGTTAGGGTTAGGGTTTAGAGTAAAGGATCGGGTTAGGGTTAGGGTTGAGTTAGGGTTAGGATTAGGGTTAGGGTTTAGGGTTAAGATTAGGGTTGAATTAGGGTTAGGGTTAGGGTTGGGTAAGGGTTAGGGTTAGGGTTAGGGTTAGGGTTAAAGGTAGGGTTGGGTAAGGGTTAGGGTTAGGGATTAGGTTAGGGTTAGGGTTGAATTAGGGTTAGGGTTTAGGGTTGAGGTTAGGGTTAGGGTTAGGGTTAAAGGTAGGGTTGGGTTAGGGTTAGGGTTTAGGGTTTAGGGTTAAGGTTAGGCTTAGGGTTGAATTAGGGTTAGGGTTAGGGTTGGGTAAGCGTTAGGGTTAGGGTTTAGGGTTAAGGTTAGGGTTAGGGTTAGGGTTAAAGGTAGGGTTGGGTTAGGCTTAGGGTTAGGGTAGGGTTAGAGTTTAGGGTTAAGGTTGGGGTTAGGGTTAGGGTTGAATTAGAGTTAGGGTTAGAGTTGGGTAAGCGTTAGAGTTAGGGTTAGTGTTAGGGTTAGGGTTAGGGTTGGGTTAGGGTTAGGGTTGTGTTAGGGTTAGGGTTAGGGTTGGGTAAGCGTTAGGGTTAGGGTTGGGATAGGGTTAGGGTTAGGGTTAGGGTTAGGGTCAGGGTTTGGGGTTAGGGTTAGGTTTAGGTTTAGGGTTAGGGTCAGGGTTGTCGCGGTTCGGGCCGTTAACTGCCTACACTCTTAGAAAGGATCCCTTCCTGAGAAGGGATATGTTATCTTATTCAGCGAGACACCACTAGACCGGAATCAACGGTTCCTAGAAACTTGTTATGGTTCCTAGAAAATCTCTTGAACACGCCAATAAATTTATAATACTGGACAAGAGTAGAAGTATAAAAAACACATTTATTTACATTATATTATATCTATATTTATATACACTATATTACCTATGCTTTTTGGTTGCAAATCCTTAAAATATCATATAAATATCATATAAAATATCATCATTAGTCTTAAACATGTTTATATAGCAAGTAATCATTCACACTCTCTATGCCTCCATCTTAGTCAGAATATACTCATCCTTAGTGCAATGCACTTTCATTCAGAACATAAGGTTACAGAAATCCTGTCAAAATATGGTTAATTCTTAATTCTTTGGAGAAAGATTTGGTAAGAAGCATCCTAACTTAAATCATCATAATATTTCAGTACAGAAGACACACTATACCTTGCTGTGTCATCTGTAGTCCTCTAAGAATCAAAGCTCTATGAGAACATATGAAGTTATTCCAGAGTATCTGTATTTTGTCAGTCTTGAATCCTTTAAAGACTTCTATTAATATTCTTAACTGATCATCATCAAGATCAGGCATTGTCTATGTACATGCTATGCATATTCCTTCTAGTTTTAGACATCAATGCTGAATATATAAATACTATGTGTTAGCTTAAAGCTGTTTAAAGTCTCTTTGGTTGTGCCAATCTTTGTATGCGCTGTACTATGTATCAGCATTGTGCATATCTCAAAGGTCTAGCTATTAGCCCTGTTTTCAGGATGCCCTTTAGCATTGGTAAGCCAAATAGGTTTAGTTTGTAAGAATCCATAAATCCAATGGACTCTCAGTATTCCAATATATTGGAAGATCACTGCATCTCTATCCTCTTCTAGGAATAGAGCAGTCTCACAAGAAGACAGTAAGATATCCAGATCTTGATACTTCAAGATACCTCAGAGAACTGCTGTCCACGCAAGGATCAGAGTCTCAATGTTTTACATCTCAGGCCTCTGAGATGGAGAAATGTTACTTCAGACAGCTGCAGTCTGCCAGCAATAACAATCTGAAGCGCTGGCTGTACTGTGGCTGTATTTATACTGTTTCTAGACTCATTAAGAATGAAGAGAGATCCTTTATCTCCTCTTTCTTATCCATTAAGAGGGATACCTTTTTTTCCCTTTGTCTGCAGTGCAGAAATGGCCTACTAGCAGCTGCTCAGCTCTTTAGGTCCATATATGGGCGTCCTTTCCTTTCAGTCCACTTTGCTTAAATTATAAACACTTATTTCTGAGTTACATGATCACGTTATATACATAATTTGTATACCATCCTCTTCATTAGGACAATACACATTAAATGAGACTACTTAGAGATCTGTAGCACAACAGATCTGTAGCACAACATTTAACTATATAACTCATAAAACACAATTATAGCTTACATTGTCACTTGCAAAGTGTCTTTGTTGACATAGCCTTTAGCGAGATTACAGAAGAGCAAGAAAGCATATTACTCGTATCTTTGAGAGAACTTTAATGCCTTTAAGCTATAAGTACAGTTTCAGCTATTAATGTCCTCTTAGTACATTAAGATATCTTAAGACCTTGAGAAGGACAAAAGTGTCTTGCTTTTGTGATTCTGACATCTGGCAGCTGAGTCAGAAAGGTGATTTTGGTCACGTCTTATTGTTAGATAAGGAAAGGTGCTCTGCTTTGCCCCTTCAAGGACAAGGACTAGAGCGACTTTATTAGGTAGCTCTTGATAGAGCTGACCTTGAGAGTATTCCATCAGCCTGTCAGCATTACACAGAATTTAATTATACATTACACAAACCTCTGCAGTGGCCCAGTTTGCATGATGTGTACTAGCTCTATATGGAATTAATCCTGAACATGTTCACAGAATACCCTAGTTATGTCAGAGACCATGACAGGGTTAGGGTTAGGGTTAGGGTTGGATAAGGGTTAGGGTTAGGGTTAAAGGTAGGGTTGGGTTAGGGTTAGGGTTAGGTTTTAGGGAAGGTTAGGGTTAGGGTTAAAGGTAGGGTTGGGTTAGGGTTAGGGTTTAGAGTTAAGGTTAGGGTTGAATTAGGGTTAGGGTTTAGGGTTAAGGTTAGGTTTAGGGTTGAATTAGGGTTAGGGTTAGGGTTAGGTTTAGGTTTGGATAAGCGTTAGCGGTAGGGTTAGGGTTAGGGTTGGGTTAGGGTTAGGGTTAGGGTTAGGGTTAGGGTTAGGGTTAGGGTTAGGGTTAGGGTCATGGTCAGGGTTAGGGTCAGGGTTTGGGGTTAGGGTTAGGTTTAGGGTTAGGGTCAGGGTTGTCGCGGTTCGGGCCGTTAACTGCCTACACTCTTAGAAAGGATCCCTTCCTGAGAAGGGATATGTTATCTTATTCAGCGAGACACCACTAGACCGGAATCAACGGTTCCTAGAAACTTGTTATGGTTCCTAGAAAATCTCTTGAACACGCCAATAAATTTATAATACTGGACAAGAGTAGAAGTATAAAAAACACATTTATTTACATTATATTATATCTATATTTATATACACTATATTACCTATGCTTTTTGGTTGCAAATCCTTAAAATATCATATAAATATCATATAAAATATCATCATTAGTCTTAAACATGTTTATATAGCAAGTAATCATTCACACTCTCTATGCCTCCATCTTAGTCAGAATATACTCATCCTTAGTGCAATGCACTTTCATTCAGAACATAAGGTTACAGAAATCCTGTCAAAATATGGTTAATTCTTAATTCTTTGGAGAAAGATTTGGTAAGAAGCATCCTAACTTAAATCATCATAATATTTCAGTACAGAAGACACACTATACCTTGCTGTGTCATTTGTAGTCCTCTAAGAATCTAAGCTCAATGAGAACATATGGCGTTATCCCAGAGTATCTGTATTTTCTGTCTTGAATCCTTTAAAGACCTATCAATATTCTTAACTGATCATCATTAAGATCAGGCATTGTCTATGTACATGCTATGCACATTCTTTCTAGTTTTAGACAGCAATGCTGAATATATAAATACTATGTGTTAGCTTAAAGCTGTTTAAAGTCTCTTTGGCTGTGCCAATCTTTGTATGTGCGGTACAATGTATCACCATTGTGCATATCTCACAGAGTACAGAGAGTCTCCTTTCCCTTCAGGAACATCTCTGGTCTCTTGCTCTGAGGAGGTTCAGAAGTCCCTCTGTTAAGTAAAGGACCTTCTGACACTATCTCAGAGGTCTAGCTATTAGCCCTGTTTTCAGGATGCCCTTTAGCACTGGTAAGCCAAATAGGTTTAGTTTGTAAGAATCCATAAATCCAATGGACTCTCAGTGTTCCAATATATTGGAAGATCACTGCATCTCTATCCTCTTCTAGGAATAGAGCAGTCTCACAAGAAGACAGTAAGATATGTTGAAATATCCAGATCTTGATACTTCAAGATACCTCAGAGAACTGCTGTCCACGCATGGATCAGAGTCTCAATGTTTTACATCTCAGGCCTCTGAGATGGAGAAATGTTACTTCAGACAGCTGCAGTCTGCCAGCAATAACAATCTGAAGCGCTGGCTGTACTGTGGCTGTATTGATACTGTTTCTAGACTCATTAAGAGTGAAGAGAGATCCTTTATCTCCTCTTTCTTATCCATTAAGAGGGATACCTTTTTTTCCCCTTTGTCTGCAGTGCAGAAATGGCCTACTAGCAGCTGCTCAGCTCTTTAGGTCCATATATGGGCGTCCTTTCCTTTCAGTCCACTTTGCTTAAATTATAAACACTTATTTCTGAGTTACATGATCACGTTATATACATAATTTGTATACCATCCTCTTCGTTAGGACGATACGCATTAAATGAGACTACTTAGAGATCTGTAGCACAACAGATCTGTAGCACAACATTTAACTATATAACTCATAAAACACAATTATAGCTTACATTGTCACTTGCAAAGTGTCTTTGTTGACATAGCCTTTAGCGAGATTACAGAAGAGCAAGAAAGCATATTACTCGTATCTTTGAGAGAACTTTAATGCCTTTAAGCTATAAGTACAGTTTCAGCTATTAATGTCCTCTTAGTACATTAAGATATCTTAAGACCTTGAGAAGGACAAAAGTGTCTTGCTTTTGTGATTCTGACATCTGGCAGCTGAGTCAGAAAGGTGATTTTGGTCACGTCTTATTGATAGATAAGGAAAGGTGCTCTGCTTTGCCCCTTCAAGGACAAGGACTAGAGCGACTTTATTAGGTAGCTCTTGATAGAGCTGACCTTGAGAGTATTCCATCAGCCTGTCAGCATTACACAGAATTTCATTATACATTACACAAACCTCTGCATTGGCCAGTTTGCATGATGTGTACTAGCTCTATATGGAATCAATCCTGCACATGTTCACAGAATACCCTAGTTATGTCAGAGACCATGACAGGGTTAGGGTTAGGGTTAGGTTTAGGTGTATAGGTAGGGTTGGGTTAGGGTTAGGATTTAGGGTTAAGGTTAGGGTTAGGGTTAGGTAAGGGTTAGGGTTAGGGTAGGGTTTGGTAAGGGTAGGGTTAGGGTTAAAGGTAGGGTTGGGTTAGAGTTAGGGTTAGGGTTTAGGGTTAGGGTTAGGCTTAGGGTTAAAGGTAGGGTTGGGTTAGGGTTAGGGTTTAGAGTAAAGGATAGGGTTAGGGTTAGGGTTGAATTAGGGTTAGGGTTAGGGTTTAGGGTTAAGGTTAGGGTTAGGGTTAGGGTTAGGGTTAGGGTTAGAGATAGGGATAGGGTTTAGGGTTTAGGGTTTAGGTTAGGGTTAGGGTTAGGGTTAAAGGTAGGGTTGGGTTAGGGTGAGGGTTTAGAGTTAAGGTTAGGTTTAGGGTTAGGGTTGAATTAGGGTTAGGGTTAGGGTTTAGGGTTTAGGGTTAAGGTTAGGGTTGGGTAAGCGTTAGGGTTAGGGTTAGGGTTTAGGGGTTAGGGTTAGAGTTAAAGGTAGGGTTGGGTTAAGGTTAGGGTTAGGGTTACGGATAGGGTAGGGTTAGGGTTTAGGGTTAAGGTTAGGGTTAGGGTTGAATTAGGGTTAGGGTTAGGTTTGGATAAGCGTTAGCGTTAGCATTAGCGTTAGCGTTAGCGTTAGCGTTAGCGTTAGGGTTAGGGTTGGGTTAGGGTTAAGGTTAGGGTTAGGGTTAAGGTTGAATTAGCGTTAGGGTTAGGGTTAGGGTTGGGTAAGCGTTAGGGTTAGGGTTGGGTTAGGGTTGGGGTTAGGGTCAGGGTTTGGTGTTAGGGTCAGGGTTAAAGGTAGGGTTGGGTTAGGGTTTAGGGTTAAGGTTAGGGTTAGGGTTAAAGGAAGGGTTGGCTTAGGGTTAGGGTTAGGGTCAGGGTTTGGGCTAGGGTTTGGGTTTGGGTTTGGGTTAGGGTTGGGTTAGGGTTAGGGTCAGGGTTAGGGTTTAGAGTTAAGGTTAGGGTTAGGGATGAATTAGGGTTAGGGTTTAGGGTTAAAGTTAGGGTTGAATTAGGGTTAGGGTTAGGGTTAGGGTTAGGGTTAGGGTTAGGGTTAGGGTTGGGTAAGCGTTAGCGTTAGCGTTAGCGTTAGGGTTAGGGTTGGGTTAGGGTTAGGGTTGAATTAGGGTTAGGGTTAGGGTTAGGCTTGGGTAAGCGTTAGGGTTAGGGTTAGGGTTGGGTTAGGGTTAGGGTCAGGGTTTGGGGTTAGGGGTTAGGGTTAGGTTTAGTTTTAGGGTCAGGGTCAGGGTTGTCGCGGTTTGGGCCGTTAACTGCCTACACTCTTAGAAAGGATCCCTTCCTGAGAAGGGATATGTTATCTTATTCAGCGAGACACCACTAGACCGGTTCCTAGAAACTTGTTATGGTTCCTAGAAAATCTCTTGAATACGCCAATAAATTTATAATACTGGACAAGAGTAGAAGTATAAAAAACCCCTCCAAGGGCCACAGCTCCTGCCCCGCGGAGATCGGCTCCACCTGCGCAAGACTGAGTGTCGCGCTTTCAAAGGGGAGCCTGCCTCGTTTGCGGTGCCATGGGTCATTTTGCTGCGGCCTGCCCATCTTGTTTGGAGCAGCCAACTCCTGCTCCCCGCCCGGAGGGGACACCGCGCGGACGAGGACGTGCTCGGAGAAGCACCGTGACGGATCACAGTGCTGCACTGGGACAGAGAGTGCCCCCAGCCCTCCATGTCGAGGAGCCAGAACACGAGACCTCGTCAGCGGACCCGTCAGGGTCCTTGATTACAATTAACCCATCAGGTTCTGCATCAGGTTCTGCATCGTCGGATGAGGACCGCCACTGGGATGCTGCCTTAAACCTAGAGTCTCCCCTGGAACTTTCAAAAAACAGACTGGGTCTGCGGTGAGTGGAGCGGCCCTGCAGACCTCTGCAGATGTTTCTGCCAAACCCAAGGATCCTGTAATGGTGAGTGAAGTGGGGGAAACGGTATATGTGGACGTAGTCTTGCAGCATTATAGAAAGGGACCCCAATTACAAGTCAAAGCCCTCACAGACTTGGGATGTGCCCGCTCTTTGATCAATGAAACCACTTTCAAGGCACTCAAGGTGAAAGCAGTACCTCTACCGAACCCTGTTCAATTCGCCCAGATGGTAGTGACTTTAACGGTAGGCCGGTTGACCGTCGCACATGGGGTGTAGCGATGGGCATAGGCCATCATTGCGAGCAAATCGACTTCACTATAGCCCCCAATATTCGATACGCTGTGGTGTTGGGCATAAATTGGCTGAGGGGACACAGCCCCTCCATTGACTGGGGGCCCGAGACTTTGTCATTTTCCAACCCTGGTTGCGAGCAACATTGGTACGAAGTAGCTGTTAAAACCTTACTTCCGTTGACCCCTGCCTTGGTTTCAGACACTCTGGGGCCATCCCAGGTACCTGTCGAATATCAGGATTTTGTGGATGTCTTTAACGTACAAGAGTGTGATGTGCTACCCCCCACCGCAGGTCTGACTGTGCTATTGAGGAGGGGGGGAAACTGCCGAAAAGCAAGATTTATCCCATGAGTGCTTCTGAAAGAGAAGTGCTTCGTGAGTTCTTGGACAAGAATCTGGCTCGAGGTTTTAGCCGACCATCTACTGCTCCATATTCAGCCCCTGCTTTCTTCGTACGGAAAAATACCAGTGACTTGCACTTGTGCATTGACTTTCAGAAACTCAATGCGGTCACCCAAACCAATGCTTACCCCATTCCCCTAATCTCCGATCTCTTGGGACAGTTAAAAGAAGGACGCATTTTTACTAAATTGGACCTGGTTGAAGCCTATTATAGAATCAGAGTCAGAGAAGGGGACGAGCCCCTCACAGCCTTTTCCAGTTGTTTCGGGATGTTTGAATTTTTGGTGATGCCTTTTGGATTAAAGGGGGCTCCGGGGGTCTTCATGCAACTCATTAACGAGATTCTACATGACTTGTTGTATAAAGGAGTGGTGGTTTACTTAGATGACATCCTTATTTACTCTAAGACCGTGGAAGAGCATGTTGCCCTGGTTAGGGAAGTATTGCAACATCTTAGAGACAATCAACTCTATGCTAAGGTGTCCAAATGTGAATTCCACCAAAAACAGTTGACTTTTCTGGGTTATATAATTTCACATCAAGGACTGACGATGGACCCAGAAAAGATACAAGCCGTAACCAGTTGGAAACCACCCTCAACCCATAAACAGGTTCAACTATTTCTCGGGTTCGCGAATTTCTACAGGGGGTTCCTCCCCAACTTTGCTCAAGTTGCTCTGCCCATTACGGACCTCCTTAAGACTAAAGGAAAGGGGAGCGCTGTCGTCCTACCGTCGGCTAAAGTGAATTGGACCCCCCAATGCCAAACTGCTTTCGACAGTCTCAAGCGACTGTTTACCTCTGAACCAGTATTGAAACACCCTGATCCTGAACAGATGTTTGGAGTCCAGGTAGACGCTTCTGACGTAGTGATGGGGGGTACATTACTACAGCGAGGGGAGGTGGCCAACTTGATCCGTGTGCTTACTTCTTGAAGAAGTTCACGCAGTCTCAGCTCAATTGGCCGATCTGGGAAAAAGAGGCAGCCGCGGTCAAGCATGGTGTGGAGGCAATTTTTAGGTTCTAAGGTCTCTTTTGAAGTGTGGCGCGATCACAGGAATCTGGAAGCGTTAACGGGGGCTCGCAAACTGTCCGCTAAACAGGTACAATGGGTGGACTTCTTTGCTCAATTCCGCTTTGTATTAAAATATGTGCCAGGAAAGCAAGACTTGCTGGCCGATGCTTTATCCCGACTGCCCCAATACCCTACCAAAATTGAACGCCCCACAGAGTCTCTCTTCACTCCAGCTCAGAGGAGTTCACTGCCCACCTTGGTGGTGCAAACCCGGTCGCAGACCCGACTCCCATCTCAGTCTCCATGGGGGGGGGGGAGTCCTAAGCCCGACCCCATCGGACCGTCTACGCCTCCTTCGCCGACTTGGGTTCCACCCCCCACACAGTCCCAAGATGCCAGTCCCGGAGAACAGCCGTCCACCCAAACCCCCCCTCGGCATTGACTTCTCGTCCTGCGCTGAAGCCTGCTTACGCAGTGCCCTCTGCGCCAGACATGGAGGGCCTGACCGATTCCTTTAAGGAATCCCTCCATTGCAATTGCCAAGCCGAACTTTCTGCGAACACCCTAAATGCTACTCCTGGGTTAGTTTGTCCAGAAGCACCTGCACTCTCAGTGTAGTCCTATACTGGTTGCGATTTCTGAATACATTTCCTTATGTTTGATCACTGATTAAAGATAGCCAGACTGCCACCACACACATGCAATCCTTTGATAAGCTGGTTGTCTTTGTTATGGAGCCAACAAGCAAGGTGTCTGTTTACACCTCAAGTTCAGATGTATGGCAGAATGCCTGCCAAAATGGCAGACCCTGGTCAAGTCAAGCTCCTTCCAAAGGTCCTCCTTTTCGGATTGTTCTGCCCCATCTCCCCCCTCTTTGTCTCCCAGCTGTTCCTGGGGCCTCCTGGCTCCCCTCTCTTTTCAGGCCACCTAAATATCAACAGGGGATGGTCAGGTTTATTGTAGCTGTGAGAGACAGAATAACAACAGGAAAAACCCCAGAAACCCAGAAGACAAAAGTCAGAGATTGATGTGCATTATAATGAGTGAAATAAGTATTTGATCCCCTATCAACCAGCCAGATTAAGGTTAGGGTTAGGGTTCAGCTGTTGACAGAAGCAATCCATCCATCAGATTCCAAACTAGCCACCATGACCAAGACCAAAGAGCTGTCCAAGGATGTCAGGGACAAGATTGTAGACCTGCACAAGGCTGGACTGGGCTACAAGACTATTGCCAAGCAGCTTGGTGAGAAGGTGACAATCCTCACACTAACCCTGTCAACCTCCCTCGATCTGGGGCTCCATGCAAGATCTTATCTCGTGGAGTTGCAATGATCATGAGAATGATGATGAAGCAGCCCAGAACTACAAGGGGGGAACTTGTCAATGATCTCAGGGCAGCTGGGACCATAGTCACCATGAAAACAGTTGGTCACACTACGCCGTGAAGGACTGAGATCTTGCAGAGCCCGCAAGGTCCCCTTGCTCAAGACAGCACATGTACAGGCCTGTCTGCAGTTTGCCAATGCACATCTGAATGACCCAGAGGAGAACTGGGTGAAAGTGTTGTGGTCAGATGAGACTAAAATCGAGCTCTTTGGCATCAACTCAACTCGCTGTGTTTGGAGGAGGAGGAATGCTGCCTACGACCCCAAGAACACCATCCCCACCGTCAAACATGGAGGGGGACATATTATGCTTTGGGGGTGTTTTTCTGCTAAGGGGACAGGACACCTTCACAGCATCAAAGGGACGATGGACGGGACCATGTATTGTCAAATCTTGGGTGAGCACCTCCTTCCCTCAGCCAGGACATTGAAAATGGGTCGAGGATGGGTGTCAGGGCTCACCTGCCGTCCTGTAGACTGATCCGTGTTGGCGTCCCCTTTTCCTTTCTTTTTACTTGCCTTCTCTCCTCCTTCCTCAGCTCCCTCTCCAGTGCCCTGGCTCGCGACCCCTTTTCTTCGCCTGTTTGCTTCACCTGAGACTTCCGAGTTTCAGAGACCGCTCGTCCCTCTTGTCACTCGTGGCTTCTTTGGAGGGCGACCACCCAGCTTCTTGTGGTCGTCTCCTACGCCCGTCTCCTCCTCGGCCAGCAAACCTAAACTTCTCTTAAGCCTTTCTCCCTAGAACCTGCCCCACCCACCAATTAACCTGCTTCCCTTTCTTCCCTGCCTGCAGGTGTTGTTTCATCACACCTGCCTGCCCTAGCTCTATCTCCCCTTTAACTCTCTGTTTCCCTCCAGTCCTATTGTCTATCTTCCCTCTGTCTCCCCAATCCTTGTCTTCCTCTCCATTTGACTTCTCCTGCGGTCTTTCCCTCTCTCCCTGTCTTCTCTCTGTTTCCCTCCTTCCTCCCCCTGCCGAGAGGCCGACCGGCGCTCTCCGCCCGAAGTGCCGGGCTTGGCACAATGGGTATTCCAGCATGACAATGACCCAAAACACACGGCCAAGGCAACAAAGGAGTGGCTCAAGAAGAAGCACATTAAGGTCCTGGCCTAGCCAGTCTCCAGACCTTAATCCCATCGAAAATCTGTGGAGGGAGATGAAGGTTCGAGTAGCTACACATCAGCCTCGAAATCTTACTGACTTGGAGAGGATCTGCAAAGAGGAGTGGGACAAAATACCTCCTGAGATGTGTGCAAACCTGGTGGCCACCTACAAGAAACGTCTGACCTCTGTAATTGCCAACAAGGGTTTGCCACCAAGTACTAAGTCATCTTTTGCAAAGAGATCAAATAATTATTTCACTCATTATAATGCACATCAATCTCTGACTTTTGTCTTCTGGGTTTCTGGGGTTTTTTCTGTTGTTATTCCTTCTCTCACAGCTACAATAAACCTACCATTAAAATTATGGACTGGTCATTTCTTTGTCAGAGAGCAAACGGGCAAATTCAGCAGGGGATCAAATACTTTCCCCCCTCACTGTAAGGTGAGATATCTAAATTTAAAATGTGAATTTTGGTGAAAGGAAGTGACTTCACAGGAAGAGTAGGAGTCAGAGGAGCTGACTTTCAACCTGGATGTGACATCACATTCATGCTAAGCGCTCTCTTCTCCCCAAACTCTGCCTTCCCCAGGCAATATCCCCCAAATCGCTAGGAATTCCCAAGCTGGAGTTGGCAACCCTAATACTAGACCTTACCGAGCAAGGCGAAGGGAATCCATTGGATGCCCTCATCTTTGTAATGTCTGAATGAATGGCCAAGAGCAGCTCTGACCCATGGAACAGTTGGATGTCTTCAGGAATTAAGCAGAGTAACTTCCAAAGTAGGCCTGACTGCCCAGACTCTTCCCTACTCCTGCTTCTTTGTACAGTCCTCTGTCCTGGAATTTCTTTGAGGCACACCGGGTCACCCTAAAGGTTGACCCTAGAAACAACCACTCCCAAACCAGAGACTCCTTAAACAGAATACAAAATTTATTTAACGTGCACGGGTCCAAGAACAGAAGGCTCAAGGACCCTTACTGGAGTTTTTCCATACAGGCACCGGTAAAGACACTTTGGGCAAAAACGCTATCAGGCCACCAGTAGTGACCAATCATATTCTAGCCCACCTAAAATGTATGAAGAAGTCTGTAACAAAGGGCGAAAACGCACGGTGGCTTTAGCCTCCTTTATTCCCTGTTTCGGCCAGGATTGAGCCAGGATCGAATGCACGTTCGGCGCAATGCATGCTGAATCCTGGCTGAAACAGGGAATAAAGGAGGGCAAAGCCACCATGCTTTTTCATCCTTTGTTACAGACTTCTTCATACATTTTAGGCGGGCTAGAATATGATCGGTCACTACTGGTGGCCTGATAGCCTTGGCTGTTGCTACGAGGCATCTGTGACTTGCCCAGTTCAGCTCATGGAGTAACAGCCATTTCTGGACTTATCGTTAACATCTTGCTGTCTTGAGCACAGCACTTCTGTGCAATTATTAGTTTTTCAGTGGTTTTCTGTGAGACGCCTTTGTTGAGACCCACAGCTGCTGCTGCTGTGAAGTTCACAAGTGAATTTGTTTGCAGTTTGCTCTATGGAGTGTTGGATGTCCCCAAACAATTAGATGTGTTGATTGTCTGCTCAGAGAGCAGTTGCCGGGAAATGGAGGGGAGGGGCTGAGCAAGTTTGGAAGCAGCGTTGCCTGAAGTCCTATCAAATAGTTCTTCAGATGGAACACAGCCAGCTGAAGAAGGCAATTCCTAGGCAGAGTTCTCCGACCATCAGTTCACCACACCCAGATATCCTGACCCAATAAGAATGAGCTGTGGGTGCAGAACAGGTTTCTGTTTTCCTTGTCTGAATGGGGCTTCAAGTCGCAACCGACTTATGGTGACCCCTCATGGGGGTTTCAAGGCAAGAGACATCCAGAGGTGGTTTGCCACTGCCAGTCTCTGCATAGGAGCCCTTGGACTTCCTAGGTGGTCTCCCATACAAATAATGACCAGGGCGGTCAGCCCAGTTCGGTTTGGAGATTTGCCAAGATTAGGCTATGGAATTATACCCCAATGAAGTCTTTCCCCTCCCCAAACCCCACCCTCCCAAGGCACCAGCCCTTAAATCTCCAGGTGTTTCCCAACTTGGAGATGGTAACCCTAATACACACACACACCATCATAACCAAGCGCGCCACTTCAGGATTGGTTTAGAATGGAGTCTTTCTGGCTAGGATTGCACTGAAAATGTTGGGATGCTCTCTCCATGGAGAAAAACCTCCCTGAACATAGAAAACTAGCTTGGCAGAGACATGATACAATTTGGGATTGTGGTACAATTTATTTGCTGTAGGGATGAGTCAGAATGTGCCACCAGGGTTCGTGCACAGCCTCTGTAGATTGTGGGTATCCATCTAAATGTGTCAGCATAACTGACACTTGAAAAGCAAGTCTTGCCAAGTTCAATTAGTCTTACTTCCAAGCAGATGTGTATACAATTGCAGATTTGTCCTCTGCATATTTTCTTGAAATACCCATATTTCTCCCTGTGGAACTTTAGGGTGGGCAAGATTTAAAATGACGCTGAATAGAAAAGGTTAAGCCTCCTCCTCCAATCAAATGTGAAGTCCTTGCAGTGACATCAAAGTAAGGCCACACCCATGGATCTCCCACTTTCAACTAGGAGTTTGGCCCTTGTGAGACCTTTTCTCTACTTTCATCTTGTTCTGCAATAATTTTATGAATGAATGAATGGTTTTATTTGCATTTAGCCATAGGCCATTACAAACATATCAAGGATACCACAAATACATAATAAAATATTAGATTAATAACATACCGGATTAATAATAAATATACATAATAAAACTTTGCTAATCTTATGAGATCACCTGAAATGTCTCCAGATCTGATGGTCTCACCAGTTAATTGGAAGGTGTGACTAGTGCCTTTTTGGGATGTTTAATTAGAGAGAAGTCCAGATATGACCTTCTCCCAAGTCCTTTGGTTTGAAAGGAAGTCCCATTCCGATGAGGTAACCCTTTCCCATTATAAAGTATTCCGAGGGGTCCAGACCAAAGCTGTTCATTCACTAGAGACTGCTCGCGTCCTCAGAGGCTGTCCCTGACACACAAAGGCTGCTATTTGAGATCCGGCCACTGGCGCACATCCTCGCTCACTGTGGAATGTACTCCATTTTTTAAAATAATTTTTATTAAATTTTAACAAAACATACAATATAAAAAAGAAAAAAATTACGAACAAAGAATTTGAAAATTAAAAAGAAAAAAAAGAAAAAATTAGAATACAACATCATTAAAAAGAAAAAAGACAAGAAATAATGAAAGGGTAACACAATTAATAATCATTGCAATCTTAATTGATCTAAATATCCACTAATACCCTTTCCCCTACACCCACCAAAGAGTGACCCACCACCTTGACTTCCGAAGAAGTGTCTGGGTAGTTTTATTTATCTATTATCTAAAATTAAAATTATTAATACATTATTTTTCTATAACTCACTATATAATATCGTAAAATCCATTTTTGCCATCTTGTCCCAATATGAGGTGGCCTTAGACCATGTCTGTTTAAACTCTTCCATATCTTTTCCATGTAAAAATTCCGTTAATCTTGCCATCCTCATATACAACCACAGTTTCTCTCTCCAGTCAGTTATTGAAGGTTTATTCACTTGTTTCCATACTTTAGCTATCACAATTCTTGCAGCAGCAAAACTATATTGACAGATAATCCTATCCTGATGGGAAATATTTTTCGGTGGAATGCCCAACAGACAAAATGATGGCTTCCTTTTTATTCTACTATTAGTCAAATTATTTGTTTCTTTCACTATTTTTTTCCATTTTTTTTGATTTTTTTGCATGTCCACCATACATGCATATATGTTCCTCTATCTTCACCACATTTCCAACATATTCCTTTATCTTGATTATTCATCTTGGAGATCATGATTGGGGTTATATGGCATCTATAAAACATTTTTCTCTAATTTTTCTAATTTTCTCTAATAAAATTTCTCTAATTTTCTCTAATAAAATTTTTTCTCTAATTTCATTGGTTATTGTAAATTTAAATTCCCTCTTCCATAAATTTTCCCATATATCCAAATCAATATTAACTCCTAAATCCTTCATCCATTTAATCATTACTGGTTTGATGCTTTCTTGTTCTAAATTAAATGTAACTAATAATTTATACATTCTACCTATCATTCCCTTATCTCCTTTATCTAATATTTTTTCTAACTCGGATTTATTTTTATTAAATCCAAGCTGGTTATCTTGTTTGAATATATCTTGTAACCTATAATATACAAACCAATCTTTTATATTTAACTCTTCTCTAGTTTTTAGAACCCACTTGTTCTCCTTCCAATCAATAATATTTCTATACACCTCTATGTCAAGGTTTAATTGTATTCCCCGTCTCATGAAAGTCTCCGTTGGGTTAATACATCCCGGAGTTCTATTTTCTAAAATCTTCTTATATTTTTTCCAAACTAGAAATAATCCCATTCTGATAATATGAATTTTAAAATCCTTATTTACCTTTTCCTTCTCATACCATAAATATGCATGCCATCCAAAACAAAGATTATAGCCTTCCAATTCCAATATTTGACAATTATCCAGCTTAATCCATGTCTTTAACCAAAGGAAACAAGAAGCTTCATAATACGTCTGTAAAACTGGCAATCCTAATCCACCTGTTTCTCTTATTTGAATCAAATTATTATACGCTATTCTATGTTTTCCTTTTCCCCACAAAAATTTCAATATGTCTTTTTTCCAAATTTTAAAATTTTTGGAACCTTTAATAATTGGTAAATTTTGAAATAAAAAAAACATCTTAGGTAATACCATCATTTTGATTACCGATATTCTACCCCATAAGGATAAAGGTAATTTTTCCCAGTTCTTCAAGTCAGTATTTATTTGCTGTCAAATTTTTCCGTAGTTATTTTTAAATAAATTAAAGTTATTGGAAGTTAACCAAATTCCCAAATATTTCACTTTATGCTCAACTTGAAAACCAGTAATTCTCGCCAGTTCTTGCTGCTGCGTAGCTGTAATATTTTTAACCAATATTTTATATTTATTTTTATTTTAAAACCTGCAAGTTTACCATAAACCTCAATCATCTTGTTCCATTCAACAATCTGCATAATAGGATTAGTTAAAAAACAAACTAAATCATCTGCGTATGCCTTAACCTTATAATGATTTCTCCCTATCTTATAGCCTACAATCTCTACGTTATTTCTAATTTTTCTCATCAATACTTCTAATATAATAATAAACAACAAAGGTGAAAGACAACCTTGCCTGGTTGTCAGGCTGTTATCTCGGTTTAGATGTTTCCTTTCGTTTCTTTGCTGAACCGTCCAGACTTCAAGGACGGCTTCACATACCAAAGCCTGGGAACGCCACTCCTGGGAAATAATGCTCTGTTTATGCTTTGTAATCTCCCGCCGTTTCTCTGCCTTATATTTCCAACTAACGGGCAAGACAACTCATAGCTGTCATCTTATCCTCAATGCACTGTATTGCCTATTTGACCAGTAAAGCCATCTGCTTGGAATCTGATTGTCTCTGTGGTGATTTCTGGTTCGATGGGTCAAGAGCTTACATTATGACAGCTATCTCTACTCTTCTTCATCGATTCTCTAGTCAGGCTGGAGCCCCGGAGGGTTCGCCTGCCACTCGGATGGGAGCTAGGAGGGCGCTCTCCGAGTGAACCGTGACTTCTGCTTCTTGGAACCCTGGAGTCCTCATCTGAGGATCCTACCCTTCTACAGGACATAGTAGCTGAACTCTTTAGGACTAATTCAGAGGTTTGCCGCTTGAGGGGACTGGTCCAGATACAGTGGCAATCTCTGGTGAGGGTTCTCTGGATGTTAACGTCGGAGGATACTAATGCTCGTTTAGACCGCCAGGATTTTGATCAGTTGCTGGATGATGCCCGGCTGGCAACTGAGGACTTGCAAATACTAACCGATTTATTGGATGAGCTTATTGCCCGTGAGACTCTCTCATCCACGGCTCTAACGCGTCCTGACGCCTTGGGGAAAGGTACCATGGCGGGAGCCGCACCGGCAGGTTTTTCTTTGGTACCCGATGCAGCTAGCTGTCAAGCTGAAGCCAAGAGGGTCGCTATCCAGACGGCCCTCCTCTTTGCGGATTGTACAAAGGATACCACAATAGCCACCTTGGCTCAACGTTTGGCCTCGACGTTCGGGGCCGATGAACCCGCAGTTGCGGTCCGAGTGCAACCATTGCTAGGTGGGGAACCCGACCCCCTACTCACACTCCTGGAAACGGAACTTTTACCGCACGTTACCGCAGCTGCAGCTCTGAGACTTGAAAGCGCAAAAGTTCTCGCGGATAAGGAAGCTGCTGAAGCGGCTAAGGCGGAAGCCAAGGCTCAAGCCACAAGGGATAAAGAACTGCAGTTGGCTGCGGATCGGGCGCGGACAGGCGGCCGCTCCAAAGACTCCGGGAGGAGCGGTCCTCCGTTGGGTTTGTCTTTTTCCCCGGTATTTGCCCCGTCGCGCACGACCCAACGCGCACGCCGCCTCGCGGAACGATGCCAAGACTCTGAGGAGTCTGAGGAAGAGGACTTATATGGGGACAGTTCTCAATGGGCCACGAGTTTTAGGACAAGCAAACCTCATCGTACAGGTGGCCCAGGAGAGGACGTTCACCTGTTACGAGCTCAGAATCGAGAGCTATCTGGCCGTGTAGATCAACTCCAGGAGCTAATGGAACGTTTGCTTCAGGACAACAGGCAGTTACAGCAGGCCCTGACAACCCCGGAACAACCCGTTCCACAGGGAGCCGCAGTACCGGTTCAGGGAGTGCCAGCCCAGCCACCCGCTAATGTGCCTGCGCAACCTCCGGCTCCCGGAGGTCCCGTTTTACCTGCACCCAGGGCACCAGTGCAACCGGGTCAACCTATGCCCGGTCCTTGGAAACAACTCAAGTTGAAAACTACTTACGATGGATCTCTCGAAACCCTGCCCTGTTTCTTGCATCAGGTGGACAGCTATATGCGAGAACAAGGACAGTTCTTCCCTACAGAGGACAGCCGGGTTCGCTATGTGGCTTCCCTTTTGACAGGTAAAGCAGCCGACTGGATGGTCCTCCAGTTCGACACCCGATCCCGCTCTATCCGTTCCCTCAACAATTTCATGACTGCCTTACGGAGGAGGTTTGAGGACCCCTTTCTGGGGGAACGAGCCAAAGCGGAGCTTCTACAACTAAGACAGGGCTCTACTCCAGTTCGAGAGTTTGCCGATGAATTTCAAAGACTAGCAAGCAAAATTGTGGGCTGGCCCGAAGCCACCCTAATTCACCATTCCAGGGAAGCCTTACACCCTGACATTCTGAACTGGTCGTATATGCGGGGTGATCCCGACACCCTCGAGGATTGGATCCTATTAGCCGAAGAGGTGGAAAGCCGCCGGCGCTTTATTTCCCTTGTCCGCCAAAGAAACAAGGAGAAAAGCGTCCAAAAGCCCCAGCCCAAGGCACCGCCCCCCAATCCACGGAAACCCGCGCATCCACCCCAAGACCGCGAAACCCGATTTCAAAGAGGTGCTTGCCTCACTTGTGGGGAACAGGGCCACTTTGCAGCAGTCTGCCCACATTGCCCTGAACCCATTCATCCCAGCATGAAAGCCCGAGCTAGAGGACAACCTCAACGCAGAGGCACCGTGGCCACCCGCAGCACAGCGCCGGGAAGACCCACACCCTCTGCACTTCATGTTGCGGATTCATCTATCCTTCCTACATCAAATGACCCCGCCGGGTCCCGGATTACAAATGCCCCATTGGGGGACAACCTTCCTTCTTTGGACGAAGAGAACCCATGGAATTCTCCAGCTTTAAACTTGGATTCCCCCCTTGATTTGTCAAAAAACGGCTCCGGTCTGTGGTGAGTGGAGCGTCTCCACAGACCTCTGCAGATTCTCCTGCTAAACCGAAAGCTCCCACTAAAGTAAAGGAAGTGGAAACCACCATTTATGTGGACACAGTTTTACAACACTATGAAGGTGGTCCCCAACTACCCGTTAAGGCACTCATTGACTCCGGTTGCGGTCGCACTCTCATCAATGAGGCCACATTTGCAGCACTCAAAGTCAAGTCCGAGGCTTTACCAGCCCCCGTCCAATTTGCCCAAATGGATGGAAGCCATTTCAAGGGGGGCCCAGTTGATCATCGCACTATAGGAGTGGCGATGGGAATTGGCTCCCACTGGGAGCAAATAGACTTTACCATAGCCCCTATCCGATTTGAAGTGGTCCTGGGAATTAACTGGATTAAAGGTCATAGTCCCAGTATAGACTGGGAGACGAACACGATCTCCTTTGCCAACCCCAAATGCGACCAGCACCGGCAGCAAGTTGCGGTGCTGTCTCCACCCGCTCCGGCATTAATCTCCGATGTCCCATCACCGCCGTCCTTACCTGATGTATACCAGGACTTTGCGGATGTCTTTAACATTAAGGAATGTGATGCCTTACCCCCCCCCACGGGCCACTGACTGTGCAATTGAAGTGGTGAAAGACTGCACATTAACCAAGAGTAAGATCTACCCTATGAGCACTTCCGAGCGCACTGTACTACGGGACTTTCTAGACAAAAACCTTGCCAGAGGGTTTATTCGCCCGTCGAGTGCTCCCGACTCAGCCCCCGCGTTTTTCGTCCGAAAAAAGGAGGGCGACCTACGTCTCTGCATTGACTTCCGAAAACTCAATGCAGTTACTCAAGCCAACGCTTATTCTATTCCGCTCATTTCAGATATTTTGGGACAACTGCAAGAGGGACGTATATTCTCCAAATTAGACCTAGTGGAAGCCTACTACCGCGTCCGTATCCGCGAGGGGGACGAACCCCTCACTGCCTTCTCTAGCTGTTTTGGAATGTTTGAATTCCTTGTGATGCCCTTCGGGTTAAAAGGTGCCCCGGGGGTCTTAATGCAACTCATCAACGAAATCCTCCATGATTTACTGTACCGCGGGGTGGTAGTTTATTTGGATGACATTCTTATTTATTCAAAAACCATGAACGAGCACGTCACTTTGGTCCGAGAAGTTCTGCACCGCCTGCGCAATCACCAACTCTTTGCAAAGCTGGCTAAATGCGAATTTCACCAGAGCAAAATAACCTTCTTGGGATATATAATCTCCCACCATGGCCTTAGCATGGACCCGGCCAAGGTCCAATCCGTCCTCGATTGGACTCCTCCCTCCAACCGCAAGCAAGTACAACAGTTTCTGGGCTTTGCTAATTTCTACCGCGGATTTATCCCTAACTTCGCCCAAATAGCGCTGCCCATCACCGACCTTCTGAAAACCAAGGGTAAAGGAAGCTCTGCTACATTACCCTCCGCTAAGGTACTGTGGACTGATCAATGCCAGACCGCCTTTGTAACCCTCAAACGCCTCTTCACGTCGGAACCTGTTCTACGGCACCCAGACCCAAATCGAATGTTCATTGTGCAAGTCGATGCCTCCGACGTAGCTATGGGAGGGGCCCTGCTCCAAAGAGGACCAGATGGTCTCCTTCACCCCTGCGCTTACTTCTCAAAGAAATTTGCGCACTCCCAATTGAACTGGCCTATTTGGGAGAAAGAAGCCTCAGCTGTTCACCATGCACTTACTCTATGGCGACAATTCCTGGAAGGGTCTAAGGTCCCCTTCGAAGTTTGGACAGATCACAAGAATCTAGCCGCCCTCACAGGAACCCATAAGTTATCTGCGAAACAACAGCGTTGGGCGGAATTCTTTGCTCAGTTTCGTTTTGTCCTGAAGCATGTCCCAGGAAAACAAAACGTTCTCGCAGATGCTCTCTCCCGGTTGCCTCAATATCCGACGAAACTCGATCGGCCAACAGACTCTTTATTTACGCCCGCGCAAAGAGAAGCCCTACCCGTACTGGCTGTACAAACTCGATCCCAGACGCTGCCCCAGCGGAAGCACGCAGTAGCCGGCGCGCAAGCTCCTCCAGCCCTACCGGCCGCCCAGCTGCCCCCACCACGGAAGCTCACGATGACCGGCGCTCCAGCTCCTCCAACCCAACCGGCCGCCCAGCCGCCTGCAATCTGCACACCGCCGCACGTAAGCGCTTCCTCCTCGTCATCCCCCATAACTACTCCTACTGCCACAGTAAACAAGGGGGGGGTTCCCATCTCCGAATCCTTCTTAAATTCTCTTCGGGAACAATGCCTTATGGAACGCTCTGAACAAAACCTGCCTCCTGGTGTAATCGAACAAGGAGGCTCTTGGTACAAAGACTCGAAATTATATGTGCCCAAAGCGCTCCGAAAAGACGTCTTACACTTAGCTCATGGAGTAAAAACAGCTGGACACTTTGGGTTCCTAAAGACCCTTCACCTGTTGCGCAGACAATTTTGGTGGGGGGGAATGCGTTCTGACATTGACTCTTTTATTCGCAGCTGTCCTGTTTGCGCCACAGTCAAACGATCTCAAGGCAAGCCCCCAGGACTACTGCAACCACTTGAAATACCCAGCAAACCCTGGGAAGTGATTGCTATGGACTTTATGACGGATCTCCCTCTCAGCGGGGGAAAAACTGTGTTATGGGTTATCACTGACTTATTTTCTAAGCAAATACATTTGGTTCCATGTGCGGGGATCCCCTCCGCTCAGAAGTTGGCCCGCCTCTTCGTATCTCATGTCTTTAGACTACATTCGTTTCCCCGCAAGATAATCTGCGACCGCGGAAGTAGTTTCGTTGCTAAGTTTTGGAAAGCTTTTCTCAAATTGGTGGGGGTGGAGCAGGGGTTGTCTAGTGCATACCATCCCCAAACGGATGGTCAAACTGAACGTGTCAATGCTGTACTTGAATGTTATTTGCGCTGTTATGTCAATTACCACCAAGATGACTGGGTGGAACTGTTGCCTTTTGCAGAATATGCCTACAATAATGCTGTACATCAGTCCACAGGTTTCAGCCCGTTTTATGCGGTGTATGGACAGGACTTCGGTCCTATCACCCCAATAGAAGGATTGGAGGAGGAGGGGGATGCCGACATTGCCTCTTGGGCACACACCCTCCGTACCACATGGCCCTGGCTGGTTAGCAACCTTGACCGAGCCAAGCGCAAATACAAGGCACAGGCTGACAAGCATCGTTCCCCCGGTGGGGACCTGCAAGTGGGTAACCTGGTATACCTTTCCACCAAGAACCTGCGCTCCACCCGTCCGTGCCATAAGCTCAATGCTAAATACATATGCCCATTTCCCATCATCCGCATCATAAATCCTGTCACGGTCTCTCCCCAAAACTCTGAGGCGTGTGCACCCCGTTTTCCATATCAGCCTTCTAAAGCCCCATGTTGCTTCCCCGCAATGGCACCCGGAGCCGCCTCCTGAACAGCCCATAATGGTGGGGGGGGAGAACATTTCGAAGTCTCCAAAATCCTGGATTGCCGCATACACCATGGGGCCTTGCAATACCTCATCCGCTGGAAACACTTCCCCCCTGCCTATGACGAATGGGTTCGCGCACGGGATGTCTCCGCCCCCAAACTCGTCAACGCCTTTCACAATACCTACCCAGACAGACCAGCCCCCTTGCCGGATGGGAGGGGGCCTTAAGGGGAGCAGGATGTCAGGCTGTTATCTCGGTTTAGATGTTTCCTTTCGTTTCTTTGCTGAATCGTCCAGACTTCAAGGACGGCTTCACATACCAAAGCCTGGGAACGCCACTCCTGGGAAATAATGCTCTGTTTATGCTTTGTAATCTCCCGCCATTTCTCTGCCTTATATTTCCAACTAACGGGCAAGACAACTCATAGCTGTCATCTTATCCTCAATGCACTGAATTGCCTATTTGACCAGTAAAGCCATCTGCTTGGAATCTGATTGTCTCTGTGGTGATTTCTGGTTCGATGGGTCAAGAGCTTACACTGGTGCCCTTTTGAATTTCAAATTGTGAGGATAATTCCCCATTGATCATTAACCTAGCAGTTTGATAAGTATAAATATTTCCAATAACCCTTTGAAATTTCCCCCCAAAATCCATATATTCCAATACTTTTCTCATAAATTTCCAATTTACATTATCAAACGCTTTTTCAGCATCTAAAAATATAATTGCAAAGGGTGTAGTATCGAATTCTGCGTATTCTAAAAGATCTAAAACTACTCTAACATTTCGACTAATCTGTCTTCCTGGAATGGAATGTACTCCATGAGTCAAGCTGTCCTTGGGAACATGCAGACAATGTGGATGTTGATTTGCTTTGAAAAACAGGGAGGGGATGTACTTCAGCTGGCCTTGGCAGGCATCTGGAACGTGCTGGAAATGGGGGTGGAGGAGAAGAAGTGAGACATGATGCAACAGAAACACAGCATGCCAGGGTTGCCAACTGTCAGGTGGGGCCTGGAGAGTTCAGGTTTATTGCGTGTGGCCAAAGGCCACAGGTGGCCAAAGGCCAAAGGTCAAAATTTGACTAAAATCACTATAAAATCATTTAACAATCTTTGATAACGTGCAAAGACCAGTTTCCCTGGTGAAAATGGCTGACTTGGAGTGTGGAATCTATTCCATTATATCCTGCTGAGATCCCTCCTGAAAACTGGTTCTCCCCAGGCCCCACCCCACCCCAAATCTCCAGGAATTTTCTAACCCAGAACTGGCAATCCTACAGAGTACCTCTGGATGGAATTTGGGAATAGAGATCCAATTTTTTTGTAAAGATGGATTCAACTCTTTTGGTGAGTTCTAAGGAAAAACGCTCTTGAGAAGCATCCTGCAAAGCCTAGTGGGTGTGGTGTAAGTTGCCAAGTCCAAGTTGTGAAATTCCTGGAAATTTGGGAGTTCAACCTGAGGAGGTCAGGATTTGGAGATGGGAGGGACCTCAATGGGTATTATGCCATAGACTCCACAATCCAATGCAGCCATTTTCTCAAGGGTAAGTGTTCTTTGTAGTCTGGAGATCGGGGCCTTTTCCGCATGGTGTTTTTGTTAAGAATCAGAGTCGATAAATTGTGATTGTGGTTACAGAACAGTCAGTTTACGTGACCCAAGAACATGTACTCAATGGCGATTCCCTGACCAATAGAATACATATGTCATTACATCACTTTCTTGAGACTAACTAAACTGTCAACACAAACAATTAACTCTTAACTGTCTGACAGAGATGGAACCCGCATTGTACCTCCAACAGTTTTTCCGTTGGATCTGGCCCCATACTGCTTCAGTTTATTTTCTGATTTTGGGCTTTAATTTTCACTTCTTTTTTGGGACTCTCTCCTGGGTTTTTTCCCAGCTCTTTTGAGACCACTTCTGTGTGTCTTAAGAGCTGTCGCTTACGACCCGTGGTGTCTGCCAAAACGTCCGATCATTAACAGCCTTGCTCAGATCTTGCAAACTGAGGGTTGTGGCTTCCTTTGTAGAGTCAATCCATCCATATTGGGCTTTCCTATTTTCCTGCTGCCTTCGACTTTTCTTACCATTATTGTCTTTCCCAGTGACTCTTGTCTTCTCACAATGTGACTAAAGTACAATAGCCTCAGTTTGGTCATTTTAGTTTCTTTTTTTATATATATAATTTTTTTATTATTTTATAACAAAACATATAAACAGTAAAAAAACAACAACAAAAAATATAAAATACACATACCAAGAAAAAAAATAAAAGAAAAAATTACATGTTCAGCGCACTACTTATCCACTAATACAATATTCAATTCACTGTATAAATCCCATCCCTTCCAATGGTGAAGGGCACTGTGGTGGGGGGGTGGGATTTGGATTTAGGGCATGATGGTCATTTTAGTTTCTAAGAACAGTTCAGGCTTGATTTAATCTAGAACCCACTTATTTGTCATTTTGGTGGCCCATGGTATCCACCAAACTCTCCTCCAACACCACATTTCAAAGGAATCGCTTTTCTTCCTGTCAGCTTTCTTCATTGTCCAACTTTCACACCCATACATAGTAATAGGGAATACTATGGCATGAATTAACTTGACCTTGCTTACCAGTGGTACTTTCTTACACTTAAGAATCTTTTCAAGCTCCTTCATGGCTGCCCTTCCCAGTCTCAATCTCCTTCTGATTTCTTGATTACAGTCTCCCTTTTGGTTGATGATGGAGCCAAGGACAATTTCAATTTCCTTATTGCAACTTTAATGCTGAGTAATTCCACAATAGTCATTACTTTTGACTTCTTCATGTCCAGCTTTGGCACTTTCTGTTTTAACTTCCATAAGTAGTCATTTCATGTCTTCGTTATTTTCTGCCAATAATGTGGTGTCATCAACATATCTCAAATTGTTAATGTTCCTCCCCCAATTTTCACTCCTCCTTCATCTAAATCTAATCCAGCTTTCCTTATGATGTGTTCTGCCATTTTTGCCAGGCTCTGCCATTGCTATCCTTTTGACCCCAAGAAGAAACTGATAGGATCTAAGCTCTTAATACTTTCCTCCCATTCACGCTTGTGATGCACAGCTCCGGTTGTGCGGTGTGCCTATGCAAACCTCTCCAGTCTTTTCTCAAGCCTGCAGGTACCCAATGTGAGGGTTCCCAACCTCCCTGTGCAAACTCCATAAAATCACTTGCTCAGACGGTCATGCAGAAACAAGGAACTTTATTGGAAGCTTCAGGTTAGTATAGGCCTTACACTGGTAAATTTGCAAGTGCTCACAATTTCACAAAGACAGAATTATAACCCCTACAGGGAAGCAGATGTCAAATGTATGTTATGGGAATCTACGAGATAATAGTGCATGGTACAGGAACATCAAAGACCTCAGGAAGCTTGTTATTGCTATCTGCCTACCAAGGCCATAGCTGGTGGGAGGGAGTCGGAGAGAGCAAGGGAGGTGGACGTGGGAAGAGACATTCCACTCTGGGGCCTGCTAGACGCAGCGCCTGAACCAAGGAAAGGCAAAAGGCCTGGACTGCTTTTACGAGTCCGGGGGGGGAACACACAAGGCAAAGGCGTACAGACCCTCACATTCTGCCCCCCTTAAGGCCCCCCTCCCCCGAGTCCGGGTGGACGAGGCTTGTCCGGATAGGCGGAGTGAAACTCTCGAACCAGGCGGGGAGCCGCCACATGGGGAGCGGCCACCCATTCATCATGGGCGGGTCCCAGGTGCTTCCAGCGGATCAAATAGAACAATTTTCCCTTTTTCAGCTTAGAGTCCAACACTTTAGAAACTTCAAGATGCGATTCCCCCCCCCCACAACCGTGGGAATTTCGGACTTAGGGAGGGGGTGGAAATGAGGGGCAGCGACGTACGGTTTAAGTAGGCTGATGTGGAACACCGGATGTACCCCTCGAAGAGACTTGGGAAGTTCCAACTCCACCGTGACGTCGTTGATCACTCGGGTGATGGGGAAAGGACCTACATACTTGTCACTAAGCTTTTTACAAGGCCGAAGTGAATGTAGGTTCTTTGTGGAAAGGTAAACCTGCCCTCCCACCTTGAGTTCCCACCCCGGAGACCGATGTTTATCGGCCTGGTCTTTGTACTTGTGCTTGGCCCTTTCCAGGTTTTTCTGCAGCCAGGGCCAAGTGGTCTGCACCACCTGTACCCAATCCTGGACCTCCTGCACCCCTTCAAGTTCAGGAGTGATGTTAGGAGAACCAAAGGGCCCAAAGTCCTTTCCATAAACCACATGAAAAGGACTGAAACCTGTGGAGGAATGGAGGGCATTATTATAGGCATATTCAGCAAAAGGTAGTAGGTCTACCCAGTCGTCCTGGTGGTAATTGACATAACACCTTAGATAGCATTCTACCACAGCATTGACACGTTCGGTCTGACCATCGGTCTGGGGGTGGTAGGCTGAAGAGAGTCCTTGCTCTTCCACCCCCATGACTTTTAGGAAGGCCTTCCAGAATTTGGCAACGAATTGGGCCCCTCTGTCGGAGAGGACCTTTCTCGGGATCGAATGATACCTCACCACGTGATTAATAAACAGTTTAGCCAACTTCTGGGCCGATGGTAGCCCCGCACAAGGAACAAAGTGAACCTGTTTAGAGAATAAGTCTGTTATCACCCACAGTACAGTTTTTCCCCGACTTGGGGGCAAATCAGTGATAAAATCCATGGCGATTACTTCCCAGGGCATGGTCGGGGTCTCCAGAGGCTTTAAGAGTCCGGGGGGCTTTCCCATTCGTTTTTTTGGCAGTGGCGCAAACGGGGCAGCTGCGCACGTACAACTCCACATCGGCTCTCATACCTGGCCACCAAAATTGACGCCGCAATAAATGCAAAGTTTTTACAAACCCAAAATGCCCCGCAAGTTTGGCCCCGTGAACCATTCCCAGCACCTCTTTTCGGAGAACTTCGGGGACATAAAGCCTACCCCCCTGCAACCAAAAGGAGCCCTGTTGGTCGAGATGTGCGGGGAGAACCTGCTGATCCGCCTCCCTCAGAGAAGCGTCCCGGAGCCGCTGTTGAAAAGCCTCCGGGACTCCTTTGAGGGGAGGAAAATCTTGGTGGTGGGATTGGGACCGGGTGCGCCCAACGAATCTGTTTCGCGGTGAGCTTTCTAGCCCCCTTTAAAGCCTCCAGGTTCTTGTGATCGCTGCAAACTTCAAAAGGGATCTCTGCCCCCTCCAGGAAATGCCTCCAAATGGTGAGGGCATGTTTAACAGCCGCGGCTTCCTTCTCCCAAATGGCCCAATTGATTTCGGATTGGGAAAACTTTTTAGAAAAATAGGCACAAGGTTTCAGCTGACAGTTCTCATCCCGTTGTAAGAGGGCGCCCCCCCATGGCAACGTCAGAAACATCGACCTGGACCACAAAAGGTTTTTCACAATCAGGGTGAGCGAGAACGGGTTCGGACAAGAAAAGTCGCTTGAGCGTATCGAAAGCCTGCTGGCAGTCCGAAGTCCATTGCAACCTAGCAGAGGGCAAGGCGGCTCCCGCCCCTTTCCCTTTTGTGCGCAGGAGCGAAGTGAGAGGGAGCGCTACCTGGGCAAAGTTAGGGATGAAGTTTCGGTAAAAGTTAGCAAAGCCCAAAAACTGCTGTAAATGTCTGTGCGTGGTGGGGGTTCCCACTCCATTACCACCCGAACCTTCTCGGGATCCATCTCTAAGCCTTGATGGGAAATCACATACCCCAGGAAGGTGATGGAGGGTTGATGGAAATCACATTTAAAAACCTTAGCAAACAGTTTGTGCTCGCGCAGCCGCTGCAGCACCTCGCGCACCAGTTGTACGTGCTTCTTCATGGTTTTCGTATAAATGAGGATATCGCGCACCAGTTGTACGTGCTTCTTCATGGTTTTCGTATAAATGAGAATATCGTCCAAGAAAACCACCACCCCGCGGAACAATAAATCATGAAGTACTTCATTAATCAATTGCATGAACACACTCGGAGCCCCCGAAAGTCCGAACGGCATCACTAAATATTCAAACATTCCAAAACAACTGGAGAAGGCAGTCTTAGGTTCGTCCCCTTCTCGTATGCGGACTCGGTGGTAAGCCTCCACCAAATCCAATTTGGTGAAGATTCGGCCCTCTTTCAATTGTGCGAGAAGGTCTGGAATGAGAGGGAGGGGGTATGCATTAGACTGAGTGACAGCATTCAGTCTACGGAAATCAATACACAGTCTTAAGTCTCCCGTCTTTTTCTTGACAAAGAAGGCGGGGGCCGAGTATGGTGCCTTAGACGGGCGGATAAAGCCCAGCGCTAAATTGGTGTCCAAATATTCTCGCAACACCGCCTTTTCATTAGGACTCATGGGGTAGACCTTCCCTTTGGATAATTTGCCATCCCCCACTATTTCAATAGCACAGTTCGTCTCCCGGTGGGGGGGCAATTCGTCGCATTCCCGCACGTCAAACACATCGGCAAACTGGGAATACTCGCTGGCAAGCTGGGGCAGGAAAGCCTTGATAGAAGGGGCTCCCACAAGGGCGGCTGCGGGAGTGTTAAGTACTCGGTCTTTATCATGGAATTCACACGGGTTGCCGGGAAAGGTGAGCGTCCGCTCAACCCAGTCTATGGAGGGATTGTGCCCCAGCAACCAATTCATCCCTAACACAACGGGTGCGGCGATGGGGGCGATGGTAAAATAAAGTCGTTCCCAATGCTCCCCTATGGCCATGACGACCGCGGCGGTGCGGTGAGTAACAGGCCCTTTTTTAAAGTCACTGCCATCCATCTGGGAAAAGCGGATGGGTTCAGATAGCCGCTTTCGCTTAACTCGCAATTGTCGGGCAGCCTCTTCGCTTATCAGGGTGCGGGCACAACCCGAGTCAACTAGGGCCGTAAATTCTAACATGGGCCCCCCTTTTGGCAATGAGAGATTGACCTTTACATACACATTGTCTTCCTGAGCGCTTACCATCAGTGGAGCTCCTTGCACAACGTCCGGAGCGGTCTGCCGAGGAGCCCCCTTTACAGCAGACCGATGGCGTTTTTTGTTGGCATGTCCCAGTCCTCCTCCTCGCTGGAGGAAGCAGATGCGGTATTTGTAATCCGTGACTCCGATGAGTCAAAGGCTTCATTTGTAATCCGTGGCCCCGATGGGCCAGAAGAGCCCGAGGCTTCGACCTCGGCACGTGCGTGCAAGGCCGAGGGTGTGCCCCGTCGGCTTGGTGCGCCGCTCCAGCGGCGAGGTTGCCCCTCGGGGGGGGGGCTTCTCAGGTTCGGTCGTTGCCGGACGAGATGGTCCCGGACGTCCGGGTCGGGAAGGGCATTGAGAGGCAAAGTGTCCTTTCCCCCCGCAAACGAGACAGACCCCGCTCTCAAAGCATTTGCGGCGTTCGGTCACGGATGGTCCTCCCCCCGAGGGGGGACGAGAGTCCTTCGGACCGCCGGGCCTGTCTCCACGGGTCTTGGTCTCCCGTCCGGTGCGTTGTCGGGACAGGAGCAGCAGCTGCTTTCGGTTCTCGATGTCAGCGGTGTGACGAACCCACCCTTCAACATCGGGAGGGTTACCTTGCATGAAAACCCAGTGTTGCAATTCCGGGTTCAAACCTTCGCGGAAATATTGCACCCTGGTAGCTTCACTCCAGTCCAAAATTTTACTCGAGAGCGACTGAAATTCGCTCGCATACTGCGTGACTGACTTAGTCCCTTGGCACAGTTGTAGCAAGGCGGTTTTTGCTTGCTCGCCCAAATGCGGGTCCTCGAAACGGTGTCGAAGGGCGATCATGAAGTCATCAAGACTTCGCAAGACTGGGGAGCGGAGCTCATACTGCAGTACCATCCAGGCGGCCGCCTCACCTTGTAGGAGGGACGCCACATATTGGACCCGGGATTCTTCCGAGGTAAAAGTCCGGGCCTGTTCGCGCATAAAAATGTCCACTTGCACCATAAAAAACGTCAGCTGGTCATACGTGATCTTCAGATCTCGGCGGGCCGGTGGAGCAGGAAGGATGGGAGGTGCGGGAGCCACAGGTGGGCCTGGTTGCTGCCCTCCGTCCGCCGGAGCCACGGGCGGCGTCGGAACCTTCAGGTCATCCATGGCTTGAGCCATGTCCAGAATCACCGCGTTCATGGCATCCATCCGGTCCAGTAATTCCTGGCGCTCTTCCTGCCAACGCTGCCGCTCCTCATCCATCTGGTGAAGCAGCAGGGCTTCCTTTCGGGCGGGATCGTCCTCGAACCCCAACCCGTGAACTGCAGTCCGTCGTGACCGCGCGTCGCTCTGCGGGAGCGACCAACCCCGGGGAGATTCCAGCCAGGTATTCAAGCGGGTAGACTTGGGCTTTGTACCCAGACCCGATCCCGAGTCAGCTCCACTGGGCGTCTTCCCAGTCGACTTCCCTTCCGAAGGGGCCAGATCGGGCTGCTTGGGTACGGCGCTGTCCTTCTTGTCGTTGTCATTCCCGTTGCCTGCCATAGCTGTCCAAGAACGGTACAGGAGCAGGATAACGAGGCAGGGGACTTGCAACTTAATGTGAGGGTTCCCAACCTCCCTGTGCAAACTCCATAAAATCACTTGCTCAGACGGTCATGCAGAAACAAGGAACTTTATTGGAAGCTTCAGGTTAGTATAGGCCTTACACTGGTAAAGTTGCAAGTGCTCACAATTTCACAAAGACAGAATTATAACCCCTACAGGGAAGCAGATGTCAAATGTATGTTATGGGAATCTACGAGATAATAGTGCATGGTACAGGAACATCAAAGACCTCAGGAAGCTTGTTATTGCTATCTGCCTACCAAGGCCATAGCTGGTGGGAGGGAGTCGGAGAGAGCAAGGGAGGTGGACGTGGGAAGAGACATTCCACTCTGGGGCCTGCTAGACGCAGCGCCTGAACCAAGGAAAGGCAAAAGGCCTGGACTGCTTTTACGAGTCCGGGGGGGGGGAACACACAAGGCAAAGGCATACAGACCCTCACACCCAAGTCTGGGACGGTCCCACCAGTCACTGCAAAAGTCAGACTGTGTGAACACTTGTCCCATAATAATCCCATAAACAACATCCACAGACGAATAGTCCAAAAGAGAGTTGATTTATTCGGAAGGTCTACAGGTTTACAGCAGCAAACAGTTCTATTGGCACTAATGGGAATTAGGGGTATGGTGCTGGGCCTATATGAAAGAGCAATGGTCATATCAAGATAGCAATGGAAGTCATGGCAACCCCCCTCCCAGCGAGGGTGGATTCCCACGGGACTCAGAAGCAGACTAGGAATTCGGCAGTTGGCAGAGCTGTCCTTGAACAGCACCTGGTGAAACCAAAACAATGTCAGTCAGGCCGCTTCAGCAGAGAACAGGCCTGACATTCTGCCCCCCCAAAGGTCCCCCTTTTCACTTCATGGGCGCTGGTTTGTGAGGGTATGCAGCATGGAAATCACGGACCAGATGGGGGGCGGAAACATCGCGGGAGCGTACCCATTAATCCTGAGCGGAACTGAAGGCGAGCCGTTGTCTGCGCGCCACATCCCAGGGCAGGCTTCGATCCGGGGAAAACAAGGGGAAATACTGTCCTAGTCCTCTGGTCCCCTTCGGGCACACGTCGGCTTCTGCCACTGTTCGCGCCCGAGTGGCAGCCACATAGGCCAAAAGTTGCTCCTCCGCTCGCCTCTGGTCAGCAAGGGCTTGATCCGCCTCGAGCTTGATGGCGGCAGCCGTTGTCACGATCGGTAGGGCCTCTTGTTGCAAGAGCAACTCGATCTCCTTGGGCTGGTCCAACAGCGGTTGGACAAGGGCGGCTAGATCCGTTGAGGCAGAGCCAAACTCAGGGACCAGTAGTTTCTCAACGTCGGCCGCTGTTGTCATAGCCGGCGGCAAGTCCAGGAGGACCATAACCGTCCTGGCTGCTACGTTCCGAGCTTCCCGTTGGCACCAAGCGGGATCGGGAATGGTTGACGGAACATTTTCCCCTACAGCTCCCGCCATAGTAAAAAACTCCTCAGGCCCCCGGATTGGGGCCGCTGGCGTTTGTGGCAACTCACGGAGGGTGAGCTTCACCAACAAACGAATCAAGGTGGCTAGGTCCTCTTGCGCCAGCCGGACTTCTTCGAGCAAAGTGTCCAGATGCTGAAGGTCATCCTGGGCAAGTTGGTCAGCGTACGCAGTCTTCCTGGGGGATGCCTCAGCCAGACGACGCCACTGGTCGCTCATGAAGCCAAGCAGCCGGTTGGCCTCCGCGTCAGTTCGCAGCGTTTCTTCCAAAACGTCCTGCAACAAAGCGGGGTCCTCATCTCGCAGCTCACGTCGAGGAGACGAGCATCCTGGGGAACCCTCCAGGGCTCCAGCCACGGTCTATGTGCTCGGGGAGCACGTCCTCTGCTCCACCCGAGGTCCTGGAGATCCCCTTAGGGCTCCAGCCAGACAGTCCACTCGAGGAGCACGGCTTCTGCTCCAACCAGGGATTACAATCCAGATATTGCTTCTGCTCTAGCCAGGGATTAAAATCCATATAAAAAAGGTAAGGAGAGGTTTAGTGCCAAAATGTGAGCACTTGTCAGGGATCCATGCACGCACCCCCACTTGGGTGGGGGTTTTTTCCTTTGCTTTTGGAAATAGTGGTCATTTTCCTCTTCAACGCTGCTTTCCCTGGACGTCCCTTCAAGACTGGTAACTATTACCCATTCCCGAAGCCCTATCCAACTTCCTCTTTTTTCTCATAGTCAGCTTTTGTATTCAATCATACAACCAACTGTTCATTTGAGAGTTTTCACCCAGGATTATCCGTGTTATTGATCCCAGTTACCCCGTCTCCCCAGCTAATCCCCCAACGAAAGTGGAGACTGCCTACTTAGAGTAACAGGACCTGCTGGGGTTTTTACAAATAGCATTCTGTAGAGATAATGATATTTGCTTGCTGTGTGATATTTGAGTGCTGTGTTGTGCCCTGAAATGTTCCCCAGCATAGATCTCCACCATGTTCTCATTCATGCAACCCTCAAACCAATATTAGAATAAAGCCATTTAGCCTCTGATTACATTCTCTCCGGTAATGAAGGAACGACCAGGAGAGAGATCTGATCAAATCATAAATACAGAACCAGATGCTACAGAGCACATGTGGGAAACAAACTGTACATGACCCCTAACTCAATTACTAACCGTAGAAGCAACTGGGCAGTTTTGTTACCACACAATGATGAGTTGCAAGGGAGAAAGAAGGGGAAAGTAGACAAATAATACAGAAAGAAACACATTAGCATTGGCCTCAACAATAATTATTTACTAAAGCCCCCTAACTGTTCAAAAGGATGCGAGAACACAAAGTCAGAACCATTTGATTAAAAATAGTTTAAAATGGAAATTAGTCTTTGTGGGGCTCCATTAGTCACACAAACTGCATGACCAAGAAATCAGTTTTGCTGGCTTCCCTTTTGCCTTTTTGCATAAATTTGTGATTCATTGTTCAGCAGGTATCCTATGGACGTTATCCCTCATAGCTAAGGTAAACAAGGTTACTGTGTGCGCTTCTTTATATGTGACAGAGCTTATTTGGGAGTCGTGATCCACATTCAACTTGAGCACATCAGAAAATTATCTCCAGGCACTGCAAGAAAATTACCCAGTCCAGCAATTCCTTGAAAGAGAAGGTATTTTTTGCCTACAAGAGTTTTCCGCTGAGTTCAGTGTAGGCAGCCACTAGAGGTGAGCGGAGGCACCAGATTGCTCTCTGGGTAAGGGTTTGGAAGACCAAGTTTTTTTTCCATCTGCAGGGCCCCTGGCGTTCTCCCCTGCCCTTGTCTGTTCTCCTAATTCTGCCTTTAAATTTACCCAAATCTATTATGTTTCAGAAGATGGGGGTTGCAGCTCCACATATTCGCAGGGTGGTTGGGGGGCTGGAGTTACTTACATAACTTTGGAGTGGCACATGGAGCATTCCAGTGTGCATGTGAAGAGACAGTGTGGTGTAGTAGCTAGAGTGTCAGACTAGGATCTGGGAGACACAGGTTTAAATCCCCACTCTGCCATGGAAGCTTGGGCTAGTCACATACCCTCGATCTGTAATACTTCACAGGGTTGTTGTGAGGATAAAATTAAGAAGTGGAGAATGTTGGAAGCCACTTTGGGTCTTTCTTGGTTTGGGCAAATGGCACAAGGCAGAAGGCTGGAGTCTCTGTTGCCACCACACCATGCACCTGAGCTGAATTGGGCTCTTGCAGGCTTTAAAAATGACATTCCTCAGAACTGCTGTCTGGCTGTGCGGAAAGCAAGTAAGGTCCAGGGAACTTTCTTGACCTTTTAAGGAAAATCTAAGGGGCTTACAGTCTCCTCCCCTTCCTCTCCCCACAACAGACACCTTGTGAGGTAGGTGCGGCTGAGAGAGGTCAGAGAGAACAGTGACTAGCCCAAGGTCTTCATGGGAGGAGTGGGGAAACCAACCCGGTTCACCAAATTGGAGTCTGCCACTCATGTGGAGGAGTGGGGAATCAAACCACTACACTACGCTGGCCAAGCTATGCATTACCTGTGCCACCAGTTGGCTCAGCATTCCTTGAGTCGGATTGGGATTCTGGTTTGGGGAAATGATGCAGATGGTCCTTTGCCTGGCATGCTTGCTTATTTTTTTATTTATTGGATTTATATCTCGCCCTCATTCCTGGCAAGCCAGGCTCAGAGCGGGTCACAGCATAATAATAAAACATCAATTAAAACATACTTTAAAATTCCATACTTCATACTATAATAAAACAAGATGGCATTCCCTGCTTGGGAACATTAGTGCTGTAACGTGACAGCTGTCTGTGGCAAGGTCAAAGGCAGGTCCCAACTCAACTCGTGGCACATTTAACATCTCCGTTGGCCCTAAGAGGAGCCTCTGTGACTGTTGGCTTTAGGTGGTCCAATTGCCAACAGTCCACATGCTGTCCTAGGTTGCAGAGGCCAGGGCTTCCATCTTGCTGGCTGTCCTGGAGCAAAGCCAGTTGATTCACCCCAGGCTTCTCCTGGTAACTGCCTTCGGTTTGGCTCAGAGGGCATCAGGACCCTGAATCCTTGCGTCCAGTGGCAGGTGGCATCCAGTACAGCTCTGTAAACTCCCAGCTGGGATATGTAGATATTGATGCTGCCCAGGCCTTAGACAGGCCGCACTGCTTAGCCCTTAGTTCAATGTGCCAAGTCAAGTCAAGTTTTATTTTGATACAATATCAGCTCTAGGTAAAAATCAAAGTTAGGTTAAAATAATAAAATAAAATAATAAAAGTTGATGATTCTGGAAAGATGATTTGAAGAAGAGGAGGAAAGATTTCAGTTAGCTGGGAAACATTTTCAGTTAGCCATTTACGAATCCCACTAGACCGGAGGCAGAATTTGGCTACTTGAATGGTTGTCTCCCGAGAGGAGTCTGCTAAGAGAAGGGAAACTTTAGCTTCTTCCGATCTCCCAGGAAAGGATGACAATATGGGGAGAATATACTGCGGTCTTATGTCGTTGTGGGACATTGCAGCAGAACATGTTCTATTGTTTCCACTTTCTCTGTTTTGCATGGGCATAGTCGTTGGTGGAAGGGAGTACGGAGATACCTGCCTTCCAGGAGAGCTAAAGGTAAGGCGTTGAAATGCGCAATCGTAAAGGCCCTCCGATATTTGGATACTTCCAGGAATCCAAGGTAGTCTGCAGGGTGGAAAGGGTTGATGTATTGCAAGATGGTTGAATATTTATGAATCTGAGCCCTATCTAATTGAAGGGCCTGGTCCAAGAGTCTCGGTTTGATTGTTTCCTTGGCTTTTTGGTGTCCCAATGGCAATATGGCTTGAGAAGAGAGGCCGTGTTTCTGGAGCATCTTCTCTATTGCACTCAAAGTGCTTTCTTTGGCTGTAGAGTATTTGGTTTCTCAGTCCCCAATCCCACTGGCTCCAGATCTCTTGCTACCAGTCCTGAGAGAGAAACGGGTTTTAAAAATGGACTCCTTTGGCAGCTATAAAGGGAGAATTGAGGTGCCCTTTTGAAAGGCTTTTCAGTTCCTAGGGCTCCCGTAAACCGGCTACAAGTGGGAAAAGCCATTTTGAAATGGCAATAGAACAAAGCAAAAGGTTTTCTGTAATCCAAGTAAGCATGGAATTCAGCCCGGAAAAAACTCCATGCCAGACAGTGCAAAAAAAAAGGGGGGGGGAGTGTTTTGCCCATGGAATCATGTGTTTTGCTGCTTTATATGCTTTTGCTAGTTTTGAGTAATTACTTCTCTTTCATTTTATATGTAATGTAAACTCTTATTTTTACAGTATATTCTATTTTTAACTTTTTATTTACAACTCCCTGCCTTGGCTTCACCTTTTCACGCTTCTACCCTGCCTTACACCTGGCGCATAGATGCACATCTGATTTATGCTTGCAGTGCCTGATCCAGCAAGTGGCATGTCTATGGATTTCCTCAGATGGATCAGATTGGGCTAGATGACCTCAAGGCATCTCCTGAACAAAATGCAGGCAATAATGTTTCTTCCAGGCTGACTTCATTTCATCAAGCCCATTTCCTCAAAAATATTCCCATTTAATCTATTCTTCCATCTTTTCTGTTGACATCAGTCCCTCTGCTACTTGTTTGGCTCAGTCATAACTCCTTTGCATTGACTGTAAAATATTCATTTTAACGTGACAAGGAGATTGTTGTCAGGTTGCCCTTTTTGCCTTAGTGTCAGCAAGAAACTGCCTTACGTTTGGGGCTGATGGCTACCATGATCATTAATGATCTTCATCAATCTAAATGGCACCTTGCCCTGATTGATGGGGCTGCCAGGTCCTCCCTCTCCTCCAGCGGGAGGCTACTGTATTCATATTGGGAATGCGTGTGGGTGTGCGCATGTGCGCCGAAGCACATGCGGCACTTCTGGTTTAGAACCGAAAGTGCCGCCTCGCAATGGGCCTTATACCTCTTAGTTTGAGTGGTAAAGCAGCCCTTTACCACTCAAACTAAGCGGTATAAGGCCCCTCGCGAGGCGGAATTTCCGGTTCTAAACCGGAAGTGACGCGCGCGTTTTCTACGCGTGCATGCACGTTTGCTCGCCAACCCTCAGGTGGTCGGCGGGCAGAGGGGTAAATTGCCAAAGGGTTTCCCACCACCAGTGGGCACCTGGCAACCCTACTGATTGACGTCTGAACAACTGTGGCTGATTCTAATGAAATGCACTGATATTAGACTCAAGGACCAGTAGAATCAGTTTATCCCTTCCATCCTCCCCCTGACAATGCAGCCACAGGGAAACCAAAACACTTTTGCTTTAACAGCCGAAAGGAACCTTGTGCAGGCTTACAGATAATGTTTCCTTAGGTCCAAAAAATACAGGATGAGCAATATGGCTATACTGGGATATTTTGATTGGTCCTGGTAAAAAAGTTGTACTGAAACATCCTTGCCCTCGTGTCTTTCTTTTCTACCACTCCATCCAGATGAAGTAACTGCTATCACAGCTGAAAGACACTCTGTACATGCTCTGAGGTATTTTTCCCTTAGGCCCTGGTGCCTATGGGTTTCTCATGACACACACAAAAAAATACAAGTAGATAACACTATCAGCTGTGCATTTCTGAACTTCAAGACAATACGGCTACCCTGAGGTAGGTAATGCTGACAGGTTTCTGTTTTTGTTATGCTGACCACAAATGCTACCCAGAAAACGCTACCCACGGATGTACCATCAAGCAAATATTTTTGTTGCGGCCCCAGAACTATCTGTGAATGTTGCTGTTGGTGGGAGAAACGGGACTCACAGCTTCCTCCTCACACTGCCTTTTCTCAGCCGTTGCTCAGTCCTACAACACAAGTATTACCCCCACTGAACATTGTAAAAAATATGCTTGTACAGAACTCCAGACAAGCTCTTGGAAGTGTAATGAGGTTTGGCTCCAGCTTAGCTGCTAAGCATTTCTGCAGGCTATAAATTAAGTGCAGTAAATTAAATTGTGCCTAATAAGAACATGACATTCACATTTGATGGTTAAATTGAACTGTTGTCAAGGCCGTGCAAATCTTTGTTTATGGATTTGGGGAGGGGCTGTGGCTCAGTGGTAGAGCGTCTATCTGCTTGGCATGCAGAAGGTGCTAGGTTCAATCCCTGGCATCTCAAGTAAGAATCAGGTTGTAGGTGATGTGAAAACCTCAGCCCAAGACCCTGGAGAACCTCTGTCAGTATGAGGAGACAATAGTGAATTTGACAGACGGATTGTCTGATTCAGTATAAGGCCGCTTCATGTGTTCATGGGTGTGTCCAAAATGTGGCCACAGTGGTCAGCGGCAGTCACTTTGACCCAAAGCTCCAGTCTGAGGAGCAGGGCCTGAGGTGGGAGCCTCTGGCTTCCTCCTAAGTCTAGTCTCTGTCCCACTAGGAGGGCCGACCTCTTTGGCACCAAAGGGCTCTAAAATGCGAACGTTCAAACTCCCTGGGCAGCTCCTGTGTCCATTTAGCAACACCCACTGCACTGAGGCAACTGGCTTATGCCATTCCATCCTCCTCTGATCCATCGCATGATAATGACTTCTGGGGATTGGGGGCTCTCTGCAGGGCAGGCAGCAAACCTTTTGCCTGGACCACAGCTGGCGATGCTGCAGCCTCTGCTCCTCAGAGAAGAACTCCAGACAAGCATCACAAAGAGCCCCAAAGGACAAAAAGAGCCCCATATAAAACCAGTGTGGACCATGTGTGTGCTCATCAGCACATAGATTGCACTTCTGTGGCTCAGTTAGTTGCCAAATCCAGGATGAGGAACTGCTGGAGATTTGGGATGGAGTCTGGGGAGGGTGTGGTTTGGGGAGGGGAGGGACCACAGTGGGGTATAATGCCATAAAATCCATTCTCCAAAACTGGCATTTTCTCTAGGGGGAATTATTTCTCTAGTCTAGAGATCAGTTGTAATACTAGGGTCATCTCCAGCACCCACCTGGAAGTTGGCAACCCTAGGGTCAGCACACAGGCTGCACTGAATATGGAGGGATCATTACTTGGTATTGTATTAACCATAAATGGGAGAAAACACATCTCTATTCCTTCCCAGCAAATACTTGTGTGTGTGTGTGTGTGTGTGTGAAGTGCTGTCAAGTTATGGTGGACTTAGCCTTTTTCCTTATATCTTCGCAAGGAAAGGCACTAGACCCTTTTTTTTTAAATGAAAGCTGGGGATTCAGAGACCCTGCTTAAACTATCACTGCAACATTGCAGTGTTATATCACTATTTTGAAACTGTTTAAAAAAATTGAAATCATTTATCTGAGGGGAGAGGTGAAAATGATTTTAGTCCAATAATTGAAAAGTGGGCTGGAGGTGGGTGGGAAAAAGAAAACCCATAGAAACATTACATACTAGGAAAAAGCTGACTCTAAATCAGCTTCTAGGAAAACAACAGGGTAGAAGTGATCAGCATGGATCAACATGGAAATACATTACCTGAACAGGACAAAATAAAGAAAAGGTGCAAACAATACACTTAAGAAAGATGTATTTTATCTCCCTATATGCAGAATTTATCATAAAGAAAGCTGGATTAGATTTAGATGAAGGTGAGGTGAAAATGGGGGAAGGAATATCAACAATTTGAGATATGCCAATGATACCACATTACTGGCAGAAAACAGCGAAGACTTGAAATGACTTCTTATGAAAGTTAAAGCAGAAAGTGCCAAAGCAGGACTACAGCTGAACATCAAGAGGGCAAAAGTAATGACTATTGGGGAATTATTCAGCTTTAAGATTGACAATAAAGAAATTGAAATTGCTCAAGACTTTCTATTCCTTGGCTCCATCATCAACCAAAAGGGAGACTGCAACCAAGAAATCAGAAGGCGATTGAGGCCTTTTCTGCATGAATGGTTTACAAAGTTTCATGCTGTTAAAAGCTACGTTTTATTTTTTCATGTCCGCACGTTTTATTCCTCCGTTTGGCACCAGAAACGTTTTCCCATCATTTTTCCTACGTTGTTTTCCCCAGCACTTTCACAGTGATGTTTTTCCCCTCTGTTTATGAGCCAGCTGTCCTCCAGTGTGTGAACTTCTTGAAACAGTCTTCATTTCTCCGCTCCACCAAACACCTTTCCCTTGTTCACACCCACTGTTTTGCTCTTCCTTCCCTTCCCCTCCTTCCACCCCTCCTCCCTCCAAATAAATTAGAAATGATTAGAGAATCATTTCCAGAGGCTATGGGTCTGCATCGAGGTGGGAAGCCTGGTTTATGTATTTTGTGTGTGTGTGTAAAGTGCTGTCAAGTCGCAGCCGACTTATGGCGACCCCTTATGGGGTTTTCATGGCAAGAGACTAACAGAGGTGGTTTGCCAGTGCCTTCCTCTGCACAGCAACCCTGGTATTCCTTGGCGGTCTCCCATCCAAATATGTATTTTATGTATTTTAGGAAGTACATAAAACATAGGTGTCCTTGGATGTTCCTTTAACAGAAATCTAGCTTCATTGTCATTTATATATCCTAGCATTACTCCTTCCTGAATAGTCACTTTAATAATATTCTTTATATGGCTTTTAGGATCCTTTTTTAACAGTTTATAAAACTCCTTGTTAAGCTGTTGCAGAACTTCTTTTATATAATCGGATGTATTCATCAGTGCTGTGGCTCCTCCTTTATCTGCCCTTTTTATGGTAAGACTCTTATCCTCTATATAATTTCTCTCATTAAAGCTTTTTATTTATATGGGAAATTATTCCAAGGCTTGTCATGTTTCTGTTGTTCTTCTTCTTCTAACACAATATCTTGAAAAACATTTAATATTGTTATCCTCAACTTGTGGTAGAAATTTAGATTTGTTCCTAAATTGCACTTCAGGTATCATTCCTTATCCCCAAGCATTTTTTTTAATTTTCAGCTTTCTTATCAATTTATATACATTTAACCTAGTTTGGAATGCATCATACTCGGGAGTAGGAATGTAACTTAAACCTAAATGTAAAGCTTTGATGCAATCACTGGAAAACTGACGTTGTGTTAGATTTACCACTAAGCTCTTATTGTTTATGGCTTTTTCTTCCTTTGTTCCCTCTCACATTCCGTGGTGGTGATCTTAAATGAGTCTTTTTTGCCGCATGTTCTAAAAAAGGACATCTTTCATAATCTTCACTAGAGAAAGTACCTTCTTCAGTAGTTTCTGTTTCTGAGGTATAGGGACTTCTATTTTGCCATGAGACTTGTTTTTTAAATTTATGACTACGGGCTATACTCTTAAAGGTAAAGGTCCCCTGTGCAAGCACCGGGTCATTCCTGACCCATGGGGTGACTTCACATCCCGACGTTTCCAAGGAAGACTTTGTTTACGGGGTGGTTTTCCAGTGCCTTCCTCAGTCATGTTCCCTTTACCCCCAGCAAGCTGGGTCCTCATTTTACCGACCTCAGAAAGATGGAAGGCTGAGTCAACCTTGAGCCGGCTACCTGGAACCAACTTCAGTTGGGATCGAACTCAGGTCGTGAGCAGAGTTTGGACTGCAGTACTGCAGCTTACCACTCTGCGCCAGGGGGCTATACTCTTACCCATCCATTTATAAATATATCCCTCAGTATAGTCTTTCAAATCTCTTTGGAGTTTTTTCTTTTTTGTCTCTTTAAGTTTATCTGAAAAAGTCTTTAATTCCTGTTCTAAATCCTGTATTATACATTCAGATCTTTCCTTTGAGTTATTCTTCCTCAAGTTATCCATCGTTTCTTGTATTTCATTTTCTGGCAGTAACTTCTTTAACTGAGGTTTCTATAATCAATAGTATTAAATCAAAAGAACATTTTTTAAGAATAGCAGCCCATTTTTTCTTAAAGTCCTCCTTTTCCATAAATAAGGCAGGAGGCGTAAGCCTCTAGGTATTCTATTATTTTCACAATACAGTTTGATAAAATGGATGTGAGAATTATAACGTAAATTTTTCTTTTTAAATTGAGATAACTAATTCCACTCATCGCTTTTACCATTATCTTCTTCCATATGAGGTAGGTTCGATAATATTCTATCTTTATCTCCATCCGAATATGCAAAAGTGGCATCCCATTGAGCCATATCCCCAAACAAAAGTATAAACCAATAATCATAAAGGGGAATGAAGGTATTAAGGTGCCCAATAAACAACCCTCTGTCAAGTAGTACCTTCTATCTGGGAGTATAACTTGTTAATAATTTATAACAAATCTCTTTAAATGAAATTACCCATATTCAGGTTGCTAATTCACCAGGTTCAAATTATATACAACTTCAACTTCAACTGTTTACATATATAATTGAAACAGAAAACTTAAAGATGACACATCACAGTTAGTACAGTGATCATCCAAAACAAATATACACTAAAGCTAATCCAACAGGTAGTGTTCTGTGTTACAAATATTGTTCTGTGCTATACACCCTCAAATCACAAGTCAAAAAAATATAAATTCCAAATATAATGTACAGTCTTTTTGCAGTCAGTTCAAATTTCAAGTTACAGAAATTTGTATGTGTGTGTAAAGTGCCGACAAGTCGCAGCCGACTTATGGCGACCCCTTTTTAGGGGGGTTTTCATGGCAAGAGACTAACAGAGGTGGTTTGCCAGTGCCTTCCTCTGCACAGCAACCCTGGTATTCCTTGGTGGTCTCCCATCCAAATACTAACCAGGGCTGACCCTGCTTAGCTTCTGAGATCTGACGAGATCAGGCTAGCCTGGGCCATCCAGGTCAGAAATTTAACTAATACTAAATAGTGAGCTTGTGTAGGTTGTAGTATTGAAGTGCCCCAAATAAAGGTCTTTTACCTGTGGCACTATATCCTCCTTTTAAACATGACACCCTTGTAGATAAATGCGTGTCAAGAACCGCCCCCCCTTCCTCTCTCTCTCTCTCTCTCTCTCTCTTGCTTTTCACTAAGTTTGCATAAAAACACTCACATACATTCCTCAGTCTGTGTGTGTGTGTAAAGTGCCGTCAAGTCGCAGCCGACTTATGGCGACCCCTTTTGGGGTTTTCATGGCAGGAAACTAACAGAGGTGGTTTGCCAGTGCCTTCCTCTGCACAGCAACCCTGGCATTCCTTGGTGGTCTCCCATCCAAATACCAACCAGGGCTGACCCTGCTTAGCTTCTGAGATCTGACGAGATCAGGCTAGCCTGGGCCATCCAGGTCAGGGCATCCTCAATCTGCAACATCCCAAATACCACCGGGTTCCTCTACTTTGCTAGCTCGTTATCTCATTACAAGGGTCTTCGCGTCTCAGCAAAAGACTTTTTTTTTAATTTTATTTTTATAATTAGGGGGATACAGAAAGGAAAATATAGGGAAGGAAAAAACCCGTTTAAAACACAAAAACAATGTAGCATATCAATAAAACAATAGACATAATCAAATACAGTGCCGTATAACAAGCATGAATATTAATCAAGTAAAATAGAATATATCTAAATGTATAGTTATAATTATAAAAATATAAAAATCAATCAAATTGTCTAGCTATTGCATAATAAAAGTATGTTTTACTGTTCAAAAACGCAAAAGTGATGTAACAAATGATTGGGAGAAAATAAATGAAACATTACCTATTACTTATTCTAGTACTATTCGGTATATGTCAAATTTGATTAACTAGAGGTAATATAAATGTAAAATGATTCCCACTTTTCGTCAAATTGTTCTGTGGATTTGTTATGATTGGGATTCAACATAAAAGTCATTTTAGCCATAGTAGCGTAGTCTAGCATTTTTTCTTTCCAATCTTCTATTTCAGGTATCTGTATTTGCTTCCAGGTTCTTGCCAGAACCACTCTGGTTGCCGTTGTAGCATACTTAAAAACATCATGGTATCTCGCGGGCAAATTTGATGGGACCATGCTGAGCAGGAAATATTTTGGGTCTAGTGTTATCTTCGCTTTTGTAATTATCTGTAATTCTCGTTGAATCTTTTTCCAAAACGTTTGTAATTTAGAACAAGACCACCAAACATGAAAATAAGAACCGTCCGATTCTTGACATTTCCAGCAAGCGCCTTTCTTACCGGAGGAAGTCATCTGTGAGATCATATTTGGAGTCATGTACCATCTATAGAATGTTTTATACCAATTGTCTTTCACTTCTTGGCACACGGTATATTTCAATTCGAAAGTACAGAGTTTTTCCCATGATTCTATTGTAACCATGTCACCAAAGTTTTGCATCCACTTAATCATATTAATTTTCACTTGTTCTTCTTCTGTCTCATATTTCAGGAGGAGTTTATAGATTTTTCCTAATAAGTGAGCATCATTCTTGGTTATTATCCATTCAAATTCAGTCAGTTCTCGGAATGGGCGAGGGTATAAACAGTCTTTTTGTAGATTAGACTTCAGCAAAAGACTTTGCTTTGCAGAACTGCTTGTTGATTTCAGTAGCTGAGAATGACACCATGGGAAAATTAGAAAATGTATCCTTATTGTTAGAAGTCTATAAAGGTTGATCAATTCTAAATGAAAATGTGATTCTTTCTGCAGTATGATTCTGTCTTTTGATCTGGGCTGGAGAAATTTGAACCCAGCTTGTACTGTTAAACTGGTACCATTAAATAGCATAAGCTGTAAAAGTATTTCCTGATCTCCAGTGCGTTATCCTTGATCAGATCTACCTGGGGTAACGTTTTCTAGGCACAACAATTCCAGGTCTGAAAGAGCAGGGTGGAAGGGAGGGAGGGAGGAGATATGCCCTTAAGTATCCTGGGCCCAGATTGTAACAGGGCTGAAAAGGGAAGCACCTTCCATTTACCCCATTGGTTCTCAGTGGAACTCATTAAAAAAACCCCAGGGTTTATCATATGCTGCCTCTGCAATTAATACCAGAAACAAATCTAGCTGCCACGTTCTGGAGCAGTTGCAGCTTCTGAAAAACCTTCAAGGGTTTATAATACTTTATGTCCCACTTTTCAATAAAATCTCCCAAACAACTTAAAATAACAGTTGAAATCACAGCAAGCAATAAAATACAAAATAAGTAACTGAGCCATCAAAACCACCAGCAGATCAAATTTGGGCAAACTAGAAAGCCACAAGAAACCAAAAGTCTGGGTCGACAGAAACAAAAATCAGCAATCAGCAGAACATATCCCCCATAACTTACACCTAAATGCCCACTGAAAGAGATAGGTGTTCCCTGAACCTTACAAAGGATGGAGTTCAGTGAGCCTCCTGAGGAAATTGCACAGCCTCTATTGACAAAGCGCTATTACAACGGAGGACCTGCCAAAGCACTGATCCAGGTACGTCATGGAGCAGAGCCTCTCCAGCTGACCCAAGCGAGTAGCCTCATATTCAGGAAGGCACTTCTTGAGGTGCCCTGGTCTCAAAAGATTTTAGGGCTCTCAAGTTCAAAATGAGCACTGTGAATTAGGTCCACAAACGAACTGGAAACCAGTGTTTTTTTTTTTTTAAGGCAGCTGATAAGAGAACATTATATTAGTCCAGACTGTAAGCCACCAAGGCACATTTCATGGTGACCAGGTCATACTTCTCAAGGAAAACTTGCAGTCAACACAACACAGATGGTCAAAGATACTCTTGGTCACAACCACTATTGAGGCAACCAGGATCCACACAGGACACTCAGACTGGGAACCTGGGCTTTCGGGATGAGCACAACTCCATTCAGGCCAGGTAGAAAACCATCTCTCAATCTCACAAAAACCCCTCCAAAACTCTCCAAGCAGTTTCATATAGATGGTAAACAGCACAGGTGACAGTATGAACACCTGCAGCACCCCACAAGCAAGCTCCCCTAGAGGGGAAGAATAGCCTCTGAGCACCACCACAGTACCTTCAACCCCACCCATTGAGCCAGGAGAATACCGTGGCTAATGGTGTCAAAAACATTGACAGGCCCTGGAAAACCAACAGGGTTACTCATTCCACTCGTTATTTGGGAGACTAGTCCTTTTGTGCCTTCCTGCTATATCTGGACTAATTGCTATGTCATGTCTTTATTCAGTCTCTACAATCTGGGTCTTGACTGAGTAACTTACTTCAGCTTTGCAAACCCCTGATTGGCTTTCTTAGAGAAGTCAGCATCTTCCATGAGCCATTTTCCTGAATTCCTAAGACTCCAACAGTCTTTTGTCTTATCAAAGGTTTTGTTAGTGCCCCCAGACTGAAAGACAGACTCCACAGCTTCAAGTCAGTCACAAACTCTTTGATAGTTTCACATTCTTTTGGAACCCTTTGATTGAAAATGTACCTCTCAAAGGTCTCATTTTTGCAATGGCTACAGTATTCTTCAAACATTAGCAGTACATATTCATAATTAGCCAGCTCTTTATCTGTTAAACACATCAAGAGCTTCAGGCCTAACACCTATACTTTTTGTGTTTCTTCTTCAAAGGAAATGACTGTATGAATATTTTTCAGATTTTCTTGCACATTTCCTGAGTGGCTCAGCTCAGATGGGATCATGACCTGTTTGTTATTCACTAGTTTTACTTACCAAACTATGTAATTTTTGGTATGGACCGGACTGGAAAGTCAAAGAGCGGATTTGCAATACATCTGATCAAACCAAATAGACACCGCCTTGGGGCCCTGAAGCTGGAGAAAGAAACTCCCAGCTAGACAGGCTGAGACTGGTTCTAGTGAGCATCTTTTAAAGAGAACTCTTTGCTGGGGTCACCATAAGTGGGCCGCAACTTGATGGCACTTTACACACACACACCCATTTATGACAACATTAGGAGTAACACTGGTAAAAGTATCAGCTTTTCTTGTCTATGCTACTCTTATGAGAAGCACAATACAGAATGCTCTGTGGACGATACGGCACACCTGCAATGTTCAACAGAAATTTTAGAGATTTAAATTCTGAAAAGTATATGCCAATTTTTTTTTTTACATCAATGGTGGACAAGTGGGCTGCTTTGGCAATTGGACTCTATGGCATTGAAGTCCCTCCAGTATGCGGTGCAAGTGATTTCAGTCACTGAAGCTATTATTGGCATCACTTGGTCCATTACTGGTTGTTTACCTTCAGAGGCGGATCCAACCAGACTCTGCTCTCAGGTTCTAATCTAAGGGTACCCCAAAAGAGACAAATTGTTTATGATAAAAATGGTGTTTCTTAGCAAACAAAATGACATAAAATATAACCAAAGCAATAAAAGCTCACAACATCCCTTTAGCTGCTGAGACCCTAGCACAGCAGTGGATGAACCCCTTGAGCCAAATCAGCTGGGGCACACCTGTTGAGGTGCCAACCTCCAGAGGGGACCTGGATAGGGTTGCCAGCTCTGGGTTGGGAAATTACCTGGATATTTTGGGGGTGGAACCTGAGGGCAGGGTTTGGAGAAGGGAGGGACTTTAAGGTAGGGCTGCCAGGTCCCTCTTCACCACCGGCAGGAGGTTTTTGGGTGTAGAGCCTGAGGAGGGTGGGGTTTGGGGAGGGGAGGGACTTCATTGCCATAGAGTTCAATGGCCAAAGCAGCCATTTTCTCCACGGGAACTGATCTCTATTGGCTGGAGATCAGTTGTAATAGCAGGAGATCTCCAGCTAGTACCTGGAGGTTGGCAACCCTACTTCAATGCCATAGAGTCCAATTGTCAAAGCGGCCATTTTCTCCTGGGGAACTGATCTCTGTCACCAGGTGATCAGTTGTAATAGCGGGAGATCTCCAGCCACCACCCGGAGGTTGGCAGATCCTGGAATTGCATCTGTTCTTCAGACTATAGAGATTGTTTTGTGACCCAAATTGTCTATAGATTCCAATTAAGACAGTAAGGAGGAGGTTGGGTAAACTACAGCTCTTTATTTTGGCCAAAGCAATCGAACTGGGCAAACAAACCCCAAACCAAACAGAGTCGGGAGAATGACACACGCCCACTAAGGGACAAGCAGTAGCTTTATACCTTAAAGGCGATTACGTTTCAATAAAAGATACAATTCAAACATACGAGTTTACACCATCATTATTCAGCATTGTGATACATAGACAGCAAATTTCTGTGCGCGAGGAGGGAGGGAAAGCCTGCTGTCCTTGGAGAGGAACAGTTTAATCGGATGGTGTCTGTATGTATGTGTGCGTCTGTGTGTTTCTGCTTTCAGGCACTAAAGAGAAGGGGGTGTGCTTATTGGTACACGTGTATGTATGAACGCTGGGGCATTTCCATGGATGCAACATTCTCCCCTTTTCTAGTAGCTTTGGATGCCTCCAAAGCCCACAAACCCACGTACGCCTCTTTAGACAGAAGGGTCTCACTTAACGGAGCTGGGGAGAGTCCCCCCACTCAAGACCCGAGATGGCTAAGGGTCAGGAGGTGAGCAATTTGCTATGCTAATGAAGTAACACCTTTTACTCTGGCCTTGGCCAAAGCAAAGGCTTGATCAGCAGGTTAATAGAACAATTGGTGCTCAGAGCAACTGCAGGCACGAGAGTCTGAGCCAAAGTTTTAGTACATGCAGAACCTAAGGGCAGGCACTGTAGGCAGCAGCAGACAATCATACCAATTAATGCAAAGAAAAGAAACACAACAAATAAGCTCTTGAACCAGCTGACAACAGCTGCGGTCCAGCTGGCAACACGCCTGGCATCTCTTTGGCCAGGCCCTTGCTCTGGCCCCTGGCTGCTTCCAAGGGTGGCAGCGTCAGCCACCACTGTGCTTCCTTTCATCGCCACAGCCTCCTCCTCCTCGCCTCTGGGCCCCAGGAGCAGAGTTGCCAACCTCCAGGTACTAGGTGGAGATCTCCTGCTATTACAACTGATCTCCAGCCGATAGAGATCAGTTCACCTGGAGAAAATTACGGCTTTGGCAATTGGACTCTATGACAGTGAAGTCCCTCCCCTCCCCAAGCCCTGCCCTCCTCAGGCTCCGCCCCAAAAATCTCCAGGTATTTCCTAATCTTAAACTGGCAACCCTACTTGAAGGCCATGCTGTTTAGTAGGATTCTTGAGGAAGGCAATTCATAATAACTTTGTGGACTGCTGAGCCTGTCTCTTCACTGTGCGGCTGAAGTCAAGCTGCAGCAGACTTTTTGTGACGGGCTCCACCTCCTGGGGCAGTTGTTTTGTGGCAGCCATTTTGTGGCTGTGCCCACCATGCTGACCCAGAATTCTGAAGGTGCCTGCAGGGTCAAAAAGGTTGGGGACCCCAGGCTAGAGTGTCGGACTGGGGTCTGGGAGAGCCAAGTTAAAATCCTCTCTCTGCCTTGAACTAGTCAGTCACTCTGTCTCAGTCTAGAATTCCTCATAGGATGATTGATCGTTGTGAAGATAAAATGGGTGAGGTGAGAACAATGTAATCTGCTCTGGGTCCTTGTTTGGGGTAAAAATGGGGTATAAATTCCTACTCTGTGCTGCTTACAAAATAAAACATAAAAAAACATAAAACAACACAATAGTCGTTACATTTACAAACTATTAAAAACCCAGTGTTATATCTCTAAATTCATTAAATATATGGATGTTTTCAGGAGTCCCATAATTTCACTTCAGCAGGCAAAGAAAGCTGATTTTTTGTAGTGCACATGGAAACATTTAAGTTTTTCCGTTACTCCTCACATTATTAATTGCAATATATGAGAATGTTCTGAATCAGTTCAAATGTATACGTACAGTTCTCTCTTTTAATTAGGCTGAACATGGGCAGTTCCTGGGTGAAACTTGCCCTGCCCAGTAGTGCCAGTACGTGCCAAAAGACAAGTGTGCCTGAACATCAATGGAAGGTGGCAAGAGGCTATGTGGGGAGAAAGGCATTGGGGTTGCTGGTCTCGAGATGCACATTTTCCCCATTCAGAATCTCAAATCTCAAAAATAACCCCCAAGCAGAGTTTTGAAAATCTGGATGGGGGAAATGTGCATCTAGAGAGCTGCAAATCCAAGTCAAAACCTCCCGTGCATAAGTGGCCGAGGTTGCTTGCAAGATCCTTTACCTGCACATCTCAAACCCCAACCAACCCCCACCTTGTGTGTGTTGACATAAAGATTGACTTTCGAGTAATGCTTTTTCTACTTCTGCAGTGTACATTTTCCAGCTTAATAAAATGCATTCCCTTCTCCATATTTGCAGTTTGGTTTATCACACAATGGCAGATGCCCACAGTAAGGACGTGGCACGAAATCAACCGGAAAAATGTTGCCAAGCCTTCTGAAGCCAGGTTTAGGGTGGGGAGGGAAATAAAGAACACTTTCTGCTGAGGCCACAGTGAGGCGTGGACTCATCTTCACATTGGTAACCCCCCCCCCCCCGACAGTTGCTCCCTTGAGAAGAGTAAACCAACCCACACTTCAAAAAATAAATTATCAGGAAAGCAATTGTGGAGAAAATTCAAATCTTTAATAACGTTATCAATTACAATGGTAATTACAAACCGACGAAACAGCCTCGTTAGATTGTGCTCTTCCTCTTGTGCTTCCACTCTTGGATACTTAAATCCCCACCTTCGTCCCACCCCAAATTGTATACTCCAAACTTGATCAATATGTCCCCATGCACGGATTTGAGTAGTGTTGTGGTGAAATCCTGTGGCCAATCAAAGGCAGAGCCATACTAGAATTAATGGCTGGAGGTACTTGAATGCGCCCATGTATCGGTGTGCCCTACAAGCCCCATGCTTGATTAACGGCAATGTCAAAAGCAGCAAATTAATGTGCTGATATCCAAAAAAGATATGTGATTACATGGTTTTGTTTTGCACACGTTATGGAACAACAGAGTTAAAGTTTACACACTGGTAACCACTGACAGTAATGTACCCTCTGTGACTTTTGTAATACAGTGGTACCGCAAAAAAACCACTGAACAGCTACTGTCTGGCCCCACAGGGAGGGTTTCGTCTGGTGTGAGATCCCAGGGTTGGAATAGTACAATGGTTGAAAGATCCCTTCCGCCCATATTGTGTTCAATAAATAATCACAGCACCAATTACAGTTCAATCTATGGAACTCCCTGCTGGTTTACTGGAGAGCATTCTGCTGCATAGCCTTTGTGTTGACAAATGGATACCACACTGTCAGTATCTCGCCATTTAGCCTGAAATTGCCTGAGGCATTTTCCCACCATGTTATCTGGAACAGCTGAGACTTCCAAAAGGCCAAGATGTTTGTACCGCCTTTCCCTCCCCCATTTACTGCCTCATTTGCATCCTGTGGGTTATGTCTCCACAGAGACATCAGCAAACGGGGTGTTACAACGTTTGGTCACAGATCTAACACCTGAAAGCTGTGAAGCCTGCACGTACAACAACTGGGCCACCCACTTGGCCCCTTTCTAGAATGTGAAGCAAACATGAGATAACTGGGCTGAAAAGCAGGGGGTGGTGAATGAGATCAAAATCTTCACAAAATCTTCACACAATGCAGAGTCAAATCATGGTACTCCCTGCCCCTACAATGTGGATATGGCTGCAAGCTTTGAAGGCTTTGAGAGGAGAGTGGATGGCTCCGCCTCCTCTTGCAAAGGTTCTCAAAAATGCTGGATTTCCGCCTTCACGGTAGTCGTGCTGACGCGCCGCTTGCGGAACCAGCCCTTTACTCCCTCCCTCAATTTTTTGCTCCCGGGGTTTGCCAAAGCCGATAGGCATCCCGACCTTGGAAAGTCAAAAATGGAACACACAAAATACAAGAAAAGGGAAGGATGCTAGTTTCTATTATAGGAGAGATGTTGGTAATCTCTTCATTAATGTGGGATAACACCAGGGAGATGGTGTCAACAGACAGCTTTATTTCCTGAAGTCTAGTCTGAAGTCTGGGATGCTGAAAGAGTTGGCTGATGTACTCTCAGCCCAGTCCTAAAAAGAGTGGAATGCAATGGAGAAAATCACGTGCATGCACTGGAACAGAATTCTGTAGTTGAACATATCCTCTGGTGAATATCACCAAATCAGAACACTTCTGGAGGTCACAGGAGCTAGCATCCCCTAGATATAACAGAAAAGTATTTATCCCTTTTCCTTGCTGAGATAGAAGGGGAAAACATTTGCATCAATGGAAGGTAGATATCCGTAAAGCAAAGGTAGTTTTGAATTCGGAGAATCAGAGACACACACACACTGATATGTCATTTTGATATTGCACACTGAAATTTTAAAAAAGAAAGGGTAAGTTTCTGGTGGACATTCATGCTGTCTTTGGGTGCTGTCAACAGCGCCCCAGAACACTTCTGGGAGTACCAAGGGCTGTCATCCCCAACCTGAAGCACTTTTAGGAATCCCTGGGGCTTTCTGTGACCTTGAATGGCTATCATCCCCAACCTAGAACACTTCTGGGGGATCAACGGGCTTCCAATCCCCCTGAAGGGCCGTCATCACCAGATCAGAACACTTCTGGAGGTTACAGGAACTAGCATCCCCTACATATAACAGAAAAGGATTTATCCCTTTTCGTTGCTGAGATATAAGGGGAAAACATATTTGCATCAATGGAAGGTAGACACCCATAAAACAAAGTTAGTTTGGATTTTGGAGAAATAGAGACACACACACTGATATGGCATTATGATAGGTCCCACTGATATTTTAAAAAGAATAGGGTAAGTTTCTGGTGGACATTCAGGCCCTCTTTTGTTGCTGTCATCAGCACCTCAGAAAACCTCTGGGAGTACCAAGGGCTGTCATCCCAAACCTAAAGCACTTCTTGGAATCCCTGGTGTTTTCTGTGCCCTTGAAGGGCTATCATCAATAAATAGGAACACTTATGGGGGGTCCCAAGGCCTGCCATCCCCACCCTAGAACACTTCCGGGGGGTCAACAGGCTTCCAATCCCCATGAAGGGCTGTCATCACCAAATCAGAACACTTCTGGAGGTCACAGGAGCTAGCATCCCCTACATAGAACTTTAATGGGGGGTCCTGGGGCTCTCAGTCCACTCGAGGGGCTTTCATCACCGCCTTAGAACACTTCTGGCCGTGGCAGGGGCTGTCATCCACACATGCAGGGGGGGGGACTTATGGAACTCGGAATGGTTGTCATTTATAAATCACTAAGTGGGCCCTTTGTAACTCGGTCTGTGGCAATATCACAGATTACGAGGGAAAACCTGAAATGGTGATCAGTGTAGTTTACCCATTCCCCCCCCAGCCTCCCCCCCACGATCTTGTGATGCTCATCCATAATTGATTTAAAAATCAAGTAATTGTGCAGTTTGTGATGTGCTGTAACACTCTCTTGCCACAAACCACTTCCAAGCTTTTGTACTAGTTTTTAACAGAAATCTGTACTCCCCCACCACACTTTTTGAAAGAGTTATCTGGAGAAAGCTTCAAGGTTCACATTTCAGTTATAGCTCCACTATGAAAAGTGCTTCACACTTGCTTTAGCAGAAATGGTTTGGAAGTTTAGGATAACACACAGCTCCCAAACATACAAGGATTTGATCCAGCTTCAAAGGAAATTGAAACAAGTGTTATTAGCAAAACCAAGCACGAATACATTAGTAGGGGATGAAATTCTGTATACAGAGGCAAGTCACAAGGGAATGCTGGTTATAAGGCGCCAGCGATTGGCACAAGACCCAAGAGGGCCTCCTCAGCCATTGTGGAAGGCAGAACTTGTCGCCAGAGCATTATGATGTAAATGCCTCATATAGAATGCTGGAGTTAAGTTTGTGAACCAAGGGATAGTTGTCATGCAAAAAACACAAATTGGCCCCTTGGCTCCCAATTACTTGCACTACAAAGGACACCGTGAAACACATTAGCTTAGGAGTACACCTATGCCTTCAGCCCCCCCACCCAGTGACTTTGGGAAGATCATACTGCAGGTATAACGTTTCAGCAGCAGTGAATTCATATTTGAACAGCGATGTTTGTAAACTGTCACTGTCACAAAGAACACATGAACTGCGACGGGGAGATGTGAAACGTTATAAACTCAATAAAAAGAACTTTTCAAAATAAAAAGCAAAATGAAAAGAACTTTTCAAAAGTAGGTCTGCACTGCTGTTTTCTGTTCTGCTTACAATGTAAACTCAATGAATAGAACTTTTCAAAATAAAAAGCAAAATGAAAAGAACTTTCCAAAAGTAGGTCTGCACTGCTGTTTTCCGTTCTGCTTACAATTTAAACGTGCACCCACTGACTGCCATACTAACGAAAATGGGGGAGGGGTGCGACAATTACGAGTCAGTGCCCCTGCACGCCAGGAGAGCGTTGTCACATCACCACCTAGCGAGCGACATCTAGAGGTGAGACAGGGCAAAGCAGTATCATGGACAAAGTGGGCGTGGTTGGGCGGAGGGGGGGCGGCGAGTCATGAGATGAGTGAAGGGGGAAGGACGGGAGGACATAAGTAAGCGGTGCATATTACTGCCGGTTTTCCCAGTGAAAAAACAGAACCGCTTAGGGATAGGGGGGAAAGGTCCGCAGCCATGAAAAATTAATTTAAACCGTTTGGGTTTTTTTTTATCCACGGCAAAACAAGCAAAATCTACTGTGAAAAATGCCCCAGAGGGAGCTGAGGGGGTGAAAAAATTGAGGGAGGTGCTGTGGAGAGTGAGAGAAATCTGTGTTTTTCTTTGTATGGGAGTTATTAGCCTAAATCAGAGGTGTCAAACATAAGGCCCACAGGCCAGATCCGCCCCCTTCAGAGCTCTTATCTGGCCAGTGAACCAGCCGAGGCAGCCACCTCCCCACTCTCGATCTGGGCTGGCAAGGCAATCTCTGGGCCGAGTAAAAGACTCCATGAATGCAATACCTGCGGAATCGCCTCTCCCGCTATGTCCCCTCAAGGATCCTTCATTCTAGTTATCAAACTTTACTGGAAGTATTGTCGAAGGCTTTCACGGTCAGAGTTCATTGGTTCTTGTAGGTTATCCGGGCTGTGTAACCGTGGTCTTGGAATTTTCTTTCCTGACGTTTCGCCAGCAACTGTGGCAGGCATCTTCAGAGTAGTAACACTGAAGGACAGTGTCTCTGAGAGACACTGTCCTTCAGTGTTACTACTCTGAAGATGCCTGCCACAGTTGCTGGCGAAACGTCAGGAAAGAAAATTCCAAGACCACGGTTACACAGCCCGGATAACCTACAAGAACCAATTTACTGGAAGTCCCTTTCCCGAGCGCAGTCTGATTGTCCTTGACCAGGGCCAGAACCTTTTCGGCCATGGCCCCTGCCTGGTGGAATTCTCTGTTTGAGAAGACCCAGGACCTATGGGATCTGGCCCAGTTTTGCAGGACAGATGCAAGAGACGTTCCACCAGGCACATGGTTGAGGACTTTCAGCTGCTCTATTACAACCACCAGTCACCAGGCAGAGCCCCCCTTGGTCCCCCTCCTCACTTACTTTGTAGATGGTCTGTTAGTCTCGGGAGTCAATTCTGCGGGAACTTACAGCACCATTTTTATTATTATTCTTTATTTTAATGGAGTTTAACCTGTTTTAACTGTTCCTGATTTTAAATGCGTATTTGATTTGTTGTTACCTGCCCGAGCCCCGCTGTAGTGTGTGTGTGTGGGGGGGGGGGGGAAGTGGGATATAAATATAAATAAAGACTCAAAAGTGGGCAGGACCATGAGAGCTGTACTCAAATCAGGATCTGAATGCAAAACCTGAAGGACCGCAGGGACACCACAGAAAGGCTCCCCCAGAGATGAGGCTGACGGAGAAGCCGCTCAGACTGTCAGGACAAAAAAAGAAGTGGAAAATATCTTGCTAATTCAAACAACATGATTCACTTTATTATCAAGGCCATGAGGTGAGTCACTGTTGCCTGGTCACGGCCCCCTGAGCCTCTGATGCAGCGGAGTTATGGCCCAGTCGGCAAGCCCAGGACATCTGGAACAAACTGGCAGAGTGACTGTCAGGCAGATGAAGAAGGAAGGAAATCGAAAAACAAATTAATACATTCTAGCCCAGCTGTCTCACTGAGTTGAAATATAGCCCACCTGACAGAAGTTTATTCTCATGGAATGAGTGACGTTGTCAGGAGCCCCCAACACACACACACTGAACAGTTTCAAACCTCACAGGGGCAAGTTCACTCCTGACTTGCGATGCCTCGCCCTACAGAATCAGCACTGTCTTGAGCCACCAGTTGCCAGTCACACAGTCAGGAGGCCCCAATCACATACTACTCCCGGACTCTCTCTCCAGCCGAGCGCAACTACGCCCAGATTGACAAAGAGGCGCTGGTGGTCATCGCAGGCGTGAAAAAATTCCACAATTTTGTCTATGGCCGGCCTTTCACCATCGTCACCAACCACAAGCAGCTCCTGTGCCTGTTCGTTCTGGATTGCCAGATACTGCAGATGCTGATGCCCCACATGCTCCAGTGGTCGATTCTCCTCAATGCCTACTCGTTCAAGCTTCAACACCGGCCCAGCCGTGGGATCAAGCATGCTGATGCCCTCGGCCATCTGCCGGTGGCTGCCTCCAACCCTGACCCCTCGCTGGCTCACAATGTCATGCTCCTGGAGACTCTGCCTGAGCCACCACTGCACGCGTCCAACATTGCCTCCCACTCCACGAAGGATCGCCTCCTCTCCCGCATTCTGAACTGGGGATGGAGGGGGTGGCCGGTAGGCCAGCAGCGGTTTGTGCCCTTCGCCACTAACCAGCACGAAATCTCAGAGCACAAGGTGGAGGCTGCAGTGGAAGAGTGGGTAAAGTGCTGCAAGACACACCAGGAGTCGCGACCTGAAATGCCACATGCCCCGGTGCAGCCATGGGAGTACACGCATGCCTGACTCCACATTGACTTTGCTGGGCTATTCTAGGGGAAGACGTTCCTGATCGTTGTCGAGTCCTACTCCAAGAGGCTGGATGTAATCCCTGTCGCATCTATGATGGCCAGAGTGGTCGTGAGAACGTTGTGGCAGGTGTTCACAACACACAGCCTGCCTGACACTGTTGGACAACAGGGCTCAGTTCACATCCACCGAGTTCCAGGAGTTTATGTCGAGGCACCTGATCCGGCATGTGACCTTGGCTCCCTTCCACCCATTGCCCAACAGGCAGGCTGAGCAAATGGTGCGGACAACTAAGGACGCCCTGGGCCGGCTAATCTACGGGGACTGGGACTTGTGGCTGGCGGACTTTTCTCCTGGCGCAGCAACTGATGCCGTGCCGGCAGGAGGCCAGTGGAGCTGCTGATGGGCCGCCACCTAAAGATTCTTCTTGACCGGATGAACCCGGACCAGACATCCGACTGTCCTCCCGGCCAGGAGACTCCAGCATCCCCCAGGTTCCTGGCGCAGGAGGAGCCAGTCTATGCCAGGAACTACGGCTCAGGGCCATCATGGGTGCCAGCAACAGTCCGCGAGGCAACGGGGCTACGAATCCTTCCCAAGGACAGCCAAGGTACCCCGAGGTCCCGACTGTGATCCCAGCCGCAGCCGCACCAGCTGCTGCCAAGAGCATGGTGGCTACCGCCCCGGAGCCATACCTCTCACAGCAAGCCCGGTCGCGTCCAAGCCACCTGAAGGACTATGAGGCAGAGAGTGAACACAGAGTGATACTTAGAGACTGACTGACTGAAACTGAGTGAATGACAGCTGGCAGCGTCGGTTACAAGTAACTGCCACCAGAAGGGAGGGGCTGATTCTACAGGAGCACAGAGCCCACTGTCAATCAAATTAGGCTTCAGCGTTCAATCCAACAGAACTTGGATCCTCTCCAGGTCCTGCGCTTGTGTGCCTTATTGGCTCTAAGGATTGCAGCCAACCAATCATGGACTTGGGGGGCGTGGCCCCAAGCAGGCATATAAGCAGGGATTTGTTGCAGAGTTCTCCAGTTCTGTTCCTGTTCACCTAATAAAGCAGTTGCTGTTGGAACTCCGTCTCCGGTCTTGTGTATTGCCCACACATACATAATAGAACTGATCTCTATCGGCTGGAGATCAGTTGTAATAGCAGGAAATCTCCAGCTAGTACCTGGAGGTTTGGTAGTCAAATACTGCCCCAAAGGAGACTGTGAAATCAAAAAATTGAGCACTTATGGCATAAAAAAGCTGTTAAGCCTATTTCAGAATTGTGCAACCTTTATCTAGATCCTTGACACTTGTAAAATACAGTGTGTAGCCAGCTAGCAAGGGAGCACTTTGCCGCTGTACAATTGTTAACAAGTATCACAATTTACAATTTTTTCACAATGAAGTGGCTTTTCAATATTTGTGGTACATAACACAACACAATAGAAATGTCGATAGAGGCCACCGACAATGGGGTTCCGGTATTTTATCCCATTTCGCATCTGCTTCTTGGGTTGTGGCGATCCTATGTTGATTGTTCCTACTGGAACTTTTGTTCCATTCGTACAGTGTATGACTTCCTGCTTCTAATGGATGTCATTTCTATTGTGTTATGTACCACAAATATTGAAAAGCCACTTTATTGTGAAAAAATTGTAAACTGTGATACTTGTTAACAATTGTACAGCGGCAAGGTGCTCCCTTTCTAGCTGGCTGTGTGTGTGTGTGTGTTAAGTGCCGTCAAGTCGCTTCCGACTCATGGCGACCCTATGAATGAAAGTCCTCCAAAATGTCCTATCTTTGACAGCCTTGCTCAGATCTTGCAAATTGAAGGCTGTGGCTTCCTTTATTGAGTCAATCCATCTCTTGTTGGATCTTCCTCTTTTCCTGCTGCCCTCAACTTTTCCTAGCATGACTGTCTTTTCCAGTGACTGATTCTACAGGAGCACAGAGCCCACTAGCAATCAAATTAGGCTCCAGCGTTCAATCCAACAGAACTTGGATCCTCTCCAGGCTCCTGCGCTTTTGTGTCCTTATTGGCTCTAAGGATTGCAGCTGCCCAATCACGGACTTGGGGGGCGTGGCCCCGAGCTGGCTACACACTGTATTTTACAAGTGTCAAGGACCTAGATAAAGAGTACCTGGAGGTTGGCAACCCTAGTTGGAACTTATACAGAAAAGGCCAGGAGAAAGCAGAGGAGCAAACTGTGAACTTGATAAAAACTCAAATCAGAGAGGAATGGGAAGGCGACCGAGTGCAACTGTGAAGACAAAGCACAAAGAGGTGGAGTTGGCCATAAGAACTGGTAAAAGACACTCAGCTCCAGAACCACAGGCTTCTGTGTGGCTGGTATAAAGAACTGAACTATTGCTTAGTTTCCCTTCCGAGCTCATTCATGTCACTGAAGAAAAAGGGGATAGGAAAGTGCTTCTATACCGGATCTTTGATTTTTCTTCCATAAAGGAAAGGATCTCTCCCTGTTACAGCAGTGGAGACCCCCCAACATACTGACTAATGTTGATTTCTGTATTTTTAGCAAGGTTTCAGTGACATGGCAGACGTGATGATCTTCCCACCCAGACCAGTGTTGCACCCAGGAGGAGAAAATGGACATGGTTTGAGGAAGTGGGGAAGGTGAGCAGGAAGAAATGGCTGAATCAGTAGGATAAGAAAAGTCTTTGACAGGGCTGACAGTGAGGACCTGTGGCAAGCCCTGAGCTGGAAGGGAGTGCCAGAGGGGATGTCAGACCTCCTAAAGGCTTTCTATAAGGAAGTGAATGCGATCCTCCAGGTAAATGGGTGGACAAGGAGTCCCATAAGCCTGGGACGAGGCTTGAGGCAGGGTGTGTCTGGCACCCTTTTTGGAAGTGGTCTCACCTGCCCCCCCCCCACTTCTCAGGCCAATCACTGAAGATATGGAGAAAATGGAGATTAAGGTGTTGAGACTCCTAGTTTGCTGTGCGGTGAAAAGCATAGAACATGCCAGCATTACCTATATTTGGACGGCAGAATGGGAAGAAGAGGCAACAGTTAGTTCTTCCAAGAAATAAATAAAAGGACAATTGGAACGTGTGGGAGGAAAAAGTGAAAGTGAAAATCAAATTATGGGCTAACTGGAGACTTAATATGTTCCAAAAAGTTAAATTCCTTAACAAGTACTGTGTTCCGGCAATCCTTGAGCCGTGGTGTCTGTGGCTGGCCTCATGGCCTTGCGGAGCCTGTGCGCCGTCGGTGCTCCTGACAGCCCAGCTACAAATCAGTGGCTGATGCAGCAGTTGCCACAACGGCATTTGCAGGTATCGTCTTGTCTGCAGCTGCTGACGAGCCCCGAGAGTAAGCCCACACAATGTTTCCTGCTGCATCACCAAGACTTAGGGTTGCCAACCTCCAGGTAGTAGCTGGAGATCTCCTGCGATTACAACTGATTTCCAGCTGATAAGAGATCATTTCACCTGGAGAAAATGGCCACTTTGGCAACTGAACTCTATGGCATTGAAGTTCCTCCCCAATACACCGCCCTCCTCAGGCTCCACCCCAAAAACCTTCCGCCAGTGGCAAAGAGGGACCTGGCAACCCTACCAAGACTGCCACACGAAGCTGCCTCCATCTCTAATGGAAAAGAGGTGCATCCAACTGTGCTTTTGCTGTTGTGGGGTCTTAGGTGGCAAAATTGAGATTATATTAACAAGGAATCAAGTCAGCGATACAGTTCCTTGTTCTGCCGCTCACAGTTCAAACATCAGTCTTTGCTGCCCTCCAGTGCTATTAAATGGAAGCAGAATTTTGCTTGGAACAGACAGACACCCCCCCCCCCCCAGCAATGTAACTTGTAAAGAGAAGCCGCAGACTCTGTGGAGAGGGACTGTCTCTTTTTGGGGCCTCTTGATACAGTCTCCTGGACCAGCAGGTTAGATTGGCCTGTTGTATAGGCCTATTGTATAGCTTCTGCCTGCAAATGGGACTGTTTTCAACTGTGAAGGCTTTTGCCAAATGTGCTGGGGTGATTTTTTTAATGCTGCAGGCCAGATTCTTTGTTTTAAAAATACTTTTAGAAAGACTGTAGTGCCATAAGCCTTTATAGGCATATAAGACATTCCATTAAAAATAAAGGACAGAAGAAGGAACTATTCAAAGTTAACTGCTGGGTTTCATCCCTTGAACAGTGATTGAGGGTCTGGGGAGCTGGATTATTGGGATGCTTTGTTCAGTACAATGGGTATGTACAGAGACAGCTTTCTTTCTTTCTTTCTTTCTTTCTTTCTTTCTTTCTTTCTTTCTTTCTTTCTTTCTTTCTTTCTTTCTTTCTTTCTTTCTATTGTCTCAGATCCTAGTCTGAAACTCAAACCACTACACTGCACTGGCTTTTTTTTTGGGGGGGGGGGGGCTGCTGTTGAACCATTGCAGGCAGCCAGGACTGGGTAATGCAAGTAGCAAATAGTTCCCCCCTTCTGGATGCACACCTTAACGTGGTGAGGGGGTTTGTGTGTGTCAGGGAAGCTGAGAGCAATACCATAAGGGGTCTAGACTCTATCAAGAGACTAAACTCCTAGCAGAGTCACTCAAGACGGAATGGTCACAGCTGAGACACCAGATGAAGATGCACCCACCCCCTTAAGGGATCAATGGCCACATCCGCAGAAGAGAACAGGCAGTTCCAATGGGATGGGGCAGAGGAATCCCTGAAGGTTAGCTACTGGGCAGCAGCAGTAGTGGAAGGTGACACTGGTGGAGGATCTTTCGTAGACAACGGCAGTGCCACTACGGCTAACCCTGGTTAGTACTGCGCAGAAGAAGGCACTGGTAAACCACTTCTGACCAACCTTTACCTTGAAAACCCTATGATGAGACAATCCAAAATGAAAAAAGATATAGTGTTGGAAGATGGGACCCCCAGGTCGGATGGCACTCAATCTGCTACTGGGGTAGAGCAGAGGACAAGTACGAGTAGTGCTGTACTTAATGATGCGATTGGACTAAAGCCAAAAGGACGTTCAGTGGTTGACATGAATAGATGCAGAAGGAAAGTCCGAAGCTGTTCGACGCATAATAATAGGAACATGGAATGTGAGAAGCATGAATCAGGGTAAGCTTGAAATTGTTAAACAAGAAATGGAATGTTTGGACATTTCAGTCCTGGGAGTAAGTGAATTAAAGTGGACTGGATTAGGACATTTTCAATCAGAAAATTACAAAGTGTTTTATTCACGGAATGACAAAAAGAGAAGAAACAGAGTTGCTTTAATAGTGAGGCAAGATGTAGCAAAGGCAGCCAGGAGCTATAATGCAAAGTCTGACCGAATAATTTCAATCAGACTTCAGGGAAAGCCTATCAACATACGCATCATTCAAGTTTATGCCCAACTACAGATGCTGATGAGGAAGAAATTGGAATTTTTTATGCTAGTGTTCAGGAAGAAACTGATCACACACCTAAACAAGATATGCTGATAATCATAGGTGATTGGATCGCAAAAGTAGGAAACAAAGCAGAATCAAATGTTGTTGGCAGATTTTGGCTAGGAGCACGAGATGAAGCAAGAGAATGACTCAGAATTCTGTGAAGACAACAATCTGTTCATTGCAAACACATGTTTCAGGCAACCAAATAGACGATCGTATACATGGACATCACCAGACGGCCAGTATAGAAATCAAATAGATTACATAATTGGAAGCAGAAAATGGAGAAGCTCTATTCTCTCGGCCAAAACAAGACCAGGAGCCGACTGCGGTACTGATCATGAATTGTTAATATCAAAAATCAAGATAAAGCTTAAGAAAAACACCAAAACATTCATAGCACCATAATACAATCTAAGCAATATTCCTGAAGAGTTTAAAGACCATGTAAGGAACAGATTTGCATTACTGAGTTCAAGTGAATGTAAACCTGAAGAACTATGGGTGGAAACTAGAGATATTATAAAGGAAGAATGTGCAAAGACTATTCCTGTAGCGAAAAGAAATGAAAAACCTCGATGGATGTCTGAGGAAACTCTTAAAATTGCCAAAGATAGACGAGAAGCAAAAGTAGGTGACAGAAACAGAATCAAGTCTAACTGCGTTTTTGACTTCCGGTGGTGCCGCTGGAGAGAGCACTCCATTTCCCCAGGCTGTCCTGGGAGAAATCCAAGTTTGCGTTATTTCTGGGGTACATAGATACCCCAATCCGACCCTTGCAAGTGGGTTGGAAAGCAGGAACTCCCTGCAGCCCGCAAACGCGGTTTGACCTCCTAGGTACTCTGAGGGGGCTTTTTTAAGCCCCTCGGAGTCCTGGACGCCGGTCCTGCGAGGGCACTAGGGAAGGACATCGCCAAAACGCAACTCTGGCCTCAAGCTCTACCCTCCACCACCTTATTACCAGCATAAGGACTACATAAAGAAAAGAACCTCACCTCTTGACACCCAAGTGAGTACAAAGAACTCTGCGTCTACTTACTGGAATATTTGAACAGACGGGGGGCTGATAAGAACATTTCTGAGACCCCCATTCCTCCTTAATTTGAACTGAAAAAGTTTGATCTGAGTTAGTCATCGGGATTAGCGACAGGACCTTTATCAAATTGATCAGCCTAAACCATAACAAAGAGTCGGAAGGATACCTTTTAGACTGACAAGAACTATCACCAATGAGAAGGTCCGAGGGAAGGGGAGGGTGATCTTTCTTCCTGATTTTCCGGCGAAAAGAATTTCCTGCCACGTTTGTAGTAAGGGAGCGCCTGGAACGGAAGACTCTCTATAACACCCTCTCTATCATCGGAACTAAAACAACAGGAAGTAGCTGTGGGACTGAATATGCGTCGCACTCGAGTTACTTTGAAATCATTCCTGAAGGAATAACCATCGAGAAGAGGCGGTAGAAGGTCCGCAGCACTTGCAACTTCCGGTATACTTCCTGATTAACCCGATCTAGAGCGTCCGAAAAAACTCACTGGTATTTTAAAACTTTAAAATGCAATTTTAAAGCCAATTTCGACTCTTCTCAAACCGAAAAAATTATTAGGCTGATGTTTGAATTATCATCTTTTAATCAGCACCTTAAAGGCCCTCTCTGTGGACATGTATTTTACCAGCTTTTTTTGAATGTAAATGTCTCGACCCCGCTCTGGCTCACTACACAGCCCTGCCTATACTAAACTAAGGGACTCTTTACAAACCTCGACCATGGAAAAAAAGTTACAGGATATGCTAACTAAACAAACTGAGGCAACAAATAAACAGTTTGAACAGATGTCTACACAGATGGCACAGTTGACTTCTATGATGACAAATCTTGGTCAAGCATCCCAAGCTATTAATCAGAAGTTGGATATGGTCACTGGAGACTTGAAAGAAGTAAAAACTCAAATGACTGTTATGAAGACAGATATGCAAGCGATGGATGTATCAATTAAGAAAGTGATGGATGAGCATAAGGACACAAAGAAAAAATTAACAAGCCAAGAAAAACAGATTGAAACAATACAAACTGATCAGATGGCGGCAAAAAATCAAATGGCAATGATGGAGATGAGAGTGAGAGAGACCAATCTTCGTATACGCAACTTTCCAGATATGATGGGAGACAATAAAGAAACTGCAATACCAAACTTGGCCTACTTATTTCAGATAGATGAACAAGAATTAAAACAAGCCATTAATAGAATATATAGGATACCATTACCTGCTAGAATGAGAAGATCTAAGCCAAGAGATTTGATGATAGTGTTCTATGACACCAGAGTTAAAGATAAGATTATGAAGATTCATTATGAAAATCCAGTGTCAGCAGGAGACTCCTCTCTTATACTACTGAAGGATATTCCAAGGCATCTACTCTCACAGAGGAATAACTACAAAGACTTTGTGTCTACACTGAAAGCTAATGGTATCAAATACCGTTGGATTATGCCACAAGGTTTGGCTTTCACCTACAAGGAAGTGAAAACGACAATTCTATCTCAAGCAGATGTGGGGAAATTTCTGAGAAAATATAAGATGGATCTTAAAGAATTACCTGGAGAGAAGGAGGAAGAAGAAGAGGAAGAAGAAGAGGTACAGGGTGCAGAAGGAGGTACCAAATTATAGACTTTTTATTTTGCTAAAAAATACTACATCATGGCAAAAGCAATTTCTTGGAATGTAAATGGACTGAATGAGAAAACTAAAAGGGCTAGAATCTTCAAATATCTACAGAAATATAAATACTCCCTAATTTGTCTACAAGAGACCCATATAGCTTCAAAGCATAAAAAATACTTGGAGAAACAGGTGCTGGGACAAGCATTTATTGCTTCAGCCAAAACTAAAACAAAGGGAGGGGTAATCTATGCCCACCCCAATCTTTGTCCAGAATTAGTATATAAAGACAATGAAGGAAGAATTGTAATTATCAGAACTAAAATATTGGGACAAAGGACAATAGTGGTTGGAATTTATGCACCCAATGAAGGGAAAAAATCCTTCTACGAAAAATTACACGATTTGATAGCCCAGCACGCAAAAGACCAAATTTTATTGATGGGCGACTTCAATGGAATTATTCTCCCATCTCTGGACAAAAAATCAAAAGCAAAAGACATCAATGATGGATGCTTGCCTAAAACTTTCTTTACCATGACTTTAGAATTAGAATTACAAGACATTTGGAGAACAATGAATACAACAGCTAAAGAATACACCTTTTATTCAGCAAGACATGATTCACACTCCAGAATTGATATGATATGGGCCAGTAAATCAATCTTCACGCAACTACGTAAAATTCATATCTTACCTAGAACTTTTTCTGATCACAATCCTGTTACTTTTGATTGGAACAATAAACAAGCATTTAGATGGCGAATGAATGATAAACTTTTAAAAGACAACAAGATACAAAAGGAATTACAGGCTTTAATGAAAGACTTTTTTGAAATTAACCTTAATGGGGAAACTTCTTTGAATGCAGTTTGGGATGCATTCAAAGCTGTTCTGAGAGGTTTTATGATACAGAAACATTCGGCCTGGAAGAAGACTCAATTGCAATTTATAAACAATATACTCTGGAACCTACAAAATTTGGAGCAGAAATTGGTAACGGTAACACAGGAAGAGGAGAAAAGAGAAATTCAAATAAAGATTTCTGCATCTAAACACCAATTAAATTTGGTAATAATGGAGGAAATGAATAAAAATCTGAAACTTGCTAAACAAAAGTATTTTGAATATGCAAATAAACCAGGAAAATTTTTAGCAACACAACTGAAGGACTCATTTCAAAAGAAGATTATAACAAAAATCCAAACTGTTAAAGGACCAGTTTATTCAACTTCAGAAATTCAGAAAGAATTTGTTTCATTCTACTCTAAGTTATATCAGAAAGAAAATACTCCAAAACAGAAAATAGATAAATTTCTAAACTCAATACAGATGAAAGCTTTGTCAATGACCCAGAGAGAATGTATTGAAGCTCCAGTAACAAGGGAAGAAATACAAGAAGCAATACTGAGACAAAAAACGGATAAAACACCTGGACCAGATGGAATTACTGCACTATTTTATAGAACATTTAGTGACAATTTAGTTGGATTTTTTGGCTCACTTTACAATGCAATTTTGGACGAGGGAACATCCCCGGAGACTTGGTCACATGCATTTATATCATTGATACCCAAAGAAGGAAGAGATCCAGAAAAAACATCTAATTACAGACCTATATCGCTGTTAAATGTGGACTACAAAATTTTTGCTTCGGTTTTGGCATGTAGGATAAAACAATTTATTAAGGATCTTATACACGAGGACCAAGCAGGTTTTATACCAGGAAGGCAAATAAAAGACAATGTAAGAATTTTACTAGACTCACTGGAATATTATGACCAGAATATTCAACAAACTGCGGCTTTTGTATTTTTGGATGCAGAAAAAGCCTTTGATATGGTCTCTTGGAACTTTTTGAAACGGATTTTGGTTAAATTGAATTTTGGAGATCGTTTTCAGAAAGGTATATCGGCTATTTATACCTCCCAACAAGCTAAAATTTTGGTTAATGAATCAATGTCAGATAATTGCCAAATCACGAAAGGGACTAGACAGGGATGTCCCTTGTCTCCACTTTTATTTTTGTTGGTGTTGGAACCGCTATGTGTGAAACTAAGAAGTATGGAGGACATCCGCGGGTTAAGAATTAAAAAACATGAATTTAAGTTGAGAGCATTCGCGGATGACCTACTGCTAATTTTGGAAAATCCAACACAGTCAATGAATATACTTCAGGAGACTTTGGACGATTTTGGAAAAGTATCAGGCTTTAAAGTGAATCAAGAAAAAACAAAGATAATATATAAAAATTTATCGGAAACACAGCAACAGGAATTTATATCATATACTGGCTGGGAGAAAGCTAACAAAGTTAAATACCTGGGAATTTGGATTACTGCAAAGAATAAAGATCTGATAACCAACAATTACCTCAAGTTATGGGGTAAGATTAAAACTGATATGATTATATGGTCAAACAAAAAATTGTCACTAATGGGACGTATTTCAACGATCCAAATGAATGTCTTACCGAGGATGCTCTTCTTATTCCAAAATTTACCAATAATATCACAAACTAAATATTTTGAAACTTGGAGGAAAGACATTTCAAACTTCATCTGGCAAGGGAAAAAACCAAGGACTGCTTATAAATATTTGGTGGATCTAAAAACTAGAGGAGGTTTAGCACTGCCTAATTTTCAACTCTATGCTGAAGCGGTAGCTTTAGTATGGCTAAAAGACTGGATGAACTTGTCAAATATACGTTTATTAGACTTGGAAGGTTATAATAACTTAAGTGGATGGCATGGTTATTTGTGGTATGATAAAATTAAATTACAAGCAACATTTCGTAATCATATAATCAGGTCCTCTTTACTTCGTATCTGGATGAGATATAAACATATTTTGGAACCAGAAACACCGATGTGGATATCGCCTCAAGAAATGCTAACTTTGCGCCCACTTAGACCAGACAAATTTATTACTTATCAAGATCTAATTAATTGGGAAGGAAAGAAATGCTCACTAAAAGACTTTCAACTTCTTAAGGATGACTTACAATGGCTCCAATACTACCAAATCAAATCAGTTTTTGTACAAGATGCTAAAAAAGGTTTCTCTAAAGAAAAATCTTCTTTTCAAAGGATTTTACTAGATAATAATACAAAACTGATTTCTAAAATGTATAATCTCCTTTTAACAATATATTGTGAGCAGGATACGATTAAACCAACTATGATCGATTGGGCTCAAAATGTGGGACATGATATTGTTTTAAATAAATGGGAAAGATTATGGTCCAAAGATCTAAAAGGAATAAAAGCACAGTCAGTGCGAGAAAACATTTATAAAATGATGTATAGATGGTATTTAACACCCAAGAAAATTGCAAAGATTTATAAAACGATGTCCCCTACTTGTTGGAAATGTAACAAAGAAATTGGTTCCTTTTATCACATGTGGTGGACCTGTGACAAAGCCAAAGACTTCTGGGACATGATCTCTAATGAATTGAGATTAATACTACAAAAGAATATACCCAAAACACCAGAAATGATGCTACTGAGTATGATTCCAGACGACTTAGCAATACAAAGAACTTTTTTGATTTATGCCACAACAGCTGCGAGACTGCTTTATGCAGCGAAATGGAAAGGGCCAGAAACTCCTGAGAAAAAAGACTGGATTGTTAAAATGTTTGAAGTGGCAGAAATGGCAAAACTCACAGCTATTCTAAATGAAGAAAATGACGTTCGGTTTTTGGGGGAATGGGGGGCGTGGATGCATTATTGTGAATATGAGTTAAAAATGGGAAGAATGGAAGAATACTTTCTAATCTGATCCAGAGGATTATTTCTGATCTTTTTTATAATGATTAAGTATAAGTATATTTACTAACAGATTATGGTTTTTTTTTTCTATATATGGTATTGATAGTTTATTAAGATTAGATTACCTACGACGGGATGAACTTTTTATTAAGAGGCAGATAGAGGTGAAGGGGAAGTCAAAAAACTTTTCCATTTTTCTTTTTTCTTTTTTTATTATATGATATGGAACTATAACAACTTTAAGTTAGAATTGAAATTTGATATTGTTATAGATGTTGTTCAATGTAATGGAAAACTTTTAGTATAAAACCTAATAAAATTTATATAAAAAAAAGAATCAAGTCTAACTGCAATGTTTCGACTCGCACGTAGAGACAAAGAGACCTATTATAATAACCAGCGTAAAGAAATAGAAGAGAACAACAAAAAAGGAAGAACAAGAGATCTGTTCCACAAGATCCAAGAAATCAAAGGGAAATTTAAAGCACGGTTAGGCATGCTGAATGATCAGCATGGAAATACATTAACTGAACAGGACAAAATAAAGAAAAGGTGGGAACAATACACTGAACAACTAAACAGAAGAGATGAAAGGATAACAGATTCTTTCCAAGAAGAATCTTTTGAAGAAGAACCTATAGTTTTAGAAAGTGAAGTGAAAGCTGCACTGAGAGCAATCAAGAGAAACAAATCACCAGGAGCAGATGGGATATCAATAGAGGTTTTCCAAGCCACAGAAACGGAGTCCATCAAAACCTTGACAAGAATATGCCAACAGATATGGAAAAAAACAACAATGGCCCACACTGGAAACGATCCATTTACATACCAATTCCCAAGAAGGGAGATATCAAATATTGCAGCAACTATCGGACCATCGCATTAATTTCTCAAGCAACTAAAGTGATCCTCAAAATCTTACAGGAAAGGCTGTTACCATATATGGAACAAGAAATGCCTGATGTTCAAGCTGGTTTCAGAAAAGGAAGAGGCACTAGAGATCATATTGCAAATATACACTGGTTACTGCAGCATACGAGAGAATTTCAGAAGAAAATCAGCTTGTGTTTCATAGATTACAGCAAAGCTTTTGACTGTGTGGATCATGAAAAGGTACGGCTGGTTTTAAAGGAAATGGGTGTGCCACTACATCTGACCGTTTTGATGCGCAACCTGTACTCTGGACAAGAGGCCACAGTTAGAACAGAATATGGAGAAACTGAATGGTTTCCAAATATTGTCGAAAGCTTTCACAGTCAGAGTTCATTGGTTCTTGTAGGTTATCCGGGCTGTGTGACCGTGGTCTTGGTATTTTCTTTCCTGACGTTTTGCCAGCAGCTGTGGCAGGCATCTTCAGAGGAGTAACACTGAAGATGCCTGCCACAGCTGCTGGCGAAACATCAGGAAAGAAAATACCAAGACCACGGTCACACAGCCCGGATAACCTACAAGAACCAATGAATGGTTTCCAGTTGGCAAAGGAGTCAGACAAGGTGTAAGCTCTAGTCCCGTGATAATCCCATAAACAGACATCAGCAGACAGGCAGTCCAAAGAGAGTTGATTTATTGGAAAATCCACAGGTTAACAGAAGCCAGGAGTCAAATGGACACTAGTGAAATCTATGGGAACAGTACAGGGCATATATGGAAGAGCAAAGGGCAAATCGGGGTAGATCTGGATACCATGGCAACCCCCCCCCCAGGAGCTGTCAGGAGACTTCCCACAGAGAGCAGTCTAAACACACTGTTTACAGGACACAGAGTTGGCCAAGGCCAACATCTGGAAAAACCACAACATTCCTTTCTCAGACCATGTCTGACATACTGCCCCCCCAAGGCCCCCCCCTTCATTTCCCGGGAGCTGGCTTGTGAGGATAGGCAGCATGGAATTCGCGGACCAGGCGAGGGGCGGAAACATAGCGAGAACGCACCCACTAATCCTGAGCAGAACTGAAGTGCTTCCAGTGGACCAGATATTGGAGGGAACCATGGTGGATATGCGAGTCCAGGATTTTTGTGACTTCAAAATGCTCCTCCCCCCCACCATCACAGGTGCTGCAGGCTGTGGTTCAGGATGCCACTCCAGGGAGGGAACATGTGGTTTAAATAGACTGACATGAAACACGGGATGAATTCTCCTTAGAGATTTGGGGAGTGAGAGTTCTACAGTCACCGGGTTGATAATCCGGGAGATGGGGAACGGAACCCACATACTTGGCACTGAGTTTGCCGCACAGGCGGGTTGATCGTAGATTCTTGGTGGACAAATAAACCAAATCCCCCACCCCGTACTCTTTACCCGGCGAACGGTGTTTGTCAGCTTGAGCCTTATATTTACGTTTGGCTCGTTCCAGATTTTTTATCAGCCACGGCCAGGTTGTCTGAATCGTGTGCACCCAGTCGGCCACATCTCCACCTCCCTCCTCCCCTGACATACCAATATGGCAGATGGGGCTGAAGTCTTGTCCATACACCATACACAGCTTGAAAAGGGCTAAACCCACTGGACTGGTGCACAGCATTATTGTAAGCGTATTCAGCAAAGGGCAACAGTCCTACCCAATCATCTTGGTGGTATTTAACATAACAGCAAGTAGCACTCTTAACACAGCATTCACCCGTTTCGTTTGGCCATCTGTTTGGGATGGAAAGCGCTTGACAGTCCTTGTTTCACCCCAGCCAATTTTAGGAAAGCTTTCCAGAACTTAGCCACATATGTGCTCCCGCGGTCGCTCACTACCTTGCACGGAAAACTGTGCAATCGGAAAAACATGTGACACAAAGAGGCGGGCCAATTTTGGGGCGGAAGGGATACCTGTGCAAGGTACAAGATGCACCTGTTTCAAAAACAGATCCGTGATTGCCCAAAGTACAGTTTTCCCCTCACTGAGGGGTAGATCAGTCATAAAATCCATTGCGCTTACCTCCCAGGGTCTAGTGGGGGTTTCCAAAGGTTGCAACAGTCCAGACGGCTTGCCCTGGGGTCTCTTGGTAGCAGCGCACACTGGGCAACTGCGGACAAACGAATCCACGTCTGATCGCATGCCTGCCCACCAAAACTGTCTCCTCAGCAAATGTAGCGTTTTGAGAAACCGAAAGTGTTTTGCAGTCTTAGTTCCATGAACAGACCCAAAACCTCCCCCCGCAGTATCTTAGGAACATACAACTTTAAACCTTTGTGCCAATAACCTCCGCGTTCAATCAGAAAAGCCGGGAGGGTTTGGGCAGAGAGCTCTACTTGGCAACTGCGATTGAGAGTTTCCTTGAAGGAATCAGTAAGCCCCTCCACTTCCAGCCCCTTGGGAACCGTGCTGACGGGCATCTCGGAGGACAGTGTCTCTCAGTGTTACTCCTCTGAAGATGCCTGCCACAGCTGCTGGCGAAACGTCAGGAAAGAAAATACCAAGACTACGTTCACACAGCCTGGATAACCTACAAGAACTGATGAACTCTGACCGTGAAAGCCTTCGACAATATTGTCTAAATAAATCAACTCTGCATGACCAAACTCTTGCCTGTTCATGTGTGCGCAGCGTTTCCTGTTCTGCGATTTATTTCAAAACCTGCAAAGTCAATGAGGAGGAAGCCTGCTGGCTTTGCACTGATGGTTTTAAAAAAATTACTTTTTCTCAACAGAACAACACAGTCCTTTTCCTACACGGTTTGATTCCCAATGGAGCAAATTTCCCTGGAAAATTTCAGATGAGAAAAACAGAACAAGGAGGTAAGTCTCTCTCCTCCCCCCCCCATCATGGTCCCCACTGGAATTGGGGCCCTGGGGTGTGATTTGCAAAGAAAAATGTATTGTTGAGCTCTTCCTTTCTAATTTTGCTCAACTAGCCCACTCCAGGTGTACCCATCCTCTACATTTTGGGGGCCCTGAAGCTTGAAGTGTCACAACCAGCAACAATAGGGCAACCTCCAACAAGGTCAAAAGGACCATGCTGTCCTTGCAAGGACCTTGAGGCCCAAATGGTGGAGAACAGGGTGGTGGGGTGGAGTCCTTGAAAATGGGCCATAGAATGAGCCCCTTCCCACCAGCAACAAGGTCTAGGTAACTGCTGTTATCTTCTTCAATGGGGTTGTTCTATGGCAGATCACCACAACTTAAAATAAATCAACTACTACATCTGTCAGATAAGGCTTCTGACAGCTCCGGTCCCAAACAAGATGGTTTCCCCGCAAACAAGATGAGGTTCTCCGTGCACTCCTCCCCCCCCCCGTTTTGCACACGAACTCCGGCCAGGGATTTACATTTGTATTGGGACCCGCCCGTGTAAATGTTCCATCTGATATCGGGTCCTATGCACAAAGCCGGGAGCTCGGCCGTCTCCTCCACTGATTGCTTTTAAGGGTTTTTGTTTCAGTTTTATTTAAGTCGTTACCGGCAGGAAACGACTACATTGTCTCTTTGTTCCTATAACCCTATTGTATCAGTCCTATATATGTATCCTCTCCACCCCAGTCATGTATTCCAGCCTTGTTTGCCTCCTTACTGAAATCATTGACTTTCAGAATAAATCTTTGAATCGCTGCTCTGCCTGGATTCGAGTTCTATTGCCTGAAACGCCGTGTATTTGCTGAAGCCTGACATTAGGCTGGAATCCATCTTTTTTATTTTCTACTAGTTAGTTCTTGAGAAAGATGTTCCCCAGTTCGACCCGATCCGCCAAACTGATCCGGCGGTACGAACGCCTCTGCCTGTCGGAACAGCAAGGAGGGGTCCTGCCCCGGGAGGAAGCAGCCCCGAGAGGAGCAGACCCAAGCTGGGAAGAAGTAACCCCGGGAAGGAGCCCCGCAGAGGTTGCAGAGGGGGCACCGCGGATCGCCGGACAGTACGTCTACCAATCAACCACGGGGCCAAACTTCGATCACCTATATCGAGGCCCACTGGAGGACCTATACTCCAGGAAGGAGGAACCGCTCCGAGGCCGAGCTGCAGTCACCTCTACCCCGTACCCCTGAGAAGAGGAACGCCGTCTTCTGCAGGAGCAGAACCACGACCTGACTCGACAGAACTGGGAGCTTCAGGACCAGCTGGAGATCCTAAGAAGGGAGATGACGGCGCTAGCAGGGACGGTGCGAGGACTCCGATCGTCCATCGGTGCTGCGACTACCCTCCCATCTCATTCCCCACACACAGTCGCCCGGGACCTGCAGATTTCTTTTGATGGGACCTGCGCCCAGTTACCCCACTTTCTACTGCAACTTTCTGGTTTCATGAATGATCAGGGTGAGACTTTTCCTTCCGAAGAAGCCCGGGTGTGGTATGCCATCGGGCTTCTAAAGGAGGCAGTAGAGTGGTGGCAGCGACAGAGGTTAACCCTGGACCTTTGCGCTCCCTCGATGATTTCCTGGAAGCCCTGCACCGCCGGTTTGAGGACCCTCACCGGGCAGAGGGGGCCAAGATTGCTATGCGCAGATTAAGGCAGGGGTCCTGGTCTGTGCTAGAATATACCCAGGAGTTCCAGTCCCTGGCGTGCAAGGTGCGAGAGTGGAGCGAAGCCACCAAGGTCCAACACTTCCATGAGGGACTGCGCTGGGAAGTGTTGGAGGGCTGCCTGACGCTGGGAGACCCTGACACTGTGGAGGGCTGGATCCGGCTGGCAGGGCAAGTAGAACACCGCAAGCTAACCCTGCAGTTCGCCAAGGATCGCCCGGGGAAGGAACCCCCCTCCAGAGGCCCGACCAAGGGGAACACTACGATGGAGGTGCACCGAGGCGAAGGGAATCGAGGCCGTTTCCCGGACGAGAGAGTGCGCCGCTTCAGAGAAGGTTCCTGTCTATGTTGCGGTAGGATGGGACACTTTGCAGCCAAGTGCACCAGCGGATCGCCCAGGCAGGCGACAGACAAGAAAACTCTGACCAGCTACCAAGTTCCGGATCTGAAGAGGACGGAGGGAACACTCACCTGGCGCGGGATGGCGGCATTAAGTGCGGACCTGGAACCTGTCCTGTGTGAACATCGCTGCTGTTCCAGAGATGTCTCACCACCAAAAAACGAAGAAAGCTTCCTGTGAGTGAACCGGCACAGGAAGCTACTTTGCAAGAAAATGAGCCGGTTCCGACCTGGGTGAGTGACCAGGGGGAGACTCTCCTGGTGCCCGTGGTGTTAAGGAATCCCCAGGGAAGGGATCCAGTTGCAGTAGTGGGCATTTTGGACTCTGGTTGCTCCAGAACTTTAATTGACCAAGAAGTATTTAACCGATTACAATTGGGGGTGGTGGAGTTAAACCAACCCTTGCGCTTCCTTGAAATGGACGGGAGGGATCTTCAGGGCCCCCCCGTTCATTTGCACTCTAACCCTGTGTTGCTAGGGGTGGGGGATCACTGGGAGCAAATCAGCCTCACCATAGCCCCTGGGATCGCTTACCTGGTGGTTCTGGGAAGCAATTGGTTGGCGGGTCACAATCCCAGCATCGACTGGGCACAGCGCCAAGTAGTAGCGATTCAAAGATTTATTCTGAAAGTCAATGATTTCAGTAAGGAGGCAAACAAGGCTTGAGTCCCCCCAATGCAGGTGGCATTGCAGGGAGGACATGCCTGATGGGGGGAGGGTGACTGCCGCGACAGCAATTCCCGTAATGCTACCCCCGGAATATCAGGACTTTGCGAAAGTCTTTGAGGGGAAGGACTGTGACTTGCTACCCCCTCACCGCACCACGGACTGTGCAATTGAGTTAACGGCGGACATGAAGCCCTCCAAGGCTCGGGTTTACCCCATGAGCCCTCAGGAAAAGACTGTATTAAGGGAGTTTCTGGATAAGAATCTGGCCAGGGGGTTTATCCGTCAGTCCAAGGCTGCATTCTCCTCACCCTGCTTCTTCGTGAAGAAGAAGGGGACTTCGGACGTCCGGTTATGTGATGTCAGGCTGTTATCTCGGTTTCTATGTTGCCTCTGTTCCTCTGCTGAACCGTCCAGACTTCAAGGACGGCTCCACATACCAAAGCCTGGGAACGCTACTCCTGGGAAAGTGTGCTCTGTTTATGCTTTGTGTGCTTTGTAATCTCCCGCCGTTTTCAAGCTTTATATTGCCAACTAACGAGCAAGTCACTCATAGCTGTCATCTTATTCTCCATGCACTGTATTGCCTATTTGACCAGTAAAAGCCATCTGCCTGGATTCTAAGTGTCTCTGTGGTGATTTCTGGTTCTTTGGGTCAAGAGCTTACATTATGACAGCTATCCATTACAACCCTTCTTCAACGATCCCCTAGCCAGGTTGGAGCCCTGGAGGGTTCGCCTGCCACTCGGATGGGAGCTAGGAGATCGCTCTCCGAGTGAACCGTGACTACTACTTCTTGGAACCCTGGAGTCCTCATTTGCGGATCCTACCCTTCTACAGGACATAGTCGCTGAACTCTTTAGGACTAACCTAAAGGTTTGCCGCTTGAGGGGACTGGTACAGACACAGTGGCAATCTCTAGTGAGAGTTCTCTGGATGTTAACGTCGGAGGATACTAATACTCGTTTAGACCTCCAAGATTTCGATCAGTTGCTGGATGATGCCCGGTTGGCAACTGAGGACTTACAAGTACTAACCGGATTATTGGACACACTTATTGCCCGGGAGACTCTCCCATCCACAGCTCTAATGCGTCCTGTTGCCCTGGGGAAAGGTGCCATGGCAGGAGCCGCGCCGGAAGGTTTTTCCCTGATACCCGATGCAGCCAGCTGTCAAGCTGAAGCCAAGCGGGTCGCTGTCCATACGGCTCTCCTCTTTGCGGATTGTACAAAGGATACCCCGGTAGCCACCTTGGCCCAACGTTTGGCCTCGACGTTTGGGGCCGATGCACCCGCGATTGCAGTTCGAATACAACCATTGCGGGGCGGGGAACCCGACCCCATACTCACACTCCTGGAACCGGAACTTTTACCGCATGTTACCGCAGCTGCAGCCCTGAGACTTGAAAACGAAAAGGTTCTCGCGGATAAAGAAGCTGCTGAAGCGGCTAAGGCGGCAGCCGAGGCTCAGGCCGCAAGGGATAAGGAGTTACAGTTGGCTGCGGATCGGGCGCGGACAGGCAGTCGCCCCAAGGACACTGTAAGGAGCGCCCATCCGTTAGGTCTGTCTTTTTCCCCGGTATTTGCCCCGTCGCGCACGACCCAACGCGCACGCCACCTTGCAGACCGACGCCAAGACTCCGGAGAGTCTGAGGAAGAGGACCTATATGGAGACAGTTCTCAATGGGCCACGAGTTTTTGGACAAGTAAACCTCATCGTACTGGTGGCCCAGGAGAAGATGTTCACCTCTTACGAGCCCAAAATCGAGAGCTATCCGAACGTGTTGATCAGCTCCAAGAGTTAATGGAATGTGTGCTTCAGGACAACAGGCAGTTACAGCAAGCCCTGATAGCCCAGGCACAGCCCGTCCCAATACCGGGTCAGGGGGTGCCAGTCCAACCACCCGCTAATGTACCTGCGCCACCTCCGCCTCCCAGAGGTCCCGTTTTACCTGCACCCGGGCCACCCGTGCAACCGGGTCAGCCTCTGCCCGGTCCTTGGAAACAACTCAAATTGAAAACTACGTACGATGGATCTCTCGAAACCCTACCCTGTTTCTTGCATCAAGTGGACAGCTATATGCGAGAACAAGGACAGTTTTTCCCTACAGAGGACAGCCGGGTGCGCTATGTGGCTTCCCTTTTGACAGGTAAAGCAGCCGACTGGATGGTCCTCCAATTCGACACCTGATCCCGCTCTATCCGTTCCCTCAACAATTTCATGACTGCTCTACGGAGGAGGTTTAAAAACCCCTTTTTGGGGGAACGAGCCAAAGCGGAACTGTTACAACTAAGACAAGGCTCTACTCCAGTTCGAGAATTTGCCGATGAATTTCAAAGACTGGCAAGCAAGATTGTGGGCTGGCCCGAAGCCACCCTAATTCACCATTTCAGGGAAGCCTTACACCCTGACGTTCTGAACTGGTCGTACATGCGGGCTGATCCCGAAACTCTTGAGGACTGGATTCTATTAGCCGAAGAGGTGGAAAGCCGCCGACGCTTTGTTTCCCTTGTCCGCCAAAAACACAAGGAGAAAAGCATCCAAAAGCCCCAGCCCAAGGCACCCTCCCCCAATCCACGGAAACCTGCGCGTCCACCCCAGGATCGCGAAACCCGATTTCAAAGAGGTGCCTGCCTCATTTGTGGGGAAATGGGCCACTTTGCAGCAGTCTGCCCATACCGCCCTGAACCCTTTCGTCCCAGCACGACAACCTGAGCCAGAGGACGACCACAACGCAGAGGCACCGTGGCCACCCGCAGCGCAGCGCCGGGAAGACCCACACCCTCTGCACTTCACGCTGGAGACTCAGCCATCCTGCCTACATCGAATGACCCCGCCGGGTCTCGGATTACAAGTGCCCCGTTGGGGGACAACTTTCCCTCTTCTGATGAAGAGAACCCATGGAATTCTCCGGCTTTAAACCTGGAATCCCCCCTTGATTTGTCAAAAAACGGCTCCGGTCTGTGGTGAGTGGAGCGTCTCCACAGACCTCTGCAGATTCTCCTGCTAAACCGAATGCTCCCACTAAAGTAAAGGAAGTAGAAACCACCGTTTATGTGGACGCAATTTTACAACACCATGAAGGTGGTCCCCAACTACCCGTTAAGGCACTCATTGACTCCGGTTGCAGTCGCACTCTCATAAACGAAGCCACATTTGCAGCACTCAAAGTCAAGTCCGAGGCTTTACCAGCCCCCGTCCAATTCGCCCAAATGGACGGGAGCCATTTCCAGGGGGCCCCAGTTGATCATCGCACCATAGGGGTGGCGATGGGAATTGGCTCCCACTGGGAGCAAATAGACTTTACCATAGCCCCTATCCGATTTGAAGTGGTTCTGGGAATTAACTAGATTAAAGGTCATTGTCCCAGTATAGACTGGGAGACGAACACGATCTCCTTTGCCAACCCCAAATGCGACCAGCACCGGCAACAAGTTGCGCTACAATCTCCACCCGCTCCAGCATTAATCTCCGATCTCCCATCACCGCCATCCCTCCCTCCTGTATACCAGGACTTTGCGGATGTCTTCAACATTAAAGAATGTGATGCCTTACCCCCCCACCGGACCACTGACTGTGCAATTGAAGTGGTGAAGGACTGCACACTAACCAAGAGTAAAATCTACCCTATGAGCACTTCCGAGCGCACTGTACTACGGGACTTTTTAGACAAAAATCTTGCCAGAGGATTCATTCGCCCCTCGAATGCTCCCAACTCAGCCCCCGTGTTTTTCGTCCGAAAAAAGGAGGGCGACCTACGCCTCTGCATTGACTTCAGAAAACTCAATGCAGTTACTCAAGCCAACGCCTATCCTATACCACTAATATCAGATATTTTGGGACAACTGCAAGAGGGACGTATTTTCTCTAAATTGGACCTAGTAGAAGCCTACTACCGTGTCCGTATCCGCGAGGGGGACGAACCCCTCACTGCCTTCTCTAGCTGCTTTGGAATGTTTGAATTCCTTGTGATGCCCTTCGGGTTAAAAGGGGCCCCGGGGGTCTTCATGCAACTCATCAACGAAATCCTTCATGATTTACTATACCGCGGGGTGGTGGTTTATTTAGACGACATTCTTATTTATTCAAAAACCATGGACGAGCACGTCGCATTGGTCCGGGAAGTTCTACACCGCCTACGCAACCACCAGCTCTTTGCAAAACTGTCTAAATGCGAATTTCACCAGAGCAAAATAACTTTCTTGGGATATATAATCTCCCACCATGGCCTTAGCATGGACCCAGCCAAAGTCCGTTCCGTCCTCGATTGGACACCTCCCTCCAACCGCAAGCAAGTACAACAGTTTCTGGGCTTTGCTAATTTCTACCGCGGATTTATTCCTAACTTCGCCCAAATAGCACTGCCCATCACCGACCTTCTGAAAACCAAAGGTAAAGAGAACTCTGCCACATTGCCCTCCGCTAAGATACTGTGGACTGATCAATGCCAGACCGCCTTTGTAGCCCTCAAACGCCTTTTCACATCAGAACCTGTGCTACGGCACCCAGACCCTAACCGAATGTTCATTGTACAAGTCGATGCCTCCGACGTAGCTATGGGGGGGCCCTACTGCAAAGAGGACCAGATGGCGTCCTTCACCCCTGCGCTTATTTCTCTAAAAAATTTGCGCACTCCCAATTGAACTGGCCCATTTGGGAGAAAGAAGCCTCAGCTGTTCACCATGCACTTACTCTGTGACGACAATTCCTGGAAGGGTCTAAAGTTCCCTTCGAAGTTTGGACCGATCACAAGAATCTAGCCGCCCTCACAGGGACCCATAAGTTATCCGCGAAACAACAGCGTTGGGCGGAATTCTTTGCTCAGTTTCGTTTTGTCCTGAAGCATGTTCCAGGAAAACAAAACGTTCTGGCGGACGCTCTCTCCCGATTGCCTCAATACCCGACGAAACTCGATCGGCCAACAGACTCTTTATTTACGCCCGCACAACGGGAAGCCCTACCCGTATTGGCTGTACAAACTCGATCCCAAACGCTGCCCCAGCGACACCACACAGTCACCAGCGTGCAAACTCCTCCAACCCTACCGGCTGCCCAGCTGCCCCCACAACGGAAAACCACGATGACCGACGCTCCAGCTCCTCCAACCCAGCTGGCCGCCCAGCCGCCTGCAGTCTGTGCACCGCAGCACGTAAGCGCTTCCCCCTCGTCAACCCCCCTAACTGCTCCTACTGCCCCTTTAAACAAGGGGGGGGGTTCCCGTCTCCGATTCTTTCTTAAAGTCCCTTTGGGAACACTGCCTTATGGAACGCTCTAATCAAACCCTGCCTCCTGGTGTAATCGAACAAGGAGGCTCTTGGTACAAAGACTCGAAATTGTATGTACCCAAAGCTCTCCGAAAAGACGTCTTACACTCGGCCCATGGAGTAAAGACCGCTGGACACTTTGGGTTCCTAAAGACCCTTCACCTGTTACGCAGACAATTTTGGTGGGGGGGAATGCGTTCTGATGTTGACTCTTTTATTCGCAGCTGTCCTGTTTGCGCCACAGTCAAGCGGTCTCAAGGCAAGCCCCCAGGACTACTGCAACCACTTGAAACACCCTCCAAACCCTGGGAAGTAATTGCTATGGATTTTATGACGGATCTCCCTCTCAGCGGGGGAAAAACTGTTTTATGGGTTATCACTGACTTATTTTCCAAGCAAATACATTTGGTTCCATGTGCGGGGATCCCCTCCGCTCAGAAATTGGCCCGCCTCTTCGTGTCACATGTCTTTAGACTACATTCGTTTCCGCGCAAAATAATCTGCGACCGCGGCAGTAGTTTTGTTGCAAAGTTTTGGAAAGCTTTTCTCAAATTGGTGGGGGTGGAGCAGGGATTGTCTAGTGCATACCATCCCCAAACAGATGGCCAAACCGAACGTGTGAATGCTGTACTTGAATGTTATTTGCGCTGTTATGTCAATTACCACCAGGATAACTGGGTAGAACTGTTGCCTTTTGCAGAATATGCTTACAATAATGCTGTACATCAGTCCACTGGTTTCAGCCCGTTTTATGCAATATATGGACAGGACTTCGGTCCTATCACCACAGTAGAAGATTTGGAGGGGGAGGGGGATACCGACATTGCCTTTTGGGCACACACCCTCCGCAGCACATGGCCCTGGCTGATTAGCAACCTTGACCGAGCCAAGCGCAAATACAAAGCACAGGCTGATAAACATCGGTTCCCCGGTGGAGATCTACAAGTGGGTAACCTGGTATACCTATCCACTAAAAACCTGCGTTCCACCCGTCCGTGCCATAAGCTCAACGCTAAGTACATTGGCCCATTCCCCATCACTCGCATCATAAATCCTGTCACGGTAGAACTATCTCTCCCAAAAACCTTAAGGCGTGTGCACCCCGTTTTCCACATCAGCCTCCTGAAACCCCATTTTGCTTCTCAGCAATGGCATCCAGAACTGCCTCCTGAACAGCCGATAATGGTGGGGGGGGGGAGAACATTTCGAAGTCTCCAAAATCCTAGACTCCCGTATTCACCGTGGGGTCTTGCAATACTTGGTCCGCTGGAAACACTTCCCCCCTGCCTATGACGAATGGGTTCGCGCACGAGATGTCTCCGCTCCCAAACTCGTCGACGCGTTTCACTTTGCCTACCCAGACAGGCCAGCCCCCTTGCAGGATGGGAGGGGGCCTTAAGGGGAGCAGGATGTCAGGCTGTTATCTCGGTTTCTATGTTGCCTCTGTTCCTCTGCTGAACCGTCCAGACTTCAAGGACGGCTCCACATACCAAAGCATGGAACGCTACTCCTGGGAAAGTGTGCTCTGTTTATGCTTTGTGTGCTTTGTAATCTCCCGCCGTTTTCAAGCTTTATATTGCCAACTAACGAGCAAGTCACTCATAGCTGTCATCTTATTCTCCATGCACTGTATTGCCTATTTGACCAGTAAAAGCCATCTGTGGTGATTTCTGGTTCTTTGGGTCAAGAGCTTACATGTGTGGACTATAGAGGGCTTAATGCAGTTACTGAAACAAACGTGTACCCCATCTCCCTCATCCCTGGCCTTCTCAGCCAGCTACAAGAGGGCAGGGTGTTTTCTAAACTGGACTTGGCGGAGGCCTACAACCGGGTCCGGATTAAGGAGGGGGATGAGGCTAAAACAGCTTTCTCATGTTGCTTTGGGCTTTTTGAATTCTGTGTAATGCCTTTCGGGTTGTCTGGAGCTCCGTCCTGCTTCATGCAACTTATCAACGAGATTTTGCATGATCTGTTGTTTCAGGGGGTCATCGTATACCTAGATGATATTTTAATTTATTCACAAGACCCGGAAGAACACCGGAAATTGGTGCGGGAGGTTTTGCGCCGGCTGCGGGAACACCACCTGTACACCAAACTGTCCAAGTGTGCCTTTAACCAAGACGAACTTACTTTTCTTGGGTTTGTGGTGTCTCCCAATGGGTTGATTATGGACCCCGAGAAGGTCCAGGCGGTCCGGGATTGGGAACCTCCCCGGACCCGCAAACAGGTTCAACAATTTCTGGGCTTCGCAAATTTCTACAGGGGTTTCATCCCAGATTTTGCTGAGATAGCCCCTCCCAATCACGGAACTCCTTAGGACCAAGGGGAGGGGCCAAGCAGCCACTGCCGCTAACTATCGGATAGCATGGGATGACCGATGCCAGGCGGCGTTTGATCTGCTTAAGAGCCGGTTTACTACCGGACCCGTCTTGGCTCACCCTGACTGTTCCCAACCTTTTACCCTGCAAGTGGACGCTTCCGACAGGGCGATGGGGGGAGCACTCTTACAGAGGGACGCTCAGGGGAGGCTCCAACCCTGTGCCTATTTTTCCAAGAAGTTCTCTGGGGCCGAACTCAACTGGACGATAGGGGAGAAGGAGGCCATGGCAATTAAACACGCCCTCACAGTCTGGTGCCAGTTCTTGGAGGGGGGGTTCCGTTTGAGGTTTGGACGGACCACCGGAACCTCGAGGCCATCCTGGGGCAGAGGAAACTCTCGGCCAAACAGCTGAGGTGGGCGGATTTCTTTTCTAGATTCCGCTTCACCATTAAGCATGTTCCCGGGAGGGAGAATTGCCTGGCGGACGGTCTCTCCCGTATGCTGCAGTACGACTGCAGAGTCGAGCAGCCGCTTGGATCCCTTTTTACCCCAGAACACCTGGGCTTGGACCCGGAGGGGGCAAGCGCAGTAGTTCTAACCCGGGCCCAAGCCTGAGCAGTGCCCCCCTCACCTGCCCCGGCTCTTCCGCAAGGGGGCACAAGCGGTGCCACTTGTCTCCCAGGGGTTCAGACCCAGGCCCAGACCCGGGTGGCGGGTACCGCGCCTGTACCAGACCTCCAGCAACAGGGAACACTCGATGCCTCCCCCCCCCGGGGAGTCCGGACCCAAGCCCGGACGGCGGGTTCTCCACCTCCCCTGGCCTTTCCACAGAGGGAGACTCACGATTCCCCCCGCTCCCAGGAGGTTCCTGGAGATCTGCCCTCTGCTGCAAAGACCAGGTGGGAGGAGGCCCTCCGCAAGGAACGAGGGAAGGGTCCCCTTGGGGTGGAGGAATCTGGGACCCCAGAAGGAAAGACTTATGTTCCCCAGAAGCTGACCCGGGAAGCGCTAGAATGGAGCCACAGCTCCAAGACGGGGGGTCATTTTGGTTTCGTGAAAACCCTACACCTGGTACGGCGGCGCTTTTGGTGGCCAGGGATGCACCAGGACATTGATGGTTTCGTAAGGTCCTGCCCAACGTGTGCTACCAATAAACGTCTCATGGGAAAGCCCCCTGGACTACTGAAACCCCTGGAGACCCCAGAGGCTCCCTGGCGGGTGATTGGTATGGACTTTGTAACCAATCTCCCTCCTAGCCAGGGTAAAACCGTACTTTGGGTCATCACGGATCTGTTTTCTAAGCAGATCCACCCTATTCTGTGCGAGGGGCTGCCCTCAGCCTACAAGTTGGTCCGCCTATTTGTTCAACAGATCTTCCGCCTGCACGGTTTTCCTCGGAAGATCATGAGCGACAGAGGCTCGGTGTTCCTGTCTAAATTCTGGCAGGCTTTTTTGGGAATTGTTGGGGTACAACAAGGTTTATCGTCAGCCTATCACCCCCAGACGGATGGGCAGACGGAAAGGGTGAATCCTGTGGTTGAATGCTATTTGCGCTGCTTCACCAATTATCACCAGGATAATTGGGTCGACCTGTTGCCCCTGGTGGAGTACGCCTATAACAACTCTGTGCACTCTGCTACTGGGCAGAGCCCCTTTAAGACTGTCTTTGGGATGGAATTCGACCCTTTGGGGGCGGTCCCCCTCCCGCCAGGGGGCAACCCTCCGGAGGTGTTGGCATGGTCTAACACCGTCAGAAATACTTGGCCGGGACTTGTCAAACAATTGGACCAGGCTAAGGAACGGTACAAGGCGCAGGCCGACAAACACAGAGCGCCTCAGTGGGATCTTGTGGTCGGGGAAAAGGTGTATCTTTCCACCAAGAACTTAAAAGTCTCTGCATCCTTGTAGAAAGCTTTGCCAAAAGTACATGGGTCCGTTTACCATATCCCAGGTAATCAATGAGGTCACTGCTGAACTGGACCTCCCCAAGACTCTGCAGGGGGTACATCCCGTGTTTCACGTTAGCCTCCTGAAACCCTTTTCTTCCGCCCCTAATTGGCACCCCGAACCCCCTGCAACACCTATCATGGTGCAGGGGGAACAGCATTTTGAAATTTCCAGGGTCCTGGACTCCAGGCTGCGGAGGGGTCAGCTGGAGTACCTGGTGCACTGGAAACACTTGAACTCAAGTCACGATGAGTGGGTCGCAGCTGAACACGTGAACACCGAGTTCCATCAGTGTTGTCCCGACAAGCCTGGGAACCTGGGGAGGGGGTCTTTGGAGAGGCGGGATGTCAGATAGGGCTTCTGATAGCTCAGGTCCCAAACAAGATGGTTTCCCCGCAAACAAGATGAGGTTCTCCGTGCACTCCCCCCCCCGTTTTGCACACGAACTCCGGCCAGGGATTTACATTTGTATTGGGACCCGCCCGTGTAAATCTTCCATCTGATATTGGCCGTCTCCTCCACTGATTGCTCTTAAGGGTTTCTGTTTCAGTTTTACTTAAGTCGTTACTGGCAGGAAATGACTACATTGTCTCTTTGTTCCTATAACCCTATTGTATCAGTCCTATATATGTATCCTCTCCACCCCAGTCATGTATTCCAGTCTTGTTTGTCTCCTTACTGAAATCATTGACTTTCAGAATAAATCTTTGAATCGCTGCTCTGCCTGGATTCGAGTTCTATTGCCTGAAATGCCGTGTATTTGCTGAAGCCTGACAACATCTCACATTTTGATTAAAATTGCTGTACTGGGTTATCTCACATGTCAGTCACTGGTGTGAATTAAAAAATGTTGTAGAAGCAAAACAATAGTTATAAAAACTCAATAGATGGCACTGGAGAGGACCGAAGATGCCAAGAGGAAGAAAGACTCAGGTCAACCATTGTAAAGGCATTACCCTCGACATGACCCACATGAATACTTATGTTGAACTGTCTACAAAGAATTCTACCACTAGAAATTCAGTAATGAGAAATAAGCCAGGTCTGCCACTTACAAGAAATTGAATAAGCAAAATATAAAAAATGTTACACTAGAAAACAGAAATATCTTGGTAAATATGGGAACTAAAGTGCTAGTTGCTGGTTAACGAACCCAGTAGAAATATACACATAAAAATATCATCTACGCTAACTATGGACCAAGTTTATAAGCACACCTTGACCTATACTTCTTTAACACTAAACAATAGCAAAGATAATAAAAAACTTAACCAAAAACGAAGAAAAAGAAAATTGGGAGGAATGAAAGTCACACCACCCAACATCAATGCGCAGAGAAAAGTATTGGTTCATTCTCTAAAAGTGTGTGGTTGTCCTCAACCAGGGCCAGTGCTTTTTCGGCCTTGGTCCCAGCCTGATGGAATGCTCTTCTGAGTGACATCAGGGCCCCGCTGGACCTTCAGAAGTTCCACAGGGCCTGTAAAACAGATATTCCACCAGGCCTACAACTGAGGGCAACCACAGGTTGTCATCGTTACCAGCCTGCCCCCCCCTCGGGACTTCTAAGGGGGAGGGATTTGGCTGCTTGGCCAGGCCTCCAACAGCCCTGGAATTATATGAGTACCATCTTGTCAACTGTATTAATTGTATTGAACGGTTTTATGAATTTTGTTATTTATGCATTTTAGGTATATATGATTTTATTATGATTGTTGTTACCTGCTGTCAGGTAAGGGAGAGGAATGGGATCTTCAGTAGCTGCCACCACTCTGGTGTGGGCCTAACTCAGGAGGGCCCAGAGCACCTTCCCTGCCCCTGGCTGCTGCTTCTTCCAACAGGGTGTACTTTCTAGGTGACCAAATGGGTCGTGAGGACCCAGGCAGAGTACCAAACAGTTTATTAAAGAGTTCTAATAATAATGATAACTCAAACCACAATAATAATGATAATAATGATAACTCAAATGACAAAACCAGTAAAGGCAGGCAATCAAACAAATAAAAACCCTAACATGTCTATCTTTACTGTTCCTAGACGTCTCCTGGCACTAGGCCTCAGGTTAACTCACCTGTCCCTAGCTGTCCCCTGCCACTAGGCCTCAGGCTAACTCACCCCTTCCTGGATGAGGGATTCCTCTGTCTGCAGCAACCTCTCCCCAGCCCTGCTCCCTAGGAGTGAACCCCTCCCTTTTCAGGCAAAGCCTTTTATTCCTTCTGCCCAGGCACCACTCCCTTACCCCCGATTGGCCCTAGCCTTCCCTCCAAATCCTCTTCCACCAGTCACAAGGCCCCCGCTGGCGAATCAGGAGCCCCCCACCCCCCCAGGCGCGCCCCGGCCCGCGCGCGCCTCGCTCTCCCCCCCCGGGGGCTGCTGGGCTCCGCGGGAGTTCCCGGGAAGGGCGTCGGGGCGCAGGAGGGGCGGAAGGCGGAGGCCGGGGGGGGACGAGGCGCCTCCTGCTCGCCAGATCCCGGTCGGCCGGCCGGGCGGTGTTGGGAGCGGCGGGGATGCTGCTGAGCCGCTGAGCCCAGACAGGCCCGCCGTCTGGCGAGCGGGCGGAGGCCACGTGCAGGTGAGCGGCCCTTTGGGCTGGTCCGGTGGGGGCGGGGCTCCTTTCTGCCGCTTGGCGCTGCTCGCTGCAAGGCTGCTCCTGGCCGCCGCCGCCGCCCTCCTCCCCTCCCTAGGCACTCTGGAGGAGCTGAACCACAATGGTTCTGTGGGCAAACTCATGTTCCTCTACCAGGCTGGCAACAGGACATCTTTCAACTGGACAGACAGACGGATTGTTGAGTGGGAGAAGTTTGCCGAACTGGCCAAGTATGAACCAGAGTCACAGAAGCCCACAGTGAAGGCTGTCCTCATTGTGGCCTACATGGTCATCATTGTCATGTCTCTCTTTGGGAACCTGCTGGTCTGCCACGTGGTGGTCAAGAACAAGAGGATGCACTCGGCCACCAGCCTCTTCATCGTTAATTTGGCTGTCTCAGACCTCATGATCACCCTGCTCAACACACCCTTCACATTGGTAAGTGCTAAGCCACCCTGCCACCCCCCTGGTCCAGTAAGGGAGGTCACTGCATTGGCTGCGTGGCTACGTTCTTTGGGGATTTAGAGCCCATTCATTAACAAGTCAGGTTCAGATGATTAGCAAAGCAATGAGGTGAAAAAGAAGTGTGTTAGTGGTCATGCAGAGGGCTTCATAGGCAAGATAGGAGAGGAGAGGGGGTATATTTAACTGTAGGTATGGGTAATGGTCTAGTGGCAATGCCCTGACCAAGCTAGCCCCATCTCATCAGATCTCAGAAACTAAGCAGGGTTGGCCCTGCTTAGTCCTTGGATGGGAGACCACCAAGAAAGGACACGGAGGCAGGCAATGGCAAACCACCTCTGAACATTGAAAACACTACGGGGTTGCCATAAGCTGGCTGTGACTTGTTGGCACTTTCCACCACAGTGGCAGAAGCTCCTATGGATGGAAAGGAGTAAGACTGAGTGAGAAGACAGGCAGTGTGGTTGGGATGCAGCAAGAAATAGTTGTGACTTTACAGTGGCTTGCTCAAGGCTATTCGCCTTTGGCTCACCTGGGATCTCTCTCGAGAGTGAAGGATGGCTTGAATGCAAAAAACAAATTCTTATTTGTTCTGGCTTGGTAGCAATTATGCCTTTTGCTTTGCTGATGGCCCTGTTGGTTTCCCACAGGTTCGATTTGTGAACAGCACATGGGTCTTTGGAAAAACCATGTGTCACATCAGCCGCTTTGTGCAGTATTGCTCCCTCCATGTATGCACACTGACCTTGACAGCTATAGCCCTGGACCGACATCAGGTATGGTATCCCCACTTCATCCCAAAGAGACTTTGGGATGGGTGTTCTGAAACCAGAAGCGTCTTCACTGGAGGGTGGCGGGGAAAGGTGGTTCTGAACAGTAGGAGGTGCCCTGCTTAAGACATGGCAGATCTTTAGTCATCATGAACAGAAGGTCTACACGTCTTGTGATCCACCGAGCAATAATAAATGTGCAGATTTTAACAGCTTGTAAATATTCACAGAAGCACCAGCGGTTTGGGTTCCAATTTTAATAAAGTTGGAGAGTTCTTTATGTACCTACATAAGTGCCATCAAGTTGCTACTGACTTATGGCAACCCCAGCAAGAGTGTTTCAAGGTAAGTGAGAAGTGGAGAGTGTTTGCCATTGCCTTTCTCTGCAGATTCTTCCTTGGTGGTAGAAAGGAGCAAGAGTCCAGTAGCACCTTAAAGACTAACAAAAATATTTTCTGTTAGTCTTTAAGATGCTACTGGACTCTTGCTCCTTTCTACTACTGCAGACAGACTAACATGGCTACCCACTGTGAATTATCTTCCTTGGTGGTTTGCCATCCAAGTACTGACCTGCTTAGCTTCTGAGATCTGATGAGATCTGGCTCTACCATGCCCCCTTCCCTCCAGGAGAGTTCTTTAGTGGTTGGCATTAATAACAGAAAGTCAGGTCAGCATTGAAAATGGTTAATGGAGCCTTGTTACAGTAAAGAGAAATTACAGAATTAACAAATTAAACCTGGAAAATTCTCAAGAGAGCACACAAAATTGACTAAAAAGTGCTCTTTTTATGGGAAAGAGAGGTAATGCATTTGACGTCTAATAACACAAGCTTTTAAGTATACAAGTAATTTGCTTAAAAGCTGCCTTTGTGGGGAGCCATAAAAAACCTACCAATGAGAGAGTCATTCTAAAGTCCTGTTTCTTTCAGGTCATCCTCAACCCACTTAAGCCCAGGCTTTCCCTGACAAAAGGAGCACTGAGCGTTTCTGTCATCTGGGGGCTGGCGGCCTGCTTCTCGCTGCCCCACGCTATCTACCAAAAGCTTTTCCAGTATAATTACAGGTGAGTTTTTAACCCACCCTTTTCTCTCCATCAGACTGTGTGCCTGTTACACTTTAGAAACATTTCTTTGCTTGCTCTTGAAATGTGGCATAAGTTAATATTTGAGACAGTAGTGGTCTGTTGATTAATAACGTGAATATTTTTACTTAGAACAATGACAATTAACAACAAGAAATTGACAGAATCTGAATAAGCTAATAAAAATAGCAGGAAAAAAACACAGACAAAAGCAGCACCCCCCCCCCAAACCCTACATACAAGGTGACCTGTTATGTCCAATCCCCCCCACGCTTTTGCCAACCAAGAGATTGTGGCAGGCAGGTTGGTTTGGAAATAAGCATTAAGCATGTGGGGGGACCTAGCTAGTGTAAATCAACATCTCCCCAGGTTTGTGGTTTTTTTTTTATTCACAGTTTTAAATTTTCTTACCCTAAGTTCCTAGAAAGGACATGTATGTGTACAGAAACAGCCTTCAGTACATATTTGAGGTAGAAGACCACCTGGACTCATACACGCATCAATTTCAGAAGCGCTAATCCAGACGCCACTAGACAGGACCTTTTTTTAAAGCAAATGTGTATTTTCCTGCAGAGATACCAGTTGTGGGCAAGTAGAACAGGGCAGGGCAAGTTCGCCAGCCAAGCCGCTTAAACAACAGCACAACGAGGAGGGTGCCGCAAAGCTCCTCAGCTCACTCCGCACCATCAGCTGAGTGGGAAGTGACCTGCATTCCCTGCCAGCCCATGCTGCCTTGGACCCAGGGGGGCATGGGGGTAGTGCATTGGGGGAGGGGCACAACAAAATACCTTGAACTGACCTAGGAGTGGACCAGAGACATCCTGTTAAAGAGAAAACACAACACACTGCTGCTTTGTGGTACCTCAAACAAAGAGGAAGAGATAAGCAAGAAGGCCAAACTCAATCACGAGGCACTCTGCTGTTACAGAACCAAGTTATCAGCTGCTCCTGTCTGGGGCATGCTACTATTACCTGTCCAATTTGCCTACACTAACCAATCATAATAATAATTAACTGTTGTTAAGTCACAACCAACTTATGGTGACTCCTCATGGGGTTTTCAAGGCAAGATACAGAGAGAGGTACTTTGCCTTTCTCTGTATAACAACCCTGGACTTTCTTGGTAGTCTCCCATTCAAGTACAAACCTCAGCCAACGCTGCTTAGCTTCTGAGCTCTGCCAATCTCAGGACAGTCAGGGCTATTCAGACTGCTACAGCTAACTATGCCCAAATATTTTCTAGCCCTTTGATACTCAAATGTTGGAGATTAAAGAATTGAGAGTGACAGATTAGTGTTATCATTACAGCTAAATTGGAATTGGAACTCAGGGTAGTGGGTGAAAGACCAACATTCTCTTCACTTTGTCCTTAGTGCAAATACTCCTCTTTACCTTTTAAGCTAGGTTTTTCAGTCTCTTTGTTCTCCTTCCCTCATTTAAGTTATTGCTTTTAATTTTCAATGTGCAATAAAAATGCATGCACATGAAACATTGTTACACTTCATTTTTCTTTGTGATATCCTTTTAATGTTTGAGCTACCCCTTACCGATGTGTGTCAGCTACACAGTGCATGGCCAAAGCCAATAGCTGTAGGACTGTGGTGGTGTGCAGAATTTCCCCCTTCCAGTTCCTTTCAGCATTTCTCTTCTTGCAGGCAATATATTTCTATTCACTACCACCCTAGTTCACTTGGAAAAATACATTTCTCCTTATCTCATCAGCTGTCTCATAATGGCCAGCCACATGAAACTACGACGGCAACATTTTGAATCCCGGAGAGCAGCGTGCTTGCAGCTCAAGAAGCTGCAGTTGCCATCTAGCATTGACTGGTTGTCCGGCTCTTCTGTCACAGGCTCACAATGGACACAGCAAGAGCTGCAAACACAGCAACAAATCCCAGCTTCTTGGCTCAGCAGCCTCTGTCCTACACAATGAACAGCCGCTGCATTTTTAAATGCCTTAAGGGAAAGTTTGTGACTGGATTTTCTAGTGATCAGGCCTCATGTGACAGTAGCAGACTCTTGTCTACAAATGCCAAACAGCAATAAAGCTGCAGGCAGGTGCTTAACTTCCTCCTTCTTTGCCCACAGTATGGTATGGAGATTTTCGAGGTGGAGCCTGGGGAGGGCAGGGTTTGTGGATGGGGCATACCTCAGCAAAGTATAATGCCATACAGTCCACCCTCCAAAGCAGCCATTTTCACCAGAGGAACTGTTGTTTGGAGATCAGTTGTAATTCCTAGAGATCTCCAGGCTGCACCTGGGGGTTGGCAACCCTGGTCCACAGCTTCCCCCTTACAGCCCCTCCCTGCTGCCAAACAAGCTCATTGCCAGTCTTGGTGCTTGGTTAGAAGAACAAGTGCTAACGGGAGAAGGATGGAGGAGAAGGTGGCGGGCAGAGTACGGCTCCAGTGCTCCCTCCCATCTAACACTTTTCCGCTTCAAAATGTCCCCTAAAATAGTGTAGTCAGGCACAGTAGGAGGTTCAGGGGTGGAGACATGGGGGACATGATATCATGTGTGGTGATGTATCACTTTCAGATAAAACCATAGAGTTTTGGGTGATTGCTAGAGCTACTCTACATCACTTCCAGGTTTTACCTGGAATTGACCTAAAAGCACATACAATATTGTTTTTTTTCTCTTGCCGCTGCTTGGAGCAGCAGAAAGCAAAGACGGCTGCCGGGGGGGTGGGGCCCACAGCATAGCAGGAGGCCTGGCGCCCTGCCCTAAAAATACTACTAATAAAAAGAAATCCCCCCCTAAACACACACACTCCCTTTATTGGTGTTTGATGGCCGCCCATGTCTGAGAAAACAACGGTCTCCACCTCGCATTGCTCCACTCCAGAAGTGCAAGCAAATACAAGCAAAGCCTGTTCGTCAGGTCTCATTCTGAAAAAGGTGAAGAGGGCAAAGTACTGAATGAAACAGACTAGGGGGGCTGATGGAAACATCATTATGTTAAGAGCCTCCCTCCCCTTCCTCCTCTTGTTCTCGTCTCACCATCTCTACTAATTAATTTCACAGCTTGATTAATATCTTTAATATCCTGTTTTCAGCCTCCTGTGCTGCGACGCCAGTGTGGCAAATACAAAACTCCTCCACCTCCTCCCCGGTAGTTGATGGCGATGGGGGCTCCCATTAGCCGGTACATGGAATGGCAGAATTATTGGCTCAGTAGGTTCCTGATGAGCTACAGATGAATACCAACTATTTGTTTAAGATGAGTGGTGGTTGTTCTCGTTCTGGTTGGAGGTCATCTTGAAATTCGCGGGTATTACCATCACGTGCCCAGGGTAGGCAGGACCAAAAAATCTTTATTCTACTTCCTGCCGCCTGGGCGGGAACTCCAGTTTCCGTCCTGCCTTGATCAGGGTAGCAGCTTCGTTCTCGAACTCCGACTCGTTTTCAAAGACTTTTCCTTCGTGTGTACTCCTTTCGTTTTAACCTTTGTCTAGTTTTCAGTGAGTCTGTTTTCCTTCCCTCACCCCCTTTACCGTTCGTTGGCTTTAGCCTCAAACGTCCCTTCCCCCCGCTACTTTCGATTTCCCCCCTCCTCCCGCTCCCCACTTCGCCCTGTTGGGCAAGATGGCGGACGCCAAGAGAGACTCTGATTGTCTGAGGAGGACCATGACTCAGCCCTCGTCGCTTCGACAGGGCGATGTCACAGAGAGCATTCTAACAGCCACGGCGGCGGCTCCGTGAAAGGTGCAGAAGGGCCGACTGCCCCAAAGAGGCGCGCTCTGTTGAGCCGCCTCAAAATGGCGCGAATCACAGTGAGAGGCGAGAGACTGCAGTGACGGCCACCCCAGCTAGGAGCGCCTTAGAAGAAAGCTCTCAACTCATTCCGAAGTCTCCACAAGGGGGTAATGTAACGCGTACCGAGGCAGAGACTTCTCTAACTCGGCAGGAAATTGTGGATTTGTTTAACTAGGTGTTGGATACACAGGCTTAAATGATGGTGGCCCTCAAGGAATCACTTTCCCCTCTCATACAGGGCACGGGTTCAGATCCTGCTCTAATCACCTCACAACGCTCCCTCCAGGGGCAGGGAGACCAATCTAACCCTCAGTGGTGCATTAAAGCCGCACTCAGGGCCCCTTCCCCCACTCTCAATCCCTTCAAGCCCTGGAGCATACCTCTTCAGTGGCCCCACATTTAAAAGGCAGAGAAAAAGGGGAATTGATTCCGATGAGGACACTCCCATTCTCCTTAAAGAACAACATCCCCGCCTATTTCAGCGGAGGATTTTTAGGGACTCTTAAGCAGGGCTCTGGTAACCCTAGACCTCAATGAGGATCCAGGCCTTGTAGCTGTCTCCATTCCTAAACCCACGAAAAAGGGGCCAAGGAGTTCTTCCCAAGTACCAAACCTAGCATCTGGGAGATCCCATTCCCAGAATTTTTTGAAACCTAGGTACAAGCTGAATTGGACAAACCCTTGGCCAGTAGACAGTCCCCTACCAATACAAGAGACTGTACACCATGGTTCCACAGGCCATGTCCCTTTTCAACTTTCCCTGATTGATGCCCCTGTAGTGGCAGTTCACTCATCTGATTTACCATCTGAAGATGGAATGGGGTCAGTTAGAGACCCACTCTATTGGAAAGCAGAGATTATTTCCAAAAAGGTTCAGGAGGCCTCCGCCCTGGCAATCTAAGCCTCAGCAGCAACCTCCTTTATGACCAGAGCCTCCATTGTGTGGCTCAGGTAAATTATCAGCTCTATGCAGGAGAAAATCGTTAGATTGCGGAAGACCTTAACAGACTTTTGAGGGCATCCGCATTCATGACAGACGCATCTCTTGATGCTATGTCCCTCACAGCTCGAGCCACTTCTTCCAACATTGCTATCGGAGGAGCACTGTGGGTTCGTCCCTGGCAAATGAGCTTAAAACCAAAACACTGACCATGTCATACCCCTACACTGGGGGAAGACTCTTTGGGGAAAGAATAGAAAAATCCTTATGGAAAACAAGGATAAGAAAAAGGTTCTTCCAAGATCCTACAACAAGGAGGGAAGACATTCCTCTGCCTACTCCAGTTTCAGAACTTTCCACTCTCTGGCCCCCTTCAGGCCAGAACAATGCAGGGGTTCTTGGAATAATAATAATAAAGGCTCCTTTCACAGATGGGGAAACAAATTTTTTCGTTCCTCTCAGGGACAACATCCGTTCTCGGGCAACAAGGGAGACAAGTTCTCCAAAGCCCCTAAGCAGTGACGCCAAGTCACAGCTGGTGTGTGTGTGTGTGGGGGAGACCCCTACTATTCTGCCACAAGCTGGAAAGGTTTGCATGGGTTTCTCAGGTGTTATCAACAGGTTATCTCATAGAATTCACATCTCTCCCAAGAGACAAAATTGTGAACTCCCCAAAATCTCCTCGCAGGGACAAAGCATCAGCGATCCCTGGACGCCATATTCCGCCTACACCGAATTCAAGTCATAGAACCAGTCCCTCATCCCGAAATTGGCTACGGGGTATATTCCATCCTCCCTACAGTCCCCAAGAAAAATGGAAACTGGAGGGCTATCTTGGACCGGAATCATCTAAACAGAGGGTTAGATACAGGAAATTCCATATGGAGATCCTCAGTTCCATTATGGAAGCCCTACCATTATGGAAGTCCTAACCTCCTTGGACCTGAATAAGGCATACCTTCACGTCTCTATTCACCCCTCCCACAGGAGGTTTCTCAGATTTTGCTATGCCAAGAGACTCTACCAATTCAGGGCACTTCCCTTCTGTTTGGCTTCTGCTCCCCAAGTCTTCACCAAAATACTGGTGATGCCGGTGGCGTTACTCCAACAGGAGTGAATTACAATATTCCCATATCTAGGCGACCACGGGTTTCTTGTCAATCTAGAAAAGAACCAACTGAAGCCAGCACAGAGATTAGAACACCTGGGGGGTTATCATAGACAGTCACATGAACCCGATATGTCTTCCATAGGACAGGATCACCAAAATCCATTCCATGTCCCAGTCAGTAATCAGCTTCAGCCACGGCAGGATCATGTTCCTTGCCAAATTGCTGGGAAAGACGGTAGCCTGTCTCACCTCGGTCCCGTGGGCCAGGTTCCACTCGAGACCGCTCCAGGGAATCCTACAACCCTATCAGGATTTGATCACACACAGCGGGGGCAAGTCCTTCCCCCTCCCCCGGAAATTGCGCCAATCCCACCTGCGGTGGTACCAAAGCAACAATCTCAACCAGAGGTACATTTCATCATAGGGGTCCAGATACAGATATACACAGACACCAGTCTAGAGGGTTGGGGAGCTACTTTTCAGGGCCAAATGGCTCAAAGTCAGTGGTCTCTAAGAGAAAAGAGATTACACATAAGCATACTACAACTAAGAGCCACTCAACTGGCTCTACAGCACTTCAGGAGCCTCCTATATCGCAGACACATTCTGATCCACACGGACAATGTGTCCGCGAAAGCGTACCTTAACAACCAGGAGGGGTCAAAGTCTCCCAGGCTCCATCAGGAAGCCGAGATCATTCTCTCCTGGAAGAAATGTATCTTCTGTCCCTTCAGCGGAACATGTCAGGGGAGTTATCAATCTCCAGGCCGACTGGGCGAGCCGTCTGGTTCTGGACAAAGGGGAATGGTCTCTCCACAGGATAGTTTTCAATCAGATCATGGAGAGATTCGGCCAGCCCAAGGGGTTACCTGTTTGCCTCGGTGAGCATTCACCACCTCCCGCGATTCCTTACGCGTTATTCCCACCAAGAGGTGGAGAACAGGGACGCCCTCCTGTCCCCATGACCGAAGGAACTACTGTTCGCCTTTACGCCCATTTCCATTCTACCAAGGGTAATAAGAAAGATCAGGAAGGAGGGTGCAAACGTCATTCTTATTGATCCTCGTTGGCCGAGAAAATCCAGGTTTTCCCAGCCTGAAGGAGTTATCCGTCCAGATGCCTTGGGAACTCCCAAACATCCCAGACCTGCTTCATCAGGATCCCTTATTTCATCCAGAACCCCAATGGCTTCACTTAACCACCTGGAAAATGAAAGGAAGTCCCTCTTAGAGGAGGGATACAGCAAGGTAGTGGTGGCTACCATGATAGAAGCGAGGAGACTTTCCACTAGAAGGATTTTTAACACCTCCCGGAAAGCCTTTGTTCTGTGGTGTAGGCGCAAGCACATCGATCCATTGTTACCAGGGATTCTCAAGACCCTAGAGTTCCTCCATCATGGAGTTGCACAGGGTCTCAAGGCTTCCACATTGCACAGACAGGGGGCAGCCATATCCACCATTCTTAGGGTCTCCGAAGGCTTATCTCCTTCTAGGCATCCCCACATTTTGACTTCTCTAAGGGAGTGGTTCAAAGGAAGCCTCCAGTAGTCTATCGCTTCCCACGTAGCGCCTCAATGTGATCCTCACAGCATTGATATGCATTCCCTTTAATCCCATTAAGGGTATTCCCTTAAGGATGCTGAGGATGAAATCCTCCTTCCCATAGCAGTGTCTTCAGCCTGGCGTGTTTCCGAGCTTAGGGCGCTGTCAGCGCGTGAAGGACTCTATCTTTCACAGTGACAAGGTGGTCCTCAAACCGGACCCCACCTTCATGCCAAAGGTGAATTCCATCTTTCACCATTCACAGAAGACTCTTTCGCCGTCATTCTGCCCCAATCCTGTTCATCTCAGGAAAAAAGAGTGGCATCTTTTAGACTTGAGACAACTACTCAAGGTTTACCTTAGTCATACAGAACCTATCAGACACTCAGATACCTTATTTATCTCATTAACCAATCCATCTAAAGGTCAAAATGTCTAACGCCGCCATCAGTTACCCGGTGAAACAGTGCATTACTGAGGCATACAAAGCCAGTAATCTGCCTCCTCCTGCTGGCATCACTGCACATTTGGTACACAGTGCAGCCACCTAGGCGACCTTTGATACGCACGCCTCCTTAGACAAGACACGTAGGGCGGCCAATTGGTCTACGGCACCTATATTAATAGAACATTACAAGATTGATGCCAGGGCCTCTGCTGACGCAGCCTTCGGTAGAAGGGTCCTGCGGCACGTCTTGGATGCACCATAGTCCCACCCGGTCAAACAGCTCTTGGATATCCCGCGAGTTTCAAGATGACCTCCAACCAGAAAGAGAACGGAGCCTTGTTTACTCACCGTGAAGGCTCCTTCTGTTCTGGATTGGAGGTCATCTTGCCCACCCAAAAATCATAAGGGTATCAAGTTATCCAAGACTTAGCTCCTTTTGTTCATTGTAGTACCTAAGGGGTGTGGTTGCCTAATGTTAGAGGCATAATACAGAGTGCTCTTTATGTTCACCATCTTAACTGAATCAAGTATTTTCCACTTACCTGTTTTCCCCCGGTACGTTAGTGTTTATAGGAGTTCATGTTTTTGTTTATAAGGTACACTGTTGTTGCCTGGTTGGTCTTTTTACTTACCTGCCTCCTTAGCTTGGCGAGCCCGTAAACTGGAGTTCCCGCCCAGGCGGCAGGAAGTAGAATAAAGATTTTTTGGTCCTGCCTACCCTGGGCACGTGATGGTAATACCCGCGAGTTTCAAGATGACCTCCAATCCAGAACAGAAGGAGCCTTCACGGTGAGTAAACAAGGCTCCGTTCTCGAGAAACTGAATTTTCTGGGAGTGCTGCTTGTGTTGATTGCGCATTTAGTGCTAACAGTTCTGGATAAAATATGTAAATATCATGGTGTCCATGGAGAAATTAGACGAAGATGACAGAGCAGGGTTTTTTTTTTTTTTAAGTAACAAAGGACTTGAGGGAGGGCTGTTAAAGTACACTGAGGACCATCTCCTCAGCACTTCAAACACCAATCCTGAAATGTTGCAATTTCCCCCTAGGGCTAAGATATAAAAAATAAGGCCAAGGGTGATGGTGCAAGTAAAGTAAACATATTTTATTACTCAGTTAAAAATTCCCAATGTGTTTCACCAACAGACTTCTTCAGAGGAATCTGTAATGTAATATGCAAATACAATGCTGAGTTCTCATAACAATATAGCAATGGTTATTTAGTTAAAATTATGTAAATAAATAAAACATTGTGTTAAAAATCAAATTGCAATTTGTACAGTAAAATGTCAACCAGATACAAAACCATTAAGTATAACCATTAAAGCTTGTTCTGACCTTATGATTGCATGAAGGAAACGAGGAAGAGAGAAAAACTCCCCATACGTTAAAAAAAAAAAATAAGAGAGAGAAACTGTCCATCACCCAACAGGTTTTGGCTCTATTTTACAAGAATCTTTCTTCTGCCTTGGTGAATGTAACAAACCTGTTAGTCTTTAGTGGCAAGATTTATTTCAGTCCTTATATCCCTCAAATATAAGATCTAAAATTAAGCTGCTCAAGATCAATGGATCAAGGGGCTTCTAAGGAATAAAGGAAAGGTTAGTCTTTAAGTGTTCCTTCAACAAGAGCACACAGTCAGTAGCAATCACTAATGGAAGGACCATTTAGTATATACCAGTGTTTATTTGAAGCAGTCATCTATATATCTAATTTCAAAGTGTGCCCCCTGCCTGCAGATATTTAAATCCACAGATCGGGGGGGGGGGGGGGACGAGATACGGTTGCCAACTTCAGGTTAGGAAATGTGTAGAGCTTAAGTGAGTGGGTCCTGGGGTGTGTGTGTAGAGTCTGAGCTAGGGTTGCCAACCACCAGTTATTTTCAAATTTCAAAATTTCATATTTCAAATACCTTTATTGGCATAGTACAATCTGCAGTATATAAAGGATAAAAGTTAGAGTAAAATAAAATTAATGTAAATCATTCCTTAATGTTGTGATTCTACTTTCGACTAGATTCCCATCGGTTGACCACAATCGTCAGAAATTTTGCCATGTTTTCAGTTGTCTCAGGGTCCTTATCAGCTAATAGTTTGTGAAGTATTTTTGTATTATTTGAAGAGAAGTTCAAAACTATAGGTTTTATTAGGTTTCCTCTTGGGGAATCATAAAGATGGCAGTCCAAAAGAATATGAGACAGGGAGACATCCTGTGCCACATCTGCAGACTCAGGAATCTGCCACGGAGGATCGCTGAAGGCAATGAATTAGTCCTAGCTTGCATAAAGACTTTCCTGAGCTTAGGATTGTCAAGACAGTCCAGGTAGTTTAAATGGAAATTAGGTGGAAGTCCAAAGTATTGAGGTGAGCAAATTGGCGGCGTTAAAGGAAATTTGCGCTGGAACTCGTGATCGACTAGTCTTTGTTTTATTAGACTTAGGATATAACTCTCGCTGGACAGAAGCAGGGAGTCCAGGTTGATGCCTATCTGAGCAATTTTCTTTTTTATTTTGATTGTCCATTCAGAGTGTTCAGTCCAGTAGAGGTCTTCTAGTAGGTATTTTAACAGGGTTGATTCCCCCGCATGATAATGGATCCGTAGCCAAAATTTTATGGCAGATGACCAGGCCGTAGTTGTTACTAATTTTTGATTTGTTTCGGAGCAGACAGTGAGATAAGAGACACAATTTGGGAGCCCTACAAAACGTCTGAGAAAACAGCCTTGGATCCATTCCACTTCATCTGAGTAGGCATGAATCCAAATTGGTACAGTGCTGCTGGGATTTGTTGGTTCCCTTGATGGTAGAAGAACCTTACTATGGCCTGTGCCGAACACCTGGCTTGGTTCACTGTGCGTGCTTTGTGCTGTGTCCAGCTTAAATTATAGGTAAAAGTCAGACCTAGATATTTGAAACTCTTGACCTGTTCTAAGGTGGTGCTGCCGACTTTCCAATTATAATGTCTCCAGGTTTTGGCAAAGACCATAATATTTGATTTTTCTGCATTGATGGTGAGCCCATTTTGTTGACAATAGGCAGTGAAGGCCAGGAGGTATCTTTTAAGGCCAATTGGAGTCCTGGCCAAGATTACGGCAGCAGCGGCGTACAGTAGCAGGGGGGTTAGATGATTGTTCAGTTTAGGCAGATGGCTGTCTACCTTGTAAGAGCTGTAGCTAGGTCATTGATGAACAAATTAAAGAGATGAGGGGCCAAGACAAACCCTTGCCTCACGCCTTTTTTTACTGGAATTTTTGTTGTTAGGTCACCATTAGTATTGAATTTAACCTGGCAGGTTGTCTTGGTGTACAGGCGGCATATAAGTGCAAGGAGTCGCTGGTGTATTTTTCTGCCATAGGAGGTCTTTGGGAATTGTGTCAAAGGCTTAGGTCAATAAAGGCCACAAAAAGCTTCCCCCTTTCTGCTCTCATATATTTTTCGGCTAGTGACATTAGAATGAGACAATGGTCCAGAGTAGTTTTTCCAGGTCTGAAACCAATTTGCTGACAGCCCAGGATGGCTTGGGAAGTTATATAGCTTCCCAATAACTGATAGTAAACTGATCGGGCGAAAGTTTTCCGGTAAGTCTGGCGCAACTTTTTTGAATATGGGAACAATTGAGTTAAGCCACGTCTCGGGCAAAACTCCATAGTGGTTTAGTATCAAGAAAAAGTTCGCAAGAGGATGAGCCCACCAATCCGCTAATTTTTTTAGCAGTTCATTTGGGATGCCATCAGGGCCAGGAGATTTGTGTTTTTTCAGTGAGTTAATTAATGATAAAATTTCTTCGGTATCAACTGGAGGCCAAGCTGGGATGGAGGATGAAATTACTTTGTTATTGTTAACCAAAGACTGTGTATAGTCGTTGAATATATTGGTATAATGCTGGACCCATATCAATTCGGAGATGTTTGGACTTGATGTTTTATCAGAGCGTTGTAAAACCTTTGTCACACAGGTCCAGAATTCTCTTATGTTATTGGATTTTGCTGCAGTCAGAAGTGATGCCCATTTCTGATCGGAGTAGTTTTTCTTTTTCAGCGAAATCAGTTTGCTATAGGTTGATTTAGTGTAATAATATTCCTGCCAGCTGTGGTAGTCTTCTTTCTGTCTTGCATCATGAAATTTCCGACGCAGGTCCTTTTTCTTCTGGAAGTATTCTTGATCAAACCAGGTAAGTGGTCTGTGAGACTTTGCTCTGGATGTTTGCGCTAAAGAATAGAATTGTTCTACGATAGAGTTGTAGGCATAGAGAGCTTCCTCTGGAGACTTGGCATCTTGCAGGTCTCTGTGCAGTTGTTGCAGGTCTGCGGTGTTGATCATAAGATTCACTCTGCAGTCTGAGTAGACCATTTGATTTTTTAAAAATTTAAGATTCGAATCCTGTACATGTTCAGTTGAAGTTGTTTCTACCGGCTTGAAGTTTATAGATATTTGAATTGGCATGTGATCGCTTTCTGTTCTTTCTGAAATTAGTTCAGAAAGTTCTGAAATTAGTTCAGAAATTAGTTCTGAAATTAGTTCACCAACCAAGGGGAGCACAGCCCATAGTCGGTAACGCTCTTCCCATTAACATTAATAAAGGTGAATTCATCAGAGTCTTGTAGATATGCTAGGCCATTCAGAATACATTTATCATAGGCGATACAGTATTCCGCCAGCAAAATGCCTGCTTTATTCAAGTTTGCATCTTTCGAATGTCTGGGTTGGCATAGTAAGGCTGGCAAAACAGACTCCGAATCGAATCCCAAGGCGCCTGCTAATAGTGAGTTGTCGGGTCCAATTCTGGCATTGAAATCGCCCACAATCACCAGGAGGAGCTGGAGATCATCCAGAATTGCAACTGTTCTCCCGTTGACAGAGATCAGTTCCCTTGCAGAAAGCAGCTGGTTTGTATGGTGGATTCTATGGCATTATACGCTGTTGAGGTTGCTTCCCTCCCCAAACCTCACCTACCCGAGGCTCCAAATCTCCAGGAATTTCCCAACGTGGCAACCCTAATAGCCAAGTTGGCCCAATCTGAGGATACCTAAATCATAGAATCATAGAGTTGGAAGGGATCATCAGGGTCATCTAGTCACCCCCTGCACAATGCAGGAAATTCACAACTACCTCCCCCCCCACACCCCCAGTGACCCCTACAACATGCCCAGAAGATGGCCAAGATGCCCTCCTTCTCATGATCTGCCTAAGGTCATAGTATCAGCATTGCTGACAGATGCCCATCTAGCCTCTGCTTAAAAACCTCCAGGGAAGGAGAGCTTACTACCTCCCAAAGAAGCCTGTTCCACTGAGGAAGTGCTCTAACTGTTAGAAAATTCTTCCTAATGTCTAGATGGAAACTCTTTTGATTTAATTTCAACCCGTTGGTTCTGGTCCAACCTTCTGGGGCAACAGAAAACTACTCGGCACCATCCTCTCTATGACAGCCCTTCAAGTACTTGAACGTGGTTATCATATCCCCTCTCAGTCGTCTCCTCTCCAGGCTAAACATACCTAGCTCCTTCAACCTTTCCTCATAGGACTTGGTCTCCAGATCCTTCACCATCTTTGTTGCCCTACTCTGGACACACTCCAGTCTGGTGACTGGTGCTGTGAACAGGCAGGAAATATCTTTCTACAAACCTGAAAATATATATATTGGCCCTGACCTGGATAGCCCAGGCTAGCCTGATCTCGTCAGATCTCAGAAGCTAAGCAGGGTCAGCCCTGGTTAGTATTTGGATGGGAGACCACCAAGGAAGTCCAGGGTTGCTGTGCAGAGGAAGGCACTGGCAAACCACCTCTGTTAGTCTCTTGCCTTGAAAACCCCATAAGGGGTCGCCATAAGTCGGCTGCGACTTGACGGCACTTTACACAAACACACACATATATTGGTGAGTGTAAAAAACCCCAAAATGATAGAAGTAGTGTGGGGAGGTGCACTTCCACAGGTCCTTGAGGATTCCCTACCATGCAAGTGGGCCTGGCCCAGTGACTGGCACCATACAACTGGACCACAATTTTCCTAGGTAGAGGCAACCGGGGGGAGGGGAGGAAATGCTGAAGACAGAGGGGCAGATAGAGGTAGGTTGGCTGTTGGGTGGGAAGGACAGACTGAAGGAGGAAAAGGGGAGATCCTATGGGAGCTTGAAAGGGGAAGAGGAAATAGCGGGGGAAGGGGAGATGCCTCCCGCAAGTCCTTGGGAGTTCCTGCTTGGATCTCTCCATTTTACATAAACTGATGCATTTCCTGAGGTCAACAATCCTGGTTTTTATGGTCTAGAGTCTCATAATCCAATCTGCTTCTTTTTTCAACAGCAGCCTTTCATTTTCACAAGCTAATTTTTGCACAGCCCAAAAGTTGAAGTCAAAGGGGACCATGATTGTTTTCAATGAAGTGTTTAGCCAATGGGGCACTTGTTCATTTCAATTTAACATCACTTTTGTGTTCTGCTATGCATGTTATGAGGTTCTTTATTGTTTTTCCAACATGAAGTTTATTACAGGGCCATTGGATGATATGTACAACCTGTATAGAGTTACATGTTGTAAAATCCTTTAGTATATTTTTTTTCTTATCTAAAGGATTGATGAAATATTTCATATTGCATGTTAGCTTATAACAATTACAATTTCTCAGGCAAAATGTCCCTGGGGAGGATTACTAGTGCCTGTAAAACACTTTGATGTTTAAGTAATCAAAGTTACTCTGAACTCCCTCAAATACTTAATTCTCCTAAAAGCAATCATGGGTTTCTTATCGCATAAGGGAATGTTCTCTAGCAAATATCAGTTTTTACAAATGCTCTTCTTTAGACCCACATACAGTATTATAAGAAAGACTACATATAATCCTGTCACATTCAGTTTTCCCCTTGTTCATGAATATTTTCTTCCTATCTGATGCCAACGCTTTCAAACTAAGCAGACTGCAATATGCAATTTGGATAGCTCCTACAAGCTAAATTCTGCTTAAGAATGGAAGCTTCCCTTTTGAAGTCATAAGTATTTGAGCAGTTTTTTCTAAGTCATAAGAATTGGCTGAATGGTTGACTATTCCTCATTTGTTTGCGGTGGGAACCCAAAAATGGAAAAAAAAAAGAATTTCTGCAGCCTCCCTCAGTGTTGGTTGCTAGGCAACCACAGATTCCAGGCTTGATTCTGTCAGTAAAAGGAAGGTGGACAGGGTAGGTCCCCATCCAGGCCTATTTTGGCCTTTGAGGGAAGACTCACTTGGCGCCAGGCTTGGCTAGGGTTGCCAACTCCAGGCTGGGAAATTCCTGGAGATTTTGTGATGGAGTCTGAGGAGGGCAGGCTTTGGGAAAGGAAGAGGCCTCAGCCAGATATAATGCCATAGAGTGCACTTCCAAAGCAGCCATTTTCTCCTGGGGGTACGGATCTCTGTTGTCTGGGGTTCATTTGTAACTTTGGGGGATCCCCAGGTCCCACCTGGAGGTTGGCAGCTTTAGGCCTGGAAGAAACCTCTGAGTAACTTGATGCCATCCAACTGGCATGACTCAACTAGGCCTGGCTGCTTGCCTCTGTTCAACAGCAGCCACCCTATGGAAGCCAGTGTGGTATAGCGGTTAGCGCTTCTGAGCAGAGTCTGAGAAACCCAAGTTAAAATCCCCATCTGGCTGCAGAAGCTCACTGGGTGATTTGGACCAGTCACATACTTTCAACCTAAACTACCTCACAGGGTTGTTGTGCTGATAAAAAGGAGGAGAGGAGACTAATGTAAGCTGCTTTGGTCTCCAATGTGGAGAAAGACTGTAGTTTTCCAGGGCAGGAGGAGGAGGCCCAAAGGGCCTTTTGCTCATCTCCACAATCTCCCCCTTTCCTGTAAAGCAAACACAGAAAAGGAATGGTCAGTCTTCTCCTCACAGCCTAGCTACGGCACCAGGACAAGGCCTCCTCCTCCTTCTCACCCTCCTCAGTCTACCACCACACCTCACACGTGGCTCTTTCTGAAAAACTTCAGCCTGCGGGACCACTGGCAGTGGGAGGTGGCCTTGGGGTAGGCCTATGAATTTAGGGCTCTTTTACTGAAGAGGGTTTGGGAGAAAGATATATTGTGTACCTTTCCCCGAGCTCCTAGCAGAAAGGGTGGGATATAAATGTAAGGAATGCGGGGAAACGTATGGCACACAGAGAGGCAAGTGATGTTTTGCCTATTCATGAGATGTGTTTGTGTGGTTTTACGGGATGGCAAGAGTAAATCTTTGTGGGGCCAGGATAACTCTCGGCAGTTGTGGTAGCATACCTGACAAAGAGCTGTGGACTCAGATCTGCCTTTAAACCCAACAATGAATGAATTGGCAATACATCTAAAGCACAGAAATTACTTAATGGAATTAAGGGTCCTAAAAATGTATTTGCAAGTCACACTGGAGGCATTCAGTGCGGTTAATCTGCAACCAGGTTTTTTGACCATGTGATGATAGGAATATTTCTTTGCTTTCGTAGGGAAGCGACCGTCCGGCGCTTGTGCCTTCCTGATTTTCCAGAGCCAGCAGAGCTGGTGTGGAAATACTTGGATCTTTCCACCTTTCTCCTCCTCTACCTCTTGCCCTTCCTCATCATAACTGTCACTTACACACGGCTGGCCAAGAAGCTGTGGTTGCGCAATGCCATTGGGGACATCACCACACCGCAGTATGTTGCCCATCACAAGAGCAAGAAGAAGAGTATCAAGATGCTGGTGGTGGTGGTGGTGGTCTTTGCCGTCTGCTGGCTCCCGCTCCATTGTTACGTGCTGCTCGTTTCCAGCCTGGGGATCCAAACCAAGAACTCCCTTTATTTCGCGTTGCACTGCTTTGCCATGAGCAGCACCTGCTACAATCCTTTCATCTACTGCTGGCTGAACGAAGGCTTCCGCTCGGAGCTCAAGGCCTTGCTTGCTGTTTGCTGGAAGGCGCCGCAGACGCAGAACAACCTGTTCCCTGGGGTGGTCATGCCGTATCGGGAGGCGTGGATGGAGCAGGCCAGGTACAAGCCGAGAGCTTCCTTACAGAGCATTCGATCCACCACCAATGTGCAGACATTCAACACTGATTTGTGAAATGAGCCTGCCAAAGCCAGTTGAAAAGCTTTTCTTGGTAGAAGTTCTCATTAAAAGGATCATCCAAATAATTTTGGCCAAAAGATTCTCAGAGTCTTTCTAGCCGTTAGTTATCAGCAATATAAGAGTTTCTATTTGTTTCAACAAGGAAAGCAACTGCATCCAATAACGCTAACGCTAATTCCAGAGATTCGAGCGTTACGGCAAAGTTATGCGGTTCCCATACCTGAGATGCCCAGTGCCGACCCACCAACCTCCAACACACACCCACTTAGAGGACCGGAAGCATCCACAACAGGCTTCCTGGAGTTCCTCTACAGCTTGACAGGAACAGTGGATGAGTTTCCCTGAAATACAGCTGGCCCATCTCTACAAGGTGCAGGGGTGGGACAGTTTTAGGATGCACACAGGGCAATACTGAAACCCAACAGACCTGACAAGCATTCTCATGACCTGAGTATATCCCCTGGGATCCAATCTACATTCCTCTATAGTCCAGAGGGAATAATGGATCCTTGGTAGGCACACTGGCTTGGCAAAGGTTCCCTTGCAGTAGAAAGTATGAAAGCTACTGCTTTAAGGCAATGTCTTCTTGGCAAGCATAGAAATGTAACCTTTTCCCTGGGGTGTATACACCCGTGTCAAAAGCTGGCTTGGCAGATTGCAAAACTCAGATCTCTACAAGATGAACACATGCACCTGCCTTATACTGAATCAGAAAATTGGTCCATCAGACTGGTAGCAGCTCTCTAGGGTCACGCGTAGAAGTCACTCACATCACCTACTACCTCGTCCTTTTAGCTGGCGATTGACCCAGGGACCTTGTACTGAGCCATAACCCTGCCCAGTCTTCCCAGGAAGAGGGGGGGAAGAAAGGGGGGCAGAGGAAGGTGGAGGGAATCCAAACTCCATGCCAAATCATCAGAAATAAACTTTGCAGCTTAAATACAATGTATGTGCAAGATTTTTTTAATGGGGGTTGGCCAGGAGTGGGATGGCTTTGGACAAGGAAAGAGGTGACTGGGAGAGCAGAGCCAAGAAAGCAAGAACCAGAGCATGATTACAAAAGGGGAAGAAAGGAGCCGCTCTCTGGAGAGGAGGCATAAATGTGCGTTTTCTAATTAAATGAATGAGCAGCTTGGACTCACCAACTGGCACCCCTGCCAAGAGGGGTTTTTGAGGGGGGGATTTGGGGGCACTGCTGTTGCTCGGAGACCAATGTAGTAGCAACACAAGAAACTGTGTCCATGTGACTGTTTCTGTAATGCCCTCTCAGCCTCTCCTTTACTTCCTCTCTTAAAAGAAAGCCAGGTGAAAGGTTGCCCTGACCTTTCAGGAAAGGGAGAGCTTGAAAAAATATTAACAAATAAATAGAGCATTTCTGGACTGAGTGTGGAAGGACCCAGGTATGTTCTTGGATGTCATATCTAAAGATCCATAAAAACAAAAGGCAAAAGTATAATGTGTGCAGCTATCTCAGAGGGAAGCGAGCTTCTCGCGATCAAGCAAGAGAGATCTGCATGTGTGAGAAACCATCCAAGGGCAGGGCTGACACAGCAGGATCTATATCCCCACCTGCAAGGCAGTGCTAATCTCTGTTCTGTTGAATAGGTTGGATGTGTTTTTTGTTGCAACAAAGAGCCACATAAATACACAACTGAGAATGAGCACCCAGATTGAAGATCACGAGTTGCAATGTAATACTAGTTGACCATCACTATAGCCCTGATCTGGATGGCCCAGGCTAGCCTGATCTCATCAGATCTCGGAAGCTAAGCAGGGTTGACCCAGCAAGTATTTGGAAGGGAGACAAAGGAAGTCTAGGATTGGTATGCAGGAGCAAGCAATGGCAAACCACCTCTGCTAGTCTCTTGCCTCAAAAAACCCCAAGGGTTGCCATAAGTCAGCTGCAACTTGATGGCACTTTCCACCACCACAGTTGGATCAGGTCCGTTACCATCAGCAGAACTCCTAGATGTCTCTTGGAAACTGATGTATATTTTCTAGCTTGCATTTATAGTTCTTTAGTTACAAATGTGACAATTGTACCCATGAAAAGTGGCCTTCTGGGATGTTTCTTGTACTTCTATAATGCTGGGTTTTTTTAACTGGAGTGCTGTCTGAAAATTCAACAAAGCTTTCTTGCTCCAGGCAGTTGGGGACCCCCTTTATAGTGTTGCAACACTGCGTCCACATACACCGTATTTTCTACTTCTCTCACCTTCACCGGTTTCTTGGGGTTTGCAGGAGAAATTGCGGGGGTCTGCGGGGACACTCCATTCACCGCAGACTGTGACCGGTTATTTGACAGGTCAAGAGGTGAGTCCAGGTTTAGCGCTGGGGTAACCTGGAGATGATCCCCGTCCGAAGATGGAGAATTGTCCCCCACTGGGGCACTTGTAATCTGAGACCCGGAGGGGTCTGTGGAAGTAGGAAGATTGGGAGAGTCTCTGAATTGAAGTGCAGAGAGTGTGAGCCGTCCCGGCGTTGTACTGCGGGTGGCCGCAGTGCCTCTGCATTGAGGTCGTCCCCGGTTTTGTGACAGTTCAGGGGGCGAGTCCAGATTTAACGCTGGGGTATCCCAGGGAAGATCCCTGTCCGAAGATGGAGAATTGTCCCCCACTGGGGCACTTGTAATCCGGGACCCGGAGGGGTCTGCAGAAGTAGGAAGTGCAGAGGGTGTGGGCCGTCCCGGTGCTGTACTGCGGGTGGCCGCGGTGCCTCTGCGTTGAGTTCGTCCCCGAGCTCGGGGCGATGCGTTCGGTCGAGGGAATTCCAGGCGTTGAGGACATGCTGAAACAACGTGGTCCATAGCGCCGCAAACGAGACAGGCCCCCCTTTGGAATTGGGACTCGCGATCCTGAGGGGGTGTTGATCTCCGCGGGCAGGGAGCGGAAGCTTTGGGGGAAGGCTTCTGGCTTCCCCTCTCCTTGGGTCGCTGACGGGATAGTATCTCTGCCGAGCCGGCAAAAGAGATCTTCAGTTTGGGTTGTCTCCATGGAACTGGAGGTAGTACGGGTGCTGGTGTAGATCCAAGGAACGGGGCCCCTGGCCTTCCTGGCGGCAGCAGGACGGGAGTTCCGGGGTTTCCTGCTGGAGCTACAGGCACTGCTGGAGCTACTGGCAACACGGGCGCTCCGCCCAGAGGTGCCGTAGGTTGCTGCGGTTGAACCTGATCAGGAGTCCCTGGTTGTGGAGCTGGGGCCGAGCCACCCGGTACGGCTTGTATCTGCTGCAAGCAGTCATTGTCGTGAAGCAAAAGGTGCATTTGATCTTGCAAGCAGGCCACTCGGTCTATGTGTTCCCGTTTGTGCTGTCGGAGCAAAAACATATCCTCGCCCTCATCACCTAAGCGACGGGGCTGGCTGATTCGGAGGTTTGCAGCCCAGAGAGTTTCCTCGTGGTGCAAGTCCTCTTTGACTCCCTCACGATCTGCCAAAACTTGATCCGCTTCAAGTTTGGTGGTCAGGGTCGTGGTAACTAGTGGCAGAGCCTCCTGCTCCCATGCCGAAATAGGTCCAGCTTGATCCGGAAGATCCAGTCGCGGCTGGACCTGAACCGCTAAGGTCGCTGCGCTGACACCAAAGGTGGGGTTTGACAGTTTAGCAATCCCGGCCATTGAAGTGGTGGTCGAGGTCATTCTGTGGAAGAGCGCAACCATCTATTTCGCCAGTGCTTTTGGCCCGGCTCCGCACACCCGGGCCAGTCGAGCATCCTCCACTAGATAATCTGACGCTTGGAGATCGTGGCGGGCGCTGGCCTCCACGCTGCGCCCGTATAAGTCCAGTCAGGTGGTTACGTTCCACGTCTGCCCGATGAACTTTGTCTAGAGCGTCCTCAAAGGAAGGTATCAAGGATGGGACCCTTCCAGGGCTCCGGTGAGGAACCCACTGTCTGGGGAGCGACCAAGCTCCCCCCCCGGAATCCGGGCGAACCGCACAGGGGCTCCAGCCACGGGCAAATAACTCGGAGAGCACTGTCCCAGCTCCAATCCGAGCGCCTGGCGAACCCTCCGAGGCTCTAGCCAGGCAGATGAGAAGAGAGAAAAGAAAAGGGATTGCTGTCACAATGTGAGCCCTTGGCCTAAATCAGAACCAAAAAAACCACATCAGAGACTGCCAGGTCCAAAAGAAGCTGGTTTTTACTTGGTCTAAATAGGATTACAGAGCATGAGGAAAAGGTGACAGCAATGGCTTTTGCTGACTTGGGCTTGGAAATATAAAAGCATGAAAACATGTAAGAGATTACAGAACACAAACAGTACTGCAGTTCACACAGCTTCAAAGTCAGACTGGTATGCATAACAATCCTTGAGCTGTTGAGTCTGAACAGAGAGCAGGAAACGAAAGCAACTGAGACACAGGCCTGACACCTGCTTTGGTCCCCACTTCCACCAAACGAGTAGAGAATCTTTACAAGATTCGCAGGGAAGGTGGAAAATTTCTTTACCAGCATCCCCCTCCTAATTCCGTAATAGTGGAGGCTTTGCCTGGTAAATATAGGTCTGGAGCACACTCCTCCCCGCAGGATAAGGAAGGCCGTAAACTAGATACCCTTGCCAGAAAAATTTACACTTCCACTGCGGTGGGTCTCCGCATTTCCAATTTCCTTGCCATCATGGCCAGGTATCAATACTCCCTCTGGGATCGTATATCCCCTCAAATCTCCATCCTTCCCGATGATCAATGTCCCTCGGCAGTAGCCATTCAGTCCGAAGGCATGTCCTTCGCAAGGCAACAGCTTACAGCTGCACGCCATGTGGCAGATTCCTCTAGTAAAGCCATTGCCTCTGCCATTGTCATTCGCCGGCATGCCTGGCTGCGCCAGTCTGCTCTCCCCTATGACACTCGAGTTCGTATTGAGGACCTTCCTTTTGAAGGGACATCCTTGTTCAGCGACCAAACTGATTCTTTCCTGGATCGCCTGAAAAAGAACAAAACAAATGCCAAATCCTTAGGGATTTCTCCCCAAGCCCCCGATTTTAAGCGGCGTTATTTTGGCCGTCAAGCCAACCAATCTTCCTGCCCATATCGTCTTCAGGGTTCCTTCCAACAACCCTCCTTCCGCCTGTCCTTTCCCCGCCCGCAGCAGGACAGGAAGTTCCCACCCAAACCCAGGGTCTGTAAAGGCCCCAGAGGGTCTCCCGGCCATTTCAACAAACCGAAGCAGGCATGACTAGACGTGTCTGCTTGCTTTCTTGATCACCTGTCGGCTTTCTACCACTCATGGTCTGCTATTACCACTGATGTTTGGGTTCTCAAAATAATAAATGTTGGTTACTTCATAGAATTTGATATGTTACCTCCGTACAGGCCCACAGGCCGCTCCCTTTCGCCGGCCCCAGACCTACTCGTACAAGAGGTTACCACTCTCCTGTCTAAGGGAGCCATTTCAGAGGTTGCACCTTCGGAACGGAATCGCAGGTTTTACTCCTGCTTTTTTCTTGTGGATAAAAAAGGGGGGAAGCGCCCTATCCTGGATCTCCAGGACCTTAACGCCTTTATTAGGACCAGGAAGTTCCGAATGCTCTCACTCCCAGAAGTGCTTCCCCTCCTGGATAAACATATGTGGTTTGTGGTGCTAGATCTCCGCGACGCTTATTTCCACATCACAATTCATACTGAGTGTCGCCAATACCTAAGGTTTGAATGCAATGGAAAATGTTACCAGTACAATGCGTTGCCCTTCGGGTTGTCCACAGCCCCCAGGACATTTACGAAGTGCCTTGCAGTGGTGGTAGCCCACCTTGCTCTGAAGGGTTGCGTAATATTTCCCTACCTTGATGATTGGTTGGTAGTGGGTCCTTCACAATCAGAATTGGCCACACAGGTGGACTTAATCCTCTCAGTCCTTAACAATCTGGGTCTTTTGGTTAATTTTTCTAAGTCTAAGCTTGTACCTGCGCAAATAAAAATCTTCATTGGGGCACAGTTGGATGCTGTCCAAGCCAGAGCCTTCCTTCCTGTACAGAAGGCTCCTACCATCCAAAAAAATGGTGGCTAAATTCACACACACACACAAAAAACGGTTTCAAACGGCCCATCATATACAGAAATTGTTAGGCCTCGTGGCCTCTACTACGGCCTTGGTGGAGTTTGCAAGGCTCTGTATGTGTAAGCCCTTGGTCCAAATGAACCAGAAACCACGACATAGACAATCAGGTCCAAAGAAGCTGGTCTTTACTGGTCAAATAGAATAACAGAGCATAAAGGAAAGGGTGACAGCTATGAGGCTGTCTGGCTGAAACTTGGTAATATAGGGCGAGAGATTACATATCAAAAACAAAGTAGGTCCCCAGAGCTTCAGAGTGTAGTAGGCATAACAGTCCTTGCAACCTTGGCTGCAGTTCAGTAGGCATAACAGTAGGCATAACATTCCTTGAGTCTGGTTGGCAGGAAGTGAAAGTGAACCGCAACTGACATGCCTGACAGTATGCACCAGCTCCAAAACTGGTTCCTCTGGGTGTTCAGGCTCAATGTTGATCCCCAATACAAACGCCTTTCCATCCCTATGTATGCTATTTCTTCCTTGCAATGGTGGGCACACAATGCCAACATCCTCTCAGGTGTCCCCTTTCATCGCCCTTCTCAGAGGTACCTGTTCACAGACGCTTCCTTGTCAGGCTGGGGAGCTCATTGTGGTGACCTTAGGGCCTGGGGTACTTGGTCTTCCCTAGAATCCCGATTGAACATCAATTTGTTGGAGCTGCGTGCTATCCGTCTTGCTCTGTCTTCATTCACGGCACCTGGACGGACAGCACATTCAGATCGCCACAGACAGCTCCACCTCCCAGTTCTATATAAACAAGCAGGGCGGCACAGGGTCCGTTTTGCTCTCCAAGGAAGCCAGTGACATCTGGGAATGGGCCATAGCTCACTGCGCTACTCTCGTAGCGATTCACATTGCAGGCAAGAGCAATACACTAGCAGACGCTCTAAGTCGCCTTCCCAATCAAGCGCACAAGCTCACCCTGAGCAGCGATTGTCTCCACCAAATATTCTGTCTTTGGGGTTATCTGCAAATAGACCTTTTTGCCACACACCTCAACTCAGTGTGTCCCAGGTTCTATTTGAGGGCAGGAGCCAGCCTGGGCTCAATGGGAGATGCCTTTCAGGCAGTTTGGAACGGGCTCTGTTTTATCTCTTTCCCCCATTCCCTCTACTTCACAAGGCCCTAGCCAAGGTGAACCACGTCAAGACAGATGCCATCATTGTCACTCCGTTTTTGCCCAGGAGGTCGTGGTTCGCAGTGCTCATGTCGCTTGCACAAGGGAATTACATTCTTCTTCCGAGGAATTCCTCCCACTCCCCCCCCGGACCTGCAGCTTGCGGCCTGGAGGGTGCTACCCCGGGGCAGTGGAAAACATACAGGTATGCAGAGCTTACAGGTACATTGGCACGAATGGCAATTGGGAGCACGGGGTAGGCCTATAAGGGAAAGTATTAGTCACAACAGGTCAAGGCGGCCCCCCTTCTACTGAGGAGATAGCACTGGAACAGGAATTCAGCAGTTAGAAAGTTTGGCCTTGAGAGGCACCTGGTAGAATCGAAACAAAATCAGTCAGAGTCTGACAGGCTGCTTAGAGCTATGGAAAGCAGGCCTGACAATGAAACACTACACTATGGATGTGGACTCAGCAAGAGATGCAGCCGTGGGACGTGCCGTACTGCAATCTTTATTTTGGTGACTGTCCCACACCCACCATCCTGGTAAGCGAGCTCGCTACTCTCCCAATGTGGGACTGCATAGAAGCCACGCAGATGAAAAACAGAATTTCACTTACCTGTAACTGTTGTTCATTTGGTGGATCTTCTATGCAGGCACACATCCCTCCCTCCTTCCCCACTGTGGGACCTCTCCGCTAGACCAGTGGTTGGTTCCATGGCGGCAGGTTGGAGAACTGGAGGGAAGAGTGCTCCCTCCCCCTTGGGTCATGTGACCGTGGGCGGGGAGTTTGCATGCCCCAAGGGGAGGGGGAGCACTCTCTTTTAGATTTTGCTAGAAGCTGACAAATCTTATCCGTGGCTGGCCTGCGCAGTCCCAATGTGTGCCTGCATAGAAGATCCACCAGATGAACAACAGTTACAGGTAAGTGAAACTCTGTTTTTCTGCATTTAGGTAGGAAAAATCAAAACCATAATTATAGGATGGGGAGACTTGTCTTAGCAGTACTGTGTGCAAAAAGGATCTTGGGGTCTTAGTAGACCAAACACTGAACATGAGTCAGCAGTGTGATGCAGTAGCTAAAAAGGCAAATGCAATAGTATAGTGTCCAGATCACGCGAAGTGATGGTATCGCTTTACTCTGCTCTGGTTAGACCTCACCTAGAGTATTGTATTCAGTTTTGGGGATTGCAATTTAAGAAGGATGTAGACAAGCTGGAACGTGTCCAGAGGAGGGCAACAAAGATGGTGAGGGGTCTGGAGACCATGTCCTATGAGGAAAGGTTGAATGAACTGAGTATGTTTAGACTGAAGAGGAAAAGACTGAGGTGATATGATAACCATCTTCAAGTACATGAAGGGCTGTCATATAGAAGAGGGTGCCGAGTTGTTTTCTGTTGCCCCAGAAGGTTGGACCAGAACCAAAGGGTTGAAATTAAATCAAAAGAGTTTCCATCTAGACATTAGGAAGAATTTTCTAACAGTTAGAGCATTCCTCAGTGGAACAGGCATCCTTGGGAGGTGGTGAGCTCTCCTTCCCTGAAGGTTTTTAAGCAGAGGCTAGATGAACATCCATCAGCAATGCTGATTCTATGACCTTAGGCAGATCATGAGAGGGAGGCCATCTTGGCCATCTTCTGGGCATGTTGTAGGGGTCACTAGGGGTGTGGGGGAGAGGTAGTTGTGAATTTCCTGCATTGTGCAGGGAGTTGGACTGGATCAGTGGTTCCCAAACTTTTCGGGCCACCACCCTCTTGGTTCTACAAACTCAACCCCAGCACCCTCTACCCTACCCTATAAAAAGCATTATTCAAAATAGGGGTTTGCATGAGTTACTAAAGAAGATAATAACAATAAAATTTCAAAACAGTAACAATTACACATCATTCAACATCAAATCACAACTTTTTAGTTGGAATTTATCCAACAAAACTGATAAACTTGATCCAGCGGTACCAACTCTTCGAAGTCTGGAAACAAATTCGGATAGTTTCCACCAAATTTGCCAGCATAGCTTGATCTATTGTAAATTAGTAAACAACACAGTTGAAGGGGCCCCCCTGTAGCCCCCCCCCCGCTGCCCCCTTGCCTTAGTGCCTCTCTAGGTAATCCCACTGCCCCCCAGGAGGTGGTACTGCCCACTTTGGGAACCACTGGACTAGATGATCCTGGCAGTCTCTTCCAACTCTGATTCCCTTTCCAGAGATAAGGTTGCCAATGAAGTGCTCACAATAAAGGTATTTTACCTGTGGCACTATAAACTACCCCTGTGTACATAAACAGGTGCAGGAATCCTCCTTTTAGACATGACACCCATGTAGATAAATGCGTGTCAAGAACCGCCCCCCCTCTTTTTGTTTTGCTTTCAATTCACTCAGTTGCATAAAACCACACACACATTCCTCTAACTGTGTTGCGTACAGGCAGGTCTGAGTCTCTGCTTTCCACACATCAATGTATCGGTGCTGAAGGAAGCAGAGCCTGGCGCGTCTTTTACTCTTGCCAGGAGGGGCCGGCAGCTCCTCAATAAGCACAGAAACAGTACACTCACCATACAGGAACAAGGTCACAGACAGACACAAGCTCCTCGCCCTTAAGGTCTTGGCTGCAGGCCACGGCTTTCTTCAAAGTTCAACACCACGGCAAACCGGACTCCAAATGAAGCTTCTCAAGATATGAGATAAATCTCAGACGAGGTTGTCAGAGACAGGCGGCATGCAATAACATTTGCTCCCATGAGGCACTTAACGGTCAGTCTTGCTTATATTGCCTTCGTGACTCTCCAGGTGTTTCAGCTCAACTGTCGGCTTCAGACTCTGATTCCTCCTGCGCCAACTTACGTCTTTTGTCCAAAAGCCGGGCCGATTTTCTTCTTTGCTGCAGTGCCATTCTACCTTTTACTCTTCTTCTCTCCACTGGTGGAGGAGACCCTAAAGGTGAAAGGCTTTCTCTTCCCTGTTCCTGTTCTCTTGTTTCAGACGGCCAGTCTTCTGGCTCAGAGGCCCCATCTTGCTGTTCCGGTGTTATCTCTTCAGAGGGAGTGAGGGCTTGTTCTGCCGCCTCCTCTTCTTCTGAAGAGTAACTTTCAGGCTGACTCACGACAAACTGCAACAAGTAAACAGCTACCGGCATTTAGCTCGTTATCTAGTGAAAGGGACCTTCGCGAAAGAACTTGCTTATTGTAGAAATGCTTGTTGATTTTAATAGCCAGGAATGATGCCATGGGAAAAACAGAAAAGTATCCTTATTGTTAGAAGTCTATAAAGCTTGAGCAATTCTAAACAGCAGTCTGACTCTTTGGGTTTTGGCTGGAGAGATTTTGATCCCAGCTTGTACTGTTTAAACTTGGTACCATTAAATAGTAAGCTGTAAAAGTACTTCCTGATCTCCAGTGCATTATCCTTGATCAGATCTACATGGGATAACGTTTTTTTAGGCACAACATAATGGTGCCCAATGTTTTTTTGGGGGGGGGATTTGCTTTTAGAATTCCCCTGGCTCTCAGCTACATAGCCTTCCTGGAGTAAACCTCCTGGGGGATTTCTGATTCTCATGCACAACCGGACCATTTAGTCAGGGAAAATCCTCAAGGACAGCAGATCCAGTGAAGGCTCCTGAACGCCTGCCCAGCAACTGGAGATCAGCACGACAGAGGAGAAATTGATTTTGTGAGTATATTGTGAAAAGAGAAAATACTGGGACACGCACATTTCCCTATTCTTTGTGAAATTGAGGTGGCTGTGTGATCATTGCACGAACTTCCACTTCGGAGGCGCTGACGGTTGTGGTTGTGAATCTGGGTATCCTGCGAGGGAGCCAGCCAGCCATGGCTACTGATTGTTGTCCAAATCCTCTTTCCCTTGTGTTTTCTTGCTCATGTGTGAATGATGAGCCGACCTGCATAGTGCCAGACAGGTTTTCACTGTGCCAGGGATTCTGGGCGAAGGGGGAGGGGTTATAAGAGACAGACCTTTGAATGTGCTTTGGGCCCCAGGTCTGCAGCATCTTGCCACGACTGACGAATCGAAAAGATCTCCTAGCTCCGAGTATGGGCCATGCATCAAGTGTGGAATGCAGCCCCATGACATGTGTTGTGAAATATTGGAAGAAATTGAGTAGTGGACAAGGGTTATCGAAAAAACAGTTTATTTTCTTTTGCCAGGTAGCCTGGCCTCAGTTTGAGTTTGATGGAGAGACTAGATGGCCCCTGGAGGGCTCACTTGATTACCCTCTTCTTACACTCATGGACCATTTTTATGATCAGGACAGGGAAATACAGTGAAAAACGTTACATTTCTTTGTTTTGGGAACTCTGGGGACAGCCCCATCTTGCAGCTAAGTGTGGTCTCGTCATTCCCCCTAAGGGAAATGGACTTCACACTGCTGCTTTGTGTCAAGCCCCGAAGATTTTGCCGCCCTGCATCGATCTCCAGCCCGCACCAACTGAGAACAGTAACGCTGCTGCAGAAGCCCCCGCCACTTCTGGGTTAAACTCCACTCCACGGCTCAGCGTTTCCCAGCTCAGTGCATCTGTGTGTCAGATAGGGCTTCTGAGAGCTCCATGCTCAAACAAGATGGTTTCCCCGCAAACAAGATGGAGTTCTCCGTGCACTCCTTCCCCCCCGTTTTGCACACGAGCTCCGGCCAGGGATTTACAATTGTATTGGGACCCGCCCGTGTAAATCTCTGATCTGATATCGGGTCCCGCGCACAAAGCCGAGAGCTCGGCCATCTCCTCCACTGATTGCTCATAATTGTTTCTGTTTCAGTTTTACTTAAGTCGTTACCGACAGGAAACGACTACATTGTCTCTTTGTTCCTGTAACCCTATTATATTAGCCCTATAAATGTATCCACACTCCCCCAGTCATGTATTCCAGCCTTGCTCGTCTCCTTACTGAAATCACTGACTTTCGGAATAAATCCTTGAATCGCTGCTCTGTCTGGATTTGAGTTTTATTGCCTGAAACACCGTGCATTTGCTGAAGCCTGACATTAGGCTGGAATCTCTATTTTTTTAATTTTCATTTTCGACCAGTTTGTTTTTGAAAAGATGTTTTCTATGTCATCCCAATCCGCCGAACTGATCTGGTGGTACGAGCGTATCTGCCAGTCAGAACGGCAGAAAGAGGCACTACTCCGGGAAGAAGCAGCCCCGGAAGGAGCCGGCCCGCACCGGGAGAAAGCGGCCCCGGTGAGGTGCCCCGCAGAACTCGCCGAGGGGGCGCCACTAAACAAACTCCGCACCCGACAGTACATCCACCGATCGACAACGACCCCAAGCTTTGATCACCTGTACCAAGGCCTGCTGGATGACTGGTACTCCGGGAGGGAGGCACCGCTTCGAGACCAGACGCCAGCCACCTCGACCTCTTGCCCCCGGAAGGAGGAACACTGTCTTCTACAGGAGCGAAACCACGACCTGACCCGGGAGAATCGGGACCTTCAGGCCCAGCTGGGAGCCCTGCAGAGCAAGATGACGGCGCTAGCAGGGAGTGTGCGAGGACTCCGATCGTCCATTGGCGCTGCGACTACCCCCCCCCCGTTCATTCTCCATGCATAGTCACCCGAGACCTGCAGATCTCCTTTGATGGGACCTGCGCCCAGTTACCCCACTTTCTACTGCAACTTTCTGGCTTCATGAACGATCAGGGTGAGACTTTTCCTTCCGAAGAAGCCCGGGTGCGGTATGCCATCGGGCTTCTGAAGAAGCAGGCAGTAGAGTGGGCAGTGGCAGCAACAGAAGTTAACCCTGGACTTTTGCGCTCCCTCAATGATTTCCTGGAAGCCCTGCACCGCCGGTTTGAGGACCCTCACTGGGCAGAGAGGGCGAAGATTGCCATGCGCAGATTGAGGCAGGGGTCCCGGTCTGTGCTAGAATATGCCCAGGAGTTCCAGTCCCTGGCGTGCAAAGTGCGAGAGTGGAGCGAAGCCACCAAGGTCCAACACTTTCATGAGGGACTGCGCTGGGAAGTGTTGGACGGCTGCCTGACTCTGGGAGACCCTGACACTGTGGAGGGCTGGATCCGGCTGGCAGGGCAAGTAGAACACCGCAAGCTGACCCTGCAGTTCGCCAAGGATCGCCCGGGGAAGGAACCCCCCTCCAGAGGCCCGACCAAGGGGAACACTGTGACGGAGGTACACCGAAGCGAAGGGAATTGAGGCAGGTTCCCGGACGAGAGAGCACGCCGCTTCAGAGAGGGGTCCTGTCTACGTTGCGGAAGGATGGGACACTTTGCAGCCAAGTGCACCAGCGGATCGCCCAGGCAGGCGACAGACAAGAAAGCTCAGACCGGCTACCAAGCTCCGGACCTGAAGAGGACGGAGGGAACACCTACCCGGCGCGGAACGGCAGCTTTAAGCGCGGACCTGGAGTCTGTTCCGTGTGAACATCGCTGCTGTTCCAGAGACGTCTCACCGTCATAAAACGAAGGAAGCTTCCTGTGAGTGAACCTGCACAGGAGGCTACCGCACAAGAAACCAAGCCAGTTCCGACCTGGGTGAGTGACCAGGGAGAGACTCTCTTGATACCCGTGGTGTTAAAGAACCCCCAGGGAGGGGATCCAGTTGCAGTAGTGGGTATTTTGGACTCTGGTTGCTCCAGAACTTTGATAGACCAAGAAGTGTTTGACCGATTACTGTTGGGGGCGGTGGAGTTGGACCAGCCACTGCGCTTCCGTCAAATGGATGGGAGGGACCTTCAGGGGGGCCCTGTTCATTTGCACTCTGACCCTGTGTTGTTAGGGGTGGGGGATCACTGGGAGCAAATCAGCCTCACCATAGCCCCTGGGATCGCTTACCCGGTGGTTCTGGGAAGCAGTTGACTGGCGGGTCACAATCCCAGCATCGACTGGGCACAGCGTCAAGTAGTGTTTGAATCCCCCCAATGCAGGTGGCATTGCAGGGAGGACATGCCCGATGGGGAGAGGGTTACTGCCGCGGCAGCGATTCCCGTAATGATGCCCCAAGAATATCAGGACTTTGCGGATGTCTTTGAGGGGAAGGACTGTGACTTACTACCCCTCACCGCACTACAGACTGTGCCATTAAGTTAACAGCAGACATGAAACCCTCCAAGGCTCGGTTTACCCCATGATTCCCCAGGAAAAACTGTACTGCGGGAGTTTCTGGATAAGAATCTGGCTAGAGGATTCATCTGTCCATCCACAGCTGCATTCTCCTCACCCTGCTTCTTTGTGAAGGGAACTTCGGACCTCCGGTTGTGTGTGGACTACAGGGGGCTTAATGCAGTTACTGAAACCAACGCGTATCCCATCCCCCTCATCCCTGACCTTCTCAGCCAGCTACAGGAGGGCAGGGTGTTTTCTAAACTGGACTTGGTGGAAGCCTACTGCCGGGTTCGGATCAAGGAGGGGGATGAGGCTAAAACAGCCTTCTCGTGTTGCTATGGGCTTTTTGAATTTAGTTATGCCTTTCGGGTTGTCTGGAACTCCGTCTTGCTTCATGCAACTCATCAATGAGATCTTGCATGATCTATTGTTCCAGGGGGCTGTTGTGTACTTGGACGACATTTTAATTTATTCATGAGACCCGGAAAAGCACCGGAAATTGGTGCGGGAGGTTTTGCGCTGGCTGCGGGAACACCACCTGTACGCCAAACTGTCCAAGTGTGCCTTTAACCAGGACAAGCTTACTTTTCTTGGGTTTGTGGTGTCTCCCAACGGGTTAATCATGGTCCCCGAAAAGGTCCAGGAGGTCCGGAATTGGGAACCCCCCCGGACCCACAAACAGGTTCAACAATTTCTGGGCTTCGCAAATTTCTTCCGGGGTTTCATCCTGGATTTTGCCGAGATAGCCCTCCCGATCACGGACCTCCTTAAGACCAAGGGGAGGAATCAGGCGGCCGCTAACTATCAGGTAGCGTGGTACGACCGCTGCCAGGCAGCGTTTGACTTGCTTAAGAGCCGGTTCACGTCTAAGCCCGTTTTAGCTCACCCTGACTGTTCTCAGCCTTTCGTCCTGCAAGTAGACACTTCTGACAAAGCAATGGGGGGGAGCGCTCCTGCAGAAGGACGCTCAGGGGAGGCTCAGACCCTGCGCCTACTTTTCCAAGAAGTTCTCTGGGGCCGAGCTCAACTGGCCGATTGGGGAGAAGGAGGCCATGGCTATGAAACATGCCCTCACAGTTTGGCGCCAGTTCTTAGAAGGGGCGATGGTGCCGTTTGAGGTTTGGATGGACCACCGGAACCTCGAGGCCATCTTGGAGCAGAGGAGGCTCTCGGCCAAACAGCTGAGGTGGATGGATTTTTTTCCTAGATTCCGCTTCACCAATAAGCATGTTCCCGGAAAAGAGAATTGCCTGGCGGATGGTCTCTCCCGCATTCCGCAGTACGACTACAGAGTCGAGCGGCCGCTTGGGTCCCTTTTTACCCCAGAACACCTGGGCTTGGACCTGGAGGGGGCAAGTGCGGGAGTTCTGACCCGGGCCCAAGCCCGGGGGGACCCCCCCCACCGGCCCCAGTTCTTCCGCAAGGCGGCACGAGCGGTGCCACCCGTCCCCTAGGGGTTCAGACTCGGGCCCAGACCCGGGCGGCGGTTACCCCGCCTGTACCGGACCTCCAGCAAGAGGGAGCACCTGATGCCTCCCCCCCGGGGAGTCCAGACCCAGGCCCAAACCCAGGCAGCAGGTTCTCCGCCTCCCCCGGTCCTCCCGCAGAGGGAGACTCACGATTCCCCCTGCTCCCAGGGGGTTCCTGGAGATCTGCCCACTGCCGCACAGACCAGGTGGGAGGAGGTTCTTTGCGAGGAACGAGGGGAGGGTCCCCTTGGGGTGGAGGAGACTGGGACCCCGGAAGGAAAGACTTATGTTCCCCAGAAGCTGCGCTGGGAAGTGCTAGAATGGAGCCACAGCTCCAAGACTTTGGGTCACTTTGGGTTCGTTAAGACCCTACACCTGGTACGGCGGTGCTTTTGGTGGCCAGGGATGCGCCAGGACACAGATGGTATTGTAAGGTGCTGCCCAATGTGTGCTACCAATAAACATCTTACAGGAAAGCCTCCTGGACTGCTGAAACCCCTGGAGACCCCGGAGGCTCTCTGGTGGGTGATTGGTATGGACTTTGTGACCAATCTCCCCCCTAGCCAGGGGAAAACCGTGCTTTGGGTCATCACTGATCTGTTTTCTAAACAGATCCACCTTATTCCGTGCGAGGGGTTGCCCTCAGCCCACAAGGTGGCCCGCCTGTTTGTTCAACAGATCATCCGTCTGCACGGTTTTCCTCTGAAGATCGTGAGCGACAGAGGCTCGGTGTTCCTGTCTAAATTCTGGCAGGCGTTTTTGGGAATTGTTGGGGTACAACAGGGTTTATCGTCAGCCTATCACCCCCAGACGGATGGGCAGACGGAGAGGGTGAATGCTGTTGTAGAATGCTACTTGCGCTGCTTCACCAATTATCACCAGGATAATTGGGTTGACCTGTTGCCCCTGGTGGAGTACGCCTATAACAACTCTGTGCACTCTGCTACTGGGCAGAGCCCCTTTAAGACTGTCTTTGGGATGGAATTCGACCCTTTGGGGGCGGTCCCCTTCCCGCCGGGGGGGCAACCCTCCGGAGGTGTTGGCATGGTCTAACACCGTCAGAAATACTTGGCCGGGACTTGTCAAACAATTGGACCAGGCTAAGGAACGGTACAAGGCGCAGGCCGACAAACACAGAGCGCCTCAGTGGGATCTTGTGGTCGGGGAAAAGGTGTATCTTTCCACCAAGAACTTAAAAGTCTCTGCACCCTTGTAGAAAGCTTTGCCAAAAGTACATGGGTCCGTTTACCATATCCCAGGTAATCAATGAGGTCACTGCTGAACTGGACCTCCCCAAGACTCTGCAGGGGGTACATCCCGTGTTTCACGTTAGCCTCCTGAAACCCTTTTCTCCCGCCCCAATTGGCACCCCGAACCCCCTGCAACACCTATCATGGTGCAGGGGGAACAGCATTTTGAAATTTCCAGGGTCCTGGACTCCAGGCTGCGGAGGGGTCAGCTGGAGTACCTGGTACACTGGAAACATTTGAACTCGAGTCATGATGAGTGGGTCGCAGCAGAACACGTGAACTCTCTGATCACCGAGTTCCATCGGAGTTGTCCCAACAAGTCTGGGAACCCGGGAAGGGGGTCTTTGGAGAGGCGGGATGTCAGATAGGGCTTCTGACAGCTCCGTGCTCAAACAAGATGGTTTCCCCGCAAACAAGATGGAGTTCTCCATGCACTCCTTCCCCCCCGTTTTGCACACGAGCTCCGGCCAGGGATTTACAATTGTATTGGGACCCGCCCGTGTAAATCTCCAATCTGATATCGGGTCTCGCGCACAAAGCCGAGAGCTCGGCCATCTCCTCCGCTGAATGCTCATAATTGTTTCTGTTTCAGTTTTACTTAAGTCGTTACCGACAGGAAACGACTACATTGTCTCTTTGTTCCTGTAACCCTATTGTATCAGCCCTATAAATGTATCCACACTCCCCCAGTCATGTATTCCAGCCTTGCTCATCTCCTTACTGAAATCACTGACTTTCGGAATAAATCCTTGAATCGCTGCTGTGTCTGGATTTGAGTTCTATTGCCTGAAACGCAGTGCATTTGCTGAAGCCTGACACTGTGCCTTCTACAGCTGGCACGCACCAACTCATTCAGCAGCAACCACCCCTCCCCCGCCTTCTACTCTCCTAGCTTCTACTCCTGCTGTCAACCAGGAGCAGCCCCCCTGTGAGCTCTTGACCCATCGAACCAGAAATCACCACAGAGACAATCAGATTCCAAGCAGATGGCTTTACTGGTCAAATAGGCAATACAGTGCATTGAGGATAAGATGACAGCTATGAGTTGTCTTGCCCGTTATTTGGAAATATAAGGCAGAGAAACGGCGGGAGATTACAAAGCATAAACAGAGCATTATTTCCCAGGAGTGGCGTTCCCAGGCTTTGGTATGTGAAGCCGTCCTTGAAGTCTGGACGGTTCAGCAGAGAAACGAAAGGAAACATCTAAACCGAGATAACAGCCTGACATCCTGCTCCCCTTAAGGCCCCCTCCCATCCGGCAAGGGGGCTGGTCTGTCTGGGTAGGTATTGTGAAAGGCGTTGACGAGTTTGGGGGCGGAGACATCCCGTGCACGAACCCATTCGTCATAGGCAGGGGGGAAGTGTTTCCAGCAGATCAGGTATTGCAAGGCCCCGTGGTGTATGCGGGAATCGAGGATTTTGGAGACTTCGAAATGTTCCTCCCCCCCACCATTATGGGCTGTTCAGGAGGCGGCTCCGGGTGCCATTGTGGGGAAGCAACATGGGGCTTTAGAAGGCTGATATGGAAAACGGGGTGTACATGCCTCAGAGTTTTGGGGAGAGACAGTTCCACTGTGACAGGATTTATGAGGCGGATGATGGGAAATGGGCCAATGTATTTAGCATTGAGCTTATGGCATGGACGGGTGGAGCGCAGGTTCTTGGTGGAAAGGTATACCAAGTTACCCACTTGCAGGTCCCTACCGGGGGAACGATGCTTGTCGGCCTGCGCCTTGTATTTGAGCTTGGCTCGGTCTAGGTTGCTAACCAGCCAGGGCCATGTTGTACGGAGGGTGTGTGCCCAAGAGGCAATGTCGGCATCCCCCTCCCCCTCTAAACCTTCTATTGGGGTGATAGGACCGAAGTCCTGTCCATACACCGCATAAAACGGGCTGAAACCTGTGGACTGATGTACAGCATTATTGTAGGCATATTCTGCAAAAGGCAACAGTTCCACCCAGTCATCTTGGTGGTAATTGACATAACAACACAAATAGCATTCCAGTACAGCATTGACACGTTCGGTTTGACCATTCGTTTGGGGATGGTATGCACTAGACAACCCCTGCTCCACCCCCACCAATTTGAGAAAAGCTTTCCAAAACTTAGCAACGAAACTACTTCCGCGGTCGCAGATTATCTTGCGCGGAAACGAATGTAGTCTAAAGACATGTGACACGAAGAGGCGGGCCAACTTCTGAGCGGAGGGGATCACCGCACATGGAACCAAATGTATTTGCTTAGAAAATAAGTCAGTGATAACCCATAACACAGTTTTTCCCCCGCTGAGAGGGAGATCCGTCATAAAATCCATAGCAATCACTTCCCAAGGTTTGCTGGGTATTTCAAGTGGTTGCAGTAGTCCTGGGGGCTTGCCTTGAGATCGTTTGACTGTGGTGCAAACAGGACAGCTGCGAATAAAAGAGTCAATGTCAGAACGCATTCCCCCCCACCAAAATTGTCTGCGCAACAGGTGAAGGGTCTTTAGGAACCCAAAGTGTCCAGCTGTTTTTACTCCATGAGCCAAGTGTAAGACGTCTTTTCAGAGCGCTTTGGGCACATACAATTTCGAGTCTTTGTATCAAGAGCCTCCTTGTTCGATTACACCAGGAGGCAGGGTTTGATCAGAGCGTTCCATAAGGCATTGTTCCCGAAGGGAATTTAATAAAGATTCGGAGACGGGAACACCCCCTTGTTTACGGTGGCAGTAGGAGCAGTTATGGGGGTTGACGAGGGGGAAGCGCTTACGTGCGGTGGTGTGCAGACTGCAGGCAGCTGGGTGGCCGGTTGGGTTGGAGAAGCTGGAGCGCCGGCCATCATGAGTTTCCGTTGTGGGGGCAGCTGGGCGGCCGGTAGGGCTGGAGGAGCTTGCACGCCGGCTACTGTGTGCTTCCGCTGGGGCAGCGTCTGGGATCGAGTTTGTACAGCCAGTACGGGTAGGGCTTCTCTTTGCGCGGGCGTAAATAGTCAGTTGGCCGATCGAGTTTCGCCGGGTATTGAGGCAACCGGGAGAGAGCATCTGCGAGAACGTTTTGTTTTCCTGGGACATGCTTCAGGACAAAACGAAACTGAGCAAAGAATTCCGCCCAACACTGTTGTTTCGCGGATAACTTATGGGTTCCTGTGAGGGCGGCTAGATTCTTGTGATCGGTCCAAACTTCGAAGGGGACTTTAGACCCTTCCAGGAATTGTCGCCATAGAGTAAGTGCATGGTGAACGGCTGAGGCTTCTTTCTCCCAAATGGGCCAGTTCAATTGGGAGTGCGCAAATTTCTTTGAGAAGTAAGCGCAGGGGTGAAGGAGACCATCTGGTCCTCTTTGGAGCAGGGCCCCTCCCATAGCTACGTCGGAGGCATCGACTTGTACAATGAACATTCGATTTGGGTCTGGGTGCCGTAGCACAGGTTCCGACGTGAAAAGGCGTTTGAGGGCTACAAAGGCGGTCTGGCATTGATCAGTCCACAGTATCTTAGCGGAGGGTAATGTAGCAGAGCTTCCTTTACCCTTGGTTTTCAGAAGGTCGGTGATGGGCAGCGCTATTTGGGCGAAGTTAGGGATAAATCCGCGGTAGAAATTAGCAAAGCCCAGAAACTGTTGTACTTGCTTGCGGTTGGAGGGAGGAGTCCAATCGAGGACGGATTGGACCTTGGCCGGGTCCATGCTAAGGCCATGGTGGGAGATTATATATCCCAAGAAAGTTATTTTGCTCTGGTGAAATTCGCATTTAGCCAGCTTTGCAAAGAGTTGGTGATTGCGCAGGCGGTGCAGAACTTCTCGGACCAAAGTGACGTGCTCGTTCATGGTTTTTGAATAAATAAGAATGTCATCCAAATAAACTACCACCCCGCGGTACAGTAAATCATGGAGGATTTCGTTAATGAGTTGCATGAAGACCCCCGGGGCACCTTTTAACCCGAAGGGCATCACAAGGAATTCAAACATTCCAAAACAGCTAGAGAAGGCAGTGAGGGGTTCGTCCCCCTCGCGGATACGGACGCGGTAGTAGGCTTCTACTAGGTCCAATTTGGAGAATATACGTCCCTCTTGCAGTTGTCCCAAAATATCTGAAATTAGCGGTATAGGATAGGCGTTGGCTTGAGTAACTGCATTGAGTTTTCGGAAGTCAATGCAGAGGCGTAGGTCGCCCTCCTTTTTTCGGACGGAAAACGCGGGGGCTGAGTTGGGAGCATTCGACCTGCGAATGAACCCTCTGGCAAGGTTTTTGTCCAGAAAGTCCCGTAGTACAGTGCGCTCGGAAGTGCTCATAGGGTAGATCTTACTCTTGGTTAATGTGCAGTCTTTCACCACTTCAATTGCACAGTCAGTGGCCCGGTGGGGGGGCAAGGCATCACATTCTTTTATGTTAAAGACATCCGCAAAGTCCTGGTATACATCAGGTAGGGACGGGGGTGATGGGACATCGGAGATTAATGCCGGAGCGGGTGGAGACAGCACCGCAACTTGCTGTTGGTGCTGGTCGCATTTGGGGTTGGCAAAGGAGATCGTGTTCATCTCCCAGTCTATACTGGGACTATGACCTTTAATCCAGTTAATTCCCAGGACCACTTCAAATCGGATAGGGGCTATGGTAAAGTCTATTTGCTCCCAGTGGGAGCCAATTCCCATCGCCACCCCTATAGTGCGATGATCAACTGGGCCCCCCTTGAAATGGCTTCCATCCATTTAGGCAATTTGGACGGGGGCTGGTAAAGCCTCGGACTTGACTTTGAGTGCTGCAAATGTGGCCTCATTGATGAGAGTGCGACCGCAACCGGAGTCAATGAGTGCCTTAACGGGTAGTTGGGGACCACCTTCATAGTGTTGTAAAACTGCGTCCACATAAACGGTGGTTTCTACTTCCTTTACTTTAGTGGGAGCTTTCGGTTTAGCAGGAGAATCTGCAGAGGTCTGTGGAGACGCTCCACTCACCACAGACTGGAGCCATTTTTTGACAAATCAAGGGGGGATTCCAGGTTTAAAGCTGGAGAATTCCATGGGTTCTCTTCGTCAGAAGAAGGAAAGTTGTCCCCCAATGGGGCATTTGTAATCCGGGACCTGGCGGGGTCATTCGATGTAGGAAGGATAGATGAGTCCTCAGTGTGAAGTGCAGAGGGTGTGGGTCTTCCCGGCGCTGCGCTGCGGGTGGCCGCGGTGCCTCTGCGTTGAGATTGTCCTCTAGCTCGGGCTGTCATGCTGGGACGAAAGGGTTCAGGGCGATGTGGGCAGACTGCTGCAAAGTGGCCCAGTTCCCCACAAGTGAGGCAAGCACCTCTTTGAAATCGGGTTTCGCGATCCTGGGGTGGACGCGCGGGTTTCCGTGGATTGGGGGGTGGTGCCTTGGGCTGAGGCTTTTGGACGCTTTTCTCCTTGTTTCTTTGGCGGACAAGGGAAATAAAGCGCCGGCGGCTTTCCACCTCTTCGGCTAATAGGATCCAATCCTCGAGGGTGTCGGGATCACCCCGCATATACGACCAGTTCAGAATGTCAGGGTGTAAGGCTTCCCTGAAATGGTGAATTAGGGTGGCTTCGGGCCAGCCCACAATTTTGCTTGCTAGTCTTTGAAATTCATCGGCAAGCTCTCGAACTGGAGTAGAGCCCTGTCTTAGTTGTAGAAGCTCCGCTTTGGCTTGTTCCCCCAGAAAGGGGTCCTCAAACCTCCTCCATAAGGCAGTCATGAAATTGTTGAGGGAACGGATAGAGCGGGATCGGGTGTCGAACTGGAGGACCATCCAGTCGGCTGCTTTACCTGTCAAAAGGGAAGCCACATAACGAACCCGGCTGTCCTCTGTAGGGAAGAACTGTCCTTGTTCTCGCATATAGCTGTCTACCTGATGCAAGAAACAGGGCAGGGTTTCGAGAGATCCATCGTAAGTAGTTTTCAACTTGAGTTGTTTCCAAGGACCGGGCATGGGTTGGCCCGGTTGCACGGGTGCCCTGGGTGCAGGTAAAACGGGACCTCCGGGAGCCGGAGGTTGCGCAGGCACATTAGCGGGTGGCTGGGCTGGCACTCCCTGAACTGGTACTGCGGCTCCCTGTGGAACGGGTTGTGCCGGGGTTGTCAAGGCCTGCTGTAACTGCCTGTTGTCCTGAAGCAAGCGTTCCATTAGCTCCTGGAGTTGATCAACACGGCCAGATAGCTCTCGATTCTGAGCTCGTAACAGGTGAACGTCCTCACCCGGGCCACCTGTACGATGAGGTTTGCTTGTCCTAAAACTTGTGGCCCATTGAGAACTGTCCCCATACAAGTCCTCTTCCTCAGACTCCTCAGAGTCTTGGCGTCGTTCCGCGAGACGGCGTGCGCGTTGGGTCGTGCGCGACGGGGCAAATACCGGGGAAAAAGACAGACCCAATGGAGGACCGCTCCTTCCGGAGTCTTTGGGGCGGCCGCCTGTCCGCGCCCGATCCGCAGCCAACTGCAGTTCTTTATCCCTTGCGGCTTGAGCCTTGGCTTCCGCCTTAGCCGCTTCAGCAGCTTCCCTATCCGCGAGAGCTTTTGCGCTTTCAAGTCTCAGAGCGGCAGCTGCGGTAATGTGCGGTAAAAGTTCCGTTTCCAGGAGCGTGAGTAGGGGGTCGGGATCCCCACGTAGCAATGGTTGCACTCGGACCGCTACCGCGGGTGCATCGGCCCCGAACGTCGAGGCCAAACGTTGAGCCAAGGTGGCTATCGTGGTATCCTTTGTACAATCTGCAAAGTGGAGGGCCGTCTGGATAGCGACCCTCTTGGCTTCAGCTTGACAGTCAGCTGCATTGGGTACCAAAGAAAAACCTGCCGGTGCGGCTCCCGCCATGGTACCTTTCCCCAAGGCGACAGGACGCGTTAGAGCCGTGGATGAGAGAGTCTCACGGGCAATAAGCTTATCCAATAAACCGGTTAGTATTTGTAAGTCCTCAGTTGCCAGCCGGGCATCATCCAGCAACTGATCAAAATCCTGGAGGTCTAAACGAGCATTAGTATCCTCCGACGTTAACATCCAGAGAAACCTCACCAGAGATTGCCACTGTGTCTGGACCAGTCCACTCAAGCGGCAAACCTCTGAATTAGTCCTAAAGAGTTCAGCTACTATGTCCTGTAGAAGGGTAGGATCCTCAGATGAGGACTCCAGGGTTCCAAGAAGCAGTAGTCACGGTTCACTCGGAGAGCGCCCTCCTAGCTCCCATCCGAGTGGCAGGCGAACCCTCCGGGGCTCCAGCCTGACTAAAGAATCGATGAAGAAGAGTAGAGTTAGCTGTCATAATGTGAGCTCTTGACCCATCGAACCAGAAATCACCACAGAGACAATCAGATTCCAAGCAGATGGCTTTACTGGTCAAATAGGCAATACAGTGCATTGAGGATAAGATGACAGCTATGAGTTGTCTTGCCCGTTATTTGGAAATATAAGGCAGAGAAACGGCGGGAGATTACAAAGCATAAACAGAGCATTATTTCCCAGGAGTGGCGTTCCCAGGCTTTGGTATGTGAAGCCGTCCTTGAAGTCTGGACGGTTCAGCAGAGAAACGAAAGGAAACATCTAAACCGAGATAACAGCCTGACACCCCCCCCCCCCAAGCATCACCCGGTCCAGATTCCACTCCAGAAAGTGCATCCAGCCCTGCAGCTGGGAAGGCTGAAAATCAGCCCCTGCTCTCCCTCTCTCCCAAGCCTCAACCACTTCAAAAAGAAATCAATCAGCTTGGCTCTCCCTCTGACAGCAGTCCTGTGAGCTTTCATCAGCCAGAGTGCTCCTGCCAGCCTCCAAGCCCCCAGTGCTCAGACGTTTGGAATCCTGATGCAGACTGGGGAACAGAAAGAGGGGAGAAAGATTGCCGCAGCTCTCCAGAGGTACATTGCAGAAAGTGACAGAAACTGGGGTGAAGAAAGTGGGGCCAGCCAAGCCTTGGGGGAGAATCAGTGCAAGGAACATGGGACAGGTGGTTGGCAACCCAGATTGAGCTCCTGCTCAAGTGGAAGAAGCCTCGAAAGCAGTCAGTGCCGGGGTGGCTGCAGCTTCCCCCAGCATCAAAGCCAGATGTTTGTTGCTTTCTTGGAGGGTCCAGCCAGACAGAGGGTCTTGATAGCTGCCTTACATCCACCGATCCTGAAGTGTGGAACACAGGCGATCCTGGCTTTGCCGAGTACACAGCCCTTCATCTAGTTCAGATGTTTCCAGATGCACAAGCACCGCAGAACCACTTCCTGGATGCAGGCTTCCTTGTTTTTGTTACAGCCTGCCAGTTTGCAGAGGGGGGGGGGGTCTGCTACCATCTATGCCTTCCTTGCTCCCTGGTGCAAACTTAGTTTTCGTGACTCTGATGGACAGCCTCGGGAGATGAAACCTCTGCTTGAGGACCTGATGGATGACCTCTGGTTACATTCCCTTTTTGTGTCAGAACTCTGGTTGCCACCTGCTCTGACCTTTGCAGCAGCCAGGTTGCATTAGAAAAAGGGGGGAAACATCCTGGGGAGGCTTGTTAAGTTAATGAGGCTTGGCAAGAACTTTGCAGAAAATGCCACCTCGCAGCAGCAAGAAACATCTTTTGGGTTTCCTTTTCTTATCTTTCTTCATGGATCTGTTCTCCAGATGGCCTGAAGCAAGCAATGGAGATTTTCAAGGGTTTGAGAAAAGTGACAATGGCTGCTTATTTGGCTCTGTGGTCTTACTCAGTCTGTCAGTAGCTTTCTTGGGCATAAAATGGTCACTGCTTTCTGTGTGTCAAAGAAAAGTAAGGGGGGGAAGCCTCTCTATGTCAACAGGGGGGAAATCTTGCTCTTTACATGCACAAACTGCATTCATTGACTTTTCAGATTTTCAGGTTTTATGTCAACAGGGGAAAATCTTGCTCTTTACATGCACAAACTGGTCTAGGTTTTCCCACCTGTTTACCAACAGGCCTGGGAGGGGGGCACTACTCTAAGATTAAACCCGTTGGACTGAATTCATTGACTTGAGATTTTCAGGTTTTACTTTCAGCCACCTTTTTGCCTTTGGACAGAACTTTTGGGTGGTTCTAGAACTCTTGCTGTGCACATTGCCTTTCCCCTTTTCAGCTACACTCTGCAGATTTCAACGCATGCTATTTTTCTCCAGATTTCAACGCACACTATTTTTCCTGATGCCAGATGACTTCATGTTCAGCAAATGACTGTGCCTACATTCTATTATATGTTAAAATTGCTTGCCTTATCCTTTTTTTTTTCTGTGACTCAGAATCTGGGCTCCCCTACTGGGAGTCGTTTAGGGGGTCTCGTACCCCCTTTCCTGAGACTGTGGGTTTGTCTCCCCCGCCCTGCATAGAAAAGGGGGGCTCGTTTTTACAGCTCCTCTGGAAAGACTCTGGTGACATTTCACTTTCCTGGGTAGTGAAACCTGATGGGTTTTCTGGCTCTGTGGCAGCCATGCCTACTCTAGACTGCCCAAGCGGTGGTCTGGGTCTTGCGTTTTGGGGGTCATTAAACCTGAGTTCTTTTTGCTGCCCACATCCTCTGGTGATTCTCTGTGTGTTCCCCTTTATGATGATCTCAAGTGTTCTAGGAGGTCTATTGACATGGGGGGCACTCAGTGGGGATGCATGGCCAGCTCAGCACATCATTGAGTACTATGATTTTGCTTCATAATCTCATGGTAAAATGTATGGTTATTGTATGCCTATATATATTTACTTGATCGTATTATCAGACTTCAAGCTGTTTTAGAAATCATAACCAATCAATCTGCTTCTGCACTTGAACTGTTAGCTGAGCAGCAAAAATGCAAATGAGTGCTGCAATATATCAAAATAGGTTAGCATTTGAACGACTTATTAGCAGAAACTGGTGGTGTGTGGGAAATTCGATTTCTCAAATTGTTGTTTACAGATTGATGATTCAGGGGATGCAGTTTAAATATTGCATCAAATATACCGTATATACTCGCGTATAAGCCGAGTTTTTCAACCCCCAAAAAGGGGTGAAAAATTTCCCTTGGCTTATATGCGAGTCACCCCGGGGGAGAGGCACCACTAAGGGGGGGATTTCAGGTGGAAACTTACCTCCTCCTCCCCTTCTCTCCTCTCCTCTCCCAGCATGTCCCACGGCGGTGGCAGCAGCGACCCGCCGCCTGACTTCTTGCTGCTCCAGAGCAGCAACAACCAACAACAATGCAGGCAGGCCTCGCCACATCCGCCCGGCCACGCCGCCTGGGCAGGCCGTGCTGCTCACGGGGCCACCTGCATGCCGCCCGCCGGAGCCTCGGCTTCCTCCTTCGTGCTGGCCACGCTGCTCGTGGAGCCGCCTGCACGCAGCCCACTGGAGCCTCAGCTTCCTCCTTCCCTGGGCGCGCTGCTCACGGGGCCGCCTGCACGCAGCCCGCCGGAGCCTCGGCCTCCTCCTTCCCGGGTGCGCTGCTCGCAGGGCTGCCTGCACGCAGCCCGCCAGAGCCTCGGCTTCCTCCTTCCCCAGGCGCACTGCTCGCGGGGCCACCTGCACGCAGCCCGCCGGAGCCTCAGCTCCCTCCTTCCCCGGGCGCGGCTGCTTCGGCTCCTCCTCCACGCTGGCCACCACCGCCCCTTCCCCGGGCGCGGCTGCTTCGGCTCCTCCTCCACGCTGGCCACCACCGCCCCTTTCCCCGGCTTCTCCTCCGCACTGGCCGGAGCAAATTTGTGGCAAATCCTTTCAGGCTAGAATTTAAAGAACGAGGAAAGTATTTGGTTGCTTTTGAATCTGTTAAAAAAAGCTCAAGGAAGATATGGTAATATATTTAGGATTAGTCTAGAAAGTTGGATAATATATTTTAAAAAAATCCCCAGATGGGGTTCCATTTACTTGTTACACTTTGCTTCACTTGATGCGAGAAATGTTTTATTTACTGTGTGGCCAACCCCCCCCCAAAAAAAAGTTAAATGTAAGGACTTTCATTTGCAAGGCAGGGGTGGGCTATTATGGAAAGTTAAGTGGTCTGATATATATAGGGTTGCCAGATCTGGATTGGGAAATACCTGGAGTTTTTGGGGATGGAGCCTGAGGAGGGTGGGGTTTGGGGAGGAGAGGGACTTCAATAGTGTATAATGCCATAGAGTCCACTTTCCAAAGCAGCCAAATTGAGTGACAGCAACTGTCTTATAATTTCTATAATACCATTACTGTACATGATTCTCTACAGGGTAACAGAAGCAAAAGGCTTGCTTCCTGCCCCAAGGAGCTTACCATTTAGAATAATAATAATTGGTTTTTATATGCCGATTTTCTCTGCCTTTTAAGGAGAATCAACCCGGCTTACAATCTTTTCCCCTTCTTCTCCCCATAACATACACCTTGGGAGGTAGGTGAGGCTGAGAGAGTTTGGAGAGAACTGTGACTAGCCCAAAGTCACCCAGCAGGCTTCACGTGTAGGAATGGGGAAACCAACCTGGCTCACCAGATCTGAGTCTGCTACACGTGAAGCCTGCTGGGTGACTTTGGGCTAGTCACAGTTCTCTCCAAACTCTCTCAGCCTCACCTACCTTATCACAGTAACTTGTGAGGTCAGACCCAACAAGGATTTTATCTTGTTCACAGTCATATGGCTGATAGTTAATATCACATTTAAATACATATTAGTTAGATCCCAGGTGCAAGGAAGGTGGTTACAGAAAAGAGGTGAGGTCATTCATCACGTTTAACCCTTTAGGTGTCACACAATCAAAAAGATGTACAAAACTGTCATTTGCTGACAGAGAACCTTATCTATATCGGTCCTTTGATATTTTTTAGGCAAAAATTGTCACACCGCAAAGAATTTTAAATCATCCTCAGAGTGTTTGAATTGAGTCCAATGTTCTATGACGGGCGTGTCCATCACGTGATTTCTGATTGAGCGGTGCTCCCCAATTCTCAATTTTAGGGGGCGTAATGTCTTACCGACATAAATTAATTTGCATGGGCAAATTCAAACGTAAATCACATTAATAGAATTACAATTTGTGAAATGACACAGTTCAAATTTAAAGTTGCTATCCTCCCGAGTAGGGAGGGAGTAGGCAGGGAGAAGCGACATACTGCGCATGATCCACAAGAATGGTGGCTGACTGCCCCTGTCGTGGGTGGAGTTTTTGTTGAGTCTGTGTAAATCAGTGACTCTCTTAAAGAGGCAGTCCGTTTCAACCCTATTAAGGGCAATTCTTTGTTGCCGCGGTCTCATAATCCTCCATTTTAGTAGCATTTCTTTTCAAACGTAAAAATTGCCCATACGGTAAGTTGTTTTTTAAGAAAAGAGGATGATGTGACTCATAATGTAGCAGCGCTCCCTTATCAGTAGGTTTCTTGTAGGGTGTGACCCACAGTTTTCCTTGTGCATCTATGTATACCACAGTATCTAAAAAAGGAAGATTAGATGCATTGACTTTGTGGTCAAATTGAATGTGTGCATCATGCTGATTGATCCTATTAATAAACGTTTCACAGTTCTGCATATTGTCAAACAGCATAATTAAGATCCACAAAACGGCGGTAAAACAATACATGTTGTTTAAAGATCTCATTAACATAAATAATTTTTTCTCATAAGAAATCCTATAAATGTTAGCCATGGATGGCGCCACCGCTGAACCCATTGCAACCCCTTTAACTTGCTGGTATATATCATCCTCAAATCTAAAGTAGTTATTTACAAAGACTAAGTCCAGCAGGTCTAAGAAGAAATGTGTTAGAGGGTCTTGTTCAGTTCTACTCTCGAGTAATCTTTCTATTTCAGCGTGCACATCTTCAAGTGGTACATTAGTGTACAAAGATCTAACATCTAACGTGGCGATAACAGCCCCCGGTTTGTTGGGGGTGTTTTCTATTTCTTTAATAAACTGTGTGGTTTCTAATATATATGAAGGAGTTCTTATGGAAAATTTGTGGAGATGACTTTCTAAGTACTTTGAAATGTGATCTAATGGACCGTTGATGCTAGAGACTATGGGGCGTCTGGGAGGTGGCAACACCCCTTTACGGATTTTTGGTAAAATGTAAAAAGTGGGAATTTTAGGAAATTTGTTTAGCAAATAGTCAGCCTCCTTCTTGGATACATAGTCAAGGGTCAGTGCTTCAAAAATCACCATTTTTATGCGGTTTAAAACCGCGATTGTAGGGTCTCCTCATAGTCGTTTGTAAAATTCTACGTTATTAAGTTGCCTGTAGCACTCTTGTGTCGTATTCAGTTTTTTTCAAAAGCACTATAGCGCCGCCTTTATCAGCTGGCTTGATAATAAGATTAGGAATTGTTTGTAGTTTCTTTAAGGTGTCTCTATCTTTCTCAGTAATGTTTTGTTGAAACGGGATTTTTTGGTGCTCCATTTTTTTTATGTCCCTTTGAACAAGTTCTTGAAAAGTGGAAATTAAATGATTTTGGGTAGGTGGCACGAAAGTAGATTTAATCCTAAAGCTTGTAGGCTGTTGTGTACTATCGTTGAAAAAATCTTTAAGTTTAAGATGTCTTATCAATTTGAAAAGTTCAATGTGAGTCTGCATAGGTGAGTACCTCGGAGACTCAACAAAAACTCCACCCATGACAGGAACAGTCAGCCACCATTCTTGCGGATCATGCGCAGTATGTCGCTTCTCCCTGCCTACTCCCTCCCTACTCGGGAGGATACCAACTTTAAATTTGAACTGTGTCATTTCACAAATTGTAATTCTATTAATGTGATTTACGTTTTAATTTGCCCATGCAAATTAATGTCGGTAAGACATTGCACCCCCTAAAATTGAGAATTGGGGAGCACCGCTCACGAATCAGAAATCACGTGATGGACACGCCCATCATAGAACATTGGACTTGATTCAAACACTCTGAGGATGATTTAAAATTCTTTGTGACAATTTTTGCCTAAAAAATATCAAAGGACCGATATAGATAAGGTTCTCTGTCAGCAAATGACAGTTTTGTACATCTTTTTGATTGTGTGACACCTAAAGGGTTAAACGTGATGAATGACCTCACCTCTTTTCTGTAACCACCTTCCTTGCACCTGGGATCTAACTAATATGTATTTAAATGTGATGTTAACTATCAGCCATATGACTGTGAACAAGATAATATCCTTGTCGGGTCTGACCTCACAAGTTACTGTGATAAGAATGAATCATATATAAGGATACGTGAGTATGGAAACTTAACTTTATTGTAAATAACCTATAACTGTTTATCAGGAATTTCCAATTAATAATGCTTATTATTAATGATTAATGCTTATTAATAATGCTTATCAATAATAATTCCAATTAATAATGTTTATTAGGAATTTCCAATTAATAATTAATAGCTAAAGCGTTTCTGAGATATACACACAAACCCAGACGCTGAATTGAATTGAATAAAGCTTCCGTGAATTTTTGGGGTGGCTGAAGATTTGAAACAGGCATTTACCAGCATCCTGTACCACTACCAAACGGACAACAGCCTATAATACTTAATTCAAGAAGAAGACTTTGCTAAAAATTTTGTTGTTGATGTGTACTTATGTTACATTAGGGAAATAATAATGTACATATAACAAAAACTATTTGCTTTTTTCATGCCACGTTATATGCTTTAAATATAACACATTTGGTTTATTTATATAGCCTACAACTGTGTTTTTGATTACCACCTGGAGGTTGGCAACCCTATCCAGGGGCTCTCATTCCACTCTAAGGGCCGCCATTCCAGTCCCACAAGTAGAGGCGGATCTACTGTGAAACTAATGAAGCTTAAGCTTCAGGGCCCCTAATCCCGGAGGGGGCCCCTGAAGCAACTTTTGTTAATGAGTGAATTTCTCAACAAAATAGATGGAGTTTTTTAGTGATAGAATCATAAGCCAATGGGTTGAAGTACTCAATATTGACTTCAGAATATGCTCTAATAATACCCATTTCACATGGCCTCAAAATGTCCCTGTAATGGGTCAAATTTCAAAATTTTCTTGGGGGCTTGCAGTGCTCGAACCCCCAGCTGTAAGGGCTCACTGAGCTCACCAGACTCTATTCACAGCCTACATTTGGGCAGCTGGATTGTCAGATCCTTTGTTGGTGCCTGGCTTAATAGTTCTGTAGTTTTATTTCATCACTGTATGGCCCATTTTCAAAGGACTCCACCCCACCACCCTGTTCTCCACCATTTGAGCCTCAAGGTCCTTTCAAGGGCAGCAAAGCCCTTTGGACCTTGTTGTATGTTACCCTGTTGTTGCTGGTTGCGAAGGGCCCCCCATAACACTTCAAACTTCAGGGCCCCAAAAATGTAGGTCCGCCACTGCCCACAAGACCGATTCCGGCCCTCCTGCCACGCCGGGGGAAGGGGGGGGGTCCATTCCGGGGCACGTTTGTCTAACCCTCTTGCACATTTGCATGGCCACGTCCCTCAGGCGTCCAGCCCAGCGAGTACGCAGCCCCAGACAAAAGGGGGAAAAGCCTCCTCCCCAACAGATTCTGAGCGAAAGGTTTAACAAAGGTCGCTCTCCAGCGAGGCGCTGCGGGGCCCACAGAGGCCGCGCGCCCCTCCCCCCCCTCTCGCGCCCCTCCCCCCCCTCTCGCGCCCCTCCCCCCTCTCGCTCCCCTCCCCCCTCTCGCTCCCGCCCTTTCCGAGGCCGGGCTCCGTGCGAGACGTGACTAGCCCCTCCGAGGCCCCGCCCGGCCCTTTCGAGAGGGACATGCGCGCGCGCCCAATCAAAGGAGGCCCTGCGCCCAGGCCGGCCAATGAGCGCGCGGCCGGGGGCGGGCGGCAGGCGGCGAAGGTGACCCTGGGCGGCCGCCTCGCTGGGCCTTTTGTGCCTCGGGAGAAGAGCTCGCCGCCTGTGGCCCGCGCCGCTCTCGCCCGCCGGAATGTCTCTCTCCAGCAAGCTCCACCTGGATAAGGTGGACGTGAAGGGCAAGCGGGTGGTCATGAGGTGAGCGCGGACGAGCCCCGCGGCCTGGCCTCCGCGGCGCAGGAGCGAGTCGTGGGCCGTTCACACGTTGCCCGGTTTCCTTTCAGGTGTGAGTGAGGCAGACGCGTGTTCAAGGAGCAGACACGGCTGCAGAGAACCAGGGATGGCGGCGGCTGCGGCAGCGAAGGGCCCAAACAAAATGATTAGGGGGCCAGAGCAACTGCCGTATGAGGAGCGGTTAAAACGCTGAGGGCTGTGTCGCTTGGAAAGAAGGCGGCTGAGGGGAGACATGATAGAGGTCTATAAAATTATGCATGGTTTGGAGAGAGTGGACAGGGAGACGTTTTTCTCCCTCTCCCATAATACACGGGGTCATCTGCTAAAGCTGGAGGCTGAGAGATTCAAAACAGCTAAAAGGAAGTATTTCTTCACGCAATGCATAGTTAAACTGTGCAACTCCCTGCCCCAGGATGTGGTGATGGCTGCCAACTTGGGAGGCTTTAAGAGGGGAGTGGACACGTTCATGGAGGAAAGGGGTATTCATGCCTACTACTTAAAATGGATACTAGTCATGATGCATGCCTATTCTCTCCATGCTCAGATGAGCATGCCTATTATATTAGGCGCTGTGGAGCACAGGCAGGATGGTGCTGCTGCAGCCATCTTGTTTGGGGGCTTCCTAGAGGCACCTGGCTGGCCACTGTGTGAACAGACTGCTGGACTTGATGGGCCTTGGCCGGATCCAGCACGGCCTTTCTCATGTTCACTCATTGCCTGGACGCCTGATAACGGCTAAGGAAATCTAGATAAGGGTGGGCAGCCTGTGTTGCTCTGTCTGTAGCAGCAGAAAAGAGCAAGAGTCCAGTAGCATCTTCAGACTCAGAACTTCTGGCCACAGCTCACTTCTTCAGGAAATGTAGGACCTGTGTTGGGGGGAGAGGGGCAGTTTGGCTTCCATCATGGGTGGGTCTGGGAGGCATTGAGGCTTCCAAGTGTTACAGGAAATTAATGTGTTTGATCAGAGTATTACTCAGACCTCACTTTGTCTGAAATGACCAGGGATGTATTTGGTTTAGGGCCCCAATTAGGAGATTCCTCAGCCATTTTCCTGGTACTAGCCCAGTAGTGAATGGTCAGTTATGTGAAATGTATGAAGATGAATAATAGAAGTGCCAGTTTCTGTATTAATTATAAGACACTGGCATGTTCCACTCTCAGATGTAATGTGGCAGACTGTAATGCGGCAGTGGTGTGGATGGCCTGTAACCGGTTAATGGTCACATCTAAAAACCAGTGGAAATGTTGCGAATATAGGATTGATTTAAGTAGGTTTTCTGTGTGCCTTGTGTTACTCATTTGACCCCTTAAAAAGCAGGCTCAAGGGAGTTGCAACACACTTGCTGCTGGCACAAGAGAGGAAGGGCATAGGTGAATGCAGGATTGGTTAATCTCCAAATGAGATTTTACCTTTCACTTCTGTTAGCCCCTGGAGGTTTTAATTGCATGGAGAGATGGTGTGGTGGTTAGTGTCAGACTAACGTCTAGGAGAGTCGGGTCCAAGTCTCCGTGCTACCATGGAAGCTTGCTGGGTGACCTTGGGCCAATCTCTCAGCCTAACCTACCTCACAGGGTTTCTGTGAGGTTAAACCAGGGGAAGAGAGAATTATGTTGTAAGATGCTTTATGTCCCACTGGGGGGAAACATGGTATAAGGCAGAATTCATGTATGCGGAAATTTAAATTTGAAATTGGCAAGTGCCTTTTAAAATACATTTTAATTAATCTAGAGAGTTCTTCTCTGTGGCTATAGTTTTAACTCGCTCAATGAGATTAATTTGTCTCTACATACAACTGTGACTAAAGAAGACTCACCTTTCTAACCAGTATTTGATTGACAGGAAAGGGTGTCAGTGCAGAGTTTCTGTAATCCTGGAAAATATTGTGGGTGAAGTTGCTGCTAGACTCTAAAATGCATACACAAGGGATTGTAAACCTCATAAGGGAGGAGGAAGAGAACTGTTACTGTAAGTTAAAAACTGTTATAGTGGTGCCTAATCAATAAATATCAGAATAAATTATTGGCCCCTCTGATTGTAGACTTTCAGTTCTAGGCTTGAGAAGGCTAGTAAATATACTATGGAATTATTGGCTTAACTCTTGTGATCTGTAAAATCCCATATTGCTTATGAACAGGGTTTTGTTTCTTTTTACATGTAATGTAGCTTTAGGCTGTTCTGTAAATATACAAGTATATTTCATTACTGAAATGCCTGCTTGTACCTTGAAAACAAATGGTCTGATTTTTATTTTTTGTCAGTCAATGAAACTTTTGGTAGCTTTTTTCACTGTAAACCCCAGTCTGTTTCTTTACTATTTTGCAAAGACTTACAGAGATACTTAAGATTTTTCAATGGTGACCCTTCTCACCCCCACAAAAGGACTTTTCTTTTTCACTTCAAAGGACTTTTCTTTTTCACTTAATTTTTGTTACTAATTTCCATCTGAATTGATTTTTCCTGATCTTCCACCTCTTGCATAGGAGTGGAGCACTTGTACACTGAATGCCCTGCATGAAGCAAATTGGACTGTGTGCAATCTCCATAATTTGACCCAACACATTCCAGGCCCCATTTTAGAACACACTAGCACCGTGTTGGCGAACCTATGGCACGGGTGCCACTTCCGGCACTCGTAGCCCTCTCTGCCGGCACGCGCGGTTCCTCCAAGCCGCTGGCCTTTCCGGCTCTGCCCTGCCCCGGATGGGGGAGGCTGTAGCCCAGGGGTGGGGAACCTCCGACATCATTGGCGGTGGCCCCCGGACTCTCCCACAGAAGCTGCCGCCATTGCCGCCACTGGAGCGTGCGTGGCCGGCCAGGTGGGTGGGAGAGCGGGGAACAGAAGCCGAGCGCCCACACTCGGCATGGCCGGCGGCTTCTCCGGCGCCCTCTGGGCCTGTGCGGGTGGAGGGGCGTGGCTGGCCGGTGGGTGCGAAGGAGGCGTCCTCTGCCCTACCCTGCTCGCCTCTCACTAGCCTGCCGCCGCCGCCACGCCCCACCGAGTGGCAAATCCAAGGCAAAACCTCCCATGCATAAATGGCCTCTTTCTTTTTCTGTCTCCCTCTGTCCTTTTCTTTCCCTACTTTTCTTTCTCTCCCTTGCTCCATTTCCTTCTCCCTTTCTCTCTCTTTTTCTTTCTTTCTCTCCCTCCCTCCCTTCCCTTTCCTTCTCCCTTCCCTTCTTTCCTTCCTTCCTTCTTTCCCTCCAGCGGCTTCTCCGGCGCCCTCTGGGTCTGTGCGGGCGGAGGGGCGTGCAGTCCTATTCCACCTTTGAAGTGCCCACAAGCCATCCTCCAAACACCTTTCCATTTGTCTTGATATGTAGAGAGAAAACACTAAGGAACTAGTTGCCAATCTCCAGGTACTAGCTGGAGATCTCCTCCTATTACAAGTGATCTCCAACCAATAGAGATCAGTTCCCCTGGAAAAAATTGCCACTTTGGCAATTGGACTCTATGGCACTGAAGTCCTTTCCCAAACCCCGCCCTCCTCAGGCGCAAAAACCTCCCACTCATGGCAAAGAGGAACTTGGCAACCCTAGCCTCTCCCTCTGGGCCCCCTCTGGGGGTGGTATTCAGGTTAAATTGCCGCATTGGCACTCGGCAATAAATAAGTGGGTTTTTGGTTGCAGTTTGGGCACTCGGTCTCTAAAAGGTTCGCCATCACTAGCATTACTAAGTGATGGCAACTTCATGGGCTTGCATGTGTTTGGTTTTCAAGTCATATCCTGTTTTTGCTTCTTAGGCAGCTTCACAAGCATTAATCACCATTCTTTGCAAATTCAGACAAGGGCCCTGTAGCCTGGAATGTCTGGTAACTTACCTACACCGAAAGTGCATGCTGCTCCTCCACATCACCAGAAAGCAGCTGCAGAGTAAGGCGCGGGGGGGGGGGAGATAGTGGGGGATAGTGGCCTCCCACTTAAAACCTTGCACCTATACAGAGGTCTCTTGTGGCCATGCAGGCGCTGTCCAGATGTGAAGTTCACATGAGGAACACTGGCCTTTGTTATCTCTTTGGTTGATCTTCATTGTTGCGGTACCAAATTTTTCAAGGCAAAATTACCATCTGGTTTATAATCTGTTAAACACAAAAATAACTGTCATCGAAATAAGGCCCTGTATAAATAAAGGGCACAGCCTTCCTCTGTAATTATATGCTCAGAGTGGAACTAGTATGGCTGATTTCTTTCCATCCCAGCTGCCATGATTTTTTTGCACATGATTTGATTCTCCTGTTGTAATATTCCCGTTTACTGAAAACATCTAGTCTCACATTCTCCATTCTGTCGTTATACACGTTATTTTTCTGTATGACTCTGCAACTTCCTGTCTCTTTCAGCTGTACACACCAACAACGGCTTTCAAGAGTAGCTTCTGGGACTTTCCTCTCATGCATCTGACATGCCCAAGCACATTAATAGGCTGCTGAGTAATTGCTTTCTGTGACCATATGAGATGAGAGTTTGAGAAAGTTCCAGACACTGTTAGGTGGAATATATTCTTCACATGGTGCTGGTAGAGATCAGCAAGTTCTGCTTTGCAAATAATAGTAGTATAAAACCCCAAAGTTGTCTGTGTTAAATGGTTGCTCAGAAACATTATTGTTTGGGGTCTTCTAGCGGACGGGAATCCCAAAACTAGGTCAAGATCGTTGTGTTTTAACAGGTTGATTGTAAGCTTTCACGAGAAAGAAATTTAAGGTACCAAAAAAGTTCATTAAAAATGTATATAGTACTACACAAAGGGCAATAGAGAGCAATAATTAAATCATTAAGTTTCACAACATACCAGTGTGGTAACTGCAGAAAGCTAACCATGAAGATTCTTTGAACAAGTTATCGTTTTTATCTGCTGCATGATGATGATCTTGTCTTACATGCACCCATAATGCAGGGCATGCTCTATCCTCCCTTAATTGAGTGATGGACAGAGACAGAATAACTTTGGCAACTTGTGGAGGGAAGTTAGGGGCTTACAACAGTATTCAATATTTCTATATGCTGTCTGTTAATTTGCAGTTACCTAGACTGCAAGAACGGTAAGTGTTAAGTCTTGCTCCTAAGATCATGCTGTTCTTCATTTCCAAAGAAGTTTTGAAGCAGTGTTCACTTGGTGTTTGCCTTTCCTTCTGCACTTAGTTTATGCTTTTTTGTCAGGAGCACCTCTGATTATGTGATGACTTGTATAATCTTACTAAGATTCTCAACTGGTTCTTTTTTTCCTTTTAGGATATTTTCTCAGTGTTTACTCACGGATTAATGAATTGGTCATCCTTTACATGCTGGTAGGATTTTGACAGCCTCCAGCATGAAATCTGGTTTAGCTTTGCTTATTAGCATTTCCTCCAACCAAGATCTTGCTCCCCTCTTCACCAGTTAATACTAGTGGATCCAGTGCAATTTGATTTCGTTAATACTGGCTCAGAAATGTACAGCCATGATAGAGGGATGGAGCCTGGTTGGATAGGCTTTCCTGCGGATGTTGTGAAGCCTTGTGAGGGCTTTTCCAGCCCAACAGGGGATGCTGATATGCAACGCACAACATTTTCTTCTTTTCACCCTCCCACACCCATATAACTGATGCAACTGAAGATCTTACTACTGGTCTTTATCAACAGTTCTCAACAGAGGAAACAGAGGAGTATTTTTTTTAATTTGCTTATGTGATTTCCCCCCCCAGGGTTGATTTCAATGTCCCAATGAAGAACAACAAAATAACCAACAACCAAAGGTGAGACCTGTAAAACTCTGAGTTGGTGTTATCTTTCCCCCCTCTCCACTGGGCTGCAACTCATTGGAAGAACATAGATTGTTATTGTAAGGTGCTTGATTTGGTCTTGGAATCTCATGCTAAAACCTGAGCCATTATGGCTAGATTATACATTCAAGGTATGACATCAAGTTGATTTAAAGCTTACTTCTAGTCAGGGTTGCTGTAAGATGGCTCCTCCTTTGTCCACGTTTTCTACTAATGATAGTGATTGCCCTAGACAGCCTTCTACGGGGGGGGGGGGGAATAGAATGAGTGCCTTTTAGAGGAAAGTTAATTGAACTGCCTAATAGATTTTTATTGCATCCTGTCCTGCCTTTGGCAAAGTGAGAATGAAGATGCTGTGATTGGGACTGATGATCACTTGACTTAATTAATAGATCCATGACTTTGCAGTCATTGTGCGTAACTTCTGCTGTAAGCTTCTCTCTATACCAATAGAGCAAAGCTCTATCACTGGGGATGCCTCAAGGAACTGATGTGAAAACTTGCTGTACACAAGTCCCCCCCGCCCTGGGTCTCCCAACATTTTCCGTTGCTTTTGTTGCAGAATCAAGGCAGCTGTCCCATCCATCAAGCATTGTTTGGACCATGGAGCCAAGTCTGTGGTACTGATGAGTCACCTCGGGCGACCTGATGGAGTCCCTATGCCTGACAAGTTCTCTCTGGAGCCAGTGGTAGAAGAACTCAAAGCATTGTTGGGCAGGTAGGGCATTATGATTGCTACTGTAAATTAGTGTGCTTAATATTGGCAAATGGAAGCTTTATATCTTGGATCATGTCTCCAGGGACATCTTGTTCCTAAAAGACTGTGTAGGTCCAGAGGTGGAAAAGGCCTGTGCTGATCCTCCATCTGGTTCAGTCATTCTCCTGGAGAACCTCAGGTTCCATGTAGAAGAGGAAGGAAAAGGGAAAGATGCTTCAGGGAACAAGGTGAGAGACGGTGGTGTTGTTTTTTTGCCTCGGGTTATGTTTTCTTTGTTGCATTTCTGCAAGGTGTACTTCTTGCTGTTTTTCTAACTGCACTAGGAAAACTATACAAAAAGTGAGCAATGGCTCATGGTTTCTGATACAGCTAGAAATCTATATTATGAGAATGGTTTTGTGTAGCATGGTAAAAAAAGCCCATATTGTCAGATGGAGCAGAGTACTGAAAGAGCCTCTCAGGTAGCAGCCACTGTCGTAGGACAAGCAACCATAGCTAATGGGTGAATTGCCATGGGACATGAATAAGATAGATGGCTACATTAACTCTTGGTAGTTCAGTGGCCTGCTTAGTTGATATTTTACACACAGGTTTATACTGGAGGAGCAAAAGGGTTTCAGTTCACATGTGTTTCTTATTGTGACTAAAAAATAAAGTAATGCAGGAATTATGTATTTGTTTGAAGTAGGAAGCCAGCCTTAATTCCCAGTTCCAGGGAGATCAGTATTCTTACATCATTCCTATATCAGCTGCTGCAGTTTATACACACTGTCTTTGCCCTTACCTTAATACAGGGATCTCCAGACCTTTTGAGCTTGTGGAGTACCGTTGGCATTCTGACACAGGGCTGGTGGGCACAACCACAAAATGGCTGCACCAGAAGGCAGAGCCACTCAGGGAAGAAGAGGGTAATTCAAAAGACACAACTGGAAAGAGGAATGAGAGAATAAAACCAACTCAGGTGGCAGCTACCACTGAAACCCTGTTTTAATCTGCACAGCTGATTGAATCTACATTGGCCTTAGGACTAATGGAAAGTCCTTAACAGTTGGCATGGTGGCTTGCTTGGAAGCCTGATGTGCAGATATAGCATATAAATTGAATTCTACCATCTGTAGCTTATGACTATATTCCTAGGATAGTGTGGGTAAACTTAGATCAAGGCATGCCAACTTGTGTCCTCAGTTGCATAGGGGAAATTCACTTCTGTGTACAGCGTTCTGGTAGAAAATGTATTTGGGGAGAGAAAGCTTTCTCCTTTTTGGGCCTTCAACAAGAACCATGTCCCTTATGACTGGCTTGATGAGGTATATGCTGGTGGGAGGTTCACATCCTGTAATGAGACTTAGAAATGCTTGAAACGCACCAGTCACTTTCTCTTGAGTCAATTATATGGTGTCTATACCGTCTTGTACCTCTGACATTTCCTTGAAGGTCAGCAAGAGCACTTGGTCCCAAGTGGTTTCTTTTCTTAGTATCTGTGACCCCATTCAGCCTCCAGCCTTGGATCCCTTAAATACAACTGCAGTGTGAAATGGTGATATACAGTATGGTGCCCTTTTCATAGGCTGACACAGAACACCACCTCGTGCTATAAAAATACAGCAGACCATGCAAATGAACTTCTGAAGGAGGAGAAGTGTCTAAATTCACAAGTTCCACTGTTAACCCTTTGCTGTAACTTTTTTACTTAGTCATTCCAGTTGAAAAGAAGCCAACATACATATGAGTGTGTGCGCGTGTGTAAAGTGCTGTCAAGTTGCAGCCAACTTACAGCAACCCAAGCAAGGGGCTTTCAAGGCAAGTGAAAAGCAGAGGTGGTTTGCTATTTTCTTCCTCTGCAGAGTCTTCCCTGGTGGTATTCCTTCCAAGTACTGACCCTTCTTGTTGCTCAGTAATAATTCAGAGCATTACATATAGAAAGTTGGAAACATGCAGCTTTAGTAGAGATGTGAAGGCCCAAGAAAAGTGGGGGGAGATATCCCCCCCCAAAGACTTTTAAAAAGTTTTTCCAACAGAAAAAAAATAGAAATTTGGGGAAGTACTGAAAATATCTCTTTTGAAATGAGTGAAATGCTTTTTAAGACAAAGTTGTACTCACTGAAAGTGTGCACTTTGAAGGTTTTTGTCATAAAATGGCAGCATTAAGTGGTTCCTGTGTATAATGTAGATGTATACAGCATATTAGCAAAGATACGTGTGTTTAAATATTAATAAATTTTGACCACAGTTAATTCCTAAGTGTAAAATGATAAACTGTTGAGTTCAGTGCCTACCTTGACATCAAGTATGCTCCTAGCCCTATTTAGACTTTTAAAACTTTCTGTCCAAATTTCTTCTGTTTGTTACAGAATTTTCTTGTCTGCCTTCAACTTTTCCTTTTTCCTTCTCAGATGGCAAAAACTAAGTTGTGTGCTATGGTAGCATAGGGTATAGCAGTTTTCAGCTCTCTTTCTAGCATTGGGTATATTTTCAATTTTACCTGTAGAAATTTTTAAACTTAAATTTAAACTTTTGAATTTCATAAATATGTCACATAGAACAATTAACCATGCATGTTGATAAAAGGCAGTAAAAAACCAGTAAGAAAGTAAGTATTGCATATTTCAGTTTTTTTCTTGGAAAAAACAGATCCCCCCCACAATACCTTAAAAATTTCTTGAAATTGTACCTCTGTTCTTGAGGAAACAGGCATCAGTCTGGGAGAAAAATAATGTCCTTGATCTTGGTTTTTATGTTCAAGTCTTGTTTTGAATTATCTGCTGCTTTTAGTGGCTATAGGTTAATTCTTAGGGGGGGACGGAAAAAAGTAATGCGGCAGGCCTGGCACAAAAAATATGGGTGCGATAGCAAGTGGCAAAAAATGCTGCAGCAAGAGCTAACCTAAGGTACAGCATAGGTTGTTGCCTTGCTGATTGCTGCTGTGTAGAAAAATAGGATAATCTTGACCCTTTTTAATAGCCATCACCTTCCCGACTTCTAGCTGCTGTTGAGTACCATGGAAGTACTTAAAGATCTTTGCAAAGCTGTTCAACTGAGGAACCTAAATCAATTGAGACTATTTATAATGCTATCGGAGAAATTTCCATAAAGTAGAATGCAACAGGGCTGAGCTGTACTGTGCATTTGTGATTTGCATAATGCTTCTATGCTCGTGTATGTTTTGTCCCAGAGATGTTATACATTTGTGCACAGAAACCTCTTGGCAGAGCTCTCCCCTTATCTCAAGTACATATTCTTTCACTCTGCCTCCTGTCTCCACCGTTTGTAAGAATTAAATAATGTCAGAGACTGGTGGAGTAGAGGAGCACCACAGAGAATTCTGCAAAAGTCTTTGTAGTAGTGCAAGGGGGAGGGGCGCACTCAGATGTGCTAAACAACCCTTTTCCGGTGCCTGGGCTGAGAGATGGTGTCATGCCCAGGATACCCCCAGCAAGCTTCCATGGCAGAATGGAGCTCCGAGCTTGGGTTTTCCAGATCCTAGAGTAACACTTAACAGTACGTTCCTAAAGAGAGTTACTCCAATCTAAGCCCATTGAAATGAATGGGCTTAGACGGGAGCAACTCTCCTTAGGAATGCACTGTAACCACTACACCATGCTGGCTCTGCCCACCATAGAAAAGAGAGCTAGTGGTGGTTTAGTAAGTGGAGAGATATTTGAATGACTTTACTGAACACTGCTTACCTTGTATGGAGATTTATTTATTCATTTTAACATTTATATCCCACCGTTCTTCTTGGTTCAAGGCAGTAGAATGTTCTCCTACACGAGGGTTTCCCAGCCTGTGGGTCAGGACCCAAAAGTGGGTCAAGGGCTAGCCCTTACTAATGGTCATCCCTACACTTTCCATTGCTTTCCTTTGTGTTTTGGAAACCAAGATCTGATCCTGGAAACATTGTCTTCTACATCATACATCAATGCATATACATGTTGATCAAGTAAAACGTGTCCTGAAGGCTAGTAGCACAAGTTTCTTAGAATCTTACAGGGAGCAATGGAGAAGGAGAGGATGGTCAACGACACCTCCATATGCAAAGGCTGTGTATGTCGGAATTCCACTTGCTTTGTGCAACACTTGTTGGTTTCTCAGAAACATCTGGTTAGCCACTGTAGAAAATGGAATGCCAAACTATATGGGTGCCAAGGGCATCGTTTGCCTAGGGTGCCAAAAACCCTGGCCAGACCTGTATGGGTCACCATACTGATAGCATACGGGCCTGCCTAAATCTCCAGGACTGGACTTGGCAACCCGGTATGCAAGCTAACTGACTGCTTTCCAGCCGCGCGCCTGCCCCAAACGCTACTGGGCGGTCGCGGCGCGGTTCATTTGAAAGCTGACACAGCCGCTCTTGCCAGCCTGGGCAACCAGCCGCTAGGAACCAGATGCAAAGGACAGGCTCTTGTGAGCCTGAGAGGAGCCATGTTTCTGTAAACCTCTGTTCCAGCAGCAGCCATTTCGCAGAGAGCTGACAGCCACGTACTCAATGCGAGCTGCTCCCCCTCCCAACTTCCTCCGTTGCTCAATGGGTCGTTAGCGGTGATCCTGATATCAAGATGAGTCATCCCCCCCTGTCCAGCTGCAGAGATCCCTGGATGTTTGCATATATCGCTCCCATTGTTCCTGAATGTAAATCACATCAGCAGGGAGATTCCAGACCATCACGGGTTGCGAAAGCCATTGGCATTAGAATAGATTTCCAAATTCTCACTACCCTGCCCCGGTAGACACAGCTTAATCCTTTTGTCACCTGGGAACCTGGGAGGGGTAAAACCCCTCTTCCTGCCCCCAGAAAAATAGTATAACTGGGATGCCCCTGGCCCATTCTAGTCACCTTAGGTCTTTCCTGGCACCTTTGCCGTTACTCTGTTGGTTTGGTTTCGCGAGCCTTACCACGCTCCCTCCCGCCTTGCTGGTCAAGTCTACGGGAACCCCTACCCCTATCTCGGTCTTCCTTTTCAATCTGTTTGTAGCCTGCGTGAGATTGGACAACACCTCATCTAGATACGGTAAATATTGGATCAACGATAACCTGCCACATTGGCAAATGTCTCTGTACTACTCTCTTTAATTTACTAGTCTCTTTGTATGCTTGTGCTGCACCATTTGAATGCTTGAATACATAAACACTGTTCAATTTGGAATCCTTTTGTCTGTCTTTATTCAAACGTCTCATTAAACGGATTCTGGTAGCGTTGAGTGCGAACCCGCTATATAAATACATAGTTACCGATTGCTCAGCTAATTTCCCCATATAAAGGAGCATTTCGGCTAACAATACCAAGTAAATTAACATTTGTGTGTCATCATGTACTGCCCTACACTGTCTAAAAGTCAGGCATGCCTTCCAGAGTAATCCCAGTAGAAGTTAAGGCTGACAGTATGAATACAGCTGAAAAGACAGCCGCTTTCTTCTCCCTTTCCTGTACACGAGACTGTTTCAGTTCCTCAATGCCATTGTTCGGATCAAGTTGGCAAGGTTTGAGGTTTTCTAATTCCTGGGTGTCAAACCTGGTGTGCTACTGGGAACATTACTTTTCTTCTGAAATGCTTCTTAACAGTTTAGTTTACACAGCAACTGATTTTGGTGACTTTAATGCCTCTTGAGATGGTGAAGTGGCTATGACAAACTTTTCTTTTTCTCGCTTTCCAGATCAAGGCTGATTCTGCCAAGGTCGATGCTTTCAGGGCCTCGCTTTCTAAACTAGGAGATGTTTATGTCAATGATGCTTTTGGAACGGCACACAGAGCTCACAGGTGTGTAGCAGCTATCCTTATGATGTTGTGGCTAGACATCCGTGCATCTCGGAGTCATTCTTTGTATATACAGCAAGACAACCTTGCTGTCTTATGCCAGGAGCACGTCGTCCAAAGTGAAATGGGAGATCACTGCCCTGGAAATACAATAAGACCTGCGTCAGAATTTGTGATAAGTTACTGTGATTGTTCTGTTTGAGTAATTCTGAGCTTTAGAAAGGGAATCTATGTGCTAGAGCACAATCCTTGGTATCCCAGGTAGCAAATGATGGGGAAGACTTTCCTGTACCTGAGGCTTCAGGGAGCCTTTGTCTGCAGGAACACATGATGATAAGGAAGGTGAGTGGATGCTCTGACTCAGAACCAGACAGTTCTGTCTTTCAGCGTATGCACACTACTTCTAAAAGAATTAGATCTCCAGTTTAAGACTCTTGCTAATATTCCTGCTTTGTAGGAAATCTAAGTAGTCATATCTTCCACATTGTTTAAAATCTTCTGCCAAGTTATGGGAATGCCTTTGAATTGATACTCCACCAAAAAGACATTTTAATGAAAGAAAGCTCTCTGGAAACAAGACTGGCTTTTATTGTTCTTGGCGTGAGGTTACACCCACCAGTATAAAAAGCAGAATCTGTAGTGAATTGTCAGGTTAGAAAGACATACGTGAACCATTAACGCAGGGGTGTCCGATCTTTTGGCTTCCCTGGACCACATTGGAAGAAGAATTGTCTTGGGCCACACATAAAATACACTAACACTAACAATAGCTGATTCATAATGTTTTAAGTAAGTTTACGATTTTGTGTTGGGCCACATTCTTAGCCATCCTGGGCCGCATGCGGCCCAAGGGCTGCAGTTTGGACACACCTGCATTAAAGTATCATGACTTCTATTGTTGAATTATGTTTTCAGTGTAGATATCTGTGCAGTTGTGGGCTTCAGAGGTTTTATGGTGACTGATCCCTGGTAGGTTCAATAGAGCAAGCAGGGGGACTCATCAGTGTTACAGATCACTATTTTTTTTCCCTCCTCCAATGCAACAGTTCCATGGTAGGGGTGAACCTGCCACAGAAAGCAGCTGGTTTCCTGATGAAGAAAGAACTGGATTACTTTGCAAAAGCTCTTGAGAATCCAGAACGTCCCTTCTTGGCAATCCTTGGAGGGTAATAATCCCATCATTTCTTTTCTTTCCCTGCCTCTTGTTGGTTTTCTGAACTTATTTGAACTGTTCACTTGTTTTAATAACTGATCAGTTTGTGATAGGAATTGTTGAGCTTCCTCTCTATGGGGAAATACTCCTTTGTAAACCTCTAAGGCTGTAATCCAGTCAATTGGTGTATCTGGCTTTGTTTTTTTAAAGCTGTCTCAAGCTCCTTTAGTGTGCTTTGAGTTATAGGCCAGATCTGTGTGAATTTTCACCAGAGTTCAGCGTGCAAATATGCTCTCGTCCCAGCAGTTGTCTGTAAACAAACACTGTCTGATCTTATGCAACTGACACCTAATGAATGCTTATCAACTCCTTCAGCTTTCAAGGGACACTTTTTCCCCAAAGCGCAGGTGCAGCCTTGTCCAGTATTGATTTGTAGGAAGAAGAGGAGTGCTTTTACTCCTTGTCAACTGGGAAAAAATGACTTAAATATAAGTGTATTACACACAGTGCAAGTACTGGGTCAATTGGTCTTCTAAGCACACTGCATAGCCACTGTTGCTATTGTTGCATTCGGTGGCTGTGGCCTGGAAAAGCAAGGCTTTCCTGTAGAAAGTACTGCATCAGGGACAATAGAAGTTCCTTACTGCTTTCTGCTCTTTTAAAGCAGTGTCTTTTATGTATGCTGAGATTTCATTGCTGAAATTTTTACTGACTCAGTTATGCCATTAGCACCTTGGCTTTAATCCACTGTTGATCATACTTGTAGCTGCAAATGGTGAAAACTGGCATAGTGTAGTGGCTGTAAGTAATAGTGTGAGCAGGAAACTTCCCAGTTCAAATCTCATCTCAGTCAGTGAACATACTAGGAGATAATAGCACTTCTGTTGAGGCAGCTGTGCACGATTTGTCTGGATTCCCCTCTCCAAACAACAATAGTGTTTCTCTCCCCCCCCCCCAGCATCCTATTTTAAAAGAAATTTGTTTTAAAAGCTCTTATTTATGTTGTTGAAAAGGCTGTGCTAGAAACAGCCTGGTGGTCTGTAACGATTCTGGACATCAGAAAATCCCAGTCATCACCCAGTGTTACATGCATTCAAGGACTGTTGTGCAATAGAATTTTTTTTCTCGTCGAGCATCACGTCTTGTCCAGCCGTTGCACAGGTAGAGCAGCCCTGCAGATTGTTCCAATCAGATTTTTGAGATGGGCATTTTTTGCTACAAAGACCTGGGTTGCTTTGGTGCAGAAGCTTACTATCAAAGCCAGGTTTTGATGGTAAGTGAAAGGCCTCTCTGTAAGGGAATTATGTAGCCATAGATAGTAGGAGCCAGTGGCCTTGGATCATTGTAAAATAATCTTCTCTATTAAGTAATTGGTTTCACTACTACTGTCTGAGGAAAATTAGATTTTTCCCCAGTGGCATTGCTATAGGACTACTATTCCAGCAGGTGAAGCTTCTTCCATTGGTGGAATAGAGTATCCTTGGATTCTGGCATCCCTACCTGTTCTACAAAAGCAGTCCTGAGACCTGGAAGGAAAACAAAAAGGAGGGGAAAGTAAGCCAAAAAGCTCCCTTGGTGTGGCTCATGACCTGTCCCCTCTATAAAGACTAACATTGTGTATTCAAGGTAAAGTCCAAGTAATTAAAGTACTAATAGCAAGGCCAGCTTGCCCATTCTGAAAACATTTCCGTAGAAACTGTTATCTACCAGCATGTATTTGTAGTCACCAATCACTAACCAGGGCTGACCCTGCCTAGCTTCCAAGATCTGAATAGATTGGGCTAGCCATGACAAAGCTCTAGCTCCTTTTGTTTTTGCTGTCAAGTCACAGCTGACTTATGGCGACCACATAGGGTTTTCAAGGCAAGAAACGTTCAGAGGTGGTTTGCCATTTCCTGCCTCCGCCCCGGTATTCCTTGGAGGTCTCCCATCCAAATCCTTGCCAGGATCAGGGCTGAGGGTGTGTCACTGGCCCAAGGTCACTCAGCAAGTTTCCATGGCAGAGTGAGGATTCAGATCTGAGTGTCACAGATGCTAGTCCAACACTTTAACTACACCCCACTGCCTCTCCTCTAGCTCCTAGCATGTTGTAATTGTAGTTGCTGCACAGGTCATGCTTTAGTGTCTTTACGCCCCTTAAATATTTTCCCCTTCTCATTTATGCTCTTTAGCTGCCATGTGAAATATTTTGTTCTCCTTGCCATTTTAAATCATCCTAAAGCCAAAACAGTACAGATATGAAATAACAATGAGAGTTTTTTTTAAAAAAAAAAAACATTTGCAGAGAATGTATACTCAGTCATTGCACAAGCCAGAATTTTAACACAAAAGCAAAAGGGGAAACAGCTATAACAATTCTTAATAAAACAGCAAATGAAATAAAAATTTGATGTATAAAGGGTGATAAATATAGATAAACCTGTGGTTTTGCCTCAGATTGAAGGATAACCTAGATCTGGTTAACGTTTATAGTTTTGTCTCACATTCTGCTTTTAATGAAGATCGGTCCATTATCATCAAGACATGTGTCTTCATAGTGTTTCTCTCTTCTTTGTAAGCCTGTATATCAGGGGTCCTCAAACTTTTTAAACGGGGCCAGTTCACTGTCCCTCAAACACTGTTGGGGGCTGGACTATAGTTTGAAAAAAAATATGAACAAATTCCCCGCGTGTGCAGGGGAGAAGGAAGCGGCGCGAGGGGGCTCTCCTGAAAAGCATCCTCCTCCCGAGCCCGGACCTTCCCCCTTCGCTCTGCGGCTGGGGCTCGGCCTTCCCTCGGCAGACGTGGCCTCGCTCCTGCCCCAGCCTCCCTTGCGCTCTCTGCACGCACAGAGGCGAGTTAATGGGGAATAAAGAGGCTAGAGTCCACGGCAAGTGCCTGCGCCTTACAAATGTAGTGGTTAAGAGTGGCGGTTTGAAGCGGGGACTCTGATCTAGAGAACTGGGTTTGATTCCCCACTCCTCCACGTGAGAAGCGGAGGCTAATCTGGTGAACCTTGTTGGTTTCCCCACCCCTACACACGAAGCCAGCTGGCTGACCTTGGGCAAGTTGCAGCTCTGTTAGAGCTCTCTCAGCCCCACCTGCCTCACAGGGCGTCTGTTGTGGGAGGGTATGGGAAGGGGATTGTAAGGCAATTTGAGTCTCCCTTTAGTGGTAGAGAAAGTCGGCATGTAAAAACCAAGGCCATTTATGCACGGGAGGTTTTGCCTTGGATTTGCTGCTCTCCAGATGCACATTTTCCCCATCCGAATTCTCCAAACTCTGCCTGGGGGTGGGGGGGAGCCAGCCAGGCCACGAAGCTAGGCAATGAGAAAAGACTCCTAGTGGGGCGTGCTGCGGAAGAGAAGGGGGCAACCGGGCCCAGGAAAGGGGGTTTTGGGCCGGGGAGGGTGGGAGGGTGAAGGGGGTGACCGGGCGGCGTGCGAGGCAGCAAGACGCCTCGTGCGCCCAGGAAAAGGGGTTTTGGGCCGGAGAGGGAGCAGAGAAGGGGGCGACTGGGGTGGGAGGGAGGCTTCTGGTTGGGCGCACACGGCCAGGAAGCCCAGAAAAGCTCTGGGGAGGGGGGCAAGGGGGGGGACTGGCTTTCTCAGGGGCGGACAAAAGCCCTCCAGGGGCCGGATCCGGCCCGCAGTTTGAGGACCCCTGCTGTATATATTGGTAGTAATTACAAGAGAAAACACGATTCCTCTTAACAAGCCTGCACAGAGTTTTAGAACAGTCTTGAGAATTCTACAATTCTGTCTGTTTGAATAGTGATATGGTTCTCTCTTTCCATCTCCATTCATCAGAGCTAAAGTTCAGGATAAGATTCAGTTGATCAATAACATGCTGGATCAGGTCAATGAGATGATTATTGGAGGCGGAATGGCTTTCACCTTCCTCAAAGTGCTCAACAACATGGAGGTAGGCAGACTACAGTGTCTACTCTTTGGGTGCAGGTTAGATGGGCATGAAAGATTCCCTTTGTATGCCGTCTGTTGTCCTCTTAAACAATGATAAATTTTAATATGGGCCCTGGGCATATATAGATTCTACTGAGACATGTTTCCTATTTGAAAAGATGCAAGTTCTGGATGTATGTTTAAGAATTGTGGGTTTCTTATGGGTTATGAAATTCATCTTGTTGTCTTTGAAGTAATTTGTAATTCCTTCGCCTTTGGCTCTGACATCTGCCCACAAGCTTATGTTGTTCATTTAGAAGGGGAGGGGATATTGCTGGTACAAGTCTTGCTTTTGAAGTTTTGGGTTGTTTAACAGTCTGGATAAGCAAATATGCAGTGGCTGCAATATTGTATTATCTTCTGCTTTCAGATTGGCAATTCTTTGTTTGATGAAGAAGGGTCAAAAATAGTCAAGGACTTGATGTCCAAAGCGGAGAAGAATAAAGTGCGAATCACTTTGCCCGTTGACTTTGTCACTGCAGATAAATTTGATGAGAACGCCAACACTGGAGAAGCCACAGTGGCCTCTGGGATTCCTGCAGGATGGATGGTAGTTTGAGGGGTGAAGCTCTGTGCAGAGGGGGGAGGCTTTGTCATTCTGCCTTCTCTCAGTGTTCAGGTGAAATGGCTAAACAGCCTATTTCCCCCCTTTCTGGCCTTAGGGTTTGGATTGTGGTCCTAAAAGCATCAAGCAGTTTGTTGAAGCTGTGGGCAGAGCCAAGCAGATTGTTTGGAATGGTCCTGTTGGTGTGTTTGAGTGGGACAAGTTTGCCAAAGGAACCAAAGCTGTGATGGATAAGGTTGTTGAAGTTACAGGAAAAGGCTGTATCACCATCATTGGTAAGGACAGATCTGCCATTTCCTTCCCTTTGTTGAACAGAGTAGCTGAAAAAATCTTTTTTTTTATTTCAAATGAAAGTTATTTTTTTTCCTTCCGGTAATAAGCTAGTTTTCCTCCTCGTGTTCCACAAAGCACTCTAGTTTTTTTTTCTGTATCAGTATTTTGTTAATTGTGCATATACCACTCTCCAAAAGAGATCCAATTTGTTTCACTGGGCAGGTGGGGGAGACACTGCTACATGCTGTGCCAAATGGAACACTGAAGACAAAGTTAGTCACGTGAGCACTGGTGGTGGGGCCAGCCTGGAACTTCTAGAAGGTAAGAGTCTGCTTTTCCTGTGTTTGACCGAGCTCAGTAAAAGGTCCTACTTTGAGTGCATGTTCCTAATGCTGTAGGTTGTTCGTCTTGAGACTCAGCCCTCACACGAGTGCCTCAGGGCTGGGTGCAGATGAGAATCGGTGCCTCCACGTGGGGGTTGTACTCATGGAGTGTGCAGTGCCGTAATATTTGAAATTTCCTCTGAAAGTCACTCTTGTTTTGTATATAAGCAAAGACATGCATTTTAAAGTATCAAGAGTTAATAGGCAGCTTTTCATGAGCTGTATTTATTGTGAATTTTTGAATGCCTTTTAGTTTCCTTTGATAACTAGCCATTTCCCAATCTCTGTAAATCTTCCCATCCTATAATGTACTCTGAAAAAGAAGTTGAACTGAACTAGCCTGCGACTGTTCTTTCCAGGAGTTGTGTGCTCGACAGGGCCCTTTGTCTCCGTTGCCTAGGAAATAACAGTGAAAGGAAAGAATGAAAGCTGCTAAAAGGAGGTCTATGACAGCTTAAGGTTTTGGGTGCAGAGTAGCTACCATCCTTAATTTTTCTCAACTTGAGGAAGTTTTCCCACTGTCCCTTCAGAGATTAAGCCAGTTTGTCCATTTTGCTGTTTGGCTACGCCCTTTGCCTTTTGATGTTTTGGGACCTGAATTTTCTTGTCTTTTGTTACAAATTGTCTTGAGAATAGTTGTGACAAAGTTGGTCTGAAAATACAACAATGCTAGCAACTACAGTTTGAGAGGATGTAAGATGTGTTTAAGATAAATGGTGAACTGACTTTTCTGTGTTTTAAACTGTCTGCAGGTAAAGCTCTTCCTGGAGTAGCTGCTCTGAGCAATGTGTAATGGCTAGAATCTGAGATGAGTAAGAACCCCTTCCCTAGGACGTTCCTGCACATCCAGCCCTTCAAGCAGCTGCTACAACGCTTCAGTATCTGTGCAAGAGGCAGATCCCAAAATGTAAACTGGAAGCAAAAAGGAATGAGGAAGAGGTTAAGATGGCTCAATTTTAGGGAGTCTGCAGTTTACATAATGTCGATTTGTCCACCGTTACCCCACTTGAAACATCTGTACTGTATTCAATGGGTTTTTTTGTGAATTAGTGTACATATTTTTTGCCTTTCAAGAGCAGTTAGATGTTAGTTCCTGAAAACAAATTCCTCCACTTATCTTCAACAGCTGCTGCTGTTTCTCACTTTGGCACAATCCAAATGCAAGAGGAAAAATCTGAATTTCTGAATGTTTACCACAATACTAACTTCTAAATAAATGTTTAAAATAAGAACAGAGTTGGAGGTGTGTTGCTTCTTTCTTTTACATTGAGTGCATTGATTTTTTTTTAATTCCAGAGAGGCAGACATGTTAATCTGTTGCAGCAAAACATTTTAGTCTATAGTTTCATCGGTGAAAATATTTATTTAGCTCGATTCATAGCCCACCTTTCTTACTGAGACTCGAGGCCAATTACAGAGTACAGAAAGAAGGGAAAAAAGTAATCCTACAATATAGGCTACTGAATGAATACAAAATTGAATGGCAGTGTGAACAACAAACTGCCCAGGCCAACATAGCATGAGCAATGCAGAATGTGCGATTGAAATGGTACAAGGCAATGCAGTCCCCACTCCCATACGAAGGGGCCCTTCTGGACCATTCTGTCCCACCATAGTTCTAATTCATTACAGGAATGCCTTCTTTTAACATTTCTGTTTTGCACATTTTGCATTGCTAATACTGTGGGAGCCTTCCTGACCTCATCAGGTAGGCTGCTCAACAGGGTGGGAGCCACACTAGTAGACAGTTGCTGATGTTACCAATTTGCAGAGAGGAACCTTCAAAAAGTTCTGTTCAGACAACTGAAGTTGCCACTGTGGAGCATAGTGGAAGAAGTGGTCCCACAGGTGTTGCTGACTTCAAGGGAAGACTGGTGATTGCATTACAGCTGATTTCAAGGGAAGACTGGTGTTGAGTGCATTACAGCTGTCTAGCCTAAAGGTACTATGATATGGATCCACGTGGCCAGGTTGACCAAGTCAGGGGGGCTAGGTGAATGCTTTTTTTGCAGCTGCTTCAGTAGTAATGCTGGGTATAGTATAACCCCTAGCCTCTTAACTGAGTCAGAGGGTGTGAGTTGGACCCCATCAAATATGAGAAGTGAAGCATCCTTCCAACCAGCATTACCTCTGCATTTTTAGGATTCAGTTTCTATTTGTCCACCTTTAGCCATTTAACAGCAGTAAGACACTGGTTCAAGATCTCTATGTAATTACTAGGCAGTTTCGATAAAGAGATGAAGCGCTGAGTGTCATCAGCATATTGATGATGGCCTACTCCAAAACTGAATACATGAAACTTGTTTTATGTGCTATGGTTTTAACTGTTCAAGAGAAGGCTCCAATTTAATTTCTTTCTGCTGCCCGTGCATACTTCTTTAGTGAGTGGAAGATGGGATTGTTACCTCATAACATTGGTCAAAAGTTGCAGAGGTAGGATGTGAATTACCTTCCAGTTTTCAAAAGCAAGAAAGCTCCAAAGTAATATGATAAAGACCAAGAAAGCAGAGATCTTAGAATCACAGTTGAAGGGGAGTTTCACACACTCGCTGCATGAACTAAAGTATCCTTGATATAGATGCCTGTCCAGCTTCTGCTTGAGAACCTCCTGGGATGTACGGCTTACCAAGGCCCTCCTAGCATCATATACAAAATCCTGGATTTTCCTCTTGAGCTCTTTTCAATGTGGTACACAGCAAATAGAAATGGAGCAAGGGTGTCCCCTCCCAGCATGGGGTGAAACACAAGCCACTACGCTTCCATCCATGAAACTTGTGTGTGTTGGGGGGGGGGGGGAGCGTGGATTCAAGGTTTGGACCAAGCCTGGAAATGTTGGTTTGGTGATCAATGCTCTGCAGAGAAAGCCTCATCTTAGCACCTAATAGGGGCAGGAGTGGCACAAGGAAGTGAGTACAGGGAAGGATTTGGAGTCATGGGTCTTGGATCGCCTGTACTTGGAATCTGCAATGTCTGAAAGGAAAAAAAGCAGGGCCTGCTTCATGGCAAGTGTGGTTGGTGGGCTTGCCAATCTCCAGATCTCCCAGAATTGCAACTGATCTCCAGACTACACAGTTCAGCTCCCCTGGAGGGTGAGCTCTATGGCAGGGCTTCTTAAACTTTTTCCAGTTGCTACCCCTTTTTGCCAGAGAAATTTTTACACGACCCCGGGTATATAGGTATATAAAATATGTATACAAATCAAACATTTACTGATAATAAATCATAAATTTATTTTAAAACAAATTCTTTGGCATACATACCATTTTACCATTTACTGTTGCCAAATTTGTCACGACCTCCATCCACATTCAGTTACAAGACCCCATATGGGGTCGCGACCCACAGTTTAAGAAGCTTTGCTCTATGGAATTATACCTTCCCCTCCCCAAGCTCCACCCCCAAATCGCCAGGAATTTCCCTACCTTGGAGTTGGCAACCCTGTATAATACTGAGGATGGAGCTGCGAAGTCAGCAGCACCCCCTTCTCAGCCCCTTGACCTGGACGGTCGCGCCTCCCTCTCGGCGCCCGGAGGGGGCCGGCTACACGCCGGCAAGAGCCTCAAGTACTGACCCGCCCCCCAGCTGCTTTTCCCAAGAGCCTCTGCGGGCACCCTGCCCTACCCTTCGCAAGGCATGCTGGGAATCGTAGTTCCAGGCGGATGAGGGAAGTTAAGCGGAGGCGCCTCGGGGCCAGGCGGGGTCGCAACGACCATCTGCCGAGGGGAGAAGCGATGGGGCGCCCGGGCGCCGCCGCTAGCCCGGCGGAGAACCCAAAGGTAAGGCGTGGCTGCAGAGCCGTGCCGCGGAAGGAAGCAAGCAAGCAAGCAAGCAAGCGCGGGCCGGCCTCCGTCCGCGAGTGGCAGCGCGGGTGGGGTGGGGCGCCCGACCTGTGAACGCCCCAAGAAAGAGGGGCGGGGGCGGGGGCGGCAATCTCTGACCCCGCTGTGACTAGAGCCTCCCGTCCCGTCCCGTCCCCCGGCCTCGGGAGATGCCGTCGACGCCCTGCCTGCCCTCGGCCTCCCGCGAAGGGCCCCGATGGGCCCGGGGCTGCCTTTAATGCCCTCGGGTGCCCCGGAGCCCCACAGCGGGGGAGCCCAGCGTGAGTGGGCGGGGAGCTGGTAGGGTTATAAATAGGGTTGCCAACCTCCAGGTATTAGCTGGAGATCTCCCGTTATTACAACTGATCTCCAGCCGAGAGAGATCACTTCACCTGGACAAAATGGCTGCTTTGGACCCTATGGCACGAATAATTATTATATTATATTATAAATATATATAATTGTTGTTTATTCTGCACTGAGGCCCCTCCAAAGTCTAGGGTTGCCAGCTCTGGGTTAGGAAATACTTGGAGACTTTGGGGGTGGAGCCTGAGGGGGGGGGCTTGCGGGGGACTTCGGTGGGGTATAATGCCATAGAGTAGGGGTGTCGAACTCACTTGGGAGGAGGGCTGGATGTAACATAAATGTCTCTTGGTCCGAAGGGAAGTCCAGTGTTCAAGGGAGCAATTGTCATATCCTTTTCTGTTAAATATGTAATATCTGCAAAGAGGCTCATTTTGCTAATGAAAACTGTAGCCTTTGGGAGTGAGTTGTTACAATTCCAGGAAGCAAAATCATGTCCAGATGAGGATTTCCAGTTCAAAATTTCCCAAAGGCACGTCATGGTACTTTCATCTAAAAAATGTGTTGCTTATTTATCAAAGAGGAAAAATAAGGATGCTGGCAATTGCTTACCGTTGATAATTCTGACAAAGGCAATGGATTCAGCTGATCAGTGTCAGAGACTTGTCAGATATTTGAAGGCCAGATATGGCCAGATGCTAAGCTAATCACTTCCAATCCTGGCCATCTTGTGTGTCTTAAAGCAGCAAGTCTAAATTTCCTTTGTGGAAGTTAGCAGTGTTTAATGGGCAGCATTAACATCTGAGAGCATAGCAACACATGAAAGGATATCAGATTCAGGAGCTGATTGATTTACAATCTGGTGGAAGTATGCGATGTGCTAAAATGATTTTGACTTTTCTTGACATCTAGGATATGTTTCCACATGAGGCACGAAACATGATTTGATGCTTGATTTCTCAGTAGTGTGTCTTTCTGTAATAGCAGGATGTTCTTTATCAAAAGCATGTTTAGAACTGCAAAGGTTCTAAACAGAAAGAAAAATATATTTTAAAATACTATTATTTGATAATAGGAAAACACAAGGATTGCAGTGAATTTTGTATTTCCTGTGTCTGAAATGCACATGGGAAACTACACTGTCAATATTTCTTATTTTCAAACAGAACTTTCCCATTTTTTATCTCGGGGGGTTACCGCACTTGTACTCCCAGCGATGTATTAAGAGTTTGAAAATGTTATAAAAAATACTGTTCCCACTTTGTTTGGCCCCTTTAGCTGTGAAGTTGTCTTCCAACCATTTATAAGCCGTGGTATCCAAAACCCTTTTAAAGCACAAAGTGCGGTAACCCCCTCACGGAGAAGCACTTGGTCAAAAGAAAAAACAACAACAGATGATACAAGAGTCACGAAGTTGCAGTCACTATGCATGTCTTGGGTTGTATTAACAGAGGCATAAACATCCAAATCGCAAGATGAAATAGTTCCGCTGTACATTGCATTGGTCAGGCTGTACCTGGAGTATTGAGGCCTCACTTCAAAAAGGATGTGAACAGAATGGAGCAGGTACAGAGGAGAGCAGCAAGGATGATCAGGGGGCCTGGAGTCCAAGCCCTATGAGGAAAGGCTGAGGCAGTTGGGAATGTTCTGTCTGGAGAAGAGAAGGCTGAGGGGGGACATGATTGCTCGCTTTAAGTATTTGAAGGGATGTCACTTAGAGGAGGGCAGGGAGCTGGTCCTGTTGGCAGCAGAGGATAGGATTTACAATAACGGCTTTAAATTGTGGGCGGAAAGGTACCGGCTGGATATTAGGAAACGTTTTTTAACAGTAAGAGTAGTTCAGCAGTAGAGTCAGCTACCTAGGGAGGTGGTGAGCTCCCCTTCGCTGGTGGTCTTTAAGCAGAGGCTGGACAAACACTTGTCAGGGATGCTCTAGGCTGATCCTGCATTAAGCAGGGGGATAGACTAGATGGCCTCCATGGTCACTTCCAACTGTATGATTCAATCATTCTCTATTATTATTTTTTTCCACCCCTCTTTGCTGAGGTAATATGCAGTGCATCATACTGTGCATTTCTCCAGCACACTTCGGGCAGCCAGTTATTCTAGATGGGGATGGAGAAATGCACAATGTGATGACAGCACATATGGTGATGTGGTATACTATACCAGGGAGCACCACACCCCCTGCCAACACATTTCCTGGCATCCTCTAGGTATTTTTAGGAAGTGGATGGGGGCAGGTGGGCTTGTATCTAGCAGGGCTTCTGACTGCCCATTGGAGATCTGATTGCCTGTGCAGTTCTTATAAAACATGCTTTGGCAGCAGCTGCCACCACAGCAGAAAGATCTTCTCTGTGTGACTGAAGATAAGCTGTGTGTATAGAAAAAAACATTTTAAAACAATATGTTGATTTTAAAAGGCATCCTGTTAAAGAGTGTCTGCCTGTAATGTTGAAGAGTTACTATTGGAGTTATGCACTTCTTAACATTTTGTGGTTGGCTCTGCCTCCTGCAGCAGCAATTTTGTGGCTGCACCACCACCTTGTGTCAGAATTCCAAAGGTGCCCCCAGGCTCGAAAAGGTTGGGAACCCCTGGACTTTTAAAAACAAAAAAGTACACATTGAAAAACAGAAATGGAAAAATGAAAAAGTACACGGGCAGTCTTAGTGGCTTGGGGCCCCAGGCAAAAGTCCAAGTCTAACACCCCCAAACCACCTGGGACAGCCCAGGCTCAAGTGAAGCAGACAAGCTCAAGTAGGTGGGGCACCCCACAAAGGGGTGGGGGGATGTATGGGCCAGCTGGCCCCTTTCCAAGCCCGAGGGGGCAGGGGCAACCAAATGTAGCGGCCACCTGCTTCTTTCCCTGTCTGTGGGACAGCAGTGGCTGTAGGTAGAGCAAGTCCAGCCTGGGGCAGCATCCCCAGATGCCCCATGACTAAGATCGTCACTGAACTCACCAGGTGGTTAGAAGTACTGAAACCATAAATATAATATCCTGGACTTGCTGGTGTAGTAAGGAATGTACAGCATGTTTTGGACTGATTTGCATCATACAAAATGTTGTGGCAGCCAGGAGGACTTTGGATCACGTGTGCCTAGGGAGCTCTGTGTTTCTTAGGTGCACAGGGGCCCAATTCGGATCAGGACCACAGTGTACATGAGGAAGGGGCTTTAGCCTCTCCCCAACCAAGGGCTATTTACCCGACCTGAAATGATTGCTGTGTTGAGAAGTTTAAATGTAATTATAACTTCGCCTGAGTTTCCCAGTGACTCACTCAAGCAGTGGCTCCCTAGAGACATTTCTGGTCACAAAAACGGCATGGCAGGGGGAGAGAAGGTCTCTTATCCGTGTGTTACAGACGTCATCCAGATTGGTCCTCTGCACCTGCAGTCTGAAATCTTCATGGAGCCACAAGGACACTGTATCATGTGAATTGGCCCTATGCTACTTATATTCAGAAAACCTGGGCTATCCTGGGAGTCTACCATCAGGCTTGACTTGACCTTCCTTATAACAACCAGTGAAACATTCCTTGACTTCTTGCTAGAGTGCTAATCCATGCTAGATCACATGAAAATTTGTCTTGGGATAACCAAGGACACTTTGGAAAATGGTGACTATTTGCAGAGATGGCTCTCCAGATATGGTTCTGCTAACTGGCTACGTTTGAAGCACATGAATTCCTAGTCATCCTTTCCATAACACCCAACTCCCCAGTTATACTGAGAGTATACTTGTTTGCAAGATTAACAGACTAGAGCAGTGATTACAACGTTCATCTTAAAGTGCTGAAGTACTTCACATCTCAGATCAGTAGGTTCCTGGACAGGGAATATTATTACTGGCTTGTAAAGATGTGATGGTGGTTGTCCTCAAAATATGGTTCTAATAGGCTGCTCTTCCTACATCATCTCAAACTTCTCGATGGGGAACAATGATGGAGGGTAGATGAGAGAAAAGATGGGGTTTGAGAATATAGAGCAGAGGAGCTGGTGGGGGGAGGGGAGAGGAATGTTGAATTGCCATGAGTAGGAAGGAGCCTATGTGCAGTTGGGTCTCTGTATGTTAAAACGTCACTATCTGTACAGTTCTTGTGTCTTGTATGTTGCATCTCTGCCAACATACTGCAGATGTGGAAAATACAAAGGCAACCAAAAAGGAAAAGCTGTTAGGAAAGCTGACCAAGAAGATGACCACAGAGATAATTCAGTCTTTCATCTAATGCTGCTATTGGCCTGAAGAAGGGTAAAATCTGTGACCCGTGATCTGTTATTTAGCCAAAAAGTATATGGGAAACTAGGCTGGTTAATGAAAGCCGAGACAGAGCACTCATTAGCGGAGCATTGAATTCCCCTGGCTTTTACCCATCTGTTTCCTTTTGGCCCAGTTTCCAACAGAAGGACTCTTTCAGGTGGTGGCCATGGCAACTCACTATACAGCTTCAAAGCCCCAAACCTGCGTGGCATGCAGCTACATATCTGCGTCTGGATGGTTCATGTCCAGCTTAAATAGAATTCAGAGTGGGATAGAGTGGGATATAATGGGTAAACTAGAGGACTATGGACTGGACCCTAGGATAGGATAGGGAACTGGTTGCAGAATCACACTCAAAGAACAGTTGTTAATGGCATTTCATCTGAATGGAAAGAGGTGTCCAGTGGGGTGCCACAGGGTTCAGTTCTGGGCCCGGTACATTTCAATATTTTTATGAATGATCTGGATGAGGGTGTGGAGGGACTACTAATTAAATTTGCAGATGACACCAAATTGGGAGGAGCAGCGATCACACCAGAAGATATAGAATTCAGCGAGATCTGAACACACTGGAAAAGTGGGCGGATGTGAACAGGATGCAATTCAACAAGGATAAGTGCCGAGTTCAACATCTGGGTAACAGAAATGAGGGACATGCATACTGGATGGGGGATACACTTCTGGGCAGCTGTGTGTGTGAACAAGATCTTGGGGTACAGGTGGTCCGTAAATTGGAATACGGGGTGACCTATATGCTCAGGGCCTGCTTATAGCCAGGGATCTCTGAATCCCTGACATGGACAGTAAAATATCAGACTTCAAGGCCTGGCTCATTATCTCTAACAGAACATTCCCCATAGGCTCACCAGGACATTCAGTATAATCAGAAAGTTTCCCCTCAGCAGGAAATGCCATGGTCTGGTTACTTCAGAAAAGAACCTCTGTCTTCAGGGTCAGAAAGTTATTTCTATAGGATTGAGCCAGCCTGGGGTTTTATATTCTAAAAATCTCTTATACCTTTTCCAAACTTGTAATAGGCTGGATCTAATAATATGTTGGTTAAAAGCCCTATTTACCTTATCCTTTTCATACCACAAATATGCATGCCAACCAAATCTAAGATCAAATCCTTCCAATTCTAACAACCTAGGATTTTCTAATAAAATCCAATTTTTTAACCAGCCAAAACAAGATGCTTCATAGTACATTTTCAAATCTGGGAGACCTAACCCCCCTAATTCTTTTAGCGCAATTAAATTATTATAAGCTATCCTATGCCTCTCATTACCCCAAACAAAATTCAAAATTTCTTTCTTCCATTGTTTAAATTTTTTTTACCCCTTTTATAAACGGCAAATTTTGAAATAAAAAAAGCATTTTGGGTAAAACCATCATTTTGACTACTGAAATCCGTCCCCAGAGCGATAGAGGTAACTTCTCCCAATCCTATTGAAGCCTTTATGAAAAGAGGAAATCAACTTAATTTAGACCTGGGTAACTATAGAGATATCATTGACTATATTGGAGAAGACTGGCAACTTAAATCAAGGAAAGAGCTTAAAATTAGAGATTGGTTCATGTATTATAAATTAAACGATATATTTAATAAAGATAAATGTATAGGTTTTAATAGAAGCAAATCTAAATTGGAATTAATATTAGACTTGGGAAATAAAGGATTGATAGCTAAGGTATATAAAACTTTAACAGAAATCAATGTAGAGCAAGAAAGGATTAAACCAGTGATGATAAAATGGATGAGTTCTACGAGAAGTTATTATATGGCTTGGGGAACTCCTGAACTGAGGAGCAGGGTAACTCCCCCCCGCTAGGGACAGGAAGTTTAAAAGTAAGACCTGCCTCCTTAAGTGATAGGTAGGAATCACCTATGCTGAAATGCCCTCCCTTAGAGTAGAAGGACCTATGAGGCTTCTGCCCGGGGCTGCCTCCCCCACGCCCCTCGCGGTTCGGGCCGTTAAGTGCCTACACTCTTAGAAAGGACCCCTTCCTGAGAAGGGATATGTTATCTTATTCAGCGAGACACCACTAGACCGGAATCAACGGTTCCTAGAAACTTGTTATCGTTCCTAGAACATCTCTTGAACACGTCAATAAATTTATAATACTGGACAAGAGTAGAAGTATAAAAAACACATTTATTTACATTATACAATATATGCTTTTTGGTTGCAAAGCCTTAAAATATCATATAAGGATAGACATCATTAGTCTTAAACATGTTTATGTAGCAAGTAATCATTCACATTCTCTATGCCTCCATAGAGGAGTATTTTAGTCAGAATATACTCATAAAGTATCCTTAGTGCAATGCACCTTCATTCAGAATATAAGGTTACAGAAATCCTGTCAAAATATGGTTAATTCTTTGGAGAAAGATTTGGTTAGAAGCATCCTAACTTAAATCATTCAAAACATCATAATATTTCAGTACAGAAGACACACTATACCTTGCTATGTCATCTGTCATCTGGAGTCCTTTAAGAGTCTAAGCTCTATGAGAACATATGAAGTTATCCCAGAGTATCTGTATTTGCTAAGTCTTGAATCCTTTAAAGACTTCTATTAATATTCTTAACTGATCATCATTAAGATCAGGCATTGTGTATGTACATGCTATGCATGCTCTTTCTAGTTTTAGACAGCAATGCTGAATATATAAATACTATGTGTTAGCTTAAAGCTGTTAAAGTCTCTTTGACTGTGCCAATCGTGTATGTGCTGTACAATGTATCAGCATTGTGCATATCTCACAGAGTACAGAGAATCTCCTTTCCCTTCAGGAATATCTCTGTTCTCTTGCTCTGAGTAGGTTCAGAAGTCCCTCTGTTAAGTAGAGGACGTTCTGACACAATCTCAGAGGTCTAGCTATTAGCCCTGTATTCAGGATGCTTCTTAGCATTGGTAAGCCAAATAGGCTTAGTTTGTAAGAATCCATAAATCCAATGGACTCTCAGTGTTCCAATACATGGAAAGATCACTGCACTTAGATTCCTATTCAAAGGATAGGAATTCTAAGGGTCTCTATCCTCTTCTAGGAATAGAGCAGTCTCACAAGAAGACTGTAAGTAAGATATGTTGAAATATCCAGATCTTGATACTTCAAGATACCTGCTGTCCACGCAAGGATCAGAGTTTCAATGTTTTACGTCTCAAGCCTTTTGAGATGGAGAAGTGCTACATCAGACAGCTGCAGTCTGCCAGTCATAGCACTCTGAAGTGCTGGCTGTACTGTGGCTGTATTTATACTGTTTCTAGACTCATTAAGAGTGAAGAAAGCTCCTTTATCCCCTCCTTCTTATCCTTCCAGAGGGGTGCCTTTATTTCTTCTTATCAGATGTCAGGAGCAGTGTAGAAATGGCTTAGTATCCAGCTGCTCGTGTCTTATGTCCTTATATGGACTTCCTTTCCTTTCACTCCTCTTTGCTTAAAATATAAACACTCATTTCTGAGTTATATGATTATGGTATATACATTATTTGTATACCATCCTCTTCGTTAGGACAATACGCATTAAATGAGACTACTTAGAAGTCTAGCACAACATTTAACTATATAACTCATAAAACACAATTATAGCTGACATTGTCACTTGCAAAGTGACATTGTTTACGTTTGGTCAGCTGCATAGCCTTCAGCAAGATTACAGAAGGCAAGAAAGCATATTACTCTTATCTTTAAGAGAACTTTAATGCCTTTAAGCTATAATAAGCACAGTTTCAGTATTAATGTACTCTCAGTACATTAAGAGATCTTAAGACCTTTAAAAGGACAAGTGTTCTTCCTTTGAGATTCTGACATCTGGTAGCTGAGTCAGAAAGGTGATTTTTATCAACCCTGGAAGGTACTCTGTGCTGCCCCTTCAAGGACAAAGCCAGAGTAACTTTAGTTAGCTTTTGATAGAGCTGACTTTAAGAGCATTCTGTCAGCCTTTTGTAAGCTGACAGGCTTTTCATTACACAAACCTCTGCAGTGGCTCAGTGTGAGAGTTCCCAACTCCCTGGGCTAACTTCGCCAAATCACTGCTCAGGCTTGAGTGCAGAAACAATAGATTTATTGAAGGCTTCAGACAGATGAGACAGACACGGATTCAAAGTTGCAAGTGAATTGGCATAGCCGGGTTACAAAATATATCTATTCCAGGGCACTGGGGTTCACACAGATGTTATGGGAAGTTACAAGATAGATTGGTGCAATACAAAACATCAAACGGGTCCCAGCGAGGCTGCTAGGGCTATCAGATCTTCAAGGCCGGACTCGGCCTGAGGGAGTGCTCGCAGGAAGCGCGGCAGGGGAGGGTACCTGGGCAAGACAGCAGAGGCGCCGGGTTGCGGGGAGGTGTGAACTGCTTTTACGAGTTCAAAGAGATAAGCAAAGAACAAAGTGGGGAAGGGAAACAAGGGATACCAGACCCTCACACTCAGTTTGCATGATGTGTTTAAGCTCTATATGGAATTAATTCTGCACATGTTCACATGATTATGTCAGGGCCTGGCACACCACCATCCCCCACCCGGCTGCCGTCGGTGTCTCCTTGGCCTCAGAGTCTGGGCCTGAGGAAGTTTGCCCCTGCTCGATCCCAGTAGCTGCCTAGTTGCCCATAGTGATTGGCAATGGCTGCCTCTCTCCTCGTAGCCTGCTTGTCAGGTGGCCTCGAGAGCCAAGAGGCCCATGTGGCCCAGCTAGCTGGCTCCCCCACTGCCTGGGTCGGCGGAAGGCCTCATCGACGACACCTTGGCCAGTGGTGCCTGTGGCGTCGGCGATGCGCGTGGCAGGACTTCCACTTGGGCCTTGGCAGTGTCCTCTGGGACTGTCCTCTTACTCCCTGGGCCCTGCCGCTCTCCAGGAGGCTCGTGCTGCGACGTTTCGAGCGGCGGCAGTGGCTGGGGCCACTGTGGCGGCGACAGGCTCAGCAGGACTCCCTCTACCTGGCTTTCGGTGGTATAAATAGGTGAGCCAGCGTGGTGTAGTGGTTAAGAGCTGTGGTTTGGAGCAGTGGAGTCTGATCTGGAAAACTGGGTTTGATTCCCCATCCTACACATGAAGCCAGCTGGGTGACCTTGGGCACGTCACATTCTCTCAGCCTCACCTACTTCACAGGGTGTCTGTTATGGGGAGGGGAAGGTGATTGTAGGCCGGTTTGAGTCTCCCTTAAGTGGTAGAGAAAGTCAGCATATTAAAACCAACTCTTCTTCTTCTCCTCCTCCTCCCCGGACGCGCAGGTAGGTCTGAAAGGCTGCGGGAGTCCTGGGAGTGCAGCAAGAGGTCTTGGATCAGACCTCTTACAGTAAGTGCCAATGTTCCTTTCTGAAAGGCCTCTGGACATGAATAGACTATCAACTCTCACAGGTCTACTGCCATTCTCCACACTCTGCTTAAGTTGTATTAATCATTGTGTGAGATGCACTGATTGTTTACAATCAGCGGCTGCCTGATAAGGTCATTCTATGGGCTGGAATGGGATTGAGGTCAGGCAAAAAAACCTCTAGACTTATTAAGGATTGGAATTCTTGGCAGGAGGTATGCAGGGGACACTTCTGAAATGAGAAGTTAGCTTTGTGCACATATGAAAGATAGGATGGTTGTGGAGGGGACAATAATATGCATTCCCCAGGCACAAAATCTTAGTTGGTTATCTCCAATATCTGATATGTGTAAACTTTAAAGAAATGTAATTTAAATTTAAAGAAACACATTATCTTGCTCTAATTATATTTAATCTAACAAACGGTAGAGCATCAGGGATATTGGCGTTCTGTTTATAATACATCATCCAGCTCAGACAAATGGGTCTGATTAAGTCTCTTGTTTCTTTGTATCTGTGTTAATGACTCAGATGTGCTTTGTGCAGGGATTTGGGGAGATAAATATGAATGGAATATTGCAGATCCTGTTCAGCTTCTTTTGGTAGGCATCACTCATTCTGCATCTGTTACATGCATTTTCTAGAATGTGTCTAAGTAACTGTGAATACTAAGCTGCTGTACTCTTTCATAAATGGAGGGCTTCTGAGGTGCCCTGAGATTACTACAATGCATGGTGCCAATCTGAGATGAGTTCTCCAACCGCATTTCTGTGTGCAACAAAAAATGTTTGGATCCTTCTAAATGGTTTTCTAAGTAGTATTTATGTTCTTTCCACGTAACCTTTGCCCAGCTGCATAACTTGGCTGGAGAGAGTGGCTGGAATGAGCGACTTTTTGGAGCACTTTCCTGTGGCATTTCCTGTATTTTGACATGGTGGTTTGATCTATTCATGGACAACTGCAAACTTCCTTTATCTGGCAGGCCCTTGAAGGGTGCAGTATCCTGGGGGTGGAAGCAAGGGAGGGTATGGAAGACCATTTGGCAAAGGGAACCTGTGATGTTGTGCTGCTCAACTGGCTCCTTTCCTGCTAAGCTAAACTTATCTAGTTTGGTTAAAATGCAGTGCGCTTACTTGAATACTTGTAAAATAAACAGAAGATGTTGGTTCTAAAAGACGAGACACATTTTTAAACTAGTGAATAAACCCACATCTTCTCCCACCTCCCTAAAAACCATCACTGTTGTCAGCAATAGTAAGTGTATCTTTTTATTGCCATCAATATGGCAATATTGACTTATGGCAACCCCTGGTGGGGTTTTCAAGGCAAGAGACTTTAGAGGTGGGGTTGCCATTGCCTGTAGCAACCCTGGACTTCCTTGGTTGGACTTCTCATTCAGGTACTAACCAGGGTTGATCCTGCTTTGCTTCTGAGATTGACGAGATCATGCTAGCCTGGGAGGAGCATAAATAGTTGACAAAGCACTTGTAATCAATTTAAGAAGATCATTGATCCTTACTCTAGTCATAACAGCTAATAGTTCTGAATAGGAGAAACTCATCCAGCAGTTCATTGGGGCCAGATGAGCACTGCAGCATAGATTGGGATGCAGATCTGCATTGGCTGTATGTAGGGGGTTGCTTCTGCCCACGTCTCCCTTGTTGTATTGAGTGGGAGATTTTTTTTCCTTCCGAACTTTTTTTGCATCTATAATATAATTTTCTGGGTTGCTCAAGAGTGTGTTAAAGAAAAGAAATAAGCTGTTTAAATTTATAGTCTCCACTTATCATCCAGAGCTGTTTTATCATCCCAGAATCTTTCTCCCCCTCATTGCTTCCCTGGGCCTTGTTCTCTGCTCACTGAGGAAATTATTTAGTATTCAAACGTACAGAATAAAGGGTTGCTGATCATCACAAAAGTGGCCTGAATCAGAAGCATACGGAGAGTGAAGCTGTTTACTGTTGTATTAAATCTGTGTTACTATCTGTATAAGACCACCTAATTCATTCATATAACCAGAAGAATCATTCAAACTGTTGGCTATTCTGATTTTTAAAAATGTAGACTGCAACAAGGCTGTTGGGGTGGGAGAGAGGAGGTCTTATATGGCTAAGAGTTGTTGGAGGTTGTAGTGTGCCTTCTAAAACAGGGATCTTTCCTTTTTGGTAGTAGTAAGATGCCCAGGGCTGATGCCTACCTGGAAGCCACACTTTTTCTTCTAACATACATGAAGGCAAGCTGTGACTGCATCAAAATCTCAGTCTTCAGGGACACAGGAGGTGTAGTGATGTCTGTAAAATAGAATCCAACACGTCTGTCTCACTGATATGGTAATTCAGTGTCTGGACTTTACCACTTCAGAGAGCAGTTGGTGATTAGCGGTAAAAAGTGCCGTCAAGTTGCAGCCGACTTACAGGTTTTTAAGGCAAGAGTGGAATAGAGGGGATTTGCCATTCTCAGCCTCTGTATAACAACTCTGGACTTCCTTGTTGATCCTCCATCCAAATACTAACCAGGGCTGAGCCTAGAAGACTAGTCTAAAACACTTTGGATTAAGTGGTTCATTTTCTGTAAAAAGGTGAAGGTCCCCTGTGCAAGCACTGGGTCATTCCTGACCCATGGGGTGACGTCACATCCCGATGTTTACTAGGCAGACTTTGTTTACGGGGTGGCTTGCCAGTGCCTTCCCCAGTCATCTTCCCTTTACCCCCAGCAAGGTGGGTACTCATTTTACCGACCTCAGAAGGATGGAAGGCTGAGTCAACCTTGAGCCGGCTACCTGAAACTGACTCTCATCGGGATCGAACTCAGGTCATTGGACTGCAGTACTGCAGCTTACCACTCTGCGCCAAGGGGCTCTTCATTTTCTGTAAGCAGGGACTATTTTTATATGGTGGAGCATGAGGTGAGCTGCAACCTAAATGGTACGGTCCTGGCACCCATTTGCTTCCTCAAACTGTGTGTGTGTCTAAACTGCCTTCAAATTGCAGCTGATTTCTGGTGACCCTGTAGGGTTCTCAAGGCAAGAGATGAACTGAGGTGGTTTTGCCATTGCCTTCATCCGCTTAGCTACCCTGGACTTTCTTGGTGGTCTCCCACCCAAATACTAACCAGGGCTAACCCTGCTTAGCTTCTGATGATCTGATGTGATTGGGTAGCCTGGCCAACCAAGTCAGGGCAGGTGGTGAATACCAGGACTGAAAACTCACATGTCCAAACTCAAGTTGCACCCAATTTCTGGTTACCCCACAGGGTTTTCAAGGCAAGAGACGTTCAGAGGCGGTTTGCTGTTGTCTGCCTCTGTATGACAACCCTGGACTTCCTTGTTGATCCAAATATTAACCAAGTCTGACCCTGCTTAGCTCCTGAGCTTTTAATTAGAGGTGAGGAAGGGAGGGATGACCAAGTAGAGAATTTTAGCTGGTGTATCTTTCCTCTTCTACAGGACAAAGATATGAGAACTGAGTTGCATGCGTGTGTGTCCCGCCACCAAGAAGGGTAGTGAAAAACAGATCTCCGTTATGTATGAGCGTTAAAGACACACCTTAGATCCAGAAAGACACAACCTGACAGTTCTAGAGTGAGGAAGCCTGCTGACAGGAAAGGAAAGGGTCTTGGTAAGTAGGGCCCTCCGAAGTGCCTGGTATGATGCCTTTTTTGCTGCTTTGGCATCCAGGCCAGTCTTGCTGCAGACGGGATCTGATGAAAAGGGGACCTTTGGGTGGCCTAGGAGCCCAGCCCTGGCCAGCTCCTCTGGGGATGACAGCAGCCCCGACTCGCCTGACCAGGGGGGTTGTGGGGGTGCCTGAGCCAAGCGTGAGGCGAGGGGCTTCTTCCCGGCGTCTCGCTGGGCGCCCTCCCCTCCCCTGCGGCCGGCTGCCTCCGCCCCTCCCTGCAGCAGGCGCACAATAGAGCCTTGTCTTGCCTCGCCTCTTTTTATTTTTTATTTTAATTAGCATGAGTGACAGATCACCTGGCCAACAGGAAACTACGGCTGAGACTGCCGTAGCCAATGGGGAGACTGCGTGTGCATTTGGAGAGCCCCTCCTTTCCCTCCCCGCCTTGCAACAAGCCAGAATTCTCTCCGGAGTGTCCGGACTCGGCAGGGGCTGCCTCGGCCGCGGATGGCGGAGAGCCCCGCTGCTGCGACCCGGGCCTGCCGCTGAAGCCGCTCTGCGGGGAGGCGCTTGCGAGACTCTCCCGCGGAAGCCGCCGCCGGAGCGTCGCCTTGTGCGTCCGTGTTTCCCGGCTAGCGCTGCCGGATCTCCGCGATGGTCCGAGCGCCGCGCCCGGGAGTTTCGTGCGCAGCTCCGAGGCGGGGCCGGGCAGCCTCCTTTGTGCGCTCGGCGCCTGGACCCTCCGGCCTCAGGTTGGCCTCCGTGGGGCGGGCGGGGGCTGCGGTGGGCCGCGCTTTGCGCCCGGGGAGGGGTGTCGGTGGGGCCCCGAGGTGCTGGCTGCATCGGCCCTCCGCAGCGGAAGGATGTTCTCTGCAGGCGGAAGCCGAGTTCGAGGTCTCAAACGCAGGTCATAGACCGACCTCCTTTTGTGTAGTAATACTGGGAGGGAGAAGAAGAATTTTTTTAAAAGGTCACTGTGGAGTAGAGTTTGAAAATGCCGGCTCGCAGTTTGGGGCCTTTTTGGCTGTCTCGCTTGCAGATCTTTTCTGCATTGGGGATGGGTGGGCTTGTGTTGAAACCGCTTTTATACTGTGCTGTAATGATTGTCAGGAGAAAGTTGGGGGCCAGTTTGTTGTTCCGATACACTTCAACGGTTAGCTGTGTTCTCCAATAATGAGCAGAGGTACATCCAGCATATATCTTGTGATGATTTTGCGTTCTTTTGAACAAAGTTAATGCAGGAAAATATGATTATGTTTGTTGCTGGATACCTTGTGCTCTTTTTGGTGCTAGTCCCTTGGTTATAAAGGAGCGTTTTAAAAGAACCATTGTTGGCTAGCTATGTAAAAGCTGCCCACCTACTCCAGCCCCGTTTGTAGAGTACGTCTGTATACATCCCATGTCTCTGATTTTTGCTTTTTGGCCCTGCTGTTGCTGAAGAATGCTGTGGAGCAGGTACCGCAGCCCTCCAGCAGCTGCTGAGTTCCCATCTTGGGGTGTGACACAACCTGGCATCTACAAGATTTTCCATATGGCAGAGTTGAAAGGGATGAACTTGCCCTTTCAGTTTGCTTTGCATGCAGAGTGGGCTTTTACAGAATCCAAACTGTTTGGGCTTTGCCCTGGCAGTGAAATCATGGTTCAGACCTGGGTTTGGTTGTAAATCTTACTCATCAAGCATGATTGCAGTATTACTTGCCTTACTCCCCAGCAAATGTGTCACCTTAAAACAAGGGTGGGCCTGAGGGCCACATCTGGGTCACCACCTGCTTTTGAGGATAGAGACCAGATGAGGCCCTCTATCCCACTCTGTTGCCCCTGCCGGCCCTCAAGCTGTTTAACAGTTTTGGGGGGAGCATCAGCCAGCCAGCCAAGGCTGCAGCCCAGCAGGCTGATGATGCTGCCAGCAAATGAATAAGCAGTCTGAGAGTTGGATGGAAGGTTCCCACAGGCCATCTGTGGCTCCTAGGCCATAATGTGTCCACTGCTGCCTTAGGATCTGATTTGATTTTGCCATGAATTGGATTGAGTCTATCTGTGTAGTTGCTAGAAGCATTTTACATTTCATGAAGGAGGAAGGAGAAGAGGCAGATACTTCATTTCAGCTTTGCAGTTAAGTACAGACTATCCCCCCTCCCAAAAAAGTTGCATACCTATGTGTTTCAAATGGTAGTTGTGTTGGTCTGCAGTAGAAAAGCCAGATTCAAGGTCAGTAGCACCTTAGAGACAAACAAGATTTTGGGGGTATGAGCTTTCAAGAGTATCTGATGGAGCTTTGACTCTTGAAAGTTTATACTCTGAAAATCTTGTTGGTCTCTAAGGTGCTGCGGGACTCTAATTTAGCTATGCCTGAGTGTGACAAGGTAGATTGAGCTGTGGATCTTACTTCTCCAGAATTACAGAGGTGCCATGTGCCCTGTTTAAAGAGGAGAACCATTGCTCCATTTCCCCATAATTTTAATGAGATTCTTGGTATGAGTGACACAGGTTTACAAACCATATCTGTAGTGAGAAGGTAGCAACAATGTATTATCCCATACAGTGGTAAAAATAATTTTCTGTTTTTCAAATAAGTAGTTCTATAAAACTGATTTTTCTGTCCTCTTGTTGGAGTAGGCATTTCAATTATGGTGACTTTCAGTTATGTGTGTTTGTTCCAAGGCCAGTTAAATTATATTTGAGAGTCTGGTTTCACATTGTAATTTCTGAGGCCTTTACTGGGTTTGCCCACACCTCCTAATATTTGGAATTTATGGCTTCAGGGGTTACAGTCTCCATCCAAAGTCTACTTCTATACTGTTCCTGTCTTCTGTTACGTAGGTGGCCAATGTACAGATGTTGGGGGGAGGGAGTTGCTTATGGTTCTGAAGATGCTTTTGTTTGCCCTGTGAGCATTTATGAATCCAAGCATCTCTCCCATTTCCTTTTTACCCTGTCCTTCTACCAAGATGCTCAAAATTGTGTACAGGGTTATCGTTTCTCCATGTTATCTTAACCATGTGAGGTAGGTCAGGGTAGGAGTTTTGTCTGCCTCCGGGTCACTCAGCTTCATGGCTGAACCAGGTCTCTTCAGTGTTGGTGTGACAGTTTATCTGCTATGTGACACTGGCGTCTAGATTTAGTGGATTCAGCCATAAAATTTGAAAAGAAAAGGAGAACAAACTTGTAAAGCTTAATGAGTAGAAAGCTGTGAGCCAGAAAAGCACATTTCAGATCACTTTATTTCTAGGTCACTTATTAACAAATCACTTTGCTGCTTTGAACATTTGGGTCTGACAAGAGGGCTGATTTGTTGGATCATACTGAGGCAGTTGTCATTCTTAGAAAAATGCTGCTTGTTGGGAGGCATGGGGTATGGTGGTGCATTGGTCAATATGTGTTGCAAGTCCATCCCCCCCCAAACAGACTTCCATGCACTGAGCTAATTCTCTACCCCCAGACTCACAGGAAGAAGGAATGGTGTAGGAACAGTTTTCTCACGCATGATGTGGGTGGAAATTTCCCCAATGCTATGTTTTTCCATGGAAAATTTTCCGCTCACATATGTACATACAGCCTGTCTATCTACAGTTGTCAGGGCTGTTTAGCAGCAAATCAGTCACATTAGATAGGCTAAATGTGGCATACGAAGCATGGACAAACCCCAGTGTTTGTACATGGTCCAGGCTTGTATATAGTGTGTTTGCCTTCTTTTGCTAATGCTATTTAAATTATTTACTTAAATTTGAATAGGAAAATTTTCAAGAAAGTTTTCAAATTCACATTTTTCTGAAAAACCCACATCACTGGTTCTCACAAGCAGAGTTTAATTTTTTCTCAGAAGGGTAAATGGTCTCCATTTACATATAGGGGGTGTACTTGACACCCCATTGGCTTGCAGATCTAGCCTTTTCTGCAGTCTGCACACTTGGAACAATAAAATGTCTTGTAAAACTTAATGTGAACCTTGGTGAAGCTGAGTTTGTTTCTTTTTGTGTGACTTTCTTTAGGATTTTTTTTTGTTCTGCTCAATACCAGCCTATCCTTGAGAACTCAGTCTGTAATGATTAATCATTACAAGTGGGGCCCCATAAAACACATGGGGGGAATCCCGCCCCCCCTATTGCTGAGGCTGCCCCCCAGTTCCAATCTCTTAAGCAGATGTGTTCCCTATCTGTGAATTTAAGTATCCGCAGATAGGGGGCACACTTGGGAATTAGATATATAATGATCATTGTGGCCAAATCTTTGGATACTTAAATCCAGAGATTGGGACGATGAACAGACAAGACAAATCTTTGTACAAACCTGAGAAAAGCTCTAGGTTTGCAAGAAACAAACACCCTCTGTGGTTGTTGTTGGCCAACTGCAATAGTATTGCTAGTTGAAGCCTTGGTTTCTGTCAGTAAAAGGCAAGGGGAGGGACCAGGGCCCTTTCCAGGGCTTTTCTGGCCTTTGTTTTGGCCCTCATGGTGATGGTGTGATCAGGGGAGGGGAAATGAGATTCTGTCCCCCCACAAGTCCCTGTGGGTCCCCAGTTTGTCTGGTCTAATCCTGAATAAAAGCCCATCAAATTGCAATGGGGAGAACTGGATGAGTTTAATCGCTCAACCTTGCCTCCACCCCACACACAAATACACTACCCACACCTGCTCTGTGAGCACAGGCACTGGCTAGATTCCCCCTTACAACTGTGTTCTTTCAGGCTGCTAATCAGTGCTAGCCACATACCAGCTGACCATTCCAGTGGGCAGAATGCGTATAGCAGGAGGGCCCAAATACTACTCCTCGTGTTGATGAAGGCCAGGACACTCACTGCCAGGAGCATTGAGCTGGGTTTGCACCCTCTGTGGCCTTATCCCTAGCGGCAGCACTATTTGGAAAGCATCACCTAATGGCTGCGCTCCCTGGTTGTGCTGGGGCGGTCCTGAAACCCTGCCCTTTGTGGTCCTAGCTGCAGACAATCAAGCCCTCTCTGATCTGCATGGCCTCATCCTGGCTTGTGTTTACTGCTCACTCTACAGTACAACAGAATGTTGAGAATGTGGGGTGGGGTACGTGTAATTATATTGTATCTAGATCTTATCAGAATGAAGCTGTTGCTCTTACCAAGCCGCTCTCTTTAAGCCAGAAGCGGATAAGAGAGCAAAAGCAGAAAAAGAGGTTTGGGTAGATTTAATTGTTGACTTTGCCACTTTCCCAAGTACAGATTTCCCCAAGGGCTGTGTTGGGTATTTTAAGGCAAACTCCTTGAAACTACAATCTGTAAAAAAAAAAAAAAAAAAAAAAGGTCATACAAATTGAGCAATTACATTCATTTGCATCTCTTATGCAGTTCTGTTTCTGCTGGTCATGGGAGGAGCCAGGGGCTTTGCCAGACATTGATGCCCTCCTCCATGATTGGCAGAAATCTTATTGAGCTTTTCTCTGGAAATTTTGCCAGGAACTGCATGCACACTGTCATAAGGGCTAGAAACCTGCATGTTTTAAAAACAAAAGCACCAACGAGGGCTCATTTTCTGATGAATTTTGCGTGCAGCACAAATCCATGGCTTTGCCTTCACATACAGAAATGCAAGAGCCTGGCATCAATCAGTTCAAACTATACTTCATTAATCCATTAGGAAATGACAAATTTGTGGCTGGCTTCCTATACCAGCACAATCCCTTCCTGTGAGTTTGTGGAGCTAGTACGGGATGTGATGATGTCGTCAGGATCCTGCTCCCGTACATGGCCACAGAGCAGTGTGGGACCAGGACTCGTGTAAGCTCGTTTGTTCCACTTTAAAAAAAATGTATTTGAGTTGTTGCTGTCCCACCTCCAGACTCTGCTTGAGGTAGCAGGGTTTCCATTAACCATAGTCAGCATCAGACCACAGATACAAATCCACTTCGTGGTTTCAAACTGTGGCTTGGTGCCATCTGTTGTTACTACTGATGTAACATTAACCATAATAAATTCCGAAATGGACAAGAAAGAAGAAATGCATATGTGGGTGGGTAAACTCATGGGGCGTGTTTGACGTAAAATATATTCTCACTTTTGGCACAGATGTATCCCCAAGGTGGTTTACTGCACATACCGTCAATGTAATCTACAAAAAAGCAAGAACAAAAAAGATGTTTAACAGTCATCCGGTTAAAATAGTAGTGGGATCAAAGAGCCATGCAAAAGGCTAGATGAGATTGAGAAGCTACCATAGAGGGAGCCAGTCTAGCCTCCACAGTCTTGGAGCCGCCACTAAAAAGTCACTCTGGTATTACACCAATCAAGGCTTTGCTAGATGATTTTGGTGTCCTTGTTGATTCATCTTGCATCACGTCTCCTTTCCCCAAGCCATTAGGCACATTTCTGATTCCCTGGTCATGGTTAGATGCTCATGAAGGTCTGTGCCTCAAGCACTTAGCCAAAGGCTTCCATGATTTCATGCTTGAAATTTAGAATTGCTGTGCACTGACCACCACACTAAAATGTTTGTCTTGTCTCTGCTGTTATTACTGCTATCACTGAACTCTGCAGTTTTATTCCCCCCCACTTTTCTTTATTTCTTTGCTTTCACCCTTCATCCTGGTACCAGGATCAGTTTGCATATTAAGATAACTTTTCAAAGTTCTCCTTCCTTCTAGTGCAAGAGTAACAAGTTAAGCATGTGAACTTATGGAAAGGTGACGTGGGTCGTGCTGTTCAAATGATAGGCTCTTAGAATGTTTCACTTACTGAGAAGTGAAGGTATCTTATTCAGCCAATCATAGAGTAAGCAGGACTCAACAACTTTACCTACTTTTAAAAAGCAAGTCTTTTTATTGAATTGTTCCAGTAAAAATATGAAAAAATATTTGAATAAAAATATTATTTATTTCACATAAAATATATGCATGTAAATAATTACAGAAATAAAAACTATATTAGTTAGTTCAACAGGAACAAATATATATGCAAGCATCAATAGCAATATCATCAATCTTTATGATTCTATATGAAAGTTTCTCAAGTATATATTTCATTCAGGAAATAACAGTTTACAGAAATCGTATAAAATAATGGTTAGTGCATTGAATAAGTATTCTAGTTCAAATTATTTAACTATAAGACATACTTTACCCAGTTATGTCATTGCAGAGTCTGTAAGGATTCTATAAGTTCGTTTAGAATAGCTAGATTTCCTTCAGGTATTCTCTAAGTATCATTCTATTATTTCAATGCTTTTAGTAGTAGTAAGAATAGAAGAGATCTCTCATAGTTAGAGCTGATACTGTAGCTCTTTCAGCAGTCTATTTGAGACTGAAGTTTATGAAACCACAAAGTCTTTACATGTTTAAGATCTATGGGTCTGGCGATGAGCTTCAGAATAGAAAAGACTATATGTAAGCCATGCTCTAAGCATGCATTTGTTATGAGCATTGTTATATAGCTAAGAGCCATTCTAATGGTTTAACCATACTATGATTAATCAGTATTTGAAGCTATGTGTAGCTTTAACATTATGTGTAGAGTGTTAACTCCATTCTACAATCTCTCTGGCAGTGCCAATCTCTAGAGAGTACTGAGTATATTTCAGTTTAACAGCTTAATGCTCCATGGATCTCCATCCATGTATTCCAATTATATGTATTTCAATCAGAGTATGTGTTCTATGTGTTAAGCCATTGTTGGCTGTAATGCATGTCAGACAGTTCTGTGTCAGACCTTAGTCTCAGAACTGACTGCAAAGTATATCCAGTGCTTCCTCCTTGTGTAGGAAGTCCCCTGGAATATGTTCTATAATAGGCTTCCTAGAGAAGCTGCATTTACATCTTGTCCATAAGACTAGGAAGACTGTATATAAGATGGATCTTATGAGAAGACATGTCTTGTTAGAACAAATGATGATAATTCACAGTGGGTAGCCCTGTTAGTCTGTTTGCAGTAGTCAAAAAGGGCAAGAGTCCAGTAGCACCTTAAAGACTAACAAAAATATTTTCTGGTAGGGTATGAGCTTTCGTGAGCCACAGCTCACTTCTTCAGATACAGCTAGAATGTGAATCCATCGGTCTTTAAGTAGAGGAACAGTATGTAAATATGAATAGCAGGCTTGATGGGACATCACAGACTCTTCTGCATATCTGTTGCGTACAGGCAGGTCTGAGTCTCTTCTTCCCACACAGCAACTTATCAATGCTGAAAGGAAGCAGAGCCTGACGCGTATTTTACTCTTGCCGGGAGGGGCCGGCAGCTCTAAAACACAATACAGGAACAAGATCACAGACAGATACAAGTTCCTTACCCTTAAGGTCTTGGCTGCAGGCACGGCTTTCTTCCAAGTTCAACACCACGGCAAACCGGACTCCTAAATGAAGCTTCTCAAGATAAGAGACAGGCAGCATGCAATAACATTTGCTCCCACGAGGCACTTAACGGTCAGTCTTGCTTATATTGCCTTCGTGACTCTCCAGGTGTTTCAGCTCAACTGTCGGCTTCAGACTCTGATTCCTCCTGCGCCAACTTACGTCTTTTGTCCAAAAGCCGGGCTGACTTTCTCCTTTGCTGCAATGCCATTCTGCCTTTTACTCTTCTTCTCTCCACTGGTGGAGGAGACCCTGAAGGTGAAAGGCTTTCTCTTCCCTGTTCTCTTGTTTCAGCCGGCCGATCCTCTGGCTCCGAGGCCCCGTCTTGCTGTTCCGGTGTTATCTCTTCAGAGGGAGTGAGGGCTTGTTCTGTCGCCTCTTCTTCTTCTGAAGAGTAATTCTCAGGCTGACTCACGACAATATCACACCTAATCCCATCAAGCCTGCTATTCACATTTACATACTGTTCCTCTACTTAAAGACCATTATACAGACAAATCTCCCAGACAATCAGTCTTCAGAGAGACAGATTGTGTGGCATAATATTTCTCTGTGAGAATTCTCCAGAATTAAAAGACAAGTATAAATGTGTTCCTGATTCACGCAAGAATCAGTTTCCCTAATCCACGCAAGGAATAGGTTGCCAAGTGGAGAGAAGTCCATAGGTCATGGTATGTTCAGTCTATCAGGACCTTGTCTAACTTTTAGTCAGAGAGAGAGCTCTATTTATATCTTTCAGTGTCCTAGGATGGATGGTTGCTAATCCAGTCAACAGTAGGATTTACAAGCAGTGCTTAAGCTTGCCTATTTCCAGTCAGCAGAAAATAGTCAGACCTGTGTAGAAAATAGTCTGTCAAGCTAATAGTTAGCAGGCTAATATTCAGCTGAGACATCAATTTACATAATTACAACATCAAGACTTTGAGTAGCATAGCAGGTTTTGCTAACCTTGAACTAGTTCTGTCACAGGCATACTAGTTTATTCCATTGTATGACTATAACAGTAGAATCAGGCTTGCTTTTGAATAGTAAGTAAGGCTGGCTTGTTACTTCCAGTTTATGAAGTAATTATATCTTCTCAATACATTTAATCCTTATAAAACCTAATGGGGACATGCTTTCCTAACATAATCCTGGTTATATTGTCTCAGCCCATGACAAAGGGTTCTGTATTTTAAAGAAATTGTTGCATAGCCTTTAGAGTCCTTATGTGCTTTAAGGACAATAAACGAAGAGCATGCTCAGGAATTGGCCTGATGGCTTTGGGCACTGGTTCTTTTGGCTCCCAAATTGCAGTTGTGCTTACTTGGGCTGCAGCCCAAGCCACTGATGCAGCTCGATCCCCTTGATAGGGACAAAGTGGTCTACTGCAAATATTTCGCTCGGCATGATTAATTCAGACAGCACTGATTCCAGCACTTGGAGATTACATGGTAATCTCATGTGGTTTTTATTAACTGGGAATCCAGAGGAAAGGTCTGGACTAAATCAGGAAAGGAATGGCAAAACCATGCAAAGAAATGAGAATGACGTTGATGCATTCTTGAGATATCTGTGGGATGGAGCTGGTAACAGCAGAAAAGGGGCAAGACCCAGAGTGTTAAGGAGGAGAGTGAAATAATAGAGATGAATCTTCAAATGCACCTTGTATGAGCTGCTGGTTCACAACGGGAGCTACATTTCGCTGTCCTTGGCTTTGTATGGTCTTATGTCTCCAGGGTGGATGTAAAAATGCCCTTGTGGAACTCTTTGTCTTCTATGGGTTTCCCTCCCCTTGAATCATTGGTTAGATTGCCTAGGTGCAGATGTGTAGGGGTGTGTTTGCTTAACTTTATTGTAATTGTTTGTTTACACAATGTCATTAAGATACGTGCCACTCAACAGAGTGACTCAACTGACAACTGATGTCCAGCCAAGCCACACCACATGGTATGTGCCATCTTGCAGAATATTTATGAGACTTCCCTGGGGGTCTAAAGTTACGAGATGATGCAGAGGCAATTTAAACTTTCAGTGCAGTGGAGAAAACTATTTGGTGGTTCTGTAAATCATGAGAATTATTAAAATCTATACATTTAGCTTCCGGCAAGACCCAACCTACTTGCAAGGACACCACAGCCCCAATAAGTAGCTAGTGGCAGAAATGTGAATGTGAACCACTCATTGAAAAGCACTAAAATAGTAGTAAGCTACCTTTTTGGGCCCAAGGGCTTTGAAAAAAGTGTGTATGCCTTATAAGCAGAACAGCCAACTAAGGGGGAGAAGAGAGATGATGGCTGCCTTAGATATGCTGGGTGCGAGCCTAGCGCCAGTGGTGCTGTTGGCACCTCAGGGGATTGCCTTGCTGGTGGCTCCAAGAACCAGGGAGGCATGATGGATATAAACCTGTTCTCATTCGTTGCCCATTCAGTGATCTACAAGCCCCTCAGGCATTGCCTGAGTTGCTCAGTCAGAGGACTGGCCCTGCAAACTTGAGAAAAAGGGTCTGCCGTGCCTCTTTGGCATGTGTGCCAGGGGTTGCCTACTCCTGCATTAGGAGTTCAGTGTGATTGGTAGGTTAATCCCTTAATGCTTGTTTGACCTGCATATTCCAAATATTTAAAAGTTCATAAAGGCCATATCCATCAATCTTGTTTAATATTACATCAACAATGTAAAAAGGTTGCTGGAAATGGGTACAAGGGAGAGTTGCAAACCAGACTTACTGTTTCAGTGATTAAAGAACCCTGTTTTGAATGTGTCAAAAGGAGTGGCTGGTCAAACAAATTGAAAGGTTATGCAAAATAATTGCCTTGAAAGGCTTTCCAAGCTAAGTGCCCGATGAGTGCATCTTCTCTTTTATAAGGCTATCCTCTACGGTTCTTTTGCATGCCCTGGAATGCACACAAACTATGGCACAGTGTTGCTTTAATCTTGCCCCCTTTTCTTGATCACACATGGGCCAGTTAGCTTACAAGTTTGTCTGCATGGATCAGGCACATGGCTGGCGGAACTTCAGGGAGAACGTCAGCTGGCATTAACCAAGCTTGGTACCTTTAGGCCGCCAGCAGATTTTTATGTTGGAAAAAAATGCAGCTTCTAACATAAGGAGAGCTTATGCTGAACTCTGGCTGAGCTACCCAAGCAATTTCTTGAAAGAGTACCGTGAGGAGGGTGCTGGTGTTCTGTCGATCTGGGCTCATTCCAGGTCATCGGTGTTACAGGAGGCGAATGATGTTGCCTCCTGGACTGTTGCTGGTCAGGCCAAACCAAGCCTCTGTACAGTCTGACTTGGATCTTGCTGGCAATTGAACTGGGTGGGCCTTGCTTGGGGCAGCAAAGTTTGTACTGGACCAAGGGTCCATCTTGTCAGTGTTTCGGCTCTGAAATTTGCCAGCTAGAAGCCCAAGGAATCTCACAAGCAGGCCATAATGGAAATAATTGTTCCCAGTTGATCCTCAGCATTTGGATCCCAAAGGTATAGTGCCTCAAAATAAGGAGGTTCCGTTTAGTAATCATGGTAAACAGCAACGATGGTATTGTGATCCTATGCAGAATTAACTGTTTAAGGTTGCACTGGTAATGTTTATTTATTTCATCTCGAGAGTTGGAAGGGACCACCAAGGTAATCTAGTCCAACCCCCACAAGTGCACGAACTACAGTTATAATAATAAGTAGGTATCCTTAAAAACCTCCAACAATGCAGAATCTACCACTTCATAAATGTGACTGGTACAGCATCAAGCACATCACCGTCAGGAAGTTCATCCTCAAATTTAGACAAAACGTCCTTTTCTGTAGTTTATAGCCACTAGTCCAAGTCCTGTCCATACACCTGAGTGTAATTTTTTTTAATGCTATTAAGCATTCTCCAGGCAGTTCTGTGCCCTCAGGTGTGATCGCATGAAGGAGTTTGATACGTTGAATTTGTCTTGCTGTGTCTCCTACTCAATGACTGTTAGGTTTTTGGAGGAACTGTAGCTCATATGTGCTGGTATCTTTCGACTTTTGCTGTTTCATCTCTGACTGTTGTCTCATTCATTTGTGCAGATACTTTCCCAACTAATTCTGATTATAGGTAAAGCATATTTAAAGAGCTTATTGTTTTAGTATAGGCAACTCTGGAACATTTGGCCTAGACCATACATTTTAGCAGCAGCCAACAATGCAATACAATAATGTAGGATAGGAACACAATTAACTTGCAGTCAAACATGGCTTCCTTTTCCATGTTGCCTGGAAAACTGCATAATCACCTTCCAGTCTACAAATTCCAATATTGTTTGTTGAACAATGGTGATGGGGAAATATTCAAACTACCTGACCATCATTTTTTAACTGTATCCGAGATTAACTCTTTTTTTTTAAGTTTTGCATATGGCATTGTGGATTTTTCATTGTAAGAGTTTCTAGTTATTGGTAATGTTGATTTTATTAATTTGCATATTTATATTTCATCTTTCTGCCTAATCAGGGCCACCAAAGAGGCTAACAGCTCATTTTTTACTATTTATTGTAGAAAGTTTGTTATATAATCTTTGTCATAATACCATCCCTGTGATGTTGGACTCTCTCCCTCCTGTAGAGGGGTAGCAGTTGCCAGTGGCTGAGATGTGATCTGATCCAGGGGTCCCAAACCCTTTTGATCCTGCAGGCACCTTTGGAATTTTGAGAGGGGGTGGTGAGCACCACCTCAAAATGGCTGCCACAGGAGGCGGAACCAAACACAATGCCTTTCTTCTTGTTTTGCAAAAGAGGCCCATAGCAACGCTTGAATCCACCCTGTTCAGAGCCTGTCCATTGGTTTGTCAAGGTGTGTGCTTTGTTTGGCAACTATGTCGAGCTTAACAAATTTGCTTCGAAAGATGCCAATTGACAATTACAAATTGAGATGGCAACTGTTTTTTGATAGGTATGCATGATCTGTAGAGAGAATAGTAGAGTGGGGGCTCAGTAAGTGGATATTAGACGTAGTTAAAAGACATAATGGTTAAATAGTGTAAGAAAGTTCATATGTTTGTTGTTTTTAGCTGATTGGTTGACTCAAGTTAATCTGTATAGTAGAACCATAATGAAGTAACAAAACAACCTGGGATTAGATTATTCAATTACGTTTTGCAACTTTATTAAGAGATCGTAGCCGGGGTGATGTGTTGGATTGTGAGTTGTAATGGGTACAGACAAAAACTGAAACGAAATGTTATGTTTTCCCCCATGTTCCTTTCCCCCCTTTTCACTTCTGTACCCTATAAAAATTCAATAATAAAAAAGGTGTGTGCTTTGTTTGGAAGCCTGGCCCAGCCCCTGGGAGTTCAGTGAGCCTGGGGGGTGGGGGTGCGGCTCCAGCTCCTCAGGGAGCTGCCCATCTCCCTCTCTACTCTACAGAAGAAGCTGGCAGCAACAGTCGGTCAGACCAGGTCCCAGACTCCACCCCATGAACGCTGCTCCCTCTGCTTTAGTTCATTCCAAGATGAACACAGGGAATGAGGCCTTACGCTGACCAAGGCCAGAAATCTCTCTGCTCTGACTGGCAAGTGTTGGGGGGGGGGGGTGACTTCTGCATCCATTTCCGATATTCTCTGTATACCAGGTGAAGAGGGAATTTGCATGTCTGCTTGTTTTGACCTCCAAGTGGAATTGAACCTTGGGTCAGAACAGTCACCCTCATTCTTGCAGTATTGCTAAAATGAGGGGAGCATCATGTTTTCACTCAGATGTTTATCTGTTCCCAGTGTTGTGATTGTGTGGGGAATTAAGTGATCAGCAGACTAGAGCAACTGCCCTATGAGGAGCGGTTAAAACGCTTAGGGCTGTTTAGCTTGGAAAGTTAAGGGGAGACATGATAGAGGTCTATAAATTTATGCATGATATGGAGGGAGTGGACAGGGAGAAGCTTTTCTCCCTCTCTCATAATACTAGAATGTGGGGTTATCTGCTGAAGCTGGAGGGTGAGAGATTCAAAACAGATAAAAGGAAGTATTTCTTCACACAACGCATAGTTAAATGGTGGAACTCCCTGCCCCAGCATGTGGTGATGGCTGCCAACTTGAAAGGCTTTAAGAGGAGAGTGGACATGGTTCATGGAAGAGAGGTATATTCATGGCTATTAGTCAAAATGGATACTAGTCATGATGCATATCTATTCTCTCCAGGATCAGATGAGCATGCCGATCATATTAGGTGCTTTGGAACACAGGACAATGCTGCTGCAGTCGTCTTGTTTGTGGGCTTCCTAGAGGCACCTGGTTGGCCACTGTGTGACTAGACTGCTGGACTTGATGGGCCTTGGTCTGATCCAGCATGGCCTTTCTTATGTTAACACCGTTCTTAAAATTGGAAGGAGTAGTTGAAATTAAACTCTTCTGTTAGCACCTCTAGTCATGGGAACTGCTTCTTGTGTGTTTCCTTCTGAACGTCCTGTTGCCTTAGGGGCTGGAAGTCTGAGCTCATGTTAAGAATATGTGCATAATTCCTAGTGGTATCACTTCTTGTTTCTAATTAACAGAAGGTGGTTCATTCTTGTGAGGATGACTGTGTCCCTATGGTATGAGGATGTGTAATATTGGCCTTTGTCCATGCACCTGCTTGGCACCACACCTGTGTGATCACCTGAGACACAGTTGGCAAGTACAGGAAAATAAGAGAGAGTTTTTCTTTGCAACTCTTTTCAATGTGGAAAATGCAGGCCTCATACCTACATCAAAGCTGTTGTGTTTGGGAAGGGTGTCTGAAGAACTGAGTGAAATTGAGATGATAAGAGATGAAATTCTAGAACTGCTACACAAACTGAAAATGAATAAGCCTACAGGCCCAGCTAGTATATATCAAAGGGTTCTGAAAGAACTGAAATGTGAAATTGTTCACCTACTAACTCGTATATGTAAGTCGTTGCTAAAATTGGCCTCTGTGGCGAATGACTGGAAAATAGCAAATGTCACCCCAGTTTTTAAACAGAGAATGATTGACTGATTGTCTAGAGATACTTACCTAAAAGTCCTAATTCTGCACAATGCTTACATTTTGAGCGAGTAAAGCATTCTTGCTGTAGAAACTAGGGATTGACCATGCTGGCGAACGAGGCCAAGGCTCCTTCTGTTTGCATAGTGCAAAACCAGGGTTTGGAGCTTAACCTGAACCAAGCCATTAAGGTTCATGTTGGGAAGGACATAGATGGCCAGAGGGTTTCATTACTCTTGGCAGGTCTTTCCCTGCTGGTCTGATGAGGATGAGATGTCAGGGTCACCAGGTAGGGGTGGGGGTACGTATACAATGTCCAAGCTTTTTTACCTGCTTTTGCCCAAGAAATAAACATTCAAGGTGGAGGACATGATGGGTAATGAAACAAAACAAAGCATCAAAAATGAGTATGAAAAATAGGTAAATGAGGAAGACATGGAGAATGGGAAGTGAAGAAAAAGTGTGGATGAGAGACTGCAGCCTAGTTACATGTGAGCTGTAAAGAGTGGTAGGGTTTTTGCTTCAACAAGATACGTATTGGTCCAATGCCTGCAGCTGAAATGATGCTTCTGATGCAGGTTCTGTAACTCGTGCTTAATTCTGAACATCTGTACTGCAGCAGAGCTCTTACACAGTCCATGCAGGTGGAGGAGCTGGGGTGGCTTCACAGGTAATGGTTTTGAGTTTGCTCATAGTCAAGAATCTCCAGTTGACCAGTAAGAGAAAGCTACTCCTGTTTGTAGGTGACAGGACTTCTGGGCATTAAGAGTTCATGCATCCCAACCCAGATGAAATAATCTTTTTTCCTTTTTTTCTTTAATAAAACAGTTCAAACTAAAAATTGGCATCTGTGAAATCTTTCTGGCAACAGAAGTGCATGTTAGGCAGTACTGTGGCTCAATGGTAGAGCATCCGTTGCTCAGCAAAAGGTCCCAATTAAAAGGATCAGGACAGTAAGTGATCTGAAAGATCTCTGCCTGAGAATGGAAACAGCTGCTGCCAGCCGGAGTAGACGATACAGGCCTTAGTTGGCAAGTGATCAGTCTATATGTATTCTTCCATAGCCACTGTCCTCAGAAAAGGGAGAGCGTGCGTTCATTTGATTCAACAGCCTCTTGTAAAACGGGCCAGCATGATTATTCGACACTGGAAGACTACATTGATGAGGAGGTGGAGTAAAGCTTTCCCATTACATAGCAAATCTTGCTTCTCTTATAAAGGTAACTATGGGCTGCTTTAGAGGGTGGGTCCTAGGATCATTTGTCTGAAATATTTCTTTAAAATTGTTAGGATTCTGCTTTTCTGATGCCTGGGTTTAAATTCTTTTGCTGGATAGTTCCTTGGCAGCTGCTTTTGATGCATCCCTCAGGAGGAGGTTTGAGTTTACAGCTTTGCAGGATTCATGCACGAAGACTAAACAGAGGTGGTTTCCGCACTGGTTTTAATCAGAGATGATATTCAGATGTTGGGATGTACTGCAGTTAAACTCTCAGTGGGCATAAATCCAGTTAGTTGCTGTGCTTGCTTGGCCTCTCCCTCCCCAGCGCACAGAGGTTGATGGAATGCTTCTGGATGTGTTCAAGCCTGGGTTCACCATGATGTTTTATTGCTGTTTTATGGGGAAACTCCAGTTGACGGAGGTGTCTGCATTTGTAGGCAGCGATGAGTTGGAGCTGGACCAAGGTCTGCTAGTTGGTTGGTGTGAGGGAGTAAGGGGATGGACAAGCGCAGCACCAAACTGCCTTTGCCTGGTTGGATGTAACCACTACTTGTTATGTTGTCTGCATACAGCCAAAATGAGCACTCAGACTTGGATTAAAATGCCAGTTGTTATCACCATATTTGTTGCTTTTTATTTTGTTCTTTTCCCAAACTTGGGGAGTAGGGGGAATGATCAAAATCCTGTCTGCATTTCACAGTCTCTAGTTCTACTTTCTTTGCAAGGAGCTCTGAGCTAGGAAAACTTTAATGGAGCATGGGTAGTCCAATTGAAGTGGTAGATTTTATGATGGACCTATGCCCCAAATTCCAGTTAGCTTGATGCTGACTTGTTTCTTGTGGCTTGTTTGAACAAGAGAGCAGAGGCAGCCAGTCAAAACAGATTGGCGGCTCAAGTCCCCACCCAGCAGGTACTTGGGAGCTGCAGCTATAACTTTGCACCAGCTCCCTCCCCAGTTTTCATGGGGGGCAGTAGGGCCAGTTGTTCTCTTCAAAAGAACTGTTCCTCATCATCCATCCTTAATCTTTCAGAGTTCGGTATTTGCCTGCTTTCCCCTCAATCTTCAGTCCCTGGGTCCATGCCTAAGTCAACCCCTATGTCTTCTGAAGGTCCCCTCAAGCTGATTCTGTACAGTATGGGATAGAAACCTTTTAAACAAATATATAGTAGTTCAGGAAATGGTCAGCAACTTATATGGAAATTCAAGCTAGGTTAGAGACCTTGCTGCATAGTATTGGTAAACTTGTTGTTAATTACTGTACTTAGAATCCTGGTTCCTTGGCTTCTGCATGTACTAGAATTTAGGAATAATATGTCATTGCTAATGGAACTAGTGTCTGATGGTAACTCTTGTAATAAATTTCCACCGTCTTCTGTTTTTCAGGATGTTCTAGAGTGTGCAAGAATGATGAAATAATCCAAATTAAAGGGATCCAGGAAGATACCAGAGTTTTCAATAGCAGAAAGTTAGACGGGTGTGGCCTCATGTACTGGAATTGCTCCTTGTGACTGAGAGAACCGAAGTGAAGGAAATAGGTGGGTTTCTGTGATTTACCTTCAGTAATTGAAATACCAAAGGGTGGAGTTGGAGCCAAATACTGGCACAAGGGCTTCTAAAGTACTTCTGCCTAGTCTTTTCTAAGCAAGAAGTAACAGTGGAGTTGTGGATGGAGTTTTCTTTCCAATAGTTGCCAAAATCCCTATTGGAAAGTACTTTTATATTGATTTGGTAATAACCATAAAGCTAAATTTGGCTGCAGGCACAGGAAAAGGAAAGGTATGGTGCTACCAAATAATAGAGGGAAAGTAGGAATCTCTTTTATTGGATTGGGGCAGCTCATTTAAAGAGAACCCTTTTTCAGTGTAATATCTTCAAAATTCCTTACAGTAAGCTGTTGCATACTTAACAGAAGCAACATTTTTCTGAGCTTGCAGCATGCACTGGGGATATTGAATCAGGCCTGCCCTGGTTCTCTCCTGTGCTGTGTGGCTGCTGCCGGTTCCCCAGCTCAGCAAGATAACGATAACAGTGGGGAGGGGCTGTGGCTCAGTTTGTAGACCCTCTGCTTGGCATGCAGAAGGTCCCAGGTTCAATCCCTGGCATCTCCAGTTAAAGGGACTAGGCAGGTAGGTGATGTGAAAGACCTCTGCCTGAGACCCTGGGGAGTTGCTGCCGGTCTGAGTAGACAATACTGACTTCGATGGACCAAGGGTCTGATTCAGTATAAAGCAGCTTCATGTGTTCAAGATGGAGTGGGGAGCTACATGCTGTATTAGGTTGGCACCATCCCATCCTTTGGGCTTGACATGGCACAAAACAGCTTGCCCCCAAACTTGGCCACCCTTACCTTGGTGTATTTTGTTAAAAGGGAGGGTTGTTTGGGGCGGTATAGATAGATGCTGTCATGTTTCTGCAATTTTCTGCACTCCAGTCTACAGTTGGGGAACAGTAAATGTTCCTTGGGGGGAGGGTCTTTTTCTCATCCTGCCCATCATCTCAGACCAGTCCTTTTCAAGGTTCACAGTGTTATTGGCTTTTGTTTACCAAAAAAAAAGTTTAAATATGGGGAGAGGCATGAGTTTACAAGTTTCTCCTCCTTTTCAGTGAAAGCAGAGGTGAGTCATCTCCTTTTGCCTCCTCCCCAGGTCACTGGCAGCTTAGTGTCCCCTTTTGCATTCCACCCACAAAGCATCACAGTTGCGATGAGGAATTCAGAAGAGCAAACGGCCACGACAGTTTTACAGCGTTTGCTGCAGGAGCAGCTGCGATATGGGAACCCAAATGACAGCCGCAACCTTCTTGCCTTGCACCACCAAGCCACGGGTAATGCACTCCCTTTTGTCAGCAGTGGGAGCCCAGGGGTTCCAAATGAAGGGCTGAGCCCCCAAGACCATCAGATCGGCACCCATGTTGCTCGCCAAGAGCCTCAGGGCCAGGAGATACAAATGGACAGTAGCATCATGGAAAAGCAGCTCTCCACAAGACTCCAGAATAGCGAAGATCTCCCAACGTACGAGGAAGCCAAAGTCCAATCTCAGTATTTCAGGGGCCAGCAGCACGCCAGCGTCGGGGCAGCATTTTATGTGACAGGAGTCTCCAATCAAAAGATGAGGACTGAAGGGCGCCCTACTGTTCAGCGGGTGAGCCCTGGCAAAGTCCACCAGGATGAAGGACTGAAGGACCTTAAGCAAGGACACGTTCGCTCCCTGAGTGAGAGGCTGATGCAGCTGTCGCTAGCCACTAGCGGCGTTAAGGCCCATTCTCCTGTCACAAGTGCACCCCTCTCTCCTCTTTCCTCACAGCAGACAAATGACTTGTACAAGAGCTCTGGGGCCAGTGAGTTCTATAAAGGCTCCATTCCAAGCCCTCCTCAATCAAACATGAAAGGCCTGGAGCACAGGGGTCCCCCTCCAGAGTATCCGTACAAAAACATGTCTACCCCACCTATTAGCTGTAAGCCACAGGACCCTGGGCATTTCTACAGTGACCATCGTATGGCCCAGCAAGGCAGATCTGATGGGCCCATGATGAGGTACCAGCATCCTCCTGAGTATGGATCGTTCAGGTGAGTGGCATGTCTTACCATAAATGTCCCTCTTACTGGTAGGGAAAAGAATGTAGGGAGTATATTGAAATGCTGTACACCCCAGAAGTTATTCCAAAGTTGGTGGCCCAAAGGGGCGATAATTGTGTCTGCTCAGAGTTTAAAAAGTGCTTTTGCTGGCTGGAAAAAAGAAGCAAGAATTATTTCTCTTCCTCAGAACCACTCAGTATCATAGAAATGCAATGATCCTTACCAGAGGAGAGCAAACGGCAGGCAACATATCGCATTTAAAAGCTGCAGAGTTCAAGAGGAGAGACAACAACAGTCCTTCATTTGGGACAGGAAAAGAAAGAGGGTCGGGAGGGGGGAGGCAGAGGGGGAAGATTATAAAACCTCTGGTCTTCAGGAAGAAGAGCACTCTCTATGTTACTGTGAGCCATTTCTTCTATTTCTTTACAGTGGTTATTACAATAGTTCTCTTTGTCTCTGTGTGCAAGTTGCTGGAATGCTACAATTAAACTTCCGATTCTATTTCTGTCACCTTTTACTTTTGCTTCTCTTCTATCTTCAGAGTAGGACTAGCACAGTATATGGATATTGAGTTAAACTTTATGAGACTGAAAACACTGAATTCTTCAGTAGTACATTGTTACTATGCACATTATAGCATACTAATTTTGCCAATTTTTTTGCCATTTAAAGAACATATCTTTGAAGATATGGTGTATATGTCTACATATACACAGGAATTATCATAATCTAATACTGTATATTCTTACACAAAAATGGTCATACTAGACATTTGAGTAAGGCTTTCTATGTACTCCCAATTTTCTAAAAAATGAGAAGGGCGTTGTCTGGGTTGGGGGAACCTGTTGCAAATTTAATGCCCCCCCCCCAAAAAAAATCTCTAGCTGTACATAAGTTATAGTAGAGTATAGGAGTGGAAAGCTGGGCTCTGACTGTTTTCGAAAGTGAAGTTGACAACCTCCAAGGTGGAAAACTAGAGAAGTTTCTGAAATGCTAGAAACAGCAATAATTTAATCTGCATTGAAAGGGCAGGACAATTGTTTGGTCCAAATCCGTGCATCAGGAAAGAAGGCGGGGGCAGCATAAAAGAGGGTGGGAGCCTGCTATTCCATCAGATGGCAGGAAATGTCCTGTAATGCCCAAAGGCTGTCAGGATTGAAACACAGAGAATGTTCTCTGAAATGCAAAGCAGGTTTCTTAGAGTTGCTCAGAGATATGGGATGTGAATTCAACTTTTCTGTGTCTTTCTAACCATTACTGAGACTGTGTATTCTGCTAGGTTGGGTTTGTATATAATATTGAATGTGGTTTCTAATGTATTTTAAGGAAAATATCTTTTTTTCCTGTTGGTGAAACCATGCCCGCTTCTTCTTCTTCCATTGTTCAAGGAGTTTACAAAATTAACAGAGAAGAGAATTTGTGATGAGAAACAAATGCTCGTAAAATCCAGAGGTTACTCTGAGTTCAGTCATTTTATTTCCTTTAGACTGTTGCTTCCATAGAAAGTTGCTTTATTGCATGCACTCCAGTTTTCTGATTTTTCTCTTCAGGTGTCTGGCAGTCATGTTTGTGCAGTGGGGGATGCATTTTGTATGTCTGGTGCACACACATATGTGTAAATGTGCATGCATGAATAAGGGATGCCTGGGCAGTTCTTCTGTTCTGAACCCCACTGCTCAAACTGCCTGTCCACTCACTAGACATGACTAATGGTGTTTGAGTTGCAGTGATTCTTTATGAAGTGCAAACAGATCCCATTGTGAGTTTAAATATTCCAACAAACACTCTTGGTTTTTCTTTAGAAAAAGCCTGTTACAGTCTGTTTTCTGAAAGTCTGCTTCCAAAGCCGGGGCGGGCTGTTACCAAGAGCATTTCTGCATGATGCAGCCAGGTGGGCAGGGCTCCGGCATTGCTCCTTGATGTGGGATCAGGGGCTTTAAAATCACCTTTGTCTCCATTCTCCTCACTAAGTCTTTGAAAGGTACATGCCTGCCTGTTTAAACCAGTCTGAAAACTCTTTAGCCTCCTGTACTTCTTAGGTGCTGCTGCTGTGAACTATTTGTATGTTCTCAAGGAAAATACCTGGATATAATTTCAAGACTATTTTATACTTGTTTTATCCCATAATATTTAGTTATGTAAATTCACTCTATTTGATGGTAAAGGGTAAAGGTAGTCCCCTGTGCAAGCACCGGGTCATTCCTGACCTATGGGGTGACGTCACATCCTGACGTTTTCTAGGCAGACTTTGTTTACGGGATGGTTTGCCAGTGCCTTCCCCAGTCATCTTCCCTTTACCCCCAGCAAGCTGGGTACTCATTTTACTGACCTCGGAAGGATGGAAGGCTGAGTCAACCTTGAGCCTGCTACCTGAAACTGACTCTCATCGGGATCGAACTCAGGTTGTGAGCAGAGCTTGGACTGCAGTACTGCAGCTTACCACTCTGCACCACGGGGCTCTCTATTTGATGGTCTATGACTGCAAATAAATTGATTGATACCTGGATATCCCAGGCTTGCCTAATCTCGTCAGATGTCAGAAGCTAAGCAGGGTCAGCCCTGATCAGTACCTGGATGGGAGACCACCAAGGAATACCACGGTCATGATGCAGAGGCAGGCCCTGGCAAACCACCTCTGAACCTCTCTTGCCTTGAAAACCCCCAAGGGGGACTTCCGGTGGCATCGCTGGGGTGAGTGCCACGTTTGCCCAGGAGCTCCTGGGTGAAATCTAAGTTTGCGTTAACTTTGGGGTGTTTTATACACCCCAACCCGACTCTTGCAAGTGGGTTGGATAGCAGGAATTCCCTGCAGCCCCTTTTTGCAGTTTGACCTCCTAAATACTCCGAGGGAGCTTCCATAAGTCCCCCGGAGTTTTGGATGCCGGTCCTGCCTGGGCACTGAGGGAAAGAAATCACCAAAATGCAATTTCGGCATAAGACTCTACCCTCCACCACCTTATAACCAACATAAGGACTACTTTAAGATAAGAACCTCACCTCTAGATGCCCAAGTGAGTACACAAGAATCCCTCGTTTCTTATTGGCGTTACCGAATAACCGGGGGGTAAATGAAGATATTCCCAGTACCCTTACTCCTCCCTTAATTGAATCGGATAAGTTTGACTTACAAAATCCACCAGGACTGGAGACAGGAGCCTTATCAAGTTGATCAGCTTAAATCAAAACAAAGAGTTAGAAGGACGCTTATGAGACGGACTAAAATCTTTACCAATGAGAAGCAACCTAGAGGGAAGGGAAGGGAGAATTACTCTCTGAGTTTCCGGTGAAAAAGGACTTCCTGCCACGTTTGCATAACAAGGGATTCCTTGGACCGGAAGACCCTCTATACCACCCTCTCTATCATCTGATCCACAACAACAGGAAGTAAGTCGTAGGACCAGATACACGTTGCACTCGAGCAACATAGAAATAATTCCTGAAGGAAACAACCATCAAGAAGAGGCGGTAGAAGGTCCGCAGCGAAATCAACTTCCGGAATACTTCCTGGTTTGATCCGACCTAGAGCGTCCGGTAAAGCTCGCTGGTACTCCAAATCTTTAACAAGCTGTTTTAAAGTGAAACTTGGACCTTTTCAGTTCGGAAAAACTGTTAAGCTGATCATTGAACCATTCTTTATCAACTACAAGCCAGAGGGCCCTGTCTGACAACATGTATTTTACCAGCCTTATTTCAATGTAAATGTCTGGATCTCGCCCCCGTTCTGGTTCATTACATAGCCCTGCCTACACAAAATTGAAAGAAACCGCACAAACCTTAACTATGGAAAAGAAATTACAAGACATGTTAGCCAAACAAACAGAAGCAACAACTAAGCAGTTTGAACAGATGTCAACACAGATGGCACAGCTGACTTCTATTATGACAAATCTTGGACAAGCATCTCAAGCTATTAACCAGAAACTGGATGTGGTTACAGAAGACCTCAAAGAGGTAAAGACCCAAATGAATACTATGAAGACGGATATGCAAACAATGGATTTATCAATCAAGAAAGTGATGGAAGAACACAAGGATACAAAGAAAAAATTAGTAAGCCAAGAAAAACAGATTGAAACAATACAAACTAATCAGACAGCAGCCAAGGACCAGATAGCCATGATGGAGATGAGAGTAAGAGAAACCAACCTTCGTCTGCGCAATTTACCAGATATGATGGGAGATAACAAAGAAACTGTAGTTCCAAATCTGGCTTACTTATTTCAAATAGAAGAACAAGTATTGAACCAAGCCATTAACAGAGTTTATAGAATACCATTACCTGCTAGAATGAAAAGATCTAAACCAAGAGATCTCATGAGTGTTTTTTATGATATAAGGATTAAGGATAGGATCATGAAGATCCATTATGACAACCCGGTTTCTGCAGGAGATATTCCTCTAATACTTTTAAAGGACATACCAAGACATTTACTCTCACAGAGGAACAATTACAAAGAATTTGTGTCTGTTTTGAAAGCTAATGGTATTAAATATCGTTGGATTATGCCACAAGGCTTGGCCTTCACTTACAAAGAAATGAAAATGACAATCTTATCACCAACAGATGTGGGAAAATTTTCGAGGAAATATAAGACAGAACTTTAAAGGATTAACCTTGGAACAAAAGGAAGAAGAAGGAGAAGAGGAATCACAGGGAGCAGAGGGAGGTGCTGAGTTATAGACTGAATATTTTGCTTCAATAATTATTACACCATGGCAAAAGTAATTTCTTGGAATGTGAACGGTTTGAATGAAAAAACTAAACAGGCTAGAATTTTTAAATATTTACAGAAATACAAATACTCCCTAATTTGTTTGCAAGAGACTCATATAGCAACAAAGCATAAAAGATACCTGGATAGACAAGTGCTTGGACAAGCATTTGTCGCATCGGCTAAAACAAAAACAAAGGGAGTAGTTATATATGCTCATTCTAGCCTTAGTCCTGAATTACTGTACAAAGACGATGAAGGGAGAATTGTAATTATCAAAACCAAAATATTGGGGCAAAAGACGATTGTGGTAAGAATATATGCACCCAATGAAGGAAAAGCAAAATTTTATGGACAACTACACGAACTGATTTCCCAATATGCAAATGATCAGATTCTTTTGATGGGCGATTTTAACGGTGTTATCCTCTCAACTTTGGATAAAAAATCAAAAGCAAAAGACGAAAATGAAGGATGTCTGCCTAAAACCTTCTTCACCATGGCTTCGGAATTGGAAATACAAGACATCTGGAGAACAATGAATACAAAAGCTAAAGAATATACTTATTATTCAGCAAGACATGATTCACACTCCAGGATAGATATGATATGGGCTAGTAAATCTATTTTTACACAACTACGTAAAATTCAAATTGTACCAAGAACTTTTTCTGATCACAATCCAATTACATTTGAATGGAACAATAAACAAGCATTTAGATGGCGATTAAATGATAAACTTTTAAAGGACAATAAGATTCAAAAAGAACTACAGGACTTAATTAAAGATTTTTTTGAAATTAATCTTAATGGGGAAACTTCGCTAAATACAGTTTGGGATGCATTCAAAGCTGTTCTAAGAGGATTCATGATACAGAAACACACGGCGTGGAAGAAAACCCAACTACAACTTACCAATAATATACTCTGGGATTTACAAAATCTGGAGCAAAAACTTGTTATGGCTCTATATGAAGAAGAGAAAAATGACATTCAAATGAAGATTTCTGTGTCTAAACACCAACTAAATTTGATAATAATGGAGGAAATGAACAAAAATTTAAAATCTGCTAAACAAAAATACTTTGAACATGCTAATAAACCTGGAAAATTTTTAGCAACCCAACTGAAAGATTCATTTCAAAAGAAGATTATAACGAAAATCCAATCCGCTAAAGGACCAGTTTATACAACTACGGATATACAAAAAGAATTTGTTTCATTCTATACTAAGTTATATCAGAAAGAAAATATCTCAAAAAAGAAAATAGACAAGTTTTTAAATTCAGTACAGATGAATGTCCTTTCAATGACCCAACAAGAATGGATAGATGCTCCAATTACAAAGGAGGAACTACAAGAAGCAATAATGAAACAAAAAACGGATAAGACACCAGGACCAGATGGAATTACTGCACTATTTTATAAAACATTCAGTGACAATTTAGTGAATTTTTTTGTATTACTTTGTAATACAATTTTGGATAAGGGAGCATCCCCAGAGACTTGGTCACATGCATTTATATCGTTGATACCTAAGGAAGGAAGAGATCCAGAAAAAACTTCAAACTATAGACCTATTTCGCTGTTAAATGTGGATTATAAGATCTATGCTTCGGTCTTATCGAATAGGATAAAGCATTTTATTAAGGACCTTATACATGAAGACCAAGCAGGTTTTGTTCCAGGAAGGCAAATTAAAGATAATATAAGAGTTTTATTAGACTCATTGGAATATTATGACCAGAATATTCAACAAACGGCGACCTTTGTATTTCTGGACGCAGAGAAAGCTTTTGATATGGTCTCCTGGGATTTTATGAAAAATATATTGGAAAAATTAAATTTTGGAGACCGCTTCTTGAGAGGTATATCGGCCATATACACATCCCAACAGGCAAAAATTTTGGTGAATGAATCGATGTCTGACAATTGTTCAATCAAGAAAGGAACCAGACAGGGATGTCCCCTGTCTCCATTATTATTTTTGTTGGTGTTGGAATCTCATGTTGTAAGCTAAGGAGTATGGAGGACATTCGCGGATTAAAAATTAAAAAACATGAATTCAAATTGAGAGCATTCGCGGATGACCTTCTGTTAATTTTGGAGAACCCAACACAATCAATGAAGATATTGCTGGAAACTTTGGATGACTTTGGAAGTGTATCGGGGTTTAAAGTTAACCAAGAAAAAACAAAGACAATATTTAAGAATTTACCAGAAACAGAACAGCAGGAATTTATATCATATACAGGTTGGGACAAGGCTAATAAGGTCAAATATTTGGGAATCTGGATCTCTGCGATGAATAAAGAATTGATAACTAATAACTATCTTAAATTATGGGATAAAATAAAAACTGACATGATCATTTGGTCAAATAAAAAGCTGTCACTTTTAGGACGTATATCAACAGTCCAAATGAATATTTTACCAAGGATGCTTTTCTTATTCCAAAATTTGCCTATAATATCACGTTAAATATTTTGATACTTGGAGGAAAGACGTATTAAATTTCATCTGGCAAGGGAAAAAGCCGAGGATTGCTTACAAACACTTGGTGGACTCTAAAGTTAGAGGAGGTTTAGCATTACCTAATTTTCAACTTTATCCTGAAGCGGCCGCTTTAGTATGGCTAAAGGACTGGATGAACTTATCTAACTCGCGTTTGTTAGATCTTGAAGGTTTTAACAATATAAGTGGATGGCATGGCTATTTGTGGTATGGTAAAATCAAGATACAAGCATCATTTCGTAACCATATAATCAGGTCCTCCTTATTTCATATTTGGATGAGATATAAACATATTCTTGAACCAGTAACACCGATGTGGATATCACCTCAAGAAATGTTGACATTGCGCCCACTTAGATTGGACAGATTTATCACCTACCAAGAGTTAATTAACTGGGAAGGGGAAAAAAGCTCACTAAAAGACTTTCAGTTACTTAAAGACGATTTACAATGGCTTCAATATCATCAAATTAAATCAGTATTTACACAAGATATGAAGAACGGATTCTCTAAAGAAAAATCGCCTTTTCACAGGATGTTATTAGATAATAACACTCAACTGATCTCTAAAATGTATAATCTTTTAACAATTTATTGTGAGCAGGAAATAATTAAACCAACAATGATTAACTGGGCTCAAACTGTGGGACATGATACTGCCTTAAATAAATGGGAAAGATTATGGGCGAAAGACCTGAAAGGAATAAATGCGCAGTCAATTCGAGAAAATATATATAAAATGATGTATAGATGGCATTTAACACCTAAGAAGATTGCAAGGATTTATAAAGTGACATCCCCTAAATGTTGGAAATGTAATAAAGAAATTGGTTCTTTTTATCATATGTGGTGGACCTGTGATAAAGCTAAGGAGTTTTGGGATATGATTTATAATGAAGTAAGACTGATAGTACAAAAAAATATACCCAAGACACTAGAAATGATGCTACTAAGCATGATACCTGATGACTTGTTAACACAAAGGACTTTTCTAATTTATGCTACAACAGCAGCAAGATTGCTCTTTGCAGCGAAATGGAAAGGGGCAGAAATCCCAGGGGAAAAAGACTGGATTTTGAAAATGTTTGAACTGGTGGAAATGGCAAAACTTACAGCCATTTTAATTCAAAAAGACAATGCATGATTTATGGGGGAATGGGAGGCTTGGATGAAATATTGTGAATATGAATTAGGACTGGGGGAAATGGAAGACTACCTTTTAATCTGATCTAAACGATACTATTAATATTAAGAACTACAATTAATTATACTAATAGAATATGTTATATGAAATTTAACTGAGATATAAGAAGATCAGACCAATCACGACGGGTTAGAATACTTTATCAAGAAGCGGACGGAGGTGATGGGGAAGTCGAAAATTTTTCCGTTATCTGGTAGTTTATAACGTATATAAGAAATTACAACAACATCTAGTTAGGATTTAGAATTACATGTTACCATTATTGTTGTTTGTTAATATGGGAAATTTGTATTATAAAATCCAATAAAATTTTAATTAAAAAAAAGAAAACCCCCAAGGGTGGCCATAAGTCAGCTGTGGCTTGACAGCACTTTCCACCATCACCAGCTGGGCCACAGGGAGGCCTAATTTGCATAGAGGAGGTCAGCCTGGTTCTGGCTTGTGCCTCTCCAGGCTGTAGGTGGTTTGGTTGCTCCTCATGGAAAAACATGCTCTCTTCACAAAAAATTAATGTCTGGGACAAGGGTTCTTGCCTAGCCTTCTCTCCCCAACCCCCCCATTTCACTTCTCAGAGGCAGCAATAATGAGAGTGGGGGTGGTGGATTTGAACCGAACAGGAGGGTAGAACCAGACAGGAAGGTGGATGTGGGATCTGAATTCAGCGCCCCCCTCCCCCAGCACGCAGTTTGTTTTTATAGCTATTCTTGGCCACACCAGTATCTTTCAGCCTCCATTTCCCTTGTGTAAAATATGAGCATATGAGAGAGAAGTGGTATATAAATATTTAAAATAAATCAAATGGAGACCCTAGCGACTTCTTTTACTACATCTGTTTCAGATGTAATTACTAACCGGCAGACGAAAGGGAAAGAAAACTCAACCCACAGGTTGAGTAACTGCAAAGCTGAGAAAAACAGATAATGAACCAGTGAAGGAGGGTGTGTGTTTAATTAATACCACTAAAACTGGCATTTTTGGTGGCATTTATTAAATGTACATCCTCCCTCACTGGTTCATTATCTGTTTTTCTCAGCCTTTTAGTCACTTAAATGTAATTACTCTCAGTGGGGTGCTAGGAGCTGTACAATGCATAGAAGTCTCTGCCCCAAGAGATTGTCTACACTAGACAAGAACTGAGGAAGGAACTGGCAGGGATTAGCCTGGAGTAGTGGGTGCAGTCAGTCAGTTACTACGGGATGAGAAGCTAAGATGGAGCAAAGTGGGAATGATTTTGATGTGTGTTTGTGTGTGAATAATATAATGAATAATGTACTTTGAATATTAGAGGGTAAAGTGTTATGGCAAGTATAATTGATTGGTAATGTTAGAAGACATCCAGTCCTTGCTTGTGGGTTGCTCACGCCAGCCTAGTGAAGTGTGTTTGAATTCCTATATTGGGTTGAATTAGTGCAGTTTTTTAGATTCCTGGGCTGCCCGCACTTTCAGCCTTGCCCCGAGCTTGTTTCCTTTGTGCTCCCTCCACAGGCTGCTTGCCAGTCCGAAGTAGCAAGCCCTTGGTGTTCATAGTTTGGATAAACTATCACTGCCTCGTATCCAAGTATTGTAGGAAGGGGGGAAGAGGTCTTCAACAGGTAGTAGTGGAGAAGCTGTGTCAGGCTGTCTGTAGACACCCCATATCGCCTTGACTTCAAGGTTGTTTTCTGGTGCAGCTGCCAGCTGCTTTGCTTTGCTTCGCTTCCCAGGGTCTGAGGTCCGTGGGAGCTTGATATTTCCAGACCGCTTCTGTAATCATGATGTGACTGTAATTCTATGTCTGTATTCTCCATATAACCAAGTGCACCCCCATCCCCCTTCGTTCCTGCCTTTTGATTTCTAATCTCTGCATGCCTGTTTCAATAAACCAACTCTTTTGGACCTTTGTCTCTTGGTGTGGCTATTGGATTTAGGATTACAAGTGCTTACATAAAGGCAGGAACCACACTCTTCTTTTACCTACCTGGCTGGAGCCCTGGAGGGTTCGCCCGTGTCTTAACTCCAAGGTCCCTGTGTGGAATCCTGGAGGACTTGGACCACTGGGCCCTGCTGCTGGGAATGTTAGCCTGTCCTGACGACCCCACTCTGCTCCGGGATGTGCTCCTAGAAGCTGTACGGACTGATGCCGAAATTAACCGCCTAGTGGAACTTATTCGGGTTCAGTGGCATTCTCTGGCCAACGCGCAACCTTGGACGTCCGAGGACTTGAATCGGGATGCCTATCACGAACTCTTGATCCTGGACGGGCTGTTGGATGAAGTGCGTGCCGCACAGGAGGACTTGGTAACCTTGACTCGCTTGTTGGCGAGGTTAACTTTACAAGAGGCTCAACAAACTTCGGCGGCGGCCCCAATCCACTCCGACGTGTCCCGAACCATGGCGGGTACACCGGCGGAAAGACCCCTAGTGCCCGACCCTGTTGCATGTCTAACGGAAGCACAACAGGTCGCTATCCAAACAGCGTTATTGTTTGTGGGACTGCCGACCTCAACCACGGTGGCCAACCTAACACAACTGTTAACCCCGACGTTCGGCTGTCCAAGTGCAACCTCTGCTTGGTGGAGAATCAGCCCCTCTCCTCACTCTTCTGGAGCAAGAGGCCCTGCCAATCATCACCACGACCGCCGCCTTGAAGCTCGAAGCTGCCCAGATGCTCGCCGACCAAAAAAAAAGCGGAGGAGCAATTGCGAGCAGCAGATGCAGCGGCGGCAGCCAAGCCTCAGGCCGAAAGGGAGAAGGCTCAGGCTGCCGAGCACGCGCGAGCGGCCGCGGATGTACGTCCCAGAGACTCCGTAGGACTCGGACTCTCCTTAGGGTCTACATTTTCCCCGGTCTTTGCCCCGTCTCACACCACACAACGTGCACGGCGCCTTGCGGAATGTCTACCAGACTCGGACTACGACGAGGAAGACCTGTATGGGGACAGATCTCACTGGGCCACTGATCTTCGAGTTAGCCAAGCTCGGCGCACGGGGGGACCTGGAGATGAGGTACATCTCTTGCGGAGCCAAAACTGGGACTTGAATGACCGTGTGAACCGTCTACAGGACCAAATGGAACGTTTGTTTCGGGAGAACGACCGCTTACAACAAGCACTGGCTGCTCCGGCCCAACCCATACCAGCGCAACCTGGTCCTGGGACCCCAGGTCTGCCAGCTCAGCCAGTTCTGCCAGCTCAGCCAGCTCTACCAGCTCTGCCAGTTCTGCCAGCCCAACCAGTTCTACTCGGCCCCGGGGCTCCGGTTGTACCAGCTCCTGGAGCACCATTACAACCGCCCCCAGGACAACCTCTGCCCATACAATGGAAGCAGCCAAGGCTGAAAACGGCCTACGACGGCTCAATCGAAACTACCGTTTCCTACGTCATGTGGACAGTTACATGAGGGAACAAGGACAGCACTTTCCCACTGAGGACAGCCGGGTTCGTTTCGTTGCCTCTTTATTGACGGGGAAAGCAGCCGACTGGATGGTCCTCCAATTTGACACTCGGTCCCGATCCATCCGCTCCCTTAACAACTTCATGTTCGCTCTGCGAAGGTGGTTCGAGGATCCCTTCATGGGAGAATGAGCCAAAGCAGAACTTTTACAACTCAGGCAAGGCTCCTCTCCGGTTCGGGAATTCGCGGACGAATTCCAAAGACTTGCTAGTAAAATAGTGGACTGGCCTGAAGCTACCCTTATCCACTATTTCCGAGAAGCCTTGCATCCAGACATTTTGAACTGGTCTCACATGAGGGGTGACCCCGATACCCTGGAGGATTGGATTTTGCTGGCAGAGGAAGTGGAGAGCCGCCGACAATTCATTTCCCTGGTCCGGCATCTGACCAAAGAAAAGAGCGGCCAGAAACCTCCCCCCAAGGCTTCTATTCCCAATTCGCCCAAATGGACGGCAGCCACTTTAAGGGGGGTCCGGTCGACCGTCGCACACGGGGAATAGCGATGGGCATTGGTTCTCATTGGGAGCAAATAGACTTTACCATAGCTCCTATCCGCTACGAGGTCATTCTGGGAATCAACTGGCTCAAAGGGCACAGTCCCTCCATAGACTGGAAGGCTGATACTATTACGTTCGCCGACTCTATTTGTAACCAGCATCGACACGAGGTCGCGGTAGTCCTTCCACCTGCCTCGGCCTTAGCCTCCGATGCCCTGCCGTCAGCCCAGTTACCTGATGAATACCGAGATTTTGAGGATGTTTTTGATGTGAAAGAATGCAATGCATTGCCCCCCCACCGCAGAACGGACTGTGCAATTGAGGTGGTGGGAGACTGCAAATTGTCTAAAAGTAAAATCTACCCCATGAGCGTTTTCGAACGTACCGTACTGCGAGACTTTTTGGATAAAAATCTTGCTCGAGGGTTCATTCTTCCATCAACCGCTCCCAACTCGGCCCCCGCTTTCTTTGTACGTAAGAAGACGGGTGACTTGCGCTTGTGCAGTGACTTTCGAAAACTCAACGCAGTCACCCAAACTAGTGCCTACCCCATCCCTCTGATCTCGGATATCTTGGGACAACTTAAGGAGGGGCGCATTTTCACCAAACTGGACTTAGTCGAAGCTTATTACCAAGTCCGGATTCGTGACGGAGACGAACCCTTCACAGCCTTCTCTAGCTGCTTCGGAATGTATGAATTTCTGGTGATGCCTTTTGGATTAAAAGGGGCCCTGGGGGTCTTCATGCAACTCATTAACAAGGTCCTCCATGATTTGTTATATCGGGGCATGGTGGTTTATCTCGATGATATCCTTATTTACTCTAATTCCATGGACGAGCATGTTGCTCTGGTCAGGGAAGTGTTACAGCATCTCAGAGACAATCAACTCTATGCTAAGGTGTCCAAGTGTGAATTCCACCAGAAACAATTAACTTTCTTGGGCTACATTGTTTCACACTAGGGCCTCACCATGGACCCTGCTAAGATACAATCTGTGCTCGATTGGGCTCCTCCCCGTAAGCAAGTGCAGCAGTTTCTCGGCTTTGCCAATTTCTACCGTGGTTTCATACCCAACTTTGCTCAAGTGGCACTGCCACTCACCGACCTCCTAAAAACCAAGGGTAAGGGGGTCTCTGCCACATTGCCCACCACTAAGATTCAATGGACAACTCAGTGTCAAACTGCCTTTGAAAACCTCAAACAGCTATTCACTTCAGAACCTGTGCTGAAGCATCCTGATCCTGACCATATGTTTATAGTACAGTGGATGCGTCTGATGTGGCTATGGGGGGGTGGTCTTTTGCAACAAGGACCTGACGGTCTTCTTCACCCCTGCGCTTATTTTTCAAGGAAATTTGCATACTCCCAACTGAACTGGCCGATTTGGGAGAAAGAAGCTGCAGCCGTCCACCATGCCCTCACTACGTGGAGGCAATTTCTGGAGGGTTCCAGGGTTTCCTTTGAGGTCTGGACAGATCACAAAAATCTGGAAGCCCTTACAGGGGCCCACAAGCTGTCCGCAAAACAGCAGCATTGGGCTGACTTCGTTTTGTGCTCAAGCATGTGCCTGGAAAACAGAACGTACTGGCAGATGCTCTTTCCAGGCTTCCCCAATATCCGGTGAAAATCGACCGTCCAACGGTCTCCTTGTTCACCCCGGCGCAAAGGGATGCTCTACCTGTTTTAGCTGTGCAAACCCGGTCCCAAACTCTGCTCCAGTCCCAGTCCCAACCAGCGGACAGTAGCACCTCTGAAAGGGGGGAATTGACTCCCCCACCGGTCCCACCTGCGCCTCCTGCGCCTAGTGCCCCAAGTCAGCCAGTCCTCCACTCCACCCCACCACCACTGCCAGCGAGCCCTGTCTCACCCCCTCCGCGGTTGGGATGAACCTGCCTGACTCCTTCCTAGACTCCCTTCGTGCCCAATGCCTGGCTGAACGCACTGCTCAGGCACTTCCCCCGTCCCTGCTGGAATGGGGTGGTTGTTGGTACAAGGACTCTAAGTTATATGTGCCCAAAGGACTTCGGAAGGAAGTCCTGCAATTAGCCCACGGAGCCAAAACTGCGGGGCACTTTGGCTTTTTGAAAACTCTCCACTTATTGCGCAGGCAATTCTGGTGGGCGGGCATGCGTGCCGATGTGGACTCTTTCATTCGCAGTTGCCCTATATGCGCCACTGTCAAACGATCCCAGGGAAAGCCCTCCGGACTTTTACGCCCTCTGGAAGTCCCCTCCAAACCCTGGGAAGTAATTGCTATGGACTTTATGACGGATCTCCCTCTCAGCGAGGGTAAGATGGTTCTTTGGGTGATTACTGACTTATTTTCAAAGCAAGTACATCTTGTTCCCTTCGCTGGTATACCCTCCACCCCAAAGTTGGCCCGCCTCTTTGTGTCACATGTCTTTCGTTTACATTCCTTTCCGCGTAAGATAATCAGCGACCGCGGGGGGAGCTATGTCGCCAAGTTTTGGAAAGCTTTTCTCAAGTTAGTGGGGGTGGAACAGGGATTGTCTAGTGCCTTTCACCCCCAGACGGATGGGCAAACCGAACGAGTAAATGCTGTTTTAGAATGCTATCTGCGTTGTTATGTTAATTACCATCAGGATGATTGGGTTGAACGTTTGCCTTTTGCTGAATACGCTTATAACAATGCTGTGCATCAATCTACTGGTTTCAGTCCTTTTTATGCTGTGTATGGTCAGGATTTCAGTCCCGTTGGCCAGGTTGATGTTTCTGAGGAGGAGGGGGGTGCGGATGTGGAGTCTTGGGTCCAAGCTGTCCACACCACTTGGCCCTGGCTGGTCAAGAACTTGGAAAGAGCCAAACGGAAATACAAAACTCAAGCGGATAAGCACTGCTCCCCCAACCCGAACTTTAACATTGGAGACTTGGTTTACCTCTCCACCAAGAATCTACGGTCTACCCGCCCTTGTGGCAAACTCAGTGCCAAGTATGTGGGTCCGTATCCTATTGCTTGAATAATCAATCCAGTGACTGGAACTGACCCTCCCTAAGACTTTGAGGTGCGTCCACCCTGTATTCCATGTCAGCCTCCTGAAGCCTCATGTTGCCGCCCCAAACTGGCATCCCGACCCGCCTCCTGAGCAGCCGGTGATGGTGGGGGGGAGGAGCACTTTGAAGTTGCCAAAATTTTGGATTCCCGCTTACATCACGGTGTCCTCCAATACCTCGTTCGCTGGAAGCACTTCCCCCCTGCCTACGACGAGTGGGTGCGCTCCTGCGATGTGTCCGCCCTTCGTCTGGTGCGCGCATTCCATCATGCCTACCCCGATAAGCCAGCCCCTCGACGTGGGAGGGGGCCTTGAGGGGAGCAGAATGTCAGGCTGTCTGTAGACACCCCATATCGCCTTGACTTCAAGGTTGTTTTCTGGTGCAGCTGCCAGCTGCTTTGCTTCGCTTCCCAGGGTCTGAGGTCCGTGGGAGCTTGATATTTCCAGACTGCTTCTGTAATCATGATGCGACTGTAATTCTATGTCTGTATTCTCCATATAACCAAGTGCACCCCCATCCCCCTTCGTTCCTGCCTTTTGATTTCTAAGCTCTGCATGCCTGTTTCAATAAACCCAACTCTTTTGGACCTTTGTCTCTTGGTGTGGCTATTGGATTACAAGTCCTTACAAGCTGCAGCTAACGTGACTGGTCTTAGGGCCTTAGCCTAGCAATCCTACTTGGAACAGGCAATGTGCGCCTGTGTGTTTGTTTTCCAAGTATGACTTCAGTTGTAGCATGTCAGTTAGCCTGACGTTTTTAGGTACAGTGTGCATTCTGTGAAGTCAGAAGCCAATAGCAGTAGCTTGAGTATATCCTTCTGGCACCTAGCCTATAGGAATTGCTTTGCAGCTTTAGGGTAGGTCCGAATGAGCTGTTTGTTTTGCAGGCAGAATCCAGACCTTCAGCTGCATTTACAGCAGAGACCTCCTCACCATCACAGCCCAACGTCTTCACTAACATCTTTGGGATCTTTGACACTGCTGCAGTCTCTGCCGCCATCCAGGCTGTCTCCTTCTCAGCATCAGCCTCCTCTTACTCCCAGCCAAGGAGACCCCTTCTCCCTGCCACGGACCCAGCAGCTGTTTCTGTCCAACCAAGTCCATCAGGGAGATCTGTACCGACTGTGTCAACCTGTCATTGGACAACAGCAACATCAACAAGGGGATTCCTACTCAGCGCTGCCCAGGCCTCAGCCAGCGCCTTCTCCTTACCAGCAGTTGACAGTGGACCCTTTTGCCATTGTCTCCAGAGCCCAGCAGATGGTGGAGATCCTATCAGAGGAAAATAGGTCTCTGCGGCAAGAGCTGGATGGGTGTTATGAGAAAGTAGCAAGGCTGCAAAAGGTAGGGCGTTTGGGGTGGCTTCTGTCCCTGTTTGCATAGTGTGGGGTCAGTGCTCGTATTTCGCTTCTGGGAAGTGCCAAAACCCAGCCAGTGGATGAGCCGCCCCCGACATGGGCGTACAGAGCCCTGATGCAGTGTTCATCTTTGGACACATCTGTACTATTTTTATTTGTCCTGGTGTCCCCTAAGGAAATCTGGGATCTGTGACTTTGTGAGGGTTCTTGAGATGTGTCTGTTAGAGACTCACAAATTTCGGGGCTCCTTAGAGAAATAGAAAGGAGCCAAGATGTGTTTCTACTTGTGGGTTGGATGTTTGACACCAACATCCTGCTCTTCTTGCAAGGGTGCGGTGGAACACAGGCAGGATGGTGCTGCTGCACTCGTCTTGTTAGTGGCTTCCTAGAGGCACCTGGTTGCCCACTGTGTGAACAGACTGCTGGACTTGATGGGCCTTGGTCTGATCCAGCAGGGCCTTTCTTAAGTTCTTATGTTCTTATGAGCTTGGAGCTGCTTGCAGATGGTTCCCAGGCAATGTACGGACTTGGTAGAGCGACTTGATTTGTTTTTAGCCTTTTGTGTAAGAAGTGTGTCCTTCATTAAATATTTGATCTACCCTTGCATCTTCCTGGAGGTTTAATCAGGTCTTTTTATAACATCTCAGAAAACATATACATATACTGTATGTATTCCATGATAAATAGTAAAGATATAGAATGCCTCTGTTTGTTTTGTTTTAATTAACTACTGTAGTTGGAAACAGAAATTCAGCAAGTTTCAGAGGCCTATAAAAATCTGGAAAAGTCTTCTTCAAAGAGGGAAGCTTTGGAAAAAGCCATGAGAAATAAGCTGGAAGGGGAAATCCGCAGGCTTCATGACTTCAACAGGGACCTCAGAGGTAAAATAATTTTTTTAAGTGCTAAAGTTCATGGATGATGCAGTCAAAATTAATAATGTGGTTTAAAAGATTCTCTTTAAATTATCACTATTTCAGCTGTAAAGCACTTTGACATCTCAAGTATTATTGTACTTTATGTTTGCAAACACACTGTGTGGTCATTTGGGCTGGGAAATGTTGGCTTTCTGTACAGCACACTTGGGAACCAGACTATTATGCACTGTCTCAAAAATGTGAAGAGAGACTGTGTGCTGGCTGCTTCCTTAAGGGTATATGAAGTTGCCTGACTCTTCTCATTATTATGATACTCCCCTGATATTTCAACCTGCCTTTTTCAGGCCTCTTAACCTGAGGCTACATTTTTACCCCACTCTCTGTGACCAAAGCAAAGTTGGCTATTTCCTTGATTATATCAGTTTTTGACATTATGCCTTGGAAAGTAAGAAGACCCCAAATTACATAATTGCACTAGTGACTCTTTCTCACATACACACCCTGGAGTCTTCTCTCAGATGCAGGTCAGAGTAGACATGTCCTTTCTCCCACTGAGGTCATTGGACATCTTCATCAGCGGGTTTTGTCCGTCCTATGCTCAGGGAGGCAGGATACAAAAAAAGCCTTTCACTTCCTGTCCTCTGTGTTAGGACCACCCTCTAGCTTCCAGTTCTCCTCCTACATTAGAGGGATAAGCAGTGTTCGAGGTTAGCTCTGTAGCGAACTCTCTTCTTTATAGCCTATCTAACTGTATTTGTTTCTATTTTCCTGTCCACATTTTCTCTGTCTCTGCATTTAACTTGCCTTAGTCGGTGTGCATCCAGTCCCCCACACCTTGCGTTTCCCCCCTTCTCTTCCTCCCCCCTCCCGTCTCGTCTCAGTCTGAGTCATGTTGGATAGTGGGGAAAGAACGCAGGAGGAACTTATGTCGGGGGACGAGGAGCAGATAGAAGGGCTCCTTACCTCCCGACGCTCCTCTCAAGCGGCAACAAAAAGCCGTGAAGGGGGAAAGCGGGCAAAACAGCCCGATACGCAGGCAGCGGCACACAAGTGGAACCTCCAGTCAGAGGGCGATCAAAATGGTGTAAAGAAGACGCGCGAAGACAAAATGGCCGCCGCAACCCCTCGTTCGGCCCAGAAGGGTTACGAGGGCGAGGTGGATGCGCGTAATTCCGGCTCTTCGGGAGATCATGCTACAGGCGATATTCCGGGTAATGTAGAAGCGGCTCCTTCTTTTAATCCCACGGGGGGGGGGCGGGAGATAGAAGCCTCATTGAGCTTATGAGGATGGCTTTGAGAGAGGAATTTGCCCACCTTGGCGACCCTTCCTACGGAGGCCCTTCAAGTTCCAGAGCCTCATCGTGCCACTCGGGGTCAGAGCGAGGGGAGTGCTCGAGCGGCCCAAGCCAACCCTGGCCGACCAAGGCAGCAAAAAAGGCCCGGTTACCACCTTCTAAGACCCACTCCCGCTTTCTCTAGCGACAGTGAAAGAGAAGACAGGGAGTTTTCTTCAGAAGATAACACTGAAGGGGTCGAGGCCCATAATCAAGACCAGCAGTCCCGTCTTTTCTCTGGAGAGGATTATCAGGCCGCCTTAGACTTTCATGAAGATGAGGCAGCCAAAAGTAGGGCCAAATTTAGAGGCACCAAGGAATTTTTTGCCAGGTTGAAGACCCACACCCAGTCTGTGCCATTCCCCGAGTATTTTGAGGACCTTATTAGGTCAGAATGGGACAAGCCTCTTTCTAATAGGCAACTCCCTGCCACTGTTAAAAGAATGTATAGCCTGGAACCACGGGCCACTAGCCTCCTTCAAGTCCCCTTGGTGGAGGCCCCTGTAGCCGCCCTGCAATTGGCAGGGCTGTTGTCAGAGGATGGGGCAGGCAACATTAGGGATGCCTTAGATAGAAAGGCGGATTACGCTATTAAGAAATCCCATGAGGCCTCGGCCTGGTCCATTCAGGCTTCGGCTACTGCCGCCATATTTGCTCGTGCTTCTATTATATGGATCAGGAAGCTGATCTACCTGGTTCCACAAGACAACAAGAGTATTAAATGTCTGACGCCACTCTGGACTCTATGACAATGTCGGCCAGAGCGCTGGCAGTTTCTTCCATCTCTAGGAGGGCACTGTCGCTGCGATCCTGGCCAGCTGACTTCGGCTCTAAGTTCATTCTGTTGGGCTATCCATTTTTTTTATTTTTTATTTTATTTCCCCCAAAAATCATTTCATATTCCATTATACATAGCCATTGATTAATTATATTGTAGCAGTATTTTCTTATCTTATAAAATGTAAATTTCTTTAACTTCCCCTCTCCCCTCCTCTATCTCTTTATTTTCATTGTTGCTCTCTTTGTAATTATTGTCTAATTCTATTATGACAAATCATCCATATCCCCTACAACAAGTCAGAATTAGATCAAAATAAATTTCTTAATATCACAGTTAAGTTCATTCAAACAGTAATTTGTCCATGCCTCCCATTCAGTTGCAAATTCATTATCGTCTTTTTGATTTATTGATGCTGTAAGTTTTGCCATTTCAATTAGTTCCATCATTTTTTCTATCCACTCTGATTTATTTGGTATCTATTGGGGTATTGTTGGGCTATCCATTTGAGGGAGGACGTCTTTTCGGCTCCAGGTTGGATGACATCCTAGTCGAGACAAAAGACAAGAAAAAGGCCCTGCCAAAATACATTAGGAAAGAAGGTAAGGGATCTCACTCTTCTTCCTTTCGTCCCTTTTGAACGTCACACACTCTGGCAAGAGGGAGATCAGATGGCAGAAAGGCAAGTGGAACTCCGGAAGGGGCTCCTTCCGGAAGGGATCCAGATTTGACAAGGATTACCAACCTCAGCAGTCCTCCGATAAGTCCAACAGGTTCAATGATAAACCCGGGAAACAATGACTGCTGGGACTCTCTGGTGGGGGGGAGGCGCCAACATTTTGCAGACTCCTGGGAAGCCCTCAACCCAGATTTGTGGGTTTGGAAAATAATCCGCGAGGGATACAGTCTGGAACTTCGCAAACTGCCTCCGGACCGTTGCTTTTTCTCCCCCACCTCTTCAAATCTGGACAAAAGGGCACGCACTCAAGCGGCCATAGATCACCTGCTTCAAATCAAAGCAATCGAGCCAGTGCCTCTATCAGAGCAGCGCGCTGGGTATACTCAGTGTTTTTTACGGTGCCAAAAAGGATGGTATCGTGCATTGGTATAGTGCTGTGGGCTCGCCTCCACATGAGGGATCTACAATGGTTTCTCAAGCCATTTTAACTGCAGATCACTCAAAAGAAGAATCTGCGCTTTACAGTAGCGAAATCAACGAAGGACAGCCTAAGATGGTGGACCAGATTCCAGAACCTATCCAAGGCCCAGGTTTACCTCCAGCAATCCACCACACAAATCTATACAGATGCCAGTCTGGAGGGCTGGGGAGCCACTTTGCACCAACAGGTAGCTCAAGGAAAGTGGACCCCGAAAGAGAAACAACTCCACATAAATCTATTGGAGTTACAGGCGATCTGGAAGGGTCTGTTGGAGTTTCAACCGAAGATCAAGAAGATCAAGAACAGCCATGTGCTTTTGCGGACGGACAACGTCTCAGCAAAAGTTCACATAAACAAACAAGGCGGGTCTCGTTCTTCATCCCTTCACGTGGAAGCCATGACTATCCTGAGCTGGGCGGAGACTCACCTGGCCTCCCTCAGAGCAGAGCACATCAGAGGTGTCTTAAACACATGGGCAGATTGGCTCAGCTGGCAACAACTGGATGAGGGAGAATGGGCCTTAAACAAGGAAGTGTTCCTTCAGATAGCGGAAAGATTCGGACATCCCGTCATGGATCTATTCACCACAGGCAACAATCATCAGGTTCCGAAGTTCCTCTCAAGATTTCTGCACCCAAGAGCCGAGGGGGTGGATGCTCTGATGTCCCCGTGGCCTCAGGGCCTTCTCTATGCATTTCCACCATTGCCGGCAATCTCCAAGGCACTTCTGAAAATCAGACAGGAGAAAGCTATGGTCGTCTTCATAGTGCCCCATTGGCCTCGACGTCCTTGGTTCACGACTCTGAGTTATCGGTTCAAGAGCCTTGGCCACTACCACCGGTTCAAGACCTCCTGCAACAGGGTCCCTTATTCCCCCAGAACCAGCCTGGCTAAAACTGACCGCCTGGCTCTTGAAAGGTCAAGGTTGTTAAGGCTGGGTTACTTCCCTAACGTGGTCTCCACTATGTTGGAAGCAAGAAAGCAATCTACCAGAAGGATATACAATTTTTCTTGGAAAGCCTTCGTCAGATGGTGCGGGAGGAAGTCTATCAACCCGACCTCCATCGAGATGAGCGATCTACTAAACTTCCTTCAAGAGGGACTTTCCCAAGGTTTGAAAGCCTCAACTCTCCTCCACCAGGATGCAGCTATCGCGACCGTGATCCCACAGTTAGGTGAATATCCAACAACCAGACACCCACACGTAGTTACCTTTTTAAAAGGAGTCTCTGCCATCTCGCCTCCAACAATTCATAGGTTACCCACTTGGAGGCTGCACGTAGTTTTGCAGGCTCTGACTCATCATCCCTTTGAGCCGTTACAGGAGGCCTCTCTAAGTCACCTTAGGATGAAAGGTTTTTTCCTTACAGCTGTGACCTCGGCTAGAAGGGTGTTGGAGTTAGCGGCATTATCATCTAGGAAAAACTTGTGAGTTCCACGCAGATAAGGTCGTCCTGTGCCCAGATCCTAGAAGGTAAATTCTAGGTTCCATAGACTACAGGAACTCCACCTTCCTTCCTTTTGCCCTCATTCTTCACACCCAAGAGAAAAGAATTGGCACACCTTGGATGTGAAAAGAGCCTTACGCATCTTCTTGCAACGCACTGAGCCGTTCCGAAGGACTGAATCTTTATTTGTCTCGGTATCTCCGCCTAATAAAGGTGCAAGATGTCTAAAGCTGCTGTTAGCAAGTGCATCAGGCAGTGCATCCAGCTATGCTACCAGCTCAAAGATATTCCAGTGCCCTTGGGGATTTGCACATTCAGTCCGCAGTGCCCCTACCTCGGCAGCTTTCGATGGCCAAGCTTCAGTGGAAGATATCTGCAAGGCCGCCACTTGGTTGAGCCTCTCAACTTTTGTTCGACACTACAAAATAAATACCTATTCATCATCTGATGCTGCATTTGGGAGGAGGGTCCTTCAGAATGTAGTTACAGATAATCATTAAAGAATCCCTCCCAGTTAATGTCAGCTTTTGAAGATCCCGCTGATGAAGATGTCCGATGACCTCATGGGAGAACGGAACCTTGGCTTATCAGTGAAGGTTCCTTCTACGCTGAGGGAAGAGGACATCTTGCCCGCCCAGGGTGAAGAACCAAGTCGGATGATTTCACCATAGTCTCAGTTCAGGTGTTCCTGAAGTTACAAAAAAAAAAAAAGGAAAAAAGAGGGGTTTAGAACTTTCAATTAGATTGTTCTTGTGTTTTTACATGTTATTAACTCAGTGTTGAGTTGTATTTGTTGCAGTGACTGTGTTTTTCTTGAGTCCTTGTTCAGATTGTTTCTGTTCCGGTGTAAATCCTGCTTTGGAAGTCCTCGAACTGGAAGCTAGAGGGTGGTCCTAGCACAGAGGACAGGAAGTGAAAGGCTTTTTTGGTATCCTGCCTCCCTGAGCGGACAAAACCCGCTGATGAAGATGTCCTCTTCCCTCAGTGTAGAAGGAACCTTCACAAGGTTCTGTTTTTGGCACATTCCTCTTGCAGTTTTCATTCTGATCCATTTGTTTCCTTTGATCTCAGAAAGAAATTAAGATTCTTTTTAATTTTCTGACTTCAGCAACCCTAAACCAGGGGTCGGCAAACCGTGTCTCGTGAGCCGCATGCGGCTCTTTGGCCCGTTGAGTGTGGCTCTCTGAACTTGGTTCGGAGCCCCTGCTCTCGCGCCTGCTCACGCCGGCAGCCTGGCTGCGGAGCCGGCGCTCCTGAGAGAGAGAGAGAGCGCGCAAGAGAGCAGGCGAGTGGGCGCGCTGTCTCTCCCCCCCCGCCGTGGAGAATGGCCGGGTCCCCCTTGCCCTCAATGGTTGGGAGGCTAAAGCCTCCCCTCTAGCCGCGCGATTGCTGGGCAGCTCGGCTGTTCCTGACCCGACCCGCCCGCCTATCAGCTGTTGGGCAGGGCGGGCTTCCTTTGGCGGCGCGTCCCCAGCAGCGGCGCTGGGCCCCTCTTCTGCGGCGCCGACTCCGTTCCCCCATTGTCTTTTTTCCCTCCTCAGCACTAGAACAGCCCAAGCCCCGAGGAATCCTACCTGGCGAGTAATTTGAGCTGGGAGAGGAGTTTCCCTTTGTTGCGAGACACCCAAGTCCACGTGTCACTTTTTCAGCGTCTTTTCCTGTTTGGGGCTTTTTTCCAGGAAGTCTTGCGGCCATGCCGGCAAGGGGCGCTTAGGGGGATTTAGCCAGAGGGCGCGTTTTCAAGGGGAGGAAGGGGAGGTGATCGCGCGCAGAGAAGAGCTTGCTGAAGAGATATCCACTGGATCCCCAGGGCGCTGCAAGCTCCGGGGAGGGAAGAGAGCGACGTGGGGGGGTGTATGTGTGTGTGTAAAGTGCCATCAAGTCGGAGCGAGCAGCAGGAGGAGGATCCCCCGCCCGGCTGGGCCTTGCCACCACCTCCTCCACCCACCCCTTTCAGAGGAGGCCCGTCTGGTGCGGAGGGAAGGAGGGAGGGTGCCCAGCCCAGCTCTCCTCTCTGCCTGCCTGCCTGCCTGCCTGCCTGGCTTGCCCAGGACCCTAAGCCCTCTGCCCGGATCTCCCACCGGCCGGCCAGCCCCGAGGGGGGGCTCCTTCCTACCCACTTGCGAGGGGGGATGTGGCGATGAGCCACAGCTTCAGTCTTGTGAGAGGCGAGCGGGGTGGAGCAGAGCCTCCTTCGCGCCCACCCGCCAGCCACGCCCCTCCGCTTGCACAGGCCCAGAGGGCGCCTGAGAAGCTGCCGGCCATGCCGAGTGCTGGCGCTTGGCTTCTGTTCCCCACTCGCCCGGCCATCTGCGCCCGCTCCAGCGGCGGCAATGGCGGCAGCTTCTGCGGGAGAGTCCGCGGGCTGCCACCAATGATGCCGGAGGTTCCCCACCCCTGCAATAGGTAGACCTGGCCTCCCAATGGGACTCAGCCGGAGGCCAGGTCTACCAATAGGCTTTTATGGCGGTAGACCAGGCCTCCAGACGAGGACTCCGGACAGGGAGGGGGAAATGGCAGGGACTTACAATTTAATTTTTATTGATAAATAAGATCACTATTAAGTATGATATCAAGTTTTATTCAGTGTACCTATAGTTTAATTAAGACTTAAAACTTTAATTGAAGCTTATTAAATTAATAAACAGTGTACCTATCTATATAGTTTAAGTTTAAGTAATTTGGCTCTCAAAAGAAATCTCAATCGTTGTACTGTTGATATTTGGCTCTTTTGACTAATGAGTTTGCCGACCCCTGCCCTAAACCATAAGCAGTGGTTGGCTCCGTATGCAGGGCTTGATTTTTTTCTTTTATATGTTTTTTTTAATCATTAGCTCAGAAGTCACACTCACCTTTAATTTAAAGATTATGGCTTTCTCAAAGGAAGTGGTGCAATGTCCAGCATTGTTTTGGTACCAGTTATAAAAAGTCTTCTGAGCTTTCAACTGATACCCCAAATATCCTTGTTTTGGAGCCCCTCCATATGTTACTGGGATGAGATGGGAACCCCTCTTCTGTGGCTTCGCCTGATGTTGCTACAGTAATGTTGGGAAGCTCAGAAGCAGGTGAGCAGTGCTGATCAGCCCCTTGTGATGGACAGGGGGCTGCCCTGCCCCTGAGATGAGAAAGAGGGCCTGTCTCATAAGAACATAAGAACGGCCCATCAAGTCCAGCAGTCTGTTCACAAAGTGGCCAGCCAGGTGCCTTTAGGAAGCCACAAACAAGAGCAGACCTGGTGATGAGCAGACCTGGCACTCTTGGGCCAGGGCAGGCGGGTGTGGGTAGAAACCTGTGTGTGTGAACAGATCCAAACCAGTGGTTAGTCAGTGGGAGCCTGTTTGTACCTGTAAGCGTTAAACGTACTTTGTTTCAATTTGTGTATCAAATGTTGTACTACAGGCAGAATTAGGTCAGTTATCTTTGGAAGCAAGTGTGTGTCTTTATGCCTTTACTCTGAGGTTAAAAATCTTCTTTTGCTGATGATAATGTATTAGGTGCCCTGAAATGGGACACTTTCTGACCGGGTTGGATGAAAACTATAGACAAGAAATTGCCACTGGTTGGTATGGCGACTACTCTTATTACTGACCTGGGTAAAACAAAAGCTTTTTCTCTGATTTAAAGGCAAGTTTTAGGAATTGATTAAAGAAGTTCACTATTCAGGGCTTATCAAGTTTGTTTACCCTTGTCCTTCACTATTTCTCTCCCGAGATCTTTACCCCCTTATATGTATTATTTAACTACTCCGTACTAGTGGAGAGCTTTTCTATTTGCATGATTAAATATTATTAAACCCTATGGTTTTCAAGGAAGATTTTTGACTAGGCCTTATTTTGATAGAATTTGCCCTTGCGTACCTTGATAAGATTGACACATCATTTCATGTTCTGCTTTAATGCCTTTAAAAAAAAAGTATTAAGGATTACTATATTAAGCCACTTATTATGGATAAGGCATCTCCCTATATTTTGAAATGATCCTAAAATTACTTTGGCAGTCACAAAAATTTGTCTTGGTCCTTTTATCCCTTGCATCCAAAAAATGAAGAATGTTAAATTTTTCTGCTGCTCAAGATTTGTAAATCTGAGCTTCTAAGGGAATAAAAGGAAAGAGAATTCAAACCACACTCTGAAGCCATGACTAGCTAAGATTTATGTTCCTCAGCTAGGTTTCTCTTTTGACCATCCTGTGCTGCTGATTTGTTCTTTAAAAACCAGCCTGTAAAAGAATAGATCTTAGTTATTTCCATGTAACTCTTGCTTCGGTGATCTCCGTGTTCTTATTGCTCACAGCAGTGAACCCGATGCGTTTGCGCTTGTTACACTGTGACTGAGGGGAAGGCTTATTATATCTCAGAACCAACCGGTGCCCCAAAGTCATATCATGAATATCTTTCCAAAAAACTTTCACTTTGCTACAACTCCACCATTGGTGGAAAAATGTTCCCACCTCACTTTGACATTTCCAACATTTTTCTATTCCTCTTTCATTCTTCTTCATCTTTGATATTTTAAAAGGCGTCAGGTACCATCTATAATGCATCTTATAGTAATTTTCTTTTATATAATAGCTGGATGGAAATTTGAGGCCCTTTTTCCGTGTATATTGCCAATCCTCTAACTGAATTTAATGTCCCAGATTTCTTGCCCATGACACCATAAATTCTTTTACACAATCATTTTCTGTATCTAATTTCAAACTCTCCTTATACATCTTTCTGATTAAATGATCATCATCTTTTAGCAGTTGATCCGTTAATGTGGTTGATTTTAATTCAAATCGTATTTTTTTTTATCTTTAATATATCTCTTAATTGGGCAAAAAGCTACCATTCGTTTCGTTTATCCTCTTTTTCCAACATGTCCAAGGTTTTTAGTTTATGTACTACTCTTTCCTTTTCAATGATTTCTAATAGTAAGTCCTTATATGTAAGCCACCTGTCCTAATCTTAAATAGTGCCTCATGTGGTGAAAGCCATAAGGGGATCTTATCCATTAATTTCTTTCTATATCTGTTCCACACCTTACTTATTGCAAATCTCTGTATATGATGACCAAATCTTTTATTTATTTTTTCTTTTCCATACCAAATATAAGCATGTCAACCAAATGTTATTTAAAACTCTTGGCATTAGAAGGGGAGGGAGAAAAGAGTCTTCATCCTAGGGTTGCCAGGTCCCTCTTCTCAACCGGCGGGAGATTTTGGGCGCGGAGCCTGAAGAGGGCGGGGTTTGGAGAGGGGAGGAACTCCAATGCCATAGAGTTCAATTGCCAAAGTGGCCATTTCTCTCCAGGTGATCTGATCTCTATCGGCTGGAGATCAGTTGAATTAGCAGGAGATCTCCTGCTACTACCTGGCAGTTGGCAACTTTACTTCATCCCCATGGTATCAGTATCCAAGCGGGACTTGCAAACCTTCCTAATTAAAATGCATCCCTTGCACGCTTCTGCTTAGAATGTGTGTGTCACTAGTCAAATATTCAAATATATCTGGAACCACTTACTCCATTCAAGTGAGGCATCTGAGAAGGCCACGTCCATAGTCCGTCTTTTCCTTGTATGGCATAGTGTGCTCATTTGCCTCAGGCGATCCTGTGAAAGTTCACACTGAGAAATGCTCTTGCTATTATGGGATTTTAGAATGGCCTTGTACAGCTGAATACATTTCCCTGTACAAGGAAGATTGCGGGGGGGAGCTACCCTGTGAAGTAAATGTTGTTTAAAATGTTAACCCTGTTTTATGTTTCACAGAGTGCTATTCTAGACAAAAACTTTCTGTTTCGTCAGAGGTCATTGAACATCCTTTATTTGTGTGTTTGTACCTATGGAGAATGTAGCTGCGGGGGAGGGGGGGAATGCCACATTTCAAATTGGCCAGTAGGCTCTTTGGGTTTTATAAACTGCCTAATTTTCTTTAATGTCTCTTGTCCCTGCAGAACGCATGGAGACAGCCAACAAGCAACTGGCAGAAAAAGAGTTTGAGGGTTCTGAGGATAACAGGAAAACAATCTCCCAGCTCTTTGCACAAAGTGAGTCCAGATTATTGCCCTAATTTCTAACAACTCTTTTGTGAGTGCTAAAAGTGAGATAAACACGGTAAGTGTAGCTTTGAAGTGATGCCACGTGAAGACCACTGGGACAAGAAGACTTGATAATTGTTTAGCTTAAAGCATAAAGACTGATGCAGAAGATGTTTGCTTGAATCTTGATGTGGGGCAATCCAGTGCTGAATCTTTCTTCACACTAACTTGTGTTCTTCAGCTATTTCATTGTTGTATAGAATTGTGGCCACACAGAAGGGGCCTGATGTAATTCTTTCCTCTCTTCATTTCCCTCCTTTCCAAGCATACTTTTTCTCTGAAACATCACTGAATGTTGCAAAACTATCCAAGAGCTTAGTGAGGTAGGGAAAGTAAAGAAGCCGTAGCTGCAAATTTCTTTTCTGGCTCTTTAAACTGATGAAAAGAACCCATCCGTGTTGTTGGGCCACTGCTTTACCTAGATAAGAGAGAGTGCTTTGGGATTAGGCATGTTTCAAGTCGTAAATACATTTAAAACAGGCCACAAGTAGGTTATAGATCAAATCAAGCCTGAACTGACCCTAGAAGCTAAAATGAATTTTGGTCTCGTCATGAGACGACAGGAGTCACTGGAAAAGACAGTCATGCTAGGAAAAGTTGAGGGCAGCAGGAAAAGAGGAAGACCCAACAAGAGAGGGATTGACTCAATAAAGGAAGCCACAGCCTTCAGTTTCCAAGATCTGAGCAAGTCTGTCAAAGACAGGACATTTTGGAGGACTTTCATTCATAGGGTCGCCATGGGGAATTTTTCACGGAGATTTCCTGCTGTTTCGATGCTGATTTGCGTCGGAGTCAAATTTTGGTTCTTCACTGCAGATCCAGCTTTTCCCTGATAGAGGTATAAAAGCCGCGTTATGTCAGCGGCAAACCAAACCACTTCTGAGCCGTACTTTCTAGTAGAAGCGCGTTTTGTTGCTCGGATGCCCATGAAAAAATGTTTGCTTCGCTCCCCGGGACATCTCCTTTCTCCTCCCCCAAGAATGATGATTGGCTGGGGGAGTTTCGCGCTCGGACAAGAATACCGCCCCTTTTGCTGCCTGCCTGCCTGCCTGCCTAGAGTCCTGGCACTTCTCTCCCTCCGTCCCGGAGGCTGGCGGGCGGGCAGGCGGCACGCCTTCCCCGCCCCTCGCCCGGGATGGGCCTTGGAGCTGGGCCCACACCTCCAAGCCCAGGGGGACGTCGGATGGATGGCTCCAGGGGGAGACCGGCAGGGCCACGCCATGTGCTCCTCGCGCGCTGGGGGTGGTGGTGGTGGCAGCTCGGTCTAGGGCAGCTGGACCCGTGGGGGGGATGCTCAAGGGAAGGGGCTGTTGGCCCCTCTACCCCAGAGGGGAAGGGGGATTTTTGAGACATCGGATGGGAAAAATGTGCATCCTGAGAGCGGAAAACCCAAGGCAAAACTCCCTCCCATCACTCTTCTGAAGAGGGGCGGCCAGCATGCTCTTATCTCCCTCCTCTCTCTTGATGCACCATGGCCGGATCATGGCCGGCGCGCAATCCAGGGGCCTTCTTTCCTCTCCCCCTCCCCCCCGCCATGCACACTGGCTGGATCGGGGCTGGCGCGCAAGCTAGGAGCCCTCCTGTCTCTCACGATGCAATGTGGCCGGATCATGGCCGGCGCGCAAGCCAGAGGCCTTCTTTCCTCTCCCCCCCCCCCCCCCCGCCATTCCCACTTTCAGCTAAACACTTCTCTGGGCACATGGATGCAATTCCTGCCCCCCCCCCAAATCCTGTCTATCATTAAAGGGCAATGGGTTCCACACCTATAGAAAATAGAGGGAAGCTTTGAGGAAAGCGCTGCCTTCCCCCCCCCCCCCCATTTGGAATCTGACTGTTCCAAAAGCAGAACAGAGCGAGGGTGGAAGAAAAATGGAGAAGACTAGAGGGACTGGTGCTTGTTTTTTGTGCTGGGGCTGGTGAACCGCACGAGGTAATCTGCTGGGCGGAGTTGGGGCGGAGCTGGGGGCAGGCATAAACAATGAGCCTGTTGGAAGGGGAGGCCTCCTGTAAAAAGGACAGACCAAACCGTTGTGTGCTTTGTTCCCATGAAAAACCAAAACTACATCGAGATTGACAGGGATAAATCGCGGCCATGAAAAAAACATTTAAATCGTGTGTTTTTTTAGTCCGTGGCAAAACAGAAGCAAAATCTACCGTGAAAAGTGCCCCCATGAGTTGGAAGCGACTTGACGGCACTTAACACACACACACAAGTAGTTTGCGCTCTCCCCAAACACACTGCCATGCACTTTTCATTAGAAGCGGGTAAAGTGTGAGAACTTGGAGGATGAACCTGGGCTGGATGTGTAACCTCTTGGGACAGTGCAAAGCGAGCTGGAGCCACGCAGTGGTGGCTGGTGCCTCTGCAAACTTTTACCTGCATTCCTTCTCATTTTCCCCTACATCCCTGTAACTCCCTTGCCTCAGCTTTGTCTTGCTCTGCAATTGTGGAAGAAATGTACCATGCCTCTGTTTTTCGGGGTGTGTGTGCGCAAAATAGTCTTGGGTTATGACCCCTGCCCAGAGGAGCAGATTGATGACAGTGAAAACCAAAATTACAGATGTGGAAATACTGACTTTCCCTTGGGCTTGGGACTTAAGGCAGTGAACCAGTCTTGCTATGCCAGGAACTCCACCCAACAGACAGCACTTAACATGTTGCTGTCACTTTACAGTTGCATGACAGAGAGGATTTGCAGTGCAAGATCTGCCTTTCATTCTGTTGCAGGATTCTCATTCTGCTCTAAAACACACAAGAATTACTGGATCTGTGTTAACAGGATGTTTGGTCTCAGACAGTTTATATTGCAGATAATTGTGCAGTATTATGTCCCTGGAGAAAAAGTCTTCATATTAGGGACGTATAAAATGCCATGAACCTGTTGGGCCCATTGGAACTATCAGAGGCCTCTTGTGAAGGTCCTCGCTGGGAGTAAAGTGCCTCTAGTAGCAGCTGTTGACTTTGAACCTTAAGCTGTACCTTTAAGACCAAGTTAAACATTGGAAAGTTGTGTGCAAACTTTCAGACTTGCAGAACTAAGTTGGCACACTGCTGCTTCCGTCCTGATGAAGACGTTGCCCTGCTGTTGTGTGTTGGCTTTTATTCTGATGGGCCAACACAACTACCTACAGTTATTATCTCCTACTTATCCATATGTTTTGTTATGGAAGTGTATCTAAGTACCATGGATGTTGAAATGAAATTTAAATTCCTGCACCAGAAACCTGGCCAGAATAATTGTTTGCATTTGGTGCAAAGGTATTTGATGGCTGTCCTGGGCACCTAGGAAGAAGAACCAGCCTGTTTTCCCTTGGTTCCCCACCCAAGCATAATTGATGCTGAGATGAAAATGCTGTTCCTGCCCTGTGTTCTTTTGGCTTGTTTGTTTGTGTGTGTGTGTTTTTTCTAAAAGGGCAGAACAAGAGAGTAGCTGCCTGCCTTTCTGAAATACTGTGTGGTCCCTTAAATTTGTTCATCTTACCCTCAATCACCCTCAAAAGTTCTGCCTCTCCTCCAGAGCTGTGGGCCAATCCTTGAGATTTTGGCCTCATGCAAATCCCAGTGATAGTCAGCCAGTCAGAGCCCGCGGAGCTCCACTGGGTGGAAGGGGCTGAGCCAGCCTCAGTCTTAAGGAGGGTCAAGAAAAACTTTTCCCTTTCGGGATTTTGTGGCTCTGGAAAGGAGCCTCCCCTTAGCCAGGCTGTTATTGGGCTTTTCGTGAGGGTTTGGGGGTCAGCTGAGGGAAGAAAGCTTGTTTTAGTGGTACAAATAAGCATCCTGCTAAGGGCCCTTTGTTCCCAACTGGTGTGTGTCGGTTCTGTGGGAAGGGGCTTTGTGAGAGTCAAGAGCATCCTTGAACGTGCTGAGGTTTCCTGTCCAGAGAAAGGAGAATCGGGTCTCCCCTCAGGAGTTATATATTTTATTAGGAACCCAGTTTTATATATTGAAGTCATCTACATATCACATTTACCTTATTCTTCATTTTCTCCATGTGTGTCTTGTCTGGCAAGTCAGACATCTAAGAAAACGTGATCTCTGTTTATCCCACAAATAAGTATAGCCTTGGTCTAGCAGCACCTTTAGGGAGCACATTGCTTACACGCTTTCTTGTTGCCGTCAAGTCACAGCTGACTTATGGTGACCTCATAAGGTTTTCAAGGGAAGAGATGTTTGGAGGCGGTTTGCCGTTGCCTGCCTCCAAGTCACAACCTTGGAGGTCTCCCATCCGCCCACCCCACCTCATAGCTGCTTCTGCAATAGGGATAATTTCAGTTAATGCTCCACTAGTGGATGAAATGTGAATGCATCCTCTGCATGATTGAATACTGTCGGAGGAATAGGAATCATCTTGTCAGAGCCCTCTGCCTGTCTCTTCCTGTACAAGCATAGCATTGCTTGGCCTGCATAGCATAGCTACAGAGATCTGGCTCTGTTACCAGGTTTCCATGGGGTATCATTCCTTGGTCATGGGATATTGGCACTTAGTAGGGCTGGGTTATTTTGTTCCAGAGGTGTATTCTGTAGCTGGGTCAAAGTTGGCAGTGACTAATGGAATGCCGAGTGTGGCAGCAGCTGTACAACATTCTTGTGGTGTTCTTCCTGCATTTCTGCTGTTCAGGCTTGTTTTCCTATGCGTACTTGAACCTGTTTTCCCCCCCTGAAAAGTCTGAACCCACAGACTATTCCATCAGCTACCTATAGAGATTTCAGGTATTCAATTTTGTGGAAATTGAGGCACAAGCAGAGCACATCCCATTTGGCAGTCACTTGCCATTTTGATTTGGATTTCCTGTGTGCTGTTTTTGCTTCAAACAAACTAATGGGCCTTGGTTAAAGGTCAGTATGCACAACCACTCTGTTCATCTCTCTCTCAAAAAAAGGCTCTGTGCACTTGTTCCGCGGGCTGTCTTAAGTCCTTCTTCACGAGTACAAACTCTGGTTTTGCAGACCACAAGTTGCAGTGGCAAGCAGAGTCCTAGTTCTGCTTTCTTACAAATGATTCTCTTTCTAAATTGCAGCATGCAGTCCTTTGGATGGGGGGAAGGTTTGCTCTCCCCAGAATGATCAGGTGATTAGTTTTACAATTTGGGTGGACCCTTTGGGAAAACAGAAGATGTACATCAGTCAGATTGGGGGTAACATTCAGTTCCTAGTAGCACATACTGGATTATTTATGATTTTCTGTGGAGAGCCAAAATTCAGATTTCACTGTCCTTTGGGACCACATGACCCTTGAGACTGATATGATTTAAAGTACATAATTGTCAGCAAACACAGAGGAGTACCATACACATGATGCTGGCCTCCACACCCCAGGTGGCTAGGTTGAATTGCCTTGAACACATGAACACATGAAACTGCCTTATACTGAATCCAGACCCTTGTCAGTATTGTCTACTCAGACCGGCGGCAGCTCTCCAGGGTCTCAGGTAGAAGTCTTTCTCATCACCTACTTGCATAGTCCCTTTAAGTGGAGATGCCGGGGATTGAACCTGGGGCCTTCTGCATGCCAAGCACATTCTCTACCACTGAGCCACAGCCTTGACCGGACGGATGTGTTTGAGCAAATTACAGAGGGGTGTGAATGCATCCTGTGCGTGATTGGCTACTGACAAATGAGAGAAGTGCAAATGTGCAAATGAGAGGAGCAACAATCCTCAACAGGGAAATTAATTAGTACTTAATACAACTAAGTGTATTAAATATCAATGAGTGAAACACTGATGTTAAAACTGATGCTGAAATTTGGGTCTTTTGTCAACTGCATTTGATATGGAGATTATCCCCCCAGAAATAGCTGATCTGGCTTCACGGCTCCATGCTGCTGCAGTGAGACTTGACTTGTGTAACATGCTGTAGGCAGGGTTACCCTTGTAGACAACTCGGAAACTTCAGTTGGTGTAGAATGGCAACTTTCCTTTGACTAGCAGTTTTGAATCTGTTACACCCATTTTGAGACATCTTCACTGGTTGCCTGTCTGTTTCTAGTATAATTGAAAGATGCTGGTTCTTACCTGTATGGTCCTTCATGACCTTGGGTTCACACACCCAACAATCTCTCCCTGTACTACTTATACTCCCCACAGCATTGTCTCTTTGCTGGCCCATACCTCAGGAAAGTAGCGTCGACCCACTTATAGACCCTATAATAATAGAGTAATGGTCTTAGTCCTATGCAACATTCTCCCATTGGGGTTTAGGAGCCTGTCTGCCTTGCCAGCCTTCAGGATGACTTTTTTTTTTTGAAGGGGGTGATTTTAAGGGGCTGTTGGTTAACTGTGATGACAAATTGAATTTTGTTGCTTGTCTTCTCAGTGATGATGACTGTCCCTCTATGGAGCGGAGGAGGCAGGCTAGTCATATTTTAATTAATTAATAAATGGCACAGACTAAGGGTTTGACTCCATATAATGCATCTTCGTGTATTTATGCTTAGCTTTTGTATAGTGTTTTTGTATGTTCAGAGTGCTTCATTTATATTACTACTTGTAATACTTACAGCAAGCCTGTAAAACAGGCTATTACTAGTAGGGTTCCCAGCATCACCTGGGAGCTGGTGCCACTAGTCCACGATTAAAGCAGCAGCTGACGAATGTCATCTCTTTGGTTTCCTTTTGTGGCCACTTGTCGGTTTTAGGTAGTGGTGTCCTATTACCTGTCCAATTCTCCTTTCCCCTTTTAACCCTTTATTCATTTCCCAAAATCTCCCAGTGGACCATTGACTTTTCCATCCCCATCTCACTCTGTACATCTGATTTTTCAGTTCAGCATCTCAAAAGTATGAACACCTCGAGTGGAGAGCAGAAGAGTCTGCTGATTCTGTCCTTTATAAACTCATCCTCTCCTCACCTGCCATCCCACAACTCCAGCATATCTCTGAGCTGCACCAACTCTGAAGAATGTCTTCTCTCCCACTGGGATGCCCTGCTAAGGCCTGCCTCACCATCCTCATCCCCCGTTCTCTACTCAAGTCTTTGCCTCCTTCAGTGATACAGTTGATGCTCCGGAGTCTCCACATCTGTCCCTTACCATCTTCCTCCTTTTCAATGTCTCCTTCAATCTCTTTGTCTTTGGCTCAGTTGATGAGCTTGACTGACCTCTTGACCTTACCCAGCCTCTCTACTTGCACCCTTGAACCTACCTAACCTCTCTCAGCTTCTGGTTGCTGTCTGCCCTGCCGCCTTCTCTTCTCTACTGCACAGTCGTGTTGTCCCTCTCCTCTGGCTCTTTCACAGTTGTGTTTAAACCTGTCACTGTCTTCCATCCTTCTCAAAAAGCCTTCTGTTAGCCCAGCCTCTCTCTCCAGCCACCACCGAATTTCCCTTCTACCATTGCCATCAGACTGTTGGAGTATACTGTTTATTCCCACAGGTCTCAACATTATCACCTCCAACTCTTGCCCTCCTATAATCTGACTTTCTCCTTCTTCCATCTACTGAAATTGCCCTCATCAGACTCACAGACAGTCTCTTCACAGCAGATCCAGAGATCTGAGTTCTCCATTTCCTTGACCTCTCTGCTGTTACATCTTCCTTCACGTTCAAGATTTCCATGCTTTTGGGTTCTCTTATCCCTCCTTGAAATGCAGACTGGAGTCAGAGGTTGTCGTTGTTGTCTTTGGCCCAGCTCTTCCATCCGCTTTCAAGTTCATCTTTTTTTCTTTCCTTTCCTCCCACTTTGTTTGGGCAGACAAAGAAACCCAGAGAGAAAAAGAGAAGCTGGAGGTTGAACTGGCAGCTGCTCGCTCAACAAACGAGGATCAGCGGAGGCACATCGAGATTCGGGACCAGGCCTTGAACAACGCTCAGGCCAAGGTGGTGAAGCTGGAAGAGGAGGTATTCCTTTCATGTTCATATGAGGGCACTGATATCTCACTTAGTCGAAGGCACCCAGGAGTTTCTCAGGGTCAGTGGGGCTGCTGGGTGTTCTTTTTACATGGCACCAAAGGACGTGTTCTGGCTCGGTTTTTCATTCCGCTTTGGCTCTGTTTCACATTACATAAATTTAAAACATCAACGTATTATACAAAACTAGCTCACAATACATCAGAGGGCCAGACTGTCGATTCCAGCATAGCACGCGCCGATTTGCATTATAAATAACAATTTTGCTAAAGTACATTATGGCAAAAAACACAAAGAATACCTGGGGGCGGGGGGAGCTACACAGAGTAGAGTGGCATAAATGTGTGGCTCCAACAAGCTTGGTCAGCACTCTCCTGGGGAGCCCTGGGAATAAGAGGACAGCAGCTGAACTTCTCAGCTAGAAAGCCAGGGTTGCACCTTGTGTCACCTTGAGAGCAGGAGGCGCTCAGCCAGCACTGGCCTGATCGCAGATGGATCTTCAGTCACTGGTTCCGCAGGGCTCCGAGCATCTGGTCTCCTTGCTGTTCTGGAATCCTTGTTGATGTCCTCGTGTCACTTTGATGGCCTCCAGCTGGGGCTTTCTGTTGCCTGTAGCCATTCCTTTTTTAGTCCTTCCTGGCTATCACCACATCCACCTGTGAAAGGGCCTCGATTGCCAAGGATGAAGGGGACGAGGAGTCGGCTTTAGTGGAGGTGTGAGGAAATGAAGGAGACAAAAGAGATTTGCAGCAGCTACAACTTCTTGTTCTACTGTGTACTTGCTAAGAATACATGTCTTTAAACCATTTCCAACTCCCTACAAAGGCTTCCAGATCAGTTTCTAACAGGGTGGATAAAAATCAATGATTTTTTTAAAAAAATAAAAAAAAATCAGATTTTTAAAATTTAAATCGGATTTTTTAAAATAAAATGCTTTTGGAGGAAAAATCTTTCTAAAGATAGTTTTCTATTTAAGTTACATTATAGTCCAAAGGTTATTCATCAGGAAATAAGGATTTGTCTTTAATTATGTAGCATGAGGCTTTATATTTATGCAATTTTAAAAAAATTTGGTAAATGAATTCCATTAATGCATTCACAATGTTATGCTCTTCCAGAGGTTTCTGTAAGATTTTCTAACGAGAAGATATCACAGATGCTTGTTTTTGCAGTTCTCAAAAGTGTGAATTTGTGTCTGCAGAGATAACATGCCTTTTCTTTACAGGAAAAATGTTATAAAATACACATACAGAGTTGAGGAAAAACCTTAATCCCATTGTTCCTTTGCAAATTTATATACACAGAATCAACCCCTTACCTCTTAAATGCTAAGTTCTAAGAGGTTCAATGAATAGATTGTTTGGAGTGGAATAGATCTGCACAAGTAGCTAAGTGTGAAGCAGTAAAAATGAAAGTGCATCCTTGTGAGCAGAATACTGCACAAGTCTTGGGATCTTTGTGTAATAATTGTGCAAGTCAGTTGCATGTCTGTGCAACTCAGACTTGAGGCAAGTGCTGAAGGCCCTTCAGGGCTGGCAACCTCTTCCCAATCCCATTGGGTTCCAACAATTCTCCTTACACTTAACTGTACACAATAGGCCACTTGAATGTAAAAGCAAATCCAAAGGGGTGGTGGTGGAAATAGTAACTGGGATCTGTAAGTCCTTGGCAAGACTTTGAAGTGCTTGATAAGAGTTCACTGGTTCCAGGCCCTTCTTCCCAGGGCTCGCCTGACGTTGTCCAAACGATAAAGTCTCTACCTGGAACTTCAGTCCTGCAGCAGGAGGAGAAAATCTATAATGGCAGCAGGCCTTAAAAGAGACCCAGTTTGGGAATATCTTAATGAAGTTCCTCTACTTATGGGTAAGGCAGGCATGTGTGCAAAATGCAAACACTCTGCAGCAAAGAAATGCAAGGCCTGGTGGCCCAAATGAAGCAATATCATAAGAAGTGATGTTTATGTAGAAAACCATGATTTAAATATAGTCTTACTAGTGATTTATATTGTGAAAATCTAGTCTTACTGACTAGTAATTTAAATCTATTTGATTTAAATCAAATCCACCCTGGTTTCTAATAAAATAATACCATAAACCATCGTGTCAAAAGATAACCCAGCTACAAAACCAGCCAGAAATTTTTTAAAGTACTGAACAGCTATCAAAATGAAGATTATTAAAATCAGTACAGTGAAACAAAAGAAGTAAAACATTCGAGAACTAGTCATGGGAGTAGGATGAAGAGAAAAGTCAACCCAAACACAGTGTTTTACTCATGTCTAAAAGTAAATATAAGGAGCCCCGTGGCGCAGAGTGGTAAGCTGCAGTACTACAGTCCAAGCTCTGTTCACGACCTGAGTTCGATCCCAACGGACGTTGGTTTCAGGTAGTCGGCTCAAGGTTGACTCAGCCTTCCATCCTTCCAAGGTTGGTAAAATGAGTACCCAGCTTGCTGGGGGTATAGGGAAGATGACTGGGGAAGGCACTGGCAAACCACTCCGTAAACAAAGTCTGCCTAGGAAACGTCGGGATGTGAAGTCACCCCATGGGTCAAGAATGACCCGGTGCTTGCACAGGGGACCTTTACCTTTTAAAAAGTAAATATGCTAGGTGCCAGGCAAAAATCTTCAGGGAGAGTGTTCCAAAGATCTGGTGCCACCACAGAGAAAGCCCTGTCTCTGATTACCACCCACCATGCTTCAGAAGATGGGGTCATGCAGAGAAGGGCCTCTTCAGACTTTGCCCAACATCACACCCATGTCCTAATATCGACTTACAAAGACAGACAGAATTTGGGTTTTTATCTGGGAATGGGTGTTATCCAATGATTAAGATGTGCATCAGAAGCTCTGTTGTGTACCCTTCCCTCCACCCTTAGAAGTGAGTTGGGTGGCTGTTGAGGACAGGGCCTTCTTTGTTGTGGCACCTCACTTATGCAACATCCTCCCGTATCACTTGCTCCTGGTGTGAAGCATGTTGTTCTTTTGCTACCAGGTCATGGCCTTTTTTGTTCACCTGGACATTTTAAGAGGCTTAATTATTAATGGTGAGATTTTAAGTATGATTACTGCTGTTGATCTTTCAGCTTAATGTCCTGGATATATCATTTTCTTATTTTGTCCATATTAATGTTGGAAATAGCCTCAAATTTTTAGAAGTGCAGTAACTTTATTAACTAATTTATGCTGTACTAAGCAGTTGGCTCCTAAATTTCTTGGACTTCAGGGTGGATGGCAGAGACCAACCAGCACACGCTTCTCCACTAACCCCCTGCACGCTGTCCACATGGCCCCATTCATGCCTTTCCGTCTGTTTTGAGTTTGGTGCCAGCCTGTAGCATTTTAGAACATCAGAAGAGCCCTGCTGGATCAGTCCAGCATCCCGTCTCACTCAATGGCCAACCAATTACTCTAGAGGTCCAGTGACAGGGCATAGAGGCTGTGGCCTTCCTCTGGTGTTGCCTCATGGCAGTGGCTTGCTGTCTTTGTATACGGAGATTCCCTTTAGTCCCCAGGGCCAGTAGTCATTGATGGACCTCTCCTCCATAAATCTGTCTAATCCCCTTTGAAAACAGTCTGCGCTTGTGGCAAAGACTGCATCCTCTGGCAGTGAATGACTTTTTGTTTAAAGAGATATTTCCTTTTATCAATCTGAATCTACTGCCCATCAGCATCATTGGATGCCCTTGAGTTCTAGTATTTTGGAAAAGAGGGAGAAATCCTCTCTGTCCGCTCTCTTTACCCCACAAATAATTTTATAAACCTCTTTCATGCCCCCCTTGTCACCTCTTTTCTAAACTGAAAAGTCTCATGCTTTTCAACTTGAAGATACAGTGATGAGTGAACAGGAGTTATATTTGAATGGAGAAATCTGGGTTTGAGGAGCCACAAGAGCTCAAACACTCCTGTTTTGTTTGCTTTTTCCCAGCCTTTGTGTCATTTGTTTTGTTTGTTTCCTGTATATTTCAGGTTCATCTTTGAGGGCAAGAAAAAAAACTTTCCCCAATGAATGCCCTCTAAAAGGGCTGTGGGTAACTGATGATGCTGGGGCAGAGGAGGAGCAAAGGGAAGCAGTTCTGCATGCACCGACAAAGCGTTGCTCGGTTAAGCAAGCAAGGGCTTGGGGGTTTCCCCTGACCCCCTCTATCCTGTTGGGGGAAGAAGTCTTCCTCAGCTGGTTGTCTCCGTTCCTTCTTTGGTCAGTGTCCACTAGTGGTGGGGCTCAGGACACATCTCTGTCTGCCATCCCAGGTCAGGACCCAATGTGAGCTGAAATCTGAACAGATTCATTGGGTTGCGTATCTGTTACTCAGCCCCCTGGGCAAATATCTTGGAGATCAGCACAGGCTGTTGGGTCATCTGCTTTGCCTCTTTTGAGAAATGGCACATGCAGGATCTCTTAGGCCCAAGTGCTGACTTTGGTCCAGGCCTGATTCAAGGCCTCCCCATTTTTGTGCTTTTTCTATGCAGTCCTCACTTCATAACCAACCTTTGGTATTTTCTAATCTTTCTACACTATAATGATTGCATTTCAAACTGTTTTCAATTATTTATTATTGAATTCATTTGTACCCCGCTAGGGTCATGCAAAAAAGAATTCAGTAGATTTTGAGTTTATTGGGCCCAATTTTTTTCAGTAAACCCGGAATAAGCCAAATACCCATATTGGTGGTAAATATGAGTATTCGGCTTATTTCTGAAAAAAATCGGGTCTGTTATAGTCTATGGTGATTTTTTTGTAAGCTCCTGTGGGGGCATTTTTGGAGGTAGAGTCACCAAATTTGCAGCGTGGCTGCAAGGGACTCTCCTTAGACGGTCACCGAAGTTTGGTGAACTTTGGGTCCAATTTTATGGGCCAGCAAAGGGGTCGCCCCCATCCTCCAGGCATTTGCGAGCCGAGCTGTCCATTGGTTGTCAGGTTCAGAAGTTCAGCATTGCTGAGGACTGGTGGAAAGAGCTGATTGGCAGGGTGGCACCTCAAAGTCTGGGGGCTCCCTTCGTATCTGGGGCGCATGGCATGATACCCATGCAAATTAGCTTCCAAACTGAAGAAAAAGGCTTAAACACAAGAAAAATAAGGCACGGAAAACATTTCTTTTGGTGGCAAAGGACATCCTGTGAACAGTCCTTTATTATAGTCATTAAGATCTGATTTCAAGAGATGGTCACAGTGCGGGAAACGAAGTCTCTACTGGGGGCAACCTTCAGTTTGACAGCAGGTTTTCATGGAGGGGGTTGTGATATTGGAGCCAGCTGAAGTCATGACCAAAGCCGCTCTTGTGAAGGAGATTGCTCAGCCATGCTGGTGAGGAGTCCCAATAACTTCAGAAGCCCAATAAGCAGCTGTAGAAGTGGGTGTTTTTTAGTTGGAGGGTATATCTGGACAGGACTGAGTGAGCCTCATCTTTAAAGTGTCCCAACTATGGGGCCCTAACAAAACCATTTAAAAAAAGATAGAAAAATGGGAGAGAGCACAGAGCCGTGCATCCGAGCAAAGGTGAACAGCGGAACCCAAAACTGAATATTTATTTGGCTTTTTTGAGAATTGTCTATTTGGCTTCAGGCAGATTCCCAGGTTTTGGTATTCGGTGAAACCAAAACCCAGATATTGCTGAAACAGCTAATTTTGGGTTTATAGTCGGTTCGGGTATATCGATATGCACAACCCTATACCCCACTCTTCTCCCCCATGAGGACCCAAAGCAGATTACATAATTCCCCTCTCCTCCATGTTATCCTCACAACCACCCTGTGAGGTAGGTTAGGCTGAGAGTGTGTGGCTGGCCCAAGGTCACCCACAAGCTTCCAATGCAGAGTGGGGATTTGAACCTGGGGCTCCCTGGGTCTAGTCCAGCACTCTAACCACTACACAACATTATAAATGCAAGAAGCGCCGCTTAGGGATGACAAAGTCGTCTTTGGTAGCTGGTTGTAGATTAACTTCAAGCTACTACAATGTTATAGTAAACTGGGTGGTTAAGCCACACTATCAGGAAGTATTGGTGTGCAGTCTACAGACACCTCTAAATAAACCAATAGAAATCTATTTTGTATTATTCCTCTGCATATCTGTCCATCTTCTAGCTGTTTTTGCCCTCACATTCACCTGTGTGCTCTTCCTCACATCTGTTGGAAGGCAGATTGTTTGCCTGATTGTTTGGGGGAAGGTCTAGTCTGGCCCTCAGCCGTTCCCGCCTCCCGCAGTGCCAAGTGCTTTCACTATGACCTGGCAGTGCCAGTTTCTCCTCATACTGCTTACAAAGAAAAAGAGGGAAAGACTTCCTTCTTCCCTTCCCGCTGTGCTGCTCCATCAGTCCCTTTGTGTGTGTGGCTGTAGAAACCACAGTTCCCAACCGTATGTGAGACTTCCCAGGGCTATTTGTAGAAATGAGCTCCTGTCTTTAATCATTGATATTGCATTCACACATGTGGCAACTGGAGACCAATTGTGAACTGATCATTTTGCATTGGTAGCAAATGGTGTTCTGCTGGCCATTCCTTTTAAAAAGCAAAACATTTTGAAGAGAAATATCCCTCCTCTCATCCCAAGTAGGTGAGATATACAACAGTTTCTTCCCTGTGGATGTCTGTAGTATTTTTAGCCTTTCTGCACTTGAACTTGAAGCTCTGCATACTCCCTTTCCTTCCTCTTGTAGTTAGAAGTGGAAGTTTCTTTGTGAATGAGTACCATTTAACTCTCCAGAGCTGGATTTTTAAAGGGCGATATAAGGGTGAACCTCAAGCCAGCTCTTCCTGTCCAGTTTTCCTTCAGTAGTCACTGCATTTTAAAGCCTCATAAGGCCTATCTGGTTCCTTCACTGTAATTTTCCAGAGTAGCAGCATGTGAAAACGGTTTAGTTCCCAAAATGGTCATTCTAAAAAAGAGAAATTAAATATCAGGCCCATGATTGAGTGGCGGTCAGTTTTCAAGATATTATGGATGATTTTGTGTGCTTGGTCTGGATTTCTGAGCCTATAACTAAAGAATTTCTGATTTAGCACTGCAAAAGGGGGTGGGATTAGCTAAGCTGCTTTTTGGCATAGGCCGCCGTTTGTGGCCTGTGTGTGCGTGATTGTGTTTGTATCCCGTAGTGTGGCTTTTTCTTTCTCTCTTGGCTCTCCACTGCTTGCTTAATCTTTTCCAGACTCCTTAAAAGCAAAACTCCATTTTAATACTGTTTAGGGTTAGAAAGCAGAATTGAGGTAAGTAAGTTTTGAACCTTTGGCTTTCCTTCCTAACTCTGCTGCCAGCACCTCTTTGTTGAGTGGGGGCTCAGCTGTGGGCCTCATTCATTGCCATGTTTTGCGCCAAAATGGCCAAACTAGAAGGCCATAGAAAAATAGTTGTGCCAAGAGGATGCATTTTTGATAGATGGATTTGAGTGCTTCAGGACCACGGAGGAGACAAAACATCTTCATATTCTTAGCAGTGGCTCCATGGCATGGCTGCCAAGCATAGACAATAGACAGCTCCTTCACAAATGACAAGCATCACTTGCTGTATGCTAAGAGTCCCCAACCTTATTGAGGCTGTGGGCATATTTGAAATTTTGAGAGCAGGTAGTGGGCACCACTGTAAAAGGCTGCCCTGGGGGCAGGGAGGTTCCAAGCCAAGCATCACCCCACGATAAAGGCAGCTGCTTCATCTGAAGCACCTCCTGCATCAAGGAGGCAGAGGAAAGCCAGGATCAGTCTTTCTTTGGGGGAAAAGGTGCTGTTTGCTTCCAGTTTCCAAAGAAAGGAGAAGGTTTGCTCCTTCTGTGGCCACAAGAGGAGGTTTCCAAGTCGAAATGCACAACAGTTTCATTTGTTCATTTGGGGCAGGAGCATCGCAGCTGTGCATCCTTGGCCACAGACAGACTTTCCTAAGGGCCAACACACATGGCACTTGTTCTTGAGATGACTGGCTTTCCCAAACCCAACTAGTTTTCCCTGCCATCAAACATCAGTGGCAGGAATGTCATTTTAAAGGAATGCTTGTTGGTGGTGCTGCTCCTCCCCCCCCCCCCCCAAAAAAAATGGCCTGGTGAGAGGAGGCAGCAGCCCCGCCTCCTCCCCAAGCAGCACTTCAAGCCAGAAAAACACTGTCTGATCTTTAAAATGACATTCCTGCAGCAGATGTGTGACGGCAGGGGAAACCAGTTGACTTTGGGAAATCCAGTCATCTCAAGAACAAGTGCCATGTATGTTGGCCCTTAGGAAAGTCTGTCTGTGGCCAAGGATGCACGGCTGCGATGCTCCTGCCCAGGGTGAGTTTTCTGCTTTGCCAGTCAGATGTTTGGGAGTAACCTGAAGCTCCCTGATGTTTTTTCCCCAGGATTCCTGTCAAGACCCTTCAGATTTTATCCCCAAGGCACAAGAAGCACATTGATGGGCGCTGTGGCTGGGGATTGCTGCAGTAATCTATATGTTGTTTGTTTCAGTTCCGACATAAATGCTGCTCCTTATGTATGTCTTTAAGTGGCTTTCCAAGGACGCTTTCATAAGCTGATGCAATAGGAGGGCGGGTCACTTTTAAGGGGCCATAAATCTCTAGCAGCACAGAAATTGTAGTTTTTTAAAACTACTGTCTGTAACTCTCCATTATGGTTTGTGAGTAATTTTCCAGAGGTGGTTTTTGAGGTTATAACTTATTTTAAACAAACAAATGTAGAGGAGCTCACTCGTAAGAGGAAAGCATGACCCAAGTGGGTTTTGCCTGAGTTTTTGCCAAAGGTACAATGATGCCTTGTTGGAACCTGCTCAGAGGCTATCAGGAATCTTGTTAGATCAAAATTATCCAAAACCCAGGAGGAGGATTGCAGGCTTACAGACACAATTTTTTCAACTTTGAAATTTTTATTCCCAACATTTCCTTAAAATACTATCCAAAACAGGCAAAAACCATTAAAATGTTACCAGAACATTTAAATAAGTACAGATCCAAGACCATAATTTATAAGTATAGACTTGTGTATATAGCATTAAGCATTATAGCAATCTATTGTAACAATGTATTAGCACTCAGCTTTCTTCATTTTTTTGGAAAAAAGACTGGCCCTCTCTGTAGTGGGGAATTGTAATGATAGACATACTAGCTGCACATTTCTCCTTACAGCTCTGCAGCTATAAGGGCTAGAGATGCTTTAGTTGCAGTGGCTCAAAAAATACTGTGTGGATCTTGAGTTCTGGTTCACATACATTGCATGTCTGGGTGGCAACAATGGCATGGTTCCGCTCCTGAGGCATCAGTGGAATTAGTTACCCTTTGCCAGAGCTGCTAATTGCAGTCAACCAAATGGAGCCAGATCCTCTCTTCTACTGCTCTGCAAAGCAAAGTTTCCTCCACTTGTGCTGCCCCCCCCCCCCCCCCGGCTGCCACCAGCTCTCCCTTTCCACACACACACAGCACAGGGCATGCAGAATGCAATGGATGAGAATCGAAAGGACTGGCTGCAGTGGCTGCTATGGACATCTGTGCATCTTTCCAATTTTATCCAAGTTGGGGGCTTTAAAGAAAACATTATGGGATAGATAGAGGGTCCACAGTTCAGTGCCCATGGGCTCCAGGGTGCCCCCGACACCTTTCCTGGTGCATGCCCAGCGTTTTTAGAATGTAGGCATGACTAGGTAAGGCTCCTGCCCAGCAGGGCTTCTGATTGGCCGTTGGAGCTCTGGTTGGCTGTCCAGATTGAACTAGCATTGTTTCAACAGCAGCTACCACCACAGTGTCGGTTTTATTCCCTCTCTTTCCCAGTGTATTTTTTTTAATTGTTCCTCTTCTCCCCTGCATTTGGGCTTTGTTTGTGTGTATCCGGCAGTCTGCTTCCATGGTGGTCATTTTGTGGCTGCACCCACCACCCTGTGTCGGAATCCCAAAGGTGCCCGCAGGCCGTAAAAGGTTGGGGACCCCTGGGCTAGATAGTAGGCCCTCCTCTGGTGGTTCCCAATGAGTGATGCTTCCTCAGTATTGCTTCTCTTTCCCTCTTTGCCCCACAGCCTTTTGCCACATTCAGGAAATGCTGTTTCCAGTTCCATTTCTAGGGGGGGGGGGAAACATTCTTGGTGATAATGAAATTCAGCTGTATTTGGCTGCAGTATTTTAATGTTAACTAAGCTATGGCAACAAGAGCACTGCAGACTCTTAGTTTGCTAGCAGTTTGCTTGAGTTGTACCAAGAGACAATAGAAAAATTAAGAGGGTATAATTAAGAGGGTATGTATGCCACCATATGTATGCAACGATATGGTTACAGTATAGTTCTGTGGGGACCATTTGGCTGACTGGACCCTGTCAGTCTCTTGCAATCCTGCTCTTCTTCAAAGGCACGCTGAAAAACAATCTGTCGAAAATATCCTACTTTTATCTTTGTAACAATCTTGTCATGTTGATTGTATGAAGAGTGTATTTGTGGGTTTGGGTTTGGTCAGTGTTTTCATGGGCACAAGGATTTCTGCCAGCAGAGGGCAACTTTCTCAGCTCCCCCCTCCCACAGCAGCCTGAAATGCCCCCCAAATCCTGTTCCTGGGGGGGCCCTCACCCTCTGGAACAGGATTTCCAAGGGAGGGCATTTGGGGCTCCTGTGACAATTTGTTTTTTGAGGGGGCATTTGAGCCTCTGCTTTATCCACTTCACTACCCCAGTTGGCTAACTTGTGAAGACTGACTGATTTTGCAGTGAATAATGTGACCAACTCAGTCCCACTGGAGTTGTAGGATGCAGTGGCAGCCAAATAGCTTAGCGGGTTCCCCCCCCCCCAAAAAAAACAACCCGTGGGTTAGAAGAGTTTATAGAAGACAGGATCAATCCACAGCTCTTAGTGTGCTAGCTAAATATGCTCAAAGTGCCATTAAGTCGCAGACAACTTATGGTGACCCCTCATGGAGCTGTCAAGGCATGAGACATTCAGAGGTGATTTGCCATTGCCTGCCTCGGTATAGTGACCCTGGACTTCCCTCTTGGTGTCCCATCCACGTACTAACCAGGGCGGACCCTGCTTAGCTTCTGAGACCTGATGAGATCAGGCCAGCCTGGCCCATCCAGGTCAGGACACATTAGTTAAATAGCACCTCCATTGTGAGGAACTGCTCTGTTTGTTAAATTTCTGTTCGTTTCTGTCTCGCCCGTACAAGCGGCGGGGCAGACCTTGCTGAACTTTGGTTCAGGCTTCAACTGTTGAAATCCCTGGGTAGGCCTCCTCTGGAATGTACTCCTCTCCTCGTTCCCCCTCCTTCCCCCGACCTTGGCTTCTGCTGAGATGCACTAACGAGCTTCTGAGTACTTTGATGTCTGTGCAGTAGGGTAGGCTAGCTTTCTTATCACGGCTTTCTCAAAACATGTAACCGACATCTGCAATGTAGAATTGTTTATAGTCTCACCCTTTGGAAAGAGCGGGCACTTGCAGCTTTGACCCTGACATGTAAGGACTGAGTTCTACCTGATGATTTCCAATAAACTTACCTGCTTCTGCATGGACGTCTGAGCGAGTGATTTTATGGAGATTGCACAGGGGGGCTGGCAAGCCTTACATTAAGCTGCAAGTCATTGCCCCAGTTTCCTGCTCCTGTACCACGCTTGGACAGCTATGGCAGGCGACGGGGATGACAAGAAGGAGGAAGACAGCACTGTACCCACGAAGCCCGATCCTATCCCTTCGGAAGGGAAGTCGACTGGGAAGACGCCCAGTGGAGCCGACTCTGGATCAGGTCTGGGTACTAAACCAGAGTACCAGGTTGAGTACCTGGTTGGAGTCCCCTCGAGATTGGTCGCTCTCGAGGGACGAAACGCGGGCTCGGAGAACTATGGTTCCCGGCGTCGGGTTCGAGGACGATCCGGCCCGGAAAGAAGCGCTTCTACTACACCAGATGGAAGAGGAACGCCAACAGTGGCAGGTAGAGTGGCAAGACTTGCTGGAGCGGATGGAGGCTATGAACACCGTGATGCTGGACTTGGCCCAAACCTTGGACGATTTACGGGTGAACCCGCCGCAGCCTCCTGCAGCACCGGCGGACGGGGGACAGCCTGTGGCTCCCACTCCGCCGCTCCGTCCCGCCCCACCGGCACGCCGGGACTTAAAAGTCACCTTTGATGGGTCGAGTGACCAGTTAAATTTTTTTATGGTTCAAGTGGATATTTTTATGAGGGAACAAGCTCGGACCTTCTCCTCGGATGAGTCGAGGGTCCAGTACGTTGCATCCCTACTTCAGGGTGAGGCCGCCGCCTGGATGGTACTGCAGTACGAACTCCGCTCCCCTGTTCTGCGAAGTCTCGATACCTTCATGATAGCCCTCCGGCATCGGTTCAAGGACCCGCACCTGGGTGAGAGGGCTAAAACTGCCTTGCTACAATTGCGCCAAGTGACTAAGTCGGTGGCGCAATATGCAAGCGAATTTCAGTCACTTTCAAGTAAGATTTTGGACTGCAGTGAGGCTACTAAGGTGCAGTATTTCCGTGAGGGTCTGAACCCGGACTTGAAGCACTGGACTTTCATGCAAGGTAACCCTCCTGATGTGGAAGGTTGGGTTCGACATGCAGCCGACATTGAAAATCGAAAGCAACTACTACTTTTGTCCAGGCAGCATACGGGTCGAGAGACCAAAGTCCGTAGAGACAGGCCAGGTGGTCCGAAGGACTCCCATCTCCCCTCGGGGGGAGGACCGTCATTAGCGGAACGCAGCAAACGCTTTGAGAGCGGAGCCTGTCTCGTTTGCGGAGGTAAGGGGCACTTTGCTTCTCAGTGCCCTTCCAGGCCCGGACGCCCGGGACTGCCCTGACCGGCAGCGGCTGCGCCGGAAAAGGCCCCCGCGGAGGGACAACCGCGCCACCGCAGCGGCGCACCTGGAAGACGGAGTGCACCTTCGGCTCTACAAGCGCAATCTGACCCTGGAGCATCGAAAGCTGCTGGTCCATCGGGACCATGGATTACAAATGAAACCTTGAACTCATCGGAGTCACGGATTACAAATCCCGAATTCACTTCTTCCAGCGATGAGGAGACATGGGATCAGGCGGCAAAAAACGCCGCCGGTCTGCTGTAAAAGGGGCTCCTCGGCAGACCGTTCCGGACCTTGTGCAGGGAGCTCCGATTTTGGTAAGCGATCAAGAAGACAATGTTTATTTAAAAGTTACCCTCACACGGCCCAAAGGGGAACCTGTGGTGGAAGTAACGGCCCTGGTTGATTTGGGCTGTCCTCGCACCTTGATTAGTGAGGAAGTCGCCCAACTGTTGCGGGTGAAAAGAGTGCGATTACCCGAACCCGTCCGTTTTTCTCAAATGGACGGTAGTGATTTCAAAAGGGGCCCGGTTACTCACCGCACGGCCCAGTTGTTAATGGGCATGAGGGAACATTGGGAGCGACTTCATTTTACCATCGCTCCCATCAAAACCTCCGTCGTGCTGGGAATGAACTGGTTGTTAGGGCATAACCCTTCCATAGACTGGATTGAACGAACCCTTACTTTTCCCCGCACCTTGTGTGAGCGCCATGATAAGGAAACGGTACTTGAGTGCCGGGCGGCTACCCTCATGGAACCCCCACCTCCCGAGACTGTCAAGTCCCAGCTCCCTAGCGAGTATGCTCAGTATTCCGATGTGTTTGATGTGCGGGAATGTGACGAATTACCTCCTCACCGGGATACCGATTGCGCAATCGAAGTGGTGGGGGATGGCAAGCTGTCTAAAGGGAAAATTTACCCCATGAGCCCTAACGAAAAGGCGGTGTTGCGGGACTATTTGGACACTAATTTAGCACGGGGTTTTATTCGTCCCTCCAAGGCACCATATTCAGCTCCCGCCTTCTTTGTCAAGAAGAAAACAGGGGATTTAAGACTGTGTATAGACTTTCGTAGACTGAATGCAGTCACTCAGTCTAATGCATACCCCATCCCTCTCATTCCAGACCTACTTGCACAATTGAAGGAGGGCCGGATTTTCACCAAACTGGATCTGGTGGAAGCCTACCACCGCATCCGGATACGAGAAGGGGACAAACCGAAAACTGCTTTTTCTTGTTGTTTTGGGATGTTTGAATACTTAGTGATGCCCTTCGGACTTACAGGGGCTCCGAGTGTGTTCATGCAGATGATTAATGAAGTGCTACATGATTTATTTCGCAGAGTGGTGGTTTATTTGGATGACATTCTCATTTATACAAAAACCATGGAAGAGCATGTACTGTTGGTGCAGGAAGTGCTGCAACGGTTGCGTGACCATAAGCTGTTTGCTAAAGTTTCCAAGTGTGACTTTCACCAACCTTCCCTCACCTTTCTAGGGTATGTCATTTCCCACCAGGGCTTGGAAATGGATCCCAACAAGGTTCGGGCAGTGGTCGAGTGGGACCCCCCCACTACGCGTAGACAATTACAACAGTTTTTGGGTTTTGCAAACTTCTACCGAAACTTCATCCCAAACTTTGCTCAAGTGGCACTCCCTCTTATTTCGCTCTTGCGCACGAAGGGGAAAGGGGTGGCTGCTACGTTGCCTTCGGCCAAATTACAGTGGACTTCTGATTGCCAGCAGGCGTTTGACACGCTCAAGCGGTTATTTACGTCTGAACCTGTCCTCATACATCCAGATTGTAAAAAACCTTTTGTAGTCCAAGTGGATGCTTCTGACGTGGCCATGGGGGGGGGGGCGCTACTGTAGCGGGACGAGAACGGCCAGTTAAGGCCGTGTGCTTATTTCTCAAAGAAATTCTCCCAATCTGAAATAAACTGGGCCATATGGGAGAAGGAGGCAGCAGCTGTAAAGCATGCTCTTACTATTTGGAGACATTTCCTAGAAGGGGCGGAGATTCCGTTTGAGGTCTGGAGCGATCACAAGAATCTGGAGGCCTTAAAGGGGACTAGAAAATTGACGGCCAAGCAAATTCGTTGGGCGCAGTTTTTTGCTAAGTTCCGTTTTGTCCTGAAACATGTACCAGGCAAGGACAATTCTTTGGCGGATGCCTTGTCTCGCCTTCCCCAATATCGAAATGACTTTGATCGGCCGCTCGAGTCCTTATTTACCCCTGAGCAGTTGGGAGAAGTGTCGGGATTGTCTGTTACCACCCGTTCCCAGGCTCGAGTTGAGGTCTCCGCTCCTCTGCAAGGAGTCCCGGAGATTTTCCAGCTGCGGCTGAAGGAAGCCTCGCAGTTGGAGGAGAGGGGGCAGATCCTGCCTGCGAACCTTACTCGACAGGGAGATCTTTGGCTTCAGGGGAATAGACTTTACGTGCCTGAGACTTTGAGAAAAGAGGTGTTGGAAATGGTGCATGGGGCCAAACTGGCAGGACATTTTGGGTTTGTCAAGTCATTGCATTTACTGCGGCGTCAATTTTGGTGGCCAGGCATGAGAGCCAATGTTGAACTGTTTGTGCGCAGCTGCCCCACCTGCGCCACCACAAAGAAACGCATGGGGAAGCCCCCGGGTCTTCTTAAACCCTTAGAAACCCCGACCATGCCTTGGGAAGTAATAGCTATGGACTTTATCACCGATCTACCACCAATTCAGGGTAAAACTGTTTTGTGGGTGATAACTGACTTATTTTCCAAACAGGTTCATTTTGTTCCGTGTGCTGGATTGCCCTCAGCTCAAAAATTAGCACGGTTGTTTGTTAATCATGTGGTGAAACTGCATTCGGTTCCCCGGAAGGTCCTCTCTGACAGGGGCCCCAGTTTGTAGCCAAATTTTGGAAGGCTTTTCTGAAAGTGATGGGGGTAAAAGAACAAGGTTTGTCTTTAGCCTACCATCCTCAAACTGATGGGCAGACTGAGCGTGTAAATGCTGTTGTGGAATGTTACTTACGGTGTTATGTAAATTACCACCAGGACAATTGGGTGGACCTGTTGCCTTTTGCTGAATATGCCTATAACAACGCCCCTCATTCCTCCACAGGTTTCAGTCCCTTTCAAGTGGTGTATGGGAAGGAGTTTGGTCCCTTTGGTTCCACTACCATTACGCCCGAGTTGGAAGGGGTGCAAGGGGTTCAGGACTGGGTGCAAGTGGTGCAAACAACCTGGCCCTGGTTGCAAAAGAATCTGGAGAGGGCGAAACGCAAGTACAAGGACCAAGCCGATAAACATCGGTCTCCTGGGTGGGAACTCAAGGTGGGTGATCAGGTGTACCTCTCCACCAAGAATCTACGATCGCTTCGTCCTTGTAAAAAACTCAGTGACAAGTATGTAGGTCCTTATCCGATCACCCGAGTGATCAATGACGTCACGGTTGAGTTAGCCCTCCCCAAGTCGTTACGAGGGGTACATCCAGTCTTTCATATCAGTTTACTCAAACCGTACGTTGCAGCCCCCCAATTTCATCCTCAAACCCAGCCTGAAGTTCCTACGGTGGTGGGGGGAGAAATGCATCTCGAAGTGTCTAAGGTTTTGGATTCTAAACTGAAAAAAGGGAAGTTGTTTTATTTGGTTCGCTGGAAACATCTAAGCCCCGCCCAGGATGAATGGGTGGCAGCTCCCCATGTGGCGGCCCCCCGCCTGGTGCAAGAGTTCCATACTGCCTATCCCGACAAACCACGTCCGGAGGAGTGGGGGTAGGGGGGCCTTAAGGGGGGCAGAATGTGAGGAACTGCTCTGTTTGCTCTGTTATATTTCTGTTCGTTTCTGTCTCGCCCGTACAAGCGGCGGGGCAGACCTTGCTGAACTTTGGTTCAGGCTTCAACTGTTGAAATCCCTGGGTAGGCCTCCTCTGGAATGTACTCCTCTCCTCGTTCCCCCTCCTTCCCCCGACCTTGGCTTCTGCTGAGATGCACTAACGAGCTTCTGAGTACTTTGATGTCTGTGCAGTAGGGTAGGCTAGCTTTCTTATCACGGCTTTCTCAAAACATGTAACCGACATCTGCAATGTAGAATTGTTTATAGTCTCACCCTTTGGAAAGAGCGGGCACTTGCAGCTTTGACCCTGACATGTAAGGACTGAGTTCTACCTGATGATTTCCAATAAACTTACCTGCTTCTGCATGGACGTCTGAGCGAGTGATTTTATGGAGATTGCACAGGAGGGCTGGCAAGCCTTACATCCATATTCAGAGGCAGGCTATCTTTGACAGATGCTGGGCAATAGGAGAAGGCTGTTGCCATCATGCTCCAGTTAGGAGTGAACAGAAAGGTTTGTGTGGCCACTGCTGGTTACAGAATACCAGAGCCACTGGCTGCTGTTGCATGTAAAAATTCTGGGATAAATGTGCCACCTGCTGTCTTCCTTTTTTTTATTAAATATTTTTATTGATTTATAATATTAAGTAGGGATACAGGAAAAAAGAAAGTGAGGGGGAAAGTAGCATAAAAAAATACATCTTTCTACCCCCTTATAAAATACAAATTGACATTATTTGTTGACATAGTACATTTAATCGTCAATTTAACTTTCATAACTTTTATAAGATTTTATTGTTGTTTTTTGGTTTTAATATATTCATAGAAGGGGTGCTATTTATCTTTATTTGATCTTTGAGTATTTGTTTGCAATAGTTCTGTTAAGTGAGCCATTGTTATAAATTCATACGCTTTATCAATCCAAATTTCAGTTTTTGATATTTTATCTGTTTTCCACTGTGATGCTAACACTATTCTAGCCGCTGTTATTAAATATTTTAATATAATCTGTGGGTCTTTGCTGCATTCATCTGGTATTTTACTCAAGAGGAAAAGTTTGGGGTCATATGAGATAGGTTGACCAATTATGATTTCTATATTCTTGTGAATTGTCTTCCAAAATCTTTGGACTATTGTGCACGTCCACCAACAATGGTAGAAAGTACCTCTAACTTTACCACACTTCCAACACAAACCAGATGTCGAGCTGTTCATGTTCTGGATGTCACTCGGCATAATGCACCATCTGTGCAACATTTTCAGCCAGTTTTCTTGGATCCCTTGACAGAGGGTGAATTTGAGATTTCCACGAAATAACTGTTCCCATTCATCCGTTGTTATGATCTCGTTAAGGTTTTCCATCCATTTAATTTGACATGATTTTATTTGTTCATCTTCCGTATCATACTTCAACAATAGTTTATAAATTTTTCCTAAAAGATGGTCTGTTGGCTTGCTTATCAACTGTTCAAAATCTTTTGGAACTCCCCGAGTCCAGCAGTCCTCTTTGAATCTTGAAATTAGTTGGTGGTATGTCAACCAAGGCATCTGCGGGTAGTTGATTTGTAACTCTATTAGTGTCTTGAGAGAGCCATCTGTTTTTACTGCTGTCTTCTTTTGATGCAGGTAAAGAAGAAGCATGTTTATGTGGACAAGGTGGAGAAGATGCAGCAGGCACTGGCTCAGCTGCAGGCCGCCTGCGAAAAACGAGAACAGTTGGAGCACCGGCTCAGAACTAGGCTGGAGAGGGAGCTGGAATCCCTCCGGATGCAGCAGGTACAGGGAACTCAGCTGTTTCTTCTTTAAAACTGCAAAATCTAGTGAACAACTTCCTTTTATAGCAAAGATGAAAACCAGGTGAAGGTGGTTTTGTATTTGGGTAAGAGTTTCTGGGCTTTTTGAGTATTTTCCCCCTATTTTTTCTATTTTTGCTGTTTCAAAAATGCCTTTGTTATAAAGCGATTTCAGTGTGCATTACTGCTAGCCTCTTAGCTAAGCAGTCATCTGATTGGTCCATTCCACAGCCAGAAGAGTTTTCAGTCCATGATGAGATGCACAGAGGACTTTTCGGATAGAAGGCTGAAGCCATTCTGGGGTGTGTTAGAGCCATACATCCAACTGCAGTGTCCTTTGAAAATGCCAGCTTTTGCTTGTATGAATCTTCACCTTTAAAGAAGCATTGAACCAACAAGTTACGATCTGTGTGTCTCTGTGGGTATTGTGTCTTGCCAATAGGTGGCCAGTCAGTTGGCTAACTGGCTTCATAGAATCATAGAGTTGGAAGGGACCACCAGGGTCATCAAGTCCAACCCCCTGCACAATGCAGGAAATTCACAACTACCTCCCCCCCACACACCCCTAGTGACCAGAAGATGGCCAAGATGCCCTCCCTCTCATCATCTGCCTAAGGTCACAGAATCAGCATTGCTGACAGAAGGCCATCTAACTTCTTCTTAAAAACCTCCATGGAAGGAGAGCTTACCACCTCCTGAGGAAGCCTGTTCCACTGAGGAACCGCTCTAACTGTTAGAAAATTCTTCCTAATGTCTAGACCAGGGGTGTCAAACTCCACTGTTATGAGGGCCGGATATGACATAAATGTCACTTGGTTGGGCCGGGCCATGTCTGGCCAGCCAAGATGGAGAGTGCGGGGGTTGGCTGCCTTGGCTGGCTCGTGGGCCAGATAAGAGCTCTCAAAGGGCCGGATCTGGCCCTCGGGCCTTATGTTTGACACCCCTGGTCTAGACGGAAACTCTTTTGATTTAATTTCAACCCATTGGTTTTGGTCCGACCTTCTTGGGCAACAGAAAACAACTCAGCACCATCCTCTATATGACAGCCCCTCAAATACTTGAACATGGTTATCATATCCCCTCTCAGTCTTCTCTTCAGGCTAAACGTACCCAGCTTGTCTCTTGCCTTCTCCCATTAGCGACAAGGTATGTCTCAGCCTGCCAGCATCTCTGAGTTCAATGCTACCTCACTGATGGAGCTCCTGCGGGAAAAGGAGGAGAGGATTCTTGCTCTGGAAGCCGACATGACCAAGTGGGAGCAGAAGTATCTGGAAGAAAGTGTGATGCGTCAGTTTGCATTGGATGCAGCAGCTACTGTCGCTGCGCAGAGGTAACAACAGAGTTAGGATCCTGGGGTAGAAAGGAACCTTTTAGGCCATCTAGTCCAAACTCTTGTTCAGTGCAGGAAGACATATGGCTCTCCAAGCTGTGCTTGATCTCCAGAGAGGGGGAACCTGCAACCACCACCCCTGTAATTGGTTCTGTTGTCGAACATCTCTTGACATTGGCAAGTGTCTCCTAATATTCCACTGAAGTCTGTTTTCCTGTAACTTGGGCAATTAGATCTAACCTTGCATTCTAGCACAACAGAAAACAAGTCTTTGCCCTCTTCAATATGGCAGCTGTTCAGGTATTTGAGGAATGTGGTCTCCTGTCAGTCTCCTCCATGCTAAATGTACCCAGTTCCAATCGTTCCTTGTAGGGTTTGATTTCCAGATCCCTGACCCTCTTCATTGCCTGCCTCTAATCCTGTCCAGAGTTAGGATGCAGAGCCAAACAAGAGTGGGAATAAAGATTCTTTACTACTCCCCCCCCCCCAATCCTATTAAAAATGCTTGGTATAAATTATACTGATTAGGCAGTTCTCTCGTGCATAGATTCTATTTTTCATTTTTAGAAAAGAGTGATAGTTAAGGAATGGTCTAAAGTGGACAACAATGAAAGGAGAAAGCATTTCTTGCTTGACAAAGTTGACCCTTGAGATTTTCTCCTTCCCTGCTCTGTCTAGATCAGCAGACTTAGCTGTGTCTTGGGACAGGGTTGCTTGAGACATCAGCACCTCCGATGTAGGCACACATTATCCCTAATGACAAAAGACACTTGAATCCAAAATTGGGCCTTAGCTCTCCTAAAACATTTCTATTGTTAGGATCATTCCTTCACTTAGTCAAGGCAGCCAGTAACTTGGCTTGATAGCCTTTTAAATGGGCTCCTTGTAGAACTGCTCCCATCCTCTTGTAGGTTTCAGCCACTTCAGGACTTACCCTTGGTGTTTTTTAATGAACAAAACAGTCAATTTAAAAAAAGTTTTTTTCAACAATAACCCTGAACAGAGAACATGGACATGTATTAGGGAACTGTGGGCTTATTACATATGCCTAGAAAAGGAGATGGAAAGAAATCTAATCATGCCAGCCAAGACGTTTGGTAAAAACTACGCCAAAGAATTGGAACCCTTTGCCACCCCCAAAAAACTTAATACTGCTGCTTGGCTTAACAGTTCTGTTTTATTACATATTTATTACTAATTGTTTTTGAATTAATGACTGTTTATGTTCTGAATTAGAAATCAGAAGCCATCTCAGTAACTATTATGATGTAAAGCAAGATACACTTTTTAAAATAAATGTTGCTCAGTCATGTTTTTAAAAAAGTTTTCATAGCACGAGCTTGAGCTGCAGGCAAAAGAACTTGGAAGAGACAGGCAAGGAGATGTAGATGCTGCGTTCTCAATCCTGGGAGTTGGGATCTTTGGTTTGGGCTCTGGCCTCCTTCAGTGTAGCGTTTGCATCATTTTCTTAACTTTAATGTTGTCATTTAAAAAAAAAATTATGGTTGAGTGGTTGCCAGATCTGGGGTTACCAACCTTGAAATAAAAAAATTGTAATACCTGTGTGTGTGGAGGGGGAAGCCTTTTTTTTAACAAATACCCTGAACAAATTAAATGAGCATGTTTTAGAGAAAGCTAGGCTTGATTACTTTTGTTTTGCATGCTATTTTTATGTGTCCAGGGAATATTTTATATACACAGAATAGTTGATTTTTCCGACACATCCTTTTTCTCCCTTGCAGTCAAAGGTGGTATAGTCCTGCATTTGGTGATTCTGCCGATAGTGTAGCTTGCTTGGAGTTGGAGATAGTTAAACTTCTCATTTACTCTCCCCGATGGTGTTGAAGGCAATGCCGGTGGGTGGGTGAGATAACTAACTACTAACTTTCCATCCATCACTGATCTGCTTGTTCTCAGGGATACCACTGTCATCAGCCACTCCCCCAACGCCAGTTACGACACTTCCCTGGAAGCTCGCATTCAGAAGGAAGAGGAGGAGATTCTGATGGCAAACAGGAGGTGCCTTGACATGGAAGGCAGGTAAAAAGCAGGCTGAGTGGCTGTTTATTCTGGCTTCTTGTCCAGTACAGGTGTGCCATCTCCAGTTGCAGGACCGTGGCCTGGGAGCCATTTGCTCTCTTGGTGGAGGTTTATGTGCTGTGCTGCCCTGCTGATGGGGTTTCTTGCTTCTCACTTCCACACGTCTGCATGCCTTTCGTATCCCTCACTGGGCTTTAGTTGCAATTCAGGGAGTTGATGAAAGTTTGTCATAGGAGAAACACAGGTTAGGAGAGTTACTTTACCTAAAAAATCGACAGTACTTTTCTTAGAACAAAAGAGCAAGCACAGAGAGAGACTCCAGGTTTTTTTCTTCTTTACCCCAAGAGCCTCTGAGGCATTTTGAAATCCGATTCTGTAATATGTGATCTTAATCATCAATACCTCCTAGTCTTAATTTTAAGAAAATTACAAACTTGGGGCTTTGTCAACATGCGCTGAAACATCTTTCCCCCCTTCACCTGTTTTGCACTTAACATCCTGCCTGGTGAAATGTTCCGGGGAACGCAGAAGTCTGTGCTTGCTGTTTTGTTATATTTTCGTTGGTTTAATAAGCAAGTATTATGCTACTGTTGTGGACCAACATGGTTCCATATAGTTTTTACCTCTCAACAGTTTCTTCCATCTGCTGCTAACACCAGTCCAATCTTTTAGTAAGAGCAGAAGCCTGGCAATGTAAACAGTTGTCTACTTGTGTAAGTTATGTTTCATCAAAGGAGAGGACTCCCTACCCATCTTCCCATGATTTGAAAAGGACCCAAGATCTTGCATGAGATTCCTTTTCAGCCTTCCACAGCTAATGGGGTACAATTTGATTTCTGTGTGTTCCTGACTTGTGTGTTCCACCAGATTTTCTACTACTATGAACTAAAAATGCCTTATTTTATTTATGAGAACATTCAAACAGGTAATTCACAGTGGGTAGCCGTGTTAGTCTGTTTGCAGTAGTCAAAAAGGGCAAGAGTCCAGTAGCACCTTAAAGACTAACAAAAATATTTTCTGGTAGGGTATGAGCTTTCGTGAGCCACAGAAGTAAGCTGTGGCTCACGAAAGCTCATACCCTACCAGAAAATATTTTGTTAGTCTTTAAGGTGCTACTGGACTCTTGCCCTTTTTGACTAATTCAAACAGGTAGCCATCTATGGAGATCACCCCTGCCTCACCTGGCTGTGGGAATGCCATACTTTAGTTTGGCATTGTGTGCACAGATGCTTAGTTGCCCTGTTGTCTGTTTAGATTGGGGTTGCCAGCCTGATTCCCGGCAGAGTTCCCAAACCTTAAAGAATTGTGGGTCAGGCAGAAATTTAGCAGCTTGAATCTTTTTCCATCACAAAGATGTATTTATCTCCCCTTTCTTCCAAAAATGACAATGGCAGCATGAACAACTAGGTTCAGGTCCAGCAGCACATTAGAGACCAGCAAGATTTTCAGGGCATAAGCTTTCGAGAGTCAAAGCTTGGAGCTTTTTGACCAAAAATCTTGCTGATCTCTAAGGTACTACTGGACATGAATCTGTCTGTTCTACTGCAGACCAGCACTGCTACCCTCTGAAAACTAATGGCAGCAGGGGTGTTGCATGGAAAGAGGCTCCAATATCTGGCAAGTTGTGAGGCGTGGGATTTTTCTTTCTTGTCATTTTTATTACCCAGAGCCTTTTTCATCTTCTGGAGAAGAGTCCTTGTTCAGTTCTCAGTTTGCCTTTCTCTCCAGTTTGCGCATTCCTGTTGTTTTATAAGCATCATGTTTCTCCAGCACCAAATTAAGATGATAATTTGGACCAGATCGAAATATTGCCCACCTGCATTCCTGTTGCAGGGTTAGGTATTATGTAAGGCAGAGGTTCCCAAACTGTGCTTCGTGGAGCACTTGGTGCTCTGCGAAACATCTCCTAGTGCTCCATGAAGAGACTGGAAAGAAAAATACTACTGTCGTTCAGTTTAGTGTATAGGTGCTGGGTGAAAATTAGCGCTCTATGACGAATTTCTCTCCTGAAAAGTGCTTCATGACTCAAAAAGTTTGGGAACCTCTAATGTAAGGAATTATCCCAATAAACATATGGTTCTGTCCAAGTCTGTACCTTTTTCCTCCCATTTGTCTTTTCCCCACTTAATGGGAAGGCCATTGAGTTTCAGAAACATGTTGCTCGGAAGCTGTGGCTGTCGTTGCCTAAAGTAATGAGTCAGGGTGCTCCTCTTCTTGAGAACGTGGTTCTGAGCTGCCTTTCACAGGTGCCAGGCCAGGAAGCATCCTGTACTCTGGCCTGCAACCTCTTTTTGCACCATTCCCCCCTGGCTGTCTGGAAAGAGGGCAGTAACAATGTTGCAGAATACTACCCTTTGTCTCTTCTTAGGATCAAGACTCTCCATGCTCAGATCATTGAGAAGGACGCCATGATTAAAGTCCTCCAACAACGATCTCGGAAGGAGGCCAGCAAGACCGATCAGCTGTCTTCCATGAGACCAGCCAAGTCCCTGATGTCGATCTCCAACACAGGCTCTGGCTTGCTCTCCCACTCCTCTACACTGAGCAGCACCCCCATTCTGGAAGAGAAGAGGGAGGACAAGAGCTGGAAAGGCAGCTTAGGTACTTTGTTTGTGGTCAGTTGGTGAACTTGGAGCAGAGTTCTGATCCCAGCTGGGATATAGCCTCGCACAAGTGACTTCATGGCATCCATTAGCGAGTTGAAAACAAGGCTGTGTGACAGATGACTGACATGTTAGGTAGCCGCCATGCAGTGCAGTGGTGAAGAGCACTGGATCCGAGTCTGGGAGGCCCAGGTTCAAAACTCCACTTGCTCCATGCCAGTCACTCTCTTCCTACCTCACCTCCTCATGGGTAGCTGAAAGTATAAAATGGGGAAAGGAAAACCATGTAGGCCGCCACCCTGATCTTTTTTGAGGAAATGTACCAGATAGATATAAGAGCCCCGTGGCGCAGAGTGGTAAGCTTCAGTACTGCAGTCCAAGCTCTGCTCACGACCTGAGTTCGATCCAGATGATAGCTGGCTCAAGGTTGACTCAGCCTTCCATCCTTCCGAGGTCAGTAAAATAAGGACCCAGCTTAGTGGGGGTAAAGGGAGGATGACTGGGAAAGGCACTGGCAACCACCCCGTAAACAAAGTCTGCCTAGTAAACGTCGGGATATGACGTCACCCCATGGGTCAGGAATGACCTGGTGCTTGCACAGGGGACCTTTACCTTTACCTTTTTTACCAGATAGATAGTCTCAGACGTTGTTGTTTGGATAGATGGAGGGTTGTGTGTGTGAGTGTGATTTGGTGGCAGAGAAAAAAAGTCTCTGCTTTTTATGTATTAGCTTGTTTTAAAGCATCTTTCTGGGTGAAGGCGCGCATGATGTGGGCAATGCTCGGATTTCACCAGGCAATGTGAAGAGTTGAGCGGGACCCTAGTGATCAAAGGGTGGCCACGCTGCTGCCCAGTATGGCTCTTTGCCTGTCACCATGGCTACCACAAGCAGGCTGAATCCTGTGAAAAAGAGATGGTGCTCATTTGCATAACTGGTACAAGTTGCAGAAATTGAGCTTCAGATTGCCAGGGCTGTGCCCCTCTGCTCTTGGAAAAACAGGTATCAAGCACAACACCCATTTGGCTAATAATTTTGGGGATCACCTGAGGTTATTGAAGAAGTCAAAGGCAGCTAGATTTCTGTGCAAATTATTTAACCATGAGATTACACTTCTGTTACAAACCATGCAATCCATGCAAACTTGCACAATTTTATTTAATTTTCCTAATTTATTCGTCTTGGGGTTTGACGGAATGGTGTAAACAGCCCTTTGGGTCAGGCTAGAGGGGGAAGAAGAACTCAACAGGAACTGGGAGGCTGGCTTGATGCAACCTCAGGTGACCGACTCAGAGCGTCAGAGCGCCCTTCCTGCTCTGTCAGACACTCTTACAACAGCTGAGCAGCCTAGGAAAGGCCGTAAACTAAAGCAAGCTTCCCTCCTTCCCACCCCACACAAGAGTCATCCTTGAATGCCCATTTCCCTCAGACAATAACCATATAAGTCAGATTTCCTGTTGTCCAGGCCAGTCTTGTGACTGCATGCCACTCTCAGCTGTCATCAGCAGATCCCTGTTCTTTGTTGCCTGCCTTTCCCTGTTGACCCAAATTGTGCCTATTTACTCTTGGGGAAAGAATCTAAAAATAACAGTTTAAAGATATAGATATACCTATTTTTTTTAAATAACCTGCAGGCACATATAAACCTAGTGTATCCAGGAGAAAAGCTATCCATGGGTACATTCTCCATGGCCTGCTAGTCCTCTGTATGCTGGAGGACCTGAGCGTGTGGTTCTGATGGGAAAGAGTTCAGGTATTCAGTCTCTGCTTGCAGTTTGACATATAGTACAGCAAAAGATGCCTCACTTGGGCTACTGATGGTGTCAACTTGGTTACCAAGAGCAGCCAAAATTTGTGGACTGCTGACAAGCAGTGGAGTTTTAAACAGATGTTGTGATGTGTGAGATATTGCCAAGGTTGGCCACTTTGCATATTACATAGGTCAGTGAGATGGAAAGTGCCTTCAAGTCACAGACAACTTCTAGCGACCTCTCATAGGATTTTCAAGGCAAGAGATGTTTCAGAGGTGGTTTTGCCATTGCCTGCCTCTGCATAGCAACTCTGGACTTCTTTGGTGGTCTTCCAGCCAAGTACTAACCCAGAGCCAACCCTTCTTAGCTTCCGAGATCTGATGAGAATGGGCTAGCTTGGGCCATCCAGGTCAGGGCATATAGGTCAGTACTAACCACTGACCTCTCAGTAGTGTTTGACACAGTTTACCACAATCTGTTGACCTACCACCTCACTGACATTAGATTAGGTGGAACAGTCTTGCAGGGTTGGGGTCAGAGGGTGGTGCTAGGGAAGAGGATCTCACCACGGCACCCTTTGGTGCGTGGTGTCTCGCAGGGGCCTATCTTCCCTGTGCTCTTTAACATCTGTATGTACCCCCTTTCTCAGCTAGTCAGGAGTTTCAGGCTAGGTTGTCATCAATACAGATGACATCCAGCAGTGTATGTTGATGGACTCTGGACTCTGTCCCAGAAGGTCTGGCCTGGTGCCTAGAGGCGGTGGTTGAAGCAGAGCCACCTGAAACTGAACCCATTGAGGATGGAGATCCTGTGGCTGGGTCGAGGTGGCCCAGATCAGGGGTTTCAGCTTCCCACTTTGGGCAGAGTGCAGCTAGTACCAGCTCCCACCATCAAGAGTTTGGGTATGATCTTGGATGTAATTGGAGGCCCAGATAACAAATACGGCTAGGATGGCATTTTTCCACCTCCGCCAAGCCCAGCAGCTGGCCACCTGTCCTGCACTGACTTGGCCACAGTGATGCATGCAATGGTCACCTCTAGGCTGGACTACTGTAACTTATTCTCTGTGGGGCTGCCCTTGAGGTTGCCCTGGAAACTTCAACTGATCGAGAATGCAGCAGCACGGGTCCTTACAGGGACCCCATGGAGAGCACATACACAACCTGTGCTCCTCCAGCTACACTGGCTCCAGACTTGAGTACCATCTCAAGTTGAAGGTTTTGGTACTTACCTTTAAAGCCCTAAATGGTCTGGAATCATTGTACCTACAGGACCGCCTCTCCTGATATTCCCCCAGAGAGCTTTATGCTCTTGAGAAAACAACTTACTAGTAGTCCCTGGCCCCAGAACTACCTGGCTATCCTCAAACAGGGCCAGGGCATTCTTGGCTCTGGCCCCAGCCTGGTGGAACAATGAGATATGTGCCCTGGCTTATGGTTGAGGCAGCAACAGTTCTGTATATCAGCTGGCCTCCCTCCCTCCCTTCTCCCTTTTCCTTCTCACTTCCTGTTGCTTCCCCTTTCTATTCCTTCCTCTTCTTTCCCTCTACCCTTCCTCCTTTTTCCTGTTTTTCCTCTGGTTCTCTTTTTCCTGAGCTGTCTTTTGGCTCAACTCTTTTGGAGGACCTGTGAATCTGGGGTCATTGTTGGTCACTGTATAACACCATAATGGGCCAACTCACAATTGAGAATTGTGTGCGTGTGTGTGTGTGTAGTAGGTTGTAATTAGAATGCCATCTTTTAAGCAAATTGGGTCAGGGGGTCTGATTTTATGGGGTCCAGAAGGGATCGCCCCCCTCCTCCACAGACAAATATTGCAATGTTTCTCTATGGAGGGGGGGCGACCCCTTCCGGACCCCATAAAATCGGACCCCCTGACCCAATCTTCACCAAATTTTGGGGGTCATGCAAGGGGAGTCCCTTCAAGCTATGCTGTGAATTTGGGGGCTGTACCTCGAAACATGCCCCCCAGGACCCAAAAAAACAGAATAATTATTCAGTTTTTTGGGGAATTGCCTATTCGGCTTTAGCTTTCTCCCCAGGTTTGTGCATTTGGTAAACCTGAACTGGAAATTTACCAAAATGGCTAATTTCGGGTTAATTTTCAGTGCGAGTTTATCAATATGCACAAGCCTACTTCTGAATGGTTCATAGGTGTTGGCTATATAGGTGTGAGGGGCTATCATCATGGGGGTGGGGGCTGGCTAAAAAGTGAAGCTGCCTGAACCAAGGTGGGGTGTTCAGGTGTCGGGTACCAGTCTTGCAATCTTGTCCTCTCTCTGATCCTCCCTCAGGTGTTCTGCTGGGAACAGAATGCCGCTCGGAATCCATCCCTTCAACCCCCTCACCTATTCTTCCTTCTACACCGCTACTCTCTTCGCATTCAAAAACCGGCAGCCGAGACTGTAGCACACAGACAGATCGTGGCAGTGAACAGAACAAGATCCCTGTTTCTGCTGCTACACCTCCTGCGCAGGGGAGGCTCCCTGCTATGAGTCTGTCCTACACTGCAGAGAAAGCAGGTAACTTGGGGGTTTCTGTTCTGGGGATTTCTGAACAATTGGGGGCAGGCCAATCTTTTTGGGGCATAGAACAGTCGGATGAGCTTTGAGTTGTGCATCCCACTTATGTGTTAGCATGCAGCCCTAACAAGAGATGCTAAACATACCTACCAAGGCCACTTAAGAGCAGGGATGTACAAGTCATGTCCTGATTCTGGGTCAGTTCTGGTGGTGAACATTATTTTATTTTATTTTATTGTTCCATTTGTTTATACCCAGCCTTTCTTCCCAGTGGGGACCCAAAGCAGCTTACACCATTCTCATCTCCTCCACTTTATCCTCACAACAACCCTGTGAGGTAGGTTAGGCTAAAAGTGTGACTGGCCCAAGGCCACCCACCGAGCTTCTATGGCACTAGCGGGGATTCAAACCTGGATCTCCCTGATCTTGCTCTAACTCTGTCACCACCACACCACACTGGTTCTGTGGAGTGTTGTTTTGTTTTTAAAGAGTCTATGGAAAGCAACTATGACGGAGGCCAGGTTTAGAGAAGCATGACATCATATAGCAGCCAACTTTCTGGATTGAATGGCTTCAGACTGCAAGTGGGGGATTGCATGATTAAATTATTTTTCCCCCCTTCCCCACAGTTAAAAAAGTTGCATTGGTGAACCTAGGAAACTAATTGTTGGGGAGAAGAGTTCCAGCCTACCATTCTGACTTGCTTATTTTCATTGTGTCAGAATGTAGGGGTTTTTTTGGGTAGCACTGAATCCTGCAAATCCCCCACCTGCAATCTGAATGAGTCCCAGTTCTCTCATACAACGATGTGTTCGTCTAGAGCAGGCCGTGAGCACCCAGGTGGCAAATAAGTCAACACTACTGCTAAGCTGTCCCCCAGTAGACCTTTGCTTCCTTATTTGCTACAGTGCTAAGCAGCTTCAATGTGCACTCACATCTTTATGATTTAAGTGTGCATGAGCAGGCAGGCAAATGGCTAAAACAGCTTCTGTTTCATAGGTCAAGGACAGCGTTATATAGAGATTAGAGTGTTGGACTAAAACCTAGGAGTCCCCTAAGTTCGAATCCCCGCGATGGCATTGGAAACTCACTGGGTGCCCTTGGGCCAGCTGCTCACTCTCAGCCTCACGCACCTCATAACATTGCTTTTGTAAGGATGCAATGGAGGAGGGGAAAACAGGGATGTCAGCCACTTTGGGAGAAAGGCTGGGTATAAATGTCTAAATAAATAAATTGGTTTCAGGGGAAGTGGAGCTGGGAGGTAGTATGGGGGAGATCAGTGCAGAGTAGGAGCATAGATATTTAGCTCCTTATCCCAGCATGATGTTTCCTACGTCTCTTGGAGACAATCTGCAGAGGGAAGGCTGGGATGTTCCACATGGCACCAGCGGCATGGAAGCTGTTGGGAAAAGTTGCCCTATGCCAGTGGCTGTAAATTATTATTATTATTATTAGTTTTTAAATAACTGCTGACCCTCTAGGGTTTTCAATAAAAGTGGCTGGCATTCATTGCCTGCCTCTGTGTAGCGGCCCTGGATTTCCTTGATGGGGTCCCATCCAAATACTGACCAGGCCCGACCCTGCCTAGTTTCTGAGATCTGACAAGATCAGGCTAGCCTGGGCTATCCAGGTCAAGGCCAATGTGTGATAGACAGACATATTTACTATGTGGATTGCCTAAGTTGTGTGGAAAGTCTGTACGTCACTGCTAGCAGCTGCCAAAAATGTACAGCTCCACATAGTTCAAAATATGCTCACACACACACAGAAGTGCCACCATACAGAAATGTTTATTGGTGCCTTTGACAAACTGGCATATAATGTGTAGATCATAATTCCCTAGTGGGAGGTCATCTTCACATGGGGGGGCAGAGGAGCAACCTTAACTAGGCTCAGAATTCACTGTCACGCAAAAGCCAGTGCATACACCTGACTCCCACTATCTTTTTCCAGGTTCAGGGAGATCAGGTGAATTGGGGTGTATGCGTGTAACTGCGCCAGGTATGATATGATATGATATGATATGATATATAGATATAGATATAGATATAGATATATAGATATATATAGATATATAGATATATAGATATGTGATGGGGGTTTAACTGTTATGCACATATTTGGCGTGTACTTTCTACAAGCAGTGGAGCAAGCTGTGGGCATGCACCTACCTCTACAACACTTTTGGATGGTTTACTGTGAACTGGTACTTAATGCACGTGAAGGTTCACATGATGTATTCACTGCCCTTTTCTGCAGTGGACAGAATGCATGAGCAGATCTAGTCGTGCAAGTACTGGCATAGCCCCTGTCAACAAATTTTCAGTGCATGCAGAGGTAGAATGTTGTTGCACTTTCAGCATGTACACGCCAGGGCCATTTGCTAACTGCTCAAAATCTCATTGAAATCAGTGCAAAAACTGGCTAACTTTAAACCAGAACAATGCTGGTGAGCAGTGCCCTAACTTAAATACCTTTCTGGCTAAGGCTGGTACTGGACAAAGAGCCACTGGCCAGCTTTTGAGATAAAAGACAGATCCAGATGCTCTGTCACACTTTAGCATGAGAAGAAACAGAACCCACCGTGGTGTGATCATGCTAGTAGGCGCAGTCTTGGTAGCAGAGGCAATTGCAGTTACTGGAAGCCTAGTGCTCACTGGTGGTGTCCCCACTGGACGATCCCTTTCTCTCATTTAAGTGCGTGGTTGCCATTGATCCTGTGGGGAAAAGAAAGCCTTGTGCTGGCCCTGCCCTTTGCCTACGGTGCTGGATGGCCTGGTGCTCAAAGAGAGTGGATTAATGTATCTCTGAGTGCCTCCCCCTCCCCTGAGGAGGGTCTTGCAGCACATGTGCCTTCCTGCCACTCCGTCTCTTCCCATCCTAAATACAGGCATTTTGCTACTTGGATATAAAAGCTGAAGATTTTGTTACTGGGGCCTTTTCGCCCACTTTGTAAGCTCTCACAGCTTCTTTCATTTGTGTCCTCATTTATAGATGGCTCAGTTTTCCATTCCAGCACTCTGGAAAGAAAAACCCCCATTCAAACTTTGGGGCAGGACCTCAACGATGCAGAAATGGTGGAGTATCTTATCTGAAAAAATGCAAAGCTGGAGCGAAAGAGCAAGAATCAGCCTCTCCCCCTCTCCCCCCGGACTTTTTAAAAAATTAGCAAATTGTAATAGCTGATTCATAAAGGAATGTACAGTTGTATGCCACAGTATACACTCGCTAAAGAATGGACAGGTTAACTTAAAATTTGTTCCAAAATGTTAAGGTAGATTTGGTCTTTTGGAGAAGATTATTTTCCCCAACCATCTTTTTAAACAAAAATACTGGATCTGGTAGCATCTGGATAAAATCAAGGTCTTAAATGCACTATTTTTTTTAATGTCAGTATTTTTTTAAAAAACTTGTATTTAAAAAAAGAAAAGAAAAAATCACGGTTAGGCATTGAAGTCTACATGCCTTTACAAAGCCTGACACCAGGTTTTTCGGTGGCCATACAATATCACGGTGCTGTAATTTTTTTGTTGTCAATTAAGTGTCCTGAATATTCAGATATTCCTAAGAATCAATACATGAACCTCCAAGAGATGTAAGGAAACTCTCCTTTCCTTGTGAGAGTGTGTCTGTTTTCACTTAACATTCCAGGACGGAGAAAATGTTGCGTTTTCACAATGTGTCCGCACTTCTCTATTTTCTTCTATTTCTGTCAGATACCTTGAGATGAAGGGAGTTTGCCATTTTCATATATGTTAAGATGTTTTTTTTCCCTTCAGGGTTTCACCGAACAAGCAATGTCAGCTTGTTTTGCTTGTAGTTCTGTTCTCTGCCCCTTGCATTCCATTGGTGGCCGTGTGTCAAGGCCCAGCAGGGCCTTGGAATTTTTCCGTAGCTGATGCTTGAGTCTTCACATGACCCAGAGTGAAGATTTTTCTACATTGTATTTTCCAGACTTCCAAAGTGCCTTGTTAGACTGTCACCACCTCATTCCAGGACAGCAACTTTCCTCCTGATACTTGTATATTAATAAGAATTTAATGCCTTACTCAAGGTAATAGTGACACTGGGGTCAGTTTTTTAAGTAATAAAGAAAATCTCCAGGTTGCCAATTTTACATTTTCCTAAAATGCTTTTTTTCTTTGGCACAAATTGATTGAAAACTATTGTTTACGTTGGAAATGTCACACATGTGGTAACTTCCATTTTTCTGTCTCTGGGAGCCAGCATAAATATTGCAGCATTGGGCCAACAGTTTATGTTGAGATTCAAAAAAAGAAAAATTATTCTCTTCAGTGCACAACATTGAAATTAACCGTTTAAATGGTTCGTGACGTTCCTTCCTGTTAGTTCTGTCTCTCTCTCCCCCTTATAGCAAGCAAAAAAGAAGCCAGTTTTTTATATTCAGGAGCCACAGACGGAACCTTGAAACAAAATGTGAAGTGTGAGCTTAACCTTTTCGGCATTTTGAGGCGAGTTTCCCCCTCCTTCTCTTTGCATCAATCCTGGAGCTTCTAAGAGACAGAAGCACGGTTAGCGTCCTCTTCACAGAAGGGTATGTTGCATGGAAGGCTCTTAGCATCACACAGGACCACAAGAAGCAAAGGAGGCCTTTTAAGCTTCTGGATAATTTCCTTCCATTGAAATAAGTTGTCAAGTATGCTAAGAGTAGTACTGTGAAGATTTATTTACCTCCAGAAAGGACACAGATGAAATTCTCTGTGGTTTCAGGTTCCTCCCTAAATTAAAAGGGGAGAGGGGGAGAGGTTCTCAAGAAGCTTTGTTTCCCGTCTCCCACGCACTCTGGAGGGTACCTGGAGAGCCCCTATCCATGCTTGTCAATTAGGTAAAAACGTTTTTCCTCATGCAAATTGAGAGAACTTAAGATAACCACATATATTAGGGTCACACACAACTTTTGGTCCATTTGTCTAGAAAGGAAATGCAGATACTTGTCAAACTGCACACTCCCCCCCCCCTTTGTAAAGCTGCTTTGTATTGGAAGTGAGACAAATATAAAACTATGATGACTTTCCTGCTTGAACCAAACTTTAAGGGTTTAACTGAACTCATGTAATAGAAGCAAAGCTGTAGATGGTCTTGGGGAAACTCTGTAGTTCTTTCCTACAAGAAAATGGATGGATTTTCGGCTTATCTTCTTCTCAAACACTCCAGTGTCTTGACTGCAACTCCACTTCACTAGGGACAGCCCTGAAGTGAAGTGACTGACCAGCTAGGGGAATGTTGCAGTGTTCCAGACAGATTGAATGTCTTTGCTTGGTGCCTCTATATATTCATTCCTTGAACCTGTATAGGAACTTGTGTTTTACGTCTAGAATATAAACCTCATCATTGTAACTGTACTGTATAGAAAATACATTTCTTTCTGCAAAGATGTTAACTCCTAGGATGGTGTTAGGTCTGTATTTGTCAGTAACTGCTAACACACACTTTCTTCCCCTGCTATGTTCAGTGCCCCTAACTGGGCATTTCCAGATGTGTGTTTATCACAGGGCTTCTCTGCCTTTAGTAGCAGCCCACCACCAAAGAATCATCAGCTGCTGGGTTTTCTGGGATTCTGAGAAAATTGGTGGTCACTTCAACCCCTGCCTTAACCACTGGGATAGGGAATGGGCTGCAGTATGCCTCCCTTGCTATGAGTTGATTTCATATGATCAAATGGAACCAACTTTCAGGAGACTGCAGGATCCTTGTTTCTGTACCATGATTATACCCCTGGGTTCTTAAAAGTTCACTTTGTTTTCTGCGTGGGCCAAATGTTGCCCCCTAAGATTTCAAGGTTATGACCAGAAAGAACCCTCCTCTTTCTTGGAGCTCTGCAAGAGCCAAATGACTGGCAGCTGCAACTTCTCCTGCTCCCCTTCCTGTCATCCTCCCAGCCCCGTCACCTGCTGAAGCAAGTTGCTTTTGCAATTTACCTCACAGTAGGAGAAAGTCAGAGTTGAGGCGGGACGCTCAGGACTGCAGCAGGAGCATGGCCTCCTGATTGTTACCTGGCTGCCCTGCAGAAACTGTGTGCCCAGAGGCCGCTCTCCTCTGCCAGACTTCAGCTCAACTCTAGGGAAGCCACAGGTCCTACAGTTCTGCTGTTCCTGCACAGTGCTACTCTTCAGCTGGGGGTTCCACTTCTCCTTGAAGCATCCTTCAGAAAGGGCAGGTCCTAGACCCAATGCTACTCTACACCCTGAATTAAAGCCATCTGGATGCTGCTGGCTGGATCACAAGGTGAGGTAGTCAGGCCTGAAGTAAGGGAAGAGGAGCCCTCTTGTCCACAAGTACGCACCAAGAGTCTTTGGGGGACTTTTTCCTTATCGTTTCTGACAGGGGCCAGAAAACAGAAATGGTTATCATGAAACACAATTGGGGATCCAAAACAGTTAACAGCACATTGGAACCATCACACCTTTGTTTCTGGCGAATGAAAGACCAGCTCCATAGATGGCATAGTCAGTTTTTTTTCATATATATATATGAAACAATGACTCTAGGTTCAATTAACATTTGATAAATTGCGTCCAGTAAGGTAGAGCTACAGAAGGAAGGGACCAATATATGCTGCTTATCTTTTAAAGTCCAAAATACAAGAGCCTAGCTTGAAAGAAAAGGAACTTTCTAGTTAACAGCTTTTAGATATTGTAGCAATGTTGCCTTTTTCTATATAAAGTATTAAAACCAAATCTATGTGGATTTATGTTTTCCTGGTGGGTTGTGTGTTTTGTGTTCTGAGTGACCACGTTGGCAATTGATGAAAAGCATTTCTAAAATTGGTTCACTCATCTTTAAATTGTATATTGTACCTTCTCTTTGTATCACTGCAAGGGGAAAGAGAGTTGTTGGGTGAGTACTGAGAAAGGAGATGGTCATATCCACTTTATTCTACACCTCAAGAAATTGGTGTTCCTAGAAAATCAGGCCTGTGGATATGCGTGCTGTGGGAGTCTACCATGGCATCATCTACAGCTAAAAAGCACTGGCAAAGGGGCTAACTTTTGGGCCTCTCTGATGAAGATTAACGTGTGGGGGGGGCGTCCTTGGCGTTGCATTTTTGTGTATTCATCTCTATGCCCCTTTTCAATAGCATTCTGGGAAGTGGCTTATTAAAAGCTTCTAAAGTCAGTCTCTTAACAATATGTTTAAGTACCAGTGATCGTGAGCTGAGCAATTCCAGTTTAGAGCCCTTCTTGCATCTCCAGGCCTTGTTAGTGGCGAGGGCCAAAGCCAGATTTGCTGGGCCTTCAGCCCTCATCAGTTTGAAATACAGATGCCCGAGAGCCATACACCTAGCTGATAGTAGTGCAGAATTTTCTCTCCCCCACCCCATCCTGCTCAACTTTCAGGGACTAACAAAGTCCCTGAAATCAGCCTCTGATAGTAAATTGGGGGGTGGGGGCTCACTACCCTAGTTGAAGTCATGAAAAAAAAAATGCCGAATGCAGTGGCAGGCTTGGGAACATGAGAAACGGAAGGAAAGGCAGAACAAATAGACAACATGCTCAGGACACCCCAGACCCAGCAAGTCAGCCTGACTACAAAAGGAGACATCACCACCACCTTTCTGTTGTGAATATGAAAGCATATAGATTCAATGCACCTTTCAAAGTGAGCTCTGATCCACAGAAACTTGTGCTGGAATCATTTTTTGAAGAGTTTTTATATGCCAATGTTCTCTACCTTTTAAGGAGAATCAAACTGACTTACAATCTCCTTCCCTTCCTCTCCCCACAACAGACACCTTGTGAGGCAGGTGGGGCTGAGAGAGCTCTAAGAGAGCTGTGATTAGCCCAAGGTCACCCCCCTGGCTTTGTGTGTAGGAGTGGGGAAACCAACCCGGTTCGTGGAGGAGTGGGGAATCAAACCCGGTTTTCCAGATTAGAGCCCATCGTTCTCAACTACACTACACTAGCTCTTAAAGGATTTAAGGTGCCACCAGACCCGTTTAATGTTACACAAACCCATACGATTGGATTTTCGAGAGATATGATCTTCAACACCCTCAACAGAGGAATGGATTAACGAATGGATGGGTCCCCCATGGTAACTCTCCCAAGCAAGACAGATAATTGGTTGGAGACCTTCAGTTGAAATGAATTTATGGCACATCACAAAGCAAGTTGTAACTCTTCTCTTTTGCTGAAATGGTACTATTTCACTCATCTAGTCCTTCCATTGCATTCTTCAAAATCATTTGGACAAGGATCAGGTGCAGGAAAGCATCAGAGCATCTCTACATGTTCAGAAGCATTTCTGTATAAATACATTTTAAAAGTACATGCGCTGAACATGCTGGAGAAGGAAATGCCTATAATGGCTAGCTTGCCATTACTGGGGCTGTGGCCAAAGCTGGAGTTGAAGAAAAGAAACCCACAGTGCCAAAACCAGCTGGACAAGTCAGTAGCCATTGTTAGGCAAAATGTCTTCCCCATTAGTCCCATTTTAATTCAAGCCATGTGATGTTGAGAAAACATCTGCCTGTAGTATTCCCCCCCCCCAAGGGGGGCTGTACTGACCCACAAAAGCATTCTCTTTGCTTAGTTCTTTTCAGGCTTTTCATTTCTGACTCATGTACCAGGAGAGCAATATACATATTTTGCACCTTTAGTTTGTACCAACACATACCCTCAAAAATCTAGGTTTGAGATAGCGCATACTGTGGCTGGATATGTGCATTGCCCATTTGAAATAAGGGTGATTAGACCTACTGAGAAGATCATGCAGCATACACTCTCCCTGTATGGGAACTATTAGTGCCACATACATAAAACCAGAGAAGGGCTTGTGTCTATTACGTACAGCTGAATTAAGTAGATAGTTTGTGTGGGTTCTGTTTGTGTATTCTAATCACTATCTCCTTTCCCATGGGATGAAATGTACAATTGTACAAAGCCAATCATCTTCAATGTTTTCTTGCAAACCTGGGGCAAAATGTAGGCCTTTTAATTTCCTGGAGCCAAACCTGGAAAAATCCAGTAAACTTTGTAAAACCAAGGAGGTTTTTTTACCTTCCAGAGCTACGCTGTTGCATTCCAGCACCAAGGCTGATGGTTCCTTTGGAGGATTCTAGTTGGAAGCAAAGTCACATCAGAGCATGAGGATTCTAGGTAGAAGCAAGGTCAGAGCAGAGCATGAGAAGCAGGGGGCAGCCATGGCTTTGGCTGGGTTCTCTTCCTTTCGTTCACCAGTTTCACCCTGAAAGCCGGCTATTGCTCATAGGTCAAAAGTTTGCTGGTGGTTTGTGCTGTTCTCTCTCACAGTCGAGTAGAGCAGGGGTGGGGAACCTTTTTTCCGTCAAGGGCCATTTGGATATTTATAACATCATTCGAGGGCCATACAAAATTATCAACTTAAAAATTAGCCGACCAAGCCCCAAGCAGGCAGCTGCCCCAGATGTCCCCCACCCCTGTGTGTGGGCAAGCAAGCAGGCATCCAACCAGTGGCACACTCGCCCACCTAGTGGCACAGGATGGTCTGTTGCACTAGCCAGGCGTAGCCGTCCAGCCGCACGCAGGAGTTGCTCCTGCTCTACGTGGTCAGGGCCGGATTCTACAGCCAGCTCCTGCTACCTCCACCTGCAGGGATGAAATGAGGACACACTGGCTAAGAACTCTCTCACACACACACATTCTGGCCCTGCCTCCTTTAACCCCTCCACTGTTGCCACTTCCGCCCCCAGTCCTCTTGTAGTACAGAGGGAATACGTTTCTCCATGGCCCGGGTGGGAAAGGGTTAACACAGTTTCTTGGGCAGTCCTAGTAGCTTCATAGCTAACGACTCTTCTGCAAGGGGGGAAAGATTCCTTTTCTCGGCAAAACAAACTCACATCTGCCTTGAATAGAGGCTATTCCTGTCCACGGGAGGGGGCAGATCACCAGTTTTAAATCCTTCTGAGCTAGAGATCGGCCAGGACCCACGAAGGGCCAGACCAAATGATTTTGCGGGCCTGACATTCCTCACCCCTGGAGTAGAGGCACCCCTCAGTCCTGCCACAACCATATCTTTCATGTTTTGTTTCTCAGCATTCCAAAAACAAAACAAAAAAATATCAGGGGGTGGGGGGTGGCATATCATGTTAAACTACATTTCTATATGGATCAGAATTTTTGCAGAGTGAATCTTATCAAAACATGTTTTGATTAAAATGGACAGGGCTGGGTGGAGCTTTTGGAGATTTGATTAGCTGTGCAGATTTTTTTTCAAACATTGCTTTGGCAGCAGCTGCCACTGCAGCACAAGGATCATCACTGTGTGACTGAAGGTAAGTCATTTTGTGGCTGGCTACTCCTCTCGTGGCAGCCATTTGGTGGTTGTGCCCACCATGCTGTGCCAGAATTACAAAGGTGCCCACAGGCTCAAAAAGGTGGTGACCCCATATTAGGGAGTGCCCAATGTTTCAGTAAGGGAGAGTAGCCACAATGTTCTCTCAGGAAGGGAAAAGGTATCAGGAATGTAGAGGTAGGACTTGGCCCTTCCTTCTTCAGGGAGGCTGATCCTCAGGACAGATGAGGCAAGGATCCAGTTCTTCCCAGCACAACAACTCTCAGTCATGATACCCACTTTTGTTCAGACCTTCACAGATTTACAATAAACCCAGTGTGATTATGGCCACTGGCTGTGGAGAGGAAACAACCATGGAGGGTATGTGATCAGGTGACAGAGAATGAGCTGCCAAGGGTAGGAAAGATAGGAAGTGACATTGTGTCCTTCCAGAAAGTGACCAGGGAGGAGGGAACTGGAAAAATATATGCCATACTAGTCCTTGCTGTTGTTAGACCAACAAAATTGGGCTCTTTGGGAGTCTGAGTGAAACATTCACCGTATGAGCTGATGGAGAGGTAAGATGCCTGCTTGGTTGGATGGACAAGTGGGGAAGGGAGAGACATGGCATGCCTGATGCTCCTTCTAGGGTTGCCAACCTCCAGGTACTAGCTGGAGATCTGCTATTACAACTGATCTCAATCCAACAGAGATCAGTTCACCTGGAGAAAATGACCACTTTGGCCATTGGATTCTATGGCATTGAAGTCCCTCTCCTCCCCAAACTCTGCCCTCCTCAGGTTCCACCCCCAAAACTTCCTGCCAGTGGCGAAGAGGGACCTGGCAACCCTATCTCCTTCTTTGTTCTAGGATACACCAAAGGAAGCAACACATTCCCACATAGCCTGAAGGTCCCTTGGTCTGTGCAGTTACCCAGTCTGGGGAGGTGTAGAGGTAGCCAGTCTATGGCTAACGTAGCAGCAACCCTAGACTTTCAGACCCCATTAGGTTTGGGTACTTCTCACATGCACAAATCATTTTACATTCCGCCTGCCTTCTGTTCCTTTGCTTCCTTTCCTCCGACTGTCTCTGCACCCCACCTGCCCTCTTTGTCTCTTCCCTGCCTGCTGCCCTTTGCTTTCCTCCGGGCTCAGCTATGCTGGCCGTGGCCTTGCCTGTGGGATAGGGGGTGCTCCAAATACCTGGTGATTTGGCAGAGCATTCTGAGTTCAACTGAAACCGGCAATAAAGATTCCAGGTTGCCATGCTGACCCTGTAATGTTTTGGGTCACACCTATAACATTCACCTATAACTTTCAGGAAGGTTTTATAAAATGCTTACTAACCACCCCAAGGAAGGGAAAACTTGAGTCAGACTTGAAGTCATGAGTAAAGTGCTCCTCATATTAGAAGCAATGATGTGGCAGAAGAGGTGTGAAGTGTTGGTCCCAGTATGAGTAGCAGCCAGTGGAATGTGGCCTGTATGGAAAGAGGCTGTCTGCAGAGCCAAGACTCGTCACTAAACAAGGGAAAGGGTTTGGCAGCCAGAGGCTGGGAGAACTGGAGGAAGATTTCAGGACAGCAGAAAAGAAAGGCCCTTTTCCACCAGCAACATGAGATTGGCAGAGGTTTGGCTCCACTGGAGGACGTGGGGTGGATGTTCTTTCAAGTGCATCTTGAGTTTAAAATCTGGAAAAATGAAATGATGTTCTGAAAGGACACATTATTCAGTGAATACCCACAAATGGGCTATACTCTGATGAAAGAAGACCCATATCAGTGAGACATTCCCCTATTCACCTATTTCTCTCTTTATCTTTGGTTTCCAGAAGAAGACCAAAAAAAAGAAAGAAAGAAAAGGATGCTGGTAACCAAATGCAAGATGTGATCCTTGGATAGATGTTAGGACCCCTTGCAGCTTTTCTCACCTCTTCTATATTGTTGCTAAAACTTCCCTCTTACGACCGTCTTTCAAAGGCGTAAGAGTCTGGACCTCCTTAGCATTTGGACTCTTTCTTTGTGTGGGGGGAGAGAGACTTCTGAAGTAGAATACCTGTGGGCTCCCAGAACATCACAGATCTTGAGTCCTGGGAGGGAGGGGCCAGAGAGTATGCCACCCAGCAACTTTCAGTCCAGTCCTACCAAAAGGCGCTCATATATTGGGAACAGGGTGGGTGAAAGGGAAGAAATAAAATTGCATTTTAAAGGTAAAGGGCTTTAAGGCTGAGAGTTGGGCTATAAACGTAACACTCAGGAACACACATGGAGCTGCCTTCTACTGAGTCAGACCACTGGTTCATCAGGTTCAGCATTGTCTTCTCTGACTGGCAGCAGCTCTCAGGTAGAGGGTCTGAGGTAGAGGTCTTTCACATCACCTACTACCTGGTAGAAGGGGTCTCAAACCTTTTTGAGTCTGCAATCAACTTTGGAATTCTAGCAAACTGCGGTGGGCGCAACCACAAAATGGATGCCATAAAATGACTGCCACAGGAGGTGGGGCCATTCACAAAATGGCCACCACAACTTACCCGCAGTCACACAGTGAAGATGTGCTGGCAGCTGCTGCCAAAACAATGTTTTACAAAATCTGCACAGCCAATCAGCTTTCCAATTGCCATTCAGAAGCCTTGCTTGGCAAAATCCCTGCCAACTTTCTAAAAACACTTGGCAGGTGCCAGGAAAAGTGTTGGTGAGTGTCATGGTGTCCACAGGATCTACATTGGGGATCCCTAGTTCTAACTGGATATGCCAGGGATTAAACCTGGGATCTTCTACATACGAAGGAGATGCTGTATCACTGAGCCACAGTCTCTCCCCTAAGTAATAAATAAGAAATCAGGGAACCTGTGATGCAGTTTGGAGTATCCCAGGCCTTTCCATCCTCCTCACCTATAGGATTCAGTGCCACAATAAACAATAGGTGTGATGAGTGTCCCAACTTGTGTCACACGTATCTTGTATTTTGGCCCTTACTGCATCAAGAGATGTCTCTAAAAGCACATGACCCCCTAACTACACTTATAACACTTGGGCTGATCCTGCATAAGAGCAGAGCTGCTTTGACATTGGCCTACAACCACTGTGTCTAACGTTTACAAGACCTACAGCCACTAGATGGCGCTGCCTTCACAGATGGCTAAAGAAGGCTTTGCGTGAAGAGCGAATGGCCCATATTTGCGTCAGCATGTTGAACATCTGTGCTGGGCCCCACCTAGCTGGAGGCAGGAGCCATGCGGTCAGCAGACTTGGGTGAGACCATCTTTGTGGCAAGGGGGAATCTGAAAGCAGAAATGATTCTCTGTGGCGAAGAGCACAATTTTACTGCACAAACTAGGGGGACAAAAAGCAGAACTCTCCTTGAGGTCTTCAATGGACAAATAGCCTCATATGGGAAAGATCCAGCCACACCCAGCCACATAAACATTACACTACAAGGTCTGTAGCATTAACGGTAACCCAGCAATTATATAACAGCCTGCAAAGCATATGATTTCATCTCCCCTTTGATTAATAAGGCAGGGCAGAGTGTGGGGAGGGGAAGGACCTCAGCAGCATATAATGCCATACAGTCCACCCTCCAAAACAGGAATTTTTCTCCAGTGAACTGATCTCTGACGTCTGGAGATCAGTTGTAATTCCAGGCATCTGCAGGCCCCACCAGGAACTGGCAACCCTGCCAGTCAGGCAAGTGAGACACAATTGTGCTAAATAGTTTATCACTCTTTGTTTTTCCTTTGCTCCGTAGCTGAGATTTTTTTATTGCACACAGTAAGTTTTTCCTCTTTGTAATGAACAGCTTTGCTCACATTCCCTGGTTGGTGCTTGCAGGAAGGCAAAATGAAAGTCTGCTGAGGTGGGAGGCAAAACATGCATCTGGTCACCCATTTGTTTATTTAAAATACTTCTATGCCCCTTCACAAGATAATTCTTTAGGCATACCAAAATGCAATAAAATCTAGATACAATAAACCAATGAATAAAAACAGCAGCAGCGCAACAGACACTAAAACAGGAGTATGAAAACAATCAAGAAGGCACAAATGAAGGGAAAGCGCCATCTTGCCTAGGGTGGGGGGAAAGGGGTCTTTACTGGGAGCCAAAGACTCAACAGAGTCAGACAGGAGATCCTCAAACATGACACAACAAATAGGGCTGCTGCCTCTAGTAATATAAATTAATCAACTTCCAGTGAAGAAAAGTCCAATTACAATAAGGCACTTCACTGAAGTACTGAAAGTCCAAACACCCATTAGTTGTAAGATGGTTACAGGATCTATTTCATGTGCAGGCTTCGAAATGGGTCTGTTATATTAGCAACTGTGAATTAAGCTGAAGAAGACAACTGCAAAACGGTTTGATAACCTAGGTGACCATTTGTCAGGCTTCAGCAAATACACGGCGTTTCAGGCAAACAGGACTCGAATCCAGGCAGAGCAGCGATTCAAAGATTTATTCCGAAAGTCAATGATTTCAGTAAGGAGGCAAACAAGGCTGGAATACATGACTGGGGTGGAGAGGATACATATATAGGACTGATACAATAGGGTTATAGGAACAAAGAGACAATGTAGTCGTTTCCTGCCGGTAACGACTTAAGTAAAACTGAAACAGAAACCATTAAGAGCAATCAGTGGAGGAGATGGCCGAGCTCCCGGCTTTGTGCGCGGGACCCGATATCAGATGGGAGATTTACACGGGCGGGTCCCAATACAAATGTAAATCCCTGGCCGGAGTTAGTGTGCAAAATGGGGGGGGGGGAGGAGTGCACGGAGAACCCCATCTTGTTTGCGGGGAAACCATCTTGTTTGGAACCGGAGCTGTCAGAAGCCCTATCTGACATCCTGCCTCTCCAAAGACCCCCTCCCCAGGTTCCCAGGCTTGTCGGGACAACACTGATGGAACTCGGTGATCAGAGAGTTCACGTGTTCAGTTGCGACCCACTCATCATGACTTGAGTTCAAGTGTTTCCAGTGCACCAGGTACTCCAGCTGACCTATCCGCAGCCTGGAGTCCAGGACCCTGGAAATTTCAAAATGCTGTTCCCCCTGCACCATGATGGGCATCGCTGCCGGGGTTTCGGGGTGCCAACCGGGAGCGGGAGAAAAGAGCTTCAAAAGGCTCACATGGAACACGGGGTGTACCCCTTGCAGAGTCTTGGGGAGGTCCAGTTCGGCAGTGACCTCATTGATTACTCGGGATATGGTAAACGGACCCAAGTACTTTTGGCATAGTTTTCTACACGGACGCAGGGACTTTAAGTTCTTGGTGGAAAGGTACACCTTTTCCCCGACCACTAGATCCCACTGAGGCGCTTTGTGTTTATCAGACTGCACCTTGTATCGTTCCTTAGCCTGGTCCAACTGTTTAACAAGTCCCGGCCAAGTATTTCTGACGGTGTTAGACCATGCCGCCACCTCCGGGGGGTTGCCTCCCAGCGGGAGGGGGACCACCCCCAAAGGGTCGAATTCCATCCCATAAACAGTCTTAAAGGGACTCTGCCCAGTAGCAGAGTGCACAGAGTTGTTATAGGCGTTCTCCGCCAGGGGTAACAGGTCGACCCAATTATCCTGGTGATAATTGGTGAAGCAGCGCAAATAGCATTCAACCACAGCATTCACCCTTTCCGTCTGCCCATCCGTCTGGGGGTGATAGGCTGACGATAAACCTTGTTGTACCCCAACAATTCCCAAAAAAGCCTGCCAGAATTTAGACAGGAACACCGAGCCTCTGTCACTCACGATCTTCTGAGGAAAACCGTGCAGGCGGAAGATCTGTTGAACAAATAGGCGGGCCAACTTGTGGGCTGAGGGCAACCCTAGCACGGAATAAGGTGGATCTGCTTAGAAAACAGATCTGTGATGACCCAAAGTACGGTTTTACCCTGGCTAGGAGGGAGATTGGTTACTAAATCCACACCAATCACCCGCCAGGGAGCCTCCAGGGGTTTCAGTAGTCCAGGGGGCTTTCCCATGAGACGTTTATTGGTAGCACACGTTGGTCAGGACCTTACGAAACCATCAATGTCCTGGCGCATCCCTGGCCAGCAAAAGCGCCGCCGTACCAGGTGTAGGGTTTTCACGAAACCAAAGTGACCCCCCATCTTGGAGCTGTGGCTCCATTATAGCGCTTCCCAGCGCAGCTTCTGGGGAACATAAGTCTTTCCCTCCAAGGTCCCAGATTCCTCCACCCCAAGGGGGCCCTCCCCTCGTTCCTCGCGGAGGGCCTCCTCCCACCTGGTCTTTGCGGCAGAGGGCAGATCTCCAGGAACCTCCTGGGAACGGGGGGAATTGTGAGTCTCCCTCTGTGGAAGGGCCGGGGGAGGCGGAGAACCCGCTGTCCAGGCTTGGGCCCGGGTCCGGACTCCCCGGGGGGGGGAGGCATCGAGTGTTCCCTCTTGCTGGAGGTCTGGTACAGGCGTGGTACCCGCCGCCCGGGTCTGGGCCCGGGTCCGAACCCCTGGGAGACGAGTGGCACCGCTCATGCCGCCTTCCGGAAGATCCGGGGCAGGTGAGGGGGGCGCTGCTCGGGCTTGGGCCCGGGTTAGAACTCCTGCGCTTGCCCCCTCCGGGTCCAAGCCCAGGTGTTCTGGGGTAAAAAGGGATCCAAGCGACCGCTTGACTCTGCAGTCGTACTGCGGCATACGGGAGAGACCATCCGCCAGGCAATTCTCCCTCCCCGGAACATGCTTAATGGTGAAGCGGAATCTAGAAAAGAAATCCGCCCACCTCAGCTGTTTGGCCAAGAGTTTCCTCTGCCCCAGGATGGCCTCGAGGTTCCGGTGGTTTGTCCAAACCTCAAATGGTACCACCGCCCCCTCCAAGAACTGGCGCCAGACCATGAGGGCGTGTTTCATTGCCATGGCCTCCTTCTCCCCTATCGGCCAGTTGAGTTCGGCCCCAGAGAACTTTTTGGAAAAATAGGCGCAGGGTCGGAGCCTCCCCTGAGCGTCCCTCTGTAAGAGTGCTCCCCCCATCACCCTGTTGGAAGTGTCCACTTGCAGGGTAAAAGGTGGGGAAAAGTCAGGGTGAGCCAAGACGGGTCCGGTAGTAAACCGGCTCTTAAGCAGATCAAATGCCGCCTGGCATCGGTCATCCCATGCTACCCGATAGTTAGCGGCAGTGTGTCAGGCCTGCTTGCTGTGTCTAAGATGGTTTCGTTTTCTCACAGACTGCCGTTCAAGGACTGTTTCTGTTTCTCTAAACTGTTTCTCTAAACGCTCGCATTCCTGTTCCCTTTGAAGCTAGCGGGTGCCCATGGGAGCCTTGGTGTTTCTAGACTGTTTGGGGTTATCTCTCATGAGACTGTATTGCTGCTGCTTTTCTGGTATTCTCATATAATCAAGTGCTTCCATTTCCCACCCCCCATTCCTGCCTTTGGATTTCTAAGCTCTGCTGGCCTATGTTACCAGTAAACCTACTCTTTTGGACTACTAAGTCTCCTGGTGTGGTTTTTGGATTTCTATGGACCAAGTACTTACATTAAGGCAGGAATCAACCCTCTTTCACCTGTCAGGCTAGAGCCCCGAAGGGTTCGCCTGCCGCTCAGATTGGAGCTAGGACGGTGCTCTCCGAGTTGTCTACCCGTGGCTGGAGCCCCGTGCGGTTCGCCCTGGTTGTGGGTTCCTGCCCGGAGCCCTGGAAGGCTTCCATCCTTGGTTCCTTCCCTTGGGGACAGCGGACGACGACCCCGATTTAGCATGGGACATTTTAGCTGAGATACATCGTACTGATGCGGAAGTCAACCGCCTAACTGGACTTGTTCGAGCTCAGTGGCGTTCTCTGGCTGCGACGGTTCCCTGGACGTCTGAGGTCACGGACGCCAGTGCTCGCCAAGACCTCCACACCCTGGACTGGTTGGTGGAGGATACTCGCTTGGCAGCGGAGGATTTGCAGTTGCTAACTAGCCTGTTGGCGGGACTAACCTCCAGTGACACACAGTTGGATCAGGCAGGGGTCCCAATCCGCCCTGCTGAACCATCAGATATGGCGACTCCAGCCACGCCGAACCCCCAGCTTTGCCAAACGGAGGCAAGAGCGGTAGCAACACGGGTGGTTGCGCTCTTGCAGGGCAAGACCTCGGCGACGATTTCGGTGGCTGAAATCACAAAGCTTCTGACCCCTGACTTCAGTGCTGGTGCGGCGGCCTTGGCGGTGCAGATCCAACCACTGTTGGATCTTTCTGACCCCTCTGAACTCCTCTTGGCTTTGGAACTGGAGGCTCTCCCACTGATTACCACAGCCCTCGCCGCTAAGTTGATGGCCGACCAGGCCTTAGCTGAACGCAAGAAGGCTGAGGATAAGGCGTGGGCAGCGGCAGATGCCGCGGCCAGGGCTTGGGCTGAACAGGAGGAGAAGGAACGTTTGGCTGCCGAACGGGCGCAATCCGGCACGCGCCCCCGACAACCCGGGGGTCTTGATTTTCCCTCGTTCTCGCCGACTTTCGTCCTGTCGCGCAGCGTCCAACGCGCCCGCAGCTTCGTGGGGACTTTGCCTGATCTGCTGGATGATTCTGACGAGGAGGACCTATATGGTGAGGAATCACTCTGGGCTGCTAATTTACAGGTCAGCCAATCCCGCCACGCTGGCGGTACCAGCGACAATGTGTTTTTGTTGCGGACCCAAAATCTGGACCTTATGGAACAGGTGGCGCACTTACAAGACCAACTGGCTCTGGTACTTCAGGACAACGACCAATTACAACGGGCCCAAAACGTGCCAGTTGCTCCGGCTCCCATGACGCCACAGCAACCAGTGCAGCAACCAGCTGCGCCGGTGGTTCCTCCTGGCAGAGGACCCGCTGCTCCTGGCGGGAGACCCACCGCTCCTGGCGGAGGCCCCGTGGCGCCCGGGGGGGTTCCCGTTGTGCCGGTAGGCTTTACCGTTGCTACAGGATGCACCGGGGTTGCCAGGGGCACCAATTCCTGGACAACCACCTGCACCCCCAATGCCATGGAGACAACCCAAGTTGAAGATTACCTATGACGGTTCAGTTGAAACTCTGCCCCGTTTTTTACATCATGTGGATAGTTATATGAGGGAGCAAAGACAATTCTTCCCTACCGAAGATAGCCGCGTCCGTTTCGTTGCCTCCCTGTTAACGGAGAAAGCGGCCGACAGGATGATTCTCCAGTTCGATACGAGGTCCCGCTCCATTCGCTCCCTCAACAATTTTATGTTTGCCTTAAGGAGGCACTTTGAGGACCCCTTCATGGGAGAGAGAGCCAAAGCGGAACTTTTGCAACTCAGGCAAGGCTCCTCTCCGGTTCGGGAATTTGCTGATGAATTCCAACGACTCGTGAGTAAAGTAGTGGACTGACCTGAAGCTACCCTTATCCACTACTTCCGAGAAGCTTTGCACCCAGACATTTTGAACTGGTCTTATATGCGAGGCGACCCAGATACCCTTGAGGATTGGATTTCTCTGGCTGAGGAAGTAGAAAGCCACCAGCGATTCATTTCCCTATTCTGGAATCGGGCCAAAGAGAGGGACGGTCAAACCCCCCCCCCAAACCTTCGAATCCCAACCTGCGGAGACCAACCCGGCTCCCTCTGGATTGCGAGTCCTGTTTCCAGAGAGGAGCCTGTCTCGTTTGCGGTGTTATGGGCCACTTTGCAGCGGCTTGTCCTCAACGTCCAGAACCCACTCGACCGGACGCACCGCCTCGAGCTCGGGGACGACCTCAACACAGAGGCACCGCGGCCACCCGCAGTGCAGCGCCGGGACGACCCACACCCTCTGCACTTCATGTCGGAGAACCGTCTAGTCTCCCTGCACCCATTGACCCCGTAGGGTCCCGGATTACAAGTGCCCCATTGGGGGACAGCTCTCCTTCTTCAGACGAAGACCATCATTGGAATTCCCCAGCTCTCAATCTGGAATCTCCTCTTGACCTGTCAAAAAACGGACACGGTCTGTGGTGAGTGGAGCATCCCCACAGACCCCTGCAGAAACCCCTGCAAAATCCAAGGCTCCTGTCATGGTGAGTGAAGTCAAAAATACTGTGTATGTGGACGTAGTGTTACAACACTATAAAAAGGGCCCCCAGTTACGTGTCAAAGCACTCATAGATTCCGGCTGCGGGCGCTCTTTAATCAACGAGGCCACGTTTGCAGCTCTGCAAGTCAAGTCCAAAAATCTACCGGCTCCCGTCCAATTCGCCCAAATGGACGGCAGCCACTTTAAAGGGGGGCCAGTTGACCGTCCGCACACGGGGAGTAGCGATGGGCATCAGTTCCCATTGGGAGCAGATAGACTTTACCATAGCTCCAGTCTGATATGAGGTCATTTTGGGAATCAACTGGCTCAAAGGGCACAGTCCCTCCATAGACTGGGAGGCTGACACTATTACGTTTACCAACCCTAAGTGTGACCAGCATCGACGTGAGGTCGCGGTTGTTCTTCCACCAGCCTCAGCCTTAGCCTCCAATGCCCTACCATCGACCCAATAACCCGATGTATACCGAGATTTTGAGGATGTTTTTGATGTAAAAGAATGCGATGCATTGCCCCCCACCGCAAAATGGACTGTGCTATTGAAGTGGTGGGAGACTGCAAACTGACTAAAAGCAAAATTTACCCTATGAGCGTTTCCGAGCGCGCCGTACTGTGAGACTTTCTAGACAAAAATCTTGCTCGGGGGTTCATTTGGCCACCAACCGCTCCCAACTCCGCCCCCGCTTTCTTTGTCCGTAAGAAGACGGGTGACTTGCGCCTGTGCATTGACCTTCGAAAACTCAACGCAGTCACCCAAACCAACGCCTACCCCATCCCACTGATCTCGGATATCTTAGGACAACTAAGGGAGGGGCGCATTTTCACCAAACTGGACTTAGTTGAAGCTTATTACCAAGTCCGGATTCGTGATGGGGACGAACCCCTCACAGCCTTCTCTAGCTGCTTCGGAATGTATGAATTTCTGGTGATGCCTTTTGGGTTAAAAGGGGCCCCGGGGGTCTTCATGCAACTCATTAATGAGGTCCTCCATGATTTATTATATCGGGGCGTGGTGGTTTATCTCGATGATATCCTTATTTACTCTAATTCCACGGATGAACATGTTGCTCTGGTCAGGGAAGTGTTACAGCGTCTCAGAAACAATCAACTCTATGCTAAGGTGTCTAAGTGCGAGTTCCACCAAAAACAGTTAACTTTCTTGGGATACATAGTTTCACATCAGGGCCTCACCATGGACCCCGCTAAAATACAGTCTGTGCTTGATTGGGCTCCTCCCTCCACCCGCAAGCAAGTGCAGCAGTTTCTCGGCTTTGCCAATTTTTACTGTGGTTTCATTCCCAACTTTGCGCAAGTGGCACTGCCGCTCACTGACCTCCTAAAGACTAAGGGTAAGGGGGTCTCTGCCACGTAGCCCACCGCCAAGATTCATTGGACAGATCAATGTCAAACTGCCTTTACAACTCTCAAGCAGCTTTTCACTTCTGAACCCGTACTGCAGCATCCTGATCCTGACCATATGTTCATTGTACAAGTGGATGCATCTGATGTAGCTATGGGGGGGGGCTCTTTTGCAATGGGGGCCAGACGGTCTTCTTCGCCCCTGTGCTTATTTTTCAAAGAAGTTTGCGCACTCCCAACTGAACTGGCCAATTTGGGAGAAGGAAGCTGCAGCCATCCACCATGCTCTCACTACGTGGAGGCAATTTCTGGAGGGTTCCAGGACCCCCTTTGAAGTCTGGACTGATCACAAAAATCCAGAGGCCCTCACGGGGGCCCACAAACTGTCCGCAAAACAACAGTATTGGGCTGACTTCTTTGCTCAATTCCGTTTTGTGCTCAAGCATGTGCCTGGAAAGCAGAACGTACTGGCTGATGCCCTGTCCAGGCTTCCCCAGTACCCGGTGAAAATAGACCGTCCAATGGTCTTATTCACCCTGGCGCAAAGGGATGCTCTACCAGTTTTGGCTGTACAAACTCGGTCCCAAACTCTGCCCCAGACCCAGCCCCAAACGCAGACAGCAGAGCCTTTGTCACGAGGGAATTGACTCCCTCACCGGACCCACCTACGCCTCCTGCGCCTAGTGCCCCAACTCAGCCAGTCCTCCCCTCCGCCCCACTGCCACTGCCAGCGAGCCCTGCTTCACCCCCCTTTGCGGTGGGGATGACCCTGCCTGACTCCTTCCTGGACTCCCTTCGTGCCCAATGCCTGGTTGAACACACTGCTCAGGCACTGCCCCCGTGCCTGCTAGAACGAGGTGGTTGTTGGTACAAAGACTCAAAATTGTATGTGCCCAAAGTACTTCGGAAGGAAGTCCTGCAGTTAGCCCACGACGCCAAAACTGCGGGACAATTTGGCTTTTTAAAAACTCTCCACTTATTGCGCAGGCAGTTCTGGTGGGTGGGCATGCACACTGACGTGGATTCCTTCATCCGCAGTTGTCCAGTCTGCGCCACTGTCAAGCAATCCCAAGGGAAACCCCCTGGACTATTGCAACCGTTGGAAATCCCTTCTAGACCCTGGGAAGTAATTGATATGGATTTTATGACTGATCTCCCCCTCAGTGAGGGAAAAACGGTTTTATGGGTTATTACCGACTTGTTTTCTAAACAGGTGCATCTTGTCCCGTGTGCTGGTATTCCCTCCGCCCCAAAGTTGGCCCGCCTCTTTGTGTCACATGTCTTCCGACTGCATTCGTTTCCGCGCAAGATTGGAGCGACCGCGGAAGTAGTTATGTTGCCAAATTTTGGAAGGCTTTCCTCAAACTAGTTGGGGTGGAACAGGGTCTCTCTAGTGCTTTCCACCCCCAAACTGATGGACAAACTGAACGGGTCAATGCAGTTTTGAATGTTATCTCCGTTGTTATGTAAACTACCACCAGGATGATTGGGTTGGGTTGTTGCCTTTTGCTGAGTATGCTTATAACAATGCTGTACACCAATCCACAGGTTTCAGCCCGTTTCAAACTGTATATGGCCAGGACTTCGGTCCCATTGGCCATATCGACGTTTCGGGGGAGGAGGGTGGTAAGGATGTGGCAGCTTGGGTGGACACGGTTCATACCACCTGGCCCTGGCTAGTAAAGAATCTGAAGCGAGCTAAACGTAAATACAAAGCTCAAGCCGACAAGCACCGGTCTCCTAGCCAGGACTTTAAAGTGGGAGAGTTGGTCTACCTGTCAACAAAAAACCTCCGGTCCACCCACCCGTGTAATAAACTCAGTTGCCTTAATGTAAGCACTTGGTCCATAGAAATCCAAAAACCACACCAGGAGACTTAGTAGTCCAAAAGAGTAGGTTACCTGTAACATAGGCAAGCAGAGCTTAGAAATCCAAAGGCAGGAATGGGGGGGGGGGGGAATGGCAAGCACTTGATTATATGAGAATACCAGAAAAGCAGCAGCAATACAGTCTCATGAGAGATAACCCCAAACAGACTCTAGAAACACCAAGGCTCCCACGGGCACCCGCTAGCTTCAAAGGGAACAGGAATGCGAGTGTTTAGAGAAACAGTTTAGAGAAACAGAAACAGTCCTTGAACGGCAGTCTGTGAGAAAACGAAACTATCTTAGACACAGCGAGCAGGCCTGACACCAAGCTTAGAAAAAGGCAAGGTTGCTGACTTGTTAGAATGAAGAATTTCAGGGCCAGGATCCACATGGAAGAAAGAACCACCGCTGTACTGGAAAGAGGAAGGACTTCTCAGAAAAGATGAGCAATTGCTGACCTATAACAGGGATGTGCTCTCTGCATTAACAGTCTGGTATTTGGGTTCTTTTTTAGTGCCAGTTCTGTTGTGCTCACATATTGTTGACTATTGGCTGGCAGAGGGAAGGGTTTCCATATGGCTTGGAAAGGCTGAGTCACTGGGCAAGAAGAACAACCTTGGAAAGGATTTTGACTCTGAATTAAAATAATTCAGTTTCCTGTTGATTCGGATCTAGGAAATACAGTCATTCTGCCAAATCCTGCCCATGCTTTGACTCCAAGCAGCCGGTCCTCAATAACTGACAAACACCATTTATTTGTAGGTAGTTTTCTGACCACCTCTGGGTCAGGACCCTGGACTTTCTTGGTGGTCTCCCATCGAAGTACTAACTACAGCCAAAGCTGCTTAGCTTCTCATAGACTGGCTACTTATGTAATAATACAGCATTTATTGACAATCAATTTATTGACAATTCACACATGGTCTCTTCAAATAAGACTGCATCTCATTATTTTTATTACAACTGTGGACATTGAAAATAGGCAATTAGCCATCATTGGATACTCTGTATAGGTTTCTATGCTTATATGTTTTAGTGTGTTGAGTTTCATTTGCATAGCACATATAGGACTCACAGGTGTGTTTAGATTTCACTTATTTTGATTGTCAATAAATGCTGTATTATTATATAAGTAGCCAGTCTATGTGAGTTCAGTATTAACTGTTTTTGGACATAGATAGGTATTTCTTTTCTTTGCATTGTAGCTTCTGAGTTCTGACAAAGCTGGGCTCGCCTGGCTCTTCCAGAGGCCGGCAATGCCAACCACCTCTGAGTGCCTCTTGCCTTGAAAACCCCATGGGTTAGCTAGAAGTCGGCACTTTCCAACACCATCTGCGCTGCAGGAGGGACAAATAAGTCAGCATCTCCCAAACTTGGAGGCACCCTTCCATTCCTGCCCCTGAAAAGGCCAATCCCCTGTGTTGTTTGCATGTGTGGCTGACTTGGGTAACTCCTACAGAGTCAGAGTGCACAGACTCATGCAAGGGTGGGTAATTCTGTTGCACTTTGCACCAGGAGTGGTTGAATGATCCAGTCACACTTGACTAGGCAAAATTACTGCCCCCACCGAGACTTATCAGAAAGAGGCAAGACCACAGCAGCAGATCATGCAGAAATACAGCAGACAGCCCTCTCTGTGGTTAGGACTAATATGAACTGTTGTTGATTAAATTTAGGTGGTTAAAAGATGCAATGAGATGTGTGTTACCCAGTGGCTGCAGTCTGTCCAGTTCCGTTTTGTCTTTATTTGCCACTGGTTGTTCTGATTCTGCTTTTCTTATGCTTGTGATGCCTGCGTCTGGCCATCCCAGCAGCTGCTCCACCTGATCACAGAGGTGAGTCCCAGGATCGCTTATCCCATTGCCAAGATGTTCTTTGAAACGCCGCTCTCTGCACTGGCTCCAGGTTTGGCAAAGGTGCTATGATGCCAAGTAGCATCATGTTATGTCATTCCATTTAAGGCCCTGATACTCTGGATGTTGTCAGGATCTGCTCCCTCCCTCCCTATCCATTCATCCATTTTTATCCTGTCAAGGTGCTCAGGGCTCCACACAGTGGTTTTCTCTGCTCTGTTAGCCTGTTATCTAGGCAAAGGAACATTCATGTCCCAGCTGAAAGAACTGGTTTAATGCAGAAATGCTTGTTGATTTCATTAGTCAAGAAATGACAGCTATGGGGTGATTCTGGAAAGTATCTTTCTTGCTAAAAACGTATAAGGGGTGCTGTTTGTAGAACAGTAAGATGATTTATTTTTGCAGTCTGAATCCTTGTGTTTTGAGCTGGAGAGACATTTGGTGACCCCGATGTGATAAAATAAGTTTGTGGAGGAGATATCCGCCTTTAGGATTTCCCCTGGCTTTCATAGCCTTCCTGGGGAAACCTCCTGGAGGATCTCTGATTCTCAAGGCCACCTGGATTATTTTAGTCAGGGAGAACTCAGCACTTCCTTGGAGATGGCAGATCCAGTGAGGGCTACCCAAATGCCAGCGCTTTCAACCTGGAGATCAACACCACAGAGGGGAAATTGATTTTGTGAGTATATTGTGAAATAAGAAGAACTGGGACACGCACATATTTCTGTTCTTTTGAGTGCTTGCTTCAGGCGGCTGTTTAGTGAGTGCAGATTTACATCTGATCGCGCTGAAAAGGCTCAGGTTTCTTCATTGAATTTTCTGCAGTTCCGTCCCTCCGCGAGGAGATTGGTCAGTCTGAGCGAAGCGATTGTTGTTAACTCCCTGTTCTCCAGTCTGACCAAAAGAGACCCCTTACTCTGCGGTCACCCCTTTCCCCTTGTGTTTCCTGTCTGTGTGATTGATGAGCCAACCTGCATAGTGACAGCTAGGTTTCCATTAAGAGATTCCAGGTGAAGGGGGGGGCTATAAGAGACAGACATTTGGAAGTGCTTTGAGCCCCAGGTTTTGCAGCATCTTGCCACGGATGACGAACTGCAGAAAATCCCCTAGCTCTGAGCATGGGCAACGCGTCAAGTATAGAACGCAGCCCCATGACATGTGTTGTGAAAAATTGGAAGAAATTGAATAGTGCACAAGGATTAACAGTTTGAGTTTGATGGAGAGACTAGGTGGCCCCTGGAGGGCTCATTTGATTACTCTCTTCTCACGCTCATGGACCATTTTATGATCAGGACAGGGAAGTACAGTGAAAAATGTTATGTTTCTTTATTTTGGGAACTTCGGGGAAAGCCCCATCTTGCAGCCAAGTGTGGTCTCGTCATTCCCCCTAAGGGAAATGGACTTCACACTGTTGCTTTGTGTCAAACCCAGAAGATTTTGCCGCCCTGCATCGTTCCCCGGCTGTTCGCACCCCAGCCCAACGCACCTCCAATCCAGGCAGCTCCAACTCCAGCAGCCCCTGCCGCTTCTGGGTTAAACTCCGCTCCTCAGCCCAGCGCTTCCCAGCTCAGTGCATCTGTGCCTTCTGCAACCGGCACGCATCAACCCATTCAGCAACAAACTCCCTCTCTCCCGGCTCCAACTCCTGCCTTGCCCCCTGGTGTCAACTTGGCTTTCGTGACTCTGATAGACAGCTTTTGGGAGACGAAACCTCTGCTTGAGGACCTGATGGATGACCTCTGGTTACATTCTCTTTTAGAGAATGTGTCAGAACTTTGCTTGCCGCTTGCCCTGACCTGTGCAGCAGCCAGGTTGCATTAGAAAAGGAGGGGAAACACCCTGGGAAGGCTTAGCAAGTTATTGAGGCTTGGCAAAAACTTTGCAGACAATGCCACCTCACAGCAACAAGAACTTTTGGTTTTTCTTTTCTTTCTTCGTGGATTTGTTTTCCTGATGACCGGAAGCAAGCAATGGAGATTTTTTAAGGGTTTGAGAAAGGTGACAATGGTTGCTAATGTGGCTCTGAGGTCTTACTCTGTCAGTAGCTTTCTTGGGCATAAAATGGTCACTGCTTTCTGTGTGTCAAAAGAAAAGTAGGGGGGGAGCCCCTCTATGTCAACAGGGAAAAATCTTGCTCTTTACATGCAAAAACTGAACTAACTGACTTTTGAGATTTTCAGGTTTTATGTCAATGGGAAAATCTTCCTCTTTAACTAACTTCACTGACTTTTGAGTTTTTCAGGCTTTACTTTCAGCCACCTTTTGCCTTGGGACAGAACTTTTGTGTGGCTCTAAAAACTCTTGCTATGGACATTGCATTGCACTCTACAGACATTAAGTGCACTCTATCTTTCCAGGCCACCATGGACTTACATGCCTTTGGAACTCTGTGTATGTTCTTTATATATTTTTAATCTCCTGCAGTCTGGCTCCAGCTTTCAAAGCACACTATTTTTCCCGATGCCAGATGAAGTCTTTTTCAGTGAATGACTGTATCTATATGTTAACATTGTTTGCCTTATCTTTTTTTCCTCTGGCTCAGAATCTGGGCTCTTCTACTGGGAGTCCTGCCAGAGACCGTGGGTTTGTCTCCCCACCCTGCAATTGAAAAAAGGGGGGCAGCAGCGGGTTCCTCTTTGTGTCTCAGGCTCATTTGTCTTTACAGCTCCTCTGGAAAAACTCTGGTGATATTTCATTTTCTGGTTCTGTGGCAGTTATGCCTACTTTAGATTGCCCAAGCGGTCTTGTGTTTTTGGGGGTCATTCACCCTGAGTTCTTTTTGCTGCCCACATCCTCTGGTGATTTTCTAAGTGTTCCTCCTTTATGACATAGAGGGGGCACTCAGTGAGGATGCATGATCAGTTCATTGTATCATTGAGTACTACGATTTTGCTTCATAATCTCATGGTCAAATGTATGGTTATTGTATACCTATATATATATCTACTTGATTGCATTATTAGACTTCAAGCTGTTTTAGAAATCATAACCAGTTAATCCACTTCTGCACTTAATCTGCTAGCTAAGCAGCAAAAATGCAAAAGTGCTGCAATATATCAAAATAGGTTAGCATTGTATTACTTATTGGCAAAAACTGGTGGTGTCTGTGGGGAATTCAATTTCTCAAATTGCTGTTTACAGATTGATGTTTCAGGAGATGCAGTTTGAATATTGTGTCATTTATAAGAAAGGTTACGCATGTTTCCATTCAAAGTTAGCAAAGTGCTTCTGGTATTTTTTTTGGGATGCTTTGTTTGAGAAAGGATAAAGGGATGTTGTTGGTTATTTTATAAGAATGTACAACTGCCATGTATTATACCATGTATTGTAAAGGTTTATACGCTCTTCCATTACTGTTTCTTGTTTACTTGCATTTCTGCTTCTTCAAACTGTTCCTCCTGAGTTTTGTCCACCTCTTGGACTCTTAAATAAAGCTGTTTTAGGGATCTCCAGGAATCTCCCAGAATCTCCAGGAATCTCCTGGAATCTCCTGGAATCTCCTGGAATCACCCTGGAATTGACAGGAATGTCAATTTACATGAAAAGGGGGGAATGAAGTTCCCACAATAAAGGTATTTTACCTGTGGCACTATGAACTCCCCTGTGTACATAAGCAGGTGTGGGAATCCTCCTTTTAGACGTGACGCGCAGGTAGAGGAATGTGTGTCAAGAATCAACCCCCCCCTTTCTCTGCCTTTCTCTTGCTTTCAATACAGGAAGTCTGCATAAAGCACAACATTCCACAGTGTTGCAACTTCGTAAACACATTGGTTTTCTCTGCTCTGTTAGCCTGTTATCTAGGCAAAGGAACATTCATGTCCCAGCTGAAAGAATTGGTTTAATGCAGAAATGCTTGTTGATTTCATTAGCCAAGAAATGACAGCTATGGGGTGATTCTGGAAAGTATCTTTCTTGCTAAAAATGTATAAAGGGTGCTGTTTATAGAACAGAAAGATGATTTATTTTTGCAGTCTGAATCCTTGTGTTTTGGGCTGGAGAGATTTCAGTACCATTACAAAACTTGGTACCATTAAATAGAGCAAACTGTTTAAACAACTTCTGATCTCCAGTGTGCTGTGATCTGACCTAATCTGGATAGCATTTTCAAGGCACAACACTACCTCCCTCTTATGAGGAACATCAGGAGAGAAAGTGAGGAGCCCAAGGTCCCCACTCACCAGTGAGCTTCGTGGTGATGCCATTGCTCAGGGGACTCTGATCACCGCCCCTGAACCTGCCTCCCTAAACCTCCCACCGGTTGACAGGAGGGACCTTGCAACTCTACTTGCAACCTCCCAGTGTCCTGTAACCAGCCCTGGTACACCGTGACAGCCATTCTGAGATCAGCATCAGTCCTCAATAGCAGCCATTGTGATGGGGCATCCCGCTCTTCACTCTCGGGCTCAAGACTGGATGACAGCATAGGAAACGTGACTCACCCCACCTGAAGTGAGTGGACAAGTGTATGTGGTATGTGAAGACATAGTAGTTTGAGTTTGAAATAGGAAGACAGAGAAGCAGTCATACAGCATGAGAGCACTGACGTACCTTGGGTGTGCAAGTTCCCTCCCCCCACCCCCGGGGAATCTAATCGAGGGTAGCAGATCCGCTGCCATGAGGGCTTTTATCTATGTGCCTCCACTTGTCCTACCCACTTCTGCACTTGTGTATTAAGCAACTATTATAAAAATGCCATAAGTCTCAAGTTCTCTTTCTTCCAAAGTCAGTGCTGACCCTGGAACTTCTCACCACTTGAAAAAAATGGGGCGGGCGGAGTGCCTAACAATATTGTCAATTGGGTTATTTGTGCCCAAGGGGCAGGGTATAAATACATCAGATCATAAGCATGCCATATGATTAGGGTTCCCATTTGGCTGCTAATGGCAGGAGACCTTCAGGTAATTGTGGCCCTTGCCTCCCGATGCTCTCCTGATAGGTGGATGGAAACTGGGGCCAAATTAGGGTTGCCAGCTCCGGGTTGGGAAATACCTGGAGATTTCTATCACCTAGAGATCAGTTGTAAAAGCAGATCTCCAGCCTCCACCTGGAGGTTGGCAACCCTAGGCCAAATGGGTGAGGGACGCAATCGTCCTGGGGAAAAAGTAAAAAGAATAAGGCCTTCTCTGCTTGCAGGAAGTTCTGACCATAGAGTTCCTGGTGATTCCTAGAGCTACCTAGAAGTGACAAGGGTCACCAGGCAGCTCTAGGAATTGCCAGGTCCTCTATGGTCAGAACTTTCTGTAAATAAAGGAGGTCTTATCTTTCCTTTTAATTTAAAAAAAATTCTCATGGGACACTGCCCTTTACATCCTTCCTACCTACATATGATCAGTCCATAAGCATACTGTGACTGGTATGTGTGGGGTGGATGGACCTCCAATACTGGCCTTTGTGGCTTCAGGATGCCTGGATCACACTTTTCCCACTGGATGACCCTAGAGAAACAGCTCCAGAGCACTACAAACAGATATTCTCCACTTACATTCCAGGCATTAAGGTGTGAACGATTTTATAAACACCCAGAGGATTTATTTCAGCCTCAAGCCTTTGTATGCACGAAGTCTGTTTAATATCCCCAGTGACCCCTCCACCCATTTGTTTAGTTGAATGCATTTTTATTAGGCAAGGCCTTTCAAAAGTTTCTGAGGGAGAATTTATGTCAGGCAGTTACAGGTTCATAAACACTTTGATGCATCTCTTACAATTACGGCTCTTTTTTTATCTATATAATGAACTTCTCTACTAGACGCTTGTAAAACAGAACATTTATTCATTCCTCCTTATGCACAGTAGCAATTCCTAGTGGAACTGGGTTTCTTTGGGGATCTGGACTCGCACAAGATAGAGGTTTTACAGCATTTTCACACATCCCACCTAACAGTACTTTGAGGTTCTTCCACATCCCTTGAACATGTTGGCAACTGTTTCATGTGGTTTTGAACCTAATTTTTTATCTGATTGAGAGTCACAAAGAAAAGTACCTTTATGAGTACATTTTCACTTCTCTGCACTTGTGGTGCGGTCTATAAAGGAATGCGCTCCACAGAGTTTGGTTCAGCCCTACTGAAGAGCTCCACCTGGAAAAAGGACAGAAGACGGTGACCAAGGAGGGCTACTGAGAGCCGCCGGGGGCCACAGAACCTCGATTTCAACTGCCTCCCGTATGACCCTGACTCAAAACAAAAATCATACCAAAACAAATCACTTGGCTTCCTGATACAATGAATAGAATAATAGTGGTTCATTAGGTAAGAAACAGTAAAATAAAAGGAAGGGGGCTACTAAGGAACAGTTTATTATTTATACTGTGCAGATTGCAATAGGATGCAGTGTTATACAAATGAGCAAAAAGAATCAGAAAGACTTCCCAGCCAAGGGACCTTGATGGGTTGCCAGCTCTGGGTTGGGAAATACCTGGAAATTTTGAGGGTGGAGACTGAAGAGGGCAGGGTTTGGGGAGGGGAGGGACTTCAGTGGGGTATAATGCAGTAGAATCCACCTTCCAAGTGGTCATTTTCTCCAAGTGAACTGATCTCTGTCACCGGGAGATCAGTTGTAATAGCAGGAGATCTCCAGCCAGCACCTGGAGGTTGGCGACCCTGTTGATGACCATGGACTTTTTTTTTTTTTTTAATTGTGGCACAAGTTTCCTTTTTGGTTTTGCCACAACAGAGTAGCTTGGTTCCCCTTCTAGAATCTGTCTCTGCTACAGTTGACCCTTCACAACAATTTACTCAGTTTGTGCCCAGATTTCACTAGAGTTTAACCCAAGAGTTTGTTTCCAGCACAGGCTGATTCGTGGAAGAAAAATACTTCTGGGCATGCACAGAATGCCTTCCCCTCGGCTCTGCAGCACAGTCTCATTTCTTCCTGTGCACTTCAATAATTCAGTAGAAGACTTAAAGATGCAGAGGAAACTGTGGAATCCTTGGATTAAATTTAAACCCTCTATAAACATGAGGATAATAATAACTGTTCTCTCCCCCTTCCCCCCTCAGCAGCCCTGCAACCAAGATGATTGAGGGGTTGAAACACCTTTCCTATGAGGCAAGGATGAAGAGGCTGGGACTTTTCAGTTTAGAAAAGAGACGACTAAGAGGGGGCAGGACAGTGGTTTATAAAATTATGTATAGAGTGGAGAGAGTTGACAAAGAGAAATTTTTCTCCCTCTCCCAAAATACTAAAACTTGAGGGTATCCGATGAAAGGGATAAGCAGGAGATTCGGGACAGACTAAAGGAAATACTTCTTTACACAACAAGTAATTAAAGTGTGGAATTCACTGCTAGAGGATGTAGCGATGGTAGGGTTGCCAACCTCCTGGTAGTAGCTGGAGATCTGCTATTACAACTGATCTCCAGCTGATAAGAGTTCAGTTCCCCAGGAGAAAATGGCTACTTTGGCAATTGGACTCTACGGCATTGAAGTCCCTCCCCTCCCTAAACCCCACCCTCCTCAGGCTCCACCCCAAAAACCTCCCGCAAGTAATGAAAAGGGACCTGACAAACCTAAGTGATGGCCACAGGCATCAATAGCTTTAAAAGGGGACTAGACAGATTCATGGAAGAGAGGTCTATCAGTTGCTACGAGCCGTAGTGACTAAAGGGAACCTCTACATCCATAGGCAGTAAACCTCTGAATTCCAGTGCCAGGAGGCAATATCAGGGGAAGGCCTTTCTGACCTGCTGTTGGTCCACTGGAGAAGAAGAAGAAGGTAGATTTTCTCTACCTTTAAGGAAACTCAAACCGGTTTACAATCGCCTTCCCTTCCTCTCCCCACAACGGACAACTTCTGAGGTAGGTGGGGCTGAGAAAATTTGGAGAGAACTGTGACTAGCCTAAGGTCACCTAGCTGGCTTCATGTGTAGGAGTGTGGAAACTAACCCAGTTCACCAGAGTAGAGTGATGCTCATGTGGAGAAGCGGGGAATCAAACCCGGTTCTCCATATCAGAGTCCACCACTCTTAACCACTGCACCATGCTGGCTGATGTAGTAACTGTTTGGCCACTGTCTGAGATGGGATGCAGGAATTAGATGGACCACGAGGGGAAGGGCTATAGCTCAGTGGTAGATCATCTGCTTGGCATGCAGAAGGTCCCAGGTTCAATCCCCGGCATCTCCAGTTTAAGGGACTAGGCAAGTAGGTGATGTGGAAGACCTCTGCCTGAGACCCTGGAGAGCCGCTGCCAGTCTGAGTAGACAATACTGACTTTGATGGACCAGGGGTCTGATTCAGTATAAGGCAGCTTCATGTGTTCATGAGCCTGATCCAGCAGGGCTCTTCTCATGTTTATGTTCTTATGACAGTTTCCCCTCTGAGTTGCATACAGTCAGAACTAGGCTAATTAGACAGTGTCCTTTCCACAGAAGGTGGAGATTGCTCTTCATCTTGTTGCTCTGTTTGTGAACTTTCTAAGCACATGTAGTTGGCCACTCCTGGAGACACCGTGCTGAGCTAGAAGGATGCTCAGTCAGATCCTGCACACATCCAGTTGCCCCAAGCAACTGTTGCCCCACTCCAGCAGCCCACTGGGATTTTTAAAAAAATCACCACCAGTGACAGCATGGCATCAGTTCTTTTTATTATTATTATTGTAACATTTTATTAGTTTTTAACAATACATAACACAACATAAACTGCATACATTCCCATTCACATACAGATTGGGCTTTTTCCAGGGTTGATATTTAACATTTTAACAACACCATAAAGAACCATTTTATTTTTTACATTGTTATTTAGTATTTCTAGATTCACGATGAGCAATATAATAGCTGTTTATCCTTTCTGCTATAAACTATGATTTCTTAACATATTTAATTTCTCTAGTCTCTATTACAGCATACGGATATCTACATTTATAACTTCAGATTTGCGTATTCAAAATAACACGTCCAATTCTTTCTAAATTCATTCATCATTCTTCCTCTCAATGTAGTAGTTAATTTGGCCATCACTGCATATTCTAACATCTTTTGTTGCCATTTCTCGATTTCTGGAATCTCCTCTTGCTTCCACATCGTTGCGAAGACAACCCTTGCCGTCGTTGAGCATGACATCAGTTCTGAGGAAAACCCAGAAGTGGTGTCCATCATCGCTAGGAATTGTTGGAAACCCTATGGTAAAACTCTATAATCTGGAGTTCCCTTATGGAGGAAAGAGTTCTTCACATTCTGCAGTGGTGTGGCCAAGAGGCTCCGAAGCCTTCAGAGAACTCTGGAAGCAGTTGGCTGTATTTCTCCAGCTTCCAAGCCCAAGTTCCCGTGCATAAACTCTCTCACTTTTCTGACCTGTTTTTTTAAACTATTATGTGATTCTTCCTTCTATTGTTTCTCTCAGGCTCCAGGGATAATAAATTCTCCTGAGAAGCTCTGGCTGCCCCACTGAAACGGAATGAATGGGATTTTTACAAGCCAAGGCAGAGTTAAAGGACTTCTCCCTGACCCCAAACAAAGATAAATGTGTTTCCTTCTATTCTCACACGGACTCAAAATGCTAGATTTTGCTGAGATTTTTATAGCAACTCATATTTAGAAAGGATTTGTGACCAAAGTGCAAAAGTCTTATAATGCTACCCCTGTGTTGTGTGGGCCAGGAGTGTGACTACGTCCCCACCGCCATGTTTAGAAACAGCAGCCCGTGTGCGGGACTGGAAGCGCCATGGGCAGAAAGTGGCCCCTGGATTCCTCAGAGGCATTTTGGCAGGTGCTTGAGGTGAGACGCAGTAGTGTGCAGGGCTTTGGGGAGACATTTTGCTGGTCTCACGGAAACTTCTTTGGCTTCCCTCACAATGGCTCAGATGTATCACTGGAGAAAGAACCTTCACATTCACTCCACATTTTGCTTTAAGTGAAACCAGTGATAAACAGGGACCTGTATGAATTTCTCCCTTCCTACTCACATTTCTCCCCTGGTTTTGGAGACCTGGCTCATCTGATCCACCCACGATTCATCATTTGTGATGCGTGGGCTTAGACCGCTGTGCATGCCCACTGCCACCGTCTTTGACTGGGGCATTTTTTCTTTATGACAGGAGTGGGGAACGTCAGGTCCAGGGGCCGTATAAGGCCTGCAAAATCATTTGGTCTGGCCCTTCGTGGGTCCTGGCAGATCTCTAGCTCAGATCTAGCTCTTGCAGAAGAGTCATTAGCTATGGAGCTGCTAGGACCGCCCAAGAAACTGTGTTAACCCTTTCCCACCCGGGCCATGGAGAAATGTATTCCCTCTGTACTACAAGAGGGATGGGGGAAGTGGCAACAATGGAGGGGCTAAAGGGAGCAGGGCCAGAATGCACAGGGACAAGTTCTTAGCAGTGTGTCCTCATTTCATCCCTGCAGGCAGAGGTAGCAGGAGCCGGCTGTAGAATCCGGCCCCAACCATGCGGAGCAGGAGCAACTCTGGTGTGCAGCTGGACGGTCATCTGGGCAGCTGCCTGCTTGGGGCTTGTTTGGTACCCCCTCTCTCTTCTGGTTCTTTCCCCTCTAAGTCCTGCAAAAGACGCGTAGGGTGGGAAAGTGCCAGATCGGGGCGTTACTGGACTGGGGTCCTGAGCAGCTTGTCGCTCACTCCATCTTGGGTTTGCTGCCCTGCCTGAATCTCTTGGCCCAGCTGGGGATGGCAGAGCTCAAAAGTGAGTCGCTGTATGTGGCAGACACTCAGAGCCATCTCCGGTCGTGCCTCTTGGCTAAATGTTTGACCAAATATAGCTAATTTTTAAGTTGATAATTTTGTATGGCCCACGAATGATGTTATAAATATCCAACTGGCCCTTGGCAGAAAAAAGGTTCCCCACCCCTGCTTTATGAGATTCCTAATTAAATCACTGCACAAAATGGAATTAACGCAATCCAGAATCACATCCATGGTCTTTTTAACCATGCACATGTGTTCTCCTGCACATCAGTACCTAATGTGGGGAGTGGCACATGCACCAATGCTGAATTAAGCAGTTTAGCCATTAACGGAGGAAAAGCTGAATGCGCACTGACCTGCATGGCCCAGGCTAGCCCGATCTTGTCAGATCTCAGAAGCTAATCAGGGTCGGCCCTGGTTAGTACTTTGATGGGAGACCACCAAAGAAGTCCAGAGTCACTACGCAGAGGCAGGCCATGGCAAACCACTTCTGAATGTCTCTTGCCTTGAAAACCCCAAGGGGTTGCCATGGATGGAAAAAAGAGCTAAATGCAGGGAAGTGCTTATCCTCACCCGGATTATAAAGGCCAGTCGTCTCTCTGACAACAAGCAAGGGCGAAAACACATGGTCACTTAGCCCAGTTCCATCCCCATTCCACCCAGGATCAAATGAACCCGCATTACCTGGAATGAGCAGGGACTAAACTGTGTGCAAATGGATCCATGTAAACATGAGGAGGCTGAAGTTGGTTCCTTATTCCCAGTTCGTTCCCTATTCCCAATTCCTTATTCACATTTCCTAGTTCCTGAATGATTTTGAGGACATTTCAAAAGCTCTGCACCCCAAGATATGGATTGGACCACCACATATCATACACCCCCACATTCAGGGGACTGTGCCCTTCCAGATGGCGCATGCTGGGTCCTGGTCCAAAGTCCGGTTCTTGTGCCAGTGGCTCCCAAGTGGGGTGACCCAGGACAGATGTCCATACAGACCCTGCACCCCAAAATAATCTTTGGACCATCCCAAATGACACATCCCCACACTCCAGAGACTGTCCCCTCCAAGAAGACATACAGTGGTGCCCGGTCCAAACACCGGTTCTGGTGCCATTGACTTCTTTTTGGGTCCACCCCCCCCAGAAACCTGTATTGCAAAGAGGTTTTGAATAAGGAACTGGAGCTCTGCACCCCAAAATATGGATTGGACCACCACATATCATACACCCCCATATTCAGGGGACTGTGCCCATCGAGATGGCACATGCTGGGTCCTGGTCCAAAGTCCAGTTCTTGTGCCAGCGGCTCCCAAGTGAAGTGCCCCCAGGACCAAGGCACAGACAGACACTGGGGCTCAGCTGCACCCCAAAATAATCTTTGGACCACCCCAACTGACACATCCCCACACTCCAGAGACTGTGCCCTCCAAGAAGACATACAGCAGTGCCCGGTCCAAACACTGGTTCTGGTGCCATTGGCTTCTTTTTGGGTCCCCCCCCAGAAACCTGTATTGCAAAGAGGTTTTGAATAAAGAACTGGAGCTCTGCACCCCAAAATATGGATTGGACCACCAGATATCATACACCCCCACATTCAGTGGACAGTGCCCTTCGAGATGGCGCATGCTGGGTCCTGGTCCAAAGTCCGGTTCTTGTGCCAGTGACTCCCAAGTGGGGTGACCAAGGACAGATGCCCATACAGACACTGCACTCCAAAATAATCTTTGGACCACCCGAAATGACACATCCCCACATTCCAGAGACTGTCCCCTCCAAGAAGACATACAGCGGTGCCCGGTCCAAACACCGGTTCTGGTGCCATTGGCTTCTTTTTGATTCCACCCCCCCCCCCGAAACCAGTATTGCAAAGAGGTTTTGAATACGGAACTGGAGCTCTGCACCCCAAAATATGAATTGGACCACCACATATCATACACCCCCACATTCAGGAGACTGTGCCCTTCGAGATGACATATGCTGGGTCCTGGTCCAAAGTCCGGTTCTTGTGCCAGTGGCTCCCAAGTGGGGTGACCCAGGACCGATGCCCATACAGACACTGCACCCCAAAATAATCTTTGGATCACCCCAAATGACACATCCCCACACTCCAGAGACTGTCCTCTCCAAGAAGACATAAAGCGGTTCCCGGTCCAAACACCGGTTCTGGTGCCATTGGCTTCTTTTTGGGTCCCCCCCCAGAAACCTGTATTGCAAAGAGGTTTTGAATAGGGAACTGGAGCTCTACACCCCAAAATATGGATTGGACCACCACATATCATACACCCCCACATTCAGGGGACTGTGCCCTTCCAGATGGCGCATGCTGGGTCCTGGTCCAAAGTCCGGTTCTTGTGCCAGCGGCTCCCAAGTGGGGTGACCTAGGACAGATGCCCATACAGACCCTGCACCCCAAAATAATCTTTGGACCATCCCAAATGACACATCCCCACACTCCAGAGACTGTCCCCTCCAAGAAGACATACCGCGGTGCCCGGTCCAAACACCGGTTCTGGTGCCATTGACTTCTTTTTGGGTCCACCCCCCCCCAGAAACCTGTATTGCAAAGAGGTTTTGAATAAGGAACTGGAGCTCTGCACCCCAAAATATGGATTGGACCACCACATATCATACACCCCCACATTCAGGGGACTCTGACCTTCGAAATGGCGCATGCTGGGTCCTGGTCCAAAGTCGTGTTCTTGCCCAGCAGCTCCCAAGTGAGGTGCCCTCAGGACCAAGGCACATGCAGACACTGGGGCTCAGCTGCACCCTAAAATAATCTTTGGACCACCCCAAATTTAACACCCCCACACTCCAGAGACTGTCCCCTCCAAGAAGACATACAGCGGTGCCCGGTCCAAAAACCGGTTCTGGTACCAGTGGCTTCTTTTTGGTTCGTCCCCCCACCCCCAAACCTGTATTGCAAAGAAGTTTTGAATAGGGAACTACTGTCCCCTGCAAGAGGACATACAGTGGTGCTCGGTCCACACACTGGTTCTGGTACCACCTGTTTCTATTTGTGGTGGCCCCTGAAAATCTTGTATTTGTGAAGAAATGTTTTGGACATTTGTGAGCCTTCTGCACCCCAAAATTAAGTTTTGAGCACCACATATCATACACCTCATATCATACATTCAGAGTACTGTGCACTTCAAGGGGGTATGTGCTGGGTCCTGGGACAAAGGCCAATTCTTCTGCCAGCTGCTCTTAAGTGTGGTGGCTCCAGGACAAATGAGAAGTTATCAGCCCCCTTAGCATATGTGTTAAAGGTCCACTTGCAGGTCACTTAGTAACTGACAGCAGTTATCTAAGTAATTACTATTCTATTCAGGGATCTTGGAATCATTCCTTCTTTCAGGGAAAACTCCACCCAAAACCATTTCACTCATCTGGAAATGTATAGCTAATACTTAACAGTACTTTTTCCGAATAATCTGGGTATTCTGCGTCTCTGTTTCTATCACCTGTCCTTTCTAACTAAATGTTCAAAGGTAATATAAAAGTTCATTGTCCCTGGCAATGTTTCGTTGCCAGTGAAGGTTGTGTTAGAACAGTTGCAATGTCTAGTGTGCAAAGCTCTGTCTCTCAGGTTTCCTATCCTCAAATGTAGTTCCCTCAGTGGTCCAATGTGGTGGTCCAATTCATATTTTGGGGTGCAGAGCTCCAGTTCCTTATTCAAAACCTCTTTGCAATACAGGTTTCTGGGGGGGAAGTGGACCCAAAAAGAAGCCAATGGCACCAGAACTGGTGTTTAACCGGGCACCGCTGTATGTCTTCTTGGAGGGGACAGTCTCTGGAGTGTGGGGATGTGTCATTTGGGGTGGTCCAAATTTTTTTGGGGGGTGCAGCAGAGCCCCTGTGTCTGTATGTAACTTGGTCCTGGGGGCACCTCACTTGGGAGCCGCTGGCACAAGAACCGGACTTTGGACCAGGACCCAGGATGTGCCATCTCGAAGGGCACGGTCCCCTGAATGTGGGGGTGTATGATATGTGGTGGTCCAATCCATATTTCGGCATGCAGAGCTCCAGTTCCTTATTCAAAACCACTTTGCAATACATGTTTCGGGGGGGGGACCCAAAAAGAAGCCAACGGCACCAGAACCCGTGTTTGGACCGGGCACCACTATATGTCTTCTTGGAGGGGACAGTCTCTGAAGTGTGGGGATGTGTCATTTGGGGTGGTCCAAAGATTATTTTGGGGTGCAGTGTTTTTAAAGGCATCTGTCCTGGGTCACCCCACTTGGGAGCCGCTGGCACAAGAACTGGACTTTGGACCAGGACCTAGCATGTGCCATCTCGAAGGGCACAGGCCCCTGAATGTGGGGGTGTATGATATGTGGTGGTCCAATTCATATTTTGGGGTGCAGAGCTCCAGTTCCTTATTCAAAACCTCTTTGCAATACAGGTGTCTGGGGGGTGGACCCAAAAAGAAGTCAATTGCACCAGAACTGGTGTTTGGACCGGGCACTGCTGTATGTCTTCTTGGAGGGGACAGTCTCTGGAGTGTGGGGATGTGTCATTTGGGGTGGTCCAAAGATTATTTTTGGGTGCAGCTGAGCCCCAGTGTCTGCATGTGCCTTGGTCCTGGGGGCACTTCACTTGGGAGCCGCTGGCACAAGAACCGGACTTTGGACCAGGACCCAGTATGCGCCATCTGGAAGGGCACAGTCCCCTGAATGTGGGGGTGTATGATATGTGGTGGCCCAATCCATATTTTGGGGTGCAGAGCTCCAGTTATTTATTCAAAACCTCTTTGCAATACAGGTTTCTGGGGGGGGGGTGGACCCAAAAAGAAGTCAATGGCACCAGAACCGGTGTTTGGACCGGGCACCGCGGTATGTCTTCTTGGAGGGGACAGTCTCTGGAGTGTGGGGATGTGTCATTTGGGATGGTCCAAAGATTATTTTGGGGTGCAGGGTCTGTATGGGCATCTGTCCTAGGTCACCCCACTTGGGAGCCGCTGGCACAAGAACCGGACTTTGGACCAGGACCCAGCATGCGCCATCTGGAAGGGCACAGTCCCCTGAATGTGGGGGTGTATGATATGTGGTGGTCCAATCCATATCTTGGGGTGAAGAGCTTTTGAAATGTCCTCAAAATCATTCACAAACTAGGAAATGTGAATAAGGAACTGGGAATAGGGAACGAACTGGGAATAAGGAACCAACTTCAGCCTCCTCAGAAAATGCGGGTTCCTGCTGAGTAAGCCCTCCCCCCCCCCCAGCTCCTGGTGATTGGTCCTTTCGAATTGACTAATGGAGGCTTCCCCCCCACCCGCCGCCTGTAATTTTAAAAGCATTTTAAGAACTAAAAAACAAAAAACGGAGCTACCTGAAAGAAGGGGGGGGGGAATCCAAGCCTCGTTTTAAAATGACTTTCTTTTTCTCAGAAAAAGCTCCGAAGTAGCAGCAGGCAGGAAACAGCTGAATCCCTGCCGCTTCAAACACTGCTTCGCGATTGGCTGTGAGAGATGCCAATCATCTATGTTTCCCCCTGTTTCTGTTTCTGTTTCTCCCAGAAGAGGAATGGGAAAGGGTGGGTTCATTTCGCTTTGATACAGGGCTGAAAGAAGAGTAAATAAGGTATCGTCCGTTTGCGAAGATTTGATCCTGGGTGAAACTGGGAGGGAACTGGGCTGGAATGGGGCTGGAACTGGGCTAAGTGACCATGCGTTTTAGCCCCAAGATGCACACACCATTTGTAAGGCAGAAAGGAATTCCTTGACAGTCGTTGTATTAACTATTTTGGAGATAAATTTCAGGTAATGCACAAGGCAGGCCAGTGGTCCGCCTAGCCTGGTACTGTCTGATCTGACTAGCAAAGCAACTGCCTTGCAGCTCTGCGTCACAAGATCCTTTGTCCTGGAAATGCCCAACTGGGACCCTGTTGCTTGCTGCATGAAAATCATGTGCTCCATCCCCTCCCCATTTGCCAAGTGCTGGAGCACACAGCAAGCAGCAGGGGCAGCTATTGCTTCCAAGCCCTGTTTGTGAGCTTCTTGGAGCCATTGGTCTAGGATTGCCAACCTCCTGGTGGGACCTGGAGATCTCCTGGAATTACAACTCATTTCCAGGCTACAGAGATCAGTTCCCCTGGATAAAACGGCTGCTTTGGAAGGTGTGGCCTGCCAGTGCCTGAAGCAGCGGCAGGTGGAAATAGGAAGGGGAGTGGGGGTGCGCAGATTAATGGTTCACTTCTGGTGAAAACGGTAAGTAGTGTCATGGGATGCTCTAGGGTTTGCGAAAACTTGCCAAAGAGTGTTGAAAACCTCAGGCATCCCATGATGTCAAGGTTTTTACTGGAAGTGACAGAGTACTGGCATGTCACTGTTGTGCCAGTAGAATCATAGAGTTGGAAGGGACCACAAGCATCATCTAGTCCAACCCCCTGTACAATGCAGGAAATTCACAACTGTCTCCCCCACACACACACACACAGAGTCACCCCTACTCTATGCCCAGAAGATGGCCAGGATGCCCTCCTTCTCATCATCTGCTTAAGGTCATAGAATCTGCATTGCTGACAGATGGCCATCTAACCTCTTCTTAAAAACCTCCAGGGAAGGAGAGCTCACCACCTCCCGAGGAAGCCTGTTCCACTGAGGAACTGCTCTGTTAGAAAATTCTTCCTAATGTCTAGATGGAAACTCTTTTGCTTTAATTTCAACCCGTTGGTTCTGGTCCGACCTTCTGGGGCAACAGAAAACAACCCGGCACCCTCCTCTATATGACAGCCCTTCAAATACTTGAAGATGGTTATCGTATCACCTCTCAGTCTTCTTCTTCTTCTCTAAACATACCCAGCTCCTTCAACCTTTCCTCATAGGACTTGGTCTCCAGACCCCTAACCATCTTTGTTGCACTTCTCTAGACACGTTCCAGCTTGTCTACATCTTTCTTAAATTGTGGTGCCCAAAACTGAACACAATACTCTAGTTGAGGTCTAACCAGAGCAGAGTAAAGCGATACCATCACTTCGCGTGATCTGGACACTATACTTCTGTTGAAGACTGCATTTGCCTTTTTAGTTACAGCATCACACTGCTGACTCATGTTCAGTGTTGGGTCTACTAAGACCCCAAGATCCTTTTCACACGCACTACTGCTCAAACAAGTCTCCCCCATCCTATAATTATGCATTTGATTTTTCCTACCTAAATGCAGAACTTTACATTTGTCTTTGTTGAAGTGCATTTTATTAGTTCTAGCCCATTTCTCCAGCCTGTCAAGATGATCCTGCATCTTGGCTCTGTCTTCTACCGTATTTGCTACCCCTCCCAATTTAGTATCATCTGCACATTTAATAAGCATCCCCTCTATTCCTTCATCCAAATCATTTATAAAGATGTTGAACAACACAGGGCCCAGCACAGATCCCTGAGGAACTCCACTAGTCACTTCTCTCCAAGTGGATGAGGAACCATTAACTAGCACTCTTTGGGTACGATCTGTCAACCAGTTTCAGATCCAACTAACAATAATAGGATCTCACCCACATTTTCCCAATTTGTCAACTAGAATACTGTGTGGAACTTTTTCAAAAGCCTTACTGAAATCTAGATAAATCTAGATAAAGCATTCCCCTGATCCAGCAAGGTAGTAACTTTCTCAAAAAAGGAGATAAGATTAGTCTGACATGACATATTCTTGAGCAACCCATGCTGGCTCTTAGTGATCAGATCCATCCTTTCTAAATGCTCAAAGACGGACTATTTGATGATTTGTTCGAACACTTTTCCTGGTATAGAAGTCAAGCTGATGGGACGGTAGTTACCTGGATCTTCCTTTCCCCCCTTCGTGAAGATGGGGTCAACATTTGCCCGCCTCCAATCTTCTGGCACCTCACCTGTTTGCCAAGACTTTTCAAAAATAATGGACAGAGGTTCCAAAATTACATCTGCAATTCTTTGAGTACCCTTGGGTGCAATTCATCTGGTCCAGAGGATTTTGTTTCATTTAGAGAAACCAGGTGTTTGTGCACTACCCCAACGCCAATTCTAGGCTGCAAATCCCTTCCCTCATCACATGTTCTGTTTATGCCATGTTGAGCATCACTTCCCTCACGAGAAAAAACTGAGGAAAAGTAGGAATTGAGGAGTTCTGCCCTCTCTTCATCTCCTGTTACAATTTCACTTTCCAATCCACGCAATGGGCTTATCTTGTCCTTGTTCTTACTCTTACTCTGTACATAGGAAAAGAACCCCTTTTTGTTGCGTTTAGCATCTCTGGCTAGCCTAAGTTCATACTGAGCTTTAGCTTTCCTAACACTCTCCCTACAAGCACTAGTTATTTGCTTATATATAAATACATAAATACAAAGCATGGATCTACTCTGGATGCATGTAGATTTTATTGAACCTCATGTCTGTGTTACATAGTGCTTGTCACAGTGAAGCTCTGACCATTCTGATATGATGATATGGAATATTCAGGAGCATTCCACTATCGTGAGCAAAGTTGTGACCAACAAATATTCATAGTCACACACACCCAGTTTTCATGCTGCATTTTTCCATATCAATGGAATCTGTATTTGTTGAAAAATGAGCAGGGATCAGAAATCAACCGCTGTGGTCTGCATCTCCTTCTCTTCATGCCAGTCAATTCCATGGAGAGCAGCCCAACCTTTTGTTCTCTCTCCCTCTGAAGATTACACTGCCGCCCGTGTGACTCTACATTGGCTCCGCCCTTGTGGGCAGCTGTGCCTGCTCAGAGAGCTGACCAGCACACCCCTTGGCCCTTGGAACTCTGATGTGCTCAGTAAGCCTGAACAGCTGCTTTGCACAGGTAGCAGGAGAGAAGTCAGAGCAGGACTGTTCCAGATTTTGGTGGCCCTGGGGGCTCCTCTCCTCCTATGCTTGCTGCTGTGCCCTCCCCACTCATATCTCCCTTGCCCACCTGCCCATGTTGTCCTCCCCCCCCCACTGCCTACACATCTGTCTTTCCTCCACCCACCTGGCTGTTTCCCTATGTTCCCAGTGTTCTCACACTGCTCTGGGGAGTGCATGCCCCTGTGAGCATGGATGGTAGAAGGGCTCAAGACAAGCCAATGGACAGCTGGGGAGGCAAGCCGATGGGTGGCGGCGGCAGGGGAAGTATCAGTCAAAGCCAGTGCTGTTGCGGCAGGAGCTTCCCCCTATCCCTGCTTACTCCGGCAGAAGGTTCTGCCAAAGCTTCTTCAGAGCTCTCCTGGGAAGAGCTCTGAAGTGTGGAAGTCCCATCTTGAGCTGCAAGAAAAGCCACTTAAAACCATATCCCAAAGTAAACTTAGAAGAGGAGAGAGAAGATGAGAAGGCACTGAAAGTTTCCTGCCTGGCCATGAAATAACACTTTAGGCCTCTGCTGGAAACCCTTCTCAGGGGAGACTGTTTTCAGCCCACATGGAAGCGGGAAGTTGATAAATAATTGTTAAAATTGCTGAAAGGGACGCATGAGAACGCAGAATCATCTTGTGCTTCTGAGCACAGGACATACTGTCCTCCTGGGCTTCTTCTATCACCTCTGGTCAAGTAAAAAGATTAACCCCCCCTCCCCATCATTTCCAACAAATGTTGAGGTTTCTGCCCTCCCGACATGTCCTGCTCAGCCCTTCCAGAGACCCAGCACCTCTGGAGGTCAAAATTTAGCAACAATATTCCCCTAGGGTTGCCAGCTCTGGGTTGGGAAATACCTGGAGATTTTGGGGGCAGATCCTGAGGAGGGCAGGGTTTGGGGAGGGGTGGGACAGCATGAGCTGTGAGAACCATGTATGCATTGGATTGCAGCACTGGGAGGGGGCATAAAGCCTCTGTCCATGGACCAATTTACTGACCTAAAACTCCCCACCCCTCCAGCAACGACTGCTTTTCTATATGCAGGAGGGAAAATATGGAGACCAACAGGACTGTTCCTCTTAGTTATTTATTTATTTGGATATTTTTATCCCACTTTTCTCCTGCAAAGAAAGACTCAAAGTGGTTTTTTTTAAAAAGGGGAAAAACCAATCTAAACATAACAATGCAAGAGAACGTAGAAGGAACAGCCAGGAGTTGGGGTTGAGCAGCTGGAGGAACACAGGGCACTTTCACACATGCCAAATAATGCACTTTCAGTGCATTTTGAAGCTGGATTTTACTGTGTGAAAGGGCAAAATCCACTTGCAAACGATCATTAAAGTGCATTGAAAGTGGATTGAAAGTGCATTATTCAGCATGTGTGAAAGTGCCCAACGTCTCTTCTGGCAAGCAGCAGTACATACACCAAGACTCGGGGCGAGAGGACTCCTCTGCCTGTAACTCCCTGGTGTTCTATGTGGCGGTAGTGGTGGAAAGTGCTGTCAAGTTGCAGCCAACTTATGGCAGCTCTGCCAGGTTTTCAAGGCAAGAGATGTTCAGAGGTGGTTTGCCTCTGCATAGCGACCTTGGACTTCTTTGGTGGTCTTTCCATCCCATCTGGCTAGCCTGGGCTATCCAGGTCAGGGTGGTGTTCTATATGCTGTCCCCAAACTGAAGGTCAGGGCGGTGTTCTATATACTGTCCCCTGCCACTCTTAATGCACCACAGCTGAGCATCGTGGCGCACCATTGCAAGACTTACCTGTCCCACGAAGGAAAGGAAGCCAGGAATTGGTAGAAAAAAAGAGAGCAAGGCTGTGTTCCAATGTCATGGGAAGCCATGTTTCAATTAAATAAATTGCTGTGAGTGCAGTCATCCAAATGCAGGCTACTCTACCAGGTGCATCAAGCCAGGATTGGAAAGCATAGCTTGGTGTGGGTTTAGTCTTGCATGAGATGTGAATCTGGGTTTCACCCAGGCTGGTTCCTCAGCACTGCCCTCACCAGGGAGCCAGGATACCAGCCAGGCTTCTGCAAAGGAGTCCAGGGAACGAGCAAAGGTAAGGAAACCATCATTTGTTGCAACAAACCAGAATTTGAATGATTATCTGTGACTGTGAGCCAAATCCTGATCTCACAAATTAAATGGAGTTAAAATTAGCCATGGCTGAAGCAAGCCCAAACGATCTTTTTGTAGTTTTCTGGTTAAGAAAAGTGGTTTGGAGTGGTGGAGTCTGATCTGGAGAACCGAGTTTGATTCCCCACTCCTCCACATGTGAGGTGGAGGCTAATCTGGTGAACTGGATTGGTTTCCCCACTCCTCCACATGAAGCCAGCTGGGTGACCTTGGGCTAGTCACAGTTCTCTTAGAGCTCTCTAAGCCTCACCTACCTCCCAGGGTGTCTGTTGTGGGGAGGGGAAGGGAAGGTGATTGTAAGCCGGCTTGATTCTCCCTTAAGTGGCAGAGAAAGTCAACATATAAAAACCAACTCTTCTTCCCTGCTTAGGATGGCATAGGGGTATAAATCGATACAATACACAGACTAATACTTTGTTCAGCTGGCAATCTTACTGGTAAGAAATGAGGGACAATCCTGAGCTATCATTTTATTTCTCTTCATTGATGTGCTTACTGAGTGACGTTTATTCTGAAACTAGAACTCTTTTCTTGAAGTGCTGGAACTTCCAGGAATAAAGGGCATTCCTTTCACATGCAAGGCATTTATTTCATGCAGGAGGCATTCCTTTAACTAAAGTGTTATGTCGCGTGGACGATACACGAGGTAGGAGGCAGAGTTAATACAACATTGCTTTATTGTGATTACAGCTAGCTAACTCCGTGCGCATCGTGCTTATATGCTCGCTCAGCCCTGCAGGCCACACACCCCCAGTACTCTATTGGGTGGCTACAGCCATTGCAGCCAATAAGAACACACAAGCACTTGAGTCTGTGATTGGACAGTTACAGTCTTACAGCCAATACGAGCATGCAGCTCAGGAGCCTGGAGAAACTCCAAGCTCAGTATAGATGCTGCTTTCCGCTGCATACATAACATAAAGGATGTCCTTTAATATTATGGCTGGCTGGAAAATGCCTGTAAATGTGCGGTGTGCATCTCTCACACCCTTTAGAGGCCCCTCCATGATCTGATGGAATGACTTCCTTCAATCCCCTCTGTTGTGGTGAGAACCTTCGACAGCAGTGTTCTCCAAAGCATCTGTAAACCCCCTTGATATTTATTTTGCAATATGAGTATCATTAGCAACAGTCATTCCCTCTTTGCCCCATCAGGAGAACTCCTTCATGTATCCTGATGAGTTCAGGATGCTTTCAAATGACTGGCCATTTATGGGGAAGTATGCACTTTCCAAAGGATTTCTAGCACAGCAGCAGCTCTGAGTTGTCCCCTTAGCCGTTCCCTCGCTCAGCTTTAGTGATGTGATTTAAGATGAAGAATATCCTGTGTTACTCTGATGATGCATTCTATGTGCGCCAAGGACCACCAATGTGATTTATCTGCAGGTTGCGCACACCAAAAATGTGAAGCAGGCCGAATATGGAACAGCTCCCTTCTCGGATCCACCGGCTGCTCTGCAGTCCTCCATGAGAGCAACTCACCAGGGTGCGTGTGGAGCAGCAGAAGCAAGGGAAATAACTCCCTCACCCCAGCACTGTTTCTGTGTGGGAAAACTGCTTGGGGAGGGAGGGGCAGGAGCCCTTCCCCCCACCACAGAGGTGTTCCCAGCCCAAATGGGCTCTGCACTATCTTTCAAATAGCCATTCGCTTCAGGGAACCAAAGCGAGGTCCAGCAGATCCAAACCCAACTCAGGGCCCTGAGAGAAGGCACCTGCTCTGGGGATCCATAGATGTCGCCAGACTCACGCTTTCACAAACAGTGCCCCTAATGCACTTCCAATCCACTTTCAATGCACTTTAGTGATTGTCAAGTCAAGTTTACTAATACGGTCTATTTGACCAGCCAGAAGTTAGTTTATCATATTGTCCAACTTGATAAAACTGTAAAAACTATTACAAATTACAAAATTGATAAAAAAAATCTGGTATTAATAAGATATACAAAATTAGTGGCTTGCCAATTTAAGATTACTAAAAATATAAAAGTATAAAAGAGTTTAACAGTTTTTTTCCCCACCCTATTTTTGCGTATTTTAATTGCAATGGTGCAGAATTTAGCAGTGGGGAGCGAAAGATGAGAAATCTCCCCCATGAGAAGCTTCTTAGACAGGAACTCAGCCGACTTATCTGGGAATCCACTGATCAGGGGATCAATAAGTCTAGTACGAGCCCCATGATAAAATGGACAGCTGAACAATACATGTTTGATGGTTTCTATGTCAGGCACAGCCTTTCAGATCTTGGGATCTACTTATCACTTTAGTGATTGTTTGCAAGTGGATTTTGCCATTTCGCACAGTAAAATCCTGTTGCAAGTGGATTGAAAGTACGTGATTCAGCACAAGTGAAAGTGTTTGGGCTAGGAGGATTCTGGACTCAGGTGTGAATGTCCCCAGGAGAGTCTCTGGCACAGGTGCCTGACCCACAGCAACCAACAATTTGCCACTCTGAAACCTGGGAGGCACAACACTCCCAGGCGGGGAAGGCAATGCTTGCCTGAAAGTAGGGCTACTAAGGGCTAACATTTGGCTGGCCCAGCTGGACTTCCATCTTCCTGTCAGGCTAAAGGAACATGGGAACATTGGCGGGGGAGAAAAAAATGCCTTCCTCTCACCCATAAATCTTTAAAATACATACACATACACACCCTTCTCTTCTTGTTTTGGTTTTAAATGCAACCATAACCATCATGAATTAATATGAAATGAGGAGACTCCTATAGTCCTTTTCAGAAGTCAATTCCCCTCCCACACCAACTCCCCTCGCAGGGGTTAGAATAATCCCTGGTCCATAGGCTCGTACTAGGAGAGATGCCTGTAGGCCCAGATCCTGAAGGCCTTTGTGGGTGATCACCGGCAACATGAATCGGACTCAGAAACAAATAGGCAGCCCATACAATTATTGCAATATTGGAGTAATGAAGTTTCCTGCAGCTGTTGCTACTCTGAATTCCTGAATACAGTGTTGCTACTCTGAAGATGCCTGCCACAGATGCTGGCGAAATGTCAGGAAAGAAAATTCCAAGACCACGGTTACACAGCCCGGATAACCTACAAGAACCAATGAACTCTGACCGTGAAAGCCTTCGACAATTTTTTTTTTTTTTTACTGTTCTGTCTCTATTGCCCATCAACTTAGTTGGATGCCCACAAAGTCTGGTATTATGGGAGTGGGATAGAAAACTCTTGCTATCCATTTCCTCCACTGGGATAAAAAGCTCCCACCACCCACTTCCTCCACCCCATGCACAAATCAGCAGCCATCCAGCCTCACACACAAGCAGCCAGCTGAGGCTGGAGCTCTCCACTAGAGGGACATGCAGGAAGGGTGACCCAACCCAGAAGTCACCATGCTTTACCTAATCACTGGCCAGCCATCACTGACTCCCAGGATACGGGGGGGGGGGGGAGAGCCTTCATGCCTTTTCTCCCCTGCAGCCTGAAGCAAGCAGGCGCTCAACCTGATCAAAGGCAGCTGGCAGGATAAGGTAAGTAGTTGGAGGCATGGTTTAAAAACCCACAGCAACCCAGGAAGGTGGTGCTTGATGCGCAAGGGAAAGGGAAACGTGACAGAGACTCATGGATAGTTTATACGATGGCAAAACCATGGTGATATTGTACAGATGTTATCATCATTTCATGGTGGGTGTAGGCAGGATGTGCCTCTTTTGGCTTATGAGCCTCGTAGCCTGAAGCTGTTGGAATTCTGTTACGTATGTGTGGGTGTGGGCAATACCAGTGAATTCCCCAGTATCTGGCAGCATAAGCAGAGCTAGGATGGGGCAATCGTGATTTGTGCTGGGCCTAGTTTAGACAGAGGCACAAAGCAAGCATCAAAGATCATGTGGTATACAGTGACAGTAAAAGTAATGTGTGTGTGTGTGTTTATATAAATTCCATAATTCCACATATGTGGTGTGTATCTGTGTACGTTTATATAAACACACAGAGACACACACACATATGTGGAATGAAGTATGTTTTAAATATTTTCTTGAAGCCTGAAGACTACAAAACCCATGACACAGTGTAACATACAGCAAAATATGAACAGACAAGTCTACGAGTTGTGTTTTTTTTTTAGTGTTTTTGTGGTCTTAAGGATACAGATCTTATGGCCTTCTCCTACGTTCAGTCATGAGCTCATTGACCATTTCCCTGTGACTCTTCCCTACATGCTGGCTTCTCTCCAGCCTACTTCATGCCAGCTGAGATACCAGATTGGCGGCTCAGAGAGGGGCACATCCATGTGCAAGAGTGTTTAACTTCAAGGGCACACAATGACTGCACTTAATGTATCTTTATCAAGGGACAAAAATCATCCCATCTATGGAAATCCTCCACTGCCTTCAATGCTCTGCCTTCCCATCCATGTTCTCCCCTCTCTCCCGCCTGCTTCTGCAGCTGTTTCGGGCTGCCTCCCAAACAAGCAGCTAAGATAGGCAGCAGTAGTGGCAGGGAGTAGCCTGGTAGAAAGTAAGCGAGTCTGGTTCAGATGGCTTGTTTGGGGCAACTGGAAGTCCTGCCAACGATGCCTCTGCCTGGGACTGAGTCCAAGTTTTAGGGACCAGTTTGGGCTGAACCTAAGCTGAGATTAAGCACAGATACTCGAGATGACGTCTGAATAACAGGAAAATGTGTCCTTTTTTCAAAGGGCAATCTGTGGCTCTGGTCCCAGAAAGTCTCTTTTACCTTCCCCTCTCAAAGAATCATGCATGGAATGGAACAAGCTGAAAATAGTATTGCTGTCAACTGCCTCCTGTGCTATATTGAATCTCTCCAGGGATACTACCGGATTTGATAAGTTCCCATGGAAATAAATCAACTTTTCCTAAAAAGACAGGCATGAATATTTGGCAGTGGCAAGGCTTCCTGGCAGATTGCTTTGTGACTGAAGAGAGCTTCTTCCTGTTTCAGTGACCATCCATCTAGGTATTTACTAACAGAACACACAAGGCTTGAGAAGAAACAAAGAAACTATTAATACTTTATTCCCACCCCTGATTCATTGAATTTATTGAATAAATGGAAATCTTTCCTTTATCCCCCAACCAAGTCCATCTTTGCTATTCCAAAAACTTTCTAGGAGTTAATAAAAACATTGAAGTAACAGCGTATGTTTTAAAGACAATGCAACCATTTAAACAATTCAAACTGAAACAGGAAACAAAAATATATAAGCAAACAGATCTAGAAGCACAGAGAATAAAAATCTTTCTGGTAACTTTAGTTCCAAAAAGATAAATCATTATTAATAGCAGCCAAAAATCAGTCAGACACTCCGGAAACAAGAAAAACGAAAACCTTAACAATGCAAAAAAAATATCACAAATATTTTCTGAGAAAATTCCTAACAGAACCTGCTAAGAATTTGAATTGGAATGGACAACAATCTCCAAAAAATTCCAGTGCTTGAGGGCAGACTCTAGACCTGCACCATCGAGGAAACCTGCCCTTGAAAGAAACAGGGTTCTTTCTGCAGTTCTTTCAAAGCAGGTTCCAGGATCCAGAATATGCAGAGTTTGCTGTCCTCTCTTGTGTGCTTGTGGTGTGTGTGAGTGTGGTCCCTTCCATTCTATTTGCCAGTTCAGACTAGAAAGGACTGAACTGAATATTTAGGCACACACACACTGTGAGGCAGGTCATTACCATTATATTTCCAATTCAGGATAAATTCCCTCGAGCCAATGTGTTTCTCCTAAGGTTGCCAACCTCCAGGTAGGCTGACTAACGTTAGTTGAGAAAACAAACAGCACCACAGCTCAATATAGTATTCAATAGAAACTATTTAGTAACTTTACCATCAATAGAAATCAAACATGCCTAAACATACAACGCAGGTATGAACAAGTCTGAAACCTGGTAATACAGTTCAATAGAGTAAACAAACAAAAATATAGGTTCCTACACCATAATAGTCCAAATATGGTAAGTTTCTAAGGCAGTAAAGACTATCATGAATAGAATAAAGAAAGAGTCCGTTCCAGTCGGTTAATCCACCGCTGTTATATTGTAAAAGAAAAATTAGGGTTCTGAAAACGGTTGCTCCACCGTTGCAGCAAAGTAATGTGGAAAACAAAAGAGTTCTGCTGATGGTTGCTCCACCGTGATTCCAAAGTAAGATAATGAATGAAACGATACTTCCGGAACTCGTATTCGTTTCGCGGTAGCTTCTTCAGTCATAAATCCTTGTGTTCATATATTTCCTTAAGTAGGTTCTTGATAGGTACAAAGACCTCAAGTGATGACCAGTGACCCATAGGGCTTCTTACTATCTCTGCTATCAGAGATAGTAAGAAGCCCTATGGGTCACTGGTCATCACTTGATATGAACACAAGGATTTATGACTGAAGAAGCTACCGCGAAACGAATATGAGATCCGGAAGTATCGTTTCATTCATTATCTTACTTTGGAATCACGGTGGAGCAACCGTCAGCAGAACTCTTTTGTTTTCCACATTACTTTGCTGCAACGGTGGAGCAACCGTTTTCAGAATCCTAATTTTTCTTTTACAATATAACAGCGGTGGATTAACCGACTGGAACGGACTCTTTCTTTATTCTATTCATGATGGTCTTTACTGCCTTAGAAACTTACCATATTTGGACTATTACGGTGCAGGAACCTATATTTTTGTTTGTTTACTCTATTGAACTGTATTACCAGGTTTCAGACTTGTTCATACCTGCGTTGTATGTTTAGGCATGTTTGATTTCTATTGATGGTAAAGTTACTAAATAGTTTCTATTGAATACTATATTGAGCTGTGGTGCTGTTTGTTTTCTCAACCTCCAGGTAGGGGCAGGAGATCTCCCAGAATTACAGCTGGTCTCCAGATGACAGAGATCAGTTCCCCTGGAGGAAATGGCTGCTTTGGAAAGTGGACTGTATGGTTTTATACCTGGTTGAGGCCTCTCCCATCCCCAACCCCTGCCTCCCCAGGCTTCACCCTCAAATCTCCAGGAATTTCCCAACCCAGAGCTGGCAACCCTTCTTTCTCCATCTTCTGTTTTGCTGTCTCCCCAATGGCTGTGTGCCTTTTATTTGTGATGTAAAGTTGATCTCTGCTTTCCTGTAATGTAGGACCCCAAAAGCTAAGCCCCAAACAAGCTCGAGAGGCAATTTCAATTAATGATAGCCATGCTATTTATTTGTACATTTATCTACTGATCTGTAGCATACGTTTTTCAAGGTGGTGCATAGGGAGCAAGATTAAAATCTTAATAAAAGTGAAAAAACACCAATAAAAAGTAACAAAGTGTGAAAAAAACTACAGCAAAATAGTAAAAACAGGAGTAAAATAGCAGTAAAAACAGAACAATGCCTTAGCATTACAACAGACAACGTAGAACAAAATGTGTCAGCCAATAAACCCCAAACGGCCACATGCCTGCAGGGAAGAAAAACATTCTCATCTTAAAAAGAGTCCGCACCTGTGAATAGTCGCATGAAGAAAGTTCTGGAAGCAAAATGGTCCCTCTGAGGAAGCCCCACTGAAGCAGGGGTCCATGCTCAAGGTCTGCCCAGCGACCTCAGCGGCTGGGCAGGCTCATGAGAGAGAAGCTGGTACTTTCTTTCAGCACCATGGAGGTTGGAAGGTTATTTAACACCCACCAAGCCCTGACCTGGATATCCCAGGCTAGCTCAGAAGCTAAGCTGGGTCAGCCATAGGCGTAAACTATGGGAGGGCTGAGGGGCTCGAGCCCCCCCAAACTTGGGCTGAGCCCCCCCCCCCAGGAAACCAAGTGCCCACATGAGGGGATCAGTTACAATGGCAGCTGAAGCACAGTCCTGTCCTACCTTCCTGCTGTATCATATTACAATTGCCATGGTTCTTTGGGGCTTTGTTCCTGTTTGCTAGTATGTATTTGTGTGTGTATTAAGAATTTATACACTGCCTTAAAAGACCTGTTCCTATGGCCCAAACAAAGGATCTTTCCACTGAACTCTGCAGGTTTGTTCTCACCCACAACTACTTCAGGTTTGATGAGGAGTTAGTTATACCTTCAAATCAGTGGCACAGCCATGGGCACCCGCATCGCTCCACATTATGCCAATATTTTCATGGTGGATCTAGAACAGTGTTTTCTGAACTCCTGCCCATTGGCACCTCTCCTTTACTTGTGATTCAAATATTTAAAGAGGTGTCCAGGAAAGGCTCTTGAGCAGGTGAGGGGAAGCAGCAGAGGTCACAGAGAGGGCAGAGGCCACAGTCTCCATCGATTCCTTCAGAAGTGGCTCTGCACGTTCAGGGGACCTCTCCATCTGCCCACTGATGACCTGATTTCACTTTGGCCTTGTGCCTCGGCTTGCTGCCGGCATCAACGGCAATAACACTCATCCGTAGATTCATTGGAGACACTACTTAATTTCTTTTGCACCTGCTTGTATATGTTTGCTCTTAGGCTCTACAGCCACTACTTGCAGTAGCAAAAAAGAGAGAGGCAAACTTTGTGTTGGAAGTGAGGGACTTCATGCTGTCTCTTAATCTAAAACTTCAGAGGAGGAGGTGACTAGAGAGTCAGAGAGACAGAGGAGTCAAGGCACTGGGTATCCTTTCTCTACTGCTCTGACACAATCCCTTTGATGTGTAGACCGATAGTCTCAGGGAAACTTTCTTCCTTCCTGCTTCCACACCTCTACTCGCTGTCAGGCCTGTGTCTCAGTTGCTTTCGTTTCCTGCTCTCTGTTCAGACTCAACAGCTCAAGGATTGTTATGCATACCAGTCTGACTTTGAAGCTGTGTGAACTGCAGTACTGTTTGTGTTCTGTAATCTCTTACGTGTTTTCATGCTTTTATATTTCCAAGCCCAAATCAGCAAAAGCCATTGCTGTCACCTTTTCCTCATGCTCTGTAATCCTATTTAGACCAAGTAAAACCAGCTTCTTTTGGACCGGGCAGTCTCTGATGTGGTTTTTTTGGTTCTGATTTAGGCCAAAGGCTCACATTGTGACAGCAATCTCTTTTCTTTTCTCTCTTCTCATCTGCCTGGCTAGAGCCTCGGAGGGTTCGCCAGGCGCTCGGATTGGAGCTGGGACGGTGCTCTCCGAGTTATTTGCCCGTGGCTGGAGCCCCTGTGCGGTTCGCCCGCACGGCTCCGGGGGGGAGCTTGGTCGCTCCCCAGACAGTGGGTTCCTCACCGGAGCCCTGGAAGGGTTCCATCCTTGATACCTTCCTTTGAGGACGCTCTAGACAAAGTTCATCGGGCAGACGTGGAACGTAACCGCCTGACTGGACTTATACGGGCGCAGCGTGGAGGCCAGCGCCCGCCATGATTTCCAAGCGTCAGATTATCTAGTGGAGGATGCTCGACTGGCCCGGGTGTGCGGAGCCGGGCCAAAAGCACTGGCAAAATAGATGGTTGCGCTCTTCCACGGAATGACCTCGACCACCACTTCAATGGCCGGGATTGCTAAGCTGTCAAACCCCCTTTGGTGTCAGCGCAGCGACCTTAGCGTTCAGGTCCAGCCGCGACTGGATCTTCCGGATCAAGCCGGACCTATTTCGGCATGGGAGCAGGAGGCTCTGCCACTAGTTACCACGACCCTGACCACCAAACTTGAAGCGGGTCAAGTTTTGGCGGATCGTGAGGGAGTCAAAGAGGACTTGCACTATGAGGAAACTCTCTGGGCTGCAAACCTCCGAATCAGCCAGCCCCGTCGCTTAGGTAATGCGGGCGAGGATATGTTTTTGCTCCGACAGCACAAACGGGAACACATAGACCGAGTGGCCCGCTTGCAAGATCAAATGCACCTTTTGCTTCACGACAATGACTGCTTGCAGCAGATACAAGCCGTACCAGCTCGGCCCCAGCTCCACAACCAGGGACTCCTGATCAGGTTCAACCGCAGCAACCTGCGGCACCTCTGGGCGGAGCGCCCGTGTTGCCAGTAGCTCCAGCAGTGCCTGTAGCTCCAGCAGGAAACCCCGGAACTCCCGTCCTGCTGCCGCCAGGAAGGCCAGGGGCCCCGTTCCTTGGATCTACACCAGCACCCGTACTACCTCCAGTTCCATGGAGACCACCCAAACTGAAGATCTCTTTTGCCAGCTCGGCAGAGATACTACCCCGTCAGCGACCCAAGGAGAGGGGAAGCCAGAAGCCTTCCCCCAAAGCTTCCGCTCCCTGCCCGCGGAGATCAACACCCCCTCAGGATCGCGAGTCCCGATTCCAAAGGGGGGCCTGTCTCGTTTGCGGCGCTATGGACCACGTTGTTTCAGCATGTCCTCAACGCCTGGAATTCCCTCGACCAAACGCATCGCCCCGAGCTCGGGGACGACCTCAACGCAGAGGCACCGTGGCCACCCGCAGTACAGCACCGGGACGGCCCACACCCTCTGCACTTCCTACTTCTGCAGACCACTCCGGGTCCCGGATTACAAGTGCCCCAGTGGGGGACAATTCTCCATCTTCGGACAGGGATCTTCCTTGGGATACCCCAGCGTTAAATCTGGACTTGCCCCCTGAACTGTCACAAAACCAGGGACGACCTCAGCGCGGAGGCACCGCGGCCGCCCGCAGTACAACGCCAGGACGGCTCACACTCTTTGCACTTCAATTCAGAGACTCTCCCGATCTTCCTACTTCCACAGACCCCTCCGGGTCTTGTATTACAAGTGCCCCAGTAGGGGACAATTCTCCATCTTTGGACGGGGATCATCTCCAGGTTACCCCAGCGCTAAACCTGGACTCGCCTCTTGACCTGTCAAATAACCGGTCACAGTCTGCGGTGAATGGAGTGTCCCCGCAGACCCCCGCAGTTTCTCCTGCAAACCCCAAGAAACCGGTAAAGGTGAGAGAAGTAGAAAATACGGTGTATGTGGAAGCAGTGTTGCAACACTATAAAGGGGGTCCCCAACTGCCTGTCAAGGCACTTATTGACTCTGGCTGGGGCCGCACTTTAATCAGTGAAGTTACGTTTGCAGCCCTCAAAGTCAAGTCCGAGGCTTTACCAGCTCCTGTCCAATTTGCCCAGATGGATGGGAGCCCTTTTAAGGGGGGACCAGTCGATCATCGCACACGGGGAGTAGCGATGGGTACTGGTTCTCATTGGGAACAAATAGACTTTACCATAGCCCCCATCCGATTTGAAGTCGTCTTAGGGTATAATTGGCTTAAGGGTCATAGTCCTTATATAGACTGGGAAACGGACACTATTTCCTTTGCCAATCCCAAGTGCGACCAGCACCGACAGGGAGTCGCGGTGATACCTCCACCCGCTCCGGCTTTAACCTCCGATGCCGCATCGCCACCGCCTTTGCCCGAAGCATACAGAGACTTTGCAGATGTCTTTGATGTTAAAGAATGTGATGCCTTACCCCCCCACCGTACCACTGACTGTGCAATTGAGGTGGTAAAAGATTGCACACTGACTAAGAGCAAGATTTACCCCATGAGCGTTTCCGAACGCGCTGTGTTACGTGACTTTTTGGATAAAAATCTTGCTCGAGGGTTCATTCGGCCATCGAATGCTCCCAACTCAGCCCCAGCGTTCTTTGTCCGGAAAAAGGAGGGTGATCTGCGTTTATGTATTGACTTCCGAAAACTTAATGCAGTTACCCAAGCCAACGCCTACCCCATACCGTTGATTTCAGATATTATGGGGCAATTACAGGAGGGTCGCGTTTTCTCCAAATTGGACTTAGTGGAAGCTTATTATCGCGTCCGTATCCGCGAGGGAGACGAACCCCTCACTGCCTTCTCTAGCTGTTTTGGAATGTATGGATTTCTTGTGATGCCCTTCGGATTGAAGGGGGCCCCGGGGGTCTTCATGCAACTCATTAACGAAATCCTCCATGATTTGCTGTACCGCGGCATGGTAGTTTATTTGGATGATATTCTTATTTATTCGAAAACCATGGAGGAACATGTTGCTCTGGTCAGAGAAGTTTTACAACGACTGCGTAACCACCAGCTCTATGCAAAACTGTCCAAATGCGAATTTCACCGAAAGCAGATAACTTTCTTGGGGTACATAATCTCTCATCGTGGCCTTAGCATGGACCCCGCTAAAGTCCAATCGGTACTTGACTGGACTCCGCCCTCCACCCGCAAGCAAGTGCAGCAATTTCTGGGCTTTGCTAATTTCTACCGCGGTTTCATTCCCAACTTCGCTCAAGTGGCGCTGCCAATCACTGACTCCTGAAAACAAAGGGTAAAGGGGTTTCTGCAACGTTGCTCTCTGCCAAAATACTATGGACTGATCAATGCCAATCCGCCTTTGTAGCCCTCAAACGGCTTTTCACTTCTGAACCGGTCCTACAGCACCCAGATCCAAACCAAATGTTTATTGTACAGGTCGATGCGTCCGACGTAGCCATGGGGGGGGCCCTACTCCAGAGAGGACCGGACGGTCTCCTTCACCCCTGTGCCTACTTCTCGAAGAAGTTTGCACATTCCCAATTAAACTGGCCCATTTGGGAAAAGGAAGCTTCAGCCGTCCACCATGCCCTTACTCTGTGGAGGCAGTTTCTGGAGGGGTCCGGGGTCCCCTTCAAAGTCTGGACCGATCACAAAAATCTAGCTGCCCTCACGGGGACCCATAAATTGTCCGCAAAACAACAGCGTTGGGCGGACTTCTTCGCTCAATTTCGTTTTGTTCTTAAACATGTGCCCGGGAAACAGAACATGCTTGCAGATGCCCTATCCCGGCTGCCTCAATACCCAGTAAAACGTGATCAGCCGACAGACTCTATGTTCACCCCGGCACAAAGAGAAGCCCTACCCCTGCTGGTCGTGCAGACCCGGTCCCAAACCCGACTCCAGCAGGGGAATCACACGGTGGCCGTCAAGGTATCCAGCCCTAACCAGCAGGCTTGCGCCACCCGTATCCAGCGCTCCGCAGCAACCAGTTTCTCCCCCCCCCTCCAACACCACCAGCTCCTGGTTCGCCCTCTCCCGCGAAAGAAGGAGGGGTGATCATCTCCAATTCCTTCCTGGACTCTCTTCGGGCTCAGTGCCTAGCCGAACGCACTGCCCAAAACTTGCCCCAAGGTGTACTTGAGCAAGGTGGTTGTTGGTACAAAGACTCAAAACTATACTTGCCTAAGATACTTCGAAAAGAAGTTCTGCAGTTGGCCCATGGAGCTAAAACTGCGGGACACTTTGGGTTCCTGAAAACCCTTCACCTGTTGCGCAGACAGTTTTGGTGGGGGGGAATGCGTTCTGATGTGGACTCCTTCATTCGTAGCTGTCCTATTTGTGCCACAGTCAAATGGTCTCAAGGCAAACCCCCAGGACTGCTGCAGCCACTGGAAATCCCCAGCAAGCCCTGGGAAGTGATTGCCATGGATTTCATGACGGATCTCCCCCTTAGCGGGGGCAAAACTGTACTATGGGTTGTTACTGACTTATTTTCCAAACAGGTACATTTGGTTCCCTTAGCGAGTATTCCCTCCGCCCCTAAGTTGGCCCGCCTCTTCGTGTCACATGTTTTCCGGTTGCATTCGTTTCCGCGCAAGATAATCTGCGACCGCGGTAGTTTCGTGGCTAAATTCTGGAAGGCGTTCCTCAAATTGGTGGGGGTGGAGCAAGGGTTGTCAAGTGCTTACCATCCCCAAACGGATGGACAAACTGAATGTGTTAATGCTGTATTGGAATGTTATTTACGTTATTATGTTAATTACCTCCAAGATGACTGGGTAGAACTATTGCCTTTTGCTGAATATGCGTATAATAATGCTGTCCACCAATCTACAGGGTTCAGCCCTTTCTATGCTGTGTACGGTCAGGACTTCAGTCCTATTTCCCCTACGGAGGTTCCCGAGGGGGAGGGGGATCCCGATGTAGCCTCTTGGGCGCATACCCTCCGCACCACATGGCCCTGGCTAGTAAGTAACCTAGAGAGAGCCAAGCGCAAATATAAGGTGCAAGCCGATAAGCATCGGTCCCCCAGCAAGGAATTCCAAGTTGGCGAATTCGTATATCTTTCCACAAGAAACCTGCGATCCACTCGACCGTGCCAAAAGCTTAGTGCCAAATACATTGGACCCTATCCCATTGCCCGGATCATCAATCCTGTTACTGTGGAGCTGACCCTCCCCAAAACCCTGAGACGTATCCACCCTGTCTTCCATGTCAGCCTTCTTAAACCTCATGTCGCCTCCTCGGACTGGCACCCGGAGCCATCTCCCGAGCAACCCGTGATGGTGGCGGGGGAGGAGCATTTTGAAGTGTCAAAGATCCTAGATTCACGTATACGGCATGGATCCCTGCAGTATTTAATTCACTGGAAGCACTTCCCCTCTGCCTACGATGAGTGGGTGCGTGCACAAAATGTCTCCGCCCTACATCTGGTCAACGCCTTTCACACCGCCTACCCAGACAAGCCATCCCCTTACCAAGCCGGACGTGGGCCTTAAGGGGGCAGAATGTCAGGCCTGTGTCTCAGTTGCTTTCGTTTCCTGCTCTCTGTTCAGACTCAACAGCTCAAGGATTGTTATGCATACCAGTCTGACTTTGAAGCTGTGTGAACTGCAGTACTGTTTGTGTTCTGTAATCTCTTACGTGTTTTCATGCTTTTATATTTCCAAGCCCAAGTCAGCAAAAGCCATTGCTGTCACCTTTTCCTCATGCTCTGTAATCCTATTTAGACCAAGTAAAAACCAGCTTCTTTTGGACCTGGCAGTCTCTGATGTGGTTTTTTTGGTTCTGATTTAGGCCAAGGGCTCACACTCGCACGTACACTTCTCAATTTTGCAACCATGAGGGAAAGACATAGGTCCTGTATCTCTCGCCATCCTAGTTATTTATACTAGATTAGGAATCTATATCTACCCATCATATAATAAAAGAAGCATATTAGTTTGAATAGTAAAAGAGGCTCTGTGTAACTTAGTTCTTAGCACACACAGAGAGACCAGATGGGCTTTGCGGCACACAATAGCCTTTAAGCACTCTGCTAAATCCAGGTTTTGTACAAAATACAAGAAACGGCACTTTTGATCTTTTCTTCATCAAAGAACTCCTCTGCCGCCTTGGCTCAAATCTTGCTCCACCAGCTCCTTCCTCAAGTGAATCACAACCATTCAGGAAAAAAGTTTCCAAATCTATCAGAGCAGGCAGGAATTTGGTGACCCTCTCATAGCCGCCAGCATGAAAAATGGTCTCGATATTTTTAGATTATGGAGAGGCTAAATTAGTGGTGCCCTGACATGGATGGACCAGGCTAGCCTGTTCCCATCAGATCTCAGAAGCTACAGCCAGTCAGCCCTGGTTAGGACTTGGGAGGGAGACCACTAAGGAAGACCAGGGACACTACCAGAGGCTGGCCATGGGAAACCACCTCTGTTCATCTCTTGCCTTGAAAACCCCACAGGGGTTGCCATAAGTTGACTGAGACTTGATGGCACTTCCCTCCACCATCAAAGTAGTTCTCTTCTAAAACATGCCCACCCCACGTCTGCTCTCTGGCCAGATCCTCCTCTCCCCAGTTCTGAATGCAATCACGAGAACGCCACGGCCCCAGATTTAAACCCCACATGTCCTCATGACCCCACATGACCCCAGTCATCTTGGTTGCCCTCTTCTGCACTTTTTCCAGATCTGCAGTATCCTTTTTTGAGATATGAAGACCAGAACTGCACCCCATATTCCAAATGCACCCTAGCTTTATACAAGGGCATTACAATATCAGTCATTTTATTTTCTTTCCCTTTCATAGTGATTTCTAACTTGGAATTTGTCTTTTTCGCTGCTACCACAAACTGGGAGGCTCAAGGCTCCGAGATTGAGCATGTGGGGCCAGTGGTACGGCCGTTGGGCTGTGCTTGGCTTGTGTGTGTGTGTTAAGTGCCGTCAAGTCGCTTCCGACTCATGGCGACCCTATGAATGAAAGTCCTCCAAAATGTCCTATCTTTGACAGCCTTGCTCAGATCTTGCAAATTGAAGGCTGTGGCTTCCTTTATTGAGTCAATCCATCTCTTGTTGGGTGCTTGGCTTACCGGGTGACTAGTTATATCATTGCAATCATCATGATTTAAAGAAAATCACTCTGGAAATGTATTTTTCTCCAGGTTTGGTTAGGGTTGCCAGCTCTGGGTTGGGAAATTTTTGGGAGATTTTTGGGGTGGAGCCGGAGGAGGGCGGGGTTTGGGGAGGGAAGGGACTTCAATGCCATAGAGTCCAATTCTCAAAGCAGACATTTTCTCCAGGTGAACTGATCTCTTTCGGCTGGAGATCAGTTGTAATAGCAGGAGATCTCCAGCTAGTACCTGAGGGTTGGCAACCCTAGGTCAAATTTAGTTTTGGAAAGAGCCTTCCACCAACGCCCAGCAATCCCAGTTCTGAGTCTGCTCCACGGTTTCAACACATGCAGCAATTAAAGTCTGTGTCACTTGTGCGCACTGCGCCAGGAACAGGAAGTATGACTTTGCTCACGCTTGGAAAAACAATCACTGTTGGGAAGGCGGGAGCCCCCCTCCAGATCCGAGGGGGGAGGCCCAGTTGTGTGCCCAGCAAGACTCCAGGAATGCCTCTTCTTCCTCCATAGGCATTTCCACAGCTATCTTGAGCAACAGGAATGGAAATACTGCACAAAGAGCAGAGGGCTTGAGGAAATGCCATTACTAGAAAAGCATGCTGCTTGGGTGACCCCCACCCTCCACCCCCACCCCCTGCGAGCTGGGCTGGGTTTCCTGGCCCCCATGAATTGGACTTCCTGTTCTTGAAGCCTTTCCCCTTGAAACATGATGGGCCACACGGTCTCTCAGGGTGTGACGTCGTTTCTGATGGGGGCATGTGGGGGGGAAGTGAAAGCCCATATTTGTCTGGATTTTTGGAGATGTGGCACCCTTAGTGCCAGTGGCCTGGGTGGTATCCCAGGGACCCCCAGACTCCTCGTCTTTGCCACTGGGTCTTCAGCACCCAAGGGTCCCTGCACAATTTTCAGCCACACTGAGAATTAGGGAGCTGTGCCATTCATTGCTCTGGAAGGAAAAGACAATAATGTCTTCCACCCCAGCCTCATTTATTCCATTCCAGTAGCCATTAGGGTTGCCAACTCTGGGTTGGGAAATTACTGGAGATTTGGGGGTGGAGCCTAGAGAAGGACAGGGAGTGGGGAGAGGAGGGACCCCAGGGGGGTATAATACCATAGAGTCCCACCCTACAGAGCAGTGTCTTTTCAAATGTTGTAGTTTGTAAGCCACTTTGGGGAGAAAATCAGGACAAAAATACTGAAACTTATAAATAGATTAGCTGAAAGGGAGGGGAAAGAGCATCAAATCCATTCAGGATCCTTGGGAAGTATTTAAAACCACAAGCATGCAAGCACAGATAGAAGACCCGCCCCAGATTAGGAAGGATGCAGCCAATCAAAAAGAAGGCTGGTGTGGTTGTGTGAGCTGATAACGATGGGTGAAAGGAACACCCAAGCAGCATCTGCTGAAAACATCAAGGCAAATAAATTAATTATTTACATTAATTATCCCCCACCTTTCTCCCCAGTTGGGACCTAAAGCAGCTTACATCATTTTCCTCTCCTCCGTTTTGTCCTCACGACAACCCTGTGAGGCAGGTTAGCCTGAGAGTATGTGACTGGCCCAAGGTCACCCAGCAGGCTTCTATGGCAGAGTTGTGAAATGTACATGTAGCCAAATAGCACAATTTTCACAGCAAAGCCAACAGGCTCCATGGAACAGTTTGAGAATGTGAAAACAGTGGCAGCCAGGGGTGTGTGGGGCGGGGCAGTACAGTCACTTCTCCTGTGTGCTACAGTCACAAACAAAAAAGAACCACTGCGCATCTGGGAGGCACAAAACCCATGTGTGTGTGTACAAAGCCCTTGTGTGGTTCCCCAGCACACTTGAGGACTTTTGATGTATAGAAGGAGCTTGCAAAATGCAGCCTTTCAATATATGCTGATGGGGTCTGAAATGGTAACAACTGACCAGGAAAGAGATATTGGGAGTTTACAGAATTTTGCGGGGGATGGGTAGGGTAGGAAAAGGGGAATTGAATTCTGGGATTCACTGCTAGGGGATGTAGTGATGGCCACTGATTTAGAAGTAGGGTTGCCAACTCTGGGTTGGAAATTTCCTAGGGATGGGAGTTGGAACCTGGGGATGGGGGAGTTTGGGAAGGGGGAGAATCTCAGTGGAGATTTGATTCCACAACACCCACCCTCAAAAGTGGCCATCATCTCCAGGGAATTCATGTCTGTGGTTTGGAGAGTGCCCTGGCCTGGACGGCCCAGGCTAGCCTGATCTCATCAGATCTCAGAAGCTAATCAGGGTTAGTCCTGGTCAGTACTTGGATGGGAGACCACCAAGGAAGTCCAAGGTTGCTCTGCAGAGGCAGGCAATGGAAAACCACCTCTGACTATCTTTTACCTTGAAAAGGGCTGCCATAATAAGCCAGCTGTGACTTGACGGCACTTTACACACACACAGTCTGGAGAGCAGTTGTAATTCCAGATCTTCAGGCCCCAACCGTAAATTGGCAACCCTGTTTAGATGGCTTTAATAGGAGATTAGACACATTTGTTCTCTTTATGGAATTAACTTTGAGGTGTTTCACACATCACACAGCAAAACTCTGGCAAGGCTTGCTCAGTGGCAAGTTGCAGTCAAGTCTACTATGCAAAATACAAGTGTGGTTGTAATTTGCTGCATTCTTGCAAAATCACAGGTATGAACCTAAACAATGTAATGTAGGAAGATGCCCTTAAACCACAGCTGCAGCCAAGTAGGGGACATTCTCCTGCAACCTGTTTTTATTTTTTTTCTAGCTGTTTCTGACTATCTCTGATTGCAAGTCATGGAGCCCATTCAGATCTCTCCTTTTGAGTCAAAGGGCTTTTTAAACTCGCAGGTATGAAAGGCAAGAAACTCTGACTTCAGAGAGGGATGGAAGGGACTGCATAAACCATCTTGTGAGAACTGAGTCATTGGCAAACAGGGTCATGAGAAAGCATAAATGGGAATTTTGCAAAACCAGGTCTCAGCTGCCCACTCTTTAAAGGGTGGAATGTATGGGAAGGTGTCAGAAGTCAATTTGCTTTGGCAGAGGGAGAAAAACGAAGCTGAGCTGGAGAGAAGCCAGAAGTTCGCACCAGACATTGCTGGAACGATGCTGTTGTCTGAAATGACAGAGCAGGGCTTGTGAGAACATCTCTGCGGACGTTGGCAAGGGTCTCGGCGTGGTGTGGCCTGGTGCATCAATGAAGTGGCAGTCGAACTTGATCTCCCCAAGACTCTTAGGGGGGTTCATCCAGTGGTTCATCCAGAGGAGCATTATTATAGGCATATTCAGCAAAAGGCAACAAATCCACCCAATCATCCTGATGGTAATTCACATAACAGCGCAAATAACATTCGATCACAGCATTGACCCGTTCGGTCTGACCACTCCACAACTGCCCGAACTTTCTTGGGTTACATTGTCTCGCATCAAGGGTTCGAAATGGATCCCGAGAAAGTTCGGGCAGTTGTGGAGTGGGAGCCTCCCGCTACTCCTAAGCAGTTGCAACAGTTCCTCAGTTTTGCTAATTTCTATCAGAATTTCATTCCTCATTTCGCTCAAGTCGCCTTACCCCTCACCTCCTCATTACGAACTAAAGGGAAAGGTCCTGAGGCTGCTTTGCCGTCTGCTTGGCTTCAGTGGACCCCTGAGTGTCAAGAAGCGTTCGATACTCTCAAACGGTTGTTCACGTCTGAACCTGTGCTGCAACATCCGGACTGTGAAAAGCCTTTTGTTGTGCAGGTGGATGCCTCTGATGTTGCTATGGGGGGGGGGGGGCTGATGCAAAAGTACAATAATGGGTGTTTGCGACCGTGTGCTATTTTTCCAAAACGTTTTCACAATCTGAACTCAACTGGGCTATTTGGGAAAAAGAAGTGGCTGCCGTGAAACATGCTCTTACGATTTGGAGACATTTTCTGGAAGGGGTTGAGGTGCCCTTTGAGGTCTGGACCGATCACAAAAATCTAGAGGCCCTGAAAGGGTCAAGAAAGTTATCCGCAAAGCAAGTTCGTTGGGCCCAATTCTTTGCTAAGTTTCGTTTCATTTTAAAACATGTTGCAGGAAAGGACAATGCCTTAGCTGATGCGTTGTCTCGCCTCCCTCAGTACCGGGGACAGAGCAACCGTCCCGTTGATTCTCTGTTCACCCTGGAGCAACGGGGGGAGGTGTCAGGGTTGGCTGTAACTACCCGGGCTCAAAGCCGGACTAAGGGTTCGACCACTTATAGTGGACTTCCGGAGACTTTCCGGTTGAAAATGAGCAAAGCCTTATGCCAGGAGGAAACCAAGCAGATCCTCCCCCAAGCTCTCGCTTGTCAAGGGGATTTCTGGTTGCATGGGGAACAGCTTTATGTGCCCGACGATGTTCGGAAGGATGTCCTGGAAATGGTGCATGGGGCAAAAACGGCTGGACATTTTGGATTTGTCAAATCTTTGCACCTATTGCGTCATCAGATTTGGTGGCTGGGAATGAGGGCTGATGTGCATCTCTTCGTACGTAGTTGCCCCACCTGCGCAACCTCTAAAAGACTCACAGGGAAGCCTCCTGGGCTTCTCAAGCGGTTAGGCTCCTGGCATGAGTGCAGGCCTGGTTGCTGATGTTTACATATTTGCTGTGCTGGTCTCACCCTCGATTCCCCTCCGCCTGTCGCTGTAGCCTTGAGCAGCTAACGAGCTGTGTCTTCCCACTCTCCCGTCATCCTCCTTTCCTTCCCCCAGACGTTGTTATCAATTCCTTTCCCAAACTTGCTAGAAAGAGCACCTGTGATGTACTCATGCTACCACGTTTTAATTAGGCTCTGTAGTCTGGCTTGCTCATTAGCAGCTTTGTATCCTGCAAGTTACCTAAGTTGTACCTGCTGCCTTTTCAATAAAGTTAACCTGCTTCTGACTTGACTGTCTGAGCGAGTGGCTTTTTGGGAATTGCCCAGGTTGGCTGGAGAACCTGACAAAGTGCAGAAGAAGGTCAGAAGTGCCACTTCACGCCACCATGTGGTGACCGTCACCCACTCACCTGGAACAATGCCTTTGTTCTCATCTGAAGTTGTGAGAACCCCGTTCACACATGCAGGAGAATGAGGAGGGGTTCAGGGAGCCAGATGTGGGAAGGGTAAAGTAGACTGAATTAGGGCATCCTGAAACTGCCCTGCTATAGACTGCTGGTGGTGGTGGTGTGTGTGTGGGGGGGGTGAGTTTCCAGCTTGGAATGTTCCTCCGACTCCTCTCTTGGTCGCTCCTTTCCACTTTTCAGGAAGTTTGTAACCTATGGGAGCATTTGAAAAGTGCCTGATCTCTACCTGCATTCTGAACTGGTGCAGCCTGTTCTGGAGTAACAAGAAAAAAATGCACATGAAAAATGCTCACATGAAAATTGCTCACAGAAAATAACCTAAGGTCATAAATGCACACAAGAAAAAAGCCCACACAGAAAAAAGCCCACGTGGAAACAAGCCCACGTGGAAAAAAGCTCACGCAGAAGACAGCCCACATGGAAAAAAGCCCACACAGAAAAAACCCACACGGAAAGAAGCCCACATGGGGAAAAGCCCACACAGAAAAACACATTTGAATACTTAATATTATTTATTTATTTTGTTTTTAAAAAATTACAACCATATCATCATTTAACGCTGACAACACATTTCCCATCACATTGCGAGGAGTAGCACTTACTGCTCCCATGTCTTGCCTCGTTTTTGCTTCTGGCAATGTTTGCTGCTGCTTTTTGAGGACAGGAATCATTACAATGCTCTTTTGGTTCTTGAACTATGTTACTATCTTTTGTTTTTATAATTGAATGGCACTTTATAGAACGATCCTGTCTGCACCTCCAAGTCACCACTCCATTGATAGTGCGAAAAGCGAGCTATTCAAATCCCAAGTAAATCATAACTTTATTGTTCTTCTGGCTTCTTGAAAACTCCACTGTTTGCACTACAAAAAATAAAACTCATAATGTACATTTAAAAGAAACAGCAATAAAATAGTTGTGTAATAATTGTGCAAGTCAGTAGTGTGCCTGTGCAACTCAGACTTGAGGCAAATGCTGAAGTAGGGCTCTGGCACACCTCCCTGCCATCCTCCTGCCCCCGGTCGTCCTCATCTAGAGGCCTAGTCTACCACCATAAAAGCCTCTTGGTAGACCTGGCCTCCGGCTGAGTCCCATTGGGAGACTAGGTCTACCCAGGGGCCCATAGAAGCCAATGGGTAGACCTGGCCTCCAAGGGGGGGGGGAGAACCGTCCCCCTCCAGAGGCCAGGTCTACCCATTGGTTTCTATGGACCTCCGAGGCCAGGTCTACCGCCAAGCCAATGGGTAGACCTGGCCTCTGGAGAGGGATGGTTTCCCCCCCCCCTCAGAGGCCAGGTCTACCTATTGCAACCACTGGGTAGACCTGGCCTCCGGAGGCCCATAGAAGCCAATTAATAGACCTGTCTTCTGCAGGTGTGGGGGGGGAGTCAGCCAGATCAAGAGACATTTATGTTGTATCCGTATTTTTCCGTGTGGGCTTCTTTCTGCGTGGGCTTTTTTCCGTGTGGGCTTTTTTCCATGTGGGCTTTTTTCTTGAGTGCATTTATGACAGTGGGTTTTTTTCTGTGGGCAATTTTCATGTGGGCTTTTTTCATGTGCGTTTTTTTCATAGAACCCCATTCTGGCACCTTATTCCCACCATGTTACTGCCAATGGCTCTCTGAGGCGAATTGTCAAAGGGAGACGGGTACCCTTGCTAGGGTTGCCAACCTCCAGGTGGGGCCTGGAAATCTTCTGGAATTACAACTGATTTCCAGACTACAGAGATCAGTTCCCCTGGAGAAAATGGCTGCTTTGGAGGATGGACTCTATGTCATTATACCCTGCTGAGGTCCCTCCCCTCTCCAAACCTTTCCAACCCCCCCCCCCACAAATCTCCTGGAATTTCCCAACCTAGAGTTGCCAACCCTAACCCTTGCTTTGTAACGACCAAGCTAATGGGGAAGGCATGCCCAAAGCAGTAAGAAACAGAGACACAGAACCGGCTTTCCAGTGATCAAGAAAGCACATTTTGACATTCAGATGTCTGCCATACATTGTGTGTGTGTGTGTGTGTGTGTGTGTGTGTGTGTGTGTGTGTGTGTGTGTAAAATGTCATCTTGTCACAGCTTATGGCAACCCCAGCAAGGGGCTATTGAGGCAAAAGAGAAGCAGGGGTGGGTTTGCCATGGCCTTCCTCTGCAGAGTCTTCCTTAGTGGGCTCCCTTCCAAGAACCAATCCTGCTCAGCTTTCAAAATATGGTGAGATTGGGTTATACCATGCCGCCTTCCCTCCCCCGCCGTACATAAGCACTGTAAACAAACAAACCGCAAACACCTCCCCATCAGTGTACGTAGAACCCTGTGTAGGGTGACTTGATTTAGCCTCCAAGGGGTTGGTGACTAATCCTGCACTATGCATTTGCATTCCTGACTAAACAGAAACCCCACACATCACCGGCCAGTAGGTAAGCTATATTCATTCAGTTTTCAGTCTATGGATCGTGTCCATGTTTATTCACAGGACAGCCTCAGAGCAAGGGTCAATGGGGAGAAGTCTCAACCGTGAGAACGAAGGTAACATTGAACTTCAAACTATTGCAGCTTCAAGAAATGCAAGCCTGTCTTATTTAAACATTGTTAAGAAGTAGCACCAATTTAGGATTAGGGAAAGGGGACTGCATGTTTTCACTTTTTCTTTGTATCCTTGCTCAACCTGAATGCTCAAACAGGCCATGTGTACTCTTCTTATTTTTGGTTATTAAACTTTCTTATATATTTTGAATGCTCCAAGCATGACCTCTGTAACCACTCCATGCCTATTTGGTCTTGCAATCTGAAGCGTGGTAATGAGGAAGGGCAGCAGGTAAGCTCGCCATCCCTTAGCATGGTTGCCCCTACATTAGCTTGAAGAAATGAAGCAGGAGGCTGGGCAACTAGGCAGGACCTCTAAGCAGCAATGAAGGTACAGAGCGCTAGAGGCAAAATTCCATTTAGCATGTGATGCACTTGGAGTTGCTGGTGGCAGTGGATGTTTTTGTCAACCCTGAGGAGTGAGGGAAAGGGGTGATGTGTCACCGAGCAGAGATTTGGGACAGCCACAGGGCTTTCCAACCTTATGGGGACCAGCACAAAGGAACAGGAGTGGCTTGCAGGTCCATTCCTTCAAATGGCCCTTCCACAGTGGTACACAAAAACAGGCTGTTCAGGATCCTCTCTGAGGGTGAGAAACCTAAGGATTGGGTTCCTTTTCCCAATCCCCTCCTTATCCCAGGGAAGGCTTCTTATTTAGCTGGATCTCTCTTGCTGGATCTCTGGGCATTAGACCAGAAATGGGCAGAGTTTTGCCCTGGGGGCCTTTGCCTCTCTTCAGTTTATTGGCTCTCAAGCTGATTCTCCAGGAAACTGATAAGTACTCTGGGAGTGATAGGTAAAGCTCTCCCTGGGCCATAATATGCCCACAACGGCATTGAAGCCATTCAAGGACAGCCGACACAGTTGGCCATAAGATTGCGGGGGAGGGCCCCGGCCCCTTCTCCCTCCGTCCCTCCCCTCGGCCTTTGGGCCTTCATGCCAGCGGGCGTGGCTGCGCTGCCGCTTCCTGGCCGAGCTCCCGGCCTCCTCCCCGCGCCCCAGCCGCCCGCGCCGGCCCCGCCAGCCTCTCCCGGCGCAGGTGTGGCTCCTCGGTGCCCCAGCCTGGGTTGGGGGCTGGGGCGGAGTGGGAGGCGAGCGGGGGCGGTGGGGCAGCCCGTCACACAACACACACCCCTCACCCCACATGAGCTCTCTCCAAGTGGCTCTGGTCCATTGTGAGAATCACCAGAAAGCTTCCCTGCCCGACAGTCAGCTTAACAAACCGGGGGTGGCGCTTGCAGGACTGGGAGTTGGCTGGCCGAGAAGACAGGCGAGAGGTGCGGCTCTGTGAGCTGCCTCCACTGCCAAACCCGGGTTTGTTCTAAGCCTTTTCCCCTGCTGCACAACTGGCCAGCACGTTACCTGCCCCCACGGTTTGTGTCACCAAAGAAGAACAGGAAAGAGAGGCAGGGAAATGAGATTGTACGAGACAGGCAGGAGTGCCGGCAAATATGGGTTGGAAAATGCCTGGAGATTTGGGGAGGGAGGGGTTTGGGGAGAGGAGGGAGCTTAGTGATGCCCCAGAGACCACCCTCTGAAGCAGCCCTTCCTTCAGCTGGAATTCCAGGAGATCTCCAGGCCCCACATGGAAGTTGGCAACTCTATCAGGCAGGTAGGCAGGGACAATAAAGGAAAGAAGAAAGAGACAGGAAGGATGGGATAATGAGGGGGAAAAACCCAGAGAGGGAGCAAGATAAAAGGAGGGGCCTTGAAAAGAACAGGGGAATAAGATACTCCCCCACCCCAACTATTTGGGGATGAGGTTATTATTTCCTTTCTCTCAATCAATGACATTTCCCTACTCCCTTCTTTGCATAACTGAGGGGCTGATTCCCCACTCTATAATTCCTTGCCCATCTGTGCGGCTACGGTAGGATTGCCAACCTCCAGGTAGTAGATGGAGATCTCCTGCTATTACAACTGATCTCCAGCCAATAGCGATCAGTTCACCTGGAGAAAATGGCTGCTTCAGCAATTGGACTCTATGGCATTGAAGTCCCTTACCCCCAACCCCACCCTCCTCAGGCTCCGCCTCAAAAACCTCCCACTAGTGGCAAAGAGAGACCTGGCAACCCTAGGCCACAGCCAAGTTCTTTTTTTTTTTTTATAATAATTTTATTGGTTTTTGTAATACAAATTTTCCATGATAATAAACAACAATAAAGGTAATATGAAATTCAAAATTCTAACTCAATGTTGTTATACTTTCTTAAATTCATAACAAAAAAAAAACAATTAAAGGAAAATTTATGACTTCCCCTTCACCTCTGTCCGCCTCTTAATAAAATATTCATCCCATCGTAATTGGTTTGATCTTAACTATTCATAAACTCATTTAACTTTCATAAAACATCTTCTATTTATATAAATGATTATAAATCTTAATATTAATTGTATCTTCTAGATCAAATTAGTAAGTATTCTTCCATTTCCCCCAGTTTTAATTCATATTCACAATATTTCATCCAATCCTCCCATTCCCCTAAAAATCGAACATTGTCTTTTTCGTTTAAAATAGCTGTAAGTTTTGCCATTTCCACCATTTCAAACATTTTCCCAATCCAGTCTTTTTTCCAGGGAATTTCTGCCCCTTTCCATTTTGCTGCATATAACAGTCTCGCAGCTGTTGTAGCATAAATCAAAAAAGTTCTTTGTGTTAGCAAATCATCAGGTATCATACTTAGTAGCATCATTTCTGGTGTTTTGGGTATATTTTTTTGTACTATTAGTCTCAATTCATTGTAGATCATATCCCAAAAATCTTTAGCTTTATCACAAGTCCACCACATATGGTAAAAGGAACCAATTTCCTCATTGCATTTCCAACATTTAGGGGATGTCACTTTGTATATCTTTGCAATCTTCTTAGGTGTTAAATGCCATCTATACATCATTTTATAAATGTTTTCTCGAATTGATTGCGCATTTATTCCTTTTAAATCTTTTGACCAAAGTCTTTCCCATTTATTTAAAGCAATATCATGTCCCATATTTTGAGCCCAGTCAATCATAGTTGGTTTAATTGTCTCCTGCTCACAGTATAATGTTAAGAGTAGGTTATACATTTTAGAGATCAGTTTCAGATTGTTCTCTAGTAACATCTTGTGGAAAGGGGACTTTTCTTTAGAAAATCCATTTTTCATATCTTGTACAAAAACTGATTTAATTTGACAATATTGCAACCATTGTAAATCCTCTTTAAGAAATTGAAATTCCTTTAATGAACATTTTTTCCCCTCCCAGTTAATTAATTCCTGGTAGATTATAAATTTGTCCGGTCTAAGTGGACATAGTGTTAGCATTTCTTGCGGTGAAATCCACATCGGTGTTATTGGTTAAAAAATATGTTTATATTTCATCCAGATGCGCAATAAGGAGGACCTGATTATATGATTCCTAAATGATGCTTGTATCTTAATTTTGTCATACCATAAATAGCCATGCCATCCACTGATATTATTGAAGCCTTCAAGCTCTAACAAACGTGTATTTGATAAAGTTATCCAGTCTTTTAGCCATGTTAAAGCTACCGCTTCAGCGTAAAGTTGAAAGTTAGGTAATGCCAGACCTCCTCTAACTTTAAGGTCCACCAAATATTTGTAAGCAATCCTCGGTTTTTTTCCTTGCCAGATGAAGTTTAAAATGTCCTTCCTCCAAGTATCAAAGTATTTAACATGTGATATTATAGACAAATTTTGGAATAAGAAGAGCATCCTTGGTAGCACATTCATTTGAATTGTTGAAATACGTCCCAATAGTGACAACTTTTTATTTGACCAGATAATCATACCAGCTTTAATTTTACCCCATAATTTAAAGTAGTTATTAATTAACAATTCTTTGTTCTTCGCTGAGATCCAGATTCCCAAATATTTAACTTTGTTGACCTTTTCCCAACCTGTAAACGAGATAAATTCCTGTTGCTCTATTTCTGATAGATTCTTGAATATTATCTTTGTTTTTTCTTGATTAACTTTGAATCCCGATATTTCCCCAAAGTCGTCCAAAGTTTCTTGTAGTATCTTCATTGATTGTGTTGGGTTTTCTAGAATTAACAGGAGGTCATCCGCGAATGCTCTCAACTTAAATTCATGTTTTTTAATTTTTAAACCGCGAATGTCCTCCATACTCCTTAGTTTACAGCATAATGTTTCCAACACCAACAAAAATAATAGCGGAGACAGAGGACAACCTTGTCTAGTTCATTTCTTGATTTGACAATTATCCGACATTGATTCATTCACCAAAATTTTTGCCTGTTGGGATGTATAGATAGCCGATATACCTTTCAAAAAACGGTCTCCAAAATTTAATTTTTCCAATGTTTTTTCGATAAAATCCCATGAGACCATATCAAAGGCTTTTTCCGCATCCAAAAATACAAAGGCAGCTGATCGTTGAATATTCTGATCATAATATTCCAATGAGTCCAATAAGATTCTTATATTGTCTTTAATTTGCCTTCCTGGAACAAAGCCCGCCTGATCTTCATGTATAAGATCTTTGATAAATTGTCTCATCCTGTTCGATAAGACCGAGGCATAGATCTTATAATCCACATTTAACAACGAAATAGGTCTATAGTTTGATGTTTTTTCTGGATCTCTTCCTTCCTTGGGTATCAACGATATGTATGCATGGGACCAAGTCTCTGGAGATACTCCCTTGTCCAAAATTGTATTACAAAGTAATACAAAAAAGTCTGCTAAGTTGTCACTAAATGTTCTATAAAATAATGCAGTAATTCCATCTGGTCCAGGTGTCTTATCCGGTTTTTGTTTCTTTATTGCTTCTTGTATTTCTTCCCTTGTAATTGGAGCATCTATCCATTCTCGTTGGGCTGTTGAAAGAACATTCATCTGTATCGAACTTAAGAATTTATCTATTTTCTGTTTTGAAATATTTTCTTTCTGATACAGCTTAGTGTAAAATGAAACAAATTCTTTTTGTATATCTGTAGTTGAATGAACTGGTCCTTTAGCAGTTTGAATTTTTGTTATAATCTTCTTCTGAAATGAGTCTTTCAATTGTGTTGCTAAAAATTTTCCAGGTTTATTAGCATGTTCAAAATATTTTTGTTTGGCAAATTTTAAATTTTTATTCATTTCCTCCATTATAACCAAATTTAATTGGTGTTTGGATACAGAAATCTTCATTTGTATATCGTTTTTATCTTCTTCTTGTAATGCCATAACAAGTTTTTGCTCCAAATTTTGTAAATCCCATAGTATATTATTGGTAAATTGTAGTTGAGTTTTCCTCCACGCCGCATGTTTCTGTATCATAAATCCTCTTAGAACTGCTTTAAATGCATCCCACACTGTATTCAACGTAGTTTCTCCATTGAGATTAAATTCAAAAAAGTCTTTAATCAAGTCGTGTAGTTCTTTTTGAATCTTATCTTCCTTTAGAAGTTTATCATTCAATCGCCATCTAAATGCTTGTTTATTGTTCCACTCAAATGTAACTGGATTGTGATCAGAAAAAGTTCTTGGTAAAATATGTATTTTACGTAGTTGCCTGAAAATTGATTTACTAGCCCAAATCATGTCTATTCTGGAGTGTGAGTCATGTCTCGCTGAATAAAAGGTATATTCTTTGGCTGTAGTATTCATTGTTCTCCAAATGTCTTGTAATTCCAATTCTGTAGCCATGGTGAAGAAGGTTTTGGGTAAACATCCTTCATTTTCGTCTTTTGCTTTTGATTTTTTATCCAAGATTGGGAGAATAACACCATTTAGGTCACCCATCAATAAAATCTGATCATTAGCGTACTGAGAGATCAGTTCGTGCAGTTGTCCATAAAATTTTGTTTTTCCTTCATTGGGAGCATATATTCCTACCACAATCGTCTTTTGCCCCAATATTTTGGTTTTAATAATTACAATTCTCCCTTCGTTGTCTTTATATAGTAACTCAGGACTAAGGTTAGAATGAGCGTATATTACTACTCCCTTAGTTTTTGTTTTAGCTGATGCAACAAATGCTTGTCCAAGCATTTGCCTATCCAAGTATTTTTTGTGTTTTGTTGCTATATGAGTCTCTTGCAAGCAAATTAGGGAGTATTTGTATTTCTGTAAATATTTGAAAATTCTAGCCCTTTTAGTTTTTTCATTCAAACCGTTCACATTCCAAGAAATTACTTTTGCCATGGTACAGTGATTATTGAAGCAAAATATGCAGTCTATAATTTAGTTCCTCCTGCTGCTCCCTGTGATTCTTCTTCTTCTTCTTGTTCTTCTTCCTCTTCCTTTTGATCCCCAGTTAATCCTTTAAGATCTGATTTATATTTCCTCAGAAATTTTCCCACATCTGCTGTAGATGTAATTGTCATTTTCATTTCTTTGTAGGTAAAGGCCAAGCCTTGTGGCATAATCCAGCGATATTTGATACCATTAGCTTTCAAAACAGACACAAATTCTTTGTAATTATTCCTCTGTGAGAGTAGATGTCTTGGTATGTCCTTTAATAAAATTAGAGGAGTGTCTCCTGCTGACACCGGGTTGTCATAATGCATCTTCATGATCTTATCCTTAATCCTAGTGTCATAGAACACTATCATCAGGTCTCTTGGCTTAGACCTTTTCATTCTAGCAGGTAATGGTATTCTGTATACTCTGTTAATAGCTTGGTTCAATTCTTGTTCATCCATTTGAAACAGGTAGGCCAGATTTGGAACTGCAGTTTCTTTGTTATCTCCCATCATATCTGGAAAATTGCGCAGACGAAGGTTGGTCTCTCTCACTCTCATCTCCATCATGGCTATTTGATCTTTTACAGCTGTCTGATTTAATTGTATTGTTTCAATCTGTTTTTCTTGGCTTGCTAATTTTTTCTTTGTATCCTTATGCTCTTCCATCACTTTCTTTATTGATAAATCCATTGCTTGCATATCTGACTTCATAGTACTCATTTGAGTTTTTACTTCTTTAAGGTCTCCTGTTACCACATCCAATTTGTGATTAATGGCTTGAGATGCTTGGCCAAGATTTGTCATCATAGAAGTTAGCTGTGCCATCTGTGTAGACATCTGTTCAAACTGCTTGGTTGTTGCCTCTGTTTGTTTGGCTAACATGTCCTGTAATTTTTTATCCATAATTGAAACTTGTGCTGTCTCCTTCAGTTTAGTGTAGGCAGGGCTATGCAGTGAGCCAGATCGGGGCCGAGTTCCAGACATTTACATTGGAATAAAGCTGGTAAAAGTCATGTCCTCAGACAGGGCCCTCCAGATGGTGATTAATAGAGGGTAGTTCAATGATCAGCTTAATAATTTTTTCGGATTGAAAAGAGCCAAATTTGGCTTTAAAACAGCTTGATAAAGTTTTGAAATACCAACGAGTTTTACTGGACGCTCTAGGTCGGATCTACCAGGAAGTATTCCGGAAGTTGAATTTGCCGCGGACCTTCTACCGCCTCATCTCGATGGTTGTTTCCTTCAGGAATTGTTTCTGTGTTACTCAAGTGCGACGCGTATCCGGTCCTGCGACTTGTTTCCTGTTGTTATGACTCAGATGATAGAGAGGGTGGTATAGAGGGGCTTCCGGTCTGATGAATCCCTTGCTGCTAACGTGGCAGGAAATTCTTTTTCACCAGAGAATCAGGAAGAAATTCACCCTCCCCTTCCCTCCAAGTTGCTTCTCATTGGAGGAAATTTTAGTCCGTCATCTAAGCGTCCTTCCAACTCTTTGTTTTGGTTTAAGCTGATCTATTTGAAAAAGCCTCCTGACGCTAATCCTGATGGAATTTACAAATCAAACTTTCCCGATTCAAATAAGGGAGGAGCAGAGGTACTAGGAATATCTTCATCTACCCCCCGGTTATTCGGTAATGCCAGTAAGAGACGAAGGGTTCTTTGTACTCACTTAGGCATCGAGAGGTGAGGTTCTTTTCTTAAAGTAGTCCTTATGTTGGTATTAAGGTGGTGGAGGGTAGAGCCTTATGCCAAAGTTGCGTTTTGGCGATTCCTTTCCATAAGTGCCCTCGCAGGACCGGCGTCCAAAGCTCCGGGGGACTTATAAAGCTCCCTCAGAGTCTTTGGGAGGTCAAACTGCGTTTGTGGGCTGCAGGGAATTCCTGCTGTCCGACCCACTTGCAAGGGTCGGATTGGGGTGCATATATCACCCCTAAATTGGCGCAAACTTGGATTTCCCCCAGGACAACCTGAGGGAACGTCGTACTCGTCCCAGCGCACCACCGGAAGTCCAGGCCACAGCCAAGTTCTGAGGAGAAAGAAGTCACGGCAAGCACCGAGCTGAAGAGCGGCTGGGGAGGGCGGGTCATCTCTGTTGTATGCTGCTACGGACTGGCTGTTGTTCTACATATACCTGGATCAGGGGAAAGCTGAAGACATCGTTTATCTTGATTTCCATAAGGCTTTTGATAAGGTTCCACATAGCATTCTTGTTGACAAGTTGGGAAAATGTGGTTTAGATCCTATCACTGTTTGGATCTGTAACTAGTGGACAGATTGCACCCAAAGAGTGCTCGTTAATGGTTCCTCTTCCACTCGGAGAGGAGTGACTAGTGGAGTGCCTCAAGGATCTGTCCTGGGCCCTGTGTTGTTCAATATCTTTATAAATGATTTGGATGAAGGAATAGAGGGGATGCTTATTAAATTTGCAGATGATACTAAATTGGGAAGGGTTCAAATATGGTAGAAGACAGAGCCAAGATACAGGATGATTTAACAGGCTGGAGAATTGGGCTAAAACTAATAAAATGCACTTCAACAAAGATAAATGTAAAGTTCTGCATTTAGGTAGGAAAAATCAAATGCATAATTATAGGATGAGGGAGACTTGTCTGAGCAGTAGTGTGTGCGAAAAGGATCTTGGGGTCTTAGTCGATCAAACACTGAACATGAGTCAGCAGTGTGATGCGGTAGCTAAAAAGGAAATGTGATCTTGGGCTGCATCAACAGAAGTATAGTGTCCAGATCACTCGAAGTGATGGTATCACTTTGCTCTGGTTAGACATCACCTAGAGTACTGAGTTCAGTTTGGGGCACCACAATTTAAGAAAGATATAGACAAGCTGGAACGTGTCCTATGAGGAAAGGTTGAAGGAGCTGGGTATGTTTAGCCTGAAGAGAAGAAGACTGAGAGGTGATACGATAACCATCTTCAAGTATTTGAAGGGCTGTCATATAGAGGAGGGTGCCGGGTTGTTTTCTGTTGCCCCAGAAGGTCGGACCAGAACCAACGGGTTGAAATTAAAGCAAAAGAGTTTCCATCTAGACATTAGGAAGAATTTTCTAACAGAGCAGTTCCTCAGTGGAACAGGCTTCCTCGGGAGGTGGTGAGCTCTCCTTCCCTGGAGGTTTTTAAGAAGAGGTTAGATGGCCATCTGTCAGCAATGCAGATTCTATGACCTTAAGCAGATGATGAGAAGGAGGGCATCCTGGCCATCTTCTGGGCATAGAGTAGGGGTGACTCTGTGTGTGTGTGTGGGGGGGAGACAGTTGTGAATTTCCTGCATTGTACAGGGGGTTGGACTAGATGATGCTTGTGGTCCCTTCCAACTCTATGATTCTATGATTCTACTGGCACAACAGTGACATGCCAGTACTCTGTCACTTCCAGTAAAAACCTTGACATCATGGGATGCCTGAGGTTTTCAACACTCTTTGGCAAGTTTTCGCAAACCCTAGAGCAGTGATGGCGAACCTTTTAGAGACCGAGTGCCCAAACTGCAACCAAAAACCCACTTATTTATTGCTGAGTGCCAATGCGGCAATTTAACCTGAATACCACCCCCAGAGGGGGCCCAGAGGGAGAGGCTAGGGTTGCCAAGTTCCTCTTCGCCATGAGTGGGAGGTTTTTGGGGTGGCGCCTGAGGAGGGCAGGGTTTGGGGAAGGACTTCAGTGCCATAGAGTCCAATTGCCAAAGTGGCAATTTTTTCCAGGGGAACTGATCTCTATTGGTTGGAGATCACCTGTAATAGCAGATCTCCAGCTAGTACCTGGAGATTGGCAACTAGTTCCTTAGTGTTTTCTCTCTACATATCAAGACAAATGGAAAGGTGTTTGGAGGATAGCTTGTGGGCACTTCAAAGGTGGAATAGGACTGCACGCCCCTCCGCCCGCACAGACCCAGAGGGTGCTGGAGAAGCCGCTGGAGGGAAAGAAGGAAGGAAGGAAAGAAGGGAAGGGAGGGGGAAAGGGAAGGAAGGGAGGGAGAGAAAGAAAGAAAGAAAAAGAGAGAGAAAGGGAGAAAGAAATGGAGCAAGGGAGAGAAAGAAAAGGACAGAGGGAGACAGAAAAAGAAAGAGGCCATTTATGCATGGGAGGTTTTGCCTTGGATTTGCCACTCGGTGGGGCGCGGCGGCAGGCTTGTGAGAGGCGAGCAGGGTGGGGCAGAGGGCGCCTCCTTCGCACCCACCGACCAGCCATGCCCCTCCGCCCGCACAGGCCCAGAGGGCGCCGGAGAAGCCGCCAGCCATGCCGAGTGTGGGCGCTCGGCTTCTGTTCCCTGCTCTCCCACCCGCCTGGCTGGCCGCGCACGCTCCAGCGGCAGCAATGGCGGCAGCTTCTGTGGGAGAGTCCGGGGGCCACCGCCAATGATGTCGGAGGTTCCCCACCCCTGGGCTACAGCCTCCCCCATCCGGGGTGGGGCAGAGCCCAGCGGCTTGGAGGAACCGTGAGTGCCGGCAGAAAGGGCTACGCGTGCCGGAAGTGGCACCCGTGCCATAGGTTCGCCAACACGGTCCTAGAGCATCCCATGACACTACTTACCGTTTTCACCAGAAGTGAACCATTAATCTGCGCACCCCCACTCCCCTTCCTATTTCCACCTGCCGCTGCTTCAGGCACTGGCAGGCCACACCTTCCAAAGCAGCCGTTTTATCCAGGGGAACTGATCTCTGTAGCCTGGAAATGAGTTGTAATTCCAGGAGATCTCCAGGTCCCACCAGGAGGTTGGCAATCCTAGACCAATGGCTCCAAGAAGCTCACAAACAGGGCTTGGAAGCAATAGCTGCCCCTGCTGCTTGCTGTGTGCTCCAGCACTTGGCAAATGGGGAGGGGATGGAGCACATGATTTTCATGCAGCAAGCAACAGGGTCCCAGTTGGGCATTTCCAGGACAAAGGATCTTGTGACGCAGAGCTGCAAGGCAGTTGCTTTGCTAGTCAGATCAGACAGTACCAGGCTAGGCGGACCACTGGCCTGCCTTGTGCATCACCTGAAATTTATCTCCAAAATAGTTAATACAACGACTGTCAAGGAATTCCTTTCTGCCTTACAAATGGTGTGTGCATCTTGGGGCTAAAACGCATGGTCACTTAGCCCAGTTCCAGCCCCATTCCAGCCCAGTTCCCTCCCAGTTTCACTCAGGATCAAATCTTCGCAAACGGACGATACCTTATTTACTCTTCTTTCAGCCCTGTATCAAAGCGAAATGAACCCACCCTTTCCCATTCCTCTTCTGGGAGAAACAGAAACAGAAACAGGGGGAAACATAGATGATTGGCATCTCTCACAGCCAATCGCGAAGCAGTGTTTGAAGCGGCAGGGATTCAGCTGTTTCCTGCCTGCTGCTACTTCGGAGCTTTTTCTGAGAAAAAGAAAGTCATTTTAAAACGAGGCTTGGATTCCCCCCCCCCTTCTTTCAGGTAGCTCCGTTTTTTGTTTTTTAGTTCTTAAAATGCTTTTAAAATTACAGGCGGCGGGTGGGGGGGAAGCCTCCATTAGTCAATTCGAAAGGACCAATCACCAGGAGCTGGGGGGGGAGGGCTTACTCAGCAGGAACCCGCATTTTCTGAGGAGGCTGAAGTTGGTTCCTTATTCCCAGTTCGTTCCCTATTCCCAGTTCCTTATTCACATTTCCTAGTTTGTGAATGATTTTGAGGACATTTCAAAAGCTCTTCACCCCAAGATATGGATTGGACCACCACATATCAGACACCCCCACATTCAGGGGACTGTGCCCTTCCAGATGGCGCATGCTGGGTCCTGGTCCAAAGTCCGGTTCTTGTGCCAGCGGCTCCCAAGTGGGGTGACCTAGGACAGATGCCCATACAGACCCTGCACCCCAAAATAATCTTTGGACCATCCCAAATGACACATCCCCACACTCCAGAGACTGTCCCCTCCAAGAAGACATACCGCGGTGCCCGGTCCAAACACCGGTTCTGGTGCCATTGACTTCTTTTTGGGTCCACCCCCCCCCCAGAAACCTGTATTGCAAAGAGGTTTTGAATAAGGAACTGGAGCTCTGCACCCCAAAATATGGATTGGGCCACCACATATCATACACCCCCACATTCAGGGGACTGTGCCCTTCCAGATGGCGCATACTGGGTCCTGGTCCAAAGTCCGGTTCTTGTGCCAGCGGCTCCCAAGTGAAGTGCCCCCAGGACCAAGGCACATGCAGACACTGGGGCTCAGCTGCACCCAAAAATTAGCCTGAAGAGAAGAAGACTGAGAGGGGATATGATAACCATGTTCAAGTACTTGAAGGGCTGTCATATAGAGGAGGGTGCTGAGTTGTTTTCTGTTGCTCCAGAAGGGCGGACCAGAACCAACGGGTTGAAATTAAATCAAAAGAGTTTCTGTCTAGACATTAGGAAGAATTTTCTAACAGTTAGAGCAGTTCCTCAGTGGAACAGACTTCCTCAGGAGGTGGTGGGCTCTCCTTCCCTGGAGGTTTTTAAGAAGAGGTGAGATTGCCATCTGTCAGCAATGCTGATTCTGTGACCTTAGGCAGATGATGAGAGGGAGGGCATCTTGGCCATCTTCTGGTCTCTAGGGGCGTGGAGGGGGGAGGTAGTTGTGAATTTCCTGTATTGTGCAGGAAGTTGGACTTGATGGCTGTAATGTATGTGCATCAGTAAGACCATAGCGAAGAAAGCCCAGGAGCTTGAGTCCTGGGCAAAGGCTCCTAAGCCCTGCTCACATGATTGGCCACAGCCAACTCATCCCATTGGCCCTAAGCCAGGTCATGCCATTGGTGACCTGGGGGTTGTTTTCCCCCTATCACGGATCAGGGGGGGAGCGGCCACCGGGGGGCCAGGGGTACATATAAGCAGGGCCAGGTTGTACAGTTCCTCAGTTCCCTACTGTCATTGCTGAAATCAATAAAGCTGCGTTGTTGTTGGAACTCCGTCTCGACTTCGTGTGTCCTCCCCACGCGGACTTAACAATGGCCCTAGCGGTCCCTTCCAACTCTATGATTCTATGAGGTAATAATTCACTCTTCAGATAGTGGTTAAAAAAAAGGTAAAGGTAAAGGTCCCCTGTGCAAGCACCGGGTCATTCCTGACCCATGGGGTGACGTCACATCCTGACGTTTACTGGGCAGACTTTGTTTACAGGGTGGTTTGCCAGTGCCTTCCCCAGTCATCTTCCCTTTACCCCCAGCAAGCCAGGTACTAATTTACTGACCTCGGAAGGATGGAAGGCTGAGTCAACCTTGAGCCGGCTACCTGAAACCAATTTCTGTTGGGATCGAACTCAGGTCGTGAGCAGAGCTTGGACTGCAATACTGCAGCTTACTACTCTGCACCATAGGGCTCTTTCAGATAGTGGTTAGGGGTTGGAAATGTATTTTGCTTTACTGGGACCCTCCCAAGCAGTCTGGCCCCACAATAAAGTCAGAAAGTGGGGGAGGCGATAGGTTCCCTTGCTGATTAGCAACTGGTTACACAGCAGGAAGCGGAGAGGAGTAAATGCACAACTCTCCAACAGAGAGAAGTATGCAGTGCATTTTCACAGGTATCTGTACTGAGAGAAGTGTGATTTGTTCATGAATGATCCGGAACTGGGGTGAGCAGTGAAGTGGCCACCTTTGCAAATGATGTTGAATTGTTCAGGCTTGGGAGAAGCAAAGCGGATTGTGAAGAGCACAAAAAAGATCTCTCCATATTGGATGAATGGATGACAAGTGGCAAATACGGTTCAATACAGGTAAGTGTAAAGTGATATAGACTGGAGTGAAAAATCTGATTGTATACACTGATATACACTGAGTTAGTGCTGAATGATGAGGAAAGAGATCATGGGGTCATGGTGGACAGTTCAAAAAAGACTTCTGTGCAGTTCAACGAAATGTGTAGTAGCAGAGGTAGAAAAGGGATTTATTATAAAAGAGACTGAAAACAAGAGAGCCGGTATCATAATGTCTATAGTGCAGTCACATTGTGAATATCCTACTGTGTACAATTCTGGTTGCCATATCTAAAAAAGAATATTGTGGTGGTGGAAAAGGTACAAAAAACAGCAACCAAAATGATCTAGGGGTTGGAGCACCTTTGCCTAGAAGAGAAAGTTAATGATTTTAGGTCAATTCCCAATCTCATTGTGCCTTGGGTGCTTTTGGAATTTGTGTGAAACTGACCAAGTGTTTTGCTAGGCCTTGATTAAAATTTGTGTGGCAGGAGCCACACATGGGACCCCAGGAGCCAGAGTATACAAGCCCTGAGGACACTGCCCTGCCCTGGGCAATGCCATAATTATTGGCATAACTATTAAGCCATAATTATTGGCTCCTGAGAAGGCTGTTCATTGACCCTTCGGGACAGGTGGGAAAGGGAGAAGCGACAGAGAGGGGAGGAGACCAGCCTGACCCCTCTGCACCAAAATGACATTCACAACAAGACAGGGGAGGTTTCCTTTAGGACTGCATTTAGTGAAGTTTAGTAGCACTCCTGAGTAGTGATTTTAAATTTTGGTTTTATGTTTTTAATGTATTTTATTCTATGTTTTATCAATGTTTGTAAGCCACCTTTAGCTCCCCTAAGGAAGAAAGGCAGCCAATAAATGTTTTCAATAAATAATGACTAAAAAGGTTCTTACTTGTCCTGCTCTCTCCCCTTGCACAAAATATGCCCTTTATCTTGGCAGAGTGGATCTCTTCTTCTTCCCCTCTTTCTGCTTTCACATCTTGAGTTTATCTGGAAAGAATACAAAAGGGGAAATGCTTGGCTGAAGTTGTTGGAGAAGTCTCCATTCTTCTAATGAAGACCAGGCTGCTTCTCTAATGACCGAATTGTGGAGCAGTGAAGGCGCAGGGGCTCAGCGGGAAAGAGGGAGAGAAGCAGCAGGCAAGTGTGGTTTTGAAAACTGCTCGAACCTTCTGGGATTTTGACAATCCTACTGAGTTCAATAAAGGCAGTATCTGAACCCCACCAGCTTCGTTGGGAATCTCACCTGCCAGTAAATAATTCCCGCACGTGGCTTGCACGACAGGAAGGCAAGCTTAGAGTCTGGCAGACTCCGAGATGGTGGCGTAATGTTCTGTGCACACATATGTGATGGAGATAGGATCATGGTTGTGGAGGGGATTCCTAGGAAGAGGGAAAGGCATAGTAGCCTGAATGCTGCCCTAGGACTTGGAAATCCTGGGTTCTAATCCCTGCCAGGCCATTGAGCTCCAAGAGTGGGGGTCCCCAACCGTTTTCAGCCTGCAAGCTAGGGTTGCCAACCTCCAGGTAGTAGCTGGAGATCTCCTGCTATTACAATTGATCTCCAGCTGATAGGGATCAGCTCACCTGGAGAAAATGGCTGCTGTGGCAATTAGACTCTATGGCACTGAAGTCCCTCCCCTCCCCAAACCCTGCCTTCCTCAGGCTCTGCCCCAAAAACCTCCCGCTGGTGGCAAAGAGGGACCTGGCAACCCTAGCGCGGGCACCCTTGGCATTCTGACACAAAATGGCTGCCACAGGAAGAGTAGCCAGCCACAGAATGGCTGCCAGAGGTGACCTTCAGTCACATAGTGAAGCTCCTTGCGCTGAGACGGCAGCTGCTGCCAAAGGAACATCTTTAAAAATCTGCACAGCTGATCAAATCTCCAGTGGCCAATCAGAAGCCTTGTTGGGGAAAAGCCCCACCTGGCCCCGCCCACTTTCTAAACACACTTGGCGGGCCCCAGGAAGGGACCATGTTGGGGACCCTTGTCCTAGGGTGACCCCTAGGCCAGTCTTCTCCCACCCCAGAACAGCCCACCCCAAAGGGTTGCTGTGAGTATAAACCAGGAAAGAAAAACCCCGCACCTCGGCCTGAGCCTCCTGCAGAAAGGGCAGGATAGAAATGCAAAATGTTTCTATTCCACTCTCCCAAATTGCTATTGAAACTGGAGCATATTCTACTCAGCTGCAAATCCCTTTATCTTCCCTTTTTGATGACAGAAAAGTCCACACAACAAATGCCTCCTAAGAGGATGGCTTGCATAAAAATATAATTACCGGTAATCATTGTTTCTTTCTGTCTTTTTATTTATTTACATTGTCTATAGTTGACCTTTCCTTCAGAGACTCAAGGCAAATTACACAGAGTAAGCCAGTGCAGTCATTAGGCTGAGACATCTAATGGGGCTGCCTGCTGTTAGGTCCTCTGGCATTTCTTTAGGGTGCAGAAAACGCTTCTCATACATCATCTTGTTGTAAGCTGTTCAACAGCCTTGCAGAGACGGTGTGAATAATCACTCCTCTGTTGTGCCTGCCTGAGGCTGAGAGAGTACAGCTTGCCTGAGGCCGTCCAATGAATTTGTGGCAGAAGGAAGATTTGATCCAGACCCTTCTTGCCAGACAACTGCCTTCAGGAAACTGGGCACCAGGGACCTGTTGATCATTGAGGCCAACAATGGAGGTCTATCTAGTGATCTATCTAGAAAGTCTATCTAGTGATCACAGACCACAGCCATCTGTAACGTACACATACTTTCACCTTGGACTGGTGAACCAGGGCTGGCCATTTAAATACTTTTTTTTTTAAGTGACACGATGTGCAACTTTTTAAAAAGATCACAAAATGGTCCCAGGGTTAGAGAGAGTTTACATCCTTTTATGCAGGGACGTTCCCCTGCGGTCACCCCTTCTGAATGCTTTGGGTCTTCCTTTTGATTAGGCATGCCTTTTCCTCTCATTAGAGGTAACCTCACTCTCCCTGTGCATTTTGACCCCATTTCCCAGATCTGGCTAAAACAGCATCTGGAAAACATGGGCAAAACACACGGGGAGAGGGAGGCAACCTCTGGCGGGCGGAAAAGGCATGCCTAATCAAAAGGAAGCCCCGAAGCGCTGCATAAAAGGCCTACAACAAGTTCCTTCATTGCCCCCCCCCCAAATATTTGCAGTCAAAACTCAGGCTCTGTTCACATGTGAATGCATTTACAACAAATCTGTATGTGCATGTACCTGTTTGTAAGAAAGAGCCAAAGGAAGTTCACTTTACCAATGAAATCAGGGCCCAAATAGGGCTGCCATTTCTGAGTGGGCAAATACCTGGAGATTTTGGGAGTAGAGCCTGTGGTTAGCGGGGTCTGGGGAAAGGACGGGCCTCAGCAGGATCTGCCCCCCCAGACTGACCTGCAAAGCAGCCCTTTTCTCCCGGAGAACTGAGCTCTGTGTGGAAATCAGTTGTAATTTTGGGAGATCTCCAGGGCCCACCTGTAGGTTTGTAACCCTAGCAGTACCTGGATAAATGTGGGCTTTCAATTAGAAGTGCAGCCATACTTGGGTTGAATGTAATGTGAGAATTACTCAACACGTGCATAAAGTAGGGTTGCCAGGTCCCCGAGCCACTGGCGGGTGATGGGAGGGGAGGGTTGCCAGTTCCAGGTCAGAAACTCCTGGAGATTTTGGGGTGGAGCCTGGGGAGGACAGGGACCTCGGAGGGGCACAATGCCACAGAGCCCCCCTTCAACGCATCCATTTCCTCCAGGGAAACTGATCTCTGTCCTCTGGAGATGAGCTGTAATTCCAGGGGATCCCCGGGTCCTGCCTGGAGGCTGCTGGCATCCCTAGCGTAAAGAGACAAGCAAGGGCAGACTGTGGCTCAGGGGCAGAGCTTCTGCTTGGCACGCAGAAGGTCCCAGGTTCAATCGGCAAGGAGGTGACGTGAAAGTCCCTTTTGTGCCTGAGACCCCGGAGAGCCGCTGCCGGCCTGAGTAGACAATAGTGACTCTGATGGAGCCAGGGTCTGGTTCAGTAGAAGGCAGCTTCATGTGTCCACGTGTCCACGGGTTGTACGTGCATAGCGTCACTTGTGAACAGGGCGTCAGTCCTAGCCCTTCTGCTGGACACGGAGGCCTTCCGGGCAGGAGGGCGCGCGGAGCCCCCTGCCTTCTGGCGGCGGCGCGAGGAGGAGGAGGAGGAGGAGGAGGAGGAGGAGCGTCGCGGCTCCCGGCCCCTCCGGCTGGCCGCGCTGCCTTCCCGGGCGGAGCCCCGGGCCGAGCCCAGCGAGCCGAGCCGCCGCCCAGGTGGGGCGCGATGCGATGCGATGCGATGCGGTGCCTGCCGGCGCCGGGCGGGCGAGGAGCCCCCGCGAGGACCAGCGGCCCGGGCCGGCCCCGCAGCCCAGCAAGGCGAGTACCCGGCCGGGGGACGGGAGGGGACGGGACGGGTCGGGTCTTCTCCCCCCGTGGGCCGGCGCGTGTCGGGGAGAAGGAGCCGTCCGCCGGGAGGGGGATCCCAACGGCGCGCCTGCCACAGTCCCCGCTGCCTATCACGGAGATCTTCATTCTGGCCTACCTTACAGGGCTGTTGGAAGGATCACCGCAGCCTGCTGGCTGGCTGTGAAGTGCTTTGGACGCGGCGAGTGGCCCTTCTGTCGCAGACCTGCCTGCAGCCGCGGCGGCGGTTTGCGTGCTGGGCGGGGGAGCGGGCAGACCCGGGGCTGCGTCCCGGAGGCCGGAGGCGGGCGGGAGGCGCGCGGCTGCGGCGCTCCGCAGCACTCAGCTGGCAGCTGCGGGGACCCAGAAGAACCGGCCTGCAGTGCTGCCGGGGGGGGGGGGGAGGTGGGGGTGTTTGAAAGTGCCGGCTGGCAATCGGAGGGGGGCTGGGGGAAATGGGCCCAACCTTCTGTCTGCCTGCCGGCACCTTTAAAACAAAACCAACCACAACAAGCACAGTTGGGATTCTGACGGGAGGTTTCAAGGAGACCCGGGGAACTCTGGGCGGGCGGAGGGCAGCTCGCAGCAGAGGCTCTCCGCAGGCAAAAGCGAGGCATTTGAGAGAAGTTTCAGCAGTTGCCTGAGAAAAGCGGCCATTTTTGTGTGGCCCAATGATCGGTTGTCCACCTTGCTGCTCCCAGGTCCTGTCCCGTCCCCCCCCCCCCCAAGTCTCACCTGAAGCCGCCTGGGGCCACCCAGAGGCCCTGGGAGCCAGCGTGGGATGGAGGGATGCCGCCCCTCCTGCTGCTCCTGTTCGTTTATTCACAACATTAATACCCTGCTCTCATGAAGGCCACGAAGGTGGCGAAAAGATTAAAATAAAGACACCTCTTAAAAACCATTAAAACTGAACAAAAACATATCATTCAAACAATAGAAACCAGAATTAAAATACACGTACAAAAACATATAAACGAATAGTTAAAACAGGGATCACTGAGAAACGGAGCAAACGTCTTCAGCCGCTGGTGGAAGGCTGCAACAAAAGGGGACAGACGAATTTCCCTGGGGAGAGAGGGCCAGAGCTTTGGTGCCATGACCGAGAAGGCCCTCTCCTGGGTTGCCACCCGCCTGATCTCAGAAGGTGGAGGCTCCCAAAGCAGGGCCTCCGAAGATCACCATAACAGTTGGGTGGGTTCACAAGGGATTAGGCGGTCCTTCAGGTATTTGGGTCCCCAACCATATAAGGCTTTAAAGTGTCACCTGGAATTGGGCCCAGAAACAAATCAGGAGACAGTGTAGATGGGCCAAGAGTAGAGTGGTGTGGACCCTATGACCCACTCCAGTCAACATCTTGGCTGCAGCATGCATGAATGGAACATGTGTGGAAGGGGGAGTAACTCTAACAATGACCATTGGGCAATGGTGGAAGGAGAGCAGAGTGCCGCCAGGCCCCTTTTTGGCCTGTGCGCACACGCACGTGAACATTTACTGTTAGGAGATTTGGGATTAGAAGGGCAGAGGACTGAAACCTAAAGAATTCTAGTGCCTCAGCATATGCTTTGTACCCTGCGTATGGGCAGGACACTGTACACGTTTTGTGGAGGCCAGAAGTGGAACTTGGCGGCCTTCTGCCCGCCCCTACCATGCATTCGCAGTAGACGTGGCTCTCATGTGGCATGACTTCACTAGTGACCCTCACTTGTTTTTGAGTTCTGGCTTTGAACTAGGGCTGCCAACCTCCAGGTGTGCCCTGGAGATTGTCAGAATCACAACTGATCTCCAGACGACAGTCTCCCTGGAGAAAATGGCTGTTTCGGAGGGTGGAACTCCATGGCATAATACTCTTCTGAGGTCTAAACTCCACCTTCCCCAGGCTCTGCCTGCACATCTCCCGGAATTTCCCAGCCTGGAGTTGCCAACCCTACTTTGAACACACAGCTCTGAGAACTAAAGAGCTCAGGATTGCATTTAAAAGTGTGTGATTTCATGAATTTCCTTCTCCTTTTCTAAGAGATAAGCACAATTCTGAAGACTGGTCTTTATAGAATGCCCTTCTGATTCTAGTGGGCCTTGTTTTTCTGCAGTCCATCCTTCTTTTTCATTGTGAACAAAACCATGGCATATTTATATACCTTGATGTAGGGTGTCTCCTTTTCCCCTGGAAGACACCAAAATCTACTCCTGGGGAATTTCTGCCTGCTGTGCTGCTCATCCTCTGTCCGCAGCAGACCAGTGTTCTTTGCAGGGTTTCCAGAGAGCCTCTTGATCAGCAACTGAAGGTTCAGACATCAGCAGATGATCACACTGGGCTGTGAAAAGTTTTGCATGTTTCTGCAGAGGAGGTGTTTGTTAGAGGCCCCAAAGAAAGCCAGGTTCTTCAGGTCATGTGACAACCTCCACTTTTCCTGGGACTTCATCTCCCATCACCATCGGCAGTGGGGATGCTGCTACGGTGGCAGTTACAAGATCTCCTATGAAGTTGCCTTATATGAATCAGACCTTGGTCCGTTAGGGTCAGTCTTGTCTACTCAGACTGGCAGCGGCTCTCCAGAGTCTTAGGCAGAGAAAGGCCTTTCACATCACCTACTGCCTGGTCCTTTGAAATGGAGATGCTGGGGACTGAGCCTGGGCCCTGCCAAGCATGTGCCCTACCACTGAGCCACAGCCCCTCGCTGAAGGTGGGGTGGGTAGGGGAGTGGCAGGCATGCTGCCTCAGGTGGCAAAAGACCATGTGCTGCCCCTGTAGACTTCCTACTGCCTCTTCCTGGATGCCAGTCATTCAAGTATGGGCAAGGCCGGGGGCCACGTCCCCATTTTCCAGGGTGGCCCTTCCTTTGCGTTGGGGCGCCACGGTCTGGCCTTCTCTGCTGTTCCCCACTAGCTCATGGCTTCGTAGATCCAAGAAGTCTTTATAGCTTCCAAGTGTTTTCAAGGCACTGATGCTATCCCACTGGGGCCTGCAGTCTGGAATAGCCATCTGAGCAGAGTTGCCAATGTCTCAGCAGGCCCTGCTCCTGTGAGACCACTGCTTGTCATAAAGATGTTACCTGGTGGCAGCGTGTCTCTCAAGTAGTGAAAACTTGCCCTGCTGAGTCCTAGCATTAAAGGAAGCATGAACAGGCCAAGCCAGCAGTCCTGGGGCAAAATGCTGCATCAGTAGGCCAGAAGCAGCGGAGGGCAGCTGCACTGTGTCCTGGCAGTTCTGCAGAGGAAGGTGCTTCGACCCTGGTTGCTTTTCTCAAGCTGGAACCTGTCAAAATCTCTTCTCCATAAGAGCACCTCAATAGTGTTCCTACAGGGCTTTCAAAGCACATGTCATGTGGTTGCAATCCACACAACAGCCCTGTAAGGCAGGACAGTCTTATGGTACCCATACTGCAGATGCTGAGAGTGGGTCACATGGCCTTGTGCCATGTCTAGCGAGTTGGTGGCAAAGTTGAGTACAGTCTCTAAATAGCTACGATCAAGAGTTCTCTGCCCAGCTTGGGGAGGGTGTGTGTGCACAAGAGCCCTGTCCTCCTAGGCATCTCTCCCCCACCCCAGTTGTGTGTCCAAAGATTCTCCAGCACTGCAGTCCTTTGCCCCAGCTGGAGAAGTCTCCTTCATTCTCTCTTCCTAAGAGGATGCACCATCTCCCAGTGCTGACTCTGGAACAAGCACACTGTGTCTGTTTGTGCAGTTCCATCCAAGGGCATTGGATGCACCGTTGTAAGTGGGGAGCAGTGGAAGAAAAGTGCCCCCACCTCTTGGGGCTGTCCATTAAGTACGCTACATGTTTAGGTGGGAAGAGCAAAACCCTGATGAACAGAAACATGATGCTGAGATGGGACTGACGGTTTCCTCTTAGAAATGCATTCCGTAGGGCTTGCGTCACAGTAAGCGTGTGTAGAACTGCAACCAACATGTAACAAGGAAAAAGAGACTTAAGAGCTGCATGCCTAAGGGCAGGTATCTCGGAAGGATAGGGCTGCCAACTTCCAGGTGGGACCTGGCGATCTCCCAGAATTACAACTGAGCTCTGTACTACAGCGATCAGTCCCCCTGAAGAAAACGGCTGCTTCAGAGGGTGGACACCATGGCATTAGACCCTGCTGAGATCCCTCCCCTCCCCAAGCCCTGCCCTCCCCAGGCTCCACCCACAAATTTCCAGGAATTTCCCAACCCGGAGCTGGCAACCCTATGTATGGATAGTCATTGTGAAGAAGAAGAACGACATGGAGCAGAGACATCCCAGGAAAACAAAAATAAATATATATACAAATATTTCTTAAAATAGAGCATGCTGTGTGCTAAAATGCCCCATGCATGCTTAACTCGGCCCCATAAAAGTTGTGCAAAGTTTCTGGGAAGTGCCCAAGTATGGACACGACACCACGGGGCCATGCATGCCCTTGGATGCATGGCTGCAATAGCCTGGGGAGGAGCGGTGTGAGGCCTCCTGGTCCAGCAGACAGATGGCCTCAGGGGAGAAGGAACCCTCCTCTGGGGATGCCCAGGTTGTGGGACACTTGCCTCCCTCAGGGGGGGTCATAAGAATCGAGTCTCAGTTGAGCAATCAAGCCCCCATGGGGGGGTGTCTGCACATTGGAGGGAGGAACGGCGAGGAGGGTGCTCAGCCCTCCTGTCTACCTCGTAGCAGGATCACCCCGCCTGAATGTAGGAGTTCAGCTCTGCGCCAGGCAAACCTGTGAGGAATCTAATATTTATTTCCATATCCATAACCCTCTTTATCTAATACTCAAAGCAGTTTGCAACAAATAAACCACACAGCGTATTGAACCGGTATTATTTATTTATTGATATCCTGCCTTTCTCCCCTATGAGGACCCAAAGCAGCTTACGTCATTCTCCTCTTCTTCATTTTACTCTTACAACAACCCTGTGAAGTAGGTTAGGCTAAGTGTGCATGACTGGCCTGAGGCCTGCCAGCAACCTTCCTTGGCAGAGTGAGGATTTGCACACGGGTCTCCCCGTTCTTAGCCCGACACTCTGACCACTATACCACACTGGCTCTCACAAAACCGTAGAGAAACCATAGATGAACTAAGATAAAACCATAGTGTTACAAATATCAACAGGAAGAGGGAAGAGGTGTCCAGCTTTCCAGATGATTCTAACTGGAAGGTTTGCCTGAATGAGGCAGTCTATAAAAGCCTGCAGGGAGAAGCTCAGCCAGGGTTCCCTGGGCAAGCTGTTTTGTAAAACTGGGGTCCCAGAAGTGGAGTCTAGAGATCAGGGGCTCAGTCTACCGAGAAGGTCTCCCGAGCAAGCCTGGTTGGAGCAAACAGGAGCTCCACATGCTCATAGGAACAGTATGTGTGCATTGGAGTGCTCATGGAGCTTCCAGGTGGGGATCTTGAGTACGGTGTTGATATGCCAAATAAGAGCATGTATGTAAAAGTCATTGATTTCAGTGAGGCACAGTCTGGTGTCAAGAGCTATGACTGTAGCCTTGGTGAAACCAAACTGAACCCAACCAAGATTTGATGCAACTGAAGACTTTGACAGGTAGACGGCTGAACAGCTTTTTTTGAGACTGGGAAGTACAGTTTGAGGAAAGGGAACCCAATATGAGAAGAGTCTAACAGCAAGAGAAATATCAGGCATATTCCGTGTCATTCTGTTTTAAATGTGGCTTGAATGAAAGGTCCACTCCTTAGCAGGCTGGGAGACTTTACCATTTCACAGAGAACAGTCTGGAGACAGACAGCAGTTCTTCCCGAGAGCTGAAAGCCATTTGAAAGCGGGCTTGCCAGTAACGGACTGTATGTCTGCTCATCCCTCTTTCCCCTTGGACAAACTGTGAGATAATTTATACAGGTTTTCATAGTGTTTCAAAAGCCTGCCCACCCTCTTTGCCCTAGGGATGCCAGCTCCAGGTTGGAAAATTCCTGGAGATTTGGGGGTGGATCTGGGGAGGTGGAGAGAGCTCAGCGGGGGAGTCCATCTTCCAAAGCAGCCATTTTCTCCAGGGGAACTGATCTCTGTCTGGAGATCTGTTGGAATTCCTGGAGATCCCCAGGGCCCATCTGGAGATTGGCAACTCTACTTTGCCCAGAGGCAGTGGGGGACAGAAAACATATCTGCACATCCAACATGGGAAACGAATCAACTTTGGACTGCCTACAAAAACTACGGCCTGTCTCCTGAAAGGAACAAAGGCAACATGTTTTAAATCAGGCTCCTTCCTTTTCAAATGATGTGCTCACAAAGTAGACCTTTTTCTGCATGGGGCCTCCTTTGGGGGAACGTGCCGTCCGGCTGCCCGTGGTTCTGCTCTGCTGCCTGGGATGGTTTATTTATACACAAACTGGGCGTTGTTATTAGAAACGGCCAAAGAAGCTGCTAAATGAAGTTTCTTGTTTAGGAGCTGAAGGTCCAAGCTGTTCGCTCCGTCCCACATCTTGAGTCCCACTGATCAAAACCCATGATGCCTGAGGCATAGGACTTCCTTGCCCACTCGAGTTTGTGGTGTGTTCAGCCACAGTGCCTCTGCATGAGTGCATTCCCTCCCATGTCAGTCACAGACCAGTGTCTTGCCCAGGTTGTCCCCAGGAGACTCCCTACCACTCTGCATTAACTGGCTGGCACTGGAGGGAATGCCACAGAGATCCTGTTTTGTGCTGCATCCCTATGGCATGCGTGAAGTGGAGTCCTGGCATCAGGCTTACCAAGTCCTATGAGGAAAGGTTGAAGGAGATGGGTATGTTTAGCCTGAAAAGGAGAAGACTGAGAAGGGATATGATAACCATCTTCAAGTACTTGAAGGGCTGTCGCATAGAGAAGGGTGCCGAGTTATTTTCTGTTGCCCCAGAAGGTCGGACCAGAACCAACGGGTTGAAATTAAATCAAAAGAGTTTCCATCTAGACATTAGGAAGAATTTTCTAACAGAGCGGTTCCTCAGTGGAACAGGCTTCCTCTGGAGGTGGTGAGCTCTCCTTCCCTGGAGGTTTTTAAGCAGAGGCTAGATGGCCATCTGTCAGCAATGCTGATTCTATGACCTTAGGCAGTTCATGAGAGGGAGGGCATCTTGTCCATCTTCTGGGCACTGGGTGTGTGTGGGGGGGAGGTAGTTGTGAGTTTCCTGCATTGTGCAGGGGGTTGGACTAGATGACCCTGGTGGTCCCTTCCAACTCTATGATTCTATGATCCCCACCTTTGTGAGCCTGTGGGCACCTTTGGAATTCTGACATAGGGTGGTGGACACAACCACAAAATAGGTGCCAACTACAAAAATGGCTACCACAGGAGGTGGAGCCAAACAGAGGAAGCCTAAGTACGGGGTGGAAGAGGAGTAGCACTCTGGGAAAGAGGAGTGAGAGAGAATAAAACCAACAGTGTGGTGGCAGCTGCCACCGAAATGATGTTGTTTTAATGTGCCCAGCCGATCAGATCTCCAGTGGCCAGTCAGAAGGCCCCTGGCCACACCCACTTTCTGAAAACGTTTGGTGGGCACCAGGAAAGGTTTCAGTGGGTGCTATGGTGCCCATGGGCACCATTTTGGGGATCTCTGCTCTAAGGGCAAACAAAATAGAATGTGTTTAGAATGACATAGAAACTTATTAATAGTAATAACATGGCTGGAGATTTAAATAAGAAATTAAGAAGATTTCTCCTTGGACTCAAGAGCCAAGTGCTTCTGGAAGGCTCATAATGTGGGCAGGAAGGAACCACTTTCCCTTTCTGCTTCTGGTCATCAAAGGTACCTTTCCTCTGACTAGGGAGGTTTCATTTATCAAGGCAAACAGCTGTTGATAAATCCATGCATTCGTATGATCCCCCTTGAAAGCTGTATATAAATTAGTGCTCATTGCCACTCATGGCAGCAGTGAGTTCCATAGGTTAACTGTGAGCTGAGTGAAAAAATATTTCTCTTAGTCCTGAATATACAGCAAATGGTTTCATTGATGACCTTTCATTCTAGTGTTTTGCGAGTCAGAGGTAAGAATTATTTTTTCCCATTCTGTATCCTTTCAGATGTTGTGTTCTTAATTTTGGTCACTGCAGCTTAGCATCCCTACATCAAGTACCGCCAGGTGGCCCTACCACAGTTACATTTTCTACCCTGAAATAGCCTCGTGAATGAAAAATTGTCTTTCTACCCTCTGTGCATTTTAAACTCCTAGTAGGGAATAAATAGGTTGTTCAGATATTGCTGTATAAAAGGTCTGAAGCAGTTTCCAAACCTGAAGCCCATAATAATTGGGCCTTCGAAACTCAGGCAGGGTGAGGTCAGTCTTACTGGCAGTGGAGAAAGGAATCTGAAAGGATCACAATGTTTTTTGGTTGTATAACTTTTTAGTTGCCCACTGACTTGGGGGGTGGGGAATTTGCATTTTTCTTATAAACTTAAAGCTGCCCCTAGCCTTTACCCCCTCCTTAAAAGGGGGGGGGAAGAGGGAGAGGGAGACAGAGTATTGTGTGTGGGAAGGCCGGACATTTTTACCTACAATTCCTATGAAACCAGGGAACAATTTGTTGGGAGTTTTAACTAAGATTCCCCCCTCCCCCAGTATGCCATATATTATTGCCATGTTTTTGGCCATTAATGGAGAAAGGTATGTTTGATGGAAATCAAATAAATAATAAAATACATTATTTGCTCCCTTGTTTTCATAACACAGCACAGTGTGGGGCGGGGGAGATGCTCAGCCATCTCTGGAATGAGATGAGTTTTGCAAGGGTTGGTACCCAAGAGAAGCTGCAAATGGAGAGATATTGCAAGAATCTCACGGGGAGCCAGGGGCGTCGTGGCTGTGTGGATGGTCCTCTGGAACGAAGCTTTCGTTTGCCTGCCCCGGGGCTGCAGAAGTTCGGGAAAGGGGCGGGGGGTATTCTGCAGGCTACAATCCATGGCTGCTGAGTTTGGTGGGTCATAAGTTGTACAAGTGTTGAATGTATGTTTTGGAAACACCCCATCTTTGAGTTTCAGTCCCAATTTGGGCTGACCTTGTGCTTATGTAAATATTGGACACTGGCCCCCAAAATGCCAGGAAAAAAATATTTGAACCTGCAGCTGAGCATGACGTCAGTAGAACTTTCTCTATGTTTTCCACTGCCCACTGGCAGAGTTTTTAATGTTGCACTATAAACAGGGTGGGACTCAGGAATTGAGATACAGGAAGAGACGAGCAGTCTAGTCTGGAATTTTGTCTCCAGTGCTGAAGGCATCATTTGCTTTTCATGCTGGTCTTACGTAGGATATGCATGGGAACTTTTTTATTTGCTGCTATAACGAAAAAATCCCCCCCACCCTGGTTGCTCTGGGTTGTTATGTATCAGTCAGCTTAAGTTAGTGTGTTTGTTTCAGGATTTCTGCCCTCCTTAATTTCCTAACTGGGCTCTTGAAGCAGTCTGTCGTATACAAGATATCATAAAATATAATAAACTCATAAAATCCCATTGCAGTGTAAACAAATTTAATCACAAGCCATCCTAAGTAAATCAGAAATTTTCCGCATTCATTGAAGAGCACCAAGAAGGGGGGAGGAAGTGACTGCTTTCCAAAGAATATGGTTACAACTGTTGTTATGTTAGCAGCCTGAATTGTGAGCAGTGATCCTTCCTGGTTCCAACCTCAGCTAAGTTCTGAGTTCATCCAGCTAAATCTCTCTCAGCTTCAACCTTCTCATCTGTCATATATGGACTACCTTGCAGGACTGTTGTCTGGGTTACTGCAGCACTATATAGGAAGATATTGGAGACCTTAGGAAAACTGCAAAAAGTTGTTACTTAGAGTTGAAAACACCTCAGTGTTCTTTGAACTGAATTGTGCAAGGGAATTTTTGCACGCTCCTTCTTTGGCCCTCTCTCCCCTTCTTTGTGGTTTCTCCCTCCATTCTGCAAGGGGGCGTTTACTCCCCCGTGTTCTAGGGCTGCCAACCTCCAGGTACTGGCTGGAGATCTCCTGCTGTTACAACTGATCTCCAGCTGACAGAGGTCAGTTCACCTGGAGCAAATGGCCGCTTTGGCAATTGGGCTCTAGGGCATTGAAGTCCCTCCCCTCCCCAAACCCCGCCCCTCAGGCTCCGCCCCAAAACCTCCCGCCGGTGGTGAAGAGGGACCTGGCAACCCTAGTGGGCACCCTTGGCACCAGTTAACACCTTTCATGGCGTCCACCAGCTGTTTTAGAAAGTGGGCAGGGCCAGGTGGAGCTTTTGCCCAGCGGGGCTTCTTATTGTCCAACAGAGATTTGATTGGCCGTGCAGATTTCTGTTAAAGTTGCTTTAGCAGCAGCTGCCCCCACAGCACAAGGATCTTCACTGGGTGGCTGAAGGTAAGCTGGGGCAGCCATTTTGTATCTGGCTCCACCTCCTGCAGCAGCCATTTTATGGCATCCCTGTTGTGGCTGTGCCCACCACGCTGTGATCGAATTTCAAAGATGCTCAGAAAAGTGGGGGACTCCCTGCTCTCAGGCACCAAACACTGGATGAAGTTCATTCCGTGCATGACTTTTGGGGGTGGGGGCAGGAGATGGGCTGAGCAGTGGAGTGACCAGATAAATGGAGGCCAGCAGAGCCTCCCAGTCTTTGGTAAGAGCAACATTTGGCAAGCGTAACTGATCATGAAGGAGAGGGAAAAGATAACCTGCTGCAATTCCCTTTTTGAGGCAATAATTAGAAGACAGGATCTTTGCCTTCTGTAAGACCTACTCACCTGAGCCATCCAGGCCTGAAGTGTCCCTCTTAGTACCATGAACTGGTGCGTTTCGGGAGCAATAATAATTATAATTATTTATTTATACGATAGAGGTAATGTACAGTTAGAAAACTACAAAAGGGCCCTTCTGGAAGGTTTCTTAAGATATGGAAACTTGTAAGGAATGGGAAATGGAAGGGGCAGGACATTTAAAAGGTGAGGAAAAATAATTTGGGGAAATCTCGAAGAAAGGTGAGCAGCAGAATAAATGTTGGTAGAAAATTTCAGAGACAAAGACTGATAGTAAAAGAAGCATATTCACTGGAAGGGAGAAGTGGTTTAAGAAGGAGTCCTGCTCAAAGGTTGGAGGAAAGATTCTGCTGAGATGAAAGAGGAGGAGGAAGAAGAAATTAATGCAGAGACATAGAGATGGGTTTTTACATCTAATGTGAAGGATGAACAGGAGCCAGTACATCCCATGAAACAGAGGAACGAGATAGGAAGAGGCAGGGCTTTCTCTGCAGAACTTATTCATTCATTCACCCATTTCTAAAATTTATATTCCACCTCATGGCTTTAAAAAAAACCCAAGGATACAAAGCAAATAATATCAAGAAAGCAAGCACACAATTTTATATCAGTATAAGTTTCATAGTTAAATCAATAATAAAGACTTGCAGAATTATTGTAATAAAATATTCAGTTAAAAGCTCAACAAGATCTGGATACAAATATTTTTAAGTGGCCACTGGCTTACTGGAATCAAACGGGCTTTGCTTGTTTCCTGAAGACAAGCATTGAACGGACCAGTTGAACTTCCCTAGAAAGGAAGGAATTCCATTAAATGTGTACCCTTAACAGCAGCAGTGCTAGCAGAGCTTTGAACCCGTGCCCCCCACTCTAACCCACCACAGCCCTCAAGCGCAGAGAAGGTCGTACAAGAGAAAGCGTCCCCTGGTTGGCACCCTGGTCCCAGAACCCCTTTACTGTTTGTCTGGCCGTGGGGTGCCAGCTCTTCCTTGCTCACATCTTGATGTGGGGGAAAATTCTGGTGGCCCACCGAACTTTTCTTCCCTCTTTTTTAAAGTGGTAGTTGACAGTGGAAAAGGTTGTGCTGGCAAGAAGAAAGCAGACTGCTGTAAGGGCCTCAGGAATGTGCTACTCTCTTTCATCCCTCAAATTTGGCTGCTGTACAAAAATGGTCATTTTGCCAAAATCTCAATCCACTGAAAATGTTGTTTGCTTTCTTAAAAAACACCTTGTTTCACAATTTGCTTTGGCCTGCAGATGAATTTTTACACACAAAAATACAGTCCATTGGTCCTCCTAACCTCTCTCTGACACACATGCACACACATACCCCTTTAAAAATTATCAACTGCATTTCCCCCCAGCTGTATTAATTATCCATTTACACCTTCTTTGGAAACATATGTTGTAAAATTGTGTCACAATGATAGTAAGAAAACAAAGCATATGTATTTTCACAGTAACTATACTGAGGTAAGAAAAATTTTCTCCAAAAGTTGTCCTCAGAATTCTCTTCTGTGATGCCAGATATTTCTTGGATGCTCAGATGTTCACTGAATATTCTCCATCTGATTCTGTATTTGACACCTCATGATATTTGATTTCAATACTTGATGTTGACTGTTGGGAGTCAACATGTAATGGCACATACTGGACAGTGCTGAGGGGCTGGCGTGGCATCTTGCCATATTTGCTGGTTGGCATGAAATGGCAGTTAGTATTTAATAATTGACAGGTATTGGTTCAGACAGTACTTAATAGCTGACATTCAACAGTGCCTCATGTCTTGGCATTCAACAGAATGTATTGCCTACTGTATGTGATAGTTTACATGGAGTAATATTTAGCATAAAACAGTGTTTTAAAGATGACATACAATATTAGTCTTTGACAGCCATGAAACTCACTGGGTGGTCTGAAAGAAGGCCTTCCCCCTCAGCGTATTATTTTGCTCCACAGTGTCATAGGGAGGCCTGTGAGGGAAGGCGTTTGCAATAATAGAAGTAGCCTTTGCATCTTCCAGCTTGATTCCTTTTTTCCAAGTGAGATATTTCATTCCAGTGGAACTTCTTGAAAAACGATTTAGAAGCTCTACACCCTCGTGCTGAACTTTAAGGGGGGGGGGGGATAATTGGCTTTTTCATGCAACGGAACCTCTGCCAGTTTTCACCGAGCCTTTCTATGACAGGTGGGCCACTGGGCAGAGGCAAAAGACTATCACTCAATACCTGTTTCCGGTGTGATCCAGAACCTGCTTGAAGGAAAGATTGGCTTTCTGTTCTGTGTTATGTTTACCCGAGCGAAGGTCTCTGAGACTCAGAAATGGCATGTGACCAGGTAGAGTGGCTGGCAAACTTTTTTAATGATGGGATATCTCCAGGAGAAATGTGTTTCAGGTTGTGGTAAATGGATGCCTGAGGTGGTTCCACACTCGTTCAATGGAATGCAGTTACCATCACACATAAAGTTATCACGGCGGCTCCAGATGATAGCAGTTCTCAGTCCACTGTTTTATTATTCCCTCCCTGTTATGGTCATTTTTTTATTTGTTTTTATGCAGAATTGGTGCCATTTCTATTTCTGTCAGCAGGCAGTGTTTCTGTGTGACATCCCATGAAGGGGATGCCAGGCGGGGCAGGTCACGGTGGCACAAGGTGCTTGTGGGTCTCCTTGACATTTGGAGATAGGAGAAGATGCAACAGCAGCCCTGAAGCAGGCACAGTAGCGTGGACTCTTTTCAGTATCTGAGGAAATGTCCGCCTGGCATTGCTGTGGGATGCTGCACCGAGGCTAAAGTGGTGTGTTTGGCGAACAACCACACTGCCATTTCTGAGGAAAGTGAGTGGAGACAGGAGGGTAATCCTCTGCTGTCATAATGTAATCGTGCTCATTGGCACAAACTGGAAAAAGTAACGGAGGTATACTAGATACACTAGAGCTCGAGGGCATCCAATGAAGCTGATAGGCAGTAGATTCAGGATAGACAAAAAAGGAATACTTCTTTAACCAATGAGTGGTTAAAATGTGGGATTCTTGCTGGATGATGTATTGATGGCCCTAAGCATAGACAGGTTTAACAGGGAGGTTCATGGAGGATAAGTCAACCAGCCGCTACTAGCTATGATGACAAAAGGAGCCTCCATATCCAGAAGAAGTAAACCTCTGAATACCACTACCAGTAGGCAACATGAGAAGAAGGCTGCGGCCTCTGTGCCCTCTTGTTGGACCTCCAGAGGACCTGCTTGGGCCACTGTGTGAGACAAGATGCTGGACTGGTTGGACCACTTGGCTGATCCAGCAGGGGTCTTCTTATGTTCCTATACCTCCGCCAATGTCAGTGAACAGAGAGAGAAGTGGATTTATGATCATACCATGACAAACCTCTCTGTATGGGAGTTAAACGACTTCAAAAGTGCAATATCCACAAATGTGAATCCTCCATGGGGCCAACCAGAAATCTAAAAAACAGAAGTGAAGCAAAACATGACAGTTAACATGATCCATAAAAGGATGCCTAAATTACAAAGTAGGATCCTACTTACAGCAAGTTATAGTCTAGAGCAGTACTAGAAAAAGAGGAAACCTACGCTGAAAATAGTCTTGCTCCCTGCGAGGCAAATCGTGTGTATCTTAACACAATATCGATAAATTTTTGGTTTGGTTTTGGTTACATAAAAACAATTCGGTCTCAATTGGAATTGTTTATTTATTATTTTTTATAAATTGATTATTATGAGCCACGCGCTGCCACCTTTCACAGTCTTCACTATTTTCATCGTAGGTTTCCTCTTTTTCTAGTTTATTAACTATGGCTCAAATATTGCCAACCTTCAGCTATTCTAATTCAGAACGTGATAAAATTTTGAATCTACTTCCTAGAAAACGTAATGAATTACCAAAACCAGTTAACAATGATTTTTCTACTCTATTAAACCATATGAAACGAAGCATACGCAGTGAAGCACATGCTATGAATTTGTCTGAGTATATACAGGCTGACATCATTCCCCGAGGGTTGAGAATTCAGAAAGCCCCGGCACTATATCAACAAACCAAAGACTTCAATGATTAATGGATTGCTATTCTTAATAAGTGCTCTATCGACCTTATGACTTTATAAGTGCTCTATCGACCTTATGACCTTATCGACCTCATTGAAGAATCTTTGAAGGTTACTGACGTTGCTAAAGTTGAAGCAGACAAGGTTAAGGATGATTTAAAGCTATCTACCTCCGATGATGTGTATAATGTCCAAATTGCCAAGATAGAACAAGACTTGGAGGCCAATACTAAAAATATAGAGTCATATAAAAACAGAAAGTTTTCTTGGGATCAAGACGATTATTCTCAGAATCGAGTGTATTATTGGGCCCACCCAATAATATACTCGATTCTGAGAATAATCGTCAAGGCATATGCCGCCCCCGTGGCAGAACCTTCAGGCAGACCACTTCCCAAGAAGGTTCCACTTCTGAAAGGGACTCTTCCAATCTTCTAGTTCAGGGTCCTATGGCTCATCCTATTCTTTGAGGTCGGGTAGAAAGGATTTTTATTACGGCCCCCGCCCGCGGGGCCGCCAAAAGAAGCAAACGTAGTGATCAATCTTTCTAGCCGTACTTTTACCACTGAGGAGCTACAGGTGCTTAACTTAGGAATTGGTTTTGTACCTACCCCGAATTATTCTTAAGTTTCAGACTCGTATCAATCTTTTTAAGTTTTTCAGGATCATCAAACTTAAGGAATTCTTTCAGAACACGTCTTCTGCTTACAATCCCTTTAAACCCCGCTCTACTTTCTCGCCAAAAAATCCTAGTCACCACGTTCAAACGTTTCAGTCTCTTGTATTGAGGGACATTGACAAATTGGAGAAACGGAAAGCTTATAAAAAAAATGATGGCAATTTTTCCAAAGCACCACACCAAATATTGACGAATCTTTCCAAAGATGAGTCTATAATTTTTCAGCCAGCTGACAAGGGTGGTGGATTGGTGATTCTTGACAAATTGTCTTACCATCAGGAGAATCTCCGACAACTCTCCGATCCTTCTTTTTATAGAAAAATTAAAGGAGACCCAACCCCTACCGTAGCGTCCTTGATTAAAACTACTGTCTTAGATGCTTTAGCCTTGGACTGTATAGACAAGAAAACTGCTGAATTCTTAATTCCTCTTCAATATAGGGTGCCTATCTTTCACACCCTACCTAAAGTGCACAAGTCCCTTTCCTCCCCTCCTGGCCGCCCCATAATCAGCGCCGTGGGCTCAATTCTAGAACCCATTTCAAAATACATTGAGTCTTTTTTACATGATTTCTCAACTAACACTCCCTCTTACATAGCAGACACCAGAGATTTCATCTCTAAAGTTGAGGGACTACATCTTGATCCTTCCTTTGTGTTTGCCACTCTTGATGTGACAGCCCTTTATACGAACATCCCTCTAGATGTCCCCATTGATTATTCTCAATAGAAAAAATGAAGTCCAACAAATGTCTCTTGAAACCAGCAAAACTTGAACTCTCTTTTCAGAAGACAGCATAGAAAACACTTGCAATTATTGTGTTAGTTCAGGAGATCTTGGTGTGCAACAACCCCTGGATCTCATTGTATTTTTCATATTGGTTGTATGGTGCTGTACATCTGAGAACGGCAGATTTCTGTTCCCCTAGTTATAGGCACAAGGACCGGCTAAGAGATATGCAGCAAGTCATGTTTCTGAAAGGCTCGAAATGAAAGGTGGACAGTGTAAGAATGCCATTTCTTGGATTTTTCTGTGATAGATGTGAAACTCAAGATGGGCTGATTTTCTGTTCACCTGGGGAGCCCTCAGTTGGTAGGTGGTGGAAAGGGCTGTTGAGTCACAGTCAACTTAGGCTGACCCTGTAGGGTTTCCAAGGCAAGAGATGTGTGAAGCTTCCCTCAGCAGTCCCAAAAAGTCACTTGCTCGAACAGCAATGGGCCTAACTCATGTCAAGAGCCTGTCAGACTGCTTGACAACGCACAGTGAAACAAACCCACCTGACCTGTTGCTTGACCGAACCAGTTGCTTGAGACCGTCAGAATCCTGATACAGCTGTCAGGATCCTGACATTCTGCCCCCCTTAAGGCCTCTCTCCCACATCTGCGGCAGGGCGAGGCTTCTGGGGGTACTCATCATTAAACTGCTTAACCAGGTGAGGAGCTGCGACATGAAGAGCCACCACCCACTCATCATGTGCCGGTCCAAGGTGCTTCCAACGGACCAAATAAAACAGTTTCCCCTTTTTCAGTTTGGAATCCAAAATTTTAGACACTTCAAGATGCACCTCAACCCCCACCACTGTTGGTACCTCCGGCTTAGGTTCTGGGTGGAACTGGGGAGCTGTGACATATGGTTTGAGAAGACTGATGTGAAACACTGGGTGTACGCCCCTAAGAGCTTTGGGAAGTGCTAGCTCCACCGCTACTTCATTGATCACTCTGGTGATGGTAAAGGGGCCCACATACTTGTCACTCAATTTCTTACATGGTCTCAGGGATCGCAAATGTTTGGTGGACAAATAGACTTGATCCCCCACATTGTAATTCTTCCCCTGAGAACGGTGTTTATCTGCTTGTTCTTTGTATTTGCATTTAGCTCGCTCCAGATTCTTCTGAAGCCACGGCCCTGTGTTTTGAACCACCTGTACCCAATCACCCAATCACTCTTTTGACCCCCTCTTCCTGGAGTACATCCATGTTTCCAAAGGGTTCAAAGTCCCTATCGTATACTACATGGAATGGACTATACCTGGTAGACGAATGAGGGGCATTATTGTAAGCATATTCTGCAAAAGGCAGCAAATCTACCCAATCATCCTGATGATAGTTTACATAACAGCGTAGATAGCACTCTAACACAGAATTAACCCGTTCCGTTTGTCCATCCATCTGAGGGTGGTGTGCTGAAGACAACTGTTGTTCCACCCCCATGAGTTTTAAAAACACTTTCCAGAACTTAGCTACAAATTGTGAGCCTCTGTTGGAAATTATCTTGCGTGGAAACGAATGTGATTTCATCACGTAACAAACATGCGTGCCAGCTTTTGGGCCGTCGGTAAACCTGAACACGGAACAAAATGTACTTGCCTAGAAAATAAGTCCGTCACCACCCACAGCACGTTCTTCCCTCGGCTGGGAGGGAGATCCGTAATAAAGTCCATGGCAATGACTTCCCAAGGAACGGATGGGACCTCTAAGGGCTTCAGAAGTCCAGGGGTTTTTCCCATGAGTCTTTTAGAAGTCGCGCAGGTGGGGCAACTACACACAAAAAGGTCTACATCTGCTCTCATGCCTGGCCACCAAAACTGACGCCTCAACAAATGCAAAGATTTGACAAACCCAAAATGTCCTGCGGTTTTTGCCCCATGCGCCATCTCTAATACTTCTCTCCTAACAGTTGCTGGAACATACAATTTTACCCCGTGAAACCACAACTCCCCCCCGGCGAGTAATGGTTTGAGGAAGCTTTTGGTCCTTTTCCTCCTGGCGTGCGGCTTCAGCCACCCTCGCACGGAAAGCTTCCGGAGGTCCGCTAGCCGAGTCTGAATTCCCTGCTCGGCTCTGCGTATGAGTAAGCACGGCCAATCCCGGCACCTCCCCCCGTTGCTCCGGGGTGAATAACGAATCCACCGGTCGGTCTATTTGACCACGGTATTGGGGGAGTCGGGACAATGCATCTGCCAAACAGTTTTCTTTCCCTGGGTCATGTTTTAACAAATTCCCTGGGTCATGTTTTAACAAATCGGAACTTTGCAAAGAATTGCGCCCAACGAACCTGTTTGGCAGACAGCTTTCTAGACCCTTTTAATGCCTCTAGATTTTTGTGATCGGTCCAGACCTCAAAAGGCACGTCAACCCCCTCCAGAAAATGTCTCCAAATCGAGAGGGCATGTTTAACTGCTGCAGCCTCCTTTTCCCATATAGCCCAATTGAATTCTGCTTGAGAAAACTTTTTAGAAACGACGCACACGGTTGTAACTGGCCACTCTTGTCCCTTTGGAGGAGTGCCCCCCCATAGCTACGTCTGAAGCATCCACTTGTACAACGAAAGGTTTTTCACAATCAGGGTGTTTCAACACGGGCTCAGAAGTGAATAACTCCTTTAATGTGTCAAATGCTTGTTGACACTCCGGACTCAACTGTAATTTGGCTGACGGCAGCGTGGCCGCAGGTCCTTTGCCTTTAGTCCGTAACAAGGAAGTCAGAGGCAAAGCTGTTTGCGCAAAGTTAGGAATAAAATTGCGGTAGAAATTGGTGAAGCCAAGAAATTGTTGTAACTGTTTGCAGGTAGAGGGGGCTTCCCACTCAACTACCGCCCGAACCTTCTCAGGATCCATAGCAAGTCCCTGATGTGACACTATATATCCCAGAAAAGTAATGGAGGGCTGATGAAAGTCACATTTGGAAACTTTAGCATACAATCTGTGAGCACACAATCGACTTAACACCTCTTTCACCAAGGCTACATGTTCCTCCATAGTCTTGGTGTAAATTAAAATATCGTCTAAATAAACAATCACTCCTCGGAACAATAAGTCATGTAACACTTCATTAATCATTTGTGTGAAGACACTCGGAGCCCCCGTCAAGCCGAACGACATGACCAGATATTCAAACATTCCAAAACAACTAGAGAAGGCTGTCTTGTGCTTGTCACCTTCTCTGATTCTAATACGATGGTAAGCCTCCACTAAATCCAGTTTAGTAAAAATGCAACCTTCCTTCAATTGAGCGAGCACATCTGGAATGAGAGGAAGGGGGTAGGCATTAGTCTGTGTGACCGCATTAAGTCTGCGGAAATCTATGCAGAGTCGTAAATCTCCAGTCTTTTTCTTAACGAAGAAAGCAGGCGCCGAGTGAGGCACAGAGGACAGACGTATAAACCCCCTTGCCAAATTGGTGTCTAAATAGTCTCTTAACACCTTTTCCTTCGGGTTCATAGGGTAAATCTTTCCTTTGGTGAGTTTGCCCTCCCCTACTACTTCAATGGCACAGTCAGTGGCTCGATGGGGGAGCAATTCATCACATTCACGCACATCGAGCACATCAGCAAACTGGGCATATTACTTAGGGAGCTGAGGCGGTGGAGCCTCCGTAGGCGGCTGTTCTTGCAACACGGCCACTTGCTCTTTGAACGCCACCTTCCTTCTGTGTCGCTCACATTGAGCTTCCGCAAAAGTCATAGTCTGGGTTTTTCAATTTATGGTAGGACTATGACCATGTAACCAGTTCATTCCCAACACAATGGGATATTTCACTGAGGGGGCTATGGTGAAGTGGAGCTGTTCCCAATGCTCCCCTACTCCCAAGGTGACTTGGGCCGTTCTATGGGTAACCGCCCCCCCTTAAAGTCACTACTGTCCATTTGAGCAAATTGAATGGGCTCAGGCAACTCTACCCTCTTCACCCATAACTTAAGGGCAGTCTCTTCATTCATTAAAGTCCGAGCACAGCCGGAATCAATTAGGGCCGGTACTCGAAGAATGGGTCCCCCCCTAGGCAACGCAATGGCCACCTCAATATACACATTGTCCTCATGGTCGCTTACCATCACCGGAGCTCCCTGCTCATGGTTTGGAGCGGTCTGCTGTGGAGCTCCTTTTACAGCAGACCGACGGCGTTTTTTGCCGGCGGACTCCACTCCTCTTCCTGATTTGTACTCCGCGGCTCCGATAAGCCGGTAGCTTGATTTGTAATCCGCGGCTCGGATGAACCGGAAGCTTTCGACGGGTCTTGCCCTGGTTGAAGCTGCAGAGCGGTGGGTGTCCCCCGCCGTCCCAGTGGGGCACTCCTGCGGCGGGCCTGTCCCTTGGCACACGCCTTCTCCACCTCCACAGCCACTGGCTGGGTTGGGGTCAGCTTCTCGACCTGGGAAGGGCAACAAGCGGCAAAATGCCCCAAGCCTCCGCAAATGAGACAGGCCCCACTCTGAAAACGTTTGTTCCGTTTCGCCACTGACGGACCCCCTCCGATCCCGGGGCGAAAGTCTTTTGGGGTGCCGGGCCTGTCTCCACAGGGCTTTGTTTCCAGTGCAGATCGCTGCTTCGAGAGTTGCAACAGTTGCCTACGGTTTTCGATGTCAGCTGCATGCCGCACCCATCTCTCCACATCCAGAGGGTTCTCTTGCATGAAAGCCCAGTGCTGTACTTCAGGATTGAGTCCTTCCCGAAAATACTGCACTTGGGTGGCTTCACTCCAATCCAGAATCTTACTTGAAAGCACTTGGAACTCGCTGGCATACTGCACCACCGACTTAGTCCCTTGGCGCAGTTGCAGAAGAGCTGTCTTGGCCCGTTCCCCCCGATGTGGATCTTCAAACCGGTTACAGAGGGCCACCATAAAGTCATCCAGGCTTCTCAAAACTCGAGAGCGCAGTTTGTACTGTTGCACCATCCACGCTGCCGCTTCCCCCTGAAGCAGCGAAGCAACATATTGAACCCGGCTCTCATCCGAGGGGAAAGTTGCCCCTTGTTCACGCATGAACACATCCACTTGGATCAAAAAATAAGACAAAAGGTCACTCGACCCATCAAACATTATCTTTAACTCATGCCGAGATGGAGGCGCTGGACCTGGCGCCCCCGGTGGCGGCGGTGGAGGCAGTGGTGCTGGTTGAACCGGATGGCCTCCCGGAACCGCCAGAGGCTGCCGCCGCCCTAGGTCACCTAATTCGCACCACATTTCTTGCATCAAGGTCTGCATGGCATCCATCCTTTCTGCCATCTCTTCCTTCTCAAAACGCAGTTGACGGCGTTCTTCTTCCAACTCGTGCCGCCAGAGCGCTTCCTTTCGGGCCGGATCCTCCTCAAACCTCATGCCCCAAAAACCTTGCCTCCAACTGTCCTTCCCTGACAGCCAGGGCCGGGGAGATTCCAGCCAGGTGCTGATGCGGGTGGTCTTAGGTAGCGCGCCTGCTCCGGATCCTGCACCAGAGCCACCCGGCCTCTCACCCCATCTTGTCCTTGTTGGAGTCCGGAGCGGGCTCTCCCGGGGGCACCGTCTTGTCCCTCTCCTGCTTGTCGTCTCCATTCTCCAACATAGCCACTCTCGGGATGGGAGTGGGAAAGGAGAATGAAGCAAAGGATTAGCAGCTTAATGTGGAGTTCTTAAGCTGCCCTCAGCAGTCCCAAAAAGTCACTTGCTCAAACAGGTAGAGTTGAAGCAGGTAAATCTTTATTGAGGAGCTTGAAGGTACACAGCATGAGCAATTCACGGAGTCAAAGCTGCTAATGGCGGGCAGAACTACAAAGCATAACTTTAAGCATGACACCATTCCAGGTGCAGAGCTAAGTGGGTTGGGAACCAAGAGATAACAGCGCCTGGTAGAAAGCAAGGGAGTGAACCAGCCATAACACTGAGAGGCCAGCTAGGGGCTCAAGGTTGGAGTAGGGAGGGAGGATGGGAGAGTGGGCTGAGTGAACAGTACAAAGAAGCGAAACCAAAACGAGATGTGTGAACAGCAATGGGCCTAAGTCATGTCAAGAGCCTGTCAGACTGCTTGACAACGCACAGTGAAACAAACCCACCTGACCTGTTGCTTGACTGAACCAGGCATGAGACCGTCAGAATCCTGATACAGCGGTCAGGATCCTGACAAGATGTTCCGAAGTGGTTTGCCATTGCCTGCCTCTCCTGGACTTCCTTGGTGGTCTCCCATCCAGGTAATAACCAAGGCTGACCCTGCTTAGCTTCCAAGGTCTGATGAGATCGGGCTAGCCTGGGCCATGCTCTCAATTGTGTGTGTGTAAAGTGCCATCAGGCTAGCCTGGGCCATCCAGGTCAGGGCATGCTCTCAATTAGGACATGCTTCTCAGTTCCCCGTGCTTTACTGTTGAGGCCAACTGAATAAATAGTATAAGTTGGGTTTGTTTTTTTAAAGATTCTAAACATTCTAGAACGGGTGTCGTCCTGCAGCATCTGACTTCTACCCATGAATGGATGCATGTCCATTCATGAATACAAGTTTGGCTTTGTGCTACTAAGAGGTTGGACTTTTGGGTTGCTAAAAGGAAAACACTTCATGTGAAAACACGAAACCTGTGTGCGCGTGCATCTTACTGATGATTGCTGGAAATCTGATGGACCGTGCCGCCCTGAGTTTGGCAAGCTGGATCCAGGAATGCGCTACCTATGCAGACTCCGTTCTGTTTCAGTCTTCTTTTGAACAGATGGGTTCAGGAGTTCAGGAGATGGTTTGGGGGAGGCAGAGCTTTAAAACCCCTTGCTTTAGTCCTGCTCCCATCCCCAGCCAATATCCAGGTAAGTAAGCCTCAGAGAGTAGAAATTTTTCATCAATTGAGTAGATAAAAGCTGATGTTATGTTGCATCTTATACAGTACGGGTGAGAAACCTTTTTTGGCTCCTTTTTTTTTGAATGGGCAGCTGTTTTAAAATGCTAAAGGATCTGAATAAACAGGACAAAACAAATGGTCAGATGAAGATTCTCTTGAAATGGAGTTTGGCTCGCAATCCGTCTGTTAGTCATGTACCTCAACTCCTTTTTGGTGTATCAAGTATTTATACTGTCCAGTATTCAACTTTCTTGTATTTTGAATGCCCTAAGCCTGATCTCTGTACACACACCACGCCTATTCGGTCTTGCTATGTAAAGAGCGCTGATGGGGAGGGGCAGCGGGTGAGCATGCCATTCCTTGGGTGCTGTAGCTTGACATTGCAAAGGCATTATAGATCATCCTGTCAGAATCAGGCATTTACTCCTAGCATCCTTGAAAGCAAACTCATCCAGGCAGGTGGTCCTGAAGTAGCAATACTTTATTAGGAGCAAAAAGGTAAATTAAAGAACTGATTGTCTACAAACAGAAGAAGGCTGTTAATGGCGATATTGAGGTAGGGTAGATGTTTAAAAGCATTCAAGCCTGGGAAGGCAAAACTAAGCAGAGCAATCCCGAGATAAGGGTTCCCAGGACATGTAGACAAAACAGAATCACAGCTGCAGCAAACAGGTTAAACGAAACTGTACACAGATCTTCCTAGGCGTGTGAACCAAGGACTTGACATGAAGCCAGAGGCTAGTCTACTCATGCCAAGGGTCTTTACCAGCAAAGGCCTGACATTAGAAAAGGCCTGACACATCCTCCGTGTTAGCTTGTTGGAGCAAAATGGGAGTCACGGAAACCAGGTGGAGTTTTAAATGGCAGAACAGATACAGAGAGTGCTGGATGTGCAGATCTGTCCAGCCAGAGATACTCTCAAATTTGGCGGTGGCTATGATTACTCTTCCTCTGCCCACCTTGATTTTGATATGCCTGGGTCAGCACACCCTCAGGTGGGGCAGCTGCCCGGGTCCAGGGTTTCTGGCAATGCCCCACCTGAGGGTGTGGGTCAGCACACCCTCAGGTGGGGCATTGCTGCCGGCACTCCCCTGCCCACTCACTTGCGAATGCTCCACCACCTGTGCCCCCTGCTGCTCACGCTGCCCAGTGCCACTGAGGAAAGGGCTGCAGGTAGCTTTCTGCTTGGGCAGCGGGAGGGCTTGTGATCAGACGAAGGACGCCCAAGCAGGTGGAAAGGAGGGCAGGAGTACCTGGGGGTGGGCAGAGGAGGGGTGGGCAGCCCTGGGAACTCTTTGCCTGCTCCCCCCCAAAAAATAATACTTGGAACTGGCCCTGCCTGGGTGTAAATGACTGCCTTGGGGGTTTCCGATCTCCTGGAACTGGAGGGTGCAGGGCTAGCGAGTCTGTTTCTTCACAAAAAAAACCCCCATAGGTGTCCACCTAAAAATGTAGTGTGTTCTCTTTGCAGAAACAAAATTCCTTCCTTGGTTGGCCTTGTGACAGTGTTCCTGGGTGCTTTGTTGTGTTTGTGTGTGGGTTGGCTGCTGTGTAGTAAGCATGAGAAGTCACGGCTCCTCCCAGGAAGGCCCAGCTCAGGAGGGCAGCTCCCCTTTCCTCGGCTGTCTCCGCCTGGGGCTGCTGTCCCCAGCTTTTCAGCAGCTTCTCTCCCATTGCAGGCTCCTAATCTGGGAAGGGAAGGACGCTGCCCGTTGCTTTCGATGAATGATGCTCCTGGAAGCATCCTTGGGTGGTTCTGGCACCTGCCGATCTCCCCCAGCTCAGAGGTGTTCAGAGGTGGCCCCTGGGAATCCTCTCCTCAGTTTTGCTGAGCAAACACCGCCCATTTCCTGTGGTTTCTAATCGAAACCCCTTGTCCTTTTGAGGGCATGTTTTCTAGCACTTGGTTTTTATTTTTTTAAAGTTTCAGAAATCCTCAGGATAACCTTGCCAGCATAAATAACTCTGGTGGGCAAAGTGAAGGCATCTCCCAGAACAACAAGCAAAAAAGGGAAGGTGGGCCAAGAACCCGCAGATGAGCCTCTGCCCCTCCCCTGCCCTCTTGGGGGGAAAGTTTCAAAATGAAGGGATCATGTTCCATTTCTTGGAAGAAGAGGTTTGTTCCTTCGGATGTGATTTAGCGCCTCCCACGTCTGCATATTTCTAGAAATGCTTGGAGGAGGGTGAAAAACAATTAGTAAAAAGGCCAAGAGAAGATGAGTTATGTTGAAGTAGCTCATATAAATATTTAGAACCCCTCTTAGCTTGTAGGTCACTTTAAGTCTGAGCTTATGCCTCCAGACCTTGTTTTATTTATGTCCCGAAAGTTCATTTTATACATCTGAAAGTTTGCCCCCAAGTAGAAGCTGAAGGGCTGGTGAAAAACAAATGTGAGGGCTTTCATTCACATTGCCATGAAATAAATGGCCCCATCTGTGTGTGTGTGTGTGGGGGGGAGGCCCGTTGTAACATTTTTCTTTTTTTTTGGGTGCAAAACGCAGAATTTGAGACTGGTTGCTTGAACGTTTTGAACAAAGGTGTGTTTTTCCAAGCAGGGGTCGGCTGCATCCTTTCCACTTCATTGTATGCATGAACTGTGTAGTGCGGGGGTCCCCAGCATGGTGCCCATGGGTGCTACGATGCCTGCCAACACCATTTCTGGTGCCCACCAAGTGTCTTTAGAAAGTGGGTGGGACCAGGCAGGGTTTCTATCCAGCAGGAGTTCTGACTGGCCACTGGAGGTCTGAGTGGTTGTGCAGACGAAAGTGGCATGGCTTCCGCAGCTGCTGCCTCCACAGTGTTCGTTTGACTCTCACTCCTCTTTCCCACAGTATTTTTAAAAACACTTCTCTTTTACTTTGCACTCAGGCTTCCTGTGTCTGTCTGTGTACGGCTTTGCAGCTGCCATTTTGTACTTGGCCCCATGGTGGTCATTTTGTTGCTGTGACCACCGTCCTATATCAAAATACCAAAGGTACTCAGGTTCAAAAAGTTTGGAAACCCCTGGTGTAGTGCATGCTCACACACTGAGGACATGCACCAGGTGGCAGCAGAGCAGTGTGAAACCTGGCGCTGCGATGGCAGCTGTGGGGATCGCTCCCATGCTCATGTGCTGGCACAGCTTCTTCCCCCCTTGCTAGAACTCAAGAATGGGCTCCATCTGCTGCACCTAAGTACACAATAACTGGTGTTCCCAGATCTGTCCTGAAGCTTGACAAGCAGACATGCGTTGGGCATTCCCAGTTGAAATGTAGATTCTCAGATGCATGGAGCCCAATTCAGATCAGGACTGTGCACTGTTTTCCTGCCTGGTCTCAGGTTTAGAAAACAGTGGGGTGGGGGCGTACTGAGCTTCCTCTCCCTGCATGCCACGGCCCAGATCCAAATTGCCCCTCAGGCATCCGAGGATCAGAAGTTTCAACCATGAACTCCCTGTGGACAATTTGACAATACCTGAGACAGACCTGGCAAAAGCATCTTGTTTGGCTCTGCTGTCTCAGCAGGTGCTTCAGGAGGCAAGAAACTTTGTAAACAGAGATCTCCACAGGCGGCATATGCCAGTAGTGTGTGGCAATGCCCTGGTACTACCAATTGTGCAGTACCGATTGAGGCCAAACCCACCAACCACACAGTGGCACTTTGGGTTTCTTTTTGGATGCTGGGAGAAGGGCCGACTCCCCCAATTACACCAACCTGGCACAAGTCCATGGGTCTCCCAAAGCAAGGAGGAAACCAAGGGGCCTGTGTGACTGTAGTCCAGGGGTCTGCAACCTTTTTGAGCCTGCGAGCACCTTTGGAACTCTGACTAAGAGTGGTGGGCACAATAACAAAATGGCTGCCACCGGAATTGAGGTTATATACAACTCTTAATAGTAATTCTTCAACATTTCAAGCAGAAGCTCTGCTTAACAGGATGCCTTTTAATCTACTTAGCCAACCAGAAGCCCTGCTGGGCAAAAGCCTCACCTAGCCCCACCCACTTTCTAAAAGCACTTGGTGGGTGCCAGGAAAGGTGTCGGTGGGTGCCATGGCACCCACGGGCACCACGTTGGGGACCTCTGCTGTAGTATTTCTAGCACTATATTCATTCTCACGCTCTGCAAACTCCGAATCTCAAAGCCAGGTCAGTAGGCATGGACACCAGCCCTCCTCCTGAGGAATGACGTGTTTCCTTGTTTGTTCGTTTTTGAGCTGCTGAGAGCAAAGAGTTTCCTGATGCATCTCTAACTCCTTTAGTGGTCAGCCTACACCGTGGAAAGCTCTGCCTGTCCCTGCTGCAGACTGCCAGGATCTACCCCCTGACCATCTATGAGAACTGTTAAAATAAAATGGTAACACAGCAGATAAAACCTGCTTTCTCCTGGTGTTAAATGTGGGAAATAATCCCTGTATAACAGGAAATACTACAAGCGCAGGCATATCTGCCCTCCTTGAGAATCTCTTCTTAGCACCCTCACCAACTTACAACTCCTAGCATTCTTGGGGAAAGCCCTTGCAGTATACTATCAGGATACGTTTGTAGTGTGGATGGGGCTGTCAGTGAGTATATGTTTATGTCCTGCCCTGCAGGAAGAAAACAGCCTGCTACCCTCTGGCTGTACATCTGGCTTTGTTGAGGTGGGAGTAAGTACAGGGTAACAGCCGCATCCTAGCAGTCAGGCCAGGCATGGCTTTCTTACAGTGTGTACTCTGGTGTATTTCTGCATGAGTCTCTGCTGTGGCTACTCTTTTTCAAATAAGACAGCACAGTAGGGAACCTCATCTCTGCACTGGGTGCAATTGGATCCAGCAGTTTACCCAGTGCAAAGTGCCAATCAGAGCAACTACAGAAGTGGCTTCCCGTTGCATCTCTGCACGAGGTACTGCTCTGAGTTTCTCTCTTAATGAGGAGACACAAGCAGAAGAGTGTTTCAATTCAAAATGCAAAGCCTGCTCAATTGTTTTCCAAACTAGTAAGCAGTAAACCTTTCCAGGAGTGGTGTGCCTCCAATGTTAATTTAGAATAAGGTATTGGTGGGCCATCGGAAGCCTGAAAAAGATTCTAAAGCTCAAAATCTTGCTGCCCCAGTGATATAAAGATGCTTGGGCCTCCCTCATAGAGTCACTTTTTCACAATGAGGACATCCAGATAGATTAGAGAAGACATGCCCTTGCAAATGCAAGAAATGCAACATGAGTACAGAGAATGCATCAGTTACATTTGTCGTCACACTTCAAAAGTATGCACACTGGAGCATGGAAGAAGATGGTCCCATGAAAGAAACACTTCCATGTACCTTTCATGCCTGAGACAGAGGGAGCCAAAGGGAGAGATGCATCGAAGATGATTCTCCCAGCTGATACAAAGCAGCCTTACCATCCTGAATGGTCCCAGCTTTGGTCATTGGGGAGGGCCTGTTTGTATGATCAGGAATGCACATGGAATCATAGAGTTGGAAGGGACTACCAGGGTCATCAAGTCCAACCCCCTGCACAATGCAGGAAACTCACAACTACATCCCCACACACCCCCGGGGCCCAGAAGATGGCCAAGATGCCCCCCTCCCATGAATTGCCTAAGGTCACAGAATCAGCATTGCTGACAGATGGCCATCTAACCTCCTCTTAAAAACCTCCAGGGAAGGAGAGCTCACCACCTCCCGAGGAAGCCTGTTCCTCTGAGGAACTGCTCTAACTGTTAGAAAATTCTTCCTAATGTCTAGATGGGAACTCTTCTGATTTAATTTTATTAAACCAGAATTAAATCAGGTATTCAGAAAGTGCTGTGCCCTTTTTGGTCCAAAAATTAGGGTGCCAGAGGCATGGAATGTGGCTAGCAGGCAGGCGCATGCTGAAAGAAGGGAGCATTCTTGATGAATTTGACACCTCCAAACACACACCACCGCATCAGGGCAGTCCCCTCAGCTTCTGTTGCTCAGGAACTGCGTGGCCCGCAAGGTGTGTGCCTGGGGCCTCGGGGTGGAGTATGAAGGACACAGTGAGGGTGAAGTGAATGGCAGGATGTCCCAAGGTCAGCTAGAAATAGACAGTCCTCTTGATTCTGCATCCTCACTCCAAGTGTTTGCTTCTTCCCCTGGAGACTGTGGTAGGAAGGAGGCGAAAACCCTGCTATTTCCAGCCAAACCCTGACACTAGCCCTTTTCAGTAAATGAGCAGCTCGTATTCTCTCTGTGTGTAGAGGGGGATTGGGGCCACTGGCTTGGCCCCCAGATAAATGTCCACAGGGACCTCTGTGCTCTGGACATGTAGGCTTGATAGGTTGGATCCAGCCAGCCTTTTATCTCAAGCTCACCCCTTCCCTTCTCTTCCTACATCCAACGTGGATCCCCTGATCACCAACACTACCTTTTGGGTGGTCCAAGGAGACCCCCTTCCTCTTTTTCAGCAGCGTAAAAAGCTGGCTGGATGCAACCCCAGGATCGGGACCCTGCCTTTCCTGTGCTCCCACTTCATTATCTGCAGACCTCCCAGAGCAGGACTTTCCTGCTTCCTCCTCCCACCACAGCTCTGGGGGGGGGGGTTGTTTAGTGGATCCTCAGGAGCAGCACGGGGGGGGGGGGGAATAGGGGTCTGCACTGAGAGAGGTGAACCTGCACTGAGAGAGGGGCCCACATGCACCAAGCCACAAACGCTAGTTATGGTGCTCCTGCAATTCTATCTTTCACAGAGCCAAATAATTTTTAAAAATCCAGTTCACTGTTTGGCTTTCCAGTACAGGAAAAACAAATTCCTTAATTGCTTGGGGAGAAGTACATTTGACCAGATCTCTTTCTCATGGGTCTGCTTCATGGGTGCCTGTTTGAATTGTCACTGTGTGGTCTGGGCTTCTGGGGTGAATTAGGGTGGCCAACCTCCAGGTACTAGCAGGAGATCTCCCGCTTTTACAACTAATCTCCAGCCGATAGAGATCAGCTCACCTGGAGAAAATGGCCGCTTTGGCAATTGGACTCTATGGCATTGAAGTCCTTCCCCTTCACCAAACCCCACCCTCCTCAGGCTCCGCCCCAAAAACCTCCAGCCAATGGCGAAGAGGGACCTGGCAACCCTAGGGTGAATGCATGGCATGATTGCTCCTCACCACCACCCCATACATGGTTGAGTGGCGTTTAACAATATTAAAACCTTGTTTTGGAGGGTTACAGTAGTATGAAAATATATCATTTTTAATCTACAAAGAAGATGCTGAATTGGTTGCACAGAGATATGGTGTGGGAGAATTAAGATGATGCCTATTTCATACTACGTTAAAATATTGCCATGGGTTCCTTTGATTTTGGGTCTCCCAGTCCTTTGAGCTGGAGCTGCCAGCAACCAGAGCAGAGGTTTTGTGCGTGCAGAGGAGAGCTGTTTTGGCTGCTTCTCTGAGATCTTGTGACCTGGCCAGGCCAGGCCTTCCGCCAGCCTTGCTTGATGCCTGCGATGTCTCAAGGAGAACCTTCACTCCTCTGAGCAGGGCAGGTGTGTTGGAGTGTTTTTTTTTGTGCTCTGTCCAAAGTTAATGGTCTGGATAAGAACGCTGGTGCTCATGCCAAGAGCACTGCTAAGAAGGAATCCTGGCCCTTGTGGCTGGCCACATAGATAGCAAAGGGCCATACATGGGTTTGGAATGAGGCTGTGAGGCTCTTGAGTTTCCCCATGCCAAGAAATACAAAGCTGGAATTGGCAGCTTTAAGACAAGTAATGCGCAATCGCAGCATAGAGGGTTGCACATTTCCAAGGACTTTCAAAGTATGTTTGAGTAAACGCGGATCTGTCTCCCTGGCAACAGAAGACAGCATGAGGGAGGGCTGGTGGTGTCCCTGGGACAAGCTCTGGGAATCTGCGTGCCTGGTTAATGTGATCTAGGAGGGCTTCCTCTAGAACATGCGCTCCCTCCAGCACGCATTGAGGCTGTGGACACACCTGGCAGAGACAGCCCTTTGGTTTTACTGACCTGGTCACCCGCCAGAGGCAGGACATTTTAAAGAGACAAATACAAATCCTTTCCAGGTGGACAGAAGCCATTTCTAAACAATGGCTTGGGCCAGTAATCACGCAACATTTCAGATCTCATTTATTACATCAATGATTTACGGTCTTTACTAAGGTAGGTCCTGCGAGTGCCAGTAATGAGCCAGCATGGATGCTCTGCAGAGGGAACCAAAATAAGCGAGGATAGCTAGGGAGCCCAGCTAGCCCAAAGGGAGCCGATTTCATCTGAGCGCTGGAGTTAAGGCTCAGAACCCAAAGATAAAGCATGAAGGTAACAATATTGTAGCACATATGCTCACATCCCCTATCTTCACATTTTACAATGGACCTGATTCAGTTTTTGCATAATGTTGGTGCTGCTACCTGCTACTGTCAATGCTGTGTCTGGACCATCTTGCGCCCCCACCCCCGATTGTTCTGAGAATATCTGATCCTCCTGCAGTGGCGAAGTGACGGAGGTGGGGATCTTCTCAGTACCCGAGAAGGTTGAAATGGAGTGGGATTCCTAAAATCAGAGGACAGCTTCGTGTGACTTAAGCTGAGGGCAGAGAAAGAGCCTTGGATACTCACCGTGAAGGCTTCTTCTGCTCAGAGGGACGAAGGGCATCTTCATGATGGGTGTTTCCGTTTCCTCTTAGTTCGGGAGGCAGGAATCAATTATTTAAATACTCAGCAATGCTTACAGGACCTCTTGGCAAGCCAGGCTGATTCTTGCTTGGAAGTTTTCCTCTGAGGTCAGCCGGGCCCTTTGCAGCCTTACTTTAACCAGTTCCCAGCCTCTGCCACACTTTAAAAGTGGACACAAACAGGCAACCTGGGGAATCCAGGCTTGAAAGGCAAATCTAGCCACAGGTTCCTCCCCAGAAGTGAAACGCCATGTGACCTGCTAGCAGGCACACCTGCCCAGATAAACAGATAAAAGAGCTGCCTGCTTGTGTGTCACAAAGTGAAATGATGATGGATGATGCCAGAATGGTGGAATAACCCATTGTCTGGCCCATTGTCTGACATTGTGGACAATGAACCATCCATCTTTTGCTGTGCATAGATGCGTAGACCTTTGCACAAGAGGAGGGGAAAGTAGGGCTACCCCAATCTATGTGCCAGCAAATCAACAAAGGAAAAAAAGATGCAAGGTGACTGGTGACAACTTTAGTTCAGCAAAAAGAACTCTGACCCCCGATTAAGCTTATACAGCAAAACACGTAGGGGCTGTACACGACAATAAAGCTGTCACCCGTCTTCTTGCATTCCCACCTTTTTTTGGTTTGCAAACCCTTGCACAGACAGAGTGCTTAGGAGACAGGGAAGACTCTCCTTGTGTGATTTGATTCTCCTCCCCCGAATTCTTACTCAAGCTTCTGTAGCACTCGGGGGTCCTCCTTTGCGGCCCAGCTGATCAGTGGGACCATGACCCCAATAAGGCTGGAGCCTGGCTGGAAAGGACTATGGCCCAAAGAGGCCCCCGGGGGCACAGCCAGAGTCCATAGCGGAGGCAGGCTCAGTTGCTTGGAGGTGTGGGGTGGAGAGGCTGTTATGAGCTACATCAGTCCTTGGAATCAGGCTGAACTTGGGCTACCCAGAAGGGAGGAGGGGGACATGAGTAAAGCAAAACTCCCTCCAGAATGGGACCAAGAGTCCCCTGATGTGGGGTGGGGGTGAGGCAAGCACCCCTCCTATGTTGTCATGGCCTCAGTTGACTTCCAAGGATTCATTAGGATACTTCGAACAAATCATCAAACAGTCAGTCCTTGAACATTTAGAAAGGATGGATCTGATCACTAAGAGCCAGCACTGGTTTCTCAAGAACAAGTCATGTCAGACTCATCTTACCTCCTTTTTTGAGAAAGCTACTATCTCGCTGGATCAGGCGAATGCTGTAGACTTAGTTTATCTTGATTTCAGTAAGGCTTTGTTTGATAAGGTTCCACATAGGATTCTTGTTGACAAATTAGGAAAATGTGATCTAGATCCTATTACTGTGAGGTGGATCTGTAACTGGTTGACAGATCACACCCAAAGAGTGCTTGTTAATGGTTCCTCATCCACTTGGAGAGAAGTGACTAGTGGAGTGCTTCAGGGATCAATCCTAGGCCCTGTGTTATTCAACATCTTTATAAATGATTTGGATAAAGGAATAGAGGGTTTTATGTCGCGTGGTTGATACACGAAGTCAGAGACAGAGTTAAGCATATAACACCTTTATTGTGAATAGCCATAATGGCAAGAACTAAGAACAAAGGCTCAAGTGTCCCTTCTTTTATGCCCTCAGTTAGCCTGCGCGTTTGTCCCCTCTCGTGTTCTAACTGGGTGGTTCAAACCGCGAACCAATCAGGGCTATTGCCTAAGATTTCAGTAGTTCCCACTCAATGGTTTATTAACATACATAACAGAGAGGATTCTTATTAAATTTGCAGCTGATACTAAATTGGGAGGGGTAGCAAATACGGTGGAAGACAGAGCCAGGATACAGGATGATCTTGACAGGCTGGAGAAGTGGGCTAGAACTAATAAAATGCACTTCAACAGAGATAAATGTAAAGTTCTGCATTTAGGTAAGAAAAATCAAATGCATAATTATAGATTGGGGGAGACTTGTCTTAGCAGTAGTATGTGTGAAAAGGATCTTGGGGTTATAGTAGACCAAACACTGAACATGAGTCAGCAGTGTGATGCGGTAGCTAAAAAGGCAAATGCGATCTTGGGCTGTATCAACAGAAGTATAGTGTCCAGATCACGAAAAGTGATGGTATCGCTTTACTCTGCTCTGGCTAGACCTCATCTAGAATACTGTGTTCACTTTTGGGCACCACAATTTAAGAAAGATGTAAAGAAGCTGGAACATGTCCAGAGAAGGACAACAAAGATGGTGAGGGGTCTGAAGACCAAGTCCTATGAGGAAAGATTGAAGGAGGAGAAGACTGAGAGGGGATATGATAACCATCTTCAATTACTTGAAGGGCTTTCATATAGAGGATGGTGCTGAGTTGTTTTCTGTTACTCCAGATGGTCGGACGAGAACCAATGGGTTGAAATTAAATCAAAAGAGTTTCTGCCTAGACATTAGGAAGAATTTTCTAACAGTTAGAGAGGTTCCTCAGTGGAACAGGCTTCCTTGGGAGGTGGTAAGCTCTCCTTCCCTGGAGGTTTTTAAGAAGAGGTTAGATGGCCATCTGTCAGCAATGCTGATTCTATGACCTTAGGTAGATCATGAGAGGGAGGGCATCTTGGCCATCATCTGGGCATGGAGTAGGGGTCCACTGGGGTGTATGGGGGAGGTAGTTGTGAATTTCCTTCATTGTGCAGGGACTAGATGACCCTGTGTACTAGATGACCCTGGTGGTCCCTTCCAACTCTATGATTCTGTGATTCTATGATTTTGCAAATATCTGTTATGGGAATCTCCTCCCTGCCCAGCATATAGGGTTGTCAACCTCCAGATGAAGTCTGGAGATCTTCCTAGAATTAGAATTGATTTCCAGATTCAGCAATCAGTTCACCTGGAGAAAATGGCTGCTGTGGAGGGTGGACATTATAGCTATTAGGGTTTCCATCCTCCAGGTGGGGCCTGGAGATCTCCCGGAATAACAAGTGATCTCCAGACTACATTTTGGAGGAGATGGCTGTTTTGGAGGGCAGGGTCTAAGTCAGTGGTTCTCAACCTTTTTCGAGTCGCGACCCCCTTTTACAATTGCCAAGTAACCTGCGACCCTCGTCACATTTGCATAAATTTGCATAAATGACATTTTCAATAGGATAAAGAAAACACATTTGTTTTTTTGGCAGTCCAGGGTATCCATATATATAATTACTTTAAATTTTAAAGTTTAAAAAAAGCAAACGGTACTACCACCTGTTGCGCAGTGGCTGTGACTGTGTGGCGTGGCAACCTTTCCTGGCACGGAGGAAAGAGTGCCTCTGAGCATGCACTGCGTTCCTTGTCCTCCCCTCTCTCCCCAAAAACTCTTCCAAGGAGGCCAGGCTCTCGCGAGGAAACCCCCTCTCTTGTGACTGGGACACTGCTTGTGCATAGAACTGCTGTTATCCCTCAAAGCAGAGCTCCATTTAATCACCTCACGAGAGCTAAGGGCCAGGAAAAAGCCGAGGCCGCTTATCCCGCTCGGACTTTTCGCGCCTTTTTCTCCCCTCCGCCAGTCACTGCTCCTTCTGCGCCTCACCGAACCTGCGCACTCGAGGGGGAAATCCCGAACTGCGCATGCACCTCGACTCTCTCCCCCTTGGCCTTGCCAGAGCGGAACTGATGACTCAGGGCAGAAAAGCGAAGCCACACTACAGACATGCGCACTTGGATTCCAGGCTGAAGCTCCCGCCCCACCCGAGCGTGGCTAAAAGTAAAAACAACGTGGCTGTAGCGGCCTCAAGGGGGACCGCCCTCTTCTCCTCTGAGACCTGAACTGGCTGAGCCAGGGGAGCTTCCTCGGCCTCCCACACATCCTGCCGCATCATCCGCCCGGCGCAGGTGCGACCGTGCCCAGGGCTTGCCCGCCCGCCTCTGAGCTGGGCAGCGGGGCTACAGCTGGTGTGCGGCGGCACGCCGCTGCATCTCTGCAGCCCGGCTCCTTCTGGCTGTCGATCGGCCAGTTCCTCACCTCTCTGCTTGGGGTCTTCCCTCGCGGACGGATCAGGGTTACAGGGCGTCTGGGTTAGTCCTGGACAGCCCGGGATGGGGGCTGTCCCAGGACAGTGGTGGCGACCCCCCAGAAAACACTTCGTGATCCCCTTGGGGGTCCCAACCTCCAGGTTGAGAACCACTGGTCTAAGTCATCCCATCCCAACCGAGCTTCCTCCTCTCCCCAAACTCTATCCTCCACAGGCTCTCCCTCTCCCCCAAATCATCTGGAATTTCCCAGCCTGGAGCTGGCAACCGCATGAGTTGTTTGCTTGAAGGCGGTGAAATGTGAACAAAGACAGCAATTTCCCCCCCTAAGGAAACCATCACTGGTGTTTCTTTCGTCCTAACCTGATACAAACAAGATTATATTACATCTTGTGCTTTCCTGAGCTTATGGTTTGATGTGCCACTGTTCATTTATGGAATGCATCAGACTTGTTCATTGCCCTTCTTTCAGGGGATTTTTGAGGCAATCTAAATACCCTGGGAAGCCTGCATGCAGAGGCCGACTCCTCCTGGGCAGCCCATGTGGGTACAGTGGCGAATCTAGATTCTCATTCCTCTCTTCATTACTGCATCTTTTGATATGAACAGGCACTCCTGTTTGGGGTTACAAGATGCAGGATCAGAGCCTTTATGTTTTGTTTGTAACCAAAATACATACCCATATTTTGATTTGGGGAGAAAAACAGATGATCTAAGGACAGGAAGCTCTGGGACCAATGGCGGACCTACATTTTGGGGGCCCTGAAGCTTGAAGTGTCATGGGGGCCCCTTCACAACCAGCAACAATAGGGCAACATCCAACATGGTCAAAAGGGCCTTGCTGCCCTTGCAAGGACCTTGAGGCCCAAATGGTGGAGAACAGGGTGGTGGGGTGGAGTCCTTGAAAATGGGCCATAGAATAAGCCCCTTCCCACCAGCAACGAGGTCTAGGTAATTGCTGTTAACTTCTTCAGTGGGGTTGTTCTATAGCAGATCACCACAACTTAAAAAAAAAATCAACTACTACATCTCACATTTTGATTAAAATTGCTGTACTGGGTTATCTCACATGTCAGTCACTGGTGTGAATAAAAAATGTTGTAGAAGCAAAACAATAGTTATATAAAAACTCAATAGATGGCACTGGAGAGGACCGAAGATGCCATGAGGAAGAAAGTCTCAGGTCAACCATTGTAAAGGCATTACCCTCGACATGACCCACATGAATACTTATGTTGAACTGTCTACAAAGAATTCTACCACTAGAAATTCAGTAATGAGAAATAAGCCTGGTCTGCCACTTCCAAGAAACTGAATAAGCAAAATATAAAAAATGTTACACTAGAAAACAGAAATATCTTGGTAAATATGGAAACACTTGCCATGAGCCCAGCTTTGACCGGGAATGAGGGCGGGCTATAAATTTAACTAATAAATAAATAAATAATAGGGAGGTAGAAGGTCATCAGAGGAGGCTTGTTAAGATAAAGAGGTGAAAATATGATTTTTGGTGTTAAAATGCACAAGCGAGACAAGTGCAGCCTGAATTGAGAATTCAGACGTCTTTTTATGGTTCCGGTTGGCTCTACCCTAAGGGCTGAGCTAGAGAACTATTAAGCCGAGCACCAACGAAGGATTTGAGGATCCAGCTGCCAAAATCTGGCTATGAATAGATTCTGGCGAGCTCAGCGAGCCCTTACAGCTGGGGGTTCGAGCACTGCAAGCCCCCAAGAAAATTTTGAAATTTGACCAATTACAGGGACATTTTGAGGCCTTATGAAATGGGTATTAGAGCATATTCTTCAACCCATTGGCTTATGATTGTATCACTAAAAAACTCCCATCAATTTTGTTGAAAAATTCACTCATTAAAAAAAAAATTGCTTTGGGGGCCCCTCCAGGATTTGGGGCCCTGAAGCTTAAGCTTCATTACTTTCACAGTAGACCCGCCTCTGCCTGGGACTTCCTGTCAGGGTTTCCTTTGTTCAAGAATGGAGGAGCAATTAGATCATTGGATATTGAAGATGGGGGGTAGAATTGGGGGGGGGGGTCCTGTCAAAACCACTTCAATGCCTTCCCTTTCCTTTGATTTAGCATGTCTGATTCAAAATCATAGTTTTGTAAAAATATTTTATCCTGCTGGGGCATCTCAGAAAGCCAGATTTCACTCCTCAGCCTTAATTCTATTTTTAAACCCCTGTTAAATTGATGTTGACTGACCTCTGGACCATAATAAATGTTGATTGATTGATTGATTTTTATCCCCTTTGCTGTGAATTTCCCACTTGTTCAAACACCCTTCCCAGCAAGTCCCCCTTGTTGATGGGCCTCGCCTAGGACCACCTTTTCTGAAGATGTTTCCCACTAGCTTGCTGGGAGTGGTCTATAAGAATTGAAGGGAGGGGGCTGAGCTAGTGGCTGAGGCTGCTCTCTGGCTTGTACTGATGTCATAGAATTATAGAATCATAGAGTTGGAAGGGACCACCAGGGCCATCATCCCCCTGCACAATGCAGGAAATTCACAACTACCTTTCCCCTCCACACCCCTAGTGACCAGAAGATGGCCAAGATGCCCTCCCTCTCATCATCTGCCTAAGGTCACAGAATCAGCATTGCTGACAGATGGCCATGTAACCTCTTCTTAAAAACCTCCAGGGAAGGAGAGCTCACAACCTCCCGAGGAAGCCTGTTCCACTGAGGAAACGATCTAACTGTTAGAAAATTATTCCTAATGTCTAGACAGAAACTCTTTTAATTTAATTTCAACCCATTGGTTCTGGTCTGACCCTCTGGGGCAACAGAAAACAACTTGGGACCATCCTCTCTATGACAGCCCTTCAAGTACTTGAAGATGGTTATCATATCCCCTCTCAGTCTTCTCCTCTTCAGGCTAAACATACCCAGCTCCTTCAACCTTTCCTCATAGGACTTGGTCTCCATACCCCTCACCATCCTTGTTGCCCTCCTCTGGACACGTTCCAGCTTGTCTACATCTTTCTTAAATTGTGGTGCCCAAAACTGAACACAGTACTCTAGTTGAGGTCTAACCAGATCTTGTGTGGCTCAGATCTGCAAGATGGACTTTCAAGGTAAGGCAGAGCAGGGCAGAGAGTTCCTCTGATCAGGTAACGCAGGAGTGACTGCTGTTTCTTGGATTGGTTGCCCGACCTAAGCCATTGCCTCTTCCAAGTCTTTGGGTTGTCTCTTCAGCCAGGAAAAGCCAGTCTCCTGTTCTAGGACATAGCCTGCCTGCTCGGTTTCCCCACCAACCCAGTCCCGGGGGCACTGCATGCTTTGTGCTTCCCACCTTGGTCTCATATCCTGCCCTGTCCCCTCGAGTCTTCTTCTGCCTCTTTCTATCTCATTGCTTCTTGTATTACCTTTGTGTCATTGCTCTGATCTTTTTTTCTTGAGGCTTTGCTACTTCTAAATCCAGGAGTGGGAGCACACCTTTGAATGCCCGCCCAAGACGCAGACATTCTCTGCATGCAGAAAATTAGTATGTCTGGCAGAAAGCTAGCCTGAGGAAGCAAGGCACGTATTATCCAGCTTATCCTTTTCTCTCACAGAAAATGAAGCCGGTCGTGCAAAGGCGGCGATCCGCCTCAGCCATCAGCAAAGCTCTCAGCAAGACCAAATCCAGGTAAGCAGATATAAATTCTTAGCATGAGGTATTGGTTTATTTGATTATTTAGAACATTTATATGCTGCTTGTTCAGAGGCCTGCTTGAGGCAGTTTACAGTCAAAAACCATAGTATTAAAACACAAGCCATGAACATGTAGGCCACTGGACATAAGCAGCGTAAAAACTATCCATGAAACAGAAGCAGACCATTTTAAACAAAGCTGATAAGATAACAGCCCTAATTGAAAGCCTGGGTAAAAAGACGTATTTTAGCCTGGTGCCTAAAAGAAAGTAAAGTAAGCGCCTGGAGAGACTCAAGTGAGTGGGCGTTCCAGAGTTGAGGTGCCACCACAAAAAATGTCCTGCCTCTAGTCACTATCAGCCTCTCCTCCAAAGGTGGAGATGCTTAGAACAGGGTGTGTGAAGCAGATCTTAACGGGCAAGGCTGGATGGTGCGGGAGGAGATGGCCCTTGTTGTATTGCCCAGAATAAATCCAAAAACTGAGATATAGTCTTCAGGACCATCAAAACAATAATTTCATTAATTTGTGATAATTCCTCTTAACCCTAGTGTTTTAATGTATTTTATGTCTCTCTAGCTGCATGGATAGCTCATTAGAGCTTGGGAGCTAAACAGGATTGGGTCAGTTAGTACCTGAATGGGAGACCACCAAGGAAGTCCAGGGTTGCTATGCAGAGGCAGGTGTTGGCCAACCACCTCTTCTCCTCCCTTGCCTGGAATGCCCCAGGATTGGTGGTCTCCATGAGTCAGTTGCAATTCAAAGGAGCTTTCTTATTCTTCTGTGCTTATCCTTATACAAATGTTCATTTTATTAAAAATTTGCATTTTAATCCTTATTTATAATTAGCTGAGCTAATTAATTGTTAACTGAGAGCTAGCGTGGTATAGTGGGTAAGGTGTTGGACTAGGACCTGGGAAACCCAGGTTTGAATCCCCACTCATGCTATGGAAACTTTGCTGGGTGACCTTGGGCCAGTCACACACTCTCAGCCTTGACCCTGGCAAGTATTTGGATATGAGGCCTACAAGGAATACCAGAGACGTGAGGTGGAGGCAGGCCATGGCAAACCACCTCTGAATGTCTCTTGCCTTGAAAACCCCACCAGCGGTTGCCATAAGTCAGTTGTGATTTGACGGCAAAAAAAGTTAATTGCATGTTTCTCCTAACAAAGCTGCTGTGTGAGAGAGTGCAGGGTTCACGTGTCTGCAGTTCCTCTGTGGCAGTTCTCTTCTGCTGATCTGGAAGAGACAGGGTGGGTGCTAGCTAAGCAACAAGGTGGTCCTTACAGCTTTCTTGTTGTCTGGGCGCCGTCAACCTGTGCTGGAGCTGGAATCAGGCCTCTGCCCACCGTGCCTGTCCAACCCCTGGGCTAGTCTCAAGTTTAGAATTGCCGAGTCCCCAGCAACACCCCCCCAAGTTCATGGGGAGACCCAGATGGGAAGGGGCCTAGTTAGGGTTGCCAACTCCAGGCTGGAAAATTCCTGAAGATCTAGGAGTAGAGCTTGGGGAAGGTGGCATTTGGGGAGGGGAGGGACCTCAGCAGGGTACATCGACATAGAATCCACCCTCCAAAGCAGCCATTTTCTCTAGAGGAACTCATCTCTGTGGTCTGAAGATTGATTAAAATTCTGGGAGGTCTCCAGGCTCTCCCGGGAGGATGGCAGCTCCAGTACTGCTGTCACACTGAATAGCAGTATAGAATTTCCACACACTTCTAGAAGTTAGCAAGTGTGGAGTCATGAGCACATGGCTTTGAGGTAATGGATTGTTTGAACGTCAAGTGTTGTTGAGCTGTTAGTGCTGATTATTGCCTTGCATCTACATTTGACTATGGCCATTGCCACAGGCAGGCCCGTGCCAAAGTCTTGAAAGAAACCACCCTTTGTATAGGACACCTGGTGGCCCTGAAATTTCAGCTTGATTCCATACCATTTAATTAGGACCAACCTGTCAGGCTTGGTCTGAGAAAGGAATGTTGTGGTTTCTCCAGGTGCTGGCCTTGGCCAGCTCTATATCCTGTAAACAGTGTGTTTAGACTGCCCTTCGTGGGAAGTCTTCTAGTGCCCTGACAGCTCCTGGGAGGGGGGTTGCCATGGTATCCAGATCTACCCCGATTTGCCCTTTGCTCATCCATATATGCCCTGTACCGTTCCCAAAGTTTCCATTAGTGTCCATTTGACTCTTAGCTTCTGTTAACCTGTGGATTTTCTAAAAAATCAACTCTCTTTGGACTGCTTGTCTGCTGATGTCTGTTTATGGGATTATCACAAAATATCACAAAGCACTTAGTAAGCTTTTGCATTGGCCAGATCTTGCTGGATGATTGGTACCAAAAAAAAAAAAGGTGTGTGTGTGAGAGAGATGTTTCTGGGTATAATGATTTGGTGACTGGGCTGCGGCACACACCATGTATCTGCCTTTCTGCATTCATTGCTCCTGTGAATGCCAAGCAAGACATACGTATGGGCAACTGAGCTGCTACATGGGAGTTTTCAGCACACTTTTCAGTCAGCTGCCATTTACCCTGCATTTTCCTCACTGTGCCATCAGAAAGCTTTTTTAAAAATGCTAATTTCCCTTTTGGGGCAGGGGTCAAGTCATAGCTGACTAAGACGGTGGCTGGGGATCTCCTGGTATTACAACTGGTCTGCCGACTTCAGAGATCAGTTTCCCTGGAGAAAATGGCTGCCTTGGAAGAGGAACTCTATGGCATTAGACCCCACTGAGGTCCTTCCCCTCCCTCAAATCCCACCCACCCCAGGCTCCACCCCCAAAATCTCCAGGTATTTGCCAAGCCAGAGCTGGCAACCTTAGAATAGAATAAAACAGAATAGAATAGAATCATAGAGTTGGAAGGGACCACCACGGCCATCAAGTCCAATCTCCTGCACAATGCAGGAAATTCACAAATACCTCCCCCCCACACACCTAGTGACCAGAAGATGGCCAAGATGCCCTTCCTCTCATCACCTGCCTAAGGTCACAGAATCAGCATTGCTGACAGATGGCCATCTAACCTCGTCTTAAAAACCTCCAGGGAAGGAGTGCTTACCACCTCCCGAGGAAGCCTGTACCACTGAGGAACCACTCTGTTAGAAAATTCTTCCTAATGTCTAGACGGAAACTCTTTTGATTTAATGTCAACCCATTGGTTCTGGTCCGACCTTCTTGGGCAACAGAAAACAACTCGGCACCATCCTCAATATGACAGCCCTTCAAGTACTTGAACATGGTTATCATATCCCCTCTCAGTCTTCTCCTCTTCAGGCTTCCTCAGAAGGAACAGGCTTCCTCGGGAGGTGGTAAGCTCTCCTTCCCTGGAGGTTTTTAAGAAGAGGTTAGATGGCCATCTGTCAGCAATGCTGATTCTGTGACCTTAGGCAGATGATGAGAGGGAGGGCATCTTGGCCATCTTCTGGTCAATAGAGGTGTGGAGGGGGGAGGTAGTTGTGAATTTCCTGCATTGCGCAGTGGGTTGGACTAGATGGCCCTGGTGGTCCCTTCCAACTCTATGATTCTATGATTCTAGGCTAAACATACCCAGCTCCTTCAACCGTTCCTCATAGGACTTGGTCTCCAGACCTCTCACCATCTTTGTTGCCCTCCTCTGGACACATTCCAGCTTTTCTACATCTTTTTTAAATTGTGGTGCCCAAAACTGAACACAGTACTCTAGGTGAGATCTAACAAGAGCGGAGTAAAGCGATACCATCACTTCGCGTGATCTGGACAATACTCCTGTTGATGCAGCCCAAGACTGCATTTGCCTTTTTAGCTACCGCATCACACTGCTGGCTCATGTTCAGTGTTTGGTCTACTAAGACCCCAAGATCCTTTTCACACACACTACTGCTCAGACCAGTCTCCCCCATCCTATAATTATGCATTTGATTTTCCCTACCTAAATGCAGAACTTTACATTTGTCTTTGTTGAAGTGCATTTTATTAGTTCTAGCCCACTTCTCCAGCCTGTCAAGATCATCCTGCATCTTGGCTCTGTCTTCTATCGTATTTGCTACCCCTCCCAATGTAGTATCATCTGCAAAGCATCCCCCTGAGGAACTCCACTAGTCACTTTTCTCCAAGTGGATGAGGACATTAACTAGCACTCTTTGGGTACGATCTGTCAACCAGTTTCAGATCCAACTAACAATAATAGGATCTAACCCACATTTTCCCAATTTGTCAACTAGAATACTATGTGGAACCTTATCAAAAGCCTTACTGAAATCCAGATAAACTATGTCAACAGCATTCCCCTGATCCAGCAAGGTAGTAACTTTCTCAAAAAAGGAGATAAGATTAGTCTGACATGACTTATTCTTGAGAAACCCGTGCTGGCTCTTAGTGATCAGATCCATCCTTTCTAAATGCTCAAGGACGGACTGCACTACCATGCTCAGATTCATGTACTTCTTAACAAGTGTACACATCTTTGACATACAGTGCTACTCCTCCCCCCTTCCTTATCTGTCTATCCCTTTTAAACAAGTTGTACCCCTCAGTCTTAATATTCCAATCATGAGTGACATCCCACCAAGTTTCAGAAATGCCTATTAGGTCAAAATCCCCTTCCTGTATTAGAACTTCGAGTTCTTCCTGCTTGTTTCCCATACTCTGCGCATTAGTGTACAGACATCGGAATCCATGGTTTATGTGCCCCGTGGTTTTCGTTTCTGTACTTACCTGTGAGCTTATGTTTCCTTGCATACATGCCACTCCCTGCAAATCTTTATTGTTCCCGTCTCCATGTAGTGTCAGCATATAAGGCTTTAAGTTGTTGTCTTGCTCCCCCATAGGATTTAGTTTAAAGCCCTCCTGATCAGGTTTGCAAACACATTTTTTCCTACCCTTGTGAGGTATAAATCATCCCCTGACAGAAGAGCTTCTTTTCGAAAGCGTAAGCCATGGTCCAGAAATCCAAACCTTTCTTGACGACACCACCTACGCTGCCAGTCATTAATTTGGAGTATTCGTCTTTCCACAACCTTCAACAGGCAGAACAGATGAAAACACAACCTGCGCCCCCAGGTCCTTCACCTTCTTACCCAGAGCAACATTCTGGGCTGTGCCGGGCCATATCATTTGTTCCCACACGAACGAGCAAGAAAGAGTAATAATTGGTGGGCTTGATGAGTCTTCCTACCCTTTCTGTCACATCCTCGATGTGTGCACCCGGTAAACAGCAGACCTCTCGGGACAAGTCAGGTCGGCATACTTTAGACTCTACCCCTCTCAGGAGGGAATCCCCAATTACGAGAACACGCCTCTTCCTAAATTGTGGCACGGAAGATCAAGTCCTCTCATGCACAGGAGCCTGAGAAGTTTCTTCCACGCTTTGGGGGGATAGCCCTTGTTCCAGTGGTCCAGAATCAGTATCTATTGGGAGATCCTGGAACCGATTGCTGAGCAAGAGAGGATCTGGACGTGTCCTGATTTTCCTATTCCTGTGGGCCACATTCCTCCATGCATCCTCCTCCTGTGTTGCTTGTACCTCCACTTGTTCAGATTCATTACTCTCCTGCTCCTGTTGCTCGCTAAAGAGAGCTTCATGAGTTCTGTCTATGAACTCTTCACCTTGCTTTAAAAAATGAGAGTGTGGACAAGCGTACCTCAAGACCCTGTATCTTCTCCTCCAGCAGGGCTACCAACTTACACTTGCTGCAAGTTTAATTAATGTTACCCTCAGGTAAAAAGACAAACATTCCACAGTCCTTGCATGTTACTGCCTCAGCTCCCTCACTAGCCACAGTGCTGTGATCATCCATTGCTGAAGTTTCTTCCCTAGGCTACTCTGATAGTTCCCCTGACAAACTTTCTGTCAAGGCTCCCTCCTTGAAGAAGTAAAACACTCAGCACAAATAAAAATCTGAGCTCTGAGATCATTATTCCCTGATTAAAGACTAGAAGTGGCCATGCTGGTCCAGGGCTTTTTGCAGACTTACAAACAAACAAACAACAGCAAACAAAAATTCTGTAGCAGAATAGCAGAGACAGGCAATAACAAACCAGCTTTGAACATCTCTTGCCTGGAAAACCCCACGGGGACGTAGGCCCTGAGCAGCTGGGAGAGATACAGAGGAGGAGCTTAGAGACAGGTCAGTGAAAGTTTTATTTTAAAGTTTGTGTTTTTGTTTTCCTCAGTGGCTGGGGAGCAATAGTTGAGGTTGCTGTGTGTGTGTGTATGTGTGTGAGTGCCTGAAGCCTGCTAGAGGGGGGTTTCTGACTTGTTCTCTTTGTTATTTTATCTAGCTGTAGCTGGCTGAAGGTAATTGCTGTGCTGTTGATTGCTGAGGGGTGGGGCTGACAGTATTTAAACAGGGTCTGCTTGCCAGAGGCGCAAGGGGTCTGGCCTGGGGGCCCAGCAATCAACATAGCAGTTACCTTCAGCCAGCTACAGCTAGATAAAATAACAAAGAGAACCAGTCAGAAATCCCCCTCCAGCAGGCTACAGGCACTCACTCACACACACACACACACAGAGCAACCTCAACTATTGCTCCCCAGCCACTGAGGAAAACAAAAACACAAACTTTAAAATAAAACTTTCACTGACCTGTCTCTAAGCTCCTCCTCTGTATCTCTCCCAGCTGCTCAGGGCCTACGTCCCCGTGGGGTTTTCCAGGCAAGAGATGTTCAAAGCTGGTTTGTTATTGCCTGTCTCTGCTATTCTGCTACAGAATTTTTGTTTGCTGTTGTTTGTTTGTTTGTAAGTCTGCAAAAAGCCCTGGACCAGCATGGCTACTTCTAGTCTTTAAACAGGGAATAACGATCTCAGAGCTCAGATTTTTCTCTCCACCCTGGAATGAGATGACAGAAAAGGGAAGACCGTTCTGTTTCTGTTGGGTTCCAAAAACATCCTCATAAATAATATCTCCTGGCAGTTTATTTAATTGAAATAAATATTTCTTTTGTCCCGAGATAAAAACTTAAAATGATTTACACTTAGAGCCAAACACCCGTTTACGAGAGCACCATTTTTCATTTAATGCCCCATGCAACTCTCCTGCGTTGGGGAAAGCGTTTGTACAGGTTCCAGTGCTTTCAAATTAGGGGGCAGGAAACGCTGCAGAGCCCTCCCCTCTCCCCAGCGGTTACATTCTTGGCTATATTTGGATGCAAGGAAGGCTTCTTTAGGGCACCCAGGGGGACGGGTGGGGATGTCACGATCCCGGAGATGGTCTGGCCCTTGACATTTGCCACCAGATCACGAGTGGATTTCTTGGGCTTTTTTCTTCTGTGACTTGTGTTGCCTTACAAGAAAACAGGAACATGATGGTGGCATCCTATCTAGAATTGCAGTCCCGATATTGAGCACTGTTAATTTTTGAATTCAAGCTGGCAGCCCAGAAAGAATGGGAGGAGGTTAAACAGTTGAGAAATACCCCCCTTCCCACAAGAAAAATAATAAGATGTCAAGATGTCACCCAGTGCCCTGTGGCAATCTTCCCCAAACGCCCCGCCTCTCCTCCAGGGCTCTGGGCCAGTCCTTGTGATGGGCAGCCCATTCCTGAGGGAGGGGGGTGGATACATGACGGCTGGGAGTGGCAGAGCCGCACCACCTCCTCAGAGGCTTCCCAGCTACAAAACAAAAATTTAAAAAAGAAATGGAAAAGGCAAAAAAAAAAAAATCCCCAGAATAAAGAATGGGGCTGTGCCACCAAAAGAGGGGCGTTCCTGGGCTGAAAGGGGCCTGGAAGCTGACTAATGACAACCCTGCCCCTGGGGACGCCCCGGGAATGCCCCTCAACGCTGGTGCAGGCTTTCCCTTCTGGGAATTCCCTGCCAGTGTGGAGGCTTCGCCGCTTCGCCGCCAGCATGTTTGCATCCGTGCCAGTGAAGATGCCACTTGGCTCTGTGGTAAAGTGGCACAGACCCCGGTACGGGGTCACACCGGTTCCGAAGGAGCTTCAGTCCTTCCCCATCAGGACAGCAGTGTTTGGCCTCGTGCAAATACGCAATTTCCCACATTTCTTGGCTCCAGAAGGGTAATGAACATGTTCAGTCCTTGTTGGCGTCTCTTTGCAGCTTCTTTTCCCCCAGCATGGCTGGGGAGCCCCCCAGGTTTGCAGAATCTGCTGATTTGACTATGGATGTTGTTCTTTCATTGAACTACTGATAAGCCCCAGACACCGATAAGAAATGGGGGTTGTGGGGAGGGGATAAATGACTAGAAATGGCCTCCTAACGCAGAATGACTAGATAAATGACTAGAAATGGCCTCCGCTGAATTGGACCCTCAACTGTGCCCAGCTTTCCAAGGGCTACGAGCATGCTCTCTCCTCCCCAGTCCTTTGAGGGGAGACCCTTCTTCTTTTAAATAAAATTGCAAATTGGATATTTTTTTGTGTGCCTGGGGAGATCCCATATCTTGTCTGGGTGCTCTGCTGATAGGCATGAAACCATCATGTTTGCTATTGGAAGGCATGAGATGCAGGACTGCCAACTTTGGCCAGGGAAATTCCTGGAGATTTGGGGGTGACGCCTGGTAAGATCACCAACGCACCTTGGGAAATTCCTGGAGATTTGGCGGCAGTGTGTGGGACAGACCATTTTTGGGGAGGGGAGGGAGTTTCCGTGGGGGTGTGAAGCCACAGAATTCCCCCTCCAAAGCTGCCATTTCCTCCAGAGAGCTGTTCTTAGTAGTGTGGAGATCCCTTGTAATTCTGGGAGAATTCCAGGGTCCATCTGGAGGTTGACAACCCTACCTAAGGCTGAGGAACAGAATGGCCTGTCGGCCTCAAGACCACCTTCCCCTCAGGCCCTGCTGCCAATTCTCCTGCAGGCCTTTGTTTCCCAGGCTCCCTCCAAGTGGAGGGGTGCCAGCCTCCAGGATGGGGGGCTGGAGATCCCCTGGAATTGCAAGTGATTTCCAGACTACAGAGATCAGTTCCCCCAGCTTTGGAGGATAGACTCTGTGACAGAACATCCTGGCTGAGCTCCCTTGCCTACCCAAACCCCACTCTCCCCAGGCTTGGCCCCCCAAATCTCTAGGAATATCCCAACACAGAAATCGCAACCCTGTCCAATACTCAGGATTGGACTGGGAGAAATGGAGGGGAAGGCAAGAGCCGGTCACTGACGAGGAGGTGGAGCCTTGAGAGAGAGGGGCAATGGCATATAAGTCCCTGCACGGGGAAGAAGGAGAAAGGGAGTTCACTCACTCCCTGAGGCTGGGGGTGGTGGTGAGGCTGCCTTTGGAAGGAGCAGTCCCCTCACCCCAATGTGGGGTCTGTGCCTGACCTCATGGGAGTCAGATATTAATAACTTCATAGGAATCCAGTCAGTTAATTGCACTTGGGAATTTAATTGTTTCCCAGCTGGCTGTTTTGCCCTGGGTGTTTGTAGTGTTCCCTGTGTTGTGTGTGTAAAGTGCCGTCAAGTCACTTCCGACTCATGGCGACCCTGTGAATCAATGTCCTCCAAAATGTCCTATCTTTGACAACCTTGCTCAGGTCTTGCAAATTGAGGGCTGGGGCTTCCTTTATTGAGTCAGTCCATCTCTTGTTGGGTCTTCCTCTTTTCCTGCTGCCCTCAACTTTTCATAGAATGACTGTCTTTTCCGTTCCCTGTGTTAATTCTTCCCTATTTTCATACTTGTTCTCTTATTTAATGAACAGTTACAGTATTTATTGTCGAAGGCTTTCACGGTCAGAGTTCATTGGTTCTTGTAGGTTATCCGGGTTGTGTAACCGTGGTTTTTGAATTTTCTTTCCTGACGTTTCGCCAGCAACTGTGGCAGGCATCTTCAGAGTAGTAACACTGAAGGACAGTGTCTCTCAGTGTCAAGTGTGTAGGAAGATATAGTCAGAAAGTGGTTGGGTTTGAGGTGAGTCATTGTCCTGCAAAAGTAATGTGCTAGTCATTGTCCTGTAAGTATCAAGATAATGTGCTAATGAACAGATTGATGGAGTAGCTATGGGAAGTCCACTCAGTCCAGTAATAGCAAACTTTTACATGGAATATTTTGAAAAGACAGCATTAGAATCCGCACCTTACAAACCTACAGTCTGGTTCAGGTTTGTAGATGATACATTTACTATTTGGAGCCATGGTGAAGAAAAATTAATGGACTTTCTAAACCATCTTAATAATATCCATCCAAACAGTCAGTTTACCATGGAAAAGGAAATTGAGGGTAAACTCCCATTTCTTGATACCCTTGTCATCCGTAAAACAAACTCTCAGTTAGGTCACAAGGTCTACCGGAAACCAACTCACACAGATCGCTACTTACACAAAAACTCCAATCACCACCCCCGACAGAAAAGAGGAATAATCAAAACATTAATGGACCGTGCAAAACGGATCTGTGAACCACAGTTTCTCAAGGAAGAAACTAATCATCTAAATCACGCACTGCTAGCAAACGGCTATTCCAAGAATAAAATCAGAAGGGCCATTAAACCAAACAAAAATCAGAAAACTCAGGAAAAACAGTCTCCCATAGGAAAGGTATTCTTGCCATTTATTAAAGGAGTCACTGATAGGATGGAGAAACTTTTGAAAAAACATAACCTACAAACAGTGTTTAAACCCACCAAGAAAATACAACAAATGCTACGATCAGCAAAAGACAAAAGAGACCCCCTCACCTCTGCAGGAGTATATCGTATACCTTGCAGCTGTGGAGAAGTTTACATCGGGACCACAAAACGCAGCATACAAACAAGGATAAAAGAACATGAAAGATACTGCAGACTTGGCCAACCTGAGAAATCAGCAGTGGCTGAACATGGACTGACACAAAGGACACAGGGTCTTATTCCAAGACACTGAAAGACTGGACAATTCAACCAACTATTTTGTCAGATTGCACAGAGAAGCCATTGAAATTCATAAACATCAGCACAACTTTAACAGAAAGGAAGAGCGTTTAAGAATGAGTAAGGCTTGGCTTCCTGTCCTAAAAAACCTCCAGACTAACAAAGACTGTAGTCAACAATAGCCATGCAGATTAGCTTTGGACTTCACACATTAACAGATCACTTCAGGATACAATTGGTTCCATATTAACATACCACACCGTCATTAGCACATTATCTTGATACTTACAGGACAATGACTAGCACATTACTTTTACAGGACAATGACTCAGCTCAAACCCAACCACTTTCTGGCTGTATCTTCCTACACACTTGACACTGAGAGACACTGTCCTTCAGTGTTACTCCTCTGAAGATGCCTGCCACAGTTGCTGGCGAAACGTCAGGAAAGACAATTCCAAGTCCACAGTTACAGTATTTGTTTAATAAACTAGCCTCTTTTTTTGTTCACCCTGGCTGGGTCGTTCATGCCTCATATTTGGCCAAACAGCAGGGCACGGACTGACCAAAAAGAGAGCTTCCTGGGGTAGTGGGGGTTCTGGACACTCCGCAACCAAGCCCCGGTTCCAGGGTGGGGGCAGCCAGTTCAGGCCCTTGCCAGCTACAGCATAGGAGGGAGTGTGTAGGACTGGAGGGCTCCTTGGAAGGGACTCACGGTCAACCCCACCACACTCAGGTCCCACCACGTCCCATAACACTTCCTCTTTTCCCTATTGATAGGTGTGGGGACATCACAGGGAGACCAGGTCTGCTGGCCCACTGAGAGCCGCCAGGATGAAAAAGGTTTTTTTTAAAAAAAATGGCCCCATGCCAGAAATACCCGGAAATGACATCAGGCAAATACCCGGAAGTGACATCAGGTCATCAGTATGACATCAGTGCAGTGTTGTAGGATTTGGGCAAAACTCTATGGTTCACGTTGATGTCATGTCAGAGATATGACATCATTTCTGACATTGCACTGCTGGCATGGCATAACACACACACACACACACACACACACACACCGGATGCCAGCCAGTGGCAACCCTAGAACATCACATGGGGATTCTGGGAGGGAGTTCCAGATATAAGGGACAGCAAGGGTGTGCGTGAGCACAGTTGTTTAAGGGATCAGGAGACCTTTGGTGGAGCTGAAAGGGCAGATAGGGGTTGAAAGGTTAGAGGGGAGAAGTACACAGGCATACCCCGGAGAGGCCTATGTCCAATCCAAAATGTCAGCCTGCCTGCCTCTAGGGCTGCCAGATCCCCCCTCTCCTCCGGCGGGAGGCTATGGGACTGAGGTCAGGATTGTGTGTGTTCACCGATGTGCGTGCATGTCACTTCCGGTTTACAACTGGAAGTGCTGCCTCGCAAGGCTCCTTATACCTCTTAGTTTGAGTGGTAAAGTGGCCCTTTACCACTCAAACTAAGAGTTTGAGTGATATAAGGCCCCTCGCGAGGCGGCACTTCCGGTTGTAAACCGGAAGTGATGTGCGCACGGTGTGTATGCGCTTGTGCATGTTTGCCCGCCAACCCTCAGGTGGTCAACGGGCAGAGGGGCGAATTGCCGTGGTTTTGCCCGCCACCACCAGGCACCTGGCAACCCTACCTGCCTCCCTCTTTTGGATTTATCTCTGTATGTACTGCTGTTTCTTCAAGCAAGCCATAGAGGCAGCCTAGATGAACATGACACAGGAAAAAAAAGTGAGTATTTACTGTGGTTTTTTTTTAAAGGAAATGACGATAGAATCGCCAATGGAGAATCAGGGCCAAAACCAGATGTACTGTGGGAGTTCCATGTCTGCAGTTTTTGAAATTCAGTTTGGCATACAAAGTTTTTGAATAGGCTGGGAGCCCATGACATAGGACTCCCAGTGCAGCCTGGTTTGGCCCTGAATTTAATACCCATTTCTGTGCTGTCCTTTTGTTGAGGAGTTGCAGTTAATTCAGGGAATTTCTTGGTGAAATGAATGATTGTCCTGGGATTTATTCCACCAGTTTCTTTTCCAGCAGGGAACTTGTTTTTCCCTTTTCCTATCCTGACAATGGCTTACTTGCTGGGGCCTTTGGCAGCCCAAACTCCACGTTTCTCCTGGATGAGCGTGCACAGCTGACTGTGGGCCTGCAGACGCAAGAGCGCCATTTGTTCCTCTTCAGTGACAGACTAATTGTGGCTAAGTCTAAGTAAGTGTGAGAGTGGACCTGATTCTCTGGGCCAAAGGCCATACAAGGTCTTTAGAGAAGCCATACTGATTCTTCCTCAGTAGGTCTTGTTCTTCTGTATGCTTAATAGTTCTTGCCTTTAATGTAGGGTTGCCATCCTCCAGGTACTAGCTGGAGATCTCCTGCTATTATGACTGATCTTTAGCCAATAAAGCTCAGTTCACCTGGAGAAAATGGCTGCTTTGGCAATTGGACTCGATGGCGTTGAAGTCCCTCCCCTCCCTAAACCCCGCCCTCCGGCTCCGCCCCAAAAACCTCCCGCCGGTGGCAAAGAAGGACTTGGCAACCCTACTTTAATGGCTTAAAACATAAGAAAGCCATGCTGGATCAGATCAAGGCCCATCAAGTCCAGCAGCCTATTCATGCAGTGGCCAACCGGGTGCCTCTAGGAAGCCCATAAACAAGACAAATGCAGCAGCATTATCCTGCCTGTGTTCCACAGCACCCTATATAATAGGCATGCTCCTGTGATACTGGAGAGAATAGGTATGCATCATGACTAGTATCCATCTTGACTAGTAGCCCTATCCTCCATGAACTTGTCCACTCCCCTTCCTAGTTGGCAGCCATCATCACATACTGAGGCATGGCTTCTTTGGCTCTGCTCATTAACCAAGTTATTATTCTTTCCCTTCATGGTGCCTTCCTTACCTGTAATCTGAGCATCAGTTGTTGCTGTTCTCAGTAATTTGCAAGGCTGTTGAGGGGATTTTGCCTTCTTTACCCTCCGTTCCAACTTCTTTTGAATGTTCTTCTAATTTTTAGAACGTTTTGAAATCCAGTCTCTTAAGGGGGACAACAGCATTTCTGGGGGAAATAACCCCAATGATCCTGGAGGGAGCAATAAAGATGAAACAGGGAGAGGATAGGATTCCCCCCATTTATGTGTGCATGGCATAAACAATGAGTGTGAATAACAGACCTTCCTCATTGGTGCTCATAATTTAGCAGAAGTGAAAAGAAGGAGTGAAGAAAAGTTCTGTGTTTGGGATGCTCAGCGAAACAGTTCACAAGCATGCCAAGCACACATTGCCCATGATGCCCCTTTCCCCTGTGCAATACAAACTGTCTCTTGCTTAACCTCCAGGTCTTCCTCCAGCTTGAAAATGAAGAAGCAGGTACGGCTGAGCGAAGTGTGGGTAGGCTCCTGCCTCAGTGAAGTATCGGAGAAAAAGATGAGCCCTGAGAACTCATTTGTTCTTGGCTGGCCCACCAACAACTTCATTGTCACTTACAGGTAATGCTTGCCTGTCCTCCCCCTACCCCCGCCCACACACACATGAAAGCCAGTTCCTGTCATTCACCCTGCCCCATGAGACCAAGAAACAGAACCTCTTATGGAGCTATACAGATAGGAATAGCCTTGATCTCACCTTTAGAAGAAGTAATGGTCATATGAACCTTCTGGAGTATTTTCAAATGAGTTTTTTTCTGAACAGAATTCTTAAGTGGTTTTCATTTAAGGAATTTACCTGAGTTTAAGAGCCTTCTTACCATGAAAGGCAATAAATGCAAAACATGCTCTATCAAGGACAGTCACATCTTAGAGACCAGCAGCAGTTTCAGGGTGTAAGCTTCCAAGAGTCAAAGCTCCCTTCGTCAGACACGGTAGAGTAGAAATGGGATCTGAGTCTTTATATTCCAGGCAGAAGGTGGGAGGGGTGTTGCAAAGAATGCTTCTAAAGGATGCAGAGCTACAAAGCACATAGTAATCAGCTTGATTAGAGCCGAGGGGAAGTGCTTGGGGGCAGAAAATTAGCATCTGTAGTGAGATAACAAAATCCTGTGTCCCTCATCAGCCACAGATGCAGACCAACATGGATTCCCTTTGAAACTATCCATCATGGCTGTATAATATAGTATTAAATGTAAACTTACATCCTCTTACCTCTTTTTTGTTTGTCCTAATGTTCTAATTCACCCCTTTGCATGAATGAGGCTCTGTTACTTTGGTAAAGTATGTTATAAAATACAAATGAAATTGCAGTACAAAAAAAAAATACCCTTGATTTTCTGTGCCTAGAGTCATAAAGGGCACAGAATGGGTTTTGTCCCTAACTTCATTTGTTTATTAAAATATTTGTTTATTGAAATATTCCCCCCCACAACAGGAGCTCAGAGTGGATTCCCATCAGTACATCCCTTGCTTCCTTTTTGCTGAATAAATGGCTGCCATTAATCCCAGTAAATCCTAAAAGAATTCCCTTTTGGGTGATCGTGGCCACAGAGAGGCTGCTGGACAATTCATTTCATGCCACAAAGGAAGGCAGCCGCAAGTTCAGCTCTACAAGTTTGTTTCTCACTGCTCTTGTTCATCTTTTTGTATGGAGGGGCAAGACGGGTGTCATCTGGTGGCCTCATTCCTGGCCTTCAAGCATCCACCCAAACTTCTAAGTAGTGCCTACACATGGGCATGGGTCCTGATTCCACCATGAACAGTCGTAAACTTACTCAGGGACAGCCATTCTGATCATAGGCCGCATTTAAGAAAATAAGTGTAAATCAGTCTCTAAACAATGCATGCCTGGTAACTGCTACCAGTACTCTCCCCATACCCCATTATCTTGGGACCAAAAGATGGGGAACTTGATTCTCTGAGGCTATTCAGAGAGTCTTCCTCCCATTTGACTGTGCTGTCTGTGCAGAATTCTTGCCTGAAAGAACAAAGTTCTTTTAAAAATAAAATTTAAAAATAATGTTTATTTGTATTAAAATAGAATTGGACCAGGAAGGGGTTGTACTTTTGTTTCTGGCCTTGGCAGGGATTGTGATTTACAGTTCTGGCTTTGTGATCCAGAACAGCGCAGCCAAAGGCCCTCTGTGGGTCACCTTGCGCACTATCTTACCTCAGTGTTTACTTCTCGTTCTCAGCTCGCCTGAAGTGAAAGAAAGATGGCTGTCAACGCTGCTGTGGTAAGAGTTGCCGTCTCCTCTCCTCTCATCTACCCCAACCTGCACCAACAGGTGCCATGTGGTGTTAGAATACCTGTCTCAATCTTGCATGCTTGCTGTCCACCTCAGTAGGCTAGACAAAAAATTACATCAAGACCCCTGGAAGGAGTGGGGTGGGATAGGGGGATATGTGGTTCTGTTATGTCCTCAGTTGCTCCTGTCTGCAGACTTCGCAGCATGTCAGCCACAACTGTTCTACTCCAAACCTTTATACAAAATTTTAATTCTTTGTGCAAAATCAACTAAATTCCAGAATTTTCCCCCCTACTAAAATAATCATTTCTACTAAAATAATCTTTCTGACCTCCTGTCTTTTCCATAATTATCTTATATTCAAACAGCGAAGTCAGCCAAATCTTTGGATACTTAAATTCAGCGACTGGAGCTGTGAGGGCAAGACAGATCTTTTGACAAACCTGAAAAGTGCCCCAGGTTTGCTGGAAAAAAGTGAAATCTAAAAAAAAAAAAAAAATGTGGTGTGTGTGTTTTGTAAAAAAAACAACACAAAAATGATAAAGGAGCACCTGTAGCTTTAAGCAACAATTCCCTCAGTGGCTGTTGCTAGGCATCCACTATCCCAAGGCTTGGTTTTCTCAGTAAAAGGGGTAGGGGGCAGGGCCCTTTCCAGGTCTGTTTTGGCCTTTGAGGGAGGGCACCTCGGGGCCAGGCCTGAGCTAGAGTTGCTAGCTCCAGGTTGGGAAATTCATGGAGATTTTGTGGTGGAGTCTGATGAGGGCAAGGTTTGGGGAGGGGACAGGCCTCAGCCAAATATAATGGCATAGGGGCCATCCTCCAAAGCACTTGTTTTCTCCACGGGGACAGATCTCTGTTGTCTGGTGTTTAGTTGTAATTCTGGGAGATCTCCAGGTCCCACCTGGGGATTGGCAACCCTAGGCCAGTCCTCCTGGTGACTTGATACCACTCGACTTCCATGACTCAACTAGGCCTAGCTGTAGGGTTGCCAGCCTCCAGGTGATGGCTGGAGATCTCCTGGAATTAGAACTGATTGTCAGGCGACAGAGATCAGTTCCCCTGGAGAAAATGGCTGCTTTGGAAGGTGGACTCTATGGCATTATACCCTGCTGAGGTTGCTTCCCTCCCCAAACATCACCCTACCAAGGCTACATCCCCAAATCTCCAGGAATTTCCCAACCTACAGCTGGCAACCCTAACTGGGGGAACTGATCTCTATAGTTGGGAAATTCGTTGTAATTCCAGGAGATTACCAGGCCCCACATGGAGATTGGCAACCCTAGAAGGAGAGAAGGAAGCAGGAAAAGGGGAGAGGCTATGGGGACTTCCAGAAAAGGGAAAGATGAAATAGTGGAGAAGGGGGAAATGAGATGCCTCCTGCAAGTCTTCTTCTGGACATGGAGTAGGGGTCACTGGGGGTGTGTGGGGGGAGGTAGTTGTGAATTTTCTGCATTGTGCAGAGGGTTGGACTAGATGATCCTGGTGGTCCCTTCCAGCTCTATGATACTATGATTCTATAAGTTCTTGAGGGTTCCCACTTGTAGTTATTCTCAGTTCAGTTTCAGTCACCTTTATTGGCATGATAATAATAATAATAGTAACAGAAATACATAAAACTCCATACTCGCTCCAAAGAGTATCACATACAACAATATAACCAAAACTTAACCATCAATTTAGAACTCTTCAGTTTTAAATGCTGTAATAATACATTCTCCCAAACGACAAATGAGAACCAGGACCTATCACACAGCACAGCTAATACCAGTACCCTTTTATGTATTATTTCCCAGTGTCTGTAGATAGCCTCAGTTGGTTTTATTATTTATTTATTTCCTTACCCTCGTAGTTATTCTAATAATTGCAGCATGATTTATTATTTGTGTTTCTTTTATGATGCTGCCAAGCCACAGAAACCTGTATGTCTTGCATACTGGGATTTATTTTCTTATGATATCCTTCTGAATTACAGGCATATTAATGAAATGAAGCAGAATGAACGTCCCAAAAGTTTCCCCATGCAGATTCTGTTGATGGATGGCGACAATAGCTCATCTGTGAGTAACACTGAATAAAAAAGTTCACCAGCTGAATAGAAGGTAGTCTGAATGATCCAAGACACACCCCAGAACAGCAGCTGTTTTGAAAGTATGAGCCAAGCAGAGGTGGCCAACATCTGTATTTACAGAAGGTGCTCATTGCTCCAGAGAGGGGTCTGAAGGGCAGGAGCGTGTTTTGCTACACAGACCAACCATTCATGGGCAGCTCCGGAATAAAGTTGGGCACCGCCTAGCTGTCAGGGCCTCAGTTACAAGACACCACATACAAAATTCCAAGAGAAATCTCTCTCTCACACACACACACACAAATACATTTTTAGAATAAATTCTTTCTGTTGTCATGGATAGTGCCAGGAAACTTTGTACTGGATCTTGAGTAAACTCATTAGTGTTGTCATATATTAGATCAAATTGTTTTGTGGGGCAGATCTGGGGCCTGTGTTGGCCAACTCTCCTAGAATTCAGTTTATGTTTTACTCGAAGAATTGCTTCCAAATCTCTCAGTTGCCACCTTTTCTGCATCTTCTCTCTAACATCCACAACCATGTTTTGTACTCTGTTGGGCACAAACACAGCTGTGCTCAGTCACTTTGGCAAATCTGTACTTGTGATGAAGATTCCAAAGCAAAGATTCGTCCCTCAGACCAGTGAATCCCATTCGGTTCCACTGTCTTTGCCGTCTTTGGCTTGGAGCCATGGTGGGAAGCAAGAGGAGAACCCTGATGTTTCCTTCCACTGCTTAGTCTGCACTAAATCCACACAGCAGCTCTGTCTGTGGGCACCTAGCAACACCTGCATCTGCTGTTCCTAGGGTTGCCAACCTCCAGGTGTTGCCTGGAGATCACCCACTATTACAGCAGATCTCTAGACCAGTGGTTCTCAACCTGGGGCTATATGGCCCCCCGGGGGCCCCCAGGGTATTCCAAGGGGGCCACAGGTGAAAATTGCGCAAATGGGGGGCCACGGCACGAGACTAGGGGGCCACAGAGGGAAGTGAGAAGTGAAGAAAACAGAGAAGTGACCCAGAAAAGAAAACAAAGAAGTGAAGAAAATAGTGGCTTTGTTCTCCCTTGTATGTGAACATTGTTGTTTATTAGCGTGTTCGATTACCTTTTTGTGGGTTTTTTTTTTTTTTTTGTAAATTTCAGTTCCCCAATAAGAACTGCATGTGTGCATTTTGTGTGGCTGTTTATGCTTCTTTGTTCCTTGGCTATTTACAAACAAAACATTTAAATAGCTACCTTTCTACCCATAGGACAGGGGGGCCACAGGAAGGAAACAAGGTCAGAAGGGGGCCATGGTCGGAAAAAGGTTGAGAACCACTGCTCTAGACAATAGATCTGTATATAATAATACTTATAATACCCTGGAGAAAATGGCTGCTCTAGAGGGTGGACTCTGTGGCATGGAACCCTTCTGAGGTCCCTTCCCAAACCCTGCCCTCCCCAGGCTCCCCCCACCCACCCAGAGGAAATCTTCAGGTATTTCCTAACCCAGAGCTGGCAACCCTAGCTGTTCCCCAGCCTGGGCCTTTTTCTGCTCCCGTCCACTCACTCCTTCTATTGAAGGCAACTCCTCAAGGAAGGGAGCTTTCTTTTCTTTACCATAAAATACCTACTGGAACAGAGGGTCCCCAACTTTTTTGAGCCTCTGGGCAACTCTGGAATTCTGATGCAGCATGGTGGGCACAGCCACCAAATGGCTACTGCAGAAGACAGAGCTGGTCACAAATGGCTGCTGAGCCATGCCATGCTGACATGAAAATACTGTGCATGCCTTGCAGTTGCTCTGAAACCTGCTTTTGTTCTCCGCATCTAGAACACCACGATAAGTGTATCCAACACAGAGACAGCAGACAGCATCATCAAGAAAACAACACAAAACCTGGGACTTCTGGTAAGTGTAAGCTTTATAAGCCAGTTAGGCCTGCAGTTTCAGGGGACAGATTGGGGCAGGGCTCTGTTAGAAACATACCCTGCCCACCCCCCAATTTTTCCCAGTTTAAAAAAAATTAGGCCTCAATCCCTTTTCCTAATGGAGATATAAGGGGATATGTGCCATCCATTTTTCACTCAGTTGCCTGGCAAGGGATCACTGTGGAGATGGCTGCAGAGCTCTTCTCCAGTAAATTCCCTGATGAATGAACTCATTCTTGTACTCCCTATTCATCACTTTTTCTCCTTTGCTCCTTCCTTCTTCCTGCTTGCTTAATGTCAGGACCTAGTGAGGGCACTAGGCAGGAAATCAAGGTGAGATCAATACAATTTTTGGGGTTGCCTCCTCTACTTACAGCAGAACATTTCCTCAAGAGTGAGCCAGGACATTTGGGTGGGGGGCACAGGAGTAGAAAAGAGTGCCCCCTCACTCAGCCCAGTATCTGTTTATAATCATTAATCACAGCTGCAAATTGATTGTTTGCATCTGAGCATAAGCAGAATGCTTCTTATTTACCAAAATTAATCTTCATCAGGCACCTATATTCACCTAAACGACTGCTCAGTAGGGTTGCCAGCTCTGGGTTGGGAAATACTTGGAGATTTTGAGGGTGGAGCCTGAGGAGGGTGGGGTTTGGGGAGGGGAGGGACCTCAGTTGGGTATAATGTCATAGAGTCCACCCTCCAGAGCAGCCATTTTCTCCAGGTGAAGTGATCACTGTTGCCTGGAGACCAGCTGTAATAGTGGGAGATCACCAGCCACCACTTGGAGGTTGGCAACCCTACTGCTCAGGCAGCCTTAAATCCCATAAGAGTCAAATAAGGGCTGGCCCTTACAAAGCCAAAGGACTGAGGAGCCAGCCAGGCCATCACAAGGCAACATTAAGCACCTCTCACTATGGAAAAAGGACTTTGGTGGAGCCTAAACTAAGTTGAACTAAGGGCCATGCCCTGCCATCAGTGCCAAGAAATCATGAGAGAAAGGAAAGTGTCTAGAATAATGTATTTTGACCGGCACGTGAGCGGTTCTCTCGCAGCACACCTGTGTGTTCTGGGAGTGACTGTAATGTGCTGACATTTTTTTTGTTTTTAGTGTATAATAAGCTCCTGAACTTCTATTTGATTCTTTGAGCCTCATTCATGGATTCAGAAAAGCTCCAACTTTGCCTTGTATCTTTTTTCCTGTGCTGAACCTTTCCGCTTCCTCTGGGGCTAGCAGGGGCTGTCATGCTGTTGTTTTCCAGATCTGCAGCTGTGCGTTTCCTGAACCCAGGCCTACTCAACTGATAGCTCTTTCCATTGTTGTGGGCGCTCTATACACTTGGACTGCTTTCCCTTTTTTTTTCAGAGCCCGGCCCCACTGCACACTGACAAGCCCTCTTTCCGTTTCTCAATTCACAGGGCCGACCAAGTGACTATCACCTCTGGGTCATATCAGGAAGGGATGACCCTGCATACCCTCTTATTGGTAAGAACCTAAGCACTAGTAGAGAAACCTACTGAAGTGAACGCAACTGAGCCATTCATTTCTGAGGGATAAAAGGATTGCTGCTTTTATCATCCAGGAAGGTGGCCTTTCAAGAAAGGTCTGAGCTGTTAACACATCCCAGAATTCAGTGACCCTTTAAATAAGAACTCATTGATGCTTACCAACAACATTTGTCGGATAAGATCTAAGATTGTGCCCTCACACAGTCAGATTAATGCTTCAGAGAAGGGCAGTTCTGATGCAATATATTCTTTCAATTAACCTCCAGGACAAACAAGTAGCTTTTTGTGCTTGGCTTCCTTAGAGCTTTCCTAACAGTCTCCTCTGGATCCTGCACAATTTTAACTTTTTCTCGCCTGCATTTAATAGACTGAACACAGAGACACTGAGGGGTCGCACCTCTGGCCCCATGCACACACACAATCCCTCGCAATCTCTCAATACAACAAGATACTCTAGGTGGCCCAAATAAAACAGAAGTCCTATGGCACCTTAAAGATTAACAGCATTTATTCTAGTATGAGTGGTCTTGAGTCAGAGCTGATTTTTTTCTTTTTCATCTGAAAAAGGGAGCTTTGACTCAAAGAAACGCAGGCTGTCACAAGTGTTTTTAGTCTTTAAGGTGCCGTAGGACTTCTGTTTTATCTTGCTACAATAGATTAAAACAGTCAGCCTTCTGGAAATTATTCTAGATGGTATCCTTTTATTCACAGGTTACTTTTCCCCTTTGGTTTAAAAATCTATTTTACATATAAGAATTTTGGAATGTTGCTTGTATAAAACACTGTAAAGGGGGTTTGAGATCTGAAACCAAAAGGTTGAGTTATGGGTGGCAGAAGATGATTTCTAAAACACCAGAAATGAAAATAAAAGGCAGTGTAATAGTTTATAGTTCAAATTCAAGGCACCAGCCCGAGAATAATCTTGGATCTTTAAATTGGCCAAAATTAAAATGTTTTCCCTTTTTTCATCATTGGCATTAGTAACATGGTGATGTATGTTCAAATGTAGAATTTAAGTTAGATGGGATATTTACTTTGGCCAAGTGGACGGAGCATGTCTTTTCAGCCTTTCTCATAATATTTCATAACCACTTCTATTATCACATTTGGCATACTAACTGTATCATATTTAGGGAGGGGATTTTTGAATCAAATAGGAATCAGGCCAGAGCTGAATTTTTTATGAAACTCAGGAAAGTGTGGATGTCTGAAAATTTTTAAATCTGGCTTTTATTTTCAATCCTTTGCATTCCTCAGTGAGCCACTCTCACTGTGCCTCCCCTTGGCCAGGCAAGCAGGGACATTCTCCTTGTAACGGCTGAGAGATCAGATTCATGTTAGGGTTGGCTGACTCTTGTGGGTTCCCACAATTCCTCCCCTCCCACCCTACTACTCGAATTCCCTGCCGTTTTCAGCACTAAGCATAGTGGTGAATTTAACTTTAGTTACGGTTAGCTTCAAACTAGTGGGTCACCAAATAGCCTTGGTGCTAATTTCAATAATTAAGAAGCTTTATAGACCGCCCTTTCCTGGACAAGCCAGGATATAATCTGACCACTCTAGGTCTGATTAAACAGAACATTAAAGAGAGACACAGAACACTGGCATACCCCATAGAAATTAATCCTATATAAGCATACATCTCATTTGTATTCTGCCTAAGAGAGGTTAAATTTCAAAGCTTGTTAAGGTTAAGTTTCAAAGCTTGTTATCCAGAGCTTTGCCAAAAAAGGAGGGAAAGCAGATTTCAATGTATTCCAGATCTGAGAAATTCAGAGGTGATACGGTGTGGCCAGTTTATATAGAAAATATTATATTGGCCAACACATGACTTTACTGAACCGTCTGATTTGTGCTATCTAAAAGGCATGATGTAAGATACCTCAGAGCGTCCCGAAGAATAATGGTTACAAACTTTGTTCCATCTGTTCTCTGATTTATTCTGGGTATAAAGTCATTTATTCATAGGGTTGCCGGGTCCCCTCTCTGTGGCAGGAAACTCACAAATGACAATCTGTGCTTTCTACTGCTCTTCGTCAGCTGGCAAGAGAAAAATTAAATTTAAAAAAATCTTCATTTGCGCTTTGCGCAACATCACTTCCAGGGAAAACCCAGAGATGATGTCATGCTGCTCTAGGAATTTATGCATCAAGGCTGGTCATAATTTCAATAAAATTTGCAAGTTCAAGGAGGATCTCTGAAGGCAGGACTTCCTGAACCAAGGTTATTTGTTGAATGTCCCTCTTGTGTGTCGTGGAAACAGGTCATGAGCGTCCCTTCAGCATTATTCTTGGCTGCCTCGGAGACTCTCTAGACCAACTCCAGGGAACCAACAATAACACGCAGCTGTCTGATGAAAACGAAACTTCCCTCCTGGACCAGCTCCCCAGGGACAGGCAATGTCAGTTCATCCTAAAACCCAAGCCCCACGCTCCAGTGCATCTACAAAGAGGTAAAAAGTGGTTTTGAGCAAAGGCCACTTGGGATTTTGACATACGATGTAGTGTTGTAGTATGCCATTGCTGCTTCCGTGGTGGAAAGTGCCATTGTTGCTGTCAACTTTTGGCAACCCCATAGAGTTTTAAGGCAAGAGACATTCAGAGGTGGTTTGCTGTTGCCTGCCTCTGCACAGCAACCCTGGGCTTCTTTGGTGGTCTCCCATCCATGGACTAACTGGGGCCAGCCCTGCTTAGCTTCCGAGATCTTACAAAATAAGGCTATCCTGAGCCATCCAGGTCAGGGAATTGTTGCTTTAGAGAAGCATTTTTAATAATTTATCACTAGTTAAAACTCACAGTAGAATTTCAGAATTCATATTCAACGGCCTGACTTTTGAACAGATTGTGATTTTCCAGTTTTAGTTGTGCTGTTGGACAACAACTATGTCCTGTTGATGAATTTTAAAGCAATAGCGGGCGGAGGCTGATCTGGTGAACTGGATTTGTTTCCCCACTCCTACACACGAAGCCAGCTGGATGACCTTGGGCTAGTCACAGCTCTCTCAGCCCCACCCACCTCACAGGGTGTCTGTTGTGGGGAGGGGAAGGGAAGGGGATTGTAAGCCGGTTTGATTCTCCCTTAAGTGGTAGAGAAAGTCTGCAAATAAAAACCAACTCTTCTTCTTCTTTTAAAATTCAATATATAAAATCTTTGTTTTTCCTAAATCTGCTAAAACCAACAGCATCTATGAAATAGCTTGATGGAAAAAAACAACATAAACAAATGGGAGGATTTAATGCAGAGTTGAGTGACAAAATTTTATTGTGAATTCTTTTCCCCAAACTTGTTTAGCCTCTAATTTTGGGCTTGTGTGTGCATGTAGATATGTGTGTATACATACATACACATACACACTCACAAATTTGGGGTGTGAGTAAGCACATTTACATCCCAAGTTAAGCGTTGTCTGGTCTCATTGATTTGGCTGAAAGCTGTGGAACATCAAGGGCTAAAACTTGGCTGGGGAATTTGTTTCAATTTTGTATTGTTTTATACTTTATTAAAAAACAACAACTCAGCTTTGTTCCCCTTGAGTCTTGTGGAGTTTGAGGTTAGGAGGAAGTTCATCTTCTGTCTTCAGTGCAGCCCCACATTGGGACTGTGCACGCACAGGCTAGCCATGGATAGAAGTTTGTAGCTTCCCTCAGAACCGATGGGGACGTCTAAACTGTCACATACTCCAGAGGAATGGCGCCCCCCCTTCCCTCAGTTCCTTTTTTGCCACTACTATGATAGGAGTTTGTTACCTTCTCCAAATGTCTTGGACCATTTTTTCCTCTTTCTCATCTCCATTCTTTGCGGATCCTTGTGAGAGACAAGAACATAATAAGATGAGGCTTTTTTCTCCAGGGCTGCTAGCCTAGCCTCAGGTTAGTTCGTTCTCTTCTTGCCAAGCGATTAAGGGTGAGGTAGCTTTTGCTGACCTACCCCCCTCCAGTGCAGTCACCTGCACTGTCTTTAGGGCAAGTCCAAGCTTAAGACTTGGCTACGAAGGCTTTGTTTAAGAAGTGCACACAGTGATACCAGGCCATCATGGGCAATCAACTCTTCCTGTGGGACAAGTTCTCCCAGTATTTGGAATCCTTCCCCGTTGAGTCCTGATCCTTGGCCACACTTATACAATCAGAGGCGATTAAATTGTCAAAGCAGGAAATCAGTGTGGGGAGACACGCTGCTGACTCGTCTGCAAGGTCCATGGCATCAACAGTAGCATTGCGAAGGCTCTCCTGGCTGCACACCACGGCCCACCCCTTGGAAACCTGATGCAGACTGGAAGATCTCACCTTTGAGGGCTCTACACTTTTTTTGAGCATCACCGATGAGTTCCTCTTGACTGTAAAGAAGAATCAGCTGCTAAGTCGCTGGGAGTACGTCCCTTCCTGTCAGGCATGGCCTGAGAAAGGAATGTTGTGGTTTTCTCCAGCTGCTGGCCAAGGCCAGCTATGGCCCTGCAAACAACGTGTTTAGACTGAACTCTGTGGGAATGCCGGTAGAATCCTACCTCCCTGCCAATTGCATCCGTGCGCTTACTTCTCGAAGAAATTCACGCAATCTCAGCTCAATTGGCCGATCTGGGAAAAGGAGGCAGCCGCAGTTAAGCATGCCCTCACTGTGTGGAGACAGTTTTTAGAAGGATCTAAAGCCCCTTTTGAAGTTTGGAGCAATCATAAAAACTTGGAGGCATTAACGGGAGCTCGTAAACTGTCCGCGAAACAGGTACGATGGGCGGACTTCTTTGCCCAATTCCGCTTCATCTTGAAACATGTGCCAGGGAAGCAAAACTTACTGGCCGATGTTTTGTCTCGGCTACCCCAGTATCCTACCAAGGTCGAGCTCCCCACAGAGTCTGTATTTACCCCTGCTCAGAGGGGTTTACTGTCCACCCTGGCAGTCCAAACCCCTTTCGCAGACCCAGCCCCCAACACTGCTGCCTTCAGAAGGGGGGAAGCCCAATGCCTGACCGCGTCGGTTGAGCCGTCCACTTCGCTCCCCTCGCCTCCCTCGCCGGCCCTGACTCCTACACCCATGCAGTCACCCAAGGTGCAGGGACCCGGCCGCCCGGTTGAACCATCCACCCTGCCCCCCTCAATGGTGCCAGCCTCTCCTCCCTCCGAGACTCCTGCCAGCACAGTTCCCAAAGTGCGGGATATGGAGGAGCTTACTGATTCCTTCAAGGAAACTCTCTGTCGCAGTTGCCAAGCAGAACTCTCCGCCCAAACCCTCCCGGCTTCTCTGAGTGAACGTGGAGGTTATTGGTACAAAGATTCGAAGTTATATGTTCCTAAAGTGCTGCGGAGGGAGGTCTTGGGTCTAGTTCATGGAGCTAAAACCGCAGGACACTTGGGGTTTCTCAAAACATTACACCTGCTGAGGAGACAGTTTTGGTGGGTGGGCATGCGATCAGACGTGGATTCATTCGTCCGCAGTTGCCCAGTGTGCGCTACTGCCAAGAGACCCCAAGGCAAGCCGCCTGGACTATCGCAACCTTTGGAAACCCCCACTAGACCCTGGGAGGTAATCGCAATGGATTTTATGACTGATCTACCCCTCAGTGAGGGAAAAACTGTACTTTGGGTAATCACGGATCTGTTCTTGAAACAGGTGCATCTTGTACCTTGCGCAGGTATCCCTTCCGCCCCAAAGTTGGCCCGCCTCTTTGTGTCACATGTCTTCCGATTACACAGTTTTCCGCGCAAGGTGGTCAGTGACCGCGGGAGCACATATGTGGCTAAATTCTGGAAAGCTTTCTTGAAGTTAGTTGGGGTGGAACAAGGACTGTCAAGCGCTTTCCATTCCCAAACAGACGGTCAAACGGAATGAGTGAATGCTGTGCTAGAGTGCTACTTACGCTGTTATGTTAATTACCATCAAGATGATTGGGTAGGACTGTTGCCCTTTGCTGAATATGCTTACAATAATGCTGTGCACCAGTTCACTGGATTTAGCCCTTTTCGAGCTGTGTATGAACAAGACTTTGGCCCCATCGGCCATATTGATATTTCAGGGGAGGAGGGAGGTGGCGATGTGGCCGACTGGGTGCACATGATTCAGACAGCCTGGCCGTGGCTGATAAAAAATCTAGAGCGAGCCAAACGTAAATATAAGGCTAAAGCTGACAAACACCGTTCGCCGGGTAAAGAGTACGGGGAGGGAGATTTGGTTTATTTGTCCACCAAGAATCTACGATCAACCCGCCCGTGCGGCAAACTCAGTGCCAAGTATGTGGGTCCGTTCCCCATTTCCCGGATCATCAACCCGGTGACTGTAGAACTCTCACTCCCCAAGTCACTGAGGCGAATTCATCCCGTGTTTCATGTCAGTCTATTGAAACTGCATGTACCCTCCCCGGAGTGGCATCCTGAACCACCGCCTGAGGCGCCTGTGATGGTGGGGGGAGCATTTTGAAATCGCAAAAATCCTGGACTCGCGTATCCATCATGGTTCTCTTCAATATCTAGTTCGCTGGAAGCACTTCAGTTCTGCTCAGGATGAGTGGGTGCGTTCACGCGATGTCTCCGCCCCTCGCCTGGTCCGTGAATTCCATACTGCCTACCCTCACAAACCAGCTCCCGGAAACTGAAGGGGGGGCTTTGGGGGGGGGGCAGAATGTCAGGCATGGCCTGAGAAAGGAATGTTGTGGTTTTCTCCAGCTGCTGGCCAAGGCCAGCTATGGCCCTGCAAACAACGTGGGAATGCCGGTAGAATCTTACCTCCCTGACAGCTCCTGGAAGGGGGGTTGCCATGGCATCCAGATCTACCCCAATTTGCCCTATGCCCTTCCATATATGCCCTGTACCTTGCTTGTAGTTTTCATTAGTGTCCATTTGATTCTCAGCTTCTGTTAACCTGTGGATTTTCCAATAAATCAACTTTCTTTGGACTGCTTGTCTGTGGATGTGTTTATGGGATTATCATGGGACTAGAGCTCACACTTCCACATTCCATCCTGCCAGTGTTTCTCCCCATGCCAGCAAGGCTTTGCTATACTCCTCTACCAGAGCCAACGTTTTCACCAGGACCAAAGTCAACACCAATATCCTCCACTGTTTATCAGCCATCCTCCTTCCATAAGCGAACATCCGTATCCAAGTCCAGGTCAGGTGGTCACCTGACTCCTCCTAAGGATCAACATCAACGTGTACAAAAATTCTGACTATCTGTGCAGACGGCAACGGACAGTCTTTGTTTCCTGAACAGACTCACTCGCTTCTCCTCTGAGTGGCAAAAGATCTGTTCAGATGTTTCAGTTATGGCCATAGTCAGGAATGGTTATTACTTAGAGTTTAAGTTAATACTTCCATGTCTTCCTCCCTCTAAGCAGTGGACAACCCCTATCCTGAGTTGACCCCTCAGTTACAGGGGTATTACTACAAAAGGGCGCAGTTCAGAAGGTTCCTACAGTCTCCCAACAATGGGGTGTCTATTCAGGGTTTTTCTTCGTAGATAAAAAAGATGGAAGATGGAAGGCCATCCTTGACCTATGTAAATAGGTTTTTGCATGTTTCAAAGTTTAGAATGGTTTCCCTCAGCTATGGAGTTCCTAACAATAAATGCTTAGTTCATAGTTTTAGACCTCAAGGATGCCTATTTTCCTATTTCTATCCATCCCGCCCACTGGAGGTATCTCAGCTTCCTTCATGGTTCTGAGATTTTTCAATATTTGGCCTTCCCATTTGGCCAGGCAATTGCACCCAGAGTCTTTGCTAAGTGCATGGCTGTTGTCATGACATGTTTGAGAACACCAGGGTGCTCAGTTGTTCCATAGGAGCACACTTTGAACCACTGGCCTCATGCCCTTTGGCACTACTAGCTAGGAAGGTAGTGTTCTTGTTGACTGTCCCTTCCACCAGGCGAATGAGTGAGCTTGTCGTACTGAGGGTTGACCCTACATTCCTAAAAGTTTTAATGAAAAGGTCATACTTCACTCCAGATTTAGAATTTTTACCCAAGGTAGTCTCAAAATTTCACTTGGCTCAGGAAGTGGTATTACTTGTTTTCTTTCTATCCCCTTCTACAAAGGCTGAAAAAACCCTCCACTGACTAGATGTCAGGAGGGCCCAGTTATACTGTAATCACAGAACCAAACAGTTTAGAATTGATAAATCTTCATTGATTTACTACTTGGGACCAAGGAAGGGGAGAGCCCGCTTCTCCGCAGTCGCTTTTTAGGTGGGCCATAACAGCAGTCCGATCATGTTATGAGTCTGTGGGTAAATCCTGCCCTCTGTACATCTGGGCCCACTCCACCAGGGCACAAGCTTCCTTGGCTGCTTTTCATTGGAAGGTGCTGCTCACTGACATGTGTAAGGCTGAAAATACACAGAAAATACGGAGGGTCTTCGGGTTGCATTCGGGATAGTCCTGATAGACTTTTGGGAAGTTGCAGGTGTGACTACGGGAAACCTTTCCACCCATGTGCCTCCCAAAATGTATACCAATGTATGCAAAAGTGTTCCACAACAGTCTCACACACAAGCAAGGCTTTGTTTGCGACCAAATCGCAGTCGTCTGGTTTGGAACTGCGCAAACGCCTGGGATGTTAAGTCCGAAGACCACCCCTCCAATCAAACACAAAATCACTCACACAGTTTTCAAGCACACTCACACACCTTCCCCTCTCCCTTTTCCTTCTACCAGACCTAAGGTCCTGCGGTTTCAGCCAAACCTGATGGCTGCTTACTCAGGCAGTACCTGGGAGTTGATCAGGCTCCCCTTCCTCTGTTAGCAGTGGGTACCAGAACTGAACTAGAGCCCCTTCTGACTCTCACCTGACTTCTGTGATTCTCCTCGGTGATGCAGGACTGGTTCTCGCGATCCTGTTGGGTTCAGATGGCACCCCACCCGAGACTGAGGTCAGGGTGTCTGTGTGTAACTTTCTTGACCAAAAAGGGTCGCGGTGCCAGAAAGGACTCAAAGGCATCCAAACCCCAGCCCCCAAGCTGGGTGGGCCAGAGGGGCGCAAGACCCCGTCTCCCCCCTCGTATCCAAGTCACGGCACCAAGGAATGTTGCGGGAAAACAGAGATTCGCGGAGGAGAGAGACCCGAGACAGTTATTCAAGAAAACAGTTTTATTACAGCTGATGCCCAGCCTGCAGTTGACAAGCAGAAAGACTGAGCCCTGATTGTACTGGGGGATGAACTTTTATCACAATTCCAGGCTAAGACATAACACGTCACCATTTGGTGCTTATCGGATAGTCAGGAGCACAATGCACAGCGGTTCTATCCAGTCTCCGTCATCATTTACCATGACTTTTCCCCCACTGACTCAACACACAGAGCTGTCTTGTACTGCAGCAGACTTCTTCCCTTGCTGTCTTAATGCATTCACACAGAAAGGAGAAAAGGTTATCAAGAACTAGTAAATCAAAGCACTTAAGTGGATCCTCCACATTCAGAGGAAGTCTACCTTGCTGTATCACCTGGTCAGCTGAGGACACCTTCATGAAACATTATGCACTGGGCCTGCAGTCGAGGAGAGATGCAGACGTGGGGAAAGCAGCACTCCAGTCATTGTTCCGGTGAGAGCGTCACCCCACTTCCTTCTTGGCAAGTAGTTTGCTAAAATCAAAATGTGGAGCTGCACTGAAGACGAAAGATGAAAACTTTTATGTTGCACGGGTGATGCACAAAGAGAGACGTGGCGAAAGTGGGAACAAAGCCCACTCGCCTTACTTTTATTCCCTCAGATGTTCACGCTCTATTTCCCCACTCCTGCTCTAATTGGTGGGTTCAAACCGCGCTCCCCAAAACTATTGGGTGGGTTATCGTTCGAGGTTTCTGATGTTCCCACTTTTACTCCCTAGGTTTATTGCATACATAACAAAAACAGTGTTGTACTTACCTATAACTGTTGCTCATCAACATCTTCTGTGCAGACGCACAATCCCCCCCCCCTCTCTCTCTCTCTCTCTCTCTCTCTCTCTCTCTCTCTCTCTCTCTCTTCACGTTGGACAAGCGGGAACTGAGGGAAGGGAGGCACCACTCCTCCAGAGCACATGATGGTTTAGGTGGGAAAAGCCGTTCACCCCACCTCCCAGTTCCTAGGGAAGCTACAAACTTCTATCCGCACCTAGCCTGCTTATGCACAGTCCCAACATGTGTCTGCACAGAAGATATCAAAGAACAACAATTACAGGTAAGTGCAGCTATGTTATACACGCTCTGTCTTAAACATACCTACTCAAGAGTAAGTGCCTTGGAGTCAAAGATAAATATACTCAGGATTGCAGCTTAAGGCTATAACTGAGCTCTCAGCTGGATGTGATGTAAGTTGGAAGTTTAACCCTTCGGTAAATCTCTACTTAGACTCCCTTACGGGAGTACTTCTGACTGCCTGTAAGCTCTAGCCCTGCGGCGAACCCATAAACAGATTTCAGCAGATGGCAAATCCATGAAACCAGTTTTATTGGTTAGAATCAACAGGTTTCAGAAGCCATATTCAAAAGAACGCTAGTATGGGGCAAAGGCAAGGTGCACAGCATATATAGAAAAGCAAAAGGAGATAACTGGTAACCTAGGCAACCCCCCTCCCAGAGGCAGGAAGGAGCACTTGGTGATTCCCACAGTATGGGAATCTATGAAGACTAAACACGGGGCACAGACTGGCCTTGGACAGAACAGCACAACAGCACCTGGGAGCAGCACAATCGCACTACCGCATACCATCCTCCTGGCTTGCTCCTGACATTCTGCCCCCCTAAAGAACCCCCCTCACCCTCCCACCGTGGGTTTGTGAGGGTAGGCTGCATGAAATTCTTGTACTAAGCAGGGGGCAGAGACATCACTGGCGCGCGCCCACTCATCCTGGGTGGGACCAAAATGTTTCTAGCAGATCAGGTACTGAATGCGAGAATCCAGTATTTTAGCCACTTCAAAATGCTCCTTCCCCCCCCACCACCATTTCAGGCACTTCAGGTTGTGGTTCAGGATGCCATTTTTGGGAAGGAACAAATGGTTTTAAAAGACTGACATGGAACACAGGATGGATTCTTCATAGGGACTTGGGCAAGGAGAGTTCCACAGCCACTGGATTAATAATCCGGGAAATGGGGAACAGACCTACATACTTGGCACTGAGCTTATCACATGGGCGGGTGGATCGTAGGTTCTTGGTGGACAAACAGACAAGATCCCCCACTTTGCATTCCATACTGGGGGAGCGATGTTTGTCAGCCTGAACCTTGTAATGCTGTTTGGCCTGCTCTATATTTTTAACCAGCCATGGCCAGGTTGTTTGAATAGAACGCACCCATCCAGACACATACGCTCCCCCTCCTCCTCAGAAACATCAATATGACCAGCGGGGCTAAACTCTTTACCATGGACAACCTGGAAAGGGCTGAATCCTGTGGATTGGTGAACCGCATTATTATAAGCATATTCAGCAAAAGGCAACAGGTCTACCCAATCATCTTGATGGTAATTAACGTAACAGCGTAAATAGCATTCCAACACCGCTTTTACCCTTTCAGTCTGACTGTCCGTTTGGGGATGGAAGGCACTAGACAGTCCTTGTTCCACTCCGACCAGTTTGAGAAAAGCCTTCCAGAATTTGGCCATGAAAGTTGACCCCCTGTCCATCACTATCTTGCGTGGGAAGGAATGTAGACGGAAGACATGTGACACAAAGAGGCGGGCCAATTTCAGGGCGGAAGGGATACCTGCGCAGGGTACAAGATGCACCTGTTTCGAAAACAGATCAGTAATTACCCAAAGAACTGTCTTTCCTCCACTAGGGGGTAGGTCCATCATGAAGTCCATTGCGATCCCTTCCCACGGTTTCGAGGGAGTCTCTAACAGTTGTAAAAGTTCGGGCGGTTTGCCCTGTGATCGTTTGGCCGCAGCACATATGGGGCAGCTGCAGATGAAGGAGTCCACATCTGATCGCATGCCCGCCCACCAAAACTGTCTCCGTAGCAAATGCAATGTTTTGAGGAATCCGAAATGTCCGGCGGTCTTGGCGCCATGAACCAAACCCAAAACCTCCCCCCGCAACGCTGCCGGAACATACAATTTAGAATCTTTGTACCAAAACTCCCCGCGTTTAAGTAAAGTAGCTGGGAGGATTTGCGAGGACAGTTCCACTTGATAACTGCGAAGGAGAATCTCCTTAAAGGAATCAGACAGTCCTTCCACACACCCCAGAGAGGAGTCAGCGGGCAGCTTGTCTGGGGACTGAGCCGATACAGGTGCAGGGAGTGACTGCACGGGGCGCTCGGGTCCCCGTACCTTGGGAACCGTGGCTGTCAGCCGCTCAGGGGGAGGAGGAAGCGAGGCATGCGGTGCTGTCGGCTCAGCCGAGCATGGGGCTTCCCCCCCATCAAAAGCGGCGGCAATGGGGATCGGGTCTGAGAGCGGGTTTGTATGGCCAAAGTGGACGACAGACCTCGTTGGGCAGGGGTGAACAGCGACTCTGTGGGCCGATCAACCTTGGTGGGATATTGGGGAAGTCTGGATAAAGCCAGAAGGTTTTGCTTCCCTGGTACATATTTTAGGACGAATCGAAACTGGGCAAAGAAGTCTGCCCGGCACATGTGGCCTCTAGGTTTTTGTGATCAGGCCACACTTCAAAGGGCACCTTGGAACCTTCTAATAACTGCCTCCACACTGTCAGGGCATGCTTCACCGCAGCGGCTTCCTTTTCCCAAACGGCCCAATTGAGTTCGGATTGAGTGAACTTTTTAGAAAAATAAGCGCACGGATGCTGGTGCCCATCCTCCCCCCGCTGCAGGAGTGCACCCCCCCCATTGCTACGTCAGAAGCGTCTACATGCACTATGAATGGTTGCAGTCCGGGTGCTGCAAAACAGGTTCGGGTGTAAAGAGCTGCTTAAGACTATTGAAGGCAGCTTGACACTGGGGGGTCCACTCCACCCGGGTGTTGGATAAGGTGGCTGTATTCCCCTTTCTCTTAAGGAGGTTCGTGATGGATGGCGCAATCTGAGCAAAATGTGGGAGGAACGCCCTGTAAAAATTAACGAACCCAAGGAATCTTTCGACCTGTTTATGAGAAGAGGGTGGTTCCCAATCGAGCACTGCTTGCACCTTTTCAGGATCCATAGTCAGTCCCTGGTGTGAGATAATATATCCCAGGAAAGTCAATTGCTTCCTATGGAACTCGCACTAAATAGACCACCACTCCTTTGAACAGTAGATCATGGAGGATCTCATTAATGAGTTGCATGAAGACCCCCGGGGCCCCTTTTAATCCAAAAGGCATCACCATAAATTCGAACATTCCAAAGCAACTAGAAAAGGCAGTCAGAGATTCAACCCCCTCCTGGATTCTGACTCTGTAATAAGCCTCAACTAAGTCCAATTTTGTGAAAATGTGTCCCTCTTTCAACTGTCCCAAGAGATCACAAATGAGGGGGATGGGATAAGCATTTGTTTGAGTAACAGCATTGAGTTTTCGAAAGTCAATACACAAACATAAATCTGTTTTCTTACGTATGAAGAAAGCCGGTGCCGAATAGGGCGTGGTGGAGGGTCGGATGAAACCGCGAGCCAAGTTCTTGTCTAAGAATTTGTGGAGCACGGCCCATTCCGTAGGACTCATAGGGTAGATTTTACTCTTTGGCAGTTTTTCATCCCCCACCACTTCAATAGCACAGTCCGTCCTGCGGTGGGGGGGTAACACATCACACTCCTGCACATTAAATACATCTGCAAAGTCCTGATAGTTGAGTGGCAATTGGGTCGGACTGGAGGTGTCCGAGACCAGGGCAGGAGTTGGTTTGATTACGGTTTTAACGGCCACTTCGTGTCGGTGCAATTCACATAGCGGGTTATTGAACGTTGAGGTCTCAGCTTCCCAGTCTATGGTGGGACTGTGCCCTTTGAGCCAATTTGCTCCCAACAGCACAGCATATCGAACATTGGGCACAATAGTGAAGTTGATTTGTTCCCAATGGTGGCCAATTCCCATTGCCACTCCGTGAGTCCGACGGTCGACTGTCCCCCCCCCCCTGAAATCACTGCCATCCATTTGAGCAAAGTGAACAGGTGTCAGTAAAGGGACTGACTTCACTTGGAGTGCCTTAAAGGTGGTTTCGTTAATTAACGAGCGGGCACACCCTGAGTCTATTAAGGGTTTAACTTGTAATTGAGGACCTTTTCTATAATGTTGTAATATCACATCTACATACACAGTCTCTTCTACTTCACTCACCATGACAGGAGCCTTGGGTTTCGCAGGAACACCTGCGGAAGTCTGCAGTATCACTCCCTCTACCGCAGATCCAGTCAGTTTTTTGGCTGGTCGACAGGAGACTCCAAGTTAAGGGCTGGGGAGTTCCAGTGGTTGCTCTCCTCTGAAGATGCGGGCTACTCTTTCCAGGAGTAATAATTGTAATCCTGGACCCCGATGGGTCCGCTGGCGATAGGTCCGTCGTCACTTCTCGGGCGTGTAGAGCTGGGGGCGTTTTTCGTCTTGGAGGGATGCTCCGCACGGCTGCGGTGCCTCTCCCCGGGCGCGTCCTCTCCTGCGAGGAGTCCCCTCTGGCTGGGGAGTGGGACTCGGCAGCCCCGGGCGTGACAGACAAGTGGCAGCGAAGTGACCCATGGCCTTGCAAATGAGGCAGGCTCTCCTTTGAAAATGCAATGCTTGGGTCTGGTGGAGGTAGAGCCAGCTTCCACGGGGCCTGAGGAGCGGCAGGTTTGGGAGGGTTTTTCTGGCTTCCCCCCTCCCTGGCCTGCAGTCGGGCAAGAGAAATAAACTGCTGGCGGCTTTCCACTTCTTCCACCAGTAAAATCCATTCTTCCAAGGTGGCTGGGTCTCGCTGCATGTATGCCCAGTTTAAAATCTCAGGGTGCAATGCTGCTCTGAAGTAGTGCACCCGGGTGGCTTCCGTCCAGTCCACTATTTTATTAGCGAGTCTTTGGAACTCATCCGCAAACTCTCAGACTGAGGAGGATCCTTGATGGAGTTGTAGGAGGGCCGCTTTGGCCTTCTCCCCTTTAAACAGATTGTCGTAGGCCAACCTGAGCTGCCCTCCTCCTCTGAGGAAGAGGAGTAGTTGGAACCTGGGCCCGTTCCTCCAAGGACTGCACTGGAACAGCAGGAACAGGCATCAGAGCCACCAAGACCCATGGCAGGGGATGAGGGCTGCTCATTCTGGCAGCAAACAGAACAGCAAGAAGAGCAGGACTCCTCGCCTGCAAGTTCTCCCAAGGCGGTTGAGAAGCAGAGAATCAGGGCCCGGCTTCAATTAAGGGAACAAAGGCAAAAGGCCAGGTGGGCCTTGAGAGATAGAGCAAAGACAATCAAGCCTAATCAGGGAGGAGTGGAAAACGTTGGAACCGCAAGGCTGATAAAAGGCCAGGCAGATTGCCAGAGTGCTTGTGGGTTCACAAGAATGTTGAAGGTCACTGACTGAGAGAAGCAAACAGAAGCTCCAGCAACTGAAGCTATCTCAGTCAACCCCAGCGTGCAAGCTGACGCCTGATCTGAGAAACAAGGAGATTGGACTGGTAAGTGCCTCTACTCCTTTACCTGCTAATTACCTTGGTCTAGCCTGGTCCACGGGAAGAGAAAAGCCTGCGTCAGGCTCTGGTCAACGCAGTACTCCCATTGCTGTTGTTGAAACCAGAGGCCAAGCCTTGGGCCTGGTTACTGCCTGCACGCTACACTCCTGCCTGAGTATGACACGTTGAACCCACCACAAACCCTTTCTTATCCACTGGCCTAAGATGGATGAGGAAGGAGCAGCTGCTTTAGCTGCCCAGAATCAGTCCCTGCAGGGGCAGGTGGTGCAGCTGACAAATATGGTGACCAGGTTACAGCAGCAGCTGCAGCAGGCTCAGCTGCAGCCTGCTCCCCCAGTGCGGCCACCCAAATGCCCAGTCTCCGTGCCGGAGAAGTTTTCGGCAATGTGGGGGAGTTTCCCACCTTTTTGGCCCAGTGCCAACTATTCATTCAACTCTGTCCAGGGGATTTCCCAGATGATAGCTCCAAAGTGGGATTTGTACTGAGCCTGCTGAAAGGACAGGCTGCCAAATGGTCTACCCCACTCCTTTTGCAACAGTCCCCCCTGCTTCGAGATTGGAGAAGATTTTTGGGAGAGCTCCAACGCACTTTTGCTAACCCTGTTCAAGCTGAAAATGCCAACAGGCAGATCTGCCTCCTTCTCCAGGGGCGGGGCTCTGTGGCCACCTATGCGGCGGAGTTCCAGCTGTTGGCCCAGGATTTAGCCTGGAATGAGGCCGCCCTGGCCGACCAGTTTGTGGAAGGGCTGTCAGAGGGGGTGTTGGACAAACTAGCTCGGGTCGAGCGACCCGCTACTTTACAGGAACTAATAGTGCTATGCCAATGCATAGACCATCGCTTGGAAGCCCAGAGGCAAGCCCGGGCCAAGGGGTAACGGAGGAGTGAGCCTCTCTACCAACCCATGTCTGGCCCAGTCCCCAGACTGCCGGCAGCAGAAGAGAGAGGTGGCGGTGAGCCCATGCAACTCGGGGTCGCCCGTGGACGGTTGACGGCCATGGAAAAGACCAGACGAAGAACCATGGGGCTCTGTCTGTACTGCTGCGGGTCCAGCCACTTTGCCAGCTCTTGTCCAGAGAAAGGCTGGCCTGGGAAAGTGGGAAACAGGCAGCCCCGGCTCGCAGCTCACCACGAGGCCCGGGGCGAATGGTTAGTTCCAGTGGGATCCGAGATCCCGGTGATGGGCCAATCTTCCTCTCCAGCTCCAATTACCTGATGGCCGACAAGTAGAGACGGTAGCCATGATTGACTCTGGGGCCTCCCTCTGTTTCATGGACTTGGACTTCGCACGCCAGAATCAGGTACCCATGCAGGCTAAGACCTCGGTCACCCGGGTGGAGGCCATAGATAGCGGCCCCCTAAAGTCAGGACCAGTCACCCATGAGACGGTGGTCCTGATTATGAGGATCGCCCAGTACCAAGCGCCACTTGACTTTGACTTGGTGTGCATGCCCCAGTTCCCGGTGGTGTTAGGCATGACCTAGCTAGCTCAGACAAACCCTGCCATTGATTGGACACAGCGCATAGTACGCATTCTGCTGGTAGCCCCAGATGCGCCGGGGTCTGTCATCTCCGCAGCACATCCCTGCCTGGACCCACCTGCACTCCCCGAACAGTACACAGACTTCAGGGACGTGTTCGAAGAGACCGGGGCGGACCAACTCCCCCCTCATCGCTCCTATGACTGTGCTATAAATCTCACCCCCGGGGCTCCGCTGCCTACCAGCCGCCTGTATTCTCTGCCCGAACCCGAACGGGTCGCCCTCCGCGAGTTCATACATAAGAATCTGGGTCGGGGATTCATCCGGCCCTCCACTTCACCTACCTCCGCACCGGTGCTCTTCGTGAAGAAAAAGGGTGAGTTGTGCCTCTGCCATGACTACAGGGCATTGAATAAAATCACGATCCGAGATCGCTACCCGTTATCTCTGATCCCAGAACTGCTAGAACGCCATCTGGGAGCAACTCGGTTCACGAAACTGGATCTACGGGGGGCGTACAACCTGATACGAATACGGGCAGATGATGAATGGAAAACTGCTTTTGGGACCCGGTATGGCCAGTTCAAGTACCTTGTCATGCCCTTCGGCCTGTGTAATGCTTTGGCGATCTTTCAGCGGTTCATTAATGAGGTGTTCCAGGACATGCTGGACCGGTATATAGTCATCTACCTCGATGACATCCTCATCTATTCTAGGGACCCTGACAGACATCCAGCACACGTCCGGTCCGTTTTGACCCGCCTCCGACAGCATGGGCTCTACGCCAAGCTAGAGAAGAGCGAATTTGACCAAACGGAATTAGAGTTCTTGGGTCATCGAGTTTCGTACCAGGGAATCCGCATGGATCCAGCCAAGATTGATGCAGTGCTGTCCTGGCAAGCTTCGCGGAACCGGAAGGACGTCCAATGGTTTCTGGGATTTGCCAATTATTACAGACAGTTCATCCCGGGGTTCGCCGCTCTCACAGTCCCCTTGACCCACTTGCTCAGACCCAAGGAACGGTTTCAGTGGTCACCTGAAGCACAACAAGCGTTCCAGGCCCTGAAGACCAGGTTCACCACTCAGCCAGTCTTGGTGTACCCCCATTGCTGTTGTTGAAACCAGAGGCCAAGCCTTGGGCCTGGTTACTGCCTGCATGCTACACTCCTGCCTGAGTACGACACGGATCCTCAAAATGTCTTCTCAATTCATTAAGCGACCGTATGGAGCGGGCCCGAGTATCAAAGTGGATGACCATCCATTCTGCAGCCTTTCCAGCTAGAAGTGAGGAAACGAACCTTACTCGGCTGTCTTCCATGGGAAAGGTATGCCCTTGTTCTCTCATGTAACTGTCTACTTGGTGAAGAGAACAGGGCAACACATCTGTGGAGCCATCAAATGTCACACACAATCAGGATTGCTTCCACTGCACCACCGGTCCCACTGGTTGAGGTGCTGGAGGCTGTCCTGGAGCCGGCTGCACCAGAGGCTGCTGGCCGGGGGGTTGTTGTCCCGGCTGCCCTGGCGGCGCTTGTACCAGAGGTTGCTGTGGTGCTGGCTGCGCTGGGGGCTGCTGGCCAGGGGGTTGCTGGCCTGGGACCCGTGCCTGCGCAGGTGCCACTTGAGCTCGCTGCAGGCGACTGTATTCACGCATCAACACATCCATTTGGTCCTGCATACGAGCCATACGATCCAAAAGCTCTCGGTTTTGAAACCTTAAGGCATGGATCTCCTCCTCAACCCCCCCGGTCCGTTGGGCTTGGCTGGCTTGGTAGTTTGTATTCCAGTCGCCCTCCTCTGCATACAAGTCCTCCTCCTCCTCATATTCTGGGACGTCGGGAGCAAAGGTGAGCCGCTGCCTGCGCACTGTGTCCCGGGGCAGGCCAGGTTCCAGGGAGCCCAAAGTCAACAAGGGGAGAGACCAGTCCGATCCCCCGTAAACTTTCGACCGTGCTCCCATTCCTGCCCGCGCCCGAGCGGCGGCCGCATCTGCCAACAGTTGCTCCTACGCTTGCCTTTGGTCAGCGAGCAGATGGTCCGCCTTGAGTTTGGCGGCGGCAGCCGTCACAATTGGTACGGCCGCCAGCTCCAAGAGTATTTGGATTTCCTTGTGCTGGCCCAACAGCGGTTGGACCTGTTGAGCCAGACCTGCAGGACCGAATTCAGGAGTTGGTATCTTCTCAACGTTGGCTGCCGTCGCCATGGCCGTCGTGAAATCCACAAGAACCAGGACTGTCCTGGCGGCAGCGTTCTGTGCTTCCCGGCAGCATAGAGTGGGATCCAGAACAGTTTGCAGAACCTCTCCCACCAGAGCCCCCACCATTGGGAAACAGAACTCGGGCCCCTGGATCGGGGCCTCCGACTCCTGTTGTGTCCCGCGGAGCATAAGCTCAGCCAACAACCGGGTTAGGAAAGTAAAGTCCTCTTGCGCTAACCGGGCCTCCTCCAGCAAAGTATCAAGTCCATAAAGGTCGTTGTGGGCACGTAGATCAGTGTCCTAAGTCCTCCAGGGGGTCGCCGCTGCCAGGCGACGCCACTGATCAATCACCAGCCCAACCAGCCGAACGGACTGTGCGTAAGTCCGCTGCGCCTCCTCCAAGACGACATGCCGAAAGTCAGGGTCCTTGGGGAGCTCGTCCTGCGCCCCAAGCCGAGGAGACGAGTGTCCAGGCAAACCCTCCAGGGCTCCAGCCAAGGTCAACAAGTAAGGATTGGGGTCTAGTGTCCTAATGTAAGCTCTAGCCCTGCGGCGAACCCATAAACAGATTTCAGCAGATGGCAAATCCACGAAAGCAGTTTTATTGGTTAGAATAGACAGGTTTCAGAAGCCATATTCAAAAGGACACTAGTACAGGGCAAAGACAAGCATATATGGAAAAGCAAAAGGAAATAACTGGTAACCTAGGCAACCCCCCTCCCAGAGGCAGGAAGGAGCACTTGACGATTCCCACAGTATGGGAATCTATGAAGACTAAACACGGGGCACAGACTGGCCTTGGACAGAACAGCACAACAGCACCTGGGAGCAGCACAATCGCACTAGCGCATACCATCCTCCTGGCTTGCTCCTGACACTGCCCCTTTCAAGGCCAAAATTTTGCATTAGATAAACTGGAACTCCAGCCCCTGCTTATCTGGAGAGGACCATCTGCAGGTGGAAAGCACTAATCAGGAGACTTGTTTAAGCCTTCTTGGGAAAGCAGCAACCGGTTGCCAAGAAGCATTGGTCAAGATTTGGAAACTTGGCCATCTAAGATGTCATTCTGGGCGAGGTTAATTTAAGTACAGGGAAAATGAAAAGACAGCCATCACAATAAGATACTAAGATTGGTTCACATTCATTTAATTTGCAGAAGTGGTTCTCATTTGCAGCTGGCAGCCGGAGAGGGGATGGATCAGGTGGAGAAAGGTTTGTTTGGGCAGGACCGGGGTGCGAGGACATTCAAAATTCTCCTAAACCTGGAAGCCTCTCCCAGTGACTTACCCATCAGCAAATGATACCTGATGAAGTCCCCGTCTTTGGAGGTCTTTAAGCTGAGGCTGGATGGCTATCTGCCGGGAGTGCTTTGATTATGGGATCCTGCATGGTGGGGGGAGGGTTGGGTTCACTGGGGATGTGGGGGAGAGGTAGTTGTTAATTTCCTGCATTGGGCAGGGGGTTGGACTAGATGACCCTGGTGGCCCCTTCCAACTCTATGATTCTATGATTCTACATCTAATGAAAAAATCTCCCCAAAAAGAGCACCTGGAAACCTAAGGGGTTTTTTTGCTTTCAGAAACTTTCCAGAAACTCACCAAGAGGAAGAAATCTTTGATTGATTGGGCTCTCCGCCGAAGTACCAGCACCCCAACAGGCAGCCCAGCATCACAGTCCCCAACCACCCCACGGAAACTCTTTGGTCTGTCCTTAACATCTGTTTGTCCTGATGGAAGCCTCCCCAAGCCAATCATGGTAAGGTGGGATCCTTGACACATAGACCTTAGGAGGTATTTGCAGCCATGCTTTTGAGCCTTTCTGGCCCTGAGCTTGTGGATTGTCCAAGTTTCTGCCTTTCCTTTGCCCATCTATCACCTCTGCTTTTCTCTCTGCCATTGATGGTCATTGCTAAAACCCAAGGTCAGACCACCCTTACGATGCTATTCATGCACAGAGGTATGCACCTGCATAGTGTCATGAGGAAGTATGGGACCTGAGCTATGATACCAGCAGTGAGGACTAGGAGCAGGTCCACTGGGCAGGAGACGGCCCCTGTAGTGGACCAGTGATGAGGCAGGCAGAGTGGTGTGAATGCTCGGCATCTCTGTGGGCGCATCTGCGGTGCAGATTCTTGTGCTCACTTTGGCTCACTGCTCTGGTTCAAAACTAGAAGCACAGGAAGTGGACTGCAAAGTTGCCTGCAGGAAGCAAATGTCTTCTTTCCACTGACCAAAATCTGCCACACAGTGTGGTGGTCCTTTACAGTAGTGACGGGCATGGATGAGGGAGGGAACCATGCAAGCAGAAGGATGAGGCAGAGAACCACGCACGTGCAGACTGTATTGTGTGTCCATCCACTTCCCCTCCTTGAAGAAGAAGAGTTGGTTTTTATATGCCGACTTTCTCTGCCACTTAAGGGAGAATCAAACCGGCTTACAATTGCCTTCCTTTCCCCTCCCCACAACAGACACCCTGTGAGGTAGGTGGCGCTGAGAGAGTGTGATCCAGCTGGCTTCATGTGTAGGAGTGGGGAAACAAAACCAGTTCACCAGATTAGCATCCGCCACTCATGTGGAGGAGTGGGGAATCAAACCCAGTTGTCCAGATCAGACTCCACCACTCCAAACCACTGCTCTTAACCACTACACCGCGCTGGCTCTCAAGAACACCACATTGCCAGGGGGGAAAAGCTCCAGAGTCACAAAGAAAATTAATCCTCCTTGCCAGATGCTAGGAATGAAATGCGCCTATGGTTCACATTAATAAGAGGGCAACATATATTATGAGGCCAAAGACTTGACTGGTTCTTCTCCACCATCCATGCTTCCTTGAAGGTCTTGTCTAAATGGTATGATAAGGCGCATTGCTTGTGAGAACCCGAAGCAATATGTCTGAAATTGACATTAAAGCCAAGAACCATCTTTGGTAAATATTCAGTGGATGGCTTTCCCCCCGCCTAGGATATTCTACAACTCCTCTACCAGGAAGGTCCTTCTACGAGGGGCATCTTCAGGCGCTCAGCAAACGCCAAGATATGCAAAGAGCTAAAAGAGAAACTCAACTCCGGAGACGAAGTGCGAGTGGATCGTGAATCTGTCTTTGTTGCAGCCGCCGTCATCACGGTAGGTCATATGTTAAGTACCTGCATAGCACTTTACAGTCTTTATTATTACAGTCCACAGGCCATTCAGAAGCAGAGTAAAACAGATACATAAAAACACTAATATAAAATAATTATCTACATAAAATCTCTGTATACATTACTTATCCTAATACATCTAAAAGGTTCAAGGTTAGAATCTGAGTAAACTATACACTTGATGTTATCTCATTGCAGAACGCAGAACCTTTGCCACAGATACAGTAGTTCATAAATATGCCAATAAAACAACAGTACATAGATTTAAGATAAAAGCAACAGACACTTATCTATATCAAAATTAAAACAGTTCCTATCTTAAAATCATAAAATATAACATTAAAATCTTAAAATAAAACATTAATTGTAACACTTTAAAATTTGGAATTCTTAATTATATTCAACCTTGCAGAGCGGACTTTAATTGCTAATGAGCAAAATTTGGCTACCTGCTTTAACCTCTTAGAGTTCACTTCCCATCATAGCATTTTAAAGTGGCTGGGTAGCGGCCTTAATATTTTACTGTGTGCATGAGAATGTGGATCAAGCCACACATGCTAGCCTTTCATTCAATAACACCTTAATTTTATCTATTTTGACATTTTGAAGGCTGTACAGGCCTCTTTTCCTGCATAAAGGATACAGACATTTGTTTTTTTTAACGGGGACCAGCTGCAGTTATTGCTGTCCTGCAAAGCTGTCTGTGGCCTGCAATGCACTCTTCTCATTGTGGCCTGTTGTGAGAGTCCCAATCCCCTGTGCTACTTCGCCAAATCACTTGCTCAGACTTGATGCAGAAACAAAGGATTTATTGAAGGCTTCAGAAGATATGAGCAGACACGGATTCAAAGTTACAAGTGAACTAGCTTATCGGGGTTACAGTATATATCTACTACAGGGCAAAAGGTTCACACTCCTGTTGTGAGAAACTGCAAGATAGATTGGTGCAATACAAAACATCAAACAGTCCCAAGGAGACAGTGAGGGCTATCAGCACTTCAAGGCCGGACTCGGCCTGAGGGAGTGGAGGCAGGAAGCGCAGCAGGGGGGGGAGAGCTGGAGGGAGAGCTGGCACCTGGGCAAGATAGATGGGACGTGAGACCCAGGAAAGCGCGGGGAGGTGTGAACTGTTTCTTACGAGTTCAAAGGGGTGGGAATGAGGAACCTGGAGAAGTCAGAAACACATGGCCCTCACATTCTGCCCCCCTTAAGGCCCCCCTCCCGCGAGGTCGGGAGGGCGAGGCTTATCAGGATAAGCGCAATGAAACTCCTGAACGAGGCGAGGGGCCGCCATGTGGGGGGCTGCAACCCATTCATCGTGCGCGGGACCCAAATGTTTCCATCGGACAAAGTAGAACAGTTTCCCTTTTTTCCATTTGCTGTCTAAGACCTTGGACACTTCCAAATGTGTATCCCCTCCCACAACTGTCGGCAGTTCAGGTTTGGGTGGGGGATGGAATTGAGGAGCGGCTACATAGGGTTTGAGTAAACTAATATGGAAGACGGGGTGGACGCCCCGTAAAGTCTTCGGAAGGTCCAATTCCACCGTGACCTCGTTGATCACCCGGGATATGGGGAAGGGACCCACGTAACGATCATTGAGTTTTTTGCAGGGTCGGAGAGAGCGCAGGTTTTTGGTGGAGAGATAAACCTGCTCTCCCACCTTGAGTTCCCACCCCGGGGAGCGATGCTTGTCTGCTTGCTCCTTGTATTTACGCTTGGCCCGTTCAAGATTTTTTTGTAACCAGGGCCAAGAGGATCGGACTACTTGCACCCACTCCTGAACTTCGGGTACTGCCTCGAGTTCAGGGGTGACGGGAGTGGAGCCGAAGGGGCCAAAGTCTGTCCCGTACACCACCTGGAAAGGGCTAAACCCCGTAGAGGAATGGGGAGCATTGTTATACGCATACTCGGCAAAAGGTAGTAGGTCAACCCAATTGTCTTGGTGATAATTGACATAACACCTGAGGTAACATTCAACCACGGCATTCACTCGTTCGGTCTGCCCATCGGTCTGCGGGTGGTAAGCCGAAGAGAGTCCTTGCTCTTCCACCCCCATCAATTTTAGGAAGGCCCGCCAGAATTTGGCAACAAACTGAACCCCCCTGTCGGAGAGGACCTTCTTGGGGACCGAGTGAAGCCTGAGGACATGGGTGATAAACAACCTGGCCAGTCCCTGGGCCGAGGGGAGCCCGGCACAGGGCACAAAGTGGACCTGTTTGGAGAACAGGTCCGTGATTACCCAGAGTACTGTCTTGCCCCGGCTGGGAGGCAGATCGGTGATAAAATCCATGGCTATCACCTCCCAGGGCCGGGAGGGGACTTCCAAGGGTTTCAAAAGCCCGGGAGGCTTTCCCATTCTTTTCTTGGCCGTGGCGCAGGTGGGGCAGCTGCGCACGTACAGTTCCACGTCGGCTCTCATGCTAGGCCACCAAAATTGCCGTCTCACAAGGTGTAGGGTTTTTACAAAGCCAAAGTGACCCGCAAGTTTGGCGCCGTGGACCAGTTCCAACACCTCCTTGCGGAGAGGCGCCGGGACATAAAGTTTTCCCCCTAGTGTCCACCAGGATCCCTGCTGCTCCATGCCGGCAGGAAGAGCCTGCTGCTCCGCCTCCCGTAAGGAGGCGTCCCGGAGGCGCTGCTGAAACGCCTCCGGGATTCCCTTGAGCAAGGGGTCGCCGGGTGAGCGAGCTTGCGATCTGGTGGTGACGGCCAGTCCCTGGACTTCCCCTTGTTGTTCAGGGGTAAATAGGGAGTCCACGGGACGGTCAAAATCATTGCGGTACTGGGGTAGTCGGGACAAAGCATCGGCCAGGGCATTCTCTTTACCGGGTACATGTTTGAGTGTGAACCGGAATTTGGCGAAAAACTGAGCCCAACGAATTTGCTTCGCGTTGAGCTTTCGGGCTCCTTTGAGAGCCTCCAAATTCTTGTGATCGGTCCACACCTCAAATGGACTCTCTGCCCCCTCTAGGAAGTGCCTCCAAATGGTGAGAGCATGCTTGACTGCTGCCGCCTCCTTCTCCCAAATGGCCCAGTTAATCTCGGACTGGGAAAACGTCTTAGAGAAGTAGGCGCACGGCCGTAAGGCGCAGCCGCCTTCCCGTTGCAGCAGCGCCCCCCCCCCCCATAGCTACATCCGAGGCATCCACCTGGACTACAAATGGTTTATTGCAGTCCGGGTGGGCCAGGACCGGCTCGGACGAAAAGAGCAGTTTTAAATTATCAAAGGCCTGCTGACAAGGAGGAGACCACTGCAAACGGGCGGAAGGCAGAGCGGCGTTTGCCCCCTTTCCCTTGGTGCGCAAGAGGGAAGTGAGGGGAAGGGCCACCTGGGCGAAATTGGGGATAAAGTTGCGGTAGAAATTGGCGAACCCCAGAAATTGCTGTAACTGCCGGCGTGTGGAGGGGGGTTCCCAATCCTTAACCGCCCGAACCTTGTCGGGGTCCATCTCCAAACCGTGGTGAGAGATGACATACCCCAAGAACGTTATGGAGGGTTGGTGAAATTCACACTTGGACACTTTAGCATACAATTTATGGTCCCTAAGTCGCTGGAGCACCTCACGCACCAGACGGACATGTTCTTCCATAGTTTCCGAATAAATGAGAATGTCATCTAGAAACACTACCACCCCACGAAATAGCAAATCATGTAATACATCATTAATCAATTGCATGAAAACACTGGGAGCCCCAGAAAGTCCGAACGGCATGACTAAGTATTCAAACATGCCAAAACAGCTGGAGAAGGCTGTCTTGGGTTCATCCCCCTCCTTGATACGGATGCGGTGGTAGGCTTCCACCAAATCCAATTTGGTGAAAATTCGGCCCTCCTTCAGTTGTGCTAGCAGGTCTGGAATGAGAGGGAGGGGGTAAGCATTAGACTGGGTGACAGCGTTCAGCCTGCGAAAGTCAATGCACAGTCTCAAATCCCCTGTCTTCTTCTTGACGAAGAAAGCAGGGGCAGAATACGGGGCTTTTGACGGACGGATAAAACCCCGGGCTAAGTTAGTGTCCAGGTAGTCCCGTAAGACCGCTTTCTCATTAGGGCTCATGGGATAAACCTTTCCCTTGGACAGCTTGCCTTCCCCCACAATCTCAATGGCGCAGTCGGTTTCTCGGTGTGGAGGCAGTTCATCACATTCCCTCACATCGAATACATCCGCGAACTGTGCATATTCGGAGGGTAGCAGGGGTGGAGCGGTAACAGACGCCGGGGAGCCCACCAACGCGGCGGCTGGGGTGCAGAATACTTGGTCCTTATCATGTAGAAGGCAGGGGTCCTCGGGGAAAGTAAGCGTCCGTTTGACCCAGTCTATGGAGGGATTATGTCCCCGCAACCAATTCATCCCTAACACCACGGGGGCTACAATGGGGGCGATGGTAAAATAAAGTCTTTCCCAATGTTCCCCAACGGCCATGACCACTGCCGTGGTGCGGTGGGTGACCGGCCCTTTTTTAAAGTCACTACCGTCCATTTGTGAAAAACGGAGGGGGGCCGGGAGCCGTTTGCGCCTAACGTGTAGCTTCTTGGCTACTTCCTCACTCATTAAGGTCCGGGCGCACCCGGAGTCAACCAAGGCGGGAAACTCCAACCTCGGACCTCCTTTGGCTAGGGAAAGGTGGACTCTGATATACACATTTTCCTCTTGGGCGCTTACCATTGGGGGAGCTCCTTGCACAACAATCGGAACGGTCTGCTGAGGAGCCCCTCTTACAGCAGACCGACGGCGTTTTTTGCCGGCATCTCCCACTCTTCCTCCTCGCTGGACGAAGGAGATGGGGTAATTGTATTCCGTGACTCGGCGGAGTCAAAGGTGGCATTTGTAATCCGGGATCCCGATGGACCGGAGGAAGTGGAAGCTTCTTCTTGGGTGCGCGCGTGCAGCGCCGAGGGTGCGCTCCGGCGTCCGGGAGCACTACTCCGGCGTCGGGGTTGGCCCTCCGCCGGGGCTTTCTCCGGTTCGGTCAGACGGGGCGGGGGAGGGCGCCCGGTATGGGACGGGCATTGCGAGGCGAAGTGACCCTTGCCCCCGCATACCAAGCACACTCCCGTTTCGAAGCGCTTGCGGTGTTCAGCGGCCGAGGGGCCGCTGCCGCCCGATGTTCGGGGATCTCTGGGCCCGCCTGGTTTGTCCCCTCGCCGCTGAAGATCGCGACCGGTACGTTGCTTGGACAGATTCAGTAGTTGCTTACGATTTTCAATGTCTGCCGCATGGCGTACCCAACCCTCGACATCAGGGGGGTTACCCTGCATGAGAGCCCAGTGTTGCAGGTCCGGATTCAGTCCCTCCCTGAAGCACTGTACCCGGGTGGCTTCGCTCCAATCCAAAATTCTACTCGATAGGGACTGGAATTCGCTTGCATACTGCGCCACCGACTTAGTCCCTTGGCGCAGCTGCATCAAGTTGGCCTTAGCCCGCTCCCCCAGGTTCGGGTCCTCGAACCGGTTCCGGAGAGCAACCATAAACTCATCTAGACTCCTCAGTACAGGGGATCGGAGTTCGTACTGCAGCACCATCCAGGCTGCCGCCTCGCCTTGCAAGAGGGAGGCCACGTACTGGACCCGGGACTCCTCGGAGGTGAAGGTCCGGCCCTGCTCACGCATAAAAATGTCCACTTGGACTAAAAAGAAAGTCAACTGATCCCCCGACCCATCGTACGTGATCTTCAGGTCACGGCGGGTCGGGGTGCTAGGAGGAACGGGAGGGATTACCGGTGCCCCGTCTGGGGGGTTACCGGGGGGCGGCTGTACCTTCAGCGCGTCCAGAGCGGCTGCCATCTGGCCCATCACAGCCTGCATGGTATCCATGCGTCCCAGCATGGCCTGGCGCTCCTCTTGCCATTGCCTCCGTTCCTCGTCCATCAGGGCCTCCCTTCGTGCGAGGTCGCCTTCGAGTCCCGTGCCGGATAAAGCCAAGCGGCGGTGTTTCGCCTCGGTCCGTGAGAGCGACCAGTCCTTGGGGGAGTCCAGCCAGGAGTTAAAAGGGTTCTTGGGTTTCGTGCCCAGGTCCGGTCCCGGCTTAGGGACCACGGGTATCTTCCGTTTGGTTTCCTCCTCCTTAGGGTCTGGAAGCACCGGTGCCTCGCGCTTGTCCGGCGAACCGGGGGGGGGGGTAGTGGGATCCTCCTCGCCTTGCATCGCTGTCCCGTGCGGTACAGGTGCAGAGCGAAAAAGGCAGGGACTTGTAACTTAATGTGAGAGTCCCAATCCCCTGTGCTACTTCGCCAAATCACTTGCTCAGACTTGATGCAGAAACAAAGGATTTATTGAAGGCTTCAGAAGATATGAGCAGACACGGATTCAAAGTTACAAGTGAACTAGCTTATCGGGGTTACAGTATATATCTACTACAGGGCAAAAGGTTCACACTCCTGTTGTGAGAAACTGCAAGATAGATTGGTGCAATACAAAACATCAAACAGTCCCAAGGAGACAGTGAGGGCTATCAGCACTTCAAGGCCGGACTCGGCCTGAGGGAGTGGAGGCAGGAAGCGCAGCAGGGGGGGGAGAGCTGGAGGGAGAGCTGGCACCTGGGCAAGATAGATGGGACGTGAGACCCAGGAAAGCGCGGGGAGGTGTGAACTGTTTCTTACGAGTTCAAAGGGGTGGGAATGAGGAACCTGGAGAAGTCAGAAACACATGGCCCTCACACCTGTTCAAAGACTCGAGGTGAGAGGGGTGATGGGTGGACCTCACTTAACCAAAAGCGCATTTCCGTAATCTTCTCAGCTCATGAGATCTGGGGGGTTGAGACAGCCCAGACTGACTTCCAACTGTGTTGGCAAGATGATTGGTGTAGAATTGTCACCAAAGTTTGATTAATGCAACATTTCAAGGCAAATACTGATGCTCTTGCTTGGACAAAACATTTAAGGAACTCTGAGGAAAACAAAGAAGAGTTCCAATAAGACTAGCACTATGTCCTGGGTTGGAGGGTGGGAACAATTCCACACATTCCTAAATTACTGTTAAGTTCTTTCTGAAATGAAATTATGAGATGAATTTTAGGGGGAAACATCTGAGAAATGGAAAGGGAAGCAAAGTGGATTTCTCTAAGTGGTAAAAATCCGTGTATGTGTGTGGGAGGGGTGGGGTGTCTCAATTCTGCTTGTGGAGCAAACATTCAAAAAGCCCTATTGGCAGCAGTGGGCTGAAAGCCAGCCAGACACAGGTCATCTCCTCCCTGAAGTATTGAAGGTTAGCAAGATGGAAAGACAGTATGGGCTGGTTAAGAATCATGCCTGTCCTATGCTGAGAGGCATGTGTGGATCTGTCCTGAGGTGGGAGATGAGGAGCTTGGCAGAAGGGCCAGAGTGCACAAATCTCAGCACTGAGGCAGAGGCCTGGACTTGAATACCGAGAAGGCGTGCCAGACCCCCACCCCCCAAACTACATGTGGTGGAAAGCTTGGCTCCATCTTCTTTGCGCACTCTTCATTTCCTCTGCATTAGCCTGTCCTGCCAAAGATGTGTTTGTTCTTTAAGTTAGATGAAATTAGATACACACAGTTTTACAACTTTTCATCGATAGTTCAAAATGAGCCTCACCAGCATGTTGGCAGGCTGTGTGCTAAATGGCCCAGAGATAACAAAACAAGTGGCCAGGTTTTGTAGACTGGTGTGTAATGCAAGGAAGGCCAAATCGAGTCACATTATTACTCCAGTTCCCGACGGGGACCCATGAGCCTATCAGTTAGTGTACCAAGGATATTACTTGCACTTGTTTATTTTTATATGTGATTGAATTTTTATTCATTTTTATACGCTCTATGGGTTTGTATATTTGTATATTTGATGTGGCAATGTACGATTGCTGTAGAGCCCTGAATTTTAAATTGGTTTTGGTCTATTGACCGCAATAAATGAATGAATGAGTGTGCTAAATGACGTTTAATGGCATTTTAATGTTTAAGAATACCAGGGTCACTATAAAGAGGCAGGCAATGGCAAACTACCTGTGTTCGTCTCTTGCCTTGAAAACCCTAGGGGGTCGCCATCAGTTGGCCACAACGTGATGGCAAAAAATAGTTCACCCAGATGCCTTTACATGCACGTACCTTAGAGGCTACGTGTGCCCGACTCCACTTTTTAAACAGCCTGAGAAGGGAGCTGAACCCTGAGCAGTGGCAGCTCTGGCAAACCACACCAGCAACATCTGAACAAGGCATCTGGGCATGGATCTTGGAGACGCTGGAGAAGTGGCAGAGTTTGACCTGATTGGCTGGAATGAGGATATACAGAACCATGTTGGTATGCCTGGGGACGGGGGGGGGCAACTCTGGCTCATCAGCTTGGATGCATCCCTACAGCCACGGGCTGTGGCTCCGCCTCTCAGTGTTGCTGTCCCAGGCAGACAAGTTTCTCCCACCCCGATAGGCTGCCCTACATGGTACTCTCGGCTTGGTACATCACACGTTCTGCAGGCCTGAGGAAACAGTATCTTTTGTAGTGGAGAGAAGCGTGGAAGTGGGAAGAAATTGTGTGAAAAGATCAGAGACCCTCAACATGGCATTGTTGTGTAGATCAGTAAGGAAGTTGCTCTGTGGAGAGATTGGCGTCAGGTTGGCCTGGCAGTTTGCACTGACTTCAGTGATGGTGTCCCCAGTGGGGAGCTGGAATCCTGCTGTTCAGGACATCTCAGGCTGTACTGCCCACCCCCGATGAGACAAAAAGCACCCCAGTGTGGTCTATTGGCTGTGTAGAATTTGTAACCCTGAAATACAGAAGAGCACCTTACATGTTTGTTAACCCCTCTCATTCTAAACTGCTTTAGTTTTTTTAAAAAAAGACTTTATGCTTCGTCATCAAACAAATCTCAGCACTGACTGCATTGTTCTGCATATATATATTTAATTTAGGATTTTCTGCGAAATATACCTGATAGTGTTCTATCCTCAGAAATGCACAATCTATGGATGGAAGCCATGGATAAAGAGACCCGAGCACATAAGATTGAAGCAGTCAGAAGGTTTGTGAGCATTCCTGTCTCTGCCTTGCGATGGAGGGTCATGTGCAGAAGGCCACCCTGTGACCTTAGACCTTCTCCCGGAGAAGTGGTATCCTCTGACCTGCACCTCTGACCCATGTGCCCCTGGTATCTTCTGTCAGAGTTAGCTCATGACAGGATCAGAGATTCCCTGCCCCACTTCAGTCTCTGCTGCTTCTGTGTGTGTGGGGGGGGGGGGTCGGCAGCTGCATCTCTTACTGGGGTTTGCCAGGAAGATGCAGGTCAGTGGAAGCTATACATCACCAAGGCTGGTTTGGGCCTCATTTAAGGACTGGCAAGACCATTATTGCAGAGCCTGGTTCCATGGCTTTCTGACTTTGTACTCTGTGGAACTCTTTCCATATCAACACGTGTGCCAAAGACCGCCAGCGTTTGGCAGAGGATTCCTGAGTGGCATTTTAGGGCACCTGTTCTGTTCACGTAGGGCTTCAGCCAGGCCACCATGGCCCCAGGCTCAAATGGCACGTTGGGCACAGTTCTGGGAGCCTTTCCTCTGCAGTGTTTTAGGCCAAAGCAGCCCTGTACAGGCTACCTCTGGGGGGAGGAAGAGCAGGTGGGAAGGAGCCCTACTGCCCTTCCAACTCTGGCCCTTTTCCCACTCAAAAATCACCTTCCCAAATAAGCTTTTTCACAGCTCAGGGAAGATGTGGAGAAGATGCAGAATCCCTCTAACTTCTTCCTCCTCTCGCACAGAGGTGAAGAAGCAGCTTTGGGAAGAGGCCATGCATGGGAGATGGGAGAGCAGTTCTTGCCATCCCTCCCATCTCCACTCAGATGTTCCTCTTGCTCACGGCTGCTCTGGTCTTTTAAAAAGCCCACAGAATCTCCTCTCCCATGACTTTTGAGGACATGTACTGCTTGGTATTCACCCCACATTGTCCTGGGGCTGCACACTGCAGTGATCCAGTAGTAGTCAAGTCGGCTGTCTTTCGGACAAGCACATTCACAATTAATTCCTCTTGGGGTTCCCTTGAGAATCTTCCAGGGTACCCAGAGCACCGCTAGGTAGCTCATCCCTCATGTTTTTCATTCTGCAGACAGTTCCTGTTAGACATGAATGCATGGGGATATTATCACCCAACGTTTTTGAACATTCGCCATTTTAGATAGAATTTAAGATGCAAAACTCTGAAGGTTTATATGCTGGAGGAAAATTCAGTTGTGAGGCAAAATCTGCACTGAGACCGGGAAAGCAAAAGGTCCTCAGTGTCAGAGGGCTCTCCTCCTCCTCCTCCTCCTCCTCCTCCAGATCCCTTCCCCTTCTCTCTCCAGCACTTTGGCCACATGGGCTGCGGGGGGTGTTTGTGTGTGTGTCAAATTTTGCCCTGAGAATCCAGTGGCATGTGTCAGACAGAGGTAGGATATGTGGGCTGTGCGTTTTCATGAAACTGTTTTATAACATGCTGGGTTTTCCCATCTTTACTTCTTTTCTTGGTCCAGTTTAGTGAATCAGCTCCCAGAAGCGAACCTTATTCTGCTCAGACACCTCTTTGGAGTCCTCCATCACATTGAGCAGAATTCCATGGAGAATCAGATGAATGCTTTTAACCTGGCCCTCTGTATCGCCCCCAATATGCTCTGGCTTCCCAGCCCAACTGGGCCCGAGGAGGAAAGCAAGTCTACAAAAAAGGTAAAACCATGCTGGGTGAGATCCTGCCCAGGGTCATACCGCCTGGTGAGACTTTTCCTTGACCCCAAAAATGACTGCTTGATCAGAAGCCTAATTCACCGTTGACCTCACAGAAATAGAGGATCAGCACCCTCACTCAGGGGGCACATCTCTTGCCAAACTGGGCCACTTTTGGCTGCAGGTGGGAGAACGACAGGGCGGAGCGTGTCTAAAGAAACTCCGGCCCACGCTAAAGTAGGAAGTTGGGGGTGGGGTGGCTTTGAACGCAGGTCTGCTGAGTTTGCATTTCGGCTCCTCCCAGTCTCACAGAGGAGGGGCGGCCAGAAGCGTCCACTTGCGAGCATTGGGTTGTTAGCCCCAGTTCATCTGAGGCAGCTGTCTCCATTCTCACCCTGGCACTTACTTCCTTTGCCAGGTGGCCATGTTGGTGCAATTCCTGATTGAAAACTCTGCTGAGATTTTTGGAGGAGATGTTGCTTTGCTGTTTCGAAGACCAGAGAAAGGGAAGTTGGGAAGCTTGGACAACTTACTGGGTAAGGCTGCAGCTGTGATGCTGATTGACGTCCCATTTCATACTTGTAACCCACCCAGAGTCCCAGTGAGAAAGGCGGGCTAATAATATTCCGTTCAGTATCCGAGTAAGAAGAAGGCGAGAGTCTGTTGGGTGGGAGGAGCCAAGTCTTCCTTAATGAACTTATTTAATTGTTTTGAATTCATATCCTGCATGTTTTAAGGGCCAAACTATACGATACTCTGGACTTGCTTTCCCTGCAGCCACACAGCAGCTGTGGTGAACGTTGTTTTCAAAGCCTGTGCTAGTCCAATTAGACTCAGGACTGGGGTGTGGGGGAGGAGTGGTTCCTCCCTCCCCCCCCATGCCATTTTCCAAAGGAGTTATTTGCCCCATTTTGGAGCTGTGCTTCACCAAGGCCATTTTGGTTTGGGAAACCAGCATGGGGGAAGCAGAAGCACCCCCTTTCCCCCATGCCATGGTCTCAGGCAGAATTGATCCCCAGAAGGCTTTAAAAGGGATGCTCCCCACAGCTGCCGTGTGGTCTAGGGAGAGAGTCATGTCCGGAGAATGTGGGCCTTACATGGTAAAAAATATATTGTGTAGTTTGGCCCTAAGTTTACTGCCTTCCAAGGTGGCTTACAGTTGAAACTGTAACCCTCCACAGAATATTGCAACTTGCCAGCAATATAAAATCTCCTAAAAACATTTCTGATTCCTAAAAGTCACAAGGCAAAAGTAACAAATAAAACCCACTCCAGTTAAGTCAGAAGGCCCGAGTCTTCACCTGCGGGTGCAAACTGCCTGGGCTGGGTGCCAGGTGAGCTCCAGAAAAGTTCCAGAGGCAAAGTGCCACTGCCAAAAGGGCTGGTGACCGCCCACCTCACTTCCGACAGCAAGGTGAGCAGGTCTTAAGCAGCAGCTTCTAAAGGACGGGCAGGTTCCTACGGGAGTAAGTGGTCAGGGCTTTCAAGGAGAGCACCAGCATGTCAAACGGTGCCTGGAAACAACGACAGTAGTGGCTGAATTCATAGCTGCTTACTTGCAACATAGGATCATGCATGCAAAGAGGGCCAAGCAACCATGGAGTGGATCTCACAATTGGTGCTCTTTGCAGCTCTTAAAAACTGGGTTTCAAAGGGGTGGGTGAGCAAACAAGAGCCCTGTTTTGCACTCACTAATCACACCTGTCGCATCATCCAGGGGAGGGGCCGTCAGTGAGTACGCATTGTTCATTAAGCCAATCCAAGGCACAAGTGGAAGTTGACAATGCAATGAGGGACTAACAATTGTGGGTAATTAGCTAAAGGGTAAGACAAAATCGGAATGAACTTGTTGTGTCTTTGCCCAGCAGCTCAGCACAATGATTCTTCAGATGAGATGGAATATGCCACTTCCTACCAGGAAACGTCAAGACAGCATTATGTGGTAGAAACAGAGGATGGTGTATTCGCCCCGCCAGGTGGGTTCCAGCTCAATGAGAAGCAAGAAGATTGGGACTTGTTCAGCGAGATCACCGCTTGCTACCAAAGCAAAGCCCAGAAGAATGCCAGTGCTGACAGCTACGACCTCCTAGAGGAAGAGGCCTCCTTCTGCTCCACGGGCTCAGTCTGCTCACTGAGCCCTGCGAGGAATAGGTGCTCCTCGGAACCCAGCGTCTGCTTGAGCTCTCAGCTCCAGACCCGAGACCATGAGCCGGTGGCCCGGCAGTCCAGCTGTGACGCCACCCTCATGCATAGCCAGGGAGACTGCATCCGCAGGCTCCAGCAGCTGCAGCTGGAGAGTCAGAAGCTCATTAATGAAGGCCTGAGCCCTGGACTGAGCAGAGCAAGGCAGGGATTCTGGAGGCGATCCCCTGCTCCGAGTGGCAGCTTGGCAAGAAGCTTCGGCCTGCAGAAGTCAAGCCTGTCCAACAGGTCTAGCTTCTCCAGCCTGTCCTCGGTCACCACGTCCCCCTCAGCCTCCTCCCTCAGCTCTTTAGACAGCGCATTCTCATACTGCTCCGAATCGTCTGCCTTCAGCCCTACGGATGTCTCCCCCCTGCCATTCATGTTTGGCACTTCTGCCAGACTCCATGCCTTGTCCCCAAATGTGGCAAAGAAGTCCTCAAAAGAGTGGCATAAGCCTTTGACCTCACCTCTGCCCCTGAATCCTTACAATGTGGAATTGTGCACTGAGAATAGGGGGCAAGACCTGGACAGCATCCACGGCCAAGGGCAGGCCAAGGGATTTGTGCCCCTTGATGCTTTGGAAAGCCCCCATAGCGAGAGCAGCTGGGAAGAAGGTGAGAGAGAGGTGAGGAAGGTAGGGGCTCTCCCTCAAGCCCTCGCGAGCCACCGGTCTGTAGCGTCCGGTCCCAGCCCCCCTGCCCTTAACCTGAAGAGCATTCCTCTGGTGACTCAGCAAGTGCAGAGGGAGAAGTCAGTGAAGCACATAGAGATAAAGGGCCTGGAAGCTGCCCCTCGTGGTCAAGAAAGACTGAAACGCACCAAGATAACAGTGTACATGGCCCCAAATGAAAGAAGCCCACAGGTATCTCCGGTGGGACAAGACGATGACATGGCCGCTAGTATCAGCTCAGATGGTAGCAGCAACCCAAATGCTCCCAAGAATCTACACACAGTAAGAGTTCATATTCCCCAGACGGTGTTTTATGGGCAAAACACTCCATTGGTACTACAATCCATCTCCAGGAGGTACCACCGTGAATTGATGAGCCAACCACCACAAGTGACGATCCCCCAAAGTGACCTTCTTCTGGAAGACCCAGTGCAGCAGGTAGCAGGCACCAAAAGCCACAGCAAGAAACGCCGCGGCAGCACCTTCAGCCACACTTTTCGCATCCTCCTTCCGACCTCCATTCACAACACCGTCCGGGAGTACTTCAGTCACGACAATCCCAAGAGCTACTGTTCTGCGGATGCAGGTGCCCTAGAGAGTGAACTCATGCAGAGCAGGGCAGGGTGGTTGAGAAGCCAGCCCTGTGCCGGCCCGGCAGCCAAGGAGCAGAATAACTTGATGTTGGCAGAAGAGACGTTTGTCTAGGAGCACCACACCAAAATCGATGCCTTCACTATGGTTTTTTTGTATGGTAGAGTGGGGTGTGAAAGGGTCATGTAAGATACTTGCCTTAGAGAGAGGAATCGTAACAGGTTGCCTCAATCAGCGCACAAGTAAATATGTAAATAATATTGCAGGCTTCTTCCTAACTGTATTTTGTACTCACCGGACAGGAAAAGAAGTCTACTTGTCTTGTGCCTGAAGGGTAGTAGTCCAGACAAAGTTTTAAACATACTGAGGTGCTGCACATTTCTCACTTTGTTGCTCTTGCTCAAAATCACAGAAAGGCATTTGGGTGTGTTGAGCCAGGTACGAGGAAAACGGCACTCCCAAGTTTCCAAGGAACCCAAGAATTAAGAGGATCAAATGAGACTAGCCTTCTCAGGGTTTTCAGCATACTAAAATGCTACCAAAAAGGTGCTTAAAAATTTACTGCAATCCAACAACTCTTTTTTAAAATGTTTTTCCAGTTTCCTTTGCTTCCCGTTGTAGGCTTTTGCCTTGAATTGCTTTTAGTGATTTCTGTTTGCATGGAATTAAGACACAGGCGTTGCTAAGATGCCTGACCACGTATCTGGTACGTACTCACAATCAAGCAACTTCCCCATGGCCCAGGTTCCTTGTGCTAATGAGATGGAATGTGAGTGTGAAACTCCCTCTGTGTCCCTGGCCTTGAAGTTCCCGGGCCCATGATCTCACCACCTGGCTCCATCTTACCGAATGTCTCTCTTGACATTGCAAATCATTGTGACATTAATTTCCCAGAGAGGAGCCTTCAGTAACTTGACTAGGCCCAAAAGTCTAAACCAAAATTTGAAAGGCCAAGAAATGGCTAGACAAGGCCAGTTTCTTGACAGTAACCCACCTTGGGCCTACCATATGGAGAAAGACAGGATAATAAGTGCTGTCAAGTCACAACCAACTTACGGCAACCCCAGTGGCTTTCAAGGCAAGTGGGAAGCAGAAGTGGTTTGCCATTGCTTTTCTCTGCAGAGTCTACCTTGGTGGTTTCCCATCAAAGTGCCAAACCTGGTTACCTTCTGCTTACCTTCTGATGAGTTCAGGCTGTACCACGCTGTCTTCCCTCCCTAAAAATGTAATAATCCCAGTTGTATTTCCTTCCGCATTGATGGGTTTAGCATCGCTGCTAATTTTTCAATTTTCAGCTGCGGTTGGTGTATTCAGCTCTCACTTATTTTTACCAGAGCCTTCCCCAAATGTTCTTAATGGCTGGCCTCATGCATACGCCTTGCTTTCTTCATATGACATACTTACTCCAGTTGTAGCCTCTGAGAAATAAAGTACTGTTTAAAAGCGTAGATGGTGGAAGCCCTTTCTGTCTATGAACTCAAGTGACTCCCCAGGTCACTTTTTGGAGAACTCAGATAGTTTGGTTTTCACCCAGTGCTCAAAGAGTTCTGGAAGTACGAAGGGGAGGGACTGAGCATGTGGTGTGGTGGTGAGCGAGATGGCGGTCAGCTCATCTGAGTTGTTGGGGCTATTTTCTACACAGGGAAGAACCAATCCAGTTGAAGCTCTCTTCAGCTATTGGCTGGATCTCATGCAGTTTTATGGGAATGCCATGAGCCGTTTTGCACAGCTTACATGTGTCATTGTGTCCGGCATGCCTCAGTTAATGCTTCACTTCTAGTTCCTCCTTTTGATCATTCTTTTAGCTCCATCATCAAGGCATTTTTAGTTGAGCTGGTTTTTCATCTACTCCCATACTCTACATAAACTTTATGAGCATTTTACCTGCTAATCGGGGTGTGGAAGAGCCTCTGCTTGGCATTCAGATGGTCCCAGGCTCTCGAGTTAAAAAGAACCAGGCAGTAGGGGATGTGAAAGACCCTCTCCCTGAAGCCCTGGAGAACCACTTCCAGTCTGAGTCGACAACACTGACTTAGATGGACCGATGGTCTCATTCAGTATAAGGCAGCTTCATGGGTAGTTTTTTTCAAGGAGAGAGGGGTATTACTGACTTGACACGCCTGGCTATTTCACTCCAGAACTGGCTACAAAACCATCTCCAGGTTCCCTTTTCCTAAACTTTAGCACACTATGTGAAAAGTATAGGTAGTTGTAGGAGAACACTGCCAGGCATCAACCAGAACCTACTGCCCTGGAAAGAGAAGCACAGGTGAGGAACATGTCTAAAAGGCAAAGCGGGGCGGGGGGTCTGACAGCAATGAATGTGTAGCAAACTGCAGCTGTGAGGCTCAACTCTCAAAAAACCCTGACGGGTTCCCAAACTGGCCTGTTTTATTTGATACTCATTAGTTGCTGCTGGGATGCCCGGAGGGGGTAATTTTGCAAGGGGTCCATGTGAAAGCACAGCTGAGGGCTCCATCTGAGGGCACATTTACCTAAAAGGAAATGATTGAGGCTGCAGGAGTTTGCAGGCTTAGGGGTGCTGGCTGAGTGATGTAGGAGGTCCAAGCAAAGAGGAAGGGTTGAGGGGAAACGGAGGGAGGTGGAAGTGGGAAAAGTGTGAGTAAGGGTTGTGTGAGTCTGAAATTATAGAAAGATCTTCCAAGTGGATCCAGGCCACACTAGAGATTTGCTGTATTTGACTGGTTTAGGCAGCTTGCTCTCCTCTCTGCTGGTTTGTCAGAGCTCCTGCCCCTGCAAAGGACGTGGCAGGGGCTCTTCTTTCTTAAGGACTTGGTGCTAGAGATTTGGGGGCACGGGGATGGAGGGCTGTTGATGAGAATCAGACCTTCTTCTCTCTGTGGGACAGAATTCATTTCTATCGGGTTGACTCTTCTCTGCCAGCCTGTGTGCTTTTAGTGCTCCTTCAATTGGCAGCAATCAGAATTTACTTGTACCACAAACCTTCCACAGTTATTTTGTCTTGCACATAAATTCATTAAAGAGCTGTTTCTAAGCTATGGTTGTAAATAATTCAATAAAAAACACCCTTTTCCTTGTCAGATGTCTAATTGACTTTTGTCCAGTACTGATGAAAAAGGGCTGGTTTGAAGACCCATCTGACCTGCAGAGGATCACAGAGGATGTTTAGAATTTTCCAATTAGAAGGAATTCCCTCCCCTTTCTGTCTTGGGGGAGCAGGAGGGTCTCCCTAAGGGGAGAAGGTAAAGGTGGAAGGGTAGACAAGAGTCTCTGCAAAGACAAGCATGCGGAGCATCCATTTCTGGGGAGCCTTCATACACATTCCTGCTCTCACCTGTTGATCCTATTCCACCATGTCATCCAAGGTTCTCCCAACACCTGGAGGGGCTTCTCTCTCTCTCTCTCTCTGTCCAACTGCCGCCGCCACCTGTCCTTTGTAGGAATTGCCCACAGGACTCCCAGCTTACCTTCCTAGTTCTGAGGCGTTGCATCTGTGTCTCCTGCTACCCAGCATCTGGTTATCACAGAGACATCTTACTGCCTTGTGCACCACTGGGGGAGTGGGGGGCCCTTGCCCACTGAGTGCCCCTCCCCTTCCTCCTGGCACTCTTTTTAAAACAGCGTCCAAAACAGTGGAGGTCTATGTGGTACAGAGAACCACTACCAGTATCAAAAGTTATAACATATTTATTAAGAAGAAAACGTTCACAAGCATACTCTCAGCACAGCACCAGACTGAGCAAGGGATTTGAAAGAAAAAGGTAAAACACAATTCCTCTGTCCCTCTCTCTGTACATGATCTAGCAGATGCTGAATATAAGGCAGGCACCTTAGCTTAGAAAGTGACAGATTCTCTTCCATTACCTTGAAGCCTCTTTCAGGTGTGCAAGCCACCACGTTGCAATGGCCGCCTCCTACAGACTCCCTCAGATAAGAATTCTGTCTCCCCTGGTGGAATCAACACAAAAAAGAGCCCCTCCCTCCCTCCCAGGGCTGTTATCACCTCTCTTTCTCTTCCCTCTGGCCAGGTCAAAGAAGCTTCTCCTGAAGTCTCCAAGAGTTTCTTCCTAAAGTCTTCCTAGCACTTAATTCCTCCAGATCTCTGTTCCCTGCTAGATATAGGCTGTTACCGCACTAGGTATTCCCAGCGATGTATTAAGAGTTTGAAAATGTTATAAAACACTTAGCAGGCACCAGAAAAAAAGTGCCGGTGGACACCGCGGGTGTGGTGACACCCCTGCTCTATGGAGCACCACATTGGGGGCCCCTGTGCTGTATTAATGGGCTATTCATGTGTCATCAGAATAATGTTAAAATTGTGTGAACTTCTTTCTAAGAAAAAGGAACAAAACACAAGACTCGTGGATTTGTTTGCATTCCTAGTCATACTTACTAGGGAGTAACCCCATTAAACTCAGTGGTACTTAGCTCTGAGTAATCATGCTTAGGATTGCACTGCACAACCCCTGCTTCTGGTTCACCAATGGCAACATAAAGCAGGGGCAAAGGGGCTAGCAAGGCCCAGATGGGCACAGGGCAGAGGTGTCAAGGAACTCCCAGGTGAACAGGTCACACACAGAGAACAAGAAGAAGAGTTGGTTTTTATATGGCGACTTTCTTTACCACTTAAGAGAGACTCAAACCGGCTTACAATCACCTTCCCTCCCCTCCCCACAACAGGCACTCTGTGAGGTAGGTGGGGCTGAGAGAACTCTAACAGAGCTGTGACCCAGCTGGCTTCATGGGTAGGAGTGGGGAAACAAATCCAGTTCACCAGATTAGCTTCCGCTGCTCATGTGGAGGAGTGGGGAATCAAACCCGGTTCTCCAGATCAGACTCCACCACTCCAAACCACCGCTCTTAGCTCTACACCACGCTGGCTCTCACACAATATGCTATGGCACCACCAAGCCAGAGTAAGGCTTTGAGTCCTGGGGATTTTGACGGCACAACAGAGCCCGTGTACCATTCAGTGGGACTCACGAGCCATTGACTTGGGCTGGGTGTCTGGTATGGCAGACTGTATTGGAGGAACCTTCAGCCCTGTGTTCCTTGCTGCAGTCCCAACCTCCTCCTCCTCCTTCTGGGGTTGGATTGTGACTCCATCTCTAGGCATTCTTGGGACATTTTCTGTTGTTCTGTGTATCTCCCCTCCCAGGATGGGGCTGTTCATAAAAACAAGTCACCTCCAGCCAAGGATATGTCCTGCAGGGATTTGATGGTGTCAGGAAGAGCAGGATTAGCTGTGAAAATACAGGGTCCTGGGAGGGCTGGCAGCAAAAAGAAGAGCCCAATTACCGACTTACCAAAGAGTTCCAAGTTCCCTTTTCAAGGCTGGTGACAAAATCATCAGTGAAAGGAAAAGTTAAGCACTCTGTAGCAGAAAACTTTCCCTCTGAACTCCAGTTATCTGCAAAGATCTCAGTGGGTCATCGTCCTCTGAGCCCCATCAGGGGTCCTGGCAGAGTTTGTCCCATAATCTTGCAAAGTGAACAAGAGCCACACAGGCATTGGTGTCCCATAAAGAGGCGCAAATCATTTACGTGCAGGCAGTGGAGCACGTTTACACAATGAGCATTAAGTTCCGGAAGCCCAATCTTGGAGATCTGCAGCATCCTAATAAAATATTTCATCTTGGTTGTTATATGACAAGGTCTCAAGGTGCACCATAAAGAAAAATCAGACTACTTGTCAGTAGTCCAGTCTTCATCTTTGAGCCTGCGGGAGAACAGTCGATGCTCACTGTCAGGCTTGGAGCCCTCCTGTCCAGGGGACTCACTCTCTGGCTTACCTTTTCTATGTATGGATGTGGAGAAAGGAAATCCCTTGTCCTTGAAGTGACTTTGGGATCCACATGCAACGGTATGGATTTCCTTTGCTGCCGAGGTGAAGGGGGTGAGGTCCTCTGGCTGTCACTCTTTTTATCAGAGGGTGTCCTGGCCACCCTCACCCTATGTTGGGGTTGAGAAATACCTGGAGAGTTAGGGGGTGGAGCCTGAGGAGGGCAGGGTTTGGGGAGGAGAGAGACTTCAATGAGGTATAATGCCATAGAGCAGGGGTGTCAAACTCAATTGTTACGAGGGCTGGATATGACAAAGATGTCCCTTGGTCGTAGGGTTGCCAACCTCCAGGTGGTGGCAGAAGATCTCCTGTTATTACAACTGATCTCCAGCCGATAGAGATCAGTTTGCCTGGAGAAAATGGCCACTTTAGCAATAGGATTCTATGGCATTGAAGTCCCTCCCCTCTCAAACCCCGCCCTCCTTAGGCTCCTCCCCAAAAACCTCCTGCCCATGGCGAAGAGGGACCTGGCAACCCTATTTGGTCGGGTCGGGCCATGCCTCGCCAGCCCAGATCGAGGGGGGGAGTGGCTGCCTCGATTGGCCAGATAAGAGCTTTCAAGGGGCCTGATCTGGCCCGCGGGCCTTATGTCTGACACTCCTGCCATAGAGTCTGTCTTCCAAAGTGGCCATTTTCTCCAGGTGAACTGACCTCTGTTGCTTGGAGATATTATAATAGTAGGAGATCTCTAGCCACCACCTGGAGGTTTGCAACCCTACCCTATGCTCAGGAGCTATCTGCTCATGTGGAGCTGTAGGACAGGTGTTTATAAAGTGCCCCTTTCCCCCACACCCATAGCATACTCTTTCTCCCATACTCAGCCCAGTTTCCTGACATTTTGCTGGAGTATTTCATCGCTCTAGAAAATAATTGCTCTTAGATCTTGTCTTTCTCTCTTTCCCCCTCCTGTACACAGTTTTGAATATTTGCTTAGATGCGCTCTACTTGGATGCGCTCTTTATCTTGTTCTGATTTTCACGCAACGTATCTTCACATTTCAGCTTATCCCTCTCAAAATGTAATTTCTCTGCCTTAAGGCTAAGGTTTTCTGCTTGCTGCTCCCTCTCAAACTCCAGTTTCTTTTCATTAGCTCTAATTCTAATTTCCTCCAGTCTAAATTGCTCTGTTAATTCCAGAGTTCTTAATCTATTCTGCACTTTCAGAACCTCTATACACTTAGAAGTTGTGGAAGATACCTCAGAGATTGCTAAAGTTCCTACTTTACCAGTCCCCAATGTCTGATGGTGTATTAGAGATACCCTTGTTGTCTCTATAGATTTTCCTTCATGAGGGATTCCCAACTCCCTACACTTTTCTATTACAGTGTCTTCCTTCATTGCCAGGAGCTCTGTCATTTCTTACTTTTTGTGTCTGTGTTCTTCCCACCTATCTGTAAATTATCTTTCTATTTCTTTCCTCAGGTGTAGATTCCACCTTTTTGGAATTCTCTCAGTCTGCGCTCTACAGAACAATATCCCCGGGAGGCAATATTTCCTCAAGTGTCAGGCCTGTGTCTCAGTTGGTTTCGTTTTCCCACTGACCAGCTCTCAAGGACTGTTATGCATACCTAAACTCTTTTGAAGCTGTGAGAACCACAGCGCTGTTTGTGTTTTGTAATCTCTTGCGTTTTTTTTCATGCTTTTATATTACCAAGTGCAAGCCAGCAAGCTCCATTGCCGTCACCTTTTTTTTATGCTCTGTTAACCTATTTGACCAGTAAAAACCAACTTCTTTGGACCTGACTGTCTCTGATGTGGTTTATGGTTCAGATTGGGCCAAGGGCTTACATTGTGACGGCAATCACTTCATAATTTCTACGACCTGCCTAGTGGGATCCTGGAGGACTTGGATCACTGGGCCCTGCTGCTGGGGTCGTCGACTTGCCCTGACGACCCTACCCTCCTGCGGGATGTGTTATTGGAAGCAATACGGACTGAAGTGGAAATCAACTGCCTAGTGAAACTTATTTGAGGCCAGTGGCACTCACTAGCCGCGGCACAACCTTGGACCTCTGAGGACTCGGATCAGGACGCCTACCATGACCTTTTGATCCTGGACGGGCTTCTGGATGAAGTACATGCTGCCCAGGACGACTTGTTCACCTTAACTCGCTTGTTGGCGAGGTTAACTTTGCAGGAGGCTCAACAGCGACCTTTGGCAGCGTCTCTAATCCGCCCTGCCGTATCCCGAGCCATGGCGGGATCGGCGCCGGAAGGTGTTTCCCTGGTGCCAAATGCGGTTGAATGTCAAGCAGAGGCACAACGGACTGCTGTCCAAACGGCGTTACTGTTTGTGGGACTACCTAACGATACCACGGTAGCCGATCTAACACAGTTGTTGACCCCAACTTTCGGGGCTGGGGCACCCGCGCTAGCAGTCCAGGTCCAACCGCTGCTGGGCAGGGAGTCTGGACCACTCCTTGCCCTTTTGGAGCAGGAGCTCCTGCCGATCGTTACTACAACTGCCGCCTTGAAGCTCGAAGCTGCCCAAACTCTCGCGAACCAAAAGGCAACAGAAACGGCAGCCAAAGCTCAGGCCGAACGGGAAAGGGAACAGCAGTTGGCTGCCGAACGGGCGCGAGCAGATGTACACCCCAAAGATACCCGGCGGACCGGTCCCTCGTTGGGTCCAACGTTTTCCCCGGTCTTTGCTCCGACCCGCACTACCCAACGCACGCGTCGCCTCGCAGAGCGTCTTTAGGGCTCTGACAACTCTGACGAGGAGGACTTGTATGGGGACGGCTCCCATTGGGCCACCGGTCTGCGGACCAGTCGAGCACGTCGTACGGGGGGTCCTGAGGACGAAGTGCACCTCTTGCGAGCCCACAACCAGGAGTTAAACGATCGTGTAGACTGCCTCCAGGACCAAATGGAACGCTTGTTCCGAGAAAATGAGCGCTTGCAGCAGGCACTGACGGCTCCGGCCCAACCAATCCCAGCGCAACCCGTTCTCCCTGGCCCAGCAGCACCAGCTCACCCACCCGCTCAACCGCCAGCCCCTGGAGCCCCGGTTGTACCAGCTCAACCGCCAGCTCCTGGAGCCCTGGTTGTACCAATTCCCGGGGCACCCATGCAACCAGGACAGCCCATGCCCGGTCAATGGAAGCAGCTTCGGCTGAAAACGACCTATGATGGTTCGCTCGAGACTCTGCCCTGTTTTCTGCATCAAGTGGACAGTTACATGAGAGAACAAGAATGATACTTTCCCACAGAGGATAGCCGAGTTCATTTTGTAGCCTCTTTATTGACAGGGAAAGCAGCTGACTGGATGGTCCTCCAATTTGACACTAGGTCCCGATCTATCCGCTCCCTCAACAATTTTATGTTTGCCTTGCGGAGACGGTTTGAGGACCCCTTTATGGGGGAACGGGCCAAAGCAGAACTGTTACAACTCAGACAGGGCTCCTCACCAGTCCGGGAATTTGCAGATGAATTCCAGAGACTTGCCAGTAAAATTGTGGACTGGCCAGAGGCCACCCTCATTCATTATTTCAGGGAAGCCTTACACCCTGGCATTCTGAACTGGTCGTATATGCGGGGTGACCCCGAGACCCTGGAAGATTGGATTTTGCTAGCTGAGGAGGTCGAGAGCCGCCGACGTTTCATTTCTTTGGTCTGACAATGGAACAGAGAAAAAAGCCCCCAAAAGCCCCCATCGAAAGCGCTGCTTTCCAGCCTGCGAAAACCTACGCAGCCACCTCTGGATCGCGAAACAAGATTCCAGAGGGGGGCTTGCCTCATTTGCGGGGAATTGGGCCACTTTGCAGCGGCTTGTCCTCAGCGCCCAGAGACCACTCGCCCCAGCATACCACCTCGAGCTCGAGGACGACCTCAATGCAGAGGCACCGCGGCCACCCGCAGCGCAGTGCCGGGACGACCCACACCCTCTGCACTTCACGTTGAGGAATCGGCTAACCTTCCTGCACCAAGCGACCCCGTAGGGTCCCGGATTACAAGTGCCCCAATGGGGAACAACTCTCCTTCTTCCGACGAGGATAATCAATGGAATTCTCCAGCTCTAAACCTGGAAACCCCTCTTGACCTGTCAAAAAACGGATACGGTCTGTGGTGAGTGGAGCATCTCCACAGACCCCTGCAGAATCTCCTGCTAAACCCAAAGCTCCTGTCATGGTGAGTGAAGTTGAAAACACTGTTTATGTGGATGTAGTGTTACAACACTATAAAGGGGGTCCCCAATTACATGTTAAGGCACTTATAGACTCCGGCTGCGGCCGCACTTTAATCAACGAGGCCACGTTTGCAGCCCTCAAAGTCAGGTCCGAGGCTCTCCCAGTTCCCGTCCAATTCGCCCAGATGGATGGGAGCCATTTCAAGGGGGGACTAGTTGATCATCGCACACGGGGAGTGGCGATGGGTATCGGGTCTCATTGGGAACAAATAGACTTTACCATAGCCCCCATCCGGTTCGAAGTTGTCTAGGGATTAATTGGCTCAAAGGTCATAGTCCCTATATAGACTGGGAATCTGACACTATTACCTTTGCCAATCCCAAGTGCGACCAGCACCGACTCGAAGTCGCGGTGGTGCCTCCACCCGCTCCAGCTTTAACCTCCGATGCCTCATCACCGACACCTTTGCCCGAAGTATACCGAGACTTTGCGGATGTTTTTGATATTAAAGAATGCGATGCTTTGCCCCCCCACCGTACCACAGACTGTGCAATTGAGGTGGTAAAAGACTGCACACTAAGAGCAAGATTTACCCTATGAGCGTTTCCAAACGCACTGTGTTACGTGACTTTTTGGATAAAAATCTTGCTCGAGGGTTCATTCGGCAATCGAATGCCCCCAACTCAGCCCCTGCGTTCTTTGTCCGGAAAAAGGAGGGTGACCTACGTTTATGCATTGACTTCCAAAAGCTTAACGCAGTTACCCAAGCCAATGCCTACCCCATACCGTTGATTTCAGACATTTTAGGACAATTACAAGAGGGACGCGTTTTCCCCAAATTAGACTTGGTGGAAGCTTATTATCGGGTCCGTATCCGTGAGGGGGACGAACCCCTCACCGCCTTCTCTAGCTGTTTTGGAATGTATGAATTTCTTGTAATGCCTTTCGGGTTAAAAGGGGCCCCGGGGGTCTTCATGCAACTCATTAACGAAATTCTCCATGATTTACTTTACCGCGGCGTGGTAGTTTATCTGGATGACATCCTCATTTATTCAAAAACCATGGAAGAGCATGTTGCTCTGGTCAGAGACGTTTTGCAACGTTTGCGTAAACACCAGCTCTATGCAAAGCTGTCCAAATGCGAATTCCACCAGGAAAAAGTGACTTTCTTGGGGTACATAATCTCTCATCGAGGCCTTAGCATGGATCCTGCTAAAGTCTAATCGGTACTTGACTGGACTCCTCCCTCCACCCGCAAACAAGTACAACAGTTCCTGGGCTTTGCTAATTTCTACCGTGGTTTCATTCCCAACTTTGCTCAGGTGGCGCTGCCAATCACTGACCTCCTAAAAACAAAGGGTAAAGGGGTTTCTGCTACGTTGCCCACTGCCAAAATACTTTGGACTGATCAATGTCAATCTGCCTTTGTAACTCTCAAGCGGCTTTTCACTTCTGAACCTGTACTACGGCATCCGGACCCAAACCAAATGTTTATTGTACAGGTCAATGCGTCCGATGTAGCCATGGGGGGGGGCTCTTCTACAGAGAGGACCGGACGGTCTCCTTCACCCCTGTGCTTACTTCTCGAAAAAGTTTGCGCATGCCCAACTGAATTGGCCCATTTGGGAGAAGGAGGCATTAGCCGTCCATCACGCCCTTACTCTGTGGAGGCAATTTCTGGAGGGGTCTAGGGTTCCCTTTGAAGTCTGGACCGATCACAAAAAACTAGCTGCCCTCACGGGGACCCGTAAACTGTCCGCAAAACAACAGCGTTGGGCGGATTTCTTTGCTCAATTCCGTTTTGTTCTTAAACATGTGCCCGGGAAGCAAAACATGCTTGCTGATGCCCTATCCAGGTTGCCTCAATACCCAGTAAAAATTGATCGGCCGACAGACTCTTTATTCACCCCGGCACACAGGGGAGCTCTGCCTGTACTAGCCGTGCAGACCTGGTCCCAAACTCGGCCCCAGCCTGGAAACCGCACAGTGGCCGACAGAGTATCCAACACTAACCAGCCGGCTCCCTCACCGGCCCCCCTTGCGCTGCCTGTACCCGGCATACTGCAGCAACCAGTTCCCCCCCCCTCAATCTCCAACTGCTCCTGATCCACCCTCTTCTGCGGGGGGAGGGGGGTGATCCTCTCCAACTCCTTCCTGGACTCCCTTCGCGCTCAATGCTTAGCCGAACGCACTGCCCAAACCCTACCCCAAGGTTTGCTGGAACAAGGTGGTTGCTGGTACAAAGACTCGAAATTATACGTGCCTAAAATACTTCGAAGAGAAGCCCTGCAGATGGCCCATGGAGCTAAGACTGCGGGGCACTTTAGGTTCCTGAAAACCCTTCACTTGTTGCGCAGACAGTTTTGGTGGGTGGGGGGATGCGTTCTGATGTAGAGTCCTTCATTCACAGCTGTCCTATTTGTGCCACGGTCAAACGGTCTCAAGGCAAGCCTCCGGGACTGCTACAACCGCTGGAAATTCCCAGCAGACCCTGGGAGGTGATTGCCATGGATTTCATGACGGATCTCCCCCTTAGTGTGGGTTGTTACTGACTTATTTTCCAAACAGGTACATTTGGTTCCATGTGCAGGTATTCCCTCCGCCCCCAAGTTGGCCCGCCTCTTTGTGTCACATGTTTTCCGTCTTCATTCCTTCCCGCGCAAGATAATCTGCGACCGCGGAAGTAGTTACGTGGCTAAATTTTGGAAAGCTTTTCTCAAGTTGGTGGGGGTGGAGCAAGGTCTATCTAGTGCTTATCATCCCCAGACGGATGGGCAAACTGAACGTGTCAATGCTGTACTGGAATGTTATTTACGTTGTTATGTCAATTACCACCAAGATGATTGGGTTGAACTGCTGCCTTTTGCAGAATATGCTTACAATAATGCTGTACATCAATCTACAGGATTCAGCCCTTTCTATGCTGTGTATGGTCAGGATTTCAGTCCTATTGCCCCTGTAGAGATATCTGAGGGGGAGGGGGATCCTGACGTAGCCTCTTGGGCACATGCTCTCCGCACCACATGGCCCTGGCTGGTGAGAAACCTAGACAGAGCCAAGCGCAAATATAAAGCTCAAGCAGATAAGCATCACTCTCCCAGCAAGGACTTTCAAATTGGTGACTTGGTGTATCTCTCCACCAAAAACCTGCGATCCACCCGCCCTTGCCACAAACTCAGTGCCAAATACATAGGGCCATATCCCATTGCCCGGATCGTTAACCCTGTCACTGTGGAACTGACTCTCCCTAAAACCTTGAGACGTATCCACCCAGTCTTCCATGTCAGTCTCCTCAAGCCTCATATCGCATCCTCGGAATGGCACCCAGAACCGCCTCCCGAGCAACCCGTGATGGTGGGGGGGGGGAGGAACATTTTGAAGTATCGAAGATCCTAGATTCACGTATATGGCATGGGTCCCTGCAATACCTAATTCGCTGGAAGCACTTCCCCCCTGCCTACGACGAGTGGGTGCGTGCACGGGATGTATCCGCCCCACACTTAGTGAACACCTTTCACACCGCCTACCCTGACAAGCCGTCCCCCTTGCAAGGTGGAGGGGGGCCTTAAGGGGGGCAGAATGTCAGGCCTGTGTCTCAGTTTGTTTCGTTTCCCCACTGACCAGCTCTCAAGGACTGTTATGCATACCTAAACTCTTCTGAAGCTGTGAGAACCACAGCGCTGTTTGTGTTTTGTAATCTCTTGCGTTTTTGTTATGCTTTTATATTACCAAGTGCAAGCCAGCAAGCTCCATTGCCGTCACCTTTTCTTTATGCTCTGTTAACCTATTTGACCAGTAAAAACCAACTTCTTTGGACCTGACTGTCTCCGATGTGGTTTTTGGTTCAGATTGGGCCAAGGGCTTACATCAAGTTGATATACCACTGCTAAAGCCAGCATCTATAAACTTTTTTTTCTCTTTCTCTATGTGACCCCTTTATGAGTAACCTCTGTAAAGGCTCCTCTCTGTACTGTTCTGTGGTGACGTGTGTTATGCTGCCTCTTTCCTTATTCCAGCTGCCACCAAAGGCTCTCACCTTAAGAATTCTTAGTCGGGCCGCAAGAACAGGATGGCTTTGGTAGATTGGCATTGTGTGGTGGTGGCTCTGAGGTAAAAGGGAATACTTTGCCCTAAAATAAACGGTTGTTTGTTTGTTTTAAATAGGAAGAGAGTTTATTTATAAGTAAAACAGCATAACGGTTTCTGTATGGCTAATAAGCTTCATGGTTTCAGGCAGGTACATAAGTGAAATGGTTCTTTAAACAGACCAAACCACAAAGGCTTATTTTCTCACTTGCCACGGCACTTAGGCCAATAACTTCCACAAAGTTTAACTTCCCAACTTGCCACCCAGGCTAATAATGGATAACACACACACACACACACACACACACACACACAGTATTTACATGGCAAAACACCATGGGGCTGAAAAGGGTGGGGGGAAGAATGACGTGCAGAGGCGAGCTGTTCTAGGCAATGTTGAAAGTGGGGCTGAGCAGCTTAGCTCCATGGGTTGCCAGACTAGCGCCCACAAATACTAGGATTTTTTGATACAAGCATTGCAGCATAATTTATGGGATTTCTTTGTGAGTGATGCCCAACCCACGCAATGGTGCCCAGAGGAAAGCGGCAGGCAGGCAGCAGCGAAAGTGTGAGAATGCCCTCGAACACTGGCTTAGTGGCAAGCTTCTGTCCCCCGTTCACTACAGCGGTGATGGAGGGAGTGTTCACAAAGACACCCCAAAGATTCCACTTTGAGCAGGAATAAAAAAGGGATTTCCCCCTGCTTAAAGGGGAAAGCCCCAGTAACGCCACAAATCTTACTCAGAATGAGCACCACGCCATGCAGATATTCTCAGTTAATGCAGGGGGGAAATCCCTGTGTGGATGAAGTCTTTGAATATAAATTTAATCTCAATAAAACACAAGCAGACATAACTTTACACACACACACACACACACACACACACAAAGAAACAGACATGCTGGTGGGTACCCTAGAGGAAGGGCATTTAGTGGAGCCCACGTCAGCTATTGTTTGCTCTTCTTCTCCACTTCCAGTTCTCTCCTGATGTCAGATACCTCTGTGGGGACCTGGACTGTTACACCATCCATCCACTTCTGTATGCGCACTTGGCAGCCGAGACGAGACCTGAAAAGCAGATCCCAAAGTTTGAGTTTCTGCTGTACATTTTCCTGGCAGCAGTTAGCAAAGCAGGGTGCCGTCCCAGGGAGGCTGCCTCACTAATGCATCCATTAAACCACTAGATGGAGACTCAAAGCTTTAGGTTTTGCGATGGAGAAAGACAACTGCAGCGATCAGTACTCTGAAGTGTACCAAATTCTATCCCAGAAAGGTAGGTGGTCACCACGATGTAGTTTTTCACACCCTTAAGCAACCAAGTGCAGTGCAAGCTTTGTGCTGACTGCTTTGAGAATTATGAACAATATATTATTATTCATCTGCTATAGCCAGTGATCTAGTGCTGCTTGCAAAAGGTTTGGAAGTACAATAGAAGAACATAATTCAATCATCAGAAAACAGCCAGCAACAATTTTCTGCTATGGGAGTTGGGAAATGGATTCCCTGCACCTCTGCAACAGGGGATTGGGACCATCTGGGTGGACTGACTGTTTCGGTAGGAGAATTATGTACACAGCAGCCTTGGCACAAGAATTTCCACACAGGGATAGCTGGATCTAAAAACTGATTCAATAGATAGGATGCAATGTGTGTTATCACACCAAAATGGAATGGGAAAGTCCATGTTAAAAATAAAAGTAATGTACTATACTAATTAAATTTATGTGTTCTTTAAGGTGCCATAAAACTCCTTGGTGGTATGGCTGCAATTACCTAGTGCTTTTGCACAATATCCACAGTTCATAATAGGCAGGTCTCCACATACTCCACTCTGCATGCTTAAAAAAAAATATCCATATTCTGCATGAAGAAATTCTAGATTTTACAACCTGTATTTATTATGCTCAGTAAACAATAGTACATGTCTGTGCTCAGTTCTGAACAATTTGTTCAGCTTCTGCTAGTGCTAAGAGGGGACTGAGGTCCGTGCAGGGCGTCCGTCAGGGAAGTTCAAGTGCATCCTCCCTCTAAGGTGTCTGGAATTTCACCAGGCTTTGCTCCCTCAATTTCAAAGCTGTGGTTGCAGACATTTGAACTAGAAACTTTTTCTTCAAGCTCAGACACTCCAAGTTCCTGACTTAACACTGTTTCTGTCCCATGAAATGGGATTGTGCCAAGGTCCACGGATACTTACGTGTCAGTCAGGCCATAGGCCAGGTCCAGCATATCCAGCTCCTCCGCCATGACAGGGTCCAGTTGCTGGAATGTGTTGTCATCAAAGATGAGGTGGCACGTGGAGCAAGCCAATGCCCCTTCACAGGCCCCTTTGTGAAAAAGGAAGTGTCAGTGGTGAAGTGGCCCTAGAACAGCAGTGGAGAGGAGCAGAGAAGAGAGGAGCAGAGAGCAGAAGGAGGAAGAGAAGAGGTGAGAGGAATAGAAGAAGAAGGAGGGGAAGAGGAGGGAAAAGAATGAGGAAGAGGAGAGAGTAGAGGAAGAGAAGGAGGAGAAAGGAAAAGAAGAAAAGAGAAGGAGGAGAGAGAGAGGAGGAGGAGAAGAGAGGAGAAGCAGGAGAAGAGATGGGGAAGAGAAGGAGCAGAAGAGAAGGAAGGCAAAGGTGGAGAAGAGGAGGAGAAAAGGAGAAAGGAGTTGAGGGGAGGAAGAGGAGGAGAAGGAAAAGAGATGGGAGGAAGAAAAGGAGAAGAGGAGGAGAAAGAAGGAGGAGAAGAGAGGGGAGGAAGAGAAGGAGGAGAAAGGAAGAGGAGAAGAGAGGAGGAGAGATCGGGGAAGAAGGAGAGGAGGAGAAGAGGGGGAAGAGGAGGAGGCAAGAGAGGTGTCAAAGAGAGGAGAAGACTGCTCCTCCCCGGCTGTCCTATGGCCAAGCTGGTCAAAGTGGGTTGTGCACAGTTGGCACAGGAAAGGGAGGTGAATCACAGGGTGGGCTTCTGGTGAAGCTTCCCCAAGTTTCCATGCATGATGAATGATCACACAACAGGCAGCAACTAGAGAAGGAATGGTTGAAGAAGCTTGGTATGTTTAGCTGGAAAGGAGACAACTGAGAGGTGATATGATAACTATCTTCAAGTACTTGAAGGACTGTCATAGAGAGGATGGTGTGGAGTTGTTTTCTGTGCCCCAGAAGGTTGGACCAGAACCATCAGGATGACATTAAATCAACCCCGGGAGAAGATTATATCCCTCCAGAATTATTTAAATCGGATATCCATTGGTGGGCTTCAGTGTTAGCAGCTCTATTTACAACAATTAACAATCTATGCGTGATACCAGCCAGATGGAAACAAAGCATCATCGTCCCTATCTTTAAGAAAGGGGAAAACTCAGACCCTGCCAATTATTGACCTATCAGCCTCTTAGATGTTGCCTCTAAGCTATATACTCGCCACCTGTTAAATAAGTTGGTAGATTGGGCAGACCAGGTAAACCTCCTTAACCAGTAACAAGCCGGTTTCCGTAAGGAACATAGCACAATTGATCATTGTCTAGTTCTTAAAGCCCTGATTGAGAAATACTCGGTCAAATTAAAATGCCAACTTTTTGTAGCCTTTGTTGACCTGTCCTCAGTTGGCGGATACCTCTATTGACCAGAGGCTTTTTAGATTGATAAGGGAATTGCATACAGACCTCACAGCTAGAGTCAGAGTGGAAGGAACTGGAAGTTTAATGGAACCGATTCCCCTAACAAAAGGAGTGAAACAGGGTTGCCTGCTAGCTCCTCTCTTCAATCTTTATATTAATGATAATAGTACAAAAAATGAATGCGTTAATACATTTCTCCCCCATTTTGGCTGGAAGGAAAATAACAACCTTATTATATGCCGATGATATGGCTATTTTGGCCCTCACGAAAACTGGGCTAAAGGAAAGGCTAAAAACGCTGGTTGAATACTGCAACAGGGAATCCCTAAAGATTAACTACAACAAAACTAAAATAGTTGTTTTTGGCAATCATAGGATTGCTCACAGTTGGACAATAGCAAACCAAAAAGTAGAACAGGACCAGTTTTTAAAATACTTAAGCATAACCCACATTGTCATGGCAAATGCAATGTAAATCTGCTATTCTGTCAGCATGTCGAACAATGAGTGCCATTTTAAAATTCTACTATTCCAGAGGAGGCTGTATGGTTGCCCCAGCAATTAAAGCTTTTGTGGGGAAAGTAATACCGCAGTTGTTATATGGAATTGAGATCTGGGGGCAAAAACCGAAAATATTGCACGATTTGGAGAACATTCAAAACAGTTTTATTAGGAAGATCTTGGGTTTGCCTCAAGGGGCGCCTGCAGCATTCCTTAGAGTGGAGGCAGGCTTGCCGTCAGTTGCCATGAGAGCCCATTTAAGAATTTTACTTTTCTACCTAAAACTGAGAAAATTGACTAACTCAAAATTGGTGTATTACAGCTATATGTTCTATTCAAAGGAAAACCATTGGGATAAGGTCCTTATACCCATCCTACAATTGTATAATTTGCCTTTGCTAGAAATCTTAAACACATGGGACCCAAAAGATATCAAAAAATGGATTGCTGACAAAGAAACTGATAATGATATGTGCCTAATACAAAAGTCCAAGTTCTCCCCATGGTATCCGTTATTCAAATCGAATAAGTTCTTTTCAAATTATTTAATGGAACTTTCGGACCCAGGGTTAAGGAGAGCATTTACTACGGCACGATTCCAAACGATGCCTTCAGCATTCACCCATGGTAGATATTAAAAAATCCCTCATAACCTTAAGCCATGTCCCTGCTCCTCAGGTTCAATAGAGGACCTCCCACACATTTTGTTTAGTTGCCCGTTTTACAACTCCATTTGTTTTAAATTAACCCAGCATATCCCAGATGTATTAGATACAGTTGAGGGCCGTTAGATTTTTAATGGCAGACGTTAATTCAAAGATCACGCTTAGTGTGGCCTTTTATATCATGTTAGCTTCTAAGCTAAGGAAGAAATTTGTTGAAAACTAGACTCTGAAGTTGACACAGAAAGAATAATTTAGGAGAACTATAACGTCCAATTCAGTAACCAATATGTATATATGTGGCTGTCCGTAACATTTTAAAAATTTTATTCATGTAACTCTGGGTGTTGTGGGTTATACATTTTGTATGGTTTAATCTGAACATTGTTAAGGTCTGTGACTAAAACACCAATAAAATTGATTGACATTAAACCAAAAGAGTTGTTGGCTAAACATCAGGAAGAACTTCCTGACAGTTCCTCAGTGGAACAGGCTTCCTCGTGGGGTTGCCAGAGTTTGGGGGGGTTGAGTGTTAAAGTGGCTGTGGCGATGCAGCACTTCTGGGGGTAAACCCAGAAGTGATGTGATCACGGCACGCACGCTCCAGCCCCGCCCCCAAAAACCTCCAGCCGATAGAGAGGGTAGATGGCCATCTGAACGCAATGCTGATTCTGTGAACTTAGGCAGATCATGAGAGGGTGGGCAAGAAAGGTTGTGTCAGTGTTTGGCTCCCGTGGCCGTTTCTTGTTGGATTAAACCCTGGAGCCTAATTTGATTGACAGTGGGCTCTGTGCTCCTGTAGAATTAGCCCCTCCCTTCTGGTGGCAGTTACTTGTAACCGATGCTGCCAACTGTTGTTCACTCAGTCTCAGTCAGTCAGCCTCACTCTTAGTATCACTCTGTGTTCGCTCTCTGCCTCACACTATATGAAGATGTAACAATGTTTCAGTTAATATGTGAAAAGTAGTACAAACCTCTTAAGGAAAAAGTTGTTTATTTAAAAGACGTTCCCCTCCCTTGGGGCTCAGCTTGCTTCCGTTCTGCAATTTCCCCAGGTTTTCCAATCCCTGTTTTATCCCCAAAATAAGTTTACTTCCAAGCTTATCTCTGATGTGAGTAGGTGCATAGTTCAGCCGCGGGCCAATCTTCCCACATCCTGACATGCCCCCATTCTCCAACCCCTCTGCCCCAGGAAGCCATACTGGAGACAGAGGCCATGATTGGTTCCTTCTCAGTGCCGCCTCGCTGAGTTTTTAATTTCCCCCCCCTGCTGCTCTGATGGAATACCAATATATCATCATATCATCCAAAATACTATTAAAAATCACAGGGAGAGCCAGCGGAGGCTAGGATCGTACATTCCCTCTCCACCCCACCCCACCCCCCGCATTTGGATGATGACTTACCAATGGGGGGGGTGAGTGAGTGCATGATCCTAGGCTCCTCTGCGATTTTTAATAGTATTTTGGATGATATGGTGATATATCGGTATTCCATTAAAGCAGCGGGGGGGGGGGGACATAGCAAGGAGACATAGAGAAGGACACTTCTATTTTAGTGATTTTCAGCAGTGTGTGTCCAACTGCGGAGATCCCATCCCTTTCCTTTTGTGTGTTTCACAGCGACAAATGGCAAATTTGCCTGTCTATTCAAGTCATTGTGTGTTCAACTGCGGAGATTCCCCCACCCAGAGAGTAGAAACTCTATTTTACAATCATTTGCCTCTATTTTGAAACTTGACAAGAAATTCATTGATTTAGTAAAGGTTGAGTACCTCCCTTTTTCCTCTATGGGGAAAAGATTAATTTTATCTTTCAAGAACTCAAGCATTCCAGTAAAACTTATGCGTCGGAGACAGCTTTTGGCCAAATTTGGAATCCAGCTCTCAAGAGTGTTTAATGATCCAGTGATCCAACCGCTTTTAAAGTTTTATGGGAGAAGGAAAGCTTCTGTTACTGGTCTGAGCTCCACGATACCAACAGACAGAAACCAGGATGTTCCAATGGAGACAGGCAAAGCCATGTCTGTAATGGATACTTTTGTTCCTCCTCAACTGTCATTAAGTGCTCCTCTTAACCCTAATTTAGTTTCTCCTCCCCCAGCTCAGTCTGTAATGCCAAAGGTTATGATGCTACCGGGGGATTGTGATTTTAAGGATGACTCTTATTTCCTTATCTTTGGGAATCTTTTACCCATGGAACAGTAGGATGTTATCGACAGATTGGAAAATACTGTTCAACGTCTGCGAGAGTATAAAGCCTCCTCTACTTCGTTTATTCCCTTGTCTCCTAAAGAGACTGGTTTAACTGCAGTGCCTGCCCTATCCACCCAAACTTCTCTGCCACAGGCAAGTGTGGATCAAATGGACAATTCTTCTCTGGGTCACACCCTTCCAGCGCCTTCAGGTCCCACTGTTGTTTTATCAGTTTCAGAGCCCCCTCCAAGTGCAAATGGCTGTATCTTCCAAGACCCACATAAGAGGCTGGATATTATCGAGGAAAGGGATTGACTATGTAATTCTCACTCTGCCTGTTATGTTCAAATCGCCTCTTGGAATATCGCGGGCTGGAACAAGAAAAAAGATGATCTTGACTTTATCAATTACTTAGGGGCCTTTGATTGCGTGTGTTTATAGGAGACATGGATGATAGAAAATTTGAGTATTAAGGGTTTTAACTCCTATTCTCTTCCAGCTCATCGAGAAAATTCGAGGGGCCGCTGCAAAGCAGGTTTAGCAATATTAATTAAACAAAAAGTATTTTTGAAATCTGAGCTACTTGGGAACTGTAATCATATTGCGCATGCGGTCCTCTTGTCTTTCTCCTCACCATGTCTTATTTTAATCAATGTGTATCTTCCTTTTTTTTTGGTAATGACAACTTTTTACATACCAACTTAAATTTGTCTAATTTTGTTTCTGATATTGTCCATAAACACCCTGAGATTCCTGTGTTTCTTTTGGGTGATTTTAATGCAAGAATTGGTTCCAACCCTTTGTTTTGGCTTCTACTCTGGGTCTGATTGACTCTGAACCTTTACCCCCGCAGCTAGGTTTCCCCTGCTACTCACAGGATACACGCTCTAATAATGCGGGGTACAAACTAATTGAGTTCTGTATTGCTCAGAATTTGTTAACTCTTAATAGCTTGATACAATTTCCATCCTCTCATTTTTTCACATTTAACTCCCGTCAAGGGAGAAGTGTGATCGACTATGGTATTTGCCATCCCTGTTTTTTATCCCTTGTTAAATCTGTTATTGTTGATTTTCGCCCGGAAAGTGATCACTCTCCGCTTTTGCTTTCCTTGGGCCATTTACATAAAAATGCTTATTCTCAAGAACCATTAGTTGATTCACAGTCATATATGATTCTTAAAAGAATCAAGTGGTCTGAATCCTTGGAGGAATCTTTTTCCTCTCTTCTCTATTCTGAGACACTTCTTACCCAGAAAAGTATGATTTTGAATTCTGATTCTCACTCTGAGATACTTTTGTCATTTGCCCAGACTGAGCTGCTTTGCTCTTCTCTAGCGGAACCTGTATGGACCGGCTCTCCCAAGCCATGTCCATGGTTTGATAAAGAGTACTTAGAATTTAAAAGGCAACTCAGAGTTTTGTTTAAGGATCTTTGTTACACCTTATGACAGATTAGGTAGTTTTTTCACCTTTAAAAAGCAATTTCAAGATTTAGTTACAAGGAAGAAGAAAGCCTATTTCCATCATTTATGGTCTCAGATGCTTCCTTCTCTTAAATCTCAGGATAGTAAGACTTTTTGGAGGACGATTGTAAATTCATCCCAAAACAATTCCCTATTTGAAGCTGATATAGCCCCTCAAATTTGGGTGGACCATTTTTCCAAACTTTTAAATTCATATAGCAATGATGCACCCTCTCCTGAAATAATTATACCCCCTCACATCCCCAGATGGCCTCCCATTAGAGAGGAGGAAATTATTGACTTGATAGGTAGTTTGAAATCTTGTAACGCCCCTGGCCCTGATGGTCTTTCTGCAGAAGTTTTTAAGGAGTTTATTGACTGGTGGGCTCCAGTTCTTGCTAAACTTTTTACATCTATTGATTTATATGGCATTTTGCCAGATTCATGGCTAAATTCAATAATAATTCCACTCTACAAGAAAGGGGATCCTAAAATACCAGACAACTATCGCTCTATTGGTCTCTTATCCGTAACTGGCAAACTATACGCGAAACATCTAGAACAGCGCTTGCGCAGCTGGGTAAAGGACAACAATATTATTGGACCTGAATAGATTGGATTCTCTAAAAATAAATCAACCTTGGACCATTGTTTAACTTTACTAACCCTGGCTGAGAAGTATATGAAAATTGGCATGAAGAAACTTTACGTTGCCTTTATTGATTTAAAAAGTGCATTTGATTCAGTTATAAGAGACAAACATTGGGCTAAATTGAGCAATCTAGGAATAGATCAGTGCCTTTTAATCCTTTTGAGGAAACTTCACATTGGTACGTCGTGCTGGGTCAAATTTTCTTCAAATGGTTCTCTCACTGACAAAATCCCATCCAACAAGGGTGTAAAACAAGGGTGTGTTCTTGCCCCTCTTCTTTTTAATTTATTTCTTTCTGATCTGCCTGGAGCGTTGGAGTCTGTGGACGGCCATCCTCCCAGATTAGGTGACAGAGAAGTGCCTTGCCTTCTAAACGCAAATGATACGGCAATTCTATCTCTTACCAAAGTTGGCCTTCAGCGTTATTTGATGGCCTTTGAGAAATACTGCAATTTTAATGAGCTCAAAATTAATTATTCCAAGTCCAATGTTATGGTTTTTAATAGAAAGTGGGTCTCCTATAGATGGCATATTGGTAAGAATAAGATCCAACAAGTTAAGTGTTATAAATATTTGGGCGTTACATTTAATTTTAACCTTCAATGGGCAACTCATAGGAGAAGGTCTATTAATTTGGGGAAATTGTCTTCCAATCAATTAAAAGCCTTCTTTTTTTCCAAAGGAAATCAATTTGTTCCTGCTGCTGTTAGTTTTTAACTCTAAAATTTTACCTCAGGTTCTTTATGGGGTTCCTATATGGTTTAACGCTTTTAATCGTGAAGTGGAGGTGATTCAAGCATCCTTTTTTAGACAAATTATGGGCTTCCCAAATTGTGTTTCTTATTATGCATTGTGTTCTGAATTAGGATTAAATTTAATTGAAACTAAGGCATGGGTGTTAATTATTCGTTATTGGCTTAAACTGTATTTTAATACTGATGATGGTTCACTTCTGTTTTTTTATTAAAGGAAATTTATAATACCTCTTGGGATCATAAAATTCAATCTAAAATAAGATCCATTGGCATTTCCCTGGAGGAGTTAACTTTCTCCTCGGAAGTTTATATTTTTAAGACGATTAAACAGAGGCTTTTAGATATTGAACTTCAACAAATACAGCCGTCTCAACCCCGTCCATCAGCCATACTAAAACTTAAGAATGTTGCGGGATGTATCCCCCATTATCTATACAATCTTGATAGTCCTAGCCATCGCAGAGTTTTTTCTCTTGCTCGAGTAAATGCCTTCCCATCGAAGTTGTTATATGGAAGGTTTCAAAATATTCCTAAACATGAACGGAAATGTGAATGTGGCTCTAACTCTTTGGGCTCAATCGAGCACATATTGCTAGATTGCTCACTATACGCATCCGCTAGGAAGAAATGGTTAAATACTTGGATACATTCTAAATATTATCTTCCTAATAAAATAAAATGTCAAATTTTATTGAACGATACAACAGTAGAGATCACTGTGGCGGTGGCCAATTTCTTAGACGATGTGTTAACAATGAAAAATTAGGGAAACTCGGTGTTATGATTTTATGTTTGTTTTAGCTTTTTTTAGCTGATAGTTGTATTTATACTGTTTTTTCCTCTTTGTAATATTGGATATGCCATTAAAGGTTTATTGATTAATTGATTCCCCCACCCATTTTCCTTTTGTGCAATTCACAGGGATTCTTGTCAGTTTCAGGAGTGTGTGTACAAAGGAGAAACTCCCCTATTTTACTCCTGGGGATGCAACTCTGTACTCCATTTTGGTTTGTGAAATGGCCACTCATGGGGCGGGGAACGGGAGGGGGGGGTGACATTTTCGTCAGAGTCAGCACTACTGCCAATGACAATGCAGCATTTAAAGGGGCGGGGATTCAGGCACTTCCTGATTTCTCCTTGAGATTATGCTGCGCTCAAGAGTCTGTCCAGAACCGGACTTTGGACCAAGACCCAGCATGCACCCTCTCGGAGGGGAAAGTCCCCTGAATGTGGGGTTGTATGATATGTGGTGTTCCAATCCTTATTTCGGGGTGCAGAGCTTTTGCTTTTAAATTTTCTTCAATATCATTCAGGAACTAGGAAATGTGAATAAGGAACTGGGAATAGGGAACCAACTTTAGCCTCCTCCATGCATAAGGTTTTCCAATCTCGGGATATAAAAGTGTGAGACATGAGAGGGACGAACCAGGAACATCCAACCCATGCATAAGCAGCCTTTGAATTCCAGATCAATTTCAAGGTTTTGGTTTTAACCTTTAAAGCTCTAAACGGCCTGGGACCACTGTATCTTCAGGACCACCTCTCCCTGTATACCCCACAGAGAGCCTTAACAATCTATTAGAGAGCCCTGGCCCTAAGAGTGCTTAGCTGTCCTTGACCAGGGCCGGGGTTTTCTTGGCTCTGGTCCCAGCCTGGTGGAACTCTCTGTCTAATGATACCTGGGCCCTGCGGGACTTAGCTCAGTTTTGCAAGGCCTGTAAGACAGAGATGTTCCTCCAGGCTTATGGTTGAGGACAGTGATGGTTTCCTCTGGCCTCCTCTCCCCCTCCCTTCCCTTATTCCCCTTTCCCCTTTGTTTTATCAACCATCCACTGTGTCTTCCCCTTCTCCTTGTGTGTGTTCCTACCCTAGTGTTAGTTCTGTGTCTGTCTCCTCCCCCCTGGTATTATGTTCAGATGGTGGCTGCTGTAGTACCAACTCTCCCTGCAGGGAATTAATACGGCGTCATAGATTTAGAGATAATTTTGATATTCAGTGTTGTTTTAGAATGTTTTAACTTGTGTGTGGTTGAGTGTATTTACTATGTAATTAAGCTGTGATGTTAGCTGCCCTGAGCCCAGTGTTGCCGGGAGAGGGCGGGATATAAATAATAATAATAATAATAATTATTATTATTATTATTATTATTATTATTATTATTATTATTACACAACACACACAGCTAGAGACATTGATTTTGTTTTAAATGAAACTCAGAAGAACAAGCAGAGCATGGCCACAGATTGTTATAATGCTACAGCGATACAGCAATAACCTATTTTTTTAAGGCCCCAAAAGCACTCTGGCACCAAAGTGGTCCCAGGGGAATGAAAATGGTGCCAACGTTGGGACCTGGGACCATGTGGGCCTTCCCATTCACACTACCTGATAACATGCTTGGACTGGGCTCTTCATAAAAAGTACAACTTCATCACAGAGAAATTACAAAAAAAAGTGCTGCAGTTTGGTAGCTGAAGCAGAAAGCATGTGAAAGCAGCCGCAAAGCCTTCCTACCCAGGTTATTTGTCCCTGGTTCAATGCTGTAGAGAACAGGGCATTTTTATTGCTTCCCCACAGTATCATGGTGCCTCCATGCACCTCCCAGCTTTCCCCCAGCTTTTCTCCGATCTTTCTCTGACCTGCTGTGTTGTGAAATTTAGGCAAAGCAGGGAAAGCTGCCAGGTGGTTGGGAAACGTTGGGTTTTCCCGGTCCCACCCACACAGCAGCCATTTTTCTTGCCACAGTCCCTGAAGTGGCCATTTCCCCTGACAAGACCAGTGAGTCCTGATGAGGAAACAGGGAAGGCCGCCTCCGTCACTTACCAAAGCCATCAATGTTGAGATTTTGATTCACCACCACCTCCAGCAAGCTTTCCCCTTCTTTAGCTGCGGCTGAGAATTTCTCTCCATCCCGATTTATAAAATTAATTGTCACTCTGTCTGCAGAACTTCAGAAGTGGGGAGGGGGGACATCACAAGACAGAAGAAGAACACATTAGGGAACCTGTTCATTTCATTACAAAATTTCTATACCACCTGTCAGGGCAAAGTAAAATGTGAAAAAACACAGAACAGCAGGCAATAGTTTTAAATGAAGAAACTATTTAAAACTTCCAAATGCAAAGCAATGTTTAGTTAACGATGACAATTAAATGATATGCAATGTGAGGAATCAATAACCTTAGGCAGATCATGAGAGAGGGGGGCACCTTGGCCACTGTGTGTGTGTGGGGGGGGAGGTAGTTCAGAATTTCCTGCATTGTGCAGGGGGTTGGACTAGATGGCCCTGGTGGTCCCTTCCAACTCTATGATTCTATGAATTAAATTAACACTCCAGAGTGGACAAGAGTACAATGTGGTCCCAATCCTACCGCACTTCAGCTGATCAGAATGCGGCCCACTTCTGGCCAGGCTCCTGACCCATTCAGAGGCCTGGGCTGCCTACTAAGAGGAAGAGCTGCCATCTTGGGGCTCACTCAGTCCAAGGCCCAGACCAGATCGGAGGTGGATGTCTCCAACCTTCCCATGCTTTGCATGGGTTGGCCAACCTCCAGGTGCAGCCTTGACATCGCCCGGAATGACAACTGACTTCAGATGACAGAAATCAGTTTCCCTGGAGAAAATGGCTACTTTGGAAGGTGTATTCCATGTAGGGTTGCCAGGTGCCCAGTGGTAGCGGGCAACCCTCCGGCAATTTGCCCCTCTGCCCGCCGACCACCTGAGGGTTGGGGGGCAAACGTGCGTGCATGGCACTTCCTGTTTACATCCGGAAGTGCTGACTCATGAGGGGCCTTTTCCTCTTAGTTTGAGTGGCGAAGGGCCGCTTTACCACTCAAACTAAGAGGAAAAGGCCCCTTGCGAGGCAGCACTTCAAGTGATGCACATGCGCAATCCCAAGCGCAGCCTCATAGCCTCCCGCCGGGGGAGAGAGGGGATTTTACAGCCCTAATTCCATGGCATTATACCCTGCTGAGGCCCCTCCCTTCCACAACCCCCAGGCTCAACCACCAAATCTCCAGGAGTTTCCCGAGGTGGAGTTGGCAACCCTGAATTTCCAGGGCTTCTGCCACAAAAATGGGCAGAGCTGAAGCACAAGTTTGCAGGTGGGCCGTTGCAGCACAAGAGCAGACAACCATTTTCAATGATTATCTGAAAAAGTGAGCTGTGACTCATGAAAGCTCGGACCCTGCCAGGAATTTTGTTAGTCTTTAATGTTTAAGGAGCCCCGTGGCGCAGTGTTAAGCTGCAGTACTGCAGTCAAAAGCTCTGCTCACGACCTGAGTTCGATCCCAACGGAAGTTGGTTTCAGGTAGCCGGCTCAAGGTTGACTCAGCCTTCCATCCTTCCGAGGTCGGTGAAATGAGTACCCAGCTTGCTGGGGGTAAAGGGAAGATGACTGGGGAAGGCACTGGCAAACCACCCCGCAAACAAAGTCTGCATAGAAAACGTCGGGATGTGACGTCACCCCATGGGTCAGGAATGACCCGGTGCTTGCACAGGGGACCTTTACCACCTTTTACCTTAATGTGCTACTGAACTAGGATGGCCATATTTCCTTGAGACAAAAAAGGGACATTGGGATGGCAAAAGCGGGACAATAGGTTCAATAGTTTCTGACTAAAATCAAATTGAGAAATTTAAAAATAAGACTGTTATTTTATACTACATTCAACATTCCACTATATTTTAGTTGTTTTAGCTAATTACTAAATTACTAAAGCACCAGGAGCCCCTCTCCCTGTCACTCCCTTCCTTCTCACCCTTGGCATGGGGAGCTGAGCTCTGTGTAGTGTAACCCGATCGAAGCACTTTTCTACTGCTACAGACAGACTAACACGGCTACCTATCATGATCTATTTTCAAATGAATATAAATTAATTTTGCTTATGCAGAACCAAAGAAATCCTCAGCACACACTTAACAGGTTGAAAGTGGAAAGGCCCGTGATGCAGATGGCTAATATTTTTTAGCCTGGAAACCACATTTGGGTCTTTGCCTACTTTGGAGGGCTCTGAATCGGACACCGGCTCTTCCTGTTTGGTGGGAAATCAGCTAACTTCCATTTGGAAGATGGTTCTATCCGTTTGGCTTCCTGCACAATGATCCTCTCCCCTCTGAGCTCTCACGCGGCCTCTCACACTTCCTGTCCCTCCGCTCTTACAATCTGGAAACAGGCAGCATCAACAACAATAGTTTCCAAAGATTTCCAGAAATGACTAAAGTGCCATGATTATTAGTGAACAATTTAGTTATTTGCAAGACCGGAGAGAGCAGATTCACATCTCCAGTGGGTCTCCAGTATGAAGAATTCTGTCTGGTTTTCCTCTACCAAGTCTCAGGGGGTTTCCTCCTTTTATGTTTAAATGCCACATGCAATTTAATTTCCCAACGAATAAACAGACATTTGGGAGGGAGTCTCTAAAGAATTTAAAGGGAATTTAAAGGCAGCTCTTTCTACCAATTTTGTCAGCTTTGGATTTAGGACAAAGGGGAAGGTAGTGGGGTGAAAGAGAAAACCCTACTTTACCCTCCCCCATTTCAATGCCACCCTCCTATGCCGAAGGGCCCCCACCTTGTGACCTTGGGCCCGAAGCATCCAAAGAAATCAGCATTCTGGGGTACTGAATTAGGGGACATATCTACCCTGGTTGGGGTTGTGCTGACCCCAGCAAATATGCCAACTGTTTCTAGTCCACATGACTGATTAGGAAAACTGCAGAGACTGTGCAAACAGCACAGACCATACGAAAGGATATGTTCATTTATACCTGGCATGTTTCCTAAATCTGCCTGAACCCAACGCTCATACTGTCAGCAAACCCCAAACTCAACACATCTGGCCAATAGTTGAATACCTCATGCCATAGCAGAGGGCGTCTGGACCAAGCAGTTACATGAGCTCCTGGTCAGATGCCAGGGACTCAGGGTTGCTCTGGCACGTCAAGCTGCCTTGGGGATGGCATGCTGTGCAAGCCATCATGTGCCAAGGTTCTGGGTGGTTTACAAAAACAGAAGTGTCAGAGGAGACACTTTCTCCATACCAGGAAGAATGACACTTGCAGGATTTCTGCTCTTAAAAGCTTGGGGGCAGCCCGAGACAAGCCTTGAGCAGATCCCTAGCAGACATTCAGCCTCATCCTCCTGGGGCCAAGTGGGTCTTAAGCAGTCAGGCCCAGCTCAATGCCAAAATGGGGAGGTGGGTGTGAAGAAAAAGGCCATCCTGGTGAAACCTGTCATTCCCCTCCCTCTAGGGTTGCCAGGTCCCTCTTCACCACCAGCGGGAGGTTTTGGGGGTGAAGCCTGAGGAGGGCGGGGTTTGGGAAGGGGAGGGACTTCAAGGCCATAGAGTCCAATTGCCAAAGCAGCCATTTTCTCCAGGGGAACTGATCTCTATCGGCTGGAGATCAGTTGTAATAGCAGGAGATCTCCAGCGTGAGCCCCTGCCATAGCCAACTTATATATGGCGGATTTTGAAAGTAAGTTTCTTTTTTGCAATACGTTTTTTCAATCACACGTCTTATTTTATTTTAGATTTATTGATGATTTATTTTTTGTCCTGGATTCTGTCAACACCTTTTCCGAATTGAACAGGTGGATCAACTCTTTGGACAGTCATCTTAAATTTTCTGGAGGTTCTGACCCACAATCTATCGACTTCCTTGACATCACGGTCTTTAGGACCCAGACGGGTCAGATTGCAGTCAAACCCTTTAAAAAAGCTACAGATCGTGGCGCAGGGTTACATTTTGAATCACACCACCCTCTTCATTTGCGTAGAAACTTACCTTTCAGCCAATTTTTAAGGCTTAAACGCAATTCTACTTTTCATCAGGATTACATACAAACCACATCTGCATTATGTGCCCAACTGAGAAATAGGGGTTACAATGACCAGGTCTTAAATGCAGCCTATACTAAAGCGGAACTAAAAACTAGAGAGTCATTATTTCTGTCGAGCAAACAAAGAGCAATACCACTAGGATTGTTTCATCCCTAGAATTTAATCATCTTACTAATGATATCAAAAGGATAATCAACAAGCATTGGCACATTCTGCACACCGTTCCAGGTTGCCAAGAATTTCCGCTCTTTGGCTTGAGAAAAACAAACTCACTGAGAGACCAATTAATACAAACAAGTGCTACTCTGGTACAACAGGAAGTTACTTTCGGCCATTTTAAGTGTGGCTCCTGTACCTTTTGCCCGTTAAGCCTACAAGTTAAGGAAGTCAGCTCTACAGCATTTAAATTTAAATATAAATTAAGACATTTTAGTAACTGTGCATCATACAATGTGGTCTATGCGGTCACGTGCCCGTGTTCCTTAATTTATATTGGCTCAACCACACGCCAATTAAAACTTAGAACTGGCGAGCATAAAGCGCGTTTACACGCGAGGAATCTCGAAGCGCCATTAACAGAGCATTTTCTGAAAAAGGGACACTCAGAGAATGACATACTCTTCTTTGCATTATGGAAATATAGACCCAAACCTTTTCATCATCAAAATGTAGCCCAGATTTTGCACAGGCAAGAAATGAAACTCATTTTTCTCTTTAAAACACTGACCCCTACTGGACTTAACAGTGACTTTGATTTATCCTGCTTTTTGTAATATGTAGCTTTAAGACCCTCAGAATGCCATGTATTCAATTCACCTGTATGTAATGAGCTGCTACTTTAAAATTCATACCCTGACATTATTTCATGATCTGTTACCTCGCTGAAGGACATGAGAACCTGTGGTCTATGAACCCCCTGGGTCAATTGTAAGACATATGGTAAGAACATTCTGTTTTTTATATATCAGAAAATATTTAGCAATGGATTTTATGTTATATAAGCCTTTATTTTGCCTAGAGAGTTTTCACATGATGGCAACATCCGACTGAAGAAGCACATGCGAAACGAATACCAAACCGGAGGTGTCGTCTCGGCTTCTTGGCTTCCTTCATCACCTTCTTCTTGATATATCAAGTACACCACAGAGACTCTTTACCACTTGTTAGTGGAACATTTTTCTCATTTGAGGGCAATTCGCCCGTGTACATGTATTTTGCTTTGGGTGTACTTACTTTGTGTTGAATTGATTATATGCATGAAGCAATGCTTTTTCTTCTTTTTTGTTTCTAATTATATTGTCAAAAATTATATTGCCAAGCTCTTTAACAATTATTTTCATTAGTAATTAATACAATATTTACATTATTGTGAGCCTTCGTGCTGCTGTTTTCACAACTACCTGGAGGCTGGCAATCCTCCCTCCCTCGCTGAGCCAAGAGCGGGGCTGGTCTGCCCACCAGGCACAACTAGGTGGTTGCTCAGGGCGCTGGAGGTGGAGGGCGCTGGAGGTGGACCCGCCTTAGCTGAAGCCTCTCTGGGTGGCCGGCCAGGAGATCCTTCCTCCCTCCATCAGGAGGGGGAGTGGCAGGCCCTTGGGGCGGGGGCAGGGGGGCAAGGACTGTCCCAAGTGATGGGGGTGAGGTGAGGAAAGGGAGCAGCAGCCTTGCCTTCCGCCTCCCTGAGATGCGGGGGGGGGGTTAGGGGGTGGATGGCACCGTTGGCGCCTATAGCAGGGGAGTGCTGGCACTGAGGGGTACAATTTGAGGATCTTTTAGAGAACATAGTGGAGGGGCACCTTTTCCCTCCCCAAAATGTTTGCCCACAAAAATTTGGAGCAGCCCTAATTATAAATCAGCTCCGTTGATGTACCTTTCAGGGTTTCCCTTTGGAAAGTGTGGTTGATGCAGTAAAGGCCTGGACTTTCTAGCAAATTCTGTCTGCTTCACAGCTGCTCCACATGTCTGTAAAATAAGCGGCTGTGGTGTCTGTCTGCTGTCTGGTGCATCTAAATCCAGCCCCCCACCCCCAATTTGCTTGCCACCTGAGCTATTCCCAAACTGCTGAACTGGGTTGTGGGGATCATCAGGCACATTGAACCTGCGGCTCCCACCTGGGCATTCACTTCCCCATCCAGATGGGGGTGGAGAAGACAATTGATTTACGCAGAGACGCGTTCTGAGCCTGGCATAACAACCCATTTGAGCACAAATGCAAGCAGTTTTTGCTTGCTGATGTCCTCCAAGCTTCCATCCAGCTCATCAATGTGGTTTTGACTTTCAAATTCTGTTCCTAGAACACCCTTCCTATAACACCCCTCCCTGGCTGTACACCTTTTGGGAGAGAGAATGCAATCCACACGACCAGACTGAAGGCTGGAGAAACTAAAAAATGACTCCCATCCCTTTCCCACTGAGGAAATCATGTGAACTGCATTAAACTGCCAGGAGGGAAGGAAGATTCCAGGAGCAAACAAACATTTCAAAGCCTTCTGTGCCATTTCATTCACCACCTTTCTCTCTGGACCCCCGGGCCTAAAATTCTGGTTCCGCTACTTAGGAAATCTAATACATTTTTTCCTGGCCTTGCCTGTGGAAGGTTGCCCTTGAATCCATTTTGAGACTCTCAAAAATTCTGAAGTGATATTCCCTTAATGGGCAGTTCCGAGAGCACCAAAGAATGCCGTCAGAAACAGTTTTAGTGCTTGGCAAGTGCAATTCAAGTGTCCTCAATTTCTGGGAGGCCTGAACACTTCTGGGAGCGTAAGACTGACAACTGCTGGTGGGGACCATTCAGAAAGCACTTGTTTGCAATCTGCAACCTTGGCATGTCCTGCTATTGCGTTCCCTCCTCCAAGGCCAGCCCTGGGACTTGCTGTTGGGGGGAGGGGGGAATAGAGATCGTGGAAGGCGCCTCCCACCGGCACGTTAGGAGCAGCAGTAACAGGCTTGAAGAGACCTGCTCAGCTTCTACTGCAAATATGGTTGCCCAGCTTCCAGGAGGGACCTGGAGATCTACCAGGATTGCAAATCTCCAGACAACAGAGATCAGTTCCCCTGGAGAAAATGGCTCCTTCGGAGGGTGGACCCTACAGCCTTGTATCTTGCTGAGGTCCCTCCCCAGGCTCCATTCCTAAATCTCCAGGAGTTTCCCAACCCAAGGCTGGCAACCCTAGCAGCCTTTGGCAAACTGGCATGAGAGGCACCTTTTAGTCCTCCACCTCTTAGAAAGTCTGTGCTTGTGAAATGACACAAAGGTCCACTGAGCAGGAGGATGCAGAGTTCAATAGCTGCACCCCGTGGCCTTTGCCCGCTTTGCGAATTTCAGGCATGCAGTCAAACTGGGGTGGCAGAAGGGGGACAGTTGTGCCCATGCATTAAGCTCCATGGGTCACAGGTTGCGCTGGCCTGTCACAGTGTCCTACCAGACATGAACTCTGCCTGCCTCTTTTGACGGGAGGAAGAGAAATGCGGTAACAGGTGCCTAGAATCAGGCAAGGTGGGCTTTCCAGTGGGGTTGGATGGGGGGTGGGGGTGGGATTAATCACCAAGAGTGCTGAGATCCCAGGATGCCCTCCTCCTCCATTGCCCTTTGCCCCTCTCCCCTGAGTACCTGTGCTGCAGAGGTACGAATTCCTTCCCTCTGAATGACACACAGAGAAATGATCCAAGGCTACCTACCCAGGCTCAGCCATACAAAGGCATTTTGACTTGGGAGTCTGTGTACTGCTTCAGCTGGTAGAGCCAAGGCACACGGCCAAAGGCACGCCTCGGAAGCAACGGGCAGCCACCCCTCTGCTACTGAACAAGGAAAGGGAAGTGCCATGCTCACCCTGCGTCTCCAGGGGCATCCTGAAGCCTGTGGGTGCGACTGAAGCCTCTCCCGGGAGGAGCGGGGCAGCGCGTTGCTCTCCCGAAGGCACCGTGCGCCCGTGCACTGGGCACAGCAGGTCCATTCAGCAAAGGCCGGGCGAGCCCGGAGAAGCGCTGAGACAGCATGCCGGGCAACGTCTTCTGGCTCTTCTTCCACTGCCGAGCAGGCTGGCTGGCAGTTATAAGTACTGCTGAGGGAGAGACAGCCGCTGGGGGGTGGGGGGGAGAGGGGAGCCTCCCACCAGAGCAGGTCAAGGCTTCTGGGGCTGCACAAGGCAGGGGTGGCGCTTGCTGGAGATCCGCCTGCCTCCTGGCCTCTTTCGGCCTGGTTTGGCAGCCTTGATGCTAGAGAAGAGTGCAGCCAGAGGGCTGGAACCTCTTTTCGGTTTCAGAGCTCAGGCATCCCGTTATACACACTGGCCAAGATGCTGTGCCTAGAGCTGGCCAGGGCCTCTGAGCAGATGCAGAGTGCTTCTCCTTCACTCCAACCAGCTCTAGTACAACTGAGGGGGCCTCATTTGTGGATGCTAAGATGGCACGAGGGCTCTGCTCCTTGTGTCTAAAGTAGGGTAAGAACTTACATCCTTTCAGGTGCCACAAGACTCATCTGGCTACACCTCTAGAATTATCATTTGCAAATTCATATTTCTTGTTGTGTTGTTTCAGATAAGGGTGTCCTTGAGCTTAGGTGCTTAGTTAACAGGGCTGTTTTGATCTGAGCATATTTGCTGTCATTCTTTATGGCTGCTTCTGCCTTTGCAGTTTGGTTCCCCGCCCATAAGTAGAAACATGCTAAGATAGGGCAGGTGTAAAATAGCAATTAAATTGTTTTAGCCCTTGCAAGATACTAAAGAGATACTGAAGAGAGTTTATTAGATTAGAAATTAGGAATTGAATTACGGTAGGAATTTTACTGAGGATGTTGAAGGTTTTGTAGAATTTTAATAGGAGGAGGGGAGTACATACAAGAACTGATAAATTATAGTGTAAAGTAAAACAAATTTTTGATCTTGTACTAGTTTTGATTAAAATATTAAGGATGGTTAAAAAGATGCCAATTGCAGATAATCCCCCAGAAACATTATTGTTTAAACAAAGGAGACAGGATGAATTTTTATCTCCTAAATCTTCTATCGCTACTATGAATCCTTTTGAAGTTTTAGGTGTGGGGGCATTACAGCCCTTTCTAACCCTTTGTCTGAGGCAGGGAACGGCAAGCCTTCTCCCTATATGCAACTCGACATTTCGCTGCAGGAGGCTGACACTGGTTATAGGGAGTCCTTTTATTCCCAAGCGATGATAAAACAGACATTCTTAATAGCCAAAACTCTCAAAAAAATTCATGAGAAATTGGATATAGTTGCAGGTAATCTGGTTGAACTGAAACCTCTATAGAAAGGTCAAATATATTTATAAAAACTTTTATTTGCTGTGGCAGAGTAATTTGAAAGGAGGAGAAAGAGAACGTTGATTTATATATTTATAGTCTGCCTTTCTCACTGGGACTCAAGGCACACAGAGTGAGTTAATACGATCAACAGGATGGAACATCCAATAAACAGTGCGACCGGATTAGGGTTTAGAACCAAGCAGAAGTTTAAAAACAGAACTGAAGTAAAGCATAAGTATTAACATGACACATTAAGTGATGCAAAAATTACATAGCAGGATCCTACTCATAGCAACATGCAAAACAACCAATACACAGCAGTCCCTAATCATTTATCTAAGTAACTTTGTGAAGCATTTAGTACAGCACAATCCTATTACCTGTGTACAAAAGCCCTCTTAAATAATTCAGCTTTGCATTGTTTGTGAAAAGCCAGGAGAGGGGGAGCCTTCCTGACAAGGAAGGCCATTCCATAAGCTGGTAGCCACAATGGAGAAGGCACGTGTATACAAACAGCTGTTGATTTTGCCCATTTGCAGAATGGCAGTAATGCGTGTGCTCAGTATAGTTCTCTGTAACAGCCGAGCTGCACCATTCTGCACCACCTGGAATTTCCCAGTTGATTTTGAGGGGAGATCAATATACAGTAGTCTTGTCTCGATGTCACCATGGCGTGGATCCAGGTGGCCAGATCAGCTGTATCAAGGTACGGGGCCATCTTCTGGGATAGGCTGAGTTGGAAGAAAACTGTTTTTAGAGCTGGATTAACTTGCTTCTCCAGTAATAATGTTGGGTCCAGTATAACCCCTAGGCACTTAACTGAGTCGGCAAGGGTCAGTTGAATTCCATCAAAAGAGGGGGAACACAGTGTCCTGCAAGATCTGCCCAAAACTATGAATGATGGTATTGCACCCTGTGGAACCCCACAGGATAGGTCCCACAGTTGATAACTGATCTCCAACAGCAACCCTTTGAATCCAATCTGTGAGGAATGCTTCAAAACAGTTCAACGCACTTCCTGTGATACCTACTTCTGCCTCCAAGCATCTCAACAAAATGGCATGATCTTCTACATCAATGGCTGCAGATAAATGCACCAAGAGCAACAAGGAGGCATAGCCTTTTTCTACACTCAAATGGAGGTCATCAGCTAAAGGTAACAGAGCTGTTTCTGACCCATATCCTGACCAGAAGCCAGGCTGAAAAGGGTCCAGAGCGGTTGTTCTGCTGTTGCATTCTCAGTCACTTTGCCCAGAAATGACAGATTAGAGACTGGGCAATAATTGGCCACATCATTTTCTGTAGGAAACGTTTTTTAAACAGTGGATGGACAACTGCCTCTTTGAGTGGCTAAGGGAAACTGCCCTGAGTTACTGACAGATTTATAATAGGTACTAAGGATTTGTTGATGTGGTCCTTACATGATCTTAGCAGCCAGGATGGGCAAGGCTCCAGGGCACAAATAGCAGCCTTCACAGGTGCTCCTGTGTCAGCATCCATTACAGGTCTCAGCATCCATCACAGAAACTGAGTGGTGGTGGGGGTGGTGTGTTAGGCCTTTCTTCTGATCTACCCATGTTACAGAAGCCCCGTGGCACAGAGTGGTAAGCTGCAGTACTGCAGTCCAAGCTCTGCTCACAACCTGAGTTCGATCACGACGGGAGTTGGTTTCAGGTAGCTGCCTCAAGGTTGACTCAGCCTTCCATCCTTCTGAGGTCGGTAAAATGAGGACCCAGCTTGCTGGGGGTAAAGGGAAGTTGACTGGTGAAAGAAACTGGCAAACCACCATGTAAAAACAAAGTCTGCCTAGTAAACGTCGGGATGTGATGTCACCCCATGTGTCAGGAATGACCTGGTGCTTGCACAGGGGACCTTTACCTTTTACCTTTAACCATGTTACAACTGATGTCCAGAGCATATCACAGCATCAGTTCCTGGGACAATAAAGGCTCGGATTTAGAAGTCAGTAGATTCTGAGGTAACTTGAACAACTGGGATGGTTGTGAACTAGCTGATACTATAGTAACAGAGAAGGAACATTTCTTTGCCACCATCCATCACCACCACTTCATAGGTTTTCCAATAGGTTCTATAGCATAAGCTATCTGATTCAGTATGAGTTCTCCACCAGTGTCATGCTAGACATCACTCAGCCCTCTTCGGGTCACCCAGCTCCAGGGGAAACCAGGCGGCCGGTTTCCTTCTCAATGGACTGAATGGTCAATGAGGGGCAACATTGTCGATAGCTTCAAAGAGCGTGTGTTTGGAATCCGAAATCCCCCAGAGCCTTCCAGAATCCAGTACGATCCTCCATGGGCAGACCATTTGAGCCAGGCCCCCTTTTCCAGTGGTCTGTGAGGGGCCACTTCTGAGTCCCTTCTGAGTCCAACTGGACTGGGCTAGAAGACAGAAGAGCCATTTGGAAACATTTTGGCTGAACCAAACACAGCCCGCTCTGCTAGGCACACTGGCTTTCCTGGCACCTCATGAGCACACTCCCGTGCTTGTAGACCCAGACAGGTAACAAAATGAAGAAACAAATCAAGCCCCTGGTGAGCTGCAAATGGTTTGGCAGGTCACAAATTGTGCAGGCCTCTCTAAAGAAGTGCAGGTTTGACTTTCAAACTCACAATTCTGAAAAGCACACCTGCCCCTGCAAAAAAGGGGCCAGACAGAGCAGCTCTCGGGCAGCATGTTGCAGGGTCCAGTGTGGCGAAACAAAGGAGAGGTGAGAGGGGGCTGAGACTCAGACTGACACCCTGCCCAGTCCACGGCCACAGAACTGGCTTGATGTTGGCATCCTGCCCCTCCCCTCAGGATGGGGTGAGGGTGGGAGGAATGAAGTCTCACCCGTGTTATCCCCACAACAACCCTGCCAGGCAGATTAGGCAGAGAAAAATGTCAGGTAACCTAATGCGTCAGACAGAGGATGGGGGGGGGGTAAAATCCACGCCATGCCAGTCCGATGCCCTCCTCAATGGGCCTCGCTGGCTGCCTGGGGGAGTGGCATGGAGTGAGAGCAGACCGGCCTGCGTGTGGAATTCCCTCTCTCGGCCTGCCTCCCAGCTGTGACCAGCAGGAGCCTGTCCCTTGAAAGGGGGGCAAGAAGAGCGCCGCTCAGAGCTGGGTTTACCCTGCCGCCTGTTTTCCTCCTGCCGCAATTCCTTGTGACAAAGACGAACGGGGGTCCTTGGCCACAGAGACCCCGGGAGAAATTGATGGCCAGGCTTGGGTAGGCAGAAGGACCTCGGTTGGAGGGGCCTCCCGCACCACACTGCGCTTCTCCTGTCACCATCCTACACGCAGGGAGCAGCAAGAGGCCCTCACACAAATCCTGCGTCACGCAAACGCTTTCTAGTTTGCAAAACCGCAGCAGACCCGTTGCCCACCGCTACAGGCCATACTGGGCACAACTGGAAATAATTTAGAAATCACACTCACAAGCTGATGCCGTACAGATGCCGCATTACTGTTTACAGGTGAACCTGACGTGTTTAAAATGGAACAACCACCACCCTTCTCTTAAGCACTCCGATGTTGAGTCAGATATTTAAGAAGTTGTCATTTGGAAGCCCAGCGAAACCGGCAGCCGCGGCTGCTGACCAGTTATTTAGAAAACTCTTCGTTAAGATGGGTGAGGATTGGTCTGCTTTATGGGGGGCGAAACGTGTCATGTTCGTGCAGAAGGGAAACGCGGTACTGGCTTCGAGCTGGCGCCCCGGTCTTTTGGTGACACGGCGGTGAGCGCGGGGCCCGACACGGGGACGGATGAACCCGCGGGTCAGGGCCGCCTCTTCCCCTTCTCGTGTTGGCTCTTATTCCCCTCCCCCTCCCCCCCGCAGCCTTTGTCTCCTGTTTTGGGCTTGGGAAGAAGGGCTTGTGGGGGGGGGGGGCTGTCTGATAGCATTTTAAGTGTCAACGTTTAAATTTTAAGGGTAAAAAGCAAGAAACGTCGAAGTTCGCCACGTGGGGAAAGCGCGCGGGGCCGCTGCGCCCGACAAAGGGCGTCCCCAACCCCCCCTCCCCCCCCGACGCGGGCACGGGTGACCCAAAGGCGCTTCTGCGCCGTCGGAATGGCCGTGGGGCGCCTCGAGCCGCTCGCGGCCTTGCCTTGCCCAGCCCTCGGGCCGGCGGGCGGCGGGCGAAAGTGGCCGCGGGGCTCCTTTCCCCGACGGGGCGGGAAAGACACGCGCCAGGCCCGGACCCGCGTCAGCCGCGCCGGCTCCCGCTCCCCAGCTCCTCTGCGGGAAGCCGGCCGGGGAGGCCGGAGGGGCCGGGGACCCACAGCCCCCCCCCCCGTCCAACCGGCCGCTCGCCGCCCTTGGCCGGAGCCTTGGCCGCGAGGGACGGGCGGGGAAGGCGCCGCTCCAGCCCCGAGGCTCCCCCGCGGCAGGGCCGGGCGGGCGGGTGAGGCGTGGGGCGGGCGGTCCCTGGCCGCCGTCCAGCTCGCGTGGGGTTGGCGGCGGCCTCTTTGGCAGGGGGGCCTGAAGGGCTGTCCGAGGGAGGAGGGGGCCGAGGGGCTCTCTGTGGCCCCCGAAGGGCGGACCAGAACCGACGGGTCGAAATTCGATCCGAAGAGTTTCCGTGTGGCCCTCCTCCTCTAACCGCGAGAGCGGCTCCTCGGTGGAACGGGCTTCCTCGGGAGGTGGGGAGCGCTCCTTCCCTGGAGGCTTTTAAGCAGAGGCTAGGTGGCCATCTGTCAGCAAGGCTGATTGTATGAGTTTGGGCAGTTCATGGGAGCATCCTGGCCAACGTCTGGGCACTGGGTGTGTGTGTGGGGGGGAGGTAGTTGTGAATGTCCTGCATTGTGCAGGGGGGTGGACTAGATGACCCTGGTGGCCCCTTCCAACTCTAGGATTGTGATTCTATGACTGTATGGCAATATGGCATGCCACCCCGTTGGAGTCCCTCCCCTCCCCAAACCCCACCACCCTCAGGCTCCACTCCCCAAATCTCCAGGTATTTCCCAACCCAGAGTTTGCAACCCAACGCACCATCCTGTGCCATTTGGGGGCTCCTTAGAAAAGGCGCTATTGAAATAAAAATCTTTAAAAAGAAAAAGGAAAGGTGTGATGGAGGTTGGTTGTCTTCTGTTTTTTTCCTTCCTTGAAGGCCTTCCAGAGAGGGGGTTGAAAGACCGGCCTGTTCCAAGAGGGCTTTTGTGTTAAAAGCCCCTTAAAAAATGGGGAAGCGCATCCCAGCCTTGAACAACTGACTGTGTGTGTGTGCGTTTTATGTTGCAACCCACCTCAGGGGCTGTTCAGTTGAAAGGCAGTCTTGACATTCACTTACTCGCTCACAACCCTGTAAGGTATGTGAAGTGAGGTCCAGCGGGCACGGACAATGGGTGGAAATCTCCTCCTCCTGAGCTTCTTGGCTGAATGGAACCACAAAGCTGGCTGGCTTTGTAACAGCATACAGAACACATCCGATTCCCTCACCCACAGGAACGAAGGGTACCAGCATAAGCTATGAAGTGGCCACTTGGTCACATCAGAGGCAGAGAGCCCACCCGGTTCTTCTCGGGGTAGCAAGGAGGAAGCTCATGGCTGTGGCTGGCTCTGCTCCTGCTGTGGACTTAGGAATGCACTTGGTTTCTTGAGATGGTGTCATTTTCTCTGGGCTTCTCTCTTTCTGGATTGCCCACAGCTTCCAGCGATGGCTCCCTTTCAAAAGAAAATGTTTCTATCGCTTTCAATCGGCAGGTCGACATTTCAGTTGCGCTGTTTCCTTGAGACTGTTCTTTCCGCACATATTCTAACCACATCATGCTCAAGACCAGCATACTTGTACATAATATTGTCGAAGGCTTTCGTGGTCACAGTTCATCAGTGACCTTGGTCTTGGTATTTTCTTTCCTGACGTTTCACCAGCTGCTGTGACAGGCATCTTCAGAGGAGTCACACTGAAGGACAGTGTCTCTCAGTGTCAAAGTGTGCTGGAAGAGTAATATATACAGTCAGAAGGGGGTTGGGTTTGAGCTGAGTCATTGTCCTGCAAAAGAATCAAAGGTAATGTGCTAATCATTGTCCTGTAAGTATTTGCACATTACCTGATACTTACAGGACAATGATTAGCACATTACCTTTGATTCTTTTGCAGCCCGGATCACACAGCCCGGATAGCCTACAAGAACTGATACTTGTACATGTTTGTGTGAAGCAAGCAAGATTTTAGCAACCCCCTAACCACTCCTGCTCCATCTTCCCCCAGACTGCCTTTCCATGTTCCTACTCTAAATCAGTACTTTGGGTAAGCTATCCCCTAATTTTCTAGGCATTTATGCAAGGAACTCCTGTCCCCCCCTCCAGGCAGCTCGACTACTTTAACCACACATTGCTTGTATTTTCTCTTGCTTCCACAGACTTACCAGGGGTAAGTGCCCACCTCCAACTCCCGGGCAGTTTCCTCACTGGTGCCTGGAAAGCTACAGCCGACCCTCACGCTGTTGGAGGCCAACCGGCCAGGGTGGCACCTACCCTTCAGCCAACGGTGACAGCCAGCAAAGAGCTGGGGGTCTGTTGTTTTGGGTGAAGGTTATTCACCCGCCATGTGCAGATGCCGCCTTTCCCCCCACCCCTGTGGGATTCTTGGGTTGCCAACACCGTCTGCTGCTGTGAATTATCACAATAAAAAACTTTGCTCTGCAACAGTCAGTTTCTAGGACAAATCTGTGGAAGCCTGAGAGCTGGAACCAGAGTCCCCAAGGCAGAGCACAGCTGCTCTGCTAAGGAAGCCAGCCACAGAAACCCGGAGCAACAGGCCTTTTACATCCTGCAGGGCCAAGCTACACGTTACAGCGGCCCTGAGTTCGACCCATGGCTGCCACCCCCATTTTGGGGGAGACTTTGATCATTTAAAAAAAAGCAGCAAGCGGGGGGGGGGGGCAGGGGACCCCATGCCTTCTCAACTACTGAAACAGCCTGTGAATAACCCTTCGACTAGTGCTTTTGAGGACCACCCTTTTCCACTTTCCTTAGAAGCCTTCCTTTCCTCATTCGCTCTTCATGTCACCGACTGTAGAAGAAGCTTTCTCTCTGACTCTTCTCTCCCCACATGATGCCAAGTCATGGAAATATGGCCTTCTGTATCCCCCGCAGCAGAAACGCCGGTCCCTTTTTGCTCGGCTACAGACACTTTGGTCTTCTGTTGTCAGCCCTCTGCTCCCCACCCCCAATCCAGCACTCTTCTACCAAAGCCATTCATTTCTGTTGGGATCACGCGGCCTCTCTGGAAAGTCCCCACGGGCTGCCTGTCAGACTGCAGCACAAACTCCTCATCTTTCAAGCCCTTTGTGGCCTTGGCCCCCTTCTCTCAATCACTGCTGTCGCCAGGCTTTGGCCTTCCGCTCCCCCAGCTCAGCACCCACCCCCCTTCACCGATCCCATACTTTGGGCCTGGAACAGCTTCCCAGAATCAATGTGTGGGGCCACCGCTCTCTTCTTTGAAATCTCTCTCCCAAACCCACACTTCAGTCCCCACAAGGGACCAGACTGAAGCCAAAGTCTGGGGACGTGGGTCTGGGATGAATGCCAGTGTGGTGTAGTGGTTAAGAGCGGTGGTTTGGAGCGGTGGACTCTGATCTGGAGAACTGGGTTTGATTCCCCACTCCTCCACAAGAGCGGCAGAGGCTAATCTGGTGAACTGGATTTGTTTCCCCACTCCTCCACATGAAGCCAGCTGGGTGACCTTGGGAAAATTACAGCTCTGTTAGAGCTCTCTCAGCCCCACCTACCTCACAGGGTGTCTGTTGTGGGGAGGAGAAGGGAAGGTGATTGTAAGCCAGTTTGAGTATCCCTTAAGTGGTAGAGAAAGTCGGCACATAAAAACCATCTCTTCTTCTTCTTCCTGCGTGATTCCCCTCTCCTCCCCTTCTTTGCATCCCTTGCCTCCAGTTTCAGGCAGGTGCTGCAACCTCACATCGCTGGATCCCGCACCCAAGCAGTCACTCTCCCCCTGCATTGTCTGGTTCATGCAGGAAAATCCAGTTGCAAATTACTGCTGTCGGGCAACTACAATGCAATATCCCAGTGACATGGGTGTGTGCGTGCGTGTGTGCAACGTGACCTTTAATCTCTTTGGCACAGGGACCCAACCCCTTCTACTCCATAAAGCACCAATGAAATAGTGAAACAAAATATCCAGCAGTCTTAGTTGCCATCTTCAGAGATGACCCTCAAGGCTGTTGCCCTGCTTCCTTGTTTATGGCCAGTGCATGTGCAGGGCCCAGAAAACATATCACCCCTCGCTTTGAGTATCTGCCCCGCAACAACTGCAGTGTTCAGTTGCAGCCTTCCCTAGGGAGTAGAGGAGGAACAGAAGCAGGGAAGTTTTGTATCAAATGTACCACTTTATGGGAGTATTGTAATGGTAGCTGTCTAGCCCAGTTTGGTAATGGTGGTAGAAAACCCAAATGGCAAACCTTCCCACTAAATGGGTGGTGGTGGAAAGTGCTGTCAAGTTGTAGCCGACTTATGACGATCCCGTAGGGTTTTCAAGGCATGAGACATTCAGAGGTGGTTTGCCATTGCCTGCCTCCACATAGCGACCCTGGACTTCTTTGGTGGTCTCCCATCCAAGTACCAATCAGGGCCGACCCTGCTTCGCTTCCACAATCTGACAAGATTGGGCTAGCCTGGGCCATCCAGGTTTGGGCTCCCACTAAATAGGAGAGGCCAGTTCTTCTGTGCTGTTAAAATTAGCAGGTGTTCTGACCTGTTTCGGTGGGGCTCTCCCAGGAGTGGGGCCTGTGGCCAAGGATCAGAACTGTCTGCCTCTCTGCCATTGTAAATGGGCACCAACATTCTCAGGCTAGAAATGGCTGCTTCAACCCAAATGGCACCTACTGGGTGAGCGCTGCACCCAAGTCACATGTATGAAGTAGCACCTCCAGGAGGTTGCTGGAGATCCCCTTCCTAAGAAAAGCAGGGCCTAAACAAATAACATTAAACAAACAAGCAGACTGGGCCCACTATAGGGTTGCCAACCTCCAGGTGGTGACTGAAGATCTTGGGAGGAGGAGTAAACACCCCGGAAGATAAAAATAGAATTCAGTGAAATCTGAACACACTGGAAAAGTGGTCATATGTGAACAAGATGCAATTTAGCAAGGACAAGTGCAAAGTTCTACATCTGGGTAACATACTGGACAGGGGACACACTTCTGGGTAACACTGTGTGTGAAGAAGATCTAGGGGTTTGGGTGGACTGTAAGTTGAATATGAGCAGTCAGTGTGATGCAGCAGCAAAAAAGGCTAATGTGGTCTTGGGGTATATCAACAGGGGCATAACATACAAATCGCAATGTCATAGTCTTGCTATACAGTGCATTGGTCAAGCTGCACCCGGAGTATTGTGTGCAGTTCTGGAGGCCTCACTTCAAAAAGGATGTGGTCAGAATCAATCGGGTACAGAGGAGACGAGGATGATCAGGGGCCTGGAGACCAAACCCTATGAGCAAAGGCTGAGGGAGTTGGGAATGTTCAGTCTGGAGGAGGTTGAGGGGAGACGTTATTGCTCTTTTTAAGCATTTGAAGGGCTGTCACAGGGAGCTGTTCCTGATGGCGGCAGAGGACAGGACTCGCAACAATGGGTATAAATTATGGGCAGAACAGTATGGGCTCATGCCATTTGGAAGACATTTTTTACAGAAAGAGTAGTCCCATCAGTGGAATCGGCTGCCTGGGGAGGTGGGTGAGGCTCCTCCTCTCTGGCAGTCTTCAAGTCACAGCTGGATGAACACTTGTCAGGGACACTCTAGGCTGACCTGGCATTGAGCAGGGGGTATGGCCCCTTCCAACTCTATGATGTTCCTTGGTTGCCAATCTCCTGGTCAGACCTGAAGATCACCCTGGTTGCCAACCTCCAAGGCAGGTCTGGAGACCCTCCCTGGTTGCCAACCTCCAGGCCAAACCTGGAGATCATCTCTGCCAATCTCCAGATCAGGCCTGAAGACCAGGCCGGGTTGCCAACCTTCAGGTGGTGCCTGGAGACACCCCCACCCTGGTTGCCAAACTCCATACACATGAATTTCACATGCATAAAAGCCACGAGAATACTTGGGGAACAGAACACACTTGCTGATTTCCAGGTGACCCTTCCTCCTCCTTTCCCCCTCCTACCAAAGGTTTGTGTTTGATGCATACATACTAAAAGCTTTCTTGCTGCTTAGTACTGATGTTGCAGCAACTCTCTCCTGCCAAAAAATGCTGGTTTATGTTTTAGGTAGGGGGGTTGTGCAGACATTTGAGGGCCAGACAGGAGGGAAAAATAGACTAAACAGCACTATTGGCACCCCCTAGTGGCTCACCAGAGAAGAAAGCAAGCATCTTGTTACCATCCTGGAAACTGACTTTTAGAAATATTGTTCCTTGGGAATATTGTTTTCAGTTTCTAATAATTAGGTACAGCACAAGCCCTTGGGATAATTTATACCCCAGATTTTCTTTCCACGCAGGGGCTTCTGTTCCATTATGATCATAAATGTGTCCCTCTGTGTTTACTGATACTGGCAAAAATAGGTCTCCCATTTATCTGTCCAGGGAACAGAATTACCAACTCTTAGCTCCTGAGGAACTGATGAGAAAAAAATGCCCTCCACATAGTGACACTCTAGGAATTTCCTCTCATCTCTGTGGCAAAGATCATAAAGGCTGGGGAGCCAGCATAGAGCATCACCCTGCCATGACATTACATCCTTCCCACACTCCATCCCCCCCAGGCACAGACCCCAAAACCTCAGCATTTGCCAAGGGAGTGTTGGGAACCATAGCAATGATCCCCCATTATGCCAGTGCAACCGACCCCTCCCCAACTCAGGCCAAGCCAAGGAAGCCAAGAGTCAACTTGAGGCAGCTGCCACCAGCTCAAATGAGACATACTTTTATTCTGGGTAGAAGTGTGTGTGAACAAGATCTAGGGGGACAGGTGGACTGTAAGCCTGATATGAGCAGTCAGTGTGACACAGTGACAAAAAAGGCTAATGTAGTCTTGGGGTGTATCAACAGAGGCACATCATCCAAATAGCAAGATGTCATAGCCCCACTGTACACTGCATTAGTCAGGCTGCACCTGGAGTATTGTGTTCAGTTCTGGAGGCCTCACTTCCAAAAGGATGTGGACAGAATGGAGTGGGTGCAGAAGAGAGTGACAAGGATGATCAGGGGCCTGGAGACCAAGCCCTACCAGGAAAGGCTGAGGGAGTTGGGGATGTTTCGTCTGGAGGAGGTTGAGGGGGGGCATGATTGCTCTCTTTAACTATTTGAAGGGCTGTTCCTGTTGGCAGCAGAGAATAGGACTCACAATTTTCAATTACAGGTGGAAAGGTACCAACTGGATATTAGGGGAAAAAAATTTGCAGTGAGAGTAATTCAGCCGTGCAGTCGGTGGCCTGGGGAGGTGGTGAGCTTCCCCTCTGGCAGTCTTCAAGCAGCAGCTGGACAAACATTAATCAGAGATCTTAGGCTGATCCTGCATTGTTCAGGGGGTTGGACTAGATGGCCCCTTCCAACTCTATGGTTCCATACATTAAAAATAAAGCCCCACAGTGTTGCCTTGACTACATGTGGAGTTAAGAACATAAGAAAGGTCATGCTGGATCAGACCAAGGTCCATCGAGTCCAGCCGTCTCTTCACACAGTGGCCAACCAGGTGCCTCCAGGAAGCCCACAAACAAGACAACTGCAGCAGCATTGTCCTGCCTGTGTTCCACAGCACCTAATATGATAGGCATGCTCATCTGATCCTGGAGAGAATAGGTGTGCATCATGACTAGTGTTCTCAATTTAGGACATGTAAGACTATCTCCATCCCGACCTGGATGGCCCAGGCTAGCTCAGTTTCGTCAGATATTGGAAGCTAAGCAGGGTCAGACCTGGTTAGTCCTTGGATGGGAGACCACCAAGGAATACCAGGATTGCTCTGCAGAGGCAGGCAATGGCAAACCACCTCTGAACACATCTTGCTTTGACAACCCTACAGGGTCACCATAGGTCAGCTGTAACTTGACGGCACTTTCCACCAACAAGACTGTCCCCCATGAACTGATCTGATGGCTTCCTTGCTGCCTACCATCTTTCCCAGTTGGGGGACATGGGGTCCCACAGCTGATAGCCTGAACAGGCCGCCTACGTTCCCAGCAGCAGGAGGGAGTGGAATTTGCTCGTGTGTTCTATTAAAAAATGCTCAAAGCCAATTCACACAGCAATGAGGCTCTTTGTCATGTTCATGCGCACCCACAGGCAGTAGTGAGAACTGGAAGCGGAAGACACAGGAAACGGAGGCTGTTGTCATTCGGAAGACACAAAGGATTCAGTTGGTCTAATCTTTATTGGCACTGGAGGAAGAACAGGCGGGGACCTTGAAAAGAACCCTTCGCAACACCAGGAGGCATCTGACCGGCATGGAGACCTGTGGCTGGCCACATGCATACCGGTTGCCTTGCAGCCTCCACGAGGGCTGGTGTTTTAACACAACACATTAAAAGGTTGGTCAAAAAGGAGACATAATTTACAGCAAAATTCAAACCAAAAATAAAATAAAAGCAAGGCAAAATGCTTAATAGGATAGCCCCCTCTAGGAAAATAGTATATGTCCAAATAGCAGTAAACAAAATGGGGCGGGGGGATAGGCAAACACTCCATGTATCCTAAGAAATAATAAAAAAACCTGTGTCTAGAAATCTCACTGTAATACTGAATGCTTCTTACATTAATTTCCTTGCAAAATATTATCTCTTTACAATACAGTATACATTTTCCTAGGAGAAGGGGAAAGTCTCCCCCCACCCAAACACTTCCAAGACTAATGTTTTCTAATTGTGCATAGCTAGAAAAGAATGAAATCAATCTCATTAGATACCACTGGAGTACATAATACTGGTAAGATGAAGGAAGAGCTGAAGTGATTCAGCAAGGTGCGAGACTCGCCAGCACACACCCGGGATGGTTCCTATTCTGGACCACTTGGAAAGAACGGGACTCAGGGCGGAAGATGCTCCTGGAGCCAGCAACAAGGCCAAGTTGGTGGGCATCCACCTTTCAGGCACTGTGCATTCGCTCCTTGGGCAAGGATGGTAAGGATGGGCATAAATACCAGTGTGCCAGTGACAACTGCAGGCAGAGGAGCAGAACTCCAGCACCAGAAGCCAAATGGCAATTTGTTCACTCAGTAATGAGAGGGAAAACCATATCTACTCAATGCCAGAAACTTTTCAGTAAAGAGGACGTAAATTGGTTCTGACACGTTTCATGGAAAGCTTTCACTTGAAAAAGCGAAAGGACTCAAAGCAGCGGGGCTGCATATTTTCAGGAGAGGCTGACCACACCCTCATTTCCTAAAGGCACATTGCATCTATGACAGAGAAGGATTGTGAGTATGTGAACAAACAGGTTGGATGCTGAGACTTTGCATCTTTGGAGAGGACATTGTATTGCTTATATAAGAGATGGTTTGGGACGCCCGTTGCTGTTTTTTGGCCATGCGCCACTTCCTACCACTGCAGGCAGCTTTCAGTTCTGTGCAGTGAGTTTACAGAGGCTTAAATCAAGGGCAACGAGGGATCAGGAGAGCAGAGGACCTCCCCCCGGAATGGGACTCATTTTAGCTAAAGAGAGGCGGGCTTCCTAGACTGTCTGCCTTTCCCCATTTTCTTCCAAGGAGGTCCACAGCCGTGCCTAACACAGCCCTGGCCAAACCAGACTCTTCCTCCAATGAGCAGAGGTGGCCCCGAGTCACAGCCAGAGCAGGAATGAAAGGCCAGCTGTCCTGGGAAAACAGAATTGCACCCGAAAGGCCGGCAGCCAAGCAACTCCAGCCTGTCAATCTTCCATCGTTAGTAGTTATCCTTTAAAAACACAGCCATGGATTCCTATTCAAGGAAGAGCAAAAGGCACTCCAAGGCAAGAAGCTACCAGGCTGTGGAAAACAAAACCAGTTTTAAATCCAAGACAAATGGCCTAGCGAGGGAAAGGGAAGAGCGGTGTTGGCCATCCAAATCAACAAGACCTCTTTATAAAAGTTCACACTTCCCTAAGAGGGAATGAATTCTCTGTATGGCAACCTCAGCAGGTCTGGCGGGTGCTGGAATCTCTCCCCAAAAAGGCTAGTTGTGAAATTTTGTCTCTCCCTTCCCAGGGAACAACCCCCTATGAAAAATACTCTATGTTGGCAAGATGAATGGACACAAATCTCTGCAGCTGTACAAAACTTCCCTACTCATGGACATGAAAAAATGTTACTTTGCAGCAAGATGTTCCCAAGGGCATAACTAGATCAACCCAGAAAAGGTGGCTGAAGGAATCCGGCCTCTTAGTGGCACAGACAAGTCACCAAAAAGACACGGAGGCTCAGGCTGGCCTGGGGAACCCTGGGAAGTCATGAACAACTTTGGTCTTTGGGGAAAAGGCACAAATGCTATATTCTATGTTGAAGCCATTTCTGTTAAATCTGACTGCCATTTAATGTCAAAACTATTCTCCTCTGAAAAGCAGAGAACCTAAACTAGGGCAACACTATTGTAGCCATCCAAATGAGACGGGGCTAGGGTGTGTGTGTGAGTCGCTGGTGCCCCAAACGAGGCATCAGAACGCTGCCCAGAATGGGGGATTTCTGCTTAGCCCGCGGGGAGTGAAAAATCTCTCCGCCATCAGAAACTGGCAAAGAAGGCACAAGTGACATGTTTGGTCCTACGCTGAATGGCGGCAACAGCACAGAACTCTCCCGACTGACTGGGACCGTTCCTCTGTAATAGTTCCAGCATAACAGTTACACATGAGTAGCGAGGGAAAAGGAAGGGGGTCGGAGAGAATGGGAACCGTGGGAGCAGGGCCGGTTACATGGACTCAAATTCATCGATGCGCTGCTTGGTGTTGCCCTGCCGGATCTGGCGCAGGGTCTTGTACTTGTCGCGGCCCTGCCTCATGTTCTCGGCATGGATCATGTCGTTGGCTGTCTTCTTCGTGTCGTCCCGGGCGTTGGCCAGTTCAGACGTAAGAGCCTGTCGAGAGGGGGAGAAGAGAGAAAGAAGGAGAGGCGTGGCCCTTTCAGTATGTTCCAAGTGTAATTTAAAGCATGGGAGGGGTCAGAAGTGCAAGGAGGGAGGAAACTGTGAACAATGCAGCTGAATAAGCCCTGGGCTGAACATGTCTCCTGTACCTTCTGCAGGTAACTCCCGATCTGGGCATGGCTAAAGGCATGACCTGAAGGACCAGAGGGAGAGGGGGCTCCTGTCCCCTCACCTGTGTGTGCTGCAACCAAGGAACCATCACCAGCATGGGGCACCCCTGTCGCTCATCATCTGCTCAGAGTTTGTATGGGGGTTTGGGGGCTGCAGAGTGACACATGATTTTGTAAACTGCCGTTTTATGTTTGTTTCATTTTGCAGGCTGCTTTAAGTCCCCAGCATGGGAGAAATGTGGGATACAAACATTTTTTAAAGTTACAAACAAGTGGAATGGAGCACACGGGTGCAAGATATCCACGGCCAGGTCCAGGGCACACACGCAAGCTCCATCCCTGGCAAGCTGCGACCTGCAGGGCTGCTTCTGCTTGAGATGGCCCCACCCACACCACAAAAGGCAGCGCTCTGCAGTCAGGACTGCCAACACAGTCAGCCTACGCACTGTGTTGAATGTTCACCTACCAACCACGGCTGCTTCTAGGGTCATTCTTATCCCCTCCTCATAAAAGAATCCCACCACCGGTCTCTGGTCAGTCAGGTGAGAGGTGGGTATGGGAAGGATGCCTAGGCAGAGTCTATGCCCTCATGCCTTTCCCTTTTCCCATCAATTCACACAGCCACTCCACCCGGTGCAGCAATGACCATGGCAGAGCCTGGAGAAGCACACCAGGGGCAGAAGGAGGTCTTCGCTGAATGCGGTCTTCAGCCAGTCATGCTGGCTGAAGTCTAAAAAACCCTCTACCCCGCACCCAAAAACCTCAGTCCTGTGTGGGATTTCCCACGCGTGATATTCTCAGTCATCCTTCCTAGGTGTGTTAGGGCCACGAGAGGGACGGAAGGATGGTGATTCTATTCTGAACAGACATATGCTTCTTTGGGGAAGCTTCAGAAACCTGTCTGGATTTCTCTGGCACCAGTCAGTTTATTTTGCATTTTCCTCCCTGGGTCACTCTTTGTGTTGCTTTCAAGAAACAGGGGATCTGCACGAAGGCAGCCCCAGGCCGGCTGTCGAGGTCCATTCCCTTCGGCTCCTTGGATAAAAAGGTCCCCACAGAATGTGCTGGTCATCTCAGAAGCAAAGCAGCCGGCAGGGGCTTTTTCAAAGGCTTTGGACAAGGAGAGGCAGCCCCCCTGGGAGCGCAGCCTTTCCTACAGAGCAGGGCCTCGTGCGACACCACCCTCCCCAGTTGTCTAACAGCCAGGACATGTTTTCCTCTGAAATAAAATGGGAGGGGGGGTGTACTGAATACATGAGAGCAACAGAGATGGGGCAGTTGCAGAGATGACCTCCAACACTTCCTCAGTTTCTGGAGTACTGGAAATTTGTACTGATGAGCCAAGAGATAATTTTGCTGGGGTCTTTTCCACACATACACGAGGCAAAGCGGCCAGTGCTCATTACATGGTTTCAACAGCTATAAAAGGCCTAGGCCAGGCCACAGGCTTTGTGGCCTGGATAGCTTGCAGATTCTTTTCAAAGTCAGACTATGCAACAAACCTTGCTGAAAAGAACCCTGCAGCTTTCAAAGTTCTGATACTCCCACCATACTGTGTGTGTGTGTTTGTGTGTGTGTGTGTGTGTGTGTGTGTGTGTGTGTGAGGGGGGAGATGGTGGCTGCCACTTCTGAGGAAAGCCACTTTTGTGATCTGTACGTGAGCCCTGCAGGAAGGCAGGTCTCTCCACATCCCCTCCCCTCCCCCAACCCCCCTTACCTTCAAGTGTTTCTGAACCCGTTCATTCTTCTCTGCCTCCGTGGTCCGTTGCTCCTCACTGCGGTCCTTGACAGAGGCATGAGCCCTCAGCTCAGCGCTGGCCTCGGCTGTGTTCTCATCCTGCTCATCGTCATGCTCGTTCTCGGACTGCATGGGCTCAGGAACATGAGGGGTGCTTGTGGCGGTCTTCAGCTCCTCTTTGGTCCTTTCTAGGTCTTCTTGAACCATTTGGGCCTGCAAAGAAAGGATAACATCCCACGAGCAAGTTAGTGACTCAAGGATGTTTTCATGAGTGGATTTGCCTGCTTCTTCCATACATATTCATCGCCAGAGGACAAAATACCAACAGTAAGGGTTATCACCACATCACAAGCCCTAAAATTCATGAGCATTTTTGCTGGTTCTCCAGTGCTATGACACGTTGTGCACTAAGCATCATGATGCATGCTTAAGTAGGTGAGCAACAGTGACAATAATGAAAAAGCCAAATTACCAAAGACTCTTCCTTGGACCCTGCCAGTTTTTCCTCTGGAACAAGACTCTTGCCCAGTTTGTCTCTTTACTGCAGCCCCCATCCCACATATAATGACCCCCAGCATTTCCTCTTCAAGAGTCTTTCATCAACAGAAAAGCTGGTAGGATCAGCATGGCCATTTCTGTGGATATTTAAATCTGGAGACTGGAGCCATTAACAGACAAGACAGATCTTTGTACAAACCTGAGAAAAGACCCAGGTTTGCAGAAAAATATTAAATCTTAATAATAATAAAAGCATACATTTGGGGTTCTCCCACCCTAAAAATAATAGAAGTAGCACCTGTAAGAAACAAATGTCTTTTCCGTGGCTGTTGTTAGGCATCCACAACAGTATTGCCAGTTGAATCCTTGGTTTCTGTCAGAAAAAGGCAGGTGGAAGGGCTCTTTTGGCCTTTGAGGGAAGAATCAGACCGGGCAGCAATCACCAGGCAATTTGCCACATGATTTACATGGCTTATCCAAGATTGGCTGCGTGCCACTGTTCAACAGCCGCCACCTGGTTAAAGCCAGTATGGTGTATTGTGTAGAGTTTCAGATGAGGATTTGGGAGACCCAATTTCAAATCCCCACTATGACATAAAAACTTGCTGGAAGAACTTGGGCCAGTCTTACACTCTCAGCCTAACCTACCTCTCAAGGTTGTTGTGAAGATAAAACGGAAGAGAATGATGCAAGCTGCTTTGGGTCCACAGTGTGGACAAAGATGGGGTACAAATGTAGTGAATAAATAATAAATATAGCTGAAGATGAGGAGGAGACAAAAGGTAGGTTGGTTGGTAGTTCAGAAGAAGAGAAGGAAGCAGGGGAAAACAGAGTTGCACTTACCTGTAACTACTGTCCATCGAGGTCCTCAAGCGCAGGCACACCCTGGGGACTGTGCTTGTGCAGGCCTGCTACTGGAGGTTTCTTCACGCTTTAGCTGCTAGAGGGTGCAGCGAGCTGGAGCTGTGTAGCTGAACCACCACGTGCTCCCGGCGTGCTGCACCCCCCTCGCCCTCAGTTTCCCCTGAGCCGTCGGCGTCAGCAGGACAGAGAGCTCACAGTGGGGCAGGAGGAGGGATGTGTGCCTGCACTGAAGACCCCAGTTACAGGTAAGTGCAACTCTGTTTTCATCTTCGGTCTTCAAGCGCAGTCCCACATTGGGGACCACCCCAAGCCACTTGCCAGGAGGGTGGGACGAGCTCTCCAATTCACGCAAACAAAGACTGAAGCACCGCTTTGCCTACTGATGCTTCTTCTCTCACCTGTAGATCCATTGTGTAAAGCCGAGGCCGCCAAAGATCCCTTCGAGGGCCAGGTCAGTTCCGAGGCAGATTTTGCCTGGACTTCCACCAACCCTAGGGCTTGTTGCCACGATGCAGCTTTTAACTTTGCTGCTCTGTCATTTCTTGCCTTGGTAGTAAATTCTTGGCAAGCTTTACAAGTGGCCACATTGTGCCCTTCTCCCAGGCAGAGCTCCTGCTCATCAGTCTGGGTAAGTTTAGCACTACACCAAGTGCGTTTCTTAAATAAACTCCTCTGAGTCACATTGAAGAAAATGGAGAGGACAGGGGCTCATTCGCCGTTCGAGAGAGAAGAGGAGAAACTCACAATTTTTGCAGAGAAAAAGTTCCTTTGAGAGGCAATGAAAAGCAACTCACAGAGCTCAGCTAGGTTGCGACTGACTCCGATAGCGGGGGTGGGGGGAAGGAACTGACGGCGAGGGGGGGCGCAGCACGCCGGGAGCACGTGGTGGTTCAGGTGGGATCGCCTACACGGCTCCGCCTCTCTGCGCCCCCTGCGCCCCCTAGCCCCCAGCCCCAGAGGTTTGAAAAAACCCCTGGTCGCAGGCCTGCGCAAGCACAGTCCCCAGAGCGTGTGCCCGCACTTGGAAGACCGAAGGTGAAGGCGGGGATATGGGGACTGCCAGGAGAAGAAAAAGAGGAAATGATATGAGGAGGGGGATACAGGGGGAACTGAAGTGCCCTCGCAAGTCTTCGCAGGCTCCTCACCATGCAACTGGGCTCTGGCCTGGCAGCTGGCAGTGCACAAATTCTGCCAGGCTTTTCACAGGGATAGGCTGCTGGCGGTAGGGAAGGAGGAAAAACTGAAGATGGGAAGGAGGAGATAAAGGTGGGTGGGTGGGTGGAGAGGAGAGGAAAGGGGGAAGTAGGAGGAGAAGAGAGGCTATGGGGGCTTTCAGGGAAGGAAAGGCTTTCCATTGGGAGATAGGATAATTGTCAGGCTGCTATCTCGGTTTCGTTATTGCCTCTGTCTCTGCGCTGTACTGTCTGGCCCTCAAGGTCGCATACCTAGGCCTGGGAACTCAGCTCCTGGGAAACTGTATTCAGCCTATGCTTGTAATCGCCCGCCTTTTCTGCTTTATATTATCTCCCAGCTAGTGAGTCTCTCATAGCTGTCATTTTATTCGTTTGCACTGTATGCCTAATTGACCAGTAAAAGCCATTTGCTTGGACTCTATATGACTTTGTGGTGATTTCTGGTTCTGTGGGCCAAGGGCTGACAATAATCAATAAATTACATACAATAGGTCTTGACCCCGAGCAACTACTGGAGCTAGGTCTTAGAAAAGCGAAGGCAGTGGCACACCAACGCCTTACCGACATTGGCCTGCAGACCGAAACAGCTCTTCTGCCAGATTTCTATAGGCCCCTAAAGTCATGGACAGGAATCTCTATGGCTCCATATCTGTCCTCTATTACTCTAACTAAGTTGCGGTGGGCCTTTTCTAGAGTTTGGTTCAATGCCTTCCGAGGGGCCCTTCTATCAGGAAGGTTCCAAGCGCAACCTTTGGACAGGCGTTTGTGCCCCTGCCCTGACATGGTTGTCGAGCCAATGGAACATATTCTCCTACATTGTGAATTTTACAGGGAAGCCAGAATGTACTTAATATGGCCCCTCATTCAACACAAGTACCCTGGCTACGACAATCATTCTAATCCTTTCAAAGGCAAAATGGTAAAAATTTTGCTGGAAGACAGGAACCCGACTGTTTTCCTCACGGTCACAAAATTCTGCCACGCAGTAATTAGAAAGAAGGGAGTCTGATAGCCTCAAAACCAATAGAATTAACTGTGTATAACTTTTTCTGTGACAGAAATTTTAACCACGGCTCTCTGAATAATACTCAGCGATTAGGTTCGTGGTTAGACCAAGTAATTTGCAAATGATATTGAAACAAGTGCTGATACCCTGATATTACAAGTACAAACCAGTACAAACCAGTACAAACCAGGACTGGTTTGGCCTGAGAACGGAGTATTGTGGTTTAGCCAGGTGCTAACCCAAGGTCGCTACTGTTATGCTAATGTTTCAAGAGCTGTGTGTGTAGTCTAACTTCCGTGAGAACTGAATGGTTGCCCTAACAACTAGGGGTGGCCTGACTTTGTAGCTTTTGTTCTTTATATACGATCCTCTGTAGCCTGCATCCCCATTAGAGTCCTTCTAAGTTTTATGGCTTCTGCAAATTGTTGTATTTCCCAATAAACCAGCTTTCTTAGGATTTCCTGCCTATGAAGTCTGTTTATGGGTTTGTCAACGAACACAGAGCTTACATTAGGACTCTAATCTGAATTCACCTTTTCTCACAGGTGGCGGGCTGGTGGTGCGGGGGACGAGGTCCAACGTTTACGGATTCAGAATCGGGACCTCAAAGAGCGAATGGCCAGCTTGCAGGATCAAATGGATGTGTTGTGGACAGTGGCAACTTTGGACAGTGGCAACTGACTCGGCACCACCCCGCTCCCGTACCCACGCAACCTGTTACGGTTGCTCAACCAACTCCAGGAGTACCGCCACCGGTGGTATCCCTGCCACAACCGCAGCAGGCGCCATCAGGAGTACCACCACTGGTGGTGCCCCCACGGCCAGTGGTACCTCCGCCTGTGGTGCCGGGGCAGCCAGTAGTACCGCCGCCCGGAGGCGGGGGGCCTGCGCTACCAGTGGTGCCCTTGCAGCTGTGGCCACAACCCGTGCCCCAGCATTTTCCTCTGCATAGAGACTTGAGAGTGACTTTTAATGGCACTGCTGAGAATCTGCCCTATTTCGTGCATCAAGTGGATAGCTTCATGAGAGAACAGGGACATACATTTCCAATGGAGGACAGTCGAGCCCGGTTTGTCTCGTTCCTCCTAGAAGGCCCGGCGGCAGAGTGGATGATTCAACAGTTTGATCTCCGGGCTCGATCCGTATGGAGTTTGAATGACTTTATGCGAGCTCTGCAGAGGCGCTTTGATGACCCTTTCAGGGGGGAGAAGGCTAAAGCCGCTATTTTGCAACTACGCCAAGGGGCGTCTTCCGTTCGAGAATATGCTAGCGAATTTCAACGGCTTGCAAGCAAGATTACGGATTGGAGTGAAGCTACCCAATTACAATGTTTTCGGGAGGGACTGCACCCCAACATCCTGTATTGGGCGTACATGCAGCGGGACCCCCCAGGTTTTCAACGACTTCCACCCCACCATCAATCTAACTATGAATTACTCCGAACAAGAAATTAACTTCCTAGACACCACAGTACGGATCCACGGGGGACACACAAGCACCACATTGTACCGGAAACCGACGGATCGGCAAACGTATCTACATGCGTCCAGCCACCACCCCAACCATATCAGACAATCCATTGTCTATAGCCAAGCCCTACGCTATAGTCGCATCTGCTCCAATCCTTCAGACAGAGATACACACTTGAGACCTACAGCAAACATTTTTGCAACTACAATATCCTGCTGATATGGTGAGAAAGATGATTGAGAAGGCCAGAATGATACCCAGGCACAACTTACTACAAGATAAGCCCAGAGAGAATGACAACAGAACACCTCTGGTTGTCACTTATAGCTCCCAACTAAAACCAGTCCAACGTATTATTAAGGACCTACAACCAATGCTGGATTGTGACACTTCCCTCGTTGAAGCACTGGGGGGGCGGGGGCGTCCCTTTCTTGCTTACAGACAGCCGGCTAACCTAAAACAACTTTTCACCTCTGATGATAAACTACTTAACAGGAACATGGACTCTGGCACCAAGGCCTGCAACAAACCAAGGTGCCAACTTTGCCCTCATATAGATTCTAGGAACATCATCTCTGGACCCACCAATGTCAGCCATACTATCTCAGGTTCATACTCCTGCTCATCTTCTAATATGATTTATGCCATCACATGCCAGCAATGCCCTTCCACATTCTACATTGGACAAACAGGTCAGTCTCTTAGACAAAGATTAAATGGACATAAGTCTGACATCAGAAACCACAATATTCAAAAACCAGTGGGAGAACATTTCAACCTTCCAGGACATTCTGTTGCAGATTTAAGAGTAGCAGGAATTTCAAAGGGAGATTGGAAAGAGAAACTGCTGAATTACAGTTGATATTCAAACTAAAGACAATGCATTTACCTGGGCTGAATACAGACCTTGCATTCATGGCTCATTACCAATGCTGATTTCTCCACACCCATCTCTCCCCTGGACATCAAAGACTCTTCTGCATACCACACCTAATCCCATCACGCCTGCTATTCACATTTACATACTGTTAACATTTACATACTAATGCTTGTCTGAATTCACTCTCCTCTACTTAAAGACAGATGGATTTACATTCTAGCTGTATCTGAAGAAGTGAGCTGTGGCTCACGAAAGCTCATACCCTGCTAGAAAATATTTTTGTTAGTCTTTAAGGTGCTACTGAATTCTTGCTCATTTCTACTGCTGTATGCTTTAGGAGTTGATGGATGCTACCTTTCCAAAACTGGCTGTTCTAGACCAAATGCTGCCACACAGCAAGTCCCCTTTGTCACACATTTCTTAGGGGACCTTATTTTGCCGCGCTGAAGTATTTACAGGCTGTATCTCTGGCCTCCCTGACAAACACGCTTGTAACCGCTCAGAACTGGCTGGTTTCGACAAGCAGGAGAGAAGAGTAAGCAGGACGGGAAGCGTCAACTTGTTTTGCTGTGGACCTCAGGAAGATAGGATGGGCTGTCGTCACCTGGTACAAGGTAACTGACAATTATGTGTATGAATGGTTAATGAGTGACAGGGGAAATCAGGGGAAAGAATAATTGCTATTATTGCTTTAATTGTATTGTTATTGTAGGGCTATATCTTTCAAACGGCAAGTTATGTTCTGGTTTACTCTGTTTTCCAATCTGTTGGAACATTAATTCATTTTACAAGATGAGTGATTTGGCAGTACCTTGGTGGAATGGAAGAGCAATAAATTTTGGCCCAGCCAAAGTTTGCAAGCAAGCACGCAAGGATGGTTTAAATGAACAAAGAGGGCTTATCAGTTGCAGGTTTTTTGTTCACTGCTATACCCACCCCAGCTATTCAACAACATTGAACTCTATTGCATTGTTCTGCACGATGGAGGGTTTTGAGTTAAATAAATTCTTGAAAGTTTTATTCCTGATTTAGCCCCACACCTCCCACATAGGCACAGGCTGTACATGCAAGACCATTCATAACAAAAATAGGAGAGACAAAGGCTTCTTACTAAAACCGAGGGCTCATAAATGACCACTTGTCTGTGGTAGGTAAGAACTGCCTCCAAATGAAGAGACGGGGGACTTTTACATAGGGGCCCCCTAGGTGTGTGTGGGAAGGGAGACTAAAGTTCCTCTGGGCCAAGCTAGCCATTTCTCTGGCCCCATAAGATTGCAAAAGCCCATAATGTTTGGTGCAATCTGTGTGGGGCTCCATAATATCCACACAGGGGCATGCATGCGTGCTTGGGACAATTGTTTTTATAAATGCAAGTAACATGCTACTAAAAAGCAGATCAGCTTGCATTGGGAGGCATGCAGGAGAACATGGTGTACATCAGAAATCATGGGATTGGTAAGCGCACGTGCAAAATCACACCAACAGCCAACTCGCACACTGGTTCTCCCTCTCCTCTGTAACTAATAGGTGCAGCCATTTAGAAACTGCTCTGTGGTTGCCATGACGCAGGAGGCCAAGAGGCTTTTGGGGATGGCAAAGGGGAGGAAAGGAGAGAAAAGCCCCACTCACTTTCTGCTGCCACTCCATAGCTTCGCTCTCCTTCCTCTGCCGGGCCATTTCCAGCTGTGAGATCCTGTTGGTGAGCTCTGACATTTCAGCAGCCTGAAAAAGCAAAAGAGCAAATTGTGGGTGGCAAGAAGTTTAAACAACAACAGGTGACCCTTCTGATTTTCTGTATCCCAGCTGTAATCTCAGGTGGAACTGACACTATGAACCTATAGCAGTTTTGTTATGTAGGTCACGTGCCTTGGGAATGGCCTCTTAGCAAAGGTACTGGGAGTTCTGCTCGAGGTCTCTCACGCCTGTGAGTGTGTGTCTGTGTCCATTCACACCCCTCCCCAAACAACACCCCTTCCTAGGAGGCATGTTTTGCAGCAGATGAAGGCAACATATTTACCGAGTCTCGTCTGCCATTCCCATGGGTACCAGCAGAGCTGCCTGTGCCTCCCAGAGACGGAGATTTCTTGGAATACAGGGCCCCTCCTCTCCCCTTCTAATGTTCTGGAAACACAATCCAGGATCCTACCCCCATCTAGAGCATACTCAACATTCAATTCAGATGCTTTGCACCTTGCTGCGATTCAAAGCCTGAGAAAAAGCACCTGATGCGCTGGAAGCAGCCGGCCCCCTGGGCAGACGCCTACCACTGCCTGAATGGTGGCAGGGCTGCCAGCAGCCTATCAAGAACTCAGGAAGACTCTACGCAGGGGAGCAGACGGGACCAACGCACCGGGGCACAGCACCGGCTCCCAGCCTCAGCACTTCCCATCCCAATGATCTTGGATGATACAGCTGCAAATAACCAGCTCCCTGGGGAGCTGCTGCCGGCCACAGCTGCTGGGATAATGCAGAATCTGTGGAAAGCAGGCGGGTGTGTTTTCCGTGCAATGCCAGCCACCATCATGTGTCTGAATCCCACCCACAGGCCCTTAGCCCCACAGGCCCAAATAAGATCCTTTGGCATCTACTCTAACTCCCCTCCCTTGATCTCTCAGTCTCCCCTTTCTTCCACTATCACAGTTCAGGGGCAAATTCCCTGAATTTTTCTCTGGCTTCTGTTCTGCTGAGCAGAACCCTCTGCAGAGGTGAGGGCCGGCCAGCATACCAGCTGTTCCTGGGTCTTCTTCTGGTCATGGGATGCCTTCAGCAGGGCTTCCTTGGCCTCCTCTGCCTCCTTCCGGTCTTTCGCCAGCTTCTCTGCTTCCTCCTGAGCTCGTTTCCTTTCCTGCTCCAACTCGAGCGCTCGGCGGGTCTGCTCTTCCAGTTCTAAAGGGAAAGAACCGACATAGCTGCCTTCTGGACTCTCCAAGCAGAGACCTCGAACCAGACCCACCCCAACCAGCCCCAGAGGCAACGGCTCATCCCCACAGCACCAGCTCAGGAGCATTTGCGCGCCTGCAAGAGCCCTCTGGCAACGCTGCTGCCTGGGAAATCTGCCCCCTACCTAGCTGAGCCTTCTTGGTTTGTTCCTCTATCTGCCGGAGTCGCTCCATCAGCTCTTCCTTTTCGCGCTCAATCTTCTCCTTCTCCTTCTCGGCGATTTCTCTCTTTTTCTTCTCATTCTCCAGCAAGGCTCTAAAGTGTGTGTGGGGGACATCGAACATTACACAGGAAGTGATCTGGCTGACAGAACTCACTGCCCCCCTTAAAAGAAACTCCCGGCTGATCTGGTGCCCTCCTGCCAAGGTCTTTTACTTGAGCTCTGTTGTGCTCGCCAAAAGCTGCACATTCTGCTGAGTGTACAGAGCATGTCAAGCATTTCCCAAATGTCTTCCATCCAGAGTACAGTTTTTTTTGCCTGTATTAAAAGATGGAAGGATCGCCTCCACACTCCCAGAAGGGGAAGGCATCCTGCTGCCTCTGGGCATCCTGCCTCTCCCCTTGCCCAACCAGCCATGACTCTGGGATGAGAGCAGGTTCTTTGGGCACTTGAGGGGCTTCTCATCAAGGCTTCCCTACTCCTCCCCCTCCCCCACATGTCAGATATCACCACTGCTCATGTCTTGGTAATTGGGGGGGGGGCTTTCAATGCCTCCTCCTCTGTGGGTCATCCAACAACAGAGTGGCTTAATTGCTCGAGGCAGCTTGGTAAAACTTGGCACAGTTTGGAGGCCTTTATGCAGAAGACACACTTGTAAGGAGGAGGGGAGCATTTCCCAGCTGCCTAGAAACCATCCTTCCCCATGTCCACCCCAACCAGTTGCCTCCACAGCTATTACTTCTCAAGATGCCCAAAGGAAGCATATACAGGTTGAGTATCCCTTATCTGAAATGCTTGGGACCAGAAGCATTTCGGATAAGGGATTTTTTTTTGGATTTTGGAATACAGCAGTAAAAAACACAGTGAGCTTGCCTCTCTCCTCCTTTCTCGGCTGCCACCTGCTCCAGCGTGAGCTCTCCTCAGCCTCCTTCCTGGCTCCACCCTCTACAAGGCTCACCCGTGGGCCCTGTCCACCTGCCTCGACTGCCCGCCCAACACCCATCAGCTGGAGACTCAGGTGATTGGCGGCAGGGCCAGCTTTACATGCAGCCTTGCCCTTCTCCTTCTTCCAAAGCCCCGGCTTGAGGACGGGCGTTCTGTGGCTGCCGGCCATCCTCGGCTGGGAGGGCGGTGCCTCCGGTTGCTCTTGGCCTCTCCTGTAGCCTGGCAGACTGGCGCAGGTGGCTCACGGGGGGTAAGTGCTGGCTCTTGGTCGTGTCAAGGGGTTGCTGGGCTCTTGCCGGACCCCTGGGCTTGTCCCAGGGGCAGTTTGGCTCAAAAAAAAGTTTGGATTTTGGATTTCCGGATGAGGGATACTCAACCTGCATGCTTGAATTTGCACCATGAATGCGTACAGTTGCCCTGAGCTAGCTGGCTGGCCCAGGCTAGCCTAATCTCATCATGTCTCAAAGCAGGGTTGGGCCTCGTTAGTACTTGGATGGGAGACCACCAAGGAAGTCCAGGGTTGCTACACAGAGGCAGGCAATGGCAAAACCACTTCTGAATGTCTCTTGCCTGAAAACCCTACAGGATCACCATAAACCAGCTGCGACTTGACGGCCCTTTCCACCACCATGCTAACAATTAACAACCACTTTCCTTGCAGGATCACTTTGAGAAGGGTGACGGCAGCCACTCCCCTCCTCCTAAAGAAGGGCTGCAAGCAGCAGATTCCGCTTCCCCCACAGCTTGCTCATACCCAGAGTGGTCTCTGGGCAGCGGCAGCCAACAACTCACCTCCTCACACACTTCAGCTGCACAATTTTACGAACGTTCAGTCCCACCACCACCGGCCTCCAGCCACAGCACAGGCAGTCCACAGAACAGACGGCTACATGACTGAGCACCAGCCGGAAATTATTCCGCACGGTTCCTCTTGGGGAAACTTCACCCAAGGCTCAGCTGGACCCACCTCTCCATCTGCTTCTGATGCTTCTCCTCCCGGGCCTGGGCCTTCATTTGCTGCACTTCGATGGTGTCTGGTTTGCGCCGGCGCATGTAGAGCTCATGGTTGCCCATACACAGAGCCAGGATGCGCTTGTTAATCCTGAGCCGTGGAGCATAGAAGACGAAGTCCTTTGCAAAAAAAGGAGGGGCGGTACAGGCTTAAGACTATTCAGGCACTCAGATGCTTCCCCTTTTTTGAAGAGTTGCGGGCCTAGGCTAATCTCCCCCCCCCCCTTTAACTTTTTTTACACCTGGTAGGCCAACAGGCCTCCAGCAATCTTTTGCTTAAGAAGAGAGACCAGAAAGCTGCAAAACGGGAGAGCTGTCCAAAGCTGAAATCTCTAGAGGTGACCAGTAAGAAAAAAACTTTCCAGGCTAACACCATATGTCTGCTCAGACACTCTGAAAGTTGCGTGCAAAACAAACATCCATAAAATCCAGCCAGATACAAGAATCCAGATTAAAACGCCCTGATACAAGAATCCAGATTAAAACAGCAGATCCAAACAGCTTTTTTGGTAGGACTGGATTTCTACCAGTCAGCAAAAGGCACCGTTGGAAGACATCATGGAGCAAGTCAGACTCATGCCCCCCACCCTCCAAAAGGGAGGGAGAACTGCAGGGAGCCCCCACTGCAACGCATAGGGCCTTGAATCCCCGGGGCTCTGGAAGCATCTGCAGCCCTCTGAGCTGAGCCCGGATGCCAAGTGCAGCCCTCTGAGCTGAGCCCGGACGCCAAGTGCCAAGCAGCTGAGCTAGAACATGGCACTCTGCTCGTGGTGACTCTAAGCAGCAAGCAAAGGCAAGCCCGTGCGGTCCAAAATGCAGGGTTACTAAAGATGGATGAGAAAGGAAAAATCCCAACACAGAGCACGTACTCCACCTGGTATTGGGGGGGGGGGGGGAAAGCGTAGATAAATTCATGGCTCCGAGCCCAGGGTTCAGCCCTTCGCCCAGGACAAGACAGATGCTTGGCAGATAACACTCAGCATCTGGACAAACACAGACATTTACCGGACTGGAACTGCAACCTTCCAGAATGAAACGCCCCCTAGTGGGGACCCAACTATTCTGCAAATGGCAGGACAGCATCCCTCTATTTTGGGGTGCGATAACTGACTGAACGTAAGGAAAGCCCTGTTGGATCAGACCAAGGCCCATCAAGTCCAGCAGTCTGTTCACACATTGGCCGACCAGGTGCCTCTAGGAAGCCCACAAGCAAGACGACTGCAGCAGTGGGTGTTCTGGAGCCGCAGTGCGGGGCTCATGCAAGCTGAGCATGCTCAGAAACACGGGGAGGTGTTAACTGCAAAAATGGAGTTTTGGGCTGATAAACTGCAACAGCCACAGGTGATACTTCAAAATGCCCACCTTCCTCCTGAAGCCAGCAGCTCTGCAGCCAGTCCGTGATGCTCTAGTGTTGGGAACATGTGGGGACAACTGTAACCACACAGTTCCCCCCAGCCGAGCAGCACCACTCTTTTCTGACAACATAATCTGCCATAATCTGTAGTATAGTGGTTGGAGTGACGTGTTAGGACCAAAGAGGTCCAAGTTCAAGTCCCCACTCCACCATGAAGCTTACTGGATGACCCCGGGCCAGTCATTCTCTCCTTCCGCCTCACCCAGGGGACCCAACCTTTCTGAGCCTTTAGGCACCTTACGAATTCTGACACGGCACGGTGGGCACAGCCACACCATGGCCGCCACAGGGGGCGGAGCCTGCCACACCATGGCCGCCACAGGGGGCAGAGCCTGCCACACCATGGCCGCCACAGGGGGCGGAGTCTGCCACACCATGGCCGCCACAGGGGGCGGAGCCTGCCACACCATGGTCGCCACAGGGGGCAGAGCCTGCCACACAATGGCCGCCACAGGGGCAGAGACATCTACAGGGGGCGGAGCCTGCCACACAATGGTCATCACAGCTTACCTTCAGTCACACAGTGAATATCCTTGTGCTGTGGTGGCAGCTGTTGCCAAAGCAACATTTAAAATTTTTTTTGCACTGCTAATCAAATCTCAATTGACAAAAAGAAACCCTGCTGGGCAAAAGCCCCACCTGGCCCCACCCACTTCCTAAAAACACTTGGCAGGCACCAGAAAAGTTGTCAATGGGCATCATGATGTCCATGGGTACCACATTGGGGACCCCTATATTACAGGGTTGTTGTGACATGAAGTTGAGGAAGGGAGAATCATGTACCCTGCCCTGAGCTCCTTAGAGAAAGGGCAAGATGAAAACGCAAAAGATCATCAAGATAAATAGGAAAAGGATGAAGTCTAAGATATAACAAAAGTCTTACTGGTGCTTTCTTGTCGATTGGCTTGATAACAAACTTCTTATCATTGAATGATATATTTCTGATCTCACTCCAAGGGAATCCTATTTTTGGTGTTAACCTGCAAAAAGTGAAGAAGAAAGAAATGCACAGTTCCTTATCTCAGAGGAAAGATCTGGTCCCCAACTCAGGAGCCTGAATAAGAACTATAGGAAGGAATCAGGACAAAGCGATTAATCAGAATTGGCCATGGGAGAAGACACGGGTTTTCTCTCAAGTGTGAAGAAGATCTTCCCTAGGATAGCGGAGGATTAACACCACCAATTCCCGCCACCCCCATATAGGCTTGGTCTGTGAGCCTTAACAGCTCAATGGAACCACCAGGTTCTGAAGCAGAATACCTGCGAATGCCAAGGACTGAGAATGTACCACCATAGGAGGGCCATTGCGCTTGTGAGCTTCCAGAGACCAGGCACTGCTAGGCACAGAATGTTGCACTAGAAAGAGACAGCCTGATGCAGCAGATACAAGAAGGCCTCGGTTGCTCTGGTTACCTGTCATTCTGCTCATAAATGTTGAGTCCGAGGGCATCTACTCCCAGCCAGAGTTCAGAGCCCTTCTTGTTCTTAATACTGAAGTAATTCACACCGTACATCTCCAGATCTTGCGCAATTTTCAGATACTCCAAGATAGCGTCTTCCCTAAAGCACACACATTTTTAAAAAAGTGTTTAGATTTCATAGTCCTGCAGGATTCACAAAGGAGAACATTAGCCGTTCTAGCAAGCCCCTGGCAATATGGGGATAATACTACCAGCATACTACAGGAATGCTGTTAGGGATTGCAAAGAACAGACTACGTGCTGAACATTCAAAAGACCTATAAAAAGGTGGCAATTAGGATTGCTAAAAGCTGTTCAGCACCTGTAATGCAGAGTTGCAGATAGTTCCATACAAGGAAAATGGCCAGTTAATATAAGCCACCTCAGTCTAGAGAAGCCCTTGAGATTGACAAACACTCTTTTCTCCAGGTCATTCCTGGAGGGTGGCAACAGAGGATTTTTCCTCCAGCCCAGCCCTGGAGGTTGGGAACTGAGTTTTTTCCTCCTCAGGTTTGTCCAGGAGGGTAATAACAATAGAACTAATAACTTAGTTAATATGAGCCAGCATACTGAGTTGGCATTAATACATTCACCACAGGATTTGAATATCTATGCAGCTGAGATTTGGGGGCAGAACCTGAGCAAGGAAACATGGCTGGCATCCTTGAGGAACACAAACGCTCCACTCCTGATTCATGGGCCTTTCACACACCGCACACCACCTTACTTCTTCAAACAAATTTTCTATAGCACATATTATCCTCTCAATGCCAAGAAGCTTCGTATCTGATGAAGGAAGCTTTCAATCTTGAAAACGTATTACCCCCAAAATCTTGTTGGTCCCTAAGGTACTACAGGACTTGAATCTAGCTCTTCCACTGCAGACCAACACAGCTACCCTACCTTCTTTGTTTCTCGAACAGATTTTGGACAGTGATTCAGAGCATGGCTTCAGAGCCACTAAATTCCATGAAATTTCCACCACTGTGGCCATAAACCAGGAAGTCTCTAACTCCAAATCCTGCTTCAGTCCATGGGACTTACTAGATGGCCTTAAGCAAAGTGACTCCCCTCCTGATCTAAATCCTTCCCATTTATAATATGGGCAGAATACAGGATTGGTACAAGGATTACAAAACCACTCTTGTAATCTTGGGAGCACTTAAAACAGAGCCATACAAATGCTCAGTTATTAAATTCCAGCAACACGCAATCACAGAAGACTCTGCTCAACGCACATAAACGCACACCATCAGAGCTCCTCAAGCTTCAGGCTTACCTGAGCATTCCCCGATGTTCTTCATGCCACACCTGGATCCTCTCTTCCCACTGATCTTTACTGAGTTTGTGTTGTTCCAAAACTCTAGGAAACAAAGGACAGAAAAATAAGTTGGGATAGTTTCCAAACAGGTCAACTGTGGCCCTTTAAGGATTGGTGTGGACTTTTAAAAAACCTGCAGAGATTCACTCTCTGTAAGAAGCATCCTGTGTCAAATGGCCCTCATTTGCAAAGCCGTTCTTATGCTCCAGGCTGCTTGTCTAGTTTTTTCTCTTTGCTACACTGCTTTCCTACTGGGAAAGCACACAACAGCATAGCATCAGTGAGGAAAAACATGTCCTTTGAGAAAGGGTCTCTCTCTCCTTCGTACATCTGCATCTTCCCATATTCCCGCTGTCTCACTTTCAAACTCCCAAGGTGATGCTAGCAAGAGAAACGTCAAGGTTGTCCTACAGAACCCTGGGACTGAGGTTCAGTTCTGAGACCTCGGTCGGCAACTAACCACAGCAGAATTTCTCCTCTGAGGCGAAGGGCGTCTTGAGCAGTGGGTTGTTTTCCTTGTTCCATCCGGGGAAGGCAGGACTAAAATCTAACTTCCTGTCCCCCTGGTGGGAAAACAGCCTGCAGAAGCCCAGTTTCCTCCTGCCTTCTAAGGGGAAGCAGGCTCTGCAGCATGGCTCCGTGCTTTAGTCAGTGTAGGGTAATTACTATATTCTATTCTGGCCTATCTGTCTATTGTTATTCTATACCTCATACCTACTCTATCTTCTGTCCTCTACTCCCCTCCCAACCCTCCCGGTGTGGCCTTTTTCTCTCTGGGAGGTTCTTTTGAGAAATCTAAAATGGCAGACGCCATTAGTCCCCGGGCGGACGATTTGCTTTCGGTAGAGGACTACCGAGTCGGGCTAGTTAAATCTACCCGCATCGAGTCCGATTCCCCCAACGGCCGCAATAGCGAGCCCTTCGGGAACGACAGCTCTGCAAATACGCTGCAGAGCGAGGAAGTCGGGCCGCAGCAACAGGGGGCCAAAAAGAAGAAGTATGGCTTCAAAACCGTGGGCGGCTATAACTTGAAGTCCAAGAAAGCCAGGAAGAAATCTCCCGCCTATTCTACTCTTGCCGCGAGAGCAGCTCTATCTGCCCTCCCGGGTTCTTCGGATGCCTCCCTGCCTGGAGTTGGTAACGTACCCTCTCCCTCCCTTGTATATGTGGCGGGCCATCGGTGTTTGTCCCAGCAGGAGGCAGATGATTTGGTTAATCTGGCACTACACAGACAATGGCAATCCTTTCAGGCTTACCAATTAAGAATTCCTCCTTTTCCCTGGCCAGGTCCCCTGCAGTCTCTCTCCACTTCCCTTTCCCACTCCCTGAGTAACAGGGAAGAGGAATCAGTCCAAAATCAGACACAAGCTTCTCCCTCCTTCCGAATACAGGCTTCTACCTCCTCTCACTGGCCAACTAAGGCTGCACTGAAATCAAAGGGAATAGAGCCACAGACAAATCAAAGAGTCCACAGCATCATCTGTAGATTCCGATGAAGAGAGAGAAGAAGGGGAATTCGACTCAGAGGCAGAGTCCTCTCAGTCAGAGGAGCAGTCTACCAGACTATTTACTGGAGAAGACTATCAGGGACTACTAGCCAAAGCCATCCTGGCTTTGGATTTAAACGAAGAGGATGTCACCCCAGAGGAATCCAAACCCAAACTAAAACAGGGGGTTAAGGAGTGCTTTCCCAGAAACAAAGTGTCCAATAACCTGGTTCCTTTCCCTGAACTCTTTTTAAGAACAGTCAGAGAGGAGTGGGCTAATCCATCCTCTACAAAACAGGTGCCACCTAATATAAAGAAGCTGTACGCTCTTGCACCACACGCCATGTTCATGTTCAAGGTACCCCTCGTAGATGCCCCGGTGGCTGACCTTCAGAACCCAGGTCTATTCCCGGAGGATGGGGTGGGGACCTTACGCGACCAGCTGGACAGAAAATCTGACTCCCTGGCCAGGAAAGCACACGAGGCCTCGGCTCTAGCAATTCAATCCAGTGCTGCTAAGTCCATATTTGCTACAGCTTCATACCTCTGGGTCAAAAAACTCATTCAATTGGTTCCCGAGGAGAACCACAGAGTTGTTGGAGGATTGGAAAGAGTATTAAGTGCAGTCAGCTTAATGGCCGATGCCTCCTTAGACTCCATGTCGTTCATAGCTCGGTCCATGGCCTCTTTCACATCACTGGGAAGGGCTCCCTGGCTAAGAGCTTGGCCAGCAGACTTTAGAGCCAAAACCACCCTCATGGCCGACCCTATTCAAGAGAAAAAACTATTCGGTGAAAAATGGAATAAGATCCTTGTGGAAACCAAGGATAAAAAGCAAGCCATACCTAGACAAATCCGAAAGGAACAGAGGTCTTTTAACTATCTGTCCTTTCGTTCCTCTAGAGTCCAATCTAGGTATAGACCTGAATTCAAGAGGGGATCCTGGAATACTTCCCAGCCCTTTCGAAGAGGCGGAAGGTTTCAAAGATCCCAAAAATCACAACAGAACCGATAAAGGTGACAACTTCACCAAACCAAATACCCAATGACATCAACCCCTCAGGGGTCGGGGGGAGGCTTCAGTATTTCAGAACCAGGTGGCTAGCCTCCAACCCGGACAACTGGGTCTCCAGAATCCTATCAGAGGGTTACCTCCTGGAATTCACCCACCAGCCACACAACCAATTTATCCTTTCCCTGACGTCCCTCAAAGTGTGCCAGAACAATCAGGGCCATACAACATCTCTTCCAGATCAGGGCCATAGAGCAGGTACTCATACACGAAATGCGCCAAGGGGTCTACTCTATCTTTTTTACCATCCCCAAGAAAAACGGGGACTGGAGGGCCATCCTGGACCTCAAGTACATGAACAAAAAGATAGCATGGAAACATTTCAGGATGGAAACCCTATGATCAATCGTAGAGTCACTACAACCCGGCACGTTCATGATGGCGGTAGACTTAACCGAGGCCTACCTCCAAGTGCCCATTCATCCACGACACAAACGGTACCTCCGTTTTGCAACTGGTCAATTCCATTTCCAGTTCAGGGCCCTGCCCTTCGACCTGGCTTCCGCCTCGAGAGTCTTTACGCAGATCCTCGTAACGGTCATAGCGGCTCTCAGACAGGAAGGGATCCAGGTACATCCGACATCCTGATCTGTGCCCAATCCAGGCTACAATCCATCCATCACGCTACAAGGGTAGTACAGGTGCTCCAGGAGCATGGATATATAGTCAACTTCAACAAGAGTTCCTTGACACCCGCTCGTTCTATGGTACACCTGGGGGTTCAGATATTCTCAGAAGAATTCTCTTTCTTTGCCTCCCGAACGGATACACAAAATTGTCACCCTAGCATCATCCATAATCAGACCATGGTTGGCCCGTCTAATGCATCTGGCAAGACTCCTCGGTCTCATGATCGCTTGTATAGCGGTGGTGCCCTGGGCCAGTTTCCACTCGAGAACACTCCAGTGATTAATACGGCCGTTCCAAAAAGACATAGCCAAAAAGAGGGATAGGCTTATACGAATATCCCAGAAGGCAAAGCAGAGCCTATGTTGGTGGGCTCCCCCGTCAAACCTACAGAAGGCAAGCCAATACATTCACGACGAGCCATTACAACTGTTTACAGACGCCAGTCTGGAGGGATGGGGGAGCCACCCTCAACAAACACATAACCCAAGGTCGCTGGTCCCCAGCCAAGACCAAACTTCACATCAATTTACTAGAAATGAGAGCGGTCAAACTAGCTCTACTCAAGTTCTCGTCAGTCCTCCGAGGTCATCATGTGAGGACAGACAATACCACGACAAAAGCGCACATAAACAAGCAGGGAGGGACCAGATCCTCCTCCCTACACCTGGAGGCGGTAGCATTATTCACATGGGCACAGGTACACCTCAAGTTAATATGGGCAGAACATATAAGGGCCCTCAACGTCCAGGCGGACTGGCTAAGCCGCCAGACCGTAGACGAGGGAGAGTGGTCACTAGATCAAGATGCCTTTCAGCAAATTACCACCAGATTTGGCGCACCTCAGATAGACTTGTTCGCCTCAGACGCAAACAGCAGGTTACCAAGATTCTTCACAAGGTACTTCCATCCAAACGCGGAGGGAACGGATGCTCTGACCAGCCCATGGCCCAAAGGCCTTCTGTATGCCTTCCCGCCCTTACCCATTCTACCCAAAGTCCTAAGAATAATTTTTCAGGAGAAGGCCAGCGTCATACTAATAGCTCCCTTTTGGCCCCGCAGACCGTGGTTTGCAACTCTTCAACAGCTGTCAGTCCAGAAACCATGGAGGAGGCCAACTCACTGGGGAACTCTCCATCAGGGCCCATTAGTTCACCCAGACCCCACATGGTTTTGTTTAACCGCCTGGCACTTGAAAGGGGACTCCTGTTAGACAAGGGTTACTCTCAGGAGGTCGCAGCCACCATTATGGAGGCGCGGCGTCCAGCCACCCAACGAATCTACAACGCCTCCTGGAAGGAATTTGTACTTTGGGCGAGAAGGAAAAAAGTCGATCCCTTACATCCAGGGATACAAAAAATCCTAGAATTCCTACAGGAGGGAGTACGCTTGAAGCTTTCAGCTTCCACCTTGGAAAGACAAATAGCGGGAATAACCACAGTAATCCCCGTCACAGAAGAGGTCCCTACATCTAGACACAGACATGTGGTAACTTTTCTCAAAGGAGTTTCTCAAACACAACCACAGGTTGTACATCGGTTCCCCTCATGGAGCCTCAACCTAGTGCTGAACGCACTCACCGCTGCTCCCTTCGAGCCTCTCTCATTAGTGCCCCTCAAATATCTTCGGATGAAGGTTTTGTTCTTGGTGGCTATCACCTCGGCTAGACGGGTGTCGGAAATTAGAGCCCTATCCATCAGAGAGGGCCTCTGTGTTTCACAGAGATAAGGTGGTCCTGAGACCAGATCCGACCTTCTGTCCAAAAGTGAATTCGCCATTCCACAAATCGCAGGAAATAAATTTACCATCCTTTTGTTCTAAGGAATGTGCCTGGCATTCCTTGGACCTTAGGAGAGCGATACACACATTCATCAGTAGAACAGCAGATATCAGACAATAGGACTATATGTTCATAGGCATCAACAATCCCACTAAGGGAAAACGGATGTCCACAGCAGCAATTAGTTATACTCTTAAACGTTCTGAGGAAGTGAGCTGTGGCTCACGAAAGCTCATACCCTGCCAGAAAATATTTTTGTTAGTCTTTAAGGTGCTACTGGACTCTTGCTCTTTTCTACTCTTAAACATTGCATCATAGAAGCATACAAAGACAGTGGGACTACAGTCCCAGATGGCATTACAGCTCACTCTCTGCATAGTGCAGCCACAACCGCAGCCTTTAACAGGCAAGCACCACTAGAAGAAATGTGTAAGGCTGCCACATGGTCTACAATTTCTACCTTTATTAAACATTACAAAATCAACACATGGTCCTCTGCACAAGCAGCCTTCAGCCGGAGGGTCTTGCAGCATGTGGTTGAAGAAGATTCCTAACCCACCCATTTGGGAGCTCTCGAAGGTCCCACTGCTCAAAACGCCCTTGCCTCAGAGGAGAACGGAGCCTTGATTACTTACCGTAAAGGCTCCTTCTCTCCTGAGGCGAAGGGTGTCTTGTCCACCCTGGGCAAAGAATGGAAAGAATACCGAACCTTCTAATAGTGATTTGTTCAGTATGCATGCACAAGGACGAATGTTGTCCACAGGTTGAGCAAACTAATGTTTCTTTAGTTCTCCCTTTACTCTGTTGCTGTTGTTGGTATTATTAATGTTATCAGTTTTCAGTTCTCACTCCTGTCCATTGAGCTAGGCAAGCGGGTAACTGGGCTTCTGCAGGCTGTTTTCCCACCAGGAGGACAGGAAGTTAGGTTTTAGTCCTGCCTTCCCTGGATGGAACAAGGAAAACAACCCACTGCTCAAGATGCCCTTCGCCTCAGGAGAGAAGGAGCCTTCACGGTAAGTAATCAAGGCTCCGTTCTCACCTATGGTGCAACTGAGTTTTCCGTTCCAGAACTGTGCCAAAACCCACACAAGCAGCAGCAAGCACACCCAAGGCAAAATGGGAAGAGTTTGGACAATTTCAGCGGCTCAGGCACAGCCGGGGTGGCCAACTGCTCGTTCCCCACTTTGCGGAGAAGCATAGTGCCTAAGCAGGGAGGCACCCTTTGCCTTTATTTATTTATCTCCCGCTTTTCTCCCCAGTTGGGACTCAAAGCAGGATTCAGCACTTCGTTCTCCTCTCCTCCATTTTCTTACAGCAACAACTCTGTGAGGTAGGCCAGGCTGAGAGTTTGTGATGGGCCCAAGGTAACCCAGTGAGCCTCCAGGGCAGAAGTGAGGATTCAAACCCAGGTCACCTAGAGTTCGCCGCATTATCCACTACACCACCCACTAACCCTTTGACCCTGGGCTTGTGCCAGAGGCCACAGAGAGCTTCAGGGGTCACCGTGTCCCATTTAGTGGACATTCTTATGTTCTTCTTTCTCTGTTTTGCACTCCCAGCAAGGGTTGAAGCAGCAGAAGCCACAGCACAGCGAGGGGTCACAACCACCCAGAAGAGCGTCAAATCTGATGTACCTCTGAGGCAACAGTTTGTCACCAGTTAGGTAGCCAGGATTATGGGCATCTTTGTTGAAGTCGCCATATTTGGACTGGACAGCATAGGAAGCCAGGAGGACGGCGGTCTCTGGGGGGCAGTAGATGTCGTCGTTCAGGATGGCTTCCTTCACTTGGAGGAAGAAGAGGCGCTGTGTGATGTCTTGAATCAGCTCCTCTGCCACGTCCTCAGGGAAGAACTTGGCCCTGAATTTGAAGAGCAAGGGAGTCTCTTTCCGGACGTCCTGCGCAGTCACCTGCAGAGAATCGGAGGCAAGGCTGGCTTCAGAAGGCGGCACCCGCGGCCAGCTCAGTGACAACTTGGTCATGTACCAAGAGGAGGCACAACGCAGGTGTAATAAATCGGAGGCATGGGTGTCGGGGGGGGGGCAGTTGTGATTCTCCTGTTTTTAAGCAATTTTCCAGGTCTGCTGCAGTTTTTCCTTCCTCGAGTGACTTTCTTAGACACCCAGAACAGTGTGAACTCCTAGACCAGGGGTCCCCAACCTTTCTGAGCCTGTGGGCACACTTGGAATTCTGACACCGGGTGGAGGGCACAACCACAAAATGGCTGTCACAGAAGACAGAGCCACACGCACAGAGGAAGCCCAAGGGCAGGGGGAAAGAGGGGTAATTTAAAGAACACTGGGAAAATGAGATAACAAAACCAAAATTGGGGTGGCAGCCACCACTGAAACAACGATATCTTAACCTGCACAGACAGTCAGATGGTCGGTGGCCAATCAGAAGCCCTGCTGGCCAAGATCCCCACCCCGGCCCACCCATTTTCTAAAAACACTTGGTGGGTACCAAGAAAGGTATTTGTGGGTGCCACAGTGCCCCCCAGCACCACGTCGGGACCCCTGCCCTTGACAAAGGCTATGTGCTTTTTTGCAGAACTCTCTCTCTCTCTCTCTGGGTAGGAGGGCTGAATCCACCTCTGCCTGCCGCCTATCTCCCAGGGGGAATTCAAGCCTCAAGGGTTAGCCTTTGCCCATTCAGGTGGGAAAGCAGAGCCAACCTGCCCTGTGCAAAGGGGGACTGACTCTGGGAACGTGATAAAGTTCTCCCCCCCTCCCACCGCCCAAGAGTTCAGCAGGGGGGCTGTGGTCAGTGGGGAGGGGGGCCTCGCAAGAGAAGCACAGGCCTGCAGATGTGATACAGAGGTTGGACCAGGAAGCCTGCAGGCATGCTAAGGACCAGTTCAGGGTTCCCGGTGCTAAGGAGTTCTTTGCTGCTTTTCTTGCTGGACTTCCCTTAGTCCAGGGTCGTATTCCTCTTTGACAAAGTGTGTCCCGCTTTTCCTGTGAGACAGCGCGGCTTAAAGTCAAACTCTGCCGCAGTGCTCCAGGCTTGTCGGTGGAGGCTGAAGCACGCTGCCCCTTTGCGCCTCCACTGTGCCTTGTGAAAGGTGGCACTGCTAGGGGGATCGAGGGTGGGGAGCAGGGTACACTAGGCTCCCTCAAGTTAAAACCCCAATGCTGGAAGGGTGGCTGTGGGTTACAGTACTTGGTCTGCTCCAAGGATTAACAGGGGTAGATGGAAGAGAGGGGTGTGCGTGAGGTGGGGGTGTGCGTGTGCGTGCACATGTGTCTGCTACTCTGGGCGGGGCGCCACAGCAGCTTCCTCTCCCCATACACACACACGCACACACAAACAATGCATCTGTGACAGTAGTCCAGTGAGGTTGTAGCATGAGAACTATCCTCTGCACTATTAGAGAGACCTGCGCTGAACAATCTTTCAAAGCTTGGCTTTGGGGTCTCTCTAATGGTGCGGGGGATAGTTCTCATGCTACAACCTCACTATGGAAGCGCACTTAAACAGAAGTATGGAGGGGGATCGGGGGTGGGGGAGAATGGTAAGAGAACAGGCCCATTATCCTAAGAGCACAACTTTCATTCAGGTAAGAGAGGCATCGAAAACTGGACATGGACCGCCAGTTTCTCTGGAGCACCAGCTTTCCTTACCAATGTCTCTTGCAATGCTTTCAGTGTGCTGCTGCTATAGGGTGGACCTGGGGGTTGGAACGCAGACAGCCATGGAGGGCTGAAGTGGGTGTTGAGGTCAGTGATTGCCTAAGAAAGGCCAGTTCCCTCTCGGAGAACAAGCACCAATACCTTTTTGTTTAGCTTCAGCCATGTTGAAAAGCCCTTTGTGTCCTGGTACTGAAGTCCAAAGAACCAAACTTCTCTGAGGCCAATGGTTTTCACAACCTGTCAAGAAAAGCAGAAACCAGCTTGTGAGCACCGGTCCCAGGCCTCTGGCCCTGCATTCACCATGCCCTAGTGATGAGTGACCCTCCCCGGGGGCACACCAGGAGTGACTCGGTCACTACAACAGAGGGAAAACCCTACTCGGGGCCCAGTCAGGAAAAACCTGGCTTATTTATTTACTTTATTTATACCCCACCTTTCTGACTGAGACTCAGTCGTTTTTACATAGTATAAAATCTAAGTATGAACTTTGCAGCAAAACCTGGCTTATTTATTTACTTTATTTATACCCACCATGAGAAATCTAATAAGAAATGCACATAAAAATAAGACTAGTATTACAAAAATTAGAAACAAGGCCCAAAAAAGTATCAGACTTGATATATCAAGTGATGCAGAAAATGGAATTATGAAAGGAGAAATAATGTAGTAAAAGCAGGATAGCAGATGCAAGAAACAGTGTGCAGCCTACACAGAGGCACAGACAACAGTTCTGTTCTCTCTATAAAACACCTCCCTGAATCATTCTGTTATACTACTACTACTTTTAAAGAAGACATTCAGGAATGTCGGGGGAATTTCAAAGGTCTTCCATTGAGGTCCACTGCAGGTCTCTTTGCATTTGCAAAATAAACTCACAACCTCCTTCAAGAGAAGCAGGAAACAGCCTCCAGTAGTAAAGAGACTCCAGCAGCACAAGCTAAACCACCAGGGCAAGTCATACTACAGTGAAAGCTCAGCGGCTGCTGCATTTCCCCACAAAACAAGTAAAAACAAAGTAAGCCAAACAGAATTTGCTTTGAAGCACAACTCCTGTTCCTGGCCTGGCCTGGGAACAGGCAGGGGACTGGAATCTTTTGCTTTTACAGGTATAAGTTTAACATAAAGTAAATGGAAATCATACACCTTCACTGAGTATTCTATTCTAGACAGTATTCTAGACTGGAAGTCCTCAAACAGAGAAGCTCCAAGGGGAGATTACAACATGAGATTGCTGAACTTGAATTCATTCACAAGTTCAGAACAATGGCTTCCCCAAGGATTGAATAGGGACACAGGATTTTTATCTCACTACAGATGCACATTTTCTGCCTCTAAGCACTTCTCTGCTCTAATCAAGCTGGTTACATTCTGCATTGTGCCTTTGCATCCGGAGTTCCTTCTTTGCAACATCCCTCCCACCTTCTGACTGGGCTATAAGGATTCAGAGATCTCCATTCCGACTTGTATCTGACGAAGGGAGCTTTGGCTCTCAAAAGCTTATACCCCCACAATCTTGTTAGTCTCTAAGGTGCTACTGAACTCGAGTCTAGCTATTCTAGACTATATTCCCCACCCCCCAAAAAAGTATACTGAACAATAAGCAAAAATTTTTTTTTCCTATTGCACATCCAGACTTGTTTCAGTTTGTTCCTGAAAGTCAAGGTCACCATGATGATGTGTAGACTCAAGCCGAGCAGCACCTTAGAGACCAATACAAGACCTCATAGGAAGTTTGGCTTCCCTGGATGCTTGTGAAGGCCAATTTGGGCCCCTCCTCCTACAGAGTTTTGTTTTATGTATTTCCATTTGGTCGGGAGGAGGAAGGGATAATCCGATTCATTTCAGTACTACCCCCAGTAATTGAGTAAAATTCTGCTGATGTCCTTGGAATTTTGGAGGAAACTCACAGCTGACTGAAAGGCAAGATTTCCTCTGACATTTCTCAAATGGATTTTCTACATTCCCAGTTGTGTTGGGCTGAAGGGCAAACTCCAGCTCAGTGCTGCGGCCCAGGACTAGCAGTCAGTTCTTGCCCACTGGAAAAATCCCAACGCCTAAATAAAGTTCTGATTGATATTTTATTACACCGGAAGACACCCAGGGAGGAATTGAGATGATGGAAAAACTGAATCGTTTTCAGGTCATACTGGGATGGACGGTAGTGGGATAGATGCCCCATATTATTCACACGTTTCCATGCAACAATGGGAATTCTCTCAATCTGCGTCGGGATCTTTTATTAAAGAAAACACCTCACACGTTTATTTTTTCATGCTTCGAGATCAGGCATTTCATTCTGGGCTCATGTCCAGTGGGCATTCCTGGTTGGCTTGCATGCCCAGAAGCAAGTGGGCTCTGCCCTCAGAGAGTGACGCCCGCCTGCCACCGTCTCTGCCGTCTGACAGGGCATCAAAGCCCACGAGGCACTCCTGAGGCAAGGGGGAGGGGATCAGCAAGGGGGGAGGGGAGTGGCCTGGATCAACTGCCTCAATGAGAGCTCTGTTCTCACGCCAGTTTTACCATCTGAATGGGGATGGCAACCCCCCTTCCTCCCCCCATAGGCAGCCCACTGCAGGCATCCTCTGCCCGTCGCTGTAGATTTGGGAGTTCCGGAGGTGAAGTTCCCAGAAGGAACCAACCAGCACCCCGGAGTCCACAACACAAAAGGGCTTTTATTGCACACGGCCAGGCCAGCGCACTGAAGCGGACCCTCCGGGAGCCCAGAGGAAGAGGCTGCCTTGGCAGGATGATTCTGCAGGGTGCCGTTAGGGAAGAGGGGAAGGGGAGCTCGACTCAGCAGCAGCTGCCTCTCCATTGCAAGCCCGATTAAAGCCTTCAGATGAGGGGTGGTCTCTTCAGCTGGCCCAGCCCTCCAGAGCAGCAGCAGCCAGGATAGGAAAGGGGAAGCCAACTCTGCACGTCCCTCCCCCAAGACGTGTTACTCTGGCCAGCTGAGTTGCACAGATTTCTGCAGTGATTGTGCTGCGAGCTGACAAGAGCATGAAAAGACAGTCATATTCCAGCTTCCTAGTGAACCACTGTGTTCAAGATGGAGGCGGTACACCTACATGCTACTGCAAGTCACTAGACCAGAGTTTGCCTTTGATTCAGTCAACAGAGATAGGCTTTGGTATAAATTGGCCATGTACTAATAAATGTCTTTTGCTTCTGATAAGGGAACTTCATTGTCATCTACCTTCCAAAACCAGAGTTGGAATCTCAGGTTGCATCACTGTAGTTAGGGGTATAAAACAGGGCGGTGGTCTGTCCTTCCCCCCTTCTTTTCAATCTTTATCTGAAGCTCTCAGATGCTGACCTTTCCCCTCCCCTTGCCTCGGCCCACAGAAAATATCAGCCGTGCTATATGCAGATGACACGTTCTTGTTGTCTGTAACCTGCATTGGGCTAAGAAGGTTGCTGTCGAGACTCAGCAACTACTGCAAAAAAGAATGGCTAACCATGTTATTCTAATAAATAATAAATAACTTTTATTTGCGGCTAGTATGCCAGATAAAACAGGTAAAACAGAAACTGACCATACAGAGTAGATGTTTACAACCAAGGCCAACAAAATTAGGAATCACCCAATTTTATGTTTCTACAGATTAAGGAAGCACATTAAGGTGATGTCGCTTCATTGCTACTGCACAATATTTTGCAACCTGGGTGGGGATTGGTGAGCTGTCTCCCAGCAGAAACCTTTGGGTCCATTCACCCTCATCACCAGAGCCCATTTCCCTAATCAAAGGGATTAATAATATCGAAGCGGGCTGACTTGTAGAGGGGACATCTAAAAAATACATGCACAATAGTTTCCAGCTCCCCTGTGTTGCACGGGCAAAGTCTCTCCACCCTGGGTATCTTCTTAAGTCTACCTTCTAATAGGGCAGATGGTAGGGCTGCACATCTGGCCAGTGTATAGGCCCTCCTATGTGTGTTCCTTTCCAGGGAGTATAAATATGAATCAATTATTCTAAAACCACATGAAAGTGCCCTTCTGGACCGTTCTGTCCCACTGCAGATCAATCCCATTACGAGGATGCCCCCCTGAACATTTCTGCTTTGCACATTCTGCAGAAGGATACAAGCTTGGGAGCCTTCCTGACCTCCTCAGGCCAGCCGTTCCACAGGGTGGGGGCCACCTTGGAGGAGGTACACAAGCAGGTGGGTGCTGATCTTATCCATTTGCACGAAGGAACCTTAAAAAGGTTCTGTTCAGATGACTGAAACTGCTGCAGGTGGAGCACAGTAGGAGGGGGGGTCCGGAGGTACATGAGACTGAAGCCACAGAGGGCTTTTGCAGGTGGCAACTGCAACCTTGAACGAGCCCGGTAACTGATCAGCAGCCCGTGGAGTGACTCCGGATGGGTGTGACATGCGTGTTCTGCCTGGCTGGCACCTGCTGCTCCCTCCATGGCCACTGGAGGAGGTTCCCAAGGCCAGAGACTTGGCCAGTAGCCGAGGATGCCCAGCTGGGGTGCTCCGGCCCAGGATGAGCTCAGGAAGCTGGGAGGGAGCAACCTGTCGCTCCAGATCTTTCCTATTCCTTTCAAACCCTGCCAGGTTTTATCCCAAGCAGCAAGCAGGGGCCGGAAACCACAGTGGCAACCATTGGTGGGGGAGTCACATGTAGTTCTGTTTTTAGTGCCCTACAGAAGCAGCCACAAGCCTAGAGGAACGAAGAATGAATCTGTAGCAAAAGGCAGAGCACCTTACCACTGTAACAGGGGTCCCCAATATAGTGCCCATAGTGGCCACCAACACCTTTCCTGGAGCCTGCCGAGTGCCTTTAGAAAGTGGGCGGGGCTAGGCGGGGATCTTGCCCAGCAGGCTTCTGACTGGATGTGCAGATTTAAAAACATCCTATTAATCAGGGCTTCTTCCTGGATTGCTGAAGAGTATTCGAGTTATAGATAACTTCAATCCTGGACATTTTGTGGTTGGCTCCACCTCCCGCAGCAATCATTGTGCCCACAGCCGAGTGTCTGAATCCCAGAGGCACCTGCAGGGTCAAAAAGGTTGGAGACCCTGCTCTATAACTTCACCCTTTTCTCCCCCACCTCCATGGGAAGGCATATCTTGAGGAGAAAGCCCTGTTGCCTGCAGAATGCTGAGAGAGCGCACGGCCACCCGCACCTCACCATTAAGCTACAAAATTGTCACCAGACAGGCCAACAACGTGCCTCAAAGGGAAATTCTTCAAGAGAGAAAGAGATTGAAAGGGGCGGAACACCTGGAAATAGAACAACTATCTGACAAACAAAGTAATCTTCTTCTTCTTCTTTAAAATGTAGCCCATCTTAAAATCAAGTCTTCTTCTTCTTCTTTAAAATGTAGCCCATCTTAAAATCAAGTCAGAGAGGCCTGGGCAACCTGTCTCTCCATACCCTACAACTTGAATGAGTCAGCCCGGAGTTTTGGTAGCTGCCAGGCTCTGGTTAGAAGCAGAATACAGAAACCCAGAGCTAGAGAGCAGGTAAGTGCATCCACTGCCCCTTACCTGCGCGCTTAGGTGAGACATGTGGCTGAATAGACAGCCAGCATTCAATGGACCACTAGAGCAGACCAGTGGATTTTAGCAGAGAAAGGAAAACCCCTTCAAACAAGGCATCGTAATGTGTTTAGCTAATCCTTATGCAAGAGAAACGCCACGCAGCATCTGCACATGCTCAGGCAAAGTCTGCACAGGCAAAGTGAGAAAGCTGCTGGTCTTCAGGGTCACAGAAAACACACCTGTCCCATAATTCTGAACAGCTTTCTAGGACCTGGGTCATGAAGGAAGCACTCCTTCTTCCAGCAGGTAATTTCTTTCCAAATTCCAATGGGAGGAATGCCTACTTCTGTAACTACATTAATTTACTCAAGAAACACGTTTCCTCTCCAAGACCAAGCGGCCACATCCTCTGGCCCTACACCAGTTGGTGGGAAAAACCTCTGTGAAGTTTTGCACCCTCCGTCTCCCAATGCTACACTGTAACAGCAAAGAATTTCACAAGTTGAAAACATCCCACTTCTTAGCCCAGGTTGTCAGAAGAGAACTTATTATAGTTGGGACCACAAAGTCACCAAAAGTCTGAAATTTTAAAAACAGTCTTTTACCACTACTGGAAGAAGCATAAAGCCAAGGTCTGAATCAATGCATCTGAGAATGAAAATCACCCAACGGACTCTGAAATGCTGTGATTTTTGTGCAAGCTGCCATTTTGTGACCTGCCCTGCTTTCCAAGCCACATTGTGTGATGGGCAGCTATTCCAAGACTCTTGGAAAATATGGAGGCGCTCCCAGAAATGCAAAATGTTCCCTCCCTTGCGCTAGAATGTGTTCCCTCAGCTGGCTGCCATGTGAGGTTGTAATCCCATCTAAACCAACAACTTTCCCTTCCCTTCCAGACGCTGGGCTGCAAATGGAGCCACTCAGCAGTCTGTGCTGCCGGAACAGTTTGGCTCATTTGTGGCTGATTGCATGGTGCGCACAACACAAGGCCCGCTGCTTCAGCCAACATTGAGGCCAGCAGCTTTTCAGCCAGGAGTGTTGTGGCACAAGACCGGTGGGTATAAAGGCACATTTCCAGAGCAATGTAGCAGCCTGTGGTCCTTACCAGAGAATCCATCAGAATCATGCACCCCCATGCTCCTTATGCCCAGCAAAGAGGCATGGGTGTCTGCCCCAGGCCTTGGGACATTTCATTCCACTTCTATTTTCTCTCCCCTTTTTTTTTAAACAAAGGGAGATTCCTAAAGACTTAACCACTTAATTTTGTATAAGCTATTACAAGTAAAATGTTACACCTCTCATTAAATTCATATTTAATTACTGGTTATTTCTCAATGTCTTTACAGCACAGATGTTTGAGGATATTACTATACATTTCAAGATATTCAAGTAATATTACACATAGTCATACCTTCCCTGAGGTTAGATGCTAATTTGATTAAACACTGTCAATCATTCACATGTTTACGTGCTATTAGTTTACAGGCACTTGGAGGTATTTATCCCAACGCAGACAGTCTGCCTGCATCAAGTCATTATTTGAGAGTATTTGTTGGAGGCTGAGTCTCTCCCCCCCCCCCTCACTGTTAGGGCTGCCAACTGCTTGGAGGAAAAAATTATTTATTTACCTGTTCAGATGCTTTTTACCTCCATGCTGTAAGAAGCTTCCTCTGTCCACTTGTACACATTATTGTTAGTACTATTAAAGGACAGAGCCTTTCCCCCAGGGCCTTTTGTCCATCCCGTTACTGCCCAAGGCGTTCAGAGCAGCGTCAGTGGCTTTCTCCTCGTCCATTTGATCTTCACCACCACCCTGTGAGGTAGGTTAGGCTGAGAGAGTGCATGCATGGGACTGGTCCAAGATCACCGAATGAGCTTTCCGGATGGGGCAGTGATGTTAACCCAGGTCTCCGGACGCCTAGAGTTTACAGCAAAGTTTGGGGGGGGGAGAAGGGGTGGACTGTGGTTAAAACCCCCCCATTAAACTCTGTCTTTTCCATCAAAGTCTAGGATTCCATTTTAAAACTAGTGAAGCGGGAGAGATCTGTGTTTTATTCACACTGTTTTCATGCTTTGCTCCCTTGGCACAGAGAAATCTTAGTTGAATTAACCCTTTAAAAAGCCCTTAGTCTAGAATGGAAATATTCACCCCGCCAGGCTCCACCAATGTGAAACTGCGAGCCGAGGGCCAACAAGACATTTCAACACAGGACCCAGCAAGAAGGGGTTTTTAAGCAGCGCGTAATCAGCGTTGCTGCAAACGGGTCTTTTCCAGGGAGTGAGGAAGCGGCTCTGTCCTTAAAGGTCCCTGACTGTGAGCAGAATAATGTGCAAACTCAAGTCAGTGAAAAGCTTCAACTGCAGAATTGCAGAACTAGAACAATGCTCAGACTGAATGCTCAGCATTCTCTCTGTGCTGCCCCCCCCCCCCAGGCAGAGTTGTTAGTAGATTTCTAGTATATGTAAGTTACAGCTCAGGTTTGTATTAAAGGGGTCGCCATAAGCCGGATGCGACTTGATGGCACTTTACACACACACACACACACACACACACACGAAATAGTACTTGCCCTTTAAGAAAGGTGCATACTAGTTATTGTAGTTAGGGAAACTCAGTAGTCACATGCTTTGGTATTAGTTCACTGATTGGTCAGAGGTTAGGTTCTAATTTGTCCAGGAAAAGTAGGCGCCTTTTTTCTTAATGAGACTGAGGAATAGAGAGGTGTGTGAATCCATCATGTTTTCACGGATAGCTACAAACTGGACTCTCATCTAGAAAAGGACTGCAGATATCATCTATTCAGGTTGTGAGTAACCCTGAATTGTTTTGGGTTTGTGCAGATCTCAAAATAAAGAATGATTGAAACCCTGTAGCTTCCAGTTGAACACTTTTCTTGCGAAGGGTCTTAACAACTAGCCCCCGCCAGGAACACACTCTCTCTCTCTCTCTCTCTCTCACACACACACACACAGAGCCTAGCTTTTTTATTTTTACAAAGTGACAGCCTGGGTGAGCAAGAACATTCAGTCAGTCAGTAAAAATAAAAGTATGGAACAATCGTTTTGATTTCCCATTGTGGCTAGAGTTGAATGCCTTATTTCCTTTGCAAATCAACTTCCTTCTCTTGCAATTGTCCAGAGACAGACAGTTGATGAATTCCAGGGCAGCCTTAGAAAAGGACAGATTAAATACCGGGGGAGGCCCAGCTCCCTCAGTTCCTCCCCCCCCCCACAGCCTTGGCTGGTGGGCTCAGCAAGGCAGCCTCAAGACCAACCCAAGACACAGTGTCAGCAGCTGCCTCCGTCCCCCACAGCTACCTGGGAGTACTTCCATTCAGAGCCCTCCGTGTCTCTTCTAGGCATCAGCACAGCAGCAGAGCCAATCCAATCCCAGGCCAAACCCTTGCCCGGGAGCTTTTGCAAGGCAGCCGAGTGGCCAGAGAATGGCCATATATGGCGCAGCAAAGAGACCAAGCTGTGAACCTGAAAGGTCTCAAATCTCACCTCTGCTAGAGAAAGCCCAGGGACCACATTGGATGTGGTGGTGGTGCTGGTGGTAGTGGAAGAAAGTGCTACCTGCATGCCAACGTTTTCTGCAGAAAGCGTGTGTAAAATATGCAAAGTGTCATATGTGTAAGGATTGCCACCCCTTTCATTTTATCTTGACATTACAGCTCTAAGGGAAAAGACAAGTCTTTTGCAAGCAAAGCACACCAGCTTTCCTGGCAGCAAAGTGTTTGAATCTCTAACAGGGACATCACCACGTTCAGAAATTTTCCCAAACCTTAAAATTCCTGAAAGCACATTCATTTCATATGGTCATCTCAGTCGAGTATCTATGCATCTGCACAAAATAGTGCAAAACTTGCACAACTAACTTTGCCTGGTCGAGAGGGACAGGCTTTCTTGCCACCAATGTTATTGAGGGGAGGGGGGTAGTGGGTAACGTGGCCAATGGGGCCAGAGGCCTATGGAAGATCCAGGCTAGAGACCTCTTGCAAGATTTGAGTCTGCTGCCGGACCTGGAGGTAGAATATAGCCTTGGATACTCACCGTGAGGGCTTATTCTCCTCTGAGGCGAAGGGCATCCTGAGCTGCGGGTTGTTTTCCCTCTCCATCCGGGTAGGGAGGACTAAAAGATTCTGACTTCCTGTGATACTTGGCGGGAAAACAGCCTGAGGAAGCCAGTTACCGTCTAGACTAGCTACACTGACAGCAGTAGGAAGAACTCGCTATATAAACTAACTGTAAATTGCAATCGCACATAACCCAACATGAACAAATAGACAGATAGAACCATTCCTGTGCTAAGCAGGAGTCTGAACAGGTAACGTATAATAGGAGTATACTCCTTCTACGATAGAAGCACTGAACAGTTAAAATTTTTATTGTAGGAACAGTTATAAGGGAGGGGCAGGATGCCCTTCGCCTCAGAGGAGAATAAGCCCTCACGGTGAGTATCCAAGGCTATATTCTCCCCTAGGCAAGGGCATCCTGAGCTGCGGGACTTATAAGAGCTCCCAAAAAGGGTGGGATAAACTACAATTACTCAACTACATTCTGCAGGACCCTGCGGCCAAAGGCCGCCTGCGCTGAGGACCATGTGTGAATTTTATAATGCTTGATAAATGTTGAAACAGAGGACCAGGTTGCGGCCCAGCAAATTTCTTCCAGCGGGGCCTGTTTGTCGAAGGCGGCAGTGGTTGCCATACTTCTGAGGGAATGAGCTGTGATGCCCTCTGGCACTGGTTTGCCAGCTACCTTGTAAGCTTCAGCTATGCATGCCTTGATTGTGTTACTGATGGCAGCGGCTGACATCTTTTGTCCTTTACTGGGGTTAGATATTCCTATGAATAGGAAGTCTGACTTTCTAATTTCTGCAGTACGCTTAATGAATGTGCGGATGGCTCTCCTGAGATCTAAGGTATGCCATAATGCTTCGGTTGTGCCAGATGGATTGGGGCAGAACGATGGGAGGTTTATTTCCTGAGATCTATGGAAATGGGAGTTTATTTTAGGTCGGAAGGTGGGGTCAGGAGTTAGGACAACCTTGTCTTTATGGAAGACACATAGGCCTTTTCTAATGGAAAGGGCTCTGAGTTCCGATACCCTCCTAGCTGAGGTAATAGCTGTAAGAAAGAGGACCTTTATGCGAAGGTACCTCATCGGAACCGTTTTGAGGGGCTCAAATGGTGGGCCCATGAGAATCTTAAGAACCAGATTAAGATTCCATGTAGGGAACCTGTGGGAGGCAGGAGGATGAATTTGGGATACCCCTTTTAGAAAGGCGGAGATGTGTCTATGCTGTGTCGTGGGATGTCCGTCCGTGAAAGGAACGACAGTAGAAATGGCAGCCAATTGTCTTCTTAAAGTGGAAGCCTTAAGATTCTGTCTAACCCCTTCCTGTAAAAATTCCAGGATGGCGGGAATGTCAGGGTGAAGTGGGTCTGTTTTCTTTCTCCTGGCCCAGCGAACGAAAGCCTTCCACGACGCGTTGTAAATGCGCCTAGTGGAGGGCTTTCTGGCCTCTAAAATTGTGTTGACCACTTCGATGGAATAGCCTAGCTCTAACAGTGACCGCCTTTCAAGTGCCAGGCGGTCAAACAGAACCATTGAGGGTCTGGATGAAGGATGGGTCCCTGTCTGAGAGTGTTGGATTCTGTTGAAATTTGCCATGGATCTTGACAGGACATGCGCTTCAGAGTTACAAACCATGGCCTCCGAGGCCAGTAAGGGGCTATTAATATCACGTTGGCTTTGTATTGATGGATCTTGCGGAGGACTTTTGGTAGTATGGGGATTGGAGGGAAAGCGTACAGCAGTCCCCTGGGCCACGGGCTGAGAAGGGCGTCTGTGCCTTCTGCCTTTGGGTGAAAATACCTGGAGTAAAATCTGAGTACCTTGCGGTTTGATTCGGAGGCAAACAGATCTACTAAGGGGGTGCCAAATATTTCTGTGATCTGAAGAAATGTTCCTGGGTCTAACTCCCATTCTCCTTCGTCTAAATTTTGCCGGCTTAACCAGTCGGCCTGGCAATTGAGGTCTCCCTTGATATGTTCCGCTCTGATCGAGGGAAGATTGGCTTGAGCCCAAGTGAGAATTGCTACTGCTTCCCTGTGCAGGGAAGAGGACCTGGACCCCCCCTGTTTGTTGATGTGCGCTTTTGTAGCGACGTTGTCCGTTCTGATAAGTACATGATGGTTCCTGATTATGTCTGCGAACTTCCAGAGAGCTAATTTCACAGCTCTCAGCTCCAACAGGTTGATATGGAGCAGTGATTCCTGGTGGGTCCAGCGTCCCTGGGCTACCTGATCTCCCAGTATGACCCCCCATCCGAAAAGGCTGGCGTCTGTGAAGACTTGAACGGGGTCTTCGTGAATGTACTGTGAGGCTTTGTGCAGGTTCGACGGAACGGTCCACCACAGAAGACTGTGTCTGACACTGTGTGGAATTGTCACTGACTTGACCTTTTTTCTTGCTATGTCTAATTGGTGGGGACGTAGAAGCCACTGAAGGGGGCGTGAGTGAAAGCGTGCCCATGGAACGATCGCTATGCACGACACCATCAGGCCCAGTAGAGCCGCAAGGGACATTAGCATAGCGGACCTTGACTTTGTCAGTTTGGTAGCAAAGGTTTTCAGTTTGCTTATTCTCTCCTGGGACAGAGATAAAGAATTGGTCTTTGAATTGATTCTGGTTCCCAGGTGTGTCATAATTTGGGAAGGTTGTAAGGAACTCTTGCTGAAATTTATGAGATATCCATGCTCCTGGAGGACCTGGATAACGCGATCTGTATGGGTGCAGGAGAGATTCGGTGTTGGAGCACAGATCAGAATGTCGTCCAGGTATGGGTGTACCTGGACTCCTTCCTGTCTGAGGGTGGCAATGACGGTTACCAGTACCTTTGTGAAGACCCTCGGGGCGGATGTCAACCTGAAGGGGAGGGCTCTGAATTGGTAATGGTTGGGGCCATAGGCGAACCTGAGGAATGGTCTGTGTAGTGGATGTATAGGAATATGGAGGTAGGCCTCCATCAAGTCCACAGCCGTCATGAAGGTGCCAGGGAGTAGAGATTCCACGATTGACTTGACTGTTTCCATGCGGAAGTGTCTTCGAGCCATCCTCTTGTTGATATACTTCAAGTCGAGGATGGCCCTCCAGTCGCCGTTTTTCTTTGGCACTGTAAAAAATATGGAATATACTCCCTGGCCCTTCTGAGAGCTGGGGACTGGCTCTATGGCTTTGATGAGTAGCAGGTGTTGAATCGCCGTTATTGTCCTTGAGTGTTTCTCTGTTTTGAGTGATATCGGGGAATTTAGGAAGAGATCCCGAGGTCGGGAAGTGAATTCCAGTAGGTAGCTATTTGATAGGATCTGAGAGACCCATTTGTCCGAGTTGGACAAGGCCCACCTTGCTGTGAACATTTGTAACCTCCCCCCCACGTAGGTGTGATTGGCATCACTGAGGGGTTTTTTTGGATAATCGGTCGCCCTTATCCGACCTGGCCTGGAAGTTTTGGGGTCTAGAGAATCTCCCCCCTCTGCGAAAAGATCTGGTATTGTTCCATGATCCCCGGTTTGACACCCAGGAGCCTCTCCTGAAGTCTGTTCTGAATCTGGGAGTGAATTTGGGGGAACGAAAGGAATGATACAGAGGAAAACGTTGGTCTTTTTTGATCTGCATGGGAAGGACCTGTTTTTTATCCTTTGTTTCAACAAGGATGCTGTCCAGCTTTTCTCCGAAAAGCCTCCCCTCCTTGACTGGGTAGGCCATCAGTGTGGTTTTGGCCTTAAAATCAGCTGGCCAGGACCTGAGCCATAGACCCCTTCTAATGGAGGTGACTGATGCCATTGACCTCGCTACTGAGGACATGGTATCTAGTGAGGCATCCGCCATCACAGTCAAAGCAGTTTGTACTCTATCAAGACCACCAAGAACTCTGAGGCTATCATCTGGTACGAGTTGTATAATTTTCTTGATCCATAAGTAAGCAGCCCTAGCGAAGATGGAAGTGGTAGCGCTGGTCTGAATGGCCATGGCTGAGGCCTCGTGCGCCTTCCTCGCCAGGTAGTCTGACTTTCTGTCTAACTGGTCCCTCAGGGAGCCCACCCCGTCTTCTGGGACCAAACCTGGTGACTGGAGGTCCAACACTGGAGCGTCTACTAAAGGAACCTTAAGCATTTCCATGGCATGTGGAGCCAGATTGTATAACTTTTTAATACTAGTGGGGAGTTGTTTATTGGGAGTTGGGTGCTCCCATTCGTCTCTGACCGCGTTAATGAAAAATTCTGGGAAGGATACTGAATTAGTTGTTGGCTTAGGTCTTGGAAAGCATTCCTTGACCCCTTTTTTTAACTTAGACTTTGGCTCTTCAGATTGATCTGATTCCTCATTGAGATCAAGGGCGAGGATAGCTTTTGCCAAAAGGGCCTGATAATCCTCCCCAGAAAAAAGTCTGTTATGTTGTTCTACCTGTAGAGGTGGGTCTTCGTCGGAATCGAATTCCCCCTCCTCTAACTCCTCCTCCTCCTCACAATCTACAGAAGAAATTGGAGACTTAGAGAGATCCATTTGATTCTCCCTGGTTTCACATGGCTTAGCCTTCATTGCTGCTTTAGTAGGCCATGACCCACTCCTGCATGCAGGGGGAGCATTGAGCTTTGATTTTGCTTCATTCCCAGCAGAAGCGCAGCTAGAAGAGGAAGGATTAGGCGGGAGATTGGGGGGGGGGGAAAGGAGGGGTCCAATCCCATAGGGGGAGGGAGGCGAGTTTGGAAGGATTGAAAGGCCATCCACTGATGCTGGAGGGCATAATTAATAAGGTCATCAGCGTTTTGCCACGAAATAAATTGTGCACCCGCCACCTCCTGGGAGGGGGGGGGGCTGCCAACTCCCGGCGGGAACGTTCCCGTTTGCGCAGGGTTACCAGAGGATGCAGCTGCCAAAGGATCCGATCGTCCTTGATGATTGTTGGGCAGTTTAGCCGATTTTGGGGAAGAGGCGGGTGACTTGCGCCCGGCTTTCGCCCCTGCTCCGACCTTAACGCCGCGTCTCTTTCTCCGGGCGCCCGGTAGCTGCAGCGTGATTTTGCGCGCCTTTTTAGGCTTTTCTAAAGGCGCCTCCAGATCAGGCGTCTGGGTCTCTCCCGGTTCCTCTTTGCTCCCTAATGGTCCGCCTAGGCGGCCGTTGGGAGAACCGGAGCCCTTGGGGTTGCTCTGCACCAACCCCCTTTGATAGTCCTTCTCTGAGAGAAGGTCGTCTTCCCTAACTAAAATGGCGTCGGCCATCTTGGCTAAGGGAATAAGGAGGGAAGAAACAACGGGGGGGGGGGGTAGAAGACAGCCCAACACTTAAAAACGAGGACTAAGGCAAAGACCAAGGACTCACGGAACACTGAGAGGTAAGGCAGAACACTGAAAGGGAAAGAAACTGCTCCTAGCTAGAAGAAATGAAGCCGAAAGGCACGGAGCTGTGCGGAGTTGCCTGCTCCACCTGGATAGGCAGGACGGAAACTGGCTTCCTCAGGCTGTTTTCCCGCCAAGTATCACAGGAAGTCAGAATCTTTTAGTCCTGCCTACCCGGATGGAGAGGGAAAACAACCCGCAGCTCAGGATGCCCTTGCCTCACGGGAGAAAAAGCAGCCCAAACAAGCTACCTACTCGGTTTGGGCAGGGCAGCCTGTTTTTACCACACAGGCCTGTGGATTTATTGTGATGCTACAAGAGATATTAGCCATACTCTTGTGCTCAGGTTGGGCCAAGATAGTAATTGTTTAAAGAACCAAGGGAGAAAGGCACCACTTTTAATATCAATCACACATTTCCTGCACAGGTTGTAATCTAACTAATAGCAAACAGATTTTTTTATTATTATAACTGCCAAACAGTATAAGAGCTTTGCCTCAAAATACAGTCCAAAGCATCTGGTCAGGCAGCAAACTCTGCATTTTGAACTTCAGCATGCAAAGATGTTTGGGGAGCATCACTCCCTGCCCACCCGGAAAAGGCACCAAGCAAAGGCCCTTTCTTTAACACCAAGTGCCAGGAAGCAAAGGCTAGCTGTTGCTGAACACCGTTAGCCCATTAGGTGGAAAGTGAGTCTCTAAGCCCTTTTGAAGAAGAAGAGTTGGTTTTCAAACCCTGCTTTTTTAATCTTTAAGGAGTCTCAAACTGGCTTACAATTGCCTTCCCTTCCCCTCCCCACAACAGACATCTTGTGAGGTAGGTGGGACTGAGAGAGTTCTGAGAAAACTTTGACTAGCTCAAGGTCACCCAGCTGGCTTCATGTGGAGGAGTGAGGAAACCAACCCGGTTCTCCAGGTTAGAGTCCGTTGCTCCTAACTACTATACCATACTGGCTCTTTCGGCCTGCAGTCAAAAAGGATTCATAATGTCTATGGCTCAAGTTATAATGCTTAATCACATAAGTCAGATATTTTGCCTCCAGTTAATTCTTTAAACCAGCATTTTTCATGCTAAACTCCATGTGTTTGATAGTGGTTTGTGAATTTTAGTTTTAAGAGTTTCCATATACCCAGCTATCATTTTAAACCAGGTTTTAAAGGAAATTAAGTTTCTGTGTCAAGGTAGGGAAATTTCTGTTTCTGTTTTAACGAAGGGAGGCTTCTATTCAAGGGAAATTATATTTCAAGAAACCTAATTCAATTTTTAAATTATTTTAAAGAATATTTTAATTAATATTAAGAATTGCTGCTCATTTCCTCTTGCTGAAAGTTACAGTGAACTGCAGCTTCTGAACCCTTTAGGGATGGGGTATGATTTGATCCGTTTGGCTGCATTTCCAGGGGTCCTAAAAAAAGAGAGACCACAGGAGATGGAGCCCAACTCTCCACTCTCCACTGCGTGGCATCCATAATACTTCAAGCCAACTGGTGCCAGTGAAGAACACCCACATCTCAGGAGGATGGCTACCCGGCAGGGTTCCCACTTGCCTGTTAATGGCAGGCAACTGCCTGTCAATTAACCGGCCTGCCCGCCGTCCCCCAGCTGGCCAGTGGGGGGCAGAAGGTGAGCTGAAGGGGAGTGATCCACCCACGTGCACGGCAGTGCGTGGCAAAATAATGTCCCTTCTGGGTTTACCCTGGAAGAGACGGGGATGCTCTAGCACGCCCCTAAAAAAAAATTATATAGAAACTATAGTTTTTGGAGGAATGTGCTAGAGCGTCCCTGCCACTTGTGGGGCAACCTGGAAGTGACGGAGACATTCTATCACATTCCTCCAAAAATTCTATGGTTTCCAAAGACTTTTTTTTTTGAGGGGCATGCTAGAGCATCCCCATTACTTCCGGGGTAAACCCAAAAGGGACATTATAGCAAGAGTGTGCATGCACAAGTCGCTCCCCCATACCACCACAAGGAAGCTCCCACTGGTGGTGAGTGGGGTCCTGGCAACCCTACTCCCCAGCCTCTAGGATCAACAGCTAGTCCATGGGGGAAGAAATTTGCCCTGAAAGTAGGTTCACTGGGCTAGTTCAGAATTTCTGCTCCAAAAATTTGAAGATGGCGTGGTGTAGTGGTTAGAGTTTTGAGTCCCCACTGAGGAGAATAGTACGGTATAAATGAAGCAGAAAAAGAAAAAGAAGACAGTAGCATTTTATAGGGGCACTACCTACCTCATGGCTCCCCAACCTTTTTGTGCCTCTGGGCCCCTTTGTAAATCTGACACCAGGTAATAAATACAACTACAAAATGGCTGCCACAGGAGGTGGAACCAACCATGAAGTGGCCATCATGAAGCCACCCCCCCCCCCCAAATAAACACACTGAGGAAGCTCAAGTGCAGTGAACAAGTGAAGTGGTTTTTTAAAAAAAATACACTGGGAATAAGAAAGAATACAACCAACACGGAGGTGGCAGCTGCTGACAAAATGTTATTTTAATCTGTGTAGTCAATCAGATCTCCACTGGCCAATCAGAAGCCCTGTCAGTCAGGACTCCCACTTGGCTCCATCTACTTTCTAAAATGCTTGGCTGGCACCAGTAAAGTTGCCAGTGGGTGCCATAGCACCCATAGGCACAGTGTTAGGGACCCCTGATCTAGCCCTAGACAGCAAACTCCAACTGGTAAGAGAAAAGTGCAGAAGGAACAGCATTTGTGGCAACAAACCTTTGCAGCCCATGGGGAGTGGGACCCAAGCCCCTCCCTCTGTTCTCCCCCTCACTGTGGCCCTCCCCCACAATTTGCCACTGACCAAGGGGAGGCATCAAGCTGTGCCTAAGCCTGTCTTGCTTGCACTAGCAAATCTCAGAAGATTATAGATGCAGAAAGCCTCTGCAAAAGCAACCTCTGTTTGTACAGATGCAAGAGGACCTCGGGGGGGGGGGGATATTGCCACAGCTGAATAGGAAGAGGACATGAAAGTATAGAAGAAGAAAAAAACCAGAATAAATGTTTTGCTCAGGAAGAGCCAGTATTTTCAACGACCAGAGAGATGTATGCTGCGGAGCAATTCTGCCTCCAGCAGCAAAACGTGTTTCTCCTCCACCATAATCAACCCTTTTGCCTACTTGGCTCTTCTTTGTCACAACTGTCTAGAACCCTCAATACGGAGCCAAGCCAGGTGTACATGGGGGAAACAACAGAGGGCATTACCTGACAGCCTGTACAAGTGACGCATAAGAGATGGCAGAGCAAGGAAAGAAAACACATTCATATCTCTCCCCCGCCTAGAATTTTCAGCAGAAAACTGGAAAGTTGGGGAGGGGGGAGCAGCACTAAAACACTCCTATCAAACATTATCTTTTGGAATAAATGGTCAGCTTTTTTCAGACTAGGTTTTATTCTCTCAAAATGTGTACTGTGACTATGGCATCAGAAAAAGAATTAGGAGACTGATGCACTACTTCAGTTAGGGTGGGATCAAGCTAAGTCAACTATAAACCAAAGAGTTAAAGATATTGAGTGACAAGTAGATCTAGCAAGAGTGCCTCTATTTATGGCTCCCCCCCTCCAAATTTATCCTTGTACTGGCAGCCTATCTCCGTTACTTAGAGATAAACAAATATAGGAGGGCTTTTACCTTGGGTAGGTGCGCAGCCTTACCCTCCGCTATGTTAGAGGGGAAATTCAAGAAGATACCCAGGGCAGAGAGACTATGCCCCTGCAAATCCGGGGATTTAGAAACCACTGAACATGTTCTCCTGAACTGTAACTATTACACTATACCCCTTTCTAAGTTTATTAAGCCCCTCATACTGAGAATGGGACCCGACAGGGAAAGAGAAAAGATAGAAAAGCTCCTACAAGGAGATAATCTCTCAATCACCTCTCAGGTAGCAAAATTTTGTATGGCTGCAATGAAAATTCGTTGCCACAGAGTAGTCTCTTAGTCCAAATGGCAGATGTAACTCGGATGTTATTTATTTTATTATTTTTATTCTTTTAAGTGACTTAAGACTCGGACTGTAACCCTTTGTCGGTAAGACCATTTTAGTCCATGTATCTTAGTTTATTTGCGGCCCCTTGGCCAGATAAAACATCTGAATCTAGGAGACTGACGTGCAGCCCAAAAGCATGAAAGAGCTCCCAAGGAGAGCAGGTTCCCAACTACAGTCCAAATATCTGTAATGAAAGGAACAGCCAGCCGGACAGGTTTCTTTCTGAGCTGGGGAGGAACAGGGTTCTCTTCATAAACAGAGCAGGCAGTTCTCCAAGTGAGTAAGGGCAGCCTTATGGCTTCTCAATTGTTCCACGAGAGTTGAATCCTTGAGCTGCTCCCTCCCTCCAGGGGTGTCCTTCCCCTTCCAGCAACAGCTCAATAAAGAACTTCTCAGCATCACACTGAAATGGCCTCAGAGAGAGAGAGAGAGAGAGAGAGAGAGAGAGAGAGAGAGAGAGAGAGAGAGAGAGAGAGAGAGAGAGAGACCTTCTCAACAGCTGCAGCTGATAAACTTTCTTGTCTCAGCTCAACAGCCCACGTTTCCATGCTTCTGTTCAGCTGGGGGGGGGGGGGGGCTCAGTCCTAATGATGGATAGACACCCAAAGCCAGCTATGAAAACAGCTTCTGGGGCAGAAAATTTTTCTGTGAGAGCCGACCCAAATTCCTGAGCTAGAAAAGGTCGGTTTAGGAGTCAGTAACTAACCGATCACCAGTACATAGCCAGTGACCTTATGGAAGTGAAAGCTGAAGAAGAGAATGGCATATTACAGACCAACAAATCAATTGCAGCTAGAACTTGAGATGGCCTTGGCAGCTCCAGTGGAGAGAGTGCAAAGGCAACTTTCTCCTCTTCATCGTGGGGTTATGCAAGAACCTACCGCAAGGTCTCTGTCTGCACCCTTCTTTGGAAGAAGGTGCCCCCACCTCTACAATCCTCCACCCCCCTTTCAGTGAAGTTGGTTGGCCTGCTTTCTGCTGTAAATACAGGTCTGTCCAAAAGGAATGTGGACAGAGGCTTCAAGAGGACCAAGCACAAAGCAAACAAGCGGTCAAAAGACAAGAACAGTTGAATGAGCGATGTTATTCCCCTCGATGCCAGAAGGACAATGTCCAAACCTCCGAGGAGCTTTAAGAAAGCTCTCTCAGAGGATATGGGAGTCAAAACCGCTCTTCATGGCTGCAGGGGTAGTCCTGCGCCCCAGTCTACTGGTTAGGAACCAGGGTGGAGTGCATTATTGCACCCCAAATTAGAAAGTTTCTTGGGTTCCTTGGGAGTCCCCTGAGGAACGTAGCGCTGAGATCAGCTCTCTACCGGAACGTCTCTTTGGCACCAAGCTTTGATCTCCTCTATCTATCACCAACTAAAGAACCATATTAAAGGGATGAAAACCTCATCTTCCAAAATCTGAGTAAGTTACAAAGACTCTTTTGTTTTTACCTGGATCTAGACGTTTTGAAGGATGGATAAAAACATCTATGAAATCCACGTCTCTCCACCCAATGTATGAGTGACTTTTTGAATATAAAAACCATCAGATAAAACGGCAGGAACTTTATCAATTTGATCAGCGGGCAGACAGAACAAATGAGACTCTTGAATGACATTATAACTACCAATTAGACTACGACGTTGAAAGGGGTGGGAGGAAAGGAGATTCCCTCCTCCCCAGCTCTGGCGTAGTTCGGGCTTAAGCAGGTCCTCCAGCCACGTTTTCCCTGGAAGTGACTTGTCTTGGAGAACCGGAAGACAGCAAGAAAGCAAACTTGTTGTTTCTTAAGGCGTCCAATAACAAAGGAACAGCACCATTGAGAGGTAAAAGTCAGAGATCGCAGGACCAGAAGTGCGTCTCCCCTGTGCAGCTGTTAAGCAATTCCTACATTCCTGGACATCGAGAGGAGGCGACAGAAGGTCCACGATCATCCAATTTCCTCTGTACTTCATGTTTCCTGACCCACTGCCGTGCTAGAGCGTCTGTAAACCTCGATGGTATTTTAAAGTTAAAAAGCTCTTCTCTATATTGACTGGAAGAATTTTAAACTATTTACATTGCCCGACATGCAAAATAGACTGAATTAAATTATCCATGCTATAAGATCAGTGACTTTGAGACCTGCCAAATTAACAAAAAGCATTTTTTCAGTGTAAACATCTGGATTTTACTAGGATCTTCTTAAGAAACTATTATGGATGAAGATGGCAAGAATATGCAAGAAATGATAATTAAACAATCTGATATGTTTGCAAAACAATACGATCTAATGTCTAAGCAACAAACACAGCTTTCAAAACAAATGAATCATTTAATGGCTATGTTGAACTCTTTAAGTCAATCTACTAATCAAATTAATCAAAAATTGGATACTATAACAGATGAAATCAAAAATATGAAAGCCCAAATTACAAAAATTAAAACGGATGTCAAAATAATGGATTCTACAGTGAAGAAGGTGGTTGAAGAACAGAAAGAGGTCAAGGAGAAACTGGGAAGCTATGATAAACAACTGGATGCTATTCACCTTCAAGAAGAGACTATAAAAGACCAGCTAGCTATGATGGATTTGAAAGTAAGAGAAGCTAACCTTCGAATACGCAATCTTCCTGAAGAACTTGGTGACACTAAAGAGACCATTATAAAAACATTGGCTAATCTATTTCAAATAAATGAGCAAAAATTAAACCATGCAATAAACAGAATATATAGAATTCCTTTACCGACCAGACTGGAGAAATTGAAAGCAAGAGACATTATGATCTCCTTCTACGACATCAGGATGAAAGATATCTTTATGCAAACTCATTATGAAAATCCCCTGTTAGTAGAAGGGATCCCGCTAATGATTCTCAAGGATATTCCTCGGCATTTACTGATAAAGAGATATACATACAAGAACTTCACCGCGACGTTACGGAAGAAAGGAATAAAATATCGCTGGATGTTGCCACAAGGGCTTACTTTCACTTACAAAGAGACCAGATTTACTGTCACCTCGTTGGAAGATGTTGAAAACTTTATGAGAAGCTATGAAAAAGAATTGGGGGACCTTATTTTGGAACAGGAACAGAACTGAGAAGAAGAAGACTTATCTCTGAAAGGAGCAGCTGGTGGATCATCTGGACATTCCAGACAAAAGACACTGGAAATAAAAGATGTTAGAATTGGCAGAAAAGGCAAATCACATTACTCTGACAAACCAAAAAGACAATGTACAAGCTGTGGGTGACTGGGAGGCATGGAGGGTTTAATCTGAAATGGAACTTAAATGGGAAATTTAAAGATTACTTACTGATCTAATCTACTTTTTAAAGATACTGCTGGAAAATATGATACATTAATTTTATTTTCAGTTTTACATAACTTCTTTATTAGTATATACAATGTTCAATAGTTAAAATTTACAACTGCTATGTTATGCTTGGTCAAAACAATGAAATAAGTTTTTTGGTTGGAAATATTGCATAATTGTAGTTGAATTGATATTGAACAAAAAGAATTATTTTTAATGACATAAAATAAAGTTTTGGTTAGAATTCTTAATACAAAAGAGCAAATAATTTGATAACCAGATGTAGGAAGATGAAGGGTGAGTTTTTTTTTTAATTTTATTTGATAACTGAGAGATAATTTCAACAATGTAATGTTTTTTGTTTTATTTTTTATTGATGATTTTTGCTAGTTGTTGAAATATCTGTATAAGGTGTTATAGAAAATAATAAAAATTATTACATATATATAAAAAAGAACAGTTGAATTAGCTGCATTTGTACTATAAAACACGGGTCTCCTGGTAACTCATCATGGTACTGTAGAGTTGCGGGAGGGTGGGAGGGGGACGACTGCATATTCTGGAGTAATGTGCATAATTCTGTCCACTGCTAATGTTATAATAAAGTAACTGAACAGAATTTTAATAGGTCCACTGACAGATTTTTTAAAAGCCCTACTAATCAGGTGCCCGCTTTAAAGACGGCATGCCATCATCTGGGAAAGGTCTGCCAAACTATTTTTTTCAGTGCAAGAAGCAGCGTTCTGAAAGCCACTATGAAGCAGAGTGCACACCAGAGGACACCGGCTCAGACACTCAGCAGTTCAGTCATCTGGAGCACAAAACAGCAGCAGCTCAGTGCACTCATGCAGCCGAGGACGACGAGTGCCAACTAGCAGAATCCTAGAGTTGGAAGGGGCCATACAAACCATCTAGTCCAACACCAAGAAGAGTTTCTACCATGCCACTGTTTTGATGAAGGATTGCGGGGGCAGGGGGAGAAGAGAAAGGAGACAAATGTGGGCTCGCCATCTCCCTCTTCTCATTTTCTTCACAAAGTTACACCTGGGGAGTCCTAACATCAATCTGCTACTCCTGCCCTATTCTTTTTGCCTCAGGGGTGGCAATTCAGATATTTTTCTAGAGGATGAGCCGCTCATCTGCAGCGTCAAGATTTAATTCAGAGACATGACCCTTTAGTTTGTGCTTACAGAAGAACCACCTCACCAACATTCAAAGAGGCTGACTTCTATTTGCTCAGACATGGAATCAACTTTCAGTTCCACCAGACCTTTGTCTTTCCCTCTAAGAGGACAGGTAAAGATCTAGGACAGGAAGCCCTACCTTTAGCAGAGGTATTGACAAGCTTTGGCGGGTGCCGTTGTTCATGCAGCACCTGCCAAAATCCACTTTCGGCCCAGTCCCCCATTGTCTGCCTCTCTCTCCTGAAGGTGCAGCAGACATCTGGATTTGATACCAACCTGCCAGTTGAAGGCCAGTGAAGTACACAGTCCCACACTTCCTTCCCCCAAGATTAGGATTAAAAGCAACACAATCTGTTCTTTCAGATTCTTCCAAGTATCAAAACAGGATCACACAACCTCCAGTTGTGTTACTTAATGCTAGCGAGTTTCTCACAATGCATCCAGCGTCCCAACAATGGCTATTTACTAAAGTTTCATACTAACATAGTCTACACCATTTTGACCTCAAGGATGGGTCTGTGGCATGGTAACCCCAAGGCTAGACTACTGTAATGTACTGTACATAAGTCTGCTTTTGAAGACCACCTGGGAACTTCAGATGGTGCAGAATACTGCAGCTTGATTACTAGTTAGGCAAAGTATGCATACTGCAGTTACTCCATTGGCTGCAGGTTTCTTCCTGGGTTCAATTCAAGGTACTGGTTAGTACCTAGAAAGACCTACATGGCCAAAGTCCTGCATATGTACAGGAGCACCTCTCATGATACGCTTCTCTGCAGAAGATTTGTTTGCTTGAACAAATGGGTGAGCTGGGGATCTGCCTGCCCCTGAGCGTTCAGTTGCAACCCCCACCGGGTGGAAGGGCCTGCACAACAAGTTCAGGAAGGCTCTCCCGCACTTTTATTGTTCTGCAGAAAGTGCAAAATGGAATTGTTCAGCAGGGCATTAGGGATTAAGAGTTGTAGTTAACACCTGTGAAATTTCACCACATTGTTTTTGTATGTATCACACCATGGTTTGCATTGCTTTTTAACCTTGTAACACAGCTTTAATGCATTGTTTGCTGTATGCCATTACCATCATTTTTGCATTATTTTCTAATCCAGTTTTAATGCATTGTTTGTATGTTTGTTGCACTCTTTGTTAACATTCTTTAAAGTATGTAATCTCCCTTGAGTCTCAGTGAGAAAGTCAGGCTATAAATGAAGTAGATAAACAGATTCTCACATCCATGTTCTGCTCGTGGAGCAACACGTATGAAAGAGCCATAGCCAAGCACCCACCAGAGGCCACCAAAGAACACCCTCATTGGCCAAGCAGTTTCCATGACGCAGTTCCTGGACCGTTGGCCATCCTTACCTGATCAAAGAGTTGCTTCCCTGTTGTGTTGGGCTGGATGGCAAACTCCAGCTCAGCATCCATGGTGGTAACTCGCACACTGATCTGGAATAGAAGAGGAAGAACTTCTGGTTAATGCACTAGAACACCACACAAAATCCATGAGCACAAGCAGCCAAGAAGAGATGGGCTGTTCTTAGTAAGTGTGAAGCCCATCCTGGTACAGCCCCCCCCCCCCATAGTATTATTCAGTTCTTCATTGATATACCAGCTGAAGATCATTCAGAGAATGGTAAAAGGGGAACCTAAGCCACTGAAAGATTAAGCACCTGTTTTATTTATATAATGCAATGCCCCCCCCACACACACACACAATGAAGTACACCAATAACCTTATGGCACACTACTCCAGATGAAGGAAATATGCTGCTCTCTGTTTATCTACTGGTGGAAAGTGCCATCAAATCACAACTGACTTATGGCAACCCCATATGGTTTTCAAGGCAAGAGATGTTCTGAGGTGGTTTACCATTGCCTGCCTCTGCATAGCAACCTTGGACTTCCTTGGCAGTCTCCCACCCAAATACTAACCAGGGCTGACGCTTCTGAGGTCGGGCCAGCCTGAGCCACCCAGGTTTATTTCCCACATTTCTGTCTTGCCCTTCCTCCAATGAGTTCCAGGCATCTGGTCCCTCCTTCCCATTTCATCTTCATAACACCATTTGGAGGGAGGTTGGCTGAGGAAATGCCACTGAACCAAAGTCACTCGGAGGGCTTCACAGCAGAATGGGGTAGTCAGGCCAAAGTCCAGCCCTCTCACCATTATAGCATGCTGTGGTTCCCACATGGAACCACGAGTCCCCCTTTCCGGAGGTTTGCGGCCACCACACCCCTTTCCCTATAATTACTGTTGGCTAGACCCCTGCAGGAGTCCTCCCCATGGAAGGAGCGCCTGACTGAACTCTCTATCATTTTGGAACTTTGCTTAGCAACTGACTCTTTCACCATGTTCTATGGTGGTGGAAAGGGCCGTCAAGTCGCAGTCAACTTATGGCAACCCCTAATGGGGTTTTCAAGGCAACAGAGGAGCAGGGTTGGTTTGCCATTGCCTGCCTCTGCATAGCAACCCTGGACTTGGTCTCCCATCCAAGTTGTCAAGAAACCAGTTCCTTTAAACAGATTCTTGTTCAATTCAAACAATGATTTAGGCTGAGGCCTAGAAAAGATGGAAGTTTTCCATACATACATACATGAACCTTTATTGGCATAATAACCATATTGGCAGAGACTTCCAGTAGGGCTGCTGAGCGAAGCACTGTGTCTCCCCGAGGGCTCCCGGTGGGGGAACCAAGAAACGTCTTAAATAGGGGTGTCAACGTGCCCCCCGATTCCTAAATAGTGGAACGGGTGTCAGGGAATCTCCTGCTGCCGATGAAGAGCGGTTTGACTCCTGAACTCTCTGAGTTTTAAGACTCCAGAGATTCAGAAGCAGTCCCGCCTGCTTGAGGGGTTTTACTTTGCCGAAGACATCTCTTTGGAATTAGGCTTCGCTCTCCCCTATCTACTACCATCTAAGCAACTATACAGAAGTAAGAATACCTCCTCTCCTAAAATCTGAGTAAGTTTAAAATAACTCTTTTGTTTTACCTGGATTTGGAAGTCCTGGGAGATTGCTAAACACATCTGTCAAATCCATATCTCCCCACCCAATGTTTAAATGACTCTTTAAAAACAAGAAAAGATCAGATAAACCGGCAGGAATCTTATCAATTTGATCAGTGGGAAGACATAACAACTAAGATTTTTGAAAGACACTTCAGTTACCAATCAGGAACTACTACGTATAAAGGGGAGGGTGGAGGAGTAATCCCCCCCCCAGAAGAGTCGTCTTTCTAACTAAACAAAGCTTTCCTGCCACATCCTTCCCAGAAACAATCTTTCATTGCGAGAGAGCCAGAGAACTTGGACTCGGAAGTGTGGCATTAGTGTGTAACTGGCAAATATCTCCCAAGTTCCTGAACATAAGGAAGATGGAAGGTTTACGACCCTGATTCCTGCAGCACCTCTTTGTTATTTACTACACTGGTGTATTTGCCTGGATTTTACCAACTGAGTTTTAACAGAATTTTCAGAAGTAGCAACCATGGAATATCTGACTAAACAGCTGGAACAATTCTCTGCTTCGATGAACATTCAATATCAACTTATTAATCAAAAACTGGACATTATCTAAGACGATCTCAAAGACATAAAACCCAAATTATCACAATGAGGTCAGAGGTGATACTAGAGGGCCCTCAAGTTGACAAGAGAGACGAAGAACAGAAGAATCTTGCAAAGGAAATGGAGAATTACAATAAACAAACTGCAATAACCCAGCTGACAACAACAATCTGAATGTGAGTGACTTTGACTTCTGTCTCTTCAATCTGCCTGATGAACTTTTTAACACCTGCTTGGAGGACTTAATGAGTAGAAAAACTGGAGCTATCGGGATCTTTTTCTTTGAATGTGGAAGATATTGCAACGTGGATTTACTATGAATATCATCTATCTGCAGAAGAAACCCTACCAACAACTTCCAAGGATCCTCTTCGACGCTTACTGTTCATGAGAAAAAGTGGGGGGAGGAGATTCCATCTCGTTGACACCTAAGCTCATGGCTGGGAGAAGGTGTTTGTTAACTGAACCCAATGCAGCTGTAGAGATTGGGTTTAATTAGCAAACGCACTTGATTGGCTGGAGATCCTGGCCTGCAACATGTTTCATTGGTCAAGTTGCATCATTGGCCGTGCACCTGATTGATTAACTAGAATCAGGCCAATGCAGGTCAGTGAGCATACAGCCAAAATCTTTCATTCCAGTTTTGCTCTGGCTGAGTACTTTGCCCTGTGTCAGGATTACATTTGACTTAATCGATCCTTAATTGAACATAGCAGATCATAGATTATAGACTACAATAGTTCTGGTTAGAAAGTCAAACAACTGTAAGTAGTTAAGCTAAGTTGAACAAAAAACAACAATGAGAAATGCAGGAGAAGTAATAGCATGGTGTATAGTTGATATAAAAATTAATTTTATAAAACAGTATTAATAACCCAAAAATGAGTAGCATATAGAACTGTAAAGCTAAGATAAAATATAATATAGAATATTGATAGCAATTAGATCATTTTATGACAATTTGTTAAATAGTGACAAAATGCTTTATTTATGGGCTCCCTTGAGAAGATGTAATTTTGGGAATGTATGTGTTGAATGTTTTATTTACCTTTAATAAAAATATATTTTTTTAAAAAGGATTACATTTGACTTTGGGACACTTCTTGATTTTGGTGGGTCATGCTGACCAGAAACCCTATCTTGGATTTTGAAACAGACGCTGGACTGTCTTTTTGGCAACATCTGGATTTTGAACCAATGCTTGTAAATGTGATCAGTCCAGACTTAAAGCTTTGTTGTTTTTATCCTCACTTTACTGATCTTTTTTATTGAATATTCTTCCATTTTAATAAATACTTATATTTTGTGGTGTTTTTGAATTCAGGAGGCTTCAATCTGAATCCAGTACTTTAGCCCTCTTTGGCTACAGCTATCCGATTGCTTGTTTTCTGAAACTTGCCTTGTAAGCGTCCTCCTACCTGGCAAGGGTGACTTTCTTAATTTTAGTCCCTGAAGGGCTGGAGGCTTTGTCCCTCGGTCTCTGGCTGGCTGGGTAGAAAACGGGCTGGTGGTTGTGCTACCTTAGGAATTGTGAGGACCCACAGTTCTGTCTTCCAGGTTTTGTTTTGCTTGACCTGCCCCACCCCTAGGACTCTTCAGTCGAGGGTCCCTCAACACAAGAACTAACCAGGGCCGACCCTTGCTTAGCTTTTGAGGTCCGACACTGTATACATGCCTTATCTGAGGAGGAGACAAAACCAGAGGCCAAACTGAAGAAAGACAAACTTCAGGATTTCTGAGGTCAACATCCTGGCCCAATTTTTATTTCACCCTGTCACTGGGGCACCCCTGTCAAGTCAGCTGAATGATTACGATTGCAGAAAGTTCTCAACTGTAACAGAAAAGAAGCTAAAACAAATATAATCTTACAAAAGTGTTCCCTGTTCTTTTAAGCTCTAATTGATTCCCCAATCTTAAGGCAGCAACACCACTAACTGCCTTGGATTGGGACACTTTGCCAAACCTGCCTGAGGAATTCTAACTCTTTAAGGGAAAGGAGTGTAGAAGTCGTAGCCAGGAGAAGGAGCTTTGACGCAGAAGCTCTCGTTCAGGTTTCTCATGAATTCACCAACCAAACTCCCTGAGCAACCCCCCTCCCTCACACAGGCCTGCAGATCTCCCCCCCCCCCCATCCCCACTTTCTGGTTTTTGAACATCCAGCCTTTTGGAAAACTTAAAAGTTCACACAGTTGTGCTGTAGTATTTTGGTTGCTCTTAATTAAACATATGTAGCTTTTATTGATTGGCACAATGGCAGCCTACCCTACAGGGCTGTTGTAAATATTACTGAGATGATTAAATTGTATTAGTGCCTGTTGATGCTTATAGGTCATGTGTAAAAACATTTCTTTTTTAAAGTTTAGGTTTTACACTGCACAGCCCACTTCACCCAGGGTTTTTCCCACCTGCCCAACTCTCATCTGAAGCAGCCTCACTCACTTCTAGCAGAAGTGCTAATAACCTGTTTGTACATACAAGGTGTATGAACGAACAGATTACAGGCACTTCTGCCATTCTCACTGGCTCCTGCATCTTTGCCCTGCTGTGAGTTTTGATATGTGGTTTGTAGGTTTAATTTACAGAACGTGAACAGGCATTTTTCAAACAAGCCAAATCAGAACCATATCTGAGGTATTTTATTCCAACAATTCTGCACTCTAGCATACAGATCTAAAAGTTCACTTTGCTACAGAAATACTGGCTTCAGAGAGGATGGTTACGCAGCACTCACAATGAAACACATCTAAGCATGCACACAGGACTCAAACCATTGGGGGGCACTTTAGATGGCTCTGCAGGAAAACACAAAGATGGAGATACAGCATCAATCTCCGGGGAAAGAATTAAAGAGTTGGAAGAGGCTTTGCTCTCTCTCACTGACACACCCTCGCATGTTCCACTGTCACCTCTGAACAAACTCAAACATCGGCACATCTGTTGCCTAGAGAGAAAAAACGGGAGGAGTTTTCTCACAGTGAGCAAAACCCCTCTTCTAAGCCACTGTCAAGAAGGAAGAGGGAGAAAAGAGAACCCCTTCAGGACAAAGTGACTCCAAACACAAACCCAGAGGAAAGGAAACCCGTCCCTCTGTCTCCCTGACATCAGGGACAGGAAACAGATCCAGTTCCGTCGAGGTCTGCCTCTGGCCCTGTGCTCCCACCGACCGGGGTGTCCCCTGCAGAAGAGCCTCCGCAGCCCCGTCTCTGGCGTTTGCTGCTCCCTGCACAGAGCTGGGTCTCCTCAGCGAGGGCAGCCCCTGCTCCACGTGGGAGGCAGCGGCAAGCGTTTCCCAGGGAATCCTTCCCGGCCCCAGCCATATCTGACCGGAATGCGCATGCTGCCTGGTGCCTGGTGCCGCTATCTATTACGACACACGTCCTGCAGGGCCCTTGAAAAACTGCATTCTCAGTATACTTTCCAGACCCACCTTCCGCCCACCCTGCCCTCCAGTGCACAGGCAAATTCCACACCAAGAGGCCCCAAAGACAAAGCCACATGTGTATCAAAGACATCTCCTGGCTACTCTGCAGGGATCTGCTTCTTTGATCCCCGTGTGTGCTCCAGAGGCACATGTGTGTGCCTCCCTGCTCAATAGCCAGACTTGCCAGAAGATCACTGCTTCTTTGGGGTGGGAGCCCAAACTCAGCAGCCCAAATCCCGCCATTCTCCCCCAGGCTGCCAGTAAGAGGAATGAAATACCTTCCTCCACCCCATTCACAGGGAAGCCTTCAGACCGCAAGGTCACGGCTGGGATACGGCCCCTCGTGGCTCTTCCGCAGGGCTCTCAACCGTCACCAGCCCTGCCATTAAAACAGAGTTCAGCTGCTGCTACAGAAGATAGATTTAGGGCAAATCAACATGGCAGCCAATTGCCCCATATGTGCAAACAACGGGGGGGGGGTCATGCACACGAGGGGAGGAGGAGCCCGAGTCAAATCCCGAGGGGTGGGGCACCCTCCGTTTGGAGGAGGAGTCCTGCCTCCGGGGCCCAGGTGCTGTTCTTTACTGCCCAGGACATGGAGAAGCCCAGAAGCGCAACACAGGGGGGGGGGGCGATGAGAAAAGGCCGATTCTCTGCTGTTCTCCTGCAAGGATGGGGGGGGGGGAGCGCAGAGGCATTCTGCTGTGCAGAGCCTGCTGGTTCTCTGCAGCACCATGCATTGTCTGGATTTCCTGGTGCACTGATAAGAAAACTGGACAAGCCAAGAAGCCACCTCCACACACACACGCCCTCACACACTTCCTGCCTTCTGCAGTGGGTAGAGAGATGCAAGCAAGAGGGAATCATGATCAGGCTGTCCCTTCCCACAATTCACACAGAAGCAGGCAATACTCGCACACCTGCGGAAACCAGGGCTTTAGCCCCTCCCTTCGGGCCTTCTTTAAGTGACGCTTTAGCTCAGAGCAATAGGACAAAGCCGGACCTCCCTCCCTGCTAGAGAATTTGGCCAAACTGATCACTACGGAGCTCCCCATTTGCCACAGAAGACAGCGCCGGCCCTAGGCTGTGGCTCAGTGCCAGGGCATCTGCTTGGCATGCAGAAGGTCCTGGGTTCAATCCCAGGCACAAACAGTTAAAAGGATCAGGTGGTAGGAGATATGAAAGGCCTCTGCCTGAGACCCAGAATCACTGCTGCCGGACAGAGCAGCCATTGTGGCCCTTGGGAGACCAGTGGCCTAACTGCACTTGTGTGTTAACACAGTGATAAAGTCTAGCCTGCAAGCTACCATTTGTCTTTTGCATTATCAAGTAAGAAGCTAACAGACATGAACCAAGAAGTACCTGGTAGCGAAGGTTCATCCTGCATGTGGCTACACAGAAAGACACACAGCACTTGAGGTCGCTGCGCACAAGTGTAGCTTCACATGCTCTACATGTGAAGTTGAGGTCCCTTGGCTTGAATGCCACCTCAGGTGACAGGAACACATGAAGCTGGCTGTACTGAATCAGACCCATGGACCATCACAGTCAGTATTATCTTCTCAGACCTGCAGCGGCTCTCCAGGGTGTCAGGTCGAGGTCTTTCGCATCACTTCCTAACTGGTCCTGACAACGGGAGCTGCCAGGGATTGAATCTGGGACCTTCTGCATGCCAAGCAGAGGCTCTTCCACTGAGCCATGACCCCTCCCCTCAAACTAGTCACAGTGATAGACCAAGAAATTTAAATAAGGAATTGCCCTAATTGTGCATGTATGTGTGTGTGGGGTGGGGGGAACGGTCATCAACGGGGAAAGGGCATGCCAGTGTGGAATGCAGACTCTCCCCATTAGCTCCCCCTTTCCCAGCTGAGGACATTTCTGGTAGAGCTCCTGGGGAGAGGGGCTGCTGAAAGACGGCGGGGGGGGGGGCTCTGCTCTCATCAGTGCCTCCCCTTCTATTGTTAAAGGGGGTCTTGTCCCTCTTGTTGAAACAGAGCTTTCTATCACCAGAATGTCCCATTTAGCCACAAACTCACGGGACTTGTCAAGCCCCCGCCCCCCAGCCTCACCTCGCTTCCTCCAAATGGAAACAGTGGCCTACTTTACAGGAGAGTTGTAAGGATGAATCAACCAAGAGAGCTTTGAGGCACAACTGTTGCTTCCGCAGGGAAGGGCCTCCCATGGGGGCGTTTCAAATGGGTTGGAAGCAACCCACAAAACCAGTGTTTTTACAAGCACTGCTAGCCTTCGCTTCCTCTGGATTAAGCCACGGGGAAGTCAGGATTTGACAGCTTGTCAGGTTAATGGCTACTGTACCTAGGCTGCATTTCCAGCCAGTATTAAGAGGCCTCCACCCCCACCCACCCCACCCCCTGCACCCTGACAAAACTATCCACCACATTATTCTCTTCCCTGCTCCTGGTGGGTAGAGCTGAAAGATGCCTGCCGGAGTACACAGAAACATTCCCCCTCCCAGCATCCCCAGGACCAGCCCAGCTTGGCCACCCCGCCAGCAGCATTGGGCATACTCACAGACATCTGGCCCCTTTTCCGCTGACTGCCCTCACTTTCTCTGCTGCTTGTGACTGCTCTTGGGGGGAGCCCGGCCCCGGGTCATATGAAAGTGCTTGCCATTGCTGAAGGGATTACGGTTAATTAAACCCGCCTGAAGAGGGGTTTTTTCATTGCCCTCAGCTGATCAGCCAACAGAATGCCAACAAAATGCCAACCAGGAGGCACTCCGGGGGTCCCAGGCTGGAGAAACCTCCAGGCGGCCGGCTGGGAAGAGGGGGTCCCACTTCCTGCTGCAGCTGGGGCTTTCTCTGGCTCACACCAGCCCCAGCTTCTCACCCGCCAGCCCCCAAGCCCCTCCTTCCACTGGGGATAGGGGAGGCGCCCCTCCTCCCTGGCCATTGCCAAGGTACCTGCACCCTTCAGCACTGATATGCCAGTGGGAGCCACTAAGGGCTCAGCGCTCTTCATTGCTTGTGGTCGCAGTCCTGAGGTACGGTTTTCTCCCACATAACAAAAAGAAATACTTAAGACATTCAGTAAAGGAGACTTTTGATTAAACTTCTGAAAGCCCACCCCAAGAATTGCATTGCAAGACAGAGCCCACCCCAAGAATTCCTCACAGCTCCCTGCGCGACAGGGCTGCGAGGGCATCTAGCAGAGCCAAGCATGAGTGTGTGAAACAGAAGCAAGGAACCAGGATAGGGTTGCCAGGAGATCCCCCGGAGTTACAACCGATCTCCAAGAGACAGAGATCATCGGTGCTCCTGGGGGGGGGGGGGAATGGCTGGTTTGGAAGGGGGCCTTTATGGTGGTATGTCCGGCTGAGGTCCCTCCCCTTCCTCAAGCTGGCCCTCTGCAGACTCCACCTCCAAATCTCCAGGAATTTCCCACTTCAGCTCTAAACCAGGAAGGTGCTGCGCTCATTCCAGAGCTTTGCAAGTTTTGAGGCAAAGCAGGGAAGAATCACAGTTCGGACTCTCTGGCAGCAAAAAAACCCCTTTGCCCACAGAGAGAGATTGCCGTTCCAGCCAGGTTATTTTTGTGACTAGGCAGCTTTACTCATCCGCTGTGCATAAAACCCAGGCACTTCCTTGTCAACATATGTCAAAGTTATGCCTAGTCTGCAGTTTGCTAAACAGATCATACTGATCAGAGTGACAGCTAAGTCATGTGAGTATGCTGGTCTGATCCAGTTTGTACAGCCAGGAATGGGGATTTCCAGAATGACTCATCTCAGGTGAACTGTGATTGGTCATGAATGTGTATATAAGTCTGTATAGTGAATGTAATTTACCTCTTGCTGAAATATATATGCTGGCGGAGCATGCTGTTGCTCAGAGCTGTGAATGTTAACAGCCAAAGGACTCTGTGTAGATATTGTAAATAAACTGTACATAGCAGAACTGCGTGGTGTGAAGTTGCTACCAGGTAAACTCCTGAAGTCCAGACAAGCTGTGCGCGACAGGGTTATGGGCCCAGATAGACTGCGCTGAGAGCTGGAGTATCTATTGGAGTTGGTGAGCTACTGCCGTGAGTTGCTGCTGTGAGCGGTTTGGATGTCTACAGAGGCCAGCGACGCTGAGGACCTTGATGTACAGTCTGCAGACGGGTCAGTTGTTTCTGACAAAGAGTCGGAGGAGGAACCAGGGGAAGATAATCAGCTACTGCTGGTGAGAGAAGATATCATGGCGCAAGCTGTTTCTGCCCTGCTGATTGATAAACTGACTGCAGATAACTATGCCGTGTGGTCTCTGCAAATGGAGCATTATCTTAAGCGTGAGTCATTGTGGACGTATGTGGATTCTCCCCCACAAGCTCCCACGCCTGAGGAAAGTTTAAAAGACCAGAAGGCATTGGCCACGTTGATATTAAGTGTTGCTGATGACCAGTTGGTGCATGTGGCGGGACTGGGGTCAGCTAAAGATGCCTGGAATAGCCTCAAGGCTGTATATGTGCAAGACATGGCTGGATCCCTTATTTCCCTGATGAGAAGGATTTATAGAAAGACTATGGAGCCAAATGAGAGTGTTAGAGCTCATTTGAATACCTTAGCCACGTATTTTCAACTGCTGGCTCAGAGGGGAAAGCAGATTTCTGACCAGGACCAGGTGTTTATTGTCTTAAGTTCCCTGACAGAGCGTTTCGACCCACTTATCTCAGCCCTTGAATCTGTGGATGCAGCAAAGTTATCTTTGCAGTACATCTCTGGGAGGTTGTTAGAGGAAGAGGCGCGATATACGCAGCGGGAGTTGGCAGTCGGCCAGACCGGGAGCTGTGCCAAGCAAGAGATAAGGAAGGAAGCAAGCCTCAGCTGTGAAGCAAGAAAGCCTATACCTGTGGCTTTACGTGTCAAGAAATGTTTCAGATGTGGAAAAGAGGGGCACATTCAAAGATTTTGCCCTGCTGCAAAGAAATACAAAGGAGGAAAAAAGACTCTAGTTGTGACCAAACAGCAAGCTACGCTGGTGAGAGCAAGTCCAGACTCCCTGAATGACTCTTGGATAATTGACTCAGGAGCTTCACAAATATTTGTGAGGGAGGAAAGGCTACTAATGAACTCACATCAATCGGCGTTAGGTCATGTAAGTTTGGCAGATGGAGGTTCTGCAACTGTTTCCTGTGAAGGAAGTGTAATGTTTGGAAGTTTAAACCATACATTCAATGATGTGCTTTGTATACCCTCTCTTGAGAAAAACATATTAAGTATAAGTGCACTAGATTCTGCTGGATTCAGTGTGACTTTCAGAAATAAGTGCTGTAATATTCTCAAAGGTGATAAAATTATGGCAGTGGGGAAATTGAAAGATAATGTGTATGTGCTAGAGAACATGGCAGGTAAAGCACAAACAGTGTTAAATAAAAACCCTCACCATAAGTGTATACATTTGCTACATAGAAAACTTGGCCATGTGGGCTGGGGCACCTTGAATAAAACTCTTGCCCTGCTGGGCAATGAGAAGGTTGAAGGGTGCAAAACATATCTGGATTGTGATGTGTGCAAGCAAAGTAAATCTAAAGCACACCCAGTTGCACCAAAGAGTGACAGAGTAACAAAAACCCCTCTATATCTTATTCATAGTGATGTGGTAGGCCCTTTCCCAGACAGTATATCTAAAAGAAAATATCTTCTTCTTTTGATAGATGATGCCACAAGATTCACATGGGTGTATCCCATAGCAAAGAAGTCAGAGGTGTGTGATACTATAAAGATGTGGGCTAACAATGTGCAAAGACAATTGGGGCATAAAATTTGTAAGTTCCAAAGTGATTTTGGGGGCGAGTACATGTCTGGTGAAATGGCTCATTGGTTTAAGACTCAAGGTATTGAACATAGAATTGCAAATGTATCTATGAGTCAAGAAAATGATGTTGCAGAGAGAAAGGCAGGAGTACTGCAAACAATGATAAAATCAATGCTACTTGATGCTGGATTGCCAAAAATGTTCTGGGCTGAAGCGGCAAAAAATGCTTGTTATATATCAAATAGAATTTGGACAAGTGCCACAAACAATATTCCATACAAGGCTTTGTATGGGAAAGATCCCAGTTTGGATCATATCAGGATATTTGGCAGTAAAGCATGGTGCGAATCCCCCTCGTGGCCTCACAGCAATATACCACTGAAACAACGTAGGAAAGGTGGTGAAAGAGCAAAAAAGTTGACATTCCTGGGGTATCAGACAGGAATGAAATCTTATCGTTTTGTAAATAACCAAAATGCATTAAGTTTCAGTCGTTCAGCTACATTCTGTGAGGATGCTAATTGGCCTAAGACACATGCAAACCAATTACCATCCACAGTAATGTTACCTATGAATGATGATTCTGATAACATGCCAGAGGTAAAACAGGAGGTGCAGTCACCAATATATGCAGACTCTGAGAGTGTGCAAAGTGCAGATCAGAGAGTAGTGCCAAGAGTGTCCTCTAGATCTACAAAAGGTATTCCACCTCAAAGGTATGGTGTAACTGCTAACCATGTGTTTGTAAAAGTTCCAACTGATTACAATGATGTGTTAAGTCTAGCCTCAGAAGAGAAAAATGCTTGGCTGCAAGCCATGGAGGCAGAATATAACTCATTGGTGTCAAATGAAGTATTTTCCTTATCTGAATTGCCGGCAGATAAGAAAACTCTGAGTTGCCGTTGGTTGTACAGACTCAAAACCTTGCCAAATGGGAATGTTAAATATAAGGCAAGATTAGTTGCGAGGGAATTTACGCAGGTGGTCGGACAGGAAACATCTAGGCCCAATTAAGAATTACCTAGGGGTGCAAGTCTCCAGAAATGAGAATGGTTGGTGTGCACTAAGCCAGGAGACTGAAATGTTTGAATACTGAAAGATGTCAATACTTGAAGAAATGGCTGTGTTTAACAAACGTTTGACTAGGGAGGCGTGTCAACATATGTCAAAGTTATGCCTAGTCTGCAGTTTGCTAAACAGATCATACTGATCAGAGTGACAGCTAAGTCATGTGAGTATGCTGGTCTGATCCAGTTTGTACAGCCAGGAATGGGGATTTCCAGAATGACTCATCTCAGGTGAACTGTGATTGGTCATGAATGTGTATATAAGTCTGTATAGTGAATGTAATTTACCTCTTGCTGAAATATATATGCTGGCGGAGCATGCTGTTGCTCAGAGCTGTGAATGTTAACAGCCAAAGGACTCTGTGTAGATATTGTAAATAAACTGTACATAGCAGAACTGCGTGGTGTGAAGTTGCTACCAGGTAAACTCCTGAAGTCCAGACAAGCTGTGCGCGACATTCCTCTGTATTCCAGATGGGGAGCCGCATTAGAGCCAAAGTGCCTCTGACAGCAACCACGGGTGCGAATCCCCCTCGTGGGCCTCACAGCAATTTTAAGGAACTACAAATGCTTCTAAAATGGCATCTGTCAGCAATGCTGATTCTGTGACCTTAAGCAGATGATGAGAGGGAGGGCATCTTGGCCATCTTCTGGTCACTGGGAGTGTGGGGGGTGTGGGAGGCAGTTGTGAGTTTCCTGCATTGTGCAGGGGGTTGGACTAGATGACCCTGGGGGTCCCTTCCAACTCTATGATTCTATGATTCATGGCCTCCGTCACTTGTAATCTGGCCCTCACAAGGTCAAAATAAAACAGGAGTCCAGCAGCACTAGTCTCCACTTCTCATTTTGGTGCCACAAGAATCCACTCATCGTTTTTTGTACTGTACCATAGGGATAAGAAACAAAGGCCTGATTTAAATCTGGAGCCGGCTAGCCAAACAACCAGCCCCTCGTGACTCTGCACCCACCCAGGGCCTCCATTAAACTGGGCTGAGACTCATGTCAAGCTCAGCTCTCTCACCTCTACTATGAATCCTCCTGAACAACCCCTCACCTCCTCCCCTCACATAGCACAGGTGCAACAGCACATCATCTCACGTTGCTGTCATTCTCACAGTTGCCACAAGGTCTGTCAAGCACTTCAAATGCTCCTGAGTGCTACATAATCCATCGCCTTCTCTAACTGGCACTTTTGCGGCTAGGACATTCCATCCTCCAGACACTCAATCTCCAAAATCTTGTTGCAAGGACTATATTGTTGTTCCTTGTTGTTCCTCCCCTTCCGCATGGATCTTACAGCAAGGGCCTGTTGCCGTCACAAAAGGCAAGCAACGCCACACGCATACCTGTCAATGTCCAGGCCTTTGTGTGAGCTTCAATTATTTGCCTTTGCGCTCCTGACAACACCACAGCATTACAACACAAACAGCAATTTTTTGATTAAGTTGAAAAAGCAGGGCTTCTACCCTTCAGCTCTCCCTTCATAGAATCATAGAGTTGGAAGGGACCACCAGGGTCATCTAGTCCAACCCCCTGCACAATGCAGGAAATTAACAACTACCTCCCCCCCCACATCCCCAGTGACCCCCACCCTCCCCCCACCATGCAGGATCCCACAATCAAAGCGCTCCCTACAGATGGCCATCCAGCCTCTGCTTAAAGACCTCCAAAGACGGGGACTCCACCACCCTCCGAGGCAGCGCATTCCACCCTTCCCCAAGCTCTGTGAGCCTGCCATTTCAGAAGCCTTCACTGGATTAAAAATGAATAAATAAAAATTCCTCGGGAGCTTCTCTGTCCAGTCCACTGGCACTCCATTCACAAAGACAGTTGCAGAATACAGGCTGCCCTCCTTCTTCTCCACACCCTCCCAAGCCATTACACCGGAGGCAAGATAAAGCTGAATCCAAGCCAGCAGAGCTAGAAAGCTAGAGGAAGAGTCCAGGGCTGCTTTTTTAAGCCCGCTGGAAAGGCTCCATAGCGTTGGTGGGAGACGTCTGGCCAGGGGTGTTGCAATACACAGGAGGGCATTTTAAATGTCCTCCTTGATTGTTAATCCATCAAGCCAACAGACTTCTCCTGCATTAGCCAGGCTGGCAAATAGATTCACAGAGCTCAGAGAGGGGGAGGGATAAAATACTCAGCCTTTGGACTGTTCCAAGCATAGCGTTCGCTCTAGTAAACTCTGCCCGCCCCACACACACTCATCTGTCTCAGGCTTCAGATCAGGGAGCAGAACACCTCCTCTGTCCAGAAGGCCCCCAGAGAAGCAGACCACTGCTGTCTTGGGGGGACACCAGCAAAAGCAAAGTGTGCAGGGCTCAAAGCCAGAAGCTGCAGCACTTAATTCAGGAGATCATAAAGTCTACCACTCTGACCCCCGAACTTTTTGAGCCGTTAGTCATCTCTGGAATTTTGAGAGGGGTATGAGCACCACCCCACAATGGCTGCCATGGGAGGTGGAACCAAGTTTGATCCCTCCCTCCTTCCTGGGAAGAAGGAAATCCTGAAGGGGAAATGAAGCCACAGCCTTCAGGTACTCTCTTCAGTGGCTTCATTTCCATTGAGCACCTGAGGTCAAATATCTGAGCATTTTGGAAGGGTTTCTTTTGTTATTTTAATTCCACATAGGAAGGGGTGGTGGCTTTATCTGACCATCAGGAGCAGCCCTACTGAAGCACAGTCACAGTGGATCGTCACAGCGGGATGCAGAGATGAGGGCATCTGCCTTATACATAATCGGACCCATCAAGTAAGTCTCGTCTACTCAGACCGGCAGGGCCCTACTTCAGGCGCCCCTGCTTTCTGAGACTGAGCAAGTGGCAACCCAGGAGAGGGCCTTCTCGGTCGTGGCACCAAAGCTTTTTAGACTGTGGCACAACTCAGCGGGAAGAAAGGAGGAGCCAGCAGTGAAGGATGCCCAACTGGTTCAGGATCGAACACACGCTGCCAGTCCCACCCCCGGAAATTCTGCAGCTGTATAAGGGTAGATCTACATGTTATGTATGCAGAGATGCTCTCCCTCCCTTTCTTCTTTAGCTTCAATTTTGTGGGGAGAAAAACTCCTTTCGCTCACCAAGGCCTGTCCCATGAGAGACCGAGACCTGTCATTTTTGTCAAGTATTCATGACAACTAACTAACCGCCTGCAAATGCCAGTGAATTCTCCATCAAGCTACAACCAGGCTAGCTGATGCCTTGGGCACTCTGTGGGTAAGAGTTTTGCACCCCACTAAAAAGCACAGCACAAAGCCACATTCCAGGGAAACCTCCTGCCCTCAGCCTGGGTTAAGGTTTGTTTTGTTCAGTGGTCACTCCCCCCACCCCCCGCATTTTCCAGCTAAACCCCTAAAGTCAGGGCTGGCAAGGACAAGACTCCTATCAGCCTTCAACCACTAAGCGCTATGGAACACAGTCCCACTTTGCAGGAGGGCTGTAAGTCATGCTTGAGATAGTTTTGCTAGGCTTGTTTTAATCAGCATCCATTTATTTTCTAACATACGTCTGGCTCCTTTGTTTGCGGCATCTTCACCTGTGCTTAGAAATACACATCACCTCTTGGATGAAATGTCTTCCTAGGTCTCCCACCCTCAGCCAAAGTGGTTTTGAACAACTGGAGGATCCTTTCAGGAGAAAGGGAATTCTTCTCATAGAAAAGCTCCCCGATAAGCACTTGATCAGAAATAGCAATTCAGAGCTGAAAGGGCTGATTCTACACCATGGGCACCATTGGCACCCACCAACACCTTTCCTGGTGCCTGCTAAGTTATCTTTAAAAGTGGGCAGTGCCAGGAGGAGCTTTTACCCAGCAAGACTTCTGATTGGCCGTTGGAGATTTGATTGGCTGTGTAGATTTTTATGCTACCACAGCATAAGGATCTTCATTGTGTGACTGAAGGTAAACTGCGGCAGCCATTTTGTGGCTGGCTACACCTCCTTCGGCAGCCATTTTGTGGCTGTGCCCACCACCCTGGGTCAGAATTCCAAAGGCGCCTGCTGGCTCAAAAAGACCGGGGACTCCTGCTCTGGCATAATTTAGAAGCAGAAAAAAGAAAGAGAGACCCCTCTTCCTTGGAAGTATGTCCTCTTTACTATGTTGGCACTATAGTCATTGAAGAGGTAAAGCTTTTCCAGTCCAAGATACAAGCAGGGAAGAATGACACCCGTAGTCATCAATCATTCGCATGCAGGAGGAGCTATCTTGATCTGCATTGTAGCACTTCATGTCTCCTTAGAGGAGTGATAAATTTTTGTTATGTTTTCCCTCGACTGGACGTGAACGTGGAGTGCATCCTGGAACATCATCAGGGAATTCTTTCAAGCCAATTCCAGTAACCTTGATATACAGGAAACCATCTGGTGTAGTCGACTAAGAATATTCTAACAGCAAAAATGAAAAGACAGCACCATTGATAAATCCCCAAGCACCATGAGAAGAATTAGCAGCCATTCTTGAATTGGTTCAGCAGCTGTGACAAACTCAAGTGGTCTTCTACCAGAGAAGCATCATTTTGCTTCCATTCAGTCCTGGAAACAACAGCTAGGCGGCTTACCAGCATACTGGTCATTTATGGTTCATTATCAAATTTCTCAGATGGAGAGTTGTAGGTAAAGATTATGCTAGACTGGGATCCTCTTTTGGTGATCTAGAAGCCAACAATGATTGGGGGGGGGTGTAATCTCTTTTCTTCCTGTCACCAGTGCTGGGCAGAGTTCACTGATCAGCTCTGGTGAAAACTGGGGTGGGGTGGGGGGCTTATGCTGGACTCTGGTCTCCTGTTGGAGCCACAGGTGTCCATGACAGCAAAATGTGCTTTTTCCCAGTTACATCCGGCTCCCTGCTTGCAGATGCCAGACCGAGCCACACTGATCCATGGTTCAGTAATCTCAAGGCTAGATTATTGTAACACACGCTACACAGGGCTGCCCTTAGGGTTCCCAACCTCCAGGTGGTAGCTGGAGATCTCCCACTATTACAGCTGAACTCAGGGTGACAGAGATCAGTTCACCGGGAGAAAATGGCTGCTTTGGAAATAGGACTCTATGCATTATTCACCATTGAAGCCCACCCCCCAAGCCATGTTCAGGCTCCACCCCTAAAATCTCCAGGTATTTCCCACCCCAGAGTTGGCAACCCAAGCTGCCCTTGAAGACGATCCAAGAGCTGCAGCTGGTACAAAATGCAACAACTCATCTGTCCTCTGGGAAAGGGACACTTTGCCACAGCTCCTCCCCTGAGGTCCCTCTCCACTGGCCGCTGCTTAGTATCCGTGGGCCATTCAAGGTGGTCGTGCTCACCTTTAAAGCCTTTCATGACCGGAGGCCCACATACTTGAAGGACCGCCTCTCCCTGCATTGCTCCCGTGTGGCAGCTCTGCTCTTCCCACCAGGGCCTGTTAGGAAGAGGCTCCCGCTGTCCGAGGCACTTTTCTTCTGCAGGCTGCGGCTCCAGCTGTTTCAGTGGCTCCCCCACACCTTGGGAACAGCCTCCCAGAAGAGGTTGGGGGGAGGGGCTCCTATTCTCCTGGCTTTCCAGTATCTGTCCTGGAGAACTTCTGGGCCAGCCTGGGCAAAGAGGGGATGCTCTACTGCCGGGGACAGAAGCTGCTTTTAGTTTTGTTTGAAATGTTCTTTAATGTTTATCAAATAGTTTTACATGATTTTTATGTTGTTGTTACCTGCCTTGGATCCTGGGATGACCGGGAGAAAGGCAGCTGTTATCAATAGTTTAAAATTAATTAATAAATAACAGTTTACTATAACTAGTTTCCCCACCATGACTCTGCCCATTCTCATCCCTTCTGTTGCCTCTTTATGCCCCCTTAGCAGCTCTCTCAAATTTAGTCCAGGAAAGGGGGCAAGAAACTTAACACCGTGTTAATATTTCGCATGAGTAGAGCAATCTCGGCACAGGTAGATGTTGGTGTGGTCCCTCCCCAGGGCGTTCCTTCCAAGAAACAGGGAACAAACAAGAACAAGCTAAACTGTATGGGGATCTGAGCTCCATAGTCTTCTTTTAATGCAAGACTCAGGGTAGGTGAGCAAGAGGGATTAAGCACCCAAAAGTGTCCCTTCCTACAGAGAGACAAAGATCCAGAAAAACTGACTCCCTCAAGACATCTTCCATATTTTCTATGGAAAAACTGAGAAATGTTGGAGAGCTAAAAAAAAAAAAAAACCTCCTAGACAATATTTCTGTCTCCTGCAATGAGTGAAATGTGCTAACACATCACCGTGTGCAAAAGTTCGCAGCTCTCTTTTGATGTAATATTGGGTTCATTTGCGTGTAGTCCTAAGAGCAGAGGAAAGAGCAGGAACGAACAAGGCCTGGCGAACTGATGGCTGTCCTAAAGTTTTACAAAAGAGCGGATGTTAATAAAGCCTTCAAATAGAATGCCTCACAGGTGAAGAATAACAGTGGCAGGAGGGAAAGGCCAAAGGACCCCATATGCAGAATGGCCCAGGCTAGACTCAGGAGTTCTCAAACTTATCATGTCTGTGGGTACCTTTGGAATTCCGATCCAGCGTGGGGGGCACAGCCACAAAATGGCTGCCACACAGGGAAGATCTTTGTGGTGTGGTGGAAGCAGCTGCCAAAGGCACATTTTTAAAAATCTGCACAGCCAATTAAATCTCCAGTGGCCAATCAGAAGCCTTGCTGGGCAAAAGCCCCACCTGGCCCCACCCACTTTCTAAAATCACTCGGCGGACCCCAGGAAAGATGTCAGCAGACTCCATGGTGCCCGCTGGCTCCGCACTGGGGACCCTGGGCTAGACACAAATTTAGTGCACGTAGACTGATGGTCAGAAGATTTGATGCCTGGGAAAGGGGCTTTCTGGACTCAAGTTGGAGGCCAACTCCCTTTTTACACAGGCAAGTAGCTCCTCCAAGAACCGCAGGCAGGCAGGCAGGCAGGCAGGCAGCTTTTTTGCCCCTGGGGCTGGCTAAGGCTGCCTCCATTTCCTTTTCTCTTTGCCCAGTGGAAGTGGCGATGCATTTGAAACTCCGGGAAGCAGAGGATTCCAGTGCATCTTTACCGCCTTCACTCCAGCACATGACGCCGCCACGTGTATATCAGCGTGTCTGCCCATGAGTGTGCCACATGCCCACCCACTCCCATGGGCTCCAACCCGAGAGGGGCTGCAGAGGATGCCCAAGCAGAGAGTTAGGAAGATACAGACAGAGGTCGGACACTCCTAGGACTCTCTCATCGCAAATGGGGATCCTGCCCTTCAGTGACCGCAGCTGAACAGGAAGCCTGCACTCATTTCCAGTAAAGACATGATTGCACATGTAGGACGAATAGCTTTTCAAGCCATCTGGGCCAAACTGTTCCTTGCATGTCAGACAGCCTCCCTTTCTGGGCAGTGAGAGCCTTGGGTGGGGCTAGGGAAGGACTTGGGACAGCTCAGAAGTTCTGCTGAGCAACGGCCAGGCAGCCGCAGTGCTCGGAAATAACCCCCAGTTACTCACCGTACGGCCCCTGCCTACCCAGACTGTGAGGTCTCGCTCCAAATATATCTTTAACCAGAAATGATTATATCAGAGCGGCTGATTTGACAAGCATTGCTAGCACTGCCAGCTCAAACTTTCATTTAAAAAAAAAAAAAAACCACGGAAGGGGACTCAGCACTCAACACACAGCACCAGTTTTGCAAGCAGGGAGGGCCCGCTGACAGGGGAAAGAGGAAGTGCGGGACTTCTCCATCGGAAACTTCCTGGACTCACACTCGGGATTTTAAGCAAGTTCAAGCACGGTAAGTAAGCCCATGAGGAAAGCAGTATGACCGGGCATAGGGTGGAAAGCCTGGCCTGAAATAAAAAAGGGGGGACTTCGAATTTCCTTCACGCAGCCAAGCTTAAACCAGCATTACCCGCCACACAGGGGCAATCAGAGCTAGCTGTGTACAAAAACTGTGGGTGCACCGAAGCAGCAGCAAGAAGTTCTCTTGGGTGTTTTTATTTGGTCTTTGTGCAATTTGCAAGACCTCTGTGAAAATTCCCACACAACAGCTTATGTGCCATGTTTCCCCTGGGTGCTCAATTAAAGATAGCAAAGTCATCCAGTTCAACTCACACCTCAAAGGGAAGCCACCAAAAGCAAGCCCCCCCCCCCCAGCTGCTCCATGGTGAAATCCCAAGAAAGAGACGGAGCTTGCCCTTTTCTGGTAAATACCAAGGCCACCTTCCTCGATGCGGGCCCCTGCACCCATTAAGGAGGGTTTTGTGTGTTTGGGGAGCTGGCCTGCAGGGTTTTTGCTCTGAGCTTCTTCACACCCTCGTTTTTCATTGCTGTCTTTCCAAGTTTTCCTTATCATTTCACTGTGTTTTCAAACCACCTTCGATCAGATTCGAGAAAACATGGAAAAAACACTGAAGAAACCACAACAAATGGAAAACGAGGATTTGAGGAAGAGCAGGGGCAAAACGCTGCAGGTTGGCCCCCAAATGGCAGGAAAACCTCCCTGTGAAAAGCCCCTCAGCCAGCAAGTGCTACAGGAGATGCTTGCTTGCAGCCGGGTGGTGAGAGCCAGAAACAATGCATTTTCTGTATAGCAGCCTTCGCCCTCTAGATCAGACTCCCAGTGAAAGCTTGTGAGAGTCTAACTCCTTTATGTAACTTCAGAAGGGGCATGAAACTGCTTTTTCGACCAGCCTTCTACTACAAGACTGGGGGATGTAATGCTTGTGAGCCATTTGGGTTGCTATTTTGCTGATCGCCCTGTGCTTCTATTATATTGCATTCTATTTTGTACTTTTGGGGTTTAACTGTGATCGTCTTCCTGAATACTGCTGTAAACATCTCTGCGTGCTGGAAAGGCAAGATTACATATTTTGCAAATAAAACAGTTTCAGAATAGCACCATTTTCATTGTTACAATTTAACTACTTCAAAGCTTTCTCCAGCACTGCAAAGCCTCAGTGCTGTGAGCCAAACAGGCCGAATGTGCTGCGGGAAGAAAACCAGCCCTGCGCTGCTAGGGTGGAGACTTAAAAGGTTCCAATATTTTTCAGCTGAGAGTCCACTCACATACTTTGGGGCCAGGTCATCAGAGGACACACCTGCAAGAGAACAGTTAGCCCCGAGTTCCACTGCCAAGACTGCAAATATCTGCAGCTCCAATTCTCAGATGTTTCAGCTAGAAATTCAAAATCTTCAGGTCAGAAGCAGCAACACTTTTTTCAGGCAGAAGAAGAGTTGGTTTTTAATATGCCGACTTTCTCTGCCACTTAAGGCAGAATCAAACCGACTTACAATCACCTTCCCTTCCCCTCCCCACAACAGATACTTTGTGAGGTGGGTGGGGCTGAGAAAGCTGTGACTAGCCCAAGGTCACCCAGCAGGCTTCATGTGTAGGAGTGGGGAAATGAATCCAGTTCACCAGATTAGCCTCCACCGCTCATGTGGAGGAGTGGGGAATCAAACCCGGTTCTCCAGATCAGACTCCACCACTCTTAACCACTACACCACGCTGGCTCTCTAGAAAACATGTGCATGAAAAATGGCCGGAAGATCCCATATTCCTGGTGCCTGCATGCATACCCAGCAGGTTATCCAACTGTTTCTGAAGGGCATCTGTACTACCTTTCATCCAGTGGTTCTCAACCTTTTTCCAACAGTGGCCCCCTTTCGACCTTGTTTCCTTCCTGCGGCCCCCTTCCTACCAGTAGAAAGGCAGTTATTTAAATGGTTTGTTTGTAAATAGCCAAGGAACAAAGAAGCATAAACAGCCACACAAAATGCACACATGCAGTTCTTATTGGGAAACTGAAATTTACAAAAAATACCCCACAAAAAGGGAATACAACACGCTAATAAACAGTGTTCACATACAAGGGAGAACAAAGCCTCTACCACCGTTGCACAAGATTACAGCGATACAAAAATCCAGTTGCAAGCGATGCATAGAAGTGCAATGAAGAAAGTAATGTGTTAGGTTTTCATGTGTTTCTGTTTTCTTCACTTCCCACTTCCTCTGTCTTGTGCCGTGGCCCCCCATTTATGCAATTTTCACCTGTGGCCCCCTTGGAATATCCGGGGGGCCCCTGGGGGGCCCTATGGCCCCAGGTTGAGAACCACTGATCTAGACTGTTTTGAACAGCCACTTCTCCTCTCCCCGCCCCATTCCACATAAGGAAGAGGATACCACCGGCTTGCTGGTCTACCAATCCACTGTAGTGCACCATCACCCCTCTCCTTGCACGTGTAATTGGGGTAGGCGAGAGTCTGCTGTTCTCACCGTCTTTCCTCATCACAGTCCCTTCCCCCCTTGCCTTTGATCAGAACAGGACTGCTAAATCTGGCATGTGGGTGGACCCCCATGCTACTATTTCACCATGTTCTCTGGATTGTTATACTGGAAAGCAGAGTTCTGGCTGTCAACCTTCTCAACTAAAGGTAAAGGTCCCCTGTGCAAGCACCGGGTCATTCCTGACCCATGGGGTGACGTCACATCCCGTTTACTAGGCAGACTTTGTTTGCGGGGTGGTTTGCCAGTGCCTTCCCCAGTCATCTTCCCTTTACCCCCAGCAAGCTGGGTACTCATTTTACCCACCTCGGAAGGATGGAAGGCTGAGTCAACCTTGAGCCAGCTACCTGAAACCAACTTCCGTCAGGATCGAACTCAGGTCGTGAGCAGAGCTTGGACTGCAGTACTGCAGCTTACCACTCTGCGCCACGGGGCTCCTTCTCAACTACCTGCCATTAAAAAATTTATTATTATGTATTTTATTAACATTTTAAAGATTACAAACACTTAAAAAATTGGTGCTAGTATGCTGTTGTCAGACAAGACTCCTGGTTTGTTTGTAAATGTTTGTTCGTCATGACAGAATAGTGCTCATGCATCCACCTAGGGAAAGGATGGGAAAATCCAAGAGGATTTCACAATATCCACCGTGTGCTGATTCTCCTCATGCAGATAATGTTGAACAGCAGTGACTTAACTGCCGAGAAGGGGCCCCACAGGCAGGGGACCCCCCACCCCGCAAACACCATTTTTTCCAACAGAATCTGTGCACGTCTTCTTGGAGCTCGACTCCAGCGCTGAGGGGCTGGGCCTGCCCCTGCTTACATCAGTCACCACCAATAACTGCCAAAGACTGGCCAATGTTCTTGGAAAGTGGCCGAAGCTACTGGCCACATTTTATGGGGGTGAGTTATGTGTGGTAGGAACTATTTTTAGCTTGTCCTGAGCCTACCACAAGTCAGCATCAGGCAAAAGTCAAATGTCTGAATTGCTGTCAACCTTTATATGCCCATTTTCCAAGTTGATGTCACTGAATCAAAATGAGGAGGAAAAAAAGTTTGCAAGGAATTAAGTTATGCACTTAAAATAAGAGTTATTTTGCCGTTATTACTCCAGCTCATGAGCAAGGGTTTCTGTTCAGATTAATGAGTCTGGGAAAGGTTCAGATAGAGGGAGAAACGGTGGCAGATTTGGGAGAGGTCAGCCCTGCACCAGCTTCTCATGTCGGGAGGGGGCTTCCGAGCACTTAGCGAGCTGAGGGCATAAACAGCAGAGGAAGGAGACCAGATCCATAGGGGCACACACACACACACACCACGCGGCCCAAGTGACCAGGCTCCTGCACCGCTGCTACTGCTCCCCAAGACTGTCCTTGCAATAAAGACCCCCCCACAAAAAAAACACTGAAACCCCACCACCATTGCTGTTGTGCCACGCCCACAAAGTTCATTTGGGCCACAAACTGTCCACCGCTGGCATCTGGAGCCACTGTCATTTGCTAGCCTGAGAGAGAATGTGGGGGGCAGTTTCCAGTAGCTGCAACACCCCCCCCACCCAAGGTCACCAAACCAGCAGCGGCCTCATCTGCCTTCTCTCGGTTTCACAGCGGCAGGGGCCGTAGCACAGGCCTTGTCCCCTCGGAGCCCGGCTGCTGAGGGTGCACCAAGGGCTCCTTCTGGAGAGAAGCCAGAAAGAGGGTAGGGAGGAGAGCCCAGCCATGGCAGAGAGAGCCCACCAGCCACGTCCAGCAAGTCTGAACAGCATCGGAGCGCTGACCGGTGGAGCGGCCAGAAACAGGGAAGGTCTCTCCATCAGGACTACATCTCACATAGAGACCAAGAGGTCAATCCAAGGCAGAGACCAAGAGGTCAATCCACTGGCGAATTCTATGTCCTGTCCAGACTGCATGGCCATTTCAGCCAAGGCGTGAGTTGCCTGGTCTTGTTTAGAAAAAGAAACTGTTTCAATGGTCATGGGTGGTAATGTTAAGAATTGGGGGAGGGGGACCCAGAATATACACCATTTTTTCCTGAGGCTTTTATTTTTCTGCAAAGTATTTTCTTTTAGAATGTCTGAACTGCATTTTAGGAAACAGTATTTGCCTCAATCAAGTTGTGAAGATTTTTATGTAATACAGTCTACTGCATTAGATAATAATAATTCATGTGTATACTGTTGACACGTAATATTTTCAAGGATATTTGTTTAAATGTGACCAGTTTTGTCTGATTAATATGGTATTAGCGCAATGTGGCGCCTGCTGGTGTCATTTCCCCCCACCCTCCACCCCCGTACTTCCCCCTGCCGGGCTTTTCAGGATGTGGGTGGTATAGAAGTAGCTATAGTCTCAGCTATGATATCACTACTCTTTTCTTGCTGAGTTTCCGATTTAACTGAGAGTTCAAACACTTTTTGTCTGTCAATGAACCTTGTTTGCTTAGAGCTAGTTAATTGAAACAGTTATAGAAAAGTTGGATTAATTGCTTTTTTAATAGAAGAGTTGAGATTGGCCTTATCTTACAATGTTAGATGTAACTCATGTGCACATGCTCATTGGCTTATTTACACTTATGTTGATTATTTGATATTTAGTTATGAACCAATCAGGTATCTAGATAATAACCACATGATTGATAGAGCAAATTTAGAGAAAGATAAGATTGATATTTTTCTATAAATATGCAGTCCTGTGACAAGTACATCAGATTTATCTGGATGAAATGTACCTAAACAAGACTAGGTGAGACAACTTGGGCTTTTTGCAATCTTTAAAAGTGGTGAGTCAAAAGCTGAAACCTCATTTGCTTTTAAAAACTATAATATGATTAAGTAATACTAGGAACATTGATAATTTTAGCATTTATCTTCACAGTAATTGTAGCGTTAACTTTTTCATGCCTGTATTTTTCTGTCTTACTCAATAAAAAGAATATTTTATTTTTTCAATAAAAGACAAATGTTTTTACAGGTGTTCTGTCTTGTCTGCTGGCTAATAGTTCAGAGAACTGAACTCTACCCAATACTCTTTTGTATTACCAGAATTAAAGGTCGTTAGTCTTCCTTTAATAGATAAACCCGGAAGAACTCTGCTGCTAAACACGTTTGCACAGGCAAATCCTAAAAAAATTTGTTTTGTGCAGGTCCTCTAATAGGATGCAGGAGGGAATCTCTCGCTACAGGTGAGTGTTCACTCCTGGCTGCCCTCAGACAAGTGATGGGGCTTTCAAGAGATAAATTACTGCAACGGCCGGCACCGGAGAGGACTGGGAAGCACTGGGCCTTCCTCGGACAATGCTTGGCCCCTTTTTTCGCCTCCCTCAGGCCTTCCTTCACTTCTTTCTGTTGCCCTTGCCTTCTTTGAAAAACAAGCTTGTTCTTCAGATGGTATATAACTCCAATGGACATTAAAAAGATTAATAAAAATGCCGACAGTAGATGCTGGAAATGTAAAAACAATGGATGGGACTTACTTTCATACCTGGTGGTCATGCAAGAAAGCAGGGTGGATAAAAATCAATGACGGGGAAACAACCATTTTTTTTAAAATTTAAATTGGATTTTTTAAAATAAAATGCTTTTGGAGGAAAAATCTACATATAGTTTTCTATTTAAGATACATTATAGTCCAAAGTCTATTCATCAAGAAATAGGGATTAGTTTTTGATTATAAGGACATAAGAACATAAGAAAAGCCATGCTGGATCAGATCAAGGCCCATCAAGTCCAGCAGTCTGTTCACACAGTGGCCAACCAGGTGCCTCTAGGAAGCCCACAAGGAAGAAGACTGCAGCAGCACCATCCTGCCTGTGTTCCACCGCACCCAAAATAATAGGCATGCTCCTCTGATACTAGAGAGAATAGGTATGCAGCATGACTAATATCCATTCTAACTAACAGCCATGAATATCCCTCTCCTCCATGAATATGTCCACTCCCCTCTTAAGGCCCTCCAAACTGGCAGCCATCACCACATCCTGGGGCAGGGAGTTCCACAATTTAACTATGCGTTGTGTAAAGAAATATTTCCTTTTATCAGTTTTGAATCTCTCACCCTCCAGCTCCAGCAGATGACCCCGTGTTCTCGTATTACGAGAGAGGGAGAAAAGCTTCTCTCTCCAAACCATGCATAATTTTATAGACCTTTATCATGTCCCCCCTCAACCGCCTTCTTTCCAGGCTAAACAGCCCTAAGTGTTTTAACCGCTCCTCATAGGGCAGTTGCTATAGTCTCATCAATTTGGTTGCTCTTTTCTGCACCTTCTCAAGCTCTGCAATATCCTTTTTTAGGTGTGGTGACCAGAATTGCATACAGTATTCCAAGTGTGGTCTTACCATAGATTTGTACAAGGGCAGTATGATATCAGCAGTTTTATTCTCTATTCCTCGTCTAATTATGGCCAGCATGGAATTTGCCTTTTTTACAACAGCCGCACACTGGGTTGACATCTTCATCATGCGATCCACTACCACCCCAATATCCCTTTCTAGGCCTGTCGCTGCCAGCACAAATCCCATCAGTGTATATGTGTAGTTGGAATTTTTTGCCCCAATATGCATCACTTTACACTTACATTGAATCTTATTTGCCATTTTAATGCCCATTCTTCCAGTTTGTAGAGATCCTTTTGGAGCTCTTCAGTCAGATTTTGTTTTAACCACCCTAAATAATTTGGTGTCATCTGCAATCTTGGCCACTTTGCTGTTCACCCACAACTCCAGGTCATTGATGAACAGGATGAAAAGCACCAGTCCCAACACAGATTCCTGAGGCAACCCACTGCTCACATCATGCCATTGTGAGAACTGACCATTGATTCCTACTCTCTGCTTCCTATTTTTCAGCCAGCTCTCAACACATAAGAGGACTTGTCCTCTTATCCCATGACTATGATGTCTGCTAAGCAGTCTTTGGTGGGGGACTTTGTAAAAAGCCTTTTGGAAATCCAAATACACAATATCCACAGGCTCATTCCTGTCCACATGCTTATGGACACTTTTCAAAAAACTCTAATAGGTTAGTGAGACAGGACCTACCTTGCCCTTCAATATGCTTGACAATTCTATCTTTAATAATGCTTTCCATCAATTTACCTGGAACAGACGTTAAGCTAACTGGCCTGTAGTTTCCTGGGTCCCCCCTTGGAACCTTTTTTTATAAATGGGTGTTACATTGGCCATTCTCCAGTCCTCTGGTACAGAGGCTGATCTAAGGGACATGTTACATAACTTTGTTAGGAGTTCAGCAATTTCCCATTTGAGTTCTTGAAGAATTATGTAGCATGAGGCTGTATATTTATGCAATGTTTAATTTTTTTGGTAAACGAATTCCTTTAATCCATTCACAATGTCATGCTCTTCCAGAGGTTTCTGTAAGATTATTTTGGGCAGTTTTTCTAACGAGAAGATAGTATCACAGATGCTTATTTTTGTAGTTCTCAAAAGTGTAAATGTGTCTGCAGAGATAACATGCCTTTTCTTCACAGCAAAAATGTTATAAAATAAACATACAGAGTTGAGGAAAAAACTTTAATCCCATTGTTGCTTTGCAAATTTATATACACAGAATCAACCCCTTACCTCTTAAATGCTAAGTTCTAAGAGGTTCAATGAATAGATTGTTTGGAGTGGAATAGATCTGCACAAGTAGCTAAGTGTGAAGCAGTAAAAATGAAAGTGCATCCTTGTGAGCAGAATACTGCACAAGTCTTGGGATCTTTGTGTAATAATTGTGCAAGTCAGTTGCATGTCTGTGCAACTCAGACTTGAGGCAAGTGCTGAAGACTGGCAACCTCTTCCCAATCCCACTGGGTTCCAACAATTCTCCTTACACTTAAATGTACACAATAGGCCACTTGAATGTAAAAGCAAATCCAAAGGGGTGGTGGTGGAAATAGTAACTGGGATCTGTAAGTCCTTGGCAAGACCTTGAAGTGCTTGCCAGTCAACTAATAAGAGTTCACTAGTTCCAGGCCCTTCTTCCCAGGGCTCGCCTGACGTTGTCCAAATGTTAAAGTCTCTATCTGGAACTTCAGTCCTGCAGCAGGAATCCCTGAAGTTCTCTGCTCCAGTCCTTGGTCCCCCTTTCCCAACTCTCCACCAGCCTGTTTCTCCTCCTCGGCCTGTTCTTCCTGCCAGCCTGCTCCAGCCTAGGCCCACCAGCTGTATCCCTCCTCCTCCCTCTTCCCCTCTGGAAAAAGGAAGGCCAGCCTGTCCAGAGCCAGGGCTGCTGGGAGATAATAGCCCCTTTGAAATTCCTTTACACACGTGTGTATAGCCTGAGGTTTATCACAATAATCTCTCCCTGGAGGAGAAAACCTATAACGGCAGCAGGCTGTAAAAGAGACCCAGTTTGGGAATATTTTAATGAAGTTCCTCTTCCTGGCAATAATTTCACAATTACCTGTCTGTGTATTTTTAATAGTATAACCAAATCAGTAATTTTTGATATAACTGTAAAAACTACTCTGAAAATTTATTATTCCCAAAATGAAACCTTCATCTGGTTGTAAATATTAAGATTATACCAGCAAAAATGAGTCTTTCTGTAAAAACACCCATAATTTAAATCAAGTCTTACTAACTAGTGATTTAAATCATGATTTATATCGATTTGATTTAAATCAAGTCCACCCTGCAAGAAAGGCAAGAACTTTTGGATAGACATTCACTAAGAAATGTGGAAGATTTTAAAATTGACTTTCCTCTAGACCCAGAGACAATGTTGCTAGGAATACTTCTGATAGACTTGAATAGAAACAATACAGAATTGTTTCAGTATATGATAACAGCAGCCAGAGTAGTTCTAGCATCAATGTGGAAGCAAGAGGAAATGCCAGGGATTGAAAGCTGGTGAGAGAAAATGGCAGAATATGCAGTTATGGCCAAGTTGACACAATTGTTGAATAAGAGGCCTTTGGGGGAACTGCAAAGAAAATGGGAAAGTTACTATGATTATGTAAAACAAATACCAGGTTGACGCATAATATCGAAAAGGTGAAATATATATTAAGACTGTGATGTTACAGTTTTGCAATTGTAATAGTATTCTTACTGTATGGCTGGAGCAGTTATTCTAATATAGCAATTAGGACAGATATGGTGTCAGGAATCATTTATTGTAGCATTAGTAAAATAGATTTGACTATTTGCAATTAAGAGGTTATTATTAACAATGAGTACCCAGCTTGCTGGGGGTAAAGGGAAGGTGACTGGGGAAGGCACTGGCAAACCACCCCGCAAACAAAGTCTGCATAGAAAACGTCGGGATGTGACGTCACCCCATGGGTCAGGAATGACCCGGTGCTTGCACAGGGGACCTTTACCTTTATTAACAATATGATGGGTATAGGCACAGTTTGGAAGGGTGGAAGGGCTGTATGTATGTGGTAGTATGTGTGTTATGTTTTGTTTTTTTCTTTGTCAAAAAATTAATAAAATTTATATTAAGAAAAAAGAAAAACAAGCTTAAAAGTCTTTTTCCTGTAAATATTTTAAAACAGCCCCCCATAAAAGTCTTATTAATACAGGAAGCCTGATAGATGTTTAAATGACAAGAATATCACTTCCAAACAAAGCACACACCTTGACAGACTGATGGACAGGATCTGAACAGGGCGGCTTCAAGCGTTGCCATGGGCCTCTTTTGCAAAACAAGAAGGGAGGCATTGTGTTTGGCTCCGCCTCCTGTGGCAGCCTCTCAAAATTTCAAAGGTGCCCACAGGTTCAAAAAGATTGGGGACCCCTGGGATACACTATTGAATAGTTCAGTGCTATAAAGGTTCACAAAATCTTCCTGGAAAACCACCAATTTTTCCTTCATGGTTTCAAAACTTCCAGAAACTCTCTCTCTAATGAGGGCAAATGAGCTTGAGCTGCTGCAGAAGGACCCTAGATATACAGCAGTGTGCAAAAACTAGTTTGGCGCTTGGCACCACCGGTGCTTTCACACATCCTGAATAATGCACTTTCAATGCACTTTGCAGCTGGATTTTACTGTGTGAAACGGCAAAATCCACTTGCAAAAGATCATCAAAGTGTATTGAAAGTGGACTGAAAGTACATTATTCAGGATGTCCAAACCAGTGGGTGTGAACTAACCCCATTCTGGCCAAGGAGGTCTCCGTGGGCTTTGGAGAGGTTGGGCTTTACAGGGAACACAACAGATGGCCGTTAACTCTTGGGGCTTCCAGTGATCCGATGGCCCTACTCCCCACAAGCAGGCCTGGTTGCTCCTGCTTCTGTGGGCTGGAGGAATATCAAGCAATTTCTCTCCCTACACTCTGTCTGTGAAAACCCCGAGAACTGGGCCAATGTTAAGTGGGCTTCACTTTCACCTTTGACTGGATGAAGGATCGAAGCTCAGGCTTGGAAATCACTGAGGGGCTTTGTTTGTGACAGACTTTAAAAGTACTGCAATAATCCCCCCAAAGCTTCTGTTCTCTAGGATTAAACTTTCACAACTGGGTAAGGCTGTAGCCATGCAGTTAAGACGTTCCTTGGGCACAGCCAGAGATGCCACATGCACCAATGCATGGCCAGCAACTAGGATGTGGCCACTGTACTACACAGCCAATTACATCTGAGCACACGAGGGCGGCCGGGGAACAGAACACAGCGGGGGGGGGGGGGCAGACGGACCAGCAGCTGAGATGGGGAAAGAAGGGAAGTAAAGATAATGAAGGGAACTTAGGCGCTAAATTGTCTATGGGAAACCCGCTTCCCTTAGCACTTCTGCTCTGCAGGGGCAGGATGGAGTTCCAAATTTGAACTAAAAAGAAGACACACACACCCCCCCAAAGGGAATGGATGAGAAGCAAGCCCAAGGGCCTTAGACACTGCCCCTTAAGATATCAGAGAAGGAAAGAAGGGGGAGAGAGAAAGTGACTAACACCCAAAACAGACTCCATGGCAATGCTGGAAAGCAGCAACAGAAACCCCTGCGCTGGCAGTTTACCATTCATTCCTTTTACACAATCACTAGCGCTGCCTTTATAGGAAAGCTTTGACAGCAATTTTGAGAGAGGCCGTAGCAGATAGCTCAATGAAAACATCAACCCAGGGTGCCACCACAGTGAAAAAGGCAAACTCTCTGCTGGGGATTATTAGGAAAGGTATTAAAAACAAAGCAACCAGTATTATAATGTCCCTGTATAGATCTGGGGGGTGGCCCCTCATCGGGAGTACTGTGTGCATTTCTGCACCACCACGTCTCAAAGGACATCGGAGAGATGGAAAAAGTACAGAAGAGGGCAAGCGAAATGATTAGGAGGCTGGGACACCTTCCCTATGAGGAAAGGCGGAAGAGTGTGGGGATTTTCAATTTAGAAGAGAGACAACCGGGGGTGGGGGTGGTGATAGACATTTATATTCATCTTCAGGTTTCTGTGCAGTCCCACATGAAATTATGCACAGGATAGAGAGAGTGGACAGAGAACTTTCCCTCCCTCTCCCAAAATAAGAGAACTTAGGGGCATTCAATTAAGTTGATGGGCAACGCATTGAGGATGGACCAAAAATACTTCTTTACTCAACGAGTGATTAAAATGTGGAATTCTCTGGCACAGTCAGCTATAAAAGGGGATCGGACAGATTCATAGAGGTTTACCAGCAGCTACTAGCTATGGTTACTAAAGCAAGCCTCTGGACCCCGGTGCCAGGAGGCAGCATCAGAAGGAGGCAGCTTTTGCCCTCCGTGCCCTGCTTGTTGGCCCACCAGGGCAACTGTTTAGCTGCTGTGTGAAACAGGATGCTGGACTAGGTGGAGCGCAGGTCTGATCCAGCTGGACTCTTCTGGCGTTCTTGATGACAGAACAAGAAACTGGAGCTAGCAGGTTGTCATCAAGTGTTGCCCAGCAGGATGGCAACATTTGACCATTGTGCCTGGAGTAAGATGCGCGAAGGGCGCCACCTTAGCCTGAGCCGCCCAGTACACTTAGGCCATCCGCACACATTGTGCTTGGTGTGGGTTGGCAAGGCAGGGGCCAGCCCAACCAAGAGACATTTATGTCGTATCTGGTCCTCGTAACAATTGAGTTCAACACCCCTGTTCTAAGGGATTTCTCAGAACCATAGAGTTGGAAGGACCACCAGGGTCATCTAGTCCAACCCCCTGCACAATGCAGGAAATTAACAATTGACTCCCCCCACATCCCCAGTGACCCCAACCCTCCCACCGCCATGCAGGATCCCACAATCAAAGCACTCCTGACAGATGGCCATCTAGCCTCTGCTTAAAGACCTCCAAAGACTCCACCACCCTCCAAGGCAGCACATTCCACCATCAAACAGCCCTCGCCATAAGAAAGTTCTTCCTAATGTTTAGGTGGAATCGCTTTTCTATTAGTTTAAATCCATTACTCCGTGTCCTAGTCTCTGGAACAACAGAGAACAAGCTAGTTCCCTCATCAACATGACATCCCTTCAAATATTTAAACAAGGCTATCATGTCTCCCCTCAACCTTCTCTTCTCCAATCTAAACAAACCCAACTCCCTAAGTCTCTCCTCATAGGGCATGGATTCCAGACCTTTGACCATTCTGGTCACCCTCCTCTGGACATGCTCCAACTTGTCAACATCCTTCTTAAATTGTGGAGCCCCAAACTGGACACAGTATTCCAAGTGAGGTCTGACCAATGCAGAATCCAGTGGTAGTATTACTTCCCTTGATCTAGACACAATACTCCTATTGATGCAGCCCAGAATTGCATTGGCCTTCTTAGCCGCCATATCACACTGTTGACTCATGTTCAGTTTGTGGTCCACTAAGACTCCCAGACCTCTTTCACATGTACTGTTGTCAAGCCAACTCTCTCCCATCCTGTACCTGTGCCTTATGTTGTTTCTGCCTAGATGAAGTACACTTCTCCCTATTGAAATCCATTTTATTGCTTATGGCCCAGCTCTCCAGTCTATTGAAGACATTCTGAACTCTGACCCTACCCTCTGCGGTATTAACTACCCTTCCTAACTTGGTGTCATCTGCAAATTTGTTTAGCATGCTCTCTATTCCATCATCCAAGTCATTTATAAAAAAATATTAAATAGTACCGGTCCCAGGACAGACCCCTGTGGTACCCCACTGGTCACTCCTCTCCAGGATGAAGTTGTGCCATTAATGAGCACCCTTTGGGTTCGGTTGGTCAATCAATTACCAATCCACCTAACAGTAGCAGTGCCCAGCCCACATTTTACTAACTTTGTTTCAAGAAGATCATGGGGGACTTTATCAAAGGCTTTACTGAAATCAAGGTACACTACATCTACAGCATTCCCTTCATCTACCATACTTGTCACTCTTTCAAAAAAAGATATGAGATTAGTTTGGCATGACCTGTTTTTGAGACACCCATGTTGACTGTCAGTGAGCACGGCATTTCTTTCTAAGTGCTTACAGACCGTCTGTTTAATTATCTGCTCTAGTATTTTACCTGGTATTGATGTCAGACTGACTGGGCGATAATTGTTGGGGATTTCTTCCCCCCCCCCTTTTTTAAAGATGGGGACCACATTTGCCCTCCTCCAGTCTGCCGGAACTTCTCCTGTTCTCCATGAATTCTCAAAGATTATTGCCAGTGGTTCTGAAATCACTTCAGCCAGTTCTTTTAACACCCTTGGATGCAGTCCGGCCCGGAAGACTTGAATTCATTAAGAGTAGCCAGGTATTCCCATACTATCTCAGTGTCTATACTATGCTGTAATTCCCCTACTGCATCCTCTGCTCCATTATTCCCAGGTTGAGCACTATTTCCCTTTTGGGAGAAGACTGAGACAAAGAAGGTGTTAAGTAATTCTGCCTTTTCTGTCTTTTCTAATAATTCACCGTCCTCTCCACGTTACCTTGATCTTCCTTTTGTTATGGACATAACCAAAAAACCCTTTTTTGTTGTTTTTAACTTTCCTGGCTAGCCGGAGCTCATTCTGCGCTTTAGCCTTCCTGACTTTCTCCCTACATATGCTTGCTACCTGTTTGAATTCCTCTTTGTTGATTTCTCCCCTTTTCCATTTCTTGTACATGCCCTTCTTAAATCCTATCTTAACCAAAAGTTCTTTACTCATCCACCCTGGTTTCTTCAAACTTCTAGCTTTTTTCTCCTCGTGGGAATTTATTGAAATTGTACCTTCAATATCTCCCTTTTAAGAATTTCCTTGGAGGTCCAACAACAGGGCACAGAGGCCGAGGGCCTGCCCCTGATGTCTCCTCTCCTGGCACTGGGGTCCAGAGGTGGGCTGCCTCTGAATGTGAGGGTTCCATGGCTAGTAGCCACTGACAGACCAACTCTACTTGTCCCATGGGGAGGGGGGAGAACCTATAGGCAAGGCAACTGTGTGGGACCTGTAGATACACTTGTGTGAAGACATAATTAGGCTCAAAAGAATGGCATTGGAGCAGGAGCCATAAAAGGGCAGGCCTAACCCTCACTGGATCCCATCTTCCCTCCCCACTACGCTAAAGGCAGAGAGGGAAGCAGCTGCAGGAGAGACATTCAGGACTCCTTTTTCATCCTACGGCTGGGTCCCAGGGCAGTTTATGGCACCCAGCATTTTGCCTGCAGGGACGGCCATAGCAATGGAGGCTGCCTACAGGTATAGGAAGCACCCACCATAAGGGTGATGCTACTGGGAAGCATTTCACATATGAAATATAAGCTGCCTTATACGGAACCGGACCACTGGTCCATCAAGTTCAGTATCGCCTGCTCAGACTGGCAGCAGCTCTCCAGGGCCTCAGGCAAGAGGCCTTTCACATCACCTACCAACTGGAGACGCCAGGGATTGAACCTGGGACCTTCTGCATACCGAGCAGATGCTCTACCACTGAGCCACAGGCCCTTCCCCCTTCCCTTTGCATAAGATACAAGATTATTCTCTCCCCACCACAACCTCCAGGTGGAGAGCAGGGTTTATGACCTTCTGCTACTTAAAAGTACCACCAGCAATGTGAGCCCTTCTCAACCATCAGGGTTTTGCCTGGGGACAGAATTGCATCATCTTTGAAAGCAGCCCGAGGCCGGCCTGCTTCCCCTTTTTTGCCTGGCCAGTACACAACAAAGAACTCATTATCTCCAGTATCCAGCATTTCATTGTTATCTGCAGAATCGCTTTCTTCATACTAGCCTGCACTCAGAGGCAGGGGGAGACCCCACCCCACTGCCAGAGACCAGGTAGCAAGCTGCTTTTGCGGCACTGTCACCAAGAATGGCTGCTCTGCCCACGTATAGATATGCACAGAAAAAAACTGAACAGGGATAAGTTCCAGATGCCAAGATGCATGTAGGTAGTGGCCAAGCAAAAGCCCTGGAGAAGCCACACTGGCAGTTCTGCAGCTGTTTCACATGATGCAAAGACTGTGCACAGGGCCAAGCCACAATGAATTGGAGCTTTATAAAGCCCCCAACCCCTCCCCCAATAGGCCTGGGTTAAATCCAGCCAGCGACCTGTGGGAAGCAAGAATGCTGCCTAAGGGCCCCCGGGTGCATTGATCTGCTCACCAAGTTGCAGTTTGCTGTCTCCTTTTAGCTAACCAATGCACTCCCTCTCGGACCACAATCCATTCGCTCCACCCAAATGGCACCTAAAGGCTGGTACTGGCACATCATCGAGCCCTAGGAAATTAGAGGGACGTGTCTTACTACAGACGGGTCAGATTTGAAGGGTGTTCCAGGATCACAGCCAAAGAGTTTCTGATTAAGAGCCATCCTCTTTCGGCAGAGAAACAGAACGCCAGGCCGTGTCCCTGGTCTTTGTAAAGAACAGCAGAGAAGCATGAGAGAGAGAGGGAGGGAGGGAGGGAGGGAGGGAGGGAGAGAGTACAGACTCACAGAATCCATGAAACAACTTACAATCTATAGTTCAAAAGGTGTGGCTTAAGAGAGTGTGCAGTTCCGCTTAAGGGCATCTCGGACAGCAAACAGGAATATCCTCAACTGGAGGCCCTGAAGAGCTGTTGCCAATCAGCGATGACAATTTGTGGCTCCGTGGAGCATTGGTCTGACTCTATACCGGACAGGTCCAGCTGCTCACAGATGCAGCCGATCTTTGCTTGGCCCAACCCCCAAAAGGCAAGCTGGTTGAAGATGCTAATAGGGTAGCTGGGGGTCAAATGAGATTATATGGATTTTTAAATGACCTGCAAGGCAAAGAACTCCCCCCCACCCAGAAAAGCCAAGCACGGGGGAAGGCAAGAGGCCCTCCTCCCTCTGAAGCACAGTCCCATGCCGAATCAAGCCATTCCCTGAAGCCACTGTGTGGTTGTGGAGGAACAAGGAGGGTACGCCCACGCCTCGTGTCACTTGGCCTGGAAGAGGGCTGGGGAGATGTCAGGGCTTCTCCCCAAGCAAGCCTTTCTGCAGGAGCCAGGGGGGTGATGATTCAGCTCCAGATAACAGCGGCTTTATTGTGCTAATGCAGGGAGGGCACTTGAATGGGGAGCGCCAAATAAGGCCCTTTTTTTGAGTTGCACCAAGCCAGGGAAGAGTCCAGGAGCTGACCTCACCACTGGGAGGAAGCGTTTAGTCACCAGCCTCTTTTCAAATGCTGGAAAGAGGCCAGCCTGAGTGAGTCTCTGATCTGCCGGCGGAGCCTGCCGCTTTGAGCAGGGAAGCAGAGGTGGGGCTGCAAGAAAAAACTGCCCACCACAAACTGACCGAACAAGCATTTCAAAACTGCACACATTCTGGCTGAAGAGCTACCATTTCCTGCCAGGCACGCAGGGGAAGAGGAGACACCACAAAGCTGCAGACCTTCATGCAAAGGAAGGCAGGCCTGAAAGGCAGGCGGGCTTCCTTCCTCTCGAGGCGGCCGCCTCATTTCCTGGGGGGGGGAGGGGGGTCTGCTAAGGCTTCATTTGCAAACCTCCCTGCATTCCTTGTGACAGGGAGTGCTGAACATCAGAACAAGTTCTCTGAGGAACAGAGGTCAACAGTGACAGGAAGAAGATTTTATTCTTGTTATTCTGGGAAGACTTTTAAAAACTGTGACAAAAACTTGGATTTAAGGGCTGTCTCTTCCACTCACACAGGATTGTTTCATCAGACTGCAAATCACTGAAAGTCTTGCCATTTCATTTACCAGTCCAACCAGGTTCAAGCACATTCCACAGCCCCCACCCCCAGCACCAGCCCCCCAGGAAGATACAAAGCTGCCCTACAGCAAGTCATAGCAGTTCAGGCAATGTCACCTACTCCAGAAGAGCACAGCTCAGAAAGATCCCAAAGATCTTTCCCAAAGATCCCAGCATTTCCCCTGAAAAGGACTTAACCTTTGCAAAGCAAAGCAAAGCCTAACAGCATGCTTCATTCAGATTCTGTGATGAGAATGGAAGGGGGGGTTGCAGGCAAAAGGTTTTAGGTTACGGCTTTCGCCTTCTTCATTCATCAGCAGCTAGGCACTGAGCACAAGTTGCTTGCACGAGTCCAGCTAGCAGACGGCAGGGGCTGCCCATAAGTCACTATCCCCACCCCACCCTGCTAGAAACAAACTGGGCAGAGCATCTCAGGGCATCACTCAATTGTGCAGACAGCCACCCCACCCCAAACCGGGCAACACAGGTTTCATTAAGAGCTTTGAGCTCAGGCAAACCAAGATCTCTTCCATTTACAGAGTGGGTATTTTGAGCTGGTTAAAGGAAGGGTTGGTAAAAATGATTTCCTTGAATCCCCCAAGACGACGGGCACCTGAGATACTCTCCTGCAAGGCAGGCAGGGCTACCCCCACTTGACAGTAGAAATGCAAGCCACAGACAGCACAACCACGTTCCAGGAAGCACTCCACAAAACAGGTTGTCCACATACAGAATACAAACCACCTTGCATGAAGGTCATATAATGGGTGAGGGAGGGAGGCAGAGGGTTAAAACACTTCAGTTAGGCGGTCACCTAATAGCAGTGTTCAGCTATGGGCTGGAGATACTTACTCTGCATCTGCCGGCTGCTACACGATGTCCTTCAGTATGGAAGGAAGAGCCTGGCGGCAGGGCATTTATGACGGTAGCAGCAAGTCACTACTACACTGGGGCCCATGGCGGAGGAAAAAGCACAACCACTTTCACCCAATGAAGCGTGCATTTATTGCCAATCACCTGGAAGGCGCCTCCTGGCCCTGTTTCACCCACTTGTAAGAAATAGTTTCCTGACCGGACACCAGAAAGGGTCTCCAGCATGCCAGGTGAAGCAACACCCAGACGGAGCCGGAAAAGGCAGCAGAGCATTGCTTTGACTCAGGCTGCCCGTTGTTCAGGCACACCAGGTGGGAACAGTTTTGCCACAGGGAACCTGGTGTTGGCCCTGCAGTGCGAAAGCTACCGCCATTGAGAGGAATTTAGTTCTAAGTCGTACAAAGGATCAATCTGACCTAACAGCCAAAAAATCTGCAACAACACAGGCATAGGAAGCAACTTTAAGCAGGCCCGCTTGGAAGTAAGTCCCACTTTATTCAACTATGCTCACTTTGAGGAAAACATTCTTGGGAATGCAGCACTACGTGAGTCACTTAAAGACTCACCATGAACAGAGTTCACATTGGCTACAACTCAGCCCCCACTTCAAAAGCAGCAACTTCCTGGACTGCACTTGCTCACAAGAGCACACACCCAACTTTCCCAGACAGAAAATGCCCAGTCTCCATTAAGTAATGCAGGAGTATCCCTGCATACTCCTGGCTGACTTCCCCACAGTGCCTCGCTTTCCTAAGGTACGCCACAACAGGGTTTGTGTTTGCAGTTTTCCAGAACAGTTCCTCCCCCATAGTTCTCTGGGAACTGCCAAAGCAGCTAACTAGAGAGCTGCTACCTGGGGAAGGGGCACAAGAGGAGAAGGAGGAGATGGGGCAAGAGGCCATGCTTCATCAGCACAGCAATTCCGATGGAGGGCTGCAAACCAGTGTCTTGGGAAGTTTACTGCCACAGGAAAGTCCTGTTGCAGGCAATGTTTTTCAGAGAAGGCACCAAGTCCTCAACTGGTGGCAAGTCAGACCCAAAAGCAACAGGCTTCCTGAACTGCCACGGGCAGGGGGACCAAGCAGCTCCCGGGATTCTCCCGCGGGAGGCAAGGATTTCCACTCGCCTTTCACTCCTCAGCCAGGTTAGTGTTGCAGCTTCATTTGTCTCTACAAACAGCCAGAAACACCACTGATTTCTGCCAGCACAGAGGGCTTTCACTGAAGACCACAACGGAGCAGCTTTCAGAGCAACAAGCTTTTGGCTTCCAAGGAGGATCTAAAGTAGACACCAATTTTTCAGTGTGGCCATCTTGCTTGGAAGGGACAGACAGCCCCCCCCCTCTCCAGTCAAGTCCAGTCAGAGAGGTGGAGACCCCTGGGAGGACTTTCAAAGAACATCTGGATGCCACCTCTTCAGAAAACCTGATCCAGGAGGCTTACAAGTGAAACACAACAAGAACACCCAACAGATAAAGCTAGTTCAAACTCAACTATTAACACGCCATTAAAAACCAGCACCAAAACCCAAAGCCAGAGTATAAGGCTTTATTGTTTTGCAGAACTAAGGTAAAACCCACATACAACCCTCAACCCCCTGCACTGAACACGGGACCCACATCTCCCAGATCAGAGATTCACCTTCCCCACACTGCTAGGAAGACATCGAAGACATGCCCCATTTTCACCTCAACAGCTCCTGCCTCTGCCAAAAGCTAAACCCTCTCTATTACGCTAACAAGGGCCTTTCGAGTCAAGACCATTTTTACTCCTGGACGTTGGTATTTACATTAAACAGTGTCCGTGTCAGCATTCAGAGCACAGCAGCCAACAAAGGTCAGCCACTGTTGCCACCAAAGGCTTCAGGGGGGGGGCTCATCCTGCTCAGGCCCTGCATATCCACTTCTCCACAAGGTGGGCGGAGGAGATCTCAACACTTGCCTGGGCGGGATCATGAACAGGAAGAAAGAAATCAGCTCTGTTCAATAGGAATCCAACAACAGGAAGGCCCTGTTGACTTAGAAGCTTCAGGCCAACAAGCCCTCACAAGTGAAAAGTGAGGGGTGGGTTAGCAATTCGAGCATCAGACCAGGATCTAGGAAACCCAGGTTTGAATCTCCACTGTGCCATGGAAGCCTGGGCCAGTCACAAGCTCACAGCTGAACCAAACTAGGGTTGTTGTGAGGATAAACTGGAGAACTTTGCCCGCTGGCTTTGAGTCCCCACCGGGGAGAAAGGCTGGGTGTGAATAAATAAAAAATGTTCTCTACAAGACTTTCCTGTCCTCAGAAATGCCCGATTTCTGCTGGTAGCCAGTACCATTAGCACAGAAGCCTACCTTCTGAACAGAAAGGAGGGCTGATTCACGCATGCTTGCGCATTGCTTCATGTCCACATGGCCAAGCGATGAGCAGCATGCACCCACAGACCACCACAGAGCGACCGTTCCAAAGGACACTTTTGCACCTCCACAAACACACTGCTTTTCTGTGGAGCTGACTTACACTTTAAGCTGCCAACCGTTAAGCAGAGAGAAAGCCAACTATGTACATTCTTGCCTGAGCAAAGTTAAGCAATAATAACCCTAAGGTGTTTACAGTGTGAGCCAAGGTTAATGGCGGTCCACCGGTACATCCCTGGCTGCCTGGACTCTCGCAAAGAACTCTGGGCCGCTTCTTGATTGTGCGCTACTCCTTCACATCGCCTGACACAGATTAGCATTAGTGAGACTGTCCACATGCATCTTGCTTTGTTACATTAATGGAGGGAGCTTTTATAAAGGGAGGGAACATGACTGGGGTCTATTACACTGTTCATAGTATGTATTATCTTGCTTTTACTGCATTTCCTACTTCCATAATTCCACATGTGCTCATTATGACATGTCTGATACTTTTCTTTTTGCATTGTTTCTAATTTTGTGATCCTAGATCCATTTCATTGTTGGTTGGATATATCCACCCACACACTTATATTTACATTATATTTACATTTACATGTGCATTCATGGCCAGGTAGCATTACGAATCCTAAAAGCAGATTTGGCATTAACTTAATTCAAGGATCAAACCCAGCAAGATGTTGGAGACTTAGAAACACTCTCTCTGAACAGGAAATCTGCTAACAGACATTTTGAAGGCAAGGGGAGGGGAGATCTTTTTCTGAAAAGGGAGATGTTTGCAGAAAGCTGAAATAATGCAATACTTGCTTTCTTATCAGGTTAATATCTGTTATAGTACTAACAATATAAAATGCATTAAAATTGGTATAACATTTACAATCTTAAACACAGTCTTGTTATCCCTTTCAGAGTAACAAATAATTAACAGGTAAGTTTTTCCAGCCTCACGAGATGTGAGGGCCCACCGGCCTGGAGAGGAGAGGGAGCCCGTGGCCATGGAGGATGGGGCCGCCAGCATCTGCTCTGCCCTGCCCCTTACATTAGTTTGTTGATGGTAGATTTGCTGTCAACTTGGGTTTCAATATTTTTGGCTCTCTGTCGTGTCTCTGTGCTGGGGAGAAGTAATATTGCAAGCTGCTTTCTGTCCACAACTGGGTGGAGAAAAGTGGGTTTAAAGTACCCTAAATATTATTTTGGCTGCAGCAAAATAACAAGGCTTCACTCCACCCCACCTCAGAAGGTAAAAGGCTCCCTGCCTGTTATCCAAATATACAGTTTCAGATGGAGCAGTGAGCCACACTGTATTACATCCAGGCATTTTTTTAAACTTTGAAGCAATTGGGAAACTTGCACGCGGAGGGGGGGGTGTTAGTAAAAGTTTGGTAAAGGAAGCAGTTACCCAGCCCTAAAAAGCATTTGTCTTTCCATGTAGCCAGAATTATCCAGAAAGAATTAAAAATCCTGCAACTGAGAGCCAACGTGGTGTCATGGGTAAAGTGTCAGGCTAGGATCTGGGAGACCCCAGTTTGAAACCCCGCTGGTGCCATGGAAGATCATTGGGTTACCTTAATCTAGTCACACACTCACAGCCTAACCCACCACACAGGGTTGTTGTGAGGATAAAGGTGAGGAGAATGATGTAATCTGCTTTGGGTCCCCACTGGGGAAGATGTGGGGCCTGCCTCCAGCTCACCAGGAGCGAGCAGCCCAAGCGTCATCTTCTGATCACCTCTGTTTTCTGAAAAGAGGCAGTTGTCGGTGCCCCGCCTGATTTCTTTCGTGTGTGTGTGTGTGTGTGTGTGTGTGTGTGTGTCCCCACCCCCGTGCACTTCGGAACTGAAGATCTGCACTGACGGTATTTTTTCAGTCACATGCAGCTTGCTTCTTAGTCTGATGCTGATATTTCCCACACAGACCCGTTTCTTTCACATGCTGAAGAAGATGGAGGAGGAATCCGAAGTAGGTGTAACAAAGAGCTGTGTGTGTCCATTGTACAGAGAAATACTCTAGTCTTTTGACAGTTATTAGACAGCACTGAGGAACCAAACAGCAGCGTCGTGCAGACGACGGAGCTTCAGACTAGACCTAAGGAGGCTCCAATTTAATCCCCTCCCAGCTGTGAAAGCTTGCTGGGTGACCTCGGGCCAGTCACGCATTCCTAGCCTAGCCTACTTCATAGGGTTGTTGTGAGGATAAAGTGAAGGTGAAGAGAATGATGTCAGCTGCTTTAGGTCCCATTGGGTGAGTAAATGAAGTAAATAAATACACATTTCACTTATCGTTTTAGGAGAATGTGTTTCACAAGAGACTTCTTTCTCCCCCCTCAGTCCAAGTTTTACAGCATCAAAACTCATCAGGAACAGAAAATCCTACCAGGGCTTTCTTCTCTATTTGTCAGCCTTTCAATTCTCATCTAAGGAACCATCACTGTCCAGGGGGTGCATTTGCATGGGGATTGCACCACCAGGCCAGGATGTACTCCCCACTGCCCTCAATGTAGGCCAGCCCCCTCCCCCCAAAAGTCCTATTTGCCTGTGAAGGAAAACACACAGGAAGGCGCATTTTCCCCCAACCGGGGCGAACAGTGCTGCCCAGAGGGTGGCGTCCAGAGCGTGCGAGACCTCCCGCGTTACTAGCCCCAAACTGCCGTTTTAAGGATCCACCTGTGGGAACGGCCGCCTGCGGAAGCCATTCCCAAGAGATGAGGTCAGCTGCCCGGGCCACCGCCTGCCGCAGCTTGCGGTCTGCGCAGACCGCCGCCCATCTGCCCAGCGGCTCTGCAAGGCGGCCCCGAACAGACCCCCTGCCTGGATGTGCGGCGGGGCGCGCCCGGCAACCGAAGCACGAAGACGCACCTCGGACGCCACACAGACCGCTTCGCTGCCCGACGCCCCGACAGGCTCCGCAGCCAGCCGCGCGCCCCCCCCGAGAGCCCCCCCGAGAGCCCCCCCGCCGGGTCTGGGCTGGGCTGGGCAAGAAGGAGGCGCCTGTGGTGCAGCGGCGTGAGGGCGAGCCGCGTGTGGCCGGCCTTGAAGGAGCAGAGCGAGAGACGGCTGCCCCTGGCCCGAAGCGGCTCTCCCCCCGAGGCAGCCAGGGGCACGAGGGCCGCCCCCGGGCGATTCCGCGCACCCCTCCTTCGGCCAGCAGCGACCCCACCCTCTTGCGCAGCGGCGCCGGCATCGGGCCCCCAGCCGGCGGCCTCCAGCGCCCCGGAGCGTCTGCCTTCGGGACCCCCGGTTGCCCGACGGGCAGGCACGGGGCCGCCGCCGCCCCCTGCAAGAGAAGGCCCTCCTGGAGGGGAGGGGAGGGGGGGGAGGGGGGCTCCCTCCCCTCCCCTCCCCTCCCCTCCCTCTTTGTTCCCAGAGATCCTTTGGCAGAAGCCAGTCAAGTAGGGGCTTGACAAGCTCGGCGGGTGACGCGCCGGCCAAGAACTGACTGCCAGTCAAGCCGAGACACGGAGGGAGGGGAGGGGACGAGGGGAGGGGAGGGGACGAGGGGAGGGGGGGGCCCCGCCCGGCGCGGGACCGGAGCCGCAACCCGACGGCGCTCGCGAGGACACGTGTGGCGCCTCCCGCGGAACCCCCCGCGCCAGGCGCCCCCTCCCCCCCCCCCGCAGAAGCCCCTGCCTTGGCCCAGCCCGCCCCTCCGCAGCCGGCGCGCCGGGCCGCCGCACCCGTCCGCAGCTCGCTGCTCCCTGCCCTCCCCCGCCACACCGTTGCCAACTCTGGGGGGGGGGGAAGGGGTCCTTTGGCCCCCTGGCGGCCGCAGCCCCGAGCGGACCCCCCCAACCCCCACCCCCACCCCCGCCGGGCCAGGAGCCCGAGGCGGGCAGCTGGCGGCGGAGGCGCCCCGCGCGCCCATGGCCAGCCCTCCGCCCACGGGGGCGCCCGGGTGGGTGGGTGGTTGGCGGGCCCCCTCCCTCTCTCCCCCCCCCGGCTGCACGTACCGTCTTGGGCATCTTGCCGGCGGGCGGGCGGGCGGGCGGGAGCGTCGGGCCGAGCGGGCGCCTGTCGCTAACGGGACGCGGAGCGGGACTGGGCAGCCTCCGCCCCGCGCGCCGCCCTCGTCCGGGGCAGGACTCGCCCGCCAGACCCACACCCGGGCCCGCCCCGCCCCCCCCCGACAGGCCCCGCCCGGCTGCCAGCCCGGCGAGGCTCGCGGGGGGCGGGGGGCGGGGGGGCGCGGGGACGGCGCCGCTCGGCCTTGCCCCCCCCCCCGCCACGGGCTCGGCGACGCCGCGGGCCTCGGAGGCAGGGCGGCGGGGGCGGGGCGGGCCCGGCGGGGGGTCTCCGCGGCCCCCCTGGCGCGGGCCCCCTCGAGGCGCCTCTCCCCCGCGCCGGGGCTCGCCCCTCCCGTCGGGCGGAGCCGCGCGCTCGCCTGCGCGCCCTGTTGCGGCCACGATGCCGCCCGCGCTCGACCCGGGCTGAAACCGGGGGCCGAGGCGGCTGGGGCGAGCGCGCGTCTTCGCCCCTGGGGGCTTGGGTTGGAGCTTGGGGGGTGCGGGTGGGGGCCCGTGCCGCTAGAGAGCGGCAAATCCGAGGGCACCCGTGGCCGGCCACACCTGGGGCGGGGGCGCTGGGCGGGGGGTTCAAAACCCTGCACGGGCAGCCCCTGGGAACCCTGACCACCCCCCCCCCCTCAGACAGGCCGCAATTGGCCACGGAGGGGGGGAGTCTTGGAAACAGCGGCTTGTCTGGAGCTGCCGGCTGACTCCGTGGACGAAGCGAGATTGGGAGGGGGGGGGCTTCCTGGGCTCAGATGACCCACTCCACACTCCGAATTCAGGAAAGGTCACAGGGGAGGGCAATTGGCGGCAAAAAAATAACAGAGAAGGAAGGGCCTCAGTCCCTCCCCTGCGCCTGGGATCACCCCGAAAGGAGTGACAGTCCGGCACCAAGAGAGGCTTTTTGATTCTTTTGGGCCTCATTCATTTATTTAAGGGATTTACACTCCACCAATTTGCACAAAAAGCCATCCAAACAGTTTAACCTGGGGACACACACACACACACACACACACACCCTACAAAGCAACATGAAAAGACAACCATTATTGAAAGTGCCCCCCCCCCCCCAATATGCAGCACTGGAATTCCTGAGCACCAGTCACCAAGGCAGCACAATTCCTGGCATTGCTTTGTATACTTGAACGGACTCCTGAATGCGTTGCTCTGTCATTATGGCTCCCCATGCCTTTGTGCTTGTCATAGCTGCTACAGCACATGAGTCTACCATAATGTTGCTCGCTCACATCCGTTCTTGGAGACAACCTGGAGAGCGGCGGCTGGGCGGGGGCCTAGGCCAGCTGGTGAGTCCGTGGCAGGGGCAAACCAGGGGACCTCTCGCAACACGATGCTCTTGGCACCCACGCAGAGCTTCAGCTTCTCATCAGGCAACAGCAGGGCACGGGGGAATTGGGGAGTTCCCTCCCAGCTAGCAAAGAGGGCGTCTGCCTGCGGCTGGGCAAGGAGTGAACCCTCCCCCCCTTCCTGTGGAGACGAAACACCAGCAGCCCCTCTTGCCCAAAGCGGTGAGCAGCGTCTGGCTGTCCCCTCCCTCCTTGGAGCACGAAGAGATCAGGAGACATCATCGCCTTTATGTCTGCAGGGAGACCCCCTTCTGCCTCTGTTATGGGTGTGGGGCGTGCCAATATTCTGTGGGGCCTCCTCTCAATGTTTTGTGACCAGGTGGGGCCATTTGGTGGTGGCACCCAGTCCCCTTTTCCAGAATTCCAAAATTGCCCACAGGCTCATCACAGTTAGCGGCCCATACTTTAGCATTCCGAAGAACGAATGCCAGTCACTCGGTTCCATTCCCATTTCTCTCTGAGAACAAGCATGTCTGGTGGATTCTGCAGGGCTTTATGAGCCAGGTCCTGTGGAGTTATGCGCAGGGAATGCTGCTGCATTGGCCTGCAGGGGCCCCCTTGAGTGACATCCCTGAAGGACACCATGGAGATGAAATGGTCCTGCCTGGGGACCGAAACAATTGGCCTTTCAGGCGTGGGAGTCTTTGGAGTCAGACAAAATGTATATTCCACTAAGGATCTTCCAAAGGTGTGATGCAGAACACCAACCCATCTTGAACAGCTTTTTGCAGAATGTTAAGCAGCTTAGCTGTAGTGCTCTTTGAAAGAGGGGGAGGGCACTAGGCAGACGTTTGAAGCCTTTTCAACCTAGTGGCAAAACCAAAACATTTCTCTCCTGATGGTGGGGGGAAGAGGCTCTAGTCTCTGGGCAGAGAAGGCGGTTCCTCTCCATTTTTCCAGAAGGGACCTTCCACATGGCAGAGCTGCATGCCAGTCCAAATGGGCAGCTGCCAACTTCCTCAGCACAGGAATCTCATGCTGAAAAAGCTTCATCTGATGAAATTCTGCCCACAACATAGATGCTAAAAACCCAGGAGCTGTGCCGAGGGGGGGGGGGGAGGGGGGACGGACTAAACATGCAATAGGTATCAGGGGGTTCACATGGATCCTTCCTCCAGCATATTTTTTCAGCCTTTTGGACCTGGGCTCTAAATGCTTCTTTTTTTTAACGAGGTCTTCTATTTCAGAGTTAGATTAGGGAAATTCTCCTGGCTGTACATCCTGGCCAGTAGTGGCACAAAGAGCTTCCTCAGCTGGCTGTGCTGAGAACTGAGCCCCCCATTGAATCCGACAGGAGTCCAAAGAGAAAAATAAAAACTTATCGCTGAGTTTGAGTTCAAGGTGGTGAGTTTGGGAGGCTGGTGTTCACTTCTGCCTGCAGATTTGTGGCAACCTTGACTGCTTCTTTCCATCCCAGATTTGGATCACTTCATTTTGAGGCAATCTATTTTTAGAAAGTTAAAAATAAGCAGGGAGTTGCTAGATACTTCCAGTCAGAGGTTTTTTTGAGAACATTGAAAAAAACCCTGCAGCTTCTGTACATTTCAACAGGTTTCCAGAGGTCTGTAAAGATGCTAACTTCAGTTATAATCCTAAGAATTCTTTCCTAGGCGTACGTCCCATTGGATATAATAGGACTTACGTCTTTGTAGGCCTGCTTAGGTTCCCCAGACTTCACTCCTAAGAGCATGTACTAGAGACCAAGTCCTATTAAACACCATAGGATTTATGTCTGGACATGTACACTTACCATTGTACTGTTAGCCAAGTCTGGACGAAGGCCCCATCCTGGGAGAGGCACAGCATCAGGTGGTTCTCATTGCACACTGGACAACGTGGCTCCGGTGGGTGGCTGGGCCTGACAGAGCTGTGGTTTGTGCATCTGTGGTCTTTCCACAGTGTGTGTGGCGGTCTCAGCGATTATCATCATTGAAGTGGATAGCGAGAGAATGGGCAGTTGCCGATACTCCATTACTTTTGGATTCACCAACGCAACAGTCTGTTTATCCTTCCATCTGTCAAGCAGGTAGAGAGTGGCAGCCTCCCCAGCCAGCATTACGTCCCTCTAAGCCCCTCGTCCTTCACCCCTTTCTCTGGGCCAGCAGCCTCCCGGCCTCTCTGAACCGGGCTGCCTCCCAAGCTCTCTGAACCACCAGCAATGGGCCCCGCCCTTCCTCCCCAGGGGTTTGGTCTACCGCCTGGGTCCCTCTCAATCCCAGCTGTATCCTTTCTCCTCTGATTGCCGCCGCATGGATCAGCCATCCTCTTCCAGCTGTCGGCATTCCTGGCCAACAAGGCAGCAACCTATCTCTTCTCCAGTGGAACTTCCACCTGCCTCACCGTCCCTTGTGCCCCCCTTGTGCCCACGCGGCATCTCCTGGACTCCAGCCCTCCCATACTCTTTTTCTAGCAGGAGTGGCATTTTGTCCAAGTCCACCCATTGAGCTAAACCCTGGTCCCCCAGAGCTGAGTCTGTGCGAGACCTCGCAGAATCATTCTGCCTCTGAAAGCCTTTGTGATTGATGGCTTGCTTGGTAGCACAGACTTTCTGGGCTTTTGGGGTACAAATGGACCATGCTCAGAGTGTTTGGTGCTCCTTCCCAGGGTTGGTGAAAAGCACACACTTTCCTTCTCTGTGCACACCCCTGCAGAGAGGGGTATAATAATGCCATGGTCTTTGCACTGCATGGAGCACCACAATTCACTTGAAAAATCCCTGCCACGGACAGGGGAGAGACGACCATCTTTTCTCCCCCACCCCACCCATTTGGCTGTGGTTAGGAAAAATCAACAGAGCAGCAGAGCTTATCCTTTGTTTGTTGACTCTCTGTCAGCTTTGGCACCCTTCTGTTTGCTCTCGACTGATAATGTGGTGAAGGACAATGAGCTGCCTCCCTTCCCAGCCCTCTAAAGGGAGATAAGAAACCCAGATACCTGACAGCATTCCCCAGGGAGCCCGTCCACAGTGGCTGGCATCGATCAAGGGGAACTCTCTGGGACAGCAAAATGCCAGTCATCCCACAAACGCTGGAGAGTGGAGAAAAGTGCAGGACGCCTTTGGCAGGTTGATTAATGGACAGCTGAGCAGGCTGCAATGAGAAGACCAGGTCCAGATGTGAGGGCAAGCCACAGCTAGCTGTTCCATGGATGAGCTCGATTCAATCCCTGCCCCTCTCCAGCTTTGTGAGAGAAACAGTAATATTTCATAGGTTGCAACAAACTGTAGTTGGTGCCCTGACATCCAAACGGGGCAAACGATGCTGTGTGCTCTTTGCCTAAGGATTCCAAATCCAAATCCTAGGGCGCCGAGCAAAGGGCAGGTGGCATGTCGGAATATGCCAGGGGTCTCCAACCTTTTTGAGCCTTTGAACACGTTTGGAATTCTGACACACCGTGGCTGCTGCAGGAGGTGGGGCTAACCACCAAATGTCAGGGAGTGAAATCATAACAGTAAATCTTTTTAGGCAGAATCTCTGCTTAACAGGATGTCTTTTAAGATGAAAATAGTGCTTAAAAACATTTTCCTTGCATAAACAGCTTATCTTCAGTCACTCAGTGAAGATCCTTGGGATGTGGTGGAGCTGCTGCTGCTGCTGCTGAAACAATGTTTTTAATAATCTGCACAGACAATCAGATCTCCAACGGACAACCATAAGCCCTGCTGGACAGAAAGCCCCGCTCGCTTTCTAAAAATACTTGCCAAGCAGCGGGAAAGGTGTTGGTGGGCACTCCCGGGCGCCCATGGGTGGCATGTCTGGGAACCCTGGAATATGTAATGATTGGTGTACAAGAAAGAAGGTGAGAAGTTCCCACCTGGGGGAGCACACAGAGAGCTGATCGGATAGGAATGAAGGTGTCTCTACCTTCTTCCTCTGCCGAGTGTCATTTCCTCATGTGTCCCTAGGATGATACTCTCAGAAGCTTACAGAACTCTCTCCTGCCTCCTGTCCTGTAGCCAGCACTCTCTCCTCTCTGTGTCCTTCTCTCCTTCTCCCTTCAGTGTGGTAGTTCATTAGTAAAGCTTTCTGATCCTAAATCAATTTGTGTGAAGCCCAGGGTGTGCTTGCTCTGCGGAAATTACATTCTACCATTTCAGATGTAACAGCAGGCAATGGTTTGTTGTAAAGCCAGACATAACCAACTACCTTTTGCAAGACAAGACACAGAGGAGGCAGGGATTGCCCAAACAAATGTGGCATTCCTTCAAGGTTCTCTTGAGATAGGAGCGTACAGAGGTTTGTCCTCGTGTCTCAGTCATGCCAGTGTGTTTCAGTAGGGAAGTAAGTTTAGACGGGCAGCCCAATAAGAACGGGGTGGTGGTAGTTAAGGCACTCCCGGGGGACGGTGCAGTCATGGAGGCATCCAGAGCAGCTGGCTGCAAAGCGCAGCAATTTTGAAGAAAAACCCCAGGAACTCTCCACAAAGTTTCACGGGGCTAGGCCTGCCTTTTTGCAGGTGTAACTCAGCGCCTGCAAAAAGGGGCATTCCCACCCCTGGGAACACCCCCTTTGACTCCGGTGTGAGCCCCTGCACCAGGAAAATGCCAGAAAGGCTGTGCCACTGTCCAAGCTTGGAGCTGCTGCGCTGCTCCCCAGAACCAGCGTAAATGCCTCTGTGCCAGCATTTGTGCCACTTTAGCCAGCACAAGTGGCACTAATGCCAGCACAGAGGTCATGCCAGCTCCTATCCCCTTTCTCCCCCCCCCCCAATTAGGATTGTGTGGTTAATCTGGCTGTATTTAGCACTACAGCTTCCTGTACCCCCCACAGGAGTACGGGACCTATTAAGGCAGGACTGTCGAACTCAATTGTTACAAGGGACGAATATGACACAAATGTCACTTGGTTGGGCCGGGCCATGCCTCGCCAGCCCAGATTGAGAGTGGGGGGCAGCTGCCTCGGCTGGCTTGCGGACTGGATAAGAGCTCTCAAGGGGCCGGATCTGGCCCGCGGGCCTTATGTTCGATACCCCTGTGTTAAGGTGTTCCAGTCTGAAAGACTGATGGATCCAGAAGTGTTTTTGACAATCTGGATTTTGTGATTCACATAGCTTTTATTCCTAGTGAAGCCTTGGTTGAATCAAGAAATGGCCCAGGCTCCTCTGTTCCCTTTCTCTCTGAGCAAAACCTGCTTCTCTGAGGAACTGGAGATAACGACAGGCCACTTGTAATGGCTAGAGCAGAAAAATCCAACTTATTATGAGCTAAGTTTGCCAACAGGCCTGTGGAAAAACCTCCCGTCCCTTTACTAGAGACTTTATGTGCAAGAATGGACTGTTGAAGTTTTTCATGGCATGGAGGTAAATAACATCCATCACCTGATAAATAACATCCCATTGAGCCTCTACTAAGGAAAAGACTTCCCACTCACCCCCAGGCCTGCTGCAAACCGTTTTAGGGCTTCTTCTGAGGCCACTGAGGCTGTGAAGCAGCTTCCTGTCCAAATCTTACTGTGCCACGTAGCTGTATCTGTTCACTGTTGTCTGGCAGGTAGCAGTTAAGACTGTGTGAATCTTGGATCCCTGTGATGGAGAAGAACAGACCTGTGCAGCCCAATTCCAATCATCATGGCTAAAGGAGGTCTTCAATAATATGGCCCGACTGGGCCTCTCTCCACCTTCCCTATTAGCCATGGGTAAAGGCCAAGCAGTAAGCTTCCTGAAGCAAAGGGTAGAAGATATCGAACGTCAAGTAGACCTGGGAAAATCTCCTTTCTTTTTATCACCAGAAAAATCCAGACATCTAGTTACACCTGCGGCTTATCTCTCCCATTAGCTATAGGGAGACCTACACTTTAGCCTGATGCCAAGCCGATGCCATCAGCAGTTTTAGGTGGAAAATTCAAGAAGATCCCAAGATCTGAAAGGCTGTGCCTGACATAGAAACCATCGAACATGTATTGTTCAGCTGTCCATTTTATCATGGGGCTCGTATTAGATTTATTGATCCCCTGATCAGTGGATTCCCAGATAAGTCGGCTGAGTTCCTGTCTAAGAAGCTTTTCATGGGGGAGATTCCTCATCTTTCGCTCCCCACTGCTAAATTCTGCGCCATTGCAATTAAAATATGCAAAAATAGGGTGGAAAAAAACTGTTAAACTCTTTTATACTTTTATATTTTTAGTAATCTTAAATTGGCAAGCCACTTTTGGGTCATGCACTAATTTTGTATATCTTATTAATACCAGATTTTTTAAAATCAATTTTTGTAATTTGTAACAGTTTTTACAGTTTTATCAAGTTGGACAATATGATAAACTAACTTCTGGCTGATCAAATAGACCGTATTAATAAACTTGACTTCACATGACCTGTGTAGCCCACTGAACATTTTGCAGATAAAATCGTTCATGTCTGCTTTGGAGAAATGCCCTCCACCCTAGAATTCACCCTACTGTTTCAACCATTGGGACAGCACCCTGTTGGTGAGTTGGAACCCAGATGCAAAACTATAGCTGGCAGAAAGGCTGGGGGTTGAAGCACAGAGCACTTTAGTGCTTATATGTGTTAAATGGCTTTGGCCCAAGTAGGATTTTTTTTACCATCTCACACCTTGCTAAAATATTGCACCTCAAGGAGACAGAGAGCAAGACAGCCAAATGGCTAGAAATATGCACATCCTCAAGGTGGCAGGAAGATCTAAATGGTCCCAAAGTGGGACGGATTCTCCCAAGGGGAGAATATAAATTCTCTGGACACAGACAAACTCTATGTTATGGCTTCTGATCAAGGAAGTTTATTTAGTTATTTATATAAAATAAAATATTTTATGGCTTCTGATCAAGGAAGTTTTGGGCTCCACAATTTAAGAAGGATGTAGACAAGCTGGAACGTGTCCAGAGGAGGGCAACAAAGATGGTGAGGGGTCTGGAGACCACGTCCTATGAGGAAAGGTTGAAGGAGCTGTCAAGATTACAAGTCTGTCAGTTAGATTGACAGGTGCAGGATAGATCAGTGAGATCTAAGGATGATGTAATCAGCCTGGAAAGTACCTGGGGAGCTAGAGAAAGCTGGCCTGATCCAGCCATAGCCAGATGGCTGATGCAATGCAGTAGCAATGCCAGGATAATTGGATATCTACTGTGATTGGTGGCTGCAACCACCAGGTGTATATATTGAAGTGGAACCGCAGTTCTATGCGGGATGTTATGAGCGGAGAGTGTGAAAGGAGTATCTGTATATATTTCTGCACTGTACAAATAAACTACACTTTTTCTATGTGGCCGTGGACTTTCTGATGGGTATCCTGGACAAGACTGCTAATCCACTTGGCTTCCGCGTCAGGGTTATGGGCCCAGCTCCTCTATGCTACACTGTGCAGGTTTTATGTGTGGTGGTAGTTAAGCAGAGTCCAGGATTTTTCAGAGGCTACTGGAGAAGTGACGGCTGTGTGAGTAACAATGGCACAACAATCTTTTATCCCGGTGGATAAACCTCAGAGAATTACCACGTTTGGTCTGTGAGGTTGGAGCAATATCTGAAAAGGGAAGATTTATGGGATGCTGTGGAAAGACTCCCTACTACAGCAGCCGGGATTGCCAAGGACATAAAAGCCCTTGCCAATATCACCTTGACAGTGGGAGATGACCAGCTTATTTTTGTGGTGGGCAAAGAGCATGCAAAGTTGGCATTGGATAGTCTGCGAGCCGTGTATCTCAGGGACTCAGCTGGCACGCTGCTAGCACTGATGAGGCGGCGGCTTTATAGATGCCATAAATCACTGCACACGCCGGCCGCAGCCCACTTGAAGACTCTGGCAGAGTTGTTTAGGCAGCTGGAGTTGAGGGGAAAAGTTATATCTGCAGAGGACCGGGTGTATTTGCTTTTGAGTTCTCTGGATGCGGGCTTTGATGTTTTAGTAACCTCGCTGGAGAGCCTGGCAGCAGGGCAATTAACCTATGAATACTTGACGGGACGAATTCTGGAAGAAGAGGAATGACGGGAGGAAGGACGTAAGCAGATGACTGCAGCCCAGGAGTTTATAGTTCACCCGAGAGGAATGTCGGAGTCGTCACGGGAGTCAAGTGCCGTGCAGTTTGGTATAAATCAACCCAGGCAGAGAGGCAATTCACAGTCAACGCCAATGACATCAGCCCACCAGGAGGGATACAACCCAGGAAGAAGGGCAGCATTCTACTCTGCGCAGATGGCTCAGACGCCAGCACGTGAGCGAGACTGGAAGAGTAAGAGCTACAAGCAAGAGGAGGAATGCGTGATGTTTGTCAGAAAGTGTTTTCTCTGTGGGTCCTCACAACATTTGAAAAGAAAGTGTCCCCAGTTGGCCAGGAAAAAGCAACCACAGAGACAGTCAGTGAATGGAACTTACACTGCTGTTGTGCTGGCAGAAGCTGGAGGCAAAGAGGACATTTGGCTCTTGGACAGTGGGGCAAGTAAATGTTTTGTTAACAAATCTTCCATGTTGGTTAACCAAAAGCAGTCTGCTAAGTCTAATGTAAGTCTGGCAGATGGGAGTCACTTAAAGGTACACTCTGAAGGGGAGGTGTTTTTCCCAGAGTTAAATCATAAGTTTCAAAATGTACTTTGTGTGCCTGAGTTACAGCATAGTTTGCTAAGTGTTTCTGTGCTGGCTAAGACTGGTTTTAAGGTGCAGTTTGAAGGAAACACCTGCCTGATAAGCCAGGGGGAGGTTGTAATGTTAGAAGGGCACTTGCAAAAGGATGTCTATGTGGTGCATAGAAGGACAGGAGAAACCTCTATGGTAGTGGAGTCTGTGAATAAAAATCCACATAATGAGTGCATACACCTTCTACATAGGCATTTTGGCCACGCCTCCTTTTCCATTCTAAAGAAGACCCTGAGTGTGTTAGGGAAGGATGACATTAAGTTGAATGGGTGTAATTCTTTCCTAGATTGCACTGTCTGCAAATCTGTTAAAAGCAGAAGTAGTCCAGTGGCTAAGGTAAGCCAAAGGGTGGCAACCAGACCTCTACAAATTGCTCATTTAGATCTCTGTGGTCCATTTCCTGAGAGTGTGTCTAAGAACCGATACGCTTTATGTATTGTAGATGATTTTACTCGTTATGGCTGGGTGTATCTGCTGAAGCAGAAAAGTGAGGCATGTCAAACCATCAAGTATTGGATTAAAAGGGTGGAAAGGCAGCCAGACCTCAAGGTATCAAGTATACAATCTGACAGAGGCAGTGAATTTGTCTCTAGTGCATTTACTCAGTGGTTAGAGAGCAAGGGAATTGAGCACAGATTGGCTAATCCCTGTGTTCCTCAGGAGAATGGTGTGGCTGAGAGGAGGATTGGTTATCTAAAGTCAATGTTGCAAGCTTTGATAGAGGATGCTAATCTAAAACCCAGGTTCTGGGGGGAAGGCATCAAGGTGGCTTGTTATTTGATTAATAGACTTTGGACCTCCAGCATTAACAATATTCCCTACAAGGTATTGTACAATAGAAATCCCTCTTTAAAGCATTTAAGAGTGTTTGGTACAAAGGCTTGGGTGAATATACCTTTAAAGAACCGCAGAGCAGGTGGCAAGAAATCCAAACCCTGATTTTTCTGGGATATCAGAATGCAGCAAAATCTTATCGCTTTGCTAATGATCAGAACCAGATGTCTTTTAGCAAATCTGCGAATTTCGGAGAATCTTTTAATTGGCCAAGATTACATGGCATTGAGAAGGTTTCTGAAGAAGTTTTATTGCCGGCTAATGGACAGCCAGAGGCAGATGAAAGTGTTTTTCCTGAAGTTGTTGCAAGCAGGGAAACAGTAAAGGTTGAGACTCCAGAAGGAGGGGAGTCTAGTGGCACGGTAGTCAGACAGTCAGACAGAAGTAATAAGGGAGTACCTCCATCAAGATATGGTTTTGATGATTGTGATCATGTTTACAGTATGGATGATGGTGAACCTGGCAGCTATGAAAGAATAGTAGCTGACAATGAAAGAGAAAAGCTATTGTGGTTCAGAGAAAGGAAAGCTGAACTGGAAGCAAGTCAATAGCTCAAGGTTTCTCACTCTAATGTACCAGGTGGCAGTTTGTAAATTGGCTGCACCTGGATGTGGGAATGGCACAAATGTTTAATTGATGCTGTTAAAAAGTTAGGCTTCACACAGAGTGTTGCTGATCCTTGTTTGTTTTCAAGGTGCACAGGTCAGAAGGAGTCATACGTGCTGATTTACGTGGATGATTTATGTGTAATAACCAATAATGAGAGTGACCAGGAACAATTTCAGAAACAGCTTGGAGAACGCTTTAAACTGAAATGTTTGGGAGAGATAAGAAATTATCTTGGGGTAAAAATAAACAGAGACAGTAAAGGTGTTTTTTACTTGTCTCAAACAGAAAAAATAAAACAGTTGCTGGAAAGGTTTAGCATGCTTGATGCTAATGCAGCTGAAACCCCAATGGTCACAGGTTATTTGTGTGAAGAGTCTCAGGAACAAGAAGAGTGTGACAAACTTCTGTATCAGTCACTGATAGGAAGTTTGTTATATCTTGCTTGTTGGACTCGCCCAGACATATATCAGGCGGTACATTGCCTGAGCAGGAAAAATATGTCACCAAAGCAGAGTGACTGGAAAGCAGCTAAGTGTGTACTCAGATACCTGAAGGGATCTGTGAACAAACAGTTATGCTTGAATGCATGTAATGGGGAACTGACTGCGTATGCAGATGCATCATGGGCAGATCAGGGGAACGCAAAATCAATGACCGGGTATGTGTTGTATTTTGGTGAAGCACCCATACATTGGAAATCTGTAAAACAGTCATTTGTAGCCATGAGTTCATGTGAAGCAGAATATAGTGCTGTGAGTGAATGTATAAACCAGGTGGAATGGTTTGTCTATCTCATGAAGGAACTCAATGTGTCTGTACACTTACCAGTAAAGGTGTATACTGACAGTCAATCAGCGCTACAACTTGCGACTGAGCAAAACTTTAAAGGCAGAAGTAAGCATATAAGAATTAGATATGTAAATGTAATTGAAGCTGTAAACAAAGGCTTGGTATGTATTGTAAAGTGTGCCAGTGCTGGTAATGTGGCAGATCTATTTACAAAAATTGTGGATTGCAATAGATTCATGAACCTAATCAAACTAATCTGAAATCCTTGAGAAGGAGTGTCAAGATTACAAGTCTGTCAGTTAGTTTGACAGGTGCAGGATAGATCAGTGAGATCTAAGGATGATGTAATCAGCCTGGAAAGTACCTGGGGAGCTAGAGAAAGCTGGCCTGATCCAGCTATAGCCAGGTGGCTGATGCAATGCAGTAGCAATGCCAGGATAATTGGATATCTACTGTGATTGGTGGCTGCAACCACCAGGTGTATATATTGAAGTGGAACCGCAGTTCTATGCGGGATGTTATGAGCGGAGAGTGTGAAAGGAGTATCTGTATATATTTCTGCACTGTAAAATAAACTACACTTTTTCTATGTGGCCGTGGACTTTCTGATGGGTATCCTGGACAAGACTGCTAATCCGCTTGGCTTCCGCGTCAGGAGCTGGGTATGTTTAGCCTGCAGAGGAGAAGACTGAGAGGTGATATGAAACCATCTTCAAGTACCAGAAGGGCTGTCATAGAGAGGCGGATGCCGAGTTGTTTTCTGTTGCCCCAGAAGGTCAGACCAGAACCAGAGGGTTAAAATTAAATCAGAAGAGTTTCCATCTAGACATTAGGAAGAATTTTCTAACAGAGCAGTTCCTCAGTGGAATAGGCTTCCTCTGGAGGTGATGGGCTCTCCTTCCTTGGAGGTTTTTAAGCAGAGGGTAGGTGTCCATCTGTCAGCAGTGCTGATTCTATGACTTTAGGAAGATCATGAGAGGGAAGGTAGGATGGTTTGCATCAGTGTTTGTCTCTTGTGCCTTTTTTGCATGCCCAGGGTAGTGCCAATTGCCACTATGGGGTCAGGAAGTAATTTTTCCTCCAGGTCAGATTGGCCAGGGATCCTGGAGTGGTGGTGGTTGTTTTTGCCATCTCCAGGGCATGGATCAGGGGTCACTGGGGGGTGGGGGGGAGGTAGTTGTGAATTTCCTGCATTGTGCAGGTCCCTACTAACTATGATTCTAACACATGCAGGACTATGACTTTTATCTAGTGACCCCATCTTGTCTGCAGAGCCAGGGACAATGGGGAGAAGCCCCAACCCAAAGAACTAAGGTAATGCTGAACTCTACTGCAACTCCAAGTAATGCTGTCATCAGATACAACAGACACATTCCTCCTGGGAATACAAAGCTCCACGCTGTACAGCATTTGAGAACTTTATTTGGTAACAGAATTAGACACCCGCACTTGAAATCAGTCAAGACTCTTAACAACTCCCACCAGTCATCAAACCGTTACTAACGTTTGACTGTCCAACTATCCCCTCATTACTTCTTAAACTCTAAAGGAATTTTCCCATCATGGGTATTTGAGAACATAATGCTAACTCCATATTTCAACTTGAAAATGTCTAGTTCAGCAGCTATGAACAAGCTGTAAGGTCTGAGTTCACCTGTTGAATCCCAATCACCAAACGTCCAGACAGGGTATTCTAAGAGGCTGGTTTATTTTGGGAAGCATAAGGTGAATAGCAGGAACTTACAGGGGAAGGTACGAGGACTACTGAGGGGAATACAGACAGGTTGGAACATATACAGAAAACCAAAGGCACAGTTGGTTACCAAGCCGAGCCTGGTTCCCATGGTAGTTTACAGTTATCACACAAACGGAGAGAAAGCAGTCATAACAAACTTCTGAGAAACAGAACCTTGAAGGCCAGCTGCCTGGAGCTCACATTACCCCTCCAAGGTCAATCAAGCCAGCACCCTTCACTAGTTAGCTGGGCTGACCCTCCTGCCCCCACAGAGGCAGCTGCAGAGTGTCTCTTTCTTGAAGACAGTATCGAGGAGGATCCGATTAGTCCTTTTACAGCTCTTCCTGCTGCAGAACAGATGGAGATCACCGACAGACTGTAACCATTAACATCTAGACTTTGGGGGACTAAAGGGCAGTAATGTTGAATCATTGCCACAGCCCTCTGCTCCTGTGGCACTCAATGCAGAGGTGGTTCTATCCAAGCCCTCTCCAACATTACCATCCCCTACCCATAGCTGCACTCCCTACGGACAGCACATTTTCTCCATCTAAAGAATACATCTTTTCCCTCTGCTAAAGTTAAGGGAGACAAGGCTGAGACACCTTGCGACTACCTTGAGGATTTTGAGCTGGGAATCTCTGGGACTCCTGTGCAGAACTTAACAGATAACCCCCTGAGCTTCGGTCTGAGTGGCTCCTGGTAAAAATTGGTGTATTTTTGTGGATCCAGAGGAAGGGCTGGAAACTATAGAGAAATCCAGTTGACAATTAAATGTACTGTCATTGAACCTGATGGGATGGGGGAACTCACGACTCTGAATTCCTTCTGTTCCTGCGTAGGTTTGACCTTTTATGTCTACAGGAAACATGGATGCAGGAGTCAAGCTCTACAATCCTTCAGGGTTACCCCACTTTTCCTGTACTAGCCATTAAAACCCATGCAAAAGGCCAAGGGAGCGGGGGGTTTGGTAACATTTGTTTCAGTTGATTTAAATGTAGATGTCCAGCTCTTGGAACGTGGGTCCCAGGACTGCATACAGGTTCTACTGATCCAAGGCCAACGTATAGGCTCTTTTCTTCTGTGTTAACATCTACATTCCTCCTAAACCCTTAAAACCGCAGTGCACCCAGAACTTCTGTCTACCACCCTTGACAAGTTAGCTCTGAAATCCCCCAATTTCTTATGTGCAGATTTCAATGCCATTGCCAGAGCGCAATAACTGGAAATGGCAAAGTTGTAATAATTGAGTCAATAAAGAGCATGCCGTTATCATCATGGGTAAACTGGACTGTATACAGGAGGCCAAGAGATAACTCCAATACCACATTTTACAAACCGCTATCCTCAGACCCAACAAAGGAATATTAAAAGATCTGATACCCTCTCATATCCAAGAACAAAAGGATGTGGATATGCCCTGGGAGCTTCAGCCAGGGATGTTCTACCTACTACCCAAGATTCACAAACCCGGCAACCCAATACACCCCATTGTCTCAGGTACTGGCAACTACCACTGTGGGGGTGTCTGACTATATGGACTTCATCTTCAGGACTTATGCTGGCTGCGCATTCAGTTACACAGGCACAAGTGACTCCCTGAGGAAGCCATGGCCCTTCGAAAGTCTCCCAGAAAACAGCACCTTTGCAACCATCAATGCTGATTCTCTATATACCAACATGCCCTACAAAGATGGCCTACAAAACACCAGGAGCATTATCCCAGAAAATACCACAACCATCCTGGCTACTGAACTTTGCTTATTTGCCCTTATTCACAACTACTTTGAATTCAATAACAGTTTATATCTTCAAATTAATGGCAGAACTATTAATGGCTCCTTTGTTCCTTTTTGCATAGCCATTCGCATGTGCGTAGCTAACGTGCCTCTGTTGTTTTTCATAGTTCCTTCAGGGGGGATTCTTCACGGCAAACACCAAAGGTCACGTTAAATGGGCTCTTTACTAATGCGAAGTTTCGCAGTCACTTCCAGAATGACAGCTCAGCGTGCAAAATAAAAGAAACATGAGGGGCAATTCAGCCTGGAACGCGTTGCTAATTACCATGCAAAAATGGCCTGTATGTTGAGCTCACTTGAGGGGCTGGTATTATACCCAACAGCATATATTTAGGATTTAACTCAAAGTTCACCTGTAACATATCTTGAATTTCCTTATGTATGGCCTTCCAGTATCATTGGCTTTTTTTACATGTCCATCATTGGTGATAAAATGTTCCCTCTGTTTCAGAACATTTCCAACAGTTCGCTTGGTTAGTCTTTAACATCTCTTGAAGATCTTTTGGTGAAAGATACCATCTGTAAAACATCTTGTACCAATTTTCTCTTATGGCTTGCAAGGGAGAAAATTTTATTTTGGTAGTCCACAATCGTTCCAAAGTCTCCGTTGAAATCATCTCACTGAAGTTTTGCATCCATTTGATCTTGCAGGTTTTTACTTGCTCTGACGCTGTTTCGTGTGTCAATAAAAATTGATACAATTTAGCCAACAAATGGTCTTGTGACTTTATTATTTGTTCAAACTCCGTTAACTTTCTCATATTACCTTCTCCATAACAGTCCTTTCCCAAACAGTGAATTATTTGATGATACACAAACCAAGAAATATTTATATTTTCATTTTGAAGTTCTTGTAACCTTTTGATTTTGCCATTTCTTGTCAACAGATCTTGATAAGTGACATAGTCATTACTTTTTCTGGTAGAAAAGTCCAAATATGCTTCCATGGGCAACATTAATATTGATGGAGAAGGGCAAATAATTCTTTTTAATCAGTCCCATAACTTCATAAGATGTTCTCTAATGTTTCCATCGTACCCTGTAGATTCTTTAGTCTTAATGCCTTTGTTTTTCCACAAAAGAGAGTGGAAGCCTTGTTCCATGCTGGCTTTTTCCAGTCGAATCTTCCTATCTTCAGGGTGAATTATCCATTCTGTTAGTGATGCTAAGGAAGCTGTTTGATAGTAAAGTTTAAAATTTGGCAATGCAAGTCCACCTCTCCACCCCCCTTGTACAACTTTGAATCTAATTCTTGGTTTCTTCCTTTTCCAAACAGATTTGTTTATCTTTTGATAGTTGATGGTTTTAAATAAGTGTGAGCTCTAGTCCCATGATAATCCCATAAACAGACATCCACAGACAAGCAGTCCAAAGAGAGTTGATTTATTGGAAAATCCGCAGGTTAACAGAAGCTAAGAGTCAAAATGGACACTAATGAAAACTACAAGCACAGTACAGGGCATATATGGAAGAGCATAGGGCAAATTGGGGTAGATCTGGATGCCATGGCAACCCCCCTCCCAGGAGCTGTCAGGGAGGTAGGATTCTACCGGCATTCCCACAGAGTTCAGTCTAAACACGTTGTTTGCAGGGCTAGAGCTGGCCTTGGCCAGCATCTGGAGAAACCACAACATTCCTTTCTCAGGCAATGCCTGACATTCTGCCCCCCCAAAGGCCCCCCCTTCAGTTCCCGGGAGCTGGCTTGTGAGGGTAGGCAGCATGGAATTCGCGGACCAGGTGAGGGGCGGAGATATCATGTGAACTCACCCACTCATCCTGAGCAGAACTGAAGTGCTTCCAGCGAACTAGATATTGGAGAGAACCATGATGGATACGCGAGTCCAGGATTTTCACGATTTTGAAATGTTCCTCCCCCCCCCATAACAGGCGCCTCAGGTGGTAGTTCAGGATGCCACTCCAGGGAGGGAACATGCGGTTTCAATAGACTGACATGAAACACGGGATGAATTCCCCTCAGTGATTTGGGGAGTGAGAGTTCTACAGAGTTCTAATGATCCGGGAAATGGGGAACAGACCCACATACTTGGCACTGAGTTTGCCGCACAGGCGGGTGGATTGTAGATTCTTGGTGGACAAATAAACCAAATCCCCCACCCCATACTCTTCCCAGTGAACGGTGTTTGTCAGCTTGAGCCTTATATTTACGTTTGGCTTGTTCCAGATTTTTTATCAGCCACGGGCAGGTTGTCTGAATTGTGTGCACCCATTCAGCCACATCGCCGCCTCCTTCCTCCCCTGGAACATCAATACGGCCGATGGGGCCAAACTCTTGTCCATACACAGCTCGAAAAGGGCTAAATCCAGTGGACTGGTGCACAGCATTATTGTAAGCATATTCAGCAAAGGGCAACAGTCCTACCCAATCATCTTGGTGATAATTAACATAACAGCGCAAGTAGCATTCTAACACAGCATTCACCTGTTCCGTTTGGCCGTCTGTCTGGGGATAGAAGGCGCTTGACAGTTCTTGTTCCACCCCAACCAATTTTAGGAAAGCTTTCCAGAATTTAGCCACATATGTGCTCCCGCGGTCGCTGACCACCTTGCGTGGAAAACTGTGCAATCGGAAGACATGTGACACAAAGAGGCGGGCCAATTTTGGGGCAGAAGGGATACCAGCGCAAGGTACAAGATGCACCTGTTTCTAGAACAGATCCGTGATCACCCAAAGTACATTTTCCCCCTCACTGAGGGGTAGATCAATCATAAAATCCATCGTGATTACCTCCCAGAGTCTAGTGGGGGTTTCCAAAGGTTGCAATAGTCCAGGTGGCTTGCCCTGGGGCCTCTTGGCTGCAGCGCACACTGGGCAACTGTGGATAAAAGAATCCACGTCGGATCGCATGCCCATCCACCAAAACTGTCTCCTCAGCAAATGCAACATTTTGAGAAATCCAAAGTGTCCCACGGTTTTAGCTCCATGAACCAGACCCAAAACCTCCCCCCGCAGTATCTTAGGAACATACAACTTTGATTCTTTGTACCAATAACCTCCGCGTTCAATCAGAGAAGCCGGGAGGGTTTGGGTGGAGAGTTCTGCTTGGCAACGGTGACGGAGCATTTCCTTGAAGGAATCAGTAAGCCCCTCCACATCCGGCACCTTGGGAACTGTACTGGCAGGTGTCTCGGAGGGAGGAGAGGCTGGCACCGTTGAGGGGGGCAGGGTGGATGGTTCGACCGGGCGGTCAGGTCCCTGCACCTCTGGACTCGCACCAGTAGATTGCATGGGTGGAGGAGTCAGGGCCAGTGAGGGAGGCGAGGGGAGCGAAGTGGAAGGCTCGACCGACGAGGTCGGGCGTTGGGCTTCCCCCCTTCCAAAGGCGGCAGCGTTGGGAGCCGGGTCTGCGACCGTGTTTGGACTGCCAAGGTGGGCAGTAAACCTCTCTGAGCAGGGGTAAATAGAGACTCCGTGGGACGCTCGATCTTGGTAGGATACTGGGGTAGCCTAGACAAAGCATTGGCCAGCAAGTTTTGCTTTCCTGGCACATGTTTCAATACAAAGCGGAATTGGGCAAAGAAGTCCGCCCATCGTACCTGTTTCACGGACAGTTTGCGAGCCCCCGTTAATGCCTCCAAGTTTTTGTGATCGCTCCAAACTTCAAAAGGGACTTTAGATCCTTCTAAAAACTGTCTCCACACCGTGAGGGCATGTTTAACCGCAGCAGCCTCCTTTTCCCAGATCGGCCAATTGAGCTGAGATTGCGTGAACTTCTTAGAGAAGTAAGCACACGGATGCATTTGACCATCCCCCCCTTGCTGCAGCAGCGCACCTCCCATGGCTACCTCAGATGCGTCTACTTGGACTACAAACATTTGTTCACAATCAGGGTGCTGTAAAATCAGTTCGGAGGTGAACAGTTGTTTAAGACTTTCAAAAGCAGTTTGACACTGGGGGGGTCCAATTTACTCTGGCCGTAGGCAAGGTGGCCGCGCTTCCCTTAGTTTTAAGGAGGTCTGTGATGGGCAACGCAATCTGGGCGAAGTGGGGGAGGAACCCCCTGTAGAAATTTGCAAACCTGAGAAATCTTTGAACCTGCTTACGTGTTGAGGGTGGTTCCCAATTGATCACGGCTTGCACCTTTTCTGGGTCCATTGTAAGTCTTTAATGCGATATTATATAGCCCAGAAAAGTTAACTGTTTTTGGTGGAACTCGCACTTGGACACCTTAGCGTAGAGCTGATTGTCTCTGAGACGCTGCAACCCTTCCCTAACCAGGGCGATATGTTCATCCATGGTCTTAGAATAAATGAGAATGTCGTCTAAGTAGACCACCACCCCCTTGAACAGCAAGTCATGTAGGATCTCATTAATGAGTTGCATAAAGCCCCCCGGAACCCTTTTCAATCCAAAAGGCATCACTAGAAACTGAAACATGCCAAAGCAACTGGAGAAGGCTGTGAGGGGTTCATCTCCTTTTCAAATTCTGATTCTATAATAGGCTTCGACCAAATCCAATTTGGTGAAAATGCATCCCTCCTTTAGTTTCCCCAGAAGATCAGAGATCAGAGCCATCTCCGTCCCATGCCCAGGCTGGAAGCTGGATTGAAATGGATCCAGGGCCGATGTGTCCTCCAGGAAAGCCTGGAGCTGGTCTGCTACCGCCCTCTCAGCTACCTTACCCAGGAATGCCAAGTTAGACACTAGGTAGTAGTTGGCAAGATTATTAGGATCCAATAATGGTCTTTTAAAGAGCGATCTCACCACGCATTTGATAATGTTTCATGGAATTTCTTATTTAAGACATTGCAAAACCTAAATTGTGGTCAACAATTTATAACAGCAATCTAGGCTATATATACTTTTCAAAGGGCTAGATTACTATTGAATGGGACTCTCTCAGATTATTTTAAAATTGAAAAAGGTACCAGACAAGTATGTCCACTATCTCCATTGTTGTTCAATTTAGCCATGGAAGTATTGGCAGATAAGATAAGATTGGATTCTACTATCAAGGGATTGAAATATGAAGATCAGGAGTATAAGATAAGAAGTTATTCAGATGACATGGCGCTCATTTGTCAATGTTGTTCTTGTGGACAATCTCCGCAGAGAGTTGGATCTGGGCGGGTCTACACTGCTGTTACTTTTAGACCTTACAGCAGCGGTTGACACCATTGACTGTGATCTGTTGACCCACCACCTTGCCAGTATTGGGATATGTGGGACAGCCCTTCAATGGCTGCTCTCATTTCACCAAGACCGGGGACAGAGGGTCCATTTCGTGTGTGTGGGTCCCCCAGAGGGCAGTTCTCTTGCCAATTCTGTTTAACATCTATATGCACCTCCCCGCCCAACTAGTCCGGAGTTTCAGGCTGGGCTGTCATCAGTACACTGATGATACCTAGCTATATCTGCTGTTGGATGGCTGGCCAGACATTGTCTCAGATACCTTGGCCAGGTGTCTGGAGGCCATGGTTGGATGGTTAAAACAAAGTTGGCTGAAACGAAATCCATTGAAGACAGAAGTCCTGTGGCTGGGCTAGGGGGAGCCGGAGTTGGGTCATCTGCTTCCAACTCTTGGCGGGTTGCAAATAATACCTGTGCCTACCATTAAGAGCTTAGGTGTGACACTGGATGCCTCCCTGTCAGTGGAGGCAAAGGTCACAAACTTAGCCAAAATGGTGTTTTTCCATCTGCGCCAGGCTAAGCAGCTGATGCCCTACCTGTCTCTTCCTGACCTAGTCACAGTGATCCATGCAATTGTCTCCTCCAGGCTGGACCACTATAACACTCTCGGGATTTTCCATATTTCCCACGACCCCAACGGGGTCCCCCTCGGGGACCGCGGAGAACACAAAAACCGACCTGATAGTTAATTTATCCTCACGAGACTTCACACAGGAAGAGAAAGATATTTAAAACCTTGGATTGGGGTCCGTTCCCACTCCAGTATATTCAGCATTTCAGACCCGCATAGATCTTTATAAGTTGTTTCGAAATATTAAACTGAAGGAGTTCTTTAAAGGACAAGATAGGGTCACTAATGAATATCATCAATTTCGTGTGAAGTCTTCGTTTAATCCTAAAAGCTCAGGTTTCTAGGTCAATACTTTTCAAACCCTGGTACTGAGAGATGTTGACAAGTTGGAAAAACGAAGGAGATGGCAATGTGAAAGGACTAATTTCACTTCTGAACAATTACAACTTTTAGAAAATATTTCCTCTGATCCCAGTATTACCTGTTGGCCAGCTGACAAAGGAGGTGCTTTGGTAATTTTGGACTCTGATTCTTATGACCGGGAGAACCTGAGACAACTTAGTGATTGTCTTCTATTTTGTTGAAACTCTTTGTTCGCAGCCTTCTCTTGGAACGGATCGTCCTCCATTTCGTTGAAGCTCCTTGTTTAAGTTCTTTTTGAAACCTGTACATTATTTTCTTGAAGCTTGCACATGAACTCTTAACAACGGTGGAGTACCGCCTGAGGATTTTTGGATTATCGGCTTATATATATTATTTTGGGACTATTTTGATTGCTTACCGCACATTATTGAACAGGACTACATGGTGAAGTAACCAATTGACTTACAATCATACTTAGGATTATATGGTGAAGCAACCTGTTTATTTGCTATTGTATTTTGTTTCTTTATGATTGGTGTTTTATAGTAGGCTGCTTGAATATATTTTGCCTATGCCTAATGAAATGCGTGATTTCTATTGAATTCTCTTATTTGTATTCTATGAGCTGTGGTGCTGCCCAATTGCTTCAACTAACGTTATTCAGCACACGTACCAATAGTTTAGTTAACCACAAAATGTGAGCAAGGTAACTAATAATTCTCCAACATTTCAGGCAGAAGCTCTCTTTAACAGGATGCCTTTTAATCTACACACGGCCAATCAGAAGTCCTGCTGGTCAAAAGCCCCACCTAGCCCCACCCACTTTCTAAAAGGCCTTGGCAGGCACCAGGAAAGGTGTTGGGTGAGCGTCATGGTGCCTACATGGTGCACACGTTGGGGACCCCTGCCATAGATTCTAGGTGAAATCTGTTGTGTCCGTGTGGGCGATACTCGAGACCAGAGACGGAGTTCCAACAGCAACTGCTTTATTGAGCGAACAAGAACTGAACTGGAGAACTGTGTAACAAACCCGGCTTATATGCCAACCCAGCTACCCAGGGCCACGCCCCCAAGTCCGTGATTGGGCGGCTGCAAGTCCATTGAACCAATTAGAATGCACAGGTGAAGGAGCCTGGAGAGACTCCAAGCTCAGCACTATTCCAGCCTCCCGCTGCAGACATAACAAAATCCCTTCCTAAATTCTCCACTCCACAATTTCCTAGGCCGGAGTTGGCAACCCCAGGGACCTGGAGGCCTAAATGAACACACCGCCTGCTCTTTATTCCTCTGGTGTGAATGTTCTGTGCATGTCACACTGTGAGCAGCCCTTCCTAAGGCACAACTATAAGCTGAAGCGGCTAATTTGCAGCACCCTTTTCTTTTGTTTCCTTAGTAGGGCGGGCAGTGATGCATGACTACAGTGTGAGTGCGCGTGCGTATGAGCACATTCACACCATTCCAGGCATTTGATCCTATTGGTTTAAAGTTTGTATCTTTGTCTCCCTTCCCCTTTCCCTCTACCAGTATTTCCCCCATATAGTATTTTAATCAAAGGAAACAGATATACCAAGGAAGTGGAGTGGGTGGGGAGGGCCACATCACAACCCCCCACCGCCTGTCAGTGTAAACACTTAATGATTTCCTGTTATTGTAGCCTAAAATGTACTGTGACATCATTCCAGGGCCTCCTTAAATCACCCAGAAGGAAGAAAAGGCCGCCTTCTCAGCCTGCCATTTGAGCTAAATCGGGGGAATTTTCGACCCTATATGGCAGTGAGTGGAGCTCAGCAAATCCCGGCCACTGAGCCCGGCACTAGATGGCCAGTCCTCTCTTGATCTTGGCAGTGCTGAGATTTCACAAACAGGAAAAATGGCCGTCACTTTTCCTAAAGAGAGACAGCTTACGCTTAGCCACATGAAATATTGGCAGCTGGAACAGGAGGAGGGATTTGGAGACAGAAGGAGCTGGATGGAAGGAGGGGACTAGAATTCCCACCACCACCACCTACTTACATATGAAGTACTGTGTGGCTGTTATTTTTTGAAGGCCTGCTGGATTAAAATGCCACTCTGATTCAGGACAGCAGCTCCTAGAATGCAGCAGCTGAATCAAAGCCTGGAAACCTGGCACGCGGAGGTCCCCCCCCCCGACAATGGGGGTATCCTTCACTCTTACCTGCCCCATCAAGGTCAAGGCCCCCTGTGCAAGCACTGGGTCATTCCTGACCCATGGGGTGACGTCACATCCCGATGTTTTCTAGGCAGACTTTGTTTATGAGGTGGTTTGCCAGTGCCTTCCCCAGTCATCTTCCCTTTACCCCCAGCAAGCTGAATCCTCATTTCACCAACCTCGGGTGGAAGGCTAAGTCAACCTTGAGCCGGCTACCTGAAACCAACTTCCGTTGGGATCGAACTCAGGTCGTGAGCAGAGCTTGGACTGCAGTACTGCAGCTTAACACTCTGCGCCACAAGGCTCATGCTTACCTGCCCCACATGAACATAAAACTTGGTTGGATCCCAGAACGTTGGGCAAGCAGGCAGGCAGGCTGCTTGCTGCATGGAGATAACCCTGGTTACATCGAGAAAAGCTTGGCTAAGAATGCTAGTGTGCTGCCCTTTTGTTGAGGACTTCTGCTCTGATTCATCCATAAGCTGGAACTGGTCCAGCCTGGGGCAGAGAGGGTTTTGAGGAGTCTTCTTGCCCCTTGTAGCTGACCGGATGTGGCCCCTTTACAGCCGCAGATGCTACCAGATCAGCTGTGCTTTTCTGCCTCACCTGGCCTGAAGAAGGCAGGCTCTGCAACCAGACCAGGTCCCTCCCCAGCTGCAGCAGCCCTGGCTGCCTCCACATGAAGGCTGCCAACCTCCAGGGGTTGATTGATTGATTGACATTATTTATAGTCCACCTTTTTCACTGGGACTCAAGGCGGATTACACACAGTGAGTCAGGATAATCAACAGGATAAATAATCCATACCTAGGACATGGAGTACCCAGCTTGCTGGGGGTAAAGGGAAGATGACTGGGGAAGGCACTGGCAAAGCACCCCCTAAACAAAGTCTGCCTAGGAAACGTCGGGATGTGACGTCACCCCATGGGTCAGGATTGAACCGGTGCTTGCACAGGGGACCTTTACCTTTTTAGGACATGGAGCAAGGCAATACATATATAATATAATATAATATAATATAATATAATATAATATAATATAATATAATATAATATAATATAATATAATATAATATAATAATAAATATATATTTATTATATATAATTACAGACAATGCAGATATATAAATATATATAAAAATAAATACAGGCCAGAGTTCTTTTTCCTGAACCTTTCCTCAGCAGTTGAGTTCTATTTGAGTGGAGAATGATACAACATTTCATAGAGATTAACTAAGCAAGGTTAGAAGTCCCAGATCAGAATTTAACCCGTGAGACTTTGCAGACTTCGGCTCCTCATGGGCTACATTCTGATCTGGGACTTCTGACCTTGCTGGCACCTGGCCCCCTCACACCCAGTCTTTAGGAGGCAGATGGAGATTGTTTTAATTAGGGCTGCATTTGATTCAAGCCGTCCTCACTTACAATTTTAAATTTTGGTTTTATGCATTTTTATGTACTCTATTTTATGTATCAGAAGGAGTTTGAGACCGGGAAGGGCAACCATGAAGGAGCTAGAAAAGATTCTCAAGTGTAAGGATGTGTCACTGGCAACCATGATCAAGTTAATTCATGCCGTAGTATTCCCTATTACTGGCCTGGCCACATCCTAACATGCCAATTTCCTTTGTGCATACCAACATGCATTCTGAAACAGTACTGCCCTGCTGGAGCTGCCGCCACACATAATGTCATTTGGTTGTACCTAAGGAGCAAAACATGGTTCCATGGCTCTCTCATCCACTGCATCACGCTGCCTCAAGAACTTCTCGTCTGTGTGCCCCAACACCATGGAAGTCCATTTAAAGCCATGTAGCTCTGCGGGGCTTGGCAAAGGGCTGCCTGCTATGCGCTCTCAGCTCTCTTTCCACAGTGGTCTTTGTATAAGGGATAGTTAAATAGATTTGTAATAGCAGTAGCAAAACAGGAATACAAAAGCCACACTGTTGGCCTTTTTGGAGTGAGGAGCATGTCTCATCAGTAAACAATTGCTGTTGAGGACATGTTCTAAACTCAGTCCCTGGGAGGATTAGAACAGGCCGTTGCCTTCAGGAACCAGATAATAGGTGAGAATAAGAAGCTAACAATTTTTTACCACTGTATTGCTGGCCCATGCAAATCTCTGAGCATGCCGACTTCTGGAGGTTTTTCTTGCAGGTCTGTCAATCACCTTTTTATCTCATGGAGCTCAGATAGCATCAATGGCTCCTATCCCTACAGCAACCCTGTGAGATGACTTCGGTCCCCCACCGAGGGCCAAACTAGCTCCTACATGTAGCACGAACTGGGTCAGGTATTCCCCGCCCAACCTGCAGCCATACGTAACATCAGGGAGCTCATGTTTCTAAGGACTCCAGGGCCTGATTCAGCTTGGGAGTGCAGCACAAGGAGAGAAGGGGCTTCATTCAGCTATATTGGCCACGGAAGGGGGGCTTGTTTGCCCCACAGTGGGGTTCATTGTATACTGAGTAGGCTTACCATTTGCCCACTGACAGCAATTTGAGGAATAGGGTGAAAAATGGGGAAGGGGAATAGCACTGGTGGCGATGCTCTAGGAATTTCCCCTGTCTATAATATGGGCCATAGAGATTGAAGGGATTCCGATAGCAGCATCCAGAAGTGATGTCACACACCCTGGAAGGGACATCACATTCTCTGTGATGCTGTAAGAATTTCACCAGTCTCTGTAGTAAACAGGAAATTCCTAGAGTGTCAAGGAGGATGTGACATAATATCATCTGCAACTCCCTCTCCAGGCACTACCCCACAAATCTCCTGGCATTTGCTGGTACAGGGCTGGCAACTCTGGGGAGTGGATTTGGGGGTGGAGCCTGGGGCTGGTGGAATTTGGAGAGTGGAGGAACCTCAGCATAGTATAATGCTATTAAGGTTGCCAGGTTCCCCCTGGCTACTGGTGGGGGATGGGGGGGGGTCAGATTGCCAGATCCAAGTTGAGAAACTCTTGAAGATTAGGGGATGGAGCCTGGGGAGGACAGGGATCTTGGTGGGGTAAAATGCCATAGAGTCCACCCCCCAGAGCATCCATTTTCTCCAGGGGAACTGATTGCTGTAGTCTGGAGAGGAGCTGTAATTCTGGGTGATCCCCCGGTCCCACCTGGAGGCTGCTGGCATCCCTAAATGCCTAGAGTCCACCCTTCAGGTTAGCCATTTCCTCCAGGGGAACTGTTCTTTGCTATCTGGAGATCAGTTGTAATTCCAGGAGATCGCCAAGCTACACCTGGAGGTTTTGCTACATCACCGTGACTCTCACTGGCACTAGCATGCTGTTGTGCTAGCGGTGGGCTCACGTTTAAGGTTAGCTTGCCTATGGCTGTGTCTTCAAATGTGGCACCCATGGGCAGAAGCCAGCATGAGCAGCATGCTGGGGGTGGCCACAGGAATGTTTGCCTCCTATCAGTTTCTTTACATGTTCACTTTTCACGTGTGATTCTGGGCTCCTGCTTCTGACAGAATGTGGGCACGGAAGAGGCAGATTTGAGGCAGGCGACAGATATTGGGACTGGTTCATAGGTGGCTCTCCTGCAAAACTGTGCTGATGTGCTGGAGCAAAGCTTGCGACTTATACCCACCCCTCCACCCCACAGAGGTGGCGATCAGCCCCACACAGAGACATCAGCAGCCTGTGTGGGAATGCTACAGACCACGTGACGTCCTAGGAACACCTGCCTGTGGACTTTGGTGTACACAGTATGTGGTGTGGGGAAGGAATGAGCCAAAGCCTTGTTTCTCCCCTCCCCAAGTTGCATGTGTGAATATACCTTAGTTGGCTTTTGGGGCCAATTTCCTAGAGATTAAGGCTACCAGTGATAAATCAAGTAACTGGCAAGTGAGTCAACTAATGTTTCATTGGATTGACCAGTGGAGGAGGGGGCACATTAATCCATATGAATGAATCTTAATTGGCAGTTCTACAGGTAGCTTTGATTCAGGTTTAAGGGAAAGAAAACTTCAATGGAAGAGTGCCACACACTTTCTCCCATATCCACAAAACAGCCCCATATTGAGGTTCTAGCTTGACCTCATCAGATCTTGGAAGCTAAGCAGGGTTGGCCTGTTAATACTTGGACAGAAGACCACCAAGGAAGTCCAGGGTTCCTACACAGAGACAGGCAATGGCAAAACCATGTCTGAATATCTCTTGCCTTTAAAACCCTACAGGAACCCCATAAATCAGTTGCAACTTGACAGCACTTTCCACCACCACAAGAGGTTGCCCTGATCTCGTCAGATCTTGGAAGCTAAGCAGGGTTGGTACTGGTTAGTTCTTGGATGGGAGACCACCAAGGAAGTCCAGGGTTGCTATGTAGAGGCAGGCAATGGCAAAACCACCTCTGAAAACAGCTCTTGCCTTGAAACCTTTATGTGGTTGCTAATTTCCACCATCACCAGTTATAATGACATTTATTTACATTTAAATTAATTGATGGAATAATAGGACTATTGATCCGGACGTTTATAGACTTCTTACCAAATATGATGACTCTGTTAAAGGGCAGGTGCCTTTACATCCCTAACTGCCCTATTACAAATGCCCCCACTTCTGGATTTGGGGGGAATCGCCGCGGCCGAGTGACCAATCGCGTGCCGGCTTGAATGCTGCCGGGGGGCAGGGAAACTGCCCCCCCAACACCTGGCAAGCGGCGCCCCTTGAATAAGAGGGGATGCTGAACAGGACGCCGGTGAGCTCCCTGTCCTAGGAGCAGCCATTGCTGCAGAAGCAGTGGCGATCGCTCGGACGGGTGAGCTGAGGAGCGGGCGCCATTATAGTTCAGGCAGCCGGGAAGAGCGGTGGGGAGACCCCGATCTAAAAACAGCAAGTGTCTTTTTTCATTTTATTGAAACGTAATAATTATCACCTCTGAGGTGTCTGACAGCTATTGATCTAAAGAAAAAGTACTCTGGACTTTATCTATAACTCTCTAACGTGCTTTAAACTGAAACTTGGCTTTTTGCCAGCTGTGGCGCACTTGAATTTCAATCTTGCCAGCTTAAGCAACCATCTTACCACCTTAACTGAGCTTTTTGCAGTGAATAATAGCTGGCAAGAGGCAGCAATCTAAAGAAGATGTGCTAAAGTGCTCTCTAAGGTCTGGATTACAAACCAAGTCTGATTTCCAGTTTTTTCTGTAAACATTAAACGGATGTTCTAAGCAACAAGTGCCACCACCACCACCCCCTCTGTGGATTATAAACTTCAGCCAACACAGGTTTTTTGGAATGAGAGACAAAGATAAAAGGATACAGAAAAACACCCAAAAGGACTCATTAAAGATCCTAAACAGCTCCAGATTCAGCAAACTTTGCCATTCCAGAGAAGAGCATCTGTATCTAATATAACTGCTCCATTAACCACTTCACCAGTTCTGACAGGGACATCTGTGGCTGCAAAGATGACTCCTAAACAAAAACCTGTGGTCACCCTGAACTCTCTACACAAACTGATGACTAAAACACTTCAGGAGGTGACAGCAGTAAAGCAAGAACTGACTCAAAATACAGTGGCTATTGGACAAAATACGGCTGCCATCTCTGCTTTGAAAGATAGCATTTCAGCTTTGACAGTCCGACAGGACAAGATGGAGGTCAAACTCCAGAAACAATCACAGGATAACAAAGACACCAGAAAAAGGGTTGATGCTTTGGAAATGTCAATGGAAGCAAGTCAAGACAGAGAGGAAAAACGTGACACCTACAGTGCGATGCTGGAATTAAAAATAAAGGAAAACTGTATTTGTATACGCGACCTCAAAGAAAAATCAGAAGGGAAAGATTTAAAAAAACTTTTTAAAAGTATTGCTGGCTGATTTTCTCCAGGAAGATGAGACAATTGTGGAAGGAGTGATTATAACAGCTTACAGGATCAACTCTGCTTATGCAACAAAGAATAATGCTCCAAAGGACTGTTTAATCCAACTTTTTTTCCAGAAGCTACCGGGATCTGATCCTGAATAAACATTTGAAGCGGGCCAAAACAAAGGCAAAACCGTGCCAAACCTCCATGAAAAAATGACCATAGACAAGTTGAGCAGCGACAACCCCAAACTCAATGGTGCCTGGCTGTTACAGTTGCCATATCCTGGTTGGGAAATTCCTGGAGATTTGGGGTTAGGGTGGATCCTGGGGAAAGCGTGGTTTAGGGAGGTGAGGGAAATCAGCCATATGGTCCACCCTCAAAAGCAGCCATTTTCTCCAGGGGAGTATTGTCATTCTACTGGGGGATCACCAAGCCCCATTTGGAAGATGGCAACCCTATCAATGGGGATCTGTGCCACCTTCTTTCTCGAAGGCTCCTCGTGGGATGTCTGGCTAGGAAGTCAGATGCTGGGGAGGGGCCCGCAGGGGAAGACAGTGAGCAGCCCCTGCCTGTAGGCATTTGACAGGATGCTGTTGGAAGCAGCAGGCTGGACTAGCAGGACCAGGGTGACTCCTCTGTCCATGTAGGAGATCCCAAGTTGCAGCACTGTCTGTGGTCACCCTGGAGACAAGGTGAGAGAAGCCACCACCAAGCCAGGTGCAGCTGAGGCCTGCTCTGTGCAGGTGGTAAGGAGGGGGCAGAGTGTGGTTTAGATCCTATTACTGTTAGGCGGATCTGTAACTGGTTGACAGATCGCACCCAAAGAGTGCTAGTTAATGGTTCCTCATCCATTTGGAGAGAAGTGACTAGTGGAGTTCCTCAGGGATCTGTCCTGGGCCCTATGTTGTTCAACAACTTTATAAATGATTTAGATTAAGGAATAGAGGGGATGCTTATTAAATTTGCAGATGATACTAAATTGGGAGGGGTAGCAAATTTGGTAGAAGACAGAGCCAAGATACAGGATGATCTTGACAGGCTGGAGAATTGGACTAAAACTAATAAAATGCACTTCAACAAAGACAAATGTAAAGTTCTGCATTTAGGTAGGAAAAATCAAATGCATAATTATAGGATGGAGGAGACTTGTTTGAGCAGTAGTGTGTGCGAAAAGGATCTTGGGGTCTTAGTAGACCAAACACTGAACATGAGTCAGCAGTGTGATGCGGTAGCTAAAAAGGCAAATGCGGTCTTGGGCTGCATCAATAGAAGTATAGTGTCCTGATCACGCGAAGTGATGGTATCGCTTTACTCTGTTCTGGTTAGACCTCACCTAGAGTACTGTGTTCAGTTTTGGGCACCACAATTTAAGAAAGATGTAGACAAGCTGGAACGTGTCCAGAGGAGGGCAACAAGGATGGTGAGGGATCTGGAGACCAAGTCCTATGAGGAAAGGTTGAAGGAGCTGGGTATGCTTAGCCTGAAGAGGAGAAGACTGAGAGGGGATATGATAACCATCTTCAAGTACTTGAAAGGCTGTCATAGGGGATTAACGCATGGCCAATTTGTCTCGCCTTTGTGCCTTAAAAGTAGCAAATTCCAGTGGTCTAAACGCATGACCGTCCAAGGGCTGCACATCGGACCCACCTGATAGCATGCGGGCCTGCCCAAACCTCCCGGACTGGACCTGGCAACCCGCCATGCAGGCACTCAACTACTGTGCTGGCCGCGCGCCCGCCCCAAACGCTATGGGACGGTCGCTGCACGCTCCGTTGTAACGGACTCGGCCGCTCCTGCGAGCGCCGTGCAGCTAGCAGCTAGGAAGCAGATGTAAGGGCAGTCTCTGGTGAACCTGAGAGAAGCCATGTTCCTGTACAGCCTCTGTTCCAGCCGCAGCCATGTCATGAAAAGCAGACAGTCACGTAGTCAGTGCCAAACACCCCCCTCTTGCAACATCCACAGCTTAATGGGCCGTCAACAGCGATCCTGATATCAAGATGAGTCGTTCCTCCAGCTATGCAGCAGCGATCCCAGGACTTTTACACAGATTGCACCCATTGTTCCAGAATGTTAATCTCGTCAGCAGAGAATTTCCAGTTCCTCCCAGGTTGCACAAGCCATCAGAATAGATTTCCAAATTCTCACTACCCCACCCCAGTAGCCACAGCTTAATCCTTTTGTCACCTTTTGTCACCTGGGAAACTAGGAGGGGTGAAACCCTTCTCCCTGCCCCCAGAGAAACAGTATATCTGGGGTGCCCCCAGCCCATTATGTCACCTTAGGACTTTCCTGGCACCTTTGCCATTACTCTGTTGGTTTGGTTTTGCGCAGCCTAACCACTCTCCCTCCCGCCTTGCTGGTCAAGTCTACGGGAACCACTGGCCCCATCTCGGCTTTTACTTTTCAATCTGTCTTAGTCTACATGAATTTGGACAACACCACATCTGGAGGGTAAATATATCCCAATCATCGATCTCCTGCCACGTTGGCAACTGTACCTGTACTTCTCTCTTTTTGAATTTCCTAGATTTCTCTGTATGATTGTATGCATCATTGATTTGAATGAAAAAGACATTAACACTATTTAATTTGGAATCCATTGTCTGTCTTTATTCAAGGTCTCATTAAATGGATTCTGGTATAGCTGAGTGTTACTCCGCTTTATAAGTACATAGTTACCGATTGCTTAAGCTAATTCCCCATATTAATAGAGCAATCTTTTCAGTGCTAAACCGCTACTTTTTTTATTTTGCTACATTACCGGAACGCCGGCGTGTGTGTAATCACATGACTAGCCCGCTACTAACCTTTTGTTCAAGCTCCCAGCCCCGACAAACAGCTGAGCTGCGGGTGAGCAAGGGTGGGACAGGTGCGAGCCACGCTGCTGGCTAGGAAGGGAAGTGACGTGACGGGGAAGGAGAGCTCCTTTTATGGACTTCCGGGGGGAGGGCAGAGGGTGGAAGGGGCAGAGCTTCTCTGGCCTGAAGAGTAAAAAAGGCCAGAGGAGAGCTGTAGCCAGTCGGGAAGTAGGCTGTGACCCAGGCTGGCTAAGCATAGAGCCACCCGGGTAGCTTCCGAGGGAGAGGAAAGCTCAGACTCTCCCTCGGACTGGTCTGAGGCTGAAGAGGCGCCTCAAGCCCCGACCCTCTCCAGGCCAGACAGACCCCCCCCCCGACCAGCCCTGTAGGAGGGGTACTTAACACAGTCACACAAAAAAGGGGGAGAATCGGCCTTTGATTGGATAACCCCTCAGCCAATCCTTGGGCAATGACATGGAGGTCACTCCCCTACTATCCCACATTATATGGGTGGCTCAAACACACAGGGAGCCTCCAGCAGCTACTTCCTTCGGACTTATAGTGGGATGGACTAGTGTCATGCGTTTGACTATCCAGTCTCGGATTAAAATATAGTGAGATAAGGGAGGAGCGAACCAAGAACATTCTGCCCATGCGTTAATCCCCATAGAGAGGATGGTGCCGAGATGTTTTCTGTTGCCCCAGGAGGTCGGACCAGAACCAACGGGTTAAAATTAAATCAAAACAGTTTCCGTCTTGTCATTAGGAAGAATTTTCTAACAGTTAGAGCAGTTCCTCAGTGGAACAGGGGGTGGTAAGCTCGGGAGGTGGTAAGCTCTCCTTCCCTGGAGGTTTTTAAGAAGAGGTTAGATGGCCATTTGTCAGCAATGCTGATTGTGTGACCTTAGGCCAGGGGTGGGGAACATCAAGCCTGGGGGCCGTTTATGGCCCACGGAATCATTTGGTCTGGCCCTTCATGGGTCCTGGCAGATCTCTAGCTCAGAAGGATCTAAGACTGGTGATCCTCCCCCTCCTGCAGACAGGAATAGCCTTTATTCAAGGCAGATGTGAGTTTGTTTTGCCTAGAAAAGGAATCTTCCCCCCCCCTTGCAGAAGAGTTGTTAGCTTTGGAGCTGCTAGGACCGCCCAAGAAACTATGTTAACTCTTTCCCACCCAGGCCATGGAGAAACGTATTCCCTCTGTACAACAAGAGGGCTGGAGGTGGAAGTGGCCACAATGGAGGGGTTAAAGGGGGCAGGGCCAGAATGCGGGGGGGGGGGAGTTCTTAGCCAGTGTGTCCTCATTTCATCCCTGCAGGTGGTGGTAGCAGCAGCCGACTGTAGAATCCAGCCCCCACGATGCGGAGCAGGAGCAACTTTGGCATGCGGCTGGACTGCTATGCCCGGCTGGTGCAACAGACCATCCTGTACCACCAGGTGGGCGAATGCGCCACTGGTTGGATACCTGCCTGCTTGCCCGCGCTGGGGGGGGGGTCATCTGGGGCAGCTGCCTTCTTGGGGCTTGGTTGGCTAATTTTTAAGTTGATAATTTTGTATGGCCCACAAATGATGTTATAAATATCCAAATGGCCCTTGGCGGAAAAAAGGTTCCCCACCCCTGCCTTAGGCAGATGAGGAGAGGCAGGGCATCTTGGCCATCTTCTGGTCACTGGGTGTGTGTGTGGGGAGGTAGTTGTGAATGTCCTGCATTGTGCAGGGGGTTGGAATAGATGACCCTGGTGGTGCCTTCCAACTATATAATTCTATGATTCTATGAGTGCTGAGCGGGACAAATGGACTCAGCCACTTCAGGCTGCAGGGCAGGGAATTCCTTGTTTTCAGTTTGCAGGGCGTTTTAGTTGTAATAGTCGGCTAATTAGTTGTAATAGCAGGAGATCACCAACTAGTACCTGGAGGTTGGCAACCCTAAAATTCCTGGAGATTTTGGGTGTGGAGCCTGGGGAGGGTGGGACTTGGAAAGGACCTCAGCAGGTTGTAGTATAGAGTTACCAGGTCCCTCTTCACCACCAGTTGGAGGTTTTTGGGGTGCAGCCTGAGGAGGGCTGGGTTTGGGGAGGGGAGGGACTTCAATGCCATAGAGTCCAGTTGCCAAGGTGGCAATTTTCTCCAGGTGAACTGATCTCTGTTGGCTGAAGAACAGTTGTGATAGCGGGAGATCTCCAGCCACAGCCTGGAGGTTGTCAACCCTATGCCTCTGCCAGCCCCTGTGGACCCCTCCATTCTCCTGTCAGCCTCCCTGTGCATTTTAACTGGCCAGCAGTGACTGCAGGCAGGTGAGCTGTCAGGAGTTCTGCCCTGCAGGCAACCCAGCCAATCCCTGCCTGGGGTGGTGGTAGGCAGATACTAAATGGCATCACCCAATGAGTAGGGTTGCCAGGTCCCTCTTCGCCACCAGCGGGAGATTTTTGGGGCGGAGCCTGAAGAGGGCAGGGTTTGGGAGGGGAGGGACTTCAATGGCATAGAGTCCAATAGCCAAATTGGCCATTTTCTCCAGAAGAACTGTTCTTTTATACTTACTTCTAGCTACAGTATTGGAGAATTTTTTGTATACTACCTGGAGGTTGGCAACCCTAGCCAATGAGAGGCTGTGGACCTCTGGGGGCATGGGGAGGAGAGTGAAGAGGAGGGAGGGTCTGTTGTGGCCTGAAGGGGGGGAGGCTGGGGAAGCCACAGAGAAAGAGGGGGCTGCCAAGGGGTTAGTTTGGTGAAGGAAAAGAGCTCAGACCTCTCCAGGATAGGTCCGTGGGGCTCAGTGGGTGAGGGGCTTGTGAGGAATATCCCAAGAGAAAACGGGCCCTGTTTCAACAGGTTGAGGTTCTTGGGTTTAAGGTGGCGGTCCAAACCAAATAATTACTTCACTCTCTGACAGAAAATAGCCTGCAGTTCATAAAGCTTTGGGTGTGTGTGAAACTGAAACTGTTTTAAAGCAGAGCTCTGCTGCCCCTTACTGTAGACAACCAATAACTTGTTACATTCCTTGTCTTATCCAGAAAACCACGAAGCACTGAGCCCTTCTAAAGAATTTACTTCATTGTTTACCTTTGGAACTCTTGTCTAATTTTAAATCCATTACTGCATTAAAATCTCCACCCAGAATAAGATCTCCATCTACAAAATTTGGCAGCTGTTTATGTAACTCGTCATAGAACTGCTTTTGTTCTTAATTTGGAGCATATATGTTACCTAATGTTATTTTCTTTCCGCACACTTCTCCTTTAATTAGTAAAAATCTGCCCTCCTTATCTTTTTTGATTTGATTTACCTTTAAAAAAGGTGTTTTGATATATATGGCAACTCTCTGATTTTTTGCTTGGCTGAAGCTGTAAATAATTTGCCTAAAGTTGGTTTCTCAATTAGATGTTTTTGACTTTTTTTATGTGCATTTCTTGCATAAAGATTATATCAGCTTTTTCTTTAGCTAGCATATAACATATTTTTTCCGTTTGCGAGTTTCATTAAGGACATTTACATTTATAGACATCATTTTTAGAGAGGCTATTTCTAATGCGATTTTCACAGCCTTTTACTCGGAGACAACCTTTCTATAGCATTGTCAGAGTTAGACATACACATGAATTTAGGCATGATTTACAGTGACTCTTGGTTCTAGCGGAATGACATTACAGCTTACATCATTATCAACTTTTTTGACATTTCCACTTAGGACTTTATTATTTCCCTCAACATTTTGGCATTTTCGCAGTGGCTGATCTTTTTTTTTTTCTCTTCATTTGAAGAGTTGAGAATTGTAGTTAGTTCATCATACATCATTTTTAGCCTCTTTATTACACCTTCTTGATCTCCTTTGGGTAATTTTGCAAAAGAATGTGCTAGGCCAGGTCGTCTTGGGTTACTGCCTGCTACTGGTCTTGAGAGCAGGCTGTTATCTCAGGAATGCAGGAATCCAGGGGAGTCCCGCCAGGAGCTGGCAACCAAAATAAAGTCAGTGTGCGGAGGCGAAGTTAAACTCCGGTCCAAGGGTCAGAAGTCCGTTTATCAAAGTCTAGGAGCATCAGCAACAAAAGTCAGAGATCCTTTTGCAACAATTGCTTTCGCAATGTTTGTCTGTTCCAAGCCTGGTTTTAAGCTGTTTCTCTTTGCCTTAGTTCTCATCCTCAGACAACTCACAGTCTTGGAGCTGTCTCCTTAGTGCCTGTAGGCGTGCACTTCTCCTTTTACTTTGCAACGCCATTCTTCCTTTTTGCCTGTGCTGTTGTTGAGTGGCTTCAGGTGAGCTGGGTGGGTCCTGCTTCTGTGGAGTTGCAGCTGCATCTGGTTGTCGAAGGAGGTGATACTGCGTTCACTTCCAATTCCTCAGCAGGGCTGGTGTTTACTCCTACCTGTTGTCCTTCACCCTGCCCTGCATTCTCAGCTGCCTGAGGTGCAATGCCCGTTATTTCTCCCTGCTCAGGCTCTTCCTCTGACGATGCTTCACCTGTTGAAGTCTAGGCCATGACAAAGAATCAGCAACGTTTTCCTCAAACGGTGAAAAGGTAGGTAGATTCAGTTCATTTGTGCTCACATGTACCTGTAGTGGAGTTGAGGTTGAGTTCATAGTTTGGCTGCTTTGATTTATCTTTGTTATCTTTATATTCTCTTGTTTCTCTGGTTCTCCTTGTAGATAACTGACAGGGTGATCCATGAATACTCTTTGTACCCATATCCCATAATTATTAATCAATAGTTTTTTACGGCTAATTTGTATGGGAAATCTCTTAGATTTGAAAGTTAATATCAGTCTTATCTTATTCCAGTTACTAGGTAAGTATTCTGTCTTTCATAAATCTATCTGGTTTACTGGAATATTCAAAATAATACTTAGGTGATTAATTATTATTCTTTTGTAACTCCAGTTAGGCAAGTAGCCTCTGAATGGCTGAATTGTTTTTTTATATATATATATATATATATATAATTTTTTATTGATTTTTATAATAAATCCAAAATAATAATAATAATAATACTAGTAAAATAAAAAGACAAAAAATAATACAAACATACATAGAGCGTACAATTCTATTATACATACGTTGTTATACATATAAAAAATATATATATTACGCCCTACTTCAAAAATCCACCACCCACCACAGTGCCCATCACCAATGGACTTCCGATGGGGTGTAGTGACTAATACAAGAAAATCACATTATTATACATTAATTAAAATCACGTTATACTATAATTCGTTAATTAAATTTTTAAAATCCGTTTTTGCCGATTTATCCCAATATGCAGCGGCCTTTGACCACATAATTTTAAATTCCTCCGTGTCTTTACCATGTAAAGATGCTGTAATTTTGGCCATCCGCATATATAACCATAGTTTTTCTCTCCATTCTCTAATTGAAGGTTTAATCGTTTGCTTCCACTTTTTTGCAATTATAATTCTAGCTGCTGCAAAACTATATTGGCATATGACTCTATCACCTTTATCCAATTCTCTATTTGGAATGCCCAATAAACAAAAAGCGGGATCTCGCTTGATTTTTACTTTAATAAGATTATTAGTTTCATTCATAACTAATTGCCAAAATCTTCTAATTTTTTTACATAACCACCAACTATGCATAAACGTTCCTATATCAGTACCACATTTCCAGCATAATGCTTTATCATCTTTTTTCATTTTACTCAATAGAACGGGGGTTATATACCATCTATAAAACATTTTATATAAATTTTCTCTTATTTCATTCGAAATAGTAAACCTAAATTCATTTTTCCAAAGCTTTTCCCAAATTTCCAAATCAATATTATATCCTAGATCTCTCATCCATTTCAACATGACTGGTTTAATCCTTTCTTGTTCTAAGTTCAATTCTATAAGTACTTTATAAATCCTACCAATCAATCCTTTATTACCTTTCAATAATACTATCTCAAAGTTAGATTTAGTATGATTAAATCCCAATCTATTATCTTTAATAAAAACATCATTTAATTTATAATACATAAACCAGTCTTTTAATTGAAGTTCTTCACGTGTTTTCAATATCCATATCCCATCTCTATAGTCTATCAATTCTCTATAGATATCACAGTCCAAATTTAGATGTGCACCTCTTCGCATAAAAGCTTCTATAGGATTTATCCAACCGGGAGTTTTACTTTCTAAAGCATCTTTATATTTATTCCATACATGTATTAAATTTTTCCTAATAATATGAAAATAAAATTCCTTATTGACTTTCTGCTTCTCATACCATAAATAAGCATGCCACCCAAATCGTAATTTATATCCTTCTAATTCTAATAACTTTGGGTTCTCCAAGAGAATCCAATCTTTAATCCAGGTGAAACATGCCGCTTGGTAATACATTTTTAAATCCGGTAATCCCAGTCCTCCCGTCTCCCTTAGTTCTATTAAATTATTATATGCAATCCTGTGTCTCTCTTTACCCCAAAGAAATCTCAGAATATCTTTTTTCCATTCCTCAAATGTCTGTACCCCTGTCACTATTGGTAAATTTTGAAACAGAAAAAGCATCTTGGGCAGTAACATCATCTTAATTACTGATATTCTTCCCCAAAGTGATAAAGGAATCTTTTCCCAACTTATCAAATCTTTTTTTATTTGTTGCCATTGTTTCACATAATTGTCCTGAAATAAATTAAGATTATTATTCGATAACCATATACCTAAATATTTAACTTTATGTTCAATATTGAGTCCCGACTTTTTGGTCAATGTTTGTTGCTGTGAAAGTCATATATTTTTTTTAATAATAATTTTATTGGTTTTTATAATACAAATTTTCCATGATAGTAAACAACAATAAAAGCATTATGAAATTCAAACTTCTAACTCTATGTTGTTATAGTTTCTTGAATTCATAACAAAAAAAAACAAATTGGAGGAAAATTTATGACTTCCCCATCCCCTCTCTCTGCCTCTTAATGAAGTATTCATCCCATCGTAATTGGTCTGATCTTAACTATCATAAATTCATTTAACTTTCATGAAACATCTTCTATTAATATAAATGATTATAACTCTTAATATTAATTGTGTCCTCTAGATCAAATTAATAAGTATTCTTCCATTTTCCCCAGTTTTAATTCATATTCACAATATTTCATCCAATCCTCCCATTCCCCTAAAAATCGAACATTGTCTTTTTCATTTAAAATGGCTGTAAGTTTTGCCATTTCCACCATTTCAAACATTTTCCCAATCCAGTCTTTTTTCTCGGGAATTTCTGCCCCTTTCCATTTTGCTGCATAAAGCAGTCTCGCAGCTGTTGTAGCATAGATCAAAAAAGTTCTTTGTATTAGCAAGTCGTCAGGTATCATACTTAATAGCATCATTTCTGGTGTTTTGGGTATATTTTTTTGTACTATTAGTCTCAGTTCATTGTAAATCATATCCCAAAAATCTTTAGCTTTATCACAAGTCCACCACATATGATAAAAGGAACCAATTTCCTTATTACATTTCCAACACTTAGGGGATGTCACTTTATATATCTTTGCAATCTTCTTAGGTGTTAAATGCCATCTATACATCATTTTATAAATATTTTCTCGAATTGATTGCGCATTTATTCCTTTCAAATCTTTTGACCATAGTCTTTCCCATTTGTTAAAAGCAATATCATGTCCCATGTTTTGAGCCCAGTCGATCATAGTTGGTTTAATTGTCTCCTGCTCACAATATATTGTTAAAAGTAGATTGTACATTTTCGAGATCAATTTCAAATTATTATCTAATAACATCTTATGGAAAGGGGACTTTTCTTTAGAAAATCCATTTTTCATATCTTGTACAAAAACTGATTTAATCTGACAGTATTGCAACCATTGTAAATCCTCTTTGAAAAATTGGAATTCTTTTAATAAACATTTTTTCCCCTCCCATTTAATTAATTCCTGGTAAATTATAAATTTGTCCGGTCTAAGTGGACGTAGTGTTAACATTTCTTGCGGTGAAATCCACATCGGCGTTACTGGTTCCAAAATATGTTTATATTTCATCCAAATACGCAATAAAGAGGACCGGATTATATGATTCCTGAATGATGCTTGTATCTTAATTTTGTCATACCATAAATAGCCATGCCATCCACTAATATTATTAAAGCCTTCAAGCTCCAGTAAACGTGTATTTGATAAGGTTATCCAGTCTTTTAGCCATGTTAAGGCTACCGCTTCAGCGTAAAGTTGAAAGTTTGGTAATGCTAAACCTCCTCTAACTTTAAGGTCCACCAAATATTTATAAGCAATCCTCGGTTTTTTCCCTTGCCAGATGAAGTTTAAAATGTCCTTCCTCCAAATATCAAAGTATTTAACATGTGATATTATAGGCAAATTTTGGAATAAGAAGAGCATCCTTGGTAACACATTCATTTGGATTGTTGAAATACGTCCCAGTAGTGACAACTTTTTATTTGACCAAATAATCATATCAGTTTTTATTTTACCCCATAGTTTAAAGTAGTTGTTGGTTAACAATTCTTTGTTCTTCGCTGAGATCCAGATTCCCAGATATTTAACCTTGTTGGCCTTCTCCCAACCTGTAAACGAAATAAATTCCTGTTGCTCTATTTCTGATAAATTCTTGAATATTGTCTTTGTTTTTTCTTGATTAACTTTAAATCCCGATATTTCCCCAAAGTCGTCCAGTGTCTTTTGTAGTATCTTCATTGATTGTGTTGGGTTTTCCAGAATTAACAGGAGGTCATCCGCGAATGCTCTCAGTTTAAATTCATGTTTTTTAATTTTTAAACCGCGAATGTCCTCCATGCTCCTTAGTTTACAACATAATGTTTCCAACACCAGCAAAAATAATAACGGAGACAAAGGACAGCCTTGTCTAGTTCCTTTCTTAATTTGACAATTTTCCGACAATGATTCATTCACCAAAATTTTCGCTTGTTGGGATGTATAAATAGCCGATATACCTTTCAAAAAACGGTCTCCAAAATTTAATTTTTCCAATGTTTTTTCCATAAAGTCCCATGAGACCATATCAAAGCCTTTTTCCGCATCCAAAAATACAAAGGCGGATGATCGTTGAATATTCTGATCATAATATTCTAATGAGTCCAATAAAATTCTTATATTGTCTTTAATTTGCCTTCCTGGAACAAAGCCCGCCTGATCTTCATGTATAAGGTCTTTAATAAATTTTCTTATCCTATTCGATAAGACCGAGGCATAAATCTTATAGTCCACATTTAGCAACGAAATAGGACTATAGTTTGATGTTTTTTCTGGATCTCTTCCTTCCTTGGGTATCAACGATATGTATGCATGCGACCAGGTTTCTGGGGCTACTCCCTTATCCAAAATTGTATTGCAAAGTAATACAAAAAAGTCTGCTAAGTTGTCACTAAATGTTCTATAAAATAGTGCAGTAATTCCATCTGGTCCAGGTGTCTTATCCGATTTTTGTTTCATTATTGCTTCTTGTATTTCTTCCCTTGTAATTGGAGCATCTATCCATTCTCGTTGGTCTATTGAAAGAATATTCATCTGTATTGAACTTAAAAACTTATCTATTTTCTGTTTTGAAATATTTTCTTTCTGATACAGCTTAGTGTAAAATGAAACAAATTCTTTTTGTATATCTGTAGTTGAATGAACTGGTCCTTTAACAGTTTGAATTTTTGTTATAATCTTCTTCTGAAATGAGTCTTTCAGTTGTGTTGCTAAAAATTTCCCAGGTTTATTAGCATGTTCAAAATATTTTTGTTTGGCAAATTTTAAGTATTTGTTCATTTCCTCCATTATAACCAAATTTAATTGATGTTTAGATACAGAAATCTTCATTTGTATTTCGTTTTTCTCATCTTCTTGTAACGCCATAACAAGTTTTTGTTCCAAATTTTGTAAATCCCAAAGTATATTATTGGTAAATTGTAGTTGAGTTTTCCTCCACGCTGCATGTTTCTGTATCATAAATCCTCTTAGAACTGCTTTAAATGCATCCCACACTATATTCAGCGTAGTTTCTCCATTAAGATTAACTTCAAAAAAGTCTTTAATCAGATCATATAATTCTTTTTGAATCTTCTTTTCCTTTAAAAGTTTATCATTCAATCGCCATCTAAATGCTTGTTTATTGTTCCACTCAAATGTAACCGGATTGTGATCAGAAAAAGTTCTTGGTAAAATATGTATTTTGCGTAGTTGCGTAAAAATTGATTTACTAGACCAAATCATGTCTATTCTGGAGTGTGAGTCATGTCTCGCTGAATAAAAGGTATATTCTTTGGCTGTAGTATTCATTGTTCTCCAGATGTCTTGTAATCCCAATTCTGTAGCCATGGTGAAGAAAGTTTTGGGTAAACATCCTTCATTTTCGTCTTTTGCTTTTGATTTTTTATCCAAAATTGGGAGAATAACGCCATTTAAGTCACCCATCAATAAAATCTGGTCATTGGCATACTGAGAGATCAGTTCATGCAATTGTCCATAAAATTTTGTTTTTCCTTCATTGGGAGCATATATTCCTACCACAATCGTCTTTTGCCCCAATATTTTGGTTTTTATAATTACAATTCTCCCTTCATTGTCTTTATATAGTAGTTCAGGACTAAGGCTAGAATGAGCATATATTACTACTCCCTTAGTTTTTGTTTTAGCCGATGCCACAAATGCTTGTCCAAGCATTTGCCTATCCAAATATTTTTTGTGTTTTTTTGCTATATAAGTCTCTTGTAAACAAATTAGGGAGTATTTGTATTTCTGTAGATATTTGAAAATTCTAGCCCTTTTAGTTTTTTCATTCAAACCATTCACATTCCAAGAAATTACTTTTGCCATGGTACAATGATTATTGAAGCAAAATATACAGTCTATAATTTAGTTCCTCCTGCTGCTCCCTGTGATTCTTCTTCTTCTTGTTGTTCTTCTTCCTCTTCCTTTTGATCCCCAGTTAATCCTTTAAGATCTGATTTATATTTCCTCAGAAATTTTCCCACATCTGCTGTAGATGTAATTGTCATTTTCATTTCTTTGTAGGTAAAAGCCAAGCCTTGTGGCATAATCCAGCGATATTTGATACCATTAGCTTTCAAAACAGACACAAATTCTTTGTAATTATTCCTCTGTGAGAGTAGATGTCTTGGTATGTCCTTTAATAAAATTAGAGGAATGTCTCCTGCTGACACCGGATTGTCATAGTGCATCTTCATGATCTTATCCTTAATCCTCGCGTCATAGAACACTATCATCAGGTCTCTTGGCTTAGATCTTTTCATTCTAGCAGGTAATGGTATTCTGTATACTCTATTAATAGCTTGGTTCAATTCTTGTTCATCCATCTGAAACAGATAAGCCAGGTTTGGAACTACAGTTTCTTTGTTATCTACCATCATATCTGGAAAATTGCGTAGACGAAGGTTGGTCTCTCTCACTCTCATCTCCATCATGGCTATTTGATCTTTTACAGCAGACTGATTTAATTGTATTGTTTCAATCTGTTTTTCTTGGCTTGCTAATTTTTTCTTTGTATCCTTATGCTCTTCCATCACTTTCTTTATTGATGAATCCATTGCTTGCATATCTGACTGCATGGTACTCATTTGAATTTTTACTTCTTTAAGATCTCCTGTTACTCCATCCAATTTGTGGTTAATAGCTTGAGATGCTTGACCTAGATTTGTCATCATAGAAGTTAACTGTGCCATCTGTGTAGACATCTGTGTAGACATCTGTTCAAGCTGCTTGTTTGTTGCCTCTGTTTGTTTGGCTAACATATCCTGTAATTTCTTATCCATAGCTGTAACTTGTGCTGAGTCCTTCAGTTTAGTATAGGCAGGGCTATGCAGTGAGCCAGAACGGGGTCGGGTTCCAGACATTTACATTGGAATAAGGCTGGTAAAAGTCATGTCCTCAGACAGGGCCCTCCAGATGGTAATTAATAGAAGGTAGTTCAATGATCAGCTTAGTAATTTTTTCGGGTTGAAAAGAGCCAAATTTGGCTTTAAAATAGCTTAATAAAGTTTTGGAATACCAGCGAGTTTTAATGGACGCTCTAGGTCGGATCTACCAGGAAGTATTCCGGAAGTTGAATTTGCCGGGGCCTTCTAGCGCCTCATCTCGATGGTTGTTTCCTTCAGGAGTTGTTTCTGTGTTACTCAAGTGCGACGCGTATCCGGTCCTCCAGCTTGCTTCCTGTTGTTGTGACTCAGATGATAGAGAGGGTGGTATAGAGGGTTTTCCGGTCTGATGAATCCCTTGCTGCTAACGTGGCAGGAAATTCTTTTTCACCAGAGAATCAGGAAGAAATTCGCCCTCCCCTTCCCTCAGAGTTGCTTCTCATTGGTAGAGATTTTAGTCCGTCATCTAAGCGTCCTTCCAACTCTTTGTTTTGGTTTAAGCTGATCTATTTGATAAGGCTCCTGCCGCTAATCCTGATGGAATTTACAAATCAAACTTTCCCGATTAGAATAAGGGAGGAGCAGAGGTACTGGGAATATCTTCATCTACCCCCCAGTTATTCGAAAATGCCAGTAAAAGACGAAGGGTTCTTTGTACTCACTTAGGCATCAAGAGGTGAGGTTCTTTTCTTAAAATAGTGCTTATGTTGGTGTTAAGATGGTGGAGGGTAGAGCCTTATGCCAAAGTTGCGTTTTGGCGATTCCTTTCCCTATTTGCCCTCGCAGGACCGGCGTCCAGAGCTCTGGGGGGCTTATAAAGCTTTCTCAGAGTCTTTGGGAGGTCACACTGCGTTTGCGGGCTGCAGGGAGTTCCTGCTGTCCGACCCACTTGCAAGGGTCGGATTGGGGTGCATATATCACCCCTAAATTAGCGCAAACTTGGATTTCCCCCAGGACAACCTGAGGGAATGTCTTGCTCGTCCCAGCGCACCACCGGAACAAAGAGTCATATTTTTAACTAAAATTTTTGTTTTTGCCTTATTAATTTTAAAACCTGAAATCTTTCCATAAACCTCCAATATTTTGTTCCATTTGTCAAACTGTTCATTCGGGTCAATCAAAAAACATACTAAATCATCCGCATAAGCTTTAAGTTTATAATGATTTCTCCCTATTCTTACCCCTACTACATCATTAGATTTTCTAAGATTATTCAGTAAAACCTCTAGTACTAAAATAAAAAGTAAAGGGGAAAGAGGACAGCCCTGTCTCGTTCCCCTTTGAATTTCAATCTTTGGTGATAAAGATCCGTTCATAATCAAATTAGCTGTTTGATGTGTGTATATACTTTTTATGGCAGTTTTAAAACTATCCCCAAAACCCATATATTCTAATACCTTAATCATAAACTGCCAATTAACATTATCAAAAGCTTTTTCAGCATCCAAAAATATAAAAGCAATTGGTGTTGTGTCTTGTTCCGCATATTCTAAAAGATCTATTACCACCCTAACATTTTGACTAATCAATCTTCCTGGTAAAAATCCAGCTTGATCATCATGTATTAATTGATTCAATACTCCTTTTAGTCTAGTAGCTAAAATTGCTACAAATAATTTATAGTCAATATTCAACAATGAAATCGGTCTATAATTTTTAACTTCCAATATATCAGAATTCACCTTTGGTATTAAGGCTATATTTGCTTGCTTCCATGTCTGAGGAAAAATACCTTTTGTCATCCCTAAATTCATAACTTCCAGAAGATAGGGGATTAATTGCTCTCTAAATGTTTTATAATAATATGCTGTAAAACCATCTGGTCCAGGAGATTTATAGCCTGCTCCAATTCATCCTTGGTTATTGGAGAATCTAAAAGTTCTTTATTTTCTTGTGTTATTTTCCGCCAATCCCATTTAGCAAGATAGACATCCATTTCTACCTCTGAAACTAACTTTTTTTATATAAATCTGTATAAAATTTCACAAATGTATCTACTATCTCCTCTTTAGTTCTTGTTATCTTGCCCTCCCTTCTTATTTGAGTTATTGGTGTTTTTTTTTCTTTCTGTTTAATTTGCCAAGCTAACATTTTACCTGGTTTGTTAGCATGTTCAAAAAATCTTTGTTTAGTATACATAACTTTTCGTTCAATTTCATCAGCAAGTAAGAATTCATATTGATGTTGGCAGTTTCTAATCTTATTTTGTTGTTCTTGTTTAGCCTCTTTATCTTGCAATCTACTTAAATATCTCTCCGCTTGCTTTATTTCATCTAATATGCATTTTTTCTTATTCTCCCTTTCCCTATAGTATCTTGTGTTTTGTTGGATTAAAAATCCCCTAATTACTGCTTTGCCGGCATCCCAAACTATGTCTTCGCTGGTACCTTTATCCATATTTTCTCTAAAATAATTTGATATTTCAGTTTTCAATTTGTCTACAATTTTTTTATTTTTTAAAAGAAAGTCATTCATTCTCCAGGGTTTGTAACCTCTATTTCCCATTTCAATTTTAACTGAAACCGCGTTGTGGTCTGACAGCACCCTAGGTAAAATCTCACAGTTTTCTAACTTCTGTACCAGACCCTCTGACATCCATATCATATCTATCCTGGAACACGTGAGATGTCTCTGTGAAAAAAAAGTATATTGCTTCCTATTACCATGTGTCAACCTCCAGACATCAAACATATCCCACTGATCTATAAGAACATCAAAAATCCCTGGTAACTTTCCTTCATTACTTGCTTTTTTCTTTTTCCCAGATCTATCTAGCTTAGGTACCTTAACTCCATTAAAATCCCCCATCCATATCATTTTTTCAGTAGCATATTCAGCTAATAATAATGCTCATAGAATACCTTTTGATTTGTATTAGGTGCATATATTCCCACAAGCAATACCTTTTGGAAACCAATTATTACCTCCAACAACAAAACTCTTCCCTCTGTATCTTGATAAATAACTTTTGGTTGTAACAAAGCAAATATATACATAGCTATACCATTAGTTTTTTTAGTGCTATTACAAGCCGTAAACAAAGTACCCAACCTAGCATGTTCCAGCCTAAAAACATCCTTTGGGAGTATATGGGTTTCCTGTAAGCAAATAATATTAGCATTAGATTTTCGTAAATGATGAAATATTTTCCTCCTTTTGTTGGGAGAGTTCAATCCATTAACATTCCAAGATATAACCTGTAACATATCAAATTATCAGTTAGATTCCATATATTTTCACAGTAAATACATACTTGACTCCTACTACCACAACCCCCCTCTACCCCCCATTATTCAATCTTCAGTCTTCAGGTTCATCATTTGGAGAGTCCTCTGATGAAACTACTGGCAAATCTCCACCACCAGAAGCTTCAGATGCCTTTTCTTCTTCTGTAGATTCTCTAGTTGGAACTTGTTTAGCTGACTTGAGAGGTTTAACCAGTTCTGCATCATATCTTCTTAAAAACTGGTCTGCCTTATCCACTTCTGTGTACTTGAACCTTTTCTCCTTAAAAATAAAAGAGACATCCTGCGGATATTCCCATCTATATTGGATTCCACTGAGTCTTAAGCGCTGGGCGATCTCCATAAAATCCTTCCTCTTCCTCAGTAGTCTTGCAGGTATTTCTTTCATCAGCCTCAGTGACTCATCTCCAACCTTCAATGGTGTTTTGTAATGAGTATTAAGTATTAAGTCTCTGTGGCTTCTAGAAAAGAGTTGAATCAGGCAGTCCCTCGGTACTTTATTCCTGGTTGCATATGTTGAATTTATTCTGTAGGCTGTCACAATCATCCCTGCAGTCACCTCCTCAGATTCTTGCAAAAAATCTGCCAAGAGAACCGTCAGATATCTACGCAAATCCCGATCCTCAATTTTCTCTCACAATCCACGAATACGTAGGGAAGATTCTTTTATCTTGAGCTCCATCATTGCCATCTGATCATTTTGGGTCTCCTGTCTGTCAGCTACAGATGTTATTGACATCTCCAGGGTATCCACCTTCTTCTTAGTTTCTTTAGTTTCCTGTGAATTTTTTTTGAGCTTGGTTTCTACCCTGTCTTGCCTGACAGCCAAAGATGAGATTGTATCCTGCAAGGCAGCTATTGCAGCTGAATTCTGAGCTATAGTAGCTGTATTCTGAGATAGCTCCTGTTTCATTTCAGTGACATCCTGGTGGGTCTTAGTTAGCAATTCAAAAACAGAAGTCAAAGTCACTTCAGGTTTAGTTTTTAAAGGCATCTTGGCAGCAATAGATGTTGTTGCAATTGGAGAAGTTGTCTGTTTGGTTGTTTGAGTTATTTGAGTCACAGAGGACCGTCTAACAGGAGGCTGTACCACCAACTTTGTGTCTTTTAAAATGTCCTTAGTGTGTTTCTCTTTCTCACCCATTGGTGAGCCAAAAAGGACTGGAGACTGAAGTTACAAATCCATTATAATCCAAGGGAAGTGGGGGGGGGGCAGAAAGTTTCTTTTATTTCATTTCATTCAGAACAAACCACTTTGGAGAAAACAATCACTGTGACCACTATAAAGTTTCTATGCCATGTCACTTAATTATCCTCCAATTCTTTTCTCTTAGCTCAATGGTCTTTAGTTTTAAAAGAAACTTTTTTTTTTTGAGTGCGTCACTCAACTGGCAAAAAGCCAAAAAACAGAACAAGAAAGCGTAACTGAATTATAGATAGTTTCAGAACTGTCCTTCAAGAAAAAAAAACTGCCACACACCCCAAATAGTGATTTTTAAAAGTCAGAAAAAAAACTTTATTGATAATCCATAAAACAAAAAGTCAGGTCCCACCTCGCTCTCTCCTGCCGTCTTCTTAAGATGGCGCCGGCTCTTCGGTGGAATCTGCCAGAGCGACCGCCGCCGATTTCTCGGCGGCTATCGCTCCCATGGCAGCTCCGCCACCGGCACCCAGGACTGCATCCCCTCTTGTCCCGAGGGGTGCCGCTTGCAGGCTCTTCCAGGGGCTAATTGTGTGCCCCGTAGCAGCGGACGGCGGGAGCGCGGCTTCGCGCTTGCAACGGGGGGGTCACCTGACCCGGAAGTCTGAATGGCTGAATTGTTAATGCAATTTTGTTTGGTTGAAACACTCTTGAAATTTTAGTATCTATTTGTAACATTCTCCTTGCCTTATATTGTCCCTTTGTCTGTAAATCTTCATATGTTTTCTCTTTGCTTATCTTCTGTAATTCCTCCAAAGATTATTATATTTTATGTTCAACTGCACTCAGGGTATTGAAGAGATGTTGCGTAGTTTCTGCAATAAGAAAACATTGCTCTGCCTGTAATTGATATCCATTTTTTTCTTCTACTGTTTGCACTGATTGATCCCTTTGTTTTGTTTCAATCTCTTCATGTTCAGTTTGAATGCTTTTGTCTAATAGTGTTTGAGAAAGTTCACCGTTGCTAATTTTGTTCCTTTTAGTCTTTTTTTGTACTTCATTTTTACTTAAAATGTTGTCTGGAGCAGGTGTATCTAAGTTTAGTATATTAAATCTGTTATGCTCTTTCATAACTTCTGGGGGCGTCTGGAGATCACCAAGGTTCATTGATGTCTGTTTACCAATCCAGCAGTCTATAGGCCTGAGCAGCTGGGAGAGAGAGAGAGAAGGAGCTTAGAGAAAGCTGTAGCTGGCTGAAGGTAATTGCTGTGCTGTTGATTGCTGAGGGTGGGGCTGAGAGTATTTAAACAGGCTCTGCTTGCCAGAGGCTGGCCTGAGCAGCTGGGAGAGAGACAGAGAAGGAGCTTAGAGAAAGCTGTAGCTGGCTGAAGGTAATTGCTGTGGATTGCTGAGGGTGGGGCTGAGAGTATTTAAACAGGCTCTGCATGCCAGAGGTGCGAGCTCTTGCCCTGGGGGCTCTTAGCCTGGGGGCTTTATAATATATATTTTTAATGTGCTGAGTGTTTTACTTCTTCAAGGAGGGAGCCTTGAAAGAAGGTTTGTCAGGGGAACTATCAGAGTACCGCCGGAAAGAAACTTCAGAAATGGATCACAGCATTGTGGCTAGTGAGGGAGCTGAGGCAGTAACATGCAAGGTCTGTGGCATGTTTGTCTTTTTACCTGAGGGTAACAATAATTACACTTGCAGCAAGTGTAAGTTGGTAGCCCTGCTGGAGGAGAAGATACAGAGTCTTGAGGCACGCTTGTCCACACTCCATTTTTTAAAGCAACGTGAAGAGTTCATGGACAGAACTCATGAAGCTCTCTTTAGCGAGCAACAGGAGGAGGAGAGTAAGGAATCTGAACAAATGGAGGTACAAACAACACAGGAGGAGGATGCATGGAAGAATGTGGCCCAAAGGAGTAGGAAAATCAGGACACATCTTGCTCAGCAATCGGTTCCAGGATCTCCCAATAGATACTGATTCTGGACCACTGGAACAAGGGCTATCCCCCCAAAGTGTGAAAGAAATTCCTCAGGCTCCTCGCATGAGAGGACTCGATCTTCCGCTCCACAATTTAGGAAGAGGCGTGTTCTCGTAATTGGGGATTCCCTCCTGAGAGGGGTAGAGTCTAAAGTATGCCGACCTGACTTCTTGTCCCGAGAGGTCTACTGTTTACTGGGTGCACGCATCCAGGATGTGACGGAAAGGGTAGGAAGGCTCATCAAGCCCACAGATTATTACCCTTTCTTACTTGTTTGTGTGGGAACAAATGGTATTGCCCGGCACAGCCCAGAACATATTAAATGAGACTACATGGCTATGGGTGAGAAGGTGAAGGACTTGGGGGCGCAGGTTGTGTTTTCTTCAGTTCTGCCTGTTGAAGGTCGTGGCTTAGGAAGGGAGAGATGAATACTCCAAATTAATGACTGACTGTGTAGGTGGTGTCATCAAGAAAGGTTTGGATTTCTGGACCACGGCTTACGCTTTCGAGAAGAAGCTCTTCTGTCGGGGGATGGTTTACACCTCACGAGGGTAGGAAAAAATGTGTTTGGTGAGAGCCTTGCAAACCTGATCAGGAGGGCCTTAAACTAAACCTTTTGGGGGAGCGAGACAACAACTTAAAGCCTTGTATGCTGACAATACCTGGAGACGAGAACAATAAAGATTTGCAGGGAGTGGCAAAGAAACATAAACTCACAGGTAAGTACAGAAATGAAAACCATGGGGCACATAAACCATGGATTCCGATGTCTGTACACTAATGCACAGAGTATGGGAAACAATCAGGAAGAACTCGAAGCCCTAATACAGGAAAGGGATTTTGACCTAATAGGCATTTCTGAAACTTGGTGGGATGTCACTCATGATTGGAATATTAAGATTGAGGGGTACAACTTGTTTAAAAGGGATAGACAGATAAGGAAGTGGGGAGGAGTAGCACTGTATGTCAAAGATGTGTACACTTGTGAAGATGTACATGAATCTGAGCATGGTAGTGCAGTCGAGACTCTATGGGTAAACATAAAAGGAATAAGAAATAATTGTGATATTCTCGTGGGGGTCTGCTATCGACCACCAAACCAGGCAGAGGACTTGGATGGGACGCTCCTAGAGCAGATCACAAAGTTCTCAAAGAGAAAGGACATGGTGGTCATGGGAGATTTTAATTACCCGGATATCTGTTGGAAGTCTAACGCTGCTAAAAATGCAAGATCCAATAAATTCCTGACTTGTCTTGCTGACAACTTCCTATTCCAGAAGGTGGACAGGGAAACAAGGGGGTCTGCTATCTTAGACTTGATTCTCACCAACAGGGAAGAGCTGGTCGATGAGGTTACAGTAGTAGGCACCCTGGGTAGTAGTGACCATGTACTCTTGGAATTTGCAATCTTGGGGAGAGGAAAACCTGTACATAGTCAGACATGTAGGTTGGACTTCAAAAGTGCAAATTTTAAAAAACTTAACCTTATGCTAGGTAGAATCCCATGGTCAGAAATACTTAAGGAGAAGGGAGTTCAAGAAGGGTGGGCATTTCTTAAAAATAAAATACTGAAGACGCAATCCCAAACCATTCCTATGAGAAGGAAAAATGGGAGGAGCCTAAAGAGGCCAGGGTGGCTCCATAAACAGTTTTTTAAAGAGTTGAGAAATAAAAAAGACTCATTTAGGAAGTGGAAGGAGGGCCTTATAACCAAAGAGGAATATAAGCAAATAACTAGTGCTTGTAGGGACAGTGTTAGGAAAGCTAAAGCTCAGTATGAACTTAGGCTAGCGAGAGATGCTAAACACAACAAAAAAGGGCTCTTTTCCTATGTACAGAGTAAGAGTAAGAACAAGGACAAGATAAGCCCATTGTGTGGACCGGAAAGTGAAATTGTATCAGGAGAGGAAGAAAGAACTCCTCAATTCCTACTTTTCCTCAGTCTTTATTCGTGAGGGAAGTGGTGCTCAACATGGCATAAACAGAACATGTGATGAGGGAAGGGATTTGCAGCCTAGAATTGGCGTTAGGGTAGTGCACAAACCCCCGGTTTCTTTAAATGAACAAAATCCTCTGGACCAGATGAATTGCACCCAAGGGTACTCAAAGAACTTGCCGAAGTAATTTCGGAACCTCTGTCCATTATTTTTGAAAAGTCTTGGCAAACAGGTGAGGTGCCAGAAGATTGGAGGCGGGCAAATGTTGTCCCCATCTTCAAGAAGGGAAAAAAGGAGGACCAGGTAACTACCGACCCATCAGCTTGACTTCTATACCAGGAAAAGTGTTCGAACAAATCATCAAACAGTCCGTCCTTGAGCATTTAGAAAGGATGGGTCTGATCACTAAGAGCCAGCACGGGTTTCTCAAGAATAAGTCATGTCAGACTAATCTTATCTCCTTTTTTGAGAAAGTTACTACCTTGCTGGATCAGGGGAATGCTGTAGACATAGTTTATCTAGATTTCAGTAAGGCTTTTGATAAGGTTCCACATAGTATTCTAGTTGACAAATTGGGAAAATGTGGTTTAGATCCTATTATTGTTAGGTGGATCTGCAACTGGTTGACAGATCGTACCCAAAGAGTGCTAGTTAATGGTTCCTCGTCCACTTGGAGAGAAGTGACTAGTGGAGTTCCTCAGGGATCTGTGCTGGGCCCTGTGTTGTTCAATATCTTTATAAATTATTTGGGTGAAGGAATAGAGAGGATGCTTATTAAATTTGCAGATGATACTAAATTGGGAGGGGTAGCAAATATGGTAGAAGACAGAGCCAAGATGCAGGGTGATCTTGACAGGCTGGATAAATGGGCTAGAACTAATAAAATGCACTTCAACAAGGACAAATGTAAAGTTCTGCATTTAGGTAGGAAAAATCAAATGCATAATTATAGGATGGGGGAAACTTGTTTGAGCAGTAGTGTGTGAATAGGATCTTGGGGTCTTAGTAGACCAAACACTGAACACGAGTCAGCAGTGTGATGCTGTAACTAAAAAGGCAAATGCAGTCTTGAGCTGCATCATCAGAAGTATAGTGTCCAGATCATGCAAAGTGATGGTATCGCTTTACTCTGCTCTGGTTAGACCTCAACTAGAGTACTGTGTTCAGTTTTGGGCACCACAATTTAAGAAAGATGTAGACAAACTGGAACGTGTCCAGAGGAGGGCAACAAAGATGGTGAGGGGTCTGGAGACCAAGTCCTATGAGGAAAGGTTGAAGGAGCTGGGTATGTTTAGCCTGAAGAGGAGAAGACTGAGAGGGGATATGATAACCATGTTCAAGTACTTGAAGGGCTGTCATATAGAGGAGGGTGCCAAGTTGTTTTCTGCTGCTCATGAAGGTCGGACCAGAACCAACGGGTTGAAATTAAATCAAAAAAGTTTCCGTCTAGACATTAGGAAGAATTTTCTAACAGTTAGAGCGGTTCCTCAGTGTAACTGGCTTCCTCAGGAGGTGGTAAGCTCTCCTTCCCTGGAGGTTTTTAAGAAGAGGTTAGATGGCCATCTGTCAGCAATGCTGATTCTGTGACCTTAGGCAGATGATGAGAGGGAGGGCATGTTGGCCATCTTCTGGTCACTAGGGGTGTGGAGGGGGGAGGTAGTTGTGAATTTCCTGCATTGTGCAGGGGGTTGGACTTGATCACCCTGGTGGTCCCATCCAACTCTATGATTCTATGATTCTAGTCACTTTGGGACTTATTTTTGCTTGTTTCTGTGCTGGTGTATTGTTTGTCTTCTGTATAGTGCTAGAGCATTTTTTACCCATTTTATTTCTTTTCAAGTTTAAGAAGTTGCTTTCGTGTCTCTGTAGGGCCAGTTGCTTTCTTTGTGTTTTCAGTCAAAGCAGTATTTCACCTACTCAGGCAAGCATTGTTGCTTTAAATTTTACTCCCTTCCTTTAGTTTATAGCACAGCTGCATTTGAAAGTCCTGTTTATCTTCAAGGTCACACTTGATTTGAGCAACTAGATAATAAACAGCATGCAAAAACTCCTAGTTGGCCATCCAAACTCCCTTTGAGTTGTTTTCACTTTCCCTCTTCACAACACCACCAAACATTAAAATCTCAGGACTGGGACTGTCTTACAACACCCTCTTTGCCAGCATTTACTGAGGTAGGAAAGCCCTGTGCTTGCTCACGGCCTCATCAGAAAGGGGGAGGGGGTGACTCGACATCAGACTATTTACTTCTTCAAAGTACACTGCAATTATTTTTGCGTGTTTCCTGCTAATTCCAAAAAGTCTGGAGCTGATATTAGAGTTGATCTGAAGTTATTTTGTTTTTTGAGTGTCCTAGGAAACCAAGTTATAAATTGCCTGTAACGGAGCTCACCTCTCTCTCTCACTCCTCTCTCCTCCGCTGATCAAAAGAGCATCCTTAACAAAACTAATGGAAAACACTATTTCCACATACCAACTCATAGATGTTTGGAGAGATTATAATCCAGAGGGAAAAGATTATACCTTTTTCTCAACAGCCCATAATTTGTATTAAAGAATTGATAATTTTTAGTTTCTAATTCAATGATAAATAAGGTTAATAAAGCAACCATAGGTAGTTTGATATATGCTGATCATGCCCCAATCTATTTAATCTTAAATACTGAATACAGACATAAAGGTACCTGGGTACTAAATAAAGAACTATTGATTAATCGTACTATCAAGGATAAGTTAGAAGATGATTTAAAATTCTATTTTAAGATAAATAACCAATCAGAGTGTTCTGCATTAAGTATATGGGATGCAGCTAAAGCATATTTTAGAGGGCTGGCAATAAGTACATCCACATATTTAAAGAAAACAAAAGATGCGGAAAGGAGAAGTTGTATACAAAAAATAGAGGAGTTAGAAAACCAACATAAAAAGAACCAAAATAAGAAAATTTTAACAGAAATGAAAAAAGAGAAATTGAAATTAATACAAATTGATACAAATGCTATTAATAAGCAATTACCTTTTACAAAACAAAAATATTTTGAGAATAGTGATAAAGCTGGAAAGTTTTTAGCCAATAAGGTAAGGAAGGTCAAAGCTAAACAAACTATAACCAAGATCAAATTAAGTGATGGTAGTATGTGTTATGACACTAAAAAGATTATACGATCTTTAACAGAATATTATCAAGATTTATACAAATCCAAACAACCCAACAAATTATCAAATGAAGATAAAGAATTAATAGACAAAGACATAAGTTTAGAAGAACTTGAGGATTCAATCAAAAGGTTGAAAACCAATAAAGCCCCTGGCCCAGATGGTTTTACTTCAGAATTTTATAAAGAGTTTTGCCAGATAATTATTTTCCCCTTGCTAAATGCAATAAATGATACTTTCAAGAAAGGAAGATTCCCTGAATCATGGTCTGAGAGCACTATTATTGTCATCCCTAAACCTACTAAAGACCCAACATCCCCTGGGTCATATAGGCCAATAAGCTTACTAAATACAGATTATAAAATACTCACTACAATTATCTCCAATTATCTCCAACAGACTAAAGCAAATTATTGGAAAATACATCTCTCCTGATCAAAATGGCTTCATCCCACAAAGACAATTAACTTCAAATTTAAGAAAAATAACAAATCTACTAGATGTAGTCAAGAGACACAAATTGAAAGCAGCCATTCTGTTCTTAGATGCGGAGAAGGCCTTCGATAGAGTAGAACACATATTCCTGAAAGATGCTATCTCTGCTTTTGGTTTTGGACATAATTTTAAAAAACGGGTTGAAATTATATACAGGCGTTGTTATGCAAATATAGAAATTAATGGAGATATCTCCACCCCTGTTAGTATTTCAAGAGGCATTAGACAAGGTTGCCCTTTATCAGCTTTACTTTTTGCAGTATCGCTGGAACCATTAGTAATTGCCATAAAAAGTAATAATGATGTAAAAGGGATTAACCTAAATGGGATGGATCATAAAATTAGTTTATATGCAGATGATATAGTAATTGCATTAACCGAGGTAGAGAGCTCAAGTATGTAATTAATGGAAGAAAAACAAATTTTCCTTAATAGCAAAGTATAAACTAAATAAGGGAAAAACAGAGATTTTACAGCTTTTCTCAGACCTTAAAAGAAGAGGGAATAATAATTTTGAGAATTTTGAGGAAATGAAAATAGTAGAACTAATTAAATACTTAGGTATATGGTTCAGTATAGATAAAATAAAAATTATAAAGCTAAATTGTGATCCGATTACCCTTGAAATCAAAAGACAAGTACATGCCTGGCAAAATCTAAAATTGTCATTATTAGGACGAATTAACTTAATTAAAATGAAAGTACTACCTAAATTAAATTTTGTGTTTAAGAATCTTTTTGTTGAAATCCCAAGGAAAATAATCAATGAATGGCAACAAATTTGTAATAAATTTATTTGGCAAAAGAAAAGAGCAAGAATAAAATGCAACAATATGTGTCAAATAAAAGATAAAGGAGGATTCAGCTATCCAAATTTTGACTTGGAATATTTGGCCGCTAAAATAGAACAGACAAAGGCTTGATTATATCTGGACATTGATACACCATCTTTCAATTTAGAACAAGAATTTGTTCATATCCCACTGAATAATTGGATTTGGGTCAGAAAAAATATAGGAAAAAATAATATAACAATGATAACACGGTTATCAACACTTTAATGAGTGCTTGGGATAGGATTAAAAAAATTAATCTCAGAAAGATCTTTATTAGCATCAGTAACAACTGACATATCAATAGAAAATATAGGAACACAAAACTGGCTTAGCTATAAGTTAAATGATCAGGATAACTACAGTCATTGGATAAAAGGAGGACAAATAATTATTCTGATTTAACAGAAGAAGTCTATTGACACCCTTCAAATACCTTCAAATTAAGAACTATATAAACACATTAGTTAAAAAGGGTAAGTTAAATTTACGATCCCTCAACGAGTTTAAAAAATTGGTAGTCTCAGGTAAACTATCTATGAGTAAGATTTACACCATTTACACCATTTTATTACAAAAAAAAACAGAACAACAATAAATAAACATCAAGAGAAGTGGAATAAGAAGCTTGGTTACATGATGGATGATGACAAATGGGAATTTATATTCACAAAAGATTTAAATTTCACAATAAGTTTATCGATCAGAGAGAATCTATATAAAATGGTATATATGTGGCATCTATCCCCTATCAGTATACAGTATACAGAAAATATCGAACTTAAAGGAAGATGCAAATAAATGTTGGTTTTATAAGAGGGATAAAGCAGATTTTTACCATATGTGGGGGGAGTGTACTAGAGCTACAGTTTATTGGGAAAATGTGATAAAAATAATATCTAAAGGTCTGGAAATAGAAATACCCATGAATCCAGAAATAATCCTGTTAAACTGTTTACCAGCTATGAATAAGAAACTCCTTGATGTATGCCTACAAGAATAAATTTTGCCAGATATTGGAAAGGAGCGAATTCTCCAAGCTTAAATACTTGGTTTGACAAAGTAAGAGATCTATGTGCTGATTAAATTAACTTACTATCAAAATAACAGAAACATAGAAGAATTGGATAGAATATGGAAACCCACTATATCCAGGATGGAGTACATGCTTAAAAGTTTAGATTCCGTTGGTGGTGGTTCATAAAGAGAGTGTTTATTTAGAAAGTTATATGTTGTATAGGTTTTATTAGTTGTATAAGTACTGGTCAAGTTTCGTTTATTCAAAGTTTTTTAATATTGTATACTTGTAATTTTTAATAAAATTTAAAATAAATAAATAAATAAAGAATTTACTTCATTTATAGCCTTTCTCCCCAATGGGAATACAAAGTGGCTTAAGTAATTCTCCTTTCCTCACAACAACAACCCTGTGAGGGAGGTCAGGCTGAGAGTGTATGACTGGCCCAAGGTCACCCAGCAAGGTTCCATGGCCCAAGTGTGGATTTGAACCTGGTTCTCCCAAATCCTAGTCTGATACTGTAACCACTACACCACAACAAACTTGTCTTTTTGTTTTGTGCAAGGAAGGTGTTGGTGTGAATCACTGGAGGAGAAGGGGAAAGCAGTAGTAATTACCTCAGATGGCTATTCTACCTCCCCGGGCTTCCATTGTAACAGCAGCATGGAATCCAGTTACATTTCTTCACATTGCCTTCCTGCAACCCATGCCATAACTTCCCTTCCCCTTCCTTGAGTTGATTTGATCTAGGGATCCTCACTGCTCTCTCTGGGCTGGCTGCCGACCTGTGTGTCAAGGAATTGGGTGCTTGCTTTTGGATTTTGGCTTTATGAACCATGGTTTTAACTGCAGAATTATATTTTTGTATTTTAATGTAATACAGATTGTATGTTAATGATGTTTGATGTGAGCCACTCTGAGCCCAGCTTTGGCTGGGATAGAGTGAGGTATAAATTCAATAAACAAATAATAAATAACATTGACTTGGTCCCTTCCCTGATCCTGAGAAGGTGTGACAGGTTTGGGTGGGGAGCTGAGGAAGCACTTGGCCGTCACCCCCCCCCACACACACACACACACACACTTTGCCAGAGCTCAAATACCCACTGAGCAGGCCTCACTGCAGGGAGAGCCCCATCCCAAAGACAGCTGAAGAGAGTAATGACATTTTTGGTCATTTTTTTGGTGTAGCGGAAACCAAGGTTCATGGGGCGGGAGAAAGAGACCCAAAACCATTATCAAGAAAAACAGTTTTATTTGCAGCTGCGGCTCAGTTACTCTAGCAAGTCAAACACTGAGCCCCGATTCTACTGAGGGTCAGACATTTATCCAAAATCCACACTCTGACGAAGCACATCAACATTCAGTGCTTATCTGGTTGTTTTACATTGTCTGGAGCCTTAAGAGCTCCAGCGGTTCTTTCCAGTTCCAGTTCTTGTTTATCGTTCACCATGACTTTCCATGACTTCCCCCACACTACCTCTAGCACACACATAGAGTTATCCTGCCCAGCAACAAGCTAATCCCTTGCTGTCCTAATACATTTCAATACATTTACAGAGAAGAAAAGAGGTTATTACAAACTATTACATCAGACTACTTAAGTGGATCCTCCACATTCAGGGGAAATCTATCTGGCTGTCACATTCCCCCCTTGTGATACAAGTCTTGCACTTGTTAATCACACCCGTGGCTTTAAGCCGTCACGACTATGCAAAGACATAAGCACAGTCGCTCCTTTCCGTTCCACCATCCTCTCTATTGCAGAAGGCCACATCTTGCTGATCAAAGGCAATATACATGGTAACAATACACATCCTAAGACTAAAAGAACTACTGTTATAATTAGTTTTCAACCCTCCATTACCAGCAAACCATTCCCCCAACCAACCTTCCAAGTCCCATCCACCACCTTCAGTTCGCTTTCGGGCATGATCAGCAGTTGCCCAAGCCATACTGTGCACAGTTTTATTGATATCCACCCGAAAATCCGGAATGTACACACAACATTGTCCCTTTACCACAGCACATACCCCACCCTGGGCAGCCAACAACATATCAAAACAACATTCCTGATCTGACCTTGTTCTACATTAAGTTTATTCAGGGCTTTAATACTTTCATTAAACATCCATTCTGTCCAGTTACTTAGTTGTTGCAGCTCCCGGTAATTAAGCCCAGCCCCCACCCAAGGGAAAAATCCTCGCATGAATCTCTCTCCAACCTTGTGACTCAAAGGAGACAAACCAGGGGATCGCGGGCTCGGCGTCTGGGCTGGGGCTGATTAAAAGGCCTGTAATCAGTGTCATGAAACTGGAGGGCTGGGGCTACCCTTCCAATGATAGATAGATGGATGGAAAATATTAAGAAATGGAAACATAAAAGCACAGTTAAACAAGGCAAATTTCACTAGGTGACAAAAGGTGCCAGTCGATGAAAAAAAGTCTTTCTCTTCATTAACCAAGCAAGAGAGCTTGAGAACAGGCCTCTGAAAATTGTAATTGATGGGGATGCTCATACCATAGCTAAGTAGTCATTAAGGTAACAGACAGTATGGCATAGTGTTACAAGTATTGGAGTAGATCTCGGGAGGCCTGGGTTCAAATCCATGGAATTTACTGGGTGACTTTGCTAGGCAAAAACCTACCCTGTAGAGCGGAACATCTGCCAAGGGAGGATTGTTGCCACAGAAAAATAGGAAGGTGGGTTCATACAAATTAAGGCACAATAGATGCAGCAATGAGGCCACACAGAGGTTACCCAGCACGTCAATCTAAATTTTAAGCAATTCAGGTAAAGGTTTGTGCTCATGAGAGGAGACAGAGGTATTCGCAGGGCTGACAGGGCTGACAGCACAAAACAAGAAAGCTTTTAGCAATCTCTAAATTAACAGCAATTCCTAAGTTCAGGCAAACTACGCAAAGGCTTGCAAGAAAGTTACAATGACAAAGAGTTGTTGTCCAAAAGTTAACAGAGTCCAAAGACAAGGTTCGCTTCCATTGTGCAGGGGTTCAGTCATGCATGGTTGTCCCTTAAGGTGGAAGAATCACAGAGGGTGATGAGGGTTGAGGACACGCCCGCATGTCCCAACTCCAACAACTATTAAGATCTGAGTAGGTTCTTATCTATCCTCCCAATTCCACCGTCGTGGCCTGTGAAGGGGGACTTTCAACCCGTCCTTGGAGCCCGGGCATAAGTACTAGAAAAGAGGAAGTACACATGGCCTTTGAGGAGAGAAACATTTCCCCCTCCATAGGGAAGGCATAACAAATTGCTTCAAAGGGTTACCGGAGGCCAGGTATACAACGATGGCTGCGCTTTATAACTGCACTGGCTCTTTCTCCCGCACAGCGAGCACTGGCCTCGAGGCAAGGGCTTCCCTTCTTAGGCGCTTTCTCCTCGAGGCAGCTTAACCCCCTCCCCACTGGTGTACCGCGGCCGCTGGGGCTTGCGCCTGTATGTGCTTTCCCCCGTTCAGGAATTACCCACCTCCGTCGTGGCTCCCCACAGCCCACCAGCCTAGCGGTGCTCTTGTCCGCAACCACCACCACGAGGTTCCGTCTTGGGGACCGCGAGCCATTGTGGCCACCACGGCGCCTCGTTTACTGGGCAGCGTCCGCTCCGGCAGCATCCTCCACTCACCAGCTGACTAGCGGGCCGTTATTCCCCAAAATTGGGTGGTGTGGCTGTGTGCTTGCGCAACCAAAAACGCTCCCTCCCCTGGCGTGCCGGAGTGGTGTTGGAGCGTGACCTGGAACGGGACTCGCAGAGCCTGCCGCACCTCCCCTCACGGCAATTGGAGCGCTTGCACGCCTCCTGTTTCTCCCAGAGGCAGGACCGTGAGCGGCTCCTGTTCATCTCTGCATGCTTTGAGCTCTGGAGGCGCCTGGAGTGGGATGGTGGAGACATGCAGCTTGTCATGTAGACAAGCAATCAGCACGTTACCTCTAAATCCAGGTAGCGGCAAATCCCAGGCAAGACTCCCACAGCACAAATGTCCGTTGTGCCCCCTCCATGCTACCACAGAGGGCCACCTTTGTTCTCCCTGCGCCTTGCTCCACAAGCCGTTTTTGCACTCCGTAACTCCTCTGCTGCCTTGCAAGCTTATGCCATCCCACCCCACCAGTCGTATGGTACTCCTTCTGAGAGCCGTTGTGCACTACCTACTAGTGCACTGTCAGGGTCCTACTGGGGCAGAACGGAGGCTTTCGCATGGGCGCTCGATGCAACAAAGACCCCGAAAAAGCTGCACCCGACCGAAGTGTAACATACACCTTCTGATCGGGAGCCCACAAACACACCCAAAAGAGTACCTGGTGCAGTATCATTGGCTCCCTGGTCAACAGAAAGCTGTGATTCATCCGGGTCTGGCTCCTGGCTCCCCGGGGGAGTGGCGACACCCACAGCAACCTGTGAAAAGTCTGGAAAAGGGAATTTGAATTACCACCAAGGGAACAGCAGGGAACAATCAGTAAAAATGGGGAGAAGGAGATAGTAAGCGCAGTACTCACCAGGAGGTATGGGAGAGGAGGCACGTATATCTTCAGGGTTGATTGTGGGAAGGGTATCTCCAAAGAGCTCCTCCGAGCCAGGGGAAACTGTGGTGTCGTTTGCGCGCTCCTCCGTGACGAGCACAATGTTCATGCTCCGGGCAACTCTTAGTGGGCGAATGGTTTCGTCCGCGCCCAGAATGATGTGCAGTTGGTCGTACTAGAGGCATTTTTTCATGCTATTGCCTGAGATGTTATTATGCGCCATGCTTCTCTTGTAATCTCGCTGAAGAGCTTTTGTTTTTATATGGCACTCAAGCGCAGAGCGGTGATGGCCCTTCCGTGCCACCTCTGCAGCTATCTTCTCAAATACATCGATGTTCCGATGCTCAGGTACTCTGCCTGCTGGCCTCCGAGGTAATGAAATGAATGGGTCATTCCAAAACCGGGTCGCAATTTGAAAAGGGGGGCATGTGACCTTGCAGTTTGATGCGATTGGCTCCAGTCCACCAGCAATCAAGCGGGACAATTTGAACACACCTGGTAACACACGGAAGTAGTCACAAAACGCTAACCAATCACGATGCTGTGGAAGACTGAAAGGAAGCGACACCTGGCAGCCGACGCACAAATTGCAGTAAAAGGGGTGGTGCTGACAACAAAGCACGGACCTCCCCCAGCCAATCGCCGTTCTTGGGGGAGTGGAAAGAGGCCGTCATGGGCAGGGACTAATGAACCGAAGCAAACAGTTCTTCGTGGGCATCTGAGCCACAAAACTCGCACCAACAGGAAAGAATGGCTCAAAATGGTTTGACTTGCCGCGCTTATAAAGCGGCTTTAATTGCTCAATCCGGAAAAATCCGGAGCTGCAATGAATAACCCAAAATTTGCACCGATGCAAATCAGATTCGAAACCGCTGCAAAGCTCCGTGAAAAATGCCCCTGTCTGTTTATTTGTGTGCACTGAATGACTGTAACCTGACCATAATCACACGATCTATGGGCCTTAATATCCAACAATTTCCTTCTCATTCTCAGACGTGCCTGTTATTTACTTTACGTTTTTGTTATGTATTACGTATTCAAAATATGAGTCTTTTATTTGCTTAGTCATTTTATTTCTCTACCTTCTCAATTGTGCTTTAGCAAAGTGGTTTCTGTTACAGTGTTGAGGCTGAGTCCTCTTCCTCCTTAAGGGTGACCACGGGGGTGGGTGGGGGGCAGAGGAGGGCCCACGGGAAGCACTGGTGGTGCCCAGCAGAAGGTATTGCAAACAAGCCCTACTGTGCCTCCCTGTGTGGGAGATGCGGCAAGCAGCCAGGGAGGCAGGGAGAGTTCCTTAAGACCCTTCCCTTTACAGTGACCACAGGAAAATGTGGTCTACACAGGAAAATGACAGTAGCAGCAGCAGTACCCTTTCCCATCCACCTTGCCTCCTCTTGCTCCTTCACACACGCTCACATGCCCTGCTGCTGTGGGAAATAAACATGCTATTGACTGTTTGCCCTGACCTGGGTGGCCCAGACTAGCCCAAACTCATCAGATCTCAGATTGGATGGGAGACCACCAAGGAAGGCCAAGGGTTGCTATGCAGAGAGAGGCAGTGGTGAACCACCCATCTCTTTCCATGAAAAGCCTATAGGGTTGCCATAAGTTGGCTTTGACTTGACAGCATTTTCCACCACCACTGACTCCTTCCCCTTGCATCAAAGTGACTCTTTTCCTCTCCTGGAGGAAAGGTAACTGTGTGACTTCCCTAGTAAGGAAGTTCATGAGCTGGCTCTGGGAAAAGATCCATGAAAAGATTTTCCTCCCCTGCTCAGCGATGCTGCTTCCTTTGAGAAATAGGACTGGGGTTTTTTGCCCACATTTCAGGTTGGGTTTGAATTTCACCTTCTGAATACTGAAAAGGCTGTTTTGGAATTTGTTCCAAATTTGCTCTTAGGGAGCAATCTTGACAGGTCTACATGGAAACAAATCCAATTTCATTCAGTGGGGCTTACTCAGGGAAGTAACTATTTCCCACCTTCAACCTTTTGCATTTTTTTAAAAATAGCAAAAACTGTATTTGCACTGATCTTTATGGATCTTCTGTCTTTTTACAAAATGGTACCTCCATCCACCATCAAATCTCAGATAAACTCAGTGTCTACAGACTACATCCCAAAACCCATGGATCCAATGCTCTGTGGGGCTGCCATCTTGCAAAAACCTGGACCCAAGGAACAGGACCTCATGGATCTTTTTTACCTGGTTTTACCTGGACTTCAACAAAATGCACTGCAAGATGACATCCAAGTCCAGAGATGGGACTATAAGAAACATTAATCCAGCACATCTTGGCAACACCATCCCTTAAAAATGTATTTAAAAAAACCATGGCCTCACATGATTTCAGCATAGAATGAAAAGTTCTAGATCAGGGGTGGGGAACGTCAGGCCCGGGGGGGGGTGCGTTTAAGGCCCGTGAAATCATTTTGTGGGTCCTGGCCGATCTCTAGCTCAAAAGGATCTAAGACTGACAGGAATAGCCTCTATTCAAGGAGGATGTGAGTTTGTTTTGCTGAGAAAAGGAACCTTCCCCCCCCCCTTGCAGAAGAGTCATTAGCAATGGAGCTGCTAGGACCACACAAGAAACTGTGCTAACCCTTTCCCACCCAGGCCATGGAGAAACGTATTCCCTCTGTACTACAAGAGGGCTGGGGGTGGAAATGGTGACAATGGAGGGGTTAAAGGGGGCAGGGCCAGAATGCGCGGGGGGGGAGGAGGCATGAGTTCATTTCATCCCTGCAGGTGTAGGTAGCAGGAGCTGGCTGTAGAATCCGGCCCCGATCATGCGGAGCAGGAGCAACTCTGGCGTGCGGCTGGACGGCTACGCCCTGCTGGTGCAGCAGACCATCCTGTGCCACCAGGTGGGCAAGTGTGCCACCGGTTGGATGCCTGCCTGCTTTCCCATGCCTGGGGGGGTCATCTAGGGCAGCTGCCTGCTTGGGGCTTGGTCAACTAATTTTTAAGTTGATAATTTTGTATGGCCTGCAAATGATGTTATAAATATCCAAATGGCTCTTGGTGGAAAAAAGGTTCCCCACCCCTGTTCTAGATCCATGACTTTTACAGTACTGCCCATGGACAAGGAATGAGCTGCAACATGATGGTATTTTTGTGCTGTTTCACTGTAACAATCATATGAATTCATAACACTCAATTTAAAAACGTCTAGATCTGATGCTTATCCTATTAGATATAGATTTAGATTAGATTAGATTTTGTACGCCCTGCCATTTTGTGACTGGTCTCACCCACCAAGCTGCAATTTGGTAGCTTCTGAGGCTTGAGAAATGAATTAGTTCCCAGAAGTGTACAGCCTACCCCCCTCCACATCATAAAATATCTTCTACCATGTATCAGTCTTGCACCAAAGACTCTTATAGTTGAGAGCCAATGATAGGCTGTTCAGTGTAGAGTGAGCCCAAGCGCTGTTCTCTGGATTTCAGGCTGCATTTTCTGCTAGAAGACCAGAGAAAACCTCTGAGAGCTGAAAAACTAGGGGTCTTCTCAGCCATGCAAGATGCAGCCTACCTGCTTACATTAGACAGGGAAAGTATCTCTTGCTCTTCTTTTTTCTTGACTGCATAGCCATTCCTTGAGCATTGATAATAACCCTAGCTAGTTAAACCACCTCTGAACATCTCTTGCCTTGGAAATCCTATCAGGTTGCTGTAAGTCAGCTGTGACTTGTCAGCAAAAATAAATAAATACATAAATAAATAGGGCAACAAAGCCATAATTGTAGCTCTCTTCCCTGAATTTATAAAATCAAAAGGCAGAAATTTGTTTACTATTACATTTCCACTTATCAGCAGTCTCATTTGTATCTTGTATTTTGGAGACGGTACTCCAACAATGTGGATAGTCTGAGGTTTGGACAGTTGGAAATACATTAGTTATCAAACTGACAATTAAATATAGTTCAGCTAATTGTAAAATGATCAATGTGACCATAAAGTGCTTAGGTTTGGCTGGATCACATGATGCAGTCAAACTTAAGCACTTTATGGTCACATTGATGGTACTTGGAGAGAGTTAAGCTCTCCTCATTCCAGCTTCTGTTAGCTGTGATCCATAAGTAGGGATGCCAAGTCCCTTTTTGAAACCGGCGGGAGGTTTTTGGGGTGAAGCCTGAGGAGGGAGGGGTTTGAGGAGGGGAGGAACTTCAATGCCATAGAGTCCAATGGCCTAAGCGGCCATTTTCTCCAGGTGATCTGATCTCTATCAGCTGGAGATCAGTTGTAATAGCAGGAGATCTCCAGCTATTACCTGGTAGCTGGCAACCCTATCCATAAGCCATCTAAACCAGACAGCTAGAATGTGGAATTAGTTACATCTTAGCTTGAGAACTGTCGATTAGAACAGGCAAGGCTGGGCCCTTTATCAGTCTCAGACATGGAAAAACATTTGTACACTCAATCAATTCCACCACTGCAAAACAACCTTAGCTCCTCCATCCAGAGTCCCTGCTGCCTAGCTGCAACTGCCTCTCCCTTTTCTACCAAGCTCAGCCAGATTCGTTTTGAGTGATGGTGGACCCAACAAGCCTAACAAGATGTCCGTTTAATGGAAGAGCCTAGGTCCTACCTGTCTGTCTGCCCGTCAGACAAAATCACACTTATTCATCCTTTGTTATTTATTTTTATTGTTTATTAAGTGAAAAGGTAGGTTGGAGAATGTACATGTATCACAGCTGTGATATAAATTAGAACAAAATAACTGGATGGAAATAATGTATCCTCCATCAAAGCCTCCAAAACCTTCTTCTGAGTAAAACTAAACCAAGGCCTTTTGAAGTTATATCTAGCACATTTCTATATCTTCTCCCTTTGAAGGGGGATAAATAAAATATCTGTAAAATATGGTTAAAATTGTGAGGAGTCGTCCCCTCATAATTGCAAGCAAAAAATTAAAAAGTGGGCTTTCCAAAAATATCACCCATACAATATATTTTATTTGAAATTAGATTTGCATGCCTAGGAAATATTGGAGGGAACAAAATGAAATAATTTTATCTGCCACCTGCTTTTGTGTAATGCATTAGTTGTAAGAGATTTGCAAACAGCACACTGATCAGGGCAGCCCCCCCAGCCCCAGCCCTGGATGTGGTTGACCTTTACATCTCTCCCTCAAACTGCTGTGACCCCCATTTAGCCACAGGCTGGGTAAAAAAAAGCTTATTTCCCTATTTGCATGGGGGGGGAGAACGAGGATCAGAAGGAGGTGCGGCAGAAACTGCACCAAAGCCTCAGACAACAACTGAATGTTTCGTTGAGAATTGAGCTCTCTCTAACCAGATAGCAAAAATTAAGGTACATATGCTAAGATACCATAGGGTGCATCAGCTTGCACGTTTCTATCAAGTACTGGGTATATTTGCAACTTTGCTTGTACAAAACTGAGGCATTTGTAACATTTAATATGTAATATGTAAAATATTACAATTTTATATGCCAAATAAGTTATACATGATGTATTTTATGTTAAAGCAGTAAAATTAGTTTAGATTTAATAGGACACTAACAGTACAATCCTAATGAGAGTTACTCTAGTCCAGTAGTGGTGAACCTATGGCACGCGAGCCAGAGGTGGCACTCAGAGCCCTCTCTGTGGGCACGCGCACCATCACCCCAGCACAGAGTTCGCCTGAGTTTGTTCCCCCGGGCTGAGGAGGCTGGGGACCAGCGGTGCCTTCCCGGCTCCTCGGGGAAGCACTGGGCTCCTTCCCAGCGCCTTCTCCGCAGTCGCTGGCTGCGTGCTCCGGAAGTGAAGACAATGACGAGCCTTTTGCCGAGGACTGGAAGAGGCGGAGCTGGGACGGGGCTGGACCGGGAGTGGGATGCCTGGGTGGCCGTCTGCGGCGGGCTGGTTGGTGACTGCAGGGCAGGGGATTGGCGGTGAGGGCCGAACAGGGGCCCGCCTGGCATTTGTGCTAGAGCCTAGCCCTTCACTTAGCTCGGGTTTCCATTCTGCTCGTTCATGAAACCAAACGTGCCTCTGAACGCATGCAGAGGGCTGTCCCCACCATCAGCCCCCCCCCCCCGCATAACAGCCTTTTTAAATTTGTAAGAAGATAACAGTTGGAAAAAGAACCAAACTGAAGGGGTGGGGGCTATGCTCCAGCTGCTCTCCTTCCCCCGCTCGGCCGCCCATGAAGGGTTGCCAACCTCCAGGTAGTAGCAGGAGATCTGCTATTTCAGTTCACCTGGAGAAAATGGCAATTGGACTCTATGGCATTTAAGTCCCTCCCCAAATCCCACCCTCCTCAGGCTCCGCCCCAAAAACCTCCTGCAGGTGGCAAAGAGGGAACTGGCAACCCCTAGCCCCATGTGGACTTCAGCTGTGTTGGCACTTTGCGATAAATAAGTGGGTTTGGGGTTGCAGTTTGGGCACTCGGTCTCTAAAAGGTTCGCCATCACTGCTCTAGTCTAAGCCCATTCATTTCAGTGGCTTTAGACTGGAGTAACTCTGCATAGGATTGCACTGTAAATATTGCATATATGTCAATCCCCCCCCAAAAAAATTCCATTCCCTCCCCAAGAGAAAAAAATACCCTGTTTTTTCCCCATGGATTCAAAATTTTTGGATATTTTGTTGTTCTCGGGAAGCCCATACCTGAAAGGGGGGATTAGATAGGCAGAGGTTGGGAGTGGCACAGTCATGCCCCCTCGACAGAGGTTTCCCTGCCGAAATATAAATGTTTAAAATGCATTTTTAAAAGAAACGTGAAACATGTGAAACATGTGAAACATGTGAAACTGCGCCATTGAGTTATATGGGGACTACGTCATTTTGCTGGAGTAGCAACGCTGCAGCATAGAGGGGAGTTCCCAGGCTGAAAGGGGTTTGAAAGCTGACCAGGAACGCTCTCCCCAACACTAGTGTGGGCACTGACAGGCACCTGCTTCTGGGTTCTTGCTGCCCATGCAGCAGCGCTGGTGGCTGAGGACCTTGCTGCTGCATTGTTCCGCGGCGCCTGTGTAAGTGCCCCTGTGCGGGCATCTGTGTCACTTTATCAAGCCACAAAGTGGCATAGACACAGGTGCGGGGTAACGACGGCTCCTATGGTGTTTCGCCTCCCCCCTCTTGTTTTTCATCTTCTCCTTCATTATGGCAGTGGTATAATAGCCCTGGAACTTGATAAAAAAGATGGGGAGGGGAATGATGATGGTCAGTATGCCACAGAGGGCCGTGCAGCATGCGACTACTTTGCCAAATGCAGTAATGGCATACATATCTCCATAGCCGACCGTGGTCAGGGTGATTGCTGCCCAGTAAAAGGAAGAGACCATTCCATCAAAGTGTGTGTCTCCTTCAAGGAGCTCCGCATGGAAACAGAGGGCACCAAAGAAAAGGACTTCAAAGGCAAAAATCATCACGAGGATGAAGACCTCTTTCAAGATGGACCGGAATGTGAAGGGCAGCACTCTCAGCAACAGAGGGGTCTGCAGCAGTTTGAAGATCCTCAGGAGTTTGACGATGTACAGCACACGGAAGAAACCCAGCCAGGATAAGATTTCCGGCATTTTATCAATATGGGCACTTGAGAAGAGCTCAATGAAAACCGGAAACAGAGAAAGGAAATCAGTAATATTCAGGGGGTTTGTGAGGAATTTCTTTTTGTCTGGGCAGGATGTGAGTCGCATAGAAAACTCAAACATGAACCAGAGGATGCAGAAAAGCTCTACATAGAGCAGGCTGATAACCTCTTGGAAAGAAGTCTTTGGAGCAACGTGGAATACGTCGAACTCTCTTGAATCATTATAATGGTCAAAATCTACGTAGGTTGTTGGTTTCACGAAAAACAGGACGAGGATGCCAATATTGAACAGGAGGGAAATTATCATCAAGCACTGCAAAGAGATGGGAAAATCCATTAGAACAGTGAGCTTCAGCCACCATCTCCCAACGTCACCGTTTCCCTAGAACGGTGATGGCGAACCTTTTAGAGACCTAGTGCCCAAACTGCAACCCCAAACCCACTTATTTATTGCAAAGTGCCAACACAGCTAGAAGTCCACATGGGGCTAGGGGTTGCCAGGTCCCTCTTTGCCACCTGCGGGAGGTTTCTGGGGCAGAGCCTGAGGAGGGTGGGATTTGGGGAGGGACTTAAATGCCATAGAGTCCAATTGCCATTTTCTCCAGGTGAACTGAAATAGCAGATCTCCTGCTACTATGTAATAGTTGGAACACCAGGGAAAAAAGAAAAGTTCAACTTATCCGGAAGTATAATCCTTCATCGCCGAGATTGAGAGATACACTTGGTTCTGTGGTCAGCTGATCCTTGCTGGCCAATCCTATGTTGTTCCTTGGATCTATTGGTGCTAGAAGTAGCTAGCGTTGAATACGCTGCTGGAAAATGCTATGCGTTTTACATGCGATTGTATACACATGGAATGTATACACATAGGTTGTATACACATAGAATATATAGAATGTAACAAGACCCCGGTTTCATCTTGTTTCGCGTTGATATTGTGATGGCTTCTTCAGACTTTACATTTATATCTATAACAACAACAAAACATAGTAGTGTACTATTCTAATATCCATAGCCTTATAACCCCATCTATATACTATATTATTAAAGTATATATGCTTACCCGACTGCAACTTTGCAGTTCATGACTCTTTAGTCCTTTAATTTGTGAATTCTACTAACCATTCTATTATATCTTATTTAGTTCCCAGGTGTTACTGGTAAAAATCCATATCTCATATGGTAAGTATCCTTCATAGACTTATAACCTTAAATTCTTGACAATCATATGTCATATGGTAAGTATTCTTCAAAAACTTACAATGCATAACCAACTACTTTTTCTTTTACAGATGTTGACAATATGATCCCCTCTATAAACAGTAAGTATTTTAACTAGGTGGAAAATTTTAGTACCATTCTTAATTATCTATTTTAACATTTTAAACACATTTAAACTATTCCAGCATAATTCATAAATAACAGGACAATTCTAATGCAGAATTCAAACCATGAGGATGTACAGATTTAAATAGGTGGATAAATCTTGCCTCCTGCTGGCAGAGAATCCTCTCTACATCAGTGTATGAACTTTTATGTATTTGCCAAATAGCAAAACATTTCAGGTCCGTATCTCTATGCCCTTTTTCTAGAAAATGTGAGACCATGGGAGCATCTTGGACCCGATTACGGATTCTCGAGTGATGCTCACCGATTCTATATTTTAATGATCTTGAGGTTTTACCCACATAGATCAAATTGCAAACACATTTTACAATATATTGTCGAAGGCTTTCACGGTCAGAGTTCATTGGTTCTTGTAGGTTATCCGGGCTGTGTGACCGTGGTCTTGGTATTTTCTTTCCTGACGTTTCGCCAGCAGCCGTGGCAGGCATCTTCAGAGGAGTAACACTGAAGGACAGTGTCTCTCAGTGTCAAGTGTGTAGGAAGAGTAATATATAGTCAGAAAGGGGTTGGGTTTGAGTTGGAATAAGACACAGGGTCTTATTCCAAGACACTGAAAGACTGGACAATTCTACCAACTATTTTGTCAGATTGCCATTGAAATTCATAAACATCAGCACAACTTTAACAGAAAAGAAGAGAGTTTAAGAATGAATAAGGCTTGGCTTCCTGTCCTGAAAACCTCCAGACTAACAAAGACTACAGTCCACAATAGCCATGCAGATTAGCTTTGGATTTCACACATTAACAGATCACTTCAAGGTACAATGGTTCCATATTAACATACCACACCCTCATTAGCACATTATCTTGATACTTACAGGACAATGATTAGCACATTACCTTTGATCCTTTTTGCAGGACAATGATTCAGCTCAAACCCAACCCCTTTCTGACTATATATTACTCTTCCTACACACTTGACACTGAGAGACACTGTCCTTCAGTGTTACTCCTCTGAAGATGCCTGCCACAGCTGCTGGCGAAACGTCAGGAAAGAAAATACCAAGACCACGGTCATACAGCCCGGATAACCTACAAGAACCAACATTTTACAATGTAGACCACTCCCTTTGAACCACAATTAGTGAATGATTTTAGGACAAAATGGAAACCTGTTTGGTTACATACAAATTCCTTGACAGGTAGGGATAAATGACATTGGACACAAAGTCCACAGGAATAATGGCCTGTGGTGACCAGCTGAGGATGTTTTAATAGCCTATAATCTGATCTTATAAATTGGTCCCTGAGAGCTTGTGTCTTTTTAAAACCTATTCTGGGTAACTGATCACATCCCAGGATGTAACTCAACAAATGCCAATTTTTGTATATAACTTCCTTTATGGCTGGTGCCAAATGTGTATAGGTTAAGGAGAAAGTTAAAGATTTGTCTGCTGTTTGTTTTTTATTGGATAATATTTGTGTGCGATCCATATGTTTTGCCCTAGTGAACGCCTTGTTTACCACTTTTTCTGGATATCCCCTGGCCACTAAAAACTTAGCTAACTCTTTTGCTGCTGTAACAAAATCATTGTCTGCTGTGGAATTTCTTTTTAGTTGAATAAACTGACTGTAAGGTTAACTGTTTTTAAGATGTGAGGGATGGAAGGAGCCATAATTTAATAATGTATTTTTGTCTGTAGTCTTTTTATATGGGTGTATTGCCAATTTAGATTTTTCATTAATGTACACCTCTGTGTCTAAAAATGGAACCATAGTAGTTGAAGCATTACCAGAAAATTTTATGTTGTTATGACAATTATTTAACCAATGCATAAATTGTGTATATGTGTTTTGATCTCGAATAATAAAAAATATCTATAAAACGAATAAATGTGTGTATGTGTCATTTAAAGATTTCAGTATTGTAAATAAACTGCTTTTCAAAAAAATCATAAATATGTTGGCTATTGAAGGGGCACAGGAAGAACCCATAGAAACACCCTTCACCTGTAAATAAAATTGTGAATCAAATCTGAAATAATTCCTTTCAAAAATAATGTCCAAAAGGTCCAAAAGTAAGAATGTGGGTGATTCTGCAGGATTGCGTGTTGTTAATAATTGAGCAATGATATGCCGGACCTCCTCCAATGGAAAGCTGGTGTACAATGCATTAACGTCTATGGAAGCCAAAATGTAACCTTCAGGAACCTGTAAAGAATCTACCTTTTGAATAAAATGCTTAGTATCCTGTATATATGAATCTGTTTTAATAGAAAAAGGATGTAAAATACTTTCCAAATATCTTGCCAATGGCTCCAGTAGAGATCCTGAGCCAGAGACAATAGGTCTCCCTTGTGGAAGGAACATGTTTTTGTGAATCTTGGGTAAACAGAAAAATACCGGTATCCGAGGATATAAATTAATGAGGTAATCTGCCAATCGTTTAGTAATATGATCCTGTGCCAATGCTCCATATATTACGGTTCGAATGACACATATTGTTTCTAGTGTAGGGTCCCCCGTTAATTTTTTATAGGACTCCGTATCACTTAGCAATCGTTGGACTTCATCCAAATTTTTTTATTCATAATGACTGTGGCTCCACCCTTATCTGCCTGTTTTATTATGATATTCAAATAATTTCTCAGATTATGAATTATCTCCCAATCTTGTTTGGAGAAGTTAGAGGAAGATCTAAACTTATCCCTTCTTTCCAATCTTTCCATGTCCCTAAGGACAACTGTTTGAAACGTTGAAATGAAATGACTCTGATTGGGGGGGATGTATGTGGATTTTACCCTAAACGTAGTATTATCTCTTTCACTAGGTTCCGTGCCAAAATGTTCTTTTAATTTTAATAATCTTATCAATTTGAAAATTTCTATTCTTGTCTGGAATGATGAATATTTGGGCTTTGGAATATAGCCCAACCCTAAATTTAACACGCGTGTTTCATCCTCAGTGAGGGTTCTATCAGACAAATTAATTACTAGTTGAACTGGTTCCGCCGAGTTCAGCGTTGGGGAAAATACTGAATATTACCCCTCCCTCCTTGATTACGTGGTCTTAATGTATACTCGCGATTTGAAGCTCTGCTGGAAAGACTCGATGAATTGCTTCCCGATCTGGAGGATTGCCCTCTTCTATATTGTGGTCTGCGCCTTGTTGTTAATGGGGCAGTATTATCTTTGGTATTATTTAACCACAGATATACATGGTTGTTCTGATAGTCATTAGTATCCCATGTTAATTTATTAATTTTATTGCTGTGTATATTTTTCTTATAATTCTTGAGTTCCTCCTCGAACTGTTTGTCCCTGTATAAAGTTGGTGCTTTGTTTACTCGCAAGCCTCGGGGAATCATATTTTCTTTTATGTATTCTCTAAGAGTGGATGCATGTAATTCATTTCTAATTTCCCGTTTGGCGAGATTATACAATTTATCAAAACCCTTCCCTGTAGGTGAATCTTCTCCCCTAAGAGGAGGTACATTTTCCAAAATCCTATTTTTATCACTGTCATTGTAAGCAAAAGTTTCTATCCAAGTGGCCATATGAATATACTATAAACAGGAAGTGTACTGAAGTAAGGTTATGGAAATCCCTATACAGGAAGGTTATTTGTCAGTACACAGCCACTAATCACTCTAAATTTTCTTTTTCAAATTGTATTACACTTTAAACATATCAACGTATGATGAGTTATTACAGTAAGACATACAATACTGAATGCGCAAGACGGACCATAACATATAAGTGTCCATAAATCAAAGTTCGTATTACTGATGTTCAAGGTTGTAAAACAGACATCCATCCAGAATTGCAATCATGTAATAGTTGGAACACCAGGGAAAATAGTTGGAACACCAGCTGCAGTATCTTGCACTAATTTCATTTCTGAGTTGCCTTCAGGGGTAGTTCTGTAAAGTCTGGTGCCTCCTTGTGCGGCCCTTTGTGCCAGGAGGAACAGACAACCTTCCCCATATTGTACAGCAGCAATGGATGTTCCAGTCCTCAAGGATGAAGTTTCCATCAGTGCTACCAAGACTTCTGACTATTAATTGTTCTTCACAAGGGTAAATTTGGGGAGGCAGAATAAACAGTCAGGAAGAGTGGTGGCAGCTGAACACATTACAAGCTGAGCCTAAAGTTCAGAGGGGATGTGGGCTCCGCTCATAATGGGCTCAAGGTTTTCTGAGCTGGTAGAGTTATTTATAAGTCCCCTCAATTTAGAATTTCAGTACCATCATTATTTTTAAGTTAGTTTGCCAAACAGCCAAGGATTCCCCACTGGAAAAGGAAGAGGGAATTATTCTGGACCATTAGGGAATACCACAGTGTACAACTCTAAGCCAGAAAGCTGATGTGCAGGGATTCCACAAGGACAGGCTTTGGTAGCTATGAGGACCCGTTTGGGGACAACAGAGCCAGGCCACATGTTATATGATACCTTCCTTTCCATCAGAGGTTGTGGTCAAGAGCAGAAAGAATAGTGGGGGGGGGGGAGGGAGGAGCTGCCTCATATTTCCCTTTTTTTGCTGGATATCTTCACTTCCCCAACCTATTTTTCCTACCTGCCAGAGAAATGATTTTGGATTCTAGACCTTTTGCACTAACTCCCTCTCCCAAAGTTAGAGAGAATCCCAAACCGACACACATGCCGTTGGAGCTCTAGCTGACCTTCAAACATCAATCGATCAACGTGGAAGTTCTCCTAGGTTCTGCAGAGCTAGATTTTTCTGGCCTCTTCCTGCTCTTTCCTACCATGCTGCACAACAGACAGGTTGTTGCCTGCTCCAAGGCATTTCCTGCTGATCTTGGCTAGCATCAGGGGCTCTCAGCCTATCTGGGTCAGGATCCATCCCTACATATTTCCTGAGGAGTCGGGTCCCACTTGCTGCCCAGTAAACGTCCAAAGGTTTGTAGCCTACTTTGGTCTTACATCATGTCCTGATCAAAGGAAATGTTCTGATCATAACAATTCAAAATTGGTGGTGACGCACAGCAGCAGATGGGTCAGAGGTCATTGTGGAACTGGGGGCGGCAACACTAGGCCTTGAGACCTCCGACTCTTCACAGTAGGCTCCAAGTGAACGAATCTTCACAGTAGGAACAGTGAACGAATCTTCAGAGTGTTTGTGACATTGTATTTGCGTGCCATCACTCCAAAGAGCCGTGTACATTTGATGTAATGTGAAACTCTTGCCTGCAAAAAAACCCTTAGTTCATTTTAGCCAAGTACTTAGTAGGTGTACAGAATGACTGGAGGTGAGTGGAACAAAGCTCTTGAAGGCAGGGAGATGCCAAGTTAGCACTGGGGCCACTGGGGCTCCAAGAAACCATGGGTCATGAATTTCTTGTGACCATGGGGCACATGGATCAAAGTGGCAGAACCAGTGTCTGGACTGAAGGCTGCCAAGCACCCGCTCATGGCCCTGCCCCATGTGCCCTGCTCTTACAAGCTGACATAAACCAGCTCAGGAATCCTCAGTGTTGACACCAGTTCTGTAGTGTGGGGCAGCCAGTTAGCAGGTTACTTTATACTGTGTTGGACTTCGATGGCAGAGACACAGCCTTAAATCTCTCCCCAGCCATGAAAGCTCACTGGGTGACCATGGGCCAGTCATCCTGCCTCAGCCTAGCCGTTCTCACAGGGAGCAAAGCCCTTGGCGAATGGCCAAACTGAATATGCTCCTGATTACACCCTTTGTTTGATTCCCCCCGTCCCAGGTTCTGGCAGTCCTTCCCCCCACCACCTGGGATCATTTAGAAGCGTTCCTTACCATGGCAGCTGTAGAGGAAGAGGGCTTGTCAAAGAGAGCCCATATTTTGGGCTGCCACCGAGCCCACCAACGGTAATCCCTTCTTTCCACCTGACCCAGGAGAGCCAGGCTGTCTTCGTTGCTGTCCTCATTGTCGCCCCTGAGAAGAAACTCCCCCTCTGGAGCTTCAGTGCTGCTTAGCTTCACACGGCAGCAGAGGGCCAGCTTTGCATGAGGAATTTCCCAGAAGGCCAGCTCCTCCTCCCAGAGGGACCAACAGACATCTGCTGGACAGTGGAGGTTTTTGGTCCTGTAGTAGTTCAGCACATCACCAAATAGCCTGGCGCTTCTATCAAAGAAAACCTCGTTGGTGTGAGGGTCATGGTCAAATTTAGCGCAATGCTGGGGCTCTGTGAGCTGGCACAGCTTGGTCCCTGGGAGGGCTTTCAGGGTGCTGCAGTAAGTTTCATGTCTTATGCCCCCAACATTCAAGATGATCTTTTCTTTAGAGGCCTCCATCTTGTAGTTAGCCTAGCAGAAACAGAAAGAACACAACCATCAAACTTCCCTTGTTTGAATTAACACAACAACAAATGTGACAACGGGCATAGATCAGACCTTCTTCCCTTTTGACATGCACTTACTGACATGGCAGCCTTTTGTCCTGGCATTCCATCTGCAGGGTTTGTTTGGACATCATGGCAAGCAGGCCAATTACGTCAGATGTATCTTTACAGAACGTGGGGCAGTAGTAGAAGTCCACATGGGCAAAAACTTTAGCCAACCTTTTACTGGAGAAAGAAGCATGTGCTCTAAAGGGTGTGTGTGTGTCTGACAGCCCATTCCTGAACTAAGGTGTACAGGACAGCAAGGAAGAGGAGCAGCGGCACCTCTTCCTAAGCCACTCCCCGTACGCCGTTAAACAACCAAAAAAAAAGCTGTTTTGCAGGCTTTTTTGTTTTATTTAACTGGGGCCTTTCGCCCCATAGGGAATAGCAAGGCTAAAAAGCAGGCGCAGCACCGCCATTCCCAGTGCCAGCGGAAGTGGCCAAAAGGGAATAGGGAGCCACCTAACCGGCAGTTCCTCCCCCTGGAACGCCCCCAGAACACCCCCCTGCGCTGGCGTGGCCTCTCCACTCTGTTGCCGGCACCACGGAGAGGCCGCACCAGCGGAGGGGGGAGGCGCGGTCCCACGGTGCTTGGCCGCCACCCGGACTGGCCTTGCCGCCAGCGTAAGTACGTGTAATCATGTGATTACACGTACTTATGTTGGGGGCAAGGTCACGCCGACTCCTATAGAGTTTCAGCCCAATTCTCAGGAATGGGCTGTAAGAATGGCAGATACCTTAGAAGAGCTCCCCACTGCAAACACTCTCTGCTGGCTCAATTCCCTACCAGAATTTACCTGCAAGGTGGTTCTCATGCATCAGGCAGTGGGATTCCATGAATGAAGCCAGAAAACCATTAGGATTACAGTAGGAAGATGCATCACAAGCAACAGCCTGTTGTCTTTGGTCAGGGATTTCTATTCGACTCTTCCAGGTCTGGAGCTGAAGCCTGGCCCTAAAGGGGAACTTACACAGTCCCAAGGCATACTTGTAAATATTGTCCTTCAGTTAGCACATGGTATAATATCCCAGATCAGATTTCCTGATGGAATGAAGGATATCTTAAGACTGCGTAGATTACCCCATTTACTGGTGCAAGTTGGGGGTACTGAGGTCAGAGCAGGGTCTCCTCCACCCCTTGCTGACGATCACATTTATCAGTTTTTTAAATATTCTGGAAAATCCAAGCTGCCCTTCACTATATTAAAGATATTGCCCAAAATGTCACATTTGTCTACAGTGAAGCCTGGCTATCAGAGGTGTGTCTCCTGCCTGCAGCTCCCCAGCCCCATCACCTTGATTATTCTATGGATAAATATTAGAGCCGGAATAAATATCAATACATATTGGAACCTTAAAACACCAATCAAATGAGATGAAAATACAACAAAATACCAGTAAAGCACACACAAATACTCTTCTCAATGCAAATTCCCCAAACAGAAGGCTTAAAGGTGTACACATATCAATGATTAATTAGAGGAATTCCAGCATATGGCAGATCATCCACAAAACAGCTGTGGGATTCAAACTGGGAGCTCTGGGAGTCAGGCACAACTTGTCTGCTCTCTTAAGCTTGGGACAATTCACGCCTTAGTGCACTGGTAGAGTCTGGGGAATCAGCGTGGTGTAGTGGTTAAGAGCGGTGGACTCTAATCTGGAGAACTGGGTTGGATTCTCTGCTTCTTCACATGAAGGGTGACCTTGGGCCAGTCACAGTTCTCTCCAAACTCTCTCAGCCCCACCAACCTCACAAGGTGGCTGTTTGGGAGGTGGGGGCGAGAAAGGGAAGGTGGTTGTAAGCCGTGTTGAGATTCCTGGGTCTGGAGACCAAGTCCTATGAGGAAAGGTTGAAGGAGCTGGGTATGTTTAGCCTGAAGAGGAGAAGACTGAGAGGGGATATGATAACCATGTTCAAGTAATTGAGGGGCTGTCATATTGAGGATGGTGCCGAGTTGTTTTCTGTTGCCCAAGAAGGTTGGACCAGAACCAATGGGTTGAAATTAAATCAAAAGAGTTTCCGTCTAGACATTAGGAAGAATTTTCTAACAGTTAGAGCGGTTCCTCAGTGGAACAGGCTTCCTCAGGAGGTGGTGGGCTCTCCTTCCCTGGAGGTTTTTAAGAAGAGGTTAGATGGCCATCTGTCAGCAATGCTGATTCTGTGACCTTAGGCCACTGGTTCCCAACCAGGGGTCCATGGACCCCCAGGGGTCCGCGAGAACTAAATTAAGGTCCGCGGAACAAAGTTATAAACCCATAATAAATTAATATTTTCAATTAAAAGTTCTCTATTATAAAAATATATATTCAAATATTATTCTAAGCTTAATGTTTAATTAACAGTTATGATTAAAGTTTATTTTCAAATTCTCGGAATTTTTATTTTGAACCTTGGGGTCTCTGCACCGAACAAAAAAGTCCTAGTGGTCCCTGGTCAAAAAAAGGTTGGGAACCACTGCCTTAGGCAGATGATGAGAGAGAAGGCATCTTGGCCATCTTCTGGTCACTAGGGGTGTGGGGGAGAGGTAGTTGTGAATTTCCTGCATTGTGCAGGGGGTTGGACTTGATGGCCCTGGTGGTCCCTTCCAATTCTATGGGGTTTAACGCATGGCCTATTTGTCTCGCCTTTGTGCCTTAAAAGTAGTGAATTCACGTGGTCTAAACGCATGACCGTCCAAGGGCTGTGCATCGGACCCACCTTAGGCGTGAATTAAGCACAAAAAAACGGGTTAAGCAATCCCAGTTTTCTAGCGATCTTTTCAGTGCTAAACCGCTACTTTTTTTTATTTTGCTACATTACCGGAACGCCGGCGTGCGTGTGATCACATGACTAGCCCGCTACTAACCTCCTTTTGTTCAAGCTCCCAGCCCCGACAAACAGCTGAGCTGCGGGTGAGCAAGGGCGGGGCAGGTGCGAGCCGCGCTGCTGGCTAGGAAGGGAAGTGATGTAACGGGGAAGGAGAGCTCCTTTTAAGGACTTCCGGGGGGAGGGCAGAGGGTGGAAGGGGCAGAGCTTCTCTGGCCTGAAGAGTATAAAAGGCCAGAGGAGAGCTGTAACCAGGTAGGAAGTAGGCTGTGACCCAGGCTGGCTAAGCATAGAGCCACCCGGGTAGCCTCCGAGGGAGAGGAAAGCTCAGACTCTCCCTCGGACTGGTCTGAGACTGAAGGGGCGCCTCAAGCCCCGACCCTCTCCAGGCCAGACAGACCCCCCCCCGACCACCCTTGTAGGGGGGGTGCTTCACACTGTCATGATCCCCCCAAAAAAGGGGGGAGAATCGGCCTTTGATTGGATAACCCCTCAGCCAATCCTTGGGCAATGACATGGCGGTCACTTCCCTACTATCCCACATTATATGGGTGGCTCAAACGCACGGGAAGCCTCCAGCAGCTACTTGCTTCGGACTTATAGTGGGATGGACTAGAGTCATGCGTTTGACTATCCAGTCTCGGATTAAAATATTGTGAGATAAGGGAGGAGCGAACCAAGGACATTCTGCCCATGCGTTAATTCCCTATGATTCCATGATTCTATGATTCCTTGCAGTAGAGAGAAGTGGGATATAAAAACCAACTCTTCTTCTTCTGGGGTTGCCTGTGTCAGATGCCACACAATCACACACAAGTTGTGGGTTCCTCTCAACTCCTGTGCAGGGAAGCAGCATCTGATTCAGATGGGGAAGCTGATGCCTATAGAGAAGGGACTCTGGCCTCCCCCCCCCCCCCCGCCCGCAAACACACACCAATTTCATAGCCTGAAACATCCCCAGGGTGTGCTATTTGGCCTGTTGGAGAAACACCTTTGTAGCCCAGGGAGCATGTAGATTTTCCCCATGGCCGCTTCAGGTTGGCAAAATGGTGCAAGAGGAAGGATAAAGCCCCAGTCTCCAGGTGCACCATGGCCCTGATCCAAATCAAGCGCCATGCATGTGGGAATTGAGGACAACTCACGAGTGATTGGGATACATTTAACATGGGGGGGCAGACACAGATTGTCACAGCACCCATTACTGGACATGCCATGGGCTGAGCCCTGGAACCTTGGGCATGTGACATCCCTGTGTGTGAGATACCCCCTCAGAGGCCCAGGGGACATCAGCTACACACTCCTGCCCTGCATACGCAGCCCCCTAGGAGCCTTCTTGCTTTAGCCTCCTTTAAAATTAGTGTCAGCTTCAATGGTGGCGATGATTCTGGTATCTCAGTGCCAGGGGCCAGTGGTCCCGGGAAGAAACTGCTTAATTATTTCTCAGCTCCCCCACTTCTGAACACTGTGAATTAAGTTCATCACCTACCAGTATAGCATCTGTAGAATTCCTGGCAGAGGCAAAATATTAGCTCATGGGATGGAGCGGGAGGGGGGGGAGTTGAGTCACAGGACTAGTTTATCTCACTTACTTGACAGTAGTTCTTGGGGGGTTACCGCACTTGTATTCCCAGCGATGTTATTAAGAGTTTGAAAATGTTATAAAAAATACTGTTCGCACTTTCTATGTATTCCCACCGATGTATTAAGAGTTTGAAAACGTTATAAAAAATACTGTTCGCACTTTGTTTGACCCCTTTAGCTGTGAAGACGTCTTCCAACCATTTATAAGCCTTGGTATCCAAAAACCGTTTTAAAGCGATGTTTTTTATAACATTTGCAAACTCTTAATACATCGCTGGGAATACAAAGTGCGGTAACCCCCTTGGTTTAGAATGGTGAAATGCATATTCCCCCACCCACACACACATTTTGACATTTGACAGCTTTGGACTTCTCTTTGGATGTTTCTCCTGAGCTGTCAAAATTTCCTCAAACTTTTTTCATTGAAAGTTGGTATTAACTTGAAGGTGTGTAGAACTTCTTAGAGAACGTTGCTAGCTTTATTGAAAACCATTATGTGCCTGCGTGTACTTATCTAGAAATTTCTCTGCTGTTTTTCCTGAGGGAATGCTGTATTTTCTGCAACTGAGACAAGAGTTTAGTAGAAATTAGTTTCAATCAAGCCTTCTCTTTTCTGCCCCAAAAACATGTCTCTGGTTCTGAATTCTAAGAAGAAATATATGCCCACTAACCAGAAGGTTTACTCTTTGCTTTGCAAACTTCATATGGCTTCTTAGAAGTTATGATTTTTCTACCTGGAAAGCACTTTATGTATTAAAAATGCACAAAAAGTGCTTCTGTGTAGGACGACACATTCAATTTATTTAATAGTTAAACCCGCCTTTCTCCCAGGCATCTGGGACCCTAGGCAGGAAACAACAATGTAAAACCAATATCAACCATGTAATTAAGCTAATGTTACAAACAACACATTTTAACAAAAACTAAAACACACGAAAGTGGCATGAAGATGACCACAGGCTAGGAAACAACATGGGGTCCTTAGAGCATCGACTACACACATCAGTGTGCGAGTGAGGCAAGAGTCCCGTGTGACGGTCCTCTCCTACCGCCATATATCCCTATTCTGCCTGAAACACGCCTCCATGCTCAGCCGTGGTTTTTGTGTGCTGTTCCTGCTGTCCCACCACCTGCCAACCTGCTTTTTTATCTGCTGGGAAATCACTATGCTTCTCGGTTAGCAAGTACACAGTTTCCACAAAGAATCCCAAAGAAAAAGCAGCCCTTTGGAGCCTTACCTTCACCCTTCTGAGGAAGCCGTGTGTGGCCAGAGAGGGAGAAAGAGCAGAGGACCGCAGGGGAAGCAGAGAGCTGGATGAAAACAGGATGTTCAGTGGCCCACTTCCAAGAGGGGAGCTGCGGAGTGCCAGAAAACAAAGCCAGCCAATCGCACAGCAAACCCATTTCAGCCTCCCCCCCTCAACTTTCTGACCAACGTTGACTCAACATTCTTCAGGGAACAATTTTCAAGCAAGCCAATAAGCCCGGTGCCAACTGGTTCTCATCACCACCCACACCTCCTCAAAGGGCTACACTGGCGCTTCAAAGCCAGCTGTGTCCAAACTTTCTTGGATCAACGGAATTGTTGTGTAACAGGGGAGGGAAACAACAAACAAGGACGATTTGTTTTGTTCCTCTTTTTTTCCATTCTAGAGACCTCTCTCTGGTATTTATTTTTCCCTTGCTGTGAACATGAGGACATCTTCATGACACAGCAATAATCAGGCCCAATCATAATAAGAAGCAAACAACAACTCATGTGTGAAGGTGCCCGAGAACGTTTGAGCTTATTCCCCTGGTCAAAATCATACTGGAGACACACACACCCTCTCCAAAACGGAGTTTGTACAATTTTTACATATCTTGGTATCCAGGTAGAAGAAGAAAATGAGATTGAAATTTTATAAATAAACGATCAAAGAAAATGTTTTCCTCTTGTTGTGCATATTGGCATTTTACAGCCAATACGTGACACCCATTCAAACCCAATTCTAGCCATGTCTACTCTGAAGAAAGCCACATGGGTTTCTGTTGACCTGGCCTCCAAATTAGCATGCTCTATCTGTCAATAAGTCATTGCCTGTTCCTTGCGCTCAGATAGATGCCACATGGTAAAGTCTCCCTTGGTGCTGGAGTTTAGGGACACCCCAAACTTTGTGGAGATTGCACTTGGCAGGTGAACATACCATGCTTGACATCCACAATCACATGTGATCAGAGTTTCAGATCTGGTCACCTAAGCTCTGTCCGAGACAAGCAGTAACAGAACAGCTTTACAGTAGCTGGGACAGTAGAGTTTACAGCGCATTCCTGAAAGGAATGCCTGCGCAGGGCATAGGAGGCAAACCTCCGCCCGGTGCAAAAAACCCGTGCAACCCTCAAAAAAAGGGGGGCGTTCCCGAGCTGAAACTGCTCAGGAGGCTGACTAACTTGCCCCCACCCCCCTGGCCGGTGCAGAAACGGGGCGCTGGAACACCTCCTGGCTCGCCGCTGCAGCCTGTGTCGGCAGCAGGGCCCAGCACTACCGTGGCGGCTGCCAGAGACTGGCATCCAGGCCTGCACACCAGCGCTGGGGCCACTCACACCGGCGTGCACCTTCCAGGTGTAATGCCTGTAATCATTATTGTATGCTTATGTGTTCAGTTTGCATAATTGCTCTTCTGGAAAAGCTAGGCCTTAAAGTATAAAAGCAGGTTTGAGATACTATGCATTCATGTGCACACACACATGGGGGCTTTGGGAGGGTGGCAACCAGGAGCTAGGAGTCAGGGAATCAGGCTGTCGGTGCCTGATACAGCCATCCACCAAGATACGGCCCAGAATTACCTATGGCCTAAGGAATGTTTCTGCCCCAGATCATGTAACCAGCTAAGGTGCCGCCTCAACTGCTACTGATAGGCCTATGCTAATCCAAAGGTGTCCATCATTGGGTCTTTGTGTGTCTATGCACTATATTACGTATATTGTAACACCCCTGACCAGAGGTTATATATGTTGTGGCAATCCTTTGTTCTGGTGTGCGAGCTGTCCTGCGCTTTTGGGAAGCTCCCACCCGGTATGTATTATTAAGCTTAATAAACAAACTGCCTTGAATCATCAACCTCTTCCTGTGTTATGGTTATTGGGACCATGATACAGTCACTTCACAGGTGGCGGCGGTGTGGGCTTCTGTGCTGGCGGAGGCCTTCGTTGGCTTCCTAAGGCCTTTGGGTTGGGCCGCTGGCATATTTGAGGAATGTGCTGTTAGTTTCTTGCCTTACAGGGGTCAAAGGTGTTTGCATCCTCACAGTAAGTGAGAACACCGACCCCAAGGCTACATTGTCAGTGGCAAGATTTGTTTCAGTCCTTATATCCCTCCAACACTAGATATATGCTGCTCAAGATCAATTGATCAAGGAGCTTCTAAGGGATAAAAAGGAAAGTAAGTGAGAACAAGTCTCCCCCAGGATCATGGAAACTTGGGCCAATTAATTAAATGATGGGGGTGTGGACTACGCCGCCCATAAAACTGCAAAAATGCACTGGTAAAAAATAATGTCTATAATATAAGATGCTGCCTTATACTGAATCAGACCCTTGGTCCATCAGGGTCAGTATTGTCTACTCAGACTGGCAGCAGCTCTCTGGGGTCTCAGGCAGGGAAAAGGTCATCCCTACTACCTGGTCTTTTGAACTGGAGTGTCCTCTGGTTGCCTGGGATGTTTCTGAAGTTTCCTTGAAGATGGTTATCATTAGGGTTGCCAATTGCCCAGTGGTGGCGGGTAAACAACCCCCATCCACCGGGCTGCCCGCCAGCCAGCTGAGGCCCGGTGGGCACTGTGGGCACGCACGCAGGCATTGTGGGCTCGTGTGCACATGTGCACGCAGACTCAGTGCATGCATCACTTTTGGTTTAACCTGAAAATGACACGGACACTCTAGCACCCTCGGCTAAAACTCTATGGAAACTCTATGGTGGCCCATAGAAACCAATGGGTAGACCTGGCCTCCATGGGAGTCTCAAGTCGGGAGGCCAGGTCTACTGCCATGCCAACCAATGGGTAGACCTGGCCTCTGGATGGAGATGGGTTCCCCCCCCCTCCACGGAGGCCAGGTCTACCCATTGGTTTGCATGGCAGTAGACCTGGCCTCCCAACTGAGCCCCCCCCACGGAGGCCAGGTCTACCCATTGGTTTCTATGGGCATAGAAACCAATCAGGGTGGGGAGGAGAGTACCCGTCGGGAGGCCAGGTCTACCGCCATGCAAGCAGCGACCTGGCTGCAACCAGGAGAGGGGGGGTGACGGGGAAGGCAATCCTGCCCCCCCGTGCCAGACACACCTGGGTGAGTGCGGGGTGTGGGGGTGGTGGGAGTGGGGGTGGCTGGACCAGGTGAGCTCGGAAGAGTGAGGGTGTGTGTGTGGCGGGGGGCAGGCTTTGCTTGCGGGCCTGTGAGTAGCCCTCCGGGGGTCGGATCCGGCCCATGGGCCACCATTTTGACGCCCCTGATGTAAACTGCACATTCCCTCACATTTCTCTTCTTATATTAACATTGTATTTACTTATGAAGTAAATTTAGTTCCCTTTTTGCTAAACATTTGACTGGACAGATAAGACACAGGTGAAGGCAAAAGAATACCTTTTATTTAAAAGACAAAAGATATTCAACAAATTAAGTGTTAAATGGGAAAAATGGTTTTAAAAATTAAAATGCTACATGAGAACCAGTATACAAAGATGGGTTTGCTGAATACTGTAAGTCAGAGTGCTTATCTGTTAACTATGAAAAATCAAGTATAATGTTTTTTCTAAGGCCGAATTTGTGTGTCCCGTGATATGGTTGATTGATGCCTATTCTCTTGAACATGCCTTACAAGTATCCTCACTTTGGATTTAAGCTCTAAAACCTTCTATTGGACACATCCAAATTGCCTTCCTGCATGTTCTTTTTGGGGCATAGGTGCAACGGGGCCTTGTTAGAGCTGCAAGTAGGGTGGCTGTGAAGCAAATTTCAACCATACCTTGGCCTGCAGCCATTAAATTCCGGCTGTTCTCTCACTCTGCCCGAATTAGCGTGGTGTAGTGGTTAAGAGCGGTGGACTCTAATCTGGAGAACCAGGTTTGTTTCCCCACTCCTATACATGAACCCTGCCGGAGGACTGTGTGCTAGTCACAGTTCTCTTTGAACTCTCTCAGCCCCACCAGCATCATAAGGTGTGTAGTGGGGAGAGGAAGGGAAGGTGATTGTAAGCCGCTTTGAGACTCCTTTTGGTAGAGAAAATTGGGGTATAAAAACCAACCCTTCTTCTTCTTTCCTTCCAACTATGGTGAACTGGCTTCTATCTGACTTCTGTTCCAACTCTTGGTGCCAATAGATAGGCAAGAAACTTACTCATTTGGGGTTCTCTATGCCCATGTATCAGAGCTGGGATTAAACAAGGTCTTTGTAGTAGGAACTGAAAGGCTTGAAGGGGTGGACTGGCAAATGCTCACAGCTGATGCCAAGCAAGTCTGCTCACCTATTGATCTGGGTTTTGTGCCATCAATTCCCATTTCCTACATTAAATATTCATCCTATCCAGAGAATTGAATCTATGAGACTCCAATCTTTCAAAAATTGAAAGACCATCTTTGGTAACTTGCCTCCTTTGTACTTAGCTGATTTGTCCATTTTGGTATCCACAACACCATTCATATCTCCAATCATATCAATATTTCTCCTTGATGGAAGTTGAATAACTCTTCAAAAAAACTTCTGAAAAACTTTTCTTTAGCTTGATTGGGTACATAGGTGTTTGCAAACGTGAACCTCCTTCCATTGGCCCCTTGAGTGAGTAATATTATTTATCTGCCCTTCTTATCTTTTAAAGAGTCTATTACAGAGTGTTTGTTACCCTTAACATAGATTGCTACTCCTCTTTTCTTCAATGATGATGAAGATGAAAATAAGGTCCCTAATTTATTACACTGGAAAAAATTGTCTAGAGAGTCTTTAATATGTGTTTCTTGAAGGCAAATCACATCCAAGGATGTTTTTTAGCAACTTACGGAATATCTTTTTTTTTCTTAGTTGGAGAGTTTAATCTGATTCTCTTTTATTTTGTGTGGCAGTAAACGTTAACATTTTCTCTGCAACAATGAGGCCTTGCAGCTGTACACTTCAAGATGCCTCAAAGAGCACAAGACACTGTCTTTCTGGTATTTGAGGCTGCTGGTTCTTTAAACTAAACTGTGAGTAGGCTTCTTGTGGCAAAAGGCTAGTCTGGCTTCGCTCCAGCTCTGAAACTTACAAGACAGATGTGAGCTTGTTGCAAAAAGCCACTTCAGTGACTGCTGTCCTGGTCTGTTCTTTCTTTTACAAATATGTCTCCCTCTGTGGGGCACCATTCAGAATCTTCCTTCCCTGAACCCCTCCCACTACATCCAAGAGAGGCAAGACAGGTGAGCCTGAGCAGTCGCCCAGGCTGAAGTGCTTCTTGGGGAGGGGGGCCTATCCTTCGGCCAGATGTGTACCTGGTGGTTGTGACGGCAATGACTGGGATGGAGACCTCCTTTCCCTCCAGCCAGCTCATCAACTGCATTGGGTATGTGGGATGGTCCTCCCCTGGCTTCCAGGAGCTCCTCCTGCCTTTGATGCTTTGGATGCTCCATTGGGTGAGGTTTGGTTGGTCAGTGGGAGTGACCGCCCTGAGGCTGTGTTCTAAGGCTGTATTAGGTCCCCAGTTCACCCCTGACCAACATGGCTACAGCCTAAACTATGAATTCCACTAGGGAGAGTGGGTGCCAGCCAATCATCGAAGGAAAAGCTTTTTTTTTTCCAGGCAAGAAGATCACATTTGTACACGAGAATCTTCTATGAGTACTGTTAAGTGGCACTACATCTTAAAATGGTAAGACAGAACTGCATTATGGGAGGGTGAGCTCTCTGGAAGGGTTTTTCTTTGTTCCAAAAATATCAGGAAAGATGCTGCCCTGTTGTTCTTCTAGTTGCTCCTCTTGCTGCTTTTCATCTTCTCCTTCATTATGGCAGTGGCATAATAGCCTTGGAACTTGATAAGAAAGATGGGAAGGGGAATGATGATGGTCAGTATGCCACAAAGGGCCGTGCAGCATGCAACTACTCTGCCCAATGCGGTGACGGCATGCATATCTCCATAGCCGACCGTGGTCAGGGTGATTGCTGCCCAGTAAAAGGAAGAGACCATTCCATCAAAGTGTGTGTCTGCTTCAAGGAGCTCCGCGTGGAAACAAAGGGCACCAAAGAAAAGGACTTCAAAGGCAAAAATCATCACGAAGATGAAGACCTCTTTCAAGATGGACCGGAATGTGAAGGGCAGCACTCTCAGCAACAGAGGGGTCTGCAGCAGTTTGAAGATCCTCAGGAGTTTGACGATGTACAGCACACGGAAGAAACCCAGCCAGGATAAGATTTCCGGCATTTTATCAATATGGGCACTTGAGAAGAGCTCAATGAAAACCGGAAACAGAGAAAGGAAATCAGTAATATTCAGGGGGTTTGTGAGGAATTTCTTTTTGTCTGGGCAGAATGTGAGTCGCATAGAAAACTCAAATGTGAACCAGAGGATGCAGAAAAGCTCCAAGTACAGGAAATTATTAGCTGGCTGGTAGAAGGAATTATGGTTTTCATGGTGCGTATCATTTTCAAAGTCGTTGTGCATTGGCGTGCCATAATGGTAATGTAGTTGTGCACGACTTTTCTCCTCAAAAATGATGACTATGCCAATGTTGAAGAGCAGAGAAACAATAGCCAGGCACTGAGAAGAGAGACAAAAGTCAGTTATGTCACCAAATTGCTTTGTGGATGTTGCACTATGGCAGAACTCCATTCTATCCCTATCCAAACCCTGGGTTCCCACTCTACCATCCTCAACTGTCTGACTCATGAAGAAGAGAACAAATCTGGGAGGTTGTGTGCCACAAAGTGTCCATTTTGGTGCACCTTTCTCTTGTCCCTCCATTCTGTTGTGGGGCCAGCTCCTCTCTGTGTAAGGCCAAGAAATAGGTTTTCTGGCTGTTAGCACCTCAGAAAGGTTAGAGGCTTGAAGGAGCAGGGCCAGACCTAATCTTTTCACACTGAGGAAACAGTTGTTCAAGAATGAAACCAAGGCTCACCTAGTGGTGAGCAACTGGATCATTAATCAAGGCTTCTCCCACATTCAACACTCATGATCAGATTGTGAGCCAAACACAGAGTTGTTCAGCTGAGGCCAAATAACAGCTGCCAGACAAGGTTGTACAGAAGCTGACTCTCAGCTGATTGGAGATTCAGCTGGGTTCAGCTTCTGATCTCCCTCCTGGGAAATTTGTCTTGGTCCCAACCTTGCTAGGAAAAAGCAGTTTTGGGGGGGAGGGAAGAAAATCAGAAGCCTACTCCCAGCTGATCAAAAACTTTTTTGGAGGAGGGTGAGAAGTGGACTCCCAGCTGATCAAGAGACAAGGTTGGATTTGGGGGGATCAGAAGCCTGCTTCCAGCTCAGCTAGTAGTGGGCTTCTGATCCACCTTCCCTCCCCAAATTTGCTACGCCTAAGTAAGACAGGACCCCGTGGCGCAGAGTGGTAAGCTGCAGTACTGCAGTCCAAGCTCTGTTCATGACCTGAGTTTGATCCCAATGGGAGTCAGTTTCAGGTAGACTCAGGTCGACTCAGCCTTCCATCCTTCCAAGGTCGGTAAAATGAGTACCCAGCTTGCTGGGGGTAAAGGGAAGACGACTGGGGAAGGCACTGGCAAACCACCTCGTAAACAAAGTCTGCCTAGAAAACGTCAGGATGTGATGTCACCCCATGGGTCAGGAATGACCCGGTGCTTGCACAGGGGACCTTTACCTTTTTAAGTAAGACTTGTCTTCCCCTTCTGGCTAATTAGGTGGTACACCTGGGCCCCCACCTTGCCTTCTTCCCAAACCTGGAAATAAAATATTCCTTTATTTCTGACCCAAGCCTCTTGCCCTATAATTGGATCCAAAATCTGCTGCAAAAAAAGATTCTACTCATTCTGCCATGGTTACTGCTATAGACGTTTCCCATTCTGGCACTTGAAACTGACTCTGTTCTTCTTTCTGGATTATTGACTGTCCAGGTGCTTGGGGCCCCCTGCCTTGGGAACCGAACCCTTGCCAGACTTGATAGGTAGCTCTAGTCATGTTCTAGAGCTACCAGATAGCTCTAGTCATGTTCTAGAGCTACCAGATAGCTCTAGTCATGTTCTAGAGCTACCAGATAGGTAGCTCTAGTCATGTTCTTCCCTCTTTGCTACCCAATAGGCTTCTATTTTTGACTGGAGCATGTTGCACAGTGTGTGTTAGGAATATTTGGCTTGAAGTGTGGGCGTCCTAGTGTTGGATATCATTCCTGAATGCTCGATATTAGTTTGACTGCTTCAGCTTGCTCGTTTTAATGTCCAGCTGCTTAACTCAATGAACTTTGCTTCAGTTTCCACTCTAGCAGGATTCTCAATATTCCTTCCAAGCTTGTAGAGGCACCAAACCACCTTGTGAAGAATTCCTTATGGCCACTTCCATGGGTGACTGTCCAGACTGTGTGTGTGTAAAGCTAAGCCAGCAGTTCCTTAGCCCTGCACCTGCCCCTCCGCTGGGCAAAGTATGAAGCCTTCCTCCAGGTTCCAACTTAAGTTCCCACGTTCTCCAGGGCCCAAATAGGCTCAGGAATGAAGTGCAAGAGGAGGAAGGACTTCAGCCTTCCCTCCTGAGCCATTTTCATGAACTGCAAGGGTCATGGGGGGGCTGTTAGCCCCACTATGTGGCTCCACATATTCTGACTGAAGCATGTAGTGCCCCACAGTGCAGCAAACAGCCCCACCATGGCCAGTTTATCTTGGGAAAATGATACAGGAGGGAAGGATGAAGCCCCCTCCTCGCTCACACTGCAACCCAGAGGCAAACTGGGCCCTGGAGCACTTGGGAACGTTTGCTCCCAGATTTTACGTGTGACCTCAAGTCAGGTCAGGGGGATCAAGTGTTACAGGTATTGTCTAGCTGAGCAGTTAAGATGAAGCAACATTGTTTCAGACGACCATCTCTGGAACCATTCTCCAGCCTCCCCATCCCATCTTTGTACCGCTTCTTTGGCCTTGTTTTAAAGGAACCCATTTAGCAAGTTACCTTTGCAGGTAAACTGGAGAAGGGGTTTTCAAAGAGTGCCCAGATCTTGGGCTGCTGCCCGGCCTGCCCACTGAGGTTCCTTCTTTCCACTGGGGCTGGGAGACCCTGGCGGTCAGCCTCACTTCTCTCATCACAGAGGGTCTCTGCCTGCCTGGCCTCTGCATTAGCCACCCTGTGCCAACAACAGGGAGCCACGGGCACATGGCTGATCTCCCAAAACACCAGCTCCTCTTCAAATGTAGACTTGCAGATATCTTCCGGGCAGTGGAGGTGTTTGGTCCTATAGTAGTTCAGCACTGCATCAAACAGCCGAGGGCTTCGGTCAATGAAGAATTCTTTGGCGTTGGCATCGTAGTCAAACACGGTGTCGGCCTGGGGCTCTGTGAGGCAGCAAAGCTTGGTACCTGGGAAAGCCTGGAGAGTGCTGGAGGTGGTCTCATACCGGACTCCACCCACATTCAAGGTGATCTTCTCTCTGGAGGAGTTCATTCTTCAGCTCTCCAGTGGTGTCCTGGAGGTGAGGGAGGAAAGAATGTAGATATCAGGATGGTGCCACAGTGTCAGGGGCAGAGCCACTTTGGACATGCTTTAAAATCCAGAGAATTGAATCAGGCAAGTTCAGAATGACAAACAACATTGGAAGTCTGTCTTTACTCCAGCTCTTCCACTCGCCAGCCTCCTCTGTTTCTAACCGAGAGTCACTTCACTAAGAACTTTTTCATAAAAGCTTGCCTCACTCTTTTTTTTTTAAATCAAAAACCTAAAAACAGTGGCTAGAAAGCTTACTGGCGTTGCTCCTCTCATTAAAGTACCCCTACACATTTTGCATTAGCTTCAGAGGGATCCTACTCTGCTCAAGCATCCCATGCAAGCAATAAAACAGTTATGAAGCCTAAACATTCAAAACAGGTGAAGCGAGTGAGTTCACAGCCAGTCACGTTGCTCCTTTGCACCAACACACCAATGCTACCATTCATGCGCCCCCCCCAAAAAGCGGGGGAACATCCACTACGCATTTCCATGATGCAGCAACCCCCCCCCGGCTCCCCCTGCTGAGCTGGAAATGAAATGTATTGGGAACAATTAATACACCGGCAAAATAGCAAACTGCGGTTCGGAAATCAGGATACGAATCCAAAAATCACAGACTGACTACAATGATAATCAGCGGTAACTACTTGGTGCGGTAGCGTCAAGTATACAGATATTTTAAAATTTGCATTACAAACAAGGTCTCACTGTGGTAAACAGGTTCACAGTAAGTTACCACAAACTTTGCAAAACAGATCCTACCTTTACAGGCAACCAAGGTAAATCACCCTCATATGTAGGGTTGTCAACAGGCCTGGACAAAAATATCCTCTCCCTTTAATAGACGTTGAAAGGGATGTTCTTTACCAGGCAATTATTTTTACTTCCCTGCCATGAAAAGCTTTGACTGCCCATTTCCACAAATTAAGCCTCTATTAAAACAACCCTACCCTGTTTCTCCAGACCTGCTGGCAACAGTACTGCTATTACATAACAAAAGTTCAGTTGTGTGGTCTGCAGAAAGAGAAATCTTCCTATCCAATATCTGAAACAGCAAATTTCTTTGCAAGAGAGGTCTTTGGGGGAAGCAAATGGGATGGACTTATGCTGTCCTTTCTCAGAGATACAAACACGGGATAATTCCATCCTTTTCTGGCTCCAGGTGCCCCCTTCACTGCCGCTAGAGCCGCTCCTTTCATTTGCAACAAGGACCGTGCTTGGCTCCCTTCCTGCCATTGGAGGTGTTGGGCTTCTCCTCCACTCTTTTCCCCCTTCTCTACCCATCGTCTCTGTCCCTTCTAGAGCCCTCAGCTCTCTCCAGTGCACACTGACACCTCCCCCCCCCCAATTTTCATTTGCTGAGGAAGACAGGGGTCTTGATTCTTACCTTTACTTTGTCAGGCAATTTTGTGGGACCAACAAGAGGCGTATCCAGCAAGTGAAGGAGCGAGCTCGGGGAAAACAAGACGTTCTGTGGCCAACATTCAAGCTTGTGGCTTAGGGAAGCCAAGAAAAGAAATCCAGCTTCTTTATAACAAGGCTATGGGGCTCCCCCCTACTGAGCCCTCCCCATTCTTCTATCAGCAATCCATTACCACATTCCAGGGAACAGAACTCAGGCATGATGGGAAATGACAGACCAGATGTGTCCTGGACAGCCTATTCTGTCCCACTGTTCCAGCCTGAAAGGACAGTATTGTGCTGAAAACATGCAGGGTTCAGATGTTCTTGGCAGGACAGCACCACAAGAATGTGGGTCAAGAGGAGAAGCTGAGCAGAGTGCCTTTCCTTCCTGTCTTTCACCAGAATCATCCCCTCCAGGTTGGAAAATGCCTGAAGATTTGGGGGTGGAGCCTGAGGAGGGCGGGGTTTGGGGAGAGACTTCAATGGGGTATAATGCCAGAGTCCGCCTCCAAAGTGGCTATTTTATCCAATGGAACGGATCTCTGTTGCCTGGAGATCAGGTGTAATCCAGGAGATCCCCAACCACCACCTGAAAGTCGGCAACCCTACCCATTGATGTCCCTATCCTCCCCAAACCCCATCCTCCCCAGGTTCCTCCCCCCAAATCTCCAAGTATTCCCAACCCAAAGCTGGCAACCCTACACCTCGAACTGGAACTCACTCTCCTCATGCACGGTACAGGGCTGTTGGGAGGAGAAAAGGAACCCAGTGGGGTAGGCAAACACAAAAGCCATGACTGTATACAAGAATCCAAGGTAGGCAAGGGTCTCTCTTCCATTGGGCCAGTGTCTGATGACGATGCCTCATATTCTTGTGGCATGCTTCTATGGGACTTGCCTTGATTTCAGAGGGGGTCCAAAAGCACCGGAAAAGGCCACGTGATTGTGGAAATTGAGTACCTCCTAAACATGTCACAACAGCTCTGTCGGGTAGGTCTCTTTGGACTCGGCTCAAACATGATGCTGGCTGAGGTGGCAGTTTGAACAAGGAGAAGGAGAGTTGGTTTTTATAGGCCAACTTTCTCTACCACTTAAGGGAGAAAATCAAACTGGCTTACAATCGCCTTCCCTTCCCCTCCCCACAACAGACTCCTTGAGAGGACTGAGAGAGCTCTCAGAGAACTCTGAGTAGATTAAGGTCACCCAGCGGGCTTCATGTGTAGGAGTGAGGAAGCCAACCTGGTTTACCAGATTAGTGTCCACTGCTCATGAGGAGGAGTGGAGAATCAAACCTGGTTCTCCATATGAAAGTCCACAGCTCCAAACCACTGCTCTTAACCACTACACCACAGAGGCTGTCTGAGTGCAAAGTACCCTGGGGGGAGTTCTTCTGCTCAACCAACAGCCTGTTCAAATGGAGCAGTGATTACGGTTGGCGAGAGCAGGATAGAAGAATAAAAATAAATAAAGGGTGTGTGTTTGGGGATAGGGGTTGAGGTTAGGAAGGGCAGAAATTCCAGGCTGGCTTTTAGGGTGGCCCCATATCCTCTGCCCTGACTTGGATGGCCCAGGTTAGCCTGATCTCGTCAGATCTCAGAAGCTAAGCAGGGTCAGCCCTGGTTAGTATTTGGATGGGAGACCACCAAGGAATAGGCAGAGGAAGGCACTGGCAAACCACCTCTGTTAGTCTCTTGCCTTGAAACTCCCCTAAAAAGGGGTTGCCATAAGTCGGCTGCGATTTGACGGCACTTTACACACACACACACCATATCCTCTGCTAACTGGCCTCTTTTGGGATTGGCTTCGCTGCGGGAGAGTAATTCCTGCCCTCCCTGTTATTCAGGTTCAAGGCATGATAAGGAGCCAGGCTGGGCAGTTTTCAGGCAGGAGGGCAGATGGTGTGAGAGTATTGGGGGTGGGGGAAAAGAGATTGCACAGGGGTGGCTTCCTTCTGCAGCGAGCCCTACAGAACAGATGAAAGGAGAAGTGCAGAATAACCAGCAGTGACATGGGATACTCTCTCCTTCTCTTTCTCTTAGGGTTGCCAACCTCCAGGTGGGGGCATGGAGATTTCCCAGGATCGCCACTGATCTCCAGATGTCAGGGGTCAGTTCCCTGAAGTATACGGCAGCTTTGGAGGGTGGACTGTATGGTGTTTATACCCTACAGAGGTCCCTCCCCAGGCTTCGCCCCTAAAATCTCCAGGAATTTCCCAGGCCAGAGTTGGCAACCCTACTCTGCAATCCCCTGATGAGCGGGATTGTGGGCCGTGGTGGCCGCAAGCCCCCTTGGTGCCTGCAGCCCCTTTCTGGGCAGCTGGCTGGGTGTAGGAAGCAGGGAAGCCATGCCCAAGGTGCAAGACCTCTGCCTGAGTCCCACAGAGGCAGGCTGTCCTGGCCAGCCATGGGGCAGGTGGCAGAGCCAGGAAAACCGCCCAAGCAGCAGCAGCCTGCCCTGAAGCAGGTCCATAACACCTCCCTCTGCTCCGCTGCTCTCTCTTGGAGACCCCTGACCAAAGGCGCACCGCTTGGTCCCCTCTGGACGTTCTCAGCCAGCAGTTCTACCCAGTCTTCTTGGAAAGCTTTTGCTGGCCACAGTTGTTGTGGGGCTGGGTGTTTTTTTTTGGGGGGGGATTTTTATGTAGCATAGACTTCATCCTCATGGTTCAAACTCCTTTTTAAAAAATGTTGTTTACTGCTTGGATTTCTTCTTACAGGAGTTGGAAAAGCACCCCAGAAACATCCTGAGTAAACAACAATGATTACATAAGGGATTCTGTGTAGTTGGTGGTGTGTTACATAAGCAGACATGTGAGTCCTGTGTGTGTGCAAGCTGAAGGTTGCCTTCACACAGAGAGAGGGAGAAAACTGGCCAGGAAACACGGTGCGCGGTGGGGGTGACGAGGGGGCTGCTTTTGGGTCCTCTCCTGTCCGAGCGGCACAGCCAAGCATCTGGGTGGAGCAGGCCAGCACCTGACCTCCTGGGTAACACTAACTGCTCATCCTCGCCTCCCTGGGGCACCTGGGCCTCTCTCCACTCTCTCAGCTGTGCGGGTGAGGGAGACTGAAGCAAAAAGCCAGGGGAGGCCCTTCTTGAGGTTTGAGCAGAGGTCCCCAAATTTTTTGAGCCTGTGGGCGCCTTTTGAAACCCTGACACAGTGTGGTGGGCGCAGCCACAAAATGGCTGCCACAGGAGGTGCAGCCAGTCACAAAATGGTTACCGCTGCTTTACTTTCCATCCGCAATGAAGATCCTTGTGCTGTGATGGCAGCTACTGCCAAAGCAATGTAAATCTGTACAGCCAACCAACTCTCCAAGGGGCAGTCAGGAGCCCTGCTGGGCAAAAGCCCCACCCACTTTCTAAAAATACTTGGCAGGCACCAGGAAAGATATCAGTGGGCACTACAGCACCCGTGGGCACCACATTGGGGTCCCCTGGGTTAAAGGAACAAAGGGAGACAGGCAGGCCAGGCCCAGTCCAGCTTCTGGAAGGAGGGATATGCAGAACCTTTGCAGTTTTGAGTTTTTGTGGGTCATGGTTTGATGCCCAAGCCGTTATTTTTGCATTATATCTTGCTATGCCTCTGTATCGGAAGGCATCCAATTCAAGAATGCAGAAGCAAAACCACCCCTGCATTTCCCAAGTTGTGCTGAGGTCTCTTATCCATCACTGTCTCCACATGTATGTTGCTTGTCCTCAGTTGTTTCTTTTTCGCCATCAAGTCACAGCTAACTTATGGTTCAAGGCCAGAGGTGGTGGTTTGCCATCACCTGCCTCTGCGTCATGTCCCTGGTGTTCCTTGGAGGTCTCCCATCCAAATACTTGCCTGGGTCAGGACTGAGAGTGTGTGACTGGCCCGAGGTCGCCCAGCAAGCTTCCATGGCATGAGTGGGGATTTGAACCTGGGTTTCCCAGGTCCTCGTCCAACACCTTAACCACCACACCACGCTGGTTCTCTAGTCTCTATACAAACTGATAATTTTGATTATATTGCAGATAACATTTATGGCATCCCTTAGATGGCGCCATTTTACAGCAAATAAGGGTCGGGTTGAGGGATGCGCTGGAGCCTTGGCTGGAGGGACAAAGATGATGGTCTAATTATGGCACCCTTTCATTGTCTACAAAAGCACGTTCAACTTGTCAATGGAGGCCATCTTGGGGGTGAAAGGGCCTCCCCTCCCTACCGCTAACACGCTACAGCAAAAGGGGTACAAGGCTGAATGAAACAACCGGAAGATAATCCAGGCAGGTAAGGCTCACCTGTCCCCTTCCTTAGTGTCAACGTTCTCCCTTCTGAAGCTGTTTTTATGATCTGCTTCTAACCTGAGTGTCATATTGTGAATATTGTTTTTGACCGCTGAAAATTGTTTTATGCTGTTTTTATGCTCTGGCTTGTCTTTGCGACTCATTGCATTATCAATAGTTCTAGCGTAGTTCTTATGATTTTATGGTTTTCTCTTTACTTTCAAGCCACCCTCAGACAAGAGAGGCAATATTTACATTGTCTAAATAGCCATTTGCCATTTTCCCCCTCTCAAATAAAGCCACAGTTGGAGGGCTGTTTTTGGAAGAGGCCAGCTGTTCTCCCCCATGGGGGGGGGGATGCCTCTGCTCAGGCTGGGCCTCCTGCTGCGTGTCTGCAGCATCAATCATCATCAACATAGGGTGGCCAGGTCCCTTTTTGCCACCAGAGGGAGGTTTTGGGGGCGGAGCCTGAGGAGGGCAGGGTTTGGGGAGGGACTTCAATGCTATAGAGTCCAATTGCCAAAGCGGCCATTTTCTCCAGGGGAACTGATCTCTGTCGGCTGGAGATCAGTTGTAATAGCAGGAGATCTCCAGCTAGTACCCAGAGGTTGGCAACCCTACACCAACACCATCCCGAATCAAGCAAGTTTGCTGCTTTTCTTCAGAGTGGTTGTGTCTTGTGTGGACCTGGTGAGGGCGGAAAGGCAAGGCAGAACTTTTCCAAATAAATATTTGTATGCAAATACTGAGGGTTTGACTTTTCTTTATCTCTCTGGGGCCGTCACCCAACTTATTACTTTATTGGAGACCCAGCATAGGGTTGCCAACTCCAAGTTGGGAAATTCCCGGAGGTTTGGGGGGCAGAGCCTGGGGAGACGGGATTTGGGAAGGGGAGGATGCTCAGCAGGGATGTGATTCTGAAGCTTCCATTTTGTCCAGGGAAACTGATCTCTGAAGATTAGTTGTGATTTGTGCACCACTCCAGCTCAAACTATTAAGAGCAGAATATTGGAACACAGATCAAGGATACTATGGCACCAGTTGTAGATCATTTTATAAAATTTCACCATAACGAAGATAATTTGCGGTTTTTCGTGATCTGGTGTTTAAGAGGGAGGCGTTTTGATAAGACACGACACAGAAAGACTTTTAAGACAAAAAGAAGCATACTACTAAATTGTAGCGAGTTACAATTCTATTCCATTATAAAAGTGTTCTTCTGGGCTGTTAATTTAACTATAGTTCTAATCCATTTACAAAAACGCTCTCCCTGAATGCTTCTGTTTTGCACATTCTGCAGAATGATAGAAGTGTGGGATCTTTCCTGACCTCCTCGGATAGGCTGTTCTGCATGGTGGGAGCCACCACCGAGCATACACGTGAACAGACAGATGCTGATCTTACCCATGTGCAGAGTGGCACCTTCAGGAGCCTTTGTAGGTGATGACCAGAACCTTGGCTTGAAGGAGGTAACTGAACAGTCACCAGTGCGGTGCCCTGCAGAATAGGTGGACCGATAGTAACCAGATGGCAGTGTTCTGCCCAACGTGGACTTTTCAAATTGTCTTTAAGGGCAGACCCAAGTACAGAATGACAACAGTCCAGCCTCGAGGTAACCATGACATAGATCTACATGGCCAGGTCAGCTGTGCCAAGGTGTCAGGCCTGTATCTCAGTTGATTTGTTTACTTTCGTTTTCCCACTGACCAGACTCAAGGATTGTTGTGCATACCTAACTCCGTTTGAAGCTCTGAGAACTCAGCTCTGTTTATGGTTTGTAATCTCTTGCCGTTTTCTATGCTTTTATATTACCAAGTTCAAGCCAGCCGGCCTCATTGCTGTCACCTTTTCTTCATGCTCTGTAATCCTATTTAGACCAAGTAAAAACCAGCTTCTTTTGGACCTGGCTGTCTCTGATGTGGTTTTTTGGTTCTGATTTAGGCCAAGGGCTCACATTGTGACAGCAATCACTTTTCTTTTCTCTCTTCTCATCTGCCTGGCTAGAGCCCCGGAGGGTTCGCCAGGCGCTCGGATTGGAGCTGGGACGGTGCTCTCCGAGTTATTTGCCCGTGGCTGGACCCCCTGTGCGGTTCGCCCGGATTCCGGGGGGGAGCTTGGTTGCTCCCCAGACAGTGGGTTCCTCGCCGGAGCCCTGGAAGGGTCCCATCCTTGGTACCTTCCTTTGAGGACGCCCTACACAAAGTTCATCGGGCAGACGTGGAACGTAACCGCCTGACTGGACTTGTATGGGCGCAGCTGTGAGCCCTTAGCCTAAATCAGAACCAAAAAAACCACATCAGAGACAGCCAGGTCCAAAAGAAGCTGGTTTTTACTTGGTCTAAATAGGATTACAGAGCATGAGGAAAAGGTGACAGCAATGGCTTTTGCTGACTTGGGCTTGGAAATATAAAAGCATGAAAACACGTAAGAGATTACAGAACACAAACAGTACTGCAGTTCACACAGCTTCAAAGTCAGACTGGTATGCATAACAATCCTTGAGCTGTTGAATCTGAACAGAGAGCAGGAAACGAAAGCAACTGAGACACAGGCCTGACATTCTGCCCCCCTTAAGGCCCCCGTCCGGCTTGGTAGGGGGATGGCTTGTCCGGGTAGGCGGTGTGAAAGGCGTTGACCAGATGTGGGGCGGAGACATTTTGTGCACGCACCCACTCATCGTAGGCAGGGGGGAAGTGCTTCCAGCGAATTAAATACTGCAGGGATCCATGCCGTATACGTGAATCTAGGATCTTTGACACTTCAAAATGCTCCTCCCCCCCCACCGTCACGGGTTGCTCGGGAGGTGGCTCCGGGTGCCAGTCCAAGGAGGCGACATGAGGTTTAAGAAGGCTGACATGGAAGACAGGGTGGATACGTCTCAGGGTTTTGGGGAGGGTCAGCTCCACAGTAAAAGGATTGATGATCCGGGCAATGGGATAGGGTCCAATGTATTTGGCACTAAGCTTTTGGCACGGTCGAGTGGATCGCAGGTTTCTTGTGGAAAGATATATGAATTCGCCAACTTGGAATTCCTTGCTGGGGGACCGATGCTTATCGGCTTGCACCTTATATTTGCGCTTTGCTCTCTCTAGGTTACTTACTAGCCCGGGCCATGTGGTGCGGAGGGTATGCGCCCAAGAGGCTACATCGGGATCCCCCTCCCCCTCAGGAACCTCCGTAGGGGAAATAGGACCGAAGTCCTGACCGTACACAGCATAGAAAGGGCTGAACCCTGTAGATTGGTGGACAGCATTATTATACGCATATTCAGCAAAAGGCAATAGTTCTACCCAGTCATCCTGGTGGTAATTAACATAACAACGTAAATAACATTCCAATACAGCATTAACACGTTCAGTTTGTCCATCCGTTTGGGGATGGTAAGCACTTGACAACCCTTGCTCCACCCCCACCAATTTGAGGAACTCCTTCCAGAATTTAGCCACGAAACTACTTCCGCGGTCGCAGATTATCTTGCGCGGAAACGAATGCAACCGGAAAACATGTGACACGAAGAGGCGGGCCAACTTGGGGGCGGAGGGAATACCCGCTAAGGGAACCAAATGTACCTGTTTGGAAAATAAGTCAGTAACAACCCATAGTACAGTTTTGCCCCCGCTAAGGGGGAGATCCGTCATGAAATCCATGGCAATCACTTCCGAGGGCTTGCTGGGGATTTCCAGCGGCTGCAGCAGTCCTGGGGGTTTGCCTTGAGACCGTTTGACTGTGGCACAAATAGGACAGCTACGAATGAAGGAGTCCACATCAGAACGCATCCCCCCCCCACCAAAACTGTCTGCGCAACAGGTGAAGGGTTTTCAGGAACCCAAAGTGTCCCGCAGTTTTAGCTCCATGGGCCAACTGCAGAACTTCTTTTCGAAGTATTTTAGGCACGTATAGTTTTGAGTCTTTGTACCAACAACCACCTTGCTCAAGTACACCTTGGGGCAAGGTTTGGGCAGTGTGTTCGGCTAGGCACTGAGCCTGAAGAGAGTCCAGGAAGGAATTGGAGATGATCACCCCTCCTTCTTTCGCGGGAGAGGGCGAACCAGGAGCTGGCGGTGTTGGAGGGGGGGGGAGAAACCGGTTGCTGTGGAGCGCTGGATACGGGTGGCGCAAGGGGGGCAGGCGGGGGAGCCTGCTGGTTAGGGCTGGATACCTTGACGGCCACCGTGTGATTCCCCTGCTGGAGTCGGGTTTGGGACCGGGTCTGCACAACCAGCAGGGGTAGGGCTTCTCTTTGTGCCGGGGTGAACATAGAGTCTGTCGGCCGATCACGTTTTACTGGGTATTGAGGCAGCCGGGATAGGGCATCTGCAAGCACGTTCTGTTTCCCGGGCACATGTTTAAGAACAAAACGAAATTGAGCAAAGAAGTCCGCCCAACGCTGTTGTTTTGCGGACAATTTATGGGTCCCCGTGAGGGCAGCTAGATTTTTGTGATCGGTCCAGACTTCGAAGGGGACCCCGGACCCCTCCAGAAACTGCCTCCACAGAGTAAGGGCATGGTGGACGGCTGAAGCTTCCTTTTCCCAAATGGGCCAGTTTAATTGGGAATGTGCAAACTTCTTCGAGAAGTAGGCACAGGGGTGAAGGAGACCGTCCGGTCCTCTCTGGAGTAGGGCCCCCCCCCATGGCTACGTCGGACGCATCGACCTGTACAATAAACATTTGGTTTGGATCTGGGTGCTGTAGGACCAGTTCAGAAGTGAAAAGCCATTTGAGGGCTACAAAGGCGGATTGGCATTGATCAGTCCATAGTATTTTGGCAGAGGGCAACGTTGCAGAAACCCCTTTACCTTTTGTTTTCAGGAGGTCAGTGATTGGCAGCGCCACTTGAGCGAAGTTGGGAATGAAACCGCGGTAGAAATTAGCAAAGCCCAGAAATTGCTGCACTTGCTTGCGGGTGGAGGGCGGAGTCCAGTCAAGTACCGATTGGACTTTAGCGGGGTCCATGCTAAGGCCACGATGAGAGATTATGTACCCCAAGAAAGTTATCTGCTTTTGGTGAAATTCGCATTTGGACAGTTTTGCATAGAGCTGGTGGTTACGCAGTCGTTGTAAAACTTCTCTGACCAGAGCAACATGTTCCTCCATGGTTTTCGAATAAATAAGAATATCATCCAAATAAACTACCACGCCCCGGTACAGCAAATCATGGAGGATTTCGTTAATGAGTTGCATGAAGACCCCCGGGGGCCCCTTCAATCCGAAGGGCATCACAAGAAATCCATACATTCCAAAACACCTAGAGAAGGCAGTGAGGGGCTCGTCCCCCTCATGGATACGAATGCGATAATAAGCTTCCACTAAGTCCAATTTGGAGAAAACACGTCCCTCCTGTAATTGCCCCAAAATATCTGAAATCAACGGTATGGGGTAGGCGTTGGCTTGGGTAACTGCATTAAGCTTTCGGAAGTCAATGCATAAACGCAGATCACCCTCCTTTTTTCGGACAAAGAAAGCAGGGGCTGAGTTGGGAGCGTTCGATTGCCGAATGAACCCTCGAGCAAGATTTTTATCCAGAAAGTCACATAACACAGCGCGTTCGGAAACGCTCATGGGGTAAATCTTGCTCTTAGTCAGTGTGCAGTCTTTTACCACCTCAATTGCACAGTCAGTGGTACGGTGGGGGGGCAAGGCATCACATTCTTTAACATCAAAGACATCTGCAAAGTCTCTGTATGCTTCAGGCAAAGGCGGTGGCGATGAGGCATCGGAGGTTAAAGCCGGAGCGGGTGGAGGCACCACCGCGACTTTCTGTCGGTGCTGTTCACACTTGGGGTTAGCAAAGGTAATAGTGTCCGTTTCCCAGTCTATACAGGGACTGTGACCTTTAAGCCAATTAATCCCTAGGACAACTTCGAACCGGATGGGGGCTATGGTAAAGTCTATTTGTTCCCAATGAGAACCAATACCCATCGCCACTCCCCTTGTGCGATGATCGACTGGTCCCCCCTTAAAATGGCTCCCATCCATCTGGGCAAATTGGACGGGAGCTGGTAAAGCCTCGGACTTGACTTTGAGGGCTGCAAACGTAGCCTCACTGATTAAAGTGCGGCCGCAGCCAGAGTCAATAAGTGCCTTGACAGGCAGTTGGGGACCCCCTTTATAGTGTTGCAACACTGCGTCCACATACACCGTATTTTCTACTTCTCTCACCTTCACCGGTTTCTTGGGGTTTGCAGGAGAAACTGCGGGGGTCTGCGGGGACGCTCCATTCACTGCAGACTGTGACCGGTTATTTGACAGGTCAAGAGGTGAGTCCAGGTTTAGCGCTGGGGTAACCTGGAGATGATCCCCGTCCGAAGATGGAGAATTGTCCCCCACTGGGGCACTTGTAATCCGAGACCCGGAGGGGTCTGTAGAAGTAGGAAGATCGGGAGAGTCTCTGAAATGAAGTGCAGAGGGTGTGAGCCGTCCCGGCGTTGTACTGCGGGCGGCCACGGTGCCTCCGCGTTGAGGTCGTCCCCGAGCTCGGGGCGATGCGTTCGGTCGAGGGAATTCCAGGCGTCGAGGACATGCTGAAACAAAATGGTCCATAGCGCCGCAAACGAGACAGGCCCCCCTTTGGAATCGGGACTCGCGATCCTGAGGGGGTCGTGCTGATCTCCGCTGGCAGGGAGCGGAAGCTTTGGGGGGAGGCTTCTGGCTTCCCCTCTCCTTGGGTCGCTGACGGGGTAGTATCTCTGCCGAGCCGGCAAAAGAGGTCTTCAGTTTGGGTGGTCTCCATGGACCTGGAGGTAGTACGGGTGCTGGTATAGATCCAAGGAACGGGGCCCCTGGCCTTCCTGGCGGCGGCAGGACGGGAGCGCCGGGGGCTCCTGGCGCCACAGGCACTGCTGTAGCTACTGGCAACACGGGCGCTCCGCCCAGAGGTGCCGCAGGTTGCTGCGGTTGAACCTGATCAGGAGTCCCTGGCTGTAGAGCTGGGGCCGGGCCACCCGGTACGGCTTGCGTCTGCTGCAAGCAGTCGTTGTCGTGGAACAAAAAGTCCGTTTGATCCTGCAAGTGGGCCACTCAGCCTATGGGTTCCCGTTTTTACTGTCGGAGCAAAAACATATTCTCGTCTGCATCACCTAAGCAACGGGACTGGCTGATTCGGAGGTTTGCAGCCCAGAGAGATTCCTCATAGTGTAAGTCCTCCTTGACCCCCTTACAATCCGCCAAAACTTGATCCGCTTCAAGTTTGGTGGTCAGGGCCATGGTAACTAGTGGCAGAGCCTCCTGCTCCCATGCCGAAATAGGTTCGGCTTGATCCGGAAGATCCAGTAGCGGCTGGACCCGGACCGCTAAGGCCGCTGCGCTGACACCAAAGGTGGGGGTTGACAGCTTAGCAATCCCGGCCATTGAAGTGGTGGTCGAAGTCATTCCGTGGAAGAGCGCAACCATCTGTTTCGCCAGTGCTTTTGCCCCGGCTCCGCACACCTGGGCCAGTCGGGCATCCTCCACTAGACAATCCGACGCTTGGAGGTCGTGGTGGGCGCTGGCCTCTGTGCTGCTTCACCCCTGTGCTTACTTCTCGAAAAAGTTTGCACATGCCCAATTAAACTGGCCCATTTGGGAAAAGGAGGCATCAGCCATCCACCATGCCCTTACTCTGTGGAGACAATTCCTGGAGGGATCCAGGGTCCCCTTTGAAGTCTGGACTGATCACAAAAATCTAACTGCCCTCACGGTGACCCATAAGTTGTCCGCGAAACAACAGCGTTGGGCGGGCTTCTAAACCCCTTTACCTTTTGTAATGGTAAGATGGTAGGGGGCCATCTTTCTTCTGGGCTGAATGAAGCTGCAGCAGCTGTATTATCTTGCTTCTCCAGCAGTAGGGCTGGGTCCAGAAATCACCTCAGTTTGACAGTTCTTCAGACACCCTTCCTAAAAACAGCAGCTCTAGTTTGGGTATGTACCCCGCATTTTCCACAGTGAAAGCAGGTGCTAACCTGTGGGCAGGTGCAGCAACTAGTTGGAGCCTTTAAAGGCAGGTACAGAGTGTGAGACGTATGACTCTGCCTGGCGCGAGTGCTCAGAAGACACGTGCAGCAAAGACGTTGGTCTCTTTCATTTCCCCCCCCTCCCCCGCCACATCCATTCCCACTGCTGATGTCCCTGATGCTTTTGACTAGGAGGGTTTCCTAATCTTCAACACCAGAATATTCTTATCTCCTTGACTTGGGTTGTTAACCCCAAGCCATCGTTTCAGGCTTGGTAGTATCTTTCCTAATCTGCGGGTTGTGTTCTGTGTCTCTCTCAGTGTGGTTTCAAATAGTTTTAAGCATCCTAGAGAGATTTGTCCCTTTTAATGTCTGACTAGTCTTTTCACTTTCATAAAGTTCCCTCTTTTGAAGTCAAATGTGAAGGTTCTAGACTTTCAGGGGCACTTGCCATTGTCATGAATCCTGAACTTAATAGCATTGCGGTCACTGTTCCCAACTGGAGCAACAATGTCTACATCTCACACCAGATTGTGGACGCTGCTCAGAACCAAGTTCAGGGTTCTTCTAGTTGGACCCATCAACCCACCGAGTTGGCTCCATGACTTACCCATTTTTCTTGCTCAGCAAACTGAAGCATTGACTGGTAAAATCTGGCCTCAGATGGAACAGCAGAGGTTACTTCTGGTCAGGGCCGCTGTGATTCAGCAGGGCTATTATGCATAAGATGCTTGCTCAACCCCTGCATGTATCCTGTTTGGAAGATGCTGTGCTGCCAGCCTCTGTGTTTTATGAGCAGTAGATTCAAGCACACTCTCTGAAAGAGGATATTCATGTCAACCCGTTGACTTCCTTTTTTCTACAATTGGAAAAGGAGCCTTATTGTCTGGTGTGTAAGCAAATGTGTTTGTTTGAAGTTCTAGGTTGCTAATTATTCCAAGGGGTCACAATCCCAGGAACGATGGAAGCACCATCTTTCTGGCACAGAAAGCTATTGATTTTGGATAATCTTTCTGTTGTTAATCTGAACGGTGTTTTTAGGAATAGGAAACTGACATGAAGAGGAAGACTAAAATTAGAAGCCCAAAACCTTTTACTCTTGAGAAATCTTAAAGCCAAAGGGATTGACTTGCTGTCAAAGGTTGGTTTGAAGGACCACGGGACTTTGGGATCACCCCATTTGGCTTCACTATTTAGTCTGTAGGCTTTCAAGATTGCTTTCTTGAGAGCCAGCGTGGTGTAGTGGTTAAGAGTGGTGGTTTGGAGCAGTGGACTCTGATCTGGAGAACCGGGTTTGATTCCCCATTCCTCCACATGAGCAATGGAGGCTAATCTGGTGAACCAGGTTGGTTTCCCCACTGCTAAACACAAAGCCAGCTGGTTGACCTTGGGCTAGTCACTCTATCTCAGCTCTACGTACTTCACAGGGTGTCTGACAGACAGGTTTTTATTGCGGCATTGCCATTCTAAAAAGCTTAGTAAAACTATTTACACAGGGTGTCTGTTGTAGGGAGGGGAGGAGAAGGTGATTGTAAGCCAGTTTGAGTCTCCCTTAAGTGGTAGAGAAAGTCAGCATATAAAAACAAACTCTTCTTCTTCTTCTCTTTCCACAGTTTCCTAGCTAGATGGTACCTCCACATGTAGAGGCAGCATACCCCTGACTTCCAGATGCTGGAAGACAAAGAAGAGGAGAGGGAAGCTTGCCATCAGAGCCTGTTTGCATCTTGCCAAGCATTTGGCATCTGGTCACCCAGTAGAAAGCTGGACCAGATGGACCATTTGGCAATGAAAATGGAAAGGGAAACCTGTAGAGTGAGGGACAGTCTGGCCTTGCCCTGAGTGAGCCTGAGAGAAACCGGTACCTTCAGCTCTTCTGATTCGTAGCTTCATAGAATCATAGAGTTGGAAGGGACCACCAGGGTCATCTAGTCCAACCCACTGCACAATGCAGGAAACTCACAACTACCTCCCCCCCACACACCCAGTGACCCCTACCCCACGCCCAGAAGATGGCCAAGATGCCCGCCCTCTCATGAACTGCCTAAGGTAATAGAATCAGCATTGCTGACAGATGGCTATCCAGTCTTTGCTTAAAAACCTCCAGGGAAGGAGAGCTCACCACCTCCCAAGGAAGCCTGTTCCACTGAGGAACCGCTCTGTTAGAAATTTCTTCCTAATGTCTAGATGGAAACTCTTTTGATTTAATTTCAACCTGTTGGTTCTGGTCCGACCTTCTGGGGCAACAGAAAACAACTCGGCACCATCCTCTATGCGACAGCCCTTCAACTACTTGATGGTTATCATGTCCCCTCTCAGTCTTCTCCTCTTCAGGCTAAACATACCCAGCTCCTTCAACCTTTCCTCATAGCACTTGGTCTCCAGACCCCTCACCATCTTTGTTGCCCTCCTCTGGACACGTTCCAGCTTGTCTACATCTTTCTGAAATTGCGGTGTCCAAAAGTGGACACAATACTCTAGGTCTAACCAGAGCAGAGTAAAGCGATACCATCACTTCACGTGACCTGGACACTATACTTCTGTTGATGCAGCCCAAGACAGCATTCACCTTTTTAGCTACTGCATCACACTGCTGACTCAGTGTTTGGTCTACTAAGACCCCAGGATCCTTTTCGCACACACTACTGCTAAGGCAAGTCTCCCCCATCCTATAATTATGCATTTGATTTTTCCTACCTAAATGCAGAACTTTACTTTTGTCTTTGTTGAAGTGCATTTTTTTAGTTCTAGCCCATTTCTCCAGCCTGTCAAGATCATCCTGTATCCTGGCTGTCTTCTACCGTATTTGCTACCCCTTCCAATTTAGTATCATCTGCCAATTTAATAAGCATCCCCTCTATTCCTTCATCCAAATCATTTATAAAGATATTGAACAACACTGGGCCCAGGACAGATCCCTGAGGCAATCCACTAGTCACTCCTCTCCAAGTGGATGAGGAACCATTAACAAGCACTCTTTGGGTGCGATCTGTCAACCAATTACAGATCCACCTAACAGTAACAGGATCTAAATCACATTTTCCCAATTTGTCAACAAGAATATTATGGGGAACCTTATCAAAAGCCTTACTGAAATCTAGATAAACTATGTCTACAGCATTCCCGATCCAGCAAGTAACTTTCTCAAAAAAGGAGATAAGATTAGTCTGACATGACTTGTTCTTGAGAAACCCATGCTGGCTCTTAGTGATCAGATCCATCCTTTCTAGATGCTTAAGGACTGACTGTTTGATGATTTGTTGGAACACTTTTCCTGGTATAGAAGTCAAGCGGATGGGTCGGTAGTTACCTGGATCCTCCTTTTTCCTTCTTGAAAAAGGGGACATTTGCCCACCTCCAGTCTTCTTGCACCTCTCTTGTTCTCCAAGACTTCTCAAAAATAATGGTAAGAGGCTGAGAAATTACATCATGAAAGAAAGAAAGAAAGAAAGAAAGAAGCAAATTTCACATCTGAAGAAAATAATAGCATTTATTTGTCTGAAGAAGATAATTGGAAAAGTTCTGCTAGCAATGATAACATATGTTCTTCAGCAGGCTTGTGGCTTTTTGATTTGTGGCTGAGTTTTCAAGGCCATTCAGTTCTTCTTGTGTAATTTCCTCATTTGTGTTTTCCTGTGAGCAGCCATTGGATTTTCTTGTTCTTGAGGTATTTATTTCTCCTATGAAGATGTGTCTGTTTTTCAAGCGACTTCATAAAAATTTCACTGTTAGTGGGTATTGCCCTTACCCTTCTGTGCAGTTGCGTTTTGTTTTGTAATGGTAGAAAATGCCGCAGCAGTCCCCATCTGACCCTGGTGGTGGTGGTGGGGGCACTTTGCCCGCCCTGCCATTCCAGGGAAGACCTGGTTGCAACCCAAAGCTATGGGATTCCTTCCTCGGGGCAAACCCAGCCTTCACCCGCTGTCAAGGCCTCCTGCCTGGGGGCGAAGACTTTGCAGAGGTTCCCTTTTTGGGAGGCTTTGCCACCTGGGATGAGCCCCGTGGCGCAGAGTGGTAAGCTGCAGTACTGCAGTCCAAGCTCTGCTCACGACCTGAGTTCGAGCCGGCTCAAGGTTGACTCAACCTCCCGTCCTTCCGAGGTGGGTCAAATGAGGACCCAGCTTGCTGGGGGTAAAGGGAAGATGACTGGGGAAGGCACTGGCAAACCACCCCGGAGACGAAGTCTGCCTAGGAAACGTCGGGATGTGACGTCACCCCGTGGGTCAGGCATGCCCCGGTGCTTGCACAGGAGGGGGCCTTCACCTTTTTGCCACCTTTTGGGGGGGGCGGCGCTGGGCAGGAAGGCCGCGCGAGAACCCCCCCCCCCGCGCGCTCCGTTCTCCCGCCCAGCCCCACCGCAGGCGGACGGAGGGGGTGGGGGTGGGGGTGGGGAGCCAAACTACACCTCCCGCCCAGCCTTGCGCGCCGCCTCCCGCGCGGGAGGGGGGAGAAGGGGCGTGTCCTGCTCCTGCTCCTCCCCCCCCGGCCGGCGGCTCGCCTTCTGGCAGGGAGCCGGTGGGTGGGTGGAGGGCCGGCTGGCTGTCGGGGCGCGCCGCGGGCGGCCTTGTGAGGGCGGCGGGCGGAGGCGAGCGCCCCGGCGTGGGGATGGCGGGCGGCGCTGGGGGGCCGGCGGCGGCGGCGCTGGGGGGCCGGCGCTGGGGCGGCGTGGCGGGAGCGGCGCGGAGCCCTGCCCGCTGAGGGTGTGTGTGTGTGTGTGTGTGGGGTGGGGGGGGGCGGCCATGGGGCACCCGCCGCTGGAGTTCCGCGCCTGCTACCTGGACAGCCCGGCCTTCCGCGAGCGCCTCAAGCGCTACGAGCAGGAGCTGGAGCGCACCAACAGGTTCCTCAAGGACGTCGTCCGCGACGGCAACGCGCTCATCGGCGCCCTCCGCGGTGAGTCGGCGGCCGGGGGGGGGAGGGGAGGGGAGGGGAGGGGAGGGGCCCGCCCCCGCCCGCCCCCGCCCGCCTCGAGCCGACAGAGACCCGCTCCCCTGGAAGGAGGGAAGGAAGGGCTGCTTGTGGGCAGCGGGGGCAGGGCGCCCCGCAGTGGCCCCTGGGGCCCCGCCCCTGGCGCCAGCGGCCCGGCCCCCCCGGGGATTCTGCGCGCGGCCCCGGGCTGCAGGAGCCGGGCTGCCTCGCAGAGCCTCTGCTGCTGCCATCTGCAAGGGGGGGGGGCATTGCCATGAGCACCTCTCCGGCAGTGACAGTGGGAGCAGCGGCTGCCTCCGCATGCCTGGGGCCCTTCGCCTGTGGCAGGACTGCTGCCAAAACAGGGCCACAGAACAGGGGGCCATTTATGACAGATCACACCCACGGAGTGCTCATTAATGGTTCCTCTTCCACTTGGAGAGGCGTGACTAGTGGAGTTCCTCAGGGATCTGTGCTGGGCCCTGTGTTGTTCAACACCTTTATAAATGATTTGGATGAAGGAATAGAGGGGATGCTTATTAAATGTGCAGATGATACTACATTGGGAGGGGTAGCAAATACGGTAGAAGACAGAGCCAAGATGCAGGATGATCTTGACAGGCTCGAGAAATGGGCTAGAACTAATAAAATGCACTTCAACAAAGACAAATGTAAAATTCTGCATTTAGGTAGGAAAAATCAAATGCATAATTATAGGATGGGGGAGACTTGTCTGTGCAGTAACGTGTGCGAAAAGGATCTTGGGGTCTTAGTAGACCAAACACCGAACATGAGTCAGCAGTGTGATGTTGTAACTAAAAAGACAAATATGATCTTGGGCTGTATCAACAGACATAGTGTCCAGATCACATGAAGTGATGGTATCGCTTTACTATGCCTTGGTTAGACCTCACCTAGAGTACAGTGTTCAGTTTTGGGCACCACAATTTCAGAAAGATGTAGACAAGCTGGAACGTGTCCAAAGGAGGGCAACAAAGATGGTGAGGGGTCTGGAGACCAAGTCCTATGAGGAAAGGTTGAAGGAGCTGGGTATGTTTAGCTTGGAGAGGAGAAGATTGACAGGTGATATAATAACCATCTTCAAGTACTTGAAGGGCTGTCATATGGAGGATGGTGCCGAGTTGTTTTCTGTTGCCCCAGAAGGGCAGACCAGAACCAACGGGTTGAAATTAAATCAAAAGAACTTCCATCTAGACATCAGGAAGAATTTTCTAACAGTTACACTGGTTCCTCAGGAGGTGGTAAGCTCTCCTTCTCTGGAGGTTTTTAAGCATCTGTCAGCATTGCTGATTCTGTGACCTTAGGCCAATCATGTGAGGGAGGGCATCTTGGCCATCTTCTGGGCATGGGGGTCACTGTGGGTGTGGGGGCAGTGGTTGTGAATTTCTTGCATTGTGCAGGGCGTTGGACTGGATGACCCTGGTGATCCCTTCTAACTCTGTGATTCTATGTGGTGGCCCCTAACATCCGAGGGGCCCTGTGGGGTACATGTCATTTTGTAAGTAGTGTTCTTTTGTGGCAGAGGTCACCTTGGAGTAGTGGTTAGAGTGTTGGACAAGGAGCTGGATTCAAATCTACTACTCCCAAGGTGGTGTGGTTAAGAGCGGTGGTTTAGAGTGGTGGACTCTGATCTGGAGAACCGGGTTCGATTCCCCACTCCTCCACATGAGCAGTGGAGGCTAATCTGGTGAACTGGATTCGTTTCCCCACTCCTACACGAAGCCAGCTGGGTGACCTTGGGCAAGTCACACTCTGTCAGCCCCACCCACCTCACAGGGTGTCTGTGGTGGGGAGGGGAAGGGAAGGTGATTGTAAGCCGGTTTGAGTCTCCCTTAAGTGGCAGAGAAAGTTGGCATGTAAAACCAACTCTTCTTCTTCTGCCTACCATGAAGTTTGCTGGGTGGCCTTGGGACAGTCCCACACTCTCAGCCTTACCTTACAGGGCAGATACGATGATCAGATGGGGACATGAGAGCCAGGTATGCTGCCCTGATGGATGACGTGTGATGAAAGCGCACCGGGTTGCATACGTGTGCAGCAAGCCCCTCAGATGGCTTCTGACCACTAGGCACGCCTTGAACTTTCTGGAACTTTTGGATTGTGTTCCATCAACCTGGTACTATTCTCATCCCTGTCTCTTTTCCTCATTTGGATGCTGCTGTCATTATGTATAACGCAGGTAACACACGAAAGTTTGCATGTTTGGAGTGAATTGAGCATGACAGAAGCCAAGAGTGATTGGCTGGGATGCTGGATCTGTCTCATGCGTGTGACATTTGCTTGCAGAGAGAACTTTTTTCCTTTGTTCCTTGAGAGAGCTTTGCCCTTTTTGCCATAGAGAGAAGGGGCAAGACCACTGCTGAATTTTCCCTTTTGGAAACCCCCTGGGAAGAAACATTTCCATCCTACATGCCACCCTTCACCATTTTGCCAAGAAGAAGTGTAATTTGCCAGGGCCCTAACCAGGATGGCCTAGGCCAGGGGTCTGCAAACTGCAGCTTTGGCCCGTTGAATGCGGCTCTCCGAACTTGGTTGGGAGCCCCTGCTCTCGCACCCGCTCGCTCCGGGAGCCGGCGCGCCTGAGAGAGAGAGAGAGAGAGAGAGAGCAGGCGAGCGGGTGCGCTGTCTCTCTCTCCCCCCCCCCCCGCCGTGGAGAATGGCCGGGTCCCCCTTTCCCTTGCCCTCAATGGTTGGGAAGCTAAAGCCTCCCCTCCCCTCTAGCTGCGCAATTGCTTGGCGGGCGGCTCGGCGGTTCCTGCCCCCCCCCGCCTATCAGCTGTTGGGCAGGGCGGGCTTCCTTTGGTAGACCTGGACTCCGGCTGAGTCCCATTGGGAGGTCATGTCTACCCACTGGCTTTCTTGGCGGTAGACCTGGACTCCGAGGAGGGGAAAAAGTCCCCCTTCAGAGGCAAGGTCTACCAATTGGCTTCTATGGGCCTCCGGAGGCCAGGTCTACTGCCAAGAAAGCCAGTGGGTAGACCTGGCCTCCCAATGGGATTCAGCCGGAGGCCAGGTCTATCAATAGGCTTTTATGGTGGTAGACCAGGCCTCCAGATGAGGACTCCGGACGGGGAGGGGGAAATGGCAGGGACTTACAATTTTACTTTTATCAATAAATAAGATCATTATTAAGTATGATATCAAGTTTTATTCAGTGTACCTATAGTTTAATTAAGACCTAAAACTTTAATTAAAATTTATTAAGTTAATAAACAGTGTACCTACCTATACAGTTTAAGTTTAAGAAATTTGGTTCTCAAAAGAAATCTCAGTTGTTGTACTGTTGATATTTGGCTCTTTTGACTAATGAGTTTGCCGACCCCCGGCCTAGGCTAGCTGGATCTTGGCAGCTCTCGGAAGCTAGGCTGGGTCGGCCCTGGTCAGTGTCTGGATGGGAGACCACTAAGGAAATCCAGGGTTGCTACTCGGAGGCCAGCAGTGGTGAAGCGCCTCTGAACATCTCTTGTCTTGAAAACCCTACAGGGTTGCCATGGCTTGACGTGACTTTCCACCACCAGCACCATTTGCCAAGGCCTCTTTTTAAGCAGTGTTCATCCAGAATCTAATGTTGTTCATTTGACACAAAGTAGAGTAAGACTTACTTCTGAGTAAAAACATGCTATGAAGGGTTGCTTCACAAGCAGTGATCTCTCTGTGTGCCTGAGTCCAAAATACCAGGGTGGCCCATTAGCTGTGGAAAGGTGTCCCTGGGCAAATGCAGGGGGTGCTTTAATCCCTCCCCTTCCTGCCATCTGTCAGCTCTAGCAGCCAGTTTTCTTTCCACTTGGAGGGAATAAGGCTTTTAAGTTCATTTATGATTATTTATAGCAAAAATGTTAAGGCAATGGAAATAAAATTATTAAGTGAAAATTTTAAAACAAGGACATTTTGAACATGCTAATAAACCTGGAAGATATTTAGCATATTGTTTAAGCAAAGAAAGAGAAAAAAGGACAATACCAGGGTTTAAGAAAGGAAATTAAATTATGTATGCGGAGCAAGAGATTCATGAACAAATAAAGAACTTTTTCTCAGATCTATACAGAAAAGAATTTATAGAAGCATGAAAGAATATCTAGCGGAAGCACCAATGAGGAAATTTACATTGGAACACAGAAGAATTTTAAACCAAACAATAACAATATAAAAAATTAAATATGCTATAAAAATTGAAAAAATATGAAGCACCTGGACCCGATAGACTGACAGAAACATATTATAAATGCTTTGAAGAAATCTCTTTGCTGCCTTGAGCACTGTGCACGTACATGGTGTGTTTGTGGAAAGGCCCCTGTAGAAGTCTAAAAGAGCTGAAGTCCAGCACATTTACTTACAATTACTGGGTACAGAAACCCACCCGGGCACTGAGGCATTTGCTAGTCATGATATTTGCTGGTTCCAGTAGTTAATTCCCAAGAAATATCAGAAATATCTGGAGTCAGGTCTGGAGACTTTTTGTGTTGTTGTTGTTGTTGTTGCTGCTGTTCTACAGGTGTTGTGTTGGCCCTTTAAGCTTTCAAGGGCTGCTGTTTCAATGGGTGGTAGACCTGGCCTCCTCCCTGCCCATTATTTTCAGCACATCCCAGTTTTAAAGGGCTGTTATTCTCTGTGGGTAGGAGACCCTTCCTGTGGGCGTCAGGCCAACAGGACCGTTACCCCTGGGGCCGGCTTCCTCTCCCTCCGGGCTCCCATCGTGTGCAGGAACTTCAGAAGTTGTTCTGATGTCATTTTTAATGTTGAAAAGGGCTTCAGAAGCTGTTTCACTGAGTTTGGGTGAGTATTGATATTTTTCTAATTAATTAGAATGAATAAAATTTCCCAACATGACATTCTGATATGATATCAGTACTCCCCATATTTCATGCAAATGATAACCATGGCCTTCCCAGATGTCTGATAGGGAATTAAAGTGATAACTTTTGAAGTGCCTGCCCCAGCTGTGGTGGACTGCTAGCAACTGAGGGGGTGTGTGCTTTCTGGTGATCTGGCTCCGTGGCCAGGCTGGTGGGCTCCTAAGAAAGACCAAAATGACCATTGTGGGAGGAAACTCAGCAGCACTTGCTCGTCAGATAGGAAGTTGGCCGTGCCTGTTTAAGGCAGCGCAGTCAGGCTCAGGAGACCCCTGGATGTCAGGCCTGTGGTCCTTACGGCATCAGATGAGGAGCATTTTTCACCAGCAGCTGTTCAGATTTTCCCCCAGTGATACAAAGCGCGCCTCTTGTGTTTGCTTTGCAGTCCACCCAGTGCTTGCGCTGACTGCCTGCTGTACGGGCCACGATCGTGTGGAGGTTGCTTTTCATGTGGTCTGAAGGTGTTGCCCACCGTGAGCTTTTGAGTTGGAGCTGCTCATGGTCAAGTTGGCGTTAGTCACTGTCTTTTAGCCACCCATAAAATCTCATGGGCCAGGGACGCATTGTCAGCTTGATGCAGGGCCCTGTGGCCCCATGCTGGCCACAGACGCAGATATGGCCGGCTGGCTGAAACTCCCATGCTTGGTCCACAATTACGCCGTCTCCAGTTTCCTTGCCTGGCCCTTCTGTTCATGCAGCCCCTTCTGTTGCTGGGCCGGGCCTCTGCCCCTGCCAGCTTCCCTTTCCCCCAGGGCCTCAGATCTTCACCCTCACCCCCCCTCCACCCTTTCTTCACTTTTCTGGGTTTTCTGTTTTCCCATCTACTCTGTCCTTTCTCCAGCAGTGAGGCAGCCTCAGCCCCCTTCTCTCTTCATGGCTGTTCCATGATGTTGTACTTGCGCAGTTGGCAACAGAGTGGCCTTACGTAAAACATTGGTAAAGGACTACAGTTCTAGAGAGTGTGCACCTGGGTGGCAGTGGCTTGAACCCTGACCTTGCTTTCCATTCACGAAAGAGGGAGAAGTTGCCTTTTGCCAGTTACTCCCCTGGCGTTCCTGCAGGCCCAGTGACCTGAGCGACCAAGAGGGTTGCCGGGGTGGCTTGTGTGCTGGACCTCTGCCTGCCTCCTGTGCCCTTCCTCCTCTCCACTGCCTAGCCCTAAGGAGTATGAATGGCTCCCTATGGAGATTCACTCCACATGCAATGGCATGTCCAAGTTATTTGGTCTTCTAATAAGAACAAGCACAGATGGGATAGAGCTCTTGTTCTGGGCGCCAGCCAGCATGAAGGAGCTGTTTAGCAGTGTAGCAGATGTGGCAGTTTCTCGAAGTAAGATGGAGCTGCCCCCTTTCTCTCTCCCCCCCCAGCTAGTGCTTTTGCATCTGCATCTTTCACCAGCAGTGGACTTCAGGCAGAGCCAGCTAAGTGCCCTGGCCTGTGGTTTGTAAGAGGGGTGGAAAGAGTAGCTGTCTTCCCTTACTCCAAAAAGCTGATCAGAAAACAGAGGCTGACCAGTGAGATGTTCTGTTCATGTTCTTTTGGAAAGCCTAATTTTCTTAGATTCTTGATGTTCTAGGCAGTGGTTGTGTGTGGGTGTGGGGTGTGAACGTGCTATTCTTGAGATCCCTGTCTGCCTCTGCTAAAGTATTCAGTGAGGCCAAGAGCTCGAGAAGAAAGCAGACGAGCACCTCTGTTTTACAACTTTGTTTGGCAAGGGGGACGAGCTGCTCAGTTTCTGGGCAGTAGGGGCTCCAGGGTTGACTGAGCCTGTTTCCTCGTCTTAGGAGAACAGAATGCAGCAGAGACTTAATTTATTTTATTTTATTTTACTTGCTTCTGTTCACAAATATGCCAGCAGAGCTTATCGCAAGGAAGCGGACTTATGCACCCCGTGGCTCTGCAGCCAGGCCTGCATCTGATTCCCAAAGGGCACCAGTGTGCCCCCAGCCCAGAAGGCTGAACGCCCAGCTCTGGCCGCCGTTTCACTTCCTTCTGCGGATCCCCCATAGACGGAGTAGCTGTTTCAGGCCCTCCCTAGCAGGCAGGATGCTGTGAAGGAGCTCTCTCCGGCTGCAAAGACAGCCTTTCCAAATTGGATTATTTTTGCCCTGGAACTGATGATACCAAGGAATGGGATCTTGTAGGTCCTTCTGCCTTGCAATGGACCATTTCGGCTGTGGTCATCTGCTTTCTGGCAGTCCCTCAGACCACAATGGAAACGATCAAGTCCAAGGCATAAGGTCTTCTCCAGACCACACACTGCAGTGACTTCTCCTCCTTTCTGATGCATCTCTGTGGGCTTTGAGATGTTTGGAAGGGGATCAGTGGAACCATTGTTGAGTAATAGGTGGACTTTTCAGTGATGTTGTATACAGTGTGGGCAGGCTGAGCAACACACCTTTGGGGGAAGGAACATTGGATGGTAGAAGGAGTTGTCTTTCAAGAGGTTTGGTATCCAGCAGCCATAGTTCCCATAAATGCTGTTTCTCCTTCCTGTACATAACAACATTCGCAGTCAGTGTTGGATGCAGGTGGGCTTGGACATAAATTATTTTTATTCAATTTTACCCGAATGTTCTCACAACAAAAACCTTCAAGGCAAATGCAACTTAAAATAATGCAAATTCTAAGCACAATTAAACAATATAATTCACTACAGTCATTGTATACCCCAGCAGAACCTTCAGCAAAATAAGAAAATGGGTGTGCAGCCCAACAGGGTCAGGCAGAGGCCAGTCCAGAAGCTTTCCTGGAGACCAGTTGGGACTGGGCTCTTCTCAGCCTCACCAGCAAACGTTTCCACTAGATTGGGACACCACCAGCGCCCTGGCTTGGGCCACGGAGGGGTGGCCCTGCCTAATGGAAGAGGCAGCAAGCACAGGCGGGTTGGGGGTCCGTAACTGGTACCCAGGGAGCCGTGAAGGGAGGAGCACACCTGCAGATCCGTGCAGGACTTTGAATCAGAGAGGAGGGATGAAGCTTATTCATTTCTCCTTTGGAGTTTGCATGAGGCTTGCAAGACCTTCTGTGGTCTTCATGACAGAAGAGAATAGGCTTGTGGTTAGGGATGTGCAACTGTTATTAGCTCTGTAACCAAGGATCTGAAGTGCTGACGTCTGCTCTGGGAGGCTGCGCTTTTAAAAATAACAGCCTTTTCTAGTAAACATCCCATCTCCGCAACAAATGCTGTAGCATGGCAGGATTTGAATAATTGCATGAGCTTATTTTTGTTGAAAACTTCATGTCTTTCTTTGAGTGTGTGTGTGTTTAATGGGTGCCAGGGAGTTAGGGGCAATGCTTAAAACTTGCTCTTTGTGCTTGCAGTGAAGGAGCCTATGCATTGCAGGTAGGTTGGATTCTGGTGCTTCCAATGGAAAGATGTTGGGTAGAAGAGAGTGAGAGAGACTTTGATCTGCCTGAGACCCCACCCTAGAGAGCTGCTGCCACTTGGAGTGGGCAGTTCTCAATGCGAAGGACCAGCTCAGTTTGAGGGGGTGGGCCCTTTGTTGTACATTTGCCCACTGCTCAGTTAGGGTGGCTTTTCTTCACAGGAAAAGGGGTTTCTCTTTGGATGCTTGTGCTGGCCTGGAGGAAATTTTCCTCAATGGGACAGTCATCTGAAGCACACCAGTGGTTTGTGTGAAGACATCTGTCCGGAGGAGCAATTTAAATTGGCTTTCTCACACCTCTTTGGCATGTCTTTCTTTTATCTCGTACTGTGGGGGGGGGGATCTGATTCAAAAGCCCCAGATGCAGCCGTCACCTCTGCCCCTGCTGCTTTCTGGTGCATCTGCATAGACCTTGGAAGATGTTTGGGAAAGCGAGGGCAACTTCTTCCATTTTGTATCATTAACAAGGCATTTCTTAATTATAAACTAATGCTCTGGGAGTTTGTGGGTTGCTGTTGTGAGACCTGTGAAGTGTGACACTTATCCACTTATTCTGGCAGACCCTGTTCAGAGCCCTCTGGAAGATGCTGCCAGCTGGCACTAGGCTGGCAAATCCCCGAGGCAGCTGGTCAGTGGGCAGACGGGCTTGTTTTATAAAGCTGTTAGGCACAGTGGATCTTTGAGGTTGTTACACAAAATCTCAGCCGCCCAGGTTGTTGCTAATCTAAAACAGATATAAATTTTCAGCAACAGCCACAAGTGAATTGGCTGGACTCATCTTTAAAAGGGACGGAGACAAGGACATGGTAACAGTTATGACATTTTCCATTGTCCTCTCAAGGTGGACAATGTTGCTGTTACAAAGCCTGACGTGCCTGCGTTTCATCTCCCACTTCTCAGTCAAGAATTGCTCCTTTGGCAGCTTCTCACCAAAGGGCCTGTTTAGCAACTTGCACTCATGTTCACTCTTAAGAGTACTGGGAAGGTAGACACTGACTGCAGGAGGCTGCTGTCTGTCTGGCCGCAGCCGGGTGGAAAGGGAGTTGGGGGCTGATCATGCGTGCATGCATGCTGCCTGACCATGCATCCTGAGATGAATGTGTGTACAGACTCCATTCCAAAGCATTGTGTTTGAAGTGTGGTGGACTGTTTTATCTGTGGCGCAGCACTTGACTTGGGATGGCTGTGCTCAGTGGCAGACCTACATTTTTGGGGCCCTGAAGCTTGAACTGTTATGGGGGGCCCTTCGCAACCGGCAACAGTAGGGCAACATCCAGCAAGGTCCAAACGGCCTTGCTGCTTTTCAAGGACCTTGAGGCTCAAATGGTGGAGAACAGGGTGGTGGGGTGGAGTCCTTGAAAATGGGCCATATGGTGAAGAAATAAAACTACAGAACTATTAAGCCAGGCACCAACAAAGGATCTGACAATCCAGCTGCCCAAATGTAGGCTGTGAATAGATTCCGGCGAGCTCAGTGAGCCCTTACAGCTGGGGGTTTGAGCACAGCAAGCCCCTGAGAAAATTGTGAAATTTGACCAATGACGGACATTTTGAGGCCATGTGAAATGGGTATTAGAGCATATTCTAAAGTCAATAGTAAGTTCTTCAACTCATCAGCTTATGATTCTATCACTTAAAAAACTCCATTGATTTTGTTGAGAAATTCGCTCATTAAAAAAAGTTGCTTCAGGGGGCCCCTCTGGGATTAGGGCCCCTGAAGCTTAAGCTTCATTAGTTTCACAGCAGATCCGCCTCTGGCTGTGCTCATAAATGTAAGTTGTAGCTGGCAAGCGAGGAGCCCGCATATGCCAAGAGGTTCTGAAACTTGGACCTGGGACTGAGCCTTTGTTCTGCTGCGGATTCAGTGCAGAGTCTTTGCTCAGCTCCACTTCTTATTTCCTTACATGGAAAGTGCTGTTGGGAAACCCCCTTGTCTCCAGAGCTTGGATGGCTATTGCCCTGTTGTGGTTTTCCACAGCGCTCACCAGCAGTGGTGGTGCACGGTCGCCTTTCCATGGGCTTTTAGGAACCTAACCCTAACCTTTCAGGGAAGTGCTGTTGGGACAGGAAATGCCCAGTGCTTCAATGTGCAGTAGGAGCAACAGTGATCTGCCTTGAGAGCGATCCTAGTAAAGATTGCAGTGTTGTATGAGCGAGATAGGTATCACTGCATGGTTATAACTGGGGCTGAACTGTGCGCAGTTCAGAAATAGCAGGGCAAACAGCAATTCTGTGTGTGTCCAAAAGCAGCCTCTGCATGTGGGGAATGGGCTCGCCAGGAGGAGCCTTCCTGGGGCAGACCGGGTGGGAGGGTGACCTCTCTGGGGAGCTGAAGCGGGGAACTTCCCCAGTTGCATCAGTTGTTTTTAAAAGTGAGAAGGGAGCTGCTCCTCTGCTCTCCTCTCACGCAGGCCCATCTCCTGGCGTTTAGAGGTGGGAGCGAAAGCCTTTCGGTGGGTGACCCTCCACTTGAAAGAGGTACAGACCGGGGAAGCTGGCCCCACGTGGCTTCTGAACACATGGATGGCCTCTTGGGAGTTTTGTCAACTTTTTGTATGCTCCAAATCAGTGGCATTAACTTTGTTTCATGAAGATTTCTTTATAAACATATTAATATCTACAGTCTCAAGTCTGAACAGCCCTGACTTCAGGATTACTATTGGACCCAGGCTGAGTGGGCACATTATGTGCATTCTGCAATTGAGGTGACCGACTAGTTTCTGGGTTCAATTCAAGAAGCTAATTTTTGCCTATGAAGTCTTTCATGGGCTAGGATCCAAAGCATGGTATAGTGCAGAGTTCCCCGGTCTTTTTGGGCTGGTGGGCACCTGTGGAATTGTGGCACGGGGTGGTGGTGAGTACAACCAGAAAATGGTCACCGCAGGAGGTGGCACCAACCACAAAATGTCAGGGAGTGAGATTATTCACAACTCTCATAGTAACTCTTCAGCATTTCAGGCAGGAGCTCCGTTTAACAGGATGCCTTATATTGTTTAAAAATGTTTTGTTGTATACGCACAGCATACCTTCATTAACACAGTGAAGATCCTTGTGCTGTGGTGGCAGCTGCTGCCAAAGCAACTTGTAAAACATCTGTACAACCAATTGGATTTCCAATGGCCAATCAGACACACTGTTAGGCAAAAAATCCACCTGGCCTCTGCCCCCACTTTCTCTACAAACATTTAGCGGGCGCCAGGAAGTATGTTGGTGGGTGCCCACGAGCACCATATTGAGGACCCCTGGTGTTAGTGATTAGAGTGTCTGACTATGATCTGCGAGACCCAGGTTCAAATCTCCACTCTGCTATGGGAGCTTTCTGGGTGACCTTGGGCCAGTCACACCCCTCTCAGCCCTAACCTAACATAGGGTTGTTGTGACGAGAGAAATGGAGAAAGGGAGAATGTTGTGAGCCGCTTGGGGACCTCTTTGGGAAGAAGGGTCAGGTATTTTCAGCCCATTCCTGAAACCTGCAGCGGCTGGGGACGGCATGGACGCCCCTCCCACAGAGGTTTTGTGGCTGCTGCAGGGGGGGGAAGGGCATTTCCCCCCCAAAAATTTTTTTAAAGGGGGGAAAAGCCCCATAGAGAACAGCGATGCAGCACCAACACAAAGCTGAGCTTAAAGGGGGTTGGAAGCTGCCTACCAGACTTGCGCTGGCAGGAGGCTGAGGCGGCGTCTGAGGGCTGCACTGCTGCGTCTATCCAGGGGCGGCGGCGGAAGTGGCACTACGCTGGCATCTGTGCCAGTTTGCACGGCATAAGTGGCACAGACGCCAGCGGTGGGGTCACATCGCCTCCTAAGGCGATTTGGACCCTTACCTCAGTAAATAACTAAAATATCTCCTGGATCCCCTCTCCTGTTACGCTCCATTGTGGCAGCTTTGTTACCTGAGCAAGGCCTTTTGGGGATGCTGTCTGGCAAATGGGTAAGGTCAGTGACTGCCCATACCTGAGCATTCTCTGTTGTGGGTCCCACCTGGAGGAACGGCCTGCCTGATGAGGCTGCTGCCATTCCATCAAATGTGCAAACAGAGCTTTTCAGGGGGCTGTTTTTATGAAGGGGAGGTTGTAGCTTTTCACATGTTTTGAAAGTTTCAAACTGTCTCTGTTGTATTTGTTGGCTCTTAGTTTTTGTAATCCACCTTTGAGCCTCTAGGAAACATTTTCAGTGAAATCAGTAAGTAAATAAATAGCCTGGTCCCAGAAGCAAGGTAAAGCAGTTGCATGTCAGGCTAACCCAAAAGTTCTCTGGATGTTATGGGGGGAGGGGAGAACGGGATGCTGCCTCTGGGGCAATCATGTAGCTCCTCCACTGCCCTGTTATGGGCTTCCATTTCTGTATGAAACTGCCTCCCTTATTTTTTTTTTGACATAATGGGAACTTTCATACAGCCCAAATAATGCACTTTCAATCCACTTTCAGTGCGCCTTAACAATCGTTTGCAAGTGGATTTTGCCAGTTCACACAGTAAAATCCATCTTCAGAGGGCACTGAAAGTGCATTATTTGGGCTGTGTGAAAGTGCCCTATATAATTTGGTGCAGACAGTCCTTTGAGTTGCTGAATGTTTTGATTGTAGCTCCTGGCTGTTGGTGCTGATAACAAGGAGCTGAGCAGTATTGTTGGGTTCTGTGTTGGTCTGGAAGTGAAGCAGGTCTCAACCTGGCTCCTGATAGTCTCACAGGCTGCCTAAAAACCCTCCAAGAGCCCTTGGGGATGGGTGGAACAGAGCCAAAGGAGAAGTGCCGTTCCTGGGAGCTGAAAATGAGAACATGACTGCAAAGCATATGAACCTGAGAGAGAGAGAGAGAAAGAGAGCCCCAGTGCTCTCGAAACAGGCTCTTTGTCATCCAGCCAGAGCTCAGCTTCTGAGCTGGCCTGGAAAAATCCTGCACCAGGCAAGACAAGAGTGTAGGCTGCGCCCTAAGGTGCTGAGGTCTGAAATTTGGGGCGGCCTCCTGTCCATTGCAGGCTGCATATTGGCCTGCCAGCTGAGGCTGCTGCCAGCAGAGTTGGCACTTGCTTTATGCTAGGGGTGGGGAACCTTTTTTCCGCCAAGGGCCATTTGGTCGGAGCCGGATTCTACCTCTGCCTTCAGGGATGAAATGAGGGCACACTGGCTAAGAACTTGCCCCCAGCGCATTCTGGCCCTGCCCCCTTTAACCCCTCCATTGTGGCCACTTCCACCCCCAGCCCTCTTGTAGTACAGAGGGAATATGTTTCTCCATGGCCTGGGTGGGAAAGGCTTAATACAGTTTCTTGGGCGGTCCTAGCAGCTCCGTAGCTAATTACGCCTGCAAGGGGGGGGGGAGAGGTTCCTTTTCTCAGTAAAACAAACTCACATCCACCTTGAATAGAGGCTATTCCTATCTGCGGGAGGGTGCGGATCACCAGTCTTAGATCCTTCTGAGCTAGAGATCTGCCAGGACCCACGAAGGGCCAGACCAAATGATTTCGCGGGCCTTAAACGGCTCCTGGGCCTGACGTTCCCCACCCCTGCCTTATGCGCTCTAGCTGTTCCTGGCTTTGGGAGGAGGCATCTCTGTGAAGTGTCATTTCCGGAAAGGATGCAAACATTCCGGGAGAGAGCTTGATATAATGACTGATCTGGTTTGCAGATATGTTGTGTGTATGTGTGGGGGGGATGGTTGGGGTCTGTGTTTCTACAATGAGCAGGAGGGGCTGGCAGAGTTGAATTCTCCCCTTCCTCCCCCCCCCCTCCGCGGGTTCCACAGGGTGTATCATTTACTCAAGTTGAGCTTTGTGGAAGTGCTGGCAGAAGCTACAATTTTCCATTCCAGCCAGCAATTATGCAAGTTTGAAAATGTGGTTTGTGCTAGAGTGCTTTTTTCCTTTCCTCCTTCTTGCGAGGGAGGGAGGGAGAGAAAACAAGTCTTTGCCCTGGAAAGAACACTGCTGGGCCGACTCATAAACTGATTGTAAGATTTCCCCACTTGACCAGTGTGACTCATCTGCCTGTGGAAATGTTCAGGGGATGGATTCTGAGGTTCCCTAACTTTTACAGTCTCGAGCAGGAAGGGCCTCTTGCCACTTTGAGTTCTGCGTGCCGCCTTTTGGCATCCTGGAAAGATTTGTTTTCTTGGTTGGGCAAAGTAAAGCTTTTTGGCTGAACTCTCCTGCCTGTTGGTTTGTAATGTGATAATTCTCTGAACATTTGAGGCATTTGAATAAAATTTGGTGCATCTGTTCAGGCCACTATTTTATGTTCCAATTTTGAATGCCCATGTGCCCTCTGCCTCTGCATATTCCCAAAGGGAAGAGCACAATGCATGATGCTGTTGGCACTGCATGTTCCACACCCTGTAACGCCAGCTCAGCATTCAGACTCCTTTACAAGGCAACCTGTCTCACAGTGAGACATCTGGAACTGGTTCAGCATCTACTGCAGTTCCTTTTGTGTGCTCCTGCCGAGTGCTTTTGCAGGGTACCGCTAGGCGTGTGCTCCCAGTGGAGGCGGGGCTGGTGGGTTCTCATTGAGTCTTGAATGGTTTTATTTGCATTTAGCCAGAGGCCATTACAAACATGTCAAGAATACCACAGATACATAATAAAAGTAAATACAAGGTTAGTAAAATCCTGGATTGATAATAAATGTACATAATAAAACTGTTCTAAAAACGGTGTATACAAAGAGATAATAACTGAAAATTGTAAGGGTGTCCCAATTGACCAACGGGACCTAGCAACCATTAACATCAACTTGAAGGATCAGCTCTCTTAGCAACCGTAAAAGGTACAGGTCCCCTGTGCAAGCACCGGGTCATCCCTGACCCATGGGGTGACGTCACATCCCGACGATTCCTAGGCAGACTTTGTTTACAGGGTGGTTTGCCAGCGCCTTTCCCAGTCATCTTCCCTTTACCCCCAGCAAGCTGGGTACTCATTTGACCAACCTCGGAAGGATGGAAGGCTGAGTCCACCTTGAGCCGGCTACCTGTGACTGACTTCTGACGGGATCGAACTCAGGTCAGCTTACCCCTCTGAAAATTGCGGGGGTGTCCCAATCGGCCAATGGGACCTAGCAACCATTAACATCAACTTGAAGGATCAGCTCTCTTAGCAACCATACTGGACCTTATTTCCTTCGCCGCCAGAGCATACAGGGGAGTCCTATAAGAAACAAACCCATCAGTGTCTTTTAACAAAAATACTAGTTTCTCGGCACTAGGACAAGGGTTTAGGCCAGAAACCAACCCGGCAAGAAATTTAGCCCTGGGTTCCACATATAGAGGGCATTCAAATAAGTAGTGGTATAAGGTCCTCCAGAGCAGATGTTCCACAGATGCAAAAACCTTGATCTTTTGGAATTTGGCAATAACGTCCAGTCAGTACAGCCGTTGGCATTGTTTGAAACCGTAGGGACGTAGAGGCTGCTCTAAGCTTTGGATTTGGTATATTGGCTAAATAAGAAGCTGTGAGATGGTCAGTTTTGAAAAGTAAACCAAGGAGCAGTTCCTGATTTCAGAATCTGTGTTCTGTCCATCAGGGCATTGAATTTATAGACCCAGTCTTTAAGTTGGGAATAATCTGCTGATAGCCTTAAAAAGTCATCTGGAATTGAATACTAAAATATCTTATTTAAGAAGTTAAGGCATAGTGGATCTTTCGTTAGCATGATATTAAATGATTGACTGCTAAACGCTTTTGCACTAGGTGTTCTGTTTCCCCCCCATAATTTTAATACCTCTAGGTATACACGTGCTGTGAGCGAGGGAAGACCTGTTTCATCCCTCATTGGGGGGGGGGAGGTTCTGAGTGTGTCTCAGTACCAATGTCCCTTTCCATGGTTTGCAAACTCCCAGGCGTCAGGTGTTGCTTTGCATGGTTGCAAACGTGATGGTTTGCATGGTTGTGTTGCTTTTCATGGTTTGCAAACTTCTTCACACCTGCCCCGCCCTTGCTCCCCGCAGCTCAGCTGTTTGTCTGGGCTGGGAGCTTGGAGTAGGCGGCATGCTCTGCTAATTGCAAATGCACATTAAGGAGGGGGGACCCCTTTCAGGGCCCATATCTCAGCCCCCGCTGATCCAATCTTTACAAAACATGGGGGTTATTGCAAGAAGGGTCCTTTGAAGCTACGCTGAAAGTTTGAGACCTCTACCCCCAAAAATGCCCCCCCCCGGAGCCACGGAAAGGTGCGGTTGTGATTTTAATGGCTTTATTCGGCCGAATTTTTCCCTGAACTCCAGACCTCATGCCGAATTGCACTGACCTGAAGCGGGGGAGTTCGGACTTCGGCATTTCCCGAATAAAAACGGGCCGAATTTTGCCGAATCTGAATTTTACCAATTTTTTTTTTTAACAGCCCTAGTTTAGTGGTTAGAGTGCTGGGTCAAGGGGACCCAGGTTCAAATCCCTGTTCTGCCATGGAAGCTTGCTGGGTGACTTTGGGCCAGTCATACACATTCAACCTGACCGACCTCACTGGATTGTTGCAAGAATGAAATGGAGAGGAGAATGACGTAAGCCTCTTTAGGTCCCCATTGAGGAGAAAGGCAGGGTATAAATGAAGGAAATAAATAAATATTGCTTCTCAAACAAACAAAAAACAAGACCGGGAATTCCTTTGGCATGTTCTGGCATCCCAGTAGATCCACAGAGTCAAAACATTCAGCTCCAGAAATGGCTCCAACGTTGTCCTGAGAATTCCTTTTCTGGCCGTGTGAGGTTCTGCAAAACGGGGTGGATCCTTTCATCTTAAGACTCAGGGAGACTTTTTAAAAGGCAGCTGCGCTTCCAGCCATCCTAGGAAGGCCTCAGGAACGAGGCCGGCCGTTTCAAGGGTGCTTTGAGGCAGGCACTCCTCCTCCTTTTGGCATGAATATGCGCGCTCCCCCTTCTTGGTGGGCACATGGCAGTTCTCTTGCTTTACTGCAGGGTGTTGTTTGCATTACAGACTGCCAGTTCTGGTGTACACAAGGTTGATTCCGGAGCAGAGTAAACAAAGGTGATGGCGAGTCAGTGAGGTGCCTCTGATCCATGAAGATGGGCTTATTTATTTGTTTAGTACATTTTTACTTTTCCCTTCCTCCAGGAAACTCAGGCTCACCACTGACGGTTCTCTTCTCTCCTTTTTATTCTCACGACAACCCTGGGCAGTAGTTTAGCACTGATAGTGTTTTGCCTGAGGTCCCCCAGGGAGTTTCATGGCAAGTGGGGATTTGACCCGGGGTCTCCTCTGACCCAGCCCAACACTCTGACGTCAAACTCGACTTGTTATTGGGGTGGGGAAGAGGTGGGACCAACGAAAAGGGAAGAAAAAGAAAAAATGCAACCTGAACTAAACAAATAACCTAAAAGTTGAGCTGAAAGCTACAACAAAATAATAATATTTATTATGCAGTGTACACAGAAATAAAAACACTGGGCCCTATATACAGGCTAATCAATTAAAAGAATTATAATAAATATAAATGATTACTAACTTTCCAACATTGTTGATGATGTTTTTATCAGCAACAATGTTGGGAAGTTAGTAATCATTTATATTTATTATAATTCTTTTAATTGATTAGCCTGTATATAAGGCCCAGTGTTTTTATTTCTGTTTACACTGTATCATAAATACTATTATTTTGTTGTAGCTTTCAGCTCAACGTTTAGGTTCTTTGTGGGGAATGGGTGGGACCAGGTCTTTGCCTGGAAAGTGGGCTTCTGTTGATTCTCTGGGGCCTCTCCATGGCTCTGGGTACCCTTGACTGTGGTGCCCTTCTGAAGAGCCAGGCCGGGTGCTTTGACGATTCCACTCTGACTTGGCTGGCCGGTTCCAGAAGATGAGGCTGATCAAACCCTCCCTAGCAGGGCAGATTGCTGTTCTTTCATGCACAGGGTTTTCCATTTCCTCTAAATCTGAAACAGCATGAATAGTAGGCTCATGCAAGGGTTTAAAGAAATGCCATTTGCTTGAGCACTGATGCTTTGTCAGGTCTTTTCCATTTCATTGATGCCCTTGGGGAAAGGGAAGCAAGGCCTGTATTTTGACAGCTACCTTCCTTTTAGAAGAGAACTTTTGTCTTCAGTTTACTAGCTTGTATCCTGATCAGTGTGAGAAAGGTGTTTTATGCATGGTCGCGTAACCCTCCTTTATTCCCTGTTTCAGCCAGGATCAAATTTTTGGGAATGCACGTTATCTCATTCCTTGGAAGCTCAACGCTGCTTCAATGCAAAGCGAACCCGGCTTTTCCCTTTCCTCTTCTGGACTGAGTCAAACTGTTCTTCCTGGCTCATTCCAGAGCCACAGAGTGAATGTACACCTTTCTTGGGTTGAGCTTCGCCCCACCCTTTTCTAAACCCTTCTTCAAGGCAGCCAAACAGGGGAAGCACAGAAGATTGGCTTCTCTCACAGCCAATCACGAAGCAGTGTGTAAAGAGGCAGGGATTGAAGTGCTTCCTGCTACCTCAGAGCTCTTTCTGAGCAAAAGAAAGGCTTTTTTTAAAACAAGGCTTGGATTTCTCCCCCCTTCTTCTTTCAGATTGCTCAGTTTTTTGTTTTTTGTTCTTAAAATGCTTTTTTATGCTGCAGTTGGGTCTGGAGGGGAAGGAAGTCTTCTCTCAGGGTGAGATGCAAAGTCAGCCAATTACAGAGCAGCATTTAAAATGGTGAGGACTTGATTTGAACTTGGGAGACTGCTTTTCTGTATTCATGCCTCCATTAGCACACAGTTTTGTCCCTGATCATTCCAGCCAATGCATACAGTTTTCCCCAACCCAAGTTACTTTGATCCTGGCTGAAACGGGGAATAAAGGAGGTTAAAGCGACCATGCATAAATGACCAAAGTTAACGCTGTTTTGATGCTGTAAGGAATCCTATGGATTCAGTGGGTTCGTTATGAACTTTTCCCCTTTTGCTGGGTTTCCTCACTTCCTACACCTTTTATTCAGTTAGCAGCCTGTCAAGATGTTCACGGCATCTTGCCTGGCTTTTTGACAACCATCTGGCTAACTTTTTTACTCAACAAGTAATTACATTGTGGAATTTACTGCTAGAGGGTGTAGCGATGGCCCGGAGCATAGGGAGTTGGTGGTTAGACAGATTCACGGGGCAGAGGCCCTTAAGTGGCTATTAGCCGTGGTGAGTAAAGGGAGGCTCCCTATACAGAGGCAGTTGACCTCTGAATCCCAGTGCCAGGAGGCAACATCAGGGTCCCCTTGGCCACTGGGCCCTGTTTGCTGGACCTCCTGGACAACTGGTTGGTTACTGGTCTGATCCAGCAAAGCTGTTCTTCTGGAGATTTTTCTCTCGGGTAGAGGAGTCAGCCCTTCCCTTCCTGTCCCCGCCATCCCTATTAAAGACCCAACCCCCAGTATTGGCCCCTTGCCAACTTCGGCAGGCAAAATGAGATGTCATCTCCAAGGGTGCCCCAATCCCTGTCAAGGGGTGAGCACTCCACAAAAACAATAAAGCTCCAAACCAGAGAGTTCATTTTCTGGATTTGTTCAGTGATGGCGGCTGTTGTCAGCTGTGTGTGCCATCGCACAGGGAATTGTGTGGCAGTGCCAGCTGGATCCTAGGGCAGGGTCACAGAGCACGTCAGTTCCGTGTTAGGGAAAGAAGTGCTAATTCTCTTGCAGGGTTAAGCTCATTCTATTTTGCCTTGCCTGTCCTTGTTATCCTTTTTGCTCAGCCATGGCTCGTTGTGTCTCCTGTTTGCCAAGCAAGCACAAACTCTTTGCAATCCATTTCATCAGCTGCCATGTCTCCAGTCAACAGTTTTGCACCTTTTGATTTTGCTCCCTCATTGATTTTTATTCAAGCCTCTGATTGCTTTATCTTTTCTGCCAATTACTAGCAGCTTCTGCATCTCAGGGGAAAGGGCTGAGTAGGTCTCTCTGACTTCAGTGGTCCTTGTTTTTGCCTACAATCTCCTCTGAGACTCTGCTGGTCAGGGGTTAAAGCTGCCTAAATGCCCCTGAAGCCATTTAGAACAAAATGTCTTGCCTGCAGGGTTCCTTCAGGGGATGATTTGTGAAACTGGCCCTGGCATTCTCAGATGCTCACAGGCATTCGGGGGGGGGGACCTGCCAAAGTGGGCAGTGGTGTTGCCCTTCAAGGAGGCTGTGCAAAATGTGAGCTTACTGCAGAGTGGGAGAGGACAGCGCTCATTCTCCGGTTGCTACTGGCATAGCTTGGGCCCTTTCGCTTGTTAGTATCAGATGGGCGCCTGCGCAGGGCCTGAGAAATACTGTTTCAATCTCATATGAGCTTCCAGGGAAGGAAGAATGGGCCTTTTGTTGGTGGCTCCTATTCTAAACAATGTATAAGGAGCTCTTCTGTGAAAGGGCTGGTTTGCAGACGTTGCCACTGATGCGGAGTTTCCCTCCTTTCACCCACAGCAGTTTAATGGCATGGCAAATGTGGACTGCCAGCAGGGCCTGGCCTGGCACTTCGGGCAGACCTCTGCCATGTCTGTTGCAGAGATTGCGGGCGGGTGGTATGGGCCAGCAGCAGCAGCTGAAACCTTACTGTGCCCATGTGGCGCTTGTCAAGAGGCAGCAGCCATCTCTAGTGCTGAGAGAACGGCTCCTTGTTGGCTGTGGGAACATCTTCCTTGGGATCCTGAAGCGGAGGGTGCGCACACTTAGGTACTCCCTGCCTGCCGCACCATTGTGATGGAGGACTATGTTAAGTCCCTTCCGTCAGCCTTTAGAAGTGCTTGTAAAACAGTATTACTTAATTTTTAAACGTTTCTTGTTTTTTTTTGGGTGGGGGGGAAGACATTTGAGTATGTTAAACCTTAGTGGTCTGAGCTAATAATGTAATACCGGCTATTAGATGTGTTTTATTAGTAGAGAAATAATTTAGGCATCTATTCGTCAAACGTCTGAGGTCCACCCTTGTGTGAGAAAGTAATACTGCATCATCCGCGTAAAGTAAAATGGATACATGGGTGGTGCCAAGTTTAGGGGAATGACAGTCTTCTAATGCTAAGAAGGAGCTAAATCGTTAAGAAAGAGATTAAATAAAAAGGGGGCAAAAATACATCCTTGCTTAACACCTTTGATAAAGGGGATTTTAGGTGTTATTTCTCCTGAGATTGGACATTTGATTTGGCAGGTAGTAAAAGAGTATAGTGAGACAATTAATTTGAGTAACCTCTTGTCCATACCCAACTGATGCAGTTTTCCCACAATAGTTCTCTGTCAATTGAGTCAAATGCACCTTTGAGATCAAGAAAGGCTGCGTAGAGTTTAGATTTCCCAGATTTAGTATACTTTTTAGCCAAGTGCGCTAAGGTAATGCAATGATCTAAAGTGGATTTGCTCTTACAGAACCCAAGTTGTTCAGGGCCTAGGATATTTTTTCTGGACATCCACAGAGTTAATTTAAGGAGTAGGTGTTTGGCCTAAAATTTGCCTAAAATAGATAGGAGGCTGATTGGCCTGTAATTGGAAGGGTTAGAGCGATCGCCCTTCTTATAAATCGGGACCATAATTGTATTCCGCCAGGCCTCTGGAATAAGTCCCGTTCGATCAATCATAGTAAAAAAGGAAGCCCAACCTTCCTTATCCAACTTTAAGAGCTTAGCAGGGATCAAATCAGGACCAGGGGCTTTTCCAGACTTCATTTGGCCAATGTTTGTTACAGTCTACTCGATCCTAATTTAACTAGTATGTCAGGACACTCGGAGGCCCTGAAAGTTTATTGTATTCTCAATGACTTGTCAACCGAAATAACTGAAAAAGTAGCTGTTTTTTTTAAGTTCAGTAATCAAAAACAGATTGGATAAGGTTAATGATTGATGGTGTCCAATATTCGTTGTTTTCCTATAGCTGTTCATCGTATGGATCACTTATTGTATTGTATGCCAATAAAGGTCTTGAATTGAATATTAGATGTGTTGTTAGCTGCCACAATCCTTTACAAAAAGACAGGGTACCAATATTTTGAATAAGTAAAATTAATGCATGCTGCGAACACACAGGGAGTGTGAAGCAGACACCAGAGCTCCCCCCACTCCGTGCGCCTTTGGAGTCTGCAAAATTTGGCCCTTGCGTCTGCAGGTCCTTGGCTGCAACTCTGTACAAGTTCAGCTGTGAACTGAGAGGAATTGCTCCAGCTTTGTGTGCATGAGCCATCTTGAAAATGACTAATAGGCCCTGACTCACAGAGCAGATCTTAAACTTGTGTACGTATTAGAAATGAAGTAGAACCATAAAAAATATTTTAGAGATGCCAAAAAAAATCCTGATACTAACATACAAGCTTTCTGTAGTTGGCTTGTGTGCTAAAACAAAGCAAGGGAGTGTGTCCCACTGTTGGGTGTGGGGCGGGGGAGCAGAGCTCTCCCAGCGTTGGTCTCCCAACAGAACGCTCCCATAGATCCTTCCAAACAAATGTGTCGAGGCATCTTCATTTCTCAGATGCTTCTGTAATTATGCAGCTCTCACTGTCAAGGGATTGGAGGGTTCTCCCCCCAACCCCGTGTGAATTCCTCTGCTGCTGTCTGTCCAGTGTGTCTTGTCCAGCCACATCTTGTACTATACCTGAGCACCCCGTGTTATACCTACGACACTTTCTCTGCATTTCACATTATAATCTCTTGATAGTTAAATAGTGCCTCATTCCCTGATCTTACATTTCCGGCTGTCGAGTTCCTTCCCCCCTCCCCAGGGCAGGGCTTGCCGGGCTGCTTTTCCATCCTGGCAGAGGCTCCCTGTTGACAGAGCCGCCAGCCATGGCTGCATCGTCTGCCATCCTGACTTGTGGTGTGCTCAGAGTGAATATTTGATGTCTGCACACTGCAACATTTCTGGGTCACATTTAGAGAGTTTGTCTTTCAGGTCATTGAAATTTAACAACCACATTTCACACTTTGCACCCTGGTCCTCTACACCTGTGCCCATGGTACCTGCAGCTCTTGCGCTGCTGTCTTCTTAGAATACTGGTCTAACCAGTTCTGTAATATTTTCACTGCTGTGACTACCAATGTGCCTCACCCCATAGCATTTATGTAGGAATTGCACGCTTGGGTTAGTCAGCTTTTGACACATGTTAATGTACAGTTACTTCTGGAAAGGTGGGAGCAGACAGAGGGGCCCTGAGCATACCTGTCCTGCAGGTAACCACACCTCCTGACATTCTAATTGGCTTCCATTGCAAGCCTTCACAATAAAAGCTGAACTGTTTGGCCGCCTTGGTCTTCAGAGGGAGGCTTAGCCTGGCCAGAGGCCCCCCCCCCCAATTTCCTTCAAGGGCTCTTGGGAAGGGTCAGAGGGATCAGTTGTAGCTTCCCCTCCTTGTCTTTGATGGCTTTTAAAACTGCCTGGAAGGATGCCGTTCTTGTTTCCAGCCGTGTCTGTTGTGTGAGCCGTGCGGTGTGTGCATGACTGGGTCAGGCCTGCTGTAGCCCTGCTCTGCCCTTTGAAGCACGGTCTGATGATTTCTGATGATTGAGGAGACTTTGTGGAGTCCTTAAAAAAAAAACACCCTTGGAACCCAGAGTACTCCCTCAGCTATGAACTAGGAAGCTCCTGCTTATGGAAGAACTCTATACACGCCCCCCCCCCCCCCGGTCATTGCCGTGAATTGATGGTATCACAAGGTTTCAAGTGAAATTCTTGCAGATGGTGCGCAGAGAGTTAAGTGGCCAATGCAGTAAAGGTTTGCTTGCTTGCATAATAAAGTGGTGCTTCTGGGTCCAGTTTCCATGTGAAGAGGGTCTGTGGCTGAGTGGTAGAGCATCTGCTTTCCATGCAGATGTTCCCAGGTTCAATCCCTGGCATCTCCAATGAAAAGGATCAGAAAGGTAGATGATGTGAAAGAGAGCCACTATGGGGTATTCTTCACTGAGATTTTCTGCTGTTTCGATGCTGATTTGCGTCGGAGGCAAATTTTGGTTATTCACTGCAGATTCGTGTTTTCCCCCACTGAGCAAAATAAGCCGGGTTAAAAGAGAGGCAATCCAAACCACTTCTGAGCCGTACTTTCCAGTAGAAGAGCATTTTGTTGCTCGGATGCCCATGAAAAAATGTTTGCTTCGCTCCCCGGGACGTCTCCTTTCTCTTCCACCAAGAATGGTGATTGGCTGGGGGAGTTGCCACTCTAACAGCATCGCACCGGCAGGAGGGAGACCCAAAGCAGACTGGCTGCTCCTCTTCAGAAGGGTGATGGGGGTTTTGGCTTAGATTTGCCGCTCTCCGGATACCCCCCCCAACACACACACACACAGGATCGCACCGGCTGGAGGGAGACCCAGAGCAGACTGGATGCCCCTCTTCAGAAGGGTGATGGGAGTTTGGCTTGGATTTGCTGCTCTCAGGATCCCCCCCCCCAAACACACACACACAGGATCTTGGGAAGAGTGGGCGGGATTAGGCGGATTTGGAGCGGTGAGTCACGAGCAGCAGCAGACGTAAGCAGCGCAGAGAAGTGCTCTGTTTCTCCCGTGAAAAATTGAAAATGCCTCGGGATGGGGGAGAATCTGCGCTGCCATGAAAAAGCTATTTAAATTGGTTTATTGTTTGCTCCGATTCGAAACCGAAGCAAAATCCACCGTGAAAAATACTAGTATCAGTCTGCATGTAAAGCAGAGGCTCTGTCACTGAGCTGTAGCCTGTCCCAACAAGTTCTGCCTCTAGGAATCTCCTCCACATCAGATTGTGTGTAGCAGAGGATGCTGTGCACGCATGCGCCCAGTTCCCAAAGAGTCTGGACCAGATGAATTGAAGGTGTGCCCCAGAACTCCTTTGAGGCTGTGCACCGCATAGGGAAATCAGGAGCAGTGGGAGAAATGGAGGCTATCCAAGGAGAAATTCCTGGCATCTTCTGACATCCTCATTCTTATAAAGACATATCACGGCGTGGACTAGGGTGAGCTCCGGGATTTCTGTCCTGTGATTCCAGAGTGTGTCCAGAAGAGGGGAAGAAACGTCAGGCAGAACCCAGATCTAGTGTTGATCAGTGAGCATGTGCAGAGCTGGGTCCTGCGCATGCCAGTGAGTTCAGTGGGTCTACAATTTACACCCAGGTAAGGGCGAAAGTAGATGTGATGTGGGTGAATGAAGATTGTGTTTCCCATATTATCACATATGCCTTGTGCAGCCCTTCCCACCCTGTGCTGTGTTCTTGATCTAAATTGTCCCCTCTCACCAGAAGGCAGGTTGAACCCTCCCTTCCCCAATGAAATGGGTGTGGCTGTTTTGAAGAAGAAAGATCTGACTGTAAATCCTCTGTTGAGTCTTGCTTGAGACGAGGTGTGAGAGATCCCCGTCTTTCATCGTATTTGAAAGTAGCTGCAGAGGCCTGGTTGCTGACAAACTGGGGTCTCCCCCCTTCCTTATTGTGATGTTTCCCCAGTAGTAGCTTGTGTGGAACACAACATAGGGTTAACCTGTCTTCCCTGGTATCGTGGCCATGATCCAAATGGGGATGCTGCTTTGTGGCTGTACTCCAATAAAACAGAAAGCATCAAGTGATCTGCTAATGGAAGTATGGCACCCCAAGATTACATGGTGGTGGTGGGGAGCTGTCAAAACTGCACATTTGTTGCAAACCCCCTTCCCATCCCATAGGTGGCGGTGAGGCTCAAAATCAAATTTAATTGTTATTTAGTGGTTCCATCATTAGTTCATTTTATTCATAAATGAAAATGTATAAGCTCCTTTCTTGCCCATGTGGTGGCAGTTCTTGTGTTCTGTGGTTCAGTCCATGCCTACAAAAGGTAAGCTTTTTCATCCCCACAGAGAATGGCATTCTGATGATGAAAATGGTTCCTATAACTAGGAGATAAAAACAAAGGGCAAGTTTAAGCCTTAAGTACTTGAGAACAAGCAGATCTAAGGGTGTAGCAGATAGCAGGGTAAGTAGGAGCCCCCTCAGATGGGAGGGAGGGACGGTTTCCCAGTTCCACCTCCGTTAACTTGTAGAGTGCTTCGGGGGAGTATGGAAGCCTGGCTTGCGGACACTAATAAAATGCACCCCTGGAAGGAAAACTAGGGAGAATTAGCAGGGATGAGTATCAGAAAATTGCAATGTGTCCAAGGAAATGGGAGAAAGCCCTGTTCCCTCCACCCCTCCCCCATGGAGGGAGGCTCAGCCTTAGGCTGAGCATATTTCCCTGAGACAAAAACGGGACATTGGGATGGCAAAAACGGGACAGGGGTTATGTAATATTCTGTAATCATGAAAAAGCAAGATGATTTAAAAAAGTTTTATTACACAAACATATTGAGCTTCTTCAGTGACAGAACCCATACAAAAATTAGGTAGATGTAGAGGGGGACTGGCTAAAATCAAATTGAGAAATTTAAAAATAATACTGTTTATTTTATAGTACATACCACATTTCACTATATTTTAGTAGTTTTAGCTAATCACTATATTTCTCAAACCAAGAGCTTAAATAAAAATAGTTTTTATGCTCTTGGGGCCATGTTTTCTAAATATGTTCCAACTATACATCAATAGGAACAAGAGTACATGGATGCCATATTCAGAAAAATAATGTGCAATAGGAAAATATAGGAAATATCCACTCTAGTAAATAAAATATTTAATTGTAATAATTTTATATAATTGTACAGCAACATGATAAATATTAATGGACTGCTGATCTCATACTGCCCTTGTACAAATCTGTGGTGAGACCACTCTTGGAATACTATGTACAGTTCTGGTCACCACACCTAAGAAAGGATATTGCGGAGCTTGAAAAAGAAGCAGTTAAAACGCTTAGGGCTGTTTAGCTTGGAAAGAAGACATAAGAACATAAGAAAAGCCCTGCTGGATCAGACCAAGGCCCATCAACTCCAGCAGTCTGTTCACACAGTGGACAACCAAGTGCCCCCAGGAAGCCCCCAAACAAGATGACTGCAGCAGGAACATCCTGCCTGTGTTCCACAGCACCTAAGATAATACGCATGCTCCTCTGATCCTGGAGAGAATAGGTATGGAAAAAGCCATGCATAGTCCTCTCCTCCATGAACATATCCACTCCCCTCTTAAAGTCTTCCAAGCTGGCAGCCATCACCACATTTTGGGGCAGGGAGTTCCACAATTTAACTATGCAGCCGCCTTCTTTCCAAGCTAAACAGCTCTAAGCATTTTAACCGCACGTCATAGGGCAGTTGCTCTAGTCGCCTAATCATTTTGGTTGTTCTTTTCTGCACCTTCTCAAGCTCTGTAATATCCTTTTTTTAGGTGTGGTAACCAGAACTGTACACAGTATTCCAAGTGTGGTCTCATCATAGATTTGTACAAGGGCAGTATGATAGCAGCAGTTTTAGTCTGTATTCCTCATCTAATTATGGCCAGCATGGAATTTGCCTTTTTTACAGCAGCCGCACACTGGGTTGACATCTTCATCGAGCTATCCAGTACCACCCCAAGATCCCTTTCTTGGTCTGTCACATCACTTTACACTTGCTTACATTGAATCTCATTTGCCATTTTAATGCCCATTCTTCCAGTCTGTAGAGATCCTTTTGGAGCTCTTCACAGTCCGGTTTTGTTTTAACCAGCCTACATAATTTGGTGTCATCTGCAAACTTGGCTACTTCACTGTTCAACCCCAACTCCAGGTCATTGATGAACAGGTTGAAAAGCACCGGCTCTCAATCCATAAAAGAACTTGTCCTCTTATCCCATGACTATGAAGTTTGCTTAGTAGTCTTTGTTGGGGGACTTTGTCAAAAGCCTTTTGGAAATCCAAATACACAATGTCCACAGACTCGTTCCTGTCCACATGCTTATTGACACTTTCAAAAAACTTTAATAGGTTAGTGAGACAGGACCTACCTTTACAGAAGCCTTGTTGGGTTTTGCTCAGCAGGCCTTGCCCTTCTATATGCTTGACAATTCTATCTTTAATAATGCTTTCCATCAATTTACCTGGAACAGACGTTAAGCTAACTAGCCTGTAATTTCCTGGGTCCCCCCTGGAACCTTTTTTATAAATGGGTGTTACATTGGCCATTCTCCATTGCATCTGAACAAGTTCCACTAGGTGGTTGATTTCTGCATCAGTCCGCAGTGCTTCGATGAGCACATCACGCAGTAGAGTAGGGTCGTCAGGGCAGGTCGACGTTCCCAATAGAAGGGCCCAATGGGTTAAGTCCTCCAGGATTCCACGAGAGGAATCGGTGGTTGAGATGTAGGCAAACCCTCCAGGGCTCTAACCAGGCAGGTAGAAGAAGAGAGTGATTCCTGCCTTAATGTAAGCACTTGTCCCCGTAGTTCTCCTTAAAGCAACAGGTAGTCCAGACAGGTAGTCCAGAAAGGGTTGACTTTATTAGAAAACATACAGGTATTCAGAGCTCGCAGAAGTAAAAAAGGCAGGAATGGAGGGACAAGGATATACAGCAGAATATATGGAGAATTAGTGGTCACACAGGTCATATCAGATAGTACAGGTTGACATGGCAACCCCCAGGCTAATGGCGCCAGGCTCCCATGGGCATCAAAGGCTGAAGAGGAATGCAACGGTTAGATAAACAATCCTTGAGCGAAACATCTGCAAGACGACAAAACACTGCGAGAGGAGAGGAGGCCTGACATTCTGCTCCCCTCAGGGCCCCGTCCCGCCTTGTCAGGGGGCTGGCTTGTGGGGGTAGGCGGTATGGAAGGCACGTACCAGGCGGGGGGCGGAGACGTTGCATTTCTTCTTTAATTCAATTAACATAATTCAACTTTTTGTATTTTATTATTCTGCATTTTTTTTGTATTCTTTTTTATTTATGTAAAAAAATTTTTTTTTAAAAAGTCATTCCATTAACCGATGGAGTTCATATCTCCAGACATAGGGACATCGTGGCCTTCTTAAAAGGAGTTTCACAGATGCGCCCTCCAGTTGTCCATCGCTTTCCTTCGTGGAGCCTCAATCTCGTTCTTCAGGCTCTCACAACTGACCCATTCAAGCCCTTGCAATCAGTAGCCATAAAGATGGTTATCATGTCCTCTCTCAGTGTTCTCCTCTTCTAGCTAAACATAACCAGCTCCTTCAACCTTTCCTTGTAGGACTTTGTCTCCAGACCCCTCACCATCTTTGTTGTCCTCCTCTGGACACCTCTTAGGACTGAGATATAGAGGATGGCACAGAGTTGTTCCAGTCTTCTCTGATTTTCATTTGTTCATGAGATGGCTTCCATAGTAGTCGGCTATGAAATTTTAAGGTGAATTTTTAAGGGGGAAGAGTGGAAGTAACAGATTTTAGGTCGGCTGAAAGAATAAAGTATATCATTTTTCAAGTAAGAAGGACAGATGAAAAGTGGAAGCGTGGGAGGTTGGCCAAGTGAATCCAGTAATTGTTGAAGACTTTCCCAGATGCGGCCCCTGGAATGAGCGGTCTTACTTTTAGAGCGGTCTTTACTTTTTCAAAACCCCTCAAATCAAACAAAGAAAATGCGAGCAGTGTAAAAAGCATTAACTCTGATCTCAGTTTGTGTTGGGGGTTGCCGTTCTGCTGAGGTCTAGACCTGCTTGAAATGTGTCACATTTCAAAAACAGAGATGAATTTAACTGCCCGGATAACCTACAAGAACCGACGAATTTAACTGTTGGGAGTTCCATGTGAAAATGCTTAGATTTAGCTTCTTAGGGTTATGAATTTCGAATTTCAAAAAACAAAAACCTGCCTCCTTGGCTGATTGGGAAGGCAGAATATTTGGCTTGTGTTGATCTACCAGGAGGCCTCAATGGGGTTGAGATTTCTTTGGTCGATCAAGTGGAGAACTTGGGGGTGCTCTTGGCCCTGGCCTTGTGTGTGGACAAGCTGGTTGGTGACGTTGCTAGGAGTGTCTTCTTTCGATTGTATCTAGCTTGTGAGTTGGCCCCTTACCTAGATCCTGCCAACCTGGCTACACTGATCCGTGCGACCATATCCTCCAGCTTGGGTCTGCCTTCGAAGATGCTCAGAAGCTTCAACTGGTGCAAGTGGTGCTCCAGAGCTGCATAAACTGCACTGCTGCCTCTTTGCTTCTGGGCCCAATCCCAGGTGCAGGTTCTCACTTTTAATGCCTTCACAGCCTGAGGCTGTCATCCTTATCAAACTGCCTCTCCCAGGATACTGCCATGTGGCTCTCCTTTTCTTAGCCAGCCCTCTCTGTATGCTAAGAGAAGGTCTTAGGATTGTCTGTCTGGCAACCGTCAGTTTGAGAAGTTTTTCTGTGGCAAGATCGGTCCTCAAGTGTTTTCCAAGAGTGTTGCAGAGGGACACCTCCTCTTTCTACACTCAGAAACACATGAAAATTAGGTTTATTGTAAAGGGCATTAGATGGAGGGCAGGTTGTTTTGGCAGATCTGGCCATGCTGTTCTTATTTTGCCAATTGATATGTTCTGTGGTTATATGTTGTTGCTTTGCTGCTTTGAGGCTAAGGAGGGTTATGAATATTTTAAATAAATGAATGGTGTGCAGGTAGAGATGTGAAGGAATGGGAAACAATTGGAAAAAATTCAGGGGAACCCCCCCCCCCAATATCTTCCCCCATTTTCTTTTTCCATGAGAACTTTTTTTCCTGATGAAAAAAATGGGATATTTTGCAGAGCACTGAAAAATTATCTCATAGGATTTCTTAATTTTGGAATGAATGGTGGTGGTGGAAAGTGTCATCAAGTTGCTCCTGACTTAACAGTGACCCTGTAGGGTTTTCGAGGCAAGAGACGCCACCCTGGATTTTTATCAGCGGTTTCCCATCCATGAACTAAGCAGGGCCAACCCTGCTTAGCTCCTGAGATCTGATGAGGTCAGGCTAGCCTTGGCTATCCAGGTGAGGGCTGAATGAGTGAAATTATTTTAAAGGCAAGGTTGTGTTCATTCAAAACGTATATAATGAAAAAATGTAAGACAACTTATAGCATTGCATAATGGTAAGTCCTATATATACTGTAGATATCTACATTTTCAAGGATATGTTTTTGTTTAAATTTGAATAATTTAGCAGCAGTTAATATATTGCATTTGATAAATACATTATTAAATAGTCAGGTGTTCTCAATATTAGAACATTTAACTTGGTCTCGAAATGCACAGATAGATCTATCTGTTTTGACTGTATGAAACTCTTTCCAAAAAATACACTTCCTTTACTACATTTTTTTTCTATTTCCACCTTTTATTTCCCTTGACTTCTAAGATGGCAAAAAGTAGAATACATGTACTAAAAGGTTGCTTGGGGTGCAGGCAGTTTGCATCTATCTGTCAGGTACTTGTTGTATGTGCAGTTTTGCAGGTAGAAAACAAAGACTTTACTACTTTTACATTCCGTAAATATGCCAGTTACTAACACTTTTATACTCTGTTAAAAATGGTGCATTTTTGTGTTGTAAAAGCAGCAAAATATATTTACATGTTATTGGAAAATAAGTGTCTATAAATATCAGTTTCTCCTCAAATGTCAGGGTTCTGACAGATTCCCCCCTCCCATGGCTTCCAGATTTCTGGCAATACAACCTCTCTGTACACTGGGCTAGTTCTCTGCCCAAGCCTTCCATATGGTTGTTTGGGGGGGCACAATGAGGAGGTGTTGATCTGCTGTGTGTAGAGGGTTGGCTTGCTGGCAGGGGCCCAGGAAGCAACCCCCCCATTGGCTTTCACTGACCATGTCTGAACCAACCCCCCCCCCCAAGCACTGCCAGTGCTGTGGGGGCTTGGTTTGTTCCCAGTCCGTACTGGCGCAGGTGGAGGCAATGGTCACGCTCACCTGGACATGCATTGCCCTTGAGGTTTTCTGATTCCCCCCCAAATGCTGGCAATGCTGCAAGGGTTGGTTGGCTCTTGGCTGCTGGTGACATGGAGGAGGGGGCAGGCACATCTTGCTTTGGAAGAGGGGGCCTGCTGGCTCAGTGGGAGAACCTCTGCTTGGCATGCAGAAGGTCCCAGGTTCAATCCCCAGCATCTCCAGTTAAAAATACCAGGCAGAACGGATGTGAAAGACCCTCTCCCTGAGACCCTGGAGAGCTGCTGCCAGTCTCAGTAGACAAGAATGATTTTAATAGACTGGTCATCTGATTCAGTATAAGGCAGCTTCAGGTGTGTTCATGTATGAAGCACTGCTTTAGGGGAAAGAAGGGCTGTGGATCAGTAGCAGAGCCTCTGCTCGCATGCAGAAGGTCCCAGGTTCAATCCCCAGCATCTCCAGTTAAAGGGACTAGGCAGGTAGGTGTTGTGAAAGACCTCTGCCTGAGACCCTGGAGAGCCACTGTCAGTCAGAGCATGCAATACTAACTTTTACTGCCCAAAGGTCTGATTCAGTATAAGGAAGCTTCATGTATTCTTGTGAACTACACAAAATGAAAATGATGCTGCTGGTATCTGTGCCCAAAATGTCAACTTTGCTTTAGAGAATCTGACCATCAGCCAAATTGCTGGCTTTTGCATGCACAGTTTTGAGAACTGGCCCCAAGGTGATTTTTTTTTTTTTAAGCCAGGGAAATCTGAATTGTTGATTGCTGCTAGCAGCAACAAGAATTAAGCTCTGGAAATATGAACGCTCTCTGTTGCGTGAAGGATTTCCTTCTTAGCAGCTCATGTTCTTTCAGAGGTTTCCCAAGATGCTGGAGGCTACAGCATTGTTGTCTGTGTCTCAAGACCAGAGAATCTACACTGCTGGTGCAAAAATCCTGAGTCAGGTTTTCCAGTGAAGAGGAAGGGGGAGGGGGTACCAGGTGGCTCTCTTGCATCTGCCTGTAATGTTTAAGAATCTGTTTCATTTTTTATTTTAGTTCCAGGATACTATAATCTGGAGTAGTTCCAGTCCAGGTTTTACTCATGTCTGTGGATAAGATTGAAAATATATATATGTAGAGGAACTGCCATGAAGGACTCTGGTGCGCCTTTTATTATCCTGTATGTTGATTGAGGGGACCCTCGGCATCTTCCGAGTGATCACAGCACCGTCTGCTGCCTTCTCTTGCTGCTCTATGCTGGACTTCTTGCGGCTGGCTTTGGAGGTCAGTTCTTCTTTTTGAAGTGGATTCGGTGCCTGCAGAGTTTAAAAGTTGTTTGGCATGCAGACCTGTCCAGCCCAGCCATGCTCCAAGTAGTGTCTGGAAAGCATTTGGCTCATTTTTTCCAGTTGTAATTTCTGGCACAGAAGCAACCCTGTTCTCCTTCCCTGTCCCCTTGGGAGGAATTCATCAGTGCTCTGGCCTCTCACGGGCGAGAACTTCCAGTTAAGTGATATTTCGAATCCTGTTTATAAGAATTTTTATTTTGCAAAACAGTTTGCGAAGCACAAAACATGTTTTTTTTTTCTTTTTTGGAATTTTTACAGTTTTTCATTTATCTCCACAGCAACCCTGGAGGTTGAAGGAGGGGGGCTTCTAAGAGCAGCACCCCCTCCACGAGCGTAGTGGCTGGGCAGAGCTTTTGACCTCCATCTCCTGCCATACAAAGACAGGATCCCTCTTCTCTTCCCCTTCTGAGGAGGGTTTCAAGATGTCTTTGTTATCAAGATCCCTTCCTTTTCAACACTTTTGGTCAATGAAACAGTTCTTTTAAAAATCTCAGAGGCAATTTTCAGTGTTTAAAAAGGTCACGGCTTGCGTTTGTTGCTGGCTTTCAGGCTCTTTTCTGGACTTCCTTGGGTACTTAGCTAGGGTTGCCAACTCGAGGTTGGGAAATGCCTGGAGATTTGGGGGTGGAGTATGGTGGGTGGGATTTGGGGGAGGGGAGGGACCTCAGTGGGGTCTAATGCCATAGAGTCCCACCCTCCAAGGCAGCCATTTTCTCCAGGAGGACTGGTCTCTGCCGCCTGGAGATTAGTCGTAACAGCGGGAGATCTCCAGCCACCACCTGGAGGTTAGTAATTCCCTAAGGAAATAATCTCAGTACACAGCCACTAATCATTTCAACATATGCAACTTTACTTAAATACTGTTACAATATGCACGTTATGTATGCGTAACGCTCTATTCAATAAAAGTTCTGAACTGCAAATAGCCTAAACGTAATGTCAATAATAGGCTTTAACCTTCTATACATTTACACAATTCTCTTCCTTATATTACAAACATTCCAGAACATGAAACCCCCGGGGAAATATTTCTTACGACCAGCAGTAAGGTCCACAAAGTCCTTGCAGGTGTATTGAACTTCGCCACGAATCAGGCAGTACAAATCAAAATCGTTCTCAATCGCAGTCAGCTGATCACGCGTAGACCAATCCAATGATTCAAATCCCGTTACTGCTGGTTGAGCCGGTTGCAAACACTAGCATCTATAGCTATGCATTGTTTGTTGTTAGGATGTATATGGCACATAGAATAGTAACAAGTTCCCGGTTGTTTATCCTTGTTTCACATAAAAGTGCAATTTGCTTCTTCAGACTGTGCAATATCTCTGACTGCAAACTTGCAGTTCATAAGAATGATGGGTCATTCTTATGAACTGCAAGTTTGCAGTCAGAGATATTTGCAGTTCAGAACTTTATTGAATAGAGCGTTACGCATACATAACGTGCATATTGTAACAGTATTTAAGTAAAGTTGCATATGTTGAAACGATTAGTGGCTGTGTACTGAGATTATTTCCTTAGGGAATTACTAGCCATATATCAGTACACCTCCAGTTCATAGTATTTACAAATGACCACCTGGAGGTTGGCAGCTCTTTACTTGGCACAATCTAAAAGGTTTTTTTCTCCCAATGAGCGGAGAAGAATAACAGCCCCCCAGCTAGTCTCCTCTGTGAATTGCAGACTCAGTAGTGGCCTTCTGTCCCTTGCAAAGGAAGCCTCCGTCACACGTCGTCGTTCCATCCTAGGACTCTTCAGGAGGGCCATCCAATTTGCAGGCTCTGCCCAGAAGGGAAGGAGGCACCTGGGGCCAGGCCCTCGTCTTAAGCCCCCTCCTGCTCATTCTCCCCCTCCTCTAGCTGGGCTCCTGAGACCACCAGCAGTAGATGTGGACTGGCCCTCTTCCAAGGCGCAGGGGTGGGACTGGGCAATTTTTCCCTATGGAGCAGCTGGTAAGCTGGCTTGATGCTAGGGGGGCTGTCCACACAGGGTGGTCCTGAGGGGAGGCGGGGGCAGCATAGAAACAGATGGCGAGCCCTGGATGCTGCCTGGATCCCTACTTATACCCCCCTCCTTGAATAATGACTCAATTAAACTGTCCCAGGGCTGGCTGGAAGTGGGGCTTGCCTCCTCCCATTTTTTTAAAATCGGATTATCAGTCAGCTAGTAAACTCCCAAAGGCTAGACAGATGGTCAACTCCTCTTTTTCCACAGAAATTGCCAGAAACTCTCTCCCCAGGAAAGCAGATGGAAAGCAAGCAGGCTGTGGAAGAAAAAGCACCACCCTCCAAAACATGGCCTGATTTGCAGAGAAGGGAAGGTGGTTGCAGCAGTTTTGTTTTGCAGAAATAAATCTGGGGCAGGAATCAAGGAGCAGCATGCAGCCCGCCGGCCTGTTTCTCCTCCCCCACCCCTGCAGTAAAAACCTTTTAAAATCAATCCTCTCGTATTGGATCGAGGTGCAAATTTGGAAAGGGCTCCCTCCGTCTCTTGAGTTTGTGCTCCTGCAATAGAATAAATGCTTGTTTTAGTCCTCACCTCTAAATGAGAATCCAAGTCACATCTCACTTTGCTAAGCTGCTTGTCTGTCAAGAGTTCTCTGCTTACCTGGCTGGTCTTGATTCAGCCCATTTCCGGGACCTTTGTACTTGGTGGCGGCAGTGGAGGGTGCTGCAAAATCCAAAATATGTAAGTGCCATTCAGGTTGTTTAGGTATTTTTAAACGGTCTGCTTGTCTCTTGGACCCTCCGTGCCCTTACTACAGCTAAAAGACTCATAATGCAACATTGGGAAGATAAAAGCCCACCTTCGTTACATCAATGGATTGAGGACCTTGGAACACATTTGAACACATGGCATAGAGACAGCAACATTTTTGGATATTTGGAAGTATTTCATTGAAACATATCTGAATATCTACCACCACTGTTATATATTTTTGTTTATATGTATGCTTTTCTCCCTTTTTTTATTACTTGCTGGATTTTGAGTTGTTCCACTTATTGTTCTTTTATTCTGGGTTGTTTTTTTTAAAGAAAAATTAAAACCCATGCCCCTCAAAGTGTGTCCATCTATGTTGCCACACAGCTCTACTTCTTATCTGCTCTGCCAGGGAACTGGGGGCTGCGTGGGCCAGACTCCAGCAGAGCCAGCAGGCAATGGACACATTCAGAATGGGGGCTCAGTCCCAGTTCAGGGCCCTTGGGTATTTCTTTAACTCTCTCATTCAGACACTACCTTGAAAAGAAAGTTTGATATCTAGCTCAGTCACTGAAAGCCAGTTTGTATAAAGTTCTTGCGGATTAACGGCAAATCTCTTAGAATAGAAATGGCAGTCGGTAACATTAATATAATTATATATGTTTTTTCTCATGTCAAATAGTATGTCGTTTTTATACTCTGATAACCACATCCTCCAGAATTTGGTCTGTCATATTTGTTTGCTGTGAAGGCCAAATGAATTTCTGTCTCCTATGTGGCCTTTACATGGCAGGAACAGGAAATTCAGATTGAGATCATGTGGAGTATTTTTATTTTTTCCTCTCTCCCAGCTGCAAAAAAAAAAAAAAAAAGTAAGAGAGATTGTAAATGGAGCAACCTCAGCACTTGGAGCATTCAGTGCGGTTTTGGTCACACTTTCTCAAAAAAGGATGTCAGTAGAACTGTTTAGAGTGCATGGAAGACAATTAAAATGATAGAGGGCTTTTTTTTTTAGTTTGCGCAGAAATTATTGGGAGGCATATGGCAGAAGCTTAAAACGAGCGTGATTGGACTGGGCAGCTAGAGTCATTTGTCTCATTTTGACAGTGCAAACTCAGAGAAGCCCCCCCCCCCCCCGCCACTGGCAGGAAGCTGAGGCGCTGGGCAGAGAAAAGAGCGCCCTTCCGGCTTCTTACCCTCTTCTGGTTGCCAGAGGTTGGCCGAAGAGGCCCTGCTGCGAGTCCCCTTCGGTGTAACTTCAACTCAGACCTGGAACTGCAAAATAATTATCAATTTCTGACACATTTGTCTTTGCAATTGATGATGCTTTTAATAGAAGAAATGCTTTCTGGCCAGGCAGCTGTTGTGTATGGAGAACCAGTCTAAATCTAGTACGACACACTAGAGAAATCTGGGCTAAATTCCCCGCCCCACCCCTCATTCACTGCAGGGTAATACCCCCTTCCCATCTTATATTCTAATAGTGAAGTCGACCAAATCTTTGGATACTGAAATCCAGTGGCTGGAGCTGTGAATCGGGCAAAACAGATCTTTCTACAAACCTGAAAAGGGCCCTAGGTTTGCTGAAAAATCTGAAATCTTTTTAAAAAAATACATTGGGGGGTTTAAAAAAACTGAAAATGACAAAAGGAACTCTTGTAGTTTTAAGCAACAGATTCCCTCAGTGGCTGTTGTTAGGCAACCACAGCATTCCAGGCTTCAGTGTCTGTGAGTAAAAGGTGGGGAGGGGAGGCAGGGCCCTTTCCAGGGCTGTTTTGGCCCGTGAGGGAGGACTCATTGGGGCCAGGCCTAGGCTTGCCAGCTCCAGGCTGGGAAATTCCCGGAGATTTTGTGTTAGAGTCTGAGGAGGGCAGGGTTTGGAGAGGGAAGTGGCCTCAGCCGGATATAATACCAAAGAGTCCACCCTCCAAAGCAGCAATTTTCTCCAGGGGGACAGATCTCTGTTGTCTGGAGTTTGGTTGTAATTCTAAGGGATCTGCATGTCCCACCTTGGTGTCGGCAACCCCAAGTCTGGCAGCAGCCTCTGGGTGACTTGATACCACCCGACTTGTATGACTCCACTAGGCCTGGCTGCAAGTTTCTCCCGGGTCGCCAATTGTCTTTTTCTAAAAGGCACCTTTAGGATATATATCTCCTGAAGATGCCTTTTTAAAAAGATGGGGAGGGGGGGAGGGGTTAACTGTTTCCTAGAGGGTTGTTTTTGAGATAGCTGATGGCAACTCTTAACAGAGATCCCTTGATGGCCTCCTCCTTGGCAGATGTAGCAGTTGTGCAAATGGGCTCTCAATTCCGCTTGTGAGCGGATCTTCACGGCAGTCAAAGGACAGGCTCAGCTAGAGTTGTGAAGGTCTGGGGAAGTAATGGGAAAAATTGGGGGAGGAAACACAATTCCTTTTGAAGGGTTTTTCCCCAGTGTAAAATTGGGAAATTTGGGGGAGCGCTAAAAAAGAACCCCTCTATGAAATATTTTTTCTTTTGGATTGAGTGCTGTTTTAAGTATCTGCTAACTAAGCTAGACATGGTGAGTTTTATTATAAAACAATAAGTATTGCATACAATTCATTTTTTCCGGGAAAAAGGGGGAAAATACCACCCCACCCCGACATCAAAATTCCTATCTTCCTATTAGCGTGGTTCCAGTAAATCTGTTCCTTAGCTTGAAGACTGAATGTAACTTGTATCTGTATACTTGGCTTTCCTTTAGGGTTCTGTTCTTGCAGTCTGAGTTGTTCCAAATTAGAGACGAGGGTGAAGTGGAAAGCCACCCTCCCCTTGCCCCTTCGCCTCTGCTTCCTCCTTGGAGAGCAGATGGGTCCAGCCAGCTCCTCCTGCTAGCCAGCGCATGTTGTGGGTGCACATTCAGAGTCAGCTTTTGTATGGAGGGCTGTGAGCTGCCTGCTGGGGTTTGTGTACCTAAGCTTAGAGGAGAGAGCCCTGCCTGCTTCCTACTCCGAGTGTCCCCACCACGGCTGTGCAGCTGATCAGAGAAGGTTTGGACTGAAAGCCTGCCCTTCCAGCTCCCGGCTTTCCCTGATCAGTCGCATTGTGGTGTTGTGAGGGGAGGGGAGGCTCATAGAGCAGAGGGCTGGTCCCGTACATTTTTTGCTAAGCCTCCTTCCTCCTCACGACTGCTGTCCAGTTAGCCGTGCGTGCGTGTGTGTGTGTGTGTGTGTGTGTCTGCCATTAGCTTCTCTGGCACTCGCCCCCTCGCAGTGGCAGCTGTTGACTTCTTGACCTCCTGGCACCTACTGCTGGTGGTCCCTCCTCCGCCCTCCCGGCCCTTGTAGTACAACCCCCAGGATGGTGGCTGAGATCTCATGATGTAGTTTCACCAGAGCTTATTTTTAATTAACTTTGGGGGTATTCAACTTCCCATTCCCCCCCTTTCTTATTTTTCAGATTTTTCTGCAAACCTGGAGGTTCTTCCAGATTTGTAGAAAAATCTCCCTCAGCTGTACATGGCCCCCATTGTGTGGTTTTTTAAAATCCTGAACCTGGGGCCAGGTTCAGAATTAGATACTAGGTGGGTGAATGAAACATGCACATGGTGGCAGGCCTGTAGAGGTGGGCGGGTGGGGGGGCTGTGGTGGTGGGCAGTTGTTGTACAACACAAATGCAGAGTCTAATATATTTAAATTTATGCAATACCAATAGAATTCAATTGTTTAAGAAGAGGATTTTGTGTTTAGTTATTCCAGTGCCTTTGCACTCATTGGCTTGACTGTTGGAAGTTGGGAGCAAAGTTGCTTTAAATGAACAACTTGATGGAATAATCCTGACAGACCCCCCTGCATCTCCACTAGATAATTTCATTTTAAAAGTAAGCTGAAAATTGAGATTTCCTTGAGGGGTCCAGATTTGGTTTTCACCATCCTGAATAATTTGATCATGTCTACAGGCTGGATCACTTCACTTGCTTGTGGCGGAGAGCTTGAACTCCAGACGGCCGACATCCCTACAACTGTAGTTGCCGTTCTTTAGTTTTTATTCCTAAAATTGTTTTGTCTTCTCTTTTCCCTAGCTTACTCATTCGCTGTGCAAAAATTCTCTCAGACTCTTCAGTCCTTTCAGTTTGACTTTATTGGGGACACGCTGACAGATGATGAGATTAATATTGGTAAGTGCTTTCCTAGCGCTCTGACAATGTGTATTTATTTTATAGCAAAATTTCTTATTGAAAACAACAACTCTAGTTTTAATGCTTCTAAAATCCCTTTCTGAAGAGCTGATCTGATAATGGTCGTGTGGATTCCTTTACAAATATGTCTGTAGATCATTTCCAAATGAATGCAGAACCAGCATCTAGAGCAATAATTACTGATTGCAGCCTCAGTTTTGAGCAGGCACAATGTTAAACAGAGCTTATATTCTCCCCTGTGTGACTCACCCCACACTCCCCCCTGTCTAATGTGTGTTCTGCTGGGGGATCTGTATAGGTGCTGCTTGGCTTGGAGGAATCAGATGTGCCAGATCAACGCTTTGGACCTCTCTGACAAAAAGAGCGCCAAACGCACCCTTGTGCCCAGTCCCCACACTGTAACTTTTATCCTGCCTTGGACTAAGGGCCAGCTATGACTAGATGCAAAGGAGGTGTTGCGCGAGTGCGTTCTTACCTTAGAAGCTCCCGTGAGCGGTCTGTTTGTACAAGCGCTGGACTTACCTTCCGCATCAGCCAGAACTCCTGCTCCTCCTTTCTGCTGTGGTGCTCTCACCCACTGCGGTTTCAACTTGCAGCCATGCTCTTCCCTGAGCAGACAGTTAGTACGGACAGTTATTTCCAGGAATGAGTTGCCTCAAATGTTGTCTAAACTGTCTCTAGAATCACATTCCTAACTTACTGAGGTGGTTCTTCTGAGTGATCCTGTGAGTACAGATAGATCTAAAAACACACATGAAGATACCTTCTACTGAATCAGACCCTTGGTCCATCAAAGTCAGTATTGTATGCTCTGACTGGCAGCAGCTTTCCATGGTCTCAGGCTGAGGTCTTTCACATCACCTACTGCCTGGTCCTTTTTAACTGGAGGTGCCGGGGCATAACCTGGGACCTTCTGCGTGCCAAGCAGATGCTCTACCACTGAGCCAGAGCCCCTCCCCTCTTGCTGTCGGTGTGTTTATCTGGAAAGTGACTTATGGAGCCAGTTCCAAAATACCTCTTCCCAGTCATCGTATAAATAGGAAGGACTATTGTGGAATTTCCGCCCCCGTCCCCCATGCTTTTGCCTGCCATTTTTGAGTGTCCCAGCAGACTCTGCTGCGTGGACGCAAGGTAGCTCACCGTGGCTTTGGACGTTTCCAGGTCTCTGTGAGGGGGCTACGTCTTATTGTTTGGGGGGGTGGTTGGTCTCTGCTTACGGTTCCAGTTTTCCCACTGGCTGAAAGTGGCAGGTGTTGATAGAACAAAGAATTAATTGGATTGGCAAGGAAGTCGTCATGGAAACGAAGTTAGACTCCTTCTGGTGTGCTTCCTTACAAATGCATATGGGGGATTTGTCTGTCTCTTTAATTCCCTTCTGCTGCTCACACAGTGGTTTGGGAGGCGGGGAACAGCTTTGCTGGGGTCAGTGGGACCCCAAGGGCTCTTATTGTCAGGACCGGCCTGGCCTGAGAACGGAATACTGTGGTTTAGCCAGGTGCTAGCCCAAGGTCGCAACTGCTATGCTGTCATGCTCATGTTTTGAGAGTTGTATGTGTAGTCTAACTTCTGTGGGAACTGAAGGGTTGCCCTAGCAACCAGAGGGGGTCTGACTTTGTAACTTTTCTTCTATATATACGATCCTCTGTAGACTGTACCCCCATTAGAGTCCTTCTAGTTTTCTGGCTTCTGCAACTTTATATTTCCAAATAAACCAGCTTTCTTAGGATTTCCTGCCTATGGAGTCTGTTTATGGATTTGTCAACGAGCATAGAGCTTACACTTATGAAATGTGCTGGGAAGTCTGGGCACTCTTGGAAGAGGCAGGAAGCCGAGGAGGAGGAGTTGCTTTTTATATGCCGACTTTCTCTACTTTCTCTAAGGAGGAATCAAACCGGCTTACCATCACCTTCCCTTCCCCTCCTCAAACCCTGTGAGGGAGGTGGGGCTGAGAGAGTGTGACTAGCCCAAGGTCACCCAGCGGGCTTCGTGTGTAGGACTGGGGAAACACACCCAGTTTCACCAGATCAGCCTCTGCCACTCTGGAGGAGTGGGGAATCAAACCTGGTTCTCCAGATCAGACTCCACTGCTTCAAACCACTGCTCTTAACCAGTACACCAGACAGACAAATTGCCTGTGAACGTTCATCAGAGATGAGCGGGATCACAGGTGCTATCCTGGCAAGTTGTGATCTGTTCTTATCTACTACGCTTACGTAGTAAGCGGCCTCTATGTCCTGTTTTATGCTGATTTCATACTGCTGATTTTACTGATTTTTGTATTAAAATACTGAGGATAGGGTTTATTTAAATATTGTTACTTAAATATATTTTGATTTTAAACTATATTATGTATTGTTTTATGCTGTTAGCTGCCTCAAGCAGATTTTGGAATTACTGAAATATACTTTGATTTGTTTTGTTTTTTTGTTTTATGTCGTTAGCCCCTTCAGGCCAATTTTGGAGTATATGGGATAGGAATGTTTTCAATAATAAATAGCAAAATAACTTCCACTTCGGTGCTGCAGTGTGTGACAGCCTGAGAGAAAATGGTGGCCAAAGCTGCCACCAAGGGGCAGAAAGAGTATTTGAGCCCCGGCGCCTGCCACGTATGTTTGGCCTTTCAGGCTTTAACGGACAGGAACTGGCAACGTGTGTGGAATTCCAGAGATGGGCTTAAGATGCCATGGTAAGACGAGCTACTTCGGATGCCTTTTCTTGGCCACCTACCTCATTAGGGTGGTTATGGAGACAAATGTAATAAATATTGTCGAAGGCTTTCACGGTCAGAGTTCATTGGTTCTTGTAGGTTATCCGGGCTGTGTAACCGTGGTCTTGGAATTTTCTTTCCTGACGTTTCGCCAGCAACTGTGGCAGGCATCTTCAGAGTAGTAACACTGAAGGCCAGTGTCTCTCAGTGTCAAGGGTGTAGAAAGAGTAATATATAGTCAGAAAGGGGTTGGGTTTGAGCTGAGTATTGTCCTGCAAAAGTATTGTCCTGTAAGTATCAAGATAATGTGCTAATGAGGGTATGGTATGTTAATATGGAACCATTGTATCCTGAAGTGATCTGTTAATGTGTGTAATCCAAAACTAATCTGTATGGCTATTGTTGAATGTTGTCTTTGTCTGGAGGTGTTTCAGGGCAGGAAGCCAAGCCTTATTCATTCTTAAACTCTCCTCTTTTCTGTTAAAGTTGTGCTGATGTTTGTGAATTTCAATGGCTTCTCTGTGCATTCTGACAAAATAGTTGGTAGAATTGTCCAGTCTTTCAGTGTCTTGGAATAAGACCCTGTGTCCTGTTTGTGTCAGTCCATGTTCAGCCACTGCTGATTTCTCAGGTTGGCCAAGTCTGCAGTATCTTTCATGTTCTTTTATCCTTGTTTGTATGCTGCGTTTTGTGGTCCCGATGTAAACTTCTCCACAGCTGCAAGGTATACGATATACTCCTGCAGAGGTGAGGGGGTCTCTTTTGTCTTTTGCTGATCGTAGCATTTGTTGTATTTTCTTGGTGGGTTTAAACACTGTTTGTAGGTTATGTTTTTTCAAAAGTTTCTCCATCCTATCAGTGACTCCTTTAATAAATGGCAAGAATACCTTTCCTATGGGAGACTGTTTTTCTTGAGTTTTCTGATTTTTGTTTGGTTCAATGGCCCTTCTGATTTCATTCTTGGAGTAGCCGTTTGCTAGCAGTGCGTGATTTAGATGGTTAGTTTCTTCCTTGAGAAACTGTGGTTCACAGATCCGTCTTGCACGGTCCATTAATGTTTTGATTATTCCTCTTTTCTGTCGGGGGTGGTGGTTGGAGTTTTTGTGTAAGTAGCGATCTGTGTGAGTTGGTTTCCGGTAGACCTTGTGACCTAACTGAAGGTTTGATTTACGGATGACAAGGGTATCAAGAAATGGGAGTTTACCCTCAATTTCCTTTTCCATGGTAAACTGAATGTTTGGATGGATATTATTAAGATGGTTTAGAAAGTCCATTAATTTTTCTTCACCATGGCTCCAAATGGTAAATGTATCATCTACGAACCTGAACCAGACTGTAGGTTTGTAAGGTGCTGATTCTAATGCTGTCTTTTCAAAATATTCCATGTAAAAGTTTGCTATTACTGGACTGAGTGGACTTCCCATAGCTACTCCATCAATCTGTTCATAAAATTCTTGATCCCATAGGAAATAACTTGTTGTCAAACAATGGTGAAATAAGGCTGTTATATCTTCTGGAAAAATCTGGTTAATCAATGAGATTGTGTCTTTAACTGGAACCTTGGTAAAGAGGGATACAACATCAAAACTGATTAATATATCCTTTGGATTGAGTCTTAACGGACTGATTTTGTTGATGAAGTGAGTTGAATCTTTGATGTAAGAAGTGGTTTTTCCAATGTGGTCCTGTAGGAGGGTGGTCAAATATTTAGCTAATTCATATGTTGGGGAACCAATGGCACTCACGATGGGTCGGAGTGGAACGGAATCCTTATGAATTTTAGGTAGTCCATATAATCGTGGTGGTTGTGCTTCAGTCTTGCATAGTTTTCTGTGTGTGTCGGGATGAAGAGTGGAATTCTTGATCAGAATGCTAGTTTTCCTGGTAATTTTGCAAGTTGGATCTCGTTTTAGTTTTTTGTATGTGGCAGGGTCCAGAAGTTCCTCAATCTTCTTTTTGTATTCTTCTGTTTTCATGATCACTGTGGCATTGCCTTTGTCAGCTGGTAGAATAATGATTTCTGGATCTGCATTGAGGGTCTTGATGGCGTTTCTCTCCTTGCGTGTTATATTGCTAGTAGGGGGCTTTGCTTTTCGTAGAATTCTTGCTGTCTCTCCTCTTATTTCCTCAGCATCTTCTTCAGGTAGATTACGAATGGCAGATTCTACATTTGCAATGATGTCTTCCACTGGAATTTGGGTGGGAGTGACTGCAAAGTTTCCTCCCTTAGCTAAGATGGAAGTTTCTTCAGGTGAGAGTTGTCGGTCTGTCAGATTGAAGATAATCCGTTTGTTGTCAAGTTTTGGACTGTTCTGTCTTCTTTCCTGTAATTTGTTAAACTTTTGCTTCTGTCTGGAAGTATGGCTGGTTAACCCCTGTTCCATTTTTCTGTAGGTGAGATTATCAATCTTGTCCCAATCATGGCTTCTCATTTTGTGGCTAGTATTGATATGTAAGGAAAACAACTCCTTGTCTGTGGCAGCAAGTTCTCTGCGGGTAGTGTGAATTCTCTCTCGTAAGAGAGCCCGTTCTAGATGGTCATAAATGCGGTTAGCTCGTGAAGTTTTAAAGATTCTTTTACTTGTGAGAAAAGATGGAATGGTTCCAGTGTCTCTGCATCGTAGTAGAAAAGTTAAAGAACAAAGTAGATGTGCTTTCTTGTTCCGAAGTGTTTCCAATCTCCGGGTCTGTTGAAATATTTCCTCCCCGTAGAGGCGTTCAAAATATTGTCGAAGGCTTTCACGGTCAGAGTTCATTGGTTCTTGTAGGTTATCCGGGCTGTGTAACCGTGGTCTTGGAATTTTCTTTCCTGACGTTTCGCCAGCAACTGTGGCAGGCATCTTCAGAGTAGTAACACTGAAGGACAGTGTCTCTCAGTGTCAAGGGTGTAGAAAGAGTAATATATAGTCAGAAAGGGGTTGGGTTTGAGCTGAGTATTGTCCTGCAAAAGTATTGTCCTGTAAGTATCAAGATAATGTGCTAATGAGGGTATGGTATGTTAATATGGAACCATTGTATCCTGAAGTGATCTGTTAATGTGTGTAATCCAAAACTAATCTGTATGGCTATTGTTGAATGTTGTCTTTGTCTGGAGGTGTTTCAGGGCAGGAAGCCAAGCCTTATTCATTCTTAAACTCTCCTCTTTTCTGTTAAAGTTGTGCTGATGTTTGTGAATTTCAATGGCTTCTCTGTGCATTCTGACAAAATAGTTGGTAGAATTGTCCAGTCTTTCAGTGTCTTGGAATAAGACCCTGTGTCCTGTTTGTGTCAGTCCATGTTCAGCCACTGCTGATTTCTCAGGTTGGCCAAGTCTGCAGTATCTTTCATGTTCTTTTATCCTTGTTTGTATGCTGCGTTTTGTGGTCCCGATGTAAACTTCTCCACAGCTGCAAGGTATACGATATACTCCTGCAGAGGTGAGGGGGTCTCTTTTGTCTTTTGCTGATCGTAGCATTTGTTGTATTTTCTTGGTGGGTTTAAACACTGTTTGTAGGTTATGTTTTTTCAAAAGTTTCTCCATCCTATCAGTGACTCCTTTAATAAATGGCAAGAATACCTTTCCTATGGGAGACTGTTTTTCTTGAGTTTTCTGATTTTTGTTTGGTTCAATGGCCCTTCTGATTTCATTCTTGGAGTAGCCGTTTGCTAGCAGTGCGTGATTTAGATGGTTAGTTTCTTCCTTGAGAAACTGTGGTTCACAGATCCGTCTTGCACGGTCCATTAATGTTTTGATTATTCCTCTTTTCTGTCGGGGGTGGTGGTTGGAGTTTTTGTGTAAGTAGCGATCTGTGTGAGTTGGTTTCCGGTAGACCTTGTGACCTAACTGAAGGTTTGATTTACGGATGACAAGGGTATCAAGAAATGGGAGTTTACCCTCAATTTCCTTTTCCATGGTAAACTGAATGTTTGGATGGATATTATTAAGATGGTTTAGAAAGTCCATTAATTTTTCTTCACCATGGCTCCAAATGGTAAATGTATCATCTACGAACCTGAACCAGACTGTAGGTTTGTAAGGTGCTGATTCTAATGCTGTCTTTTCAAAATATTCCATGTAAAAGTTTGCTATTACTGGACTGAGTGGACTTCCCATAGCTACTCCATCAATCTGTTCATAAAATTCTTGATCCCATAGGAAATAACTTGTTGTCAAACAATGGTGAAATAAGGCTGTTATATCTTCTGGAAAAATCTGGTTAATCAATGAGATTGTGTCTTTAACTGGAACCTTGGTAAAGAGGGATACAACATCAAAACTGATTAATATATCCTTTGGATTGAGTCTTAACGGACTGATTTTGTTGATGAAGTGAGTTGAATCTTTGATGTAAGAAGTGGTTTTTCCAATGTGGTCCTGTAGGAGGGTGGTCAAATATTTAGCTAATTCATATGTTGGGGAACCAATGGCACTCACGATGGGTCGGAGTGGAACGGAATCCTTATGAATTTTAGGTAGTCCATATAATCGTGGTGGTTGTGCTTCAGTCTTGCATAGTTTTCTGTGTGTGTCGGGATGAAGAGTGGAATTCTTGATCAGAATGCTAGTTTTCCTGGTAATTTTGCAAGTTGGATCTCGTTTTAGTTTTTTGTATGTGGCAGGGTCCAGAAGTTCCTCAATCTTCTTTTTGTATTCTTCTGTTTTCATGATCACTGTGGCATTGCCTTTGTCAGCTGGTAGAATAATGATTTCTGGATCTGCATTGAGGGTCTTGATGGCGTTTCTCTCCTTGCGTGTTATATTGCTAGTAGGGGGCTTTGCTTTTCGTAGAATTCTTGCTGTCTCTCCTCTTATTTCCTCAGCATCTTCTTCAGGTAGATTACGAATGGCAGATTCTACATTTGCAATGATGTCTTCCACTGGAATTTGGGTGGGAGTGACTGCAAAGTTTCCTCCCTTAGCTAAGATGGAAGTTTCTTCAGGTGAGAGTTGTCGGTCTGTCAGATTGAAGATAATCCGTTTGTTGTCAAGTTTTGGACTGTTCTGTCTTCTTTCCTGTAATTTGTTAAACTTTTGCTTCTGTCTGGAAGTATGGCTGGTTAACCCCTGTTCCATTTTTCTGTAGGTGAGATTATCAATCTTGTCCCAATCATGGCTTCTCATTTTGTGGCTAGTATTGATATGTAAGGAAAACAACTCCTTGTCTGTGGCAGCAAGTTCTCTGCGGGTAGTGTGAATTCTCTCTCGTAAGAGAGCCCGTTCTAGATGGTCATAAATGCGGTTAGCTCGTGAAGTTTTAAAGATTCTTTTACTTGTGAGAAAAGATGGAATGGTTCCAGTGTCTCTGCATCGTAGTAGAAAAGTTAAAGAACAAAGTAGATGTGCTTTCTTGTTCCGAAGTGTTTCCAATCTCCGGGTCTGTTGAAATATTTCCTCCCCGTAGAGGCGTTCAAAATATTGTCGAAGGCTTTCACGGTCAGAGTTCATTGGTTCTTGTAGGTTATCCGGGCTGTGTAACCGTGGTCTTGGAATTTTCTTTCCTGACGTTTCGCCAGCAACTGTGGCAGGCATCCTCAGAGTAGTAACACTGAAGGACAGTGTCTCTCAGTGTCAAGGGTGTAGAAAGAGTAATATATAGTCAGAAAGGGGTTGGGTTTGAGCTGAGTATTGTCCTGCAAAAGTATTGTCCTGTAAGTATCAAGATAATGTGCTAATGAGGGTATGGTATGTTAATATGGAACCATTGTATCCTGAAGTGATCTGTTAATGTGTGTAATCCAAAACTAATCTGTATGGCTATTGTTGAATGTTGTCTTTGTCTGGAGGTGTTTCAGGGCAGGAAGCCAAGCCTTATTCATTCTTAAACTCTCCTCTTTTCTGTTAAAGTTGTGCTGATGTTTGTGAATTTCAATGGCTTCTCTGTGCATTCTGACAAAATAGTTGGTAGAATTGTCCAGTCTTTCAGTGTCTTGGAATAAGACCCTGTGTCCTGTTTGTGTCAGTCCATGTTCAGCCACTGCTGATTTCTCAGGTTGGCCAAGTCTGCAGTATCTTTCATGTTCTTTTATCCTTGTTTGTATGCTGCGTTTTGTGGTCCCGATGTAAACTTCTCCACAGCTGCAAGGTATACGATATACTCCTGCAGAGGTGAGGGGGTCTCTTTTGTCTTTTGCTGATCGTAGCATTTGTTGTATTTTCTTGGTGGGTTTAAACACTGTTTGTAGGTTATGTTTTTTCAAAAGTTTCTCCATCCTATCAGTGACTCCTTTAATAAATGGCAAGAATACCTTTCCTATGGGAGACTGTTTTTCTTGAGTTTTCTGATTTTTGTTTGGTTCAATGGCCCTTCTGATTTCATTCTTGGAGTAGCCGTTTGCTAGCAGTGCGTGATTTAGATGGTTAGTTTCTTCCTTGAGAAACTGTGGTTCACAGATCCGTCTTGCACGGTCCATTAATGTTTTGATTATTCCTCTTTTCTGTCGGGGGTGGTGGTTGGAGTTTTTGTGTAAGTAGCGATCTGTGTGAGTTGGTTTCCGGTAGACCTTGTGACCTTGTGACCTAACTGAAGGTTTGATTTACGGATTTACGGATGACAAGGGTATCAAGAAATGGGAGTTTACATCTTAGCTAAGGGAGGAAACTTTGCAGTCACTCCCACCCAAATTCCAGTGGAAGACATCATTGCAAATGTAGAATCTGCCATTCGTAATCTACCTGAAGAAGATGCTGAGGAAATAAGAGGAGAGACAGCAAGAATTCTACGAAAAGCAAAGCCCCCTACTAGCAATATAACACGCAAGGAGAGAAACGCCATCAAGACCCTCAATGCAGATCCAGAAATCATTATTCTACCAGCTGACAAAGGCAATGCCACAGTGATCATGAAAACAGAAGAATACAAAAAGAAGATTGAGGAACTTCTGGACCCTGCCACATACAAAAAACTAAAACGAGATCCAACTTGCAAAATTACCAGGAAAACTAGCATTCTGATCAAGAATTCCACTCTTCATCCCGACACACACAGAAAACTATGCAAGACTGAAGCACAACCACCACGATTATATGGACTACCTAAAATTCATAAGGATTCCGTTCCACTCCGACCCATCGTGAGTGCCATTGGTTCCCCAACATATGAATTAGCTAAATATTTGACCACCCTCCTACAGGACCACATTGGAAAAACCACTTCTTACATCAAAGATTCAACTCACTTCATCAACAAAATCAGTCCGTTAAGACTCAATCCAAAGGATATATTAATCAGTTTTGATGTTGTATCCCTCTTTACCAAGGTTCCAGTTAAAGACACAATCTCATTGATTAACCAGATTTTTCCAGAAGATATAACAGCCTTATTTCACCATTGTTTGACAACAAGTTATTTCCTATGGGATCAAGAATTTTATGAACAGATTGATGGAGTAGCTATGGGAAGTCCACTCAGTCCAGTAATAGCAAACTTTTACATGGAATATTTTGAAAAGACAGCATTAGAATCAGCACCTTACAAACCTACAGTCTGGTTCAGGTTCGTAGATGATACATTTACCATTTGGAGCCATGGTGAAGAAAAATTAATGGACTTTCTAAACCATCTTAATAATATCCATCCAAACATTCAGTTTACCATGGAAAAGGAAATTGAGGGTAAACTCCCATTTCTTGATACCCTTGTCATCCGTAAATCAAACCTTCAGTTAGGTCACAAGGTCTACCGGAAACCAACTCACACAGATCGCTACTTACACAAAAACTCCAACCACCACCCCCGACAGAAAAGAGGAATAATCAAAACATTAATGGACCGTGCAAGACGGATCTGTGAACCACAGTTTCTCAAGGAAGAAACTAACCATCTAAATCACGCACTGCTAGCAAACGGCTACTCCAAGAATGAAATCAGAAGGGCCATTGAACCAAACAAAAATCAGAAAACTCAAGAAAAACAGTCTCCCATAGGAAAGGTATTCTTGCCATTTATTAAAGGAGTCACTGATAGGATGGAGAAACTTTTGAAAAAACATAACCTACAAACAGTGTTTAAACCCACCAAGAAAATACAACAAATGCTACGATCAGCAAAAGACAAAAGAGACCCCCTCACCTCTGCAGGAGTATATCGTATACCTTGCAGCTGTGGAGAAGTTTACATCGGGACCACAAAACGCAGCATACAAACAAGGATAAAAGAACATGAAAGATACTGCAGACTTGGCCAACCTGAGAAATCAGCAGTGGCTGAACATGGACTGACACAAACAGGACACAGGGTCTTATTCCAAGACACTGAAAGACTGGACAATTCTACCAACTATTTTGTCAGAATGCACAGAGAAGCCATTGAAATTCACAAACATCAGCACAACTTTAACAGAAAAGAGGAGAGTTTAAGAATGAATAAGGCTTGGCTTCCTGCCCTGAAACACCTCCAGACAAAGACAACATTCAACAATAGCCATACAGATTAGTTTTGGATTACACACATTAACAGATCACTTCAGGATACAATGGTTCCATATTAACATACCATACCCTCATTAGCACATTATCTTGATACTTACAGGACAATACTTTTGCAGGACAATACTCAGCTCAAACCCAACCCCTTTCTGACTATATATTACTCTTTCTACACCCTTGACACTGAGAGACACTGTCCTTCAGTGTTACTACTCTGAAGATGCCTGCCACAGTTGCTGGCGAAACGTCAGGAAAGAAAATTCCAAGACCACGGTTACACAGCCCGGATAACCTACAAGAACCAACAAATGTAATACATTATAAAGTTAGTGTGCTTAATGGAAAATGCCCCGGATATTCGAATGGTGGTGATCCAAGTGTCTGATCTCCTGAGAATCAATCCTGAGTAACCTCTTCTTCACTCTCTCCCCACCCCTCCTCTCCTTTGCAGCTGAATCCTTTAAAGAATTTGCGGAGCTTCTCCAGGAGGTGGAACTTGAGAGGTCGATGATGGTAAGGCAGCCCCTCCCCCGGTCCCCCTGCCATTGGCCACAGGTATGAGGAGGACCTGGAGTTGAAGGACTCGGTGAACTTGGAACGAGCACAACTCTTGTTCTTTCCTCCCCATCAGAGCTTGTCTAGAAGACAACTTGGAAGGCTTTAAGAGGGGAGTGGACATGTTCATGGAGGAGAGGGATAATCATGGCTACTAGTAAAAATGGATGCGAGTCATGATGCATCCCTATTCTCTCCAGGATCAGAGGAGCATTCCTATTATATGAGGTGCTATGGAACACAGGCAGGAGAAAGCAGCTACAGCCGTCTTGTTTGTGGGCTTCCTAGAAGCACCTGGTCGGCCACTGTGTGAACAGACTGAGGGGCTTGATGGGCCTGGGTCTGATCCAGCATGGCATTTCTTATGTTCTTATGAGTTCTCAGTAGCAAATGCCTTCATTTTGGTGATTGGTTTGTCCCCCTGTATCAAATAATAAACTAGGTGTCCCCTGGGTGGACACTGAAAGTGGTATAGTGGGGGGCCCCCATGGGCAAGGGATGGGCCTCTAGTTACTCAGGGGGAGGGGAGAGACCCCACAAGAGTACAGAAAAAATTACTTCCTAAATCAAAAGGAACCGCCCCCCCCCAAAAAGAAAAACCTCTACTCCAGCCTCACGAGGACTGAATATGCATCTGAAAGGGCACTGAGAAGAACTGAGTATTGTCGGTTGAGGAAAAGAAACCAGAGGGATGGGAAATGAGCCTGCTAAAGCCCCTCTGAGCTTACTGAATCCCAAAGGGAGAAACTTTGGGGGTAGGGTGGGATTCTGAATCATTCTTCCCCACCTCCCGGCATCTCCAGTTAAAGGGACGAGGTAAGTAGGTGATGTGAAAGACCTCTGCCTGAGACCCTGGGGAGCAGCTGTCGGTCTGAGTAGACAGTACTGACTTTGATGTACCAAGGGTCTGATTCAGTGTAAGGAAGCTTCATGTGTTCATTCCTTGTGGGCCTCCAACTTGAGTCTGCTAGAGCAGAGGCTGGCTCCTCTGCAGATGACCAAAACAGTCAAGCCAAGCCAAGCAGGAAAATCAGTTTAAAGGAGTGGTTGGGGGAACCCTCTGATGGCCATGTTTAAATATTTGAAGGGATGCCATGTTAATGAGGGAACTTGCTTGTTCTCGGCTGCTTCAGAGACTAGGACATGGAGTAATGGATTTAAACTAAGAGAAAAACGATTCCGCCTAAACATTAGGAAGAACTTTCTGACAGTGAGGGCTGTTCGACGGTGGAATGCACTGCCTCGGGGGTGGGGGAGGGGGGAGTCCCCGTCATTGGAGGTCTTTAAGGTTGGATGGCCATCTGTCGGGAGTGCTTTGAGTGGGATCCTGCATGTCAGGGAGTTGGACTGGATGGCCCTTGTGGTCTCTTCCAACCTTGTGTGATTTTGTGATTTGTGAATAGTCAAATCAAAATGCAGCACAGTGATCTGGATACTGTTGATCTGGAGTGTCTACTGATGGGTTTGTCTGCATGCCACTGTACTGTTTCCCCTGAAAACCCTACACGGCCCCAAGTCCACCCTGGATTTGCACAGAACGCAGGTTACTTACTTCAGATTCCTCTTTCCTGATCGTATCTTGCAGTGGGGCTGGTGTTGCAGGACTTTGTAGAATTGGACCAATATAGTAATAGTAGAAAGTCAGAGGAGCGCCAAGAACTTGATGGGCTCTCTGGAAGTGCATTTGGCTCTCAACAGAGCGGACTATGTTGGGCCCATTTAAGTAAGTCATTGGAAATTTCAAAAACACACCTATCTGTGCCAGGTCCTGTAAGGGTTGCACATAATGCATAATCTGGGATGCTGGCATCTATGTGTGTAGCAGCAGCATAGTGGTAGAATATTCATTCATTTAATTTATACCCCGCCTTTCTCACTTTCTGCATTTGGTTAAGTTTAGTAGCAGTCCTGAGTAGTGATTTTGAATTCTGGTATTATGTTTTTAACATATTTTATTTGTGTTGTATCTGTGTTTGTAAGCTGCCTTGAACTCCATGAGGAAGAAAGGTAGCTAGTAAATGTTTTAAATAAATAAAAATATATTTCTTCCCCGTGGGACCCATACCGTGCATTCCTGAGATTTGGCGTATGGGAACAGCGGGGAGAAGGCACAGGTGAGCTGCCTCCTAAAGCCGTTTGCCATACGCTGAAAAACACGGGGCCTTTTGCCCCGTAGAGAACAGCGAGGCTGCGCCTGCTAAAAAGCAGGCGCTGCAATGCTGTTCTCGGTGCCGGCATAATGGGGCAAAAGAGGAGAGGAAGCTGCCTACCGGCGGCTCCTCCCCCCAGCCCAGCCCAGGAATGCCCCCCCCCCACTTCTTGACCTGTGCCACGGGGACACTTCACTGGCGGAGGGGCGAGGTGCAGCTCTGCGGTGCTCGGGCGCCGACGGAACTGCCCTCGCTGCCAGAGTAAGTGCGTCTTGTTCCATGATTAGATGCACTTATGCTGGCAGCAAGGTCATGCCCCCTTCTCGTTCTGGGTGAAGGTCATCTTGAACTCGTGGGTATTACCATCACGTGCCCAGGGAGGCAGGACTAAAGGATTTTTTCATCCACTTCCTGTCCCCTAGGCGGGAGATCCAGTTTCCGTCCTGCCTTGATCAGGGTGGCAGCATAGTTCGTGAACTCCGACGTGGTTCTAGTCTTTGCTTGTTATTCCCTGCTTGTTCGTCCGTTTGTTTTCCCCGTTTTTGGGTGTTGGAGTGAGTCGTCCTTTCCCTCCGTTTCTTCTGTTTGCGGCCCCAGCCGCAAGACTTCCCTCCCTCACCGGTTTTTCCCCTCAGTCTCTGTCCTCGTATTCGTGCTCTCCACTTCGCCCGCGGGGCAAGATGGCGGACGCAAAGAGGGATTCGGATTCTGATCTCCTCTCGGAGGAGGATCGCGACCCTGCCCTCGTCGCTTCGACAGGGCGGAGGCAAAAGGAGCGCTCTGCCGGCCGCGCGTGGAAGGTCCTTCAGCACCAAAAAATTCACGTTCAAGTGAACTGACCCAAAATAGCGCGAAACGCGGAGAATGGCGCGGTTTGCTCATTCCTACAGGGGATACCATTTTGGAAGGCTCCTCTACTAGTCAGGAGACTATGCAAGGGGGTAATGTATTGAGCCTTGAGACTGAGGCGCCCCTTACTCGGCGGGAAATGGTTGATTTATTTAATGGCGTTCTAGATAGGCAAGCACAAATGATGATGGCCCTTAAGGATTCCTTAACACCATTCATTCAGGGAGCGGATTCGAATCCCACCCCTAAACCAACTCAAGTCCCACAGCGGGAAAGGGAGGGCCAGTCTAATTCTCAATGGCGCACTAAAGCGGCGCTTAAAGCCCCTCCCCCTCCCGCAGGAATCTCAGACTCTAGAAGGAGAGTCTTCAGTTAATTCCGATAACGAAGGGAGAGAGGAAGGGGAATTCGAGTCCGATGAGGACACCCCTGTCCTGATAGAAGAGCAACACCCCCGCTTGTTCGCAGCGGAGGATTTTCAGGGTTTGCTGAGCAAGGCCTTACTGGCTCTAGATCTCAATGAGGATCCTGCTCCGGCTGCAGACCCTACCTCTAAGCCCAGAAAAAGGGGCTACGGAATTTTTTCCTAGCACTAAACCAAGGGTTTGGGAAATCCCATTCCCTGAGTTCTTTGAAAACCAAGTTCAATCAGAACTGGATAAACCCCTGGCTAATAGACAATTCTCCGCCAACACGAGGAGATTGTATACCATGGTTCCTCAGGCAATCTCTCTCTTTCAGCTCCCGGTAATCGACGCCCCAGTGGCAGCTGTTCACTCCAAAAAGGTACATGAATAGCTACCCTAGCCATCCAGGCTTCGGCGGCGACGTCCATCATGGCCAGAGCCTCGATAGTATGGCTCAGAAAAATATCACAGCTATATGATGGGGGAAATCGCAAGGTCATAGAGGGCCTTAACAGAATGCTCAAGGCCTCCGCCTTCATGGCAGACGCATCCCTTGATGCCATGTCATTCGCGGCGCGAGCCACTGCCTCCACCATAGCAATCAGGAGGGCTCTGTTGATTCGCCCCTGGCAAAATGAGTTAAAGAATAAGACACTGACCATGTCATACCCCTATAAAGGGGGCAAACTTTTTGGGGAAAGATTGGAAAAGATCCTTGTGAAGAACAAGGATAAAAATAAGGTGTTACCAAGGTCCTACAAGAAGGATGGGAGGCAAACTTCCTCCTTCCCTAACTTCAGATCCGAACAGCGTAAGGGTTCTTGGATCAACAATAGGGGCTCCTTTCGGAGAGGGGGTTTCGCCTCCCCCAGGGACAAAACCAACATTTCTCTAACAACAAAAGTGACAAATTTGCCAAAAACTCCAAACAGTGATGCCAGGTCACAACCGGTGGGGGGACGGCTTTCACAGTTTCACCAACAGTGGAAAGGGATCTATACGGATGTTTGGGTCCAGCAAGTGATTTCTACGGGTTATCTCATAGAATTCACAACTCCCCCGAAGGACAAATTTGTCAATTCACCAAAATCCACCCTCAAAGAAAAGCATCTCAGGACACTTGGAGGCTATTACACACCTGCTTCAGATTCAAGCAATAGAGCCAGTTCCCCTCCCCGAGATTGGCAATGGGGTATATTCAATTTTCTTTACTGTCCTGAAGAAAAATGGGGACTGGAGAGCTATATTGGACTTAAAACATCTAAACAAAAGAGTCAAATACAGGAAGTTTTGCATGGAGACCCTCCGCTCCATCATGGAGGCTCTTCAGGTGAATCAATTCTTAACATCCTTGGATCTGAAGGAGGCTTACCTTCATATACCTATTCATTTAGCCCACAGATGTTTCCTCAGGTTTTGTTACAGCCCAAAACATTATCAATTCCGGGCCCTCCCCTTTGGTCTGTCCTCTGCTCCCCGCGTCTTCAGCAAGGTTCTGGTGACGCTGGTAGCTCTGATTCGACAAGAGGGGATAAAACTTTTTCCGTATCTGGACGACATTCTGATTTGTGCCAATTCAAGGGAGGAATCTCTCCTCCACACATCCAGAGTAGTTCGGATTCTTTCAGATCACGGCTTCCTCATCAATCTAGAAAAGAGCCAGATGTCTCCAACCCAGAGTTTGGAACACCTGGGAGTCATTATCAATACTCAAAGAAATCTGATTTGCCTTCCCCAAGAGAAAATTTCCAAAATTCAATCTATGGCACAGCTGGTGATCAAGTCCAACCAAGGCAGGATTATGTTCCTTGCCGGACTACTGGGGAAGATGATAGCCTGCCTTTGCTCAGTGCCATGGGCCAGATTTCATTCAAGGCCCCTGCAGAGGATACTTCAGCCTTATCAGACCTTGATCACTCAAAACAGAGACAAAACTATTCCTCTACCCTTCAATTTCCGAAAGTCCCTCCTCTGGTGGTGCCAAGATCACAGCCTCACCAAGGGGATGAATTTCGTGATAGAGGATCAGATACAGGTTTACTCAGATGCCAGCCTGGAGGGCTGGGGGGCCACCTGCCAGGGCCAGATGGCTCAGGGGGTGTGGTCGGCAACGGAGAGGAAAATGCACATAAATGTTCTAGAACTGAGAGCAATCCGCCTGGCTCTGATTCACTTCAAAACCCTAATATGCCGCAGACACGTACTAGTCCGCACGGACGTGTCTGCAAAGGCCCATCTAAACAAACGGGGGGGGGGGGTCAAAGTCTTCCAAACTCCATCAGGAAGCGGAAATCATTCTCTCCTGGTCAGAAATAAATCTTCTATCTCTTTCAGCAGAGCACATAAGAGGGGTTCTCAACCTCCTGGCCGACTGGTTGAGTCGACAGACTCTAGACCACTGGTTCCCAACCGGGGGTCCGTGGACCCCCAGGGGTCCACGAGAACTAAATTAAGGTCCGTGAAACAGAGTTATAAACCCATAATAAATTGATATTTTCAATTAAAAGTTCCCTATTATAAAAAATATATTCAAATATTATTCTAAGTTTAATGTTTAACTAACAGTTATGATTAAAGTTTATTTTCAAATTCTCGGAATTTTTATTTTGAACCTTGGGGTCCCTGCACCGTACAAAAAAGTCCTAGTGGTCCCTGGTCAAAAAAAGGTTGGGAACCACTGCTCTAGACGAAGGCGAGTGGTCTCTAAACAGGTCGGTGTTCGCCCAGATTGTGGACAGATTCGGACAGCCCAAGGCAGACCTATTTGCTTCAGGGTACAACCATCTACTCCCACGGTTCTTCACCCGCTATGCGCACAAGGAGGCGGAAGGCATGGATGCCCTGATGTCCTCATGGCCAAAGGGGCTACTGTTTTCCTTTCCGCCCATTCCCATCCTCCCCAGGGTCATAAGGAAGATCAGAAAGGAAGGAGCAAATGTCATCCTCATTGCTCCTCTATGGCCAAGGAGGCCCTGGTTCCCCAACCTGAAGGAATTGTCTGTATAGGATCTGTGGGAACTGCCACACATCCCAGACCTCCTGCATCAGGGTCCGTTACTCCACCCAGACCCAGCATGGCTTCACTTAACCGCCTGGAGATTGAAAGGAAGTTCCTCCTAGAGGAGGGGTATAGCTCACAGGTGGTAGAGACCATGTTAGAGGCACGAAAGCCTTCCACCAGGAGGATATACAACACCTCCTGGAGGGCCTTTGTGCTATGGTGTAGACACAAACACATAGATCCCCTGACACCGGGTATTCCTAAAGTCCTGCAGTTTCTTCAGGATGGAGTGGATCAGGGTTTAAAAGCCGCCACTTTGCGCAGACAGGTGGCAGCTATTTCCACTATTCTTTCTCCCGCTGGATCCCTTCCTTTGTCTAGGCATCCCTACATAACCGCCTTCCTAAAAGGGGTAACTCAATCTAGTCCCCCTACGATTCACCGCTTCCGAACGTGGCGCCTCAGTCTAGTTCTCAAAGCCCTTATGAAACCTCCCTTTGAGCCCATTAGGGACATTTCCCTGAGGATGCTGAGAATGAAGACCATCGTTCTCACCGCCCTTACTTCAGCTCGGCGAGTCTCCGAGCTCAGGGCGCTGTCTGCAAGGGAGGGTCTGTGCGTGTTTCACAAGGATAAGGTTGTCCTTAGAACAGATCCTTCCTTTATTCCTAAGGTGAATTCAGTGTTTCACTGGTCTCAAGAAATTCACTTGCCATCCTTTTGTCCCAATCCATCCCATCCAAGAGAGAGAGAATGGCATCACTTAGATTTAAGACGTCTTCTCAAAACTTACCTCAGGCGCACACAATCCATCAGACAATGCGATGCCTTATTCATTTCCTTGTCTAACCCTTCTAAAGGCCAAAAGATGTCTAGTGCCGCCATTAGCGGTGTGGTAAGACAATGTATTACAGAGGCTTACAGAGCCAGTAAGGTTCCACCACCTTCTGGCATCATTGCCCATTCCGTTCGCAGCGCGGCCACTTCCGCTGCCTTGGCTAAGCAGGCCTCATTAGATGAGATTTGCAAGGCTGCCACATGGTCTTCAGCATCAACTTTTGTAAGACATTCAAGATCGATTCCATGGCCTCGGCGGATGCAGCCTTCGGCAGAAGGGTTCTGCAGCACGTCTTGGATTGATCTTATTTTCCCTCCCATAATAATCAGCTCCTGGATATCCCATGAGTTCAAGATGACCTTCACCCATAACGAGAACGGAGTCTTGTTTACTCACCGTGAAGGCTCCCTCTGTTCTGGGTCGAAGGTCATCTTGCCCACCCAAATTGCACAAGAATTACTTAACCAAGACTTTCACAAAAACTTAATTAGGATTTTCAGTTCTGATACTTCAACACGGGATCACATTTTAATTTATGTGTGACATCCGCCATCTTATCCTGAACTTTGTTCACGTTACTTTTTGTTCCTTAATGTTATTTTTTCATTGGAGTTCATGTAATGTTTACAATCCATAAGGTGTTGCGTATGCTGCTGGCCTTGTACCTAACTGTCTCCTTAGCTCGGCGAGTCCGAAAACTGGATCTCCCACCCAGGGGACAGGAAGTGGATGAAAAAATCCTTTAGTCCTGCCTCCCTGGGCACGTGATGGTAATACCCACGAGTTCAAGATGACCTTCGACCCAGAACAGAAGGAGCCTTCATGGTGAGTAAATAAGGCTCAGTTCTAAGAGGACTCGCCCCCCCCTCAGGAATGCATGGATAGTGGCTTACGTCATTCTTCTCACCTCCACTGTATTCTCACAACAACCCTATGAGGTAGGTTACGCTGAGAGTGAGTGACAGGCCCAAGGCCACCCAGTGAGCATTAATGCTAGTTTTGAACCTGGGTCTCCAGATCCTAGCCCAACAGTCTAACCGCTACACCACAGACGCTGCCTGTCTGGATGCCCACAGCCTGGTTTAAAGGTGATGCTGGTCGTGGAGGGCCTTGCGATAGCTAGATAATGGTGACGATGGTATTAGTACTCCTGGTATTGCATCTAAAGCAAGTTAATCTGAAGTGGCTGGCGATATTACTTGTGCCTACATGCTTGTCACTTGTCAAATGCCACACCATCTGATGGCATCCATGTGTGAATGGGCTATTACAGATGTAGTATCACAGACAGGACCTCTGTATTGCCCGGTCTCCCCTCAGATGCAAAGGTACAAAGGCATTGCTCATACAGTCATGATGGATACAGTGATTGCTGCATAAATTCCTTCAATGCCTTCAGACTCCAGAATGGTCCAGGACTCTGAAGTCCTAAGCCCTGGTCTTTCTGTGTCATGTAATGATTCATAATCCTCTTTGAAATGTGGGGTTGATGTTTTGTGGTTTCAAAGTGTTTAGGAGACCACAGTGTTTCAAAGGGGCTTGGCAGTTGCGTTTTGACATCTCAAACTGCTTGGCTCATGCAGAGTTCTCCTAAGCTGGAAGTGCTTAGAACTGCTTCCATCTCTGTTTGACTTTGTCTTCTACTAAAGGGCACAGAGTATTTTCCTGTAGACTTCTCAAAATTGTTCATAGCAGAACAAACCAGCACTTCCATGTACTCTCTCCCCAGCCCAGGACTAATTACCGTGTGGATGTATCCGCCCGTGTGCCATTCTCCTTGATCTTTTTGTTGCAATCGGTTAACAAAGGTTCCCCTCACCAGAATTTGTTAAACACATAAAATGTTCCAACTTTTAAACCTCTGCCTGCAGGTGCAGAACGCCAGCGATTTGCTGATCAAACCTCTGGAAAACTTCCGTAAGGAGCAAATAGGACTCACCAAAGTAAGTCCCCCCCCTTCGTGATCAGTAGGCAAAAATTAACTTGCTTGTATGCTGAGATGTTAACAGAATGGCAATCTAGGGATTTATTTAAAAAAGAGCTTTTTCATACCGTCTCCTCAATTCACTGAAGCAGGAAATGTGAGATTGTGTGTGTCCCCTACAAAAAAAAGCACCCCTCTGTGTAGGTAACCGGCATGTTCTAGACTGGCCTTCTTTTGAAACCTTCCCCGTAGGTGTCTGGTTTTGGGTTTGCAAGGAGCTTTTGAGTGGTGCATCCAATAAATCATACACCTTGTATGTGCTGTTGGGACACAGTTGTCAAGTGATCTCCTGGTTCTGTGGACCTGGCCTCTCTCTGTAGAGTGGTCCTACCATCAAAGTGAAAACACATTTAAGTTCATTATTTTAAAAAAATGCTAATGGGACTGGCTTATATTTGTAAATTTCCCACATTGAAAAGCAATCCTTTATATAGATGGAAAAGTTAATTTCTCTCTCACTATCAAAAGTTGCTGTCTGTAATCTCCCCTTGACATGGAGACTTCTGAAGCAAGCTGTCATTACAAAGTGGAACCATAATGGTGCAGGTTGAGTGAGATGAAGTGGTGGTGGGGGGAAGGGCTGGTGTGTGTGGGGAGGAAGGAATCGCGGATCTTGCAGAAAGTCATGAAAGACAATGCAGAGGATTCCATGGCCTCTGTCTTACCACCTTGCACCTGTGAAGTCCGAACCCCCTTGGAGCGTGTGAACAAAAACAAGAAGAGTAAGTGAAGACCGTGAGCTCCACTCTTGGCTGGTCTTTTGATCCTTCACTCAGACACTTGTTTAAAGGTTCATTGTTGTGGATCCTGTATTCTCCCATCCATTTCCCTTATCATTTCCTTCCTTTCTATTTGATGTATAGATCTTCCCCTCCTTAATTTTATCTAATTCCATTGTTTAACATTCTGATCCTAACAGCCAACTAGAAGGTGAATGTAAGGAATCCCCAGGTAGGGTTGTTTTGGACCCCATAGAGATAAATCTTTTTGCCTCTTTTTCTACACTTTCCCCTTGTGAACAGGACAAGATGATCAATTGATTCAGGTATTTACAGCAGAGAAACTTTGTAAAGGTGCTTTTCAAATGGATCCTAGAACTATATATGATCAGGCCCTCGCAGCATTTTTAAATGACTTTAAAATGGCAGAGGTGTCCTCGTGGTGGCCAGAAGTGTGCTGTCGTGTCTCGTTTGGTCCTTAGAGAATATACTTCATAACCAGTCAGCATGGAGCACCTCCCAGCTCTGGTAACTTGTGTCAACTATCATACTAGAGTGGGAAGGCATTAATAAGAACATAAGAAAGGCCCTGCTGGATCAGACCAAGGCCCATCAAGTCCAGCAGTCTGTTCACACAGTGGCCAACCAGGTGCCTGTAGGAAGCCACTAACAAGACGAGTGCAGCAGCACCATCCTGCCTTTGTTCCATTGCACCCAAAACAATAGGCATGCTCCTCTGATACTAGAGAGAATAGGTATGCAGCTTGACTAGTATCCATTCTAACTAACAGCCATGAATACCCCTCTCCTCCATGAACACGTCCACTCCCCTGTTAAAGCCTTTCAAGTTGGCAGCCATCACCACATCCTGGGGCAGGGAGTTCCACAATTTAACTATGCGTTGTGTGAAAAATACTTACTTTTATCTGTTTTGAATCTCTCACCCTCCAGCTTTAGCAGATGACCCCGTGTTCTAGTACTATGGGAAAGGGAGAAAAACTTCTCCCTGTCCACTCTCTCCAAACCATGCATAATTTTATAGACCTCTAATATGTCTCCCCTCAGCCGCCTTCTTTCCAAGCTAAACAGCCCTAAGCTTCTTAACCGCTCCCCATAGGACAGTTGCTCTAGTCCCCTAATCATTTTGGTTGCTGTTTTCTGCACCTTCTCAAGCTCTGTAATATCCTTTTTTTAGGTGTGGTGACCAGAACTGTACACAGTATTCCAAGTGTGGTCTCACCATAGATTTGTACAAGGGTAGTATGATATCAGCAGTTTTATTCTCTATTCATCGTCTAATTATGGCCAGCATGGAATTTGCCTTTTTTACAGCAGCCGCACACTGGGTTGACATCTTCATTGAGCTATCCACTACCACCCCAAGATCCCTTTCTTGGTCTGTTGCTGCCAGCACAGATCTCATCAGTGTATATGTGAAGTTGGGATTTTTTGTCCCAATATGCATCACTTTACACTTACATTGAATATCATTTGCCATTTTAATGCCCATTCTTCCAGTATGCAGATATCCTTCTGGAGCTCTTCACGGTCCGATTTTGTTTTAACCACCCTAAATAATTTGTTGTCATCTGCAAACTTGGCTACTTTACTGTTTAATCCCAACTCCAGGTCATTGATGAGCAGGTTGAAAAGCACCGGTCCCAACACAGATCCCTGAGGCACCCCACTGCTCACATCCCGCCATTGTGAGAACTGACCATTGATTCCTACTCTCTGCTTCCTATTTTTCAGCCAGCTCTCAATCCATAAGAGGACTTGTCCTCTTATCCCGTGACTATGAAGTTTGCTTAGCAGTCTTTGGTGGGGGACTTTGTCAAAAGCTTTTTGGAAATCCAAATACACAATATCCACAGGCTCATTCCTGCCAAATGCTTATTGACGTTTTAAAAAAACTAATAGGTTAGTGAGACATGGCCTATCCTTACAGAAGCCATGCTGGGTTTTGTTGCAGGGCCGTGAACCACCTCAGCGTCCACACCTGCTTTTTCCATTAAAAGATCCGCCTTCGGCTTCAGCAGTGCCAGGAAAAGTGGAATTTTCCCCGTTTCCTTAAAACAGAGAACACAGCAGACAGCGAACAGGGACCCTTAACCCTCCGGGTCCTATAGAGTTCACCATGGGTTAAATGGACAGGAATCAAGGGTAACAAACACACTTAAGTTTGTTAAATTAAATGGACAGGAGTCAAGGGTAACAAACACACTTAAGTTTGTTAAATTAAATGTCACACTTCCAAACTTAACAAACTTAAGTGTGTTTGTTACCCTTGACTCCTGTCCATTTAACCCATGGGTGGGCTCCCCCAACAGAGGAGCGGCGGTCGGGCCAGAGCCGGCACGCAGCGAGCGGCATGGCCTGGCTGCGGGCCAACTGGGGGATGGGCGGAGCCAGGGGAGGGCAGACCCCAATATAGGCTCGGGGGTGGAGCTGGGGGAGGGGTTGAAAGGGAGGAGGGCTTAGATAAGGGAGGAAAGAGCGGAGGCCGAGGAGGAGCTTGTGAGACCAGCTGACCTGGCCATGGTGCGACATCGGGCGAAGCTGATGTGACTCTTGAGTGCCAGCCTAAGCAGAGTTCTACCCTTGGGCTTCAAGAGACTTAGAAAGATGTGACTGTGCTTGGGATGGCACTGTTCAATAGTTCTAAGAACATCAGAATAGCTCTGCTGCCAGATCAGACCAGTGAGGGTCCATCTAGTCCAGCATCCCGTCTTACACAGTGGCTGACCAGTTCCTCTGGAGGCTTAACAACAGGGAATTGAGGCTGAGGCCTTCCCCGATGTTGCCTCCTGGAACTGGAATCCAGAGGTTTACTGCCTCGGTATGTGCAGGTTCCTTTTAATCACCATGGCTAGTAGCCGCCTATAGACCTTTCCTCCATGAATTTGTCTAATCCTCTTTTAACAGAATGGCTGAATGAGGTCAGCTTGGCCTTCCTCCTCTTCAGCACAGGCAAAAACTTGGGTTGGAGCCCAGTTTTCCATGCCAGATTTACCAGCTACAGAAGGTCAACAAGGAGAGGCTGAGGGGAGCGTTGAGCTGTAATTCTGCCTCATCATGTCCAGCAACACCTGAATCTTCCAGAGCTTGCCTCAGTGTTAAGAACATAAGAAAAGCCATGCTGTATCAAACCAAGGTCCATCAAGTCCCGCAGTCTGTTCACACAGTGGCCCACCAGGTGCCTCTAGGAAGCCCACAAACAAGACAACTGCAGCAGCATTATCCTGCCTGTGTTCCACAGCATCTAATATAATAGGCATGCTCCTCTGATCCTGGCGATAATAGGTATGCATCATGACTAGTAGCCATTCTTACTAGTAGCCATGAATAGCCCTCTCCTCCATGAACATGTCCGCTCCCCTCTTAAAGCCTTCCAAGTTGGCAGCCATCACCACATCCTGGGGCAGGGAGTTCCACAATTTGACTATGTGCTGTGTTGAAGGGAAGAGAATTCTTGGAGAATACTCTGCCTTTTCTCAGAGCACCCAAGGTTTTTATTAAGCGATATTACAATGGATAGCAAAGGTCAGGCAGTGATTACACAATGGAACTAAAACAAGGCATACAAAGATCAATGATTAATGAGATCAAAAGGAAAGAAAGACAATGACACATTCCATCTTAAAGTCAGCATCCTTAGAGCAAACATTTGGCTGTCTGGTACCTTAAAATGAGTGGATTAACCGAAGCTAATCCCTTTAAGGTTGCTACACTGTGAGGAGGTCATCATACAGTTAGTGAACTTTAGACAGTATATAGCAAGAGATGAGACATATGAACTGTTATGATCTAATATTCTCAAAAGCAATCAGGGCCTGCCCAGGGATTGCCATATTACCCATAAGAGTTTTCTACATCTCATCTTTTTCTTTTTTATATTGAGAAAGCAATTTATATGCATATGGAAGATGATCTCTGGTTAAATAGAGGACCTTTGGAGCAGGGAAAATTAGCTGTTTGCCTTGCTGAAATAAAGCAGGGATACATTGTAGAAAACAGCTGATTACGCAAAGAAATAAAAAACAAAGGCTATACATATGCAACTGGGTAAGCTGAGTCTTAATTAACTGGCTGTTGTCGGTGAGATTAAAGCAACACATTCAGTTTGAGACAAAAGATGAACATTAGAGTCACATTGCGCATCTAATATTTGTGATTCCCGTTTTGTCTTTTGGCTACTAAAATTATTTTTATCAGGAAGTAAAATGGAGAATCGGCTAAGACAACATTGTACTGCTGACAAATTGGCAGGAACATAATTAAAGGTTCGCTGTCCACATGTAGAAAACCCATCCAGATGGCAAAGGAAATTTAGACATAATTTTGATACATAATTTTGATACATTGATACAAGATACATTTTGAGGTTTAGAATAGTTCCATAAAGCTGGTTTAAGATGAACACTCCAGAAATTTTAGAGAAGGTACAATTTACCATGTGAATACAGGAAATGTTTTCAAGTGAAGCAATAAAAAGGAATATATAAAGATCACGCATCTGCAGGGAGTTTATATGTAGGTGTTCCTTAATTAGCTTTGGGTAGAATATTGAATATCAGATTCATTTGGAAATTTACAGGATGTTTACATACAGGAATACAAACAAGCAAAAATGCGATACATTAAATACATTATATACATTAGATATATTAGATAAACGTTCCCAGATATTAAATTGTAGGTGATCAGCAAAACTGACAACTTGAACTCTTTGACTTCCTATTATTAACATAATACACAAAATTGTCATTGAATTAGCAGTGAGCTGAGCAAAAATTCTCAATTAACAGTTAAACGATTATGAGAAAATAAAATTATGAAATTATGATGTATTCACTTCTAATGTAGGGGCCCACATTTCATCCTTTTTAAATTGTTTTTGTAGAACTGTTTTTACAGTCGAAATGTATGGAATTCCATGGCATAGCTTGATATCTCATTGTGTACAAAACATTTGAAATGCTTGGGATACATATGTAGGGGCATTATCAGTGGCTTAAGGGACAGTCCCTTGCAGTCTTTATTACATAATAAAAGTATATGGAAGATCATTCCCTTTTTTTGGCGGGAGTAGCTAGTGTCAGAAGTGGGATGAGGTGAGAAACTTTGTACAGAACAAAAACATAAAGATTAAAACATGTAAAATCAACAATAAAACACAAAATAGTCAAGCACTTGAGCAAAGGGAGATAAATTGAATCTATAAAATTCGGTTTTGTAAGAGAAACAAGTGAAGGGTTCCTTTTTCAGTTGCTTTGCCCTTTCCAGATAACGTCAGAGGGCGGAGATCAGCAGGGAGGCTGCAGCAGTTTAACCCGTGTTGCTGAATGCCAGGGGTTCTCCTGCCTGGAGATGGCATAGAGGAGTAGCAGAGGAGCCTGCAGCAGGGAGGTCCACCAGTAGCTGCTGTGGCTCGAGAGCAGAGACCTGCATACTTAAGGATAGAACTTAGACACATTAGTGGCTGGAAAGGCGCTGTGCGAGAGCATTGCACCTTGAAGCAGAGCAAACAAGACAAAAAAAATCATTGCGGCAGAGAGAGCTGAATGCAGTCAGTTCTTGTGGTAGAAAGGACCTTGCAGGAAGAAAGTTAGTGAAAAGAGCCTGGCAGGGCATGCCAGGGCATGCATAATTAGGTGCTGCTAAGAGGAGAGTTGCAAAGCTAAGATAAAGCATGACGAAAGTTTTTATTTCCCTCCCCCTCCTCTTTTCCGAGGAGTGGAATGTATGTCTTGGGTGCTAAAAGCAGGCAGATATCCATATGATAAAGATCAGTTACAGTTGGCAGGATAGGAGATAGAACTGGGCATCCTAAAGCAGATTGACATAACTAATTAAGGCAATATACATATTTATAAAATAAATTGAAAAAGGTGTCTCTCTCTCACACTGCTAGAGGAAAGAAAGCAAGATTACTGAGGGGTCCTTTAGGGGAACCCCAGCATACATGAAGTTAAAATAAAGGTGTACTCAAAAGGGAAAGGAAACAAAAAATAAACAAAGAGAAATAGCAATAGCCTATGGTTAAAAAAGCACTTAAAACAAGTAAAAATACTTACCAAGAAGGACAGAGTGTACAAACTTAACAATAGCTTTCCAAAATAAAAAAAAGGCAAACTGTAATGGAACTTGCTATGACAGGCAAAAACCAAAAGTGCAACCAAAATGGGAGCTCGAAGCACAGGCTGAATATATGTTAATTTGGAATAAAAGCAACAAATGGGAAAACGCAAAAACTTATTTTGAGTTAAAATTCCGGTGCCCGGGGTCGTTTTTAGTCTCCAGGGCATACTATAATTTTTAATATTAACTAGATTAGAATAGGACTAATTTTATGGTAGTTTTGAATTAAAATGTATCCTTTAAACAAAATAAAAATGGCATACAAAAAAACCATTACTAAACAGGGAAAAAAGCCTGCTCATGAGCGGGAAGGATGACCCATGAAAGCATTGTACAAAAAGGTTAGACCTTGTACCATGAGGGTTTTATTATGATACTAACAGACTTTAAAACTATCCAATTCCAGAATGCTAATCCAAAAATGACGCTGCAGTGTCCCGTGTTTGTTAGAATTTATGTGCCAATTGTGGAGACATGCAGTGGTCAAGCAAATATTGAATTCCTTTAAATGAAGGCAAAAATAGAATGGAGCAGGTATTTCTATGCTTGTGCAGAGTGGCGGCACAAACAAAAGACTGTTGGAGCTTGCTGAGGAAGGCAAACACACACAAAAATAAAACAGGACGAAAGATTGGAGGGCAGGACAGAAGCGCAGAGTGTGAGAGTCCCAATCCCCTGTGCTACTTCGCCAAATCACTCGCTCAGACTTGGTGCAGAAACAAAGGATTTATTGAAGGCTTCAGAAGATATGAGCAGACACGGATTCAAAGTTACAAGTGAACTAGCTTATCGGGATTACAGTATATATCTACTACAGGGCAAAAGGTTCACACTCCTGTTGTGAGAAACTGCAAGACAGATTGGTGCAATACAAAACATCAAACAGTCCCAAGGAGACAGTGAGGGCTATCAGCACTTCAAGGCCGGGCCCGGCCTGAGGGAGTGGAGGCAGGAAGCGCAGCAGGGGAGGGAGAGCTGGCACCTGGGCAAGATAGATGGGCCGTGAGACCCAGGAAGGCACGGGGAGGTGTGAACTGTTCTTTGCGAGTTCAAAGGGGAGGGAATGAGGAACCCGGAGAAGTCAGAAACACATGGCCCTCACATTCTGCCCCCCTTAAGGCCCCCCTCCCGCAAGGTCGGAAGGCTGAGGCTTATCAGGATAAGCGCAATGAAACTCCTGAACGAGGCGAGGGGCCGCCATGTGGGGGGCTGCAACCCACTCATCGTGCACGGGACCCAGATGTTTCCATCGAACAAAGTAAAACAGTTTTCCCTTTTTCCACTTGCTGTCTAAGACCTTGGACACTTCCAAGTGTGTATCCCCTCCCACAACCGTCGGCAGCTCAGGTTTGGGTGGGGGATGGAATTGCGGGGCGGCTATGTAGGGTTTGAGTAGACTAATATGGAAGACAGGGTGGACGCCCCGCAAGGTTTTCGGAAGGTCCAATTCCACCGTGACCTCGTTGATCACCCGGGATATGGGGAAGGGACCCACGTAACGATCATTGAGTTTTTTGCAAGGTCGGAGAGAGCGCAGGTTTTTGGTGGAGAGATAAACCTGTTCCCCCACCTTGAGTTCCCACCCCGGGGAGCGATGCTTGTCTGCTTGCTCTTTGTATTTACGCTTGGCCCGTTCAAGGTTCTTTTGTAACCAGGGCCAAGAGGACCGGACTACTTGCACCCACTCTTGAACTTCGGGTACCGCCTCGAGTTCGGGGGTGACGGGGGTGGAGCCGAAGGGGCCAAAGTCTGTCCCGTACACCACCTGGAAAGGGCTAAACCCCGTTGAGGAATGGGGAGCATTGTTATACGCATACTCAGCAAAAGGCAGCAGATCTACCCAATCGGTGATAATTGACATAACACCTGAGGTAACATTCAACCACTGCATTCACTCGTTCGGTCTGCCCATCGGTCTGCGGGTGGTAGGCTGAAGAGAGTCCTTGCTCTTCCACCCCCATCAATTTTAGGAAGGCCCGCCAGAATTTGGCAACAAACTGAACCCCCCTGTCGGAGAGGACCTTCTTGGGGACCGAGTGAAGCCTGAGGACATGGGTGACAAACAACCTGGCCAGTCCCTGGGCCGAGGGGAGCCCGGCACAGGGCACAAAGTGGACCTGTTTGGAGAACAGGTCCGTGATTACCCAGAGTACCGTCTTGCCCCGGCTGGGAGGCAGATCGGTGATAAAGTCCATGGCTATTACCTCCCAGGGTCGGGAGGGGACCTCCAAGGGTTTCAGAAGCCCGGGAGGCTTTCCCATTCGTTTTTTGGCCGTGGCGCAGGTGGGGCAGCTGCGCACGTACAGTTCCACATCCGCTCTCATGCTAGGCCACCAAAATTGTCGTCTCACCAAGTGTAGGGTTTTTACGAAGCCGAAGTGACCCGCAAGTTTGGCGCCGTGGACTAATTCCAACACCTCCTTGCGGAGAGGCGCCGGAACATAAAGTTTCCCCCCTAGTGTCCACCAGGAACCCTGTTGCTCTAGGCCGGCAGGAAGAACCTGCTGCTCCGCCTCCTGTAAGGAGGCGTCCCGGAGGCGCCGCTGAAACGCCTCCGGGATTCCTTTGAGCAAGGGATCGCCCGGTGAGCGAGCTTGCGATCTGGTGGTGACGGCCAGTCCCCGGACCTCCCCTCGTTGTTCGGGGGTAAACAGGGAGTCCACGGGACGGTCAAAATCATTGCGGTACTGGGGCAGTCGGGACAGAGCATCGGCCAGGGCATTCTCTTTACCGGGAACATGTTTGAGTGTGAACCGGAATTTGGCGAAGAATTGAGCCCAACGAATCTGTTTCGCGTTGAGCTTTCGGGCTCCCTTCAGAGCCTCCAAATTCTTGTGATCGGTCCACACCTCAAATGGACTCTCTGCCCCTTCCAGGAAGTGCCTCCAAATGGTGAGAGCATGTTTGACTGCTGCCGCCTCCTTCTCCCAAATGGCCCAGTTAATCTCGGACGGGGAAAACTTCTTAGAGAAGTAGGCGCACGGCCGTAAGGCGCCGCCGTCCTCCCGTTGCAGCAGCGCCCCTCCCATAGCTACATCCGAGGCATCCACCTGGACTACAAAAGGTCTATTGCAGTCCGGGTGGGCCAGGACCGGCTCGGACGAAAAGAGTAGTTTTAAATTATCAAAGGCCTGCTGACAAGGAGGAGACCACTGCAAACGGGCGGAAGGTAGAGCGGCGTTTGCCCCTTTCCCCTTGGTGCGCAAGAGGGAAGTGAGGGGAAGGGCCACTTGGGCGAAGTTGGGGATAAAGTTGCGGTAGAAATTGGCAAACCCCAGAAACTGCTGTAACTGTCGGCGCGTGGAGGGGGGTTCCCAATCCTTAACCGCCCGAACCTTGTCGGGGTCCATCTCCAAACCTTGGTGGGAGATGACATATCCTAAGAACGTTATGGAAGGTTGGTGAAATTCACACTTGGACACTTTAGCATACAGTTTATGGTCCCTAAGCCGCTGGAGTACCTCACGCACCAGACGGACATGTTCTTCCATAGTTTCCGAATAAATGAGAATGTCATCTAAGAACACTACCACCCCACGAAATAACAAATCATGTAACACATCATTAATCAATTGCATGAACACGCTGGGAGCCCCCGAAAGTCCGAACGGCATGACTAAGTATTCAAACATGCCAAAACAGCTGGAGAAGGCTGTCTTGGGTTCATCCCCCTCCTTGATACGGATGCGGTGGTAGGCTTCCACCAAATCCAATTTGGTGAAAATTCGGCCCTCCTTCAATTGTGCTAGCAGGTCTGGAATGAGAGGGAGGGGGTAAGCGTTAGACTGGGTGACAGCATTCAGCCTGCGAAAGTCAATGCACAGTCTCAAATCCCCTGTCTTCTTCTTGACGAAGAAGGCAGGGGCAGAATACGGGGCTTTAGACGGACGGATAAAACCCCGGGCTAAGTTAGTGTCCAGGTAGTCCCGTAGGACCGCTTTCTCATTAGGGCTCATGGGACAAACCTTTCCCTTGGACAGCTTGCCTTCCCCCACAATCTCAATGGCGCAGTCGGTTTCTCGGTGTGGGGGCAGTTCATCACATTCCCTCACATCGAATACATCCGCAAACTGTACATAGTCGGAGGGTAGCTGGGGTGGAGCGGTAACAGGCGCCGGGGAGCCCACCAACGCGGCGGCTGGGGTGCAGAACACTTGGTCCTTATCGTGTAGAAGGCAGGGGTCCTCGGGGAAAGTGAGCGTCCGCTTAACCCAGTCTATGGAGGGATTATGTCCCCGCAACCAATTCATCCCTAACACCACGGGGGCTACAATGGGGGCGATGGTAAAATAAAGTCTTTCCCAATGTTCCCCAACGGCCATGACCACTTCCGTGGTGCGGTGGGTAACCGGCCCTTTTTTAAAGTCACTACCGTCCATTTGTGAAAAACGGAGGGGGGTCGGGAGCCGTTTGCGCCCGACGCATAACTTCTTGGCTACTTCCTCACTCATTAAGGTCCGGGCGCACCCGGAGTCAACCAAGGCGGGAAACTCTAATCCCGGACCTCCTTTGGCTAGGGAAAGGTGGACTCGGATATACACATTTTCCTCTTGGGCGCTTACCATTGGGGGAGCTCCTTGCACAACAATCGGAACGGTCTGCTGAGGAGCCCCTCTTACAGCAGACCAACGGCTTTTTTTGCCGGCATCTCCCACTCTTCCTCCTCGCTGGACGAAGGAGATGGGGTAATTGTATTCCGTGACTCGGCGGAGTCAAAGGTGGCATTTGTAATCCGGGATCCCGATGGACCGGAGGAAGTGGACGCTTCCTCTTGGGTGCGCGCGTGCAGCGCCGAGGGCGCGCTCCGGCGACCGGGAGCACTACTCCGGCGTCGAGGTTGGCCCTCCGCTGGGGCTTTCTCTGGTTCGGACGGACGAGGCGGGGGAGGACGCCCGGTACGGGACGGGCATGTCGAGGCGAAGTGACCCTTGCCTCCGCATACCAAGCACACTCCCGCTTCGAAGCGCTTGCGGCGTTCAGCAGCCGAGGGGCCGCTGCCTCCCGGTGTTCGGGGATCTCTGGGCCCGCCTGGCTTGTCCCCTCGCCGCTGAAGATCGCGACCGGTGCGCAGCTTGGACAGATTCAGTAGTTGCTTACGATTTTCAATGTCTGCCGCATGGCGTACCCAACCCTCGACATCAGGGGGATTACCCTGCATGAAAGCCCAGTGTTGCAGGTCCGGATTCAGTCCCTCCCTGAAGCACTGTACCCGGGTGGCTTCACTCCAATCCAAGATTCTACTCGATAGGGACTGGAATTCGCTTGCATACTGCGCCACCGACTTAGTCCCTTGGCGCAGCTGCATCAAGTTGGCCTTAGCCCGCTCCCCCAGGTTCGGGTCCTCGAACCGGTTCCGGAGAGCAACCATAAACTCATCTAGACTCCTTAGTACAGGGGAGCGGAGTTCGTACTGCAGCACCATCCAGGCTGCCGCCTCGCCTTGCAAGAGGGAGGCCACGTACTGGACCCGGGACTCCTCGGAGGTGAAGGTCCGGCCCTGCTCACGCATGAAAATGTCCACTTGGACTAAAAAGAAAGTCAATTGATCCCCCGACCCATCGTACGTGATCTTCAGGTCACGGCGGGCCGGGGCGCTAGGAGGGACGGGAGGGGTTACCGGTGCCCCGTCTGGGGGGTTACCGGGGGGTGGCTGTACCTTCAGCGCGTCCAGAGCGGCTGCCATCTGGCCCATCACAGCCTGCATGGTATCCATGCGTGCCAGCATGGTCTGGCGCTCCTCTTGCCATTGCCTCCATTCCTCATCCATCAGGGCCTCCCTTCGAGCGAGGTCGCCTTCGAGTCCCGTGCCGGATAAGGCCAAGCGGCGGTGTTTCGCCTCGGTCCGTGAGAGCGACCAGTCCTTGGGGGAGTCCAGCCAGGAGTTGAAAGGGTTCTTGGGCTTCGTGCCCAAGTCCGGTCCCGGCTTAGGGACCACGGGTATCTTCCGTTTGGCTTCCTCCTCCTTGGGGTCTTGAAGCACCGGTGCCTCGCGCTTGTCCGGTGAACTGGGGGGTGTAGTGGGATCCTCCTCGCCTTGCATCGCTGTCCCGTCCGGTACAGGTGCAGAGCGAAAAAGGCAGGGACTTGTAACTTAATGTGAGAGTCCCAATCCCCTGTGCTACTTCGCCAAATCACTCGCTCAGACTTGGTGCAGAAACAAAGGATTTATTGAAGGCTTCAGAAGATATGAGCAGACACGGATTCAAAGTTACAAGTGAACTAGCTTATCGGGGTTACAGTATATATCTACTACAGGGCAAAAGGTTCACACTCCTGTTGTGAGAAACTGCAAGACAGATTGGTGCAATACAAAACATCAAACAGTCCCAAGGAGACAGTGAGGGCTATCAGCACTTCAAGGCCGGGCCCGGCCTGAGGGAGTGGAGGCAGGAAGCGCAGCAGGGGAGGGAGAGCTGGCACCTGGGCAAGATAGATGGGCCGTGAGACCCAGGAAGGCACGGGGAGGTGTGAACTGTTCTTTGCGAGTTCAAAGGGGAGGGAATGAGGAACCCGGAGAAGTCAGAAACACATGGCCCTCACACAGAGGCTGTTCCTTCCCTCACAATTCTTGACAATTCAAAATACATACTGAGTGCCAATTAATTTTCAAAACAAAATCATAAAAGCAAGAACTATTTGATTATGGTACTTATGAAATAAACTCTGTTTCCATATAAGTGTAACATAAAATTGATTCACTTAAAAAGGAAGAAAGCTTGCCCCTGGGAGGAGCAGCGCTTCCCAGGTGAGAGAGGAAGATTCATGAGACCATCAGGGCCTAGAGAGCCCATGTGTCTGTACTCCTAACACAAACATAAAAGCCATGAGGGAAAACAAAAATGAGAGGGGTTCGAGTGCCCTGATGCACTCCTACCTGATTTGTATCTGCTTATTTGTAGACAATTCAAAAACCTTTCCCCAAGTTCCTATTAAATAATCCCATTCTGTGGCTTCTGAGCTACAGTCTCAGGCAAAAAGCCACTCCTACAATTTTTACTTTCCCAAATATCTACTTCTCTATTAATATATGCAAAATGAAGCAAATGGAGTAGACATATTACTGAAATCATACTAAACATATTACTGAAGTCATGCTAAACATATTACTGAAAACATTACTAAACATATATTACTAAAAATATATTACTGCACAGTAATACACACCAAAAGTAAATAAAATTACATAACTTATACTTTATACTTAAACTATAATGCAAAATAAGCAGGTTAAAAGAGACTAAAGGATAAATAACTTTCCTGAAATTCATATCACACAAGAACTGTAGCAAGACTTTTATTAATCCATGGTACCTTAAGGATTAACAAAAAACCTGTTTAGAAAATTCTAGAATTTTTGGTTCTCATAGGTTATCCGGGCCGTGGTCTTGGTATTTTCTTTCCTGACGTTTCGCCAGCAGCTGTGGCCGGCATCTTCAGAGGAGTAACACTGAAGGACAGTGTCTCTTCAGTGTTACTCACTGTAATAAAGTCTTGAAAACATGTTAACCATCAACAATAACTTGAAATAAATTTAAAATGTTAGACCCATAGGGTATGGACTTTTTCCTTTTCCTGTATTCTCAAGGAGGTGGCACCTCTGTGACTGGAATTTTTGCAAGAGCCCAAAGGGCACATTGGGTGCTGGCTGCCAAAATTACCTGAGCCAGCTGAGCTTGTGCTTCCTATGTAGAAAACTGCCTTTTACCTATCATGTGATCTGTTGTCCTTGCTTCACTAAAAACTGAATGAGAAAGAGGGGCATAATTAATTTGAACATTTCCTTGTGCATCCTTCCCATATGTAATAGGACATTCCTCCAATAATTCTGCCAGCCCCTCAGCCTCCACCTTGCCATTATCTGTCACTCCTTCCACCATTTGTTCAAAGGCATTTTTGATCACAGGACCTAGAGAACTTGCATTTGTTTTTTCCTCTGGAGGAGGAGCTGAGCACTCAGGAGGAGTTACTACAAGTAACTGATACTGAGATGGAGGGGAGACAGTTGATAAGGTGAGGCGAGGACTGTCAGAGGGACCAAATTTCTCAATGGCATACCGACACAAATGCCAGAGCTACAGGGTATGAATGGGTGCTCTTGGCTCAGTGTGAAGAACCTTTCCTATTTTTCCCAATCTCCCAATCTTAGGGATCCTTGTTCAGGGTACCAAGGACACTGTTCCCCTATTTCTTGAACCAGCTGAGAAAGCTGTGAGCTGGAAATGCTCTGTCCTATCTTCTCTAAAAGATACCTCAATTCCTCCACATGTTTCTGCTGTAGAGCAGAGAGGGAGGAGCCCATAATTACCAGGGATTCTGTAAACAGAATGAAGGGTGCACCTCGAAGCCCGTGCCAGGCGAAGTAAGCGGGCTGGGATTCGGTCCCTGTTCCACGGGCGCCAGATGAAGGGAAGAGACAGACAATTCTGTATCTTGAATTCTTGGAGAATACTCTGCCTTTTCTCAGAGCACCCAAGGTTTTTATTAAGCGATATTACAATGGATAGCAAAGGTCAGGCAGTGATTACACAATGGAACTAAAACAAGGCATACAAAGATCAATGATTAATGGGATCAAAAGGAAAGAAAGACAATGACACATTCCATCTTAAAGTCAGCATCCTTAGAGCAAACATTTGGCTGTCTGGTACCTTAGAATGAGTGGATTAACCGAAGCTAATCCCTTTAAGGTTGCTACACTGAGGTGAGGAGGTCATCATACAGTTAGTGAACTTTAGACAGTATATAGCAAGAGATGAGACATATGAACTGTTATGATCTAATATTCTCAAAAGCAATCAGGGCCTGCCCAGCGATTGCCATATTACCCATAAGAGTTTTCTACACTGTGTGAAGAAATACTTCCTTTTGTCAGTTTTGAATCTCTCCCTCCAGCTTCAGCAGATGACTCCATGTTCTAGTCTCTCTCCATACCATGCATAATTTTATATCTATTCCTAGATATAATTTTTATATCTATTCCTAGACGCCTAGGAATGTTAACCGCAAATAGGAAATAGCTTTATGAGAATTCTCCCAGCACAGAAAGCCATAGGGAGGTATTTTCCCACTGCTCTGGGGGGCATTTTTTGAGGTAGAGGTCCCAAACTTTCAGGGTAGTTTGGGGGGCCCCTCCTTGCAAGAACCCCTGTGTTTGATGAGGATTGGGTCTGGGGGTCCGGAGTTATGGGGTCTGGAAGGGGGCAAGCCCCCTTCTCCATAAAAACCAATGTAAAACCTTTTGCATTGGTTTTAATGGAGAAGGGGGCTTGCCCCCTTCCAGACCCCATAACTCTGGACCCCCTGACCAAATCCTCACCAAACTCAGGGGTTCTTGCAAGGAGGGTCCCCCCAAGCTACCCTGGAAGTTTGGGATCCCCACCTCAAAAAATGTCTCCCCCGAGCTGCGGAAAGCCCCAAAAGGGCTTTAAATTGCCAAATTTGTCTGGGAATGCTGAATTTCCTGCCGAATTCGGCATGCCCGAACGGGGGGGGGGGCGCGTCGGAATTCGGCTGAATCCGAACCAAGCCAAAAAATTTTTTTTCAACAGCCCTGCTGATTCCTCTTTTGCCCACTAGTAAAGGGAGTCACTTCCGGTTTTGTCTAGCATTTGCAGTCGCGGCTGGTTTGTGGTTTGTGCATTCGTAAGGGATGTTGTGTTGTGATGTGTGCAGCTCAAAGACCTAGGTGTGCACATGTGCCTGCATATTCACCACTGTTTTTGTATATCTTGCCAATGTTGTCAAACAGCCGGTGTAGGTTTGGTTGTATTTGGGGGTTCCGTACTGAATACTAGCCAACATGGTGTAGTGGTTCAGAGCGGCAAAATATAATTTGGAGAACTGGGTTTGATTCTTCACTCCTCCACATGAGCGGCGGACTCTAATCTGGTGAACCGGTTTGGTGTCCCCACTCCTCCACATGAAGCCTGCTGGTTGACCTTGGGCCAGTCACAGTTCTCTCCGAACTCTCTCGGCCCCACCAAACCTCACAAGGTACCTGTTGTGTGTGTTGGGGGGAGGGAAGGCGATTGTAAGCTGCTTTGAGACTCCTTACTGAGAAAAGCGGGTTATAAAAACCAATTCCTTTTTCTTCTAAAGAGTCACTATACAAGTTGCCAGAGTAGACCGGCACCTGGGAAGCTTGGAGGGAGGGAACTGAGGGTCAGAGCCCGATTTTGCTTTAAAATCCACTGGGCAAGTCTCAGGACTGTGGTCGTCTCTCACGAAACCTACCCAAATGGTGGCTGTGAGGTGAAAAACCGTCTTTTTGAGCAGCACAAAGGATTGGTGGGTATAATTCTCCTAACTAGGATTTTAAATTGTGGGGTTTTAGGTGTTTTTTTAAAATATAGTTGTTTTGTTTACATTGTAAGCCACCTTGAGTTCTGCAAGGATGGTAGGTGCCTAATAATTTTTTTAAGTAATTTTTATTTTTAAAAGCACAGCTGCCGTGTAGCTCACCTTTCTGACAAGTGAGGAGGGTGCACATTTGTCAAGTACAAAAAAGTCTCATAAGCAGAGGTTGGCTTGTTGATCTTTTTGGAACACCCATGCTCTACTCAGAAACGTCAGAAATAATATCAGTAATGATGATTGACTTTCCCTGCTGAACAGTCTGGGGTTTTTCATGCACACAGGAGTGTCTTCTGGTTGGACATGAACTCCTCTTAAAAAAAAAGAAAGAAAGAAAGAAAAGACAAAAAACCCCTGCAACTGCTCTTAACTGCTTTTTGTCCTGACTACAGGAAAGGAAAAAGAAATTTGAGAAGGACGGTGAGAAGTTTTACTCTGTGTTAGACCGCCACTTGAATTTATCTTCAAAGAAAAAGGAAGCCCAGCTACAAGAAGTAAGTGTAGAGCTTTTTGTTTATCCCTGGAGTTGAGCGTAACGACTGTAAAGACTGAGAGCCTGACTGCGAAAGGTGCTAGACTAGGTCAAGGCAGCCCAGCCCTTTGGGTGAGAGCATTTCAGCAGATACGAACTATTGGAGGGATGCAGCCAGCTCCCTCATGGAGGGCCAGTTGATCCGCAACTCAGTAGTGGAGCCTGTCCTTTGCATGACGGAGGCCCCTGGTTCAGTCCTTGTCCTCGCTTGCCAAGAGCCCTTGGGATGCAAGGCTGGGAAAGGATGTTACCAGAATCCCTAGAACAGCCCCCTCCCCCATCTTCTTGACCATGTGGGCACTTTTGGGATTTTGAGTGATGGTAGTGGGCACCACCAGAAAATGACCTCCTCAGGGGCAGAGCTAAGTGCAAAATGAAGTTCCGAGCCAAACACCCTCCTCCAAAAGAGGTGGGTGCTTCTGAAAGTCAGGATGGGCTTTTTGCTTTGAAGGAAAGGATCTGTTTCCAAAGGAAAAGGATGGTTTGTTTGCCTCGTGGTCACAGGCAGAGGTTTCTTAGCTCGATGACAAGAGAAACTTACCCTCTTACCTCCAAAGAAAAGAACACATCCTGACTTTCAGAAGTGTATGGCCAAAATGCAGTTGTGACACAACTATCAAAGAAAAGCCCAGTGTCCTGGTGGTAGGAAGTGACCAGTGACCTTCTTGGGGCCTTGGATGTTGTCCCCAGCAGTCAAAGCGAGTTCCTAGGCCAGTGATGGCGAACCTTTTAGAGACCGAGTGCCCAAACTGCAACCCAAAACCCACTTATTTATCGCCAAGTGCCAATACGGCAATTTAACCTGAATACTGAGATTTTAGTTTGGAAAAAACAACTCATACAGTCACATATTTTGCGTTAAAAGAAAAACACAATAACAGAGCTTTCAATGATACAAACTTTTTATTGAAAGGTAAAAGTTTGCATTTGGCATGCATCTCTCCAGGACTCGTCCTCTGCTCAGCCACCGGACATTATTGTACATAAGTAAACAATTATACTGTGCCTGAACCTCCTCAAGAAGTGCTTGAAACTGTCGACAATTCAGAGCACGAGCCATGATGTAATTCACCATTTTTGTGACATCTTTGAGGACATCGTCAATTTTTTTGAACAATTAATGTGATTTTTGCTGTTGTGTGCATGCTGATAATTTGTCTACCCTTGGCTCATACTTTGTAAGTTTGAGAGCAACACATGCAGCACTCAGGTTAGCCTGTTTCTGGTGTCAGATTTGATATAATTCAAAGCTGAAAACAGCTGCTCACAAGCATAAGATGATCCAAACAAAGTCAGGAAAGCAATCCCAAGTGCTTTCATTGACTTAAAATTATTTGGCAGAGAATTCCACACTTTAAGGATTTCATTTTCAGAACTAACTGTGCTGTCCTTTGGCATCCGTTCTATCTTCTCAAGTGTTTCACGCAGGTCATAGAATTTATTTTTCCAGATAGAGCTTTCTTGAAATTCTGTTAGCTCCATTTCCAGATTTTCTAAAATTAACCAGTGTAGGCAGGAAAGATCAAGTTCTTCAAATTTGGCTTTATCTGGAGAAGTAAGAAAACACAGGGTTGTCTCCATCTTACAGAACTGTAAAAATCTGTTACTAAAGTTCAGCTTTGCAGCTGCTACAATGCTACAGTGAGGGAAAGAAGTATTTGATCCCTTGCTGAATTTGCCCGTTTGCCCTCTGACGAAGAAATGACCAGTCCATAATTTTAATGGTAGGTCTATTGTAGCTGTGAGAGACGGAATAACAACAGGAAAAACCCCAGAAACCCAGAAGACAAAAGTCAGAGATTGATGTGCATTATAATGAGTGAAATAAGTATTTGATCCCTTTGCAAAAGATGACTTTGTACTTGGTGGCAAAACCCTTGTTGGCAATTACAGAAGTCAGACGTTTCTTGTAGGTGGCCACCAGGTTTGCACACATCTCAGGAGGTATTTTGTCCCACTCCTCTTTGCAGATCCCCTCCAAGTCAGTAAGATTTCGAGGCTGATGTGTAGCTACTAGAACCTTCGTCTCCCTCCACAGATTTTCGATGGGATTAATGTCTGGAAACTGGCTAGGCCACTCCAGGACCTTAATGTGCTTCTTCTTGAGCCACTCCTTTGTTGCCTTGGCCGTGTGTTTTGGGTCATTGTCATGCTGGAATACCCATCCTCGACCCATTTTCAATGCCCTGGCTGAGGGAAGGAGGTGCTCACCCAAGATTTGACGATACACGGTCCCGTCCATCATCCCTTCGATGCGGTGAAGGTGTCCTGGTCCCCTTAGCAGAAAAACACCCGCAAAGCCTAATATGTCCCCCTCCATGTTTGATGGTGGGGATGGTGTTCTTGGGGTCATAGGCAGCATTCCTCCTCCTCCAAACACGGTGAGTTGAGTTGATGCCAAAGAGCTCGATTTTGGTCTCATCTGACCACAACACTTTCACCCAGTTCTCCTCTGGGTCATTCAGGTGTGCATTGGCAAACTGCAGACGGGCCTGTACATGTGCTGTCTTGAGCAAGGGGACCTTGCGGGCTCTGCAACATCTCAGTCCTTCACGGCGTAGTGTGTTACCAACTGTTTTCATGGTGACTATGGTCCCAGCTGCCCTGAGATCATTGACAAGTTCCCCCCATGTAGTTCTGGGCTGCTTCATCACCGTTCTCATGATCATTGCAACTCCACGAGATGAGATCTTGCATGGAGCCCCAGACCGAGGGAGGTTGACAGTTAGGGTTAGGGTTGGGTTGTCACCTTCTCACCAAGCTGCTTGGCAATAGTCTTGTAGCCCAGTCCAGCCGTGCAGGTCTACAATCTTGTCCCTGACATCCTTGGACAGCTCTTTGGTCTTGATCATGGTGGCTAGTTTGGAATCTGATGGATTGATTGCTTCTATCGACAGCAGAACCCTAACCCTAACCCTAATCTGGCTGGTTGATAGGGGATCAAATACTTATTTTACTCATTATAATGCACATCAATCTCTGACTTTTGTCTTCTGGGTTTCTGGGGTTTTTCCTGTTGTTATTCTGTCTCTCACAGCTACAATAAACCTACCATTAAAATTATGGACTGGTAATTTCTTCGTCAGAGGGCAAATGGGCAAATTTAGCAGGGGATCAAATACTTCTTTCCCTCACTGTAGAAAATTCCTTGTAGATTTCATGATGGCTTGTAGGATTGTCTGCAAATGTTGTAGAATTTTCTAAATGCTTTTTTAGATGGGCGGGGCCCCAGACAAACTGAAGACGGGCGGGGCCCCCGACAAACAGCTGAGCTGCAGCCGCAACTCAGCTGAGAGAGAGGGAGGGACTTGCCCCGGGTGCAAGGAGAGGGAGGGTTCCAGCGCAGGCTTGGGGAGCACAGGCTTGGGGAGAAGGAGCACCGCACCACGGCAACACGGCACAGCCCTAGGCAGACGCAATGGGTCTGCACGTGCCCACAGAGAGGGCTCGGCGTGCCGGCTGCGACACGCGTGCCATAGGTCTGCCAACACGGTCTTAGGCCTTCCATTGGCAGGTGATATGGCACTCCTTGGCACCATACTGGCAACTGCTGCCTGAGGTGAGCCAATGGCCCAGGGCAGCTTTATGTGCTCATGTGTCAGGGGGCTTCTTGTTCGCTCCTTTTGAGAGCTCTTCCTGTTTTCCAAGGAGCAGCATTTCTGTTTGCTAGCCATAATGGATATTCTGAAACCAAGATATAATTTGGACAGGAAATATGGCTAATGTAATTCAGCTCTTGGGGGAGAAAGCCAGATGCATGCTGGGTTATTTTCCAGTTTTGAAAGGAACAATAGCTCTTAGCAGCTCATGAGTATGTGGCTGCCATAAATCAGTGTGTTCCATAACACTCCTCTTTCTCTCTAACTTAGGCTGACCTACAGGTGGATAAAGAACAGCATGTTTTCTTTGAATCTTCCCTGGAATATGTGTACCAAATCCAAGAAGTGCAGGAAAGCAAGAAGTTCTGTATTGTGGAGCCTGTAAGCATGCTTTCTTTTGGTCTGTCTTTCCAAATTCCCCTCCCCCCAGATGGCATTTGGATTTTAAAAGCTGCTTTGTGTGCTGTGATTTCCATCTGTTTAATCTCTTTGGAAGGGGAAAGAGAGAAATTTTTAGGTGGTAACATCAGAAGGGCATCATTTCTCCTTCTCCAATCAGTGCTCCAGGCACAGATTGCCCAGTCTGTGCACATGTGCCCCCACACGGATGTTGCTGTGTGCCCACATTCGCAATACAATTATTCTCCATGTAGGAAGTTTTAACACATTCAGTAGCCCTGGAATGGGAAAGCCACATAGAGTTAATTTTCCTCCGCCCATATGCCAATGTCTTGGCTTCGTTGCTGTTCTCCCAGAGAGCTCAGCATTTCTGATTATTATTGCAGCACACAAAACTTGCAAAGAGCCCCTCCCTTTTCTCTTTCACTGAAATAAGTGTTTCATGTCCAGTGAATGTTTTGCCACCAGTAGCGCGCTGCAGGACATTCATCAACAGCCTTGGGCACTAATATTTTTTTGCAATTAGGTAAGATAAATAAGATTCAGGACTATACAAAAGTAGTAGAAACAGAACCAGGAGGCCTTGTTTTCAGGCCTGCAGTCTCATGAACAGCGGAAGCTCTGGCTGTCTGCTGCTTCTGGCAGATGGATCTTGATACCGTCACTGGCACGGCATGGGCAGGAAACGTGACTGGTGCATCGTCTGAAGTCCGTAAAAGCTAACAGAAGTGAAGTTTCCACTGAATTTCATCTGAAGTGAGTTTGGAGATTCCTCTTTGGACAAAACATCAGAGAGACTGTCAAACAGGTTTCAACAAGGCCCACCCCCTTCCGTCAGCACATTCTTATCTTCTCTGGAGGCAACCTGTCTGTTCTGCCACACCCACCTCTCCATCTCTGTGGCATCCTCTGGGCTTGGGGTGGGCTGAGAGATGTACCTCTCCAAGATTTATATGGTATGAAGAGAAAACAGGGCCCCACCACGTCCATGTCCGTTGCATTTGTAAATCTAACTGCTGCCTTTAACTCAGGCAATTGACTGTGGGCGAAATCAGTTGGCACAAACATGAAAAACACTTCTTGTTCCTGTTACAGGAATGTCATTCTGATCTTTTGGAAATTTTACAGCTCGAAAGGAGGATTTTTGATAGATCCATCTGTGAAAGCCATCCCACCGCTCCTTTATGGTATAGAGATCTGGGGCTGGGATGAATTTTTGATCATGACCCTGGGACCTATTCCATCTCAGTTGTCCCATTTAGATTCTGGAGAAAGCAAATCTTTCTATCAGTCTGCTTTTAAGGCAGAGCATTTTGCTACTGCATTTGGATGCCACTTCAACAATATTCTTTGCCGTTAATCCATAGTGAATGATTCTTGGGGTGTCCCCTTGCCTGGTTTCAGTATATGAGACTGGATTTTTAAGATTGATGCTACATTGGACAGAAATGCAATCTCTTGCTTTAGATTTTCTCCTTGGTTCAAACAGTTTAAAAGGGACCACGGTAGAGCCCAAAACCACTGCCCAAAGCCACCTGCTCGCTTCCCCCTTGTCTTAGGTAAAGGCATGGCCTATTTGGTCATCATCCTGATGTTACACAAACTGAAATGGAATTTGATTTGAAGCTGTGTGAATGTGGAAAGCTTTTGCCATGATTTGAGAGGTCTGATTTTGCTGGTACATAGTGTTGAGAGTATCTGACTGTTGTTTCTGGCACAGGTGCTGGCTTTTCTTCACAGCCTCTTTACCTACAACAACCTGACGGTTGAGCTGACACAAGATTTCCTTCCATACAAGCAGCAGCTTCAGCTCAGCTTGCAGAATGTAAGTTTCCTTGCAGTTTCCTTGCAGCTTTAGAGACTTCTTAGTCTTTTCCTTCTGTTTCTGCTGTAGGAGGGTTCATGAGTGAGAGAACTCAGGCGGTATTTATAATTCCCATCACCAATTTTTTGGTGATTATATTGTGTTTTCCAGGATTGACCGAGATTTTTGCTGTAAATTTCTTAAGTTGTTGTAGGGCTCAGAATCCTGTTTTTGCTGGAGGGCAGTTGGCTGTTTTCCCTCTCTCCGCCCAGCAGTCCCCACCCATCTGACCAGTGCCCTTCCTACACTGTGGGGTTTATTGTCCTGCCACAGTTACTTCTTATAATGTAACAGTTTCCTTTGTTTGGCAGCTGCAGGAATAGCGGTTATTATAACGTGCTGTCCTTGGCACACCTGGGCAACAACTCTGAAGGGTTTGAGGAACTGAAGTAGCTGTGATACCTCAGTGTAATTCTCTGTTCAGAGGTCACATCCCCCTGATGCTGGAGTTAACAGGCTGGCAAGTCCTGCAAATGTTGCAGAGGTACCTGCTCAGCCTCTGTGGGAAACCAAATGCTGGGAGACGCAGAACTTGGGCCGGGCCCATCAGTGCAGCTCTTTTGCTTTTAAATCGATGCATGTGCCCAAACTCGCCAGTGGAACATTTGTGTTTGCTGCTTGTGTGCCAATACAAATTCAGGCTTTCCCTGTTCCCCAACAGACAAGGAATCATTTCACCAGTACACGTGAAGGGCTAGAAGACCTCAAGAAGAGGATGAAAGAAGCTCCCTTGACCTGCAAACTACCTGGGCAGCCGACTATAGAAGGCTATCTGTATACTCAAGAAAAATGTGAGGGGCTTTGGGTGTTTCTAGAGCTTCCATAAAGAACAGCAGTGTATGAGGAGAACAGGAGCCTCCCTAGCCAGTTCCCCTCTCCTCTGTAGCTTGGGTTTTTGTAGCTGCTGGAGACGGATAGCCGGCAGTCCACATTTTAAGTGTTAGACTAGAACAGGGGAGGCCTGCATTCAAATCCCTGTTCAGTCTGGGGGGCCTGGGCCAAACACTGCCTCTCAACTCGGCCTTGCTTGACTGTTGTGTCAGGATAAAATTTTGGGGAAGCCATGTCTGCTGAACTGACATCCTTGGAGGACAGGTGGGGTACAAATGTAATAGATCCAAAGCTGTGTCATGATTGTTTGAGCCCCTCGTTCCTCACTGAGTACCGAAAGTAAGCCCGAGTCTACAGTGCTTGGCTGGTGAAAGTGTGGGTGCTTCGCCGCCCTCTCTGGGTTGAAATTAGACTGTAAGGACCAGGGAATATATGAGCAGGCGCCGTGAGAAGCCATATGCTGTACAGGGATGTAGAAGGAAAACAAACATTGACCCCTCATGAGATCTTGCATTATTTCCTTTCTGCTTGTTGTAGGGGCTCTGGGCATCTCGTGGGTGAAGCATTATTGCCAGTATGAAAAGGAACACAGGACATTAAGAATGACACCCATGGAGCAGAAGCCCGGGTCGAAGCAAGTAAGCGTCTTCCTTCCTCTGAGCTCTGCCAGCCCAGGGTTGTGGTGGGGGCTGTTCTAGGTCCAGACAAAACATGCACCTTTGCCTGCTTCTTTGCCCCAGTTGCATAGACTGATCCTGGCCCCCGTCTGAGGCTTTAAAATGATAATCTTTACTGTTCTTGTTTGTTTAAATGTTGGCTTTGAATTCTTTTCTCCTCAGGGTACCTTACAATTTGTGCTGAAATCCTGTGTGAGGCGGAAGACAGACTCCATAGACAAAAGATTTTGCTTTGATATTGAGACAATGGAAAGGTGAGTTGTCCTGCTACGTGTGGCACTGAGGCGGTTCTGAATTCTCTGGGACTCTCTCCTGGGCAGGAACATGAGCATGGGAAGGGGGGGGGTGTTGCCTGATGCATTATCTGAAGATTTTAAAAGATAATAGAAGCAGACGTTCCCAAAGAATTTCACCCGAAGAGCAATTTTGAGGTGAATTTGGACGTTCCTGTTCGGATAAAGCATCACAGGAATTGTTAGGGAAGCTAAAAGAGTTCTAACAAGACTGGTCCTCTTCCAGCAGTGCATCTTCTCTACAGAAAACATGGATGTCCATCTATCAAGTACACTTTTAGCCCACCCTTCTGCCAAGGGGCTCAGGATGGCATTTGTGGTTGGCCTCCATTTTATGCTCCCAACAACCTTGTGAGGCAGAGAGAGAGAGAGAGAGAGAGAGAGAGAGAGAGAGAGAGAGAGACTGGCCCAAAGTCTCCCAGTGAACCTGGTTCTCTCAGGTCCTAGTTTGACACTGAATTTTGCCTGAAGAGAAACTTCGAGGTAAAAGTTGAGATTCGTGCCCCATGGAAACAGATGAAGAAATTTTGAGGGATAATGCTGGATTGTGACATGGCTGGGGTTGTCCACACATCTGTAATTACAAATGTATATTAAGTGGGTTTTAGATTGGCCTAGAACACCTGTAAGATACAGCTAGGCCACCTTACTTTGTTTTGCTATCAGTAGGGATGGGGCCGCGTTGCTGCCTCTTAAATCAGTGGTGGGGGCTGGTCAAGCTGCCTCAGCTGGTATAAGAAGAAAATGGCTAGCCCTCTGCCCTTCCTGTCCAGTCAGGACATGGTTCTGTGTCTGCATACTCAAGGCTTTGCAAAGAGGGTACCTGGAATCCTCAGCCTGGGCCTTCTGGTGGCTCTACTTGCCTTTCTTTGGTTTATTTCTTAAGGCGAAGAAAAATAAACTGTAATTCCAGCTTCATTTTGGTCTCCTTTTGTTGACTCTCATGCAGGCCTGGGACTATCACCATGCAAGCTCTTTCAGAAGCAAACAGACGTCTCTGGATGGAGGCCATGGATGGCAAAGAGCCGGTGGGTGCTCTAAATTTGGGCACAAGGGGCCCGGGCCATTTTCAGGTCTCGGTGACACGGGGGGAGCATTGCCTTTGAAGTGCTGTCCTGTGCCAGCTATTCACAAAGAGATTGGTTGGTATTAGTAAAGGCTCATCCAAAAGAACTATAAACATGGTTTAAAACACAGCTATGAGACTATACATTTTCCAAATGGCTGACTGCTGTGCCAGTTCTGGAAAGCAGTTCTGTTTCAGTTGTTTACTGGAATTGACCCCAATTCTGTGTGTGAATGCCAGAAAGTCCGGCTGGTTGATACGGCCATGACTTTTCCCTCTGCCTGGCAGCCCTGCTCTTCTGATGCCCCTTTGGTTCCTGTTTATGCATATTTTGCACCTGCACCTTCCAGTGCTTGGCTGGGTTCCTTCTTTCCGTAAAATCTTAGTACTTGATGGTGTCTTTTCCTTGCAATTTCCTCAGTGCTGCATACAATATGGGAAAAGGGTTGTCAGGAGTTGCAACATACTGTTAAAACATTTTAAAAAATATTAAGCATCTGTTGAAAAATATTTGGTCTCTATCAGCATTTCTGATACTACAAACTCTTGCTTTGTAGAATAATAGCAAACGTGTTCCATTTTAATTTTTTTTTTAAAATGTGAAGGCCTGTCCAAGGTGAGGAAATTCTGCATGGAAGGTGCAGGATTGGCTATTCGTGGTTTGTCTCTTGAAGCCGCTAAGGAATGCCAGCAAGGTGAAGAACATCTGCATTTCAGGCCCATATATAAAAACTGTGTGTATGGTAATGGTAATGGTATGCTGACACTAACCTATATTTCTTCATAGAATGATAAATTAATTTATTGATTTCATTCCATTCTTGTTGAGACTTAAGGCACACAGCACAATTAAAATCAATACAAGTGTAATACCTTAACAACAGTGGATTAAAACTGGATTGCAAGGATTAGAGACCGATGCACTAAAACATTATACTATATACAATTAAACAGTGAACACTGCCTAAAATTTCACGGCTGTTTCGCATCTAAGAACATAAGAAAGGCCATGCTGGATCAGGCCAAGGCCCATCAAGTCCAGCAGTCTGTTTACACAGTGGCCAACCAGGTGCCTCTAGGAAGCCCACAAACAAGATGACTGCAGCAGCACCATCCTGCCTGTGTTCCACAGCACCTAATATATTCAGCACGCTCCTCTGATCCTGGAGATAATAGGTATACATCATGACAATTATCCATTTTGACAAGTAGCCATTGATAGCCCCGTCCTCCATAAGAACATGTCCACTCCCCTCTTAAAGCCTTCCAAGTTGGCAGCCATCACCACATCCTGGGGCAGGGAGTTCCACAATTTAACTATGTGTTGTGTGAAGAAATACTTTATCATTTTTGAATCTCTCACCCTCCAACTTCAGCAGATGACCCTGCGTTCTAGTATTATGAGAGAGGGAGAAAAGCTTCTCCCTATCCACTCTCTCAAAACCATGCATAATTTTATAGACCTCTAACACGTCTCCCCTCAGCTGCCTTCTTTCCAAGCTAAACAGCCCTAAGCTTTTTAACCGCTCCTCATAGGGCAGTTGCTCTAGTCCCCTAATCAATTTGGTTGCTCTTTTCTGCACCTTCTTAAGCTCTATAATATCCTTTTTTAGGTGTGGTGATCAGAACTGTCACAGTATTCCAAGTGTGGTCTCACCATAGATTTGTACAAGGGCAGTATGATATCAGCTGTTTTAGTTTCTATTCCTCGTCTAATTATGGCGAGCATGGAATTTGTCTTTTTTGACATCAGCCGCTCACTGGGTTGACATCTTCATCAAGTGATCCACTACCATCCCAAGATCCCTTTCTTGGTCTGTCGCTGCCAGCACAGATCCCATCAGTGTATATGTGAAGTTGGGATTTTTTGCCCCAATATGCATCACTTTACACTTGCTCACATTGAATCTCATTTGCCATTTTAATGCCCATTCTTCCACTTTGCAGATATCCTTTTGGAGCTCTTCGCAGTCCGATTTTGTTTTAACCACACTAAATAATTTCATGTCATCTGTAAACTTGGCTACTTCACTGTTCACCCCCAACTCCGGGTCATTGATGAACAGGTTGAAAAGCACCGGTCCCAAACTGCTTAGCTTCTGAGATCTGACGGGCGCGGACCCCACTGCTCACATCCCGCCATTGTGAGAACTGACCATTGATTCTTAATCTCTGCTTCCTATTTTTCAGCCAGCTCTCAACACATAAGAGGACTTGTCCTCTTATCCCATGACTATGAAGTTTGCTTAGCAGTCTTTGGTGGGGGACTTTGTCAAAAGACATTTGGAAATCCATATACACAATGTCCACAGGCTCATTCCTGTCCACATGCTTATTCTCACTTTCAAAAAACTCTAATAGGTTAGTGAGACAGGACCTACCTTTACAGAAGCCATGTTGGGTTTTGCTCAGCAGACCTTGCCCTTTTATATGCTTGACAATTCTATATTTAATAATGCTTTCCATCAATTTACCCAGAACAGACGTTAAGCTAACTAGCCTGTAATTTCCTAGGTCCCCCCCTGGAACCTTTTTTATAAATGGGTGTTACATTGGCCATTCTCCAGTCATCTGGTACAGAGGCTGATCTAAGGGACATGTTACATATCTTTGTTAGGAGTTCAGCAATTTCCCATTTGAGTTCTTGAAGAACTCTAGGATGAATACCGTCTGGTCCCTGTGACTTGTTAGTTTGTAGTTTGTCTAGATGTTCTAGGACTTCCTGCCTTGTTACCACTATTTGCCCCAGTTCACATCAACAGTGAAATCAATTGAGAAGAATTCATTTAGTTTCTCAGCAATCGCTTTATTCTCCCTTAGTGTTCCTTTACTCTAATTGTCATCCACTTCCCTAGCTGGTTTCCTGCTACTAATGTACTTAAAGAATTTCTTATTGTCGAAGGCTTTCACGGTCAGAGTTCATCGGTTCTTGTAGGCTATTCGGGCTGTGTGACCGTGGTCTTGGTATTTTCTTTCCTGACGTTTCGCCAGCAGCTGTAGCAGGCATCTTCAGAGGAGTAACACTGAAGGACAGTGTCTCTGAAACAATTTCTTATTGTTTGTTTTAATGTGTTTAGCGATATGCCCCTCAAAATCTTTTTTTGCATCTCTAATTGTTTGCTTGCATTTCCTTAGTACCAGTTTGTGTTTGCTTTTGTTTGCCTCGTTTGGGCAATCCTTCCAGTCTCTGAAGGAAGCCTTTTTTTCGTTAATTGCTTCCTTCACCTTACTCATTAACCATGGTGGTGACCTCTTGGATTTATTGCCACCTTTCCTGTCCTGCGGTATACAATCTAGCTGAGCCTCTAGTAATGTGGACTTGTGCCTTTTCCAGAGATTTAACCCTCCTAACTGTTCTTTTCAACTTCCTCTTTACCAGGTTTCTCATTTTAGAGAAGTTCCCTCATTTAAAGTCAAAGGTAATTGTGTGAGATTTCCCAGTCACTTTCCCACTTACATATAAATTAAATTTGATGCCATTGTGGTCACTATTGCCAACTGGCTCAACTACATCCACATCCTGCACTAAGTCGCTGGCAGCACCACAGAGTATTACGTCCAGGATCTCCTCCCCTCTGGTAGGGTCTATGACCAACTGTTCGAGGGCACAGTCATTGAGGATGTCTAAAAATTTTTATCTCTTTGGCTTGACTGGAGCATACATTTATCCAGTCAATACGAGGGTAGTTAGTCTCCTATTATTACTGCTTCATTACATTTACATGCTTCCCTAATTTCATTCTCCATCTCAAGACCACACTGGATAGACCCCCGACCCCTGCTGGCTTTCTATCTTCATAATTGGTATTTATTTATTTATTTATTTATTTAATTATTTTATTATTCTTTGGTGTTTTAACCCTGGAAAGGAAAGCAACCTGCCCTTTATGCCCTGTTCTCTTAATGTACCAAATAAGAACCGAGTGCCAAAGCTTCCTTGCCCTGCTGATAACTGCTGCTAATTCACACAGATACTTAAATTACTCGGTATTCCCACTGGGTGCAGAGAATTACTCTGCCTTGATAACAAGATTTTTTACCCACCCTATAGGGTCCCCAGTCATGATCCCCAGGATAAGAGCCACAGGGCAAGAGCCCCTGTGCTCTCGCCCTTCAGCTCACACCTCTGGCAAGGAGGAGCCATTGCAATTTAAATGCTCACAGCCCCCCCACACACAAGCTCCACCCAGCACCAATAATTCTGTGTTATACATTCTGTAGAATGATAAAAGTCTGGGAGATTTCCTCACTTCTCCAGGTAGGCAATTCCACCAGGTGACTGTTAAAGAAACTAGTTGGTATAACTTTGTGCTATAATTTATGAGGACACTGGAAATTAACAGCATTTCTTATTGCCTTCTGTTTTTATTTACCACTTAGCTTTGCTTTGTTTCCCCTTTTTTCTTTAGATCTACCACAGTCCCATCACAAAGCAGGAGGAAAGTAAGTTGCTTTTCTCTTAAAAAATATTTCACCTGAAGGAATCTGCTTGCTGTGCATCATTTTCAAGTACTGACTGTTGCTGCTCTCTGCTGGATTTATTGTGAATTGCAACTGCTTGCCTAGACCCTACATTCATTTTTTTTAAAAAAATGTGAGGAGGGACAGGTAACAGTTCAAGCAGGACCGCCGTGGACCCCTGTGAGCCCCTGGACCAAGGCCCTTTATGCACGGGTTGTTTCCGTCGCCATCAAGCCCTGAGTACTTTGGGGCTTTGTTTTTACTCTGCATGTGTTTTCCGACCTTTAGAAGTAACCTTGCTCTCCCCTCGCGTTTTCCCCATGTTTTGTGGATTCTGTTTGACCCCGTTTAATGTCTGCCTCAATCCCAAATCGCTGGTCCTGTGCACATTTGCCAATTTGGGGTTTGGGAGTTGGACTAGATGACCCTGGTGGTCCCTTCCAACTCTATGATTCTATTCTAACCCAACCATTCCCTGAAAAGCAAGTCACACGGCTTTCCCACCTCCAAGGCCAGCGTGTTGCATTTTTACCTTCCATGGTGACATCCCAGAGGTGTTCAGGTGTTGCTGTGTGTGGACAGGCTTCTTCCATGCATGACTAACATGGCCAGCGTGCTGCTCCATTATTGGGGGATGTTGGCAGTGTCTCCAACGTGATTAGTGATGATGCGATCCTCTCTGTTTCCTAAAGGTATGTCTAATGCGACCTGGCCCTTTTCACTACTGATTTAACTTTAACTTTCAATATTTTGAACTTCATCAGCATGAACAAATTTGCACTCTTGGAGTTTCTTACATGTGGAATTTTTTTTAAAAAATGTGGCTTCCTATAAAATTCATGGCCCTGACCTGTATGGCCCCAGGCTAATCTGATCTCTTCAGCCCTGATTAATATTTGGATGGGAGACCACTAAGGAAGTCCAGGGTCATGACGTGAAGGCAGGCAATGCCAAACCACCTCTGAATGTCTCTTGCCTTGAAATCCCTACAGGGTTGCCTTTAGTCGGCTGCGATTTGACGGCACTTTACACACACATAAAATTCATGACTGGTTGGAGGCAAAATTAAACTACCCAAGGAGATGGGGTTTTGAATCCTCTTATTCCATACAAGACCACAAGCAAACATGCTTTTGATAGGAGAGCTCCTGAGAAAAGAAGCCCAGCATCTCTCCCAGCCCCTCAATTAGGAAGCTACAGGCTGTTAAATTGTTGCTTGCTTGATACCTTTCACTCTCCAGAATTTGCCTACAGTGCAGTCTAGTAGGTCCTCATTAGGTTAATCTAATCATCAGGGTCTGAGGGCCACAAAATACAAGAACTACAGAGTAAGATGTAAAGAAAAGCACAAAGGCTGTTCACCACAGCAGAAACTGACTACTATTCTAGTTTTACTAAGCTACCCAACACTGGAAATGGTTGCAAAATTCAGCTTTTAGCAACTGGACATTAGCATCTATCGTGACTAAAGATAGTCCCTCAGGAGCAGGGTAGAGATTGTGTCAAACTTCTTGATTAATTCTATTTCATTAGTTTCACACTGGAGTCTCCCTTTGAAGTTTTTGTTGTTGTTGAAGGATAGTGACTTTCAGGTCTTCCTCTGGTTTCTGAGTAGTGTTATTTTTAATTTCAGATTTGTGTCCATTTATTCTTCTGCATAAGATTTAACCCCTGCCTGTATTGTATAAAAGGACTACCCTTTGACCCAGCTGATTTGTTTTCCCCCCATAAACTCATATATAAATGTCTGCCTAGTGAGGACCATACTGCATTGCATCTGAAGAAGTGGAAGTTCATGAAAGCTTATACTAGAATAATATCTTGTTGCTCTTTAAGATGCTACTGGATTGCTGTTGACATTTCTAAAAGAAGATATCCCTACCCTTAAGGCAAACCTGGAAGTTGTTGCCTTGTGTGAATGCCAGGAACTACTGATGTTGGCATGAATCTTGCTGTTCGGCTGGATCCTTAGAAGTGTAACATCAGCACGGCTCAGGTGGCATCTCACAATCTCCCGGCAGAGAAAGTTAAGGGGAAAACATACCTTTAGGGAATAAGGAGAATCATTCCACTTCTCTTCTGAGGTTAGGGCATCTTGAAGCTGTGGGTGTTTACCGATGCTCTCCGGGGAGGCAGGACCAAATCTTATTGGCTGTCTCCTCTAGGCGGGAAACAGCTTTGGTGGCTCTTGATCTTAATGAGGAGATTGACTCTGCGGAGGAGCCTCAGCCCAAATTAAAGAGGGGAGTTAAAAAGTGCTTCCCAAGGACTCAGACTCAAAATAACCTAGTCCCTTTTCCTGAGTTTTTCCAAAAGGCTGTAAAATCTGAGTGGGAGAATCCTACATCTAATAGGCAGTTTCCAGCTAATTTGCATAAGCTCTATAAGCTTGCTCCTCATGCCATGGAACTTTTAAAAGTTCCAGTGGTAGAAGCCCCAGTAGTAGACGTTCAGAACCCTAGTCTAGTTTCTGAGGACGGGGCTGGTTCCATCAGAGATCATCTAGACAAGAAAGCTGAGTTCCTTACCCGTAAGGCACATGAGGCTGCAGCACTCTCCATCCAGGCTAGTGCCACCACCTCTATTTTTGCCAGGGCATCCACCATGTGGATGAGGAAACCTGTTCAATTAATTCCTCAGGAGAACCGCAGAGTGGTCATTGGGTTGGATAGAGTCTTCGAGGCAATTTCCCTTATGGCTGACGCATCTTTGGATGCGATGTCATTTTCCGCCAGATCCATAGCCTCCATCTCCGCTGTCAGGAGAGCTTTGTGGCTTAGGCCGTGGCAGTCGGACTTCCGTTCTAAGGCGATTCTAATGGCCTACCCTCTTCAAGGACGTCGGCTGTTCGGGGAAAAATTGGATAACATATTAATAGAAACCAGGGATAAAAAGAAGGCTCTTCCCAGACAAGTTAGGAAGGACAACAGAGGTCCATCTTATCCTTCCTTTCGTCCCTATAGGCCAGCCCCCAGATATCAATCCGAATACAGAAGGGGCTCATGGTCTAACAGGGGCTCCTTTCGCAGAGGGGGAAAGTTCCAAAAGCAGAGTCAGTTTAGGTCTGACAAGGGAGATAAGTTCTCCAAAACCAACACCCAGTGACACCATACCACTACAGGTGGGGGGGAGGCTACAGCATTTTCTACCCAGATGGTTAGCCTCAAACCCAGACAGATGGGTACTAAAGATCATTTCAACCGGGTACCTTATAGAATTCTTCAGGAACCCCTCAGATCGGTTTATCCAATCACCATTGGCTCTAAAAAGGGAAAAATATGTAAGGACCATGAGAGCCATACAACACCTCTACACCATAAAGGCCATAGAACAGGTACCACCGGAGGAGGTCGGTCGGGGAGTATATTCAATTTTTTTCACAGTCCCGAAACGCAACGGGGACTGGAGGGCTATTTTAAATCTAAAATACATCAACAGACGAGTAGCCCCAAAACATTTCCGCATGGAAACTCTCCGATCTACAGTGGAGTCCCTTACACCGGACACATACATGACCTCTCTCGACCTCACAGAGGCATATTTACATATTCCAATAGACCCAACTCACAGGAAATTTCTTCGTTTTGCACATGCAGGCCATCACTATCAATTCAGAGCCCTCCCCTTTGGGTTGACCTGTGCTCCACGAATTTTTACCAAAGTCTTAGTCACAGTCATAGCCACGCTGAGACAAGAGGGAGTCCAGGTACACCCGTACCTGGACGACATCCTCATTTGTGCCCACTCTTACAACCAGTCTCTTCAACACACACACAGAGTCATTCAGGTTCTGGAGGAACACGGTTATTTGGTGAACAGACTCAAAAGCTCTTTGACTCCATCCAAGATGATGTTACACTTGGGGGTAATCATAAATTCATCCACAAACACCACAAACATCCTTGTCACAGGAAAGAAGGGAGAAAATTTCCAAGTTAGCCAGGATCACCGCACGCACCAAATCGGCCCGCCTCATGCTCCTGGCGAAGTTGATGGGGTTAATGGTATCCTGTATAGGAATAGTACCGTGGGCACGTTTCCACTCCAGACCCCTGCAGTGGCTATTACGACCATATCAAGGCGACATAACTCACAAGATAGACAGACCGATCCTGTTATCGCAAAAGGTGAAACTCAGCTTAGCCTGGTGGCACAGCCCTGCCAACCTCGGACACTCCACTCAATATTTTCACGAGGAACCAACCCAGTTTTTCACGGACGCAAGTCTGGAGGGGTGGGGTGCCACATTGGAGAACCAGACAGCTCAAGGGCGTTGGTCCTGCCAGGACAAAAGATCTCATATCAACTTACTGGAGATCAGAGCAGTCAAGCTGGCGTTGTATCACTTCCAGTCAAAACTAGTCGACCGTCATATTCTTATAAGAACGGACAATGTGGCCACGAAGGCCCATTTAAACAAACAAGGGGGATCAAAGTCTTCGACCCTCCACAAGGAAACGGAACAGATTTTCCTTTGGGCTCAGAACAACGTCAAGTCCATCAGAGCAGAACATATAAAGGGAACATTAAATGTACAAGCAGACTGGTTGAGCCGCCAGACCTTGGACGAGGGCGAGTGGTCTCTCTCGCAGGAGACCTTCCAGATCATCTGCCTCAAATTCGGAACTCCAGTGTTGGATTTGTTCGCGTCAGCAACAAATGCCAAGCTCCCGAGATTCGGGTCCAGGTTCTTCCATCCAAAAGCGGAAGTGATAGACTCCCTCCTGAGCCCTTGGCCCAAGGGATTGCTGTATGCATTCCCACCGTGCTATCCATACAGTAACCATGGAGAATTCCTCAGGAACGGGCTTCGTTACAACAAGGACCTGTCTTTCACCAAGACCCCCTATGGTTTTGTTTAACCGTGTGGAACTTGAACGGGAACGCTTTTTGAAGTGCGGTTACTCATCTAGAGTTGTAGATACCATCATTGAAGCTAGAAGACCGATGACTAGGCGCATATACAACACCTCTTGGAAGGCCTTTGTGCGGTGGTGCCAGAGAAAAAAGGTGGATCCACTCGCTCCCGACGTTGGACAGCTCTTGGATTTTCTGCAGGATGGGGTACAGATGCGGCTCTCTGCAGCCACCCTAAGACGACAAATCGCTGCTATTTCAACCGTCATCCCAACGATTGGAGGTCTACCCACATCTAGACATCGAGATGTGGTGGCGTTTCTAAAAGGTGTTAACCAGTTGAGTCCTCCCGTCGTGCATCGTTTCCCGACTTGGAACCTTAACTTAGTTCTGAAGGCACTTACAAGGGCACCATTTGAACCACTGGGGACGGTCCCGTTAAAATACCTAAGATTAAAGGTCTTGTTTTTAACGGCCATCACTTTGGCCCGTAGGGTGTCCGAGTTGAGAGCTCTTTCCATCAGAGAAGGCCTATGCATCTTTCATAAGGATAGGGTTGTTCTTCGACCGGATCCTACATTCTTACCGAAAGTGAATTCGTCTTTTCACAGAACACAAGAGATCAATTTGCCATCGTTCTGTCCTAAACCTTCACGTCAGAAAGAACATCAGTGGCATACCCTAGACTTACGCAGAGCCCTGCGGATTTTCATAAGAAGAACCGCGGAGTTTAGGACGACGGGCTCTATGTTTATAGCAATTTCTAATCCCAACGGATTCCGTGGACTGCCAAAAAAACAAATCAGTGGGTTATAGATCAAATCAAGCCTGAACTGACCCTAGAAGCTAAAATGACTAAACTGAGGCTGTCGTATTTTGGCCACGTCATGAGACGACAAGAGTCACTGGAAAAGACTGTCATGATAGGAAAAGTTGAGGGCAGCAGGAAAAGAGGAAGACCCAACAAGAGATGGATTGACTCAATAAAGGAAGCCACAGCCTTCAATTTGCAAGATCTGAGCAAGGCTGTCAAAGATAGGACATTTTGGAGGACTTTCATTCATAGGGTCGCCATGAGTCGGAAGCGACTTGACGGCACTTAACACACACACACACACAATCCCAACAAGGGCCAAAAGATGTCGGCTGCTTCTATAAGTTACACCCTGAAGCTATGCATCACAGAGGCATACAAAGCACGTGGTAAGACTGTTCCAAGCGGTATCACCGCTCACTCTTTGCGTAGTGCCGCCACCACGGCGGCCTTTGATAAACAAGCACCAGTAGACGAGATATGTAGGGCCGCAACGTGGTCTAACGTCTCTACATTTATAAAACACTACAGAATTAACAAATGGTCATCAGCCCATGCGGCTTTCGGGCGTAGAGTGTTACAGCATGTAGTGGAATAATTAGTTTTCCTTACCCACCCGGGTCGAAGCTCTTGCAAGTCCCACAGCTTCAAGATGCCCTAGCCTCAGAAGAGAATGGAGCCTTGATTCCTTACCGTGAAGGCTCCTTCTGTTCTGAGGCGACGGGCATCTTGCCCACCCGGTAAAACATGGGACGTACAATTCACTACATTCATGGCCACTACATACTCGTGCACACTTGGAAATTTCTTAGATAAATGAATCATTTAACTGATAGTTTAGTAGATTTACTGGGTTGAGAAACATAGTTATGGGAAGTTTTTTACAGTTCTCCAGGTTCTGTCTTCCTTGTTTTTAACCAATTTATATTTATATTTGTTTAACTTGTTGGAAGTTTTTCCTCTATTCTTTTCTTGGAGTTTTTTCCTGCTTCAGGCTTGGCAAGTCTGAAAGTGGGAAGCTCAGGGCTGTTTCCCGCCTAGAGGAGACAGCCAATAAGATTTGGTCCTGCCTCCCCGGAGAGCATCGGTAAACACCCACAGCTTCAAGATGCCCGTCGCCTCAGAACAGAAGGAGCCTTCACGGTAAGGAATCAAGGCTCTGTTCCAGTCACCTTGGAGACACTGCCAACATCCACCAATTGTAGGGCAGCATGCTGACCACATTAGCCATGCATGGAAAGAGCCAGTCTGCACACAGCAACACCAGTACGCCTCTGGGATGTCACCAAACAAGACATGGAAGATATAAATGCAACACAGTGTGTGAGGAACATGGTGGCACAGCCAGTCGCTGCCCATGGAGGTGGGTTTTTGAATCCCTTTATTCCACACAAGATCACAAACAACGATGCTTTTGGTTTAATACCAGTAGATTTTTTTGAAGGCTAATTTGGTATGGTGGAGTAATCTGCTGGCCCCTCTCTTCACTCAAATTAATGCTTCAGGAATTATTCCTGCGGCTTGGAAACATGCAATAATAGTTCCTATATATAAAAGGGCCAAGAACAATCCTCTAAATTATCGGACCATTACCCTGCTGTCAACAATAGCTAAGGTTTATGCAGCCTTCTTGTATCCCAAGCTCTGGAACTGGGTAGATGCAGAATCTATATTGTACCCTGAACAAGCAGGATTTAGGATATATTCTTTTGTAGTATTAATCTCAATTCATTATAAATCATGTCCCAGAAGTCTTTGGCTTTGTCACAGGTCCACCACATGTGATAAAAGGAACCAATTTCTTTGTTACATTTCCAACAAGTAGGGGACATCGTTTTATAAATCTTTGCAATTTTCTTGGGTGTTAAATACCATCTATACATCATTTTATAGATGTTTTCTCGCACTGACTGTGCTTTTATTCCTTTTAAATCTTTAGACCATAATCTTTCCCATTTATTTAAAACAATATCATGTCCCACATTTTGAGCCCAATCGATCATAGTTGGTTTAATCGTGTCCTGCTCACAATATATTGTTAAAAGGAGATTATACATTTTAGAAATCAGCTTTGTATTATTGTCTAGTAGAATCCTTTGAAAAGGAGATTTTTCTTTAGAGAAACCTTTTTTTGCGTCTTGTACAAAAACTGATTTGATTTGGTAATATTGAAGCCATTGTAAATCATCCTTAAGCAGTTGAAAGTCTTTTAGTGAGCATTTCTTTCCTTCCCAATTAGTTAGATCTTGATAAGTAATAAATTTGTCTGGTCTAAGTGGGCGCAAAGTTAGCATTTCTTGGGGCGATATCCACATCGGTGTTTCTGGTTCCAAAATGTGTTTATATCTCATCCAAATACGAAGTAGAGAGGACCTGATTATATGATTACGGAATGTTGCTTGTAATTTAATTTTATCATACCACAAATAACCATGCCATTCACTTAAGTTATTATAACCTTCCAAGTCTAGCAAACGTACATTTGACAAATTCATCCAGTCTTTTAGCCATACTAAAGCTACCGCTTCAGCATAGAGTTGAAAGTTAGGCAGTGCTAAACCTCCTCTAGTTTTTAGATCCACCAAGTATTTATAAGCAGTCCTTGGTTTTTTTCCTTGCCAGATGAAGTTTGAAATGTCTTTCCTCCAAGTTTCAAAATATTTTGTTTGTGATATTATTGGTAAATTTTGGAATAAGAAGAGCATCCTCGGTAAGACATTCATTTGGATCGTTGAGATACGTCCCATTAATGACAATTTTTTGTTTGACCATATAATCATATCAGTTTTAATCTTACCCCATAACTTGAGGTAATTGTTGGTTAACAGATCTTTATTCTTTGCAGTGATCCAAATTCCCAGGTATTTAACTTTGTTAGCTTTCTCCCAGCCAGTATATGATATAAATTCCTGTTGTTGTATTTCCGATAAATTTTTAAATATTATCTTTGTTTTTTCTTGATTCACTTTAAAGCCTGATACTTTTCCAAAATCATCCAATGTCTCCTGAAGTATATTCATTGACTGTGTTGGGTTTTCCAAAATTAGCAGTAGGTCATCCGCGAATGCTCTCAACTTAAATTCATGTTTTTTAATTCTTAGCCCGCGGATGTCCTCCATACTTCTTAGTTTCACACATAGCGGTTCCAACACCAACAAAAATAAAAGTGGAGACAAGGGACATCCCTGTCTAGTCCCTTTCGTGATTTGGCAGTTATCTGACATTGATTCATTAACCAAAATTTTAGCTTGTTGGGAGGTATAAATAGCCGATATACCTTTCTGAAAACGATCTCCAAAATTCAATTTATCCAAAATCCGTTTCAAAAAGTTCCAAGAGACCATATCAAAGGCTTTTTCTGCATCCAAAAATACAAAAGCCGCAGTTTGTTGAATATTATGGTCATAATATTCCAGTGAATCTAGTAAAATTCTTACATTGTCTTTTATTTGCCTTCCTGGTATAAAACCTGCTTGGTCCTCATGTATAAGATCCTTAATAAATTGCTTTATCCTACATGCCAAAACCGAAGCAAAAATTTTGTAATCCACATTTAAGAGCGATATAGGTCTGTAATTAGATGTTTTTTCTGGATCTCTTCCTTCTTTGGGTATCAGTGATATAAATGCGTGTGACCAAGTCTCCGGGGATGTTCCCAACAAGCAGGATTTAGGAGAGGTCTTTCAGTTGTGGATCATTGCCTGATGCTATACCCCTTAGCTCTTTCCCAGGAGGCCATCTTAATGTCGTATTCGTGGATCTTAGGGCTGCCTTTGACTCTGTTCCAAGTTCCCGTCTCTGGGTGTCACGGTCCGTGCCGTTAAAGCAACCCAGCTCCTAGAATTGACCCCTTCCTGAAAAGGGATCTGTATTTATTCAGCCCGTTACCCACTAAGCAGGGATCAACACTTTCCATCTCTCGCGAGATAGACTTTCTATTGAATTGTTCCAGTAAAAATATGAAAAGAAGAATATATGATTAAAAATACTATTTATTTCACATAAAATATATGCATGTAAATGGTTACAGAAATAAAAACTATATTAGTTAGTTCAACAGGAACAAAATACTATCTTATGTATGCAAGCAATATTAGCAATATCAACAATCTCTATGACTCTATATGAGAGTTTCCCAAGTATATATTTCATTCAGGAAATAATACAGTTTACAGAAATCTTGTAAAATAATGGTTAGTGCATTGAATAAGTATTCTAATTCAAATTATTTAAATATAAGACATACTTTACCCAGTCATGTCATTGCAGAGTTTCTATAAGGATTCTATAAGTTCACTTAGAATAGTTAGACTTCCTTCAGGTATTCTCTAAGTATTACTCTGTTATTTCAATGTCTTTAGTAGTTGTAAAGGTAGGAGAGATCTCTTTGGTTCCATAGTTTCATGTTAGAGCTGATACTATAGCTCTTCCAGCAGTCTGTTTGTGACTGAAGGCATGAGACCATAGAGTCTCTATATGTTTGAGGGTTATGGGTCTGAAGCCCATGTTCAAATTAGAAAAGGCTATGTGAAAGCCATCTTTGAGTATGCATTGCTGTAAGCATTGCTGTATAGCTAAGAGCCACCTCGATGGTTTTGCTATACTGTAATTAATCAGTATTTGAAGCTATGTGTAAAACTTAATATTATGTGTAGAGTATAAACTGTTTTATAATCTCTCTGGAAGTGCCAATCTTAGAGAGTACTGAGTATAGTTTAGTTTAAGAGCTTAAGGCTCCATGGATCTCCATCCATGTATTCCAATTATATGTATTCCAATTGGAGTAATTCTATGTGTTAGCCATTGTGAGCTGTAATGCATGTTTATATATGCATGTGTATGTCAGACAGTTCTGTGTGAGACCTCAGTCTTAGAACTGACTGCAGAGTATATTCAGTGCTTCCTCCTTATGTAGAGAAACCCCTGGAATATGCTCTGGTAGTGGGCTTCTTAGAGAAGCTGCATTTACATCTTGTCTGTCAGAACTAGGAAGTCTATACATAAGATAGATTTTATGAGAAGACATTAGTCTTGTTAGAACAAATGAGCTCTCAATGTCACCATATTCAAACATGGTAAGATCCATACCTTTATAATCCTTAGAGTATAAGGGCCTTCATCACATATTCAGGATGAAGCATTGTACAGACAGTTATCCCAGACAATCAGTCTTCAGAGAGACAGATTGTGTGGCATAATAACTCTCTCTGTGAGAGTTCTCCAGATTTAGAGACAAGAATAAATTATTGTTCCTAATTCACGCAAGAATCAGGTTCCTAATTCACACAAGAATTAGGCTGCCAAGGTTTTACATCTTTGATAGATGGAGGAAGTCCATAGGTCAGTAGGTTTAGACCATCAGGAACCTCTCTACGCTGTAGTCAGAGAAAGGTCTCTATTTATATCTTTTCAGAGCCTTTATCTTGTAGATGTGCTGGAATAGGTCCAGTCAACTTTGGTTCTATAATCCCTTAGCTAAAGCATTCTATAAATAAACAGTAACTTAGCCAGTAGTTCATCAATAGGCTTTATAAGCAGTACTATGCACTTAACTGCCATCTGCAGTAGTTAGTAGATATGACAGTGTCTATCATTCCTTGTCAAGCAGTATGTTTTGCTTAATCAGATAAGCACACCTGCAGCTGTGACCTTTATCTGTGACAGCTGTAGTAAATGACTATAGCAGCAGAATCTGAGTTTGCTTCTACAGCATAGCAAGTAACTAGCCTTGGGCTTGATACTGTCACAGGTGTTCCAGTTTATGATGTGACATCATCTTTGTAACACATTTCTGTCTTTATGAAGCCTAATGGGACATGCTTTCATACCAAAATCCTGGTCATACGTTGGGGCCTGCGACATGGGCTAAACTGGCTGACACAACAATGTAGAAAAAGCTTCTGTGGTTGATTTTTAAACTGCAAGAAAACCCAACAGTACAAGTTTGGAGGGCCAGTTAACTAGCTCCATTCCCCTGCCTAAAAGGCATTAAGCAAGGCTGTTTCCTAGCCCCTCTGCTTTTTAACCTTTATGTAAACAACATGATATCCTACCTCCAAAAATTATCACTTCATGCACTGGTCATGAAATCCCAATTCTGCCGTATGCAGATGACGCGGTGCTATTGTCTGGGTCAGAAGTTGGTCTTCGAAGGGCATTAAATGTGTTTATTGACTACCGTTCTCAATTTGTCTATAAATTATGACAAATAAAAAATAATGGTTTTCTCTAGGTCTCACTCTAGGCAGAAAGTTTGGAATATTAAGGGAGGGAAAATAGAACAGGTGGCATATTTTAAATACTTGGGAGTCATGTTTAGTTATAATCTTAATTAGAAAGCTCATGTAAGCTCAGTAATTTATGCTGGTAGGATTAATGTAAATGCTCTCCTAAGGGTTTTCTGTTCAAAAGGTGGTCAATATATACCTGCAGCCATAGAGACTTTTAATGCAAAAATAATCCCTCAGGTTCTGTTTGGGGCAGGAATTTGGATAGGTAGAGTTTCTGAGTATTTGGACAACACACTTCTCCAGTTCCTATGGAAGTTGGCGGGACTGTTGCCCGGTGGTGTTTCAGGAACTGCACTTAGGGTGGGGTTTGCACAGCGCCTGTTTTGAGTCCAGGGCTTGGTTTGCTGCTTTTACCGTATATACTCGCGTATAAGCCAAGTTTTTCAGCCCAAAAAAAGGGCTGAAAAAGCCGGCCTCGGCTTATACGCGGGTCAATACGGTAGGGGAGGGGGGAGGAGGGGGGAGGGAGGGAGCAACTTACTGCCGCCGCCATCGCCGGGCCCATGCGGCTTCCCCTGGCCAGGAGCGCCCTGTGAGGGCCTCCTGCGGCTGCCGCCGCCGATCGCACCTGGCTCCCCCCCCCCCCCGCCCTGGAAGGGCCAGGGGAAGCCGGCTGCCGAGTGCGCCTGGCTCCCTCCGCCCTGGAAGGGCTGGGGGAAGCCGGCTGCCGAGCGCGCCTGGCTCCCCCCCCCCCGCCCTGGAAGCCTCCTGTGGGGGGCCCGCCACCGCCACCACCGCCTTCGCTGGGAGCCCGGTCAGGTAAGCCTGCGGGGGGGGGGGGAGGGGTTATAAGCCGACCCTCGGCTTATACGCGGGTGCCTAATTTTTCCCCATTTTTGGGGAGAAATTAGGCACCTCGGCTTATACGCGGGTCGGCTTATACATGGGTATATACGGTAAGTTGAGAATGAAGGTTCTTTTTGCAGTACCCAGTAACTCTGGGGGCTTTTGCACCTCTTAAAGGAAGACAATTTTAGAAATGCCTGGGGGAATGTATAGATAGGATTGAATTTCCTGGCCCTTACCTTACAGCCCTCAGGAATATGGGTTGATTGACCTTGACTGAGCTAGTAACTGTATTTCAAACTCTAACTTATTATTATTATGAATTAATTGGCAGATTTTTGAAAACCCCAATCGAACAGAGAGTCTGCCCATGTGGAAAGGCAAAGACAGAAACACTTACCCATTTTTTATTCAGTTGTGATTTATATTCTTCTATAAGATCTTGGATTACTCCATTGATTTCACACTTTCCTGTATGCTCTCATGACTACCACCTAATCTATCTGCTGTCTGGTAATGATAAGGCTGTTACTCTATCAGTTTACTACTTAACAACTGCTTTGAAGATATGCTGAAAGTTATAATCAAGTTACGCCTAAATGCTTATTTGCATACAGGCACTTTTTTTGCACTGGGACTGGACTGAGCTAGTACGTTGAGTCGGGCAAGAAGAGCATGCTCTACTTTTGCACTAGGAATTTCTCCTCCAATTAACGTCCCTTCAAGTTCCTCAACGTCCCCAGCATTCGTCACAGGCACGCTTTTATGCTCACCAGACCTGCCGACAGCAGAACTGAGAGGACAATTTGATAAGATTCCATTCTCAGATCACTTCTGGGGCAATAGAGACGATGAGTCGCCTGTTTCTATTCTGTGATCAATGGATTGCAGAACCCAGGGCTATCTCGATTGCTCCTGTTTTATCTGGATATCGACTTCCTGCTCAGCCAGGGTTGGCATCACTCTTACTAGCAGGCACTGAACCAAAAATAACTAGATGTGTTGCAAAATATCTGGCAATAACAGTCTCTTTAAAGTTACGTTAAAATGATTTTATTGCTGATTATATATGAATTGGATAGGCCTGTGTATTTATTTTCTTATGTGCTAACTGGAGGTATTATATGTTTTATTGTTTATATTTGTGATATTATAGTGTTTTAAGTCTTAAGATTTTATCAAGTTTTAACGTTGTTTTATCTTTTATATATTCTTCATGCTCAAGATCTTTGGTCATATGAGCTTAATGATAAAGGAAAGGCTACTGTCAGAGGTGGGGATACAGGAGCTGAATCACTCCTGTGCTCAGAGATCTGGCCTGGCTGCCCGTTTGGTTCTGGCCACGATTCAAAGTGCTGGTTCTTGTCATGAACGACTTGGGCTGTGGGGGCCTGAAGGGCTGTTTCTTCCTGCACTGTCCAGCCTGCCGCTTAAGATCTGCCCCTCGCGCCCTGCTCTCTGTACCCTCCTCTCCACCTTCAGCGGTGAGGTAGGTGGTGACGAGAGATGGGGGATTTTCTGCGGTGGTGTCACCTGAAGAGCCCAGACTAGCCGGATCTTGTGAGAGCTCAGAAACTGAGCGGGGCGACGGCAGTGCGTGCTTATCCATGAGATTCGCTACATTCCCAGGAGAAATAGGGGATAAAACGGCCATGCGTTAACACACTCTGTTGGGCGTTTGTATGCCAAGGTGGAGGGCCCGTCAAGGGTCCCAGGAGGGTCGGAAGTTTGCTCTTCTCCTGCTCGATCTCAGCCCTGCCTGTTAGGCACAAAGTGTCGACTTTATGCCATGCAAAGCAAATCAGGCCAGTGAGCCAAATGCGGCAGAGCCGTGCTGCATCATCTGAGGTCTGGAAAGGGGTGGAGTTGCCCTGGTGTTGCCATTGTTCTGGTGCAGCAGTGATGTGATGCCTGCATGGATGACTCAGCTGGCATCCTGTGACTGTCTAGCCAGCATAGCAGGGACTGCAGGATTGCGATTGTCTTGAACTGGCGGTCTGAAGGGTGTTGGGTTGGGCATGGGCCAACTGCAGCCCAAGGAAGGAACTGCCGGGAGGTCTGCCTTCAGACATTCATAGGCTTAAGGGTGCCGGTGGTGCTCCAGGATCCCTCCGAAGGGTTCTTGGTCTGGCCTGTGGGTCTGAGCCTGCCGGGATCTTTGCTCTGGCCCCTCCTTTCTGGCAACAGGTTTCTTTCACCGTTGCCTCAGTTGCAGGAGCCCTGCCCGACTCCTGCCCATAGAAGGAATTGTTGTCGCTCTTTTTGTTTAAGGAGCATTCTTGTTCCAAGGGGGGAGAAGCTAAACTGCTCTTCCTGCCACCAAGAGCTAAACGATAACACTTGCTGTCTTGTTTCCTTCCTTCCTTCCTTCCTTCCTTCCTTCCTTCCTTCCTTCCTTCCTTCCTTCCTTCCTTCCTTCCTTCCTTCCTTCCTTCCTTCCTTCCTTCCTTCCTTCCTTCCTTCCTTCCTTCCTTCCTTCCTTCCTTCCTTCCTTCCTTCCTTCCTTCCTTCCTTCCAATAGTGGAGCTGAATGAGGTTGGCTTCCGATTTGTCCGGAAGTGCATCAACGCCATAGAAACAAAAGGTAAGTTTGGAAGCTCTTTCCGTTGCTTCCCTCCTCTGGACTAATTTTTTGTGCTGTAGCTTCCCCAGGCAAGGCGGTCTTGATCTGAATCTCACTCAGCAGCCTGAAAACAATTCTGCAAGAAGACAGTTGCAAGTGCGCACGCTGTGGCAGAGCGCAAGAGAGGGGGGCTTTTATAGCTATCATAAACTTCTCTTTTGGAAGCTCGCAATAAAAACTGATGTTTTAAGTACTCTTAGAAATGTTTTGTGATCAATGACCATGTTTTTACAGGAAGAAAAATTACAATACTGCATTTAAAATGTATAAGCTCCCTCATCTCGCATTCAAGGGAGCCAACATTCAAAAGTATTGCCATAACTAGTACAGAAGAGCTGGCTAGGGTTTGGTCCAGGGATTTTAAAGGGTTTTGTCATAAAAGTGCCACTAAAATAAATAGGAGTTGTTTGGCTGAGTCCTCTCCGGGACATTGAAGATCTCTGGCAATGTATTTTTGCTGCCTGAATTTGAAATGACCAGCCGCTGTGCAAAAGAATGTGGGTAGAATTCCTCAGCTAATTGATGGAAAATGCAAGGGAACTGGCTTTAAATGCTGCTGTTTCTTTCAAGATTCCTATTGAGTTTTTCAGGCTGGAATGTTTCTGGGGGGAAATCAGACGGAAGCCAACACACAGAACCCGTAGAAGTGCTTAAGAGGGCCATTTTTTTTCATGTTAGGCAGGGCCGTGTTCTTTTTCCATGCGGAATATGACTGCTGTTCAGTCCATAAGGCCCGCAAAAGGGAGTCGGGCTCTCTCCTCATGGAGAGGCAGGCAGCAACATGTGAACGAGGCGGGCTGTTCTTGTGGTCTGAATGAAGGCCTTGTCCGGTAAGCACTTCCAGGATTGCCCTCTCTTCTTTGCCTCCTTGTGGCGTTTCAGGTCCACAGAGGGCCTTTAAAAAACTGTGCTGCCTGTGCACCAAGGGAGGGAAGGTGGCACAGTGTGTGGCCCGCGCCCGTCAGATCTCGGAAGCTAAGCAAGGTCAGGTCTTGGATGAGAGACCACCAAGGAAGACTCTGCAGAGGAAGACAACGGCAAACCACCTCTGCTTAATCACTTGCCTCGAAAGCCCCTTGCTGGGGTTGCCATCAGTCAGATGCACCAAGCTCAGACAGAAAGCACCACTGGTTTGGTAACCCTGCTCCACAATTGTGGCACCCCGTTCTCTTCCAGGGTATGCCGAAGTCCTGGGGTGGCCTTCCCTGGCCAGAATTTGGGTGTGTGTGTGACTGACTTTAATTAGATATCTTGAGGGGGAAGATCGTCTCTATTTTATTTTAAACTGGCGTTACCAATCCCAAAACCTTGGGGATGGGTAAGAATCTAAATTGGTATGAATAAACATGGCCAAAGGTTAACTTCTAGTGGACCCTGGTGGCTTCCATGTTACTCTGCCCAGAAATTGACCACGGCCTCAAGATCTTATCTGCTGTTGGCGCTCTGCTGTGGGAAGGAGCTGTGTCTGTACAGCGAGTCTATGCTTATGCTGCCATGCAAAGAGACCGGACGTAGCGGGGGCGGGCGGGCTGTGCGGTCAGGTCCACCGGTCTCTAAAGCGGCCGCAGAATCCTCTGGAAGAGAGACTCTGATCTGATCAGATGTGTTTGGGTAACTTTTGATCGCACATTTTGACTTCCAAGTGTGTTTGGAATGGTCCTTCTTTGTTTTGATTTGGTGGTATCAGACATCACCGACAATCAAAATTATGGAAGGATGTGCAGGAGCCAGGCTTATGGATAAGTTCCTTGCTCCTCTTCTGCCCTTCTTGTGCCAAGAATTTAACCATGGCTAAATTCTGGTTACCCTTGACATAGGATTTCAAGCACTCTGGTTAACCTGAAAGTAGTTCCCCCCGCCCCCACACACAGACATTTTCTGGGCTTCTAAACAAGAGAGGCTTTAAAATTCCAGTGGGTGGGAAGAAGCTGTCTCTTATTAACCTATAGATTCGACTCCAGTAGCACCTTAGAGACGGGTGGGGGTGGGGGTGGGGGGTTATGAGCTTTCAAGAGTCAAAGCTCCCTTCATCAGATATCAGCCTATGTGCCTGAGTTCTGATGAGTAACGGGAGGGAGTGCTGAACCATGTTTTTTGCCATGAGGAGGGAGGTGGGCCTGGCCAGCAACAAACTGGGTTTGTGTATGTTTTTCTTTAACTGAGGGTATTTGTGGCGTGTGAAGGTTCAGTCGTGTTTTACACCTTTTGACACATTCTGCGAACAGAGTTATCAGTAACAAAAAAATGAAGGGGCACCAGGGGGTGCCGTTGAGCTTTCGGAATGCAGGAATTTCATCTGTTCAGTAAGGATTTCATCTTTTTTTGTACCTCTCAGGGGTTACAACGGAAGGTGTGTATCGAACGGTGGGCAGCAACATCCAGGTCCAGAAACTCTTGAATGCATTCTTTGGTAAGAAGCAGTCATTCGCTGGATTTTATTTCTGTGAGTTGTCACATCAAGGAGAAACCATCCACTACACCAGTGGTCGGCAAACTCATTAGTCAAGAGAGCCAAATATCAACAGTACAACCATTGAGATTTCTTTTGAGAGCCAAATTTCTTAAACTTAAACTATATAGGTAGATACACTGTTTATTAACTTAATAAACTTTAAGTTTTAAGTCTTAATTAAACTATAGGTACACTGAATAAAACTTGATATCATACTTAATAATAATCTTATTTATTGATAAAATTAAATTGTAAGTAAGGTATCCATAAAATTAAATCATGACAATGACTGACAAACACTTAATGTGAACAATGGCCTTGCATCTCCTTGGAAAGTTTGGGTAAATCAGGTTTGTATGTTGTTGTTTTTAATTTTAGGCATGATTCTAGGTTCTCATCAATAAGACGACTTCTCAATTTACTCTTGATAAGGTTCATGCTTGAAAAAGATTGTTTGCATGAATATGTAGAACCGAAAAGAGAAAGAACAGCAAACGCTAGTAGAGGAAGGGAGGGGGGAGGAATGGAGAAAGGAAGGAAGGAACTGGGAAAAGAAAGAAGGAAGAAAGAAAGGGGGGAGGGATGGAGAAAGAAAGAGGAAGGAAGGAACTGGGAAAGGAAAGAGAAGGAAGGAACTGGGGAAGAAAGGATGAAAGGGAGGAAGGATGGAAGGAAGGAAGAGTGGGGGAGGGACAGAAAGGAAGGAACTGGGAAAGGAAAGAGAAGGAAGGAACTGGGGAAGAAAGGCAGCCTGGTGCTGGACTTTTGGGAGCCTCCTGAGGGGGATGAGGAGGAGGAAGGCGGCGAGGAGGAGAGTTTACCCCTTCCAAGTGGGCCGGTGATTAAGGCGCGAAATCCGCCCCCCGCCCTGGAAGTTCCCCCGCAAGATCCCGGCCGGGCAAGACGCGGCCTGCGCGGGGGGCGGGAAGGTGATGCGCCGGACCGGCTCCAAACTCTCAGTCTGAGGCGCGGGGAGGGCGAAGCGAGCTCAGTCCTGGCCCAGGAAGCATCGTCGCCTTCCCCGCCCGGGGCCAGGTGGAGCCAACAGGAGGAGGAGGAGGAGGTGGGGGGGTGAGAGGTCGCCCAGCTCCGGTCGCCCATAGAGACAGAGGAGGGAAGGCGGCGGCGGCTGAAATGAGGACCGGACAGCCACGCCTCACTCCTCATGGTGGAGAGAAGGAAGGGAGGAGGGAGGGAGGAGCCCCCTCTCTGCCAAACCAAGGCGTGCAGCTGGGTGGCAAGAAAAGATGGGGGTGGGGGTGGCAGCTGAGGGGCTCTTGTCGTTCTCCGGCCGCCGCTGCAATGGTGGGAGGCGGGGACGGCGCTGGGGTGAGAAGGAGGAAGGGCCACTCCTTCCTCTCTCGGAGACCCTCCCGCTGCTTCGGCCGGCCTAGGACGCTGCTTCCGCACGTGGGAAGAGCCGCACTCAGGGGCCCATAGAGCCACTTGCGGCTCGGGAGCCGCGCTTTTGCGACCCCTGCACTACACCAAAGGCATATGAGCCCTAGAAGCCTTCCTTGTTGCCTGGCCCCTCTCTGAGCCTTTCACCATTTCTCTCTTTCTAAAGGCCAAACTAGATGCTACAGGTCCGACCCATGACTGCTGCCACCATTCTCAAAGGATTTTAAAATGTCACGAGGGGCCGTGGCTCAGTGGCAGAGCATCTGCTTGGCATGCAGAAGGCCCCAGGTTCAGTTCCCAACATCTCCAGTTGAAAAGACTGGATAGAAAAAAACCCTCCCCATCTGGCTTAAATGAGGACATGCAATGTATTTTGACATCTGCAGAGCACGTCTTCCAACAAGGAATTGTGGGTGGTGCTGTTGTGGGTAGAGTAAAGTTTAATTTGAAATTCTTATAGTAATGTTTTTTCCCTTGAAAAAATGGAAAAATAAATTAAGTGGGATTTTGCAGATATCAGCCTAAGATGCTTACTGGTCGTTTCTCAGATCTAGAAATGATGCATGGCTTCAGACTATGATGCACATGAGACTAGAAACCACAATGATCTGTATATAGGTAATAGCTAAATGAGATCTAAGTTGGGGAGGGGTTGTGGCTCAGTGGAAGAGCCTCTGCTTGGCATGCAGAAGGTCCCAGGTTCAATCCCCGGCATCTCCAGTCGAAAGGAACAGGTAAGAGGTGATGTGAAAGATCTCTCTGCCTGAGACCCTGGAGAGCCGCTGCCAGTCTGAGGAGATCTTGATGGACCTTGATGGCCTGATTCAGTATAAGGCAGCTTTATGTGTTCAAGAAGCAAAAGGTAAAAAGTTGCACAACACATTACCACCACCACCTCTGGGTAGGAGTGATGTAGAACAGGAACAGCAGGTTGGACAGCAGTCTTATTGGAAAGAATACTGGTTTCATCATTCCTTAGTGAGACAACAGTGGTGGAAAACCCAGAGAGAGATTAAACGGTTGTGTACCACCCCTTCGCCGCTGCTTGGCCCACATTACAGCTGGAACATGTTCAGGTTTTAAACTTTTTATTGTTGGAAGTATATTGAGAAGCTCATGTGGTTCTACAGAAGAGCTATGAAAACTCCTTTAACTCCAAAGCATTCAAATAAACAGAATAAACCATGATTATGCTATTATTTACTTAGTACATTTTTATCCGGCCTTACTTCCAGGAGCTTAGGGCAATAGGCATCATTCTCCCCTCCTCAGTTTTTTCCTCACAACAACCCTGTCAGGTAGGTTAAACTGAGAGTGTGTGACTGGCCCAAGGTCACCCTGCAAGCTTCTGTGGCACAAGTGGGGATTCAAACCCAGGTCTCCTTGATTGTAGTCCAGCATGGTAAACCCCACAGCATTCAAAAAGTAGACACTCTTCATATGTTCAGCACTGAAACAGGAGACAGGAAGAGTGGATTCTCCCTGGAGGTGGGCAGGAACATGGCGGCTTTGTGATGGGAGCTGCATCGTTATTTTTTAAAAATAAAAGCCTCCAAGAGGGGATTCTGTTGGATTGTTCATGTACATTTATATCCACAGCCACACTAGTTGAGAGAGGAGAAGGAATGTAGCCAGCTCAGTCGGAGATGCAAGCAGAGCCCAAACTGTGCCCAGTTGTTGTTCATGTGGGGGGGGGCAGGGGGAGGGGAGGCCTGGTGGGATGCAAGTGAGGCTAGCCGGCAAGCCTCTTGGGGCCAAAGTGACAAGATGCCTGGAGGTTTATGGTCAGACCACCTCCCTTGTGGTTTGGAGCGGTGGACTCTGATCTGGAGAACCGGGTTTGATTCCCCACTCCTCCACATGAGTGGCAGAGGCTAATCTGGTGAACTGGATTCGTTTCCCCACTCCTACACAAGAAACCAGCTGGGTGACCTTGGGCAAGTCACAGCTCTGTTAGAGTTCTCTCAGCCCCATCTACCTCACAGGGTGTCTGTTGTGGGGAGGGGAAGGGAAGGTGATTGTAAGCCGGTCTCCCTTAAGTGGTAGAGAAAGTCGGCATATAAAAACCAACTCTTCTTCTTCTTCTTCTTCAAAGTAAAAAGCGGTGGGAGGAGCATTGTTCAGATCAGGGAGGCAGCACAGAGGCAGTCATTTTCCAGTGGACACTGCATACACACACCCGTCCCCAGAAGCTGCTGCTGGCCCTTTAACAGGACGGACTGAGGCACTGTAAAGGGCTTCCTTTATTTACTTCTTGTCCCCCCCCCCCAAGGAAAATAGTTGTTGCCAGGGTGATATGATTTGTATCTGAAAAACAGCACAAAGGAAAAGGGGTTTAAGGAACTCACCACGGTCCTAATCTGAGTCCTTTTGCTTACCCAATAGCTGCTTTTAACCATTGTTTAAAAAAAAGAAGTCCAGTTGCAGACGGAGCCTTTGTCAGATGGGCCCTTAGCGAACCTGTGGAGCTGCAAGCTGTTCAAGTCGTGCCGTCACCCTGAAGTCTTTTATTTTTAAAGAGACAAAGTGGACAGGGCGGTGTGTGCAAGTCTGTATTTTTGGGGCTGCGCACTGAGGTCAATTAAGATTGCAGCGTTGGTGACAGAGGATGGACGAATGAGGATCTATGCAGGGAGAGAACTGGAGTTTGGGCAAAGGTGCTGGGAAAATGACGGTTGGCTTGCCAAGTTTGTAAATTGGCAGTGAGCTGTTCACAATTGTTGTGAATTCTGTGTGTGAAAGAACAGCCAGCCTGACAAATTTCACTCTGAAGGGAAAACTAAGACTTACTGGGTGATGCAAAGGAGGTAGTGAACCCCAGGGGAGGAGGAGGAAGAATCTGTGCGGGGCCTTGTGTTGTTCAACATCTTTATAAATGATTTGGATGAAGGAATAGAGGGGATGCTTATTAAATTTGCAGATGATACTAAATTGGGAGGGGTAGCAAATATGGTAGAAGACAGAGCCAAGATACAGGATGATCTTGACAGGCTGGAGAATTGGGCTAAAACCAATAAAATGCATTTCAACAGAGATAAATGTAAAGTTCTGCATTTAGGTAGGAAAAATCAAATGCATAATTATAGGATGGGGGAGACTTGTCTGAGAAGTAGTGTGTGTGAAAAGGATCTTGGGGTCTTAGTAGCCCAAACACTGAACATGAGTCAGCAGTGTGATGCTGTAACTAAAAAGGCAAATGCAGTCTTGAGCTGCATCAACAGAAGTGATGGTCCAGATCACGCGAAGTGATGGTATCGCTTTACTCTGCTCTGGTTAGACCTCAACTAGAGTACTGTGTTCACTTTTGGGCACCACAATTTAAGAAAGATGTAGACAAGCTGGAACATGTCCAGAGGAGGGCAACAAGGATGGTGAGGGGTCTGGAGACCAAGTCCTATGAGGAAAGGAGCTGGGTATGTTTAGCCTGAAGAGAAAAAGACTGAGAGGGGATATGATAACCATGTTCAAGTACTTGAGGGGCTGTCATATTGAGGAGGGTGCCGAGTTGTTTTCTGTTGCCCAAGAAGGTCGGACCAGAACCAACGGGTTGAAATTAAATCAAAAGTTTCCGTCTAGACATTAGGAAGAATTTTCTAACAGAGTGGTTCCTCAGTGGAACATGCTTCCTCGGGAGGTGGTAAGCTCTCCTTCCCTGGAGGTTTTTAAGAAGAGGTTAGATGACCATCTGTCAGCAATGCTGATTCTGTGACCTTAGGCAGATGATGAGAGGGAGGAAGACATCTTGGCCATCTTCTGGTCACTAGGGGTGTGGAGGGGGGAGGTAGTTGTGAATTTCCTGCATTGTGCAGGGGGTTGGACTTGATGGCCCTGGTGGTCCCTTCCAACTCTGATTCTATTCTAAGAAGACGAGTTGGTTTTTATATGCTGACTTTCTCTTACCCCTTAAGGAAGAATCAAACCGGCTTACAATCACCTTTCCTTCCCCTCCTCACAACAGACACCCTGTGAGGTAGGTGGGACTGAGAAAGCACGAAGAGAGCTGTGACTAGCCCGAGGTCACTCAGTAGGCTTCATGTGGAGGAGTGGGGAAACCAACCCGGTTCTCCAGATCAGAGTCCACCTCTCCAAACCACCGCTCTTAACCACTGCAGCATGCTGCCTCTATACTACACCACTGCACCATGCCAGAGAAAGAAAAGTAGAAAGGAAAGTCACATCACTAGAGAACAAGAGAGTGCCACAGATTTGAAAGAGAGAAATTAAAGCATCAAAGCAGGGGAAGGAACCTCAGAAGGCCGAGTTAGGAAACAAACAAATATTTAAATAAGGGGAAATGAAAGTTTTGAATGCCAGTGCAGATAAATTACTATGAGGGAAATGGCTAGCAACTAACATAGGGCAAACAGGATAAGAAGAGTTGGTTTTTATATGCCGACTTTCTCCACCACTTAAGGAGAATCAAACTGGCTTACAGTTGCCTTCCCTTCCCCTACCCACAACAGACACCCTGTGAAGTAGGTGGGGCTGAGAGAGTTCGGAGAGAACTGTGACTGGCCCAAGGTCACCCAGTTGGCTTCATGTGGGGGAGTGGGGAATCAAACCTGGTTCTGCAGGGGGAAAAATGGGAAACATCCCAGAGCTGAGTGGGGAGAGGGGGCTGGAAGAGCCTTCAGAGCGGCCATGCTGGGGTGGGGCGGGGGGGGGGAAGGATTCTGAAAGGAAGCAGATGTATTAGAGTGGATGTTTGTTAAGCAGAGATAGGAATGCAGATGGCAGGAAGCTGCAGCAGGCTGGTGCTGGTTGAGAATATCGCTGGATCTTGCAGTACGTTCTTGTGTGTATTTTCAAAACTGTGCAGAGCATTTCCAAATGCGGAAGGCAGCAGACATTTTCATGCCAACAGTGTTGACTGTGTTTTGACAAACGCTCCAGGTATGAGAGAGGTGGTAACCTTTCCGTTGCAGTAGCCTGGTATGGAAAGGTCTGGTAACTGGCCAGCAGCGTCTCTCAAAGCCCTTCCAGGATAATTGCTGTGTTTTCTTTTTTTATGGGGAAGCCAGTTCCACTAGCATATAATGGAACAAATTGCATTCGAATGCAGAGAACATCCTCTCATGGGTAGAATGGGGGCGGGGGGGGGGCTTCGACTGGGAAACTCAGGTTCATATCCTTGCTTGGCCATGAGGTTCCCGGGTCACTTTGGGCCTGTCAGTGGTCTCTCAGTCTGACCAACCTCACATGCCGAAAGGTATGTAGGGGATTAGAATCCCAGAGGTTCAGTGGAGATAGAAATACAATAAAGTAATCAGCATGAAATAGGTGAAAAACAATGTGTAAAATGTAAGAAGGTGATTTTTTAACATAGTATTGGGGATGTGGCAAAGATAGGACCAAACAACACAAAATGTTTCCATAAGTGTCTACACATTGCTTTTCTAACAACAAATAACACAGAGGATCATGTGAGTTGTGTGTGTGTGTAGATAGATGGAAGAAGGCTGAGCTTACAATGAGTGAAGAAACTTCAGTTATTTTTCAGCATATTAAGGTTTAAAATGAGAAGATTAATTGCATTTTCCACGGGAGATGGGCTGCCCGAATGGCTTTCAGGAATGCTTCTGCATTCCTGTTGAAGTAAAGCAGTAGTTCAGGCCAAGTGTGGCCTGGAATCAGTTTCTTCAAAGCCCGGATGGGGATGCCTGAGGTCAGGTGCCTCTTCATATAACTTTGAGGAGGTTTATTTTTCTTCATAAAGCTGGGCAAAAGTCTGATTCTTCAGTCCATTCCAAAGTTGCCTTTTTTGCCAACTCATTTTTGTACTGTTCAGACATGCAAGGGATATGAATGCGCCTTTAAAATGGAATATCATGGAAAGTTTGTCTTCCTGAAAACAAGTCCGGTGTCTCTGCGCTTCCCTCTAAAGCCCCCAAAGAAACAAAGTATGTGAAAGTTGAACGTTCCCCCCCAAAACAACAACAACAACAACAACAACAGTACCCTGCCTCCTGTTTATCACAGGCTGTAGTCTGGAGATTCAGGCTTGCAAGATTCCTTCAGTTGCACCATTCTGAATGTTATGTTGGGGAGGGAAAAGGCTAGTTCCATGTTAACAAAGCAAGCTAGTGAGGAGTGCGCACTCACCTGCTTCTTGTTTTTTTTTTGCTCCTGAGATGGTCCCATCTACTAATGAGGCTGCTGTCGTCTTTTAAGACTTAGGAGCTTTGTGTGTGTGTGTGTGCATGTGTGTAAACACGTGCCCTCTTTTGTAGTTGTTCATTAGACTTCCACCGAATTTGGTAGGGCCAGGCTTTCCTGAGGACTGACTGTGCTGGATGATGCAAAATCCAGATGCAAACCCCACTTAATACCTTCTATGAGGACCAACCAGCTGTGAGAGTTCCCAACTAAGCTGTGCAAACTTCATAAAATCCTTTGCTCAGACATTGATGCAGAAACAAAGAGTTTATTGAAGGCTTCAGACAGTACAAGACAATCACGAGTTAAAGTTGCAAGTGAGCAGCACTCCAAAGCTACAGAATATATCCCCTACAGGGCATCAAAGTTCACACCTATGTTATGGGAAGCTACAAGATAGATGGGTACAATACAGACATCAATCGACCTCAGAGGGCTTGTTAGGGCTATCTAGTCTCCAAGGCCGAGTCTGGCGAGAGGGAGTGAATACAACGCGAGTACAAAGCACAGCAGGGGAGGAACCAGGGAGGGGGACATTCCGGGCCTGTAGATATGGCGCCTGAACCCAGGAAATGCCAAACGGTGTGAACTGCTTTTACGAGTTCAAAGGGAGAGGGGAAGCTGGGACCGGCAGACCCTCACACCAGCCCATGTAGCACATCACAATGTGCAAATTTTTGACTTCTCTCTTCCTCAGGTTGGATTTATGTGGGTTTTGTAAAGAGCTCTCAAGCCAACATAGCAACCTTCAGGGTTTTGTCTACATTAGAAATACCAGGATTTCCTCCTCCGAGCTTAGTGTGTTTTCTGTTTGAAGCTTTGGCGGTTAAATACACATTGGTTTGGCTGACCAGTTAACCATCGGTCCCAGTGCAGCCAAGTCTTGCAGAGGAGGGTGTCCCATCCCCCCCCGTGACAGTCAACGGATTGTCCCTTCTGCTTTTCCCTGAGCCAGAGTATTCAGCTTTTGCTGCAGCAGAAATGCTGTGGTTGCTCAGCTAAATCTAAACACAGGGAACATGTGCTTTCGATCCTCTCCATTCTTCCCTTGGCCAGCTTTTGGCTCCTAGTGCAGAAAGAAATTCTTGAGGATATAGTTAGGAACAGTGAGATGAAAAGTAAGAGGAGGAAGTTTTAAGTGGAGCCTGAGAGAAGATGCTTTGGTGTCTTTGGAAAGTTGAATATTGGTGGGTTCTGCCTGGGGCGTTTGCCTCCTTTCAGAGATTTAATTCTCAGAGCCTCTGCCGAGTTAGTTTCTTTACTCTGAATGGGCAGTGATATTGGCTAAGCACTTTTCTGTGGTCTTATTTAAGCAATTACAGGCATCTTTCATGTATCTTATTTGTAAGAGCTTTGGATAATAAAGGAATCCATTAGTGCATGCGCTTTCATGCTCTAGCACCCCTTTTGTCAATTGCTTGAAGTAGATTCTCAATCGGCAGAATGTATAGACAGCGGAGGGAAAGATGGGAAAATGTGAGCAGTGGATTTAAATGGTTCTGGATTCATGATGCAGAATTTATGGCATATTTATGAAAAGCTCAAAAATATACAGGATAAGTACAGTGGCCATTCATAATCACTGTAATTCGTGATAACAAATTAGCCTAGTTTTTCTAACCAGTTCCAGCTCCTGCAGTGGTCATCAGCTGAGCTTAAGCCCTGGTGAATAGTCAAAGCTCTTGACAGAATTTGTTGAACTTAATTTTTTCTGGGGCCGGCCTTCCGAGCGCTTCTTCTGAATAGAGGGTGGGTTTCAGGTCAGCGGAAGCCTGTCCTGGTAGACTGAGACGCTCTCCCATGGATTCCTGGATGCTGCCTAATTGTATGTCGAATTTGTGCCCATTTATGGTTTTGTGTAGAGACTTGTGTGTTCTGTGCAGAATGTAGAAGGACATTATTGATCAGCGATGGCCCCTGTCAAGTTGGGGGAAGACTGATTGTTGCAGGCACTGATCCCTATGGCAATGGCTGTGTTTGTGGTGTATTCTTGCTCGTAGTGCTTGCTTAAGATTTATGCAGCTGTTGGTAAATAAATAAAGGCCTACTGCCCAAGGCTTGTGTGGGATAAGTTTCATTGTCCAGAATGGGATGTGATTGACTGATTGATCCATTGGCGTGGTTTTAGCTGGGGAAGGTAAGTAACAATAGGTGGTGTCCTCTTATTTACTTTCTGGTGCCCATTCTGTTCCTGGTCTTGCCAGTTGCTTTCTTCATTTCACTAGGTGGATATTGTAGTTTTAAAGATGCTGCATGTAAATAAGTCCCTATTTAACTGGAACAAAGGCTGTTGAACTTGCTAGTAGATCATGTATTATGTGATGTGGTCTGGCCGGTAGGCAGAAGTCTAGAAACGTGGGGAGGGTGTATATGGTGCCCTCCAATACAACGTAGTGCTGATATGTCCGTTGTGTAACAGCACAATGTTGTCCAGAAAGGAAACTCCTAGCTCTGTTTGATGGTGAGGTAGAAGTCCTGATGAAAAGCTTTCTTCCTTCTGGTCCAGGTAATAAAAATGCCACCAGTGTACCTCATGTAGAGGAAAGGTATTTGTATCGGAGGTAGTGATGCTGTAGCCATGTTGGGGAGCCATGCAGATATCCATTGTGGTGCCAGGAACCTGAGGTTGCCCCCAGATCTGAGGAAGTTGTGAGGGCCAAAGTTTGGCAGCCAGATGTGCTATGTTTTCATCAGGTGCTGCTGGCATCGGGGCCGAGGATGGTGCCTGTAAAGTCAGACAACCCCACCGTGAGAGGGCCTCTGCCAGAAACAGTGGGGCATCCTGGGCTGCTGAACTTGTGTATTTTGAAGTGTACGTAGGAGCTCCTGATGCGCGTCCATGTGGACTTTCTCCTGAACGTGTGTGCGAAATTCACAATTTTTCAACAAAGGTTCTTCTAAGAGAGACACCAAGTGAGAAACTGCTGAATTAATGAATAGGGTTTCACTCTCATGCACAGGTTAAACAGAGCTGACTTCTTTCTCAGCTAGTACAGGTATTAAGCAGGTTTATTTTTTTTATGTAGAACACTTTTATGCCACCTATCCAGGAACAAAATAAAAATAATAAAAATAAAACAATAAAATATATTAATTACATTAAAAAATCCCCAGCCCAGCATAAAAACATCAGCTTTAAAAACAGACCACAGACAGCTTAAAACAAACAGATTCCAGGGTAAAATAGTATTAAAAACCCACATGGCCATCTATGTTAACCCTACAGCAGCTGTTGTGAATTATCTCTTCTGTACCTTTCTATTGTGCATAGACATGTCACAAACTCTGTGTTCTGCATTTCATGGCCTTTTGAACCCAGTTCGTTTTCCTTCTTTCCTTCTGTTTTGTGTCAGTTCTGCTGAATCCATTTCACACACCTGACAAAGTGACTTCTAGCCCATGAAAGCTTCTGTTTCAATACATCGGTTGGTCTTTGAAGTGTCACAAGACTCCTTTTTGTGGTTTTGATGCAACCGATTAACAGTTACTGCATTTAGATGATGCTTTAAAGAGTTTCATAAATGAATAAAAAATAATAGTTCCCTCTCCAGGAGTTTACAATTAAAAAATTAAAAATATAGCATATTTATCTGCCCCCTTCTTCTGTTGTTTTTTGAAGCAGAAAGCTATCTGTACTTTTCTAACTTTATATAAGTTTCTATTTAATTTTCATCTCACCCCTCCTCTAAGGGCTCAGGGTGATATTCAAAGTTTTCCTTGCATCCATTTTACTCTCACAACAACCCTGTAAAGTAGACTACTCTAAGTAGACTAATTACACATTACATTTTCTTCGCATCCTCTATGGGTCTACATGATCAGGTGTGATCTGTGAGTTGCTTGCAAGGAATTTAATTCCCAGGCATGCAGGAGTGGGGGCTTAAGCCCTCCCCCCCCCCACTATTTTTCTTTATCTGAAAGACCTGTGAAGGGGAACCGTTTACTCCATTGTGGAAACCACATGTACCAATGGGCTGTGCACAGTTGTTCCCCAGCGGGGCAAACAGTGGCTCCCTGGGGCCCACTCAGGTTGGGAAAATGGCATGCTGGGTGGGGGGGAGTTAAGTACCCTCCCTCTCCCATTGTGCCAGGTGTGTCCGGGAATGGTGTTCCTTGCCTAGAATTTGCAGTGCACACCTAATTGTGCAGGCCTGGGAAGGATGTGAGGAAGAAAAGGTGGGGGGGTACACCAAGGCAAAACGGAGGCAGGGAAACAAATGGTGCCGAGGAAAATTAATTCTTTAATAATTTTTGCACCCCTTCGTGTTTGGTGTGCAGCTTCGGCAGGAGGAATCTTTCACATTCTTTTTAGTACTGTCTCCATGCAGGCATGAAAGCAAAAGGACGTGAGGAAGACAGAACCGTGGAGTTAGGCCCTGAGAGTAAACAGCTGGTCTGAAGATCACCCAGGCAGCTTCACAGTTGCATGGCGGTCTGACTCTTGTCCCCCAAGGGGGTTTAGTCACCATACGGATGTGAAGGGGGTGGGTTTTCAGGCTTCTCTGCCCTCATTGATACCAGTTTCCCTCCCCAGCTTTTTAAAAAATGAGCAGTTACCACAATTGTTTTTTTTTAAGTTCCCAAAAAACCCTGCAGCAGCACAAGGCGAGAGCATGAATGCCTACACTTTTGAAGCGGCAGCAGGTGTGTGTGCAGCGTGGAATTGCCCCCATGTGGAAGCAGTCTCCTCTTCTTCCTCCCTTCAATTTTTAATGATTGATAACTAGTTATCTCTTTTAAAGTTAGTAAAGTTTCTCTGATATTTGTGTGCTGCAGATAGATGTATTTATAGTTTGCCATTTTGGCATGTTATGTTAGAGAAAATAACTTCATACATATTAGGAATGCACGTTGGACAAACATTTCATTGTAATTGACCTTATTTGCTTCCCTTCTTTCTTCTCCAGATGCCAAATGCCCAGGCGATGTTGACCTCCAGACCAGTGACTGGGACATCAAGACAATTACCAGCTCTTTGAAGTTCTACCTCAGGTAGCTTTCAAGATTACTCTGTTGTAGTTTTCTGGGGTGAATTATTTTGCCCAAGATGGGTAATCTGAGGAGGGAAAGTTTAATTTGCTAAACACAAATTTTCTGTTTGGCTCTAGTAACCTTAACACCCTAAATAATGTGTCATCTGCAAACTTGGCCACCTTGCTGTTCACCACCAACTCCACGTCATTGATGAGCAGGTTGAAAAGCACCGGTCCCAACACAGATCCCTGAGGGACCCCACTGCTCACATCCCTCCATTGTGAGAACTGACCATTGATTCCTATTTGCCCCAGTTCCTCATTCTCCCCTCCCCAAAACCTCTGTTCAGGAGAGGGAATCTGCCCTGTATCCTCAGCACTGAAGACAGATGAGAAGAATTCATTCAGTTTCTCAGCAATCGCTTTATCCTCCCTTATTGTTCCTTCACTCCCATTGTCATCCAATGGTCCAACCGCTTCCCTAGCTGGTTTCCTAGCTGGTTGATCTTGATGTGTTTAGCGACATGTCCCTCAAAATCTTTTTTTGCATCTCTAATTCTTTACTTGCATTTCCTTTGCGCAAGTTTGTGTTTGCTTTTGTTTGCCTCGTTTGGGCAATCCTTCCTGTTTCTGAAGGAAGCCTTTTCTCTCTCTAATATCGGATGTGTGAGTAGTGCCCAAGTCCCTTTGGTTCTGAGCTTTCATTAGGCAGCTCAGTTCCACTTGGACTGTGATCAGAACAGAGAAATACTCATCCGCTCTTTGCCTCTCTCTTCAATCAGCGGTTGCTGTGTCATTGGCGGGGGAGGGGGGATGAAGTGGTGCTATAAACATATGGAAGTGGACTGAGGACCTTGAACAGTCGAAACACGGAAAGAAGCATTTATTGCGTGGTTAGAGAGAGGGTCTGTTTGGAAGAAATGTGTTTTTTCCCAAAGCTTTATAGGCAACTGTGACAACTGTTAAAAAGTCTAGAGATGGGGGTGCCAGATGGCATCCTCAGTGGAATTAAAGTGAGATTTTTTAAACCTCCAGATTCTTCCATAGTAATTGAGAATAGGTACCCAGCTGTGCCTCGCTGTCTCCTGATGAACTCTCCATTCTTTCTGCATTTTCCCCCTTTGCAGGAACCTCTCTGAACCTGTCATGACATACAGACTTCACAAAGAATTGGTCTCAGCTGCCAGTATGTGCCAGAGAGAAGTGGGGGAAATACTGGAGTGGTTTCCTGGAAATGTATTCTTTTGACTCTGGGGAGAAGAGCAAGCTTTGGGATATCAGATCTGTGCTGGAGATTATTGGCTAGAGCAGATGTAATTCTGGCTGCCTTCAGATATCAGAGACACAAACACAGCCGGCTGCCCCTCTCCCTGTGTGCCTGGAGCGCCACTGGAGGCCTCTCAGTTTGGGAAGGGTTGAATCGTAGTCCAGATCTCTGTCATGTCTGAATGCAGGTGCTTTGGCAAATTGGTATTGGCTTCCTCCCCACAAAGTAGGATTCTTAACCGCAGTTTAATCCCAGTTGAGAATCCCGGTTTGTGCAAAGGGAATAAGTAGCATTTCCCCAGTTTCTTGCCTTCATTTGTCATGGCAGATGGGAGCTTGTTTCAAGGTTTCCCAAACCAGGTAGCCTTCAGTGGCATGCTCTGTGTTTGCCGGAGTACATGCTCATCACAGGTGCATCTCACCAAGTTTCATGTTCACTCTTCCCTTTGGCTACAGTGTAGTCTGTGGCTGTTGATGTTAAATGCAGTGAAGGCAAGCCAGGGTCTCCCTTTATCCAGGACGTGAAATTGCACCCCCAAAATAACGGTAGCCTCATTAAGACTAGGAGCCCTGTGGTGCATAGGGGTAAGCTGCAGTGCTGCAGTCCAAACTCTGCTCCCGAGTTCGATCCCGTTGGGAGTCAGTTTTAGGTAGCCGGCTCAAGGTTGAATCAGTCTTCCATCCTTCCAAGGTTGGTCAAATGAATACCCAGCTTGCTGGAGGTAAAGGGAAGATGACTGGGGAAGGCGCTGGCAAACCACCCTGTAAACAAAGTCTGCTTAGAAAACGTCGGGATGTGATGTCACCCCATGGGTCAGGAATGACCTGGTGCTTGCTCAAGGGAACTTTACCTTTAATTTTTTCATTAAGACTACTTGTTTACCTGCAGTTCATGGGGAGGGGGGGATAGCTCCAGGGAGGGGAGGGCGTGTGGGGGAGGGGGCACGCAGTTTTGAATCCAGTTCCTGACTTACAGGCTTGTGTTCACTGGTTCGGGCTTGTGTTCACATACTTTTGTTCACTAGCTGGTACAGGCTTGTGTTCACTGGCTCGGGTGAGGAGGAGGGTGCCTGGCCCTCACCAGAGAATCCCTCTTGGTCAGGAGTTCCAAACTGGAGGTCAGATCTCTTTTAACAAGCCACTAAAAGGGCTTGACCACCGCATGAGCTGCATTCCCCACTGTTGGCCACTTGGAGCCGCCGAGTACCTTGTAGCACTGATCCCTCCCCCCCCCCAATCCTGACTCCCCAAATTTGGACAATGACATCCTCCCTTAGAAAGCGTTGAGGAATCATGATGCACCAGGATGCCCGGATGCAGACTAGGCAATGGCCGACAGGTGCAGGGGAATCCCAGGAGACACAGTTCCTGACCTGAATCCCAGCTGTCTGAGCAAAGGGGAGCAGGGAACACACGCAATGTATTAACTGGGCTCTCCCAGATTTGCAAGGAGTGAAGAAAAGAATAAGTATCTTCTTGAATGTACTTCCAGTTTTAATTAAAAAAAAAATACCTGCCCTGCTGCTCTCACACAAAGGATCTGCTGTGTGGCTGTTTACGCTCAAGGCTGCCGTTCTTGATAGACTGAAGAATTGATCAGTGCAGAATTCAAGCAGCCCAGTTAATTGACTCAAAGGCGTTTCAGCGGCTCTGGCAGTCCTACTGTGTGCTGTGCCACTGGGGGCCATGTCGTCACATAATAACAATTAGCGCAGCAGCCCAGAGTCCAGCCGTCATTGACTGTGTGTTTCAGCTGCCTCGAATGAGCTTCCCTGCCGCATCCAGCATCTGAATGGCTGCTAAGTGGTTGCCCTTGAGCTGCCTTTCTTGGCAGCTCTGCCTTTTACATGTGAGCTTCCTTTCCCATAACTAATCGTTGGAAGTATATTCCCATTGGATGTTTTCTTTGCTGAATGCTTGAGAGTCAGCGGGAATCACAAATATTTTCCAAGCAAGTGAAAGAAAGCCCGTGCAGCCCCAGTTTCCTGTCTCTATCTGGGAATGGCCTCTGTGCCAGTGGAGCCCAGCTAAGGAGAAATGTGCCTTGAAGCTGCCAGTCACATCCTGGCAGCCAGGCAAAAACACCCACCTTTCAACCAGGCTGGGGCAAGCAGAAGCCATGGTGTCATAATCGGGGGGCCCTGTGGTGCCCAGGAAGCCCGAATTGAGAGGTTGTGCCCCCCCTCTCTCTCTCACACACACATATACACACACATACACCCCGTCTTGTATGGTATTGCAGCAGCTCTGCTGGTTCAGATTTTTAATATTAAAAGGTCCTCTAGGATATGTTAGACAGAGAGGCGGCCAAAATATTTTCCAGTTCTTCATTTGAGTACTGAACAAGGTATTTGTCCGGGCCTCAAAGGAACTTTTTTGGGGGGGTATATGTTGCTTTTTCTGCCCTTTCCCTGTCCAGCCAGTTTGAAATTGCTTTTAAAACTCCAAGAGCTCTATTGCTCCACACTGTGATTCTAATTTTTTGCAATTTGTTGTATACAGTTCATAGACTGCCCTTCTGTTTGAAAGTCACCTGATTATGTTGGATAACATGCCCACCCTTCAGATTTCAGCCAAAATCAGTGCTAACTTCCAGCATTGTTGATCTGGCCCAAACCCCTTTCTTCTCCTCCCCCCCCCCCCCCCCAGAATCTGAGAACCTGGACTACCGGCTGGGAGCCATCCACGCTCTGGTCTATAAACTCCCTGATAAGAACCGAGAGATGCTGGAACTTCTCATCAGGCATCTGGTCCAGTAAGTTGACATGTACCAAAAGGGGAGCCGTGTTGGGGCTCGGGGGCGAAGCAAGCAGGTGCGGCACAGGTTGGGCTGGCGTCTGAATGGGGTCATTGGGTAGTTACGGGATCAATTCCGTCGGTATTGCTGCCCTCCTTCTGCATCGGAGGGTCTCTGGTTTGCCTGTCAAAGAGCGATAGAAACATCTCCCCCTGTCTTGCAGCCCGTTTAGTGCCATGCTCCCCTAAACTGCTTCGGCCCCACAGACTCGGACACATACCCCCCACCCAGTTTGGTTTTCTCTTTCCCAAATTATTCAAATTATGGTTCCAAATTATATTCCTAAATTATGATCCTAGCCGATAGGGAATTGAACCAGGAGCAGAGCAACACGACGCTCTGTAACCAGTTGGGCTTGGCTACAGAACAGCACTACTGAGGGGAAACAGTGAGTACTGGCCATCTAAACAAACAGAAAAAGAGCTTTGCAAGTGATGCCAAAAATGTTGAAAGGGACATGGAAACATTATGAACATGACCGGTGCTCTGCTGGATCAGACCAGTGGCCCATTGGGCCGTTGTTCGCTTTCACACAGTAGCCAGCCGTTTGCCTTAGGAGGCTAGTGAACAGCACAGAGGCCCTCCTGCCAATTTCATTATATTCATTTTGAAGCAGGTTTATTTTTATTGTTTTCTTTGTTTGGATGAGCAAGTCGGGGCTTATGTCTCTCGTCCAAGGCAATTTCCCTGCCAAATTTCAGACAGACAGATAATTAAATAAAAGATTGTGACTCTAAAGCAAATTGAATACTCTGCAACATCTAGAAAACTTTCTGTTCAATTACCGTGATATGTGGGAGACATTTGAGCAGCCGCTGGTAAAAACTGTGGAAAGCAAGACCTATTTCTCCAGTATTTATCTGTTGGTGTGCTGCATGGGTAGGGTGTCAGATTAGAACTAGGGAGAGATCCAGGTTCAAATTCTTGTTCAGCCATGAACCTGTCTAGGTAAGCTTCAGCTAGTCACTGTCTCTCAGTCTAACCTACTTCACTGGGGTATTGTGAGAATAAAATGGTCCTGCTCTCCTGGGACAAAGGGCAAGAAGAAAATGAGATAAGTAGGTAAGCAGGTCTGATGCAGGCCTGTGTGTCAGTTTTGTGTCTCCTGATTTCTCTCCCTCCTTCTGAACTCTCCTTGAATTAACTCCTATAAACCAAGCTTCTTCACCGAAGCAAATTACATTAGTTTGCCATGTGGAGGGCTGGCCTGAACAAAGCCTCCAAGGTCATGGGAAGTTTTTAGAACCCTGTCACTTCTAAATTAGAATAAGAGCAGCTAGGGCATGTGCAGAACGAGGGATAGATTGATAAGGAAGGGGTAGCACTGTATGTCAAAGATGTGTACACTTGTGAAGAAGTACATGAATCTGAGCATGGTAGTGCAGTCGAGACTCTATGGGTAAACATAAAAGGAATAAGAAATAATCGTGATATTCTGGTGGGGGTCTGCTGTTGACTGCCAAACCAGGCAGAGGACTTGGATGGGACGCTCCTAGACCAGATCACAAAGTTCTCAAAGAGAAAGGACATGGTGGTCATGGGAGATTTTAATTACCCGGATATCTGTTGGAAGTCAAACGCTGCTAAAAATGCAAGATCCAATAAATTCCTGACTTGTCTTGCTGACAACTTCCTATTCCAGAAGGTGGACAGGGAAACAAGGGGGTCTGCTATCTTAGACTTGATTCTCATCAACAGGGAAGAACTGGTCAATGAGGTTAAAGTAGTAGGCACCCTGGGTAGTAGTGAATACGTACTCTTGGAATTTGCAATCTTGGGGAGAGGAAAACCTGTACATAGTCAGACATGTAGGTTGGACTTCAAAAGAGCAAATTTTAACAAACTTAAACTTATTTAGGTAGAATCCCATGGTCAGAAATATTTTATGTGAAGGGAGTTCAAGAACGGTGGGCATTTCTTAAAAATGAAATACTGAAGGTGCAATCCCAAACCATTCCTATGAGAAGAAAAAATGGGAGGAGCCTAAAGAGGCCAGGGTGGCTCCATAAACAGCTTTTTGAAGAGTTGAGAAATAAAAAAGACTCATTTAGGAAGTGGAAGGAGGGCCTTATAACCAAAGAGGAATATAAGCAAATAACTAGTGCTTATAGGGAGAGTGTTAGGAAAGCTAAAGCTCAGTATGAACTTAGGCTAGCGAGAGATGCTAAACGCAACAAAAAAGGGTTCTTTTCCTATGTACAGAGTAAGAGTAAGAACAAGGACAAGATAAGCCCATTGTGTGGACCGGAAAGTGAAATTGTAACAGGAGATGAAGAGAGGGCAGAACTCCTCAATTCCTACTTTTCGTCAGTTTTTTCTCGTGAGGGAAGTGGTGCTCAACATGGCATAAACAGAACATGTGATGAGGGAAGGGATTTGCAGCCTAGAATTGGCGTTGGAGTAGTACACAAACCCCTGGTTTCTTTAAATGAACAAAATCCTCTGGGCCAGATGAATTGCACCCAAGGGTACTCAAAGAACTTGCGGATGTAATTTCGGAACCTCTTGTCCATTATTTTTGAAAAGTCTTGGCAAACTGGTGAGGTGCCAGAAGATTGGAGGCGGGCAAATGTTGTCCCCATCTTCAAGAAGGGGAAAAAGGAGGATCCAAGTAACTACCGACCCATCAGCTTGACCAGGAAAAGTGTTCGAACAAATCATCAAACAGTCCGTCCTTGAGCATTTAGAAAGGATGGATCTGATCACTAAGAGCCAGCATGGGTTGCTCAAGAATAAGTCATGTCAGACTAATCTTATCTCCTTTCTTGAGAAAGTTACTACCTTGCTGGATCAGGGGAATGCTTTATCTAGATTTAAGTAAGGCTTTTGATAAGGTTCCACATAGTATTCTAGTTGACAAATTGGGAAAATGTGGGTTAGATCCTATTATTGTTAGGTGGATCTGCAACTGGTTGACAGTTGACAAAGTGCTAGTTAATGGTTCCTCATCCACTTGGAGAGAAGTGACTAGTGGAGTTCCTCAGGGATCTGTGCTGGGCCCTGTGTTGTTCAACATCTTTATAAATGATTTGGATGAAGGAATAGAGGGGATGCTTATTAAATTTGCAGATGATACTACATTGGGAGTGGTAGCAAATACGGTAGAAGACAGAGCCAAGATGCAGGATGATCTTGACAGGCTGGAGAAATGGGCTAGAACTAATAAAATGCACTTCAACAAAGACAAATGTAAAGTTCTGCATTTAGGTAGGAAAAATCAAATGCATAATTATAGGATGGGGGAGACTTGTCTCAGCAGTAGTGTGTGTGAAAAGGATCTTAACTAGAGTACTGTGTTCAGTTTTGGGCACCACAATTTAAGAAAGATGTAGACAAGCTGGAACGTGTCCAGAGGAGGGCAACAAAGATGGTGAGGGGTCTGGAAACCAAGTCCTATGAGGAAAGGTTGAAGGAGCTGGGTATGTTTAGCCTGAAGAGGAGAAGACTGAGAGGGGATATGATAACCATGTTCAAGTACTTGAAGGGCTGTCATATAGAGGAGGGTGCTGAGTTGTTTTCTGTTGTTCAAGAAGGTTGGACCAGAACCAATGGGTTGAAATTAAATCAAAAGAGTTTCCGTCTAGACATTAGGAAGAATTTTCTAACAGAGTGGTTCCTCAGTGGAACATGCTTCCTCGGGAGGTGGTAAGCTCTCCTTCCCTGGAGGTTTTTAAGAAGAGGTTAGATGGCCATCTGTCAGCAATGCTGATTCTGTGACCTTAGGCAGATGAGAGAGAGGGCATCTTGGCCATCTTCTGGTCACTAGGGGTGTGGAGGGGGGAGGTAGTTGTGAATTTCCTGCATTGTGCAGGGGGTTGGACTTGATGGCCCTGGTGGTCCCTTCCAACTCTGTGTTTCTATGAGGGGTGGAGGAATCCTATGTTTAGACCTTTCTTTTGAATACCTTGGTCAGTCTTTTTCTGTGCTGAGAGTATGCATGTGGACACTTTCTTTTTAATGAACGTTTTATAATTTTTAATGTTGGTGCTTGTTCTCTGTACCATATAGACCTCCACCTTTCCAATAGGCTATTTAAAACGGGTGCCAGGAGAAAGGTGGTGGGGGTCTGTTGGCAAATTGCTAATCATGCAGTGTTGTGCAAGTGCAGTAAGCTTCCCCCTGTGGTAACCAGATGCTAGGCAGCGGGAAATGCAAGAAGGAGGTGAGGCCTTAGAACAGCAATGCAGAGAAGGTGAGCTGGGAGCCCAGTCCTCTCAATGGGTAGAATTATAGAATCATTGAGTTATAAAATCATAGAGTTGGAAGGGACCACCGAGGCCATCTAGTCCAACACCCTGCACAATGCAGGAAATTCACAACTACCCCCACACCCCCAGTGACCCATGCCCCAAAGATGGCAAAAAAACCCTCCATGCCCCAAAGATGGCAAAAAAAACCCTCTCCAGGATCCCTGGTCAATTTGGCCTGGAATAAAATTGCTTCCTGACCCCAAAGTGGAGATCAGCATGTAAGAAAGGGCCACGAGAGCCAAACACTGACGCAACCCTTCCTGCCCTCCCTCTCATGATCTGCCTGACTCTGCCACTCTTAACCACACCACGCTGGCTCTCACAAAACAAAGTAGGCAACATTCAAAGGGAATGAAGGAAGCACATCACTAAAGATTTTAAAAGAAAATTCCGCCTGTGACCATGCATACTTACACCCTCCCCCAGCTTGGCTGTTATATGACCAAATGATATGGGGTAATTCTTACAAAGGCCAGGTGGTGGCAGTGGTGTACTGAAAGGGGGAGAGAGAACCCCTCCGAGGGTCAGGAGAGTGGCATGGGCAGGCAGAGCCCTGGATGGCTGCTAGTGCCTAGATGCCTTGGAGGGGAAGATGGAGCAGTGCCATGGGTAAGTGGGGCTATTCTACCACACATCCCTAAGTAAAGGTCTGTGAGAAGGGAGAAAGGGTTGTTAGCTGGTTTTGAGTTAAGTACTACAGACCACTGCTTTCTAATCTTTACACCACTGTGTGTATGTGTGTGTAAAGTGCCGTCAAGTTGCAGCTGACTTATGGCGACCCCTTTTGGGGTTTTCATGGCAAGAGACTAACAGAGGTGGTTTGCCAGTGCCTTTCTCTGCACAGCAACCCCGGTATTCCTTGGTGGTCTCCCATCCAAATACTAACCAGGGCCGACCCTGCTTAGCTTCTGAGATCTGACGAGATCAGGCTAGCCTGGGCCATTCACTACCACCCACTAAATATGCAATATTATCATTAAGTACCCTGCCAAGCAACAAGTAAAAAGTTAGAACATAAAATCAGCACTCCATGCAAGGCAATTTTAAGTAGCATTGATTGCCTTTCCCAAGGATGAATTGGTCATTCAGATTATTTACTGCCCACCTGTTTCTTCATGGGGTTCTCTGTCTGACCTGACAGAGATAGTCTTGGGGTTTGTGCTGGAGATGTCCAGATTGATTATTCTGCCAAGGACACCTTGGCAGGACCAGCACAAGGTTTTATAGCCCCACTGGCCACCATGGCCTATCTCAGGTAGTGACAAGCCCTACGCATAACAAAGGACATGCTTTAGACCTAATTTTTTTCCTCTGAATTGGTGGAGGAAGAGCCACCTTGGCAACTGGGGATTCACCCTGTGCCATGGTGAATGTGGCACTGATGCTCTTCAGGAGCAAAAGGTCGGTTAAAATGGTCCATGAAGACTAGTGGTTCTGGCCAGCCTCCAGAATTCTTTCAGTGCCTTTCTTTGTGCCCTAAACCAAGCAGTCATCCATTCGTACTGTTGGGCGCTAAGCAAAATCAGCACGGTTACTGTGCTCAGCTCTAGGTTCTGACTGTCAGCTGCAAAGCCCCAGGAGACGTTGGGCCTCCTTACCTGCAGGACCACCTCTCCTGCTGTGTTCTGCCGCAACAACTTCACTCACGAGAGCATAGAATTCTGAAGGGGCTTCCCTTCAAACAGGCAGAATGTTCACACGCGTTCTCCCGAGGTGGCTCTCGCGTCATGGAAGGCTCTGCCCAAAGCTAAGAACCTTGGTTATCAGACTCAAAGGTCATGTTTTGTAATCTGCTGGCTGATTGACCTTTGCTTTACTAGGAATCTTAGCTGTCAAATGTCATCATTCCAATGTTATATTTTGTAGATGGCCTACTAAATAAATAAATAAATAGCTGACCCCTGCACTCCCTTTTCCTTTCTGCGAACCGCTCTCTGTCTCCCAGCATCAGCTCTCTGTCAAGGGCTAAGAGCCGGATACAGTCGATATGCTAATGTGGCTGGACTCTACAGGCCAGAATGTTAAGCCTGCAGTCTGCCCAGCCCAATTAGCAAGTGTGCTTTGTCTGGGATTCTTAGAATTGTTCTCCATCCTGATTTGTGTGTGTTAATGTGCTCGCGTGCATGTGTTCTCTGAGCTCAACTGGAAGAAATGCCTTAAAAAAAAAAAAGCGACACCTACTCAGTGAAGAGTTGCCATGGCCAATTGTTTCAGGAAGCAGTTCTTAAATGCTTGCTCAGGAGAAAATTGAATTTATGTCACTGAAATTTACTCTCATTATAGTATTGGGACTTGTGTTCCTTTTCGACATTTTGCATTTAGTTTTTCCAAACACTTCTTAAAACGTGACTGCTGTGGATTTGCAGACGAATTCAACTGCAGGTTGCCGCTGCCTTGTTTACGAACCTCTGGCTTGTTCTGTCTTCCCTCCTTGGAGCTTGAGGTGGTTCCCGTGGGCTTATCCGTGACTGCATCAATCTGAGGCCAGCCAGTGAGGAGCTCCTGGGATCCCCCCTCCACACCATTAAGAACTAACATGGCTTGAGAGCAGTGGCGTAGCGTGGGGGGTGCAGGGGGGGCCGGCCGCACCGGGCGCAACATCTGGGGGGGCGCACTCGCAGCTCTCTGCCCCTGCCTGGCTCACTCACTCACTCTCTCTCACTGCAGTGAAGACGTCTTCCAACCATTCATAAGCCGCGGTATCCAAAAAACCCTTTCAAAGCGGTGTTTTTTGTATAACATTTTCAAACTCTCAGCAGGCCTCCAGGGGGCGGGAAAGCCGCGGCCCCGCTCCCCAACTCACGGCAGGGCCGCCTCAGGCATTAATCTCCCTCCCCCTCGCCGCTGAGGCAGGGCCGCACGGCGGAGCCCACAGCGTCGGCCTCACCCGGCCCAGCCCACCTTGGGGGTGGGACTCAGCAGCTCCTCCCTGCCGGGCCAGCGGAAGGGGGGGGGGAGTTTCAGAGGAGGCTGGAGGGCGGCGGCCGTCTTGTTTGTGGCGAGCAGAGGCGGCGGGGAAGGAGGGGTGGGGGGCGAAGGCGAGACAAAGCTGAAGGGCGCGGGGCGGCGCTGGGCCCTGAGAGAGGCGCCGGTCCCGCGAGGGCCGTCCCACCGGCCCGGGAGCGCCGCCTGCAACAGGTTCCTGGGCACGCGAGGCCGCCGCACTCCTCCAGGCCTCGGCCGTTGGTCTCCGCCTCGGTCCCGGGTGGTGGGAGCCGGCGCCACCCGCCTCAATGCGGTTCGGGGCGAAGATGATGCCGGTAAGTGGCCTCTGGGTTGCCATAAGTCGGCTGCGACTTGACGGCACTTTACACACACACACACACATTGTTAGAGAAACCACTTGTGGATTAGAATTTGATGCTTAGTGAGAATTGCCTCCTGGACTTTTCTTTTTCAAACTCATCTTCCACTTATTACTAATTGGTGAATTTGAATTGTATACAGTTAATTTAGTTTTGCAGCATGGGCCAATTTACTATACATCTTTGCCTCCTGTGGCCAGGATGTGCACAGAGGTGTATAGCAAGCATCATATCAGTAAACAGTAAATATATGTTTTGGGCATATGAAAATGAATGGGGGGGGGGTACATGAAGTCCCAAAAGGAAGCCAGTGGCTGCTTTCCACCTAAACAACACAGGAGGAGTATGGCCCAAAGACAAGCAGGCATAAGGTTTGTATTGCATCTTCCAAACACCTCTTAAACACAAATTATTAAGTACAGAGGTATTTGCAAGTCCCACAGCTGCTTGGTATACCGAAGGCCCCAGGTTCAGTCATTTTACTTTAATTACATCAGCACAAACAATACATGTGCTTAGGGGGTAAGGGTTTCTTTAACTAATCTAGTGGAAGAGACTCGAGTGCTAAAATCCACGGGTTAGGGGGCGCAAATTACTTGCCTTGCCCCGGGTGCTGACAACCCACGCTACGCCACTGCTTGAGAGCACTGAGGATGGTCGCCTGAGGGAAAGGCCTGGGCTGTGGGCAGCTCGACACAAATCCATATGTGAAAAGTAAGGTTGCCAGTTGTTCCGTATTGACCCGGGCAGTCTGGTATTTTCACTGACTGGGGGAGAAAGAATTGGGGAAAAAAATACCAGGTATTTAAATCTCCGGTATTTTTTCAGTGCCCCCCCCCCCCCCGAACAGTCATTGAAAATACTGGATTGTCAGGGTCAACTGGCAACCTTACCAAGCCCAAACAGCAAAGCAGGCTGTTTCCCACTTGGAGGAGGCAATGCTGATGGAGCGGCAGCCGGTGTTTCTTCACACTCAGGCTGGAAGCTTCTCCCAAGTGCAAACAGTATGCTTCTGGCCGTTTCCCCTTCGGGAGGTAGTGCTGAGCCTCAGTGTGTCTGGTATGTTTTAAAAAATATCTGGCAGCCCTGGTAAAGAGTGTGTTTTCCTGCCCTGCGTGCCTGAGATCAGTTGCTGGAGCTGGAGCCAGAGTGAGGTCTTGAGCTGACGTGCCACAGGCAGAATGTACTGCTCTGAGAAAACTGGGCTCCCGCAGTCTGTGAGACTGGGGGATTAATCCTGTCTCCCAGTGGTGCTATATTGCCCTGTTCCCTTGTGTTTATGGAGGGTGCTCAGAAGCCCGTTGGCTCCTGGCCAAAGGCCCAGATTCCCTGATAAGACCAGCGCCCACTCCCTCCATCTCCTGATTCAATGCTTCTTCTCCTTCTCCCGGCAGCCTGTGCTCACACAGCAGGGAGAACCTGATGACTCCCTCCAACATGGCAGTGGTATTTGGTCCCACGCTTATGCGGGCTCAGGAGGACACCGTTGCAGCAATGATGAATATCAAGTTCCAAAACATCGTGGTGGAGATCCTCATAGAGCACTTTGACAAGGTACTGCAGCTCCCGAGGCAAAGGCCTGCTCGTGCTGGCATTCTCCACGGAGCATCGTTCTTCTGAAACCTCTGGAGCAGAACACAGTTCAACCCCAGTGGCACTTTAGAGGCCAACAACATTTCCCAGGGTATAAACTTCCATGAATTCTAGTTCCGCCACCTCCCTTCGAAGCTTCTTTGTAGGGGAACTGCCACTCCTGGATCAGCAGTAGGAGACTGCTGAAGTAGTATTCAAATGCTGGAAAAAAAGGGCACTAGGTACTTATACGGAAATCAAAAGAAAAATAAGTACCAATCAACAACAACTTATAGGATGCAAACACAAATTTAGTGCAAGTGAAAATAGGTGCAAAAAGTGAAACAACAACCGACATCACAATACAACTCTAGAATGCATTGCTCCCAAAGGAGTCTTCAATGAGGTCGTCTAAATCTATTTACAAAGGTCCCAGAGACTTCATACAATATTTGAAGCGGAAGACGATGGAACAAAACAGAACAGGTCCGGTCGTGGTCGAAACGCAGTCCGGATTAACTTGACGTTTTCACCGCCGCAGCGGCGGCTTCATCAGCAACTCTGTTCAGTGTCAGGAGACAAAGCTCCTACATAAGACTCCTATATGATACAATAAATACTATAAATATTTTAAAATTTATACAATAAATAGAATACAATAAAGTCTGCCTGACATACCTTAATATAAAAATGTATCAAATCTCTGCAAAGAGCAGGACAATTCAAAAGCGCTCCTAGAGCTGCTCCGTTCGAAGTCGGATACTGGGATTACAGGTGATGCTAATTTATACAGTACTCTTCAGTAGGAAATACTTAAAGAGAACTCAACCAAAAAACATGTAGATATAAGGAACTCTACCTAAAGAAATGCATTGCTATGGAAAAGATGGCTTGCTTTAAATAGTTAAAAAATTATAAAAAACAAGACAAATCCATTTCATTGTTAAGCCCAAACGGAGAGTAAGATTTAAATAAATATATAAAGCCCATTTCCTGTTGTAATAAAATTTTTTGTACATTCTCCAAATCAAACTGATTACCTTTATAAGTCCAAATTACAAAAAAACGGATATCATTTTCGCTATGTTTATTATTTATAAAGTGCAAAGTGAGGGGGGCATCTAAAATCTTCTGTCTGATCCTAGATTTGTGCTCTCCTATCCTGAGCTTCACCTGACGAACTGTACTGCCCACGTACAATTTACCACATTTACAAGAGATGCAGTAAACACATTTACTGGTGGAACAGTTTGAAAATTGGTTTAATTTAAAAGTAAAGTTGGAAGTGATAGATGTAAAAGTTTTTAAAGGCAAACTTAAAGGGCAGAAGGAGCACGAGCCACACGGAAAGTGTCCATTGATGGAAGGAGTAAGTCTCTTGGGGCGGCAGTCTGAGTGTACAAGGCGATCTCTTAAAGAGACATTCCGTTTAAGACCAAACATCGGGGGGTTAGAACAACCAGGTATGGAAGAGAGAACATGCCAATGTTTATTGATAATTCTTTGTATGGACGAGGAATGGCGACTAAAGGTAAGTGAACAAAAAATTCTCTGGTTATTATCAGGTTTCTGTTTGGAAGTCAACATGGAGGATCGGTCTAATAAGCCTGCTTTCAACTTAGGGGATATCCTGAGAATGTAATATTTAGTGCTATCAGCCAAATCCACTTGTAATTGTTGAGCAGCTTGTTCATAATCTTTAACTTGAATGGAATTCTGTTTTAAACGAATAAATTGACTATAGGGTAAATTATTTTTAAGATGATAGGGATGATAAGAATTAAATCTTAGACCCGAATTTCTCGTCATGGGCTTCTTATAGGGTTTAAATGCAAGAGTTCTATCCAATGAAATAAATAATTCCAAATCCAAAAAGAAAATTGAATCCTTACTGAAAGATCCAGTAAAGTGCAAGTGCTCGTCTAAGGTATTAATCCACTCTGAAAACTTCAAGTAAATGTCTACATTTTTAAAGCAAAATAGCAAGTCATCTACAAAACGTCTGTAAAATAACATATCACTAGCAAAAGGATTGTTGGAAAAAATGTAACGCTTCTCAAAGTCAACCATATAAAGGTTCGCCACTGCCGGGGCGCAAGAGGTGCCCATTGCAACCCCTTTAATCTGAAGAAAAAACTCGGATCCATATCAGAAGAAATTTTTTCTAAAACAATATCAGAGATGTCAAGTAAGAAGTGGGATGGTAGTATTAAAGAAGAACGGCTGTATAAACTGGAAGCTATGATGTTCCGTGCCGCGTCTAGGGGAACGTTTGTATAAAGGGCAGACACGTCAAGCGTGGCTAGAATAGCTCCCTCAGGAATCTTGAAGCCTTCTAACTGGCGAATGAGATCTCTAGAGTCTAAAATGTAAGATGGAGTATCTTTTGAAAAGGGCTGTAGAAAGTGGTCAAGCATCTGGGCGAGTGGTTCAGTCAGGCTGCCTTTAGAAGAGATTATCGGGCGTCCTGGTGGATTGACGGCATCCTTATGTAGCTTGGGTAGACTGTAAAAAATAGGTGTTTTTGGATAGGGAACAGACAGAAATTTAGCCGTCTGGTCGTCTATGTAACCTAGTGCAACGCCTTCTGAGATCACTGTTCTTATGATTTTGGATATTCTATTAGTAGGATTACCTGGTAATTTCATATAAAACCTGGAGTCAGATAGTTGTTTCAAATTCTCATTATTATATTTCTCAAAATCCATAATGGCGATAGCACCTCCCTTATCTGCTTGTCTAATTACTATAGAATCGTCTCTAGAAAGGTCATTTAAAACAGAAACCTGATAATAACCAGAGAATTTTTTGTTCACTTACCTTTAGTCGCCATTCCTCGTCCATACAAAGAATTATCAATAAACATTGGCATGTTCTCTCTTCCATACCCGGTTGTTCTAACCCCCCGATGTTTGGTCTTAAACGGAATGTCTCTTTAAGAGATCGCCTTGTACACTCAGACTGCCGCCCCAAGAGACTTACTCCTTCCATCAATGGACACTTTCCGTGTGGCTCGTGCTCCTTCTGCCCTTTAAGTTTGCCTTTAAAAACTTTTACATCTACCACTTCCAACTTTACTTTTAAATTAAACCAATTTTCAAACTGTTCCACCAGTAAATGTGTTTACTGCATCTCTTGTAAATGTGGTAAATTGTATGTGGGCAGTACAGTTCGTCAGGTGAAGCTCAGGATAGGAGAGCACAAATCTAGGATCAGACAGAAGATTTTAGATGCCCCCCTCACTTTGCACTTTATAAATAATAAACATAGCGAAAATGATATCCGTTTTTTTGTAATTTGGACTTATACAGGTAATCAGTTTGATTTGGAGAATGTACAAAAATTTTTATTACAACAGGAAATGCGCTTTATATATTTATTTAAATCTTACTCTCCGTTTGGGCTTAACAATGAAATGGATTTGTCTTGTTTTTTATATTTTTTTAACTATTTAAAGCAAGCCATCTTTTCCATAGCAATGTATTTCTTTAGGTAGAGTTTCTTATATCTACATGTTTTTTGGTTGAGTTCTCTTTAAGTATTTTTTACTGAAGAGTACTGTATAAATTAGCATCACCTGTAATCCCAGTATCCGACTTCGAACGGAGCAGCTCTAGGAGCGCTTTTGAATTGTCCTGCTCTTTGCAGAGATTTGATACATTTTTATATTAAGGTATGTCAGGCAGACTTTATTGTATTCTATTTATTGTATAAATTTTAAAATATTTATAGTATTTATTGTATCATATAGGAGTCTTATGTAGGAGCTTTGTCTCCTGACACTGAACAGAGTTGCTGATGAAGCCGCCGCTGCGGCGGTGAAAACGTCAAGTTAATCCGGACTGCGTTTCGACCACGACCGGACCTGTTCTGTTTTGTTCCATCGTCTTCCGCTTCAAATATTGTATGAAGTCTCTGGGACCTTTGTAAATAGATTTAGACGACCTCATTGAAGACTCCTTTGGGAGCAATGCATTCTAGAGTTGTATTGTGATGTCGGTTATTGTTTCACTTTTTGCACCTATTTTCACTTGCACTAAATTTGTTTGCATCCTATAAGTTGTTTTTGATTGGTACTTATTTTTCTTTTGAAGTAGTATTCAAGGCACGTGTAGCATGCAGAGTAGGGTTGCCAGGTCCCTCTTTGTCACTGGTGGGAGATTTTTGGGGCGGAGCCTAAGTAGGGTGGGGTTTAGGGAGGGGAGGGACTTCAATGCCATAGAGTTCAATTGCCAAAGCGGCCATTTTTCTCCAGGTGAACTGATCTCTATCTGCTGGAGATCAGTTGTAATAGCAGGAGATCTCCTGCTACTACCTGGCAGTTGGCAACCCTAATTCAGAGGCCGAGCATTGCTCTGTCTAGACCAATACACCCACCCTGGCAGTGGTCTTCCAAGATCTCAAGCAGAGAGAGATCTCTCTCTCTCCCTGTGACCTTCTACCTTAAGGTGCATAGCAGGCATTGAACTCTAGTCCCGTGTTCAGAATTCCACCCTGTTTTCATGTTTCCGTTAACGGTCCTGTGGTGAAACTTTCTTCCCTAGTAGGACTTGTGTTCCTTCCATTTTTCTATTATGGGGCTTCCTTGTATCTGATACCACTTTTTGGAAAGGATGTGGGAACAGGGGACCAGCTTGTCCCAAAGCCTCCTGGGTCAGAAGTTTGCAAGTTTTTCAGCGCTGTGAACCATTGGACATACACCATGAACCAGGAGGCCAGCAGCCCCTCTGCTGAAAGCTGCGACCTGTTCACCTTGTACTGGAGCTGCTTCAGGGAAACTTTGGACAGAGGAGAGGGAAAAACTCGGAGGCTATGGGTGGGATGGAAGGGCCCTGTGAGTTGGGGGGAGATCACGGAGCCAATCCATGGAGTATTTTTAATTGAGCAGTTTTATTTGCTATCAGGGTCTAATTAAAAGTAGTCAAGGCACTGACCTTGCAGTGGCTTAAAGTGCTATCAGGGTCTAATTAAAAGTAGTCAAGGCATTGACCTTGCAGTGGCTTAAAATTGCACCCAAGAGGTGTCTGCAACTAGCCATGTCTGTAGAAATGACAGAAGGTAAACTTTCCCCTTGCCTCCATCCACCATCTCGACACATTTCTCTTAAGTATACGGCTCAATGCGCTTGCTGTTAGCTGCTTCTGATCTCTGGAATGAGGGTCTTTTAATTAAAAAGTCAGACTGCTTCTTTCTGGCCTTTATTTCCTGCAGTGATTAAGGTTAAGCTAGTAACATTTTATTAGACTTGGGGCTTATAAATGTGGGTTCAGAGTCGAAAATGTTTCAGCTCACACATAAGCAAACACTTCAAATGAATTTGAAGCAGGTATGATATATTATTTATGCTGTGAATTATGAAGACTCAAAGGACAGGGAAATCGTTCACTGACTCGGGATGGTTAATTATTGCTTTGACGGTTTTAAACCTGAGCATTACATCTAAATTAAAAACTTAATCCTTCTGGAAACAGCTCATGACATTACACAAACCTCGGTCTGCAAAGTTGAGATTAGATCAATATCTCTGCATTTATGAATAGTTTAAATGCAACTTTTGCTTCACTTGGCACAAACCCAACTTGGGCAGTGCCAACTTCTCAGAGAGCTTTCAGTGGTGGCAACTTTTCAACTGGCTTTTGAAATAGGGATTGGGGGGATTGGTATAACTTTTTGAAAGCAACTCTTAATTCTTTGTGCTTCTGTTGCCCCTCTTCTGCATTCCCTGCAACTGTCTTCTGGAGCCCACTTGCCGTCAGCGCCCTAGTAGCATGGAGGGCTTGGGCCATGGAGAGAAGGTGGCTGTGGGCCCAACACAGGGATGGTGCCTGTGGAATCTTAAAATATATGCGTATGCAAAAACCAGTGTGTTTAAGAGACAAACTTCAGCTGTGTAACTCACCAGGAAGAGGCCCCCCACAGACATGGTTCGGGGAGGAATAAATTAAAAATTAATCCAACCAATTATATACCGTTCTTTAATATAATTAGTCTGGTATCTAAAAATAATAGCATTCAGCCGTTTTTTTAAATGTCCCTTGTTCTGGCACATTCCCCTCTGCTTTAGGTGCCCAAAAGGGGAGGGGAAGGAAAACACTTTGGTCAGCAAGGGGAGGGACTCAGGAGGTTGACTGGGCAGGGTTTTATACACCCCCCCCCCAAGCAGATCAGATCAGCCTCACAGGCATCTCCGTGCGTACAACGTCCATGTCCCCCCAGTGTACCCAGTCACTTTAGCTGGACTTCCTTCGTTCTGTATGAGCAGTGGGTTCTTTTCCCCTTCTTTTTCATTCTCTGCTCTGCAGCTCTGCTTGCTTGCATACAAGGGAAAATGTTTTGCCGATCAGGACTCTGTTCTCTCCACTGCCACCCATGATGGGTCATGTGACTGCCGGGAACAGATGCAGCCATGTGGCCGGTGCCCTCAGGAAGGCAGGCAGGCAGGCAGGCTGCAGGACAGAGGGAGAGGAGGGAGGCAAATGCTTCCCTCCCTCCAACAAAAGCAGAGCCAAACCAGATGAGATGCAAGAGATCTCTGTGTGGATCAGATTTCTGAGACCTTTCACCTTGTGCTGTTTGATATTTTGTCCCCACCAGATATATTTTGGTCCCCCTGAGGACAATGCCACCCCACCAGTGCCTCCTCCACGGGTGGCCACTCGGAGGCACAAGCCCATCACCATCTCCAAACGCCCTCTGAGGGAGAGGCCCGTCTTCTTCGGAGGTTCTGTGGAAGAGAATGAAGGTTAGTGGTGCTGTCGGCAGATGCTTTGCCAGGCTGCCCTGTGGCTGGCTTCCGGGTTGTGCTGCTGCTGGAGCGCAGCTGGCCCTCGGTGGAGAGGATGTGTTTGAGATGGACACTGCAGAGGGGCATAAACACACACACGGTCTGTGGGGCAGGAAGGAGGCAGGCAGGGCAACCAGCACACAGGGCAAGAGGAGCTTGTCTTAGAGAAACGGGGGAGAAAAACAAGCTAAGGCTGTGGCCGTTTCCGCACCAACTTTTTATAACGTTTAATGAAATTATATTTATTGTCTGCGCCATTTCCCCTCTGTTTGGGGGTGGAGCCCTTTTGCGATCGTTGTATCGCCATGTTATTGGCAAACACTTTTACGGCAATGTTTCCTTTTTCGCCGTCTCTAGGATGACTTCCCCTGAGGAGCGGACATGTTTAATATACTTTTCATTTCTCTGTTCCCTCGGCTGAACACACCCACTGCATTGCCTCCCGTCCCCCCTTCCAAATTCCCTCTCACTAACCATCTCTGTGCTTTTAATTTTTTTTAAAAAATGCAATTAGACCAGCAAAAGAACGTTAAAGTGTTGGACTGGCAAAGGTACGTAGGAGTGTTGCACTAACCACCACCCCTTCCCTTGAGAGCCGACCACGAGGACAGCATGCTGTAGATGCTTGGTGCGGGAACTGCCTGTGTCTGATATCATTGCCAGGATCCAGGAGACCCGTTGGGTGAGCCCAAGGGGGCCTGAGATTTCTGTTTCTCAAGCAGCCCACCTCCCCTCATAAAATTGCAGAGAAGGTTAAAAGCAGTTTGTGAGGGAACTTGGGAGATGGAAGAAGTTTGAATTAGATTAACATTTAGGATAAAGATTTTAGAGCATGCTCAAAGCAGTGCTCTGTGAAACTTTCTAATAAAATAAAATAAAATAAAGAAACCGTTAGGGAACATAAAAACAGACAACAGCTGAAGACTTCACTGGGAGAGAGTTCTAAAAGGCTTGAGGAAATAAAAATGTCTTTGCCTGGCATCAGAAAGACTGCCAACTCAGTGCCAGGCAAGGCACTCTGGGGAGGGAATTGCAGTGCTTGGGGTGTGGCTGCTGAAAAGGCCTCGTCTCTGGTGTTCACCCACCTGGCCCCTGAAAGTGGAGACATGCCTCCGATGATGACCTCAGCTGATGGGAAGGGTCATACAGGAGAAGAGGGTCTTTCAGGCACTTTGGTCCCAGAGCCCACCGTGGTCCCCAGCAACTCTCGTCTGGACTGAGCTTCAGCTTATCGGCCCTCATCTAGTGCATTTCCACAGCCAGGTGTCAGCTCAGGTCATCCTCCTCAGTTGGTAAAGACGAAACAGAGTTGCAAGTCATTTGCATATTGATGATACCTCACTTCAAATCAATGCAGGATCTTTCCCAGGGGTGTCATGTTGATGTTAAACAGCCTGGGGCATAGAGAGCCCTGTGAAACCTGAATTTTAGGTGGCATGGGTTCTTGCTCTTGTCCTCCTGGAACCAGCCACCGGGGGGCGATGCTTCGGGTGGAACAAGGAGGGTTAGGCAGATTCATGGTGGATGGGTCTATCATGGGGGTCTATCATGGGGGATGGGCTATTGGCCATGGTGACTAAATGGAACCTCCACATTCAGAGGCAGTAAAACCTCTGAATCCCAGTGCCAGGAGGCAAAATCAGGCGAAGGCCTTGGCCTCTATGCTGTTGCTGGACCTCCAGAGGAACTGGCTGGCCACTATTTGAAACAGGATGCAGGGCTAGGTGGTCTTCGGGTCTCATCCAGCAGGGCTGTTCTGATGTTCTTATGAAGACCTTGGCCTCTGTGTCCTGTTGCTAGACCTCCAGAGGGACTGGTTGGCCACTGTGTGAGACAGGATGCTGGACTAGTCTGATCCGGCAGGGCTCTTCTGATGTTCTTATGAAGGCCTTGGCCTCTATACCTCTATGCCCTGTTGTTGTCCCTCCAGAGGAACTGGTTGGCCACTGTGTGAAACAGGATGCGGGACTAGCTGGTCGATGGGTCTGACTCAGCTGGGCTCTTCTTTTGCTCTTATAACTTCTCTGTGTCTTGCTGTTTCTGAATTTAATATGCTTGTCCAAAGAGCCGGGGGCCATACAGATTCATGGATGAGAAATCCTTCGCCTTTGTGACATAAACACATCTTATGTAGCACATCAGCCAAGCTGATGGGGAATCGGGCAGCCCTTCACATTTGCCTGCCTTAGGAAAAGTAAGTCTGGAAATTCTGCTGCATCGCGGGATGAGCTTGCCTTGCAGAGAGGGAATCTTCTTGTGAGAACCCCGGTGGATGGCTCAGTGGCTGGCAACCCAAGCCAGGTACCACAAGGAAAATACTCTCCTTGAGGGGATGAGTCATGGCCCAAGGAATGCTGATGGGAGTCCTTTCCCAGCAAAGGGCTGGGCATGCGGTTTGTTTGCTTCACAGCTAATTGAAACTTGGAAGGATCTTTCCCCGTTGACAGCAACTTCTTATCTCCCGGTTGCACTTCTGTCAGAATATGCTTTGCCTGCCTGTAGGTATTAGGCATTTCTGCATTGATGGCAACGATGAAAACTGGTTTTTCCTTGGCTTCCTCTCCTCCTTTAGAGTTTCCTTACCTGGGGTCTTTTGACCAGCCATCTGTCTTGTTAAGTGAACATCAGCTCATTTTGCCTCTAATACAATTTGTTGTCTTGTACTGCAAGTGGCCCACTTTTTCATAAGTCAAGCTGTCACTGAAATACTGACTCCAACTGCCTAAAATTTTCTCAGTTTTCTCCAGCCATCCAGTGGCTCCATATCTGATCATCTGATCACCTAAGCACCCCACCTGCTTGTCTGTTCCCCCACTGGCCTTCTCCTATCTTGTACGTTTGATGCTTGGCACAGTTGAAGGGGGAAGAGAAACTTGCAGTGGGTGGGAAAAAACTTATAAATATCTTGCTGGATTGTGGAATAGCGCTTTTGCATCAAATAGCCCAGGAGGGAATGCAGAGTTGTCTGAAAGAGCAAGTTCCTCATTGCTGAAAAAGGTTGCCAGTGCTGACTCCTCACAAGATGGCTCTCTTGGGACTGCAATAAATGGCTGATTGTTAGTACTATGCTAAATATATTTTTCCACTTCCGCTTTAGTCCAGTGTTCATGAGCTTTCGGGGCTGATTCTTTTTTAATTTGGCAGTGGTGATGGTAACTGTTACATATCAGATTCAGATTCAGACACCTTTATTGGCATAATAAAATAGCAACAAGGGAGCATAAATACAGGCACCCGCAAGGATTCACAAAAAACAACTGACCAAAACTCAGCCATCAAGTTAAAACACTTCAGTCTAAAAACCATAACAATACATTCATCCAGCCAGCGGATATGAACTGCAGCGAACACCGGCATCCTTCCAGTTGATGTTGCCCAGTGCCTACAAATTACCTCGGTTGGTTTTAAACTGTTTGTTTATTCTTTACCCTCTTATTTTTATTTTTGATGACAATCATCAGAAACTCTGCCACATGTTCGGTGACCGCAGTTATCTTGTCCTCTAGTAAAAATTTGATGCCATCATGTGTTAAGTTTTTTAAGGGTGTAATGTGAGGATTGATTAATTCTAGACGTCGTTTATGATACAGGGGACAGTGCAAAAGGATATGCTCAACTGATTCTGGTTCTGTCATCTGACAGCTGCAAATTCTTTTGTTCCAGGGGATACCACTGTATCTGCCAGAAACTATAGCTGATGGGAATATGTTTAATCTGGCTAACATGAAGGCTCTGCGCTGGGAGGGGTGGGTTAAGTTGAAAAAATAATCGGCCATTGATCTTTTTGGAAAGGAAAGGCCAAAAGATGTAGGTGAGCAGATCTTGTTTGCTCCTGCATTTATTTTCTGCAATTCCATATCCCAAATTCTCCCTGTAATCGTCCGAAGAATATAAGCATCCCCGGAGTTTGCCAACCCCTCTATATCAATGCCAAAAGTATTGATTTTCCTTTGTATAAATTCAGACCATTTAAATATATAAGGGGAGAACTGCGCATGCGGGAAGGAATTTAGCAGCCCTTCTCTACCCCCTCTGAGGAGAAAGCAATTAAATAGCCCTTAAATGGTGAAAGTTTGATTGGAAAGACAACTATTTGTTGTAAGAAAAGGTCAACATCACTGGGAAGAAAATTTTTGGTGAGTGAGCTGTTGCTCGGACTGTGAGTTGTTGTTTTTCAGCTTATCAGCAGAAGAGGTGGAGGAGGAGTAAGAAAAATGGCCACCAAAAAGGACATTAAAGATATAATGTCGGCTATTGCGAGCCTGGAGAAAAACTTAAAAAAGGATTATAATGATTTATACGCTGAAGTTAAAAAAACAAACACTGAACTGCTAAAGTTTAAAGAGACAGTCAAAGCGAATGAGAGAAGATCAAAAACCAACAAGAAGAAAATAGCGGAATTAACAAGTAGGCTGGCTGCTTTAAATGACAGACAGAAACGAAGAAATCTTCGTTTTCAGGGCTTTACCGAAAAAGTGAATGCACAGGAATTGGAAGAAACATTCGTAACTTGGCTCCAGGATCTGGGGGTGCAAATTCAGCCTAACGATTTGGAAAGAATTCACAGGGCATTGAGACCACGCCCCCCAGTGGGGGCAAACCCACGTGAAGTAATAGTTGCCTTTGCCAGGGAAAAAATGGAGGAGTATGTGTATAAAGCTTTGAGAAAAATCAAAGACCTGAAATTCAAAGAGAATAAAATTGTAGTTCGACAGGACTTTTCAATGGAGACATTGCAGCTGAGAGCAGTAATGAAACCATATGCCCAAAAGCTGTTTTATAATGGAATAATGCTGTCCTGGGCCTATCCAGCAGTGATTCTGTTGTATAAAGATGGAGTCCTGCACCGAGCAAAGAACCCAACAGAGGCTTTAAAAATGCTGGAGAAGTTTGGCATAAATGTAGGCAACTTGGAACAGGAGTCCAGGGAATCGATGGAACTACAGAGTGAGGAGGAAGAAGATGAAGAAGAGGAGGAGGAGGAGGAACCAGGAACCAGCCAGACTCAAAGCAGAGCCAAGAGACCCAGACAAGGCAAAACAACGGCTTGAAGTACAAGTATGTTTGAAAAAAAGAGCAACATTGATAAATTGGAACTATGGAGTGCAAACAGAGATAAGCCAAAGAAGAATAAAGAAGAAGAAGGAAGATATTAAACTGTTTAAGTGAAACTAATTGTTGACCTTTTGACAAGTAATTACACGGGGCTTAACAAGAATGGTAAAATGTTGTTAAGGGGGGGCATAAGGGGGGAACACAGATCTCCATTGAGAAAGAAGATGGGAAGGGGTGAAAAACCCTGGTATTTTCAACATCTGAGGGAAGGGGGGCGGGGAGGGGGGGGAGGGGAGGGGAGGGGTGGGAGGGAGGGAGGGAGAGGGGAAGTGGGGAGGACCAACAAAGGGAAAAAAAAAGAGGGACCATGGGCACACCTTAATTTTAAAACTAATAAGGAATGGTAGAGTCAATTAAGTTACTTTCTTTGAATGTAAATGGCTTGGCCTCAAATTTAAAAAGGTATAGATTGAAAAATATACTACAGAAACAAGGGATAAACATATTATGTATCCAGGAAACACATAAAGATAAAAAGGATGCAAAACCTTTGTTAAATATACCCAGATGGCAGACCACAGTGGAGGCAAGGGGAACGAGGAAATCCAGAGGAGTGGCAATATTAACTCATGATAGTATGAGTCTAGAGATAATGGAGCAGATAATTGATAGGGAAGGTAGATATGTATTCTTGAAATTTAAAATGAATACAGAAAAGTTTACAATAGTAAATATATACGCACCAAATAAATGACAGAGAAAATTTATTGAAGGAATTTTTAGAAAACTACAGAAATTTCAAGAAAAACACTTAATCTTAGCAGGAGACTTTAATCTGGACCTACATCAATGTAATAAAATAAATTTAAATAATTGGAAAATACAGGATGTTTTCAAAGTGGTTGGGGAGACTGTCAGCCCACATACTTCTGTAAAAGGCATAAATTTTTTTACCCAAATAGATTATGTGCTGGTTAAGGACATGGGTGAGCTAGAAGTAATAAAGGCAGAAACGGGAATAATTTGGGTGTCTGACCATGCACCAATTACAATGGAGGTTAAAATAGGGGAAGAGCAAAAAAGGAAAATGTGGAGATTTAAAAATAATATATTAAGGAGGGAGAGAATGGATATGAAGAGAGATATAAAATATTTTTTTAAGGAGAACAAAAATACAGCTAAGGAGCAAGTTGTTTGGGATGCTTTCAAAGCAACTATGAGGGGCATTTGTATATCTAAAGAAATTAGACGTAGAAAGGAGATAAACAAAAATAGGAACCAAAGTTTGAAAGAAATTAATGAATTGCAACAGGAGTTACGAAAGAGATATGATAGTAGCATCCAGGAAAAAATTAGAGAGATGCAGAAAAGGATGGATGAACAGGATGAATTGTTCTTATGGAAGAGGGATATCCTAATTAAAAATGAGTTTCATAGAAACAATGTAAACACAATGAAAAGATTAGCAAACTATCTGAAGAAAAGAAAAGAAAGGCATAATGTGGGAAGTATTATAGGAGAGGGAAAGAAACAAGTATATGTAAATAAAAAAATAAGAGAGGCTTTTGCTAAATTTTATCAAAATTTATATAAAGCAGAGGAGGGAGCAGAATTTGGGGAAATAGTAAACAAAAGATTGAAGGAGGAAGAGAATGAAGGGTTAAATGAAGAAATTACAGTACAGGAAATATTAGATGTAATAGTAGGTTTGAAGAATGGAAAATCGCCAGGACTTGACGGGTACACAGCTGAATTTTATAAAGAAATGAAAGAACTAATTGCTCCTGAGCTATGCAATTTATGTAATAATATATGGAAAGGGGGACATACCCCTGAATCTTGGGAAAGCGCAGAGATAGTCACTATATTAAAAGACCTGAAAGACCCATTAGAGTTAGGCTCTTATCGGCCAATTAGTTTAATGAATCAGGACTACAAAATATTTGCAAAAGTATTAGTGAACCGCTTGGAAAAGATTTTGCCAAATTTGAGTAAAGAAGACCAATATGGATTTGTCAAAGGAAGGTATATAGGGCACCCTATTAGAAATGTAATTAATATACTGACTCATAAGGACAGGAGGAATTTTGCAATAGTAAAATTGGATATTTATAAAGCATCCGATACATTAAACCATGATTATTTAATACAGGTAATGGGAAAGATGGGATTCAGAGATCCTTTTTTGAGAGCAATAGAAGAAATCTATAGAGGAGGGAAAGCAATAATTAGGGTAAATGAGGGGCACTCGGAAGAGATCCCTATACAAAGAGGGGTCAAACAAGGGTGTCCATTATCACCTATGCTGTTTGCATTGGCAATGGAACCATTGGCTGATAGAATTCGTAACAGTGTAAGAATACAGGGATATAAGATAGGAAAAGAGGAGGTGAAAATTAATCTGATCGCAGATGATATATTATTGATAATGGAACAACCATTGGCAGGTCTTAAAGAGCTAATGATTATTTTGCGAGATTTCAAGAATATTTCAGGGCTGGGAGTAAACATTAAAAAATCGGAAATTATGTGGTTCAATGGAACGAAAAAGGAAAAAGAGGAAGTCAGGAAATATACAGGAATGAAAACGGGCGTTAAAAAAATTAAATACTTGGGAGTACAGTTACCAAAGAATATAGAAAGAATGGTAAATATTAATTATAAGGAGATATGGAAAAAGATGAGTAAGAAGATGGAGGAATGGAAGAATAAAAGCTTGAGTATACTAAATAAAATTAGGGCAGTCAAAATGTTTATAATATCAAAAATGATGTACTTGTTTCAAACTCTCCCGGTGGAACTAGATTCACGGCAAGTGGGTGCGTGGGATGAAGCTATTAGGAAATGGGTATATGGAGGAAAGAAGGCAAGAGTAATGAAGAAAATTATTTATGCACCTCAGGAGGAATTGGAATGGGGTCTCCCACAATTACAACAGTATTATGAAGCATTTCATTTAAAAGCATTGATGGAGATTGAGGGAGCTGAAAATATGAAATGGATAAGAGTAGAGAATGAATTAAATCAAGGTATGGGGAAATATGGGATATTTACAGAAAATTTAAATAAAACTTTACGATTAACCAAGGGCCCGAGACGGGCAGTATTGAGTGTTTGGAAGAAATGGAAAATGAAGTGGATGAACAAACAATCAAGATGGACCCCAACAGTCTGCGTGAAAGAAAGTGTCATAGATGGTAACTTAGGGTTAAAAATGAAAAATAAGGGTTATTATAGAGTGAAGGACATATTAGATCACCAAGGAAATTTGAAACCTTTTCAGAGAGTATTAGATGAAGTGGGCCAAAGACATTGGCTGGGGCTGAGGGGACTATATGAAGCAGTAAAACAAGGAAGATGGGGAGAATGTATGAAAAGAGAGGACAATGAATTGGAAGAGTTAATAAAGAGTGAAGCATATATTAGAAAAGGATTAGCAGGGAAAATATACAGAATGATGATAAGAGATAAAGAATTTATGATTAGAATAATACAGGCAAAATGGGCAAAAGAAACCACAATATCAACACAAATGGTGAATAAAATGATGAAGGGTATTAAAATGTTGAAGATGGATAGATATAAAGAGTTGGAAAGGAAAATAATGCTGAAGTGGTACAGAACACCGGCCCAAATAGCACATATGATCAAAGGAATGAGACCGAATTGTTGGCATTGTAACGCAAAAGAGGGGTGGTTCTCACATTTGTGGTGGAGTGCCCAAGGGTAATAGAATTTTGGAACAAAATACTTAGTAAAATTAGAGGATTGTTTAAGATTAGACTTCAAGTAACTGTAGACCTGATGTTTATGGGAATAATGGGTTGTGAGAAGGCAGAAAAGAGTGAACAAGAGATGTTTAAAGCGATGATATTAGCGGCTCACGCAGTTATAGCTTTTGGATGGAAAGATAAAACAAAGTGGACTATGGACAGGTGGAATAATTATGTGTTCGAATATGTGCAAACAGATGTATTGGGATACTTAAAACAACAGACGCTGGGAGAAACAGAAGAAATGGAACTGAAGACTAAGTGGAACCCATACATTAATTGGGTGAAAAGAGGAGAAGCCAACGAAGAGACTTTAGTAAAACTAAAAAGGCTATGCTCATGGCTGAAAATACGATATTATGGATTGGTCTGTGGGGGGAGGGAAAGGGGGGGAAAGGGGGAAATTTGTATTGGAAGAAGGAAAGTGTAAATTGTAATTATAAAGGTATGGAGATGTAAAATGACCTCCAATGCAATAAAAAATATATTAATTTTTTTAAAAAAATATATAAGGGTCAGCAACTAAACTGGCTATAAGGCTATCTGAGGGGGCACAAAAGTGTAAGCTCAGCCAAAATTTAATAGTAGAGATCCAGGCTCTACTTTCAGTAAGATGAAGGCCTAACTCCGCGCAAAGTGTATGGTAACCAACAGAGTTGGGATACCAAGTATGCGCTGCAAAAACGACATATTTATCCGTTCTACCCCCTTGTTAAAAACCTGGATCCACCGGGGCTCCATACAATAAATGCGGAATTATTGTGGTCTGAAAGATTCTTATAGCTGCAGGGACAAATTAGTTTCCTTTTCTGTAGAAAAATTGGGTAATAGCTGAAAGCTTACTCTTAGTTGAGACAAGGGCTCGCTCCCTATGTAAAGACCAGTTCAAATTGTGGGAGAAAAGCAACCCCAAATATCTAAATGTTTTGACTTGTTCAATTTCCCTATCCCCAATTCTCCAGATCTCCCATTTCCATGATCTGGAGAAAACTAAAATTTTAGTTTTGGTATAATTAATGTTTTAAAAGTTTTTATCGCAGTAAGAAGCAAAAGCTAACAAAGCTTGCTTCATGCCTACTCTAGTATAAGAAAGCACCACTGCGTCATCTGCAGACAGCAAAATGGGAACATGGTAGGAGTTCAATTTGGGGGGATGGTTTCCCTGATTAAACATATGAGAGGGGAGGTCTGAGAGAAATAGATTGAACAGGGCAGGGGCTAAAATGCAGCCTTGCTTCACTCCTTTGGTTACTGGGATCTTTTTAGTCAGGGACCTATTGTTATCCACTTTAACCTGACAGGTGTTAGAGAAGTGGAGTTTACGCAATAGCTATAAAAGGCGTTGATCTACCAGCAATTTTTCCAATTTCTCCCAAAGGGCTGGCCTGTTAATAGAATCAAAAGCGTCCCGAAGGTCTATAAAGGCAGCTTATAACTTCCCTTTAGGGAAGTGAAGGTATTTTTCAGCCAGGAAAGACAATGTGATGCAGTGGTCTAAGGTCGAATGGTTCACCCCAAAACCAATTTGTTCTTTCCCCGGGAGCCTTTGAGTGCTCATCCATTCAGATAGCTTTAACTGTAGATGTTTAGAGTACAGTTTCCCTAGTATAGAAAGTAAACTTATTGGTCAGGAGTTCTCAGGCGCTGTCGGGCTACCTCTTTTAAAAATTGGAATTATAATAGAGTTTAGCCAAGCATCTGGGAGAATCCCATATTTGTCAATAAGTATGAATAGTCGAGCAAGGGGGTCCGCCCACCAGTCCATATTATTCTTGATCAGTTACGCGGATATACTGTCGGAGCCAGGAGCTTTGTTTGGTTTAAGGCTAGTTATAAGATCGCATATCTCTTCAGGGGAGACAGGTGGCCATTCAGGTATATCTAGGCAATTCGGTAGTTCTCCATCGAACCCAACAGAAAGTGGGTCATTAAAAAGAGTAGTATAGTGGGAGACCCATTTCTGGGCTGATATTAAGAAATTAGAATTCCCACTGTATGTGTGTCTTGACCTAGATATCATGGTCCAAAACTCTTTATTGTTTTTACTTTTAAATGCATTGTGAAGTTGGGACCATTGCTCTAAAGCACTGGTTCCCAACCAGGGGTCCGTGGACCCCCAGGGGTCCGCGAGAACTAAAGGTCAGCGAAACAAAGTTATAAACCCATAATAAATTAATATTTTCAATTAAAAGTTCTCTATTATAAAATATATATATTCAAATATTATTCTAAGTTTAATGTTTAACAGTTATGATTAAAGTTTATTTTCAAATTCTCTGAATTTTTATTTTGAACCTTGGGGTCCCTGCACCGAACAAAAAAGTCCTAGTGGTCCCTGGTCAAAAAAAGGTTGGGAACCACTGCTCTAAAGAGTAAGCATGCTTTTTACGAGTTAAGAGGACTTGGCATTCTTTCCTCAGTTCATAGTATCTAGAGATAGGCCAATCACAAGATCCAGAATGGATTTGGCGGAACAATAAACGAAGACCCTTTTTTTCATTAGCGCATTCTTTATCAAACCAAGGACACACTGAATCAACCTTGGAGTTAACTCTGAAAGGTTGTGAGAAGCCCTCCAAATTTGTGATGATGCCGTTATAACATAGGAGAGGCTCTTTGCGCTAGATAGTTTAAGATTTAGCTGAAAAGCGCTATTACTGGACAGCCATTGATTAATTTGAGTCTGACATTCAGCTGTCCACTTAATCCTTTTAAGGTTGTGATTGTTCGGGATACCCTAACAGGATGAAGAAGAGTTTTCTGGGACCAAAACAAATTTAAAAGACAGTAAAGTTGGTTGGTGGTCACTTTCCTATTGCAAAGTTAGTAATGGAGTCTTTCAGTTCCTTTGAAATGATGATATAATCTACTACACTACAGCCACGAGGGGAAACATATATGTATTCCCCTTGAACTGTTACATATATAAACATTCTTAATGAAACAGTTTAAACTAAGCTTTGTTATGATGCATTGTATAATTTTGATTTGGCAGTATGCAACATAGATGAAGATTTTAGACTTGTTTGCATTGACTAATTGTTTGAAACAAAGGGAAACTCTGCTGTCTGAATGCAGATTAACCAAGGCTTGTAAAAATTACCTATGCAGATAAAGATATCTGTGTGGCAGTCTTTCCTGGATTGCACCAACAGAATATTTAATTATTATTTATTTAAAATATTTATTAGCCACTTTTCTACCTTGCGGAACTCAAGGTGGCTTACAATTTAAATAAAACAACAATGATAAAAACACATAAAAGACCACAATTTAAAATAAAAATTAAATTACTCAAATGTAGTCCAAGACAAAACTGTCTTCAACTGCCTCTTGATGATAGAAACTGAGAGGAGGGGCCCAGGCACACACGTCCCTGGAGAGGTTGTTTCAGAATTGCATAAAGATCCATTCTGCCAATGGTGCCACTTTCCTATGGTGAAAGGAACCTTCTTGATGAGGCAAGAGGTTGTTTCCCCCATGGAGGCTAGATTAAGAAAACTAAAAGCTGTGTTGAAATTATGTGGGCAGCCACCTACCTGTGTCTCCCTGGGTACATCTGGTGGATAAGGTATTTGAGGCAGCTGCATCTTGCTCAGACTTTGCCTGCCATCGCTCTTCGTGTGGTGGGGGCAGCAGAACTGAGCAGGATGGCATAGAGTCACATGTCTTTCAGCTGAATGTTAACCTGGGAGAGAACTGCTGGGCAGTAGCTCTTGAACCCTGTGCCATGCAATCTGGGCTGTTGGCATAGTATTTCGAATGGCAAAAATAACCTGTGCAGGTTCTGGACCTCTTGTCAGCGTGGTGTAGTGGTTAAGAGCGGTGGTTTGGAGCGGTGGAGTCTGATCTGGAGAACCGGGTTTGATTCCCCACTCCTCCACATGAGTGGCGGAGGCTAATCTGGTGAACTGGATTGGTTTCCCCACTCCTCCACACGAAGCCAGCTGGGTGACCTTGAGCAAGTCACATTCTCTCAGCTTCACTTACCCCACAGGGTGTCTGTTGAGAGGGGAAGGCAAGGTGATTGTAAGCCGGTTTGAGTCTCCCTTCAGTGGTAGAGAAAGTCAGGATGTTGTCTCGCCCATTTCATAAATAACAGGATTTTCAGTTGAGTCTGAATTCCAGGCTAGTGACATGCCACCGAGTTGAGCTGAACTGGGACTCATTACTTTGTGGGTAAATTCTCAGCCTAGACAGAAGCTCCTCCACAAAAGCTTGAGCCACCATGATGTAGGAATGTGTGGCTTCCATTTTTGTCAGCTGTTTTTGCATACCACTGACCACTGCTCGGAATTGGTCTGTGATCTCACAAGATCCTGACTGTGAGTGTGATTCAGGTTTTCTTTTAGCAGGTGGCAGCCACGGCATAACTCCCAATGGCTTGATTATGCCCAGTTGCCCGGAAGCTCCCAGGCCGCTACAGCGGAGCAGGCTGCCTGCCCAGAGGATAGTAGAGCTCGATCCTGGGAAGCTCAGTCCAGAAAGCAGGCCTGACCAGTGTGCAGAGGTGGATGTAGGAAGGCTGGTGTCCAGGCTGCAGGACGGGGGAGCCAAGTTTGCCAGCAAAGCTGCCAATGGCGTCATGCCCGGCCCTGCCTCTCTGAAGGTGTCCGCTGTCCACACAAAGAGGCCTGCACCAAGACCTGGGGTTTGTGGCAAAGAGGGTAAGTCTGTCTGTCTGTCTCTTTTTTCAAAAATTGTATCTGCTTGTGACCCCTGCACTCGATCAGCTCTACTCCCTCACCTTCCCCTCCTCTCTTTTAACTACATAGAGGCTAATTCTTCAGCATTCCTCATTTGGCACAGTACTTTGAATTGTGTTCCTTCTGCACCTGTTTACCTAATAAAGAAATCAATTGATTAATAATCTGCTGTTTTAACCAACTTTACATGTTGCAGGAACTTCCATTTGTCTTTGAGAACGTAACAATTTAATATGCAGACACTACCATTCATGGTTTAGTGGGGTTTTTCACTCCACAACAATAAACAAGCAAGAACACAGCTCTCAGCAGCAGCACAATGAGTTTTCCCTCGCTGAATAAAGCTGACCCCAGCCCAACAAATCATTTTTAGCTTGAGTTGATTTTAAAACTTGGGGTCTCAGTTCCACACTGCAGGCTTCTCCAGGTTACCAAGCGCCAGCTGATGCCAGAATGGTTGATCAGAGGTCATTTCAGTGAGCCACAATATTCTTTTAAAAAAATAGAGACAACTTCAAGCCAAAGCAGAACTTTACAGGCTTTGGAGAAGAAGGGCAGGAGTTTCCAGGCCGCCAAGCTGCTGTCTCTTTTCTCGGGGGTGCAAATGGTTCAGAGTTGGCTTTGCTGCCCTGGTTTTTATAACACCACCTCTGATTGTGGAGTTTTAAGTGTTAAAAATTCAAAATACTCTTCCCCCCACCATGGGAGACATTTTGCATTTATTTATCTCTCTTCATTCAATGAGTTTTTTAATCATTTATGGAAAGTCAGTGTAGTTTTAAGCTTTTGGACCTAGAGGGGATGGAGAGAGGGCAGGAAGAGTGTTCCCGCACAATATATGTGTGTGTTCGCATGAGCATTTTCTAATAGGTTCAAGATCCTCATGGCAAAAAATCTTTGATGAGAAACTGACACTGACGGGCATCTCGTGGGGGTATGTTATCAAATCTTGGAAAAACAGAAGCTTTCGTTATAATAAAAAAGCATATCAAAGAGATTGATTATGATAGCACATCTTTTCATGCTCATTGCGTTCGCTCATCTCAGTTTTTCGGAATGCCACCACCACGTGGTTTGCCTGCATATACCTACTTTTTGACAATTCCTCGCCTCTCTAGAGCCTTCTTTCTAGCTAGATTAAACACTAACCCCTCAATGGTTACGCAAGGCAGAATTCTGAATTTATCATACTTGGAAAGGACTTGTCCATGCTCTTCTGGCTCCATTGACTTATTAGCTCGTGCTCTTGGAATGCCATTTCTATGAGCATGATATCTCTCTCCTTTTAATACGTATATCCAATGCCTCTGTGTCTCATATATTGCCTGTTTTATTAAGTGATTGGGATCCCAAGGCTACATTAGCAGTGGCAAAATTTATCTCACTCCTCATATTCCTCAAACATTAGATTCAAAATGATGCTGCTCAAGTTCAATGGATCAAAGAGCTTCTAAGGGATAAAGGAAAGGGATAGGCTCAAGAATGATGTAGGGACATGAATATAGCATGGCTTTGGTCTGGCTACCTTGCTGAATGTGGCCGGGTCTGGTGGTGATAGTTGTCAGCCATCTGAGCCTGTCGGGGTGGAGGGACCCTTCTCAGTTATAGCACCTACATTGGGACGTCCCGTGTGGACAACAGAATTTTGGAAAAGCTTCTTTGCCACTGAAGGACGCGTTGGAAGTTCTTGTTACGTGGTCTCCCGTGTAACATCGGTTTTGGCTCTTGCTTTTCACTGGGTGCCGTGAAAGGGCTTTCACATCTGCAATAGCTCTTTTACCCATGGAAGTCACCACTGGATGCCACAGTGAATGAGTGCCCGCCCCAATATGCATGTATGCAGTCCTGGTTGCCTGTGTGGTGGATCCTTGCAGGTTCAAAATGTGTCAGCTGAGTCAGCTTTTAGTAGTTGTGGTTTTTGTTAATCATCCCAGTAAATGGAATTCAGCGAAGCACTATCAGCTGAAAGGACGGGTCCTTGCCTGGCAGAGCTGGGTCTAAATTTTGACAGTGAGGGGAATCTGCAGAGGGGCAGGATTGGTACCAAAAAAAAAGGTAATGGGGGGGCACACTGACATGGGGGTAGCTTCTTTTGCATGGGGTTAAGCCAGAGGCTTCCTGGAAGAAGAGGGTTTGGAGGTTGCATTTGAAGGAAGAAGGGTGGTTTGGATAGGGTTGCAGGATCAGGGGATAGCTGGTTGGAATGGGTGGGGGCATATAAGGCATCAAGAGACCTTTAGGTGGCTGAGAGTGGGAGAACTGTCTGCTGTTCAAATTGGGTCTCCCATCTTTGTCTGCAGACCTAGGGCTTCCATTAGGCTTATGACTGATCCATTTGGCGCCATTGTGGTTAGACTGGGTATGGCTATATGTCTTTGGTGCCACTCAAGCAGTCAGAGTTGCCAGGGTTGAGCTTTTAGTTCCCAATGAGGCATCGTCATGTTCTCTGGCTCGTGCTCTGGGTGACTGTGGACAGTGGCAGATATGTGTGCTCCCACCCTTTGAAAGAGAGGGCTGCCAATTCTATCCCCTTGCCCTGCCTCAGTCTGAGGAAGCAGAATGGGCTGCATTTCCATGTTAGGCGAATGCTGTGAGAAGAGCTCTCCTTCTGTCCTGACAAAGGCCTCGCGTTTCCCTCTGCCTATGGGTGCGGAATACTGTTTGAGAAATGCTGGTCAGACAAACAGCACTGCTATTGGTTGCCATCTATCCCAAATCCTTCCTTTCACTTTCAGTGAGTCCCGCTGAAGCCAGCCATAATTCATCCTTCTTCCCAGTACGGGCATTGAGATCATAAGAACATATGAACATAAGAAAGGTCATGCTGGATCAGACCAAGGTCCATCTAGTCCAGTAGCCTGTTCGCACAGTGGCCAACCAGGTGCCTCTAGGAAGCCCACAAGCAAGATGACCGCAACAGCATTGTCCTGCCTGTGTTCCACAGCACCTAATATAATAGACCTGCTCCTCTAATCCTGGAGAGAATAGGCATGCATCCTGACTAGTATTCATTTTTACTAGTAGTTTCCTGCTGTCCACTCTTTCCATACCATGCATAATTTTATGGACCTCTATCATGTCTCCCATCAGTCAGTGGTGGGAAACAAATCTGGATATTTCAGTAATTCCAAAGGGGTAGCCTTTTTAGAATTATAGAATCATAGAGTTGGAAGGGATCACCAGGGTAATCTAATCCAACCCCCTACATAATGCAGGAAATTCACAACTACCTCCCCCCCCCACACCCACACACCCAGTGACCCCTACTCCATGCCCAGAAGATGGCCAAGATGCCCTCCCTCTCATGATCTGCCTAAGGTCATAGAATCAGCATTGCTGACAGGTGGCCATCTAGCCTCTGCTTAAAAACCTCCAGGGAAGGAGAGCTCACCACCTCCCACTGAGGAACCACTCTAACTGTTAGAAAATTCTTCCTAATGTCTAGGCGGAAACTCTTTTGATTTAATTTCAACCTGTTGGTTCTGGTCCGACCTTCTGGGGCAACAGAAAACAACTCAGTACCATCCTCTCTATGACAGCCCTTCAAGTACTTGAAGATGGTTAGCATATATCACCTCTCTGCCTTCTCCTCTTCAGGCTAAACATACCAAGTTCCTTCCACCTTTGCTCATAGGACTTGCTCATAGATCGCCGGCTGTCAGAATTTTTGCCCCAGGGTAAAGGCTAATCAGTCCATCAAATTCTTTAGCTGGGACCAGACCTGGTTTAAAAGCATTTTATTTAGAATGGGGGGAATATAAACTGTCACTAAAAGAAGGGAACATACATTAAACTCAAGATAAACAGCTAGCATTAAAGAAGAAGTTTCAAGAAGCTCTACACTGTCATATTGCAGAGCATTTGAGATCAGACATGAAAAACCAGCTTTGGGGCTACCTCCTTTTCCCCTTCTTGATACTTTTTCGGTAAAGGATGTATACCATGAAAGATACATGTCACCCAAAACTCAGATGTCTTGTAATAATATTATCAAAACTTGATTAAGAAATTTGACCATGTTGACAACCCAGTCTTGGATACCCAGCCTGCCACTTTCAATGAAAGGATTTTTACAGAAGTGGGTGAGAGACTATCTTGAGTTTCTGGCACAATCATATCTAAATTCTGTACAATACAGCCATTAGGTTTTGTTACTACAACCTTAGGTTCAAGGGGCACCAGATCATTATCACCATGTTTCATATCGCTAACATCAGGTTCACTAAAAACTTTGAACTGAATATAAGAACATAAGAAAAGCCCTGCTGGATCAGACCAAGGCCCATCAAGTCCAGCAGTCTGTTCAACAGTGGTCAACCAGGTACCTCTAGGAAGCCACAAACAAGAGGACTGCAGTAGCACCATCCTGCCTGTGTTCCACAGCACCTAGTATAATAGGCATGCTCCTCTAATACTAGAGAGAATAGATATTGCAGCATGCCTAGTATCCAAATAGCCCTTTCCTCCATGGAATATGTCCACTCCCCTCTTAAAGCCTTCCACGTTGGCAGCCATCACCACATCCTGGGGCAGGGAGTTCCACAATTTAACTATGCGTTGTGTGTAGAAATACTTCCTTTTATCTGTTTTGAATCTGTCACTCTCCAGCTTCAACAGATGACCTCGCGTTCTAGTATTATGGGAGAGGGAGAAAAACTTCTCCCATGTCCACTCTCTCCAAACCATGCATAATTTTATAGACCTCTATCATGTCTCCTCTTAGCCACCTTCTTTCCAATCTAAACAGCCCTAAGCATCTTAACCGCTCCCCTTAGGACAGTTGCTCTAGTCCCCTAATCATTTTGTTTGCTCTTTTCTGCACCTTCTCAAGCTCTGTAATATCCTTCTTTAGGGGTGGTGATCAGAACTGTACACAGTATTCCAAGTGTGGTCTCACCATAGATTTGTACAAGGGCAGTATGATATCAGCAGTTTTATTCTCTATTCCTCATCTAATTATGGCCAGCATGGAATTTGCCTTTTTTACAGCAGCCGCACACTGGGTTGACGTCTTCATTGAGTTATCCGCTACCACCCCAAGATCCCTTTCTTGGTCTGTCGCTGCCAGAACAGATCCCATCAGTGTATATGTGAAGTTGGGATTTTTTGCCCCAATATGCATCTCTTTACACTTGCTCACATTGAATCTCATTTGCCATTTTAATGCCCCTTCTTCCAGTATGTAGAGATCTTTCTGGAGCTCTTCACAGTCCGATTTTGTTTCAGCCACCCTAAATAATTTGGTGTCATCTGCAAACCTGGCTACTTCACTGTTTAACCCCAACTCCAGGTCATTGATGAACAGATTGAAAAGCACTGGTCCCAACACAGATCCCCAAGGGACCCCACTGCTTACATCCCTCCATTGTGAGAACTGACCATTTATTTCTACTCTCTGCTTCCTATTTTTCAGCCAGCTCTCAATCCATAAGAGGACTTGTCCTCTTGTCCCATGACTATGAAGTTTGCTTAGCAGTCTTTGGTGGGGGACTTTGTGTATTTGGATTTCCAAAAAGCTTTTGACAACGTCCACAGGCTTATTCCTGTCCACAGGCTTATTGGCGCTTTCAAAAAACTCTAATAGGTTAGTGAGACAGGACCTACCTTTACAGAAGCCATGTTGGGTTTTGCTCATCAGACCTTGCCCTTCTTGGACACTTGCTTGGGCAATTGGAAAAGAATAAATTTCCACAGGAGTTGCATTTCAGATTTATTATGTTTTTAAGGGAGAATTGATGCAGTTCTTCTAATTTCTGTTGCAAAAATTGAAAAGATGTTAATATATCGCCCTGTTCTTGTATGTCAAGTTTGAAGTAAGATGAAAACAAATTTGCATCAATTGAGTCTAAAGCTGAAGTAGCAACTAAATCCTGAAATCTGCTAGCTAGATTATTAGAAGAATCAGTAGTCAAAATCTGTCAGATTGTATGTATCATTGAATGTATGTAATGTTTCAGATTATAAGTGCTTCTTTATGGATTCTGCTTGCAGAAGATTTTTAAGTATGAGAATTTAAACTTTTAAAATCAGAATGTTAATGTTTACATTTTTATCTGTGCTAAGGCAGGGGTGGTCCCTGGTACCCTGCAGGTACAAGAGAGTTTGCATCTGAAAGATCCCCCCCCCCTACTTTCGGGCTACGTATGTTAGCTTTGAGCATGTGTTTGATAATGGCAAACACATTTCTGGGGGCAGACTACCTGTGGGAGGAGAGGGGTCAGTTTGGGCAGCAAAGGACGCGCCAGACTGCAGTACAGAGAATACATCAGGTCTCTAGAACACATCAGCTTGTCACCCCTCCTTTAGGAAAAGAAAGAGCCCCGTGTGGTTTCCCTTGATGTCAGGGCCTGCTTGCTTTGCTCCGAAAAGGCTGTTGTTGTCTTTTTTATCAAAGCCGTTGTGTGCAACCTCTGGAGGCAGCCTCTTTGCTCTGTCTGTGCACGGAGAATGAGGAAGGCTCTTCTTCACGCCCTCCTCTGGATCTGCTGCTTCCTCTCGGTTCTCTGCTGTCATCGCAGCTGTCACTTAACTGTGTCTTATTGTTCAACTTTAGGAGATTCTGAAGGCTTCGCTAGAGTGCGATCTCCCGGAGAGAAACCAACCATAACGCGTCCTCCAGTGAGACCCCCAGACCCTCCCTGCAAAGCCCCCACACCTCAGAAGCTGGAGCCGAAGCCAGAGCTATTGACTGGTGGGCCAGCAGATGCTCTTCCCTCTGTGTGAGTAGCAAGCCAGAGTCAGACCTGGTTCATGGAGGTGGGGGAAGGAGGAGGCAGAGACAGTGGGGTGGCCTGCAGCAGACTGTAATAGAAGATCAAGAAGGATCACATTTAGGAATGCTTCCCTCCCTTAAAAAACCCCTTCCCCTGTGCTGTGCTGGTTGTCTGTGTGCGTCCAGTTTTTATGCAAAAGGACATTTATACAAAAGGACATCCACCTGCAGGTGGGGCCTGGAGATCTCCCTCAGTTACAACTGATCTCCCAATGACAGAGATTGGTTTCCCTTGGAGGAAATGCTCGCTTTGGCAGGTGGACTCTCTGGCATTATACCCCATGGAGGTCCCTCCCCTCCCCAAACCTTGCTCTGCCCAGACTCCACTCCCAAATCACCAGGCATTTACCAAATCGGAGTTGGCAACTCTAGAGATCAGCTGACTTCCATCAGAACACAGAAGAGCGCAAAGGAGCTGGAACTTTCTAGGAAGCCTTTCTAGTATCTGCTCCCTGTTTCCTTCCCCCTGCTTGTCATCTGCAAAGCTTGTAAAAGACAACCCAGCCCTCCCATCACCACATACCAAAAAGTGCTGGAAATGTTTGGGCTTGTCCCAAGTAAAATTAGGAGCCTGGAAAATGCTGGGCTTCTGGCTGTCATTCACTCCTTAGGGGGGGGAAATCCCTTGTATGAGTGAAAGTTAGTAACAAGAGAATCCCTGCCCTGCACGCACGGTGCTCCAGATGGGCTTTGTGGATTTAGCAGCCAAGACATGTCTCCCTGCAGCCAGTGCTGCTGTAACTTGGCCACAGAGGTCAAATATCTGGCTTGTGATTCATCGTCTCACTGGGCATTCCTCAAAAGAGGTCAAGCAGCAGTGGCGGCAGAGGTCATCTTGCCCGCTGACATTTCCTCTCCTGGTATCAAAGTGGTGGAAATACTGCAGCCCAAATCCTGAAACTGCAAAGCAGAACAAGTGTGAGCGGGGAAGCCACACTTTGTGCCAACCCCTGAGTCCCTCGTTGCTCTGCATGCGCCCATCCGGATACAAAAGGGATGCAGAAGACTTTGCGTGCAGTCCTGCAGAATCTCTCTAAAGCTGTTGTTTGGGAAAATTAGAGGGGGGCTCACCCTGCTCATTTATATTCAGAGAAATGTGCCCCCCCCCAAAAAAAGAAGCCTGAAATCCATACTCAGGTCATCCAAATTCAAGAAAAACTATGTGAAGAATAGCCATCAAACAACTGAACATAGTAGTAGTTATTTTGCATAATAATCAGAGTCCAGGAGCTATTAGCAGCACTTACGCCCTGCCAACTGGCTGCTGGAAATGTTATTGACCCCCCTCCCCCACCCCCACACACAAACATACACTGTCTCAAGCATATCTAAGAACATAAGCAAAATCCTGCTGGATCAGACCTGTGCTCCACCTTGTCCAGTGTCCTTTTCACACAGAGGCCAACCTGTTGCCCTGGAACTTCAACAAACAAGGCACAGAGCAGCTGAGGCCTTCCTCAGATGTTGCCTCCTGGCACTGATATTCAGAGGGTGACTGCCTCTGAATGTGGAGGTTCCCTTCAGTCACCATGGCAAGTAGCCACTGATGGACCTCTACTCCATGATCTTATCTACTCCCCCTTTTAAAGCCATATCTTTGCAGTTATGAGGCCTAGACCCTTGTTATTAATAAATATTTTACATTTTTATTTATTTTGATACTTTTATCCCACTTTTCTCCACTCAATGTGAACTCCAAGCAGCTTACAATGTGAGAAAAAAATACCCACAACATCCCGTCAAATACAACAAATTTGCTGGTCATCAAGAGACTAGTCCCCAGGAGAGAGGAGGAGTCTCACAGGCCGTAGCAGCTCTGCCCTCGATGGAAGCCATCTCACACCCCAAGCCTGGGAGAGCCTCAGGATACCACATGTGCCCTTCTGAAGGCAGGCTTGGCCCCTTCCCATATTCACCCAAGGGTTCCTCAGACTAGTTTTCATACAGATTTTCTTAATGTCATGGCCTTTGCAGAGATCTCCCCCCCCCCAAAAAAAAAACAGGGCAAATTTTCCTGCATTGTGAGGGACATGGAGATTTCACACCCACTGAGCAGCGGGGCTGACTGGTAACCAGTTCAGCACAGTCCTTCTGTCTGCCTTGGCCCATGGCTGTGCTCTTCCTGTCACGCCCCAGTGGAGCTCAGGCGGTTGCGTTTCGGCTTCCAGTGAGTACCGTGAGGGAGGCTAGGATAGAAGAGATGGACCTGTCTGAGGTTTGGCAGCTTCCCAGGAAATGAAAACTGCTCTTCCTGTGTCCAGGCCCCAAGCTCTACGCACTGTACCTCACTGGCATGAATCTGTGCTGTCCTCTGATTAGTGCTAGCTCTTCAGGTCCTCTGGCAGATGTGGCTTTTCAAAGGTTTGTCACCAGCAATTCTTCCAGCTGGATATGCCATTGTTTGACCCGGGACCCTTCTGCATGCAAAACATGTCTTCTCGTTCTGGGTGAAGGTCATCTTGAACTCGCGGGTATTACTATCACGTGCCCAGGGAGGCAGGACTTAAAGGATTTTTTCATCCACTTCCTGTCCCCTGGGCGGGAGATCCAGTTTCCGTCCTGCCTTGATCAGGGTGGCAGCGTAGTTTGTGAACTCCGACGTCTGCTAGACTTTGTTCTTTTTCCTGACCTTTTCGTCTGTTTTGTTTTTTCCTCTGTCTTGGTATTGGAGTGAGTCGTCCTTCCCTTTCGTATCTTCTGTTTGCGGCCCCAGCCGCAAGCCCTCCCTTCCCTCACTGTTTTTCCCTCAGTCTCTGTCCTCCCCTCGCGCTCCCCACTTCACCCTCGGGGCAAGATGGCGGACGCAAACCGGGATTCGGACTCCGATCTCCTCTCAGAGGAGGATCGCGACCCTGCCCTCGTCGCTTCGGCAGGGCGGAGGCAAAAAGACCGCTCTGCCGCCCATGCGTCTGAGGCTATCCCTCTGGGCGCGGACGGTCCTTCAGCGCCTAAAAAAACGCGTTCTAACGAACCGGCACAAAATGGCGCGAAACGCGGAGAGCGGCCTGGTTCGCAAATTCCTACAGGGGACGCCATTTTGGAAGGCTCTTCTACGGCTCAAGAGACTGTGCAAGGGGGTAATGTATTGAATCCCGAGTCTGAGGTGCCCCTTACTAGACGGGAAATGGTTGACTTATTTAATGGTGTGCTAGACAGGCAGGCACAAATGATGATGGCACTTAAGGACTTATTAACACCATTTATTCAGGGCGCGGATTCGAATCCCGCACCTAAACCAACTCAAGCCTCTCAGCGGGAAAGGGAGGGTCCCTCTACTTCTCAATGGCGCACAAAAGCAGCACTTAAAGCCCCTCCTCCCTCCCAGGTACCTCAAATTCTTGAGGATGAGTCTTCTGTTAATTCTGAGAATGAAGGGAGAGAGGAAGGGGAATTTGAGTCCGACGAGGACACCCCAGTCCTTAGAAGATCAACCCCCCCGCTTGTTCGCAGCGGAAGATTTTCAGGGTTTATTGAGCAAAGCCTTGCTGGCTCTTGACCTTAATGAGGATCCCACTCCAGCTGTGGATCCCACGTCTAAGCCTAGAAAAAAGGGAGCTACGGAATTTTTTCCTAGCACTAAACCAAGGGTTTGGGAAATCCCATTCCCTGAGTTCTTTGAAAACCAGGTTCAATCAGAACTGGATAAGCCACTGGCTAACAGGCAATTCTCCGCCAACACTAGGAGGTTGTATACTATGGTTCCTCAGGCTATGTCTCTCTTTCAGCTTCCTCTAATCGACGCCCCTGTGGCAGCCGTTCATTCCCCGGATCTTCCATCGGAGGATGGAATGGGGACTATTAGAGACCCGTTGGATAGAAAGACAGAAATTCTCTCCAAAAAGGTACACGAGTCAGCCACATTAGCCATCCAGGCTTCGGCGGCGACATCCATCATGGCCAGAGCCTCAATAGTGTGGCTTAGGAAAATTTCACAATTGTACGATGGAGAAAACCGCAAGGTCATGGAGGGCCTTAACAGAATGCTCAAGGCCTCTGCCTTCATGGCAGATGCCTCCCTTGATGCCATGTCGTTTGCAGCAAGAGCCACTGCCTCCAACATAGCAATCAGGAGGGCCCTGTGGATTCGCCCCTGGCAAAATGAATTAAAGAATAAGACTCTGACCTTATCATACCCCTATAAAGGCGGCAAACTCTTTGGGGAAAGACTAGAAAGGATTCTTACAGAAAACAAAGATAAAATGAAGGTGTTGCCAAGGTCCTATAAGAAGGATGGGAGACAATCTTCCTTCTTCCCTAATTTTAGATCTGGACATACATTGGCTCCCTTCAGATCCGAACAACGTAGGGGTTCCTGGAATAACAGTAGGGGCTCCTTTCGGAGAGGGGGAAATAGGTTTTTTCGTCCCTCCCAGGGACAAGGCCAACATTTCTCCAACAACAAAAGTGACAAATTTACCAAAAATTCTAAACAGTGACGCCAGGTCACAACCAGTGGGGGGGGGGGGGCGCCTTTTCCAGTTTCACCATCAGTGGAAAGGGACCTATACAGACAGTTGGGTCCAGCAAGTGATTTCTATGGGTTATCTCATAGAGTTCACGTCTCCCCCAAAGGACAAATTTGTCAACTCACCAAAGTCGACCCTCAGAGAAAAACACCTCAGGACACTGGAGGCCATCTCACACTTACTTCAGATCCAAGCAATAGAGCCAGTTCCCCTCCCCGAGGTTGGCAAGGGGGTTTATTCAATTTTCTTTACTGTTCCAAAGAAAAATGGGGACTGGAGGGCTATATTGGACCTAAAACATCTAACCAAAAAGGTCAAATATCGGAGGTTTCGCATGGAGACCCTCCGCTCCATCATGGAGGCTCTTCAGGTGAATCAATTTTTAACTTCCTTGGATCTGAAGGAAGCCTACCTCCATGTACCTATACATGTAGCCCACAGGCGCTTCCTCAGGTTTTGTTACGGCCAAAAACATTATCAATTCCGGGCCCTCCCCTTTGGTCTGTCCTCTGCTCCCCGTGTCTTCAGCAAAGTTCTGGTGACGCTGGTGGCTCTGATCCGACAAGAGGGGACTCAACCTTTTCCATATCTGGACGACATTTTGATTTGTGCAAATTCAAAGGAGGAATCTCTCCACCACACGTCCAGAGTGGTCCAGATTCTTTCAGATCATGGATTCCTCATCAATTTGGAAAAGAGCCAGTTGTCCCCAACCCAGAGTTTGGAACATCTGGGAGTCACTATAGATACCCGCAGAAATCTTATTTGCCTTCCCCGGGAAAAAAACTCCAAAATCCAATCTATGACACAACTGGTGATCAAATCCAAGCAAGGCAGGATTATGTTCCTAGCCGGGCTACTGGGGAAGATGATAGCCTGCCTTTGCTCAGTTCCATGGGCCAGGTTTCATTCAAGGCCCCTGCAGAGGTTACTTCAGCCTTATCAGACTTTGATCACTCAGAAAAGAGACAAAACCATTCCTCTCCCCTTCGACTTCCGAAGGTCCCTCCTCTGGTGGTGCCAGAATCACAACCTCACCAAGGGGATGAATTTCGTGATAGAGGATCAGATCCAAGTATACTCAGATGCCAGTCTGGAGGGCTGGGGGGCCACCTGCCTAGGCCAGATGGCTCAGGGGGCGTGGTCAGTATCAGAGAGGAGAATGCACATAAATGTGCTAGAACTGAGAGCGATCCGCTTAGCTCTGATTCACTTCAAAACCCTATTACGGCGCAAACACGTACTGGTCCGCACGGACAACGTGTCTGCAAAAGCTTACCTGAACAAACAGGGTGGGGGTCAAGGTCTTCCAAACTCCATCAGGAAGCGGAAATCATTCTCTCCTGGTCGGAAATAAATCTTCTGTCTCTTTCAGCAGAGCACATTCGAGGAGTCTTCAACCTTCAGGCCGACTGGTTGAGTCGACAGACTCTAGACGAAGGCGAGTGGTCCATAAACAGGTCGATATTCAACCAGATTGTGGACAGATTCAGGCAACCCAAGGTAGACCTATTTGCCTCAGGGCACAACCATCTACTTCCTCGATTCTTCACCCGCTTTGCACACCAGGAAGAGGAGGGCATGGATGCCCTGATGTCCCCATGGCCAAGGGAACTACTGTTTGCCTTCCCTCCCATCCCCATTCTCCCCAGGGTCATCAGGAAGATCAGGAAGGAAGGAGCAAATGTAATCCTCATTGCTCCTCTGTGGCCGAGGAGACCCTGGTTTCCCAGCCTGAGGGAATTGTCCATTCAGGATCCATGGGAACTCCCTCACATTCCAGACCTACTGCATCAGGGCCCGTTATTCCACCCAGACCCAGCATGGCTTCGCTTAACCGCCTGGAAATTGAAAGGAAGTCCCTTCTAGAGGAGGGTTACAGCTCACAGGTGGTTGATACCATGTTAGAGGCGAGAAGACCTTCCACAAGGAGGATATACAATACCTCCTGGAGGGCCTTTGTGCTTTGGTGTAGGCGTAAACAGATAGATCCCATTACACCGGGTGTTCCTGAAGTCCTCCAGTTTCTTCAGGACGGAGTGGATCAAGGTTTAAAGGTCGCCACCTTGCGCAAACAAGTGGCAGCTATTTCCACTGTTCTCTGTCCCGCACAGACCCTGCCTCTATCTAGACATCCTCACATAACCACCTTCTTAAAAGGGGTTGCTCAATCCAGTCCCCCTGCGATACACCACTTTCCAACCTGGCGCCTTAATCTGGTTCTCAAAGCCCTTATGAAACCTCCCTTTGAGCCCATTAGGGACATTTCCTTGAGAATGCTGAAGATGAAGACCATATTTCTCACGGCTCTTACTTCAGCTCGGTGAGTCTCCGAGCTCAGGGCGCTGTCGGCACGAGAGGGTCTGTGTGTGTTTCATAAAGATAAGGTTGTCCTTAGAACAGATCCATCCTTAATTCCTAAGGTGAATTCAGTGTTTCACCGTTCCCAGGAAATTCATTTACCATCTTTTTGTCCCAATCCATCCCATCCAAGAGAAAGAGAATGGCATAATTTAGATTTAAGACGTCTCCTCAAAACCTACCTTAGACGCACTCAATCCATTAGGCAGTGCGATGCCCTATTCATCTCCTTGTTTAACCCTTCTAAGGGACAGAAGATGTCTAGTGCCGCCATCAGCGGGGTAGTGAGACAATGCATTACAGAGGCTTACAGAGCCAGTAAGATTCCACCACCTTCTGGCATCACGGCTCATTCTGTTCGCAGCGCGGCCACTTCCGCTGCCTTAGCTAAGCAGGCCTCCCTAGAGGAGATCTGCAAGGCGGCCACGTGGTCTTCCGCATCAACCTTTGCAAGACATTACAAGATCGATTCCATGGCCTCGGTGGATGCAGCCTTCGGCAGAAGGGTTCTGCAACTCGTCTTGGATTGATCTTGGTCCCTCCCAAATAATTAGCTCTTGGGTATCCCGCGAGTTCAAGATGACCTTCACCCAGAACGAGAACGGAGCCTTGTCTACTCACCGTGAAGGCTCCTTCTGTTCTGGGTTGAAGGTCATCTTGCCCGCCCAAGTTGCACACTAATAATGACAACAATATTTAACCAAGACTTGCACAGAATTTTATTTAGGATTCACAGTGTTCAACATGGGAAAGTATTATAAATTACATTTGGTGTCCGCCATCTTATCCTGTTCCAATTGCCTTCATGTTATCTATTGTTCTTATTGTTGACTGTTTGTTGGAGTTCATATAATGTTTGTATTTCATAAGGTGTTGTGTCTCCTGCTGGCCTTTGCACCTAACTGTCTCCTTAGTTCGGCGAGTCCGAAAACTGGATCTCCCGCCCAGGGGACAGGAAGTGGATGAAAAAATCCTTTAAGTCCTGCCTCCCTGGGCACGTGATAGTAATACCCGCGAGTTCAAGATGACCTTCAACCCAGAACAGAAGGAGCCTTCTTGGTGAGTAGACAAGGCTCCGTTCTGGCACTCAACACATCAGGAACTGAGGTGTCCATCCTTCAAAGGAAGAAGCTGTCCTAGGAGCAGATTCTGCCAAAATCTTCCCCAATTCCGGGTGTGTCCATGGGATACGTGGAGATCTAAATCCAGAAATGGGCAGCCGCTTGGCCCATGGATTGTCACAGTTTTTTTATTAAGGCTTTCATTATTTGATGTATCAGTAATCTTTGGTAACGCAACTAAGTTTGGCACTAGGAAGCAAAGAGAAGGGAGAGGAGGGTTGTAAAAGATGAAGGGGGTAGACCAGGTCTTTTGTTTGCCAACAGAACTTGGTAGGAGGGAGGGAGAATGGTAAATAAATACAGTTATCCAGAGGCGAGTGTTGTGCTTCATAAAGCATGTATGTATGTTGGAGAGAATGTCAAATTCACATCTGAATGCTGTGTGAATGTCCCATAATATTTTTGTTTCCCAGACACACCAGTGAACACTGATGTTCCATTTGGGTGACTGTTAACATTTGCTTGTGCATATCAGAATTTTGGGATATCAAAATGCTTGCATATTTTCATGTTAATTGCCAGACTCCATCAAATTTCAGACATTCATTATAGCATACTATGCATTGAAATAACTTGGAGATGACCGGAGCAGTAGATCAAAATGCTACAGAGATGGTAGTGTTTAATATCAACATGTCTTTTCCTTCTCGTTTTGCCATGACTTGGTTGAAGTGTAAATTTCTCATTTCCTTTTGTAAATATGTGTAAGATTTGGTTGTCTGGTAAAACCCCAAAATATTTCTCTGGCCCAACAGCCTGCATGTTTATCAAAGCCTTCTGGGACTCTGAACTCTGCGGAATGAAAGTGTGGGGCTGTATGTTTGAATCCTTCCTCACATCCTACTTTGGTTCCCCAGCTCATTACTTAGTCATCTTTGGAAGCCCGGCTTCGAGTGGCAACCAGGGAGAAGGCCTGCTGCAGAGATACCAGCTAGATATTAGGAAGAAGGGGTTTTTTTACAGCAAGAGTAGTTCAGCAGTGGCATCAGCTGCCCAGGGCGGTGGTGAGCTCCCCCTCACTGGCAGTCTTCAAGCAGCAGCTGGACGAACACTTGTTAGGGATGCTCTAGCCTGACCCTGCATTGAGGACCCTTCCAACTCTATGATTGTATGACTTTACTATGTAAGCTTTAACTTGTTAGTCACCTTGGTGTACCTTGTTAGGCCAGAAAGGTGAGATACACATCTTGCAAAATAAACGAAGTACCGGCTTTCCCTGAGCAGGGAGTTTTGAAGCATGTAGTCACTCAGCTCCATGCCCGCATCCTGCAGAGGCTCAGTCCCAGCAGAGCCAGCTTGGCCCCCTGTACAAGGCAGGAGAAGACCAGGGCTCCAGACAGAAAGGAGACTGCGAAGTGTTCCTGGCGGGCAGGCTGAACATAGCAGGGCAGGTGCTGTTCACCTGGAATTGGAGTGTGACGCTGGCTGTCATCAAGCAGAGACACCAGGAGCTGAAAAATGGAAATGTGGAAGTGGCAGGCTCTTTGCCAAGAGGAGTCGCTTCAAGAGCCTCACCTTGGGCTTGAAGTGAAGCTTCCATCAGATGGTGCAGAGTGGGGAGGGGAGCTGACATATTTGTGCCCGTCTGTCCCTTGGCATTAGAATGACAACTGTTGGCCAGTCAGGGTTCATCAGCCTCTCCCCAAAAGCCACTCCATCCCTGACCAATGCCTGTGCTGGTTACTTTTGCAGAGTGGCTTCCCGAACAAAGTTCTTTGAGACGGCGTCCTTCAGGACAGGAAGGTAGGCGAGGGCTGTTATCTTTCTTCCCCCCTGGGGCACCTGGGATGGGGAGGGACATCCAGAGACAACTCCCCTTCTGAACAGTTTTTTGCAGAGGGGGGGAGGCCGGGGGGGGGGGGAATGCTGGCAAGCCATCTTGCGGCGACCACGTGGTTTCAAGACATCATTCCAGTGCTAGAGACTTTTATTTTAACCTGAAGGATCTTGAGATCTTTGGGCGGTCTGCTTTTGGAGAGTGAACCTCTCACCTGATGTCGCCACTGTGCCCTCTGCTCCTCCCCCTCCGCAGGCCACGGAGCTGTGTGGCGTGTTGCATCAGTGTGGTGTTTTTATGGCATAACAGCATTGTTTACACTCTTACTTCACTGAGCTTCACGTTACGGGGCTACACAGCCAGCTATTCCTGGGTTTTCCAGTGAAGAAGCTCAATTACTGTTATCAGTGACTAAATCTATAGGTTTTATACCTCACTAAAAGGTAGGTTTCCTTGTTAGGAATAGCCACCCAAAGCAATGAGGCAATCTAATCGAATTAGTTGAATTCTTTTTATTGCTAACTTCAGAATATATTGTTACATTGTATAAAACTTCCAACAAAATGTTAAAAACTACAGCAAAAACTTACATTATATGAAAAATCCTAACAAAATATTACACAATATAAGTAGAATATTACAATGTCTAAGCAGATCTGTTCAGTAAAAATTACAGTAAAAATTACAAAGTTCACATACCTCTGGATGTGTGTAAGCCCTTGGCCCAATTGAACCAAAAACCACATCAGAGACAGGTCCAAAGAAGCTGGTTTTACTGGTCAAAATAGGTTAACAGAGCATAAAGAAAAGGCTGACAGCAATGAAGCTTGCTGGCTTGAACCTGGTAATATAAAAGCACTGAAAAGGCAAGAGATTACATACCGTATCACAAACAAAGCTGAGTTCCCAGAGCTTCAAACGGAGTTCAGTAGGCACAACAGTCCTTGAGTCTGGTCGGTGGGAAAGCGAAAGTAAACATCAACTGAGATACAGGCCTGACATTCTGCCCCCCTTAAGGTCCCCTCCCATCTTGCAAGGGGGACAGCTTATCCGGGTAGGTGGTGTGAAAGGCAGTCACTAAGTGTGGGGCGGAGACATCCTGTGCACGCACCCACTCATCGTAGGCAGGGGGGAAGTGTTTCCAGCGAATTAAGTACTGTAGGGATCCATGCCGTATACGTGAATCTAAGATCTTTGACACTTCAAAATGCTCCTCACCCCCACCATCACAGGCTGCTCGGGAGGTGGTTCTGGGTGCCATTCCGGGGAGGCGACATGAGGTTTAAGGAGGCTGACATGGAAGACTGGGTGGATACGTCTCAGGGTTTTGGGGAGAGTCAGTTCCACAGTGACAGGGTTAACGATCCGGGCAATGGGATATGGTCCAATGTACTTGGCACTGAGTTTGTGGCAAGGTCGAGTGGATCGCAGGTTTTTTGTGGAAAGATACACTAATTCACCAACTGTCAGGCTGTTATCTCGGTTTAGATGTTTCCTTTCGTTCCTTTGCTGAACCGTCCAGACTTCAAGGACGGCTCCACATACCAAAGCCTGGGAACGCCACTCCTGGGAAATAATGCTCTGTTTATGCTTTGTAATCTCCCGCCGTTTCTATGCCTTATATTTCCAACTAACGAGCAAGACAACTCATAGCTGTCATCTTATCCTCAATGCACTGTATTGCCTATTTGACCAGTAAAAGCCATCTGCTTGGAATCTGATTGTCTCTGTGGTGATTTCTGGTTCTATGGATCAAGAGCTCACATTATCACAGCTATCCGTCATCACCCTTTTCATCAGTCAGGCTGGAGCCCAGGAGGGTTCGCCTGCCACTCGGGAGCTAAGACAAAGCTCTCCGAGTGAGTTTACCGTGACTGGAGCCCCGTGTGGCTCACCTGCCACTCGGATGGGAGCTACGACAGAGCTCTCCGAGTGAGCCCGGTGTGGTTCGCCCTGGTCCCGGTGGATCTGTTCCCCGGAGCTGGAGCCCTGGAAGGGTCTCCTCCTTGATACCTTCCTTTCAGGACGCCCTAGACAACGTTCATCGGGCAGAAGTGGAACGTAGCCGCCTGACTGGACTTGTACGGGCGCAGCGTGGAGGCCAGCGCCCGCCACGACCTCCTAGTGTCAGATTGTCTAGTGGAGGATGCTCAACTGGCCCAGTTGTGCGGAGCCGGGTTAAAAGCACTGGCAAAACGGATGGTTGCGCTCTTCCACGGAATCTTGGGGGTTTGCCTTGAGATCGTTTGACTGTGGCACAGATAGGGCGGCTGTGAATGAAGGAGTCCACATCAGAACGCATTCCCCCCCCCCCCAAAACTGTCTGCGCAACAAGTGAAGGGTTTTCAGGAACCCAAAGTGTCCTGTAGTTTTAGCTCCATGGGCTAACTGCAGGACTTCTCTCCGAAGTATCCTAGGCACGTATAGTTTTGAGTCTTTGTACCAACAACCACCTTGCTCAAGTACACCTTGGGGCAGGGTTAGGGCAGTGCGTTCGGCTAAGCACTGAGCCCGAAGGGAGTCCAGGAAGGAGTTGGAAATGATCACCCCCCCTCCTTTCGCGGGAGAGGGTGAACCAGGAGCTGGTGGTGTTGGAGGGGGGGGAGAAACTGGTTGCTGCGGGGCGCCGGATACAGTTGGCGCAAGGGGGGCTGGCGAGGGAGCCCGCTGGTTAGGGCTGGACACCTTGTCGGCCACTGCGCGATTCCCATGCTGGGGTCGGGTTTGGGACCGGGTCTGCACGGCCAGCAGGGGCAGGGCTCCTCTTTGTGCCGGGGTGAATAAAGAGTCTGTCGGCCAATCACGTTTTACTGGGTATTGAGGCAACCTATATAGGGCATCTGCAAGCACATTCTGTTTCCTGGGCACATGTTTAAGAACAAAACGGAACTGAGCAAAGAAGTCCGCCCAACGCTGTTGTTTTGCAGACAATTTATGGGTCCCCGTGAGGGCAGCTAGATTTTTGTGATCGGTCCAGACTTCGAAGGGGACCCTGGATCCCTCCAGGAATTGCCTCCACAGAGTAAGGGCATGGTGGACGGCTGATGCCTCCTTTTCCCAAATGGGCCAGTTTAATTGGGCATGCGCAAACTTTTTCGAGAAGTAGGCACAGGGGTGAAGGAGACTTTCCGGTCCTCTTTGGAGAAGCCCCTCCCCCATGGCTACGTCGGATGCATCGACTTGCACAACAAACATTTGGTTCGGATTTGGGTGCTGCAGCACATGTTCAGAAGTGAAAAGCCGTTTGAGGGCTTCAAAGGCGGATTGGCATTGATCAGTCCACAGTTTTTTGGCAGAGGGCAATGTTGCAGAAACCCCTTTACCTTTTGTTTTCAGGAGGTCAGTGATTGGCAGCGCCACTTGAGCAAAATTGGGAATGAAACCGCGGTAGAAATTGGCAAAGCCCAGAAATTGCTGCACTTGCTTGCGGGTGGAGGGTGGAGTCCAGTCAAGTACCAATTGGACCTTAGCGGGGTCCATGCTAAGACCACGATGAGAGATTATGTACCCCAAGAAAGTTATTTTCTCTTGGTGAAATTCGCATTTGGACAGTTTTGCATAGAGCTGGTGGTTACGCAGACGTTGCAAAACTTCTCTGACCAGAGCAACATGTTCCTCCATGGTTTTCGAATAAATAAGAATGTCATCCAAATAAACTACCACGCCGCGATATAGCAAATCATGGAGGATTTCGTTAATGAGTTGCATGAAGACCCCCGGGGGCCCCTTTTAATCCGAAAGGCATCACAAGAAATTCATACATTCCAAAACAGCTAGAGAAGGCGGTGAGGGGTTCGTCCCCCTCACGGATACGGATGCGATAATAAGCTTCCACTAAGTCCAATTTGGAAAAAACGCGTCCCTCTTGTAATTGTCCCAAAATATCTGAAATCAATAATATGGACTTGACTTTGAGAGCTGCAAACGTGGCCTCACTAATTAAGGTGCGGCCGCAGCCAGAGTCAATAAGTGCCTTGACAGGTAATTGGGGACCCCCTTTATAGTGTTGCAACACTGCGTCTACATAAACAGTGGTTTCCACTTCACTCACCTTGACGGGAGCTTTGGGTTTAGCAGGAGATTCTGCAGGGGTCTGTGGAGACTCACCACAGACCGAATCCGTTTTTTTGACAGATCAAGAGGGTTTTCCAGGTTTAGAGCTGGAGCATTCCATTGGTTATCCTCGTCAGAAGAAGGAGAGTTGTCCCCCATTGGGGCACTTGTAATCCGAGACCCTGCGGGGCCGTTTGGTGCAGAAAGGTTAGCCGATTCCTCAACGTGAAGTGCAGAGGGTGTGGGTCGTCCCGGCGCTGCGCTGCGGGTGGTCGAGGTGCCTCTGCGTTGAGGTCTCCCTCGAGCTCGGGGTGGTACGCTGGGGCGAGTGGCCTCCGGACGCTGAGGACAAGCCGCTGCAAAGTGGCCCAATTCCCTGCAAACAAGGCAAGCCCCCCTCTGGAACCTCGATTCGCAATCCAGAGGTGGCCGCGTAGGTTTACGTAGGCTGGAAAGCGGCGCTTTCGGAGGGGGGTTTTGGGCGCTCTTATCCCTGTTTCGCTGTCGGACCAGGGAAATGAAACGTCGGTGGCTCTCGACCTCAGCCAGCAAAATCCAATCTTCTAGGGTCTTGGGATCACCCCGCATATACGACCAGTTCAGAATATCAGGGTGTAAGGCTTCCCTGAAATAATGAATAAGGGTGGCCTCAGGCCAATCCACAATCTTGCTTGCCAGTCTCTGGAATTCATCCGCAAATTCCCGGACTGGAGAGGAGCCCTGTCTGAGTTTTAACAGTTCTGCCTTAGCTCATTCTCCCATAAAGGGGTCCTCAAACCGTCTCCGCAAGGCAAGCATGAAATTGTTGAGGGAGCGGATAGATCGGGATCTAGTGTCAAATTGGAGGACCATCCATTCAGCTGCTTTCCCCGTCAATAAAGAGGCTATGAACCGGACTCGGCTGTCCTCAGTGTTGTTCCCTCATATAACTGTCCACTTGATGAAGAAAACAGGGTAGAGTTTTGAGTGAACCATCATATGTCGTCTTCAGCCGAGGTTGCTTCCATAGACCGGATATAGTTTGACCCGGTAGCACGGGTGTTCCGGGAAGTGGTGCAGCCGGGGCTCCCGGAACTAGGGGGAGAGCAGGCGGTTGAGCGGGTACACCCGGTTGGGGGTGCACTGGTGCTGCGGGTTGTTGAGCTGGGATACCCGGCTGAACAGGGAGAACGGGCTGCGCCGGAGTCGTCAGCGCCTGTTGCAAGCGCTCGTTGTCTCGAAACAAGTGTTCCAGTTGATCCTGGAGGCGATCTACACGATCGTATAACTCTCGGTTTTGAGCCCTCAATAGGTGCACTTCCTCCTCGGGGCCACCCGGACGATGCGCTCGACTGGACCGCAAACCAGTGGCCCAATGGGAGCCGTCCCCATACAAGTCCTCCTCGTCAGAGTCGTCGGAGCCCCAAAGTCGTTCTGTGAGGCGACGTGCGCGTTGGGAGGTGCGAGATGGAGCAAAAGCCGGAGAAAACGTTGGCCCCCACGAGGGGCCAGTTCGCCCGGCGTCTTTGGGGCGCACACCCGCCCGCGCCCGTTCTTCAGCCAACTGCTGCTCCCTTTCCCGCTCGGCCTGAGCTTTGGCCGCCGCCTCAGCCGCCGCAGCTGCCTCTCTGTCCGTGAGAGTTTGGGCGGCCTCGAGCTTCAGGGCAGCAGCCGTGGTAACAAGTGGTAGAAGTTCTTTTTCCAATAGGGTGAGGAGCGGTTTAGACTCCCCACCCAGTAGCAGTTGAACCTGAACCTGCCCCAGCCCCGAAAGTTGGGGTTAACAATTGTGATAGGTCGGCTACTGTGGTATCCTTAGGTAGTCCCACAAACAGTAGCGCCGTTTGAACTGCAATCTGTTGAGCTTCTGCTTGACACTCAGCCGCATTCAGTACCAATGGAACACCTTCCGGCGTCAATCCCGCCATGGCTTGGGATACGGCTGGGCGGATTGGGGCCGCGCACAAATCCGGAGAGGTCTCACGAACAATAAGCCTGTCTAACAAGTCCGTTAGTAGTTGTAAATCCTCAGCCGCCAACCGAGCTTCCTCCACCAAGCGGTCAAGGGCTTGGAGGTCTAAGCAGGTGTTGGCATCCTCAACGTCGGACATCCAGGGGGCTGTCGCCAGAGAACGCCACTGGGCCTGTATTAATCCATGTAGGCGACTGACTTCCGTGCCAGTCCTCCGTAGCTCAGTTACAATGTCCCGTACGAGGTCGGGATCGTCGTCCAGGGTTCTGTCGGAACCCGCTTCCCAGGGATCAGTTCTGGCGGGTCTGGGGCGAACCACACGGGCTCTAGCCACGAGTCACTCAGAGAGTGTTTCCTCACTCCCATCCGAGTGGCAGGTGAACCCTCCGGGGCTCCAGCCTGGCAGAAGATGAAGGATTGTTTGATTGCTGTCACAATGTAAGCCCTTGGCCCAATTGAATCAAAAACCACATCAGAGACAGTCAGGTCCAAAGAAGCTGGTTTTACTGGTCAAAATAGGTTAACAGAGCATAAAGAAAAGGGTGACAGCAATGAAGCTTGCTGGCTTGAACCTGGTAATATAAAAGAACTGAAAAGGCAAGAGATTACGAATCACAAACAAAGCTGAGTTCCCAGAGCTTCAAACGGAGTTCAGTAGGCACAACAGTCCTTGAGTCTGGTCGGTGGGAAAGCGAAAGTAAACATCAACTGAGATACAGGCCTGACAATGTGCCATGCTGATGGGGAAAATTCTTTAGACAGACAGACAGCATTGCGGCATAGTCTGCTAAAGAACTCCCCACTACTGAACTATTTCTAACCCTTCATATACTCTTTTAGAGCTGAGTGGTCATGAGAATTCTAATCTGTTCTCATCACATCTTTCCCGGGGATCAAAAAACATCCTTCTCATGTAGTAAAAATACAAATCAGATAAAATTTCCCCCCATAAGCAGTTATTTTACATTTCTCGTCCTTTGTACCCCAAGTTATAAGGTTACACAGATACAATTGATAAAGATATAATCAAGGTCCCAAATCTTCAAACAGGTTTCCACTAACTTCAGACATCAACTCAGATAACAATATGAATGGCTAAGTATATAATATGTTGAGAAATACTCTTATTCACATCAAGGATGGGAGAAAGATGCTTGCATGCATTTCTGTTACCCCCACAGGCAGCATAGACAGCAGTTTTAAAAGCGTTTCTGTCATTATCTCTTTGTTTTGCTAAGAGTTGGCTGGCTTTGGCCGGCTGCCTAGCTCTTCCTAGAGTTCACGGTATCTGCTTTACTTTCAGTCCGCGGCTAAATCAGAACCATTTAGGCATGCCATACTACAGCCGGGAGACATTAATACTGTTAATTGCCGCAATCTGCAGTGCATATACCGTATATACTCGAGTATAAGCTGAGTTTTTCAGCCCTTTTTTTAGGCTGAAAAAGCCCTCCTCGGCTTATACTTGAGTCTATACGGTAGAGGGAGGGAGGGGGAAATTACCTGATGCTCGGGCTGCCAGCAGCCGCCGCGGGCTGCCTCCGCCTCTCCTCTGCGGCCCGCTTTGAGAAGCGGCGGGGGCGGCCGGGGTCCCTCGCCACCGCCGCCGCCCCCTCCTGCAGCGCGCGGCCGCACCTGCAGCGAGGGGGACGCTTTGAGAAGCGGCGGGGGCGGCCGGGATCCCTCGCCGCCACCGCTGCCCCCTCCAGCAGCCGCCACAGGCCGCAGAGGAGAGGCGGAGGCGGCCCGCGGCGGCTGCTGGAGGGGATGGTGGCGGCGAGGGACCCCCGGCCGCTCCCGCCGCTGCTTCTCGGGCCACAGAAGAGAGGCGGCAGGCGGCGGCTGCTGGAGGGGGCGGCTGTTTCTTCCCCCCCCACTGCGCAGATGGAGCCGCGCTCTCCCGGTGAGTGAGGGTTCAAGGGCTCTTCCCCCTTCCCCCGTAGGATGGCACTGGGGTCGGTGTGGGTCTTGAGGGCCTGGGAGCCCGGGCGGGAGGGCAACCCGGGGCAGGGGCGAGATCCTCCTCCCGCTCTAAAATGGCGTCCGCCATTTTAGATTCCTGTATTTCCCACCCTCGGCTTATAGTCGGGTCAATAACGGGATCCCTTTTCTGGGCTAAATTAGATTCCTCAGCTTATACTCGGGTCGGCTTATACTCGAGTATATACGGTAATCTATTTTCAACTCAGTATTTGCCTAATACCATTACAGACCCTGTCCCTTGCAGATGAGGTAATTAAGTATAAAATAACACACATCATAACATAATGAATATTTGAAATGCTATGAATACATCATATAGTATATGAGATAAATGTGATTACAATGACATAAACAAAGTTAAATGATTACATGATTACTTATATGCATAGTTATACTTGAAAAGCATACAGCATATAATAATAAAAGCAGTATTAGCTGTTGGTAGTAACAAAAGAACATAAGAAAGGTCATGCTGGATCAGACCAAGGCCCTCAAGTCCAGCAGTCTGTTCACACAGTGCCCAACCAGGTGCCCCTAGGAAGCCACAAACAAGACGACTTCAGCAGCAGCATCCTGCCGGTGTTCCACAGCACCTAATATAATATAATCAGCTGTTAATCTTCATCTGGAAATTGGATCAAACTATCAGGATTATGAATCAGGTCAGAATTCTTCCTCCATGGTAAATTTCTCCTCCAGGGCAATATTAAACACCTCATCAGGTAAGCCAAGATCAAGACTTAAAACCTCCTCAGGCGATGGTGGAAGGGCAAGAGGTAAAGCATCCTCAAATATTCAGCCTTATGCACTATTCTATAGAAATCAAAGTCATATATACTTTCTCAAGTGAAATAGGCAATTCCTTTGGGTTTGATAAATATAGTCCTTATTTAAAACATTTGACCTATGAACCTGTCTTAATTAAATTCAAGAGTCATATTATAACATTCATGTAAACTGTTAGCCTCAAAAAGGTTTTATAATGTCCAAAGTACTTACAACTTTTCCAAGATTTCTTTTAAATATTGCAAACCACTGTACCACTTTGGAGGCAATATATTTTTTCTTAATCTCTTAACATTTTAAGCAAAACACTTTCATTTTCAAGCAGAACATTGGGGGTTACCGCACTTGTATTCCCAGCGATGTATTGTTTGAAAACGTTATAAAAAATACTGTTCACACTTTGTTTGGTCCCTTTAGCTGTGAAGACATCTTTCAACCATTTATAAGCCGTGGTATCCAAAAACCCTTTTAGAGCGATGTGTTTTATAACGTTTTCAAACTCTTAATACATCGCTGGGAATACAAAGTGCAGTAACCCCCATTCTCCCAAGACTGTGTTCGAGAAAGAAAGCTGCTATGAATGAAACGTATTTACACAAACACTTGATAAACATAGTGTCAGCTCTGGGCTCACCAGACAAATCCCACAAATCAACTTCTAGGCAGGCCTTCCATAGTAAGTTGATTTATTAAGAAATATACAGTGAGTTACAGAAATTGACTTGGAAATTGGCAAGGATACTAATGGGGGAAACACTAAGGGTACGGGAGCTATAAAGGTGAAAGTGAACTTTCTGGACTACTGGTTGCTATGGCAACCCCCTGATAGCACTTGTTCCCAGGGAAGAGCAAGACATAATAAAACCAGAGCTGAACAACAGTTCGACCTTGAAACACCACCTGGCTTAGCCGCTGGGTACCAGGCCGGTGCCTGACACATAGTTGACATTGTAGTACAACACATTGTCCTTGAATTTTTCCAGTCAAGTTTTCATTGAGAAGACTTACTGATAATATTACTCCAAGCTGCAATAGTTACATAGCTAGAACATCTGTGTCATCCTTGTTGCTCTTAGGAATCAATTCTGTAGTCATTTCTTTTTCCTCCTTTTTTTTAAATGAAAAGTATAGATTTTCTTATCCTAAAGACAGCCAAAATCAAAATATGTTAGAACTGTTCATTAGAACATTATAGCCCATTCATTTTAACGTTGAATATGAACTCACACAACCTTGGTCATTTGGAAACCATTCAATAGACAGAGATGTTTCATTTCCTTCTAGAAAAGTGTTGAGTAAGGAGCAGTCCGATGAGCATACCTTTTTGACATCATGTCCTGAACCCCTTTAACATCATCAGTCCTACCCCTTTAAGATCAGAACTAAAGTCTCAGAATTCTCATTCACACCAACTGCTTACCATGCATAACACAATGCCTTTATTCTAGAAGACTGACATAGATTTTACCTGGTAATGTGAAAATCCAGGCTAATCCATTTGCTTCATCTCGGTTGCATTTTTCATGACCTTACTTGGAATATCGGAGATGAAAACACACAGTTGAAATACATGTTCATTATTTTACTGTTCTTGCACTGTGTGTAGCTTCAGACACAAATTTTTCACAAGATTTACTTTCTTGACCTCTGGTAAGAATTGAAACCAAACATATCATGACAAGGAATTATTTTTGACTCTTCACTTCAGGAGTCTCATCAAAACACATTTCTCTCTGTAATTTTTACATACCATCTACTACCATTTTAGCAGATTAAGAACGACACTGTATTTCAGTTTTATGCCCAAAGATTTTGCCCACTGACCTGCAATGAATGACAGAGTTCATTCTATGAGTAAGATTCATGAAATAGCAAATGCATTACAAAGTAAGTGAGTGTCTTGATCTCAGCGTTTGCTGTCTGGATTCCAGTGGGACAAAGTCATCAAAAACTCTGTATATCCATCAACCAAAACTAAAATATTAATTATTTCCTCTGAAAATGAGGAGAGGTCACAAACAGAACATTGTCTCAGAACAAAAATTACATTTTTTCTCATGTTAGACATCCAAAATCTTTCTTTTGAACATGTTAAAGTTACATTTTTACCCCCATGTACTCCGCCTAACCCAGAATGAGTTTTCTGGACTAGTTTCGCACACATATTAAATGATGAAAGGAAAATTCCTCATCAGGCTTAGTTACTTTAACCCTCTCCTTTGTTCATTTTTTATGAACAAAGTATTTCATGGGGTAACCAGGCAAATGTGACCTGGATTTGTAAAAAAAAAAACTGTAACAGATCTGCATCAAAAATTAAGCATGGCTCAAGGTATGTGTTATGTGACTTGCCTGTTGGCTTAGTCATCATTTAAAGTGTTCCCTTTAGTGTACGGAAAAATCACATGGCATTTTTGTGCTTCCCTTTCATTTAGGGAAACATCACATGGCATTTTTGTCCTGGCTCAGAAACTAGTGAATTTCAGGACTGTGTTTGGAAATTTGCACAATAATTTTTCATTTTACCATACGCTTCCAGGATAGGAGTGTTTCATAGGAGAATATTCCTTGCACTGATGTTTTGTTTTGTTCTTTTGCTCTTTGCAGTTCCTCATCACCTCAAGGCAGGCTCCCAAGCGACGAAAGCTGAGAGGCTAAAAGGTAATTGTTGCATACTGAAGAATTAGGCATCAGCAGCTCTGCTGCTGGTATTTAGGGCGGGGGTTCCAGTGTGTCATTCCCCTCCTCGCATTCTGAATGGTCCAGTCCTAGTATGTCTGTACCACTCTGGCATTTCCAGATGTTCAGCTCAGCTCTAATAGCTCCGCCTATTGTTCTTTCTCCAGACTTTCACGTGGCTGACCCTGGCTGGTTCCGGAGAGACAGCCACAATAGCCAGCGTCCATCTTCTTGCTTCCCAGCACATGTTGTGTTCTGCCCAGATGAGCTTTCTGCAGGACTGTGCCCTTGGAACACAGCATTGTGAACAGTTTGTATTGTTTGAAGAAAAGGGGATATTGCCATGGAAGACAGTACCTCCACCTCGCCATTAATTTAAAATCCAGCCCATGGTTTGCTTCTCTTCCCTACTTCCAAGCTGTTTGCCAGTGGTCAAAGAACATTCTTGGTTTTTCCTTTGCCATTTAGATGCTAACTAGAGGTGGCGTTGCTGGCTAGTGGGCAGTCGATGGATTTTGGAGCCCATGAAAGGGACCAGTTTTGCAGCCTTCTTCACGATGGAAAGGGGCCCTCTGCCCGGCCTGCTTCACTCGGAAGACTCTGCCTTGGAACCCTTCCTACTGGTGCTGCCCTGGCTGGGCTAAGAGGAGGCTTTGAAGCGTGCGCATTTCAGTCGGCTGCAACAGCGAGACCTGCTTGGGCTGTTGGAAGAAATGCGGGAAAACTTCCTGCGCAGACAGTTGTCTCCGCCCACTCATCACCCCCTGTGCTCTGCTTCACCCAGCAAGCAAATATTATGCGGGAGTGGATTCCTTATGGATTCCTTTTGTGAATGCCTTGTAGGAATGTGAAGACTTTTAAAACGAGAGTTCTTCTTTGCAGGAAGAACAGTGCTGGATCTTACTGAAGGAGTTGTTTGTCCCTTAGATGGTGCTTCCTGTGATGTCCAAAACATCTCACCGTGGCTTTTTCTGGGTCTTGCGTGGGGCCTCATTCCATTATTCCTCAGGCTGATCCAACTGGCATCAGCCTGAGACCGGCCTGGAGTGGCAGCCAGGGCTTCCATGCCGCAGCAGATCAGAGACTCTTGTGTGTGCGTGTGCGTGCTCTGGACTGGGTGGGGCGGGGTGGGCGGGCTATGAAGTGGCTTTTAAAGTCTCAAAGACACTCATTTTCCTAGTTTACCAGAGTCCCCGGCAGCCCCTTGCCTAGAAGCACTGTGGCAATATGTTCCTTGTATACTACCATGTTCTGCTTTCTGCAGCATGGGTAAAGCACTCCTTTAGATTCCAGTACTTTGAGGATATGGGCTTACACTGCAACATGTACCATTCACTAGGACCAAAACAGAAGAGTCTCCATCACTGTTGGGTACAAGGAAGGTAATGCTGTGCCAGCAGAGATCCTGGCCTCCTGTATCCCTGTGTCTCTGTGCCACTTGCCTTTTAGACTCACTGGTGCGCGTGCTGTTTTCTGTCCCGAGCGCAGTCCTGGTTGTGGCAGTATGCTATGCTTGGAGACATAAAGCATTTTCTCCTTTCTGTTACAGTGTCTGCACATTGAACTTGCTGTCCTGTGTGCACTTGTTTAACAGTGGCAGGTGGGGGGAAATCAATGTTTGTGCATGCCCAACTTAATGTTGTCTTTGAGTGATATCAGCGCTTTTACACACTTGAACTGACATCGGTTGCTGCCAAATAAGAGACTGTAATCCATTCCATTTTGTCCAACTTGTGACCAGCTGGCACAAGTCAGACAACAAGATTGCAGGTAACTCTAGTGAAATTAATCAGCTGGAAAGCTTTGCAGGGCACAGTGGAGTCCTGGCAGTCCACTCCGAGGCCCTCGATTGAATCTTTCTTGTGATCAGGGTGGTGTGTGTGGGTGGGTGGGGGTGTTCCTCAGGGGCAGCTACTTACTGATGTGGTTGTGACCAAACAGGAAAGGTAGAGATCAGGATCTTTTTTAAAAACATACTCAAGCTATGGGTCCAAGTAATGGTTGAATGCTAGGCAAAGTGGGAGGACACAAATACTATTGGTCAGCATGTTGGAGATGGCTGGGGAGAAATATGAAACACAATCAGCATCAGGAAGCGGCACGTTCGGAGCCTTGCAAAATCCTGCTCTTGTGGTCGCTTTCTCCATGCTTAGGGCCACCGGCCACCTCACGTGAAGGTCAGCGGGTCTTTCTGCATGCCTCCGTTCATCAGAAGCTAAGCAACCTAAAGATGTCCAACAATTCAACTTGTTCTTCTGTGAATTTCAAGGCACTTAAGGTATTTTCTAATGTATTTTGTCCAGTTAGTCATAATGTTCATAAAGTTTCTATGGGTTAAAAAATCCTTTCCTGTCTGTGTTATTACAACTGTATGCATTTTATTTCCACAACTTGATCAAAGGATTGCGGGGGGGGGGCAGGGGCGGGGGGGTGCTCAAATGCACAGGTCACTGTGAGGGAGGCAGTCCCACCCCTTTGCTGATGGCCACATTGGTGAGAAGAGGTGCCCTTGGCTGGTGGCACCTTCCACCCTTGCCAGCGTGTGGCCAGCAGAAACACATCTCGCCTATTTCAAACGTCTCCATTGGCTACCAGTTCATTTCCAGGTTCAGTGCGTGGTGCTGGTCCCCGATCTTTTTGAGCCTGTGGGCACATCTGGAATTTTGGGAGTGGGTGGTGAGCACTACCCCAAAATGGCTTCCGTGGCAGGCAAACCTAAATCCAAAATGGCTTCCACAGAAAGTGTAGCATAAGAATATAAGAAAGGCCCCTCAAGCCCAGCAGTCCGTTCACACAGTGGCCAACCAGGTGCCTCTAGGAAGCCCCCAAACAAGACGACTGCAGCAGCATTGTCCTGCCTGTTTTCCACATATTCCTTTGATAATATCCATGTATGGACCTTTCCTTCTTGAACATGTCCACTCCCCTCTTAAAGCCTTCCAAGGTGTCAGCCATCACCACATATTGGGGCAGGGAGTTCCACAGTTCAACGGTGCAAAACACAATACTTCCTCCTTGCTTTGCAAAAGAATTGTAGAAGGGGAATAAAGAGAAACAAAGGAAGGCCCAGGGGGAGGAAGGGGAAAGAGAAGGGAGAATAAAAAGAAAGAAAGCTTGAAGGTGGGTTGGAACTACAAGCCCAGGTGCTCACCATTTCTCCTGATCCTCCAGTGGCTGTCTGTGGGGGCTGTTGCAGCAGTGGAAAGCCCTTTCATTTGAATTACAGCAGCTGATAACAAGCCCTGCCTTAAAGTAGCCACACCCACTGTCTAAAAAGCTTGGCATGTACCAGGATAAGTACTGCTTGGGGGCTATAGTGCCCATGGGTGCCACGTTGGGGAACCCTGCTTTAGAGCCTTTATGGCCTAGGGCCCTTGAAGGACCCAAATGCCATTCTCTGCTTGATCCCCTCCTTGAAGGTCGCCATCCTGGCATTGAACAGGGCCTGCGGCTCTTACCTTGTGGAAGGGATCCTCGAGGAGGGAAAGGAGTGAAGCGGGTCAGTGCGTTTCAGTTGTCTATGCTCTTGGAATTGACCCCTTCCTGAGAAGTGGTATGTTATCTTATTCAGTTAGTCACCTAGTAAGCAGGACTCATTTACTCACAAAAGTAAGTCTTTTTATTGAATAGCTCCAATGAAATAATTGTGTATGTATATGCAAGTATTACAAAGTCTTAAAAGCAATAACAATGCATACAATAAAGCAAGCAAGTTCTACATACTATTTAGTTTTAAAATCCAATACGTAAAATATAACAGTAAAGGTCTGATTTAGTTAAAAGAATCGGATTCATTCTATCTAGAATAGTATATAAGTAAATCAATACATACCCAAGCCAATCTCCTCAGAGATTCTCTTAAGTCAAAAACTCAGAGAGATCTAAAATTCTAGTTCTTCCTTGCCTGTATTTATACTGTTAAAAGTCACCGTATTCCAACTTAGCCGGATTTCCACAACTAAACTTGTACCATATAAGGACTTCCTTTTTCTGTATTCCTACAGGCTACCATATAAGGACTTCCTCTTCCAGCTGGTTATTTGCTTATTTCTTAAACAGTCAGTTTTTAGCTTTAATATACCTCTATAATGCTTAATACTATCAGCATCTTCATCTCGCAAAGAGCATGATCAAAATGAATCTATTTTCAGCAATCTGTAGCAATTCTTTCATATTTATACTTTAAAACACAATATTACATTATACAACACTATTTTATAACAGTCAGTGTTAGTGGCAGATTGGATTCCAAAACCTACCGTAGTTGGATTCCAGAAATTTTGTTGGATTCCAAACCCTTAGTTGGATTCTCTCTAATCTCTCAAAAGATTAGTTTTCAAAACAGTAGAGGAGTTTTCTAAAAGAGTCTCTTAGCCAGGCATATTCATTTTAAATGAAATACAAGCCTCTAAATGGTCTTTATGAAGAATAAGGTTTTACATTGAATAATTCTGCATACGTACAAACACTAATACAACAGTTTATATGCTCTAATATGTCAAAAACTGTAACAGGAGCCGCCGTCTTCAGATTCTAGGAGGCCATGAGGTCTGTCAGACTTTTTAATGGGGTTGAAGCTGCAGCAGTTTTTTTGGGAAAGGGGGAGGTAGCGGGGGTTGTAATGTTGCGATTTATTTGCTTTATAGCCCATCTTTCTTGATGAGACACAAAGCGGATTACAGCATTTAAAACAATGCAGTAAAACAGCATGAGGCATCTAATAAGCAATGCAATAACACTAGGATTACAAATTAGAAAAAGTGTAAAACATAACAGATAAATTTCAAAGAATGCAGAAAATTGATTTTCAAAAGTAGAAAATGATGTAGTGAGAACAGTAGTAATAGTAATAACACAATAAACAGATGATACATACCATTAGCAGTGACATACACTATAGCTCTATCCTATTAATAAAAGTGCCTTCGTGGATCATTGCATTATACCATAGCTCTATTCCCTTGATGAAGGAGGAGGAGGAGGAGGAATTGGTTTTTATATGCCAACTTTCTCTACTACTTAAGGAAGAATAAAATCAGCTTACAATCACCTTCCCCTCCCCACAACAGACCCCTTGTGGGGGTCTGAGAGAGCTGTGGCTAGCCCAAGGTCACCCAGCTGGCTTCATGTGTAGGAATAGGGAAACAAATCCAGTTCACCAGATTAGCATCCACCGCTCATGTGGAGGAGTGGGGAATCAACCCCAGTTCTCCAGATCAGAGTCCACCGCTCCAAAGAAGAGTTAGTTTTTATACCCTGCTTTTTTCTACCTTAAGGACTTTTCTCTACCTTAAGGACTCTCAAAGCGGCTTACAATTCCCTCTCCCCCTCCCCACAACTTGTGAAGTAGGTGGGGCTGAGAGAGTTCTGAGAGAACCATGAGTGGCCCAAGGTCACCCAGCAACCTGCATGTGGAAGAGTGGGGAATCGAACCCAGTTCTCCAGATTAGAGTCCGCCGCTCTTAACCACTACACCACGCTAGCTCTCCTGAATAATTCTCTTTTGTACAGTTTGCAGAATGACAGAAACGAGGAGCCTAACTTACCTCAGGCAGGCCACTCCCCAAGGCGGGAGCCACAACAGAGAATTCATGTATTTGGGGAAGCCATCAATTTTGCCCTTTGCAAGAGGCTTTGCTCAGAGGAGAGAAGCTGCGACAGCAGAGCAGAAGGTGGTCCTGCAGAAATAAGGGCCCACAGTCTTGCACATGGTAACCATTGCCTTGAAGTGAACCTGGCGACTGATGACTGGCAGATAGCCAATGGAGTGACTGTAAAATGGGTTTAATAGGTGTAATCTGCCTCACTCCTGATAGCAAATGAGCGGTGGCATACTGTACCAGCTGGAGGTTCTGGGTAGACTTGAAGGTTAGACCAACATAAAGTGGATCAGCTGAGTCCGGGGGTAGGGAGCCACCTTCTGGGCCAAATGAAGATGGCAGAAAGTGTTTCTCTCAGCTGCAGTAACTTGCTTCCCTGGCATAAATTCTGGGTCCAGTATAATCCCTAGACTCTCAGCTGGGTCAGCAAGGGTCAGCTCAGCCCCATCGGATGTGGGAGACCTAACTTCTTTTAAGACCTCACTCAGTCTTCCCAACCAGCAGGACCCCTGTTTTGTCAGGGTTTAGTGCTACTTTGTTTACTCCGAGTAGTGAGGCTGTGGCTGAAGACCTCCCCTGCATCATCTGACTGTTTGGACAGAGAAATGTAGAACTGGGTGTGTCATCAGCATATCTATGAAATCCTATTCTACAACCACAAAACATTTCTCTTAAGGGTCTTACATCATGCCCTGCCCTGGATGGTCCAGCCTAGCCTGATCTTGTCAGATCTCAAGAAGCTAAGCAGGGTTGACCTTGGTTAGTCCCCTAGCATCCTACCAGCAGAAGCCTGGTTACTATTTCAGGGGCTGGTGGGGAGGCTAGGGTTGCCAGGTCCCTCTTCGCCACTATCTGCAGGTTTTGGGGGCGGAGTTTGGGGAGGGACTTCAATGCCATAGAGTCCAATTGCCAAAGTGGCCATGTTCTCCAGGGGGATTGATCTCTATCGGCTGGAGATCAGTTGTAATAGCAGGAGATCTCCAGCTAGTACCTGGAGGTTGGCAACCCTAGGTGAGGCTTCCCTTGCCAATGCCTCGGCCATGTTCTCCCGGGTCCTGCTGGTCCTCCTTGGCTGATGGCCCCTGGGCACTCAGCACTCAGAGTCTGAGCCACTGATCTGGTTGGCAGAGAGTCATGACAACTCCCTGAACAAAAACACATGTTTTTGTTTTCCAGACTGATTCACAGAACTTGTCATGTGGGTCAGAGTAAAAACAAATGCTAGCAATCATACAACAAGATACGTTCCCATCCATCTCATCACAAATAAATCAATCCCCCCAAAAATGTGATTAAAAACATATAGCAGTTGGTCATCACTCTGAGCAGCATCTGTCTACTATTTAGAAAATGGATGGATTATTTGGGCAGAAAGACAAATCACCTCACCCAACATGGTGCTATAAGTAGTATTACCAAAACAGAAAGCAGAAGGGAAAAAATCAACCCAGAAAACCAGGTAACCAGGAAGGTTGACAAAAGGCCTAATAACAGAATGAATACTAATGGATTACATGCAATACATTATCAAAACTTGAATACACCACAAATAGTAAATAATAATAATTAAAGCCAAACACGTTTCAGCCACAAAGTCTTCCTCAGTGGAACAAATTGTTAAAATATACACCGTAAAGTAAAATATTCAAAATACAAAATGCACCATTTCTGACCAAAGCTTTAAAACTGGGGTGGGAAAAAATAAATAAAGGGGAAGAAAAAAATCATTTAGATTCATTATTATGTGAGCTGTTTATAAAATTTAAAAAATGGAATTTCCAAAATTGTTAACCTACAAAAGAAGTATGGCCAGTTCATCAACTAGATATTTCCTCCTTCATTACTGTAATCAATTAGGACCACCAAAAATCATGTTTGGAATGTTGTTATACATGGTCTAAATATCTAAGACATAATAATAAAATATCATTAACACCAAACATGCAAAAAAACTATTTAAGAAAAAATCATTTTAGAAAATTATTTAAAAGTTACTTCTGTGAGCAAGGTCAAGAGTGAATCGTAGCTCTATTGTGCTTATATGCACATTCAGGAAGCAAAATATGACAATCCCTATTACTGTTCCATATCTATATTAGGCAGTCAGAGGATGGAATATGATGAAATATGTGAAAAATGATTGTCATACCACTCTTCATAAGAAAGTAAATTGCATAACATCTGACTTTTGGTGTTTTTCAGAAGTAAGAACACACTGTTAGGCTACAGCCCCAAAGCATACCTAAAAGAAGTTTGTCCCACTAAACTCGGGAGAATTTATTTCCAAGGAGTTCTTGCATAATGAAATTTTTGCTACAAGCTGGTAAATGGGTGGAGGACACTTCCCAGAATTAAAATGTGTTTTTGCTCTTGGTCACTAATTCTCTCTCGCTGCTGTCTGGAATCACCTTCTTTGTTGTTCAAGCATTGTTACATTAGTAAGAGTGCCACACTTCTGACTTCAGTTATTTATTTATTTAGAATCATAAGAGTTGGAAGGGATTACCAGGGTCATCTAATCCAACCCCCTGCACAATGCAGGAAATTCACAACTTCATCCTCCCAAACCCCCAGTGGCCAACCCTCCCCCGACAATCCTCCAGGATCCTTGGCTAATCAGAAGAAGCAACAGCAAAAGAGTTCGTTTTTATATGCCAACTTTCTCTACCACTTCAGAGAGCCAGTGTGGTGTAGTGGTTAAGAGCGGAGGTTTGGAGCAGTGGAGTCTGATCTGGAGAACCAGGTTTGATTCCCCACTCCTCCACATGAGCGGCGGAGGCTAATCTGGTGAACTGAGTTGGTTTCCCCACTCCTCCACACGAAGCCAGCTGGGTGACCTTGGGTGAGTCACTCTCAGCCCCACCTAACTCACAGGGTGTCTGTTATGGGGATGGGGAGGGAAGGTGATTGTTAGTTGGTTTGAGTCTCCCTTAGGTGGTAGAGAAAGTCAGCATATGAAAACCAACTCTTCTTCTTCTTCTTCAGGAAGAATCAAAGTGGCTTACAATCACCTTTCCTTCCTCTCCCTGCAACAGACACCCTGTAAGGTATGTGGGGCTGAGAGAGGGTGACCAGCCCAAGGTCACCCAGCAGGCTTCATGTGGAGGAGTGGGGAAACCAACCTAGTTCTCCAGATTAGAATCCACCACTCCAAAGGACAAGAGGAGCCATGCCTTTCTCCAGATTGTTTCAGAACAGCTAGAATTGAGTTCAGAAGCACCTTAGAGACCAACAAGATTTGAGGTGGGGGGCGAGTTTCCAAGAGTCAAAGCTCCTGCTACTGGACTCGATTGTAGCTACACCTTCCTCAGTAACTGTTGGAGGCTTCTTGGCAGCCGAGTAGCAGTTTACCAGGGACTGCCCAGGGCTCTGGATGCAAGATGTGGATGCCCTTTTCCTTCATAGCTCCTTCTCCATCCCCGTTGCCTCTGCTTTGCCTGGGCCTTTCAGAGGTTAGCGGCCTTTCTGATTTCCATCTCTGGCCAGCTTTCTTGGAGAGGACATTTATTTATAGGAGCCAGTCATTGAGTTTGGGCACCAGTTCCATAGGTTAATTGGGTTATAGTTTTACTTGCAGGTTTTAATGCTGATGTGTTTGTATGATCTATTGTATTTATTCTGTTGGAAGCCACCATGAGCACAGCAGTGCTGGGGAGGGCAGGGTATACATTTAATAAATATACAAACAAATAAATAAATAAACCTGGGGAAATGCGGCTTTCTGTAGGCTTTGATTTCATCTTTCCCAATGAAAAAAACAGTAACAAAAAATCTATGAAAAAATGCTTTTGGATGCAGTTTTGCATATGGAAAAATAGTATTTATCCTTCTAAATTTCACAAATATAACAACCAATACAATTTCATATGCTAACTAAAGTTACAAATGATGTATTTCTGGTTGGTATATCAGCAAAATAAGTTTATATTTGATAGGAAAATAAGGATTGCATATATTTAAAAAATTGGCCCAGGCTAGCCCAATTGTGTCAGATCTTGGCTGCTAAGTAGGGTTGGCCCTGGTTAGGATTTGGATTGGAGTCCACCAAGTAAGCATGAGAAATAGGTTGCATGCTGCCTGATGGAAGGGAATAGGGCCAAACAGCCTGCTTTGGGGACTTTTGCTTCACGCCCAGAATTCTACTGAACTGCAGCTGGAAACTCATCAGCATCTGAAGCCCATGTATGGAAGCAGATGCTGGGTAGAGCTGCTGGGCTTCTACTCCTGAGCAAGGCATTGCATTGAGTAATGAGCTAGGCCAGAGTGAGACATGCTACAACAGCCAGGAAAAGGAGGAGCTACTTTCTGACCTTTTGGATGCATACCTTAACGTGGTGAAGGGGTTTATGTGTGTCAGGGAATCTGAGAGCAATACTATAAGGGGTCTAGACTCTATCAAGAGACTAAACTCCTAGCAGAGTTACTCAAGACAGAATGGTCACAGCACAGTCACCAGACGAAGATGCATCCACCCCATTAAGGGATCAATGGCCACATCCGCAGAAGAGAAAAGGCAGTTCCAATGATGATGGGGGCAGAGGAATCCTTGAAGGCTAGCTACTGGGCAGCAGCAGTAGTGGAAGGTGACACTGGCGGAGGATCTTTCGTAGACAACGGCAGTGCCACTCCAGCTAACCCTGGTTAGTACTGCACAGAAGAAGTGTCCCGGGTCGCCCTCTCGCCCGGACTCCCGGGCCGTCCCGACCACCCCAGACCCCAGCAACAACCCCCGAGAGGGAGGGGAAGGGCCCAGGAAACCCCACTCACCGAGGAAGGAGTCGGGAGGGGTGACAAGCAGAGGCGGGCCCGAGCCTCCTCCCCGTGTCCCGGCGAACAGGCATGAAGCCCCTGTGGCCACCGACAGCCCCGCTCATCAGCTGGCGAGCGGGAGAAGAGGCGTGGGCGGACCCCGCCCAGCAATCGGGGCGCAGCGACAGCCGCAGCGCTATGAGGCCCCTGGGCCAGTTGGCGAGCTGGGCCCCGGGAAGGCTCCAGAAACCCCGCCCATCAGCTGGCAGGCGGGGGGAGCGCAACAGGGGAAAGAGGTCCCAGGGCAGCAAACGGGTCAACGTGGCTCCCGCCCCAGCGGCCGGGGGGAGGCAGTGGATGGGATGGGGGATGGATCAGGCGCAGAGGAGAAGCGCCTGAAGGGAAGACCCGCCCAGAGCATGACTGGCTCAGGGAGGGCGGAAGAGCCAGGGCCAGGCAGAGACATGTCAGGCCACGCCCACTGGAAGGACTCTCCGGGCAGGGGAAGGAAGAGGAAAGAGGGAGGGGTCATTTGTAGCCTCGGGTTGAGGCAAACGGGGTGGAGCACAGGTGGCGGGGTATAAAGCAACGTGGGTGGAGGCCAATGAAGATGGCTGGTGAATCACGCTCCCTGCTTCTAGAGAGCTAGCAAGCTGGCCAGCTCAGGGGAGGAAGGTTTGTCCTCCTCCTCTGAGTGGTCTGAGGCCGATGAAACCCTACCTGCAAGGGGTTGGGCTCAGCCAGGCGGTGCCTCGACGGGGGAAGTCCCGCTCAAAGGTGCAGCGACACCTGCAGGGATGCGACAAGAAGGCTCTGGTAAACCACTTCTGACCAAACTTTACCTTGAAAACCCTATGATGAGACAATCCAAAATAGAAAAAGATATAGAGCTGGAAGATGGGACCCCCAGGTCAGATGGCACTCAATCAGCTACTGGGGAAGAGCAGAGGACAAGTACGAGTAGCGGTTTCTTAATGATGCGATTGGACTAAAGCCGAAAGGATGTTCAGTTGCTAACGTGAATAGATGCAAAAGGAAAGTCCAAAGCTGTTTGATGCATATAATAGAAACATGGAATGTGAGAAGCATGAATCAAGGAAAGCTTGAAACTGTAAAACAAGAAATGGAACGTTTAAACATTTCAATCCTGGGAGTAAGTGAACTAAAGTGGACTGGATTAGGTCATTTTCAATCAGAAAATCACAAAGTGTTTTACTCAGGGAATGATAAAAACAGAAGAAATTGAGTTGCTTTAATAGTGAGGCAAGATGTAGCAAAGGCAGTCAGGAGCTATAATGCAAAGTATGACCGAATAATATCAATCAGACTTCAGGGAAAGCCTATCAACATAAGCATCATTCCAGTTTATGCCCTGACTACAGATGCTGATGAGGAAGAAACTGAAAGTTTTCATGCAAGTGCTCAGGAAGAAATTGATCACACACCTAAACAAGATATGCAGATAATCATAGGTGACTGGAACGCAAAAGTAGGAAACAAAGCAGAATCAAATGTTGTTGGCAGATTTGGGCTAGGAGCATGGAATGAAGCAGGAGAACGACTAATAGAATTCTGTCAAGACAACAACTTGTTGTTCATTGCAAACACATGTTTCAGGCAACCAAATAGACGATTGTATACTTGGACATCATCAGACAGCCAGTATAAGCAATATTCCTGAAGAGTTTAAAGACTATGTAAATAACAGATTTGCATTACTGAGTTCAAGTGAATGTAAACCAGAAGAACTATGGATGGAAAGTAGAGATATTATCAAGAAAGAATGTGCAAAGACTATTCCTGTAGCCAAAAGAAATGAAAAGCCTGGTAATGAAAAAATGGATAACTGAGGAAACTCTTAAAATTGCCAAAGATAGATGAGAAGCAAAAGTAGGTGACAGAAACAGAATCAAAAGTCTAAGTGCAACGTTCCAGCGACTCGCACGTAGAGACAAAGAGAACTATTATAATAACCAGTGTAAAGAAATAATTTTTATAATTTTATTGAATTTTTTTAACAGAACAAACACAATATAAAGGAACAAAAAAAATACAATACTAAAAAGAAAAAAAGAAAAAAGTATGAAAGGGCATTTATACAACATCAATATTTAATATTCAGTACAGTTAATCAAAATATGCAAAAATACCCTTTCTCCCCCACCCACCAAAAAGTTACCCATCACCGGACTTCCGAAGAAGTGTCTGGTAGTTTTATTTATTAATTATCTAAAATTCAATTTTACTTAAAACAAAAAAATTTCTATAACTCACTAAATAACATAGTAAAATCCATTTTTGCCATCTTTCCCCAATATGAGATGGCCTTAGACCATGTTTGTTTAAACTCTTCCATATCGTTTCCGTGCAAAAATTCCGTTAATCTGGCCATCTTCATATATAACCATAATTTCTCTCTCCAGTCTATAATTGAGGGTTTATTAGTTTGTTTCCAAACTTTAGCTATCACAATTCTTGCACCAGTGTAAAGAAATAGAAGAGAACAACAAAAAATGGAAGATCTGCTCCAAGATCCAAGAAATCAAAGGGAAATTTAAAGCACGGTTAGACATGCTGAATGATCAGCATCGAAATACATTAACTAGATAAATGAAAGAAAAGGTTGGAACAAAACACTGAAGAACTATACAGAAGAGATGAAAGGATGACAGATTCCTTCCAAGAAGAATCTTTTGAAGAAGAACCTACAGTTTTAGAAAGTGAAGTGAAAGCTGCACTGAGAGCAATTGGGAGAAACAAATCACCAGGAGCAGATGGGATATCAATAGAGCTATTCCAAGCCACAGAAACAGGCCATTTTTGCATGTTAATTAGCAGCGTGTTTCAGGCTGAATTGCCCGGCAGATTTTTTTGAATTTTGCAAGCTGAACCATTATTCCAGAAGCGACTGCAAAGCCAGCGCAGATCTGCTTCACATTACAAAAGAGCCCACTTAACACGACCTTTTGTGTTTGCTCCGCCGCTGCTGCGAAGAATAACCAGAGGGAACCATGCAAAACAACAGCGGTGCGTTAGCTATGCACATGCTAATGACTATGCAAAAAAATGAAGGAGCAGGCAAGTGGGAGGTGGGTGGAATTTCTCCTTTTGTGTCAGGACAGTGAATAGGCATTTTTAAAGTCGCATTTAAACAGAGCTTTGAACAAGCATCAAAATTGACCATGCATAAATGGCGACAGAGTCCATCAAAATCTTGACAAGAATATGCCAACCGATATGGAAAACAAAATAATGGCCCACAGACTGGAAACGATCCATTTATATTCCAATTCCCAAGAAAGGAGAAGTCAAAGATTGCAGCAACTATTAGACCATCGCATTAATTTCTCATGCAAGTAAAGTGATGCTCAAAATCTTACAGCAAAGGCTGTTACCATATATGCAATGAGAAATGCCTGATGTTCAAGCTGGATTTAGAAAAGGAAGAGACACTAGAGATCATATTGCAAATATACGTTGGTTACTGGCGCATACAAGAGAATTTCAGAAGAAAATCAGCTTGTGTTTCATAGATTACAGCAAAACATTTGACTGTGTGGATCAAAAAAAGTTAAAGAAATGGGTGTGCCACTACATCTGATCATTTAGATGCACAACCTGTACTCTGGACAAGAGGCCACAGTTAAAACAGAATATGGAGAAATTGAATGGTTTCCAATTGGCAAAGGTGTTAGACAAGGACATATTTTATCTCCTTATCTCTTCAATCTATATGCAGAACATATAATTAGGAAAACTGGATTAGATTTAGATGAAGGTGGAGTGAAAATTAAAGGGAGGAACACTAACAATTTGAGATATGCTGATAATACTACATTACTAGCAGAAAATAGCAAAGACTTGAAACGACTACTGCTGAAAGTTAAAAGAGAAAGTACCAAAGCAGGACCACAGCTGAACGTCAAGAAGACAAAAGTAATGACTACAGGAGAATTACACAGCTTTATGGTTGACAATGAGGAAATTGAAATTGTTGAAGACTTTCTATTCCTTGGCTCCATCATCAACCAAAAGGGAGACTGCAGCCAAGAAATCAGAAGGAGATTAGGACATTAGGAAGAATTTTCTAACAATTAGAGAGGTTCCTCAGTGGAACAGGCTTCCTCGGGAGGTGGTAAGCTCTCCTTCCCTGGAGGTTTTTAAGAAGAGGTTAGATGGCCATCTTTCAGCAATGCTGATTCTGTGACCTTAGGCAGATGATGAGAGGGAGGGCATCTTGGCCATCTTCTGGTCACTAGGGGTGTGGAGGGGGGAGGTAGTTGTGAATTTCCTGCATTGTGCAGCGGGTTGGACTTGATGGCCCTGGTGGTCCCTTCCAACTCTATGATTCTATGATTCTATGGTTGAGGCTGGGAGGGCAGCCAGGAGCTAGAAAAGATTCTCAAGTGTAAGGATGTGTCATTGGCCACCAAGATTAAGTTAATTCATGCCATCGTATTCCCTATTACTATGTATGGGTGTGAAAGCTGGACATTGAAGAAAGCTAATAGGAAGAAAGTAGATTCCTTTGAAATGTGATGTTGGAGGAGAGTGTTACAGATACTGTGGACTGCCAAAAAAAATAAATCAGTGGGTTATAGATCAAATCAAGCCTGAACTGACCCTAGAAGCTAAAATGACTAAACTGAGGCTATCATATTTTGGTCACGTCATGAGACGACAAGAGTCATTGGAAAAGGCAGTCATGCTAGGAAAAGTTTAGGGCAGCAGGAAAAGAGGAAGACCCAACAAGAGATGGATTGACTCAATAAAGGAAGCCACAGCCCTCAGTTTGCAAGACCTGAGCAAGGCTGTCAAAGATAGGACATTTTAGAGGACTTTGATTCATAGGGTCGCCATGAGTCGGAAGCGACTTGATGGCACTTTCTGACACACACTTTCTGACCTGGTGTTGTAGAGAGGAAGAGGCCAGGATCTTGCTGGACAGATAAATCCCAGTGTGAGACCCCTGGAATACTTTTTAAAAATTTGTATCCTGCCCTCCCCCAAGTATTACATACCCAAAACAATTAAAAAAATTTTAAAACAACGCTGAAGCTTACGGTTGCCAGCTTCCAGGTACTGAGCAAAAATTGCACTCATACTAATATAGTCAAGCTGTGGAAAAGAATAGTACAAGGCTCACAGCTTACTGCAAAAACATATATTGAATAGTGAAAAGGTAAACGTGTTAACATACATCAAAGGAAATTTATCAAAAACTAAGGTAGACCGAGTATAGCAAACAAAGTAGCCAAGGGCTACAAAGGTTACAAAAAGCTACCATATAAAAAAAAGATTTGTAAACAGTCTCATAAGACTCCAATAAAGTTCATGTACAATAGATTCCCATGGGGGGCGGGAAGGCTGACAGACGTGAGGAGGAGTTGGAATGCCGTCCGGATGCTTTGAGTTTTCACTGCCGCTCAGGCAGCTTCATCAGCTCTCTGTTAAACAGGAGACAAAGCTCCTACAAATAATAATAATAAAAGTGCATTTTCTTAAGCTTGGTCTCTTTCTTAATAAAACAAGGAAAAACACACAATAAACTGAATACAACATGCATACCTCAAGAATGAAGTGAATTTCTTATAATGTTTGTAAAATTTCTGCGCCCAACAGGCTGCTCCGCTCTCTGCTGCTTGACAGCCAAAGCTACAGGTGTAGAGAATTTATGCTGCATACAGAGCTAGTACAACTTAACAAATGGAACAGCTGTGACTACTTTGATTACTGAAGGTGACCGCAAAAAACCTACAAAAAGCATGAATAATCTAATTCATTATTCAAACCAAAAGGAGAGTAAGATTTAAAAAGATAAATAAAGCGCATCTCTTGCCTAAGAAGGATTTTCTGAACGTTATCTAAATCAAAAGGGTTCCCTTTATAGGTCCATATTGCAAAGAATCTTAAATAATTCTCTTTGTGTTTGTTAGTAAGAAAATGGGAGGTTAAAGAGGCATCAAGAATTCGTGCACTAATTCTTGAATTATGTTCCCCTATGCGTAATTTAAGTGGGCGAAGTGTGCTCCCCACGTATAATTTTCCACATTTGCATGTGATGCCATAAACACATCTACTAGTGGAGCAGTTCGAAAAATGGTTAAGCTTGAACTTGAAACTGGAAGTGGTCGAGCTAAATTCCCTTAAAGGTAGACTCAGTGGGCAAAATGAGCAGGACCCGCAGGGAAAATGCCCTAATACTGGCGGGGGGGGGGGTCTAAGAGAGGTGTCAGAATGGATCAGTTTGTCTCTTAGTGAGGCGTTCCTCAAACCAAAAGTCGGGGGGACAAAACAACCCTCTATGCTGGAAAGAATATGCCAATGGTTTTTAATGATTCTCTGGATGGAATTGGAATGGCCGCTGAAAGTAAGAGAGCAAAATATTCCATTTTTGGAGGTGCTTTCATAAGATTGTAGCATGGAATCACAAGTCCTAAGGTCTGCCTTCCGCTTAGCATCCCGTAGAACTTCACTGGGATAGCCTCTATTAGCAAGATCAAGATGCAAGTTCCTAGCTGCCTGTTCATAGTCATGTTTTAAGGTGGAATTTCTTTTGAGGCGGATGAACTGGCTGAAAGGAAGGTTATTTTTGAGGTGAGACGGATGGTAAGAGTCATACCTTAAACCTGCGTTTCTAGCCATTGGCTTTTTAAATGGTTTGAATGACAAGAATCTGTCTGCCTTAATAAACAGTTCAAGATCTAGAAAGTGTATGCTGTTGTCATCACAGGAGCCTGTAAATTGAAGATGCTTGTCGCATGTATTAAGCCATTTAGAAAATTTATCAAAGGAATCTGAGTTGGAAAAACAAAATAAAAGATCATCAACAATGTCAGCTTGACATAGAAATGTTGTTATTCAAACGTTATGTTGATGATCTTTTATTTTGTTTTTATTATTATTATTTGCAGGAGCTTTGTCTCCTGTTTAACGGAGAGCTGATGAGCGGCAGTGAAAACGCAAAGCATCCGGACGGCGTTCCAACTCCTCCTTGCATCTGTCAGCCTGCCTGCCCCCCATGGGAATCTATTGTACATGAACTTTATTGGAGTCTTATGAGACTATTTACAAATCTTTGTATATAGTAGCTTTTTGTAACCTTCGTAGCCCTTGGCTACTTTGTTTGCTATACTCGGTCTACCTTCGTTTTTGATAAATTTCCTTTGATGTATGTTAACACGTTTACCTTTTCACTATTCAATATATGTTTTTGCGGTAAGCTGTGAGCCTTGTACTATTCTTTTCCGCAGCTTCCAGGTACTAGCTGGAGATCTCCCGCTATTACAACTGATCTCCAGCCAATAGAGATCAGTTCCCCTGGAGAAAATGGCCATTTTGGCAAGTGGAGTCTATGGCATTGAAGTCCCTCCCCTCCCCGCCCTCCTCAGGCTCTGCCCCAAAAACCTCCCACCAGTGGCGAAGAGGGACCTGGCAACCCTACTGAAGCTGTACATTTATCTATCAATCAATGGCACCATATTGAATTCCCCTGCGAGTAGGGCTGTGCAAAAAAGAAAAATCGTTAAAATTTGGGTTCGGGTTTATTGATCCTTATTTTTTTCAGGAAAACCTGAAAGGCAGATTTCCCATACCAGTAAATATGGGGATCTGACTTTTTTCTGGGTTTCCCGAAAAATTCGGGTTTAATAAAGCCTATGGGGTTTTCCATGGCTCCTGGGAGCGCATTTTTGTAGGTAGAGGTCCCAAATGTTAAGGGTAGCTAGAAGGGACTCTCTTTGCAAGAACCCCCAAGTTTGGTAGAGATTGGGTCAGGGGGTCTGGAGTTATGGGGTCTGGAAGGGGTCACCCCATCCTCCTCCATTGAAAAACATTGGCAAAGTGGCTGTAGTCAGACTCTTTAGTGCGAACTTCACTATGTATCTCAATGGAGGAGATGGGCTTTAAACGGTGGGAAAGTTCACCCTGCTCCTCCATAGAGATACACTGAATTCAGATACATTGTATCCTCCAAGAGATACATTGTATCTGGATACACTGTATCTCTATGGAGGAACGGGCCAAACTTTCTCACCTTTTAAAGCCCGTCTCCTCCATTGAGATACATAGTGAAGATCGCACTAAAGAGTCTGACTACAGCCACTTTGCCAATGATTTTCAGTGGAGGAGGATGGGGGCCACCCCTTCCCAATCTTCACCAAACTTTGGGGTTTTAGCTACCTTGAAAATTTGGGACCTCTAACTGCAAAAATCCCCCCCCCCCCAGGAGCCGCGGAAAGACATTCCTGAAAAAGCCGAATTTTTATCCGGCTTTTTCAGGAATGGCAAATTTAGCTTTGCCAACCTCCTGGATTTTGCAGACATGGTAAACCCAAACCAGAAATTTACCGGTATGGCATTTTCCCGGTATTTTTTCCGGTTCCGTTTTTACCGAATGCACAGCCCTACCTGCAAGGAGAGATGTTATGTTGGTGACTGTCACTCCACCATCTAGCTTGATGCATTTGTCATGCATTTTGCTTATGGGGCTCATTAGCTTGGCCAAGAGAGTCCAGAATGTAGATTCTGGCTTGCTGGCATGTGCAAAACCTCACCGTTTTGTGCTGCTGTTCCAGCACATTCCTTTGTTACAATCCATGGGTACAGGCTTGTTCTGAAACGCTCTGGCCACACACATGCATGGACACATGTCCGTACAGAGATGTACAGAGATGCGAGCCATTGAGACCAGTGCTTGAACTTAATGTCTGTGGACGGATGCAAACATACGATTTTTCTGGCCTAAAGACAAGAATTTTCCAATGGGTGTGGCTGAGCATATGAAATGCCTCATCCTTATATAGTTTTCCTTCAATAAACTGGTTGTGGGGCTTTCCAAGCGCAGCTTGAATTCTCACATTTCAGACTGAAAACAACAAATGCAAACTCCCCCCCCCCCCATCTTACTTTGAACAAGTCCTGCCTTCAATCCAGAGTTCTTCTCCAACGTAGCTGGAGACAAACAAAAGACTCCCTGCCTCAGGAAACCAGCAACATGACCCTCTCCAAGGGTAGTGAGAACCAAACAGCTGTCGGAGCCCACTCTCACAGGGAAAATCAGTCTGTGCCGATAATTGAAAGAGGAGGGAGCATGAAGTTCTGCCACGTCCCTGAAGGAGAAGGCCTGTATGTAAAATGGAGACCCTCCCTCCCTCCAGTGGGCCCCAGGCTGGCTTTTCAAGGTACCAAATGCCTTTCCCTGGGCACACAAACACCCCGGCCCGCTTTGGAGTACAGGAATGATGAAGATGGCAAAGCTGGGCCCACTCTTCCAACCTGATTTAGACTATGAGTCTGGGCACAGTGACTGCTCTGCATTTATGCACGATGCTCTGTCTACTTTTAGGTGCTGCTTCTAATCAGTGAATGACGATTACTTCATTCAAGATGCGCTCAAGATTGGCACTTTGTTTTTGATGTACAGCGGCGGCTGAACTCAGAGGATCAAGTCTGCAAAGTTGGCAGCCCCTTGGTCAGGAGGGTCATCTGGCCGGTCTCCCTCCTGTCTTTGTTAGAGTCTCTCCTTACAAGAGGCAACAAAGAACTCTGCAGAGACTTTTATCTCCTTCTTCCTGCTGAACTTCTCATGTGCTAATGCTTTCCTGGCCTCAGATGAATGTCTGAGACTCTCTTGTGCCTTATGCTGGATGTTTACATAGTGTCAGGGGGCACATTGCCAAAATAAGTGTTCCCTATGCCCCACTTCCCCTCTGAGCGGGACGTCAGAACAGTGCACAGAAACTCCACCATGTTGCTGTAACTAACCTCACAATATGAGTGAAGCCCCTCTTGGCCACTCCAACTGCGATGTGTCCTGGAGTGCAAGATTTCTTAATTGCAGTTTGATTGCATCTTATATACTTGAACTTGCATTGGTTTCTACTATTATAGAGTTGGAAGGGGTCATATAGGCTATCTTGTCCAATCCCCTGCGTAATGGATCAGCCTAGTGCAGTGATTCCCCACCTGGGGTACATGTACCCCCAGGGATATGCACCAGGATGTTTAGGGGTACACGAAAAAAAAAGATTAATGACTGGAAAAGGCACATATGCCATAAGAACCGGCTGGAGGAGCGACTGCAGCAGGTCCCGGTGCACTCTGGGATGGCGTGCAGCAGTGGCACAGGTGGAGGGGCAAAGGGAGAGGCCAGGCGCGCCTTGTGGTTGGCTTCTTTCGCCTGGTACCCAGCAAGGGGCAGAGCGGAGGAGCCTGCTGTTGGCACTACTCCTTGGACTCTGATGAGGAGATCGCCAGGCGTCCTTGTTGGCTGGCTGTGAGCGGAGTCGCAAGGCCACCTGCATGAGGCCACCAAAGGCTTTGTGACTGCCACAAACCAGGCGCCACAGTCACGAGCTGCACATGTGGAATCTAAAGCCTGTTGTTGCTGTTACTGGCTGAGAAGCGTGCTCTGTTTGCAGCACACCTTTCTTCAGGGGCTGCTCTGCTGCTTCACCCTCTTGCCTGGCCCTGCCAGGAAACGCCTCCCCCCACACAATCATCATTGCTGCCATTCCCTCCAGACGAAAGCCAAAAGGCCATGGAGGGCTGCTCTGCTTCCTCCGTCACTCCCCAGGAGGTGCAACAGACTCTTGGCCCAAGTGGTCGGGGCTGGTTCCTGCTTCTCTGGAGCAGAGGGGTTGCCATATCCCTCTCTGCCACCCATGGGAGGTTTTTGGGGTGGAGCCTGAGGAGGGTGGGGTTTGGGGAGGGGAGGGACTTCAATGTCATAGAGTCCAATGGCCAAAGAGGCCATTTTCTCCAGGGGAACTGATCTCTATCGGCTGGAAATCAGTTGTAATAGCAGGAGATCTCCAGCTAGTACCTTAGGGTTGTCAACTTCCCTTGAGTGAGTTTCTGTTCATGGTAGTAGCAAAGGGGGGCATTTTTTGTCACGTAATATAATACTTGGGATGTGGATTTCCCCCTTCCCTTTCCCCCTCTACTTTATGAGGACTGTTGTTTCTTTACTTGTAGGGGGAAATGTAGGGGGGGGAGAGAAGTGAGTCCCGAGTGGCAGCAAAGGAGTATTCTCCTACCCCTCCCCTGGCACTGGTGACAAATGGGAAGCATGGGTGGGCTTGTTTTGATAATGCTGCAGTGTTTTTTTTCAGAGCATCTTTGGACACTTGGCGCACACAGCCCTCCATTCTGGTGGAGGGTGCGTTTTCTTCCTATTCAGCATCTGGGTTGGATTAGGTGTTTGTAGCTCTTGGGCTGCCAGTGCGAGCCAGCAAAATAAAGGCAGTGATGCGAGGGAGCCCCACGTGCCACATCTGCAGCTGTATCTAGTTTGGCAGCATTATATGGGTTTTGCTGTGAAAGATTCAGTATTAGAGACTGGATGCTGGGGCTTCTTTAAATAGTCTCTAACTTGGAGTATGTTGTTCATTAAATTGAAACAATGTCAGAGGGGAGGGCAAGGAAGCAAATAGCACCCCCTCATTATAAAGAATTTGCTGCATTGACCCCAAATTAAAAGAGTGGTGGTGCAACCATGAAAAATGCAGCTTAAAAAAAAATCCTTTCCTAACGGCATAGCACGTGCACACACGCACACACACATGTTCCTTTTCACATGTTTGCTTGCCCCTTCACTGTTTTCATTTTACATACATAATATAGGAGAATATCTAAGCTCTGAGGACTTGCATCCTCCTAAAATCATACAGCATAGTATCCCTCTGCTTCTATAGGTGGACGATGTTGTGATCTTGTCTTGAACCCAGCTTGGCATGAAAAGAGTGTTGGGGAGACTGGTCGATTTTTGTAAATCTGAATCTCTTACCATAAATTATAAGAAAAATAAAGTGTTAGCCTTTGGGAGCCGTAGAAGAAGGGGTACCTGGTCAGTAGATGGGAATAGTATTGAGCAGGTCAAGTTGTTTAAATATCTAGGAGTAACATTCCAGGTGAATGGGCTCCGAACAGAACATCATAAACAAGTGGTGCTGACCTCAGAGAGATCCTCCTATAATATACTAATTTTTTTAGGACAAAAGGAGCCTTTTACACTCCTGCAGCTCTAAAAAAATTTCCAGGCTAAATCAATTAGCCAAGTGTTATATGGCACAATCCTAGGCTCAGTTAAATCCAGTTATATGCCATTGGAGAAGGTACAGTCCAAATTTCTTTAGGCAATTTTACAAGTCCCCCACCTCGTTTCAAATTCCTGGGTCCGCCTGGAAAAGGGTATGCTAAAAATGGAGGCAAAAATTACCCTAGCTGTCAGGATGACTTTTGGATTCCCCGTTTGCCTCCAGCTTCAAGGTTGTTTACCAGAACAGCCTCCAGCTGGCATAACTTCCCAGGGCTTGGGAGCTTTGTGGGAACCTGGTAGTCTGAATTGTATTATCTTGATATGACTGTATTGTCTGGGTTTCTGCATATAACCAAATGTACACCCTTCCCCCTTCGTTCCTGCCTTTTGATTTCTAAGTTCTGCATACCTGTTACCAATAAACCAACTCTTTTGGACTACCTGTCTCTTGATGTGGCTTTTGGACTTTCAGTGGAAACAAGTGCTTACACTAGCCTCAATTTCTATTTGTTAAAGGCTCATGAGGCATCAGAGGGATTTTTACCACTGCTTAGTTTGGATAATTATAGATTTAGATGGTGGACGCAGTCTATGAAAAGAATGGACAGTCTTGGGTTTGCACCTCAATCCCTCTTAGAGCTAAAAAAAAGAGCGAGCAAAGCTTCTAGTTAGACAACAGATCTTTGATACAGAAAGACAAATAGAGCTCATGAGTTTCCCTGCTTACTTGGCTCCTATTAGAACATGCTATCATTTAGCTCCAGCTGAATGTCTGTCTATTTAGCTCTATAAGCAAAGGAAAGCCCTAACCCTGGCAAAAGGGTCGGCCTTGCCTTCAGCAATCCTGGAGGGAAAATACAGGAAGTTATCAAGATCTGAGTGGGAATGCCCTTGCAGGTCAGGTGAAATGGAAAGTATAAGTCATGTTCTGTTTAGATGTATCTATTACGAGGGAATCCGCCAGAAGCTAATTCTTCCTCTCATTAATACAATGGAATCCAGTCCAGAGGAAGAGAGAATGAAATTCTTCTTATGGGATGGAGACTCTAAGTGTTATTTACAGGTAGCCAAATATTGTTCTGCAGCAATTAAAATCAGCTCGGAAAAGGTTACTAGTGTTAATAAGGTTAGTTTTAATTGTTATAATTTTATCTGTATTTTTTACAAAGAGATTATTTTATCATGTAATGGATTTTATTAACAAGGTTTGTATCTTTTCTGGCTAATGCCATAATAATAAATCTACCTCTCTCTGCCCATTTTGACCATGTGTGTAAATATATGAGCATTGTCTGTTACCTTATTATTCCATTGCATTATTGAGCTATTTATTTACAGTAACAACATATAAATTTGAAATAACAGCAACGATATTAATTACAAACATTTTGGTAATATGAGGGGTACAATTTATGGAAATAGGCTGCCAAGGGGCACACAAGTGTTCATCGAGCCTCTGTGTACAGTGGAACTATGACATCTTGTGATTTGGATGTTATGCCTCTGTTGATGCACCCCAAGATCGCATTAGACTTTTTAATCGCTGTATCACAATGGCTGCTCATATTTAACTTATGGTCCACCCATTAGGGCTGTTGATTCGGTAAAAACCGAAGTGGAAAAATACCGAATAAATGCAAATTTGGTAAATTTCTGGTTCACGTTTACTGAATCAGCAAAATCCGAGAGCTTGGCAAAGCCAAATTTGCCATTCCCGAATATCTGGGATTTTTAGCAACGTCTTCCCACGGCTCATGCGGGGGTATTTTTTCAGGTAGAGGTCCCACGTTTTCAGGGTAGCTAGAAGGGACTCTCCTTGCAACAACCGCCAAGTTTGGTAAAGATTGGGTAAGGGGGTCCAGAGTTATGGGGTCTGGAAGGGGTCGCCCCCATCTTCCTCCATTTAAAAGCAGTGAGTGGCTGTAGGCAGATTTTTTAGAGCGAACTCTGCATCACAATGGAGCAGCCAGGCTTTAAACAGGGGGGGGGGGGGATTTGCCAGGCTCCTCCATAGAGATACAATGTATCTTTAATGGAGGAAGCAATTTCCTGTGTTTTTGCAAGGAGAAAGCTCTCTTTGGTGCAACCTACCTTGCCTAGACAGCTGAACAAGGGGGGAATTTAACTCCCAGATAGTGGCTAGTCCTCAGAGAAGAGTGTTCTTTGGCCAGTCACAGAAGTTGGATTCTTTTCTGTGTTTTGGACAAAGGCTATACTACCTAGTCTGGCTGTTGCTCACAGAGAGAGATAGTTTGTTCTGGTGCAAAAACCTTGGCTTTTGCTCCTGCTGCCTCATCCTGAGCTGACCTGGCAGATTGCAGCCTGCTTCCATTTGGATTATTTCCTGCCTGCTACATGAAGAAGAGAAAAAATCTAACAGTTTGAGACTCTATCATTTTATTTCATTGGGCCTTTTTTTTCTAAACTAGGCTGCATGCAAGCAAGGGGAGGGGTTTTGGGGACTGAATTCACATTGGTTTCAACACTTTGTAGTTATTGCTCATAACTGCTTAAATTCCTGTTTAATTCCTTTTTGATTCCTCTTTAAAAGTGTTTGGTTTCTTTCTTTGTGTGTGTTGGGGGGAACCATTTTACTTGGCTGCTGGTAGCTTTGTGTATCCTTATTGCGTGCCTGGTTGTTGTTGTTGGGTTTGGCATTGTGTATCAGATTGGCTTGGTTGGCACCACATCTGCGCTGGCAGCAGTGCCCCCAGACCTCCAACTACCTGGCATCATGTGGCTAGACGTGGGTTTTTGGGGAGGGTGCCCTGTCTCTGGGGGTGCTCTGAGAACTTGAGACTTGAGTTAACAGATTGATGAACTTTGGTTAACTTTGCTTGCTTCCTATTGAACTCTTGCCTTTGCCTTACCTGTGTGATTTCTGCCTGTGGGGGGATCCAGTTCACCTGCTTCATGGCAGTGAATCTCTGGTGTGAAATCAGGCTACTGATTGTGTGTTTGGGGGGGCTTCTGCTGTGGTTGGCTTGGTTGGCTCCCAGCAAGGCTGAGTTTGGATCACAAACTCACACAGCTGCTTTGATTGTTTTGTTTGCTAGCGTTTAACTTTGGGGTGGGGGACTCCAGCTGCCTGGCGTCGTGTGGCTGGACGTGGGTTTTGTGGGGCATGTGCTGCCAGAGCGTGCCTGGGTGCTGTGTCCAGCCTCCACCCAGTGCATATAGTGTAGGTTTGGTATAGGAGGGCAAAAGGGCCCCCACTTTTGATTTTGTTGTGGTTTGTTGTGTTTAGGGGTTTTTGTTAAGAGTCTCGGCTCCATAGACTTCTCAGTGTGGTTTGTCATGCTTATCGGTTGTTCTGCTTCTAGCTTGTCTGTGATGTTGTCTGGTGGTTGTTGTGTAGGGCTTGCTAGTTGTTAGGGTAGGGAAGAAGAAAATGGGCTAGGAAGGTTTGAGGCAATGGGAGGTTTCTTTGCACTGCTCCTGGGGAGGCATTTTTGCAGGTAGAGGTCCCAAATTGTTAGCTTGAAGGGACTCTCCTTGCAATAACTCCCAAGTTTGGTGAAGATTGGGTTAGGGGGTCCAAAGTTATGGGGTCTGGAAGGGGTTGCCCCCTTCTCCCATATGAATGAATGGGAGCTGGCTCCATGCATTCTTATGGGAGAAGGGGGTGACCCCTTCCAGACCCCATAACGTCAGACTCCCTGACCCAATCTTTACCAAACTTGGCGGTTCTTGCAAGGAGAGTTTCTTCAAGCTACCCTGAAACTTTGGGACCTCTACCTGCAAAAATGCCCCCCCAGGAGCAGTGAAAAACTGCAAAAGTGGTTTAATGGCTTTAAATGGCCAATTTTTTTGGGAATCTCGAATTTAAAGCTGAATTCCTACCTATACCAGTATAGGGGAATTCGGGCTTTCCCGGGGGGAGGGGGGAAGGCCATTTAAACCCAAATCTGAATTATACCCCAAAAAAATTCCACAGCCCTACCACCCATACTAGGTCTGTCGATTCGGTTCAGCCTGAACTGAAAAACAGCCGAATTTCCCCTGATTCGGCGGTTTTTAGTTCAGGATGAACCGAACTCAAAAATGGCAGGAAAACGGGGGAGCCGAATTCAGTGAGTTCGGGAGTTCACGAATAAATTCGGCAAATTCAGGGTGCAGCAGCATAACCGTCAGTAAGCAGCATTGTCCCCCGGCCAATCGGTGGCCAAGCTGGGTCTTCTTCTGGCCAATCAGTCAGGATTGAGTACGGGAGGAATCAGCTGCTGCGCAGCCCGACTGGGGAGAGAAAAAGAGAGAAATCCTTGTGGGGGGGGTGCTTGTGCACATTCACTCCTTTCCGTGGCTGCAGGGGGCGCATTTTTTGGGGTAGAGACTCCAAACTTTCAGCGGAGCTTCAGACGAGCCTTCTTAAGACACCCCCCAAGTTTAGCAAAGTTGGGTTCAGTGGGGTCAGAAATATGGGCTCCCCCTTTTCTCTTTCTGTGGCTGCAGGGGGTGCATTTTTGGGGGTGCAGCCCCCAGACTTTCAGCGGAGCTTCATACAAGCCTTCTTAAGAGACCCCCAAGTTTTGTAAACATTGGGTCAGGGGGTCCCGAGATAAGGGCTCCACCCCCTTTCCCTCCCCCCTTTTCCATTTCTGTGGCTGCAGGGGGTGCTTTTTTGGGGGTAAAGCCCCCAAACTTTCAGCATAGCTTCAGACAAGCCTTCTTAAGAGACCCCCCAAGTTTAGTAAAGTTGGGTTCAGTGGAGGCAGAAATATGGGCTCCCCCTTTTCTCTTTCTGTGGCTGCAGGGGGCGCATTTTTGGGGGTGCAGCCCCCCAAAATTCAGCATAGCTTCAGACGAGCCTTCTTAAGAGACCCCCCAAGTTTTGTAAACATTGGGTCAGGGGGTCCCAAGAAATGTATTGGCTTTCCCCTTTTCCCTTTTTTTTTTATATAAATTTTATTGGGTTTTATGATAGAAATTTTCCATTGCATTAAACAACATCTATAACAATATCGAATTTCAATTCTAACCTAAAGTTGTTATAATTCCATATCATATAATTAAAAAGAGAAAAGAAAAAAGAAAAAAAGAAATGGAAAATTTTTTGACTTCCCCATCACCTCTATCTGCCTCTTTCCCCTTTTCCCTATTGGGATGAATGGATCACCTGATCGTGTATGCATCTCCAGAGCAGCAAATCCAAGGCAAAACAGCCCCTCCTGATGGAACAGAAGACAACCACAGTAAGACCCCTTTGGGGGCTTTAATCTATAATTTTTCTCCTGTGTGTGTGTGTAGGGGGGAAGCAGAGTCTCTGTGTGTGTGGGGAGGGAGCAGTTTCTGTGGGTGGGTGGGAGCCAAAGGGGGCTTTCGCCCGTTCTGCCTGGGGTGTGTGTGCCCTCTCGAGTCTCTCTCTCCCTGGTTTGAGGAAGGGGGCTTCAGTTGTGTGTCCTCAGGTTTTCCCTCATTCATAAGATCGGTTAGGTCTATTTTGATGCTTGCTCAAAACTGGTTTTCAAATGGTGACTTAAAGAATGCATTTGCCTGGTACTGAGTCCGATGCAAAAGGGGAAATTCCACCCCCTCCTGCTCATTATGCATAGCTAGCTGCCTCTGTCCCTTTCCATGGTTTGCAAACTCCCAGGTGTCAGGTGTTGCTTTGCATGGTTGCAAAGTGTTGCTTTGCAGTTGAGTTGCTTTGCAAACTTCTTCACACCTGCCCCGCCCTTGCTCCCCCACAGCTCAGCTGTTTGTCGGGGCTGGGAGCTTTGTGCGTGGGTGGCAAGCTCTGCTCAGAGATGCACATTAAGGGTGGGGGGACCCCTCTCGGGGCCCATATCTCAGCTCCCCCTGACCCAATCTTTACAAAACTTGGGGGGTCTTGCAAGAAGGGTCCTTTGAAGCTCCGCTGAAAGTTTGGGACCTCTACCCCAAAAAATGCCCCCCGGAGCTGCAGAAAGATGCCGTTGTGTTTTTAATGGCTTTATTTGGCCGAATTTTTTCCTGAACTTTGAATTGGTGCCGAATTGCACGGACCCGAAGTGGGGGAGTTCGGACTTCGGCATATCCCGAATCCAGACGGGCTGAATTCGGCCGAATCCGAACTATACCGAATTTTTTTTTCAACAGCCCTAACCCATACCCCAAGATCCTGTTCACGCACACTGCTACCCAGAAGTATATCTCCCATCCAGTATGCGTGTTCCTCATTTTTTTTAACCCAAATATAGAACTTGGCACTTATCCTTGTTGAATTGCATCTTGCTCACATCCACCCACTTTTCAGTGTGTTCAGATCTTGTTGAATTCCATCTCTGTCTTCTGGTGTATTCGCTGCTCCTCCCAATTTGGTGTAATCTACAGATTTAATGAGTAGTCCCTCCACCCCCTCATCCAGATCATTTATAAAAATATTGAAAAGTACCAGGCCCAGAACCGAGCCCTGTGGCACCCCCCCCACTGGACACAACTCCCTCCAGTCAGATGAAAGGCCACTGACAACTATGTTGGGGTGGGGGGAGGCAAATAACCTAATTGCTTCTTTAGGGGTAATATCCCAGGACTCACCAGGTGCAGGATATTCCATCTTCTTAATAGCAGAGTCCTTAAGCAGCCGATTTTATGAATGTGGAGGGATTTCTGAATAGCACACATATCACATACTCAAGAAAAACTGTTTTAATAAATATTCATAGTCATTCAAAACAAACATTTTTCTTAAGAGGCTCTTGTAACTTTTACCTCATTGTAACAAAAGTAGGGTAACAGCTTGAGAGAGTGAGCTAGAGAAAGGCAGTGTCAGTCAGCTACAAGAAAAAGGGGCTGATTTTGGAGGAGGAAATCATCTCTCCTGAAGCCACAGAACCCTCCGGCACTCAAATTAGGCTCCACCAGCTTTACCTCACTTCCAAATAGTTAATAGCATGTATGTTGGCTGTACTGGGCAATGTTGGTAATGTAATTCTCGGACGGTGGATTTTGTCTATTTGATGGCCACACCCTTGAGCAGTTAAGGTTTGGGAAAAGGCATGTGACAAGTGGGAATTTGGATGTGAAACAGTGGGGCATTTAAGGCCATAAGTTTTCTTGTTAAACTAAGGCCAACTATTCATGGCGATTTGCTGTGCTTTCCAGGCTGTGTTGCCCCATGGCTAATTTTTAATTATTCATAACTGCTGCGGGTTTGAGCACAAAATTCCCCTTTTCCCCGCATTATCAGAAACCTGTCTTGCCGCGAACCTGGATTCTGCCCCGCCTTCAACGCGCCCTTTTTCCATGAAAAACTCCCAGGATTCGGATCAATTCTCCCTGCCCAGCCTGCCCCCCTTCCCATCTCTCCTCCCACTCTCCTCCCTCTGCGGCAATCCTTTCCCTCTGCAAACATCAATTGGAAAAGAAGGTTGCATAATGCTGATAATCCTGTCCCCCTTTCCCACCCTCCAAGCAAAAACCCTCCAAGCATCTTGGCTGAAAGAGTTTGGAAACCTACAGCTTTCCAGTTTTAGTTTCAGTGTGTGTGTGTGTGTGTTTTATTATTATTACGGCATGTAGACTGGGGCGACCCATTCGGCTTGCTTGGCGGATTGCGCTCAGCCGGAGCAGGGAGCGGGATGAGAAAGGAGGCGGTGACGGGGGGGGGGCAGCAGGGAAGCCAGCCACCTGCCCGTGGGCTTCTTCAGAGAAGGCAAGCCGCTACAAGGGTCGCGGAAAGCACAGGCCCGGCTCGTAGCTTCCTTCCAGCAGCGGCTGGCCTGGCTTGCAGCAGCAGGGGGGGGGAGATCTGAGGGCACAGAGGACTCCCAGCAAAATGCCAGCGAGCTCCTTCTCCTCCCCCCTTCCGACGGCTCTTCTTCTTCGCCTTCTCACTTATTTTTTGAAACTTTTACAAATCCCTGTTACCTACTCACTTTCTCTTTTCTCCTTTTTAAAACATTTTTCTTCTCCTGCCGTTCTTCCCTTTCCCAGTTTGCCTCTGTCCCTTTCCCCCTTGGAACCCCCCCCCACACATTCCCCACTTGCTTCATCCCCTCCACAGAACCTTCCAGCTCCAGAAAATCACTATATTGGCAGCTTTAAAGAAAATTTTTTTTAAAAGTGGTTCCCGTCTGCCGGAATGTTTGCACCGAGAGATCAATTTACTTAGACAGCCACCTATTTGCATTTTCACAATGGCTGCCATTTTCTCAGGAGTAACCCTTTGTTCCACCTTCCCCATCAAAGGAGCAATGTGCGGATGTCTGATGGGTGGGCTTGGGGCGTGGAGCAGTGAACACAACAAAAGACGATGATGGCGGGGGGGAGGGCTCAATTGTTGTGGGCTGCTGCGGCTACTGCGGGCTAAAATTGCAATGAATAAACTAAAACGTTGGACTTTACAGCAGTAATCCGAAGCCTGAATAACCATTTTAAAGTTCGGCTTATATCGCTCCGCTGCAAGTCAGCAGCAAACTCGTGCGTGAATAATTGGCCTAAGTTTCAAGGTTCTCTAAAAGACTTCAAGTGGTTCTCTTATATTTAATCTCTGTGGCCAGGATTGTTCTTGCAAGGTGCTGGAAGCAGAACGATACTCTGAATATCCAAGCAGGGACAGAGAAAAGTAAGGAAATATATGTAAATTTAAAGCTTCCTTATTTCCAAAGAGGAACGTGTTTGCTTCAGTTGGAATCTTTATGGGTCCTTCCCTTTAATTAACCAGATAACTCAGTGATGTATAAAACAACTGTAATATGATTTTTTCTTTTCTGTTTATCTTTTCTTCTGAGATATAGGGTTTGAAAAATAATTTTAAAAAGAATTTATGAGTTTCACTCAGCTTGTGCCATAATGGAGGTCAAGAAGGGATGTATGTGCTCATTGTCTGGGGAATCCAAGGTGGAGGCAGGCAGGGTGGTCAATCTTTTACCAACTCCTAGTGGAAGGAGCTTCTCCCTTGGTCTCCCAGACAGGTTGGTTGCTAGCTGCGGTCACTAAAGAATGCGGCAACTTCTTTCGCCACAGCGTTGTTTGTTTTCTAACTCTCCCCCCCCCACCTTCTTTGAGGGGCTTTATCTGGCTGATGCTGTGGGAGCTAGGGTTGGGTCATCTTTTAGGCAAACCCCCCCCCCCACTCCAAGGTCCTCTTCTCAGGATGGGAGGAATGTTGGGGGACTCTGTGAGCAGGAGCTTACCCTGTCACTAGGGTTTCCAGGAGCTTACCCTGTCACTAGGGTACCCTGTCACTAGGGTTTCCAGGTCCCTCTTCACCACCGACGGGAGGTTTCTGGAGCGGAGCCCGAGGTGGGCAGGGTTTGGGAAAGGGAGGGACTTCAATGCCATAAAGTCCAATTGCCAAAGTGGCCATTTTCTCCAGGGGAACTGATCTCTATCAGCTGGAGATCAGTTGTAATAGCAGGAGATCTCCAGCTACTACCTGGAGGTTGGCAACTCTACCTGTACTCTACTCCCTTTGAGGCAGTGGAGGAGTGTTGGTGGCTGCAGCAAAGGTGCCCATTCACTCAGGTCAGACCGTTCCTGCTCTTGCGACGGAGCTTCCCTCTGACTACCGCTATCTGGACCAGGTAAACTGCAACCATTGCTTGGAGGAGAAGCAAGAGAGGACATAGATACCCCTCCCACCTCCTTTGCGTCAAGGTGGGGGGAAGTGGCCAGATGGCGGCATTTGATAGTCTGGTTAATTTTGGCCTGCAGCAGAGTTTGGAGGGAGGAGGGCCTCTGAGATACGCACCTGTGGAGAGGTGGGGCCATGCAGAGGTTGTTCTAAGATGAGCAGTGAGTGAATGTAGGGAAACACTGGCCTGGCCAGGGTTTTGCATGAGCTGAGGGATACTTCGTGTTGGAACCAGGGGTAGTTCTCCCCACAAGCAGCTGCTCAGGGTGGGCCACGCCACTGCCAATCAGCTTGTTCCCAGTTGCTGAAGGTGCAGGAGAAGGGGCTATCAGTGTAACCAGTGGGCCCGAGCCAGACCCCCGAGGTGCTCGCAGCATCACTAAGGCCCAGAGGTTGGCAGCCCAGGAGACAGCAAGGGACGTGTGTGTTTGCCCATCACGGCCTCCCTGCCTGGGGTCTGAGGCCAACTCCAGAGGGGGGCGCTGGAACTGCTGCAGTTTGCTTGGCTTGCCTGCTTATTCGTTTGAAACGTGTCTTTCCTTCCCATTAAAACGTCCAAGACAGCAAACAATCACCCAACTGAACGCTATCAAATATAATGAATGTCACATTCGATAAAACCTTAAAGAACAGCACCAGCCATGTAAAATGAGATATAAAAGAGTAGCAGCCATAATAAAAGACAACAATAAAATATAGATACCTCTTAGAAGATGATTTTAAACATTCCAGCCACATCCCCTCATAGTGGCAGGAACAACTAGAGTTGTCACATTTCTAGGAATTTTGAAGCCATGGAGGAAAAACATTTTTCCTATTTTGGGTGTGTTTGGAAATTGGGGAGAAAGTCGAGATATATGTAATACTTATTTTCCTATCAAATCTATTTAAATTGATTTAACAACATAAAATGCATAATTTATAGCTTAGCATAAAATTGTACCATTTGGCATATTTATCAATTTAAAAGCATAAATATTTTCATTTTCTATAAGAAAAAATACAAGTATACCCAATCCTTGAGAAAGAGCTGCAAACAGCTGCACCTTATGCAACCTTAGCACAGGTCAGGCTGCTATCTCGGTTTCGTTATTGCCTCTGTCTCTGTGCTGTATTGTCTGCCCCCCAAGGTCGCATACCTAGGCCTGGGAACTCAGCTCCTGGGAAACTGTATTCATGCGTGTAATCTCCCGCCTTGCCTGCCTTATAATATCTCCCAGCTAGTGAGCCTCTCAGAGCTGTCATTTTATTCGTTTGCACTGTATGCCTATTTGATCAGTAAAAACCATCTGTTTGGACTCTATATGACTTTGTGGTGATTTCTGGTTCTGTGGGCCAAGGGCTGACATTATGACAGCTCTCGCTCATCTTCACCGTTCTCCTAGCCAGGCTGGAGCCCAGGGGGGTTCGCCTGCCACTTGGATGGGAGCTGTGCAGCTCTCCAGGTGATCTACTACCCTGGAGCCCTTCTCAGAGGATCCTACTCTGTTACAAGACTTAATCGCTGAACTTTTCCGGACGAACCGAGAGGTTTGCCGCTTGAGGGGACTGGTACAGGCGCAGTGGCAATCTCTTACAGGACGTCTCTGGATGTTAACATCGGAGGATACTGATGCTCGTTTAGATCTTCAGGACTTGGATCAATTACTGGACGATGCCCGATTGGCGACTGAGGATTTACAAATATTAACTGGACTTTTGGATAATCTTATTTCTCGACAAACTCTTTCTACCATGGCGGGAGCCCCGCCGGAGGGTTTTTCCCTGATCCCGGATGCGGCCAGCTGCCAGGCTGAGGCCAAGCGAGTCGCTATTAGCACCGCTCTTCTCCTTGTGGAATGTACAAAGGACACCCCGGTAGCCACCTTGGCTCAAGTTTTGACCCCGACGTTTGGAGCCGAGGCATCCGCACTAGCGGTTCGAGTACAACCTCTGCTGGGCGGGGAACCTGACCCCATACTCTTGCTCCTCGAGACAGAACTTTTGCCGCGCATTACGGCAGAGGCTGCCCTAAGACTTGAGAACGCCAAAGTTCTTGCGGATCAGCAAGCCGCCGAAGCGGCTAGGGTCGCAAGAGAGAGAGAGGCGGCGGAAGCAGCCAGGGCGGCTGCAGCAAGGATTAGGAATCAGGCGAACGTGGACACGCGCCCCAAGGACTATGTACTGGGACTATCAGGTCTAACTTTTTCCCCGGCGTTTGTCCCGTCGCATGCGACCCAACGCGCACGCCGCTTGGCTGACCGACGTCGAGACTCAGATGAGTCTGAAGACGAGGATTTATATGGGGATAGCTCTCAATGGGCCACGAGCTTCCGAACCAGTAAGCCTCATCTTACTGGTGGCCCAAGTGAGGAGGTTCATCTTTTACGAGCCCAGAATCGGGAGCTCTCCGACCGTGTTGATCAACTCCAGGAAGTAATGGAACTTATGCTTCAAGAGAACAGGCAATTACAACACACCCTGATAGCTCAGAGACAGCCCGTTCCGATACCGGGTCAGGGGGTACCCGTACAACCACCCGCTAATGTGCCTGCTCCACCCTTACCTCCTGGAGCTCCTGTTGCTCCTCCGCCCGGACCACCCGTGCAACCACCTGCTAATGTGCCCGCTCCACCCTTGCCTCCTGGAGCTCCTGTTGCTCCTCCGCCCGGACCACCCGTGCAACCGGCTCAACCCGCGCCCGGCCCTTGGAAGCAACTCAAATTGAGGACTACGTATGACGGATCTCTTGAGACTTTGCCTTGTTTCTTGCATCAAGTGGACAGTTATATGCGAGAACAAGGTCAACTTTTCCCCACGGAAGATAGCCGGGTGCGGTACGTAGCTTCCCTCCTGACAGGCAAAGCGGCTGACTGGATGGTCCTCCAGTTTGACACCCGCTCTCGTGCGATTCGTTCCCTCAACAACTTCATGACTGCCCTGAGAAGGAGGTTTGAGGACCCCTTCCTGGGGGAAAGAGCCAAAACGGAACTCTTACAATTAAAACAAGGCTCTGCTACAGTTCGGGAATTTGCCGATGAATTTCAGCGACTGGCAAGTAAAATTGTAGGTTGGCCCGAGACCACCCTAATCCATCATTTCAGGGAAGCCTTGCATCCTGACATTCTGAACTGGTCTTACATGCGGGGCGATCCCGATACCCTCGAAGGCTGGATCCTATTAGCCGAGGAAGTGGAAAGCCGCCGCCGCTTTATTTCTCTCGTCCGTCAAAAACACAAGGAGAAGGGCACCCAAAAGCCTCAACCCAAGGCACCACTGCTCGTCCCACGAAATCCCCCACGTCCGCTCCAGGAACGTGAAGCCCGATTTCAGAGGGGTGCCTGTCTTACATGCGGAGAAATGGGCCACTTTGCAGCCGTTTGCCCACGCCGCCAGGAATTATTTCGTCCCAGCACGACAACCCGCGCCCGAGGTCGTCCACCACGCAGAGGCACCGCGGCCACCCGCAGCGCAGCTCCGGGAAGGCCCACACCCTCTGCACTCCATGCCGGGGACCCAGCCTCCCTGCCTGCTTCCAACGACCCCGCCGGGTCTCGGATTACAAGTGCCCCATTGGGGGACAGCTTTCCCTCTTCGGATGAGGAAAACCCTTGGATTTCTCCAGCCTTAAACCTGGAATCTCCCCTCGACTTGTCAAAAAACGGCTCCGGTCTGTGGTGAATGGAGCATCTCCACAGACCTCTCAGGATCTTCCTATCAAACCGAATGCTCCTACCAAAATCAAAGAAGTGGACTCCACCGTCTACGTGGATGCAGTTTTACAACAACTTAACGGAGGTCCACAAATCCCCGTCAAAGCACTAATTGACTCCGGTTGCTGTCGCACTCTCATAAGTGAAGCCACGTTTGCTGCACTCAGAGCCGACTCAGAGGCTTTACCCGCCCCCGTCCAATTTGCTCAAATGGACGGGAGCCAATTCCAGGGGGGTCCAGTTGATCACCGCACCATAGGGGTGGCAATGGGAATTGGTTCCCACTGGGAACAAATAGACTTCACTATAGCCCCTATCCGATTTGAAGTGGTCTTGGGAATTAACTGGATTAAAGGACATAGTCCCAGTATTGATTGGGAAACAAACACTATCTCTTTCGCTAGTCCCACCTGCGACCAGCATCGGCAAAACTTTGCTCTGCCATTTCCGCCCGTTCCAGCATTAACCTCTACTGCCCCAGTACCACCAGCTCTACCCGCTGTATACCGGGACTTTGAAGATGTCTTCGACCTTAGGGAATGTGATGCCTTACCCCCCCACCGGGCCTCAGACTGTGCGATTGAAGTAGTAAAGGACTGCACATTAACCAAAAGTAAGATTTACCCTATGAGCGCTTCCGAGCGCACTGTCCTCCGGGACTTTTTGGACAAAAACCTCGCCAGAGGGTTCATTCGCCCTTCGAATGCCCCAAACCCGGCCCCCGCGTTTTTCGTCCGGAAAAAAGAGGGCGACCTTCGCCTATGCATTGACTTCAGAAAGCTCAATGCGGTTACCCAGACCAACGCCTATCCTATCCCATTAATATCGGATATTTTGGGACAATTACAGGAAGGCCGTGTGTTCTCTAAATTAGACTTGGTGGAAGCCTACTACCGAGTCCGTATCCGCGAAGGAGATGAACACCTCACTGCCTTCTCTAGCTGTTTCGGAATGTATGAATTCCTTGTAATGCCATTCGGATTAAAAGGGGCCCCGGGGGTCTTCATGCAACTCATCAATGAAATCCTACATGACCTTCTATATCGTGGGGTGGTGGTCTACTTAGATGACATTCTCATTTATTCGAAAACTATGGACGAGCATGTGACTCTGGTCAGAGAAGTTCTACAACGTCTGCGTAACCATCAACTGTTCGCTAAACTAGCTAAGTGTGAATTTCACCAAAGCAAACTCACGTTTTTGGGATACATCATCTCCCACCAAGGTCTTCGCATGGACCCCGCCAAGGTCCAAGCCGTTCTCGATTGGACTCCCCCCACCAACCGTAAGCAAGTACAGCAATTTCTGGGATTTGCAAACTTCTATCGGGGATTCATCCCTAACTTCGCCCAAGTGGCTCTACCCATTACGGACCTGCTGAAAACTAAGGGAAAAGTAAGCTCGGCAGCCTTGCCCTCCGCAAAAATCCTATGGACTGAGCAATGCCAAGCCGCCTTTCTAGCCCTCAAACGCCTCTTCACTTCGGAGCCGGTGCTACGGCACCCAGACCCAAATCGAATGTTCATTGTGCAAGTCGATGCTTCCGATGTAGCCATGGGAGGGGCTCTCCTCCAGCAAGGACCGGACGGTCTTCTTCACCCTTGCGCTTACTTTTCAAAAAAATTTGCGCACGCTCAATTAAACTGGCCCATCTGAGAGAAAGAGGCCTCAGCAGTTCATCATGCACTGACTTTATGGCGGCAATTCTTGGAAGGGTCTAAAGTACCCTTCGAAGTTTGGACCGATCACAAAAATCTAGCTGCCCTCACGGGGTCCCATAAGCTATCGGCGAAACAACAACGGTGGGCGGAGTTCTTTGCTCAGTTCCGTTTCACCCTGAAGCACGTCCCTGGGAAGCAGAACGTTCTCGCGGATGCCCTCTCCCGTTTACCACAATATCCGGTAAAACTCGAAAGACCCACCAACTCTCTGTTCACCCCTATGCAACGTGGGGCCCTACCTATGCTGGCTGTGCAAACCCGATCCCAGCATCAGCACACCTTCCCTAACTCGCAAGCTCCGCCAGCCCAACCGGCTGCCCAGCCGCCACCGCAACAGACCGGAGTTCCCGCCCCTCCTACCCCTCCGACCGCTCAGCCGCCTGCAGTCTGCGCGCCGCCGCACGTAAGCACTAGCCCTATAACTGTTTCTCAGATCTCCATGACCGACGGGGGGGCTCCCTCCAAAATCCCCATCTCCGAATCCTTTTTAACTGTCCTTCGGGACCAGTGCCTTTTAGAACGTTCCGCTCATACCCTACCTCCTGGTGTTTTGGAACAAGGGGGGTCCTGGTACAAAGACTCAAAATTGTATGTACCCAAAGCTCTCCGGAAAGACGTTTTACATTTAGCTCATGGAGCCAAAACAGCTGGGCACTTTGGGTTTCTGAAGACCCTTCACTTATTGCGCAGACAGTTCTGGTGGGGGGGAATGCGTTCCGACATTGACTCCTTCATCCGCAGCTGTCCCGTTTGTGCCGCTGCGAAACGATCGCAGGGCAAAACCCCGGGACTGCTACAACCTCTTGAAACGCCCAGCAGACCTTGGGAAGTGATTGCTATGGACTTCATGACTGATCTCCCTCTCAGTGGGGGTAAAACTGTGTTGTGGGTTGTTACTGATTTGTTTTCTAAGCAAATACATTTGATTCCATGCGCAGGGATCCCCTCTGCTCAGAAACTGGCCCGCCTCTTCGTGACGCATATCTTTCGTTTACATTCGTTTCCGCGTAAAATAATTTGTGACCGCGGAAGTGGTTTCGTTTCTAAGTTTTGGAAAGCTTTCCTCAAGTTGGTGGGGGTGGAACAGGGATTGTCTAGTGCATACCATCCTCAAACTGATGGTCAAACTGAACGTGTCAATGCTGTACTTGAATGTTATTTGCGTTGTTATGTTAACTACCACCAGGATAACTGGGTGGAACTGTTACCTTTAGCAGAATATGCCTACAATAATGCCATGCATCAATCCACAGGTTTTAGCCCGTTTTTTGCTGTGTATGGACAAGATTTCAGTCCCATCGCTCCTACAGATGATGTAGAGGGGGAGGGGAACCCCGACATTGCCTCCTGGGCACACGCCCTCCGTACCACTTGGCCCTGGCTCATTAGCAACCTCGACCGGGCCAAACGTAAATACAAAGCGCAAGCTGACAAACATCGCTCCCCCGGGGGTGATCTGCAAGTGGGTGCTTTGGTTTACCTTTCCACCAAAAATCTCCGTTCCACCCAACCGTGCCATAAGCTCAGCGCCAAATTCATTGGCCCTTTCCCCATTACTCGGGTCATAAACCCTGTCACAGTGGAACTGGCTCTCCCCAAATCCTTGAGGCGTGTGCATCCTGTTTTCCACATAAGCCTCCTCAAACCCCATGTTGCTTCTCCACGGTGGCATCCGGACCCACCGCCTGCGCAACCCATCATGGTGGGGGGGGAAGAACACTTCGAAGTCTCCAAGATCCTTGACTCCCGTATTCACCATGGCAATCTGCAATATCTAGTTCGTTGGAAACATTTCCCCCCTGCCTATGACGAATGGGTGCGCGCACGGGATGTTTCCGCCCCCGACCTCGTCGACGCCTTTCACATTGCTTACCCGAACAGGCCAGCCCCCTTGCGAACTGGGAGGGGGCCTTGAGGGGAGCAGAATGTCAGGCTGCTATCTCGGTTTCGTTATTGCCTCTGTCTCTGTGCTGTATTGTCTGCCCCCCAAGGTCGCATACCTAGGCCTGGGAACTCAGCTCCTGGGAAACTGTATTCATGCGTGTAATCTCCCGCCTTGCCTGCCTTATAATATCTCCCAGCTAGTGAGCCTCTCAGAGCTGTCATTTTATTCGTTTGCACTGTATGCCTATTTGATCAGTAAAAACCATCTGTTTGGACTCTATATGACTTTGTGGTGATTTCTGGTTCTGTGGGCCAAGGGCTGACACTCGTGTTGGCCATCTGAGAGTTGGGTGGGGTGGGTGGGGAAGCTGAAGGTAGAAAACAGATGGAAGTGTATCATAAAGTCACAGTAGGTAGATCAAGCTAAATTTTAGAACATTGAAAATACTGAACTTTTAAACAATGTATTATTATTATTAGACACATTATGTTAATTATTGCCAAAAAGTATAATATTGAAGCAAAAAAATTCTTGAAACTGTTGTATATATCTACATTATAAGAGTGTTGTCATGATATTCCATCCCAGATTATTTTTTTGGCCCTTCAGTAGATAATTCTTAATTTAGAGACTAGGTATATAAGTGTGATGCCTTGATAGATAGATCAATTTTGAAATCACATTCTGGATCATGGTTTAAACTATTTAAATTCGATCACTTTAGATCTACCTATCTAGTTAAGATCTTAAATCATAACCTCAGAGCAGCTTTCATGTCGTTGCGCTTTGAAACTATGCCTACGGCCCTCTTGTATGGACGTTATACTCAAAAGCCAAGGAACTAACACTTATGTATTTGTGGTGTCCCCCTTCTGGATGCACACCTTAACGTGGTGAGGGGGTTTGTGTGTGTCAGGGAAGTTGAGAGCAATACCATAAGGGGTCTAGAGTCTATCAAGAGACTAAACTCCTAGCAGAGTCACTCAAGACGGAATGGTCACAGCGGAGACACCAGACGAAGATGCATCTACCCCCTTAAGGGATCAATGGCCACATCCGCAGAAGAGAACAGGCAGTTCCAATGGGGATGGGGGCAGAGGAATCCCTGAAGGTTAGCTACTGGGCAGCAGCAGTAGTGGAAGGTGACACTGGCGGAAGATCTTTCGTAGACAACGGCAGTGCCACTACGGCTAACTCTGGTTAGTACTGCGCAGAAGAAGGCACTGGTAAACCACTTCTGACCAACCTTTACCTTGAAAACCCTATGATGAGACAATCCAAAATGAAAAAAGATATAGTGCTGGAAGATGGGACCCCCAGGTCGGATGGCACTCAATCTGCTACTGGGGTAGAGCAGAGGACAAGTACGAGTAGTGCTGTTCTTAATGATGCGATTGGACTAAAGCCGAAAGGACGTTCAGTGGTTGACATGAATAGATGAAAAAGGAAAGTCCGAAGCTGTACGACGCATATAATAGGAACATGGAATGTGAGGAGCATGAATCAGGGTAAGCTTGAAATTGTTAAACAAGAAATGGAACGTATGGACATTTCAGTCCTGGGAGTAAGTGAATTAAAATGGACTGGATTAGGACATTTTCAATCAGAAAATTACAAAGTGTTTTATTCAGGGAATGACAAAAAGAGAAGAAACGGAGTTGCTTTAATAGTGAGGCAAGATGTAGCAAAGGCAGTCAGAAGCTATAATGCAAAGTCTGACCGAATAATATCAATCAGACTTCAGGGAAAGCCTATCAACATAAGTATCATTCAAGTTTACGCCCCAACTACAGATGCTGATGAGGAAGAAATTGAAAGTTTTTATGCCAGTGTTCAGGAAGAAATTGATCAGACACCTAAACAAGATATGCTGATAATCATAGGAAACAAAGCAGAATCAAATGTTGTTGGCAGATTTGGGCTAGGAGCACGGAATGAAGCGGGAGAACGCCTCGTAGAATTCTGTGAAGACAACAAACTGTTCATTGCAAACACATGTTTCAGGCAACCAAATAGACGATTGTATACACGGACATCACCAGATGGCCAGTATAGAAATCAAATAGATTATATAATTGGAAGCAGAAGGTGGAGAAGCTCTATTTTATCGGCCAAAACAAGACCAGGAGCCGACTGCTGTACAGATCATGAATTGTTAATATCGAAAATCCAGATAAAGCATAAGAAAAATACCAAAACATTCATAGCAGCGAAATACAATCTAAGCAATATTCCGGAAGAGTTTAAAGACCATGTAAGGAACAGATTTGCATTCCTGAGTTCAAGTGAATGTAAACCTGAAGAACTATGGGTGGTAACTAGAGATATTATCAAGGAAGAATGTGCAAAGACTATTCCTATAGCCAAAAGAAAAGAAAAACCTCGATGGATGTCTGAGGAAACTCTTAAAATTGCCAGAGATAGACGAGAAGCAAAAGTAGAAGGTGACAGAAATAGAATCAAAAGTCTAAGTGCAACATTCCAGCGACTCGCACATAGAGACAAAGAGACCTATTATAATAACCAGTGTAAAGAAATAGAAGAGAACAACAAAAAAGGAAGAACAAGAGATCTGTTCCACAAGATCCAAGAAATCAAAGGGAAATTTAAAGCAAGGTTAGGCATGCTGAAAGATCAGCATGGAAATACATTAACTGAACAGGTGTCAGGCCTGTATCTCAGTTGCTGTTTACTTTCGCTTTCCCACCGACCAGACTCAAGGACTGTTGTGCCTACTGAACTCCGTTTGAAGCTCTGGGAACTCAGCTTTGTTTGTGATTCGTAATCTCTTGCCTTTTCAGTGCTTTTATATTACCAAGTTCAAGCCAGCAAGCTTCATTGCTGTCACCCTTTTCTTTATGCTCTGTTAACCTATTTTGACCAGTAAAACCAGCTTCTTTGGACCTGACTGTCTCTGATGTGGTTTTTGGTTCAATTGGGCCAAGGCTTACATTGTGACAGCAATCAAACAATCCTTCATCTTCTGCCAGGCTGGAGCCCCGGAGGGTTCGCCTGCCACTCGGATGGGAGCGCTCTCCAAGTGACTCGTGGCTGGAGCCCCGTGTGGTTCACCCCAGGCCCGCCAGAACTGATCCCCGGGTAGCGAGTTCCGACTGAGAACCCTGGACGACGATCCCGACCTCGTACGGGACGTTGTAGCTGAGCTACGGAGGACTAGCACGGACGTCAGTCACCTACATGGATTAATACAGGCCCAGTGGCGTTCTCTGGCGACAGCCCCCTGGATGTCCGACGTTGAGGATGCCAATGCCTGCTTAGACCTCCAAGCCCTTGACCGGTTGGTGGAGGATGCTCGGTTGGTGGCTGAGGATTTACAACTACTAACGGACTTGTTAGACAGGCTTATTGTTCGTGAGACCTCTCCTGATTTGTCCACGGCCCCAATCCACCCAACCGTATCCCGAGCCATGGCGGGATTGACGCCGGAAGGTGTTCCGTTGGTACCGAATGCGCCTGAGTGTCAAGCAGAGGCTCAACAGATCACAGTTCAAACAGCGCTACTGTTTGTGGGACTATCTAAGGATACCACAGTAGCCGACCTATCACAATTGTTAACCCCAACTTTCGGAGCTGGGGCACCCGCGATAGCGGTCCAGGTTCAACCGCTACTGGGCGGGGAGTCTAAACCGCTCCTCGCCCTATTGGAAAAGGAACTTCTACCACTTGTTACTATGGCTGCTGCCCTGAAGCTCGAGGCCGCCCAAACTCTCGCAGACAGAGAGGCAGCTGCGGCGGCTGAGGCGGTGGCCAAAGCTCAGGCTGAGCGGGAAAGGGAGCAGCAGTTGGCTGCAGAACGGGCGCGGGTGGGTGTGCGCCCCAAAGACACCGGGCTAACCGGCCCCTCGTGGAGGCCAACGTTTTCTCCGGCCTTTGCTCCGTCTCGCACCACCCAACGCGCGCGTCGCCTCGCAGAACAACTTCGGGGCTCCGACGATTCTGACGAGGAGGACTTGTATGGGGGCGGCTCCCATTGGGCCACTGGTTTGCGGTCCAGTCAAGCGCATCGTCCGGGTGGCCCCGAGGAGGAAGTGCACCTATTGAGGGCTCAGAACCGAGAGTTATACGATCGTGTAGATAGCCTCCAGGATCAACTGGAACACTTGTTTCGAGAGAAAGAGTGCTTGCAACAGGCGCTGACGACTCTGGCGCAGCCCGTTCTCCCTGTTCAGCCGGGTATCCCAACTCAACAACCCGCAGCACCAGTGCACCCCCAGCCGGGTGTACCCGCTCAACCGCCTGCTCTCCCCCTAGCCCCGGCTACACCAATCCCGGAGCACCCGTGCTACCGGGTCAACCTATACCCGGTCTATGGAAGCAACCTCGGCTGAAGACGACATATGATGGTTCACTCGAAACTCTACCCTGTTTTCTTCATCAAGTGGACAGTTATATGAGGGAACAGGGGCAATACTTTCCCACTGAGGACAGCCGAGTCCGGTTCATAGCCTCTTTATTGATGGGGAAAGCAGCTGACTGGATGGTCCTCCAATTTGACACTAGATCCCGATCTATCCGCTCCCTCAACAATTTCATGCTTGCCTTGCGGAGACGGTTTGAGGACCCCTTTATGGGAGAATGAGCCAAGGCAGAACTATTACAACTCAGACAGGGCTCCTCTCCAGTCCGGGAATTTGCGGATGAGTTCCAGAGACTGGCAAGCAAGATTTGGATTGGCCTGAGGCCACCCTTATTCATTATTTCAGGGAAGCCTTACACCCTGATATTCTGAACTGGTCGTATATGCGGGGTGATCCCGAGACCCTAGAAGATTGGATTTTGCTAGCTGAGGAGGTCGAGAGCCACCGACGTTTCATTTCCCTGGTCCGACAGCGAAACAGGGATAAGAGCGCCCAAAACCCCCCACCGAAAGCGCCACTTTCCAGCCTACGTAAACCTACGCGGCCACCTCTGGATTGCGAATCGAGGTTCCAGAGGGGGGCTTGCCTTGTTTGCGGGGAATTGGGCCACTTTGCAGCGGCTTGTCCTCAGCATCCGGAGGCCACTCACCCCAGCATACCACCCCGAGCTCGAGGGAGACCTCAACGCAGAGGCACCGCGGCCACCAGCAGCGCAGCGCTGGGACGACCCACACCCTCTGCACTTCACGTTGAGGAATCGGCTAACCTTTCTGCACCAAACGACCCCGCAGAGTCTCGGATTACAAGTGCCCCAATGGGGGTCAACTCTCCTGCTTCTGACGAGGATAACCAATGGAATGCTCCAGCTCTAAACCTGGAAACCCCTCTTGATCTGTCAAAAAACGGATTCGGTCTGTGGTGAGTGGAGCGTCTCCACAGACCCCTGCAGAATCTCCTGCTAAACCCAAAGCTCCCGTCAAGGTGAGTGAAGTGGAAACCACTGTTTATGTGGACGCAGTGTTGCAACACTATAAAGGGGGTCCCCAATTGCCTGTCAAGGCACTTATTGACTCTGGCTGCGGCCGCACCTTAATTAGTGAGGCCACGTTTGCAGCTCTCAAAGTCAAGTCCGAGGCTTTACCAGCTCCCGTCCAATTCGCCCAGATGGATGGGAGCCATTTTAAAGGGGGACCAGTCGATCATCGCACACGGGGAGTAGCAATGGGTATTGGTTCTCATTGGGAACAAATAGACTTTACCATAGCCCCCATCCGGTTCGAAGTTGTCCTAGGGATTAATTGGTTTAAAGGTCATAGTCCCTGTATAGACTGGGAAACAGACACTATTACCTTTGCCAATCCCAAATGCGAACAGCACCGACAGGAAGTCGCGGTGGTGCCTCCATCCGCTCCGGCGTTAACCTCTGACGCCTCCTCGCCAACACCTTTGCCCGAAACATACAAGGACTTTGCAGATGTCTTCGATATTAAAGAATGCGATGCCTTACCCCCCACCGTACCACAGACTGTGCAATCGAGGTGGTAAAAGACTGCACACTGACTAAGAGCAAGATTTACCCCATGAGCATTTCCGAACGCTCTGTGTTACGTGACTTTTTGGATAAAAATCTTGCTCGAGGGTTCATTCGGCAATCGAACGCTCCCAACTCTGCCCCGGCGTTCTTTGTCCGAAAAAAGGAGGGTGACCTGCGTTTATGCATTGACTTCCGAAAGCTTAATGCAGTCACCCAAGCCAATGCTTACCCCATACCATTGATTTCAGATATTTTGGGACAATTACAAGAGGGACGCGTTTTTTCCAAATTGGACTTAGTGGAAGCTTATTATCGCATCCGTATCCGTGAGGGGGACGAACCCCTCACCGCCTTCTTTAGCTGTTTTGGGGTGTATGAATTTCTTGTGATGCCTTTCGGATTAAAAGGGGCCCCGGGAGTCTTCATGCAACTCATTAACGAAATCCTCCATGATTTGCTATACCGCGGCGTGGTAGTTTATTTGGATGACATTCTTATTTATTCGAAAACCATGGAGGAACATGTTGCTCTGGTCAGAGAAGTTTTGCTACGTCTGCGTAACCACCAGCTCTATGCAAAACTGTCCAAATGCGAATTTCACCAAGAAAAAATAACTTTCTTGGGATACATAATCTCTCATCGTGGTCTTAGCATGGACCCCGCTAAGGTCCAATCGGTACTTGACTGGACTCCACCCTCCACCCGCAAGCAAGTGCAGCAATTTCTGGGCTTTGCCAATTTCTATCGCGGTTTCATTCCCAATTTTTCTCAAGTGGCGCTGCCAATCACTGACCTCCTAAAAACAAAAGGTAAAGGGGTTTCTGCAACGTTGCCCTCTGCCAAAATATTGTGGACTGATCAATGCCAATTCGCCTTCGTAGCCCTCAAAAGGCTTTTCACTTCTGAACCTGTGCTGCAGCACCCAAATGCGAACCAAATTTTTGTTGTGCAAGTCGATGCGTCTGACGTAGCCATGGGGGGGGGGGCTTCTCCAAAGAAGACCGGACGGTCTCCTTTACCCCTGTGCCTACTTCTCGAAAAATTTTGTGCATGCCCAATTAAATTGGCCCATTTGGGAAAAGGAGGCATCAGCCGTCCACCATGCCCTTACTCTGTGGAGGCAATTCCTAGAGGGATCCAGGGTCCCCTTCGAAGTCTGGACCGATCACAAAAATCTAGCTGCCCTCACGGGGCCCCATAAATTGTCCGCAAAACAACAGCGTTGGGCAGACTTCTTTGCTCAATTCCATTTTGTTCTTAAGCATGTGCCCGGGAAACAGAATGTGTTTGCAGATGCCCTATCCAGGTTGCCTCAATACCCAGTAAAACGTGATCGGCCGGCAGACTCTTTATTCACCCCAGCACAAAGAGGAGCCCTGCCCCTGCTGGCCGTGCAGACCCGGTCCCAAACCCGACCCCAGCATGGGAATCACGCAGTGGCCGACAAGGTGTCCAGCCCTAACCAGCGGGCTCCCTCGCCAACCCCCCTTGCGCCAACTGTACCCGGCACCCCGCAGCAACCAGTTTCTCCCCCCCTCCAACGCCACCAGCTCCTGGTTCACCCTCTCCCGCGAAAGGAGGGGGGATGATCATCTCCAACTCCTTCCTAGACTCCCTTCGGGCTCAGTGCTTAGCCGAATGCACTGCCCTAACCCTGCCCCAAGGTGTACTTGAGCAAGGTGGTTGTTGGTACAAAGACTCAAAACTATACGTGCCTAGGATACTTCGAAGAGAAGTCCTGCAGTTGGCCCATGGAGCTAAAACTGCGGGACACTTTGGGTTCCTGAAAACCCTTCACTTGTTGGGCAGACAGTTTTGGTGGGGGGGAATGTGTTCTGATGTGGACTCCTTCATTCGCAGCTGCCCTATCTGTGCCACAGTCAAACGATCTCAAGGCAAACCCCCAGGACTGCTGCAACCGCTGGAAATTCCCAGCAAGCCCTCGGAAGTAATTGCCATGGATTTCATGACGGATCTCCCCCTTAGCGGGGGCAAAACTGTACTATGGGTTGTTACTGACTTATTTTCCAAACAGGTACATTTGGTTCCGTGTGCGGGTATTCCCTCCGCCCCCAAGTTGGCCCGCCTCTTCGTGTCACATGTTTTCCGTCTTCATTCGTTCCCGCGCAAGATAATCTGCGACCACAGAAGTAGTTTCGTGGCTTAATTTTGGAAGGCGTTCCTCAAGTTGGTGGGGGTGGAGCAGGGGTTGTCGAGTGCTTACCATCCCCAGACGGATGGACAAACTGAACGTGTCAATGCTGTACTGGAATGTTATTTACGTTGTTATGTCAATTACCACCAGGATGACTGGGTAGAACTATTGCCTTTTGCAGAATATGCGTACAACAATGCTGTCCATCAATCTACAGGGTTCAGCCCTTTCTATGCTGTGTACGGTCAGGACTTCAGTCCTATTGCCCCTATAGAAGTACCAGAGGGGGAGGGGGATCCCGTTTTAGCCTCTTGGGCACATGCCCTCTGCACCACGTGGCCCTGGCTGGTGAGCAACCTAGATAGAGCCAAGCGCAAATATAAGGTGCAGGCAGATAAGCATCGTTCCCCCAGCAAGGATTTCCAGGTTGGTGAATTAGTGTATCTTTCCACAAAAAACCTGCGATCCACTCGACCTTGCCACAAACTCAGCGCCAAATACATTTGACCATATCCTATTGCCCGGATCGTTAACCCTGTCACTGTGTAACTGACTCTCCCCAAAACCCTGAGACGTATCCACGCAGTCTTCCATGTCAGCCTCCTTAAACCTCATGTCGCCTCCTCGGAATGGCACCCAGAACCGCCTCCCGAGCAGCCCGTGATGGTGGTGGGGGAGGAATATTTTGAAGTGTCAAAGATCCTAGATTCACGTATACGGCATGGATCCCTACAGTACTTAATTCGCTGGAAACACTTCCCCCCTGCCTACGATGAGTGGGTGCGTGCACAGGATGTCTCCGCCTCACACTTAATGAATGCCTTTCACACCGCCTACCCGGATAAGCTGTCCCCCTTGCCAGATGGGAGGGGGCCTTAAGGGGGGCAGAATGTCAGGCCTGTATCTCAGTTGCTGTTTACTTTCGCTTTCCCACCGACCAGACTCAAGGACTGTTGTGCCTACTGAACTCCGTTTGAAGCTCTGGGAACTCAGCTTTGTTTGTGATTTGTAATCTCTTGCCTTTTCAGTGCTTTTATATTACCAGGTTCAAGCCAGCAAGCTTCATTGCTGTCACCCTTTTCTTTATGCTCTGTTAACCTATTTTGACCAGTAAAACCAGCTTCTTTGGACCTGACTGTCTCTGATGTGGTTTTTGATTCAATTGGGCCAAGGGCTTACAACAGGACAAAATAAAGAAAAGGTGGGAACAATACACTGAAGAACTATACAAAAGAGATGAAAGGATAAAAGATTCTTTCCAAGAAGAATCTTTTGAAGAAGAACCTACAGTTTTAGAAAGTGAAGTGAAAGCTGCATTGAGAGCAATCGGGAGAAACAAATCACCAGGAGCAGATGGGATATCAATAGAGCTATTCCAAGCCACAGAAACAGAGTCCATCAAAATCTTGACAAGAATATGCCAACAGATATGGAAAACAAAACAATGGCCCACAGACTGGAAACGATCCATTTACATTCCAATTCCCAAGAAAGGAGATATCAAAGATTGCAGCAACCATCGGACCATCACATTAATTTCTCATGCAAGTAAAGTGATGCTCAAAATCTTACAGCAAAGGCTGTTACCATATATGGATCGAGAAATGCCTGATGTTCAAGCTGGTTTCAGAAAAGGAAGAGGCACTAGAGATCATATTGCAAATATACGCTGGTTACTGGAGCATACGAGAGAATTTCAGAAGAAAATCAGCTTGTGTTTCATAGATTACAGCAAAGCTTTTGACTGTGTGGATCATGAAAAGCTATGGCTGGTTTTAAAGGAAATGGGTGTGCCACTACATCTGATCGTTTTAATGCGCAACCTGTACTCTGTTTTTTTTAATAAATTTTTATTGCATTTTTCATAATGAAAAACATACAAAGAAAACATGAAAGAAAAAAAAACATTTAATACAAAGTAAAAAAAGAAAAAATACATATACAAAGCACTGATTAACTACTGTTACATTATTCAATATAAAACCCTATTAGTGCTTTGACTCCAAAACCCTTCCCCCACCACAGTGCCCTTCACCAAGGGACTTCCGATGGAGTGTTGTGGCAATATATAAAAATTCTATTATTATGTATTAAGAATCACTTTATACTATAATTCGTTAATAATATTTTTAAAATCAGTTTTTACCAATTTGTCCCAATATGCGGCAGCCTTTGACCATGTAGATTTAAATTCTTGCATATCTTTACCATGTAAAGAAACTGTAATTTTGGCCATCTGCATATACATCCATAGTTTTTCTCTCCACTCTTTAATTGAAGGTTTATTTGTTTGCTTCCATTTTTTAGCAATTATAATTGTACTCTGGACAAGAGGCCACAGTTAAAACAGAATATGGAGAAACGGAATGGTTTCCAATTGGCAAAGGTGTCAGACAAGGATGTATTTTATCTCCCTATCTCTTCAATCTATATGCAGAACATATAATTAGGAAAGCAGGATTAGATTTAGATGAAAGTGGGGTGAAAATTGGAGGGAGGAACATTAATAATTTGAGATATGCTGATGATACTACATTATTGGCAGAAAATAGTGAAGATTTGAAACAACTACTGCTAAAAGTTAAAAGAGAAAGTGCCAAAGCAGGACTACAGCTGAACATCAAGAAAACAAAAGTAATGACTACAGGAGAATTACACGACTTTAATGAGGAAATTGAAATTGTTCAAGACTTTCTATTCCTTGGCTCCACCATCAACGAAAAGGGAGACTGCAGCCAAGAAATCAGAAGGAGATTGAGACTCGGAAGGGCAGCCATGAAGGAGCTAGAAAAGATTTTGAAGTGTAAGGATGTGTCACTGGCCACCAAGACTAGATTAATTCATGCCATCGTATTCCCTATTACTATATATGGGTGTGAAAGCTGGACAGTGAAGAAAGCTGATAGGAAGAAAATAGATTCCTTTGAAATGTGGTTTTGGAGGAGAGGGTTACGGATTCCGTGGACTGCCAAAAAAACAAATCAGTGGGTTATAGATCAAATCAAGCCTGAACTGACCCTAGAAGCTAAAATGACTAAACTGAGGCTGTCATATTTTGGTTACGTCATGAGACGACAAGAGTCACTGGAAAAGACAGTCATGCTAGGAAAAGTTGAGGGCAGCAGGAAAAGAGGAAGACCCAAAAAGAGATGAATTGACTCAATAAAGGAAGCCACAGCCTTCAATTTGCAGGATCTGAGCAGGGCTGTCAAAGATAGGACATTTTGGAGGACTTTCATTCATAGGGTCGCCATGAGTCGGAAGCGACTTGACGGCACTTAACACACACACACACATTTGTGGTATGCCAGTGCTGGAGGATTTAGTCCATAATATACTTGATTGCCCAATGTATGTACAACCCTGGAGCAAGTTTCTTGCTAGGATATTAGCTTGTTTAATCCTTTATTCTGATAAAGAGAAAATAATATTTCTGCTAACAGATGCTGATGATCATATATCTTACAGAATGGCATTTTACGCCCTGGCAGCAAAGGAAAAAAAGGGCCAAGGCGATCTCTTCAAAAGCAGTTGTGTAAAACTGATTTTGTTTGCGGTTGTTTGTATTGTTTTATCAACATTAATTATTTTAAGGTTGTTTATAGTAATGTAATTCCAATTTTATAGCCTGACTTTTATTATGTATATTTATGTTACAATGTGCTATATTTGCTGATGGTGTTTTGTAATGGCCTATGGCGCTATACAAATAAATTCATTCATTTATTATAGGAGTGTGGGTTTTTTAGTGCTTCCCAAAATATTCCATTTTTTCCCACTGGAAAAATTGAGAAGGTCCTCCGACCTTTTAATGCTGTACGTTTGGAATGAGTGAAGAGTGCTTTGTAAGACAAGGCTTTTCTCACTCAAAAAGAGAAAATGTTTTGTAGGAGGTAGTTTTCAGTAGTCCTCCAAATTTTCCAGTGGAAAAAGTCCTCAGAAAATAATTGGAACAATGTTCTTTCCACCTATGAATTTTTCCATTTTTGTCCTGGTTCTTCACATCTCTAGTAGCAACGGCCACAGAATCCAGCATAAAACACAATTGCCAGTCTAAAGCCAAGGGAAACAAAAAAGGTCTTAATCTTGCTCTGAAAGGTGTGGATCCTGCTCCCACAGGCAGAGGTGACAGGTAAGTGGGACCAGCCAGGAGCAGCAAAATGTATTGAATGGCCCTGGCCAGAACCCACATTAGTTTAACTCCAGTAGATGTCATCCAGATGTCATCCAGTAGACGTCATCCAGTAGTAGTTTAACTCAGTAGATGTCATCTGGAAACTAGAGGAAGAGACTCATAAAGCGGGCCCTAAGTAACATGGAATTGTATCAGTCCTGCCGTTTTTCGGTATTATATTAGTGATTTGAGCTGATGCCCAGAATTTAAAGGGTTTAGTAATTATTTTACAAATTAGGAAATTTATGATAGATTTTGACATATATAAGTATGTGTAGCAAAAAAGTATTTCTACATCATTTCTTATCATTAGTCAACAGTACGAAACTAGAGCTGCTGGCTTATAAATGCCAGCAGTGTAAGCACTTGTTTCCACTGAAAGTCCAATAGCCACATCAAGAGACAGGTAGTCCAAAAGAGTTGGTTTATTGGTAACAGGTATGCAGAACTTAGAAATCAAAAGGCAGGAACGAAGGGGGATGGGGGTGCACTTGGTTATATGGAGAAACCCAGACAAGATAAAACAATTCAGACTACCAGGTTCCCACAAAGCTCCCAAGCCCTGGGAAGTTATGCCAGCTGGAGGCTGTTCTGGTAAACAACCTTGAAGCTGGAGGCAAACGGAGAATCCAAAAGTCAGCCTGACAAGCAGAAGGTGAAGACCTTCAGAAACCACATTCATGGGACCCGCGTGGCTTAATAACCATGAAGGGTTGGGGGCTTTATTAGAGAGGGAGAAGGTGATAATTTGCCCTACTACTGATGTAACCCCTCATTTACATAGAGTCCAATGGAGTAAATGAAGACGAGGTTGGGTTGAGCTTCACGGTTTTTTCTTTATTGGCCAAGGAAGTCAGAACCGGCTGATCCCAGAAAGCAGATTAACGAGCTCTGCAGTCCGGTCACACGGGGGGGGGGGTCAATACAAGAGGTTATATAGACATTTCACATTCCAATCATCATTCGATGTAGCTTGTCACTGCAACATCATATTTTCTACAACGCGGGTGGGAGCATTGCTACAATAGACAATGGGACTCTATTGGTCCCTTGCAGGGGGAACCGAAACTTCCTGAAGGGGAGGAATAGGTGGGAGGGAGGCTGTTGGAGCATTCCCTTATCACACATTGGAATGTGAGTGTGCCTGCTTGGTGCTAGAGAGAAGGGGGGCCACTGGGCAGCGGCCTCTGTGAGTTCTGTTTGTAAGCAGTTTCTACGTGTAGCTTGCGTGTATGTCTGAATGTGGTTACTCAATCACAACACTACCAACCTCCAGGTAGTCGCTGGAGATCTCCTGCTATTACAACTAATCTCCAGCCGACAGAGATCAGTTCCCCTGGAGAAAATGGCAGCTCTGGCAATTGGACTGTATGGCACTGAAGTCCCTCCCCTCCAAATCCCGCCCCTCCTCAGGCTCCGCCCCCCAAACCTCCTGCTGGTGGTGAAGAGGGACCTGGCAACCCTAAAGTGAGCCCCCAAATGACTCTGGGCAGGGCAAGCCACAGAGGAATGGAATGGAGGAGTGGGGGCTCTTCAGGCTTGGATTTGTGTTAGTCAGGATTACGGGATTCAAGTTTCATTTGCCTAAACTTGCTCATTTATTGATTTATTTAGAAACTTTCCAGTCTGCCACTGCAGAGAACCCTCTCAAGATGGCCTTTTCCTTTTATAAACATCTTCTGTAAATATTTCTCAGTAACATTATTCATATAAATTATTAGCTTTTAAAGAGGAAGTTTACACCATCTCAAAACACGCAAAGATTTGTAACCGGTAAGTATATTTGATCCCCACTAATGGAATATTTGTTGTTACTTGTCTTCCTCAACTGTAAATTTCTTTCATGCTGACAGCGGCCATTCTCTCTCCCCCACCCCTCATTCCCCTGAACCACATAAAAGGCTGGTCTCCCGCCCTCAGGGCTTTGCTGAACCTGATAATTGTCTCTACAGTTGGAACTAATTGCCACGGCAGAGCCAGAGATGTCCAACACACATGCGCGCCTGGAGCAGTCATTAAAAAAAATAAATAGATGAGGGATTTTAAAAATAGCCACATTCCTCTGAGATGTTCCTCAGACTACTGGGGTGATGTGGAAAACCTCTGGGTTGGATTTCAGGGGGGAAAACCCCAGCCACCTCAAATCCTACAAGTTTTCAGCTTTCCCCCATTTCTTTTGGACATCAATTACCCTCTGAGTCCAGACGCAAATGATTTCTCGTCCTTTTGAAAATCTAGGCCAGCAGCCTTTCCAAAGTCTTACTGCTTCATAGTACTCACTTGACATTGTTCCATGTTGACTTTGGCTTCATTTAGGAAGGCAGAAATTATGGGAGTTCATAACTTCTTTGCAAAATCCAAGCACTTAAAAAATACAAAACTCCAGTCTTGAAAGAAAAACAAACCCAAAGGCCCAGCTTTGTGTCAGAGACGATTTACCCCCCACTCCAAAAGGACAGTTAATACACCATTCCAAGCCCGCTGTCTTCTATGGAATTACAAGATTGTAACTCTGCTCAAGAGGGTGTGTTCCTTTTATTTTTAATAGTGCCTGGTTACAATCATAGAGCTGGACCACCAGGGTCATCTAGCCCAACCCCTGCACAATATGGAAAATTCACAACTACCCCCCCACATCCTCACTGACCCCTACTCCATGCCCAGAAGATGGCCAAGATGCCCTCCCTCTCATGATATATCTAAGGTCATAGAATCTGCATCGCTGACAGATGGCCATCTAGCCTCTGCTTAGAAACCTCCACGGAAGGAGAGCTTACCACCTCCCGAGGAAGCCTGTTCCACTGAGGAACCGCTCTAACTGTTAGACAGAAACTCTTTTAATTTAATTTCAACCCGTTGGTTCTGGTCTGACCTTCCAGGGCAACAGAAAACAATTCGGCACCATCCTTTATATGACAGCCCTTCAAGTGCTAGAAGATGGCTATCGTATCACCTCTCAGTCTTCTCTTCTTCAGGCTAAACATACCTAGCTCCTTCAATCTTTCATAAGAACATAAGAAAGGCCCTGCTGGATCAGACGAAGGCCCATCAAGTCTAGCAGTCTGTTCACACAGTGGCCAACCAGGTGCCTCTAGGAAGCCACTAACAAGACGAGTGCAGCAGCACCATCCTGCCTCTGTTCCATAGCACCTAATATAATAGGCATGCTCCTCTGATACTAGAGAGAATAGGTATGCAGCATGACTAGTATCCATTTTAACTAATAGCCATGAATACCCCTTTCCTCCATTAATATGTCCACTCCCCTCTTAAAGCCTTCCAAGTTGGCAGCCATCACCACATCCCGGGGCAGGGAGTTCCACGATTTAACTATGCGTTGTGTGAAAAAATACTTCCTTTTATCTGTTTTGAATCTGTCACCCTCCAGCTTCAACAGATGACCTCGCGTTCTAGTATTATGGGAGAGGGAGAAAAACTTCTTCCTGTCCACTCTCTCCAAACCATGCATAATTTTATAGACCTCTATCATGTCTCCCCTTAGCCGCCTTCTTTCCAAGCTGAACAGCCCTAAGCATCTTAACCGCTTCCCACAGGACAGTTGCTCTAGTCCCCTAATCATTTTGGTTGCTCTTTTCTGCACCTTCTCAAGCTCTGTAATATCCTTTTTTAGGGGTGGTGACCAGAACTGCACACAGTATTCCAAGGGTGGTCTCACCATAGATTTGTACAAGGGCAGTATGATATCAGCAGTTTTATTCTCAATTACTCGTCTAATTATGGCCAGCATGGAGTTGGCCTTTTTCACAGCAGCCGCACACTGGGTCGACATCTTCATTGAGCTATCCACTACAACCCCAAGATCCCTTGCTTGGTCTGTCGCTGCCAGCACAGATCCCATCAGTGCATATGTGATGTTGGGATTTTTTGCCCCAATATGCATCACTTTACACTTACTCACATTGAATCTCATTTGCCATTTCAATGCCCATTCTTCCAGTATGTAGAGATCCTTCTGGAGCTCTTCACAGTCCGATTTTGTTTTAACCACCCTAAATAATTTGGTGTCATCTGCAAACTTGGCTACTTCACTGTTTAACCCCAACTCCAGGTCATTGATGAACAGGTTGAAAAGCACCGGTCCCAACACAGATCCCTGAGGCACCCCACTGCTCACATCTCGCCATTGTGAGAACTGACCATTGATTCCTACTCTCTGCTTCCTATTTTTCAGCCAGCTCTCAATCCACAAGAGGATTTGTCCTCTTTTTTTTTACTTGTTTTTTTTATTATTATTTCTTTGTATACAAGTTTCTAATATATATTACTTATTCAACATACATTGTTTGTATATCGTACTTTTCTCATTCCCTTCCCACCCCTTCTATCCCCCTCCCTATCCCCGCTCTTTCTCCTTGTAATTTTTAGTCTCTTAACCCCAGCCACGGGCACAAAGTCTGGATCTTCCACCGAATGTCTTTTCTTCCTTCCATTGATATCCACTCTAAGTAGGTCTTCCATCTACTCCTGATTTCCCTGTTCTTATCTTCCCATGAAGTATTCTGACGCAACATCTCGACGATATCCGACTGTATAAATTCAAACAAATAGTTGTGCCAGATTTCTATACTCCATTTGCTTTTATCCTTACAACCCAGAGCTATTACTGCTTTGCTTGCTAATAACATAGCCTTGAATGTGGCTTGATCCCTCTTGTTTACCGCCAAGTTCCCTGTTATACTCATTAACATTAGCTTAAAATCTATGGTTAAGTGTACTTTACATATTCTCCTTATAATTTTTAGTATTTGTGTCCAAAAATCCCTAACCTCTGGGCATTCCCACCACATGTGGGAGAACCATCCTTTAGATTGTCTACAATGCCAGCACATGGGGCTTAGTCCTGGAATCATATTTGCTAATTGCGCTGGTGTTTTATACCATTTTGTAAAAAATATATGTTCCAACTCATTAAATTTAATCACTTAAATTTCCTCTAATCCTTTCATAATTTTACCTGCTGTGTTTTCTGATATCTGACCTTCCTTACTCCAAGTTTTTTGTAAATATGATATTGTCTTATCTTTGTTTGATATCATTTTCCTATAAATTTTTCCTGCCAATTCTAGTTTTGATTTTTGTATTTCTTTATATATTTCTTCCATTGGTTCCTCTGACCATATTTCCCCTTTATCATTGATCATTTTAACCCTTCTGTAGAGGCCTGTTGTTTTTAACCAATATTGCTTGCCTATCTCTTCTACTATCTCCTGTAAAGGTTTTAGGGTTCCTCCTCTGTACATATCTCCCAGTCTATAATATCCTATTGATCTTAGGATTTCCCACCATTTACATCCCTTGTTTTGGTGTGCATAGTCTCTAGCGGTGCCCATCTTGAAGTCCCTAGCCATAAAGGTTGCCATTTACTCCATACCTCTAGTGCTGAGCGTCTGGGCCCTATGGTTAATTTTAAATCTTTACTTATAACTTTTGAGAAAATACCAAATCTTCCTATGTCACTGTTGATCTTGTTTTCAAATATAACCCATTTCTGGTCACTTTCTTCCCCTATCTCTAATAATGACTTTAATTGGAAGGCAGCATAGTATCTATTCAAATCAGGGACTCCCCAACCTAATTCTGATCTGTGGCTATATACCAATCTTTTTGAATTCTACATTTTTTGCTATCAAATATCCACCCTCTTATCATTCTATTCCAGTGTTCTATTTTTTTTTGAACTAATTCCTAATGGTATTGTCTGAAATAAATACGTTAACTTTGGCACCCAGAACATTTTAGTACTTCTAATTCTAGAGGAGATTCCTAAGGTTTTATTTCTCCACCTTTTCATATCCTTCTCTATCTTCCTCCATATGTTATTATAATTGACCTCTGATATTCTATTAATATTCTTTTGTAATACTATACCTAAGTATTTAAACTTTTTAGCTCCCATTCCTATATTTATAATTTTATTTATCTCTTTTTTTCATCCTTGTTCACATTGAGATATATAATTTCTGATTTAGCCATATTGACTCTTAACCCTGAACACCTTTCAAAGTCTTCTAATATAATCTTTATTTATTTTATTCCTTCTTTAGGGTTTGTCGTAATAACTATAATGTCGTCAGCAAATAAATTAATTTTCATTTCTTCTTCCTTCATTTTATAGCCTTCTATCCTTGCACTATTTCTTATCCTTTCTGCTAGCTGTTCTATCGCTATGATAAATAAGAGCGGTGAAAACGGACAGCCCTGACGAACTCCTATCTGAATCTGAAAAGCTTGCGAGTGATCATTGTTAACCTTCACCACTGCTGTTCCATCCCTATATATCTCCTGAATTGCATTTAGATAATTACTTCCTATTCCGTACTTGCGCATAACCTGCCACAGTGTCAGGCTGTTATCTCGGTTTCTATGTTGCCTCTGTTCCTCTGCTGAACCGTCCAGACTTCAAGGACGGCTCCACATACCAAAGCCTGGGAACGCTACTCCTGGGAAAGTGTGCTCTGTTTATGCTTTGTGTGCTTTGTAATCTCCCGCCGTTTTCAGGCTTTATATTGCCAACTAACGAGCAAGACACTCATAGCTGTCATTCTATTCTCAATGCACTGTATTGCCTATTTGACCAGTAAAAGCCATCTGCTTGGAATCTAATTGTCTCTGTGGTGATTTCTGGTTCTTTGGGTCAAGAGCTGACATTATGACAGCTATCACTTTCATCACCCTTTTCATCAGTCAGGCTGGAGCCCAGGAGGGTTCGCCTGCCACTCAGATGTGAGCTAAGACAAAGCTCTCGAGTGAGTTTACCGTGACTGGAGCCCCGTGTGGGTCGCCTGCCGCTCGGATGGGAGCTACGACAGAGCTCTCCGAGTGAGCCCGGTGTGGTTTGCCCCGGTCCCGGTGGATCTGTTCCCCGGAGCTGGAGCTCTGGAAGGGTCTCCTCCTTGATACCTTCCTTTGAGGACGCCCTAGACAACGTTCATCGGGCAGAAGTGGAACGTAGCCGCCTGACTGAACTTGTACGGGTGCAGTGTGGAGACCAGCGCCCGCCACAACCTCCTAGTGTCAGATTGTCTAGTGGAGGATGCTCAACTGGCCCGGTTGTGCGGAGCCGGGTTAAAAGCACTGGCAAAACGGATGGTTGCGCTCCTCCACGGAATGACCTCGACCACCGCTTCAATGGCCGGGATTGCTAAGCTGTCAACCCCCGTCTTTGACGTTAACGCAGCGACCTTAGCGGTTCAGGTCCAGCCGCAACTGGATCTTACGGATCAAGCCGGCTCTATTTCGGCATGGGAGCAGGAAGCTCTGCCACTAGTGACCACGACCCTGACCACCAAACTTGAAACGGATCAAGTTTTAGCGGATCGTAAGGGAACCAAAGAGGACTTGCACTATGAGGAAACTCTCTGGACTGCAAACCTCCGAATCAGCCAGCCCCATCGCTTAGGTGATGCGGGCAAGGATATGTTTTTGCTCCGACAGCACAATCGGGAACACATAGACCAGGTGGCCCACTTGCAGGGTCAAATGCACGTTTTGCTTCACGACAATGACTGCTTGCAGCAGATACAAGCCGACCCGGATGGCTCGGCCCCAGCTCCACAACCAGGGTCTCCTGATCAGGCTCAACCACAGCAACCTGCGGCACCTCTGGGCGGAACGCCCATGTTGCCAGTAACTCTAGCAGTGCCTGTGGCGCCAGGAGACCCCAGAGCTCCCGTTCTGCCACCGCCAGGAAGTCCAGGGGCCCCGTTGCTTGGATCTACACCAGCACCCGTACTACCTCCAGTTCCATGGAGACCACCCAAACCGAAGATCTCTTTTGCCGGCTCGGCAGAGATACTACCTTGTCAGCGATCCAAGGTGAGGGGAGACCAAAAGCCTCCCCCTGAAGCCTCCGTTCCCTGCCCGCAGAGATCAGCACGGCCCCCTCGAGTTCGCGAATCCCGATTCCAAAGGGGAGCTTGCCTCGTTTGCGGCGCGAGGAACCACTTTGTTTCAACATGTCCTCAACGCCTGGAACTCCCTCGACCGAATGCATTGCCCCAAGCTAGGGGACGACCTCAACGCAGAGGCACCGCGGCCACCCGCAGTACAGCACCGGGACGGCCCACACCCTCTGCACTCCCTACTTCTGCAGACCCCTCCGGGTCCTGGATTACAAGTGCCCCAGTGGGGGACAATTCTTCGTCTTCGGACAGGGATCCTCCCTGGAATACCCTAGCGTTCACCCTGGACTCTCTTCCTGACCTCTCACAAAACCGGGGAAGGTCTCAACACGGAGGCGCCGCAGCCGCCCGCAGTACATCGCCAGGTTGGTTCACACCCTCTGCACTTCAGTTCAGAGACTCTCCCGATCTTCCTGTTTCTACAGACCCCTCCGGGTCTCGGATTACAAGTGCCCCAGTGGGGGACAATTCTCCATCTTCGGACGGGGATCATCTCCAGGATACCCCAGTGCTAAACCTGGACTCGCCTCTTGACCTGTCTAATAACCGGTCACAGTCTGCGGTGAATGGAACGTCCCCGCAGACCCCCGCAGTTTCTCCTAAAAAACCTACGAAACCGACGAAGGTGAAAGAAGTAGAAAGTACGGTGTATGTGGACGCAGTGTTGCAACACTATAAAGGGGGTCCCCAACTGCCTGTCAAGGCACTTATTGACTCCGGTTGCGCTCGCACTCTCATCAATGAGGCCACATTTGCAGCACTCAAAGTCAAGTCCGAGGCTTTACCAGCCCCCATCCGTTTTGCCCAAATGGATGGGAGCCATTTCAAGGGGGGCCCAGTCGATCATCGCACTATAGGGGTGGCGATGGGAATTGGCTCCCACTGGGAGCAAATAGACTTTACCATAGCCCCTATCCGATTTGAAGTGGTCCTGGGAATTAACTGGATTAAAGGTCATTGTCCCAGTATAGACTGGAAGACGAACACGATCTCTTTTGACAACCCCAAATGCGACCAGCACCGACAGCAAGTTGCGGTGCTGTCTCCACCCGCTTCGGCATTAATCTCCGAAGTCCCATCACCGCCAGCCCTCCCTGATATATACCAGGACTTTGCGGATGTCTTTAACATTAAAGAATGTGATGCCTTACCCCCTCCCACCGGGCTACTGACTGTGCAATTGAAGTGGTGAAGGACTGCACATTAACCAAGAGTAAAATTTACCCAATGAGCACTTCCGAGCGCACTGGACTACGGGACTTTTTGGACAAAAACCTTGCCAGAGGGTTCATTCGCCCATCGAATGCTCCCAACTCAGCCCCCGCGTTTTTCGTCCGAAAAAAGGAAGGCGACCTATGCCTCTGCATTGACTTCCGAAAACTCAATGCAGTTACTCAAGCCAACGCCTACCCTATACCGCTAATTTCAGATATTTTGGGACAACTGCAAGAGGGACGTATTTTCTCCAAATTGGACCTAGTAGAAGCCTACTACCGCGTCCGTATCCGCGAGGGGGACGAACACCTCACTGCCTTCTCTATCTGTTTTGGAATGTTTGAATTCCTTGTGATGCCCTTCGGGTTAAAAGGGGCCCCGGGGGTCTTCATGCAACTCATCAACGAAATCCTCCATGATTTACTGTACCGCGGGGTGGTAGTTTATTTGGATGACATTCTTATTTATTCAAAAACCATGGACGAACACGTCACTTTGGTCCGAGAAGTTCTACACCGCCTACGCAATCACCAACTCTTTGCAAAGCTGGCTAAATGCGAATTTCACCAGAGCAAAATATCTTTCTTGGGATATATAATCTCCCACCATGGCCTTAGCATGGACCCGGCCAAGGTCCAATCCGTCCTCGATTGGACTCCTCCCTCCAACCGCAAGCAAGTACAACAGTTTCTGGGCTTTGCTAATTTCTACCGCGGATTTATCCCTAACTTCGCCCAAATAGCACTGCCCATCACCGACCTTCTGAAAACCAAGGTAAAGAAAGCTCTGCTACATTACCCTCCGCTAAGATACTGTGGACTGATCAATGCCAGACCGCCTTTGTAGCCCTCAAACGCCTTTTCACATCAGAACCTGTGCTACGGCACCCAGACCCAAATCGAATGTTCATTGTACAAGTCGATGCCTCCGACGTAGCTATGGGAGGGGCCCTACTCCAAAGAGGACCAGATGGTCTCCTTCACCCCTGCGCTTACTTCTCAAAGAAATTTGCGCACTCCCAATTGAACTGGCCTATTTGGGAGAAAGAAGCCTCAGCTGTTCACCATTCACTTACTCTATGGCGACAATTCCTGGAAGGGTCTAAAGTCCCCTTCGAAGTTTGGACCGATCACAAGAATCTAGCCGCCCTCACAGGAACCCATAAATTATCCGCGAAACAACAGCGTTGGGTGGAATTCTTTGCTCAGTTTCGTTTTGTCCTGAAGCATGTCCCAGGAAAACAAAACGTCCTCGCAGATGCTCTCTCCCGGTTGCCTCAATACCCGACGAAACTCGATCGGCCAACAAACTCTTTATTTACGCCCGCGCAAAGAGAAGCTCTGCCCGTACTGGCTGTACAAACTCGATCCCAGACGCTGCCCCAGCGAAAGCACACAGTAACCGGCGTGCAAACTCCTCCAGTCCTACCAACTGCCCAGCTGCCCCCGCAACAGAAACCCACGATGACCAGCGCTCCAGCTCCTCCAACCCAACCAGCCGCCCAACCGCCTGCAGTCTGCGCACCACCGCACGTAAGCGCTTCCCCCTCGTCAACCCCCATAACTGCTCCTACTGCCGCTGTAGACAAGGGGGGGGGGGTCCCCGTCTCCGAATCTTTCTTAAATTCCCTTCGGGAACAATGCCTTAGGGAACGCTCTAATCAAATCCTGCCTCCTGGTGTAATCGAACAAGGAGACTCTTGGTACAAAGACTCGAAATTGTATGTGCCCACTACTGCAACCACTTGAAATACCCAGCAAACCCTGGGAAGTGATTGCTATGGATTTTATGACGGATCTCCCTCTCAGCGGGGGAAAAACTGTATTATGGGTTATCACTGACTTATTTTCTAAGCGAATACATTTGGTTCCATGTGCGGGGATCCCCTCTGCTCAGAAATTGGCCCGCCTCTTTGTGTCACATGTCTTTAGACTACATTCGTTTCCGCGCAAGATAATCTGCGACCGCGGAAGTAGTTTCGTTGCTAAGTTTTGGAAAGCTTTTCTCAAATTGGTGGGGGTGGAGCAGGGATTGTCTAGTGCATACCATCCCCAAACGGATGGTCAAACCGAACGTGTTAATGCTGTACTTGAATGTTATTTGCGCTGTTATGTCAATTACCACCAAGATAACTGGGTAGAACTGTTGCCTTTTGCAGAATATGCTTACAATAATGCTGTACATCAGTCCACTGGTTTCAGCCCGTTTTATGCAATATATGGACAGGACTTCGGTCCTATCACCCCAATGGAAGATTTGGAGGGGGAGGGGGATGCCGACATTGCCTCTTGGGCACACACCCTCCGCACCACATGGCCCTGGCTGATTAGCAACCTTGACCGAGCCAAGCGCAAATACAAAGCACAGGCTGATAAGCATCGGTCCCCCGGCGGGGACCTACAAGTGGGTAACCTGGTATACCTATCCACCAAAAACCTGCGTTCCACCCGCCCGTGCCATAAGCTCAACGCTAAGTACATTGGCCCATTCCCCATCAGTCGCATCATAAATCCTGTCACGGTGGAACTATCCCCAAAACCTTAAGGCGTGTGCACCCCGTTTTCCACATCAGCCTCCTGAAACCCCATATTGCTTCTCCGCAATGGCATCCAGAACTGCCTCCTGAACAGCCCATAATGGTGGGGGGGGGAGGAACATTTCGAGGTCTCCAAAATCCTAGACTCCCGTATTCACCATGGGGTCTTGCAATACTTGGTCCGCTAGAAACACTTCCCCCCTGCCTATGACGAATGGGTTCGCGCACGAGATGTCTCCGCCCCCAAACTCGTCAACGCCTTTCACATTGCCTACCCAGGCAGACCGGCCCCCTTGCAGGATGGGAGGGGGCCTTAAGGGGAGCAGGATGTCAGGCTGTTATCTCGGTTTCTATGTTGCCTCTGTTCCTCTGCTGAACCGTCCAGACTTCAAGGACGGCTCCACATACCAAAGCCTGGGAACGCTACTCCTGGGAAAGTGTGCTCTGTTTATGCTTTGTGTGCTTTGTAATCTCCCGCCGTTTTCAGGCTTTATATTGCCAACTAACGAGCAAGACACTCATAGCTGTCATTCTATTCTCAATGCACTGTATTGCCTATTTGACCAGTAAAAGCCATCTGCTTGGAATCTAATTGTCTCTGTGGTGATTTCTGGTTCTTTGGGTCAAGAGCTGACACACAGGTACTCTTGGGAAAGAGTGTCAAAGGCTTTGAATACATCCAGTTTTAGGACACCCAATTTTTTCTGTTGGCCATGGTGCAGGATGTTAATTATATTTCTAATAGGGTGTGCTATATTCCTGTCTTTTACAAATCCATACTGGTCCTCTTTTATTATATTTGGGATAACCCTCTTTAGTCTATTTGCCAATATTTTTGCGAATATTTTATAGTCTTGGTTAAGAAGACTTATAGGTCTATATGACCCTACCTCTTCAGGGTCCTTCTGTGGTTTTAAAATCACTATTATTTCTGTTTGTCTCCATGAGTCTGGAGCTTTCTTACCCTTCAAGACTTCATTAAACACCGACTGAAGTTCTGGGGCTAGGATTTCTGCCATTTCCTTGTAAAATTCACCTGTAAACCCATCTAGACCTGGTGATTTGCCTTTTTTCGATTCTTTAATTACGTCTCTTATCTCTTGCAATGTGATATCCTCTTCCAATTTAGCTTTCTCAGACTCCTTCAATATTGAGTTAATGTCTTCTTCAAAACCTACTGTATCCCTCTTCTTATATAAATTTTTGTAAAAAGACTCAAACGCCTCCGTAATTTCTTTAGGGTTTTGTGATGTTTGGTTATTAACTTTTATACTTTTGACCCTTTGTTTTTCCTTTCTATTTTTCAGATAATTAGCCAGTCTTTTTGCTGAGTTTATGCTATTTCTTTGGAATTCATTCCTCACCATAACTTCCATATTGTTGCTAAATCTAAAGCCTCTAACTTTTTTTTAAGTTCCGAAATTTGTCTCTGTACACTGGGGTTGTATCTGTTCATTTGTTTACTTTGTAACCTTTCCAATTCCTGGATTTTAAGTTGTCTTTTTTTGTACCACTCTCTTTTTATAATTCTTTCTTTTTTTATGCAATACCCCCTTATCATCGCCTTTGCAGCGTCCCATAAGATATTGGTAGTGACCGTCCCTCTGTTTTCCTCAAAATACAGCCTTATCTGCTCTTTCATATACTGTCTATCCTTTTCCTTAACCATTATAAGATTATCTTTGTCTTTTTTTTTGTTCTTGGTTTATTACTATTTCAAAACTTATTGGAGCATGGTCAGATATCCAGATTGGGTGAGTTATAATTCCTTTTATGTTCATGTCGCTACTCTTTCCTAGGATTATATAATCTATACTTGATGCTGTTTTATGTTTATTAGATATGTGAGTGGGTTTGGGTTGTAAGCCCATAAATTCATGCACCTCTTTCAGACCCCATTCTCCCAAATTAATTGTTTTATCTTTTGTAATATCGATATTAAGATCCCCTGCTGTAATAATTTCACCCTCTGAAAATTGTTTGGTTTTTAAAAAAATTCTGTGTAAGAACTTCTTTTGCCCTTTATTTGGGGCATAAATATTTACTATTGTATACCTCTTACCTTCCAATTTAAATTTAACTAATAAGTATCTACCGTCTCTATCTACTATTTTTTCCACTTCCTCCACTTTATATTTCTTATGAATCAAGACTGCTACCCCTTTGACCTTAGTATCACTTCTAGCTTCTGCTAATGTCACCCAGGCCGTATCCTTTAAAAGCGGCTTATTATCATTTTTTTTCTTGTGTGTTTCCTGGAGGCATATTACATCAGTCTTTTGGTCTCTTGCCAGTTTAGATATTCTGTATCTGTTAAGATCCAAAGTTAATCCATTGACATTCAGTGTCAGTAATCTTATTAACCTATCCATATTCCTTATTATTTTGGGTCTTAAGGCTCCGTGGCTGAGGGTATTTTATATAGTTTGCTAACCCACCCCTTCCCTTTCCTGCCCCCCCTGTGGTAGAGAAGCCATTTGGGGATAAATAGACATCCCCTCTCTCCACCTCATGGAGTGCATGCATCCCCTCCCTCTCCTAAACTCTCTTAAATATTATACTTTAGCTCAATTAACATTTGTATACTTCCCTTTTAGGTAGTTCCACTTTGTGAGTCTGTCCTAGGACGTTTTTCAGCTCTTCCTAACCCTCCTTCCTCAGGGTCCTCTTCAAATTCTGCTTCTTCTTCCATTTCTTGCTCACTGATATCTTCTGTATCAATTCCCAACTGTTTTAGTAGTTCTTTCGCTTCAGAGGTATTGCGTGCCATGAGCCTCTTTCCATCTTTGAAGATAATTATTGAGTATGGGTAATCCCATGTAAATTTTACATTATTTACATGCAGCTTTTGGGCATAAGGACGCATTAAATTCTTTTTCTTGAGAGTCTCTTGGCAAAAGTCCTGTCTCACCCATACTCTTCTCCCTCTGAAGCACAGGTCCTTGTTCTTGTTCAGTTCTTTATATACTTGTTTTGACATTTTTCTCTTGAGAATTTGATTATAACATCAAGGGGGACTCCCCCCTCTTCTTTGCAAGCGGTGTGCTCGTTCTATTTCTTCTGGTTGTAGCTTGACTCCATTATCTGCAAGCCACTCCTTAAGAGTCCCTTCTAAACTCTTGGCAGAAACATCTTCAGAAATCCCTGCCAAAATTAAATTAGCCCTTCTGTTGCGGTCAGAGAGTTCATTAATTTGCCGGGTTAAGTGAGCAATCTTCTGCACATTTTCTGTTGCAAGTTCTTTTGCGGAAGAAGCTATTTGCTTAATCCCTGCTAACTCCTTTCCCACATTAGCGACGACGTCCCATATAGACTTAATTTCTTCGCTCATTTTATTTTGAAATGCTAACACTGTGTTATGAAGAGCAGTTATTTGCTCTGATAGTTCCTTGATATTCTTTGCCATCTTTAGAAGCTGATTAGAGGAGTTAATGAATAAGCTGTTTGCAGCCACAAGGCATTCCCACACAGAAGAGCTATAAATAAAGCAGTCTTACCGATGTTGAAATTCCAAATTTTATCTCCTCTGCTTCTCTTAGTTTTTCTCCCCTCTTATTTCGTTGTATATGCTAGAACTCCCTTATTTACATTCTTTTTGAGCTATAAATTCTTTAGTTCAAAGGAGAGCTCGGAGTACAGCGTCTGTCTTGGTTTAGCGCATGCGTACACTCCAGTGTTGGTGTTTGGAAGAAGTATCAGACACCACAGCAGCGAGTAAATACAGCAGAGTCAGCACGTAGTATAAAAGTGCTATTTTATTATACAGTGACAAAATGCTACACAAAGCATCTACTTCTCACAACCCACAACCCAATACATATATGATACACTTATATACATATCTGGCATAGTCTCCCAGCCAATCAACTGTTGGCTGCCTTGTCTCCAGGACCATCTAGCTCAATCCAGTACAAGCCAGTTTTTCTGCTCAGTCATTGAGCTGTCATGTGACACCACCAATCACCTGGCTGTCACTTCGATCCTTTACATCTGCTTGCCATGTGCAGTCTTACATGTCAACACTCCTCCTAGACTGACATTGCAAGCCCCAATGAATCCCGAAATTTCACAAATTTCTCCACTGGTAAACATTTGGTAAAAACATCAGCAATGTTGTCACTTGAAGCACAATGTTCCAGTTTTATAAACCCATTGTTCACCGCTTCCCTGACATTGTTGTATCTTATATTGATGTGTTTACTCCTAGTTCTGATGCCTAGGTCTCCTGCCAACTGCTGCGCTGCTGTATTATCACAAAATAACCTTACAGGCAGACTCCATTGCAGGTTTAAATCTTTAACCAGTTGTTGTAGCCACTCCAACTGTATCTCACAGTCACTAATGGCTGAGTATTCAGCTTCACACATACTAGTGGAGACGTGAGTTTGTTTCAAAGACTTCCACATGATGACGGCCCCATGCAGATACACCGCATACCCTGTAGTGGATTTCCCGTCTTCCCTGTCTCCCCAACTAGCATCACTGTAAACAGTGACTGGCTCCTCCTCATCAGCTTTGAGTTTTAACTTAGATGAAGAAGTGCCCTTCAGATACCGCAGCACTCTCTTTGCTGCTATCCAGTCTTTTTCATAAGGACAAGCACACCTTTGACACAATAAATGTACAGCCATACAAATATCAGGTCTAGTCCAACAAGATAAGTATAGCAATGACCCCACCAGGGACTGATATAGCACCTTGTTGTGGAACTCTTTGTCATCCACCTCCCGGGCATACCCTGTTGTCATGGGGGTATCAGTGCACTTGGCTTCTGCCATTCCAAATTTCTTTAGAAGCTGTTCAATTTTCTTGGTTTGGTTTAATTCAAAACACCCCTCTGAGTCTCTGGTTATTTCAACCCCCAGATAGTTTCGAATATTCCCCAAATGCTTCATTTTGAACACACTCCCAGCAGCCTGTTTGAACCATTGCAATTGTTCCTCTGTGTGGAACATCAGACAAAGGTCATCCACATAAACCATGAGCACACATTCCGTGTCACCCACGCATTTAGTGAACATGCAAGGATCTGCCACTCCTTGCTTGGAACCTAGTTTAATTAAGGCCTTGCTAAGGCATTGTGACCATGCCCGAGCACTTTGTTTTAAACCATAGATGGCCTTATGCAGTCTCAGCACTCCCAGCTCATCTTTGCTTGCAAACCCAGGAATTTGTTCCATTTATTATTCCTCACTCAGATTTGCATTCAGGTAGGCAGTAGTAAAATCAAAATGATGCACCTGCATACTGTCCCTTGCAGCCTTGCACAGTGCAGCTTTTAAAGACTCTGATTTTACAGTTGGGGCAAACACACTTGATCAGGCAGGTGAGTCAGGGAAAATACCTTGTTATCCTGGAGAGAGTCATACTCTGACTTCATGGCTTCAAGCCAACCCTCCTTTTCTTTCCCTTCTAGCAACAACACCTCCTGGTAACTTTGTGGCTCCTTCACATACACATGGTTAACATCATTTGTTTCAAAACCATATCTTACAGGAGGAACTCCCTTGTTGCTCCTGCTTGACACTCTAGGCACAGACCTTCCACCTTGTTCACTCTCTGATGAGGCCCTACTAGGAGATCCCTCCAGTTCCACCTCATTCTCATCATGAGAGCTGTTAGACAAAGGAAGTATCTGCTGAGACACCTGATGCCCATGGATCTTATCCCAATTACTATTTTCACAGAAATTGGCTGATCTGCTGTAACTCAGACAATTGTGTTCATTGGCAAACCTGTAGGCTTTCATGCCTGTTTGATACCCTAGGAAAGTGAGCTTTTTGGCTCTAGCTCCTCCTTTCCTTCTCTGGTTTAAAGGCACATTTACCCAGGCTTTCACTCCAAACACTCTGAGATAGCTCAGACTCGGGTCCTTTTTGTACAGTGCCCTGTATGGGATATCATCTATGGATCTGGTCCAGATCCGATTAGAAATATAACAAGCTGCCTTTAAAGCCTCAGCCCAGAAAGTCATAGGCAGTTCTGCATCTCGCAGCATGGCTTACATTTTTGTTTGCAACATCCCACCATGCCTTTCTGCAATACCATTTTCCTGGGGGGTTGAAACATTAGCCACCCTGTGTTGCACACCTTGCTGCTGCAACCACTTGGCAAATGCATTGGACATGTACTCGCCCCCAAAGTCTGTCTGTAAAGCACTTAGCTCTTGACCAAGCTGCTTCTGTACTCTTCTAGTCCAGTACTTGAAGGTCTCAAACACATCTGATTTCTTTTTGATGGGAAACACCCAGGTGAATCTGCTGTGATCATCTGTTAAAATTAATGCGTACCGGTTCCCTGAATGGCTCTCTCTAAAAGGACCTATGACATCGCTGTGACATAGCTTTAGAGCTCTTTCAGACCTTCTATCACTGTGTCTAGCCACTGGGTAGGCTTTAGATTTGACACACTTACAGACCTCACAGTCTAGAAACCTTTCACACTTTTTCACTTTCTCTTTACCCAGTAGAGATAGTGTTTTATTTATTGCCTCATATCCAGAATGAGCCAGACGTCTATGCAATAAATGAATGCAGCTGTCATGCAAGCTTAGCCTTCACATGAACATTTTCCACCACATATACATTATGGCATAGCTTCCCTCTCAGAAGCACTTCTCCATTCTTTGCTATCTGGCATGATTTTTCAGCAAAAGTCACAGTAAACCCTGCATTATCTAATGCAGACACTTAGCAAATTTGTTTCAATAGTGGGCACACAAAGCACCTTTTTAAAGACATAGTCCAGTGCAGGGAACCTCACACTTCCCTCACACACCACATCTGCGTTGCTTCCATCAGCCAAGCTTACATGCTTCAGGCTTGAACTGTGTGATTCCTGTAATAGCTCCTTACTCTGGCAAATTGTTTGTGAAGCTCCAGAGTCTAGGATCCACATGCCAGTAGAGTCATTAGTCTCTGTCCTCACCAATGACGCTGTCTGGCTTCTGGCTGCGCCTGCTGATGACTGCTCCCCTCGACTCTTTTTCTTGACGTCAGGGCAGTCACGTTTTAAATGCCCTTTCTGACCACACAAAAAGCATCTTCTTACATTTAAAGCCACATGTTGTAAATCCAACGACAGGTGCTTTTTCTCTGCAAACTTTTCTCTGTTATCTTTTCCTCCCTCGGACCGGGCAGGCTTCCCAGATGCCGACGCAATCAATCTCCGTTCAAACTCCAACAAACGCCCAGCCGTATACTCCCACGTCAGCTGGCCTGTGTCCAGAGACTCCAAAGAAGTGATTAACATATTGTAATCCTCTGACAGAGAGCTTAATAGTATGAAGACCTTGTCTTCCTCCAACACAGCTTTCCCCCTCTGTTCCAGCATTTGAAAGCACTCTGCTAAAGAGTTCATGTGCAATCTCACTGGCGCTCCACTTTTCAAAACCGTCCGATACATCCTTCGGGTGATAGCCATCAAAGAGCCAGCTGTCTTTTGTACATAAACTTGTTTAAGGGAATTCCAAGCTGTTTTCGCCTTCAAAGCTCCCGTAATATAAACAAGCTGGTCGTCTGCCACGCTCAGCACTATGGTCGCTAGTGCCTTCTCATATTTAATTACGTCTTGAGCTGTTTCTGGGTCTGGGGGGTCAGCTACATAATTCCACAACGCCTCTCTCTTGAGATAGTGCTGCATTCGCAATGCCCAGACCTCATAGTTGGTGGAGGTGAGCTTGTCCACAAGCAACGCTGTAGCCGCCTGTGCCATGTCGTCAGCACCCGGCACCTCAAGCTCTGTATCGCTCTCCTCCTCCGCCCCCAACAACTCACTGCCAGCAGATAGGCTCGCCTCCTCCTCTGCTCCCGACAATTCACTGCCAGCAGATAGGCTTGCCTTCTCCTCTGCTCCGTCTGAATTCACCTCAGACATTCACTCGCTCCCACTGCAGTCCACGGCACTTGTTCCACAGATAAACCTCTGTTCAGAACCTCCAGCACCTAGCGCAGTCATTCTGGGCCCATAGCCCTGTTGGTGTTTGGAAGAAGTATCAGACACCACAGCAGCGAGTAAATACAGCAGAGTCAGCAAGTAGTATAAAAGTGCTATTTTATTATACAGTGACAAAATGCTACGCAAAGCATCTACTTCTCACAACCCACAACCCAATACATATATGATACACTTATATACATATCTGGCATAGTCTCCCAGCCAATCAACTGTTGGCTGCCTTGTCTCCAGGACCATCTAGCTCAGTCCAGTACAAGCCAGTTTTTCTGCTCAATCATTGAGCTGTCATGTGACACCACCAATCACCTGGCTGTCACTTCGATCCTTACATCTGCTTGCCATGTGCAGTCTTACATGTCAACACCCAGAGGACTTGTCCTCTTATCCCATGACTATGGAGTTTGCTTAGCAGTCTTTGGTGGGGGACTTTGTCAAAAGCTTTTTGAAAATCCAAATACACAATGTCCACAGACTCATTCCTGTCCACATGCTTACTGACACTTTCAAAAAACTCTAATAGGTTAGTGAGACAGGACCTACCTTTAGAGAAGCCATGTTGGGTTTTGCTCAGCAGACCTGACCCTTTTATGTGCTTGACAATTCTATCTTTAATACTGCTTTCCATCAATTTATCCGGAACAGACGTTAAGCTAACTGGCCTGTAATTTCCTGGGTCCCCCCTGGAACCTTTTTTATAAATGGGTATTACATTGGCCATTCTCCAGTCCTCTGGTACAGAGACTGATCGAAGGGACATATTACATATCTTTGTTAGAAGTTTCCTAATAGGACTTGGTCTCCACACCCCTCCAGACCATATTCATCGCTCTCCTCTGGACATGTTCCAGCTTGTCTACATCCTTCTTAAATTGTGGTGCCCCAAACTGAACACAATACTCTAGGTGAGGTCTAACCAGAGCAGAGTAAAGTGATACCATTACTTCGCATGATCTGGACACTATACTTCTGTTGATGCATCCGAAGATTGCATTTGCCTTTTTACCGTATCACACTCATGTTCAGTGTTTGGTCTACTAAGACCCCTAGATCCTTTTCGCACACACTACTGCTAAGACAAGTCTCCCCCATCCTATAATTATGCATTTGATTTTTCCTACCTAAATGCAGAACTTTACATTTATTTTTGTTGGTGCATTTTATTAGTTTTAGCCCAATTCTCCAGCCTGTCAAGATCATCCTGTATCCTGGCTCTATCTTCTACCGTATGTGCTACCCTTCCCAATTTAGTATCATCTGTAGATTTAATAAGCATCCCCTCTATTCCTTCATCCAAATCATTTATAAAGATGTTGAACAACACAGGGCCCAGAACAGATCCCTGAGGCACTCCACTAGTCACTCCTCTCCAAGTGGATGAGGAACCATTAAGGTTCCTTTGGGGAACTCGTTGGGTGCACATTGTCAACCAGTTACAGATCCACCTAACAGTAATAGGGTCTAAATCACATTTTCCCTATTTGTCAACAAGAATATTATGTGGAACCTTATCAAAAGCATAACTGAAATCAAGATAAACTATGTCTACTGCATTCCCCTGAACCAGCAAGGTAGTAACTTTCTCAAAAAAGGATATAAGATTAGTGTGACATGACTTGTTCTTGAGAAACCCGTGCTGGCTCTTAGTAATCAGATCCATGGGAAAGGGGTTTCTAAATATAGTCGTATTTAGAGGAGGCACCATCATAGTGCTTAATGCCAATGGATCCTACAAGGTAGCTTTTCAGAAGGTAAGCTGCAAAGAAAGATAGGAAAAGAAAAACAGGAGCTTGTTTCTGCTTGATGAGCAGCCACAAATCAATTAGAATATAATCTGAAACATAATACCATTGAAAAGGGTGAGATATTTAATTGAATTTAGGGAAGGAAAAATTGTTACAAAACTAGCTTTATGGAATCATGCATCCATCCGAAAGGATTTTTACATAAAATCAAATGTATTGTGCTTAGTTGCTTTATTGTATATTCTGGTTACTATACACAATAATAGATTTGGAAAAGAATTCTGTAGTAGGCTTCCATACAACATAAAGAAAATACAAGGAGATTTCATGTGAATGCAGAATGTAAGGCTAGAGAGAGGAATCTGCTCCTCAAGGCCTGCAGTCTTTCGCAGGTCCAGCCATGGTGAAGTTAGGGCAGAATTGGGAGGGTCCAAGATGGCACCTGGGGTATCCTGATGGGTCACCGGCAGAGTCTGATAGCAGGATCAAGCCATCAGACAGGCATTTTAAGGGTTCTGAGAAATACTGAGGAGCCCTGCTTCCATTTTCTAAAGATTGTTTTATTTCTTATTATTTATAACATTTATACCCTGCTTTTCTGCCTTTATAAGAGCCACCGAGCCAGCTAACAATTTAAAAGATACATTATAAAACCAGTATTATAAAAACATACATTATAAAATATTAGATTTGTTAGGAACTGGGCAACATTTTGGGAAAAGCTGGGCCTGTACAAAAAGGGTGAACTCCTCTTGAACCAGGATGGAACCAGACTGTTGACGCATAACATAAAAAGGATGGCACAGCAGCTTTTAAACTGAACCTAGGAGGAAAGCTAACAGGAGCTGAGATGCATCCGGAGTGGGCAGAATCATTGTAAATGGGAAAAGGGTCAAATACTTCCAATTGTCCATATGGAGATGGGGTAGATAAAGCAGGGTAGCCACACAATACAGTTGCCAAGTGGTGGCTGGAGAGCTCCTGGTATTACAACTGATCTCCAGGCGACAGAGATCAGTTCACCTGAAGAAAATGGCCACTTTGGAAGGTGGACTCTATGGCATTCAGCGCATTCCTGAAGAGGAGGGCCAAATGCTCTTAGGAGCCGGCGTGACCCCTACACCAGCGGCTGTGTCATTTGCACTGTGCAAACTGGTACAGATGCCGGCATTGGGGCACTTACACTGGCCCCCCTGGACTGCCAGTGTTCTCCCAGCACAAGTCCCTGCGCCGACGATACGGGAGGCATTCCCGGGGTATTCTGTGGGGCAGAGCTACAAACCCCTTTCACCCTGGGAACGCCGCCTGGGATGGTGGCAGTCCTGCACCACCTTTTGAGGTGGCGCAAGCCTGCTTTTCTCTATGAGGGGGGAAAGGGGTTTTCATTTCTTTTCTTTTTTCATTTTAGAAAAGAGGCTTTCCCCCCTCCACAGCGACTGGGAAGCCTCTGAGGAGACTTCTCAGCTGTGCCATCCTGGCCACTGCAGTTTTCCCTCCCTCAAGAATGGGATGGTTATGCCCTAATGAAGTTCCTCCCCTCCCCAAACCTTGTCCTCCTCAGGCTCTGCCCCCAAAAGCTCCCAGAGCTGGCAGCCCTTCCACTCAAGGAGGTCCAAGAGCACACGAGGCAAGTCAAAAGAGAGACAATGTGGAGGTGTTTCTATGCTAATGCCAGAAGTCTCCAAGTGAAAATTTTGGGGAGGGGGAGGAGTTAGAGTGCTTGGTTTCAAGGGAAACATAGATATAGTGAGCATCGCAGAAACCTGGTGGAAGGGAGAGAACCAGTGGAATATGGTAATCCCTGGATACAAACTTTATAGAAATGACAGTGAAGGATGCATTGATGGGGTGTTGCTATGTAGGTCAAGGACAGCATAGTGTCTAATAAACTAGAAACCATAAAAAGGGCAGATTCAGCTACAGAATCCTTGTGGGTGACAATACCAGGCCCCAAAGGTAATTTAGTACTGGGGAATGTTATATTGGCCCTACGACCAAAAGGCTCAGGATGTGGAGATGGAGAATGAAATCAGGAAGGCTTCCAAAAGAGATGAAGTAGTAATAATGGGCCACTTTAACTACCCTCATATTGACTGGATAAATACATGCTCCAGTCAAGCCAAAGAGAGAAAATTACTAGATGTCCTCAATGACTGTAACCTCGAACAGTTGGTCATGGACCCAACCAGAGGGGAGGCAACCCTGGATTTAATCCTCAGTGGGGCAGCCAGATATGTAGTGCAGGATGTGTATGTAATTTAAACCAATTAGCAACAGTGGCCACAATGGCATCAAATTTAATTTATATGTATGTGGAAAGGTGCCTGGATTAGGGTTAGGTGCCTGGGAAATCTCACATATTTATATTTGAGTTTAAAAGAGGAAACTCCTAAAATGAGGAATCTGGTAAAAAGGAAGTTGAAAGGAACAGTTAGGAGGGTTGAATCTCAGGAAAAGGTTTGGGGGTTACTCAAGACCTCAATACTAGAGGCTCAGTTAGATTGTATACTACAGGTCAGGAAAGGTAGGATAAAGTGATTGCTGAGAAGCTAAATGATTTCTTCTCACCTGTCTTCACTTTTAAAGATATAGGACAGATACCTTTTCCAGGACACATGTTTTTTGGAGGGGAGAATGAGGCGCTGGGGCAAATATTGGTAACAAGGCAGGAAGTTCTAGAATGTATAGACAAACTGCACACTAACAAGTCACAGGGACCAGACGGTATTCATACTAGAGTTCTTGAGGAACTCAAATGGAAAACTGCTGAACATCTAACAATGTAACATGTCCCTACGATCAACCTCTCTACCAGAGGAGTGGAGAATGGCCAATGTAACACCCATTTATAAAAAGGATTCCAAGTGGGATCAATGGAATTACAGTCCAGTTAGCTTAACGTCTGTTCCAGATAAATTGTATATTTGGATTTCCAAAAGGCTTTCGACAAAGTCCCCCACCAAAAACTACTAAGCAAACTTCATAGTCATGGGATAAGAGGACAAGTCCTCTTATGGATTGAGAGCTGGCTGAAAAATAGGAAGCAGAGAGTGGGAATCAATGGTCAGTGGGGTCCCTCAGGGATCTGTGTGGGGACCGGTGCTTTTCAGCCTGTTCATCAATGACCTGGAGTTGGGGGTGAACAACGAGGTGGCCAAATTTGCAGATGACACCCAATTATTTAGGGTGCTTAAAACAAAAACAGGTTGTGAAGCGCTCCAAAAGGATCTAACTAGAGGAATGGGCATTAAAATGTCAAATGAGATTCAATATGAGCAAGTGGAAAGTGATGTATATCAGGGAAAAATATTCCAATTTCACATATACTGTATATACTCGCGTATAAGCTGAGTTTTTCAGCCCAAAAAAGGGCTGAGAAAGCCCAACTCGGCTTATACGCAGGTCAATACGGTACTTAGAAGGGAGGGGGGACTTACCGCCACCGCCGCCTGCCCGTGCGCCTTCCCTGCGGGCTAGGAGCGGCCTGCGGGGCCTCCTGCGCACAGGGAGGGGGCCGCCGCCACCGCCTGCCTACGCGCCTGGAGCCCAGTCAGGTAAGCCTGCGGGGGGGGGGAGGGGGTGCATTTTCCCCTCGGCTTATATGCGGGTGCCTAATTCTTCCCCATTTTGGGGGTGAAATTAGGCACCTCGGCTTATACTCGGGTCGGCTTATACCCGAGTATATACTGTACACTTATGGGTCTGCACTTCAGCAGACGCTTTTCCCCATCCTGCATTTCTGCATCTGAATGGATACTATTCTTTAAGAATTTTTTTTCATCTGAAGATAGACCACCATATGTATCGACTCCTACTGACCTCCCCTCTTGGCCTGCTTTTACAAATAGGGTTGCCAACCTCCTGGTACCAGCTGGAGATCTCCTGCTATTATAACTGATCTCAAGCCGATAGAGATCAGCTCACCTGGATAAAATGGCCGCTTTGGCAATTGGACTCTATGGCATTGAAGTCCATCCCCTCCCCAAACCCTGCGCTCCTCAGGCTCTGCCCCCAAAACATCTTGCCGGTGGCGAAGAGGACCCGGCAACACTAATTACAAAGCAGGAAGTAATTTGTATGATCAAACATTTATGCCCAGGGAAGGCTCCAGGCCTGGACTTGGTACCTAATAATCTATTTAAGATAAACCCAATGCACAGGGCTACAATTTTAGCCCCAGTTTTCTCTGAAATCAATCATACAGGAAAGATCCCCCCAATCTGGAAACATTCTATCATTGTGCTAAAGAAAGGCTCCAAGGCAGATCCAGCAAACTACCATTCTAACTTCGGTGGGGAAGTTATACACCTCATATTTATATCTCAAATTAGAGGAGTGGATAACCTGTAACAACATATTAGGACCTGAGCAAATTGACTTTAGGAAGAACTTTGCTCCTTAAGACCGTTGCTTGATCTTAGCCCATTTAGTTGAAAAATCTGCCTTTTCATCTAAAGGTAAACTATATGTTGCATTTATAGACTTGGAGCCAGCTTTCAAGGTAACCCTCCAGATGTTTATGCAAGGTAACCCTCCAGATGTGGAAGGCTGGGTCTGGCATGCAGCCGACATCGAGAATCGAAAGCAGTTACTACTCTTGTCCAAACAACGTACAGGTCGAGAGACCAAAGTCCGTGGAGACAGGCCAGGCGGTCCGAAGGACTCTCGTTTCCCCTCGGGGGGAGGACCGTCGGTGGCGGAACACTGCAAGCGCTTCGAGAGCGGGGCCTGTCTCGTTTGCGGAGGTAAGGGACACTTTGCTTCTCAGTGCCCTTCCCAGGCCGGTCACCCGGGACCATCCCAGCCGGCAGCGACCGAACTGGAGAAAGCTCACGCTGAAGGACAACCTCGACGCCGGAGTGGCGCACCTGGCAGACGGAGTACGCCTTCGGCTCTACAAGCACAAACCGACCCTGGAGCGTCGAAAGCTCCTGGCCCATCGGGGCCACGGATTACAAACGAAACCTTGGGCTCTTCGGAGTCACAGATTACAAATCCCGAGTTGACCTCCTCCAGTGACGAGGAGGAATGGGACCCGACGGCAAAAAATGCCGCCGGTCTGGTGTAAAGGGGGCTCCTCAGCAGACCGCTCCGGACCTTGTGCAGGGAGCTCCAATTATGGTAAGCGATCAGGAGGACAATGTATATGTAAAAGTTACCCTCACGTTGCCAAAAGGGGGACCTTTGGTGAGAGTAACGGCCCTCGTTGATTCTGGCTGTGCTCGCACCCTGAGAAGTGAGGAAGTCGCCCAGCAATTGCGGGTGAAAAGGGTGCGGTTGCCCAAGCCCATCCGATTTTCCCAGATGGACGGTAGTGACTTTAGAGGGGGTCCAGTCACCCACCGCATGGCCGCGGTGGTAATGGGCATGAGGGAACATTGGGAGCGGCTTCATTTTACCATTGCCCCCATCAAGACTCCCGTTGTTTTGGGGATGAATTGGTTGCTGGGACATAACCCATCCATAGACTGGGTTGAACGGACCCTTACTTTTCCCCACTCCCTATGTGAGCGCCACGGAAAGGAAAGGGCGCTTAAAAGCCAGGCGGCTGCCTTGGTAGAAACACCGCCAGCCGAGGCTTTCAAGTCACAGCTCCCTAAAGAATATGCCCAGTTTGCCGATGCGTTCGATGTTCGGGAATGTGATGAATTGCCCCCTCACCGGGATACCGATTGCGCGATTGAAGTGGTGGGGGACGGCAAGCTGTCTAAAGGGAAGATTTATCCCATGAGCCCAAACGAAAAGGCCGTGTTACAGGACTATTTGGACACCAATTTGGCACGGGGTTTCATTCGCCCCTCCAAGGCACCGTATTCGGCCCCCGCCTTCTTTGTAAAGAAGAAAACGGGGGATTTAAGACTGTGTATTGATTTTCGTAGACTGAATGTGGTCACTCAGTCTAATGCATACCCCCTCCCTCTCATTCCAGACCTGCTCGCACAATTGAAGGAGGGCCAGATTTTCACTAAACTGGACTTAGTGGAAGCCTACCATCGCATCCGAATAAGGGAAGGGGACGAACTTAAAACCGCTTTTTCTTGCTGTTTTGGGATGTTTGAGTATTTAGTGATGCCCTTCGGACTTACGGGGGCTCCGAGTGTGTTCATGCAGTTTATTAACGAAGTTCTACATGATTTGTTATTCCATGGAGTTATTGTTTATCTGGATGATATTCTCATTTATACCAAAACAATGGAGGAACACATACGGTTGGTGCGAGAAGTGTTGCAGCGGTTGCGCGCCCATAAACTGTTTGCCAAAGTTTCTAAGTGTGACTTTAACCAGCCTTCCACTACCTTTTAGGGTATGTCATATCCCACCAAGGCTTAGAAATGGATCCCGACAAGGTTCAGGCGGTGGTCGAGTGGGACCCCCCCACTACGCGTAGGCAATTACAGCAATTCCTGGGTTTTGCAAATTTTTATTGGAACTTTATTTCAAACTTTGCTCAGGTGGCGCTCCCTCTTACCTCGCTGTTGCACACGAAAGGGAAGGGAGCGGCTGCCACATTACCGTCTGCTAAACTACAGTGGACATCAGACTGTCAGCAAGCGTTTGAGACGCTCAAGTGGTTATTTACGTCTGAACCCGTTCTCACTCACCCTGACTGTGAGAAACCTTTCGTAGTCCAAGTAGATGCTTCTGACGTTGCCATGGGGGGAGCCCTCCTGCAACGGGACGAGGGCGGCCAGTTGAAACCGTGTGCTTACTTTTCTAAAAAATTCTCCCAATCTGAAATAAACTGGGCCATATGGGAGAAAGAGGCAGCGGCTGTAAAACATGCTCTCACCATTTGGAGACATTTCCTGGAAGGGGAGGAGGTTCCCTTTGAGGTCTGGAGCGATCACAAAAATCTAGAAGCCTTAAAAGGGACTAGAAAGCTAACGGCAAAACAGGTTCATTGGGCGCAGTTTTTTTTGCCAAATTCCGGTTTGTCCTTAAACATGTGCCTGGCAAGGACAATTCTTTGGCGGATGCCTTGTCCCGACTTCCCCAATATCGGAATGACTTTGACCGACCGCTTGAGTCTTTGTTCACCCCGGAACAGAGGGGAGAAGTGCCGGGACTGTCAGTAACCACCCAGTCTCAAGCTCCAGCTAATGACTCTGCTCCTCTTCAAGGAGTTCCAGAGACTTTTCAGCTGAGGCTAAAGGAAGCCTCGCAGTTGGAGGAAGAGAATCAGACCCTTCCCCCGAACCTTACCCGACAGGGGGCTTTTTGGCTTCAGGGAAATAGACTGTATGTACCAGAGACTCTTAGAAAAGAGGTGTTGGGAATGGTACATGGGGCCAAACTTGCAGGACATTTTGGGTTTGTCAAATCATTGCATTTGCTGCGACGTCAGTTTTGGTGGCCAGGCATGAGAGCCGATGTTGACTTGTTTGTGCGCAGTTGTCCCACCTGCTCTACTGCAAAGAAACATATGGGAAAGCCACCAGGCCTTCTTAAACCGCTGGAAACCCCAACCATGCCTTGGGAAGTAATTGCCATGGACTTCATCACTGATTTGCCCCCAAGCCGGGGTAAAACCATTTTGTGGGTGATAACTGACTTATTTTCGAAACAGGTTCATTTCGTTCCTTGTGCTGGGTTGCCTTCGGCTCAAAAGTTGGCACGGTTGTTTATTAATCACGTGGTAAAACATCATTCTGTCCCGCGAAAGGTCCTCTCCGACAGGGGCCCCCAGTTCGTGGCCAAATTTTGGAGAGCCTTCCTGAAAGTAATGGGGGTAAAAGAGCAGGGCTTGTCTTCTGCTTACCACCCTCAAACTGATGGCCAAACTGAACGTGTAAATGCTGTAGTGGAATGTTATTTACGGTGTTATGTGAATTACCACCAGGACAATTGGGTGGAATTGTTGCCTTTTGCTGAATATGCCTACAATAACGCCCCTCATTCCTCCACAGGTTTCAGTCCTTTCCAGGTCGTGTATGGGAGGGAATTTGGGACATTTGGTTCTGCTACCGTTACCCCTGAGATGGAGGGTGTACAGGGGGTACAAGACTGGGTGCAAGTGGTACAAACGACTTGGCCCTGGCTTCAGAAAAATCTGGAGCGGGCAAAATGCAAATACAAGGATCAAGCCGATAAACATCGGTCCCCCGGGTGGGAACTCAAGGTGGGCAGTCAGGTTTATCTCTCCACCAAAAACATACGGTCGCTACGTCCCTGTAAAAAGCTCAGTGACAAGTATGTGGGTCCTTACCCTATTACGCGGGTTATCAATGACGTCACGGTGGAGTTGGCTCTCCCTAAGTCACTTTGAGGGGTACATCCGGTGTTTCATATTGGCCTGCTCAAACCATACACCGTAGCCCCCTAGTTCCATCCTCAACCCAAACCAGAAATTCCTACGGTTGTGGGGGGGGGGAGTGCATCTTGAGGTCTCTAAAGTGTTGGATTCTAAACTGAAAAAGGGAAAATTGTTTTATTTGGTTCGCTGGAAACATCTGAGCCCCGCCCAGGACGAATGGGTAGCAGCCCCTCATGTGGCGGCTCCCCGGTTGGTACAAGAGTTCCATGCCGCTTATCCCCACAAGCCACGTCCCGACGAGGCGGGGGTAGTGGGGCCTTAAGGGGGGCAGAATGTGAGGTACTGCTCTGTTTCTTTTTCTGTTCTGCTCGTACAAGCGGCGGTTCAGACCTTTGCTGGAATATTGGTTCAGGCTTTGCTGACATGTTCCCTGTGTAGGCCTCTGCTGGAATGTCCCGCTCGCTCTCCTCTTCCCGTTCCCTCCTCCCCCCTGACCTTGGCTTTCGCAGGATTGTGCTAACGGGTTTTCTTGAGGTCTTTGATGTCTGTTCTGTAGCCTAGCCTGGTACTGTTATCGTTTCGTTCCCAAAACATGTAACCGACACCTGCAATGTAGAACTGTTTATAATCTCACTCTTTTGTAATAGTAAGCACTTGCAGCTCGGACCGTGTAAGGGCCTAGTTATACCTGATGCTTCTCAATAAACTTACCTGCTTCTGGATGGTCATCTGAGCGAGTGATTTTATGGGAATTGCCCAGGGTGGCTGGAAAGCCTTACAGTGAAGTGATGGTATTGCTTTACTCCGCTCTGGTTAGACCTCAACTAGAGTACTGTGTTCAGTTTTGGACACCACAATTTAAGAAAGATGTAGACAAGCTGGAATGTGTCCAGAGGAGGGCAACAAAGATGGTGAGGGGTGTGGAGACCAATCCTATGAGGAAAGGTTGAAGGAGCTGGGTATGTTTAGCCTGAAGAGGAGAAGACTGAGAGGGGATATGATAACCATGTTCAAGTACTTGAGGGGCTTTCATATTGAGGATGGTGCCGAGTTGTTTTCTGTTGCCCCAGAAGGTCGGACCAGAACCAACGGGTTGAAATTAAATCAAAAGAGTTTCCATCTAGACATTAGGAAGAATTTTCAAACAGAGCAGTTCCTCAGTGGAATAGGCTTCCTCGGGAGGTAGTAAGCTCTCCTTCCCTTGAGGTTTTTAAGAAGCGGTTAGATGGCCATCTGTCAGCAATGCTGATTCTGTGACCTTAGGCAGATGATGAGAGGGAGGGCATCTTGGCCATCTTCTGGTCACTAGTTGTGGGGGGAGGTAGTTGTGAATTTCCTGCATTGTGCAGGGGGTTGGACTTGATGGCCCTGGTGGTCCCTTCCAACTCTATTATTCTATGATTCTATGATTCTATGATCTATTTTCAAAGGCACTAACTTTACTCCTCTATGCGGACGATACCATCCTAATGCCCTGCACTCAGGTTGGCTTGAGAAGGCTTTTGAATGGGTTTTCAAAGTATTGCAAATCAGAGGCACTTAAGATTAATTCAAAGTCTAAAGTTATGGTCTTCTCAAAATTGAAGAAAATCACCCCCACTGTTTGGAGAATTGATAGTATCCAGTTAGAACAAGTCTCTAAATTTTCATACCTGGGTGTGATCTTTAATGCTAACCTTAATTGGAAACCCCATCTCAGATATATAACAAAAACAATCAAACCTTCGGTGGCAGTGATTGAACGTTTTTTCTTCCATAAGGGAGGTAAATATATTCCAGGAGGATTACAAGTGTTCAACATGAAAATTATCCCACAGCTCTTATATGGAACTTCAATATAGATTCCTCAGGTTGACAAGAGTATTGACCTTCCCTTGTGTCAGTTTATATGTCCACATGGAAAGAAGCCCCTTGGTGCTGTTTGGGCGATCACATTATTCCTATCTGTTATATCTGGTAATCTACTGGTCTCTAATTTGCCTGATAGGGAACTGAGCTCCTTTCAGAACAGAGACAACTGACCTATTTCTGTGATGCTGACCAGTGTTGATGTTAGACGTCTTATGTTCACAGTGTTTTGTGCTTTGATAATTCCCATAAAGACCTATAAAGAGACTAAATCCCCTTTGGAGCATTCTGTGAACTCTTTCTTTCTGCTGCAACACTGTTCACCTAGTAGGCGTTGAGATTGAAGAGGGCTGAGTAGCAGTTTTCAGTTCCACTAATGCCATAGGGGAATTATATGCCCTTTGGCTGCAAATTTTTCTTCATTGAAACGATTTGCAATGACCCAGACATCATCAAAGAGAATATCACACAAGTAAAGGCAACCAGCCCCAATTATAAGGAATGCAATGGAGATGTAGTTGTAGAGGATTTTCTGAAACTGATTGAGTGCTATCAGAAAACCGACCAGCCGCTCGATGAGGAGCTGGACTATTCCACATCAAGATCTTCAACACTGGTAGTCAGCACCTGGTGAACTGGGTTCAGGACCACATGCAGTTACTTGATGAATATCCATGTGACACCTCGTTCCATCTACCTCAGCCAGCACAGGGAGAGTGAGCTCAATTTGTGGGGCACATTGGGGTTGATTCTGTCTGAGCATGCGAACAGTATACCTACACCTTGGCCGCCTTAATCTGTTCCCAGATTAATCTGTCCCCTGTCGTACAGATCAGCTTGCCTCGGGTGGCTACACAGGGCCCTTGGTTGTACTGCCCATCGATGAAGAAGAAAACCATAACATAAATGTACGTAGGAAAAAAGTGGGGGAGAGATCCAGGAAAGTTAAGCACTTCCACTGGATGTGGAGAGACGCAAGTGGATTTTTATCTCTGAGGTTAGCATGCTGTCAAAGTTAGGGCTGTTGAATTAAAAAAAAATTCGGTATAGTTCGGATTCAGCTGAATTCGGCCCATTTAGATTCGGGATATGCCGAAGTCCAAACTCCCCCGCTTCGGGTCTGTGCAATTCGGCGGGAATTCAAAGTTCGGGAAAAAAATTCGGCCGAATAAAGCCATTAAAAACACAACCGTGCCTTTCCGTGGCTCTGGGGGGGCATTTTTGGGGGTAGAGGTCCCAAACTTTCCGAGGAGCTTCAAAGGACCCTTCTTGCCAGACCCCCCAAGTTTTGTAAAGATTGGGTCAGGAGGGGCTGAGATATGGGCCCTGAAAGGGGTCCCCCCACCCTTAATGTGCTTCTCTGGGCAGAGCTTGCCGCCCATGCACAAAGCTCCCAGCCCCGACAAATAGCTGATGAGAGCAAGGGCGGGGCAGGTGCTAAGAACTTTGCAAAGCAACACAACTGCAAAGCAACACCTTTGCAAACATGCAAAGGGCGGGGCAGGTGTGAAGAATTTTGCAAAACAATACAACTGCAAAGCAACACAAGCACGCAATGCAACACCTTTGCAACAGTGCAAAGCAACACCTGACACTACTTCAGGGAAGCCTTACATCCTGACATTTTGAACTGGTCATATATGCGGGGCGATCCTAACACCCTTGAAGATTGGATTTAGGCGTTTCATTTCCCTGGTCCGGCAACGAAACAAAGATAAGAGCGCCCAGAAAGCCCCGTCAAAAGCACCGCTCCCTAGCCTGCAGAAACCAATGCGACCGCCTCAGGATCGCGAAACAAGGTTCCAGAGGGGGACTTGCCTCGTGTGGGGGGAATTGGGCCACTTTGCAGCGACTTGCCCTCAACGACCGGAGACTGCTCGCCCCAGCATGCCACCCCGAGCTCGAGGGAGACCTCAACGCAGAGGCACCGTGGCCACCTGCAGCGCAGCGCCGGGACGACCCACACCCTCCACACTTCACGTTGAGGAATCGGCTAACCTTTCTGCACCAAGCGACCCCGCAGGGTCTCGGATTATAAGTGCCCCAATGGGGGACAACTCTCCTTCTTCTGACGAGGATCAATGGAATGCTCCAGCTCTAAACCTGGAAACCCCTCTTGATCTGTCAAAAAACGGATTCGGTCTGTGGTGAGTGGAGCGTCTCCACAGACCCCTGCAGAATCTCCTGCTAAACCCAAAGCTCCCGTCAAGGTGAGGGAAGTGGAAACCACTGTTTATGTGGACGCAGTGTTGCAACACTATAAGGGCCCCCCCCAACTGCCTGTCAAGGCACTTATTGACTCTGGCTGCGGTCGCACTTTAATTAGTGAGGCCACATTTGCAGCCCTCAAAGTCAAGTCCGAGGCGTTACCAGCTCCCGTCCAATTTGCCCAGATGGATGGGAGCCATTTTAAAGGGGGACCAGTCGATCATCGCACATGGGGAGTAGCGATGGGTATTGGTTCTCTGAAATTCGGCTGATTTTCAGTTCGGGCCGAACCAAATCAACAGCCCTAGTCAAAGTTGTACTTTTTATTCCTTTTAATGAAAAGACATTTTCCCCACTACATGGCACTCAAATTAAAGTGGCAGGTAAATACAAAACAGTTCTGTATTTGAATGGCATTGCTACTCTTAGTCCATATTCTCCTTATCTATAGCAAAGTGGTAAATTGCAGTACTGCAGTCAAAGCTCCGCTTACAACCTGAATTCAATCCCAAAGGAAGTTGGTTTCAGGTAGCTGGTTCAACGTTGACTCAGTCTTCCATCCTTCCTATGTCAGTAAAATGAATATCAAGCTTGCCGTGGGGGTAAAGTGTAGACACCTGGGGAAGGCAATGGCAAACCGTCCCATAAATAAAGTCTGCCTAGTAAACGTCGGGATGTGACATCACCTCATGGGTCAGTAATGACCTGGTGACTACCTTTACCTTTATAACAAACAAAGGGACAAAGTGCTGATGAAGAAGCATAATTAACTTTGCAGCTAAGAGCACATAGCCTTACCGAGAAAGCTTGTTTCAGTGATGGTTAAAGTGTTCCAGTCTTGTGGAACTTTTCCTCTGCTAGGAGAAATCTGTTAAGATTCATGGACCATTTTATATGAAACCCAGATCCTATACAGAGAAATCTGATGGACTCTCTCCCAGCATCATTCGAGTAAAACAGCAGATCACTGAAGATGGGCTTCCCTTTGGAATGTGGATGGCTCCCTCCACAATCTAACACCTGAATGGGCTTCCCACTTGCACCAGTCTCCCTTTTGGGTTATGGAAATGTTTCCTTCCCTAGTAATTATGTGTCCCATAGTTAGACCGGAAATGGTGGTTTCCAATAATTAGGGCTTAGCATAAGATTTAGCCCTGTAAACACCTGATGGGAGGTGTTAATTTAGCAACTTAGCTAAATGAATCTATTCATGCTATTACAACCCTCCCATCATTCATACATATTTTATTCACAAACAAAAATGTGAAAATGAGCCGTAGCCCAGTGATATTCTCAGACTGTCCCCCCCCCACCCGACAAGAGAGTTGCCTGTGACCATTCCTTCAAATTGCCTTTTTTGTTTGTTTGCAGGGAGCTGTATAAACTAATTTGTTAAATTAGGGTAAGTATATGAGACGGAGAAACTAAGCTGGAACCCCCCCCCCACAAGATTCCTTTCAGAGAGATTATTCTAAAGGGGGAGGGGGGAGAGAAGCAGACTCTTCAAAGCCACATACTTAATATACGGGTTTGAAAGCCGAACCTCTAGCATTGAGTCTGACCTTGTTTCCCATCATTAAAAGAAATGCTGTGAGTCCCCTCCCATCTTTGCCAAATATGCACAAATTCCATCTTGTCAGATTAACAAAACAACAACGAATTATTCCTAAACTTGATGACTAAGTGCAGTTATTTTTTGCTCCCTATAAAGCAAATAGGGAATTTGGCTTAGAGGCTTCATCCCCATTTAGGCCTTCTCAAGGCCATTGGTGCTGGAGTCAATGCCCAAATCTTTTTCAAGGAGAATGGTCAAGTCTTGCTTGTTGGAATTTACTGGTAGAATATTTTATTTTTTTCACTGCTTTGGCTCAGAAGAACAAGACAGCCAGAGAAAGTTTGTGATTCAAGGTATGCAGAAATCAGTGAAAGGTAGGACGGTGCAGGCCTCTGTCTAAATAGTTCCCAGTGTTCCAGATACTGAGGTTAAGGGCTTCTAACTCTGGCTTGGGAAATTCCTGGAAGTTTCAGGTGGGGTGTCTGGGGAGGGTGGAGTCTTGGCAGGGCTGTCTTAACAGCATTATGGGCCCCTGGCAAACCAGTGTTCTGGGGCCCCTACGACAAACCACTCACAGGAATAAAAAGTAAATGGTCGATAATATTTAATATATATTTATTTTATTGGCACTTCAACAAAACTGGTGTTAAAACATTAAAAACCTGCTGTACAGCAGCAACTAATCAACTTGATAAACATTTGAACAATACACAAGGCTTGAAAAACACAATAATACTCAGTAAACCACACAGATTAGAGTATAAAATTACTACGAACTTCTTATTATAACAAGCATTTGCGGCATTTCTTTTCAGAGAATTGCTTTATTATTGGCTTGAAGTCAATGGTCTTCAGGATGTCATTTTCCATGCACTTGAGTGAAAGCCGGTTCAAACGATGCTGCCCCATTGTGCTACGAAGCAGATTTTTTATAAGTTTCAGTCTTGAAAAAGAACGTTCTCCTGTACAGTTGGTCACCATCATGCACATGAACACTCTGAGTGCAATTTCAACATTCAGGAATACAGATTTCAAATTGTCCGAAATTATTTTTTTGTACAGTGCAGGGAGAGTCTCACAATTTTCATCAAGAGCCATGTACTGTAGTGCTTGAGATGCTCACATTCATTTAAAAGGTCATCATAATTCAGGTCTTTGTGATACATATTATCACTAATATTGTGATACATATTAGTTCACACTTTTTCTTTAGTGCATCAGAAGCAATGGTTTTCAATTCACTGAAGAAAGAAAACAGATTTCCAATCTGTGAATAAGCCTGTGCACGTTTTGTCAGTTCAAAGATTAGAGTGTCCAGAATAGGGAGGAAAGTTTCCATCCTGAACTTTTCGGTTTTACTAAGAAGCACCTCTTCTGATCCATCATATCTACTAAGACGCACACTTCGTTTTCGTTCCCATTTTTTCCCATCACTGTAATCTGTATCTGGACACATACTCCTGGCTTTGAATTCATATTCACTAAATTTGTCTCTAGTTTCCAGAAGATAGGTTTTCATAGACTCAAAAAGATTCGTGGCAACAAGGATGTTCACATCCTTTGATTGCAGGACCTTGCTTGTTTTGTTCATTCTTTCTAGCATGTCATTCCAAAGAATTGTGAGAAAAATTGTTTCCAGGTTTTCCATTTTTTTGCTCAATCCTTCTGCCTCTCGCCTTGTATTCACTTGCTGTTCATTGTCAGCTGATAGAGAATCCAGTGCATGTTTTATTTTCTCGAAACCCCCATACAGAGCATGAACAGCATCAAAATGTGCTGACCATTATGTGTCAGACAGATGCTTGACCACAAAATCTTTTCCTACAGATGATGTCAATACATTCCAGCGATGAGTAGAACCAGCAAAAAATGAATACAGATGCTGAACAAAATCAAAGAATTTTACAGTCTGTAGCAACACTCTGCTGCTTTTACTCCCACCAAGTTCAGGCTGTGTCCAGCACAGGGGACATAGATGGCAAACTCATTGAGTTGATTAATCCGTGTTTGCAATCCAGTATATTGTCGAGACATATTTGAGGCATTATCGTATGACTGACCACGGCAGTTTGATAGTGGAATGTTGTTCTCATTAAGAAAATCCACAACAGTGTCTGTTAGATCATTTGCTCCATGAGAAAAGATGGGGATGAACATCAAGAAACATTCCACAGGCTCACAGTCTTTAATGTATCGGACAGTAAATGTCAGTTGATCTGTGTGTGAGATGTCTGGAGTGGAATCTACACTTATTGAATAATACTTTGACTGTTTTACTTCTTCAAGAATAGTACAAAGAACCTGTTGTCCCATTAATTCAATAAATTCCTCACAAATATTTGCAGATAAATATGATGGATTCCCTTTTCCAGGATTTCCATACATTTTGAGATGTTCTTCCAAGAAAGGGTCAAAATCACTCAGCAGCTCTAGTATACCTAAATAGTTGTCATTTTTTGCTGACCCAATAATCTGATTTTCTCCACAAAATGGCAAACCACTGGAGGCAAGAAAGCGAATTACAGAAACCACACATGTCAATACTTTATGCCAATATTGAGCGATGTTGCTCAAGTAATAAAGAATCTACACTTCTAGTTTCTTTATGCCTTATCAAATATGCTGTCATGCACTTTTGATGTTCTTCTCCATTTTCATGTTGCACAATAACATTGCTGTGCTTCCAGTCATTGAACCCCAATGTAGCAAAGGGAGATTCTTTCTTGGACAATAGGCAACATACAAAGCAGTACAAATGACCTTGGGATGGTGAATAGAGTAGCCATTCATGTTTTACACACTCACCATTCTGCAGTACACGTTTGAACACATCATTTGATAAATACCTTGCCTTCATATTCTCTACTCCAGCTGTTTTATACACTCTGCGTGAGTTTGAAAGGTTGCTATCATGATTCTGACATGATGAGGGCCCACTACGAATCCAGTAATCTATTGTGTTAGTATCATTAATGCTGCATAGCCCCGGATCTGTGTCTGGATTGCAAACTCCTTTACTGTTACAGATTTGGGTATATCCTCTTTTAAAATGTCACCACCAGCAGCAACAGGCAATGATGGTATGTCTGCTGAAACTGGATGATTAGTAGCAGGAATGGATGTAGATGTGGATGCTATATCTGAAGAATGGTATGAGTGGCTGTTGTTGCACCTGTGTTGAGCCACAATGTTAATTTTTGAAGTTTTCTTATTTTCTCCTTCTCCTCTGCAGCTCTCTTCCTCTTCTGTGCTCCACTCAAAACATTATGTTTCATTTCTGCTGAAACAGTTATTTACCTGTAAATATATATCTTAAATATTTAGTATTTAGTCCCACACCAGTCCTATGTAGGGTTATATTATATAAGTGTGCTTGCAACAAGACCTAAATATTTAAACATTCTGCTTCCATAATGAACGTGTCATTCCTTTAATTGTACGAACAGTCTTTAGTCTTAATACAAACTCTCTACTGTGTGCTGATTCACAAAACTGCTGGACAAGACCTAGATCTAGCTTACTGGCATAATGTGAGCACTTGCCCCGTGCCAATCCCATAAACAACATCCACAGACAAGTAATCCAAAAGAGTTGATTTATTGGAGAATCCACAGGTTAACAGTAGCTAGGAATCAAGACGGCACTTATGAGAACTAAAAGCTTGGTGCTGGGTATTGTGAGGGTCTGTACGCCTTGCCTTGGGTAGGCCTTTGCCTTGTGTGTTTCCCCCCCCCTGGACTCGTAAAAGCAGTCCAGGCCTCTTGACTTTCCTTGGTTCAGGCGCAGCGTCTGACGGGCCCCAGGTTGGAATGTCTCTTCCCTCTTCCCACGTCCCTCCCTTGCTCTCACTGACTCCCTTCCACCACTGTGGCCTTGGTGGGTAGATAGTACTAACAAGCTCTGAGTTCTTTGATGTTTTGTACCATGCACAATTATCTCGTAGATTCCCATAACATACGTTTGACATCTGCTTCCCTGTAGGGGTTATAATTCTGTCTTTGTGAAACTGTATTCACTTGCAACTTTACCAGTGTAAGGCCTGTACTACCTGAAGCTTCCAATAAAGTTCCTTGTTTCTGCATGACAGTCTGAGCAAGTGATTTTGTGGAGTTTGCACAGGAAGGTTGGGAACCCTCACATTAAGTTGCAAGTCCTTGCCTCGTTGTCCTGCTCCTGTACCGTTCTTGGACAGCTATGGCAGGCAACGGGGATGACGACGACAAGAAGGATGACGCTGTACCCAAACAGCCCGACCTGGGCCCATCGGATGGGAAGTCGACTGGGAAGACGCCCAGTGGAGCTGACTCAGGATCGGGTTTGGGTGCAAAGCCCAAGCCCACCCGCTTGGAAACCTGGCTGGAATCTCCCCGGCATTGGTCGCTCCTGCAGAGCGATGCGCAGTCAAGACGGACTGTGGTTCACGGGTCGGGGTTCGAGGACGATCCCGCCCGAAAGGAAGCCCTGCTGCTTCACCAGATGGATGAGGAGCGGCAGCGCTGGCAGGAAGAGCGCCAGGAGTTACTGGACCGGATGGATGCCATGAACGCAGTGATGCTGGACATGGCCCAAGCCATGGACGACCTGAAAGTTCAGACTCCACCCGTGGCTCCGCCGGACGGAGGGCAACAGCCAGGCCCACCCGTGGCCCCCGCACCTCCCGTCCGTCCCGCTCCACCGGGCCGCCGAGATCTGAAGATCGCGTACGACGGGTCGAGTGACCAGCTGACGTTTTTTATGGTGCAAGTGGACATTTTTATGCGTGAACAGGCCCGGACTTTTACCTCGGAAGAATCCCGGGTCCAATACGTGGCATCCCTCCTACTAGGTGAGGTGGCCGCCTGGATGGTACAGCAGTATGAGCTCCGCTCCCCGGTTTTGCGAAGTCTCGATGACTTCATGATCGCCCTTCGACACCGTTTCGAGGACCCGCATTTGGGTGAGCGAGCAAAAACTGCCTTGCAACAACTGCGCCAAGGGACTAAATCTGTCACGCAGTATGCAAGCGAATTTCAGTCGCTCTCGAGTCGCATTTTGGACTGGAGTGAAGCTACCAGGATGCAGTGTTTCCGCGAAGGTTTGAACCCGGAATGGCAACACTGGGCTTTCATGCAAGGTAACCCTCCCGATGTTGAAGGGTGGGTTCGTCACGCCACTGACATCGAAAACCGAAAGCAACTGCTGCTCCTGTCCCGACAACGCACCGGACGGGAGACCAAGACCCGTGGAGACAGGCCCGGCGGTCCGAAGGACTCTCGTCCCCCCTCGGGGGGAGGACCCTCCGTGACCGAACGCCGCAAACGCTTTGAGAGCGGGGCCTGTCTCGTTTGCGGGGGGAAAGGACACTTTGCTTCTCAATGCCCTTCACGACCCGGACGTCCTGGACCGTCTCGTCCGGCAACGACCGAACCTGAGAAGCCCCCTCCCGAGGGGCAACCTCGCCGCCGGAGCGGCGCACCGAGCCAACGGAGCACACCCTCGGCCTTGCACGCACGCGCCGAGGTCGAAGCCTCGGGCTCTTCCGGCCCATCGGGGCCACGGATTACAAATGAAGCCTTTGACTCATCGGAGTCACGGATTACAAATACCGCGGCTGCTTCCTCCAGCGAGGAGGAAGACTGGGACGTGCTGGCAAAAAACTCCGTCGGTCTGCTGTAAAGGGGGCTCCTCAGCAGACTGCTCCAAACGTCGTGCAAGGAGCTCCACTGATGGTAAGGGCTCAGGAAGACAATGTGTATGTAAAAGTTAATCTCTCACTGCCTAAAGGGGGGCCCACATTAGAATTTATGGCCCTAGTTGACTCGGGTTGTGCCCGCACCCTGATAAGCGAAGAGACTGCCCGGCAATTGCACGTTAAGCGAAAGCGGCTACCTGAACCCATCCGCTTTTCCCAGATGGATGGCAGTGACTTTAAAAAAGGACCTGTAACTCACCGCACTGCCGCGGTCGTCATGGCTATAGGGGAGCATTGGGAATGACTTTATTTTACCATTGCCCCCATCACCGCACCCGTTGTATTAGGGATGAATTGGTTGCTGGGGCACAATCCCTCCATAGACTGGGTTGAACGGACGCTCACCTTTCCCCGCAACCCATGTGAACTTCATGATAAAGACCGAGTACTGCACACTCCCGCAGCCGCCCTCGTAGGGGCCCCTTCTATCGGGCTTCCACTGCCCCAGCTTCCCAAAGAGTATTCCCAGTTTGCCGATGTGTTTGACATGCGGGAATACGACGACCTGCCCCCCCACCGGGAAACGGACTGTGCTATCGAGATAGTGGGGGATGGCAAATTGTCCAAGGGGAAGGTCTACCCCATGAGTCCTAATGAAAAGGCGGTGTTGCGAGACTATTTGGACACCAATTTGGCACGGGGCTTTATCCGCCCGTCTAAGGCTCCATACTCAGCCCCCGCCTTCTTTGTCAAGAAAAAGACGGGAGACTTAAGACTGTGTATTGATTTCCGTAGACTGAATGCTGTCACTCAGTCTAATGCATACCCCTCCCTCTCATTCCAGACCTTCTCGCACAATTGAAAGAGGGCTGAATCTTCACCAAATTGGATTTGGTGGAGGCTTACCACCGAGTCCGCATACGAGAAGGGGACGAACCAAAGACTGCCTTCTCCAGTTGTTTTGGAATGTTTGAGTATTTAGTGATGCCGTTCGGACTTTCGGGGGCTCCGAGTGTGTTCATGCAATTAATTAATGAAGTGCTTCATGATTTGTTGTTCCGCGGGGTGGTGGTTTTCTTGGACGATATCCTCATTTATACGAAAACCATGGAGGAGCACGTACAACTGGTGCGCGAGGTGCTGCAGCGGCTGCGCAAGCACAAACTGTTTGCTAAGGTTTCTAAATGTGATTTCCATCAACCCTCCATCACCTTCCTGGGGTATGTGATTTCCCATCAAGGCTTAGAGATGGATCCCGAGAAGGTTCGGGCGGTAATGGAGTGGGACCCCCCCACCACGCGCAGACATTTACAGCAGTTTTTGGGCTTTGCTAACTTTTACCGAAACTTCATCCCTAATTTTGCCCAGGTAGCGCTCCCTCTCACTTCGCTCCTGCGCACAAAAGTGAAAGGGGCGGGAGCCGCCTTGCCCTCTGCTCGGTTGCAATGGACTTCGGACTGCCAGCAGGCATTCGATACGCTCAAGCTGCTTTTCTCGTCCGAACCCGTTCTTGCGCACCCTGATTGTGAAAAATCTTTCGTGGTCCAGGTCGATGCCTCTGACGTCGCCATGGGGGGGGGCCCTCTTGCAACGGGACGAGAACGGTCAGCTGAAACCTTGTGCCTATTTTTCAAAAAAATTCTCCCAATCCGAAATCAACTGGGCCATTTGGGAGAAAGAAGCCGCTGCTGTTAAACATGCCCTCACCATTTGGAGGCATTTTCTGGAAGGGGCAGAGATCCCTTTTGAGGTTTGCAGCGATCACAAGAATCTAGAGGCCTTAAAAGGGGCTAGAAAGCTCACCGCGAAACAGATTCGTTGGGCACAGTTTTTTGCCAAATTCCGCTTTGTCCTGAAACATGTGCCAGGGAAGGACAATGCGTTAGCAGATGCTCTTTCTAGGCTCCCCCAATACCGCAATGACTTTGACCGGCTGGTGGATTCCTTGTTTACCCCCGAACAGAGAGGGGAAGTCTCGGGACTTGCAGTGACCACCCGGTCCCAGTCCCACCGCCAGGATGTTCCTCCCCTCAAGGGAATCCCGGAGGCTTTTCAACAGCGGCTCTGGGAGCTTCTCTGAGGGAAGCGGATCAGCAGGTTCTCCCCGCACATCTCGATCAACAGGGCTCCTTGTGGTTGCAGGGGGGGTAAGCTTTATGTCCCCGAAGTGCTCCGAAAAGAGGTGCTGGGACTGGTTCACGGGGCCAAACTTGCGGGGCATTTTGGGTTTGTAAAGACTGCATTTATTGCGGCGTCAATTTTGGTGGCCAGGTATGAGGGCCGATGTGGAGTTGTACGTGCGCAGCTGCCCCATTTGCGCCACGGCCAAAAAAACGGATGGGAAAGCCTCCCGGACTCTTAAAGCCTCTGGAGACCCCGACCAGGCCCTGGGAAGTGATCGCCATGGATTTTATCACGGATTTGCCCCCAAGTCGGGGGAAAACTGTACTGTGGGTGATAACAGACTTATTCTCTAAACAGGTTCATTTTGTTCCTTGTGCGGGGCTACCATCGGCCCAGACGTTGGCTAAACTGTTTATTAATCACGTGGTGAAGCATCATTCGATCCCGAGGAAGGTCCTCTCCGACAGAGGGGCCCAGTTCGTAGCCAAATTCTGGAGGGCCTTCCTGAAAGTCATGGGGGTGGAAGAGCAAGGACTCTCTTCAGCCTACCACCCCCAGACCGATGGTCAGACCGAACGTGTCAATGCTGTAGTAGAATGCTATCTAAGGTGTTATGTCAATTACCACCAGGACGATTGGGTAGACCTACTGCCTTTTGCTGAATATGCCTACAATAATGCCCCCCATTCCTCCACAGGTTTCAGTCCTTTTCACGTGGTTTATGGAAAGGACTTTGGGCCCTTTGGTTCTCCTAACATCACTCCTGAACTTGAAGGGGTGCAGGAGGTCCAGGATTGGGTACAAGTTGTGCAGACCACTTGGCCCTGGTTGCAGAAAAACCTGGAAAGGGCCAAGCGCAAGTACAAAGACCAGGCCGATAAACATCGGTCTCCGGGATGGGAACTCAAGGTGGGAGGGCAGGTTTACCTTTCCACAAAGAACCTACGGTCACTTCGGCCTTGTAAAAAGCTTAGTGACAAGTATGTAGGTCCTTTCCCCATCACCCGGGTGATCAATGACGTCACGGTAGAGTTGGAACTTCCCAAGTCTCTTCGAGGGGTGCATCTGGTGTTCCACATCAGCCTACTTAAGCCGTACGTCGCTGCCCCTCAGTTCCACCCCCTCCCTAAGTCCGAAATTCCTACAGTTGTGGGAGAGGAATCGCATCTTGAAGTTTCTAAAGTGTTGGACTCTAAGCTGAAAAAGGGAAAACTGTTCTATTTGGTCCGCTGGAAGCACCTGGGGTCCGCCCAGGATGAGTGGGTGGCCGCTCCCCATGTTGTGGCTCCCCGCCTGGTTCGAGAGTTTCACTCTGCCTATCCTGACAAGCCTCGTCTGCCCAGACTCGGGGGAGGGGGGCCTTAAGCGGGGCAGAATGTGAGGGTCTGTACGCCTTGCCTTGGGTAGGCCTTTGCCTTGTGTGTTCCCCCCCCCCTCCCTGGACTCGTAAAAGCAGTCCAGGCCTCTTGACTTTCCTTGGTTCAGGCGCAGCGTCTGACGGGCCCCAGGTTGGAATGTCTCTTCCCTCTTCCCACGTCCCTCCCTTGCTCTCACTGACTCCCTTCCACCACTGTGGCCTTGGTGGGTAGATAGTACTAACAAGCTCTGAGTTCTTTGATGTTTTGTACCATGCACAATTATCTCGTAGATTCCCATAACATACGTTTGACATCTGCTTCCCTGTAGGGGTTATAATTCTGTCTTTGTGAAACTGTATTCACTTGCAACTTTACCAGTGTAAGGCCTGTACTACCTGAAGCTTCCAATAAAGTTCCTTGTTTCTGCATGACAGTCTGAGCAAGTGATTTTGTGGAGTTTGCACAGGAAGGTTGGGAACCCTCACAGGTATAAATGAAAGAACACAGAATAACACAGGAAACCATGGCAACCTCCCTCCCACCGGAATAAGTTCCCACGAAGTTCAGAGTCAAAATACATAGTTGGCAGTTGACCGTTGGTGAGGCTGACCTTGGGCAGCACCTGGTGAAAGCACAACATTCTCTGTCAGACTATGCCTGGCATTCTCTGTACATCACCCAGGCTAGGCCTGACATTCTGCCCCCCCAAAGGCCCCCTTTCATTTTCCGGGTGCTGGCTTATGCAGGTAGGCATCGTTGAATTCACGGACCAGGCGAGGGGTGGCAATGTTGCGCGAGCTTACCCATTCGTCCTGAGCAGAACTGAAGTGTTTCCAATGAACTAGATAGTAGGGAACCATGACGGACACGTGAGTCCAGGATCTTAGCAACTTCAAAATGCTCCTTCCCCCCCACCAGCGTAGGCACCTCGGGCGGAGGCTCGGGATGCCACTCTGGGGAGGAAACATGAGGTTTCAACAGACTGACATGAAACACAGGATGGATATGCCTTAAAGACTTTGGGAGTGAAAGTTCTACAGTGACTGGGTTGATGATGCGGGAGATGAGGAACGGACCAACATATTTGGCACTGAGTTTGCCACACGGGCGGGTTGACCATAGGTTTTTGTTGGAGAGATAAACTGTATCCCCCACCCTGTAGTCCTTACCCGGCGCCCGGTGTTTGTCAGCTTGATCTTTGTACTTGCTTTTGGCCTGTTCCAGATTTTTTATTAACCATGGCCAGGTGGTTTGAATCGTGTGTACCCAGGCAGCCACATCTCCACCTCCCACCACCTCAGACATGTCCACATGGCCGATGGGGCCGAAATCGTGTCCATACACAGCTTGAAATGGGCTAAACCCAGTGGATTGGTGTACTGCGTTATTGTAAGCATATTCAGCAAAGGGCAACAGCTCAACCCAATCATCTTGGTGATAATTAACATAACAGCGCAAATAACATTCTAGCACAGCGTTCACCCATTCAGTTTGGCCGTCTGTTTGGGGATGAAAGGCGGTTGACAGTCCTTGTTCCACCCCAACCAATTTTAGGAAAGCTTTCCAGGATTTAGCCACAAAACTACTTCCGCGGTCGCTGACCACCTTGCTCGGAAATCCGTGCAATTGAAAAATGTGCGTCACGAAGAGGCGGGCCAGTTTTGGGGCGGAAGGGATGCCAGCACAAGGTACAAGTTGCACCTGTTTCGAGAACAGGTCCGTGATTACCCAAAGTACAGTTTTTCCCTCGCTGAGGGGTAGATCAGTCATGAAATCCATTGCAATCACTTCCCAGGGTCTGGTGGGGGTTTCCAAAGGTTGTAACAGTCAGGGTGATTTACCCTGGGGTCTTTTGGCAGCAGCACACACTGGGCAACTGCGGATGAACGAATCCACGTCAGATCGCATGCCCGCCCTCCAAAACTGTCTCCTTAGTAAATGTAATGTCTTAAAAGAACCAAAATGTCCTGCGGTTTTGGCCCCATGAACCAGATGCAGAACCTCCCTCCGTAGTACTTTAGGCACATACAATCTGGAGTCTTTATACCAATAACCCCCGTGTTCTATCAGTGAGGTTGGGAGGGTCTTCGCAGAGAGTTCGGCTTGGCAACCACCACAGAGAGATTCCCTAAAGGAATCGGTTAGTCCCTCCATGTCTGGCGTAGTGGGCACCACGCTAGCAGAGTTCGTTGCAGGAGAAGGAGTTGGTGCCATCGGGGGGGTTTGGGCTGTCAGTTCGCCTGGGTGGACGGGCCCCTGCCCCTCGGGACTGGCATTTCGGGACTGCATGGGAGGTGGAGCCAGAGCCAGTGAAGGAGGCATGGGAAGCGGGGTGGGCGGGCCGACCGACGTGGTCGGGCTTTGGGCTTTCCCCCCCTGAGAAGGCTGCTTCGGGAGCCGGGTCTGCAACCGGGTCTGCACTGCCAGGGTGGGCAGTAAACCCCTCTGAGCTGGAGTGAAGAGGGACTTGGTGGGGCGCTCAACCTTGGTAGGGTATTGGGGGAGTCTAGACAAAGCATCAGCCAACAAGTTTTGCTTCCCCGGCACGTACTTCAGTACAAAGCGGAATTGGGCAAAGAAGTCCGCCCATCATACCTGTTTCGCGGACAGTTTGTGAGCCCCCGTCAACGCCTCCAGGTTTCTGTGATCGCGCCATACCTCAAAAGGGACGTTAGAACCCTCTAAAAATTGTCTCCACACGGTGAGGGCATGCTTGACCGCGGCAGCCTCCTTTTCCCAGATAGGCCAATTGAGCTGAGAATGTGTGAACTTCTTTGAGAAGTAAGCACACAGGTGGAGTTGACCGTCTCTCCCTCGCTGCAATAAAGCACCCCCCATCGCAACATCTGAAGCATCTACCTGGACTATAAACATTTGTTCCGGATCAGGGTGCTTCAATACCGGTTCGGAGGTAAACAGTCGTTTGAGACTGTCAAAAGCAGTTTGGCACTGGGGTGTCCAATTCACTTTAGCCGAAGGCAGGGTGGCTGTGCTCCCCTTGCCTTTAGTCTTAAGGAGGTCTGTGATGGGCAGTGCAATTTGAGCAAAGCTGGGAATGAAACCCCTGTAGAAATTTGTGAATCCGAGAAACCTTTGAACCTGTTTATGGGTTGAGGGTGGTTCCCAAGTGGTTACTGCTTGCACTTTCTCCGGGTCCATCGTGAGTCCATGGTGTGAAATTATATAGCCCAGAAAAGTCAATTGCTTTTGGTGAAATTCACACTTGGATACCTTAGCATAGAGTTGATTGCGTCTAAGACGTTGTAAGACTTCCCTAACCAGGGCGATGTGTTCATCCATGGTTTTAGAGTAAATAAGAATGTCATCTAAATAAACCACCACTCCTTTGTATAGCAAGTCATGCAGTATTTCATTAATGAGTTGCATGAAGATCCCCGGAGCCCCCTTCAATCCAAACGGCATCACTAAAAATTCAAACATACGAAAGCAACTGGAAAAGGCTGTGAGGGGCTTGTCTCCTTCTCGAATCCTGACTCTATAATAGGCTTCAACTAAGTCCAACTTGGTGAAAATGCGTCCCTCCTTTAACTGTCCCAAAATATCTGAGATCAAAGGAATGGGGTAGGCATTGGTTTGGGTGACTGCATTGAGTTTTCAAAAGTCAATGCATAATCGCAAGTCACTTGGCTTTTTGCGCATGAAGAAAGCTGGGGCTGAATTCGGGGCAGTAGAGGGTTGGATAAAACCTCGAGCCAAATTCTTGTCTAAGAAGTCACGAAGCACTGTTCATTCAGACGCGCTCATGGGATAAATCTTGCTTTGGGGTAGTTTCCCCTCCCCCACCACCTCAATAGCACAGTCTGTTCTGTGGTGGGGGGGTAGTGCATCACACTCTTGTACATCAAAGACATCCGCAAAGTCCTGGTATTCAGCAGGTAGTTGGGATGACCCAGAGGAGTCTAAAACCAAGGCAGGGGTTGTCGGGGGTACGGTTTTAACAGCCACCTCATACCGATGCCGTTCGCAACTTGGGCTGGAAAATGATAAAGTCTCGGCCTCCCAGTTAATGGAGGGGCTGTGTCCCCTCAGCCAATTAATTCCCAATACGACAGCGTATCGTATATTGGGAGCTACAGTGAAGTTGATTTGCTCCCAATGGTGACCGATGCCCATCGCCCATGCTCCCCGAGTGCGACGGTCAACAGGTCCACCTTTAAAGTTGCTGCCATCCATTTGGGCGAAATGAACAGGGGTTGGTAGAGGCACTGATTTTACCTTGAGTGCCTTGAAAGTGGCTTCATTGATCAAAGAGCGGGCACATCCCGAGTCTATAAGAGCTTTAACTCGTAACGGGGGTCCCTTGCTATGATGCTGTAATTCCACGTCCACATATACAGTCTCTCCCACTTCACTCACCTTTACAGGAGCCTTGGGTTTGGCAGAAATGTCTGTGGAGGTCTGCGGGGCCGCTCCACTCACCACAGACCCCGTCCATTTTTTGACAGATCCAGGGGAGACTCCAGGTTCAAGGCAGAATCCCAGTGGCAGTCCTCATCCGACGATGCTGAACCATCCCATTGGGGCAATTGTAATCCGGGACCCTGACAGGCCAATTTTAATCCGGGACCCTGATGGGTCCGCTGGCGAAATCTCGTGTTCTGGCTCCTCGACGTGGAGGGCTGGGGGCACTCTCTGCCCCGGTGCGGCACTGCGATCCATTGCGGCGCTTCTCCTCCGAGCACGTCCCCTTCCGTGGGGTGTCCCCTCAAGGCGGGAAGCGGGAGTTGGCTGCTCCAGACAAGACGAGCAGGCCGCAACAAAATGACCCATGCCACCGCAAACGAGGCAGGCTCCCCTTTGAAAACGTGACATTCGGTCTTGTGTGGGTTGAGCCGGCCTCCGCAGGACGGGAGCCTTGGCTTTTGGAAGGGCTTTCTGGCTTGCTCCCTCCTTGGCTCGACATCGGGCCAAGGTTATGAACTGGCGGCGACTCTCAACTTCTTCTGCCAGTACTATCCACTCCTCCAGAGTGGCTGGATCCCGTTGCATGTAAGCCCAGTTCAATATCTCGGGATGCAAGGCTTCACAGAAATAATGCACCCGAGTAGCCTCAGTCCAATCCACTATCTTACTTGCTAGTCGTTGAAACTCATCAGCAAAGTCTCTGACTGAAGATACTTGACGGAGCTGAAGGAGGGCAGCTTTGTCCTTCTCCCCTTGGAACAGGTCTTCAAACTGTTGCCGTAACGCTCGCAAGAGTGAAGAGACGAATCGAACCCTACTATTTTCTGTGGGAAAGTGGTGCCCCTGTTCCCTCATATAACTGTCCACTTGGTGCAGAAAACAGGGTAACGTCTCCACGGAGCCGTCATAAGTCACTCGTAGATGGGGTTGATTCCACTGCACAACCGGGGCTGCCGGAGGAGGTGCCGGAGGCTGTCCAGGGAGTGGTTGGGCCGGCGGTGCCAGGGTCGGCTGGACCGGTCGCGCTGGGGGCGCTTGCGATGGAAGTGCCAGCGGTGCGCTGTAGAAGGTCGTACTCCCGCATCAGTACGTCCATTTGGTCTTGCACACGGGCCAAGCGTCCGTTAAGTCCCGGTTTTGGAACCGTAGGAGATGAACCTCTTCTTCAGATGCCCCGGTGCGGCGGGCTTGGCTGACACGGAAGTTGGCATTCCATTCGTCCTCCTCACTGTAAAAATCCTCCTCATCCGAATATTCCAGCACGTCGGAAGAGAAGGTGAGCCGTTGGCTGCGTGCCGCCTCCTGGGGCAGATCTCGATCCGGTGAAAACGAGTGGAAATACTGTCCCAGCCCCCTGGACCCCTTTGGGTGCACATCGGTTCCTGCCGCTGCTCGCGCCCTCATTGGCCAAACGTTGCTCCTCCGCTCGCTTTTGGTCAGCAAGGGCTTGATCCGCCTCGAGTTTGGGGGCAGCAGCCGTTGTCATGATCGGTAGGGCCTCACGTTGCAAGAGCAACTCAATCTCCTTGGATTGGCCCAACAGCGGCTGAACCTGGGCAGCTAGATCCATTGAGGCAGAGCCAAACTCAGGGACCAGTAGCTTCTCGACCTCGGCCGCCGTTGTTGTGGTCAGCGGCAAGTCCAGGAGGACCATAACCGTCCTGGCCGCCACGTTCTGAGCTTCCCGTTGGCACCAAACAGGATCGGGAATGGTTGACGGGATATCTCCCCCTACAGCTCCCGCCATAGTGGAAAACTCCACTGGCCCCCGGATTGGGACCACTGGCGTACGAGGTAACTCATGGAGGGTGAGCTCCACCAACAACTGAATCAAGGTGGCTAGGTCCTCTTGCGCCAGTCGGACTTCTTCGAGTAAACTGTCTAGTTGCTGAAGGTCGTCTGGGCAAGCTGATTGGCGTCCGAAGACTTCCAGGGGGACGCTGCGGCCAGACGACGCCACTGGTCACTTACGAAACTGACAAGCCAGGTAGCCTCCGCGTCAGTCCGTAGTGTTTCTTCTAAAACGTCCTGCAACAAAGTGGGATCCTCGTCTCATAGGCCACGTTGTGGAGACGAGCGTCCTGGTGAACCCTCCAGGGCTCCGTCTAGACACCCGGGGAGCACGTCCTCTGCTCCACCCAAGGCCCCGGCGATCCCCTTTGGGCTCCAGCCAGGGACTTGAGTTCAGGTACAAAAGGTAAGGAGATAAGTGCCGTAATGTGAGCACTTGACCCGTGACAATCCCATAAACAACATCCACAGACAAGTAGTCCAAAAGAGAGTTGATTTATTGGAGAATCCACAGGTTAACAGTAGCTAGGAATCAAGACGGCACTTATGAGAACTAAAAGCTTGGTGCTGGGTATAAATAAAAGAACACAGAATAACATAGGAAACCATGGCAACCCCCCTCCCACTGGAATAAGTTCCCACGAAGTTCAGAGTCAAAATACATAGTTGGCAGTTGACCATTGGTGAGGCTGACCTTGGGCAGCACCTGGTGAAAGCACAACATTCTCTGTCAGACTATGCCTGGCATTCTCTGTACATTGCCCAGGCTAGGCCTGACATATAGCTAGGGTGTCTGGCACTGATCTAGTCTCATCTATGTATAGGTCTACCAGACTACATTCAACAATTTTCTCAACTTGCACAATTAAAAAGCTTATCAATTCATATATTCACAAACTATCAATATCTGGTTATTAGTACTGCATCATAAATTCATAATCTTAAATAACCACTACATGATTACCGTACAAGTGTTCAATGTTGTGATTGAATCTCCAATAATTATGTCATTGCTATTAATAGTACTACAGTAGGTCTAATGTTAGTAATGTCAACTGAGTTTAAGTAACGTAACATATACGCTAAATTACGTTATATAGCACGAGATCCAAACACATATGCTTTATTCGGCCTAATTTTTTTCCCGAACTTTGAATTCCCGCCGAATTGCACGGACCCGAAGAGGGGAGTTCGGACTTCGGCATATCCCGAATCTAAACAGGCCGAATTCAGCCGAATCCAAACTATACCGAATTTTTTTTAATTCAACAGCCCTACCTACATGCAAGTGAGGTGGCACTGAGGCAGAGGTGACTGCAATACTGACCCAGGGATACTAAATCAGAGACAAATCACAATGTCCATTTGTAACACAATAACATTGCAGCAAATATTATTTTATAGTTTAGTATAGTCTAGACTACTGTGTAGTAGTATTTATTTATGGCAAGTCACTTAACATACACAGATTATGCTCGTGGGGCCCCCAGGCAAGTGCCCATCAGGCCCATGCATTAAGATGGCCCTGAGTCTTGGGAAGGCGAAGGGTGTCAGTGGGGGATGTGATGCCATAGAGGTTGCCTTTTACTAATCTTTGTAGTCTAGAGATGTTGTAATTATGGGAGAGCTCCAGGCCCCACCTGGAGGCTGGTAATCCTAATGTCGAGGTTTAATGGCCAAAGTCAGAGAAGAGGAGAATTGCCTGTTCTGTACAGGGCTGTGCTTCCCCCAGAAGGGTCAAGCGCATCATCTGTGGGTGCTCTTTGACTGGACTTTGTTCCCGGGACTCAGGTTACAGCCATAGCCTGCAGTGAATCGTTGGCAGAAGTCACTATGACAGCTAAATTGATAATCGATGTACGCTGGTAATGTAAACAGGGTCTGCAGCATTTTAATAAAACCAAAAGCCTTTCAGTTTAAGAGAAGCATTAAGGTACTTAGAAATTCACTCATGCTCCAAAAAAACCCTCATAGGAATTGTAAATTAAGTTGCTTCTTTAACTTCACTACCACCAACCGATATCAAGGGATGGCTTATGCTGGGCTTCTCCCAAGAAGGTCCAATCTAGGACATCCATCTATGCTTACTTAAGAGCTGGTGCCATATGGTGGCTGCAGTGCTGGACTCCAATTTGGAAGATCCCATTTCAAATCCCCCACTGTTTAGACAATGGAAGGCAGAACCACATTAGTCACCCTGAACTCCTTGGAAGAAGGGCAGGATGAAGAAGTGATGGACAGACATGGGCAATCCAGAAGCTTTGCAGTCTGACATTTGATGCTCCCTTCCAAGTTTACGTTAAGTTAAGCCCCCCAACATCACAGTCTTGGGGCAATAAAAGAGGAAGCAGAAGAATCCTTCCTCCCCGAGTGAATGCCTGGGGAACTAACTGGGAGTGCTTTCAACAGAAGGAGCTGTGGGTGTATTGTCTTTGGGGCAGTCACATAGACGGAATTGTTTATCTCTGAGGTCTAGAAATCAGCAGTTGGGACTCAAAGCAGGTTAGAACATCATTCTCCCCTCTTCCATTTTCTCACAACATCAACCCTGTGAGGTAGGCCAGGTTGAGAGGCTGTGATGGGCAAAAGGTCACCCAACAAGCTTCCATGGAAAAGTGAGGATTTGAACCTGGGTCACCCAGAGTCCTAGCCCACCACTCTACCCTCCACACTACACTGCCTCTCAATGAAAAATTCATGGCATAGTGAAAGGGACAAGAGCAGGTCAGGTAGGGGTTTTTGTCCAGTTGGCATGAGAGCTTACAATTTGGTAAAGCTGCTATATTTTGAGAGAAATGCTGCTTTAAATATTTCATTTTTTATCCCCTGTTATGGTTACACCCCAGAAACAACTCAGCCCAGAGGCTGATCTACTGTGAAACTAATGAAGCTTAAGCTTCAGGGCCCCCAATCCTGGAGGGGCCCCCAAAGCAACTTTTTTTTTAATGAGTGAATGTCTCTACAATATCGATGGAGTTTTTTAGTGATAGAATCATAAGCCAATGGGTTGAAGTACTTAATATTGACTTTAGAATATGCTCTAATAATACCCATTTCACATGGCCTCAAAATGTCCCTGTAATTGGTCAAATTTCAAAATTTTCTTGGGGGCTTGCCGTGCTTGAACCGCCAGCTGTAAGGGCTCACTGAGCTCGCCAGAATCTATTCATAGCCTACATTTTGGCAGCTGGATCCTCAAATCCTTTGTTGGTGCTCGGCTTAATAGTTCTATAGCTCAGCCCTTAGACTAGAGCCAATCAGAACCATAAAAAGACATCTCAATTCAGGCTGCATTCGTCTCGCTTGTGCATTTTAACACCAAAAGATCAGATTTTCACCTCTTTATCCTTCTGATAACCCCCTCTCTATTATTAATTAGTTAAATTTGTAGCCCACCCTCATTCCTGGTCAAAGCCAGGCTCAGGGCAGGTGTCATGATCCTAGGCCTCAAGTGCAGCCTACAGGCCCTAGGGAGGCCTATATTAAAGTAGTTTCCAGGCCTGCATCTCCCAGGTACCCTCTGGGCCTTGTGACTGGTGGAAGAGGATTTGGAGGGAAGGCTAGGGCCAATCGGGGGTAAGGGAGTGGTGCCTGGGCAGAAGGAATAAAAGGCTTTGCCTGAAAAGGGAGGGGGTTCACTCCTAGGGAGCAGGGCTGGGGAGAGGCTGCTGCAGACAGAGGAATCCCTCATCCAGGAAGGGGTGAGTTAGCCTGAGGCCTAGTGGCAGGAGAGGGCTAGGGACAGTAAACACAGATGTGTTAGGGTTTTTATTTGTCTGATTGCCTGCCTTTACTGGTTTTGTCATCCTATTGTGGCTTGAGTTATCATTATTATTAGACCTTTTAAATAAACTGTTTGTTACTCTGCCTGGATCCTCATGCCTCATTTGGTCACCTAGAAAATACACCCTGTTGGGAGAAGCAGCAGCCAGGGGCAGGGAGGGTGCTCTGGGCCTTTCTGAGTTAGGCTCACACCAGAGTGGTGGCAGCTACTGAAGATCCCCATTCCTCTCTCTTATCTGACAGCAGGTAACAACAATCATAATAAAATCATATATATCTAAAATTCATAAGTAATCAATAAAATTAATAAAACCATTCAATACAGTTAACAAGATGGTACTCATATAATTACAGGGCCATTGGAGGCCCCGCCAAGCAGCCAAATCCTCATGTCAGAAGCCCCGAGGGAGAGGAGAGGGAGGCCAGTAACAATGACAACCTGTGGTCGCCCTCAATTGTAGGCCTGGTGGAAAAGCTCTGTTTTACAGGCCCTGCAGAACTTCTGAAGGTCCCATAGGGCCCTGATGTTACTTGGAAGAACATTCCATCAGGCTGGGGCCAGGGCCTTGTTGGATGTTGCCCTATTGTTGCTGGTTGCGAAAGGGCCCCCATAACAGTTCAAGATTCAGGGCCCCAAAAATTTAGGTCTGCCACTGATTCAGCCTAAACATTATCAGGTGTGTTCCTAATTTACCAACTAAAATTGACCAACACTTACTAAACTGATGGAAGTTTCCCACTCAAATGATGATTGATTTGAGAGGGACCACAAATCTCTTCCTGGCAACTGCCTGTCAAATCTCCATGCGGCACAAGAAATGCCTTCCCAGTTATCTGTGTCCTGAGGGTAGCATTACCAACCCTTGGAAGGCACAAATCTGGCAAAGACTGGAGCCTCCCTGGGCATGGGCATAGAGGGGTGAAGGGACAGTGCCAAGTTCAGTCCATGTGTAAGTCTTCTGCCTGAGCTGCTGCTAGTAAGAGCAGACAAGACTAAACTTGAGGGACCTGGGGTCTGACTCCGTGGGAGGCAGCTTTATCTCTCTGTGTTCAAAACCCACGCAGAGAGGACCTGTCAAGAAACTGGATTGCAGGCAGAAAACAAACAAAGCCCTTGGCTGCTTCTGGTGCAGGGCTGGTGCTTCCCTTGGCGGCTACCTTCAGGCAGCTTTGCCAGGTGCCAAAAAGCCCTTCCAGGAATGGAGGGTGATAAATAGGGTTGGCAGCTCCGGGCTGGGAAATAGCCAGAGATTTTGCGGCGGAACCTGAGGAGGGCGGGGTTTGGGGAAGGGAGGGACTTCAATGCCATAGAGTCCAATTGCCAAAGTGGCCATTTTCTCCAGGTGAACATCTCTATCGGCTGGAGATCAGTTATAATAGTGGGAGATCTCCAGCCACTACCTGGAGGTTGGCAACCACACAGATAACAGGTAGGTTGGTATGTGGGTGGGAAGAAAGGAGAGGAGGAAGCTGGAAAAAGTGAGGATGTGGGGGTTGCCAGGAGGAGGGAAAGAGGAAATAGTGTGGGGAAGGGAATGCAGAGGAAAACGAGGTGCCCCCCCCATCTCCATTTTTCCCATGGTGCAGCTGGGCCCAGCCTGGTGTCCAGCACCACACAACTGGGTCATGGTTTTCATGGTTAGAGGCTACCAAGAGGGATGGAGGAAAAGCTGGACACAGAGGGGCAGATAATGGTAGGTTGGCTGGTGGGTGAGAAGGAGAGACGGAAGCAGGAAAAGGGGAGAAGCTGTGGGGTCTTTCAGGGAAAGCAAAGAGGAGACACACAACACATAGTTAATTTGTGGAACTCCCTTTCTCAGGATGTGGTGATGGCTGCCAACTTGGAAAGCTTTAAGAGGGGACTGGACATGTTCGTGGAGGAGAGAGGTATTCATGGCTACTAGTCAAATTGAATACTAGTCATGATGCATACCTATTCTCTCCATGCCTATTATATCTGGTGCTGTGGAACACCGGCAGGACAGTGCTGCTGCAGCCATCTTGTTTGTGGGCTTCCTAGAGGCATCTGGTTGGCCACTGTGTGAACAGACTGCTGGACTTGATGGACCTTGGTCTGATCTGGCATGGCTTTTCTTATGTTCTTATGTCTTGTTTGTGGGCTTCCTGGAGGCACCTGGTTGGCCACTGTGTGAACAGACTGCTGGACTTGATGGACCTTGGTCTGATCCAACAGGGCTTTTCTTATGTTCTTATATAAACCCCAAAATAGGGTTGCCAACTATGGTTTGGAAAATTCTTGGAGATTTTGGAAGGGTGAAGCCTGGAGAAGGCAGCGTTTGGGGAAGAGACGGACCTCAGCAGCCATTTTCTCCAGGGGATATGATCTCTGTAATAGGGAGATTGCTTGTAATTTCGAAGGATCTCCAGTCCCCACCTGGAGGCTGGCAACCCTACCCAAACACACACAGCCAATGATTGGGTCTGCTGCTCCCCCTCCTCCATTATTGCACATTGAAACTACCAAATGGGTTACTTTGCAGAAATCTCTGTGGATGTTAGTGTGCATTTTTATGGCCAAAGGTGAGGGGGAGGTGGAACACTTAATTTTGCCATATGGCTGCTTAAGGAGAAGGTCAGAGAGTCCTGATGTGGGGCTTTGCTTGCAGTGGGTCAGTCAATTACTCCTAGGGTTGCCAACCTCCAGGTACTAGCTGGAGATCTCCTGCTATTACAACTGGTCTCCAGCCAACAGAGATCAGTTTTCCTGGAGAAAATGGCTGCCTTGGCTATTGGACTCTATCGCATTGAAGTCCCTTCCCTTCCCCTCCCCAAACCCTGCCCTCCGCAGGCTCCGCCCCCAAAACCTCTCGCCGGTGGCGAAGCCTAGTTACTGCAGACCCTCCCTTGTGCTGCTCCGGATCAGGCAGCCCACTGTTCCAAGGGGGTGGGGGGCTGCTGGTGGTCCTGCAGCTGCTACAGAAAGTCACAGGGGCGGAGAGAGGCTGTGCGTGTGTGGATGCCCACGCGGGCTCAGAGTTCTCTGCTGTGGGCACCCTGGCTCTGTGGCGAGCTCATTTTCTTCAGGGGTCGGTTTTGGTTTTGAATACTCTGTTGTGGACTCAATGACTGATCTGCAGCACTTCCTTGAGTGATCTGTTTCATTTCATTTATCTGTTTACTACATGTTTATCCTGCCCTTCCTGACTAAAACTAAGCTCAGGGTGGCTAACAGTATAAAATTATTGCAATTAAAACCATAAATAATATATATCATTAAAAGGGAAAAGGAAGAAGGAGAGAAGGGGGGAGGGAGGAGGGAGAGGGGAGGGGAAGGAGGGAGGGGAGCTACAAGACCCGCTGCCGTCCTCAAGCATCAGCCCTGTTGCAATAGCTCTGCCTTGCGGGCCCTGCGGAACTGGGCTAGGTCCTGGCCTCATTTGACAGAGGGTTCCACCAGGCTGGGTCCAAGGCTGAAAAAGTCCTGGCCCTGGTCAAGGTCAGCTGGATAAGTTTTGGGCCAGGGACCACCGGGAGGAGATGGTTATTTGCGGAAGGCAATGTTCTTTTGAGGGGGGGGGGCATAACCTGTGCAGAGGTTTTGAATTAACCAGATTCAATTATTATCTTTTGAACTAAAGACTCTTAGCCTTGGTGTTGCCCATCTGTTACATGGAGGACTTGTTTCCCAGAATGTGTTCTTAATGCTATATATTTAGTTACTTAATAATGTGCTGCACATATGTATGTTATATGTGCAACAAAGCCTGTAAATGACAAGGGCTCTCATCTGCTAGAGTTAAATGCTTTGCGCTTGTGGTGGAATATTGGTATAGACTTCATCTGTGTTTGCCTCTTGTTTTATACGGGTGTATATTACTTGGTGGGACTTGTAAACACATGGAATAGCACTTGTGAACTCCTTAGATACATACTGTATTTTCTACTGACTCCACCCCTTGACCACACACAGGGCTCCAGCTTGTGACCTATCTGGCCCCAATCTATCCCTTGCACTTATCTCTCATCTAAGCAAGGAGGGGACAGAAAGAATTGAGCCGGTACTTACAGTCCTCAGTTAGGACTATGAAAGGATTCCCATGTAATCACGTGAGAGAATTAACCTTGTTTTATGGTGCCCTGGGGCAACTGATGCCACCTTGCAACTAGGGTTGCCAGCTCCGGGCTGGGAAATACCTTGAGATTTTGGGGGTGGAGCCTGAGAAGGGCAGGGTTTGGCCAGGGGAGGGACTTCAACGCCACAGACTCCAATTGCCAAAGTGGCCATTTTCTCCAGGGGAACTGATCTGTCGCCTGGACAGAGCAGGAGAGCTCCAGCTTCCACCTGTAATAGCTCCAGCTTTCTCCTGTAATAGCAGGAGAGCTCCAGCTTCCACCTGGAGGTTGGCAACCCTGCTTGGACCACAACTTTAGTTGGCTTACATTCTGTGATGATTGTAGCCCCTTATCTTAAACCTCATTTAAGAGCCCGTCCACTTAAACCTCATTTTCCATAACACAAAATGAATACAAGAACATAATTCTGCACTTCACTGTATCCTTTACGGCGCACACACTTGTAATTTCAACGGTGAGCAAATCCTGTCCATAATAAGTTTCCTCCTACTGATGGACAGAAGTCCCCAAATAGGACCTTTTCCTGTGCATTGTGGAGGCAAGACAGAGAAGTGTCTTTGTGACCAGATGGACACAACTAAAGAAACAAAAGCCCCTCTCTTAGCAGAGACCAAATAAGATGAACTTCTGATCTGATCCAGCAAAGCATTTCCTCATTCAGTCCAAGACAAACATTTCCAGAACAAATTGGGGGATTTCATAACTAAGAATTACAGATTAATAAACCAGCCAAAAGGAATGGAGGCTGTGAAATCTCCCCTCACCTGAGAAATATGGGCTGAAAATGTTTGTCTCAGCTTTAGTATGACCGAATGCAGGATCAGCCTGTAGGTCCCTGCCTTGGCCACGCTGCATGTGCTTGGGAAGCTCACCAGCAGCTGCAGCAACAGGCATCGAGAGCAGTCCTGTTGCTCTGTGTCTTCAGTAACTTTTGACAGGCCAAACTGGCTGAAGTTGGTCAAATCAGCACTGCCTGTCTCACATCTGTCACTGCAGAGGAAGCAACCCCACATTAGCAGTTCTTCTGAATGTTCTCAGGACAGTGGGGTAGTTTGTGCCTTTAAAATGGCTTGCTTTTATTATTAAACTTGTATCCTGCTCTCTATCCCGGCCGAAGCTGGGCTTAGAGCGGCTCACTTCCATTAAAAATTCCCAGGTCCGCCAATGTTCATCATCATGGAAGGAGATCTGCTGGGCTTCTCCCCAGACGGCCCCCTCAAGGGCCTCTGCTTACGCTGACTGAAGAGCCAGTGTAGTGTACAGGCAGGAGTCTGGACTGGGCCTGGGGATTTGAACCCGGGCCTCCCAGATCCTAGTCTGACATCTTAACCACTACACCATACTGGCTGTCCTTGGAGGGAGGTTGGGAAGAAAATGTGTCCATGTTCTTTCTGTAGAATTTCCTGCTACTGAATGCCATGTAACAAATTGCATACTCTCCAGAGAGCCTGGAAATTTAATTCAAACAAAACACTGAAAATCTCAAGAAGAGTTCATTTGAAATATGCAGACTTTTCCTGGGTGCTTTAAATTTCTCTACCAGATTTCTCTGTACATTCTGGGTAGCAAGGACTGTGGAAGGACTGCATCATCCAAAGCCTGACCTGAGATGTTTGCTTACTAGCCTGATTGGACTTTGGCAGGAGGGGCACATTTTGTGGCTCTCCTGAAGCGCTGTCGCCTTGGAGTGTTGCCACCTCTGGCTTGCCACCCAAGGCGGCTCCGCAGGGTCTGATGAGCCTCCGGACGACGAGGAGAGCATCCGAAAAGAACTGCTGGAGCCTCCGGTTGGGGCCCAAGGCTGGATGGGATGACCCTGGCCGTCTGCAGGAGCCGGCAGTGCGCGGAAACCTTGAACGCTGGGCCCTGGCTACCTCCTCCCTCCCCTTTTCTCCTTTCCAATCCTTGTTAATAAGCGAAAGAGGTTTTCATAGCCTTCATGAAATGCAATATGCAAGCTGTTCCTCTGTGGATACAGGCTGCAATAAGACTGCTAAACGGGAGCCTGTCACTCACGCCGGTATCTCAATGGAAAGGTTATTCTGTACCTGCAAATGTGTACTTTTGATTAAGTCGCCTGATTTGCAAGTACGCTTTGGCAACAGCACATTTGTGGTGTTGGTGAGATCAAGGCTGGTGGGGGATTAGAGACGGCTGACAGCAGAAATAGAAGACACTGAAATCATTGGCGGGGGGAGGGGGGGCGGCTAAGAGCCCTTGTGTGTATTCATGGCCTTGTAAAGGTTTTGCTGTAGGGCTGCTTCACAGAAGGACTGAGTTGTGAGGAAGTTCCTGGTCCAAACCTTGCCTTGGCCCTAATTTCCCAGGCGCCTATCTTAGAGAGGCGTCTGGAGGGATTTGAATACTCTGAAGTCTCCATCAATGTATTACTTAAAACCAGGCCTACAGACTTATATGGCTGTGCAGTGGCTGGTAAGCCTTCTGTCTGACACATCCCTGTGGTGAAATGTCCCGTTCAGCCACAGCAACTATGCAGCAGACACATGAACTAGGCCTTTACATATTTTATTGTTAAAATTAAATATTTCCTTTCCCTTAATTTCTGTTCTTTATGCTTGCAGACCAACAGGTCATGAGCAAAACAAATTTAATAAATTCAGTAATACAGAAATAACCAAACATTCAGAAATACAAAACCCTAAGGTATACGGTTAGAGAGAAGTATCTTTAAAAGTCATAGGTCATTTATGCATGGGTACTTTCACTCACGTTCATGCCCCCACCCCACCCCGTCTGTCTCAGTGGTTCCTTGGAGTTATGCATGAGCTTTCCCTCCGTTAGAGATGACCTCGCTGCCAGCCCTCACAAATCCTGGACAAATCCTGTTCCTCTGTTAACCAGATTCTTCCCTGTCCCCTGAGCTCAGCCCGGGTGAAATCTGCATAAGGCAATGTGTGGGACACACAAACGTAGTTTCACTCACCGCCAATTACAAAGCAGCATGTCCAGAGGTGAGGATTCAAATACTTCCTGCTTCCTCGGAGCTCTTTCTGAGCAGAAGAAAGGCTTTTTAAAATGGAGGCTTGGATTTCTCCCCCTCCCCTTCTTTTCAGATTGCTCCGGTTTTTGTTTTATGTTCTTAAAATGCTTTTTTATGCGGCAATTGAGTTTGGGGGGGGCAGGGAACTTTTTTCTCATGGCAGCCAATTACAAAGCAGCATTTCAAGGGGCGGGGATTCAAATACTTCCTGATTTGAGCTTGGAGCCTGCTGATGCATAGTCTCCCAACAGGAAAGTGTGGGTCCAGCAAGCAACGAACCTCAGGTGAAACTCCCACGCATAAATGACCAGATAAATTTTTTGCCATGGCGAGGGTTACTTTTGGATCAGCCAATAGCTTTGGAACTAACTTTGCTTTAGGGCAGATCCACAACCAATCCCCAAATGACAGAGACTAGTTCCGCTGGAGAAAAAGGCTAAATGGAGGGTGGGCGCTATACCTGCTGAGGTCTCTCCCCTCCCCAAATGTTGCTCCCTCTCTAGGTTCTACCCCCAATTTTCTAGGAATATCCCAACCCAGAGCTGGCAACCCTAGCCCACCCGTTTTCCTGTCTAAAGACTCCCACGCAATCTCCTGCTCTCCTCTGTCTCCCTGACATTTCACACAACGCGTTTGTCGTTTGCGGGCCTCCTTCCTGAACGCAGCAGCTGTTTACATCCATCCTGAGAAGGCAGGGCTGGTTGGAAGGGCGCCCTCCGGACGTCTCTCCCCTCTCTCTCTCTGCTTCGCTCAGCTGCAGCCCCTGGTGGAGCCAGCGTGGTGTCGTGGTTAAGAGCCGTGGACGCTAATCTTGAGAACCGGGTTGGTTTCCCCACTCCTACACGTGAAGCCAGCTGGGTGACCTCGGGCTAGTCACAGCTCTCTTCGAGTTCTCTCAGCCCCACCTACCTCACAGGATGTTTTTTATGGGGAGAGGGAGGGAAGGCGATTGTAAGCCGGTTTGGTTCTCTAATAGGTAGAGAAAGTCGGCATATAAGAAACAACTTCTCTTCTTCTTCCCCAGCTGTGCAGTAACAAAAGTAGGGTTGCCAACCTCCAGGTGGAGATGAGAGAAAGTATAGTAAGGGCTCTATAAATGACATACAAACTCTTATTCTATAAGCCAGTGAATTTAGTGACAAAAGTGAAAAAATTACATACAATCTAATAAAGGAAACTTATGAAAATAACTATGAGTACATGTGAGGCAATACAATACAATACAAAAATACAAATATAGATATATATTTTGGCTTATCTCATTCAATGACTTATTAGTCTCTTAGAATTTTGTACTGTTCATATGCTTATTGTTCCCTCAGGAACCGGGAGAAAGATGACGGACGATAGGTGGAGAGGAACGCCGTCCGGATGCTTTGCGTTTTCACTACCCCGTGGGCAGCTTCATCAGCTCTCCTTTCAATTGGAGTCAAAGCTCCTTCAATAAGTTACCATATTCATATAATCTCTCTGAGGTTAGAAGTTTCACGCGCCCACTGGGCTGCTCTGCTCTTAGCTGCTTAGATGCTTGAGGGAACAATAAGCATATGAACAGTACAAAATTCTAAGAGACTAAGAAGTCAAAGAATGAGATAAGCCAATATATATATATATATATATGTATTTTTGTATTGTATTGTATTGCCTCACATGTACTCATAGTTATTTTCATAAGTTTCCTTTATTAGATTGTATGTAATTTTTTCACTTTTGTCACTAAATTCACTGGCTTATAGAATAAGAGTTTGTATGTCATTTATAGAGCCCTTACTATACTTTCCCTCAGCTTGACTTTTATAGTAAACGTGCTTTTTTGCTCCAACCTCCAGGTGGAGCCTGGACTTCTCCTGGAATTACAAGTGATCTCCAGACTACAGTAGGGTTGCCAGCTCCAGGTTGGGAAATTCCTGGAGATTTGGGGTGGAGCCTGGGAAGGACCGGGACCACAGTAGGAACAGTGCCATGGAGCCCCCCCCCCCCAAGCATCCATTTTCTCCAGGGGAACTAGTCTCTGTAGTTGGAAGATGGGTTGTAATTCTGGGGGATCCCCGGGTCCTGTCTGGAGGCTGCTGGCATCCCTAGACTAGAGATCAGTTCGCCTGGAAAAGAGGGCAGCTTTGGAGGGTAGACACTATGGCATTATACTGCGCTGAGGTGCCTTCCCTCCCCAAACCCCGCCCTCCCCAGTCTTCACCCCCGAATCTCCAGGGATTTCCTGAGGCGGTGGTCGTGGTCTAGTAGCTGCACCGCACCGTTTTCTTTATTCATTGAACACTGAACACAGACCAAAAAATGCCTCCAGTGTTTTGAACTAATAATATGACTGATAAACACAATATTCTTTATGACTTGGAGAGCAGAGGCCAGTCTTGTAATGAAGCCAGAGCCATTGAATGTTCAAAAGTACTCCATGAAAATGATTTACTAGAGCCGGTGGGAAAAAAAGGCCCTGGTGCCTCCTTCAGCAAAGACAGAAACATACAAACAAATAAAAACCCAGTTAAAGAGAACAGGTGCTTCTCTGACCAAAATTAGGGTTGCCAATCTCCAGGTGGGGCCTGGACATCTCCCGGAATTATAACTGATCTCCAGTCTTCAGAGTTCAGTTCCCCTGGAGAAAATGGCTGCTTTGGGCAGTGGCCTGTATGGCATAATAACCCGCTGGGGGTCCTGTCCTCTCCAAACTCTGCCTTCCCCAGTCTCCACCCTCAATGCTCCAGGAATTTTCCAACCTGGAGCTGGCAACCCTAAACCCAAATACTCGGTTTCTGTCTGAATAACTAATTAAGTTAAGATGGCCAGCTTTTGTTAAAACAAAAGGGGGAGGGAGAACACAAGATATTCCTAACTTGGAAAAATGGGACAGTTACTTTTTCCTCTCCTCCCTTTTAATTTCTTGGAAAGACAATAGACATTATTTCTCACATGAAGAAAAAGAAAATCCATACAGCCAAACCCACACAAGTCTTTCCAACAAAGTTTTGTTTTTTATTATAATTGGAGCAACCAAGAGAATCCAAGATTACAAAAAAAGGAGCTTTAAGTACAGCATGTGAAGTGCCCCCCCCCCCCCCGGTCCATTGATGGCCAGTCACCCTCCCTTGAAGCCAGCCATGGACTGAAGTGAGGAGCCAAACGCTTCGTTTTGGACTCTTAGGACGATGCTCCACCTCGCTGCACCCCACCCCACATGCCCCGGTTTCTTGCTGATAAGCCAAAGTGAATGCAATTTAACACAGGCTGGTGGGGGAGCTCTAGTTTTTGGAGATGGAGTGCTTTGATTTCCAAGGGTACAGTTCACCACGCAACATCCTTGTCCAAGACCCTTCCTTGCAACGAAGCCCGCACAGCTGCTGTTCCCAAGCGACTGCACCCGGCGGCTCCATCCAGGTGTCTTTCTTTCAAGTCCCACACTGGCTTTCAGGAAGTCCACCCCAAGCTCCCCCCCCCCCCCGTTTCAGCAGGAGAACGTGTGGGTGGTGTTTGGCACCACAAGGTAAAGGCAACTGTCCGAAACAAGCCACAGTTCCATGTGGATGGTCAATGGAACAAAAACCCTCTCTGTGGTGTACGCCAGGAGGCTGGCCGGTCCTTCGCCAGGCTTTGGGCAAAGCACAGCAGGAGAGATCTGCTGCTACGGACTGAATTTTTACAACAGCCCATTTGGTGTTCCTCAAAGCTGAGAGGAGAAGAAAAAAAAAAACCACACCCCAACTTATGAAATTGTCTACACATTATACATTTCAGCTGCATTGCTGATTTTGAGATTTCATAGCTTCAAAAGTTTATTTGGTTGCGTTAAGACAACTGAAAACTTACCATTCTACTTCCCTCCTTTGGCAGATAACCCACCCCCTTATGCACACACACACACACACACACGGAAAGGCACACACCACACCACACCTCTCCCAGATCCCCATCTAACAAATAAAAAGATATGCATGTGACAATCTTATTTTTTAAAAAAAACAATGTTGGAAACAAGCTAACAAATACAACATGTTTTGTTAAAGGTGCCACAACCTCCCATTATAGCACAAAATGTTCAGCAGGGTTTTAGCTTCTTGCCAGCACCAGGGGACACGGAACACGGCTCTGAAAGCTCTCCAAAAAGGTCTGCAGCACACACCAAGAAAGCCTCCCCGCCTCCCCCAGGCGTTCAGCCGAGACCCGAGAGGAGCGCTGGCCCTGTCACCCTCTCTCTGTTCCATCTGCTACAGTGCCACCCTTTGCAACTAGAAATCTAGCTAGCCGGCAAGCAAAAGATTTGTGCTTGGCAGCCTCCTCATCCACTGCTAAGCAACGATGCCACGCCCTCTCTCCCACCGTTAGGCCTCAGAAAGCCGGCCAGTGCAATCCCAAGCAGAGACGCACCGTTCTAAGTCCACTCATGTCAGCTGTGTTATTGCCCTGCGAGAGAGTACCAGGTCTCCAGAACACCCCCAAAGCCCAGGATCGGCTTCTTTTCAGCCAGAGAGTGCAAAAGGCCCATCACATCTCCTGCCTGTCTCCACCCCCTCTTGTCTGATTTGAAGCATCCTTGTGGGTTCTTATTTTGCTTTCAAGGTATAATATGAAGGTTGCAAAATTGGGTGTGTGTGTTCAGCAATCTGGTTACCACTCAAGCAAAGCATCCCCTGAATGTACCCAAAAAAACACAAAGTGCTGTAGCAAACATCATCCATTCACAAAATATTTTTGACACCCTGAACACTTCATGTGCACAGAGAACCTTCATGCTATTGAAAGGGAGCAGAAATGGGCCTGGTCTCTCTGCCATCCCTATAGTGCAAATCATGTCCCTTTAAACCAAAGTGCAAACCCTTTCCGCAGCCGACGTCTTCGGCAGCTCTGGGCACTCTGAGACTGGGGGCAGAGTTTACAGCCGCTCAATCAGATCCGGAGGAAAGAGAGGGAAAAAGAAAAACCTCACATTGACACACACAGTAGACCCGTGCTCCTTCCTCCACACCTGCTTCAACACAGAGAATGGCCTCCTTTCCCTTTGATTAGAGTCCCTGTAATCTGTGGAAAAAAAAGTCTTGGCTTTTACAACAGTCGTTCTTTGGCACCAGCATCGGCAATGCAAACTCTGGGGAAATGCTGAAAGTGAACAAGAACATCAAGTGAACCTTTACCAGGGGCCTTCCCAGAAAAGGTGCCTCCGGGGAGGCTCGGTAGAGTCCGAAGGCTCCAACTGACATTACGGCATAGGAAATATGCTTCAATAAACAGAGAAGCGCGAAGGACACTGATACGTGTAAGGCATCTTTAAGTGCAAATTTTAAGAAAATGTACTATGGAGGGGTGTTGCCCAACTGCAGCCAAATGCTCAACCTTTCTTTGGATCTAACCAATCGGCAAAAACCTCAGACGGCCCCCTGTTGCCTGCCTCTGCCCCTTCTCCTTTCACAGAAGCCAAACAGCGGCTTGGCTTGGCAAGGAATCACAATGAGAGTGGAGCTGAGAACCAGCAAGTCCTTTCTATAGCAGCTACGCACACAGAGTTCGTCCCAGGGAATGCTGCCCGGTGTAAAGATATGATGCTTGCCTCTCCAAACCGGGGGGGGGGGGATGCCCCCTCAAGAGGCGCATTTGAATGTGGCTCTGCCATGTGCTTCAACACTCCCCTCTTCCTGCCACACTCTTGTCTGTTCCCCGTGCCATACCCAGACCTGAGCCCAGCAGAATGCCAGCGGTCACCTGCCTGGCCAGTCAGAATGCAGGTTGCCAGAACTGCCCTCATCACATTTACAAAGGCAGCTTTCAAAGAACTGAATAAAATGTTCTTAAGCAATAAGTAAAACATTAAAAATGCATAATAATAACAATGCATAATTAAAAACCAGGACAGAGGGCTAAGTCATTTACTGAGATTTTTTTCTCTCTTAAATTGCCGCAGCAGCCGCCACGGTAAGTAAACTGAGGAAAGTAAATACTTCGCCCCCCCATCCAATATTTACACAGTTGTCATTATATGTGTTTTGAGCGGATCATTCAGTGACCCTTCCAAACGTAGCTGTGATCCAGCCATTCAGAGGTTGCCCTGTTCTCTTCGGTGCCACGTGGGCAAAGTGTTGCCTGATGGTAAAGAGAAGGGGCAGGTCTGGAAAGAGCAGCTGCATAATTCTGTTAGAGCTACAAAGTACAGAGAATCCTGTGGCCCCTTCAACTGGCACGTTTATTGTGGTTGCTTCTGTGGGTCCCAAACAACGTCCTCAGGTGCAGAAGTGGCCTGCCCCGTGGCACAACGATGCCACCTCTTTTGTCATGTCAGTCTTCAGGGTGCTGAAGGACTCCACCATTTTTGAAAGTAATGGTGCCACTTTCTCTGGCATGCATGGGCATACCCAGACCGAGGAATCTGCTTTTGCAAAAGAGCTGAATGTTGGGGGGGGGGGGGTACACCTTGAGCCTCACTCACACACACACGCATACACAAACTATGGAATCAGAAAGTATGCCATTCCCCACTGCTAGGTCTGGGCGGGCAAACCACAAATAAACTTCAGCAGAGAGAATTTCCGCAGTCAAGGTGTCACACAAATTATTTCTAAACAATTCACAGTTGGTTTCAACAAGAGAATCATTACTGTTTGGGTCTCATACTGGACTCTGCTGTTTCCCAGCCACCCCACTCCATTTGCTGGGGTAACACGGGGTGCTGGTAGCTTCCAACTCACAAATTCTTCATCTGTACAGGAAATATGAAACCTGCATTCAATTCGAGCTATGGATGCTTCAGAATGCGAAGCCCTGCTCACCCATGCTGCTGACTTTGAACGGGGGCGGTCTGCGCATCAAGCAGCCAGCGCATGCACCTTCAAGCAGAGAAGGCTGGGCTCTCATCTCCACATGTTCTCCCCCCCCCCACGAGGAAGCCCAAACAAAACTTTCCAGCACAATAACAGCAACTCCCCGCAGTGCAGGGAAGCCAGCTAAGATGGCCAGCCACTGGCTACTGCAAGAGACCGCACAGATGGTCGATAGTCTGAGTAGTCAAAAACCTCTGCAAACCTGCACCAGCCAGCTTTATGTTACCATGGTTTGGGTGGGGGCAGTGGTCATTTTAACAGTATGTCTCTAAAATGATGAAATGAGAACTAGAGGCTAGAGGACTGGGCATGGGCCGGGCAATGGGCACTGTGTTGATATTCCCTAGAGATGGCAAACAAGGGATTCTTTTTTTGGAGGGGGGGTTCTTATGAGAACCAACCAGTGTGGTTATCATGAGAACCAACATGTTTTTAGCACATTAAACTGCTCTCCAATGGGGTGTCTCAAATAACTGTTTTTTTTAAAAAAGAAACAAAACAAGAAGCCCCCCTCCCCCCCCCCCCCAAAGACTTCTGAGTGTTCCCAGAGTGCAGGCTGGCCACACAGTTTTCTTGTTTAGCTTAGAAGCCTCTGTGTCAGCCTGTGACAGTCTACGGCCAGTGGCCCCACACACTCTCACACAGCATCCTGAGACTTCTACTTCACAACAAAGGATGCTTCAGCTGCTGGGGGTAGGCGGGTGGGGCTGGTTCCTTCACCCTTGAGGGGAACAGCAGTCCCAGCTAACATCTAACAAAAATCATAGGTAGGGGAAAGGGCCTCAAGTGAGCCTTTCCCTCAATGCACCAGGAAACGTAAGCCTTTTTTTTTTTTTAGACTCCCTGGTGGAGTGGGTTAGGATGAAACGCTATACAGTTCGTTAGGAGTCCAAAAGGCTCAGAGTTCTGTTTTTGCTTTGCTTCTGGGACTTCCACCTGCTACTTTATGAAATCAAAGGTCAAGCAAGGAGCGGGTCTCCAGGTGAGCTCAGCTGAGCAGGAGGCACCAGGAAGTGGGGGCCTTGGACGCAGGCTGCCAGCGCAGGAGCAGGGACGAGAAGGGCGGACGGCACTCAGCACCAGAGGCCTGCTTTCTCAAGAGAACACTTCTTTTCGCAAAAGGAGGAAGTGAGCCGTATGGAATGTGATCAGTCACTGGGCAACCTTTCGTTTCGACTCATGGTCCACAGAAGAAAAAAAATGGCTGTCAAACCATCCCTTGTAGTCTTTGGGGCACCCTCTCAAACTCTTTTTTTTTTTTTGGATGAGCGCAAGAACCCTGGTGCGGGTCGGCCACTTCCCCTGTCAACTATGTGGTGCTGCAGGGCTCCTGAAGCCCACAGAGAGGCCAGCAGGGCCCCGGCAGAGCAGCAGCCACACTGCAGGTGGGGACGTGGCAGAGTCCATCGGGAGGCTGAGAGGCTGGTGTTGCTGGTCTGAGCAGTGGGCGCATGGCTCTCTGTGTATAGTTTGCACAACAAGGGTGCCCGGGGCTTCCTTTGCATGCAGACACAATGCGACCCCAGTGGTACAGGCACATGCTTGCAGCCTCTGGGCTGGGGTGAGGCCCACTGCTGCAAAAAAAGAGAGGTCTTTTCATTGTCTGTTGGTTTGTTCTGAAATTCATCACAATCTCCTGGACTGATTTTTGGTACAGGATTTCCCGAGGTGCGTTCTATTCTCACATTCTCTTAAGGAAATCCTCCTGCATCTTGGAGATGGGGGTGACCCCACTGAAAAAACAACCGTTGTAAGAAAAATTTACCCACTCCCAATATCTTCTTTTTCTCTTTTTTCTACTTTAACTTGCTCTCACTTTAAAAAAAAAAAAAAAAGAATAACAACCACTGCAACAACAATTAAAATGAGATGTGCGTGTTTGTGTTTGTGTGTCTGTGTTTCAAAGCACAAAAGGCCACAAAAATCATGGTGGAAAATACACAAGTGCAAAGCATGTAAACAAATGTCACTTGGCATCATGCCATATTGTTACTGTGCCTCAACCCCCCCGCCCCCCCCCAAACCCAATACCCACTGTGGGGGGCACGCCATTCAAAACGGGCAAAAGCCAGGGCACATAACTCAGCTTGCAGGATAGCCCAAGGAGAAAAAAAAAGTCAATCCAAATGTAAAGAGATCCCAGCAGGTAGTGTTCTGTTGCTGTGTGTCTTCATAAGAGGACAGCAATTCCAAGGCACTGCAGTGCTTGTAGTGCAGAGAGAACAGGCAGGTGACGGCTGAAAGGGCATCAGCGAGGGGGGGGACGACGACGACGACGACTGGGTCTTGGCCCCCTTTCCCATTACTGGCTGTGAAAATAGATAGGCTTCACTTTTCCAGAGAGGATCTTGGGAACTTGCACGGAAATGATCTCAGCCATCATTTCTGGGTAGTCCACACTGACCATGTGGGACTTCACTAAGAGGTCAAATGTAAACTGATGCAGCTCTCGAGCAATCTAGGAAAGAGGGAGAGAAAGCAGAGAAGCTTCAGGCAAGGGCTCATTCTCTGAGATGGTACAGTCCCTTTCCTGGCAGATACTCCTCGGGGGCCGGGCAGGAGTCTTGGAGCAGCTGCCTCCCACGAGATTACAGTTCAGGGGAGGAACAACTTCTTAAAACTGAACTACGGCCTTCTTGTGAAAAGCTGTTCTCTTTGTAAAGTAAGAGTTGTCTGGAAAATATCTTTTAGACTAGTTACATTTCTGGAAAAGGTAATCATTCAGGGTATTTTGGGGGGAAATTGGGAAACCGTGCTTTTAACATCACTAGAATATGATGAATGTGGCTGTGTCGCTTCTTGAACTGAACTGTGCGGTTTTGGCCTTCTAAGAATAAAAACAGCTGACAAAGTTTAATTTGCTTCAGATTTTTTTACATTCATAATATCTGACTATGAGGTTCAGAGTTTAAGGTGGTGATAATCATTTTATTACCTATTTTCCATTTGATAGTCCTGGGATAGTCACCAGAACACCTTTAGAATATTGGACTCTCTCTCCCACACATTTGAATATCTACTTTTGTGTATCAAGACAACATTTTGTCACACTGAATTTGTATATATTCCAGATACCAATGCATCCTGTATTTAGCTGAGAGTAACCTTCTGCAGTGGATTATAGATACTCTGCCAAGAACATAAGACAACTGATATCCTGAAAAAAGCCAGGGAACAGCTGACCCGGAGAAGCTGAGAGAGGCAACCAAGTATAGTGCAAAAACTTTCAGGGACCTACTACAGCCCTTTTGGTTGACATGCTGACAGCTCCTCTGCTGACGTAGAGAATGAGGTTCTTAGGAGAGCAGGGTACCAGGCGGAGGAGGAAGGAAACCATCCCTCCAAAAGGACCCATTCCTCAGAAGATGAATAGCTAACCTCCAGCGCTCAAGGGGGAAGGAGCTCTGGGTGATGTAAGCTGATGTAAGTGGTAGAGAAAGTTGGCATATAAAAACCAACTCTTCTGATGGGTGATTCTATATGGAAGCTATCAAGACAGGCTAGTAGGTTGTGTGGGGAAGAGACAGTAATGTTGGGAAGTGTACCTGAGTGGTCCTGGGTGGGGGCATTTACATTGCTAGGTAAGAAGCTAGGGGTTTGGACCTCCATAGTAGCATTTTTAGAACGGCTACCTGTCAAAAATGCAGGGTCAGTTAGACAAGTGGGAATGAGGAGTCCCAATGAATGGCTGAATGGTGCTGAGAGGAAGGGTTTAAAATTCTTAGGCACTCAGTGCATGCTTTGGGAGAAGCCAACTTTGAACAAAAAAGATAGGCTCCACTTGAAGGGAAATGGAACCAGACTGCTGGTACTTAATACAAAAAATAATTGCAGAGCATTCTGCATCCTGACAGGAGCTGATGGGATAGTATAAGAAACATTTCACATCAAAATGGGGACCGACCAGAACTCAACAGAACACAGCAGGAAATGATGGCTAGAGGGGTCAAAGGGGGAAAAATACACACTGGGGGAAACCATGAGAAGGAAACAAAGGTGGAGGCCCATTTATAAGCCAATGTGAGATTTATATGCCACGCTAAGATTAAAAAAATGGTTTGTCATTTTTATTTACTTTTTTGTAAGCTTGTTTTGTTGTATTTCCTGGTTGAGTTTTTATTATTTTAGTTGTGAGCTGTCACCAGCAGGTTGTGGAAAGGCAGCATAACATTTTAATAAATAAATAGGTAAATAAGATGGGGGATCTTGGGAGTACCTGAGAACACATATACAGTGATAGGTTTAGAAAGCTGGTGGAACTGGGAAAATCAGTAGAATACCGTTATTAATTCTGTAGAAAGGACAGGGGTTGCTCTGTATGTCAAAGAGGGCATACAGTTAAATAAGGTAGGAAAAGGAATAAATTCTCCCACAGAATTGCTATGGTACAGATAGCATGTCTGAAAGGCAGGGTAAAAGTGGGGCCATACCAGTGCCTGCCTAATCACAACTCTGAAGGTAACTTGAAATGGCAAAAGAGGTAAGGCAGGTGACCAAAGGAGAAAATTATAACATAATGGGCAACTTCCTCTCATTGTCTGGGTATTCATATATTCCAGTTATGAGCAAGAGACACATTGGATTGAACCTTAGACAATTAGTAACAGAACTGGCGCGAGGGGAGGTGACCCGGGACTTGATCCTGAATGGTGCACACGGGGCGAGAGGCAAGTCTGAGTGAATGAGCCGGGAACAGAGCGATTCTGTCTAGTATTTATGCAAATGGAAGGTTGCCCTAAAAGTCTGACTCAGGTACCCCTGAGGAAACTTCAAAAAAAGTAGAGTATGAGTCTGAAAGAATAAAGAAAGCTGAAAGGTAGAATAAAGAGGGTCAAATCTCTTCAGTATGATTGGAATAATTGAAACTGTGGTAGAATGTATTCCACAAATTAGGAAGACTTCCACCAGAAGATGTCAGTGTGGTTAAGGAGCAGCCAAGGGAGCCATAACAGATGAGAAGGCATCTTTTAAACATGGGGGAAATCTGGCCTACATGAGAAAAACAAGGAGGAGCCCATTTGGCAAAACAAACATAAGATCAGGATCAGGTGGGCAAAACAAGAATTCAGGGAGCACATTGCTAAATACTGAGATGAATAATAAGAATGTCTTAAACTGTATCAGAAAACCAGCCAGACAGGCAGCTGGGTCATTGGATGACAATTTAGCCTCACTACCAAAGGGTTGGTTGCCAACAACCTGAAGAAAATATGTTCTGCTCCTTTAACAGGCTGAATGGGATGAAAAGCAAGTGCCCATTTCCAGGCATTAAAGCCTCTGTTAAAGGCACAAGACATTTTGTCTCCAAGTTTTTTTTAGCAACCTATGGTCTCACCAGATCTTGAAAGCTACGTAGGCGATGCTTACGCTTACGCAGAGGCAGGCAATGGAAAACCACCTCTGAATGTCTCCTGCCTTGAAAACCCTATGGGGTTGCCGTAAGTCAGCTGTGACTTGAAGGCACTCTCCCACCATCACTCCCATGAAGGAGGGAAGAGAGCGCTGTTGGCATTTGATTGTTCACTACTAAGTATAATTCTACCATTAGCACAGCACAGGAGATACAGAATAGGGACAGTAGTTTAAAGCGACATTTACCAAAGTGACAAATCAAATTCAAGAGTTGTTTTCTATGACCTGTTGGAAACTAAAATCTGGTGTTCCTGTTGGATCTGACTCTGCTTTTACCCTACAAATGTGCCAGGATTCTTTGGCACAGGACTTATTTGATTACTGAAGTCATGGGAGTGGTGTGTGACGCGAACTGGCACTATTCACTGACACATACTCACACGTATCCACACACATTAATAACACATTCTACTAACAGGACCAAGCATAAACAGTTATTTTTAACTTTGTTGACAAAAGATGGGGCAGTGCCGCTGGGCAGACTTAGTTGGACCATATGTGGTGCTAATAAATTTGGCTGCTTTGACAAAAGAGATCTGTTGTACAGTCAGATATGCGATACACTTCTTAGTAAATATGAGATTTCAGGACTTGGGACTTACTCCCAAGTAAGTAAGTACAGGGTGCAAGAGGCTTATGAAAATTAGAAAACAGGTGACTAGAGAATTCTCCAGTTAGTCAGTTGACTGAAAAATATATCTAAATTAATAAAAATTTAAAAATTGAATATATATGCAGTTGGTCTATGGGTAAGCTTTAGCCATGCTGACAGATGTAACAAAACCCCTGCCATTGCTGTATTCAGACAGTCCGAACCTATGTTTGGTTAGTCACAGTAAGTCCCACTGAGTTCTTGCGGTTTATTCCCATGAAACTGTGCATAGAATTGCATCCTTAAATTGCAGGCTATTTTACACAAAGTCAGGAAAAAATGTTATAGGGATTGTGGGGCAAGGAGCTTCATCCAGACGTGTTTCCAAAAAGGAGAGAATGGGAGTTTTCTTGCTGATAATTTAATAATTAAATATCAAATACAAATGGAGTAGCAGAAGCAAAGAAATGGAGGGATCGAGTTTTTATTCTGTAGAGAATGCTCTCAGTGGGCAAGAATTGATACAAAGTTCTGAAAGTGATTAACTGTTCCAAAGACTCATCATCTCATGACTGCATTGATTTTCCAAGTAGTCAAGTTTTTATATTCTTTAACAATGCCCGCCCCCCACCCCCCAATTCTGTTCCTTCTTTGACTCAGCCAAGTGATCCTTCTGTAGCTGGAGATCTAAGCTCTTCCATCAAATTTCTGTTAGTATTATTAAAAAGACCTTAACATGTTCAAAGCTCAGTAATGTTTGCAGCTGAACCATGGTCGTAAAAGCGGGGCTTACCTCCTGCAAGAAATTCATTTGAAAAGCTAAAAAATGCAACTTCTGGGAACTCTTTGATGATGGCGGGGTGGGGTGGGGGCCAGGCGGGGAACAGAATGCTGAGACAAGCCAACTTGCCTGCATTTGAGGATCCCTCCTGATGTTGAGGATTGCATGGCTGAAGAAAGCCAGAGCTCTGATCGGACAAGGAGGGCTATCTATCTGGTTGTCCCATTGCATACTCAGTGGGCATCTCTGGGATGCTCAATTAGAAAATACTGGACATTTATGTCCGGTATTTTCTCACTTGCTTTCCCAGACAGAAAGCACAAATTCTGGACTGTCAAGGTGAAAACCAGACAGCTGGCAACCTTAGGATACTGAGGAGAACAGGAATTTAGATGCCAGTTAGCCTAGCATCTATTTTGGATGAACTGGTAGAAAATGTTAGTAAAGTTAGAATTATCAAACATACAGAAGAACAAGTCTGAATGCAGGAGAACTGATATGGTTTCTACAAAGTGAAATCCTGCTTCACTCACATTTTGGAGTTCTTTGAGAAGGTTAACAAACATGTGGACAAGGGTGATCCAGTACATGTGGTATACTTGGACTTCCAAAAAAAGGTAACTAATTCCCTCATCAAAGGCTCCTGAGTAAACCTAGCAGTCATGGGATAAAGGGGTGAGTCTACTTGTGGTTTAGAAATTGGATAAATGATAGTAAGTGGAGACTAGGAGTAAATGGGCAGTTTTTTTAATGGAGGGAAATAAGCAGTGGGGTCCCCAAGGATATTGGCATTATTAAGTTTGTTTGTTAATTATCTGGAATTGGGAGGAGGGTGAGCAGTGAAGTGACCAAGTTTGTGTCTGAGACCCGATGGTGAGGGGCTCTTCTTATATTCATATGTGCTGCACAGTATTTTATCAGAGTTACATTTTCACTGATCTGCCCACACCTTCGCTTTGAGTTGAGATTATTTATTTCTCTGTAAGGCAAGGTAGGGGGAGTTATATGCCAAAGGAGAAAGGGCAAACTAAAGCCAAAAAGTACTCAGGAAACCTATTCTGGTCACAGGGTTGTAAGAGAGATCCTGTCTTGGGCCATGAGCATTACATTGGCTAAAAATAAGTAACGTTTTCCTTATCTAAAAACAGTAAAAATATCTAATTATATACTTTCACTTTAATAATATTGCTCACATGGCCAATTTGGCCCTGAACAACATCACGCTAAGATCAAAATAAGAAAAAGAAAAAGTAACTAACAGATCCATAAAGAAATTAATACTTTTTAATCTTAATTGTCTGGGAAAGAAATTTGGCAACAGCCAATGTAATAGTAAAATCCACCCCTGCTAAAATAATCCTCAAATTCTCCAATCTAGAGGCAGATTCAGGGATAAAAGGCTTTATCCATCTATCCCTAGCCTCGCTGAGCAGGTCACAGCCAAACAAGGCATGCTGAAGAGTGACTATTTGGCCAGAACCACACCGTAATACTCTCTCACAATACGGAACCCTATTTAAACGACCTATTAATTCCCCTGATGGGATGGCATTCAGTCTAGCCAGCATAAAAAGTCGTCTGTATCGCAGGATTGTCAAAAAATCAAAATACATTGGGAGGGTTTGCAGCAAGTTTAGACCAAGGTGAGCACATTCTACGTGCTCTAGTTTTAGTACTCTCAAAATCTAAAAAAAATAAGTAACATTTTCCCTATTGTCTCCGGGGCAACCGGGAAATTTCGCGGGGAATTTTGGTACAAGGATTCTAAACTGTATGTGCCCGAGGTGTTGCGGGGGGAGGTTTTGGGTTTGGTTCATGGTGCCAAGACCGCTGGACACTTCGGATTCCTTAAGACGTTGCACTTACTTAGGCAGCAATTTTGGTGGGCGGGCATGCGGTCGGATGTGGACTCCTTCATCCACAGCTGCCCCGTCTGTGCAGCGGCCAAACGGGCACAGGGAAAACCGCCCGGACTTTTGCAACCGTTAGAGACCCCCTCTAAGCCTTGGGGGGTGAAAACTATGGACTTCATGACGGATTTACCCTCTAGTGGGGGAAAAACTGTAATTTGGGTGATTACCGATCTGTTTTCAAAACAGGTGCATCTTGTGCCCTGTGCAGGTATCCCTTCTGCCCCGAAATTGGCCCACCTCTTTGTGTCACATGTCTTCCGTCTGCATTCTTTCCCGCGCAAGGTGGTGACGGACAGGGGTTTAAATTTTGTGACCAAATTCTGGAAAGCTTTCCTCAAACTGGTTGGAGTGGAACAGGGGCTGTCTAGTGCCTTTTGCTTTTCTATATATGCCATGTGCCTTACCTCAGCTCCTTACTAGTATCATTCTGAATATAGTTTCTGTAACCTGTCGATTCTACCCAATAAAACTGCTTTCGTGGATTTGCTGTCTGCTGAATTCTGTTTGAGGGATGGAGCACAGGGCTAGAGCTTACACCTATCTAAAAACAGTAAAAATATCTAATTAAATATATAAGCAAATTATGAAGTTGCATAAAGGCTTTATTCAGCTTTACATCAATATGATTATAGCAACCAATTAGCATGCACTTTTTTTTTTTTAGTAAGTATCTAATACTACACAGAATTTTTGAAGTTTAAACTAGGTGTTTTCTGGTTGATGTGACTGGTTCCAGTTTGCTCATCTGCTCTTGGCAACAGCCACAAGGGGGCAGTAAGGGACCCTGAGAACAAGGAGCATTTCCGGGGGTTTTTGCATCTGTGTAATGCCCTGACCTGGATGGCCCAGGCTAGCCTGATCTCGTCAGATCTCAGAAGCTAAGCAGGGTCAGCCCTGGTTAGTATTTGGATGGGAGACCACCAAGGAATACCAGGGTTGCTGTGCAGAGGAAGGCACTGACAAACCACCTCTGTTAGTCTCTTGCCATGAAAACCCCAAAAAGGGGTCGCCATAAGTCGGCTGCGACTTGATGGCACTTTACACCCACAATCCAATGAAATTAGTCTGCGGTGGTTACTCATTTGTTAGGGGAGATCTAGTTGCCTTTATTCCAGGTTGCACTTCTGTTGAGGAAATGCTACATTTTGCCCCAGCACTGCAGTTCTAATATCTTGATGTTGAGGGATAGGATTGCCATTTATATATTTTTTTTAATGGTTAAAGGGTACCATGCTCTTTAACAATTGCAACAGCCAGGAGAAATCAACAAGGAGTCTGGGGGTGGGGTAGGGTTGCCAACCTCCAGGTACTAGCTGGAGATCTCCTGCTATTACAACTGATCTCCAGCCGATAGAGATCAGTTCACCTGGAGAAAATGGCTGCTCTGGCAATTGGACTCTATGGCATTGAAGTCCCTCCCCTCCCCAAACCCCGCCCTCCTCAGGCTCCACCCCTCAAACCTCCAGGTATTTCCCAACTCAGAGCTGGCATCCCTAGGGTGGGGAAAGGGGCAGACATAGTGTGCTACGTTGTGGGGTCACATCCGGGTCGGTGCATCAGCCAGTGTTCTATAAACTTTTTGGTAAAATCGGCAATCATCCCCACTAAATGTTCTCCTCTCTCTCCTCCAGAGGTGAGGGCGGGGCCAGCAGCAGGAGAATGCCCGCCCAAAGCGGGCTACTAGAATACCTACATAGCTACCACTCCCTCCTGAGAAATGTGTTTCCTGCTGATCTATGCCAGATTTTATCCACCTTTTAAAGAACTGCCTCTGTGGAAATCCTGTTCCCTGTCCGGGAATTAAGATCACAGGGAGAGGCCGTCCTGGATGCCCCACCAATCAGAGAAGCTTGTCTGGTTAGCATGTGAGACTGGTCCTTTTTGGTGGGAGCCCCATGATTATGTAACAACCTCCCCAGGAAGGTGTGCTTGGCCCCCTCACTTTCAATTTTTAGGAGGCAGTTGAGGACGATTTTATTTAGGACTGTATTTGGTTAAGTTTACTAGCAGTACTGAGTTGTGATTTTAAATTTTAGGAGTTTCTTTGTTTTTATTGTATTGTTTTATGTGTTTTATCTGTGCTGTAAGACATCTTAAGGAACAAAGGCAGCTATTAAACATTTTAAATAATTTTAAAAAAATCATTTGAAAACAAACATTACATTTCCCCAGTTTTAGTCAGTAATATGAAATATGCTTGCTGTGCATACCCCTGGGTTGCCACCTGGAAGCGATGTCACACTTCTCTAGGAATCGCCAGAAACTCTATGGTTTTACCAGTTAGTGTGCACTTTCTGTCAAGAAATGTCTCTAATCTATGTTTCTGCTGTCTGTCTGGACTACAAAACCTGAAGGGTTATAAAGCTCAGGTGGGCTGGGATAGGATGCCGGTGGGCCGTGTTCAGACTTGTCATGCTCCTTGGCCTGAGGCTGCAGAGCGGAGCGGCCGGTAGCCTCGAGAGAGCCTCTTCCTCAAGCACTGGCCTCAGGCCTGGCTGTCAATTTCCCTTCAGGCCTACATTTCCTAGGCACCCTCCAAGCCTCAGGATTGGGCCTGGTGGGAATGGAGGGAAAATACCAAGACAAGTCAGAAATGCATGATCAATAAAAATCAATGGATTCCCAGATAAGTCGGCTGAGTTCCTGTCTAAGAAGCTTTTGATGGGGGACATTCCTCATCTTTCGCTCCCCACTGCTAAATTCTGCTCCACTGCAATTAAAATATGCAAAAATAGGGTGGAAAAAACTGTTAAACTCTTTTATACTGTGCCAAGTCGGGCACCTACCAGTCAGGGGGAGGGGGATCCTCCGGCTGGTCCAGATCCCAGCTTACCTGGATGGTGGCAGCTGGAATGAGAGGTAGCGGCGAGGGCCGGAGCTAATGCAGGGGTCACCCGACAAGGGGGGAGACAGGACGGTGGGACACCCGCGAGAACCTGGATGGAGAGGGAAGCGAGGAGCGAAGCGTCCTTAGATGAGGTGGCGGTATTGCAAAGAGAGGGGGCAGGGGTTTCAGGCTGCGGTGCGGAGGCGCCGGGGCGGACACTCCACCAAGGCTCGGGGAACAGAGGAAGGCAGCTGACGGATAGTACAGGCCAGGGGGAGGCAATCGAGGGAACCGAGGGTTGGCCACGGTGAGGAGCCGTGGAGGCCACAGCAGCGGCGAGCAAGGAGGGGAAGGAGGAAGAAAAGACAGTCTGAAGGAGTGAAGGGGGTCTCTGCCTCTGAACTGAAAGAGGAAAGAGGACCGGGAGAAAAAAGGCAGAAGGGGATGGCAGTGCTCCGTGCGTGGGGAAACTGGGCGGTGGCTGAAAATTGGTGTGTGGGACAGGTATAGGGAGGACGGGGATAAAAAAGGGGAATCTAAAAGCAAGCCGAGGAGGAGACGGGACTGAAGAGGCACCAGGCAGACAGCCTGTGGAACTTCAGTAAGGAAGGGAGTGAAGCGGGGGAGACGAGCGGTCTCCAAACTCCCGGTCTGAGGCTTTGCAAGGACTCCTCGGGGAGAACTGGGGCAGATGCCCGGGTCTGTAATTCGTCGAGACACCGAACTGGACAGCACGACTGATGGGGAACTGGAGGCGGAGGCCCACATATACTTTTATATTTTAGTAATCTTAAATTGGCAAGCCGCTTTTGCGTCATGCACTAATTTTGCATATCTTATTAATACCAGATTTTTAAAATCAATTTTTGTAATTTGTAACAGTTTTTACAGTTTTATCAAGTTGGACAATATGGTAAACTAACTTCTGGCTGGTCAAATAGACCGTATTAATAAACTTGACTTGATGATCAGCAAAACACCTCTGCATACATAAGATATCAAAACAGATAAAAAATGTGTGACCCCATGATTATGTAATGTTTTGTAACATTTTGACCCCATGTTCTTCAGTGGTCATCAAATATAGACAATATACCACAATGAAACATTACTAGGGTACAAGAAATATGCAAACCTAAAAAAAAGAATAATTTTAAAAATATATACATTATTTTTAAAATATTTTAATTTTTTTTAAACCATACAATCCAGCCCTGGCTCCAAAAACATACAAACACAAAGCATCATTAGTCACCAAAGGTGTTTGTACTGTGATTATTACCAATCCTTTATCAAATCCTTTATCAAAGTATATTAAGGTTGTTGGCTATGGTTACCACAGGTGTTTGCACTGAGGCTATTAAGAGTCTTTTATCTATTTATTGTCGGGTTTAACATTTTGGCTGCACAAGTTATCTGGCAAGAAAAGAATACGACTGTATGTTTTTGGAACCAGAATGGGTTTGTATGGTTTTTCTGTATTTATGTATAAAATGTTTTTATCTTTAATTACTTTAATTAAATTGTTTCCAACTTATTTTTACGGTGTTATAGCAAGAAGTTTTTATCCTGTGGAGGCAATTTGCTACATTAACATTGCTTCCAGGATGAGGTAATTGATTAAATTCTTTTTTATTTTTTAGAAGTGTATTTAGCTGATAATAATAAAAAAATAGTTTAAAAATATGTCTTCATTTTTATGGTTTGCATATTGCTCTGCAGAGAAGGCCTGGCTCTTTACTCAGTACATATTTCTTGTCACCTAGTAATGTTTCATTGTGGTATATTGTCTATATTCGATGATCACTGAAGAAGACATGGTCAAAATGTGTCTGGTCATGCATTTCTGATCCATTTTGATGTTTTATGTATACAGAGATGTTTTATTGATCACGAGTTTCCATTTTTCTTGGTATTTTATGTAGACAAGAGATATTTTGTATTCACTTTTGATAATGTACATTTATATGTATTGTTTCTCTGTAACTTTTTATTCAATAGTTTTGATATTTGTTGCAGGTTTTTTCCCCCTTTTTTGTTCCATTTGGAAATGGAGGGGAAAGTAGGAGCCAATCATTGATGAGGAGACGGAGCCTTCAGAGGGGGGCATATAAAGCAGGAGGGAGGGAGGTCACTCATTCCCTGAATCTGGGGCCGGCAGTGAGGCTACCTTTGGAGTAGTGTTGCCAATCCTGGGTTGGGAAATTCCTGGAGATTTGGGGGAGAAGCCTGAGGAGGGTGGAGTTTAGGGAGGGAAAGGGCCTCAGAGGAGTATAATGCCCTAAACTCCACATTCCAAAGCAACCATTTTCTTTGGTCTCTGTTGTCCAGAGATCAGTTGTAATTAGGAATGCCAGCCTCCAGGTGGGGCCTGGGGATACCCTGGAATTACAGCTCATCTCCTGACTACAGAGATCAGTTCCCCTGGAGAAAATGGATGCTTTGGAAGGTGGACTCTATGGCATTGTACCCCACTGAGGTCCCTGTCCTCCCCCAGGCCCCACCCTCAAGTCTTCAGGAGTTTCTCAACACGGAGCTGGCAACTCTATCCCCCATCCCCCGCTGATGGCAGAGGGAGGGGGGACCTGGCAACCCTACTTGTAACTCTGGGAGAGGCTCCAGTCCCCCACTTGGAGGTTTGTAACCCAACTTTAGAGGGAGCAGACCCCTCACCCCAATGCGGGGTCTGTGCCTGACCTCATGGGAGTCAGATATTAATAACGTCGTAGGAATCCAGTCAGTTAATTGCACTTGGGGATTTAATTGTTTCCCAGCTGGCTGTTTTGCCCTGGGTGTTTGTAGTGTTCCCTGTGTTAATTCTTTCCTATTTTCATACCTGTTCTCTTATTTAATGAACAGTTACAGTATTTGTTTAATAAACTAACCCTTTTTTTGTTCACCCTGCCTGGGTCCTTCATGCCTCATATTTGGCCAAACAGCAGGGCACGGCCTGACCGAACAGAGAGCTTCCTGGGACGGACGGACTGGGGGGGTATTCTGGGCCTCTTATTCCACTGGTTGGATGTTCCCTGGCCTGCTCCAGGGCTGAAGGGGGAGGAAGGAATGAGTGATCCTTGGAGGGGACACCCCAAGCAAAAAGTCACATGACCACATGAGTGGTGAGTCAGAAGTGTTTCTGAGCTCTTGGGCGCGGGGTGTGTGTGGGGGGAAGCAGGTGCTTGCTTTTGCCTCTCTCCCTCAGGTTTCTCTAATTTCATTGTGCAGCTCAGTCATGGACACCATCTGGGGGTGTTCTACTAAATTTCTCCCTCATATTACAAGCATCAAGGATATGCTAAACTCTGCTTGTGTCTGTCTATTTTTTTAACTACTCGCGTCATACTAAGAATACCTGACTAATATCTTTTGGCAGCTCCGGGGTTTGAATGCCGGCGTTTTGCCCCAGAAGGCTGTCCGGTCTCCCACAGGCCTTTGTCTGCATGGTTCCAGGACTGAGGAAAACGCTGTAATGTCACGGCCATCTTTTCTAAGACTGACTCCTACATTCAGTACAGACTTGTAGGCCCATCTATGTTTCCCTCTCCCTGTGCCCCAAGTTTAAGAAAAGCTCATCCTCAGCAGATGCTAAAAGATTTCATGGCCGTCCGGCCACATGGGTGGTCAAGCCCTCCCCTGACTTACAGGCTGCACAGAGTCCAGGAGTTTGGTGAGCTGGTAGAAACGGCGAGAGCAGGATGTGGGATTCTTCCTCTTGCAAGCAATGATACGATCGAGTTCCTTGATGTAGTTCATCCGAAGTTCATCAAAGAATTTCTGATTCTTCAGGCCGTCCACTGGAACTGGAACAGAAAGAAAGAAGGAACAGCAATAAATGGAGAAGCAAAGAGCAGGGGAGGGGGGCTGAACACATAAACATAAGCCTACGTGGCTGCTGTCTTCCATCAATGGCGGCAAGAGAACCATCGCCGGCTCCAACCTTGTGGCCACACATAATCCCCATGACAGCAGAACTCCTTGTTTTGGATGACAATAACCAGAGGCAGAACTTATGGGAACACATGCTAAAGCTACAGCTGCCGTGTCTGATCAGATGCGGCACCGTTTCCCACCTATCTTTCTCCCCCTCTCAAACACACATGAATAGGGTGCTACTTACTAATACTGAAGAGGAGCAGAGCTTTCATGCAGAGGAATTCCTGGGGTGTGATCTGAAGCCATCCAAACTCTTGAGACAGATGTCGCATCCTGACACACTGGCTGTACATTCTGGATTTGTGCATCCGGTACCTAGGGGTTTGGGGGGAGATGAGACAGGGAGACAAAAGCAAATGTCATCAGGAAAGTTAAAAATGAAGCAATTAATCACCTTTCTTTCATTGAAAGAATGTCTCCCCACACCCTCTAGGGCTGCATTCCCTCCTGCAAAATCCTAACCCTGTCTGTTTTGCAATCTTGATGGCAATCTGTCCTGGCAGCAAGACGGGAGAACATTCCAAAAGGTCAGATTATGGATGATCACATGGTACACTGAGGTCCCCTTGACCTCCCTGTTTCCTTGAAAAAGAAATCACTCCGAAGTATTTGCAATATTTAAACAAGTCAATGACAACATCCACAGAGTTATCCACAGAGGCAGGGAGATGAAGACTATTGATCCCTTTGATGGCTGCTGTCACGGCCTTCCAGCAGGTCACAAGGGGGTCACGAGTGGAGGTGGAAAGAAGTATTGATGCTGCTTTGCTCACCTGCCATGCTGAGAAATTACGATTGTTAGGTTGCTGGCACCTGGTGGCTTTTCTGATTTCATTGTTCACTGAGCTTTGAGACTGTTTTCTATGTCACTTCCTCCTGTAAAGTGAGTGTGGAAGTGCCTGAAACCTATGAACTGGGCAATTGATGTGAATATCCTGGGAAGGTGGAGTTGTCTGTTTGCTGCTGCACACAGATCTCCTCTTTTGAGTGAGGGGTGGTGTCAGACCAGGGCCTGGGAGACTCAGGTTCAAGTCCCCTTTGGGCCCCTTTTGCCCACACTCTCAGCCTTCTCTACTGCACAGGGTTGGATAAAAAGGAGGGGAGGAGAACGACGGAAGCCGCTTTGGGTCCCCACTGGGGAGGAAGGCAGGGTGTAAATTAAGTAAATACTTTTATTCCATTGTAAAACTCAGCAGTTCCACATGGTAATTCCCGAGGGGCAACCATGCTAGTCTGGAGAAGTAAATAAAACAGGGATCTGGTGGCTCCTTAAAGACTAACAACATCTCTGCTTGCAGTTTTCATGAGCTGGAGCACTAGCTATTGGATTAAACTCATGCTTTATTTTGACAGCTAACACCCTTCCCCAAGCGGTCCAGGCGCCGTGACGCAGCTCTGAACAGCCTTTGCAAAGTGGGGGTGTCCCATGCCTCGGCAGAAGGGCTGTACTAGCTGGGAAAGCCGAGCCTGCAGGGCCTGAAATCTCAAGCAATTGGGGTTTGTGTGTCATGTGACCAAGGAAAGACAGACATCCTGGCAATGTCTGAGGTTCAGTGTTTGTATTTGTTCTCGAGGAAAGAGAAAACACAAGCTCCCAACACAGAAAAGAAGAAACCCAAAACAGAAAAAAATAAAGTCCCGCCCCAGGCAAGAGAAACCCTAAAATCAATTTCAGCCATAGGAGCTGAGCTCTGGAAGAAGCACCTTCACGCGTTAGAGAGCATATTTTCCTCACTTCCGCCCTTCCCCCCTACAATTAAGGATGTCGGCTTGTTTATGACATTAAAGCCCTAGTACTTCTTCCGTCTGCATAATCTGCAACCAGAAAGCCTAATCCTCCTCCGCAGAAATCCATTCCTGGTTTTCTGCTATTCCGTGGCTAGCAAGTCCTATGTATTTATTTAATTTATTTATAATCTGCCTTGCTCACTGAGACTCAAGGCTGATTACTTAGTGTCAAACAATGCAATCCAAAAAGAGGAGACATCAAATAAACAACAGGGATATGATTGGAAAAACTGGAAACACCCATCATAAATAATGGGGTGGGGAAAAGAATTTAAAAGTCAAAAAGCAATGCAGGAAAAGCAGGATAATACATACAATAAAGCACCGGAATAGACCACAACAGGGCTGCCAGGCCAGGCCTGGCAATCATTGGGAGTCAGCTTGCAGCAATGGTGTGATGTCACTTCTGAGAAAACCCCTGGAAGTGACATCACAACTGTTAATTCCGCGTGGGAAGGATTCACGAGATCAGAGACGGAGTTCAACAACACAGCTTTATTTGATTTCAGCACAGAACTAACTGACTTACACGCTGAATGTGCCCTGCTTATATGCCCCCCTGGCCGCCTGCGGCCACTCCCCCCTGATCCGTGATAGGGGGGAAATACCCTCTCGGTGACCAATGGGACATGCTGGCTTAGGGCCAATAGGATCCGTTTGCTTGACCAATAGGGTGAGCAGGGTTTGGGATCCTTCGACAGAACTCAAGCTCCTCAGTCTCCCTTGATAACTCCCCAATTATATACATACACCCCTCCCCCCTAAGTCCGAGCAGCCCCCCCACTGTCACTCTAGGAGCACACAAAGTCCTGGAGGTAACTCGGCCGCGATCGATTCCGCTGGGAACGGCGCAGCACTGGGATGGGGGACGATGGGCGATCCGTCGTTCCCGGATCAGTCTTACCCTCGGTGGCTGGGTTGTCATTCGCCGGGCTGAGGTCCGGCGCTGGCAGCGGCAACGGTTGTTCCGGTCGCTCTGGTTGTTCCAGCTCCCGGGTGGCAGGAATTGGTGGCGGCGCTGTCACCGTGGCTGCTTCCTGCAAGTCGACAGGGTGGTGGCGTAGCTGATCAATGTGATGCCGCAGGACGCGCCCCTCCGGGGTGGCGACCCAATAGGATAGCGGGCCGGTGGCATCCTGGACCGTGGCTGGAATCTAGGCGGGGCCCGCTCCATAGTTTCGGGCGAACACGGGGTCGTCCTGCTCCATGACCCTTGGGGAGGTGGTCGCATCTTTGCGGCCCGGGTACTCAGGCACAAGGTCGGGGTGCAGTCGGTCAAGCATGGTTTTCGGGCGGCGACCCATGAGGAGTTCTGCGGGGCTCTTGCCAGTCGCAGAGTTGGGTGTGGTGTGCTAGGCTAAGAGGAAATCCACTAGCCCCGTCCCAGTCATGGCGGTCGATGCGTCGCAACGCATCCTTTGTCGTTCGGACCATCCGTTCTGCCTGCCCGTTGGTGGCGGGGTGGAACAGAGCCGAGGTTGTATGGTGGATCAAGTTCCTGGCCAGGAAGTCTTTGAATTCGGATGACGTAAATTGGGCCTCGTTGTCAGAGACCACAGTGTCGGGCAAGCCATGGGTTGCGAAGACTTTGCGCAGCTCACAGATGACCACACCCGAGGTCATGGAACCGACGTCGACGACCTCTAGCCACTTAGAGTAGGAGTCCACGATAATCAAGAATGTCTTACCCTGGAACGGCCCGGCAAAGTCTATGTGCAGGCGGGACCAGGGTGTGCGGGTGGACTCCCAGCACTGGGTCGGTGCCCGAGGCATCTCTGGGCGGGACTCCTGGCAGGGTTGGCAACAGCTCACCCACTCCTCGATAGCAGCGTCAATGCCCGGCCACCACACGTAGCTTCTTGCCAGGGCTTTCATGTGCATGACCCCTGGGTGGCTAGTGTGTAGAGCAGGGGTGGGGAACCTTTTTCCTGCCAAGGGCCATTCGCACATTTATAACATATTTCAGGGGCCATACCAGGTGTAGATCTCCCGGTGTGGGGGGGAAAGGCTAGGGTTGCCAGGTCTCCAGCCACCACCTGGAGGTTGGCAACCCCAGGGGAAGCCACCCAGAGAAGGCCTGCTGGGCGCCCCCACTCCCCCCTCCCAGGTGGGACCCAGAAAACGACGTGCCAGGGGGGCCCAACCCACAGTCGATTGGCAAGGGAGGAAGGGAGGAAGGAAAACAGAGAAAGAGGAAAAGAGAGGGAGGGAGAAAGAGAGAGAAAGGGAGAAAGAAATGGAGAGAGGGGGAGAAAGAAAGAAAAGGACAGAGGGAAAGAAAAAAAAGGACGGAGGGAGACAAAGAAAGAGACAGAAAAAGAGGGAGGAAGAGAGGGAGAGAAAGGAGAAAGAGTGACAGAAAAAGAGGAAGAGAGAAAAGCCTCCCCCCCACACACACACCCGCACATGCCGGCCTGCGCGACCGGGCCCCAGCCACCCCACCTCCCCCACCCACACACACACACCCGGCGGCGCACGGAGCACCAAGCAACCGGGCCCCAGTCTTCGTGCACTCCCCCCCCAGAGTCCATAAAAGCCCTCCCCAAGCCCAATTGGTTCTGCATGCATGCTCTGCCGCCGGGAGCCGCCAGCCTCTCCCCCCCCCCGCTGCTCAACAGTCGACAGGCAGTGAGAGGGGCTTACAATGTGCCACAGCGTTCCTGCACGCGGCAGCTGTAGGGGGCAGCCTTGGGGGAAGAGTCCCTCCCCTCTCACCAACCAACAACCAACAGTCAGTGTGAGGAGGTCCAAAGGGCGCTACAAGGGTGCTGTAAGCCGTGGCCCCAGGAACACCCTCAGGGAGGGCCACCCTGCGCCCCGCCTTTGCGCCAAGGTTCCCGGAGCTCCTGAGGGCCACAAAAATGTCCTCAGGGGCCGCATATGGCCCCCGGGCCTGAGGTTCCCCACCCCTGGTGTAGAGCCTCCAGTGTGCGCATGCGTAGCTTGGCCGGAATCATGATGCGGCTCCCCCACAGTAGGCACCCCTTTTGTAATGAGAGTTCGGTCTGGCGGGAGGCGAATGGTTTGAATTCCCCGGCCAGCCGGGTCACCGGCCACCCCATCCCCACCCAGTTCAGGACCCGGGCGAGGGTGCGATCCTTTGCCGTGTGTGCAGCGATGTCCGATGCATGGAGGGGAGGTTCAGGCAACAACTCCATAAGCATCACCTCGCAGGCGGGAGCAGGGTCAGCATCGGAGGTTTCCAGTGGCAGGCGGCTGAGGGCGTCGGCGTTGCTGATGGACTTCCCGGGCCTATGGACGAGCAGGAACTCATAGGCATTCAGGAAGATCGACCAGCGGAGCATACGGGCGACAGGATCTGCGGCGTTTGGTGATCTGGAACAAACAACCCCAAGAGCAGCTTGTGGTCCGTCACAACGGTGAACTGTCGCCCTTGGAAGAAGTCGTGGAACTTTTTGATGCCGGCCACGACGGCGAGTGCCTCCTGGTCGATTTGCACGTAGTTCCGCTCCACGGGGGTGAGGGTCCTGGAATAGAAAGCGATCGGGGCCTCCCGGCCGTCTTGCAATCGGTGCTGCAGGACTGCGCTGACGCCGTAGGGAGAGGCGTCGCAGGTTAGCACCACCGGCAGTTTCTTGTCAAAGTGGACGAGCAGGGTGGCCGAGGAGAGGAGGCCCTTCGTGGCCTTGAAGGCCCGCTGCTGCGGCTCACCCCACACCCACCGGGTTGAAGTGTCCAGGAGACGGTGGAGGGGTTCGGCAACCGACGCTTTGTTGGGCAGGAAGGCATGGTAGAAATTTAAAAGTCCCAAGAACGCCTGAAGTTCCTGCTTGCACTTGGGTGGGGGAGCGCTATGGATCGCTTTGACTTTCTAAGGGGTCGGGTGGACGCCGTCAGCATCGATGAGGTAGCCCAGGAACTCCACTTGCGGCAAGCCCAGCTGTCACTTCTTGCATTTGACGGTGAGCCCCGCGGCCCGGAAACGGCCGAGAACCTGGTGGACGGGGTCAAGGAGCTCACCCTCGGAGGCAGCGGCAATCAGGACGTCATCGAAATATGGGACGATGCCGGGCAGGCCCTTCAGGAGGTCCTCCATGATGTTTTGGAAAATTCCCGGGGCAGTGCTGGCCCTGAACTGCAGGCGGGTCACCCGGAAAGCGCCCCGGTGCGTGACGATGGTTTGCGCCTCTGCCGAAGACTCGTCAGCGTGACTCTGAACGGCCCGATTCAGGGCGCACTTGTAGTCCACGCAGATGTGGACGTCCCCGTTTGGCTTCAACGGGGTAACAATCGGCGTTTCCCACTTCGCGTTGGGCACTGGAACCAGGACGCCCTGGGCGATGAGCTGATCGAGCTCCGCGTCGATCCGGCCCTTCAGAGCGAAGGGAACGCGGCGGGGCTTCAGGCGGATGGGGGCGGCTGGATCGATGAGGAGGCGGACAGGTGGCCCCTTGTAGCAACCCAGGGGGCCACGCCAAACATCCTCGAACTCAGACCAGACAGCCTCGAGCGACGCCAGACTAAGGTGGTGGAGGCCTGTGATATGACTAAGGTGGCGGAGGCCCATGATATTTAGTCCGAGGGCTTTGAACCACTCAAACCCCAGCAGGCTGGCGCGGCGCCCCTCGACCACGACGAGGCGCAGGCGGCTGGTGAGGGGCCCGTATCGCACGGACACATGAGCGACGCCCAAAACCCGAACACGGTGGCGTTGGAAGTCCGTGATGACAAGGCTGGAGGGCTCCAGCTCGGGCAGTGGGGTGCACTTGGCAAGGTCCCAGAAAGTGTCCTCAGAAATGATGGAGAGGGCGGACCCGGAATCCACCTCCATCTCGCAGGGGGCCCCCTCAATTAAAACGGTGGTGGAGAGCTTGTTGTCGCCGTGGTCCTTGTGCAGGCGGAGGGTGTGGACGCGGCGTCGGTCGCGGAGGCCACGGGACGGGGACCCGGAGTCGCTGTCGCCGTCGGAGAGAGCGTGGACTGGTTGGGTGGCGCCATCCTTCTTCTCCGGGTGAGACGGTTTCTGAGACGAACAGCAGACCTTAGCGATGTGACCGGCTCGGCCGCACGCCCTGCAGAGGGCATCGCGGAAACGGCACGTGTGTCAGTCGTGGGGGTCACCGCAGCTAGCGCAGGCCCTCGATGCTGGGCCCCGAGGCTTGGGCGCCCTGGCGGACAGTTTGTGGGCCTCGTCGCCGGAGTCGCCATCGCTGGCGTGGCTAAAATGGACGGCGGCAGCCTCCCTGGGCCCCCTGGCAGCGGGAATGGCGGTGCGGTCCCCCAGACACTCGTCCCGGTCCTCAGACTCTGCTGCGGTCACTTCCTCGACAGCTGTTGCCAGCGTTGCATCTTTCTTTCCCTTCAGGCGGTGGCGCACTTTCGCGTCCCTGAGGCCAAACACGAACCGGTCCCGGAGCATCTCATCGAGGGCTGAGAATGCGCAGGATCTGGCGATCTGGTGAAGAGCTGCGAGGTACTCGGTGACGGTCTCTCCAGGCCGCTGGTCGCGGAGGTGGAAATCGTGGCGGTGGGCCAACACCGTGGGCTGTGGGGAGAAATGGCCGGCCAGTGCCTTCATGATGGCGTCGAAGTCGGTCGCCTCGAGCTGCGCGGGGGCCACGAGGGTCTCAGTCAGCTGGAATGTCCGGGGCCTGCAGACGCTGAGGAAGACCGCCCACTTCTGTACGGCGTCCGTGAATTTGTTCGCCACCATGAAGAACGAGACGTGGGAAGCGTAGCTTTCCCAGTCGCCGGGGTTGGAGATGTCGAATGCCTCCAGAGATCCGGTGGTGGCCATGAGCGCTGTGAGTACGTCTCTCCTGAGAACCCCAGGGAATCAGCAAACGGGCCGGCTGCCTGGACACAGCGAGGACGTGGAGAGAGGCGGAGGCCGTGGGTCAGCCGGCGTGTGATTCAGCGTGGCGGACCGGGCTGCCTACCGGTCACTGTGGATGGCGGGACGAGAGTGATTCAGCAGGTCAGCCAGGCCACTCCCCAGTCTTCGTCACCACTGTTAAGGCCACGTGGGAAGGATTCACGAGATCAGAGACGGAGTTCAACAACACAGCTTTATTTGATTTCAGCACAGAACTAACTGACTTACCCGCTGAACATGCCCTGCTTATATGTCCCCCTGGCCGCCTGCGGCCACTCCCCCCTGATCCGTGATAGGGGGGAAATACCCTCTCGGTGACCAATGGAACATGCTGGCTTAGGGCCAATAGGATCCGTTTGCTTGACCAATAGGGTGAGCAGGGTTTGGGATCCTTTGACAGAACTCAAGCTTCTCAGTCTCCCTTGATAACTCCCCAATTATATACATACACAACAACACCTCTTTGGGAATTGCTGGAAACTCTAGGCTAAAACCATAGAGTTTAGGTGATTCCTAGAAAGGCATGACATTACTGCCAGGGTTTTCCCAGAAGTGCCCTCATACCGTGGGCCTGATAGCCATATTTAATTTTACTTTTCTCCCACCACTGCTCTGAGCAGCATCAGGAAACGGGAGATGGGGGTGGAAGATTCCACCTCTCTTTCTCTCATCATTGTGCTCATAGATGATGCTGGGCCATAAGAATTTTCTCCACTGTGGGACTGTGTTGGGTGTGGTGTGTGTGTCTCTTACTATCCAGAGCCAGTCCTTGACTAGGGTTCCCAGATGCCCGGTAATGGTGGGCAATTACCCAACAATTAATGGGTCTTCCCGCTGCCCCTCAGCTGGCTGGTGGGCGGAAGCAGGCCAGTTGAAGGGGGGCGATCCACGTGTGTGTGGGACATGCGCCACAATAACTTCACATCCAGGTTTACCCTGGAAGCGACAGAGACACTCTAGCATGTTTTTCCAAAAAATCTATGGAAATGATAGAGTTTTTGGAGGAATGTGCTAGAGCGTCCCCTGTGGTGGACCCTTTGAGCTTAACAGTGGAAACTTTGTCAGCAGGCGGTCACTCCGCATGGAGTCAGGGCTCATCCTGACCCCCACCTATGGTGACCCAACCCTGGAGAACTGAGCCTCCCCTTATCTACTCTGCCCCTTCCTGTAGTCTGTTTCCTGGTTACTTATGGGTTCTGAGAAGTTGGCTTGCGTAGAGAGTGACTGTGTTTTCTATGCTTGCAGGAACAGGAAGAGGTTCCCCCCACCCCAGAAGAGCCTTCTACTAGCAAAGTACCTGCCATTGTCATGTCCTGCCCCCAATGCTTAGCAACGCCAGGGCTGATCTTTGTAGGATACTACTCTTCCAGGATTTGGGCCCATCCCAGAATTCCCCCCCCCAGCTCTTGCCACATGCCAGCACCACTCAGGAGGTGCATATGCCTTTTCTGCTTATGAAACTGCTGGAAGAAGCCACAAGTGACATTCTAAGCATGTAGATCTGAAGGGTGCAGATGAAGGAGTTGGGGGGGGGGGGGAGAGAGAGAAGGCAACAACAGAGAGGGAGTGATGGGAATTAGAAATGTTACAAAGCAATTTTCAGAAAAGTCCCAGGAGACACAAAAAGGGGTTGCTCCCCGCTCCTTCCCAGAAGGTGTCATAAAAATGCTATTCTTGGTTTGGGCTGTTAAAGCCTCACTCTGAGCGAGGCCCCCCCCGGGGGGCTGGATGGGCCCTTCTCTAGTTCTATATTCACAGAACATTTGCTGCCAAGGACGCCTCGCCGGCTGCCTGCGAGGCCTCGGCTCCACAAGTGTTCTGGTGTGGGAAAAGCACCAGAATGTGAGCTTTCCTACAGTGTGGCCTGGGCACTGAAGCCGTCTTGTGGAGCTCCTTGCCAGACTGTTAGCTATCAGATCCTGGAAATGGTTGATTTTCAAACTCTATTTTGGATACTGACACTGTGCAGATTTTTAAAAAGTTGCTTCAGCAGCAGCTGCCACCACAGCACAAGAATCTAACTTGCATGCATGAAGTTTAGCTGTGTGCATGCACGAAAATATTTTAAACAATATGTTCATTTTAGCCCTGACCTGGGTGGCCAAGCTAGCCTGATCTTGTCAGATCTCAGAAGCTAGGCAGGCTCAGCCGTGGTTAGTACTTGGATGGGAGACCACAAAGAAAGACCAGGGTTGCTACACAGAGGCAGGCAATGGCAAACAGCCTCTGATAGGTTCTTGCCCTGAAAACCCTACAGAGTTGCCATAAGTTGGCTGCAACTGGAAAGACTTTCCACCACCACATGTTCATTTTAAAAGGCATCCTGTTAAACAGCATTTCTGCCTGAAATGTTGAAGAGTTACTGTAAGAGTTATGAATAACCTCCCTGACACTGTGTGGTGGGCCTCCACCTCCAGTGGCAGTCATTTTGTGGTTGTGCCCTCCACCCTGTGACAGAATTCCAAGATGCAGGTAGGCTCAAAAAGGTTTTATGCCCTGTTCCACTGAGTTCACACACTCAAGAGCACCTGAAATGGTATTTGCAGATTTTGTTCTTGCTGTGGCTGACAGCTCAAATCCTGTTGCAACCTGCTCCCAGGGGATGAAAAGGGTTGGATTAGGAAGGGGCCATAACTCATAATGAGTGAACATGCTTGGTATATAAAAGGTCTCGGGATCAATCCCCAGCAATGAAAAGGATCTCAGGCAGTAGGTGTTGGGAAAGTTTTTGCCCCACATGAGACCCTGGAGAGCAGCTACTGGGCTAGAAGATCATTCTGCATAATGTAGTTTCACATGTTCATGGTTACGACTCAGTGACTGCAACATGAAGAGACATGTGAAGCGGCTGCCACAGCCAGAGCCTCACTTCACCAATGCTCATCCATGCACTCAAGCCACTCAAAATTGGCTGGGGACAGGCTGGGGACAGTCGAAGTCAACAAGCAATGGGATCCTGAGGAACATCCCCCCCCCCCATGCACAAGTCAGCCGCCGTTATGCAAGGGTCTGCTCACTTGCTCCTGAAGGCAAAGGACAGGAGCAGGCTTCCCATCTGAAAGGAAGGACCGAAGGAGTTCCTGCGGTTATTCAGGAGCCCCTTAAGATATAATGGCCATACATTTTCCCAGCCACCCTCCATCCCATCCCTTCCAACAGCATGAGAGAGGCAGGCAGATGGCTGCAAGGAAAGCCAGCACTTACTCATTGAAGACTAAATCTGGGGCAAAGTACAGCATCCGGGAGTTCACGTTGGTAAACGATCTCCATCCCATGGCAAAAATCATCAAGCCCATCCAGGAGTACTGAATGATCGCCATTTGGTCGTCCACGTGCAGGTTACGGAATCCTAGAGGAAATGGACAACTGGAGGTCAACAGAGCATCTCAGCACTGGCCGCGACAGAGGGCACGAGTGCGCTTCACGTGCATCTCCTCCTGGAAGAAGCTTGGCAAGGAAACTCACCTTGGTGTCTCTTTCTGAAACCAGTATAATCTATGGCATTTAAAATTGGGAAGCTGAGAAGGAAACCAAGAGAAGAGAATGCAAAGCTCCCATGGAAGAAAGTAGATCAGTGGCACATGAAACACATCATGGTGTTATTTTTTGTTACTATTATTACACATGTATATTGCAGCACCCATTAAAAAACACAACTCACAAACTAGGCTGAGTTTCCTTTTCCCTAGACTGGAACATACATATGAATCTTATTAAACATGAACAGGGAATGGAATTATCGACTTTTTGAACTGAGCAATGGATCCCCTTTCTGACTGTCCTGTGATCTGTCTTTAAAACAGTGGCCCAAACAAAAGATGACAATAAACTGGAAATACTTGAAAAGGAAATAAAGGACTTCAGGGCTACGTTCAAAATTATTTGTTATGGAGAATCTATTGAACAGACGTTGGGGCTAAGAGACCAGTGGCTGGAATCTATAAGCAAACTTACAGATAAATAGTCTAAGAGATTAAAGGAAGGGGACCTAATGATCAACAGATTTCAAGAATATACAGATGAGTTGCACCAGAAGAACAAATGCTTTGAAGAAAAACAGGAGAAGCTATTGGAAGTTCTTGCTAGCATCAAAGATGGATTTTATATAATTTTATATTACATAAAATTATAAATTACATTATATATATATATATATATATATATATATATATATATATATATATATATATATATATATATATATATATACATATATATATATATATATATATAAATTACATAAAGTCTTCATAATTTGAGGTGAGGCTCTATCAGCAGAGTTTTAATTGGAAAAGGACCAAAATGCTATTTGGAGCATGAAAACACACTTATAAAAGGCCTTTGTGGTTTATCCAATGAAGGCAATGTAAACAAGACTTTTCTCTGCCATAGTTTAATATAAGCTCACATTTCTGTTTTAACACTAACACAAATGTGCACTCACAAATCCACAATACTCAGATACATCCAATTAAACAACTGATCTGTATGGATGCAAGGTTTCCAAAGGGTTCCATTTTTAGGTGTTTCTGAACGTGGATTTCAGGCTGGTAAAGCTGAGTTTCAACTTGCAGAATATTGGAATAGAGATGCAAGATTAACACAGAAGGTTGATTTGGAAGCATGGATATATTGTGATTTGTAGATTCTTGGCATTTGAATTAGTGGCTTTGGATTCTATTTGGTGGGGTTTTCCCCACACAAAAAGGGGTTAGCAGAAGAAGCAGAACAAATGTGCAAACCAGCAGCTGCGGGGAAGTGGTCTGGCCAGACCAGTGGGAAATCCAACAGCACCTGCTCCTTCGGTTTCATTTACCTGTGGAAGTCAGTTTGCAAGACTGTTCATTCCCATCAGGGGGTTACTGACGCTTCTCACCCATGTGGGAATGCAACACAGTTCTCCGGAAGGACTGCCGGGTACTGATCAGCCTTTCCCATCAAAGGTTGATTGAGAGGGGTGAGGGGGCATCTTCCTCTGCCTGTCTTCCCTTCCATTCCTTAAGCTAGCTGCCTTAAAGTTGTGAATTTCCTGCATTGTGCAGGGGATTGGCTGGATGACCCTGGTGGTCCCTTCCAACTCGATGATTCTATGCCTCTTTGAAGCGGCAGCTGCTGTTCGAGCAGCAGGCATTTCTGTGAGCCAGGCCTGTTTTCTTAAGAGATCAGCTCTAAGAGTCTGTTGGGCCACCAGTGCTATGAAAGAGGGGCTGGTTCTCCCCCACTCCCTCCCCTCCTGGTAGAGCAGCAGACATCATTCAATGAAAAATCCAATGCTCTTAAACCCGTTCTTAAACCCAGCTTCTGAAATTAAGTGAGGTTCCCATCCACAGGCTGTGCAGGTCACTCTATATTTGAGTTGGATGGATGGTGAACATGAAAATCCTTGGCCAGGAAGAGAGCGGGTTATAAATCTAATAAAGTAATGATAATAATTTTGGAGAGCGCAGAAGGCAGCCTGCCTGTCCCCACTGCCCAACATCCATAAATCTGTCACGAGGTTCAAAATACCTATCTTGGAACTTAAGCCCTTTTAACATGCTGGTTTTTGTTCTGTGGAGAGTCAATGGCTTAAGCAATCCTTGGGGCACCGTCGAGTAGCAGTCCTCTCTCAAACCCTCCCTCTTCTGCAACAACGATTTCTACACCAGCAGTAAACCATCCTGGAAAAAGGAAGCTTTCTTACATGCATTTGTTCTGCTTGATGTTTCTTGTATGGCTGGCAGTAAATGAATTCCTTTGATGTTGGTGGTAGAATAACAATAGCCCTGATACTGTGATAACTTGGTTGGGCAGGTCAGTGTTCTGTTGCAGGGGGGAACCTGAGAAACAGCTACCCGTCTAGGGCCAACTTATGAGGTCATGAGACAGAGGAGATTCAGTCAAGGAACTTCCTAATTGGGAGCAGGACGTGCAATCCTAGACAGAGGGAAAAGGGCTCAGAAAAGTTGCCCAGGGTGGCACTGTCAAAGGAAGATTTCGAAAAGTTGTGAATTGCGCCATACATTGCCTCATGAACAGGCGACAGATCAAAAGTCTACTGAACTCCAAAGCCAGGGGTGTTGGCCCTTCTGCTCTGAGGCCTTGGTGGGGGTCATTTGTGAGCAAGAGCAGAGCCGTGCCCCCCCCCCCAGCCGCATTTTTCAGCTGCTGTTTCTTTACTTTTCAGTCGGTGGCTGAAGCTGCTCAGGCTACTGTGCTCAGTAGACTTGCTTTGGAGAAAGCCCAACAATATCAACAGGACTTGGCACACACCATACATTTTAAACACAGTTTTCCCACCATAATTAAATGTTTCACCTCTATGCTAATAACAAGTCCCCTGTTAGTATCTGTGCTCGGTAGCTATTAAATAATGCCCATTAGCAATTATTTGGTTTCCAGCAAGGTTCATCTCCGTGATGCATACTTTCAGCACATTCTTAACATCTTTGCATTTCAGACTTTAAATTCACATGTATTATCTTTGGTGAGCAAATACTCAAGAAATAATATTCATCTACTTCTTATTCTACCCAAATTAAGATATAGCCTTCTGTCCTATTGCTACTATTGATCAAAGAGAGGCATCCTTTAATATCCATATGCAAATAGCTTGAATATCCAAATTAATGGTGTGGGAGGAATTATTATATGTCCACAGTGATGAGAAAGTTCTGGATAATGCTACAGGGTGCTCACAGCATCCATGGATTTTCTAGAATGGGTTAATGGAAGCTTGTTGGTGTCACAATCTTTCAGCCTAGCCAATCTCAAAAGGTTGTTGTAGTGAGAATGGGGTGGAGGAGGGGAGAACAATGTGATTAGTTGCTTTGGTCCTGATTAGGGAGAATAACAGATATATAAATAAAATAAGTATAAAATAATTTTGCATGTTTGCTGGTTTAATGGTTTAATTGGGTTCATAAAGCTGAGAAACCTAATTACAACGACCAAACGCATTCAATTTACAGACAAATTTAACAGGAAAAACAGATGCTCCCATTCTTTTGGGTTCAATTGCAATTCCAGGAGATCTCCAGGTCCCACCTGGAGGTTGGCAGCCCTACTTCTCTGCTGTGATTCATTCTGACTTAGGTTTGCATCATAAGTCATCATGTTGACTCTGCTGAGCCTGCAAAAGATGGTGGTAGGATTCCAGCCAGAACCTCTTCAGATTGCAAGGGGTTGTTTGTGTGCATGGTCTAGTTTTTGAAAGTTCTCCCACATGCACATGCTCTGTTTACTGCAGACCTCTCCCTGGCACACTAGCAAAGAACATCTGAGATGAGGGGACATCAAGGAACATGAATTCTCCCCTTGCAAGTGAGCCAGTCTGGAATCCACCTTAAGCCTACCAACAAAATAAAGGCTCAGTGCTGTTAAGATAATTGGAGCAACCCAAAACAGCGCTCAACAATAATAATGAAATTAGAGTGAATTTTATAAAAGTGCAAAGGTGAAATAAAGTCAGATATATACAAAATATATACCAATAGAAGTACAACTAGATACAAGTATCAAACAGGATTTTGTTTACAATATACAGTCCAGCATGAGAATGACCAAAGGAAGGATGCCACCGATCCTAATTCAACAGGTAAGTCAAAAAAGTATGTATACTGTCCATAAGTCTTTGCCGAAATATAATGTATATGTTATAAATATTTTTCGTAGATTTAGGTTTCAAGCGGGTGGAGACAAGGCAAAAGAAGCAAAGCCACGACGAGAAGATATCAGGACGTGTCGTCTAGATCAGGATCACGTTTCGCATCTGGCTTCATCAGCTACATGTATCTGTGTACCACAAGACAATCCAAATATAGTATCCACAAAACATGCAATAAATATCACGAAGTTGAAATAAATTAATTGATTAATAAAAATATGAACTATGCCTCCATATAAAGTTATTTAACTCATAATATTTCTTACCGAAAAATTAGTAGTAAAAACCTTAATAGGTGACGTCTCATAAGGGACCATAAGCAGTTCCTGTAAAGGTCTCTGAAAAGGACAGAATAAAATTACAAGATTCTAAGTGGAAGTTAAAGGTAAGCTCAATGTCGGTTGATTAGTTACAGCTGGTAAGTGAAATGTAACGCTAGAAAAAACTTCTTAAAGAAATATTCACGTAATAAAGAAATTATTATAAAAAACAAGAATCAATTTCGTTATTCAGACCATCCGGGTATAAGGTTCTCAAGAGGAAGATGAGTTTAGTTTACATCTGATGCAAGATTTTTTGAACATTTTGAGAATCAAAAGGTCGACCCCGATACTGCCAAAGGACACATAATGACATGTCGCTGTCACTGTGTCCCTTTTCAAGGAAGTGTGCGGTAATGTTCAAAATGTTCAAAAAAACCTTTTAATTTAATTTAATTTTCAATTAATTTATTTCAACTTCGTGATATTTATTGCTTGTTTTGTGGATACTATATTTGGATTGTCTTGTGGTACACAGATACATGTAGCTGATGAAACCAGATGCGAAACGTGATCCTGATCTAGACGACACGTCCTGATATCTTCTTGTCATGGCTTTGCTTCTTTTGCCTTGTCTCCAGCCGCTTGAAACCAAAATCTACGAAAAATATTTATAACATATACATTATATTTTGGCAAAGACTTATGGACAGTATATATACTTTTTTGACTTACCTGTTGAATTAGGATCGGTGGCATCCTTCCTTTGGTCATTCTCATGCTGGACTGTATATTGTAAACAAAATCCTATTTGATACTTGTATCTAGTTGTACTTCTATTGGTATATATTTTGTATATATCTGACTTTATTTCACCTTTGCACTTTTATAAAATTCACTCTAATTTCATTATTATTATTGAGTGCTCCTAGGTTATATATACAGAAGAATGAAGTGGAAGAATGGACTGTGCCGTTTTCGGAAATCCCCTCACATAAAACACCCTTCTGCAAGCAAAATCCTGGGTGGGGGAGAGAGAGAGAGAGAAGGGCCACTTCACACGCTACATGGACCAAGTTCACATCTGAAAATATATAATGTAAATAATTGGATTATACAGGACAGATTCTTTCCTAAGGGGATGACAGTAGGGTGCTGGGCACTGCATGGCTTCATATAACCAGTGAAACGGTGCCCAGACTTCACTGAAAACCACTCCTGCCTTTCAGGTCTCCAGACTTATGCTTTTTCACTTCTGAGTCAGAGGTTGCGGTTGTTCCAAACCAGTGTGTGGAGCCAGCAGGGCTGAAAGCAACCTGTTCTAGGATGGTACGGCAAAGTAGAAGGAAGTAGCTTTCAGCCCCCTGAAGAGAATAGTGGCAAGAAATTCAAGTTACTCTCACTCCTGGGAAATGGTAACAGACTGGATGAAGAACAGCAAATGAAAACTTAATCGAGACAAGATTGTGGTTTTGTTGGTGGGAAATAAGGTTAACCAGGGACTAAAGAGTCAGCTTGTGGTGCCTGGGGCTGCAGTAAGATCCAGGCTTAGAGGTGGGGGGCATAAGGTCTCCTCTGCAGCTTGCAACGTATTTGCCCAACTTTTGGCTGAGGCTCATCCTGGAACAGCAAGATTTAGCTAATTATCTTGCCCCTGGTGACACCCCAACTGGACAGCTGTAATGAGCCTGACTTTGGGGAGGGTTCAGAAACTTCATCTAGTACAACATGTGGCAGTCTGGCTGCTGATGGGAACGTATCTCCCCAGGTTCAAAAGAACTGCACAGGTTGCCCATTCATCCTCAAAGACAATTTAAAACACTGACTATTACACCTAAAGCCCTAAATGGTCTGGGACCAAAGCCCTTAAAGGACTGCTTTCTCCCATGCTTATCTGCTCATCAAATCTGATCTTCTGTAAACACTACAGTCATGCAAAAAAAAAAATCGGTAAATTTCGGGTTTGGGTTTATTAGCTCCAATATTTTTTTTGTAAACCCAGAATAAGCCGAATGCCCACACCGGTAAAGGGGTATTTCGGCTTTATTTTCGGGTTTACCAAAAAAAATTGGGTCCAGTATAGTCTATAGGGATTTTTTTAAGCTCCTGCGGGGGCATTTTTGGAGATAGTGTCACCAAATTTGCAGTGTGGCTGTAGGGGTCCAATTTTATGGGCCAGCAAAGGGGTCACCCCCATCCTCCAGGCATTCATGAGCCAAGTGTCAGGAGTCAGGAGTCGTGTGGTCCAGGCAGGCGCGTGACATGAGTTAGGCCCGTTTCTGTTCAAGAGCGTCTTTCGGTTTTGTTTCCCTGAGCTGTTCAAACTATCCCCGCTCCCTGCCTCCTCCCCCCCCCCCCCGCTCTGACCTTGAGTCACAAGCAGGCAACTTCAGTATTATGGCTTGCTCACTCCCTGCTTCCCACCAGGCACTGTTATCTCCCAATTCCCAGGCCTGCTTGATTTAGCACCTGGGATTGTTTGTGCTTAAAGTTATGCTTTGTAGACTGGATGGTCATTAGCAGCTTTGAATCTGTGGATTGCTTAAGCTGTACCTGCGGCTCCTGAATAAACGTTTACCTGCTTTAGACCTGCCTGTCAGAGAGAGTGACTTTTTGGGATTGCCGAGGTTGGCTGGAGAACCTCACACCAAGCTGGCCATCAGTTTTCAGGTTCAGAAGTTCAGTGTTGCTGAGGACTGGCGGAAAGAGCCAATTGGCAGGCTGGCGCCTCAAAGTCTGGGGGCTCCCTTCGTATCTGGGGCGCATAGCACAATGTCCTTGCAAATTAGCTTCCAAACTGAGAAAAAAGATTCCCAAGTTTGGGTATTCAGTCTACCCAAAGCCTGAATATTGCCGAAATGGCTAATTTCGTTTTTTCCCCCGGTTCAGGTGTATCAATATGCACAACCCTAGTGGACACCCTACTTCTGATATGAGGCAACCAAGTGTCAGGGCCTTCTCAGTAATGGTACCTCGGTTATGAAATGCCCTCATCAATGTTATCCGTCCAGGACCCAGCATACTCATTTTTAGGCCCCAGGTTAACATGTTTTTGTTCAGCGCTTCCCCCCTCCCCCTTTATAAGTTCTGTAGATTCTGGCTGCCTGATCTTGACGCTGTAATTCTTTCTGTGCTGTGGATTGCATTTTTAACTGTCAGCACTGTAATTTGACTTTAAATGGTTTTTAATTAACATGCTTATTATATTAGGTGCTTTGAAACACAGGCAGGAGAATGCTGCTGCAGGTGACTTGTTTGTGGGCTTCCTAGAGGCACCTGGTGGGCCACTGTGTGAACAGACTGCTGGACTTGATGGACCTGGGTCTGATCCAGCATTGCCTTTCTTATGTTCTTATGGGAACACATGTCCATTTGGAAACAGCTACATTGGCTGCCAGGAGCCCCGTGGCGCAGAGTGGTAAGCTGCAGTACTGCTGTCAAAAGCTCTGCTCACGAGTTCGATCCCGACGGAAGTCGGTTTCAGGTAGCCGGCTCAAGGTTGACTCAGCCTTCCATCCTTCCGAGGTTGGTAAAATGAGTACCCAGCTTGCTGAGGGTAAAGGGAAGATGACTGGGGAAGGCACTGGCAAACCACCCCGTAAACAAAGTCTGCCTAGTAAACGTCGGGATGTGACATCATCCCATGGGTCAGGAATGACCCGGTGCTTGAACAGGGGACCTTTACCTTTACATTGGCTGCCGGTCTGTTTCCGAGTTCAATTCAAGGTGTCAGTTGTGACCTGTAAGGCCCTTCACAACTTGGGACACACAAATTTGAAGGGTTGTTCCCTTTCCTATGTCCCTGGGTGCCAACTACAATCAGACAGACCTCTGCTGGCTACCCCACCACTCAGGGTGGCCCATCTGGCATCAACCAGAACCCGGGCCTTCCCCATCCTGGCTCTGGCTCCGTGGATGGGGTTCCCTAAAGAGGTGAGGGGCGGCCCTCCCCCCTTGGAGGACTTTAGGAGGCGCAGCAAGGCCTGCCTGTATGCCAGGGCTGTTGAGGGGGTTTGAATGGCAGGCATCTTCTAAGGGGGGAAGAGATTGGAGGTTTGCTATTTTCGGTTTTTAATTGAAAATGTTTTTAACTGTTATTTTAATAGAATGGTGAGGTATAAATGTTTTAATAAACAAACAACAAATACTGATTTTTTAACAATTTGTTTTGTTCTAAATCGATGTATATTGTTGTAAATTGCCTTTGTGATGAAGAGAGGAGCGATTAAAAATGTATCCATATAAATGTGTGCTTTGGAGTGGATTTTGTTTTTCTATGTGCTCTGCAGAGTAATATAACTGCATAAGCTTCTGGCCTCATTTTGTAGTAACTTCTCCCACAGCTCCACTTCTTCTCTTTGTACTGATGCAGTACTCTCAGTCCGCAGGGATATAGTTACTGCCACTAGGGCTGTCAATTCGGTTCGGTCCGAACTGAAAATCAACCGAATTTCCCCTGATTCGGTGCTTTTCTGTTCGGACGGATCCGAACTCAAAACTGGCGGGCAACCGGGGGGGCCGAATTCAGCGAGTTCGGGAGTTCGCGAATAAATTCGGCCAATTCGGCCGTCAGTAAGCAGCATAACCGTCAGTAAGCAGCATTCTCCTCTCCCGGCCAATCGGTGGGCAAGCTGGGTATTCTTCTGGCCAATCAGTCAGGATTGAGTACTGGAGGAATCAGCTGATGTGCGGCCCGGCCAGGGAGAGAGAGAGAGAGAGAGCGAAATCCTCGTGTGTGTGTGTGGGGTGCTTGTGCACATTCGCTCCTTTCTGTGGCTGCAGGGGGCGCATTTGTTGGGGTGCACACACAAAACTTTCACTGGAACTTCAGATGAAGCTTCTTAAGGTACCCCCCAAGTTTTGTAAACATTGGGTCAGGGGGTCCCGAGATATGGGCTCTCCCCCTTTTCCCTCCCCCCTTTTCCATTTATGTGGCTGCAGGGGGCGCTTTTTTGGGGATATAGCCCCCAAACTTTTAGCATAGCTTCAGTGAATTATTCTTAAGATACTACCCAAGTTTTGTAAAGATGGGGTTCAGTGGGGGCAGAAATATCGCCTCCCCCCCCTTTTCTCTTTCCATGGCTGCAGGGGGCGCATTTTTGGGGGTGAAGATCCCAAACTTTGAGCAGAGTTTCAGACCAGTGTTCTTAAGATACCCCCCAAGTTTTGTGAACATTGGGTCAGGGGGTCCCGAGATATGGGCTCCCCCCTTTTTCTTTCCATGGCTGCAGGGGGCGCATTTTTGGGGGTACAAATCCCAAACTTTGAGCGGAGTTTCAGACCAGTATTCTTAAGATACCCCCCAAGTTTTTTAAACATTGGGTCAGGGGGTCTCGAGATATGGGCTCTCCCCCTTTTCCCTCCCCCCCTTTTCCATTTATGTGGCTGCAGGGGGTGCTTTTTTGGGGATATAGCCCCCAATCTTTTAGCATAGCTTCAGTGAATTATTCTTAAGATACTACCCAAGTTTTGTAAAGATGGGTTCAGTGGGGGCAGAAATATCGCCTCCCCCCCTTTTCTCTTTCCATGGCTGCAGGGGGCGCATTTTTGGGGGTGCAGACACAAAACTTTCACTGGAACTTTAGATTAAGCTTCTTAAGGAACCCCCCAAGTTTTGTGAACATTGGGTCAGGGGGTCCCGAGATATGGGCTTTCCCCTTTCCCCTTTCCCCTTTCCCCTATTGGGATGAATGGGGCAGCCGATCCTATCCTGTGTGCATCTCCTCTCCAGAGCAAAACGTTCCGTGCCTGATGGAACAGAAGACAGCCACAGTAAGACCCCTTTTCTCCTGTGTATGTGTGTGTGTGTGTGGGGGAAAGCAGAGTCTGTGTGTGTGTGGGGAGGGAGCAGTTTCTGTGGGTGGGGGGGAAGCCAAAGGGGGCTTTCGTCGGTTCTGCCTGGGGTGTGTGTTCCCCCTCGAGTCTCTCGCTCCCTGGTTTGAGGGGGGAGGTTTCAGTTGTGTGTTGCAAAGGTGTTGTTTAACAAGGTTGTGTTTGCAGTTGTTTTGCTAATTTCTCCGCTGTTGTCGGGCTGGGAGCTTTGTGCGTGGGCGGCAAGCTGTGCTGAGAGATGCACAACATTAAGGGTGGGGGACCCCTTTCAGGGCCCATATCTCAGCCCCCCCTGACCCAATCTTTACAAAACTTGGGGAGTCTTTCAATAAACGTCCTTTGAAGCTCTGCCAAAGGTTTGGGACCTCTAAGCCCAAAAATGTCCCCCCCAGAGCCGCGGAAAGGCGCTGTTGTGTTTTTAATGGCTTTATTCGGCCGAATTTGTTTCCGAACTTTGAATTCCCGCCGAATTGAACGGATCCGAAGTGAGGGAGTTCGGACTTCGGCACGTACCGAACCCACAAGGGCCAAATTCGGCCGAATCCGAACTGTACCGAATATTTTTTTTTTGACAGCCCTAACTGCCACAATAAATCTGTTACGCCATTTATGCAGGGCTGTTTACCTCGCAGTCACCCCGGCGACTGCTTCAGGGCTTCCTTTTGATTATGCGCATGCCTGTCCCGACGGTCAGAGGTTGCCTCGCGCTCTCTGTGCTTTTCCTTGTGTTTTGCCCAAGTTTTTTGGATTCTGGCTAAAACAGCATCCGAAAAACGGGCAAAATGCGTGGAAATGCGCAGGGAGAACGAAGCGACCTCTGACCGTTAGGAAAGGCATGTATAGTCAAAAGGAAGCCCTGAAGCAGTCGCCCGGGTGGCCGAGAGGGAGACAGCCCTGCATAAATGGCCCAAGTCTTTCGGGAGCCACAAGAGTCTGTTGTTTTGGCTTCAACAGACTCTCATGTCCACTCCTTTGGAATTTATTTCAGTAATACCTTTGTGGTCCTGTAGGGCCCCCACATGGAATGCTGAATTCCTTCATCCAAACTTTCTAGTGGGCTCTAGAAACATTTTCTCTTATTTATTTTTTATATTACTGTATTTTTTTTTGACATTTCATTCTTGTACTCAACTACCTTTTTCTCCATCTAACTCCAAATAACAAAATGCAAATAATGGCTGAGGAATAAACTGTGTAGATAAATACATGTACATTATTCTTTTGTATAATGCATAGCAATCAACTTGTCTTGGGCTTTTTTGAGTACGTTGCACCACAAAATCAGCCCCATTTATAAGCCTTAGTAGGAAAGACTTTGCAACAAAGACGTCAATGGCCCTGAACTTCAATGGCCAAGAGGGAGATGCCAATCATGAGTGTGTGTAGAAATGCAGGAAACTAAAGCAAGTGACGTGGGATGGCATGGAGCAGAGAAGTGCTGACTGCTTTGGTGGAAGGTGACACATCTCACCATCATTTGAGGGAATCTAACCTGAATTTTCAAGCCAAATTTCTCAGCAGACGTAATCTTTGGAATGGAGGCTGATGAAGCTTTGGAAGACAGAATTTGTGCTGGTGTTTGTGATGCCAGATGCTGAGATAACTGGCATGTGGGGAAGAATGAATAAGTTTTTCCTTACCTGGTAAGGCTTTTGCCCATTTCACCACATGCACCAGCTGCCTCTCGCCAAGCTCATTCAAGCTGGTGAGCAGGGCTGCGAAGGAGTCGGGCTGGTTGTTGTCATGCCCGGCACACACCACGCCGGGCTCGATGGCTTCCAGGACGTTGAGGAAGATGGGCTGGCATTCCAGGCTCTCGATGCGGGTCATGGTCATCTTTGGGGCTTGCTCCTCTGTGGGACTCGAAGGACCAGCAGCTTCCCCTTCCTCCTGCAGCTTCAGATTGCCCAGTTTCTTCAGTTTGCGGGCTGCAGAGAATAAGAAAAATCCTCAGTATGATTTGGTGAAGGGCCTATTTGGATGACCAGTGGACATGTGGTAGTCATAGGGTCAGTCCTTTACAAGCCCATGTGTCTCAGTTCTTATCTAGCAGAAAGGAGGCTGCTGCTCTATGCAGAATCCAGGCATGGGCCAGTTACCATTAACTCCTCAGATGGCAAACAATGCCATATTAAGACCTGAATTCAGTGTGTTGCTATAGTGCAGTTGTTCCCAACCTTTTCAGTATGTTGACCCTCAAGTCCAAATTTTCTTAGTATGGTGACCTATCCAGTGCTGGCCCAAGGTTTTTCCGCATCCAAGGCAAATTATGACCTTGGCCCCCATTTAGTCCATCATTCCATTTTCTACAGTGGCTAACCAACAAACATCACACTAAAGGTCCAGCTGCCCCTACCATGAACCTGAGGCGAGTGGCATTCCAACAGACACAGCCATGGCATATGGAGGTTACACGTTGGCCTTTGACCACCTTCTTCTCCATTACTCCCTCTAATCCCCAAGATTATAAGAAACTCACTCTGGTAACCATCAAGACACGCTTAACTTGATCAACATGTATATGCAATGAAGAAGAAAAATACCAACGAATGTATTAAATGGAAGATTTTGGTTTCCGAAATACAAAGGAGAGCATCGGGTAGGGCAGGGGTGGCCACTACAGAGGGCTGGCCCGCGACCCACTTTCTGAAACTTTCTGGCTCTGAAACCCACTTTTGGATCCCAACCCATCAGTTGGGAAGTGCTGCTGTGGCATCTGCCTAGTGGCTGACTCATGAAGGACAGCCCCGGAGCTGCCTGGCCCCTGAATTGTTGCACAACATACCCTCAAATAAGCATCTTTGCTTCCTGCCACATATATATGTCTTTTTCACATCTGCCCTAGGTGGAATTATGTGAGCCATGTCAGACATTGATACGAACTACTGGCCTTAGCTATGACAGCTGAATGGAACTGGTATATCCTGGAATACAGCTCTAGGGACAAACAGCAGGGGAGAGAGGCCTTCATGCCCTGCTCACAGGTTTCAGAGGCATGCAACTGGACACAGTGAAGAGAGACAGGATGCTGGACTAACGGCCATTTGGTTCGATCCCGCAAGGCTCTTCTTGCCTCCTTATGGAAAATATATGGAACTTTCCTTATCTGCTGCTGAAAACTTGCCAAATGTACACCTTCTCTGGGAAACAGACAAAAATGTTGTCTTCTTATGCAACAGTTGCATGCATTATTGGCTGGGCAAACCTGAGTTTTCCGCATGTAGCACTGGAAGTCGCCTGCTGCATAAATCATAGAATCATAGAGTTGGAAGGGACCACCAGGGTCATCAAGTCCAACCCCCTGCACAATGCAGGAAATTCACAACTACCTCCCCACCACACACCCCCAGTGACCAGAATGGCTAGGTAGTATTAATGCACCACAAGTGTGCCACGGCAACACACCACACACTCGATCAGAAGTGGCTTGTCACAAGCAAATGGCAGCTACAGACTTGTTCACAAGTTAAGCGGCTCTGGTGGTTGGGTCCCCCCGCCCAGTAGACTGCAATGGTTCAATGCTGTGATAGGAAAAGCGGTCATCTGCACTCAACCTTGTGAATCAATGCTTGATTGGTAAAAATCCCAAAGAGGTAAATGGCCGGATGCTCTGCACTGAACAGCTACAAAAGATGCAACATCTCTCTTGCTTGAGCACAGCTAAAATGAACTGGCTCTGGATGAACGCCCAAGAAGCCACTGAGCTGCACTTCAGGGAGGATTTAAGAGGACCACGGTAGACCATCCCATAAAGGTTGTGCATCTTTCTACACACAGACCATGAACAAAACACGAGGAAGCCTGCGATTATGACCCAGCAATACTATGGAATGAACCATTTGTTATATCCATCTAGTCTTTTACTTTATTTATGTTTCATTCTTAGTGTCTGCTTCAACAACTGGCATGTGCATGACCACAGAGTCTGCAGAACCAGATTTTGCTGTTCTAGATCATAAAATCCCCCCCTCCCAGCCACATTCCCAGTCTTCCGAACAGCCAGTTAATTATGAGCTTGGGGGGGGGGGATGGTTAGAGAATCCTCATAGCTAGATTTTAGCAAGAGAAAAATAAAATGAAATCTGCTGTCCTTGGGGTTCTGGCTCCCTACATTAAATGATACTTATCTGAAACTTCCTTTGGCCATAATTAGAAAAATAAGCCGCCAAACGTAAAAATGTCAAATCAAAGAGCAGCTCAGTAAATCAGTGCAAAAGCTGATCTTTAAATAATATGCTTTGGATGATCTACAGTAAGAGCAATTAAGGGAGGCTGCTCTGTAAAAATGGGAACATGGCAATAAAAATAAGAGTGAGTAAGCTTTGGAAAAACAAGAGCAAAGTGCAGTGTGACATATCCTGGCAATTATTGTGCAGGTCACAACCAAAGCGGGGGTGGGGTGGGGATCGGCTCATCTCTGGCTCCCACCACGTTCTGACAACTGCCAGAGGAGCAGACTCCTGAGAGCTGCAGCTGGCACATGCATGTGCTTCGCCTTGAGACAGTTTCCCCTTGAACTCTGGTTTCGGTGGTGGGGGGAGAGAATCTGTGCTCCACGGAGCAGCGACTGTTAGTTGTTTTCGCGAAAAAAAGAGAAGAACTGGGAGACACAAAGCTGTTACTGAACCAAAGTTCACAAGACTTCCGGGGGGTGGGGGCAAGATAAATGGGAGCTTGTAAGACCCTTTTCTCTCTCTCTCTCTCTCTTGCTCTCTCACACACTGCTTCTTAACTTATTCGTTTTGAGCAGATGACTAAAATATACAAAACTAGACCACATTTGAATGGCTGCAAAAATCAACCAAAAGAGCAGAAAGAATGACAAAAAGAATTATAGACCAACTGTTATCTTCTAATAAAGAGGTCATATCTCTATATATGATCTATATTTTGGAGCAAAGGTAAAAGATTCCTAATCTTAGAAAACTGGTTGCATTCAAAAGCCACATGATACAGAGTGTCTATACTACCCGCTCTGCAGTCGCCTATTCTGTCAGAGAATGGTATCTTGAGATACCTGTCTTGCAAAACTCTAGATGAAAGGCATTTAGGTGCGCCAACATAAAGGCATGCCTATACAGAGGAGCAGTCAAATATGAACAGTAGTCGGGTAGCTGGCCAGATGGAAGGATACCGACAAACTGAGATGGGACCTTCTGGTCAGAATCATCCATTTGAAAGGAAGGCAGCTTCTGGCGTTCTGTTCTGAAGAGCTGGGTCTGCCCCACCAAGAATGCAGGGAAATCTAGCATACAGAAGAAAGCACATGTGTCTCTTTCCCAGAGGAGATGAACATGTGGCACGCAGCCAGAAGCAGATACTGAAAGAACATGTCTTCTATGATCCTTGTGCCACATTTTGTTTCCTCACAGTGTAAGAAGTGTGTTTGTATCACCCCTGTCCTCAAAGTGACTTGCAGTGCCATTACAGAAGAAGCCCCAAAGGATGACAGAATACTCAAATGCAGCCAGACCTATCCTGGAGCTGCCAACTTTCCAGATCTCCTGTGGAATCAAAGATTAGAGATTGCAAACCAAAAGCCACCAGAGAGAGACCTCGGCCACCATTTTGGGATTGCCTGGCAACCCCGGTAAACTTTGCCAGGATGGACAACAAGATGCCAGCTGGGGGGACCTGTTGCCAGGGGGTGGAGGAAAGCAGGCAGCGATGCAGAAGTCTGCCGCTGGGGGGAGAAGAGGCATGAGAGCGGGGCTGGCTGAGGAAGGGGCCGGCAGAAGAAGGTGGGTGGGTGGGAGAAGGAGGCGGGAGGGCAAGACACAAGAGCCTTGCATGAGAAGGAAGCCAAGCAAGAGGGGAGGAAGTGGCGTCCCGGAGGGGAATCAGATTTCTCTTCCCTCCCCCCCAGGAGCTCCTCATGGGTCCCCATTTGTGTCTCTCCGATATTTAAAGCTTGAGAACAAATAACAACTGGCAATTAATTTGGATGTCTCACACACAATGGAAGCTCCTCATTTGGACCTGCAACTTTGTCTAAGATCAGAAATTACATCCTTTCTGTGTCCACGGTCCATCCTTCTTATCAAAGGGAGAATTATCTTTCAGACCAAAAAGTGAATGAGGGTAAGAAGGATGAGAACAAGTGGGGTTGACCGGAAGACAAACACAAGCCAAGCACCAGTTTCAATATATTGGCCTTTAAAATGTCTTCACAGATTTAGGACATCAAGTCCCCGCAGGTTAAGAGGGGGAAAAGATCAGACTGAGGCCCATGGCCAAATCCCCAAGATAAATGCACAAAGGAAAAACAGGCATTTGCTGTAGCATTAGATATGTAAACCTAAGGATTTGGTGCATAGAATTCAAACAAGATTTTAGCAGGGGTGGCACAGGGGCATGAGCTTGCCAGGCAGGATCAGTCCTGGCATCTCCAGGTTAAAGGATCTCAGGCAGCTGAGAGGGCCTGGCAGAGACTCTGGACAGCCAGTCAGAGTAGGCAGTTCTGAGCTGAAGGGACCATGGGTCTGACTCAGCTCGGCATGTTCCGTTTCTCTGCGGAGCTGCTCCTATGCCATGGGTGGGAAACTCCTTGAGTGGGAACACTTCTTTGACTGGGGATATTTTCCTCCCAGCCTCTCTTGAAACAGCCCAGAGCAGCATTTTTAACCTCAGGAGAATCCTGTGATTCCTGGCTGGCTTTGCCCTGGAGGCCCAGTCATCTACTGCAGCAAGCAAAGCCCTACAATCCAGGTAAGACGGTGACCCATGGATGCCCAGGGAGGGTGGGAGGTGCCAACATAAACTGGGAAGACGCCAGGGGGTGGTGGATCTGAACACCGCCCCTCTCTTTCCTGTCAGGTATGCGGCAATGTCTTGTCTGCACAGTCCTGGGATGGTAGAGTGGATTGTACCACTTCAGACCACAGGGGGAAGAATCACATTTTTAAATGCTCCCTTGATTTATGAAAGCCTCATTCAAGTAGAAAACTTCTCCAGCAGGGGCAGCACATCACTAAAACTTTTGTCATTCATTTTTTAATTTGCACGGAAGTTTTATTTTTATTTTTTAACACGGGGAAAGGAGGATTTTAAAAACAGCAACTCCCATCCGCCCTGCTAAGCAGCTCAGGGGCCTCCTCACTCCCACCTCCGGGCTCTGCACCACCATCCTGCTCCATGTGCAGGCCCTGCCCTCCTGCCTCCGTGCGGCAGGGCCAGGTGCGGACTTCCAGCCTCTCTCCTGCCTGCCCTCCTCGCACCTGCCCATTGCGCTGGCCCTTCAGCTGCAACCGGGTGTGCTGAGTCAGGACAACATCCCCAGCAATTCTACTGGATTCCTCTCCTCACATGTCCATTTGGACTTCCCTCGCAGTACATTTCCCTCACAGCAGTCTGCCTACGAGAATTCGTCTTTGATTCGGATGGGGAGGGGGGAGGAAGCGCCATCTTTTGGTCTAGAGAACGAATAATGTGTAGCGTTATATTACAGGATGCAGAAGCAACCCTAGAGAACCTAAACCCTTCCCTAGATCCAGAGACGATTCTAAACCTGCTCTAAAAATATGATGTTACCTGCTCTGAGCCAGCTTTGGCCGGGGAGGGTGGGTTATAAATCACTAAATAAATAAATAAATAAAAAGACATTAAAACAGCTTCCTGTCTCTGGAGATGGTATGAGACTGAGTTGGGAGAGGCAGACCTGTAAGCCTTTCACTCAGCCTTTTTACCTGAAAAATATGAGAGGGCGTTTTAGTGGGAAACTGGGCCAGGCATTCCAGCATTTGGACAAAGACTGAACTCTGGCTGGCTTCTCCTCTCCTGTCAGCCTAGAGCAGCACAGCTTTCCCAAACCCAGAGACTCTGCTTCACTTTAACTTGAAGGTCTGGATTCCTGCAGAGAGAAAGCGGACCTTTGCTTACAGACGTGACATGGTGAGACCTTCACGCAGGTCCAAGAGGAGAATTCTGCTTTCCCAAATGTGACAGAACAGCCTGTGAGAACAATTGTTGCGTATGTGAGACAGGGGAATAGTTGGGCTGCGACTAGAAATGAAGGGATAGGGGAGGAAAATGACCATCTCGTAATTCATAGATTACTTCCCCATCTGTTCACTGAAGTACAAAGCCTGCTGCAGGCTGCAACGGACCATCTCCGGCTGACACATTCACAGTATTCCTGAACCAAGGCCTGTCTGTCTCATGGCTTGATGAGAACGGAAAACCTGGCCGCAAGGGCCTTGGGCAAGAGAGATGGCAGGTCAGGAATGGAGGGTATCTGAAAAAGCTCCAGTTTGGTGATCCAAGACCAAACAGCAGGGCGGTCTGTAAGATGAGACTGAAACCCATTAAGCAGGCGGGCACAAGGGCCATAAAACGGGAATGTTCTGTTTAGGACTGCTACTTCTGCCAGAGGGGAGAAGGCCATTACTCATTTTGAATGCTTTTTAAATCAGAAAACAAGATGTGCCCTGAGCTGGGGTGGGCAGATGCCTGAAAGATCACCCTTGACTTTTAAGCAAACCCCCCCCCCCCTTATCAATGCCAGGCATACTGCTAATATTTCTGGAGCAGGGGACACTGCTGCCATGAATACCGCCCTGTCTGGCGGCCATCTTTGGGAAGCGAGGCCCCGTCCACCTGCCATTGCCAGGGCTGAGAATCTGTAGCTGGGGCTACTCCCAGATGGTGGCTTATCTGGGCCTTGTGTAGAAACTGCTCAGTTCAGAATTACTGGCAGAATTCCCAAAGTCCATCATGACCTGCAGGTATTTTGAAGATACATTTGGAAGTGGTGTTGCTGAGGGTAGCTGGAAACAGTGCAGAATGTCAGCATGGATCTGACGTCTAAATATGTAACCTGAACCATTTCTAGCTCCTTTGGTGGCCACCTTCCATCAATTATTTCTAGGGATGGAGGAAAGGCAGCCCGATCTCATTCAATCTTGGGAGCTAAGCAGGGTTGGCACTTGGAAGGGAGACCACCTGGGAAGACTCTGAAGAGGAAGGTAGTGGCATAAGAACATAAGAAAAGCCAGGCTGGATCAGACCATTGCCCATCATGTCCAGCAGTCTGATTACACAATGGCCAACCTGGTGCCTCTAGGAAGCCCACAAACAAGATGATTGCAGCAGCATTATCCTGCCTGGGTTCCACAGCACCTCATATAATAGGCATGCTCCTCTGTTCCTGGAGTGAATAAGTATGCATCATGACTGGTATCCATTTTTACTAGTAGCCATGAATACCCCTCTCTTCCATGAACATGTCCACTCCCCTCTTAAAGCCCTCCAAGCTGGCAGCCATCACTACATCCTGGGGCAGAGAGTTCCACAATTTAACTATGTGTTGTGTGAAGAAATACTTCTTTTTATCAGTTTTGAATCTCTCACCCTCCAGCTTCAGCAGATGACCCTGCGTTCTAGTATTATGGGAGGGAGAAAAGCTTCTCCCTGTCCACTCTCTCCAAACCATGCATAATTTTATAGACCTCTATCATGTCTCCCCTCAGCCACCTTCTTTCCAAGCTAAACAGCCCTAAGCGTCTTAACCGCTCCCCATAGGACAGTTGCTCTAGTCCCCTAATCATTTTGGTTGCTCTTTTCTGCACCTTCTTAAGCTCTGTAATATCCTTTTTTAGGTGTGGTGACCAGAACTGCACACAGTATTCCAAGTGTGGTCTCACCATAGATTTGTACAAGGGTAGTATGATATCAGCAGTTTTATTCTCTATTCCTCGTCTAATTATGGCCAGCATGGAATTTGCCTTTTTTACAGCAGCCGCACACTGGGTTGACATCTTCATTGAGCTATCCACTACCACCCCAAGATCCCTTTCTTGGTCTGTTGCTGCCAGCACAGATCCCATCAGTGTATATGTGAAGTTGGGATTTTTTGTCCGAATATGCATCACTTTACACTTGCTCACATTGAATATCATTTGCCATTTTAATGCCCATTCTTCCAGTATGCAGAGATCCTTCTGGAGCTCTTCACAGTCCGATTTTGTTTTAACCACCCTAAATAATTTGGTGTCATCTGCAAACATGGCTACTTTACTGTTTAACCCTAACTCCAGGTCATTGATGAACAGGTTGAAAAGCACTGGTACCAACACACCCTGAGGCACCCCACTGCTCACATCCCGCCATTGTGAGAACTGACCATTTATTCCTGCTCTCTGCTTCCTATTTTTCAGCCAGCTCTCAATCCATAAGAGGACTTGTCCTCTTATTCCGTGACTATGAAGTTTGCTAAGCAGTCTTTGGTGGGGGACTTTGTAAAAAGCCTTTTGGAAATCCAAATACACAATATCCACAGGCTCATTCCTGTCCACATGCTTATTGACGCTTTCAAAGGTTGGTGAGACAGGACCTACCTTTACAGAAGCCATGTTGGGTTTTGCTCAGCAGGGCTTGCCCTTCTATAGGCTTGACAATTTTATCTTAAATAATGCTTTCCATCAATTTACCCGGAACAGACGTTAAGCTAAGTGGCCTGTAATTTCCTGGGTCCCCCCGGGAACCTTTTTTATCAATGGGTGTTACGTTGGCCATTCTCCTCTGGTACAGAAGCAAACCACCTTTGCTTCTCATTCGCCTTGGAAGCTCCTTCCTGGAGTCATCTAGGTTGGCCGTGACCTGTTGGCACTTTACACCCACATTTCTCGGGATCAGGGGAAGGGCTGTGGCTCAGTGCTGGATAATCTGCTTAGCATGCAGAAGGTTCCAGGCTCACTCTTCAGGATAGCAGGTGATGAGAAAGATCTGCACCTGAGACCCTGTAGAGCCCCTGCCAGTCTGAGTACACAATACTGCCTTTGATGGACGGAGGGTCTGATTCACTGTAAAACAGATTCACGTGACCCTGCTTTTGTCTCGTTAGGCTGGAGGCAGCTCACAGCCTTTGGGAAAACAGCCGGGTCACTTGGATTTTCTAAGAGATAAAAACCTGACCTCAGCCAAGGCAGCCAGGGCTCTTCCTGACTCAAGAGGAGGAACAGCAACAGTTTGTTTCCCCATTGTGAAGATCCAGTGCCAGGAATGGCAGCAACTGCTGGATTTCCCCCACCCCCCTGTCAAGCTGCAGCCATTAAAGACACAGGAAGAGCTTGAATAGTCAGTATCCCATAAATAAGGGAACATCCTCCAAACATAATGACGTTCACCAGCTCAGACTTAGTGGGATCTTCATGCTGTAAGTAACAACAGGGCTGCTGAAGAAAATGGCAACTCTGCGTCCTCTTCTGCATGTAATAGGGAGAAGGACCAATCACAGGGTCCCAACATGGCCACCACACCTCTCTTACATACCACACTATTCCATCATTTTCAGAGCCAAGATTCTCCAAATTTCGGGCCAGTGTTGCCCCCACTCACAAGCCAGGTTCACTCTTAGGTTGCTCTTAAACCAAACCGGTGAGATTTGCAACAGGAAGGTGAGGCAGGCAAACACCAGGAAATGGGAGTCTGACAGTGAACCCTCTTTCAGAGTTGGTTTCCACACAGGGAGGGGTTTGTGTGATTTTCCTGTGGCTGTAGATAAAGTGCAGCATCCACGGGGTGTCCACATGGCTGGTTGCTCTGCAGTTTCCCTGTTCCAGCCCCCTAGCAGCAGCCAGCATTAACCCTGGGCCTCCAGGGATTTTCAATGGTTTTTTTCATTGATACTAGGATATTTTTGGGTGCTGACCTTCAAAGCCTGGCCTAAACGGTCTGGGACCATCATACCCACGGTCTCTCCTGATACACCCCTCAAAGAATGTTACGTTATTTGAGGGAACAGCTTGCTGGTGGTCCCTGGCCCAAAGACCACCCGGCTGTCCTCAACCAGAGCCTGAGCCTTTTCAGCTCTGGCCTCGGCCTGATGGCGGCCCTCCCTTTGGTGAGACCCGGGCCCTGCAAGACTTGATGCAATTTCGCAGGGCCTGCAAGTCGGAGACGTTCCGCCAGGCCTACAGTTGAGGACTGCGATGGTTTCCATCTTAGCTGGCCTCCCTTCCAGTCTTTTTAGTTATTATTATTTATATGTTGCTTATTCCTAATCCCTATCCCTTCCTTGTTGAGCCTACCTGTTTAGTTCTCCACTACTGGGATGGTTTTAAGGGTGCCAATTTTAATAGATACTGGAAAAATTTAACTGTAACTTAACATGTTTTAATGGTTGGAATATGTTGTAAGCTGCCCCGAGCCCAACCTGGTCGGGGAGGGTTGGGATAGAAATTGAATAAACAAACCAACGAAAACATACATAAATAAATAAAAATCCTGTTGTAACAATCAGTGCAACAGGTTCTGTGAATTGCCAGCTTTTGTGTTCTACAAAGAGTAAGCCTCTAGCTCCTTCCATTGCTAACATATCCCTTTCCCCTTATATCTCTGCAAGGGAAGAGGTTAAGAGACTTTTTTTTTAAAAAAATGAAAGCTGGCAATTCACAGAACCTGTTATACCAAATGCTAATAACAGTATATTGTTAAAACAATAGTCTAGTGCCAATTTTTTTGAAGCACCCCCTACCCCAGTGGGTCAGGAAAAAATGGCTCCTGTATGGGCTAGAAAATCCAGATTTTCTCACCCACACAGTCGCCATCTAGGCTTTGCTGTGATCTTTCGAGCAAAGCAGGTTTGAGAAAGTTGGAGAGAAGCCAAGGAAACCCTGGGAGTCACACAAATGTACTGTGATGTTGTGGGGAAACAGGGGGGGAAACCCCTGCTTCCCAACAGCATTGAGCCCATGACAGATGACCAGTGTGGAAATGGCCAATGTCCTCTCTGCCTCTGCTTCCCTGCCTGGGATATACGCTAGGAAGAGAAAAATTTGTTAGGAGGGCATGAGGAAGTGGCATTCCCAGAAGTTACAATCATACAGATAGAAATTGTTATCTTTGGGGAGAAAAATGACTGATGCTGCCCTCCAAACTCCTGCTTGGTGGGAAATCATTCCTCCATCTTCTCAAGGTTTTGCCTCCTGGTGTCTCATAACTTATATTCAGTCTGGAGATCACTATGGTTGCGTATTTCTATGCTTTCCTGGCTGTCGCTGAAGAAGTGTGGAACTGCTTGGTGGAATGACACAAGGCACACTGCTCATGAGCAAGTAGGTTTACCAGGTCCGTTCGTCAATCGGTGGGAGGTTTTCTGGGGTGTGCGGTGCGGGCGCGCATCTGGCTCGATGCACCAGCACGCCTACATCACTTCCGGTTTACTCGGAAGTGATGGGGACGCTCTGTCAATCTCTGCCAAAACTCTATGGAAACCAGGGTAAACCCTGAATTGATGTAGGTGCATCACACGTGTGCGCGTGCACGGGGTGCCTGCCAGCCCTCAGCTGGTCGGCGGGCAGCCCAGTGGATTGGTGGTAGTTTACCCGCCACCACCTGGCACTTGGCAACCCTATGGGCAAGAAAGGAGAGGCCCAACACAGGGTTGCTGTTTTTGGCAGCAGCCCCATGGTTGATCACATGGAGTTCTGCTTGGTGGAGCAGAAAAGAGTGGAACAGCAAGGGTCACTGAAGATGAGGCCCCTTCAGAGAATGACAGTCCAAAAAAGCAGGAGCAAGTTTTGGGGGGCAGTTAGGGCTGCCAGGTCGCCCCTTGCCACCAGCAGGAGCTTCAGAAGGAGGGACTCGCACACATGCAAAAAATCCCTTCCAGGTTTACCCTGGAAGTGATGAGGACGTAGGGTTGCCAGGTCCCCCTTTGCCACCAGCAGGAGGTTTTTGGGGCAGAGCCTGAGGAGGTTGGGGTTTGAGGAGGGGAGGGACTTCAATGCCATAGAATCCCATTGCCAAAACGGCCATTTTCTCCAGGGAAACTGATCTGTATTGGCTGGAGATCAGTTGTAATAGTAGGAGACCTCCAGCTAGCAGTGCCAGCATGGTGGAGTGGTGCCAGCATGGTGGACCTTCAGGTAGTGGAGCCAGCGTGGTGGAGTGGTTAAGACCCTGAAGGTTTTTAAGAAGAGGTTAGATGGCTATGTGTCAGCAATGCTGATTCTATGACCTTAAGCAGATCATGAGAGGGAGGACATCTGGGCATGGAGTAGGGTCACTGCGGGTGTGGGGGGGAGGTAGTTGTGAATTTCCTGCATTGTGCAGGGGGCTGGACTAGATGACCCTGGTGGTCCCTTCCAACTCTATGATTCTATGAGTGGTTTGGAGCGGTGGACTCCGATCTGGAAAACCGGGTTTGATTCCCCACTCCTCCACATGAGTGGCGGAGGCTAATCTGGTGAACTGGATTGGTTTCCCCACTCCTACACACGAAGCCAGCTGGGTGACCTTGGGCAAGTTACAGCTCTCTTAGAGCTCTCTCCGCCCCACCTACCTCACAGGGTGTATCTGTTGAGGGGAGGGGAAGGGAAAGTGATTGTAAGCTGGTTTGAGACTCCCTTAAGTGTCAGCATATAAAAACCAACTCTTCTTCTAGTACCTGGAGGTTGGCAATCCTGTGGGGATGCCCTAGCACGTCCCTAGAGTTTTTGGAGGAATGTACTAGACTGTAATTTCCTGGCATACCCCAGAAGTGAAAGGGATGCTCTTGCACATTCCTCCAAAATGCTTCCCCCACCTGCCAGCTGAGGGGCGGTGGGCAGGCTTGCTAATTGGCAGGCAATTGCCCACCATTAACAGTCACCTGGCAACCCTAGGGGCACTCCTTTGGGTAAATTTTGGCCACAAATTTGCGAGCATTAGCTAGCACTGATTAATGACCCTGCGTCCCTATTTTTGCTTCTATTGGTTAAATGCAAGTGGTGGATTAGAGAGATTTCTTTTTTTACCTTTACCAGTTAATGGATTTCAGGCCTAATGTTAGATGGAACAAAATCAACAAAGTGCTGTCTTTTCCCTCTTCTTTTAAAGGGAATAATTTGGTACTGCGTTACCGTATCCTCAGGCAGACACATGTGCAGGCCCGGCTCGGCCATGGCTGTCAGCAAGCAGAATTCTTCTACCCTGTTCCCTGCAGTGGGGGGGGGGGTGAGGGGCTCAAGGGACTCAAGGCACAACTTCATCCTGGAGAGGAGTGACCCAGTGGAGTGCCACAGTGGTCTGTCCTGGGACCGGTGCTATTTAACATTTTTATAAATGACTTGGAGGATGGAATAGAGGACATGATAATTAAATTTGCAGATGACACCAAGTTGGGAGGGATAGTTAATACCCCAGAGGACAGGGTCAGAGTTCAGAATGACCTTGATAGACTGGAGAGCTGGGCCATAAACAATAAAATGGATTTCAATAGGGAGAAGTGTAAGGTAACTACACCTAGGCAGAAACAACTTAAGGCACAGGTACAGGATGGGAGATAGTTGGCTTGACAACAGTACATGTGAAAGAGATCTGGGAGTCTTAGTGGACCACAAACTGAATATGAGTCAACAGTGTGATATGGTGGCTAAGAAAGCCAATGCAATTCTGGGCTGCATCAAAATAAGTATTGTGTCTAGATCAAGGAAAGTAATACTACCACTGTATTCTGCATTGGTCAGACCTCACTTGGAATACTGTGTCCAGTTTTGGGCTCCACAATTTAAGAAGGATGATTAACAAGTTGGAGCATGTCCAGAGGAGGGCGACCAGAATGGTCAAAGGTCTGGAATCCATGCCCTGTGAGGAGAGACTCAGGGAGTTGGGTTTGTTTAGTTTGGAGAAGAGAAGGTTAAGGAGTGACATGATAGACGTGTTTAAATATTTGAAGGGATGCCATGTTAATGAGGAAACTAGCTTGTTCTCTGTTGCTTCAGAGACTAGGACACGGAGTAATGGATTTAAACTAAGAGAAAAGTGATTCCACCTAAACATTAGGAAGAACTTTCTGATGGTGAGGGCTGTTCGATGGTGGAATGCGCTGCCTCGGAGGGTGGTGGAGTCCCCGTCTTTGGAGGTCTTTAAGCAGAGGCTGGATGGCCATCTGTCAGGAGTGCTTTGATAGTGGGATCCTACATGGCATGGGGTTGGACTGGATGGCACTTGTGGTCTCTTCCAACCTTGTGTGATATTGTGTGATTTTTGTGATTTTGTGACTGGCCATTCACAGCCAACAGCAACAGCCCCTCAAAAGTGGTGCATCTTTCCACGGGGCAGGCAGGGGTGGGGGTGCACACAGGGTACGAGGGAAGGGACCGAGCTCTAATCCTCAGCACACATTTTCACAATAACTTTTCAGCTGACATGAAAAACAAATCTAAAACAGGCCAGGCAGAACAGGTCAGAGCGACCTATAAATAAACAAATAAACATAAACAGTGGTCAAGAGCGTTCATTTTGTCAGTCTGTCCAACTAAAAGCACAACCCGGCCTGATGTGGCTGCATTTTGCTAAGTAAACAGGAGAGCTTATTCAAAAAAATAGTCTGGCTTTGGAAATACAAAGAAAAACAGGCAAAGGCCATTTCTGTTGGCCCAAATCCACCTCGAAGGTCCAGGGGACTCGCCTCCACCCCTCTGGCCCCCCACTCCGGATCTCTGCCTGGCCTCCACGCACCTTCTGGTCCCTGCAGTGCCTCTCCTCAGACCAGGCCCCAACTTCACCTCCCCACCGATAACAGCCCAGGGCGAGGCTGGTTCCAGGGGCTGACGGTCCCTGGCTAGACAGGGCCTCGAGCCCCCAGCTGGCCCACCACCAGACCCCTCTCCGTGCCTTTTCACCCCCCACCTGTGTGCCCTGCCTCCCCCCACTGCTCATGCCCGGCTGCCTGCACACCCTTCCCCCGGCCACGCTGGCTGCCACATGCAGCTGGGGGTGCTGCGGTCGCAGCACCTCACGCCTTCCCCCAAGCACGGGGGGCAGAGCACCTCAAGCACACAGCTGGGGACGGGCATGCAGACAGATGGCTGGGAAAGTGGGCCCTTGCGGGTGCCCTGCCTGAGGGTACGCTGATGCCAGACCGGGCATTTGCAGGGATAGGGTCGACCAAGATGGGGGGCGGCACCTGGGCACCGAAGCAGCTCAGCCATGTGTCCAGGCAGGAGGGGTGCCACAGGTGAGGGCCTAGTGGAGGAACAGGAATCTGCCACCTGCGTGGTGATGGGGGAGCTGCCTCTTGGTCCGTGAAGACTAGCACTAGCTCCGCTGGAGGCCTCACGCAGGCCCGGTTTTTAGGAGCAGACCCCACGAGAGCCGCCTCCAGCACAGGCAGCCTGGTCATAGCACTGAGGTCAAGAGCTTGGGGTCTTTCTGGGGAGGACTGGAAAAGGAGCCTGCCCCCTCAACACCCCAAAGGAGAGAGGAAGAGCCAGCTGCCTCCGAGCTTCTTGCCAGCGAAAGTGGGTGCAGTGCCTGTCTTGCTGTCCCCGTTGGGTAGAAGGTGGGGAAAGCCAGGCCCACAGCCTCCTTCCACAAGGGCCCTGCATCATGTTTATTTATTTATATCCCACTTTTCTGCCCAATGAGAACCCCCAGTGGCTCAGAACATTTGTCTCCTGTCCTCCATTCTCTCCCTGTGAGGCAAGTTAGGCTGAGCGATCGTGACTGGCCCGAGGTCACTCAGGGAGCTTCCGTGATAGAGTGGGGATTCGAACTAAGGTCTCCCAGGATCCTAGTCTCCTACTCTACTCGCTGCACCACACTGGCCAGGCCAACCATGATGCCATGGCCAAGCTGGGCACAGGGCCCATCGCCTGCCCAGCAGCAGCTGGTACTCAGCAAAGCCAACCTGGCATTTGTACCAATGTGCTTTTGTTATGTTTTTTTGGTGTATGAGACGAAGGGAGAGAGAAAACTTGTCATTTTATGAACCTCGTTCTTGTGCCCTTTTGGCCATTTTCCAAACTTGGGTGGAATAAGGAGGATTCATGGTACAACAACCCCACCGTCAAACAGAGTGAGGGAAACTGAGGCCATGGCACTGGCAAACGAAGCGTGTACAGGTGCTGGCTCAGTGCTGGAGGAAAGGGGGACCTGGGGTCTGCTCTCCCGCTAGCCCTTCTGAGCAGTACAGACATCTCCTCCCCTAGGACTGCTTGCCTGCTTTTGAGACTCCCTATTGGGAAGGTCTAGGCTAAATGATGGCCCAGGCTAGCCTGGTCTTGTCAGGTCTGGGGAGCTAAGCAGGGTCAGCCCTGGTTAGTGTTTGGAAGGGAGACCACCAAGGAAGTCCAAGGCTGCTACGCAGAGGAAGGCGAAGGCCAACCACCTCTGTTCGTTTCTTGCCTTGAAAACCCTATGGGGTCGCCATGCGTCAGCACTTCCCACACCCACAAACATCCTGGGCTGGTGCAAGCCAAGAATCCCTTGGCTTTTGCCCTTTAGCTCGCACCTCTGGCCATGGCCCGGCTTTGCATCCCTGCAATGAAGCTCAAGGCCAAACCACATGTTACGTGTAATTTGTGGTCATCATAAGGACTTGCAGCAGCTGCAAATTCCCCATTGGAACTCAAGTCCAAAGTGCCGCAGGGGCCTGATTTGGCTTAAGACCCACAGCAGGGGGGAGAAGAGGGTTCAGCCCCCCCCCGCTGCGCATTTTCCCAGCGCTGATTCAGGAAACCAGTGCTGGGGGAAGCCTGAAGCCCCCTCCCTCTGTGCCAGGGTCTTGATCCCAATTGGTCCCTGTGGCCCTTCAGAATTGAATTTCCCCAGGGAATTTGCAGCTATCACGTGGCCACTATTAAGGTTTCCAGCAGGAGGCTGGTAACTAGCAGGGGTGTGTGTGTGTGTGGGGGGGGTGCTTGCTGGAGGCTTAATGACATCACAGGCAACCCTCTAGCATTTGCTCATCACACCTAAAAAAGGATATTGCAGAGCTTGAGAAGGTGCAGAAAAGAGCAACCAAAATTATCAGGGGGCCAGAGCAGTGGTTAAAATGCTTAGGGCTGTTTAGTTTGGAAAGAAGGCCGTTAAGGGGAGACATGGTAGAGGTCTACAAAATTATGCATGGTTTGGAGAGAGTGGACAGGAAGAAGCTTTTCTCCCTCTCATAATACCAGAACGCGAGGTCATCTGCTGAAGCTGGAGGGTGAGAGATTCAAAACTGATAAAAGGAAGTATTTCTTCATGCAAAACATAGTTAAATTGTGGAACTCCCTGCCCCAGGATGTAGTGATGGCTGCCAACTTGGAATGCTTTAAGAGAGGAGTGGACATGTTCATGAAGGAGAGGAGTATTCATGGCTACTAGTAAAAATGGCTACTAGTCATGATGCATACCTATTCACTCCAGGATCAGAGGAGCATGCCGAATATATTAGGTGCTGTGGAACACAGGCAGGATGGTGCTGCTGCAGTCGTCTTGTTTGTGGGCTTCCTAGAGCAGTCATGTCCAAAGTCCGGCCCGGGGGCCAATTGCGGCCCCTGGGCCGGTTTAATACAGCCCCCCAGCCTGTTTTGCAGAGAGAGAAAAGGGGCTGCGCCTGTGCTTTGCATCCCCGACCGAGGGGGCGACGCTTGGGCGGAGGGTCGCCTCGATTGGCTGTCTCAGCCCTACCCCCCGGAATGAAGGCCAGCGAGTCTGAAACCCTAGAGAGGCCTCTTCCTTCTTACCCGGAGCCCGTGCGTGCCTTTGTTGTTTCTGACGCATGGAAAAGCAGCAGCAGCTCCTCCCGAGTGGGTCAAGGGGGATCCTGAGGATGGGTTGGGGGGGACTCGAGGGTGGGAAAGGTGGCGGGGGGGGGGAAGGGAAATGCAAGGGAGGTCAGAGGCTGGCCCCAACCCGGGAGAGGAAAGACACCCCCCCTACACACACACAAACACCAAAAAGCCTGGGAGTGGGGGGGCTGCTCCATCTGGCTCTCCTCTTTTCTCCTTCCTCTCTGCAGAAGGCTGGGGTGGTGGTGGGGAGATGCAGCTCCTTCCCTGCATTGCGGAGGCCTCGCGAGGGATCCGGATTTGCAGGGTGGGTGGGAGGGAGGAGCGGAGAAACTGGATGGGTCTTGAGTGGGGGGATTGTGAGTCAAGGAAAGGCAGGGGGGGAGGGGGCTGGATTTGGGGGCAGGGAGTGTTTGGAGTCAGACCCCCCCCCCCCAGCAGGTTCTCTCCAAGGCAAGTGGCTGCTTCGAAAGAAGGGATGGGGTGGGGAAAATAAATGACTCCTGGCATGTATCGTGTTTGGAAACGAGGCGCGTTCAGACGGGGCCGAGTCTGCAGAGGACACCTGTGTTCATTCCGGAGGTCACAGCCCTGAGCAGAGAGCAAAGAAGTCAGAAGGAAAGAAGAAGAGAAGAGTTTGTTTTTATACGCCCAATTTCTCTACCACTTAAGGTTGACTTACAATCGCCCTCCCCTTCCCCTCCCCACAACAGATACCCTGTGAGGTAGGTAAGGCTAAGAGAGCTGTGACTAGCCCAAGGTCACCCAGCTGGCTTTGTGTGTAGGAGCGGGAGAAACAAATCCAGCTCACCAGATTAGCCTCTACCGCTCATGTGGGGGAGTGAGGGAATCAGACCCAGTTCTCCAGATCAGACTCCACCGCTCCAAACCACCGCTCTTAACCACTACACCACGCTGGCTCTCATGGGGAGAAAAACTCCACCTTCCTCCCTGCACGGGAGATGTCAGAGTGTTTGAATCTTGGACTCCATGAGAATGAAAACCAGTTTATTTCCTGGCTCAGATGAGGGGAGGACAGAATACCCCCGGCAAGGTTGAAGGGAGAGAGTCGACAATCCCAGAGAGGCACATGAGCGGGGGGGGGGGGGCGGAGGGGGGAGGAAGAGTTCCTGCTCCCTCCCTACAGAAGGAAGGTTGGAGATTTAGAAGCTGGGGGGCGTCCGGTGAGCTGAAAGGGGCTTTGGGGAAAGGAAGGAATGTAGCCATAATTTTTGTGGTGCAGTCTGTGGTTATGGGCATAATAAGTATGCCGTTTGCAATAAACTTTGCATAAAATAGTTAATTTGCATTTAATTAATTTAATTAAGAATGTCAGGCAAAATGGTCGGCCCTCACGCATGTTCACTTCATCAAATCTGGCTCTCTTTGAAAAAAGTTTGGACACCCCTGTCCTAGAGGCACCTGGTTGGCCCCTGTGTGAACAGACTGCTGAACTTGATGGGCCTTCTTGGTCTGATCCAGCATCGCCTTTCTTATGTTCTTATGATGATTTAGGCTCCCTTTTAGTTGGGTTTCACTCCCCCACCCCCGGCCCTGACAGATGCTCCTGTGGTTCAAGGTTGCTGGAATTCTCCAAGGTATAAAGTAAGAACACAAAAAACCTCCTGGAGACACATGACAGGGGTCATAAAAATGCCACGGAGCAATGAAAGGGGTACACAGAAAAAGCCTTTTACATGCAATGCCATCCTATGTAATTATAACCTACAAAGTCCACTGAAGTCAATGCCCTGTAACAGCACTGTTATCTGCAGGTATATTCAGAAATAGGTCCTGCTGTAGTCAATGAGGACTGCCCTGCTGAACACATGAAGCTGCCTTAGGTCAAATCAGACCTTTGGTCCATCAAGGTCAGCCTTGTCTGCTCAGACTGGCAGCAGCTCTCCAGGGTCTCAGATTGAGGTCTTTTACACCATCTCTACCTGATACTTTTAACTGGAGATGCCCTGGATCGAACCAGGGAGCTTCTGCTTGCCAAGCAGAGGCTCTGCCACTGAGCCACAGTTCCTTCCCTGTTGATCACCGAGCCCAAATTGTTTGTCTAGAAAAGCTGACTTCTGAGAGCTGGCTAAGTTATGCAGACATGCAGATATGTGCTTATTTTGCTCACCTGGTGCTGGGCTGGCTGTCAAGGAGCTCTTTGGAGAATTAAAGCCCTTCCCGCCTCACTCAGTCTTTTGAGATTCTCCCAGCCTGGCTCACTGCCAACTGCAAGTGATGATTGCAGCCACAAGAGCAAGAAGCTGAAATTCTCAGGTTTTGGTGTTGTGTGCCAATTCCCGTGGTTGTGGCATCCCAGGCTAAGCACGGCCCTGCCCATGAGGAAGGGCTGAGGAGCCAACAGGATGGGTCCAGGGGTTCTTGGCATCCTAGGCAAGCAAGGACTTTGGTGCTGCTGCCCCACTCCATTCAATAGAGGGAGAAGTGAGAAGTCGAGAATGTTGTTTGACTGACTGGGCATGCAGAATGAACAATGTAAACATAAAGGTACACGAACTCTTCAAGAGCCCCCCATGCTCTGTCACAGCAGCCACAGAAGACCACAGTCAACAGACAGGGCAATTCTAGAAGCCAGCAAACACAAAAGCTTCCCTTCAAGCCAGCAGAGGAGGCTCTTCTCCCTGCCAGTTCTGAGTTGGGAAACTGCTAGAGGTGGAGGGGCAGAGCCAGGAGAGGGAGGGAGGGAGGGAGGGAGGGGCTCAGCAGGAATGTGATGCCACAGAGTCCGCCCTCCAAGACAGCCATTTTTTCCAGGGGAACTGACCTCTAGTTTGGAAAATGGTTGTTAATTTCAGGAGATCTCCAGGCTGCAGCTGGAGGTTGACAACCCTTCTTCTCACCTTTTCAGCATCCCTCAAAATTTGGCACCCTAGGTGGCTGCCTACAGGTCAGGCCAACTCTGGGAGCCAGCATATGAGAAAACCTTAGCAGGACTTGAACCCTTAGCCTTGCTGGAGGAACTGTCTCAACTGGCACGGAAAGCGAGAGATGCCCTCCTTGATGGCTCCTTCCCGACCTATTGCCCTCATTGCGGCTGCCACCCCATGCTCTTCTCTTCCTGCCCTCTCACTCAGGTGGGAACCTGGCAAATCACATGACTTCTACAGGGCAGTGAAAAGACATGGCAGTGCTCTAAATCCCAGGACCCTCCAAACACGTCAGCAAAAAAACGGCATGTTTCAGGGTTTTCTGATTTATTCTGCCCCTCTCCACCTTGTTCTGCAAACAGATGGGAGGAGCCCCCATTGCGAGGGCTTTGTGAGGATAAAATGGAGGAGAGGAGAACGACATGAGCTGCTTTGGATCTCCACTGAGGAGAAAGGCAGGATACAAGTGAATTGGAACAGGTGGCGGGGAGGAGGCCTTGGTGGTCTCTTTCTGCACCCTTGCTGTGAACTGCGGCATCTGCAGCTGAGTCCACAATCACTTTGAGAGCACGGGACGGATTTGTCCCCACCCCACCAAAACAGCTCCAGGGGCCTGTTCTGGTCACCAAAGTGCCTCCTCCTTGGAGCTCTGCACATGCCCAGAGAGTAGAGGAAGAGCAGGCAGCCACGCCTTGGAACATGGTGGTGCTGGTGGTGCTTCAGTCCACAAAAACATCGGCCACAAGAAATCTGCTCAGGTGTAAGGTGCTGCAAAACCCTACTCCCCCCCCCAAACAGACAAACAGAGCAGAGGCTCTGAAATCCATTCCCTCCACAAACGCCAGCTGCTTGTGATTTGCAGGAGGAGCACAGTGACCTGGTAATAGCATCAGCCGAGCTCAGCAGCGGTAGCAGAACCCCCTGTGGCTCGTCAGCCCCACAGCCAGCGCCTGAGTGCCTGTAAGCAATGGGGCACAACCCCACCTTTCTCTCCTGTAGAAAGGTGCCTTGCACACCATGTTCCCAACGGTATTTGTGCTGGCCTTGGAGGAGCATACATTTGGGTAATTTGGGTGCATTTATCAGTTAATTCTGGGCAATTATAGGAAATGCTCTGCCACTCGCCGCCATCTCTGACGATCGAGGCAACGTTCTGGCCCACGGGCTGAGCCGGCAAGGTGCCGATGCCAAGCTGCAGCGGCAGAGGGAGATTTCTCCTTTGCTCTTTGACGAGATTAGGAGAATTAATGGATGGAAGGAGCCCCTTCCCCAGAGGGTGGGCCTGGAGCCCCTGGCCCCTGACCCATCCATGGGAGTGGGGTCCTGATGGATCTACGCCACAGCACTGTCTTGGGTGCTTCATAATATTACTCCTGGGTTACACTGCACACACCAGGAGACAACTCACATGAGGGAAAAACTTAATCCTATAATTCGATCAGCTCTGCAAAGGAAAGCAGAGCCGCCCCCAAAGCCTTCTCCCAGCATCCCTCTGGCTTCACCCCCAGGAAGACTGTACAAACATGATAGAAGTTTAAAAATTATGTACAGGGTAGAGAGAGCTGACAAAAGTCTTGTATGCATGACTGTTTCCTTTGTGGTCACCCCCTCCGACGACTTCAGGTCTTTGTGTTGGTTATGCCTGCCGATCCCAACCGTCAGAGGTCGCCTTGCTCCCTCCCTGCGTTTCCCCGCGTTTTGCCTACGTTTTCAAATTTGAGATAAAACAGGTGACTGAAAACACGAGCAAAATGCGGAGAAATGCAGGGAGGGAGCGAGGCGACCTCTGACGGTTGGGATTGGCAGGCATAACCAACACAAAGACCTGAAGTCGTCGGAGGGGGTGACAGTGAGAGAAACAGCCGTGCACACAAGGCCAAAGAAAACTTTTTCTCCCTCTCCCAAAGTACTAGAACTCGAGGGCACCCAATGAAGCTGATGGGCAGGAGATTCAGGATGGACAGAAGGGAATACTTTACACAGCGAGGGATTAAAATGTGGAATTTGCTGCCAGAGGACGTGGTGATGGCGACAGGCATAGGCAGCTTTAAACGGGGATTAGACAGATCCACAGAGGAGAGGTCTATCGGTGGCTACTGGCCATGGGGACTAAAGGTTCTGTTTAGCAAACATGGCTGATAATAACTGATTAGACAATCCTTGAAATTGCCTTTAAAAAACCACCTGGAACATGAATACCAATATTGATAATACAGATTAATGGGGGGTGTTTAAGGCATGCACCACTCCATCCGGGTTTCACCCAAAGTGTCGTGTGTCCCCCCCCCCCCCGGACATTTCTAACACCAAGGACTACCCTGCCCCTGCCATTCCAGGGTTTTCCTGAGCCCCCCTCTCCATGCTTTGTCTCTATGAAGAATTTCAGGAGCGCCTCTGAGCTTGACTTAAAAGGCTAGCTGGGCCCAACGGGGCAGCTCCACATTCACGATCCTGAAGAGGACCAAGGCTGTCCCTTTTAACTCTCCGAATACAGGTGCAGGCTATCCCGCAGGGGCTGGTGAGCGATGGTGGTACAGGGAATCTGCTGACGCTGCCTTTGGTTGTTCGGCTGGTATAGTCTCTGATTTACTTTTTCATTGTGTTTTTGATGGCTTATTTCAGTTATTTTATTGACTACTGTGATAGAATAACAGAATCATAGAGTTGGATGGGACCACCAGGATCATCTAGTCCAACCCCCTGCACAATGCAGGAAACTCACAACTACCTCCCCCCCCCACACCCCTAGTGCCCAGAAGATGGCCAAGATGCCCCCTCTCTCATGAACTGCCCAAGTTCATAGAATCAGCACTGCTGACAGATGGCCATCTAGCCTCTGCTTAAAAACCTCCAGGGAAGGAGAGCTTACCACCTCCCGAGGAAGCCTGTTCCACTGAGGAACTGCTGTAACTGTTAGAAAATTCTTCCTAATGTCTAGTTGGAAATTCTGGTCTGACCTTCTGGGATAACAGAAAACAACTTGGCACCATCCTCTCTATGACAGCCCTTCAAGTACTTGAAGATGGTTATCATATCCCCTCTCAGTCTTCTCCTTTTCAGGCTAAACATACCCAGCTCCTTCAGCCTTTCCTCATAGGACTTGGTCTCCAGACCCCTCACCATCTTCATCGCCCTCCTCTGGACACGTTCCAGCTCATCTACATCTTTCTTTAATTGTGGTGCCCAAAACTGAACACAATACTCTAGGTGAGGTCTAACCAGAGCAGAGTAAAGTGATACGATCTCTTTGCGTGATCTGGACACTATACTTCTGTTGATACAGCCCAAGACTGCATTTGCCTTTTTAGCAACCGAATCACACTGCCGACTCATGTTCAGTGTTTGGTTTACTAAGACCCCAAGATACTTTTCGCACACGCTACTGCTAAGACAAATCTCCCCCATCCTATAATTATGCATTTGATTTTTCCTACCTAAATGCAGAACTTTACATTTATCTCTGTTGAAATGCATTTTATTGGTTTTAGCCCAATTCTTCAGCCTGTCAAGATCATCCAGTATCCTAGCTCTGTCTTCTACTGTATTTGCTACCCCTCCCAATTTAGTATCGTCTGCAAATTTAATAAGTATCCCCTCTTTACATCTTGATGTTGTCTTTACATTTTGATGTTGTCTTTACATTTGTTATAAACAGTTCTGAGGGGTTGTCGAAGCTTTCACGGTCAGAGTTCATTGGTTCTTGTAGGTTATCCGGGCTTTGTAACCGTGGTCTTGGTATTTTCTTTCCTGACGTTTCGCCAGCAGCTGTGGCAGGCATCTTCAGAGGAGTAACACTGAAGGACCACTTCAGTGTTACTCCTCTGAAGATGCCTGCCACAGCTGCTGGCGAAACGTCAGGAAAGAAAATACCAAGACTACGGTTACACAGCCTGGATAACCTACAAGAACCAGTTTTGAGGGGCTTTGCCAAAAAGATGGTACATTTGTAGATATAATAAATTAAGGGAGGGTTGGAAGATGCAGGGAGATGGCCGTCGGGGCAAGGGGCTGTTTTGTTAAAAGAAGCAATGGGTTTAGCCCTTCTGTGTGGCAGAGACTGGCAATGGCTTCCACGGCAAGTTCCGCTGCCGCACGATTCCTCATGCCAACCTGCCCATTTTGTTCTCTGCTTAACAAGGATCAAGGCACTTCCTCGCCAGGATGTTGTAAGTCTTTGAGTGTCAATATTTATGCACTCAGACAAAAGCACTAAACAGGGTTATTATTATCAATCTGTGGGTGGGATTCACCTGCACTGATCCTGTTCCAGAACAGAAAACTCCTACTTAAGGTCTCAGCTGCGGAAGCGACACCCAGCAGACGTCCTGGACAGCTGGAGGAGACGGTTCCAGCAAACTTGAGTGAGCACCGCTGGAGGCAGGGCAAGGAGCACATTTCAGCCCATTGCTTGTCTGTCACTCAGAGCCAACACATTTGTTAATACGTGAGTGGGAGCCCCTCAATTACAGCGTATGGGGGAAGCTCATCTCCCTCCTCCGGTTTTCCTTTAGGAAAGGAAGGAAGGTGAGCCAATTAGTTGGACCTTCCAACAACTGAGAAGGGCTGACAGGGGCGGGAGCAGAGGGCCCCATGGGAGTCAGTAAAATGGGCAGAGAGAGAAGAGAGGAACGAGGGCAAGGATGGACGAGCGGCTCCAGTTGTGCTACGAACCCTTGAAGGAAGAGGCCTCTCTGCAAAAATGGCCCCTCTGAGGAGCCTCCTCCTGTCCTGGCAGGCTAGGAAGAGCCATCCTGACAGAGACAGAGGGCGGCATCTTCAGAGCACGTTTTCTGGCTTCTAGGGAAAGGAAGTGTGATGTCTATTCAACCACTGCAGCAATTGCCTCAGAGTAGGGTTGCTAACCTCCAGATGGGGGCCTGGAGATCTCCCAAAATTGTAATTGATTTCCAGACTACAGCGATCAGTTCCTCCAGAGCAAATGGCTGCTTTGGAGGGCAGAGATATGGGGTGGTGGTGCCTGGGAAAAGCAGGGTTTGAGGAGGGGAGGGAAGTCAGTGGGGATGTGAAGCCCTAGAATCTGCCATCCAACAAGAAGCCATTTTCTCCAGGGAAACTGATCTCTGTAGTCAGGAGATCAGCTGTAATTCTGGGAGAGCTCCAGGCCCCACGTGGAGATTGGCAATGCTAAGGGGGGGGGGGGGGGCTGGAGATCTCCTGGAATTACAACTGCTCTCCTACAGAGATCAACCCCTCTGGAGAAAATGGCTGCTTTGGATGGCAGATTCTATGGCATTGTACCCCCTCCAAGGGCCTCCCCCTCTGCAAGATCGGCCCTCCCCAGTCTCTACCCTCAAATCTCCAGTCATTTCCCAAGCCAAAGTTCATAACCCTACATTATACACTGCTGAGGTCCCTCCCCTCCCCAAACCCCTCCCTCCCCAGCTTCCATCCTCAAATCTCCAGGAATTTCCCATCCCAGACTCGGAGACCCTCGTCCAGTAGGAACTCTTTAGGAGGCAGAGTTTGGGCTGAGCTGCTCATTAGCTTGGCAAGTGTACTAGGGAGTGAACACTATTGCTGGGGTCCGGGCAGCATACAAATGGTGGGGGGATGAGGATAACTGCTGAGCTGTTTCTTTCCCAGCTGGGTTTGCAGCCTGGCTGCCTTTGGCTCACGGAGTGAAAGATTAAGCCTCTCCCACCACCCCCTTTTCCCCTGCTGTGCCCCTTGTACTTGGCCTGTGAGGAAAAGATGCCCCCCCCGCCATGGTTCCCCCTTGCAATGCTGATGCAGAGGAGGAGCAGCAGGTAGGAAGGCAGAGAGAAGCCCCTTGGGGTCACCAGCCCAGGCTAGTGCTTGAGGGAACAATGCCTGCAAATGGGAGAAGCCCCTTCCTTCATGTCCCTCACGGCACACAGACAGTGCGCCACCCCCAGCACTCGAGGCCCCGGCAACCACTGGCGGACCCCTTCACTCTTTTCAAAGGCCTGCGATTGATTTTTTTCTGGACAGCAGGGCCAGCATCTGCATTCGCTAAGTTGGGGCAGATGCCAGGGCCCAGGGATTCTGCCAGGGCCTGCTGCCACTGACCCCTGCCTTCATGGCTCCTCTGTTACCTGCCTACACACCCTCCCCTTGCCCACTCGCTCGCAAGCACTCCACCTCCTCAGCTCCTGACTGCCCAGCACCATCAGGGAAGAGCTGCAGGCAGTGAAGGTGTGCTCGGGGGGGTCACTGCGGCGGCACTTCCAGCCACACGCCCCTCCCAGCGCCCTGAGGAACACCAGAAGAACTCTGTCGGATCAGACCAGTGGCCCATCTCATCCAGCATACCATCTCAGACAGTGGCAAGCCAGTGACTCTGGAGGGCCAGAAAGGGGGCACAGAGCCCAAGGCCTTCCCTTGATGTAGCCTCCTGCCCCTGGGATCCAGAGGTTGACTGCCTCTGAGCATGGACGTTCCTTTAGTCCACTTGGCTAGTAGTCACAAATAGGCCTCTCCTCCATAAATCTGTCTGATCCCCTCTTAATAAGAACATAATAAGTCACACAGGTGGCTGTGAGCACAGGCAGTGGGAAGATTGAGAGGCAGATGGGAGGTACATGGTGGGGGGGAGAAGGGAGCTATGAAGTCCTGGTGGTGGGAAGAGGGGGTCCCCTGAGCACTGTCTGCCCAAGGCACCCCAAAACCTAGAGCTGACTGGCACGGACTGACAGCAGGCTCCTCCTCTGGGGTTGCACAGCTCAAGGGCTTTCAGTGGCTGCTGCTAGCTTGGCATCCCTGCTGAGAATGCTGTGCCCTCCTTGGGGAAAGTGCCAAGCAAGGCCTGGCTGCAATGAGGGGTGAAGCAAAAGCAGGGTGTCTCCCCATGGGTAACACACACACTTGGCGGTTCTTCCCAGAAGCTTCTGCAGTTCACAGCCTGGTTGCAAAAGAAGAAATGTCTCAGCAGAGAATCCAGACTTCTGGGAAAGTGCAGGCCCTGCTTTCCATGCCATTTCATGCCATTTCTTATTGCTTCCTGGCTCTGGAAGGTGATATGATAACCATCTTCAAGTTATCATAGAATCATAGAGTTGGAAGGGACCACCAGGGTCATCTAGTCCAACCCCCTGCACAATGCAGGAGATTCACAACTACCTCCCCCCCCCACATACACACCCAGTGACCCCTACTCCATGCCTAGAAGATGACCTAGATGCCCTCCCTCTCATTATCTGCTTAAGATCATAGAATCAGCATTGCTGACAGATGGCCATCTAATCTCTTCTTAAAAACCTCCAGGGAAGGAGAGCTTACCACCTCCCTAGGAAGCCTGTTCCACTGAGGAACCGCTCTAATTGTTAGAAAATTCTTACTAATGTCTAGACGGAAACTCTTTTGATTTAATTTCAACCCGTTGGTTCTGGTCCGACCTTCTGGGGCAACAGAAAACAACTCTGCACCATCCTCTGTATGACAACCCCTCAAGTACTTGAACATGATTATCATATCACCTCTCAGTCTTCTCCTCTTCTAGCTAAACATAGCCAGCTCCTTCAGCCTTTACTCATAGGACTTTGTCTCCAGACCCCTCACCATCTTTGTTGTCCTCCTCTGGATACCTCTCAGGACTGTGATATAGAGGATGGCACAGCGTTGTTTTCTGTTGCTCCAGAAGGTCAGACCAGAACCAACAGGTTGAAATTAAATCAAAAGAGTTTTCAACTAAATATTAGGAAGAACTTTCTGAGAGTGAGAATGGTTCCTCAGTAGAACAGGCTTCCTTGGGAGGTGGTGGGCTCTCCTTCTTTGGAGGTTTTTAAGCAGAGGCTAGATGGCCATCTGACAGCAATGCTGATTCTGTGAACTTAGGCAGATCATGAGAGGGAGGGCAGGAAGGGTAACGTCAGTGCTTAGCTCTCGTTTTTAAGCAGATGGCCATCTGACAGCAATGCTGATTCTGTGAACTTAGGCAGATCATGAGAGGGAGGGCAGGAAGGGTTACATCAGTGCTTAGCTCTCGTGGCCCTTTCTTAAATGCCCAGGAAAATGCCAATTGCCACTTTGGGTGGGTTTTTTTTTTTTTGGTCATCTTCTGGGCATGGAGCAGGGGTCACTGGGTGTGTGTGGGGGAGGCAGTTGTGAATTTCAAGTATTCTGCAAGTGGTTGGACTAGATGACCCTGGTGTTCCAACTCTATGATTCTAGGGCTGGGGAAGATCTCTCTCTGCCAGAGAACTGGGATATCCACAGCTAGTCAGAGAAGACAGTACTGGGTTACAAGGACAAACTGTCTGAAGCTATTTTGGATGCTTACATACCTATGCTATCTTCTATGACAGTGGTGCCAGAGACGGCACGCAGAGCCCTCTCTGTGGGCACGCGCCGTCGCCCCAGCACATCTAGAGAGTTGTAAATCCAAGGCAAAACCTTCCATGCGTTTTGGCCATTTGGTCCCTCCCCTTGCCCGCCGCGCTAAGACCCTGTGGGATCCGCCTGGGCCTGCTTCCTGCCTTCCTTTCCCCCGCTTCCCAGAACCTCCCGATGGGCCTTCAAGCGGCCGAGCGGCTCCGGAGCAGCAGCAGCAGCAGGCGTCGGCGGCAGGGCGGGCATGGAGTGGCGAAGCCGGGGGCTGCTGCTGCTGCTGGTCGGCGTGCAGTACGAGAAGTACAGCTTCCACAACTTCCCGGCAGCCGAGCTGCTGCCGCTGCAGTGCGCCTACGCCTACGTGCTGGAGCAGTATGAGGGCGAGGGCTGGAAGGAGAGCATCCGTGCCCTGGAGGCCAGCCTGCACCTCCACCGCCTGCTATGTGACAGCGAGGCACACTGCCACCAGCAGGGCGCAGGCGGTGGCGAGGCACCGGGGGAGCCCTGGCTCGGGGAGCCGGCCTTTGGAGAGCCGGGCCCCGGCACCGTGCTGGACAAGGGGCTGGCTGAGCTGGAGCTCTTCGGGCATGTCCTGCGGTGCACCTCCTGCCTACGGTGCTGCAAGCATGGCCTACCCGTCTTCCAGCTCCACTACCCGCCAGCTGAGACCCTGCACGACTTCAAGTGATGCACCCCTTACCTGTACCTGCACTGCATGCTCTATAAGGTGAGGGGCGAGCCCCCTGGAGACCATCCGGGCCCGCGATCCTGTGCAGAGTGACTCCGCTAGCATGGGATGAAGTGGGGATGTTAATGTATGAGTTGTTTTTTCTAAACTAAAACCTCAGTAGTCAGGTTAAATTGCCATGTTGGCACTTTGCGATAAATAAGTGGGTTTTGGATTGCAGTTTTGGCACTCGGTCTCTAAAAGGTTCGCCATCACTGTTCTATGACCTCCTTTAGAACCAACAACTTATTTGGATAAAATTGGCCAGCTGTTGACAGGGCCCCAAATTTTCCACTTCAGTTAGTGCATTCAGGCTCCTCAGGAAGCAATCTTTATGTTCATTGTGAACATGGCTCCAGAATGAAGATCAAAAAATCCATACAATGGGGCCATAAACAGGTGTGGGTGTGGCTGTTTCTATAAGCCCAGGGGAACCTCAATGTTTGCAGAAAAATCAGAAAAGTTTTTAAAAAATTTATTAAGCAAACCAGAGAAGTGATGTGTGTGTTCTTGCTAAGGCATGCAACTCAAACAAAAAGAAGTTGACTAAGATCTTGTGGGGATCATTGTTGGCATTATAATCATTGTTGGCATTATAATCAGGCATTATAATCAGTAAGGCCGTTTATGCTTGGTAATTAGCAGCGAGTTCCAGGCGGAAGTGCCCGCATATTTTTTTTTATTTCTTCCCGCTGAACTGTCATTCCAGACGTCACTGCAAAGCTGCGGCATACCTGCTCTGCATTTCTTAAGAGCCCCTTTAACGCGACCTTTTGTATTTGCTCTGCCCCTGCATCGACACATTCACTGAAGGAAGCATGCAGAATCACAGCCGCAGCTTAGCTATGCAAACAACTATTGCTAACGGCTATGCAAATGAAGGAACGAAGAAGCAGGTGAGTGGGGGGGATGGAATTTGTTTGACTTTCTCCTCTTGCATCGGGACCGTGAATAGATATTTTAAAGGTTGGATTTAAAAAATCAGCATTCAGCAAGGCCATTCCTTCTGAATACCCCATTGCCCCTCCTGTTCTTTGTTTTTGGCACACTGGCACTTGCCCAGATCACAGGCTTATGTTTTTCCTGACACGTGAGTTAATTGATCAAGGAGTTATGGATTAGATTTTATGATCTTGGAAGTCTATTTTGACCTGCTGACTGACACCGTGAGGACTAGCAACCTGCAAAAAAAGAAGAAAAAGAAAAAGCAATGGATCGAAGAGGGCAGAGTGCACAGACACTCCAGCCAAGAGAATTATTGCATCAGCTCAGACGATCTCTATCAGCTGGCCTCCTGACAAGCCTTATCTAGGGGCATGGCACACAAAGAGCAAAACCACAGTGCAGAAAGAAACAAAGGTTCCTGCACGCAGCCACTCCTTACCTCCAAGAGTCATCCCTGCTTCATAGCATTTTCGAAGGCGGCAGGAAGGGCAGTTTTTTCTTCTGAACTTATCAATGGTGCAGTCATTTCGGCTGGCACAGAGGTATTTCTGTTTACCTTTAATAAAAAAAGAGAGGCAATAATAAGAGGATAACAATCATCCTTGTGTTGCTAGAACCATCCTGAGCCAAGAGGAAAGACGAGGTATAAATATTTAAATAAATAAAAGCTGCAGAAACATTCTTATTCATACAGCAAGGATCATATACTTTTTAAAAATAATACAAAAAATTTAACCAAGGTAACCCAGAGTCTGTCTGTTTAAAGCAAAATTCTTTGACCTATACAATTATGCAGAACAATTACATTTGCATATATTTATTCTGCATTTTCCTGTTTCTGCTAATGATGAGGCAGGGCACAGGAAGAGCAGTCTGCCATCTTCTTTGACTTCTGAGAATCCAGGTGATGACAGCTAAGACTCCCCAGGTGCAAATATCTGCAATGACACATTTTATTGTTGTATGGTGCTGTGATGGAATACAGAATCCTGCTTAATTGCTGCGTGACCCCCCTGTCCCAGACTCAAACAGACTCCTCAGAGAATGACCAGGAAGAGGCAGCGACCACCCTGGGGTAAGACCCAGAGGCTCAGGGGCACCCATCCAAGACCCAGATCTCTTAGTTCCCAAGGCTTCCTTTGAAAGACCTGCCCCTGAAGGGTTAGATACAGATGCTGCTGCCAACGTGCCAGAGTCCAGACCATCAGTCCCCCAGGGGGGAATGGCAGAGGCGGCAGGCCCACCACACGGCGGCCGAGTGACGACAAGGAGCCTGGCTGGCAGCCTGTGTTCCAGCTACTGAGCTAGATTACTGTCCAAGTGAATAGAGTGAAGTGCAGGATTGGGGCTTAGCCAAGCCCCGGCCAGGTGAAGCTGAGGAACAGGGGAGGCCTCTGGCTTTCCAGGAACTTTAAGCCCTGGTTTAAGCAGAGAGCAGAGAGATGGCTAGCATGCGTCTCTGCTGTCTGTGAGCTTGCTGCCTAGACAGCAAGCCCCTTCAGAAGACTGGTGCTGGCCGCCAGCTGCTCCGCTGACTCCAGGAGGAACAGAATGAATGCCTCCGCTTGGACATCATCAGCACCTCGATGGGCCAGGCCCATCATTCTGCAGTCATCCCACTGGCTGCCCATCAGGGTGCAGTTCAAGGTACTGACTATCATGAACAAAGCCTTGTCGAGGTCTTCGACCTGATATCTGTAGGCAGGGGCGTAGACTTTCCAATTTCCTGGGAGGGCTGGGCAAGAGACATTGCTATGACATCATGGGGAGGAGCCAGTGACATCACAGGGAGGGGCCATAGGGAGTTGTCGAGGTCGACCTTGTCCCTTTGGGGCTCCCCAGAAATTTAGGGGGGCTTCCTAGAAATTTAGGGGGGCTTCAACAAATGTTATTCAGACAGCTGAAATACAACTTTCACTTTTAATTAACAAAGCAAACAGTTTATTTACATTTTAAAAATTATAGTAAAATCAAATATTCTCCCTTGCAATATCCAAAAACATCCCAATGAAGCTGTAGTTGGTCAGCACCCAAGTCAGTTTTGTAAAAGTTTAGAATGTATGTACTATCCTCTCCTATGACAAACTTTAAAATTTTGCGACACATCTGAAGAAAAGTGATTGTGTAAACTGTTCTGGATATTATCAATGACTTCATAAAAGATTTTCCTGTAGAAATCCTTACGAGATTGAAACTAGTGAGGATCACACCTGGCATCAACACATAGTGCAGGTTTTCTGCTAGGAATGGTAAATCTCTAAATCGAAGCCTTTTACTGTCATGACTTTTAAAGTTTTTAGGCAGTTGCTCTGTACTCTCCTTTGCAGAAGCAAAAAGAAGTTCTGCTTGATGGAACTGTAGATTACTTTTTTGAAGAGCTGTGTTTAATGTGTCCAAACGACCAAACACAAGAAGCAGTAACTAGCATGAAGTAAGTAGCAAATCTAACAAGCTTTGTGCATATGCATCTGCTTTTGGCCCAGGTTCTCCTCTCTCCTCAGAAGATTCCATTAGACAAGGAATAGAGAATAAAACTGCTGCTATCGTACTGCCCTTGTACAAATCTATGGTGAGACCACACTTGGAATACTGTGTACAGTTCTGGTCACCACACCTAAAAAAGATATTGCAGAGCTTGAGAAGGTGCAGAAAAGAGCAACCAAAATGATCAGAGGCTAGAGCAACTGCCCTATGAGGTTAAAACGCTTACAGCTCTTTCGCTTGGAAAGAAGGTGGTTAAGGGGAGACATGATAGAGGTATATAAAATATGCATGGTATGGAGAGATAATACTAGAACGTGGGGTCATCTGCTGAAGCTGGAGGGTGAGAGATTCAAAACTGATAAAAAGAAGTATTTCTTCACGCAACGCATAGTTAAATTGTGGAACTCCCTGCCCAATGTTGTGGTAGTGGCTGCCAACTTGGAAGGCTTTAAGAGGGGAGTAGACATGTTCATGGAGGATAGGGCTATCCATGGATATTAGTCAAAATGAACCCTAGTCATGATGCATACTTATTCTCTCCAGTACCAGAGGAGCATGCCAATTATATTGGGCGCTGTGGAACACAGGCAGGATGCTACTGCAGTCTTGCTTGTGGGCTTCCTAGAGGCACCTGGTTGGCCACTGTGTGAACAGACTGCTGGACTTGATGGGCCTTGGTCTGATCCAGCAGGGCCTTTCTTGTGTTCTTTTCTTATGATACATTCTCAAAGAACTGAATCAATTTCCTATAATTTGATGCCACTGACAGTAAGGAAGCTGCTTTTACAGTCCACCTAGTAGGGCAAAGGTGTCTCAGATTTATGTTCTCTGCCTGCGGAAAGTGTTTAAACAAAGCAAGAAGTTTTGGTTATAACAAAGGTGATCATGTCAGATAATCAGGAAATTTCTACACATAATAACATTTTCGGACACATCATGTGCCACTAAATTCATAACATGTGCAAAACCATGAACATATAGTGCTCTTGGCTCCTCAGTCTTTACAAGAGCCTGTTCTCTACTAAGATGTCCAACAACATCCATCATCGCATTGGCCATGACATCTGTCAAGAGAAAGATCAAAGCCGCAGAGTACATCTTTCAAAATAGAAAAGAGTTTTAGCAGTGGTGAATTCAGTTTCATAAAATCCAAAAAAGAAGATAGATAGATAATTTATTTGCGGCACTTAGCCAGTCAAAAAATGATAAAACGGAAAGCATGGACTAATAGATTCTTACAATCAAAGAATTACAGTCCGAGTCTTAAAACATTTTAAAAACATTTAAAAAAAGAATTACAGCTGGGACACATCTGTCAATTGCGCTGTTCTAAGGCGACAAATTTTCATTGCTGCTAAACAAAATTTCACAACTCAAAAAAAAAAAAAAAGAATTCCTTTACAAACATATCCTCTGTAGCAATGCAGAAGCAAAATGAAACCTGTTCTTGTGTGGTGAAATCTGTGGTCTCATCAACAATTACATTGTAATAAACAGCTGCTTTAATCTCTCTCACTAGTGTACGTAGAGCACTGTGAGCCATGATCTCAAGCATTTCAGTCACAATGGTAGGTGAAATCCTTTTGCAGTTTGTATGATTCAGCCATGATTTCAGCTGTGTAACATCTGCAGCACGTAGCAGCAAGAGCTGTTTCAGGTTTGACTCTTCTTTGTCATGGCTGCACACTGTAATGCCCTGACGGGCAAGGTACCTTACTGATGCTAAAATTGTCAGCAGTGCCTTTCTAGCATCTCGCATTTACTTCTGCTGGCCTTCTGAAAGCTTGCTCTGCACATTTACTCCTGCTTTAACAGAGGCTATAGCTTGGACAGCTGAACAGTGCAAGGTAGAATTCTGATGGGTCTGAAATCTAAACAGTGACTTCTTCCAGTTTGAGAAGCCATTTTGAACAAAAGTTTCATGTGCATCCTGTCATTTGCTGCTAAGTGACAGCAGTCACAATATGCATTTTCCATTGCCACATCATGAGAGAGCCATTCATAGGGTCTTTTTGAAGTATCGGTACTGTTGGCCTGGCTTTTGCTTCACAATAGAAGCTCTCTTCTCTGAAAAGGGAAGTGTCACAATGCAGAATTGGCTGGAGGTTGTTAATAATAGTATGTTGGACTGGTTTGAGTTGTGAGGTGTATGTGGCCACCAGAGATGTTCTATTGTCATTTTCTTTGGGTTTGTCTAGTACCAAGCTGTGCCTGGCTATCATTCTGGCCTTTCCAATCATCTTTTTAACCATATCAGCAGGATATTATAGTTGCAAAAATGCTTGCTGTAGCTCCTTCAAGTGAGTATCTCTGTCTGAGGGGTTGGAGAAGATACGACTACAATGTAGGGCTTGGCTATAGACAATGGATGGTTTGATATGGTCGGGGTGGTACCTGGAGGCATGTAGATATGTTTGCTGATCTGTCGGTTTCCAGTATAATGTGGAGCTTGTGCGTCCCTCATGTATTTATACTATGGGGTCCAGGAAAGTTATTTCTTGTTCATAGTTAGATTGAGTGTGGAGTGGAAGTTGTTGAAAGCCTGGTGAAAACTTTTGAGGGCTTCTTTGCCATGAGTCCAGACAAAGAAAATGTCATCAATTAATCTCATGTAAAGGAGAGGTGCCAATTAGTAGGAGTTCAGAAAACGCAGTTCTAGATCCGTCATGAAAATATTGGCATACTGTGGAGCCATGCGGGTGCCCACAGCTGTGCCACTGATTTGAAGGTTTAACTCCTCACTAAACCTGAAGTAGTCGTGGGTGAGAACAAATCCTGCAGAGTTCAGTGGCAAGATCCTTTGGGCCATTGGAACAGGTCTTTAAAGGCAATGTTGTGAGCTCTAGCCCTGCAGCAAACCCATAAACAGATTCCAGCAGACGGAAAGTCCACGAAAGCAGTTTTATTGGTTAGAATCGACAGGTTACAGAAGCCATATTCAGAATGACACTAGTAAGGGGCTAAGGCAAGGCACATGGCATATATGGAAAAGCAAAAGGAGATAACCAGTAGCCCAGGCAACCCCCCTCCCAGAGGCAGGAAGGAGTACTTGGCAATTCCCACACTAAAGGAATCTATGAAGGACTCTATGAAGTCTAAACACGGGGCACGGACTGGCCTTGGAGAGAACTGCAAAACAGCACCTGGGAGCACAACCATGAACTGTCTTCATGGCCTGCTCCTGACAAATATATAAATTGTATAACAAACACACAAATACATACTAACAAACAGGAACAAAGCCCCAAAGAATCATGGAAATTGTAATATGATACAGCAGGAAGGTAGGACAGGACTGTGCTTCAGCTGCCATTGTAACTGAGCCCCTCATGTGAGCTCTGGTTTCCCAGGGGGGCTCGAGCCCCCTGTCCAAGTTCGGGGGGGGGGGGTCTCGAACCCCTCAGCCCCCCCCCCATAGTTTATGCCTATGTCTGCAGGACCTTAATGCATTTGGCCTCAACACGTTGGCTCATCTGCTCAGAGCTTTCTGCAGTACTGCCGTGCACTGCAAATGGGCAAGATCTCCAGCTGCCTGTGCGGATGTGCTTTCTCTGTTGTGGCCCCCACCTTGTGGGGAGGTCAAGAAGGCTCCCGGGCTCTTGTCATTCCACAAGCTATGTAGAACGCCATGGGTCAGGAGAGCTTTACAGAACGGTAATATGGCTATCCTGTAACTGAACAGTGCATGAAGATGCTTTATAAAGGGAAAGGGGCTGTGCATATGAAGTATTATCAATTTGCTGCATGTATTATCCTGTGGTCACTCCATTGTTTTCTACTGATGTAGTACCATTTTTCTTTATTATATCCACATTCGGTATCATGCCTAATACACTGTGCTTATCCGTATTTTGGTAATCCTAGTCGTGTTATATTGCTTACTAGATGTCTCCTCATATTGATGGATTGACCTACACTGTGCTTATTCAATTTCTCTACTTATGGACTGTTTTCCACTTACACTGTGTAATCCGCTTTGAGTCTCAGTTAGAAAGGTAGACAGTAAATACAGTAAATAAATAAGCCCTTGCTATTAGAGCTAGAACAACTGCCCAGGTTTGTCCAATCCTCAAAACAATGGAGGTGATGGAAAGTGCCACCAAACTGCAGCCAATTTACAGTGACCCTATAGGGTTTTCAAGGCAAGAGATGCTGAGGTGGTTTTGCCTCTGCATAGCAACCCTGGCCTTCCTTGGTGGTCTCCCATCCAAATACTAACCAGGGCTGATCCTCCTTAGCAGCTTCTGAGATATGACAAGTTCAGGCTAGCTTGGGCCATTCATAATGCAGGACACAACTAGTCTCCAGAATACAGTAAACCTTATTTTTGGATTCTGCTTACAGCAGGATTGCCACCTCTGCTGAAAATGCCACTGACCATTACTATTTACATTCTGTAATGCTTGTGGGACGGAAGTCTTTGACCCTGACTGAATGATGTGATGCTGTAGAATATTTATGAACATTCTAGCAACTCTGGGAGAGAAGCTTTCAGCAACATAGACAATGCAGATTTGGTAAAATTGTTCATTTGACTGGGGTTAAAACTTCACACAGACCCCATAGAAAGAAGCTGTGCAGGACAGGCTGGAACCTGGAAAGCTGTAGAGGCCAAAGTTCTCATTTTCAAGCCTGCCACAGGTGGTGATGGCAGCAGATATGCTTATTTTTCTGGCAGCACCGTGCCCACTAAGACTCAATCTGCACTGCCGTTTGGAGTGGTTCAGGGCCTTTTGCCTTCAGGTCCCCAACAGGACTTTGAGACCTGAATGGCACGTTGTAATAATACTGCAAGATGCTCAGCTGATAGTTGGTAGTATTCACTCGGAGGCAGACTTCACATTAAACATTGTTGTTGAAGAGGTTCCTGAGGTATGACTCTTTCCCTTCATGGCTATTTCAAGCTGCCAACAAAGGGTTAGGTCAGTGGCTGGAGTGGACAAAAATGTCTCCTAACAGGAGGGAGTTTTAAAGGAGGCCCTTATTCATCTTCTGTTTTTTAAAAAAGCCATCTTTAGACCTTTCCAGGGTTTGAAGACTTTCCACCCAGCAATCCACTCCCCTGACCTTGATGGTCCAGGCTAGCCTGATCTTGTCAGAAGCTCTAAGCAGGGTTGGCCCTGGTTAGTATTTGGATGGAAGACTACCAAGGAAACCCAGGGTTGCTATGCAGAGGCAGGCAATGGCAAACCTCTGCTGTTTGCCTCTCGCCTTGAAAACCCTACAGGGTCACCATAAGCCGGTGTGACTTGACAGCACTTTCCACCCAGGGTCAACGATACCCTTCCTGGGCAAGGTGCTCAAGAGAGTGGGATCTGCTGAGATGCTTTTCAGGTATTCAAACAGTCCAGCCCAGTGCAGCTGGCAGCATTTCACGTCCACGTTCTCACAAAACCTTGTGGAAGTCCTAATTCCCTCCTCTCCCACAGACTTGAGGTGACTGAATGCCACTTGGCGGCCAATCATATAAACACCGAGCCAAACAATCAATTATAAACGCTGTCTGTTTTTGAAAGTCTTCGCATTTGATGTTCAAGTCCATATCATCATCATTCTTTCACATTTGTGCACAGTCTTATGGGATGTCTAGTTCCTCCCTGACATCACTGAGTGGCCTGATCTGTCCACTTGTGACCCTGGGTAGAATCCTCTCACTTACTGTGCAAATGCAAAAGCCCCTGCAAGCCCCTGTTGTGCAAAGGCAAAGCTCTCTGACAGCTGTTCAAGCTGGTCAGTGGATGGGTGAATATCAGATGCGGCCCATCGAACACAGTATGTTCAACCATTTATCATGGGTACTGCAAAGTTCATGACATTCCTTTCAGTCTGGTTGTAGGGCTGAAACTGCCTTGGTCAACCTAATGAGCGTCACTAGGCAGCGGAGAGGGTGTGTGTGTCCCAGTTAGCATTTCTGGATGCCTTCATTATTGATCATACTATTCTTCAGAGACAACTGCCTGGAATGAGCTTGCAAGAAACTATTTTTTGTAATAAATCTTCCACCTCCCCCAAGCCCAACAGCTGATTCCCTATCTGTCCCATTCTGACCTAGCGACAGTGATCCATGCAACTGTCACCTCTAGACTGGACTACTGCAGCTCGCTCTATGCAGGGCTACCTTTGAAGCTGCTCCGGAAAGTTCAACTGGTCCAGAACACGGTGGCACAGGTCCCCTCTAAGAGCACAGCTGTGCTGGCTTCAGGTTGAGTACTGGATCAGGTTCAAGGTTTTGGTACTTAACTTTAAAGCCCTAAATGGTCTGGGGCCATTGTGTCTCTGGGACCGCCTCTCCCGATACACTTTGCAGAGTGCGTTGCACTCTACTGAAAAGAACTTGTTGGTAGTCCCTGGCCCTAGAACCACCCAGCTGTCCGTGGCCCCAGCCTGGTGGAACTCTCTGTCGAATGAGATCAGTGCCCTATGGGACCTAGCCCAGTTCCACAGGGCATGTAAGACGGAGATGTTCTGCCAGGCACATGGTTGAGGACAGCGACGGTTATATGGATTGGCTGGCCAACCTGCCCCCTCTCCACCCCTCTCTTCCCTTCCCTCCCATTCCCTCACCCTGCCCTGCCTGTCCTTTCCCGTTCCTTCTCCACCCCCCTTGCTGCTGCCTTCCTGGCCTCGGGCCAGTGGCCCCTCCTGGAGGTTACTGGCATTGCTGACGTCCACCTCTGGCCAACCTCGGTGAGGATATTTTTTATAGGAGCCAGTTATTGAATTAGGGCGCCATCTAAGTTTAAATTGGGTTTCGTTTTAAAGTTTTAAGCTATATGTTTCAATATTATTGTATTTATATGTACTCATTCTGTTTGAAGGTTTGAGCCCAGCAGTGCTGGGGAGGGCGGGGTATAAACTCAACAAACAAACAAATAACTATTGTAGCAATTACATGAGCTCCCAGTTTGTTTCTAGGAACAATTCAAAACGCTGGTGGTGACCTTTAAAGGCCTAAATGTCCCCAGGAACCCCCTGCAGCCATATGAACCTCCCCAGGCCTTGAGTGCTTTGGGGATGAGACCTTTCTGCCTGTCAGTGCAGCAGGAGGTGAGATTAGCAGGCATGTGGGGCACAGACTTCTTGCGGGTGGCACCAAAGATCTGCAACTCCTGTCTCCTGGAGACTTGGTTGCCCCCCCCCGCCGCCACCCCCCCCTCGTTTATGGCCTTCTGGAGACTAGTAAAAAGAGTTCTTTCCTGGAAGGGGGGAAGTAAGCCTTTCCCCTTAATTTCTTACCAGACTTTTCTTACCAGACTTTAAAATGTCATTTATTCTGCTTTGCTTTTAGTGCTATTCAGTTCTTTAATCTTTGTTGCTCATTTTAAAATCTTATGTTCAAGCTGATATGGCATACTTTGGGAGGTGTGACTGTTTTATTGCTAGTTGATTTAGTTTCATGTTGCTCAATTTATTGTTTTAAATTTTGTGTTGTAAGCCGCCTTGAGTGATTTTAAATGCCATGAATAAATAAATGAGAAACAGCCTGGAACATCAAGATAAAGCCATGCTTTTAAACTAAGCACAGACTTCTCTAGCCACACCTGCACCACAAACACAAGCGGCGCAAAACCTAAAAAGCCTCCTTAAATGAAAAACCAGGGCACTGTCAATGGGGCGAGCGCTGGCCATTCTTCTGCCAAAGGGACCGAAGGTCAGTCAAGCAATGGCCAGTATTGGGCAGCCAACAGGAACGAGAAGCGTGTTGATCATTCTTAAATTGTCATCATTTCTTGACATTTCTTTCTGTGGTAATGTGTTTTTAATCAATTTATTTCTAGAGCACCTATGTGAAACAAAAATAAGGCACAGAACTTGCTCTCGGGTTTATAACTTTGGTAAAGCAACAGACGGAAGAGAAGTATATGAGGTGTGTTTAACACCGCCAGCACAAAGAGGTGAATTCAAATTCACCAACAGATGGAGCCAGACTGACTTCCAGTGTCAACGCAGGAAAGCCCGCCTGTGGAAGTGAAGCGTGTTCTTTGGGGTTTACGGAGGACCGTCAGGAGAGAAGCAGGCGAGGAGGAGAGAAAGGGCAGCAAACAGAAATGTGGGATATATCATTCGATGTGAAGAAATCAAGCCTGAAGAGGAAGGTTGAGAGAAAGAGGTGGAAAGGCCAGCCAAAGAGCCCTGGAGATAGAAAGGACTGGAAAACAGAACCAGAAAATAATTGGGAGAAGTTCTCCCCCCGCCTCCCCGGGCGTCGTTCAACTTTTTCCAATGGAAAAAATGGACATTTCTTATGTAGCAAATTTGTTTTATATAGATGCTGAAAAGAACAAACACCAAACTCCTATGAAATACGTTCCCTATTACAATGAGTGAAATGCATTTGAAGATTTTATTCCTATGTATAGGATTTACTCACAAGGAAGGATACCCTAAATGTAAGACACACACACCCTCCACATGTTATACACCCCCCCCCCCAAAAAATTCTGGACATAATTGTATCTTATGTCTCTCTCACCTGGAAAAAAAACTACTCTTGCATTGGAGAAGATACTATTTTTATGTGAAATAATCTAGTATTATATAATAATTCCTCCAAAATATTGTCGAAGGCTTTCATGGTCAGAGTTCATTGGTTCTCATAGGTTATCCGGGCTGTGTAACCGTGGTCTTGGTATTTTCTTTCCTGACGTTTCGCCAGCAGCTGAGGACAGTGTCCTTCAGTGTTACTCCTCTGAAGATGCCTGCCACAGCTGCTGGCGAAACGTCAGGAAAGAAAATACCAAGACCACGGTTACACAGCCCGGATAACCTACGAGAACCAATTCCTCCAAACATATTTACATGATTTACATGGGACTAATTTTGTCCATGGTTAATATGCTATTATGCATAAGATGATATTATACCATTGAAAAATTATAATTTAACTTGAAATCCAAATATGCTGTTCTATTATAGCAATATGAGACGGGAAATAGCTTCCTTCCCTTTACTACCAACCTTGTACTGTCTCTTTTCAGCTTTCATTTCCCCTTATTTCTCAGTTGGGCACATAGCAACTGACATAATGCTAAAGGCAGCACAGACTGCAGCAATTTGCCATTGTCACTTTAGCGTGGATATAGTCCTTGATTTTGCTTGTAGAAAACTAAAGGTGTTTATACTTCCACATCAGATAAGCATGCCAAAAAATACAATTTCATATGCTGAATTGTCAACAAATGCATTTTATGTAGTTAAACAGGTAAAATAACTTTAGGCTTTATTTTACCTTATTTATATCTCGCCCTCCCCCTGCCTAGGGGGAAATATAATGCCTAGGGCCCTCCCCCTGCCTAGGGGGAAATCATGAAATATAACTTCAGCCATAAATTCATAAACATATAAGCACTAATAAAATTAAGATTTAATAAGATGATATGGATCCAAACAGTCTAAAACCAATCTAAAAAGTGGCAGCACCTAAAAATCCCACAGCACCCTCCCCACATTTAAAATTATAAATTTAAACAACAACTAATCAAGGCATTATTATCTGGTCCCATAGATACGAAGGTCCCAGACCGTTTAGGGCTTTGAAGGTAAGCACCAAGACCTTGAACTTGATCCAGAAATCAACAGGGAGCCAATGCAGCTGCTGGAGCACAGGACACATATATGTGCCCTCTAAGGGGTCTTCGTAAGGATTTGTGCAGCTGCATTTTGGACCAACTGTAGCTTCCACAGCAACAGCAAGGGCAGCCCTGTGTGGAGCGAGTTACAGTAGTCTAGTCTGTAGATGACCACTGCATGGATCACTGTGGCTAGGTCAGGGCGAGACAGGTAAGGCATACGTTGCTGGACCCGGCAAAGGTGAAAATAGGCCATCTTGGCAACATTGTTGACCTGGGTTTTCAAGGAGAGGGAGTCCCCCAAGGTTACTCCCAAACTCCTGATGGAAGAAGATGGGGTCAATTGTACCCTGTCAAGGACTGAGAGCCAATTTGGCTGACCTGCCCCTCCCCCGACCCAGCCACAGGACCTCTGTCTTAGATGGATTTAGTTTCAGTCAGCTCTACTTTAACCATCCCACTACGGCCTCCAGGCACTCGGCCAGGGTATCCAGAATAGTACCTGGCTAGCCATCCTTCAGCAGAAAAAGCTGGGTGTCATCTGCCTATTGATGACAGCCCAGCCGGAAACTCTGGACTAGCTGGGCAAGGGAGGCGCATATAGATGTTAAAAAGCATTGGGGAGAGAATTGCCCCCTGAGGCACCCCACATACTACGGGGCGTCAGTTGAGGTTCTCTCCCCCAGCACTACTCTTCCCTTAAAACTTCCCCTCAATATCCTCTGTGTGTGTGTGTGTGTGAAAAAATAGGTGAAAAACTTTTCACCCTGGCTTCACAATTTGTGGAAGTTTCACATCTTTAGTGTTGCAGCAGCCTGTGATACAGCACACCAAGGTCTTAGCTGCATCAAAAGGGTAAATTTTGTCTGTCTTCTTCTGTTGCCGTCTTCAGCCAAGTGGGGGGAGACCTTCTTTTCGTTTCACTTGGCATTTCCTCAGCAATCCCTCCTTCCTGCTCAGTGTTTTAATTGTTGTCTGTATGCCTTTGATGTTAAACTGGTTGAAGGGCTTATAAATGACAACATTCCAACATTCTGCTATTTTTATTTCTGATTTATGTTTTTGCGGGGTTCCATCTTTTATAGTTGCTGCTGCTTAAAACATTAATTGGACAGCTGCTTTTATTTTTATTCTTTTTTTATGGTGTGATTTTATTCTGAGTTTGTATAATTTATTGATTGAATTGAAACGTATTGCTCTGTATGTTATTAAGTCACCTTGACTGGAGTGGAGGCCTAAACAGATCTTTTAAAATACAGTTTACAAACCATTGTGTTGCATGAGGCGACAGTGGCTGAAATCGGAATCTCCTCTTCCACAGCCACCCCCCCCCCCAGCTATTAGGGAATGGCAGAGTGAGGGGTGGGGGGAGAAGAGAAAGGAAGGAAAAGGAAAAGGGGGGGGGCGCCAGAAGAGAAGGCTAGGGGAAGGAACCGTGAGAGGGGGAATGTATGAGGTGGCAGCTTTGGGATATTTTGATTAGCCGTGTAAATAAGCCCATAACATTACTGGCTCATTAAATTTTTTGCCAGGCTGCCTTCAGCTACCAGTGCAAGTACTTTGTGGCACACGAACTGCCCTAAAATATTCTCATCCCATCTGCAAAAGCCTCCGAAGCTGTTTGGTGGAAGCCAAATTCTGTTTGCCGTGAGTAGCTTTTTATGAGCTTTTTGGATCAGTGTTGCCACATCAGGAAACTCCACAATTAACGTTAGCTCTAACATAGATCTTTCACTTGATCCACTACAACCCAAGTCAGTTCCTCAGGGGCCTGGCATTCTCAAGCACACGTGCGCCTAATCATAAATGAAGGGATACCTTTTCATCTCTTCCTTGGGGCCAGTGTTATTTCATAATAGCTGGATGTGTGTGTGTTAAGTGCTGTCAAGTTGCTTCAGATGTTTATTCTTACAGCCATAGGCCAAAATAAAATACACAGTACAATACAATACAATAAGTCGTTTCCGACTCATGGCGACCCTATGAATGAAAGTCCTCCAAATTGTCCTGTCTTTGACAGCCTTGCTCAGGTCTTGCAAATTGAAGGCTGTGGCTTCCTTTGCTGGATGCGGTTGCTGAAAAGCCAAAATTCTAGCATACTGGAATACTTCGTTTTTTTCAAGCACCTGTATGCGCAAGTGCTTTATAGTCCTTATCTTTTTCTCTCTGATTTTATGTATTTAATATTTAATTTCATAATATAGAACAGATTAAAAAGTCAATCTGATCTGTCTGGGAGCCCCTCCATCCACCTTATTTTGCTTTAAGTGAAATTTCAGTGGAATGGGACCCTGCCGTGCCCCTGGCACCCAAGATGGCCCCGTCTGTTAAACAGGAAGGGACGTGCCAAGCCTGCGTGGCCTTCAGTACTAGCCATTCACAGGCAGAATTTCCCGCAACATCCCAAATGGCTCAAGGGGTTGGTTCCTTGGTGTCCTCATCTAAATTTTGCTTCCTTGTTTCCTTGAAGGTCCCATCCAGACACACGCTCCCCCACCGAGGCCACGGAGAGGCCATGGAGAGGCAACACGGCTTTAGGAGCACAGGGGGTCGTTGGGTCCGAGGCAGCAAGCGACACTGGAGGAGCCCACAGTGCGCTTGCTTCTCAAGCCAGAGTTGCCCCAGCGCCCCATCTTTGTGCGACCTGCCCGACTGGGGCAGTTGGAGCAGGGCAGCTGGGTGCTTCAGCGGCTTCTGTGCCTCCGCTATCCTCAGGAGGGGCCTTTCGTGCACTCTCAACCTGGCTCTCTGGCTTCCAGTCAACCACCTGGCCCACTGGGATCACCAGGAGATTTGGCCACAGTGCGACTTTGACCGGGAAGGGGGGGGGTATTGGGGGGTCAAGACCCCATGAGCTTCCTCAAAGAGGCCAGGATCCAGTAACACAGCTGCTGCTTACCCACAGCCTTCTGTTGAGGCCAGAAGGGAAGAAGAAGAGTTGGTTTCTCTACCACTTACGACTCAAACCAGTTTACAATCTCCTTCCTTTCCCCTCCCCACAGCAGACACCCTGTGAGGTAGGTGGGGCTGAGAGTGTGACTAGCCCAAAGTCACCCAGCCGGCTTCATGTGGAGGAGTGGGGAAACCAACCCGGTTCTCCAGATCAGAGTCCACTGCTTCAAACCACCGCTCTTAACCACTACACCACGCTGGCTCTCACTCAGGAGACTAGAACTGGCCTGAGGCCACAAGTTACTCTAGCCCAGCGTAGGGTTGCCAACTCCAGGTATGAGCTGGAGATCTCCTGCTATTACAACTGATCTCCAGCCGATAGAGATTAGTTCACCTGGAGAAAATGGTCACTTTTGCGATTGGACTCTACGGCGTTGAAGTCCCTCCCCTCCCTAAACCCCTCCCTCCTCAGGCTCCACCCCCAAAAACCTCCCACCAGTGGCAAAGAGGGACCTGGCAAGCCTAGCCCAGGGGTACCCGACCTTTATGAGCCTGCAGGCACTTTTGAATATTGATACAACACAGTGGGTGTAGGCACAAAATGGTCGCCACAAAATGGCTGCCACAACTTACATTCGGTCACACAATAAAGATTGCTGTGTTGGGATGGCAGCTGCTGCCAAATCAACATTTTTTAAAATCCACACAAATCTCCAGTGGCCAATCAGAAGCCTTGCAGAAAAAAAGCTACACCTGGCCCCACCCTATGGTTGCCAGCTCTGGGTTGGAAAATACCTGGAGATTTTTGGGGCAGAGCCTGAGGAGGGCGGGGTTTGGGGAAGGGAGGGACCTCAATGCCATAGAGTCCAATTGCCACAGCACCCATTTCCTCTAGGGGCACATGAGTGCTCCTCCAGCCAAGAGGCAGTCTCTGGGACCACTTCTGAGTCCTGCAAGTGCATTCGAGTTTTCAAGAAGAGCTCCTTGCAGACAATTGCAAACCAGCTGTAGCCCAGGCAACTGCGGCAAGAATGTCCCCTGTTCTGCTTTCGGCCTCCTCTGGGCCTCCTGGCTTTACACAACCATGCTCTTTGATTGACACTGTTGACCTCCATCTGCAAAAGTCGTATCAACAACGTGTAATCAAGGTCTTGTATAAAAGTCATTATAAGGCCTTTCTCTTTTAATAATGCTGTTGTACTCTCAGGATGCATAGCGTGAAGTTATGGAGCAGGCCAGAAAAATAACCCTATGTTTAAAAAACAACGACAACCACCCCTGGTAATTGCCCTTATTAGAACTGGCTTCTAACACCCAAGACCCTTGGCTGCGAGGAAAAAAAACATAATGGCCCTGGAGTGCATTAATGTGATATTTCACCAAGTTCTTTTAACACAACCGGCTCTCAGTAGCGCCTCTCTTATCCCCCCCTCCCCAAACCACTTCTCTGGCTTGTTCCCATTATCGGCTTCAAGGGTACTTGTTTGATTTGAGGAGGGGAGCCTGCGGCTGTGCAAAACCTGGGTCCCCTTTAGAAAGGCATGAGTGGGGGGAAGGGGAAGACCAAGGCTTCGCGGGGCCTGCCAGGTGATCAGAGGGTCATCTAATCCAACCACCTGCACCATGCAGGAAATTCAGTTACCCTTCCCCTAGGGTTGCCAACCTCCAGGTACTATTACAACTGATCTCTAGCCCATAGAGATCAGTTCACCTGGAGAAAATGGCTGCTTTGGCAATTGGACTCTATGGCATTGAAGACCCTCCCCTCCCCAAACCCTGCCCTTCTCAGGCTCCATCCCAAAAATCTCCAGGTATTTTCCAACTCAGCTGGCAACCCTATCCGCTCCCCCATCCTCCAGGGGCTCCTGCTCTATTCTCAAAGGAAGGCAAAAAACAAACCCAGGATCCCTGGCCAATCTAGCCTGGAGGAAAATTCCTTCCTGACCTCAGAGTGGGGATTGGCATTTCCCTGGGCGTGTAAGAAAGGGCCACAAGAGCCGAAGATTGCCTCATCTCTTCCTGCCCTCTCTCTCTCACGATCTGCCTAAATTCAAGGTGACTCATGGGGGGGGGGGGGCTGGGCTTTGCTCCCTGTTCCATTTCTTTTCAGAGTTTTGTTGATGCTTTCCATCCTTCACTTTTAACTTTGCAGATTAATGTGTATGGGTTGGGTATGCACTTTGTGCAGAGGAAGACCAACCAAAGACTGGTAAAAACTATAGCAGGGCTGCTAATGATTAAATTTTGGTTGCATTTGCTTTTTAAGTCTGATTCAACTAGTTTTACCTACTTAATGTTAACTGAATATCAGTCCTCTAAATGGTTAAGTTACATTGAGCAAAAAATCATTTCATTAGGATTCAATTTAGATTCACGTCTGCATATAAAATCATAAAAGGTTGATCCCTAGACAAAGAATCACAGGAACTAAACTGTGCAGCCAGGAAAACCTGCTCCCCTGTAAATCTCGGGATCCCACTACTTTTGGATTGTCTGGCGCTTTACTTCCACCACTTAATTAACTCGCAACAATGAAGAGCTTTTATGCTTGCGAGGTTTAACGTTTTACCCTCAGCTGTACTTTTTGGGAGGTTTCAGAAAATTCCATATTTTAAAAGATTCTGTCCGTGCATTATGAGCAACGTAAAATCACTACAACGTTTTTTTGTATTGTCCTTTTTCTGTTGATATCCAAACTAAATTTCTTAAGTCACTCTTAGATGAATGGAGTGGAGTTTTGGACAATTGCAAAGTTCTGTTTCTTCTCTCTGGACCAAACTCTTATGTAATGGATAGGGTAGCAAAATCTCTACAACTAGCGATGAGGCTTCGAGAATTTAAATTCTGATTCTATCTGGTCCCAGCTTTTGTTCTCCTTGTTTTTTGTCCCTGTATTAATTGCATATATGCCAATAAAGGTGCTGCTGCTTTGTTGTTGATTAATGGGTATTGGCATGAGTGTTGTGCATAGGAAGGACATGGCAAACCACCTCTCCTTCTCACTTGCCATGAAAGTCCCTTACTGGGTCGCCCTAAATTGGTTATGACTTGACGGTGCACACATACATCCATGCATTGTAGGCTTTTTACACACAATTTATATGAACAGTGTATGCCATTTTTATCTGTAAAGGTAAAGGTCCCCTGTACAAGCACCGGGCCATTCCTGACCCATGGGGTGACGTCACATCCCGACGTTTACTGAGCAGACTTTGTTTTACGGGGTGGTTTGCCTTCCCCAGTCATCTTCCCTTTACCCCCAGCAAGCTGGGTACTCGTTTTACCAACCTCGGGAGGATGGAAGGCTGAGTCAACCTTGAGCCGGCTACCTGAAACCGACTTCCGTCGGGATCGAACTCAGGTTGTGAGCAGAGCTTGCTGCAGTACTGCAGCTTACCACTCTGCACCATGGGGCTCCATTTTTTTAAAATCTGTAGTATGAATATAATGTATACAGCTGATTTACTGGTCCATGAGTAACATTAAAACATGAGCATGTTTTACAGGAAAAATCATGTTTCAGGAAACAGAAAATGGTGCAAAGATAAAGAAACGTAGATTTGTTTGGCACACAAATGAAAGGGGGCGTTGAGAACAAGAAACAGGGACGGGACATTGAAAATTGTCCTCTGCTTTATGCTGCCTTCTTCAGGACAGAAGTCTGCTCCCTGAAGGACACAAGAAATGTCCTGGGAGAATGAGACTGAGCTCCTGCCCAGTGCAGAATCCTGGCTCTAGCAGGGGCTCACGGGTGATGAAGTGCGAACTCTAACTGGAGGAGAATGCAATGCATGTTCAAGTCTCCCAGGCAAGAAATTTCTGGATGGCCCATGTGGCTACCCTGCCCTCTTTGCACCAGGAGCTTGGAAAGACATGCCTAGGAAGGCTGCAGGGCCCGGCTTCTTCAGCGCCTGACGGCCTTCCCGCCATCCATAGTCTAATCAGCCCCAAATATTTTTAAAAATCCCAGTCCACATCTCTCCCAAGAGAATGTGAAATTGGTGGTGGTGGGAAGGGAGATCAAGGCAACTTTATCTGACCTTGAAGCTAGATAAAGGCAGGGGAAAATGCAAGGCTGTTCCAGGGTGACCGTTATCCAAATGTTTGTGTGTGCACAAAGTTTAGCAGATTTTTCAGCCCTTTCCCTTGATACAGAAAGAGCAATAACCCTCAAGAGACAAGCCTTTGTTTGGCACATGCCAATATACACACAGGCACGCTCCCTCCCAGGGAGCTCCTCTGCCACTCAACTCTCTACTGCAGTTCCCCATGCAGACCACTAACGTTCTGCTGTCTTAGCCCAGGGGGGTCCCCAAGGGCACATTTGGAATTCTGACACGGGGGGGGGGGGGGCACAGCCGCAAAATGGCTGCGCCAGGAGGCAGAGCCAACCACAAAATGTCTGGGAGCGAAATTATGCATAGCCCCCACAGTAAGTCTTCAACCTTTCAGGCAGAAACTCTGTTTAAAAGGATGCCTTTTAATCTGCACAGCCAACCAGAAGCCCTGCTTGGCAAAAGCACCACCCAATTTCTAAAAGCACTTGGTGGGCACCAGGAAAGGTGTTGGCTTTTTTAATGCAACAACATAAAAATATAAGAATATTTTTTTTGTAATTCATGCTGATGGGAAGAAATTAGTTCCCCGACTGGTAGGAAGACTCCAAGAGAGTCTCTTGAAAAGAACAGTGCCTTTATAGATGCAATGGCAGGCAGGAATTCCACTGTCTAGGATGAGAAAATCTGGGTACAAAAACCAACTCTTCTTCAGAACACCTGAAAATATTGGGGCAGCTTGGCATGGGAAACAAGAATTTGAAGAAAGTGGCACAAACCGATTCGGGCCGAAGCCAGTGGAAGGGTGTCCAGGCCTGAGGGGCAGAGCTGTGTGGAGCTGCTGTTGTCCATATTGGGCACTCTTTGAATAACTGAGTAAAACCTCAATGTGGCAAAGGTAGGGCATCAGAGCAAATTAAGTTCTGACACGTCTTCCTGGACCAGATAACTTAAACTAAAATCTGTATTTAAAACTCAAACTAGAGAGCATACCATATGACACCCTGCAACTTGGCACCTGTTTATTTCTTGTTTCCAACATTAACCAAAACATGGAGGAATGAGCCACGAGAAAGTGGAGAGCCCATGCGTGTGGCAGACAGGAAGGCAGGGTTGGAGCAGGGACAGAAACGGATTCCCAGCCCGGGCAATACCCCCCCCCCCAAACCCAGGGAGCTCTCCTGAGACAACTGCCCTACGCTGCTGATCCACAGGTGGGGGGCAGTTAGGGTTGCCAACCTCCAGGTACTAACTGGAGATCTCCTGCTATTACTACTGATCTCCAGCCAATAGAGATCAGTTCCGCTGGAGAAAATGGCCACTTTGGCAATTGGACTCTATGGCATTGAAATCCCTCCCCAAACCCGGCCCTCCTCAGGCTCCACCCCAAAAACCTCCCGCCAGTGGCAAAGAGAGGCCTGGCAACCCATGTGGCAGTCGATTTCCTGGACTGACCCACTCCTTTCCAGCCTTCTCCCTTTATCCCCAGACACCCTTTTGCATCCCTACACACCCTCCCGCTCTATGTGGGACATGAAATCTGGAGCAAGCCCATTTCCCCAGCATTAATGTCTGGGGAAGCCTGGAGCCAAAGTCAGCAAAGGTTGGGCGTGGCTATGGCCAAATCCAGGCTGAAGGAGTCAGGGTTTGTTTGCTTGTTTTATGCTAAATGTGGGACAGGAGTTGGGGTGGGGCTGTGGCCAGAGACTGACTTCTCAGTCTTCATACTAGGCCCGGCTCATCAAGAGGCTGCCTACATATGCATGTGCTGTCAAGTCACGGCCAACTTCTGGAGACCCCAGCAAGGGCATTCAAGACAAGTGAGAAGCAGAGGTGGTTTCCCATTGCCTCCTTCTGCAAAGTCTTCTTTGGTGGTCTCCCATCCAAGTACTGACCCCGCTTAGCTTCCAAAATAGGACCGCATCGGGCTACACCAAGCTGCCTTCCCTCCGCTGGCCTGTACTACTCTCCCCTGTTTTCACCATGGCAAGACAGAGCTTTCATTCCAGGGCAACAGAAAGGAAAAACTGCCCAGTTCATACGTAGCCGGCCATTCTATATTAGAAGTCGTTTGTCATGTGGAAACAACCAACAGCAATTAAATCCACACAGTTCTCACATGAGTGCTTACATGTTGCAACAAAGAAATTATTTTGTGCCAGAAGAAAAACAGTGAAAAATCAAGAGAAGACTTATAAATATATAAAACTCAAAATAGTTCTCCACCAAAACTCTTCTAATATCAGCGCTTACTATTTTCAGGCTGACTCATTCTCAGCACTTCAAAATAAACTGATGAGTACTTAGACAACCATCCTTTAAAATATACAGAACTGTAAATAGAATTTATTTAATCTTGAGGGTCCTTTCCCGCCGCCCCCCACTTCTCTGCCAGCTTGTAAAACCTCTCAACAGCTTGATGACTATGTTTAATTTCAGAAAGATTCAGTCCTTTCCTACTTTGCAAGCAATAAATTATCATGGTCTTTTCTACATTGAGAGCCCAAACAATTACACATCTTGATTTGCCTCCCTTGCCTATGCTGCTGTCTCATCAAGGGCATCAGGAAGAAGCATTTTCTATTTACGCAGAATTCTCAGAAGAGGAAGTAAACATCTATAAAAGTGGGGCCAAGATGTCTATCAATAAGTACAACATCAGAAGAAGCTGCCTCACGCCAAGTCAGATCCCTGGTCCAGCCAGATTGTCCTTGTCTCTTCTGATTGACAGTAGCTCTACAAAGTTCCCAAGACCAGCTGGGGACTGACTCTGATGCCCTCTGCATAATGCATACAAAGAAAGTGTTCCATCCCTGAGCTATGGCTGGAGCGAAAGGATGCGGAAGAAATCTGGAGCACAGTCCAAAGGAGGACCTGGCATTCTGGCCACAAGGCAGGCACAGAAAGCCCCTTCACTTCCCAGTTCTGGAGCTGATTTGGCTCCTTGCACTACAGATCCCGTGATGTACCTTGCAGGCTTGGCAGTAAAGCACAAGGGTCACAGGCAATCAAGAACAAGCAGAGTCAGAATTGACCATCTGGGCAGGGACAGGAGCCTCAAGATCTCCACAACAGGCAGCAAGAAGCTTGAGATCTGGTACCAGGAATCTATTCGGATTGAAGCACAAGCTGGTTTGGTAGAAGATGGCGAACCAGGAAAGGTTTCTATCAGGAACAGAGAGCCCCAACCTTTCCTGTAGCTGGGACCAGATTTTTGATCCTGCAAAGATGGAGAATGTTGTTTTTTCCTCCTGTGTGAGGTTGAGTTCAGGAGGCTCCAAGCTGCCAAACAAGTCCTCCCCAACCTGATCTAGGCTTCAGCTCTGCTTGTCCACCTTCTCTGTTTGTGGAGGACCCAGGGAAGATTCTGGAGGTCTGGGAGGTGGACAGTCCACTCAGAGGGTTGAGGGTCTGCCTGTTCCATGGGAACTTCAGTGGGAGCCTGCTGTTGGAGAGGAGGCTTGGGGTCTTCCTCGGGTACTTCTGGGGTGCACAAAGCTACGGTGGGCTCCTCTTCTTCCAGGAATCTTCCTGTCCTTCTGAGAAGGCCTCCTCCCATGTCGATGTTGGGCTAGATGTAGTTGAGCCAGTTGGCAACAGTGATCACAATGGCATCAAATTTAATTTATATGTAAGTGGGAAAGTGACTGGGAAATCTCACACAATTACCTTTGACTTTAAAAGAGGAAACTTCTCTAAAATGAAAAAAAAAACTGGTAAAGAGGAAGTTGAAAGGAACAGTTAAGAGGGTTAAATCTCTGGAAAAGGCTTGGGGGTTACTCAAGTCCACATTACTAGAGGCTCAGCTAGCTTGTATACCGCAGGCCAGGAAAGGTAGTAATAAGTCCAAGAGGTCACCACCATGGCTAACGGGTAAGGTGAAGGAAGCAAGTAGAGAAAAAAAGTCTTCCTTCAGAGACTGGAAGGTTTGCCCAAACGAGGCGAACAGAAGCAAACACAAACTTGCACAAAGGAAATGCAAGCAGATAATTAGAGATGCAAAAAAAGATTTTGAGGGGCATATTGCTAAACACATCAAAACAAACAATAAGAAATTCTTTAAGTATATTAGCAGTAGGAAACCAGCTAGGGAAGCAGTTGGACCACTGGATGACAATGGGAGGAAAGGAACTCTAAGGGAGGATAAAGCGATTGCTGAAAAACTAAATGAATTCTTCCCATCTGTCTTCACTGTTGAAGATACAGGGCAGATTCCTTCTCATGAACAGAGATTTTGGAGAGGGGAGAATGAGGAACTGAGACAAACAAGGCAGGAAGTCCTAGAACGTCTAGATAAACTGCAAACTAACAAGTCACAGAGACCAGATGGAATTCATCCTAGAGTTCTTCAAGAACTCAAATGGGAAATTGCTGAACTTCTAACAAAGATATGTAATATGTCCTTTCGATCAGCCTCTGTACGAGAGGACTGGAGAATGGCCAATGTAACACCCATTTATAAAAAAAGGTTCCAGGGGGGACCCAGGAAATTACAGGCCACTTAGCTTAACGTCTGTTTCGGGTAAATTGATGGAAAGCATTATTTAAGATAAAATTGTCAAGCCTATAGAAGGGCAAGGTCTGCTGAGCAAAACCCAACATGGCTTCTGTAAAGGTAGGTCCTGTCTCACTAACCTATTAGAGTTTTTGAAAGCGTCAATAAGCATGTGGACAGGAATGAGCCTGTGGACATTGTGTATTTGGATTTCCAAAAAGCTTTTGACAAAGTCCCCCACCAAAGACTGCTAAGCAAACTTCATAGTCATGGGATAAGAGGACAAGTCCTCTTATGGATTGAGAGCTGGCTGAAAAATAGGAAGCAGAGAGTAGGAATCAATGGTCAGTTCTCACAATGGCGGGATGTGAGCAGTGGGGTGCCTTAGGGATCTGTGTTGGGACCAGTGCTTTTCAACCTGTTCATCAATGACCTGGAGTTGGGGTTAAACAGTGAAGTAGCCAAGTTTGCAGATGACACCAAATTGGACTGTGAAGAGCTCCAAAAGGATCTCTACAAAGAGGAAGAATGGGCATTAAAATGGCAAATGAGATTCAATGTGAGCAAGTGTAAAGTGATGCATATTGGGGCAAAAAATCCCAACTTCACATATACACTGATGGGATCTGTGCTGGCAGCGACACACCAAGAAAGAGATCTTGGGGTATAGTGGATCACTCGAAGATGTCAACCCAGTGTGCGGCTGATGTAAAAAAATCCATGCTGGCCATAATTAGACGAGGAATAGAGAATAAAACTGCTGATATCATACTGCCCTTGTACAAATCTATGGTGAGGCCACACTTGGAATACTGTGTACAGTTCTGGTCACCACACCTAAAGAAGGATATTACAGAGCTTGAGAAGGTGCAGAAAAGAGCAACCAAAATGATTAGGGGACTAGAGCAACTGTCCTATGGGGAGTGGTTAAGACGCTTAGGGCTGTTTAGCTTGGAAAGAAGGCGGCTAAGGGGAGACATGATAGAGGTCTATAAAATTATGTATGTTTTGGAGAGAGTGGACAGGGAGAGGTTTTTCTCCCTCTCCCATAATACTAGACCGCAAGGTCATCTGTTGAAGCTAGAGGGTGACAGATTCAAAACAGATAAAAGGAATTATTATTATTTATTATTTATTAATTATTAAATAATTATTAATTAGTATTAATTATTAATAGTTAAATTGTGGAACTCCCTGCCCCAGGATGTGGTGATGGCTGCCAACTTGGAAGGCTTTAAGAGGGGAGTGGACACATTCATGGAGGAAAGGGATATTCATGGCTATTAGTTAAAATGGATACTAGTCATGCTGCATACCTATTCTCTCTACGGTAGTATCAGAGGAGCATGCCTATTATATTAGGTGCTATGGAACACAGGCAGGATGGTGCTGCTGCACTCGTCTTGTTAGTGGCTTCCTAGAGGCACCTGGCTGGCCACTGTGTGAATAGACTGCTGGACTTGATGGGCCTTGGTCTGTTCCAGCAGGGCCTTTCTTATGTTCTTATGTAGGGCAGGTCTTGACACCAAAGCATAACAGCAGCCACCGGCTCCAGTGTCCCAAAGCTTGGGGGAAGATCCCAGAGACCAGCAGGAGCCTGTCAAGGCAAAGATGGGGTAGAACCTTTGGGCAACTGCACCCCACCAGAGACTAGAGCAGTCCTCACCATGCATGCTGATGAAAGCTAGAATAATTAGCCTAATTTGTTAATGTCATCAGTAGTCCACCATTCTCACAGAGACTGTGTGGAACAGCTCCTGCCCGCTCAATTAAACTGCGCATTAGTCATTTCACTCAACATTCTTTGGAAGCTTCTCTTGGGCGGAAGCCCCCACATCTGCCTTGAAAATATTCACTCTAGATTAAGTGTGGCAGAAATCCCAGCTGTCAGTGTTGCCCACCATCTGCAGCTTGTTCCCAGAGCGGCTGGTGAGAGACGAAGGACATCCGTCATTCTGCTTGACCAGCAGCAGGGGTGAACAGCCCTCCACATTCATCTGTGTGTAGCCCCTTTGACAAATTTTGCTGGTTTTCGCAAAATTCTTTTTGCTGAACTTGACATTTTGCATGTCCTTTGCCTGAGCAGAGACTTCCACATTTGCCTCAACACTTTGGAAAAATCCAGGTGCAACTCTAAGCTGTAGCTGGGAGAGTTCCCTCAAGTGACAGGCAAGAGCAGCTCGCTCCGGGTCTCCTCTCTCCCCTCCTGGCAGTTACAGAGGAGACCCCCTCTTGTCCTGCAAAGCCAGCACAGGTTTGCTTCGCCCGGGTTAATCTGCAAGCGAAGTCAGGGTGGCTCTTCAGCTCCACTGAAGCGCTTGGGTCTGAGGTAACGGTGCTCTCCAGACCTTACATCCACAAGGATTAGGAGCTGAGAAGCCGCAGGTAAAGGAAGCGTGAAACCCACACAATGCTCTCAATATGCCACGTTATTGGAAAAGAGGAAGGTATGAATGCCAGTGAAGTTTAATGGTTAGAGTGTCAGGCTAGAAACTGGGAGATCCAGGTTCAAGCCCAAACTGCCATTGGAGACCAGTTTTCATCTGTATGGGACCTATTCTGCAGGGTTTCACAGGGCGCAATCCTATCCCCCATGCTCTTCAATCTTTATGTAAAGGCCTTAGGCCAAATCATTTGTAGTTTTGGGGTTGACTGCCATCAATATGCAGATGATGCTCAGCTCTAAATATACACCTCCAAATCTCCTGGTGATGCGGTAGAGGTCCTGTCTGCTGTGGCTAAATGGCTAAGAATGAACACATTGAAAAGAAACCCTGGAAAGGACATTACGCTCCCCACTTTCGATGGGGCTAAGCCGACCCTTGCCGACTCAGTTAAGAGCCTGGGGGTTGTCGTGGACCCAACATTATTGCTGGAGAAGCAAGTTAATGCAGTTGCAAAAAAGGCTTTCTTCCAACTCAGCCTATCTCAAAAGATGGCCCCTTACCTCGATATGGCTGACCTGGCCACCTGGATCCACGCCATGGTGACCTCGAGACTAGACTACTGTAATGCTCTGCACATTGGTTTCCCCTCAAAATCAGTTTGGAATCTCCGGTTGGGCAGAATGCCGCAGCTCAGCTATCATCAGGTGCTAGATGGAGTCCGCGCAGAGCTCCCACGCCACAGTCACCCCACTGGCTGCCCATCAGCTACTGGGCTCAATTTAAGATATTGGCTATCACACCCAAAGCCCTTTGTGGCCCCGGACCACCATATGTGTGAGACCTTCTCTGCCCCTCTTCTCCATCATCGGAGCAGGGCCTCCTGCAGGCGCCAACCTGCAAATGGGCAAAATCAACAAATGCACATATATGTGCCTTCTCTGTTATGGCCCCCATCTTGTGGAATGGCTTGCCAGAGGAGGACAAGAAGGCTCCCCCTCTCCTGGCTTTCCACAAACTACGCAAAACTGAATTATTAAAGAGAGCTTTTTTACGCAGGCAATAGGGTAAAAAGTAAAGGTAAAGGTCCCCTGTGCAAGCACCAGATCATTCCTGACCCATGGGGTGACATCACATCCCGATGTTTTCTAGGCAGACTTTGGTTGCGGGGTGGTTTGCCAGTGCCTTCCCCAGTCATCTTCCCTTTACCCCCAGCAAGCTGGGTACTCATTTTACCGACCTCGGAAGGATGGAAGGCTGAGTCAACCTTGAGCCGGCTACCTGAAACCGACTTCTGCCGGGATCGAACTCAGGTCGTGAGCAGAGTTTGGACTGCAGTACTGCAGCTTAACACTCTGCGCCACAGGGCTCCTAGGCAATAGGGTAGCAATGAATAAATTACTGGGGACTGTGGTTTGTATGACTGTGTATAGCTTGCCGTGGGATGGATCCTATTGTGTAATTTTGCATTGTTTAGTGTCTCATGTTAACATTTACGCCTTGCTTCTGTTCTGCTTTTAGACTTGTGGTTGGTTCTACAACCCAAATCCTATCTCACTGTTTACTGGGTGTCCCATCTTCCTGATAGTATTCTGTGTAATCCACCTTGAGTTCCAGTGACTATAAATAATGGCAGACTATAAATAATTTACATCAAATAAAATAAAACAATAAAATTAACACCCACTGCATGAGATGTAGATATGCAAGGTGCCAGCTAAGGGGAATTAGTTTCCCCAACACTAACCAGGATCCCAAATATCAATGTAACTAATCCTAGTCAGGGGTGGGTGGGACTGCAGTAAATTGTGGTTGCCACTTTATCCTGTGATGGGGGAGGGGGGATTTCATGCATTCAGCAACAAGCCAAGCTTATGTACCTTTTGACTTAAGAGTGGTTAAGGGAGACGTCTGAAAGCACCGAAGGGCACTTTATTGGTAAACATCCTGACCCTTCAGAGCTCAGCTTGGACGATTAAGCACGATTAATCTTTTTAGTACACCTTCAACCCAAAGAGTGAGAATCTGCAGCCAGACTCATGCATGATATCTGCTGAGCCTTTTTCAGAAAGCAAACGGGCCTTCCTGCCCCTTCCCCCTCCCTTGCTTCAGTTCTGCTTTTAGACTTCTGGTTGGCTCTACAACCCAAATCCTATCTAATTGTTTATTGGGTGTCCCAGCTTGCTTATTGTATTGACTGACCTTGAGTAATCCGCATTGAGTCCGGGGAGGGGCCGTGGCTCAGTTTGTAGAGCATCTGCTTGGCAGGCAGAAGGTCCCAGGTTCAATCCCTGGCATCTCCAGTTAAAGGGGGTAGGCAAGTAGGTGATGGGAAAGACCTCTGCCTGAGACCCTGGAGAGCAGCTGCTGGTCTGAGTAGACAATACTGAGTTTGATGGACCAAGGGTCTGATTCAGTAGAAGGCAGCTTCATGTGTTCATGTGAGTCCAAGTGTGAATGGCGGACTACAAGTAATGTAAACAAACAAATAAAATCCCCACTCTGCCATAGTAGTTCAGGCCACTTACACACACTCAGCCTAACCTACCTCACAGGGTTGTTGTGAGGATAAAACAGAGAAGAGGAGAACGATGTCAACTGGTTTGGTCCCCACTGAGAAGAAAAGTGGGGTATAAATGAAGTACATCAATCCATCAGTTTGCATCATGTAACCCCAGAAATCCAGTGCTCAGCTCACTGGAGGGGCTGTGGCTCGGTGGTTGAGCCACTGCTTGGCATGAAGAAGGTCCCAGGTTCAATCCCTGGCATCTCCACTTAAAGGGACCAGGCAAGTAGGTGATGTGAAAGACCTCTGCCTGAGACCCTGGAGAGCTGCTGCCAGTCAGAGTAGACAATATTGACTTTGATGGACCAAGGGTCTGGTTCAGTATAAGGAAGCTTCATGTGTTCTTACCACAGCTGTCCATGCATGCACACTTCTGACTATTCAGACAACATGGCGACTGCACATATCAGGACGATCTTCACATGGCCGGGAGGCTCCCAGTACAGATGGCTGAAATGTCTGGAAAGGGCTCAGGTGGATCTGTGCCGTCACGGTACACAGTCTGCAGTGGCAGGTCTCAGTCATCAAGAGATGATCCTGCGTGTGTCAATGAAGCCTTTGATACACTGGAGATTCATGACGTGAATTCCCAGACATCCCCATGTGTCCTACTGGTCTGGAGAAGGTTCTCCATTTTTAAAGCAGCATTTTAATAAGAAGCCTGATATGGCAAATGAAAACTCTTTCTGAAGTGCATTTGATTCAGCAAATCCAATTTAAGTGTCCAAATCCACTTAGCTCTATAGCATTTCACCAGGGTGCAGGTTTTTTAGTTATAATGGCATTACAAGGGAGGCAGAGCTCTTGTGTGCACAGCTACATTACACTGCTCTAGCTGGAGACCACTCATCATGATTTGGTCACATGAACTGGGATGATATGAAGCATCTCAGCTTTTCATTCCTGATCAGAATCTAGCTGTCTCAGAGGATTTTGACTGGGATACAAAACCACCCGTCTCAAGCAAATTTTGTTTCAAGATTATGGGTATACATTTTTGGGGGGGGGATGGCAAAATTTGGATTTGGAGGGGGGCACAATACTGTAATTCTGATATATTTTTTTTGGGATGCCCCTGTACTGGGTTTATTCCCCCCGTTTTTTTGGGATTTATGGGTCCATTATTTCATATAGGGGAATAGGGGATTTTCATGTGGGACTAGAGTGGGTGTCTCGTAGAGAGAATGGCACCATATTTGCAGGGAACCAAGTCCACTCTCTCCCCAATGCCCCTCCCAAGATTGAAGGGGACTGGACAAAGGGGTTCAACTTAACAGGCCCATGAACATTTTTAGGATTGCCGGCTCTGGGTTAGGAAATACCTGGAGATTTTGGGGGTGGAGCCTGGGGAAGATGAGTTTTGGGGAGGGGAGAGGCCTCATCAAGGTACAATGCCATAGAGTCCACCCTCCAACGGAGCCATTTTCTCCAGGGGAACTGGTCTCTGTTGTCTGGAGATCATTTGTAATATTTAGAGTTCTCCAGGGGCCCCCATCTCCTGGAGGTTGATAACCCTACTGAACAAGGTGTCTCAACCATAGAGTTGCCACCTCAAGGTGGTAGCTGGAGATCTCCTGCTGTTATAACTGATTTCCAGGTGAAAGAGATCAGTTCACCTGGAGAAAATGGCTGCTCTGGAAGGTGGACTCTATGGGCGCTTTCACACAATGCTGAATAATGCACTTTCAATCCACTTTCAATGCACTTTAACGATTGTTTGCAAGTGAATTTTGTTGTTTCACCAGTAAAATCCATTAGCAAAGTGGATTGAAAGTGGATTATTCGGCATGTGTGAAAGCGCCCTATGACATTATATCTCATGGAAGTCCCTCCTCTCCCCAAAACACACCCTCCTCAGTCCCCACCCCAAAATCTCCAGGTATTCCCAACCTGGAGCTGGCAACACTACCCAACCACCTGGTCTCCATTGATTCCTATGGGGAAAAACACCATGTTTCCTACAAGGCAGTGTCAAACTGAAACACAGAAGACAAAACCCCACCTCCCCACCCCTGAAGAAAATCAAAGGTTATCTCCCCCTCCACAGAGAGAGAGAGAGAGAGAGAGAGAGAACAGGGCAACCCACCAGAAGCACCAAACCTAGTCAGAACAACAGGAGCCCCCTGACCAATTCAGAGAGCCTTGGAGACGTCCGAGGGAATAAGGAGACCTTGGCTAGGCCAGAGCCGGCCGTTTTCCTGAGTGCCTTGGGCGTTGCTGGAGCCTCCCTGGAGTGGGAGATGGCCCTGCCTGCTTGCCTGCCGCGGCTGCGCTGACCTGAGACAAGGCTGGTTGGATGCTCCTGGTTTTGTGGTGGTCCTACTGGGCACGGAGTAGGGGGTCAATGGGGCATGGGGGGAGGTAGTTGTGAATTCCCAGCATTGTGCAGAGGGTTGCCAACCTCCAGGTGGTGGCTGGAGATTTCCCGCTATTACGACTGATCTCCAGGCTATAGAAATCAGTTAACCTGGAGAAAATGGCCCCTTAGGAAGGTGGACTCCATGGCATTATACCACAGTGAAGTCCCCCCCCCTCCCCAAAACCTGCCCTCTTCAGGCTTCACCTTCAAAATCTCCAGGTATTTCCCAACCCGGAGCCGGCAACCCTCGTTGGACTAGATGACCCTGGTGGTCCTTTCCAACTCTATGCTTCTGTGAATCTATGATTTTGTGATACTGGCTGATGATTTAACTGTTTGAGTTTCACTCTCTGCTTTTGCATTCCAGTGCTGGGGGGTTTGGAGTTGTGGGGGTGGAGATTCACATTCTGGTTCGGTATTTTGTATTTTATTTTCCTGATTACCGGTAACTTCTGTGTGTGTGTGGGGGTGGTGGTGGTGGTGGAAATCTCACATCTGGTTTTTTTGTGCATGTGCATTTATCTGTTTTTTCTTTTCCTGGTTTAGTTTTATTTACGTTTTTTGCTGTCTGCTTTGGTTTGGTGCTTTTGGAGGGCTCTGTGTCCTGTGGCATCTTTATTTTGGGGGAGGGGAGTTTTTCTGTTTGTTATTTGCTGGTGGGGTTTTGGGGCATTCTTGTGCATCCCAATGCAATAATTGGTGAGGTTTATCTTAAAATTGTCAATGACATATTACATGACAATTAGTATAGCTTTTAATGGAAAGGAGAAACACATTTCTTTTAAATCAGCAGAGTCGACTGTGTGGTGGAGTAATTAAGAGTGCTGGACTAGTATCTGGGAGACCCAGGTTCAAATCCCCACTCATGCTATGGAAGCTTGCTGGGTGACCTTGGGCCAGTCACACTCTCTCAATCTAACCTACCTTACAGGGTTGTTGTGAGGATAAAATGAAGGTGAATGATGTAAACAGTTTTAGGTCCCCACTGGAGAGAAAGGCAGGGTTAAATGGATAAATAATGAACTGATACAACATGCAGCAAGCAGAAGACATCAGTCTTCAGCATTCCACAGATGAAAATCCAGGTACCACTGGGCTGCGATATGGGTGGACTCTGGCAGCCAGCCACACTGTCTGGAGGGCAACGGCTGGGCAAACCCAATTAAGGCTCCAGTATGCCACAACGGAGAAGCAGAAGCCACCGCTACAAGCAAGCATCCGCTCCAGACAACAGAAGCTGCAAGGCAATTACATATCCATCCCCATTTAAGTGACCGCTATTGCAGTACACTGCATTCAGAAGGCTTTGGCCCCACTAAATGGCCAGGGGGGGGGGGGGGCTGAGGCACCGCAGTAAGCAACTAGCCCCAGAACATCCACGGAACAGGATTCTGGTGTCAGTAGTAAGTACCAGCAAGCCCCACGACCAGAGAGGTGTTGCACAGTGGTTAAGTGGCAAAGATGGCCGCCAAGAAGATCCTTGCCTTTGAACTGGGCCAAGAAAGAAATGGGCAGCCCATGACGATGGAACAATGCCAGGGGGACGTGCTCCACATAATTAGCTCCAGTTAATACTTAGGCAGCTACATTTTGCAGCTGTTGGAATTAAGGTTGCCAGGTCCCCCCGTCCACTGGCGGGAGATGGGGGTTAGGGTTGCCAGATCCAGGCTAAGAAACTCTGGGAGATTTGCGGGTGGAGCCTGGGGAGGACAGGGACCTCAGCAGGGCACAATGCCATAGAGTCCACCCTCCAAAGCAGCCATTGTCTCCAGAAGAACTGGCCTCTGTAGTCTGGAGATGAACTGTAATTCCAAGGGATCCCCAGGTCCCACCTGGAGGCTGGCATGCCTAGTGGGAATTTCTGAACACTTTTCAATGGCATGATTGAAATGCAAAGGCATGATTGAAATGCAATAAGCAAAGATGGGGCAATTTGTGACAAGGGAGAGAGCGACACGGGTTTGAATCTTGCCTCAGCCATGAACTGACTTGTGCCTTTAAGTAAGTCCATTTCTCTCAGTCTTGGCCTCCGTCTGCAGTGTGGGGAAATCAACACCGACTTGCATGGAATAATTCCTCTCTTTTCAAGGATATGTTTATTGTTTAACTAAAGTTAACCTTGCCGGCAGTTAAATATGTATGATAGTAACTACTGAAGAGGTCAGTGATGTTGGTGTTAGTTTATACCACGATTCATGTTGCGACTGTATGGGACCATTTTGGAACAAATAGTACATTTTGTTTTTGTTTATTAGAAAACTTTGTTAGAAAATGAAGATGTAATATATAGGGCACAGCATTTGCTGCTCTCCCTCTGTTTTGTGGTATATTGATAATTTTGCTTGTAGAAATCATTTTAAATTTCATAAATACATCAAACAGTATATGATAACTCAGTTATAAATGATGTACTTTGTGTTGTTAAAGCACTAAAAAAAGTTTAGATGTGATAAGAAAAGAAGAATTTCCATTTCCTCCAAATTTCTGCTTTGGGGGTGGGGGCAAGAGACCCCCCCCCCCGCCAATGGTGTCAAGATTTCCAGAAATTTGATATCTCTAGGTGAGCGTAATGGGCCTCATGGGAACTATCCAGACTGGTTCACTGGCAATTTCACTGCCTCGGATTGCTCAGCCCTGTGGAACCCCCGACAACAGTTTTCTTACAAGTCTCCCGAGGCCCCAGGGGGTTGAGGGAAAAGCAAGCCCCGTTGTTGCTGGTCACAGCTACACTGCAAACACACTGGGATTTTATACCAACTTGTCTGGCATGGCTGTCCCCAAAGAACCCTGGGAGCTGTTGTTTGCTGAGACAGGGCAGTCCTGGTGATTCTGGTCCCCTGGGCAAAAGTCAGGGATGGGGCCCCAGAATCACTGTCACCACCCGCAAACCAGGCTCAAGCAAGGCAGATGTGTGAGTGCTGGCCAGCTGCCCAAGCCCCTGAGTGGGTGGGTGGGTACACCTGCGTCTGGCAGCATCACCTTGGGTAGATGCCTGGTGGTGAAGAACACCACTGGGGCCAGAACTCCTGCTCTCAGGACTACAGTTCCCTGCCTTCTGTAGAGAGAAAGAATGACTTTAACCATCTTCAAGTACTTGAAGGTCTGTCATATAGAGGAGGGTGCCAAGTTGTTTTCTGTTGCCCTAGAGGGTCGGACCAGAACCAATGGGTTGAAATTAAATCAAAAGAGTTTTTAGGAAGAATTTTCTAACAGTCAGAGCGGTTCCTCAGTGGAACAGGCTTCCTCAGGAGGTGGTAAGCTCTCCTTCCCTGGAGGTTTTAAAGAAGAGGCTAGATGGCCATCTGCCAGCAATGCTGATTCTATGACCTTAAGCAGATCATGAGAGGGAGGGCACCTTGGCCATCTTCTGGGCATGTAATAGGGGTCACTGTGTGTGTGTGTGTGTGTGTGGCGGGAAGGTAGTTGTGAATTTCCTGCATTGTGCAGGGGGTTGGACTAGATGACCCTGGTGGTCCCTTCCAACTCTATGATTCTATGACTCTGCCAAGTTACTCTGTCCATGTTCATTGCTAGAGGGAGAAACTCTTGAATGATAGATAGGCTTGTGTACTTGGCTATTGCTAGACCCCTTTAACAACATAACATACACAATGTATAACTTAAATTGTACTATGTGGCATATTTATTCAATTCAAATATCTTTGTTTTCTATTTAAAGAAAAACAAACCCTGCAAGTATACCCAAGACTTGAAAGAGCCCCGTGCAAACTGCTGTGTCCGGTGCTGCCAGAGCTCATATATCTTAATTTCTGCCATCTAGGATGTGTGCGCCTTGCCCTCAAGTCACAGCTGACTTATGGCAACCCCATAAGGTTTTCAAGGCAAGAGACGTTCAGAGGTGGTTTTGCCGTTGCCTTCCTCTACGTGGGCTGAGAGAGTTCGGAGAGAACTGTGACTGGGCCAAGGTCACCCAGCCATCTTCATGTGGCGGAGCAGGGAACCGAACCCAGTTCTCTAGATTAGAATCCACTGTTCTTAACCACTATGCTATGCTGGCTCTCTATCTGTCTAAGACATAGTAGAAAAGGGCAAGAGACCAGTAGCACCTTAAAGACTAACAAAAATATTTTCTGGTAGGGTATGAGCTTTCGTGAGCCACAGCTCACTTCTTCAGATAAGAAAATACCAGATAACAAAATACCAGATAATATTTCTGTTAGTCTTTAAGGTGCTACTGGACTCTTGCCCTTTTCTACTACTGCAGACAGACTAACACGGCTACCCACTGTGTCTAAGACATAGGAAGAAATAAAAGCTGAATATAAAAACCAAATTCTGTGGTAAACAAAGGAAAGTATATTATTTGGAATGAAACATCTCACATAGTCACAGACTGCCAGCATATTTGGGTACTGAATTAAGCCCCATAACACTGTTTTGGAGTAAGACCTTTTCATTTCAGACATTCTAAAAGGGAAACGAAATCACAGGTATCTTTCAGTGCTCCCTAAAATGTCTTGGCAAGTATTTGGATGGGAGAACGCCTCCAAAGAATACCAGGGTTGTGATGTGAAGGCAGGCAATGGCTGCCAAACGTCTCTTGCCCTGAAAACCCCATTGGAGGTGGCCATAGGTCAGCTGTGACTTGATGGCAAAAAATAAATAAACAAATAAACCCCCAATTTCCCTCAGTCCTGAGACTTTTCCATGCTCTACATGTCCACACACCATGCATGCACTGCTTGATCACATCGCATCTTGCGCCTGTGTCTGGCATCTTGCTAGGGCTGCAGCCAGGCTGGCATGCGCCTGAAATCCTCCCTCTGGGGAGCCCTCCTCTGCAATGCTCTGCCCATTCCGGTAGCTGCAGCACTCAGAAGATGTTTACAACTTCCACGTGCTGCTAGAAACTATCCCTTCCTGAACAGGCTCTTTGGCGCACAAAACTCCCACTAATCTTACATCACAGCTGCAATTTAACTCTAAGGCGAACTGCATGGCATCCAGACAGTCGCACTGGTAAACCACCACCAGGAGACAGCTTGCTGGTGTCACATGTCACTGCTGGCATTAAACTGGAAGTGACCTTCCTTGTGTCAGGACAATGCTCTAGGATTCATTCAAACCTCTACGGCTAAATTATCGAGTTTGGGGTGACTCCTGGAACATCGCCACAGACCGATGATGCCACTTCTGGTTTTGCCCTGGAAGCGATGTTGCAAGCCTGTGTGATGCTGGTGAGCCCCCTCCCCCATTTCCTCCCCCGCTGGCCTTAGAAGCAGCAGCATGGAGCGGGGGGGCATGCTACAGCAGGAGATCTGTCCCCTTCCAATGTGTGTTTAAGAGTCTTGGATCGCTGAATTCTAATGTTTGCATTTGCACAGAGTCGCCTTGGAGTTATGGAAAACGGACCGCTCTGTTCATAATGCCTCCCAATGCAAACTATGTAAAACGAAGAGTCTTTTATAGGTCCCGCTACTATTCATTCTCAAAGAAAACCCCTAATCTTGCAAAGACTCTAGCAAAATGTTGATGGTTTCTGGAAGGCTAAGGAATACAGTATTCGGTTGACACTCATATAAAATACTGATGTGGCACCTGCCAAGAAACCCTCAAACCCGCAGCCATATTTCTGCCTCACATATTTGGACTTGTCCAGGGCAGAAACAAGGACATTCCTGGGCAATGTGTGGCCTCCAGCCAATACCCGATATCCAACCTAGCCAAGCTCTCCCCATGGGCAGCCAGGCCTGGCGTTCTCGTCCCCTGCCTCTCCCATGCGTTGTACCTGGGCCCACGGACAGGCAAGCTCCTGCTTGCTCAGCCACTGGTAGCTGAAGCCAGGTGGGGGACAAGCAGAGGTAGTAACCAGGCTGCTTACGCTTTCTGTCCCCCTGAGGACTAGGGGGTGGATTCTCTGGCCCAGCATTCCTGTGTCAAAACACATCTAAAATGCACATTCTAGTCTACAAAAGGGCACTGCAACGTGATATCAGAAAAAGCCACGTTGTCACTGGCACTTTCATGCCCTATCAGAACGTCCTTTGGGTGCAGCGCAGTGCAGCAGGGAATCCATATTTTTCAGCTTTAATATGTAAAGTGTCAATTTTGTGTATAACATTTGAGGAGCACAGGACTATAAGTGTGCAGGAACCAGCCAATTCCTTCTGAGAAACTTGGGGGTGGGGTGGGAGGGAATCTGTGGAGCCATTGATATAGTAGCCAGCTCTGGGTTGGGACATTCACAGAGATTTGGTGGCTGAGCCTGTGGAAGGTGGGGTTTGGGGACAGGAGGGTGGATGTCTAAAGAACTTTTGGTTGAGATAGGATTTAAAAAGGGCATGTACAAGAAATGGGAAAAGGGGGAAATCAACAAAGAGGAATTCAAACAAGTAGCCAACATATGCAGGGAGAAAGTCAGGAAGGCTAAAGCGCAGAATGAGCTCCGGCTTGCCAGGGAAGTTAAAAACAACAAAAAAGGGTTTTTTGGTTATGTCCATAGCAAAAGGAAGATCAAGGTAACGATGGGGTCACTGCATGGGGAGGATGGTGAATTATTAACAGGGGAGACAGAAAAGGCAGAATTACTTAACACCTTCTTTGTCTCAGTCTTCTCCCAAAAGGGAAATAGTGCTCAACCTGGGAATAATGGAGCAGAGGATGCAGTAGGGGAATTACAGCATAGTATAGACACTGGGATAGTACGGAATACCTGGCTACTCTTAATGAACTCAAGTCTCCAGGGCCGGATGAACTGCACCCAAGGGTGTTAAAAGAATTGGCCGAAGTGATCTCAGAACGACTGGCAATAATCTTTGAGAATTCCTGGAGAACAGGAGAAGTTCCAGCAGACTGGAGGAGGGCAAATGTGGTCCCCATCTTTAAAAAGGGGGGGAAAGAAATCCTAAACAATTATCGCCCAGTCAGCTTGACATCAATACCAGGTAAAATACTAGAGCAGATAATTAAACAGACGGTCTGCAAGCACTTAGAAAGAAATGCAGTGCTCACTGACAGTCAACATGGGTGTCTCAAAAACAGGTCATGCCAAACTAATCTCATATCTTTTTTTGAAAGTGTGACAAGTATGGTAGATAAAGAGAATGCTGTAGATGTAGTGTACCTTGATTTCAGTAAAGCCTTTGATAAAGTCCCCAACGGCTTTATTGAGAGCATCTAGTAAGCATGGATACACTGCAGCTTCAAAGCTGCCAATAACGAGGTGGATTACAAGGCCTCACTTAAAGCATGGTTACATGATTACATCACAGGTGCAAGATCAAACAGCCTGGGAAACAGGGAGATAGCAGAGCACAGGAGGAAGGAGGGAAGAAGGAGTGAAACAGGAATCTAAACACGGCTTGGCCGTTAGCTACTCAAGGTCGGGGCTCGGGAGGGGCGAGGAACAGGGAGTGGGAATCACAGAGCAACTGAACATCAAACGCAGGCCTAAAACATGTCAAGAGCCTGAACCAGGACCTGACCGCTTGTACGGGCCAGACCTGACAACAGAGTTGGAAGTAACAAACCAGCAGACTTCCTCACACCATGATCTTCTTGAAACAAAGTTAGTAAAATGTGGCCCGGGCACTGCTACTGTGAGGTGGATTGGTAATTGATTGACCAACCGAACCCAAAGGGTGCTCATTAATGGCACAACTTCATCCTGGAGAGGAGTGACCAGTGGGGTGTCACAGGAGTGTAAGTCCAGGAGGTCGCCAGGCCCCTCCAGGAAGCTGGCAACCTTGGCCATTGACCATGCCCCCTCTATCCTTTCATTGGCTGGCTGCTCTACCCTCACAAGCAGAAGTTTTGATTTTCCACTAAGCTGTTCTGCTGTGCAGTGGTATGCAGAACGGCTTAGTGCTACCAGGACGCTGCCACGAGCGCATGACTTTCTACTGCTGGTGGCAGAGGTGAGGACTTGTCCACATTCCACCTGCCATGGAATAAAACCACACTCTGCCCAGGTTGGCTTGGCTCACACCCTCGCAAGGTCACCGGTGCTTAAGTGGCAAAGGATTCTGTCAAAGGCCCCAAGCAGATAAACCTCAGTGGTTAGTCACGGGAAAGCCATGCAGGCCTCCAATGAACTATTTCCTCTGCGGTTTTTCCTGTGAGTGGCTATTTGCTTGTGTGTGTGGGCATTCCCTGACCAACTGCCATTCTTTCTGTTTGCAGCACTCTAAATCATGCGCACACACCCCATTTTAACAAGTAGTCTCTTGAACCAATTCCAAAATTCAGCCTTCTTCTGAAATACAAATGTTTTCAAATGTTGGCTATGGATTATGATTTGTTGGCGTGAGGTTATCAACTTGCCACACTCAGTATTTTTACTTTTTAAAAAACTGCTACATGCAATATCATTAATCAGACAGGCTTAGAAAATATGAGAGGAGATTCTCAACCTCATCCCTGGGTCCACGATAGATTTGCCTCACGGGAGTGGTCTTGGAGAGCTGATTCCTGGCTCTCTGCCTTTCCACTCTATCCTACCAAGGAAGAGAGCTGGTGTAATCACCACTATTATTCCAATCTGGGCTCATTAGTTGACATCACAATTAAAAGCAGGAACAAGTGAACAAGGGGGGGGGGAAGCAAGCTTCCCTCTCTGCTGGGAACAAAGATGAACATTGAGAGACGCAGAATACAAACAAGAGCAATTACCCAACTAAGGGCCTCTCTGTCACTACCATTTATCAATGAATTCTACACAGCAGCATCCTCCACAAGGCAAATAGCTCTAACGTGAAAGCTATAATAGCATTAAAGGGTAATAGCTGAGTAGGGTTTCGGGAGCCTGTGGTTAGCACGCGTGGCTCCATGCTCAGGCCAAAGCATGTCTATAGAATACGAGGAGGATTGCGGTGCTTTGTGCTCCAGGCCTCTAAGGACTTGGCCAGGTGTGCTCTTGAGAACTGACCCCAACCCTAGAGAAAATAGGAAGTAATCCTCTCCTCACTCGAAGGAAATATCTGTTTGGAGTGTACTGGGTTCAGGCTAGATCTGGCTTCAGTCATCCTTGCTAATCTTCAAACACATCTCAGCCCCTGCAGTATTGTAAGATCCCCCAGCATCCAAATGAGCTGGCAATGTGGCCCTCTGGCGGCATCTGGCTGGAGCCTCCCATCCAGTAAATGCAAGTAATCCCTCTGCATCTTGGGCTTCAGCAGGCAGGCAGAATGGGGAGTGGGACCGAAGCATGCATGTTTGCTCTGTGGCAGGAAAACCTCCTCCCAAATGCAGAAGATTTCTACGGTAGTTCTAGACACTCGCAGCTGGTAGCCAGTTCTTTTGGCAAAGCTCCCTTGTCTCCAGGGTGCAGTGGAAGGTAAGGACGGGCCCAAGTGCCAACGCACAGCTGCTAGTCGGTCTACCTTCAGACTTCTAGAGGCTAAACAAGACATTTTTGTCTTGAGCCAATCTTTTTCTAACCGGCTTCAAGAGTGGGGGAAACTGTTGGCAGTGCATAGATTCCCATTTTCCTGCAGTCCCTTCCAGGAAATCCAGTATTCTCGTCCAGGATTTTCAGCCTCAGCCAGCTATGAGTATACTGGGAATGGAAGTCAAGGGGAAGAGAGAAATCAATTTATCTTTCACCTCTCTCTTGAACTGGGCCTGCTGGCATTCCTTTGACTCAGACCGATGCTGTCACAGAAGAATCACATGATACAGCCCTCCGGAGGGGGGGATATAAATGTGACAGGTCAGGGAGGCCAACAGGACATACCTGAGAGCCAATGTGGTGTTGAAAGCCAGCGTGGTGTAGTGGTTAAGAGCGGTGGTTTGGAGTGGTGGACTCTAATCTGGAGAACCGGGTTGGTTTCCCTACTCCTCCACCTGCAGCCTGCTGGGTGACCTTGGGCTAGTCACAATTCTCTTCGAGCTCTCTCAGCCCCACCTACCTCACAGGGGAGGGGAAGGGAAGGAGATTGTAAGCCAGTTTGATTCCTCCTTAAGTGGTAGCGAAAGCCAGCATTTAAAAAACCAACTCTTCTTCTTCTTCTCTCTAGAATGTAGGTGTGTGGGGTGGGAGTGTCCTATGTTTGAATGCTCCCTTTCCTGCATGTAGAATATTAACATGTTGCAGAAGAAGTTGTACTTGTTTTCTATGTATTTATTTTATTCAGCTTTTACCCTGCACCTTTCCCTAATAAGCAGGGAGGCAGGATGGCTTCCAACAGTTAAAATATACAATATAAAATCAGCATATCACAGTTTAAAACCCTGACTCTCGGTCTAACTTTATAAGATGGCGCTCTGTACTACGTTGTCTCTTAACATAGATAAACAACACATCATAGGTGAGGTAAATGGGGAGACAGCCATTGAAGGACTGTCCCATGTCATCAAATGGCAGTAAGGCAGTAGATCAACAGATCATGATCAACCATATCAAAAGCCCTGAGAGATCTTACAACAAGAACCGCTCAGACCCGCCCCAATCCAGGTGTCTGCAGAGATCGTCTGTGAGGGCAACCAGCACAGTCTCTGTACCACAGCTAGGTTGAAAGCCAGACTGGAATGGACCTAGGACTGATGCGTCCTCCAGGAAGGCCTGTAGCTGGTCCTGCCACCGCTCGTTCAACTACCTTGCCTAGGAACAATAAATTCGAAACTGGGCGGTAGTTGGTTAGATGAAAAGGTTCAGCAGAGTATCCGCTGGTGTGCTAAGCAGTCAGGTACGCCAGCAGATAGCCACACTCTCCTCAGTGTCCCCCACCAGTCTTACACTATCAATGCCAGAGATCTCTGGGGTGGGCATTGCCCTGAAGGAGAAAGACTCCTGAACGAGCATTGCCTCCCCTCCCCCTGGCCCTTTGTCTGGGACTGATGAAGGACCGAGAAACCCAGTGTTAGCTTTTCCAGGGCAACCGTCTCGCCTTCCCTTACCCATGTCTCGGTAATGCATACCATGTCCATTTCTTGAGCTGCAAAGTAACTTTGTGGCATTGCAGTCTTATTGTTAATGGACCTGGTATTGCACAACATCAGTGTCATAGAAGGACTGAAGCTCCTAACCCCACCACCACTGTGTTTTGGGCTGGGTTGGAAATTGGAAGGAGACCGAGCATGACCATATCTCTGTCTCCTTCCTTTCTGACATCTTCTCCCACCGCCATACCTCCCAAGCCCCCAAATCAAAGGTTGGACCTCTTTCCATCCTCTGCAGTCTGGCTTGACTCCCACAATGCAACGGCTGAAGTCTCAGACGTTTCCTTAACAACAGCAATTGATGGTAGTAATTTAAGACCAGCCTCACACTATAATATCATTTGCAACTTCTGAATACAATCTATATATGACAATCTATATATACAATCTATATATGACAACACCACCTACATTCATTCCTCTCCCCTCAGCCCCACATTAAAACTACAACTAACTAATCTAACTCCTATGACTACTCTATTCTTTCTTTATAATTTATGAATTAACTGGTAAGGTAAAGGTCCCCCGTGCAAGCACTGGGTCATTCCTGACTCATGGGGTGATGTCACATCCCGATGTTTACTAGGCAGACTTTGTTTACAGGGTGGTTTGCCAGTGCCTTCCCCAGTCATCTTCCCTTTACCCCCAGCAAGCTGGGTACTCATTTTACTGACCTCGGAAGGATGGAAGGCTGAGTCATCCTTGAGCCGGCTACCTGAAACCGACTTCCATCGGGATAGAACTCAGGTCTTGAGCAGAGCTTGGACTGCAGTACCGCAGCTTGCCACTCTGCGCCACGGGGCTCCTATAAATTAACTGAGATCCTCTTTAAAAGTTCCAACTCCAGCTCAGTTGGCTGGAATAGACTCTCTGATTAGTAGGCAAAGGAGAAGAAGCAGCCAAAATGCAAACACTACCACACAAATATCCCCCCAGCAAAGTCAGCAAATGTAGATGATGCCCCCCCAGGTTGGATTAGGTGCCAAAGGACAAAGATAGGAGGTGGCCAACAGGCTATGTTCAGGCAGTCTGTCTTCCTGGTATGCTAGCTTTCAGTATCCAAAAAAAGTTTTTGCATTCAGTCATTCACGCCCCCCCTCCTCTGTATTCTGGAGTGGTTCTTTGGAAGACTCTACCACAGATCAGCCTTTAAGTGTGATCTGAGAAGCAAAGCTGTGTAATATGGGTCAAATTCTCTCTTTTTCCACTGACTCAACAAGTTGGCTTTACAACCCGCCACTGGCACCAGGATTCCACTTCCGTGTGACAAGTATCTTGAACAGTCCTCCACAGATGGGACGGGGGTGTGCTTTGGCAAAAATGTGAAGTGTTTGGGACATGAAGCAAAAGACCTAAAATTCAAAGGAAGAGAATGCTACCCAGCCACACAACAGAGTGGCGACTTTCCACCACCCCAACTGTACCTCAGCCACTGGCATTTCCATACAACTGCATATGAACAAAGAGCATTATGTGACCGAGCCAAAAACAATGTACAGCTATAAAAATTAATAAACTGTGGCACCATTTTAGTTTGAGGGCCTATAATTTAAAGCAACTCATATCAAGGGGACCTTCCTTGCTCTTCAGATGGAACTGCCATAGATGGTCATTTACTGATTTGTTCAGAAAGACATTCAAGGCCTTGGGCAAGCAGAGCTATGGGTCCAGCAGCAGGCCAGGAGTGCTCTATGAGGCTGGGGCTAGGAAAAGCCCCCGTGGGGGAGTCTGGACTTTTTGAGAGGCATATTGGAGGCACCTCCATGCTGGCCAAGCCTTGCACAATCGCTCTGCCATTTATGCTTAATTATGAGCTGTATAATCCAAGCAGAAGTGCCCCGTGGCTTTTAAAAAACTTATCCATGAACTTCCCATCCTTCAGGCGTCACCCTGCACTTGCCCCGGGATTTCAGAAACCTATTTTATCGCAAATTTAAATTTTGACTCGATCCCAAAGCGAAGCTAATTGAGGCAATTTTTATTAATAGTCTCAACTTTGCGTTTTCTCTTCCTCCGCCCACTATTGCCTGTCCTGCCCTCACACAAGCCGTCTCAGAGAAGCCATTTTAGGAAGTAGTTTAAAGATCTCGGAAGCTGGCTCCCACCCCCCACCCCCATGTGCCCTCTCTGGTCAGTTTCAGCAGCAGGAATGAATATGATCAAATGGAAGAATCCTGCTGCTTTGTTGACGGGGGAATGCAGCCACAGGTGCAGGCTGTCGGACTGGTGAGGCGGCGGCAGCCATGGGGCAAGAAGTCTCTGGCAGTGAGCCGCAGCATTTTTTTTTATTTACATTGATGTTTTAATGATATACCAATTAATTTAATAGTATTTTAGTGATGAAACACTAAAATATTATTAAATTAATCGGTATATCAGCTTTTCAACATTTAAGCAAAAACGTTAAAATGGGATTCTCTACAGCTCGGGTGTTATCAGTCTGCTTATGGACTCCCAGCTACATTTTACTTTGTTTGAGCCTCCAGAAGTGACCCTGCCTCCCTCTCTTTGGGGCCAGGTTCTGCCTCTGCCAGCGTCAACAGGATGAGGGGGAACAAGCTGGTGTTGAATCTGGATAGACGGAGGGGGTGCGTTTCCAGCTTTAGGATCCCATGACTCCTCAGCTCTCCAGCAGAATTTCTTTCAGGGATCCTATATTGCTCCAAAAGCAAATAACAGCTGTCATCAAGGCAGGAACCTCTAGGGATGAAAGGTATCTCCTGAACAATCGCTGTGCATCTCAGAGAAGGATGCTGGAACACGTTCTTGAGCAGGGGCCCCCAACCTTTTTGAACCTGTGGGCACCTTTGCAATTCTGACACATGGTGGTGTGCACAGCTATAAAATGGCTGTTATGGGAGGCGGAATGAGCCACAAAATGACTACCATAGGAAATGGAGCCACACACATACAAAGACAGAGCAAGGCCAGGTACAGGAGGAAAGAGGGGTGACTCCAGCGTCTAATCAGAAGCCCTGCTGGCCAGGAGCTCCACCTCTCCCCACCCACTTTGTAAAATTCCTGGTAGGTGCCAGGAAAGGTGTCAGTAGGCACCATGGCCGCCATGGGTGCCATGCTGGAGAACCCAGTTCTAGAGTGCCCAGTCCGTTCATGCCAACTACTAGCCAGGCCTACTGAGCCTCCCTCTTGTACCTCGTGGCTGCACCTTAGCTGGGAGTGGGCAGCAAGTCATATATGACCTTCTAATTAAGGAAGTCCAGATAGGCTTCCAGGGAGCCCATATTTCCTGGGCCAAAGTTTACAAACAACTCCTCCCATGCAAGGCCTGCATATAAGATAGTGTTCCAATACTTGTTTGGTTTCCTGCATCAGCTCCTACATCCGTTCTGCTTTAAAATCATAGAGTTGGAAGGGAACACCAGGGTCATCTAGTCCAACCCCCTGCACAATGCAGGAAATTCACAACTACCTCCCCCCCCCAATCCCAGTGACCCATACTTCATGCCCAGAAGATGGCCAAGGTGCCCTCCCTCTCATGATCTGCCTATGGTTATAGAATCAGCATTGTTGACAGATGGCTCTTCTTAAAAACCTCCAGAGAAGGAGAGCTTACCATCTCCCGAGGAAACCTGTTCCACTGAGGAACTGCTCTAACTGTTAGAAAATTCTTCCTAATGTCTAGATGGAAACTCTTTTGATTTAATTTCAGCCCGTTGGTTCTGGTCCGACCTTCTGGAGAAACAGAAAACAACTTGGCACCCTCCTCTATATGACAGCCCTTCCAAGTACTTGAAGATGGTTATCATATCCCCTCTCAGTCTTCTCCTCTTCAGGCTAAACATACCCAGCTCCTTCAACCTTTCCTCATAGGACTTGGTCTCCAGACCCCTCACCATTTTTGTTGCCCTCCCCTGGACCCGTTCCAGCTGGTCTACATCTTTCTTAAATTGCGATGCCTAACACTGAGCACAACACTCTAGGTGAGGTCTAACCAGAGCAAAGTGATACCATCACTTCGCGTGATCTGGACACTATACTTCTGTTGATACAGCCCAATATCACATTTGCCTTTTTAGCTAACACATCACACTGCTGACTCATGTTCAGTGTTTGAACTGAAACATATTGAACAACACAGGGCCAAGGACTGATCCCTGAGGCACTCCACTAGTTACTTTTCTCCAAGTGGATGAGGAACCATTAACAAGCACTCTTTGGGTTAACCACTTACAGATCCACCTAACAAAAATAGGATCTAAACCACATTTTCCCAATTTGTCAACTAGAATACTATGTGGAACCTTAACAAAAGCCTTGCTGAAATCAAGATAAACGATGTCTACAGCATTCCCCTCATCCAGCAAGGTAGTAACTTTGTCAAAAAAGGAGATGAGATTAGTCTGACAGAGCTCCTGCATGAAAACTGCCTTTCCCCTTCAAGGCAATGTCCGGGAAGATGCTGTGCAAATCTTCCTATTGTGCATGCAGAGCAAGTGTAAGGTCTGAGTTCACCTGTGAATCCCAATCACCAAACGTCCAGCCAGGGTATTCTAAGAAGCTGGTTTATTTGGGAAGCATAAGGTGAGTAGCAGGAACTTACAGGGGAACTCTACTGGGTGGAATACAAGCAGATTGGAACATATACAGAAAACCAAAGGCACAGTTGGTTACCAGGCCGAGCCAGGTTCCCATGGTAGATTACAGTTATCACGCAAACGGAGAGTAAGCAGTCATAACAAACTTCTGAGAAGAAGAACCTTGAAGGCCAGCTGCGTTCCCAGGCCTGGAGCTCACATTCTGCCCCCCCTCAGGCCCCCCTCCCCCTCCCCTTCTCGTTCGATGGGGTGGGTTTATCTGGATACGAGGCATGGAACTGACGTAGTAGGCGAGGGGCAGAGATATGATGATGCTTAACTCATTCGTCATGGGTGGGGCTGAAATGCATCCAACGGACTAGGTACTCCAGCCCCCCCTATGGATACGGGAGTCAAGAATCTTGGAAATTTCGCAGTGTTCCTCCCCCCACCCACCATTTCGGGAACCTCTGGGGGATTTTCTGGGTGCCACTGAGGTGCTGGCATGTACTGCTTCAGTAAACTGACATGAAACACTGGATGGATTCTCTTTAATGTTTTAGGCAGTTGCAACTCCACCGTTACCTCGTTAATGATTCGAGAAATAGGAAAAGGCCCAATGTACTTCTCACTTAGCTTCCTAGAGGGTCGCAGAGACCGAAGATTCTTGGTGGAGAGATAAACTAGATCACCCACCCTGAATGTCCAACCAGGGGCCCGATGCTTGTCAGCCTGGGCTTTATACTGCCTCTTGGCCCGTTCTAGGTTTTTGGTTAACCAAGGCCACGTAGACTGTATGGTTTGAATCCAATCCGATATCTCCGCGCCCCCCTCCCCCGACACATCCACCTGACCTACAGGTCCAAATTCTTTGCCGTGCACAATGCAGAAGGGGCTGAAACCAGTGGATTGATGAACAGAATTATTATATGCGTACTCTGGAAAAGGTAATAGGTCAACCCAATCATCTTGGTGATAATTCACATAACAACGGAGATAACATTCTAGTACAGCATTAACTCTTTTGGTTTGTCCATACGTTTGGGGGTGGAACGCACTTGACAATCCTTGTTCTACTCCAACTAATTTGAGGAACGCTTTCCAAAATTTGGCTACGAATACCGACCCGTGGTCAGAAATTATCTTGCGCGGGAACGAATGATATTTGAAAACATGTGTTACAAACAAGTGAGCCCGTCTTTCAGCCGAGGGCATGCCAGCGCACGGGATTAGATGCACCTGTTTGGAAAAAAGGTCAGTAATCACCATAGTACAGTTTCCCCCCGGCTTAATGGCAGATCAGTCATGAAATCCATGGCAATGACTTCCCATGGCCCCTGAGGCACTTCTAAAGGTTTTAGTAGCCCGGTGGGCTTGCCGGTAGGACGTTTCACGGTGGCGCATCTTGGACAGCTGCGGATGAAGGAGTCCAGGTCTGAATGCATACCCGCCCACCAGAACTGACGATGGAGCAAATGCAACATTTTAACGAAACTAAAGTGTCCAGCAGTTTTTGCTCCATGAGCAAGTCCTAACACTTCCGCCCGTAAAGCTTTAGGTACGTACAATTTAGTGTCTTTCACCCACATTTCCCCCCGTCGCTCAAGACCAGAAGGTAGGGCATTGTTATTCATCTCTGCTTGGCATTCGCGGATCAAAGCATCACGGAAGGAACTGTGAAGTCCTTCTGGGACGACAGGTTCACTCCCTGCTGGGGGCTGGGCTGGAGTGATACCGCTAGCATCTCTGAGCGACGGCGGAGGAACAGGAGGGGTAGCCCCCTCAGTGGGCGGAGAGGAGTTACTCACGGTCTGGGTTTGCCGCGCTTGAGCATGCGTTTGAACTGCCAGGGTGGGTAGGATAACTCTTTGCTCTGGAGTAAACAGGGATTCGGTGGGGCGCTCCACCTTAACTGGGTATTGAGGGAGCCAGGAAAGAGCATCAGCTAAGAGGTTTTTCCTGCCCGGAATGTGTTTGATCACAAAACGAAATCGAGAAAAGAAGTCTGTCCATCTAACTTGTTTTGCAGTGAGATTGTGAGTCCTGGTTAAGGCCTCAAGGTTCTTGTGATCCGTCCAAATCTGGAAGGGAGTTTCAGAACCTTCAAGACTGTCTCCAGACTGTCAAAGCGTGTTTCACCGCTGCTGCTTCTTTTTCCCAAATGGGCCAATTAAGCTGAGCTTGGGAAAACTTTTTTGAGAAATAGGCTCATGGGTATAATTGGCCGTCCTCACCCTCTTGCAAAAGAGCCCCTCCCATGGCAACTTCAGAAGCGTCTACTTGGACAATGAATGGGTGGTCACAATCCGGATGCTTCAGCAGAAACAAACATTTGTCGTAAACAAACATTTCAAGGTCTCAAAGGCTACCTGACATTCCAGGGTCCAGCCTATTTTTGCGGAAGGCTGGGTAGCAGCAAGCCCCTTCCCCTTGGTTTTTAGGAGATCAGTAATTGGAAGCACCACCTGTGCAAAATTGCTGAGGAAATTCCGGTAAAAGTTAGCGAAACTGAGAAATCATTGCACCTCTTTGCGAGTAGTTGGCGGCTCCCAATTCACCACCGCCTGTACTTTGTCCGGGTCCATGGTTAACCCTTGATGCGAAATCCTGTAGCCCAGAAACGTTAGTTCTTTTCTATGGAACTCACATTTGGAAACCTTAGCATAGAGGTGGTTTTCTCTGAGACGTTGCAAAACCTCTTTGACCAAAGTAACGTGCTCATCCAAGGTTTGGGAGTAAATGAGAATGTCATCTAAGTAAACCACCACTCCTTTAAACAACAAGTCATGAAGGATTTCATTAATCATTTGCATGAAAACCCCCGGAGCTCCTTTCAACCCGAAGGGCATCACAAGGTATTCAAACATCCCAAAGCAACTAGAAAAGGCAGTTAATGGCTCATCCCCCTCCCGAATACGAATGCGATAATATGCTTCCATCAGGTCCAGTTTAGTGAAAATGCGCCCTTTTTTTAGTTGGCTTAAGAGGTTCGGGATGAGGGGGATGGGGTAGGCATTGGTTTGGGTGACCGCATTCAGTTTGCGAAAGTCTATACAGAGTCGCAAGTCACCTGTCTTTTTACGCACAAAGAAGGCAGGAGCGCAGTGGGGAGCCATGGAAGGGAGGATACATCCCCGTGCCAGATTCTTGTCAATAAAGTCTTTCAGTACCGGTTTTTCCTTAGGATTCATAGGATAAATCTCACTCTTTGTTAGCTTCTCCCCTCACCACCACCTCAACAGCACAGTCCGTCTTGTGGTGGTGGGGGGTAGAACGTCACACTCTTTAACATCAAAACCGTCAGCAAAATCCAGATACTCGGGGGGTAATTGGGAGATGTTGGATGCACCCCTGACCTCTGCCGTCGAGGCAGGAACCTTGACTGCCACCTCCCTTTGGTGACGTTCGCATTGCGGCTGAGCAAACTCAATTGTTTTTGCTACCCAGTCAATAGTGGGACCGTGCCCACATAGCCAGTTTTCCCCCAAGACTACTGCAAACCGAATGCTTGGCGCAATGGTAAAATGTATTTGTTCCCAGTGATCCCCCACTCCCATGGCGACTCCGCTTATCCGTCGGTTAACCAGCCCCCCCTTAAAGCCACTACCATCCATCTGGGCGAATTGAATGGGTTGGGGTAGGGCAGGGGTCGGCAAACTCATTAGTCAAAAGAGCCAAATATCAACAGTACAACGATTGAGATTTCTTTTGAGAGCCAAATTTCTTAAACTTAAACTATATAGGTAGGTACACTGTTTATTAACTTAATAAAATTCAATTAAAGTTTTAAGTCTTAATTAAACTATAGGTACACTGAATAAAACTTGATATCATACTTAATAATGATCTTTTTTATTGATAAAAATTAAATTGTAAGTCCCTGCCATTTCCCCCTCCCCGTCCGGAGTCCTCGTCTGGAGGCCTGGTCTACCGCCATAAAAGCCTATTGGTAGACCTGGCCTCCGGCTGAGTCCCATTGGGAGGCCAGGTCTACCCATTGGCTTTCTTGGCAGTAGACCTGGCCTCCGGACGCCCATAGAAGCCAATTGGTAGACCTGGCCTCTGAAGGGGGACTTTTTCCCCTCCTCGGAGTTCAGGTCTACCGACAAGAAAGCCAGTGGGTAGACATGGCCTCTGAGGAGGGAAAAAAGTAAGTAAGGCATCCATAAAATTAAATCATTACAATGACTGACAAACACTGTCCATTTTCCCCATCTGCATTCTCAAAACTCTGCAGGGGGGCTTATTGTTGAGTTGTGCATCTGAGTGGCAAATCCAATGCAAAACCTCCCATTCACAAATGGCCAATAACCCCCATGCAGAGTTTTGAGATTCTGGATGGGGAAACTGTGCATCTCAGTAGCAAATCCAATGCAAAACCTCCCATTCACAAATGGCCAATAACCCCCATGCAGAGTTTTGAGAATCTGGATGGGGGAAATGTGCATCTGAGTGGCAAATCCAATGTAAAACCTCCCATTCATAAATGGCCAATAACCCCCATGCAGAGTTTTGAGAATCTGGATGGGGAAAATGTGCTTCTGAGTGGCAAATCCAAGACCTCCTCCTCCTCACCGCCGCCTGGGCTCCTTCCTACCTTCCCTTAAGACCTGACCCAGGACTGCCCCGGGCGGACACTGATGGGCCCCGCGCCCCACTTACCTCCGAGCCCGGGGAACAGGCGGCGCAGCGCGGCGGGAGCACAGCATGGACGGAGCCAAGCCGCGATGCCGGGCCGAGCAGGGAAGGGCGAGCGACAGGGGCCCGACAGCCATCCCGACAGGAGGGCGGGCTGGAAAGGCATTCTCCCGGCCAGCGTGCCGGGGCTGAGAGGCGAGGCCAGGAGTGACCCAGAGCAGGGCAACGCCCCAGCGGGCCGGCGCACATAGGCCGACGGCTCCAGCACCAGGCGGCCCTTACAACAAGGGAGAGGGGAGCCAAAGCGGGGCGGCCTAGAGGAGGCCCCGGGGGGAGGTAGCTCTCGGGCCGGCCGGCGGGAAGACGGGCCCGGATGGACACCAGACGGCCCCCCGACCAGACCACCCGCCAGAGAGGAAAGGGGCGGGGCTGGAAACCAGGAGGGCCCTTGGAAGTTCGGGGAAGGTGGAAGGGGCGGGAACTGCTTCAAACCCCCGCCGGCCAGCTGGGTGGGACTGAAAAGAGCCGCACTCAAGGGCTCAAAGGGCTGCATGCGGCTGGGGAGCCACGCTTTTGCGACTCGTGGGGTAGGGTGACGGCTTTCACTTTTAAAGCCTTGAAGGTGTCCTCATTAATTAAAGTGCGGGCACACCCAGAGTCTACTAAGGCTTTAACAGTTATTTTGGGGGGACCCTTGTAATGCTGCAGAATGACGTCGAGATACATCGTGTCCTCCACATCTCTTACCATTAATGGAGGTTTTGTTTGTACGGGTACAAGAGTCTGCGGTGGTCGTTCAGTTGATTGGTCACCCGTTGGGACCAGGTTCAAGGCCGAAACCTCTTGGGTTTCCTCTTCGTCCGAGGAATCCATCCACTCCGCCGCCGCGCCTTCCAAGAGGGACAAGACAAACCTAACCCGACTGTCTTCCGTGGGGAAGGTATGTCCCTGTTCCCTCATAAAGCTATCCACTTGATGCAAAAAGCAGGGAAGAGTTTCATCAGACCCATCAAAAGTCATTGGCAGGGCAAACGGTGGAGGCAAGGGCTGTGGCCACGGTTGCATGTACACCCCTGGTAGTCCTGGCACTGCAGGCATCGGTTCCACACCTCTGGGTGGCAGAGCGGGTCCCCCCGCTCCGGGCTGCGGCCCTCTTGGTTGCCGTGGTGCCAAACCTCCAGGCTTCTGCACCCGTGGTTGTCCTGGCGCCGGCTGGGGTGCTCCTGGCTGTGGAGCTGGGGGGAACGGAGCAGAGGTCCACTGCGACCCACCTGACAATGGTTGTAACAGCACACCTGGCTGACCTGGTTGTTCAGGCGGCAGCGGGGTCGGTACAAGAGTTTGCACCCGCTGCAACTCGCCTAAGTCCTGCCCCATTAAATCCATTTGAGTCTGCATCCGAGCCATGTGCTCCTGCAACGCCTGGTTTTGAGCCCGCAGATGTTGGACTTCGTCTGTGTCCTCCCTGCTCGGAAGGTCATAAAATGAGGGTATCAAGTGGAACGTCCAGTCCCCCTCATCCATGTCAGGCATCGCTGGACCCTTGGGTTGCGCTCCAAATGCCTGCGCGCCGCCAGCGCCTCCAGCTGGGCGGCCCGGGCATCGACCACTTCAACAAATGATCGTTTTGTCTCTTGGCAAAAACGGAGTTGAGTAGGACCTGCCGTCTCCACTTGCTCCCCCATGAGGGATAAGGGTACGGGATCGGGGCCCTCCAGGAGAGATTCGTTACCCCTGGCTACATTCTCACTCACGCGGCGGTACCGATCCAATAGTCTGTCCCTACTGTCCCTCAACCTCTCTGCGCTGCACTGCCGGCAGGACTCCTTCCACTGCGGAGTTCGGGAACTCCTGTCTAGGCTTCGGTGTCGCCTTAGAGCCACCTCCACATCCGTGGCCTCTCCCGAGCCCACGGCCCAACGCAAGGAATCTCCCTCCAGGATGGATCGCTGGAAGTCCTTTCCCGCAGCCTCCTCTCGGGCGCGCAGGGTCTGTATTCTCACCTCCTCTCAGAGGAGTTGGCGAAACACTTCTCTGGCTGTAACTGTCCCGGGTCTCCCTTCCTGGGATGACCCGTCATCCCTCCCTCCAGGGGAAAGGGTGAACTCAGCTGCTGCCGCCATGCAGAACTTAGGGAAGAGGCTTCAGCCTCATTTCCCCCAAAAACCAAAACAAAGAAAAGAAACAAAACGATGAAGGGCTTTGAGAATAAAGGAGGGGGGAGTAGAGTCATAATGTAAGGTCTGAGTTCACCTGTTGAATCCCAATCACCAAACGTCCAGACAGGGTATTCTAAAAAGCTGGTTTATTTGGGAAGCATAAGGTGAGTAGCAGGAACGTACAGGGGAAGGTACGAGGACTCTACTGGGGGGAATACAAGCAAGTTGGAACATATACAGATAACCAAAGGCACAGTTGGTTACCAGGCAGAGCCTGGTTCCCATGGTAGATTACAGTTATCACGCAAACGGAGAGTAAGCAGTCATAACAAACTTCTGAGAAACAGAACCTTGAAGGCCAGCTGCGCTCCCAGGCCTGGAGCTCACAGCAAGCCCTGGTGTGGCAGGCATCCGTTTGGTCAAGGGACCACAGAGCTTTGCAGTTCTTTGTGGCAGGCATATGGGAGTCATAAGTAAAACACTGTTCTAGTTATATGGAAAATAACGCTGCCTCAAAGACCCTCCACTGCGGTTGTCTGACAGGGAGTGATGCTGGAGCACAAGGTGGTTGGCACAGCTGTACGTCATCTCTGGTCTGCCACCTGCTGAGAGTGTGGGCGCTGTGTGTGTCTGGCAGCACACACTGCGGAGAGAAGCTTGTGTAATTGCTGGGGCTGCTGAAAAAGGAGCTCACAGCTCGTGGGCATCCTGCTCCGCCTAAAGGTGATATCTGTCAATGGCATTGTCAGGCATGGCCTGAGAGTGGAATGTTGTGGTTAAGCCAAGGTGCCGTGGCCAAGGCCGACTGCTATCCTGTTTTCAAGATGTTTAGACTATCCCGGTGGGTATTGCCATGGTGACTGGGTGTAAGGGTCTGTAAGCTTTTGCTTTGTGTGCTCCCCCCCTGGGCTCATAAAAGCAGTCCAGGCCTTTTGCCTTTCTTTGGTTCAGGCGCTGCGTCCAGCAGGCCCCAGGTTGGAATGTCTCTTCCCACCATCCACCTCCCTTGCTCTCTCCGACTCTCTCTCACCAGCTATGGCCTTGGTGTGTAGATAGCAATAACGAGCTTCCTGAGATCTTTGATGTTCCTGTACCATGCACAATTATCTCGTAGATTCCCATAACATGTATTTGACATCTGCTTCCCTGTAGGGGTTATAATTCTGTCTTTGTGAAATTGCTAGCACTTGCAACTTTGCCATTGTAGGGCCTATACTAACCTGAAGCTTCCAATAAAGTTCCTTGTTTCTGCATGACCGTCTGAGCAAGTGATTTTATGGAGTTTGCACAGGGAGGTTGGGAACCCTCACACTGGGAGGGGAATTGCCATGGTGACTGGGGTTACCCTGACATTGTTTCTGTACTTAAACTGTGTACTATTAGTTTGGTTTTCACTAGTATCCTTGACTCTGAGTAAGCCTCTTTCACCTGTTGATTTGTCTCAATAAATCTGCTTTCGTTTGACTGCTGTCGGCTGAATTCAGTTTATGGGATCATCCCAGGGCGAGGGCTCACATTAGGATACTAGTCCTATTCTTATTTGCTAACCTTGGCTGGAGCCCTGGAGGATTCGCTTGGACACTCGTCTCCTCGACTTGGAGCACAGGACGAGCTCCCCGAGGACCCCAACCTTCTGCGTGCTGTCTTTGAGGAGGCGTACCAGACTCACGCGGAGTCCAACCGGCTGGTTGGGTTAGTGATTGATCAGTGGCATCGCCTGGCAGCGATGACCCCCTGGAAGATGAGGGATGCTTACCTATGTGCCCACAACGACCTTTTGTGGCTGGACACTTTACTGGAGGAGACCTAACTCGGTTGTTGGCTCTCCTAACTCGGTTGTTGGCTGAGCTTGCGCTCCGCGGGGCACAGCAGGAGCCGGCGGCCCCAATCCAGGGGCCTGATTTCCATTCCCCAATGGCGGGGGCTCATAGGGGAGATGTTCCGCGAGCTATTCCGGATCCCAATCTCTGCCGCAGGGATGCACAGAGCGCTGCCACCAGGACAGACCTGGTCCTCATGGACTTACCGCCAACCACGGCAACGGCGGCTGACATCGAGAAGTTTGGTCCTTCCTCTGCGGATCTTGCTCAACAGGTCCAACCGCTGTTGGGCCAGCACAAGGAGATCCAAATGCTCTTGGAACAAGCAGCCAAACTAATTGTGACGGCCGCCGCAATCGCCAAACTAGAGGTGGACCGAGCGCTCGCTGAACAGAGGCAGGCGGAGGAGCAACTGTTGGCGGACCCGCACGCCGCTCGGACGCGGGCGAGGGCAGGAACCGGAGCGCGATCGAAAGTTAGCGGGAGACTGGACTGGTCTCTCCCCTCGTTTTCTTTGAGCTCCCCGGAACTTGGTCTGCCCGGGATGTAGTGCGCAGGCAATGGCTCGCCTTTGCTTCTGATGTGCAGGAATACCCGGAGGAGGAGAACCTGTACGAGGAAGAGTCAGACGACTGGAATACGAACTTCTGAGTCAGCCAGGCCCGACGGACTGGGGGGGGGGGCTGAGGCAGAATTACAGACTCTGAGATTCCAAAACCGAGAGTTATTGGATCGTATGGCCCGAATGCAAGACCAGATGGATGTGTTGATGCGCGAATATGGACGCCTACAGCGAGCCCAAGCAATACCTGTACCGGCACCGGTTCCAGGGCAGCTGGCCCCGGGACAGCCTGTTCCAGGTCAGCCGCCAGTGCAACTAATTCCAGGGCAGCCGGCTCCGAGACAGCCCGTTCCAGGACAGCTGCCAGGGCCTCTGCTGGCAGGGCCGGCCCAGCCTGCAGTTCCGGTCATACCATGGCAGCAGCCCCGTTTGCAAGTGACTTTTGACTGCTCTACGGATGCACTGCCCTGTTTTCTACACCAAGTGGATAGTTACATGAGAGAACAGGGACATGCCTTCCCCACGGAAGATAGCTGGATGAGATTTGTTTCCTCACTTTTGACTGGGAGGGCTGCTGAATGGATGATCCTAGTTTGACACTCGGGCCCAATCCGTACGTTAGCTCAATGACTTTATGTGAGCGTTAAGGAGACGTTTCAAAGATCTGTTTCAAGGGGAGAAGGCCAAGGCTGCCCTTCTGCAACTCCGTCAAGGATCTTCTTTGGTCAGAGATTTTGCGGATGAGTTTCAGAGACTGGCCAGTAAGATTGTCGATTGGACGGAGGCAACCCGAGTACATTACTTCTGTACCGCTCTTAACCCCGAGATTTTGAACTGGGCATATATGCAAAGGGATCCAGCCACTCTGGAAGACTGGATTCTGTTAGCGGAGGAAGTTGAAAGCCACCGCCAATTCATTACTCTAGCCCGGCGCCAGGCTAGAGAGGGGGACAGCCGGAAGAACCCTCCCAAGGCTGCCACTTCAGCTCTGCGGAGACCAGCCCAACCTCCTCAAGACCGTGGTTTCAAAGGGGGCCTGTCTCGTTTGTGGGGCCATGGGTCACTTCGCTGTGGCCTGCCCGTCACGTTTGGAGCAACCGAGTTCCACTCCCCGACCGGAGGGGACACCTTGCGGGAGAGCCGCGCCCGGGGAAGGGGCATCGCGGCCGATCGCAGTGTTGCTCCCACATGGAAAGCGCCCCCCGCTCTTCACGTCGAGGAAACCGCGCCCGAGGATTTGCCTGCGGACCCATCGGGGTCCAGGATTACAATTGCCCCGTTAGGGGCAGCTCCGCTTCATTGGAGGAGGATGATCACTGGAACTCCCCTGCCCTGAACTTGGAGTCACCTCTCGATCAGCCAAAAAACAGACTGGGCCTGCGGTAGATGGAGCGCCACCGCAGATCTCCGCAGGTGCCCCTGCGAAACTCAAAGCTCCCTTAATGGTGAAGTGGGAGAGACTGTGTATGTGGATGTAGTCTTGCAACATTATAGAAAGGGCCCCCAGTTAAATGTAAAAGCTTTAATTGATTCTGGGTGTGCCCGTACCTTAATGAATGAAACCACCTTCAAGGCTCTTAAAGTGAAATCAGTGCCTTTACCCACGCCCGTGCAGTTCGCCCAGATGGATGGCAGTGACATTAGGGGCGGACCGGTGAACCGCCGCACTGATGGAGTGGCGATGGGAATTGGTCATCACTGGGAGCAAATTAACTTTACTATTGTGCCCAATGTGCGTTACTTAGTGGTGTTGGGAGCAAATTGGCTAGTCCCACCATAGACTAGGAGGCTGAGACCTTAGCATTTAATAGCCAGCTAGGTGAACAGCACCGTTACGAAGCTGCTGTCAAAACAGTAATCCGATCAACCCCTGCCCTAACCTCAGACGCTGTCAAGCCGTCCCAGCTGCCTCCCGAATACCAGGATGTTTTTGATGTACGGGAATGTGACGTATTGCCCCCACACCGCCGCTCAGACTGTGCTATTGAGGTGGTGGGGGATGAGAAGTTGCCAAAGAGTAAGATTTATCCAATGAGCCCGACTGAAAGAACAGTGCTCCGTGAGTTTTTAGACAAGAATTTGGCTCGAGGCTTCATCCGACCCTCCACCGTGCCCTATTCTGCACCAGCCTTCTTTGTGCGTAAGAAAACAGGGGATTTACATTTATGTATTGACTTTCGGAAACTCAATGCAGTTACTCAAACTAATGCCTACCCTATCCCTTTAATCTTGGATCTCCTGGGACAACTAAAGGAGGGGCACATTTTTACCAAATTGGATTTGGTCGAAGCATATTACCGAGTTAGGATTAGGGAGGGGGATGAGCCTCTAACAGCCTTCTCAAGTTGCTTTGGGATGTTTGAATTTCTTGTGTTGCCTTTTGGATTGAAAGGGGCCCCGGGGGTCTTCATGCAACTCATAAATGAGATCCTACATGATTTGCTGTTCAAGGGAGTGGTGGTTTATCTGGATGACCTTCTTATTTACTCTAAAACCATTGAGGAACATGTTGCCTTAGTGAGAGAAGTGTTGCAACGCCTCAGGGACAAACAGCTCTATGCTAAAGTGTCCAAGTGCGAGTTCCACCAGAAACAATTGACTTTTCTTGGCTACATTATCTCGCACCACGGACTGACTATGGATCCTGAAAAGGTGCAGGCAGTGATCACTTGGGAATCACCCACTACTTGTAAGCAAGTCCAAAGATTTCTCGGGTTCGCAAATTTCTACAGGGCGTTCCTCCCCCGTTTCGCTCAAATTGCTCTGCCCATCACCGACCTCCTTAAGACAAAGGGGAAGGGAAGTGCAGCTGTCTTGCCTACTGCCCGGGTTAACTGGACCCCCCAGTGTCAAACTGCTTTTGACACTCTCAAAAGGCTCTTTACCTCTGAACCGGTTTTGCAGCACCCGGATTGCAATCGAATGTTCATAGTCCAGGTGGATGCTTCCGACGTAGCAATGGGAGATGCACTTTTGCAGTGGGGGGAGGATGGTCAGTTGCATCGTGTGCTTATTTCTCTAAGATGTTCACTCAATCTGAGCTCAATTGGCTCATTGGAGAAAAAGAGGCCACTGCTGTTAAGCATGCCCTTACAGTATGAAGACAGTTTTTAGAAGGCTCTAAACTGTCTTTTGAGGTATGCAGTGATCACAAGAACCTAGTAGCCCTGACGGGAGCCCGCAAACTGTCTGCAAAACAAGTGCGTTGGGCGGACTTCTTTGCCCAGTTTTGATTCGTCCTGAAACATGTACCGGGGAAGCAAAACCTGCTGGCTGACGCTCTATCCAGGCTTCCCCAATATCCTACCGAAGTTGATCGACCCACACAGTCGCTCTTTACCCCTGCCCAACGCGGTCTGTTGCCCTCCTTGGCAGTGCAAACCCGGTCTCAAGTCCAGTCCCCACCACCACCGCTTTCGAAGAGGGGAAAAGCCCAACGCCCGGCTGGGCTGACCGAGCCGCCCGATCCACGCTCCTTGCCTGCACTACCACCTTCTCCACCCAAGCGCTCCACCCCGCTCCCTCTGACTGCGCCGGTACCATCCCCCTCTAAGCCGCCCGCCAGCACAATTCCCAAAGCGGACGGGGTGGAAGGGTGGAAACTAACTGATTCCTTTAAGGACGCTCTCCTTCGCACTTGTCAAGCAGAGATCTCCTCTCAGACTCTACCAGCTGCTTTAGTTAAATGCGGGGAGTTGTGGAACAAGGATTCTAAGTTGTATGTTCCAGAAGGGTTGAGGGGGGAGGTTTTGGGTTTGGTGCATGGCGCCAAAACCGCGGGATATTTTGGGTTCCTTAAGACATTGCATTTACTCAGAAGACAGTTTTGGTGGGCGGGTATGCGATCAGACATGAACTCCTTCATCCGTAGCTGCCCCATCTTGGCATCTGCCAAGAGACCCCAGGGCAAGCCGCCCGGACTTTTACAACCTTTGGAGACCCCCTCCAGACCCTGGGAAGTCATTGCAATGGACTTTATGACCGATCTACCCCCCAGTGGTGAAAAAACAGTACTTTGGGTGATTACAGATCTGTTTTCGAAACAGGTGCATTTTGTACCTTGTGCGGGTATCCCTTCCGCCCCAAAACTTGCCCGCCTATTTGTGTCACATGTCTTCCGGCTGCATAGTTTTCTGCGCAAGATAGTGAGCGACAGGGGGGGCACCTACGTGGCCAAGTTTTGGAAAGCTTTCCTCAAATTAATTGGGGTGGAACAAGGTCTGTCTAGTGTGTTCCATCCCCAAACGGATGGTCAAACGGAACGGGTCAATGCTGTTTTGGAATGTTATTTACGCTGTTATGTCAATTACCATCAAGATGATTGGACAGACCTGCTGCCCTTTGCTGAATATGCATACAATAATGCCCTCCACCAGTCCACAGGGTTCAGTCCTTTTCAGGCTGTATATGGTACAGAGTTTGGCCCCACTGGCCATAGTAATGTTCCTGGGGAGGAGGGAGGTGCTGACGTGGCTGAGTGGGTGCATGCGATCCAAACGACCTGGCCGTGGCTGGTTAAAAACTTGGAACGTGCCAAACGTAAATACAAGGCTCAAGCTGACAAGCACCGCTCGCCGGAATGGGACTGCAAGGTGGGAGACCTGGTCTACCTGTCTACCAAAAACCTATGGTCTACCTGCCCGTGCGGCAAGCTCAGTGCCAAATACGTGGGCCCATTCCCCATCTCTCGAATTATAAACCAGGTGACCGTGGAACTGTCCCTCCCCAAGTCATTAAGGAGGGTTCATCCCGTGTTTCATATTAGTCTGCTAAAGAAACACATTCCCTCCCCGAAGTGGCATCCTGAACCACCACCTGAAGTGCCTGAAATGGTGGTGTTGCGGGGAGAGCATTTCGAAGTGGCAAAAATCCTGGACTCCCGCATACACCATGGTACCCTTCAGTATTTAGTTCGTTGGAAGCACTTCAGTCCTGCACAGGATGAGTGGGTGTGTTCTCACGATGTTTCCGCCCCTCGTCTAGTCTGAGAGTTCCATGCCGCCTATCTGCACAGGCCCACCTTGGGCAAGTAGGGGGGCCTTTGGGGGAGCAGAATGTCAGGCATGGCCTGAGTTTGGAATGTTGTGGTTAAGCCCAGGTGCCGTGGCCAAGGCCGGGTGCTATCCTGTTTTCAAGATGTTTAGACTATCCCGGTGGGTGCTCCAGGGAGGGGAATTGCCATGGTGACTGGGGTTACCCTGACATTGTTTCTCTACTTAAACTGTGCACTGTTAGTTTGGTTTTCACTAGTATCCTTGACTCTGAGTAAGCCTCTTTCACCTGTTGATTTGTCTCAAAATAAATCTGCTTTCATTTGACTGCTGTCGGCTGAATTCAGTTTATGGGATCATCCCAGGGCGAGGGCTCACAATATCACCTAAGGGTTGTTGTTTTTGTTTGTCACTTTTGGTTTCTGATAATATTGGTATTGCTAGTTGCTGGCTGTTATCTGTGCAGCAGCTCTTTAATTTTTAAAAAATTATATCCTGCCTTTCTAAGTTATCAAGGCAGTTTACAATGAATAGAACGTTCGTATAAACACACCATCAACAAAAACCAATTAACACCCCCCAAAAGAAATGAACCTTATTTATTGTTTGATCTTTGCATTGCTGTAGCATTATAAAGAAATTATTCCTTGTAAGCCGCATCGAGGACTAGTAGTTCTCTGCAGTGGACAGACTGACCAGAAATATCCTGATCCATTGACCACAGTTGCTTCTTCTGGCAGACAGAATAAATCTCTATCTAGGAAAAGATCTAGTGCCAGCCCACACTGGGGTTTCCTTTCCACTGAGTCAGGCAAGGCCAAAGGGTCTGCCTTGCCCAGCATGGCCAAACCTGTCTTGAAAGCTTCACAGGGATTCTGGGGCTGCTCCAGAGCTCCAGAGCTCAAAAGCTGCTCCTTCAGCAGGGGGGTTTGTTTCTGGGAAATTCTAGTCCGGGCTTTGCCTCTTGGGGGTAATTATGAACCTCCCTTTTTGACTTGAGTTGCCGTTTTCCAGCTCTGAGCCCCCAGCCCACCAACTCAGACCCCAGTGAACATGCCTGACCAATAAGCTGGCACTCAGTGTCTTCCTTAACATGGTTAAATAACAGTGAGCGAAAGCCCAGCTTCTCTATTCTTCCTCCTCCTTTCTGGCATAGAGGATCAAAACCAAGGTCAATGTGGCTCCAACACCCCACAGAAGAGGGAACCCGGTTGAAATGGTCCATCCACAGAGGCTTATGAATCCTACTGGATTCTAGAACTCTCAAGGGGATTTTAGTATTCCAAACAAGTTCTCTGTTGAAATTGCAGTAGAAGTGTGGAATCTTAACCTCCTTGAAACTATCAACAAGGTCAGCCCTTGACAACCTCTCCCGCCCTTAGGATGAAGCCCAGCCCCCTGGACTACCACAGAGCTGGGTGATCTGAAAAGGACTTGGAGATGGCTCGAAAGGTGCAGGTGGAGAACTCGTGCTGAGTCTGACAGATCATATTATAGAGCTCACTGTAAGGCACATGAAGAAGAGGTGATGGTGGCTAAGAAATGTTTCTCTACTACTATCACATCAGCTAGTTTACAACCATCCCGATTGTTTAAGGTAACACGGTATCTGCTGACTCCTAAAACAGAGCCTTCATTGTATCAGGATGAGACAATTAGTTGTCATGCTTTTGCAAAGTTTTTTGCTGATAAAATATCAAGAATATGCTCTGATTTAGATGCTGACTGTAACATTGGTCCACAGAAAGAACTGCCTAACATACTGCCTATTCTATTTATGGACCACTTTGACCCAGTTTCCATGATGGATGTTGACAAGTTCCTGGGACCTGTGAAGGCCAGTACTTATAACCTGGATCCTTGCCCATCCTGGCTGCTAAAATCATATAAGGATCACATCAACAAACTCTTGGTATCTTTTATAAATCAGTTACTAACTTGGGGCTCCTTCCCTCAGCCACATAAAGAGGTGGGTTATCCATCTGCTACTTTAAAAAACCAACCATACAGAAAAGTCTCTAATCTGCCATCTTTGGGGGAAATAAAAGAGACAGCAGTAGTGTACCAACTCCAGATCTTCTTGTATTTGCTCTGGACCCTTTTCAGCCTGACTTCAGGCCAGGGTGTGGGACACAGACTGCTCTGCTAGCTTCAGCTGATATCCTGCATCTGAGTGTAAACAAAGGACATGCCTTTCTTTTGTTCTTACTGGATTTTTTATATAGTAGATCATGCCATGTGGAGGCACTTGGGGGCAGAAGTAGGTATCAGGGGATGTGGGTTGAACTGTTTCAAATCATTCCTCATGGAGGAAACTCAAAGGGTTGCTATTGGAAACCAGTTGTCATCAGTGTGGGGCCTATCTTTTGAAATTCACAGGGCGCAATCCTATCCCCCATGCTCTTCAATCTTTATGTAAAGGCCTTAGGCCAAATCATTCGTAGTTTTGGGGTTGACTGCCATCAATATGCAGATGATGCTCAGCTCTAAATATACACCTCCAAATCTCCTGGTGATGTGGTAGAGGTCCTGTCTGCTGTGGCTAAATGGCTAAGAGTGAACACATTGAAAAGAAATCCTGGAAAGGATATTACGCTCCCCACTTTCGATGGGGCTAAGCCGACCCTTGCCGTCTCAGTTAAGAGCCTGGGGGTTGTCATGGACAAATCATTATTGCTGGAGAAGCAAGTTAATGCAGTTGCAAAAAAGGCTTTCTTCCAACTCAGCCTATCTCAAAAGATGGCCCCTTACCTCAATATGGCTGACCTGGCCACCTGGATCCACGCCATGGTGACCTCGAGACTAGACTACTGTAATGCTCTGCACATTGGTTTCCCCTCAAAATCAGTTTGGAATCTCCGGTTGGGCAGAATGCCGCAGCTCAGCTATCATCAGGTGCTAGATGGAGTCCGCGCAGAGCTCCCACGCCACAGTCACCCCACTGGCTGCCCATCAGCTACTGGGCTCAATTTAAGGTATTGGCTATCACACCCAAAGCCCTTTGTGGCCTCGGACCACCATATGTGTGAGACCTTCTCTGCCCCTCTTCTCCATCATCGGAGCAGGGCCTCCTGCAGGCGCCAACCTGCAAATGGGCAAAATCAACAAATGCACATATATGTGCCTTCTCTGTTATGGCCCCCATCTTGTGGAATGGCTTGCCAGAGGAGGACAAGAAGGCTCCCCCTCTCCTGGCTTTCCACAAACTACGCAAAACTGAATTATTAAAGAGAGCTTTTCTACGCAGGCAATAGGGTAGCAATGAATAAATTACTGGGGACTGTGGTTTGTAAGACTGTGTATAGCTTGCCGTGGGATGGATCCTATTGTGTAATTTTGCATTGTTTAGTGTCTCATGTTAACATTTACGCCTTGCTTCTGTTCTGCTTTTAGACTTGTGGTTGGTTCTACAACCCAAATCCTATCTCACTGTTTACTGGGTGTCCCATCTTCCTGATAGTATTCTGTGTAATCCACCTTGAGTCCCAGTGACTATAAATAATGGCAGACTATAAATAATTTACATCAAATAAAATAAAACAATAAAATTAACACCCACTGCATGAGATGTAGATATGCAAGGTGCCAGCTAAGGGGAATTAGTTTCCCCAACACTAACTAGGATCCCAAATATCAATGTAACTAATCCTAGTCAGGGGTGGGTGGGACTGCAGTAAATTGTGGTTGCCACTTTATCCTGTGATGGGGGAGGGGGGATTTCATGCATTCAGCAACAAGCCAAGCTTATGTACCTTTTGACTTAAGAGTGGTTAAGGGAGACGTCTGAAAGCACCGAAGGGCACTTTATTGGTAAACATCCTGACCCTTCAGAGCTCAGCTTGGACGATTAAGCACGATTAATCTTTTTAGTACACCTTCAACCCAAAGAGTGAGAATCTGCAGCCAGACTCATGCATGATATCTGCTGAGCCTTTTTCAGAAAGCAAACGGGGCCTTCCTGCCCCTTCCCCCTCCCTCCCAGCCCCATCACCCCATGCTAAGCCTGCCAAAGCCTGCCTGCAACTGTTTGACATGGGCAGGAGGAGGAAGAGCCCAGCAGGGGTGATGGCGGCATGCTGCCCTCTCGGCTGCCAACTGGTGGAGTTCAATGTCAACAACAGCAACAGGTTCAAGTAGGATACAACGCCCACATGATCTGGTTGCTGGACATGTGGAAAATGTTATGTCCCTCGGGAGTGTTGGGCTCCTCTGCCAACAATGCCTGACCAGTTCTGCTATGGCATGATGTTCTGTTGACCTCTCTTAGGCCTGGGCTTTTTGTATCCAGGATGTGAGCAAAAACAAGAAACCCAAAGTTCACATGCATTTTGGGCATGTGGAGAAACTCTTTCTATGGTCTGAATGCAGAAGAACTCTTGAAAATGGTTATTTGCCACACATTAATTAGCTAAAACAAATGTACTAAAACACATAAACAAAATGTTATACAAGGAAGTGAGCAAAAGCGAGAGCATTGACTAAGTAATGGGGCAAACAGAACAAGGTACACTTGCTGCAATGCATCTCCTTCACATTTCTAGGGCAACTTGCAAAGCACAGTTTGCGTCGTCTTCACCTGGAGCGCCCTGTACAGGGAAACTGAGTGAGGTTCCCCCTTTGTGTGTTACACCAGAAGCATGAAAAGTGAACATGCCACTAACAACCCCCCCCCCACTACACTTCCTCTTCTCATCTCAAATGTCCTCAGTAGAGGACAATTTTCAAAACACAATTTAACACATTTTAAATGGCAAATTAGCTGTAGATTTCAGGCTCATCCTGCATCTCCAGCATGCTCAACATCTCCCATTTGCCACAAGACAATGACTCTGAGGGACTGGAGACAAAGAAGCTGCGGCAGAAGCCCTTTATTTTACTTATCATTTCAATTTAATACCCTGCTCTCCCCGGCCAAAGCCCTTCTGCTCAGCTGCAGCTCCACCGGCAAAGGCCTGCACGAGGCGAGGCATGCGGGCTGGGGGCAGGCCCTTCTCTGACTACGGGGTGTCCTCGTGGCAGACAGGAGAGCCCCTGCCTCCTTTAGTTGGCCGGTGGGAAGCCTACCTGAGGCAAGGGCTAGGGGGAAAGCAGGGGGCAGGAGCTGTATGAACCCCTGACCCGGTGTGTTCAGATCTGCTGGCAGGGATTTTCCAAAGGAGCTGAGGCCAGCAGGCAGAAGACATGGGGCAGACTAAACTGCTTTTCCAGTGAGTCTCCTGACAAGGTAAAACACGAAGCCCATTTGCTGAGCTTTGGGAAACTGCAAGTTTGGCTAGGCTGGCACTGATCACAGAAACTGCACACTTATCAGCGAGCAAAGTCCCATTGAACTAAGTGGGCCTTTTGTCAAGCAGATATGGCTAATGGGAGACCACACAGAGAGGAACACTCCAGGGTCAATCTGGATCCTTAAAGAGGAAACGGGTCCTTTCCTCTGCTTGTCTGGGACCGAACATCATGCCACAGCAGAACTGGTCAGGCATTGTTGGCAGAGGAGCCCAACACGCCCGAGGGACATAACATTTTCCACAGGTCCAGCAACCAGGTTAGACTTCTTCTCCCACCCCCCCACCCCTGTTGCAGCCAAGCAGTCAGTTATCCAGGCAAAAGCAAATCTGAATTGATTTTGCACATGTTAGCCTAGTAGAGGCTTTGGGCTCTAATGAACAGAGGGGAGCAGGATGCTCGAGGGTCCCGAGATCAGCATCTGCAACAGAGCTCCCTGACACTGCAGGCCAAACAGCTTGTCATGGGGACTTCAGGAGTACTTGAGACACCGGAGAACGGTGCTTTGCAAAAGAAAATGGATGAGAATCCAAGGCAGCATCCAGAAAAGGTGACATTCATATCCTCGCCTACTAAATATAGACACACCACCACCAACGGCACCATTGGGTGCTGAAAATAGCACACCCTGAAAGGTCTACCGGCTCCCAGCCGCTGCTCATTGCTTCATCCTGACAGCCCTTTCAAAGCAAGGACAGAGGCCGCTTGCAATACAAACTGCCTGGGTGTCTGCAACACCTACTGGCAATCTCAGTTTATGTTATCACTACAAGCTCCTCCAATGTTTGTGGCAGGTACCCCATGTAACTCCTGCAAATAGACCCTGAAAACCTACCGGGGAAAATATCCCCTCCCTTCTTTTCTGTACATTGACAATTCACCACACGTAGCTGACAAACTCTAAAGATGAGAAAGAATTGGCCAGATGTCACAAGGTGTCAAACGGGGCTGCCGCTCCCTCCCTCTCCGCCCACTGAAGGATCTCGCCACCAGCTGCTCGCCTTGCTTTTGCCAGTCTACTAACAGCCCTTCTCTCTGGTCCTCTCCGCCCGCTGCAATTTTGCGTCCGGGGTCTCTACTCATGACTCCTTGGACAATCTGCTTCAAAATCCAATTATTTCTACCTGCTGCTATTTCACTTTTGAGGCTGATAAATAACTCCAGTTGTGCAAATTGGATGCCGGCTTTGCAGACCGTGGACGGTTCAGAGCTGGCCCAAGGCAGCTTTCTGACGGGGCATGCACTCTCACGCACAGTGTGAAGGGAACGGAGGGCTGAGAAGCACTTCAAGAGCCAGGCTGGTCAGTTCTGAGGTAGTGCAAAGATGCTGAAGGAAAGGAGCAACCGTGAGAATGGAGGAAGGGGGGTCTACGATACCTCTCTCTGCCTCTACTGCCATATGTTGGAAAACGGGAGGAAGCCAGAAGCTGTGGCAGCATAAGCACTGCTCTAGAAAGCGTGCGCCGCAGCCAGGTGTTACATGTCAAGGCGCAAAGTGATCTGCAGGCTCCAGACAGAAAGCCTGTGTGATCAGCTGGGCACCCGCCTGCTTGGCTCTTGCGGAAATGTCACATTCAACCTTTTCCCGGTGTCCAATGCGCTCCTAAGAAACCCAGGCTCACCTCGGTGGTTCAATGTGTGGTGAGCACAAAGCTATACAATTGATAGCAAACCTGATTTTGTCACAAAAGAAATAATGTGTAACATGGCTCTTCCATTAATCGCTGTGCTGCCTTTCTGGTGGTCATCTGGGAACAAAAAGCACAGCCGGATGAACCAGAAAACTAAGCCAATTGAGCTGCACAACTATGAGATCAATGCTCTATAGGATTTGACTTTCCTTTGATTTTATACGTTTTGCATCTTTGAAGCAATGACAAAGGGGAACTGGACCCTGGCACTTTCACAAGCAGGGCACTTGGGAGGTAGACACCCTCTGTTACCGGTACCCACATTCTTGCAACATGGAGATTCCACTCTTAGCAGACGTGACCAAATGCCACTGATGGACCTTTCCTCTGTAGATTTGTCCAATAAAGGCCATCCCTGGCCATAGCCAGCACAATATTCAGTGGCAAAATCACTGTGTGCTGCATGAATATGTCATTCTACATCAGTGGTTCCCAAAGTGGGTAGTACCATCCCCTGGGGGGCGGTGGGACTACCTAGTGGGGCATAAAGAGGCAAAAGGGCAGCAGGGGGGTGCTACAGGTGGGGCCCCTTCAACTGTGTCGTTCACTAATTTACAATAGATCAAGCTATGGCACCATGCTGGCAAATTTGGTGGAAACTATCTGAATTTTTTTCCAGACTTTAAAGAGCTGGTACCGTTGGATCAAATTCATCAGTTTTGTTGAATAAATTTCAACTAAAAAGTTTTAATTTGATTTAGAATAGACGTGCAATTATTTGTTAATGTTTTGAAATTTTATTGTTATTAACTTATTTAGTGAGTCATACAAACCCCTATTTTGAATAATACTTTTTATAGGATAGGATAGGGGGCGCTGGGGTTGAGTTTGTGGAACCAAGGGGGCGGTGGCCCAAAAAGTTTGGGAACTACTGTTCTACAGGTTTATCACAAGCAGCTTTTGTGGATGGTACCAAGCTCAGGTATCATCTTCTTTCTATGTTCTTTCTATCCACTCTGCTCATCATTTTGTAAACTTTTCAGTTATTTTTTTAAAGTTCTAGCGCCTTTCTGAGAACAAGCTCTATCACTCTAACCATTTAATTAATATAACAATTGTGTGATACCAAGTTGGAACTGACACCTGGAAACCCCAGGACCAAGATCCACCAGATGAACAACAGTTACAGGTAAGTGAAACTCTGTTTTTCATCTGAATGGCTTCTATGCAGTCCCACATTGGGAGAGTAGCGAGCTCGCTTACCAGGATGGTGGGTGTGGGACAGTCACCGAAATAAAGACTGCAGTATGGCATGTCCCATGGCTGCATCTCTTGCAGAGTCCACATCCACAGCGTAGTGTTTCATAAACGTGGAGGGCGTGGACCTTACAGATGTCCCGGAGATCTATCTTGGAAGAAAAGGCGATGGAAGCCGAATACGCTCTGGTAGAATGTGGGAGGGATCCTTTGGAAGAAGGATGTAGTTCCCTTGCGCAAGTGACATGAGCACTGCGAAGCACGACCTCCTGGGCCAAAACGGAGTGACAATGATGGCATCTGTCTTGTCGTGTTCAACTTGGCTAGGACCTTGTGAAGTAGAGGTAATGGGGGAAAGAGATAGAAGAGAGCCCCGTTCCAAATTGCTTGAAAGGCATCCCCCAGTGAGCCTGGGCTGGCTCCCGCCCTCGAATAAAACCTGTGACACACGGAGTTAAGGTGTGTGGCAAAAAGGTCTATGTGCCCCACTGACAGAATATTTGGTGGAGACAGTCGTTGCTTAAGGTGAGCTCATGCATTTGATTGGGAAGGCAACTCAGAGCGCCTGCTAACGTGTTGCTCATGCCTGCGATGTGAATCGCCATGAGAGTAGCGTGGTGAGCTATGGCCCATTCCCAAATGTCACTGGCCTCTTTGGAGAGCAAAACGGACCCTGTGCCGCCCTGCTTGCTTATATAATACTGGGCGGTGGAGCTGTCCGTAGTGATCTGAATGTGATGTCCATCCAGGTGCCCTGTAAATGAAGACAGAGCGAGACGTATGGCACAAAGTTCCAATAAATTTATGTGCAACCGGGATTCTAGGTGCGACCATGTATGTACAATGAGCCCCCATCCTGACAGGGAAGCATCTGTGAACACGTGCCTCTCAGGGGAAGGACAATGAAAGGGGACACCCGAGAGGATATTGGCATCATGTGCCCACCATTGCAGGGAGGAAATGACGTATCTGGGAATAGATAGGCGTTTGTACTGGGGATCAACATTGAACCTGAACGCCCGGAGGAACCAGTTTTGGAGCGGGCGCATACGGAGCCGTGCAAACTCTATCACGGCTATGGTGGAGTCCATGAGGCCTAACAGCTGTTGTATATGATAGGCTGTCTGAAAACGTTTCTTAATAAACCTAGCCACCAGTTTTTGAATGGTACGACCTCTTTGTACAGGGAGGAAGGCCCTGGCTTGCTCAGCATCCAAACGTGCTCCAATGAAAGTCTGTACTTGTGCAGGGACAAGTTTGGACTTGGAAAAATTAACTAAAAGACCCAGATTGTTAAGGACGGAAAGGACTAAATCCACTTGTGTGGCCAACTCCGATTGAGACGGACCCACGACTAACCAATCGTCGAGGTAGGGAAATATTACACAACCCTTCAGGGCAAGGTGAGCTACCACAACCGCAAGGCACTTTGTAAAGGTCCTGGGGGCCATGGACAACCCGAAAGGCAACACATTGTACTGGTAACATTTGCCGTTACATTCAAACCTCAGGTATTGGCGACACTCTGTGTGAATTGCGATGTGGAAGTAAGCATCACAGAGATCTAACACCGTGAACCACATATGCCTGTCCAGGAGGGGAAGCACTTCTGGGAGCGAGAGCATACGGAATTTTCTGGTCTTAATAAAGGCATTAAGGTCCTGGAGATCCAGGATAGGGTACTCCCCCCCTTTTATCCACAAGAAAAAAGCGGGAGTAAAACCCGCGGTTCTGGTCGGAACCTCTGAAATAGCCCCCTTAGAGAGGAGACTGTCAACCTCTTGTACAAGTAAGTCAGGGGCCAGTGTTGGAGAGCAGCCCATGGGCCTATGTGGAGGTAACATATAAAACTCTATGAAGTAACCAACATTTATTATTTTTAGAACCCAGACATCATTGGTAATCGAAAATCAAGCATGGTAGAAAGCAGACAGGCGATCAAAAAAACAAACGGACCCATCTAGTCATGCCTGCTTCGGCTTGTTGAAACGGCCCGGAGATCCTCTGGGGCCTTTGCGGTCCCTGGGTTTGTTTTGGAACTTCCTTTCGTGTTGAGGGCGAGGAAAGGAAGGGCAAAATGAAGGTTGTGTAAAAGAACCCTGGAAATGGTATGGGCGGGAAGACTGGTTGGCTTGTTGGCCAAAGTAACGCTGCTTAAAGTCGGGCGCCTGAGGGGTAATCCCTAGAGACTTTGCATTTGTTTTATTCTTTTTCAAGCGATCTAGGAAAGTATCCATTTGGTCGCTGAATAAGGATGTCCCTTCGAACGGAAGGTCCTCGATACGTGACCTAGTATCATAGGGGAGCACAGATTGACGTAGCCAAGCATGTCTGCGAATGACTATGGCGGAAGCAATGGCTTTGCTGGACGAGTCCGCCATGTGGCGTGCCGCCGTGAACTGCTGTCTTGCTAAAGACATGCCCTCGGACTGAATGGCTACCGCCGAAGGATGCTGGTCATCAGGAAGGACGGAAATTTGAGGGGATACACAATCCCAAAGGGAGTATTGATATCTGGCCATGTGTCATGGCCCAGGCTTCAACAGGCGAAACATCATCAGAGGAAGAGCCTGAGCAGGGAGAAATAATGGGCATTCCACCTCAGACAGCTGAGAATGCAGGGCAGGGCGAAGGACAACAGGTAGAAGTAAACACCAGCCCCGCTGAGGAGTTGGAAGTAAACACAGAATCACCTCCTTCGGCACAACCAGATGCAGCTGTAACTCCACAGAAGCAGGACCCACCCAGCTCACCTGACGCCACTCAACAACAGCACAGGCAAAAAGGAAGAATGGAGTTGCAAAGTAAAAGGAGAAGTGCGCATCTACAGGCACTAAGGAGACGGCTCCAAGACTGTGAGTTGTCTGAGGATGAGAACTAAGGCAAAGAGAAACATCTTAAACCCAGGCTTGGAACAGACAGACATTGCAAAAGCAATTGTTGCAAAAGGATCTCTGACTTTTGTTGCTGATGCTCCTAGACTTTGATAAACGGACTTCTGACCCTTGGACCGGACTTTTGACTTCCCCTCTGCACGCCTACTTTATTTTGGTTTCCAGCTCCTGGCGGGACTCCCCCGGATTCCTGCATTCCTGAGATAACAGCCTGCTCTCAAGACCAGTAGCCGGCAGTAACTCGAGACGACCTGGCCTAGCACACCATGACAGCAAGGAAATTGGAAATGCGGAGGCCTACCGCACTACAAGTATAAATTTTTCTAGCGAGGGCATTCAGTTTATGACCCTCTCTATCCTGTGGAGAGGAATGTGCTCCTGACCTATATTTACCAGGCAATGCCTCCACTATTACGGAATTAGGAGGGGGATGCTGGTAAAGGAACTCTCCACCTTCCCTGTGAATCTTATAGAGATTCTCTACTCTTTTGGTGGATGAGGGGACTGAGGCAGGCTTAGCCCAGTTGGTACGGACCACTTCGAGAATGCTTTTTATCATAGGAAGGGCCACAGGGCCTACATCAGGGCTATGGAGGATATCCATAATATCATCTATAGGACCGGAATCCCCCGGTTTAAAATCAATTTTAAGAGCCTTCGCCATGCGGATTAATTGTTCCGCATATAAGCAAACATCTCCCGTAGGAGAAATCGGTTTAGAGTCCCCGACAGTGTCCTCGGGTGAGGGAACTGAAGCGCAGGATTCCTCATCCTCATCCGAACCAGGAGAGAAGGAGGCGTCATATTCGGAATGATCAGTGTCCCTTGATATAGAAGGAGACCTGGATAGAGGAGGCTTGCGAAGCGGCGCTTGCCTTGGACGGACGTAATCTTTGGACTGATCAACAGGATGGCGAGACGGCGTGTGTCGACCCCGACGAGAGCCTTCGGAAGGCGAACGTGAACGGGAGCGACGGTGACGACGACAGTTGACTGAAGAACTCGAGTAAACTGAAGGAGTAGGATATCGGCGTCGAGAAACATCTAGGCGCCGACGGGAGGGAGACCGGCTCCTAGAGGAGTAACGGCACCTCTGAATAACTGGACTGCGTGAGCGAAATGAACGGCTATGTCCGGTGATTGACTGTTTGGATGATGAACGGCGTTTCTGAACGGTTGGAGTACGTGAGCGGAGTGAATGGCTATGTCCGGTAGATGACTGTCTGGATGAAGATTGGTGAGATTGGGAGTGGTGAGAGGTGGATCGGCACCGACGATGAACGGATCAGCTCCGACGATGTGATTGGCTCCGACAAGATGAATGGCTCCTTCGAGTGGATCGGCTCCGATGAGAAGAACGGCTGCGATGAGCGGATCGGCTCCGACGAGAGGATGACCGGCGTCTATGGGAGACGGATCGACTCCGACTGGTGGATTGACGTCAAGAAGAGGATCGGCTCCGACGGGTAGGGCAGCGACGGCGCGAAGTAGACTGATGCCGACTGGATCTGGACGAAGCTGGGCTTCGAGAATGGCGTCAAGAAGTCGATCGACGCCGAGGCCGTTGGCCAGGTTCGAGATGGGACGAACCTTTCGGAGACTCCACCTGGGTCTTTTCGACCGACTGTCTGGAGACCTGTTGGGTGCTCACGGGGGTGTGTGTGGCTGAACGGCACCATCCTGGAGCTCTGCAGGTTCGCCTGAGGCTCTTTATCGTCAGGCCGTGGGGACTTTGTAAGCACCGGAAGCACATCTTTGTAGAGATGAAGGAGGTGCTGTTTAAACTCAGCCGAGTCTTCCTGGGCCCTGCTCGGACATGGAACCAAGGGGGTACCCAGGGAATGAGGAGGCAAATCCTCGATAGTAATGGGCTGCTGCACAGCTACGTCGGAGGCGAGCGACGCCGATGGATGAGTGGCTTGAGATCGGCATCGAGGAGATGCCGAGGGCGATCGGCGTCGAAGAGACTTCGGCGAACGGGAAGGTGATCGGCGCTGGGGCGATCTGGAGCGGGACGCATGGTGCGAAGAGCCGCGGCTGCGGCCATCTTGCGAACCCAGGGCAGTAAACTTTGCCGGTTGAACAATGACCAAAGAGGGCTTCTTAGAAGGACCACCCCGCTTGGATTTTTTTGTTGACGGTCACGCTTCCGAATGTGGCTTACTGGACAAAGGACCAGGCTCAGCAGATTTGCCTCGTGGACGAAGAGACTCCTTGTAGAGATGAGAGAGCAGGTGAGTCGACCGAACCCTCAGGGCCTTGTTAGTAAGTTTGGAGCAACTTTTATAAGTTGCAGGAATGTGGCCTTCTCCCAAACAAAGGAGGCATTCAAGGTGAGTATCAGTCTTCGCCATCTTGGTACCACAAGAGGTACATTTTTTGAACAGTGGAGCTTTCTTGGACTCCATGGCTAGAGGAAGGTGCTGACACGTTCTCTCTCCGTGGCGGCAGAAAGAGAACTGGAGGGAAGAGTGCTCCCTCCCCCTTGGGTCATGTGACTGATGGGCGGGAAGATTGCATGCCCCAAGGGGAGGGGGAGCACTCTCTTAGATTTTGCTAGAAGCTGACAAATCTTATCCGCGGCTGGCCTGCGCCTGCGCAGTCCCCAATGTGGGACTGCATAGAAGCCACAAAGATGAACCAGGGTGCCCGAACCCCTCTCTCGGGGTTACCGCACTTGTATTCCCAGCAATGTATTAAGAGTTTGAAAATGTTATAAAAATACTGTTCGCACTTTCTATGTATTCCCACCGATGTATTAAGAGTTTGAAAACGGTATAAAAAATACTGTTCACACTTTGTTTGGCCCCTTTAGCTGTGAAGATGTCTTCCAACCATTTTTTAGCCATAGTATCCAAAAACCCTTTTAAAGCGGGTTTTTTATAACATTTCCAAATTCTTGATACATTGCTTGGAATACCTACTGTGGTAACAGCCTAAGGCTGGCAGGGAGGCCGGCCCAAACCCATCTGGGACAGCAGAGGGTGGGCAATCCAGTGCAGCAAAGGGGAAATCCTCACACTGCTAGCGAGCCATTTAATTGACCCGACCAAAATCTTCCCCAGCTCTACAGCACACTTGGTAGAGAGAAGGTGCCTAGAACCACACACCGCAGTCCAAAAGGAGGCACACTCTGGACTTTGTAAAGGGAGCTAGGACACTTTGGAAGATCACCTCAAAGTACAGACAGGTCTGTGAGGGAGACGGCCATCCTTAGTGCACGCGGGATATTCTGAGTCAGCTGCAGCTGCCAAACACTCTTCCACTCAGAGCATTTTAGAGTGTCCAGGGCACCAGAACAACTGACCAGAACCTTCCTGTCTGGTGGGTGAATCAGCACAAGCTGACAAAGCCAGCCCCACCCCAACTGAAACTGTTGCTATCTGGCTAGCCAAGAACAACCATGGATCCAGGAGCAACCCCCAAGATGCAGCCCTCGACTTCCAGGCGAGTCGTGTTTCCTCTCTCTTGTCTGGATTAAGTTTCAGCCAGTCCCCCACCCCCCAATCCAGACCATCACTGATCTCAGGCACTAGCTCAGGGTTGCTGCTGCCTCCCCAGCTCTGGATGGAAATGAGAGGCAGAGCTGGGCATCATCTTGCCACTGATGACAAAGGAGCTGAAACCCCTCTGGGGGAACCCGCCCAAAGCCCCAGGCAGTTTCATGCCAATGTTAAACAACACAAGGCAGTAAAACAGAAGCACCTGAGAGACCAGAAAGATTTGAAGAGCTGAAGTTCCCTTCGTCAGATACAAGTCAGAATGGAGATAATTGATTCCTTATATCCCAGTAGCCCTGACCTGGATGGCCCAGGCTAGCCTGATCTCGTCAGATCTCAGAAGCTAAGCAGGGTCAGCCCTGGTTAGTATTTGGATGGGAGACCACCAAGGAATACCAGGGTTGCTGGGAAGGGGAAGGCACTGGCAAACCACCTCTGTTAGTCTCTTGCCATGAAAACCCCCTAAAAAGGGGTCACCATAAGTTGGCTGCGACTTGATGGCACTTCACACACACACACACACACACACACACACACACACACACACCAGTAAGAAGGTGGGAGGGATGTTGTAAAGAACGCTTTTGAAGGATGCAGAGGTATAATGCATGTTGTAATCAGCTTGATTAAAGCAGTGGGGAAATGCTTGGGGAGTGAAAATTAGCATCTGTAGAGAGATAGGAATTCTATTTCCCTATTCAGCCCTGGGGTGTTCATTATTCTGAACTTGTGAATGAACTCAAGCTCAGCAATCTCACGTTTTAAACTCCCCTTGAAGCTTCTCTGTTTGAAGACTGCTTGAAGATTTGTTTGAAGATTTGTCTCTCAAAAACATCTATCTCAAATACCTTGGCTAGTCCCTAAGGTGCTCCTGGACTCCTGGCAAGACCCAGCTGTTCTACTGCAGACCAACACATCCACCCTCTGAAACCATCATCCTAAGGCAGCATTCTTCTAGCATTCGGACCAACCTTTAACTTCCCAGGTGGCAGGATAAGGACCTACTGAACTGCCAGCATGTGGCAATATAGCCAAGTAATATCAGCCATGTGGCAACACAGGAAGAGGAGGAGACTGAGTTACAACCTCCCCCATCTCAAGACCAGGAATGGGGGCAGCAGTTCAAGAGATCCAAGGCAGGCAAGCACCAGAAGGGGCCCCCCAGTGCAGAGCAAGCTAAGCGCTTCGTCAGACCCATCCTGCTGCCCCTCTCTGAGTGTGTGCAAAGAGAGGCGGGGGGGGGGGGGAGAGAACACACACTCTCACTGCCTCTCCGCGCAGGGGCTTGCAGCCAACAAGTTGAATGCCACTGTCACAGGGAACAGAGCAAATTCCCCTGACGCCCACAAGCCACAACAAGAAGCAGCAGCCCCCCTCTCAGATACACCTCCAGAAGGAATAAAGCATGGAGCCATACAGTCTTGTCTGCTTAGGCAAGTCCAGAAGATGCTATCAGAAGCTGCTGAGAGATCCAGCAGAGTCTATCTACTGATGCAGGTTATTCACCATAGCGACCAAAGTTGTCTCTGTCTTGTATCAAGGCCAGAACAGGGTGGATCTAGCTCATCAATATCCTCCAGGAATTCCGGAGAGGCTCTTCTGCCATATGTTTGAGCACCTGATGCAGAAATGGAATACTGGAACCCAGATAAAAACAATCAAGGTTAGAAGGATGGAGTTCTTTGTCAGCAGTAGTTTCACCAAACCTTCTTTCGATATGCTGGGAGTTTTCCAAATGACAATGATTTCCTTGCTGTGGTTACCCTGTTGCGGCAACAGACGACGATTCAGTGTACTGGCAACAGGGCTTCCACATAGTAAGTTGTCCTCTATTTTCCTTGCCCTGTTCCTTGCAGATGTCATTTCCTCCCTACACACCAGAGGTTTTGCTAGATTGCTATTACGTTGCGATAATCTATTGCCATGATCTTCTAGTTCACAGCTTTCACTAAAAAAAAAAACACTAAGTCTCTTGCACTTTTGTTAGTTTCCTCTTATAACTCCACAACAACTGGGCTATATCTTACTTCTTTTTTAAGCGAAAGCTTGGAACTAGAAGATCATGGCAATAGATTGTTGCAATGCTATAAACTATAGCAATCTAGCAATTACTAATTTTTAAAAAGTCCTACTCTGTGTGTAGGAATGGGGTCCATGAAGAGCTGGGATAGGGAAAGAGCTGCCCTGCTAGTCTTATTGTCCCAAGGAGAACCGAGAGGGCTTTGGTAGGCGGGACAAGGTCAGTGGAGGGGCCTCTCGCAGTACCCAGACAGGTGCCCAGTTCTGACCAGTGGGCTGCAATTCAGCACCTCAGCCGCTCTGAGGAATAAGCCAGAAGAAGAGAGGGAAATGAATTGAGAAAGGAGAGGCAGAGGAGTAGAAACCTGACTGGAAAAGTGAGGAAAGAATGCAAAAATGGGCTGCATTATGAATGGTGGTGAGCATGGCTAGGCAAGCAGAGATCTCAGAACATCTGGGGACCATGGAAATTATCAACATGCCCCAAGTATGGAACTCACTGGGGGCAGGATCCTTCCTTGTTGCCCTCCCCATCATCTTGGCAATAGGGTTGCCAATTCTAGGTTGGGGCATTCCTGGAGACTTGGGGGTACAGCCTGGGGAGGGGAGGGTTTGGGGAGAGGAGGAGCCTCAGCAGGGTATAATGCCACAGAGTCCACCCTCCAAAGCTGTCCTTTTCTCTAGGGGAACTGATCTCTGTGCTCTGCAGATCAGTTCTAATTCTGGGAGATCTTGAAGCCCCACTGGGAGGCTGGAAACCCTATCTGGCAAGGACCGTAACCTTTGGGCATGTTGCAGAAGGGAAACCGAGGCTGGGATTAAAGTAGTTGCCCTGATCTGAATCAGAGCCTTCCAGGTTCGCAGCTCAGCTGCTTGTTTGGGTCCAACACATTATCTAAGAGGTGAGAGAATTCTGGACATTCAGGCAGCTAGTGGGCATGTCATATTATTAATGTAATACACTTCCTCCCTATAGCAAATTCCAACAGATAGCCAACTTTGGCACAGATCTCTCCCAGCTTTTCAATTTACCACTTGCAGGGAGCCTTTTCCATGGGTGAGCGTTGGTAAAGCCGAGACACACAACAGACCCCGGCAAGCGTGCAGTCAGGAATTCAATCAGCACATCCTCCATGACGTTTAGATGGGTTCTTGCTGATTTGCTCCGTCAGCTCCTCTGCCCTGGGTGGTCCCAGAAGCTTTCGAATGAACAGTTCCACCACAACTGCAAACACTGCACAACATGTACTTCTTTTGCACAGAGCAACTTGAAAAACAAGAGCCTTCCATGATGATCTAGAGGAAAATATATTGGGAAGGAACAACAGCTGCCTGCCAAGCGCAAGAGTGTTTGCTGGTAGACCACGAAGTGCCTCTTTGCTAAATTATATCATAAAACCTAGCAAATGACTTATTACCTGCTGCAGCCAGGGCAATGAGGAAATGTTCTCATCCCACTAACAGAAAAATTACAGCTGGCATTAGGCGGGTGCCCGCTCAAAAGCCCAGCCCGGTTCCCAAGATTTACAGCGCCACTTATATTACCAGGCACAGGGGTCTCCAACTGCAGGCCCACATTTGACATTCATGGTCTTTTCTTACCATTCTAACCAATCATGGTCTTTTCATAATGAAATTTCTGACCTGCCTGCAATTCCTAAATGAGAAATAAAATGTGTCCTTGCTCTAAATGAGCCCACTACACTCAACCACCTCGGGAGCAGAGCCACACCTGGGGCTTAGGAAGAGACACCCGGAGCATCAGGTGGTGGTTTTGTGGAAGGGCTCATGCCATTTAGATGTGAAGTCAAGAGGCTTGTCAGATGTGATGGGAGGGGGCTGCTGCCCTCTCAGCCCCTTCTCCAGCTGCTAGCTATTGAGACCGTAGAAGTCAAAAGGCGCCACTGACATCCAAGCCCACCCGACTCTGGGCCCCAGTCACCAGAGTGTGAAGGTGAGATGAGACCTCCAGCCGGTGTGTGTGTGTGTTAGACACAGCTGTCGAAGAATGACAACGATAAGGTTGTAGAACACAAGGCCAGGGCCAAGATGGAGGGAGCGTGACCTAAGCAACAGGGTTCCAGAGCCCCATTTGGATCCCACAGGCTCATGCATCCTTATTTTCTTGAAACTCAGTTACTACACACATTGTGACCAGCAGCTGACTGGGTGGAATGACTCGATTGAACTGGGCCTCAGATTCTTGCCTTCGCAGGGAGGAAGCCACAAAGAAATGAGGCCGGTGACAGAGTGATCCTGTTTGGAAACCTGGGACATGTAGATGAAGCAATGGGGTAACTGTTATGGTGGGCCTCTGTGATCAACTACCAGTTCAACAGGGAAGGGGCCACCGCAAATGGCGAAACTGGTCAGTGTGGATCTAGCCACTTCTCTGCTGGCCCCTAGATTGTTTCAATAAGTCAAACACAAAACTCTGGTAGGATGCTCCTCTCCCTTTGACAGGACAGGACAGATAAGTGTCTCACCAGATGGTCACACAAACACTGGTTCAGCTGCCACTGAATATACGGCTGCCGGTATTCACTCCAAATGGCTGAGCGCCATGAAATATGTCTTTGGATAGTTTGCGATGCAATCACTGCTGGACTACTTCGAGACTTCCTTAGATTTACGCATGATTTCCCCAATTTTTAGACGTCACTTTGCTCTCCCCCCACCCCGTGTTTCCTGGATGCTGTTTTACCACAAGGCTAACGCCTGTGTCAAGCCCAAATCGACTGTGACTTCTGTGCATAGTTTTAACTTTGCTTTTGTCTCACCACGCCCCCATTCTCACTTCCCCTTCCCCCTCCTTTCCAGCCTTCACCCAACCCCAAAACATGAAGCCAGCTTCCCCCCTTTCTTTTGTTGGTGAGTGAATGGTCAGAAATTGCCATTCAACTTGTCCTCCTTGTCCGCCCCCCTGCCCATTTTTAATTGTGCTTTTAAAATTTTGTTTCTGGGTACAACATTAGCAACGAGCAGAAGAAAATCTTTTTAAAACCGAGGCTTGAATTTCTCCCCCCCCCCTTTTAGATTGCTCCATTTTTTATGTTGTTGTTCTTAAAATGCTTTTTTATGTGGCAGTTGGGTTTTGGAGGGCGGGAATTTTCTCTCACAGTAAGCTCTACAAAGTAAGCCAATTACAAAGCAGCATTTAAAGGGGCAGGACTTGATTTCAGATTGGAGACTGCTGGTGCAGAGACTCCCAACAGGAAAGTGTGGGTCCATCAAGCAAGGAACCTCAGGTAAAACTCCCGTGCACCTCAGTTTTGGAGGGAAATCTTTGCAGAAATTTCAAAACTTACACATCAAAACATATATGTTACACCTGCATTGGCCTTACTATCAATATGGGGGGAGCATAACCAAAGGGCAAAATCTAAAGGATTGATAGTGTTCATGTGGTTATAGCAAGAAACTGGAAAACAGCAGAACTCTTAACGTTACGCTCTTGGTATTCTGAACTGTGGCAAATAGCCATGGCAGAAAAATTAACACACCAACTTAGAGTTATCAAAGGTAAGGCCAATATACTGAATTTTTATGAAACATGGCATGACTTCATCTCATATACAAACCAGAAAGAAATTCAACATATATCCAAACCATTTCAAAGATTATGGGAAATGAATTAAAGTTATTACGACCCTTCCTGTACTCCTTTCCCCCCCCATTCCTAACTGTATTAACCATCTAATTCGTAATTGTACTCCTCCTACACTTGTATATTTATCTATTTGTTTACAAGAATACTAAGCCACTGACCATAAGTGCGGCAAAGATAGCTTTCCTTTTTTTTAATTGTTTTTGTCTTGTTTGTTTGATAGTCTTATATTATTTGTTTATATGTTTGTGAATTGTGATTGTATTTATATATGTTAATAAAAAATTTAAAAAACAAAAAACAAAACAAACAAAACAAAAAACTCTTGTGCATAAATGACCACTGAGTGATTTCTAGCCATGTACACCCAGGATTATATTACAATTTGCTCTCTCTCTCTTTCTCTCGAAAAGAAAAGAGGGTGACTTACCTTCAGCAGCTCTTTTGAAAAAGACCTTGCAGCTCCCACAGGTGAGAGCTCCATAGTGGCACCCGGAAGCTTCATCCCCACAGATCAAGCACGTCTTCTGCGGTGGGAAGTAATAGTCAATGGGCAGCATGTGCTCCCTGGCCGACTCCAGCCTTTGGGTGCAAAAGAGAAAGGAAAACAAACCATCAGCAGAGGCGGCACCGGCCTGAGAGAGCAAGACCGGCACGCGTGAGCTTGGCGAGGATCAGCGGCCGCGCTGGGCAGAGCACGGGATCAGACCCAGAGCAGGACAAGTGGTCTGGACCTTCATGCGTGCTTTCTGACCCACCAAGCTAAACGCCCCTCCCCAAGCGGCCCAGCAGGGGCTTCCTCAACCTTGCTTGGGTTGTCTACCTGGGATTACAAAATCAAAGAGCTCTCAAATACCTGGCAAGCCACTGGGTAAGGCCAGAAGTCCCAGGTGCCATTCCTCTCTCTGGAGCAGAAGACAGAGGTTGGAATGGATTCTGACTTCTCTTCTCTTCCAGCAAGCAGGAGGTCATAAAAGCAGGCCCCTCACTGACTGGCACGGAACAACCCATGGCTGCCAATGCCATTTTAGACAAGAATTTAGCAGCATAGAAACAGCTGCAATTGGGCCCGCAGCACGGTGGCACCAGGCGCTCTTGCCCCCCTTATCTTTTCACGTGCAAAAAACAGCCCTCACGAAAAGGCGCATGAAGGAGGGTAGGATCACATGGTGCTGCTGCGTTGTGTGCCTGAACACGACCCCACGGCCATTTTTAAACTGCTGAATTCTTATCTAAAATTGCATCAGTGGCTGCGGGTTATTCCATGTCCACCTGTAATATGCAGCTTGGCTCAGAGAAAAAGGGGGGAAACCCTGCAAACTAGACACAGTGCCCTACAAATCCAGTTGCACCACAAAAAATTAGATGAATACTGTTCCTCTACTTAAAGACCGATGGATTCACATTCTAGCTGTATCTGAAGAAGTGAGCTGTGGCTCACGAAGGCTCATACCCTACCAGAAAATATTTTTGTTAGTTAAGGTGCTACTGGACTCTTGCCCTTTTTGACTACTGTCAACCTGTAATAGTTATTTAAAGTGTATTTTCTGGAAGCGCATCACCAAGCACATACAGTTTGGAGTCCTTAAGACAGTGGGCACGTTTTAAATGAGCACTGTGCGAGAAGTGATATTGCCAGATGAGACAAGAAGATGACGAGGATACAGACATCACAAGATTATGGAACACGCTGGCTTTTGCATGAGAAGGTTTTATCCTACACATTTCAAGAATATACAGGGTGAGTATTTATGATGGCTTGAATCAGAGTCTCTGAAACATCCCGGAATTTCAGGAGAAGCAAGTGCTGCAGATGCAGAAACGCTGCCAGCAATTTCAGAACCACAGGTGGGCCCTGGAGAAACCTTTTTCTTTGCCTGAATTCTGACAGCTGCAAATATCACAGCAGTACTCATTTCGAGTGCCCGAGTTTGGTGGCCCTGATGTTCCTGATCGGCCCTCCAGAATTCTGCTTTCTGAGCAAATCATTTTGGGAGAAGAGAGCCTGCCTGGAAGTTTAGCGCTGGTTCTCATTAACTAAGTCCCTCCACATTAATTAGTAATAAAAGAGAGTTTCTTGCCCCTAAATTAGTGATAAGATTTGGAACTGCCAAACAAACCTCTTCTGTTATCCACCCAATTTGAGATCCTCAGTTCCTTAGACAACATCCTGGGGCTCAGTTCAGAAGGACGGCTATACTGAGTCCCCTTCTGAGTGGTGGGCACTCTGCACCAGGCAGCAGCCACCACACCATTTCTTGCACCACTGGGGCAACTGCCCAGAAGCAGGAGCCTCTGTCCAGGTCCTCCAGCCTGCCATCCACTGTTCACACTGACCCTTTCAGCATCAACTCCTCCCTTTCCCCCTGACATTGAGAACTGACACTTAAAAGGCCCGTAGTGTAATTCACATCAAGACATGATCCCTCCTTGCCTACTGGCCCCATAAAATTCCCCAGTATGGTTCCCACCTCTGAGTTAGGAAATTCCTGGAGGTTTGGGGTGGAACATTGAGGGTGGAGCCTAGAGAGGGCAGGGTTTGGGGAGGAAAAGGAGCTTAGCAGGGGATAATGCCATAGAGTCCAACCTCTGAAGCAGCCATTTCCTCCAGGGGGGCTGTTCTCTAGACTGGAGATCAGTTGTAATTCTGGGAGATTGCCAGGCCCCGCCTGGAGGTTGGCAACTCTTATCACATGTGTATTTGGCAATGTGGGCTGCAACCCACAAAAGCTCATACGGAAATAAATTCTGTTAGTCTTTAAGGTGCTGCAAGATTTTGTTCTATTTTGCTACAACAGATCCACCCCACCTTGGGTGCTGCTGCCAGGCAGAAAGATGGGTGGCCACCGGCACCCAGGCTGGTGACACAAGAAGCCAACGGGGACTTCCTTGCCCCTTGCATCGCCCAGGATCAGCCCAGTGCTTTTCTGCCTGGGCAACCAGCTGCTGCCCTAGCCACCCTTGGCATCTGCTGGGCACCAGCCTGCTCCTATGGACTGGGTTGTCACGGGAGGCAGAGGGGAGCCCCACCCCACCCAGTATGAATGAGGCTTCAGGCAAGGAGGAAAGTGCTGCCCAAGCAGAGGCAGGGGAGGGGCTGGGGCTCAGTTTGTAGAGCATCTGCTTGATGAGAGAATAACAGGATGAGAGACTATACACAGAGTTCGTGGCATGAGAACCAGAACTCTGACCTGTAGCCAATCTCTGGCCTGGGTCCTGCCAAGAGCCTGTCTTCAGGTGACTTTGGTCAGAACCTGACACCAGGCTCAATCCCCTGCATCTCCAGTTAAAGGGACTAGGCAAGTAGGTGATGTGAAAGACCCCTGCCTGAGACCCTGGAGAGCCACTGCCGGTCTGAGTAGACAATACTGACTTTGATGGACCAAGAGTCTGGTTCAGTAGAAGGCAGCTTTGTGTGTTCATGTGTTCACGTGTGCTCTTCCTACAGGTTCTGGAAATAAACTGAGACTGCCAGGAAAGGTGTTTTGGCCTTCCCTCCATGCCTGGGAGAATGCAAAGGTGTGACACCCCACCTCTTACCTGCGCCCCAAGAGTCAGTAAGAAAAAGGGAGCCCCTCTTCACACACACACACAGAATGGGACTGTCCAGGTGTCCGAATATGGCACAGCTAGGGTTGCCAAACTCCAGGTGGTACCTGGATATCTCCCAGAATTACAACTGATCTCCAGACAACAGAGATCAGGTCCCCTGGAGAAAACGGCTGCTTTGGAGAGTGAGCTCTATACCTTGTTGAGGTCCCTTCCCTCCCCAAATTCCACCTTCCCCAGGATCCACCCCCAAATCACCAGGAATTCCCCAACCCGGGGTCGGCAACAGTGGGCACAGATCCGAGGCTCACAACCCTTTTCCTCTTCTGAAGCTCTCAGGTCCAGCAAAGGGGCCGTTTCTGTGCCGCCACCACCCATTACGCCCCTCACAACCGATCCCTGTGCTTCTCTGTATACTTTTCAGTTTTGCACTGAAATGCCCCAAACCGAACCTCTGAGTCCCATATCTGCATCTCCCACTTTCCCCTCTGTGTATAAAAATCTTGCTGACTGAGCCCTAATAAAGATGTTTGTTTCAGGTGTCACAAGACCTTTCAGATCCTACACACAGTTCTGTGCTGCAAGGCACCCCCAGCTCCAGCTGCCTGGGGGGAGGGATGTGTGGGTCACAGAACTGCACACACACCAGAGGACTCTTATCGCCAGACTGGAGGGAGGAATTCAGCTTCCTGCAAAAACACAGGGGGACAAAACCTGTCTCCCAGCTGACAGCTCACCCATACTTTCAGCCAGCCTGTTCCTCATGCCATCTTCCGGCTGGGGCTCTGTTTCTGCCATGCCACCATAGAATCACAGAGTTGGAAGGGACCACCAGGGTCATCTAGTCCAACCCCCTGCACAATGCAGGAAATTCACAACTACCTCCCCCCCATACCCCCAGTGCCCAGAAGATGGCCAAGATGCCCTCCCTCTCTTGAACTGCCTAAGGTCATAGAATCAGCATTGCTGACAGATGGCCATCTAGCCTCTGCTTAAAAACCTCCAGGGAAGGAGCACTTACCACCTCCCGAGGAAGCCTGTTCCACTGAGGAACCGCTCTGTTAGAAAATTCTTCCTAATGTCTAGATGGAAACTCTTTTAATTTAATTTCAACCTGCTGGTTCTGGTCCGACCTTCTTGAGCAACAGAAAACAACTTGGCACCGTCCTCTATATGACAGCCCTTCAAGTACTTGAAGATGGTTCTCATCTCCCCTCTCAGTCTTCTCCTTTCCAGGCTAAACATACCCAGCTCCTTCAACCTTTCCTCATAGGACTTGGTCTCCAGACCCCTCACCATCTTTGTTGCCCTCCTCTGGACACATTCCAGCTTGTCTACATCCTTCTTAAATTGTGGTGCCCCAAACTGAACACTAAGTGAGGTAATCGTTCACCTGAAGGGTGCATCCCACCCTCTCCTCTTTGTATTCAAGATCACAACAGAAAAAGAGCAGAAGCCCCAACAAGGATGGCTCTGCCTGGGCCCCTCCCCCAGACTGCGTGGGTGTCTAAAATAACAGCAACAACAGCACTATCCTGTCTATGACTTGAATTTGCTGGTTGTCCTCTTCTCTTTTCCTTGTATGTTTTGTGTAGCGTGTTGTTGATATGTTGTTTAATCACAAACGGTCTTGAATGCAATGGTAGAAAGTTGGTTTAAAATGTATCAAATAAGACAATCAGCATTAGCTACGTGTTCAGAGCAACGAGCCTAGTGCCCAGGACAGGAATGGCCCGCCTTGGCAGGGTCCCGCCACGTTCTTGGCCAATTTCTGGACATTTATAAACCAATGTTCAAATTTATAAACCAAGTCACCATCAAGGTACTGAGGGATCTGCAAGTGAAGTGTCCAGCCACTTGACTGTGGGGTGCTTTGCATGTCCCTCAGAGATGAAACCATGTGACACATAATGCCTACCGTCCCTCTCCCCAACACACTCACATTGCAAAAAATATTTGCAGAACTGCTCCAAGAATTTGTGGGGTTTGGATATGTGTGTTCTAGTGATGTCCCTGGCTAATCCTGCAGACACCCCCTCATGTCTCAAATCAACTGGGCTCTGGGAGGCCGTGGCCACCCCATCCAACCGCCTCTTCCACTCTTAAACACCCAAGTCACAAGCAGAGATTCAAACCTACCGTTCCATTGCCTTTGGGAGGCTTTGCTCCAGGACCGGATGAAGACAACAAACGACAGGCCTGAAAAGATGCCATTTATGGTTGAAAGTCAACCATTACACTCGTGAACTGCAGACAACCTCAACGTAGCAAATTAACCCTACACCTTTGATATTTACACAGATAAACAGAAGCTTGGGAGAATAAAACCCTGCATGAAAATTAGTGGTAGATGTGTGGTACAAAGCTAAGGAAATGAGCACAAGCGTATGAATCAGGGCCATCTCCTGAGCCAGTGGAATCCAGTGAGATAAATCACTTTTGCTTCCACAGCACCCCAACCAGTTCTGGAGTCAGCAGGATGCTGCTTGATAAGCCACCACTTGACAGCTTCTCCATTTGCCAGGGAAATTTTCCATGCAAAGAACAAAAAATTGGGGCAGTAAAGCAACCCATATGTGGTTGGGTTGGAAGCTCGGGGTGGGGCTGGGACTTGGTGCATATTCATCTGGAGCCGCTTCCATTCATTGCTTTGTGTTCCACTCTTCCCTCAGTGGGTCCTCGGGGAAGCTCCCATTATAAAAAGCAAAACAGAAGAACTACCAACACAGTAAAATAAGACATGAGCAGCTCAGGGAGGGAAAACACAAACCATGTGGGAGACAATATGAGGTGGCAGGATCAATCCCCTCAAAAATATCCTCAGCTAACTAACCAGAAGAGTCTTTCAACCACACATGTGCCACCAATGAAAAGGCCCTGCTTAGACCAAGGAGCCTGGAGCAAGGCCTCATTGGCTGGTCGCAGGACACTTTTCAGGACTCAGAGCCAACAGAGAAGAGGGTTGTTAATTGCAGCAGCATGTGAAAAGTACAGACAGATGCACTAACAGGGATTCATTTTGGTCACTGAAAAAACTGACCAAAACCACAGGCGCCAGTAAAGGGGAGAACCGTCACACACACACCCCTCCCCAGCCTGCCCAGGATAGGACTCTGCGTGGTGCTAAGGCCCCAATGGGAACAGCCCTGCTTGCTCCAACACACCCAGCCTGATGCCTCCACAGAAACCGCTGCTGTGAAGGAAGGAGATGCCTTCCTCGCACTCCCGATGTGTGGTGCAACCTCTGATTAGACAACTGACATGGCCACTCCGGAACCAACCTGGAGGACACACCGTCACAGTCCCTTTCCTTTACGCTAAGCTGGAATTATTGTCAAATATATGTTAATATTTTAAAGCTTTGTAAATCAGTAATGCCCTGACCTGGATGGCCCAGGCTAGCCTGATCTCATCAGATCTCAGAAGCTAAGCAGGGTCAGCCCTGGTTAGTATTTGGATGGGAGACCACCAAGGAATACCAGGGTTGCTGTGCAGAGGAAGGCACTGGCAAACCACCTCTGTTAGTCTCTTGCCATGAAAACCCCATAAGGGGTCGCCATAAGTCGGCTGCGACTTGACGGCACTTTACACACACACAAATCAGTAATATATTTCCACCAAGTGCAGGAGCTTTCCCCAAAGGTGTGGATGACGGACATTGGGGGTGGTGCGGGAGGGCTCGGGCTTCCATTCTTTCCACCAGCTTGACTGGGACATTTGTGCACAGGCCAAACAGCGATGGAAGAGTTGGCTGCGGAAGGGTATTGCTCGCCCAGGATGAAGTCTGAGCACCACTGAAGTGCCGGTAAGGCGAGTTTTTGCTCACCAGAGCAGAGTGAACTGCAAGAAAGACACGTCCTTCCTCTGGAGCAGCCAAGCAATGACTGCCGATCCAGAAAGGCCATTACTGAGCCCAGCAGGAGGAGGCCTGGTGCAGGCAGCTCCCAACCAGTTTCAGCTCGCCATAAATCTCTTCCCAAGCCTTCTACACAACAGGTATGCTGCCCTTCTCTTCAGGAATTCATTAGGAGGGTCTGACTCTGTCCCAGGCAGTGGGGCGGCCCAGGAGTCACAGAGCTTTATTGAGGCAGAAGGAGTTTCCCTTTCTCCCTTGCATTTCTTGTTCCGCAGTCAAGTACAGTGAACCCTCCTAGGAAAAACTCAGCGTGGAATCCTGAATGCCCACCCTGCCTTCAATTTGGCAGACAGCTCCAACCGTTCAGGGATGGACAAGCTGCGGGAATAGATCTCCCCCTGCCTTCTGCATGCATGAACGTCTCAGACATGAAACCCCTTCAAGAACTCAGGAGGAGACAAATGGGCTGCCGTGCCAGGAATGCCCCTGTGGGCCAGCAAGACCTGCCACGCGCGGTGCCCAGAACTCTTTCAACAAGTATGGTTTTGCTTCCCATTCTCCATTCCATACCTGTCAACTTCTTTCTCCCTCACCATGCTGTCTATGCCAGCTCGACTGCAGAATGGGCTAGTGTCAGCCCTTGGCCCACAGAACCAGAAATCACCACAAAGTCATATAGAGTCCAAACAGATGGCTTTTACTGGTCAAATAGGCATACAGTGCAAACGAATAAAATGACAGCTATGAGAGACTCACTAGCTGGGAGATATTATAAGGCAGGAAAGGCGGGAGATTACACGCATAGGCTGAATACAGTTTCCCAGGAGCTGAGTTCCCAGGCCTAGGTATGCGACCTTGGGGGGCAGACAATACAGCGCAGAGACAGAGGCAATAACGAAACCGAGATAGCAGCCTGACATTCTGCTCCCCTTAAGGCCCCCTCCCAGTTCGCAAGGGGGCTGGCCTATCCGGGTAAGCAATGTGAAAGGCGTCGACGAGGTCGGGGGCGGAGACATCCCGTGCGCGCACCCATTCGTCATAGGCAGGGGGGAAATGTTTCCAACGGACTAAATATTGCAGGTTGCCATGGTGAACACGGGAGTCAAGGATCTTGGAGACTTCGAAGTGTTCCTCCCCCCCCACCATGATGGGTTGCGCAGGAGGTGGGTCCGGATGCCACTGTGGAGAAGCAACATGGGGTTTGAGGAGGCTAATGTGGAAGACAGGATGCACACGCCTCAAGGATTTGGGGAGAGCCAGTTCCACCGTGACAGGGTTTATGACCCGGGTGATGGGGAAAGGGCCAATGAATTTACCACTGAGCTTATGGCACGGTTGGGTGGAACGGAGATTTTTGGTGGAAAGGTAAACCAAAGCACCCACTTGCAGATCACCCCCGGGGGAGCGATGTTTGTCAGCTTGCGCTTTGTATTTACGTTTGGCCCGGTCGAGGTTGCTAACGAGCCAGGGCCAAGTGGTACGGAGGGCGTGTGCCCAGGAGGCAATGTCGGGGTTCCCCTCCCCCTCCACATCATCTGCAGGAGCGATGGGACTGAAATCTTGCCCATACACAGCAAAAAATGGGCTAAAACCTGTGGATTGATGCATGGCATTATTGTAGGCATATTCTGCTAAAGGTAACAGTTCCACCCAGTTATCCTGGTGGTAGTTAACATAACAGCGTAAATAACATTCAAGTACAGCATTGACACGTTCAGTTTGACCATCAGTTTGAGGATGGTATGCACTAGACAACCCTTGTTCCACTCCCACCAACTTGAGGAAAGCTTTCCAAAACTTAGAAACGAAACCACTTCCGCGGTCACAAATTATCTTACGCGGAAACGAATGTAAACGAAAGATATGCGTCACGAAGAGACGGGCCAGTTTCTGAGCAGAGGGGATCCCTGCGCATGGAATCAAATGTATTTGCTTAGAAAACAAATCAGTAACAACCCACAACACAGTTTTACCCCCACTGAGAGGGAGATCAGTCATGAAGTCCATAGCAATCACTTCCCAAGGTTTGCTGGGCGTTTCAAGAGGTTGTAGCAGTCCCGGGGGTTTGCCCTGCGAACGTTTCGCAGCGGCACAAACGGGACAGCTGCGGATGAAGGAGTCAATGTCGGAACGCATTCCCCCCCACCAGAACTGTCTGCGCAATAAGTGAAGGGTTTTCAGAAACCCAAAGTGCCCAGCTGTTTTGGCTCCATGGGCTAAATGTAAAACGTCCTTCCGGAGAGCCTTGGGGACATACAATTTCGAGTCCTTGTACCAGGATCCTCCTTGTTCCAAAACACCAGGAGGTAGGGTATGAGCGGAACGTTCTAAAAGGCACTGGTCCCGAAGGACAGTTAAAAAGGACTCGGAGATGGGGATTTTGGAGGGGGGCCCCCCGTCGGCCGTGGAGCTCTTAGAAACAGTTATGGGGCTAGTGCTTACGTGCGGCGGCGCGCAGACTGCAGGCGGCTGGGCGGTCGGAGGGGTAGGAAGGGCGGGAACTCCGGTTTGTTGCGGTGGCGGCTGGGCAGCCGGTTGGGCTGGCGGAGCTTGTAAGTTGGGTAAGGTGTGCTGATGCTGGGATCGAGTTTGCACAGCCAGCATAGGTAGGGCCCCACGTTGCATAGGGGTGAACAGAGAGTTGGTGGGTCTCTCGAGTTTTACCGGATATTGTGGTAAACGGGAGAGGGCATCCGCGAGAACGTTCTGCTTCCCAGGGACGTGCTTCAGGGTGAAACGGAACTGAGCAAAGAACTCCGCCCACCGTTGTTGTTTCGCCGATAGCTTATGGGACCCCGTGAGGGCAGCTAGATTTTTGTGATCGGTCCAAACCTCAAAGGGGACTTTAGACCCTTCCAAGAATTGTCGCCATAGAGTCAGTGCATGATGAACTGCTGAGGCCTCTTTCTCCCAGATGGGCCAGTTTAATTGAGCGTGCGCAAATTTTTTTGAAAAGTAAGCGCAAGGGTGAAGAAGACCATCCGGTCCTTGCTGGAGGAGAGCCCCTCCCATGGCTACATCGGAAGCATCGACTTGCACAATGAACATTTGATTTGGGTCTGGGTGCTGTAGCACCGGCTCCGAAGTGAAGAGGCGTTTGAGGGCCAGAAAGGCGGCTTGGCATTGCTCAGTCCATAGGATTTTTGCGGAGGGCAAGGCAGCCGAGCTTACTTTTCCCTTAGTTTTCAGTAGGTCCGTAATGGGTAGAGCCACCTGGGCGAAGTTAGGGATGAATCCTCGATAGAAGTTTGCAAATCCCAGAAATTGCTGTACTTGCTTACGGTTGGTGGGGGGAGTCCAATCGAGGACGGCTTGGACTTTGGCGGGGTCCATGCGAAGACCTTGGTGGGAGATGATGTATCCCAAAAACGTGAGTTTGCTTTGGTGAAATTCGCACTTAGCTAGTTTTGCGAAAAGTTGATGGTTACGCAGGCGTTGCAGAACTTCCCTGACCAGAGCCACATGCTCGTCCATAGTTTTCGAATAAATGAGAATGTCATCTAAGTAGACCACCACCCCACGATATAGAAGGTCATGTAGGATTTCATTGATGAGTTGCATGAAGACCCCCGGGGCCCCTTTTAATCCGAACGGCATCACAAGGAATTCATACATTCCGAAACAGCTAGAGAAGGCAGTGAGGTGCTCATCCCCTTCGCGGATACAGACTCGGTAGTAAGCTTCCACCAAGTCTAATTTAGAGAACACACGGCCTTCCTGTAATTGTCCCAAAATATCTGATATTAATGGGATAGGATAGGCGTTGGTCTGGGTAACCGCATTGAGCTTTCTGAAGTCAATGCACAGGCGAAGGTCGCCCTCTTTTTTCCGGACGAAAAACGCGGGGGCCGAGTTTGGGGCATTCGAAGGGCGAATGAACCCTCTGGCGAGGTTTTTGTCCAAAAAGTCCCGGAGGACAGTGCGCTTGGAAGCGCTCATAGGGTAAATCTTACTCTTGGTCAATGTGCAGTCCTTTACCACTTCAATCGCACAGTCTGAGGCCCGGTGGGGGGGTAAGGCATCACATTCCCTAAGGTCGAAGACATCTTCAAAGTCCCGGTATACAGCGGGTAGAGCCGGTGGTGTTGGGGCGGTAGAGGTTAATGCTGGAACGGGCGGATATAGCAGAGCAAAGTTTTGCCGATGCTGGTCGCAGGTGGGACTAGCGAAGGAGATAGTGTTTGTTTCCCAATCAATACTGGGACTATGTCCTTTAATCCAGTTAATTCCCAAGACCACTTCAAATCGGATAGGGGCTATAGTGAAGTCTATTTGTTCCCAGTGGGAACCAATTCCCATTGCCACCCCTATGGTGCGGTGATCAACTGGACCCCCCTGGAAATGGCTTCCGTCCATTTGGGCAAATTGGACGGGGGCGGGTAAAGCCTCAGAGTCGGCTCTGAGTGCAGCAAAAGTGGCTTCGCTTATGAGAGTGCGACAGCAACCGGAGTCAATTAGTGCTTTGACGGGGATTTGTGGGCCACCGTTAAGTTGTTGTAAAACTGCATCCACGTAGACGGTGGAGTCCACTTCTTTGATTTTGGTAGGAGCATTCGGTTTGATAGGAAGATCCTGAGAGGTCTGTGGAGACGCTCCATTCACCACAGACCGGAGCCGTTTTTTGACAAGTCGAGGGGAGATTCCAGGTTTAAGGCTGGAGAAATCCAAGGATTTTCCTCATCCGAAGAGGGAAAGTTGTCCCCCAATGGGGCACTTGTAATCCGAGACCCGGCGGGGTCGTTGGTAGTAGGCAGGGAGGCTGGGTCCCCGGCATGGAGTGCAGAGGGTGTGGGTCTTCCCGGAGCTGCGCTGCGGGTGGCCGCGGTGCCTCTGCGTGGTGGACGACCTCGGGCGCGGGTTGTCGTGCTGGGACGAAATAATTCCTGGCGGCGCGGGCAAACGGCTGCAAAGTGGCCCATTTCTCCGCAAGTAAGACAGGCACCCCTCTGAAATCGGGCTTCACGTTCCTGGGGCGGACGTGGGGGATTTCGTGGGATGAGCAGTGGTGCCTTGGGTTGAGGCTTTTGGGTGCCTTTTTCCTTGTGCTTTTGACGGACGAGAGAAATAAAGCGTCGGCGGCTTTCCACTTCCTCGGCTAATAGGATCCAGTCTTCGAGGGTATCGGGATCGCCCCGCATGTAAGACCAGTTCAGAATGTCAGGATGCAAGGCTTCCCTGAAATGATGGATCAGGGTGGTCTCGGGCCAACCTACAATTTTACTTGCCAGTCGTTGAAATTCATCGGCAAATTCTCGTACTGTAGCAGAGCCTTGTTTTAATTGTAAGAGTTCCGTTTTGGCTCTTTCCCCCAGGAAGGGGTCCTCAAACCTTCTTCTCAGGGCAGTCATGAAGTTGTTGAGGGAACGAATAGCACGAGAGCGGGTGTCAAACTGGAGGACCATCCAGTCAGCCGCTTTACCTGTCAGAAGGGAAGCTACGTAACGCACCCGGCTATCTTCCGTGGGGAAAAGTTGTCCTTGTTCTCGCATATAACTGTCCACTTGATGCAAGAAACAAGGCAAAGTCTCGAGAGATCCGTCATACGTAGTCCTCAATTTGAGTTGCTTCCAAGGGCCGGGCGCAGGTTGACCCGGTTGCACGGGTGGTCCGGGCGGAGGGACAACAGGAGCTCCAGGAGGCAAGGGTGGAGCAGGCACATTAGCGGGTGGTTGCACGGGTGGTCCGGGCGGAGGAGCAACAGGAGCTCCAGGAGGCAAGGGTGGAGCAGGCACATTAGCGGGTGGCTGTACGGGTACCCCCTGACCCGGTATCGGAACGGGCTGTCTCTGAGCTATCAGGGTTTGTTGTAATTGCCTGTTCTCCTGAAGCATACGTTCCATTACTTCCTGGAGTTGATCAACACGGTCGGAGAGCTCCCGATTCTGGGCTCGTAAGAGATGAACCTCCTCACTTGGGCCACCAGTAAGATGAGGCTTACTGGTCCGGAAGCTTGTGGCCCATTGAGAGCTATCCCCATATAAATCCTCGTCTTCAGACTCTCCTGAGTCTCGACGTCGGTCAGCCAAACGGCGTGCGCGTTGGGTCGCGCGCGACGGGACAAACGCCGGGGAAAAGGACAGACCTGATAGGCCTAGTACATTGCCCTTAGGGCGCGTGTCCACGTTCGCCTGATTCCTAATCCTTGCTGCAGCCGCCCTGGCTGCTTCCGCAGCCTCTCTCTCTCTTGCGACCTTAGCCGCTTCGGCGGCTTGCTGATCTGCAAGAACTTTGGCGTTCTCAAGTCTCAGGGCAGTCTCTGCCGTAATGCGCGGCAAAAGTTCTGTCTCCAGGAGTGAGAGTATGGGGTCGGGTTCCCCGCCCAGCAGAGGTTGTACTCGAACCGCCAGTGCGGGTGCCTCGGCTCCAAAGGTCGAGGTCAAAACTTGAGCCAAGGTGGCTACCGGGGTGTCCTTTGTACATTCCACAAGGAGAAGAGCGGTGCTAATAGCGACTCGCTTGGCCTCAGCCTGACAGCTGGCTGCATCCGGGATCAGGGAAAAACCCTCCGGTGGGGCTCCCGCCATGGTAGAAAGAGTTTCTCGAGAAATAAGATTATCCAAAAGTCCAGTTAATATTTGTAAATCCTCAGTCGCCAATCGGGCATCGTCCAGTAATTGATCCAAGTCCTGAAGATCTAAACGAGCATCAGTATCCTCTGACGTTAACATCCAGAGACGTCCTGCAAGAGATTGCCACTGTTCCTGTACCAGTCCCCTCAAGCGGCAAACCTCTCGGGTCGTCCGGAAAAGTTCAGCGATTACGTCTTGTAACAGAGTAGGATCCTCAGAGAAGGGCTCCAGGGTAGTAGATCACCTGGAGAGCTGCACAGCTCCCATCCAAGTGGCAGGCGAACCCCCCTGGGCTCCAGCCTGGCTAGTAGAATGGTGAAGAGAGATAGCTGTCATAATGTCAGCCCTTGGCCCACAGAACCAGAAATCACCACAAAGTCATATAGAGTCCAAACAGATGGCTTTTACTGGTCAAATAGGCATACAGTGCAAACGAATAAAATGACAGCTATGAGAGACTCACTAGCTGGGAGATATTATAAGGCAGGAAAGGCGGGAGATTACACGCATAGGCTGAATACAGTTTCCCAGGAGCTGAGTTTCCAGGCCTAGGTATGCGACCTTGGGGGGCAGACAATACAGCGCAGAGACAGAGGCAATAACGAAACCGAGATAGCAGCCTGACAGCTAGCGTGTCCCATCCCTTGTCTTCAAACCCTTTCTCAAAAAACAAAAAAAACGTACCACATTTGGCCTGTCTGGAAACTGTGAGCTCTGAACAGGAATATTGTCGAAGGCTTTCACGGTCAGAGTTCATTGGTTCTTGTAGGTTATCCGGGCTGTGTAACCGTGCTGTGTAACCATGGTCTTGGAATTCCAAGACCACGGTTACACAGCCCGGATAACCTACAAGAACCTCTGAACAGGAAGTTGCTCTGATCCGACCTTTGGGTTGGGGAGAGCGGGGTAGAAATGTAATAAAATAAACAAAATAAACCTTTCCTCCTACTGAACGAGGTACAAAAGGTCTCAATGAGATCCTCACGGGGGATGGGAGACTTGGAGGGGGAAGATGAGCAGTTCCAAGGAGAGGCAGGACCCCAGAGGCAGATGGAGCCTTCTTGCCCTCTTCAGCATGGGAGGAGTGAGTTCTCACCCTCTCACAGAGGCCTGGCATTTATTGGCTGTGGATAACATCCCCCCCCCCCATCATCTTGGCCTAATTTGCGCAGTCCTGTTTTGCTGTGTGCGGTTGCAGGTGGGGGGCTCACCTGTCGTGTTTCCTTCCCCTTGCTAATGCCACAGAGCGGATCAGCACTCTGGCCCATAGATCCTTGCACACTACACGCACCTGACACGCAAGCCAGCTCAGGCGGATGTTGGGAGAAGGCAGAACAGTTTAGTATAAGGGAGTCAACATCAAAAAGTTATAGAAACACTGATGGGAAGACACCCTATATACGTTCAAGGGCCTTTTCTCCTTCCTTATTGTTCCATGGCTGGATCCTCCTCATCTTAAAACCAGGTACTGCAGCTCAGCTGGACCTCCAGTTATATTCCACAGACGTGTCTGGTGGAAATTAATTGAGCATGGAATCCTCTTGCCTCATCTGCATAGCAGTAGAAGCTGCAATTTAATATCACATACAAGGGAATTTTAATTATGATTTAATTCCTGAAAGCTTAACAAGGTAGCAACCACTTGAAAGGGGAACACAGAGCTAAAATGGCAAAGTTCAAATTGACTTTTTCCCCAGCAATAAAATTCTATGTTTGCTTCTGTGTGGGCATGCTCTTCATTTCCTTAGGACAACCTGTACCTGTTTTCATAAAACATCCAACGATTCTAATTTCTGAATATGTCTGCAATAGAGGGACATTCAAATATGTAATATACTCTAGTTAAACACAGTTCTATGCACAGTTTTAGCCTTCTATATCCACTGAAATCAATACACTGTTAGGCTGTGATCCTAAATCATTAGCTGGAATTCCAGTCATCCCTCTGTTCATACAACAGATTGGTTTAAATATCATTAAGGTAAGAGTAGAGTTTCCTGGGGATGTTTAACGGGTGGAGGAGAATTTCTAATGCCCTATCTTACTGAATACATACCCCATTACTTAATCTGGAATAAAATTAAATTACTGTAAAACCTGGATGTCCCAGGCCAGCCTGATCACGTCAGATCTCAGAAACTAGGCAGGGTTAGGCCTGGTTAATACTTGGATGGGAGACTGTGAGGGAACTCCGGGGTTGCTATGCAGAGGCAGGAAATGGAAAACCACCTCTGTTGGTCTCTTGCCTGGAAAATCCAATGAGGTTAACCATAAATCGGCTGCAATTTGATAGCACTTTCCACCACCATAATTGTGAGGAAAGTAGAATAAACATACTTTTTAAGGAGATGCCCTATTCTCTGGGACTGTGATTCCGAAAGGCCTCTCTGATGAGCTTGCACAGTGGTCTTCCGGCCTCTACAAAGCTGCCATTTTTTGCACTGCTTTTAGCCAGACCCTGCTGCTAGTGAACATGCCCAGGGCACAACAGCGCCATGTGGCCTCCAGCCTCAGTCAGCATGCACGCTGGAAGGAGCACCAGGACAGTCTGGTGATGACGTTCAGGGCTGCAGAGGACTCCTTTTTTTGCACAGATGGGGTCAGTGACCCTCCCCTCCGCACAACAGCTCCTCCAAGTCTTTTCTACCTCTCCCTCCTCCAGCCCACCCACCTTCCCACCAGTTGGTCCTCCAATGGTCCACAAGAGCTTGTGGGCACAGAGCCCCCCAGTAAGGTCGTAACCTGGTTCCTCCCCTTCCTGACACATGACTCCAATATCATGTGATTTGATGCCATGTGGCTGCATGCTGCCTCTGGAGAGTTGAGGGTGGGTCTCCCGTCTGGAAAGACTGAAGTCCGCTAAATGAGTCTGCAGTAACTAGCGTTGAGAATATACTGAAAGCTCCCTCTCTGCACAGGCTCTTCCTCTCCACCCAGAGCCTCAGCCTACAGTAGCAAAGAAATCTCCAAATTGGGCGGGTGCTAATCAGTGCCCAGGAGGAGGAATTGGGCTGTAGCCAGCCTCTCTCGCCAAAGAAGTGAATGGAAAATCCATGACTTCCACATCTAGGGATATTACCGCTTCAGACGTTCTCCTCAGCTACGTTGCTCCCGGATCTTGGAGTTCCACATCACCTGGTCTTGTTTCTGAAACGGAATCAGTGGAGTCCCCTGATGTTCCAGTTGTTTCTGAATTTTGAACAGAGGGCTATATGCACGCGCCACTGGCCAAAGTTCATAATTGCCATTGCATACATGTGTACTGATTTTAAAGCTGCAAAAAATGATCTTGATACGATTGTACACATCAGGGTCAGGTTTTGTGCAGTGTTGTACTTGTACTTGTTTGCATGGACAAACCGTCACAAAAAGCTGCCTTCCAGTCATTGTTCAGAGAGTTTTCTTTTTTCTACTATTTAGGAGGAGGACTTGTGTACACCAGCAAAACACCACGCAGTGGTCACAAGAGGGATGCAAACGAGAAGCTGTGCCTGCTCCTCTTCCAGAATTAATATTAGAATCGTTCTTCTAGTTACGTGAGAATTCAAGAGGAATGGAATACAGGGCAGAGAAAAACCCACGGAACAAAAGAGGAACAGAATGAAAATCTGCACACTGCCAAGCAATAATATCTACAGCCATCTTGTCACCAAGCCCAAATGCCATTTGTGTATTTAGTGTCTAAGAACTGTTAATGTCAGAAATGTAAAATATGAGAAGCTTTTGGCTGCCTAAATAATAACTAGGGTTGACAGCCTCCAGGTGGGGCCTAGTGATCTCCTGGAATTACAACTGATCTCCACACTACAGAGATCAGTTTCCCTGGAGAAAAGGGCTGTTTGGGAAGGCAGACTTTATGGCATTGTACCCTGCTGAGGTCCCTCCCCTCCCCAAACTCCACCATTCCCAGGACCCCCCCTCAAATCTCCAGGAATTTTGCAAGGTGGAGTTGGCAAGCCCGTAGCCTCCATTTATCCATCAACAGCTGGGTTTGCTCAGAATCACTGTTGCTAACTACAAATATTCTCTTTCTATTTAAGGATGCATTTAATGAGGACGATAATGATCTTAAAAAGGAATTTTAAATTAACAGAATTTGGTGGGGAGTTGGGTGGATATCTGACCACTACCACACTTGGCGGGGGGGGGGGGGACTAGCCATCACTGAGCTTTTTAAACCAAAAACATCCCTATTCTAAAAGCAAACTCTTCCTTTTTGTTCTTGTATTTTTAAATGAAATCTATCATGGATTCTATTTATATGCCTGTTTTCCGAAAATTCTTAGTGAGATCCAATAATTGTTCCATGTGAGAAGGTATACCCACTAGCTAAGGTTTTGCAGGGGGATCTAGACACATAAGGAAATAACTGAAATCTGTAGGAATTTTCAGATCAGAAATGCAATTCCCAGGCAAATTATATGCTACATGTAAATCTGTATAAGGAATGACAGGAGGTAGGCAATGCTTAACCCAGTGAAACTGAAAATCTTAAAACAAAGACTGTTACCATATATAGAATGAGAAATGCCTGATGTTCAAGCTGGGTTCAGAAAAGAAAGAGGCACTAGAGATCATATTGCATGTTTTTCTTATACCCCTTCTACAATTGTATAATTTGCCTTTGCTAGAAATCTTAAACACATGGGACCCAAAAGATATCAAAAAATGGATTGCTGACAAAGAAACTGATAATGATATGTGCCTAATACAAAAGTCCAAGTTCTCCCCATGGTATCCGTTATTCAAATCGAATAAGTTCTTTTCAAATATTTAATGGAACTTTCGGACCCAGGGTTAAGGAGAGCATTTACTACGGCACGATTCCAAACGATGCCTTCAGCATTCACCCATGGTAGATATAAAAAAATCCCTCATAACCTTAAGCCATGTCCCTGCTCCTCAGGTTCAATAGAGGACCTCCCACACATTTTGTTTAGTTGCCCGTTTTACAACTCCATTTGTTTTAAATTAACCCAGCATATCCCAGATGTATTAGATACAGTTGAGGGCCGAGTTAGATTTTTAATGGCAGACGTTAATTCAAAGATCACGCTTAGTGTGGCCTTTTATATCATGTTAGCTTCTAAGCTAAGGAAGAAATTTGTTGAAAACTAGACTCCGAAGTTGACACAGAAAGAATAATTTAGGAGTACTATAACTTCCAATTCAGTAACCAATATGTATATATGTGGCTGTCCGTAACATTTTAAAAATTTTATTCATGTAACTCTGGGTGTTGTGGGTTATACATTTTGTATGGTTTAATCTGAACATTGTTAAGGTCTGTGACTAAAACATTAATAAAACTGATTGATTGATTGATATTGCACATTTATGTTGGTTACTGGAACATATGAGAGAATTTCAGAAGAAAATCAGCTTGTGCTTCATAGATTACAGCAAAGCTTTTGACTGCGTGGATCATGAAAAGCTATGGCTGGTTTTAAAGGAAATGGGTGTTCTACAACGTCTGATTGTTTTGAGGTGCAACTTGTACGCAAGAGAAGAGGCTACTGTTAGGACAGAATATGAAAAAACAGAATGATTTCCAATTGGCAAAGGTATCAGACAAGGATGTATTTTATCTCCCTATCTTATAGTATGTTCTTATGTGTGTGTATATATGATGTTTATATTATGTTATGACTTATAGTGACAACATTAAATTTCATTCGTATCTCCCTATCTCTTCAATCTACATTCAGAACATATCCTAAGGAAAACTGGATTAGATTTAGATGAAGGTACAGTGAAAACTGGGGGAAGGAACATTAACAATTTGACATCACATTACTGGCAGAAAACAGTGAAGACTTGAAACGGCTCCTGATGAAAGTTAAAGCAGAAAGTGACAAAGCAGGATTGCAGCTGAACATCAAGAAGACAAAAGTAACGACTACTGGGAATTACACAACTTTAAGGTTGACAATTAAGAAATTGAAAGCGTTCAAGATTTTCTATTCCGTGGTTCTATCATCAACCAAAAGGGAGACTGCAACCACGAAATCAGAAGGAGATTGAGACTGGGAAGGGCAGACATGAAGGAGCTAGAAAAGATTCGTACATGTAAGGATATGTCACTGGTGATCAAGGTAATCAAAGCAATAGTAATCTGCATTACTATGTATGGGTGTGCAAGTTGCACAATAAAGAAAGCTGAAAGGAAGAAAGTAGATTCCTTTGAAATGTGGTCATTAAATGATGTTTAGAGGGTTGGTTTTATTTGATTGACTGCTTGATGGTATGCCTATAAAGGTATTGAAATTGAATTGAACTGTGGTATTGGGGGAGAGTTTTACGGATTCCATGGACAGCCAAAAAGACAAATCAGTGGCTTCTAGATCATGTCAAGCCAGAACTCTCCCTAGAAGCTAAAATAACTAAATTGAGGCTATTGTATTTTGGTCACATTATGAGAAGAAGACATTATGAAAAGACAATAACGCTAGGAAAAGTTGAAGGCAGCAGGAAAGGAAAATGACCCAACATGATATGGATTGACTCCCTCAAGGAAGCCACGGCCCTCAATCTGAAAGACCTGAGCAAGGCTGTGAACGAGGGGATGTTTTGGAGGACATTAGGTCATAAGGTTGCCAAGGCAGAAGCAACTTGGCAGCATTTAACACACACACAAACATGATTGGGATGATCAGCTAAAATGATTAATGCACCTCATTGGAATGCCTATTGAAGTCATCGGATCAAAGCCCATCCCATGAATGACACCAGCCAGATCTTCCTTATTGCCACTCCTGATGGCAACAGAGAATCTCTGAGGAGTTCACTTTTCTTAGCCAAACAGAGAAGTGGCTACTGGAGACAGGACAAGGGAGCATGCAGTCCGCCTCAACTTCAAGGCAAGGCCAGTACGGTTTCTCTAGAGGACAAGGGCCAAAATGGGCATGAGAAGGAGCTGTTTTATCTTTTAAAAGTACATAGCATCTATTTATTTGCTTACTGTTCACGAAGCGCATGGGGTCCCTGTTCCAGTTGGGGCCAGGAAGGTAGGGGAGAGGAGGCTTAACCCTTTAATTTCCATGCACATTCACTAATAGGAACTGATCTCCCCACATGCTGTTGTTAGCACTTCAAAAGAAAGGGGCAGGTCTTTATAAGAGCCTGTCTTTTCAAAAATGTAAACAACAGCGGGGTGGGGGTGGGAAGGGGTTAAATCCCCTTTCACTTCCCCAACTGGAGCCTCCCAGTCCTATTTGGGCCTCTTTGTCCCAAATGATGTGTTGCCTTTTGCATGTCACCACGGAGACGACTTGCGGCCAAAGGGCAGCTGAGAGTTCCTGGTGGCCAGTCGAGACGGAAAGGCCCTGATCTGGATCAGGTCCATGGCGCAGAGGGTAGGCAGGAGCCTCTCCTCCCCCTTGCTCTGAGTTGGGGCCCCGCAATGGTTGCCATGGGGAACTTGAAGCGGCTGTTCTGTGGCCAGTCTCCGTTGGAACCACGTGCTCAGAGTTAACAGGGAATTTGCCCCTAATTCCTCTGTCAAAAAGAGCTTAATTGCATTCAGGAGGGAGGAGGTCCAACTCACCATCTTACATTTCTCCTACTTATCCCAGGAAAACCAGCTCAGGATGGAAGTGCTGACCTTGGCTTTGTTGCATTGATTGACCCAACAGCTATTTTATTTATATTATTTATCATCCACCTTTCTCACTGGGGCTCAAGTCAATACAATCAACAAGATGGGACATCCAATTAACACCACAATAGGATTTGGACTGCAAATACTTCCTCATTATCCAAAGAAAACTGAGGTCGTGGCTCATCTTCCTCCACATAATGAATCTGTGGCAGAAGTAGGTTTGAATCTAGATCTTGAAGTTTTCAAAATCCAGCCTGTGCAAGTTTTTCTTTTTTCCTTTGCAAGAACACATTCACAGCTGTCCAACCATTCCCACAACTGAGAAATGAACATTCCAAGCCAAACAAATAGAGAAGCCTGAAGGGAGGAAGGCGGAGGAGAGACCCCCCTCCCTCGGCAGCCAGGCAGATCCACCGGGCTCTAAAGGCATCAGATTTTTGTTTTTTTGGAGCATCTGCCTCAACTGCAACAGCCACTGCAAAGGCAATCTGCAAAATGCATGGCAAGAGTCATGGCAAAGCTGGCAGGTCCTGAAAACCAAGATAAGGCAGCCTGAAGCAGACACAAGCGATGCAGGAATGACGTCGGCCAGAGATTCCTCACCAGGTTCATGACTGGAAAGTCAGGGTCGGAGGCATTCACATCGCTTTCGGAAGGGAAGAAAGAAACAAACTTGCACAGCCTTTTTCCTTGGCGCAAGATGGAAGACCGCGATTAGAATGCTCCCAGCAGTTCTGCAGGGACATGAAAACGCTGTGCAGCGTATGGGCATTTTCCGGCAGCCAAGAACCACTCGGCTAGCTGGGTGATAATTATCGGTGTGTCAGTAGTTCACTCCAGCAATCAGCCGGCTTTCACGCTTAGACGCTCAATGGGTTGAGGGCGACCTTGAATAAGGAGAAATTTTACCCCCATCCCTAGCCTGCCCCTGCTAGGGCTAACAATTTCCATCTGAACAATAAAAGGAGAGAGAGAAGAATATCCTTTTCAGGGAAGCCCCGTTGCAGGGATTCATTTATGCCTGTGTAGGGTTTCTTAGGCCTGCGCCTTCCTGCATGTGGGATTTTGTGATCCTTGCAGCAGCCCAGGGGAAAGCATGTGGGTTTGCCCTCTTTCCACAGGCATTTCTAAATGGGCGCAGCATCTCACGAGCACTTTGCTACTGCTGAGACAGTGAGAGACACTCATGCATGCCAATGAGGTCCTGCTTCCCAATGTTCTACACGTTCTACTATCCACCTTCCACATGAAGTTCAAGCAACAGGCCCATTTCCCTATTAAACACTGTCAGCCGTTGTATTCATACCCAACGTTTGGGGCACTAAGAACCCAGGGACCACTTCCTTCCCTTGCAATATAAACCTGGAATCATGGTCTGAAAGGAGAACAGGTGCCCTCCGACCAAAGGAAGAATGGCCAATTGGTGGATGCGGAAGGGCCACCGCAATTTCCAAGCCAGAGTCGACTCAGATCCAGACCCAGCCGCCAGGTGATACCCTTTATTCAGACCAGGTAAAAATGACACAAAACAGTGCACAGTTGTTTGAGTTCTCCAGAACTTTTCCTCAGGCTGGATGTTAAAAAGCAAAACCCGGGTTGGGGGGGGGGAGGCGGGAAAGAGGCAGCTTCAGGCCATATGACCTTGAGGCCCTCCGTCAGCTCCTGTTGGAGAGTCACACAGAAGCACAGGGGGAGGGGAGGGGGGCAGGCAGGCTCGTCTTGGGCACGCTCGGTCTGATGGGAAGAAGACAGTGAGAACAATGACGGCAGCCACTGTGACTATTGGAAACAGTGGGATTGATACATGCTCAAAGCTTAGCTTAAAGTCTGTAAGACGAAGAGAGATGATGTAGTGGTCAGAGTGTTGGACTATGATCTGGCAGAGTCCACACTCTAGTCCCCACTGTGCCATCGATGTTCACTGAATGACCTGGGGCCAGTCACACACTTTCTTCCTAACCTATCTCACAGGGCTGTTGTGAGGCTAAAATGGAGGAGAGAACACATGCAGCTGCCTTATTACGAATCAGACCCTTGGTCCATCAAGGTTGCTATTGCCTACTGAGAATGGCAGTAGCTCTCCAGGGTCTCAGGTAGTGGTCTCTCACATCACCTGATTTATTTTGAGATTATTTTAATGATTTTATTTTATGCTTTTATTGTGTTAATATCTGACTGTATATAATGTTGTGAGTTGCCCTAAGCCCAGCCTGGCAAGGGATAGAGGGCGGGTAGAAATTTAAAAAGAAATAAATAAAGCTACATCTACAAGAGTCACTAGAAAAGACAGTCATGCTAGGAAAAGTTGAGGGCAGCAGGAAAAGAGGATGACCCATCAAGAGATGGATTGACTCAGTAAAGGAAGCCACAGCCCTCAATTTGCAAGATCTGAGCAAGGCTGTCAAAGACAGGACATATTGGAGGACTTTCATTCATAGGGTCACCATGAGTCGGGAGCAACTTGACGGCACTTAACACATACACACACACATCTATACCTAAGTGGAGATACTCGGAAATGAACCTGGGACATTCTGTATGACACACAGATGCTCTACCACTGAGTCACAGTCCCTCCCCAATAATGTAAGCTACTTGACCAGTCTTCAATATGGGGGAGGTCAAGAAGAGGAAGGGGTTTTGGTTAATCTATAAAGTCCTACTTTTCCTGCATACCTGGGGCATTCCCAAAGAATACAGAGATGCCCCCCTGGGCTGTGACTGGTCTGGTTTTCCATGGAGACAGCCTCTCAGATCTCACAACAGCCCTTTCTACAACTTTCTTTTTGGATTCTGTCTCCAACATGTTAGAGCAGACATCTGGATGTTACTCCACAGGCATTATGATGGAGTCTGATGACTTGTTTGCAGAGCTGCAGCCCACAGATCACAGACAGCAGCGTGGCCATGAAAATCCAGAGGTGGAAGAAGTAGGGAAATCACACTAAATGCCCCACAAAGTGTTCAATATTGGTAGTGTTTCCCTGTTTGACATCCTCAAACACCCCATTTGTAAAGACTTTTCAGATCAGAGCTGGTTCCTGTTGGATAAGGGATCGTCTCAACTCTGTTTATGGTTGTTCTTCCTACAAAAGAGTGGTCTTCCAGCATGGTGTAGCGGTTAAGAGCGGTGGTTTGGAGTGGTGGACTCTGATCTGGAGAACCAGGTTTGATTCCCCACTCCTCCACATGAAGCCAGCTGGGTGACCTTGGGCCAGTCACAGTTCTCTCAGACCCGTCTACCTCACAGGGTGTCTGTTGTGGGGAGGGAAGGGAAGGTGATTGTAAGCCGGTTTGCTTCTGCCTTAAATGGTAGAGAAAGTTGGCATATAAAAACCAACTCTTCTTCTTCTTCTTCTTTTTCTTCCATTTTCTGGGATGCGGACGTTTTTAGTGGACAATAAATCCTTAAAGATTGTTCCCTGGTGGCCCCTGCAGCTTATTTGACCACTGCAGTTTAACTGTAAATACAGGCACTGGCCAAGTTACATTTAACAAGTATAGTTATGCAGTACAATGGCACCTTTCACAAAAATGGGCAGGTCCTTGCCAAACTAGAATCTCATTTTTATTTCATCTGCTTGAATTCACTCCTCTTCTTATTTTTAACAAAGTGGCACACACTGTAACTTTATGTTGCGATCTGGACTGCATGTTGATTTGACACCCAAAGACCTGTTCTCTACACCTTCACTTCCATTGCCAGCACTCTTGCCCCCCTCCCCTTACTTCTGGTCTCAGTGACCCCCACCCCACCCCACCCCCGGCTTTCCAGTCCTAGCCATGTTCCTTGCCTGTCTTGTGGTACCATGACTGTTGCTAGTGATGAGACTGCAAAAACAGGGAAGCTGAGTCTGGATTTCCCACCACCAGTGAAAGCAAACCAGTATATGAGAAAGGCCATGATCCACACAGCCTGCTGCTAGTCTGCTTAGCAATTCAGCTGAGTAATATTGAGAATTCATCTCAAAGTTTGCAACAATTGTGTCTGTACTCTGTACAGGCTTAGAGGTTACAAAGAGCCTTTCTGCAAGCTAATAAGTACATGAAGTAGAAGACAGGCGAGAGCCACAACCAGGCCACAAACCTGGGAGGTCTAAAGGGACAGAGCAGATCCTCCTTTGGGGGACAAGAAAAGAATTCAATGACCCACCAAGGGTGGCAAAGGGGAGACTGCCTAAGCCCAGACATGAGTGAGAAGCCATCTCGCCCTTGCTCTCTGGCTGTTAATCTCTCCCCAATGGCCATTCTCTATCTTAATGGGAGCCCATACAACTCCGTAGTCCACCTTGAGCACAGGTAGCTGAACAAAGGGGGAAAGCCCCAAACTCTGAGAACCCAGGTCACGGATGATTACTAAATGCTTGTCCTGATTTAACATCTGGTAGGGTAAGAGCCCCATGGCGCAGAGTGGTAAAGCTGCAGTACTGCAGTCAAAAGCTCTGCTCACGACCTGAGTTCGATCCCGGCAGAAGTCGGTTTCAGGTAGCCGGCTCAAGGTTGACTCAGCCTTCCATCCTTCCAAGGTCGGTAAAATGAGCACCCAGCTTGGCTGGCGGTAAAGGGAAGATGACTGGGGAAGGCACTGGCAAACCACCCCGTAAACAAAGTCTGCCTAGAAAATGTTGGGATGTGATGTCACCCCATGGGTCAGGAATGACCCGGTGCTCGTACATGGGGCCTTTACCTTTGGGTATGTATAGAGTCAGGGTTTAGAGGACTGCGTTACTAACTTTTTAAAAAATCCTTGCTCTAATGTGATTTCAAATTGCTGTGCGCAGTTGTTATTTCTTTATTAAATTTCCCCGGATCTCTGAGCCCGCATCTGGCCCCATTCAGTCATGCCTGCCAAGGAGGAGTAAGGGGAGGGGCGAGCCCTTCGTCATCCCCGGAAGGCCCAACTGCATGTTAGTCCCCAAAGTGGTGAGTGAAAGCCAAGTGGGAGATCGGCAACATGGTGAGGAGCTGCTGGCCCTCCAGCAGAAGATATTCCCCAAGATTAGCTGGCGGCAACAGAAGGTTACTCAGAAGGAAGGCGGGTGGGGGGCTTGCTGGGCTGAGACCCAGGGCAGCCACCCAACTTCCCAGTTCCTGCCGGACCCTTTCCTCACAGCCTCCTTTCCCAGCATAGATGCGGCTGCTTCTGCAATTCCTCCCTTTCTGATCTGGGGATATGTGAAGATTTTCTTGTTATGGTTCTCAAGTGTGCTATCTAGGGTGAATTTCGACCGTTTCTTGGCTTCCTGATTGGTGTGCCAACACCAACACTGGTGTGGCAACATTCCCAAGGAGCCAGGCATCACTGGTGTGGTTGGCAAGAATGCCAATAATCCTCTTCTCCCCCGACAGCCCGGGCATGTGTAAAGACTCCCAATCACGTGCCTTCACAAATGACTCAAGGACACCTGGACCCGTGGATGGACTGGTCCTTGAATGAGATGTAAACATGTCAGACTGCTGAATGACATGCATGGAAGTCTTCATATGTACCTGAACTGACAAGGAAGAAATGAAGAAGCAACAGCAAGCAGACGGTCTTAGGCTTGGCTCAGTCACTCAAGACCATGAGTCTGTACAGGTGGCCACAGATTTGGTCACCCACCTTATGTCTGGGGGAAACCTCCTTACTGCTTGCAAGCATGACAAGATGACAATTTTATTGTTACCAGTCTCTGAGCCCGAGACTAGATGTGTCACAAAACCAATGGCTTTTTCAAGCTCCTGATATGCCACAATACATGGCCTGCTAGGTCATATATTTTTTGCATTATGTGCAAGTAGAATGCGTAGACTTCAGTTTCAGTGAGAAAGACAGGCGATAAATGAAGCTACTAAGAAGAAGAATAAATGAATTCTCTATACATCATCAAAGGCAGGAGTGCAAGAGAGCGTCGCTGGAAGAGAGAAACGGTGTTCCTCTGATCCACAGAGGGGAAGCCGCAGTAAACCCACCGAAATAATTTGGTTTTTTCCATTTAGTCACTTATAAATATTGGCATGGGTGCTAGCGATGTTTCAGCCAGTGCTGATAATAAGAAAAGGGATGAAACAGATCTAGAACAATTGGGATGATGACCATTACACATTTCAAAAGCACCATTGGTTATTCTAATGAATGCCTCTGTAATTTTTAAAGCTTGGTTTTACCCTCACAGACTCTGAAACTGCAACCTCTTAGTTCATTTAAACATTGCACTTGTTTATATCATCAAGAAGATAATCTCAGGCTGCAGCTACTTCAAAGGAGAAGGAAAGGCCCGAATCGATCTGATAAGCTGTCCTCAGCTTCACTGCACGACTCTACAACAATGAAAAGGCGTCCTCCTACGTCTACAAACCCAAGCTGAGCTTCTTAAAATGAGAGGCACATTTCAGGGCAGAGATTCATGAATGCACAGAAGAGGCAGAATCCCTCAGACATGTGAGGACCAGGCCATAAAGGGCCTTAAAGGCTGGATCCAATATGTATGAATTCTGAACCCAGAAACAAATCAACAACCCAGGCAACTAATTTAGAAGTGTCATCATGATAAAGTGATCAAACCGGTTCTCTCCTGGAAGGAGGCGAGCGGGGCGTTCTGCACCAGCAGGAGCGGCTGAGTTTTCTTCGCGGATAGCCCCACACAGTGTGCATGGCAGTATGCCATCCATGGCACTGAGGCCATGTGGATCAGAACTAGGGAGTGCACTTCAAAAAAAAATGTACTACTTTTGTTTCAGAACGTCAGGGAGGGCATGCTTTTCGTTATCCTGAATTTTGTGAGTGTTGTTGCGGGTTTGGGATTCTGGGTACTTGTTTCAGATTCCTCAATTTTGGGACCTTTATTTTGTGTGTAATGCCTACCCCACCCTGCCCAGAGGCTGCAGGAGGAGGTGCGGGAGGAAGCATGCCCTGGCAAACAGCTGTTTGGCGGAGAGCAATGCCCCCCTTTACATTTTAAAGAGCCACGGTTTTCTATTAGAAGACCCGGCCCCGAACTCCAGAAACTAGGTCTATCCCCACAGAAAATAATGGCCCTTTAAATTATAAATGGGGCATGCTAAAGATACTCTGGGCCTCCAAAACCAGGTCTACTGCCACAGGAAATACCGGTAATGACTCAATCACTTCCTATGGGTGGTAAGTGGCCAGATCTCTCTGTCTCCTTCCTATACATAGACCAAGACTTGGAGGCCAGGTCTACCCCATAGAAATAACATGCTGCAGAACAGCTGAGTGTGGGGAATGCATCTTCTCCCTCCCTTCCCCCTGTGGCCTCCCAAAAAGGGAAATCACTCTTGAAATTCCAGCAGATAAATTATCGTTACTCCTGGGATTTCAGAAGTGTTTTGTGTTGTTTTGGAAACAGCTATTTTTTGGGGTTTAATTTTGGCATGGGTATGCCCAGATGACCCCTAATCAGAATGGCCTGATCAGTTGAGTCTATAAGGGAAAACAGACTTTTCACTCAGCACAGATGAACAAATAATGTCCTTGCCCCACCCCCTGCACTAGATTCGCAAATAACAATTGGGCATCCAGCAACAAGGGCATCTGTTAAACAACACTTTTAAACCACTGAGATTTGGCAAATCAAGTCCCACTAGAACATCATCTGCACCAACGGTATCCCCTCCATCCATGTATTCCCCCCCCCCCCGGCAAGGGTATCCAGATACTGATTTAAGACTGAGCTAGCCACATTTGGAGGCCTACATTAACACTGTCGTCTGGCTCTACAGAGCAGAGTGTCATCAGCACATTGATGAATGCAACCCTAGAGGCCCCCCACAGAGAGAGGGCCAGGCCACGAGCCAGTAGCTCCCATGGGAACTTCCTGTATCATATTCAATGGGAAGGACTCAGACGAACAGAGCCGCATGCCCAGAACCCCAACCTACTTTCTAGATGGTGGAGCAAAATGGTGTAATCCAATGTGATGGAGGCTACAGAAGGATTTAATGTGATCAAAAGATAGGCTACCCCTGCGTTTATTTGAAGTCTAAGAACATCCATCAATGCAATTAAAACAGTCTCCATCCCATAGTCATAAAACCAGGCTAAAACGAATCAAAGGGAGAAGTATCATACAGGTAGGTCTGGAGCTGCTCTCCCACCTGTTCAAAAGCCTTACTCCTATAAAGCATATCTGACACAGGTCTCTACTTGGCAAATGACTCCTTGGTACAGAAGGCTTCTTCAACAACAAACGTGGCTCTCTCCTCTGTAAATGGATTATGGAAAATTCCCTCTATGAAGGATGTTCCAATCTTATCTTGGCAATACATTACTAGGTTGGAAGGGCCGGAACTACTTTCCAGCTGCCTTCCACCGTACAAGGAGTGTTATCCCCAGTGGGAGTTACTAAAAGATATTAACACAGCAATTCTGTAACTTTAAATGCAAGCCATAATCAGTACATTATCTGCCAACAAAGTAATACGTTCATTATTTTTCTTCTTTGGCACCACAAGCACACAAGCTGGGGATGCCTGACCAAGCACAACTTCCTAATGCTCAGTAGTAGTAAGTGGTACTCCCTGAAGTACAGTGTAGGCAGAGTAAATTAAAATCAAAAGAAAGACCGGTACTGATGTGGTGTCACTTACTGTATCAATTAAAGTATATAACCCTACTTTTTTGCGGGGGGGGGGGGCATGCTGCAGTTTTTAATAACTCACTGAAAAGACCTGTAATTTTGTACAGCAGTTCTAATTTTCGACGTCTGGTTTTGACTCCGAGAACGCCCGCTCTCAGAGTGAAGCAAGGAAAAACGAGAGAGGATGAGATGAAGGACAGCCTTCATGGAGGTCACCCGCCACATCAAAACACTGTTGTTATCCTAGTGACTTAAAAGTTACCTGGACTCTCCAAGGAGAGGACCTTGGTGTTGCCTTGGCGGCTCCAAGAGCCCTAACCAGTTCCCAAGGAAACAAGCTGTCCTGTCTAATCTTTTCTAATTTCATTTAACTCCAACCGCAGGCTTCCAATTCTATAAACTCCATTCCCTGCTGGCAATGTAAAGGGTGTGCGACTGTCGGAGAGATCACAAGAAACAAGATAGTTTTAATCCCGGCGTTCCATGCCCTGAGAGGCCCTGCCAGAACAACAGAGGGAACATTTGCTAAAGATCAGACAAAAGCCATTAGCAGGGTGTTATTTTATTTCTCATGCTGCAAAATGGATTATATTATTGCTTAACAGCATGCTATTCTGAAGGGAGAGGACATAGTTACTCTCCCCCTATTAAATCATTAAGCTTGATAATATTTACTCAATGAGCCTAGTCAAGAGGCAAAGAGTTGCCAATCCGGAGCATCAGAAACAGACGAGGTTCACAGAACCCGCACACAGTGGAGAAAAGCTCTGGCAAAGGCTTTTCTGACTCCAAGATGTCTCTGCTTCAGGTGCAGGAGTTTGGAGGGCCGGATCCCAAATCCTGAGCTTCTCTGAAAGCGGCTTCAGAAGCTAAATACAGAGAGACAGAGGGGGGACCTGAGAGAGAGAGACAGTGAGAGAGACCAGAGAGAGAGAGACAGTGGTTTAGTGACCACCTTCTTTCTAGTAGAACCTGAGAGATCAACAAGATTTTCAGGGTATCAGCTTCCAAGAGCCAAAGCCACTGGACTTCCACCCAGCAGTTCTACTGCAGACCTATACAGTTACTCCCCCGCCCCGAAAGGAACTTCTTACTGATTTTCTTAAAATGTTTAAAAACAAAAAGTAAATGTAAAGCAGCCCAAAAACGGACAGCCAGAGGTTTGCTCCCCCTTCTGCCTGGGCTTGCCTGTAGAGGATGCTGCATGTTTAGGGTTGCCTGGTCCAGATTGGGAAATCCCTGGAGATTTTTTTTTTGGGGGGGGGGGGTCCTGAAGAGGACAGGGTTTGGGGATGGAAGGGACATCAAGGCCATGTATGATGTCATACAATCCAGCTTCCAAAGTGTCCATTTTCTCCAGGTGAGCTGATCTCTTCCACCACCTGGAGATCAGTTTTAATAGCAGGAGATCTCCAACCACCACCTGGAGGTTGGCAACCCTATGCACGTTACAGTGGCTGGCAGATTGTGGTGGGCAGCCTGGGGGGTGGGGGGAGCCTTGCTTACTGAGCTAAAGCAAGATTTAAATTGTTGATTCACACTAACTCCTCACAGGGTTTCTCGGGCACATGTGGCCTTCCTCCTGAACATGGATGTGCTGGAAAGAAACAAGGGAAGAAGCAATGCAGGAAATGATAAATAAATAAATGTTACGAATGTTAGGTCAATGGACCAGTCTTGCAAATGATCTGCACCAAGCATTTACAGGAGACCCCCGCTCCATGGGACTTTCTCTTCAAAAATGTGTGGCAAACACTCCTTGTCTGCTTGTTTTGAAAGCAGTGCTAGCTTTGCCCTGGGAATAACCTCTGCAAGCCTGAAGCAGACGCTTGCCGGAGAGAGTTCATGAAAGCCTGCATCCAGAGCCACACCTGGGATGTCAGCATCAACGCTGTGTGTTTGAGTTGAACATCACAACGAGGCAAGGATTCATCCAGCTATACTAGATCCAGTCACAGGGCCTGAAGACAGATATGGTGGTACCTCAGATGCCAAATGGGCAGAAGGGGCACCGGGGCACTTTGACCAGTCTCAGCAGCACCAACAGCAGCTCCAGAGAGCCAGGAGTGGTCTCCTAGAAGGAAAATGGAAGGTGCCAGGATGCGATGGTTGAACCGGAAATTAGTGGCCAAAACTTTACTTGATTTATCACTGGTGGCTGCAGTTAATCAGCAGGGCTGAAAATTAATGGGACCAATGCCTTTTTATTTTTTAGGATATGCTGGTTCTACTGTGCTATTGAAACAAGGAAGCAGAGAAAATATACTAAAGATGGTCTTTTGTTCTAACAAACATTTGTTAATTTAAATGGCATGTCATCTCAAATTTCCTTCGATGCCTAAAAAGCACCATTTGGAAATATCCTCATTAATTGACAAATAATTGATTAATGATGATTAATAAACTAAAATTTCTTCTGATAGCTCCAGAAAACAGACATCTTCTTACAATCATCTTCCTGGTCTTTTAGGTAACCCCTGCATGTTACTCAGCTGCACCGGCACAGTCCAGTGAACAAAATCTGGGGGTGCCTTTCATCACTTTGTAAAAAATTTATTGTTTGGTCTGCATGGTTACCCACATTGGGGCCTACCCACATTGGTTACCCATATTGCTGGGGGAAAGGAAGGCTGAAAACTTTATCAAATAAAGAAATATGTTTTCAGAGGCCATTTTCCAATAACTGTAAAATATGATACACAAAACAAAGAGGTTCCTGACTGGATCACCTAGATCATGTTCCCCGTCAAATTTCATCTCATGCAAGTACCACGCTGAGCAGCTCTGCGCCTGTGTTGGAGCTGATGGTACTGTGAGGCCAGGCTCTTGCAGCCAGTGGGGAGGGGCTGCAGCTCAGCAGAAGACCCTCTGCTTGGCATGCAGAAGGTCCCAGTGTGAGTTCCCGGCATTTCCAGTTAAAAGGATCAGGCAACAGGTGATGTAAAAGATCTCTACCCTGAGACCCTGGAGAGCTGCTGCCCGTCTGAGTAGACAATAATGACCATGAATGACCATGGCCAAGACATAAAATCATATACCAGAGAAAGGGCAGCAGCCCCCAAGACTGGGTTGAGTCATCACCAGCGCTATATTGAGTCTGACCCTTTGCAGGAGTTACTGCCCTTCTAAATCTGCTTGATGTGCCTCATGATTAGATTTATCCTGATTCATCAACAGTTACTGTATTTTTCGCCCCATAAGACGCACTCTTATGGAGTGAATGTGTGTCTTATGGACCCTAGCCCAGTCCGTCCGGGACTCCCAGAGCCGGACGGAGGGACCCCCGCCCCTCCCGCCAGCTGGCTGGGCGCGCCGGAACAACAAGAGCCAGCGTTCCCTGCCCCGACGACCAGCTGGGAGGCGGGCGGGGCGCACAGAGCTGGGCGTGTCGGGACGGCGCGCTGGGAGGCGGGCGGGGCGCACAGAGCTGGGCACGTTGGGACGGCGCGAGCCGGCGTTCCCCGATCTGACGGCCAGCTGGGGGGGCGTCTTATGGTCAGGTACGTCTTATGGAGCGAAAAATACGGTAGTAATAATTCTCACCCATTTTGAATAGATTCCTTCCTCTTTGACTGTTTGACACCGGCCTCTCCTTGTTATCCCTCCTCACCCCCATCCTCTGCAGTTGCTTGAACTTTGAATATAAACTTAGTTGCTTTGAAGGACACTCCATGCACATAATAAAGTGAGCTCTGACTCACAGAAGCTTTAACTGGTATAAGTTTTGTTAGTCTTTAAAGTACCACTGGACTCCTTTTTAATAATCCTAACCAGAGCAAAACACTTCTAAGTGCACTGAAGTCCAAGGGTTTGGAAAGGGGCTTCATACGGCCCTGAAACTAACCAACTTGTATTGTAATTGCTTACAGTTCCTCCCTTCTTTGCAAATATACAGTTAGATGCAATCTTTAAATGACAGACATTGGATAGATCACTCTCCCTTTCATGTGCGTGTGTAGCCTCAAGTATCTATTGGGAAAGTCATCACAAGAACAATATTGCAAGATGGGCAGATACTCAGGCACATCTAAGTAGTAACTCTCCATTTAAAAATATCAAATTCTGCTTTCTTTTTATGACATGACTTTTAAAAAGTAGAAATGGCAGTAGCAGACAATTTGATATACCTTCATCAATCCATTATTGACCTAAGGCTATATATAATTCATGGCAGATACTTCCATATGTGACAGAGAAGGGAAGAAACTGGGTGTCATCCGCATGTTGAATGACACCCCGCTTCATGCCCCTAATAATCTCTAACACAGCAACTTTATGCAGATACCAAAAATTGCAGAAGCATGTACTACAGTTCCTATGGGGAAGAGCAGCCGTGTCCCAGCTCTGGCCTCTAGGACTGACCTGCAGAACAAGGGTCAAAGGACTGCCATGTAAAGCTTCCTACTCTCATTCCATGCAGGTAGCCTGCACTAATATTATGGATCAGGACATAAAAAGCCAGCAAGAGATTCAACAGGACTGCATCCCCCTTTCCCCTCTTCTAGTACAGATTGTCTAAGATAGTTCCTATCTTGAATCCAAGACAGAAGACAAATGGAAATGGATGTAAATAATGTATTTCATCCCAAACCGCCTGTAGTTGATGCACACCATAGGATTGCCAGGTCCCTCTTCGCCACAGATGGGAGGTTTTTTTGGGTGGAGCCTGAGGAGGGCGGGGTTTGGGGAGGGACTTCAATGCCATAGAGTCCAATTGCCAAAGCGGCCATCTTCTCCAGGTGAACTGATCTCTATCAGCTGGAGATGAGTTGTAATAGCAGGAAGTCTCCAACTACTACCTGGAGGTTGGCAACCCTACCACACCACCTTCTCAATTACCTGGCCAGGAATAAAAAGTGATCTGCAGTTCCCTGAGGACAGGCATGTTGATGAACTGGCTCATAAAATATTGTCGACTGAATAATGCCTACCATTTCACCATGGTCAAATATTGTCAAGTATCCCCTGAAGCTAAGAATGCCACTGTGGAGCTTCCTTCTTATTTCATTACAGTGTAATTTAGCCAGTGCAGGAGTGAGGGCAGCTTGCCCTCTAGTAGTGGGGGGAGCAGCTGTAAGAGCACAACAAAACCACGAGCACAGCTGGGGTTAGACATATCCAGAGGAGACATTCACTCAGTCTTCTGGATTGGACTGTTTGCACTTGGGGTTGAGTGTTCAAGAGAGGTTTCTGTTGATGTATAGCCCACTCCATTGCTCAAAGGTCGCCCTGCTTGAGCTGGTGTTGGCAGTCCCAGGATGGTGGTTCTGGGAAACCTCAACATCCACACATCTTTGTATGGGGGGCTCAGCTCAAGAATCCAAGGCCACCATGACAACCACAGGACAGTCTCATCAATATCCACGTATATGGCAGGGGATCCCCTTGATCTGGTTTTCTGTTCTGGACAGGAACAAGATGGAGGAGTTAAAAATATCTGCAATGTCATGGACAGAATTCTACATGACAGGGTAGACTGACGGGGTCCCAGACACTCTTCAGGGATGAGGGATTAATTAAAATGGCCTTCCCCCAAAGAATGATGAAGCCACCTGGTGTCAGGATAGCTCCTTTGCCACAGTTGGCACGTCTTCCCATTTAATATCTGGAGTGAGAAAATGTCATGGGAAGCAGGAACAATTGCTTCTAGGCACCCTTTCCCATTAAGAATACCTTTTGTTTTCTGGTCTTCTAATGAGTTTTATATGTTTACATAGCAGGGTGTTGGCTACAGCAATTCATGCCAGTGCTCAAAAACAAACTTTGAGTGTATTTTAGAGACACCAAAATCCAAATTGAACATACTCCTTTACTTAATGTATAATTCATCCCAATTAAAAAAAATTGACCACAGTAATATTCAGAAATATTTGGATCGGGCTGTTATTCTGCGGTTTTGTTGTCTGGTTTGCAGTTCAAGAAGTTTAAAGGAAGGCGGAAGAGTGAAGAGAGATATGTAACTGACAGGGACTTCATTTAGCAAAGTTGCCACAGGAGGTGAGAACTGATGGTTCTGTCTTGCCAAAATGTTGTTTACATTGACCATGTTTCTGACTTGCGGGGATAGCATTGACTCTATCACATACAAGCTCAGTGGCTAGTTTGCCTGATGCAAAGTTCTGCTCAGGCTGCCCTTGCTAGGCACTATGGCAAATGTTCTGCTTGCATACACAGGCAGGCAGCATTGTAGGGATGAGCGGGCAGCAGTCTGGGTTTGCTTTTGGGTCCAGCTTCTAGATAAGCAGGATGTGGTCAGGTACCGGCTATAGGGAGCACGTCATTCCAGCACCCTGCTGGCTGCTTGCCAATTTGTTTCAGGGCCCAAATCAACATCCTGGTAATGGGACAGGGCCTAACTGGGACTGGGGTATCTAAATAGCTGCCTCTACCTATATAAGCTTCCCCATGTCCTCAGCTCCTCTGCTGATCTCAATTCTTCAAGCCTACATCAGATGGACCAGCAGAGGGTTGTTCTGGGTACTACCCGGGAGCTCGTCTTATGGAGCTTGTGTCACCTTCAGATTTCTGTAGCCTTAAAATGTGTATTTAAGTAGTGTTTGTGATACCATCACATACTACATATGGCATCATTATTATTTAGTCACTGATTACACTTTAAAGTGTTGATGGGACATCTCATATTTGATTCACATTTTGGTTTTTTGTGTTACATGAATATACGTACATATTATATTTATGTGTGGTTATTCTGTTTACATTCTGCAGAGGTCTTAACTTTGTAGCTCCTTTCTTGCTTGGTTTTGCTTTGGGACCTTCCCCCTCCCCCGCTTTCCTGTTTTTGGTCCCCCACTTTAAGCTCAGTCACACTATTGGGAGTTTTGAGGTTGCAAAAAGCCCATATTCATTCTGAGAAGTTTCTCAGTTGGTAAAAGGACAGGAAACAGGAGAGGTTACTTGCTGTCAAGTACCACCATCCCATTGACGGCTCTCACAAGAACCCAGGACCGAAGGTTTGCTTATGCAAATGTTTCCAGCCAGCTGAGAACAATCAAAGGGCTACTTCGCATCCTGGCAGGAATAGTTAGATTTGAGCCCAGGAGCACCTTAGAGACCAGCAAGAGTTTCAGGGTATCAGCTTTAGAGAGTCAAAGCGCCCTTCCTGACACCCAGGAGGGGACAATGGTCATTTATGCATGGGTACTTTCACTCATGTCCCCCCCCCCCCCGTCTGCCTCGATTGTTCCTTGGACTTATGCATGAGTTTTCCCTCCATTAGAGATGACCTCGCTGCCAGCCCTCACAAATCCCAGGACTTACTGTCCCCCTATTAACCTGATTCTTCGCTCTCCCCTGATCTCGCACTCCCCTGACCACGGCGAAATCCCCGTGCATAAGGCAAAGCGTGGGACACAGAAGCTTGGTTTCTCTCACAGCAAGTAAACAGCTAATTACAAAGCAGCATTTCAAGGGGCAGGATTCAAATACTTCCTGATTTGAGCTTGAAGACTGCTGGTGCATAGACTCCCAACAGGAAAGTGTGGGTCAAGCGAGCAATGACCCTCAGGAAAAACTCCCAGGCATAAATGACCAGAGATGCAGGGATGCCAAATGGTAGACTGTAGGTCTGCCTGGGAATAAGAGGAAGAGAAGGACTGACCCAAGGGGGGGGGGGGGTTGGCAAACAGAGGAAATAAATTCCCTTGATACAAGGGAAATTAGGTCCATTTTGGAGGTCCACTTTGGCTGATTCCATCTGGGGATGACTGGTAGGAAGGAGCTCTCTCACACCTGAGCTCCATCTTGATGGCTGCTATTACCATGTGGAGTTAAAGGGCAGGTAGCCTGGATAACTGATAGACTGTTGTAACTTTAGGAGTAAATACCATATCCTAGAATAACAACAGTCTACAGGAGGGGCAGAGGACTGTGTGTATCCACCATTACTTTGTATCCTTGAGGATGTGTTGATGTGCAGATTATGTGTGTGGACATTTTCTTTTGAATACGTTTCTTACTACTTTGAATGCTAGAAGTTTGTTCTCCATAACCACGTTAAGCCTCCCTGAAACATGTTACTAAAAGGGCACCAGAGGAAGGGAGGCGGCTGGTGAATAGATTGCTACATCTCTAAGGTGCACAAGTACAGTAAGCCATCCATGTGGTAGCCCATTGGAGCAAAAGGGTGATGCAGGTACTAGGTGGGGCCTGTCCACAGCCATGCAGATGGAGTTCTACAAGTGCTGGACCTCTTAGCAGGAGATACTTTAAATGACCAGTTGGAGGCAGAGAAGATACCCAGAGAGACTTGAAGAACCCCCCACCCCGCCCTGGGAGTTGGGTTGGCTCGGGAGAGCAGTGCTCTACCAGGCAGAGACCTGGGACAGCCAGAGAGTTTCTTCACCTCTTGGAAAACCCCGAAACAGAATGGCACTCATGGGTCAGAGGTATCATTCTGAAAAAGAAGGCATTTGGGGGGGGGGGTCATACAAGTTAGGAGATAGTGGGATCTTCTTTATTTATTTGATTTCTATCCTGCCCCTCCTTGACCATATTGCTAGCTGCCTTTCCTACCATACATAGAATCATAGAGTTGGAAGGAGCCATTCAGGCCATCTAGTCCAGCCCCCTGCTCAATGCAGGATCAGCCTAGAGCATCCCTGACAAGTGCTTGTCCAGCCTCTGCTTAAAGACTGCCAGTGAGGGGGAGCTCACCACCTCCCTAGGTAGCCCATTCCACTGTCAAACAATTTTTACTGTAAAAAACGTTTCCTGATATCCAGACGGTACCTCTCCGCCCGCAATTAAACCCATTCTTGCGAGTCCTATCCTCTGCTGCCAACAGGAACAGCCCTTCAAATACACAGAGAGAGCAATCAACCTCCTCTTCTCCAGACTAAACTTTCCCAAATCCCTCATTCTTTCCTCGTAGGGCTTGGTCTCCAGGCCCCCTGATCTTCCTTGTCGCTCTCCTCTGCACCCGCTCCATTCTGCCCACGTCCTTTCTGAAGTGAGGCCTCCAGAACTGCACACAATACTCCAGGTGTGGCCTAACTATTGCAGTGTACAGCAGAACAATGACACCTTGCAATTTGGATGTTATGCCTCTTTTGATGCACCCCTTTTTTTTGTCGCTGCATCACACTGGCAGCTCATATTTAATTTACGGTCCACCCGTACCCCCAAGATCTTGTTCACGCACACTGCTGCCCAGAAGTGTATCCCCCATCCAGTATGCATGTCCCTCATTTCTGTTACCAAGATGTAGATCTCGGCACTTATCCTTCTTGAGCTGCATCTCAAGCAATCTCAAGCTCAGCCAGGCTAAAGCCACCTCACAAAGAGGAGGAAAGTGTGTTAGAAAGAAATAATGATAAAAATAAAATAAAAAAGGACCCCTGTTATGGCCAGTTGCCCAAAGCAGGCTTAAAGGCCACTGGATGCACCAGCATGCCTGCCCCTGCCCACATGGTTATAGGGTCTTCACACACCACCCCCAGCAGAGGGCAACAGGGCCTGAGGAAAGCAGATTTTGCAGCCAAGTCCAAATGTGTATCCAGTGTGACTGAAGACAGCCTCAGAGACTGCCTGAAGAGCATGTGCTCTTGAACACCAAACAAACAATGCTTCCACATGGGAACGATCCCCTTTTTTCTTGTGGCTCGGCCAACTCATTCTTACCTGGCAGCAGGAACAGGGGCTAGAAGCAGCCAGGTCTGGGCCAATGAAGCCCTTGTGATGAGACCAGAGGCATGCAGAGAGCACCCCATGAAGCAGGCAGCAGCTGGCCCTAAAGTCAGGGCAAAGAGGCCCTGAGCAGCCTGCGCTGGGAGCAGCAGCCTGGCCATTCCACACGGCGCCTCGTTTTGCAGTCAGAAAGAAGCACAGTGGAAAATGTTCCGTTTTGTGTGTTCGGGCATTTGCCCTCACCATTGATGGCTGATCTTTAACCAATTTGAGAGGAAAAAAACTCCTTGGAAATCTTAAAGGGATTTATAATTTATGAAAATGAACAAGATTAAGTGGTCTCTTTCAAATTAATTCATCTTCAAAAGCCTCTAATTGCTTATGTATTTTTATGTTCCTCCAGACTCCAAAGGAAGGGAGAATTCAGCCCCAGATTATGCCAGATTGCTTTGTTAAGGAAAATCGTGCATGATTAGGTGTGACATAAATTCAAAAACTGAGCTAATCCAGTGGCGAAGTGGACAAATGGCAGTGGGGAAGAGAAATTGCATGCTTAAAAACCAGGAAAACATAAACGGTGGAAAAAATCCTTGCCGGACAATCAAAATACTCTTAGCATAGCCAAGGTAATGGAGGCTTAATTAATTACACCATTAATAACTTTTTATAGCACCAGCAGCCGGCAAAATATTTGCACATTACTGAAGACAGCAACTGCCCTATGCAGAGGAAACACCATTTGTCCTGTCATGTCCCCATGACGGAAAAGCCAGCAACTGACCGGGATGTTCGGTCACTCCTCCCCCACTCCAGCAGATTCAAACTCAGGCAGGCTAAAGCCACCTCACACCACTCAAGAGCCCGATCCTCCACGGGGCGGGGGGGGGGGGAGAAAGCTGGCGGTCCAAGCCCCGGAAGGCCAGAACCGCCAGCTGGCTCCCTTGGCGATGCAACAGCTGGCAGGTTTGCTGCACTCAGAGGTTTTGTCAGCTGGGAGAGGAGTTTATAATTGTCAGTTTGGAATTTTGTTTATTAACTGGTCTAGTGTTTATATTTTCCATCTCTAAAAAAATGAGGCCAAATTCAGAGAACCCCAATATATTTTCCAGTTGCATACTTGTTCTAAAAACCCTATCTTTTGTGTGTGCAAAATTTGCATTTATTTGGCAGACTTATGACTTGGCAGATTCTCTCTCAGCCTAACCTACTTCACAGGGTTATGGCAAGAATAAAGTAGGGGAGAGAGAACCCTGTACGCTGCCCTGAGCTCTCTGGAGGGAGGGTGGAATGAAACTGCGCTGGCCAGTCAACATTTGCAATCGTCCAGCCTCGGATCAAAAGCCTCCATGTTTGCAACCAGCCCATTCACTTGTACGGATTTTTGCTCCTCATCTGGGACTCACAAATTGGAAAGCATCTGCCTCTGTAATCTTGCCTTATCACTGTGTGACTGGATGCTTCTTTGCTTCTGGGTTCTGTTCCACAACCTTCCTCACTGCCTCTGTTAAGCAGCGCTAAGCTATTTTTGCAGCCACAATTTAAGACTGCAGGCCCAAATGCAAACCCTGCAGGAGCAGGACCATGTTCAGAAGTGACTGCATCCAGTCACAACCAGGTTGCCAAATGCCCTTCCTTCAAGAGGCCAGTCTGCAGGCATCCGTGGCCCTGGTTTCACCGGTGGCCTCATAATCTTTGGCTGAAACAGTCTGCGCCTGGACCCATGTCTTTGGGTACTCCAGGGGTTGGATGGTGGCAATAGCAGTTGCAATGGTGCAGATTCTACTCAACTGGGAATAAACAGTTTAATGAAATGTTCTTGCATTTATTTATATATTTGTACCCTACTTTTCTACTCATAGGGACCCAAAGCAGCTTCCAAGATGAGTCTCCTCTCCTCTATTTCATCCTCAAAACAACCCTGTGAGGCAGATTAGTCTGAGAGTATGTGACTGCCCCCAGGTCCCCAGGTGAGCTTCCATGGCAGAGCAAGGATTCAAACTAGGCCTCCCCTTGGCATATCTCACAAACATCTCGGAGGTTTATGCAAGGGCAAGTGCCCCCCCCACCTTGCCCCCAAGCACCAGGCACAGCTCAGATTGCCACCTCACCCTGCAGCAAATCTCAGGCCTGCCGAGCAGTACAGAAATCCTGTTGCTCAGACGAGAGGGTGCAAAGCAGGGGAATCTGTCCCTCTGGCTTCATGTCAAGCACACCTGGAGCACCTGCGGGGTGGACCGTGGTGATGGGGAACCTGACAGAATAGGCCCTGAGAACCAACACCCTTATAGCATTTGCCTAACCCTCCTCTGCTCAGAACTCTGGGTGGTGATCAGACACCCCACTCTGCTCAGTGCCAGCCGTGTAGACACAGTTCCAGTGCAATGGTCAGCCGGTGGTCACCAATGCCCCCCAACAGGGAGCCACTGGGGTGGAGGGGAGGATTCTGGATACTCCTAGGGCACCACCTGCATGCCTCGAAGCCCTCCTGGTCTTTCTGTCCCTGAGGATTGTTGCTCATTACTCTCCTTGCATCTCTTTGGGCTCTTTCCAGGCAGAAGGAGAGGCCAGGAGGGACTTCATTCCCAGTACACTGCAAACCACCTGCTGAGCCCACAGCACAACTACCAATTGCAGTGGCCAGGGGGCATCTCCCGGCTCAGCTGTTGGGCTGCCAAGTCTCTCACCCTAGCACAGTGCTCCTTTTCATGGGCATGCAGGGACTGGGTACGTTTGCCTTTTTGCCAGCACCCTTAGCGGGGTCCGAAGCCATGCCTCCTGCATGCCGCATGGGGGCCTTTCCCTGGTGAACCCTGGACTTCCACGCTGGTCTCTCATCCAAGTGCCAACCAGCACTGACCCTGCTTAGCTCCCAAGATGTGATGACATTCGGCTAGTCTGGGCCATCCAGGTCAGGCAAAGGTACTCTGGCCTAAACCCACTGATTGCATGAACACGTGGAGCTGCCTTGAACTGAATCAGACGGCGCAGGATTGCACCAGAGGTGCCCCTACACTTTGGTAGGGTCATTCAGGCTGCTGACCTCAGGGCCTGTTCCCTAGGCTGGAATCCGGTCCTATTTTTACTATCAAACATGGCAGAATCACAACAAATCTTTGTAGAAATTAGTAAGAACTGGGTTTTCTGTTTGGTTGTACTAGAATTGCTCTCTGCATTACATGATGCTACACGTCTCCTTGCTTAAAGTTTGACTAGAAGAATTTCTAAAAATTAATTCCCTAATTAGAATATGCACAGTGTGCCACAGCTTTTATTTCCTTGGGTTTATTTTATCTCCCCCCCCCCTTTTCAAAATTGCATCAGTGGACTTTAATGCTGCAACAAAGCAGTCTTGATGCAGTTGTGCATGTGGAGGAACAAGGGGAGGATTCCTAACGTGTTGGTTCCTCTTTGTTCCTCTACATTGGAACTCAGGATTCCAGAATCTAAAGGGAAATTTGGTTAAGGCATCCCAGGTAGAAACATTCATCCTCCATTACATTTGCTTACTTCTTCCTGCAGATAACAGGACAGGAATCCTTTCCTCTGTGTTACATTTCCAGAAAACGTCTATGCAAAAATGTAGATGCCAGAGACCTGCTGAGGCAACTCACCAAGTAAGATAATACCACCAAAAAAACCCAAATCAGTGGGTTCTAGATCATATCAAACCTGAATTGGCCCAAGAAGCTAAAATGACCAAACTGAGGCTGTCGTACTTTGGTCACATTATGAGAAGACAAGAGTCACTGGAAAAGACGACCATGCTAGGCAAAGTTGAAGGCAGCAGGAAAAGACGAAGACCCAACATGAGATCAAAGAAGCTACGGCCCAGGCTGCTAAGGAGAGGACGTTTTGGAGGACATTAACTCATAGAGTCGCCATAAGTCTTAAGCAGATTGACAGCACATGACACAGGCACACAAAAAGCCATAAAACAACCACCTACCTGACCTTCAGGGTAGAAGCAGAGCAAAAACAACAAGAAAAAGACAGAACCCCTCTGTCAAAAAACTGAGTCCCAACAAATGTCTTGGTCTGGCAGCTCTAGAAGCAGCAAGATAAGCAGCAGGCAAGCCTCAAGTCGGAACTGGCCTGCCAAAGGAGCTCCACTTAACAAATCAAAACACAGAGGCTTCGGCCTGATTTTAGACTTTACTTCCTGGAGAAGATTTCCTTACTTCTGGTTTCAGTGTGAAGATAAGCACCCATCCTCTAAAAAGGCAGCTCTAATGCAACTTTCATCATCTTCTTTCGTTCACTCTAGAAAGTGGAAGTTGCGTACTATACTACACTTTTATAATAGTGGAAAATTGTAAAAAGGATCCCCATGTGGCCTTTTGCCAGAAGGCAGGAGTACAGAGAATTCTGCAAAGGAGTTTGGCCTTCAGTGCCCTGGATGGCTTTCAAGGGATAATTTCATTCCAAGCGGCTTTTCGGAGCCCCCCACGACTCCTGACTAAAAAACTGACTCCTACTAACATTCCCTCTTCTATCAAACTCTTCAAAGCAGTCTCAGGATGTCTGGCCCTACTCCAAACACTTTACAAGTCACATGGAGACTCTTTTTTTAAGTTTCTTCCAAAACTGCTTGAAGAGTAACCTCCAACTTCAATGTGCAAATCGCCCACCTCTGCCAGGCTGACTTGCTCAGCTCCTCCCTCCTTCCCCACCCCCAGAGCAGGAAGCAAGGCAGCAGCAGATTCTCCTGCTGTCTCTTTTCCCTCCAGCTAGGGCTGCCAACCTCCAGGTGTGCCCTGGAGATCTCCCGGAATCACAACTGATCTCCAGATTGCAGCAATCAGTTGCTCTGGAGAAAATGGCTGCTTTGAAGGTCAGACTCTATGGCATTACAGCCTGCTGAGGTTCCTCTTCTTCCCAAACCCTACCTACCCAAGTCTACCACCCAAATCTCCAGGAATTTCCCAACCTAAAGGTGGCAACCCTACCTCTGGCTGCCCCTTCCCCACCTGCTATTGCCCCAAGAGATGGAGAGGTGAGTACAGGAAAGGGCTGGGGAAGAAATCAGCTCCCACCTCAGTGAGCAAGCAAAGAGGGAAACTCTGGGATGCAGACCCCGCACTCCCTCCTCCCACCCCAATTTCATGTTCAATTTCAGAGTCCTTTTCATTCAACCGAATTTGCAAAATTCACCTCAATGTGCCTTTGGGTACAGAATCCCTGGGTACATTTCCGAAGCATCCTGGAGGCGTCTGTCTATTTCATGAGGGAAACTGTCAGCTAGGCTCCCTGTGGGCCCCGGGTAAAAACAAGATGGTTCCCCACACAGACAAAATGAAGTTTTTGTGCACTCCGTTCCCCCCCCCTGTTTTTGCACCTCAATGGAGACCCGCCCGAGTAATCGCTGATCTGATACCAGATCCCGCGGAACAATGTCGGGAGCTTGGGAAGATCAGCCAGTTAATGCACACGTTAATTTCCTGTATGCGTTGTTTTAAGTCGTTACCGGCAGTTAACTTCTTAATGTTTTCTTTGTATCCCAAACCTAATCAACCCCATTGTATTTACCCTATATATGTACCGAGTTTTCTCCATGCCTGTATTCTAGCCTTAAGTTTCTATGACTTGCTGAACTCGCTGACTTTCTGAATAAAACTTCTAACTCGCTGCAACGTCTGGAATGGAGTCCCTTTACAAGAAACGCAATGTGTTGCTGAGGTCTGACAGTAGGCTAGTATCGTCTATTTATTTTCATAATAGTTAGTATTAGGATAAGATGTCCGCTCGATCCAACAACCCGTTCCGTGCGGAGGAGGAACCCTGCCAGGGGGACTGGCAGAGAACAACCCCTCTCGATGGGGGGGAACTGGGAGGAAGCAACTCCGGGACGGCGCCCGTCTGAGTTCGCCAAGGAGCTGCCGTGGACTTCTCTACCGACACACGCCGAGCTAAGGTGTATGGCCGGGACGGACAGCGCCTTCCGGAGGGTCGTCCGACGGCCGGCGACGGACCCTGACCTCGACCGCTTGTACCGAGGACCGCTCACTGATTTATACGGAGAAGGAAGAGAACGGAGCCGAGACTGGGTAACAACCGACCGGTGGAACAGACCCTTGACCATCCACGCTCCAGCCACCTCAGTCCTCGGTTCCAGAGAAGAGGAAGCCCTGCTGCGGGAGCAGAACCACGAACTGACCATCCAGAACCGGGATCTCCAAGCACAGCTGCAAGCCCTACAGAGGGACATGATGGCGGTACTAGGAGCGGTGAGAGGGCTCCAATCACCCGCCAGCGCAGAGACACCACCACCCTTTCCGCCCAGGTGAGCTGCAACCCAGGACCTGAAAGTATCTTTTGACAGGACCTGCGCCCAGCTCTCCCACTTCTTACTCCAGCTGTCCAGGTTCATGGAGGACCAAGGAGAGACTTTTCCATTGGAAGAAGCCCGGGTCCGGTACGCTATCAGCTTGCTGGAGAAGGAGGCGGTAGAATGGGCGGTGACGGCGACAGAATCAGAGCCCGGAATCCTGTGTTTGCTGAGTGTGTTCCTAGCAGCTTTGCAACGCCATTTTGAAGATCCTCACCAGGGGGAGAGGGCCAAGATTGCCATGCGCAGGCTGAGGCAGGGGCCCCGCTCTGTCATGGAGTATGCCCAAGAGTTCCAGTCCCTCTCCTGCAAAATCGGGGAGTGGAGCGAAGGACTGCGTTGGAAAGTGTTGGACGGCTGTTTAACCCTGGGAGAGCCGGGGGCGACCAATGAGTGGATCCGGCTGGCGGCGCAAGTGGAGACCCGTAAACAGATGCTCCAGTTCTCCAAGGATCGCCCGGCTAAGGAACCCTCTCGAGACCTTTCAAGGGGAGTGCCGCAACTGAACCCCGTCGTGATGGAGGGAACCGGGGTGGTTTCTCTGAGGAAAGAGCGCGCCGCCTTAAGGAGCCTGCCTACGTTGCGGGAAGATGGGGCACTTCGCGGCAAAATGTCCCAGTGGGCCAATGGACCAGACCGCCGGCGGAGCGACCCGGGGCCCGGACCAGAGGAGAGCGGAGGGGACGATCACCTGACGCGGGACGGCTGCTCTGCGCGCAGACCCGGCACCTGCTCCTTGCGAACATCACTGCTGTTCCAGTGGAGGGCTTTCTGTGAAAGAACCGGAACGGAAGGCTACCTTAAGTGATACCAATCCAGTTCCGAACTGGGTGAGTGATCAGGGAGATACCCTCCTGCTCCCCGTTGTGTTGCGGAATCCCCGGGGAGGGGATCCTGTGGCGGTTGTTGCAATGTTGGACTCTGGGTGCTCCCGGACTTTGATTGACCAGGAAGTAATCGACCGCTTGCAGGTTGGGACTCAGGAACTTGACCACCCTCTGCACTTCCATCAGATGGATGGCAGTGATCTACAGGGGGGTCCCATCCATTTGCGTTCCCACCCGGTGCTGTTGGGGGTGGGAAACCACTGGGAGCACATCCGTTTCACGGTGGCTCCTCGAATCTCGTACCCGGTGGTCCTGGGTAGTAACTGGTTAGTGGGGCACAACCCTAGCATCGATTGGGTACAGTGCCGAGTGGTTTTTGGGTCCCCCCAGTGTGAACAGCACGGCAGGGAAGACATGCCCGGGGAGGATGGGGGGGATGCCGCTGCAGCCAAGCCTACAACACTGCCTCCGGAATATAGTGACTTTGTAGACGTTTTCAAGGGGAAGGACTGTGATTTATTGCCCCCTCACTGCACTACGGACTGTGCCATTGAATTAACGAAGGACATTAAGCCATCCAAAGCCTGGGTATACCCCATGAGCCCCCAAGAGGAGACTGTTCTACAGGAGTTCCTCGATCAGAACTTGGCCCAGGGGTTCATACGATCGTCCAAGGCCGGGTTTTCGTCACCCTGCTTCTTCGTGAAGAAGAAGGGAACTTCGGACCTCAGACTGTGTGTGGACTCTAGGGTGCTTAACGCTGTCACTGAAACTAATGCTTACCCCATCCCCCTCATCCCTGACCTTCTAAGTCAACTCCAAGAAGGCAGGGTGTTCTCTAAACTGGACCTGGCGGAAGCCTATTACCGGGTCCGGATAAAGGAGGGGGATGAGGCAAAGACAGCCTTCTCATGTTGTTACGATCTGTTTGAATTTATGGTAATGCCGTTCGGGTTGTGTGGAGCTCCGTCGTGCTTCATGCAACTAATTAACGAGATTTTGCATGATTTACTATTTAAGCGGGTAATCGTTTACTTAGACGATATCCTAATTTACTCCAGGGACCCAGAGGAACACCGGGAATTGGTACAGGAGGTACTGCGCCGCTTGCAGGAACACCACTTGTATGCAAAGTTGTCTAAGTGTGCGTTCAATCAGGACCAACTGTCTTTCCTCGGGTATGTCGTGTCCCCCAGCGCGTTGATCATGGACCCTGAGAAGGTTCAGGCAGTCCAGGACTGGGAACCCCCCAGGACTCACAAACAAGTCCAACAATTTCTGGGCTTCGCCAATTTTTATTGAAGCTTCATCCCGGACTTTGCCAAGATTGCTCTTCCCATCACGGACCTTCTTAAAACTAAAGGGAAGGGACAGGCGGCTACGGCTGCTACCTATCAGGTGCCTTGGGATGACCGCTGTCAGGCGGCGTTTGAGCAGCTAAAAAGCCGCTTTACCTCCGAACCCGTCCTAGCCCACCCCGATTGTGCTCGCCCGTTCACCCTTCAGGTGGACACTTCTGATAAGGCCATGGGGGGTGCACTTCTTCAGAGGGATGCCCAGGGGGTGCTTAGGCCTGCGCCTATTTTTCAAGAAAATTATCCGGTCCTGAGCTTAACTGGCCGATTGTGAGAAGGAAGCCATGGCAATTAAGCATGCCCTCACGATCTGGCGCCAGTTCTTGGAAGGGGCGGCTGAACCGTTTGAGGTCTGGACGGATCACCGGAACCTAGAGGCCATCTTAGGACAAAGGAGACTGTCGGCTAAACAGCTCCGGTGGGCGGACTTCTTCTCAAAGTTCCGCTTCACAATCAAGCACGTCCCTGGTAGGGAGAATAGTTTGGCAGACGGCTTATCTCGCATGCCGCAATATGACTGCAAAGTCCAATGACCGGTAGGGTCCCTCTTTACCCCGGAACACCTGGGCTTGGACTCGGAGGGGGCCAGCACAGGAGTTCTGACTAGAGCCCAAGCCCATGCGGCAGCCCCGCCACCAGCCCCGGAACCTCCCCAGGGAGAGGCTAGCTCTACCCCCCGATCCCTGACGACCACGGGGGACCTTCCCGCGGCCATCCAAGCTAGGTGGGAGGAAGCTCTTCAGGAGGAGCGAGGGGATAAGTCCCGGTCTCCTCAGGGGGAGGAGGAGAATGGCACCCCGGAGGGTAAAGCTTATGCCCCCCAGAAGCTGTGCTGAGAGGTACTGGAGTGGAGCCACAACTCAAAGACGGGGGGGGGGCATTTTGGTTTTGTCAAAACCCTACACCTGGTGAGACGTCGTTCCTGGTGGCCAGGGATGCGCCAGGACATCAACGGTTTTATAAAGTCTTGCCCAGCGTGCGCCACAAATAAACGCCTGATGGGGAAATCTCCCGGATTGCTAAAACCTCTAGAGACTCCGGAGGCGCCATGGCGAGTGATCGGAATAGATTTCATCACTAGCCTCCCTCCTAGTCAGGGCAAGTCGGTTCTTTGGGTTATTACCGATCTCTTTTCAAAACAGGTTCACCTAATACCATGCGAGGGAATGCCCTCAGCCCACAAATTGGCCCGGTTGTTTGTACAACAGATCTTCCACCTACACGGCTTTCCGCGGAAGATCGTGAGCGACAGGGGCTCGGTATTCATATCTAAATTTTGGAAGGCATTCCTAGGGCTGGTTGGAGTACAACAGGGTTTATCATCTGCCTATCACCCGCAGACGGATGGGCAAACGGAAAGGGTTAATGCCATGATCAAATGCTACTTGCGTTGTTTTGCTAACTACCACCAGGACAATTGGGTCGACCTGCTCCCGTTAGCGGAGTATGCCTACAATAACTCTGTACACTCCGCGACTGGCTTGAGTCCGTTCAAAGCAGTTTATGGGATGGAGTTCGATCCTTTGGGGGCTGTTCCTCTCCCGCTGGGAGGGGACCCCCCGGAAGTATCCGCATGGGCTAACACTGTAAGAAATACTTGGCCCTGGTTAATAAAACATTTGGATCAGGCAAAAGAGAGATACAAGGTACAGGCGGATAAGCACCGAGCGCCCCAGTGGGACGTTAAGGTCGGGGAAAGGGTCTATCTCTGCACAAAGAACTTAAGGTCCTTGCGCCTGTGTAAAAAATTGTGCCAGAAGTATGTGGGCCCGTTACCGATATCCCGGGTAATAAACGAGGTCACCGTAGAATTGGACCTCCCTAAGACCTTACAGGGAGTACACCTGGTGTTCCACGTTAGCCTTTTGAAACCCTTTTTGCCTGCCCCCAATTGGCATCCCGAACCCACGGCTGCTACCCCTATCATGGTCCAAGGGGAACAGCACTTTAAAATTTCCAAGGTCCTAGATTCCAGACTACGAAGGGGTCAGCTGGAATACCTTGTACACTGGAAACACCTGAACTCTAGCCATGACTAATGGGTTTCCGCGGTGCACATTAACGCCCCCATCCTGATCGCTGAGTTCCACCGGAGTTGTCCCAACAAACTGGGAGACCTGGGGAGGGGGTCTTTGGGGAGGCAAGATGTCAGATAGGCTCCCTGTCAGCCCCAGGTAAAAACCAGATGGTTCCCCACACAGACAAAATGGAGTTTTTGTGCACTCTGTCCCCCCCCCCCCCGTTTTTGCACCTCAATGGAGGCCCGCCCGAGTAATCGCTGATCTGATACCAGGTCCCATGGAACAATGTTGGGAGCTCGGGAAGATCAGCCAGTTAATGCACACGTTAATTTCCTGTATGCGTTGTCTTAAGTCGTTACTGACAGTTAACTTCTTAATGTTTTCTTTGTATCCCAAACCTAATCAACCCCATTGTATTTACCCTATATATGTACCGAGTTTTCTCCATGCCTGTATTCTAGCCTTAAGTTTCTATGACTTGCTGAACTCGCTGACTTTCTGAATAAAACTTCCAACTCGCTGCAATGTCTGGAGTGGAGTCCCTTTACAAGAAACGCAACGTGTTGCTGAGGTCTGACAGAAACAATGTGAAGTGATGATGGTTGCCAGACTCCAGGTGGGGCCCTAGAGATCCCCCAGACTTACAAGGGATCTCTAGATGACAAAGATCAGTTCCCCTAGAGAAAACTGCTGCTTTGGAGGGTGGACTCCATGGCATTATATCTGTCCCCTTCCCAAAATGCTTCTATTTAACCACAGCAAAACCCTGACAAAATGGGCCAAACTACATGTTACAGTTTCCCTGGGTCTGCATAACTGAACATGCATTGTAAGTTGTACCCTTGGGACTTAATCCCAGGCACATGAGGCCCCGATTCAGAAGAGGACCATGGATTGCCTGGGGAGGGGGTTTCAGTCTTCTCCCTTGTGTTGTTTTCCAACCTGAAACAGATCCAAGGGGGGGCTATTTTCCCCATTGCGGAAATCTAGGTGTGCCCCATGAGTACTCAAGGAGTTCCTACTGGGACAAACAGTGGTCCCCTGATTCTTAAGAAATGTGAAGCAGGTATGCGCCGGCTTCGCAGTCACTTCCTGAGTGACGGTTCAGAGTGAAAAACTAAAAAAAAAATGTGCGGGGCACTTCAGCCTGGAACACGCTGCTAATTACCAAGCATAAATGGCCAGTGTGAACTGAGTTTTAGTAGGGGCAGAACTCCACAAAAGTCTATCTATGAAATCAATTGCCAGTGTGCACAACTGTACATGGGGAGGGGGTCCTTTGCACCCTGCTTGTATGAACTGTTCCACAGTTCATGTTTGTTATTCTAAAAGGGCGTAGGATATTGGGAAATCACTCTACACTTTTAAAAGATTTTTTCCCCCAATGGAGACCCAAAATGGCTCCCAATGTTATTCTCCCATCCTCCACTTTATCCTCACAACAACCCTTTGAGGTGGGTTAGGCTGAGAGAGTGTGACTGGCCCAAGGTCACCCAGCGAGCCTCCATGGCAGAGCAGGGATTCGAACCCTGCTTTTCCCACTTCTGGCATAACATTCTGTCCTCTTCCCCAGGCTGGTCTCACACTAAAGGCCGCCATCAGGCTTCTGAAGCAAACAGGGAACCCTTTCAAAGGAGAACAGGCCTCCTGGGATTGAAGTAAAAATGGAGGTGAATCCAGAGGTTTCTGCTCCTTCCAGTTGGCTCAATGGCCTGCAACGGAGAGGCCTATATAATTCTCAGTTACTGAAGCAGAAAGAGAACAAGAGTTTGTGGCCAAAAGAAAAGGGGCAATCTAATGCATTGCTGGAGAAAATCTTTAGTTACAATTAAATGCTCTTAACTCCCTAATTGCCTGTGATTGGGAACTGGACGTCCTCGAGGCAAAGGGGAACAAGACGAGAATTTTCAACTAGGTGAAAACTATTCAACTCTGCCTCGTGAAAACCAATCACCCGACTATGCTTTACAAGCGGCAGGTTATTATTCCTTGCCCTTATGATGTTGCCTTTTGAGAGAACACGATTTCAAGGGCGCCACCAGATGAAAGCCTACAGTGGAGGTGGGGAAGCGCAAACCACCAAAGGCCCTGAAGATCCAGCTGCTTGCTGGTGGACCTCTGGCGAGCTGCTTCCTGGAGCTCTAGTCAGAATCCTCAGAGCAGAGGAGCTCCCAGAGTCTCACTACTCTGACTTTGCACATCTTTGAAGAGCTGCAGAAATGAGACAGTTACCCGCTCCAGGCTTCCCAGGGAAGGTAGAGCAAGACGGGACAAGCAACAGTCGTGTATTTGGCAGCTCCCAAAGGTTAGCTGCCTTGGATGCTTTTCTTAGAAGTCATGCACATCAGGAAATACAAAGAAACGTGGCTCTTGATCAGATTTCTAACACTGCCTCTTGAAGCTATACAGGTTGTTATGTATGCAGTGGGAAGCTGAAAACATGTTGAGCTTGGAGCCTCTCCAGGCTCCTGCGCTTGTGTGCCCCTATTGGCTATAAGGGTTGCAGCTACCCAATCACGGACTTGGGGGGCATGGACCTGAGCGGCTGAGCGGGCATATAAGCAAGGGTTTGTTGCACAGTTCTCCAGTTCTGTTCCTGTTCACCTAATAAAGCAGTTGCTGTTGGAACTCCGTCTCCAGTCTCGTGTCTCGCCCACGCATACAAATTATTGGCGACAAAGGTGGGATACTGAGCTGATAGGTAGCCCGGCTCATCTCTGCTGAAATCACTCCGATAGCTGGTAGGCAGCCCGGCTAACCCAGCTGAAATCACACGGGAGACCACGAAAGGGAGACACAATGCAACTCACTATGGCAAGCCAAGGCCACATCGAGGCATTCAACCCCCCCCCCCCAAGCAGTGTGGGAGAGCTACGCTACATGGCTCACATTCTACCTCAGGGGTGGGGAACCTTTTTCCTGCCAAGGGCCATTTGCATATTTTTAACATCATTCAGGGGCCATACCAGGCGTAGATGTCCCGGCAGGGGTGGGGGTTGCCAGGTCTCCAGCCACCACCTGGAGGTTGGAAACCCTAGGAGAGGCTACGCAGAGAAGGAAGGAAGAGGAAGGGAGATAAATAAATAAATAAATAAAAGGAGGGAAAGAAAGAAAAGGAGGGAAAGAAAGAAAAGGACAGAGGGAGACAGAGAAAGAGACAGAAAAAGAGCTCCCCACACACACACACACGTACACACGCACGCTCCTGGCCGGGGGGATGCCTTCCCAGCTCCCTCCCTCCCCCCCCCACACACATACACACACGCACGGATTGGGGGAAAGCCTTCCCGGTAAACAAAATTACAGATGCTAACCTTAAACAAGCAACCTTCCTCAGTGTGTGCGGGGCAAACACGTTTGAGCTGGCTCAGGCCCTGCTGTTCCCTGCCAAGTTGGAAGAGACCTCGTACAACGACATCATGGAGGCGCTGAGGAACCATTTTGCACCTCAACCATCAGAGCTCACCAGGAGGCACGAGTTCTACCAGAGGAACCAAGGCTCTGACGAGTCCGTGGCGGCGTTTGTGTCAGCCCTGCGTCAGGCGGTCTGCTACCGCAACTTCGTCAACCTCGACACCACGCTCCGGGATCGGCTAGTGTGCAGTTTTCGAAATGAGAAGGTACAGCAGTGCCTGTTTGCCAAGAAAGTCATCACTTTCAGCTTGGCCCTGGAGGAAGCCATGGCAGCGGAAGTGGCTGACAAGATGCGGACTTCCGGTAACTGAGCTGGTCCCATCACATGTCCCTTTGGAGAGCTCCCAAGGGAATCCAAGAAACACTTTGAATTGGAGTGCTTTTAGCACACCAACCCGCTTCTAAATAGTGGAACGGGACGCAGGAATTCCTCTGCAGCCCAAAGAAAGCGGTGTGAGTCCCACACTCTCCGAGGGAGCTTTTTTAAGTCGCCCGGAGGTGTGGATGTTTGTCCCGCTGGCATCTAGGGGAGAAAGCATCGCCGCAAGCGTTTCTTTGGCTTTAGGCTCGGACTTCCATTACCTATAACCAACTTATGAACTGTTTAAAGAAGAAAAACCTCACCCTCTGAAATCTAAGTGAGTAACAAGAATTCTTTTGATCTTACCGGGAAAGGACAGCTGAATCGATTGACAGAATTAACTGGGAACTCCGCATTCTCCCCCCCATCGTACAAGAACTTTCTTATTTGGATATCAGATAAAACAGCAAGGACTTTATCAAGTAGATCTGTGGGTAGACTAAACAACTGAATTTTTTGAAGGACGGGGCAATTACCAATCAGATTCCGTGACGTTTGAGGGGAAAGGAGAAATAAAACCCTCCTACCCCTTGGTCACGCTGACTTTTCCAGGTTGGGAAGGTCCTCCAGCCACGTTTCAAGATTCATTTTGAAGTACCGGAAGATCTCTACCAGTACCATTGCATTGCAAGACATACCAGGGAGACGGGAAGGATTGAGGTCCGCAGGACTGGAAGTGATTCCCCTCGGTGTACCAACTAAAAGGTTCAACACTAAAAACTACTGAAAGGGAACGATGGAAGGTTCGCGGCTCTATAGTTTTTGATTGATCGACTTCCTACTTCCTGTCTGCTTGTCAACCTAGAGCGTTCAGAAAACTTGATTGAACTTCAAATTTTATAAGTCTTTTTTTAAGCTGATTTGGAGGATTTGTGCTTAAATATCTAAGCGATTTTGCTCACCATAAGATTTTAAACTACCCACACTCTGGAAACAACATTTTTCAAGACCTGTCAAAATTGTTTAAATTTAAAGATTCTCGCAAGAAGTAAATATGGAAAAGAAAATCCAAGATATGTTTGCCATACAAAGTGAGACAACTGCAAAACAACATGAACAGCTGTCAAAACAACAAGAGCAGATGTCAAAACAGATGGAACGAATGACTGCCATGCTGAACATCTTTACCCAATCATTCAAAAAATGAATGAGGCAATAGAAGACCTTAAAGATGTCCCTCCAGCTGACAAGAGAGATGAAGAACAGAAGAATTTTGCAGAGGAAATGGAGATCTACAACAAGCAAATTGCAATAACCCAGCTGGCAACAATGGATTTGAAAGTGAGTGACTTGGACCTCTGTCTCTTCACTCTGCCGGGTGACCTTTTCAATACCTGCTTGGAGGACTTAATGAGTAGAGAAACTGGAGCTGTCAGGATCCTTTTCTTTGAATTCGGGATGGAAGATATTGCAACGTGGATATACTATGAAGATCATTTATCTGTGGAAGAGACTATACCAACAACCTCCAAGGACGCTCTTCGATGCTTACTATTAATGGGGAAAAGAAGGAAATGTTGGAAATACCGAGCTAAGGGACTAATTTAAAAGAGTTTAGTTTCTCTTGTGGAAAGGATTAAAAGGAATTGGTTAAAAGGATTGGCTTTAATGGAAATAGAACCATATATGATATTAATTTACTACAACTATAATATGTCTTAAATGAGTTTAGGGAGAAATGGAGGACTTACAGAATAATTAATTTTTAATGGAAATGGAGGGAGGTGTAGGGGAAGTTAATATATTTTTGATTACATACAAATATCTTTAACAATGGTTCCTATCTGTTTTTATCTTTTACTGTTTATGTCAATTGTTAAACTATGTGTTTAATATTTTTGGAAAAATTTAATTCTAATTGGGACCATTTAAAGGATACTCTGATCTAATCCCTTATCTACACTTTTTATCAATTTTATATTAGGTACTGATCTAATTAAAATAGTATTGGGATTAGTTCCGTTAGCAAAAGTTTATACAATTTCTTTTTAGACAGAAGAGGGAGAGGGGGAAGTCAATTTGTGGTTAACTTAGTAATATTATTTGACTCTTTAGTATTATTATTATTTTTTAACATTGGATAATATTTTATATGTTGATATTTTAAATCAAGAAAAAAATTTTTTTTAAAGGAAGTGGCCGACAAGATGACCCGTGAGGTGCGCCACACTGACCAGGAGACCGCACCGCCATCTCAGGCCCCCATTCCAGTCCACTACAAGGACGACAGTGAGGAAGAGGACGAGGCCCACAAGATGTCCACGGTTGGGGCCAAGCCAAGGAACTCGTCAGGGAGGCAGAGTGTGAGCGGCAGGGACCAGCACCACCTGTTTCTTCCATCTATGTGCTGTGTTTCCAGACTCATGCACGAGTGGAGAATCTCCCTCCCCCCTTTTCCTTTTCTGAGTAGAGCTGTGTTTTCAAGGTGTGGGGACTCAGATGCTCATGGATTTTGGCTGGTGATTACAGCTCTCCATTTTGAGAAATGGGTTGTGAAATGGTCACTTGTGGGGCGAGGGTGTCATTATTATCACAGTAAGCACTACAGCCAATTACAAAGCAGTGTTTTCAAGGGGCGGGGACTCAGACGCTTCCGGATTTTTGCTTGTGATTAGCAAGTGCTCCTGAGACTCCCAGGACTTTCTTCACAACAAGCCACACCAAGCATAAGGTTTTCCAATCTCAGGATATAAATGTGTGACACAAGAGAGGGACAAACCAGAGACATACTAACCATGCATAAAAGGCCTGTATTTGGGGACAGTTATAAATTTACAATAAGCAAGTAGGATCCTTGCAATGGGGAGTACAAGGAGCATACACCCTGCACACTCTACAGCCAGTGCTCCATTTGTCAAGGTACAACACTCCAGACCTAACCAATTTACATGCAGGGGGATATTCCATTTGCTTTAAAACCTTAAAGGACAAACTCAGTCTCTGCAATCTATCATCAATTACCGTAATTTTTGCCATGAACTCCAAAAGCCATCTTTAACAAGTAAATGCAAATAGCACCCCTCTGAAGAATAAAGAATTTTTAATCTAAAGGTAAATGTTGCAACCTAAGCTTTAGCTTCCACAGATCATTCTGCAAATTCCAAACGAATTGCTGGACCAGAAATACATGTTGGCAAGACGGATATGGAGCATAAAAAAGAAATTAAGCAGGAATCATGCTTTTCATTAACTTTGGCAATAGCCAAAGGGACACCAAATAATAATTATAAGGCTACCTTTGTTGGAAGAGTTGCAAAGTCTAGCATGCAAAGGAACTGAGAAGAAGACCCAGCAGGGGCAAGCAAGTGGTCAGCTAGTTAGGGCTGTAAGGTTAGAGACCTTTCCACCCTTTTGTCACACCTCTTGTCTGTCCTTAGACTGATATTGTTAGGGGACAATTTCCTCCTTCTTCTTGGAAGTCATTCTCTCTCCCTCCTTAGCTAGATATACAGATAGAGGCTCTGGTCTCTCAGCTTTTCTATCCTAAAATGTAGGTCCCTCAATAAAGGCAACTTTATCTTTAATCAGTGAGTCTGACACTTCTCTGCACACTTAGCATACTCTGCCAACAACCTTACTGTCTGCCACCTTGGGGATCCTGAATTGTGTAGAAAGGCAGCATAAAAATATTGTCGAAGGCTTTCACGGTCAGAGTTCATCGGTTCTTGTAGGTTATCTGGGCTGTGTGACCATGGTGTGTGACCATTTTCTTTCCTGACGTTTCGCCAGCAGCTGTGGCACTCCTCTGAAGATGCCTGCCACAGCTGCTGGCGAAACGTCAGGAAAGAAAATACCAAGACCACGGTCACACAGCCCGGATAACCTACAAGAACTGAAGCATAAAAATGTTTCAAATAAATAAGCATAGATACCCTTAGGGCTCTTACAGGGTTCCCTGGAGGGGGAAAGGTCCTTTAATCAAGGTTTCATGGGATGCTGTTTACCAGATGATGCCACTTAAAGCTTCCACTGCACATTTTCACACACGAACACTCTATTAAAGGGACAGGACATTTTTCTCCAGGACTACTGGCACCCCTGGGCCCTTAGGTGGGGGTGAAAAGCGCCATCAAGTTGCAGCTGATTTATGGTGACCCCCATAGGGTTTTCAAGGCAAGAGAGGTTCCCAAGTGGTTGCGGTGGTGTGCCTCTTCATAGCAACCCCGGGGCCTCCTTGGTGGTCTCCCGTCCAAGTACTAACCAGGGCTGATCCTGCTTAGCTCCTGAGGCCTGATGAGATCAGATTAGCCTGGTCCTTAGGTGTGTGTGTAAAGTGCCGTCAAGTCGCAGCCGACTTATGGCGACCCCTTTTTGGGGTTTTCATGGCAAGAGACTAACAGGTGGTTTGCCAGTGCCTCCCTCTACACAGCAACCCTGGTATTCCTTGGTGGTCTCCCATCCAAATACTAACCAGGGCTGACCCTGCTTAGCTTCTGAGATCTGACGAGATCAGGCTAGCCTGGGCCATCCAGGTCAGGAGTTTGTCCTTAGGTAACAGCACTTAAACAAAGAAGCCTGAATGCCAAAATATCCATCAATGATATGCTCCTTCACTTTTCTCTGCATAAAAATCATAGCAACCTCTTCCTGCCAATTTAGCTATAAGCAACTGAATACCAGATAACAGTTTATTTTCTTGGTTTAAGGCAGTTGTGAAGTTGTGCTTAGTAAGGAAAAGATCACACAAGATCAATCTGTGAATCTTTGGGGAAATTATATGCCTCAAGACAGAGTCAAAATTTCTTTCCAATTATATCAGCAAAAGAATTTAAGTACATTTTGGTTGACATTTTTACAGATCAGTTAATCTTCTCTACCCATCCCACCCTCTAACTTGGAACTAGCAAAAAGGAGCTTCATGTGAAAGACAGTGCAGCACCCAAGGAAGTGTGCACATTTTGTTCCAGAAATAAGGAAAAGGAAGGAAATATTTCTGTAGTTGATTATTGCACTCCATAGTTCATAAGAATAATTTGGTTTGTGCCAGTTGGGAAAATGAAGGCAATAAGGAAAACTGCCACCATCAACTATGTGATCATAGAATCATAGAGCTGGAAGGGGCCTCATAGGTCATCTAATCCAATCCCCTGCTCAATGAAGGATCAGCCTAGAGCATCCCTGACAAGTATTTGTCCAGCCTCTGCTTAAAGACCGCCAGAGAGGGGGAGCTCAAAACCTTCCTAGGTGGCTGATTCCACTGTTGAACAACTCTTACTGTAAAAAACCTTTTGCTAACATCCAGCTGGTACCTCTCCGCCTGCAATTTAAACCCATTATTGCGAGTCCTATCCTCTGCTGCCAACAGGAACAGCTCCCTGCCCTTCTCTAAGTGACAGCCCTTCAAATACTTAAAGAGAGCAATCATGTCCCCCTTCAACGTCCTCTAAACATTCCCAGCTTGGTCTCCAGACCCTTGATCATCCTCGTCACTCTCCTCTGCACCCGCTCCATTCTGTCCACATCCTTTCTTAAGTGAGGCCTCCAGAACTGCACACAATACTCCAGGTGTGGCCTGACCAATGCTGTGCGCAGCGGAACTATGACATCTTGCGATTTGGATATTATGCCTCTGCTGATGCACCCGAAGATCGCATTAGCCTTTTTTGTCACTGCATCACACCAGCTGCTCCTATTTAACTTTTGGTCCGCTCGTACCGCAAGATCTTGTTCTCACACACTGCTACCCAGAAGTGTGTTCCCCATCAAGTATACATGTCCCTCATTTTTGTTACCCAGATGTAGAACACAGCACTTATCCTGGTTGGATTCATCTTGTTCACATCTGCCCACTTTTCCAGTGTGTTCAGATCTTGTTGAATTCTATCTCTGTCTTCCAGTGTGTTTGCTGCTCCTCCCAATTTGGTGTCATCTGCAAATTTAATGAGTAGTCCCTCCACACCTTCATCCAGATCATTTATAAAAATATTGAAAAGTACTGGGCCCAGAACCGAACCCTGTGGCACCCCACTCTCCAGTCAGATGAAATGCCATTGACAACTACTTTTTGAGTACGGTTCTCCAACCAGTTCCCTATCCACCTAACTATCCTAGGGTCCAGTCCACACTCCTCCAGTTTACCCATCAGAACATCATGGGGAACCCTGTCAAAAGCCTTACTGAAATCCAGGTAAACAACATCAACCACATTCCCTCAATCCAGTAAGCTCGTCACTTGATCAAAGAAGAAAACAAGGTTGGTCTAGCAGGACCTGTTGGGGACAAATCCATACTGACTTCCTTGGATTACTGAGTTGTCTTTCAGATGCTCTCAGATTGATCTCTTTAATATCTGCTCCAGTATTTTCCCTGGGACAGAGGTCAAACTGACTGCTCTGTAGTTTCCTGGGTCATCCCTCCTCCCTTTTTTTGAAAATTGGGCTAATGTTCACCCTCCTCCAGTCTTGTGGCACATCTCCCTTTCTCCAAGAGGTCTGGAAGATGATGGGCAAAGGCTCTGCAAGCTCTCTAGAAAGTTCTTTGAGTGCTCTTGGATGCATACTGTCTGGCCCAGGGGATCTGTACTCATCCAGTGCAGCCAGGTGCTTCTCAACTGCCTCTCTGCTCATGTCAACCAGCAGCCCAGATGCTGTGCTTTGCCTACTATCATCTGGACTCTTGCTCTTTTCTACTGCTACAGAATAACACGGCTATCTATCTAGATCTGTCTCCAGTACCAACAAGCACTCTGAGGCTGTGAACCAGAGTGAGCAGAGTAGCCCTGACCAATCTCTGTGCTTCTGCTCCCTCCAGGCCATGCAACTGTCACTGGCCTTGCCTGGATTCAGAGACAGTTGGCCCAGAGGCACCCATTTGCTACCCTAGGACAGATGTTAATGAAGAACTACAGGGCTGTGGCCACGTGAGAAGATGACTCAGAACTGGGTGCCATATTGGCACGGTCTTACTCAGCAGCCTCAAGTACATGATTAACACAACAAGCTGAAAAGATGACGGGTCTCCGCTACGCTCTGGGCCTCTCCACCAGCCATGTCAGACAACAGTAGCCAAACTCTTCCTTTGGGTCTGCAATACTTCACGATCAAAGTGAGTCAACAGGGTACCAATTCCTGTACTAACATCCTACAACACATCCATGTTGGAATTTGATGCCATCCAGATGCACCTCTAGTTCGTTCCAGATAAATTACCAAAAAGGAATGCCTGAACTGGAAAACACCTGGTTCCGTTCTTCAGCCAGGGCTGGCAATCATTGGGCGCCCCAAACTCCCAAAGGGCAGCATTCACCTTCTAGGCCAGCAGGGGTTTAACTTCCCACTGCAAGCCTCCACCCAAGCTTCTTCAACAAAGCTCCTTTGGCTTCAAGGGGGAAGAAGAAAAAGAAGAAGAGTTGCTTTTTATATGCTGACTATCTCTTAAGGCATCCTGACCTGGATGGCCCAGGCAAGCCTGATCTCATCAGATCTCAGAAGCTAAGCAGGGTCAGTCCTGGTTAGTATTTGGATGGGAGACCACTAAGGAAGGCCAGGGCTGCTGTGCAAAGGAAGGCACTGGCAAACCACCTCTGTTAGTCTCTTGCCATGAAAACCCCAAAAGGGGTCGCCATAAGTCGGCTGCGACTTGACGGCACTTTACACACACACACCACTTAAGGCAGAATCAAACCGGCTTACAATCACCTTTCGTTCCTCTTTTCACAACAGCCACCCTGTGAGGTAAGTGAGGCTGACAGAGCTTGAAGAGAGCTGTGACTAGTCCAACGTCACCCAGCTGGCTTCATGTAGAGGAGTGGGGAAACCAACCCAGTTCACCAGATTAGCCTCCGCCCCTCATGTGGAGGAGTGAGGAATCAAACCCGGTTCTCCAGATCAGAGTCCACCACTCCAAACCACTGCTCTTAACCACTACACCATGCTGGCTCTAAAGGGGAGGGACTCTGCAAAAGATTTCCTTCTGAGAAGAGGGGAGGGGGAGGGGAGGAAGGCAGCACAGGAAAGGCAGCCTCTCAACCCTCCTGGGGTCTTCTCCTTCCCAAGGGTCTTTTAGCACACCGCTGGCCATCCACCCTTGTTTCCATGGGAGCAGCCCCCAGGGACTGCTCTTCAGGTCACTCCCAGAGCTGATTTCAGGGATGTGGTAGGACTGCAGGATGCTGCCCTGTGAGCTGCCAGATAACGTGACTCCTCTCAGAGGAGGAGGAAACCATTTTCAAAAGGGGTCAGAATAGGAGAGGGTGTCAGGCCTGTATCTCAGTTGATGTTTACTTTCGCTTTCCCGCTGACCAGACTCAAGGACTGTTGTGCCTACTGAACACTGTTTGAAGCTCTGGGAACACAGCTTTGTTTTTGATATGTAATCTCTCGCCTTTTCAGTGCTTTTATATTACCAAGTTCAAGCCAGCCAGCCTCATAGCTGTCACCCTTCCTATTATGCTCTGTTAATCTATTTGACCAGTAAAGACCAGCTTCTTTGGACCTGATTGTCTATGATGTGGTTTCTGGTTCTTTTGGACCAAGGGCTTACATTGTGACAGCTAACACTTCTTTCCTCTGTCAGGCTGGAGCCCTGGAGGGTTCGCCTGCCACTCGGATGGGAGCGAGGAGAGCGCTCTCCGAGTGATTCGACAGGGGCTGGTGCCCCGTGTGGTTCGCCCTAAACCCACCGGTTGTGAAACCCGGGTTGCGGGTTTCTGGACGAACCCTGGAAGACGATTCCAATCTCGTACGGGACGTTGTAGCTGAGCTGAGCAGGACTAGCACGGAAGTTAGTCGCCTAAATGGATTAATACAGACCCAGTGGCGTTCTCTAGTGACTTCTCCTTGGATGTCTGACGTTGAGGATGCCAACACCTGTTTAGACCTCCAAGCCCTTGATTGGTTGGTGGATGATGCCCAACTGGCGGTGGAGGATTTACAAATACTAACCGGTTTGTTGGATAAACTTATTGCTCGTGGGACTCACTCAACAGGAGCCATGGCAGGAGCCACGCCGGCAAGTTTTTCTTTGGTGCCGAATGCAGCTGTCAAGCAGAGGCGAAACGGATCGCTATCCAAACAGCGCTCCTATTTGTGGAACTAACGAAGGATACCATGGTAGCCACTCTATCACAATTGTTGTCCCCAACATTCGGGGCTGATGCACCTGCACTAGCGGTCCAGGTTCAACCGCTGTTGGGCGGGGAGTCCGAACCGCTCCTCGCCCTCTTGGAAAAGGAACTTCTACCGCTTGTGACCCCAGCTGCTGCCCTGAAACTCGAGGCCGCCCAAGCTCTCGCGGATAGAGAAGCAGCTGTGGTGGCGGAGGCGGCGGCCAAAGCTCAGGCCACACGGGAAAAGGAGCAACAGTTGGCTGCGGAACGGGCACGGGTGGGTGTATGCCCCAAAGACCCCGGTCGAACCGGCCCTTCATGGGGGCCAACGTTTTCCCCAGCTTTTGCCCCGTCCCGCGGCGCCTCGCAGAACGGCTTCAGGGATCCGACGATTCTGACAAGGAGGACTTGTATGGGGACGGCTCCCAATGGGCCACGGGCTTCCGGGCCAGCCGAGCACATCGTACAGGTGGACCTGAGGAAGAGGTGCACTTATTGCGGGCTCAAAACCGGGAGTTATACAATCGTGTAGACCGTCTCCAGGATCAAATGGAACGTTTGTTCCAGGAAAACGAGCGCTTATAGCGGGTGCTGACGACTCCGGCGCAGCCCATTCTTCCTGGGCCCGCCGCACCGGCTCACCCACCAGGTCAGCCGGTTGTGCCAGCTCACCCAGCTCAACCACCAGCTAATCTCCCCGTTCAGCCACTGGTCCCCGGAGCGCCAGTTGCACCAGCTCCCGGGGCACCCGTACAGCCGGGACAACCCATACCCGGCCCATGGAAGCAACCCCGGTTGAAAACGACCTATGATGGCTCGCTCGAGACTCTACCCTGTCTCCTACATCAAGTGGACAGTTACATGCAGAAACAAGAACAATTCTTTCCCACAGAGGATAGCCGGGTTCGTTTCGTAGCTTCTCTATTGACGGAGAAAGCAGCTGACTGGATGGTCCTCCAATTTGACACTCGGTCCCGTTCTATCCGCTCCCTCAACAATTTTATGACTGCCTTGCGGAGACGGTTTGAGGACCCCTTTATGGGAGAACGAGCCAAAGCAGAACTTCTACAACTCAGGCAGGGCTCCTCTCCAGTCCAAGAGTTTGCAGATGAATTCCAGATGAATTCCAGAGACTAGCCAGTAGGATAGTGGACTGGTCGGAGGCCACCCTAATCCACTACTTCAGGGAAGCTTTACACCGCCTCAGGATCGCGAAACAAGGTTCCAGAGGGGGGGCTTGCCTCATATGCGGGGAATTGGGCCACTTTGCAGCGGCTTGTCCTCAACGCCCGGAGACCACTTGCCCCAGCATGCCACCCCGAGCTCGAGGGAGCTCGAGGGAGACCTCAACGCAGAGGCACCGCGGTTACCCGCAACGCAGCGCCGGGACGACCCACACCCTCTGCACTTCACGTTGAGGAATCGGCTAACCTTTCTGCACCAAGTGACCCCGCAGGGTCCCGGATTACAAGTGCCCCAATGGGGGACAACTCTCCTGCTTCTGACGAGGATAACCAATGGAATGCTCCAGCTCTAAACCTGGAAACCCCTCTTGATCTGTCAAAAAACGAATACGGTCTGTGGTGAGTGGAGCGTCTCCACAGACCCCTGCAGAATCTTCTGCTAAACCCAAAGCTCCCGTCAAGGTGAGTGAAGTAGAAACCACTGTTTATGTGGACGCAGTGTTGCAACACTATAAAGGGGGTCCCCAACTGCCTGTCAAGGCACTTATTGACTCTGGCTGCGGCCGCACTTTAATCAGTGAAGCCACATTTGCAGCCCTCAAAGTCAAGTCCGAGGCTTTACCAGCTCCCGTCCAATTTGCCCAAAATGGATGGGAGCCACTTCAAGGGGGGATCAGTCGATCATCGCACACGGGGAGTAGCGATGGGTATTGGTTCTCATTGGGAACAAATAGACTTTACCATAGCCCCCATCCGGTTCGAAGTTGTGCTAGGGATTAATTGGCTTAAAGGACATAGTCCCTGCATAGACTGGGAAACTGACACTATTACTTTTGCCAATCCCAAGTGCGAAGAGCACCGACAGGGAGTCGCGGTAGTGCCTCCACCCGCTCCGGCTTTAACCTCCGATGCCACATCGCCACCGCCTTTGCCCGAAGCATACAGAGACTTTGCAGATGTCTTTGGTGTTAAAGAATGTGATGCCTTGCCCCCCCACCGTACCACTGACTGTGCAATTGAGGTGGTAAAGGATTGCACACTGACTAAGAGCAAGATTTACCCCATGAGCGTTTCCGAACGCGCTGTGTTACGTGACTTTTTGGATAAAAATCTTGCTCGAGGGTTCATTCGGCAATCTAACACTCCCAACTCAGCCCCAGCGTTCTTTGTCTGAAAAAAGGAGGGTGACCTGCGTCTATGCATTGACTTCCGAAAGCTTAATGCAGTCACCCAAGCCAACGCCTACCCCATACCGTTGATTTCAGATATTATGGGGCAATTACAGGAGGGTCACGTTTTCTCCAAATTGCACTTAGTGGAAGCTTATTATCACGTCCGTATCCGCGAGGGAGACGGACCCCTCACCGCCTTCTCTAGCTGTTTTGCAATGCATGAATTTCTTGTGATGCCTTTCGGACTAAAAGGGGCCCCGGGGGTCTTCATGCAACACATTAACGAAATCCTCCATGATTTACTGTACCGCGGCGTGGTAGTTTATCTGGATGATAATCTTATTTATTCAAAAACCATGGAGGAACATGTTGCTCTGGTCAGAGAAGTTTTACAACGACTGCGTAACCACCAGCTTTATGCAAAACTGTCTATATGCGAATTTCACCAAGAGCAGATAACTTTCTTGTGGTACATAATCTCTCATCGTGGCCTTAGCATGGACCCCGCTAAGGTCAAATCGGTACTTGACTGGACTCCACCCTCCACCCGCAAACAAGTACAGCAATTTCTGGGCTTTGCTAATTTCTACCGCGGTTTCATTCCCAACTTCGCTCAAGTGGCGCTGCCAATCACTGACCTCCTGAAAACGAAGGGTAAAGGGGTTTCTGCAACGTTGCCCTCTGCCAAAATACTGTGGACTGATCAATGCCAATCCGCCTTTGTAGCCCTCAAACGGCTTTTCACTTCTGAACCGGTCCTGCAGCACCCATATCCGAACCAAATGTTTATTGTACAGGTCGATGCGTCCGACATAGCCATGGGGGGGGGGCCCTTCTCCAGAGATGACCGGACGATCTCCTTCACTCCTGTGCCTACTTCTCGAAGAAGTTTGCGCATTCCCAATTAAACTGGCCCGTTTGGGAAAAGGAGGCATCAGCCGTCCACCATGCCCTTACTCTGTGGAGGCAGTTTCTGGAGGGATCCGGGGTCCCCTTCGAAGTCTGGACCGATTCCAAAAATCTAGCTGCCCTCAGGGGGACCCATAAACTGTCCGCAAAACAACAGCGTTGGGCGGACTTCTTTGCTCAATTCCGTTTTGTTCTTAAACATGTGCCCGGGAAACAGAATGTGCTTGCAGATGCCCTATCAAGGTTGCCTCAATACCCAGTAAAACGTGATCAGCCGACAGACTCTTTGTTCACTCCGGCACAAAGAGAAGCCCTGCCTCTGCTGGCCGTACAGACCCGGTCCCAAACCCGACTCCAGCAGGGGAATCACGCAGTGGCCGACAAAGTGTCCAGCCCTAACCAGCAGGCTCCCTCGCCAGCCCCCCTTGCACCACCTGTTTCCGGCGCCCCGCAGCAACCAGTTTCTCCCCCCCCCTCCAACACCACCAGCTCCTGGTTCACCCTCTCCCGCGAAAGGAGGGGGGGTGATCATCTCCAATTCCTTCCTGGACTCCCTTCTGGCTCAGTGCTTAGCCGAACGCACTGCCCAAACCCTGCCCCAAGGTATACTTGAGCAAGGTGGTTGTTGGTACAAAGACTCGAAACTATACGTGCCTAGGATACTTCGAAGAGAAGTTCTACAGTTGGCCCATGGAGCTAAAACTGCGGGACACTTTGGGTTCCTGAAAACCCTTCACTTGTTGCGCAGACAGTTTTGGTGGGGGGAAAATGCGTTCTGATGCGGACTCCTTCATTCGCAGCTGCCCTATCTGTGCCACAGTCAAACGATCTCAAGGCAAACCCCCAGGACTACTGCAACCTCTGGAAATTCTCAGCAAGCCCTGGGAAGTGATTGCCATGGATTTCATGACGGATCTCCCCCTTAGCGGGGGCAAAAGTGTACTATGGGTTGTTACTGACTTATTTTCCAAACAGGTACATTTTGTTCCGTGTGGGGGTATTCCCTCCGCCCCCAAGTTGCCCCGCCTCTTCGTGTCACATGTTTTCCGTTTGCATTCGTTCCCGCGCAAGATAATCTGTGACCGCGGAAGTAGTTTCGTGGCTAAATTCTGGAAGGCGTTCCTTAAGTTGGTGGGGGTGGAGCAAGGGTTGTCAAGTGCTTACCATCCCCAGATGGATGGACAAACTGAACGTGTCAATGCTGTATTAGAATGTTATTTACGTTGTTATGTCAATTACCACCAGGATGACTGGGTAGAACTATTGCCTTTTGCAGAATATGTGTACAATAATGCTGTCCATCAATCTACAGGGTTCAGCTCTTTCTATGCTGTGTACGGTCAGGACTTCAGGGGGAGGGGGATCCCGATGTAGCCTCTTGGGCACATGCCCTCCGCACCACGTGGCCCTGGCTAGTGAGCAACCTAGATAAAGCCAAGCGCAAATATAAGGTGCAGGCAGATAAGCATCGGTCCCCCAGCAAGGAGTTCCGGGTTGGTGAATTAGTGTATCTTTCCACAAAAAACCTGCGATCCACTCGACCGTGCCACAAACTTAGTGCCAAGTACATTGGACCATATCCCATTGCCCGGATCGTCAACCCTGTCACTGTGGAACTGACTCTCCCCAAAACCCTGAGACGTATCCACCCTGTCTTCCATGTCAGCCTCCTTAAACCTCATGTCGCCTCCTTGGAATGGCACCCAGAACCGCCTCCCGAGCAGCCTGTGATGGTGGGGGGGAGGAGCATTTTGAAGTATCAAAGATCCTAGATTCACGTATACGGCATGGATCCCTGCAGTACTTAATTCGCTGGAAACACTTCCCCCCTGCCTACGATGAGTGGGTGCGTGCACAAGATGTCTCCCCCCTCGCACTTAGTGACTGCCTTCCACACCGCCTACCCAGATAGACCGTCCCCCTTGCAAGGTGGGAGGGGGCCTTAAGGGGGGCAGGATTTCAGGCCTGTATCTCAGTTGATGTTTACTTTCGCTTTCCCGCCGACCAGACTCAAGGACTGTTATGCCTACTGAACACTGTTTGAAGCTCTGGGAACACAGCTTTGTTTTTGATATGTAATCTCTCGCCTTTTCAGTGCTTTTATATTACCAAGTTCAAGCCAGCCAGCCTCATAGCTGTCACCCTTCCTATTATGCTCTGTTAATCTAGTTGACCAGTAAAGACCAGCTTCTTTGGACCTGACTGTCTATGATGTGGTTTTTGGTTCTTTTGGACCAAGGGCTTACAGAGGGGGGATTTAAAGTTCAGGTAGCAGGCTAGCCAGATCTCATCAGATCTCAGCGCTGGCTAGCATTTGGGTGGGAGACCACCAAGGAATCCTAAAGTCGTGACGTGGAGGCAGGCCATTGCCAACCACCTCCAGAAGTCTGTTGCCTTGAAAACCCCACCCGGGGGCACCACAAGTCTGCTGAGACTTGAGAACACTTTCCGCCACCAGCTGTTATACAACTGGCTCATTTCATGAAGTCCTCTGGGTTGAATTCTTGTCGTTCTCTCACTCAGGGAGACCCTGCATCCTGGGCTGGAAGAGGTGGGACTTCCCTGATCCCCCAGCTTCTCCAAACTCCCTGAGGAAAATTAGCCCCAAGTGCCATCAGCAGACTGCGATGGTCTGCTTTCTCCCTGGCAGCATAAAATTAGGATACCAGCTTGTCAAAGTAGAACTAAGAGAAGTGAGCACTAAGGACATGCAAGACCAGGCAGGCTGGGCAGGATGATCTGACACCATCTTGTCCTTATCAGGGAAGGATTTTTTTTTGTCCCCTCACAGAGAGCAGGGATGAGCACAGATTTGGGGCAGACAGAAGAGAACACCCTCATTTCACGGGCCATTATAATCTTTGCTTGCACAATGCACAAAGGAAGGTGCAATTGACGGTATCCCTTCAGAGCCTGGAGATCTCATAAGCTACTTGTTCCCAGTAGTGGTCTTCTTCACACTGAAAACTTCATGGAAGAAACTAGGGCTGTTGAATTTAAAAAAATTCGGTATAGTTCGGATTCGGCCGAATTCGGCCCGTTTAGATTCGGGATATGCCGAAGTCCGAACTCCCCCACTTCGGATCCGTTCAATTCGGCGGGAATTCAAAGTTCGGAAAAAAAATTCGGCCGAATAAAGCCATTAAAAACACAATCACGCCTTTCCGCGGCTCTGGGGGGGCATTTTTAGGGTTAGAGGTCCCAAATTTTCAACAGAGCTTCAAAGGACGTTTATTGAAAGACTCCCCAAGTTTTGTAAAGATTGGGTCAGGGGGGGCTGAGATATGGGCCCTGAAAGGGGTCCCCCCCACCCTTAATGTGCATCTCTCAGCAGAGCTTGCCGCCCACGCACAAAGCTCCCAGCCCCGACAACAGTTTGCAAAACAACTGCAAAGCAACACAACCTTGTAAAACAACACCTTTGCAACAGGGAAAACCAGAAGACACACAACTGAAACCTCCCCCCTCAAACCAGGGAGCGAGAGACTCGAGGGGGAACACACACCCCAGGCAGAACCGACGAAAGCCCCCTTTGGCTTCCCCCCCACCCACAGAAACTGCTCCTTCCCCACACACACACAGACTCTGCTTTCCCCCCCACACACACACATACACAGGAGAAAAATTATAGATTAAAGCCCCCAAAGGGGTCTTACTGTGGCTGTCTTCTGTTCCATCAGGAGGGGCTGGGGAGGACTTGTAATCCAAGATGATTCCAATTAGGTACGGGACGTTTTGCTCTGGAGAAGATGCACACAGGATCGGCTGATCCATTCATCCCAATAGGGAAAAGGGGAAAGGGGAAAGGGGAAAGCCCATATCTCGGGACCCCCTGACCCAATGTTCACAAAACTTGGGTGGTCTCTTAAGAACACTGGTCTGAAACTCCGCTCAAAGTTTGGGATCTGCACCCCCAAAAATGCGCCCGCTGCAGCCACGGAAAAAGGGGGGAGGCGATATTTCTGCCCCCACTGAACCCATCTTTACAAAACTTGGGTGGTATCTTAAGAATAATTGTCTAAAGCTATGCTGAAAGTTTGGGGGCTATATCCCCAAAAAAGCGCCCCCTGCAGCCACATAAATGGAAAAGGGGGGGAGGGAAAAGGGGGAGAGTCCATATCTCGGGACCCCCTGACCCAATGTTTACAAAACTTGGGGGGGTATCTTAAGAAGCTTCATCTGAAGCTCCACTGAAAGTTTTGTGTCTGTACCCCAAAAAATACGCCCCCTGCAGCCACAGAAAGGAGCAAATGTGCACAAGCACTCCCCACACACACACGAGGATTTCGCTCTCTCTCTCTCTCTCCCTGGCCGGGCCGCACATCAGCTGATTCCTCCAGTACTCAATCCTGACTGATTGGCCAGAAGAAGACCCAGCTTGGCCACCGATTAGCCGGGGGAGGAGAATGCTGCTTACTGACGGTTATGCTGCTTACTAACGGCCCCGAATTTGCCGGATTTATTCGCGAACTCCCGAACTCGCTGAATTCGGCCCCCCCGGTTGCCCGCCAGTTTTGAGTTCGGTTCCTCCCGAACTAAAAACCACTGAATCAGGGGAAATTCGGCTGATTTTCAGTTCGGGCCAAACCGAATCAACAGCCCTGGAAGAAACTCCAAGGAAGGGGCTTCCAATGCAGCGCAAAAGCAGCTGCCTGCGGTGCTCAGAGAATGAGGGAACTCAATTCATCTTCGGAGGTGAAACCAAGGGAGGAATTTTATGATCAGAAGGTAAGCAGAAATGGACCTACACCAGTCTTCTCTCTCAGGGAGTTAGGTCATTGGCCAGCATCCAGGAAAAAAAGAAGGAAAATAACACACTGTAGTATGGAAAGTTGGTGTGTCCCATGAGCACATGCAACAATCAGAATGGTCTTGAACATGTGAAGCTGCCTTCTGCCCTATGAGCTCTGCTGGTCCATCAAAGTTAGTATTGTCTATGCAAACTGTCAGCAGCTCTCCAGAGTCTTGGGCAGAGGTCTTTCACATAATCTCCTACCTGATCCTTTTAACTGGAGATGCTCTACCACTGAGCCACAGCCCCTTCCCTACACGGTCTTCTCCATGTAGTTGTGGGCTTCGATGGTGAAGGACTAAAAGACTAAAAGAACGTAGGAAAAGCCCTGCTGGATCAGATCCAGGCCCATCAAGTCCAGCAGTCTGTTCACACAGTGGCCAACCAGGTGCTTCTAGAAAGCCCACAAGCAAGATGACTGCAGCAGCTTTTATCCTGCTGTGTTCCACAGCATGCTCCTATGATACTGGAGAGAATAGGTATGCATCATGACTGGGGGAGGGGCTGTGGCTCAGTGGTAGAGCATCTGCTTGGCATGCAGAAGGTCCCAGGTTCAATCCCTGGCATCTCCAGTTAAAGGGACCAGATAAGTAGGTGATGAGAAAGGCCTCTGCCTGAGACCTTGGAGAGACCTTGATGGTCTGCGTAGACACTACTGACTTGGATGGACCAAGGGTTTGATTCAGTATCAGGCAGCTTCATGTGTTCATGTGACTAGTATTCACTTTGACTAGTAGCCATGGTTAGCCCTATCCTCCATGAATATGTCCACTCTCTCTTAAAGCCTTCCAAATTGGCACCCATCACCACATCCTGGGGCAGGGAGTTCCACAATTTAACTATGCATTGTGAGAAGAAATATTTCCTTTTGTCTGTTTTGAATCTCTCACCATCTCACTTCAGCAGATGACCCCACGTTCTGGTATTACGAGAGAGGGAGAAAAGCTTCTCCCTGTCCACTCTCTCCAAACCATGCATAGACCTCTATCATGTCTCCCCTCAGCCGCCTTCTTTCCAAGCTAAACAGCCCTAAGCGTTTTAACTGCTCCTCATAGGGCAGTTGCTCTAGCCCCCGATCATTTTGGTTGCTCTTTTCTGCACCTTCTCCCATCCAAGAAATAGCAAGGATGGCAGCCCAAAGACATTGTTTGTCAGACAGAATGGATGCAGATGAGGGCGAAGAAGAGATTTGGGATCTCTGTGTCAAGGTTTTCTCAACCATGAGGTTCAAAAGCCACGGTCATGTAGGGCGCCTGATGCAACAAGAATGACATCCATCCCTGTGTCTCTGACTTTTCGGATTGTTAGGAGGGGGTGGCTGGCCCTTGGAATTTGTAAAATATCCCCTGAGCCATGGAGATTGGGTGCTGTGTGGCAAGCCTGATTCCAAAGCTTTACACCTGCCTGTTTGCTTGTGTGGCAAAGAAGTTCATTTTCAGGGCTACAGGTGGTGGTGGTGGTGAAACAGGTTTTCGAAAAGCCCAGAATGCATCGCTGATCATACAAGCAGCTGTGCCAGTGGATCACTCCTCTATCTTCATCCTCGGTCCCCACCATTCAATTTTAAATGCTTCAAAAACAGCACATTTTGACACAGGAATCAATGAGGGAAAATATGCCTGTGAAATATAGATGAATGTAATGTATGAATGAAAATTTGCTTGATTTTCAGGAGATGTTTTTCACTTGGGAGTTTCTTTGAAGCAGACAGTCTGGCAGGGTGTCCGTGTGGGATAATCAATGGGCAGGGGCCGGGCATCTGAGGGCCCCCCAATGCTGCCATCTTCCCAACAAGGACTCCTGAAGGCTGTGATCTCCCATGCCCCCTTTGGCACAAACTACAGGCAGAGACTGCATAAATACGTGAAGTGAAGTCATGCCTGGAAAGAGCCGCCTCCTCCATGCTGGCAACTGATGGCAAGGGAAGGGGGCCCTTGCTGGAACAGTTCGCCCCTCATTACCAGGTTCGTGTGGCAGATTTACTGCCCCGAACCGCCAGAGCGCTCTCTTGCTTTGCAAACGTTCTTTTTCTTGTTTGGGTGCTTCCCAATGTGCCGCAGTTTTATTTCTCAATTTTTTACTTCCTTTTGTAACATAAAAAATGTGGGCAGGACCACTCCCATGGTGCTTTGCAGAATTGTGATTGCACAAAAACCCTCCTACTCCAAACAGATTGGCAGCCATTGCGATCATTAAGGAATACAGAAAGGCACAGTAAATAGCAGACTTTAAAAAACACCCCAGCATTAATTTGCCTGCAGCTTATGTGCTCTGTGTTCTGGCTGTGGAGAGAAGCTGTACACAGCAAGGTCTGAGAGTGGGGAGAGCGCCGTCAGGTGCATGGCAACACACAGGCGTGAAAGCCATTCACAGCCCACTATGCTGTATCGAGAAGGAGTACAGCAACCCTTCATACACCCATGAAGGATTTGTGAGCAGTCAAACTGATCATCGAAAAAATGGCTGCCCGAAAGGAACCTGCAGTCAGGACATGATCCAAACAGGCTGCTGTTTGAGCATCCCTCAGTTGAAGAAAGACTAGAAATGCATAACAAATGTCAATGGTCAACACCAAAGAAGAGTGTGTATGCAAAAATTAGCAAAAATTTAGCGCATGTGAAATCTTGCAGGAACTAGACAGCATAAGGACACTCGTTGGATACTTTTTGTGTGTGAAAGGAAGCAGGGAGACAAAACCCAGGGTTTGCCATTAGGAGCTACCTGTCCCATTTTCTCACCAATTCTCCCACTGCAGAGTTGGCAAAGAATGCTTCGCAAATGGACACAGACAAGAAATATAGGGATTCATTTCAGTTCAGGGATGCAGCACTCAGAAGAGCCACACCTAGGGGATAAGAGATCTGGGGCATTTGTGCCTCTTTCTATGCTACTACAGTTAATCTTCTGGCACAATTAAGAAAAATGCAGCCATCTGGTAACTCTTACCTTTGACTTCTTATCTATATCCATCAACCCTAATCTGCCAGGTACCCAGATAGAACAGGATGCCAAGGACTAAACAGCTGGGAGCAGCTGGACCACTGTGGATTCAGACAGGCACACCTGCACTGACACAAATCTCAGCACCAATCCTGCATTGCTGCAAACTCTTTCGCCTCTTGCATGACCGTGGTGGGTGGGGGTTAATATAATGTAAGGGTGAGGTCAGGGTGGATTTGATTTAAATCACAATTTAAATCACTAGTCAGTAAGACTAGATTTAAATCATGGTTTTCTATATAAAGACTTGTGGGTTATTATGCTCAAAAAGTTTCATTTTTACCGCTTACCCCTCCCTCCTCACACCTGGCTCCTTGTGCAGATCTATTCCACTCCCAACAATCTTCTTTTCATTGAACTTCTTGAAACTTAGCACTTAAGAGGTAAGGGGTTGATTCTGTGCCCAGATTTGCAAAGGAACAATGGGATTAAGGCCTTTTTCTCAACTCTGAATTTTTATTTTACAACTTTCCTAAAAGAAGCATTTTATTTTAAAAAATTCAATTTAAATTTAAAAATCTGATTTTTATAATTTTAAAAAATCATTGATTTTTATCTACCATGGGTGGGGGGCAAACACCCTGGAAGCCTGGTTTCATCCCACTTTCTGTTTTGGTGAAGGGGTCTAGCAATTAATTTTTGAATGGGGGGAATACACAAAAAAGCACTGTACAGATGTATAAAACTGATATTTATTTGCATATTAAATTCATTTATACCCTGCCTTTCTCTCCAGCGGGGACCCAAACTGTCTTTCAATGGCTTTCCTCTCCTCCATTTTACCCTCAAAACAACCCTGTGAGGCAGAACCGGCTGGGTGTGTGTGACTGGCCCCAGGTCACCCAGCAAGCTTCCATGGCAGAGCTGGTCTTCTGGTGGCAACGGACCACCCATCAGTCACTGATGGCCCAAACCAGATTTGGGCAGCCCAAGCCTTTGCACAACGTCCTGGTGCAAAGTGCAACCCCCCCACCCAATCCCATGGGAAAAAACCATCCTGAAGCAGGACTTTGGTGTATATGCCCTGCCATCTGCAGGCACCATGGAAGCTGGGAGAAGCATTGTCTTGACACGGCAGAGAAGAACTGCCCGCGTCCCCACTCTCCAAGGCAGACATCCCTACACGTTTCACCTGCCCTGGCAAAACAGAGAACCAGAGATGGATCCCGGCATGGTAGCTATTGGAGTAATAGTAGAGTGGCTAGGGCTGGCCCAAGGGTTTTTGGTACCCTAGGTAACCACTATGGCACGCGTACGCACACAATAGAGAGAAAAATGAGGAGTCTAGAATGAATGTTTTACTTACTGAGCATTCAAAATGAGCAATATAAAAAGAATAGATGAACTCTTCAAAAGCCCTCCATGTCCCATCCAGGCAGATACAGACAACCAGAGTCAACAGATACAGGGATTCTAGAAGTCAGTTCATGTAGGGTTGCCAGCCTCCAGGTATTAGCTGGAGATCTCCTGCTATTACAACTCATCTCCAGCTGATAGAGATCAGTTCACCTGGAGAAAATGGCCACTTTCGCAATTGGACTCTATGGCATTGAAGTCCGTCCCCTCCCCAAACCCTGCCCTCCTCAGGCTCCACTCTAAAAACCTCCCGCCGGTGGTGAAGAGGCACCTGGCAACCCTAAGTTAATTCCAAGCTTTCCTTCAGGCCAGCAGAGGCCCATCTTTTCGGCACCCCTCAAAATCTGACTCCCCACGCAATTGCCTAGGTCTCCCCAGTGGTAGGGCCAGCCCAGGGAGTAGCACTTCCTGAGCCACAGCCCCAATGGAATTTGCACCCCTGCCCAGTCCTTACAAAGCCTATCAGAGCCATGAATCAGGCCACTCACATTTCTGACACTTGGAGTAAGAAAAGTATCTGAAAACAGAAGTAGAGCTCGCTGAGCTCCACACATCATATGGATTTTGGCACCGAACAAACTCCTGGCCTAGCTGTGAAAGACAGAGGAGCGGTCCCTACCTACAGATCTGGGAAGTTGAAGCACAGCTGGATGCTCAGCTTCAGCAGGGAGCGTGTTCTCCATCACGGCTATTGCCTCACTCAGCCCCACCACACCCAACAGGGCATCTAGCAACAGTTCCATTCCCGCATGTCTACTTGAAACATCTGAACAGGTTTCAAACCAGTTTAACCACCATTACTGTTCCTGAAGATCCCCAGGAACGGCTGCGTTCTTGAGCATGCCAAGAACTTCTGCTGGCTTTGAATGTGCATTTCCCAAACACCAGACATCTCCACCACCCCCTGGGCCACACAGCAAAACCATTTGTGAAGCTCAGGGAAGTTTGAAAAGCAGTTTCTAAAGTGGGAAGGGGGGGATTCAAAGAGTCACAAACCCCACTAGTTGCCTGCATCCCATAATTTTTCATTAGAGATATGGTATGGTGCTAACCAGAATATAAACAGTTTAACTTTCCACAGTAAAGCAGAGAGGAGGCAGGTGAGTAGTAGAGCCCTTCATCCCAACATGGCGTGTTGGCCCATTTCATGGGAGTCCAGAGGGGGTCCAGAGACCAAGGAGTCCAGAGACCTAGCCAGCTCCTCATCTCAGTCTTGCCCAGCTGTCCTCCCTGCTACGGTCCCTGTGTTGCAAGCCGGCTTCTGTCAATGCAGATCCCAGATGTGAAGGATTTTTGGTGGTCAAAGAAGACTCCCTCCTTCCTTTTCCATCAGCTGAAAAGCTGGATGGATCCAAATAATGGCAGTAACAACATTATGCAGCACCTGGGAGTTGTCAATGCCCCTCACTTCCACCATACAACAGGCCTCTGAGTCAAGCCAATGTTAATAATCCTATCTCGTATGGTGGCCTGAGACCGGAGCCTGCCTAAGGCTTCCCAGTGAGTTTATAGCTAAAATGAGATTTCAGCCAGAGGCACATATGAAGCTGACTTACACCAAATCAGACCCTTAATCCATCAAGGTCAGTACTGTCTACTCGGATTGGCAGCCGCTCCCCAGGGTCCCAGGCAGAGGTCTTCCACATCACCTACTACCTGGTCCTTTTAAACTGGAGAAGCAAGGAATTGAACCTGAGACCTTCTGTATGCCAAGCAGATGCTCTACCACTGAGCCACAGTGCCCTCCCCACCAGGTCTCTTGCCCATAGCACCTTTCACTTGCACTTCTTGTGAGTGTCACACCTTTAGCATTCCACATCCAGACACTTCTGGTTTGCATCCTTTCTCTGAGGTTAACACAAAATCACACAAGGTTGGAAGAGACCACAAGTGCCATCCAGTCCAACCCCCTGCCATGCAGGATTCCACAATCAAAGCACTCCCGACAGATGGCCATCCAGCCTCTGCTTAAAGACCTCCAAAGAAGGGGACTCCACCACCCTCCGAGGCAGCACATTCCACCGTCAAACAGCCCTCACCGTCAGGAAGTTCTTCCTAACGTTTAGGTGGAATCGCTTTTCTCTTAGTTTAAATCCATTACTCCGTGTCATAGTCTCTGAAGCAGCCGAAAACAAGCTAGTTCCCTCATTAACATGGCATCCCTTCAAATATTTAAACATGGCTATCATGTCACACCTTAACCTTCTCTTCTCCAGACTAAACAAACCCAACTCCTTAAGTCTCTCCTCATAGGGCATGGATTCCAGACCTTTGACCATTCTGGTTGCCCTCCTCTGGACATGCTCCAACTTGTCAACATCCTTCTTAAATTGTGGAGCCCAAACACGAAAGTCAATATGTTCAAACAAGAGCTTTATGGGCTCCCCTTGCTGAAAACGTTCTACCATTTGAAATGTGTCCTGACAGACAGGTGCACCAACTACAGCCTAGCAGCAGGCACCCCACTCTTTGGATGTGTTCCCAACCCAGTGAAGGAAAGGAGCCGTGGGCACCCTGATCTCACATAGCTGCCATTCATTTCAACAGTGTTTAGGCGGGAGAGTTTTTTCGCTGGATTATGTACCTTAGAAATTAAACAAGTGAAGATCAAACATATTGAGAGAGAAAAACACTCTGAGCAAATACTGAAACTGCAGTCAGAAGAGAAGAAAATTCACATAAAGTATAACTCCTCTTGCCATGACAACCCCGGCCGATTCCTTCTACTCCAGTGGCCTGACTCATGTCACAGCAAGAGCTAATAAAGGCAATTAAGTTCCATGGTGCGCTAGTAAATAATCGTGCCAAAATAAACTGTGGATTTGATTTTCAGCAAGATGTGAAAAAATGTCTCTTTTTCAATAAACAGAGAGAACAAAAACAAAACAGAAACCCTGTTTTCCTACTGAGATTGACTGGAATTAAATGACTTATCTATGGGGCAGGGAAACTGAATCACAGAGCTCGTATAACAACATATATCTGCCTTAATATGGAGCCTTGCTTGTGCTCCAGAGCATACATGGAGCTTCTGTGTAAGCAGGGTAAACCAATTCCTTTCAATGGGGAGGGGAAGAGTTATGAGCACTAAAGAATGCAACATGGATTTGCTACCTCTATCAAGATGAGTGGATATAGGAAAAGGAATTCCATGCATGTCCCAGCACTTCTGAATTTGTAAGCTCTTGATGGGTTTGGAAGAAATATGACCACTTGCTTAATTATGCAATTAGCCAATAAATCCCTTATTCATCAAAAGAGTACATTAGTAATCCACATCTTTTAGAGGATCAAAAGTGGAGACTCACTCCATTCTTATATCCCAAAGAAATTATTTTCCAGTGCATAAGATGAAAGAATGCTGCCAATGCTTGGTTAACATTTACCGTATTTTTCGCTCCATAGGATGCACCTTTCCATAAGATGCACCTAGGTTTTAGAGGAGGAAAACAAGAAAAAATCTTGTTTTCCTCCTCTAAAAACTTGTCTTATGGAGTGAATGCCGGCTGGGCGCGTGCGCGTCGGGATGGCGCGAGCGGGCGTTCCCCGTCCCGACGGCCAGCTGGGAGGTGGGCGGGGGCCGCACAGAGCGAGCCGGCGTACACGCCCAGCCGGCTCTGTGCGGCACTGCCCGCCTCCCATCTGGCCGTTAGGGCGGGGAACGCAGGCTCGCGCCGTCCCGACGCGCACGCGCCCAGCCAGCATTCGCTCCATAAGATGTACGGACATTTCCCCTCCCTTTTGAGGAGGAAAAAAGTGCGTCTTATGGAGCGAAAAATACAGTAAATAATCAACAGTTCAAGGTATGTCTGATTGGACTTTCCTGCTGTTTGTAATTTATATCCCAGCTTTTTAAGACTACCAGTACCGTGTTTCCCCGAAAATAAGACACTGTCTTATATTTATTTTTCCTCAAGAAGACACACTATGGCTTATTTTCAGGGGATGTCTTATTCCGAGGGAATCAGAACTGTCCTCCCTCTCGGCTCCCGTTCTCCCCTTACCACCCCCTTCCGGTCCCGCCCCCAGAGGCCCAGGCGCGCTGGTTGCCGGGCCTTTGAAGCGGCTGCGGGAGACCGCCTCTGCTCAGCTGGGCTCCTCCTGGTCTTTTCCACCCCAGCCCCGGGCGCGCTGGTTGCCGGGCCTTAGAAGCAGCCACGGGAGACTGCATCTGCTCAGCTGGGCTCCTCCTGGTCTTCTCCACACCAGCCCCGGGGTGTCTTATTTTTGGGGTATGGCTTATATTAAGCAAATGCTTAGAAATGCTGCTACGGCTTATTTTATGGGTATGTCTTATTTTCGGGGAAACACGGTATGTCTGAGAGGAAGAAGAGGCATGTACTTCCCTAAAAGCTGCTACCAAATTTCATCAAGAGCAAAATTTTAGACAAATTTAGAGGTAAAATACTGGTGGAATTTTGAGAGAAATTAAAGAGTTCCGTTAAGGCTAGTAAAACATTTTAAGGGCTTTCACATGTTTCTGCATTGTATCTCATGCCCATCAAGTTGCACACTCTCATGTGCAATCAACAGACCAGCAAGTTGATGTACAGAGTAAAAGACATTTTTCATTTTTTACATTTTAACAGTTCCATTACTTATTTTACAACATCAGGCTGTAAATTGTGTCTGGCTATATATACCAGGGGAAAGATCAGAGAGTCCAGAATGTTTATGGAGGGTGTAAATAAGCACGACAACTGATCTGTAATGAATAAGCAGTAAACTTCTGTATGAGCAGAGGTCTGCGGGCTTAATTTTTTAAAAAACATCTGTCATTTTTCCTTTTAGCCATAAACTCACTGCAGCCTTCCAGATATCCACCAAGCCAGTATTTCTCTGTCCGATTAATACAAAACCATTTTTCTTCTAGTGACTGACAAACGTCAGCTTATGATTAATAGAAAAGGCTAAGAGCCACCTGGAAAGGCTCAAGAGCCCCGTTCAGCTTGGGGCAGGAGAAGAGTCCACAGCAGCTGCTGAGGGAGGCCCACAGTGCTCTAGGCTGGGAGGGTGAACAGCCAGGCCCCCCCAGGCCTGGAGGAGACAGAAGCACCTCCTGTGAGAGAAGCTTTTGCACACTGAAAAGAGACAGGTTCCTGCTGTTGGGGTTTCTTTAGGCCACTTGTGTGTGGCTTAAATATGTGCCACGTACCTGCTGAGAACACTCTGGGCCCAATCTTGCCACAGCCATGAGCACATGATGCTCCATCAGTGCAGACATAATGCTTATGAGTATACTGCTAAACAGATCACGAGCCAGCAGTGGGAATGCACCCTTCTTCCTCCCAGTCCCCCCCCCCCCCCCGGCTCCTCTGATCAAACAGGTGTCACAGGTAGGATTGACAACTACATCTTGGAAAATTCCTGGAGATTTGGAAGTGGGGAGGACGGAGCTAGGTGGGGAGAGGAAGGGGGGATGTGATGTAACTCTTGGACCTCCACCTTCCAACAGAGCCATTTTCTCCAGGGAAACTTATCTCTGCAGTCTGGAGCTCTAATTCCAGGAGACCTCCAGTCTTAGGACCGTTGGGTCTTAAAAAAAAAAAAAAAAAAGAACCTGTAAACTTATTTGACATGGGGTAGAAGTAAAGATGAGAAGCAATTCCTTCCGTTAAACTATTTTCAATGCATGGGTATGTGTGGGGGAGAATACTACTCGATCATCTGTCTCCACCCCTTGAGAAGATTGCACTGTGCCCGTCGTAGGAGAGGGCATCCAGGGGAAGAGCTATATCCTAGCAACACAAAGCCAATATCTGGAACTACTGGGAACCACACAGGTGGCTACGAGATCAATCCTGCAACACAGAAAGGCAGAGACAAAAAGTGGAACAGAAACTTCTAGACCAACATGCAAAAGATTGAATTGCCTTCAGCTGATGAGGTAAAGCAGAGAACACTCTCCACCACCCGTTTTGTTTGCCTGGGATTCTAAAGAGAATAACAGGATGGCTCTGATATCTGCTTCTTCCCTTCCTCCTTCCCTGTTTTCGTTTGTGGTTTCCTCAACAACAATTTGAAGGGAAAGGGTGGAATAAGAAAGGTGGCAGACGAAGGAGCAGAGGAAAAGGGTTCTGCAGTTTGAAATATAAAACTTGAAAATTCAGAAGCAAACACATTCCAGCCCTTCTGATGGGCTCGCTAGCCGGTAAGATTAATGAGCAAGACCTCATTAGCAAGGCTCATATACAGAGTTCTGTAAACACCAGGCAACACGGAGGAGATGCAAGAGGAATTACTATTATAAATGTTGTGGTTATTGTTGTTGTTTTTTAAAAAGGCACTAGAAGCATCTGGCTATCCAAACAGAAACTTCTGCCTTATATTTCAAATGCAGAACAAGCTACACAAAACTCACCCATCTCCCTCCAAGCAATTTTAATAACATGTAATGACTGAAACACACCAACTTCGCTGCAGGTAATGGAGTTATCAAAGCGCGCCATCAGGGCTCCCTTTCAACCGGCAATGCCAACGTTGCTTCAAACAAAAAGATATGTTCACTGAATTATCAGGAGCCAAAATATTACATTTGTTGTAGTCCCAAATGACAAGACACTGCCCAGCAAGCAAATGTTTCCCTGGCTTTGCCTCTGTGTGCTGCAGCAAACAACTTTGTATCCCAGTGGGAAAGTACAAAGTTTACTCCTGGCTTCCCATGCAGACCAAGTCAGAAACCATTTGTTCATCCAACCAAAGCCTTCTACACTTTACAGCACAGCAGCATTGTGTGTGTGTGTGTGGGGGGGGTGGCCTTTGTGTTACTATTAGATCATTCTCTTTCGCTTACCATTTCTGTTGCACAATGTGGTTGACAACATCTCTCTCATGCACCCACACAATTCAGCAAATTAGGGCAGCAACTAGTCAACTGACTGGTCAAACTTTGACATTATTTGATAGCAATCTTATATTTGCAACCACTGCATAAAGGCCGTGGAGTCCGGGGCAGCCTTCCCTTGCTTGTTTCTTCCGGCATCATTTTGCTCACCAGCACACAGGAGTGAAGGCAGCTTACCCCCCCCCCCCGGGTTCCTGCGTATTTGGGGGCAAACCTCACCACACTACACATTTTCGCTTGCTGGAACAGCTTTTAAGCCCCCATGTCCACCTGCAAAGAAGTCAGCTGTCCTGCAAGCAGACGTTGAGGTGGGAGATGAAGGTGAGTTCACCTAGGAGCCAGTGGCCAGCAGATCAGGGCCGGGAGGCCACGGTGGCCATCGGCCACCCTCGCCTTCTCCCATTCTGCCAGCAACTCAGTGGCTTGGGTGGACACCTGAACTGCTCACCAAGCAAAACGGCCTGGCACCCCACCGTTTGGCATTTGTACCAGGGTTGCCCATTCTGCAGGCATCTCTAAACAGGAAGAATCGGTCTGCCTCCTGCTAAGCACAACTGCCTTTAAACCTGACTGCTAATTTTGTCAGCAGTTAGTGCTGCTTTGCTGCACATTGATTTAAATTTCATGGTTCAAAAAAACAAAACCTGAAATCGTAGGCTGATCCTGGTATTCGAGTCTGACAGAGAGACCATACTCTGAACAATATTTCACTCTGAATGGTTCAGAAACCCTACCTGCATTTTTAAAACTTATAATTCCTTCCTTCCTTAAAAAGAAGTTAACATTATTGTTTCACTATAATAAACATTGATGATTAGTGTCATTTGGTCTCTTTAATAGACTTGACTATACATATATAAGATTCAACAGGCCAAATTCTCTTTGACCAGTCAGTTAACCAACCTGCTAAGTAAGGGATATCATTTACGGGTTTCATTTTTACAGGTGGGAAAATTAAGGTGAGATTGCCTAAGGCAACTTGACAGGAGGGTGACTGGAGCGCTGGACCCCAGGACTCGATCAAATGTTCAGACTCGGACATTCTGGACATAAATAGAACTAAAACATTACTATTTTTTAAAAAAAATAACATTTCAGATTTCTATAAAAATTGGCCCATCATCAAAATTGGTCTATTTAGGTTTAAGTAATTTATTAATGTGTATTTTATAACCAAGTCTCCTTCTCCTTCCCCCTTTTCCTTTTGCACTGGGATAGATTTTACACTCATCTATCACTCCACTGAACAAAGTTTATTCATTCATTTATAAAATATTTATACCCCCCTTTCAGTCTGGCTCAAGTCTGAAGTCCTCCCCCAGTCTAAGCTATCTTCCCTCACTCAAGAGGCTCTTCTGCCACATGAAGAGATGCTTAAGTTGGAGGAAGAACCACTTTGAGGATGGCTGGTTTCACCCCACGGGATGGATTTTGGGGCGGGACTAGGTGTCTCCTGGGTAGGGTTGCCGACCTCCAGGTAGTACCTGGAGATCTCCTGCTATTACAACTGATCTGCAGAAAACCAAAAGCAAGTTCCCCTGGAGAAAATGGCTGCTTTGGTGGACTATATGGCATTATACCCTGCTAAGCCTCCTCCCCTCCCCAAATCCTGCCCTTTCTAGGCTCCATCCCAAAAATCTCCAGGTATTTCTCGACCCAGAGCTGTCAACCCTACTCCTGGGCAACCTGTTGCACCAGAGCCCATAGTAAGCTGGGTCCTATCCCCCCAAGCACATGCTAGACTCTCCAGTCGGTTCTGCCAGCCGTTTATTCAGGTCTTCATACATACAATGTCAGGAAGGGGTTAACAGGACCCTCCCTCCCTCCCTCCCTCCCTCCCTCCCTCCCTCGAGGTTCACCCGTCCCCCTTGCTCTGAGGTTCACCAGTCCCCGTTGCTCCTCCATCCGCCACCCCATCCGTCCAGCTGCTTCTTTTAAGCCTTGCCTCACCGGGCACCCGGGCTGTGCTAGGCCAACCTGCTGGCTCGGCCCACTCCCCGCCCGGGGGCTGCCAGCCCTCGCTGTCTCCACCCGGGGCTTGCCTGACTTTTCCTGAGCTGGCTTCTCAGGGCTCCTTGTGCACCCCTTTGCTTCCAGTTTGTGCCTCAGGGCTTTCCTCATGAGGTGTACCTTCTCTCCTCAAGTAAATGGGTTTCCTCTCCAGCCTACCCTTCTCACAGTATTACACTGTGGGCAGTTGAGTTTAGACAGGACGACAATGTATCACATCAGTCAATCAAGGTGTAACACCCCTTGATAATATCTGACTGTAGGAATGAATAAATGGATTAAATTAGTAGAAACTACTACCCTATTTACTTAAAAGGAATGTAAAACAACCCCCCTAAAAATGTTATGCACACAAAAAAATATTACTGGGCACAACTATAACTTGTATGCAAATGTAAGATGACCCCCTCTTTTTTATGGCATACCTAAAAACACACTATTCCTGCATTGGAGTAGACACTGTAAATGCTACTGCAAATCAATTACTACTTACTGTCACATTTTGGTCTTTTATGCACAGGTTGTTCCCATCACTGTCACCCCCCGACTACTTCGGGGCTTCGTTTCAATTATGCATGTATTTTCTGACCTTCAGAAGTCACCTCGCTCTTCTCTCATGTTTCCCCCCACGTTTTCAGGATGCTGTTTTGCCCAGAGTTTAATGTCTGCCTCGATCCCAAATTATGCACACTTGTCCCTTCAGGTTTTTCTCCCCATGCCCATTCTCGCTTCTCCTTCCCACATGTCTGTCCCCCTCATCCAACCCCTCCCCTTGAACCTATCTGTGAGTGCGCTAGCATTGTGCTGATGGAGTCACCAAACTCAGTAGACTCCCGTGGGTGTATATTAACACCCAAGCAGATCTGAGCAGTCTGGGGGCTGAGAGTCAGCCCTGTGGGAAATCCCGGACACAACGTACTGCCGCCTGCATGAAAACAGAGTTGCACTTACCTGTAACTGCTGTTCATCGAGGGACCCGGTGCAGACACACATTGGGACTGTGCCTGCACGCAGGCTTGCTACCAGAAAGATTTTCTAGCCTATGACCTATAGGGGGCGCACCTCCTGAGACACACAGGACAGCTTCCCGCCCAGGCCATCACGTGTCCCTCGGAGGCGCGCCCCTCTCCTCCCCAGTTCCTGCGTGCCGCCGCTGTACTAAAAGAACTCCCTAGCAGTAAGATAGCCAGCAGCGGGGCAGGAGGGAGGGAATTTGTGTCTGCACCGGGTCCCTCGATGAACAGCAGTTACAGGCAAGTGCAACTCTGTTTTCATCTTCGGTCCCGGTGCAGCCCCACATTGGGATTTTAGCAAGCCACTCACAAGATCAGGTGGTGGGGCACGATCTTACTGGAACATTGAGTATAGAACCGCCTTTCCAACCTCAGCTTCTCTTCTGGCCTGCAGATCAATGGTGTAATGCTTGGCAAAGGTCTCCTCAGACGACCACATCGCCACTCAGCAGATCTCCTTCAGTGGAACCTTCCTGAGAAAAGCTGCAGAAGAACCCTGAGCCCTAACCAAATGAGCTCTCACCCCCAGGGGGCAGGGGGTCTTGCTAACCTCATAGGCCCTCATGATAGCTGACACTACCCATCTGGAGATGGTCTGGGCGGAAGCTGCCTTTCCCTTCTTGTGACCTGTCTGACAAACAAAGGACTTTGTAACCCTAATGTTCCTTGTCCTCTCTAAAGGCTGCTCTTTTCAGGTCAAGTGAGTGCAATCTCATCTCGGTCTCAGAGGAGGGGGATGGGAAAAATACGGGTAGGACAATATCCTGTGCTAGGTGGAACTTTGATATAACCTTGGGATGAAACTTTAAACTGGGGTGAAAAACTACTCTCTCATTGAATATCCTAAGAAAGGGGGGATCTATTCGTAGTGCTGCAAGTTCGCTCACTCTCCGCGTTGAGGTAACCGCAACCAGGAATGTAACCTTCCTGGATAGCAGTTCCAAGGTGCACGAGGTCAGAGGTTCAAAGGGCGGTCCCATGAGGTGTGTGACCACTGGGTCAGAGACCACTGTGGGACCAGGGTAGGTAGGGGAGGGAACAGTTTCAGGAGGCTTTTCAAGAGTCTCTTTGACAGGGGATGAGCAAACAGAGAATAACCCTCCACCGGCTCATGGGATGAGGAAATCGCTGCTAAATGCACCTTGATTGATGCCACTGACAAATCCCTCTGGGCCAAGGAGACTAGGTAGTCTAGGACTAGAGGAAGATTGCAGACAAAAGGGGAGACGCCCCTGTCTCTAATCCAGCGCACAAAGCAGTCCCATTTTCTAGAGTAGGAGTATCTAGTTGAGGGCTTTCTTGAGTGGGTTAGGGCCTGTAATACCCTCTCTGAGAATCTAAGGTTCATGGGATTATGTGTCAGGCTGTGAGGTGTAGCCTGTTGATGTCGTGATGGAGAACGTCTCCCCAACGCAGCAGATCTGGGGCCACTGGGAGACAGATGTACTGGTTGTGGGACATCCTCTTCAGTTCTGCGAACCGTACCTGGTGGGGCCAGAAGGGTGCTATTAGTATGGAATTAGTACCTTCTACCTTCATCTTAGCCAATCCCCTTGACAGCAGAAGAAAAGGGGGGAAAGCATAAAAAAGTCAACCCTGCCAGGGTATCTGGAACATGTCCCCTCTAGATAAGCAGTCTTCCCCCGCCCTGGAACAGAACTCCCTAGTTCTCCTGTTACCCCTTGTTGCTGCTGCAGTCGTCTTGTTTGTGGCTTCCTAAAGGCACCTGGTTGGCCACTGTGTGAACAGACTGCTGGACTTGATGGGCCTTGGTCTGATCCAGCAGGGCCTTTCTTAAGTTCTTATGTTGCGAAAAAGTCTACCTGGGGCATGCCCCATCTGTGAAAGACAGGGATTAGGTACTTGTATTGAAGAGTCCACACGTGATTTGATTGTGCAACTCTGCTGAGGCGGTCTGCCAGGAGGTTCGTTACGCCCGCTATTTGTATAGCCCGTAGCAAGATGCCCTGCACAATGGCGATGTTCCAAATCCCTAAGGACTCTCTGCAGAGAGACAGGGATCCCCTACCACCCTGTTTGTTTAGGTAGAAGATGGTAGTGACATTGTCTGATTGTATCAGAACATTGGAGTTCTTTAGGATATCTGAAAACGAGATAAGGGCATAATGTACAGCTCTAAGTTCTAGAAAGTTAATGTGAGAACAGGCTATGGTGAGATCCCATTCCCCTTGGGTGGCTTTCCCCTTACAGTGTGCTCCCCTGCCCCTTAGGGATGCATCAGTGGTCACAGTATGGTCCGCAATCCAATAACCGAAGGGAATGCCCTGCAGAAGGTTCGCCCTAATGCTCCACCAATTCAGGCCCCTCAAAATACATTTGGGAATGGATAAGTAACTGTATTGGCTATCCACCAACAGGTTAAATTTGCGAATAAACCAGTTTTGGAGATCCCTCATGTGCAATCTGGCATGAGGTGTGACTGCTGTCGTTGAGGCCATGAGGCCCAACAATTAGGGCTGTCGATTCGGTCCCATCCGACATGAAAAACAGCAGAATTTTCCCCAATTGGGTGGTTTCTACTTTGGATAGAACCGAAGTAAAAAAAGGTGGGAAAATGATGAGCTAAACTTGGTGAGTTCGGGCGGACGGCGAATAAATTCGTACAAGTTCGGCGCCCCCGAAGCAGCATTCTCCCGCGGCCAATCGGTGGCCAAGCTGGGTCTTCTTCTGGCCAATCAGTCGCGGTTGAGTGCGTGAGCCTGGCTGCTGTGCGGCCCGGGGAGAGAAAGAGAAAGTGTCTGTTTGTGTGTGAGAGAGATCCCTGTGGGGGGTGCATGTGCACATTTGCTCCTTTCCGTGGCTCCAGGGGGGCATTTTTGGAGGTAGAAGTCCCAAACTTTCAGTGTAGCTTGAGGGGACCCTTCTTGCAAGAACACCCAAGTTTCGTAAAGATTGGGTCAGGGGGTCCCGAGTTATGGGGCCCAGAAGGGGTCCCCCCATCTGCCCATTGGAATAAAGCCATTAAAAACACATTTGCGTCAGGGGGTCCAGAGTTATGGGGTCCCCCCATCCACCCATTGGAATGAATGGGAGCAGGCAATCCTTAATGTGCATCTAGAGAGCGGCAAATCCAAGGCAAAACCTCCTGTGCATAAATGGCCAGAGAGTCTGTGTGTTTGAGTCTGCTAGAATCGTATTGGATTACTCCTGAGTCTTGACTCCCAATCCCTGCTCCTGATGGAAGAGAAGACATCCACAGTTTGACCCATTTTGGGGCTTTTCTCTATAACTTTTTTCCTGTGCGTGTGTATGTGGGGGGGGGAGATTCTGTGTGTGTGTGTGTGTGTGTGTGAGAGAGAGAGAGAGGGGGGGGAAGCCAAAGGGGGGTGGGTTTGCCTGTTCTGCTGGAGAGTGGGCTTGATTGCCTCTGTGTGGGACTGTGATTTCTGCTGTTTTCACCGGTTGCCAACTTTGTCTGGAGTTAACTGTGGATCAGTGAATCTCTCTCTGGCTGGCTCCTATTGTTTCCAATGGGCTGTGCAACCGCTCCTGTTGTTTCTGATGTGCCTGTCATTCGTTTTAGTACATCCCATGTCAGTGAGTCTCTCTGTCTGGCCCGTTCTTCTCCTTCGTTAGGAATTTGCGTCTTCTGGTTGGGGGGGGCTTGATTGCCTCTGTGGAGTGTGATTTGGGGGGGTTACCTGTCCTGGGGGGGCTGATGGCCTCTTTGCGAGTGTGATTGTTGCTGTGGAAGATTTGATTCCAGCAGCATGAGTATCAATCCTGAAGATACGGAATTTGAGCAGGTTGCACTTATGCTAGTAGCCTTATGAGATGCACTTTGGCTGTGTTGAAATGCTAGTTACACTGTTTACTTACGCTTTGAACGTTGTTGGATGCACTTTCGGCGTAGTTCCATCAGATGGGGGGACCCCATAACTCAGGACCCCCGACCCAATCTTCACAAAACTTGGGGGTTCTTGCAAGAAGGGTCCCTCCAAGCTACACTGAAAGGTTGGGACCACTACATCCAAAAATGCCCCCCCCCCCGGAGCCGCAGAAAGGCGCGAATGTGTTTTTAATGGCTTTATTCCAAAAGGCAGATGGGGGGACCCCTTCCGGGCCCCATAACTCCGGACCCCCTGACCCAATCTTCACAAAACCTGGGGGTTCTTGCAAGAAGGGTCTCTCCAAGCTACACTGAAAGTTTGGGACCTCTACCTTCAAAAATGCCCCCCCCGGAGCCACGGAAAGGCGCAAATGTGTTTTTAATGGCTTTATTCCAATGGGCAGATGGGGGACCCCTTCCGGGGCCCCTAACTCTGGACCCTCCGACCCAATGTTCACAAAACGTGGAGGTTCTTGCAAGAAGGGTCCCTCCAAGCTACACTGAAAGTTTGGGACCTCTACCTCCGAAAATACCCCCCCAGAGCCGCAGAAAGGCGCAAATGTGCTTTAAATGGCTTTATTCCAATGTGCAGATGGGGGGACCACTTCTGTGCCCCATAACTCCGGACCCCCTGACCCAATCTTAACAGAATCTGGGGGTTCTTGCAAGAAGGGTCCCTCCAAGCTACACTGAAAGTTTGGGACCTCCACCTCCAAACATGCCCCCCCCGGAGCCGTGGAAAGGCGCGAATTTGTTTTTAATGGCTTTAAATGGCCGAATTTATTCGCAAACTCCGAATTTCATGCCGAATTCCACAGATCCGAATTGGGGGAGTTCAGACTTTGGCATTTCTTGAATAAAAACGGGTCAAATTTTGCCGGATCTGAATTTTACCGAATTTTTCCCTCAACAGCCCTACCAACAACCTCTGGATAAGGAGAGCCAGTTGTCAGCGGGAACTTTGGAAAGAAGTGACTAAGGATCCTATGCTCTGTACTCTGGAGGTAAGACTGCCTTACCCTTCATTGAGTCAATGGTTGCCCCTATGAATTGTACATGCTGGGACGGGGATAATTTGGACTTCTCCCAGTTTATAACTAAGCCTAGAGAGGTGCAGGTAGTGGTAACAAGCTCCACCTGCGCCAGCAGTTCCTGTCTCGAGAGGGCAGTGATGAGCCAATCATCGAGATAGGGAAATATGGAGCAACCAAGGGTTCTCAGGTGGGCCACAACCACCACCATGCATTTAGTGAAGACCCTGGGGGCTGTGGCCAAACCAAAAGGGAGTACCGTGAATTGGTATGTCTCCTGTCTGAAGCGGAATCTAAGGAATTTGCGATGAGAAGGGTGCACTGTGATATGAAAGTATGCATCCTTAAGATCCAACACACAGAGTCAGGTCTGTGGTGATAGCAATTCCATCACCATAGGAAGAGAGACCATTTTAAATTTTGAAACAAATAGGTGTTTATTTAAAATTCTCAGATCAATGATGGGGTGAAAAACTTTTTTCTCAACTATAAAGATCCTAGAATAAAAACTGCAAACTGGGAACTCTTGCGTAACTAGCTGGACTGCTCCCTTCGCAAGAAGCTCTCGGAGGGGTTCAGAAAACTGTGGGAAAGGGTTATCCCTTGCAGTTGAGGGATGGGAACAAGTGAGTATAGCCTTAAACTCGAGGAAATAACCCTCCAAAATGTTCTTCAGGACCCATATATCGGAACAAATTTCTCTCCACTGGGGAGCAAAACGGCTCAACGGCTCTCTAAACAGGAGAGGCTCAGTGGAGGGGTTCTGCAACAGTCAGAATTTTTGTAGTGGCTGATGTTCCTTGTGCTGGTTTGGGCCTGACCATGATTGGGGCCCCTACGTCTGCCAGGCTGATGCTGGAAATGAGGCTACTGGTATCTATTCTGAAGATACGGTGGCTGGTACTTCCTGTTGTAACGTTGTGCCCTAAAGAATGTGGAGTAGGGCTGCTGGCGTTGCTGGAATCTCTCTGTAGGAGGTTGACTCCCTGGTGTAACACCCAGTGACTTGGCCGTTTGGCGGTCTTTCTTCATGTTTGTTGGGAATTCCGTGGTATTCATAGCAAACAGTGTCGGGCCCTCGAAGGGGAGATCCTCCACTTGCGTTCTTGTTTCTATTGGTAAGATTGTGGTGCGCAGCCATGCGTGCCTTCTAACAACAATGGCGGAGGCCATCACTCTTGCCACTGTTTCTGCGGCATTCTTGCCTGGTGAAATCTCCTGTTTGGACAGTTTGACCCCTTCAGATTGTATCAGATTTACTGCCGATCTTGCCTCTTTTGGGAGTAGGTCGAGGTGGGGGGAAACCTCCCAGAGGAACAGGTGGTATCCCCCCATGATGGTTTGGTAGTTGGCGATGCGAAATCCCAACGCTGCAGAAGAATAAACCTTCCTGCCTAGGTAGTCAATCCGTCTGTTCTCTCTATCGGTCGGGGTAGAGTGTTGTCCTTGTCATTGTTTTGCCTGCATTTCACCTGCCACTATTGAAGACGGGGGAGGGTGTGAATGTAGATAATCAGAAGTCTCATGTCTCACTCTGTACAGATTCTCTAGCCTCTTGGTAGAAGCAGGGGCAGAGGCCGGATTCTTCCATACTGTCGAGGCAATGTCAGAGAGGCCCTCAAAGACAGGGAAGGCCACAGAAGATGGAGACTCATTACAGAGTTTGCCCAGGATCTTGTCTCAGGGCTTGCTGTCGGACGCGGAGATGTCAATGTCCAGCGCCTGTGCCATGAGGAGCATCTGTTCTGTATGGAGGCGGAAATCGTCAGTGGGAGACAACAGGCTAGTGTTTTCTGACCTGTCTTCTGGTGAGAACTCGGACTGGATCTCTGAACCCTCAGCCGAGGAGGACAGGAGGTCATCTGAGTCAGACTCTTCTCGGGTTGGAACCTGATTGTAAGGGGGGTGAGACTCCTTCACATGTGCCGAGGTAGATGGCAGCGTTCTGCCTGGCAAGTTAAGCTGCCTAAAACGGCAAAATTCCATCCAGTCACGAATGAGCTTCGGGTGGAAAAAAGGAACCGATAGTTGCAGTGGTTGGCTCCGTGCGGGGATGTCTGAGTCATGGACTGCGTCTCCCGCTCCCTCGAATGGTGCGTCAAACTCACGGTCAGAGAGTGATTGAAGTGGGGATTTGGAATGCCAAGGAGTTCTTGGTGGTGCCAGGAGGTTCTCAGGGACCGTGGAGGGTAGCGGCTCCTTGGAACGGAGCTGAACGGTTCTGTGGGAGTGGGTTTCGGGTCCTTTGGCTTGTCGCAATGCTTTGTCTTCCGTTTGTGTTGTTTGGGGGGGGGCTCATCGGAGGCGAGGCCTGTCTCCCTGCCTCTCGGCTGTGGCAGAACCGAGGGGGTCGGAACAGACATGGGCGGAACTGAGTTGGAATCAGCTACCCCCGGAGTCGCCTTTGCTGAACTCTCGTTGGGGGAGCGCCTCTTGGTAGCGGACAAGGTGGTTGACTGTGTTGGGGAGGCTCGCTGTTGTGTCGCCGCTATAGTGGTCGCTCTGGAGGGGGAGCCCAGGGCCTTCTTCCAGAGCGCGGCTTTTAGTCTCGCTGCTCTATCAGAGCGTGCTTTTGTAGTAAAGTGAATGCAAATTTTGCAAGAGGCCACTTTATGCCAAGCACAATAGACAAAGTTCATAGTCGTCGGACTGTGTCATCTTTGTGCCGCGCTGGGTGAAGTTTTTAAACAAAGGCTTTGATGCCATCCTTCCTGGGTATGTGGCAACACTAGAATGCGTGGGGGCTTGGTGGGACTAGGCCAGACAATCCTGCCTCAGTCCATACTCACTTGAGTAAATGTCATCTTAAAGGTCGATTGAGCTAAGCTAGATGCTTCCTTTCCAGGCAGCGGCAGAAAAGGAACTGGGGAGGAGAGGGGCACGCCTCCGAGGGACACGTGACAGCCTGGGCAGGAAGCCGTCCCGCGTGTCTCAGGAGGTGCGCCCCCTATATGTCATAGGCTAGAAAATATTTCCGGCAGCAGGCCTGCGCGCAGGCGCAGTCCCGATGTGGGGCTGCACAGGGACCAAAGATGAACAATCACTTCTGTCCCAGCAAAAGAGAGGCATAGAAGAGTGGGAACTCAGACCGAGGAGCAGAGCAGAAGCCACAACTAAACAGAAGGAGGTGGGGAGGAGGGCTACAGGCAGCTATGGTCTGTTGCAAGCAGGGGTCCTCATCCTGCAAGTAATGAAATCCAGCTGGGGAACCAGCTGCAGTTTTTCTCTCCCTGCTTTCAGCTGGAGCAGCTAGCGAGAGAATAAGGCTGGAATAACCATGAGGCTGTTTATTTGGTTTCACAGCAAGTGTTGGTCCGTTTCAGTTCTGGGCAGGATGGAACAGAGCTGGGCTCTTATAGACATGAAAGCTGCTCTGAGCCCGACCTTTGGGTTGGGGAGAGCGGGGGAGAAATGTAATAAAATAAATAAATAAATAAAAGCCATTTTTTCCCAGTGTAAGATTACCGACAGGACGATGAATGTCACAAATGACCGTGTGAGTGTTTTGATGTTCTTATGACTCCTGCACTGAGTTTGCAGAAACAGATTGGTTGGGGGGGGTTGTACGGACCCTTAGCTGTAAAATGGCCTCTTGGTTCAGATCAAATGAAAGAATCCCACTCTGGGGCTGGCGATGTATTTCAAAAAAATACACCACAGTCAATTACAAAGCAGCATTTTCAGAGGGGAGCGACTCATGCATGGGTCAGAAGCTCTGCATTTTCACTGGGGATGCATAATTGATCACAAGGTACTCCCGGAATTTCTTCAGGGCAAAAAGACCCTGTGCATAGTGTTTTGAGAATTCGACTACAAATACTGTGCCGTTAGAGAGCAGCAGATCCAGTGGAAACAGACCATGCATAAAAGGTCCTGGAGACTATGTGTCTACTCTGTGTCAGCTCTCAGGTACCATGCCAGATCTCAGGCATCTTCATGTTCAATATTGCCAAATGTTGATAATTACTGCATGTCAGTTCTCATATCATATATGTAATCTGTAAGAACGCCCCACTGTGTGGATCAAAACATCCGAAAGGGGGGCACACAGACCTACACGGTAGGCTTCTGCACACTTAAGAGACCCCCCTGGGCTTTTGCACAAAAATATTAAAGGCATTTTTAAAAAAGTGGGATAAATACACTAAAAAAGAACTGTGATTTCTGAACAGGACACTCAACTGAGAGGATACTTCTCCCCATTCCTAGTGGCCATGGGAAAAGAAACAGACCCATAGGTGGGACATGGTGGGAAAAGTGCACACCTCTGTTGCAGCATGAAAGCAACAATTTAACTAGTCCCTTCACAAGCCTCTGCTTGCCACACACACACACACACACACACACAAACTCTCTAAAAACAAGTTCTGGGGCATGCAACAAGCTAATTTTGAAAGGGTTTCTATTATCAGTAGTAGTATTAGTATTATTTTGCTTCTATGAACGGCTTTTCTGCAACACACAAAAAGGCCCTTCAAAACTAGCTCATTGTGCACAAAAAAGGTGAAAGTTAATTCCAACCCACAAAGAGCTGACTTTGAAGGAGCTTCTAATAATTTTCTAATAAAATTCTAATAATTTTGCACATATTTGCATGTCCATTCCCTCGCTAAAAAGAAAAGAAGACAGCTACTATTTCTGAGAGGTGAAGGGTGGTTCAAGTGAACGTGGTCCCCTATGGAAAGCCCCGACCATGCAGCAGCCTCAACTGTGCAGCATTTTGCACAAGACATTGTTTTTGCTCTTTTCATTGGGGTGACTGTTCAGAAATTGCTACTGCGAACATACCATTTTTGTTTCCAAAAACTATTCACCAAGATTTGCTGCATCCCAGCACAAAGAAATAACAGAAAAGCAGACAGACCTCACCTAAGCCACGAGGACAGCCAGCTCTTTCAGACTCACTCTTCCAGATCTAAATTAACAAAACCTTAATGCCACTAGACAGGAAAGGGGGGACAAGCACCACCACAGCCTCTGGAGTGGGTTACAAAAAAGGCCCGGACCTCCTTGCTTTTATCTCCTTTTAAAAATCTGTCATAAAAATGCCATCAGTCGCCTATAAAAGTGATCAATCGGCAACAAGAACACTCGAGGGGATCTTCTCTCCCACATAGTTTCAGTACTGCAAGGGAACCAACCAGCCACTGTGAGACAGGGATCAGGAGAAAAACGAGAGGCACCAAGAAAGAAGACATGCTCGTCCCAGGCAGCAAACTGCATAGAGACAGCACGCCTGCATATCAGAATCTAAATGTTTATGGAAAAGAAATCTCTTTGTGAAACCAGAGCCAGCCCGACTGTCCTGCTCCTCTCGCAATGCTGAACAGACTCCTCACTCCATTTAGGAAAAGCTGGGGGCCAAAAGAGAACCAGGCAGGAGAGACGAAATAAATCCTTCGCGGCGGCATTCCCTCACAGCCAGTTCACCTGTCATGGGAGAAGCACCGGGCCCATCGAACGAAGGGCAGGAGGAGATCATTTACAACAGAGTGTTTCATCGCCTCTCCTGGGAGCGGGTCATCAGTTCAAATATTGGCTGGGTCAATAGTTGAAATGGCCTGCCGTTTATCATATTTATGACACATCTGGTTTGGAAAGTGGTTGACCATCTTTGATGGAGTTCACAGGGATTGGAAAAGCTGTTCCAAATGCCTCAGGGTCCACATCAAAGGCACCGGCCTATATAAATGCTTTAGATTTCCCAAGCACCAGTCAGCGGATTCCCAGGCAACACTCCACTCCTCCCCTAACCCTACCAGGACTCTGGAGTCAACCACCAGGGCCAGCTCTGGCATCACACGGAGCCCACGGCAGAGCTGAAGCTCGAACTCCAGGCTTGTTGGCTCCCACACAGCAGGGAATAGTTATTGGTGAATTCTGGCAGCTGAATAAAAGAGGATGAGCACACTTAGTTCATTCCCACATTTGCAAACGTTTCTGCTTGGCACCTGGGAATGGGAGATTTTAACTTATTTGGAAAGGAGGAACATACCAGTCTCATTTCTTCAGCCCTGGTTCTTTCAATTAAGCCAGGGTGGACACACACATGGAGCCTGGCCCCGGGTGGGTGATGAATCAGGGAGCGGGGCAAGAAAGTGGAAAACAAATGTACATCATGGGCTGTCCCTAACCATAAGAGTCAGAGACGTGATCCTCTGTATTTCCATTCTATAGGAAGCAGTAATGCGCCTGTCCCCATCCCCCGTCCCCCCAAAGATGTCCAAGACTTCCTTTGGGCTATCAGTGTGCTAAAAAGCCAACATGCGGAGCCAGACCCTTCCAGGCAGGCAATGTTCATTTAATGGGTCCTTTGCCGACCTGCAGGGCATCTGGCTGTAAGACAACACTGACAGGCCGCCTCTCCAGGGCACATCATCTGCTCTTCAGGCATCAGCCTTAAATAGGCAAGACACTAACAGGACACGGTTCCTGGCTAAGTCCAGCATTGTCTAGAAAGGCAAGAGGGCACAGGAGTCCAGAGCCGTCCCCAACAAGTTTGTGGCCAAACATAATCAGAATTCCAGACAGACGCCTCAAGGGGGAGACTCTGCCTGCCAAGACAAAAATTTCAAAAAGGTGGCCAGGGCGGGGGGAGGAGAAAACATTCGGAGACAGCCTTCTGGAGGAAGGGATCTCCTCTAAAGGAGAGGTTTTGCCTTGCTTATCTTAACTGGGGGTAGGATACAGGCCACAAAGAGATTCCCTGTCATACAAATGCTGGGCATGTATCACCGGCAAGCAGTGCTATGGGACTACCCCTTAGACCCTCACATGCAGTGCCCAGACAGCCAAATGCATCAAAGGACCAGGTCTCTGTACTTTATACAGGCCTACTCAGAAGGCAAGCTTTACAGATTTCAGCATGATTTACAGGGAGGTTATGAGGTTAAATATACACAGGACCGCAACTACAAAAAGCTGGATCTGTAGGTCAGGTCCAGGAAATCAGTTGGCCATTCTGATTTTGCACTTCAGTTAATATGGAATCCCAGTCTGGACTGTGGTGCTATGAGCCACATAGCAGTCCAAACACAGGATGCAGCCCCAAGTCTTAAGCCTGATAATGTACCTCTACTACAACTGGGAACAGGAAGAAGCAAGAAGAAGCCATTCTAACTTCCTGGTCAAACAAGGGACACTAGATCACTCCTTGGTTCGGATCATAATTTGACTACAAGCTGGAAAAAAATTGCAACTGTGGCTCAGTGTTTAAATGTGATCAGAGCTGGATTGTAAATGTGTGTGCATTTTTGTTCTCACATTGTGCCTCCTTGGTTAACATAAAAGAGGTGTTTTGATCTTGATATAATGGGGGAAGGGGCACCGCGCTGCTTGTCTCTCTGTTCTAGTCTTGCCCCATTTTGCCTGCTTGACTCCTCTAGACTTGTTCGCCCGGCTTTCTCATCAGGATTCGGACTATCTGGTGCATGCCACGTTCTCACAGTACTTTACTATTGCTGTCCTTCTTGCCCTCCAATCCAATAGAGCATTTGATAGAAAAAGAGATCAGCTCTCTGAGTCCTGATTTTGTCTGTCTATAATTTCATGACCATGCTCACTCTTCCTGCCTTTTTGATAGCAAAATAAAATAAAATCTACATGTTCTTACATTGCCACCTGGAAATTCAAGTTGATCCTGTATATTTCAACCATGTGCCAACTTGGTGAACATCATGAACTGATGAATGCCACCAATTATGCAGATGAAAAAACAGTACATACATTGTCACATTGCTGATCTAACTGATGCTCAGTCAGTCTATGACAAATGGGGCCATACACAATCCAAACAAATGGCAAATGTGCATCGACAGCATGGATCTGCCCAGCTGCCCTGCTGAGCGTGACCACTGCAGACGCCAAATTAGTCAACTGGTCCTGCAGTTGTAGCGCTTACTGCAACTGTAGCAGAAAGTCCACGTCAGTGGATTTCAAACTTCAACTCTCAAGACCCTCCACACCATCTCCAATGGTGAGGATTCTAGGAGGCATCCTTGTGTGCACATGCAGTTCAAGTGAGGCCCCAGCCAGGCCTCTGAGGCGCCACTGGCTGGTTCCCCATGGAGTTTTCTCCACAGTGGCTTCCAAACTGAAGCATCCACATGGCATATGCTCTACTCATCCTTCCCCCGTTGTCAGGAGGTGCATGCACCAGGGATTGTGTCAGGGGAACCTCCCGACATCCCCCTTTGTCACACGTCTCAGTGGTACCGAGAGGGGAGGGGTCCGTATTCACCCTGTCTCCCTTTCCATTCAACCCTGCTCGCATGCGGTCTGAGAATCAGAGCGACTGTCCTCCACCATGGCCCGTGGCTTGGTCTTTTATGAGGGTTCTGCTGGCCAGCTCCCACCCCTTTAAACACCCCTCCCATCCATCCACTCCCTCAAATGGGCCACTTTGGCGAAGTCCACAGCGCCTGTCTCCACCCTCCCTTCCTCTTCCCTGAAGCTGATTGGGCCTCCAGATGGCCCTAGGGGGCCTGTCAGGCCTGAGGGAGGGGAGGGGCTGTGCCGCAAGGGAAAACACTGCCAGGCCTGCTGGTCATTAAGTCTCTGCACCCACCCTGCCTGGAGAGGCCTCTCCGCCCTGCCAATCACGTCTTCAGAGGTAGCCATTCTGGGAAGTGCCTGGAGATACCGCAGTGGGTCCCACGAAGGGGGCTCCTTGCAAGTAAATCCAGGGCTCAAGGGGAGAGATCTGGACACCCATCATCAGCATGATCTTTCCTACACATGCTCTGCTTTGATCTTTTTGGGAAGAGTTCAGTTCAAGCATCTTATCACAGTCTGCATGGGAAGGTCACCCATGGCAAGATCCCTCCCACTTTGATGCTTTGTTGCTTCTGGCATAGGGTTGCCAGCTCTGGGCTGGAAAATACCTGGAGAATTTGGAGATGGAGCCTGAGGTGGATGAGGTTTTGGGGACGAGTGGGACATCTGCAGGGTATAATGCCACAGAGTCCAACTTGCAAAGTGGCCATTTTCTCCAGGGGAACTGATCTCTGTCGCTTGGAGATCAGTTGTAATAGCAGGAGATTATCAGCCACCAGCTGGAAGTTGGCAACCCCATTCATTTCCCCTGCCCACACCATCAGCGGTTTTTTGTTTTTGAAGGCCTTTAAAAAAATTAGTAGTTGCTATAGCACTGGAACACGACACCACTATAACAATTGTGTGTGTGTGTGTGTGTGTGTGTGTGTGTGTGTGTAAAGTGCCTTCAAGTCGCAGCCTACTTATGGCAACCCCATAAGGTTTTCAAGGCAAGAGGTGGTTTGCCATTGCCTTCCTCTGCATAATAACCCTGGTTTTACTTGGTAGTCTCCCATCCAATTACTAACCAGGGCCAATCCTGCTTAGTTTCTGAGATCTGAAGAGATCAGGCTAGCTTGGGCCAACCAGGTCAAGGCACTATAGCAATTACAGGTTTTTTTTTAAATTAAAATGCAATTTCAGAAGAGTAGCCATGTTAGTAATAGTTTGTCTATTCCACCCCTAACAGTTGTTCATTTGTTTTATTATCTCATTTCTCCTTGCATTAGATTTGATATTCATTCTGCTCTGCTGCTGATTGGGAGTGTCTCACACCTGTTCTAAGTGAACTCACTTCTTTTTTTATTAGACCTTTTTTTACACAGCCTGTCTTTGTAACATCTTCCCCCCTCCCCCCATTTCTTCTGTGTTTAATCCAGCCTTGTGGATGTACGTTTCTATACATCTGAGAAAGTGAGCTATAACTCACAAAAGATCATGCTGAAATAAATGTCATTAGTCTTTAAGGAGCTACTGACTCCTGAGCGGGTTGTGTTTAAGCCCTCAAAATTCCTCCAGTGGCACACATGGTAAAATTGCAGAGGAAATGGTAGCAAAGTGTGCAGAAAACTCCCATGTGGCAGCGCCATGGCCAATGCACATGTCTCTGCATTCACAGAAGCGACAAATGCAAATTGCAGAATCCTTACCGTGAGGATGCAGCTACTGTCGCTCTACAATTACTAAAAGTGTTGTATCAGAGCAGGACACACTCACCACATTACAGCTCCTAACTGCAGGAGAAGAACAGTTGGAGTAGTCAAGCTGATTAGGTAAACAGAAAGTTGAAAAAACATCTATGTATAGCTGAAGGCTTTCACGGTCAGAGTTCATTGGTTCTTGTAGGTTATCCGGGCTTTGTAACCGTGGTCTTGGAATTTTCTTTCCTGACGTTTCGCCAGCAGCTGTGGCAGGCATCTTCAGAGGAGTAACACTGAATCAACTTGACCCTGAGAGACACTGTCCTTCAGTGTTACTCCTCTGAAGATGCCTGCCACAGCTGCTGGCGAAACATCAGGAAAGAAAATACCAAGACCATGTTTACACAGCCCGGACAACCTACAAGAACCAATCTATGTATAGCGTTATCACTGTCAATTACCAAAAAGCTAAAATTATAATCCAAAGGCTTTAATCAAATGACAAATATTAAAAACCATGCATCACAAAACAACTATCTTTGATTACATATATACATACCTTCCCCTGGTATATAAAACCTTTTAAGTAAAATTCCACTTGTAACTGTGTGACCATCCCTTTGTATACAAGCATCATCCCTGTGATCAGATACATTTACAAACTGCATAAAATACATGTACACAAAACAAAACCAAATGGCCGAAAACCATTTGGTTTTGTTTGGTTTACATGTATTTTATGCAATTTACAGTGGTTTACAATGTTGTACCCCTGACCTGGATAGCCCCAGGCTAGTATTTGGATGGGAGACCGCCACGGAATAACAGGGCCATGAGGTGGAGGCAGGCAATGAATGGTAAACCACCTCTGAACATCTCTTGCCTTGAAAACCCTACGGGATCACCCCCCCCCCCAAAAAGTTGGAAGCTATCCAACAGTTAGAATTCCTCACAACACCCCTGTAGAACAGGGCAGGATTGTCCCAAACTACACATGGGGATGAGTGAAGCTGAGAGGCAGTAGCTTCCCTAGGGTTGGCAACCTCCAGGTACTAGCTGGAGATCTCCTGCTATTACAACTGATCTCCAGCCGACAGAGATCAGTTCCCCTGGAGAAAATGGACACCTTGGCAATTGGATTCTAGGGCACTGGTCCCTCCCCTCCCCAAACCCCACCCTCCTCAGGCTCTGTCCCAAAAACCTCCCGCCAGTGGTGAAGAGGGACCTGGCAACCCTAAGCTTCCCTAAGGTTATTTAATGCATTTGTAGCTGAGGTGAAAATTGAATGCAAACTTCCCAGTTCACGCTTAAGGTAAAAGGTAAAGGTCCCCTATGGAAGCACCGGGTCATTACTGACCCATGGGGTAAAGTCACATCCCGACGTTTATTAGGCAGACTTTGTGGGGTAGTTTGCCAGTGCCTTCCCCAGTCACCTTCCCTTTACCCCCAGCAAGCTGGGTTCTCACGCTTAGCCATTGTCATACACAAAGTTCTTGATCCAAAGAAGGCATTGTAATAGAAGTGATCCTGTACATGCTTTGAATCACTGATTCCACTTTCAGCATACAACCTTAACTAGGGATTTAGAGACTTTTCCAGTTCTTTGGTTTGCAAAATAGACAGAAAAGGACAGAAAAGAAATGAGTGTGAAGATTCGGAATGCTCAAGTGGGGCACCTGCAAAGGCTCATGAGGGGAATCTAATTCCCCCATTTGTTGTTCCCACCCACCTACCTGCCCTTTTCTGTTTCTAGTAGCCTCTAATCCCTCCCCACCTGGCCACAAATTTTTGTGTTCCCCTCCCCCTTTTGACTTTTTTTCTCCCCCCCTCCAGCTTTATCTTCCCTTCCTCCTATCTTTTACCTTTTTTAGGTCCCCCCCCCCAAAAAAAAAACACTGACCAAAACATGGAAGCATCAGAAATGTTGTCTGGGATTTGCGTATAGCAATCCTCAAAAATGACTGCCAAGATGTCCCAACACAGTTCCCCAAGATCTTGATGGCATTATTTCTTAAGAAAGTAGGCACTGCTTCTATTTTAGGGTGTGTGTTTTAAAAAATTCCTACCTATTTTTATTTTTTCATTTAATATTTTTTTCTGCAAATGTGAGTCTTTCTAATGGGGCTTCTGTACATGGCCCCACTGCCCAGATTATTTGTTCAACGCTCCAAGGTCCCATCATTCAGATAATGACGTGTGTGGGCAGTATAAGCAGGGCTGTGTGTATGCTGCAATGGTGTAGAGAAACCTGTGTTAGCTCAGTGGTGAAGCACCTGCTTCACACGCTGATGGCCCCAGATTCCATCCTGGGCCTCCCAGGAAGCAGGTGTAAAGAAAGGCTGTCCTCTTCCTGAGCCCGGGGAGAGCCGCTGCCAGTCAGGGCGGACAGCGCTGGTAGGCAGACCAGTGGGTTGACTTGGGGGTGAGGCAGCTTCATTTGTAAAGCAGTGGAGGACACAGAAGACAGCCCCCTGCGTCACACAAAGCCCTGCTCCACCCCTCTTTGAATGGGCACAGGTTGCTCAACACATGTATTCTAGAGCCCTGAGGAAAATATGGTAAATTAAGGCCAGGGTGAAAGGAGCGCTGACATTTCCAGGATGCCAAAACTGCACGGCAGTAGAGAACCCAGAAATGTGAATACAGGCAGCCATGGTGATAAATGCTTAAAGCCCCTGATGAGCAGTTTTTGAGCAGGCATTGGAGGGATAAAATTAAGACTCAACAAGCTCAATGCAAAAAGCTTCGCATCATCACCACATCAGCCACTACCAAGCATAAATCTTGGTATAAAAACTTCAAAATTTATGGGTACATTCTTTGCTCAAAGGGTACTGGAGCCCATTAATATCAGGGGCATGTTAACTGTAGCCTCCCCCCCCCCCCCCATAGTTGTTATTTATCATTATAAAACACGGCCATGAAACACGCACAACACAGAGTGCTACATCAACTGGGGGGGGGCGGGTTCTCTCAAACACATGTCAAGAGAGCTCTCTCGAATCTTCTCCTCCACAAGGACCCCCGCCACAGCCAATGCTATTGAAATCATGCCATGAGGATGTGAGGACCCGTCTGGAGAATATTATTGATACACCCCTCCTTCAAGGGGAGTTTCCTTCACAGCTGAAAGAAGCTGTGATTAGACCTCTTAACCTTTGGATAGGAGCGATGGGGGCTTTTGTGTGGGGATTTGCACCTCCGCCTCCCCTTCTTGGGCATGGTGACAGAGTAGGTTGTCATGGAGCAACTGTAGACCATTGCTGGATGAAATAACTGTCCCTGACCCATTTCAGTCTGGTTTCAAGCCTGTATTAGGGACTGAACAGCCTTGGTGGATGATCTCTGGCTACAACTGGATAAGGGAATCTGTCATTGTTGATACAGTTAGATGCAGAAGGAGGCTGTAAAAAACGGAGACGTGCTGTTCAATGGTTAGAGTGTTTGCCTAGGATCTGGAGACCCAGTTCAAATCCCCACTTTGCCATAAAGCTCCCTGGGTCAATCACTCTCTTTTGTTGCGAGGATAATTTGAAGGAGGGAAGAATGATGTCTGCCATCTTGATCTCCTTGGAGAAAGGGCAAGATGAACATGCACCAGATAAAATGATTGTAATGGTAAATGAAAATTAGACAGCCAATCTCAAGCACTGGTTGCTTTGATTGATGATCTCTGTTTACATCTGGATAAAGGCAGGCCGGCGCTGTTGATCCTTCTGGACCTATCAGTGGCCTTTGATACAGTTGATCATTCGGTCTGATCCACTGCCTTGCTTCCCTTGGGAGTGAGGGGCACTGCTCTTAGCTGGTTCTCCTCATTCCTCTAGGAACGCTCTCAGGGGGTTGTTTTTGGGGAGGAGAGGTCTTCCCTACAAGACCTGAATTGTGGGGTCCCACAGAGCGTGATCCTCTCCCTGATATTGTTTAACGAATATATGCACCCTCTTGCTGAGATCGTCAGGAGGTTTGGGGTTGTTTGCCATCAATATGCTGATGACACTCAGCTGTTCCTCCTGTTGGATCAGCAGTCGGCGGCACAGCTGTCGGCATTATCCCAGCGCCTGGATGCAGTAAACCCACGGTTAGGGGAGAGCTGGCCGAAGGTGAATCCATCCAAGATGGAGGTCATGTGGCTAGGAAAGATGGAGATGCTGGCTGGAAGGTCCTTCTTGAGATTCGAGGGTGTCCAGCTGACAGCTGTGGACTCTGTAGAGTCTCGGGGTTTATCATTGGATGAACAAGTGTCCCTGGTCGCACGGCCAGCGTTCGTTCATCTGGGCCAGGTCCGTTAGCGGGCTACTTATTTCTCTGGAGAGAACTTACAAGGTTGACCTACAAACTAAACACTATAACAAAAATAATTACATTTATTGCAAGGTGTACACGATAAAATTGTTTAAAAACACAGAGCCTGGAATTCAGGCTACATATAAAAATATGTTATAAAATGTGTATACACAGTTGATATACAATCAATGTATACCTATGGAACCACCTCTCCCGCTACACTGAAAATCTCACACTCGCCACTTGCAAAAAGAGAACTGAAAATAAGCTTACCATAGCTATAAATGTATAAATACTAGCCATCCTGGCCACACATATCGTGCTAGTAATTTGTGGCACATCTCCAGCCTAAGAGAAACAGGAAGAACTCAGTCTCTTCCAGCTCAAAAAGTCCTTCCTAACTGGTTGACTGATGCAGCTGTAGCTCACCACAGGCCACCTGGAGAGCAGCGAGGCCCCAGGAGAAACCGCCTCAGAACTAATTCAAGCACAGGTTTCACTGAAGCCGGACAGGTGGAGGGCTTCCCTGCCTGCTCTTCCTCCCACCCTTGCCTGGAATTGAGAGGACGCAAGCGTGCGAGGCACCCTGGAACCAAACGGAGAAAGACTGGCCAGTCGAGACTGCGGGGAGTTGCCAACTGGCCTAGAGAAAAATGTCCCTCCCTTTAATCGAGGTGTGACTTCTGGAAATGGGCAGATGAAGCTTTTCATGGCAAGGAGGTAAACAGCACCTGGAAATAACATTCCTCTCAGCCTCCATTTAAAGGAGAAGACATGTTTCTCCACGCAGTTGGCAACCCTAACTCCACCTCCTACACCCACCAAGGCGGGGCTGGGGGAGAAATACAGAACGGCGTCACAGGAACTGGTCGCATTCCACTGGGACATAGGCAGTCAAATCACACAAGCCGGGATAGTTGTGACGGTCTTAAACACAGACTTTCCTGCACCAAGGAAAAGGTGGAAGGAATTCTTTTAAACAGAAGCACCATATTTCTTAATTCTATCAGCACCTTTTCTCTGAGAAATTGGGAATGACATTCAAATTGTCTGTGTTATTAATTTTTTCATCTCAGGCTCTCTCCCAGCAGCAATAGAGAGAGACCCAATCCTGTTACAGAGATTAAGCATTTTTCTTTTCTGAGCTGAGAACAGAATAAACTAAACTGTTGCTGAATCAGCCCAGTTAAATTATTATTATTATTATTTCTTAGACTTCTATGCTGACCTTTCCTGACCAGGTCAGGCTCAGAGTGGCTCACAACCAGCTTCAACACAATTAAAATCAACCACAATTTACAATTAAAACTAGACATGACTAACAGCGCATTCCTGAGGTTTGGAGTCGAAAGTGGTTAGAAGGCCCACAGGGCCTTCCGCAGGCGCAAAAGGCACTTACGCCGGCGCAAGAGGTCTGGGCGCTGGCGTATATGGAGTTAGGCCGGCAGCAGCAGGCAGCAGAGGGGGAAGGCACGGGTGCGCCACCGCAAGGGCCTGCTTATTGCTTAGAGAAGGACGGGAGGGTCTTGTGGAGCTGCTACAGCCTTCCTGCCTGAGGGAGGGCTCAGGGCCAGCCCCCTCAGGGGCGCCCTGCTCCCTCTCTGGACTCAGGTGCCATCTCTTGGGGGGACGTGGGGGAGCTCTGTGTATGGGCTGTGTGGGGGCCGGAGGGTGGAATGAGGGGCCGAGGATGGGCACCAATGAGCCCATAGTGCTGTGCTCGTCAACCCCTACAAAGGCCAGCTGCCAGGAGCCACCCCTTCATTTGCATGCCAATCTAGTTTGGTCTCTGGCCACCCATACTGGGCCCCCTCCCATCCTTTGCTGGGGTGGGTGAGGCTGGAGACTCCCTGGAGACCCCCACAAGCTCTGTGTCCTCTGAGTTAAGAACATAAGAAGAGCCCTGCTGGATCAGACCAGAGGTCCATCTAGTCCGCCGTGTCTCCCACAATGGCCAACCAGTTTCTCTGGAGGGCCAGCAACAGGGCACAGAGACCAAGACCTTCCCCTGATGTTTCTTCCTGGCTCTAGGATTCAGAGGTGGAATGCCTCTAAACGTGGAGGTTTTCTTTAGTTCCCATGGCTAGTAGCCACTGATAGACCTCTCCCCCATGAACCTATCTAATCTCTTTTTAAAGCTGTCTATGCCTGTGGCCATCACTACATCCTCTGGCAGTTGGGCAACCCTAGCACAGACTGTGCCCACTTACACGAAAGCGGCTGTTGATCAGGCTTCTGTAGGGTTGGCAGGTGCCCCCTGGCTGGCAACTGGTCGGGGATGGCGGGTGGGGTGGGAATTTGCCCGCAGCAAACTGAGGCCTGGGCATCTGTCACCGTCACTTTTGGCGCACATCAGAAGTGATGATGTCACGTTGCAAGCAACATGGAGACACTCTGGTATTAGAGCAAAAACTCTACGATAGGCCTCAGTTTGTTGCTGTCAAGACTTCATTTAACATTTGCCCAAATTGGCAATAACTCTGACATTTTTCTGAGTGCAGCCGTAAACCGCGGTACGGAGTCTCCACTTCCCAGATGCTGCTGATAAAAACCCATAACATCTTGCAATCATAGATGCGGTTGGAGAAAAATGAACTCGCCTCACTGGGCTTTGATTGCTGAATATGTAGTGTTTCCAGATTCTTCAAGCATACGGAAGGATTAAAAGCTTGAAAAAATTCAACATGAAATGGGAATTTACCGGAAGCCCATAGCACCTTTAATGCTCCGTTGCTTTTTGTAATATTTTCTATGCATGAACTTTTGTGAGTGTTCTTAGCGCCTTCTGATACTTTCCATGTAATTACGTTTGGCGCGTTCTTAGCGCCGGTTTGAAGTGATTACACGCTTTTCGCAATTTGAACCTTAAATCTTTGGGTTCATTACCAATTTGAACAACTGCGGTTGTTTTCTTGTGGTTTTATTTCTGAATACATTTAATAGCAATTACCATTGGTATTTTTATGTGCTTTATTTTGAGCTGTATTTAAGTTGTGCTTGTTCTTTGAATTCTAACCTCCAGGTGGTGGCTGGAGATCTCCCGCTATTACAACTGATCTCCAGCCGACAGAGATCAGTTCCCTTGGAGAAAATGGCTGCTTCGGCATTGAAGTCCCTCCTCTCTCCAAACCCTGCCCTCTTCAGGCTCCACCCCCAAAATCTCCAGGTATTTCCTATCCCAGAGCTGGCAACCTTACTGGTGGGTTTCACGGCTCCTGGATCCTACCTATGAAAAAAAATGTTGAATTAGGGGACTTGTTTGTGGATCAAGCATTCTGTCTTTCCTATACTGGAATTCAGACCACTTTGTCATAGGATTTTGAATTTTTTTATTCAAATAGATCAGACATATAATCTCAAACCCAAGAACTGCCAGTACTCCTGAGGGCTGTGAGGACCCCACTGAGAAATCCCACTAACAGCTTTTTGTTGCCCTCACATTGCATGGAAATCAATTCTGTTACAGACCCAGCCTGGTGGCAACTTAGGGGTGTGCAGAACCCTCCAGAAACATACTACTAGGTTTACTGAAATTTTTACTTGTTTTCCTAGAATTTTCTACTGACTCCATGCAAAATCCCAAAGCAGCTTATGGTTACAACATAACATTTATAATTGCAATCAGTGGGATCCACAAAACACTTAAAATTACCCTAGTCCCTTAATAAATAATGCACACCAAACTGACAGCACACCAAATTAACAGGGGGGGGGGGACAGCAGCACACCTAGCCAAGTAATTAAATCATCTTGAATAGCAACAACAGCAAGAAAACGCCCCCCCCCAAAATCAGCCAGAAATCATCAGAGACATTTAGCAGCAAAGTAAAAGCAAGGCAGATAGTTAGATCACAATACACTGATTTAAAAATCCGATAACGCCTGAGCAAATGCAACCAAAAGGAAAAAGTTGAAAAGGTGACATCAACGACAGGAATAAAGAGGTGGTAACATATTAAAATTACAGTAAAACCCAAAAGAATGTCCACAGGTTTCATAAGACTATATAAAGGGGTTGTGAGGGTCTCTGTCTTTGTGTCTCTGCTTTCCATCACCTGCTGTGTTATCAGTGAACTCGTAAAAGCAGTTCACACCTTCTGGTCTCAGGCGCCAGGCCTGATGGCCCATGTATCTTCCCCCCCCCCGCTGTTCTTCCTGCCAGTACTCCCTCAGGCCGATGCGGCCTTGGAAGTGTGATAGCCGCCCAGACTTCCTGGGATCTGTCTGATGTTTTGTATTATGCCAAGCTTGTAACTTCCCATAACAATAAGTGTGAACCCCAGTGCCCCAGTGCCCTGGAGTCAATATATTCTGTAAACCCGTATAGCCCCTCACTTGCAACTTTCTACCTGTGCCTGTCTCATCTCCTGAAGGCTTCAATAAATCGATTGTTTCTGTATCAACGTCTGAGCAACTGATTTGGAGAAGCAAACTCAGAGAGGGGGATCTCTCACATTAAGTTGCAAGTCTTTGCCTCTCGGACTGCAGCTGTACCGCTTTGGACAGAATGTCAGCCGACGAGGACACCACCCCTAACCCCGATGCCCCCAAGGAACCGGACGAGCCGGAGAAGCCGGACCCTAAAGAGGAGGGAGCCAAGCCAAAGAAACCGAAGGGTCGCGCCCCCGACCAAGATCGGGACGGACGTCCCCGGGGGCTCACTTATTGGCTGGACTCTCCCAAGGGCTGGTCGCTCTCGCGGACTGCGGCGAAGGATCGCCGGTTGGCCTTCCCCAGCACGGGACTCGAAGGGGACCCGGCCCGCAAAGAGGCCCTCATGGAGGAAGAACGAAAGCAGTGGCAGGAAGACCGCCGGGCTATGCAGGAACAGATGGAGATCATGCAACGCGTAATGGGTGAGGTGGCCACGACCCTAGATGCGCTGAAATTGCAACCTCCAGCCGGTGCTCCCCCAGACGGGGCGCCAGTAGTTCCGCCCGCAACCCCTGCCCCCCCGGCCCGTCGGGACCTGAAAGTCACGTATGACGGGTCGGGAGACCAGTTGACCTTTTTTATGGTCCAAGTAGACATTTTTATGCGGGAACAAGGCCGAACCTTCGTTTCTGAGGAGTCCCGGGTGCAGTACGTGGCTTCCTTACTGCAAGGGGAGGCGGCTGCCTGGATGGTGTTGCAGTATGAACTCCGCTCGCCGGTGCTGCGAACCCTGGACGAGTTCATGGTAGCACTCCGAAACCGTTTTGAGGACCCGACTCTAGGTGAGCGGGCTAAAGCCTCCCTGATGCAACTGCGCCAAGGGACTAAGTCGGTGGCGCAGTATGCAAGTGAGTTCCAGTCACTGGCTAGCCGAATTCTGGACTGGAGTGAGGCTACCTTGGTACAATGTTTCAGGGAGGGTCTCAACCCAGACCTCCAACATTGGGCCTTCATGCAAGGGAACCCCCCGGATGTGGAAGGTTGGGTTCGCCATGCTGCTGACATCGAGAATCGCAAACAACTCCTGAACTTGTCCAAGCAACGGATTGGGCGAGACCCCAGGCCCCGGGGTGACCGTGGCCGGGAACTCCGGCAAGGGGGTGGCGGGGTCCTCTCGGCCGCGGAACGCCGCAAGCGGTTCGAGGCCGGCGTCTGCCTGATCTGCGGGGGAAAGGGTCACTTTGCATCGCAATGCCCCTCTCGCTCAGGCCGTCCGACCCCTCCCCGCCAAACCCAGGCCGAGCCGACGAAACCGGCCGCCGACAGCCAGCCTCGCCGCAGAAGTGGACCACTGAGCCGGCGCTCCGGCGCACCCTCCGCTCTCCACGCACGTCCCCAGGATGGGGCATCCGACTCTACGGTCCCATCGGGGTCCCGGATTACAAATACCGTCTTTGATTCGGACGGCTCCCCGGAGGCCACTACCCCGTCCCCCTCTTCCAGCGAGGAGGAAGAGTGGGAACAGCCGGCAAAAAACGCCGTCGGTCTGCTGTAGAGGGGGCTCCGCAGCAGACCGTCCCTATCGTTGTGCAAGGAGCTCCACCGATGGTAAGCGCCCAAGAGGACAATGTATTTGTGCGTGTCCATCTGTCCCTACCCAAAGGGGGTCCCCCGTTAGAGGTCCCCGCGTTGGTCGACTCGGGGTGTGCCCGCACCATGATAAATGAGGAAACTGCCAAGAAGTTGGGTGTCCGGCGCAAGCGGCTTCCGGGACCCCTCCGTTTTTCCCAAATGGACGGGAGTGACTTTAAACGGGGCCCGGTGACCCACAGAACTGCAGCCGTGATTATGTCCGTGGGGGAACATTGGGAACGGTTGTATTTCACTATCGCCCCTATTGTAACCCCTGTGGTGTTAGGGATGAACTGGTTAAGGGGGCACAATCCCTCCATTGATTGGGTTAAACGGGTGCTTTCCTTCCCCGAAAACCCCTGTGGGTTGCATGACAAGGAACGGGTACTCAGGACTCCAGCCGCCGCACTGGTAGGGTCCCCCGCCCCAGTCTCTCCTCAATTACCCTCTGAGTACTCGCAATTTACTGATGTTTTTGATGTTAGAGAGTGCGACGAACTGCCTCCCCACAGAGAAACGGACTGTGCCATCGAGATTGTAGGGGAAGGCAAACTGTCTAAGGGAAAGGTTTACCCCATGAGCCCTAGTGAAAAGACAGTGTTGCGAGACTATCTGGATGTCAATCTGGCGAGGGGTTTCATACGCCCCTCCAAGGCTCCTTATTCAGCCCCAGCTTTCTTTGTAAAGAAAAAGACGGGAGATTTAAGACTGTGTATTGACTTTCGCAGACTGAACGCAGTCACCCAGTCTAATGCTTACCCCCTCCCTCTTATTCCTGACCTTCTAGCACAATTAAAGGAGGGCCGAATCTTCACCAAACTGGACTTGGTAGAAGCCTACCACCGCATTCGCATCAAAGAAGGAGACGAACCCAAAACGGCCTTTTCCAGTTGTTTTGGGATGTTTGAGTACCTAGTCATGCCGTTCGGACTTTCGGGGGCTCCGAGTGTCTTTATGCAATTAATTAATGAGGTTTTGCATGATTTGCTGTTTCGGGGGGTGGTGGTATTTCTCGATGACATCCTTATTTACTCTGAAACCATGGAAGACCATGTGCGCCTAGTGCGAGAGGTGCTCCAGCGGCTGCGGGAGCACAAACTGTATGCTAAGGTGTCCAAATGTGAATTCCACCAACCCTCCATTACATTTCTGGGGTATGTGATCTCCCACCAAGGGTTGGAAATGGACCCCGCCAAGGTCCAGGCAGTGCGGGACTGGGAACCCCCCACTACCCGCCGCCAACTTCAGCAGTTTTTGGGGTTTGCCAATTTTTACCGGAACTTCATTCCTAACTTTGCCCAAGTTGCGCTTCCCCTCACTGCCCTGTTGCGTACCAAGGACAAGGGGGCTAGCGCCGCGCTTCCCTCGGCCCGTTTGCAATGGTCCCCCCAGTGCCAGCTAGCTTTTGAACGTTTGAAGCTACTTTTTTCATCCGAACCCGTTTTGGCTCACCCAGATTGCACCAAGCCTTTTGTGGTGCAAGTGGATGCCTCGGATGTAGCCATGGGCGGGGCCCTATTGCAGAGGGATGAGGGGGGACGGTTGAGACCATGCGCCTACTTCTCCAAGAAGTTTTCCCAGTCTGAAATCAACTGGGCCATTTGGGAGAAGGAGGCAGCAGCGGTCAAACATGCCCTTACCATATGGCGACACTTCTTGGAAGGGGCCGAACTGCCATTCGAAGTGTGTACCGATCACAAGAATCTTGAGGCCCTCAAGGGGGCTAGAAAACTCAATGCCAAACAGGTTCGGTGGGCCCAATTCTTCGCTAAGTTCCGGTTCACTCTCAGACATGTCCCTGGCAAAGAAAATGCCCTAGCCGACGCTTTGTCACGACTTCCCCAGTATCGCAACGATTTCGATCGCCCAGTCGACTCCCTGTTCACTCCCGAGCAGCGAGGGGAAGTTCCTAGCTTAGCCGTCACCACCCGGTCCCAAGCCCGACCACCGGAGACCCCCCCTACACTCAAAGGCATCCCGGAAGCCTTCCAACAGCGACTCCGGGACGCCTCCTTGCAGGAGGAGGAGCATCATCTCCTCCCCACTGGTCTGGAACGTACCAACACTTGGTGGGTGCAAGGGGGGAAACTGTACGTCCCCTCCTCTCTTCGCAAGGAAGTATTGGGACTTGTACATGGTGCCAGGCTAGCGGGTCATTTTGGTTTCATAAAAACGCTTCACCTGGTTCGAAGACAATTCTGGTGGCCCGGTATGAGATCTGATGTAGAGTTGTATGTGCGCAGCTGCCCCACCTGCGCCACAGCCAAGAAACGGATGGGAAAACCCCCAGGGCTTCTCAAACCGCTTGAGAGCCCCTCCCGTCCCTGGGAAGTCATCGCCATGGATTTTATCACCGACCTACCTCCGAGTCGGGGAAAAACGGTTCTTTGGGTTATCACAGACCTCTTTTCCAAACAGGTTCACTTCGTTCCATGTGCAGGCCTTCCTTCAGCCCAGGGCTTAGCTAAACTGTTCATCACACACGTCCTCAGGCTACACTCGATCCCGAGGAAGGTCCTCTCCGACCGGGGGGTCCAGTTTGTTGCCAAATTCTGGCGGGCCTTCCTAAAGTTAATGGGAGTGGAAGAGCAGGGCCTTTCTTCCGCCTATCACCCCCAAACGGATGGTCAAACAGAACGAGTAAATGCGGTGGTAGAATGTTATTTGCGTTGCTATGTAAATTTCCACCAGGACGACTGGGTCGACCTGCTGCCATTTGCCGAATATGCGTATAACAATGCGCCTCATTCCTCTACCGGCTTTAGTCCCTTCCAAGTTATATACGGGACGGATTTCGGCCCTTTCGGTTCTGCCCCCGTCTCGCCAGAGCTCCAGTCTACCCCTGACCTTCAGGAGTGGATTCAGGTGGTTAAATCCACCTGGCCATGGTTGCTCAAAAATCTGGAAAGGGCAAAAAGCAAGTACAAGGAACAAGCAGACAAACACCGGTCTCCGGGATGGGAACTCAAGGTGGGGGAGCAAGTCTATCTGTCCACCAAAAACCTCCGCTCTCTTCGCCCCTGCAAAAAACTGAGCGACCGTTATGTGGGACCTTTCCCCATTACCAGAGTAATCAACGAGGTTACTGTGGAACTGGACCTCCCAAAAACTCTGAAAGGAGTCCATCCAGTCTTTCATATAAGCCTCCTCAAACCCTATGTGGCAGCCCCCCAGTTCCACCCCCCTCCCGCACACGAGATTCCTACCGTAGTAGGAGGGGACACCCATTTGGAAATATCCAAGGTTTTAGACTCCAAATGGAAGAAAGGGAAACTGTTTTACTTTGTTCGCTGGAAAAACCTTGGCTCCGCTCATGACGAATGGGTGGCCGCACCCCACATGGCGGCTCCTCGCTTAGTCCGGGAATTCCACCTTGCTTATCCCGATAAGCCTCGTCCTCTCGGGGACCCCGGGGGGGGGCCTTAAGGGGGGCAGAATGTGAGGGTCTCTGTCTTTGTGTCTCTGCTTTCCATCACCTGCTGTGTTATCAGTGAACTCGTAAAAGCAGTTCACACCTTCTGGTCTCAGGCGCCAGGCCTGATGGCCCATGTATCTTCCCCCCCCCCGCTGTTCTTCCTGCCAGTACTCCCTCAGGCCGATGCGGCCTTGGAAGTGTGATAGCCGCCCAGACTTCCTGGGATCTGTCTGATGTTTTGTATTATGCCAAGCTTGTAACTTCCCATAACAATAAGTGTGAACCCCAGTGCCCCAGTGCCCTGGAGTCAATATATTCTGTAAACCCGTATAGCCCCTCACTTGCAACTTTCTACCTGTGCCTGTCTCATCTCCTGAAGGCTTCAATAAATCGATTGTTTCTGTATCAACGTCTGAGCAACTGATTTGGAGAAGCAAACTCAGAGAGGGGGATCTCTCACAGGGGTTCTGTTGGATCTTCAACCTAAAACTCATTAGAAGTCCTGAATGAATAAAGATGTCTCCACTTTGTGCCTAAAACCGTGAAATCTAGAGACAGAACAGTGTCTGAGAGTAAGAGTGCTACCACTGATAAGGCCCTGTGTCTCCACTTTACTGACCTTTGAGGCCGTTGTTGGCTACTAGACAAATTGATATGGGAATTGTTTTTGTCTCTCAAAATCTATCTTCAGGTTTCAGTTCAGGCAAAAAGGTGATGTGGTGTTCGAAGAGATTTTACAGATACAGTTGACCACCAAAGAAACAATTCAGTGGGTTCTAGATCAAATCAAGCCTGAACTCTCCCTACAAGCTGAAATGACCAAACTGAGGCTAACAAGACAATTAAAAATGAGATCACACCTTAACGTGGTGAGGGGTTTGTGTGTGTGTCATCGAAGCTGGGAGCAATACCGTAAGGGATCTAGACTCTGTCAAGAAGCTAAACTCCTAGCAGAGTCACTCAAGGCAGAAAGGTCACAGCTGAGACACAGACAAAGATACGCCCACCCCCCTCAGAGATCAGTGGTCACATCAGCAGAAGAGAGCAGACATTAGCCACTGGGCAGCAGCAGTAGTGTGTGTGTGGGGGGGGTGACACTGGCAGAGGATCCGTAGACAACAGCAGTGCCACTCCAGCTAACCCTGGTTGGTACTGCGCAGAAGAAAGCAATGGTAGACCACTTCTGATTATCTCTTACCTTGAAAACTCTATGATGAGACAATCCAAAGTGAAAAAAGATACAGTGCTGGAAGACGGAACCCCCATAAGGGTTTCAAGGCACTCAGTTAGCTACTGGGGAAGAACTGAGCACAACTACAAATAGCACTTTTCCTAATGTCTTTTTTTCCCCATTTTGAAAGGTCTCCTCACATTGTGTGTGTGTGTGTGTGTGTGTGTGTGTGTGTGTGTGTGTGTAAAGTGCCGGCAAGTCCCAGCCGACTTATAGCGACCCCTTTTTGGGGTTTTCATGGCAAGAGACTAACAGAGGTGGTTTGCCAGTGCCTTCCTCTGTACAGCAACCCTGGTATTCCTTGGTGGTCTCCCATCCAAATACTAAGCAGGGCTGACCCTGCTTAGCTTCTGAGATATGATGAGATCAGGCTAGCCTGGGCCATCCAGGTCAGGGCTCTCCTCACATTACTGGCAGAAAATAGTGAAGATTTGAAACGACTCCTGATGAAGGTTAAGGTTGAAAGTGCCGAAGCAGGATTACAGCTGAACATCAAGAAGACAAAAATAATGACGACTGGGGAATTAACTTGAAGGTTGACAATGAAAAAATTGATAAAGTTCAAAATTGGACTATTGTACTTTGGTCACATTATGAGAAGACAAGAGTTACTGGAAAAGGCAATATTGCTAGGAAAAGTTGAAGGCAACAGGAAAAGAGGCAGGCCAACAGAAGATGGATTGACTCCACCAAGGAAGCCACGGCCCTCAGTTTGCAAGACCTCAGCAAGGCTGTTACCCAGGGTGGATAAAAATCAGTGATTTTAAAAAAAAGGATTTAAAAAAATTTAAATCGGATTTTTTAAATAAAATGCTTTTTGAGGGAAAATCCAAGGATAGTTTAAATAGTATTGTATTTAAGATACATCATAGTCAGTCCAAAGGTTATTCATCATGAGATAAGGATTAGTTTTTAATTATGTAGATGAGACTGTATATTCATGCAATTTTATAATTTTTTGGTAAATTAATTCCATTAATCCATTCACAATTGCATGCTCTTCCAGAAGTTTCTGTAAGATTATTTTGGGCAAATTTTCCATCTAGAAGATATTATCACAAGATGCTTGATTTTGTCACTGGGCCTTATCGGTGGTTGCACGCTTACTCTGCCTCTTCTTCACAGTAAAAATGTTATTAAAAAACATACAGAGTTGAGAAAAAGACCTTAATCCCATTGTTCCTTTGCAAATCTACCCCTTACCTCTTAAGTGCCAACTTTCAATAAGTTCAATAAATAGAAGATTGTTTAGAGTGGAATAGATTTGCACAAGGAGCAAAGTGTGAGGAGGGAGGGACAAGCAATCAAAATGAAAGTGCAAACCTTTGAGCAGAATACTCCACAAGTCTTGGGATCTTTGTGTGTATAGTAGGGTTGCCAGGACCCCATTTGCCACTGGAGCTGGGTGTGTGTGAGTGTGTGTGCTTCGCGCGCACACGCAAAAAGTCCCAGGTTTACATTGGAAGTGACGGGGACGCTCTAGCATGTCCCTCAAAAAAATCTAAACCATAGTGTTTTTGGAGGAATGTGCTAGAATGTCCCAATCACTTCCTGGTTTACCCTGGAAGTAAAGCTCTAGCACATTCCTCAAAAAACTGTGTGGCTTCCACCAAGTTTTTTTTTTAGGGACGTGGTAGAGCATCCCCGTCACTTCCAGGGTAAACCTGGAAGGGACATTATTTCACTGTGCCCAGGCAGATCGCCTCCCGCTTTCAGACGGCCTGGTTCCCCCGGTGGCCAGCTGAGGGGTGGCAGGCAGGCCTGCTAATTGGTGGGCAATTGCCTGCTATTAACAGACACCTGGCAACCCTAGTGTATAGCCTGAGGTTTATCACATTATTTTCTCCCTGGAACAGAAAACCGATCATGGCAGCAGGCTGTAAAAGAGACCCAGTTTGGGAATATTTCAATGAAGTTCCTCTAATCTATGGGTAAGGCAGGCAGGCAGGCAAAACGCAAACACTGCAACAAAGAAATGCAAGGTCTGGTGGCCCAACTGAAACTGGAGATAGCTCGCAATAATTTCATAATTATCTATGTATTTCTAATAGTATAACCAAATCTGTAATTTTTGATATAACTGTAAACTAATCTGAAAAGTCATTATACTAAAAATGAAACCTTAATCTGGTTGTAAATATTAAGATTATACCAACAAGAATGAGTCTTTATGTAGAAAACCATGTTTTAAATCAATTCTTACTGACTAGTGATTTAAATCGATTTGATTTCAATCAAATCCACCCTACTGTTACCATTAGAACTTTCTTTTTGCTGTTAAGTCACAGCTGACTTATGGAGACCCCTGGTGGGGTTTTCAAGGCAAGAGAGGTTCAGAGGTAGTTTGCCATTGCCCGCCTCCGCATCACAACCCTGGTATTCCTTGGTGGTCTCCCAAACAAATTCTGACCAGGGTCGACCCTCCTTAGCTTCCAAGATCTGATGAGATGGGGAAGGGGGGAGAGGTCATTAATTCAAAGGGTCGCAATAAGCAGGAAGCCACTAGACGGCACTTAGCACACACACACACAAAGCTGGTGGCAGAGAGAGCAGAATCACAGAGCATGACCACTTCCATTGAGGAAAGAAAAAAAGTATTGGCGTGGCCCTCGGGAGTGGGGCAGAGGGTGCCAAACTAAAACTTCCTTATTCATGCAAGCCTTCAAAATTCACTTCAAAAGCTTGTCAGGGCCTCGCCTTGGCTTGACCTAGTAATCATTAACTCAGCCCTGCTAGGAAGCCTTCGCCTCAGTGACCTGCCAGCTTGCACTTTGAAGGGTCAGGAGACCCAAAGTGAGCACCGAACCCCAGCGATTGTAAGAGAAGCACAGGAAACTGGAGTACCCGAGCTTCCAGAAGCAATCCCAGAGCCCTCTTCAAGGCCTTCCAAAAACAGAGTTAAAATACATACAAAACATAAAAACATTGGTTAGGAAGGAGGGGTCATTGAGGGAACGCCAAACAAAACAGAAAACAGAAATATCTTCACGGGGATAGACAAATCTCCCTGGGGAGAGAGTCCCACAAAGGGAGTGGTAGGGGTGATAAAGGATTATTTCCCTAGTTATCTACTGGAGACACACACATGCAGCTGTTTTTTAGTTAGGTTAATGGAGAAAGAGGAGCTAGCATGGTATCGTGGTTAACAGCAGCAGAGTCTAATCTGGACAACCGGGCTTGATTCCCCCACTCCTCCACATGGAGCTTGCTGGGTGACCTTGGGCCAGTCACAGTTCTCCCAGAACTTTCTCAGACCACACAGAAACTGGCAGTGGCAAGCCACCTCCGAATGCCTCTTACCTTGAAAACCCTACATGATCGCCATAACTCAGCTGTGACTTGACGACACTATGGAGAAAGAGAGGACCACCTATATGCCACTCACAGCTCTCTGGAGCAAGCGGCAGGATAAAAATGTACTCAAGTGAGGAGGAATTCTAAGGCCCCAAAAACACCCTTTTGGGGCCCAAGAGCAGCTTCCACCCAAAAGGCCCTTCCAGCCTCTCCTCTCCCATTAATTTGTCAGGCTCCCAGGTGTGGTGTGAGTGAGACACAGGGAAACCTGGCCAGGGCCTTGGAGCAGGTCAACAAGAGCCAGGCATCATGGCCACAACATCATAAAGATGAAAGAGTTCAGCAGGCAGCGAATGGAAGGAGGTTTGGCCACTCTCGATACGAGGGCTACAAAGAAGGGAAAGAGTTGTGTCTCGTCTCGCTCATGGCCTCCTAGGGCCGCCTCATTACCCTGCCCCCTCAGCCCCTCACCTGCAATACTGGGAGAGTGATCCAGAGCCACCTTCATCTCACAGAGCACTATGCAAAAAGGGTGATTACGGTTTATTGCGGCCCTTTGCCATTAAAGCCAACTGGTTTCCTTGACAGGGCGTCTGTGCTTTTCGCATCGAACAGCTGCACCACAGGAAGAGCTTGTTCCTCAGCATGGGATGGCTCTGAGGCAGAGGGCCAGGAAGCTGTGCCAGGGAGAAGAGGGGCTATCCTTGGGTCAGCCAGCCTCGGTTTTAACCTGTATGTGTTTTAAGTACCACCAAGTTGCTTCTGCCTTATGGCAACCCTATGAATTAATGTCCTCCAAAACGTCCCCTCATTCACAGCCTTGCTGAGGTCTTGCAAACTGAGGGCCGTGGATTCCTTGGTGGTGTCAATCCATCTCCTGTTGGGCCTTCCTCTTTTCCTGCTGCCTTCAACTTTCCTAGCATTATTGTCTTGTCTTCTCATAATGTGACGATAGTCCCATTTTGAACATTATCAATTTTTTCATTGTCAACCTTAAAGTTGTAAACCTTAAACCCAGTAGTCGAATACGAAGCGTTTATTGGCATTAGTTATACAACATCTATATAAACATGATAAAAGCAATTTAGAATCATCTCCATAAAACTGACACTAAACCCAGTAGTCATTATTTTTGTCTTCTTGATGTTCAGCTGTAAGCCTGATTCGGCACTTTCAACCTTGACCTTCATCAGGAGTCGTTTCAAGTCTTCACTATTTTCCGCCAGTAATGTGAGGAGACCATCCAAAATGGGGAAAAAAAGACATTAGGAAAAGTGCTATTTGTAGTTGTGCTCAGTTCTTCCCCAGTAGCTAACTGAGTGCCTTGAAACCCTTATGGGGGTTCCGTCTTCCAGCACTGTATCTTTTTTCACTTTGGATTGTCTCATCATAGAGTTTTCAAGGTAAGAGATAATCAGAAGTGGTCTACCATTGCTTTCTTCTGCGCAGTACCAACCAGGGTTAGCTGGAGTGGCACTGCTGTTGTCTACGGATCCTCTGCCAGTGTCACCCCCCCCACACACACACACTACTGCTGCTGCCCAGTGGCTAATGTCTGCTCTCTTCTGCTGATGTGACCACTGATCTCTGAGGGGGGTGGGCGTATCTTTGTCTGTGTCTCAGCTGTGACCTTTCTGCCTTGAGTGACTCTGCTAGGAGTTTAGCTTCTTGACAGAGTCTAGATCCCTTACGGTATTGCTCCCAGCTTCGATGACACACACACAAACCCCTCACCATGTTAAGGTGTGATCTCATTTCTTTTGGCAGTTTGTGTTTCTTAAAAACTCTGTCATTGGTCCTCTATGCCATGCAGAATTGTGTATGCTTGAGAGTTTGGTTGTGTCTAAACTGTTACGCCCCACCCCAAAGGGCTTTTCATACACTGTGGATATTGTCAAAAGCCTTTTGGAAATCCAAATAAACAAAGTCCCCCACCAAAGACTGATAAGCAAACTTCATAGTCATGGGATAAGAGGACAAGTCCTCTTATGGATTGAGAGCTGGCTGAAAAATAGGAAGCAGAGATTAGGAATCAATGGTCATTTCTCACAATGGAGGGATGTGAGCAGTGGGGTCCCTCGGGGATCTGTTGGGACCGGTGCTTTTCAACCTGTTCATCAATGGGCATGAACAGCAAGGTGGCCAAATTTGCAGATGACAACAAATTATTTAGAGTGGTTAAAACAAAAATGGACCGTTGAGAGCTCCAAAAGATCTCTCCAAACCGGAGGAGTGGGCATTAAAATGGTAAATGAGATTCAATGTGAGCAAGTGTAAAGTGATGCATATTGGGGCAAAAAAAAACATCCCAGCTTCACACATACACTGATGGGATTTGTGCTGGCAGTGACAGATGAAGAAAGGGATCTTGGGGTGGTAGTGGATAGCTCGATAAAGATGTCAACCCAGTGTGTGGCTGCTGTGAAAAAGGCAAATTCCATGCTGGCCATAATTAGTCAAGGAATAGAGAATAAAACTGCTGATATCATACTGCCCTTGTACAAATCTGGTGAGACCAAACTTGGAATACTGTGTACAGTTCTGATCACCTCACCCCTAAAAGGATATTGCAGAGCTTGAGAAGGTGCAGAAAAGAGCAACCAAAATGATCAGGGGACTTATAAAGGTAAAGGTCCCCTGTGCAAGCACCGGGTCATTCCTGACCCATGGGGTGATGTCACATCCCGACGTTTTCTAGGCAGACTTTGTTTACGGGGTGGTTTGCCAGTGCCTTCTCCAGTCATCTTCCCTTTACCCCCAGCGAGCTGGGTACTCATTTGACTGACCTCGGAAGGATGGAAGGCTGAGTCAACCTTGAGCCGGCTACCTGAAACCGACTTCCGTCGGGATCGAACTCAGGTCGTAAGCAGAGCTTTTGACTGCAGTATTGCAGCTGAACACTCTGCGCCACAGGGCTCCTTAGGGGGACTTATAGCAACTGCCTTATGATGAGCGGTTAAAACGCTTAGGGCTGTTTAGCTTGGAAAGAAGGCGGTTAAGGGGAGACATGATAGAGGTCTATAAAATTATGCATGATATAGAGAGAGTGGACAGGGAGAAACTTTTCTCCCTCTTTCATAATACTAGAATGTGAGGTCATCTGCTGAAGCTGGAGGGTGAGAGATTCAAAACTGATAAAAGGAAGTATTTCTTCACACAACGCAGTTAAATTGTGGAACTCCCTGCCCCAGGATGTGGTGATGGCTGCCATCTTGGAAGGCTTTAAGAGGAGAGTAGACATGTTCATGGAAGAGAGGGTTACTAGTCAAAATGGATACTAGTCATGATGCATACCTATTCTCTCCAGGATCAGAGGAGCATGCCTATTATATGAGGTACTTTGGAAGACAGGCAGGAGAAAGTTGCTGCAGTCATCTTGTTTGGGGGCTTCCTAGAGGCACCTGGTTGGCCACTGTGTGAACAGACTGCTGGACTTGATGGGCCTTGGTCTGATCCAGCAGGGCCTTTATACTGGGTTCATCTGCTCTTCAGCAGCCAAGCAGAAATGTACTCTGGGTGATGACGGTGTAAATCTCCCAACATTGTGAAGGGCATGCTGTAGTAACCAGCTTGTGCCCATCCTCTAAGCATTACTCCTTCCAGCTCAAGAATGCCCCCCCAGCTTCCCAAAGAAGTCAGGCAGTTGCTAAGAGAGACAAGATCTCCCCTCACTCCTCCAGGAACGGCAGTGCCCCCTTCTTTCCCTTCCCAGTCAAGCCATAGGAACATGAGATTTGCTCTGCTGGATCAGACCAGTATTGCATCTAATCCAGTATCCTGTCTCAAACAGGAGGGTCAACTCTGGAGGGTCAACAACAGGGCACAGAGCCTGAAGCCTTCCTCTCATGAGTCCTCTTGGTACTGAGGTTCAGAGATTTCCTGCCTCTGAACATGGAGGTTCCCCTTTAGTCCCCATGGCTAGTAGTCACTGATAGACCTTGCCTCCAGGAATCTGTCTAATCCCCTTTTAAAGTGGTCTATGCCTGTGGCCATCACCACATCCTCTGACAGCAAATTCCACATTTTAAGCCCTTCTTCACTGACAGTGAGTGGACACAGATGACCATTTACCACACCAGCTAGCCAAGTGGAGTCAGGAGAATTCTTCCAAGCATCAAGACCGATGTGTGGTCAGAAGTTGTCTGAATCCCCTTGAGAACGCCAAATGAGACATCCACATTGCTTGTGAGGTGCTTGTGAGGTACTTATGGGCTCTTTTTCTTACTCTTACTTTTTCTTACTCTTTTTCTCTGACCAGCCTGCCTCAAGTTCAGGATCAGCAGCTACTTTGCTGCTGCCCTCTGAGAAAAGTGCTTATCTTTAATACCCAATAAATTGTTTATGGGTGTGTGTGTTTTTAGCGACAGGCAGCGTGCTCTTTCAATGCAGCATATTTGGCTTAAACATACAGCAGATGTGGGGTGTCACATGATTGAATATTCCTCCATTTTATAAAAAATCCTTGCACACAGAAAATCAGCATGTCAGGGAGAAGAAGAAATAGAAAACTAGACGACAGGGAGAATATCTTCGCTGTGCTGCAAGGGCTTCAAACATGTAACCCATCACATCAAAACACACACACACACACACACACACACTGGCAGTCTGGAGTGGTCAAATACAGGAACCACTTCACTGTGGGATCTGCTCTTGTGAACAGTTCTAACTGGGTGCCCTCAGAAGAGATGCTGATTATACTATAAGCCTTGGCACTTTTATGGAGATTCAAAACAATTACGATGGCTAACTTTGTCTAATTTGAGAACCTTTACATAAAAGGAAGAGGGGAACTCCAGAGGATGATGGGATAGCTCACAACAGAGACAAAGTACTTCAGGACCTCTAATGTTATTTGAGTTGTACTTGTAAAACCTCCATTCAAATCCTTGGCTCGGTTACCTTTTGGCAGGCGGCTTTTGTTCTTAGCATCAAGTTGTAATTAGAAAATATAGGAACAACAACAACTTTACAAGCCTGCTAACAGATATATAAGATAAGGATTCTAACCCTCTGTAGTCTATCAAAACGAGTAGTAAATGCAATTGAACGTTCCACTTACCTTATTTTATTTTTTAATATTTCATATTTGTAGTCCGCCCTCCCCAGCAAGCCAGCTCAGACCTTAGTCTTTCCCTCCCTATTAGTGGCCACCAAATCCAGGGTTCCCCCCGCCCCTTAAACTTACAACGTTTCAGGAATACACAGAGGCCAAGGCTTTGGTCCAAGTGAAAAGAACAGCAGAAAGGCAGCAGGCCACCCTAAACTCCGCCCTGCATGTGTATCTGTGCCCCCAAATCAGGTCGGTAATGCATTTCAAACAACACGTCCAGGCAGCGTCTGCCTCATCAGAGGCTCCTTCCATATGGTCAGCAGAGACATCCCAGGGTAAAGCACATAAAGCATAATGTACAGGCCAGACAAATAACGAGCATGCCTGCACGGACATCCACACAAACGAATTAGAGGGATAAACAGCTTCTCGGCTCAGCTCACTCTTCCGTATCAGGCTCCAAAGTTCATAACTTCGAGACCTGCCAGGGGCAAAGGACAGAAAAGGAGGGCTAAGGGTGGCAGAGACAACATGACCCAGACACTCTGCTTGTTAACTCATGCTAATAAAGATAAAGGTTAAAAAGAGGTGAAGAGAAAGAGAAGGGAAGGAAAAGACCCAAACTGTTTCAACGGGAGACTGATTTATCACATCGATGATTTTCACAATTACCCAGCATTCGCAGGACAGAAAATTGGTTCTAGGGACGATGGACTTTGAGAGTGTATCTGAAAGCCAGCCAGAAGGGAAGGTTTCAGAAGCAACATTCCTCCACGCACCATTGATCTTCAAAAGAAATATCTGCATACTATTGCCATTACATTGAAAGAAAAAGGTCAGAGGAACCCATTAGAGAACAGGGGGCAATCTTATTTTTACAGACGCCAACAGGAACATGTTTGAAAAGCTACTATCACCTTCCTGCGTTTGAGTTCTAAACGCCTACTGAACTAGTTTCGCTTTCATGATCCCGGCCGCTCTACAGACAGAACCCTCCATGAAACCAGCGGTTCCCATTGTTGTAATTTTCAAACATTTCTTAATTATTTTCAACTAAGAACTTCACTGCAAATATATAACAAGTTAGATCTACATGTTCCAAAATCTCCAGATTTTTTAAAGGACCTAACTACTTGCAACATATACTTGATTTTCAATATTATACAGTATCCAAACGATAGTAAAGCAAGCCTACTTAAAGTGATGCAGGTAAATAAGCAGAAAAGATAGGACATGATAAAATTCATGATTATATTAAACAAACAAACAAAATCGACCAGCAACAGCTCCTACGGTTCAACAATATTTTCAGGACTTCTGAGCAAAGGGCCCCAGTGCAGAGAGGAAATCAGATGTGCTTAAATTTCGATGAAATCCATGGGACAAATTACTTGTGATTCATTGACAGCTCAGTGGATTTCAGTGCAACTTATGAATGTGTCTGGATGAAGGCCCCTGACTCCAGGACACACATGCTGACATGGATAAGCCCAAAAATTAATGTATTACCCCAGAACGGAGAGTAAGAGAGAAGCCCACCCCCCACACTGGCACTGGCACTTCAGACTGCCATACTCCAACAGGCAAAGGCTGAAGGATGGGTTAATTCAAGAGTTTGGTGTATTTTTCTGGAAAAGACATTTAATGGAGAAAAAAAGATCAAAAACAAACGCCTTCTCCTCATTCATTCTGGTGTCTTTCCCTCATTACTATTTTTCTATTATTATTGTTACCAAGAACTGCCATCATTTATTCAAGTAGCATTTATTACAGATCAGAGAGGATCCCTTAGTAGTATAGTTGCTCCATAAAATAGTATGTTTGATGTTGCAAAAAAACAAAACAACCCCCCCCCCCACACACACACAGCAAGAGAGAGGCAGAAACCACTCTGGAAAGATAACCATCTACTTTACAGCAGAACATAAAAAGTCAAGGTATAATTAGCAAATAAATGGCAGAGGCGGGAACGAAGCAGCATAAGAGAGTTAGGAAAAATGTGGTTACAAAGACTGGCCATGTGACCACCTTGACGGTTTCAGCTTGTTTTCTCTCCCTCTAATTTGTTTAATCCATTTAGCTGCCTCTCCAGTCCATCCTGCCATTCCAAAAAAAAGCAACGTTTGGGACAAATATAAGAGAGTCCCCCTTGTTTATTTCTTGACTGCCTGTCTATAAGATGATCTTGTAAGGATAATTTCAGCCTTGGTTTTGAGCATACTGAAATGCCGTTGACAATTTTCAAAGAAGAGCAAACTAATATGATGGTGATTGATGTTGACACTAACGTCCCCCAAAGAACTGCATGTGGATTTCTGAAGAGTAACGTGCCGGGCCATTTGAATCTAATCAAGGTGTGCATTATTGCCTGCCTTCCCTTCAGTAATGTTTACATGTAGTTAGCAGGTTGACTGAACTGACATCTTCTTTGCAGTGGAGGGAATTCTGGGTGAGCAGAACCCGGGTGTGGAAACCAGAACCTTTCAAGAAAACTCACTTAACTCAAGTAACTGTCCTTCCTGCTCCTCTCTCTTTAAGCTCCATGTTCAAGACAAAGTTCGACATGAGTGTCAGCATCAATTTCTTGGGTGCCTGTAATTGTTTCCGATCCGATCTTTAAGGCTACATGAAATAGGCTCAGCCCGCTGAAGCTCCTGGGTGCCCCGATGAACCCCTGGCTGTGCCTCTTCCTTTTGCTCTAGCACCACCCCCACGGAGTGCCAGCAGGCCAGTCTCTGACTTGTGAGGTGCCTTGCGAGGAGGGCCTCTGGAGAGGTGGCATGCACATTTTCTAAATTAATAGCAAAAGAAATAAGGAATTATCCCAGCATCTATGGAGACTTAAACCCCCTGACAATAAGTCATCTAGTCTAAAAACAGCTTATGGCCAGCACATCGTGGGAGTGTGAATGCGGACTGGCCAGTGGCCGTCAAGACCGTGTCCTGCCCTCGCAGCTGTGAGGTAGAGGGAGATGGCAGCTCCCCGTGAAAGCTCTTCTGCCCCGCTGCGCCCAGCAGTCAGGCAAGAGGAGTCCTGGACTAATTATCTAAAGTGCTCTTTGGACATACAGAGTCTCATTCATGTGCCAAAGGATGGATTCTCTCAACAGAAAAAGCTGGAGAAAAGAGAGCCAAAGAAAAATGCCTTAACCACGATGTGCCTTTGCTCCAGTTCTTTGCTTAAAATGGTATAAATCAGAAACCCTTATCTCACCACTGACAATTTATTCCCTGCTTATCTCCTTCCATCAGGGGAGTAAATCAAAAGCCACTCACCAAGAAGCTAATCATAAAGTTGCACAGCAAGTATGTTCCTAAGAGAATAAATAACCTCTAAGGAGATTGATCCATACAACAGCAACAAGGGAAAGACCACACAGCATTTGCCCTGCTCTTTACTTCAGCACCGGAGAGTGAAAAAGGCTGAATATGAAGCTGTTGCACCGTCAGATGCAATTCAAACATTCGAAAGAACAACGGGGCACCGAGGCATCCTGTGACAAGGCTTCAGGGTTGCTGCCTTGATCTGTGCTCAAGCCACCACCACCCACAAGCTTAGGCGGTGGGGGGGGGGGAGAAGAAGAAAGAAGAAGAAAGAAGAACTACGAACTGAAGGCAGCTAATCATTAGATCAGTATATGCAAGCAGAAGAGAGGGAATGCACAGCTGCACACCAGGCATACCTTTAGGGCCGCACGTTTGCGTATTCTGACCCAGATAAGTGTCCCATTTTATGCAGATAATTCACAGTGGGTAGCTGTGTTAGTCTGTCTGCAGTAGTAGAAAAGAGCAAGAGTCCAGTAGCACCTTAAAGACTAACAAAAATATTTTCTGGCAGGGTATGAGCTTTCGTGAGCCACAGCTCATTTCTTCTTGCTCTTTTCTACCATTTTATGCAGTTCCTCCAAAAAGATATTCAAGTGTTTTCTTGGAATGCTCGACTTGGGGGCGGGGAGTTGGGGTCCTTAAAAGTAAGTTTGCGTCTAGTTATTTGCTTTCACTGGAAAACCTACACTTGTGTAATTCTGAAACTGAAATTAATGAGAGAGGCGCTGCTACTTTGGCAGGATTAGAAACTGAAGTCTTCTAATCATAGAGGTATATAAGGAAAAATAAGCAGGTGATTTTCTAGCAAACTGCCTATAGAGAAATAAATCCACTCTCAGCTTCCATTATCATAGCCAGATACTGGGCTGACTGAAAGGTACAAAGGCACCCGGCCCATATTTTTAATTTAATCAATAACACTGAATATATCAGATATTTGCACTGGAGTTTTCATAGTTTTCTACATTCTGAGGCCACTGTGCTACAAAATTATGGGCTGAATCCAGCGGTTGGAAAAGGTAAGAAATGCCCCAAAATTGGTGACATGGCTGGTGAGAAGAAGAATGTATCACAAGAGTTAAAACGGAGCTGTGGTAGAACTTCAAGGAAAGCCGTGGAAGCTTCCCTACCAATCGCTACGAGACGAACACTGAACTGAAGGTGATCCTTTAGACCACTGACCGCGCAAGGCCAAACTTCCCAGACTGACACAAACAGGCCCACTGAAAGGGATATTTTACAAATAAAAGAGATTAGACAATATGGACCGCCAGACTCTAATGCAGCAACAGGACCGTAAAGTCATAAAATGTAAAGAGCTCATCCAGGTCCATTGACGTCAATGGGAGGCTTTCCACCAGATTCCATGAGAGCTGGATTAGGCCCAAGATAAATGTAACCGGGGCGGGGGGGGGGGATAGTCAACTGTATTCAATCTAGCAAGGCTTGTTTTGATTGATTTAAACCTGGGCAGACTGAAGTTGGATTCTCCACCCAAATCTATCAGATTTCTACACATCTGGCTCCCAGCCCATAAACCATACATTACTTTTCCATAGAGGCACTGTGAGATTGATATGAGTGCATGTGATGCTCAAAAGATGGTTTGCATATCTAATACCACTTGCACCAAAAATATTTTCTTTGGGATGACCCTGCAGGCCCTTTGTTGAGATCCGCACGTGAAATCCTGTTCTCCATTCCCACTTTGCCCCCTATGGCACCCCACAGACTCTGGCACTTCTGAATCTTGCAACTGATATGGAGATGTACTGGAAAACATGTAAACCTGATATATGAGTTTTCATCCTCTGGTGATATGAAATTCCCATTTTTCAGACAATAGTTACCGGCATTCAGCATCAAAGCACCATCGAAAAAGAAAATCTATTTTCTGTGGGCATCTGTGTGTACCGAACTGCTAACATCTGCAATGGTGGTAACAGTTTTAACATGACTATGGGGGCACTGCCCCTGACCACAAATGGGAGCTATCGAACAAGTGCTGTGGGGTAAAGCAAGAGCCAAAGATGTCACAAGAAGCCAGCAGAACTCCACATTTACACGGTCACTGTGTATAGAGATGTCCGGAGAAAATGGCGGACTGCTCAAGCCTTTGGAACAAGACCAGCCAGATAGGAGCTTCAATACAAGCTCCATAGACACACTTTGACATTACAAAAACTCCCGTCTTTTTCAGCAATATTATCCTTCATATTTCCTAAACAGCTAAAAAGCAATGCCTGATTCAAACACAATTGGACTCTGGGAAGAAACTCGCCCAGTCTCCATTTTGACTCACGGCCCAGCTGCCGAGAATGTCATTGCAGGCCCCACTGGCGACATGGAGGCTGGCGAAACAAGGACCCTGCGCCGCCGAGAATCTCCGAACTCATTTTGCGCAATAAGCATCGCATTCAACTAACAGTTTGCACACAAACAAATCTGAGCTTTGTTTTATTATATCTTTATAACATTTTGTAATGCCTGGTAAAGATTCTCATGTATAATGTGATTACTACGACAACTCTGTGCAATGTTGCATTCAGTTTTACTTTGTTGCTGCTATTTCCACAGTTTCTCCAGTCCCCATGGGTTCTGAGCCACTGGGCCAGGGATGCATTTTGTTGTTGTTTTTATACCTGCAACACTCGCCCAGAGCCTCTGAATCAGATGGAGCACCAATCTAATTAGTCAGCTAATGCCCTCAATCGGTTGTAGACCATCAAATCTTTATCAAAGAGTTCAAAGCATAACCCAGTGAAGATTAAATGCTAGAATTTTGGATCCAGGATACGTGGAAATGAATTCCACTGGAAGTGGTGGGATTTTCTTCTATGAACTATATTTAGGCTCATTTACCAACCTTACCAGTCAATGGAACTGAACAGACTCAGCACCCAGTTCAGCTTTAACTGGCCTGTGGACTGAGCTCAAGCACCAATGAAACTTACGATATCTAAGTAACTGAAAACAGGACGGAGGTGCCCCACGGCAATCCCTAATTTCACTTTTTTAAATAAATCTGTGAGACAAATCAGATATCTAATAAGCTGCCTCTGCTTCCAAAAAACCTTACTTTCGACCACTGCTAGCACTCCCTTACCAAAAAAAAAGGGGGGAAAAAGATTAAAATGTTGATGGGGGATTTAGTGCTTGTGACAGATTCTTTATTGCTTGGACAAATGAGGTCATCTTTACATCAGTAGAATGAGCATGGGACTCTTTGGGAGTGAGAAGGTCTGAGTTCCTTGCAGTTGGACTCTGGGAAGAAACTTGCCCAGTCTCCATTTTGACTCATGGCCCAGCCGTCGAGAATGTCATCGCAGGCCCCACTGGCGACATGGAGGCTGGCGAAACAAAGACCTTGCGCGCCGAGAATCTCTGAACTCATTTTGCACAATAAGCTCAAAGGTAGCAAAGTGATAGTTAAGTTTCAAATCAGCATACACGATTGGGGGGGGGGGAGTTATAAGAACCTGTAATGATGCCACCTTGTTAAGTAAATTAACTAGCTGTGGGAGAATGTGGGAAATGATGGGTACAGGAGAATAAGAGCTGAGCGGTCACCAGTCCATTAAGACTAGCAGAGTACAGCTAAATCACTGCTGTAGCACCAGAGATAATGGTGTCCTTTAAGGTCTCATTAACTGAAAGGCAGCATTTTGATGCCACAAACACCCCCCCACACGCACAGATCTATGACATGCATAAGCCAAGATTAAGCTCATTCCTATCCATTATGATTTTTTTCTATTAGAAAGAACTTGTTAAGGACAGAATAAAAACGGCACTCCAATCTGTTACTTGTTTTAAAAAATCAAAGAACTTTCAGAACTCTTCTTTAGCATAAAGAGGGCTCTGGAAAAAAATTCACGTATAATTAAATTAAATATATATACTTAATTCAATCTCTAAACAAGTTAAAATTCCGAGCGGCCAACCATATCTATGAAAGCAAATATGGTTGTTTCACCCTCTCCAGGCGCCATCCGCAGTGGTTCCAGAAACACTCCAATACACCTCATGCCATTCAGATAACTATGATTGTCTGTTGTAGAAAAAACAAAAGACCCCCCCCCACTGAAAGACCCCTCTCTCGCAGCAGAACAACCCCGCTCTTCTTTCCGCTCTTTTTGTGTGCTCAGCATCACTAGTAAAAGGAAGATGGGGCCTGAAGCACCTCCGACGGTTCGCAGAGCAGCTGCGCTGACAGCGATGAGCAAGCTCCCGAGCGTGTGGAGCGCGGGATGAGGGAAGGCGCCTGTGTGGAGCGAGCCGCTCAGCCGCCCTTCCGTGGCCGAAGTTTCAGCGGGCCTTTGGGCCCCCCGCCCGGAGCAGGAGGCAGCCCGCAGGCGACTTGAGCGGCGCTGCGGCCACGAGGCCGGTTCCCCGGGCCGGGCGGCCTCTGCCCAGGGCGGCCGGCTGGAAGCGGGGGGCGAGAGTTTCCCCCGCCGGACTGGGCGAGGCCGGGCCCTTCGGGGCAGCCCCGCAGCCCCCCCCCCCCCCGTGCCGCCGCTTACCTGACGTCTCCGTAGGCGCCGGCGTAGCCGTCGAGCCAGGGGCTGAGCTCGGTCTTGATGCAGGCGGCGGCGGCGGCGGCGGCGGGCGCGAAGGGCAGGCGGCCCAGCACGCCGCCCGGGTACCAGAGGTCGGCGGGCAGCTCGGCGGCGGCGGCGTCGTGGGGCGTCGGGCCGGGGCTCCTGCCGTAGGCGAAGGGGCCGGGGGCGGCGGGCTCGCCGGCGGGGCCCGGCCCGTACAGCTGCCCGTCGTCGGCGAAGAAGGGGTGCCAGGGCGGGCCGGCGCAGGGGGCGCCCAGGGCGGGCAGCTCCCCCGGGCGGCGGCACGGCGCGCCCCACCCGCCGCCGCCGCCCGCCGCGTACTCCAGCGGGCTCTCCAGCTTGATGCGGCCGGCGGGCGCCAGCGCCAGCGGGAAGGCGCACAGGTCCCGGCCCGCCGCCGCCGCCGCCGCCGCCTCGTCGAGGTCGGGCGCGCTCTTGTAGAGGCTGAGCGGGCCGGCGACGTGCAGGGCCGGCGCGCCCTCGCCCCCCGCCGCCGCCGCCGCCGCCGCCCGCCCGCCGCCGCCCTCCTCGGGGCCGGCCTCGACGATCTTGCAGGCGCCCAGCGCCAGGGGCCGCGGCGCCGCGCCGGGCAGCGCGAACATGCAGTCGCCGCGGGCCGGCAGCAGCTCGCCGCCCGCCGCCTCCAGCGCCTCCAGCGCCAGCCCCATGGAGGCCGAGACGGCCTTGCACAGCTCCTTGGCGCTCTCGCCCAGCAGGCCCTCCTTGCCCCCCCCCGCCGGCGGCGGCCCTTGGGCGTCGGGCAGGAGCGGCAGCGGGCTGCCCTCGCCCAGGAGCTCCTTCAGGTCCCCGGAGCAGCTGTGGAAGGGAGCGGGGCTCAGCAGGGCCAGCGAGGCGGCGGCGGCGGGCGGCGGCGGCGGCTCGCGGTCTTCTTTGCCGGCCGGGGGCTGCTCGTCCAGCGGCAGGTAGGTGGGCGAGGCGCCGGGCGGCGGCGGCTGCTGCTGCTGCTGGGGCGGGCTGGCGGCCGGCAAGGCGGCGGCGGCGGCGGCGGCGGGGGTCGCGTGCTGCTGGCCGGGCTCGTCGCGCGCCCCGCCGGGGCTGTGGAAAGCTTCGCGCACGCTCTGGAAGAGGCTCTGGAAAGCGCCGCGGAAAGTCTTGCCCGGCGGCCGGGCGTACAGCCTCACCTCCATGGCGCGGCGGGCGGGCGGGCGGGCGAGCGGGGCTTCAGCCGGGGAGGAGGGGCGCGGCGGGCCGGCGCGGCTCGGCTCGGCTGGGCTGGGCTGCCTCCGGGGCTCTAGCGGGGGCGGCGGGCGGCGGGCCGGGCCATGGGGGGCGGGAGCGCGGGGGGCCACCTGGCCGCGCTCGGGCCCGCTTGGAAAGGTGGAGCGGCGCGGCGGGAGGGCAGCTGGGCACAGGCTGGCGCTCGGCAACTTTCGCAACCCAGGCGGGAGCCGCCCGCCCCGCTCCGCTCCGCTCCGCTCCGCTCCGCCTGCTGCGGCGGCGAACGAGCGCGTCTCCGGCGGGCCCGAGGCGGGGGGAGCCGAGGTCACCGCCCGGGGCGGCCGGCTGCGCGAGCGGACGAGCCAAGGACGCTCCGGGCCGCTCCTGCCGAGCGTCCCACGCCGCCGGACGCGGGGGGGGGTGGGCTCCGGGGTCGGCGGGGCCCGCGGAGGAGGAGGAGAGTCTGTGGGCCGCGGCGGCTGGCTGGCTGCTTCCCCGCCCCGCCCGGCCCGGCCCGGCCCGCAGGAGAGGCGGCGAGCGAAGCAACAAGTGGGCGAGGCGAGCGAGCCCGGGCGGCGGGCTGCTGGCCCGGCTGGCCGGCGCGGCTTCCCTTTCCCCTGCTGCTGTCGCTGCTGCTCCGCCCCGCTGGCCTTTCGCGGCGCTTCCAAATCCGGTCCTCGCGCTCTCGCCGCCTGGAAGTGGCCCGCCTGCCGGTCGCTGCCCGGCCCCGAGAGCAGCTGGCAGGCCGGGAGCGGCCGGGTGGGTCGGTGGGTGGGTGGGTGGGTCGGTGCGCCCGTCTGGGCCGAAGTAGCAGGCGGCCAGCGGCGCGAGGCTGCGGAGCGTGCGGCGGGAGGAAGCGGCGCTGGGCTTATGTAGCCGCGCTCCGGCAGACGCACGCCCAGCTCCACGTGCCCCCAGGGCTGCCTCGTCCAAGCGTGCGGCCGGGGAGAGCCGGGCTGGGAGCGCGCGCGAGCACACGCGCCACCCTGCCGACACGCATGTGTGAATGCACCGCACGAAGGAGCGGTTGCGCCGCAGCAAGCCTTCCCTGCATTCAGGAACTATGCGGTCGTGGCAGGTTGCGACTTGCAGCTGTGCCAGGTTTGGCACCTTGCATGCTTAACCCCGGGCCTTCCCTGGATGTTGGCTCCTGATTTTCCCCCGGAGATACTGCTGATGTGCAAATATCTTCTTGCTTCTCTTGCAATATCTTGTTTCTAAAAAAATGCACCAAGATTTCTCTTCCCCTTTGCCTTACAACACACCAAGTATGGCATGTGGGTAGTACGCAAACCCTGCATCATATTGGTGACCTCATCCGTGGCAACTGCGCAGCTCCCGTGATGTGTATGTGTGTGTGTGTGTGGGGGGGGGGTGAAACTGGACCTGTGGCTTGTGTAGGGAAAGTCCCTGCCCTTCAGAGACAAACTTCTTGCCATCTGGGCCTAGTACTGGCTCTCCAAAGACCTGGGCAAGGAGCTATTCCTGAGGCCTGCTACTTAAGATCCTGCAAAGGGAGATCTTATGGGCCACCAGTAGCCAACCGAACTCAACTGCAACTTCTTGTTGCTTTTATTTCTGAAGTAATTAACCAAAATTTTAGTCAACTAATGGAAGGCCATTTGGATGAGTGGGAACAAACTGTAATCAATGGGACTGAGAGGTAATATTTGAGGCCATTTTAGTTTGGGTGCCCCCACCCTTGCTGCCAGGGGAATGAAGTGTGGACCCTCCCCGCTCCTAAGGTCTTTATCAAATTGTAAATGGCCTTCATACATGCATTCATGTAATCCTGGTTGGATGAAAGGCAGGTAATTAACTATGTATTTACATAAAACAATTAAGTGGCTTAATTAAAACAAGGGAAACAAAACAACCATCATTGGCATCGGAAATGCTGAGAACTCTAATGACAGCCAGCCAAACTTACCTTGATCTTCTTACAGGTGTGGAAATTACCGGGAGATTTCCCAGTGGGCCGCTGGTGGCCACAAACAAGCAAAGCCAAGGTCCGACTGGGCTGCCAACACGTCTGTTACTCAGATTGGTGTACACGTGTCAGGGCCGTAACATGCAAAGGGCCGTAACATCCCTTGCTAGCACAGAGCAAGCACGCCTATTTGGGGAAGTTTAATGTTCCTGGGGCTCTGACCTGGATGGCCCAGGCTAGCCTCATCTCATCAGATCTCACAAGCGAAGCGCTTGGATTACTGGTCAATGCTTGCATGGCAGATCACTGAGGAAGCCCAGGGTTGCTACATAGAGGCAGGCAGTGGGGAACCAACTCTGAATGCCTCTGGCCTTGAAAACTCTAAGGGGGGCGCCACAAGTTGGCCTGCAACTTGAGGGCAACACAGACACACACTTTGGATCTAGCATGTGTATACCAAGGCCCACATTCAGATCAACGCTCAGAAAAAACAAGGGGGGAAAGATTCTTAAACAAAAGGGGTTTTCATTTTATAAACAGGAAAAGAGACCAAAATAATCTATGCGATGTAAAAAAAAAGCAGCAATGACAATTACAGAAAGCAAAAAGCAATGCAGTAAACAACACACACACACACACAAACTCTCCCTAGAAAAACTGCCTGGGAATAAAACTAAAAGTGGGGAAACAAGACATACGAGCCTGCTCTTGGACAGTTGGGGCGGGGTGTGTGTGTGTGTCCTCAGCGGCATCAGGATGAAACTGGCCAAGCGGGGGAAGCAGAAGAGGAGACTCGTCCATGAAGCAGAAAAGCAAGAGGCCAGCTGAGAGGCAGCGGTAACACAGGATAAATCCCAAACGGCCTACAGAAAGTGGGGCTGAGGGCAAGTCTTTATACTCTTTTGCTGAGACTAAGGAGGGGATGTTGGCATCAAAATGTGGGAATAATAAAAATGTGATATCTTAAAGATGAGCCAGCCTGAAAAGAAATCCTGTGGCTTTATGGTAGAGGGGAGTTTTCTCCTTTTGCTTGCTTCGCTTCTAAAGCATTCCCTTGGGAAGATTTGAAAGTTTGATATGGCCGGGTACTTGTCATAATTGGGGAAGGGCAGGAATCTTCCTGTCTGCTTGTTGAGATATGGAGAAAATTGCTGGAATGGTTTACCCTTGCTTATTGTTTTGGAGACCTGGGTTGTTAATTTGGAACAAATTAAGTGGGAAGAGGCCCTGAAGTCCTTAGGGGGAAATGGACCTCGACCGAATCCCTCTTAGGGTGAGTGTTGGCATGACTGGTAGAGGAGTGGTGCTGCATTTCCTTCCACCCTTGTGATATCAGTTGAATTCAGGCTCCTTCTATCCATCTTAGGCCCACACTGAGGTGTACACGTGTACAAGAAGAGGGGAAACAAGCCATGACAAAATGGGGGTCCCCAGGGGATGAGGGCCTTGGGGCATCACCTCATGGGCCACCTGGCTCAGCCACATTAATCTGCCTTATACTGAATGAGATTCGCAGTCCATCAAAGTCAGCAGCCAGTCTCGGGCAGAGGTCTTCCCAATCACCTACTGCCTGGTCTTTTTAACTGCAGAGGCTGGGGGGGGGGGGGTTTCAACCTGGGACCTTCTGCATGCCAAGCAGATGCTGTAGCACTCAGCCACGCCTCCTTCAGTAGCCAGCACAAGCAGTGTTAATTCACTCATTTCCTCCTCTCATCTTGCCAGTTTGCAGAAGACAGCCAAGGGTGAGCCGAGGGTCACTGTCAGCCCCACTGAGCTGAGCGGCCCCACTGTGCGGAAAGGACTGCTCACCCTGGCTGCTCCGGGGCCAATTTCACTTCACAGTCTGCCCTGCCTTCTTGTTCATGCATGAGTCCAGCCCCCTCGACAGATTGCTCGACTCTTGACAGAATCCATGCTGAGCTTTGCACTTGCCCAGGAGGAGCTACCGGGTTGTGCATTGTGAAATAAGTAGTATGTTTGTGTTGCAGCTTGCGGTCACTTTTTCCACTCTGAACTAAATCTTCTCAGTCATCTGGAAAAATACCTCTTTCACTAGGATCATGGTCAGGTCACATAAACACACAAAGTGTGTCCACCAAGGTCAGTCTTGTCTTCTCTGACAGGCAGCGGCTCTCCAGGGTCTCAGGCAGAGGTCTTTCACATCACCTACTGCCTGGTCCTTTCAACAGAAGATGCTGGGGATTGAACCCAGGAGCTTCAGGCCAAGCAGATGTTCTACCATTGAACCACAACTCCTCCCCACTTGTTGTGCATTGAATCGTTTTCAGTTTGCCCCCACTTGTGTCTTGCAGTCACATGATATATGCTGGTTGTATTGTCTGTGTTTGCTCTCTCAAAGTCTGTGGCATGTTTCTCTCTCTGCCTCAGTTCAGACATAATACAAAGCCATGGTCTGTCACCACAGAATTCTGGTTTCATTCTGATGCCTGGGAAAACAAACCAGGATCAAATCACGATTAGGCTACGATGTTCATTACCTGTCGTGGTCCCCCAGCACACCCACCCAGCACAGTTTCAAACCTCACAAGTACCCACAAAGGTACTCCAAAAACCATGTCCAAGGGTTCAAACCAAGGTCCAGACAAGGCAGACAGCAAGGTCAGGAGAAGACAGACGTATTGCTTCCACACAGCTACGCCCTTTCCAGCTGCTTATAAACAGCAGGCCACTCAGGCAGCTGTAACACCGTGCACCTGCCAGCCACCTCAGACCTGCTCCTGCAAACACCCATCCCTGCTGTCGGTGCTGGGTAAGTGCTGAGCTGCCAGGTGGCCACTTCGCCTTCTGTCCTTTAAGGCCCAATGTGTTCACTGTTCCTGAGATTCTGGTGATGGTGTGTGTGTGTGTGAGAGAGAGAGTAGATAGGTAGCTGGCTTCCCACAGCCGGCTCAGAGTTGGAGGGCTGAGGGGTTGTTGCGTTGGCTCCAGGCTGCAGGTTTGGGTCTGTTCCCTCAGGGGCTGCTTCTTCCTGTACCTCCTCAGCCTCTGGCTGTGGAGAGAAGCCAGGGCTGCCGGCTGACTCTTCATCAGAGGAGTCATTGTTGTCCCCTGGACCCAACTGGGACATGACATTACCTGTGATTAATAATCTAACTTCAGGTCCTGATTTGACAGACCTTAACTATTCGTAATGACTAGAGTGGCCAGAATTCAAGCAATCATACGAACTGTGTGTGTGTGAAGTGCCGTCAAGTCGCAGCCGACTTATGGCGGCCCCTTTTGGGGTTTTCATGGCAAGAGACTATCAGAGGTGGTTTGCCAGTGCCTTCCTCTGCACAGCAACCCTGGTATTCCTTGGTGGTCTCCCATCCAAATACTAACCAGGGCTGACCCTGCTTAGTTTCTGAGATCTGACGAGATCAGGCTAGCCTGGGCCATCCAGGTCAGGGCAATCACCCGAACTATATTAGTTTAATTAAACCATGGTTTTGCATGATGTCTGAACTGAGTCTTTATCTAGTATGTGTCTCACAATCCCAAGAACTGATCACCAGATTCATCACTTAGGTTCATGCATGGGGTGCTACACCTTTGTTTGAAGAAGTTATCTAAGCAACCAAATGCCAAACAAGTCAAAAAAAAGGAACCAGTCACTTTTAAAGTCCTTGCATTCTACCCAAAGTAGAGTTGTGGAAAAAAAAATTTTTTGTTAAATTTCGGGTTTGGGTTTATTGGGCCCAATTTTTTTTGGGTAAACCAGAAATAAGCTGAATACCCGTACTGGTCCTCTATATGATGGTTATCATATCCCCTGTCAGTCTTCCCCTCTTCAGGGTAAACATTTGCCCGCCTCCAGTCTTCTAGCACCTCACCTGTTCTCCAAGAATTCTAAAAAAATAATGGACAGAGGCTCAGAAATGGTATCTTCAAGTATTTTAAGTACCCTTGGATGCAATTCATCTGGCCCTGAGAACTTTGATTCATTCAAAGAAACTAGGTAATTGTGCACGACCCCAATGCCAATCCTAGGCTGCAACTCCCTTCCCTCATCATGTGTTCTGTTTATGCCATGTTGAGCACCACTTCCTCACAAGAAAAGACTGAGGAAAAGTAGGAATTGAGCAGTTCTGCCCTCTCTTCAACTCTTGTTACAATTTCACTTTCCGGTCCCTGCAGTGGGCTTATCATGTCCTTGTTCTTATTCTTACTCTGTACATAGGAAAAGAACCCTTTTTTGTTGTGTTTAGCATCTCTTGCTAGCCTAAGCTCATAACACTCTCCCTACAAGCACTGGTTATTTGTTTATATTCCTCTTTGGTTATAAGGCCCTCCTTCCACTTCCTAAATGAGCCTTTTTTATTTCTCAGATCTTTAAAAAGCTGTTTATGGAGCCACCCTGGCCTCTTTAGGCTCCTCCCATTTTTCCTTCTCATAGGAATGGTTTGTGATTGCGCCTTCTGTATTTCACTTTTAAGAAACTCCCACCCTTCTTGAACTCCCTTCTCCTTAAGTATTTCTGACCATGGGATTCTACCCAGTATAAGTTTAAGTTTGTTAAAATTAGCTCTCCTAAAGTCCAACCTATTTGTCTGACTACGTCCAGTTTTTCCTTTCCCCAAGATTGTAAATTCCAAGGTTACATGGTCGCTACTACCCATGGTGCCTACTACTTTAACCTCATCAACCATTTCTTCCCTGTTGGTGAGAATCAAATCTAAGATAGCAGATCCCCTAGTTTCCCTGTCCACTTTCTGGAATATGAAGTTGTCAGCAAGATTTCTGTGGGTCCCCAAACCTTTCTATCCTTTGAGTTTTTTTCTTAACATTCCATTTTTTCCTTGTGTGGGTGCTGGGGTGTGGGAGCCCACCCAGCAACTGGCAAAGATACTTTGCTATCATGTAGGCCGTGCTTTCCCCCTGCTCGTGTTTTTCTTCCCTGCAGTTTGCAGCAGCTCCTTCCTTGTGCTCCAGAGCTCACTTACCCAAGTCCAGGCCTTGTGCCTGTTGGCAAGTTGGGTGGCTTTTTTGCCCCAGTGCTGATGAGAACCCATCTGTGAATCCTTCTTTGGGAATCTGATCTTGCTTATGTCAGGCCTGCTCTCCTCTCTCTGCATTTGGAAGTGTTTTGTCTTCTCGCAGATGCTTTGCTCAAGGATTGTTTATCTAACCGTTGCATTCCTCTCCAGCCTTTGATGCCCGTGGGAGCCTGGCACCGTTAGCCTGGGGTTGCCATGTCAACCTGTACTATCTGATATGACCTGTATGACCACTATTCCTCCATATATTCTGCTGTATGTCCTTGCCCCCCCCCCATTCCTGCCTTTTTTACTTCTGCAGGCTCTGATTACCTGTATGTTTTCCAATAAAGTCAACTCTCCTTTGGACTACCTGCCTGCGGATGTTGCTTTTGGGAGTACTACGGGGACAAGTGCTTACATTAAGGCAGGAATCACTCTGTTCTTTCACCTGCCTGGCTAGAGCCCTGGAGGGTTCGCTTGCATCTCAACTACCGGTTCCTTGCGTGGAATCCTGGAGGACCTAAACCAGTGGGCCCTTCTATTGGGAACGTCGACCTGCCCTGACGACCCTACTCTACTGCATGATGTGCTCTTCGAAGTACTGCGGACTGATGCAGAAATCAACCGCCTAGTGGAACTTGTTCGGATTCAGTGGCGCTGTCTTGCTGAGGCGAAGCCCTGGACGTCTGAGGACACAGATCGAAGTGCCCATCTCGAACTCCTGGCCCTGGACAGGCTATTGGAAGAAGTGCGAATAGCACAAGAGGACTTGGTAACCTTGACTTGTTTGTTAGCAAGATTGACATTGCAAGAGACGCAGCAGGACCTATCCACCCCGACTCGCCCCGGTCCATGGCAGGGGCACAGGCGGGGGGAACCCCGCTGTCGCTCATTCCTGATCCTAACGAGTGCCTAGTGGAGGCACGAAAGGTCGCTGTCCAGACGGCGCTGCTATTCGTGGGACTGCCCCCGACCACAACCATGGTGGCCGATTTGGCACAGCTATTAACCCCGACGTTCGGGGATGGAGCAACTGCTCTTGCTGTCCAAGTGCAACCTCTGCTTGGTGGGGACTCTGCCCCACTCCTCACTCTTTTAGAGCAAGAAGCCCTCCCGATTGCCACCACTACTGCCGCCTTGAAGCTCGAAGCCGACCAGGCACTCGCAGACCAAAGGAAGACCGAGGAACAGTTGCGTGCAGCGGATGTGGCGGCAGCCAAGGCTCAGGCCGAAAAGGATAAGGAGTAACAATTGGCCACCGACTGAGCGCGGGTGGCCGTGGACGTACGTCCTAAAGACACTGTGGGATTTGGGCTTTCATTTGGGTCTACATTTTCCCCGGCTTTTGCCCCGTCTCGCACCACGCAACCCGCACGACGCCTTGCAGAACGTCTGCCAGAATCGGACTACTCTGACGAGGACGACCTGTATGGTGACGGATCCCACTGGGCTACCGACCTTAGAGTCAGCCGATCCAGACGTACCGGGAGAGTCGGTGACGACATGCATCTTTTGCGGAGCCAAAACCGGGACCTGACTGACCGAGTAGCTCGGCTACAAGACCAAATGGAGCAACTACTCTGCGAGAATGAATGCTTGCACCGCGCTCAAACCACCCCAGCCTCACCGGTTCCAACCCAACCACCTCAGCCGGCTCCACAACCGCAAGTTCCACCGCAGAGGCCGCCACTCGTACCACCCGCTGGGGCACCCGTTTTGCCACCGCCTCCAGGGGCACCGGCTCTACCGCTTCCTGGACAACCGCCGGCACTACCCCTAGCGCCCCCTATTCAGTGGAAGCAACCACGATTAAATATCACTTATGATGGCTCGGTTGATGCTTTGCCCTGTTTCCTACATCATGTGGACAGTAAGATGAGGGAACAAGGACAATACTTCCCCACCAAGGACAGCTGAGTTCGATTCATTGCCTCTCTGTTGACGGGGAAAGCTGCTGACTGGATGGTCCTCCAGTTTGACACTCAGGCCCGATCCATACGCTCCCTCAACAATTTCACGTTTGCCCTGCGGAGGTGGTTCGAGGACCCCTTCTTGGGAGAAAGGGCCAAAGCCGAACTCCTGCAACTCCGGCAAGGCTCTACTCCCGTTCAAGAATTCGCAGATGAGTTCCAACGACTTGCCAGTAAAATTGTGGATTGGCCTGAAGCCACCCGAATACACTATTTCCGGGAAGCTCTACACCCTGACATCTTGAATTGGGCGTACATGCAACGGGACCCTGACACCCTGGAAGATTGGATTTTACTGGCAGAGGAGGTGGAAAGCCGCCGCCAGTTTAGATTTCTGGTCCGGCGTCGGACCAGAGAGGGGAGCAGTCTCCAAAAACCTTCTTCTAAAGCTTCAACCCCCACCCTGCGGAGACCAATGCGGCCCACGCAAGACGGCGAATCCCGGTTCCAGAGGGGAGCCTGTCTCGTTTGCGGCAATATGGGCCACTTTGCGTCTGCCTGTCCATGCCGTTCGGACCTCACACTTCCTCCCCGACCAGACGGACCGCCCCGGCCTTGGGGGCGACCTCAACGCAGAGGCACTGCGCTGCTCCGGGACGACACGCACCCTCTGCACTTCATGTCGGAGAAGCTCCCAGTGAACCTACGTGTACCGACCCACCGGGGTCTCGGATTACAAGGTCCCCATTGGGGGACAGTTCTCCTTCCTCGGATGAGGATCACACCTGGAATCCCCCTGCACTCAATCTGGAATCTCCTCTCGATCTGTCAAAAAACGGGCAGGGTCTGAGGTGAGCGGAGCGACACCGCAGACCCCTGCAGCTTCTCCTGCAAAGCCCAAGGCTCCTGTTATGGTGAGTGAAGTTGAAAATACTGTATATGTGGCCGTGGTGTTACAACACTACAAAAGAGGCCCCCAGTTACATGTCAAAGCACTCATAGACTCTGGCTGTGGGCGCTCCCTAATCAATGAGGCCACTTTCAATGCGCTTAAGGTCAAATCAGAGACGCTGCCTGATCCCATCCAATTCGCTCAAATGGACCGCAGTAGCTTTAGGGGAGGCCCAGTGAACCGTCGCACTTGCGGCATCGCGATGGGTATTGGCTCTCATTGGGAACAAATCGACTTTACCATAGCCCCTATAAGGTACGAAGTCATTTTGGGAATAAACTGGCTCAAGGGGCACAGCCCTTCTATAGACTGGAAGGCTGATACTATTACGTTTTCTGATCCTGACTGGGCCCAACAACGCCACGAAGTTGCTGTTGTCCTTCCGACAGACTCAGCTTTAGTCTCTGACGCCCCCCTCCTTCTTTACTACCCGTTGAATATCGGGACTTTGCAGATGTTTTTGATGCTAAGGAATGCGATGCACTACCTCCCCACCGCAGAACGGACTGCGCCATTGAAGTGGTGGGGGATAGTAAGCTTCCGAAAAGTAAAATCTACCCCATGAGCGCTGCTGAATGTACTGTGTTGCGGGACTTTTTAGACAAGAATGTCGCTCGGGGGTTCATACGGCCATCTTCCGCCCCTAACTCAGCCCCCGCTTTCTTTGTCCGCAAAAAAACAGGTGATTTGCGCTTATGCATCGATTTTCGGAAACTCAATGCAGTTACTCAAACCAATGCCTACCCCATTCCTTTGATTTCAAACATCTTAGGACAACTAAAGGAGGGGCGCATTTTCACTAAACTGGACTTAGTTGAAGCTTATTATCGAGTCAGGATTCGTGACGGAGATGAACCCCTCACAGCCTTTTCCAGCTGTTTTGGTATGTTTGAGTTTCTTGTGATGCCATTGGGACTACAGGGGGCTCCGGGGGTCTTCATGCAATTTATTAACGAAATCCTACATGACTTGTTATACCGAGGCGTGGTGGTTTATCTGGATGATATCCTTATCTATTCCAAATCAATGGACGAGCATGTTGCTCTAGTGAGGGAGGTGTTACAACGCCTCAGAGACAACCACCTCTATGCTAAAGAATCCAAATGCGAGTTTCACCGAGAACAATTGATATTCTTGGGTTACATTATTTCGCACCAAGGTCTCACCATGGACCCTGCAAAGGTACAGTCTGTAATCGATTGGGACCCACCTTCTACCTGCAAACAAGTGCAGCAATTTCTCGGCTTTGCCAACTTTTATCGAGGGTTCATTCCCAATTTCGCTCAAGTAGCACTCCCAATCACTGACCTACTTAAGACTAAGGGAAAGGGGACTTCGGCCACGTTACCCACAGCAAAAATCCAATGGACTCCCCAATGCCAGACCGCTTTCCAAACCCATAAGCACCTGTTCACCTCTGAACCTGTGCTAAAGCATCCTGATCCTGAACACATGTTTATAGTGCAAGTAGACGCTTCCGACGTGGCTATGGGAGGTGCTCTTTTGCAACAGGGTACAGATGGTCTGTTGCACCCCTGCGCTTATTTCTCTAAAAAAATTATGCACTCTCAGCTGACCTGGCCCATTTGGGAAAAGGAGGCAGCTGCTGTCTACCATGCCCTCACTATTTGGAGGCAGTTCCTGGAGGGTTCCAAGATCCCCTTTGAGGTCTGGACCGATCACAAAAACCTGGAGGCACTCACTGGGACCCGTAAACTGTCCGTGAAACAGCTACGCTGGGCTGACTTCTTCGCTCAATTCCGTTTCGTGCTCAAGCATGTCCCTGGGAAACAAAATGTACTGGTGGATGCCCTATCTCGCCTTCCCCAGTATCCTACCAAAGTAGACCGCCCCACTGAGTTGCTCTTCTCCCCTGCTCACAGGGGGGTACTCCCTACGCTAGCGGTCCAAACCAGGTCCCAGACCCAACTCCAATCCTGTTCTGAGCTGGTTGACATGGACGCTCGAGGGGGGGGGAACTGCCACCCGGAACTCGAGTCTGACTCCCTCGCCTGCTCCATCCGCTCCTCCAGCACCCAGACGCTGGGACGAGCCAGTTGTGCAACCCCCCTCCTTGCCTCCGGTCTCCCCTCCAGCTCAGCCTGGCCATGTCCTGCCCACCTCTCAGGGTAAGATGGATCTGCCTGCCTCTTTCCTAGACTCTCTTCGTTCCCACTGCCAAGCAGAACATTCTGCTCAAACACTTCCCACTTCTCTGCTGGAACAGGGTGGTTATTGGTACAGAGACTCCAAACTGTATGTACCTAAGGGGTTGCGAAGGGAAGTCCTACAACTCGCTCATGGGGCCAAAACCATGGGGCACTTTGGATTTTTGAAAACGCTTCACTTATTACGCAGGCAGTTTTGGTGTGCGGGCATGCATGCCGACATGGACTTGTTCATCCGAAGTTGCCCTATATGTGCCACAGTTAAACGGTCCCAAGGGAAACCCTCTGGTCTATTGCAGCCATTAGAAACCCCCTCCTTGGGAGGTAATCGCTATGGATTTTATGACTGATCTCCCTCTCAGCGAGGGGAAAACTGTGTTATCGGTTATTACGAACCTGTTTTCAAAACAGGTGCATCTTGTCCTGTGCGCAGGTATCCCATCCGCCCCCAAACTGGCCCGCCTCTTCGTGTCACTTGTCTTCCAACTACATTCCTTTCTGCGCAGGTTGTGAGCGACCGCGGAAGTAGCTACGTGGCTGTAAGCCCTTGGTCCAAAAGAACCAGAAAACACATCATAGACAATCAGGTCCAAAGAAGCTGGTCTTTACTGGTCAAATAGATTTACAGAGCATAATAGAGCATAATAGCGAAGGGTGACAGCTATGAGGCTGGCTGGCTTGAACTTGGTAATATAAAAGCACTGAAAAGGCGAGAGATTACATATCAAAAACAAAGCTGTGTTCCCAGAGCTTCAAACAGAGTTCAGTAGGCATAACAGTCCTTGAGTCTGGTCAGTGAGAAAGCGAAAGTAAACATCAACTGAGATACAGGCCTGACATCCTGCCCCCCTTAAGGCCCCCTCCCACCTTGCAAGGGGGACGGTCTATCCGGGTAGGCGGTGTGGAAGGCAGTCACTAAGTGCGGGGCGGAGACATCCTGTGCACGCACCCACTCATCGTAGGCAGGGGGGAAGTGTTTCCAGTGAATTAAGTACTGCAGGGATCCATGTTGTATATGTGAATCTAGGATCTTTGATACTTCAAAATGCTCCTCCCCCCCCCACCATCACGGGCTGCTCAGGAGGCGGTTCTGGTTGCCATTCCGAGGAGGCGACATGAGGTTTAAGGAGGCTGACATGGAAGACAGGGTGGATACGTCTCAGGGTTTTGGGGAGAGTCAGTTCCACAGTGACAGGGTTGACGATCCGAGCAATGGGATATGGTCCAATGTACTTGGCACTAAGTTTGTGGCACGGTCGAGTGGATCGCAGGTTTTTTGTGGAAAGATACACTAATTCACCAACCTTGAATTCCTTGCTGGGGGACCGATGCTTATCTGCCTGCACCTTATATTTGTGTTTGGCTCTATCTAGGTTGCTCACTAGCCAGGGCCATGTGGTGCGGAGGGCATGTGCCCAAGAGGCTACATCGGGATCCCCCTCCCCCTCTGGAACCTCCGTAGGGGTAATAGGACTGAAGTCCTGACCATACACAGCATAGAAAGGGCTGAACCCTGTAGATTGATGGACAGCATTATTGTACGCATATTCTGCAAAAGGCAATAGTTCTATCCAGTTATCCTGGTGGTAATTGACATAACAACGTAAATAACATTCTAATACAGCATTGACACGTTCAGTTTGTCCATCCGTCTGGGGATGGTAAGCACTTGACAACCCTTGCTCCACCCCCACCAACTTAAGGAACGCCTTCCAGAATTTAGCCACGAAACTACTTCCGCGGTCGCAGATTATCTTGCGCGGGAACGAATGCAAATGGAAAACATGTGACATGAAGAGGCGGGCCAACTTGGGGGCGGAGGGAATACCCGCACACGGAACAAAATGTACCTGTTTGGAAAATAAGTCAGTAACAACCCATAATACAGTTTTGCCCCCGCTAAGGGGGAAATCCGTCATGAAATCCATGGCAATCACTTCCCAGGGCTTGCTGGGAATTTCCAGCGGTTGCAGTAGTCCTGGGGGTTTGCCTTGAGATCGTTTGACTGTGGCACAGATAGGGCAGCTGCGAATGAAGAAGTCCACATCAGAACGCATTCCCCCCCCACCAAAACTGTCTGTGCAACAAGTGAAGAGTTTTCAGGAACCCAAATTGTCCTGCAGTTTTAGCTCCATGGGCCAACTGCAGAACTTCTCTTCGAAGTATCCTAGGCACGTATAGTTTTGAGTCTTTGTACCAACAACCACCTTGCTCAAGTACACCTTGGGGCAGGGTTTGGGCAGTGCGTTCGGCTAAGCACTGAGCCCGAAGGGAGTCCAGGAAGGAATTGGAGATGATCACCCCCCCTCCTGTCGTGGGAGAGGGTGAATCAGGAGCTGGTGGTGTTGGAGGGGGGGAGAAACTGGTTGCTGCGGGGCGCCGGATACAGGTGGCGCAAGTGGGGCTGGTGAGGAAGCCTGCTGGTTGGGGCTGGACACCTTGTCGGCCACTGCGTGATTCCCCTGCTGGAGTCGGGTTTGGGACCGGGTCTGCACAGCCAGCAGGGGCAGGGCTTCTCTTTGCGCCGGGGTGAACAAAGAGTCTGTCGGACGATCACGTTTTACTGGGTATTGAGGCAACCGGGATAGGGCATCTGCAAGCACATTCTGTTTCCCGGGCACATGTTTAAGAACAAAACGGAATTGAGCAAAGAAGTCCGCCCAACGCTGTTGTTTTGCGGACAATTTATGGGTCCCCGTGAGGGCAGCTAGATTTTTGTGATCGGTCCAGACCTCGAAGGGGACCCCGGACCCCTCTAGAAACTGCCTCCACAGAGTAAGGGCATGGTGGACGGCTGATGCCTCCTTTTCCCAAATGGGCCAGTTTAATTGGGAATGCGCAAACTTCTTCGAGAAGTAGGCACAGGGGTGAAGGAGACCGTCCGGTCCTCTCTGGAGAAGGGCCCTCCCATGGCTACATCGGACGCATCAACTTGTACAATAAACATTTGGTTCGGATCTGGGTGCTGCAGGACCGATTCAGATGTGAAAAGCCGTTTGAGGGCTTCAAAGGCGGATTGGCATTGATCAGTCCACAGTATTTTGGCAGAGGGCAATGTTGCAGAAACCCCTTTACCCTTCGTTTTCAGGAGGTCAGTGATTGGCAGCGCCACTTGAGCGAAGTTGGGAATGAAACCGCGGTAGAAATTAGCAAAGCCCAGAAATTGCTGTACTTGCTTGCGGGTGGAGGGTGGAGTCCAGTCCAGTACCAATTGGACTTTAGCGGGGTCCATGCTAAGGCCACGATGAGAGATTATGTAGCCCAAGAAAGTTATCTGCTCTTGGTGAAATTCGCATTTAGACAGTTTTGCATAGAGCTGGTGGTTATGCAGTTGTTGTAAAACTTCTCTGACCAGAGCAACATGTTCCTCCATGGTTTTTGAATAAATAAGAATATCATCCAAATAAACTACCACGCCGCGGTACAGCAAATCATGGAGGATTTCGTTAATGAGTTGCATGAAGACCCCCGGGGCCCTTTTTAATCCGAAAGGCATCACAAGAAATTCATACATTCCAAAACAGCTAGAGAAGGCGGTGAGGGGTTCGTCTCCCTCGCGGATACGGACGCGATAATAAGCTTCCACTAAATCCAATTCGGAGAAAACGCGACCCTCCTGTAATTGCCCCATAATATCTGAAATCAACGGTATGGGGTAGGCGTTGGCTTGGGTAACTCCATTAAGCTTACGGAAGTCAATGCATAAACGCAGGTCACCCTCTTTTTTCCGGACAAAGAACGCTGGGGCTGAGTTGGGAGCGTTCGATTGCCGAATGAATCCTCGAGCAAGATTTTTATCCAAAAAGTCACGTAACACAGCGCGTTCGGAAACGCTCATGGGGTAAATCTTGCTCTTAGTCAGTGTGCAATCTTTTACCACCTCAATTGCACAGTCAGTGGTACGGTGGGGGGGCAAGGCATCACATTCTTTACCATCAAAGACATCTGCAAAGTCTCTGTATGTTTCGGGCAAAGGCGGTGGCGATGCGGCATCGGAGGTTAAAGCCGGAGTGGGTGGAGGCACCACTGTGACTCCCTGTCGGTGCTGTTCGCATTTGGGATTGGCAAAGGTAATAGTGTCAGTTTCCCAGTCTATGCAGGGACTATGTCCTTTAAGCCAATTAATCCCTAGGACAACTTCGAACCGGATGGGGGCTATGGTAAAGTCTATTTGTTCCCAATGAGAACCAATACCCATCGCTACTCCCCGTGTGCGATGATCGACTGGTCCCCCCTTGAAGTGGCTCCCATCCATTTGGGCAAATTGGACGGGAGCTGGTAAAGCCTCGGACTTGACTTTGAGGGCTGCAAATGTGGCTTCACTGATTAAAGTGCGGCCGCAGCCAGAGTCAATAAGCGCCTTGACAGGCAGTTGGGGACCCCCTTTATAGTGTTGTAACACTGCGTCCATATAAACAGTGGTTTCTACTTCACTCACCTTGACGGGAGCTTTGGGTTTAGCAGAAGATTCTGCAGGGGTCTGTGGAGACGCTCCACTCACCACAGACCGTATTCGTTTTTTGACAGATCGAGAGGGGTTTCCAGGTTTAGAGCTAGAGCATTCCATTGGTTATCCTCATCAGAAGAAGGAGAGTTGTCCCCCATTGGGGCACTTGTAATCCGGGACCCTGTGGGGTCACTTGGTGCAGAAAGGTTAGCCGATTCCTCAACGTGAAGTGCAGAGGGTGTGGGTCGTCCCAGCGCTGCGCTGCAGGTAGCCGCGGTGCCTCTGCGTTGAGGTCTCCCTCGAGCTCGGGGTGGCATGCTGGGGCAAGTGGTCTCCGGGCGTTGAGGACAAGCCGCTGCAAAGTGGCCCAATTCCCCGCAAACGAAGCAAGCCCCTTTCTGGAACCTTGTTTCGCGATCCTGAGGCGGTCGCGTTGGTTTCCGCAAGCTGGGGAGCAGTGCTTTTGATGGGGGTTTCTGGGCGCTCTTATCCTTGTTTCGTTGCCGGACCAGGGAAATGAAACGCCGGCGGCTTTCAACCTCTTCAGCCAGTAGAATCCAATCTTCGAGGGTGTCAGGATCGCCTTGCATATACGACCAGTTCAAAATGTCAGGGTGTAAAGCTTCCCTGAAGTAGTGGATTAGGGTGGCCTCCGGCCAGTCCACTATTCTACTGGCTAGTCTCTGGAATTCATCTGCAAACTCTCGGACTGGAGAAGAGCCCTTCCTGAGTTGTAGAAGTTCTGCTTTGGCTCATTCTCCCATAAAGGGGTCCTCAAACCGTCTCCGCAAGGCAGTCATAAAATTGTTGAGGGAGCGGATAGAACGGGACCGAGCGTCAAATTGAAGGACCATCCAGTCAGCTGCTTTCTCCGTCAATAGAGAAGCTGCGAAACGAACCTGGCTATCCTCTGTGGGAAAGAATTGCCCTTCTTCCTGCATGTAACTGTCCACTTGGTGTAGGAAACAGGGTAGAGTCTCAAGCGAGCCATCATAGGTCGTTTTCAACCGGGGATGCTTCCATGGGCCGGGTATGGGTTGTCCTGGCTGTACGGGTGCCCCGGGAGCTGGTGCAACTGGCGCTCCGGCGACCAGTGGCTGAATGGGGAGATTAGCTGGTGGTTGAGCTGGGTGAGCTGGCACAACCAGCTGACCTGGTGGGTGAGCCGATGCGGCGGGCCCAGGAAGAATGGGTTGCACCGGAGTCGTCAGCGCCCACTGTAAGCGCTCGTTTTCCTGGAACAAACGTTCCATTTGATCCTGGAGACGGTCTACACGATCGTATAACTCCCGGTTTTGAGCCTGCAATAAGTGCACCTCTTCCTCAGGTCCATCTGTACGATGTGCTCGGCTGGCCCGGAAGCCTGTGGCCCATTGGGAGCTGTCCCCATACAAATCCTCCTCGTCAGAATCGTCGGATCCCCGAAGCCGTTCTGCGAGGCACCGCGCGCGTTGGGCGGTGCGGGACGGAGCAAAAGCCGGGGAAAATGTTGGCCCCCACGAATGGCCGGTTCGACCAGGGTCTTTGGGGCGCACACCCGCCCGTGCCCGTTCCGCAGCCAACTGTTGCTCCTTTTCCCGTGCGGCCTGAGCTTTGGCCGCCGCCTCCGCCGCCACAGCTGCGTTTCTATCCGCGAGAGCTTGGGCGGCCTCGAGTTTCAGGGCAGCAGCTGCGGTTACAAGCGGTAGAAGTTCCTTTTCCAAGAGGGCGAGGAGCGGTTCGGACTCCCCGCCCAACAGCGGTTGAACCTGGACCGCTAGCGCAGGTGCATCAGCCCCAAATGTTGGGGACAACAATTGTGACAGAGTGGCTACCGTGGTATCCTTCGTTAGTTCCACAAATAGAAGCGCTGTTTGGATAGCGATCCGTATCGCCTCTGCTTGACAGTCAGCTGCATTCGGCACCAAAGAAAAACTTGCCAGCGTGGCTCCTGCCATGGCCCCTGTTGAGTGAGTCTCACGAGCAATAAGTTTATCCAACAAACCGGTTAGTATTTGTAAATCCTCCGCCGCCAGTTGGGCATCATCCACCAACCGATCAAGGGCTTGGAGGTCTAAACAGGTGTTGGCATCCTCAATGTCAGACATCCAAGGAGAAGTCACTAGAGAACACCACTGGGTCTGTATTAATCCATTTAGGCGACTAACTTCCGTGCTAGTCCTGCTCAGTTCAGCTACAACGTCCCGTACGAGATTGGGATCGTCTTCCAGGGTTCTTCCAGGAACCCGCAACCCAGGGATCACAATCGGCGGGTCTGGGGCGAACCACACGGGGCTCCAGCCCCTGTTGAATCACTCGGAGAGCACTCTCCTCGCTCCCTTCCGAGTGGCAGGCGAACCCTCCTGGGCTCCAGCCTGACAGAGGAAAGTAGAGGGAGATAGCTGTCACAATGTAAGCCCTTGGTCCAAAAGAACCAGAAACCACATCATAGACAATCAGGTCCAAAGAAGCTGGTCTTTACTGGTCAAATAGATTTACAGAGCAAAGTAGAGCATAATAGCAAAGGGTGACAGCTATGAGGCTGGCTGGCTTGAACTTGGTAATATAAAAGCACTGAAAAGGTGAGAGATTACATATCAAAAAGAAAGCTGTGTTCCCAGAGCTTCAAACAGAGTTCAGTATGCATAACAGTCCTTGAGTCTGGTCGGCGAGAAAGTGAAAGTAAACATCAACTGAGATACAGGCCTGACAGTGGCAAAGTTTTGGAAAGCTTTCCTTGAACTGGTGGGGGTGGAACAGGGTCTGTCTAGTGCTTTCCATCCTCAAACGGATGGGCAAACTGAACGTGTCAATGCTGTACTAGAATGTTATCTTCGTTGCTATGTCAGTTACCACCAAGATGATTGGGGTGAGTTGTTACCTTTTGCTGAGTATGCTTATAACAATGCTGTACACCAATCCACAGGTTTTAGCCCATTTCAAGCTGTATATGGCCAGGACTTCAGTCCCATTGGCCATGTTGATGTTTCGGGGAAGGGGGGCGGCGAAGATGTGACGACTTGGGTGCATGCAATTCAAACCACCTGGCCCTGGCTGGTAAAAAACCTTGAGCGGGCTAAACGTAAATACAAAGATCAAGCTGACAAGCACCGATCTCCCAGCCACGACTTTAACATGGGTGATTTAGTCTACCTATCCACCAAGAATCTCCGATCCACCCTTCCATGTGGGAAACTCAGTGCCAAATACGTGGGCCCCTACCCTATTTCTCAGATCATTAACCCTGTAACCGTAGAACTCTCCCTGCCAAAGACACTGAGACACATACACCCTGTTTTCCATGTAAGCCTCTTAAAACCTCATGTTTCCTCCCCTGAGTGGCATCCCGATCCTCTTCCTGACCAACCGGTGATGGGGGGGAGGGGGGGAGGAGCATTTCGAAGTTGCTAAAATCCTGGACTCCCGTATTCGTCATGGCTTCCTCCAATATCTTGTCCGTTGGAAACATGTCCCCCCTGGCTATAATGAATGGGTCCGCTCATGCGATGTCTCCGCCCCTCGCCTGGTGCGCGCCTTCCATACCGCCCACCCCCATCAGCCAGCCCCCTGACAAGGCGGGAGGGGGCCCTGAGGGGAGCAGAATGTCAGGCCTTCTCTCCTCTCTGCATTTGGAAGTGTTTTGTCTTCTCGCAGATGCTTTGCTCAAGGATTGTTTATCTAACTGTTGCATTCCTCTCCAGCCTTTGATGCCTGTGGGAGCCTGGCACCGTTAGCCTGGGGTTGCCATGTCAACCTGTACTATCTGATATGACCTGTATGACCACTATTCCTCCATATATTCTGCTGTATGTCCTTGCCCCCCCCCCCCATTCCTGCCTTTTTACTTCTGCAAGCTCTGAATACCTGTATGTTTTCCAATAAAGTCAACTCTCCTTTGGACTACCTGCCTGCTGATGTTGCTTTTGGGAGTACTACGGGGACAAGTGCTTACAGCTTAATTGTGGAAATCAAGTGTAGACATGGCAGACATGGCAGACCACCAGGCCAAAGGCAGCATCCAAAGCCTCATCATCTTCATCATCTGGGTCTCAATAACTGACCCTTGGCAGGCACACAGCAACAAGATCTGGTCTAGCTTCCTGCATCCCAAGTCTGTGTCATGAATCAGCCTGCTGAGACATCCTCAGATGAAGATGAGACAGAGGCAGGGAGGAAGGTGAGGACAGAGGAGGAGCAGCAGGCTGAAGAGTAGCCACAAGCAGAAGAGACCTCACCGGCTCAGGGGATTCATCTGTGCCCCAGTACCTCTGACAATGATGCAATAGATGAATTAGCCTGTGAAGAGCACTAGCCATCAGTGATAATGAAGACTGATATGCTCCTCTGAACTTCTCTGGACAACTCTTACCCTGACCTCAGAACTGAACCTGACCCTGGATTTGGATTGCCCCTCTGGTACTGATGCCTAGGAACTGGATTTGAACAACATGGTACCTGATCTTGGACTGGCTTCCTGATTACACTATCTGCCTCTGGTCCTTGTATCTGCCAGCATTCTGGGCCCTCTGTTACCTTCTGAGCATGAGATTCCAGCCAGGGTCTGAGCTGGCCTTTTCATTGACTCCGGGCAAGATTGTGTCAGAATCAGGTGTTTACCTCATCCAGGCTGGTAGCTCTGAAGTAATAAGTCTTTATTAAGAGCAAAAAGGTAAATAAAAAGAACTGACTGTCTACAGAACGAAGAAGGCTGCTAATGGCATGACATGGGTAGAATACATGGTTAAAAGCACTCCAGCCAGAGAAAGTAAAACAAACTATAACAGTTCCCAGGGCAAGATAGACAACACAACAGCTGTGGATTGCAGGCTGAATGAATAACAGGATAACAGGATGAGAAACTATACACAGAGTTTGTGGCATGTGAACCAAGAACTTGACCTGAAGCCAGAGCTTGGCCTGGTCCTGCCAAGAGCCCTTCTTCAGGTGACTTTAGTCAGAACCTGACAGATTGGCTGTTTGAATTTGCAAAACTTTGATGACTCCGCACTCAGTAGAGCCGCTGGCATGATGGGTGATACTTTGGAGCAATTGACTTCCTCCTTCTGGTCTGTCTTCTATTAACGCAGAAAAACTTTTAAAACCAAGATGGGTGTTTTGGAAAACCAAAACCTCAACATCCATTTTTCCACACACCACACAAATGCTCTTCTGCCAGCATGGATTCCCTCCACAGTGCCTCCTCAGATGATGTCAGAGTAGGTATTTATGGGTGGAGGAAAGTCCTTCAGTTACTTTGGAATCAAACTGTTTTGGGCTTTAGAGGTTAAAAAAGACTAATACTTGTTATTGGGCCTGGAGAGCCAATGTGGTGCAAAGTATCCTTTAATGTTCTGAGTGCTGCATGATGAACCAGTTGAAGTTTCTGGACCATATTCAAAGGCAGTCCCACACATAGTAGTAGCCAAGCTTGGATGTTGACCGAGTTATGCGTGAGTGTTACCAGGTCCATCTTCTCCAAGAATGGTGAACCAGCCTATGATTATGAAAATCTCCTCTGGCCATCTCCACAACCTGGATATCAAGGGTCAGAGAACAATCTATTTTGTGTGGATTAAACTAGTTTGTTCATGCTCACATCAACCCTTGCTGCTGCTTCCAACTACTGCTTAAAATTGCATTACCATCTTCCTGGAATTATATGGAAAGGAGAGAGAGAGAGAGAGAGAGCTGATCTCTGGATGATACCTCCTGGTGGTTTCATGTGGATGTTAAATAGTATGAGGAACAAGATGGAACCCCATAAGCCAGTGGCCAAGAGGCAAAAGTCCTCCAGCACCAACTTCTGGAATTTGCCTCCAGTAAATACCAAAGCCACTCTAGCACCACATGGTTGATGCTACCAAAAACTCCTGAGAGTTCCTTGAGAACCAACAAGAAATCCACCTGCTCCTGTAGGCCGATCTGCATAGATTAGGGTTGTGCCCCCCCAAAAAAACAAAAGAAAAAAATTGGTAAATTTCGGGATCGGGGCTTTTTGGCCTTTTATTTATATATATATATATATATATATATATATATATATATATATATATATATATATATATATATATATATATATATATATATATATATCTCCGAAATAAGCTGAATACCTATACTGGTAAATATGGGTATTCGGCTTTTTTCCAGGTGAGCTTTGGGACAGGGGGTCCAATTTTATGGGCCCGCAAAGGGGTCGCTCCCATCCTCCAAGCATTTGCGAGCCGAGCTGTCCATCAGGTTCAAAAGTTCAGCGTTGCTGAGGTCTGGCGGAAAGAGGTGATTCCAGGCTTGGTCCTCAAAGTCTGGGGTCTGCCTTCGTTTCTGGGTTGCTTTGCATGATTTCCATGCAAGTGAGCTTCCAAATGGAGGGAAAAGGCTTAAATGCAAGAGAAATAAGGCACGGAAACCAACTATGGGGACAAAACCAGTCATAAAAAGGGAAGAAAATGGGGAGAAAGCACAGAGCCATGCCTCTGAGCAAAGGGAAATAGCCGAACCTGAAAAGCAGAATATCTATTCAGGTTTTTTGGGAAATGGCTATTCGACTTCAGCTTTATCCCCAGGTTTTGAAGTTTGGTAAACCTAAATCCCGAAATCTACTGAAATGGCTAATTTTGGGTTTATTTTTGGTTCAGGTTTATCAATATGCACAACCCTAGTATAGATCCTTCCAAATGTCAGGACCAGCTCAGGCAAGAAGACAGGCAGCATAACAGGCAGTACTCAAACAGATTCTATCAAAGGGGCCCAACACAAGACATAAGTACTCAACATTTGGTACCCATGGAACAGGCTGCCCAGTCAAGGAAGTAGAATCATGTTAGACTAAGGGACCCTCCCAGGCAACTAGGCTGAATTAGGGCTGTTGAAAAAAAAATTCGGTAAAATTTGGATTGGCAAAATTCGGTCTGTTTTAATTTGGGAAATGCCAAAGTCCGAACTCCCCTGCTTCAGATCCGTGGAATTCGGCGTGAGATTTGAGTTCGGGGGAAAATTCGGCCAAATAAAGCCATAAAAACTATATTCCAGCCATTCTGTGGCTGCAGGAGGCGCATTTTGGGGGGTAGAGCCCCCAAACTTTCAGTGTAGCTTCAGAGGAGCCTTCTTGCAAGAACCCCCAAGTTTTGTAAAGATGGGATCGGGGGGGCGAAATATGGGCCCTGAAATAGTTCCCCCCTTAATGTGCATTTTATTCCATTTACAGCACACATTCGAGCCATTCCGTGGCTGCAGGGGGCACATTTGGGGGGTACAGCCCCCAAACATTCAGTGTAGCTTCAGAGGAGCCTTCTTGCAAGAACCCCCAAGTTTTGCTTTACAAAACTTGGGGGTTCTTGCAAGAAGGCTCCTCTGAAGCTACGCTGAAAGTTTGGGGGCTGTACCCCAAAAAATGCACCCCCTGCAGCCACGGAATGGCTTGAATGTGTGCTGTAAATGGAATAAAAATGCACATTAAGGGGGGACCCCTTTCGGGGCCCATATTTCGGCCCTGATCCCATCTTTACAAAACTTGGGGGTTCTTGCAAGAAGGGACCTTTGAAGCTACACTGAAAGTTTGGGGACTCTACCCCCAAAAATGCGCCCCCTGCAGCCACGGAAAGGAGCGAATGTGCACACGCACCCCCCCCCCACAGGGATTTCTCTCACACACAAACAGATACTCTCTCTTTCTCTCCCCGGGCCGCGCAGCAGCTGGGCTCACGTGCTCAATCGTGACTGTGAAGAAGAAGACCCTGCTTGGCCACCGATTGGCCGCGGGAGAATGCTGCTTACTAACTGACGGTTATGCTGCTGTGCCGAACCCCGAATTTGCTGAATTTATTCACCGAACACCCCAAAGTCGCCGAATGTGGTTCCCCGTTTTCCCTCCTTTTTTGAGTTCGGTTCCATCCGAACTAAAAACCGCCGAATCGGGGAAATTCGGCTGTTTTTCGGTTCGGGATGAACCGAATCAACAGCCTATTCTAAACCTGCTCTTGTGCTGAGAAACCTGGCAGGAACTGCTATGACAGCTCTGCTCCACTCCACCATTCATGTCCAGCCAGGGATGGGTAATGTGTGCCAGGTCAGCTTGTTCATCCAGGAATGTCCTGGATGATGGATGTTCTACCATTTACTGACCTGGCATTCAACAACCAGATTTTGCATTATGTCAATATACTTGAATGTGATTTATCTATCATTTAAGAGCCAGACAAGCAACTGAGTAAAAACCTTGTTTCTTGGTAAACATCTTTTATTTAATACACAGTGGGTAGCCGTGTTGGTCTGTCTGCAGTAATAGAAAAGGACAAGAGTCCAGTAGCACCTTAAAGACTAACAAAAATATTTTTTTGGTAGGGTATGAGCTTTTGTGAGCCACAGCTCACTTTTTCAGTTATTTGGAAAAAGTTCCAACTTCTCAACCTGAAGGGTTTCCAAGACTATTAACTATAATAACCTAAAACATAACCCACATCATTAAAACAACAGCAAAATTATCAGTACAACAGAAGACAGTGTCAGAGGGTGGCCATGCTGCTCTACAGTAGAACAGCTAGATTCGGGTCCAGGAGCACCATAGAGACCAACAAGATTTTCAGGGCATGAACATTTGAGCTTTGACTCTCGAAAGTTCATATCTCGAAAATCTTTTTGGTCTCTAAGTTGCTAAAGGACCTGAATTTAGCCAGTCTAACAGAAGTATCTTGTCAGTATCCAGTCAATAGAATAGCCACAGAAATGTTTAGGAAAAAAATCTTACAAATATTAAAAGCCACAGGGGCACCCCCCCCCCATCACTCAAGCAAAAATTCAAGCCTGGATGAACAGGATCATTTTCACTTAATGTTTAAACAGCACCCAAGGTACGAGGAATGCCTTCGACAACTGAAGTGTCATGACTTACAACAAACTGAAAAGTGATCTCCAAAGATGTTATGGAACACAGTCATAGTGTGCTGTATTCATGATTTTGGTTCATTCCAACAGTCTTGTGAATGCTCCACTAGATATGGATGTCAACACTCACTGTGCCTTAAAAACGTTTGAAATGTGGATTGATTGTCAATTATGAAATGTCAATTATGAGTGTCATCACAAATGAAGGAGGGTCCTTAGCTCAGTAGCTCTTTGCACATTGGAAGGTTCTCAGTTTAATCCAAGGCATCTTCAGGCAGCAAGGCTAAGACAGACCTCCCTTTCAGATCTGGAAAGCTTTTGTTATTCCATGATTCACTGGTCTGCCTTAGCATAGGACAGCCTCTACACAAAACTGGGCTGTGTGAATCAGCTCTCAGCAACTTCTTAAATCTTTCTACACACACTTGGTTTAGCCTTCAACTGGTGGGTCATGCCCTGGTCTAATATATGTGTCACACCAGTCTCACCAATACCATTTAATCATTTTTTCTTGTTTTCTTAGTGGTTTGGGGGGCATGAGAAAGAAGCAAAGGAGAGATGTACACATTGGGCACCAGGGGAGAAAAGTTGGCCCCAGGTCTGAAAATGCTGAGTGTCTTAGACTGTCTAAAGCAAGTGGGAAGCATGGACCTGGGGTTTTCCTATGTGGCCAAGGAACAATTGCCTGATGAATCCACATCTGTGACCATTCCATAAAAGGATACATAAATTGATTTGAAACAATGCACTGTAAAATATAGATCGTTGATGTTGAACCATGTCAAAACCTAAGAGATCAGCATATATAGAATTTAACCTGAAGTAATTAACATGCATATTTGATTTATATCTATGTAACACTTTTCCAGGATTTTTTCAGACTGTATGATTTGAGTCTTAGGTTAGGTGTCAACTATAGGAAGTTCACATGATCAGAGACATCAAGGGTTACTCTTCTCCAAATAAATGTGACCCACCAACACCCTGTCAAACCACAGAAAGTCACTGTGGTGTAGTGGTTAGTGTGTTGGACTAGGACCTGGAGACCCAACTTTGAATGATGACTCTACCATGGTTGCTTACTAATTGAACTTGGGCCTGTCACTTTCTTTCAGCCTAACCTACTTCACAGGCTTGTTGTGAGGATAAAATGCAGACGAGACTGATGAAAACTGGTTTGGATCTCACTGGAGAGAAAAGCAGCACATAAATATCTAAAATTGCATCTATTGCTTTTTCTTAATCCCACCTTTTCTTCAAGGAATCCAGGGCAATGCATATGTATGTTCCTGCCTCCGGACACGGAGTAATGGATTTAAACGAAGAGAAAAGCGATTTCACCTAAACATTAGGTAGAACTTTCTGACGGTGAGGGCAGTTCGACGGTGGAATGCACTGCCTCTGGGGGGGCGGGTGGAGTCCCCGTCTTTGGAGGTCTTCTGTCGGGTGAGCTTTGATTGTGGGATCCTGCATGGCAGGGGGTTGGACTTGATGGCCCTTGTGGTCTCTTCCAGCCTTGTGTGATTTTGTGATTTGTTTTTATCCTCACAGCAACTCTGTGAGGTAGGTTAGGCTGAGAGTGACTATCCAAGGTCCCCTAAAGAGCTTTATGGCTGACTGGATTTGAACCTAGGTCTCCCAATCCTAGTCCAGAACTGTGGCCACTAAACCACATTTGCTATATACTACTCCTGCGTATATGACAAGTATTTGTTATTTATAGTAATATAAATGGGCTGTAAGTATTGAACACATGAACACATGAAGCTGCCTTCTACTGAATCAGACTCCTGGTCCATCCAAGTCAGTATTGTCTTCTCAGACCGGCAGTGGCTCTCCAGGGCCTCAGGTCTTTCGCATCACCTACTCAGTCTTTCACATCACCTGCTTGCCTAGTCCTTAACTGGAGATGCTGGGGATTGAACCTGGGGCCTTCTGCATGCCAAGCTGATGCTCTGCCACTGAGCCACGGCCCCTCCCCAGTGTTAATTAGCCTTAACATTTGCCCAGCCTCAGTGGGCACTAATCCCCTCCATTCCTTTGCTCTCAAGGGAACAGCAAGGGGGGGAATGGGGGGGATGATGTCACCACATTGAGTGACCCTCTAGGACAGTGATTCTCAGCAGGTCATGGTGAGCCACATTTGCAGTTCCCATCAACCAAAAGAGCCACGTGCTTACTGCACATGCCCCGGGCACCACCCTGGACACACACACACAAACAATAATATATATTATAACCTTCTTCGTTACCAGGGTGCTTCTGAGCATCTACAGTTGTCTTTCCCCACTACTAGGAGCTTTGTTTAAGGGTTTGCATTCAACAGGAGTATGCCCCATTCTGCCCTGACTGGGACGGCCCAGGCTAGCCCGATCTTGTAAGCTGTCAGGAGCTTGATATAATTGCACAACCTTGACATAGTTGTCATAGGCAAGTTGGTTTGTCTTTCAAAAAGAAAGCAGTTTTATTTTGAGCCCATAGTCATTATGAAATTATGCCAGTTTTTAAAGAAATTGTGTACTTCCTGGAACATAGGGCAGGTGCCATGGGGAACAGTGCTCAGAAGAGTCACAAATGGCTCCTGCGCCACTGAGTATCACTTTTCTAGGAATTACTCTAATCTCTATGGTCTTTGCCATTGAGTGAATACCACTGCTCTAGGAAATGCTCTAATCTCTATGGTCTTTGCCACTGAGTATCACAGTTCTAGGAATTACTCTAATCTCTATGGTCTTTGCCACTGAGTGAGTGTCACTGCTCTAGGAATTACTCTATGGTCTTTGCCACAGAGATTGGGAGAATGCCTCCAGTATCACTCAACACCATAATGTCACTTCCAAGTCTTCACTCACTCTTTGTGCACTGCTCCCCACCCCCATGTCCTGCTCCCCAAAGCTCCCAGAATTGGCAAGCACAGGCCTGGCTCCCCTTCCATGAATTAACATGATCAGTCAGCCAAGCCTTTCATGACACATTTAAATCTGGCCCCTGGTCAACGAGACCCATCATGAGCAAAGATCCTGGAAGTCTTACAAGACCTGCCGTCATGAGATGCAGTAGCTCCCGTTGCTTTGCAAAACATTTTATGTGGCAAGCAGATCAGAAGCACAAGCAAGCTGAAGGTGATTTTATTTTTTCATTATTTTATTAGGTTTCTAATTAGGTTTATTAGGCACAGGCCAGGCTCAGGACAACTAACCACTAACCACAACCACAATACCATAATGTATACATTAAAACAATTATATACACACACACACACACATATAAACTTTAACATTCAAATTAACAAAAACTAAAATGGCACTCTAACAGTGCATCCCTCATTATGTCATATTATGCTGGATGGGAAGTGGAAAGGAAAGGGAGCCTAGCTGCTGTAAAACCATTGCTGCCCGCAGCCATAGGACCTGGCGGAACATCTCTTATTTTACAGGCCCTGTGGAACTGAGACAGGTCCCACCAGGCCCAGGTTTTGTTTGACAGAGAGTTCCACCAGGCTGGAGCCAGCACCAAAAAAGCCCTGACCCTGGTTGAGGACAGGCCAGATATTTATCGGGCCGGAGACCACCAGGAGCAGAGTGTAATGCTCTGGGGTGTGTGTGTAATGCTCTGGGGGGTGTAGCAGGAGAGGTAGTCCCAAAGGTCCCAGACCATTTAGGGCTTTAAAGATCAAAACAAAACCTTGAACCAGGGGGTCCCTGTAAGGACCTGTGCCGCTGCATTCTGGACTAGTTGCAGTTTCCAGAGCAATTTCAAGGGTAGCCCTGCGTAGAGTGAGTTACTGTAGCCTAATCTGGAGGTGATTGTTGTGTGGATCACAGTGGCTAGGTTAGGGTGGGACAGGTAGGGGGCCAGCTGCCGGACTTGGCAAAGGTAGAAAAACGCCATCCTGGGTCCCCAAGGACAGGGAGCTATCCAGGATCACCCCTAGATTCCTGACAGAGGAAGCTGGTATGAGTTGAACCCTGTCAAAAGACAGGGGCTGGTTTCCCTCCCTGGGTCACCCTGGCTCAGCCACAGGACCTCTGTCTTTGATGGATTCAATTTCAGATGACTCTACTTTAGCCATTATTCTACAGATATCAAAATCAATGCATCGTTTGTATTACAGTCTAACATAATACCAATGGATTTTGAGCTGAAGAGTTTGAAATGTATTTTGTTGTCTTGTACCAAAGGGGAATATTTCATATCCCCATATCTGAGGAAAGGAGGGTCTTTCCTTCTGAAAATGAATTGTAATTTTTGCATATTAAATTTGTAATTATTAATTAAAAAGTCAGGCCAATAAATTATTTGCCAGCATTGCAAACATTTGTACCAGCATGTCACCAAACACATATCAGTTTGGCCTTTCCTTTGTTCTAGTCAATGGCTGTCTGTAACAGGCTGCAACAGCAATTGATAGCTCAGTTTATGTTTTCTGGTTCTTCAGCACTAACTGGCTTCTAAAAATATAAAAGGGCAGTGTTTATCATAGTGAAATCCTAAGCAGAGATGTGTGTATGTGTAAAGTGCTGTCAAGTCGCAGCTGACTTATGGCGACCCCTTTTTGGGGTTTTCATGGCAAGAGACTAACAGAGGTGCCTTCCTCTGCATATCAACCCTGGTATTCCTTGGTGGTCTCCCATCCAAATACTAACCAGGGCTGACCCTGCTTAGCTTCTGAGATCTGACGAGATCAGGCTAGCCTGGGCCATCCAGGTCAGGGAAGCAGAGATACACTCTTCTAAATCCTTTGAAATCAACATACTTAAAAATGTGTGATTCTGTTTAAGATTTCATTGCTCCATCTGTACCGTTCAGAGCCACCAAGAGGGGGGGGCAATCCCCCAGGCTCAGGTCAGCTGGAGGGCTCCTGAAGCCAGCCTCATCCTGCATTCAGAATGTATCTCCAATTATTTTACTTCCAATGCAGTTTGCACCGCAGCCACCAGGGGTACCGGGCAGATAAGAGCACAGTAAACAGAGGTAATGCTGACTATCTGCTCACCGTGCCTTTCTGCATAGTTTACCACAAGGAAGTAAACACTTGCATATCGTGCTAAACTGGGGTTGCCAGCCTCCAAGTGGGGTCTGGAGATCTCCAGGAATTATAACTCCAGACCACAAAGATCATTTCCCGTGAATTAAATGGCTGCTTTGGAGATTGATTTCTATGACATTATACCCCCTAGGGTTGCCAGCTTTGGGTTGAGAAATACCTGGAGATTTTGGGGGTGGAGCCTGAGGGGGTGTGGTTTGGAGAGGGGAGGGACTTCAATGTCATAGAGTCCAATTGCCATTTTCTCCAGGTGGCCATTTTCTCCAGGTGAACTGAGCTCTATTGGCTGGAGAACAGTTGTAATAGCAGGAGATCGCCAGCTAGTACCAGGAGGTTGGCAACCCTGTACTCCATTGAGGTCCCCCTCCTCCAGAAATCCTGCCCTCTCACCCCCAACACCTCCATGGATTTCCCAAACCAGAGTTGGCCACCCTTTGGTAAACCAATTGACCAAGCCACAGCTCACGGCTGCTGCAACAGTCATTGCCTGGCCACAGCCTCCTCACAAGGCGTTTGTTTCCAGCGGTTCGTTTCCCTCCTCTTTTCCTTCCACCCAGCTCTGTAGTTTTTTTTGCTCAGCCAGATTGTGCAAAGGAGTTAGTATATTGTAGAAAATACAACCACCTTTCCTCTTTTCATAATTTCCCTTTCTCTTTTGCACACTTTCCCCCTCCTTCATTTTCCCTCCTTCCTTTTATGATCTGCCTTCGTTTTGTTCTGCTCCCTTGTAGTTTTTCTCTCCCCTGGTCCCATTTGTCCGTCTTGGTGTCAATTCCTGCTCATCCCTGGTCAGCAATTAAGAACATACTTAATAGTAATATAACAGCAAACTTATTCATGTTATGAATGGACTGGGGGGAGTTAATGATCTATCAAAGTATTAAAAGGAACCCGCCCTTTTATGTACATGGTAATGGAGTGTTATGATGATGTGGGCTGTAGTTCATGTCATAATAAATGATTAGTAAGTAAATCAGTAAGAAATCTCTTTAAGTCTACCCTTATATTTTAACCTAGCACAAAAGCAGGGACAAACTGGGTATGTAGTGGTGCTGGATGTGAAGTACTTAGATCACACACACTGATTTTGGTGACATTTTCTGAAAAGATTATGTCATTTGTCATATAACACAAAGCTTAGGCCTTTTCCACATGCACAGCTCACCGCAGATGTTCCCAGTGGTCAAATCATGTGGCTTGGAAATGCTTTGTGGGAAATCATTCCGCACCCTTCCTTTCCCCCCATAGTTTTTGTGTTTTTTCCCCTTGTCATTTCAGTTGTATATATTCTGCATGGTACTGCAATAAAAGTCGTCTTCCTGGTGGGGGTCAGATATGACCCGTGACGTGGTTGACAGCGCAGGACCATTCTCTTTTTTTATTTTTCTGCAGGCTCTTTAGGGCTACTGCCCAGTCGCGTTAAACTTCCGGCTGAAAATGGATTTCCAAACCCAGAGCACCCGTGCAATACGTTTAGGAACACCTGCATGTTTTCAACACCCCCCAACACTAAAATCTTGAGCCACATTGTCGTTTCAAGTTAGCTTTGCTTTGTCCTAACACATTAAAAGTGGCCAGTGCAGGCTGATATCATCAGTGAACTGTCACACCTTTGCTAATACAGTCCAATTTTCTCTCCCCCCGCCCAGTAGTATTTTGTTTTCTTGGGAGATCTAAGTGGATGCAATTTGGGGGGGGGGAGTTGAAACTGGGTAGTAGTTGAGCATCCTGTATTCAGACTGCCCAGATTGTTGTCCTGTAATAAACCGTAATGTGTTTACGTGTATTTACAGAACTTGTAGCAGTTTGCTTTTTTCTTTATGTGCGTTCTGACTCTTGAAGATTTAAGTAGCTGTCCGCTTCATTACCCACAGGAAAACACCAAGTACCTACTCCCACTTCCTAGCGCTCAGCAACACTAGCCCGGGCAATACATGCTGGATGACTTAGGTGTCCTAGTGCTAACTTATTTATCACGGATCATTAAAAAAATTAAAAATAGCACAGGAAATGGGGGGAGGGCAACAACAACAATACCAGAAATAATCCGGGGGGGGGGCTGGCTGGCTCCTCCTCCGTGCAGCGAACACCTAGAGGAGGGGAGAGAGCTGCAGCAGCGAATCCCTCAGGTCTGCTTCGCCGTCTTCTTTCCGCCTTGCCCCGCCGCCCTCTTCATTCACACCAACCTCCCACCAACACACCGACGCGGGTGGAGAGAGAGGGAGGGAGGGAGGGGGAGGACGGTGGGGCTGCGGAGGGGGGCTGGCTGGCTGGCGCCTCCCACGGCCGGTTCCTTCTCTGCTGTCGCTGCCTCCACTTGGGCTAGGTGAGACGGTACCGGGACGGAGGAGGGCTGAAAGGGGGAGGGGAGGAGGAGGAGGAGGAGGAAGAAGAAGAAGAAGGGGGGAGGAAGAGAGCAGAGAGGGAAGGGGGGGGGGAGCCCGTGTGGCTGCCGTGTGTCGCTCTCGCTCCCTCACAGGGGCGTGGACAAGGGCTGGCAAACCAAAAGTTGGGGGAATTTCACTCGTGCCCTGAAAGCCAGCTCTGAAACGGATGCGGGGAAATCATGCTTCAAATGCTCAGGAACAAACCAGAAGAATAAACGAAGAGGAAATGTCTCGCAAACCAAACAGAAGAAAACGTGTAGAAATAAAAAAAATAACACGAGGCATTTGACAGCATGAAACGATGTAAACCTCTTGTGCGGAAAAGGCCTTGGACTTGTGTATAATAATCAGTAAGGAAATGGCAGAGCAGTTCTCACTAGAAATCTATCTTATGGTCTCGTTTTACAATTCAAACACACAGGGATTGCAGATTGCTTGCATTTCAGTATTTCCAAAGGCCTCCTAGAGATGCAGCGGAGAGGGTTCCTGCATCAGGCGGAGTTCGTTTAAAGCAAGCATTTAAATTAGGTGAAATAAACCCTCCTTATTGCTTGCTGTTAATCATGAAAGCATAGCATAGCCAGCGGTGGTTTTTGTTGCCTCTGGGCTCCTCCAAACAGGGCAGTGTCCGGCAGAAACGCAACGCCGCCTTGGCTGGGAGGCCTGGGGGGGGGGGCTACTGTCGGGCGGGGGGCTTCTCTCCACGGGCCACCAGGCAGCCCCCGCCGTGCTCGGCAAGTGCAAAACTCTGCCGCCTCTGCGCCCCCCGCCGCTTCTGCCTCTGGGATGCGGCAAACAGCCCGGCAAAGGTTGCTTCCCTCTGGCCCCCCGGGGGGGGGGGCAGGAAACACACCAGCTTTCCAGAGATGGGGGAGGGGGCAGCCTAGGGAAGGCGGGACTTCCAGGTCCTTGGGCGAGAGGACGAGCTTTTTCCAGATGTGTACAGCTGTATTCCAACCACACCTGAACAGGCATCGCTGGCCTTTCTACGGGAGGGCTCTTTCTCTATCATAGCAATGCCTTTGCAAAACGGAACATGCTCTTCTGGCCACCCTTTATCACCCACCAGCTCATCGAGCCTAGGGAGAACAGGGACCTCAGTGGCCTCTAAAGCCATAGAGTCCACCCTCCAAAGCCATTTTCTCCAGGGGGACTGGTCTCTGTCGTCTGGAGTTGTAATTCCGGGAGGTCTCCAGCTGGCAACCCTATTGGTGGGGTAAATCCCCACTTCTCACGGATGCAATTATGTCTAAATGTTTTAGGAGCCATACCATTGTGGAAGGACAGTGGGCTACTTCTGGGCAGTGATGGCCCAGCGTTCGTGGTGGAGGGAGGCCACCTGCCAGTCGGAACACACAGACACACCTGAGGAATTTGGAGGAGGGAGGCCAGCAAAGACATAGCCAGGTGCCTCCTTCTGGACCGGCAGGACCGGGCCATGGAAGGCAGGTTGCCCTCCCAGGAGAGCTGGGCAGTGGGAGGCAGGGGGCCACCACACATCAGGACCTAGGTCAGCTCATGCTCACATGACATTCTCCAATCTCCAGGTGTGTTCTTTACAATTGTTTTTATTTGTTTTTGTTTTTTAACTGCTGATTTTCAACCTGTCTCCTTCCCCCTCCTCTGCCACCATCTCTCCTTGTGGGTTTGTTTCTTCTATGCTTTTAATGTTTAAATGATAAGATATTTAATGGAATATCCTTCCAGCTTGGTCTGGGCTGCCAGAGAAAAGGCAGGTTACAAGGCTGCAATATGACTCATTGCTAGGACCTCACCCGACTTCCTGCGGAGCAGCACAAGGCTTGTCCAGTTGGATCCGCTCAAAGGGGGCATTCTCATCTCCAGTCTTGGCTGGCTGGATGCCCATGGGAAGCTCAAGAAGCAAGGAATGGGAAAGCAGCCCCCTCCTGGTCATTTGCCCCTGGTAATTAGCAGGGTGCAGACTGTTTGAGACCAAGGAATGTGTTGTGGAAAGCGTGTGGGCATCTGCCAGCCTGCATCTCCATGCAGAACCTGTGCATGGGGTGGGGGGGAGGGAGAAGGGCATGAAGTGACATCATGGCCTTAATGGTTCCCTTCCCCTCCCCAGCCAGTGGCATTCCATAAAGAGGAATAGGATGGGGAATAAGGCAGTGACAGAACAGTACTTTGAAAGCTACACATTAAGAGGGAGAGCCCCTGATTGGCCACATCCACACATTCCACAGGCAGGTTGTTTGGGCCTTGGCTGCCATAGCTAACTGCATGAAACCAAGCATCTCTCTCTGCATTGTCCAGCACAACACCTGGCAATAATCAAGGCCCCCAAAACCATCCAACGCTGGGTCAGATGTTCAGAACAAGGAAGAGAATGGGGAGGGGAGATAACATTTTCCAGCCCCCTGGCCAGAGCAGGGTAGAGATATCTCTGAGAGGGGGAAACAATGAATCGGATTGCCAATCTCCAGGTGTGGAGGAGAAAATAGACACCACTGTACTAGTATCAAAGGATAAGAAATTCAGTACAGGAGCGAAGAATACTTATAAGTGCAAACAAATATTTATATGCTACCGTGTCTAATACAATACGCACTTCATAAATATACAAAAAGAACCATTCATACAGTTATAACACACATACACAAAATCATCTCTAGGATGGTGGTGAATGGAAAAAGTTCAATAAAAGGTGCAGTTTCTCTCAAGATATGCTCAACAGTCTTCTGTATTCATCCCATGCAGGTAAGTAGAGGTAATAAATATTAATTCAGGAGGAATAACTTCATGGAGGATACGGCCGTTTCAAATTCTTGACAATTTGAATTCTTCATCAGTCCTTCAAGCATTTTCCTCTTATATTGCACATCTTGATAATAAATTACAAGGTGCTGGATATAGTTCAGCTCCCACGAAGGGTAACATTCACAAATGTAGCCATGTATGCGACGTGAGTTTCACTGGCATGCATCAAACCACCAAGTTGGCGTCCCAACATGGTCGCGGCGGCTCGTGCGCGCCCCCCGCCCCGCGGAAGCCGCTCGCAAAACAAGAGACGCCCCCCTCCCCATCTAGGAAAATGCTCGGCGGAGCCCTGGGAACAGGCTCCGCCGCCTGATTCTGACAGCTCTTAGGGCCAATAGCGTAACGTTGTATTTGCATGAACCTGAGCCCTTTTCTAGGCTGCTTTCCATTGCGCGGTGATCCTTCCTGCCCCTTTGATCCGCCCGCCTGCCCTGCTGGTGCTGCTGCCTGTGCCGGTGATTGGTCTTTGCTTATTTGTGCATCTGCTTATTTTGTGAATGGGTTTTTTGCCCATTCTCAGGTCACTGGTGTGTGTGTGTGTGTGTGTGTGTGTGTGTGTTACAGACGCCTTCTACCCACCCCCATCAAAAACTGAGATCTTGTGTCTTGAAAGGAAAAAAGAAAAAACAGTCTTCGCTCCAAACTGAAATAATAGCAGAAAAAACACGTTTCCTGTCTCGAGCAGTTAATAAATTCTTACTGCTCTCATTATAGTCAATACTGTTTATTACCATAAGTCACTTGCAATACATTCAAAGAAAACAAGAGATTATTAATTTCATATATATTAACTCAGAAAAATGATGCAGCCATGGGACCTTCGCCTTTAGATGAACTACACAGGAAAATTATTCTACATTCCTCCAAAAATCCAGGCATTTCCCCCTACACTGTCAGGCTGAAATTTGGCTCTCCTTGGTGAGGAGTGACCAAGTCCCATCAGCTTAATTTTTTCTTTTGAACTAGAGGTTATTTGCTGCTTGTAATTCCCCCCTCCCCCTTTGCACAAACAGACCAGACGTTAAATACCTCCCCTTTCCAGTTTCAATTACCTCAAAATTCAGAAATATCCCATAAGTTGTGCCATTGCTGATCTATTTAAAAGTTGATTTGTGTTAATTAAACTGTGAAGTTTCAGTCGTCCCCATTTTACTTTTGCACCTAAGCCATGACAAGTTGAAGTAAAATCTCGTCTGCGGAATCGATGCCTTCAAGAAAAATGGCTGCTGTGAGGTTCCAATAGCAGAAAGGTTTTTTTCCTCATTTGTTCTGCTGGACATGTGAGTGCCTCCGATCTGGGCCTGCAGTGGTGTGGCAAAAGCCCCAGTTTGGGAGTCTTAGCTGGCCCAGATTCTGTGTTCCTTACAGGGTGTGGTTACTACTGCTAAAATCAAATTATATGAGGCCATGACAGTCTTGTCTGATGCCAAATACAAACAGGATATTTAGACGTCCATGGTTTGAGCTGTAAAAATGCAGATGCTGATGTTTGTATCACATTTTTTTCCTGGATATTGAGTCCTTGGGAAGACTCTCCGCTCTCTCTCTCTCTCTCTCTGTGTGTGTGTCCTGTGCTACCTATTTCTTTTGTCTATGTAGTGGAAGAGGTCTTTTGGAGAGGAGGTCTTTTGCACTCTGGCACAGATATATTCAGTAGTCTTGGGCTAGTCGTTTATTGTTCCTTCTGGATGCATCAGGAAGACATTATGTAGATGTGCATGTTACAAGTGATTGGGAAAGCTTGCCTTCTCCCACTGAGTTCAGAGTACATCTTCATCAGCGGGTTTTGTCGTTCCTATGCTCAGGGAGGCAGGATAAAAAAAAACCTTTGCTTCCTGTCACATGTGCTAGAACCGCCCTCTGATATCCAGTTCTCTTCCTGCCTTAGAGGGAGAAGCAGCATTTGTGGTTAGCTCTGTAGCAAACCTTCTTTCCTAGCCTTTGCACTTCAATAATTATTCCTGTCTAACTTTATTTCTGTGTTTTTTCTTAGTCCTAATCTTGGTCTTTGTGCACCCAGCAGCCTTTTCCTCTTGTATCTACTGTTTTCCCTCGTCTTTCCCTCTGTCTCCCCTCCCCTCCCCCCTCCTCCGTTTACAATATGTCTGAGAGTGGAGATAGGGCTTCAGAGGAATTAATGTCAGCAGATGAGGAGCAAGTTGAAGGACTCCTCCCCACCCCCGACAGCTTTCCCTAGCAGCGTCCAAGAGCCGCAAAGGGGAAAAATGGGCGAATCAGAGCCTCCAGCCAGGAGACGTTCAAAACAGTGCGAAAAAGATGCGCACAGACAAGATGGCCACCACAACTCCCCGTTCAGCCTCTAGAGGTTACGAGGGCAAACTTGATCCCAGTGATGCCGGCTCCTCTGGAGTTCATGCGACTGGGACTACCCCAGGTAATGTTGAAAATGTTCATTTTTTAATTGCAGAAGGGGGGGAGGGCAACTTAAATCTGATAAATTTAATGCGGCGGGCATTAAGAGAGGTGTTTGCCCAAATTAGCGACCATTCTTGTGGGGACGTCACAAGATCCAGAGCCTCATCCCCGGGTTTCAGGGCTTCCATCCACTCTGACTCAGAACGTGGGGAATGCTCCAGCGACACACGCCATGCCTGGCCAACTAAGGCAGCAAGGAAGGCACCATTGTCCTCTTCCAGCAGGAAAAGGTCCCCTTCTCCCTCTTCTAGCGATAGAGAAGAGGGTGAGTTCTCCTCAGGAGAAGACAAGGAGGAGGAGGAGACTCAAAATCAGGAACAACAATCCCAGTTATTTGCCGGGGAAGATTATCAGGCGTTCCTGAGCAAGGTATTGGCAGCCTTAGATCTTCATGAGGATGAGGACTCAGAGGCTTCTGAGAGTAAGGCTACGTTTAGGGGCATGAAGGAATTCTTCATCAGACTGAGGACCCATACCTGGGCTGTGCCTTTTCCTGAATACTTTGAGGACCTTCTCAAAAATGAATGGGAGAAGCCTCTCTCTAACAGAAAGCTCCCCACTGCTGTTAGAAGAATGTATAATCTAGAGTCCCGAGCTTCTAACCTCCTTCAGGTTCCCTTAGTTGAAGCACCAGTCGCCGCTCTGCAATCCACTGGCTTACTTTCTGAGGATGGGACTGGCAACATCAGGGACCCTAGATAGAAAAGCTGATTATGCTATCAAAAAGACCCATGAGGCTTTGGCCGTATCCATAAAAGCATCGGCTATGGCAGCATTGGTGGCTCGGGCATCCATCATGTGGATCAGAAAAATAATTGACCTGACTCCACAAGATAATAAAAGGGTTCTGAGTGGTCTTAACAGAGTTCTGAAAGCAGTAAATTTTATGGGGGACGCCACTCTTGATTCCATGACTATGTCAGCCAGGGCACTGGCAGTTTCCTCTATTTCTAGGAGGGCACTTTGGCTCTGGTCCTGGTCAGCTGACTTCAGTTCCAAATCCATCCTGTTGGGATACCCATTCGAGGGTGATCGGCTCTTCGGCTCTAAACTAGAGGACATACTAGTCTAGATGAAAGACAAGAAAAAGCCCTTGCAAAAATACATAAAGAAAGAAGGTAAGACCTCTTACTCTTCTTCCTTTCGTCCCTTCTGAACCTCTCACACCCTGGCAAGGGGCAGAGCGGACAACAGAAGGAACAACTGGAATTCTGGAATGGCCCCAGGTTTAACAAGGGATTCCAGCCACAACAACACTTGGACAAGTCCAACAGATTTAGTGAGAAATCCAGGAAACAATGACTGCTGGGACAGTCCGGTGGGGGGAAGACTCCGGCTTTTTGCCAATACCTGGGACTCCCTTCACCCAGACACTTGGGTGCAGAAGATTATTCACGAGGGATACAGCCTAGAACTATGCAAATCCCCCCCAAACCGCTTCTTTCTCTTCCCCTCCTCTTCCAAACCGGACAAAATAGCCCGCAATCAAGCAGCCATAGACCACCTGCTTCAAATCAGGGCAATCGAACCAGTCCCCCAGACAGAACAGTGTGCCACGGTATACTCCGTTTTCTTTACCGTTCTGAAGACAAACGGAGATTGGCACGCAATCCTAAATCTAAAGCACGTCAACAAATTTATCCGGCTCAAACGTTTCAGGATGGAGACACTCAGGTCCATCATAGAGGCACTCCGTCCCCAAGCGTTTCTGACGTCGATAGACCTGACAGAAGCGTATTTACACATCCCCATCTATCCTGAGCACTGAAAGTTTCTCCGCTTTGTGTACAACCTCGATCACTATCAGTTTCGGGCCCTCCCGTTTGGTCTCATCGGCCCGAGGGGCTTTACCAAGGTCCTGGTGGCATTGGTGGCTCACCTGAGAGAGGTAGGGATCCACATCTTCCCATATTTAGACAATATCCTGGTGAGTCCCTCATGTATTTTTGAGCATGTATTTTTGAACATTGACTGATGTGAACTGGGCGACTTGAGAAACTAATCGAGGCTGATGAAGCCTTAGGTGAAACGCAATGAATACCATGGATCTGCGTTCCTTCCTCTAATCTGGTTCTGAACAATTTGGAGTCAGTTGTGGTCCCCACCGGACATTTGGCATTACCCTTTTAAGGGAATATCAAGAAACAGATGAAGCTGGGCGCTTTATTTTGAATCTACGGACACTATTAGTATCAGTAAGCTGAATAGCTTGATAAATGTATCTGGTGGTGACTATTTGTTGTAAATATTGTATATAGTACACTTTTGTTGTTCAGCACCATTGTTTATGTGCATAGTCCTTGTCTGTGGATTGTTGTTTTGAATACACTTGATACTGTTTGATTAATATTGAGCCTATTGTTGTAATTTGTATGGAATTATCCTAACTAGATGTAGCTGTGGAGGAGGGCATTTTTTGCTGTTGCAGACTTCTGGTTCCCCAACAGGAGACCAGGATCCTACAAGACTCCCAAAATGTTATGAAGAGCGATCCAGCAGTAGCGCTATCAGCCAGCATCACGCCAGTCTTACCTGGATTCAGCTTCAGCTCTTTCTCCCTCAGCTATTTGACCATCGCATTTGGAAACTGGGCTAGGGCAGAGACAGCAGCCATGGGGGGGGGGGGGGCTTATTCAGGATAATAGTTAGCTAGGTGTCAACAGTATATTATATAATCATAGACTCACATAGTTGGAAGAGGCCATACAGGCCATCTAGGAGCAGCCTAAAGCATCCCTGACAGGGGTTCGTCTAGCCGCTGCTTAAAGACTGCCAGTGAGGGGGAGCTCACCACCTCCCTAGGCAGCCGATTCCACTTCTGGACCACTCTTACTGTAAAAAAACCACTTTCTCCTCATAATCCAGCCGATTCCTTTCTGCCCGTAATTTATACCCATTATTGCAAGTCCTATCCTCTGCTTCCAACAGGAACAGCTCTCCTGCCCTCCTCTAAGTGACAGACCTTCAAATACTTAAAGAGAGCAATCATGATCCTCTCAACCTCCTCTTTTCCAGACTGAAAATTCCCAGTTCCCTCAGCCTTTCTTCATAGGGCTTGGCTTCCTAACCATCCTAGTCACCCTCCCCTGCGCCCACTCCATGCTGCCTACATCGTTATTGAAGTGAGACCTCCAGAACTGCACACAGTACTCCCGGTGCAAGTTGACTGATGCAGTGTATGACTATGACATCTTGTGATTTGGATGTCATGCCCCTGTTGATACACCCCAAGACCACATTAGCCTTTTTTGCCGCTGCATCAGAGTGTGTGAATAAGTATGGGGGAGACAGAATCATTGTCTGTGCGGAAATTTGTTTCATTAATTCAGGAGTCCCCGCCCTTTTTGAGCCTGTGCGCAACTTTGGAATGTTTAGAGGAGATGGTGAGTCCCTCCCACCCCAACATGGCTGCCTGGGTAGGCGGAGCCAAAGGCAATACCTCCCTCCTAGCTTTGCAAAAGACTTTGCAGAAGGGAAATAAAAGGAAGTGAAGGAAAGCCAGAGGGAGGGGGGAGGCAGAAAGAGAAGGGAGAATAAAAAGAATGGGGGACTGGAGCCACACCCAGTCTAAGGGAAGCCCAGGCGATTCCTGGCCCTCCTGGTCCTGCAGTGGTTGCGATTGCAGGTATAGAAAACCCTTTTGTTTCAACAAAGGCAGCCACAGTAATGAGCCCTGCCTCACAATGTCCCCACCTACTCGGTTAAAGTCTGGGGGCACCAGGGTGCCACTTTGGGGAATCCTACATCCATTCGTTCATCCAGTGCATACAGTCTTCAAGATCGCCCAGTAAGAAAGGGAAAAAGAGCTTCAGTGGTCCGCAGTTCCGCGTGCCGGAGGGGGCAGTCCGGAGTCCGTCCGGGGGCATCCGTCCCTGGCAGTTGGTGTCCCTGTTCTGCTTTGGCTTTGAAAAAAATGCTGGGCGGGGTGACCTCTTAGGACTGTTCTTCTTCTGCCTCTTCCCCCACCCCACCCCAGTGACACAGTTAAACCTCTGCGCATGATGTGGAGGTGGATGCATCTCATCCCTTATGCCCATGCCTGAAATATGCATACAGACATATTTTAGAAACTCAGAGGCACCGTTTTCTGTTGTATCTTTAACCAGATGGACAAACTCTTTGCTTTTGAAACAGAACAACAACTTCATTTAGGGCCAATCTTCATGCTATGAAGTGCTCGTGTTTTTTTGGGGGGGGGGCAGCAGAAGAAATTGCATTGGATATGTGGTGGGAGTTTTGTGCCTCCCAGTTACATGCCGACCCTTTGCTGCCTGTAACTTCAGATCACAGGGAGAAGCAACTCCCCTCCCCGCAACTGTTTTCACATCCTCAAAAATTGCCTTTTGGAGCCACTACTGGCCTCACTGCAAAAACTACATTACTCGCATGGCTACACACATTTTTCACAATGGAGCCAAGAGCGACATCACGGGGAATTTTGGGGATGCAGAAGCTGCATGGGAGGGAAGGCTGAATTGCTTCTCCCCAGGCAGCGTGGTTGTTGCAGAATGTGGCTGGCATGCATCTGGGAGGCACAAAACTCCCAAATCTGACCCAAAGGCCTCATTCTGTCCCCCCTCATACACAGGGGCTTGTAACACAGAGGTTGGTCTTTATGCAGCAGGGAGAGAGAGCAGGGTTTGAAAGAGAGGGGTGGGCATTAGAAGGACCAGAGCGAAACTTTCTGTTTTCACCTGTGATGATGACGGACAGTCTGTGATTGTCAATTGCCCTTCCTTGTTCCACTTGTTAGCATCGCCCTTGAAAAACAAGCCATAAGAGATTCTGCAACCTGTTTTCATTCTGAGCAGGATTTTTGTGTTAAGACTTCCCAGTTCGTACCACCAGGATTTCCATCTCTGATTCTTATGTTAAGCACTGCATAAAAAGAGAAGGCAGACAAAAAATTGTTTTGTCTGGAGGTAAGTGTATCCCACAATAAATCCAGGAGTATTCTCCCCCCCCCATGCAAATGGCATAGAAAATTGGCACGTTTCCTCTGCCTTTTTACAATCTTGCCACAGACAGTAAAGTTTATTGCACATAATCATATAAGTTGGAATTGCAAAACTCATTCCAATATGAAATCATCATGCATCTGACTGGAACAGAGAGACTCCAATCAGGCAACTAGTTTTTGTCCACATGCCCACTGGTAACTCGCTTGGTGTCACTGTGATATGGCCCAATCTGATATTTCCTTAAAATTTAGACTTCTACTTTTCAGGATTTCACACAGTGAGCATATCAGACACGTGGCATTTAAATATAATTGACAATCACCTCTTGCATACCTGTCATAGAGACATTTGTCACTCTAGATCAGGGCTCCCCACCTTTTTGAGCCTGTGAGCACCTTTGGAATTCTGGCACAGTGTGGTGGACGCAGCAACAAAACAGCTGCCAAAAATGGCTGTTGCAGGAAGTGGAGTAGGGTTGCCAGCTCTGGGTTGGAAAATATCTGCAACCATTGGGGGTGGAGCCTGAGGAGGGCGGGGTTTGGAGAGGGGAGGGACGTCATTGGGACATAATGCCATAGACTCCACCCTCCAAAGCAGCCATTTCCTCCAGGGGAACTGAGCTTGGTCATCTGGAGATCAATTGTAATAGTGGGAGATCTCCAGGTGCCACCTGGAGTTTGGCAACCCTAAGGTGGAACCAGCCACAAAATGGCTGCCACCGCCTACCTTCAGTCACACAGTGAAAATCCTTGCGCTGTGTTAGAACCGGCCACCAAAAGCAACATTTTAAAAAAATCTACACCGCCAATCAAATCTCCAGTGGGCAACCAGGAGCCTTGCTGGGCAAAAGCCCCACCCACTTTCAGAAAACACTTGAAAACACATCAGGAAAGGTGTCAGTAGGTGCCATGGTACCCACAGGCACCACGCTGGGGACTCCTGGTCTAGACCCTGACACATCAGGGATGAGAGAGAACTGGCACACAATCTGGTAACACAGAGAAGGTGCAAACCTGGTGACCCCTTCCTTGCCTCCCCCTGCATCCCATTCCCCCTGGGGCAGGTCTAGGGCAGCCACCCTGGTGGGGAGAAGGATCAGCGTTGCCTGTGTTGATCTGTGTTCTGGTGAAGTCCTTCCACTGTGCCATTTCATTAAAATGCCACCTCTCCGTGCACTTAGGACGACTCAAAGCATTTAAAATGGCTTCCTCCATGACTTCTGTCGTGGTCTCAGGAATTTCCTGGTTTGCAGATAGCAGTTTAAAGAATTACCACACTGCAGGTTCAGGCCAGGAAGGACTCCACACTTTTGCCTTTCTGCAGAATGTATAAAATAGGATTGTTCAGGAAGGCATTTTTATAAAGGGAATAGGTTTATAACTTTAATGTTGGTGAAAAAATTCAAGCAGTTTCACAGCATTGACTATTGTATGTATTCTACTGGTTCTGTTGAATTGTTTTTTTTTTTTTTTAATTGTAACCTGCTTTGAGTGTCAGCATAAAGGTGGATTATAAATTAGGTGAACAAATAAAGACTGGTTGCAGGTCCAGGCTGAATGTGACTGTGGATTTTAAATTGTACTTCTGATTTGGAGTAAATAGGACACATTTTCTCTAGCATTTCAAGGCCATCTGTAGGCATCCATTGGAAATGTATTCAAGAGCCTCTTCTCCTACTCTGTGGAAAACCAGGGTCTTATACCTGTAGCACCTTCTATTTTGTTGAATTCCTGGCCAGATGTGTCTCCTAAGGAAATTAAACCGCTCATTGATCGCCTACACTCAGGTAAAGCCCCAGGTCCTGATCTAATTCCCTACGAACTTTTTAAAGTCAACAGCGAATGGTGGGTCAACATTCTTGCTCCTGTATTCACACAAATTAATGCCTCAGGAGCTATTCCAAAATCTTGGAGACATACTATTATCGTCCCAATCTTTAAAAAGGGTCAGCGCTCTGACCCAAGCTGTTATCGTCCAATCAGCCTTTTGTCTTGCTTAGGCAAATTGTATTCCTCCTACTTATTAAAGAGGCTGTTGGACTGGGTTGAGAGTAATGACATCCTTGGCTGGGAACAGATTGGCTTTAGAAGGGGTTGGTCTGTCACGGACCACTGTTTAGTGCTCTCCCATCTAGCCGAGAAATATTCCTCCCCCCGAAATGGCACCCTTTATGCGGGTTTTATGGATCTTAAGGGAGCTTTTGATACCATCCCGAGGGAGAGGCTATGGTTGAAACTATCACATTCTACTATGGATAGGAGGTTACTATGGCTTATTCAGCAATTTCATACCGACCTCACAGCTCAGGTTCGCTGTGGCAACCAAGGAGAACTAACCGAGCCCTTTGAGCTGGTCAAGGGAGTTAGACAAGGTTGCCTCCTTGCTCCTCTCTTGTTTAATCTATACCTGAATGATATGGCAACCAATTTCTCAGAGTTTTGCCACCCCCCAAAGCTTGCAAGTCATCCCACCCCGATTCTACTCTATGCTGACGATGCAGTTCTCCTGTCCCGCACAAGAATTGGTTTGAAAAGATCTTTGCAAACTTTTTCTGAGTACTGCTCTAGGGAAGGTCTTAAAATAAACCATCATAAATCTAAGATTATGATCTTCACTAAGAGGAGAAAATTGCCTCTTTTTCGCTGGGTATTAGATGGCTTTGAGGTTGACCAAGTCAAGGAGTTTGTTTACCTTGGCATTCTATTTTCCCATAACCTAAATTGGAATGCCCATCAAAAAGCAGTGTCCAACAAAATTAAACCTGGGGTTGGTGCTATTGTCAACTTTTTTCACACCAAAGGTGGCAAATATATTCCAGGGGCTATTCAGGTTTTTAACCTGAAAATTACCCCAATTATCCTCTTTGGTGTTGCCATCTGGATTACAGTCATCAATGAATCTATAGATCGTCCACTGCTTCAGTTCTTACGAAAACTCCTAAATGCCCCTCGATGTGTTGCTGGCGTTACTCTTCGTTCTGAGTTTGGCCAAATGTCACTTGAAGCTAAGGCGTGGTTGGCCGCCTTTAAACTACACCTTAAACTGTGCTTTAGCACTGAGGGGTTCCTAGATTCTCTGAAGCATGACCCTTTCAAATCCTCATGGCAAAAAATCTTAGATGAGAAACTGGCGTTGTTGGGCTTCTCGCAGGATATGTTATAAGATCTTGGGAAAACTGAAGCTTTTGCCAAAATTAAAAAGTGCATTAAAGAGCTCGATTATAACAGCACTACTTTTCGTGCTCGTCGTGTCTGTTCATCCCAGTTCTTCGGAATACCCCCTCCACGTGATCTGCCTGCCTATACATATTATCTAACAACTCCTCGTCTCTGTAGAGCTTTTTGCTTGGCTAGATTGAATGCTAACCCTTCTATGGTAATGCAGGGCAGAATTCTGAATATACCATACTCAGACAGGATCTGCCCTTGCTCCTCTGCCTCTATTGACTCATTAGCCCATGCACTTTTGGAATGCCGCTTTCACGAGGAACTTCGATCGCACTATATTTCCCCCCTTTTAATATACAAATCCAATGCCTCTGTGACTGACATAATGCCTTTTTTTACTAAGTGATAGGGACCCCAAGGCTACATTGTCAGTGGCAAGATTTGTTTCAGTCCTTATATCCCTCCAACACTAGATATATGCTGCTCAAGATCAATTGATCAAGGAGCTTCTAAGGGATAAAACGAAAGGAAAGGAAATGTATTCTGGCATTTAGTTTGGTATCCTGAGGAAAATTTGGGCAGCTGTCTTTTCCCACATACGTTCTCACATCAAAGTCAATAAAGGGATCGCTGCTGATAGAGATGCCCCCCGCTCCTTCCTGCCAGAGATGCAACCTGATCAGTAAACTGAGGAAAGGACTGAGGGGCCCAAAAGCCAGTATCTGAAGGTGGCCCACTCAATTAGAGTTTCTAACCAACTTTGTCCCTGACCTGTTAGACCAATGGAGACAGTTTTCGATTTGAAGGCATAGCCTACATATAATTTGTGTAAATGGATGACATTAAACACAGGACTCATTTGATCAAGAGCACGTGGAAAGCAGCCAAACCATAACAAATAAAGGTGAAAGTATATTCAGCAGTAATTCAGAATTGCTTTTTACAATCCTGTATATTTTAGTATCTTTGAGTAAAATAAACACTCCATCTTACTTCCATGCAAGGACCTCTGAATGTTTTATCCGCACCAGGAAATAAAGCCTCCAAACATGTTTGTCACCTCCGCTGTGTAAGATTTTTAAGGACAGAAAAGGTTTGGGGCAGATAGAGTCTTTGCTTGGATGACGAAGTTGCTTGTTTGGCTGTGGTACGTAGGTACTTGAAGTCATGCACCTTCGGCTCCATTTGTCCCAGTCCTCCCGGGTGGGCCTCTGCTGTTTGCTCTCCTTCCTTGAAATCCCCATGCTGGTCGTCTCGTTCCTCTAGTTTAAAGCCCTCCACAGGTTTCTGCCAAACACATTCTTCCCCAACCTTGATAGGTGAGGTCCATCATGTGTTGTTGTTGTTGTTGTTATTATTATTATTATTATATTTCTACCCCTCCCTCCCCAGCCAAAACCAGTGTTAGTAGGCCGTCTTTCAGAAAATCTTGCCCATGGTCCCAGAATCCAAATAGCTTTTGACAGCACCACAAGTGCAGCCAGTGGGTCACCTCCTTTATCTTCTGTTCCAATCTCATCCCTCTTCCTCTGAGTAGAAGGATCAAAGAGAACACCACCTGTGCCCCCATTCCCTTCAGCTTCCTCCCAAGGGCTTCATAGTCAGCTTTAATGTTTTAGATGGTGTTCACAGCTGTATTGTTGGTTCCCACATGGACCATCACAAATGGGTAAGAATGGGTATCTTTAGGTTTGACCAGTTTTGGTATCTGGTCTATAATAAATTTTTGCCCCTGGCAAGCAACACACCTCTCGGGCCAGGGGGTCAGGCCTGGACACATGTTGTTCCCTACCCCTCAGCAGGGGTAGGGAATGACATGAGTCCCAACACTTTCCTTTTCCTTACAAGGCCATTTCATTGTATCTCCATGTCCTGCCCCCTCTGTTTTTCATGTCTCTGTGGTTCTTCCACTGTCTGGAATCAGTTCCGGAGCTCCAGTGGCACTGACTGCCATGTTGCTCAGCTTCTTCAGGTTCGTGTTGTTGTGCTCAGAGGAGGCTCAATCACTCTGTGGTCCCTCTGACCCCATCCCTCTCCCCATCCCTCTGCAGGGCCTCCTGGCTTTTGTTAATGAAATCTTCTCCTTCCTCGATCTCATGAAGGGTAGCAGTTCTTTCCTCCAGGCCCCAAACATTCTGTTCCTAAGAGCCCTGTCAGTGTACACTTTTGACAAGCGAAGTCTACCTTGTCCTCAGGGAGAAAAACAAATATGGTGTGCTCCCTGCAGGTGACTGGAAGGGAACCTTGGGCATTCAAGCAATCATTGAGATGGTGGAAGGTTGGTCAGGCTGTGTAGCATTTGTGCAGAAAATTATCATTGTGTCAGAGTTTTGAAGCTGAGCATTTGAAACCTCAAAAATGAAATTTGGAATTATGGCACTGAGCATCTATCTGCACTTGGCTGGCTTTCCAAAGGGCTAAGTATTAAAACATGTTGCTGTTGCGACCCAATCTGAATTTGCTATTCAGCTCAGAAATTCAAGGCCTGTCCTTTTGGCATTTTAATGCACTTTCAGTTCTCTTCAGTATTTCCTATTTCTGCTGGGTCATTTTCTATCGACTGTTTGCTGTTTGCACAAAGGAAGACTTGGAAGAGCTGCATGTCTGTGCCATTCCAAAGCCATTGGTGACCGAAGCTCCCCCCCTCCCCGCCCCCCGGTAGTGAATGAGGCCAAACAGCATTCTACGTGTCCTTCTGTAGCTTTTCTGGCTCCTCCGTTGCACAGACAGCCATAACTCAATTTAAAAAACCCAACAACCAGCAATCATGACTCAAACAGCACAGAGGGAATTGAACCAAAAGCTAATTTTATGAAGCTCTTTTCCTGACCCCAAATCCACTGGAAAGCGCTTACTGTCAAGCTTAAAACTTTAAAAAGTACTCTTGGCTGCAATTACACACATATATATTTTTTAAAATGTCTTTGCAAGCCAGAATGTTCTAAATTTTCTTTTGTTTCTGTGTCAATAAACCCACAACTATATTTCCAGAAACACAGATGTTCGCTACCCTTTACTAATAACGAGGAGGGTCATCTTGCCGTAATGGCTTTATCCAGGCCCCAGTCTGGGAACAGCAGTCACTTGCAGAGCACCTACATACCCATATGAGTATCCCCACTAAGTTGTTTTGCAGGGTAAATTTTTGGAAAACTTGGTGCTATTTATCCTGTAGGGTTGCCAACCGCCAGGTACTAGCTCAAGATCTCTGGCTATTACAACCAATCTCCAGCCAATAGATATCAGTTCACCTGGAGAAAATGGTTGCTTTGGCAATTGGACTCTATGGCATAGTCCCTCCCCAAACCCTGCCCTCCTCAGGCTCCGCCCCAAAAACCTCCCATCGGTTGCCAAGAAGGACCTGGCAACCCTATTATCCTGGATGTGGAAGAAAGGGCCATGAGAGCCAACCATTGACTCATCCTTTCCTGCCCTCCCTTTCAAGATCTGCCTAAGTTCACAGAATCAGCATAGCTGTCAGATGCCTATTTAGCCTCTGCTTAAAAACCTTCCAAGAAGGAGAGCCCGCCACCCCCTGAGGAAGCCTGTTCCACTGAGGAACTGCTCTAACTTTCAGGAAGTGCTTCCAGATGTTTAGCTGAAAACTTTTGATTTAATTTCAACCCGTTGGTTCTGGTCCGACCTTCTGGGACAACAGAAAACAACTCTGCTCCATCCTCTATATGACAGCCCTTCAAATACTCGAAGATGGCTATCGTATGACCTCTTTGTTGTCTCCTCTCCAGGCTAAACATACCCAGCTCCTTCAACATGGTTTCCATAAAATCACATTTTAAAACCATTAAAATCAACCCCCCAAATAACATCATTAAAACGATTAAAAAAGAAACAGTTGTAATGTCTTACAAAGACATTGAAAAAAACAAAGAAGTCCCCACCTACTGGCAGAAACAGAAGGGGGCTGACAAATCTCCCTGGGGAAAGAATTCCAGAGCTCTGGTGCCACCAGCGAGAAGGCCAAGAAGGCCATCTGAGATACTCAGCCAGGTCTCAAGGTATCTTCAGTTTTAAATGGCAAGAAATCCCTGTCTTTGAAGAGAGATTTTCAGTGTGGCAACTTGTCTATATTCACAATGCTCGAGGTGCTGCTGGCAATGCAGCCTTATTTGCAAGCAACATATTTGTTCCTTTGATCTTCATTGCCACTAAATAGGCCCGTTTAATCGCATAGAAAGATAGTAACGCAAAGTGAATCAGATGGCAAAAAAAATATAGGGAGCCCTTAGGAATAACTTCAGCGCCCCCCTCTATAGCACCCCTTCCTGGAACATGTACAGTAAAAACAAGGCAAGCATGCGCAGAATGCCACACTCACTTACCTGGCTTTAGGGAATCCCATTCACTGCCCAATCCCTGACTGGGTAAGATTGCCCAGGGGACTAATCTGGGGGTGGGGGTGGGGAGAGAAAGAAGATTCAGTAAGATGTGTATGAGTGTGTGTGTGGGGGGTGCGGGAATTGGTGCAGTGGTAGAGCACACACTTGAAAGCAGATCCCTGATTCAATCTTTGGTAATCTGCGGTTGGCAGAGGCACTGGGAATGATCCTTCTCTGACGATATCTGAGAGCTCTACGGTCGCTCGGCCCTGGTCACAGCAGACAATTCTGGACCAGCTGGATAGACCAGGGGGTCTTTTTCAGTTGGAGGCAGCTTCATACATTCATATGTGTCTAACTAGCAAAACGATGCAGCAGTAGATTAACAGCAATGAACAGGCCTGAATAAAGGCAAACTTCTCATAATTAAGTTTAGGGGAAATATTTCCACCCTGCCTTCCAAAAACAGTGCTTTCTAACAAACAGTTGACACAGCCCCACCTGAATCCAATTTGTAAAACATAAAATGTCTATGCAGACATGACTGATTCCAGTTCGGGCCATGGGGAAAGGGGGAAGTCACCTTTCAACCCAAGCTCATTTTTGCTAGTCATAAACAGGCTCCCTGTGCTTTCATGAGCATTTCACATGAAAAAAAATGGGTTTTGAAAGGCACACCTTACATCTCCCCCCATTTTGATTAGCGATAGTGTGTGAGGGAAGGGTTGAAAGGTCTCCCATTCTTGTGCAACCCTCCCTGATACGTGTTGGATGGCTCATATGTGAAATGTGTCTTTTATGCATGGAGATCTGGCCTGCCTTGACCAGTTTTAGGGTTGCCAGCTCTTGGTTGAGAAATCCTTGGAGATTTGGAGGCGGAACCTGGGGAGGGAAGGGACCTCATCAAGGTATAACACTATAGAGCCCGCCCTCCAAAGCTGCCATTTTCTCCAGGGGAACTGAAGCCTGGAGGTCAGTTGTAATTCCAAGAGCTCTCCAGACCCCACCTGAAGGCTGGCAACCCCACTCTAGGCTAGGGCCCCTGAGGTCTCTTGCTCACTCTGTTGGCCAGGCAGGGGGGTCCTTATACCAGGCCCTGCCTAGCAAACCTCCAGGTAGGGTTGCCAGCTCCGGGTTGGGAAATACCTGGAGATTTGGGGGGCGGAACCTGAGGAGGGGTTTCGGGAGGGGAGGGACTTCAATACCATAGAGTCCAATTGCCAAAGCAGCCATTTTCTCCCAGTGAACTGATCTCTATCGGCTGGAGAGCAGATGTAATAGCAGGAGATCTCGAGCTAGTAACTGGAGGTTGGCAGTCCTACCTCCAGGCCACCTGTGAGCCACAAGGACTGATGCTGCACTCACCTCTTCCCTTCCGGGCCTGAAACGTGGGTATGTGAGCATGCACAGTCCCACAGAGGCTGAGTCCCACCTTAAGGCCTGGGACTCCTGGTTCAAGCTTCAGATAAGGGCTCTCCTTCTCTGCTTCTTGCCGCAGTCCCTAAGACCACCCTCTTGCAGATCTCATACATTTCGCCATGAATACATGCGGTGGTGCAACAGAGCTTGTTTGAGCCTCCAGTTGGAGGGCTGTGGTACAGCTTTGGACCCCCACGGTTGCTATGGCAGCGGCCTTTCAGTCACTGAGGGCCACTGTAGTGTAGGAGTTAGATGACGACTGGACTGGGATCCTGGAGACCCAGATTGGAGTCCTCGCTTTGCCACAGAAGCCAACTGGGTGACCTGGGGCCAGTCACACACTCTCAGCCTCACCTACCTCACAGGGTTGTTGTGATGATAAAATGGAGGAGAGGAGAACAACAGAAGCCACTTTGGGTCCCCACTGGGGAGACAGGCAGGGTACTGAAGGAAAAGAAACCACATATATATCTTTTTTTTTTTGCCTTTTGAAGGCTTTTTGCATCTGCCCAGTAGGTGAGATTGCTTCTACTGGGGGTCATGGATTTGGTCATTGAAGGGTATGGGGGGGCACTGTGCCTCCCACAGGCTATGTGAAAATGTGCATGTGTGAAACAGCGTGGATAAACATGGGCTTATACCAAGGGTCCCCAACCTTTTTGCCCAACCTGCGGGCACATTTGGAATTCTGACACGGCATGGTGCCACGAAATGGCTGCCACAGGAGGCAGAGCCAGCCACAAGATGATTGCCACAGCTTAACTTCAGTAACACCATGTAGATCCTTGTACAGTGATGGTTGCTCCTTCCAAAGCAACATTTCAAAAAATCTATACTGCTAATCAAATCTCCCATGGCCCATCAGAAGCCTTGCTGGGCAAAAGCCCCCTCCCTGCCCACTTCCTAAAAACACTTGGCACAAGGTGTTGGCAGACACCATGGCGCCCATGAGCACCACGTTGAGGCCCCGTGGGTTATACGAACATCATAACAATACTATTCACTTGCAAACACCAAGTAACTGATTTGCTCAGCTGCCCAAGACTGTTCTGGGACTGAGGTGAGGTGAGGAGGGAGACCCTCGACTCTCCTCTCCCTAGAAGGAGTTGAAGCAATGTGCACGTATCCCAAGAGAAGCTCGTCGTTGTACAGCCGATATAAGGTTGCTACCCTGTGAAGCAGGTGGACTGGGGGGAACTTCTGGGACTGGTTTCTATGTGCCCCCAGTTCTAGAAGACGATCCGCATCATCAGAGCGTTTCAGAGGGCCGGCTGTGCTGATCTGCGGCAGAACAGTTAGATTTGAGCCCAGGTGCACCTCAGGGACCAGTAAGAGCTTCAGGGACAGCCAAAGTTCCCTTCCTCAGACACGAGTAGGAACAGAGATCTCTCAATCTTTTTATCCCAGTCAGAAGGCGGGAGGGGTGTTGTCAAGAATGCTTGCAAAGGATGCAGAGGTACCAGGCATGTTGTAATCAGCTGGATAAGAGCAGAGAGGAAATGCTTGGGGACAGAAAATTAGCATCTGTAGAGAGATTAGAGTCATATTTCCCTACTCAGCCCCAGGGGGTCCATTCTTTTGAACATGTAAATGAACTCAAGTTCACCAACCTGGCATTTTAATTTCTCCTTGAAGTTTCTTTGTTTGAGGACTGCCACTCTTAGGTTGGCAGTGGAAAGACCTGAAAGATTACAGTGTTTTCCCACTGGTTTTTGAATATTGTGGTTTGTAATGTTGGATTTTGGGTCAACCCTGGTTAGTATTTGGATGGGAGACCACCAAGGAATATCAGGGTTGCTGTGCAGAGGAAGGCACTGGCAAACCACTTCTGTTAGTCTCTTGCCATGAAAACCCCAAAAGGGGTCGCCATAAATCGGCGGCGACTTGACGGCACTTTACACACACACAATGTTGGATTTTAAGAGCCCCGTGGTGCAGAGTGGTAAGCTGCAGTACTGCTCACGACCTGAGTTCAATCCCAACGGAAGTCGGTTCCAGGTAGCCGGCTCAAGGTTGACTCAGCCTTCCATCCTTCCGAGGTCGGTAAAATGAGTACCCAGCTTGCTGGGGGTAAAGGAAGATGACGGGGGAAGGCACTGGCAAACCACCTCATAAACAAAAGTTTGCCTAGTAAACATTGGGATGTGACGTCACCCCATGGGTAGGGAATGACCCGGTGCTTGCACAGGGAACCTTTACCTTTTTAATGTCGGATTTATGTCCCTTTATTATTTGGTATAGGGACTGACCTGTTTGTCTGATGTAGAGAGTGGAAGGGCATTGCTGGCATTTGATGGCATATATAATGTTGGAAGATGAACAACTGAATGAACCTGAGATGGCATGGCTGGTGTTTTTAGGGCCGGTTATTGTGTTGTCAGAGTGGATATGCAGTGTGCTGGTCTATGACCGTACAGATTGATTGAGTGGATATGGGGACAGATATGTTTTATTGCAGACCCAGAGTCCATCATGTCCATGTCAGGACGGGCATTGCTGTGGGGGAGCATTGTTTGAGGTCCAGGGGCTGTCTGCAGGCAAGAAAAGGTTTTCCTCCCAATGCCTGCGAGAGGGAAGCATCCCTGTCCATCATAGGTTGTGGTTCGTTCTCACAGCAGAGAGCAATTACCCTATTGGACAATGGGAAGGGCACAGGTGGGTGAGGTGATTTCCTTACTCAGTAACTTTTGCCCAGGTGGCAGAGTGACATGGCTTCCCTGGGATTGGACTCTTTAGAGTAGAAAAAGATGTTGATGATAATATTCCACCCTTTGTAGCACAACTGAAGCCCACATACATTTCCGAGCACCTGGTTTTCTTGCTACTCAGAATTGGTTGCCCTTTACATTTTCATGTAAGTTAGCCCACTTGTGTGTCTTTGGGTGCCTCTATTGTGAAATTCTCATCTTGAAGCATCTCTATGCGTGAGTGCTGTTCAAAAATGTAACATGGGAATTGGTTCTCGCACTGTACTTTGAGTTCGGGGTGGGAGGGATTCAGTATGAATGTGAAGATGCATCCCTGCCGAGCTTCAGTGCAATCTCCCTTATGCATGTTGATCACTTGATGACAGAAGTGATCAGTTGCACATGTGAATAGGAGAATGCTCAGTGGCAGACAATCTGCTTGGCACACAGTAGGGTTCCAAGTTCAGTCCCTAGCAATGCCAGCAAAAAAGATCAGATAGTAGGTGATATGAAAGACCCTGGGGAGCTTCTGCCAAAATAAGGGGGGAAAAGAAGACAGCTTTATGTGTTCGATATAGGGCTGTTGTAGATGGAGCTTTCTTGTCAGGCAAGAGGCTTGTCTTGTATCGGTACTTACATTCAATTGTGAATCACCTGTTGCTGAGAAAGAGTCTGATTGCCTTTGGTAAACATCTGGCCCACTTTGCATTTGTCTTTCCTTAAGAACTGCAATATAATATGAGCAGCCATCAAAGTCTGTGGCAGGGAGTTCAAAAAGTTCTGTTGGGAGGCAAGGCGGGCAGATTGTTGATACAGTTCAAAGCTGCCATGGTGTTCAAGTCAGAGGCGGAGCAACGGGAACAAGGACACGGGCATCTGTGGGGGTGGAGCATGTGTTGTCAACATATGGTGCGGCCGGCCCAGGTAGCCCCTGCGCAGCTGCAGGACGTCATCCGAACAGGACATCATTCGAACTTGTGGGTCAGATGTGCCACTTCAGCCCCCACTGCACTGCTTCCTGGGTCTGGAAAGTAGAAGAGAAAACCACAAGGAGGCACCGAGGATGGTATATAAACTGGGGGGGGGGAATGACCTGGCAGTAGCCATCGCCAATGGCCACACTTGGCCTTGCCTTCCCAAGCCACAGCCTGTAGTGGCTAGCTTTGGCTTTATTCAGAAAGAAAGCCATGGGAAGAGTAAAAATCTTCTGTTTGGGGCTCCTGCTTCCTAGCCCCGGCTGCAGCCCACCGCTGGAGTTCACAAGTCTTCGCCACGAGCTCATCAGGGGAGTCCTGCAGTGCTCATAAATCAGAGGCAGATGTTTTATTCTTCTGAAGCAGTATGAAACCAGAGAAGGCAGAGAAAAAGAAAAACCACTTTCCCATTTTGAAGTCAGTGGGATTTCTCCCAGGCTGCAACTTAAGCATGTGCTTAAGAGCTTTCCTGGACCTGTGCCCGACGGGACAGTTTCAGGATATGGATCAGACAGTGGAGGGAAGGGGAAAGGATCTATTTTTCCCAGCTGGTTTCCCCCCCCACACACACACTGTGGATTATGACTCTCAGTCGTGCCCGGTGTTAAATGTAACAGCAGCAGGTGCCAAACATTCAGTTAAATGCAATTTAAGAACATAACTTGAACACTGCTGGATCGGAACAAGGAAGGCCCATCTAGGTCAGCATCTCATTGCTAATGGTGGCCAGGCAGATGCCTCCAAGAATGCCTCAAGGAGGGCAAGAAAGCAACAATCTCCCCCACTGTATACCTCCAGCATGGGGTATTCAGAGATATACTGCCTCTAAAAATGGAGGTTCTGATTAGCTATACATGATGGTCAGGGCCAGGAGTTCTTGGGGGATCCAGGTAAGGTGGTGGCTGTCAGCATTCATGGCTGGCTGGCTGGCTGGCTGATGCCCTAGTGTGAGATAAAATAAATATTTAAAATACTTTCAGAATGATACAACCATAAAAACATTCTAACATGGACTGAATAAGACATATTTGAAATGGCTCTTCCGGGAAATAGCAGTAATGGAATTCATCCTCATCAGCTTGAGGGAGGAACAGAGGAATGCTGTGGGAAGGTTTGAGGGAGGAAAGCGAACTCCACAGACTCACAGACATAACTGGGTCTTGTGATGATTGGCTGATTTGGGATTTCAAAACATCCTATTCAGCTAGAGCAGTGGTTCCCAACCTTTTTTTGACCAGGGACCACTAGGACTTTTTTGTTTCGGTGCAGGGACCCCAAGGTTCAAAATAAAAATTCCGAGAATTTGAAAATAAACTTTAATCATAACTGTTAGTTAAACATTAAACTTAGAATAATATTTGAATATATTTTTTATAATAGAGAACTTTTAATTGTAAATCAATGTGATTTTTGAGCTTGCATCCTTTTTACAAGCTGGGCAATTCTGGGGCTAATACTGTTGCTCAGAGCTACATGGATATCATCACTTGCTTCCAATCGATTTCTTGTCGTGTTCTTAATTATAAGCAAAGCAGAAAACCCTTGTTCTCATAAATAAGTTGTGGAGAAGAGCATAAGATATCGCAGGGTGAATCCCCAAACTGTAGAATATGAAATTGCTTTTTTACACCAGAACTCTTCAAGAGAAACTGATTCAAATGCATCCTTACAGTGCCTATCATTTTGGAATTCAATGAGCTCTTCCTGGATTTCTTCTGCAACCTCTTCAACAGCAATACCAAAAGGATTGCGAATCAGCTTTTGGGTATCTTTTGATTCTGTCTGGTTATATTCCAGGAAGTAATGGTGGAATTCATCGACTAGCATTTGCAGATGACTTCTGATGTTGTCTTGTATATTTGCAGTGATCATGTCATCTTTACTATCATCGACCAGTGCTTTTAATGTCACAAACGCAGAATAATTGTTTTCACCTACCCATAATTGAAGTTTGCAAATAAAGGCACACAGTTTATCTTCAAACATAAAAATGTTTCCCACACCTGCTAAATTTATGTTTCCAGAACCTTGCAACTGTAAGTTTAGTTTATTCAAATGTGAGAAAATATCCACAAGATAAGCCAAATGCATCTGACTTTTCGAATCAGAAAACAGCTCTAGTAAATCTTTAATTTTCTTCTCGGCTAGAAACAGCTCAACCTCTTTTCTTAGTTCAAATAACCTTCCCAGCATATTGCCTTTCGATAGCCAATGAACTTTGGTGTGGAAGAGTCTCATGATCAGAGTCCATTTCAGTGCACAGTTTTTTAAAAAGGCGTGTATTTAAGGCGCTGCTTTTAATAACATTGACCACTTTTATGGCCATTTCCATGGTATTAACAAGGCTTTTAGGAAGAGTCTTGGAAGCTAACGCCTGGCGATGTATGATACAATGAGTTGTTATTGCTGAAGGATTCTTCTGTTTTATTAATGTTGCTAGACCGGAGCGTGATCCTAACATGGCTGGAGCACCATCCGTACAGAAGCCGGTGAGCTTTTCCTACATAATGCTATGTTTCTCAAAATACTCCGCTATTATATTCATGACGTCGATACCTTTTGACATCGTTTCCAGTTTCCGCGAAATCAATAATTCCTCTTTAATAGTGTTGTCGTTGTCTAAAAAGCGGACAAATACGAGCAACTGACTGCAATTAGAAACGTCTGTCGATTCATCACACTGCAAAGCGAAACATGGTGAATTTTTTATTTTCGAAACAAGCTGCTCCTCGATGTCATTTGACATAATTTCAATTCAAGCTTTTACCGTGTTGTTCGATAGAGGTATTTCTTGTATTTTCTTTTTGGCTTCCATCCTTAAAACCTCTTCGACAGCTATCATCAAACAAGGTTTGACGAGTGTTTTTCCTATTGTGTGTGGTTGTGTGAGACCTTCCCCTGGTCTCCCCGCCCCCGCATGTTCCTTACTTGTCGCGCGCCACTCCCGCGAGTCACCACCGCATGCCGCCACGCTCTGCGCCCACAAGCCGCCGCCATGCCGCCCGCGTAAATATTAATTTATTATGGGTTTATAACTTTGTTTCACGGACCCCTGGTTTAGTTCTCATGGACCCCTGGGGGTCCATGGAACTCTGGTTGGGAACCAGTGCTCTAAACTGAAGCCATTTTCTTCAGGTGAACTGATCTCTGTCGGCTGGAGATCAGTTGTAATAGCGGGAGATCTCTAGCTGGTACCTGGAAAGGCTGGCAACCCTAACATAGCTGTCTTCGCATCCTATATTAGATCAATTCAGGCGGCTTTCCAGGACTGATGTAGACAGGGTCCTGGCTGCTGTTAAGCAAACCACTTGCCTCCTCAATCCGTGCTCCTCCTGGCTGGTTAAGGCCAGCATGGGGAGTGTACAAGGTTCCCTGGAAGGGATTATCAACCTTTCCCTGAGTTCTGGGGTCTTCCTGGGAAGACTGAAGGAGGCTGGAGTCCACCCACTGCTAAAGAAACAAGCACTAGATCTTTTAGATCTGGCCAAGTACTGCCCAGTTTCAAATTTACCATTTCTGGGTACGGTGGTTGAGCAGGGGGCAGCGGAAAAGCTTCAGGCTTTCCTGGATGACACATCAGCTCTAGACCAATTCCAGTCCAGCTTTTGACTTGGCCATGGAATGGAGACCATGCTGGTCGCCCTCAAGATGATCTTCGCTGACAGCTGGATCAGGGCGGGTCGGCGCTGCTGTTGCTAATAGACCTATCAACAGTATTTGACATGGTGGACCACGATCTGTTGACCCCCCGCCTCGCCGACATCAGAGTATGCAGGACCGCCTTGCAATGGCTGACCTCATTTCTCCAGGGTTGGGAACAGTGAGTCGCACAGGGGGAGAGGATCTCACCACAGCACCCTTTGGTGTGCAGAGTCCAGCAAGGGGCAATACTCTTCCCAATTAGGGTTGCCAACCTCCAGGTACTAGCTGGAGATCTCCTGCTATTACAACTGATCTCCAGCCGATAGAGATCAGTTTCCCTGGAGAAAATGGCCGCTTTGACAATTGAACTCTATGGCATTGAAGTCCCTCCCTTTCCCAAACCCCGCCCTCCTCAGGCTCCACCCAAAAAACCTCCTGCCAGTGGCGAAGAAGGACCTGGCAACCCTGCCCCCAATGCTTTTAACATCTATATGCATCCCCTCGCCCAGCTAGTCAGGAGTTTTGGGCTGGGTTGTCATCAATGTGCAGATGACACCCAGCTGTACCTGCTGATGGACGGCTGGCCAGGTGCCTGGGGGCTGTGGGGGGGATGGCTGAAGCAGAGTGCCTGAAGCTGGACCCATTGAAGGGGGAGGTCTGGCATTTTAAAAAAGTTCTGGGTAAGATGGGCCTCAATGCCCCAATTCCCCTTCCTCCTTCCCAGGCTTCTCCCTTTTCCTCATTTCCCCTTGCTCTTTTTAAAAAGTTGCAGCTTGCCTCATTTTATCTCTTAGATAGGGTTGCCAACTCCAGGTGGGAAAAATTTTCAATTTTTGTTCCAGCTAGAAACTTGTGAACTTTTTATCAACAAAACATTTTCAAGCAATTGGAGAAAGGGGTGAAAAGTCTAGACTCTTTATCGTATTGTGTGCGGCGTCCCACCTGTTTGCATCGCTTCTTTCCTTAATCTGCAGCTTTGGTGCCTTATTTTTTTAGAAAGAGGCTTCTTGCTGAGGCAATCTCAGCCATCAGGGATCACATAGGCAAGGTGATCATGTCATTTGGCTAAGTCAGGGGTTCTCAACTTTTTAAAGCCTGCGGGCACCTTGAAATTCTGGCACAGCCACAAATTGACTGCCACAAAATGGCTGCCACAGTTTACCTACAGTCATGCAGTAAATTTGTACCAACAAATTTTTGTGTTGTGGTGGCAGCTGCTGCCAAAGCAATATTAAAAAAAATTCTGCACAGCTAACTAAATCTCCAATGGGCAATTCGAAGCCTTGTGGGGCAAAAGCCCCACCTGGACCTGCCCACTTTCTCAAAACACTTGGTAAGCACCAGGAAAGGTTTTGGGGGTACCATGACATTCATGGGCACCATCTTGGGGACCTCTGGGCTACCTCATGGCATCCAAAGTTGCAGCTTGCCTCAGTTTGAATGGACTTCCTTGCAACGACCCATAGACAATCAGTTTGTTATGTTATGACAACATTAAGACAAATTAAAGCAACCCCCCTGAAAGGGCAAACACTCCCACCACATTTCACAAGAAGCGGTGGTGGTATGTGGCGAGGGAGGTGGAGCTTTGCTCCCCTGGCTCAGTTGGACTCTGCTCCTGGTCAGCCGATGGATCTGTGTTCTGCCGGGTAGACAGTGTTGGGAATGGGAAGTCAGTCATCTTTCAGTCCTGCCAGACTGTCCCTGGCCAACTAATTTCTGCCTGGCATCCGGCAACTTCTCTCCGGGCACCACTGCTGGTGCATTACAGTGCTTGCGAGCTGCCCCTGCCCCTTGGCTCTGGCAGCACGGGGCCAGTGCTTTCAAAGCGGACATTGGCATCACTTCTTCTTCAGCTTGTCTCATGATTGCCCCAAAAGCTGGGGTGCCATTTTTGATTCTAGCAGCAGGGGTATTCATCCTGATGTTCTTTCACTATGTTGATGGTAGATAAACTTTCCAGAACCAGATTTATGGTTCCGGTGTCCCTTATTGCCATACACAGCAGCAAGGGAGGGGGAGAATATTCCTGGTAACATAGCTACCAAGAAGGAAATACAGACAGATTAACACTAATCACAGCAGCTGTTTGGTAAATTTGCCTGGAATTGTTACAACAGCTCGATTTCTCTTTGAGCACTGTCAGCTTCACAAAAGTGCTCCCCCCTTAAAAATTAGAGTGATTTTTAGGAGCACACAAACAGGGGCAATTTGTAACCCAAAAACCTCAGCTGCATCAATTATGCCCCATCCACTAGTTCCCAAATACTAAATCGGTTTGTTGAAAATGTCAGATAACCATGCAAAGTGGTCAAAAACTGTTGCATTAGTGTTGGGGTGTTGGAAGTCTGGTGCTGCAGATGTTGAGAGATTTCCATCGGAGGAGGAGCATGCTCGCCCCCCTGGAGTTATTTCATATCTTCTAGAACCATTGTGGTAGCTTCAGGAGTAGACCACAGACAGGCAGGATGACTCACACAGCCGTTCAGGGGCTTTGTCTCTGACTGAGCCAGGACTGCGCTATTTCGAAGGAGGACTAAGAGCCCACATCCCTAGAGTGTACCCGTGCCAGCTACTGCCATCTGCAAGAATTTCAGACATGCACATTAACTGTAGACTAGAGCAGAGATCATACTAAAGTGGAGTGGCTTATGAGTGTGTGCTAAAGGGTTAAGGAGACCAAAGGGCCTCCCTTGAAAACTTTCTCCAAGAAACTTCTGGCAACCAGTGATAAATCTGACCAGGCCAGAAGGAAGTGGCCAATTGGCAGCCTTTATAGTGCTTCACTGCAACTGCTTCCCATACACATGTTTGTTTTCTGCATTAATGTGATGTCAGTATTGTCTATGTCAGCTGATACCAATTCTTCATTAAGAATAGCAGTAGGGAATTTCATTCCTTGTCACTCGTCAGTGCAAAATCGAACAATTCCACACTTTGTCTAGTTGTACTTGTGTTCTCAATATGTTTACTGATTAGTAATTCTACTGAGAAGTTAGTTCAAGCAAGTTCATGTAGTAGAGAAACATAGAATCATAGAGTTGGAAGGGACCACCAGGGTTATCTAGTCCAACTCCCTGCACAATACAGGAAATTCACAACTGCCTCCCCCCCACACCCCCAGTGAACCCTACTCCATGCCCAGAAGGTGGCCATAAAAAAATCATCCAGGATCCCTGGCCAATCTGGCCTGGAGGAAAACTGCTTCCTGACCCTAGAGTGGCGATGAGCATTTACCTGGGCATGTAAGAGAGGGCCACAAGAGCCAAACACTGAAGCAATCCTTCCTGCCCTCCCTCTCATGATCTGCCTAAGTTCACAGAATAAGAATTGCTGACAGATGGCCATGCTTAAAAACCTCCAAAGAAGGAATGCCTCCACCTCCCGAGCAAGCCTGTTCCACTGAGGAAGAGCTCTAATTGTCAGAAAGTTCTTCCTAATGTTTAGCTGGAAACTCTTTTGATTTAATTTCAACCCATTGGTTCAGGTCTGAACTTCTGGGGCAACAGAAAACAACTCCGCACCATCCTCTATATGACAACCCTTCAAATACTTGAAGATGGTTATCATGTCACCTCTGAGTCATCTCCTCGCCAGGGTAAACATACCAATCTCCTTCAACCTTTCCTTAAAGGACTTGGTCTCCAGAACCCTCACCATCTTTGTTGCCTGGACAGGTTCCAGCTTGTCTACATCCTTCTGAAATTGTGGTGCCCAAAACTGAACTCAGTACTCTAGGTGAAGTCTAAGCAGAGCAGAGTAAAGCAATATCATCACTTTGCGTGATCTGGACTCTATACCTCTGTTGATACAGCCCAGAATCACATTTGCCTTTTTAGCTATCGCATCACACTGCTGACTCATATTCAGTGTTTGGTCTACTAAGACCCCAAGATCCTTTTCGCACACACTACTGCTAAGACAAGTCTCCCCCACCCTATAATTATGCATTTGATTTTTCCTACCTAAATGCAGAAATTTACATTTACATTTATCTCAGTTGAAATTGATTTTATAAATTTTACCCCAGTTCTCCAGCCTGTCAAGATCACCCTGTATCCCCGGCTCTGTCTTCTACCATATTTTTTGTATAGGGATGCTAATCAACCATTTGCCCACTGGAGTCTGTTAATTGCTGCCAAGTTGCCTAAATCCAGATCAGTTAGGGTTGCCAGCCCCCAAATCCCACGTCATAGCTCATGTGCAGATTTAATCAGGGCCAGATTTAGGTTTGATGAGGCCCTAAGCTATTGAAGGTAATGGGGCCCTTTATATGTACAGTTGTCCTTTGTAAAAAAAAAAAATTGTCGCTGTTTTTTGTGTTGAATATATGGTATATGGTAATTTATGTACCTAATAGGTATCTAAAGCCATTTGCACATAACAAATGTATTTTATCAAAGTAATTGTTGAACTGAAATACAATTAAGAATAAGTATATTAATAGTGAAATAATTATTAAGCTCTAACTTAAAATGATTTTTTATTCATAACAAACTTAATAATGCAAACAGATTGGCATTTGGCAAAAACAAAAGTTCCTTTAGAAACACAAAGTTCCTTTAGAAACACAATTTACAAAGACTCATAATCTAGTCTCTAGAAACTTGCTATAACATGAAATAATAATAGGTGTAAATATATGATGCAAACTACTAATTATAAATAGCTTTATTAATATGAAATTCATTGGGACAGCAGACCTTTGTACCCTGTTACACTTAGTGAGTGTCAAAGACGGTACTGATGATCTAAATTACAATACTTTCCTTCTTGCCTTTGCCAAAGACTGATGATATCATCAAATGATAAACTGCGTAGCTTGTCACTTCCTATGCACACGAGGCTGAGGTTACATAATTTATCTTGAGACATTGTTGTTCTAAATTCATTTTTTATCCTCTTCAGCTGAGAAAAGGATCTTTCTCCATGGCAATTTGCAATCATCATACAAAGGAACATTCTCAGAATTGCTTCTACATTAGGGAATGCTGATTGGACATGGTCATTAAATATTACTTGGTACAGATCCTGATGTGTCAGATTATCATGTTCATAGCTTTGACTATGTCTAACATATTGATGAAAATGCTTGAGTTCTCCAACAAGGTTCATGTCCACATCTTCAGGATATGTTTGGCTTAAAGCATTTGGCTTAAAGCATTAACTTCACGAATCTCTTCTTCTGTAGCATCTAATTTTGTTACAATTCAAAAGTTTTTTGCAGCATCATTGTATACTGATGCCCTTTGTGCCAGATTTGATTCTAATGCATCCATCACAGGTATAAATGCTTTGATTCTGAACTTGTCTCTTGGCTCAAGGTTCTCTAAAGCTTCATCTTCATCTTCACCTATATGCCTCCTTCTAGATCTTCTTCTGCTTTTCTTGTAATCAACATCAGGCAATTTGTCCTTTGCCTGTCCTTCAAAATGATCAAAAAGATCTCTGGAACCTTTGACAAAATCAGAAAGTGAAGCATACAATTTACTACATACATCTAGGCTAATTTTGGGGTCTTGCAGTGATTGACTAGCTTTGTGAAATCCATCCAGAAAATAACTCCACAAATATAACATTACCATAAATTGAAGTTCCTCCATTTTATTCAAAATGTTTCTGACTTGATTTCTTGTTTCACCCTTCTCTGTGGTATCAATATGCAGCTGATGCAATGCAGAAATTATTCCATCATAACTGTCAAGTATTGCACTTGTGGCCCATCTAGTCTTTGACAAAGACTTTGGAACTTTTGAATCATCTTTGAAGAATGACAACAGCACTGCCCATATATGTGTAGATGATGAAAATAAATCATATATTTCTTGAACAATTCCAAAAAAGTTTACTGCATCTAAGCAATAGTTATTATGACTGCCACAACTCGTTCAAGAACATGTTTCCAGTACTGCTGTTCATTATGTATCTGTTCTGCTAGTTGACAGTCAATTGTTGAGCCACATTTTCTTCTTGTAAGATATGCTACTGAAGCTGTTCTATGGTCTTCAGAGTTTTCATGACTTTGAACTAAATAGGTGTTGCGCCAATCAGAAAATCCATCTGATGATAATGGTGTGGAAGAATTTGAAAAGAGTTTGCACACAAAACAGTATACACAACCAGTTTCTGGTGAATATACTAACCATTCTCTGCAGTATTTTTCACCATTAGCCCGTTTGGGATAGGACAAGCTCTTTGAACAATATCTGTCTTGGTTTTCAAAAGACCTCTTTGACTTTTCAAATGAACCATCTGAGTGCTGACACTCTGACGGACCTTTTTCTACCCAGTATACAATGTCATCTTTGCTTAAATCACCCCATAGCCCAATATCATTCTGTTTGTATTTTGATGTTGAATCTTCTGTGCTTGTACTACTCTCTGGTTGGTCAATCTGAATATTTCTTGCTTCAGTCATTGAAGCAGATTCTATAGAACTAGATGTACCAGGTTCTGTATCAGGAATGGGACGAATATCATATTACTGACTCGCTATGGTATAGGCTTTGGGTTCATCAGGCCCCTTATCTGTCTTTGTAAAGAAGCTATCTAATTTTGGAAATTTGCTAAGCTCTTCTTCAGCTTTCTGTTTCTCCTTCCTCTTTTGAGCTCCACTTTTGTAACTTCTGGTTGACATTTTAGAAACTGTAAGAAAAATATTTAATATAATTATAATATTTATGTATAGTATTATAGTAGCAAGTGGGGGTATTAGGGAACTGTTCTAGTAAATAATAATATAGGCCTAATACTACATAATAAAGATGAATGTTTTTCTAAAGTAATTTTATAATGGGATAAAAATAAATTATGTATTACATGAAATCAATCAGTAGGCATAAGACTCATACCCTTAGTCTATGCTGCCTGATCTTCAGTCTACAAGCACTCTTTAATACAGTGAGGGGAAAAAGTATTTGATCCCCTGCTGAATTTGCCCGTTTGCCCTCTGACGAAGAAATGACCAGTCCATAATTTTAATGGTAGGTCTATTGTAGCTGTGAGAGACAGAATAACAACAGGAAAAACCCCAGAAACCCAGAAGACAAAAGTCAGAGATTGATGTGCATTATAATGAGTGAAATAAGTATTTGATCCCTTTGCAAAAGATGACTTAGTACTTGGTGGCGAAACCCTTGTTGGCAATTACAGAGGTCAGATGTTTCTTGTAGGTGGCCACCAGGTTTGCACACATCTCAGGAGGTATTTTGTCCCACTCCTCTTTGCAGATCTTCTCCAAGTCAGTAAGATTTCGAGGCTGATGTGTAGCTACTCGAACCTTCAGCTCTCTCCACAGATTTTCAATGGGATTAAGGTCTGGAGACTGGCTAGGCCACTCCAGGACCTTAATGTGCTTCTTCTTGAGCCACTCCTTTGTTGCCTTGGCCGTGTGTTTTGGGTCATTGTCAGCTGGAATACCCATCCTCGACCCATTTTCAATGCCCTGGCTGAGGGAAGGAGGTGCTCACCCAAGATTTGACGATACATGGTCCTGTCCATCATCCCTTCGATGCGGTGAAGGTGTCCTGGTCCCCTTAGCAGAAAAGCACCCCCAAAGTATAATATGCCCCCCTCCAGGTTTGACGGTGGGGATGGTGTTCTTGGGGTCGTAGGCAGCATTCCTCCTCCTCCAAACACGGCGAGTTGAGTTGATGCCAAAGAGCTCGATTTTGGTCTCATCTGACCAAAACACTTTCACCCAGTTCTCCTCTGGGTCATTCAGATGTGAATTGGCAAATTGCAGATGGGCCTGTACATGTGCTGTCTTGAACAAGGGGACCTTATGGGCTCTGCAAGATCTCAGTCCTTCACGGCGTAGTGTGTTACCAACTGTTTTCATGGTGACTATGGTCCCAGCTGCCATGAGATCATTGACAAGTTCCCCCCGTGTAGTTCTGGGCTGCTTCATCACCGTTCTCATGACCATTGCAACTCCACGAGATGAGATCTTGCATGGAGCCCCAGACCGAGGGAGGTTGACAGGGTTAGGGTTGTCACCTTCTCACCAAGCTGCTGTCAGCTCTTGACCCAATGAACCAGAAATCACCACAGAGACAGTCAGAATCCAAGCAGATGGCTTTTACTGGTCAAATAGGTAAAACAGTGCATATAGGATAAGATGACAGCTATGAGGGTCTGGCTCGTTAGTTGGCAATATAAGGCTTGAAAAAGGCGGGTGATTATAGAACACACAAAGCATAAACAGAGCACACTTTCCCAGGAGTAGCGTTCCCAGACTTTGGTATGTGAAGCTGTCCTTGAAGTCTGGACAGTTCAGCAAAGGAACAGAGGCAACAGAGAAACCGAGATAACAGCCTGACATCCTGCTCCCCTTAAGGCCCCCTCCCATCCTGTAAGGGGGCTGGTCTGTCTGGGTAGGCAATGTGAAAGGCGTTGACGAGCTTGGGGGCGGAGACATCTCGTGCGCGAACCCACTCATCATAGGCAGGGGGGAAGTGTTTCCAGCGAACTAGGTATTGTAAAATTCCATGGTGAATACGGGAGTCTAGGACCTTGGAGACCTCGAAATGTTCTCTCCCCCCCCCCACCATTATGGGCTGTTCGGGAGGCAGTTCTGGATGCCATTGCGGAGAAGCAATATGGGGTTTCAGTAGGCTGATGTGGAAAACGGGGTGCACACGTCTTAAGGTTTTGGGGAGAGATAGTTCCACCGTGACAGGATTTATGATGCGAGTGATGGGAAATGGGCCAATGTACTTAGCGTTGAGCTTATGGCACGGTCGGGTGGAACGCAAATTCTTGGTGGATAGGTAGACCAGGTTCCCTACTTGTGGATCCCCACCGGGGGACCGATGCTTATCGGCTTGTGCTTTGTATAAGCGCTTGGCTCGGGCAAGATTGCTAATCAGCCAGGGCCACGTAGAGCGGAGGGTGTGTGCCCAAGAGGCAATGTCGGCATCCCCCTCCCCTTCCACATCCTCCACAGGGGGGATAGGACCGAAATCCTGTCCATATATTGCATAAAACGGGCTGAAACCAGTGGACTGATGTACAGCATTATTGTAAGCATATTCTGCAAAAGGTAACAGTTCTACCCAGTTATCTTGGTGGTAATTGACATAACAGCGCAAATAACATTCAAGTACAGCATTAACACGTTCGGTCTGGCCATCCGTTTGGGGATGGTATGCACTAGACAATCCCTGCTTCACCCCCACCAATTTGAGAAAAGCTTTCCAAAACTTTGCAGATTATTTTGCGCGGAAACGAATGTAGTCTAAAGACATGTGACACGAAGAGGCGGGCCAATTTCTGAGCGGAGGGGATCCCTGCGCATGGAACCAAATGTATTTGCTTGGAAAATAAGTCAGTGATAACCCATAGTACAGTTTTTCCCCCGCTGAGAGGGAGATCCGTCATAAAATCCATAGCAATCACTTCCCAGGGTTTGGAGGGTATTTCAAGCGGTTGCAGTAGTCCTGGGGGCTTGCCTTGAGATCGTTTGACTGTGGCGCAAATAGGACAGCTGCGAATAAAAGAGTCAATATCAGAACGCATTCCCCCCCACCAAAACTGCCTGCGCAACAAGTGAAGGGTCTTTAGAAACCCAAAGTGCCCTGCGGTTTTCATTCCATGGGCCAAGTGTAAGACGTCTTTTCGGAGCGCTTTGGGTACATACAATTTTGAGTCTTTGTACCAAGAGCCCCCTTGTTCAATAACACCAGGAGGCAGGGTTTGATTAGAATGTTCCATAAGGCAGTGTTCCCACAGGGACTTTATGAAAGAATCAGAGACGGGAACCCCCCCTCGTTCAAAATAGTAGTAGGAGTAGGTAGGGGGGTTGGCGAGGGGGAAACGCTTACGTGTTGCGGTGCATAGACTTCAGGCGGCCGGGCGGCCGGTTGAGTTGGAGGAGTCGGAGCCGGAGCCGGAGCTATTGTGGTGTCCCGTCTCGGAGGTAGGAGAGTAGTCGGTAGGGTTGGAGGAGTTTGCCCGCTGGTGACTGTGTGTTGCCGCGTTTGCGATCGGGTTTGTACAGCCAATACGGGCAGGGCTCCTCTTTGTGCGGGCGTAAATAGAGAGTCTGTTGGCCGATCGAGTTTTGCTGGGTATTGAGGCAATCGGAAGAGAGCATCCGCGAGAACGTTTTGTTTTCCTGGGACATGCTTCAGGACAAAACGAAACTGAGCAAAGAATTCCGCCCAACATTGTTGTTTTGCGGATAATTTATGGGTTCCTGTGAGAGCGGCCAGATTCTTGTGATCGGTCCAAACTTCGAAGGGGACTTTGGACCCTTCCAGGAACTGTCGCCAAAGGGTAAGAGCATGGTGAACAGCTGAGGCTTCTTTCTCCCAAATAGGCCAGTTCAATTGGGAGTGCGCAAACTTCTTAGAGAAATACGCGCAAGGATGAAGGAGACCATTAGGTCCTTTTTGCAGCAGGGCCCCCCCCATGGCTACGTCGGAGGCATCGACCTGCACAATGAACATTCGATTAGGGTCTGGGTGCCTTAGCACCGGTTTTGATGTGAAAAGCCGTTTGAGAGCCACAAAGGCGGCTTGGCATTGATCAGTCCACAGTATTTTAGGGGAGGGCAATGTGGCAGAGTTTTCTTTACCTTTGGTTTTTAGAAGGTCGGTGATGGGCAGTGCTATTTGGGTGAAGTTTGGAATAAATCCGCGGTAAAAATTAGCAAAGCCCAGGAATTGTTGTACTTGCTTGCGGTTGGAGGGAGGTGCCCATTCGAGGACGGAACGGACTTTGTCCGGGTCCATGCTAAGGCCATGGTGGGAGATTATGTATCCCAAGAAAGTTATTTTGCTCTGGTGAAATTCGCATTTAGCCAGCTTTGCGAAGAGTTGGTGGGTGCGTAGGCGGCGTAGAACTTCTCGGACCAATGTGACATGCTCGTCCATGGTTTTTGAATAAATGAGAATGTCGTCTAGATAAACCACTACTCCGCGGTACAGCAAATCATGAAGGATTTCATTGATGAGTTGCATGAAGACCCCCGGGGCCCCTTTTAACCCGAAGGGCATCACAAGGAATTCAAACATTCCAAAGCAGCTAGAGAAGGCAGTGAGGGGTTCGTCCCCCTCTCGGATGCAGACGCGGTAGTAGGCTTCTACCAGGTCCAATTTAGAAAAAAAACGTCCTTCTTGTAGTTGTCCCAAGATATCTGAAATTAGTGGTATAGGATAGGCGTTGGTTTGAGTAACTGCATTGAGTTTTCGGAAGTCAATGCAGAGGTGTAGGTCGCCCTCCTTTTTTCGGACAAAAAACGCGGGGGCTGAGTTGGGAGAATTCAATGGGCGAATGAACCCTCTGGCAAGGTTTTGTCCAAAAAGTCCCGGAGCACAGTGCGCTCGGAAGTGCTCGTTGGGTAGATTTTACTTTTGGTTAATGTGCAGTCCTTCACCACTTCAATTGCACAGTCAGTAGCCCGGTGAGGGGGTAAGGCATCACATTCTTTAATGTTAAAGACATCCGCGAAGTCTTGGTATATTTCAGGGAGGGCTGGTGTTGATGGAATCTCGGAGAGTAATGCCGAAGCGGGTGGAGACAGCACCGCAACTTGCTGTCGGTGCTGATCGCATTTAGGGTTGTCAAAGGAGATTGTGTTCGTGTCCCAATCGATACTGGGACAATGACCTTTAATCCAGTTAATTCCCAGAACCACCTCGAATCGAATAGGGGCTATGGTAAAGTCGATTTGTTCCCAGTGAGAGCCAATTCCCATTGCCACCCCTATAGTGCGATGATCAACTGGACCCCCTTTGAAATGGCTCCCATCCATTTGGGCAAATTGGACGGGGGCTGGTAAAGCCTCGGACCCGACTTTGAGTGCTGCGAATGTGGCTGCGCTTATGAGAGTGCGACTGCAACCAGAGTCAATAAGTGCTTTAACGGGTAGTTGGGGGCCACCTTCGTGATGTTGTAGAATGGCGTCTACATAAACGGTGGTTTCTACTTCTTTTACTTTGGTGGGAGCTGTCGGTTTAGCAGGAGAATCTGCAGAGGTCTGTGGAGACGCTCCACTCACCACAGACCGAAGCCGTTTTTTGACAAATCAAGGGGAGATTCCAGGTTTAAAGCCGGAGAAGTCCATGGGTTCTCTTCGTCCGAAGAGGGAAAGTTGTCCCCCAATGGGGCACTTGTAATCCGAGACCCGGCTGGGTCAGTTGATGCAGGCAGGACGGATGAGTCTCCAGCGTGAAGTGCAGAGGGTGTGGGTCTTCCCGGCGCTGCGGGTGGCCGCGGTGCCTCTGCGTTGCGGTCGTCCCCTAGCTCGAGTTGCCGTGCTGGGACGAAAGGGTTCAGGGCGGTACGGGCAGACCGCTGCAAAGTGGCCCTGTTCCCCACAAATGAGGCAGGCACCCCTTTGGAATCGGGTTTCGCGCTCCTGGGGTGGACGCGTCGGCTTCCGTATAGCGGGGGGTGGTGCCTTGGGCTGGGGCTTTTGGGCGCTTTTCTCCTTGTGTTTTTGGCGGACAAGGGAAATAAAGCGCCGGCGGCTTTCTACTTCTTCGGCTAAGAGAATCCAATCCTCGAGAGTGTCGGGATCGCCCCGCATGTACGACCAGTTCAGGACGTCAGGGTGTAAGGCTTCCCTGAAATGGTGAATTAGGGTGGCCTCGGGCCAGCCCACAATTTTGCTCGCCAGTCTTTGGAATTCATCGGCAAACTCTCGGACTGGAGTAGAGCCCTGTCTTAGTTGTAGCAGCTCCGCTTTGGCCCGTTCCCCCAGAAAGGGGTCCTCAAACCTCCTACGTAAAGCAGTCATGAAATTGTTGAGGGAACGGATAGAGCGGGATCGGGTGTCGAATTGGAGGACCATCCAGTCAGCCGCTTTGCCTGTCAGAAGGGAAGCTACGTAGCGCACCCAGCTGTCCTCGGTAGGGAACAATTGTCCCTGTTCTCGCATATAACTGTCCACCTGATGCAAGAAACAGGGTAGGGCTTCAAGAGATCCATCATACGTAGTTTTCAACTTGAGCTGTTTCCAAGGGCCGGGTATGGGTTGACCCGGTTGCACAGGCTGACCCGGTGGCACAGGTGCTCCGGGTGCAGGTAGAACGGGAGCTCTGGGAGGTGGAGGTGGTGCAGGAGGTTGGACTGGTCCCCCCTGACCTGGTATTGGGACGGGCTGTGCTTGGGCTATCAGGGCTTGCTGCAACTGCCTGTTGTCCTGCAGCATTTGTTCCATTAGCTCTTGGAGTTGATCGACGTGGTCGGACAACTCTCGATTTTGGGCTCGTAACAGGTGAACATCCTCTCCTGGGCCACCGGTACGATGAGGTTTACTTGTTCGGAAACTCGTGGCCCATTGAGAACTGTCCCCATATAGGTCCTCGTCAGCAGACTCTCCGGAGTCTTGGCGTCGGTCTGCAAGGCGGCGTGCGCGTTGGGTCGTGCGCGACGGGACAAACACCGGGGAAAAAGACAGACCTAACGGAGGGCCGCTCTTTACAGTGTCCTTAGGGCGACCGCCGGTCCACGCACGATCCGCAGCCAATTGTAACTCCTTATCCCTTGCGGCTTGGGCTTCGGCCGCCGCCTTAGCCGCTTCAGCTGCTTCTTTATCTGCGAGAACCTTTCGGGCTTCGAGTTTTAGAGCTTCAGTTGCGGTAACGTGCAGTAAAAGTTCTGTTTCCAGGAGTGAGAGTATGGGGTCGGGTTCCCCGCCCAGCAATGGTTGTATCCAAACCGCGATAGCGGGTGCGTCGGCCCCAAACGTCGAGGCCAAACGTTGGGCCAAGGTGGCTACCGTAGTATCCTTTGTACAATCCGCAAAGAGGAGGGCCGTATGGACAGCGGCCCGCTTGGCTTCAGCTTGACAATTAGCTGCATCGGGTATCAGGGAAAGACCTGAGGCTCCTGCCATGGTACCTTTTCCCAGGTTAGTAGGGGCCGTGAATGGGAGAGACTCACGGGCAATAAGTTCGTCCAATAATCCGGTTAGTACCTGTAAGTCCTCAGTTGCCAGCCAGGCATCATCCAGCAACTGATCAAAATCCTGGAGATCTAAACGAGTATTAGTATCATCCGAGGTTAACATCCAGAGAACTTTCACTAGAGATTGCCACTGTGTCTGTACTAGTCCCTCCAAGCGGCAAGCCTCTAGAGTAGTCCTAAAAAGTTCAGCGACTATGTCCTGTAGAAGGGTAGGATCCCCACATGAGGACTCCAGGGTTCCAGGAAGTAGTAGTCCCGGTTCACTCGGAGAGCGACCTCCTAGCTCCTATCCGAGTGGCAGGCGAACCCTCCAGGGCTCTAGCCTGACTAGGGGATCGTTGAAGAAGAGTTGTAGAGATAGCTGTCATAATGTCAGCTCTTGACCCAATGAACCAGAAATCACCACAGAGACAGTCAGAATCCAAGCAGATGGCTTTTACTGGTCAAATAGGTAAAACAGTGCATATAGGATAAGATGACAGCTATGAGGGTCTGGCTCGTTAGTTGGCAATATAAGGCTTGAAAAAGGCGGGTGATTATAGAACACACAAAGCATAAACAGAGCACACTTTCCCAGGAGTAGCGTTCCCAGGCTTTGGTATGTGAAGCTGTCCTTGAAGTCTGGACAGTTCAGCAAAGGAACAGAGGCAACAGAGAAACCGAGATAACAGCCTGACAGCTGCTTGGCAATAGTCTTGTAGCCCAGTCCAGCCTTGTGCAGGTCTACAATCTTGTCCCTGACATCCTTGGACAGCTCTTTGGTCTTGGTCATGGTGGCTAGTTTGGAATCTGCGGGATTGATTGCTTCTGTCGACAGCAGAACCCTAACCCTAACCCTAATCTGGCTGGTTGATAGGGGATTAAATACTTATTTCACTCATTATAATGCACATCAATCTCTGACTTTTGTCTTCTGGGTTTCTGGGGTTTTTCCTGTTGTTATTCTGTCTCTCACAGCTACAATAGGCCTACCATTAAAATTATGGACTGGTCATTTCTTCGTCAGAGGGCAAACGGGCAAATTTAACAGGGGATCAAATACTTTTCCCCCTCACTGTATTAGATAACAGGTACAACAGCTTGACCTACATTCAACTGTGCTGCACTGCAGTCTGCAGCTGCATGCTACATGTTGCCATGCAACCAGTCCATGCAGAATGTAGGCACCCTATATATAGAAATGAGCAAACCAGTGATATTTTAGGGAGCAGGCTAGCAGGTGGGACCCATTACTTACATCATAGAAGCCTACACAACACAAAACACTGTTGCTGTATGTAGGTTTTATTTTATTTGTTTTTTTATCTTATATTTTGGAAATGTACATACAGGTTTTTTTCCTTTAAATTTTTTTGGGGGGCCCAAGAGAGTGGGGCCCTAAGCTATAGCTTGTTTAGCTTATACGTAAATCCTAAGACTGGCACCTCACTGCCTCTGTGTACATTTTCCTCACTTAAGCAATGGTCACTCTGCTTCCTTGGTGTGATGTTTTTCTTCCAACTATATTATTTGCATGAAAAGCCAATCATAATAAATTGCACCCGAAATGGTTCATTTTTTAATGTTCTCTTTTCCTGCAATACAGTAGTTACTAGAGACTGGCCTGGGAACCATCAGAACCCAAGCAGCAGCAGAAAGAGCATTTTGACAAGCAAGTGCCAGATTGGCAGGACAGTTTTCTGCAAACCCCCCCCCCCCCAAAAAAAAGCTAGCAGTCGCGGACTATTGTAGACAACGTTCTGGGTAGGGTTGTCAACCCTGAGTTTGGAAATACCTGGAGATTTGAGGGGAGGGACGTCTGTAGGGTATAATGCCTTGCAGGTGCCGTCCACCTTCAAAAGCAGGCATTTCCTCCAGGTGAGGTGGAATAAATGTTTAAAATAAATTAATAACAAATAAGCAATATATGTAATCTGGAGATCAGATGTAATTCCAGGCCGCCTCCAGCCCCCACCTGGAAATTGGCAGCCCAAGTTCTGGGGATGACCTTCTGTCTGATCCTGGGCCTCAGGCTGAGGAATGAGTGGCCTTTAGGCCTCAGAGAAGACTGGAATTTCCACTGTAGGCCAGGGGTCTCCATAGGGTTGCCAGGTCTTTCTTCACCACCAGCAGGAGGTTTTTAGGGTGGAGTCCTAAGTTGATGTCGTCACAGAATGCAAAAGAAGCGAGCAGGGGCTGCAAGAGAGAGAGAGAGAGAGAAAGAAAGAGAGAGGGGGGGCATTTTTGCATGGTAATTAGCAGCGCGTTCCAGGCTGAATTGCCCCACATATTTTTTTGAATTTTGCACGCTGAATTGTCATTCCGGAAGTGACTGTGAAGGCGTACCTGCTTCGCATTACAAAAGAGCCCATTTAACAGGAAGAATCCCCCTCAAGGACAGTGCAAAACAACAGAGGTGTATGCATATGCTAATGCTAATGACTATGCATATGCTAATGACTATGCAAAGAGGAACAAAGGAGCAGGTGAGTGGGGTGTGTGGAACTTCTCCTTTTGCATTAGGACCATGAAAAGGCATTCTTAAAGTTGCATTTTAAAAAAGAGCTTTGAGTGAGCATCAAAATTGACCATGCAAAAATGCTCAGAGAGTTAGGGGAGGTTGGCAGGGAGGTTGTTCAATCTGTCTGGTAGACAACTCCAGGTTTGCCAACCTCCAGGTGGAGCCTGGAGATCTCCCAGAATTCCAACGGACGTCCAGGCAACAGAGATCGGTGTCCCTGGAGAAAATGGCTCTTTCGGAGGATATACTTCATGGCATTCTAGCCCCAATGTGAGAGATCCCCCTCTCTGAGTTTGCTTCTCCAAATCAGTTGCTCAGACGTTGATACAGAAACAATCGATTTATTGAAGCCTTCAGGAGATGAGACAGGCACAGGTAGAAAGTTGCAAGTGAGGGGCTATACGGGTTTACAGAATATATTGACTCCAGGGCACTGGGGCACTGGGGTTCACACTTATTGTTATGGGAAGTTACAAGCTTGGCATAATACAAAACATCAGACAGATCCCAGGAAGTCTGGGCGGCTATCACACTTCCAAGGCCGCATCGGCCTGAGGGAGTACTGGCAGGAAGAACAGCGGGGGGGGGAAGATACATGGGCCATCAGGCCTGGCGCCTGAGACCAGAAGGTGTGAACTGCTTTTACGAGTTCACTGATAACACAGCAGGTGATGGAAAGCAGAGACACAAAGACAGAGACCCTCACATTCTGCCCCCCTTAAGGCCCCCCCCCGGGGTCCCCGAGAGGACGAGGCTTATCGGGATAAGCAAGGTGGAATTCCCGGACTAAGCGAGGAGCCGCCATGTGGGGTGCGGCCACCCATTCGTCATGAGCGGAGCCCAGGTTTTTCCAGCGAACAAAGTAAAACAGTTTCCCTTTCTTCCATTTGGAGTCTAAAACCTTGGATATTTCCAAATGGGTGTCCCCTCCTACTACGGTAGGAATCTCGTGTGCGGGAGGGGGGTGGAACTGGGGGGCTGCCACATAGGGTTTGAGGAGGCTTATATGAAAGACTGGATGGACTCCTTTCAGAGTTTTTGGGAGGTCCAGTTCCACAGTAACCTCGTTGATTACTCTGGTAATGGGGAAAGGTCCCACATAACGGTCGCTCAGTTTTTTGCAGGGGCGAAGAGAGCGGAGGTTTTTGGTGGACAGATAGACTTGCTCCCCCACCTTGAGTTCCCATCCCGGAGACCGGTGTTTGTCTGCTTGTTCCTTGTACTTGCTTTTTGCCCTTTCCAGATTTTTGAGGTCCAGTTCCACAGTAACCTCGTTGATTACTCTGGTAATGGGGAAAGGTCCCACATAACGGTCGCTCAGTTTTTTGCAGGGGCGAAGAGAGCGGAGGTTTTTGGTGGACAGATAGACTTGCTCCCCCACCTTGAGTTCCCATCCCGGAGACCGGTGTTTGTCTGCTTGTTCCTTGTACTTGCTTTTTGCCCTTTCCAGATTTTTGAGCAACCATGGCCAGGTGGATTTAACCACCTGAATCCACTCCTGAAGGTCAGGGGTAGACTGGAGCTCTGGCGAGACGGGGGCAGAACCGAAAGGGCCGAAATCCGTCCCGTATATAACTTGGAAGGGACTAAAGCCGGTAGAGGAATGAGGCGCATTGTTATACGCATATTCGGCAAATGGCAGCAGGTCGACCCAGTCGTCCTGGTGGAAATTTACATAGCAACGCAAATAACATTCTACCACCGCATTTACTCGTTCTGTTTGACCATCCGTTTGGGGGTGATAGGCGGAAGAAAGGCCCTGCTCTTCCACTCCCATTAACTTTAGGAAGGCCCGCCAGAATTTGGCAACAAACTGGACCCCCCGGTCGGAGAGGACCTTCCTCGGGATCGAGTGTAGCCTGAGGACGTGTGTGATGAACAGTTTAGCTAAGCCCTGGGCTGAAGGAAGGCCTGCACATGGAACGAAGTGAACCTGTTTGGAAAAGAGGTCTGTGATAACCCAAAGAACCGTTTTTCCCCGACTCGGAGGTAGGTCGGTGATAAAATCCATGGCGATGACTTCCCAGGGACGGGAGGGGCTCTCAAGCGGTTTGAGAAGCCCTGGGGGTTTTCCCATCCGTTTCTTGGCTGTGGCGCAGGTGGGGCAGCTGCGCACATACAACTCTACATCAGATCTCATACCGGGCCACCAGAATTGTCTTCGAACCAGGTGAAGCGTTTTTATGAAACCAAAATGACCCGCTAGCCTGGCACCATGTACAAGTCCCAATACTTCCTTGCGAAGAGAGGAGGGGACGTACAGTTTCCCCCCTTGCACCCACCAAGTGTTGGTACGTTCCAGACCAGTGGGGAGGAGATGATGCTCCTCCTCCTGCAAGGAGGCGTCCCGGAGTCGCTGTTGGAAGGCTTCCGGGATGCCTTTGAGTGTAGGGGGGGTCTCCGGTGGTCGGGCTTGGGACCGGGTGGTGACGGCTAAGCTAGGAACTTCCCCTCGCTGCTCGGGAGTGAACAGGGAGTCGACTGGGCGATCGAAATCGTTGCGATACTGGGGAAGTCGTGACAAAGCGTCGGCTAGGGCATTTTCTTTGCCAGGGACATGTCTGAGAGTGAACCGGAACTTAGCGAAAAATTGGGCCCACCGAACCTGTTTGGCATTGAGTTTTCTAGCCCCCTTGAGGGCCTCAAGATTCTTGTGATCGGTACACACTTCGAATGGCAGTTCGGCCCCTTCCAAGAAGTGTCGCCATATGGTAAGGGCATGTTTGACCGCTGCTGCCTCCTTCTCCCAAATGGCCCAGTTGATTTCAGACTGGGAAAACTTCTTGGAGAAGTAGGCGCATGGTCTCAACCGTCCCCCCTCATCCCTCTGCAATAGGGCCCCGCCCATGGCTACATCCGAGGCATCCACTTGCACCACAAAAGGCTTGGTGCAATCTGGGTGAGCCAAAACGGGTTCGGATGAAAAAAGTAGCTTCAAACGTTCAAAAGCTAGCTGGCACTGGGGGGACCATTGCAAACGGGCTGAGGGAAGCGCGGCGCTAGCCCCCTTGTCCTTGGTACGCAACAGGGCAGTGAGGGGAAGCGCAACTTGGGCAAAGTTAGGAATGAAGTTCCGGTAAAAATTGGCAAACCCCAAAAACTGCTGAAGTTGGCGGCGGGTAGTGGGGGGTTCCCAGTCCCGCACTGCCTGGACCTTGGCGGGGTCCATTTCCAACCCTTGGTGGGAGATCACATACCCCAGAAATGTAATGGAGGGTTGGTGGAATTCACATTTGGACACCTTAGCATACAGTTTGTGCTCCCGCAGCCGCTGGAGCACCTCTCGCACTAGGCGCACATGGTCTTCCATGGTTTCAGAGTAAATAAGGATGTCATCGAGAAATACCACCACCCCCCGAAACAGCAAATCATGCAAAACCTCATTAATTAATTGCATAAAGACACTCGGAGCCCCCGAAAGTCCGAACGGCATGACTAGGTACTCAAACATCCCAAAACAACTGGAAAAGGCCGTTTTGGGTTCGTCTCCTTCTTTGATGCGAATGCGGTGGTAGGCTTCTACCAAGTCCAGTTTGGTGAAGATTCGGCCCTCCTTTAATTGTGCTAGAAGGTCAGGAATAAGAGGGAGGGGGTAAGCATTAGACTGGGTGACTGCGTTCAGTCTGCGAAAGTCAATACACAGTCTTAAATCTCCCGTCTTTTTCTTTACAAAGAAAGCTGGGGCTGAATAAGGAGCCTTGGAGGGGCGTATGAAACCCCTCGCCAGATTGACATCCAGATAGTCTCGCAACACTGTCTTTTCACTAGGGCTCATGGGGTAAACCTTTCCCTTAGACAGTTTGCCTTCCCCTACAATCTCGATGGCACAGTCCGTTTCTCTGTGGGGAGGCAGTTCGTCGCACTCTCTAACATCAAAAACATCAGTAAATTGCGAGTACTCAGAGGGTAATTGAGGAGAGACTGGGGCGGGGGACCCTACCAGTGCGGCGGCTGGAGTCCTGAGTACCCGTTCCTTGTCATGCAACCCACAGGGGTTTTCGGGGAAGGAAAGCACCCGTTTAACCCAATCAATGGAGGGATTGTGCCCCCTTAACCAGTTCATCCCTAACACCACAGGGGTTACAATAGGGGCGATAGTGAAATACAACCGTTCCCAATGTTCCCCCACGGACATAATCACGGCTGCAGTTCTGTGGGTCACCGGGCCCCGTTTAAAGTCACTCCCGTCCATTTGGGAAAAACGGAGGGGTCCCGGAAGCCGCTTGCGCCGGACACCCAACTTCTTGGCAGTTTCCTCATTTATCATGGTGCGGGCACACCCCGAGTCGACCAACGCGGGGACCTCTAACGGGGGACCCCCTTTGGGTAGGGACAGATGGACACGCACAATCCCTCCATTGATTGGGTTAAACGGGTTTACAGAATATATTGACTCCAGGGCACTGGGGCACTGGGGTTCACACTTATTGTTATGGGAAGTTACAAGCTTGGCATAATACAAAACATCAGACAGATCCCAGGAAGTCTGGGCGGCTATCACACTTCCAAGGCCGCATCGGCCTGAGGGAGTACTGGCAGGAAGAACAGCGGGGGGGGGGAAGATACATGGGCCATCAGGCCTGGCGCCTGAGACCAGAAGGTGTGAACTGCTTTTACGAGTTCACTGATAACACAGCAGGTGATGGAAAGCAGAGACACAAAGACAGAGACCCTCACACCCCTGAGGTCCATCCCCTCTCCATAACCTGCCTTCCCAGGCTGGACCCCCGAATCTCCAGGGATTCCCCAGCTCTGGGCTCAGGGCTGCCTAGATGGTCTCCCTCTTCTTACGCTCCTGTCATGATCCTAGACCTAAGGCGAAAGAATGAGCAGCCTGAAGGCCTCAAGGAAGCCCCGGAGGCCCCGGGCAAAGTTTGCAGCAGGCCTCCCTTTCCCAGACACCCTCTGCTCCTTGTGATTGGAGTGGGGTGAGATCGGAGGGGAAAGGAAGGCCAGTCACCATCACCAAGGGGGCAGGGCCTCGAGGGAAAGAGGGAGCTGAGGCTATCGCGCTTTGGTCACATTGTGAGGAGACAAGAGTCACTGGAAAAGACAATAATGCTAGGAAAAGTTGAAGGCAACGGGAAAAGAGGACAGATTGAGACAGATTGACTCCACCAAGGAAGCCACGGCCCTCAGTTTGCAAGACCTGAGCAAGGCTGTGAACGAGGGGACATTTTGGAGGACATTAATTCATAGGGTTGCCATAAGGCAGAAGCGACTTGGTGGCACTTAACACACACACGGTACAGCAACCAAGTCCACCCATAAAGCACGTCACACATCGGGGAGAAGGTGTTATAACAAAGAGTCTTCTCTTCTTCCGAGTGGAAGGCACCTGAGATCGGGGGCCTCTTGCTGTCATCTCCTCCACCTCCTCTGCCAGCCAGGCCAGAGCCGGAGTTTGAGAAGGTGGTGGATTCAGGAGACAGCAGTGAGGGGCTTGGTGTGGTACATCCCCCACCGCAGACAGAGAGCAGTGAGAGGCTGCAGGGGTCTTGGCAAGAGGTGGGGCTGCTGAAGGAGCAGCAGCAAGATGGAGCCCAGCACACGCACGCCTCTGTCTCTCCTCCTGTGGTTTTTCCATGGGGCCCTGAACAGTTCCCACCTGCTGTAGCCTCCCCCCCCACACACACCTTTTAGTGGTTACCAATAAGTTACTTGTTGCTTGATGGCTTTTCCCTCATTGTCTCAAAGGGAAGCGGACGCAAGGAGGAAGAGGAGAGAAAGGAAGCGATGGAAAGGAGAGGGCTGTCCTGTGACCCACTTTTCAGAAGCTTCACGGCCCATTTTTGGGTTCCAACCCTCAGTTTGGGAAACACCACGCTATAGGATATGGGAGAGGGGACTTAAGCCTTCCCCGGCACCTAGAGAGTGGTATTTGCCCTCTCGGGGAAACTTACTGATGTGACATTTGAAAGTTTATAACCCAAAAATCTTGTTGGTCTCTAAGGTTCTCCTGGACACGAATCTAGCTATTCTCCAGGGACAAGTAAGTGACGTTAACAAGACACATGTCAGAGAAGAGAGGGGGACATTTGCTTCTAATTTTCTCATTTTTAAAAACCTTTGTACACATGAAGTGGGGTGGAAGAAACAGTAACAAAAAGCCCTTAGCCATATGATCCCAATCCTGCTTCCTCAGAATATGGGACTCTGTGCAAATTGTTGCTCTGAAGATTGCCGAGGTGTTTATAAATCTCCAGCAGCAGATGTCTTGGTCTTTGAAAGTGTCACAAAACGAGTGGATTTGCAAACAAATAACATCTTGTTTCATCTTCTGCACTGAGCATTAAGATCAGTTCTTCCCATAATTTCCTCACAGCAGTTATTTTCTTCTCAAGAAGAATATGGCATTTCCACCCCCCAAGGCAGCCGCTGGAAACATGTCCTTGTGTTCCATCAGGTTTCCAAAATACAAATCATTTCCTCATCCACGGGAATTTGGTGGGGGGACTTCTTCCCAAATACATCTCTCTCCCAAGAGCTGCCTTGGCTCACATCCTCCTGCCATTTCTATTGCCACGGCTGGCCATCTGTGGGCTTCATTTCCTTCCTGCCTGCAGTTGCTGCAAGCTGCTGGCTTTATCACACCTCAGGGGTTCTTAATCATACTCTTGCCAACAAGTAAGCTGGATAGTATGTGATGATCATCTAGCTGAACCCCCTGAACTGAGGCAGATCCAGTCAGGTAAACGTTCTTAGTGAAGAAATAATCCCAAAGCTGCCATGTGCTTGAAAAAATTCTTCCGGCTGGGATGGAAGGCCTGGCAACTTTGAGAATAAACACATCCAGCAACTGGGTGGGAACCCCTACAAATGTTTCTGGGGAGGGGCTTTTTCCTCTGGCTGCCATTGGTAGCAGCAGGTTGACCAAAGGAGCATCACTAAAGGGGATTGCCTCTTTGGGGGTGCCAATTTGGGGTTTCTGCAAGGTCAAGGTGAAGGCTGGCTCTGCATCTGGAACATTTCCTGGTCAGGAGTAAAAATACTGGTTACTGTGGGGGGGAGGGGGTGGATGAATGCCCTCATTTCACTGAATTGTTTTTAGGTAGCCTCTTATTGTTCAATGTTACATTCTCCACTGTTCTGAAGGATTTGAAATTCTTTCTCTGCTGCTACTTTATTTATAGAAATATTAGAAATGTTATGCTGTTACTTATGCTGTTTTATCATGCTTTGTGGCCTGGGGTGAAGTGTTTTGAGGGTGTTATTGGCAACTTGGGGGACATACAGTTGGTAGGATCTCAGCCAGATTTTAAGCTGAGGGAGGAATGGATATAGGATAGACCAACAAAGCAGCCACTAGCCAAGCACTTGCTAGGGAAAGATTCAAAGTGACTCCACTCAGTTCACCTCAGGGGATCCACATGAATGTGACAGGGGATCCACATGTATTTATGCACATGCCCACCTATTCATATGTAATGTTAGGGTAGAAGAAGAAGTAGAAGAAGAGTTGGTTTTTATATGCTGACTTTCTCTACCACTTAAGGAAGAATCAAACCGGCTTACAATCACCTTCCCTTCCCCTCCCCACACAACAGACACCCTGTGAGGAAGGTGGGGCTGAAAGAGCTGTGACTAGTCCAAGGTTACCCAGCTGGCTTCATGTGTAGGAGCGGGGAAACAAATCCAGTTCACCAGATTAGCCTCTGCCGCTCATGTGGAGGAGTGGGGAATCCAACCCGGTTCTCCAGATTAGAATCCACCGCTCCAAACCACCGCTCTTAACCACTACACCACGCCGGCTCTCTGGTAGAGTTTCCCCTCAGTTTTTTAACTGAAAAAAATACAAGACATGAGCTCAATGGGAGGAAAATGCTTGCAAGTCTGGACCACAGAGGGGTGAAGCGTGTGCGTTGTGTGTGGGGAGGAAGGCTTGTGTTCCCCATGCATACACATTCCATTTTCTGTCTAGAAGTAGGGGACCCCCCCTCACAGGACCCCCCCCCACTGCTTTACTTGTGAAGAGATTCAGGCCCTTCACATCTGGTCTGGCCTTCAGTGGGATTGCCTGGTTGTAGTCCACAATTTTAATTTCACAGCAATCATAGCTTTCCCACTCCATAAGGACATTTTTTTATTTATATATTTTGCCCCACAGAGCATCACATTTGCTTTAGTTCTTTCTGTAAGCAATGAGGTTGATGTCATCTTGAGAGTTGCTATCTGGAGCTCCGCATGGAGGCGTCCAGTGGAACAAACACCCTCGCTGGCAGATTCAGCTCGGAAAACACAGACGAAGGGAGCTGGGAACCGGCAGATAAAAATGCAGATTGTTTGGGGCCTCTTTGTTTTTCCTGCTCTTGTGGTGAGCCTTAGCCTTCAGAATTCATATATATATATATATATATATATATATATATATATATATATATATATATATATATATATATATATATATATATATATATGAAATACATATTTTCTATCTTCTCTGGCTCAGTGCTGGAACTGTACTCTGGGGATGGCCTCGATGCCCCTGGAGGAGGGCACTTTCCTTCAGACACAACAACCAGAGGCCCCCCTCTTCTCCAGCTTTGCCTTTATACCCTCACATTCCTCTCAAAGCCCTCAGACACTTCCCCTCCTCACTGGAATACACTGAAATTGGAAGATTCCTCACAGTTTCATTTCAACACCCAAACTTTACTTTTCCTCTGAAGCACAAATCTATCTAAAGAGGAGGAGTAATTCGCTAAATGGAGTCGAAGTGTCAGTGTGCTAGAGAAGTTAAAATGTTGGCCAAGGAACTGGGAGCTTTTGGGCCAGCCACACTCTCACAGCCTCACCTACCTCTCAAGGGTTTTGTAAGGAGGGGAGAGGGACAAGGGTTGCCAGGTCCCTCTCCGCCACTGGTGGGAGGTTTTGGAGGTGGAGCCTGAGTAGGGCAGAGTTTGTGGAGGGGAGCCCAATGGCCAAAGCGTCCGTTTCCTCCAGGTGAATTGATCTCTATCGGCTGGAGATCAGTTGTAATAGCGGGAGATCTTCAGTTACTACCCGGAGGTTGGCAACCCTAAGAGCAACGTACACCACCCTGAGCTCCCTGAAGGAAAGATGTGATTGAAATGCAATAAACAGAAAGTCAGTAGATGTAAGCATTTGGTGCAGGATTAAACAGACATCTTTAACACCAGTGTCAGGTTGGCCAGAAATAGAAGGTGATAGCACAGCCTGGAAAGTGGAAACAAAGAGCAGAAGAAAACTGACAGAAGTACAAGAAAGATCCCAAAAGGAATCCTGCAGCACCTTAAAAAACAGATTAATTATCTGGCATAAAGATTTGAGGCCCGTCTTATTTGAGTTAGCTCCCCCATGAAATAGTTCCCGGGGACAGATTCAGAGTGACTGGGGCAGGGGCTCCTCATCAAGGGGAACATTCAGAATCTCAAAGGAAGTCAAAAGACATTCAGTAGCAAGTTTTCTTGGACTAGGCTGTGTGTTCTTCTCCTCCTCCTCCTCCCTTGGTTTCACTGTGAAAATGGCTGGCCGCTTCCCAGCACACTGCCCTTCTGAACTGACTGAACTCAAGGATGTTTCACATACTGCAGAACTTTGTTGTAATAATCAGCATGAACCTCATGAGTATATAGGATATTACGTATGAGGCTTTTACCTCTGGTATTTTTTTGTTCCGTCTTCATACACCGGGAAGTTGTAGCTGGCCGTGATACTCCAGGGTGTTTCTGCCCAATACTATGGGATGTGCATTTCATGGGGTCCTCTGCAAAGGCTGTGCATTTTCACAACATGATGGGCACAGTGCAAGCATGACACATCTCCACCCCCTCTACTTCAGGAGAGGAAGCTGTTCAGCTACCCCTGCCTCTTAAATACAAAGTTATCCTCTCTACCAACATTGGTGGAGACCCTCTGGAAGGAGACGGGCTGCACAAACATGTCAGACCCCTGCACAATAAATGGCTCACTTAATGGGAGTGAAGTAAAGCCTCATCAGCCCAAAGAAAAATATAAAAACAAGAGCAAAACCCACATGAGGCAAAAAAATCCCACATGTGATAGAAGAAGAAGAGTTGGGTTTTAAATGTTGATTTTATCCACCTTTTAAGGAGAATAAAACCGGCTTAGAATCACCTTCCCTTCCCCTCCCCACAACAGACATCTTATGAGGTAGGTGAGGGTGAGAGAGCTCTAAGAGAACTGTGACTGGCCCAAGGTCACTCAGCAGGCCTCATGTGGAGGAGTGGGGAAACCAATCTGGTTCTCCAGATTATAGTCCACTGCTCCTAACCTCTACACCCTGATGGAGGTAAGGTAGCTTATGATTTAATAGAATCATGGAATCATAGAGTTGGAAGGGACCACCAGGGTCATCTAGTCCAACCCCCTGCACAATGCAGGAAATTAACAACTACCTCTCCCTTCCCCACATCCCCAGTGACCCCAACCCTCCCCCACCATGCAGGATCCCACAATCAAAGCACTCCCGACAGATGGCCATCCAGCCTCTGCTTAAAGACCTCCAAAGACGGGGACTCCACCACCCTCCGAGGCAGCACATTCTATTTAATATGAGCTAGTGGTTCTTAAGCACAGGATACTTTTCCAAATAGTGAAGCTTAAACGTGACTTTGTGTATACCCATATTATCATGTTCTGTGCCCTAAGGGGAACGAAACAACAATTGTTCCTCACTGCTTTGTATCTGGTTTTTAAATATTTGAAAGATAGCCCCAATCTCATCAGATCTTGGAAGCTGAGCAGTGTCAGCCCTGGTCAATATTTGGATAGGAGACCACTGAGGAAGTCCAGGGCTGCTACAGAGAGGCAGGCGATGGCAAACCACCTCTGTTTGTCTGTGACCTGGATGGCCCAGGCAAGCTTGACCTCATCAGATCTTGGAAGCTAAGCAGGTCAATATTTGGATGGGAAGTCTAATCCTAGACCAAGGAAGTCTAGGATTGCTACACAGAGAAAGGCAATGGCAAACCATCTCTGAAACCATCTCTCTTTCCTTGAAAACCATAAGAGGACTAGACAGCAAAATAAATAAATAAATAAATAAATAAATCATAGTGCCCCTTCTTCTCCCTCTTGTATTAAGAAATTTTTAAAATTTGCTCACATTTCATGCATTCCTTGCATTTATGGTTCCCTTTAATGGGCACTAGAAGCCTACCATATCCTGCAGTGCACCTGATCCACGCAGTTTCAATCAGTTGCGCAATGTGTAGATTTTCCATATGGGCACAACTTCCATTAATTCTGGCCAACATGAATGGAAGCTGCACTGACATGAAAAATCCATGCATGCCAAACTCATACTGGTGAGTTTCTGTTTTTTGTGGCTGGTGATTTCTGGTTCTTGTGAACAGAATGGAATGTCTGCAGAGGGCTCTTAATAAAATAATATTCAATTGAATAAAAGTCTTGAATGAATGAATAAGTTTTATTTACATGTAGCAACAGGCCATTACAAACATGTCAGCAATTACCTATAATAGTTATAAATATACCTTCCAACCTGAGGGGATTACACCTGTGTCATTAATTTGTGTAAAAACTCTAGCTAAAACAGGAGACCATCAATTTACAAAGATAATAAAGCTGTAGTTTAATGAAATGGTTCAGAAAAAATGCTTTTGTAACGGACTGGGGACTGTTGTCTGTATCGACTTACACTGTGTTAAGAAAGGTAGATTATAAATAACGTAATAAATAGAATGGCATGGAATGTCTGCAGAGGGCTCTTAATAAAACAATATTCAATTGAATAAACTTCTTAGCATCATTAAAACCAAATAACAAACCGTGTGTAACTATTTATTTATTTATGTTATTTATAGTCCGCCTTTCTCACTGCGGACTATACACACAGTGTAAGTCGATACAGTCAACAGTCCCCAGTCCTTTACAAAAGCATTTTTCTGAACCATTTCATTAAAGTACAGCTTTATTACCTTTGTTACCTGGAGAAGACACGAATGGTGATTTTGCCAATTTGCAGGTTTACACCTGCAGAAGATTCTGCACACATGAGTAAAGCATTTTCAGTGGAGCATCGGGGGAGAAGGGGTCCTGCAGATGTGAGGGATCAAGTATGATCCCACATGACAGCCAATACCTTGAACTGAGCCCAGTAACTTATGAGCAACATAGGAATGTTTGCAGAATGGGAATAATATGTGTGCGCCACCTAGCTTCTGGTAATAACTGAGCTGTGGCATTCTGCATCAACTGGAGCCTCTGAGTTGACTTTGAGGGAAGACCTATGCACACTGCCTTACAGTAGTCTAGTCTTGATGTTAACATGGCATGGACCCAGGTGGCCAGATCAAGGTAGTGTCAAGGTAGGGGGCCATCTTCGGGGCTGGATGAGTTGAAAGAAAGCATTTTTTGTAGCTGCATTACCTTGGTTCTCCAGCAATAACTTTGAATCCAGTATATCCCTAACTGAGTAAGCAAGGGTCATCCAAAGCCCACTGAAAGTAGGTGGCACCATGTTCTTCAAGATCTCTGCCATCCCAACCAGCACCACCTTTGCCTTTCCAGGATTTAGTTTCAATTTTGTCCACTAGCCATTTAACCATGGCAGCCAGGCAGCAAGTCAGAATCTCTTCTGCATCATCAGGAGATTTGGATAAGGAGGTATAGCGCTGGGTATCATCAGCATATTGATGACAGCCAACTTCAAAACTACAAATGAGTTCTTCTAAGGGCTTTATATAGAGATTGGAAAGCATGGGGGATAGGATTGCACCTTGTGGAACTCCACAGGATGGGTAAAAAAATGTGTTTGGTGAGAGTCTTGCAAACCTGATCAGGAGGGCTTTAAACTAAATCCTATGGGGGAGCGAGACAACAATTTAAAGCCTTGTATGCTGATAAAACCTGGAGACGTGAACAATAAAGATTTGCAGGGAGTGGCATGTATGCAAGGAAACATAAACTCACAGGTAAGTACAGAAACGAAAACCACGGGGCACATAAACCACAGATTCCGATGTCTGTACACTAATGCACAGAGTATGGGAAACAAGCAGGAAGAACTCGAAGCCCTAATACAGGAAGGGGATTTTGACCTAATAGGCATTTCTGAAACTTGGTGGGATGTCACTCATGATTGGAATATTAAGACTGAGGGGTACAACTTGTTTAAAAGGGATAGATTGATAAGGAAGGGGGGAGGAGTAGCACTGTATGTCAAAGATGTGTACACTTGTGAAGAAGTACATGAATCTGAGCATGGTAGTGCAGTCGAGACTCTGTGGGTAAACATAAAAGGAATAAGAAATAATTGTGATATTATGGTGGGGGTCTGCTATCAACCACCAAACCAGGCAGAGGACTTGGATGGGACGCTCCTAGACCTGATCACAAAGTTCTCAAAGAGAAAGGACATGGTGGACATGGGAGATTTTAATTACCCGGATATCTGTTGGAGGTCCAATGCTGCTAAAAATGCAAGATCCAATAAATTCCTGACTTGTCTTGCTGACAACTTCCTATTCCAGAAAGTGGACAGGGAAACAAGAGGGTCTGCTATCTTAGACTTGATTCTCACCAACAGGGAAGAACTGGTCGATGAGGTTACAGTAGTAGGCACCCTGGGTAGTAGTGACCACGTACTCTTGGAATTTGCAATCTTGGGGAGAGGAAAACCTGTACGTACCGTGTTTTCCCGAAAATAAGACATACCCATAAAATAAGCCGTAGCAGGATTTCTAAGCATTTGCGCAATATAAGCCATACCCCGAAAATAAGACATAGTGATAGGCGTGGCTATGCAGCGTACCAAGACTTCCCATCAGTTCGCTGTTCCCGGAGAGTTTCCTGTGTGCCCCCTGATGGAACAGAAGACATCCACAGTAAGACCCATTTTGGGGCTTTTCTCTATAATTTTTCTCCTGTGTGTGTGTTTGTGGGGGGAAGCAGAGTCTGTGTGTGTGTGGGGAGGGAGCAGTTTCTGTGGGTGGGAAGCCAAAGGGGGTTTTTGCCTGTTCTGTGGGGGGGGGGTTGCCCCCTGAGTCTCTCTCTCCCTGGTTTGAGGGGGGGGGCTTCAGTTGTGTGTCCTCAGGTTTTCCCTCATTCATAAGATCGGTTAGGTCTATTTTGATGCTTGCTCAAAACGGTTTTCAAATTGTGACTTAAAGAATGCATTTGCCTGGTCCTGAATCCGATGCAAAAGGGGAAATTCCACTCCCTCCTGCTCCTTATGCATAGCTAGCTGCCTCTGTCCCTTTCCATGGTTTGCAAACTCCCAGGTGTCAGGTGTTGCTTTGCATGGTTGCAAACGTGTTGCTTTGCATGGTTTGCATGGTTGCAAACATGTTGCTTTGTATGGTTGCAAATGTGTTGCTTTGCATGGTTTGCATGGCTGCAAATGTGTTGCTTTGCATGGTTTGCAAACTTCTTCGCACCTGCCCCGCCCTTGCTCCCTGCAGCTCAGCTGTTTGTCGGGGCTCGGAGCTTTGGGCGTGGGCGGCAAGCTCTGCTAATTGCAAACCCCCATTGTCAGAGATGCACATTAAGAAGGGAGGACCCCTTTCGGGGCCCATATCTCAGCCCCCCCGACCCAATCTTTACAAAACTTGGGGGTTCTTGCAAGAAGGGTCCCCTCAAGCTATGCTGAAAGTTTGGGACCTCTACCCACAAAAATGCTCCCCCCGGAGCCGCGGAAAGTCGCAATTGTTATGACGATGTTCCAGAAGAAGATGATTTAACTATCTTTGAATAAATGTAGATTGTTGTACCATACTTAAAAATAAGACATCCCCTGAAAATAAGCCATAGTGTGTCTTCTTGAGGAAAAATAAATATAAGACAGTGTCTTATTTTCGAGGAAACACAGTAGACAGACATATAGGTTGGACTTCAAAAGAGCAAATTTTAACAAACTTAAACTTATGCTAGGTAGAATCCCATGGTAAGAAATACTTAAGGAGAAGGGAGTTCAAGAAGGGTGGGCATTTCTTAAAAATAAAATACTGAAGGCGCAATCCCAAACCATTCCTATGAGAAGGAAAAATGGGAGGAGCCTAAAGAGGCCTGGGTGGCTCCATAAACAGCTTTTTAAAGAGTTGAGAAATAAAAAAGACTCATTTAGGAAGTGGAAGGAGGTGTAAGCACTTGCCCTATCGAGAACCACTAGCCACAGCAGGAGATGTAGTTTTCCAAAGCAGTTGGTTTAATGGTAACAAAGGCAAACAGAGCATAGAGAACCCAAGGCAGCAATGGAGGAAACTGGCATGCACTTGATAATATAAAAGCATTGAAAAAAGCACTCAGCAGTACAGTCTCATGAGATTATTTCGAACACATTACAAACAGCACAGAGGCGCTGCTGCTCCCACGGACATCTGCAAGCTTCAAAGGAAACAGGAATGCAAAACAGTCCTTGAAGGAGAGTCTGTGAGAAAACGAAACTATCTGAGACACAGGCCTGACATTAGGGCCTTATAACCAAAGAGGAATATAAGCAAATAACTAGTGCTTGTAGGGAGAGTGTTAGGAAAGTTAAAGCTCAGCATGAACTTAGGCTAGCGAGAGATGCTAAACGCAACAAAAAAAGGTTCTTTTCCTATGTACAGAGTAAGAGTAAGAACAAGGACAAGATAAGCCCATTGCGTGGACCGGAAAGTGAAATTGTAACAGGAGATGAAGCGATGGCAGAACTCCTCAGTTCCTACTTTTCCTCAGTTTTTTCTCGTGCGGGAAGTGGTGCTCAACATGGCATAAACAGAACATGTGATGAGGGAAGGGATTTGCAGCCTAGAATTGGCGTTGGGGTAGTACACAAACACCTGGTTTCTTTAAATGAACAAAATCCTCTGGGCCAGATGAATTGCACCCAAGGGTACTCAAAGAACTTGCCGATGTAATTTCTGAACCTCTGTCCATTATTTTTGAAAAGTCTTGGCAAACAGGTGAGGTCCCAGAAGACTGGAGGCGGGCAAATGTTGTCCCCATGTTCAAGAAGGAAAAAGGAGGATCTAGTTAACTACCGACCCATCAGCTTGACTTCTATACCAGGAACAAATCATCATACAGTCCATCCTTGAGCATTTAGAAAGGATAGATCTGATCACTAAGAGCCAGCATGGGTTTCTCAAGAATAAGTCATGTCAGGCTAATCTTATCTCCTTTTTTGAGAAAGTGACTACCTTGCTGGATCAGGGGAATGCTGTAGACGTAGTTTATCTAGATTTCAGTAAGGCTTTTGATAAGGTTCCACATAGTATTCTAGTTGACAAATTGGGAAAATGTGGGTTAGATCCTATTATTGTTAGATGGATCTGCAACTGGTTGACAGATCGCACCCAAAGAGTGATAGTTAAAGGTTCCTCGTCCACTTGGAGAGAAGTGACTAGTGGAGTTCCTCAGGGATCTGTGCTGGGCCCTGTGTTGTTCAACATCTTTATAAATGATTTGGATGAATGCAGATGATACTAAATTAGGAGGGGTAGCAAATACGGTAGAAGACAGAGCCAAGATGCAGGATGATCTTGACAGGCTGGAGAAATGGGCTAGAACTAATAAAATGCACTTCAAATGTAAAGTTCTGCATTTAGGTATGAAAAATCAAATGCATAATTATAGGATGGAGGAGACTTGTTTGAGCAGTACTGTGTGTGAAAAGGATCTTGGGGTCTTAGTAGACCAAACACTGAACATGAATCAGCAGTGTGATGCTGTAACTAAAAAGGCAAATGCAGTCTTGGGCTGCATCAACAGAAGTTTCATGTCCAGATCATGCGAAGTGATGGTATCGCTTTACTCTGCTCTGGTTAGACCTCAACTAGAGTTCTGTGTTCAGTTTTGGGCACCACAATTTAAGAAAGATGTAGACAAGCTGGAACGTGTCCAGAGGAGGGCAACAAAGATGGTGAGGGGTCTGGAGACCAAGTCCTATTAGGAAAGGTTGAAGGAGCTGGGTATGTTTAGCCTGAAGAGGAGAAGACTGAGGGGATATGATAACCATGTTCAAGTACTTGAAGGGCTGTCATATAGAGGGTGCCGAGTTGTTTTCTGTTGCTCAAGAAGGTTGGACCAGAACCAACAGGTTGAAATTAAATCAAAAGAGTTTCCATCTAGACATTAGGAAGAATTTTCTGACAGTTAAGAGTGGTTCCTCAGTGGAACAGGCTTCCTCGGGAGGTGGTAAGCGCTCCTTCCCTGGAGGTTTTTAAGAAGAGGTTAGATGGCCATCTGTCAGCAATGAAGATTCTGTGACCTTAGGCAGATGATGAGAGGGAGGGCATCTTGGCCATCTTCTGGTCACTAGGGGTGTGGAGTGGGGAGGTAGTTGTGAATTTCCTGCATTGTGCAGGGGGTTGGACTTGATGGCCCTGGTGGTCCCTTCCAACTCTGTGATTCTATGGTACCACACTGATAACTGGTCTCCTACAACAACCCTTTGAGTTCAGTCCATGAGGAACAAGTTGAACCAATGTACATCCCCTAATACCTACTGCTGCCTCCAAATGACTCAACAAGATGGTACGGTCCACTGTATCAGTGGCTGCAGGTGAATCCAGTAGAAGCAACAAAGAGGCATGGCCTTTGTCTACATTCAGATGAGGTTGCCAGCTAAAGCCACCCCACAGCTTGGCCTGAAGCCAAACTGAAAAGGGTCCAGGGTAGATGAGGTATCCAAGAAAACTTGGAGTTGGCCCACTATTGCTCTCTCAATCACTTTGCCCAGAAAGGGCAGGCTAGAGACTTGGTGCTAATTGGCCACATCATTTTTCTGTAGGGATTGTTTTTAAGCAGAGGATGAATAACCACCTCTTTGAGTGGCTGAGGGAAGGTGTCCTGATTTAGTGATTGATTTTATAATCAAAATACAGGTCTTGTTGATGTGGTCCTTACGTCACTTTACTGGCCAGGATGGCACTGCTCCGGGGCACAAGTAGTGAGAGGCCCAAGATCCCAAGATCTTGTTAACATCCACCACAGAAACTTGGTCAAAAAGGTTCATAAACAGACCAGGTGGTGTATTAGGCAATTCTTCCAGCTGACCTATGGTACAACTGGTGTCCAGATCAGAGCATATTTACAATACTTTATCATCAAAAACCTTTGCAAAAGTTTCACCAACTGATTGTCTGTTCCTGAGTCAATAAAGTCTGAGATTTAGGAGTCAGCAGATGCCAGACTATCTTGAACAACTGGGATAGTCATGAACTAGCTGATGCCAGGGTAGCAGAGAAGGGACATTTCGTTGCCACTGTAACCGCTACTTCATAGGTCTTCCAATGGGCTCCTATAGCATGACCGGTTAGATTCAGTATGAGCTTTTCACCAGCATAATTCTAGCTGTCTCCCAGGTCTATCCTGGTTGTGCAGTTCCATGGTAAAGCAGAGGACTGGCGTGATGGATACAGAGTTAAAACTAAACTCAGACGGAGGAACTCTGTCAGCTGATGTCTGCAGACAGTGGGCAGAGTCTGGGGAGATGACAGGAGTCTTCTTGGAGGGAGAGAGAAGTTCTTGATCTTTTAGCTCTGAGCTCCCGAACTGTGCGGTTGTGTGGAGAGACTCTGAGAACCTGCGTGTTCACATATTACCTAGCTTGTATAAACCAAACCTGAGTGGTGACAAGGGGAAGATTGGGGTAGAGATAACCCTTTCTTCAGTCACAATGTGGGAGGTGGCTCCTGAAATAGGGAGAGTCCTGATTCCAGGTTTTGGGGGAGAAAGATTTGTTTTCCACAGGAGGTGGGCAAATTTAAGGAGTGGGAAAGGTTGTGGATGAACTTCCACTCACTGGTATTCTTTGTGCTAGGGTAAACTGAGACCACACTGGGAATATTGAGTGTAATGAATATATTGAACAAAGTCTGAATATATTTACCGAATGGCCTGAAGAGACTGAACTGAGAACTAAGTACTGTGCCTGTAACCATTTAAGATCTGAACTGTTGCTAACCAACTAAGCTTTGTGCCTCTATTGAAGAAAAGCAATCTATCTATCTACCTCTCTGTAAATAATAAACTTCAGTTCATATTCATAATGATAAAATCAGCGACAGCCTCTAAGCCTCTCAATTTCATCTGCGGGGAGGAAAGGGAAGCTTTCTCCTCACACAAAGAAAGGAGTCAAGGTGTGGGGTTTAAGAAATATTAAAAACTCCTCCCAGTTATTGGTAACAGAAAAAAAAATTGTGAGGGTTCAAAAGGGAAGAAGGACCCTCACAACTGGTTTCTACCCAAGACCAGGAGAAGTCATGTTTCAAGCTTCCGCTGTGGTCTCAACAACACACATATTTCTTAAATCCTAAAATATGGCAGAGCATTCTTGAATCCAGTAAGATACATGACCCTCCATGGGTATACCGTTTGGTCAGTGATACCTTTAGATGTAACTGTCAAAACAGTTCAATCAACAGAGCTCTCTCTCTTACACACACACACACTCACACACACTCACACAGGTTGCTCAGGCTCATGGAAGAAGCAACACAGAAGAGATGTAGAAGGCTTTGAGACGTAGGATGGTTTCATCCAACTTCAGAAACCAGGTGACCCAGTCCTTTCCTGCTTTCATGGTTAGTTTCCAGCAGAGCTATGAAACCTGAAGTTCTCCCCAGTGGCGTGGCTTGCTGTCAGGGTGAAATGGCAATCAGATCTCCAATGGCCAATCAGAAGTCTTGCTAGGCAAAAGCCCCACCTGGCGTGCCCACTTTCTGAAAACATTGGGCAGGAAAGGTGTTGGTGGGCACCATAGCACCCAATGGACGCCACATTGGGGACTCCTATAGTGTGAGGTGCTTAGGCATTTCGGTCTGCATTCGTGAAAGCAACAGCATAACTCCAGCAGCTGTTCAGAAGCCATGACTTCCTTCAGCATTGTTGTGTGCAGTAGTACAGTGCCCATTTGTTCCTTGCAAAGGGGACTGTGCCAAGCAAAGTCATTCATGAGATCCTTTCTCAGGAGGTGTTGGCCCTTCTTATGAGGTAGAGGGAGGCACTACCATTAGTTTTTAAGAGGGAGCCAGGTGGTGTAGGTTTCGGGGGGCCCGTTCACTTGCTCACTCTTAGAGAAATGCCTCCTGCCCCACCTTCTCAGTATACCACTCCCCTGGGTTCTTCTTTTGACTTTCTGTGCACATGGAATGGCTCTGTAGTTCTGTCATCTATCTCCCCTGCCATCTCTTTCTTTTGCCTAGCATGGTGGGTTCAGATTAAGGAAGTGTTCCTTCCCTTAAGGCATTTGCAAGTCATTGATTTGAGCTTCCTCTGACCAATGCACATTTTCAGGCCGCCCAAAGCACAACGGCCAGAGGATCGGCAGCTGCAATGCAAAGATCTGTCTCTTCCTTATAGTTTATTCTAAGCACAAGAATCTGAACCCAGGTGTTCTTGCATCCAAAGAACGAGAAAATCTTTGGCAATGATTTGGCTTTTCGGAGAGTGTTCTGTCCTTTGCTCACATCCAGTGGGGTGAAACGGCTTCTGTGTGACAAAAAGGGCCAGAGAATGAATCCACAGCCATGTCTGTATTGCAGCTCTCTTGGAATACCAGAACCGGCCTGCTGTAGAACATGAATTCTGTTCCCAGCAGCAGCTGGCCATGTGCCCCCCCCCCCGAAAGGCTGGAAGCAAGGCTTGAAGGTGAAGACCTCCCCCAATTGCTCATCCTCAGAAGTAAGGTACTCATACACTGCCTCTGCACATGGTGGCGGCTCTCCAGGCTTTCAGGTAGAGGTCTTTCACATCATCTCCCACCTGATCCTTTTAACTGGAGATTCCAGGAATTGAACCTGGGACCTTCTCTGCATGCTAAGCATTTGAATATACACATACAGGAGAGCACATGAAGCTGCCTTATCCGAATCCGAACCTTGGTCCATCAACGTCAGTATTGTCTACTCAGTGGTTCTCCAGGGTCCCAGGCAGAGAAAGGTCTTTCACATTACCTACTGCCCAGTCCTTTTTAACTGGAGATCCCAGCAATTGAACCAGAGACCTTCAGCAAGCCAAGCAGAGACCCTGCCACTGAGCCACTGCCCCTCCATTCAGAGAGCCACATGCTCCTCCCAAGCCACTGAGTATCACTGTTCTTAATCTATGTCCTCATCACCTCTGGATCAGCCTCTCTGGGTCAGCTACTCAATAGGGTTACTGTTCCTTCCCATGTACACTTAATACATCTAGGATGCCTAATACATACTGGGCATATCATTTGGGTGGAAACATACCAGGGAGCCCACGTGCGGCTGGCATGAAACTAACACTGGTATAACCATCCACAATAGAAAGTGGCAGGGCCCTTCAGAGAATGGTGCAAAGATTGGCAATAATACACCAGATCAGGGGTCTCCAACCTTTTGAGCCTGTGGGAACCTTGGGATTCTGGCACAGGGTGGTGGGTGCAACCACAAAATGGCCACCGTGGGAGGCAGAGACACAGGAAACCCAAATGCAGGAGACAAGAGAGGAGTAATTTTTTTAAAATGCACTGGAAAAGAGGAGAGAAAGAATAAAACACTTGGAGGCAGTTTGTGCAGAAACAATGATATTTTAATCCACGCAGCCAATCAGATCTTCAGTGGCCATTCAGAAGCCCTGCTGGGCAGTAGCCCCACCTGGCCACACCCACTTGCTAAAAACACTTAGCAAGCGCCAGAAAAGTTGTCAGTGGGCACCATGGTGCCCATGGGCGCCATGTCGGGCACCTCTGCACTAGATCATCCTTCACCTTCATGGGTTCAGTCCTCCACTTTACAGAAATGTGTGAGACGACACAAAGACTACTTTCTGGTCCAAGGAGGGCTGGTGGAAAAAGCCCTTGGCAATGATAGGGCTGGCTGGTGTTCAAGAGAGAGAAGATCTCGGTGACCTTTGCAAAGCAAGCCAGGGAGAATCTGGAGCTCCTGGAGGTTCTGAGTGAATGATTAACAGGCTGAGAGAGATTTGACAACCTGAGGAGCCCTCTCATTACAGGTGAAATTGCTCTTGTACAGTTTGGCCAAAGGGCTGTAGAGTGCCAGCTCAGATAGTGCTTATTCTAGTTTGGCCCCTCTTCCCCCCTCCCAAGGCAACATACGTGATTGAAGACCAGGAGGAGAAGCGCTCTGGTGGGCAAAGGGCGCCATGGCAGGGATGGAATGACGTCTTCCCCTTACCTTCCCTAATGATTTTTTTTCTCCCAGGCCCATAACTCAAAATGGAAGAGGGTTCATGTATAATCCTGTGCAAAGTCCTAGCCTTTTTCCCACTTCATGTAAATTCCAAGAAGAGTTGGCATAACCGTGTGATAAGTTCTGTCCACATGAACTAGTGACATTAGGGAAAGGACCAAAAAGGCACACAAGCAAAAATCCACCCTACGACTCTCTGCTATAGGGGTGTTTGCCATCTTTTTTTGCTGTTGACAGACAATCAGGAGTTAGAAGGAGTTATTTCCCTAACCTGCTTGGAAAAAGACAAAGGCAAAAGCCCAATGTTACGTGTCAGAGACCTTCAGAGTTGAGAAATATTTGTGTGGTAGATAATTAACTTTTGCAGAAATCCAAAATACATGTGTGGCAATTCTTGTCAGAGCTGCCTGTCCCAAATAACTTGTTGGTTGAGTTTCTTGGGTGGGGGGAGGTGAATTACAGAGGCCACCAGACTGTGACAGATCTTGAACACAGAACCCTGGGAGCTAAATTTCCCACACATCTTCTTGCCCAGGACTCTCTCTCTTTCATTTTCAGCTGCCTTCTTGATACTTTCCTCCCATCGACGGTGCCCGGCTACCCTCTCTCCTTAACTTCACTAACAATGGAGTCATCAGGATGATGGTAAAAAATCTTCAAGAGTATCAGTGAGGTTTTGAATGGTACAAAATACCTGATTTTTAGAGGGGAAGATACCCTGGCTTATTTGATTTTCATCTCTGTGTGTGTGTGTGTGTGTTCTGCACAGTTAGACAGAATATAATAATTCATCAAAAAATGAAAACCAGAGTGGTCCATATACATCTATGTTCATTTGCTGGGCATTTAAAGCAAACCCACTGAGCAGAATATGGTGTAGCCAGTGGTGAATAGTTCAGTAGTTCAGACTGCTTCTCTTCATCAGACCAAGTTATAGTTAGCTTATTAATGGGGTATGTTATTTTCTCTTAAGCTTTACATAAAGATCATTTCCTTAATTTTCTTTTGCTTCAGTTCTCATGGGCATTTTCCTACTGTAGGGTTTTTAAAAATCCCATTACAACAATTTTAATAAAAAAGTAATTGCTTTCTTGATTTAAATACAGGACACTTATTAGTAGGGTTGCCAACATCCAGCTAGAATCATAGAGTTGGAAGGGACCACCAGGGTCATCTAATCCAACCCCCTGCACAATGCAGAAAATTCACAACTACCTCCCCCCCACACCCTGACCCATACCCCATGCCCAGAAGATGGCCAAGATGCCCTCCGTCTCATGATCTGCCTAAGGTAATAGAATCAGCATTGCTGACAGATGGCCATCTAGCCTCTGCTTAAAAACCTCCAGGGAAGAAAAAGAAGAAGAGTTGGTTTTTATATGCCGACTTTCTCTGCCACTTAAGGGAGAATCAAACTGGCTTACAATCACCTTCCCTTCCCCTCCCCACAACTGACACCTGTGGGGTAGGTGGGGCTGAGAGAGTGTGACTAGCCCAAGGTCACCCAGTTGGCTTTGTGTGTAGGAATAGGGAAACAAATCTAGTTCACCAAATACGCCTCCGCTGATCATGTGGAGGAGTAGGGAATCAAACCCAGTTCTCCAGATCAGACTCTACTGCTCCAAACCACCGCTCTTAACCACTACACCATGGTGGAAGGAGCACTTACCACCTCCCGAGGAAGCCTGTTCCACTGAGGCACCGCTCTCACTGTTAGAAATTTCTTCCTAATGTCTAGATGGAAACTCTTTGGATTTAATTTCAACTGGTTGGTGTCAGGTTCTCCAGCCAGCCTGGGCAATTCCCAAAAAAGCCACTCGCTCAGATGGTCAGGTCAGAAGCAGGTAAACTTTATTGTAGAAGTAACAGGTACAGCTAGGGCAACGTGCAGGTTCAAAGCTGCTAATGACAAGTCAAACTACAATGCCTAACTTAAAGCATGATTACATGATTACATCACAGGTGCAGTTTCAGACAGGCCTGGGAAAGGAACAGATAATGGTGCCGGGCAGGAAAGGAGAGAGAAGCAACCTAAACACAATACAACTCGTTAGCCGCTCAAGGCCAAGGCAAAAGGCGGGAGGAATCGGGAGTGGGAACAGCAAAGCAATTATGCAAACACTGGCCTAACTCATGTCAAGAACCTGACCGCTTGTACGGGCCAGCCCAAGCATGGCAAGTAAAGGAATCAGGAAACCTTCAGTGAAGAATCAAAAGACAACCTCTGACATTCTGCCCCCCTTAAAAAACTCCTCCCCATCCGGGTTCAGTTGAGGCTTCAGTGGGTAGGCGCAGTGAAATTCACGAACTAGCTGAGGAGCCGCAATATGTGAGGCTGCCATCCACTCATCATGGGCCGGTCCCAGATGTTTCCAGCGTACCAAATAAAACAACTTCCCTCTTTTAAGCTTGGAATCGAGAATCTTAGAAACCTCCAAATCGACCTCCCCACCACCACGGTGGGCACTTCTGGCTCGGGCTCTGGATGGAAGTGGGGGGCCGCCGTATAGGGCTTGAGGAGGCTGATATGAAACACCGAGTGTACCCCTCTAAGTGCTTTAGGAAGCGCCAACTCCACAGTGACTTCGTTGATCACTCTAGTGATAGGGTAGGGACCAACATACTTCTCACTAAGTTTCTTACTGGGGCGTAAGGACCGTAGATTTTTTGTGGACAGATACACTTGATCCCCCACCTTAAGATCCCACCCTGGTGAGCGATGCTTATCCGCCTGCTCCTTATATTTGTTTTTTGCTCGTTCCAGGTTTTTCTGGAGCCAAGGCCAGGTGGTTTGTACTACGTGTACCCAGTCATTGATTTCCCCTGCACCCTCCACCTCTGGGGTAATGGCACTGTTCCCAAAAGGTCCAAACTCTCTGCCATAAACCACCCAAAAGGGGCTAAGACCTGTTGACGAATGGGGAGCATTATTGTACGCATACTCAGCGAAGGGCAACAAATCTACCCAATTGTCTAGATGGTAATTCACATAACACTGTAAATAACATTCGATCACAGCATTGACTCTTTCTATCTGTCCATCCGTTTGAGGGTGGTAAGCTGAAGACAACCCTTGTTCCACCCCCATCAATTTCAAGAAGGCCTTCCAAAAGTGCGCCTCAAATTGTGGCCCTCTGTCGGAAATTACCTTACATGGGAAAGAATATTTCATCACGTGTGTAACGAACATGCGTGCCAACTTTTGGGCAAAGGGCAAACCAGAACACGGAACAAAATGTACTTGCTTGGAAAATAAGTCCGTTATCACCCACAATACTGTTTTCCCCCGACTAGGAGGAAGGTCCGTAATAACGTCCATGGCGATGACTTCCCAGGGAACAGACGGAACTTCCAAAGGTTTGAGAAGTCCTGGGGGCTTCCCCATGAGTCTTTTTGAGGTTGCGCAGGTGGGACAACTGCGCACAAACAGATCTATATCCGCCTTCATTCCCGGCCACCAAAACTGACACCGCAGCAGATGCAAAGATTTAACAAACCCAAAATGTCCTGCTGTTTTGGCCCCATGAACCTATTCCAAGACATCCTTTCTAACAGTTTCAGGTGCATAGAGTTGTTCTCCATGGAACCACAGGTTCCCTTGGCGAGTGAGGGCTTGAGGAAGGGTTTGGCCTCCCTCCTCCTGAAGTGCGGCTTCACTCAGTTTCACCCGGAAAGCCTCTGGGAGCCCGCTAGTCACGGCGGCATCCTTTGCCTGGCTTTGAGCCTGGGTAGTTATGGCCAACCCCAAACCTCCCCCCGCTGCTCTGGGGTGAAGAGGGATTCAACAGGGCGATCGACTTGACCACAGTACTGGGGAAGCCGGGACAACGCGTCAGCCAAAGAATTGTCTTTCCCTAGAACATGTTTTAGCACAAACCAAAACTTGGCAAAAAAATTGCGCCCAACGAACTTGCTTTGCTGACAGCTTTCTAGAGCCTTTAAGCGCCTCTAGATTTTTGTGGTCGGTCCAGCCCTCAAAGGGCATCTCAACCCCCTCCAGAAAATGTCTCCAGACCGTGAGAGCATGTTTCACATCGGCCGCCTCTTTCTCCCAAATAGCCCAGTTAATTTCGGCTTGGGAAAACTTCTTTGAGAAGTAAGCGCACGGCTTTAAATGTCCATTCTCATCCTTTTGTAAAAGCCCCCCCCCCCATAGCCACATTGGAAGCGTCCACTTGTACAATAAACGGTCTGTCACAATCTGGATGCTGTAGTACTGGTTCTGACGTGAACAACTGTTTGAGCGTATCAAATGCCTGTTGGCATTCAGGAGACCATTGAAGCCGGGCGGACGGCAAAGCAGCTGCTGGTCCCTTCCCTTTCATTCGTAGTAGGGAGGTGAGGGGCAAAGCTACTTGGGCAAAATCAGGAATGAAATTTCGATAAAAATTAGCAAACCCGAGAAATTGCTGTAACTGCTTGCGAGTAGTGGGGGCTTCCCACTCTACCATGGCCCGAACCTTTTCGGGATCCATCTCAAGCCCCTGTTGCGACACAATATATCCCAAGAAAGTGATAGAAGGCTGATGGAAGTCACACTTGGATACCTTCGCATACAGTTTATGCGCAACCGTTTCAAAACTTCTGTGACCAGGGTCACATGTTCGTCCATAGTTTTCATGTAAATTAAAATGTCATCCAAATAAACAATCACTCCTCTGAATAGAAAGTCATGTAACACCTCATTAATCATTTGCATGAACATACTAGGAGCCCGTCAATCCGAACAGCATTACTAAGTATTCAAACATGCCAAAGCAACTAGAGAAAGCCGTTTTATGTTCGTCCCCTTCCCTAATCCTGACACGATGGTAAGCTTCCACCAAGTCCAACTTAGTAAAAATCTGACCTTCTTTCAATTGAGCAAGCAGGTCTGGAATGAGAGGAAGGGGGTAAGCATTAGATTGTGTGACCCCACTGAGTCTGCGGAAATCAATACAGAGCCGTAGATCACCATTCTTTTTATTTACAAAAAGCATTGAGTAAGGCGCTTTGGAAGGACGGATGAACCCCCTTGCCAAGTTAGTGTCCAAATACTCTCTCAACACTGCTTTTTCCTTAGGACTCATAGGGTAAATTTTCCCTTTTGAAAGGTTGCCTTCCCCCACCACTTCAATAGCGCAGTCAGTATCCTGGTGTGTGTGGGGGTAACTCATCACATTCGCGAACACCGAACACATCTGCAAACTGAACATATTCTTTAGGAAGCTGAGGCGGTGGGGTTTTTACTGATGGCTGCTCAAGCAATGCAGCCGCTTGCTCTCTGAAGACCATTTCTTGTTTATGACGGTCACACTGAGCTTGTGAGAAAGTTAGAGTGTGTTCTTTCCAATCTATGATGGGACTGTGACCCAGAAGCCAGTTCATGCCCAAAACAATAGGGCTTGTATGGAAGCTATCGTAAAGTGGAGCTGTTTCCAATGTTCTCCCATTCCCAAGGCAACCTGTGCCGTCCTATGTGTGACCGGTCCACCCCTAAAGTCACTCCCGTCCATCTGGGAAAACTTAATGGGCTCAGGTAACTTGACTCGTTTCACTCTTAACGCATGGGCTGTCTCTTCATTCATTAAAGTCCGAGCACAGCCCGAATCAACCAGCGCTGCCACCCGCAACATCGGTCCCCCTCTGGGTAACGCAAGGGCGACCTCAACGTACACATTGTCCTCCTGCTCGCTTACCATTACTGGAGCTCCCTGCTCATGGTCTGGGGTGGTCTGCCGAGGAGCTCCCTTTACAGCGGACCGGCGGCGTTTTTTGCTGGCAGGTCCCACTCCTCCCCATCACTGGAGGAGGGGGAATCTGGATTTGTAATCCGTGGCTCCGATGAGCCGGATGCTGGATTTGTAATCCGCGCCCCCGATGGGCCGGTTGCTTTCGGCTGGTCCTGGCCAGGTTGTGCCTGAAGCGCTGAGGAGGTACTTCGCCTTCCTGGTAAGCCGCTCCGGCGGCGAGATTGCTCCTCGGTGCGCGCTCTTTCTGTTTCTCCGGCCGGTGGCTGAGAAGGTCCCAGCTTCTCAGCTCGGGAAGGACAACGAGCGGCAAAGTTTCCCAAACCCCCGCAAACGAGACAAGCCCCACTCTCGAAGCGTTTGCAGCGTTCTGCCACGGACTGCCCCCCTCCCTGGAAGGGCTGAGGATCCTTAAAAGTAGGGCTGTTGATTTGGTTGGGGCCGAACCAAAAAACAACTGAATTTCCCCCGATTCGGCTGTTTTTTGGTTCGGACGAACTGAACTCAAAAAAGGCGGGAAATGGGGAGCCGAATCTGCAGATTTTGGGGGTTCAGCGAATAAATTCGGCAGATTCGGCCCCCTGCGCCTTCACGGGGCTTCCATGAAGGTGCGGGGAGGGGGCCCTTTAAACAGGTTTAAAGGGCCCCTCGCGCAGAGAGCGCAGAGGGGCTTGACAACCCCCCGCCCACCTTCTCGGGAGTCCCAGCAAGGCTGGGAGGGGGTCTTTAAACCCCTCTGCGCTCTCTGCGCAGAGAGCACAGAGGGGCTTGACAACCCCTGCCCGCCTTCCCAGGAGTCCTGGCAAGGCTGGGGGGGGTCTTTAAACCCCTCTGCGCTCTCTGCGCAGAGAGCACAGAGGGGCTTGACAACCCCCGCCTGCCTTCCTGGGAGTCCCGGAAAGGCTGGGGGGGTCTTTAAACCCCTCTGCGCTCTTTGCTCAGAGAGCGCGGAGGGGCTTGACAACCCATGCCTGACGCGGAAGCCAAGCGGATTAGCAGTCTTGTCCAGGATACCCATCAGAAAGTCCACGGCCACATAGAAAAAGTGTAGTTTATTTGTACAGTGCAGAAATATATACAGATACTCTTTTCACACTCTCCGCTCATAACATCCCGCATAGAACTGCGGTTTCACTTCAATATATACACCTGGTGGTTGCAGCCACCAATCACAGTAGATACCCAATTATCCTGGCATTGCTACTGCATTGCATCAGCCACCTGGCTCTAGCTGGATCAGGCCAGCTTTCTCTAGCTCCCCAGGTACTTTCCAGGCTGATTACATCATCCTTAGATCTCACTGATCTATCCTGCACCTGTCAAACAAATCTGACAGACTTGTAATCTTGACACTCCTTCTCAAGGATTTCAGATTAGTTTGATTAGTTTCATGAATCTATTGCAATCCACAATTTTTGTAAATAGATCTGCCACATTACCAGCACTGGCACACTTTACAATACATACCAAGCCTTTGTTCACAGCTTCAATTACATTGACATATCTTATTCTTATATGTTTACTTCTGCCTTTAAAGTTTTGCTCAGTCGCAAGTTGTAGCACTGATTGACTGTCAGTATACACCTTTACTGGTAATTGTATAGATACATTGAGTTCCTTCATGAGATAGACAAACCATTCCACCTGGTTTATACATTCACTCACAGCACTATATTCTGCTTCACATGAACTCATGGCTACAAATGACTGTTTTACAGATTTCCAATGTATGGGTGCTTCACCAAAATACAACACATACCCGGTCGTTGATTTTGCGTTCCCCTGATCTGCCCATGATGCATCTGCATACGCAGTCAGTTCCCCATTACATGCATTCAAGCATAACTGTTTGTTCACAGATCCCTTCAGGTATCTGAGTACACGCTTAGCTGCTTTCCAGTCACTCTGCTTTGGTGACATATTTTTCCTGCTCAGGCAATGTACCGCCTGATATATGTCTGGGCGAGTTCAACAAGCAAGATATAACACACTTCCTATCAGGGACTGATACAGAGATTTGTCACACTCTTCTTGTTCTTGAGACTCTTCACACAAATAACCTGTGATCATTGGGGTTTCAGCTGCATTAGCATCAAGCATGCTAAACCTTTCCAGCAACTGTTTTATTTTTTCTGTTTGAGACAAGTAAAAAACACCTTTACTGTCTCTGGTTATTTTTACCCCTGGAATCACATCCAGGTGCAGCCAATTTACAAACTGCCACCTGTTAGATTAGAGTGAGAAACCTTGAGCTATTGGCATTCTTCCATTTCAGCCTTCCTTGCTCTGAACCACAATAGCTTTTCTCTTTCATTGTCAGCTACAATTCTTTCATAGCTGCCAGGTTCACCATCATCTATACTGTAAACATGATCACAATCATCAAAGCCATATCTTTGTGGAGGTACTCCTTTATTACTTCTGTCTGACCGTCTGACTACTGTGTCACTAGACTCCCCTCCTTCTGGAGTCTCAACCTTTACTGTTTCCCTGCTTGCAACAACTTCAGGAAAAACACTTTCATCTGCCTCTGGCTGTCCATTAGCCGGCAATAAAACTTCTTCAGAAACCTTCTCAATGCCATGTAATCTTGACCAATTTAAAGATTCTCCGAAGTTCGCAGATTTGCTAAAAGACACCTGGTTCTGATCATTAGCAAAGCGATAAGATTTTGCTGCATTCTGATATCCCAGAAAAATCAGCGGTTTGGATTTCTTGCCACCTGCTCTGCGGTTCTTTAAAGGTATATTCACCCAAGCCTTTGTACCAAACACTCTTAAATGCTTCAAAGAGGGATTTCTATTGTACAATGCCTTGTAGGGAATATTGTTAATGCTGGAGGTCCAAAGTCTATTAATCAAATAACAAGCCACCTTGATGCCTTCCCCCCAGAACCTGGGTTTTAGATTAGCATCCTCTATCAAAGCTTGCAACATTGACTTTAGATAACCAATCCTCCTCTCAGCCACACCATTCTCCTGAGGAACACAGGGATTAGCCAATCTGTGCTCAATTCCCTTGCTTTCTAACCACTGGGTAAATGCACTAGAGACAAATTCACCGCCTCTGTCAGATTGTATACTGGATACCTTGAGGTCTAGCTGCCTTTCCACCCTTTTAATCCAATACTTGATGGTTTGACATGCCTCACTTTTCTGCTTCAGCAGATACACCCAGCCATAACGAGTAAAATCATCCACAACGCATAAAGCGTACCGGTTCTTAGACACACTCTCAGGAAATGGGCCACAGAGATCTAAATGAGCAATTTGCAGAGGTCTGGTTGCCACCCTTTGGCTTACCTTAGCCACTGGACTACGTCTGCTTTTAACAGATTTGCAGACAGTGCAATCTAGGAAAGAATTACACTCATTCAACTTAATGTCATCCTTCCCTAACACACTCAGGGTCTTCTTTAGAATGGAAAAGGAGGCGTGCCCAAAGCGCCTATGTAGAAGGTGTATGCACTCATTATGTGGATTTTTATTCACAGACTCCACTACCATAGAAGTTTCTCCTGTTCTTCTATGCACCACATAGACATCCTTTTGCAAGTGCCCTTTTAACATTACAACCTCTCCCTGGCTTATCTGGCAGGTGTTTCCTTCAAACTGCACCTTAAAACCAGCCTTAGCCAACACAGAAACACTTAGCAAACTATGCTGTAACTCAGGCACACAAAGTACATCCTGAAACTTATAATTCAACTCTGGGAAAAACACCTCCCCTTCAGAGTGTACCTTTAAGTGTCTCCCATCTGCCAGACTTACATTAGACTTAGCAGACTGCTTTTGGTTAACTAACATGGAAGCTTTGTTAACAAAACATTTACTTGCCCCACTGTCCAAAAGCCAAATGTCCTCTTTGCCTCCAGCTTCTGCCAGCACAACAGCAGTGTAAGTTCCATTCACTGACTGTCTCTGTGGTTGCTTTTTCCTGGCCAACTGGGGACAATTTCTTTTCAAATGTTGTGAGGACCCACAGAGAAACACTTTCTGACGAACATCACGCATTCCTCCTCTTGCTTGTAGCTCTTACTCTTCCGGTCTCCCTCACGTGCTGGCGTCTGAGCCATCTGCGCAGAGTAGAACACTGCCCTTCTTCCTGGGTTGTATCCCTCCTGGTGGGCTGCTGTCATCGGCGTTGACTGTGAATTGCCTCTCTGCCTGGGTTGATTTATACCGAATTGCACGGCACTTGTCTCCCGTGACGACTCCGATGTTCCTCTCGGGTGAACTATAAACTCCTGGGCTGCAGTCATCTGCTTACGTCCTTCCTCCCGTCGTTCCTCGTCCTCCAGAATCCATCCCGTCATGTATTCATAGGTTAGTTGCCCTGCTGCCAGGCTCTCCAGCGAGGTTACTAAAACATCAAAGCTCGCATCCAGAGAACTCAAAAGCAAATACACCCAGTCCTCTGCAGATATAGCCTTTCCCCTCAACTCCAGCTGTCTAAACAACTCTGCCAGAGTCTTCAAGTGGGCTGCGGCCGGCGTGTGCAGTGATTTATGGCATCTATAAAGCCGCCTCATTAGTGCTAGCAGCGTGCCTGCTGAGTCCCTGAGATACACGGCTCGCAGACTATCCCATGCCAACTTTGCATGCTCTTTGCCCACAACAAAAATAAGCTGGTCATCTCCCACCGTCAAGGTGATATTGGCAAGGGCTTTTATGTCCTTTGGCAATCTCGGCTGCTGTAGTAGGGAGTCTTTCCACCGCATCCCATAAATCTTCCCTTTTCAGATACTGCTCCAACCTCACAGACCAAACGTGGTAATTCTCTGAGGTGAGTTTATCCACCGGGATAAAAGATTGTTGTGCCATTACTCACACACAGCCGTCCCTTCTCTAGTAGCTTCTGAAAAGGTCTTTAAACCCTTTAAACTGAGAGGTCTTTAAACCTCTCTGCGCAGAGAGCGCAGAGGGGCTTGACAACCCCCTGCCAACCTTGCCAGGAGTCCCAGGAAGGCGGTCGGGGGGTCTTTAAACCCCTCTGCGCTGCCTGCGCAGACAGCACAGAGGGGCTTGTTGGGGGGCCCTTTAAACATCTACGCCTCCCAGCTGGGAGGCGCAGATCTGTTTAAAGGCCCCCCCACGTGCCTTCAGGGAATCCCCCTGAAGGCGCGCGGGGGGCTGAATTTTCCCCCGAACTCCGGATCCTCCCCAAATTTCGGGGATCCGAAGCGGGGGAGTTCGGACTGCAGCACAGCCCGAATAAAAATGGGCCGAATGTTGCCGAATCCAAATTCTACCGAATTTTTTTTTCCAACAGCCCTACTTAAAAGTACCTGGCTTGTCTCCATGGGGTTTGATCTCTCGCGCTGTCCGCTGTTTCGAGATTTGCAGTAGTTGTCTGCAATTTTCGATGTCGGCCGCATGCCATACCCATCCCTCCATGTCCGGAGGGTTTCCCTGCATAAAAGCCCAGTGCTGCAATTCGGGGTTGAGTTCCTCATGAAAATATTGTACCCGGGTGGCCTCACTCCAGTCCAGGATCTTACTTGAGAGCAATTGGAACTCACTTGCATATTGCACCACCGATTGAGTTCCCTGGCGCAGTTTCAGCAGAGCTGTCTCGGCCCGCTCCCCCTGGTGCGGATCCTCGATCCGGTTCTGGAGAGCTATCATGAAGTCATCCAGACTCCGCAAAACATGGGAGCGTAGTTCATACTGTTGTACCATCCACGCTGAGGCCTCTCCTTGCAGCAGCGAAGCAACGTACTGAACCTGGCTTTCATCAGAGGTGAAAGTTTTCCCCTGCCCCAGCATAAAAACATCAACTTGGATCAAAAAATAAGACAACAGGTCACTCAACCCATCAAATGTCACCTTCAAGTCCCGTCAGTGCGGCGGGTTCAGAACAGGATGATCCCCTGGTGGCGGCAGAGGTACAATGGACTAGCCTGCCCCCACGGGCTGCTGTGGCTGTGGCGGTCTCTGCTGCAAGTCGTCCAACTCCCGCACTATGTCTTGCATCAAGGTATACATGGCCTCCATCCATTCTGTCATCTCCTGTCTCTCAAACTGCAGGTGCCGACATTCTTCTTCCCGCTCGTGCTGTAAGAGGGACTCCCATCGGGCCGCATCGCCATCAAACTCCTCTAAACCGGAGTCCACCGGCTTCTGCCGCATGGTGGTGACCCCCGATGGGGCCCAGGTGCGGGAAGAATCCAGCCAAGTACTGAGACAGGACACTTGCGGTTTGGCACCCACCCCAGCCCCGTCCGGCTTCTCTCCCACCGGCTTCTCTTTCTTAGAGTCAGGATCGGGCTCACCCGGCTCCGTCTTGTCCTCCTCTTTCTTGTCATCTCTGTCCCCCGCCATAGCCACCCGTGTGTTAGGATGGGAGCGGAGATCGAAGCAAGTTGATTAGCAGCTTAATGTCAGGTTCTCCAGCGAGCCTGGGCAATTCCCAAAAAAGCCACTCGCTCAGACGGTCAGGTCAGAAGCAGGTAATCTTTATTGTAGAAGCAACAGGTACAGCTAGGGCAACGTGCAGGTTCAAAGCTGCTAATGACAAGTCAAACTACAATGCCTAACTTAAAGCATGATTACATGATTACATCACAGGTGCAGTTTCAGACAGGCCTGGGAAAGGAATAGATCGTGGTGCCGGGCAGGAAAGGAGGGAGAAGCAACCTAAACACAGTACAACTCGTTAGCCGCTCAAGGCCAAGGCAAAAGGCGGGGGGAATCGGGAGTGGGAACAGCAAAGCAATTATGCAAACACTGGCCTAACTCATGTCAAGAGCCTGACCGCTTGTACGGGCCAGCCCAAGCATGGCAAGTAACGGAATCAGGAAACCTTCAGTGAAGAATCAAAAGACAACCTCTGACAGTTGGTTCTGGTTCGGCCTTCTGGTGCAACAGAAAACAACTCGGCACCATCCTCTACATTACAGCCCTTCAAGTACTTGAAGATGCTAATCATATCACCTCTCAGTCGTCTCCTCTTCAGGCTAAATATACCTAGTTCCTTCAACCTTTCCTCATAGGTCTTGGTCTCCAGACCCCTCACCATCTTCATTATCCTCCTCTGGACACATTCCAGCTTGTCTACATCCTTGTTAAATTGTGGTGCCCAAAACTGAATACAATACTCTAGGTGAGGTCTAACCAGAGCAAAGTGTTACCATCACTTAGCAGGAGATCTCCTACTATTGCAACTGATCTCCAGCTGATAGAGATCAGTTCACCTGGAGAAAATGGCCTCTTTGGCAATTGGACTCTATGGCATTGAAGTCCCTCCCCTCCCCAAACCCCGCCCTCCTTGGGCTCCACTACAAAAACCTCCCGCCAGTGGCAAAGAGGGACCTGGCAGCCCTACTTATTAGACCACATTCCAGAACAAGATTTAAAATGTTTAGAACTAGGAGTAGGCCTATGGTAAACAAGACTATTTAATCTCTCCTGGCCTCAGAACACAGTAAGTATGATTAATGGGGAAAACTTCTATGCATTAGGTTTCCCCTGTCTAATTGCTTGGAATCTCCTCTCCTAAAGGTATATGTGGTAAGGCTGGTATATGTCTTAAATACATCTTATGCGATTCTGAGATGAAGAGGGTTGCCAGCTGAGTGATGGAACATCAGTGCCACGATAGACTCCCCCTCCCTTTATCACTGACTAACAGAAGAACAAAATACTAAGAAACCCAAACCATAGAAGCATAGAATCATAGAGTTGGAAGGGACCACCAGGGTCATCAAGTCCAATCCCCTGCACAATGCAGGAAATTCACAACTACCTCCCCCCCCCACACCCCCAGTCACCCATACTTCATGCCACGAAGATGGCCAAGGTGCCCCCTCTCTCATGATCTGCCTAAGGGCATAGAATCAGCATTGCTGACAAATGGCCATCTAGCCTCTGCTTAAAAACCTCCAGAGAAGAGCTTACCATCTTCCGAAGAAGCCTGTTCCACTGAGGAACTGCTCTGTTAGAAAATTCTTCCTGATGTCTTTTGATTTAATTTCAACTCATTGGTTCTGGTCCGACCCTCTGGAGCATCAGAAAACCACTCGGCACCCTCCTCTATATGACAGCCCTTCAAGTACTTGAACATGGTTATCATATCCCCTCTCAGTCTTTTCCTCTTCAGGCTAAATATACCCAGCTCTTTCAACCTTTCCTCATAGGACTTGGTCTCCAGACCCCTCACCATCTTTGTTGCCCTTCTCTGGACACGTTCCAGCTTGTCTACATCTTTTTAAAATTGTGTTGCCCAAAACTGAACACAGTACTCTAGTTGAGGTCTAACCAGAGCAGAGTAAAGCGATACCATCACTTCGCGTGATCTGGACACTATGCTTCTGTTGATGCAGCCCAAGACTGCATTTGCCTTTTTAGTTACAGCATCACACTGCTGACTCATGTTCAGTGTTTGGTCTACTAAGACCCCAAGACCCTTTTCACACACACTACTGCTCAGACAAGTCTCCCCCATCCTATAATTATGCATTTGATTTTTCCTACCTAAATGCAGAACTTTACATTTGTCTTTGTTGAAGTGCATTTTATTAGTTTTAGCCCACTTCTCCAGCCTGTCACGATCATCCTGCATCTTGGCTCTGTCTTCTACCATATTTGTTTCATTTAAAGAAACCAGGTGTTTGTGCACTACCCCAATGCCAATCCTCAGCTGCAAATCCCTTCCCTCATCACATGTTCTGTTTATGACATGTTGAGTACCACTTCCCTCACGAGAAAAGACTTAAGAAAAGTAGGAATTGAGGAGTTCTGCCCTCTCTTCATCTCCTGTTACAATTTCACTTTCCGGTCCACGCAATGGGCTTATCTTGTCCTTGTTTTTACTCTTACTCTGTACATAGGAAAAGAACCCTTTTTTGTTGCGTTTAGCATCTCTTGCCAGCCTAAGTTCATACTTTTATGTTTACCCATAGAGTCTCGACTGCACTACCATGCTCAGATTCATGTACTTCTTCACAAGTGTACACCTCTTTGACATACAGTGCTACTCCTCCCTCCTTCCCTATCTGTCTATCCCTTTTAAACAAGTTGTACCCCTCAGTCTTAATATTCCAATCATGAGTGACATCCCACCAAGTTTCAGAAATGCTTATTAGGTCAAAATCCCCGTCCTGTATTAGGGCTTTGAGTTCTTCCTGCTTATGTGCCCCGTGTTTTATGTGCCCCGTGGAAGCAACTTGACGGCACTTAACACACACACACACACACACACACCTGTGAGTTTATGTTTCCTTGCATGCATGCCACTCCCAGAATTAAAGCTGCTTGATACACATCATCAGTATATCTAATTTGCAAAACGTGCAGATCTGTGGATAGTTAAATCTGGAGACCGGAGCCATGAACAGACAACACAGATATTTCTACAAGCCTGACAAAATCTCCAGGTTTGCAGAAAAACCTGAAATCTCAAAACAACAACAACAACAAAACGACCTCCCAGAAACCGTGGAGGGTTACCCCCCTCCAATAATAGAACAGTGCCTGTTGCTTTAAGAAAAATGCCCTCTGTGGTCGCTGCCGTGCAACCACAAGAGTATTGCCAGCTGAAGCTTGATTTCTGCCAATAAAAGGCAGGAGGAGGGGCTGTTTTGGCCTTTGAGAGGAGACTTGCTGGACCCAGACTGGCAGCAACCACTGGGCGTCTTGCTACCACGTGACTTGCATGACTCACCCAGGCCCGGATTCTTGCCACTGTTCAACCGCAGCACCCTATGAAAGCCAGTGTGGTATAGTGGTTAGAGTTTCAGACTAGGATCTGGGAGAACCAGGTATGAATCACTCTGGAAGCTCACTTTGGGTCGGGTACACATTCTCAGCCTAACTTACCTCACAGGACTCTGATGAGGATAGAGGAAAAGATGTAAGTTGATTTGGGTCCCCATTGTGGAGAAAGGCAGGTATAAGTGAATAAATGTAGCTGAAGGTGAGGGTCAGATAAAAAGTAGGATGTTTGGTAGGTGGGAAGAACAGAAGGAAATCGGGAAGGTGAGGATATGGGAGTTGCTAGGAGGAAGGAAAGAAATAATTTGGGAAGGTGGGTACAGGGATGAGGTGTCCCCAGTAAGTGCTTATAGGTTGCTGATCATGTCCCCTGGCCTTTGCTTTCCCAGTGAGAGGCTTCTAGGAGGATGAAAGGAGGGAAAGCTGAAGAAGGGGGCAGAAAATGGAAATTGGCTAGTAGGTAGGTGGGAAGGAGAGAAAGAAGCAGGAAAAGGGGATAGGCTGTAGGGGCTTTCCAGGAAGGGAAAGGCACCCTAGTAATTCTAAGAGATACTGTGTTTTTAAATTCTAAATTGTTGGGCTTTTAACTGTGCTAAAATGATGTTAAACGCTCAGAGCCTGACTGAAAGATGGGAAAGGGCTGCATACAAGTTAAACAAACAAATAAAGAAAGAAGAAATAGTGGGGAGGGGGAAATGAGATGCCTCCACAAGCCCTTTAAGTTCCCCTGCTTGTCAATATATCTAATGATCAAGATGGCCCTACCTGTGGATACTTAAACCTGTGGATTGGGGCTATGTAGAGGGGATGGGGGAGAGGGGGGGAACAGTATGCTCCCTCTCCCATGGGTTCTCACAGATCCCTGCTTGTTATATGTCTTTTTCCAGCCTGTGATTTTCTAAGTTTGTTGAAGTGGATGCTGAGCCAGTTCCTTTTAAAAGTTAATTAATGGTCCCAGCAAACCTGTTAAGTGTTCTTTTTAAAATGTTTACACTCTAAAGTACACTGTTCACCACCTAGGCAACTACAGCTAATATGAACTGGTTTCAACCATATAATAGTATTATTGCACTGTGGCTTATTTTGAATGGTGGTTGTTTGGATAAAAAGTTATACAACACTTTGGCAGATTTGAAATGCGGTTAGAAGCTGCAGGAATTACACCCTGCCTGCACAACCCATGCAAGCCTGTCCCAGCAGACATTCACACATATTTGCCAAGGACCTAAGTATAACATCTAATGTGTACAGGCCAGAATATTTAGACTTTGTCCAAAATTCTTTTTTATTTTATTTTTAGGTAGGTTTGTGTTTGTAATATTTCAAACCTTGATCCCCTTCGAGATCAGGTTAGAAATCTTTGTTCTCTGAAATTATGATTAACATGGCGAACCTTCTCCTATTTTTATATATAATTTCTTCTTCAGAATCCTGATATTTTCCTTTCAATTGCTTTCAGTCCACCTTTCCATTCAGTTTGCCATGGATAGATTTGTAGTTCACAAGAGGAAAGTCTTTTCTAATGCTGAAGTTTCCTCTTGTACATAAAATCCTTGGTGGCAAACTGTGGGTTTTCTTTGGGGTCACCGCTATGGGCACTGTTCTGCATTGCCTCAAAATGTGCTTGTACTTGCTTATAGGGTATGAGTTTGAAGTGAGAAGAAGAAGATTGCTACTACTCTGAACTCTGTACACTGCTCAGAAATTGAGTGCACAGCAACTGTTTTGTATTCTGCCCTGGCTCAGAGACTTCAACCAGGCATTTACCAAATGAAGGCATCTGTGATGCCACAATTTAGTACATTCCAGTACTAAAGTCACCTTTATGAATAAGGCAGAAACAAGACTCCTGTAAATGAATGTCCAGGAAAACTTTAAAAATGTTTCCCTACAGGCTTTTCTGTGTTGCCTTTCTTAGTGTCAAATTTGTGACCGTTAGTTTGTCCTGTACACATGGTATATATATTTGTAGATCTTAAAGTGACTATCCTAAAAGTGAATTTTAAAAACAAGACACAGCAGGAGATCGCTGAGATACCACTATAATCACTGGCCAACTCCCACCTTTTCCTAGGTTTGACTCAGCCAAGGGGCATTGTTAGGGGGGTGCCCAGGTGCCCCTAAATTTCTGGGGAGCCCCTCCCTAAATCTCCCAAGGCCCTCCCTCCATAGCTAGTGTCCAATGGAAGCCCCTCCCTGTGATGCTATATCAATGCCTCTGGCTGAGCCCCAGCGTGTCCCCCCCCCCCCGGATATTGGACCCCAGGGGTTCCAGGTCTGAAAAGAAAAGGCTGAAGATGACTGGAACCCCTAAGGTAGCCCTCTAGAGAGCTGCCAACTGTTAAATACTCTTGTAGACATATCTGAACACAGTGGCCCCTGAAGTGACCAGAATCATTTGAACCAGAGCTGACCCTAGAAACATATCCAGTGGAAGAATTTAGGAGTGCAACCCATCTGGCTGATGGGTAAGAGGAAATGGGGGCTTAAAAATTATCTTTGTCTGGTTGAAAACTGGGCCAAGGAGACGGGTGCAAGAACTTCCAGAAACATGTGAGCAATAAATTGCATCCTTAGTGTGGGCCAGATCGGTTCAGTGAGAGCATCTGAGGCACTGGCAGGAGCCTCCCTCATCTCTCCTGTGTTTGCTTGGGAAAGAGGCAGGGGCCAAACCGGCAGTATTTTGCCCTTCCAGTTGGGCACTGGGTGGGCCAACAGAAAGGAGGGTCAGAGACAGGTTGGGTGCAGCTGCCTCTTTTTGTTTGTGGCACAAGGAGTGAGAGCTTATTGGTAGTTCAGAGCTTTTCTGACATGCCCTCCCCACCTATGGAGCTGGAATCCAGTAGTTTGGCTTGGAGAGCTGACAACTTTACTGAACTTCAGGAACAGGCAATTCCTCTACAGTCTGTTTTGCAGAATGAAATGAAGACCAGATTACTCTAAATTTTGTACTTTATTTGCTCAACTTATATGGTTGGTTCTATTATACCACTGTGCTCGGTGCAAAGCCCCCTTCTGGGCCAAGCAGCCCTACTCCAGAGGAAGAGGCTTCATGGTGGCTCACAGAGGCTTACCAAACATGGCTAACCAAGCTCGGTACAAAACAATGAAGAAAAATCATAAACCCTCAAACACAACCGACTACTCCTCAAACCACCAACAGCAGCAGAGGAAAAGAAAACAGTCTCCATCAAATGCCCTTTTAAACCAAAAAGCCTTCACATCATTTCTGAAATCAGGCCACTGCATCCAACTCCGGCTCTTCCTGGTGTTACAACTGGAAAAGAAGGCCTCTGGGGCACAGCAGGTATCTCAAAGGAGGTATGTTTGTGCATATCAATAAATCTGAACCGAAAATAAACCCAAAATTAGCCATTTGAGTAAATTTCAGGTTTCGACAAGGACAAGGGCAGAGTTCTACATCTGGGTAACAAAAATGTGAAACAAGCATATTGGATGGGGAATACACTTCTGGGTAGCAGTGTGTGTGAAAAAGTCCTTGGGGTACGTGTGGACCATAAACTAAACATGAGCAGCCAGTGTTATGCAGCAGCAAAAATGTCTAATACAATCTTGGGGTGTATCAAGAGAGGCATAACATCCAAATTGCAAGATGTTATAGTCTCACTGTATACTGCATTCGTCAGGCTGCACCTGGAGTATTGTGTGTAGTTCTGGAGGCCCCACTTCAAAAAGGATGTGGACTTAATCGAGCGAGTGCAGAGGAGAGCGACGAGGATGATCAGGGGCCTGGAGACCGAGCCCTGCGAGGAAAGACTGAGGGAGTTGGGAACATTCAGTCTGGAGAAAGGAGGTTGAGGGGGGACAGGATTAAATACTCTTTAAGTATTTGAAGGGCCGACACTTAGAGAAGGGCAGGAAGCTGTTCCTGTTGGCAGCAGAGGATAGGGCTCACAATAATGGGTTTAAATTACAGGCAGAAAAGTACTGCCTGGATATTAGGATTTTTTTTTTTTTTTTTACAGCAAGGGTAGTTTAACAGTGCAATTGGCTGCCTAGGGAGGTGGTGAGCTCCTCCTCTCTGGCAGTCTTCAAGCAGCTACTGGACGAACACTTGTAAGGAATGTCCTAGGCTGATCCTGCATTGAGGAGGGGGTTGGACTAGATGGCCTGTATGGCCCCTTCCATCTCTATGATTCCCCTAAACATGTTTCAGGGGAAAAGAATATTTAAGGATCTGCCTCTAACATGAAAAGCTGCAGATTCCCACAAACTTGCTCTGTTACCCTCTCCTTTCTGTTAGCCTTTCCACCCTTATGGAGAAAATGAATTAGGAACAGAAGTTAGACAGGCAGACTCACTGAGTTTTGGGACCTTTTAGCTGCAGCTGGCACAGAAGACACCAGCATAACTCAGTAAATGCGGCCTTTAATGGTAGCCCAGCTGCATCCGGTTCCATAACTTGGCTCTTCCGGCTTGATTGGTTCAAACTGCAGTATGATTGAATATGCTGGAACATAAAAAGTCCATCTTGTTAATAGACGAGCAAAGCTATCATCATGAATATGCACACCAATTTCCTCCAAGGCATCACTGGAGGAAATGGTTTTAGCAGGAAGGACATCATAACATTTATTGAGATGAAGTCTGAGCCAAAGGTATGCATTCTTTTTCCTGTACACTTTTGGCAGTTCCGAAACTTATTTTGATGATTTTACAGTACTCCTGAAAAAATGTTACTTGTTCCTTTAAATTTTCTTCACTTATTATCACTACCAATCACCCTCATTTGTCCTCCTTGACGATAAAACAGACAAATCTGATCTGTTATGTAGCACAAGGACAGCTCACCATCGGTGATGTAATCCCTGGCTGCATGGAGTCTCCCATATGACACATTCAAAAAGAATAAGCAGCCAAGGCGTTAGTGATTGGGATGGGACAAAAGAAAAGCAGCAATGAGAATAAGAATTCACAAATATTGCACTCATGTTTTCTTGGGGCAAGGTGTGAATGTAGGGATAACGTTTCCGCCAAAATTACTGCTTTTGAACAGCTAGATTCCAGTCTAATAGCACTGTAGAGACCAACAAGATTTCAGGATATAAGCTTTTGAAAATCAAAGCTTCCTTTGCCAGATATGAGTACCAGATACGAGTTGGTCTCTAAAGTGCTCCTGGACTTGAATTTAGCTGTTCTGCTGCAGACCAACATGGGCCTGCCCTCTGAAACTGCTTTGGAACACAAATTCAAAAGTAGAGAATATTTGGTACAGCCTGAGTTGAAACTATTGAGGACAACATACTATACAACTGATGAACCCTGATGGTTTCCTGTACAGTGCTTTGTCCCTTTAACTACCAGTATGTGGAAAATAGCCACGATATTCCTGGGAAGTTACATAGTAGAGGATATTTCCACAAATCTTAAATGTTTTCATAATTTTTATTTTCCGGAGAGCATCTTTCCTGGAGAGGTGGCATAAAATGATCTAAAGGATTAAAGGAATAATTAAAATAGAACATGCTAATGTATTATTAAAAACCAGCCTCCTGCTTCAGTGATCTTTTGGCTTTTTGCAGGAAATAGATGTTTTTATTCAAAGCACCCCCATTTGCTCAGTCCGAATTCAGATGTGCCTGATTGTTCAATGTTTAAAAGCAATTTCATGAAGGATATGATGGAGAAATCGTAACGTGCGTGTGTATAGCTCCATACAGTTGGTTCTCCCATGTGAAGATGGCCAGATTGTCAACCAGTGCCCCCCCCCCACACACACACAAAGTTATGCTTGTTGGGGAGGGGTTGTGGCTCAGTAGGAGAACACCCGCTTTGCATGCAGAAGGTCCCCTGTTGAGTCCATGGCATGCCAGACAGCAGATATTGGGATAGATCCTTCTCTGGTTGAGCTGAGCTTCACATGTTCATTTGAGTTGAGATTGGTTGACATGGATGTTCTGTTTGTAGCTTTGTTCTGATGGTTGATATCTAGGCACAGCCAACATGCATAATTATGGCAGCAAGCCCTGTCCCCAACCTCTGCACATTGTTTGTATCTGGGGTATGCACATTTGTTGAGCACAAAGTGTGATCAAGGGGTAGGGTGTGACACCACGGCCCCATTCCTTGCTCCATTTGTTTGTCTAGTTACCATGTTCTTGCACAGGAAGGCTGGCAACCCTAGCCCCATTGCAGTACTCACTGTTATTGGGCTTGGTCTCTTAAAGTACTGGTAGCCTGCTTCTGGAGGGGAGGATCATCTCTTTAAAAGAGTTCACCTTCAGCCTTTGCTGGAATAACACCCGTGACACAATACTGTTGGATCCAGCTGCAGCAACTTGACTCCTGCTGTGACTCCTGGGCCTCAGCCTTGAGTGGGACAGTAGAACCCACAAGTTCCATGGGCAGACCATTTTAAATGGGCCCCTTCATCTGGGGGGTGTTGAAGCCCCATTGTCAGACCATGAATCAGGCTGAAGCTCCAACCCCAAAAACCTGGCTTCCATTTGGCCTTTGCTCCTGCTCTGAAAACCTAAGAACATGAAAAGGGCCCTGCTAGATCAGACTAGTGGCCCAACTAGTCCAGCAACCTGTTTCACAGGTGGCCAACCAGCTGCCCTGGAGGGCTAACAAAAAGAGATAGAGGCCAAGAGCTTCCCCTTGATCCAGAGTTTGCTGCCTCTAAATGTAGTGGTTTCCTTTAGTCATCATGGCTAGTAGTGTAATGCCCAGATATAAGGGCTGGTTTAGAACACTATGTATTCATACGTACACACATGGAAGCTTTGGGAACGTTGGCATCCACAACTATAAGAGGCCAACAGATTACATTGCTTGCCTGGTACGGCCTTTCACCAGTAGAGAAAACAGTGTCTTTGAATTACCTTCATCCTTAGGAATGTGGTTTCTAGTTACTAAGATCACAAGACCTAGCACTTGCTTAGAGACGCCTTCGGGCAATATCTATAGGCTATGCTAATTAATGTGGAGTAGACACCTAACGTCTATTGGTGCTTTTGTGTATCAATCTGCTTGTCAGCAGCTATGCGCCTGCCCCATCCGAATGCATAAATTGTACTGAGCTTCCTTTGTTCTCTGGTGATTAACTCTGCATCTTATTTGTGGGTTACTTTACCCCAGGTCTGTGTTTAGCTAAATAAAGAACTGTTGCTTTTAACCTCCTTCTTGTTGTCTTTATTGGACTCTATAAGACAACCAGGCACTTCAGTAGCCACTGACAGACTCTCTGCCATGAATCTGTCTCTCTGAAAATGGATGGGGCCTGAGGAAGGCAGTTGCCCTTCCTCTTCTTTCCTTGCCCCTCATCTGGTTGAGAAGGGCAGCTTCAGCAAGCAGTGGGAGCTCTGAGCTCCTCCATGACCTGTTCTGCCGGACAAATCTCCTTGGGCCACTGCTCCCCTTGGGAGGCTCGTTTCATGGTGTCTGTGCACCATTCATGAGTAGGAAAATAATGGACAGATCATTAAGAAAGTTCTTGTGGTATTTCCTGTCCAAAGAGCAGTTATTGTTATTGTATTTTCTCTACCCCCAGTTAACTTATTAGTCAGACCTGCAGTTGGGGGCAAAGCTTTCTTCTTCTGTACTCTTACATAGTGAACTGCCCTCAGTTTGCTTCAGAATTGGGACTGGAATTGTGAAAAGAGATTTTGCACATGCACAGAATGTAATTTCAGTTTAAACCAGCTTTTAGACAGGCCCTAGAAAAAGCACAGCTCCAACAGACAATCTGGTGGGCAGTCTCCAAGCACCATGGCTTCTTGATATGGATAGAAGTAATTAAGCCCTGAGCAAAATACACACTGTGCCTTAGCCCCATGAGGATAACTAATTGGAATGTGTCCTGAGAATCCAGCAAGCCTGCACCGGTTTGGCCAACCCGCCCTGGAGGAGGAGGTTTGTGTGGGGGAGAACGAGACCAGTCCCTCCGGGACCCCACCAAAAGACAGGGCTAAAACCACGAAGGCTGAGCAAGAGAATTGGGCCAGTGACCACAAGTGTGTGGAAGCTCAGGAGCAGGATATTTTGCTGGAGGCGCTCTGAAACCTGGCCACGGTGAGTGATGGAGAAGTACGAGATGAATGGCGTGCCACGAGGTGGTTGCATATACAGAGGGAGGGGGGGTTGGTACTGAAGTGGGTCAGTGCCTTTCGAGTGACTATGTTCTTAGAATCGACCCCTTCCTGAGAAGTGGTATGTTATCTTATTCAGTTAGTCACCTACCAAGCAGGACTCAACTACTTTACTCACTTAAAAAAGTAGGTATTTTTATTGATGTGCTCCAATGTAATTGTATAGATATATGTGTATATGCAAGTATTACAAAGTCTTAAAATTCAGTAACAATGTATACAGTAAAGCAAGCAAGTTCTACATACTATTCCGTTTTAAAATCCAACACTTAAAATATAATACTTAAATAAGTCTGATTTAGTTCAAAATATCTAATTCACATTCTAGAATAATGTATTTGTAAAGCCATACATACCAATACCATCTTCTGAGCCTCCCTTAGAGGTCTGAAGTTCTAGCCCTCTCCCTGCCTATATTTATACTGTTTCAGTCACCTTCAATGAGCTTGAAACTAGAGCTCGAGCAGGAGACAGTTGTACTGCACATGCTCAGTGGCTTCCCTTTAGATTACCAAATAAGGACTTCCTCTTCCAACAGGCTATTTTGTTAAACCTTAAACAGTCAGTTTTGAGTCTTGTTATCTCTCTATATAATCAATTTTACCATCATTCTCATCTCCTGAAAAATACGTTGAGATTGAACCTATTCATTAATTTCTAGCGTCATGTTTTCATGTTTAAATCTTAAAATACAATCTATTGTTTACATTACATCAATACATCTTGGAGAGCATTTCAGCACTTGAAGTCATTGGAAAGGCAGGAAGCAAACACTCTATTCTGTAGCTTAAAGATTGCAGGAAGGGTTACAAAGGCTTCGCTCTCTAGCCATTGAGAAAGCTGAGAAAGGTCATAGAAAAAAGGCAGAAAGTGTGACAAGCAAATCTGCACTGACACTGAAACCTTTGACAGAGTAATTCAGAAACACAAGCCTCTGGCTTTTAAAAGGAAATTTAAGACTCTGCTGTATAGTTTGTAGTTTATATGTGTAGCTTGGTTTTACATTGAATATTTCTGCATATGTACAACACTAATTCCATAGTTCATGTGCTCTATTATGTCAAAGCCTGTAACAGTACCGTGTTGTAAAGGAGCATGGGGAGGAGGTTATTAGTCCCCCAGGCCTATGAGCCCCAGATCCTGGCACTGGGGCATGAACACTCTTGGGCGTGTCACCAAGGGGTCAAGAGCACCATGGCCCATGTACTGGCAAGGTTCTTCTGGCCCACGGTATCCTGCAACATCAAAAGGTTCTGCAAGGCATGCCCCCAGTGCCAACAGATGGCTGGGAAACCCCCACCCCGAGCTCCACTAAGCCCTCTGCCAGTGATCTGCTGTTCCTTTGAGAAGATCACTATGGACTTTGTAGGCCCCCTACTACTGCGAGGGGTACTGGTAGATACTTGTGATCGTCAATTACACCACCCACTATCTGGAGGCCATCTCTATGCACAATATGCAGGCTCCCTCCATTTACATCCACAACTTTTGCCAAATGTTGTCTTTCCCCTCCTCGTGACAGAAGGGGGCGAGGGGTCCTGGTGAAATGGAATGGGATGGATTAGGGCCATCTGACTGCACATAGAGAGAAGCACAGCTTTTAAAACTCCTTCTCCAGCTGAAAAAAAATTGCTGCCTGCAAATAAAGAAGTGGAAAGCAGGGAGGAAGGTGGCTGAGATGTTTTCTCTCTGAGGCACTCTTTTGCCACACAGAAGACTATTCAAAACTGCCCCCCCCCCACCTAGGCCTTCAAGCGGTGGAGTCTGCTGCATCTCCTCCAGTCTCTCATCCTTTTCTGCTCTGCTAGACCTTAAATCAGTTTCTGTGTCCTAACTCATAAGGGCCAAACAACTCATTAAAATTTAGGGGAGGGGCTGTGGCTTAGTGGTTGAACATCTTGGCATGGAGGTCCCAGGTTCAGTCCCCGGTATCTCCAGTTGAAAGAGCCGGGCAATAGGTGATGTGAAAGACCTTTCTCTCCTTGAGACCCTGGAGAGCATCCACCAGTCAGAGTAGACAATATTGACCTGGATGGACTGATGGTTTGAGGCAGTATAAGGCCGCTTATATATGTGTTCAGTTTTTGCTGTGCTATGTTCCCTGTCCTGAGTTTGAAGAAGTAAGTTTGAAGCCTATGAGTCCACATGCAGCCTCTCCACCCCACCCATGGGGCAAATAGCAGACAAGTCAGGCAAATGATACAGGAGAGAAAGGGTGAATCCCTTTCTGCTCATATTCCATGAGCCTGATCTGAAGTGGGCCCCCATTTACTTGGGATGTGTGACTAACTGTTGGGGAGGGGGGGCTGTGTGGAAGTATCACACATTTATTCAGCCCTATTTGGCTTTAAGACTGTAAGTAGCTTCACTGGGTGGAGCGCTCAAGGAAACATGCAGGTGGGGCTGATTCTGCAGCTTAGTGTCTTAAAGCCAAACAGGGCTGAATAAACGTGTGGTACTTCCATACCGGGGTGGGGGGGGGTGTCAAAACGTGAAAGCCAGCGTGGTGTCGTGGTTAAGAGTTTTGGAGTAGGATCTGTGAGACCCAAGTTCGATTCCCACTGTGCCCTGGAAGCTCGCTGAGTGACTCATGGCCTGTCACACACATGCAGCCTAACCTACCTCACAGGGTTGTTGTGAGGAAAAGAGGAGGCCGCCTTGGGTCCCCATTGGGGGAAAAGGTGGGGTATAAATGAAGTAAATATATCCATCTGAGAGGCTGCTTCCCTGTGTGAATGTCACAGCTGTGCCTCCCTGCTGTTTTGGGGAGCGGCCATACGATGCTGCAGTGGTGGTGCTCCTTCTGAGCACAGCTCATGGGGCTCTCGGCACTGTCTCTGATGCACCAGATTGCACAGGGACTGCGAGTGGGAAGAGGTTGCCCAGCATCACACTTGGTGTAGCTGTAAAGTTAATTGTTTGGGGCCTTGTGACACAGGTGCACAAGGGCGGGGGGAGGGTCCTGACAATGCCGCCCTTCATTGGTCCGGTTGCTGCCACAGACCTTTCCGCTCACTTGCCCTTATGTTTGTTGTGCAAGTGACAAATCTGGAATGTGATGGAGAATCCCAGATTGAGAGAAAGCTTTGAATTTTGTTTTTAAAAGAAACAGCGTAGCTTTCATGGTGGATGTGTGTGTGTGTGGGGGAAGGGGGGATGTCTCCAGGGCTCTTCGTTCAGTCTATTCCTTTCCGGCATCATGTTCTTGCAATACCAATGCAAGAAACAGCCAAAATGTGTAACTATAAACAGAGAAAATGGTATTGACAAGACAATTCTCCCCGACACTTTTGCACTTCTCTATAACAATGTCAGAAGAATATTGCTCCATACGTACGGGAAAGAAATGTCACAGTACTATCAAAACTTTTTAAAAAACCATTCCCTCGAAACTTCTCAGGTGCTTTGCTTGAGGAAGAACCCCCAAATTCATCCTGGATTACCCTGGCCAAGGGTCCCCGGCCATTTTGAGTCTGCAGGTACCTTTGGAATTGTGCACAGCGTGGTGGGCACAGCCACAAAAGGGATGCCATAAAATGGCTGCTGTAGGAGGTGGAGCCAGATACAAAATGGCTGCCCCAGCTTACCTTCAGCCACACAGTGAAGATCCTTGTGCTGTGGGGGCAACTGCTGCCAAAGCAACATGATAAAAAATCTCCAGGGGCCAATCAGAAGCCTTGCTAGGCAAACGCTCTATCTGGCCCTGTCCCCAATCTTGAAACACATGGCGGACACCAGAAAGGGTGTCAGCAGGCATCATGGTGCCCATGGGTACCATGCTGGGGACCCTTCACCTAGGCAAAACCCAGTGAGAACCTGGAGATGTGCAGAAGTTGTAAGTCACTGGACTGCTTTCGCTGAATTTTTTTTACTTGTCCTCAGAATTTTCAGGTCCAACACAAACGATACCCCAGTGGTGTGGGCACCACTGCCCTATGACTGGCCTGGAATTGCTCCCATGTTGTTACTGCTGTTGGTTTGTTCTAGCAGATACCAGAGACCAGTTCCAAAAACTGGCTGCATGCAGGACTGAATCGAGATGGTTGTAAGCATCACAGGAGCAGCGGGCAGCAGGCCAGCCTGAGGACAGGATTCAAAGAGGAAGGCTCCTCCCGTTTGCTTTGTGGCCCATAAATCCTCTCAGCAGCACAGTCTGGCCAAAGAGGGGCTTGCCCGAGGACTGTTTTATAACCATAGGCAGGAAACATCAGCCAAGATGGGTGGGAAGGGACGTTCATCCCGTAAATTTTTGGAACCAGTTCAACAGCTGAGGCACACCTGATGGCCATCTTGTCATGCTTTCCCTCTTGGCTGCTTTTGACTTTGCAAATGCCCACGAAGAACTGCCTTCATTGGGGGCTCGTACCGTCATGACTATGAAGCATAACACAATGAGCTGAGAGCTGCTTCAATGTCCAGTTCTGCCTATTCGCAACTGCACTTTTCAGATGCACAAACAAGCTTTCCTGGTTTCATGAGTAGTTGTGTTTTTATTTTCTGTGTATTAAAAAAAAATTCTACCCACCTTCCTACCAATTTAAGGTCTTGTGGTAGCTTATAGCCCTCCACCCCAACCCTCTTTTTTTTTTTTTGCTGTCAGGTTGCAGCCAACCTATGGCCACCCCGTAGGGCTTTCAAGGCAAGAGGTGTTCAGAGGTGGTTTGCCATTGCCTGCCTCTGTGTAGCAACCCCTGGAGTTCCTCAGTGATCTCCCATCTAAATACTAACCAGGGCTAACCATGCTTAGCTTCCAAGATCTGGTGAGATCAAGCTAGCCTGGGCTATCCAGGTCAGGGCTAACCAACAATACAAAACAATATAAAATGTTATAAAACTATAACATTCCTTTAAAAGGAAAATAGCAAATGAGCTATAGGCAGGCTTGCTAACTCTTACAATTGCCAAAAATCTCCTTCTAGGGGCCTCTTCCCACACATATCCCCCAGAAACCACCATCCACATGTTTTCCCTAGAACTGATACAACACACTTGGGGAGGGGCTGTGGCTCAGTGGTTGAGCGTCTGCTTTGCATGTGGAAGGTCCGGGTTCAGTTCCTGGCATCCTCAGTTGGAAGGATCAGGTAGCAGGTGATGTGAAATACCTCTGCCTGCTACCCCAGAGAGCTGCTGTGAGTCTGAGCAGACAATATTGACTCTGATGGATCAACAGTCTGGTTCAGTATGAGGCAGTTTCATGTGTTAAACCAAAATTTGTCTGAAGTGCCATGCTGAGCAGATTGTGCTTCCTGATTGTGCAAAATATCCAGGAATTTCAAGTTGCAAAAAACAGGCCAGAGAAATTTCTGATGGGATCCATCCTGTCCTATACATTGGCTGAGTCCAAAGTGACATTTCGAGGTCCATTTAGAGATTCCTGCTCAGCAGAAAGATCCAAAGCATCGGAAGGAAACAAAAAAGGAGTTCTGGGGATTGGTGAAGTTGCCCTGCTTGCAAAGCCTGAGTGTTGTGGGGGGGGGGGGCAAACCTCTCTGGCTATTCTTTCTTTTACTGAGGACAGCCTTTGAGAAGAACAGGGGCCCCTGGTTTTCAGAACTGCACAGCAAACAAATACCAACAGGTGAACTTTTCTCCTTCCTCAGTGCACCTCTGGGGCCCTTAAAATTCACTGGTTGAATTTTTAGTGAGCAGCCTCCCGGCCTAACAAAAGCACGCATGGGGGCAAGGCGTGGCAAAGGTGGGCCCCGGCAAGGCGGCAAGGCTCTTTCCCTCAGTGTCAGAGGCTGGCAAGGATGAAGCGTCCTTGTTTATTTCTGTCTGCTGTGGAGACAGAGTGGGCATTTCTATTTGAACTAAAGAATCATTGTAATTTAATTACCCTCCCTGTAAACAAAGGCTTTTAATACACTGGAGGGAATTTACTTAGCCTAGGCCATTGACAGATTTATGGGTTTTAATGGAATGCTAGAAGGTTGTTGGCAGTGAGGGAATCCTGGTTTGTTATTTCATAATCACTTATTTATGGTCCTCCTCATGTAGCTCATTCTTTTAGGTCTATTAAGCTGTCACGGCTTTTCTTCAAGGCATTGTGAGTTGGAGTTTCACCACACTGCAGTTCCTAACAGGGGCCTTTTCATTAGTTTATAGATATCAGCATTGCTACCTTTGTGTGTGTGTGTGTGGGGGGGGGTTGATAGGACACGTGTTTTTGCCTTTACAAGGAAAGAGAAGGAGAGCAGCAAAGTAGTACATTGAGCTGTGCAGAACTACTAGGTGGTTTTATACCACCCTTTTGGACAATGCCCCAAACAACACCCTCTATGGAGGATAGGCACTCTATGTGAAAGTGTTCACTTCTTCCTGGCTTGTTTTTGCTATTGGTGGTGGGGGGGGGGAGTCATGACTAAACCTTGCGAGGATGGACTGGATTTGATGAAGATACTTGGCCAGAGATTCACCTGCAAGTGATGGTATTTAGGGGAACTGGTGAAGGGCATCTGAGCTGAGAATGATTTGGGAACAAGGATCATTCATGACTGGTCTGCAGGACCATGGATAACTCCGGACATGGATAGAGCTGAATTTTCGAGCTGAATGTATATAGTTCTCATGAATCTTGGGGCGGGGGGACGGCGGGGGGGAACAGGCCAGCTTAGCCAGAGTGAAACTTGCTGCAGTGTGTTGCTCCTTGAGAATAACCCCCTCTCCTCACGACCTCAATCCAACAGAACCTTCCCAACTGGCATTTATTTAATACTGTCAGTTCAGTGTGTACTTTCCCACTGAGATTTATTGTTGGTCAACATACCAAGGTTTACCTGTTGACTGGTACCTCCATCATGAACACATCCTGAGCGTGGATGGAATTGCATCTCAGGCTAACTCTCCACCTAACCTCTTTCACTGGAATAGTGTGCGGATACAATAGGACGGCCCTGTGTACATGAGTTGGCGTTAGGCTTCCCATTTTCTTGCTGGTAGCAGGCAACCTCCCACCCCTGCCCTCAATCCCCCACACCCGATAACTTGAGAGAAGGAGGATTAGAGGAAAATCCTAGAGCGTCACCTGGATGTGATGCCTCTTCCTTTTGAAACTCCACCCTCCCCAGGCAGTGCCCTCCCTGGCACAGGGCTGGGAACACCACTTGGAGTGTTATGGAGAAAGGACACAACAGGTAAACAAATTGTGTAAAGCGTTCCGAAACACCCCTAAAGATCACTACAAAAATCAGCTGAAAGGGTTGCAGCAATGATTCTAGGTGAGTGCTCCAGTCCCACCTGTGACTGTCTTCTTCACCCTGGCCGCGGGGACTGCTCCTCCATGCCCACTCCATCTCCCACTTTGGACTCCTGCAGCGCTTTGGCTGGCTTGCTCCTCTTCCCTTCCTCTTCCCCTCCTCTTCCTCTGCTGTCCTGGTCCCTTCTCCTTTCCTAGGCCCTTCCTCCTTGCACAGCCAGAGATCTTGCTCTGGCCCCATCCCTCAGCTCATCCAGTGTTCACCAGTCCTTTGGTGCACCATGTCCAGGGCAAACTGTTACTTGGATGGCGGGGGGGGGGGACACATAAACCTTGTGGCACCTTGAAGATTAACCTATTTATTGTAGCTGAAGCTTTCCTGGGCCAATTGGACAGACACGTGCAGTAATAGCCAGCGTGGTGTAGTGGTTAAGAGTGGTGGTTTGGAGTGGTGGATTCTGATCCAGAGAACTGGGTTTGATTCCCCACTCCTCCACATGAGCGGCGGAGGCTAATCCGATGAACTGGATTCGTTTCCCCACTCCTACACACAAAGCCAGCTGGGTGACCTTGGGCCAGTCACAGCTCACTCAGCCCCACCCACCTCACAGGGTGTCTGTGGTGGGGAGGGGAAGGGAAGGTGATTGTAAGCCGGTTTGAGTCTCCCTTAAGTGGTAGAGAAAGTCGGCATATAAAAACCAACTCTTCTTCTTCTTTCTCAGTCAATAGATCCACATCTACTTTTTGTCCCTATGGCCAGGTTCTATGGTCTAAGGTAAGGCGCATACCCAATGTTTCAGGGATTCTAATACCATTTAATTGAACAATACAAAAAGAGCAATCCAGAAGCCATGAAAATGTCAAAGTGTTTCATTGACATCGAGCACAAGTTACAGTTCTCTAGAAGGGGTGGGTCCTACTCACGACCCGTCCTGCGTAAGTCACAGCGCAGCGGGGCCTTCTGTGGGCTCCAGAGGCCCTTGGGCGTGATCCAAGATCCCCCCCCAGTTGTCCTCTTCAGAAGGCCTTGGAGTTCTTCTCACAAATAAGACCGCAGAGGAAATTTTATTCTTCCTTCCTTGCCCTAGGAGGAGAAATATATTTTTATTGTTTTAAATACCATTCTACATATTAATAATTTTAAAACAAAATATACATTTTCCCTCACATTAACATTATACAACTTTAACATATGCTTAATTTAACAAAAACTTAAAACTGTAAAAAAAATCTGAAAAGTACAAAAATGTAAAAATGATTTTATATATGCTAAGCTATCAAAGATAGGACATTTTGGAGGACTTTCATTCATAGGGTCACCATGAGTCGGAAGCGACTTGACGGCACTTAACACACACACAAGCTATTTTACTTCAATTTACAAATACAAGTTTCAACACAGTGTACTTTTCTTAGTTACAAATCAATTCAGTAAAGCTTTACAGCTCTTTTTATTTTTGTGGTCTTTATGCCACTTCTCTTATGTAATGGGTGATTCGCTGTCATCTAACCACAGCCCCCAGTTGTTCCATTTCTGTTTTGGGAACCTTTCTTTATCATCAGGAGCCAGTTCTTTAAGTTTTTGGTACATGTGCCCTACAGTTCTAAGGGGAGAGATTTTTTTGTTTTCTGCAATTGTTTGGCTTTTAACCACGCTAAGCCCTGGGTGACCACTAAATTAACTAACCTAAGTGTGGACAACTGTCAGGCCTGTATCTCAGTTGATGTTTACTTTCACTTTCCCGCTGATCAGACTCAAGGACTGTTATGCCTACTGAACACTGTTAGAAGCTCTGGGAACACAGCTTTGTTTTTGATATGTAATCTCTCGCCTTTTCAGTGCTTTTATATTACCAAGTTCAAGCCAGCCAGCCTCATAGCTGTCACCCTTTTCTTTATGCTCTGTTATCCTATTTTGACCAAGTAAAACCAGCTTCTTTGGACCTGACTGTCTCTGATGTGGTTTTTGGTTCAAGTGGGCCAAGGGCTGACAACAACTACGGTTGTCTGTAACTATCCATCACCGCAGGGTGATCCCCCATCTGCTACTTTGCTCGTTTCCTTGTATATATTCAGGACTCAGTTGGAATCCAAGATTTGTTTAATGCAGGGTTGCAAAGTATATTGCTGAAAACTTTCTATTCCTTGGCTCCCTCATCAACCAAAAGGGAGACTGCAGCCAAGAAATCAGAAGGAGATTGAGACTGGGAAGGGCAACCATGAAGGAGCTAGAAAAGATTCTCAAGTGTAAGGGTGTGTCACTGGCCATCAAGATTAACTTAATTCATGCGATCGTATTCCCTATTACTATGTATGGGTGTGAAAGCTGGACATTGAAGAAAGCTGACATGAAGAAAGTAGATTCCTTTGAAATGTGATGTTGGAGGAGAGTGTTATGGATACTGTGGACTGCCAAAAAAACAAATCAGTGGGTTATAGATCAAATCAAGCCTGAACTGACCCTAGAAGCTAAAATGACTAAACTGAGGCTATCATATTTTGGTCACGTCATGAGACGACAAGAGTCACTGGAAAAGACTAGGGCTGTTGAATTAAAAAAAATGCGGTATAGTTCTGATTCGTCTGAATTCGGCCCGTTTAGATTCAGGATATGCTGAAGTCTGAACTCCCCCGCTTCGGGTCCGTGCAATTCGGCAGGAATTCAAAGTTCGGGAAAAAAATTCGGCCGAATAAAGCCATTAACAACCGCGCCTTTCCGTGGCTCTGGGGGGCATTTTTGGGGGTAGAGGTCCCAAACTTTGAGCGGAGCTTCAAAGGACGCTTCTTGAAAGACCTCCCAAGTTTTGTAAAGATTGGGTCAGGGGGGGCTAAGATATGGGCCCCGAAAGGGGTCCCCCCACCCTTAATGTGCATCTCTGAGCAGAGCTTGCCGCCCACGCACAAAGCTCCGACAAACAGCTGAGAAGTTTGCAAAGCATTGCAACACAACTGCAAGCAACATGACTGCAAAAGCAACACAACCTTGTAAGCAACACTGTCGTGCCCCAGGCGAGGGAGCGCGGAACCGCGGGCGATGTCTCTCTCTTCTAGTCGTGGTTGGGGAGCTTCTTCGGCCTCAGACCACTCAGCTGGGGAGTCTGAGCTCACTTCCCCGTCTGAGTCCGCCAGGGTTAGGGCCACAGATAACTGGCCCCTCCTAGCCAGCCATCCTCCTCGGCCTCCACTCCCCCGCTCCCTTTTAAGCCTTCCCCCCCTCCTGCGGCTCCGCCCTCCCGAGCCTATATAGGCCGGGGTTTTATCCTCCCTTCCAGGGCCCCGCCTACTGGAGGAGGCCTTGGTAACCCCGCCCTCGCCCTGCTCTCGCTCGTCTGCGGTTCAGAGGGCCGCCCGGCGCGTCTCTGGGCGCCCCGCCCTCTGGCAATTCGTTGCGGGCTGGGGACTTGCCGGCCACCGGCAGAGGCGACGCTCCCGACCTTCCCCGGGGTCTTCCAAGCGTCCTTGGGCCTGCGGGGGAAAGAGGAAGGACTCATGAGGGGCCGACACACCCAGCCGGCTCTCGGGGTGTAGGGCCTCCAGCCTTGTCCTGCCTGGTCTCCCAAGCGCTTTCCCCTCCGGCCGTTCTCTCCCGCCGTCCCCACTGGCCTTTCCCCGCTCCGGGATGCTGCGCGCACCTCCCAGCCCCCCGGGCTCCAGGTGAGCGGCGGGGTGGGGGCCGAGCTTTCGCCGCCCGGGAACGGGCCGCCTCTCGGCCCTCCCGGGCTCCAGGTGAGCGGCGGGGTGTGGGCCGAGCTTTTGCTGCCCGGGAACGGGCCGCCTCCTGGCCCCCCCGGGCTCCCGGTGAGCGGTGGGGCGGGGCCCAAGTCCGCGACGCCCGGGAGCGGGCCGGTCGCAGGACAAACACTTTTGCAACTGTGCAAAGCAACACCTGACACCTGGGAGTTTGCAAACCATGGAAAGAGACAGAGGCAGCTAGCTATGCATAATGAGCAGGGGTGGAATTTCCCCTTTTGCATGGGACTCCAAATACATTCTTTAAGTCACCATTTGAAAACCAGTTTTGAGCAAGCATCCAAATAGACCTAACCGCTCTTATGAATGAGGGAAAACCTGAAGACACACAACTGAAACCCCCCCTCAAACCAGGGAGAGAGAGACTCGAGGGGGAACACACACCCCAGGCAGAACCGGCAAAAGCCCCCTTTGGCTTCCCCCCCACCCACAGAAACTGCTCCCTCCCCACATACACACAGACTCTGCTTCCCCCCCACACACACACACAGTAGAAAAATTATAGATTAAAGCCCCCAAAGGGGTCTTACTGTGGCTCTCTTCTGTTCCATCAGGAGGGGCTGGGGAGGACTCGGTAATCCAAGATGATTCCATTTAGGCACGGGACGTTTTGCTCTGGAGATGCATACTGATCCATTCATCCCAATAGAGAAAAGGGGAAAGGGAAAGCCCATATCTCGGGACCCCCTGACCCAATGTTTACAAAATTTGGGTGGTCTCTTAAGAAGGCTTGTCTGAAGGTCTGCTCAAAGTTTGGGATCTGCACCCCAAGAAATGCGCCCCCTGCAGCCATGGAAAGAGAAAAGGAGGGAGCCGATATTTCTGCCCCCACTGAACCCATCTTTACAAAACTTGGGTGGTATCTTAAGAAGGATTGTCTGAAGTTATGCTGAAAGTTTGGGGGCTGTATCCCCCAAAAAGCGCCCCCAGCAGCCACGGAAATGGAAAGGGGGAGGGAAAAGGGGTGGAGCCCGTATCTCGAGACCCCCTTACCCAATGTTTACAAAACTTGGGGGTATCTTAAGAAGGCTCATCTGAAGCTCCACTGAAAGTTTGGGGTCTGTACCCCCAAAAATGCACCCCCTGCAGCCATGGAAAGAAAAAAGGGGGGAGACCATACCTCGGGACCCCCTGACCCAATGTTTACAAAACTTGGGTGGTCTCTTAAGAAGGCTTGTCTGAATCTCTGCTGAAAGTTTTGTGTCTGTACCCCAAAAAATACGCTCCCTGCAGCCACAGAAAGGAGCGAATGTGCACAAGCACCCCCCCCCCACACACACACGAAGATTTCCCTCTCTCTCTCTCTCCCCGGCCGGGCCGCAAATCAGCTGATTCCTCCAGTACTCAATCCTGACTGATTGGCCAGAAGAAGACCCAGCTTGGCCACCGATTGGCCGGGGGAGGAGAATGCTGCTTACTGACGGTTATGCTGCTTACTGACAGCCCCGAATTGGCCGGATTTATTCGTGAACTCCCGAACTCGCTGAATTCGGCTCCCCGGTTGCCCATCATTTTTTAGTTCGGTTCGTCACGAACTAAAAACCACCAAATCAGGGGAAGTTTGGCTGTTTTTCAGTTCGGGCCGAACCGAATCAACAGCCCTAGAAAAGACAGTAATGCTAGGAAAAGTTGAGGGCAGCAGGAAAAGAGGAAGACCCAACAAGAGATGGATTGACTCTATAAAGGAAGCCACAGCCCTCAGTTTGCAAGACCTGACCAAGGCTGTCAAAGATAGGACATTTTGGAGGACATTGATTCATAGGGTTGCCATGAGTCGGAGGCGACTTGACGGCACTTAACACTTATCACACTCAAAGTAAACTCTGGATTTTGTTAGAATACAAGTTTTGTTTAAATGCAGGGTTGCAAAGTATACTCTGGATTTTCTTTTTGATGAATCATGACCGCAGAGCCAGATTTTCTGTTACTGTTATCCTTAAAGGCTATTTCCCTCTGTGCTCCTCTTTCTTCTTATCATGTTTTCTTATGTGATAGTTGACCAAATCTTTTGACCTTTCCGTCCTGGGTCCTTGCCCCCTGCCCCCATGGCTCATGATGGTTTCCCAGTCCGGTTCTTTTAAGGAGCGCCGTTTAAAAACTGTTGCTACCCGCCCCCATACATGCTTCAAGGTCAGGTAGTCTTACCAAAAATGTCCAACTGTCTCCAGCATTGGTCTTGTCTCTGTGCACACAGGTATCTTGCATAGCTGTTCTCTCTCCTACAGCCAGGAGTTTTTGCTGTTCCCGTTTGTTAGCCAAATTGCCCTTTAACTTGGGGAATTATTAAGCAAGATGGCAAATTACAATATTTATTTTTATAGCGGTATCGCAACCTTTGTCTACCAGAGCCCGTAACTGTGACCTTTAAATAAAGACAGAAGCAATGGATTCCAGATTAAATAGAGTTTATGTAGTTTTCAATCAAATCAGTGTTGCATACACACATACAAGATATCTAGGAAGTTCAAAGAGAGGAGTACAAGCACAGATGCCAACGTGGCAGGTATCGATGAGGGGTGATATCTACCTTTCCAGATGTGGTGTTGTCCAAGTTCAAGTAGACTGTCGTAGGCCAACCTGAGCTGCCCTCCTCCTCTGAGGAAGAGGAGGAGTGGGAACCTGGGCCCGTTCCTCCAATGACTGCACTGGAACAGCAGGAACGGGCATCAGAGCCACCAAGGCCCATGGCAGGGGATGAGGGCTGCTCATTCTGGCAGCAAACAGAACAGCAAGAAGAGCAGGACTCCTCGCCTGCAAGTTCTCCCAAGCCGGCTGAGAAGCAGAGAATCAAGGCCCGGCTTCAATTAAGGGAACGAAGGCAAAAGGCCAGGTGGGCCTTGAGAGATGGAGCAAAGACAATCAAGCCTAATCAGGGAGGAGTGGAAAATGCTGGAACCGCAAGGCTGATAAAAGGCCAGGCATATTGCCAGAGCTCTTGTGGGTTCAACACATGTTGAAGGCCACTGACTGAAAGAAGCTCCAGCAACCGAAGTCATCCCAGTCAACCCCGGCGTGCAAGCTGATGCCTGATCTGAGAGACAAGGAGATTGGACTGGTAAGTGCCTCTACTCCTTTACCTGCTAATTACCTTGGTCTAGCCCGGTCCACGGGAAGAGAAAAGCCTGCGTCAGGCTCTGGTCAACGCAGTACTCCCATTGCTGTTGTTGAAACCAGAGGCCAAGCCTTGGGCCTGGTTACTGCCTGAACGCTACACTCCTGCCTGAGTACGACACGTTGAACCCACCCCAAACCCTTTCTTATCCACTGGTCTAAGATGGATGAGGAAGGAGCAGCTGCTTTAGCTGCCCAGACTCAGTCCCTGCAGGGGCAGGTGGTGCAGCTGACAAATATAGTGACCGGGTTACAGCAGCAGCTGCAGCAGTCTCAGCTGCAGCCTGCTCCCCCAGTGCGGCCACCCAAATGCCCAGTCTCCCCGCCTGAGAAGTTTTCTGGCAATGTGGGGGAGTTTCCCACCTTCTTGGCCCAGTGCCGACTATTCATTCAACTCCGTCCAGGGGATTTCCCAGATGATAGCTCCAAAGTGGGATTTGTACTGAGCCTGATGAAAGGACAGGCTGCCAAATGGTCTACCCCACTCCTTTTGCAACAGTCCCCCCTGCTTCAAGATTGGAGAAGATTTTTAGGAGAGCTCCAACACACTTTTGCTAACCCTGTTCAAGCTGAAAATGCCAACAGGCAGATCCGCCTCCTCCTCCAGGGGCGGGGCTCTGTGGCCATCTATGCGGTGGAGTTCCAGCTGTTGGCCCAGGATTTAGACTGGAATGAGGCCGCCCTGGCCGACCAGTTTGTGGAAGGGCTGTCAGAGGGGGTGTTGGACGAACTGGCTCGGGTCGAGCGACCCGCTACTTTACAGGGACTAATAGTGCTATGCCAACGCATAGAACATCGCTTGGAAGCCCGGAGGCAAGCCCGGGCCGAGGAGTCACGGAGGAGTGAGCCTCTCTACCAACCCATGTCTGGCCCAGTCCCCAGACTGCCAGCAGCAGAAGAGGGAGATGGTGGTGAGCCCATGCAACTCAGGGCCGCCCGTGGACGGTTGACGGCCAAAGAAAAGACCAGACGAAGAACCATGGGCCTCTGTCTGTACTGTGGCGGGTCCGGCAACTTCGCCAGCTCTTGTCCGGAGAAAAGGCTGGCCTGGGAAAGCGGGAAACAGGCAGCCCCGGCTCGCAGCTGGCCACGAGGCCCAGGGCGAATCATTAGTTCCAGTGGGATCAGAGATCCCGGGGATGGGCCAATCTTCCTCTCTATCCAGCTCCAATTACCTGGTGGCCGACAAGTAGAGACGGTAGCCATGATTGACTCTGGGGCCTCCCTCTGTTTCATGGACTTGGACTTCGCACGCCAGAATCAGGTACCCATGCAGGCTAAGGCCTCGGGTATCCGGGTAGAGACCATAGATGGCCGCCTCCTAAAGTCAGGACCAGTCACCCAGGAAACAGTGGGCCTGATTTTGAGGATCGCCCAGTACCAAGCACCACTTGACTTTGACTTGGTGTGCATGCCCCAGTTCCCGGTGGTGTTAGGCATGACCTGGTTAGCTCAGACAAACCCTGCCATTGATTGGAAACAGCGCATAGTACGCATTCCGCTGGTAGCCCCAGATGCGCCGGGGTCCATCATCTCCGCAGCACATCCCTGCCTGGACCCACCTGCACTCCCTGAACAGTACACAGACTTCAGGGACGTGTTCGAAGAAACTGGGGCAGACCAACTCCCCCCTCATCGCCCCTATGACTGTGCTATAAATCTTACCCCCGGGGCTCCGCTGCCTACCAGCCGCCTGTATTCTCTGTCCGAACCCGAACGGGTCACCCTCCGCGAGTTTATACATAAGAATCTGGGTCGGGGATTCATCCGGTCCTCCACTTCACCTACCTCCGCACCGGTGCTTTTCGTGAAGAAAAAGGGGGGTGAGTTGCGCCTCTGCCATGACTACAGGGCATTGAATAAAATCACGATCCGAGACCGCTACCCGTTACCTCTGATCCCAGAACTGCTAGAACGCCTTCGGGGAGCAACTCGGTTCACGAAACTGGATCTACGGGGGGCGTACAACCTGATACGAATACGGGCAGATGATGAATGCAAAACTGCTTTTGGGACCCGGTATGGCCAGTTCGAGTACCTTGTCATGCCCTTCGGCCTGTGTAATGCTCCGGCGGTCTTTCAGCGATTCATTAATGAGGTGTTCCGGGACATGCTGGACCGGTATGTAGTCATCTACCTCGACGACATCCTCATCTACTCTAGGGACCCTGACAGACATCCAGCACACGTCCGGTCCGTTTTGACCCGCCTCTGACAGCATGGGCTCTACGCCAAGCTAGAGAAGTGCGAATTCAACCAAACGGAAGTAGAGTTCTTGGGTCATCGAGTTTCGGACCAGGGAATCCGCATGGATCCAGCCAAGATTGATGCAGTGCTGTCCTGGCAAGCTCCGCGGAACCGGAAGGACGTCCAACGGTTTCTGGGATTTGCCAATTATTACAGACAGTTCATCCCAGGGTTCGCCGCCCTCACTGTCCCCTTGACCCGCTTGCTCAGACCCAAGGAACGGTTTCAGTGGTCACCTGAAGCACAACAAGCATTCCAGGCCCTGAAGACCCGGTTCACTACTCAGCCAGTCTTGGTGTACCCCAATCCTGACCTCCCGTTCATTGTGGAGACCGACGCCTCGGACACAGCCCTGGGAGCTCTCCTGGGCCAGAAACACTCTCCTGATGGCCCAGTGCGGCCCTGTGCGTATTATTCCCGGCAGCTCTCCGCAGCGGAACGGAATTATACCATTTGGGAACGGGAGTTGTTAGCAATCAAGGTGGCCTTCGAGACGTGGAGACACCACTTGGAGGGGGCTCGGCATCCGGTAACAGTGCATACAGACCACCGTAACTTAGAGCACCTGCAAACCGCCCGAGCGTTGAAACAACGGCAGATCCAGTGGGCCCTGTTCTTCTCCCGCTTCCACTTCGTGGTCCGCTACCTCCCAGGGTCCCAGAACAAACGAGCGGATGCTCTGTCCAGGAAACCTGAGTTTGCACTGAAGCCCGGGGAAGAAACACCGAGCCCGTTGATCCTAGCCCCAGAAACCCTCGCGGCAGCACCCAGTACCACAACCCTACGTGAGCGTATCCGGGTGGCCCAACAGGGAGACCCTTGGGCCCAGCGGATAGTGCAAGCCTTCCAGGACCCGGCAAAAAGGCCACCGCCGGGATATACAATGCAAAATGACCTGTTACTCTATGAGGACCGGCTGTATGTACCCCCAGGGACGGTGCGGGGTGAAGTGCTCCGGTTATCCCATGATGTCCGAGCAGCGGGGCACTTCGGCCAGTATAAAACCCTGCACCTACTCTCCCGTGAATTTTGGTGGCCACGGATGCGAGGAGAGATCCTCCACTATGTCCAAGCCTGTGAGGTCTGTAGAAGGGCAAAAAATATACCAGGAAAGCCCGTGGGGCTCTTACAACCTCTCCCCACTCCTACATACCCTTGGGAAGTTGCATCCCTGGACTTCATCACAGAATTGCCTGAGTCACAGGGATACACCTGCATCCTTGTAGTCGTGGATCTGCTCACTAAACTGGCCCATTTTGTTCCATGTCCAGCACCACCCTCTGCCAAGGAAACCGCACAGTTATATCTGCACCACATTTTCCGCCTGCACGGGATTCCCCAGCATGTGATATCTGACCGGGGCGTCCAATTTACCTCCCGGTTCTGGTGGGCTCTACAAACGCTCCTGGGTGCACAAGTGCACCTCTCCTCAGCGTACCACCCCCAATCAGATGGGCAGACAGAGCGAACCAATGCTACTTTGGAACAATACCTGCGCTGCTATGTGAGTTACCAACAGGACGACTGGGCAGAGCTCCTACCCATGGCAGAATTTGCATATAACAACGCAGTCCACACCTCAACTCAGCAAACCCTGTTCCTGGCAACGTACGGGCGTCACCCTCGATACTTCCCACAGACCACTCCATCCTCGGCCGTCCCCTCGGCAAACGCCTTCATTCAGGAATTACAGGCAATCCACCACTTGCTCCAGGAACAGTTGAACAAAGCCAAAGAGGCCTACAAGGAGGGGGCAGACAGACACCGGCAGGCCGGGCCACCCCCGCAGGTGGGAGACATGGTATGGCTGTCCACCAAGTACATCCGGAGCCAACGGCCGTCCAAGAAATTGGATCACCGATTCATTGGGCCTAATCGGATTGTGGAGCAAGTGAACCCCGTGGCGTTTCGTCTTGACCTGCCTCGCACCATGCGCATTCACCCGGTGTTCCACCGTTCCCTTCTTACTCCTGTGGCACCCCCGCACCCGCTTCGTGCTCCAGAACCGCCACCCCTTCCTGTAATCGTGGATGGGGAGGAGGAGTACGAGGTCAGCAGACTTGTAGACTCACGGCGCCGCAGGGGACGCCTCCAATACCTGGTCGAATGGAAGGGATATGGACCGGAGGATAGGTCCTGGGAACCTGTGGAGAACCTCCATACCCCTGACCTGATTCGCCACTTCCACCGGACCTACCCTCGCAAGCCCGGCCCTTTGGGAGGGGGCCCTGGGAGGGGGGATGGTGTCGTAGGCCAACCTGAGCTGCCCTCCTCCTCTGAGGAAGAGGAGGAGTGGGAACCTGGGCCCGTTCCTCCAATGACTGCACTGGAACAGCAGGAACGGGCATCAGAGCCACCCATGGCAGGGGATGAGGGCTGCTCATTCTGGCAGCAAACAGAACAGCAAGAAGAGCAGGACTCCTCGCCTGCAAGTTCTCCCAAGCCGGCTGAGAAGCAGAGAATCAAGGCCCGGCTTCAATTAAGGGAACGAAGGCAAAAGGCCAGGTGGGCCTTGAGAGATGGAGCAAAGACAATCAAGCCTAATCAGGGAGGAGTGGAAAATGCTAGAACCGCAAGGCTGATAAAAGGCCAGGCATATTGCCAGAGCTCTTGTGGGTTCAACACATGTTGAAGGCCACTGACTGAAAGAAGCTCCAGCAACCGAAGTCATCCCAGTCAACCCGGGCGTGCAAGCTGATGCCTGATCTGAGAGACAAGGAGATTGGACTGGTAAGTGCCTCTACTCCTTTACCTGCTAATTACCTTGGTCTAGCCCGGTCCACGGGAAGAGAAAAGCCTGCGTCAGGCTCTGGTCAATGCAGTACTCCCATTGCTGTTGTTGAAACCAGAGGCCAAGCCTTGGGCCTGGTTACTGCCTGCACGCTACACTCCTGCCTGAGTACGACATAGACTAAGACAGAGTGAAAGTTAAAGCCGAGATGGGGGCAGGGGTTCCCGTAGACCTGACCAGCAAGGCGGGAGGGAGCGTGGTTGGGCTGCGCAAAACCCAAACCGACAGAGTAATGGCAAAGGTGCCAGGAAAGACCTAAGGTAACATAAAGGGCTGGGGGCACCCCAGATATACTGTTTTTCTGGGGGTGGGGAGAGGGGGTTTACCCCTCCTAGGTTCCCAGGTGACAAAAGGTGACAAAAGAATTAATCTGTGGCTACCGGGGTGGGGTAGTGAGAATTTGGAAATCTATTCTAATTCCAATGGCTTTTGCAACCCGGGAGGAACCGGGAGATTTCTGCTGAAGTGATTAACATTCTGGAACAATGGGTGCGATCCCTGCAAATGTCCGGGGATCGCTGCTGCATAGCTGGAGGAACGACTCATTGCTGTTATCAGGATCGGTGCTGACGGCCCATTAAGCGGTTGATGTCGCAATGGGAAGGGGGGTGTTTGGCACTCACTACGTGACGGTCTGGTTTCCACGACATGGCTCTCGCTGGAACAGGATTGCACAGGAACATGGATTCTCTCAGGTTCGCTGGAGTCTGCTCTTGCATCTGCTTCCTAGCGGTTGGCTGCACGGTGCTCGCAGGAGCGGCCGTGTCCGTTACAACGGAGCGCGCAGCGACCATCCTGTAGCGTTTGGGGCGGGCGGGCGGCCAGAACAGCAGTTGAGTGCCTGCATAGCGGGTTACCAGGTCCAGTCTGGGAGTTTAGGCAGTCCGTATGCTATCACGTTGGGGCAGCTCTTGTTAGGGTGCAGGGTAGGGTTCCCAGCTACCTGGCAATGGCAGACAATTGCCCACCAATTAATGTGGCTGCCTGCTGACCCTCAGCTGGAAACCATAGAGTTTTTGGGGAGAGTGCTAGAGCATTCCCTGCATGATGCCAGTGCTTCTGCATCAACCAAGAAGTGTCATCATTGCGCTGTGCATGCAGATTGCCACCCCCCCTCACCTCTGTGAAGCTCCTGCTGGTTGCCAGGTGGAACCTAGTGCAGGGCTAAGCACAGCCCATAAGGAGCTCAGATTTACCTCGCATCCATTTCTGCTGTTTTTGTCTTAAAGTGGATCAGCTCTTAGGAAAGAAAGGGGTTAACTCCTCCCAGCTATCTGTCACTGCAGCTCTGCCTCATCTGTCCTTTGAATAACCAGCAGTCACCCACCACCCAACAGGGTTGGCTGCCACGTTACATGTTCCAAAGCTCGTCAAAGGCCTTGCAATTCAAGGGTGCAGCAGCCCTCTTGTCTTCTTGACTTCCCTGTCAGTTAGCACAGTCCACTCATTAGAATATCTCTCCAGGTCATGGTGGCTCTTCCCATGCACTTCCCATAACCCTTTGCTTAGCGTGCAAACTGTTGACAGCGAGGAGCAAAGCCATCGCTCAACGTCTGCTGCCAGGGCTGGCCCAGAGCCTCTGTACCACCACAGGCCTACACTGGCCTCTAGAGTCTACTTGGGTCCCTCTGTTAGCCTGACAGATTCCACATGGCTCCTAGCTTTTTTTTTGCTGTTACTTTTTCACTGTTATGCAACCATTTTGCATAAAACCGATGCCTGCATGTCATAAAACACTGAACCAAGACCAATCAGTGCAGCCTCTCAGCATGCTCAGGTTCTCAGGAAAAATGTGTAAGGTATGGGGTGGTGGGGAGGGGAAATTATGCCCCAGCCAATGAAAGGAAGAATTCTCTATCCAATAATGGGCAGCCAGCATTCAAAACAACAGTGTCTTCTTCTGCACTGGTATTTTGGCAAGTTTGAGAAGTGAGAAAAACAGCTTTCTGAATTTGTTTTTTCCAAGTCACTTAAAAGAGTTGCAATTACGCACATGTAGTAACACACTTTGCCACCCAGCTTGGACACAATGGATTTTGGCCACTGTTCTTTCTTCAGATTGGAACAAGAGGGTGGTAAAGAGGCCTGTAATCCCTTTCCATCCAAAGGTTTGGAATAAACAGCCCTTTGGTGTTACCTCTTTGTCCCTTCAAGATGTACAAGCACACTACTCTCTATGATTATTTTAGATCCATACAGGAATTCACAGACATTTCAGTGTCAGCTAGATTATTAGTAATTTATTTAAAACATTTACTGGCCACCTTTCTTCCACACAGACCTCAAGGTGGCTTACAATATAGATAAAATATGTAAAATAAAATACATAAAATCTATTAAAAAACTAAAATTTAAAATCACAGTTTAGGACTGCCAGGAAATTAATCAAATGCAAGTTGCCAACAAGAACCTGTAAGCACTTGTCCCCGTGGTAATCCCACAAACAGCATCCACAGACAAGGAGTCCAAAAGAGAGCTGATTTATTGGAAAACATACAGGTATGCAGAGCTTACAGGTACATTGGCACGAATGGGAAATGGGAGCACAGTGCAGGGCCTATAAGGGAACGTGCTAGCCACAGCAGGTCATGGCGCCCCCCCCCCTAACAAGCAGCCTTTCCCACGGGAGATAGCGCTGGAACAGGAATTCAGCAGTTAGCAAGTTTGACCTTGAGAGGCACCTGATGGAATCAAAACTAAAACAGTCACAGTCTGACAGGCTGCTGAGAGCTGTGGAAAGCAGGCCTGACAGAACCCTGGAGATATTAGGGTTTGCCAACTTCCGGGTGGGGCCTAGAGGTGGTCTCCTCGAATTGCAACTGACCTCCAAATGACAGAGATCAGTTCCCCTGGAGAAAATGGCTGCTTTGGCAGTTGGAGTCTCTGGCATTATACTTTGCAGAACTCCCTTCCCCTCCCCAAACCGTCCGCTCCCGAGGTTCCTAACAACGGACGGGCGCCAGGGCCAACAAAAACTTTGAATCACTGGTCAACAAAAACTGTTGGAACCACTGAAAATAATGGGAGGATGGTTCACCATCTTCTTCAAAGACTGTATTTATGTGAGCTCCAGGCAGCTGGCCTTCAAGTTTCTGTTTCTCAGAAGTTTGTTATAGTTGCTTTCTCTCCGCTTGTGTGATAACTGTAATCTACCATGGGAACCAGGCTCGGCTTGGTAACCAACTGTGCCTTTGATTTTCTGTATATGTTGCAACCTGTCTGTATTCCCCTCAGTAGAGTCCTCGTACCTTCCCCTGTAAGTTCCTGCTACTCACCTTATGCTTCTCAAATAAACCAGCCTCTTAGAATACCCTGTCTGGACGTTTGGTGATTGGGATTCAACAGGTGAACTCAGACCTTACATTAGGACTCTACTCCCCCCTCCTTTATTCTCAAAGCCCTTCATCATTTTTTTTCTTTGTTTTGGTTTTTTGGGGGAATGAGACTGAAGCCTCTTCCCTGACTTCTGCATGGCGGCAGCAGCTGAGTTCACCCTTTCCCCTGGAGGGAGGGATGACGGGTCGTCCCAGAAGGGGAGACCCGGGACTGTTACAGCCAGAGAAGTGCTTCGCCAACTCCCCCAAGAGGAGGTGAGAATACAGACCCTGCGCGCCCGAGAGGAGGCTGCGGGAAAGGACTTCCAGCGACCCTTCCTGGAGGGAGATTCCTTGCGTTGGGCCGTGGGCTCGGGAGAGGCCGCGGTTGTAGAGGTGGATCTAAGGCAACACCGAAGCCTAGACAGGAGTTCCCGAACTCCGCAGTGGAAGGAGTCCTGCCAGCAGCGCAGCGCAGAGAGGTTGAGGGGCAGTAGGGACAGACTATTGGATCGGTACCGCCATGTGAGTGAGAATGCAGCCAGGGGTAACGAATCTCTCCTGGAGGGCCCTGATCCCGTACCCTTATCCCTCATGGGGGAGCAAGTGGAGACGGCAGGTCCTACTCAACCCCGTTTTTGCCAAGAGACGGAACGATCGTTTGCTGAAGCGGTTGATGCCCGGGCCGCCGAGCTGGAGGCGCTGGCGGCCGCATAGGCATTCAGAGCACAACCCAAGGGTCCGGTGATGCCTGACACAGATGAGGGGGATTGGACGTTTCACTCGCTACCCTCATTTTATGACCTTCCGAGCAGGGAGGACACAGACGAAGTCCAACGTCTGCAGTCTCAAAACCAGGCGTTGCAGGAGTACATGGCTCTGATGCAAAATCAAATGGATTTAATGGGGCAGGACTTAGGCGAGATGCAGCGGGTGCAAACTCTTGTACCGACCCCACTGCCACCTGGACAACCAGGTCAGCCAGGTGTGCTGTTCCAACCAGCATCAGGTGGGTCACAGCGGACCTCTGCTCCGCTCCCCCCAGCTCCACAGCCAGTAGCCCCCCAGCCAGCGCCAGGATTACCGGGGGCGCTAGGACAACCAGGGGTGCCAACGCCTGGAGGTTTGGCACCACGGCAACCAAGAGGGCCGCAGCCCAGAGCGGGGGGACCTGCTCCGCCACCCAGAGGTGTGGAACTGATGCCTGCAGCGCTGGGACTACCAGGGGCGTACATGCAACCGTGGCCACAGCCCTTGCCTCCACTGTTTGCCCTGCCAATGACTTTTGATGGGTCTGATGAAACTCTTCCCTGCTTTTTGCATCAAGTGGATAGCTTTATGAGGGAACAGGGACATACCTTCCCCACAGAAGACAGTCGGGTTAGGTTTGTCTCATCCCTCTTGGATGGCGTGGCGGCAGAGTGGATGATCCAACAGTTTGATTTCTGGACCCGATCTGTTCAGACCCTAAATGACTTTATGTGGGCGCTACGAAGACCCTTCGAGGACCCTTTCTGGAGTGAAAAGGCAAAGGTTGCCATTCTTCAACTGCGCCAAGGCACTAAGTCGGTCAGAGAGTATGCCAGCGAGTTCCAACAGCTCGCTAGTAGAATTATGGACTGGAGCGAGGCCTCCCGGGTACAGTGCTTCCGAGAAGGATTGCATCCTGAAGTGCTGTACTGGACTTACATGCAGAGGGATCCACCTACACTCGAAAATGGATTCTGCTCGCGGAAGAAGTGGAATGCTGGCGGCAAAACCTCTCCCTTTCCAGACAGAGAGCTAAGGGAGTGGAGCCGTGACTGGAGCGGGCAACCTCAAAGATGCCTGCACAGCCACAGCGAAGGATGGTGGCTCCCGTGACTGAGCGAGTCTAATGGATCCAGAGCGGCGCCTGCCTCATCTGTGGAGTTGTGGGCCATTTCGCCGCGGTCTGCCCAGTACGATCCGAATGGCCAAACTTGAGCCCTCGTCAGGAGAGTCCGGAACGCAAGGGAGGAAGCAATCGTCGGAAAGCCTCCAGCGGACGGAAGGTGCCTGCAAGGTCTCCTGCCATGGACCTCGCCGTCTCATCATTTGACCATTCCGGGTCTCGGATTTTAAATGTTGCCATCCCAAATGAGGACAACGCGGATTCCTCGGATGAAGAGGAAACCCAAGAGGTTTCGGCCCTGAACCTGGTCCCAACGGGTGACCAGTCAACCGCAGACCCTTGTACCCGTACAAACAAAACCTCCATTAATGGTAAGAGATGTGGAGGACACGATGTATCTCGACGTCATTCTGCAGCATTACAAGGGTCCCCCCAAAATAACTGTTAAAGCCTTAGTAGACTCTGGGTGTGCCCGCACTTTAATTAATGAGGACACCTTCAAGGCTTTAAAAGTGAAAGCCATCGCCCTACCCCAACCCATTCAATTCGCCCAGATAGATGGTAGTGGCTTTAAGGGGGGGCTGGTTAACCAATGGACAAGCGGAGTCACAATGGGAGTGGGGGATAACTGGGAGCAAATACACTTTACCATTGCGCCAGGCATTAGGGGCAAACTGGCTATGTGGGCACGGTCCCACTATTGACTGGGTAGCAAAAACAATTGAGTTTGCTCAGCCGCAATGCGAACGTCACCGAAGGGAGGTGGCAGTTAAGGTTAGGGCTGTTGATTCGGTTCATCCTGAACTGAAAAACAGCTGAATTTCCCCTGATTCGGCGGTTTTTAGTTCGGAGGGAACCGAACTCAAAAAAGACTGGAAAACGGGGAGCCAAATTTGGTGAGTTCGGGGTGTTTGGTGAATACATTCGGCAAATTCGGGGTTCAGCACAGCAGCATAACCGTCATTTAGTAAGAAGCATTCTCCCGCGGCCAATCGGTGGCCAAACAGAGTCTTCTTCTTGCCAATCAGTCATGATTGAGCACGTGAGCCCAGCTGCTGCATGGCCCGGGGAGAGAAAGAGAGTATCTGTTTGTGTGAGAGAGAAATCCTTGTGTGGGGGGGTGCGTGTGCACATTTGCTCCTTTCCGTGGCTGCAGGGGGCGCATTTTTGGGGGTACAGCCCCCAAACTTTCAGCGCAGCTTCAGATGAGGCTCCTTGCAAGAATCCCCAAGTTTTGTAAAGATTGGGTCAGGGGGTCTCGAGATATGGGGCCCGAAAGGGGTCCCCCCCTTAATGTGCATTTTTATTCCATTTACAGCACACATTCGAGCCATTCCGTGGCTGCAGGGGGCGCATTTTTGGAGGTGCAGCCCCCAAACTTTCAGTGTAGCTTCAGATGAGGCTTCTTGCAAGAACCCCCATGTTTTGTAAAGATGGGATCAGGGGGTCCAGAGATATGGGGTTCCCCCCTTTTCCCTATTGGGATGAATGGGATCAGCCGATCCTATGCATCTACAGAGCGGCAAATCCAAGGCAAAACCTCCAGTGCTTAAATGGAATCGTATTGGATTACCCAGTCCCTCCTGATGGAACAGAAGACATCCACAGTAAGACCTCTTTTGGGGCTTTAATCTATAATTTTTTCCCGTGTGTATGTGCGGGGGGGGGGGAAGCAGAGTCTGTGGGGGGGCAGTTTCTGTGGGGGGGGGAAGCCAAAGGAGGCTTTCGCCCATTCTGCCGAGGGGTGTGTGACCGCTCACCTCTGTGGGAGTGTGTGTACTGCTTTTTTTAAAGTTTAAAGTTGAGTCTGTTCGGCCGGCTAGCGAGTCTCTCTCCGCTCGGCACCCAGGCCGCGCCTCCTCCTTGGTGTTTTTCACGGTTTTTGCCTCTAGCCTGGGGTGGAGTGCAACGGGGCGGCTTGCGTGAGATCCCCTGCATCTTGGATTTTTCCCCCGTTTGGGGGGTGCATCATGGCGCTGTATTGGTTGGAGAGGTGGTGCTGGTGAGAGTTGCTTGAGTTTGGTGGGGTCGTTTGCATAAGGGGGGAGCGTCCCTCCACCATGAGAAGAAGGAGCAGGGCAGAAAATGCAAACTCTGGGGGTTTTTTTGCACGGTCTGTTTTGCTGCTCACTCAAAAATGTTTTTGCAAAATCTGACTTTCACAATACATTTTCACGGTTCAAGTCACCTGCTCCTTTTTTCCTTTTTGCTATAGCTAGCCTAGTGCACCTCTGTTCCTTTCCATGGTCGCTCGTGTGTTGCTTTGCATTGCAATGGTTAGCATGGGAGGTTTTGCCTTGGATTTGCCGCTCTCTAGATGCATAGGATCGGCTGATCCCATTCATCCCAATAGGGAAAAGGGGGGAGCCCATATCTCTGGACCCCCTGATCCCATCTTTACAAAACTTGGGGGTTCTTGCAAGAAGCCTCATCTGAAGCTATGCTGAAAGTTTGGGGGCTGCACCGAATTTCCCCCCAAACTCAAACTAGGTGCCGAATTCCATGGATCCGAATTGGGGGAGTTCGGACTTCAGCATATCCCGAATCGAAATGGGCCGAATTCTGCCGAATCCAAACTATACTGAATTTTTTTTTCAACAGCCCTAGTCAAGGTTCCTGCCTCGACAGCAGAGGTCAGGGGTGCTTCCAACATCTCCCAATTACCCCCCGAGTATCTGGATTTTGCTGACGTTTTTGATGTTAAAGAGTGTGACGTTCTACCCCCCCACCGCGAGACGGACTGTGCTATTGAGGTGGTGGTGGGGAGAAGCTAACAAAGAGTAAGATTTATCCTATGAATCCTAAGGAAAAAACAGTACTGAAAGACTTTATTGACAAGAATCTGGCACTGGGCTGTATCCTCCCTTCCATGGCTCCCCACTGCGCTCCTGCCTTCTTTGTGCGTAAAAAGACAGGTGACTTGAGACTTTGTATAGACTTTTGCAAACTAAATGCGGTCACCCAAATAAATGCCTACCCCATCCCACTCATCCCGGACCTCTTAAGCCAACTAAAAGAAGGGCGCATTTTCACTAAACTGGACCTGGTAGAAGCGTATTATCGCATTCGTATTCGGGAGGGGGATGAGCCATTAACTGCCTTTTCTAGTTGCTTTGGGATGTTTGAATACCTTGTGATGCCCTTTGGGTTGAAAGGAGCTCCGGGGGTTTTCATGCAAATGATTAATGAAATCCTTCATGACTTGTTGTTTAAAGGAGTGGTGGTTTACTTAGATGACATTCTCATTTACTCCCAAACCTTGGATGAGCACATTGCTTTGGTCAAAGAGGTTTTGCAATGTCTCAGAGAAAACCACCTCTATGCTAAGGTTTCCATAAAAAAGAACTAACGTTTCTAGGCTACAGGATTTCGCATCAAGGGTTAACCATGGACCTGGACAAAGTACAGGCGGTGGTGAATTGGGAGCCGCCAACTACTCACAAAGAGGTGCAAAGATTTCTCGGTTTCGCTAACTTTTACCGGAATTTCCTCAGCGATTTTGCACAGGTGGTGCTTCCAATTACTGATCTTATAAAGACCAAGGGGAAGGGGCTTGCTGCTACGCAGCCTTCCACAAAAATAGAGTGGACCCCGGAATGTCAGGTAGCCTTTGAGACTTTGAAACATTTGTTTACGACTGAACCGGTGCTGAAGCATCCGGATTGTGACTTCCCATTCATTGTCCAAGTAGACACTTCTGAAGTAGGCATGGGAGGGGCTCTTTTGCAAGAGGGTGAGGACGGCCAATTATACCCACGTGCCTATTTCTCAAAAATGTTTTCCCAAGCTCAGCTTAAATGGCCCATTTGGGAAAACGAAGCAGCGGCAGTGAAACACGCATTGACAGTCTGGAGACACTTTCTTGAAGGTTCTGAAACTCCCTTCCAGGTTTGGACGGATCACAAGAACCCTGAGGCCTTAACCAGGACTCACAAACTCACTGCAAAACAAGTTAGATGGGCAGACTTCTTTTCTCGATTTCGTTTTGTGATCAAACACATTCCGGGCAGGAAAAACCTCTTAGCTGATGCTCTTTCCCGGCTCCCCCAATACCCAGTTAAGATGGAGCGCCCCACTGAATCCCTGTTTACTCCAGAGCAAAGAGGTATCGTACCCACCCTAGCAGTTCAAATGTGCACTCAAGCGCGGCAAACCCAGACCGTGAGTAACTCCTCTCTGCCCACTGAGGTGGCTTCACCTCCTGTTCCTCCGCCGTCGCTCTAAGATGCTAGCGGTAACGCTCCAGCCCAGCCCCCAGCAGGGAGTGAACCTGTCATCCCGGAAGGACTGCACAGTTCCTTCCGTGATGCTTTGATCCGCGAATACCAAGCAGAGATGAGTAATAATGCCCTACCTTCTGGTCTTGAGCGACAGGGGGAAATGTGGGTGAAAGACACTAAATTGTACGTGCCTAAAGCTTTACGGGCGGAAGTGTTAGGACTTGCTCATGGAGCGAAAACCGCTGGACACTTTGGTTTCGTTAAAACATTGCATTTGCTCCGTCATCGGTTCTGGTGGGCGGGTATGCGTTCAGACCTGGACTCTTTCATTCGCAGCTGTCCAATATGCGCCACCATGAAACGTCCTACCGGCAAGCCCACCGGGCTACTAAAACCTTTAGAAGTGCCTCAGGGGCCATGGGAAGTCATTGCCATGGATTTCATGACTGATCTGCCATTAAGCCGGGGAAAAACTGTACTATGGGTGATTACTGACCTTTTTCCAAACAGGTGCATCTAGTCCCTTGCGCTGGCATGCCCTCGGCTTAAAGACTGGCTCACTTGTTTGTAACACATGTTTTCAAATATCATTCATTCCCGCGCAAGATAATTTCCGACTGCAGGTCGGTATTTGTAGCCAAATTTTGAAAAGTGTTCCTCAAATTAGTTGGAGTGGAACAAGGATTGTCAAGTGCGTTTCACCCCCAAATGGATGGACAAACCGAAAGAGTCAATGCTGTACTAGAATGTTATCTCCGTTGTTATGTGAATTATCACCAAGATGATTGGGTTGACCTATTACCTTTTGCAGAGTACGCATATAATAATTCTGTTCATCAGTCCACAGGTTTCAGTCCCTTTCGCATTGTGCATGGCAAAGAATTTGGGCCTGTAGGTCAGGTGGATGTGTCGGGGGAGGAGGGGGGCGAGGAGATATCGGATCAGATTCAAACCATACAGTCTATGTGGCCTTGGTTAACCAAAAACCTAGAACAGGCCAAGAGACAGTATAAAGCCCAGGCTGACAAGCATCGGGCCCCTGGTTGGACGTTCAGGGTGGGTGATTTGGTTTATCTCTCCACCACGAATCTGCGGTCTCTGCGACCCTCTAGGAAGCTAAGTGAGAAGTACTTCGGGCCTTTTCCTATTTCTCGAATCATTAACGAGGTAACGGTGGAGTTGCAACTGCCTAAAACATTAAAGAGAATCCATCCAGTGTTTCATGTCAGTTTACTGAAACAGTACGTGCCAGCACCTCAGTGGCACCCAGAAAATCCCCCAGAAGTTCCCGAAATGGTGGGGGGGGAGGAACACTGTGAAATTTCCAAGATTCTTGACCCCCGTATCCATAGGGGGGGCTGGAGTACCTAGTCTGTTGGAAGCATTTCAGCTCCGCCCATGATGAATGGGTTAAGCATCGTCATATCTCCGCCCCTCGCCTACTACGTCAGTTCCATGCCTCGTATCCGGATAAACCCGCCCCATCGAACAAGAAGGGGAGGGGGGCCTGGGGGGGGCAGAATGTGAGCTCCCGGCAGCTGGCCTTCAAGGTTCTGTTTCTCAGAAGTTTGTTATGACTGCTTTCTCTCCGTTTGTGTGATAACTGTAATCTACCATGGGAACCAGGCTCGGCTTGGTAACCAACTGTGCCTTTGGTTTTCTGTATATGTTCCAACCTGCTTGTATTCCGCCCAGTAGAGTCCTCGTATCTTCCCCTGTAAGTTCCTTATGCTTCCCAAATAAACCAGCCTCTTAGAATACCCTGTCTGGACGTTTGGTGATTGGGATTCAACAGGTGAACTCAGACCTTACAATCTGTTCCTTCTGGCACAATCCATTTGTGTCAGGTTAGCCTTCAACTTCTGTACACTAAAGAACTTATTATAATAGGAATTTAGGAACATCCCTCTAGGATCCACAAAGAACGGATCCCTGCCACTTATTAAGGAATCTCTCTCTCTCTCTCTCTCTCTTTCACACACACACACACACACACACACACACACACACACACACACACACAGCAGAAGGCAGATTTTATTTATTTATCTATCTATCTCTATCCTGCCCCTCTCCAACCATAGTCAGGCTCAGGGTGGCTAACCACCATGAATATAATAAATGTAAAATGTCATACTATATAATTTTTACTCCTCCTATCCCCCTTCCCTGCACTGGGGCCTCTTTGGTTCTCAACGTGTGGGTAAAAAAGAACACAAAACCATTCTTGCAAACTCGCAGCACAGATTGCAGAAAAACAGCCTTTGTTTCTCCTCATTGCTCCTATCATTTCGGTACCATCTTCTGCAGCTCCTGCAGGTCAAACACTCATGCAAGAAAATGTCCAGCCCTGGACTCCGTCCTCACCATTCTTGCCAGAACAGTCGGTTGCACACGGGCTGGCAAGAAACACCGGTCATCACCATGATCTGGACAGAGTACCCATTCAGACCCCCTGCAATTTCCACTTTAAGACCACTGGGGAGATCCAGCAACAGACACCCCCCCCCAAAAGTCTCTGGCCTCCTGAGGCCTCCGATCCTAACTCAGCGAGGGGTTCGGCAAGAACATTCCCTCACATTTAGTTACTTCTTTTTCATTTTAGGAGCGCTGCCTCCTAGAATCAGTGGAGCTGAAATTCTTTGAAAAATCAGCTTGCTTGTCGATTGACCACAAGCTATTATTGTCATTCGGTTTTTTTTTTTAATTACCCGGTACTTTCTTTGATGGGATGGGGCTCTTCAGAAGCCAACATTCCTCTCTTGGAGCAGTTGTTAGATTTTTTAAGTCAATGCTAATTCAGTTTGAGTTAGTTCCTCGAAAGTAGACATTCTTCTACCCATCATCCATTCCCTAGGCAAAGTCTGGCTGGCTGGAATTTATTAGGAACTTGATCATAAACTCAGTTCCCATAAAAAAGCAGGAGTACAATATGAACTATAGTTAACGTCGTGCCCTTTGGAATTTCATTCACTCTGCAGGCAGATGTGCTGGAAGACACCGATGCTTTGGCTCGAGAGCTTTCCTGGGGACTGCACAGGGGGCCTGAGGCTTCGTCCCCTGTGCTTTGTGCCAGGAGATCCTAAATGAGAGCTGCTGGTCTTCTCCAAGCCTTTGGGTAACTGTGACCGGTAACTGGACTTTCTCCAGCTTTCCATCTGCAAGAAGGCTGTGGCCCCCTTATTTCTTGTTTCCAGGAAAGCAGATCCATGAATGTCCACTTGCTACCAAGAATTACTGTCTATATAATGTTCCCAACCTCCAGGTGAGGCCTGGAGATTTCCTGAAATCACAGCTGATCTCCAGACAACGGAGATTAGTTCCCCTGGAAGAAATGGCTGCTTTGGAGGGTGAAGTCTATGGCATTGTATCCTGCTGAGCTCTGTCCCCTCCCTAAATCCCACCCTCTCCAGGCTCTACTCCCAAATTTCCAGGAATTTCCCAACCAGAGCTGGAAACCCTATCAGTAAATGTGGAATATTTTAAGAGGTGGTCTCGGGATGCTCAAGGATCCACCAGATCAGCTCACAGTCTAGTTGGTGGTTGTTAATTATTAATAATAGTTTCTCGCACCTGCATTCTTGCATTCTCACAGAGCCTAAGACTGCACATGGCAAGCAGATGTAAAAGATCTAAGTGACAGCCAAGTGATTGGTGGTGTCACATGACAGCTCAATGACTGAGCAGAAAAACTGGCTTGTACTGGGCTGAGCTAGATAGTCCTGGAGACAAGGCAGCCAACAGTTGATTGGCTGGGAGACTATGCCAGATATGTATATAGGTGTGTCATATATGTATTGGGTTGTGGGTTGTGAGAAGTAGATGCTTTGCGTAGCATTTTGTCACTGTATAATAAAATAGCACTTTTATACCACGTGCTGACTCTGCTGTATTCACTCGCTGCTGTGGTGTCTGATACTTCTTCCAAACACCAACAGGGTTATGGGCCCAGAACGACTGCGCTAGGTGCTGGAGGTTCTGAACAGAGGTTTATCTGTGGAACAAGTGCTGTGGACTGCAGTGGGAGCGAGTGAATGTCTGAGGTGAATTCAGACGGAGCAGAGGAGAAGGCAAGCCTATCTGCTGGCAGTGAATTGTCGGGAGCAGAGGAGGAGGCGAGCCTATCTGCTGGCAGTGAGTTGTCGGGGGCGGAGGAGGAGAGTGATACAGAGCTTGAGGTGCCGGGTGCTGACAACATGGCACAGGCGGCTACAGCGTTGCTTGTGGACAAGCTCACCTCCACCAACTATGAGGTCTGGGCATTGCGAATGCAGCACTATCTCAAGAGAGAGGCGTTGTGGAATTATGTAGCTGACTCCCCAGACCCAGAAACAGCTCAAGACGTAATTAAAGATGAGAAGGCACTAGCGACCATAGTGCTGAGCGTGGCAGACGACCAGCTTGTTTATATTACGGGAGCTTTGAAGGCGAAAACAGCTTGGAATTCCCTTAAACAAGTTTATGTACAAAAGACAGCTGGCTCTTTGATGGCTATCACCCGAAGGATGTATCGGACGGTTTTGAAAAGTGGAGAGCCAGTGAGATTGCACATGAACTCTTTAGCAGAGTGCTTCCAAATGCTGGAACAGAGGGGGAAAGCTGTGTTGGAGGAAGACAAGGTCTTCATACTATTAAGCTCTCTGTCAGAGGATTACAATATGTTAATCACTTCTTTGGAGTCTCTGGACACAGGCCAGCTGACGTGGGAGTATACGGCTGGACGTTTGTTGGAGTTTGAACGGAGATTGATTGCGTCGGCATCTGGGAAGCCTGCCCGGTCCGAGGGAGGAAAAGATAACAAGGAAAAGTTTGCAGAGAAAAAGCACCTGTCGTTGGATTTACAACATGTGGCTTTAAAGGTTAAAAGATGCTTTTTGTGTGGTCAGAAAGGGCATTTAAAACGCGACTGCCCTGACGTCAAGAAAAAGAGTCGAGGGGAGCAGTCATCAGCAGGTGCAGCCAGAAGCCAGACAGCGTCATTGGTGAGGACAGAGACTAATGACTCTACTGGCATGTGGATCCTAGACTCTGGAGCTTCACAAACAATTTGTCAGAGGAAGGAGCTATTACAGGAAGCACACAGTTCAAGCCTGAAGCATGTAAGCCTGGCTGATGGAAGCAACACAGATGTGGTGTGTGAGGGAAGTGTGAGGTTCCCTGCACTGGACTATGTCTTTAAAAAGGTGCTTTGTGTGCCCACTATTGAAACAAATTTGCTAAGTGTCTGTGCATTAGATAATGCAGGGTTTACTGTAACTTTTGCTGAAAAATCATGCCAGATAGCAAAGAATGGAGAAGTGCTTTTGAGAGGGAAGCTATGTCATAATGTATATGTGGTGGAGAATGTTCATGTGAAGGCTAAGACAGTACTTAATCAAAGCTTGCATGACAACTGCATTCATTTATTACATAGACGTCTAGCTCATTCTGGATATGAGGCAATAAATAAAACACTATCTCTACTGGGTAAAGAGAAAGTGAAGAAGTGTGAAAGGTTTCTAGACCTCTGTGAGGTCTGTAAGTGTGTCAAATCTAAAGCCTACCCAGTGGCTAGACACAGTGATAGAAGGTCTGAAAGAGCTCTAAAGCTATGTCATAGCGATGTCATAGGTCCTTTTAGAGAGAGCCATTCAGGGAACCGGTACGCATTAATTTTAACAGATGATCACAGCAGATTCACCTGGGTGTTTCCCATCAAAAAGAAATCAGATGTGTTTGAGACCTTCAAGTACTGGGCTAGAAGAGTACAGAAGCAGCTTGGTCAAGAGCTAAATGCTTTACAGACAGACTTTGGGGGCGAGTACATGTCCAATGCATTTGCCAAGTGGTTGCAGCAACAAGGTGTGCAACACAGGGTGGCTAATGTTTCAACCCCCCAGGAAAATGGTATTGCAGAAAGGCATGGTGGGATGTTGCAAACAAAAATGTATGCCATGCTGCGAGATGCAGAACTGCCTATGACCTTCTGGGCAGAGGCTTTAAAGGCAGCTTGTTATATTTCTAATCGGATCTGGACCAGATCCATAGATGACATCCCATACAGGGCACTGTACAAAAAGGACCCGAGTCTGAGCTATCTCAAAGTGTTTGGAGTGAAAGCCTGGGTAAATGTGCCTTTAAACCAGAGAAGGAAAGGAGGAGCTAGAGCCAAAAAGCTCACTTTCCTTGGGTATCAAACAGGCATGAAAGCCTACAGGTTTGCCAATGAACACAATTGTCTGAGTTACAGCAGATCAGCCAATTTCTGTGAAAATAGTAATTGGGATAAGATCCATGGGCAACAGGTGTCTCAGCAGATACTTCCTTTGTCTGACAGCTCTCATTATGAGAATGAGGTGGAACTGGAGGGATCTCCTAGTAGGGCCTCATCAGAGAGTGAACAAGGTGGAAGGTCTGTGTCAAGAGTGTCAAGTAGGAGTAACAAGGGAGTTCCTCCTGTAAGATATGGTTTTGAAACAAATGATGTGAACCATGTGTATGTGAAAGAGCCACAAAGTTACCAGGAGGTGTTGTTGCTAGAAGGGAAAGAAAAGGAGGGTTGGCTTGAAGCCATGAAGTCAGAGTATGACTCTCTCCAGGATAATAAGGTATTTTCCCTGACTCACCTGCCTGATCAAAGGAAAGCAATTGGGTGCAGATGGCTATACAAAGTCAAATATCTGCCTAATGGGAAAATCCTTAGGAAGGCCAGGTTAGTGGCCAAGGGTTATTCTCAGAGGGAGGGACAGGATTTTGACAAGGTGTTTGCCCCGACTGTAAAATCAGAGTCTTTAAAAGCTGCACTGTGCAAGGCTGCAAGGGACAGTATGCAGGTGCATCATTTTGATTTTACTACTGCCTACCTGAATGCAAATCTGAGTGAGGAATTATATATGGAACAAATTCCTGGGTTTGCAAGCAAAGATGAGCTGGGAGTGCTGAGACTGCATAAGGCCATCTATGGTTTAAAACAAAGTGCTCGGGCATGGTCACAATGCCTTAGCAAGGCCTTAATTAAACTAGGTTTCAAGCAAGGTGTGGCAGATCCTTGCATGTTCACTAAATGCGTGGGTGACACGGAATGTGTGCTTGTGGTTTATGTGGACGACCTTTGCCTGATGTTCCACACAGAGGAACAATTGCAGTGGTTCAAACAGGCTGCTGGGAGTGTGTTCAAAATGAAGCATTTGGGGAATATTCAAAACTATCTGGGGGTTGAAATAACCAGAGACTCAGAGGGGTGTTTTGAATTAAACCAAACCAAGAAAATTGAACAGCTTCTAAAGAAATTTGGAATGGCAGAAGCCAAGTGCACTGATACCCCCATGACAACAGGGTATGCCCGGGAGGTGGATGACAAAGAGTTCCACAACAAGGTGTTGTATCAGTCCCTGGTGGGGTCATTGCTATACTTGTCTTGTTGGACTAGACCTGATATTTGTATGGCTGTACATTTATTGTGTCAAAGGTGTGCTTGTCCTTATGAAAAAGACTGGATAGCAGCAAAGAGAGTGCTGCGGTATCTGAAGGGCACTTCTTCAGCTAAATTAAAACTCAAAGCTGATGAGGAGGAGCCAGTCACTGTCTACAGTTGGGGAGACAGGGAAGACGGGAAATCCACTACAGGGTATGCAGTGTATCTGCATGGGGCCCTCATCATGTGGAAGTCTTTGAAACAAACTCACGTCTCCACTAGTACGTGTGAAGCTGAATACTCAGCCATTAGTGACTGTGAGATACAGTTGGAGTGGCTACAACAACTGGTTAAAGATTTAAACCTGCAATGGAGTCTGCCTGTAAGGGTATTTTGTGATAATACAGCAGCGCAGCAGTTGGCAGGAGACCTAGGCATCAGAACTAGGAGTAAACATATAACAATAAGATACAACAATGTCAGGGAAGCGGTGAACAATGGGTTTATAAAACTGGAACATTGTGCTTCAAGTGACAACATTGCTGATTGTTACCCGAATTGCTCTTTAATTGGGGAAATTAGCTTAGCAATCGGTAACTATGTATTTTTAGAGCGGTATCGCACTCAACTCTACCAGAATCCGTTTAATGAGACCTTGAATAAAGACAGAGACTAGGAAGTCCAAATTAAATAGTGTTTATATATTCAAGCATTCAGTTATGCATACACACATACAGAGAATCTAGGAAATAAACAGAGGAATAAAAGAGACTTTTGCCATGTGACAGGCCGAGGAGGAAATATACTGCACCTCTCTTGCAGATTAGTTGTCCGTCCTGAATTCCATGCAGCTTTGGGGGATAAAAAGGGGACAGGGGGGGCTAGGTGTCCAAGCATGAACACCCCCTCTGGCAGAGTGCCAGGCAGTATGGAGGGGAAGGCCCAAGGGAGAGAGAGTGAATGGGCTCAGAGCACCCCAATTATACTGTTTTTCTGGGGGCGGGGAGAGGGGTTTTACCCCTCCTAGGTTCCCAGGTGACAAAGGATTAAGCTGTGGGGTAGTGAGAATTTGGAAATCTATTATAATTCCAATGGCTTTTGCAATCCCAGGAGAAGTCAGGAGTCTCACTGATTGGTTTAATGGCTTGAAACAAAAGGTGCGATCACTGCTAATGTCTGGAGATCGTTGCTGAAGAGCGAGTCATTGTTATCTTAATGTCTGCTGAATGGCTTTGCTGAACTAGTCCGATGTTGCAAGAGGGGGGGGGGTGCTGGTGCAGGCTACATGCCTGGACATATTCCCTACAATATGGCTTTCACTAGAGCAGGATACACAGGAACATGGATGCCCTCTGGTTTGCTGGAGGGACTGCTTTGGCTGCTGCTCTTTGACTGCTGGTTTCGAGGGATGAAGAGAAGTCCTTTCCATGGCGGCACAGGCTTGCCATTTGGTCTGGAGAGGCTGCTGCACACATCTGCCGGGGTTGCCATGACCAGTCCAGGAGATTGGCAACCCGTTAGGCTACAGTTCCCCCCCTTGTTGACGTCGACACTTCTAGTGGAGATGTCAACACAACTGGAGAAGACGACCTGGATATTTGCTTGAAGACCTTGATTGAAGATGCATAAACCTGAGATGCACAAGCCAAAGGGGTCTGGGAACCATTTGACTAATCTAAAACCAGGCCAGGTTAAAAAGGGGACTGCCTATGGAACTCAGTACACTTTAGAGAGGAATATGAATTCTTGAATTTGCAAGCCTATTTAAAACAACTACATTGGATGGCTCAATGCAGCAGGTTCAATCTTCAATACATTCAATACAGATAAACAGCAAATAAAGCAATGCTCTTACTAAACTCAAATTACATTTCTAAACTATGAAACTAAAATAGTGAGATAGACAGCTCGTGATTTGCTGAAGGTGCCTTGGAAAAGGAAAGAACAAACCAAAACATCACCCCCCCTGGAGTCTCAAAAGAGCTCAAAGTTCTACAGTCAGGGAAGGGTTAAACAAAATCTTAATGGTTGCTTTCAACCGGCTGGAATTGGCTCTTCTTCTCAAGGCAGGTTGGCTCGGGCACTGCATATCTTACTTTCATTCTTGATCATATGATTTGCAAGAAAATGATTTTATTTGGAAAAAATAAAGACTTAAACCTCAAAGAAAATTCACACAGAAAGTGCATGTCTCTAGTTGTAGGGGACTAGGGCCTTATGCATGAAAGGTCTGGGGGTTACTACACAATGATATTAAAACATATGGGAGATTCACAGACTTAAACTAGGCAAAACAAACATAGTGGCTCCAAGGGGCAGTCCCTTGCAGCCTGTATTGTACACATTGAAGAATACACATATGAAATCACCCCTCTCCCTCCTTGGCGAGAGCAATGAAAGCAGTGGCTGCTGGATCTTGGACGTTTTCCTTGGGGCATATCCAGGTCTGTCCAGGAGGTTGGCACAAGAGGGAGCCCTGGATATTAATATCAGCGCAGGGTCCCACTTGAACCAGTTACAGCAATACATAGATACGAGGGTTACACAGAAACTGACTGCTACCCTGGGAGGGGGAGACACTTGGTTTTAAAGCAGAGATCCAGTTTTTAATTATGCCCTGTCAGCAAGGAAAGATTTCTTAGTTGTTCCCTTCCCTGTGCATTCTCGCAAGCCCATTGCTGACTACCGTCCCTCCTTTGGCGACCTTTGGGGTACCTTGCCCGCAGGCTGGCTGCAGCAGGATTGTTGCTGACCAGGAGCCTCCTGCCTGGAGGTGGCATAGAGGAACAACGGAGGAGCATACAGCAGGGAGTTCCAGCAGTAGTTGTGGTTGCTCGGGAGCAGAGGCTTGCATACTTAACAATATTACTTAGATACATTGATGGCTTGGGAGGTGCTTTGAGCTAGCATTGCACCTTACAGCAAGGCAAACAATAAAAATAAAAAAAATAATTGGGGCAGAGAGAGCTGAATGCAGTCAGCTCTTCTGGTAGAAGGGGCCCTTGCAGGGAGAAATCTAGTCAAAAGGGGCTAGCAGGCATACATAACTAGCATTGGTTGCTGAGAGCAGAGTTGCAAAGCTAAAATAGAGCATGAAGACATTTTGTTCCTCTTTCCCTTGTTTCCCAAGGGGAGGGAGTACCTGGTTGCTATTAGGTTTCTTACAAAGCAGGCAGGTATTCATATGATAGAGACGTGCTGTTATGGTCAAGTTAGAAAATATCAGGGAGCAGCCTTCTGTAGGCTGCCATTAATAACCAAAGACAGTACACAAATTGTAGTAATCATAAAGCATTGAGGTTTCTTAAAGGAGAGAAAGTTGAACACTGTAAACAGAACAAAATTGGTGGGGGGTTACTCTTCTTCCCGGTTCTCCTGGTTGGTTGGCATGGATCAGAAAACAAGACTGTTAATGAATACCATGCAATGTGTAGGAAGAGACCCTTCCATTGGCGGTTTGTTTCTCCACCCCCCCTTCATATCCCAGATAGCCTTGTTAGCATGCCAGGGAATGAAGAAGCTAGGTTGAAACAAACAAAAATCAGGGCTTTTCAAAATTCTCAAAAATAACTTAAAAACAGAAGAAAAAAATCAACATCATACAACAATTCAAAAGAAAATGAACACAGCTCAAAATCTGATATTTCTCTCTTAAAAAAAAACCAAATTCAAAAACTTCAAATCAACTTCAAATCGAGTAAAAACTTCAACTCAACTTCAAATCAGGCATAAAAACTTCAAAAATTTCTCAGCTTCAAAATAAAAAAAATGATTATATTTCTTTCCTTTAAAGAGTTCCAAGTTCAAAAAAAAATAACAGTGGTTCAAAAATAAAAAGTAGATTGGATATCTTCAAAAGTAGATTGGATATCTTCTCCCCCCCTCCTTTCCTCTGAATGCATGAGGAGGAAAGGATTGTTTCCATGAGGTGCACCCCATGCCAGAAGGCTTGACGGCACCACTGGGCACATGCAGAGTGCACTATGCACATTGAGCTGCATTAATGGGATCTGCCATGACAGGCAAGAACCAAAACTTGCAACTAAAATGAGAGCTTGGCGGTTGCTTCAGGGGGCTAGAGAGTCCGGGTTGCTGTTTTCCTGGAACCAACCCTAACATTTTGGAGGAACAAAAAATAAAAATGGGGGGGGGGGAATCCTATTGCTTGGATTACAGATTATTACCATGTTGGATGAACTCATTCAGCTGCTGCATCATTTAGGATTGCAGCCCCACCTTATTTTTAGTTACCACTCTCGAGACCATCTTATTCATGTTCACTTCAAAAATTTTCACTGACCTTCTTATAACAATACAATCCTTTTTGGCCGCTGCTTATGGGCTGCAGTCCCAAAGCATTAGCCATCCTTTTATCTATTATATGCTAAACACCTTCTTTCCTCACACCAGGTCAACATACTTTCACCTTCATGTTTCTCCAACACAGTAATAAAAGCTATAAAACTGAATGAAGAGGGGCCGGGAGCTTTGGGGGGAGGGGCAGAGCACGCGGGCCTCTCCCCTTCATTATTCACTTTTCACATATTTACAAAAGGCAGAATCTAGGTTTACAAATATACTACCATTTACTAAACAGGAGATTTTTACTGCGCAGTAAAATTAACCTTATTTTTATAACTTATCCTATGTGTACACTGAAATGGTTTCCTTGCCTTTTCCCAGGTACCGTGGGAAGGGGCATTGACACACACACATACTAGTTTCACTTGCAAACATACAGGCACTTGGGGGAGCGCACTCCCTTGAATATTTCCATTTGGTGCCCCATGCCAATTTTGCGCAAACCGCATTGTACTTTTGGGGAACCAAGGCAGATGTTTCTGTGAGATTGGCCGGATCTTCACAAAAGCATGTACCCTAAATATCGATTTATCATATTTACCACACACGCAACTCTATTTCCTGTAGGAGAAAAACACGTTACATAACTATCCTTTTCCTGTGCCAGATAGACTTCTCTGACCCAGGGAGGTTTCATTACAACTGCACATCATGACAGACAAGAAAACTGCAAACTCTTCAAATAGAAAAATCATTAAACTAAAGGTGATCACCATGGGGTACCTGATTATATCTGCAGATTGCTAGCAATAACACAAACTAGATCAATTAGGTCAAGATAACACAGTCACACTTTCAAGAAAGTTACACACTTAGGAAAGAAACACAAAATTAGAGAAACCAAGAAGCTGTTCCACTAGGGTGCTTGTTTAGAACAGCTCCATAAATTTGTTTGCTGCAAAACAAAGTTGAAAACATTTGAACTATCAACAATAACTTAGAATGAATTTAAAACGTTAGACTCAAAGTAAAAGGATTAAAGCAACCTACAACACATGAGGTATTAGCTCTATCCGAACATCTATATATATAAGGACCATAAAATCATGACACACAAACTATATTCCTAATGAGGTGGCACCTCTGTGCATATACAGAGTTCCTTTTAGAAGACAGGCAGAGGAGCCTGTGTATATCCAAGTGAATTCTGTAAAGCAAGGGTTAAATAAAACACAAATTCAAGACTTTGCCATGTTTGTGGTGGCTTCTTCCACCAGGGCTGTGGTCCTTTCCATGTATTGAGTGGGTCCAGTAAGAAAAAAGGTGTGTTCTGGACCCGTGCTTTCCAGCCTTTCTCTTGCACTAAGGGCGAATAGCTCTCCCAAATATGCTGCTTCAGTCCTGGGAGGCTCTGAGGCATAGTTTTTGCGTTGGTCCTTGAAGGTTCCACTTTGCATCCTCTCCCATTTAGGCTTGTAAGGTTGGGAAGAGGAAGAGGCTGACTTGAGTCAGAATTCTGGTCTGACTGAATGGCTGGTTTGCACTTAATTTTCTTTTCCAGGGCACTTGGAAGTGAGGAGCCTGCCTGAGATTTGCCAGGCTGTCCTTTTTCTTTCAGGACTACCCCTGCCACTGGAAATCCTGCTTTTGCTTTGCCATCTTGTAACATTTTTGATTCCATTTCCAAGTAGGATTTCTCTAGAGTTTGTAATCTAGCCTCTGTGGTTCTATGGCACTCCAGAACACTTTGCAGTTGAGATTTTAAATTGTTAGTCTCCACTCTGTTCCTTTCTAGTTGGAGGTTCATTTTGCCAAAGTCAGTCTGGAGTTGCTTAGTTTTAAGAGCAGCTTCTGATTCCTGATTCTTCTTGGGGAGACTCTCAGTCTCCAAATCTCGTTCCTTGTTAAACTTTGTCAATTCCTGTATTCTATCTTCCCTATGGGCTAGTTCCAATTTCAGAGCCTTGTTCACTTCCATTAAGGTTTTTAGCTGGTTCTGGGTTTGAATTAGTCTTTTGATTCTGTCCATTCCCTTAAGGGGAAGACCTTTAGTGGTAGGGTCAGTAGTTGGAGCGGGGCTGTCTAGATCAGCAAGAGCGCGGAGTAAGACCGCTGTGGGCTGCATGCAAAAGCTCTCCATGTTTGCCCCTCTGCTTCGCAAGCGACCCCATGCCATTGATCGAAGGGGATCCTGACCTGCAGCGGAGGAGGGCTTATACACAGAAGACCTGCGTTGCTGTGGGAATTCTGCTTTGTGCCCTGTCTCTGCAGGCAAGGAGGGAGCGTTTGGAAAGGAGTTGGCTGGGCGAGAGTCGCCTGTGGTGTAGGGTTTCCGAGAATGGAAGGAAGAAGGCTGCGAATGTTTAAAACGCGAGCCTCTTTCTCTCCAGCCTTGGCTTGCCTTTTTTTCCTGAACTTGGTTCCAACCTCTCCTTCGTGAACTCTGCAGAGCCTGATGTGGGCTGAATTGAGAGTGGGGGCTGTCATTGGAATAGGTGACTACCTGGATTTGTTCTGGAGGGTGCTTTTCTCTCTCGGCACTTCGGGCTTGTTTTATTCTAAGAAGTCTAGCAGCCTCCCAAATTTTCCGTTTTACTCCTTCCCAGGGCGTGTCGCCCACAGATATCAGGCCGGCAATAACTCTGGTGTCGGGGTCCAAATTGTCTACTAATGCCACTGTGAAGTTTTTATCATTGTAGTCCGGCTCCCCATGTTGATTGTTAATGACAATTTTAGCTAAGCGTGCCAGGAGCTGTTTGCGCATTACATATGCCTCAGGTTCCTCTTCTGGGTCTTGGTACTCCTTCCAAAAGAGGGCTGGGAGTGATTCTCCGGGTTTAATGAATTCCAGCACTTCCCTCATCCAGACCAGCACTGGTTTGTTGCGCAATCCACGGAAGGCAATGAATGAGAAGAGCCGTGCCTGCTCCTGGAGAGGGGTGCATTGTAGAGCTAACGCTGTTAAGTCGGCCTCATCAGCCGTGGGGTATGAGGCGGAGACTATCGTGAACCAGGATACTGCTGTATCTTGGTTAAAGGGGCCCACATAGGAGGCTATGGTTTCAGCTCCTCCTTGGTCCACTGTCTTGTTTCCTTAACCTGCTTTTGGACATGCTCTTCCTCTCCGGTGGTGACTTGGACCACTCGGGACCTGATTGGGTTAACAGGGAGGGGACCCTCTATGGCGGCTTCTTGTGGGGCGTGCGCTAAAGTTTCCTGTGTCCCTGCCTCATGGATGATCGAGTGCATGGGGAGAGCGTTCAGTATTTGGGGGTGCACCGTGCTGATCAGTGAATGTTGGAGCTCCAGCTTTTGTTTTAGAGCGTGAATCTCCTTCTGGCATGCTTCATGGGAAGCAGCCTCAAAATTTTGGTTGGCTTGCTCTGCCAGGTACTTTGCGGCCTGGGCTGCACGGGCGTGCTTGTTTTTAATTTCTTCTACCTGGTTCTCCAACTCCCTAATTTGCGATATTAGAGCATCTTTTTCCTTGATGCGTTCTAACATGGCTACAGCTACTGTTTGGTTCTCAGTGGCTAATCTCTGGATTTTATCTTCTTTTTTCTGCAAGAGGACATCCTTTTGTTGTACTTGGGCAAAAACCTTCCTGGTTTCATTTAACATGGATATGCAGTCTTGGAGGGCTGTGTACAGTCCCCAAGCTATATATTTATCTTTCTGTGAAGAGGACGGCTTGTCCTTCTCGCAGAAGGCATTGATCGCGTTATGCAAGGTTGCAATTGGGTTCTCGGTGCAAAAGCTACTTTCTTCCCACGGACAATCACCCTTCTTAGCAAGCCACCTTGCCACACGTGGGAGGCTACTCTGCTGTTTAAACATCTTGTTTACTAGTTACTTTCTTCCCCGGGCGGAAGTGGCGTGAAAAGTTCAATCCTCTCCTTTCTTCACCCTTTAGGAGCTCTACTCCGGGTGGAGATGGTTCAAAAACAGTTCAGTCCCTTCCTCCTAACCCTTGACGGGGCTTAAAAATGCTCCCCGGGCGGAAATGGCGTAAAAAACCTAAGTCTCTCCTGGCTTTACCCTTAAGGAGCTCTACTCCAGGCGGAGAGTTTCAGGCAGTTTAATCCTTTCCTCCTAACCCTTGGTGGGGCTTAATTTCAAAAATGCACCTTCTGGAAAGCTGAGCCCTCGCTCGCCGGCTATACCCGTCACTTTCCAAGAAGAGGGGGGGAGGAATCAGGTGACTCGCTTCTCCTGTCCTCGGCAGCAGTCAGGACTCTCCTGTCCGTCTGCTATTTAATTTCCCTTTCTGAGTCAGTGAGCGCAGGCAGTCTAGGTCGCCTGACCCCTCACGTCTTTGGGGAAGTTGGGGCGGTGAGCGCAGGCAGTCTAGGTCGCCTGACCCCTCACGTTTCTGGGGAAGTTGGGACGGTGAGCGCAGGCAGTCTAGGTCGCCTGACCCCTCACGTTTCTGGGGAAGTTGGGACGGTGAGCGCAGGCAGTCTAGGTCGCCTGACCCCTCACGTTTCTGGGGAAGTTGGGGCGGTGAGCGCAGGCAGTCTAGGTCGCCTGACCCCTCACGTTTCTGGGGAAGTTGGGGCGGTGAGCGCAGGCAGTCTAGGTCGCCTGACCCCTCACGTTTCTGGGGAAGTTGGGGCGGTGAGCGCAGGCAGTCTAGGTCACCTGACCCCTCACGTTTCTGGGGAAGTTTGCTTTACTCACTCTCTGGAAAATCTTGCCACCCACCAGGATTCCTACCTGTGTCGGGCAAGGCTATTTTAGTTGGGGGGGGGGGCATAAGCTATGTCCTTTGCTTAGCCCTTTCTGCAAAGTCTCTGCAAGGGGTTCTGAGTTATATCCTTGGCTCAGCCCTAGAGACTATTTCCTTGGCACCTGGCCAGCACAAAACAGAACAACTACTACTCAGGCTCTCTGGCAGTTTAAAAAGGGGTAGCCTTGCCTATCTCCTTCAGCTAAGGGTCCCTGACAATTCAAACTGCTCTCCTGGCTCTCCTGGCCAGTTTGAAATGGACTCCTGCTTTATTTACTAAGCAGGCTTCCACTGGGCAGATTCTGCAGTGTTTAGAATCTGGGCTCTCCTGGCCGCTTAAAAGAAACTGGGGCAGGTATTTTAACCCTAGCAAAATGGGGAGGGGGAGGCTTTTCCTATTGAGCAATCTTCCAGGAAGGGGATATTATATTTGCCTACGTGTAGGTGCAGGATGTCTACGTGCAAAACCTACTCTGCAGTAACCCATCCCAGATAGCCATTCAAAATGGGGAATCTCAAGAAAGAGATGCGGTTCCCAGGGCGACACACACCCGTCTCCCTGGCATTGCCGGGAAGGTGGCCCGGCGGGCGGCTGAGACGAGTGGTGGGCAGAGATGAAGGGGGGAAAAGCCAACCCACAAAATAGTGCTCTCTAGAGCCACACACACATACACACACACACTGTCATTTTACGTGACAATTGGTTTTTGGTGGAAAACTGGTCAAAATTCAAAGCGTCTCAAAAACTTTTTCCTACGTCTACACGCTAAATACACACGTGTCGACTCATGTGCATTCAGACGTGTAGGAGTGCCCGCATTCTCCACCAGTAATCTGTTACCCGAATTGCTCTTTAATTGGGGAAATTAGCTTAGCAATCGGTAACTATGTATTTTTAGAGCGGTATCGCACTCAACTCTACCAGAATCCGTTTAATGAGACCTTGAATAAAGACAGAGACTAGGAAGTCCAAATTAAATAGTGTTTATATATTCAAGCATTCAGTTATGCATACACACATACAGAGAATCTAGGAAATAAACAGAGGAATAAAAGAGACTTTCGCCATGTGACAGGCCGAGGAGGAAATATACTGCACCTCTCTTGCAGATTAGTTGTCCGTCCTGAATTCCATGCAGCTTTGGGGGATAAAAAGGGGACAGGGGGGGCTAGGTGTCCAAGCATGAACACCCCCTCTGGCAGAGTGCCAGGCAGTATGGAGGGGAAGGCCCAAGGGAGAGAGAGTGAATGGGCTCAGAGCACCCCAATTATACTGTTTTTCTGGGGGCGGGGAGAGGGGTTTTACCCCTCCTAGGTTCCCAGGTGACAAAGGATTAAGCTGTGGGGTAGTGAGAATTTGGAAATCTATTATAATTCCAATGGCTTTTGCAATCCCAGGAGAAGTCAGGAGTCTCACTGATTGGTTTAATGGCTTGAAACAAAAGGTGCGATCACTGCTAATGTCTGGAGATCGTTGCTGAAGAGCGAGTCATTGTTATCTTAATGTCTGCTGAATGGCTTTGCTGAACTAGTCCGATGTTGCAAGAGGGGGGGGGGTGCTGGTGCAGGCTACATGCCTGGACATATTCCCTACAATATGGCTTTCACTAGAGCAGGATACACAGGAACATGGATGCCCTCTGGTTTGCTGGAGGGACTGCTTTGGCTGCTGCTCTTTGACTGCTGGTTTCGAGGGATGAAGAGAAGTCCTTTCCATGGCGGCACAGGCTTGCCATTTGGTCTGGAGAGGCTGCTGCACACATCTGCCGGGGTTGCCATGACCAGTCCAGGAGATTGGCAACCCGTTAGGCTACATGATGTTTTTACTAAATGTTTACCAGTGGAGAAATTTGTGAAATTTCGGGATTCATTGGGGCTTGCAATGTCAGTCTAGGAGGAGTGTTGACATGTAAGACTGCACATGGCAAGCAGATGTAAAAGATCTAAGTGACAGCCAGGTGATTGGTGGTGTCACATGACAACTCAATGACTGAGCAGAAAAACTGGCTTGTACTGGACTGAGCTAGATAGTCCTGGAAGCAAGGCAGCCAACAGTTGATTGGCTGGGAGACTATGCCAGATATGTATATAGGTGTGTCATATATGTATTGGGTTGTGGGTTGTGAGAAGTAGATGCTTTGCGTAGCATTTTGTCACTGTATAATAAAATAGCACTTTTATACTACGTGCTGACTCTGCTGTATTCACTCGCTGCTGTGGTGTCTGATACTTCTTCCAAACACCAACATCTTCCCCTTCTGCTTTTCAGAGCCCGGTGATCACTGTATGACACTTGGCAGCCAACGGGATGAATGTACAATGATGAGCAACTCATTTACTTGGTGTTTGTAAGTAAACACTATTGTTAAGAAGTCTAACCATTTGATGTTCGTGTAACCCAGGGGCCCCCAATGTGGTGCCCGAGGGCGCCATGGTGTCTGCCGATACCTTTTCCAATGCCTGCCAATTGCTTTTAGGAAGTGGGCGGGAACAGGTAGGGCTTTTGCCCAACAAGGCTTCTGATGGGCCGAGGGAGATTTGATTAGCAGTACAGATTTTTAAAAATGTTTATTTGGCAACAGCTGCCATCACAGGACAAGGATCTGCACGGTGTTATTGAAGTTAAGCTGTGGCAATCATTTTGTGGCTGGCTCTGCCTCCTGTGGCAGCCATTTCATGGCACCATGCCATGACAGTATTCCAAATGTGCCCAGAGGTTGGGCAAAAAGGTTGGGGAACCCTGGTATAAGCCCACATTTATCAACGCTGTTTCACATATGCACATTTTCACACAGCCTGTGGCACAGTACCCCCCCCAATACCCTTCAATGATCAAATCCAACCATCCACGACCCCTAGAAGAAGCAAACTTACCTACTGTGCAGATGCTAAAAGCCCTCACAAGGCAAAGCACACATGCACGCGCGCGCACACACACACGGTATCTTTCCCTTCATTTATACCCTCCCTGTCTCGCCAATGGGGACTCAAAGTGGCTTCTGTTGTTCTCCTCTCCTCTCCTCCATTTCATCCTCACAACCTTCAGGTGGTGGCTGGAGATCTCCTGCTAATACAACTGATCTCCAGGTGACAGAGATCAGTTCCCCGAGAGAAAATGGGTGCTTTGGCAATTGGACTCTATGGCATTGAAGTCCCTCCCCAAACTCCACCCTCCTCAGGCTCCACTCCCAAAATCTCCAGGTTTTCCCCAACCTGGATCTGGCATCCCTGGATCAATCCCTTGCAGAGAATTCTCAGCTCTATAATAACCAGGATGTGTAAGGAGGAGGCAGAGCTATTTTTTCAAAGTGGAGGGGATTGGGGCAATTGTTTGGGGCTTCTTATATGGAAGAGGCAATGTCAGCATTGACAAGCACATCTGTATTTTAGTACCTGAAATGATCAGGTTGTTTTGGGGGTCAGTGAAAATAGAATAAAATAGAAATCTAGGACTAGGGTTTGCTCCACACCATTTACTGGGCCATTGACTTTGCTGAAATGATTTGCTATTACTGTTTTAGGCTGGCAAATTTAATTAACATATCCCCAATTACCTCTTTTCCTCCTCCTCTCCAGCAGACTCCTAGCCTGGCTGGTTGCCTAGCTGGAAGGTGGGGTGATGGAACCCCCCCCCCCTCCAGCCAACAACAGCAAGGGATACTCCACCAGCTTAGCTTAACTGCCTGTTGGGAAACGCTGCCAGCGGTCCTTTTCCCCCAGAATCTCACTAACTTGGAGTCCCACTAAATATGGGAGGATCACCTTTGCTGCTGTACGTTGCTAGTGAATCCAGTACCTTTTCTTGCTTTCAGCTTTCAGATCATAAAATCTTAGCATATTGAATTTCCGTATTACATATAAATAATTTTTGAGAAACAATGACATCGACAGCAGGGGTAGTGAGAAGGAAGAAAGCCCCCCCCCCAAAAGGAACATTTGGCCTTTCAGAGATTAAGGTGGGCCTGGGGAGGGGGAGGAACTGCTGCCATTGCTATATTTATTGCACTTTTCCTCTGTCCCTCCTGGTCAAGGCAGAACGCAAGGTTCTTTCCTGTCCATTTTATCCTCACAACAACCCTGTGAGGTGGGTTCCATTGAGAGAAAGAGTGATTGGTCTCCCAATGGGGACTGGGCCTGAGTCCCCACCATCAATTCATTGTGTCAAGGGCAGAAAGATGGGATAATAGTACCATATATACTCGCGTATAAGCCGAGTTTTTCAGCCCAAAAAAAGGGCTGAAAAAGCCAAACTCGGCTTATACGTGGGTCAATACGGTAGAGGGGGGAGGGAGGAGGGAGGAGGGAGGGGGGAACTTACCTCCGCCGTCTTTTCCTGGCTGGGAGCGGCCTCCAGAGGCGCCCTGCGGCCGCGAGGAGGCTGCCTAGCCGCCCCCGCCGCCTTCTCCAGGCCGGGAGCGGCCTCTAGAGGCCCCCTGCGGCCGCGGGGAGGCCGCTACGCTGGCCCCGCCGGGCCCGCCGCCAGGAGCCCAGAAGGAACGGTAAGCCTGCGCACGGGGGGGGGGGGGTTATAAGCCGACCCTCGGCTTATACGCGGGTGCCTAATTTTTCCCCATTTTTGGGGAGAAATTAGGCACCTCGGCTTATACGTGGGTTGGCTTATACATGGGTATATACGGTAATACAGAAAATAGTAATAAATAAAAAATAAAGCCATCCATGTGGAATCTGCCGAAGCAAAAGAAGGTTAGGGCCTTGGTTTTCAAAAAGTAACTAGTGGAAAAGGAATTATCAAAGTGACTGCCTGGACATTACTCACAGATATCACAGGCAATATTTTACTAACCACTTTCACTTCCAGGCACTTTAGATGTTCTTCAGAACAATTCCAATTCCAAGTTGACCCTGTTTGTTTAAGGGCTTCTCCATCTCAGACACAGCCCTTTCCTTCCTTTCTTTCTTTTTAAAACATGAGGCAGAACAATCTCTTTCCATCAAGCTCTTCGACTTGCAGCACTAGTGAACCAATCGGTTTAATGTCAGAGAGATGTCTTGATTGCACTGAGTAATATCCCATAAAACAGAGTGCATTGTGTTTCAAGTATTTTTATCGATTCTCAATTGCTGTGCAGCCATCTCTGTTTTCCATCTTTAAGCACAAAGGCTGGCCTCCCCAGAAACAGTGCCTGAGTACAGAAGCTGCTTCCCTCCCAGCCGTAAAGGGCTCTCCTGGCTTTGTGGGAATGGAGCACTTTTTACCAAGTCCTCTCTGACTGTGCAGCTGGTTAATTAACTGGTACCTCGAGGAGACCAGTTCATTTTGTATCCAAAGGTTTCAGCACTTGATTAGAACGAGTTTCTCCATAGATTCGTCATGGTACTAACTCTGTGCCACGAAAGATCCCAGAACCATGCCAGTGTGAAAGGGGCAGAAACCTGGCCCCAGGGAAGAAAAGGGAGACAGAGGTGTTATGTATGCAGCGGGAAGCTGCATCTCTGCTGAGCTTGGAGTTTCTCCAGGCTCCTGAGCTGAGAGCTCTTATTGGTTGTAAGGACTGTAGCTGTCCAATCAGAGACTCAAGCGCTTGTGTGTCCTCATTGGCTGCAAGGGCTGCAGCCGCTGCAGCCCAATTGCGGACTGGGGGGTACGTGGCCGAGGGGCTGAGCAGGCATATAAACAGGGTGCGTTACTTAGTTCTCTAGTTGGAATCTCAATAAAGCGCTATCGTTGGAACTCTGCCTCCTGACTTGTGTATCGCCCAAGCGACTTATACCTCTGTTCCTTTCCATGGTCGATCGTGTGTTGCTTTGCATTGCAATGGTTAGCATGGGAGGTTTTGCCTTGGATTTGCCGCTCTCTAGATGCATAGGATCGGCTGATCCCATTCATCCCAATAGGGAAAAGGGGGGAGCCCATATCTCTGGACCCCCTGATCCCATCTTTACAAAACTTGGGGGTTCTTGCAAGAAGCCTCATCTGAAGCTATGCTGAAAGTTTGGGGGCTGCACCGAATTTCCCCCCAAACTCAAACTAGGTGCCGAATTCCATGGATCCGAATTGGGGGAGTTCGGACTTCAGCATATCCCGAATCGAAACTTATACCCTGCTGAGTTCCTGTTCTGATGTAGATTAAAGGTCATCCTCTCGGCAGGGGTTCTGTCAGTTCTGTGTGTGCAAATGGCCACTGAACGGCTGGCACCACATGAATGATCGCCACCACCATGAGCAATAAAAGTGATGGTTAATCGTTGCTTTTCTAGCAGTTATATTGGTGCTGCCTCAGGAAGCAGGACATGCTTCTCCAAGATTGCCCTCCTTATCCAGCAAAGTATTTTATTTGTTTTTATTTACTTTATTTATCCCCAATGGAGACCCAAAACGGCTTACATCAGCCTCCTCTCCTCTATTTTATCCTCCATTTTATCCTGTTTTAAAAGGAGCCCCAGGAGGAAGGGGAGGAAGAGGCAATTGGCCGGCGGCTCCTCCCCCAGTCATGCACAAGTGCTGTCCCCGTGGTAGGCAGGCACTGGGTGGCCAGTGACACAACCATGAGGTGAGACCTTAGACCAGCAATGCAGGAAAGGGAAGCTGGGGGCCTAGTGCTAGGCTTGCCAACTCCAGGTTGGGAAATTCCTGGAGATTTGGGGGATGGAGCTGGGAAGGGTGGGATTTAGATTTGGGGAGGGATCCAAGCACAATATAATGCCATAGAGCTCAACCTCCAATGCAGTCATTTTCTCCAGGGGAATTGATCTATCAGCTGGAGATCTGTTGTGATTCTGGGAGATCTCCAGGCCCCATCATCAGGGGGTGGCAACCCTACCTGGTGGTCTCAGTGGGCAGATCTGACAAAGGCCAGGTGATGGCAGTGAGTGGCTGGACAGAGTCAGAGGAAAAGCCCCTCCAGGTGTTGGGAAAGCCAGGTGGGTGGCAGGTGCCAGGCGGAGACCTTGAACGTCCACTGGTACCCAGACGCCTCAGAGGGCAAGGGAGAACAGGGCCCGCATGTTGGGGGAGGCACACAGGAATCCACAGAAGCAGGCTGTGTGAACCACTGTAGTGAGAGAAGTTAGAATGCCCATGAAAGCAAGAGTAGAATGGGAAAGATAGCAGTAGCTGCTTGGCTCTTTGCTTGTCTTTTGTCTCCACACACACAAAATAGCAGGACTACTTATTCACCAGTAGACCCATGGGAGACCAGAGAGCTACATATTCTCCTCCATACATAATCTCCCCCATTAGCAGATGGCAATTGTGTTCCAGGCAAGTGGCTGAGATCCCTCCTGTGTAGAAGTAGAGTGATGGGGCCAAAAGGAAGGATGGAGGCAGCTTCTTTCCCCTCCTTCCACTTCTAAGTTGTGCTGGTGGCCACTGTTTTGGGCTCAAGATTCACTGAGGGAAGACTATGGTCGAAGGACCTGAAAGGAATAAATGCACAGTCAATTCGAGAAAATATCTACAAAATGATGTATAGATGGCATTTAACACCTAAGAAGATTGCAAGGATTTACAAAGTGACATCCCCTAAATGTTGGAAATGTAATAAAGAAATTGGTTCTTTTTATCATATGTGGTGGACTTGTGACAAAGCTAAGGATTTTTGGGATATGATTTATAATGAATTAAGACTAATAGTACAAGAAAATATACCCAAAACACCAGAAATGATGCTATTAAGTATGATACCTGATGACTTGTTAATACAAAGGACTTTTTTGATCTATGTGACAACAGCTGCAAGATTGCTCTATGCAGCAAAATGGAAAGGGGCAGACACTCCTGGGAAAAAAGACTGGATGATGAAAATGTTTGAACTGGTGGAAATGGCAAAACCTACAGCTACTTTAAACCAAAAGGACAATGTTCAATTTATGGGGGAATGGGAGGCTTGGATGAAATATTGTGAATATGAACTAGGACTGGGGAAAATGGAAGAGTACCTTTTAATCTGATCTAAATGACATTGCTAACATAAAGAAGTGTAATTAATTATATTAATAGAATATTGTGATTGAAACTTAACTGAGGTATAAGAATAATTAAGATCATATCATATCACGATGGGATAGAATACTTTATTAAGAGGCGGACGGAGGTGATGAGGAAGTCAACAAATTTTCCCTTATCTTTTATTTTATTAAGTACTTAAATAACTATAACAACATTACTTATGATTTAGTTTTTTATATTACTTTTATTGTTGTTTGTCAACATGGAAAATTTATATTATAAAAACCAATAAAAAATTTTTTTTAAAAAAAGATTCACTGAGGGAAGGAGTCAGAGCCCTGTTTCCTCTTCTCCTGCCCTTGGCCATACACAAACACCCACAAAGTTGTCTTATACAGATACAGACCATTGGCCCATCAAGGTCAGTACTGTCTACTTGGAGAGCCACTGGCTTTCTGCATGCAAAACAGAGGCTCTTCTACTGAGCCACAGCCCCTCCCATCATCAGGGGGTGGGAGGCTCATATGGATGAGGGGCAAGCAGGAAACCCCAGCAGCGAGCTGTGTAAACAGCTGCAGTAAGAGAATGCCCATGAAAGCAATAGCAGAGGTAGTAAAGTTAGTCGTCATTACTGTAGCAGTGGGAATGGCAGCAGTGGTACCACCATGGATCACTACGGTTGGACTGCTCAACAAGGCAGCATGACCAAGGATAGGGAAACTGAAAACAATTAATGCAGAAGGGCCAGAGATTAGATTTATGGTGAGATGGAGAAAGGCACAGAGAGCTGCAGAGAAGTGAAGAGGAAGAGGAGAACATCTGTTTCAACAATTGTAAAATGTAGGGCAGGAGGGGACAGCCGGGGAGTTATGGTTGCCAGCTCTGGGTGGGGAAATACCTGGAGATTTTGGGGGTGGAGCCAGGGGATGGCAGGGTTTGGGGAGGGGAGGGACTTCAGTGGGGTATAATGCCATAGAACCCACCTTCCAAAGCAGCCATTTTCTCCAGGTGAACTGATCACTATCACCTGGAGATCAGTTGTAATAGCGGGAGACCTCCAGCTACCACCTACAGGTTGGCAAGCCTACAGGAAGGCCAACTGTCTTCTACAGGGTTTTGAGAAAGAGAGCTGGACTGGGTCCTGACATATGCACAGGGAGCCATTCCTTGTGTCTTGGGCCTGCGGTTAGTACAAGAAAAGGAAGGTGTTGGCTGTGTGGGATGGAGGCATATGGGGAGACCCCTGAAATAACTGGCTCAGAGGGCAGGACCGTGGAATAAGCGTGGCAGGGGGAGCTCAGGATACAGCACAGGAGGCTCTGGTCTGTTGCTGGCATCTCCAGCTGAAGGACCACAAAGAGCAGAGCTGATGATGCTTCTGCCACTTGCATGTGGCCCACGGCAAGGGTGGATTTACAGGCACAACAGATCTGAGGGAGGAATAATCTTTGCTGTGTTCTTTGCTGGGTCCTTGGAACATGAAAGGCAGTGATACGAAACAACATCCCTGGTCTACTTCACCAAGCATCACGCCCAGCACCTTTGTGGGCAGCCTCAGGAACAGCCGTTTTGGACCCAGAGCTAAATTCAGAACAAAGCCTCCGTGCCAGAAGGAGGAGGTGTGCCTAGGAGAGCTGCAGGTGCTTGCTTCCCCTTCCTCCCCTCATGTTATGAGTCTGGCGGTAGGGTTGCGAACTCTGGGTATGTAAATTCCTGGAGGTTTGGGGGGAGCCTGGGGAGGGCAGGGTTGAGGGGGGGAGGAACCTCATCAGCCATTTTTTCCAGGAAAACTGAGCTCTGTCACCTGAAGATCAGTTGTAATTCTGGAAGATCTCCAGGCTCGATCTGGAGCTTGGCAAGCCTGTATGGCAGGGTATTGGGATTAATTCATCAACAAAATGTTATTATTCCTCCACCTGATCAGCCAGACTTCTTTCCTGCCCCCTCTCCTCTGGCCACCTCCTCCATGCCTGTGCATGAGCCCCGACTCCCATCACCCCGTGCAGCTATGGGGTGGGGGAGGCTCTGGGGCAACTGCCTTTTGGACTGAAGAACGCCCCTTCTCTCCACTCTGGCCTTTCCTGTGGATTCTCTATGCCTCAACTGCCCATAATCAAATAAAAAGGGGGGCACAAGCTTTAAACTGAAATGAGTAAGCAATGTGCTCCCCCCAAAGGTTCTGCTAGACCAAGGCTGCACTTATTTGTGGGGTAAATGAAGACCACATTTTTTGTTTTACTTGACAGACAAGACACACATGGAGGTGAACAACAAAGGTTTAATTAACAGAAAACGAAGGATTTAACAAGGTAAATATTACGTGTGGATGACTTCCATATTTAAAATAAAGCTGGCTCTCAAATAAAGTAAATAACCCCTGAGGGGAGACTTGATTCAAGGAGGCTTTCTTCTCACAGAGCCCCTTCCCACAGAACCACCAACACACACCAGTCAGGAACAAAGGGCCCTTAGCAGTATGCTTCTTTGTACCACTAAAACAGGTTTCCTTCCCTCAGTCGACCCCCAAATCTTCACAAAAGGCTAGGGGTTGCCAGCCCTCCCACCACTGGTGGGAGGTTCATTGTGGTGGGGTGATCAGTGCAATGATGTCACTTCTGGGCTAAATGCAGAAGTGACAGGGATGCGCTAGCACATTCCTCCAAAAACTCTATGGAAACCATAGAGTTTTGGAGGAATGTGCTAGCGCATCCCTGTCACTTCCAGGGTAAACCCAGAAGTGATGTTAATGCCCCCCTTCAGCTGGCCTGCTCCTGCCGGACAGCTTAGGGGTGGCAGGTAGCCCCCTTAATTTGGCGGGTAATTGCTTGCCATTACCTGGTATCTTGTGGCCCTATAAAAAAGCCCAATAAAAACCTGGCTAAATCGACCCGCTTGAATTCATACCAAAATTCCCTCTCTGAGGAAAAACCTTTTCCGCTCCCACCCAGTGGAGTTTCTGACTGGCTGACCATCACTGGGATTTGCATGAGGCCTAAAGCGCAAGGATTGGTCCAGAGTCCTGGAGGAGACTCTGGACCTCTTGGCAACCAGTGGGAGGTTTTTGGGGCAGAGACTGAGGAGGGCGGGGTTTGGGGAGTGGCGGGACTTCAATGCCATAGAGCCCAGTTGCCAAAGTGGCCATTTTCTCCAGGTGAACTGATCTCTATCGGCTGGAGAGCAGTTGTAATAGCAGGAGATCTCCAGCTAGCACCTGGAGGTTGGCAACCCTATGCAAACCCATTCCCCTGCCCCTCTGGGGGTCCAGATCTTGGGTGGTTTGCTGGAGTCACACAGAAGCCATCATAAAGCACATGGAACAAGCCTAGGGTTGCCAAGTGCCAGGTAATAGAAGGTAAAATCCCACCAATCCACCAGGCTGCCCGCCAACCAGCTGAGGGCTGGCTTCTGGGTAAACCCGGAAGTGACCTAGGCGCGTTGTGTGAGGTGCGTGTGCATGCCGCGCCAAGAGTGTGCTGCAGCCGCAGCCCCGCAAAGCTCCTGCCAGTGGAGCTATGGGACCTGGCAAGCCTAAACAAGCCCCCTCCCCTAACTCCATCCAGAACATCTGGGAGCTGGACTATTGGTCATGGTGCTTTTGCTAGGAAAGGTCTCAGAGGTCTCTTTCTAGTGGGGCTAGAAGAATGCCCGGGTTCCCACCTGTTAACAGTTTTTCAAGAAATTCAGAGTTTGTTACCCGCTCGCTGCAGACCCCTTTTTTTCCAGACCTTGGGCCTGTGGAGTAGTGTTCTCATGAGCTTTGGGGGGACTGGGGAGGGGGGAGTGTTGTGGACATCACATCCCCCCCACACAACACTAGGAATTTCCTCAATCTCTGTGGCAGGGTCCCCACTGAGCCGACTGACATCTTTCTTGTTGTCCACAAAGTGTTTTTAAAAAGTGGGCAGGGCCAAGTGGGGCTTTTTTAGTTTCTGGTGTATAATGCTGACAGTGGTTTTATATAAAGTACTTTATCTGCGCAAATAGCAGAGTGATATTTTAAAAACACAGTGGGACTTCCTTTTGACTAAACATAGGTCAGCACAGCTTAAAGGCTTCATGCACCTAGCTGGAACTTCTACTGAAGTCATCACATCTTTTCAATTTGAATATATGTTTTATCAGAATTTTTTAAGTATGCATCTAATCTGTTTGGTCATTCAGTCCATAAGGTGTATAATGTATTCAAGGTAAAGATCCAAAATGTCTCTGTACTTCAGTCTTCTCATGATGTCTGTATTTGAAGTAAGGACCTTTTCCAGAATCCAGAACCGCAGCTCTTTGTCTGTGTGTTTCAACTGTTTGAAGTGGTCTACTAGTGGAGATTTCTGTTGTAATCTTCTAATTCAGTTTCTCTGTTCAGCAGTTCGGATCTTAACAGCCCGACTGTATACCCAGTATAGATAAGATTACAGGGGCATTTGATCCCATATACAACACCCTTCCTCCTCCAAAGGGCAATCAAGTGAGGCCTGGAGCTCCTTTGGAATTCCAGCTGTCCTCCAGATCATAGAGTTCAGTTCCCTGGAGAAAAATGGCAGCTTTGGAGAGTGGAGCCTATTACATCTCTGTTGAGCTTCCTCCTCTCCCAAACTCTGCTCTGCCCAGGCACTGCCCCCAAATCTCCAGGAATTTCCCAATCTGGAGTTGGCAACCCAAGTGATAAAAGTACCCTCCCATTTTTGTGAGGAATTGCTCCTCATGCTTTGCCTCCATCTGTACCCCTGCCACAGCAAAGCAATGCTCTCTACCTGCACTTGTTCCAGCTCTCAAAGGTATTTATTGGCCTGTGTCTCAAAAGCTGAAAGAGGAAGTTCTTTGAACATAAAGCATATGCAAAGTTTCAGAGGCTGCCTCCATTACTGCCTAGGGTTGCCAGGTCCCTCTTCACAACTGGTGGGTGGCTTTTGGGGCGGAGCCTGAGGAGGGTGGGGTTTGGGGAGGGGAAGGACTTCAATGCCATAGAGTCCTATTGCCAAAGTGACCATTATCTCCAGGTGAACTGATCTCTATCGGCTGGAGATTAGTTGTAATAGCAGGAGATCTCCAGCTGGTACCTGGAGGTTGGCAACCCTAATTACTGCCTGAGGTCTCCCGAGGCCACCAGAGATGGTCCAGATGGGCCTTTGAGTTCATCCATATGTCTACAGTGATGCTGAGCCCTTTACTGCTGGCAAATCTGGTGCAGAACCTCTGCCGTGGGTCCTCTGCGATGTAGCAGCCCCACCTCATTCTGGTCCATATTATGCAGCCATGGAGATGTCTCTTGATATGGCAAAGTTCTCCTAGGGAAGGGAAAGGGAATGGGGATTGAGTTATCTGAGGGGCATTATGGAGAGCATATAAAGAGCCACTATGCACAGCCCACAATTCCTTTGGCTCCTGTACTCCCTTAGGCAGAATTACCACCATCTGAGGAAGGGGGGGTTAACCCTTTGTGGCACTGGTGGACTGTCCATCTCTAGTTCTGGAGCATGCCTATGTATAATAGAATAAGACCCAGCAAAGTCCCAGGAAGGAGAACCAGGTGACTCCTTGTCTCCATCGCCTTTCTCTCCTCCGCCTTTCCTGCAGTGTGGAGCTGAGCAGCTGACTTGTGAGGAGCTCAGTCAGCACACACATTCTCTCAGAGCTCAAATCCAATTTTAAAATCTTTTTCTAAGCACATGTAGAAAGCAGAGCCTGAAGGTGTGGCTAGGGTTGGCAGCTCTGGGTTGGAAAATACCTGGAGATTTTGGGGGTGGAGCCTGAGGATGAAGGGGTTTGGAAATGGGAGGGACTGCCATAAAGTCCAATTGCCAAAGCAGCCATTTTCTCCAGGAGAACCGATCTCTATTGGCTGGAGATCAGTTGTAATAGTGGGAGATCTCCAGCTACTACCTGGAGGTTGGCAACCCTAGATGTGGTGCAGGGCTGAACTGGTGTGATGTGAGGCAGACAGGTCCCAGAAACATCTGTTTATTTATTTGAAAAGTTCTGCCTTGCTCTTTCTCCTCAAAGGGGAACCTTCTGAAAAGTGATGGTAATTATGGGAATTACCATTCTAGTCATAGTGGCAGCACCGCTACGGATCAAAACAATGGAGGGACTGCCAGTCAGAAACTTTACTATTTACTTATTTATTTCACTGTTTTAAAACATTTATTAGTCGCCTTTCTCCCTTGAGGAACTCAAAGCAGCTTACAATATAATGATTATAAAAAGCACAATAAATACCAATATAAATAAAGCAACATTTTTAAAAACAGATAAAAGGTCCCAATTTAAATTAAAGTACTCCAATTAGGACTGCCAGTTTATAAAAAAAAACTAAATTAGTCAAATGCTGTCCTAAATAAAACCGTCTTTGACTGCCTCCTGAAGTTTGAAAAGGAGGAGGCCAGACGCAACTCCCTGTGAAGGTTGTTCGTTCCGTAATTGTGGGGCTGCCAACAAAAAGGCCCTCTCTCATGGGCCCCTCAGATGAGCTTCTTTGATTGTTGGGGAAGTCAGGAGGGCCTTTCCCTGTGATCCACTATGTAGAATCCCAGCTGGACCAGCTTCTGGTTGGTGAGATCAGGGTAGAAAATGGGCGCTGTATACCTGGTTTGGTCAGAGGTATTTGGAGTCAATGTAGGTGAAGAGATCCGTTTTGCTTGGCCCAGGGAAAGAGGCCAGTCAAGCATTCCACTGCTGCTAGCTAAATCAGGGGGACATTTTTCCACCTGGGAGCCACATCTGGGTCTTTGCCCACTTTTGAGAGCTCCATGATGGATGCCCGGCTCTTCTGGTTTCCAGCAACACAAAAAGCAGGACTCCAACAGGGAGTTCTCAAAAGCAGTGGAGACCTAGATGTGACCCTTTCTCCCCTCCTGTTGCTGTCAAAGTCCCTTGAACACTGCCTTTTTTACATGGTATCAGTATGTTTTACCTGTGGGGCAGCTCGAGCAATTGATGGGGGTGATAGAAAATGGTCGTGAAAAATGGAATAAAGACCAAACACAAACTGTGGGGCCTCTTTGAAGGGACATGATGCATTGTGTACTTCATTCCTGTTCAGTGTTGGTTGGGTGGGAATAGGGTGTTGGTGTGCGTGTGTGTGTGGGGGGGCACTCTAATTTATGGCTGGCAACCTAGAGTGGAGAAGTGAGAGGTGAGCATTTTGGTTTCAGACACCTCCAAAGCAGTGGTCTTACCTCTACTGTTTTTGTCCTGTGGTGGCTACACCTTGGCTTTCAATCCCCAAATCACTCTAAAAACCCTTTTTGTGTTAAATACACTCTCTCCTTCAATTAGAGCTAGCCTCATACATTTAAAAAGGCAAGAAAAGGGGCATCTCTTTCCAAGAGGCTTAAGCAACTATCTGCATGGGCTGCATTTGTTCTGATAAGCACCTTTGATATTGTCAAATGGATTCAGATTCTTAGGTGGGCACATTCCTCTCTTGTCAAAGTTCTGCTGATTCCACTGACCTCCCTCCCACAATTCTTTCCCTCCTCAGAGGATAAGCTAGATAAACTTAATTTCTCTTTAATACTTCAGTCAATGCCTCAGGAAAATAATTTAAAAGTTAATGGATAACCCAGGACAGCACAGGTTTTTTTTGCAAGTGAGTAAAAATAAAATACCAGTTATTCTTGTCTACAAAAGGAAAGAGAAGGGCTCTTAACCATTCATGAATGATTGTAACCAGCAACTTAGAGAGATGGGCGCTGCAAAAGGACCCCACTTATGTGCAAAAGTAAATCAAACTCTAAGAAGCATGTGAAAAATATCAGGACAATGAACTATAATCTCAGTAAGGTGTATAAAAGTGGTACGAAGGAAACAGAATGAAAAATCACAAGCTATTTGGGCCACACTCCATCTTCGATAATGAAAGCTTTTCCAGATCTTGAGACTGAAATTTACTTTGATAGCACTGCCAGTTGGACAGAAAAATATAAAGAGCTTTCTTTCATTCCACCCTCCTCTTCTGAGAGGAAAATGGTCTTCATCGACAAAGTGTTTCCCAAGGATTAATTAAACCTCAGACAAAGGAAGAGCGAAGTACCCATTTCACAGAAGGGAGAGCTACCTGTAGAAGCTTTAATCATCTGGCCCACTGCCCACTTAAATAGATGCACCTGCAGATGGATGGACTTTGCAGGTACAATTATTGACATGGAGGAGGAGATTTAAAGAAAGCCCCTTGAAAACTCGACCGGCAGGGTTGCCAACAGCCCCGGGTAAAAAACTGTCCTAACCCTTCACCAGAGGCTTAATGGGGTGATATTTAACAGGAGATGAAATTTACCTCCATGCCATGAAAACAGCCTGTTTCCACACATTAAAGATCTATTAAAGTGAGAGGACATTTTTTATCCAGGCTGAGAAGACAAGAGAGGGCTCTGAGTGCCCCCTCTGGCACACGTGCCATAGGTTCGCCACCACTGTTCTAGACCTTTGAAGAGATGAGCTGTTTGCTAGACTAAAAAATAATATGGAAATTAACTATGTGCTGAATGTAAAATGTGGTTGAGTTTAGTGCCAGTTACAGCCACACCTCCAATTTACATGTGCCGTAGTTGCCATGAGCAGGCATGCTTGGAAGAACATAAGAAAGGCCATACTGGATCAGACCAAGGCCCATCAAGTCCAGCAGTCTGTTCACACAGTGGCCAACCAGGTGCCTCTAGGAAGCCCACAAACAAGACAACTGCAGCAGCTTTCTCCTGCCTGTCTTCCACAGCACCTAATATAGCAGGCCTGCTCCTCTGATCCTGGAGAGAATAGGGGTGCATCATGACTAGTATCCATTTTTACTAGTAGCCATGAATACCCCTCTCCTCCATGAACAGGTCCACTCCCCTCTTAAAGCCATCACCACATCCTGGGGCAAGGAGTTCCACAATTTAACTATGTGTTGTGTGAAGAAACCACACCTCTGCAATATTGGCTATCCCAGGGATTTATGGTGATTGGCTTATGGTCACAGTAAGAGGCCTTTGTTGTTTTAATGAGTGGACCTCCATTCCCCTGTCTAGAGACGTTGCAGAGCATAAGACTACAGAGCAGAATTCAAAAGTGACCTGGGAAGGCTGTGTTGAGGGTGGGGCGAGAGACAGCTGTCAGTTGGGGTCTTAGTTACTAAAACGGGGAGCTTCCTAACTTATGCTTTCCCGGCAGCCTAAAAATTATCCCCTATTACCAAGCTATGTGTAGATGTGTGAGATTATTGCATATTGCTGGCAAAGCACTCTGTACATGGGCAGAGTGCTTAGAGTCTTGGCATTCAGAGAGTTGATTATTCTTGGCACAGGTTTTTTAAAAAAATCCTCCACAAGACTTTGCTTTCCCTGTGCTGAGAGGTAATGGAGCTTAACACTGCTGGGATATTTTAACCCCTCAGCCCTTTGGCCTCCTCAAGTACAATACTTCTGTTTCTGTTGTGAAAAGTTTTTCTGTTGTGAAAAGTGTTGGAGTTAACAGGGTAATGCTTTTTCAGTCTTCTAGCCCTAACCCCACAGGTTTTTTTTGGGGGTGGGCAGGGGGTAAGGACAATAGCAATTTCTGGGCCTGTGGGGTGGACTTGGGTGTCTGCATCAGAGCCTCGCCACTGGCACATACTCTAGGCTTCCTGCACCAAGGAGGCTACATTTGGTACTAGAGAAGGAACTAGTTCCAATCCAAGTACTTGGGGCTAATCCAGATTATGGATCAAGCAGCTCAATGCATTGGAGCATGAGAGCATTGGCCGCAGAGTTTTGTTTTAGCTTCTGGTAGCCTTCTCACTCCGTCCTCCTTTCTGTATTTTTGAGCTCAGTATCTTGCATTTGCAATGTCATTATTCTCTGGAGCCCACCGAGAAGTACCAATTTTATTATTCAAAGAACCATTCTCTCAAAGGCTTTCTTTTTCATCCCTGGTGAATACAGAGAGCTGGTTTTGGGGAAGGGGAAGACACTAATTCTTTCACGTATGTGAAAAAAGTTAAACCCTTCTTCTATGTCTTGAGAATAAATTGCTGCAATTGCTGTTTAAATCCTACCTAAGAACCCTATTAACTAAACAGTAGTGGTGAGTGATCTATTAGCACTTAAGGAATGATGAATGATTTCCAGTCACATATACAGGCTCTCTCTCTCTCTCTCCCCGCCCCCCTGGTAACATATTTGCATTTTTCATTTCCATCCAGTAGTGGAAGTTTCTGCTCCAGGCTCCTTCCTTGCTCTGCTTTCCCCAGGTGTGTTTGGGGCAGGCTGTGCTGGCAAAGACTTGCCCCTGTCCTGTGTCACAAGTTGCAGGCCCGGTGCCACTTTCACTTGGCTTATTAGAGTCGGGGCTTTGAGTTCAGGACACACGACGCAGGCTGTGCATGGCTGGCTCTCTGGGCAGGTTCTCTTCACTCCCTGGCGCACTGTTTCTTTCACCATTGAGTGTCAAGGACATGTGCTTGTCACAACATGCTGCCCGTGTCCTCACTGTTCACTGGAGGCATGCATAATGGGCCAGTGGCTGCAGCTAGGATGCACTGCAGGGGAGAGGGAGAAGCGATACCAGACATTTTGGTACCTGATTGGAAAATCAGAATCGGAGATGCCACACTGGTTAATTCATTGTATTCACAACACTTGAACCCCACCTTTCTGCACTTACAAGGACCACCAACGTGGCTAACAATTTAAAATAGACATGGTAAAATCATATTTGAAAACCATTAAAAATCAACACACCCTCAAGCACACATTATTAAACAGATTTAAAACAGTTAAAATATGTACAAAGACTTAAAAACAGTAATTAAAACATTGGTGGAAAGGAGGGATCATTGAGGGAATGACAAATGAAACAAAAAGTCTTCCGTCACTGGTGGAAGATGGCAACAGAAAGGGTCGGATCAACCTTCCTGGGGAGAGAGTTCCAGAACTTTGGTGCCATGACCAAGAAGGCCCTCTTCCAGATTGCCACCCAGCTAGTCTTAGAAGGCAGGGATACCTGAAGCAGGGCTGTAGTGGTTGGGCAGGTTCACAGGGGAGTAAGTGGTCCTTCAGATATGTTCCTCTTGCAATCATAGAGGCTGATCGCATGATAGGCTTTCCTGAAGCATCCAGTTTGAATGAGTATAACTACAGGAGAAAGGCAGCTACCTTAGCAAAATGACAACGGCCTCCTGAACCCCCCATCAGCCCCCCCCCCAGTTGCTAAAAGACATAAAGTTAAAATAAAGAAATACATTTTGTTGAGATGTGTAGTCATTTGAGTTTAGAGTTGTGATCACTCATGAGGGATGCAGCCACCTGGGCAGGCACAAAGACAGGTAAGATATTCACTGTAGGGTCATTTCAAGGTTGCCTCTGATTGCACAAAAGCAAGGAGGGGGTCAAACTGCAAGTAATTTTGCAAGGAGGGGTCAAACTGCAAGTAATTTTGTGCTTGCAAAGTAGGTCCTCCAGCTGCAAAAAACAACACTTCCTTCCAACTTAGTGTAACTTGCAAGTTTTCCCCTTGCAGATTCCATGGCACTGTAACCGTGAGACTAGATTACTGTGAGCACTCTACATAGGTCTCCCCTTGAGGTCAACTCAGATGCTCCAGCTGATGCAGAATGCCGCTGCTCAGTTATTAACAGGGGCCAGGTGGACCATGCCAGAAGTCCTCTTCTGCAGTCACTCCATCATTTACCAGGTGTAATTCAACCACTTACAAAGTCCTTCATGGTCTTGGACCCTGATATTTGCAGAACCACCTCTGTCCCTCTGCTCTGCCACAACAGCTTTGCTCATCTGAGCATGGCATTTTGGGGGTGCCACCCTGCAAATGGGGGAAAAAATCAACAACTGCCAGTGTATGTGCATTCTTTGTGGAATGGCCTGCCTGAGGAAGTTAAGAGGGCTCCCACACTTCTGGCATTAGGGTTGCCAACCTCCACGTACTAGCTGGAGATCTCCTGCTATTACAACTGATCTCCAGCCGATAGAGATCAGTTCACCTGGAGAAAATGGCCACTTTGGCAATTGGACTCTATGGCGTTGAAGTCCCTCTCCAAACCACGCCCTCCTCAGGCTCCGCCCCAAAAAACTCCTGCCAGTGGCAAAGAGGGACCTGGCAACCCTAGGTATGAGGCCTAGTCTATCAACTCAGTGTTTGGCACCAGATTGCCCTCTGGCCTCTGGTTTCCACAGGAGATGATGCACTGGTTCTGGGAACTGGACTTTATCTGAGGTCGGCTCTATGTATTTTGCCACCCCAAGAGGTGAGAGGAATGGCATGATGTGGGGAGGGGGGTGCCTCTCTCATGCCCTCCCATCAGCCCCAGGGGCAGTGGCAAGAGCAGGGAGCAATGCCCACTTGTGATGTCCAGTTACCAGCTGAGGGTAGGGTTGCCAGGTCCCTCTTCACCACTGGTGGGAGGTTTTGGGGGCAGACCCTGAGGAGGGTCTGGGGAGGGGAGGGTTTGGAGAGGGGAGGGACTTCAATGCCATAGAGTCCAATTGCCAAAGTGGCCATTGTAATAGCAGGAGATCTCCAGCTAGTACCTGGAGGTTGGCAACCCTAGCTGTGGGCAACAAACCATCACATGCCATGCCTGTGACCTCCTCCCTCCGGGCGCTCCTGCCAGCCTGGTGCCTCAAGGGACTGACTGTGTGGAAGCCCTGATGGCAGCAGAGCCAGCCGTGCCCCACACCCAGTGCCCAGGCTCCCCAGCAGCCCTTTCCAGGGCGTGGAACTCAGGCACTCGCACTCAGCCCAGGCATGAAGCAGTGCTGGCGATTTTGCAAAGTGGTTTCCATTTCTTCTAAATTGCTTGGCAGGATAGAGTTTCAAACACCAGCTTGATAGACTCACATTGCGCGCGCTTGCATTTCTCATCACAGCCATGATGGTGGTTTGAATTAGGGGAGGGGTGTTTTTGTAAAAATTCCTATTTCTTGCCCTAAATCAACATTTGAACAACTATCTTAGAGCCTTCTTAAAACCCATCAACACTCCTTGGGCTGTCACTTGGAATTGTTCTGGTCTAGTCCAACATCTGTTCCAAAAGGGAAAAAAAACAAAACAAAAAATTAATAGGCCTCTTGTGGGAAAATGTGGGCAGCAAATGGCTAATAAATCTGCCACACTGGCCCACCGTGAAGTTCCAGAGGGAGCTGAAGGGGGGCCAGTGATGTCAACTTAATTAATAACTCATGAGTAGCTGCTGCTGTCTTGCAGAATGGCTCCTTCCTGATGGAGCTACCAGGGATGACCAGGGCTGGTTTGCAAAGGCCCCGTTCAGTCAATGTAGAAAACAACTCTTGATTTGCTTAGAAAGGGCTCAGTTGAAATTTTAAAAGCAAGGATAGCTAATTTTTAGTGCATCCAATGTGCCAGAGTAACAGCTTTTGATGTGGGAATCTTAGCATATATTGGTATTGTTTACACTCTACATTGCAGTAGCATAAGCAGGGAAAAGTATAATCTAGGGTTGCCAGGTTCCCCCGGTCACCAGCGGGGGGTAAAGTTGCCAGATCCAGTGTAGGAGGTCCTGCCTTGAGAGGTCCCGCTCCAGGAGCAGGAACAGCCAGTCAAGGTAGGGTCAGTGGGGCCTCCTTGGCCTCAGACCACTCCGAGGGAGAGTCGGAGCATCCTTCTCCCTCAGCAGAAGCCAGGGTTTTGGCTCACCCAGTCAGCCAAGCCACTTCTGACTTAATCCTCTTCGGCCTCTGCCTCACAGCCCTTCTTATACCTCCCCTCTCCCTGCTCCGCCCCTTTCCTCCTCCCCCAAGTCCCACCCCCAAGCTCATATAAGGGCAGAGAGAGGCTTGCGTCAGCCTTCTCTAGCCCTGTGCCTTTACTGCACTGTTCTCCCAGCCCCTCCCTGGACGGGCCCGCCCGACTATCAGCTGGTCAGCGGGCCTTTGTTGGTGCTGCGGCAAGGCGCTGCTTGCTAGCCAGCTCACTTCTGGCCCTTGGGGAACACTCCATCTTTGTGGGCGGCTGCTCCGCCCGTCTTTGAGGTGTCTCCTCCACCGGCGGCTGGCGCTCCTGCGGGTGAGAGGCAGCATGTGGGTGGCGGTTCCCGGCCTTGTCTGGCCTCGTCTGCGGCAGCCCTTTCCTCCCCCTGGCATGTAGGTAGGTGGGGGCAAGAGTGTGCGGCGGAGGGGGAAAGGGGTGGGGAAGTCTCCCTATTAGGCCCCGGGGTGGCTTTTCCTTTGCCGCTGCCGCCGGAGGTTGGCCCCCACGGGGGAAAGGGATGGTCCAAGACGGTCTCCAGAGACCTGGTCTTGAGATATCCAGGCTAGGAAACTCCTGGGGATTTGGGGATGAAGCCCAGGGAGGACAGGGACATGGGTGGGGCACAGTGCCACAGGGTCCACCCTCCAAAGCAGCCATTTTCTCCAGGGGAACTGGTCTCTGTAGTCTGGAAATGAGCTGTAATTCTGACAGATCCCCAGATTCCACCTGGAGGCTGGCATCCCTAGTATATACTCTGCACTAAAACATTTGCAACTCCCGGCAGCATGTATCTGCCAAATTCTCTCCCCTCATGCTCTGCTTGACTCCCCTTGCCCAGGAAACTGAAACTGCACAGTGAGGTGCCAGAATAACTGTCCAACTGCAAGGTGTTCCATCCATTTGTGAATGGCAACATCAACTTGGTTTGGATTTGGAGTATTTGTAGCACCAAAGATGGAACACAGTTCTGGACAGATCCTGATTAGCAAAATTCCCCTTTATAAACATCACCACCTTAGCCTGAGCTTTTGATAAGACAGCATGGCTACAATTCTAAGGACACTTTCCTGGGTGCACACCCCAGTGAATAACATGGGGCTTACCTCTGAGTAGACCTGCTTAGGCTCATACCCTCTACCTGCTTGTTTGCTTCTGTGTATGCTATGGAACTGCTCTCTGGGTTTTGTCATCCACAGTATCACCTGCTCTGCTATTCAATTAATGTAGCTCAGGCTCTTCTGTGTGTCTGTCTAGGGGGATGTCTGAATTTGCACACAACTTTTCAGTCATGATATATTTAACCAGGCAAAGCCCACAATCCTGGGGAAATGAATCAAGCACAGGAAACAGCAAGAGAAGCCAGAGAGCTTGGACGTGCTGTGCAAAATGCTGAGAATCCCATCAAGGGAGCTCTGCTACTAATGCTCTCTAAGTGGGAACTGAGTTCTTAAAATATATATGTAACTCATGATTCTTTGGAACAATCTGGCTGTAAGTCTTTGCCTTGTAAATCTCTTCCTTTCTCCTTGCAAAAAGATTGAAATCTTTCAGATGAATGGGAATAGATTTAGCAGGCAATAAAAGCTTAACTGTGGGATTTTCACCTGTGCTGAGAGCCAGAAATGAGGCCTGTGCACCACTTTGCATCCCACTCAAACCCGACCAAATATGAGAGCCAGAACTGCATAAACCACCGTCGAAACAGAGCAGAAACGAAATCATCTATGTAATGACTCTGGTCACTTAACTGGAATAAAATGCTAAAGAAGAACAGTCAGGCCTTGACTTTTCCATGCTGTTGGGAGATTAAGTATTTAAATGCGGTCACTGATCTTCCAATTCGTTCCACTGAGGGAGGTTCTACGATGCTGTAAATTTCAGGCAACATGAAATAATTATCTAATTTACATGCAATTAGTGGCATATAGATAGGTGAGTTAGGAAAACATGTGCTGCAAGGTTCCAGGGGAATGTGAGCCCAGGCCTGTGCCCCATTCCAAGGAAGAAGGGCAAGATGTGTGCAGCATTCACTAAATATAACACTAAGCATCAAAGCACACCCTCTGTAAACCTACAGAAGCTTCCACTCCTGTTTCTCAGCCTCCAGGCTAGGCCTAATCCTAGGATGTCAGATGCTTCCTGGTGCTGGTGGTGGAAAGTGCCGTCAACTCGTCAAGTCGCAGCCAATTTATGGTGACCCCGTGGGGTTTTCAAGGCAAGAGATGAACAGAGGAGGTTTGGTGTTGCCTGCCTCCACGTAGAGACACTGAACTTCCTAGGTGGTCTCCCATCCAAATACTAACCAGAGCTGACCCAGCTTAACTTCCAAGATCTGACAAGGATGGGCTAGCCTGGGCCATCCAGCTGCTTCTTACCAGTGTTGAAACAGGAAAAAAAATACTTTTGAAGTTGGGTCTGGTAACCTTCACCTCGCTGAATGTGTCGCCTTCCCCCACTGTAAAGGAAGGCAGTTGTTGTGGGAATGCTGGTGTGTTATGTTAACAGAAGAGACAACCATTGTGCTAGGTTTTGGTGCAGTTTGCAAGCTCCATGGGTGCCCAATGGCCTGTGGGTGTTCCCAGAGCCAGGATTGCCCATTGTGCATACCTGCTGGGTGTGTTTGTGGCCTAGAAGTGTGAGCTTGGCAGTTTGATTGTAGCTGGGAACAAGTCTGAGCCTCAGGTACGGCCAACTGCCTTTAATAGAGGCTGAATGGTATGTTATGTTCCAGGTGATGTTCTCGACCCCATAGTGTGAAAAGATTCAGCTGCCCATTTTCACACATTGAACCTCTATTAATTTCCTTGCTGACCCACCTGCTGTTGAGCGGCAGCAATACCATGCCTAGAGATGCTGCCGGCCAGGTCTTGTGGGATTGTGCAGTTCTGGACCACGTCCAGGCGACCTGAGTCTTGACTGGCTTAATTCCTAAGAAGCCATCCACCCATTAAGTCCAGGTCAATGTCATAAAAATTAGTGGAGCTCCTCTGGAGCAAGTGTGCTCTGGGTTGCCGACGATGTTGGCAAACGCAGGGCACAGACAGAAGTCCCTTGTCTGGCTGCCGGAGTGTTTGGCTCCCAAGCCATGGAGGAAGAAAGGCAGCCTTCATGCACATGCAAACCAGTATGAAAACCAAACTTGCAATTTCCTGGTTGGAGACATAGCTGAGGAACTACAAGAAGAATGAAAGGAATGGAAAACACCTTTAGAGGGGGCCCTGAGCATATCCCTATCCACTTTGGCCAAAACACCACCTGACTTTGCCCCTCCTTGTGCCGCTCCTGCTTAACTCTGAAACCCCTCTCATGCCACGTCCCTTGGCACCCTCATCCCACATTCCTCAGGACAGGGCAAAGCTGACTTGACTCCTCACACCCCCTGCAACCATAATGGCCAGGGAAAAGCAAGTCCTCTCTCTCTTGCCGTGATGCTAGTGGGTGGTGGCCATGGTTAATAGGCATCCCTCTCTTTTCCTTATCATGCACATTCTGGTAGGAGTTCTTGCCCCAAGAAATATTCATCTTGAAAAGTCGTAAATAAGTGGCTCTGATATGATGCAGATCCACTAGTCTCCTCAGAGCAATGTCAGTTTCAAAAAGTGTGTGTGTGTGTGTGGGGGGGGGTCATCATGATCTTCAGCCATCATGATCGTCAGCTTTTTGAGTCTGTAAGCATATTAGAAATTAGGACTGCCAACTCCCTACTGGGAAATTCCTGGAGATTTGGGGGTGAACCCTGGGGACAGCAGGATTTAGGGAGGGGAGGGACCCCAGCAGAGTATAATTCCATACAGTATGCCCTCCAAAGCCATCATTTTCTCCAGGGGAACGGATCTCTATAATCTGGAGATCAGCTGTAATTAGGGATGCCAACCTCCAGGTACTAGCTGGAGATCTCCTGCTATTACAACTGATCTCCAGCTGGAGAAAATGGCTGCTTTGGCAATTGGACTCTATGGCATTGAAGTCCCTCCCTAAACCACGCCCTTCTCAGGCTCCACCCCCGAAACATCCCGCTGGTGGTGAAGAGGGACCTGGCAACCCTAGTTGTAATTCCAGGAGATCTCCAGGCTGCACCTGGAGACTCGCAAACAACTAGTGGAATTCAGAAACAACACGTTGGGCACTGCCACAATTTTCTTTCCTGGTATTTTTTGGGTTTGGGTTTAATAAACCCAGACATTTTAGAAAAATCCAAAAAAAGCAAAACCCCATACCAATATGGTTTCTTTTTCCCGGAAATTCAAATTTTTTCAGGTCTATTAAACCTCAACCTGAAAAATACCATTATGCTCCTTCTGAACTCCTTGTGGGTCTCAGGGGCAGCGGCAGGCGGCACAGAAGCTGAGTGCTGGGCTTGGCCAGCCAGAGAGTAAATAAGGGGGAGGAAGGGAGGGAGGGTGGAGGGGGAGAGGGGTATCCCCCCCAGTCCTTTTTTTAAAATGGTGGCGGGGCTGAAGCTGCCTGAAAAATGTCCCAAAATTCAGTATTAGTTAGGATCTGCTTTTTGGCTCCCTTAATTCACTGCCTTTTTCCTATGGAGAACCCACCCACAAAAAAAAATTACCAATCAGCACCTTAGAGTCCAACAAGATTTTTTGGGTAGAAATGTTTGAGAGTTGAAGCTCCCTTTATCAAATACTTGGTATCATAGAGATCTTGTTGGTCTCTAAGGTGCTCCTGGGCTTGAGTCTGGCTGGAGGGGGGAAGGACGTGTCTCACCTTGCTTCCTGTTATTGCTTTTTAAAAACTTTTACTGAAAAGCTCAACGTTTTTCCTGAGACAAATCCAGTTCCTGAGTTGTGCAGCCTGGGGGCTCTGTAAGCGTGCCTCTGGGACAGCAGTTTAGCCAGCCCATTTCCCAGGCTGAGAATTTCCTGGTCAATTTGGGAAGCAAACAATATTTTCTCACTTTCCCCCCAATATGCAATTGCTAGCAGTTTATAAAAATATTGAAAAGTACCGGGCCCAGAACCAAACCCTGTGGCACCCCTCTGGACACCTCTCTCCATTCAGATGAAATGCAATTGACAGTGACTCTTTGAGTGTGGTTCTGCAACCAGTTCCCTATCCACCTAACTATCCTAGGTTCCAGTCCACAGTCTTCACGTTTACCAGTCAGAACATCATGAGGAACCCTATGAAAAGCCTTACTGAAATCCAGGTAAACAACATCAACCACATCCCCTTGATCCAGCAAGCTTGTCACTTGATCAAAGAAGGAAATGAGGTTGGTCTGGTAGGATCCTTTGGGGACAAATCCATGCTGACTTCCCCAGATCACCAAGTTGTCCTTCAGATGCTTGCAGATTGATCTCTTTAATATCTGCTCCAGTATCTTCCCTGGGACAGAGATCAAACTGACGGGCCTGTAGTTTCCTGGGTCATCCCTCTTCCCTTTTTTGAAAATTGTGATAATGTTTGCCCTCCACCAGTCTTGTTGTCAGGGTCTGACTGATGTCAGAAGAAGGGCTCTTGGCAGGACCAGGCCAGACTCTGGCTTCAGGTCAAGTTCACATGCCACAAATTCTGTGTATAGTTTCTCATCCTGTTATCCTGTTATTCGCTCAGTCTGCAATCCACAGCTGTTGTAGTGTCTACCTTGCCCTGGGAATTGTTATCTCGGTACTGTTTCACTTTGTTTTACTTTTTCTGGCTGGAGCGCTTTTAACCATGTATTCTACCCATGTCATGTCATTAGTAGCCTGTGTGTAGGGCAGTCAGCTTCTTTTAATCTGTCTTTTTGCTCCTAATAAAGTAGCATTGCTTAGGATCACCTGCCTGGGCGTGTGTGCTTTTTGGGATGCTAGAGACAGATGCCTGAGCCTGACATTAGGCTACTAATCCCTTTACTCCCTTCACCTTTTTGGACTGGGGGTTGTGCTCCTTCCAACGCCATGGCAGGAGCCCCAGAGGAGGATCTCTGGGCCTCGCTCCTAGAAGCGATTGAGGGCCGACTCGCCGAGCAGGAGGCTGCACAGCTGGCCAAGCGGGTGGCCCACCGGCGGATACTCTTGGAAGAAGCCAAGGGCCACCTTATCGAGGAAGAAGCGCAACAACTCATTGAGGAATCGTTTGCTCGAGTCGTTGAACAAACGACCGACACTGCGTGGTGGCTCACCACCCTGGAAGCCGAACTGCAGCTGGCCGAAGAGGAGGCATTGCGGTGTGAAGAAGCCCAGCGGGTTGCCGGCCAGCAGTTGGCCGCAGAGCGGCAAGCCGAGGAGCACGCCCGAGCGGAGGTGGAATGGCAGATGGCCGAGGAGCAGCAAGCCAAGGAGCGCACCTGAGCGGAGGCGAAACAGCGTGCCCGGGAGGATAGCCTACGGCTTGAGGTGGATGCAGAGTGACGCCTCGCCGAGAAAGCAGCTGAGGGTCATCGTGGGGAGGGTTCAAGACAGCCCAGCGGTCGAGCTGAGGGTGTGGGTCTGGGTGCCATTTGCAAGACTACGAGAGAACTGGACTTCTTGGAGAAGCCCTGGCTGCTCTCCACCTGGGCGGAGTGTTCAATGGGCATGTCCACCCAGTGTTGGCAGCCGGGGAACTTCAGGGATCAGGAAGCTCCCTGGGACCTTCCCTTTGATGTGGCTATCAGGGTGTCAGCCCTTGCCCAAGCCCGAACCAATAACCACAGCAAGAGACACACTGGTCCAAGGAAGATGATTTACTGGAAGCATAGGTAAACAGAGCATACAGGAACTAAGACAGCAATGGAGGGCACTGGGATACACTTGACTATATAAAAGCATAGAAAAAAGTATTCAGCATTCAGCAGCCCAGGACAGGCTCAAGAGATTACTATTTCAAAACTGTCTAGAGATGCCTCCATTCCCACGGAGTACTGTCTACTGCAAAGAGTCCAAAAATGCAAACAATCCTTGGGAGCAAGTCGGTGAAAAAGCGAAACTGAGACACAGGCCTGACATTCTGCTCCCCTCAGGGCCCCCTCCCAGTCGGTAAAGGGGATGGTTTATCGGGGTAGGCGGTGTGGAAGGCGTGCACCAAGTCCGGGGCGGAGACATCTCGTGCCTTCACCCATTCATCATAGGCAGGGGGGAAGTGCTTCCAACGAACCAGATACTGTAGAGACCCATGACGTATACGAGAGTCTAAAATCTTAGACACTTCGAAATGTTCCTCCCCCTCACCATCACAGGCTGCTCAGGGGGTGGTTTCGGGTGCCAATCGGAGGAGACAACATGAGGTTTGAGGAGACTAACATGTAAAACTGGGTGGATACGCCTCAGGGTTTTTGGAAGAGTCAGTTCTACAGTGACGGGGTTAATTATCCGGGCGATGGGATATGGCCCCACGTACTTGGCACTGAGTTTATGGCAAGGTTGGGTGGACCGCAGATTCTTGGTGGAAAGGTACACTAAATCACCCACTTGGAAGTCTTTACTAGGAGAACGATGTTTATCTGCTTGAGCCTTGTATTTGCGCTTTTCCTGCAGGTCCAGCATGGGTTGGATCTGTACCGCTAAGGCCGCGGCATCTGCACCGAAATTGGGGGCAAGATGTTTTGTAAGTTCAGCCACAGAAATAGTAGCCGCAGTGTGTCCATGGAAGAGGGCAGTCACTCGCTCGGCTACCGCTTTAGCTTCAGCTTGGCAGAGCTCGAGGGGTGGTGTGACCGGGGTCGCCATGTCAGCAGAACGGATTGGGAGCGCGTTCAGAGCTGATTGCGTTTCACGAGCAATAAGTTCGTCCAACAATCCAGTCAGTAGTTGTAAATCCTCAGCCGCCGCTCGAGCATCATCCACCAACCGGTCGAGGGTCTGGAGGTCTTGGCAGGCGTTGGCAGCGTCAAACATCCAGGGGACCGTTGCAACTAGAGAACGCCATTGAGTCTGAACAAGCCCATTTAAGCGACTAACTTCCGTGTTAGTTTGAAATTGTTCGGCTATAACATCCCGTACGAGGTCGGGGTCGTCAGTCGGCGTTCTCAACGGAAGGGACCACGGATGGAAGCCTTCCAGGGCTCCTAGCAGGAACCCACTACCCGGGGATCAGGTCCACCGGGCCAGGGGTGAACCACACGGGGCTCCAGCCACAGAGAGATCACTCGGAGAGCACTGCTCCTGCTCCCATCCGAGTGGCAGGCGAACCCTCCAGGGCTTCAGCCTGACAGGTAAAAGATGAAGTGGGATTGCTGTCTTAATGTCAGCCCTTGCCCAAGCCTGAACCAAAAACTACAGCAAGAGACACACTGGTCCAAGGAAGATGGTTTACTGGAAGCATAGGTAAACAGAGCATACAGGAACTAAGACAGCAATGGAGGGCACTGGGATACACTTGACTATATAAAAGCATAGAAAAAAGCATTCAGCATTCAGCAGCCCAGGACTGGCTCAAGAGATTACTATTTCAAAACAGTCTAGAGATGCCTCCGTTCCCACGGAGTACTGTCTACTTCAAAGAGTCCAAAAATGCAAACAATCCTTGGGAGCAAGTCGGTGAAAAAGCGAAAATGAGACACAGGCCTGACACAGGGACATGGGGCTTTTGGAGGAGCCATCGTTGTGGGGCGCCAACCTCCGCCGCATCCAGGACTGGCGAGACCGGGAAGGGGGCTGGCCGCGCCAAGTGCAACGGAGCCGGGATAGTGATGAGGAGTATCAACATCTGTTTCACCAGCATCAGGAACTTTTGGAATGCTTTCCAGTGATGCAGGACCAGATGCAGGGACTCTGGCAAGACGTCACCAATCTCTGTCGGGCTCAGCAGGCACAGCCAGCACCCAATGTGCCTCCAGTAGTGCCAGCCGTTCTGGGCGCCCCCGCGGCAGGTTTGCAACTGCCCGCTGGTCCGGGCGTCCCCGTGGCAGGTCCGCAACTGCCTGCTGCTCCGGGTGCACCCGCGGGGGGTCCACAAGCGCCTGCCCCTCTGTTAATGCCTCCGGTTCCAAGACCACCCACTCCTCTTCCACAACCGTCAGCTTCACGGAGGGAGCTGCTCATATCTTTTGACGGCTCTGGGATAAACTTCCCTACTTTTTGCTCCAAGTGGACGGTTTCATGAGGGAGCAGGGAATTACTTTTTGCTACTGGAGAGAGTCGGGTGCGGTACATAGCCTCGCTACTGGAAGGAGAAGTAGTGGCTTGGGTGGTGCAACAGTTTGATCTCCGTTCCCGTGTCCTCCGGACCCTGGATGACTTTATGGTCGTGCTGAGATGGCGCTTTGAGGATCCTTTCCAGAGTGAGTGGGACAAGATGGCTATTCTGCAGTTGCGCCAGGGGACTGAACTAGTCATGCAATACACAAATGATTTCCAGCTGCTAGCCGACAAAATCGTGGCCTGGAGTGAAGCCACATGAGTGCAATACTTCCGTGAAGGATTAAACTCTGAGATCTTGTACTGGGCCTTCATGCAAGGAGACCCTCCCGATTTGGAGGAATGGATTTTACTAGCAGTTGAAGTAGAGAACTGCTGGCAGTTACTCAACTTGTCCAGAGAGTGCAAGGCGCGAGACTCGGGCCCACAGCCAGAGCGGGCAGCCCAGAGAGGGGCTACCGGCCATTAGGGAAGCCCGCTGCCCCGACTGCAGAGAAAGCAAGGCGCTTTCAGAGTGGAGCCTGCCTCATTTGTGGTGAACTGGGACATTTCGCGGCTGCTTGTCCGTCCCGATCGGAGACGCCACCAGCCTTGCCTTGCCCAGTGATGGAGGAAGTGGTAGGGGTTGGAGGCAAGGATCGTTGGAAGAGTGCAACGGGTGGTAAACGGGGACCCACTGCACTCACCTCACTCCAACTGCCCCAAAGGGTCAGCTTACAACATCACTCGATCCTACGGAATTGTGGATTACAAATGAGACCGGGTCAAGCCCAGACAACTCGTCAGCTTCTGAAGAGGAGGGGGCTTGGAGTTGCCAAGCAAAAAACGAACCGGGTCTGCTGTAATCGGAGCTCCGCAGCAGACCGCTTCAATTGAGAAGCTGAGAGCTCCACAAATGGTGAGCGAAATGGGGGAGACTGTATTTCTGGATGTTGTGTTACAGAGTTAAAAAGGGGCCCCCCAGATGAAAGTAGAGGCGTTAGTAGACTAGGGATGCACACAAACCTTGATCAGTGAAGAGACTTTCAAGGCTTTAAAAGTGAAAGCCGTACGTTTGCCCCTAGCCATCCACTTTGCACAGATGGATGGCAGTGAGTTTCGGGGAGGATCCGCTGACCACCATACGGACTGAGTGGCCATTGGGGTGGGGTCACACTGGGAACAAATCCATTTTACCATTGCTCCAGGTATCAGGTATCCAGTGGTGCTAGGAGCAAATTGGCTGCAAGGGCATAGCCCCACCATCGATTGGGCAGCCAGAACCATTACCTTCGCCCAGCCACAATGCGACCGTCACCTTAAGGAGGTAGCTGTCAAAACTAATGCCATGTCAGTAGGCTTTAGGAGTCCCAGTACTTCCCAACTGCCAAAGGAAAATGCCACCTTTGCCGATGTTTTCGATGAAAGGGAGTGTGATGTACTACCTTCTCATCGTAAGACAGACTGTGCTATTGAACTGGTGGGGGAAGGTAAACTGCCGAAGGGGAAAATTTACCCCTTGAGTCCAAAAGAGAAGGCGGTACTGATGGAATTTCTAGACAAGAATTTAGCCTGTGGGTTTATTCGACCCTCCACTGCTCCGTGTTCGGCTCCCGCCTTTTTCGTGCAAAAGAAGACGGGGGACCTGCGGTTGTGCATAAATTTCCGCAGACTCAATGTGGTCACCCAGACTAACATCTACCCCATTCCATTGATTCCAGATCTACTCAGCCAGCTGAAGGAAGGACACATATTTACAAAACTGGATTTGGTCGAAGCCTATTACCGTGTTCGGATCCGAGAAGGAGATGAGGGGCTGACAGCTTTCTCCAGCTGCTGACTTATTGTTTAAGGGGGTGATTCTGAAAGTATTGTTCACTTCTGAGCCTGTGCTCAAGCATCCTGATTACAAAAAACCTTTTGTTGTTCAGGTGGACACTTCAGAGGCAGCAATGGGAGGGGCTCTGCTACAAATGGGAAATGCAGGGCAGCTTCAACCTTGTGCATACTTCTCTAAAATGTTTTCTCAGTCGGAATTGAATTGGCCCATTTGGGAAAGGCAAGTGGCCGCAGTCAAGCATGCCTTAACAGTGTGGAGACATTTCCTAGAAGGGGCGGAAACTCCTTTCGAGGTGTGGACAGATCACAAAAACTTGGAAGCTTTGAAAGGGACACATAAGCTTACACCCAAACAAGTGCGTTGGGCTGAATTCTTCTCGAAGTTCTGTTTTGTGTTAAAACATGTTCCTGGCAAGCAGAATCTCCTGGCAGATGCTCTATCCTGACTCCCCCAATACCAGTGTAAGGTGGAGCACCCAACTGACTCTCTCTTTACCCCAGAACAGAGGGGGGCTGTGCCTAGTTTGGCAGAGCAGACTCGCTCACAAGTGCGGCAGTCCCCTAATGTGAATGGGGTACCGGACTTAGTTAAAGAGCCCCCTCCCGTGGATCAGCCACCTGGCTTCAACCATGAAGGGTTGCCAGTTTCCCCCAAGGTTGCACAAGAAGGGTTGCCTCTGGAGGGGCTGCCAGACCCTTTCAAAGCGGCCTTAATCCAAGCCTACCAAGCAGAGAGCACCGCAAATACTCTCCCAAATAAGTTAGCTTTGAAGGGGGAGTTCTGGTTCAAAGACAGTAAATTGTATATTCCTGCATCTCTGAGGAGGGAGATACTGGATCGGGGCCATGGTTCCAAAATAGAGGGGCACTTTGGTTTTGTTAAAACTTTGCATTTGCTTCACAGGCAGTTTTGGTGGCTGGGGATGAGAACGGACCTGGACTCTTTTATTCGCAGCTGTCCCACATGTGCCTCAGCAAAACGGGTGATGGGGAAATCACCCGGACTTTTAAAACCTTTAGAAACGCCTTCTGGTCCTTGGGAGTGTCAAAGAGCTCCCCAACCTGTCTCCACCAGTTGGAGGCTGCTTTGGTTTGGTCAAAAGTTTTCCAAAAGACAAAACCTTGAACTCCAAGCTTTCGCCCCAAGTGCAAGAAGTAGCTGCCACCAGCCCTTTCAAAAGATTGAGCTCCAGGGAGAAGATAAGGGCAATCCTCTCCAAACTCACTCCAAAATTAAGTGCAACGCTTACCCTGCAAGGTAGAGGCCTGCCAGGGAAAGATTACACTCCCAAAATGTCTTAGGTTTTTGGTAGGTGGTTTTTACACTCACACAAGGCACTTAGAATTAGGCTTGGAATCCCAAAATCAAAAGACACAATCCATTTAAAGGCTAACAATTTATTATAAGATTCAGGCTGGTTTACAGGAAAGAAAAGGTTCATGAAGTTTTAAGCAAGAAAATAATAAACTATTTAGCATAGCTAGCTAATACATTCAAAACCCCTTTTGGTTCAAAAGGATTGGCAAAGCTTTCTTGCATCAGGTTTATAGTTACCAAGTTCCAAAGATGCTTCCAGCATTCAAGAGTTTCAAAAGATTGTCCAAAGGTTTCTTCAAGCAGGTCAGCTTGACCAGTTTCCCCCTCAAGGGCCAAAATCAAATGGGTTGTGATGCAGCCAGCACAGCTCTCCTGCTGTACCCCAAAGCGTGCAGTTTTTTTAGGATTGGTCTGTCCTTATATTCGTTTTCTCAGTGGCATGAGCTCATAGAGGCCAATTGAGAAAACGCAAGCACTTAGCTGTTAACTAATCGCTTGGTCAGAATTGCAGACTCACTCAGAGATGTGTTCAGGTGAGGAAGCCTGCACCTGGACATCGTCATGATGGCTGACCAATTAGTTACTATGGCAATGCCCGGCCTTGCATTCCAAAAAGGGGAAAGGTTTAATGAGAAGCAGCTGGGGCATACCTTACTCCCTCCACAGAAGCAGTTTTTAAAAGGAAACTTATTTTTCTGGTCTAAAATCCCAATAACACAAAATCCATAGGCCTCCTAGGCCTGAACCAAAGAAATAACGCACTCCAAGAAATTGAGAGGCCTCAACTTCTTGACAGGGAGGTTATTGCCATGGACTTCAACACCGATCTTCCCCCCAGCTGGGGAAAGACTGTACTTTGGGTAGTCACGGATCTGTTTTCCAAACAAGTGCATCTTTTTTATATAATTTTTTTAAAATATGAAAACATAACAAACAAATTAAAAAACATACAAAGGAGTACATAGAAATTGATTTAACTACATAATACTGTAAAAGTTCCAAAGTATTTAGTACCCTTAAAACCCACCACCCACCCTGCTACAGTGACCCATCACCAGACTTCCGGAGAAGTGTCCTAACAGTTTACAAATATTTCGATACTAACAATAATAAAAAATTATATATTTGTCTCCATAACTCATTAACTAAAATAGTAAAATTCATTTTTGCCAGTTTATCCCAATATGTGATGGCCTTCGCTCATGTTTTCTTAAATTGTTCCATAACCTTTCCATGTAGGAAATCTGTTAATTTGGCCATCCACATATAAATCCATAATTTCTCTCTCCAGTCTTTAAATGAAGGTTTATTTCTTTGCTTCCAGGTTTTGGCTATTGTAATTCTTGCAGCTGCAAAACTATATTGGCATATCACTCTGTCACATTTTTCCATTTTATCTTGGGGGATACCCAATAAACTAAAAGCCGGATCTTTTTTAACTTTTGTATTAACCAAATTATTGGTTTCTTTCATTACTTTTCTCCAAAAGCATTTAATTTTTTTACACGTCCACCAGGCATGCATAAAGGTTCCTTTTTCAGTTCCACATTTCCAACATAAGTCCGAGTCCTCTTCGTTCATTTTACTTATCATCACAGGAGTTATATACCATCTATTAAACATTTTATATAAATTCTCCCTAATTTCATTGGTGATTGTAAATTTATATTCTTTTTTCCAAAGATTTTCCCAGAGTTCCAAGTCAATATTATATCCTAACTCCTGCATCCATTTAACCATCACTGGTTTGATTCTTTCTTGTTCTAAATTTACTTCAATTAATAATTTATATATCCTTCCTATCAATCCTTTGTTTCCTTTGTTTAATATAGTTTCTAATTTAGATTTATCTTTACTAAATCCTATCACCTTATCTTTGTTAAATATATCTTTTAATTTATAATACATAAATTAAATACAGTCTTTAATTTTAAGCTCTTCTCTACTCCTTAAAGACCACTCCCCTTCCCTAAAATCCATAAATTCCCTATAAATTCCCATATCCATATTTAATTGTATTTCTCTTTTCATAAATGCATCTACAGGATTAATCCAACCTGGAGTTTTGGATTCCAGGAATCTTTTATATTTTTTTCCAAATTTGAAATAAACCAAATCTAATAACATGAAAATTAAATTCTTTATTAACTCTATCTTTTTCATACCATAAATAAGCATGCCATCCGAAACGTAAATTAAATCCTTCCATTTCCAATAATTTAAGATTCTCTAATAAAATCCAATTCTTTATCCAGAAAAAACAGGATGCTTCATAATACATTCTTAAATCTGGTAGCCCAAGCCTCCAGTCTCCTTTAATTCAATTAAATTATTATATGCTATTCTATGCCTTCCTTTACCCCATAAAAATTAAAATATCTTTCTTCCAGCCATTAAAAAATTGTACTCCTTTTATAATTGGTAGATTTTGAAACAGAAAAAGCATTTTAGGTAATACCATCATTTTAACTACTGAGATTCTACCCCATAACGATAATGGTATTTTCCCCCATTTTTTAAGATCTACAAGAATCTGTTGCCATAACTTAATATAGTTATTTTGAAACAAATTTAGATTATTTGGAGTTAACCATATACCCAAATATTTTATTTTATGTTCAATAATAAAACCAGACTTTTCTGCCAATTCTTGTTGTGACAGAGTCATATTTTAATTAATAACTTAGTTTTGTTTATTTATCTTAAAACTTGCAAGCTTTCCATAAACCTCCATAGTTTTATTCCAGTTATCAATTTGACATATAGGGTTAGTCAAAAGACATACAAGATCATCTGCATATGCTTTTATCTTATAATGATTTCTCCCAAATTGAATTCCAATTAAATCCTGAGAATGTCTAATCTTTTTCAATAAAACTTCTAACACTAAAATGAATAACAAAGGTGAAAGAAGGCAACCTTGTCTGGTGCCCTTTTGTATTTCAAAATATGGTGATAACATACCATTAATTAACAAACTAGCTGATTGATGCATATATTTTTTTCAATAGCTGTCTTAAAATTCACTCCCAGACCCTTATATTCTAGTACCTTCTTCATAAATTTCCAATTCACATTGTCAAACAAGTGCATCTTGTCCCTTGCACGGGACTGCCAACGGCGCAAAAACTGGCAAAAATGTTTGTGTCACAAGTCTTTAAATATCACTCATTTCCGCACAAGGTGGTCTCCGACAGGGGAGCACAATACGTGACTAAGTTTTGGAAAGCGTTTTTAAGACTGGTGGGGGTGGAACAGGGGTTGTCTAGCGCATATCACCCCCAAACCGACGGACAGACTGAACGTGTCAATTCAGTATTGGAATGTTACTTGCGCTGCTATATGAATTACCACCAGGATGATTGGGTGGATCTTCTACCCTTTGCAGAGTATTTTTACAACAATGCCTCCCATCAATCCACAGGTTTTAGCCCATTCCAAGTGGTGTATGGTAAAGAGTTTGGGCCGTTTGGTAATGTGGATTTGACAGGGGAGGGGGAGGATGCTGAAGTAGATGACTGGGTAAACATGGTATGAGACACCTGGCCCTGGCTGCAAAGGAATCTGGAGCAAGCCAAAAGCAAGTACAAAGCACAAGCTGACAAACATCGTTCTCCGGGGTGGGATATCAAGGTGGGAGATCAGGTTTACCTGTCCACAAAAAACCTGCACTCCCTCCGCCCCTGCAAAAAATTGAATGAAAAATATGTGGGACCTTTCCCAGTCTCACAGATCATTAATGAAGTCACAGTGGAACTAAGCCTTCCCAAGTCCCTGAAAGGGATCCATCCCATGTTTCATATTAGCCTTCTGTCAGGCCGTTATCTCAGTTCCAGTGTTGCTTCTGTCTCCTGGCTGAACCGTCCTGATCTCAAGGACGACGCCACATTCCTAAGCCTGGGAACGCTCTCCTGGGAAAGTGTGTCTGATGTTTATGCTTTGTAATCTCTCGCCGTTACCATGCTTTATATTGCCAACTAGCTAGCAAGGCACCCATAGCTGACATCTTACTCTATAAGCACTGTATTGCCTATTTTACCAGTAAAAGCCATCTGCTTGGATTCTAAGTGTCTCTGTGGTGATTTCTGGTTCTTTGGGTCAGGAGCTTACACCTTCTGAAGAAATATGTTCCCAGCCCCGAGTGGCATCCTGAACCTCCGCCGGAGGTTCCAATATTGGTTGGGGGAGAGGAACACTTCGAAGTGTCCAAGATTCTCGATTCCCGCATACGCAGGGGGGGTCCTCTATTATCTGATACGCTGGAAACACCTAGATTCTGGTCATGATGAATGGGTTGCGGAACATCACGTAACAGCCCCCCAACTGATTTGTCAGTTCCACGACACCTACCCCCACAAGCCTCACTCAACTGCAGACTGGGGGGGGGGCTAGGGTGAGCAGAATGTCAGGGTCTGTCTGATATCAGAAGAAGGGCTCTTGGCAGGACCAGGCCAGACTCTGGCTTCAGGTCAAGTTCACATGCCACAAACTCTGTGTATAGTTTCTCATCCTGTTATCCTGTTATTCGCTCAGTCTGCAATCCACAGCTGTTGTGGTGTCTACCTTGCCCTGGGAATTGTTATCTCGGTACTGTTTCACTTTGTTTTACTTTTTCTGGCTGGAGCGCTTTTAACCATGTATTCTACCCATGTCATGTCATTAGTAGCCTTACCTGCGTGTAGGGCAGTCAACTTCTTTTAATCTTTTTGCTCCTAATAAAGTAGTGTTGCTTAGGATCACCTGCCTGGGCGTGTGTGCTTTTTGGGATGCTAGAGACAGACGCCTGAGCCTGATACTTGTGGCACATCTCCCATCCTCCAAGAGGTCTGCAAGATGATAAAGCCTCTGCAAGCTCTCTAAAGAGTTCTTTGAGCACTCTCAGGTGCATACCATCTGGCCCGGGGGATTTGTACTCATCCAGTGCAGCAGGTGCTTCTCAACTACCTCTCTGTTCTTGCCAACCAGCAGCCCGGATGCTGTGCCTTCCCTGCTATCATCTCTAGATGAGCCCGTTCTCTTCTTCAGGGGAAAAATGGAGGCAAAATAGGCATTGAGCCTTTCTGCTTTCTCTCTGTCCTCTGCCAGAGTTTCTCCATTTTCACCCAACAGTGGGCCTGTAGCCTCTTTTCTCTTGCGTTTGCTCCTCACATATATGAAGAAGTTTTGTTGTTGTTGTATCAGCTCACTGTGAGCTTCGGCCTCTCTGACGGCTGACCTACAATGCCCGGCAACCTGCAGAGACTCTTCTTTAGAGGTATGTCCTTGTCTCCATTTCTTGAACATTTCCTTTTTCTCCCGTAGCTCATCATGGAGTTCTCTGTTCATCCTCATTGGCTTCTTGGATCCTCTACCATGTTTCCTTCTTGTTGGAACAGTAAGGGCTTGAGCTTGCACGAGCTCTTGTTTTAGAAGAGCCCACCCTTCACTTGCTCCTTTCCCTTAGAATTGCCTTAGAATTCTTAGGTGTACCCCAAAACCTGGATGGCTTAGTTATATTTGGTAGAGTGACAGAACAGTTAGTATGTGGGGGTGGCTCTGAGGTAAAAAGGGATACTTTACTGTAAATAAAGCAGTTAAACAAAGAGTTTACTTAGAAGTGTAGCAGTTTCAGTAAAGTTCATGAGCGTAATGGTTTCAGCTGGGTACAGTTCTTCTTTCTGTAAAGTTCCTTAAATAGACCTAGCCACAAAGACTTATTTTCTTACTTGCCACTTAAGCTAATAACTTCCACAAGGAACACAGACTTCTCTCACATTTCACACTCTTCACTCACCCAGCTCTCTTCCCACAAACACCATGACCAAACCCCCTCTCTCCACAATCCTGCCAACTCTGCCCCCCTCGGGTACAGTGACCATCCAATCATAACACACTTCAACCACACATTCAGCCCCCCTTCTTACTCTAGAGACTTGCCTTTTTAACCCACTGCAACATACATATAAAAGCCCACATTAAACCTTAGAAATAAAATAAACACAATATTTACATATCAAAACACCACAGTAACCCTAGGGCAGTGATGGTGAACCTTTTAGAGACCGAGTGCTCAAACTGCAACCCAAAACCCACTTAATTATCGCAAAGTGCCAACACAGCAATTTAACCTGAATATGGTTGCTAACTCCAGGCCGGGAAATTCCTGGAGATCTGGGGCCAGCGGAGTTTGGGGAGAGAACTGATCTGTGTAGAGCGGTGGTCGCTTGTAACCCCGGGAGATTCCCAGGCCCCAACTGGAGGTTGGCAATTGTGTGTGTGTGTGTGTGTTAAGTGCCCATGAATCAAAATCCTCCAAAATGTCCTATCTTTGGCAATCGTACCAGGGGAGGAATCCCTGCGATGGTGGGAAAGCAAGGCAACGTCGCTGTGTTACCTCAGGATCGCCCACTTACTGCAGCCTCGGGGAAGTTGGCCAGGCCACGCAAGCAGCAGCAATTCTGGGTGAGAAGCGAGGGCCGAGGTTGCCCTGGTGGGAGTCCTCCTCCAAGGGCAGGGCCGGGGGCAGCGCAGGCAGCCAGAGCCAGCTCCAGTCTCGCTGCTGCTCGCACTGTGCAGGACAGATGCTGGTGGCGCAAAGCAGGAGCGGTGTGGTAGCTCCCACTCGAGGAGAGTCCGGACACGCCGCCAGCCATCCCGACCAGTCCCGGCACCTGGGGGGCGGCCGCAGCAAGGTCACCCTGCACAGCCGAGGGGGAGAGAGAAGCTCGCAGGTGCCCCGGTGACAGTGAGAGGACCCGGGGAGCTCAACTTTCTCCCCCACCCCTCCCCTCGTGGCTGCCAAAAGAAGGAGAGAGGCTGCCCGGTGCAAGAGCCGGGGCTGCGGACAGGGGTCGCCACCATGAGGTGGCTTGGGGGATCCCTCCTACTTCCTCTCCTGCTGCTGGGGCGACGGCGCGCCTGCCCACAGAGAGGGCTCTGAGTGCCCCCTCTAGCACGCTTGCCATAGGTTCACCACCACTGCCCTAGGGGCTTTTCCGCATGCTCCGATTCCTCCTGATTTTCTTGGCTGTCAGTCCAGTTTGGGCAGGGTTCTTCTGTATGTCTGTCCTCCTGCATTTTCATAGTTGTGGAGTCAGTTTATTTTCTTCCACACGTTCCTTCAATAATGAGGATTTTCAAGGGAGGGACTGTCATCATTGGTGGTGTCATCAGAGGCCTTTTAAATTATTTGTACATGCTTATAACAATATATCAATATTGGTGCAGCATTTTTAAAGCACTGATATAGTGATATACTGCTGTAATTATAGGCTAAGGAGGTTTTCTAATTCCCAGCTTTCATTTCAAAAAAGTAAGTCTGTAGCCTCTTCCTGCCCAGAGATATTCCCTTTTCCTTATATCTCTGCAAGGGAAGAAGACAGAGACTTCCTTTTTTTTTTTTTTTATGAAAGCTGGGAATTCAGAGAACCTGCTTAAACTATTATTACAACAGTATACTGATATATTGGTATTTTGGTGCTTTAAAAAAATTAAAAAGAAATCACAGAATCATAGAGTTGGAAGGGACCACCAGGGTCATCTAGTCCAACCCCGTGCACAATGCAGGAAATTCACAACTACACCCCCCCACACACACACACCCAGTGACCCATACTTCATGCCACGAAGATGGCTGGCCCGTACAAGCGGTCAGGCTCCTGACATGAGTTAGGCCAGTGTTCGCATGTTTACTTTGATGTTCGTTTGCTTTGAGATTCCCACTCCTTGTCCCTTCCCCCTCCCTTTGCTCCGACCTTGGATAGCTAACGAGCAATGCCGTGTTTAGGCTCCTGTCTCCCTCCTTCCTCCCATGCCCCGTTATCTATCTGTTTCCCAGGCCGTTTGAACCTGCAGCTGTGATGTAATCATGTAACCATGCTTTAAGTTATGCCTTGTAGCCTTGCCCGTCATTAGCAGCTTTGAAACTGCAAGTTGCCTTAGCTTGACCTGATGCTTCTACAATAACGTTTACCTGCTTCTGACTTGGCTGTTTGAGCTAGCAACTTTTTGGGAATTGCCCAGGTTGGCTGGAGAACCTGACAATTTCCCCAGTTTGGAACCTTATCAAAAGCCTTACTGAATCTAGATAAACTATGTCTACAGCATTCCCCTGATCCAGCAAGGTAGGAACTTTGTCAAAAAAGGAGATAAGATTAGTCTGACATGACTTGTTTTCAAGAAACTCGTGCTGGCTCCTAGTGATTAGATCCATCCTTTCTAAATGCTCAAGGACTGAGTATTTGATGATTTGTTCAAAAGCTTTTCCCGGTATAGAAGTCAAGCTGATGGGTCGGTAGTTACCCAGATCCTCCTTTTCCCCCTTCTTGAGGATGGCGACAACATTTGCCCACCTCTAATCTTCTGGCACCTTACCTGTTCTCCAAGACTTCTCAAAAATAATGGACAGAGGCTCAGAAATTACATTTGCAAGTTCTTTGAGTACCCTTGGATGCAATTCATCTGGTCCTGAGGACTTTGTTTCATTTAAAGAAACTAGGTGTTTGTGCACTACCCCAATGCCAATCCTTGGCTGCAAATCCCTTCCCTCATCATGTGTTCTGTTCATGCCATGTTGAGCACTGCTTCCCTCACAAGAAAAGACTGAGGAAAAGTAGGAATTGAGGAGTTCTGCCCTCTCTTCATCTCCTGTTACACTTTCCGGTCCCCACAATGGGCTTATCTTGTCCTTGTTCTTATTCTTACTCTGTACATAGGAAAAGAACCCTTTTTTGTTGCGTTCAGCATCTCTTGCTAGCCTAAGCTCATAACACTCTCCCTACAAGCACTAATTATTTGTTTATAATCCTCTTTGGTTATAAGGCCCTCCTTCTACTTCCTAAAGGAGTCTTTTTTATTTCTCAACTCTTTAAAAAGCTGTTTATGGAGCTACCCTGGCCTCTTTAGGCTCCTCCCATTTTTCCTTCTCATAGGAATGGTTTGGGATTGCGCCTTCAGTATTTCATTTTTGAAGAAACTCCCATCCTTCTTGAACTCCCTTCTCCTTAAGCATTTCTGACCATGGGATTCTACCCAGCATAAGTTTAAGTTTGTTAAAATTAGCTCACCTAAAGTCCAACCTACATGTCTGACTACGTCCAATTTTTCCTTTCCCCAAGATTGTAAATTCCAAGATTACATGGTCACTACTACCCAAGGTGCCTACTACTTTAACCTCATCAACCAGTTCTTCTCTGTTGATGAGAATCAAGTCTAAGATAGCAGATCCCCCTGTTTCCCTGTCCACTTTCTCGATAATGAAATTGTCAGCAAGGCAAGTCAGGAATTTATTGGATCATGCATTTTTAGCAGAGTTGGACTTCCAACAGATATCTGGCTAATTAAAATCTCCCATGACCACCACGTCCCGTCTCTTTGAGAACGTTGTAATCTGTTCTAGGAGTGTCTCATCCAATCACTTTTCTTCAGGGCAAGAGAGTAGAGGAAGTGGTTTGGCAATGGCGACAGTCCAATCATTGAAAAGTGGCCTGGAGGTGGGTGGGAATGGCCAAGATTAAGAAAACCGACAGAAACGTTATGCATAAGGAAAAAGGTGACTCAAAATCAGCTTCCAGAAAAAGATCAGGCTAAAAGTGGTCTCAAAAGTACTGGAACCCCCCCCCCCCCTCCAAGGAAATAAAAAAGTGAAAACTAAAGGCGCAAACATAGATGTGGAAATCACAATATAAACCGAAACAGTCTGAGGCCAGAACCAATGGGGGGGGGGGCAATATGCAGAAATGCCCTGGATATCACACTCATGGACATCCACCAAGTTGATGACTCAGTGTTTGAAAACATTCTGAATTTAAGACTGTGATTACTGAGGAGGTTGAGGGATACCAGGTTTCTCCTGATTCATTAGTCCTTGACCCTGTCATGACTCCCACCTTCAGGAAACCTGACTGTGTCCTATCTGTGCTCCTAGTCAAGGCTGGTGTTGTACTTGAGGAATGCACACTAGAAGCAGGGGCACATCCTATGTGTGAGGCCCCAGAGGCCACACCAGTGAAGGCCAATGGTGGTGTCCATATCTGTGGTGACTACAAGTGTGCCATAAATACAGCCCTGCAAGCATGCCCGTGTCCAGTTCCACAATCAGGAAGGAAGCCTTTGCCAAACTGGACCCGGCATAAGCTTAGCAGCATCTGTTTGTGGGATAACAGCACCATGGATGCCCAAACCACTGTTACTCTCCCCATGGAATGTAGGGAGCCTCTGCCTGGCCTTTTGTGTGACGTTATCCAGAGGCTCATAGAAAACAACTGCAGCCCACAGGTGGTGTGACAGTCCTGTGACACCAGGAGGAGGAGCCAGAGCCTCTGAACCTGCCTGTGCTAAAATGGAACCCCCCCCCCAAAGCAACCTTGCTTTGCCAACCTGCTACTCCTCTCAGTTCACATGCAAAGGGAGGCAGGAGGCTCTACAGATGTGTACAGGCAGCAGGGCCTTCTGAAAAGCAGCAACAACTGGGGGTCTCCCAAGGCTCACCACTTGATAAGGCCCCGGGGGGCACGTCAGCCCACTATGCTGCAGACACAATCAGGATCGGGCCTTCATGGCCTTTTCAAATGACTTTAAAATGGTGGTGGAATTCTCATGGCCACCAAAAGGACTCTGTCACGTCTCGTTTGTCCCTCAGAGTCTGGTCCTGCTCCTCTTTCCTGTCCTGATGTGTTCACTTGGATTGGTTTTCAGCCCAATTGTTCTGCATCTGATGTTGCCTGATTATTAGATTGAAACAACTACCTACCAGACTCATCTCTTCCTCAGTTGTACCAATTAAGGCAGAATTGAATAATGCCATGAGAAAAATGGGTTAGGAGTAAGACGACTTGATTTCATTTTCTTTCTTCTTGTGGCTGCTGTTTGAGCACTTGTTTTCTCAGTTCTTTCCCAAACTCTTTGTTCTCTTTTAGAGGTTTGACCCTGCTGCTCCTCAAAACTCTTGTACCCACTGCCCCCCTTAGTAGAGCCATGTGCAGCAAGGCCTCCTACCACCACTGCAGTCTGTCTCTCCCATGGCGGGGTGGAGGGGATAGACCACTATATTGAGAGCCAGTGTGGTTGTAGTGGTTAAGAGTGGTGGTTTGGAGTGATCTCCAGCTAGTACCTGGAGGTTGGCAACCCGACCTCTCGTTCCCCCCTCCCTTTTGCAGGAAACACAAATGAGCCACAGGCAGGAAGCAGGAAATAAGCCTCCCAAATAGGGTTGCCAACCTCCAGGTAGCACCTGGAGATCACCCATAATCTCCCATTGTGGTTCCCACACTTCAGAGATCAGTTCACCTGGCGAAAATTGCTGCTTTGGAGGGTGGACAGACACTAATCTGGAGAACCGGGATTGATTCCCCACTCCTCCACACGAGCAGCAGATGCTAATCTGGTGAACCAGGTTGGTTTCCCCACTCCTACACATGAAGCCAGCTGGGTGACCTTGGGCTAGTCACACTCTCTCAGCCTCACCTACCTCACAGGATGTCTGTTGTGGGGAGGGAAAGAGAAGGTGATTGTAAGCCAGTTTGATTCTCTCTTAAATGGTAGAGAAAGTCGGCATATAAAAACCAGCTCTTCTTCTTAAATGCTATTTCCATAAATGTAACTCAGAATACAGAAGAGGGTGGTTTATGTCTTGGATTACATTGAGGGGCCCTGTCATCAGGCTCTGCAAAAACCAGTGTCGCAGTGCTGTTTGTGTTTCTCTTTGTATATCTCAGATTGATGTCAAGGCTGTTTCGAGTGGCCAAAATATCAGCTTCATGTGCTCAAGAGGAGCAATAAAGACACCCCCCCACACACAAAATAATTTGGACAGGCAGAGTCATTTTGTCTAACTAAAGCGAAGAGTTTGGCATCCTTGCTGGCAGCAGTTTTAGTCTCAAGGCAGCCTATAGACACAGCAAGGTCAATCCCAAGGAATGTTTTTTCTCAAGTAAATGAATGAGAAGATCCAGCGCAGTGGTAGGGAAAGCAAATAATAAGTCTAGAAAAACAACATCAGTAGAAAGTGTCTTTGCTCACAAGCCAATTCTTGACAGTTCTGTGTTATCCATATCTTAGGCTGCTTTGGCAGGGATGATGGGAGAAGGTGCTCTTAATACTCAGCCCCCCCCCCACACACACACCATTTCAGGGAAGCTTCCTTCAGACCTATACTAAAAGAAGAGCTTAAGAAACCCATTTCTGCCTTTCAGGCTCCATGACTTTCAGAGTGTCACGTGAAAGGCACCTGTTCCACGCTATACAAAGACCTGTCCTAGGGAAAGATCTCCACACTCAAAGGACAATTTAGTGAAGAACGTCCTGGTCTCCGCCAATGGTGATGCATTGTAAGGAGGGATCTGCACAGCTCCTTATTTCTGTTCTGGCAGTTTAATTTTCTTTGGATGCCCTTGCAGCTTGTGGGCATCACCTAGGTCACCCTCCTCTAATTTGATTTTTGGTTCACTCTCCCTTAGGGCATCAGGGATCTTCTCTAGGGTTGCTGACTTTCAGGCGGTGGCTGGAGATATCTCGCTATTACAACCGATCTCCAGGTGACAGAGATCAGTTCCCTTGGATAAAAATGGCTGCATTGTACCCTGCTGATGTACCCCTCCCCTCCTCTCCCCAAACCCTGCCCTTCTTAGGCCCCACCCCCCACCCCACCCCCCAAAATCCAAGTATTTCCCAACCTGGAGCTGGCAACTAGGGCTGTTGATTCGGTTCGTCCCGAACTGAAAAACAGCCGAATTTCCCCTGATTCGGTGGTTTTTAGTTCGGGACGAACCGAACTCAAAAATGGCGGGCAACCAGGGAGCCGAATTCAGCGAGTTCGGGAGTTCACGAATAAATCCGGCCAATTCGAGGCTGTCAGTAAGCAGCATAACCGTCAGTAAGCAGCATTCTCCTCCCCCGGCCAATCGGTGGCCAAGCTGGGTCTTCTTCTGGCCAATCAGTCAGGATTGAGTACTGGAGGAATCAGCTGATGTGCGGCCCGGCTGGGGAGAGAGAGAGGGAAATCCGTGTGTGTGTGTGGGGGGGTGCTTGTGCACATTCACTCCTTTCTGTGGCTGCAGGGGGCGTATTTTTTGGGGTACAGACACAAAACTTTCAGCAGAGATTCAGACAAGCCTTCTTAAGAGACCCCCCAAGTTTTGAAAACATTGGGTCAGGGAGTCCCGAGATATGGGCTCCCCCCTTTTTTCTTTCCATGGCTGCAGGGGGCGCATTTTTGGGGGTACAGACCCCAAACTTTCAGTGGAGCTTCAGGTGAGCCTTTTTAAGATACCCCCCCAAGTTTTGTAAACATTGGGTCAGGGGGTCTCGAGATATGGGCTCCACCGCTTTTCCCTCCCCCCTTTTCCATTTCCGTGGCTGCAGGGGGTGCTTTTTTTGGGATACAGCCGCCAAACTGTCAGCATAACTTCAGACAATCCTTCTTAAGATACCACCCAAGTTTTGTAAAGATGGGTTCAGTGGGGGCAGAAATATCGGCTCCCCCCTTTTCTCTTTCCGTGGCTGAAGGGGGCGCATTTTTGGGGGTGCAGATCCCAAACTTTGAGCGGACCTTCAGACAAGCCTTCTTAAGAGACCACCCAAGTTTTGTAAACATTGGGTCAGGGGGTCCCGAGATATGGGCTTTCCCCTTTCCCCTTTTCCCTGTTGGGATGAATGGATCAGTATGCATCTCCAGAGCAAAATGTCCCGTGCCTAAATGGAATCATCTTGGATTACCGAGTCCTCCTCAGCCCCTCCTGATAGAACAGAAGACAGCCACAGTAAGACCCCTTTGGAGGCTTTAATCTATAATTTTTCTCCTGTGTGTGTGTGGGGGGGGAAGCAGAGTCTGTGTGTGTGGGGGGAGGGAGCAGTTTCTGTGGGTGGGTGGGGGGAAGCCAAAGGGGGCTTTTGCCGGTTCTGCCTGGGGTGTGTATTCCCCCTCGAGTCTCTCTCCCTGGTTTGAGGGGGGGTTTCAGTTGTGTGTCTTCAGGTTTTCCCTCATTCATAAGAGCGGTTAGGTCTATTTGGATGCTTGCTCAAAACTTGTTTTCAAATGGTGACTTAAAGAATGCATTTGGAGTCCGATGCAAAAGGGGAAATTCCACCCCTGCTCATTATGCATAGCTAGCTGCCTCTGTCTCTTTCCATGGTTTGCAAACTCCCAGGTGTCAGGTGTTGCTTTGCACAGTTGCAAAGGTGTTGCTTACAAGGTTGTGTTGCTTTTGCAGTCGTGTTGCTTGCAGTTGTGTTGCAATGCTTTGCAAACTTATCAGCTGTTTGTCGGGGCTGGGAGCTTTGTGCGTGGGCGGCAAGCTCTGCTCAGAGATGCACATTAAGGGTGGGGGGACCCCTTTCAGGGCCCATATCTCAGCCCCCCCTGACTCAATCTTTACAAAACTTGGGGGGTCTTTCAAGAAGCGTTCTTTGAAGCTCCGCTCAAAGTTTGGGACCTCTACCCCCAAAAATGCCCCCCCCCAGAGCCGCGGAAAGGTGCGGTTGTGTTTTTAATGGCTTTATTTGGCTGAATTGTTTTCCCGAACTTTGAATTCCCGCCGAATTGCACGGACCCGAAGCGGGGGAGTTCGGACTTCGGCATATCCCGAATCTAAACGGGCCGAATTCAGCCGAATCCGAACTATACCGAATTTTTTTTAATTCAACAGCCCTACTGGCAACCCTATTCACAGCCTAGAGTGACCATGGGGCATCCTGACTTTTAGTTCATCAGCAGACTTTCCAGTCCCTAGGCCAGTGGCCAGTCCAGACAACCCAAACATGCTGGCCATAGAGAGAGTTTTTAAGAGAAGGGAGATGGAATAACAGAAAGACAATTCCCCTTGGTGTAGACCCATACAAATATCTTGTTCCACAGGCATTTCTGGTCAAACAAGGTTTGCAGATATCTGAAACATTGTTAAGGCACAGTTGCACTACAAATTTAAATCAGTGTTAGAAGAATAAGAAGAGTTGGTTTTTATATGCTGACTTTCTCTACCACTTAAGGGAGACTCAAACCAGCTTACAATCACCTTCCCTTCCCCTCCCCACAACAGACACCTTGTGAGGTGGGTGGGGCTGAGAGAGTGTGACTGACCCAGCTGGCTTTGTGTGTAGGCGTGGGGAAACAAATCCAGTTCACCAGATTAGCCTCCTCCGCTTATCTGGAGGAGTGGGGAATCAAACTTGGTTCTCCAGATCAGATTCCACCACTCCAAACCACTGTTCTTAACCACTACACCACGCTGGCTCAAGATTAATGCTCAGAGCTGCCCTAGAAGTCCTTATAATTTGAAAAAGAATGCTCATGATTCTTTGCCCTCTGAGCACAACAACTTATAGGAGTATGTTTTATATCAGTCATTTCATTCATTATCATTTAATTTGTTATTGCATTCATTCACTTTTGGTTTTGTTCCCTATTCATTTCAATTGGAAGCACATGTCAAGCTTTTTTGTTTGCAGGAACTGCATGCTTCACTACAGAAATCTTCCCTGCCAAATTTTCCGCTGATAGGATAAAGTGTCTCAGCTTTATAGGGAATTAAAAGGACCACATGTTAAAGTGTGAGGAGGAAAGTTCTAAGCACGACAAGGAAGGCAGGCAGTGTAATGGAGCAGGAATCAGCTTGCATTTTTCACACAAAGGCAGGCAGGCAGCACTGCAGAGGAGGCCCAAGGCAGGCTCTTTGCTTGTACCCCCAGAAAGACAGGCAGAAGAGCAGAGAGGGCAGAACTAGGCTTCCTATTTAACCTGCTTGGAGTGGGAAATTAGTCTCACCCTCAACTCCAATTTCCTGCCCTTGAATAACTGAGAAGGAAAAAAATAGCCTCCACACAATGCCACTGTAGAATTCCCCTTAGTCTCTATGGGAAAGACAACAGAGACATACAGCCCATTCCTGAGCTGACGGCGTGCGGCGCCTGTTCCTGAGCCAACTCGCGCACGCCACGGGAAAGAAAAAAAGCCTTTTCAAGAGCCCCATTGAAAACAGCTGCGCCTGCTCTAAAGCTGGAAGGTTGAGGTCAAAGCTGGAAGCTGGAAGGTTGAGGTCAAAGGCTCCTCCTTGGGGTAGAAGAATGACATGCATTTTCTCACCCTCTTTACTCATGGCTATCTGTTCCTAACTACTTTGGACAGATTGGGTACAATACTTGCTGCCTCCACCTCTGGTCATTTGCAATGCATCCTTTTTCTTAGTCTGAGATGTGTGTAAACACCCCCAGCAGAGTTTTAAAACTTTTATTAAAAGATGGCAGTCAAAACAAAGAGATGACTGGTGCAAGAGAGCAGATTACTTCCCTAATGAGAATGGGTTACTTAATATTAACCAACATGCTAGAGTTGGTAGATGAGGTGAAGGTGGTGGGGACTTCAGGGGGAAGTGACCATGTCCTCCTAGAATTCATTTTGCTGTTGGGACAGACATGTATGTGAGATGTTAGTACGACAGACTAATGAACTCAGAGGCATGATGACAGTCATTCCATAGTAAGAATGCTGGAAGGGAGAGGAGCAAGTGAAGGGTGGGTTCTCCTAAAACAAGAGCTCTTGCAAGCTCAAGCCATCACTATTCCAGTCAGACAGAAATGTGATAGAGAATTCATTACAACTGAACTTTTCTTGCTTTTTTTCTGCAAAACATCTCACAGCATTGTCATAATTAACATTATTTACTTTCGACAGACAATATAGCCAGGCTTGATAAACATTGGCAGGATCGCGCCCTTAAATATCAAAGGCCTCAAAGAGAAAGAATTTGTTATCTTTGGCTTGTTACCAAGGAAAAAAGATGACTGGCTGCCCATTCCTGAGGGGAGGGGAGAGAAACGTGTCAGCAGGGAGTGGCGTAGCCATGCTGCCTTCACAGAGGCCTCGAGGATGGAATAAAGATGAAAAACTACATTTAAAAATAGAAAATTGAAAAGTAGCCCCACTGCCTTTAGCAGGGCTATGCCAGCAAAATAGCATAAGGGGGCATTCCTAAAGGCAGCTCCACCCCCAGGAACACCTCCCAGGATGCTGGCATGGAGAGCTGTGCCAGGACTATGCCATCAGAGAGGCTGTGCTGCTGTCCCAGTGCAGCCCTGCCACGTCACTCTCCAGCGACATACATACATAAATATTCAGACAAAGCCCTGTGGAAACTAAAGAACAAATTGCAGCTGATATAAAATACCATTGTCCCTGCCCATACCTCTTACAAAACTGTCATTTTAAAATGTCTTCGAGTGACACAGTGTTTACAGGATAGGGCAGTGTATAGCTTGGCACCAATTAATTACTTACAAATAAAATACCACAAAATCTTCCCCCTGGAAGAGATCCTAGTGGATTTCAGTGACACCTCTCGAAAGTAAAACAAAACAAAAACTCTGACCCATGAGCTTTCAGCATGCATTTCTAACCTACGCTGGGTTAAATCCTACAGCTCCCTATAGGACTTCCTCCCAAGTAAATGAGCCCAAGCTTTCAGCCGTAGGCGGGTCGTTTCGGAAGCAAGCCTGGCTGAGTTCAGCGGGGCTTGCAAAGAAGCGAGCCTCGGATGACAACCTTTAACGGCTGTCACTGGAAATCCTTTCATTTGTCTTTTAATCACGAAGATCACTCGTTTGTCTGCAAACTTCCCCCCTCCCTGGGACAACACGCCCTGTCTTTAACTGGGAGACCAAAAAGGTCTAAAGAGAAGATTCCGCCTCCCTTACACACTCCCATACCCTGTTTCCCTGGCTCTGGTGCTTTTTTGCACATTGCCTGGCGAAATGGCTCCAAATGTAAAACTGCATTGAATTTCCTTCCAGTGGGTGCCAGTGGCCCCATCAGCAGAGCCTCTGCAATTGCTCCAGTAAGAAGGGGCCACATTTCCGTCCCCTTTTGCTCTTCCCCCTTTTCTCTCCCCTTCCTCCCCTCCACTTTTCTCAGAAATGTTGCTCTTTCTCTTAAGCATTTCCATCAATTTTCAAAACAAATGGGAGACTCCCCGCCCACTGGGTTCAGCTGAGGGGTTACACAGGATTCCCCTGCCAGCCACTGCTTCAGATGAGCCTCAGGACAGCATCAACATTGCTGAGAAACATGTCTAAATGGGCATTGCTTTGGCTGTTCAGGCACCAGAGGATGGAGATGAAGGCAACACATGACTGTCTAATCCCATGGAACTTTATGGAAGTAGGGGAGAAAACCCGCTTATGTAGCAGGTGAGTAGCAGGACCCTGAAATCAGATCCTTTCCTAGCCAAGAGGATGCCTTGATGAAGAAATTTATTTCTGCATGTTTTGTAAATTTATTTGCAAAGGGCATATTCAAATATCATGAGATGAGCTTTACTCAGTCCTCATCTTGAGCTTGTGAAGTAGTAGTGCCTTGTTTCCCATTCAGGAGCATGAGGTGTTCTGAGTAATTGTGAAATTGCACAAGTAATTGTGTATGTTCAGCCTTAATTGCTCAACAATTTATATATCAAGTTGTGACTTTTTCTGTAACATTTCTGCGTAACAGTGAAAACTGATTTTCCACTGTTTGAGCAAAAAAGTGCCTCCTCATAGAGAGGCTGAGATGTCTGAAGCTCTGCCAGTGAGGAAGGGAAGGGAGCAGAGCTTGGGGGGGGGGGTGGAGCCCTGCATGCAGAAGGTCAGCCCTCAGCACTTACAATTCCAAGGGACACGGGGGGAGAGGCCTCAATCCCATTCCCCGAGGAACTGCTGCCAGTCTGAATTCACTATTGTGGGCTGGTCAGTTGTCTACTCAGTCAACAACAACTGTAAGTATTCAAAGGATCCTTTGAGAATAGAGTTGTCAGCTCTGGGTTGGGAAATACCTGGAGATTTTGGGGCGGAGCCTGAGAAGGGCGGGATTTGGGGAGGGATTTCAATGCCATAGCGTCCAATTGCCAAAGCAGCCATTTTCTCCAGGTGAACTATCGGCTGGAGATCAGTTGTAATAGCAGGATAGTTGTAATAGTTTCCTGGCATGGAGAAACCATGGTCTCCCCCGCACTTCTGCTTCCCACATTCTCAGGCCAGGTAATTGTCAAGTCCATGTTGGGAAATTCCTGGAGATTTGGGGGTAGGGATGCCAACCTTCGGGTACCAGCTAGAGATCTCCTGCTCTTACAACTGATCTCCAGACGATAGAGATCAGTTCACCCGGAGAAAATGGCTGCATTGGCAATTGGACTCTATGACATTGAAGTTCTTCCCCTCCCCAAATCCTGCCTTCGTCAGGCTCTGCCCCAAAAATCTCCAGGCATTTCCAAACCCGGAGCTGGCAACCCTATTTGAGGGTGGAGCCTGAGGAAGGTGGGGTTTGGAGAGGGATCATAGAGTCCACCCTCTGAAGCGGTAATTTTTCTGCAGTGGAACTGACCTCTCTGGTCAGGAGATGAGTTATTCTGGGAGGCCTCCAGGCTGCCCTGGGGGTGTGCGACCCCTGCTCAGATAAAGAGTCTGAGGGTCTTGGCCTGCTCATGGTCCACAGGCCCAATCCAGGCCAGGAATACAGAGGAGTCCACCATGTTGATTGGTTTGTTTTCTATCCCCTCTCCTCACCTAAGTCACTGACAGCAGTTTGCAGATAGTTACAAGAACATAACACAGTTAAAAATGCAAGCATAAAATAACCTCTGATTAAAAAAGCAGCTGCAACAGTGCATTTCTTAGCAACCTCAGAATAATAGGAATAAAACAAACACCAAAACAAGCAATAACATAAAAGATGAAAAGGGATTTTAAATGACACATTAAATTATTTTAAGGTACAACAGCCTATTGCTTCACCTTGTTCCTGGGGCTGCCACATCTCATCTGGAACTGGCCCTTGAAACAGGGTTGCCATCCTCCAGGTACTAGATCTCCTGCTATAACAACCAATCTCCAGCTGATAGAGATCAGCTCACCTGGAGAAAATGGCCGCTTTGACAATTGGACGCTATGGCATTGAAATCCCTCCCCTCCCCAAACCCTGCCCTTCTCAGGCTCTGCCCCCAAAATCCCCAGGTATTTCCCAACCTGGAGCTGGCAACCCTACCTTGAAATCTCTCCAGCTGACCTGCCCGGCTGGCTCTTTTGGCTGAGCTGCCGGCAGAGCTCAAGGGGTGCTACAGAGCTTGGGCAGAGGAAGGTGTGGCAGGTTTTGGGAGTGAAGGGCTGTGCTCTCTTTCATCAATAGGCTACAACCCTAAGGAGACTTTGCCAAGAGTAAGCCCCACTGAATGACATGGGACTTACTTCTGAGGAGAGCTGCTGAGGATTGCTCACTGAAAGTCCCAAGAGGGTGGCAGGAGGCGATCTAGCTCACTCCCACCAGAGGCTGTTGTGTGGATGCCAGTAGGGGCCACTCCAAATGTGCACCTTCAGAACTGGGTGCCAGGCTAATGTGCAGCCACTGGATTTTTGTTCTCCAAAACCTTTCATGTTTTGTCCTGTATTTTGTGACTGGTTATATTACACACATGAATTATACAATATAATTAAAACATGCTGTTGAGGCCAGGTGCCTCTGGGCAGCAGCTGCGGTGTTTAGAAGTCATCAGAAAGAATGCTAATGATAACAGGGCAAGAGTAATTATTATAATTTCCCCAGCTCTTTAATAAGCAGCTAATGATAATAATAGTACAACATATATTCACTTAGGCGTACTCCCATGGGGTGCCAGGCACTGGAGAGCCAGTCAGCCAGCCCCGTCCGCTGGATGGATTTTCTCTTTGGAGGCTGCATGTGCTGCTCACGCTGCCGATGTTGTACATCTTGCCAAGAAGATGTTTCACTGCTTTTTTTCCCTTCATTTTCTTTTAATTAAAAAAATATTCAGTAAAATGAAAGTTGGATACAAAGCTTTACAAGTTCATCTTCAGTTCTATAAACAAACCATACAGATATTATTAGGTTCAAGTCGCCATGGTCAGAATACCTTCAATTTATCAAACGTATCTAACTCTTTACCAAGTAACAGACAGGATATCTCCAGCTATAACCTGGAGGTTGGCAACCATAGGGCCCCACCATCTCTTCAGAGAGCCCATTCCACAGAGCTGGAGCCACTGTGGAAAAGGCCCAGCTCTGGTCAATGCCAGATGGGCCACCCTAAGTGGTTTGATTGCCTGATGACCATAACTGGCGCACAGGGACATATGGAAGGAAGGCAGTCCTTCAAATTTGATTTCAAATTGTGAGCAGTACCTTCATGTGGTCAAAAGTTTTGATTTTATCAAACTCTCAAAATTATTCTAAAGGGTACTGTAATTTTTTGCTACGTATGCCCCAAGACAACTGCATTACAAAAAGAGATACTTCCTCAGTCCTTGACACTGTTGGTGTCGCGCTCATGAGGAAGCTGCCAGGCCGGTCCCTGTAGCATTCTAGCCTGGCCCAATGGTGACTGTCTGGCTCTCAAGAAATCTGACGCAAACTGAATGCACCTCTCTTCCACCAATGTCTTAAATTTCATTCTCAAACCATGACTCGGCCTCCCTGCACAATGCATGTTTTTCACATTACCAATTGTGACTATTGCTTGATATGCAACATTACAGAACTGGGTGTTTAAAATGATGTCCAGCAGCAATTGCCACTTCATTGGGGCTGGTGGAAAAAGGGTTGCCAGAGAAATCTGATTTGCTTGTTACGGGAGTTCATAGTTATAGAAAAATATCAGTCATATCTTTTTCAAAATCTGCTCTTTTTCAAAATCTGCTCTATCATAATCATGTGATAAATATCTAGATAATTAATTTGTTCATAATAAATATGAGATAAACATAAGTGCAAATAAGCCAATCAGCATGTGCATATGAGTTATATCTGATATAGCAAGATAAGGACAATCTCAACTCTTAACCTCCATTAAAAAGCAATCAATTTAACTTTTCTGTAACTGCTTCAATTAACTGTCCGAGATTAAAGTAGCTCTAAGCAAACAAGGTTCACTAACAGCTGAAAAGTGCTTAATCTCTTGGTTAACTTGCAAACTCAGCTAGAAAAGTGTATAGATGCCATATCTACCACTATGGTGGCTGAGGCTTGTCAGGACTCCTTTCTGTATGCCAAGTTTGGTGGCAAAATTATCACCACTACCTCAACCTTCCTCATCTGCAGTTCTTCATGTTGCCATTTCTGTTTCCCTGATTATCACATCACAGCAACTATCCTTCCATGGCCTGCTCTTGAAAGCTTGGCTGCTGCCTTTCCATCAGCAGTGAATTTCCTGCTTTCCTTCCCAGACTCCTATGGAGATCTATATTTGTGCAGCAGCTGAGTGGATCAAGCTCTTCTCTTCTGTTTTCAGCAAAAGTGTCTCAGCCTGGAATGAATTTGATGCAGTAAAAACATTGAATGTTCTTCTCTTTCAAGAGTGATTTGAATTTCACTTGCAGACCAGGAGCCTCAGTCTGCTTGCATAATACATTTTCCCCCCTTCACACAAGCAACGCTGACCATTCTTAGATACACATAATTGCATGGGAACTGGGCATACAGCACTTGCCACAGCATTGGGCAGCTGGTAAAATGCCATTGTAACGAATGGAATGTCAGTTGGCCATTGCTATGATTGTCTAGTTCACGAGCTAACTTTACCCATATGAAGAAATGACCATGAAAGGATGGGGTGGCTTCTATGGAGAAAAGTGGATCATGTGTGGTAAAATGACCCCTCAGGCCCTTGTTTTTACCCCAAAGAATGAGAGATTCACTCAGCTGGCCCAGGCTTCAACCTACTAGATAGGGTTCCCAATTGCCTGCCAACTCACCAGGCTGCCCACTGACCCTCTGCTGGCTGGCGGGTGGGTTACACAGGAAGTGCCGGTGACGCTCTAGCAATCTCCCCCAAAACTTGATGGTTTCCAGAATCATGATGAGCGTGCACGTGCAGGAGGAGCTACCCCTCGTGGCCACATGGATGAAGCTCCCATTGGAGGCCAGGTAGGACCTGGCAACCCTACTACTAGACCACTGTAGTGAAATGTAATCTTAAGAGATTGGAACAGGGGAGGAGCAACTAATAGGAAACAGGAAGTTACAAGGAGACTGAGAGAGAGAGAGCAAGCAGGCACTAGGGAGGAACTGTTGACTGTTCTTTGTGTTATAGAAGTTCAATAAATACTTTGTCGTACCAATACAATCCAACTAGGCAGGCCTCTCTCTGTTTATCCTTTAGTAAGCATGCTGAGGCAGCAGGCCTGTGAGAGTTAAAAATTGAAAATTATTATTAAAAAGCTCCAAAATCCGAGGGCCTCTGGAGAGATATATTTAGAAGTTAGAGACAGACAGAAAAAGAATTCAAGGAGAGATAGCTATACAATACTGTTTGTTCATCTCAAGGCTGGCCAGGGTTGTAATAAACAGACAAAGGCGCCAGGGTGGCTGGGATGTTAAGGGAGGGAAAGATTAATTGTAACTAGATAGAAATACCAGGTGCACTAACAATAACTCTAAACAAGTATTATCTAGACCAATGAAATTATTTTTATATTTCTGTAAACCAATGATTTTCCTTATGTTGTAACCCAATAAGATTATTCTGATTTTTATTATAAACCAATGAAATCATCCCCTAGAACTCTGAGCCAATGACAAGTTATTATGTAATATGCATAGTTAGAATATTATAATGAGCTAATTAAGAAGTTGTAAAAGTCTAAACCCACTTTTGCAAGGGGCTTCAAACTCTTTTTTAATGCTTATGAAAGCAGAGTTTGCAGACTAAACAGCTGTTTAAAATAAACAACCTTTTGTTCCAGAAACTGGTTTTGGGTCTTTGTGTTTGAAATCCAACTCCTGAAATCTTGCTGCATCATTTGGGGGCTCGTCCGGGATTTTTGACCCTGGGTAGGAGATGGATTGATCAAGCACAAACGAGATTTGCATCTCTCAGGTTTGTTGACATCGGCTGTGGAGCCCTGGGGCCTTCGGCTGTGGAGCCCATCGGCTGTCAAGGCGCCTTTTGACAGTTTCAGTTGAGGGAGGGCCGTTCTTGAGTGCTTGGGCTCTTGTCAGCGGCTACAACGGCTTCTTGAACCCTGCAGCCTCTGGAAGTTGGTCTTGGGACATATTGAAAACAGGTGGAGTATAAACAGATCCGGTTTTTAGTTTAAGTCCTCTGTTTAATTGGAGGACTGGGGGGGCCCCTGATCAGTCCCCCGTTTTTCCCTTAGTATGTCAGAAAATGGTTGCTGGCTGAAAACGGAAAAGCTCTGGGTGTTGTATCTGAGGTGTGCTTTGTGTGGAGTTGTGTGTGTGCGCACAGTCGCAAGGGAATTAGGTGTTTAAAGGCAGTTGGCTTTTAGGCTCTCTGTGTGGGAAAAAGCCACCACTCTGTTTGCTCAAAGTGCCGGGGTTGCTTGAGCAACAAACGCTGTCAGCGGAAGAGAGGAGAGAGATTCATCTTTTCCCTCCCTCTTTCTCACTCTCATCTCCTGGAGCAGGACCTGAGAGTGTATGGAGGGGGGTAGGGGGTGAAATGTTGCTGGGATATTGAAGCTCCTTTTGTTATTTAAATGCTGCCCTGCTGAAGTTAGTTGCAGCCATTAAGTTTCATTGCGCTTCTTTGAAGGAACCGGTTTCTCCCACTAGCCAGCCAGCTAAAAAGTAAAGTTTTTCCCCTCCTGCTAGATTCCAGTGCGCTTGTAAAATCACTAATCTAACTGGCTTTTGTTTTTATTTTTTCCTTCTGGGGAAACAGGTTATTCTGTTTTTCAAAATATCTGTATGTTGTCCTGAAAGTGTTCTATTCTCTTAGGTGTAAACAACTAGACTGTGTTCAAAGTTTTGCTCTCTCTCTCTTTCCTTTGGAAAGCCTCGGTTTCTGTGGGGCTGTTTGTAAATTCAGCAGACTTTCCCAAGGATAAACAGGGTGTTTTTTTTTAAATCAGTCTCTCTCCTTCTTTCCCTCCTCTTTCCTAGAAGCTGTTAGGAAAGAGGCTCATGAATGTTCTAAATTTTGTCTGTTTATTTCCCTTATTATAAAAGACGTCTTTTGGCTGCATATGTAAATTACTGGAGCGGGAAGCAGAAGAAGGGGGCAGGCAATTGCCTTTGACTATCCCTTCCTTTTAAAATTATATCCTACCATAGCAGTGAGTCATTTATATTGCTAGGAGGCTACATTAAAAATTATTTGAGGTTCTTTGGTTTGAAAATAGAGGCTAAGAGTTTAAAAAAAAGGAAAGAGAAAACTTCTGTTTGAATTTTTAAACTGCAAACTGGGTGGAGTACTGAGTGCTTTTATTCTGTATAATTGAAGATTTCTGTTAAAGTGCCTGTTGAGTTGTCTCAGATAAAAGAAGAGAAAATATGGGGGGCCAAGAATCTAAAAATAAATTGCCACTTGAATGGGTTTTAGATAATTTTAATAAGGTTTACAAAAATTATCCTGATTGTAATTCAAAAAAGGTTCTTTGTGAAACAGACTGGTTGTCATTTGATGCCGACTGGCCCCCAGGGGGAAGTTTTGACCCTGTCTTGGTGTGAAAAATGTATCATAATGTAAGCGCTAGTCCTGCGGCAAACCCATAAACAGACTCCAGCAGATGGCAAGTCCACGAAAGCAGTTTTATTGATTAAGCACGACAGGTTACAGAAGTCATATTCAAGATGTTACTAGTGAAAGGCTAAGGGAAAGCATTTGGCATATATACAAAGCAATAAGAGATAACCAGTAACCCTGGCAACCCCCCTCCCAGTGGCAGAAAGGAGAACTTGGCAATTCCCACACTGAAGGAATCTATGAAGTCTAAACACGGGGCTCGGAGTGGTGATCTAATCTGGCCTTGGAGAGAACTGCAAAACAACACCTGGGAGCTCAACCATGAATTGTCTTCATGGCCTGCTCCTGACATTCTGCCCCCCTAAAGATCCCCCCTCACCTTCCCTGAGGGTTTGTGAGGATAGGCAGAATGGAATTCTTGCACCAGGCGGGGGGCGGAGACGTCATAGGCATGCACCCATTCACCTTGGGCAGGACCAAAATGTTTCCAGCGAACCAGGTATTGAAGGGCCCTGTAACGAAAGCCGGAATCCAGTATCTTAGCCACTTCAAAATGTTCTCCCCCCCCCATTTCAGGCACCTCGGGTTGCGGCTCAGGATGCCATCTTTGGGAAGGAACGTACGGTTTTAATAGACTGATATGGAACACAGGATGAATTCTTCGTAGAGACTTGGGCAAGGAGAGTTCTACAGTCACTGGATTGATAACCCGGGAAATGGGGAACGGACCTACGTACTTGGCACTGAGTTTATCACACGGGCGGGTGGATCGTAGGTTCTTGGTGGACAGATAGACGAGATCCCCCACCCTGTACTCCTTACCGGGGGAGCAATGTTTGTCAGCCTGAGCTTTGTACTTTCGTTTGGCTCGCTCCAAATTTTTAACCAGCCATGGCCAGATTGTTTGAATGGAATGCACCCATTCAGCCACATCAGCCCCCCCTCCTCCTCAGACACATCAACATGGCCCACAGGATTAAACTCTTTACCATGAACAATCTGAAACAGGCTGAACCCTGTGGATTGGTGAACTGCATTATTGTAAGCATATTCGGCAAAAGGCAACAGGTTTACCCAGTCATCCTGATGGTAATTGACATAACAGCGCAAATAACATTCCAAGACTGCATTTACCCGTTCGGTTTGACCATTCGTTTGGGGATGGAAGGCACTAGACAGTCCCTGTTCCACACCAACCAGTTTGAGGAAAGCTTTCCAGAATTTGGCCACAAAATTTGAACCCCTGTCCATTACCACCTTGCGCGGGAAAGAATGCAGACGGAAGATATGTGACACAAAGAGGCGGGCCAATTTTGGGGCAGAAGGGATACCTGCGCAGGGCACAAGATGCACCTGCTTTAAAAACAGATCAGTAATCACCCAAAGTGCAGTCTTTCCCCCACTAGGGGGTAGATCCATCACGGAGTCCATTGCAATCACCTCCCAAGGCTTAGATGGGGTCTCTAATGGTTGCAAGAGTCCGGGCGGTTTTCCCTGTGCCTGTTTGGCCACGGCACAGATGGGGCAGCTGTGGATGAAGAAGTCCACATCTGACCGCATGCCCACCCACCAAAATTGCCTCCTAAGTAAATGCAGAGTCTTAAGGAATCCGAAATGGCCAGCAGTCTTGGCACCATGAACCAAACCTAAAACCTCCCCCCCCCGCAACACTTCAGGCACATACAGTTTAGAATCCTTGTACCAAAAATCCCCACTTTTAACTAGTGAGGCTGGAAGGGTCCGCGAGGAAAGTTCCGTTTGATAACTACGAAGAAGAGTGTCTCTGAAGGACTCGGACAGACTTTCCACCCCCTCCGGAGTAGCGCCGGTGGGCGGATGGACCGGGGATGGAGTTGATACCAGAGTGGGGGGCAGTTGAACAGGGTGCTCATGTCCCCATGCCTCGGGAGACACGGCTGTTGATCGCTCCGAGGGAGGAGGCAGCGAGATGGGTGGAGTCACCGGCTCACCCGGGCGAGGGGCATCTGTCCCCTCTAGAAACGGTAGCGGTGGAGAGTGAGTTTGAGAACGGGTTTGCACAGCCAGAGTGGGCACTAGACCCCATTGGGCAGGGGTGAAGAGCGACTCTGTGGGTCGGTCAATCTTGGTGGGATATTGGGGAAGTCTAGAGAGGGCGTCAGCCAGCAGATTTTGCTTTCCTGGTACATGCTTCAGGATGAATCGGAATTGGGCAAAGAAGTCCGCCCAACGCACTTGTTTTGCAGACAGTTTGTGGGCCTCCATTAGGGCGATCAGATTTTTGTGATCGGACCAGACTTCAAAAGGTACTGTGGAACCCTCCAAAAGCTGTCTCCATACTGTCTCCATACTGTCAAGGCATGTTTTACAGCGGCGGCTTCCTTTTCCCAAATAGCCCAATTGAGTTCAGATTGGGTAAACTTTTTGGAAAAATAAGCGCAGGTGTCCATCCTCCCCCCGTTGCAATAGTGCACCCCCCATTGCTACGTCGGAAGCGTCTATGTGAATTATGAACGGATGAGTGCAGTCGGGGTGTTGCAAGACTGGCTCGGAGGTAAAGAGCTGCTTTAGACTATCGAAGGCGGCTTGACATTGGGGGGTCCACTCCACCCGGGCATTGGGTAAAGTGGCCAAATCCCCCTTTCTTCTTAGTTTTAAGGAGATCCGGGATGGGCAGAGCAATCTGAGTGAAATGAGGGAGGAACGCCCTGTAGAAATTTGCAAACCCGAGGAACCTTTGGACTTGTTTGCGAGTAGAGGGTGGTTCCCAACTGAGCACAGCCCGCACCTTTTCTGGATCCATAGTCAGTCCTTGGTGCGAGACGACATATCCTAGGAAAGTTAATTGCTTCCTGTGAAACTTGCACTTAGAAAGTTTGGCATAGAGCTGATGATCCCTAAGACATTGCAACACCTCTCTGACCAAAGCAACATGTTCCTCCATGGTTTTAGAGTAAATAAGAATGTCATCCAAATAAACTACCACTCCTCTGAATAGTGTGAGGTACTACCCTGTTTCTCTTGCTGTTCTGCCCGTACAAGCGGTGGTTCAGACTTTTGCTGGAATATTGGTTCAGGCTTTAGCTGCAGTGTTCTCTGCATAGGCCTCTGTTGGAATGTCCCGACTGCTCTCCTCTCCCCATTCCCCCCTCCCTCCTGACCTTGACTTCTACAGGATTGTGCTAACGAGCTTCCTTAAGATCTTTGATGTCTGTTCCCTAGCCTAGCCTGGTACTGTTATCGTTTCATTCCCAAAACATGTAACTAACACCTGCAATGTAGTACTGTTTATAGTCTTGCCCCTTTGTAATAATCAGCACTTGCAGCTCGGACTGTGTAAGGGCCTAGTTATACCTGATGCTTCTCAATAAACTTACCTGCTTCTGGATGGTTGTCTGAGCGAGTTATTTTATGGGAATTGCCCAAGGGAAAGCCTTACATTGAGCTGCAAGTCTTTTGCCCCAGCTCCTGCTCCTGTACCACGTTTGGACAGCTATGGCAGGAAACGGGGATGACAAGAAGGATGGAGACAACACTGTGCCCGAGAAGCCCGATCCTGACCCTTCGGAAGGGAAGTCAACTGGGAAGACGCCCAGTGGAGCTGACTCTGGATCGGGTCTGGGTACAAAGCCCAAGACGAGCCGGTTGAGTACCTGGCTGGAGTCCCCCCGAAGTTGGTCAATTTCGAGGGACAAAGTGCGGTCTCGGAGGACTGCTTTTTCCGGGGTTGGGTTCGAGGAAGACCCGGCCCGAAAGGAAGCACTGTGGCAGCACCAGATGGACGAGGAACACCAGCAATGGCAAAGGGAGCGGCAGGGCATGGTTGCCCGGATGGATACCATGCACGCCGTACTGTTGGACTTAGCTCAAGCATTTGACGACTTGCAGCAGAACCCGCCGCAGCCTGCAGCACCCGCAGGAGGCGGACAACTCGCGGCTCCCATGGCTCCCATGCTGCCAGCCCATCCTGCTCCACCGGCGCGATGGGACTTAAAAATTGCCTACGATGGGTCGAGCGACCAGTTAACGTTCTTTTTGGTCCAAGTGGATATTTTTATGCAGGAGCAAACTGGGACTTTCACTTCAGATGAGAGTCGGGTCCAGTATATTGCCACGCGGCCGCGTGGATGGTGTTGCAATATGAACTCCGTTCCCCTGTACTGCGAAGCCTCGATGAATTCATGATAGCCCTCCGGCACCGATTCGAGGATCCGCACTTGGGTGAGAGAGCAAAAACAGCCTTGCTGCAGCTGCGCCAAGGGACTAAGTCGGTGGCACAGTATGCAAGTGAATTCCAACTGCTCTTGAGTAAAATCTTGGACTGCAGTGAGGCTACCCGGGTGCAATATTTCCGTGAGGGTCTGAATCCGGAATTGCAACACTGGGCGTTTATGCAAGGTAACCCTCCAGATGTGGAAGGCTGGGTCCGGCATGCAGCTGACATCGAGAACCGAAAGCAGTTACTACTCTTGTCCAAACAACATACAGGTCGAGAGACCAAAGTCCGTGGAGACAGGCCAGGTGGTCCGAAGGACTCTCGCTTCCCCTCGGGGGGAGGACTGTCGGTGGCGGAGCACCGCAAACGCTTCGAGAGCGGGGCCTGTCTCATTTGCGGAGGTAAGGGAAACTTTGCTTCTCAGTGCCCTTCCCGGGCCGGACACCCAGGACCACCCCGGCGGGCAGCGGCCGAACCGGAGAAAACTCACGCTGAGGGGCAACCTCGACGCCGAAGTGGCGCACCTGGCAGACGGAGTACGCCTTCAGCTCTACAAGCACAACCCGACCCTGGAGCGTCGAAAGCTACTGGCCCATCGGGGCCACGGATTACAAACGAAACCTTGGGCTCATCGAAGTCACGGATTACAAATCCCGAGTCGACCTCCTCCAGCGGCGAGGAGGAATGGGACCCGGAGGCAAAAAACGCCGCCGGTCTGCTGTAAAGGGGGCTCCTCAGCAGACCGCTCCGGACCTTGCGCAGGGAGCTCCAATTATGGTAAGCGATCAGGAGGACAATGTATATATGAAAGTAACCCTCACATTGCCTAAGGAGGGACCTGTAGTGAGGGTAACAGCCCTCGTTGATTCTGGCTGTGCCCATACCCTGATAAGTGAGGAAGTAGCCCAACAACTGCGGGTGAAGAGGGTAAGGTTGCCCGAGCCCATCCAATTCTCCCAGATGGACGGTAGTGACTTTAGGGGGGGTCCAGTCACCCACCGTACGGCCACGTTTGTGATGGGCATGAGAGAACATTGGGAACGGCTTCATTTTACCATTGCCTCCATCAAGACTCCCGTGGTATTGGGGATGAATTGGTTGCTGGGACATAACCCCTCCATAGACTGGGTCGAGCGGACCCTTACTTTCCCCCACTCCCTGTGTGAGCACCACGGAAAGGAAAGGGCGCTTACAAGCCAAGTGGCTGCTTTGGTAGAGGCACCACCAACCAAAGCTTTAAAGTCACAACTCCCCAAAGAATATACCCAGTTTGCCAATGTGTTCGATGTTCGGGAATGTGATGAATTACCCCCGCACCGGGACACCGATTGTGCGATCGAAGTGGTGGGGGACGGCAAGCTTTCATTGAGCCCAAATGAAAAGGCCGTGCTACGGGACTATTTGGATTCCAATCTGGCACGGGGTTTTATTTGCCCCTCTAAAGCACCATATTCGGCTCCCGCCTTCTTTGTAAAGAAGAAAACGGGGGATTTAAGACTTTGTATTGATTTTCGTAGACTGAATGCAGTCACTTAGTCTAATGCGTACCCCTCCTCTCATTCCAGACCTCTCGCACAATTGAAGGAGGGCCGGATTTTCATTAAACTGGACTTAGTGGAAGCCTACCACCGCATCCGAATAAGGGAAGGGGATGAACCTAAAACTGCATTTTCTTGTTGCTTTGGGATGTTTGAATATTTAGTGATGCCCTTCGGACTTACAGGGGCTCCGAGTGTGTTCATGCAGTTGATTAACGAAGTTCTTCATGATTTATTATTCCGTGGAGTTGTTGTTTATCTTGATGATATTCTCATTTATACCAAAACAATGGAAGAGCACGTACGGTTTTGCGTGAAGTGTTGCAGCGGTCGCGTGCCCATAAACTGTTTGCCAAAGTTTCTAAGTGTGACTTCCACCAGCCCTCCATTACCTTTTTGGGGTATGTCATATCCCACCAAGGCTTAGAAATGGACCCCGACAAGGTTCGGGCAGTAGTCGAGTGGGACCCCCCCCCCACTATGCGTAGGCAACTACAACAATTCCTGGGATTTGCAAACTTTTATCGGAACTTTATTTCGAACTTTGCTCAGGTAGCGCTCCCTCCCACCTTGCTGTTGCGCACGAAAGGAAAGGGAGCGGCTGCCACATTACCGTCTGCTAAACTACAGTGGACTTCAGACTGTCAACAGGCGTTTGATATGCTCAAACGGTTATTTACGTCAGAACCCATTCTCATTCACCCTGACTGTGAAAAGCCTTTTGTAGTCCAAGTAGATGCTTTTGACGTTGCCATGGGGGGAGCCCTTCTGCAACGAGACGAGAGCGGCCAGTTGAAACCGTGTGCTTATTTTTCTAAAAAATTCTCCAAATCTGAAATAAACTGGGCCATTTGGGAGAAGGAAGCTGCGGCTGTGAAACATGCTATCACTATTTGGAGACATTTTTTGGAAGGGGCAGAGGTTCCCTTTGAGGTCTGGAGCGTCACAAAAATCTAGAAGCCTTAAAAGGGACTAGAAAGTTAACGGCAAAACAAGTTCGTTGGGCCCAGTTCTTTGCTAAATTCCGGTTTGTCCTTAAACATGTGCCTGGCAAGGACAATTCTTTGGCGGATGCCTTGTCCCGACTCCCCCAATATCGGAATGACTTTGACCGACCGCTTGAGTCATTGTTCACGCCTGAACAGAGGGGGGAAGTGTCAGGGCTGTCAGTCATCACCCGTTCCCAAGCTCGAGCTAGAGACTCCGCTCCTCTTCAAGGAGTTCTGGAGACTTTTCAGCTGCGGCTAAAGGAAGCCTCGCAGTTGGAGGAAGAGAATCAGACCCTTCCCCCGAACCTTACTCGACAGGGGGATTTTTGGTTTCAGGGAAATAGACTGTATGTACCTGAGACTCTTAGAAAGGAGGTATTGGGAATGGTGCATGGAGCCAAACTTGAAGGACATTTTGGGTTTGTTAAATCATTCCATTTGCTTCGACGTCAGTTTTGGTGGCCAGGCATGAGAGCTGATGTTGAATTGTTTGTGCGCAGCTGTCCCACCTGCGCCACTGCGAAGAAATGTATGGGAAAGCCGCCAGGCCTTTTTAAGCCTCTAGAGACCCCGACCATGCTTGGGAAGTAATAGCCACGGACTTCATCACCGATTTGCCCCCAAGCCGGGGTAAAACTGTTTTGTGGGTGATAACTGACTTATTTTCTAAACAGGTTCATTTTGTTCCTTGTGCTGGGTTGCCTTCGGCTCAAAAGTTGGCACGGTTGTTCTTAAATCACGTGGTAAAACTACATTCTGTCCCACAGAAGGTCCTTTCCAACAGAGGGGCCCAGTTCGTGGCCAGATTTTGGAGAGCCTTCCTGAAAGTGATGGGGGTAAAAGAGCAAGGCTTGTCTTCTGCTTACCACCCTCAAACTGATGGCCAAACTGAACATGTAAACGCTGTAGTGGAGTGTTATTTACGGTGTTATGTGAATTACCACTAGGACAATTGGGTGGATTTGTTGCCTTTTGCTGAATATGCCTATAATAACGCCCCTCATTCCTCCACAGGTTTCAGTCCTTTTCAGGTCGTGTATGGAAAGGAATTTGGGCCATTTGGGTCCGCTACCATTACCCCTGAGATGGAGGGAGTGCAAAGGGTAAAGGACTGGGTGCAGGTGGTACAAACGACTTGGCCCTGGCTTCAGAAAAATATGGAGCGGGCAAAACGCAAGTACAAGGACCAAGCAGATAAACATCGATCCCCCGGGTGGGAACTCAAGGTGGGCGGTCAGGTCTATCTCTCCACCAAAAACCTACGATCACTGCGTCCTTGTAAAAAGCTCAGTGACAAGTATGTGGGTCCTTACCCTATCACTCGAGTGATCAATGACGTCACGGTGGAGTTGGCTCTTCCCAAATCCCTTCGAGGGGTACATCCGGTGTTTCATATTAGCCTGCTCAAACCATACACCGCAGCCCCCAGTTCCATCCTCAACCCAAACCAGAGGTTCCTACGGTTGTGGGGGGGGGGAGTGCATCTTGAGGTCTCTAAAGTGTTGGATTCTAAACTGAAAAAAGGGAAATTGTTTTATTTGGTTTGCTGGAAACATCTGGGCCCCGCACAGGACGAATGGGTGGCGGCTCCTTGTGTGGCGGCCCCCCAGTTGGTACAAGAATTCCATGCCGCTTATCCCCACAAGCCGCGTCCCGATGAGGCGAGGGTAGGGGGGCCTTAAGGGGGGCAGAATGTGAGGTACTACCCTGTTTCTCTTGCTGTTCTGCCCGTACAAGTGGTGGTTCAGACTTTTGCTGGAATATTGGTTCAGGCTTTAGCTGCAGTGTTCTCTGCATAGGCCTCTGTTGGAATGTCCCGACCACTCTCCTCTCCCCGTTCCCCCCTCCCTCCTGACCTTGACTTCTACAGGATTGTGCTAATGAGCTTCCTTGAGATCTTTGATGTCTGTTCCCTAGCATAGCCTGGTACTGTTATTGTTTCATTCCCAAAACATGTAACTAACACCTGCAATGTAGTACTGTTTATAGTCTTGCCCTTTTGTAATAATCAGCACTTGCAGCTCGGACTGTGTAAGGGCCTAGTTATACCTGATGCTTCTCAATAAACTTACCTGCTTCTGGATGGTCGTCTGAGCGAGTTATTTTATGGGAATTGCCCAGGGTGGCTGGAAAGCCTTACAAATAGCTGGTCATGGAGGATCTCATTAATGAGTTTCATGAAGACCCCCGGGGCCCCTTTTAATCCAAACGGCATCACCATAAATTCGAACATCCCAAAGCAACTGGAGAAAGCTGTCAGAGATTCATCCCCCTCCCGAATTCTGACTCTGTAATAAGCCTCAATTAAATCCAACTGAATGAAAATGTGTCCTTCCTTAAATTGTCCTAAGAGATCAGGAATGAGGGGGATGGGGTAGGCATTCGTTTGAGTAACAGCATTGAGTTTCCGGAAGTCAATACACAAATGCAAATCCCCCGGTTTTTTTTCATGAAAAAGGCTGGTGCCGAACAGGGCGAGGTGGACGGTCGGATGAAACCGCAAGCCGAGTTTTTGTCTAAAAACTCGTGGAGCTCCGTTCGTTCTGCAGGGCTCATTGGGTAGATCTTACTCTTTGGTAGTTTTCCATCCCCCACCACCTCAATAGCACAGTCCGTCCGGCGGTGGGGAGGTAAAACATCACACTCCTGCACATTGAATACATCCGCAAAGTCCTGATAGTCGTGTGGCAAGTGGGTTGGACTGGGGGGGGGGGTCCACGGCAAGAGCAAGGGTTGGCATGATTATGGTTTTAACAGCCATGTCATGTTGGTGTAATTCACACAATGAGCTATCAAACGTTAAAGTCCCAGCGTCCCAGTTTATGGCGGGACTGTGTCCTTTGAGGCAATTTGCTCCCAACACCACCACATATCTAACATTAGGCACAATAGTATGGTTGATTTGTTCCCAGTGGTGGCCAATTCCCATTGCCACCCCATCAGTACGACGATCTACCGGGGGCCACTTGAAGTCACTGCCGTCCATCTGGGCGAACTGGACCAGAGCAGGCAGAGGGACTGACTTCACCTGGAGCGCCTTAAACGTGGTTTCGTTTATTAACGAGCGGGCACATCCAGAGTCAATTAAGGCTTTTACTTGTAACTGAGGACCCTTTCTATAATGTTGTAATATGACATCTACATACATAGTCTCTTCACTCACCATGAAGGGGGCTTTGGGTCTTGCCCCGGGCTTTGCAGGAGCTCCTGCAGGGGTCTGCGGTATTGCCCCCTCTTTGTATATATGCCAAATGCTTTCCCTTAGCCTTTCACTAGTAACATAATGTAAGCTCTAATCCTGCGGCAAACCCATAAACAGACTCCAGCAGATGGCAAGTCCACAAAAGCAGTTTTATTGATAAAGCACGACAGGTTACAGAAGTCATATTCAAGATGTTACTAGTGAAAGGCTAAGAGAAAGCATTTGGCATATATACAAAGCAATAAGAGATAGCCAGTAACCCTGGCAACCCCCCTCCCAGTGGCAGGAAGGAGAACTTGGCAATTCCTACCCTGAAGGAATCTAAACACGGGGCATGGAGTGGTGATCTAATCTGGCCTCGGAGAGAACTGCAAAACAACACCTGGGAGCGCAACCATGAACTGTCTTCATGGCCTGCTCCTGACACATGTGGTGATTGGAGGGGGGCAACTTTATTCTGAACAAATCTCTTATATTGAGGGATGAAATAATCTGGCAACAGGGAAACTCCCCAGATCTGCCCAAAGGGCTCATGAACAACAGTGTTGTATCCTGGTACTTAAAAATCCACACACCCCCAAGCTGAATAAGAAGTCAGTAAAGCCTGCAATTTTGCCCTCTTCTCCTGAGGAGGACATTCCTCCCCCTTGTTATTCTTCAGTGTACCCTTCTTTACCACCTCCCCCGGTACAGCCTTTAAATCAGTCTGCCAGCTCAGATTCAGCTGAAGCCCTTGCCCCTGATGCAGGTCTGGCTAGAATTTCAGCTCTCGAGGTCACAGCACAGTCTACCTCTGAGTCTAGTTTGGCTGCTGTTTCTCCTGTGACCCAACAACACACTCCTTTGGTGACAGCCCCAGTCCCTGCCAGCAATCCTGCCTCTAATTTTGCCTTCAACCCCTTTGTAACCCAGCAAGATCCCTTTTCAAGTCCAGGCGTTTATTCCCCCAATCAAACTTTACCAAGTTAGATTTTGGCTACCCCCTCCACTTCTGAAAACTGGTTTGGCAATTCGTTTTTTCAGAAGCTGATGGAAAGCAGGGGCACATCATCCACTCCCCGATCTTATCCAGGCACTGCTGGGGCAGGCATCTTACCTCTTAGGACCACAACTGGGCCAATTTATTATAATGCTCAGGGAAATGTACAGGGGGGTGACCCAGTGTATACATACACTCCTTTTACAACAACAGACCTCCTTAACTGGAAAGCCCACACCCTTTCCTATACTGAGAAGCCTCAGGCCATGATAGACCTTTTTCAGTCTATTTTTGCCACCCATAACCCTACCTGGCCAGACTGTCGTCAACTTCTCCTGACCTTGTTAAACATAGAAGAGAGAAGGAGAGTGGCTACTGCCGCTATAGCATCCCTAGAAGGACTGGCCCCAGGTGACAGAAATAATGCCAGACAGTGGGCAACCCAAGCATTCCCAGATGAAGACCCTCAATGGGAGAGATTATGAAGCCCTTATGAATAATGGGAGAAATTATGAAGCCCTTATTAGATATCGAACATCTCTCCTGGCAGGATTAAAGACAGGAGCACAAAAAGCAACCAATATCAGTAAAACAGGAGAAGTGATTCAGGGAAAAGATGAAAGTCCGGCTATGTTCTATGAGAGGTTGTGTGAAGCTTATAGACTGTACACCCCTTTTGACCCAGAGGCAAAAGAAAATCAACGGATGGTTAATTCAGCTTTTGTTACTCAGTCTTTTTCTGACATTAAGAGAAAGCTTCAAAAGTTAGAGGGCTTTGCAGGGAAAAATGCTTCTGAATTAACTGAAATTGCTAGCAAGGTTTATACGAATTGGGATGTACAAGACCGGAGGGAGCAGGATAGGAAAATGCGGAAAAAGGCGGATTTACTAGCAGGTGCTCTGGGCATTCCCAGGCAGCAAACAGAGGGTTCAGCACCGCCTCGGGGATGCGGTCGTGGGGCTTCCCAGAGAGGAACCCTCACCCGAATAGGGATTAATCAGTGCGCTTATAGTTGGGGGGAGGGGCATTGGAAAAATGAGTGCCCGAATCGTGAATCTGGCGGATTTTCTTGTGGGAGGGGGCAAAACAGGGGAAATTTTCGTGGCCGTGTGAGAAATGACAGATATGAATGAGAGGGAGAACTAGCTGGCCAAATGACGCTCCACCAGTATGATTCTGGCATGTATCCCCCACCTGAAGGGCTTCAGCCATTGTTCCAAGACTGAAGCCGACCAGGCTCCATCCCTTTAGGCCCTCAGGAGCCCATGGTCTGCATGTTTGTAGGGGGCCATCCTGTAAATTTCATGATTGATACTGGGGCTCAGCACCCTGTAGTAACCAGACCAGTGGGACCCCCCAGTAACCGGAGCACTACTATAGTGGGAGCCACAGGGGCAAAAGTCTATTCCTCCAGAGCCGAAAGTGCCAGCTAGGAAACCACTCTGTCACTCATTCATTTCTGTATTTACCTGAATGTCCCATAGCCCTTTTGGGTTGAGATGTCCGGAGTAAATTGCAGGCTACCATAACTTTTGAACCAGATGGAACGGCATCCCTGACTCTGCCCCAGAAGCCTGCAACTTGCTCCCTCACTATGCCACTGACTGAGGAATGGTGCCTATTTGCTCTCCTCTCAGAAGAAGCATCCCTCAATAACAGTTTACCCTCTGATTTCCAAGATGTCCCAGGGGTTTGGGCTGAGGGAAACCCGCCAGGACTGGCGCACAATGTACTTCCAATCATAATTGAGCTGAAGCCAGGAGCCAGACCCATTCACCTCCGCCAGTCCCACTGCCCTTTAAGGCTCGCCAAGGAATTCAAAAACACCTTGACCGCCTTCTGCAGCATGGCATCCTCCAACCTTGCCAGTCCGCCTGGAATACCCCTCTCCTACCTGTCCAAAAGCCCAGTCCAGGACCTCAGAGCTATAAATAGGTCCATAGTGACACTGCATCCAGTGGTCCCGAACCCATATGTGCTCTTGGGACTCATACCTGCCTCTGCCACCCATTTCTCTATCTTAGACTTAAAGGATGCCTTCTTTTGTTTAAGATTGGCCCAGCCCAACCAGGACTATTTTGCGTTCCAGTGGTCAGCAGGGGGGGGTCATGGGTCAGGCCACGCCCCGAGGTGCCATGCCCAGAGGTCAAGATAGACAACTCACCTGGTGCAGACTCCCTCAGGGATTCAAAAATAGTCCAACTCTCTTCAGCACTGCCCTGGCATCAGACCTTGACCCCTTCTATGACCACCCCACAGCGGCAACCCTGCTTCAGTATGTAGATAACCTCCTGATAGCAGCGGTCACTAGGGAACACTGTCTTAGTGAAACTCACCAGCTTTTACAATTGCTGTATGAAGCTGGCTACCGGGTCTCTAAGCAAAAAGCTCAAATTGCCCAGAAGCAAGTCAAGTACCTAGGCTTTCAAATTAGCCAACATCAGCGTTCTTTGGGTTGGGGGAGGAAAGAAGCTGTCTGTGCAATTCCCAGACCCTCCAGTCGCCATGAGGTTCGGGAATTTCTAGGAACAGAAGGGTTCTGCAGAATCTGGATCCCCAACTATGCCCTTATGGCCAAACCCCTATATGAAGCCACCCGGGGAGATGAAAAAGGGGCCTTTAAATGGACTAAAGAACAGGACAACAGCTTTAAACAAATTTTAAAAAGCCCTTATGGAGGCCCCAGCCCTCGGCCTTCCAGATGTAAACAAGCCTTTCACCCTGTATGTAGATGAAATACAAGGGGTTGCTCAAGGTGTACTGATTCAAAGACTGGGTGCATGGGAACAACCAGTGGCCTATCTCTCAAAACAAATAGACTCTGTAGCAAAAGGGTGGCCACACTGTTTGAGAGCCATTGTGCCACTGCCCTCCTGGTTCAGGAAGCTGATAAACTGACTTTTGGACAGACTCTGCTTGTCAGGCTGTTATCTCGGTTTCGATGTTGCCTCTGTTCCTTTGCTGAACCGTCCAGACTTCAAGGACGGCTCCACATACCAAAGCCTGGGAACGCTACTCCTGGGAAAGTGTGCTCTGCTTATGCTTTGTAATCTCCCGCCGTTTTCAAGCTTTATATTGCCAACTAGCTAGCAAGACACTCATAGCTGTCATCTTATCCTCAATGCACTGTATTGCCTATTTGACCAGTAAAAGCCATCTGCTTGGATTCTAAATGTCTCTGTGGTGATTTCTGGTTCTTTGGGTCAAGAGCTCACATTATGACAGCTATCCCTACAACTCTTCCTCAACGATCCCCTAGTCAGGCTGGAGCCCTGGAGGGTTCGCCTGCCACTCAGATGGGAGCTAGGAGGTCGCTCTCCGAGTGAACCGTGACTACTACTCCTTGGAACCCTGGAGTCCTCATTTGAGGATCCTACCCTTCTACAGGACATAGTCGCTGAACTCTTTAGGACTAATTTAGAGGTTTGCCGCTTGAGGGGACTGGTACAGACACAGTGGCAATCTCTAGTGAGAGTTCTCTGCATGTTAACGTCGGAGGATACTAATACTCGTCTAGACCTCCAGGATTTTGATCAGTTGCTGGATGATGCCCGGCTGGCAACTGAGGACTTACAAGTACTAACCGGATTATTGGACAAGCTTATTGCCCGGGAGACTCTCCCATCCACGGCTCTGTCAGGCTGCTATCTCGGTTTCGTTATTGCCTCTGTCTCTGCGCTGTATTGTCTGCCCCCCAAGGTCGCATACCTAGGCCTGGGAACTCAGCTCCTGGGAAACTGTATTCAGCCTGTGCGTGTAATCTCCCGCCTTTCCTGCCTTATAATATCTCCCAGCTAGTGAGTCTCTCATAGCTGTCATTTTATTCGTTTGCACTGTATGCCTATTTGACCAGTAAAAGCCATCTGTTTGGACTCTATCTGACTTTGTGGTGATTTCTGGTTCTGTGGGCCAAGGGCTGACATTATGACAGCTATCCCTTCTCTTCACCATTCTACTAGCCAGGCTGGAGCCCAGGGGGGTTCGCCTGCCACTTGGATGGGAGCTGTGCAGCTCTCCAGGTGATCTACACCCTGGAGCCCTTCTCTGAGGATCCTACTCTGTTACAAGACTTAATCGCTGAACTTTTCCGGACGACCCGAGAGGTTTGCCGCTTGAGGGGACTGGTACAGGAACAGTGGCAATCTCTTAAAGGACGTCTCTGGATGTTAACGTCGGAGGATACTGATGCTCGTCTAGATCTTCAGGACTTGGATCAATTACTGGACGATGCCCGATTGGCAACTGAGGATTTACAAATATTAACTGGACTTTTGGATAATCTTATTTCTCGAGAAACTCTTTCTACCATGGCGGGAGCCCCGCCAGAGGGTTTTTCCCTGATCCCGGATGCAGCCAGCTGTCAGGCTGAGGCCAAGCGAGTCGCTATTAGCACCGCTCTTCTCCTTGTGGAATGTACAAAGGACACCCCGGTAGCCACCTTGGCTCAAGTTTTGACCTCGACTTTTGGAGCCGAGGCACCCGCACTGGCGGTTCGAGTACAACCTCTGCTGGGCGGGGAACCCGACCCCCTACTCACACTCCTGGAGACAGAACTTTTGCCGCGCATTACGGCAGAGACTGCCCTAAGACTTGAGAACGCCAAAGTTCTTGCGGATCAGCAAGCCGCCGAAGCGGCTAAGGTCGCAAGAGAGAGAGAGGCTGCGGAAGCAGCCAGGGCGGCTGCAGCAAGGATTAGGAATCTGGCGAACGTGGACACGCGCCCCAAGGACAATGTACTAGGGCTATCGGGTCTGTCTTTTTCCCCGGCGTTTGTCCCGTCGCGCGCGACCCAACGCGCACGCCGTTTGGCTAACCGACGTCGAGACTCAGGAGAGTCTGAAGACGAGGATTTATATGGGGATAGCTCTCAATGGGCCACAAGCTTCCGGACCAGTAAGCCTCATCTTACTGGTGGCCCGAGTGAGGAGGTTCATCTCTTACGAGCCCAGAATCGGGAGCTCTCCGACCGTGTTGATCAACTCCAGGAAGTAATGGAACTTATGCTTCAAGAGAACAGGCAATTACAACAAACCCTGATAGCTCAGAGACAGCCCATTCCGATACCGGGTCAGGGGGTACCCGTACAGCCACCCGCTAATGTGCCTGCTCCACCCTTGCCTCCTGGAGCTCCTGTTGCTCCTCCGCCCGGACCACCCGTGCAACCACCCGCTAATGTGCCTGCTCCACCCTTGCCTCCTGGAGCTCCTGTTGCTCCTCCACCCGGACCACCCGTGCAACCGGGTCAACCTGCGCCCGGCCCTTGGAAGCAACTCAAATTGAGGACTACGTATGATGGATCTCTCGAGACTTTGCCTTGTTTCTTGCATCAAGTGGACAGTTATATGCGAGAACAAGGACAACTTTTCCCCACGGAAGATAGCCGGGTGCGTTACGTAGCTTCCCTTCTGACAGGTAAAGCGGCTGACTGGATGGTCCTCCAGTTTGACACCCGCTCTCGTGCTATTCGTTCCCTCAACAACTTCATGACTGCCCTGAGAAGGAGGTTTGAGGACCCCTTCCTGGGGGAAAGAGCCAAAACGGAACTCTTACAATTAAAACAAGGCTCTGCTACAGTTCGAGAATTTGCCGATGAATTTCAACGACTGGCAAGTAAAATTGTAGGTTGGCCCGAGACCACCCTGATCCATCATTTCAGGGAAGCCTTGCATCCTGACATTCTGAACTGGTCTTACATGCGAGGCGATCCCGATACCCTCGAAGACTGGATCCTATTAGCCGAGGAAGTGGAAAGCCGCCGACGCTTTATTTCTCTCGTCCGTCAAAAGCACAAGGAAAAAGGCACCCAAAAGCCTCAACCCAAGGCACCACTGCTCGTCCCACGAAATCCCCCACGTCCGCCCCAGGAACGTGAAGCCCGATTTCAGAGGGGTGCCTGTCTTACTTGCGGAGAAATGGGCCACTTTGCAGCCGTTTGCCCACGCCGCCAGGAATTATTTCGTCCCAACACGACAACCCGCGCCCGAGGTCGTCCACCACGCAGCGGCACCGCGGCCACCCGCAGCGCAGCTCCGGGAAGACCCACACCCTCTGCACTCCATGCCGGGGACCCAGCCTCCCTGCCTACTACCAACGACCCCGCCGGGTCTCGGATTACAAGTGCCCCATTGGGGGACGACTTTCCCTCTTCGGATGAGGAAAATCCTTGGATTTCTCCAGCCTTAAACCTGGAATCTCCCCTCGACTTGTCAAAAAACGGCTCCGGTCTGTGGTGAATGGAGCGTCTCCACAGACCTCTCAGGATCTTCCTATCAAACCGAATGCTCCTACCAAAATCAAAGAAGTGGACTCCACCGTCTACGTGGATGCAGTTTTACAACAACTTAACGGTGGCCCACAAATCCCCGTCAAAGCACTAATTGACTCCGGTTGCTGTCGCACTCTCATAAGCGAAACCACTTTTGCTGCACTCAGAGCCGACTCTGAGGCTTTACCCGCCCCCGTCCAATTTGCCCAAATGGACGGAAGCCATTTCCAGGGGGGTCCAGTTGATCACCGCACCATAGGGGTGGCAATGGGAATTGGTTCCCACTGGGAACAAATAGACTTCACTATAGCCCCTATCCGATTTGAAGTGGTCTTGGGAATTAACTGGATTAAAGGACATAGTCCCAGTATTGATTGGGAAACAAACACTATCTCCTTCGCTAGTCCCACCTGCGACCAGCATCGGCAAAACTTTGCTCTGCTATATCCGCCCGTTCCAGCATTAACCTCTACTGCCCCAGCACCACCGGCTCTACCCGCTGTATACCGGGACTTTGAAGATGTCTTCGACCTTAGGGAATGTGATGCCTTACCCCCCCACCGGGCCTCAGACTGTGCGATTGAAGTGGTAAAGGACTGCACATTAACCAAGAGTAAGATTTACCCTATGAGCGCTTCCGAGCGCACTGTCCTCCGGGACTTTTTGGACAAAAACCTCGCCAGAGGGTTCATTCGCCCTTCGAATGCCCCAAACTCGGCCCCCGCGTTTTTCGTCCGGAAAAAAGAGGGCGACCTTCGCCTGTGCATTGACTTCAGAAAGCTCAATGCGGTTACCCAGACCAACGCCTATCCTATCCCATTAATATCCGATATTTTGGGACAATTACAGGAAGGCCGTGTGTTCTCTAAATTAGACTTGGTGGAAGCTTACTACCGAGTTCGTATCCGCAAAGGGGATGAGCACCTCACTGCCTTCTCTAGCTGTTTTGGAATGTATGAATTCCTTGTGATGCCGTTTGGATTAAAAGGGGCCCCGGGGGTCTTCATGCAACTCATCAATGAAATCCTACATGACCTTCTATATCGTGGGGTGGTGGTCTACTTAGATGACATTCTCATTTATTCGAAAACTATGGACGAGCATGTGGCTCTGGTCAGGGAAGTTCTGCAACGCCTGCGTAACCATCAACTTTTCGCAAAACTAGCTAAGTGCGAATTTCACCAAAGCAAACTCACGTTTTTGGGATACATTATCTCCCACCAAGGTCTTCGCATGGACCCCGCCAAAGTCCAAGCCGTCCTCGATTGGACTCCCCCCACCAACCGGAAGCAAGTACAGCAATTTCTGGGATTTGCAAACTTCTATCGAGGATTCATCCCTAACTTCGCCCAGGTGGCTCTACCCATTACGGACCTACTGAAAACTAAGGGAAAAGTAAGCTCGGCTGCCTTGCCCTCCGCAAAAATCCTATGGACTGAGCAATGCCAAGCCGCCTTTCTGGCCCTCAAACGCCTCTTCACTTCGGAGCCGGTGCTACAGCACCCAGACCCAAATCAAATGTTCATTGTGCAAGTCGATGCTTCCGATGTAGCCATGGGAGGGGCTCTCCTCCAGCAAGGACCGGATGGTGTTCTTCACCCTTGCGCTTACTTTTCAAAAAAATTTGCGCACGCTCAATTAAACTGGCCCATCTGGGAGAAAGAGGCCTCAGCAGTTCATCATGCACTGACTCTATGGCGACAATTCTTGGAAGGGTCTAAAGTCCCCTTTGAGGTTTGGACCGATCACAAAAATCTAGCTGCCCTCACGGGGTCCCATAAGCTATCGGCGAAACAACAACGGTGGGTGGAGTTCTTTGCGCAGTTCCGTTTCACCCTGAAGCACGTCCCTGGGAAGCAGAACGTTCTCGCGGATGCCCTCTCCCGTTTACCACAATATCCGGTAAAACTCGAAAGACCCACCAACTCTCTGTTCACCCCTATGCAACGTGGGGCTCTACCTATGCTGGCTGTGCAAACTCGATCCCAGCATCAGCACACCTTACCCAACGTACAAGCTCCGCCAGCCCAACCGACTGCCCAGCCGCCACCGCAACAAACCGGAGTTCCCGCCCTTCCTACCCCTCCGACCGCCCAGCCGCCTGCAGTCTGCGCGCCGCCGCATGTAAGCACTAGCCCCATAACTGTTTCTAAGATCTCCATGGCCGACGGGGGGGCCCCCTCCAAAATCCCCATCTCCGAGTCCTTTTTAACTGTCCTTCGGGACCAGTGCCTTTTAGAACGCACCGCTCATACCCTACCTCCTGGTGTTTTGGAACAAGGAGGCTCCTGGTACAAGGACTCGAAATTGTATGTACCCAAAGCTCTCCGAAAGGACGTTTTACATTTAGCTCATGGAGCCAAAACAGCTGGGCACTTTGGGTTTCTGAAAACCCTTCACTTATTGCGCAGACAGTTCTGGTGGGGGGGAATGCGTTCCGACATTGACTCCTTCATCCGCAGCTGTCCCGTTTGTGCCGCTGCGAAACGATCGCAGGGAAAACCCCCGGGACTGCTACAACCTCTTGAAACGCCCAGCAAACCTTGGGAAGTGATTGCTATGGACTTCATGACTGATCTCCCTCTCAGTGGGGGTAAAACTGTGTTGTGGGTTGTTACTGATTTGTTTTCTAAGCAAATACATTTGATTCCATGCGCAGGGATCCCCTCTGCTCAGAAACTGGCCCGCCTCTTCGTGACGCATATCTTTCGCTTACATTCGTTTCCGCGTAAGATAATTTGTGACCGCGGAAGTGGTTTCGTTTCTAAGTTTTGGAAAGCTTTCCTCAAGTTGGTGGGAGTGGAACAAGGGTTGTCTAGTGCATACCATCCTCAAACCGATGGTCAAACTGAACGTGTCAATGCTGTACTTGAATGTTATTTACGCTGTTATGTTAACTACCACCAGGATAACTGGGTGGAACTGTTACCTTTAGCAGAATATGCCTACAATAATGCCATGCATCAATCCACAGGTTTTAGCCCATTTTTTGCTGTGTATGGACAAGATTTCAGTCCCATCGCTCCTGCAGATGATGTAGAGGGGGAGGGGAACCCCGACATTGCCTCCTGGGCACACGCCCTCCGTACCACTTGGCCCTGGCTCGTTAGCAACCTCGACCGGGCCAAACGTAAATACAAAGCGCAAGCTGACAAACATCGCTCCCCCGGGGGTGATCTGCAAGTGGGTGCTTTGGTTTACCTTTCCACCAAAAATCTCCGTTCCACCCAACCGTGCCATAAGCTCAGTGCTAAATACATTGGCCCTTTCCCCATCACCCGGGTCATAAACCCTGTCACGGTGGAACTGGCTCTCCCCAAATCCTTGAGGCGTGTGCATCCTGTTTTCCACATTAGCCTCCTCAAACCCCATGTTGCTTCTCCACAGTGGCATCCGGAACCACCTCCTGCGCAACCCATCATGGTGGGGGGGGAGGAACACTTCGAAGTCTCCAAGATCCTTGACTCCCGTGTTCACCATGGCAACCTGCAATATTTAGTCCGTTGGAAACATTTCCCCCCTGCCTATGACGAATGGGTGCGCGCACGGGATGTCTCCGCCCCCGACCTCGTCGACGCCTTTCACATTGCTTACCCAGATAGGCCAGCCCCCTTGCGAACTGGGAGGGGGCCTTGAGGGGAGCAGAATGTCAGGCTGCTATCTCGGTTTCGTTATTGCCTCTGTCTCTGCGCTGTATTGTCTGCCCCCCAAGGTCGCATACCTAGGCCTGGGAACTCAGCTCCTGGGAAACTGTATTCAGCCTGTGCGTGTAATCTCCCGCCTTTCCTGCCTTATAATATCTCCCAGCTAGTGAGTCTCTCATAGCTGTCATTTTATTCGTTTGCACTGTATGCCTATTTGACCAGTAAAAGCCATCTGTTTGGACTCTATCTGACTTTGTGGTGATTTCTGGTTCTGTGGGCCAAGGGCTGACAGGCTCTAACCCGTCCTGTTGCCCTGGGAAAAGGTACCATGGCAGGACCCGCGCCGGCAGGTTTTTCCCTGATACCCGATGCAGCTAGCTGTCAAGCTGAAGCCAAGCGGGTTGCTATCCAGACGGCTCTCCTCTTTGCGGATTGTACAAAGGATACGGTAGCCACCTTGGCTCAACGTTTGGTCTCGACGTTTGGGGCCGATGCACCCGCGATTGCGGTTCGAATACAACCATTGCTGGGCGGGGAACCCGACCCCATACTCACACTCCTGGAAACGGAACTTTTACCGCACATTACAGCAGCTGCAGCCCTGAGACTTGAAAACGAAAAGGTTCTCGCGGATAAAGAAGCTGCTGAAGCTGCTAAAGCGGCAGCCGAGGCTCAAGCCGCAAGGGATAAGGAGTTACAGTTGGCTGCGGATCGGGCCTGGACAGGCGGTCGCCCCAAGGACACTGTAAGGAGCGGCCCTCCGTTAGGTCTGTCTTTTCCCCCGGTATTTGCCCCGTCGCGCACGACCCAACGCGCACGCCGCCTTGCAGACCGACGCCAAGACTCCGGAGAGTCTGAGGAAGAGGACCTATATGAGGACAGTTCTCAATGGGCCACGAGTTTTCGGACAAGTAAACCTCATCGTACTGGTGGCCCAGGAGAGGACGTTCACCTGTTACGAGCCCAAAATCGAGAGCTATCTGACCGGGTTGATCAACTCCAAGAGCTAATGGAACGTATGCTTCAGGACAACAGGCAGTTACAGCAAGCCCTGGCAGCCCAGGCACAGCCCGTCCCAATACCGGGTCAGGGGGCACCAGTCCAGCCACCTGCTAATGTGCCTGTGCCACCTCCGCCTCCCGGAGGCCCCGTTTTACCTGCACCCAGGGCACCCGTGCAACCGGGTCAGCCTATGCCCGGTCCTTGGAAACAACTCAAATTGAAAACTACGTACGATTGATCTCTCGAAACCCTACCCTGTTTCTTGCATCAGGTGGACAGCTATATGCGAGAACAAGGACAGTTCTTCCCTACAGAGGACATCCGGGTTCGCTATGTAGCTTCCCTTTTGACAGGTAAAGCAGCCGACTGGATGGTCCTCCAATTCGACACCCGATCCCGCTCTATCCGTTCCCTCAACAATTTCTTGACTGTCTTACGTAGGAGGTTTGAGGACCCCTTTCTGGGGGAACGAGCCAAAGCGGAACTGTTACAACTAAGACAAGGCTCTACTCCAGTTCGAGAATTTGCCGATGAATTTCAAAGATTGGCAAGCAAGATTGTGGGCTGGCCCGAAGCCACCCTAATTCACCATTTCAGGGAAGCCTTACACCCTGACGTTCTGAACTGGTCGTACATGCGGGGTGATCCCGAAACTCTTGAGGATTGGATTCTATTAGCTGAAGAGGTGGAAAGCTGCCGACGCTTTATTTCCCTTGTCCGCCAAAAGTACAAGGAGAAAAGCATCCAAAAGCCCCAGCCCAAGGCACCACCTCCCAATCCACGGAAACCTACGCGTCCACAGGATCGCGAAACCCGATTTCAAAGAGGTGCCTGCCTCATTTGTGGGGAAATGGGCCACTTTGCAGCAGTCTGCCCATACCGCCCTGAACCCTTTCGTCCCAGCACGACAACCCGAGCCAGAGGACGACCACAACGCAGAGGCACCGCGGCCACCCGCAGCGCAGCGCCGGGAAGACCCACACCCTCTGCACTTCACGCTGGAGACTCAGCCATCCTGCCTACATCGAATGACCCCGCCGGGTCTCGGATTATAAGTGCCCCATTGGGGGACAACTTTCCCTCTTCTGATTAAGAGAACCCATGGAATTCTCCGGCTTTAAACCTGGAATCCCCCCTTGATTTGTCAAAAAACGGCTCCGGTCTGTGGTGAGTGGAGCGTCTCCACAGACCTCTGCAGATTCTCCTGCTAAACCGAATGCTCCCACTAAAGTAAAGGAAGTAGAAACCACCGTTTATGTGGACGCAATTTTACAACACCATGAAGGTGGTCCCCAACTACCCGTTAAGGCACTCATTGACTCCGGTTGCAGTCGCACTCTCATAAACGAAGCCACATTTGCAGCACTCAAAGTCGAGTCTGAGGCTTTACCAGCCCCCGTCCAATTTGCCCAAATGGACGGGAGCCATTTCCAGGGGGGCCCAGTTGATCATCGTACCACAGGGGTGGCGATGGGAATTGGCTCCCACTGGGAGCAAATAGACTTTACCATAGCCCCTATCCGATTTGAAGTAGTTCTGGGAATTAACTGGATTAAAGGTCATTGTCCCAGTATAGACTGGGAGACGAACACGATCTCCTTTGCCAACCCCAAATGTGACCAGCACCGGCAGCAAGTTGCGCTGCTATCTCCACCCGCTCCAGCATTAATCTCCGATGTCCCATCACCGCCATCCCTCCCTCCTGTATACCAGGACTTTGCGGATGTCTTCAACATTAAAGAATGTGATGCCTTACCCCCCCACCGGACCACTGACTGTGCAATTGAAGTGGTGAAGGACTGCACACTAACCAAGAGTAAAATCTACCCTATGAGCACTTCCTTGCGCACTGTACTACGGGACTTTTTAGACAAAAACCTTGCCAGAGGGTTCATTCGCCCATCGAATGCTCCCAACTCAGCCCCCGCATTTTTCGTCCGAAAAAAGGAGGGTGACCTACGCCTCTGCATTGACTTCAGAAAACTCAATGCAGTTACTCAAGCCAACGCCTATCCTATACCACTAATATCAGATATTTTGGGACAACTACAAGAGGGACGTATTTTCTCTAAATTGGACCTAGTAGAAGCCTACTACCGCGTCCGTATCCGTGAGGGGGACGAACCCCTCACTGCCTTCTCTAGCTGCTTTGGAATGTTTGAATTCCTTGTGATGCCCTTCGGGTTGAAAGGGGCCCCGGGAGTCTTCATGCAACTCATCAACGAAATCCTTCATGATTTACTATACCGCGGGGTGGTGGTTTATTTAGACGACATTCTTATTTATTCAGAAACCATGGACGAGCACGTCTCATTGGTCCAAGAAGTTCTACACCGCCTACGCAACCACCAACTCTTTGCAAAACTGGCTAAATGCGAATTTCACCAGAGCAAAATAACTTTCTTGGGATATATAATCTCCCACCATGGCCTTAGCATGGACCCGGCCAAGGTCTGTTCCGTCCTCGATTGGACACCTCCCACCAACCGCAAGCAAGTACAACAGTTTCTAGGCTTTGGTAATTTCTACAGCGGATTTATTCCTAACTTCGCCCAAATAGCACTGCCCATCACCGACCTTCTGAAAACCAAAGGTAAAGAAAACTCTGCCACATTGCCCTCCGCTAAGATACTGTGGACTGATCAATGCCAGACCGCCTTTGTAGCCCTCAAACGCCTTTTCACATTGGAACCTGTGCTACGGCACCCAGACCCTAACCGAATGTTCATTGTACAAGTCGATGCCTCCGACGTAGCTATGGGGGGGGGCCCTACTGCAAAGAGGACCAGATGGTCTCCTTCACCCCTGCGCTTACTTCTCTAAAATATTTGCGCACTCCCAATTGAACTGGCCTATTTGGGAAAAAGAAGCCTCCGCTGTTCACCATGCACTTACTCTATGGCGACAATTCCTGGAAGGGTCTAAAGTCCCCTTCGAAGTTTGGACCGATCACAAGAATCTAGCCGCCCTCACAGGAACCCATAAGTTATCCGCGAAACAACAGCGTTGGCGGAATTCTTTGCGCAGTTTCGTTTTGTCCTGAAGCATGTCCCAGGAAAACAAAACGTTCTCGCGGATGCTCTCTCCCGATTGCCTCAATACCCGGCGAAACTCGATCGGCCAACAGACTCTTTATTTACGCCCGCACAAAGAGAAGCCCTACCCGTATTGGCTGTGCAAACTCGATCCCAAACGCTACCATAGCGACAGCACACAGTCACCGGCGTGCAAACTCCTCCAACCCTACCGGCTGCCCAGCTGCCCCCGCAACGGAAAACCACGTTGACCGACGCTGCAGCTCCTCCAACCCAACTGGCCACCCAACCGCCTGCAGTCTGCGCACCGCAGCACGTAAGCACTTCCCCCTCGTCAGCCCCCCTAACTGCTCCTACTGCCACTTTAATCAAGGGGGGGGGTTCCCGTCTCCGATTCTTTCTTAAAGTCCCTTCGGGAACAATGCCTTATGGAACACTCCAATCAAACCCTGCCTCCTGGTGTAATCGAACAAGGAGGTTCTTGGTACAAAGACTCGAAATTGTATGTGCCCAAAACGCTCCGAAAAGACGTTTTACACTTGGCCCATGGAGTAAAGACCGCTGGACACTTTGGGTTCCTAAAGACCCTTCACCTGTTGCGCAGACAATTTTGGTGGGGGGGAATGCGTTCTGATATTGACTCTTTTATTCGCAGTTGTCCTATTTGCGCCACAGTCAAACGATCTCAAGGCAAGCCCCCAGGACTACTGCAACCACTTGAAATACCCTCCAAACCCTGGGAAGTGATTGCTATGGATTTTATGACGGATCTCCCTCTCAGCAGGGGAAAAACTGTATTATGGGTTATCACTGACTTATTTTCTAAGCAAATACATTTGGTTCCATGTGCGGGGATCCCCTCCGCTCAGAAATTGGCCCGCCTCTTCGTGTCACATGTCTTTAGACTACATTCGTTTCCGCGCAAGATAATCTGCGACCGCGGCAGTAGTTTTGTTGCAAAGTTTTGGAAAGCTTTTCTCAAATTGGTGGGGGTGGAGCAGGGATTGTCTAGTGCATACCATCCCCAAACGGATGGCCAAACCGAACGTGTTAATGCTGTACTTGAATGTTATTTGCGCTGTTATGTCAATTACCACCAAGATAACTGGGTAGAATTGTTGCCTTTTGCAGAATATGCTTACAATAATGCTGTACATCAGTCCACTGGTTTCAGCCCGTTTTATGCAATATATGGACAGGACTTCGGTCCTATCACCCCAATGGAAGATTTGGAGGGGGAGGGGGATGCAGACATTGCCTCTTGGGCACACACCCTCCGCACCACATGGCCCTGGCTGGTTAGCAACCTTGACCGAGCCAAGCGCAAATACAAAGCACAGGCTGATAAGCATCGGTCCCCCGGTGGGGACCTACAAGTGGGTAACCTGGTATACCTATCCACCAAGAACCTGCGTTCCACCAGTCCGTGCCATAAGCTCAACGCTAAGTACATTGGCCCATTCCCCATCATTCGCATCATAAATCTTGTCACGGTGGAACTATCTCTCCCCAAAACCCTAAGGCGTGTGCACCCCGTTTTCCGCATCAGCCTCCTGAAGCCCCATATTGCTTCTCCGCAATGGCATCCAGAACCGCCTCCTGAACAGCCCCTAATGGTGGGGGGGGGGAGAACATTTCGAGGTCTCCAAAATCCTAGACTCCCGCATTCACCATGGGGTCTTGCAATATTTGGTCCGCTGGAAACACTTCCCTCCTGCCTATGACGAATGGGTTCGCGCACGAGATGTCTCCGCCCCCAAACTCGTCAATGCCTTTCACATTGCCTACCCAGACAGACCAGCCCCCTTGCAGAATGGGAGGGGGCCTTAAGGGGAGCAGGATGTCAGGCTGTTATCTCGGTTTCGATGTTGCCTCTGTTCCTTTGCTGAACAGTCCAGACTTCAAGGACGGCTCCACATACCAAAGCCTGGGAACGCTACTCCTGGGAAAGTGTGCTCTGTTTATGCTTTGTAATCTCCCGCCGTTTTCAAGCTTTATATTGCCAACTAGCTAGCAAGACACTCATAGCTGTCATCTTATCCTCAATGCACTGTATTGCCTATTTGACCAGTAAAAGCCATCTGCTTGGATTCTAAATGTCTCTGTGGTGATTTCTGGTTCTTTGGGTCAAGAGCTCACAAGTGCCCCATTCTGTTACAGCATTGATGGACTCTAAAGGAAACTACTGGTTCACCAATCAACGAATGACTAAGTACCAAGGACTGCTGAGTGAGAATCCCCGCATCACTCTGGAGACCTGTAAGACTCTCAACCCAGCCACCCTGCTCCCAGTGTCCGAGGGGAAGCCAACCCATGATTGCCTGGAAGTAATGGATGAGGTCTTCTCCAGTCGCCCTGACCTTCGAGACAAGCCATGGACCAAGGCAGATGTGACCTATTATACCGATGGTAGCAGTTTTGTGCAGGAAGGTCTTCGCAAGTCCGGATATGCAGTGGTGACACAAGCCCAAGTGATTGAAGCCAAACCTCTGCCTCCCTGTACTTCAGCACAAAAGGCAGAGCTGATTGCTCTTACCAGGGCCCTGCTACTAGCTGCAGACCTCACAGTGAACATCTACACCGACTCCAAGTATGCCTTCCTGACCCTACATGCCCATGGAGCCCTGTACAAAGAAAAGGGACTGCTGACCGCCGGAGGAAAGGACTTAGCCCACAGCACCAAGATCCTGACTCTCTTGGATGCAGTATGGGTCCCAAAGAAGGTGGCAGTTATGTACTGCAAAGGACACCAGAAGAGAAACTCCCTGATCGCCCAAGGCAACCACTTCGTGGACCGAACAGCCAGGGAAGCTGCCCTCCAGCCTATATCAGAGGACCCTGTTGGAGCTCTGTTTCCTGTTCCCTTGTCTGAGTGGGAACCCAGGTATTCAAGCGCTGAATGAGAATGGTTCAAGACAGAGCCTGGAACCTACCAATCTGACAAGTGGTTCCGTCTACAAGATGGACACATCGTGGTTCCCCAGGCCCTTGCTTCAACAGTGGTACAAGCCTTCCACAATGCCACCCATGGAGGAAAGACTGCCCTCACAGCTGCCATCAGCCCTATCCTGTATGTGCCTCGGCTTGCAACTTTGGCTCAAGCTGTCAGCCAGCAATGTGTGCCCAGTTCAACGCTAAACAAGGACCCAAACACCCGCCACTGGTGCAGCAGGCAGGAGGCCTGCCTTTCGAGGATCTGGTGATTGACTTTACCGAAATGCCCCGGGCACAAGGGAAAAGGTATTTGTTGGTTATTGTTTGTACTTTCACAGGGTGGCCTGAGGTTTTTCCCACCAGGACTGAGCGTGCTTCAGAGGTCTCCAGAGCCCTACTGGAACACATTGTGCCGCGCTACGGTTTACCAGTCTCTATTGGATCAGATAACAGAAAAGAATTCATGGCCACTATAGTCCAGAACCTAGCCCAGGCCTTGGACATCATCTGGAACCTGCATACTGCCTACCTGGAAAAGTTGAACGCATGAATCGGACTCTGAAAGCCCAACTAGCCAAGTTGTGCCATGAAACTCACCTACAGTGGCCAGTTTTGCTTCCCATTGCCCTGTTCCGCATTTGTTGTTTGTCTGGTTGGTGGGGCTTCTCCCCTTTTGAACTTATGTATGGCCGACCACCCCCAGCTCACCCAGGGTCTAAGGGGGAACTTGCACCAGGTGGGAGGCCTCACTTTGCGGGAACAACTGATTGCTTTGGGAAATTCTTTGTCTTGGGACCCAAGAATGGCTCCCGATAGTGCTGCACACTGACTTGCACACTGTGAAACCAGGCGATTGGGTGTGGATAAAGGAATGGGTCAAAGAAATGCTACAACCATGCTGGAGAAGTCCATTCCAAGTTCTCCTCACTACGCCCTCCATTGTCCGGGTTGCCGAAGCAAAGCCTTGGATCCACCACTCTCGTATCAAGCCTGCTTCCCCGGGAGCCACCAGACTTGCTGAGGCCTGGCAAACTAGCCTACCAGATCCTGATAATCCCATGAGACTCCACATCAACCGACTCCCCTGCCTCCCACCTACTGGAACGGTGGGAGGGCATGGGCAACGGGATGACTGGCCTGCTCTAGTCATTCCGGTCGCTGACTAGTCAACGAATGCCTGAAGATTGAGGATCAACTGGAGGCTTCAAAACGCTCTTAAAAAGAAAAATGTTTTTTTTCCCCTGTTGTTGGTTAATGCCTTAAATGGTGATAACCAAAGCCCAAAGGGGCCTTGGTATCAAAGGGGGGAATGAGGCAGCATGCCTGTGAGAGTTAAAAATTGAAAATTATTATTAAAAAGCTCCAAAATCCGAGGGCCTCTGGAGAGGCCAATGATTTTCCTTATGTTGTAACCCAATATTATTCTGATTTTTATTATAAACCAATGAAATCATCCCCTAGAACTCTGAGCCAATGATAAGTTATTATGTAATATGCATAGTTAGAATATTATAATGAGCTAATTAAGAAGTTGTAAAAGTCTAAACCCACTTTTGCAAGGGGCTTCAAACTCTTTTTTTAATGCTTATGAAAGCAGAGTTTACAGACTAAACAGCTGTTTAAAATAAACAACCTTTTGTTTCAGAAACTGGTTTTGGGTCTTTGTGTTTGAAATCCAACTCCTGAAATCTTGCTGCATCATTGCGTCAAAGCAGGCACTGCTGCGTTGACTGCAAAGACCAAATAACTCTAATTTCAGAAAAAGAAAAATTCATCTTAAAATATAAGTAATCAATGGATACAATGAATTGTCAGATAGGGCTTCTGACAGCTCCGTCCCCAAACAAGATGGTTTCCCCGTGAACAAAATGGAGTTCTTCGTGCACTCCTTTCCCCCCCCCCCGTTTTGCACACGAGCTCCGGCCAGGGATTTACAATTGTATTGGGACCCGCCCGTGTAAATCTCCAATCTGATATGGGGTCCCGCGCACAAAGCCGAAAGCTTGGCCATCTCCTCCACTGATTGCTCTCAATTGTTTCTGTTTCAGTTTTACTTAAGTTGTTACCGGCAGGAAACGACTACATTCTCTTTGTTCCTGTAACCCTATTGTATCAGCCCTATATATGTATCCATACTCCCCCAGTCATGTATTCCAGCCTTGCTCGTCTCTTTACTGAAATCACTGACTTTCGGAATAAATCCTTGAATCGCTGCTCTGTCTGGATTTGAGTTCTATTGCCTGAAACGCCGTGCATTTGCTGAAGCCTGACATGATAAAAGCATAGAGCTGAACAGCAGACTACAAGCCTCTGAGCATTGGGAAATCAGACAGGTATAAGTGCAGTCCTCTGTCCCTAGGCCTAAAACTGTTAAAGAGTAGATATGTGCATTTCTTTCATTATTAATTGAGATAATTCTGAAAATGGGTGCTTTATAATCATCATAATTAATATGAAAATTAAACAAATTCCCCATCTAATAGCTTGGAATGAAAACCCTATGATTTTCTTTAGTTTTGTTCTGTTTCTTTTGTTATTGCAGTGTTGCCCTTCGCTGACTTGACTGGTTTGACTTTTACAAGGCAGCCAGTGACTTCCTAGTAAGGGCATAACTTTGTTCCTTGGGGAGAGGGGAAGACAGAGGCTCTGGGCTTTCTTGCTTGCCTGCAAGTTGAGGTCACTAGACACTGAAATCTGGTTGTGTGAAGTGATTCAGTCCCTCTGAGTTTTGTCCAGTTTGGATGAAAGACCATGAGGATACAGAAGTGTGTGTGTGTGGGGGAGGGGGAGGTCTTCCATAGAAACCACTTCCACAGGCCTACCCGTGAGCAGAAGTTGGAACTCCTGGCTGTAATGTAGTGTTTGGGGAGAGAAGTTGTTAGAAGGCCAAGGGAAGCTTCCTGGAAGGAACTGGGAGTGGTGGTGATGGGAATGTGTGAATTGCTCTCTTCTACATGCTTCAATGCTGATCACTTCAGCCTGTTCTACATGGCAGAAGTGGGGAAATTACTGTGTGCCTCAGTGTCTGGGATTGGCTCCCACCACTAGCCATCAGGAGCGGAAGGGAGAACCAGCAGCTGAAGGGAGAACCATGGGTGTCTCTGGTGTTTTAGATGTTGACATACTAAAGAAAGAGGAGAGATGCTGGTGGCAGAGGGGGGCAGTTATTTCTGAGCACTGGGTGGTTGCAGGATCTCTCCAGCTCCCTCTCAAGGATGTGCCCTCAATCTGCTGCTTGTAGGAGTACCCTTTACTTCCACCTGTGATGTGTGTAAATAAAACAAATACTGCAAAGACCCCCCCAGAAGACTCCAGTCCTCTTTCCTTCCAAGGTAACCCAACCAAGTAAGTGTTGCCCCCAAATGGCAGAGCATTGCAGGTAAGCTCACTGTGTCACCAGCCTGGTGCTGCCAGCCCTACCTGAATATAAACTGGTTGACAATGAAATACAATGCAAAATAATTTCATACCATACACATATAAAAATGTAGTGGAGGGGGAAGAGAAGCAAGCAAAAACGTCCAATTCCAGTCCTTAGGTGACTTGTGGAAGGGGATGCGGATGACCAGATGGAGAGACAGTCACTGTGGCTGAATGGCCTTGCTGTTGTTTCGCTCCTTTCTGTGCTACTGGTCAGCCCCCAGTCTCCCCAACTATGGCTCTTGTCCTGTTCACCCAGCCCAGGAGACCTTCTATTTTCCATACAGCACCCTTGTACAAATCTATGGTGAGACCACCCTTGGAATACTGTGTACAGTTCTGGTCACCACACCTAAAAAAGGATATTACAGAGCTTGAGAAGGTGCAGAAAAGAGCAACCAAAATGATTAGGGGACTAGAGCAACTGTCCTATGGGGAGCGGTTAAGACGCTTAGGGCTGTTTAGCTTGGAAAGAAGGCGGCTGAGGGGAGACATGATAGAGGTCTATAAAATTATGCATGGTTTGGAGAGAGTGGATAATAATACTAGAATACTAGATACCATAATACTAGAACACGGGGTCATCTGCTAAAGCTGGAGGGTGAGAGATTCAAAACAGATAAAAGGAAGTATTTTTTCACACAATGCATAGTTAAATTGTGGAACTCCCTGCCCCAGGATGTGGTGATGGCTGCCAGCTTGGAGGGCTTTAAGAGGGGAGTGGACATATTCATGGAGGAGAGGGATATTCATGGTTGTTAGTTAGAATGGATACTAGTCATGCTGCATACCTATTCTCTCTAGTATCAGAGGAGCATGCCTATTATTTTGGGTGCGGTGGAACACAGGCAGGATGGTGCTGCTGCACTTGTCTTGTTAGTGGCTTCCTAGAGGCACCTGGTTGGCCACTGTGTGAACAGACTGCTGGACTTGATGGGCCTTGGTCTGATCCAGCAGGGCCTTTCTTATGTTCTTATGTTCTTAATAGGTGCACCTAGGTCAGGGGTCTGCAAACTGCGGCTCCCGAGCCGCATGCGGCTCTTTGGCCCGTTGAGTGCGGCTCTCTGAACTTGGTCTCACGCTGGCAGCCAGGCTGCGGAGTCGGCGTGCCTGAGAGAGAGAGAGAGCGATCGCGAGAGAGAGAGAAGGCAAGCGGGCGCACTGTCTCTCCTCCCCCTGCCGTGGAGAATGGCCGGGTCACCCTTTCCCTTGCCCTCAATGGTTAGGAGGCTAAAGCCTCCCCTCCCCTCTAGCCGCGCGATAGCTGGGCGGGCGGCTCGGCAGTTCCTGCCCCCCCCCCGCCCACCTATCAGCTGTTGGGCAGGGCGGGCTTCCTTTGGTAGACCTGGCCTCTGGCTGAGTCCCATTGGGAGGCCATGTCTACCCACTGGCTTTCTTGGCGGTAGACCTGGACTCCGAGGAGGGGGAAAAGTCCCCCTTCAGAGGCCAGGTCTACCAATTGGCTTCTATGGGCCTCCGGAGGCCAGGTCTACTGCCAAGAAAGCCAGTGGGTAGACCTGGCCTCCCAATGGGACTCAGCTGGAGGCCCGGTCTACCAATAGGCTTTTATGGCGGTAGACCAGGCCTCCAGACGAGGACTCCAGACGGGGAGGAGGAAATGGCAGGGACTTAAAATTTAATTTTTATCGATAAATAAGATCACTATTAAGCATGATATCAAGTTTTATTCAGTGTACCTATAGTTTAATTAAGACTTAAAACTTTAATTAAAGTTTATTAAGTTCATAAACAGTGTACCTACCTATGGTAGTTTAAGTTTAAGAAATTTGGCTCTCAAAAGAAATCTCAATCGTTGTACTGTTGATATTTGGCTCTTTTGACTAATGAGTTTGCCGACCCCTGACCTAGGTGATTGACTAGGGCACTGGAGGTGGAGGGGAGCCAAACCACCTTGCCACCGCTCCATCTAACCACAGCTTAAGGGTCTGCTAGGTTCACCAGGTCCCTCTTCACCACAGATGGGCGGTTTTGGGGGCAGAGCTGGAGGAGGGTGGGGTGTGGGGAGGGGAGGGACTTCAATGCCATAGAGTCCAATTGCCAACAAGGCCATTTTCTCCAGGTGAACTGATCTCTATCGGCTGGAGGTCAGTTGTAATAGCAGGAGATCTAGTACCTGGAGGATGGCAACCCTAGGGTCTGCTGTGGCAAGCCCCAGCCCCAGTGAAGGTGGCATGAGTGGGGGCAGGCTTCCCTGTGTTGTGAGGGAGGAAGGTGTTGGATTGTGAGGGCTTTGTTATGCCCAAATCTCTGTTAAATTAGCAGAGTGCACAAAGTGTGCCAGGAACAAAATTGCTAGGAGCCTTTTGTCTATCTAACTAATATACTTTATTTATTGTAGGAAATCCATTTCTGGATAGTATAAAGTATAGTTGCCTATCTATTCAAACTAACTAGGATGGAGGGAGATCCAGGACATGCGTCCTTCCCTCATGGTGGCAAGATGGAGAAGAGTGCCAGTGTGTGTGAGGAGGTGGGGAAGAAACAGGAAGGAAGGAAGCTTCCCTAAGAGTAGCAATCTACATATCAAAGGGATAGGTCAGAGCAGTAAGAAAAGGATGCCCCAGTGTCTTGTACCCTTTATCTCTCTGACTCACTAGTCTTGTCCCCCTCTGGAGTCTGATGTTAAGAGACAGCGCAAAGTCCTTCACTTCCAACAGAGGGTATGTGGCAGGGTCCTTGGGGGCCCTATTTGAGTGGAAAGGCAGTAGTGTCTTAACTCATAAATAAACAAGCCACCACACAGAGTGGGAGTATGTGGCGGAGTCATTCACCTAGGGTGCCACAGCAGTCAGTTGGGGCCAGGAGCGAGCCAGGTTCCTCAGCTCAGAGGTAGGGGGGAGACCCTGTGGGCGTGGGAACAGGATGGGAAGAGGCACGGGAACACAGGGCTGGAGGAGGCCAGGTCACGAGAGGCAAACAACAAGGGGGAGGACGTACGGGCTGCCTGGGAAGCGAAGGGCACGTGCTTCCTCGCTCTTTGCACTCTCCCTGGAGTGAAGGGGATTTGACCTGGGTGGGCTGGGGAAGGGGCTAAAGGGGGCTATAGCAGGAATGTTCCCACAAGTGGCTGGGGAGGATGAGTGAGCTGTTCCCTGACCGGAAGAGCTGATGAATGTGGGGGGGGGGGCAGAGCCAGCCTGGGGAAAGGAGTGGAACCAGGTGACTTAACCTCCCACTCCTCTTTCCAGTTCCGAGGCCACGGGGAGTTTGTGGCTGAAGTAAAGAAGGTGGCGGAAGGCGGGAACCCTACAGCGGGGAGGGGAAATCCTCACATTTTGTGAGAAGTGCGCAACAGGCCACAGAGAGCTGGCAGGAGCCCCTCTGGCTCACCTGCGCGTGACCTGGGTGACGTGACAGTGCCAGCACCAGAACAGAGAAGAATCGCTAACCCTACCAGCACGGGGCCAGCAGAGCTGCCAACTCTGGGCTGGGAAATTCCTAGAGACTTGGGGGTGGAACCTGGGGAGGCCGGGACTTGGGGAGGGGAGGGACCTCATCAGGGTTTAAGGCCATAGAACCTACCCACCAAGGCAGCCATTTTCTCCAGGGGAAATGATCCCCACCTGGAGATAGGCAGCCCTAGAGGGTGGAGATGAAGGGATGGGGTATGAAGGCAGGAACGTGCTGGAAAGGCCTTTTCCTAGTGTGGCAGATTTTCAGTCTTACTTTGGAAATCTTCTGGCTGAGAGCTTAAATGATTATAAAAAGGACATTGAATGATCTTTCTCATGAATGTGTGTGTGTTATGTGTGTTAAGTGCTGTCAAGTCGCTTCTGACTCATGGCGACCCTATGAATGAAAGTCCTCCAAAATGTCCTATCTTTGACAGCCTTGTTCAGATCTTGCAAATTGAAGGCTGTGGCTTCCTTTATTGAGTCAATCCATCTCTTGTTGGGTCTTCCTCTTTTCCTGCTGCCCTCAACTTTTCCTATCATGACGGTCTTTTCCAGTGACTCTTGTCATCTCACGACGTGACCAAAATACGACAGCCTCAGTTTAGTCATTTTAGCTTCTAGGGTCAGTTCAGGCCTGATTTGATCTAGAACCCACTGATTTTTTTTTTTTGGCAGTCCACGGAATCCGCAACACTCTCCTCCAACACCACATTTCAAAGGAATCTATTTTCTTCCTATCAGCTTTGTGTGTGTCACTGTAAATTTATTCTATTAGAGGAAGATAATCAGGAATGGGTTCCTATGAAGCAGAAGCAGAAATCTTTCATGGGCAGACATCTTTCCCTACCTTCTTTCCCTACCTTCTACTTCCCTCAGCAGCTCCCTGTGACCTCTATAGAAGGTGATGCTGGAAGTTGCTGGACTAGCATGGAGAACAAGCTACAAAGTGGGGGTAGGGAGGAATTGCAGTATGTGTGTGTGTTGGGGGGAAGTTGTCAAAACTGGCCCTTCTCACTCAGTCGTGCACTGAGGGAGCTTCATGGTTGTTGTTGTTTTTTTTAGATATTTATGCACTCCACTTTTCTCCCCAAAGAAACATCATGAAGCTGCCCTATACTGAATGAGACCTTCAGTCCATCCAGGTCAATATTGCCTACTCAGACTGGCAGCAGCTCTCCAAGGTCTTTGGCAGTAGGCCTTGCACATCACCCACTGCCAAATCCTTTACCTGGAGATGGCAGGGATTGAATCTGGGACTTTCTGCATGCCAGGCGGAGGCTCTGCCACTGACCCATGGTCCTTCCTCTTCTCGGGTCAGCTGCTTTCTCTCTTTGCTGCAACCCCCAGGAAGTGTCCTTTTTATCTCCTCCTGTCCTACAACTTCCAGCACCTGCTTTTCAGCAACTGAAAGGGGTTGCTGGAGGGAAGGGGAAGGACAGGAAATTGCATGCTTTCTACCACATCAGCCAATGGCTTAGGCCTGCTGGCCTGCGAGCAGCAGATACTTATACTCTGTTTTAAATTCATCCAGAGATGTAGCAACAGGGGCTGCTTGACGGAGCCTTGGCTGTCGTACAATCCTGCCTTGATCTCCCAGGCCTTTGATCTCCAGAACAGGCTCAGTAAGTCCGTGCTTTGTAATATTTTAACCACAATTATCAAGGGCAGTAGTCAGATAAAATACACACAATTGATTTTGGGAAGGGGAAAAAAGGCCCCTCTGGGCATCTATCACCAGACAGCAAGTCTCGTAGCTCAGAGTTTTCAGTGGTCCATTTTCAAACCATTTGCAAATGACCAAATGTCAAACCCAGACACTGGGTTTGACCTAGAGAAGGAAATATTGCCCATCACGCTGTCTATGCGGTGCTCTCTTGCCAGAAAGATGGATTCTTTGGTATCTTGCTTGGGGTGTTTGGTTTCTTTCACATGTGTTAGCATTAATTATGGTTTATTAAAGGAGAGCTCAGGGCTTTCTGGAAGCCAGACAGCCAGCCAAAGCATTTTCCTACTTCTCCATTCTGATTGCAAGAATTTCAAGTGAGAACACTGTGCTTTCCCAGAACTCAGCCATATTGTGCAACATCCATGCAAGAACATGTATGGAAGGCTTGAATCATGTTGTATGGATGGGGAGGGGGAATCTATGGTAACAGCAGTGGCTTCTAAGAACTCTAGCATAATGTAGACCATAATAATCCATGCATTCCCAGAATAAAGAAGACCACAAAATAATAACCTTTTAAATAAGTGATAGGACAGCAATTCCAACACTCCTCCAACATCCAGTTGGCAAACACACACATGATGTCACCCTCCTTATCACATAGGCAAATGTGGTTGAATGCTTGTCCCTGCAGGTCACCCACCTGCCGGCCCCCCACATACACACTCCACTGGGCCACTCTCCACTTCACACATAAGAAGCTGCCTTATACTGAAGCAGTCCATCTGTCCATCAAGGTCAATATTGTCTACTCAGACTGGCAGTGGCACTCCACTGTATCAGACAAAGGTCTTTTACATCATCTACTGCCTGGTCACTTTTAACTGGAGATGCTGGGGATTGAACCTGGAACCTTCCGCATGCCAAGCAGAGGCTCTTCCACTGAGTCACAGCCTCTTCCATAGCCCAACTGCACAGTTCACTGCACTGTCACCAGGGAGACTGTGGGCTCTTGTGTGCCCTTCCCTTTGTCCTTACTGGTGCTGCTCAGATGGGCAGAGGTTAGAATAACAGAATCATAGAGTTGGAAGGGACCTCCAGGGTCATCCAGTCCAACTTCCTGCACAATGTAGAAAACTCACAACTATCTCCCCCACCCATACCCCACCCCCTGCTTCATGCCCAGATGATGGCCAGAAGGTGCCCCCAAAAACCTTCCACACCATCCTCTATATGGCAGCCCTTCAAGTACTTGAAGATGGTTATCATATCACCTCTCAATCGTCTCCTCTCCAGGCTAAACATGCCAAGCTACTTCAACCTTTCCTCATAGGACTTGGTCTCCAGACCAAGGACTTGATCTCCAGATCGTTCCAGACCCTTGGTCTCCACTACCCTCCTCTGGACATGTTCCAGCTTGTCTATATCCTTCTTAAATTGTGGTGCCCCAAAATTAACACAATACTCTAGGTGAGGCCTACCTAGAGCAAAGTAAAGCGATACCATGACTTTGCGTGATCTGGACACTATGCTTCTGTTGATACAGCCCAAAATCGCATTTGCCTTTTTAGCTACCGCATCACACTGCTGACTCATGTTCAGTGTTTGGTCTACTAAGACCCCTAGATCCTTTTCGCACACACTACTGCTAAAGACAAGTCTCCCCCATCCTATAATTATGCATTTGATTTTTCCTTCCTAAATGCAGAACTTTACACTTATCTCCAGAATGGTGTAGTGGTTTGGAGTGGTGGACTCTGATCTGGAGAACCAGGTTTGATTCCCCCCTCCTCCACATGAGCGGCAGAGACAAATCTGGTGAACTGGATTTGTTTCCCCACTTCTACACACGAAGCCAGCTGGGTGACCTGTTACAGCTCTCTCAGCCCCACCTACCTCACAGAGTGCCTGTTGTGGGGAAGGGAAGCCGATTCTGGGTCTCCCATAGAAAAACCAAGTCTTCTTCTTCCTCCATTAAAATTTATTTTATTAGTTTTAGCCCAGTTTTCCAGCCTGTCAAGATTATCCTGTATCCTGTATCCTGGCTCTGTCTTTTACTGTATTTGCTACCCATCCCAATTTAATATAATCTATAATTTTAATAAGCATCCCCTGTATTCCTTCATCTAAATCACTTATGAAGATGTTGAACAACACAGGTTCCAGGACATATCCCTGGCACTCCAAGAGGATGAGGAACCATTAACAAGCACTCTTTGGGTGCGATCTGTCAACCAGTTACAAATCCACCTAACAGTAATAAGATCTACACCACATTTTACCACCTTGTCAACAAGAATATTATGTGGAACCTTATCAAAAGCCTTACCGAAATCAAAATAAACTGTCTACAGCATTCCCCTGATCCAGTAAAGTAGTAACTTTCTCAAAAAAGGAGATGAACTTAGTCTGACATGACTTGTTCTTGAGAAACCCGTGCTGGTGCTTAGTAATTACAGCCATCCTTTCTAAATGTTCAAGGACTGCCTGTTTGATGATGTGTTCAATAACTTTTCCAGGTATGAGCATCAAGTTGATGGGTCAGTAGTTACCTGGATCCTACTTTTCCCCTTCTTGAAAATAGGTGCCTCCAATATTCTGGCACCTCACCTGTTCTCCAAGACTTCTCAAAAATAATGGACAGAGGCTCAGAAATTGCACCCATGAGTTCTCTCAGTACCCTTGGCTGCAATTCATCTGTCCCTGAGGACTTTGTTCCATTTAAAGAAACTGGATGTTTATGTACTACCCGTATGGCGATCCAAGGGTGCAACTTCTTTCCCTCATTGTCTTGTTCTGTTTTTGCCATGTTGAACACCTTTTCCACCGCAAGAGAAGACTGAGGAAAAGTAGGAATTGATCAGTTCTGCCCTCTCTTAATCTGTTACAATTTTACTTTCCTTTACCTGCAATGAGCCTACCATGTCCTTGTTCTTTTTCTTACTCTGAACATAACAAAAAAAACCTTTTTGTTGTGTTTAGCCTCTCGTGCTAGCTTAAGCTCCTACTGAGCTTTAGCTATTCTAACATTCTTCCAACAAGCGCTGGTTATTTGTTTATATTCATCCTGGGTTATAAGGCCCTCCTTCCATTTCCTAAACGAGTCTTTTTTATTTCTTAAATCTTTAAAAAGCTGTATGGATCCAACCTGGCTTCTTTAGGCTCTTCCTGTTTTTCCTTCTCATAGGATTCGATTGTGCCTTCAATATTTAAGAAACTTACTCCCTTCTTGAACTCCCTTCTCCTTAAGTATTTCTGACCATGGGATTCTACCCAGCATAAGTTTAAATTTGTTAAAATTTGCAAGTCAGGAATTTATTTGACCTTTCACTTTTAGCAGAGTTGGTCTTCCAACAGATATCTGGGTAACTGAAATCTCCCATGACCACTGTGTCTAGGGTTGCCAACCTCCAGGTAGCAGCTGGAGATCTCCCACTATTACAACTGACCTCCAGGCAACAGAGATCAGTTCACCTGGAGAAAATGGCCACTTGGGCAATTGGGCTCTATACCATTGAAGTCCCTCCCCTCTCCAAACCCCGCCTCCTCAGGCTCCACCCCCAAAATCTCCAGGTATTTCTCAACCTGGACCTGGCAGCCCTAACTGTGTCCCGTCTCTTTGAGAACTTTGTAATCTGTTCTAGGAGTGTCACATCCAAGTTCTCTGCCTGGTTTGGTGGCCTATAGCAGACCCCCACCATAATATCGCTATTATTTCTTACTCTTTTTATTTTTACTCGGAGACTCTCGACTGCACATCCATGCTCAGATTCATGTTCTTCCTCACAAGTATATACATCCTTGACATATAATGCTACTCCTCCCCCCTCGCTTGTTTGTCTATCCTTTTTAAACAAGTTGTACCCTTCAATCCTAATATTCCAATTGTGAGTGTCATCCCACCAAGTTTCAGTAATGCCTATTAGGTCATAGTTTCCTTCCTGTATTTGGACTTCAAGTTCCTCCTGCTTGTTTCCCATACTCCACATTACTGTAGAGACATGGTTCATGTGCCCTGAGGATTTCATTTCTGGGCTTACCCATGAGTTAATGTTTCCTTGCATTCCTGCCACTCCCCGTAAATTGTTAGTGCTCTCATCTCCAGTTATTGGCATCAACTAGGCTTTAAGTTTATTCTAAAGCCCCTCCTTGTCAGGGTAGCAAGGCTACCAAACACATTTTTATCTACACTCATGAGGTGCAAATCATCTCCTGATAAAAGAGCTTCTTCTTGAAAGCGTGAGCCATGGTCAAAAAACCCAAACCTTTCCTGATGACACCATTTAAGTAGCCAGTCATTTATTTGCAGTATTCTTCTTTCCCTCCTATGCAACAGCCTTCGACAGGAAGAACTGATGAAAACACAACCTGTGCTTCCAGGTTCTTCACCTTTCTACCCAGAGCTGCATAGTCTCTTTTAATATGTTCTGGGCTGTGCCGAGCAATATCATTTGTTCCCACATGGATTAGCAAGAAAGGATAATAATCTGTGGGCGTGACGAATCTACCCTTTCCATCACATCCTGGATGAGTGCACAGGAGGACAGACCTCTCGAGACAACATCCTGTTAGCACTTTTTAGCCTCTACCCCTCTCAGTAGGGAATCCTCAATTACCAGCACACGCCTCCTCCTATTTGGGGAGTGGAAGCTCAATTCCTCGCAGGGGCCTGAGAAATTTCCTTCAAGTTTTGGGGAAGCTGGAGGAGTAGCCCTTGCTTCAGTGGTCCAGTATCAATATCTGTGGGGAGATCCTGGAACCAACTGCTTAGCATCAGAGACTCAGAATGTCTCCTGATTTTCCTGCTCTTGTGTGTTACATTCTTCCTTGTGCCCTCCTCCTGTGTTGGGTGCCCCTCCATTTGCTGAACTACCTTTTCCTCCTCCTCCTGTTGCCCTCTCAAGAGTGTTTCATGCATTCTGTCCATGAACTCTTCCCCTTCCCTTATAAAATGGAGCTTGGACAAGCATGCCTCAAGTCACTGTCTCTTCTCCAGTAGGACTACCAACTTACACTTGCAGCAAGTGTAATTGCTGTTACCCTTAGGTAAGAATTCAAGTGTGATACAGACTTTGCATGTTACTGCCTCAGCTTCCTCACCAGCCACTCTGCTGCAATCCATTGCAGAAGTGGTAGTTTTTTTCCTGCATTTCCCTGATAACTTCCCTGACAAGCTGCCTCACTAGACTCCCATTCCTAAGAACATAAGAAAGACCATGATGGGCTGAGGCCCATCAAGCCCAGCAGTCTGTTCACACAGTGACCAACCAGGTTCCTCTTGCAAGCCCACAAACAAGACAACTGCAGTCAGTTATTCATATGAGTAAAGTTAGCTCATGAACTAGACAATTACAGCAATGCCTTTCTATTCCTTACAATGGCATTTTCCCAGCTGCTGTGCTGTGGGCCCAGTTCCCATGCAATTATGTGTATCTAAGAACAGCCACCATTCCTTGGGTGAAGAGAAAAAATGTATTACGGAAGCAGACTGAGGCTCATAAGAACGGCCCTGCTGGATCAGACCAAGGCCCATCAAGTCCAGCAGTCTGTTCACACAGTGGCCAACCAGGTGCCTCTAGGAAGCCCACAAACAAGACAACTGCAGCAGCAGCATCCTGCCTGTGTTCCACAGCATCTGATATAATAGGCATGCTCCTCTGATCCTGGAGTGAATAGGTATGCGTCATGACTAGTATCCATTTTGACCAGTAGCCATGAATACCCCTCTGCTCCATGAACATGTCCACTCCCCTCTTAAAGCCTTCCAAGTTGGCAGCCATGACCACATCCTGGGGCAGGGAGTTCCACAACTTAACTTGTCAGAGCCCAGCTGACTGTGATCTGCCTTTGGCGAGGAGGAGCAATGCTCAGTCCAAGGCTCACCCAGCAGAAGGCAGAGCCAGCACTCAGCCCCAGGCAAAGCAGACCCTCCCCAATCAACTACAATCAGTTGCAATCACCTTCTGCAATTAGGTATAACCAGCACTCCAGCAGCTCTCTTTCTCACTCCTTCTCAGAGCCCTGCTGACTGTGATCTCAGATTGAAATCAGTGTGGAATCTGAGCCCTGCTGTAGCAGGGTGGTGCAGAAGTCCGTGATGTTTTATCTCTTATTAATGAAGATCTGTAACCAAGGCTGCTGATTGGAGGGAGGGGGGCTGCTGGTACAAAATTCTTAGGGCCCAAATCAGCTTGAGATCCCAGCAAAGCTAGAATTATCTTGCGTTCAGCAAAGGCATTTTGGTTTATTTAAGTTTTAGTGCAGTTCTGCACGGCAGCCATTAGCGGAGCAGACAAGGCAGAGCAGAGTGAACAAACAGAAGTTCCTGGTTTGGTGCTGTTTTTTAGCAGTGATTTTTTAAAAGAAAGCTATCCATGGCTGCAAGCTTTTTAAACTATAAGGCTGAAACAAATGTTTGCCTATCACAAAATGCTACTGAGCCCCTCAACCAACCTGATAAGCCTTCATTTTTCTCTCCCCCACTATTTAATTCTTCTATGTTTTCTATGGGCTGTGTGTTTCAGTTTATATTAAACAACATTGTAGCTTAAACATGTGACTATAATTTGTGTTTGTGCTTTTTAAATACATATTGTTTTAGACTTAGGGCTTTTATGCATGGCTGTTTCCTTCAAAGTCACCCCTTCAATGACTTTGGGTCTTTCTTTGTTGCGGGAGCTGGCAGATTGTGTCAACGCCCAGGAATAACCACCAGTACCAGTAGAGCTTGTAGAAAATGCAGTTGTTTATTCACAGTGCTATATACACACTCTTCCACCACTATCTCCCGACATTAGACTCATGGAATCAAATACTTACATACAGATGCCATCTCTAGGCAGCAATTAGTGTTACAGGCTGAGTCACCCTCCAGGTGCAACTCATTACCTTCAGGCTGAGTCACCCTACAGGTGCAACTCATTAACTCAGTCTCAGGCCTTCTAGGGGCTTTCCAGGTTATTACATCAGCTTAGCTTGACACTTAGATCCCCTGAATCTAAATCCACCTGTCATAGCTAATATGAACAGACTTGCATATTCTGTCATTCTTTTGATTATGCATGCCATTCTCACCATCAGAGGTCGCCTCGCTCTCCCCCTGCGTTTCCCCGCATTTCCCCCACGTTTTGGGAATCCCCACAGTGGGGAAAAGGCTAAGATTGCCATGCGTCGTTGATGCAAGGAACCCACTCCGTAAGTGAGTACGCTCAGGCCTTCCAATTCCTATCCTGTAAGATAAGGGAATGCAGCGAGGCCACTAAGGTCCAACACTTCCGAGAAGGACTGCGTTGGGAAGTGCTGGATGGCTGTTTGACCCTGGGAGATCCGGAGTCGGTAGAGGTGTGAGCTCTTGACCCATCGAACCAGAAATCACCACAGAGACAATCAGATTCCAAGCAGATGGCTTTACTGGTCAAATAGGCAATACAGTGCATGGAAGGCAAGATGACAGCTATGGCTTGTCTTGCCCGTTATTTGGAAATATAAGAAACGAAAGGAAACATCTAAACCGAGATAACAGCCTGACATCCTGTTCCCCTTAAGTCCCCCTCCCATCCGGCAAGGGGGCTGGTCTGTCCGGGTAGGCATCGTGAAAGGCGTTGACAAGTTTGGGGGCGGAGACATCCCACGCGCGAACCCACTCGTCATAGGCAGGGGGGAAGTGTTTCCAGCGGATCAGGTATTGCAAGGCCCCATGGTGTATGCGGGAATCCAGGATTTTGGAGACTTCGAAATGTTCCTCCCCCCCCACCATTATGGGTTGTTCAGGAGGCGGCTCCGGGTGCCATTGTGGGGAAGCAACATGGGGCTTTAGAAGGCTGACATGGAAAACGGGGTGCACACGCCTCAGAGTTTTGGGGAGAGACAGTTCCACCGTGACAGGATTTATGAGGCGGGTGATGGGAAATGGGCCAATGTATCTAGCACTGAGCTTATGGCAAGGACGGGTGGAGCGCAGGTTCTTGGTGGAAAGGTATACCAGATCACCCACTTGCAGGTCCATATTTGGGGAACGATGCTTGTCAGCCTGCGCCTTGTATTTGCGCTTGGCTCGGTCCAGGTTGCTAATCAGCCAGGGCCATGTTGTACGGAGGGTGTGAGCCCATGAGGCAATGTCGGCATCCCCCTCCCCCTCTGATCCTTCTACAGGGGTGATAGGACCGAAGTCCTGTCCATACACCGCATAAAACAGGCTGAAACCTGTGGATTGATGTACAGCATTATTGTAGGCATATTCTGCAAAAGGCAACAGTTCTACCCAGTCATCTTGGTGGTAATTGACATAACAGCGCAAATAACATTCGAGTACAGCATTGACACGTTCAGTTTGACCATCCGTTTGGGGATGGTATGCACTAGACAACCCTTGTTCCACCCCCACCAATTTGAGAAAAGCTTTCCAAAACTTAGCAACGAAACTACTTCCGCGGTCGCAGATTATCTTGTGCGGAAACGAATGTAGTCTAAAGACATGTGACACGAAGAGGCGGGCCAACTTCTGAGCGGAGGGGATCCCCGCACATGGAACCAAATGTATTTGCTTAGAAAATAAGTCAGTGATAACCCATAACACAGTTTTTCCCCCGCTGAGAGGGAGATCCGTCATAAAATCCATAGCAATCACTTCCCAGGGTTTGCTGGGTATTTCAAGTGGTTGCAGTAGTCCTGGGGGTTTGCCTTGAGATCGTTTGACCGTGGCGCAAACAGGACAGCTGCGAATGAAAGAGTCAATGTCAGAACGCATTCCCCCCCACCAGAACTGCCTGCGCAACAGGTGAAGGGTCTTTAGGAACCCAAAGTGTCCAGCTGTTTTTACTCCATGAGCCAAATGTAAGACTTCTTTTCGGAGCGTTTTGGGCACGTATAATTTCGAGTCTTTGTACCAACAACCTCCTCGTTCAATTACATCGAGAGGCAGGGTTTGAGCGGAGCGTTCCATTAGGCATTGTGCCCGAAGGGAATTTAAGAAAGACTCGGAGACGGGAACCCCCCCCCTGTTTTACGGTGGAAGCAGGAGCAGATATGGGGGTTGACGAGGGGGAAGCGCTTACGTGCGGTGGTGCGCTGACTGCAGGCAGCTTGGCGGCCGGTTGGGTTGGAGGAGTTGGTGCGTCGGTCCCGTGCTTCCGTTGTGGGGACAGTGTTTGGGATCGGGTTTTGTACAGCCAGCACGGGTAGGGCTTCTCTTTGCGCTGGCGTAAATAAAGAGTCTGTTGGCCGATCGAGTTTCACCGGGTACTGAGGCAGTCGGGAGAGAGCATCTGCGAGAACGTTTTGTTTTCCAGGGACATGCTTCAGGACGAAACGAAACTGAGCAAAGAAATCCGCCCAACGCTGTTGTTTCGCGGACAATTTATGGGTCCCCGTGAGGGCAGGTAGATTTTTGTGATCGGTCCAGACTTCAAAGGGTGCTTTAGACCCCTCCAGGAATTGTCGCCACAGAGTAAGTGCATGGTGAACGGCCGATGCTTCTTTCTCCCAAATGGGCCAGTTCAATTGGGAGTGCGCAAACTTCTTTGAGAAGTAAGCGCAAGGGTGAAGGAGACCATCTGGTCCTCTTTGGAGAAGGGCCCCTCCCATAGCCACGTCGGAGGCATCGACTTGCACAATGAACATTTGATTCGAGTCTGGGTGCCGTAGCACGGGCTCCGAAGTGAAAAGGTGTTTGAGGGCTACAAAAGCGGCCTGGCATTGATCAGTCCACAGTATCTTAGTGGAGGGTAATGTAGCCGAGCTTCCTTTACCCTTTGTTTTCAGCAGGTCGGTGATGGGCAGCGCCACTTGGGCGAAGTTAAGGATGAACCCGCGATAGAAATTAGCAAAACCTAGAAACTGTTGTACTTGTTTGCGGTTGGAGGGAGGGGTCCAATCGAGGACGGATTGGACCTTGGCCGGGTCCATGCTAAGGCCATGGTGGGAGATTATATATCCCAAGAACGTTATTTTGCTCTGATGAAATTCACATTTAGCCAACTTTGCAAAGAGTTGGTGATTGCGCAGGCACTGCAGAACTTCTCGGACCAGAGCGACATGCTCATCCATGGATTTTGAATAAATAAGAATGTCATCTAAATAAACCACCATCCCGCGGTACAGTAAATTGTGGAGGATTTCGTTGATGAGTTGCATGAAGACTCCCGGGGCCCCTTTTAACCCGAAAGGCATCACAAGGAATTCAAACATTCCAAAACAGCTAGAGAAGGCAGTGAGGGGTTCGTCTCCCTCGCGGATACGGACGCGGTAGTAGGCTTCTACTAAGTCCAACTTGGAGAATATACGTCCCTCCTGCAACTGCCCCAAAATATCTGAAATCAGCGGTATAGGGTAGGCGTTGGCTTGGGTAACTGCATTGAGCTTTCGGAAGTCGATGCATAGGCGCAGGTCGCCCTCCTTTTTTCGGACGAAAAATGCGGGGGCTGAGTTGGGAGCATTCGATGGGCGAATGAACCCTCTGGCAAGGTTTTTGTCCAAAAAGTCCCATAGTACAGTGCGCTCGGAAGCGCTCATAGGGTAAATCTTACTCTTGGTTAATGTGCAGTCCTTCACCACCTCAATTGCACAGTCAGTGGCCCGGTGGGGGGGTAAGGCATCACATTCTTTAATGTTAAAGACATCCGCAAAGTCCTGGTATACATCAGGTAGGGACGGCGGTGATGGGACATCGGAGGTTAATGCTGGAGCGGGTGGAGACAGCACCGTGACTTGCTGTCGGTGCTGATCGCATTTGGGGTTGGCAAAGGAGATAGTGTTCGTCTCCCAGTCTATACTGGGACTATGACCTTTAATCCAGTTAATTCCCAGGACCACTTCAAATCGGATAGGGGCTATGGTAATGTCTATTTGCTCCCAGTGGGAGCCAATACCCATCACCATCCCTGTAGTGCGATGATCAACTGGGCCCCCCTTGAAATGGCTTCCGTCCATTTGGGCAAATTGGAGGGGGGCTGGTAAAGCCTCGGATTTGACTTTGAGTGCTGCAAAAGTGGCCTCATTGATTAGAGTGCGACCGCAACCGGAGTCAATGAGTGCCTTAACGGGTAGTTGGGGACCACCTTTATAGTGTTGTAAAACTGCGTCCACATAAACGGTGGTTTCCACTTCCTTCACCTTGGTGGGAGCTTTCGGTTTAGCAGGAGATTCTGCAGGGGTCTGTGGAGACGCTCCACTCACCACAGACCGGAGCCGTTTTTTGACAAATCAAGGGGGGTTTCCAGGTTCAAAGCTGGAGGATCCCATGGGTTCTCTTCATCAGAAGAAGGAGAGTTGTCCCCCAATGGGGCATTTGTAATCCGTGACCCGGCGGGGTCACTCGATGTAGGAAGGTTAGATGAGTCCTCAACGTGAAGTGCAGAGGGTGTGGGTCTCCCCGGCGCTGTGCTGCGGGTGACCGCGGTGCCTCTCCATTGAGGTCGTCCTCGAGCTCGGGTTGCCATGCTGGGGCGAAAGGGTTCAGGGCGATGTGGGCAGACTGCCGCAAAGTGGCCCAGTTCCCCACAAGTGAGGCAAGCTCCTCTTTGAAACCGTGTTTCGCGATCCTGGGGTGGACGCGCGGGCTTCCGTGGATTGGAGAGCGGTGCGTTGGGCTGGGGTTTTTGGACGCTTTTCTCCTTGTTTCTTTGGCGGACAAGGGAAATAAAGCGCCGGCGGCTTTCCACCTCCTCGCCTAATAGAATCCAATCATCGAGGGTGTCGGGATCACCCCGCATATACGACCAGTTCAGAATGTCAGGGTGTGAGGCTTCCCTGAAATGGTGAATTAGGGTGGCTTCGGGCCAGCCCACAATTCTGCTTGCTAGTCTCTGGAATTAATCGGCAAACTCTCGAACTGGAGTAGAGCCTTGTCTTAGTTGTAGAAGCTCCGCTTTGGCTCGTTCCCCCAGAAAGGGATCCTCAAACCTCCTCCGTAAGGCAGTCATGAAATTGTTGAGGGAACGGATAGAGCGGGATCGGGTGTCGAACTGGAGGACCATCCAGTCGGCTGCTTTACCTGTCAAAAGGGAAGCCACATAGCGAACCCGGCTGTCCTCTGTAGGGAAGAACTGTCCTTGTTCTCGCATATAGCTGTCTACCTGATGCAAGAAACAGGGCAGGGTTTCGAGAGATCCATCGTAAGTAGTTTTCAATTTGAGTTGTTTCCAAGGACCGGGCATGGGTTGGCCCGGTTGCACGGGTGCCCTGGGTGCAGGTAAAACGGGACCTCCGGGAACCAGGGGTTGAACAGGCACATTAGCGGGTGGCTGGGCTGGCACTCCCTGTTGAACCGGTACTGCGGCCCCCTGTGGAACGGGTTGTGCCGGGGTTGTCAGGGCCTGCTGTAACTGCCTGTTGTCCTGAAGCAAGCGTTCCATTAGCTCCTGGAGTTGATCTACACGGCCAGATAGCTCCCGATTCTGAGCTCGTAACAGGTGAACGTCCTCACCCGGGCCACCTGTACGATGAGGTTTGCTTGTCCGAAAACTTGTGGCCCATTGAGAACTGTCCCCATACAAGTCCTCTTCCTCAGACTCCTCGGAGTCTTGGCGTCGTTCTGCGAGGCGGCGTGCGCGTTGAGTCGTGCGCGACGGGGCAAATACCGGGGAAAACGACAGACCCAATGGAGGACCGCTCTGTCCAGAGTCTTTGGGGCAGCCGCCTGTCCACGCCCGATCCGCAGCCAACTGCTGCTCTTTGTCCCTTGCGGCTTGAGCCTCGGCTTCTGCCTTAGCCGCTTCAGCAGCTTCCCTATCCGCGAGAGCCTGTGCGCTTTCAAGTCTCAGAGCGGCAGCTGCGGTAATATGCGGTAAAAGTTCCATTTCCAGGAGCGTGAGTAGGGGGTCGGGCTCCCCACCTAACAATGGTTGCACTCGGACCGCGACCGCGGGTGCATCGGCCCCGAACGTCGGGGTCAAACGTTGAGCCAAGGTGGCTTTCGTGGTATCCTTTGTACAATCCGCAAAGAGGAGGGCTGTCTGGATAGTGATCCTGTTGGCTTCAGCTTGACAGTCAGCTGCATTGGGTACCAAAGAAAAACCTGCCGGTGCGGCTCCTGCCATGGTACCTTCCCCCAAGGCGACAGGACGCCTTAGAGCCGTGGATGAGAGAGTCTCACGGGCAATAAGCTTATCCAATAAACCGGTTAGTATTTGTAAGTCCTCAGTTGCCAGCCGGGCATCATCCAGCAACTGATCAAAATCCTGGAGGTCTAAACAAGCATTAGTATCCTCCGACGTTAACATCCAGAGAACCCTCACTAGAGATCTCCACTGCGTCTGGACCAGTCCACTCAAGCGGCAAACCTCTGAATTAGTCCTAAAGAGTTCAGCTACTATGTCCCGTAGGAGGGTAGGATCCTCTGAGGAGGACTCCAGGGTTCCAAGAAGCAGTAGTCACGGTTCACTCGGAGAGCGCCCTCCTAGCTCCCATCCGAGTGTCAGGCGAACCCTCCAGGGCTCCAACCTGACTAAAGAATCGATGAAGAAGAGATAGCTGTCATAATGTGAGCTCTTGACCCATCGAACCAGAAATCACCACAGAGACAATCAGATTCCAAGCAGATGGCTTTACTGGTCAAATAGGCAATACAGTGCATGGAAGGCAAGATGACAGCTATGGCTTGTCTTGCCCGTTATTTGGAAATATAAGGCAGAGAAACGGCGGGAGATTACAAAGCATAAACAGAGCATTATTTCCCAGGAGTGGCGTTCCCAGGCTTTGGTATGTGTAGCCGTCCTTGAGTCTGGACGGTTCAGCAGAGAAACGAAAGGAAACATCTAAACGGAGATAACAGCCTGACATGTTTAGACCTCCAGGATTTCGATCAGTTGCTGGATGATGCCCGGCTGGCAACTGAGGACTTACAAATACTAACCGGTTTATTGGATAAGCTTATTGCCCGTGAGACTCTCTCATCCACAGCTCTAAGGCGTCCTGTCGCCTTGGGGGAAGGTACCATGGCGGGAGCCGCATCGGCAGGTTTTTCTTTGGTACCCAATGCAGCTGACTGTCCAGCTGTTTTTACTCCATGAGCCAAATGTAAGATTTCTTTTCGGAGCGTTTTGGGCACGTATAATTTCGAGTCTTTGTACCAACAACCTCCTCGTTCGATTACATCGGGAGGCAGGGTTTGAGTGGAGCGTTCCATTAGGCATTGTGCCCGAAGGGAATTTAAGAAAGACTCGAAGAGATGTCAGGCTGTTATCTCGGTTTAGATGTTTCCTTTCGTTTCTCTGCTGAACCGTCCAGACTCAAGGACGGCTACACATACCAAAGCCTGGGAACGCCACTCCTGGGAAATAATGCTCTGTTTATGCTTTGTAATCTCCCGCCGTTTCTCTGCCTTATATTTCCAAATAACGGGCAAGACAAGCCATAGCTGTCATCTTGCCTGATAACAGCCTGACTGGATTAAATTGGCGGCCTTGGTGGAGAATCACAAGCTTACCCTCCAGTTTTCTAAGGACTGCCAGTCAAAGGTAACCCCCGCGGCTCCCACCAAAGGGGGCAACACAGTGGAACTGCGGCAAGATGGAAGAAATCGAGGGACTTTTAGCCTGGATAGGGCGCGCCGCTTCAGGGAAGGAGCATGTCTCCACTGCGGAAAGATGGGTCATTTCATGGCGAAGTGTCCCGGCACATCGGCGGAAGGGTCTGGCAACCGAGCGACCCGAGAGCGAGAGTTTGCGCCACCTCGGGCCCAGGATCGTAAGACGGCTGAGGGGACTACTGGCAGGCGTGGGACAGCAGCTCTGCAAGCGGAACCGGCAGACGACCATAATCTTCTGGATCTTTACAGTGAGCCCTCGCCGGCAAAAAACGAGGACAGCCTTCTGTGAGTAAGCCGGCACGGAGGGCACCCTCGGGAGAAACCAAACCGGCTCCGATTAGGGTGAGTGACCAGGGAGAAACACTGCTGCTACCCGTTGTGTTACGGAACCCCTGGAGAGGGGAACCTGTGGCTGTTGTTGCTATCCTAGACTCCGAGTGTTCCTGGACCTTGATTGATCAGGCTGTGGTAGAGCGCCTGAAAGTCGGAACTCGAGAACTGGACCAGCCCTTGCATTTCCATCAAATGGATGGGAGCGAACTTCGGGGGGGGGGGTCCATTTGCGCTCTCATAAGGTGTTGTTGGGGGTGGGAAACCACTGGGAACAGATCCACTTCACGGTAGTACCTAAGATCTCCTACCCAGTAGTTCTAGGCAGCAACTGGCTGGCGGGGCACAACCCGAGCATCGATTGGGAACAGAGGCGGGTTGTGTTTGGGGCTCCCCAGTGCGAGAGACATGGCCGGAATGACATTCCCGGAGGCGAAGGGGGGATGCCGCTGCGATTGAGACCCACGCGCTGCCCCCAGAGTATAGTGACTTTGCAGATGTGTTTGAGGGGACGGACTGTGACCTGTTACCCCCTCACCGCATGATGGACTGTACTATAGAACTACTTAAGGACATTAAGCCTTCCAAAGCCTGAGTTTATCCCATGAGCCCCCAAGAGAAGGCAGTACTGCGGGAATTCCTGGACAAAAACATGGAGAGGGGTTTCATACGGCTGTCCAAGGCTGCGTTTTCTTCTCCCTGCTTCTTTGTGAAGAAAAAGGGGACCTCTGATCTCAGACTGTGTGTAGACTATAGGGGGCTTAACGCAACTACAGAGACTAACACCTACCTCATTCCTTTAATTCCGGACCTCCTGAGTGCTCTCCATGAGGGCTGTGTGTTCTCGAAGCTTGACCTGGCAGAAGCCTACTACTGGGTCTGAATCAAAGAGGGGGATGAAGCAAAGATGGCCTTTTCTTGTTGTTATGGATTGTTTGAATTTATGGTAATGCCGTTCGGTCTTTCTGGGGCAGCGTCGTGCTTCATGCAATTAATTAATGAGATCCTCCATGATCTACTGTTTAAAGGGGTAATCATTTATTTGGACGATATTCTGATATACTCCAGGGACCCCGAGGAACACCGGGGTTTGGTGCGGGAGGTTTTGCATCGCTTAAAGGATAATCATTTATATACTAAGCTGTCCAAGTGTGCATTCAACCAAAACCAGTTGTCTTTTCTCGGATATGTTATATCCCCCCAAGGTTTGATTATGGATCCTAAAAAGTTCAGGCGGTATGGGAGTGGGAACCCCCCAGGACTCGCAAGCAAGTACAACAGTTCTTGGGGTTCACAAATTTTTATAGAGGTTTTATTCAGGACTTTGCCGAAATAGCCTTACCGATCACCGATCTACTCAAAACCAAGGGGAAGGGGCAGGAGGCCACCTTGGCGCATTACCAAGTGCCTTGGAACAACAGCTGTCAGGCGGCATTCAAAACTCTGAAGGAGCGCTTTACCTCCGAGCCCATTCTGGCTCACCCAGATTGTTCTAAGCCATTTACCCTTCAAGTAGATGCCTCGGAAAAGGAATGGGAGGTGCGCTCCTTCAAAGGGATGAACAAGGGGTGCTTAAACCCTGTGCCTATTTTTCAAAAAAATTCTCCGGCCCAGAGCTAAACTGCTGATCGGGGAGAAGGAAGCCATGGCTATTAAGCATGACCTCACGGTCTGGCGGCAGTTCCTGGAGGGGGCGGCAGAACCCTTTGAGGTCTGGACGGACCACCAAAATCTTGAGGCTATATTGGGTCAGCGGAAGCTGTCGGCCAAACAGCTGCACTGGGCAGACTTTTCTCCAAATCCCACTTCACCATTAAACACATGCCCGGAAAGGACAACTGCCTGGCTGATGGGCTGTCCCGGATGCCGCAATACGAATGTCGAGTTGAGTGGCCGGTGGGTTCCCTTTTTACCCGGGAACACCTGGGCTTGGCTACGGAAGGGAGTAGCGCGGGAGTCCTGACCAGAGCCCAATCCCGCGCAGTGGCAAGAGGGTCTGTCCCTGACTCCTCTCAGGTGAGGGCTGCCTCTGCTCCCCCATCCCCGACGATCCCAGGGGATCCTCCGGGCACGATCGCAGGGGGGGGAAAGAGGGAGTCCTCTCAACAAGAGTGGGGAAACAGGAAAGTAGAGTCGGTCCTGGTCCCCCCTCAGGGGTCGCCTGCATCTACCCCCTGCTCCTTAGCAATCCCGGAGGAGCTCCCAGAGGCATTCAAGTGTAGGTGGGGGGAGGCTCTTCAGCGAGAGCGGAGGGAGAAGTCACTCCCATCCCAGGTACTATTAGGGGAAGGCGCCCATGAGGATAAACACTAGGTCCCCACGGAGTTGCGGAGGGAGGTGTTGGGATGGAGCCACAGTTCCAAAACAGGGGGACATTTTGGGTTTGTGAAAACCTTTCACCTGGTTAGAAGGCAGTTCTGGTGGCCGGGGACGCGCCAGGACATCGATATGTTCATAAAATCTTGCCCCGTGTGTGCAATGAGCAAATGCTTAATGGGGAAATCCCCTGGATTACTCAAGCCCCTAGAGTCTCCGGAGGCTCCCTGGCGGGTAATCGGAATGGATTTCGTAACTGACCTCCCATCTAGCCAGGGCAAAATGGTTCTGTGGGTGGTTACAGATCTCTTCTCGAAGCAAGTTCATCTCGTCCCCTGCGAGGGAATGCCCTCTGCACACAAATTGGCTCGCTTATTTGTGCACCAGATTTTCAGATTGCACGATTTCTGCGGAAGGTCGTGAGTGACAGGGGGTCCGTGTTCATGTCAAAATTTTGGAAAGCGTTTTTAGGACTTGTGGGTGTGCAACAGGGTTTGTCTACAGCCTATCATCTGCAGACGGATGGGCAAACCGAAAGGGTTAATGCGGTGGCAGAATGTTACATGCGTTGTTTTGTGAATTACCACCAGGACAATTGGGTCGACCTGCTGCCGTTGGCAGAATATGCCTATAATAACTCGGTACACTCTGCTACCGGTATAAGTCCGTTCAAAGTGATCTACGGAATGGACTTCGGACCCTTAGGGGCAGTACCCCTCCTGCCAGGCGGCGATCCCCCCGAAGTATCAGTATGGGCCAACACAGTGCGGAACACTTGGCCCTGGCTGGTAAAAAATTTGGAGCGGGCAAAGGAAAGGTACAAGGCGCAGGCAGACAAACACAGGGCACCCCAATAGGAATTAAAGGTCAGAGGGAAGGTGTACCTCTCCACCAAGAATCTCAGATCTTTACGTCTGTGCAAGAAACTGAGTCAGAAGTTTGTGGGGCCGTTCACAATCTCCCGAGTTATCAATGAGGTTACAGTGGAGTTGGAACTGCCAAAAACTTTACAGGCGGTACACCCGTTATTCCATGTAAGTCTGTTAAAACCTTTTGTACCAGCACCTGAATGGCACCCTGAACCCGCGGCTGCGACCCCAATCATGGTGCAGGGGGAACAACACTTTGAGATTTCCAAGGTATTCGATTCTCGAGTGCGGAGGGGCCAGCTGGAGTATCTCGTGCATTGGAAACACCTGAACTCTAGCCACGATGAATGGGTGTCCGCTATGCACGTAAAAGCCCCCACCCTGGTAGTGGAATTCCATCGGCACTACCCCACCAAACCGAGATATCCCGGGGAGGGATCTTTGGGGAGGCGGAGTGTCAGCCAGGGCATCCATTCGGGCCCCGGATAAGCATATGTTTAGTATCAAAGCCACTTCCTTTCCTGTGGGAAGTTGAGGAATCGGTGTGAAAACTGGAGGCAGCAATCTCCACTTCAAAGTAAGCCTTCCAATGGTAAAACTGCTATCTGCTCTCGAGGTGACAAATACTCTTCCTTTGATGTAACTTACCCTTTCATGTCCTACCAATGTTGCAACCAAATGTAATGTATGTTCCCTATAAAGATGCCCTGTATTCCCCATACCTGCATTCTGACCTTACGTTCGTTAGACCTAACTGACCCGTTAGCTTTTCTTAATAAATCTTTGAACTCTCTGCAATGTCTGGAGTAAAGTTTATTGCTGAGACGCAATGGGGTGCTGAAGTCTGACAGCTCCACACCTTCATCTCTTGTAGACCCGTCCCTCCCAGGTGGGCCTCTGCAGTTTGCTCTCCTTCACTACGTTGGTCATCTCCTTTCCCTTGTGGTATTAGTTTAAAGCCCTCTTGATTAATCTCTCCAGGTTTCTTCCAAAAACATTCTTCCCCGACCTTGAAAGGTGAATTCCATTGCTTTTTAGTAGGTTGTCATCCAGAAAACCTAGCAAGTCTCATACAGAATCCAAATCGCCCCTACCTGCACTACCAATGCAGCCAGTGGTTCACCTCCATTATCTTATGTTCCCGTTGTATTCTCCTACCTCTGACAGAAAGGATCGAAGAGAACACCACCTGTGCCCCCATTCCCCTCAGTTTCCTCCCAAGAGCTTCATAGTCAGCCTTAACATTTTCGATGTTCACAGCCATGTCGTTGGTTCCCATGTGGACAATCACAAATCTTTAGGTTTGACCAGTTTGGGTTTCTGGTCTACAATATCTTTAATTTTCACCCCTGGCAAGCAACACACCTTTCGGGCCAGGGGTTCAGGCCTGGACACATGTCATTCCATCCCCCTCAGCAGGAAGTCACGGACAACCAACACTTTCCTTTTCCTTCCAGTGCCATTTCTTCATGTCCCCCTTTTCTCCTCCCTTGTCTTTCATGTGTTTGTGTTTCTTCCGCTGACAGTGTTTCTGGCTCTGCTGCCACCACAAGGGCCTGGAATTGATTCCTGAGTTCTAATGGTACTGAGTGCCGTCTTGCTCAATGCTTTTGGGGATATGTAGCAGCACTTTGAGGAGTCTTGTTAGGGCAGGCAGCCACACCATTGTCCCTTTGAATCATCTCCCCTTCCCTGTGCAGGGCCTCCAGGCTTCGGTTAATAAAATCCTCCCCTTCCTTGATGTCATGGAGAGTAGCAATCCTCTTCTCCAGGCTCTGAACCTTGTCTTCTAAGACAGAGCTTCTCAAACTGTGGGTCACGACCCCATTGGGGGTTGCGTAAATGCATTTTGGGGTCGCGAAAAAGCAAAGCAGGAAGCGCCGACAACGAGGAGGAGGAGTGGAGGTGGAGAAAAGAAGAGGATGAGAGGGAGAGGGGAGGACCAACTTGCTTGTCTTGCTGCGAAGGAGTTGGGCGCCAGGCAAGTTGTCCTCCCATCTCCCTTTCGTCCTCTTCTCCCCCCCCTCCGCTGCCCTGCTCCCACTGGACAGACCAACCCGCGGCGGCGTCCACTTCACCGCCACCCTTTCGCTTCCTTCCCCGCCCCTGCCCGTGGGACTGCTGTGCTGCGCCCATTGCGGGGCAGCTGGTGGGAAGGAGGCTGCAGTGCAGGGGGGCGCTGGCTGGCTCCCCTCCAGAGCGGGCGAGGGCCTTCCGAGGGCAGCAGCAGGGAGCCCTGCACCAAGCGAGGAGCAAGAATGGGAGCTGCCCTTCTGTAGGCCCCCACCTGCTGTGGGTGGCCCCTGCGCTCCCCCCCATGGCCCTGGGAACAACAGAAGGGGCAGGGCAGCGCAGCTGCCTGTGGGGCAGGGGCCCCCGCCAGCTGCATCTCCCGTGGACGGGCTTTTGTGCCTGGCCAGCCCACGCTGCTTTGGCCCACTTTTGAGCCAAGGGCTGTGGCCTGTGGGTAGCGCACAGGCCAGAGGAGGGCGGTGCCCCAAGGAGCCTTCTGGAGGCACGGGGGGGTGGCAGGGGGGGTCTGCCTTCGCAAAGTCTGCAGCCAGGAGCCCCTCTGAGAGCAGACAGCCATGCAGCCCCCGCGACAAACGGGAAGGGGTCTCCGAGGGCCATGGGGTCTGGCCAGGCAAAAAATAATAGCAATTCATGGCTATTAGTTAGAATGGATACTAGTCATGCTGCATACCTATTCTCTCTAGTATCAGAGGAGCATGCCGAATATATTAGGTGGAACACTGGCAGGATGGTGCTGCTGCGGTGGTCTTGTTTGTGGGCTTCCTGGAGGCACCTGTTTGGCCACTTTGTGAACAGACTGCTGGACTTGATGGGCCTTGGTCTCATCCAGCAGGGCCTTTCTTATGTTCTTATCCGCATGTGCCAAGAAAAGGCAAATCAACGAGGGGCACCTTTCTGTCTGCGCCGTTTTGCCGTTTCATCCATCGAGCCTGTCCTCGAGTCCCCGAATCCACCAGCCTTGGCCCCCCCACCCCCAGCCTGGAGCTTCAGTCAGTGGTTTCCAGGCTTGGGGGGGGGGTCGCTTGGCCCGGAAGGGACTCTCTGCCAGCCTCCCCTTCACTGCATCCCGCAGCCTCCCGTCCTGCCTCTCCTGGCACCGCACGCAGAGGGCTCGCTTGGTCACACTCAGCGCCTGGGAATGGGCAAAGGCGGCAAAACTGCCCCGCCGGGAAACTGCCACCAGGGTGACAGTGCTGGTGCCCTCTGCTCCTGGAGAGCGTGCATGGGGGGCACGTTCTTGCTGGGCATTGCAGCAGCATTCTCCTGCCTGTGTTCCACAGCATCTAATATGTTCAGCATGCTCCTCTGATCCTGGAGAGACTAGTGTTCATTTTGACAAGTAGCCATGGATAGCCCTCTCCTCCATCAACATGTCCACTCCCCTCTTCAAGCCTTCCAAGTTGGCAGCCATCACCACATCCTGGAGCAAGGAGTTCCACAGTTTAACTATGGGTGTTACCGCACTTTGTATTCCCAGCGATGTATTAAGAGTTTGAAAATGTTATAAAAAACATCGCTTTAAAAGGGTTTTTGGAAACCACGGCTTATAAATGGTTGGAAGACATCTTCACAGCTAAAGGAGCCAAACAAAGTGCGAACAGTATTTTTTATAACATTTTCAAACTCTTAATACATCTCTGGGAATACAAGTGCGGTAACTTTGTATGAGTAGTGTGAAGAAATACTTCCTTTTATCAGTTTTTAATCCCCAGCTTCAGCAGCTGACCCCACTTTCTGGAATTATTAGAGAGGGAGAAAAGCTTCTCCCTGTCCATGTGAGCTCTAGCCCTGCGGCAAACCCATAAACAGATTTCAGCAGACGGCAAATCCACGAAAGCAGTTTTATTGGTTAGAATTGACAGGTTTCAGAAACCATATTCAAAAGGACACTAGTAAGGGGCAAAGACAAGGTACATAGCATATATGGAAGAGCAAAAGGAGATAACTGGTAACCCAATCAACCCCCCTCCCAGAGGCAGGAAGGAGTACTTGGCGATTCCCACAGTATTGGAATCTATGAAGACTAAACATGGGGCATAGACTGGCCTTGGACAGAACAGCACAACAGCACCTGGAAGCAGCACAATCAGACTACCGCATACCATCCCCATGGCCTGCTCCTGACAGTCCATGCATAATTTTATAGACCTCTATCATGTCTCCCCTTAGCCGCCTTCTTTCCAAGCTAAACAGCCCTAAGTGTTTTAACCACACCTCGTAAGGCAGTTGCTCCAGACTCCTGATCATTTTGGTCGCTCTTTTCTGCACCTTCTCAAGCTCTGCAATATCCTTTTTTATGTGTGGTGACCAGAACTGTACACAGTATTCCAAGTGTGGTCTCATCATAGATTTGTACAAGGGCAGTATGATAGCAGCAGTTTTAGTCTGTATTCCTCATCTAATTATGGCCAGCATGGAATTTGCCTTTTTTACAGCAGCCGCACTCTGGGTTGACATCTTCATTGAGCTATCAACTACCACCCCAAGATCTCTTTCTTGGTCTGTCGCTGCCAGCACAGATCCCATCAGTCTATACATGAAGCTGGGATTTTTTGCCCCAATACACATCACTTTACACTTGACCGCATTGAATCTCATTTGCCATTTTAATGCCCATTCTTCCAGTTTGTAGAGATCCTTTTGGAGCTCTTCACAGTCTGATTTAGTTTTAACCACCCTATTTTGTATACCTTATATACCTGGGGACCCCTAAAAATTTGGGCAAAAAGGGGTCGTGAGTGGAAAAAGTTTGAGAAGCTCTGTTCTAAGAGACCTATCAACTTACATTTGTGGCAGGTGAAGTCTATCTTGTCCTCAGGGAGGAAAACAAACATGGCACACTCCGTGCAATTGACTGGAAATGGTTCATGAGTATCCATCATCACTCTTGTAGTGAATTCTTTCACACTAGGAATACCTTGGTGCGTTGAACTAACCTGAAAATTACAGTCCTAAACACTGTCTACTGTCAACTCTGGGCTTGCCATATAAATCCCAGAAACAGACTCCCAGGCAGGTTTACCTACAAAAGCTGGTTTATTAAGAAACATACAGCGAATTGCAGAAATTGACTTGTAACTTAGCAAGGGCACCAATGGGAGGGGAATTACAGGGATGGGTGCTATAAAGACAAAAGTACACTTTCAGGACAACTACTGGTTGCTTGGGCAACCCCTTAGATAACATAGTTTCCCAGAAGCGATCAAAGACTAACCAGAGCTAGAGATGAACAACAGTGAGGCCTTGAAACACCACCTGGCCTAACCACTGGGCGCCTTTCCCAGGCCGGTGCCTGACATCTACTCTCTAGCAGCTCTCCCTACTGCTCTGACTTTCAACACAGGCCTCAGGCCTGACCCAGAAGTCCCACCTTCTGTGATGGGGGGGGGGGAATGCTTGGCAATACAATCCACCCGCTCATGTTTGAGTGATGGTTCAGTCCAAGCACAAACCAATCAAAAGGAGCATGTCCCATCTGGGATCCTGTAGCCTGCTCTCTTCCACCCCCTCCCCTTCGTCTCAACGAACAAGCCTCCTTTTGACCCAAGGATAGCAAAACCAGATGGCCATAAAAAAAATGGAGGACGCAAGCAAATAAAAGAGGGAAATGTTTGAAATGGGACCCTGCACAAATACAAATGGTTGATCTAATGTTCCAACAGTCCCGTGTTCTTTTGTAAGACCACAAGCACTTGGGACGGGGGGAGGGAATTAAGTAACAATAATGATTGGTGGATGCAAATGGGAGGGGAAGGGGAAGGTGGGAGGGGAGGAAAAAGGCTTTTCATTGGGTGTTGCAGAAAGAGGGGAGGAGAACTGAATAGCGTATGTAACTGTTCGCACCCCTTGGATTGCCGGTTTTGAAACAACATAACGAAATACATCGTGGTATAGGTGTTTTGGAGAAAAAACAGATAATATGGGGTTCAAAAGCATTTCCAAGCCAAAATGGGAGGTCTGAGGTGCGATCTAACCTGGATAACACGTTTTTTTAAAACAGTATATACTGAGTGCATTAGGCTCCAGAGTTTGCAGATGCAGGTACTGTTCGAGTGGCCAGAATCTCCATCATACATGGAAGAATACCTTCTAGCCAGGGGAGCATGACACTTCAGCTTGCTTCTTTCAACCACTGGAAACTTGAGCGGGTGGTGACAGTATGCAAGGTATAGACAAGGCAGAGGAGAGACCACAGCACTTCCACCAGTAGTATCCCCAGCAACATCATGGGTACCACCACCTGCAGCTTGGTCTCTGCAGGGCAGGTGATGCAGGTGTAGGCCATTGGGCAGGCAAGCAGCTGAAGAATGCTACCATGCCAAGCCTCTCTAGCCCTCTTCAGGGAGTGGCTTTGGTTCAGTGGAGGAGCCTCTACTTGTCATGCAAAACGTCCAAGGTCCAATCCCTGGCATCGCCAGTAAAAAAGACCAGGCAGTAGGTGATGTGAAAGACCTTTATGTGAGGACCTGGAGAGCTGCTGCCAGTCACAGCAGATGATGCTGACCTTGATGGACCAAAGGTCTGGTTCAGGATCAGGCTGTTCCAGCCAGCCAGCCAGCCAGCTATCCATCTTGGTCAATACTAATAGCTGGCTCCTGAGTTGGTGGGACAGCTAGTCAACCTGCCATTGAGTTCTTGGAGATGCCTCAGAGTAGAGGGAGCACCACCCAGAGTGCCACCACTATGGCCAGAGCCTGCATTACGGCTCCATCCTTCCTGCTCTTTAGGGATACTTGCACTGACACCAGTTCTGCTCACGTTATGCTTTCCAGTCCTGAGTGGGGAGCCAGTTTTTTGGCTGGCTAATTGAAGAGCCCTGTGGTGCAGAGTGGTAAGCTGCAGTACTGCAGTCCAAGCTCTGCTCACAACCTGAGTTCGATCCCAATGGAAGTTGGTTTCAGGTAGCCGGCTCCAGGTCGACTCAGCCTTCCATCCTTCCGAGGTCGGTAAAATGAGTACCCAGCTTGCTGTGGGTAAAGGGAAGATGACTGGGGAAGGCACTGGCAAACCACCCCGTTAACATAGTCTGCCTAGTAAACGTTGGGATTCCTGACTCTATGGGTCAGGAATGACCTGGTGCTTGCACAGGGGACCTTTACCTTTTAAATTGCAAGTAGCTCAAGCCTGTTCACTGGGCTGCTCTTCAACTATTCAAACCCTACTTGACAGTCATGGACAGTATTTCACGCTTGCACTTTCTCACATAGCTATAATGTAAAATAATAGCCCCTCCCCCCATGTATTAGTCATCACTGGCTGCCAAGAGGTGAACCATTCTATCAATAAACAGTGAGCAAATAACCAGTGATTATAAAGGAAATCCGTTATTTTACATTTTTGTTTGGTTTTCCTTTAATGTCATGTTATTGTAGAACCCATTTTTACACATGTGCATTTGCACATAGCTGATGGCATTGTCCCCCAAAGTGGCACCCACCCCATTTTTCAGGAAAGTGGGGAAGGCTATGGCTCAGGGGAGCTTGTGGTTGGTTGGTGGTTCCCTCTTAGAACAGGAAGAGATTCTAAGCACCTCGTCTCTTGCAACACTAGAATTTGGCGGGAAGAGTACTTTTAACATAAGGAAACATTTCTCTTTCAACATTATTCAGCCTAGTGAAGAGGACTGGAGATCTTGGAAGCTGGCACACAGCTTGGTGCCAGAAATCTGGCTTGCCAGCCCAGGCCCTCACTCCAGATACCCAAGGACTGGCTAAGGGTTAGCGAGAGGTAGAGAGAAAGGGGAAAAACCCTGCATGCTCAGAGGTACTTTGGTAATTAGAAAAGCTTTAGTAGTTTACTTAATAGTTACATCTCAGAAGAGTCACAGGTGGCTCCAGACACACTGAGTGAGCATCACTGGAACAGGGGGAACCCCCCCACACAGTCTGCCTAAACAGCAGCACTTACTTAATGCAGGATACAAGGAGCAGTGGATGTTGCCGTGATGGGGCTGGGAGACATGGAGGAGACAGACGTGGGGAGGAGAGAACTTGTGCAGGGTGAGGCCAGGCTAGTAGCTGATCTCCAGACCACAGAAACGAGTTTCCTCTGGAGTAAATGGTTGCTTTGGAGAGTGGAATCCATGGCATTGTACCTCGCTGAGGTCTCTGCCCAGGCTCTACCCCCAACATCTCCAGGAATATGCCAACCTGGAGCTGGCAACTGGAGGTGTTCAGCTCACAGCTGGGATGATCAGCTGTTCTGGTGATACAGTGGGCTTAGAGGTGCTGAAGGGTTCCCCCTGGGAATAAGGGACGTTCCTTATCCCAGCTTTCCTGCTTGATTCATGGCTGCCCCCGAATGCCTTTCTCAAGCAGCTCCAACTGCCGCAGCCCTTTCTGCAGCCCGCTTCCATCCTGTATGCAATAAGAGTGTTTCATTTTATTTGCAGCAATGTTTCTCCTGAGGATGGGGGAAGGTTTAGCTCGGGGTCTCCAACCTTTTTGAGCCTGTGGGCACCTTTGGAATTTTCACAGGAGGTGGGCAGTACCACCCTAAAATGCTGCTGGTGAAGGTGGAGCTTGCTTTGCAAAAGATTTGCAGATGGGATTAAAGGGAGAAAGAGAAGGGGGATGCAAAGAACAACCTCAAGGGGGAACGGAAGCAGAAGCCCGGAGCCGACATGTCCACCTGACCCTCCAGCGGCTGTGGCTGCGATGGATGTTGTAGAACAATTTTTCATTTGAATGTGGGCACCCAATAACAAGCCCTGCCTTACAATGGCCTCACCCACTTTCAGAAAAGCTCAGTAGGTGCCAAGGGAAGTACTGGCAGGCACCATGGCACCCACATCAGGGAGCCCTGTTTTAGCCGTTATTCCCATTTTATAATTGGGAAACTTAAGATGACAGTGATATGCAAAAGGGAGAGGAAACACAAACTCATACATAACAAGAGCCATCGCCATCTGTTTGGAAGAGTGGGGGGCAGCAGACTGGGCCCCGAATGTTGACTGAGCTTCTTCCTTTGATACTGAGCCAAGGGCCACCTCCCATTACTGCCGTCAGTGACACTGATGTCAGAGTCACACCCCAGGCCCACAACCAAGCTGGTCCCCTGTGCTCCACTCCTGGCTCCGTTTAGAAATGAGCCAAAGAATATTCCCAAAGAATATTCCCGTTTCTGGCTTCTCAGAGGATTTTCAGTTGCAGTGAGGGTGTTTCTTCTAACAACAGGTACCAGCAATGCAGCACCTGTTGGCCAACAGAAGAAAGTTTTCCTTTTTGAAAAGTAACCTGTCCATGCTTGATTTTAATTGTTAATTGGCTCTACACCAAACTAATTATTCCATGGTAATTGCGCTATAAATTTGGAAACTTCAGGCCAGGCTGTGCTTCACTGACTCTTATGCAAAGAGAAATCAGGGCATGAGACCCGGTTCTTGTGCTGTTCAACAGCTGCTCCAAGGACATCCTCTACTGCCCTGTTTCTCAGCAAACAAAGGAAGTGTTCACTGATGGTTTCTTACACAATTTCCAAAAACAGACACCCTTATCCCATGCAAGCCCTGCTCCACTGCAAGTCTCATACAGAATTGTCCAGAGACGGGGTTCCCACCCCGTCCTCCAGCCTTTCCAGCCAGCTCGAGGGAGCCAGGGCGTCCTCCCCACCCCGCAGATGATGTGGCCGGCCCCCCAACGTCGGTCCCCTCCACGGCCTTACCGGGGGCCTGTCCTTCTTCTTTTGCAGGGTCGCGGCTGTTGGAGGGGCGAAGAAGACGCGCCGGGGGCCCAGCAGCAGCTGGCCCGGGCCGAGGCGCAGGCACCGACGGGTCCAGAGCGAGGCGGAGCCCTCCCGCCCCAACTGCCAGGGCCGGTTCGCCCGCAGCAGCCGGAGCAGGCCACGGAGCTGGCCCCGACGGCCCCAGAGCGGCGCGGAGCCCTACCGCCTCAACGGCCGGGGCCAGGAAGCTCCAACCCGAGCCTCAGCTGAGCCGTGGATGGGCCCGCGGGCGGGCCGCACCCCACGCCCTACACCATGGGTTGGGGCCGAGGAAGCCGGCCCCGGAGGCGGGCTATTGGGCTGACTTCCAGGTGGTGGGTTGGGGCGGGGCTTGAGACAGGGCCTCGCTGCCTGGGAGGATAAAGGGGGAAGGGAGGCGGCCGCCGGGGATGACTGTGGGAGGCCAGCGGCTGCTAGGCTTGAGGGCTTAGAGGCACCCTGGCTGACACAGAGGGAGAGACAAGCTCTGACTCTCCTTCCGACTGGTCTGAGGCGGAAGAAGTTGTCCCAGCCCCCTCCTCTTCACGGGCAGCAACCCCAAAACCCACGGGGGAGCCCCGCCCGCGTGACAAGAATCATTCAGATTCGGTTGATCTCTTAAATGTTTGCTCTGCCAGTTTTTGGCTGTGCATATGGGTTGTGAGCAGTAGGGCTGTCGATTCGGCTCGTCCCAAACTGAAAAACCGCTGAATTTCCCCCGATTCGGCAGTTTCCGGTTCGGGACGAACCGAATTAAAAAAGGTGGGAAACAGGGGGAGCCGAATTCCCTGACTTCGGTGTGTTCGGCAAATCAATTCGGCAAATTTGGGGTTTAGCTCTCCCCCCGTGCGTGCTTTAAACAGATCTACGCCTCCCAGCTGGGCTTCCCTGAAGGCGCACGGGGGGCCCTTTAAACAGATCTGCGCCTAACAGCTGTTAGGCGCAGATCTGTTCCCCCCCCCCTGCGTGCCTTCAGGGGGCTTCCCATCTGGGAGGCGCAGATCTGTTTAAAGGGCCCCCTCGCACCTTCAGGGAAGCCCCCTGAAGGAGCGCGGGGGGGTGGAACAGATTTGTGCCTTCCGGCCGGGAGCCACATATCTGTTTAAAGGGCCTCCTGCGAGCCTTCAGGGAAGCCCCCTGAAGGTGCACAGGGGGGGCGAATTTTCCCCCAAACTCCGGATCTCTCCCGAATTTCGGGGATCCGAAGCGGGGGAGTTCAGACTTTGGCACGGCCCGAATTTAAAAGGGCCGAATTTTGCCGAAGCTGAACTATACCAAAAAAAATTTCAACAGCCCTAGTGAGCAGCTCCCATTTGCCCACACCTGCAAATTATGCAGTCATTAAGCAAGGCAATTGTGTTCATATGTTTAACACACTTGTGAGGAACAGACTGCATAACATTTACCCACCTCATGCATCAGGGTTGTGCTGGTTCTCGTTCCCGTTTCCTCTAAAAAAAAAAAAATACTCACCTGACCCAGATGGAGTTTCTCCTAAGCCAGGGGTCACAAAAGTGCGGCTCCTGAGCCGCAAGTGGCTCTTTGGGCCTCTGAGTGCGGCTCTTTCCACGTGCAGAAGCAGCGGGAGGGTCTCTGAGAGAGGAAGGAGTGGCCCTTCCTCCTTCTCGCCCCAGCGCCGTCCCCGCCTCCCACCATTGCGGCGGCGGCCGGAGAACGACAAGAGCCCCTCAGCTGCCAACCTCCCCCATCTTTTCTTGCCGCCCGGCTGCGTGCCTTGGTTTGGCAGAGAGGGGGCTGTCCGGTCCTCATTTCGGCCGCCACCGCCTTCCCTCCTCTGTCGCTATGGGCAACTGGAGCTGGGTGACCTGTCACCCCCATCTTCTCCTCCTCCTGTTGGCTCCGCCTGGCCCCAGGCGGGGAAGGCAACAATGCTTCCTGGGCCAGAACCGAGCTCACTTCTCCCTCCCTGTGCCTCAGACTGAGAGTTTGGAGCCGGTCTGGCGCATGGCCTTCCCGCCCCCCGCGCAGGCTGCGTCTTGCCCGGCCAGGATCTTGCAGGGGAACTTCCAGGGCGGGGGGCGGATTTTGCGCCTTAATTTTCGGCCCACTTGGAAGGGGTAAATTCTCCTCCTCGCTGCCTTCCTCCTCCTTGTCCCCCTCAGGCGGCTCCCAAAAGTCCAGCTCCAGGCTGCCTTTCTTGCCCAGTTCCTTCTTTCTCTTTCCTTTCCCAGTTCCTTCCTTTCTTTCTGTCTGTCCCCCCCACTCTTCCTTCCTTCCTTCCATCCTTCCTCCTTTTCATCCTTTCTTCCCCAGTTTCTTCCTTCTCTTTCCTTTCCCCCTTCCTTCCTTCCATCCTTCCTCCCTTTCATCCTTTCTTCCCCAGTACCTTCCTTCTCTTTCCTTTCCCCCTTCCTTCCTTTCTTTCTCTCTGTCCCTCCCCCCACTCTTCCTTCCTTCCTTCCTTCCTTCCTTCCTTCCTTCCTTCCTTCCTTCCTTCCTTCCTTCCTTCCTTCCTTCCTCCCTCCCTTCCTTCCTTCCTTCCTCCCTCCCTCCCTCCCTCCCTCCCTTTCATCCTTTCTTCCCCAGTTCCTTCCTTCTCTTTCCTTTCCCAGTTCCTTCCTTTGTTTCTGTCCCTCCCTCACTCTTCCTTCCATCCTTCCTCCCTTTCATCCTTTCTTCCCCAGTTCCTTCCTTCTCTTTCCTTTCCCAGTTCCTTCCTTCCTTCCTCTTTCTTTCTCCATCCCTCCCCCCTTTCTTTCTTCCTTCTTTCCTTCCCCAGTTCCTTTTTTCCTTTCTCCATTCCTTCCCCCTCCCTTCCTCTACTAGTGTTTGCTGTTCTTTCCCTTTTCGGTTCTACATATTCATGCAAACTATCTTTTTCAAGCATGAACCTTATCAAGAGTAAATTGAGAAGTCGTCTTATTGATGAGAACGTGTAATCATGCCTAAAATTAAAAACAACAACTTACAAACCTGATTTACCCAAACTTTCCAAGGAGATGCAAGGCCATTGTTCTCATTAAGTGTTTGTCAGTCATTGTCATGATTTAATTTTATGGATACCTTACTTACAATTTAATTTTTATCAATAAATACGATCATTATTAAGTATGATATCAAGTTTTATTCAGTGTACCTGTGAGCTCTTGACCCATCGAACCAGAAATCACCACAGAGACAATCAGATTCCAAGCAGATGGCTTTACTGGTCAAATAGGCAATACAGTGCATTGAGGATAAGATGACAGCTAAGAGTTGTCTTGCCCGTTAGTTGGAAATATAAGGCAGAGAAACGGCGGGAGATTACAAAGCATAAACAGAGCATTATTTCCCAGGAGTGGCGTTCCCAGGCTTTGGTATGTGAAGCCGTCCTTGAAGTCTAGACGGTTCAGCAAAGAAACGAAAGGAAACATCTAAACCGAGATAACAGCCTGACATCCTGCTCCCCTTAAGGCCCCCTCCCATCCGGCAAGGGGGCTGGTCTGTCTGGGTAGGTATTGTGAAAGGCGTTGACGAGTTTGGGGGCGGAGACATCCCGTGCGCAAACCCATTCGTCATAGGCAGGGGGGAAGTGTTTCCAGCGGATCAGGTATTGCAAGGCCCTATGGTGTATGCGGGAATCCAGGATTTTGGAGACTTCGAAATGTTCTCCCCCCCACCACCATTATGGGCTGTTCAGGAGGCGGCTCCGGATGCCATTGCGGGGAAGCAACATGGGGCTTTAGAAGGCTGATATGGAAAACGGGGTGCACACGCCTCAGAGTTTTGGGGAGAGACAGTTCCACCGTGACAGGATTTATGAGGCGGGTGATGGGAAATGGGCCAATGTATTTAGCATTGAGCTTATGGCACGGACGGGTGGAGCGCAGGTTCTTGGTGGAAAGGTATACCAGGTTACCCACTTGCAGGTCCCCACTGGGGGAACGATGCTTGTCAGCCTGCGCCTTGTATTTGCGCTTGGCTCGGTCAAGGTTGCTAACCAGCCAGGGCCATGTGGTACGGAGGGTGTGTGCCCAAGAGGCAATGTCGGCATACCCCTCCCCCTCCAAACCTTCTATTGGGGTGATAGGACCGAAGTCCTGTCCATATACCGCATAAAACGGGCTGAAACCTGTGGACTGATGTACAGCATTATTGTAAGCATATTCTGCAAAAGGCAACAGTTCTACCCAGTCATCTTGGTGGTAGTTGACATAACAGCGCAAATAACATTCAAGTACAGCATTGACACATTCGGTTTGACCATCCAATTGGGGATGGTATGCACTAGACAACCCCTGCTCCACCCCCACTAATTTGAGAAAAGCTTTCCAAAACTTAGCAACGAAACTACTTCCGCGGTCGCAGATTATCTTGCGCGGAAACGAATGTAGTCTAAAGACATGTGACACGAAGAGGCGGGCCAACTTCTGAGCGGAGGGGATCCCCGCACATGGAACCAAATGTATTTGCTTAGAAAATAAGTCAGTGATAACCCATAACACAGTTTTCCCCCCGCTGAGAGGGAGATCCGTCATAAAATCCATAGCAATCACTTCCCAGGGTTTGCTGGGTATTTCAAGTGGTTGCAGTAGTCCTGGGGGCTTGCCTTGAGATCGTTTGACTGTGGCGCAAACAGGACAGCTGCGAATAAAAGAGTCAATATCAGAATGCATTCCCCCCCACCAAAATTGTCTGCGCAACAGGTGAAGGGTCTTTAGGAACCCAAAGTGTCCAGCTGTTTTTACTCCATGAGCTAAGTGTAAGACATCTTTTCGGAGCGCTTTGGGCACATATAATTTCGAGTCTTTGTACCAAGAGCCTCCTTGTTCGATTACACCAGGAGGCAGGGTTTGTTCAGAGCGTTCCATAAGGCATTGTTCCCGAAGGGAATTTAAGAAGGATTCGGAGATGGGAACCCCCCCTTGTTTACGGTGGCAGTAGTTATGGGGGATGACGAGGGGGAAGTGCTTACGTGCGGCGGTGTGCAGATTGCAGGCGGCTGGGCGGTCGGTTGGGTTGGAGGAGCTGGAGCGCCGGTCGTCGTGAGCTTCCATGGTGGGGGCAGCTGGGCGGCCGGTAGGGCTGGAGGAGCTTGCGCGCCGGCTACTGCGTGCTTCCGCTGGGGCAGCGTCTGGGATCGAGTTTGTACAGCCAGTACGGGTAGGGCTTCTCTTTGCGCGGGCGTAAATAAAGAGTCTGTTGGCCGATCGAGTTTCGTCGGATATTGAGGCAACCGGGAGAGAGCATCTGCGAGAACGTTTTGTTTTCCTGGGACATGCTTCAGGACAAAACGAAACTGAGCAAAGAATTCCGCCCAACGCTGTTGTTTCGCGGATAACTTATGGGTTCCCGTGAGGGCGGCCGGATTCTTGTGATCGGTCCAAACTTCGAAGGGGACCTTAGACCCTTCCAGGAATTGTCGCCATAGAGTAAGTGCATGGTGAACGGCTGAGGCTTCTTTCTCCCAAATGGGCCAGTTCAATTGGGAGCGCGCAAATTTCTTTGAAAAGTAAGCGCAGGGGTGAAGGAGACCATCCGGTCCTCTTTGGAGCAGGGCCCCTCCCATAGCTACGTCGGAGGCATCGACTTGCACAATGAACATTCGATTTGAGTCTGGGTGCCGTAGCACAGGTTCCGACGTGAAGAGGCGTTTGAGGGCTACAAAGGCGGTCTGGCATTGATCAGTCCACAGTATCTTAGTGGAGGGTAATGTAGCAGAGCTTCCTTTACCCTTGGTTTTCAGAAGGTCGGTGATGGGCAGCGCTATTTGGGCAAAGTTAGGAATAAATCCGCGGTAGAAATTAGCAAAGCCCAGAAACTGTTGTACTTGCTTGCGGTTGGAGGGGGGAGTCCAATCGAGAACGGATTGGACCTTGGTCGGGTCCATGCTAAGGCCATGGTGGGAGATTATATATCCCAAGAAGGTGAAATTCGCATTTAGCTAGTTTTGCAAAGAGTTGGTGATTGTGCAGGCGGTGCAGAACTTCTCGGACCAAAGTGACATGCTCATCCATGGTTTTTGAATAAATAAGAATGTCATCCAAATAAACTACCACTCCGCTGTACAGTAAATCATGGAGGATTTCGTTGATGAGTTGCATGAAGACCCCCGGGGCACCTTTTAACCCGAAGGGCATCACAAGGAATTCAAACATTCCAAAACAGCTAGAGAAGGCAGTGAGGGGTTCGTCCCCCTCGCGGATACGGACGCGGTAGTAGGCTTCCACTAGGTCTAATTTGGAGAATATACGTCCCTCTTGCAGTTGTCCCAAAATATCTGAAATGAGTGGAATAGGATAAGCGTTGGCTTGAGTAACTGCATTGAGTTTTCGGAAGTCAATGCAGAGATGTAGGTCGTCCTCCTTTTTTCAGACGAAAAACGCGGGGGCTGAGTTGGGAGCATTCGACGGGCGAATAAACCCCCTGGCAAGGTTTTTGTCTAGAAAGTCCCGTAGTACAGTGCGCTCGGAAATGCTCATAGGGTAGATCTTACTCTTGGTTAATGTGCAGTCTTTCACCACTTCAATTGCACAGTCAGTGGCCCCGTGGGGGGGTAAGGCATCACATTCTTTAATGTTAAAGACATCTGCAAAGTCCTGGTATACATCAGGTAGGGACGGCGGTGATGGGACATCGGAGATTAATGCCGGAGCGGGTGGAGACAGCACCGCAACTTGCTGCCGGTGCTGGTCGCATTTGGGGTTGGCAAAGGAGATCGTGTTCGTCTCCCAGTCTATACTGGGACTATGACCTTTAATCCAGTTAATTCCCAGGACCACTTCAAATCGGATAGGGGCTATGGTAATGTCTATTTGCTCCCAGTGGGAGCCAATTCCCATCGCCACTCCTATAGTGCGATGATCAACTGGGCCCCCCTTGAAATGGCTTCCATCCATTTGGGCAAATTGGACGGGGGCTGGTAAAGCCTCGGACTTGACTTTGAGTGCTGCAAATGTGGCCTCATTGATGAGAGTGCGACCGCAACCGGAATCAATGAGTGCCTTAACGGGTAGTTGGGGACCACCTTCATAGTGTTGTAAAACTGCGTCCACATAAACGGTGGTTTCCACTTCCTTTACTTTAGTGGGAGCTTTCGGTTTAGCAGGAGAATCTGCAGAGGTCTGTGGAGACGCTCCACTCACCACAGACCGGAGCCGTTTTTTGACAAATCAAGGGGGGAATCCAGGTTTAAAGCTGGAGAATTCCATGGGTTCTCTTCGTCTGAAGAAGGAAGGTTGTCCCCCAATGGGGCATTTTTAATCCGGGACCCGGCGGGGTCATTTGATGTAGGAAGGATAGATGAATCCTCAACGTAAATTGCAGAGGGTGTGGGTCTTCCCGGCGCTGCGCTGCGAGTGGCCGCGGTGCCTCTGCGTTGAGGTCGTCCTCTAGCTCGGGCTGTCATGCTGGGACGAAAGGGTTCAGGGCGATGTGGGCAGACTGCTGCAAAGTGGCCCTGTTCCCCACAAGTGAGGCAAGCACCTCTTTGAAATCGGGTTTCGCGGTCCTGGGGTGGACGCGCGGGTTTCCGTGGATTGGGGGGCAGTGCCTTGGGCTGGGGTTTTGGACGCTTTTCTCCTTGTTTCTTTGGCGGACAAGGGAAATAAAGCGCCGGCGGCTTTCCACCTCTTCGGCTAATAGGATCCAATCCTCGAGGGTGTCGGGATCACCCCGCATATACGACCAGTTCAGAATGTCAGGGTGTAAGGCTTCCCTGAAATGGTGAATTAGGGTGGCTTCGGGCCAGCCCACAATTTTGCTTGCTAGTCTTTGAAATTCATCGGCAAACTCTCAAACTGGAGTAGAGCCCTGTCTTAGTTGTAGAAGCTCTGCTTTGGCTCGTTTTCCCAGAAAGGGGTCCTCAAACCTCCTCCGTAAGGCAGTCATGAAATTGTTGAGGGAACGGATAGAGCGGGATCGGGTGTCGAACTGGAGGACCATCCAGTCGGCTGCTTTACCTGTCAAAAGGGAAGCCACATAGCGAACCCGGCTGTCCTCTGTAGGGAAGAACTGTCCTTGTTCTCGCATATAGCTGTCCACCTGATGCAAGAAACAGGGCAGGGTTTCGAGAGATCCATCGTAAGTAGTTTTCAATTTGAGTTGTTTCCAAGGACCGGGCATAGGTTGACCCGGTTGCACGGGTGCCCTGGGTGCAGGTAAAACGGGACCTCCGGGAACCGGAGGTTGCGCAAGCACATTAGCGGGTGGCTGGGCTGGCACCCCCTGAACCGGTACTGCGGCTCCCTGTGGAACGGGTTGTGTCGGGGTTGCCAGGGCCTGCTGTAACTGCCTGTTGTCCTGAAGCAAACGTTCCATTAGCTCCTGGAGTTGATCAACACAGCCAGATAGCTCTCGATTCTGAGCCCGTAACAGGTGAACGTCCTCTCCTGGGCCACCTGTACGATGGGGTTTGCTTGTCCTAAAACTCGTGGCCCATTGAGAACTGTCCCCATATAAGTCCTCTTCCTCAGACTCCTCGGAGTCTTGGCGTCGTTCTGCGAGGCGGCATGCGCGTTGGGTCGTGCGCGACGGGGCAAATACCGGGGAAAAAGACAGACCCAACGGAGGACCGCTCCTTCCGGTGTCTTTGGGGCGGCTGCCTGTCAGCGCCCGATCCGCAGCCAACTGCAGCTCTTTATCCCTTGTGGCTTGAGCCTCGGCTTCCGCCTTAGCTGCTTCAGCAGCTTCCTTATCCGCGAGAACTTTTGCGCTTTCAAGTCTCAGAGCTGCAGCTGCGGTAACGTGCGGTAAAAGTAACGTTTCCAGGAGTGTGAGTAGGGGGTCGGGTTCCCCACCTAGCAATGGTTGCACTCGGACCGCAATCGCGGGTGCATCGGCCCCGAACGTCGAGGCCAAACGTTGAGCCAAGGTGGCTATCGTGGTATCCTTTGTACAATCCGCAAAGAGGAGAGCCGTCTGGATAGCGATCCTCTTGGCTTCAGCTTGACAGCTAGCTGCATCGGGTACCAAAGAAAAACCTGCCGGTGCGGCTCCCGCCATGGTACCTTTCCCCAAGGCGACAGGACGCGTTAGAGCCGTGGATGAGAGAGTCTCACGGGCAATAAGCTTATCCAATAAACCGGTTAGTATTTGTAAGTCCTCAGTTGCCAGCCGGGCATCATCCAGCAACTGATCAAAATCCTGGAGGTCTAAACGAGCCTTAGTATCCTCCAACGTTAACATCCAGAGAACCCTCACCAGAGATTGCCACTGTGTCTGGACCAGTCCACTCAAGCGGCAAACCTCTGAATTAGTCCTAAAGAGTTCAGCTACTATGTCCTGTAGAAGGGTAGGATCCTCAGATGAGGACTCCAGGGTTCCAAGAAGTAGTAGTCACGGTTCACTCGGAGAGCGCCCTCCTAGCTCCCATCCGAATGGCAGGCGAACCCTCCGGGTCTCCAGCCTGACTAGAGAATCGATGAAGAAGAGTAGATATAGCTGTCATAATGTGAGCTCTTGACCCATCGAACCAGAAATCACCACAGAGACAATCAGATTCCAAGCAGATGGCTTTACTGGTCAAATAGGCAATACAGTGCATTGAGGATAAGATGACAGCTATGAGTTGTCTTGCCCGTTAGTTGGAAATATAAGGCAGAGAAACGGCGGGAGATTACAAAGCATAAACAGAGCATTATTTCCCAGGAGTGGCGTTCCCAGGCTTTGGTATGTGAAGCCGTCCTTGAAGTCTGGACGGTTCAGCAAAGAAACGAAAGGAAACATCTAAACCGAGATAACAGCCTGACAGTACCTATAGTTTAATTAAGACTTAAAACTTTAATTAAAGTTTATTAAGTTAATAAACAGTGTACCTACCTATATAGTTTAAGTTTAAGAAATTTGACTCTCAAAAGAAATCTCAATAGTTGTACTGTTGATATTTGGCTCTCTTTTTTATATAAATTTTTATTAATTTTTATAACATAAAACAAAACAAACAAATACAATAAAATTAATATATATAAAAAGGAAAGAAAAATTACAAAAAGAAAATACAAAAGTATCTTTATATACTAATAATAAATTGTTACATTCATGATTACTAAATTATAAGATCCAAAAAGATACCCCTTCGCCCTCCACCCACCTTAAAAAAGTGACCCATCACCCGACCTCTGATATTTGGCTCTCTTGACTAATGAGTTTGCCGACCACTGTCCTAAGCAAAGTGTTGAGGTCTGAAAAATCACCAACCCTACAGTTAGTTGTAGAAAGGTTACAAGTCATCTGTAATTGTTATTTAACTCCACATAAATTAAATGAGATGTATCACACAAATCAAAATGCATGTTGGAAATGTGGAGAAAAGAAAGCAGATACATTTTGACAATGTCCAGTGGTGAAAACATTCTGGTCTAAGATACTTATAAAAATCTACTGCTCCCCCTGTACAGGTAGTATTACTGGGACTAGTTAATGCATATAGTCCAAAAGACAGTACAAGAATGATTCTTGACATGATCACAGTTTCAAAATTGCTCCCCCCCCCCAAAAAAAAAAATTGGAAAACTAGTGAACATCTCACAATTTTGGATGCAAAAAGCCTGGGGTATTGCAAAACTATCAAAATTGCCAGAAATTGTTCAGCTAAGGGACACTTGTATTAAAAAAGCATTTTTTCTGAAAGCTGGAAATTTGTTTTTAATTTTGGAAGAAGGAATTGATTCGAATCGAAATGCACAATTGTGCCTCAGTTAGACATTAAGTAGGATAATAGAAATCAGTAAATAGTCAAGAGTGGTCGTAAATTAATTGTTATGTCAGCAAGCTTTAAATTTTGATTTGTAATATTGTAATGATTGTTTATAATTTTTTGTTGAGGGTAACAACAAAATGAAAAAAATGAAATGAAAAAAATGTGATGACACTATTGTGTTATAATTTTCTTTCTTTTTGAAATCAAAATTATCTTTAAAAAAAGAATAGATTTCAAAAAAGCATAGAAGGCGCTATGGAATCTTCCTAATTAAATAAGAGACTTTTGCTTGAGAAGTTGGAAGAGGGGGAAGCACTGACGATCAGAATGGAAAATGGAGCTTGCAATGTTAGATTTTTTTTAAAAGACCCACATAGATCGAGCCGTTTTGGCAGGGGCTGCTGGGTGAAGGGGCCCCCTGCCCTTTATGCCACTTATTAATCTTGGCTGGCAGGTAGGGTTGTGGAAAAAAATCAGTAAATTTCGGGTTTGAGTTTATTGGGCCCAATTCCCCCCCCCCCAGTAAACCCAGAATAAGCCGAATACCCATACTGGTAAATATGATATTTGGCTTTATTTTTTGGGTTTACTGAAAAATATTGGGTCCATTATAGTCTATGGGGATTTTTTTTGAAGTTCCTATGGGGGCATTTGTGGAGGTAGAGTTCCCAAATTTGCAGCGTAGCTTCAAGGTACTCCCCTTGCATGGACCCCAATGTTTGGTGAAGATTGGATCAAGGGGGTTGATTTTATGGGGTCCAGAAGGGGTTGCCCCCTTCTCCATAGAGAACCATTGTAAACTTTACCATACTTCTCCATAGAGGAGGGGGTCTACCTCTTCCGGACCCCATAAAATTGGACCCCCTGTCCCGAACTTTACCAAACTTTGGGGTTCATGCAAGGAGAGTCCCTTAAAACTACGCTGCGAAGTTGGCGACTCTGCCTTGAAAAATGCCCCAACAGGAGAATGTTAACAGCAGTCACATTGTGCAGGCTCATTGCAAGCATTCATGGGAAACTGAGTTTTCCCATGACTCTTAGGTATGAATGGGGCATTACAGATTTGAAAAGTAGGTACTTTTAAAATTCTCCGGTTTTATGGGGTCCAGAAGGGGTTGACCCCCTCCTCCATAGAGAAACACTGTAAACTTTACCATGCTTTTCTATGGAGGGGGATTGACCCCTTCCAGACTGCATAAAGTTGGATCCCCTGACCCAATCTTCACCAAACTTTGGGCTTCAAGTCCCTTGAAGCTATCCTGAAAATCTGTGAACTCTACCTCCAAAAATGCCTCCACCAGAGCTCATAAAAAAATCCCATAGGGTAAAGCTGAAGCCGAAAAAAGCCAAATACCTATTTGGCTGATTCAGCAATTGGCTATTTGGCTTTATTCACTGGTTTTGGTATCTGGTAAAACCGAAACCTGAATATTGCCGAAACTGCTAATTTTGGGTTTATTTTCGATTCGGGTTGATTGATATGCACAGTCCTACTGGCAGGGTTCACAGCATATTCTGTCTTCCCATGTTTGCCAGCCTTACTTTCATTAAGGGCTGTCAGTCAAAGAATTTCACATGTCCCTTACAGTACAACCTCATGCAGAGTTACTCGTCTAAACCAGAGATGCTGTGAATTTCATAGCAAACATGTTCAATAGTCAACCATAGTTTTTTTGAAAGCTGAAATCTCCTGTGAACCAAACACCCAACCTGTTTGAGTGTCACCAGCAGCCATCTCAAATGGCTATTAAGCAGCTTTGCGCCTGAGCAGGAGCGCAGAGTGTGGAATTTTGTTTCTTTGCTGTGCAGGGGCTTTTAATCTGTGAAGTAGGTGAGATTGTTTCTACTTGGGGTCATGGATGGTTGGATCAGGTCATTAACTGATACTATACCTCCTATAAAACTGTGTGAAATGGTGCATGCACAAAATGTCCTAACATGGACATAGAGAACACCTATTGGTAACACTTTAAAAAAGTTTACTTAGAACTGATTGATCAAAATGACTGATTTGCTCACTGTTTACTTATGCCATCAGTTGTCAAGTAGCAGGCACCAACAACAGGCCTGTGAGGAAGAGGAAAGTAGGGCTGCCCCCGGGCTCTGTAAGGATGTGTCTGCACTGTTGATTGCTCTGTGCTGCACTGAACTGTTTTACTTGAAAAGCAGCCTGACAAACGAGCTCAAACTGCTCACAAATGGCTAATTGACTGATGGCCAGTTGCCTCCCTGTTCACAACTGGCAAGCAGAAGGTGAGCCCGACCGCTCTGTGTTTAAGCATCCCTCATATAAGCCCATTCTTTAGACGAGTAATTGTGCATTCGATGGCACTGCTAAGCCCCCTGGAATGTGCTGAACTCAATACACAGTGCTATCAGCTCCTTGTTCCAGTAATACGTCCAAGTATACCCAAACAAAGGTCCAAGTATGCTGGTATAGTCCAATGCACTGGATCAGTAAGAGAAAGGATGAGTCCTAGCCTGCACCAGCCTTTGAAATGGACCCTCTCCCAATGGAGGGCTAGCTGGGGGAGGGGGTGGACCAGGTGCCTGCTGGTCCCTTCAGCTGAGCAGTGTGACTGGCTCCTAGGGCTGTCGATTCGGGGCAAATTCGGGGCTGTTAGTAAGCAGCATAACCGTCAGTAAGCAGCATTCTCCTCCCCCAGCCAATCGGTGGCCAAGCTGGGTCTTCAGTCAGGATTGAGTACTTCCTTTCCTTTTATCCCTTAGAAGCTCCTTGATCAATTGATCTTGAGCAGCATATATCTAGTGTTGGAGGGATATAAGGACTTAAACAAATCTTGCCACTGACAATGTAGCCTTGGAGTCCCTGTCGCTTAGTAAAAAAGGCATTATGTCAGTCACAGAGGCATTGGATTTGTATATTAAAAGGAGGGAAATATAGTGCGATCGAAGTTCCTCGTAAAAGCGGCATTCCAAAAGGGCATGGGGTAATGTGTCAATAGAGCCAGAAGAGCAAGGGCAGATCCTGTCTGAGTATGGTATATTCAGAATTCTGCCCTGCATTACCATAGAAGGATTAGCATTCAACCTAGCCAAGCAAAAAGCTCTACAGAGACGAGGAGTTGTCAGATAATATGTATAGGCAGGCAGACCACATGGAGGGGGTATTCCGAAGAACTGGGATGAACAGACGCGACGAGCACGAAAAGTAGTGCTGTTATAATCAAGCTCTTTAATGCGCTTTTTAATTTTGGCAAAAGCTTCAGTTTTCCCAAGATCTGATATCATATCCTGCAAGAAGCCCAGCAACGCCAGTTTCTCATCTAAGATTTTTTGCCATGAGGATTTGAAAGGTCATGCTTCAGAGAAGCTAGGAACCCCTCAGTGCTAAAGCACAGTTTAAGGTGGAGTTTAAAGGCGGCCAACCACGCCCTAGCTTCAAGTGACATTTGGCCAAACTCGGAACGAAGAGTAACGCCAGCAACACATCGAGGGGCATTTAGGAGTTTTCGTAAGAACTGAAGCAGTGGACGATCTATAGATTCATTGATGACTGTAATCCAGATGGCAACACCAAAGAGGATTTTGGGGTAATTTTCAGGTTAAAAACCTGAATAGCCCCTGGAATATATTTGCCACCTTTGGTGTGAAAAAAATTGACAATAGCACCAACCCCACTGCTTTTTGATGGGCATTCCAATTTAGGTTATGGGAAAATAGAATGCCAAGGTAAACAAACTCCTTGACTTGGTCAACCTCAAAGCCATCTAATACCCAGCGAAAAATAGGCATTTTTCTCCTCTTAGTGAAGATCATGATCATAGATTTATGATGGTTTATTTTAAGACCTTCCCTAGAGCAGTACTCAGAAAAAGTTTGCAAAGATCTTTTCAAACCAATTCTTGTGTGGGACAGGAGAACTGCATCGTCAGCATAGAGTAGAATCGGGGTGGAGGATTGAGTACTAGAGGAATCAGCTGAAGCGCGGCAGGGCCGGGGAGAGAGAGAGAGAGAGAGAGAGAAATCCTCGTGTGTGTGTGTGTGTGGGGGTGCTTGTGCACATTCGCTCCTTTCCGTGGCTGCAGGGGGTGCATTTTTTGGGGTACAGACCCCAAACTTTCAGTGGAGTTTCAGACAAGCCTTCTTAAGCGACCCCCCAAGTTTTGTAAACATTGGGTCAGGGGGTCCCGAGATATGGGCTCCCCCTTTTCTCTTTCCGTGGCTGCAAGGGGCGCATTTTTGGAGGTACAGACCCCAAACATTCAGCGGAGCTTTAGACGAGCCTTCTTAAGAGACCCCCCAAGTTTTGTAGACTTTGGGTCAGGGGGTCCCAAGTTATGGGCTCCACCCCTTTTCCCTTCCCCCCTTTTCCATTTCCGTGGCTGCAGGGGGCGCTTTTTTGGGGGTGCAACCCCCAAACCCTCAGGATATCTTCAGACGAGCCTTCTTAAGAGACCCCCCAAGTTTTGTAAAGATGGGTTCAGTGGGGGCAGAAATATCGGCTCCTCCCTTTTCTCTTTCTGTGGCTGCAGGGGGCGCATTTTTGGGGGTACAGACCCCAAACTTTCAGCAGAGCTTCAGACAAGCCTTCTTAAGAGACCCCCCAAGTTTTGTAAACATTGGGTCAGGGCCCTCCGAGGTATGGGCTTTCCCCTTTTCCCTTTTCCCTATTGGGATGAATGGATCACCTGATCCTGTATGCATCTCCAGAGCAAAATGTCCCGTGCCTAAATGGAATCGTCTTGGATTACCCAGTCCTCCTCCCAGCCCCTCCTGCTGGAATAGAAGACAGCCACAGTAAGACCACTTTGGGGGCTTTAATCTATACTTTTTCTCCTGTGTGTGTGTGTGGGGGGGGAAGCAGAGTCTGTGTGTGTGTGGGGAGGAAGCAGTTTCTGTGGATGGAGGGGGAAGCCAAAGGGGGCTTTCGCCCGTTCTGCCTGGGTGTGTGTGTGCCCCCTCGAGTCTCTCTCTCCCTGGTTTGAGGGGGGGCTTCAGTGTGTCCTCAGGTTTTCCCTCATTCATAAGATCGGTTAGGTCTATTTTGATGCTTGCTCAAAACTGGTTTTCAAATGGTGACTTAAAGAATGCATTTTCCTGGTCCCGAGTCCGATGCAAAAGGGGAAATTCCACCCCCTCCTGCTCCTGATGCTTAGCTAGCATGCCTCTGTCCCTTTCCATGCTTTGCACGGTTGCAAAGGTGTTGCTTTGCAGGGTTGTGTTGCTTTGCAGTTGTGTTGCTTTGCAGTTGTGTTGCTTTGCAGTTGTGTTGCTTTGCAAACTTCTCAGCTGTTTGTCGGGGCTGGGAGCTTTGTGCGTGGGCAGCAAGCTCTGCTCAGAGATGCACATTAAGGGTGGGGGGACCCCTTTCGGGGCCCATATCTCAGCCCCCCCGACCCAATCTTTACAAAACTTGGGGGGCCTTGCAAGAAGGGTCCTTTGAAGCTCCGCTGAAAGTTTGGGACCTCTAACCCCAAAAATGCCCCCCCAGAGCCAAGGAAAGGCGCGGTTGTGTTTTTAATAGCTTTATTCGGCTGAATTTTTTTCCCCAAACTTTGAATTCCCGCCGAATTGCACGGACCCGAAGTGGGGGAGTTCGGACTTCGGCATATCCCGAATCTAAACAGGCCGAATTCAGCTGAATCCGAACTATACCAAATTTTTAAAAATTCAACAGCCCTACTGGCTCCACCTCCTTGGTGAGCAGCCCAGACCCTGCTGCCAGGCCAGGCTTCCCTGGGCTGGGCGAGGAGGAGGTAGGGGAAGTTGAAGGATGCAAAGCCTGCTTGCTTCCTCTTCCAGGTCATCTCACAGAATGGGAGCGGAGGCGGATGACACACTTGGTGATGGTGGTGGCACATTGCCCTCTCAGCAAGCTGGTGTTTGCTGGTGTGGATTTGCCATGATTATCAGGGGATCTGTGAGAGTAGGTGTTGCTTCCCAAGCTGGGGATTATGCAATGATTGTAATGGCATTAATCGATTTGTGCTTCTGAATGGGCAACATCATGGCAGTTGTGTAGAAATGCCACACATACAGTAGGCCTCGATTATTTGTATCCACTGTGTGAACGCCACATCCACCTTTCAAACACTAGAAGGAGAGCTAGATGCCTGCTTTGTTGTTTGTAATTTCAAGGGGTGCTTCAGGTGCGGCTCTGACCTGAATAAACAGCACCTTTGGACGTCTTCCATAAGGCAACTGGTCCTAACTAGAAGGAAGACTCTTCATTGCACAGCTTTTACAAATAAATCAAACTCAAGGTTCGAGAAGAATTATTGGTGTTTGTTTGCTTCTAAATTTATGTTGGTTTCATTTGAACCTCAGAAGTTCCTGCTGGCAAAGTCAAGACTTGAAGAGGTTTAGCAAATATGCTCCATGCGCTACCCATGGTAGAAAATTGTTTTGATGCCCTTCCCTAAACCACACTAACTTGGAGGGTGGGCTTGGATACAGGCAGAGACCCTCTGCCTATGTAATACTCTCTGCACAGATGAAAAGATTTAAACATCCTGCTAAGAAAAGCAATATTTTGCAATTTGTTTACATCATGGAAGTTAAACACATTTGCACATGCATGCCTTTGTTTTGCCTAAGATAGACAGCTTCTGTTTGTGAAGGGGATATTTAGAGTACTATGTCAGAAACTCCCCCCTCCCCCCCACCACCTTTCTGAGCTTTCACTCCTTGTGACCCACTCTTCCTACACTGCATTTCTCTCTTCCCACCCCCTCAAGACAAGAGTGATGGGAGGGTTGGAATGTCCAGTACAAACAAGATGCTCCAGCAGAGCAGCACACAAGATAAGTGTTGATTCACCTGCAAGATTCACGCATGTATTTATTTTATTGTATTGTGTTTATTTTAAGCTCTGGTTTTAAATTGTTTTATTAATGTCCTTGTGTGTTGATTTTAAAGGATTTTAAGATGAGGTTTTAATTTGTATGTTTTAATTTGTTAGCCACCTTGGTGGCCCTATATGGGGAGAAAGGCTGGGTAAAAATCTTGTTAATAAAAATAAATAAGTAAAATATCCAACCATGGTGTGCGTGTGAGTGAGTTTGGACTGAAAATTAAAATACTGTTGGTCATGGTGGTCTAGCATTCTCCTATTCCAGGCTATTTCATTATAAAATCATCAAAATACAAATTGAGATTAAAAGTTTCTTGAAATTTTGAAAAAATGGGATGGGAGGAGATTAGAAATGTGGAGAAAAATTGAAATAGATTCATTACTGAACAATACTTTCTTAACTTGCTTAAATTTATTTTACTCGTTGAACTGGTTTAGCCACATAAAACGCCTCATTTAGAATTTAGTTAGCATATGAAATTATACTGTTTGGCATATTTATGGAATTTAAAAGCATAAATTACGGGCAGCCCATTCTTAAGGGGAGGGGGAATGCGGTGGCTGAGAGCAGCACAACCGGGCCATCTCCACAGAGGCTTCCCAGCTGCAATAAAGGTGAAAAGCTCCCTTTAAAAATAAAAAATAGAAAGATAGCCTCATTGCCTTTAGCAAGGCAAAACAGCTGGCATAGCAACACCATAGCATTAAAGAGCATTCTGGGGGCAAAAGGGATTAGGAAGCTGCCTAAAGGGAGCTCCGCGCCCAGGAATGCCCCGGGAACGCCTCCCAGGACACCAGCACGGGGGGACGGCAGGACAATGCTGGCATGGAGACTGCGCTGCCGTCGCAGTGCCCTGTTGCCACATTACTTTCCTAGACCAACGTAAGTGCCCCTGTGCCAGTGTAAGTGAATCTTATCATGGTGTAAAGGGGCATTTATGCTGGCACAGGGTTATGCTGGCTCCTATGGGCATTCTCCCCCCACCTTTCAGGACTGCACGGTCAATTCACTACAAGAATAATTATAAATATACTTAAAAGAAAACTGCAGACTCTTGCACTCTATGGTACCCTAGCACACAGATTTTAGTTTTTGTCATCTGAGAGGTAGGAAGTGATACAAGTTGGAAACAAATGTATTATTTGCACCGCAACAGCCTCATACAGTCATGGGGGCTCTAGCAGCAAAGTGGTATATCGAGTTAAACTTCATAACATTGAAAACATTGATGTCTTCAATTTCATCTTGTACATTATAGTATATAAACTGTACATTTAATTAATCACATTTAAATAATATACATATTCTTGAAAATACATCACGTATGTCTACAGTATACAGAGAAAATATCATTATCTAATGCTGTAAATTGTATTACGAAAATATGTATTTTGAGTGAGTAAAATCTTGTCTAAAAAGCACTTTGATTCATTTAATGGGAATCTTTTTAACCTTCGCCACAATTTAGCCTTCAAATATGCAGCCCCAAAAAAGTGAGGGTAACATTTATATTCCTTACCTGTACTCAGAGCTCTTGTGAAGATTAATAATTTTCCAGTGGTTTGTAAGATTATGAATTATTGTTATACATCAAGTATTTGGCCTTTAATTGGGTTAATCTAAATGGCTCCATCCTGCCAGGCAAAGTTCATAAATCCTCCATGTGACAGTTCTGTCAGTTGTGGTGTTCCATTCATAAATAACCTGATCAAAGAAAAACGGTTCCTTTGTGGGATGGGTTGCTGAAACTCGCTGATATCTTTTAAGGTGAGTCAACTGCTCAAAACTTGACTGCTTTCCCCAACAGGCTTGGAAAAGATATCAAAAAAAGAGGGTGCTGTGAAGCTATTATGGAAAACGAAAGATTTTTTGTTCTAAGGATTTGAGTCTACTTTTTCACACACACAACGGGTTTAAACTTATGGACTGATAATAAGAACCTGAGTTCTGAGTGAAATAGTAATGTTCAGATTCTTGGCAGAACTGCTGGATGGTGCCATCAAATCGTAAATGACTTATGGTGACCTTGAGGGGTTTTCAAGACCGGAGACGAACAGAGGTAGTTTGCCATTGCCTACCTCTGTGTAACAACCCTGGACTTCCTAGGCTGTCTCCCTGCCAAGTACTAACCCGGGGCTGACCCAGGTTAGCTTTAGAGATCTGATGAAACTGGGCTAGCCGGGACCGTCCAGATCAGATTCTTAGTGGCTATCAAATCCAGTGCTGGTTTGAGGGGCACATAAAACATGTGTTCTGACTGAGGTGAATGGTTCCAAGCATATATACCAAGAGCTATGTAAATAAATGGGCCAATGAGCAACATCAGCCACTTGCTGTGGTAGGGCCTTATTTCCAAGCATATTTCTCTAGGGGGAGTCAGCTGATCTAGAATGTAAATGCAAAGGTCGCTTAACGAGAGTGAGTTTTCGCAGACAGCAAAGGAGGTGGTCAACTGAGTTCTCTGGACTGGACCACTTCACATTTTGGCAGAGGGCTTCTATCCTAGCCTCTGGGGGGGGGGGGATCACTGAACGCACTCCCATTCTTTTCAGAGAGGACATCTAAAGAAGCCAACAAAGCTCTGGAACTCTCTCCCCAGGGAGATTCATCTGTCCCCTTCTGATGTTTCCTTCCACCAGTAGGTGAAAACGTTTTGTTTCATTTGGCATTCTCTCAATGATCCCTCCTTCCTAACCTATGTTTGGTATATATTGTAACTCTGTTTTTTAATTGTTTAATGATGTATGTTTTGAAGGGCGGTTGATTTTAATGGTTCTAAACGGTTATTTTTATCATGTATGTTTTAACTTGTTTGCCACTTTGGTGGCCTTTTTAAGGGTGGAAAGGTGGGATACCAATTTTGTAAATAATAATGATATTGGCATTTTTTTCATCACACGTGACCCCCCCAACCCCAACCCCCCACACCTTCAGCTTACAGTGTTTACCATCTCAGTGGCTATTCTGAGAACCAGGGCCCCAATCCAAGGCTTCTGATTAATGGTGGAGTCAACAAAGCTGTAATACTAGAACAGGCTGGAGAACCAGTTCCTGCCAAACTTTAGCAACATGATTAGAGGTCTCACAGGCTAACTTTCTGCTTTTGTAAACATCTTTGGGTGCCAGGTTTGCCAGGTCCCCCCCCCCCCGGCCACCAGATGGGGATGGGGGGGGTAGGCTGGTCAGATCTAGGTTGGGAAACTCCTGGAGATTTGGGGATGGAGCCTGGGGAGGATAGGGACCTCAGTGGGGTACAGTGCCATAGAGACCATCCTCTAAAGCATCCATTTTCTCCAGGGGAACCCAACTCTATAAACTGGAGATGAGCGGCAATTCTGGGGGATCCCCAGGTCCCACCTGGAGGCTGCTGGCCTCCCTCCTGGGTGACTATGAGACTGGCCTGGCTTTAGCATAGGGTTGCCCACCTTCAGGTGGAGCATGGAAATCTCCCAGAATTACCACTCATCTCCAGGCTACAGAGATCTGTTCGCCTGGAGAAAATGGCTGCTTCGGGGGGTGGACTGTGTGGCATTGTACCCCACTGAAGTCCTTCCCTTCCCTAAACTCCACCCTCTCTAGGCTCCATCCCCAAATTTCCAGCAATTCCCCCCCCCAGTGCTGGCAGCCCTACAGACTGAGCACCAAGTATGTCTTCGTACACATCTTGTTCCAGCATCCAGCCCCAGGAGCCAGGGTTGCCAGGTGTCTGGTTTGGAACAGGACACTCTAGTGTTTTATCTCTCTGTCTGGGAAATAAATTGAGAAAATACCGGACAAACTAATTCCTGGTAATTTCTAATTAAGTTTGTCATTAAATAAGCATCCACTTGTCTCTGAAAGCTACCGAGGACGTGGAGCCGACTCCAGCCATTATTTGTAGTCCAGACTCCAGAGAACTTCTGGCAGGTAGGGCTGGCTCTACTCCAGTGCCCGTGAGGCTGCTTTTCAGAGCCTCCCCTGCCTCCTATGATGCTCCATCCCTCCCCCTCTTCCTCCCTCCCCCTCCTCCTTAGCATTCATTGGCTTAGCCAAGTTCCTCTGGATTAACTCCTTCCCTTCCCTTGGTCACTGGAGCAGGAATGGAGAAGTGCAAAGGAGGCTGGAGAAATATCTTCCACACAGAGCAGAGGAGTTTCCCTTGAATGACCTATTAACTCAGGGAAAGAAAGGCATGGGATAGATATTTTAATAGAAGACTTGTAGATACAGATGTAGAGCGGGTTGGTGACTGGGCTGTTTTTCCCTAAACATATAAAATATTTATATTTTAATATGATAGACTGCTGTAAGTTCATGAGAGAGGATAGAGGGAATACCCTGAAAGTATTATGTTCCTCATTCTGGAGGCTGTAGTCTCTAAAAGGAGATAAGCATAGCTCCCCCTTTACTTTATTAGCTGATCTGGAATAACTATTTATTCATTGTTATTTATTTCATCATCATCATTTTATTTGCAGTCATAGACCATCAAACTGAATAATATAAAGTAAAACAAGTATTGTTATTTATTTAATTTATACACACTCCACTTTCCTCCCCAGTAGGAACCGAAAACAGCTTACATCATTCTCCTCTCCTCCGTGTTCTCTTCACAACAACAACCCTGTGAAGTAGGTTAGGCTAAGAGAGTGTGACTGGCCTGAGGTCACCCAGCTGTGGCTCTTTCGGAGATAGGTAAATTGTGTTGGAGACACAGTGATGAATATCAGAACCACCATCTCACAACTGCCTCCTTGAAGGGACTCCTTGTGTTTTATTTTATTACTCCTATTGTTATTTTTTTTATTCAGTTACTATTTCCAGGGAGCCATGGTTGGTAGCATCTCTCCTGTGCAATGAGTACATTTGCTGGCAAATCTAAGTTTGCCACTACATCATTACTGAGTGGGGATTTGCGCACAGGGCTTACTGCCAGTAGATCTCATAAATCCTTAAAGAAAATAGTTTGTATGTGCCATATTTGTCAAGACAGGAACTAAAAGGCAATACTGCTGGGGTTTTTTGTTTGTTTGTTTAGCTTTGAAGACATGTAGGCTGCAATTGACATTTTAATATTAAAATATTATTTTAATATTTTAATATGTTTTTTCTAAAATGCTGCTGCTATAAGTGTGGTATCCTTTGCAGGTTTTCCGGAGAACACATAACATTACACTGTTGGGCATGGTCACAAGATCTGTTCACAGGTTGCATTATATGCCACATCTAGCTGGAATTTACACTGCCAATTCCAGATGGAATGTATAATAGGCCTGTGACATCCCTGTAGATCTTTGGAGAGCTTTATCCTGCCTTGTGAGCCAGTGTGATGTTGTGGTTAAGAACAGAGGACTAGAATCTGGAGAACTGGGTTTGCTTCCCCACTCCTCCACATGAAGCCAGCTGGGTGACCTTGGGCCAGTCACATTTCTCTGAGAGCTCTCTCAGCCCCACCTACCTCACAAGGTGTCTGTTGTTGGGGGGTGGTGGTGATAGAAGCCTCTTTGAGTCTCCTTAAGGTAGAGGAAAGCAAGGTATAGAAACCAACTCTCCTCCTTCTTCTTCCTAGTAACACATGCACTCCAGTGTGTTGGTTGGAGGCTGCTGTGAAAAAATCCACCCCAAATGCACACGAAATTAGTAGGTGCACAGTGCCACCGCCCACTTGTTAATAGGATAATTATGACTTAAAGGGTGAAAAATGACAGAAGAGATGAGCGACCTTACTGTGCCGGTTTCCTGCATTGAACAATCCTCTACACTAAAATATTTGGTTATATTTTCTTATTAATCTGATAGAGGACCAAGGCATTAATGTGTAAAGAGGACCTGGTAGAATCCTCCCAGGTCAGAGCATATTATTTATTTAACTCATTAGCTAGGTTCGAGTCCGGGAGCACCTTAGAGACCAACCAGTTTTGGGGGGTATGAGCTTTCAAGAGTCAAATCTCCCTTCATAGCTTATACCCCAAAGAATCTTGTTGGTCTCTAAGGTGTTTCTGGACTTGAACCTGGCTATTCTATTGTGGACCAACATGATCACCTTCTGAAATTAAGCTGTTTGTTATGATCGGGATTCCTGAACCCATGGCAACTGTTTATTTTTCCAAGAAGGGAGAGTAAAAAACAACAACAAAACCAGGAACTTTGATTCAGCAGGAAAACTAGACCATTCGGTCCTACCTGCCAAAGGGATCTGATGGACGGGTGTCATAAAACTCAATGGGGGAGGGGGGAATCAAGAGCTCCATGCCAGGAGGCCTCACTGGCAGAGAGCTGGGCGTCTCCTGTGAGAGGCAGGATTCCTAACTCTGGATTGGGGGAGGGAGGCTTTCACCTAAGCAGGCAAAAGTTTTAAAAGCTGAAATGGTTGTAATGTATGCAAGAAACCTCTAGGGGGCGAGTTTCTGCTTTGCATGCTTGTTAGTTTTGGCCCTGCGGGGCTCCTGTATGGAGTGGTTGGCTGAGGCAGCCAATGGAGAGGCCGACTGAGAGAAGGCCGAGTAGACAGAGAGACAGCCCAAAGAACTGAAATAAAACTCTTCTTAAGTTAAGCAAAGCTGACGTGTCCTCCTGTGTTCACGATACTACATTTGGCGACGAGGATAAACTGAAGGCGTTTTGGCCAGAGAGCAGCTGCTTTTCCTTCGTGAGTATTCCTGAAGCCGAGAGAAAATGGCCGCCGCCCTGGGGACCGTATCACACTTTGATCAGCAGCAACAAGCCTGGGAGGAATACTCTGAAATTCTCACACAGTTTTTCACTGCAAATGATGCCATAGATGAGGGAAAGAAGAGAGCAAGCAGTGCACAGCAGTGTGGGATCTTCCACTTACAGTTTAATGAGAAATCTCTCACTTCCTGAAAAACCCAGTGATAAAACATTTGGAGAATTAGTGGATCTGTTGCAGAACCACTTTAACCCCACTCCCAGTGAGACGGTGGAGCGTTTTAAATTTAATTCATGATCCAGAAAGTCTGGGGAGTCTATAGGGGAGTTCATAGCTGAACTGAGGAAGCTTCCTCAGAATTGCAATTATGGTACCCCTTTGACAGAGATGTTAAGGGATCGGTTAGTATGTGGAATAAATGATGAAAAAATACAGAGGCGACTACTGTCTGAATCTTCCTTAACCTTTGATTCTGCACTAACATTGGCCCTGGCTATGGAATCAGCAACTAAGAATTTGCAGGAGTGAGAGATCCCCTCTCTCTGAGTTTGCTTCTCCAAATCAAATGTTCAGACGGTGGTAAAGAAACAAAGGATTTATTGAAGACATCAGGAGATGAGACAGGCACAGGTAGAAAGTTGCAAGTGAGGGGCTATTCGGGTTTACAGAATATATTGACTCCAGGGCACTGGGGCACTGGGGTTCACACTTATTGTTATGGGAAGTTACAAGCTTGGCATAATACAAAACATCAGACGAGTCCCAGGAAGTCTGGTGAAGCTATCACACTTCCAAGGCCGCACCGGCCTGAGGGAGTACTGACAGGAAGAACAGCGGGGGGGAAGATACTGGGGGCAATCAGGCCTGGCGCCTGAGACCAGAAGGTGTGAACTGCTTTTACGAGTTCACTGATAACAAAGCAGGTGATGGGAAGCAGAGACACATAGACAGAGACCCTCACATTCTGCCCCCCTTAAGGCCCCCCTCCAGGGTCCTCGAGAGGGCGAGGCTTATCGGGATAAGTGAGATGGAATTCTCGGATCAAGCGAGGGGCCGCCATGTGGGGTGCGGCCACCCACTCGTCGTGAGCGGACCCAAGGTTTTTCCAACGAACAAAGTAAAACAGTTTCCCTTTCTTCCATTTGGAATCTAAAACCTTGGATATTTCCAAATGGGTATCCCCCCCTACCACGGTAGGAATCTCGTGTGCGGGAGGGGGGTGGAACTGGGGAGCTGGCACATAAGGTTTGAGGAGGCTTATATGAAAGACTGGATGGACCCCCTTGAGGGTCTTTGGGAGTTCCAGTTCCACGGTAACCTCGTTGATTACTCTGGTAATGGGGAAAGGTCCCACATAACGGTCGCTCAGTTTTTTGCAGGGACGAAGAGAGCGGAGGTTTTTAGTGGACAGATAGACTTGCTCCCCCACCTTAAGTTCCCATCCCGGAGACCGGTGTTTGTCTGCCTGTTCCTTGTACTTGCTTTTTGCCCTCTCAAGATTCTTGAGCAGCCATGGCCAGGTAGATTTGACTACCTGAATCCACTCCTGGAGATCAGGGGTGGACTGGAGATCTGGCGTGACGGGAGCGGAACCGAAAGGACCGAATTCTGTCCCGTATATTACTTGGAAGGGACTAAAGCCGGTAGAGGAATGAGGCGCATTGTTGTACGCATATTCGGCAAATGGCAGCAGGTCGACCCAGTCGTCCTGGTGGAAATTTACATAGCAACGCAAATAACATTCTACCACCGCGTTTACTCGTTCAGTTTGACCATCCGTCTGGGGGTGATAGGCGGAAGAAAGGCCCTGTTCCTCCACCCCCATTAGCTTTAGGAAGGCTCGCCAAAATTTGGCAACAAACTGGACCCCCCGGTCGGAGAGGACCTTCCTCGGGATCGAGTGTAGCCTGAGGACGTGTGTGACGAACAGTTTAGCCAAGCCCTGGGCTGAAGGAAGACCTGCACATGGAACGAAATGGACCTGTTTGGAAAAGAGGTCCGTGATTACCCAGAGAACCGTCTTTCCCCGACTTGGAGGTAGGTCGGTGATAAAATCCATGGCGATGACTTCCCAGGGACGGGAGGGGTTCTCAAGCGGTTTGAGAAGCCCTGGGGGTTTTCCCATCCGTCTTTTAGCTGTGGCGCAAGTGGGGCAGCTGCGCACATACAGCTCTACATCGGATCTCATACCGGGCCACCAGAACTGCCTCCGTACCAGGTGAAGAGTTTTTATGAAACCAAAATGACCCGCCAACCTGGCACCATGTACAAGTCCCAATACCTCTTTACGAAGGGAGGATGGGACATATAGTTTTCCCCCTTGCACCCACCAGGTGTTGGTTCGTTCCAAGCCAGTGGGGAGGAGATGGTGCTCCTCCTCCTGTAAGGAGGCGTCCCGGAGCCGCTGTTGGAAGGCTTCCGGGATACCTTTGAGCGTAGGGGGGGTCTCTGGTTGTTGGGCTTGGGACCGGGTAGTAACGGCTAAGCTAGGAACCTCCCCTCGCTGCTCGGGAGTGAACAGGGAGTCGACTGGGCGATCGAAATCGTTGCGATACTGGGGAAGTCGTGACAAAGCGTCGGCTAGGGCATTTTCTTTGCCAGGGACATGCTTGAGGGTGAACCGGAATTTTGCGAAGAATTGGGCCCACCGAATTTGTTTGGCGTTGAGCTTTCTAGCTCCCTTGAGAGCCTCGAGATTCTTGTGATCGGTACACACTTCAAACGGCAGTTCGGCACCTTCTAAAAAGTGCCTCCATATGGTGAGGGCATGTTTGACCGCCGCCGCCTCCTTCTCCCAAATAGCCCAGTTGATTTCGGACTGGGAAAACTTCTTGGAGAAGTAGGCGCATGGCCTCAACCGCCCCCCTTCATCCCTCTGCAATAGGGCCCCGCCCATGGCCACATCCGAGGCATCCACTTGCACCACAAAAGGCTTGGTGCAATCCGGGTGAGCCAAAACGGGTTCGGATGAAAAAAGCAGCTTTAAACGTTCAAAAGCTTGCTGGCACTGGGGGGACCATTGCAAACGGGCTGAGGGAAGCGCGGCGCTAGCCCCCTTGTCCTTGGTACGCAACAGGGCAGTGAGAGGAAGCGCAACTTGGGCAAAGTTGGGAATGAAGTTTCGGTAAAAGTTAGCGAATCCCAAAAACTGCTGAAGCTGGCGGCGGGTAGTGGGGGGTTCCCAATCCCGCACCGCCTGTACCTTTGCGGGGTCCATTTCTAACCCTTGGTGGGAAATCACGTACCCAAGAAATGTAATGGAAGGTTGGTGGAACTCACATTTGGATACCTTAGCATACAGTTTGTGCTCCCGCAGCCGCTGGAGCACTTCTCGCACTAGGCGCACATGTTCTTCCATGGTTTCAGAGTAAATAAGGATGTCATCGAGAAATACCACCACCCCCCGAAACAGCAAATCATGTAAAACCTCATTAATTAATTGCATGAACACACTGGGAGCCCCCGAAAGTCCGAAAGGCATGACTAGGTACTCAAACATTCCAAAACAGCTGGAAAAGGCTGTTTTGGACTCGTCTCCTTCTTTAATGCGAATGCGGTGGTATGCTTCCACTAAGTCCAGTTTGGTGAAGATTCGGCCCTCCTTTAATTGTGCTAGAAGGTCGGGAATAAGAGGGAGAGGGTAAGCGTTAGACTGAGTGACGGCGTTTAGCCTACGAAAGTCAATGCACAGTCTTAAATCTCCCGTCTTTTTCTTCACAAAGAAGGCTGGGGCCGAATAAGGAGCCTTGGAAGGGCGTATGAAACCCCTCGCCAAGTTGGCATCCAGATAGTCCCGTAACACCGCCTTTTCACTAGGGCTCATGGGGTAGATCTTCCCTTTAGACAGTTTGCCTTCCCCCACAATTTCGATGGCACAGTCCGTCTCTCTGTGGGGGGGTAGTTCGTCACATTCCCTAACATCAAAGACGTCCGCAAACTGCGAGTATTCAGTGGGCAGTTGAGGAGGAACGGTGGCTGGGGGGGGGAACCCTACCACAGTGGCGGCCGGAGACCGGACAACCTGTTCCTTGTCATGTAACCTACAGGGGTTTTCGGGAAACGAGAGCACCCGTTCAACCCAGTCGATGGATGGGTTGTGTCCCCGTAGCCAGTTCATCCCTAACACCACAGGGGTTACTATAGGGGCGATGGTGAAATACAAGCGTTCCCAATGCTCCCCCACGGACATAATCACGGCTGCAGTTCTGTGGGTCACCGGGCCCCGTTTAAAATCACTCCCGTCCATTTGGGAAAAACGGAGGGGTCCCGGAAGCCGCTTGCGCCGGACTCCCAGTTTCTTGGCAGTGTCCTCACTAATCATGGTGCGGGCACACCCCGAGTCAACCAAAGCGGGGAATTCTAAACTGGGACCCCCTTTTGGTAGGGAAAGGTGAACACGCACATATACATTGTCCTCTTGGGTGCTTACCATCGGTGGAGCTCCTTGCACAACAACAGGGGCGGTCTGCTGCGGAGCCCCCTCTACAGCAGACCGACGGCGTTTTTTGCCGGCTGTTCCCACTCCTCCTCCTCGCTGGAAGAGGGGGAAGGAGTGGTGGCGGTCGGGGATCCGTCCGAATCAAAAGTAGTACTTGTAATCCGGGACCCCGTTGGGCCAGTAGAAGTGGAGACCCCGTCCTGGGGGCGCGCATGGAGAGCGGAGGGTGCGCCGGAACGTCGGCCCGGTGGTCCGCTCCTGCGGCGGGGCTGGTCCTCGGCAGCCGCCTTCTGTGGTTCGGTCGGGGCTTGGCGTGGGGGGTTGGGACGGCCCGAACGAGAGGGGCATTGCGACGCAAAGTGTCCCTTACCTCCGCAGGTCAGGCAGACACCGGTCTCAAAACGCTTGCGGCGTTCAGCGGCCGAGGGAACCCCGCTGCCCCCCAGTCGGAAGTCTCGGCCCCGGTCGCTCCGGGGTCTCGGGTCTCGTCCAACGCGTTGTTTGGACAAGGTCAGAAGTTGTTTGCGATTCTCGATGTCGGCAGCGTGGCGAACCCAACCTTCCACATCCGGGGGGTTCCCTTGCATAAAGGCCCAATGTTGGAGGTCCGGGTTGAGGCCCTCCCTGAAACACTGTACCAAAGTGGCCTCACTCCAGTCCAGGATTCGGCTGGCCAGTGACTGGAACTCACTTGCATACTGCGCCACCGACTTGGTCCCTTGGCGCAGTTGCATCAGGGAGGCTTTAACCCGCTCACCCAGAGTCGGGTCCTCAAAGCGGTTTCGGAGTGCTACCATAAACTCGTCCAGGGTTCGCAGCACCGGCGAGCGGAGTTCATACTGCAACACCATCCAGGCGGCCGCCTCCCCTTGCAGTAAGGAAGCCACGTACTGCACCCGGGACTCCTCGGAAGTGAAGGTTCGGCCTTGTTCTCGCATAAAAATGTCCACTTGGACCATGAAAAAGGTCAACTGGTCCCCTGAACCGTCATACGTGACTTTCAGGTCCCGACGGGACGGGAGGCTAGGAGGTGCGGGAGGGGCTGCCGGTGCCCCGTCCGGGAGATTGCCGGCGGGCGGTTGCACTTTCAGTGCGTCAAGGGCCGCTGCCATCTCACCCATCACACGCTGCATGGTCTCCATCTGCTCCTGCATAGCTTGGCGATCCTCCTGCCACTGCTTGCGTTCTTCCTCCATCAGGGCCTCCTTGCGTGCCGGGTCCCCTTCGAGTCCCGTGCTGGGGAAGGCTAATCGGCGATCCTTCGCCGCGGTTCGGGAGAGAGACCAACCCTTGGGGGAGTCCAGCCAATTGTTGAAAAGTCCTCGGGGACGTCCGTCCCGGCCTTGGTCGGGGATGGGATCCCTAGGTTTCTTTGGCTTGGCACCCTCCTCCTTGGGGTCCGGTTTCTCCGGCACCACCGGTTCCTTCGGTGCCACAGGGGTAGTAGGGGTGTTTTCCTCGTCGCCTTGCATTCTGTCCCAAAAGGTACAGCAGCAGTCCGAGAGGCAATGACTTGCAACTTAATGTGAGAGATCCCCTCTCTCTGAGTTTGCTTCTCCAAATCAAATGTTCAGACGGTGGTAAAGAAACAAAGGATTTATTGAAGACATCAGGAGATGAGACAGGCACAGGTAGAAAGTTGCAAGTGAGGGGCTATTCGGGTTTACAGAATATATTGACTCCAGGGCACTGGGGCACTGGGGTTCACACTTATTGTTATGGGAAGTTACAAGCTTGGCATAATACAAAACATCAGACGAGTCCCAGGAAGTCTGGTGAAGCTATCACACTTCCAAGGCCGCACCGGCCTGAGGGAGTACTGACAGGAAGAACAGCGGGGGGGAAGATACTGGGGGCAATCAGGCCTGGCGCCTGAGACCAGAAGGTGTGAACTGCTTTTACGAGTTCACTGATAACAAAGCAGGTGATGGGAAGCAGAGACACATAGACAGAGACCCTCACAGCAGGGTTTGCAGGCACCAACCGTACAACAGGGGAAGCAGGATCTCATGCAGGGAACACCTGAACATGTACTCAAAGTTGTCAAAGAATCCAGAAGGGAAAAGAAAGTTAGGGAGAACTGTTACCATTGTGCTGGATTCCATGCCTCCTCAACCTGTAGATTTAAAAATGAAAAAGTTTCAACTGTGGTCTGATTGGCCATTTTAGAAGAGTCTGTAAGATTAAGGCACAGAGTGCTGCCAAGCAAAATAATGCGGAATGTCAATCCACAACTCTTAGGATGTATGCAATGGAAGAGGAAAGTCCTGTAAGTATAGATGAGGAGGTGGTATATACAATTTACAGTCTGACTGGAACAAAACTTCCTAAGGTGGATCCTATTCGCATTACATTGGATGTAAACAACAAGAAGGTGTCCTTTGAATTAGACACAGGTTGCAGTGTAACTCTTGTGAGTCAAGCTTCATTTGAGGCTTTCGGGCAGGATGGGAGAGCATCTTTGTTGCAGCCTAGTACAATTCAATTAAGAACATATACAGGAGAAACACTTAAGCTACTAGGTGAAGCTTTGGTAACTGTGTCCTACAAAGATAAAATAAAACTGTTACCACTGGTAGTGATTGCAGGGAGTGGCCCCAACTTACTGGGCAGGGACTGGTTAGCTGATCTGGGTTTAAATTTTGAACAACAGTTTCAGGTTTTCAACCAGGAGGAAAGATTTTCTTTGGAAGATATATCATGTAAGCACCAGGAAGTTTTCAAGGAAGAGTTGGGTGCTATGAAGGGTACAGTGGCAAAAATATATGTTAAACCGAACAGTACACCTCATTAAGCCCAGATCTGTTCCTTTTGCAATGAGACAAAAAGTTGAAATGGAATTGGCAAGATTATTCAAAGCTGGTATTATTGAACCAGTCAAGTTTTCAGAATGGGCAGCACCAATTGTGCCTGCATTAAAACCGGATGGTTCTGTGCGCATATGTGGAGATTACAAATTGACTGTTAACAGGGTAGCACTACTGGAACAATACCCTATCCCTAAAAAAGAAGATCTTTTTGCTGCATTAGCAGGAGGTCGGCTGTTTACAAAATTAGACTTGAGTCATTCCTACCAACAACTTGTGCTGGATGAAGACTCAAAAGACTATGTTACCATAAACACAAACAAAGGTCTGTTCAGGTATCATCGCCTACCCTTTGGGGTCTCTTTTACCCCGGCTATCTTTCAGAGGACTATGGAAGGATTACTTCAAGGGATCCCTCACCTCATGTAGTTGTTTACTTGGATGACATATTAGTCACTGGAACCACAATGCATGAACATTTACTAAATTTGGCTGTATTACACAGACTGAAGGAGGCATGATTGCGCCTTAAGAAAAGTAAGTGTTTTTCCTTGAAACCAGAGGTGATCTATTTAGGATATAAAGTGGATGCGCAAGGGCTTCACCCTGTAATGGACAAAATCCAAGCAATTCGGGAAGCTCCCAGACCAAAGAATGTTTCTGAGCTGAAAGCATATTTAGGATTGTTTAATTATTATAGTAACTTTTTGCCTAACATGTCAACGCTCCTTTGGCCTCTTTACACCTTGCTCTAGAAACGAGTCAAATGGCATTGGAGAACTTCTCAGGAACAGGCCTTTGAGAACTCAAAGCAACTCCTGCAGTCTTCAGATGTGCTGGTTCATTATCAACTGGATAAAGCCTTTGTTTTGACTTGTGATGCTTCTCTTTACAAAATTGGGGTGGTTCTGGCTCATCAGATCAAGGATGGATCTGAGAAACCCATAGGATTTGTGTCACGAACCCTGACCCCTGCGGAACACAATTATTCACAGCTGGATCGTGAAGAATTAGCTGTTATGTTTGGAGTTCAAAAATTCCATAATTATATTTATGGGTGGAATTTTACAATTTGCACAGACCACAAACCTCTGATTTCATTATTTAATGAAATGAAAGCGATACCACAGATGGCTTCACCAAGGATCCAGAGATGGGCGGTCACCTTGCGAGCCTATGAGTATAATATTGTATATAGAGCTGGAAAAGAACTGGGCCATGCAGATGCCTTGAGACGCCTACCATTACCTGAAATGCCTACAACAGTACATGATGACAATCATGCCTTACTGCTTTGCCACTCCGCCAGTGACAGCCAGGCAGATAAAGTCATGGACTGATACAGATCCTGTATTGGCCAAAGTCAGACAATTTATACTAAGGGGATGGCCACATTTTTAGATGACAAAGAACTTGTGGTATTCTACCAACGTCGATGGGAACTGAGCGTCTATGATGGATGTGTATTGTGGGGCACCAGTGTGGTGATTCCAAAACAAGGACGGGAGACCATATTACAAGACCTACACCAGGCCCACCCTGGAATTACTAAGATGAAAGGCTTAGCTAGAAGCTACTTGTGGTGGCCGGGAATAGACTATGAAATTGAGCACATGGTACAGGCGTGTAATGTGTGCCAGGAAAGCCGTAAAATGCCTGCTGTGGCTCCCCTCCATTCTTGGGAGTGGCCAGATCAACCTTGGAGGCGATTACATGTAGACTATGCAGGTCCTTATCTGGGTAAGATGTTTCTTGTATTGGTAGATGCTCATTCGAAATGGGTGGAGATTTATCCTATGTCTACAGCAACCAGTGAAGCTACTATTGAAAAGTTAAGAATGTGTTTCAGTATGCATGGGCTACCGGAAATGCTTGTGACAGATAATGGAAGTTCCTTTACTAGTCAACAGTTCAAACAGCTTATGAAACAAAAGGGCATTCAGCATGTTACCTCTGCACCATACCACCCAGCATCAAATGGCCTAGCAGAATGTGCAGTGCAGTCTTTTAAAGAAGGCATTTCACGAATAAATGGTGAAAGTCTCAATATAAAACTTGCTCAGTATTTGTTCACTTATAGAATTCCCCCACATTCTATCACAGCTTTATCTCCAGCTGAAACGCTAATGGGCAGGAAATTGAGGCCCAGGTTTGATTTGTTACACCCATGACTGACAGGACGTATGCATCATAAACAACAGCAACAGAAATGGCAACATGACAGAGAAGCAAAACTTTTTTTATGATTGGAGATGCAGTCTATGTCAAAAACGTTGGCTCAGGTCCTTTGTGGATACCTGCTACTGAGAGAACCATTACAGGCCCTGTGTCTTATTCTGTCACCTTACAAGATGGAAGGATTGTGCAGAGATATGTGGACCAAATGAGAAGGCGTGTTGTCTTGTCTCCAACTGCACCTAGCATTGCATCCAATGAGCAAGCCATCAGCCCTAACTGTCCGGGGTCTCTTTCAGACTTAGGCAGACCAACTGTACATCTACCTGGGAGCAAGGTCACTAACAGTGAGAAGTTGGAAGAAACAGTGTCTCTTGTTCAAAATGAGGGGGGCTCTGATCATCCTGTGTCTCCCACTATTACAGACGCACTGAAAACACCACCACCTGTGGAGTTGCCACTACGTCGTTCTACACAGCAGAAATTTACACCAACTCATTTGAAAGATTATGTTGTATAAAGTTCTTCATGTTCTTCACATTACTATTATTGTTATTATATTTTGGTTTGGGGAGTTTAGTTAAAACTTAATGGGGGGGACAATGTTGTATACAATGTATACAAGAAACCTCTAGGGGGCAAGTTTCTGCTTTGCATGCTTGTTAGTTCTGGCCCTGCAGGGCTCCTGTATAGAGTGGTTGGCTGAGGCAGCCAATGGAGAGGCTGACTGAGAGAAGGCCAAGTAGAAAGAGAGACAGCCAAAGAATTTAATAAAACTCTTCTTGTTAAGCAAAGCTGATGTGTCCTGGGTTCATGATACTACAGAAATCTTACTTTCTTTTTTGTTTAAACACTTTGCCCAGATGTGATGACTGGAGGGGGGCTCATCCTCCTCTCTAACAGTGTAGTGGGTGGGGGGGTGTTGTTTGCTCCATCTAAGGTAACTGCCTTGTAATGCAATGTAGTTAGTCGTTTTTCTTTTATTTCCTTAGATCTGTATTCTTCTATGATAGCTATTTCCTTGTATATGCTTTACTTTGATCTTTAGTAATAAAGCTTCTGTCATGTTTTTATAACTATTTAAGTTTAGTTTATAATAACAACAGCAACAAAAATAAAAATACAACAGCAGTAGGTTAAAACACCCTTGTACAGTCAAGATATGTTCTGACACTTGGTCTATTTTACATCTGTGCTTTTTACAGAAAACATACCTCTGATGTGCTGCCCCGCGGCCCCCACCCAACGACGGGTCCACCGTGCCCCACGGTCCCAGCGGGCGTCAGCTTCCTAGGCCTCAGAACTGGAGGATAGAAGTGAGGACGCTCTCCACACCTTCTTCTCCCGGCACAGGTGTCAGGCTGTTATCTCGGTTTAGATGTTTCCTCTCGTTCCTTTGCTGAACCGTCCAGACTTCAAGGACGGCTTCACATACCAAAGCCTGGGAACGCCACTCCTGGGAAATAATGCTCTGTTTATGCTTTGTAATCTCCCGCAGTTTCTCTGCCTTATATTTCCTACTAACAAGCAAGACAACTCATAGCTGTCATCTTATCCTCAATGCACTGTATTGCCTATTTGACCAGTAAAAGCCATCTGCTTGGAATCTAATTGTCTCTGTGGTGATTTCTGGTTCTTTGGGTCAAGAGCTTACATTGACTCCGGTTGCGGTCACACTCTCATAAATGGAGCCACATTTGCAGCACTCAAAGTCGAGTCCGAGGCTTTACCAGCCCCCGTCCAATTTGCCCAAATGGATGGGAGCCATTTCAAGGGGGGCCCAGTTGATCATCGCAGTATAGGGGTGGCGATGGGATTAAAGGTCATAGTCCCAGTATAGGCTGGGAGACGAACACGATCTCCTTTGCCAACCCCAAATGCGACCAGCACCGTCAGCAAGTTGCGGTGCTGTCTCCACCCGCTTCTGACAGCAATCCAATCACCCTTTTTATTAGTCAGGCTGGAGCCCAGGAGGGTTCGCCTGCCACTCGGATGGGAGCTAAGACAGAGCTCTCCGAGTGAGCCCCGTGTGGTTCGCCCCGGTCCCGGTGGATCTGTTCCCCGGGTAGCGGGTTCCTCGCCGGAGCCCTGGAAGGGCTCATCCTTGATACCTTCCTTTGAGGACGCCCTAGACAACGTTCATCGGGCAGAAGTGGAACGCCTGACTGGACTTGTATGGGCGCAGCGCGGAAGCCAGCGCCCGCCACGACCTCCTAGTGTCAAATTGTCTAGTGGAGGATGCTCGACTGGCCCGGGTGTGCGGACCCGGGCCAAAAGCACTGACCTCGACCACCACTTCAATGGCCGGGATTGTCAACCCCCGCCTCTGGTGTCAGCGCAGCAACCTTAGCTGTTCAGATCAAGCCGCGACTGGATCTTCCGGATCGAGCCGGACCTATTCCGGCCTGGGGGCAGGAGGCTCTGCCACTAGTTACCACGGCCCTGACCAGCAAACTCGAAGCAGATCAAGTTTTGGCGGATCGTAAGGGGGTCAAAGAGGACTTGCACTATGAGGACACTCTCTGGGCTGCAAACCTCCGAATCAGCCAACCCCGTCGCTTACGTGATGCGGGCGAGGATATGTTTTTGCTCCAAAAGCACAAGCGGGAACACGTAGACCGAGTGGCCCGCTTGCAGGATCAGATGAACTTTTTGCTTCACGACAACGACTGCTTACAGCAGATACAAGCCGAACCGGATGATTCGGTCCCAGCTCCACAACCAGGGTCTCCTGATCAGGCTCAATCGCAGCAACCTGCGGCACCTCTGGGCGGAGCGCCCATGTTGCCAGTAACTCCAGCAGTGCCTGTGGCGCCAGGAGACCCCGGAGCTCCCGTCCTGCCACCGCCAGGAAGGCCAGGGACCCCGTTCCTTGGATCTACACCAGCACCCGTACTACTTCAACGCAGAGGCACCTCGGCCACCTGCAGTACAGCACCGGGACGGCCCACACCCTCTGCACTTCCTACTTCGGCAGACCCCTCTGGGTCCTGGATTACAAGTGCCCCAGTGGGGTACAATTCCCAGTGGGGGAACGCATCGCCCCGAGCTCGGGGATGACTTCAACGCAGAGGCACCGCGGCCACCCGCAGTACAGCACCGGGACGGCCCACACCCTCTGCACTTCCTACTTTGGCAGACCCCTCCGGGTCCTGGATTACAAGTGCCCCAGTGGGGGACAATTCTTCACCTTCGAACAGGGATCTTCCCTGGGATACCCCAGCATTAACCCTGGACTCGCCTCTTGACCTGTCACAAAACCGAGGAACGCCTCAACGCGAAGGCACCGCGGCCGCCCGCAGTACAACGCCGGGTCGGTTCACACCCTCTGCATTTCATTTCAGAGACTCTCCCGATCTTCCTACTTCTACAGACCCCTCCGGGTCTTGGATTACAAGTGCCCCAGTGGGAGACAATTCTCCATCTTCGGACGGGGATCACCTCCAGGATACCCCAGCGCTAAACCTGGACTCGCCTCTTGACCTGTCAGATAACCGGTCACAGCCTGCGGTGAATGGAACGTCCCCGCAGACCCCCGCAGTTTCTCCTGTAAAACCTACGAAACCGACGAAGGTGAAAGAAGTAGAAAATACGATGTATGTGGACGCAGTGTTACGACGCTATAAAGGGGGTCCCCAACTGCCTGTCAAGGCACTTATTGACTCCGGCTGCGGTCGCACTTTAATTAGTGAAAACACATTCGCAACTCTCAAAGTCAAGTCCGAGGCGCTACCAGCTCCTGTCCAATTTGCCCAGATGGATGGAAGCCATTTCAAGGGGGGCCCAGTTGATCATCGCACTATAGGGGTGGCGATGGGTATTGGCTCTCAGTGGGAGCAAATAGACTTTACCATAGCCCCTATCCGATTTGAGGTGGTCCTAGGAATTAATTGGATTAAGGGTCATATAGATTGGGAGACGGACACTATCTCCTTTACCAGTTCCAAATGCGAACAGCACCGGCAGCACGTCGCGCTGATGGCTCCACCCGCTCCGGCATTGACCTCTGATATTCCATCGCCACCGTCCCTGCCTGATGCATACCAAGACCTTGCCGATGTCTTTGACATTAAAGAATGCGATGCCTTACCACTCCACCGTGCCACAGACTGTGCAATTGAAGTAGTGAAGGACTGCACACTGACCAAAAGCAAGATTTACCCTATGAGCGCTTCCGAGCGCACTGTGCTTCGGGACTTTTTGGATAAAAATCTTGCTCGAGGGTTCATCCGACCATCGAACGCTCCTAACTCTGCTCCTGCGTTCTTTGTCCGAAAAAAGGAGGGCGACCTGCGTCTATGCATTGACTTTCGAAAGCTCAACGCAGTCACCCAAGCCAACGCCTACCCCATACCATTGATTTCGGATATTTTGGGACAGTTACAAGAGGGATGTATATTTTCCAAATTGGACCTAGTAGAAGCTTACTACCGCGTCCGTATCCGCGAGGGGGACGAACCCCTCACTGCCTTCTGCAGTTGTTTTGGAATGTTTGAATTCCTCGTGATGCCCTTTGGGCTAAAAGGGGCCCCGGGGGTCTTCATGCAGCTCATCAACGAAATACTACATTATTTGCTGTACCGCGGGGTGGTGGTTTATTTGGATGACATCCTTATTTATTCGAAAACCATGGAGGAACATGTTGCTCTGGTCAGAGAAGTTTTACAACGACTCCGTAACCACCAGCTCTATGCAAAACTGTCCAAGTGCGAATTTCACCGAAAGCAGATAACTTTCTTGGGATACATAATCTCTCATCGTGGCCTTAGCATGGACCCCGCTAAAGTCAAATCGGTACTTGACTGGACTCCGCCCTCCACCCGCAAGCAAGTGCAGCAATTTCTGGGCTTTGCTAATTTCTACCGCGGTTTCATTCCCAACTTCGCTCAAGTGGCATTGCCAATCACTGACCTCCTGAAAACAAAGGGTAAAGGGGTTTCTGCAACGTTGCCCTCTGCCAAAATACTATGGACTGATCAATGCCAATCCGCCTTTGTAGCCCTCAAACGGCTTTTCACTTCTGAACCGGTCCTTCAGCACCCAAATCCGAACCAAATGTTTATTGTACAGGTCGATGCGTCTGACGTAGCCATGGGGGGACCCTACTCCAGAGAGGACCGGACGGTCTCCTTCACCCCTGTGCCTACTTCTCAAAGAAGTTTACACCTTCCCAATTAAACTGGCCCATTTGGGAAAAGGAAGCTTCAGCCGTCCACCATGCCCTTATGCTGTGGAGGCAATTCCTGGAGGGGTCCGGGATCCCCTTTGAAGTTTGGACCGATCACAAAAATCTAGCTGCCCTCACGGGGACCCATAAATTGTCCGCAAAACAACTGCGTTGGGCGGACTTCCGGTGGTGCTGCTGGGGAGAGCACTCCATTTCCCCAGGCTGTCCTGGGAGAAATCCAAGTTTGCGTTATTTCTGGGGTACATAGATACCCCAATCCGACCCTTGCAAGTGGGTTGGAAAGCAGGAACTCCCTGCAGCCCGCAAACGCGGTTTGACCTCCTAGGTACTCTGAGGGGGCTTTTTAAGCTCCTCGGAGTCCTGGACGCCGGTCCTGCGAGGGCACTAGGGAAGGACATCGCCAAAACGCAACTTAGGCATCAAGCTCCACCCTCCACCACCTTAATACCAACATAAGGACTACATAAAGAAAAGAACCTCACCTCTTGACACCCAAGTGAGTACAAAAGAACTCTTCGTCTACTTACTGGAAACTTGAACAGACGGGGGGCTGATAAGAATATTTCTGGGACCCCCATTCCTCCTTAATCCGAACTGAAAAAGTTTGATCTGAGTTAGCCATCGGGATTAGCGACAGGAGCCTTATCAATCCGATCAGCCTAAACCATAATAAAGAGTCGGAAGGATACCTTTTGATTGACAAGAACTATCACCAATGGGTCCAAGGGAAGGGGAGGGTGATTTTTCTTCCTGATTTTCCGGCGAAGAATATCCTGCCACGTTTGCAGTAAGGGAGCGCCTGGAACGGAAGACCCTCTATAACAACCTATCTATCATCGGAACTAAAATAACAGGAAGTAGTTGTAGGACCAATTACACGTCGCACTCGAGTTACTTGGAAATCATTCCTGAAGGAACAACCATCGAGAAGAGGCGGTAGAAGGTCCACGGCACTAGCAACTTCCTGTATACTTCCTGATCAGCCCGACCTAGAGCGACCGAAAAAAACTCACTGGTATTTCAAAACTTTAAAACGCAATTCTAGAGCCAATTTCGACTCTTTTCAACCCGAAAAAATTATAAGGCTGATTTTTGAATTATTATCTTTTAATTAGAACTTTAAAGGCCCTGTCTGTGGACATGTATTTTACCAGCTTCTTTTGGCTTAATACATAGCCCTGCTCCTATGAAATCAAAGGGAATTTTACAGAATTCAAACATGGAAAAAAAATACAGGACATGCTTGCTAAACATTCTGAGGCGACAATTAAACAATTAAAACAGATTTCAACACAGATGGCTCAACTGATTTCAATGATGACGACTCTTGACCAATCATCACAGGTAGGCAATCAGAAGTTGGATCTGGTTATAGAAGACATAAAAGTCTTGAAAATTCAAACGATGACCACAAATACAGACATACAAGCAATGGACTCTTCTGCCCAAAAAGTCATGGAAGAATACAAGGATACAAAGAAGAAGACAGAAGTTCAAGAAAGCAACCAGCCGGCGATAAAGAGATCAGACATACAAGAAATAGACTTTTCATTTTAAAAAGTCATGGAACGACGTGTGGATATAAGGAAGAAGAGAGCAGGTCAAGGAATACAGATTGAAGCCACGATGGAGATGAAGCCCAGAAAGAGTTATTTTTGGATACGTATCCTGTCTGAGGAAATGAGAGAGAACAAAGAAATCCTGTTCCCATACCTGACTGGCCTATTTCAGTTACAGAAGGAACTATTAGACCATGGTTAAAGGATTGATTTAAATATGATTGCTGGATCCAAAGGCTTTGATAGTGTGGACGGGTGGCATGGCTATTAATGATGTAGTGGAATTAAGATTAAGACATCATTTTGGGAATAAAGGGCTAGAAATTCTTGAGAAAAAAGACTGGATTGTTAAAATGTTTGAAGTGGCAGAAATGGCAAAACTCACAGCTATTCTAAATGAAGAAAATGACGTTCGGTTTCTGGGGGAATGGGGGGCGTGGATGCATTATTGTGAATATGAGTTAAAATTGGGAAGAATGGAAGAATATTTTCTAATCTGATCCAGAGGATTATTTTTGGTTTTTTTTATAATGAATAAGCATAATTATATTTACTAACAGATTATGGTTTTTTTTATACAGGATATTGATAGTTTATTAAGATTAGATTAACTACGACGAGATGAACTTTTTATTAAGAGGAAGATAGAGGTGAAGGGGAAGTCAAAATTTTCCATTTCTTTTTTTTCTTTTTTTTCTTTATTATATGTTATGGAACTATAACAACTTTAGGTTAGAATTGAAATTTTATATTGTCATAGATGTTGTTTAATGCAATGGAAAATTTTTAGTATAAAATCCAATAAAATCTATATATAAAAAAAAAACAACTGCGTTGGGCGGACTTCTTTGCTCAATTCCGTTTTGTTCTCAAACATGTACCTGGGAAACAGAACGTGCTTGCAGATGCCCTATCCCGGTTGCCTCAATACCCAGTAAAACGGGATCGGCCGACAGACTTGTTGTTTACTCCGGCGCAAAGGGAAGCCCTACCCCTACTGGTCGTGCAAACCCGGGCCCAAACCCGGCTCCAGCAGGGGAACCATACCGTAGCTGACAAGGTATCCAGCCCTAACCAGCAGGCTCCCTCGCCTGTCCCCCTTGCGCCAACTGTATCCAGCGCTCCACAGCAACCAGCCTCTCCTCCCCCTCCACCACCATCAACTCCTCCTTCTCCCTCTCCCACAAACAGAGAGGGGGTGATCATCTCCAATACCTTCCTGGACTCCCTTCGGGCTCAGTGCCTAGCCGAATGCACTGCCCAAACCTTGCCCCAAGGTGTACTCGAGCAAGGTGGTTGTTGGTACAAAGACTCAAAATTATACGTGCCTAAAATACTTCGAAGAGAAGTTCTACAGTTGGCCCATGGAGCTAAGACAGCGGGACACTTTGGGTTCCTGAAAACTCTTCACCTATTGCGCAGACAGTTTTGGTGGGGGGGATGCGTTCTGATGTGGACTCCTTCGTTCGCAGCTGCCCTATCTGTGCCACAGTCAAACGTTCTCAAGGCAAACTCCCAGGACTACTGCAGCCGCTGGAAATCCCCAGTAAACCCTGGGAAGTGATTGCCATGGATTTAATGACGGATCTCCCCCTTAGTGGGGGCAAAACTGTACTATGGGTTGTTACTGACTTATTTTCCAAACAGGTACATTTGGTTCCCTTAGCGGGTATTCCCTCCGCCCCCAAGTTGGCCCGTCTCTTCCTGTCACATGTCTTCCGGCTACATTCGTTTCCGCACAAGATAATCTGCGACCGCGGAAGTAGTTTTATTGCTAAATTTTGGAAAGCTTTCCTCAAATTAGTGGGGGTGGAGCAAGGGTTGTCTAGTGCTTACCATCCTCAAATGGATGGGCAAACTGAACGTGTCAATGCTATACTGGAATGCTATTTGCGTTGTTATGTCAATTATCACCAAGATGACTGGGTAGAACTGTTGCCTTTTGCAGAATATGCTTACAATAATGCTGTGCATCAATCTACTGGCTTCAGCCCTTTCTATGCTGTGTATGGTCAGGACTTCGGTCCTATTGCCCCTGTAGAAGGGTCTGAGGGGGAGGGGGATCCTGATGTCGCCTCATGGGCGCATGCCCTCCGTACTACTTGGCCCTGGCTGATTAGCAACCTGGACCGAGCCAAACACAAGTACAAAGCGCAAGCTGATAAGCATCGCTCCCCCAGTAAGGACTTTCAAGTCGGGGACTTAGTATATCTTTCCACCAGAAATCTGCACTCCACCCGTCCTTGTCACAAACTCAGTGCCAAGTACATTGGCCCATTTCCCATTGCCCGAATCATTAACCCTGTCGCCGTGGAATTGACTCTCCCCAAAACCTTAAGGCGTATCCACCCCGTCTTCCATGTCAGTCTCCTGAAACCCCATGTCGCCTCCTCGGACTGGCATCCAGAGCCGCCTCCCGAACAACCAGTGATGGTGGGAGGGGAGGAACATTTCGAGGTGTCCAAGATCCTGGATTCACGTATACACCATGGATCTCTGCAATACCTAATTCGCTGGAAACACTTCCCCCCTGCCTATGACGAATGGGTGCGTGCACAAAATGTCTCCGCCCCCTGCTTAGTAAACGCCTTTCACACCACCTACCCGGACAAGCCATCCCCCTTGCCAGGAGGAAGGGGGCCTTAAGGGGGGCAGGATGTCAGGCCTGTATCTCAGTTACTTTGTTTTGCTTTTGTTTCTATCGCTGACCTGACTACTGACTAAGTTCAAGGACAAGCCTGCATACCGAAGCCTGTTTGTAGTCCTGGGAACAGCAGCTATGTTTGTGTTCTGTAATCACTTGCAAATATCATAGCCTTTATACTGCTGAGTGTTAGACAGCGAGCTCATTGCTGTCAGCTTTTCTTCATGCTCTGTACTCCTATTTAGACCAAGTAAAAACCAGCTTCTTTTGGACCTGGCTGTCTCGATGTGGTTTGTTTTGGTTCTGATTTAGGCCAAGAGCTCACATGATCTCTGATCTCTTAGGACAACTAAAGGAGGGGCGTATCTTTACTAAATTAGACTTGGTGGAAGCCTATTACAGAATCAGAATTCGGGGTGGAGATGTACCCCTAACAGCCTTTTCCAGTTGCTTTGGCATGTATGAATTTTTAGTGATGCCTTTTGGATTAAAAGGGGCCCCAGAGGTCTTCATGCAATTCATTAATGAGATCCTACATGACTTGTATAAAGGAGTGGTGGTTTATTTGGATGATATTCTCATTTACTCTAAAACTATGGCCGAACACGTTGCCCTGGTGAGGGAAGTATTGCAACGTCTCAGAGACAATTAGCTCTATGCTAAGGTGTCCAAGTGCAAATTTCACCAAAAACAGTTAACTTTCTTGGGCTATATAATTTCACACCACGGTCTCACTGTGGACCCTGAGAAGGTGCAGTCTGTAACCAGTTGGGAGCCACCCTTGACCCGCAAACAGGTTCAGCAATTTCTTGGGTTCGCTAATTTCTACAGAGAGTTCATCCCCAACTTCGCTCAAGTCGCACTCCCCATCACTGATCTCCTTAAAACTAAGGGAAAAGGAAATGCAGCCACGTTACCCTCGGCTAAAATTAATTCCCCCCCCCCAGTGCCAAACCGCTTTTGATACTCTCAAATGATTGTTTACCTCTGAACCAGTGTTGAAACACCCTGATCCTGAACAAATGTTTATAGTCCAGGTTGATGCCTCGGACGTGGCAATGGGGGGTGCGCTTCTACAGCGAGGGAGGGACTGTCTTCTACATCCATGTGCTTACTTCTCTAAGAAGTTTGCGCAGTCTCAGCTCAACTGGCCGATCTGGGAAAAGGAAGTGGCCGCCGTCTACCATGGCCTCACAGTGTGGAGACAATTTTTGGAAGGTTCTAAAGTCCTTTTGAGGTGTGGAGCGAGCACAAAAAATTGGAAGCGCTCACGGGGGCCCATAAACTGTCCGCGAAACAAGTACGCTGGGCGGACTTCTTTGCTCAGTTCCGCTTCATATTAAAACATGTGCCAGGGAAGCAGAATGTCCTGGCGGATGCTCTATCCAGACTGCCCCAATACCCTACCAAGGTTGAACGGCCCACAGAGTCCCTGTTTACTCCTGCTCAGGGAAGTTTGCTGCCCACTCTGGCAGTTCAAACCCGATCACAAGCCCGGCTCCCGCCACAGTCTTTGCATGGGGGGGACTCCAAACCAGACCACATTGGTCAGCCCAACTGCTGCACCCCCCTCGCCTCCTTCACCAACTCTGCCTGCGCCCGGCCGCTTGGGTGATCCAACCGTCTGACCCCCCTCGGAGATACCAGATGCCCCTCCCACAGTGCAGCCCACCAGCTCGGTGCCCATGACACCAGATGGGGTGGGTCTAGCAGACTCCTTTATGAACTCTCTTCGTTCCGGGTGCAAAACCGAACTTTGCGCAAACCCTCCCAGCTTCTTTGGTTGAACTTGGGGGGGGGGTATTGGTACAAAGACTCAAAGCTGTATGTTCCTAAGGGACTACGAAGAGAGGTTCTGCAGCTAGTCCATGGAGCCAAGACCGTGGGGCACTTTGGATTTCTGAAAATGTTGCATTTGGTACAGAGACAATTTTGGTGGGCAGGCATGTGAACCAATGTGGATTCGTTCATCCGCAGTTGCCCAGTATGTGCTACTGTCAAAAGGTCCCAGGGGAAACCTCCCGGATTATTACAACCGTTAGAGACCCCCACTAGACCTTGGGAAATAATTGCAATGGATTTTATGACTGCTCTCCCCCTCAGTGAGGGGAAAACTGTACTTTGGGTAATCACTGACTTGTTCTCTAAACAGGTGCATCTCGTCCCTTGCGCAGGTATCCCGTCCGCCCCAAAACTGGCCCGCTTCTTTGTGTCACGTGTCTTCCAACTCCATAGCTTTCCGCGCAAGGTGATAAGCGACCGCGGAAGTAGCTATGTAGCTAAGTTCTGGAAAGCTTTCCTAAAATTGGTGGGGGTGGAACAAGGTCTTTCAAGTTCTTTCCATCCCCAAACTGACGGCCAGACTGAGCGGGTAAATGCTGTATTAGAATGCTACTTGCGTTGTTATGTTAACTATCATCAGGATGATTAGGTTGAATTGTTGCCCTTTGCTGAATATGCATACAGTAATGCTGTATATCAGTCCACAGGGTATAGCCCCTTCCGGGCCGTATATGGTCAGGACTTTGGCCCCATTAGTCATGCTGATGTCTCCAAGGTGGAGGGAGGTGATGGAGTTGCTGACTGGGTACAAACAATTCAAACAACCTGGCCTTGGCTGGTAAAGAACTTGGAACGAGCCAAACATAAATACAAGGCTCAGGCTGACAAACATCGCTCCCCTGGGAAGGACTATACAGTGGGAGACATGGTTTATTTGTCCACCAAGAATCTGCGTTCCAACTGCCCGTGTAATAAACTCAGTGCCAAATATGTGGGACCCTTTCCTATTTCTCGAATCATCAACCCAGTAACTGTGGAACTCTCACTCCCAACATCATTAAGGCGAATCCATCCCGTGTTTCATATCAGTTTGCTGAAACCGCATGTTCCTTCCCCGGAATGGCATCCTGAGCCTCTCCCTGAACCACCGGTGATGGTAGGGGGGGAGGAACATTTTGAAATTGCAAAAATCTTGGACTCGCGTATCCATCATGGCTCCCTCCAATAGCTAGTTCGTTGGAAACACTTCAGTGCTGCACAAGATGAATGGGTACGTGCCCGTGATGTTTCTGCACCCTGTCTAATCCGTCAATTCCATACTGCTTACCCTCACAGACCAGCGCCCACACGCCGGACGGTGGGTGGGTGGCCTTAAGGGGAGCAGGATGTCAGGCCTGCTCTCTGCAGAGAGCAACAGACTGTGCGTGTTTTGGTTTCGCCAGGTGTGGACCAATATCAAGAACTGCTAACTGTCAAATTTCTCTCTGTGGGAACTGCCCTCATATAGAGGGTGGTTGCCATGACTGCAACCGCTATCTGATATGTCCAATGTTCTTCCATATAGAACCTAGGCCGTGCCTTTAGTTCCCATTCGTGCCAATTTACCTGTTAGCTCTGTATACCTGTAGGTTTTCTAATAAACCAACTCTCTTTTGGACTACTCGCCTGTGGATGTTGTTTGTGGGATTACTACAGGGACAAGTGCTTACACTGGTTTTGTTAGGGCCTCATAATTAAAGCCCTTTTGAGGTCAGGGTTGTGTAATCGGATCCAACTTGGTTTGGCCAACCAGTCAGTGGGTTGATATGGATCAAGCATGATGGTTTTTTAAAAGACAGGGCTCACCAAGTCCCGTCCGGAGGGATATACCCTCCAACTAAAAAGAACAGCTGCTCACACCACCAGGCTTCTGAAGGAGCCTCCCTCACCCGCACAGATGAGCAATCTCCTTCAGAGAGCCCCTGTGGTCAAGACTTTGGCTGGCTCCAATATCACCACCACCCCCGAAGACCTGCTGTCAAATTGAAGGTCACTCCGAGTAGAGGTTTCATTTCTCCACACCGTGATCATCTCTTGAAATCAGATTTTTGATGACTGCAAGAAAGGACTGTTCACAAGATGTCATTTGCCACCGAAAAGAAATGTTTTCCATGCCTTATTTGTCTTGCATTTAAGCCGTTTCCTCAGGTTGGAAGCTAATTTGCATGGACATCATGCTATGCGGCCCAGATATGAAGGAAGTCCCTAGACTTCGAGGCAACAGCCTGCCAATCGGCTCTTTCTGCCAGTCCTTGGCAATGCTGAACTTCTGAACCTGAAAACCGATGGACAGCTTGGCTCACAAATGCCTGGAGGATGGTGGCAACCCCTTTGCGGGCCCATAAAATTGGACCCCCCTGTCCCAAAGTTCACCGAACTTCAGTGACCATCTAAGGAGAGTCCCTTGCAGCCATGCTGCAAATTTGGGGACTCTACCTCCAAAAATGCCCTCACAGGAAATTTGAAAAAATCCCCATAGACTATAATGGACCCGAATTTTTCAGTAAACCCAGTAATAAGCCAAATACCGATATTTACTGGTATGGGTATTCAGCTTATTCTGAAGTGCCTGGTTGTCTTATAGAGTCCAATGATAGATAACAAGGAGGAGGTTAAGTTAAAGCAACAGTTCTTTATTTAGCTAAACACAGACCTGGGGTGAAATAACCACAGATAAAATGCAGGGTTATTCACCAGAGAACAAAGGAAAGTCAGTACCATTTATGCATTCGGATGGGGCAGGCCCATAGCTGCTGACAAGCAGATTGATACACAAAAGCACCAATACATATTAGGTGTCTACTCCACTCTAATTAGCCTAGCCTATAGATATTGCCCGAAGGCGTCACTAAGTGAGTGCTTGATCTTGTGAGCTTGGTAACCGGAAACCACATTCCTGAGGATTGAAGTAATTCAGAGCTTTCTACTGGTACGAGGCTGTACCAGGCAAGCAAGTGTAAGCTGGTGGCAACCCACAGTCGTGGATGCCAACATTCCCAAACATATCTGTGTGCATATGAGTACGTGTGTGTGCATATGAGTACATAGTATTTTATACCAGCCCTTATATCTGGGCATTACAATTCCAGGTTTACTGAAAAAAATCGGGCCCAATAAATCCGAACCCAAAATTTACTGAAAAAATTTTTTTTTGCACAACCCTATAGGTGAGTTATATCTTATAAGGGTGAAGAAGATCCCTGGCAAAATATAGCAGTTGGTGTGAGAGTCTCTCTCCCTCTCCCAGAAGATTCTACTGAATCCAGTATATAAGTAGGCAGTGGCATGGTGCACCTACTTATACAAATTTCAGACTTGGATGTTGCTATGGGAGAAAAGAGCTCCCACCAAATTCTTTTTATAAGGAAGTTGGTGCCTTGAACATGATGTTCACTTCCCTTGAGGGAACAATGTCTCAATAGGTGGGAGTATTTTTCCCCCCAGCAAAGAACCTGCTGCTCCAAATCTGTTAAAACTGGTTCAATATTCTGTTTCAATTCCTAAGTCGCATGCCAATGTGGAAAGAGTTTTTCGTGTCATTGATAAGCTGTGGACCAAATGGATGCAACAGATTAACTATTGAGTCAGTAAGTGATCTTTGTGTTTTTTAAATATACGTTTCACTTGTTTAGGAGCCAACATTGAGTTTTTGAAAAATAAAAAATGGATAAAAGCTGCACAATCTAATGTAAAATAAGATGTAATGTGGATTGTCATCTCTACACTCCCCATATTGTAGTGTCCAGTATTTTTTTTTAAACCATATGGCAACCCTACTTAGGACCTCCAATCAAAGAATAAGCCTTAAGGCTGGCCATGCGTTGGCCGTCCTCTGAAATGCAACTCCCAGTGTGGTGCAAACTGAGAAGCTGCAGGAGAACTCTCTTACCAGCAGACAGGCAGAAGGGAAGGGTGAACCTGATTACTCAGTCCGAAGGGACAGGAGATGCCACTAAACAGGAGGTGCTGAGTCACAGACAACAAAACAGGGCAAAGGGAAGGAAATACTTGTCAAGGGTGAGGTCAGGGCTATTAGCAACAAGTGGGAGATAGTTTTAGAGAGGGTGGGGGTGAATGGTATATTGAGGAGGGCACGTGAGAAATGACGGGTCTCTCAGGCCCAGGAAACACTTCCTCTGCAAGGGAGCTTGCAGGTTCCTGCAGGGTGTAAACCAACACCAGCAAGTTCCCAAAGTTATATGGAACACACCAGCAGGCATGGTCCCACAAGCATCCCTAGGTTGTAATGTGTGGACAGTCCTTATGTAGTTCTTTATATTCTAGGATGACAGGGATTAGGATCACATGATCATACAAAATACACTCCCCTCTTTGAATAGTGCTGTGAAATAATCTTGCACATACACGGTAACTATACCAGCATAACTGCCACTCATAGTTGCTTCTGCCCCTTTCAAAATCCAGTGTTCATGGAAGTGGCAGAACACACTGGATACTACCACAACACGGCCCCTGACATCCATGGGAAGTGAAGCACTGTTTTGGTTTTCCACCCCCATTGTGATGTACAGCTTTCCACAGATTCCCAATCCCTCTCTCTTTCTTCACTGGCACCAACCATGCCCTGGGCAGGTCCCTTTCAAAGCTCCCTTTAGCAAGCTGTCGGTGCCCTACGGAGGGCTCCAATCTCAAATGCCTTCAAAATAGTACAGGAAGAACCGCATCAGCTACACTTTCAAGTTTCAGGTGGTCCAGCAGCAACTCAAAGACCAAAAAATATCCTTGGGTATATGTTTTCATGAGCCAAAGTTGACATAGTCAGACAGTGACAAAGTGGGCTTTGACTCTCAAAAGCTTATACCCTGGAAAATTTTGTTGGTCTTTAAGGTGCTGCTGGACTTGAATTTTGTTCTGCTTTCAAGTTTAAAGACAATGTTTGCCTTTCCTGTATGGGGCCTGCAAGATCAGATCTCAGAAGACGGTGGATTCTACAGGTCCACAACTCAGAAGACTCATATTCTAATCCATTTTACCCCTTGATTGGCCAGCGACAACAAGACTTCGGACAGTAAATTGTAGGCAGAGGCTGGCTGAACTGGGCTGGGAATGGATCTGGGAAAGAACAGAGTGCCCACTTGTTAGGTCTGTCTTTGGTAATGAGCAGACCTGGTACCATTTAGTCTGGCTCTTGGGAAAGGGCAGGCTGGTGTGGGTGGAATCCTGAGTGTGCGAGTGGCTAGGCAGCAAAAGCCTGTTTGTGCCTGAAAGCTTTAAAGAAACTTCTAACTGCTCTCTGAAGCCATAACAAGTTTTAATTTATGTGCCTTCTCCTTTGTCTACCTGGAGACCTGTGCTGCTGATCCATTCCTTTAAACCAACCTGTAAATAAATGCATCTTCTTATTTGTTTATATTTTAATCCAGCCTCACTCAATAATCTCCTTGTGCACCATTAAACTGACCTCGTGGCAGTGAATCCAAAGCCTATACGTTTGCTACCTCCAGAACACCTGGTAACTGAGGGGAAGATTTCTAGTTTAAAACAAACCTAGATCCCCCCATATCATAGGAGGCTGTGTGTCTCCCTTCAGTTGGTAGAAGAGGCTTATCACACCAGCATCACACAAAACCTGAATTGCCAGCGTGGTGTAGTGGTTAAGAGGGGTGGACTCTAATCTGGAGAACCAGGTTCAGTTCCCCAATTCTCCACATGAAGCTTGCTGGGTGACTTTGGGCTAGTCACAGTTCTCTCCAATCTCTCTCAGCCCCACCTACCTCACAAGATGTTGTTGTGGGGAGAGGAAAGGAAGCTGCTTTAAGACTCCCTAAAGGTAGACAAAAACGTGGTATAAAAAACCAATTCTTATTCTCTTCTAGTATCCTACTGGGAACTGCCACTGGTGTTTGCTGTCTATAGTTTCTGAGTGGCCTCTATCTCTGTGGTGAAATCCTTTGCATTGGAAAATAGAGTTAAAACCAGTTCCGTTTCCTATTTGTCAGGGTGGGGCCTGATGAGTCCTTCTTGGAGGATCAGAATGCCATGATGGCTGATCCCACGGAAGTCAAAACCCTGGCAGATCCCAAGGCTCCTAGATCCTCTGACTCTCTGGAGCCATCAGGGGGCACATGTCCAGACTCAGAGACCTGGAGTGGAGAGGGACCCACTGAATAAATTCTGGCCAGGGACCCTGCTGTCAACTCCAGAGCCGCAGGAGTGGAGAAGGCATAAAAGCAGAGGGGGTGGACAGCTCCAACACCGGAGTGCCCAACTGACCACGAAGGGCCGCCCCTCTGGCCACGAGGCATTAGGACCAAGCTTCACCTTGAAGCCTTGGAGAACACTGGACAGGGACTGCTGTGAGTGGCTGCAGACTTCAGGCACAAATTCCTATAAACACCCTCAGTTCAGCCCTGTCTGTTGTGGGACCAACAGTTCTGACCATGTGTAACTAGGTCTCCCAGCCTGTTGGTGTAAGCAGGACAACAGTACTGAGGTCTGTAGCATCAGAAAAGCCCCTTTTGTTTGATTACAACAGTTTTCCCTGACAAAAGCCTCCATTGTGGAACATGAGCTGTAAGTTCCAGCCCAGCTCTCAGGAGGCCTGGGATTTAAGTCCACCTGAAAGCATAGTGCTTTGTGGTTTGTGGCAGTGTGCATGCGTTCTATAAAGGGTGTTGCTAATGTGGGGAAACGAAGCCTCTACTCGGTGAGGAAGCAAAGCCTCTACTCAGGGCTACCTACAGTTTGAGAGCAGGTTTTCGGGGGAGGGGGTGAGATCGGAGCCAGCCAAACCAAGGGGCCTGTCTGAAGGAGATTGCTCTTCCACGTGGGTGAAGAAATCTTCAGAAGCCTGATGGTCAGCAGCTGTTGAAGCTGGCTCTTTTTAGTTGGAGGGTATATGCCCTCCAGACAGGACTTGGTGAGCCCTGTCTTTTAAAAACCTTTATGTTTGATCCAGATTAATCTGCTGAATGGTTGGTCAGACCAAGTTGGCTCCGATTACACGATCCCCATCTCAAGAGGGCCCCAACTATGGGCCCTAACAAAACCAATAAAAAAAAATGAGATAGAAAAACGGGAGAAAGCACAGAGCCATGCCTCTGAGTAAATATTTATTTGGCTTTTTCGGGTATCGTCTATTGGAGACCTCCAGATTTTGGCGTTCGGTAAACCCAAAGCCCCAAAATTACTGAAATGGCTAATTTTGGGTTTATTTTCAGTTCGGGTTTATCGATTTGCACAACCCTACTCAGAAGGTAAGCAGGACTGGAGCATGGATGGGGAAAGGCAATGGCCAACCACCTCTGCTTCTCACTTGCCTTGAAAGCCCCTTGCTGGGGTTGTTATAAGTCAGTTGCATCTTGATGGCACATACATACATGCAACATAGTGGCAAGTGAGGTTTTGAACTGAATTGCCCATCATGAGGATAAAAGGTTAGAGTAGCTGATACTTGAACCCAACAGGTCTGACACTTGGATGGGGCTGGAGGGGCGGAGCCACAATTGGGTTGAAGGTGGAGTCACCATTCAGGGATCATCCTGGGCTGTTCTTGGGCAGTGCCAAGAAGTTTGGGATGAGCATGGAATGGAATCCAGTGGGGAAATTCTCCTTGTGTAACACCTCCACAGAACAAAAGACATGAGAGGATGGAGAAGGGGGCCTTCCCTTTTGGGGGGAGTTGCCAACCCTCAGGTAGACTAACAGGATTGGGTGCCTGTAAAGGAGTTTTGATTTCCCATCTCTAACTTTAGTAGAAAAGAGCAAGAGTCCAGTAGCACCTTAAAGACTAACAAAAATATTTTCTGGCAGGGTATGAACTTTTGTGAGCCACAGCTCACTCCTTCAGATGAAGAAGTGAGCTGTGGTTCACGAAAGCTCATACCATGTTGGCTCCGATTACACGATCCCCATCTCAAGAGGGCCCCAACTTCAGATGAAGTGAGCTGTGGCTCACGAAAGCTCATACCCTGCCAGAAAATATTTTTGTTAGTCTTTAAGGTGCTACTGGACTCTTACTCTTGCTCTTTTCTACTACTGCAGACAGACTAACACTGCTACCCACTGTGAATCATCTCTAACTTTAAATGTGTGCTCAAGATAAGTCAGGAAGCAGAAGTGATCCTTAAGAAAAGTTGGGCCAAGCACTTGCTTTTTACAAAAATAATACCTCCAAAAGTAATCTCAGTTTCCATATTCCACTGGAGTAACTTAATCTTGGATGAAGTAAGTGTGATCCACTAAACCGTTTCTAATCCTACTGAGTTTGCTGGTGTCTCATCCCGTTTGTGTCCTGCCAAGCCACTAGAGAGACCATTTGGGTTCATTTATTGTAAGATGGGCTGGCTTCCAAGACCAAAAAAGCAAATGATCTATTTAGGCTTGCTCTGGACTGCAATCTCTCCCATCATTCCACTTCCATTTTTATTCATTTTTCCCCTACTATTTCATGGCTGGAATGAATCTACACATGAACAAAGTTTTCCCCAGATGCCCATCAGTACAAGTCAGGGAAGGAGATAAGCCGACATTGTACAAACATGTTTCCAGTATGAGCATTTTTTCTTGGCCTTTTCCACCCCAGAGCTAGTGAAGGACAATCTTCCTGGCACTCTTTGTAGTGAGTTTGGTTTCTCTTCAGAGAACTCTCAAACAAAGCTTGGGATTGCTCTGAGAGATCTTTGAAAAAGTTTGGAAAGCCTGAAGATCACCAATCCCTTGTTTCTAAAAAGTTAACAATTATTATATTTTCCTTTTCAGTTCAGATTTATTAATTAAAATCTAAATGCACATTTCTAATGGACTTTGGTTTTCCAGATTGGTGGACTTTGGGTCCCCTTCCATGTTCTGAATTTCAGTGCCACCCTCCCCCCCACCCCACCCTATTGCTTTATGGTAGGGGAAAGGATTCTCTGAACTAGAATTTCTTCCAGTTTCCAAACAAAGGAACTGTTAGAATTGGAGTGGGACAAAGGGTAGGCTGAGGCCTAGTTTAAATGTGATTCAGTAGGGCAAATATGCTCAGACTTTGCACCGGCTTAGCTTGCAATTTCAATTAGGCGGCTCCCTGACCAAAGAAGCTCCATATGCTTTGTTCGCACACAATTTATGGACCTCTGGCATGGTAACAAAGCATATGTGCCATGCTTTGCATGAAGTCAGATGAGACGCTGTGTGAGTGCCAAGTCCACTAGTAAGTTCTTTTACCTCAATGCCATCCTGTTGGGGGATGGAAGAGGTTGTGGCTCAGAGGTAGAACATCCGTTTGGCATGCAGGAGGTTGCAGGTTCAATCCCTGGCACCTCCAGTTAAATGAAGCAGGTGGAAGAGGATGTGAAAAACCTCCACCTGGAGAGCCACTACCAGCCAGAGAAGGCAAGGCTGACGCTGACAAATCAAGGATCTGACACAGTATAAGGCCACTCCATGAGTGCCGGGGTGGGCAGAACAGAAGCAAGAATAGACTTGCTGGCAGCTGCTTTTGCACAGTATATCCACACAAGCCCTTATCATTGATTAACAAACAAGGGCATGGTTGCATGGCCCTTCTCTTCCCATTGGGATCCAGCTTCAAGCTGGTGGTTGTCCTGTGAAACAAAGTGCAGCTGCTGGTTTGGGCAGTGCATGTCACAGAGGTGGGTGTGGGTGTGCGTGTGTGAGGGTTTTCCCACCGAGAATCACAGAATCATAGCGTTGGAAGAGGCCACCCAGGCCATCTAGTCCAACCCCCTGCTCAATGCAGCCTAGAACATCCCTGACAAGGGTCAGTTAACAAAATAAGTTCTCGTCCAGAGGTGTGGTAAATTCCCCATCGGTTGGAACTGTCCCCAAAGGTTTATGTGCCCAATGATGACATCATCATCACAGCACCATCCAGTTACACACTAGTCTGGATTACTAAGGCTATGCCTTGTGTTACCTTTTCACAGAGGGTTGGATCTTGAAAGATCACATGGAGCTTCCTAGGGCTGTCAAAAAAAAAATTCGGTACAGTTCGGATTCGGCCGAATTTGGCCCTTGTGGGTTCGGTACGTGCCGAAGTCCGAACTCCCCCACTTCGGATCCGTTCAATTCGGCAGGAATTCAAAGTTCGGAAAAAAAATTTGGCCGAATAAAGCCATTAAAAACACAACCGCGCCTTTCCGCGGCTCTGGGGGGGGCATTTTTGGGCTTAGAGGTCCCAAACTTTCAGCAGAGCTTCAAAGGACGTATATTGAAAGACTCCCCGAGTTTTGTAAAGATTGGGTCAGGAGGGGCTGAGATATGGGCCCTGAAAGGGGTCCCCCCACCCTTAATGTGTATCTCTCAGCAGAGCTTGCCGCCCACGCACAAAGCTCCCAGCCCCGACAAACAGCTGATGAGAGCAAGGGCGGGCAGGTGCTAAGAACTTTGCAAAGCAACACAACTGCAAAGCAACACCTTTGCAAACATGCAAAGGGCGGGGCAGGTGTGAAGAATTTTGCAAAACAATACAACTGCAAAGCAACACAAGCACGCAATGCAACACCTTTGCAACAGTGCAAAGCAACACCTGACACCTGGGAGTTTGCAAACCATGGAAAGGGACAGAGGCAGCTAGCTATGCATAATGAGCAGGAGGGGGTGGAATTTCTCCTTTTGCATTGGACTTGGGACCAGGCAGATGCATTCTTTAAGTCACCATTTGAAAACCAGTTTTGAGCAAGCATCAAAATAACCTAACTGATCTTATGAATGAGGAAAAACCTGAAGAATAAAAATGAAGCCCCCTCTCAAACCAGGGAGAGAGAGACTGGAGGGGGAACACACACCCCAGGCAGAACCGGCAAAAGCCCCCTTTGGCTCCCCCCCCCCACAGAAACTGCTCCCTCCCCACACACACACACACAGACTCTGCTTTCCCCCCCCCACACACACACAGAAAAGAAAAATTATAGATTAAAGCCCCCAAAGGGGTCTTACTGTGGCTGTCTTCTGTTCCAGCAGGAGGGGCTGGGAGGCTGGGTAATCCAATATGATTCCATTTGTATCCAATATAAGATCCATATGTATGCATCTCTCGAGGGTGATCCATTCATCCCAATAGGGAAAAGGGGAAAGCCCATATCTCGGGGGGCCCTGACCCAATGTTTACAAAACTTGGGTGGTCTCTTAAAAAGCCTTGACTGAAGCTCCGCTGAAAGTCTGGGGTCGGCACACCCAAAAATGCGCCCCCTGCAGCCACGGAAAGAGAAAAGGGGGGGAGCCGATATTTCAGCCCCCACTGAACCCATCTTTCCAAAAATTGGGTGGTCTCTTAAGAGGGATTCTCTGAAGCTATGATAAAAGTTTGGGGGCTGAACCCCCAAAAAAGCGCCCCCTGCAGCCACGAAAATGGAAAAGGGGGAGAGGAAAAAGGGGTGGAGCCCATATCTCGGAACCCCCTGACCCAATGTTTACAAAACTTGGGGGTTTCTTAAGAAGCCTTGTCTGATGCTCCGCTGAAAGTTTGGGGTCGGCACACCCAAAAATGCACCCTCTGCAGCCATGGAAAGAAAAAGGGGGGGAGCCCATATCTCGGGACCCCCTGACCCAATGTTTACAAAACTTGGGTGGTCTCTTAAGAAAACCTGTCTGAATATCCCCTGAAAGTTTTGGGTCTGTACCCCAAAAAATGTGCCCCCTGCAGCCACAGAAAGGAGCAAATGTGCACAAGCACCCCCTCACACACACATGAGGATTTCCCTCTCTCTCTCTCTTTCCCCGGCCGGCCGCACATCAGCTGATTCCTCCAGTACTCAATCCTGACTGATTGGCCAGAAGAAGACCCAGCTTGGCCACCGATTGGCCGGGGGAGGAGAATGCTGCTTACTGAAGGTTATGCTGCTTACTGACGGTCCCGAATTGGCCGAATTTATTCGCGAACTCCCGAACTCGCTGAATTCGGCCCCCCCGGTTGCCCGCCAGTTTTGAGTTCGGTTCCTCCCGAACTAAAAACCGCCGAATCAAGGGAAATTCGGCTGATTTTCAGTTCGGGCCGAACCGAATTGACAGCCCTAGAGCTTCCTTATATTCAGTCAAGACCCTTGGCCTACTGTGGTCAGTACTGTATACTCAGACTTGTAGTGGCTCTCCAGGGACTCACATAAAAGTCTTTCACATCTCTCACAACCTAATCCTTTTAAGCGAAGGCGCTGGGGATTGAACCTGAGACCTACTGAGCCACAGCCCCCTCCTCTTCCAGTTTACTTACCTCAGTATCTTCTATACAATGAGTTCTGGGTAATCCTCATCCAAGAGGTCAATTTAGCCTAAAGGGACTTTGCTGCAATCAGTTGTAGTGCATCCAATTAACTTCTGGCCCCTACCAGTAGATCTAGATATGAAACTCTCCCATAGAAGAAGAAAAAGAAGAGTTGGTTTTATATGCCAACTTTCTCTACCACTTAAGGAAGAATCAAACCGGCTTACAATTACCTTCCCTTCCCCTCCCCACAACAGGCACCCTGTGAGGTAGGTGGGGCTGAGTAAGCTCTAAGAGCTGTGACTAGCCCAAGGTCACCCAGCTGGCTTCATGTGTAGGAGAGTGGAAACTAATCCTGTTCTCCAGATTAGCGTCTGCTGCTCATGTGGAGGAGTGGGGAATCAAACCCGGTTCTCCAGATCAGAGTCCACCACTCTAAACCACTGCTCTTAACCACTACACCACAACACCACACTGGCTGAGGGACAGAGGATTGTGTGTTTACATCTTGCTTTTGTACTTCTTGCTCAGTCTATTGCTGTGCAGAGAGTATGTGTGTGGACTTTCTAATTTTAATACATTATTTATTATGTTAAATGCTTATAGGTGTGCTCACATAGACCTCCACTGTTTGAACATGCCATTTAAAATGGGCACCAGCAGAAGGGAGGAGGTCAGTTCCTAAATCATTATTTCCCTGGTAGTGCACGAGCGTGGTAAGCCATCCCTGTAGCAACCAATCACTGGGTAGCAGGAGATGCAGGCACTAGGCAGAGCCTTAGAACAGCAATGTGGGAAGGGAAGCTGGGAGTACTGGGCCTTTCAATGGCCTTTCTGTGGGTAATTCCTAAAATAAGCAGTCGGTGGCAGCATGCTGAAGGAGTGAGAAAGTAACCCCTCCACAGTTTGGGTGAGCCAAGACAGTGGTGCCATTTTGGGCAGAGACTTGGGAGAGTCTTTGTGCACCTGGACACCTCAGAAGTCTAACGTGTCATGCGTCATAGAATCATAGGCCAACTTTTCACGGACGATTTTGCTGCTCTCTTGCCGTGGAACAAAAAAAAGCGATTTTAATATTTTTTTTCATGGGCGCGATTTATCCCCATCAATCCTGATGTAGTTTTGGTTTTTCATGTGAACAAAGCACGCTGTATTCGAAAACGGTATGGTCTGTCCCTTTTGCTGGAGGCCTCCCCTTCCCACAAGCTCATTGTTTATGCCCGCCCCCAACTCCGCCCCAACTCCACCCAGCAGATTACCTTGTGCGGTTCACCTCTGTGGGCACGGCCCCAGAGCAAAAAACAAGCACCAGTCCCTCTGGTCTCCTACATTTTTCTTCCACCCTTGCTCTGTTCTGTTTTTGGAACAGTCAGATTCCAATGGGGGGGGGGCAAGGCAGCTCTCTCTTCAAAGCTTCCCTCTATTTTCTATAATTGTGGAACCCATTGCCCTTTAATGACAGGCAGGATTGGGGGGGGGGGGAGGCAGGAATTGCATCCATGTGCCCCAGAGAAGTGTTTACCTGAAAGTGGGAACGGAGCTACTCCAACCTGTGCCGATTCAAGAGGAGTGACTGTGGCTGCAATCCTAATGGCACTTCCCTGTGAGTAAGGTGTATTGAAAGACATCAGGCTTACTTCTGAATAGACCAGTTTAGGATTGCCCCCTGTGCCGACTGCTTCGAGGAGTGCCATTCCCTGCCTGGATACTACCTTGCAAGTAATGGAAGTATACCACTCTCGCCCTTTAGCCAAAGGGAATGGAATTTAGTAGGGCTGCCCTTAAACTTCTCATGGGCTGGAAGTGTGGACTCCAATGACTTTTTTGGGCAATCAGCAAATTATAGAGCTCTGAGGCTTGAAGAAGAGCTGGTTTTTATATGCCAACTTTCTCTACCACTTAAGGGAGAATCAAACCAGCTTACAATCGGCTCCCCTTCCCCCACAACAGACACTCTGTGAGGTAGGTGGGGCTGAGAGAGTGTGACTAGCCCAAGGAGCAGAGGAGCGAACTAACAGTCCAATCTAGGGCTGTTGATTCGGTTCGGCCCGAACTGAAAAACAGCCGAATTTCCCCTGATTCAGTGGTTTTTAGTTCGGGACGAACCGAACTAAAAAATGGCGGGTAAAGTTTTATTTAGTTATTCAGTATGGCTTCAAACTGTAGAAGGGTTACAAGGTACGCAAACTATGTAATATTACTCCTCATTTTCCCCCCATTTCCCTTTTAATTTTGTACCCTAAAAATCAATTAAAAAAATTATTTAAAAAAATGTCATCCTGTATCCTGGCTCTGTCTTCTACCGTATTTACTACCCCTCCCAATTTAGCATAATCTGCAAATTTAATAAGCATCCCTTCTATTCCTTCATCCAAATTTTATAAAGATGTTGAACACCACAGAGCCCTGAGGCACTCCAGTAGTCACTCTTCTCCAAGTGGATGAGGAACCATAAACTTTCTCAAAAAAGGAGATAAGATTAGTCTGACATGACTTGTTCTTGAGAAACCCATGCTGTCTCTTAGTGATCAGATCCATCCTTTCTAAATGCTCAATGACGGACTGCTTGATTACTTGTTCAAAAACTTTTCCCAGTATAGAAGTCAAGCTGATGGGTTGGCAGTTAGCCGGATCCTCCTTTTTCCCCTTCTTGAAGATGGGGACAACATTTGCCTGACTTCTGGCACCTCAGCTGTTCTCGAAGACTTCTCAAAAATAATGGACAGAGGCTCAGAAATTACACCCATGAGTTCTCTCAGTACCCTTGGCTGCAATTCATCTGGCCCTGAGGACTTTGTTTTGTTTAAAGAAACTAGGTGTTTGTGCACTACCTCAATGCCAATCCTAGGCTGCAACTCCCTTCCCTCACCATGTTTTCTGTTTATGCCATGTTGAGTACCGCTTCCCTCGCAAGAAAAGACTGAGGAAAAGTAGGAATTGAGCAGTTCTGCCCTCTCTTCATCTCCTGTTACAATTTCACTTTCTGGTCCCCACAATGGGCTTATCTTGTCCTTGTTCTTATTCTTTACTCTGTACATAGGAAAATAACCCTTTTTTGTTGCGTTTAGCATCTCTCGCTAGCCTAAGTTCACACTCTCCCTACAAGCACTAGTTATTTGCTTATATTCCTCTTTGCTTATAAGGCCCTCCTTCCACTTCCTAAATGAGTCTTTTTTATTTCTCAACTCTTTAAAAAGCTGTTTATGGAGCCACCCTGGCCTCTTTAGGCTCCTCCCATTTTTCCTTTTCGTAGGAATCGTTTGGGATTGCGCCTTCAGTATTTCTAGGCTGTGCTGAGTCTGGCCCCATTTCAGGCTGCGAGGTCAGAGGCGGCTGCAGTGGGGCTAAATTCTCCTGGTAGAGTTCCTCCTCTGCGGATGACTCATTCCCCAGGGACTGCCCCATGGCAGGGTGCTTGCTTCCACTTCTCCACTGCTTGCTGTTTCAAAGTTGCATTGTTTGAATTTTGGGGTTTTCTCTGCTTCAGATCTTACTGACTTTTACCTGAAAAGAGGGGGTGATTTGATTGTCTGTGGGGGGCACTGCTTTGTTGTTGTCATCATCGTTCTCATTGCTGAATTTAGAGAGAAGTATTTTTTGGCAGTTTGGTGTCTTCTTGTGTGAACTTTGCAATGTTTTCCTATGGGGAATGGGGGCAACCCCTTTGGGACCCCATAACATTGGACCCCTGACTCAATCTTCACCAACTTCAGGATTCATGTAAGGAGACTTTCTTCAAGCTACCCTGAAAATTTGGGAACTGTAGCTCCAAAAATGCCCCCACAGGAGCTTTGAATTTTTCCCCCCATGGACTATAATGGGCCCGATTTTTATGGGTAAACCTGGAAATACGGTAAGTCGAATGCCAATATTTACAGGTATGAGTATTTGGCTTATTTTGGGTTTACTGATAACAATTGGGCCCAATATACCCAAAATTTACCGATTTTTTTTTTTTTTTTTTGCGCAACCCTACTTTTTATTTCATATTAGTCAGAAGATTATTGTGGGTTGGAGGTGCATTGCTGTTGGGTAAAGGAAGCGAGTTTTGTTTCTGTCAGTTAGCAAAGGGTTAACTTTGTATATGTTGATGTTTAGAAAGACTCAAGATTAGGGTGTCATTACATTGCGACCTTAAGCAAATGGTCAGTAGATCACCATTGCCTACATGCCCCAAGTCACGTAGGCTCAATTGTGTTTCTAATTGCTCTTCTTTGTTAAGGACAGGAAGAGAAGCTGCCCCAAGGCAGGCAGTGTCACACACACCTTTTGGTTTTTCACAGAAGCAGCATGGATCGTCTCTGCTCTCTCAGGAGCAGAGAGGGCCATCTTTAAGCCACAGATTCCTGCTAGAGAAATCTAGCAAGTTTGTAGATAACTGACAATGTAGAGAAGGATTTCTTATTTTATGTATCCCACAATTTACCCTTCCTATTACGGTAGTTAAGTTTTTGATTCTTTTAAAACAAGAAGTCTCAGTCTGTTTTGTTCTGTGCAATTTTATCTGACTCATGCAAACTCAAAACCAGTCCCATTGCCTCGATTCATAACAATTGCAGTATCCTGGCTTATGATGGATTGATAGTAGGGATCTCATACTGCCCATGCGGGGTGCGGGGGTGGGGGGCAACCGTCTTCCTCAGTCAAAATCCCACCGCTTCCTAACAGCCTGATTCTATGTTATTATGCCATTAGGTGTTTGTGAGGCAGTTTTAGAGGGCAGAAGGGGCCCATGTTGGTCTGCAGCAGAACAGCTACATTTGAATCCAGGAGCGCCTCAGAAACCAACATGATTGGTCAGACATTAAAAACCACAACACTCAAAAACCAGCGGGATAACGTTTTAATCTTCCAGGTATGCCGACATAAGAATGGCAGTCCTCAAACAGAGAAGCTTCAGGGGGAGATTATAATGTGAGATTGCTGAACCTGAGTTCATGCACAAATTAACGACCATGGAAACTACCCCCACAAGCTAAATAGGGACATAGAATTCATATCTAACTACAAATGCTAAATTTGTGCCCCTAAGCATTTGTCCTCTGCTCTAATCAAGCTGATTACATTTTGCACTGTACCCCCGCATCCTGAGTTCCTTCTTTGCAACCCCTCTTACTGGGATATAAGGACTCAGATATGTCCATTCCGACTTGTATCTGACAAAGTGAGCTCTGACTCTCAAAAGCTCCTGACTTGAAAATCTTGTTGGTCTCTGGACTCGAATCTAGCTGGCTTGTGAGAGATATCCTGATAGCAGATGCATAGTACTTGTTGAGCAGCTGCTGCTGCCGCCGTCACTGGTGCCCCTGTTCAGCCAGCCCTCTCCAGAGAGCAAATAAGAAGAGATAACCGTACTCTTTAATGTTTGCCAACCGTCTCCATATTTATCTCTCCTGTGTGATCCATCCCAACGTAGAGCTATCTCTCTGGCCAGATTTAATGTTTTGCCATCTGCAGTACTCGAAGGCAGATTTCGGAAAATTCCTTTGTCTGACAGGCTCTGCCCGTGTGACAGAGATTGTATAGAAACAGTTGCTGAGGTTTTATTTTATTGTAGTTTCTACACAGAATCTCGTAATGAACTGTTAAGCCCCCTGTTGGTAAATAGACTGAATGTCTCGGATTCTTTTAACGTTCTCTATTTATTGAACAATCGTTCGCCCCAAATATTGGAGACGGTGGCTCAGTTTTTAAAGTTTTTTTAAAAGCCTGCCAAACAGTACCAACAAATTGCATTTCTCTATGTAACGGCCTTTTAACCATTTTACAAAGGGCACCTTTCAACTCTTTCCATTCCTTTTGTAACCTTTTGAAGTGCGTTTGTATGCCAATAAAGGGATGATGATGAAGCGCTAACCATCCTGTGAGATAGAAAAGGAATCTCATAACCTCTGAAGGTCGGCCTGGACTTCCAGCCTATGTTTCATAGGCAAGAAAGGGCTTCTGCTCCAGGCATTCGTGTGCATCCACCCAAGAGGCAGCTGTAGCAGAGCGCTGGTTTTTTGTGAAGGCATTCGGTTTCCATTTCAAGTGATGACAATTTTATCACTCCTCTCCCGGCTTCATTCAGAGGATTCTGGCATCATGATTAAAAAGAGATATCTGCTTTCCAGTCTGATTTCCTTTCTAACTTGCTTCATCAAAGCCATGCCTCCCAGTTAACTTTCTCACTTTAGCAGGGTACATTGAAATGTCTGCAGAAAGGAGATAGGATTGCCAGCTGGCCTGGAGAAAAAAGAAGCATATTGGCCATGCCTTTTATGCATGGCTGTTTCCCTCACGTTCACCCCTCTGATGACTCTGGGCCTTTTTTGGATTATGCCTGCCGTTTCCAAACGTCAGACATCACCTCGCTCTCCCCCAAGTTTCCCTGCGTTTTGCCCGCATTTTCAAATTTGAGATAAAACAGTTCTCTGAAAACAAAACAGTTGTCGGAGGGGTGACCGCAAGGGAAACAGCCACGTTTAAAGGCCATTATTAACTTCCATGCCATGAAAATCTTCAGCTGCCCATTTCCACACATGAAGCCTTTGTTAAAGGGACAGGACATCCCCCCCCTAAGCCTGTTGACAGCCCTAAATACATCTAGACTTTGACCGTAACTAGGCTTAAAGAGTTTTCTTGTGGCACGCAACCCAGAAACAAACTGCTGTCAGGGCCTAGGGGTTTTGAGGCGGGGCAAGGAACAGAGGAGAAGAGGGAGCAGCTTAACTCAAGATCCAGCTGTGAAGCAGGGGCTATAAAAGGAAGGAAGGGGAACGGGGAGGAGGCTGCTGGCAGAAGAAGAAGAAGAAGAAGAAGAAGAAGAAGAAGAAGAAGAAGAAGAAGAAGAAGAAGAAGAAGAAGAAGAAGAAGAAGAAGAAGAAGAAGAAGAAGAAGAAGACAAGAGAAGGAGGAGGCGGCAGGCTGCAGAGTCGTGGCTCTTCTCATAGGTAATTCCTGAGGGGAGTGAAGTGAACCACACCTGCAGGGGTCTGGATTGATAAAGTAACTAGAGTAAGTACACTAAAGTTAATAAAGGAACTGGCATAAATAAACAGTGACTGGGCTCATGATTGAGACCCCGTGGACTCCAGGAAAGATGTTCCCTTGCCCCCAGAGGGTGCTACATTTATTTACAGGCAGATTTTAAAGGTTAATTGTTGCAGACGTCATTAAATGGGAAGCCTAAAGGCTAGAATTAAAACAGCCCAGCAAGAGTTAACATTTGGAGGCCAAAGAAGGGCATGTCTGTAGAAATGCGCATCAAAGAGGATGCACATTTCTACAGACATTCCCTTCTTTGGGAACAGATCAGGTCTGCACAAGAAGAAGAAGGTTTAATTTAAAGGTGCCAGCCCAGAAAAAGCTTCAAGTCAGAGAAGAGCTCTGCTTCCCCCCTCCCCCAACACCCCCCCCCCTTGATCAGTATCCATTGTTCAATTACCACAGTAGCTGTTCTCTCTCACCCTGTTTTATTAGCTAGGTCCCACAACTAGGGTTGGCAACTCCAGGTTGGAAAATTCTTGAAGATTTGGGGAGTGGAGCTTTGTGAAGGTCGAGTTTGGTGAGGGGAGGGACCTCGGTGGGGTACAAGGCCAGAGGCTCCATCCTCCAAAGCAGTCATTTTTTCCAGTCAGGCATCTGGAGATCAGTTGAAATTCTAAAAGATCTTCAGGCCCCACCTGGAAAATCACAACTCTACAGTAGAAGGGTGAGGGTTTTGCTTGGTTGTGTATTTAGGAATAGCTGCAGGTATGTCCCACTTCTGTGATCAAGAAAGCCCCACTAGCAAACCATCCCATGGCCTGAGTACATGTTAGGCTTTTCCTGAGGTCCACACAATCAAATGTGGATCCTGAGTTGGGGCCTTAATCCTGGGCATGCATATATCCAATTCAGATCACAATTTCTGTAAATAGAGAGAGGGAGCTTCAGCCTCCCCCCCCCCATTTTCTTGACATGGCCTGGGATTCTGTTATCTGGGTGGGGCCAGGTCTCCTGCTATCACAGATCTCCTGGTTGGGGCCCCTGTTTCCCAACACTGCTTAATAGGCTGATGGGAATATGAAGGGACTCCGTGGGGTCACACTAATATCAGTTCTCGTGAAAAAAATGGAAGTGACATCATTGTGCCAGGGCACTGTTTGCCATCACACCCACCCGCCCCCCTGATGCTACCAGCATTGGCTGCTATTTGCCCAAGTGGGGAAAATTATGTGGACTTCATCAGTATATATAGAGCCCCGCCCCCATGGGACAAATATACCTCTCTCAAAGCCATTTCAGGTTGGGAAAATGGTGTGGGGTGGTGCTTAAGCCCCCTCTTCTCACACCATGATCTCAATCTGAATTGGGCCTGGAATTAAGGTGCCAGTACAGAATTCACAACATGTATTTCATTGTGCAGACCAGGGGAAAATGTAATGTTTGATAGGCCCTACAGTGATGACAGTCAAAGAATCAGAAGCAAACAGGATAAGTAACTGTAAGGAAAAGGTGAAAGTTAGTTTATGCTAAAACAGTGGCAAGCGCAGTACAAAACTGAGGGTAGAGGAGAATATCCCCTAGATGCGTATCATACATGTTGCCCCCACTTAGTTCTGCTGGAGTTAATTGGATACAGACAGACTTAAATCTATGCTGGGTCCCAAAGGATTGATTTAGAGGCTGGATTCCACAAATAACCCAGAAAGATTAAATTTTAAGACTAGAGGCAACATGTTAAAATCAGGTTTGGGGGAATTTCTGTTGCAATTTTCATACTTTCAGTTCTGCTAACAGACGTGAGCCAAGTAACTGCAAGAATTTTACGGCAGGGTAAGCAAGCTTGGCCATTAAACTCACACTACTGGGTAATTGCATAATCCCCAATAAACACCTTAGGTTGAAACCAAGCGGCATTAATACAGTGATGCAGTAGTTAGAGAACTACTATGATCTGGGAGATCAAGATTTCTCTAAACATAAGAACATCCAAAGAGCCCTGCTGGATCAGGCCAGTGAGAGTCCATCTAGTTCAGCATCCTGTCTCAAACAGTAGCCAACCAGTTCCTCTGGAGGACCAGCAATGCCATAGAGGCTGAGGCCTTCCCCAGATGTTGCCTCCCGGCACTGGTATTCAGAGGTTTACTGCCTCTGAAAGTGGAGGTTCCCTTTAGTCACCATGGTTAGTAGCCATTGATAGGCCTACCCTCCATGAATCTGTCCAATCCCCTTTTAAAGTTGTCTCTGCCGCGAACTTTACTGAGTACCACTGGGTCCACCACTATCAGCTCCACCTATCTCACAGGGTTGTTGTGAGCAGAGGTGTAGTGACCATTAAAGATACTGGGAAAAGTCCTGGTGGGGTAATGGCCTCGGGGGCCAACCCCCACTAGGGTAGGGTTGCCAGGTCCCTCCTTGCAACCAGCGGGAGGTTTAGGGAGGCGGGGTTGGGGCTGCGATCAGTGCCATCTATAGGGTTGCCAGCTCTGGGTTGGGAAATACCTGGATATTTTGGGGGATGGAGCCTTAGGAGGGTGGGGTTTGGAGAAGGGAGGGACTTCAATGCCATAGAGACCAATGGCCAAAGCGGCCATTTTCTTCAGGGGAACTGACCACTGTCGCCTGGAGATCAGTTGTAATAGCAGGAGATCTCCAGCCACCACCTGGAAGTTATTCAACACATGGACACAAAGGAAGCTAGTCAGAGACTGCTTCATATATTGACTGAACATATGTAGAAGCTTAAGCTCCTTTCAACACGGCTGCAAAAAAAAAGGAAGTGGACAATTATCTATTATTTATTATGTGGGTGGCTGAAGAAGACTGGGAAACAGGAGTTTTCAACGGGATCCTGTTCCACCCCCTCTATTTTGTGTGACTGATCGTTTTGTATCCACTTACTGCTGAATATGGACTTAATGCATGTGAAAAGAACTTTCTGTATAATTAGCAGCAACTATAGATATTGAAAGTACTTGATGCATGTGAAAAGAACTCTCTGTATAAATTAGCAGCACTATAGAAATTGGAAGTGCATTTATTTTTGTTTGTGTTACAATTCACAAGTATAAAAATTGTTATACTTAAGTCAACAGCACCTTGTTTTTGTTTTGTATGAATATAACAATTTATTGTAACACATAGCCGTAGCAGATGTATATTTTGAATAACCTGCTTGAGCAGCTCTGTTTTTCTATTGGTTTTTACCACCTGGAAGTTGGCAACCCTAGCCATCTGTGAGGGTCTGATATTCTTTGTTTCCCTTCCCCACTTTGTTCTTTGCCTATCTCTTTGAACTCGTAAAAGCAGTTCACACCTCCCCGCAACCCGGCGCCTCTGCTGTCTTTCCCAGGTGCCCTCCCCTGCCGCGCTTCCTGTGAGCACTCCCTCAGGCCGAGTCCGGCCTTGAAGATCTGATAGCCCTAGCAGCCTCGCTGGGACCCGTTTGATGTTTTGTATTGCACCAATCTATCTTGTAACTTCCCATAACATCAGTGTGAACCCCAGTGCCCTGGAATAGATATATTTTGTAACCCGGCTATGCCAATTCACTTGCAACTTTGAATCCGTGTCTGTCTCATCTGTCTGAAGCCTTCAATAAATCTATTGTTTCTGCTTTCAAGCCTGAGCAGTGATTTTGCGAAGTTAGCCCAGGGAGTTGGGAACTCTCACATTAAGTTGCAAGTCACTGCCTTGTCGCTCTGCAGCTGTACCTTAAGGGACTGTAATGCCAGGCGACGGGGATCCCTCTTCTCCCCCGGGTTCACCGGAGAAACCCGAGGTCCCGGAGAAACCGGACCCAAAGGAGGAGGATGTCAGGCGGAAGGTGCCCGGTGCCCCACACCCGGGACCGGACTTGGGTACGAAGCCCAAGAACACCTTTAACTCCTGGCTGGACTCTCCTAAGGGCTGGTCGCTTTCCCGGACTGAGGCGAAGCATCGCCGTCAGGGGTTGTCCGGTACGGGACTCGTGGACGACCCCGCGCGTAGGGAAGTCCTGATGGACGAGGAACGGAGACAATGGCAGGAGGAACGCCAAGCCATGCTGGAGCGGATGGATGCCATGCAAACCGTGATGGGTGAGATGGCAGCCGCCATGGACGCACTGTAGGTACGGCCTCCCCCCGGCAACCCTCCGGATGGAACGCCGGCGACTCCTCCCGCTCCTCCCAGCGCTCCGGCCCGCCGTGACCTGAAGATCACGTACGATGGGTCGGGGGATCAGTTAACTTTCTTTATGGTCCAAGTGGATATTTTTATGAGGGAACAGGCCCGGACCTTCACCTCGGAAGAGTCCCAGGTCCAGTATGTGGCCTCCCTCCTGCAAGGCGAAGCGGCCACGTGGATGGTGTTACAGTACGAACTCCGCTCCCCTGTGCTGCGGAATCTGGATGAGTTTATGGTCGCGCTCCGCAACAGGTTCGAGGACCCAAACCTGGGGGAGCGGGCTAAGGCCACTCTGATGCAACTGTGCCAAGGGACTAAGTCGGTGGCGCAGTATGCGAGTGAATTCCAGTCTCTGTCGAGCAGAATTCTGGACTGGAGCGAAGCTACCCGGGTGCAGTGCTTCAGAGAGGGGCTAAACCCGGACCTGGAACATTGGGCCTTCATGCAAGGCAACCCCCCGGACGTCGAGGGCTGGGTGCGCCACGCCGCCGACATCGAAAATCGGAAACAACTCTTGACCCTGTCCAGACAACGCACCGGCCGCGACGCTAAGCCGAAAGGGGACAGGCCGGGTGGTATCAAGGATTCCCGTACCCCGGGGGTCCCCTTGACGGCCGAACGCCGCAAGCGTTTTGAAACCGGGGTGTGCTTGGTGTGCGGTGGCAAGGGCCATTTTGCCTCGCAATGCCCGTCCCGTTCCGGACGTCCGGCTACCCCACGCCCAGCCCCGACCGAACCGGAGAAGACCCCGATGGAAGGCCAACCTCGACGCCGCAGCGGCGCTCCCGGATGCCGGAGCGCACCCACCGCCCTACACGCGAGCGCTCAAGAGGACGCCTCCATCTCCACTGGTCCATCGGGACCTCGGATTACAAATGCAGCTTTTGACTCGGCCGAGTCACGGATTACAACTACCACGTCTCCTTCATCCAGTGAGGAGGAAGAGTGGGAGATACCGGCAAAAAACGCCGTCTGTCTGCTGTAAGGGGGGCTCCTCAGCAGACCGCTCCCGTTGTTGTGCAAGGAGCTCCACCGATGGTAAGCGCCCAAGAGGACAATGTGTATATTCGGGCACACCTCTCGCTGCCCAAGGGGGGTCCAGTTTTAGAATTTCCCGCCTTGGTAGACTCCGGGTGCGCCCGCACTTTAATTAGCGAGGAAGCCGTCAAAAAGTTAGGCGTCCGGCGCAAACTACTCCCAGGTCCCCTCCGCTTTTCCCAGATGGACGGTAGCGACTTTAAGAAGGGACCTGTTACTCACCGTACCGCTGCGGTGATTATGGCTGTGGGGGAACATTGGGAACGCTTATATTTTACTGTTGCCCCCATAGTTGCCCCCATAGTTTTGGGGATGAATTGGTTACAGGGGCATAATCCCTCGATCGACTGGGTCAAGCGAACCCTCACGTTCCCGGAGGACCCTTGCGGGGCGCACGACAAGGACTGAGTGCTTTGCACCCCAGCCGCCGCATTGGTGGGATCCCTCCCCCAAGTCACCCCTCCACCCCGCCTCCCCGCGGAATATTCCCAGTTCGCGGATGTATTTGATGTGAGGGAATGTGACGAATTGCCCCCACACCGGGACACTGATTGTGCTATTGAAATTGTGGGGGAAGGCAAGTTGTCCAAGGGGAAGGTTTACCCCATGAGCCCCAACGAAAAGGTGGTGCTGTGGGACTATCTGGACACCAACCTGGCGAGGGGCTTCATTCGCCCCTCCAAAGCCCCGTACTCCGCCCCCGCCTTCTTCGTTAAGAAAAAAACGGGGGACTTAAGACTGTGCATTGACTTTCGTAGACTGAACGCAGTCACCCAGTCTAACGCTTACCCCCTCCCTCTCATTCCTGACCTTCTTGCGCAACTGAAAGAGGGCCGAATCTTCACTAAACTGGATTTGGTAGAAGCCTACCACCGCATCCGCATTAAGGAGGGGGACGAACCCAAGATGGCCTTTTCCAGCTGTTTTGGAATGTTTGAGTACCTTGTTATGCCTTTCGGACTTTCAGGGGCCCCGAGTGTTTTTATGCAATTAATCAATGAGGTTTTGCATGATTTGTTGTTTCGGGGGGGGGGTGGTATTTCTAGATGACATTCTCATTTATTCTGAAACCATGGAGGAACACGTTAGGTTGGTTCGCGAGGTCCTCCAACACTTGCGGGAACACAAGCTGTATGCCAAAGTATCCAAATGCGAATTTCACCAGCCCTCCATCACCTTCCTGGGTTATGTCATTTCCCACCAGGGCTTGGAAATGGACCCCGAAAAGGTTCAAGCCGTGCGGGATTGGGAACCCCCCACCACACGCCGCCACCTACAACAGTTTTTGGGGTTTGCCAATTTCTACCGCAACTTCATCCCCAATTTCGCGCAGGTGGCCCTCCCCCTCACTTCCCTTTTGCGTACCAAGGGGAAGGGAGCGAGCGCCGCTCTACCCTCGGCCCGTTTGCAGTGGTCTCTTCCCTGTCAGCAGGTGTTTGACGAGCTTAAATTGCTTTTTTCATCAGAGCCGGTTTTAGCCCACCCGGACTGCACCAAGCCTTTCGTGGTTCAGGTGGACGCCTCCGACGTGGCCATGGGGGGGGCCCTACTGCAAAGGGACGGGGAAGGGAAGTTGCGGCCATGCGCCTACTTCTCCAAAAAATTCTCCCAATCGGAAATCAATTGGGCTATTTGGGAGAAGGAGGCGGCAGTGGTAAAACATGCCCTCACCATCTGGAGGCATTTCTTGGAGGGGGCCGAATTTCCGTTTGAGGTGTGTACCGACCACAAGAATTTGGAGGCCCTCAAAGGGGCTAGGAAACTCAACGCCAAACAAATTCGGTGGGCCCAGTTTTTCGCCAAATTCCGCTTCACCCTCAAACATGTCCCCGGGAAGAAAAATGCCCTGGCGGATGCCCTGTCCCGACTTCCCCAGTACCGCAATGATTTTGACCGCCCCGTGGACTCCCTTTTCACCCCAGAACAATGAGGGGAGATCCCGGGACTCGCTGTCACTACCCGGTCGCAAGCCCGTCTGCCAGAGACTCCCATGCTCAAGGGTATCCCGGAGGCCTTTCAGCAAAGGCTCCGGGACGCATCCCGGCAGGAGATGGAGCAGCAGATTCTCCCTACGGGCATGGAGCAAAGGGACTCCTGGTGGGTACAGGGGGGAAAACTCTACGTCCCAACTTCTCTCCGCAAGGAAGTTCTGGGACTGGTCCACGGGGCCAAACTGGCAGGTCATTTTGGTTTTGTCAAAACACTGCACCTGGTGAGAAGACAATTTTGGTGGCCAGGTATGAGAGCCGATGTAGAATTGTACGTGCGCAGCTGCCCCACCTGCGCTACGGCCAAGAAAAGAATGGGAAAACCCCCTGGACTGTTAAAACCCCTGGAGAGTCCCACCCGACCCTGGGAGGTGATCGCCATGGACTTTATCACCGACCTACCTCCCAGCCGGGGTAAAACGGTTCTATGGGTGATCACGGACCTTTTCTCCAAACAGGTCCACTTCGTTCCCTGCGCCGGACTCCCCTCGGCCCAGGGATTGGCTAAGTTGTTTGTCACTCATGTCCTCAGACTACACTCGGTCCCTAGGAAGGTCCTCTCCGACAGGGGGGTCCAGTTTGTCGCCAAATTCTGGCGAGCCTTCCTAAAATTGATGGGGGTGGAAGAACAGGGTCTCTCCTCAGCTTACCACCCTCAGACCGATATTCAAACGGAATGGGTAAATGCAGTGGTCGAATGTTACCTCCGTTGTTATGTCAATTACCACCAAGACGATTGGGTGGATCTGCTGCCGTTTGCTGAATACGCCTATAACAATGCCCCCCACTCCTCCACGGGTTTCAGTCCTTTCCGCGTAGTGTACGGAACGGAATTTGGTCCTTTTGGTTCCGCTCCCGTCACCCCTGAGCTCGAAACAGTCCCCGAGGTCCAGGAGTGGGCACGAGTAGTCCAGTCTACCTGGCCCTGGTTGCTCAAAAATCTCGAACGTGCCAAGAGCAAGTACAAGGAACAAGCCGACAAACATCGATCCCCGGGCTGGGAACTCAAGGTGGGGGGGCAGGTCTATCTCTCCACTAAGAACCTGCGCTCCCTCCGACCCTGCAAAAAGCTCAACGATCGATATGTGGGCCCTTTTCCCATTACCCGGGTGATCAATGAAGTCACTGTGGAACTCGAACTCCGCAAGACCCTTAAGGGCGTCCATCCCGTCTTTCATATAAGCCTCCTCAAACCGTACGTTGCTGCCCCCCAGTTCCACCCCCCTCCGAAACCTGAGGTTCCTACGGTTGTGGGAGGGGACACCCATCTGGAAGTGTCTAAAGTGTTGGATTCCAAATGGAAAAAGGGGAAATTGTTCTATTTTGTCCGGTGGAAACATCTGGGACCTGCACACGATGAATGGGTGGCAGCCCCACACATGGCGGCCCCCCGCCTGGTACAAGATTTCCACACCGCCTATCCCGATAAGCCCCGTCCTCCTGACCTTGCGGGAGGGGGGCCTTAAGGGGGGCAGAATGTGAGGGTCTGATATTCTTTGTTTCCCTTCCCCACTTTGTTCTTTGCCTATCTCTTTGAACTCGTAAAAGCAGTTCACACCTCCCCGCAACCCGGCGCCTCTGCTGTCTTTCCCAGGTGCCCTCCCCTGCCGCGCTTCCTGTGAGCACTCCCTCAGGCCGAGTCCGGCCTTGAAGATCTGATAGCCCTAGCAGCCTCGCTGGGACCCGTTTGATGTTTTGTATTGCACCAATCTATCTTGTAACTTCCCATAACATCAGTGTGAACCCCAGTGCCCTGGAATAGATATATTTTGTAACCCGGCTATGCCAATTCACTTGCAACTTTGAATCCGTGTCTGTCTCATCTGTCTGAAGCCTTCAATAAATCTATTGTTTCTGCTTTCAAGCCTGAGCAGTGATTTTGCGAAGTTAGCCCAGGGAGTTGGGAACTCTCACACCATCTACGTGACGATGCCACTTCCGGTTTATGTGGAAGTTCCAGTATTGCACTGGGGGGAAGCTCTAGCACTCGTGAAAAAAACTCTATGGTTTCCATAGTGTGGTAGAGCAACCCCCAGTGTGATGCCAGAACTTTTGCATAAACTGTAAGTGACATTGTCACGTAGATGATGCTGATTGCTCCCCCTACCTTCCCCCGGCCTGCTTCTGCCCGCCAACCAGCTGAGAGTTGGCGGGCAGCAGAAGCAATTGGTGGGCAATTGCTCACCATAACTGGGCAATTGGGAACCCTACTCTGGGGCCACCCCCTTGCCTGGGCCATCTCACCTCAAAGAGGGGCAGGAGCAATCTGTCGACGCGAACCACAGGCACAGGGAAGGAAGCACCTAGCATTGCCCCACCTTGACCCAGCCCTGCCCTGCCTGGTGAAGGATGGGCCCAGCCTGGCATCACCTTGCTGGGCTGTACGGCTTGGCTCAGCATCTTCTGCTTGAGTCTGGCCAGGCAGACTTTCCCTCACTTCTTTAGGGGGGTGAGGGCCAGGGCAGGCGGGGCCCTTTCCCAAGGCTGGTTTCCCACTTCAATCAGCCCCCGCTTGTGAGGATAAAATGGAAAGGGGAAACACCTCTGAAGCTTTTTGGATACGGTTAGGGTTGCCAAGTCCCCCCTGGGCACCAGCAGGGGATGGGGGGGAAGGTTGCCAGATTCAGATTGGGAAATCTGGAGGTTTGGGGATGGAGCCTGGTGAGGACAGGGACCGCGGTGGGGTACAATGCTATCGAGTCCATCTTCCAGAGCAGCTATTTTCTCCAGGGGAACTGATCTCTGTAGTCTGGGTTGCCAGTTGGGAAATACTTGGAGATTTTGGGGGTGGAGCGTGAGGAGGGTGGGGTTTGACGATTGATAGTGGGGTTTAATACCACAGAGTTCACCTTCCAAAGCTGCCATTTTCTCCAGGTGAACTGGATTGTGGCTGATGAAGCTCAAAGCAAAATGTGTTTAATGATCTAGACGACACGTCTGGATTGTCCAGTTTTGGGACAGCTTTGAAGTCTATCTCCAGATCAAGATATTATCTCATACTGAAAAAACAAAAAAGAGAATTATTATTCCAACTATATTGGAGACTTTACTTACTTTTGTACTTTACACTGGGACTGGAGATATTTATCTGTGCTTGCTTGTTTGTTTGTTTTCTGTGCTGTGTTTTGTAACTTTTCATATTTTGTATATTATATACTCACCTTTTTCACTTTTTGCACTAATACATAATTTGTGATTTGCATATTTATATTGTGCTGTCTTTTGATTTGATATACCACCTGGAGGTTGGCAGACCTATCCTTGGAAGAAGGGCCGGGTAAAAATGGATTAAATAAATAAAACACTTCATGAAAGCAGAAAGCCAGAGGTGGGGTGTGAGTGTGTGTAGGAGCTATCCAGCATATTGTGCAGCATGTCACACGGCCACCATTGTGACCTTGATGCAGGGAAATCCTGGCTGTGACGGAACTTGTTTGTAGCCTTCATACACCTGGAGAAAAATCACCTGTCCCTTTAATAGAGGGTTTGGGTGTGGAAATGGGCAGCAGAAGCTTTTCATGGCATGGAGGTAACCAACATCACCTGGCAAATAACATCACATCAGTCCTCTGTTAAAAGGGCAGGACAATTCTTTACTCCAGGCAGTAGTCAACCCCCCAACCCTCCTCATTCCCTCTTTTGCACTTTCCTTTGTTCGTCACATACTTAAAGTGAAATTATATTGTCTGAACCTCAGAGAGGGAGTTCCAGAACCAAATAAGAGCAGCAGAGAGTTCTTGCTGCTGACAAAATTGCCTCACGACTAGGGCTGCCAACTTCCAGGTAGCTGGAGATCTCCTGCTATTACAACTGCTCTCCAGCCGATAGAGATCAGATCAGTTCCCCTGGAGAAAATGGCCACTTTGGCAATTGGACTCTATGGCATTGAAGTCCCTCCCCTCCCCAAACCCCGCCTTCCTCAGGCTCTACCCCAAAAACCTCCCGCCAGTGGCGAAGAGGGACCTGGCAACCCTACTCATGACCCAGGAGCAGCTGGGAATGGAAGTTTTCCTCCCCAGGCACAACACAAAGCACCTTCTAGCGGCAATCAGTTTTCACTGCATGAGCAAAGGTCCAGGGCCAGAATACCGCCTCCCCCTTCCTGAGAACTAGAGAGGGAGAGCTTGACAACAGGGGCAGCCCCCAACATTCAGCTATTTTATGTGGCCTGCAGAAACCCTACAAAATGTTAATTACAGGAATGGCAAAATAGCTCATGAAGCCCCTGCTGGCTGGGCAACAACTCTGCCTCGGAACCTGCAGACGCCAGGGAGGAGGCCCGTGTGGGCGGCACAGCCTGTGTCCTCCAGCCACCTCTCCCTACGCCTCCCCACACCTTGAGACCCCAATGCCACAGCAAATACACTGCCTACTGCCTACTCCTACTCCTGAGACCAATTCAAGGTGTGGGTTTTATTTATATTGTAAGCCACCTTGAGCTCCATAAGGAAGAAAGGCAGCTAATAAGTGGTTTAAATAAAACAAACAAGCAAACAAACAGATAAAAATAATATATGTAATTTTTAAAACCCTCAAAATGTAACCATAAAAGTAGTATCAACCATTAAAAAATGTTACAAAAGAATGATAGCAGCAGCAGTTATAAAAGACCAGTAATTTGGAACTGAAAATGTTTTTCAGCTCTTTGGAAATAATGAGAAAAAGGGGGAAGCAGAGCTCTGGTACCACCACCACTGCTGCCACTGCCGCTGCCATTCAAAGAGAATCTCTCTGTGTGCACAATGGATGCCGCCCAGCACTGGCCCAGGTCTGCTTTATGCAGCCGTGACGATGCGTGGAAAAATGAAGGATCCTCCGTTTAAGGTACAATCCCTTCACTGAAGACAAAAATGAAGGCTGCTAAAGCAGCTGCTCCAAATCGTGATCAGAAGCCGGCTGGTCCTCACACAGGTCTGGCCCATAACCTAAGGAATGGACCTCCACCAAAGGCAGAAGCTTTTCCCAGATCAGAAGATCTAGCTGCTGGCACTGGCTCACAGCTCCATAGTGTGTTGTTTGCTGCTTCCAGTGCTACTTTTAGATAAGGTTTGACAGATTTTTGAATGATTTTATTTCTTTAGATTTGATTTGGGATTTTTATTACAATAGTGTTTATTGTGTGTTAGCTTTTTTGAAAGCTGCCCTAAGAATCTGTGGGTTGAAGGACGAGGTAAAGATCCTTATGATAAAGAGGTTTAAAGAATTAAAATGAGCTTCTATAGCTACTTAGGAGTTTGTCCTCCACCATCTGACATTAGACCAGCCCTCTCTTCCAAGGCTGAGAACTCTGCTTGGCACTCGGACGGACGGATGGCAAGGCTGCTCCAGCCTCAGGCCTTCATACTTCATGAAACTGCTCCAGCATTGCACCCATGGGCAGCTGAATGGTTGAATCCTGCCACTGTCTGGCCAGTGACATCAATGGCATTGCCTGTCTTCAAAACAACGGCAGTGGTCGCCCACATGCATGCTCTTTCAAAATAACTGTCAGGCTGTTATCTCAGTTTCTATGTTGCCTCTGTTCCTTTGCTGAACCGTCCAGACCTCAAGGACAGCTCCACATACCAAAGCCTGGGAAAGTGTGCTCTGTTTAGGCTTTGGTGATGCTTTGTAATCCCCCGCCGTTTTCAAGCCTTATATTGCCAACTAGCTAGCAAGACACTCATAGCTGTCATTTTATCTTCTGTGCACTGTATTGCCTATTTGACCAGTAAAAGCCATCTGCTTGGATTCTAAATGTCTCTGTGGTGATTTCTGGTTCTTTGGGTCAAGAGCTCACATTATGACAGCTATCCCCTTCATCACCCTTTTCATCAGTCAGACTGGAGCCCAGGAGGGTTCGCCTGCCACTCGGATGGGAGCTAAGACAAAGCTCTCCGAGTGAGTTTACCATGCCTGGAGCCCCATGTGGCTCGCCTGCCGCTCGGATGGGAGCTACGACAGAGCTCTCCGAGTGAGCCCGGTCCCGGTAGATCTGTTCCCCGGAGCAGGAGCTCTGGAAGGGTCTCCTCCTTGATACCTTCCTTTGGGGACGCCCTAGACTATGTTCATCGGGCAGAAGTGGAACGTAGCCGCCTGACTGGACTTGTAAGGGCGTAGTGTGGAGGCCAGCGCCCGCCACGACCTCCTAGTGTCAGATTGTCTAGTGGAGGATGCTCAACTGGCCCGGTTGTGCGGAGCCGGGTTAAAAGTACTGGCAAAACGGATGGTTGCGCTCCTCCACGGAATGACCTCGACAACCGCTTCAATGGCCGGGATTGCTCAGCTGTCAACCCCCGTCTTTGGCGTCAACGCAGCGACCTTAGCGGTTCAGGTCCTGCCGCAACTGGATCTTCCGGATCAAGCCGGCTCTATGTCGGCATGGGAGCAGGAAGCTCTGCCACTAGTGACCATGACCCTGACCACCAAACTTGAAACGGATCAAGTTTTAGCGGATCGTAAGGGAACCAAAGAGGACTTGCACTATGAGGAAACTCTCTGGACTGCAAACTTCCGAATCAGCCAGCCCCGTCGCTTAGGTGATGCGGGCAAGGATATGTTTTTGCTCTGACAGCACAATCGGGAACACATAGACCGGGTGGCCCACTTGCAGGGTCAAATGCTCGTTTTGCTTCACGACAACGACTGCTTGCAGCAGATACAAGCCGACCCGGATGGCTCGGCCCCAGCTCCACAACCAGGGTCTCCGGATCAGGCTCAACCGCAGCAACCTGCGGCACCTCTGGGCGGAACACCCATGTTGCCAGTAACTGTAGCAGTGCCTGTGGCGCCAGGGGACCCCAGAGCTCCCGTCCTGCCACCCCCAGGAAGTCCAGGGGTCCCGTTGCTTGGATCTACACCAGCACCCGTACTACCTCCAGTTCCATGGAGACTACCCAAACTGAAGATCTCTTTTGCCGGCTCGGCAGAGATACTACCTTGTCAGCGACCCAAGGTGAGGGGAGACCAAAAGCCTCCCCCCGAAGTCTCCGTTCCCTGCCCGCAGAGATCAGCACGGCCCCCTCGAGATCGCGAATCCCGATTCCAAAGGGGAGCTTGCCTCGTTTGCGGCGCGATGAACCACTTTGTTTCAGCATGTCCTCAACGCCTGGAACTCCCTCGACCGAATGCATTGCCCCGAGCTCGGGGACGACCTCAACGCAGAGGCACCGCGGCCACCCGCAGTACAGCACCGGGATGGCCCACACCCTCTGCACTTCCTACTTCTGCAGACCCCTCCGGGTCCTGGATTACAAGTGCCCCATTGGGGGACTCGCTTCCTGACCTCTCGCAAAACCGGGGAAGATCTCAACGCGGAGGTGCCGCGGCCGTCCGCAGTATAACGCCAGGTCGGGGACGACCTCAACGCAGAGGCACCGCGGCCACCCGCAGTACAGCACCGGGTTGGCCCACACCCTCTGCACTTTCTACTTCCGCAGACCCCTCCGGGTCCTGGATTACAAGTGCCCCAGTGGGGGACAATTCTTCGTCTTCGGACAGGGATCTTTCCTGGGATACCCCAGCGTTAACCCTGGACTCGCTTCCTGACCTCTCACAAAACCGGGGAAGGTCTCAACGCGGAGGCGCTGCGACCGCCCGCAGTACAACGCCAGGTCGGTTCACACCCTCTGCACTTCTGGAGACTCTCCCGATCTTCCTGTTTCTACAGACCCCTCCGGGTCTCGGATTATAAGTGCCCCAGTGGGGGACCATTCTCCATCTTCGCACAGGGATCATCTCCAGGATACCCCAGTGCTAAACCTGGACTCGCCTCTTGACCTGTCTAATAACCGGTCACAGTCTGCAGTGAATGGAACGTCCCCGCAGACCCCTGCAGTTTCTCCTGTAAAACCTACGAAACCGACGAAGGTGAAAGAAGTAGAAAGTACGGTGTATGTGGACGCAGTGTTACAACACTATAAAGGGGGCCCCCAACTGCCTGTCAAGGCACTTATTGACTCCGGTTGCGCTCGCACTCTCATCAATGAAGCCACATTTGCAGCACTCAAAGTCAAGTCCGAGGCTTTACCAGCCCCCGTCCATTTTGCCCAAATGGATGGGAGCCATTTCAAAGGGGGCCCAGTTGATCATCGCACTATAGGGGTGGCGATGGGAATTGGCTCCCACTGGGAGCAAATAGACTTTACCATAGCCCCTATCCGATTTGAAGTGGTCCTGGGAATTAACTGGATTAAAAGTCATAGTCCCAGTATAGACTGGGACACGAACACGATCTCCTGTGCCAACCCCAAATGCGACCAGCACCGACAGCAAGTTGCGGTGCTGTCTCCACCCGCTTCGGCATTAATCTCCGAAGTCCCATCACCGCCATCCCTCCCTGATGTATACCAGGACTTTGCTGATGTCTTCAACATTAAAGAATGTGATGCCTTACCCCCCCACCGGGCCACTGACTGTGCAATTGAAGTGGTAAAGGACTGCACACTAACCAAGAGTAAAATGTACCCTATGAGCGCTTCCGAGCTCACTGTACTACGAGACTTTTTGGACAAAAACCTTGCCAGAGGGTTCATTCGCCCATCGAATGCCCCAAACTCAGCCCCTGCATTTTTCGTCCGAAAAAAGGAGGGCGACCTTCGCCTATGCATTGACTTCAGAAAACTCAATGCAGTTACTCAAGCCAACGCCTATCCTATACCACTAATATCAGATATTTTGGGGCAGTTGCAGGAGGGTCGTATATTCTCCAAGTTGGACTTAGTAGAAGCCTACTACCGGGTCCGCATCCGCGAAGGAGACGAGCCCCTCACTGCCTTCTCTAGCTGTTTTGGAATGTTTGAATTCCTCGTGATGCCTTTCGGGTTGAAAGGGGCCCCGGGGGTCTTCATGCAACTCATCAACGAAATCCTCCACGATTTGCTGTATCGCGGGGTGGTGGTTTATTTGGATGACATTCTTATTTATTCAAAAACCATGGATGAGCATGTAGTTTTGGTCCGAGAAGTTCTGCAGCGCCTGCGCAATCACCAACTCTTTGCAAAGTTGGCTAAATGCGAATTTCATCAGAGCAAAATAACGTTCTTAGGATACATAATCTCCCACCATGGCCTTAGCATGGACCCTACCAAAGTCCAATCCGTTCTCGATTGGACCCCTCCTACCAACCGCAAACAAGTGCAACAGTTTCTGGGTTTTGCTAATTTCTATCGCGGGTTCATCCCTAACTTCGCCCAAGTGGCGCTACCCATTACTGACCTGCTGAAAACCAAGGGTAAAGAAAACTCGGCTACTTTACCCTCCGCTAAAATACTGTGGACTGATCAATGCCAAACCGCTTTTGTAGCCCTCAAACGCCTCTTCACTTCGGAACCCGTGCTACGGCACCCAGACCCGAATCGAATGTTCATTGTGCAAGTCGATGCCTCCGACGTGGCTATGGGAGGGGCTCTTCTTCAAAAAGGACCGGATGGTCTCCTTCACCCTTGTGCTTACTTCTCGAAGAAGTTTGCGCACTCCCAATTGAACTGGCCCATTTGGGAGAAAGAGGCATCGGCCGTTCACCATGCACTTACTCTATGGCAACAATTCCTGGAGGGGTCTATAGTCCCCTTTGAAGTTTGGACCGATCACAAAAATCTAGCTGCCCTCACGGGGTCCCATAAATTGTCCGCAAAACAGCAGCGTTGGGCAGAATTCTTTGCTCAGTTTCGTTTCGTCCTGAAGCATGTCCCTGGGAAACAAAACGTTCTCGCAGATGCTCTCTCCCGGTTACCTCAATACCCGGCGAAACTCGATCGGCCAACAAACTCTTTATTTACACCCGCACAAAGAGAAGCCCTGCCTGTACTAGCTGTACAAACTCGATCCCAGACGCTGCCGCAACGGAAGCACGCAATACCCGGAGCGCAAGCTCCTCCAGCCCTACCGGCTGCCCAGCCGCCTCCGCAACCGAAACTCATGATGGCCGGCGCTTCCGCTCCTCCAGCTCCACCGGCCGCCCTGCCACCTGCAGTCTGCACACCACCGCAAGTAAGCGCTTCCCCCTTGTCAACCCCCATGACTGCTCCTGATGCCACTATGACCAAGGGGGGGGGTCCCCATCTCCGAATCCTTCTTAAAGTCCCTTCAGGAACAATGCCTTATGGAACGCTCAGATCAAACCCTGCCTCCTGGTGTAATCGAACAAGGAGGCTCTTGGTATAAAGACTCAAAATTGTATGTGCCCAAAGCGCTCCGAAAAGACGTTTTACACTTGGCTCATGGAGTAAAGACAGCTGGACACTTTGGGTTCCTGAAAACCCTTCACCTGTTGCGCAGACAATTTTGGTGGGGGGGAATGCGTTCTGACATTGACTCTTTTATTCGCAGCTGTCCTATTTGCGCCACAGTGAAACGTTCTCAAGGCAAGCCCCCAGGTCTACTGCAACCACTTGAAATACCCAACAGACCCTGGGAAGTGATTGCTATGGATTTTATGACGGATCTCCCTCTCAGCGGGGGAAAAACTGTATTATGGGTTATCACTGACTTATTTTCTAAGCAAATACATTTGGTTCCATGTGCGGGGATCCCCTCCGCTCAGAAGTTGGCCCGCCTCTTCGTGTCACATGTCTTTAGACTACATTCGTTTCCGCGCAAAATAATCTGCGACCGCGGAAGTAGTTTCGTTGCTAAGTTTTGGAAAGCTTTTCTCAAATTGGTGGGGGTGGAACAGGGGTTGTCTAGTGCATACCATCCCCAAACGGATGGTCAAACCGAACGTGTCAATGCTGTACTTGAATGTTATTTGCGCTGTTATGTCAACTACCACCAAGATGACTGGGTAGAACTGTTACCTTTTGCAGAATATGCTTACAATAATGCTGTACATCAGTCCACAGGCTTCAGCCCGTTTTATGCGGTGTATGGACAGGACTTCGGTCCTATCACCCCGATAGAAGGTTTGGAGGGGGAGGGGGATGCCGATATTGCCTCTTGGGCACACACCCTCCGTACCACATGGCCCTGGCTGGTTAGCAACCTTGACCGAGCCAAGCGCAAATACAAGGCGCAGGCCGACAAGCATCGTTCCCCCAGGGGGGACCCGCAAGTGGGTAACCTGGTATACCTTTCCACCAAGAACCTGCGTTCCACCCGTCCGTGCCATAAGCTCAATGCTAAGTACATTGGCCCATTTCCCATCATTCGCATCATAAATCCTGTCACGGTGGAACTGTCTCTCCCCAAAACCCTGAGGCGTGTGCACCCCGTTTTCCATATCAGCCTTCTAAAGCCCCATGTTGCTTCCCCGCAATGGCACCCGGAGCCGCCTCCTAAACAGCCCATAATGGTGGGGGGGGGGAAGAACATTTCGAAGTCTCTAAAATCCTGGATTCCCGCATACACCATGGAGTCTTGCAATACTTGGTCCGCTGGAAACACTTCCCCCCTGCCTATGATGAATGGGTTCGTGCACGGGATGTCTCCGCCCCCAAGCTCGTCAACGCCTTTCACATTGCCTACCCAGACAGACCAGCCCCCTTGCAGAATTGGAGGGGTCCTTAAGGGGAGCAGGATGTCAGGCTGTTATCTCAGTTTCTATGTTGCCTCTGTTCCTTTGCTGAACCGTCCAGACCTCAAGGACAGCTCCACATACCAAAGCCTGGGAAAGTGTGCTCTGTTTAGGCTTTGGTGATGCTTTGTAATCCCCCGCCGTTTTCAAGCCTTATATTGCCAACTAGCTAGCAAGACACTCATAGCTGTCATTTTATCTTCTGTGCACTGTATTGCCTATTTGACCAGTAAAAGCCATCTGCTTGGATTCTAAATGTCTCTGTGGTGATTTCTGGTTCTTTGGGTCAAGAGCTCACAATAACGCATAAGATCATGTGAATGTCTACAATTAGATGAATGCTGACAGTCCCAAATTAACGCTGGAAATGTCCAAAAACGCATCAACAGTCATCAGATATCCACTGTCCTAGATATTTATTTATTTAACACATTTATGAGCTACCTTTCTACCTTATAGGAACTCAATGTGGTTTACAATGTAAATAATAATAAAATACATAAAAAGCACTAGTTAAAATCAATAGTTTAAAACTGCTGGTAAGTAGAACTAATCAAATGCCCAAAGTGTCTACATTCTACATTTAGGTGGGGGAGTAAGATAGGCTATAAATCTAAATACCCTGGGGTCATTCCAGTGGCTGATTCATATATGCATACAAATAGTGATGTCTTGCATGTGCAGAATCAAGCACTCCACACAAATTTTGCTTTCCCTGCACACCCACAGACGCAAGTACAAAAGTGTTTGGGAGTAGTTATTCATCTGCAAACCACTGAGTGGCAAGACAGGGCATCACTGTGGTCTGTCTACTCATGTGTGAATCAGCACTTTTCACTTCAAAGGGTGAAGAGGCACCTGATGCCTTTCATCTACTGCTCTTAATTTCTTGTCCAGCAGAAAGTCGCCCACCTAGTGTGACCTGATCTTTGCGGTGGAAAAAATAAGCCCCACTATGACCCCACAAGGAAAATCCAAGTGGCTGTCTGTGTTGTCCCTGGACGATTACGGTGAGATCCACACTGGGGAAATGAAGGGACTGATTATTCCCTTCATCTACTGGGGTGGGTGGGGGGAGCTCTTTTCTAATAAGAATGCAATATTATCCAGAATGAAATGCATTCCACAGCCTCCCCAGTTCCTCCAACTCCCAAACAGATATTTAAATTTTAATATGCTCATGTCAGCTGGTTTCCTGCTTGTTGGCTGCTGGGGTTATCTGCTCTCATCGGACCCCACACAAACAGATCCGTGCACTTTGTAGGTTGTAATGCTGTTCCTCCGTGGAGCACATAGTGACAGAAGCGTAGCTTTGATCAACTAACCATTGCAAGCCTGGTTATTTATTTCACCTCCTGCATCGCCAACGTGGTTTTGCGAGCAAAGGTCAGACAGAGAGAGTGACCTGGCCCCTGGCCCAGGAGAAGAAGGCCGGCCAGGGGACACCATGTTCTACTGTACTTGGAACCGCAAGAACTTGGACGGCTTCTATTTGTTTTAATTTTTCATCGATATTTTTAGTTATACTTTTTTCAAGTAAGCTAGTTGAGTGGAACGGATTTAATTTCCTCCCACGAAAGTTTGTTTTCCATGGCTATTGTTTTGACATATTAAATTATTTAACTCTCCCCCGCCCCCCATCCCAGCTTTGGGGAAAACAGCAGTGCAGGGATCATGGACTCTTGGAGGTCTTGTTGACCTGGGCACAGTGGCCCTTGAGGATGTGCCTCAGTCACCAGGGCCTCCTGGATTTGTAGAGCAGGCATGGGGGCTGCCACTCCAGGTCACACTGAGGCTCTTCTCAGGCAGAGTATGACCTTATTCAGAACAAAGGAAAGTAAAGCAATCTAGGGTTACCAACTAGGGGTGGAGACTGAGGACGGCAGAGACCAGGACATTTCTGGGCCTGTCCCATTTCAAAATGTAGATGAAGGAATGCCATTATTAAGTTTACCACTGTGCATTTCTCAGATTTCCCAAACTTTTTTTGGCTGAGGAGCCCCTGTATGAGGGTACTGAAAATTAAGAGGAGCTCTAAAATACAGTGGGTTTTTTTTAATTCAAGAGTTACACAAATAAATAAAGTTTTCTTGAAAAATAACTAGTATACAAGAAATAAAAGCAGAATCCCCAGTGAAATAGTGTCATTATGAGTAACAGGTCATTGTTATTAAAGATACAGGGTGTTTTTTCTTTCTTTCTAGGTATGCTTGTATGCTCTCTCCCCCCACCCCCCATCACAAATCTGTTTCATATCAGGAAAGGTCCTAGAAACCCAGATTCTTATATTAGGTGCAGCTTCAAATGTGTTCCTATCTTTTGCTTTTGTTGTGGCATTATGGGAAAATCTGATTTCATACAAATGTTGTAGCCAAGGAAAGGTGCTGATGAACGGCACGTTTTCTCAGAAGCCAGCCCACTTAGATCCAGGGGGCTTAGATCCTGCAGGTCTGTGTGTCTTGGAGCTAGGGTTGGCAGGTCCCTCTTAGCCACCGGCGGGAGATTTTTTGGGAGGGAGCCTGAGGAGGGTGGGGTTTGGAGAGGGGACTTCAATGTCATAGAGTCCAATTGCCAAAGTGGCCATTTTCTCCAGGTGAACTGACCTCTATCAGCTGGAGATCAGTTGTAATAGCAGGAGATCTCCATCTAGTACCTGGAGGTTGGCAACCCTCCTTGGAACACAGCCTTCCTCCCGCCACAAGGGTCTTCTCTAAGGGAGTCTCTCAAAACCCCACACTTCAGCCTTGTTGGTGGCGATGGCACAGCAGCCGATGAGCAGGCCAGGAGCGACAGCCAAGCACAACATGCTGTGTTGCAACTGTGAGCGGTGTGTGTGTGTGTTAAGTGCCGTCAAGTCGCTTCCGACTCACGGCGACCCCATGAATGAAAGTCCTCCAAAATGTCCTATCCTTGACAGCCTTGCTCAGATCTTGCAAATTGAGGGCTGTGGCTTCCTTTGTTGAGTCCATCCATCTCTTGTTGGGTCTTCCTCTTTTCCTGCTGCCCTCAACTTTTCCTAGCATGACTGTCTTTTCTAGTGACTCTTAGGGTTGTGCAAAAAAGAAAAAAATCAGTTTCCCATGAATGCTTGCAATGGGTCTGGTTTCGTCCTCTGGTTTTTCTGTGGCAGGCTGAACAGCTCCCACCCCCCATCTTTCAGCTACTACTGTGAAGTTACTAGTTGCCAAATGGGCTTTGCCCCCCTCATTATTGTCACAAAGAGGGAGGGGAAAATGAGAAGATGAGAAGTTGGCAAGGAGGAAAGAAAGAAAAGGATGCAAAGAGCAGAAGCTGCCATTAGGGAGGGGTAGCCTGTGACCTGCTTTCGGAGGCTTCACATCCCACAGATTGGGACACGCTGGTGTAGACTCTTCCTTACACTAGGGTTGCCAACCTCCAGGTGGGCTTGGAGGTTTCCTGGAATTAAAAGGGATCTACAGGCATCAAAGATCCATTTCCCTGGAGAATCAGCAAATGTCTAATTTGCAGGGTGGATGCAAATCCCCTCCACGCTGGGGCCCCTCCCCGCAAACCTCCAGGAATTTCTCATCCTGGAGCTGGGGCAACTTGTAACACTACAGACATCCAGTTGGTACCTTAAAAGACTGTTTGCTATTCCAGCAGGAGCTTTCCTGAACAATGAAAGAAAGACAATAATTTCCCTAACTTTTATGCAGTTAATTACATAAGAGGAGTGGGGAAAGAGATGCCTTCCATCATAAATAAAGTGTGCTTATCTATGGTAGAGCCTTGAACAGTTTACACATATTGGGTGATGGCAAAGGTCAGAGGTTCAAGGATCTCTCTCCCCTCCCCCTCTCTCTTATCCTGGATGAAGATGAACCAAAATGCAATAAAGTAAGGTAAACAACAAACTGATTAAGGAAGCATGTTCTGAAAGCAGGCGAGAGGGAACAGCTGCCTCATGCGGTGAGCAGAGGGGGGTGCTGCCACAGCAGCCAGAGGTTGCGGGGGCTGCTGCCCGCCTGCCCGGCTGCTGCCTGCACCATATGCAGAACACATGCTGCTGCCACCACCCTGCCTCCTTGGCCCGCATGACCGCTGCCAGAAGAGCAAGGCAGCAAGAGAGGCCAACTTGCGTGCACACATGCAGGCACACACACATCTGGCAGCCTGGCCCCAGGCAGACCCCAGCACAGTGAGGCGAGACAACTGTCCGGGCCTGGGGCAACCTTTGCGCTCTGCCTGCCGACTCTAACAAGAAGAGAGCACATTGCCACTCCAGTCCTTCCACCTTTGGCGGCTGCAGAAGCAGTTCCTCCTCTGGAGGTGGGTCATATCGTGGCTGGGGAGGGGGAGGCAAGCCTGAGGGGGAAGAGAGGGGAGCCTGATGCAGGGAGGGAGGAAGAGATGTGGAGGGGAGGAAGAGAGGGGAGCCTAATGCAGAGCAGGAGAGAGACAAGAGACAAGCCTGGGTCCATGTGTGTGTTTGTGTGCATTATGTGGAGTCAAGCCACTTCCAACGTATGGTGGCCCCATGAATGAATGTCCTCCAAAATGTCCTATATTTAACAGCCTTGCTAAGGTCATGAAAACTGAGAGCTGTGGCTTCCTTGATCAAGTCAATCCATCTCATGTTGGGTCTTCCTCTTTCGCTGCTGCTTTCCACTTTTCCTAGCATTATTGTCTTTTTCAGTGAGGGGGTATTTCAGAAGTAAACTTGTCTGAAGATCTCACCTACTAAAGTTGTATTACAGATTTGCCATGGAGTCTGAGTGAGGAAGGGGAAATAGGGGTAAGATTAAGTGTGGTTTATTCATGCACCTTGATTTTTGTGTCGGGCACCCCAGACACAGACCAGAAATTTTGGGCATTCTTGTGTGAGAACGAGAAAGGGGTTGGTTTTTCAGGCCAGATCTGTGGAAGACTTTTTTCTTTCAGCCTTCATACCTTCAGCAGAATGATGAGACAGGAACACTTTTGCAGGATGGAACATATTTTCCACGCACTATTCCTGCTTCATCATACTGTCGAACCAGTATCTAAGCTGTAGGAGTGGAATGGTTTTTTATGGTAATTGTTCTAAACCTGGAGTGGTTTGTTTTAATCATCAGCCTAGAAGTGAAACACGTTGTAATTCTTTATCAATACAGTGCTTTCAAAATACTTCCCTTCCTCCAAGGAGCTCAAGGTGGCATCCTTCATTCTTCCCTTCTCCATTTGATCCTGTGAGGTAGGTTAGGAGGAGAATATGGCCTTTTATGCATGATCTGTTTTTGCTGGATCTGCTGCTTTCTAACCGCACTATATAAGCAGTTGAATTCTTACAACATTATGCACAGGGGCTTTGCCCCCTGAAGAAATTCCAGGAGTGCCTTGGGATTAATCATGCATCCCCAGCAAAAATGTTTTAGGAGAGCCCACCCTTTACCTGCTCCTCTCCCTTCTAGCATTCTTGTCATGGAATAACTCTCATAATGCCTCTGAGTCCATTAAAGTCTGCCTTCTTAACATTCCACATACATGTCTGGCTATGAACACCCTTGGCTCCAACAACAAAAGGAATTATAGGAGGAACTGATAAACAACCTGGAAGTGAGGGAGACGCTCTAGCATGTCCCTCAAAAAGGATGCTAGAGCTTCCTTGTAACTTCCAGGTTTGACAGGTATGCTCTAGCACATTCCATTGCTTCTGGATTTACCCAGAAGGGACATTATTGTGCACACAAGCTGCATTCTCGTAAATCACACACACACACACACACACTGAAACTCCCACTGTGTGAGCACTTGTCCCGTGATAATCCCATAAACAACATCCACAGACGAATAGTCCAAAAGAGAGTTGATTTATTCAGAAGATCAACAGGTTTACAGCCGCAAACAGTTAGATTGGCACTAATGGGGATTAGGGGTATGGTGCAGGGCCTATATGAAAGAGCAATAGTCTTATCAAGATAGCAATGGAAGTCATGGCAACCCCCCTCCCGGCGAGGGTGGATTCCCACGGGACTCAGAAGCAGACTAGGAATGCGGCGGTTGGCAGAGCTGTCCTTGAACAGCACCTGGTGAAACCCAAACAATCTCAGTCAGGCCACTTCAGCAGAGAACAGGCCTGACATTCTGCCCCCCCCCCAAAGGCCCCCCTTTCCCTTCATGGGCGCTGGTTCGTGAGGGTACGCAGCATGGAAATCATGGATCAGACGGGGGGCGGAAACATCACGGGAGCGTACCCATTCATCCTGAGGGGAACTGAAGTGTTTCCAACGAACAAGATATTGGAGGGAACCATGATGGACACAAGAGTCCAAGATCTTCACAATTTCAAAATGTTCTCTCCCCCCCCACCATCACCGGCGGCTCAGGGAGAGGCACAGGATGCCACTCCATGGAGGGAACATGTGGTTTCAATAGACAGACATGAAACACGGGATGGATACGTCTCAGTGATTTAGGGAGCAAAAGTTCCACAGTCACCGGGTTGATGATTCGAGAAATGGGGAAGGGTCCTACGAACTTTGCGCTGAGTTTGTTACATGGACAGGTTGACCGTAGGTTCTTGGTGGAAAGATAAACCAAATCCCCTACCCCATATTCTTTGCCTGGCAAACGATGCTTATCAGCCTGAGCCTTGTATTTATGTTTAGCTCTCTCCAGATTCTTGACCAGCCAAGGCCAGGTTGTCTGAATCGTGTGTACCCAGTCAGCCACACGTGCACCTCCCTCCTCCCTCGATACATCATTACGGCCAATGGGACCGAAATCTAGTCCATACCCAGTGGACTGGTGCACAGCATTATTATAAGCATATTCAGCAAAGGGCAACAATTCAACCCAATCATCTTGGTGATAATTCACATAACAGCGTAGGTAGCATTCCAATACAGCATTCACCCTCTCTGTTTGACCGTCAGTTTGGGGATGGAAAGCGCTTGACAGACCCTGTTCCTCACCAACCAATTTTAGGAAAGCTTTCCAAAATTTGGCCACATAACTACTTCCGTGGTCGCTGACTACATTGTGTGGAAAGCTATGCAGTCGTAAGACATGTGACACAAAGAGGCGGGCCAGTTTTGGGGCGGACGGGATACCTGCGCAAGGAATGAGATGCACCTGTTTGGAGAACAGGTCTGTGATTACCCAAAAGACAGTTTTCCCTTCACTAAGAGGCAGATCAGTCATAAAATCCATTGCAATTACTTCCCAGGGTCTAGTGGGCGTCTCCAAAGGTTGCAATAACCCGCGAGATTTGCCCTGGGGTCTCTTGGCAGCAGCACAAACTGGGCAACTGCGGATGAAGGAATCTACGTCGGTTCGCATACCCGCCCACCAAAATTGTCTCCTTAATAAATGCAACGTTTTGAGGAATCCAAAGTGACCTGCGGTTTTGGCCCCATTTGACCGTCCGTCCCCCGCTGAAGCAGCGCACCCCCCATTGCCATGTCTGAGGCGTCAACCTGGACTACAAACATTTGCTCAGGATCAGGGTGATTCAATACCGGTTCAGAGGTAAATAGTTCCTTGAGGGTATTGAATGCAGTTTGGCACTGGGGGGGGGGGTCCACTTTACTTTAGCCGCAGGCAACATGGCTGCACTTCCCTTTCCCTTAGTCTTAAGGAGGTCAGTGATGGGGAGTGCAATTTGCTCAAAGTTGGGAATGAATCCCCTGTAGAAGTTAGTGAACCCAAGAAATTGCTGAACCTGTTTGCGTGTTGAGGGTGGTTCCCAATCTGTTACAGCCTGCACCTTTTCGGGGTCCATGGTGAGACCTTGGTGCGAAATTATATAGCCCAGAAAAGTCAACTGTTGTTGGTGGAATTCGCATTTGGACAACTTAGCATAGAGTTGATTGTCTCTGAGACGTTGTAACACTTCCCTTACCAGGGCAACGTGTTCATCCATAGTTTTAGAATAAATAAGAATGTCATCTAAGTAAACCACCACTCCTTTATATAGTAGGTCATGTAAGATTTCGTTAATGAATTGCATGAAGACCCCCGGGGTCCCTTTTAATCCAAAAGGCATCACTAAGAATTCGAACATGCCAAAGCAACTGGAAAAGGCTGTGAGGGACTCATCCCTGTCCCTAATTCGGATTCTATAATAGGCTTCAACCAAGTCTAACTTGGTAAAAATACGTCCCTCTTTCAGTTGTCCCAAAAGATCTGAGATTAGAGGAATGGGGTAGGCATTGGATTGGGTGACAGCATTGAGCTTTCAGAAGTCGATGCATAACCACAAGTCACCTGTCTTCTTGCGCATGAAGAAGGCAGGGGCTGAAGAAGGAGTGGTAGAGGGTTGGATAAAACCTCGAGCTAGGTTTTTGTCCAAGAATTCACGTAGCACAGTTCGTTCCGACGCGCTCATGGGGTAAATCTTACTTTTATGAAGTTTCCCATCTCCCACCACCTCAATAGCACAGTCTGTTCTGCGGTGGGGGGGGGGAAGTACATCACATTCCTGCACATTAAAAACATCCACAAAGTCCCGGTATTCAGCAGGTATTTGGGGAGACTCGTTAGTGTCTGAAGCCAAGGCAGGGGTTGACGGGAGCATGGTTTTGACAGCGACTTCGTATCGGTGCTGTTCACAGCCTGGGCTAGAAAATGACAAAGTCTGGGCTCCCCAGTCGATGGAGGGGCTGTGTCCCCTCAGCCAGTTTATACCCAAAACTACAGCGTATCTGATATTGGGGGCTATGGTGAAGTCGATTTGTTCCCAATGGTGGCCTATTCCCATCGCTACTCCCCAGGTGCGATGATCGACAGGCCCACCTTTAAAATCACTGCCATCCATCTGGGTAAAGTGAACAGGGGCCAATAGAGCTACTGACTTCACTTTAAGTGCCTTAAAGGTGGCTTCATTAATCAAAGAGTGGGCACACCCTGAGTCTATAAGGGCTTTAACTTGTAACGGGGGACCCTTCCTGTAGTGTTGTAACATTACATCCGCATACACTGTTTCTGCCACTTCACTCATCATTAGGGGAGCCTTGGGTTTTGCAGTAACATCTGCGGAGGTCTGCGGTGCCGCTCCAGTCACCACAGACTTAGTCCATTTTTTGATAGATCCAGGGGAGACTCCAGATTCAAGGCAGGGGGGTCCCAGTGGCGGTCTTTGTCCGACGATCCAGAGCCATCCTCTTCATGGGTAATTGTAATCCGGGACCCCGACGGGTCCTCTGGCAAAGGTTCGTGTTGGTATTCCACTCGTCCCCCTCAGTATAAAAGTCCTCCTCATTCGAGCATTCCAGTATGTCAGAAGTAAAGGCAAGCCATTGTCTGCGTGCCACATCCCGGGGCAGGCCTCGATCTGGGGAAAACAAGGGGAAATACTGTCCTAGTCCTCTGGTCCCCTTTGGGCGCATGTCGGCTCCTACCACTGTTTGCGCCTGAGCGGCAGCTGCATCAGCCAAAAGTTGCTCCTCCGCTCGCCTCTGGTCAGCAAGGGCTTGATCCACCTCGAGCTTGGTGGCGGCAGCCGTTGTCACGATCGGTAGGGCCTCTTGTTGCAAGAGCAACTTGATCTCCTTGGGCTGGTCCAACAGCGGTTGGACCCGGGCGGCTAGATCCGTTGAGGCAGAGCCAAACTCAGGGACCAGTAGTTTCTCGACGTCGGCCGCCATTGTCGTAGCCGGCATCAAGTCCAGGAGGACCATAACCGTCCTGGCTGCTACGTTCCGAGCTTCCCGTTGGCACCAAACGGGATCGGGAACGGTTGACGGGACATTTTCCCCTACAGCTCCCGCCATAGTAAAAAACTCCTCAAGCTCCTGGATTGGGGCTGCTGACGTTTGTGGCAACTCACGGAGGATGAGTTCCACCAACAAACGAATCAAGGTGGCTAGGTCCTCTTGCACCAGCCGGACTTCTTCGAGCAAAGTGTCCAGATTCTGAAGGTCGTCCTGGGCAAGTTGGTCAGCGTACGCAGACTTCCAGGGGGACGCCTCAGCCAGATGACACCACTGGTCGCTCACGAAGCCAAGCAGCCGGTTGGCCTCCGCGTCAGTTTGCAGCGTTTCTTCCAAAACATCCTGCAACATAGTGGGGTCCTCGTCTCGAAGCTCACGCCGAGGAGACGAGCATCCTGGGGAACCCTCCAGGGCTCCAGCCACGGTCTATGCGCTCGGGGAGCCCGTCCTCTGCTCCACCCAAGGTCCTGGTGATCCCCTTAGGGCTCCAGCCAGGCAGTCCACTCAGGGAGCACGGCTTCTGCTCCAACCCGAGACCCAGGCGAACCCTCCAGGGCTCTAGCCAGGGATTAAAATCCAGACAAAAAAGGTAAGGAGATATTAGTGCCAAAATGTGAGCACTTGTCCCGTGATAATCCCATAAACAACATCCACAGACGAATAGTCCAAAAGAGTTGATTTATTCAGAAGATCAACAGGTTTACAGCAGCAAACAGTTAGATTGGCACTAATGGGGATTAGGGGTATGGTGCAGGGCCTATATGAAAGAGCAATAGTCATATCAAGATAGCAATGGAAGTCATGGCAACCCCCCTCCCGGCGAGGGTGGATTCCCACAGGACTCAGAAGCAGACTAGGAATGTGGCGGTTGGCAGAGCTGTCCTTGAACAGCACCTGGTGAAACCCAAACAATCTCAGCCAGGCCATTTCAGCAGAGAACAGGCCTGACACACTGGTGGCAAGGGGGATCCTGGCAACCCTAGTTTTACCATAAAGTGTCCAGCACTTTCTAGAGCAGTGGTTCCCAAACTTTTCAGGCCACTGCCCCCTTGGTTCCACAAACTCAACCACAGCGCCCCTATCCAACAACACAGCTGAAAGGCCTCACCTCTAGTGTCCCCTGCTGCCCCCTTGCCTCATGGTGCCCCCCTACGCAATCCCACTGCTCCCCAGGGGCTGGTACTGCCCACTTTGGGAACCACTGTTCTAGAGAAAACTGAAATAACTACTGGCTTTTTCCGGGAAGTAATGTAATGCCATTGCCAACAACATCCCCATCTCCCCACCCTCCAGTCCCCCACTAGTTGGTAGGGCATGCCTAGCAGCCCTACAACAAATTCCACACTGAGAGAAAGCTGTCAGGTGTGATAGCGTAGTCTACTTCCTGAAGTGATAGTTTTCTACGTTGAGGGAGTTTCTTTTAATGTGAGGGAAGATTCAGACCTATATCATGCAGCTGCATTTTGAATTGTGCCATTCTGAGAGGCTTTGCTACATTCTTGTTCCAAATGCCCGGACATTGGACATTTCATGTTCAGGACATTTATCACTCAATTTCTCTGACATCCTTTGGCAGAAAAGTTCTGTATATTTGATCTGGAGGGCTGGGGATTGAACCAGGGACCTTCTGCATGCAAAGCAAAGCAAAGCAAAGCAGTGGCTCTTCCACTGAGCCCCATCCCATCCCTGTTCAGACTGGTGGTAAAAGAAACAGGTGGTTGAAGTCCTCCCTTCCCACCTCACCTTGTAGACTGGCATCAAGAGCTTCAGAAGAGGATTAGTTATCCTCTAGCTGTCCCCATGCTTCTCAAGGGCTTGCACAATCTGGGGAATCCTTCTTGGTTCTTTCTGAGTCTGCCCACTCTGGACACTTCTTTCTCCCAATTTCTTGCCTTTGAAGCAAGTTCTTCATAGGACTCCCCACCCTGTTTTACATAAAGGGTGCACAAGCATGCCTCGCACACCCTCCACCCCACCCCTGCCTTTGCCTGAGGATGCCTCAGGACGTCCTAAGCAGAGATCTCATAGGGAAGCTTCCTGTTATTGCCAACTGACTTTGATCTTCCTTCCCACCATACAGATGTAGTCATGTGGAACCACTGTTCCCCTCCACACATCTTTAATAGCTTATTAAAATACTTCTAACTTTCTCAGAAGTCCTACAGGTTGATGCCAAATCACCTCTAATTTCTTCCAAGGTGAAACTCCATTGCAAAAGGCATGTAACTAGGGTTGTGCAAAAAACAAAAACAAAAAACAAAAAAAGAAATCATTAAATTTCAGGTTTGGGTTTGTTGGGTCCTATTTTTTTGGGTAAACCCAGAATAAGCTGAATACCCATACTGATAAATATTGGTATTCACCTTATTTCCGGGTTTATTGAAAAATTCGGGTCAATTATAGTTTATGGGGATTTTTTCAAAACTCCTGTGGAGGCATTTTTGGAGCTAGAGTCACCAGATTTGCAGCATGGCTTCAAGGGACTCTCCTTAGATGGTCACCAAAGTTTGGTGAACTTTGGGACAGGGGGTCCAATTTTATGGGCCAGCAAAGAGGTTATCCCCATCCTCCAGGCATTTGCGAGCCGAGATGTCCATCTGTTTTCAGGTTCAGAAGTTCAGCGTTGCCGAGGACTGGAGGAAAGAGCCAATTGGCAGGCTCGTGCTTCAAAGTCTGGGGGCTGCCTTTGTATCTGGGGCACATAGCATAATGTCCATACAAATTAGCTTCCAAAGTGAGGGAAATGGTTTAAATGCAAGAAAAATAACACAGAGAAAACATTTCTTGGTGGCAAATGATATCCTGTAAACAGTTCTTTATTATAATAATCAAAAATCTGATTTCAAGAGATGGTCACGGTGTGGGGAAACAAAGCCTCTACTTGAGGAGACCTTCAATTTGACAGCAGGTTTTTGGAGGGGGTGATATCAGAGCCAGCAGAAGTCATGACCAAGGCAGCTCTTGTGAAGGAGATTGCTCAGCCATGTGAATGAGGACTTTTCTTCAGAAGCCCAATAAGTAATTGTAGAAGCTGGCATTTTTTTAGTTAGAGGGTATATCCCTCTGGGCGGGACTGGGTGAGCCCCGTCTTTTAAGTGCAAATAAGCCCACTGCCTGGTTGGTCAGACCAAGTTGGCTCCAATTACATGACCTCTACCTCAAAAGGGAATTGCCTATTCGGCTTTGGGGAGATTGCCAGGTTTTGGCGTATGGTAAAACCAAAACCCAAATATTGCTGAAACGGCTAATTTCGGGTTTATTTTCAGTTTGGGTATATTGATATGCAAAACCCTATGTGTAACTGTTTCAGGCAGAGGTTTTGATGAGTACTATTTATTAATAGATAAATATTAATTGAAGCTAAAGTAATTAAGGTGGAAAGCCAGAAGGGGGGCTGTTTTGAGTGACATGGTTTATTTCCTGCATTTATATGCCTTTCTCATGGAAGACCCAAGGCAGTTTACAAAAAGCCAACACAAACAGGAAGGACTATTTACAAACTCTCAACACACATTAGAAAACTGTAACTACGTCCTTTTCATAGAAACCCTTTCATAAAAGGTTCCTTTTTGTGCATTCTGTGGAAAGACACTAGAGTGGGACCATCCTGACCTTGTCAGGCATTAGGGTTGTCAACTTCCAGGTACTAGCTGGAGATCTCCTGCTATTATAATGGATCTCCAGCCGATAGAGATCAGTTCACTGGGAGAAAATGGCTGCTTTGGCAATTGGACTCTATGGCATTGAAGTCCCTCCTTCCCCAAACCCTTTCCTCCTCAGGCTCCACCCCAAAAATCTCCAGGTATTTCCCAACCCAGAGCTGGCAACTTGATCAGGCATACCGTTCCACGAAGTGGAATGCAGCAGGAGAAGGCTCAACAGTAGGGGAAGGAGAGTAACCAACTCTAAGCTGGGAAATTCCTGGAGATTTGTGGGTGGAGCCTGAGGACAGCAGAATTTGAGGAGGGGAAGGACCTCAGTGGGGTATAACCAGGGCCAGGGCCAGGCTTTTTTGCACCCTATGCAAGGCTAACTACTTGCACCCCTCCCCATTGCTAAGCAATTTTCAAAAACAGATGTCTTGTGGAAAAAATGAAAAACATAAAACTTGAAACTGCTAATTTTTTTAAAAAATGCGAGAATAAGTAATACAACAATCTTTGATTTTCTTTCTCAAATACAAAACAGTTTTAGCTCACAAATCATTTTGAATAATCCTGTGAATTGTGATGTTAAAATTTAAGTCTCTTGAATGTTTTAATTTCAGGTACATCACAATCTCATTTTGCGTACCTTTTCCTTTGCAAATTTTGTCACCAATTTCTTCAGGTCAAGTGCTGATGCTCGGGCATGTTCAGTTGATACAGTTGCCAAACCAACCCATCTCTTTTGCAGCATTGTTGAGCCTATGTACGTTTTTATAAGTCTGAGCTTTGAGAAACTGCGTTCACCACTTGCCACTGACACTGGAAGTGTGAGAAGGACCCTTAGAGCAACAGAAACGTTAGGCACATTATCTAGGGGTTTTTGTTGCAGTGTGAAGAGAAGTACTCCTTGTGGTGGCATAGACTTTAGAAGTCTTCTAGCTATTGCTATAAGTTCACAGCACAGATCTTCAGCATCAATATCTTTGTTTCCATCATGCATCCATGATTTTTCCAAATTCTTGCAGGCTTTAAGTACATTTTCAGTAGATTTTTTGTTTCTACTGTATATATCATACAGGAAGCCAAATAGGGAATTATATTGTAGCCGTTGGAATCTCGCTGCAACAGATTGTATTGCATAATAGACAGCATGGTCTGGTCTATGACCGTAACAACAATAAACAAAAAGCATAATAGAAACCTACTTTGAATTTCTGCTTTGGATCTTGTGGTGCCTCTTCTTGGGCCTTATAATCAAACTGCTGTTTCTTCTTTTTCTAACTAGTTCTGTCTCAAAGTTTGGTAGCATTTCTAGCTCCTTTGCAATCTCGGTAGCATTTATCAAAAACTGTTGAAAGCCTGCAGCCCACAAGGTAGTTCTTGGTCACTTGCACTTGGCTTGTAGCTGAATTTAAATGCTTGTAAGATTAATTTCAAAAAAAGATGTTGTACCATGTAACAAGGGATACCACAAACCTGAATTTACAAATTGCATCAGCAAGGGCTTTAGCTTCAATTCAGGAAGTATTTCCAAATAATCCCTTTAGGCTTGTGTCATCAAAGATCAACATTGAGTCAATGCAGAGAAAGAATTCTAGATCTGTTGAACCAAACTAAAGAAACTAGTTGCTTCCAGACAACACTTAGCAACAGCATTGACTACCAAGTTTAAAGAGTGTGCATTGCAGGGCAGGAAAAAGGCACAAGGATTTATGTCCAGGACTTTCTTTTGTAAGTCATTTTCTTTGCCCTTCATCTTATTTCCCTTATCATACTCTTGACCATGCGGATTCTCAAGCGGTAATCTCATTTGCTCAAACTGTCATAGAAAAGTTTCCGTCCTAAAGGCACCTGTAGTTTCCTTTAGTGGGACAAATCCCAAGAAATGTTCTTTTATCATAACCTCAGGCTCAGACATCTCATTATCTGATGGCTTGATTATATCGACATAATGTACAATCGTTGTCATTTGTTCAATATGACTAACATCAGGTGTGCAGTCCAGAATAACTGAGTAGTATTTGGCTGAGTTTGTACATGCTACAATTTTCTGCTTTGTAGCCCCTGCTAGAAGCTGTATAAACTTATTTTGGATACCTTTTCCTAAGTAGTGAACTATTGTTTCTTCACCTTTGCACAAATGTTCATTCATGATAGGATCAAAAAGGGCTAAATATGCTACAAACCTCAAAAAGTAGTAGTTTATAGATTCTGCCCAGGAGATGATCTTTATGTTTCATAATCAAGCTTTCCAATTCTGCCATATCTCTCATTCTAGCCACAATGAACTCTGTGATGGTCACCTCTAGATTAGACTACTGTAATTTGTTCTACACATGGCTACCCTTGAAGCTACTTCGAAAATTGCAACTGGTCCAGAATTCAGCGGTATGGATCCTGATAGGGACCCCATGGGCAGCACATATCAAACCCATGCTCACCCATCTTGCATTCCAGATCAAGTTCAAGGTTTTAGTATTAACCTTTAAAGCCCTTAATGGTCTGGGACCACAGTATCTTTGGGACTGCCTCACCCTATACATCCTCCAGAGAGCCCTATGATTGGCTGGGAATGATCTATTAGTGATCCCTGGCCCTAAGAGTGTCCGGCTGTCCTTGACCAGGGTCAAGGACTTCTTGGCCCTGGCCCTGGCCTGGTGGAACTTTCTGTCTAATGAAGAGTTGGTTTTTATACCCCAATTTTCTCTGCCTCTAAGGAGTCTCAAACTGGCTTACAATCTTCCCTTCCTTACAACCTTCCCTTCCTCTCCCCACAACAGACACCTCGTGAGGTAGGTGTGGCTGAAAGAGTTTGGAAAGAATTGTCACACAGCAGGCTTCATGTGTAGGAGTGTAGTAGTGGGGAAACAAACTTGGTTCTCCAAATTAGAGTCCACCTCTCCTAACCGCTACACCACACTGGCTGTGCGGGATTTGGTTCAGTTCCTCAGGGCATGCAAGACGGAGATGTTCTGCCAGGCTTATAGCTGAGGGCAGTGATGGTATCATCTTGAAGCTGGCCTCCCCTCCCCCTTCCCTTTTCCTGAACCCCCCCCCCCCAGTTTTCCTCCTTTCCCCCCATGTTATTTCCCATTTCTTTGGGACCTCAGTGGGCAGAAAAGTGGGGTATAAATGAAGTAAAATAAAAAATATAATAAATTCTTTGAGAATATCAACAAGTACATGTAGACAGTGGTGACATTGAATACTCGGACTTCCCAACAGCATTTGACAAGATACTTTGTGGGTTTCTGGGTAAATGCAATAGTCATGGTATAAGAGGGTGTGTCCATGAATGGTTTGGTGGGTTTAATGGACGGTTTTCTGGTGGAAGGGACTTTGAGCATGGGCCCCTTGGACTTGTTTTGAGATTGGGGCTATTTAATTTATTAATTAATGATTAGTGAGGTAGTGAAGGTTGTGGATAACACCAAGTTGTTCACAATGATGAAAACACAAGCAGGAGCTGTGAGGAGCTTCAAAATAGCCTTTCCAAAATGGATAAATGAGCAACAAAACAGCAGATGCAGTTCAATGTAGGTGCAAAGTTATGTACATTGGGGTAAAAAACACCCCCCCCCCCCAATAACTTCATATATATAGGGATGGGGTCTGCTTTGGATAAAAACCTTGGGGTTGTGATGGAGAGCTTGCTGAAAACATCAAATTGTTGCCATGGGGTTAGAGCGTGAAGCAAGACTAAATCATCTGTGGCTTTTTTTTTTGCCGTCAAGTCACAGCTGACTTATGGCAAACTTGTAGGGGTTTCAAGGCAAAAGACATTCAGAGGTGGTTTACCATTGCCTGCCTCTGGGTCACAACCCTGGTCTTCCTTGGAGGTCTCTCATCCAAATACTAGCCAGGGTCAGGGATGAGAGTGTGTGACTGACCCAAGGTCACCCAGCAAGCTTCCATGGCGCAAGGGGGGATTTGAACCTGGGTTTCCCAGGTCCTAGTACAATACTTTAACCACTGCACTATGAAATGTGAGCGAGGGGATGACAAAATTATATGCAGTATGGAAAGAGAACATAGAGAGAAATAAAAATAGAACTTGGGGCCCTATGAAACTGTTTGGCAGTAGATTCAAGGCAGACAAAAGGAACTAATGCTTCACTTGACATGTAGCACACTTATGGAACTGACTGCCCCCAAATCCCAACTTCACATATACACTGATGGGATTAGTGCTGGCAACGACAGATCTAGAAAGGGATCTTGGGGTGGTGGTGGATAGCTCGATGAAAATGTCAACCCAGTATGTGGCTGCTGTAAAAAAGGCAAATTCCATGCTGGCCATAATTAGACAAGTAATTGTGAATAAAACTGCTGCTATCATACTGCCCTTGTACAAATCTATGGTAAGACCACACTTGGAATACTGTGTACAGTTGTGGTCATCACACCTAAAAAAGGAGATTGCAGAGCTTGAGAAGGTGCAGAAAAGAGCAAGTGAAATGATTAAGGGACTAGAGCAACTGCCCTATGAGGAGCGGTTAAAACGCTGAGAGCTGTTTAGCTCAGTTAAGGGGAAGACATGATAGAGGTTTATAAAATTATGCACCAGTTAGACCAATTAGTTTACTTAGTACAATTAGCAAGTTGTAAGCTAGACACCTTCAGTGGAAGTTTAGAGATTGGCTAGAACAGGAGCGCTGCTTCGCAGATGAGCAATCTGGTTTTAGAGAGGGACATTCATGTTTGGATCAATGCATGATATTAGATCATTTAATAACAAAATGCTCCTCACTGTTTCTTTATATACATCATTCATCAATCACATAAGGATTAGGTAAAGATGTTCTAATCCTTATGTGATCTTGTGGCCATCACCATATATTAGAACAAAAGAACATAAGAGCCATGTTGGATCAGACCCAGGCCCATCAAGTGCAGCAGTCCTTTCACACAGAGGCCAACCAGGTGCCTCTAGGAAGCCCACAAAGAAGACAACTGCAACAGCATTGTCCTGCCTGTGTTCCATAGCACCTAATATAAAAGGCATGCTCCTCTGATCCTGGAGAGAATAGGGATGCATCATGACTAGTATCCATTTTGACTAGCAACCTAAGCTGTTTAATTACTATATCAACAACTTAGTTAGCAACATAAAAGATCCTGCTTTACACCCTCCAAAGCTAGCCCATCGCGATATCTCTGTCTTACTCTATGCTGACAATGAGGTTCTGCTTTCCAGGACCCCGGTGGGCCTTAAAAGAGCCATGCTGAGGCTATAGCAATATTGTTCTGCTGAACAACTAGACATTAATTTCTCAAAGACAAAAGTTATGGCCTTTGGCAAGCGCCCTAAACTAAGAACATGGAGCATTGATGGCCACAAAATAGACCAGGTACTCAAGTTTAAATACTTAGGAGTAGTCTTACAATCCTCTGGTTCTAGAAAAGCTCACAGTGATTATGCAGCAGAGAAAGGGCAAAAATCTGCCTTAAACATCATTAAATTTTTAAGAACTAAGAGAGGGCATTATTTTCCAGCCACTCTTAAGCTTTACCAAGCGAAAACACTGACACAACTGACATATGGGACTTGACTTGGGCCACCTTCATCTACTTTTGTCCCACTGGAGTGGGTTCAATCCAAATTCTTGAGAGCAGCCCTCCATTTACCTCGTTGCGTATCAAATGCTACTGCTAGACTGGTGAGGGTGGAGGCAAGGGTCTGTACTGCTTCCATTATCCCTTGGCTCAAATTAAATCTTATCCCTCAAGGACTGCTACTCCTGCTTCTACAGGATAAGTTCCAGTCAACATGGCTAAAGATGGTCCTTAATAAAATGGCCTGCCTGGGCCTTTCTCCACCTACCCTGTTAGCCATGGGCGTAGATCAAGCATCAAGTTTCTTGAAGCAAAGGGTGGAAGACACTGAACTCCAGACAGACCTTGGAAAATCACCATTTTCCCTAGTACCTGATAAATCTAGATACTTGGTCTCACCTGCAGCTTATTTTTATCATCTTGAGTCTATTGATTACAGGAAGGCCTTTACCTTTGCCAGATGCCAGGCCCTACCATCGGCTGTTTTGGAAGGGAAATAAAAGAAGATCCCTAGATCAGAAAGGTTATGTCCATGTGGAACAAGGGACATTGAAACAATCGAGCAATCACTGATATGTTGCCCATTCTACCACGAAGATAGATCAAAGCTTATTTCCCTCCTACTTCGTAAATTCCCTGATGAGTCAGTTGAGCTTTTGGCAAAGAAGCTCCTATTAGGAGAAGACCCTCAGCTTACGCTCAAACTGCCAAGTTCTGTGCTGTTGCTATTAAAATACGCAGAGCTTTATTAGAGAATGATTGTTAGAATATTTTACAATTTTATCAATTTTAATGTGATAATTTTAACCAGGGGTTGCTTTTATTGACCTTACAACTTTATATGTGATTCTGCTGTGCAAAACTATTGTGTCTGGAAATTTTGATGTGTTGGCACGTGATTGGTCAGTCGACTGTATTAATAAACTTGACCTGACTTGACTAGCAACCACGGATTAGGTAAAGATGTTCTATGAGCCCAGAGGCACAGAGTGGTAAGCTCTGCAGTCCAAGTACTGCAGTCCAAGCTCTGCTCACGACCTGAGTTTGATCCCAATGGAAGTTGGTTTCAGGTAGCCGGCTCAAGTTTGACTCAGCCTTCCATCCTTCTGAGGTCGGTAAAATGAGTACCCAGCTTGCTGGGGGTAAAGGGAAGATGACTGGGGAAAGAAACTGGCAAACCACCCTGTAAACAAAGTCTGCCTAGTAAACGTCAAGATGTGACATCACCCCATGGGTCAGTAATGACCCGATGCTTGCACAGGGGACCTTTACCTTTTTAAAGATGTTCTATTTTGTGTTTAATATTTTTATGGTCTTTGTTTTGTTTTTTCTCTTTTCTTTTCTATTTTATCAAATATGATGACTTAGTCATTTTTATAGTTTGTATATTTGTAAAAAAAAATTGTGCCCTGACCTGGTTGGCCCAGGCTGGTCCAGTCTCATCAGATCTTGAAAGCTAAGCATGGTTGGCCCTGGTTAGGACTTGGATGAGAGAACACAAAGAAATCCATGGTCGCTATGGAGAGGCAGGCAATGGCAAACAACCTGTGTTAGTCTCTTGCTTTGAAAACCCTACGGGGTCACCATAAGTCGGCTGCAACTTGACAGCACTTTCCACCACCAAATAAATTTGTAGTAATCAAAATAAGTGATGGCCACTGCCTTAGATAGATTTAAAAGGGGGTTAGACAGATTGATGGAGGATTGGTCTAGCAGTCAGACATGACAACTGAATGAAACCTGCTGATGTAGAGTCAGAAAGTTTCTGATGGTTGTTAGGTTCCTTACTTCCTGCCAATATGTTACTAAATACTTCCAACTTCCTCAGGCGGTAAGAAGCAGTCCACTGCAATGATTATCCTGCCTTTACTGCATCATCTTTTACCTTTGTAATTCCACTTACTATGTTGCTTACAGTATACTTTGCCTTAGGCTGTTCATTCATATTATCTTTTAATTATGTACTATTACGTTGTTCATAGAATGTCTTATGGTGTAGGTGTGTGTGTGTGTGTGAGAGAGAGAGAGAGAGAGTGTAAAGTGCCATCAAGTCACAGCCAAGTTATGGCAACTCTGGAGGGTTTTCAAGACAAGAGACTAACAGAGGTTTGCCATTGCCATCCTCTGCATAGCCAGCCTGGACTTCCTTGGTGGTCTCCCATCCAAGTACAGACCAGAGCCAAGAAGAAGAAGAAGAAGAGTTGGTTTTCATATGCCGACTTTCTCTACCACTTAAGGAAGAATCAAACCAGCTTACAATCATCTTCCCTTCCCCTCCCCACAACAACCGCCTGTGAGGTAGGTGGGGCTGAGAGAGCTGTGACTAGCCCAACCCAGCTTAGCTTCTGAGATCTGATGAGATCAGGCTTGCCTGGGCCATCCAGGAAAAGGTTGGAGTAGGAGGACATTGCTTTTATTCTGTAACTCACCTTCAGTCTCAGCGAGAAAGTCAGTCTATAAGTAAAGATAATAAGTCCCTTGAAAAAAACCCAAGTTTGCAGAACTATTTGTTTTTTGTTGGTGTGGCCCCGATCTGCAGATTGAAGTATCCACAGAATGGCCCATACTTGACTATTAGAATATAAGATTTCCCTGATCATGTTTTCCCCTTTAGACCATCCCTTTTGCAGTTTCATTCAGTCAGTTATGATGGGCAGCACAATGTTTAATTCTTGACCTAGAGTCATTGTCCAGTAACCAGGGATATACTTGTTCTCAAGAATATGACAATTTCTTCAGACTCCTGGCGTCTTTCTTTCACTTCACAGTCACAAACTAGAATTCTTTAGTTGGTCACGAGACCTGGAGGTGGGGTTACCAGCTTCGTGTTGGGACATTCCTGGAGATTTGGGGGTGGGGCCTGGGGAGAGTAGGGTTTGGGGAAGGGAGGGACCTCAGCAAAGTATCATATCATAGATTCTACCCACCAAATCAGTCATTTTCTTTAGGGGGGCTATCTCCATAGTCTGGAGATCAGTTATAATTCCAGGAAATCTCCAGGCCCCACCTGGAAGTTGGCAACCCCACCAGGAGGGGGAGGGGGACTTGGGAAGGCTGTGATCCTCTTGAGCTTGCCCACAACGCTGCAGGTGCCAAGACAGACCAAGTGTCTTGTTGTTCATCTCAAGAGTCCAAGCCCTCTGCACACCTCCAGAGTCCAAGCCCAGCACGCGCAACAGCACTCTGTGGGTTTCCTTGGCTGCCCTCTGCTGCTGGGCGTCTGGGCTAGTTTGACTCCTGAGGTGGCTGATCAAGCCAAGCTCTTGCCTCCTCATGGTGAAACTCGAGGCTCTGCATCAGCTGCTTTTGGGGGCTGTTTAAAACACTCTTTCAGTTGCAGCAGGACCTCCATTTGTTGGCGTAGAACCGTTCACACCAGGGGCCAGACTAGATGTTATGCTTTTGAAAGAGTTGTGGTTGCCTGAACCCAACTCACTTTCCCTACATTCACACAACAGGGAAATGCCATTTTAAAATTCAGAGGGAGCCCAGTTAGGGCTGCCAACTCTGGCTTGGGAAATGCCTGGAGATGTGGGGGTGTGTGTGCCTGGGAAGGCGGAGTTTGGGGAGAGGAGAAAGCTTAGCAAGGATGTGATGCCCCAGAGGCCACCCTCCAAAACAGCCATTTTCTCCAGGTGAGCTGATCTCTGCCACTTGGAGATCAGTTGTAATAGAGGGAGATCTCCTGCCAACACCTGGAGGTTGGCAACCCTGCTCACCAGTCAAATCTGACAAGCACAAGAGTGGAGAAAGATAGCAAAATGGTTGTAATTGAAGCTGTGGGGGGCACTTTCCTTCTCCATCCTCTTCTGCTTGTTCTAAGAGTCATCCAAGCTCTGTTCTGTGTGCTGTCATTTAAAAGCGAGCCTGATTCTCTGCCCCAGAGGAGTGGGCACACACAGATAGTTTTACAAGCTTGTTCTGTGGTATTTCTCATATAGATAGAACTGAGTTCCTCATAAACATTGAGAAATATATCCAGATCTCCTTTGAAGTGGAGATGTAATAAAAGTTAAACAGATACATCTATGCAGCAAGTCATAATTTTTTTCCTGGCCTAAATCCAGATGCCAGATTTTTCGTTATTCAGGAGCATTGCCAACCATTTTTTCTTGGGCAATTAGCAGACAAGAAGGCCTCATTAAACTTCATCCAACAGCCAAATGTAATCATGTGAAGTTGCCTCATACCCCAGGATGCCAGGGACTACACACCCTGGCGGGCAGCAGCATGCCAGCTTCTAACTCCAATGGGCTGGTTATTTGGGTCCAACTCTGCCAACTCTGGATTGGGAAATTCCTGGAGATTTTGGGGCTGCAGCCTGGGGAGAGTGAGGTTTGGAGAGGGGAGGATGTAATGCCATAGAGTCCATCCTCCAGAGCAACTATTTTCTCCAGGGAAACTCTTCCCTTAGTCTGGAGATCAGTTATAATTCTGGGAGAACTCCAGTCCCCACCTGGAGGTTGGCAGGTCTAAAGAGGCAAATTGTAAGCGATAGAAACACCTAGGGCAAACTTGGTGCCAGGCTAGCCTCTGTAGGGTCTTGGGTGGGAGTTCAACCACCCTTGGCACCCCTACAGCATAGGCTCTGTCTCTGGTATTCCATCTCGCTTCCACTTCTGGAGGCACATGGAGATGGGCTGCTGAATATGACCTCAGGGAGAAGTAGGCTTGCCAGGTGCCTACTAATGGTGGGCCAAATCCCGGTAATTATGGCTGCTGCCCACCATTACTCAGCTGGTCAGCAGGTGGAAGCAGGCTGGCCAAACTGGGGAGGCAGTGATCTTTGTTGCTGTAGAATGATGTCACTTCCAGCATGATGTGGAAGTGCCAGCATCTAAGGGGTGATGCCCTTGCACTCTCACCCCAGAACTTTATGGAAACCATAGAGTTTTAGGGCGAGTGCTAAAGCATCACTGCAGTGCAATGCTGGTGGTTCCACACTACGCTGGAAGTGACAGCATTATGTGGCAAGAAATATTGCTTCCCCCCATGCAGTAGGTACCTGTCTCTACTCCATCTGCTGTTGGTTGCCATGCCAGACAGCTCCATATGGAAGAAGGCCATGATTGGCAGCTGCCAGGGCGTGCTTGCCTTGCCTTTCTGCCCATCTCCTGCCATGCGTCCATGGGGAACAGAGAAGGAGAAAGAGCAGGCAGCTCCTCTCTTTCGCTCCTCTCTTTCCCAATTGGCTGCTCCATGGAGGAAAGAAGCCAGTTTTTACTCCTGGGGGCGGCCTGCCTGAACCTCCAGGGTGACAGAATCTGGCTGCCTAGGAGGCTCCTTCTGGTCCTGTCAGTTCCACGGGATCGCATGGTTGGCATCTCCCTGAGGGCTAACTAGAACAACCAGCCAACTTTGGACTTGGGGGCATCAAAAGCCTTTGCTTCCTGGCCAAGGAGCACATGAACACATGGCACATGAACACATGAAACTGCCTTATACTGAATCAGACTCTTGGTCCATCCGAGTCAGTATTGTCTACTCAGATTGGCAGTGGCCCTCCAGGGTCTCAGGCAGAGAGGTCTTTCACATCACCTACTTGCCTAGTCCCTTTAACTGGAGATGCCGGGGATTGAACCTGGGACCTTTGGCATGCCAAAGGTGCTCAAGGACGGCTATAAATCCACCTCACTGAAGCCAAGGACAGGGGGAGGGGGCAGAAGTGAGTTTGGTGCACTTGTAAGGCTCTAACCCAGAGTGGGGGGCCACTCTTACATGCTCACTCATTCCTTGGTTACTGCAACTCTGAGGGTCGTGGTTATCTGGGCTATTTCTTCAAAATTTCTAGCCTCTGGAACTGGCAGCCGAAAGCAGTTGAGATTCGCTTGGCTAGAGATGCCCCAGGGAGCTCGAAGCAGATCATAGAATCCAACCCTTCTGCACTGCAGGATTTTTGGGTGCAGCTACTTGATTTCAGGGGGGTCCTGCCAGCCTTTGGTCTGGCCTGTGTGAGGTCTAGTAGCTGGACACTGCAAGGGACTCCCATGTACCCGCTTCCCAAGAGGTGATCGTAAACGGCTTTGACTCCACACTCAGCTACACCCCAAACAGATGTGCATCAATGCTAGAGCACATGCATAAAAACACATTAAAAAATTAGGGGTAAGTGGGGGGGGGGAAGCATCCAGCATGGTCATCCATGACATCACAAACCACATGACACCACCCACCAGAAAACATTGCTTTTTGGGAAAATCAGTGCAGGAAGGGTAAAACTAATTTAGAAGTGAAAAGGAAAACAGAAAACAACATTGCAAAAGGAGGCGTGTGGACAAAAACCATGGAATGTGATTCCAAGCCTCACAGATCAACCACATGAAAAAACTGGGGTAAGCAATGGATGCAGAAAAGGCCATTTCTGTGCCAAACACTGAGCATTCACTTCACTTTCAGTATGCATGACATTAGGGCAAAGAGAGAGAGGGCACAGAGCTATCAACTGAGCTGATGGTGCCCTGGTAGGGGGCTATATCATGCATAGGAGAGTTGGCACCCTGATAGGGTTGCCAAATTGATGTTGGGAAATTCCTGATGATTTTGAGGTGGAATTTGAGGAGGGCATGGTTTGGGGAGGGGAGGTACCTCAGCAGGCATTAATACTACAGAGTGTACCTCCAGTGCAGCCATTTTCTCTAGAGGAACTGATCTTGGTTGTCTGGAGTTGTAATTCTGGGAGATCTCCAGTCTCTGCCTGGAGGTTTTCTCCTCCTGAGTTGTCTGCCAGGCAGACTGAACAAATCCCTGTCAACCGTCCCTCACTCCCTCTCGCTTGCAGCCCCTGCTCACTTCTTCTGCATTCCATGATGACATCAGCTTTCATCATCACCTTCTTCTCCAAAGATTCTTCTTGTCTCTGTCTCCCAGCCTGCAGGGTTGCCATAGGGATGGCAGTAAACAATCTTGCATCAGAACAATCACCCAGCGCTTTGCCTGTTAGGAGGGATGAGGTGGTCCCTTACTCCAGTGAGATGACAAATAACTCCTTTGACATTCTTCTTTGGGACATTTTCCTTCATCATGCATTGTGGGAAATTCATAGAACTACATGTTCAAAAACTCTCTCCACTTCTCCATTACCCAGGATATTTACAGGGTGCCATCTTCAGTTGATGGATTCATAGCTCGGGGAGTTTGGCTGCAGGTTAAAGAAGGTGAAACAAATTAAAAGAAAGAAAGAGAAACAGAATTTTAAGAATGCAACTTGAAAGACACAAGATCTAATCCAGCCAAACATGTCACAACTAAGTCTCAGCAAAGTCAATGGCACTTAGTTTAATTAACACAGACCCCCCCACTCAATGGATTCCAAAGGAACTTACTGCGCAATCCTGAGTGGGAGGGGTGGTTATGGCAGGCTCAGGGATGGTGCAGCCACACGGCCCCCTGAGCAGCTGGCTGCCAGGCACAGCAAGCTGAAAATGTTAGTTTAAATGTTAGTTTTTAATATATTTTAAAGGTTGTTACCATCCCTGAGCCTGGCTTGCCGGGAATGAGGGCGGGCTGTACATTTGAATAAATAAATAATTAATAAACAAAACTTCCCATTGAGTTCCACAGGGCTATGCCACCTTTTTTGTAGGCGTAACTTGGATGCTGCAAAAAGGCGTGTTCCCGGGCGGAAAGGGCTTAGAGAGCTGACTAAAGCCAGCTCTGCCCCTGGGAATGCCATGGGAATGCCCCTTTAATTGTCAGCACAAGTCCTTGTGCTGGAAAAACTCTGCTGGGGAGGCAGAGCCCACAGTTGCCACACTGCTCTGTGAAGCTGGCGTAAGTTGTCCTATGCCAGCATTAGTGCCCACTTAGCTGGCGCAAGTGGCACTAATGCTGGCACAGGGGTCACACCGGCTCCAAAGGCCATTTAACCCCCCCCCCACACACACACACACGATTGCTGTGCCCGTGATGGCATTTGATGGACAGTGCCCACAATATCCGGTGAATTACTTTAAAATGCAAATTAGGACAAAGGTAGAAAGAACAGAGAAATGGTAGGGGATGAAGAAGCAAGAGAGATGTGGTCACGCTCTAGGAAAAGATATGCCAAAGACTGTCCTACCTCAGGGGTAGGCAAACTGTAGCTCGAGAGCCGCATGCAGCTCTTTGGCCTCTTGAGTGCGGCTCTAGGCTGCAGGATCGCGGCCACCCACCCAAGCGAAGCCACCACAGGGCGGGGAGGATCGGGGCTGCACATCGCAGCGGAGGAGAGCCTGGCGTCCCTTCCTGCCCCGCTGGGCTCTGCGCGCATGCAGAAGTCCCGCAAAAGTTCTCCGCCTTTCTGCCAGCCCAGAGCCGCCACTGCGCCTGGGGGTGGTGGATCTTTGCAACGTGCTGGCCTGAGCACCGGGGAGAAGGAGGGAGGCCCCGATCCAGCACACACACACCCTCCCCCTCCTTCCTCACCTGCAAGCTCCAGCGCGTCGCCCTCGTGGGCTGCCCTTCCCTTCCGCTGCTGGAGAACGCCAGCAAGAGGGGAGGGGGGAGGACACCCCTCCGCCTTCCTCCTCCTCTTCTTCCTTCTCCTCCTCCTCCTCGGAGGCCGAGGCGCTGAGAAGGGGCGGACGGGCGGGCGGATGGGTGGACGGCAGGCCGGCTGGGGAGGGAAGGAAGGAAAGAGCCCAGGCGGCGGCGAGGAGGAGGCCGAGAGGTGAGCATGGGAGGCCAAAACAGCGGGGATGCACCAGGGCGGCGGCCGAGAGGTCAGTGGGGTTCGGGGAGATGCAAGGCCATTGTTCACATTAAGTGTTTGTCAGTCATTGTCATGATTTAATTTTATGGATACCTTACTTACAATTTAATTTGTATCAATGAATAAGATCATTATTAAGTATATCAAGTTTTATTCAGTCTACCTATAGTTTAATTAAGACTTAAAACTTTAATTAAAGTTTATTAAGTTAATAAACAGTGTACCTATCTATATAGTTTAAGTTTAAGAAATTTGGCTCTCAAAAGAAATCTCAATCGTTGTACTGTTGATATTTGGCTCTGTTGACTAATGAGTTTGCCAACCACTGTCCTACCTCATCTTTATACACCAAGGTTTTGTTTTCGTTCCATTGGAGGATGAATCGGTGTCGTTGGGGCACTGATTCTCTGAGAGAAACCCAAGCAGTCCCATGCAGCTGCTGGCCTTGGAAGCCACAGTGGGGAGTGAGCGGATGGAGAGCGCCGGCCTTAGCACTCGTGTCCTGCTGAATGGACACATCCCAGATTATGCCAGAGGATTCCTCGGAAAGGAGAGCTTTTTAATTGGGGGCTGGAAAAACACAAATTATTAGCTTCAGATGCTTTTAGCAAATGGATATTAGCAAGATCTCCAGATCAGTAACAACATAAGACCAAGAAGCTTTATCCGCAGAAATCACTTTTCAAGGGCCCACTATGCTCGTCACTAGGAAAGGCACAAGCAGCTCACCCTGGAGAACAGTGAGGGGAGGGAGAAAGAGAGAGAGAGCACAGACTGTCCCCAAGAAAACACAAATGGGTTCTTTAGTTAGCTGTTTCCATTAACAACATGAGCAGCCTAACAGGGAGATGGTGTAGCACAGTGGCTATGACCTGAGCCTTGAACAGGACATTGGAGGTCAAGATCTGGCCAAAGCCATGAACTCACTATGAGGCCTTAGACTGGGTCCTGTATTTTGGTAAGGTTTTTGGCTCTCATCTAGCCCTCTCCACGGTGGGCACTTCGTATTCCCAGAGTGCCAACATGGATAAGTTAGAGCTACCGACCTGGTCCCCTGTCACAGAGAGAGAGATCAGAGTCTTGATTGCTTCGTTAGCAACTGGAAAATCCCCTGGGGAAGATTTGATCCCGCCAGAGTTATATAAAGCTTTCCCATCCTGGTGGTCTCCAGTGCTAGCTAAACTCTTCTCTCAAATGAACGAAACAGGTCTATTACCAACAAGCTGGAGGCTAAGCATAGTTGTCCCCATTCATAAGAAAGGGGACAAAGCAAAACCACAGAATTACAGACCTATAAGCCTGCTTGACACAGTGGCAAAATTATATAGCAAATATTTGCTACGTAAGTTAGAAAAATAGGTAGAGGAGAATCACATCATACACCCGCACCAGGCAGAATTTAGATTGGGTTACCGCACCATGGATCATTGCCAGACTCTCCACCAACTGGCCTTCTCGGGTATAAATGGACCAACGAAAGTGTAATACGTAGCATTTGTCGACCTGGCTGCTGCGTTTGATTCTATTGATAGGAATCGATTAAGGCAAAAATTAGCAGATTTGAACATTGACAAGCAGTTATTATTTCTACTGTGTGAGTTGCAGACGGACACTTTTGCCCAAATCAGAGTGGGAACATCTGGCTCTCTGACTAATAAATCCCAATTTGTAGGGGGGTAAAGCAGGGTTTTGTCTTGGCACCTCTGTTATTTAATTTGTGTATAAATAACATAGTTGAAAGCCTATCTGGCCCTCAATTTGTCTCACCATCCCTAGGAGAAAACAAAATATCTGTTCTCCTATATGATGATGACATGGCTCTAATCTCTCTTTCAAAAATTGGGTTGAGAAGGCTGTTACAGCAATTAGGTACTTACTGTAAGGAGGAGGCCCTGGATATAAACTATGAAAAAACAAAAGTGGTGGTTTTTAGAAAAAAGGCTAAAACTTCCCTATGGAGTATACTCAGAAACTAAATTAAGCAGAGCAGCTCCTTTAAATATCTTGGCCTAACATTTAGAGAGAACCTAAACTGGAATTACCATCTGGCATCTATAAGATCCTCTGCAACAAGGATCGTGGGTTCCAACCTGAGGTTTTACTATACTAGGAGAGGTCAACTCATAGAGCCAGCCATAAAATTATTTAAAAGTAAGGTCATTTCTCACCTATATGGAGCGGAGGTCTGGGGTTGGAAAGAGGACAATATTGCAAATATAGAAATAATTCAAAATACGTTCTTGAGGCGTATTCTGGCCCTTCCTAAGGGTACTCCGATTGCTCTGATGAGAGCTGAAACAGGCTTACCATTTCTTAGGGCCCGCGTCCACCTTGAGGTTCTAAAATGATTTTTTAAAAATAGAGCAGACAGATCAAACTCATTTAGCAAACTGTCCTTTGATGTTATGCTCTCGAGGGACCCGGCGCGATCCGGCTTTATAAACAAATTACTAACCCAGTACTCCATCCCTGATGACCTTCTAAGACCTTCAGCAGCCAACACGCAACTAAGAGACTGGGGTGTCTGACAGGGCGTTAATTCAGAAAGCACAGTCTGCACCATGGTTTAAATTATTTAAAAGCGACAACCTTAGAGCCTGGTATCTAAGTAAGATTTCAAATTATAACCTTAGAGCAGTGTTTTCTGCTCTACATTTGAAACTATGCCAACGGCTGTTTTAGTCGGGCTGTACAAACAAATCCCCAAGGATCAACGCTTGTGTATCTGCAATACGCATGTGCAGGAGGATTTACCCCATTATTTATTTCATTGTCCACTCTATGCACAGCCCAGGATTAAGTTTCTTGATGCACTACTTGATGCACTCAGAAAAGGAGAAAATCATATTCTTGCTTTCTGACTCCAACGAGTATATTTCTCATAGAACATCATTGTTTGCTCTAGCAGCAAGAAAAATAAGAGCTAAGGTAGTTAGCTCTAGAGCAGAATCCCACAAATGATGTTGTTTTTGGTGGTTCATATCAATGTTAATTCTACTAGATTTTATTTTCTTGTACATGTCTCTTTTTTAACATTGTGCTATTCTGTGGATGATGTTTTGTGAAAGCCTATGGCCCCATGGTGCAGAGTGGTAAACTGCAGTACTGCAGTCCAAGCTCTGCTCACGACCTGAGTTTGATCCCAAAAGAAGTTGGTTTCAGGTAGCCGGCTCAAGGTGTCAGGTTCTCCAGCCAACCTGGGCAATTCCCAAAAAGTCACTCGCTCAGACAGCCAAGTCAGAAGCAGGTAAACGTTATTGTAGAAGCATCAGGTCAAGCTAAGGCAACTTGCAGTTTCAAAGCTGCTAATGACGGGCAAGGCTACAAGGCATAACTTAAAGCATGGTTACATGATTACATCACAGCTGCAGGTTCAAACGGCCTGGGAAACAGATAGATAACGGGGCATGGGAGGAAGGAGGGAGACAGGAGCCTAAACACGGCATTGCTCGTTAGCTATCCAAGGTCGGAGCAAAGGGAGGGGGAAGGGACAAGGAGTGGGAATCTCAAAGCAAACGAACATCAAAGTAAACATGCGAACACTGGCCTAACTCATGTCAGGAGCCTGACCGCTTGTACGGGCCAGCCCAAGCATGGCAAGGCAAGGACTCAGAAGACATTCAGTGAAGAACCAAAGGCATCAAAGGCAACCTCTGACATTAGAACCAAAGGCATCGAAAGGCAACCTCTGACACAAGGTTGACTCAGCCTTCCATCCTTCCAAGGTTGGTAAAATGAGGACCCAGCTTGCTGGGGGTAAAGGGAAGATGACTGGGGAAGGCACTGGCAAACCACTCCGTAAACAAAGTCTGCCTAGTAAACGTTGGGATGTGACGTCACCCCATGGGTCAGGAATGACCTGGTGCTTGCACATGGGACCTTTACCTACTGGAAGTATGTCATTGTTCTTGTAACCTTTATTTCCTTTTGAAAAGTAATTTAAATTGTTGCCCTCCAGGGCACAGATTATCATTATGTCAATGGAAAATTCTTCATGCATAAAGAAGGAAGTCGGTTAATTGGAGCTGACTTTGTCTCTCAGTGTCATGAGGGTCCACCAAAAGGTACAGTAGGCTTTACAGATGCTGTGGGAAATATTTGGGATTTTTAATAGAGTTTATTAATTGTAATTACATTTTACCAACATTAAATACATTATACAAAAGTGAAGAAAGAAATGCATACCACTCAGCAAAACTTAACATGAACAATACACACATTATTTTATTATTGGTATTATATCCCGCTCTATATCCTGGCTGAGGCTGGGCTCTGAGCAGCTAAAACAATAAAATAAAATAGTAAATAGTAAAATAAAATATTCAATCAACCATTTATCAATCATACAATTCAATTCAGTTAACAAAAGCAGAGAATCAGAACCTGATTAAAATATTGCTTATATCCAAATTTAAACTTCTGTCTGTTTTAGTTCAATATTCAAATATATCTTAAAATGCTTTCTTTAACTTGCTCCTTTGGTTTATGTCTGTTCCAATATTTAATAAAGGGAGGCCATAGTTCAACTAATGACTCCTGGGAGTTAGTTTATGATACTGTTTATCTCCTTAAATATGTTGGTCCAAAATTCTTGAGCTAGCAGACTGTGCCACCAGACATGAATAAGGGTGCCAACCTCCTTACTAAATCACCAACACATTTTACAAGCGCCTGATTTTTTTTTTACAATCTTGTCAGGCATAAGGTATCATCTATACATGTTTCCCCTTATGTCTCTATTAGATGATACCTTTACAATATCCTTACGTAGTTCTTGCCAAAACTCTTTTGAAATAGTTATCTGTAGACCTTTTCCTCACCTGTTCTAATAAATTCAACTGATGATAGTTCTTGTAGAGCATCAGTAATCATATCTTCCAATCATTCCAGGGATTTGTAAGGTCTGGGTCCACCTGTCGAATCCCAAACAAGAGAACATCCAAACAGAGTTGTCTAAGAAGCCATTTATTTGGAAAGCATAAGGTGGAAAGCAGCAATTTACAGGAAAGAGAGACAAGGACTAAAGTGGGGAAACAGCGGGAAGGTTGAATTCATATACATCAGAAAGGCACCGTTAGAAAGTAGGCTGTAGAGATTACAGCTATTGGTCGGGGTGCAGACCGTCATAACATAAGCAAAGCTACTTGTCCTTGACTCCAGCTGTGCTCCCAGCCCGGACCTCACATTATGCCTCCCTTAGAGCCCTCCCCCCCATGTCAGACGATGGGGCGGGCTTCTCTGGATACGAAGCATGGAATTGACGTAGAAGGCAAGGGGCGGAGATGTGACGGTGTTTAAACCATTTGTCGTGGGCTGGACTGAAATGTTTCCAATGCACTAGGTATTCCACGCCTCCCCTATGAACGTGGGAATCGAGGATTTTGGAAACCTCACAATACTCCTCCCCCCCCCATTTCGGGAACCTCGGGGGGCTTTTCAGGATGCCACAGGGATGTGGGCACGTACTGTTTCAATAAACTGACATGAAAAACTGGATGAACCCTTTTCAATCTCTTGGGGAATTGCAGCTCCACTGTGACTTCATTAATTATGCGAGTGATAGGAAAAGGACCAATGAATTTTTCACTCAGTTTCTTGGAGGGCCATAGAGACCTGAGGTTTTTGGTGGAAAGCTATTCTTGATCTCCCACCCTGAATGACATGCCTGCAGATCGATGCTTGTCAGTTTGGGCCTTATACTTTCTTTTCGCCCGTTCTAGGTTTTTACTTAACCATGGCCAGGTAGACTGGATGGTTTGAATCCAGTCTGATAATTCAGCACCCTCCTCCCCCCCGATACATGCTGAATGGGGCTGAATTCCTTGCCGTACACAATGTGGAATGGACTGAATCCTGTGGATTGATGAACAGAATTATTATAGGCATACTCTGCAAAAGGCAGTAGATCAACCCAGTCATCCTGATGATAATTCACATAACATCGGAGGTAACATTCAAGAACAGCATTCACTCTTTCTGTCTGTCCATCTGTTTGGGGGTGAAAGGCACTTGAGAGACCTTGTTCAACACCCACCAGTTTGAGGAATGCTTTCCAGAACATGGCTAGAAATATAGAGCTGCGGTCCGAAATTATTTTGCGCGGGAAGCTATGATATTTGAATATGTGTGTCACAAACAAGCGAGCCAGTCTTTGGGCGGAGGGCATGCCTGCACAAGGAATCAAATGCACTTGTTTGGAAAAAAGGTCTGTAACCACCCACAAGACAGTTTTCCCTCGACTCAAGGGTAAATCAGTCATGAAATCCATGGCAATCACCTCCCATGGCCCTTGAGGTATTTCTAACGGTTTCAGCAGTCCAGTGGGCTTGCTCGTTAGACGTTTGGCAGTGGCGCATACTGGACAGCTGCGGATGAAGGAGTCCAGATCAGAATGCATTCCCCCCCACCAGAATTGACTTAGGAGCAAATGCAGTGTTTTAACAAATACAAAGTGCCCAGAGGTTTTTGCTCTATGAGCTAGTTTTAACACCACTGCTCGTAACGTTTTAGGCATGTAGAAGTTGCAGTCCTTGACCCATAGTTCCCCCCACTGCTCAAGACATGTAGGCAGTGCATTGTTATCCCTTTTGGTTAGGCACTCACGAATCAAATTGTCACGGAAAGACTGGGGCAGTCCTGCCGGAATGACAGGATAGCTCTCCGCTTGGGGTTGGGGTGGAGAGTGACTGCTAGCATCCCTGGATGGTGGCGAACCAGGAGGGGCGACCGCTTCAGTGGGTTGTGGAGAGTCGCTCTCGACCTGGGCTTGTCGCGCCTGAGCGTGCATGAGGACTGCTAAGGTGGGAACAACACCTCTTTGCTCTGGAGTAAACAGGGACTCAGTGGGTCATTCCACCTTAACAGGATACTGAGGAAGTCTGGAAAGAGCATCAGCCAAAAGGTTTTTCTTGCCCGGAATGTGTTTGATTACAAACCGAAAGCGAGAAAAGAAGTCTGCCCATCTGATCAGTTTCACGGTGAGTTTGTGAGTCCCAGTTAAAGCTTCCAGATTTTTGTGATCTTTTAAGACCTGGAAAGGAGTTGGGGTAGCTTCCAGGAAGTGTCTCCAGATTGTTAAAGTGTGTTTTACAGCTGCGGCTTCTTTTTCCCAAATCGGCCAGTTGAGATGAGATGGGGAAAATTTCTTGGAGAAATAGGCACATGGGTGTAGCTGACCAAGGTCTCCCTCCTGCAGGAGAGCCCCTCCCATGGCCATTTCTGAAGCATCTACCTGAACAATGAAAGGGCGGTTACAATCTGGATGCTTCAGTACCGCCTCAGTCGTAAACAAACATTTCAGAGTCTCAAAGGCTATCTTACAGCCTGGGGTCCATTCTATCTTAGTGGAGGGCTGGATAGCAGTAATGCCTTTACCTTTAGTTTTGAGTAAGTTGGTAATTGGGAGTACAATTTGTGCAAAGTCTTTGAGGAAATTGTGGTAGAAATTCGCGAAACCGAGAAATCTTTGCACTTGCTTGCAAGTAGCCGGGGGCTGCCAGTCAACTACTTGCACTTTGTTGGGATCCATGGCTATTCCTTGGTGCGAGATTCTATAGCCTAGGAAGATTAGTTCCTCTTTATGGAATTCACATTTGGAAACTTTAGCATAGAGGTGGCTCTCCCTGAGTTGTTGTAGAACTTCTTTGACTAGGGAGATGTGTTTTAGAATAAATTAGGATATTGTCTAAGTAAATAATAACTCCTTTATACAACAAATCATGAAGGATCCCATTAATCATTTGCATGAAGAACCCCGGGGCCCCTTTTAATCCAAATGGCATTACAAGGTATTCAAACATCCCAAAGCATCTGGAGAAGGCAGTCAAAGGTTCGTCCCCTTCACGAATTCGTATGTGGTAATACGCTTCAACTAAGTCCAATTTGGTGAAGATGCATCCTTCTTTCAACTGGCTTAGGAGATATGGAATGAGGGGAATGGGGTAGGCGTTAGACTGGGTGACTGCGTTGAGTTTGCGAAAGTCTATACATAGTCTTAGGTCACCTGTCGTCTTATGCACAAAGAAGGCAGGGGGGAGTGGGGGGCTTTGGAGGGGTGGATAAAGCCCCGTGCCAGGTTCTTGTCAATAAAGTCCTTTAACACTGTCTTTTCTTTGGGATTCATGGGATAAATCTTGCTCTTAGTTAAGTGTTCCCCCCCTCCACTTCAATAGCACAGTCCGTGGAGCGGTGGGGGGGTAGTAAATCACACTCTTTGACATCGAAAACATCTGCAAAGTCCTGATATTCGGGAGGTAACTGTGGATCAGCATCCTCTACCGCTAGGGCAGAGTTTAGGATGGCTACCTCCTTCCGGTGCCGTTCGCATTGTGGTAGGGCGAATTCAAGGGTTTGGGTTGCCCAGTAAATAATGGGACTATGCCCCCGAAGCCAATTCACTCCCAGGACTACTGGAAAAAGAATGCCGGGCACTATAGTGAAACGGATCTGTTCCCAATGGTCTCCCACTCGCATGGCAATTATGCCCGTTCGCCTGTCAACTGGGCCCCCCTTGAAGTCACTCCCGTCCATCTGGGCGAATCGTAGGGGTTGTGGTAAAACGTTAGCTTTTACGTTTAGGGTTTTAAATGTGTCCTCACTGATTAGGGTACGTGCACATCCAGAATCCACTAGAGCTTTAACTGCTACTTGGGGACCCCCCTTAAAATGTTGTAAGATTACATCAAGAAACATTGTGTCTTCTACTTCTCTCACCATGAGTGGAGCTGTGGGGGGTGAAGTCACCTCGGTCTGCAGTGGTGCTCCATTCACTGCAGACCTTGCTTGTTTTTTGCCGGTTCTTGGGCGGGAATGAAGTTCAGGGTGGCTATGGATCCCCAAGTTACGTCTTCTTCTTCCTCCAATGTATCCACATCGGCTGGGCCAGTGGCGATTGTAATCCGGCCCCCGGTGGGGCCTCCTTTGTAATCTGAGCCCCCAATGGGGTGGGGAAGAGCACTAGCGATCCATTGCGAGCAAACTCGTCGGAAATGTGGAGAGCGATGGGCGGTTTGCGCTCGCCTGAAGTAGAGCTCACGCGACGGTTCTGCCCGCCACCCCGGGGACGGGTCTCGGCTTGCTGACTGGGTTTGGGGTGAGCGGCATGAGTAGGGCAATCAGCGGTGAAATCCCCCATCTTCCCGCATGTGAGGCATGCTCCTCTTTGGAAACATTTGGCTCTGTCCGAAACAGGAGCTGTTGCTTTCTGAGGCGGAGGGGCGGTACGGTCTGGTTGTGGACCTGTCTCTTTAGCTCTGCGCCTGGAGAGAGTGAGGGATTGCCGGCGGCTTTCCACTTCCTCCGCTAGTAGGACCCATTCCTCGAGGGCAGGTGGATCACGTTGCATGTAAGCCCAGTATAGGACTTCTGGGTGCAGGCCCTCACGGAAGTATTGCACTCGAGTAGCTTCACTCCAGTCAGTAATTCTGCTGACTAGGCGTTGGAATTAACCGGCGTATTCCCAGACCGATTGGTGCCTTGGCGCAATTGAAGAATGGCTGCCTTAGCCTTGTCACTTCTGAAGGGATCCTCAAACTGCTGTCTCGGGGCCCACATGAAACCATTTAAAGTTTGTATGGATCTGGCCCGTGAATCAAATTGCTGGATAATCCAATCTGCCGTCTCCCCTTGTAATAGTGAGGATACATACAGCACCTGGCTATCCTCAGTGGGGAACCACTGCCTCTGCTCTCTCATGAAGCTGTCAACTTGATGTAAAAAATAGGGTAACGCTTCCACAGCACCATCAAAAGTCACTCGTAAGTCTTTTAAGGATGCTTGAGGACGAGGCGGTGGGTACTGCCAATGCGGAGGGAAACCCCCCGGCCACCCTGGTGGGAATTGCGGCGGCGCCTGCAAGGTTGCTTGTGGCGGAGCCCACGGGGGTACTTGCGGGGGAGCCTGTGACGGCTCCTGTGGAGGGGCACTGGGTGGAGGGACACCTGGTCGCTGCAGCGGTGATGGCGGTGGTGGTCTTACCGGTTGTTCCCCTTGCCTCCATTCCCGGCATAGCGCATCCATTCGCTCTTGCATTTGGGCCATCTGGTGCTGTAGTTCACAGTTTTGGAGGCGCAAATGAGAAATTTCATCTGCCGGTCCGCTTCTGCGCAGACTTTGGGAAACTCCGAATTGGGTATTCCAATCCTCGGCCGCGTCTCTACCGTGCTGCCCCTGAGAGAGATTGAAAGGTGCGTTCCAGTCTCCAGCATCCTCTCCCTCAGAATCCCCCTCCCCGGGGTAGGCACAGATATCCTGGGTCAGGGCATAGTGAAAGATAGCTCGTTGACGATGAGCTAAGTGTCTAGGAAAATCTATAAAAGACCGGTCGGGAGAGAGCGAAAGCGAGTAGTCCTCCTCTCCAGTTCCAGGTCCTGAGCCAGGGTGGCCGCCATGTTCGGGACGATCTCGAGCACCCGGGCTGCAACCGACCCCACCAACCGGGCCTCGGCTCTGGCGACAGCCGCTCCTGATTTCGCCGCCTGAGCATTGGAGGTGTCTTGGAAAAGTTGCACAAACAGGGGAGTTAAAAATTGTTTTACCTCCTCCAGGTTGGTTAGTAATGGCATTATTTGTCTAGCCATGTTTGTGGCAGTGGAGCCAAAATCTGACAGTAGCAGTTTGTAAATCTGGGCTTCCGATGCTGACGGGGGTAGCTCCATGATGCGTAAGACAATCTTGGCGGCGGCATTACTTGCCTCGAACTGAATGCCTCCTGAGCCTTCAGCCATAGTGTCTCGTAAGAAAGGGCAGTCCAATAAATCCTCGAGAGCTGCGGTGCTCGTGATCCACTGTGTCATTAAGGAAGTTCCCTCTTGGGCGAGCAGGGTATGTTTCCCCGCATTCCCCTAGTAGCACCGGTAGTCAAGCGGCGGAACTGGTTTAGTAGGTAAGACCTGGTAGCCTTCCTTCGTTCCTCACGTTGGCGTCGGTCGACCTCCCTCTGGAGACTTCGGAACTGATCCTCAGCCTCTCCTTGCAGGAGCTGTCGGAGGATGTCTCGAGCGGTGGAGGTCGTTGGTGGACTTTCCCTTCGGTTGTCCTCTCCCAATGAGGAATCAGTGGAATCAGGTGCTGTTGCCATGCACCTTAGGAATGAGGAAACATTCACGTTCCTGACAGTAAAATACAAAAAACTAAAATAATAAAGCAAAAAAAAAAAAAAAAAGGACTTGAGTCCTAATGTAAGGTCTGGGTCCACCTGTCGAATCCCAAACAAGAGAACATCCAAACAGAGTTGTCTAAGAAGCCATTTATTTGGAAAGCATAAGGTGGAAAGCAGCAACTTACAGAAAAGAGAGGTGAGGACTCAAGTGAGGAAATGGCGGGAAGGTTGAATTCATATACATCAGAAAGGCACCGTTAGAAAGTAGGCTGACTCTGGTTCCCAGAGTCTCTGTAGAGATTACAGCTATCGGCCAGGATGCAGACCGTCATAACATTAGCAAAGCTACTTGTCCTTGACTCCAGCTGCGCTCCCAGCCCGGACCTCACAGGATTTCCAGCAAATTCCTAACTAATACAAATTCTTTTCCTGTGGTATCAGATTATTATTTAAGTTTTCTTATTTAAGTCCTCCGGCAGCAGCAATCAAAACATTTCCTAACCGGGCACAACCTATTCATGACTCTTTTGGGCAACAACTGGTGTCTCTAAAGTTTTGCAAATCAGCAAATCAGCAAAAAGTGGGTAAAGTGGCTCTTATCAAGCCTCTATCACTAACTATGTAGAATTTTGGCCAGCCTCAGATAAAAATTTCAGTTCTTCATAAACAATAGCTCACACTGACACACTAGTTATTCAGCTTTTATCTCCAGAAAGAACCATTCATCTGCAAAGCTGATAGAAGTTAGTATCTGCCCGCAGGCCAACTTCCTTATTATCATACATGTCTTGAATATTTGTTGGTGTCAGGGCATCCAGTCGGGCCACGGATAAGCAAGCCCCATCTCCTTCCCACCCCCCGTTCTCATTCCTTTGCTTGCCAGGCATTAGCGTTTCAATAGAGATCCACTGTGAGATCTCTGGCGCTGCGGAACAACGCCTGGGAGCCCGAGAGATCGCCCGGTCATTTGCTAGTCAATTTCACCAGGAGGTTTAGTAGTGGGCAATCACTGGCGAACACTTATTGAATCACTTCCTTATTGTATCCTTTCACATTCAAAACAACTCTGCTGCACCTTACCCTTTCATGTCCTACCATTGATGTAATCAATTTTATTGTAGGTTCCCTATAAAGATGACCAGTATTTCCCCCATCTGTATTCTGACCTTAAGTTTGTATAGATCTACTGAACCCGTTTGCTTTCTTAATAAAACTTTAAACTCTCTGCAACGTCTGGAGTGAAGTTTACTATTGCTGAAATGCAACGAGGTACTGAGGCCTGACAGTAGGTCAGAATCCCCTTAGCCTTCTTTTTTTATTTTTGTGTTAGTAAATAGTTAGTAGTAGTATGTCTGCACGATCCACACACTCACTTCTTACGGGAGAAGACCTCCGCCAGAGCGACGAACGGGGGACAACCTCCCTTATTGATTTTGACCTGGAAGCAGCGACCCTGGAGCAGCACCCGCCTGGGCTTACCGATTTTCCTGAGATGCCGACGTCCTTATTTACTCTAAAACGCTGGAAGAGCACGTTGCCCTGGTTAGGGAAGTGTTGCAACGTCTTAGAGACAATCAACTCTATGCTAAGGTGTCCAAATGTGAATTCCACCAAAAACAGTTGACTTTTCTGGGTTATATAATTTCGCATCAAGGACTGATGATGGACCTAGAAAAGATACAAGCCGTAACCAGTTGGGAACCACTCTCAACCCGTAAACAGGTTCAAAGATTTCTTGGGTTTGTGAATTTCTACAGGGGGTTCCTCCCCAACTTTGCTCAAGTCGCTCTGCCCATCACAGACCTCCTTAAGACTAAAGGAAAGGGGAGCGCTGCCGTCCTACCGTTGGCTAAAGTGAATTGGACCCCCCAATGCCAAACTGCTTTCGACAGTCTCAAGCGAATGTTCACCTCCGAACTGGTATTGAAATACCCTGATCCTGAACAGATGTTCGTAGTCCAGGTAGACGCTTCTGACGTAGCGATGGGGGGTGCATTGCTACAGCGAGGGGGGGATTGCCACCTGTATCCGTGCGCTTACTTCTCAAAGAAGTTCACGCAGTCTCAGCTCAATTGGCCGATCTGGGAAAAAGAGGCAGCCATGGTCAAGCATTCCCTCACGGTGTGAAAACAATTCTTAGAAGGTTCTACGGTCCCTTTTGAAGTGTGGCGTGATCACAGGAATCTGGAAGCATTAACGGGGGCTCACAAACTGTCCACTAAACAGGTACGAGGGCGGACTTCTTTGCTCAATTCTGCTTTGTATTAAAATACATGCCAGGAAAGCAAAACTTGCTGGCCGATGCTTTATCCTGACTGCCCCAATACCCTACCAAAATTGAATGCCCCACAGAGTCCCTCTTCACTCCAGCTCAGAGGAGTTCACTGCCCAGCTTGGCCGTGCAAACCCGGTCGCAGACCCGACTCCCATCACAGTCTCCATGGGGGGGGGGATCCTAAGCCCGACCCCATCAGTCAGACCGTCTACACCTCTTTCACCGGCTCTGGTTCCATCCCCCACACAGTCCCAAGATGCCAGTCCCGGAGTACAGCCGTCACCCCAACCCCCCCGGCATCGACGTCTAGTCCTGCGATGAAGCCTGCTTACGCAGTACCCTCTGCGCCGGACATGGGGGGACTGACCGATTCCTTTAAGGAATCCCTCCGTTGCAATTGCCAAGCTGAACTTTCTGCAAACACTCTGCCAACATCTCTGATTGAATGCGGGGGTTATTGGTTTAAAGACTCTAAGTTGTATGTACCTAAGGGACTGCGGAGGGAGGTTCTGCATTTGGTTCATGGAGCCAAAACTGCGGGACACTTTGGATTTCTTAAAACCTTACATCTGTTGAGGAGGCAATTTTGGTGGGTGGGCATGCATGATGTGGATTCATTCATCCGTAGTTGCCCAGTGTGTGCTGCTGCCAAAAGACCCCAAGGCAAGCCGCCTAGACTGTTACAACCTTTGGAAACCCCCTCTAGACCCTGGGAGGTAATCGCGATGGACTTTATGACTGATCTACCCCTCAGCGAAGGAAAAACTGTACTCTGGGTAATCACGGACCTGTTCTTGAAACAGGTGCATCTGATACCTTGCGCAGGTATCCCTTCCGCCCCAAAACTAGCCCACCTTTTTGTGACGCACGTCTTCCGCCTACATGGATTTCCGCGCAAGGTGGTCAGCGATCGCAGAAGTAGTTTTGTGGCTAAGTTTTGGAAAGCTTTCTTAAAATTGGTTGGGGTAGAACAAGGACTATCAACCGCCTTCCATCCCCAAACTGACGGGTGAATGCTGTGTTAGAATGCTACTTACGTTGTTACGTCAATTACCACCAAGATGATTGGGTAGAACTGTTGCCTTTTGCTGAGTATGCTTACAATAATGCTGTGCACCAGTCCACTGGGTTTAGCCCTTTTCAAGCTGTGTATGGACAAGACTTTGGCCCCGTTGGCCCTATTGACTTATCTGGGGAGGAGGGAGGTGGAGATGTGGCTGCCTGGGTGCATACGATTCAAACTACCTGCCCGTGGTTGATAAAAAATCTGGAACGTGCCAAACGCAAGTATGAAGCTCAGGCTGACAAACACCAGTCGCCAGGTAAAGAATACTGGGTGGGAGATGCGGTTTATCTGTCCACCAAGAACCTATGGTCAATCTGCCCGTGTGACAAACTCAGTGCCACGTTTGTGGGTCCATTCTCCATTTCCCGCATTATCAACCCAGTCACTGTGGAACTCTCACCCCCAAAGTCATTAAAAAGAATCCATCCCATGTTCCATGTCAGTCTGTTAAAACCACATGTTCCCTCCTCAGAGTGGCATCCCGAGTGGCCACCCAAAGTGCCTGTGATGGTGGGGGGGAGGAGCATTTTGAGGTTGCCAAAATCTTGGACTCGCATATCCATCGTGGATCCCTCCAATATCTGGTTTGTTGGAAGCACTTCAGTGCTGCTGAAGATGAATGGGTGCATTCACGCGATGTTTCCATCCCCCGTCTGGTCTGTGAGTTCCATGCTGCCTACCCACACAAGGCAGCACCCGAGTAGTGGTTGGGGGGGCCTTTGGGGGGCAGAATGTCAGGCCTAACCTGCACAGGAACTGCCAGGCAAGGTCTGACTGAAGATGTTATGCTTATTGCAGGTGCTGGCCAAGGTCAGTTGTAGCAACTGCCAACTTGTGTTTTGACTCTGGACTCTGTGTGAATCTTGCCTCAAGGGGAGGGAGGGTCTCATGGCATCCAATGCTTTTGATTTCATATATACCTTGTACCATGCTCTTAGTTCTCATTAGTGCCATCTTTCTTCTAGCTGCTGTAAACCTATGGATCTTCCAATAAATCAACTCTCTTTTGGACTACTTGTCTATGGATGTTGTTTATGGGATTGTCATGGGACAAGTGCTTACCACCTCCTTGCCCACGCAAGCCGAGCAGCAACAGAGAATTGGGACCAACGAACGGGCGGCGTCAGAACCATGTGGTGGATTTTACCGGGGACCGCTAACCGCTTGGTACGGAGAAGGGGAAGAGCGAAGCCGGGAGGTTGTTCCTAGAGAATGGTTGGAGGGACCCTCGATCACCCGCGCTCTGGTCACCCCTGCCGCCATCGCCACGGAGGAAGTTGCCCTGCTATGCAGACAGAACCAGACGTCTCTACAGAACTGGGACCTGCAGGCACAGCTGGACGCTCTGCAGAGGGACTTGGCTGCAGTTTTGGGGGCAGTGAGAGAGCTCAGATAGCCCTCGCAGCAACCCCGAGCGGGCTCACTGCCCACCGCGGAACCACCTGTCTGTATGGAGGCACCCTCACCCAGGCGCCCTACCGCCAGGGATCTGAAGGTGTCCTTCAACGGATCCAGCACTCAGCTACCCCACTTCCTACTCCAAGTGTCCGGGTTCATGAAGGATCAAGGGGAAACCTTTCCTTCGGAAGAAGCCCTGGTCAGATACGTGATCAGCCTACTGGAGAAGGAGGCGGTAGAATGGGCAGTAACGGCGACGGAGACTATGCCCAGGGTCTTGAAATCCCTGACGGAATTTATGTCTGCACTGCGATGCCGTTTTGAGGACCCCCACAGGGGGGAGAAGGCAAAGATTGCCATGTGTCATTTGAAGCAGGGGGCCCGCTCAGTAAGTGGGTACGCCCAGGACTTTCAATACCTATCCTGCAAGATAAGGGAATGGAGCGAGGCCACCAAGGTCCAGCACTTCCGTGAAGGACTGCATTGGGAAGTGCTGGATGGCTGTTTAACCCTGGGAGACCCAGAGTCGGTAAAGGACTGGATTAAATTGGTGACCTTGGTGGAGAATCGCAAGCTAACCCTCCAGTTCTCCAAGGATCGCCCGTCAAAGGTACCCCCCACGGCTCCCGCCAAAGGGGGCAATGCAGCGGAACCACAGCAAGATGGAAGGAACCAAGGGGCCTTCAGCCTGGACAGGGTGCGCCATTTCAGGGAAGGAGCATGTCTCCAGTGCGGGAGGATGGGTCATTTCGCGACGAAATGCTCCAGCGCATCGGCGGAGGGGTCAGGCAACCGAACGGCCCGAGAACAGGAGTCTACACCACCTCAGACCCTGGATCGAAAGAAAGCAGAGGGGACTACCAGCCGGCGCGGGACGGCAGCCCTGCAAGCGGAACCGGCATCTGGTCCAAACAGCCTTAGCCCTCAGGATCATTCCAGAGATCCCTCGCCAGCAATAAATGAGGATGGCCTTCTGTGAGACAGCCGGCACAGAGGGCACCCTCGGAAGAAACCAAACTGGCTCCAAGTAGGGTGACTGACCAGGGGGAAACGCTGCTGCTGCCTGTTGTGTTACGGAACCCCCAGGGAGGGGAACCTGTGGCTGTCGTTGCTATCCTGGACTCCGGGTGTTCCCGGACCTTGATTGATCAGGCTGTGGTAGAATGCCTGAAGGTCGGGACTCGAGAACTGGACCAGCCACTGCATTTCCATCAAATGGATGGGAGTGATCTTCGGGGGGCCTGGTCCATTTGAGCTCTCGCAAGGTGTTGTTGGGGGTGGGAGACCACTGGGAACAGATCCACTTCACGGTAGTGCCTAAGATCTCCTACCCGGTGTTTCTTGGTAGCAACTGGCTGGTGGGACACAACCCGGGCATCGACTGGGAACAGAGGCGGGTAGTGTTTGGGGCTCCCCAGTGCGAGAGACATGGCCAGGAGGATATGCCCTGAGGTGAAGGGGGGATGCTGCTACAATTAAGGCACACACGCTACCCCCAGAGTATAGTGACTTTGCGGAAGTGTTTGAGGGGATGGACTGTGACTTGTTACCCCCTCACCGCATGATGGACTGTGCCATAGAACTGCTTAAGGACATCAAGCCGCCCAAAGCCCGAGTTTATTCCATGAGCCCCAAAGAGAAAGTGGTGCTGCGGGAATTCCTTGACAAGAACTTGGCGCGGGGGTTCATATGGCCGTCCAAGGCCACTACAGGATCTACTATTTATAGGGGCTATCGTGTATCTGGATGATATTCTGATCTACTGCAGGGATCCCGAGGAACACCTGGATTTGGTGCGGGAGGTTTTGCGTCATTTAAGGGACAACCATTTGTATGCCAAGCTGTCAAAATGTGTGTTCAACCAGAGCCAGTTGTCTTTTCTCTGATATGTTGTGTCCTCCCAAGGTTTGATTATGGACCCCGAGAAGGTTCAGGTGGTCTGGGAGTGGGAACCCCCCAGAACTCGCAAGCAGGTCCAGCAGTTCTTGGGGTTCGTGAATTTTTATAGAGGTTTTATTCAGGACTTTTCCAAAATAGCCTTACCAATCACCAATCTCCTTAAAACCAAGGGGAAGGGGCAGGAGGCTACCTTTGCACAATACCAAGTGCCTTGGACTGTCCGGTGTCAGGCGGCATTTGAGACTCTGAAGAGGCGCTTTACCTCCGAGCCTGTTCTGGCTCACCCAGATTGTTCAAAGCCATTCACACTTCAAGTAGACGCCTCGGAGAAGGCAATGGGAGGTGCGCTCCTTCAGAGGGATGACCAAGGGGTGCTTAGACCCTGTGCCTATTTTTCAAGGAAATTCTCCGGTCTGGAGCTAAACTGGCCGATTGGGGAAAAGGAAGCCATGGCTATCAAGCATGCCCTTATGGTCTAGTGGCAGTTCCTGGAGGGGGCGGCTGAACCTTTTGAAGTCTGGACGGACCACCGGAATCTTGAGGCTATATTAGGTCAGCGGAAGCTATCGGCTAAACAGCTGCGCTGGGCAGACTTTTTCTCCAAGTTCTGTTTTAACATTAAACACATGCCCGGGAAGGAAAACTGCCTGGCCAACGGGCTGTCCCGGATGCCGCAATATGAATGTAGAGTCGAACGGCCGGTGGGGTCCCTTTTTACCCAGGAACACCTGGGCTTGACACCGGAGGGGGGTAGCGCAGGAGTTCTAACCCGAGCCCAAACCCACACAGCGGCGAGAGAGTCAGTCCCAGACTCCTCTCAGGTGAGGGCTGCCCCTGCCCCCCTTTCCCGGCGGTCCCGGGGGATCTTCCGGGCACGGGCACAGAGGAGGGGAGGGAGTCCTCTCAGTGAGAGAGGGGGGACAGGGCGGAGGAGCTGGTCCCAGTCTCCTCTCAGGAGTCGTCTGCCTCTACCCCCCCCCATCCTTGACAGTCCCGGAGAACCTCCCAGAGGCCGTCGGGAAAAGGTGAGGGGTGGCTCTTCAGTGGGAGTGGGGGGATGTCTCTCCCATCCCAGGTAACAGATGGGAATAGTGCCCACAAGGATAAACATTACATCCCCCTGGAGCTGGGGCGGGAGGTGTTGGAATGGAGCCACAGTTCCAAAACGGGGGGAGCATTTCGGGTTTGTGAAAACCTTGCACCTAGCAAGAAGGCAGTTCTGGTGGCCGGGGATGTGCCAGGACATCGATGTGTTCATTAAATCTTGTCCTGTATGTGTGATGAGCAAGCGCTTGATGGGAAAATCTCCTGGATTGTTAAAGCCCCTAGAGACTCCAGAGGCACCCTGGCGGGTGATCGGGATGGATTTCATAAGTTGGTGTCTTAAAGGAGCTGCAACCAACCGAAGTGAGCCATTGTCCCAGTTAGAGAAAAAATAAACAACAACCCCCCCCAAAAAAAAAACAAGAGGCGAAAAAAGGAAACAAGCTCACATGCCCATGACTGCGTTCTTTGTTTTGGTCGTTCATTAAGGGCTGCATTAACGGTATCACTGCCCTTAACGTGGAACCCTTTGTGCATTGCCCTTGGCGTGTGCCCTTGGCATGGCCTCTGGCTGCTACCTCTGGTGTTATGCTGGCATCCCGGGATATATGCCCCAGAGTGTCTCTGGACTGTCTTCAGCCTGCCTCCTCCCAACACTGAGAGGAGATGCTCGTGAGCAAGGAAATGAGTGGCCAGACACCTTTAGCAGGGAGAACAAATGCTTCACGATAGTGTGGGGAAGCCAAGCGCATGGGTCCTGGTCTTTCATTAGGGATAGTTGATATTGTACCCAGCTCATGAGTTTTTTACATGTTTTATACATGCTTTATTTCATGTATAGATTTTTCCTTTGCCTTTTTATCACGACTATGTTCAAGGCCAGTAACAATATTTAACAACCAGGCTATAAAACAATAAATCATATATATTTTTAAAAAAATCACTATACTCCTGAGAAATGAAAATAAAAAAAACAAAACATCCTCAGCATGCACGCAGAGGCCAGGAGAGATACGAACAAAGAGGTATCCCAAAGGAGAAGGTTTCAGGACCTGAGGCCACTGCCAGAAAGCCCCTTTCCCACAGAAGAATAAAGAGCAGAGCCTTCTCCAAAGAGCTACCTGGTTCTGTCCACTCCTCAGGGAGGAGATGAGGCTTTAGATATCCTGGTCTTGAGCTGTGTACGGTCTGGAAACAAACTAGAAACCAATCAAGAGGGAGCCTATCAGAGTGCAGTGATCTGAGCTGCAAGTTTCAATTAGGACTCTTGCAGCTTCATTTCGAACCCTCTACGACGGCAGCAGCTTTACATAGAGTGTGTTAGAGAGATCTAATTTGGGTGCCACCGAAGCATGATAGGACATCTCTCTCACTTGGGCAATCCAAGGGGCAAGGGCAGGCTCACTTTCAGATACGTCTGTGAAACTTACATCCTGTTCTAGTACTGATGGTCATAACTAAAAGGGCCCCCAGTTAAGAACTACCTCCTTGTCCATGCAAAGTTCTGCTGATTCTCTCCTGGCTGGGCAACTTTTAAAAAGCTGGGTTACGTGTTGAAGTTCTGTGGGCTGCGTGAACTGATGAGCTGTTTTGAGATGATGTATTCTTGTCCCTCACATTCCAGCTACTGCCTAGCGGCACAAAAACACCCAACTTTTTAAACTTAATGGACACACTTTCATAGCCTTGAGAACTTCAAGGCAGTTTGGCTTGAAAGAAGAGTATAACAATACTGAGCTAAAGACCCCCTGCCCCCCAGGTCCCATTTCCCACCACCACAGTGCTACATCACTTCTACTAAAAGTGTAGGATAGCTCTAGAAATCACCAGAGACTCAATGGTTTACCATACAGTAATGATTTCTAGAGCGACCCTATGCCATTTTGGGGTTTTTAACCAGAAGTGACATAGCACTGCAGCCAGTGTCATGACCCCCCAAAGTCCCTGCCCACGAACTTTCAGTCTGTTGCCAGGCATCCAGGTGAGGCCTCCAGATCTTATGGAATTACAGCTGATCTCCAGACTACAGAGACTAGATCCCCTGGAGAAAATGGCTGCTTTGGAGGGAGTCCACTCTATGGCATTGTATCCTGCTGAGACCCCTCCTCAGGCTCCTCTCCCAAATCTCCAGGAATTTCCCAGCCCTGAGTTGGCAACCTTATATGGGAGTGAGCTGCTGTACTGCTTGCACTGAGACTTTCTTGCTAAGCACCACACTGCCCATGTATGTCATACATCTGGCAAAATAGACTGTTGTTGGCACAGTGGCATTGGTGGCCACTGGTATTGCTGGAAAAACTGGCATGCCCTAAGCCAGGAAGCTGGGCTAAGGCACCACCATGTGTGTCAGTTCCTGTACACTTTGACAGAAAAATGCTTTGCAGGTTCAGGCCATCCCTTAATGATTGGAATGGGCCACTGAGATGCTCCACTCGTGGTCTGCTTCTAGGCAACTGCATCTGCCTGTTGCTGAGAATTCAGCATTCTGCAGCCAGAGATGCCTCTGAAGGTTTCACATTACATTTTCTAAACTTTTTTTTAAGTATTCAGAAATATATAGCTGGTGTCAAGTAGCAGTGACACCTTGGAAAGCTTGGAAGCTAGAAACCTAAAAAAAGGAAAAGCAAAGAAGCATCTCAGAGTTGCAAAAGAGACACCTTGTGCTTGTGGGCAAGTGTGACGCTCTGGGACCTGGCCCTCTTCAAGGAGCTCCTTTCCTTTCCCTCTCCCCTGTGCCACACAGGGTCAAAATTATTGTTGCCAACCTCCAGGTGGTGGCTGGAGATCTCCTGCTATTACAACTGATGTCCAGCCAATAGAGATCAGTTCACCTGGAGAAAATGGCCGCTTTGGCAACTGGACTCTATGGCATCAAAGTCCCTCCCCAAACCCCGCCCTCCTCAGGCTCCACCCCAAAAACCTCCCCCCAGTGGCAAAGAGGGACCTGGCAACCCTAGCCAAAATACACGATACACCTGACATGTGTCAGGTCATAGAGGGGCGACTGGACTTGCAGTCAGATGTGCATTGGGGGATCTTACCTTAAAAAGCACTCATTCTTTCCATGCTGTGAGGGAGGAGAAGGGTGGCATAGGGGATTTTTGCCCCTTTTCTCTAGCTCCACAAGTCCTTCCTAGAGCACACAGAGCCAGAGAAAGGGGGTGAAAAGCCCTCTTGAGGCCCTTTCAACTGGCAAAAGCAGGGTGGAAGGGAAACTGCAAACTCCTGGCCCGTGAACGCACTAGCAACTTACCTCGTCCAGAACACAAGAATCCAACTCAACTTTAAATTTCTGTACCCACCGCGCTGCTTTTCTTTGCTGCATGTGATAAGCCAGGATCAACGGGCTCCCACACATGCCCAGTTGGCGCTGGAAGAAAGAGGACAGTGATTGGTCCAGCGTCCCTTAGGGAGGTGGGAGGAGTGAGGTGGTTGGCTGGCAGCAGGAAGTGGGCTGGCAGCAGGAAGTGGATTCAACACTGATTGCATGTTCCCACTGTAAGGCTCCCGGTGAGGAAGACGCTTCATTTTTTTACTTCGCCATATAAGCGGATCCTCTTACCGCGGAGAAATTGCGCTCTGATGACGCTTCGGAGAACCTTTGAACAGAGGAAGTGGGAACATACAAGGAAAGCCCGCAGAAGTTGGCGCCGCAAACGCCCAGAGAGACATGGCCGTGGTCTGCCCTTGCACCACTCCCTTGCAGCACTGAGAAAACGAGCACTGTTTCAAGTGAGTTCCCTGACTGTGAGTCAGATGGCACACCCATGAGCTGACACGTGCCATGCATACCTTGAACACATGAAGCTGCCTTACACTGAATAAGACCGTTGGTCCATCAAAGTCAGTTCTGTCTACTCAGACCGGCAGAGGCTCTCCAGGGTCTCAGGTAGAGGTCTTTCACATCACCTACTTGCCTAGTCCCTTTAACTGGAGATGCCGGGGATTGAACTTGGGACCTCCTGAATGCCAAGCAGATGCTCTACTACTGAGCCACAGCCCTTCCCCTCTGGCCCATTGATTCTCTACAGGAAAGGAAGAGAGAAACATCTCCCTGGCCTTTTATGCTTGGCTGTTTCCCTCACGGTCACCCCTGCAATGACTTTTCATTATGCGTGCCGTTTCTGACCGTCAGAGGTCACCTCTCTCTCCCCCTGCGTTTCCCCACATTTTGCCCGTGTTTTCAGAGACCTGTTTTATCCCAAATTTGAAAACATGGGCTAAATGTGAGGATATACAAAGGGAGAGTGAGGTGACCTCTGACGGTTGGAAACAGCATGCATAAACAACACAAAGACCCATAGTTGTGTGAGCACTTGTCCCAAGACAATCCCATAAACAACATCCACAGACAAGTAGTCCAAAAGAGAGTTGATTTATTGGAAGATCCATAGGTTTACAGCAGCTAGAAGCAAGATGGCACTAATGAGAACTAAAGGCCTGGTGCAGGGCATATATGAAAGGGCATAGAACAAATCAGAAGCATTGGAGGCTATGATAACCCCCCTCCCCTTGAGGCAAAAGTTTCACAGAGTTTCACAGAGTCCAGAGTCAAAACACATAGTTGGCAGTTGTTCCAGCCGACCTTGGAACAGCACCTGGAGAAAGCACAACATCCTCAGTCAGACCATGCCTGGCATTTCCTGCACAGGCTAGGCCTAACAAGTTGTCGGAGGGGTGACCATGAGGGAATGTCAGGCATGGTCTGAGTAAGGAATGTTGTGGTTTCTCCAGGTGCTGGCCTTGGCCGGCTCTGTGTCCTGTAAACATCGTGTTTAGACTGCTCACTGTGGGAATGCTAATAGCTCCCTGACAGCTCCGGGGAGGCGGGTTGCCATGGTATCCAGATCTACTCTGATTTGTCCTTTGCTCTACCATATATGCCCTGTACTGTACCCGTAGTTTTCACTAGTGTCCATCTGACTCCTGGCTTCTGCTACCAGTAGATTTTCTAATAAATCAACTTTCTTCAGACTGTCGGTCTGCTGGTGTTGTTTATGGGACTTTATCACAGGACTAGAGCTTACATTTGGACACTAGTCCAATCCTATACTTTCATCCCTGGCTGGAGCCCTGGAGGGATCGCCGGGATCTCAGGTTGGAGCTACGGACGTGCTCCCTGAGGACCTTCTCCCTGGCTGGAGCCCTGGAGGGATCGCCGGGAGCTCGAGTAAGAGCTTTGGACACGCTCCCCGAGGAATCTAACCTTCTGCGTGCTATCCTTGAGGAGGCACAGCGGACTCAAGCTGAGTCCAACCGGCTGACTGGGTTGGTCATGGATCAGTGGCATCGGCTGGCAGCAGCGGCCCCCTGGGAGAAGCCCCCCCCAGGGCAGCAGCCAATTCCGGGTCAACAGCTGGTACCTGGGCAACCAATACCTGGGCAGCAGCCGATACCTGGACAACTGCCACCAGCACTGCCCCCAGGACTGCCTTCCCAGCCAGGGGCCCCATTCCAACCAGTGGTACCGGTCGTACCTTGGCAGCAGCCCCGACTACGAGTGACTTTCGATGGCTCCACGGAATCGCTACCCTGTTTTCTACACCAAGTGGACAGCTGTATGAGAGAACAGGGGAATACCTTCCCTACAGAAGATAGCTGGGTAAGGTTCGTCTCTTCTCTCCTGACTGGGAGGGCTGCAGAGTGGATGACCCTGCAGTTTGACACCCAGGCCCGATCTGTCCGCTCTCTCAACGAGTTTATGCGAACATTAAGACGGCGTTTCAAGGACCCGTTCGAGGGGGAGAAGGCTAAGGCTGCCCTTCTACAATTCCGTCAAGGATCTTGTTCGGTCAGGGAGTTTGCTGATTAGTTTCAAAGACTCGCTAGTAAAATCGTTGATTGGATGGAGGCTACCCGGGTGCATTACTTTCGAAAAGCCTTGCACCCTGAGTTTTTGAACTGGGCCTACATGCAACGGGATCCAGCCACCCTGGAGGAGTGGATCCTGCTGGCGGAGAAAGTTGAAAGCCGCCACCAGTTCATTTCTCTTGCCCAATGTCGGGCCAAGGAGGGGGGAGGCCAGAAAAACCCTTCCAAGGCTGCCGCTCCTGCCCCACGGAGACCGGCTCAACCCTCGCAAGACCGAGCATCACGGTTTCAAAGGGAAGCCTGCCTCATTTGCGGTACCATGGGTCACTTTGCTGCAGCCTGCCCGCTGCGTTCGGAGCGGCCAGCTCCCACTCCCCGGCTGGAAGGGACACCTCGCGGGAGAGGAGGCTCTCGGAGAAGAGGTGCCGCGGCGGATCGTAGCATCGCTCCAGGACTGAAAGCGCCCCCACCCCTCCACATCGAAGAGACCTCTAACCAGTTTTCGCCAGCGGACCCGCCGGGGTCCCGGATTACAATTGCCCCAGGAGGGGACAGCTCTGCTTCCTCTGAGGAAGGAGGCCACTGGGACCCCCCTGCTCTGAACCTGGAGTCTCCCCTAGATCAACCAAAAAACAGACTGGGTCTGCGGTGAATGGAGCAACACCGCAGACCTCTGCAGATGCTTCTGCGACACCCAAGGCTCCCTTAATTGTGAGTGAGGTGGGAGAGATTGTATATGTGGATGTAGTGTTGCAACATTATAGAAAGGGTCCCCAGTTACAAGTTAAAGCCTCAATAGACTCTGGATGTGCCCGCTCTTTGATCAATGAGGCCACTTTTCAGGCACTGAAAGTTAAGTCAGTGCCTTTACCGGCACCTGTTCAGTTCGCCCAGATGGATGGCAGTGATTTCAAGGGTGGGCCAGTAGATCGTTGCACTCGAGGAGTGGCGATGGGAATAGGCCACCATTGGGAACAAATCGACTTTACTATAGCCCCAAATATTCGTTACGCTGTGGTGTTGGGAATAAATTGGCTCAGGGGACACAGCCCCTCCATTGACTGGGAGGTCGAGACTTTAACATTTTCCAACCCACTATGTGAACGGCACCGGTACAAAGTAGCTGTTAAGACCGCAATCCAATCAACTCCTGCCTTGGCTTCAGACACCTCTAGTCCATCCCAGTTGCCCCCTGAGTATCAGAACTTTGCGGATGTCTTTAATGTGCAGGAATATGATGTACTAACCCTCCCCCCACTGCAGAACAGACTGTGCTATTGAGGTGGTGGGGGATGGGACACTGCCAAAAATCAAAATCTATCCCATGACCTCTACTGAAAGAAAAGTGCTCCGTGAATTCTTAGACAAGAATCTGGCTCGAGGTTTCATCCGACCCTCTACTGCACCTTATTTGGCCCCGGCTTTCTTTGTGCGTAAGAAAACTGGCGACTTACAGTTGTGCATTGACTTTCGAAAACTCAGTGCGGTTACCCAAACCAATGCCTACCCCATTCCTCTAATCTCGGATCTTCTGGGGCAACTAAAGGAGGGACACATTTTTACCAAATTAGACTTGGTCGAAGCCTATTACAGGATCAGGATTTGAGAAGGGGATGATCCCCTAACAGCCTTTTCCAGTTGCTTTGGAATGTTTGAATTTCTGGTGATGCCTTTTGGATTGAAAGGGGCTCCGGGGGTCTTCATGCAACTCATTAACGAGATCCTACATGATTTGCTGTTCAAGGGGGTGGTAGTTTACTTTGATGACATTCTTATTTACTCAAAAACCTTGGATGAACATGTCGCCCTGGTGAGGGAAGTGTTGCAACGTCTCAGAGACAATCAGCTCTATGCTAAGGTGTCCAAGTGCGAGTTCCACCAAAACCAGTTGACGTTCCTGGGCTATATAATTTCACACCAGGGGCTTACAATGGACCCAGAGAAGGTGCAAGCCATGATCAATTGGGAGCCACCCTCAACATGTAAACAGGTCCAAAGATTTCTCGGGTTCGCAAATTTCTACAGGGGGTTCCTCCCCAATTTCGCTCAGATTGGGTTGCCCATCACATACCTCCTTAAAACTAAGGGAAAGGGAAGCGCGGCCACCCTGCCTATGGCCAGAGTAAATTGGACACCCCCCCAATGTCAAACTGCTTTTGACAGCCTCAAACAACTGTTTACCTCCGAACTGGTTTTACAGCACCCTGATTGCGAACAAATGTTTGTAGTCCAAGTAGATGCTTCTGAGGTAGCAATGGGAGGGGCGCTGCTGCAACAAGGGGGGGAAGGCCAACTGCATCCATGCGCTTACTTCTCTAGGAAGTTCATGCAGTCTCAGCTCAATTGGCCGATCTGGGAAAAGGAGGCTGCCGCAGTTACACATGCCCTCACAGTGTGGAGACAGTTTTTAGAAGGATCTAAAGTCCCTTTTGAAGTTTGGAGCGATCATAAAAACTTGGAGCCATTAACGGGGGATCGCAAACTGTCCACGAAGCAAGTATGATGGGCGGACTTCTTTGCCCAATTCCGCTTTGTACTGAAATATGTGCTGGGGAAGCAAAACTTACTAGCCGATGCTTTATCTAGGCTTCCCCAATATCCTACCAAGGTTGAGAGCCCCACAAAGTCTCTCTTCACCCTGGCCCACAGATGTTTGCTGCCCACCCTGGCCATCCAAACCCTGTCGCAGACCCATCCGCTGCTGTCGACGGGGGGGGGGGGGAAGCCCAATGCCCGATCGCGCCAATCAAGCCATCCACCCCACTCCCCTTGGCTCCCTCACCAACACTGACTCCTCCTCCCATGCAGCCTTCCAGTGTGGGTCCCGAGGTGCGGGGGGCCGAACGCCCGGTCAAGCCATCCACCCTGCTCCCCTCAACAGCGCCGACCCCTCCTCCCTCCGAGACACCCGCCAGCACGGTTCCCGAAGTGCAGGAAGTGGAGGGGCTTTCTGATTGCTTCAAGGAAGCTCTCAGTCGCAGCTGCCAAGCAGAGCTCTCCTCCCAAACCCTCCCGGCTTCTCTGAATGAACGCGGAGGTTATTGGTACAAGAATTCTAAGTTGTATGTTCCTACCAAATTGCAGAGGGAGGTTTTGGTCTGGTTCATGGAGCTAAGACCACGGGACACTTTGGTTTCCTCAAAACGTTACATTTACTGAGGAGGCAGTTTTGGTGGGTGGGCATGCGGTCGGATATGGAGTCATTCATTCGCAGCTGCCTAGTGTGTGCTGCTGCCAAAAGATCCCAGGGCAAGCCACCCAGACTGTTGCAGCCCTTGGAAACCCCCACCAGACCTTGGGAAGTGATCGCAATGGACTTTATGACTGATCTACCCCTCAGTGAGGGGAAGACTGTACTTTGGGTAATCACAGATCTATTTTCAAAGCAGGTGCATCTTGTACCTTGCGCAGGTATTCCTTCCACCCCAACATTGGCCCGCCTCTTTGTGTCACATGTCTTTAAATTGCACAGTTTTCCGCGCAAGGTAGTGAGCAACCATGGGAGCACCTATGTGGCTAAATTCTAGAAAGCTTTTCTAAAGTTGGTAGGGGTGGAGCAGGGGATGTCAAGCGCTTTTCATCCCCAAACACATGGCCAAACGGAATGAGTAAACGCTGTGTTGGAATGTTACTTACGCTGTTATGTCAATTACCATCAGGATGATTGGGTAGGGTTCTTACCCTTTGCTGAATATGCCTACAATAATGCAGTGCACCAGTCCACTGGATTTAGCCCTTTTCAGGCCATATATGGATGAGAGTTTGGCCCCATTGGCCATTTCGATGTTTCAGGGGAGGAGGGAGGTGGCGATGTGGCTGAATGGGTGCACACGATTCAGACAACCTGGCCGTGGCTGATAAAGAATCTGGAATGAGCCAAACGTAAATATAAGGCTCAAGCTGACAAACACCGCTCACTGGGCAAAGAGTACAGGGTTGGGGATCTGGTTTATTTGTCCACCAAAAATCTACGATCCACCCGCCCGTGCAGCAAACTCAGTGCCAAGTACGTGGGTCCATTCCCCATCTCCCAGATTATCAACCCAGTGACTGTAGAACTCTCACTCCCTAAGTCTCTAAAGAGAATTCATCCCGTGTTTCCTGTTAGCCTATTGAAACCACACGTTCCCTCCCCGGAGTGGCATCCTACACCACAACCTGACGTGCCTGTGATGGTGGGGGGGGGGAGCAACATTTTGAAGTCGCAAAAATCCTGGACTCGCGTCTACACCATGGTACCCTCCAATATCTGGTTTGATGGAAGCACTTCAGTTCTGCTCAGGATGAGTGGGTGTGTTCTCACGATGTGTCCACCCCTCGCCTGGTCCACGAGTTCCATGCTGCCTATCCTCACAAACCGGCTCCTGGGAAATGGGGGGGGGCTTTGGGGGGGGCAGAATGTCAGGCATGGTCTGAGTAAGGAATGTTGTGGTTTCTCCAGGTGCTGGTTTTGGCCGGCTCTGTGTCCTGTAAACATCGTGTTTAGACTGCTCACTGTGGGAATGCTAATAGCTCCCTGACAGCTCCGGGGACGGGGGTTGCCATGGTATCCAGATCTACTCCGATTTGCCCTTTGCTCTACCATATATGCCCTGTACTGTACCCGTAGTTTTCACTAGTGTCCATCTGATTCCTGGCTTCTGCTACCTGTAGATTTTCTAATAAATCAACTTTCTTCAGACTGTCGGTCTGCTGGTGTTGTTTATGGGATTATCACGGAACTAGAGCTTACAGGGAAACAGCCATGCATAAAAGGTTCCTGTGTGTTTGGGCAGCCTTGCTTCTATCCACTTACAAGGAATGAAGGGGGCGAAATAGATCACCTGGTTCATAATAACACAAAGGCTTCAGGGGATAATCACAGGTGTGAAATGTTGCTTATTTTTAACCATATTTGTCACCCCACATGTGCACTGTGAAGTGATGTTAGATGATTGCTAATTTCCCAGTTCTCCTGGGCTGCCTTTATTCAAAGTGCATAGTGGTTGTTAATTTGGTCTTAATCATGCCTCTTTCCACCAACAGCTGGGTGAAGAATGAAGGGGGAAAACACTGGGTGTGAGGAATCAGAACAATGATGTTCATGGTGTGACAGCTAGATTCAAATCCATTTAGTAGCATCTTAGAGGCCAATAGGGTTGCCAACCTCCAGCTGGAGATCTCCTGCTATTACAACTGATCTCCAGCAGTTAGAGATCAGTTCACCTGGAGAAAATGGCCACTTTGGCTATTGGACTCTATGTCATTGAAGTCCCTCCCCAAACCCCACGCTCCGCAGGCTCCACTCCAAAAACCTCCCACCGGTGGCAAAGACGGACATGGCAACCCTAGAGGCTAACAAGATTTACAGAACATGAGCTTCCAAGAAGCTCTCATGATGGCATGATTACCTCCATCACCACCAAAGAAGGAGAATGTTCCATGATGAGAGGGGATACTGCTAAGGGGTAGATAATGGGGCAGGGGTGGAACTCAGACAGTGTCTGAGCGAAGAGATACAACATGCCACAGGCAAAGGCAACACTTGGGATGTAGTCCTTGATACGAAGATGGGATGTTGCAAGCATGTTCTCATTTTCATCTGGGAAGGATGTGGAATTACGTTTTCAAAACTCTTTTGGGTAGCTCTCAAGCTCCTGCAGGCTAGGATGTGTGGGAAGGGTTTCTGTAGTTGCTTTATTGCACTTTTATAGCAGTTTGCAAATGGCAATCCTGAGGGAGGCAGCAGAGAAAAAAACGCACACATTTCATTTTAGATAGTCTGCTACACTCCTTTGTAGGATTCAAATCAGGTTGGCTTTTCAGTTAAGCAGAGAGGTGTCTGCTGGTACATAGTCCTCACAACACATTAGAAGGAACTTAAACCAGTTCACAGCCAGGAGGAACTTAAAGCAGCCTGGAAACATGAAGAGCAGACCAGCTGGATCAGACTAGAATACTGCTTTGCACAACCGGTTGCCTCTCGGAAGCCCGCAGGCAGATGCCCCTCCCTTGTTGTTTGTGCCCGGTTGCTGCCCTTCGGAGGGCCTCTGAATGTGGACATTGCATGGCAAGCAGGCATGGATACATCTTGCTTCCACAGCTTGGTGGAATGCTGTTCTAAAGCCATGTTGGGGCTTATCTAAGTGAGCCACCTAGAGGCTGCTGAAAAGGACCAGCAGGCAGCCATTTAAAGCGTGCTAAAGGCTTGTGCTGGCATTTTGAAGACAGATGGCAGAGGCAGCAGCCGTACAGGTCCAGCAGATGTTGTGCACACCAGGACTGCCATGTGGGCACCCGTGGGGTCCTTCCCTTTCATGGTCCAAACTGAACTGAACCCAGAAACAACATTATTAATGTTTTAATTCCAACACAGCGTTTACTCATTACGTTTGGCCATCTGTTTGGGGATGAAAAGCGCTTGACACCCCCTGCTCCACTCCTACCAACTTTAGAAAAGCTTTCTAGAATTTATGCTGGGTAATGTACTCCATATAATTTGTGAAACTACCTGCTTTCCCTGCAGCCTATTCTGCAAGGTAGGGCTGTTGAATTAAAAAAAATTCGGTATAGTTCAGATTCGGCTGAATTCGGCCCGTTTAGATTCGGGATATGCCGAAGTCCGAACTCCCCCGCTTCGGGTCCGTGCAATTCGGCAGGAATTCAAGGTTCGGGAAAAAAATTTGGCTGAATAAAGCCATTAAAAACACAACCACACCTTTCTGCGGCTCTGGGGGGGCATTTTTGGGGTAGAGGTCCCAAACCTTGAGGGGAGCTTCAAAGGACGCTTCTTGAAAGACCCCCCAAGTTTTGTAAAGATTGGGTCGGGGGGGCTGAGATATGGGCCCTGAAAGGGGTCTCCCCCACCCTTAATGTGCATCTCTGAGCAGAGCTTGCCGCCCAAGCACAAAGCTCCCAGCTCCGACAAACAGCTGATAAGTTTGCAAAGCATTGCAACACAACTGCAAGCAACACGACTGCAAAAGCAACACAACCTTGTAAGCAACACCTTTGCAACTGTGCAAAGCAACACCAGACACCTGGGAGTTTGCAAACCATGGAAAGAGACAGAGGCAGCTAGCTATGCATAATGAGCAGGGGTGGAATTTCCCCTTTTGCATGGGACTCCAAATGCATTCTTTAAGTCACCATTTGAAAACAAGTTTTGAACAAGCATCCAAATAGACCTAACTGATCTTATGAATGAGGGAAAACCTGAAGACACACAACTGAAACCCCCTCCTCAAACCAGAGAGAGAGAGACTCGAGGGGGAACACACACCCCAGGCAGAACCAGCAAAAGCCCCCTTTAGCTTCCCCCCCACCCACAGAAACTGCTCCCTCCCCACACACACACAGACTCTGCTCCCCCCCACACACACACACACAGGAGAAAAATTATAGATTAAAGCCCCCAAAGGGGTCTTACTGTGGCTGTCTTCTGTTCCAGCAGGAGGGGCTGGGAGGAGGACTGGGTAATCCAAGACGTTTCCATTTAGGCTTTTTTTTTGCTCTGGAGGAGATGCCTACAGGATCCCATTCATCCCAATAGGGAAAAGGGGAGAGGGGAAAGCCCATATCTCGGGACCCCCTGACCCAATGTTTACAAAACTTGGGTGGTCTCTTAAGAAGGCTTGTCTGAAGCTCCGCTCAAAGTTTGGGATCTGCACCCCCAAAAATGCGCCCCCTGCAGCCACGGAAAGAGAAAAGGGGGGAGCCGATATTTCTGCCCCCACTGAACCCATATTTACAAAACTTGGGTGGTATCTTAAGAAGGATTGTCTGAAGTTATGCTGAAAGTTTGGGGGCTGTATCCCCAAAAAAGCGCCCCCTGCAGCCACGGAAATGGGAAAGGGGGAGGGAAAAGGGGTGGAGCCCATATCTCGAGACCCCCTGACCCAATGTTTACAAAACATGGGGGGTATCTTAAGAAGGCTCATCTGAAGCTCCACTGAAAGTTTGGGGTCTGTACCCCCAAAAATGCGCCCCCTGCAGCCATGGAAAGAAAAAAGGGGGGAGCCCATATCTCGGGACCCCCTGACCCAATGTTTACAAAACTTGGGTGGTCTCTTAAGAAGGCTTGTCTGAATCTCTGCTGAAAGTTTTGTGTCTGTACCCCAAAAAATACGCTCCCTGTAGCCACAGAAAGGAGCGAATGTGCACAAGCACCCCCCCACACACACACACACGAAGATTTCCCTCTCTCTCTCTCTTTCCCCGGCTGGGCCGCACATCAGCTGATTCCTCCAGTACTCAATCCTGACTGATTGGCCAGAAGAAGACCCAGCTTGGCCACCGATTGTCCGGGGGAGGAGAATGCTGCTTACTGACGGTTATGCTGCTTACTGACGGCCGAATTTGCCGGATTTATTCGTGAACTCCCGAACTCGCTGAATTCGGCCTCCCCGGTTGCCCGCCATTTTTGAGTTCGGTTCGTCCCGAACTAAAAACCACCGAATCAGGGGAAATTCGGCTGTTTTTCAGTTCGGGCCGAACCGAATCAACAGCCCTACTGCAAGGCTTCTATCTGTCTGCAATTTAGCAGGAAGAATCTCCTCGATGAGTGCTATAATCACTGAGAATGTAATCCCTGTTGGATGGGGAGAATGAAAACAAATAGATCAATAATTAATAGAATAAAACCGAATTTTTTTTTTTTTTTTTTTAAGCAAGTGAACATTAAAAGAAAAGATATCTTGGGAAGAGGCTATCTGGACTGGCTCTCTCCTTCTCAACATGCAACACTCCAGCTTCATGGTCATGGAGGAAGATTTCCAGATCCAGGTCTTCTACAGCCCCACCCCATGGCTCTTCTTCTTCTGGCCTTTGCAAGGGGTGGGCTACACCACTCACAAAGCTGTGGGAAATTGCAGGTTGGGGAATTCTTGGGGCTAGATCCTGGGAAGGGCAGGGACCTCAGTGGGGTACAATGCCATAGAGTATACCCTCCAAAGCAGCCATTTTGCCAGGGGAGCTGCCCTCTATATTCTGAAGTTTTCATAATTCTGGGAGATCTCCAGGCTCCACTTGGGGGCTGGGCAACCCAGGTCCCCACACCCTCCTCCTGGCAGCATCTCCAGGCAGGCATGATGCCCAGCCACCATGCTCCTGACATTCTGGAATGCGGCCTGAGCCCACAGCTAGGCACTGGGGCATCTTGGCTCATCCCTCAGCCAGTGGGCAGAGGCATCCTGCTCATGCACCCATGGGATGGAGGCCATTTTGAAGCAAAGTTTGGCAGGCCAACTCTCTCAAGTTTTTTTTTTTTTTAAAGGAAACACAAACTATTTACTTCAGCCAGGTTTTGGGAGTTACAACCATTTTCAAGTGCTGATCTAACTCCCCCCCCCCCCATTTATTGTTATGGCCATTGGCCAGCATAAAATAGCAAAGCAGTGCAAATACCTATATAACATTAGTAAAAATAACAATAAAAAGGGAAAATAAAAATACAGTAAAATAACCAAACATAAACTGATTAAATACATTACTAGATCTAACTTTCTTAATTTGTCTCATAGACATGCTTTTTAAATGAGTGCATGGAACAAAATAAGAGCTAGTGTGGTGCAGTGGTTAAGAGTGGTAGACTCTAATCTGGACAACTTGGTTTGAGTCCCTGCTCTGCCACATGAGCGGCAGTCTCTAATCTGGAGAACCGGGTTTGATTCCCCACTCCTCCACATGTAACCTGCTGGGTGCCCATGGACCAGTCACAGTTCTCTCCAATTTCTCTCAGCTCCACCTACCTCACAAGGTGCCTGTTGTGGAAAGGGGAAGGGAAGGTGATTATAAGCTGCTTTGAGACTCCTTTCAGTAGAGAAAAGTGGGGTCATAACAACCAACCTTCTTCTTCTATTTTATGATGTTTGCATGTGGTTCTAAGGATCAAAACACAAAGCAGTCAGTCCAAAATACCCAAAAGAGGACCTCTGCCACAATGTGCCTTTTCAACATCTCTGATTAAACAAGAGCCCAGTGCAGACTGTAAAACATCGCAGAAGTTTGTGTAGTTTCATGTGAATACGCTGCCAACTTCACGGCGAGAGTACCATGCCCATCAGTCACAATCATTCCTGAGACGAGCCGTGGTGGAACCTGCCTTTCCACTGTCCCGATCTGAACAGCTGAGTTTCATTTCGAGCACTTCAGGTGAAACTGATTCTCCCCCAAGACATGACACTTTGCATGGGGTCCCCGCAGGGACGTGCAGCCATAATGCAACTGTGAGTTTCTAGCGACAGCTCCATTTAGAAAGGCTGCAGGTGCCCGATTTTAGTCAGGCTGCCCTGTCGGGAAGGGGCTCCTGCCTTCCCCCATGTTGTTTTTCTGACCTGAAATGGCCCCAGGAATCTCTTTTGCCCCATTGGCGGGGCCGCCTGTGTGAGCGTTCTGTGTATGTGCAGCCTCCCAAAACATCAAATAACACCTATACAGGTGTAAAGCCTCTGAAGCCCCTGCTTGATCGCACTGAATCAGCTCCATGAACATCTGATTTTCTGTTTGAGAATGAATCCTTGGGGGGAATGTAAGACCTGTTGCTTTATTTCCCCAATCAGCTGCAAAAATCCATTTTTAAAAAGTTGTATTGGCAGCAACCGGGTGGAGAAAATTTACATGTTCTGTATTGATCAATCAAGTTTTATTTCAATACAATATCAGCTCTGAGTAAAAATCAAAATTAAATTAAAATAATAAAATAAAATAAAATAAAATAATAAAAGTTGATGATTCTAGGAGGGATGATTTGAAGAAGAGGAAGAAAGATCTTCTATGGGGAAAGGTTTTCAATCAGCAGTTTATGAATCCCACTAGACCGGAGGCAGAATTTGGCTACTTGAGTGGTTATCTACCGAGAGGAGTCTGCTAAGAGAAGGGAAACTTTAGCTTCTTCCGTTCTCCCAGGAAAAGACAATATGTACTGCGATCTTATGTCATGGTAGAAGGGACATTGCAGCAGAATATGTTCTATTGTTTCCACTTTCTCTGTTTTGCATGGGCATAGTCGTTGGTGGAAGGGAGTACGGGGATACCCACCTTCCAGAAGAGCTGAAGGTAAGGCATTGAAACACGCAAGAGTAAAGACCCTTCACTATTTGGATACTTCCAGGAATCTAAGGTAGTCTTCAGGGTGGAAAGGTGTGATGTATTGCAAGATGGGTGAATATTTATGAATCTGAACCCTATCTGATTGAAGGGCATAGTCCAAGAGTCTCTGATTGTTTCCTTGGCTTTTTGGTGTCCTAATGGCAATATGGCTTGACATATTGTGTATTTGATGGGTCTTTGATTTTTTTTTTTTTTTACAAAGGCACTAAACCAAAGAATCGTTCCTAACCAGTTAGAAGTAAAGGGTTTCTTTGAACTGTGGGGCTGTGTTGTCACCTCATGTGGCTGGTGGAAGAATGGCACACAGGTCCAGGATGGAATGAGAAACAACTTCTCTCTTTACAGCATTGTTTCGTGAGTAGTACCAGAACAGTCCTGTAGAGAATAGTGGATTGTACCACCACTACAGCCCTTACCTGGATGGGCCAGGCTAGCCCAATCACAGCAGATCTTGGAAACTAAGCAGGGTCTGCCTTGGTTAGTACTTGGATGGGAGACCACCAGGGAAGTCCAAGGCTGCTATGCAAAGGCAGGCGGTGGCAAAAAAACCCTCTGAACGTCTCTTGCCTCGAAAACCCCATAAGGAGTCTCCATAAGTCGGCTGTGACTTAACGGCACTTTCCTCCACCACCGCAACTACTCCACGGCTGATGGTCTGAGGCCTGATTTCTTATTTCCTTTACAGCATGCAAACCCTTGCTGCCAGCTGGCAACAGCTCCTGCCTTTTGCTTTTTCGTGCTGTGTCTGCTCACAAAAGCAAAACAGATGTGTTCTGTGTTAGAACAGCTAGTTACATGCTTGCTTGGGGTGCACTTAGAATACGAACTTTGCTTCAAAGTTATTCATAGTCAGTTTCTAATGTGACCACAGAATGACAAAGCGTGCAAAAATAAATATACAAAACCAAATTACAATTAGGTAGCAATTAAATTAAGAGGAATTTGCCAAACGGCCGAGGAGCATGCCCAGAGGGTGAGGCATTAACGTATGCCTGAGGAGATGTGGGCTGAAGCCAATGCTCTGTTATGGGACTTCTGGAAGGTAAAACCCCATCTGCCAGGGCTAGTGTGCCAGTTATACTTGCCAGGAAGATGCCACTGAACACAGCTTCTCCGCGGCAAGGGAACTGTGAGCTGGCCACAGTGGTTCAAATTAGCCCCTGCCATCATGTTACAAATCTCAGCAGGAGCTGTCAGGAAAGGGAGAATATGGAGCTCTGAACTCAGGACACACAAGAGCCTGAACTTTAACCCATCAATCTGAATAACCCTGCTGTTGTATATGTATTGATTGGGTTAAAGGGAAACAATGTATGCCTGGCCGTGTGTGTGATTGAATCAAGGGAATGAAGCTCCTTGTAATTGCATCAGGGGAAACCCTGGGCAGCTTGGAGTTCCCCAAGGCTCCTGAACTGTATGCTCCCATTGGCTACTGGGTTTTTTTCCCCCAATCACGGTTGTGGGGGGAGTGGCCGCAGGTGGCCAAGCGGGCATATAAGCAGGGGTCTGGTCACTGTAGTTAGTTCTGTTCTGCCTGTTCTGAATAAAGCGTTTGCTGTTGGAACTCCGTCTCCGTTCTTCGTGTATCGCCCACGCAGTTTAACACCTGTTATTGAAAAGCATTTCTTTTTTTAAAAAAAACCTGTAAATATATAGACCAGTCCTTGTAACATGCAAAAAGTAAAAGTCTGAATTAAACCTTGCATTTTATCATAATAAGCAAGTTGTATTAGTAGAATAGAGAAGACTTGACTTGACTACAGATGACAGTTAAAGCAGAAAGTGCCAAAGCAGGATTGCAGCTGAACATCAAGAAGACAAAAGTAATGACTACTGAGGAATAAGCCACTTTGGGTCCCTGTGGGGGAGAAAGGGGGGTATAAATTAAGTAGATGTAGTTGGAAGTGGCTTGATGGCATTTAACACATATACACACACACATGAGAAACTGGAAAAAGACAACCTCTACCACAGTAAAATAGCTAGCACCTTACAGCGCATTGCTGAGAGGAATGCCTGTGCTGGGCTTAGGAGGCAACGCTGCTCCTAAGGAGCTGCTCCTAAGGAGATTTTGGCACCGCTGAAACCTCCACCCGGCGCAAAAAAACAGTGCAACCCTGTTGGGTAAAAAAAACGTGCAACCCTGTTGGGTAAAAAAACCATGCAATCCTGTTAGGTAGGTTGGTCTGAGCCAGTAGCCGCCATACTCACACAGGGATGTGTGAGTATGTATTTTTCAGCTTCCTGCTATTCAACAAAGCAACATCTGTGCCTCTTTTTTGGGTTAGGAACAGTAATCTCGGTGTGTGACCAAAAGGGCTGTCTTCATTAGTGAAGAGTGGTGTTCCAGAGGCACTAAGAGCTGAGGTATAGCAGCTCCGCCCGGCGCAAAAAACCCGTGCAACTCTCATAGAGTTGCACAGGAGATACACCATCTAAAAAGTTGCATGGGAGATACGCCACCTAAATTGTGGCAAAAAAAATTGTGGCCAAAAAAAGAGCCAAAACGGCTCAGGAGGCCGACTAATGTCAGCCCTACCCCCCCCCAGCCAGTGCTGTTATGCCCCAGGAACACCTCCCGGGGTGCCAGAACGCCTCCCAGGGCGCCACTGCTGCCTGTGCTGGTGGCCAAATGCTGGCGGAAGGTGCCAGAGGTGGCCGGGCCCAGTGCTGCTGTGGCCGTTGACTGGCAGCCTGGCCTGCACGCTGGCACTGGGGCCACTAACACCGGCGTGCACCTTCCGGCCGCCACCGTTGTGCCGCCGGCATTGTGGGCCCTTGTGCCAGTGGAGGCCTTTGTCGGCCTCCAATGGCCTTTGGGTCGGGCCGCTGGCGTGGCTCAGGTATGGGCTGTTAGAGGGTATAAGCTTTTGAGAGTCAACATTCTCTGTCACATTCTTTGAGTTGGAATGGAGATCCCTGATTCCTTATATCCCAGTCAGAAGGTGTGTTACAAAGAAGGAACTTAGGATGCAGAGGTACATTGTTCTCAGCTTGATTTTAGCAGAGGGGAAATGCTTGGTGGGCAGGAAATTGGCATCTGCAGTGAGATAAGTATCCTACATCCCCATTCAACCTGCAAGGAGGGGTTCCATTGTTCTGAACTTGTAAATGAACTTAAGTTCAGGAGTCACACGTTGGAATCTCCCTTTAAGCTTCTCTCTTTGAGGTCTGCCACTCTTAGGTCAGCGGTAGTATTATGTCCCTCCACTGTTTTTTGAGTGTTGTGGTTTTTAATGTCGGATTTATGTCCATTTATTCTTTTGTATAGGGACTGACCTGTTGTCTGATGTAGAGAGTGGAAGGACTTTGCTGGCATTTGATGGCATATATAATGATGGAGGATGAACAACTGAATGAACTTGAGATGGCATAGCTGGTGTTGTTAGGGCTGGTGATTGTGTTGTCAGAGATAATATGGGGACAGAGTTTGTATCTGGGTTTGCGGCAGGCCCTGGTCCCAGAGTCCGTGGTCCCGTGTGAGGAAGGGCATCGCTGTGGTTAGGAGGCTGCGTGTGGTCATGAAAGGTTCTGCCTCCTGGTGCTTGTGAGATGGTTTTATGAGATGGTTGGCCATTGTCTGCTCTGTGTCATGACCCTGGGATTCCTTGGAGGTCTCCCATCCAAATACTGACCAGGGTCAGGGGGTAAGAGATTAATAGGTAAAATCTATCAAACTTTATTTGCTTATCAAAATAAATAGTAATGTCTAAACTTAGGTATGATAGAAAAGTGACTGGGGGTGTGGGGGATAGATGTGAATTTCCTGCATTGTGCAAGGGGTTGGACTAGATGACCCTGGTGGTCCCTTCCAACTCTATGATTCTATGAAAGTAGCTCATGCTCAGGTTCTTTGGAAATGGACTATGCTTGTTTTATTTTCTAATGCTAAGTCTTACGCTGACATTATACTATCTGCTCTCTTCAGTTATAGGACTATTGATTGTAAGTAAGATATTCAAACTTTCTTTATGTTTTGGATGTTTTATATGGTTTACAAGTGTTATTGAATGATTTATTTTTAAAAATCATAACTGACAAGATAGCAATATGCAGAAACCTTCAGATCCGGCCATTTTTGCAGCACCCGGCTTTGAGTTCAAAGAGCTGTGAGGAATGAACCTCGGAAACAGAACCACCAGGGATGTTTAGCAGTCAACAGGGTTACACAGTGGTGGTTCCCATGAAGAGGGTTGCATGGATAGGATTGTCTTTTCGAAGTGTTGTGTACACTACTCACACTTCCGGCTCACTGGCATGTGAGAAACCAGGGCTTTCAAGAGATTCCATATTCGCAGCAGCAGATTGGCCATTAAGGCTACTGGGAAAATTCCCAGTGGGCCAATGGACCAGGGGGATACTCCCCCACCAGGGGCGCTCAAACCTGGGGGCTACCCCTGCCCAGCCCAAAGAGAGGGGTGGGCATGAGTTCCCACCACTGTGAGCTGGAGCTGCAAAAAAGGAGGTGCCTAGCATGGACCCAGCCTGTTGCTCGCTCCAGGCCTCACTGCATGCCCAGGCTCCACTGCAGCAAGGAATGCATGCCCAGCCCAGCCTTGCCTCATCCCAGTGAGGGACTCACCCCTGGCTAAGCCTGGCCTTGCTTTGGCAAGGGTCCTGCAGCTTAGCCAGGCACATACTGCTCATGGTTGGCTGGGCATGTGCTCTCCCTCCCTCCTTTGGGGTGTGTGGCAAGGGTGGACAGAAGGGCCCTTTTCCAGGACCTTGTTCCCTCCCCAGTGTGTTCTTGCCTGACTGCTTGCTCTTGGGCTGCAGGTGCCAGGCACAGGGACCAAGGTTCTGCGGGCATGCGGGCTATAAGATACTGCTGCTTTATTTATATTGTGGACTCTTTCTTTTCCTGAATTAAACCACATTTGTGTTGCAAAGACATCTTGCCTCTGTGTGCAAACCCATTAAAGGAACCCACAGGCCAGTCCTGGGTCCCCTCCCTTTGGCTCCTTTACAGGATAAAATTGGCTGTTGTTCATACTTCATGACCCCAAAGCCTTACCCTTCATCCCTTCCCATATTGGCTAGAAATGTTTCGGTGTCACCTGTATACAGCCGCTTGGTCCCCTCAGCTGCTTCCAGAACTCCAAAATCACTCGTTAGACCTCTGTATGTTCAATGTTAGAGGTGTCAAGTGGGAGTCTGTGAAACTCGTGGGGGGAATCCCTCTCCCCCATTGCTAAGTCTGCCAAGGCTGCCCCCTCAGTCCCTAATCTCTAGGTGGGTGTCAGCATCCTGCAGGTCTGGAGTAGTTGCCTCTAGGCCAGGGGTGGGGGGGATGCTGGCATCCGCCAACGGTAGGTGTGTTTTCTGCACATGCACAGAGCCTATTATCTTTCATTTGGGGGGGGATTTAACCCCCTCTCGTTGGGAGTTGGTCTGCCCCTATCTGTGGATTTAAGTATCCACAGGCAGGGGGCAGACTTGGGAATTAGATATATAGATGCATATTTTCTCCACCTTTTGATTCTATAACTCAGGGTCATGTAACACTTGAGCAAAACATGAAACATGAAGCACCAATCTGTGAAAGATTTAGCTCAGAGGAACTGTCTTTGAAGTAAGTCTTCTGCCTGAAATGCCCAAGAGACATTCCTACTTCCTTTTGAGGCTCTTTTATCTGTGCTGCTCACCGCAGCCCCTGTTGTAAGAAAACTTTGACTTGTACACCTTGTAAGGTTGGGAACTGGGCTCTGCTCTGACTTGTGTTACTACAGGCAGCTTTTAAGCATTTTGCTGGATCTGGTCCCCTTGCTGTTTTTTGAGGAGAAAAGATGACAAAGTGTTTTGAGGATTTGCAAACATGACAACAAAATTGTGAAACATTATTTTAAAATACTTACCTGAGGCTACCACAAATAAAAGTGAAATAACAAAAACAGTAGCATTTGAAATACCTATTCCAGGAAACTGATTTCATCTCAGCAGGTCAGGATAAATTGCAGATAAGAGAGTTTTTTTCTGAATTATGCATGTGCTTGATTAGCATGGCAAGGGCAGTAATTGTCTAAGAAAACAAATTCACAAACGTTTTGGCACACATAAATGGGCAAAACATTTTAAAGAAAAAAAGCAGCAATTTGAGTGTTATAACATTTCTTCAGATTGAGACAAATGGAGTCTGTGAGAAGAAAAACAAAGCTTTAGAAGAAAAACAAAGCTTTCAAAAGCTGCATGAACAATTTTTTCCGGCAACAGTTTTAGTGTGCACCATGCTGACTCCTGCAACCAGTTCAGCCCATAGTACTTGAGGTAGATGACCTTTGCTTCTTGGCAAGTCTCTGAAAACTGGAACTGGGAGGGCCACTATGGTTGCCATCCTCCAGGTACTAGCTGGGGATCTCCTGCTAATACAACTGATCTCCAGCTGATAAAGATCAGTTCACCTGAAGAAATTGGCTGCTTTGGCAATTGGACTCTATGGCATTAAAGTCCCTCCCCAAACCCTGCCCTCCTCAGGGTCCGCCCCAAAAACTTGCCGCCAGTGGTGAAGAGGGACCTGGCAACCCAAAGGCCCACAGAAGGATGAAAAATGAGAAAGATCAAAAAGTATGTATGGCCAAGCTCATTGCCCAACCCCCAATCACTTTTTATTTTATTTTACTTCTGTTGCGCACCGGAAGTGATGTTGATGCACTGCTGGCGACTGAGGCCAAGGTCTCAGTTTGCTGCCAGTAAGTCCCCCCGCCCTCCACTGGTTTCCTGGGGGATACTTGTGTGCCAAAACGTTTGGGTAAAGAGCCCAGTGGCGCAGAGTGGTAAGCTCCAGTACTGCAGTCAAAAGCTCTGCTCACTACCTGAGTTCGATCCCAACGGAAGTTGGTTCCAGGTAGCCAGCTCAAGGTCGACTCAGCCTTCCATCCTTCCGAGGTGGGTAAAATGAGGACCCAGCTTGCTGGGGGTAAAGGGAAGATGACTGGGGAAGGCACTGGCAAACCACCCAGCAAACAAAGTCTGCCTTGGAAAAGTCGGGATGTGACATCACAGGGATGCATGGGTCAGGAAGGACCCGGTGCTTGCACAGGGGACCTTTACCATTTGCTTGGCAACTCTACTCCTGCCGGCTAACCCACAGTTCATTACACAGTGTTCCCATTTGTCTGGTTATGGCAAACAATTGCCTGCCAATTGACCAGGCTGCCTGCCACCCCTCAGCTAATCGACGAGTGGAAGCAGGCCTGCTGAAGGGAGGAAGCAATCTATGTGTGTGTGGCACAATGATGTCACCTCCAGGTTTACCCTGGAAGCGCTGGGATCATGACAGAGACACTCTAGCATTTTCTCCCCTAAAACTCTATGGTTTCCATAGAGCAGGGGTGTCGGACCCATTAGTTACTAGGGCCAGATAGGACATAAATGACACTTTGTCAGTACCATCAAATTTAATGCCAGGTACTTGAGATACAAACTTTATAGAAGACGCAGGCAAAGCCAATTAATGATAGTGTTTTTTACCTTTTTTTAAACTTAAAATACAAACATGCTTAACACAATAAAACTCTTTACAGTATTTTCTTTTATTTAACAGTCTTTGATCATTGACACCTCGAGACTGGGTGGGGGTGGCTGCCTTGGTTGGCTAAGCTGCAGTGGACTTGCCAGCTCAGATCAGGAGTGGCGGGGGTTGGTTGCTGCAGCTGGCTCGCGGGCCAGATAAGAGCTCTCAAGGGGCTGGATCCAGCCCCCGGGCCTTATGTTTGACACCCCTGCCATAGAGTTTTTGGAGGACAGTGCTAGAGCATCCCACATGATGCCAGCACTTCTTGGGTGTAATGTATGCAGCAGAAAAGCAAGACTCATGTTGAGTCAATCATGGACTTGGGGGCATGGCTCCGGGTGGCTGGGATTGGCATATTGGCATGACAAGCAGGTTGTCATGCATTGACAGTTCAGTTCAGTTCTAGGTTGTTAATAAAGCGGTTGTTGTTGAAACTCCATCTCTGGTAGGTAGCCTGGCTAAAACCCAGCTGAAATCACAAGCAGTAGCTGGTAGGCAGCTTGGCTAGACCAGCTGAAGTCACTGGTGATACCACAAAAGGGAGATGCAACACAACGTGCTATGTCTACTCAGGGCCACCTTGAAGAATTCCATACATCAACCCCAGAGAGGTGGAAGAGCTATGAAACACAGCTCACATTCTACCTACAAGCTAATAAGATCACTGGCGTGATCTCAAAAGAGTGATGTTCCTCAGCTTGTGCGGAGCTGACACGTTTTAACTCGCACAAGAGCTACTGTCTCCCGCCAATTGGAAGAGACTCCACTCGATGCCGTGTTAGAGGCCTTAAGGAACCACTTCGCGCCCAAACCGTCTCAGATCTCCTGATGGCACGAATCAAGCCCCAGATGAGTCTGTCACAGCATACATTGCTGCCCTACGGAAGGCTGCCTGCTACTGCAACTTTGTCAACCTCAACACCATGCTCCGAAATCAGCTAGTCTGCAGCCTCAGCAACAAAAAGTCCAGAGACACCTCTTTGCTAAGAAAGGCATCACCTTCAACTCAGCTCTGGAGGAAGCCCTGGCAGCGGAGACGGCCAAAAAGTCTACTCGCAAGGTGCACCACCTCAATCAGCAGACTCCACCACCAACCCACAGCCCAGTTCCTGTCCATTGCAAGGCCTATAGCAAAGAGGAGGAGGTCCAAAAGATGTCTACCTGGGGGTCCAAGGGCACCAGCCTGAAGAACACAACAGGGAAGCAGTGCACTAGCTGCAGGGACCAGCATGATCACCAAATGTGCAGGTTCTGTGATGCTGTCGATCGTGTGGCAAGGCCAGCCGCATCACTAGAGCCTGTTGCTCCACAAAGTGAGGGGGCAACTGGAATGTTCCCACCAAGAGAGACAGTGATTTTCAGCCAACCCACTCCATAACTGCAGAGCACTACGGCAACCCAGAAGGGACAAGAGCACGGCGGGCCCCTCTGCAATGTTACATTCAAAGTGTAGAGCTGAATAAAATTCATGCAATGGAGAAGATCCATGTGACCGTCCAAATACTGGATGTCCTGCGTGAGATGGAGGTTGACTTGGGGTCTGCTCTCTCCATAGTCTCAGCCGAAATGATCAAACTACTGTGTGCCAACAGGAGAGCGCCTCACCTGCAACAGAGCAACCTCGTCCTCACAGACTTCCAGAAGAGACGGGTTCCGGTCAGAGGCATTGCCCGAGTCAGAGTCCGCTACAAACAGTTCTCCAGCAACCTGTGCCTCATAGTCATTGAGGGACAACATGCTAGCCTCCTGGGACTCGAGTGGTTCCAAGATCTAGGGATCCAAGTGACTGGAGTGCAGCAATCATAGCCCGAGGCTGTCTGGGAAGAATTTGAAAGTGTTTGGAAGGCGCCATTGGGCTGCTACATGGGCCTGCTAATCAGACTGCAGCTTGATCCAAGCATCGCGCCAATCCAGCTCAAGCCCCATCAGATCCCCTTTGCGCTCAAAGAGAAAATTGATGCTAAATTGCCCAAGGAGTCCTGGAGCCAGTGCCCAATGCAAAATGGGAGACACCCATTGTCACACCCTTGAAGCCCAACGGAGAGGTCAGAATATGTGCCGACTACAAGTGCACCATCAACAAAGCCCTCCAGCAGCACTCGTATCCGGTGCCCATTGTCAGCCACCTCCTAGCATCCCTGGCCAAGGGCAAAGTCTTCGCCAAGCTTGACCTTGCTCAAGCTTATCAACATCTACCGGTCGATGCAGAGTCCGCTGAAGCTCAAACCCTTGTCACCCACAAAGGGGCATTCCAGGTCAATTGCCTCCAGTACAGAATCAGCACAGCTCCAGACATTTTCCAAAACCTTATGGAAGACATCTTCAAAGGTGTGTGTGACAAAAGCATTCCTTTCTTTTTCAGTTAAAGAGCCCCCGCGTCTCCAGTTCCATGTAAAAGGGCAATGCATCTATAGTACAATTAAAGGGGCAATGCATTTTCAGTATGTGTAAAAACGAAGCTGCCAAATCTGGTCACAAGAAGCAAGAGAGTTAATTCTCCAAGTTCAAACCATTAGGTGTAATGGTGTTTAAAAGATGGATAAAGTACGCTTCTTTTGGCCTTAACAGTTTCTCAGTGTCCCGTCTGTCTGTAAGCACTTGTTAATCCTGAAAGTCCAAAAGCCACATCAAGAGACAGATAGTCCAAAAGAGTTGGTTTATTGGTAACAGGTATGCAGAGCTTAGAAATCAAAAGGCAGGAACGAAGGGGGATTGGGGAGCACTCGGTTATATGGAGAATTACAGACACAGTACAGTCATATCATGATAATACAGGCAGTTGGAGGTACCAGGCTCCCATGGGCTTCAGACCCTGGGAAGGAAGGCAAAGCAAAGCCAGCTGGCGGCTGCACTGATAAACGGTCTTGAAGCCAGATTCGAAACAAGGAATGCAAAGTCAACCTGACATTCTGCTCCCCTAAAGGCCTCCTCCCACCTCGGGGGGCTGGCTTGTCGGGGTAGGCGTGATGGAATGCGTGCACCAGTCGGGGGGCGGAGACATCACGGGAGTGTACCCACTCGTCATAGGCAGGAGGGAAGTGCTTCCAGCGAACAAGATACTGGAGAGAACCATGATGCAAACGGGAGTCTAGGACCTTAGCGACTTCAAACTGTTCCTCCCCCCCCCCACCATCACCGGCTGCTCAGGAGGCAGGTCGGGATGCCAGTCCGGGGCGGCAACGTGAGGCTTAAGGAGGCTCACATGGAATACAGGATGGATGCACCTCAAAGTTTTAGGGAGGGTTAGTTCCACGGTTACTGGGTTAATTATCCGAGCAATAGGATAAGGACCCACTGAACTTGGCACTGAGTTTTCCGCATGGACGGGTAGACCATAGATTCTTAGTGGAAAGGTAAACCAAATCTCCAACGTTAAAGTCCTGGCTGGGGGAGCGGTGCTTATCCGCTTGAGTCTTGTATTTTCATTTGGCCCTTTCCAAATTTTTGATCAGCCAGGGCCAGGTGGTATGGATAGCCTGAACCCAAGACGCCACATCTTCACCCCCCTCCTCCCCAGAAACAGCGATTTGGCCAATGGGACTGAAGTCTTGACCATACACAGCATAGAAAGGACTGTAACCAGTTGACTGATGAACAGCATTGTTATAAGCGTATTCAGCAAAAGGTAACAAGTCAACCCAATCATCCTGATGGTAATTGACATAACAACATAAATAACATTCCAAAACAGCATTGACACGTTCCGTTTGCCCATCCGTCTGGGGATGGAACGCACTAGACAATCCCTGCTCCACCCCCACCAACTTGAGAAAAGCTTTCCAAAATTTGGCAACATAACTACTTCTGCGGTCGGAGATTACTTTATGCGGAAAGGAATGTAAACGGAAAACATGTGACACGAAGAGGTGGGCCAACTTTGGGGCAGAGGGTATACCTGCGCATGGAACGAGATGTACCTGCTTGGAAAACAAGTCCGTAATCACCCAAAGGACTGTCTTACCCTCGCTGAGAGGGAGATCTGTCATAAAATCCATAGCAATCACTTCCCAGGGCTTGGTTGGAATTTCAAGTGGTTGCAAAAGTCCGGGGGGCTTACCCTGGGACCGTTTGACAGTGGCGCAGATGGGGCAGCTGCAGACGAAAGAGTCCACGTCGGCACGCATGCCCGCCCACCAAAACTGCCTGCGCAGTAAGTGGAGGGTTTTCAGAAATCCAAAGTGTCCCACAGTTTTGGCTCCATGGGCTAATTGCAGGACCTCTTTCCGTAGCACTTTGGGTACATAGAGTTTAGAGTCTTTGTACCAGCAATCACCTCATTCTAGCAAGGAAGGGGGAAGTGTCTGAGCTGTGCGTTCAGCCAGACATTGGGTACGAAGAGAGTCCAGGAAGGAATCGGGCAGATCCACTCCGGCTGTGGAGGGGGGTGGAGTAGGGCTAGAAGGCAGTGTTGGTGGGGCGCATTGTACAACCGGCCGAGTTGGAGCTTTTGGCGCAGGAGGCGCAGTTGGGACTGGTGAGGGAGTCGGGCTGAGCGGTGGTACAAGCGACCCCTCCCCCTTGGGAGCGGTGACATCCGCTGGTTGGGATGGGGACTGGATTAGAGTTTGAGACTGGGTTTGCACTGCCAAGGTAGGCAAGGCACCCCTTTGTGCTGGGGTGAATAAGGAGACCGTAGGGCGGTCGACTTTCACCGGATACTGGGGCAGTCTGGAAAGAGTGTCTGCTAGTACGTTTAGCTTTCCAGGCACATGTTTGAGCACAAAACGAAATTGAACAAAGAAGTCAGCCCAACGCTGCTGTTTCGCGGACAACTTGTGGGCCCCCGTAAGGGCTTCCAAATTTTTGTGATCTGTCCAGACTTCAAAGGGGACCCTGGAACCTTCCAGAAATTGCCTCCACGTAGTGAGGGCATGGTGGATGGCGGCAGCTTCCTTCTCCCAAATTGGCCAGTTCAGTTGGGAGTGCGCAAATTTTTTAGAAAAATAGGCGCAGGGGTGGAGAAGACCGTCAGGACCCCGCTGCAAAAGGGCACCGCCCATGGCTACGTCTGACGCATCCACCTGAACTACAAACATGTGGTCTGGATCTGGGTGCATTAACACTGGTTCAGAAGTGAACAGCTATTTAAGGTGGTCAAAGGCAGTTTGACAGGGAGCAGTCCACTGAATCTTAGTGTTGGGCAATGTGGCAGAGACCCCCTTACCCTTGGTTTTAAGGAGGTCCATGAGTGGCAGTGCCACTTGAGCAAAGTTGGGAATGAAACCTTGGTAAAAATTGACAAACCCGAGAAACTGTTGCACTTGTTTGCGGGTGGAAGGAGGAGTCCAATCAACTACAGATTGTATCTTAGCAGGGTCCATGGTGAGCCCATGGTGTGAAATGATGTAGCAAAGGAATGTCAATTGTTCTTGGTGGAACTCGCATTTAGAGACCTTAGAGTAAAGTTGATTGTCTCTGAGACGTCGCAAAACTTCTTTGACAAGAGCAACATGGAATTGGAGTAAATAAGGATGTCATCAAGATAAACCACCACGACCCAATATAACAAATCATGGAGGACCTCATTAATGAGTTGCATGAAGACCCCCGGAGCCCCTTTTAATCCAAAAGGCATCACCAGAAACTCGTACATTCCAAAGCAGCTGGAAAAGGCTGTGAGGGGTTTGTCCCCGTCATGAATTCGGACTCGGTAATAGGCTTCAACCAAGTCTAGTTTGGTGAAAATGCGCCCTTCCTTCAATTGCCCCAGGATATCCGAGATTAACGGGATGGGGTAGGTGCTGGTCTGGGTAACTGCATTGAGTTTACGAAAGTCAATGCACAAGCGTAAGTCACCCGTCTTCTTTCGGACAAAGAAAGCGGGGGCTGAGTTGGGCGCAGTGAATGGTCGAATAAACCCTCGAGCGAGATTTTTATCCAAAAACTCCCGCGGTACGGCACGCTCCGAAACGCTCATTGGTAGATCTTACTTTTAGACAGTTTACAGTCCCCTACCACCTCAATAGCACAGTCTGTTCTGCGATGGGGGGGTAAGGCATCGCACTCCTTCACATCGAAAACATCAGCGAATTCCCGGTAGACATCGGGTAACTGAACTGAAGGGGGGGCACCGGAGGCTAAGGCTAAAGCAGGTGGAGAGACCACTGCGAGTTCATGGCAATGCTGTACACAGACAGGGTCGGTGAAAGTAATAGTATCAGCCTTCCAGTCTATGGAGGGACTGTGCCCCTTGAGCCAGTTAATTCCCAGTATGACTTCATACCGGATGGGAGCTATGGTGAAGTCGATCTGCTCCCAATGTAAGCCAATACCCATCGCCACCCCTCGGGTGCGACGGTCCACCAGGCCCCCCTTAAAATGGCTGCCATCCATCTGGGCGAATTGGATGGGGGCTTCTCAGATTTAACTTGGAGAGCTGCAAAAGTGGCTTCATTGATTAAAGAGCGCCCATAGCCAGAATCAATGAGTGCTTTAACCTGTAACTGGGGGCCCTTTCTATAATGTTGTAACACCATATCCACATCCACGGTATTTTCGACTTCACTCACCCTAACTGGAGCTTTGGGTTTTGCAGGAGAAGCTGCAGGGTCTGCAGGGATGCTCTGCTCACCGCAGACAGTGTCCGTTTTTTGACAAGTCGAGAGGAGATTCCAGGTTTACGGCTGGGGAATCCCAAGGGCGGTCCTCGTCTGAGGAAGGACAGCTGTCCCCCACTGGGGCATTTGTAATCCGAGACCCTGGGGGTCCATAGGCGTAGGGAGGCTGAAGGGTTCCCCGACGTGAAGTGCAGAGGGTGTGGGTCATCCGGTGCTGTGCTGCAGGCGGCCACTGTGCCTCTGTGTTGAGGTCGTCCTCGAGCCCGAGGCGGCACGTCCGGTCGAGGGAGATCCAGACGCTGAGGGCAAGTCACTGCAAAGTAACCCATAGCACTGCAAACGAGACAGGCTCCCCTCTGGAAATGAGACTCGCGATCCTGAGGGGGCAGCATGGGTCTCCGCGGGCAGGGAATCGATGGTTTGGGGGGAGGTTTCTGGCTGCTCTTCTCTATGGTCCGATGCCGGACCAGGGAAATGAATCGTTGGCAGCTCTCCACCTCCTCTGCCAGTAAAATCCAATCTCCCAGGGTGTCGGGATCACCCCGCATGTATGACCAGTTCAGAATGTCCGGATGTAAAGCCTCTCGGAAATAGTGGATAAGGGTAGCTTCAGGCCAGTCCACTATTTTACTAGCAAGTCGTTGGAACTCGTCCGCGAATTCTCGAACTGGAGAGGTACCTTGTCGGAGTTGTAAAAGTTCTGCTTTGGCTCTTTCCCCCATAAAGGGATCCTCAAAATGCCGTCTCAAAGCAAATATAAAATTGTCGAGGGAGCGAATGGAGCGGGCCCACATATCAAACTGGAGAATCATCCAGTCGGCCACTTTCTCCGTTAGCAGGGAGGCAACGAAATGAATGTGACTGTCTTCGGTAGGGAAGAATTGCCTTTGCTCCCTTATGTAGCTGTCCACATGGTGTAGAAACCAGGGCAGAGTCTCGACCGAGCCGTCATAGGAAACTTTCAGCTTGGGTTGCCTCCAAGGTACCGGGGGTGCTGCGGGTGGGTGTCCAGGAAGCGGTGCCCCAGGCGCTCCCGGCGCACCCAGTAGCAATGGTAGGACAGGGGCTCCTGGCACACCGGGCCCTCTGCCAGGAGGACCTACCAGCCCCTCTGGTTGCTGTGGCGGCTGTTCAGGCGGCTGCTGTGGCGGCGGTTGTGGCGGCTGCTGTGGCGGCATCTGTAGTGGCTGCTGCGGCGGAACTGGATCCAGGGGAATGGGTGTAGTTTGGGCCCGTTGCAACCGATCGTTGTCGCGAAGCAATTGAGCCAACTGGTCTTGTAAGCGGGCCACCTCGTCCATAAGGTCCCTATTCTGGCCTCTTAACAGAAACACATTGTCGCTGGCACCGCCAGTACGACGGGACTGGCTAACCTGTAGGTTTGCCGCCCAGAGAGATTCCCCATCGTACAAGTCTTCCTCATCGGAATCATCTGGTACATCGGTTAAACCCCCCACGAATCTACGGGCACGTTGGACACTGTGAGATGGGACGAAAGTCGGGGAAAACGAGGGAAATCCATAGCCCCCAGTGTCCTGAGGGCGTGTGCTGAACCGCGCTCGTTCGGCGGCTAAACGTTGTTGCTCCTCCTGCTCGGCCTGAGCCTTGACTGCAGCAGCCTCTGCTGCCCACGCCTGATCTTCGGCCTTCTTGCGTTCGGCCAAAGCCTGGTCATCTGCAAGTTTAGCGGCGAGGGTCGTGGTAATCCGGGGGAGAGCCTCCAGTTCCAACATCAAGAGGAGTTCAGAAGGATCAGTAAGATCCAGCAGCGGCTGGAGCTGAACCGCCAGGGCTGCCGCATCGGTACCGAAGTCGGGGGTCAGATGCTTTGTGATCTCGGCCACCGAAATTGTGGCTGAGGTCTTTCCCTGAAAGAGCGCAGCCACTCGGGTTGCCACCGCTTTTGCCTCCGCCTGGCAAAGCTGGGGATCCGGCGCGGCTGGAGCTGCCATGTCTGGTGGTGCAGCAGGACGCATCGGGACCCTTGCCCGGTCCAACTGCGTGTCCCCGGGGGTTAGTCCCGCCAACAAGCTAGTTAACAACTGTAAATCCTCCGCGGCCAAACAAGCGTCCTCCACCAACCAGTCCAAGGTGTGGAGGTCTTGACGGGCACTGGAATCCGCGACTTCGGACGTCCAAGGAACCGTCGCGGCTTGAGAACGCCACTGAGCCCGAACAAGTCCAGTCAGGCGGTTGACTTCCGCATCAGTACGACGTATCTCAGCTAAAACATCCCGCACTAGGTCTGGGTCACCGTCCGCCATCCCCAACTGAAGGAACCAAGGATGGGAGCTGTCCAGGGCTCCGGGCAGGAACCCACCACCCGGGGAGCGGTCCTGCTCCCACCCGGGTCCCGGGCGAACCGCACTGGGCTCCAGCCATGGGCAGGTAACTCGGAGAGCACCGTCCCAGCTCCAATCCGAGCGCCAGGCAAACCCTCCGGGGCTCCAGCCTGGTAGGTGAAAAAAGAGAAGGGTTCCTGCCTTAATGTAAGCACTTGTTAATCCTGAAAGTCTAAAAGCCACATCAAGAGACAGATAGTCCAAAAGAGTTGGTTTATTGGTAACAGGTATGCAGAGCTTATAAATCAAAAGGCAGGAACGAAGGGGGATGGGGGAGCACTCGGTTATATGGAGAATTACAGACACAGTACAGTCATATCATGATAATACAGGCAGTTGGAGGTACCAGGCTCCCACGGGCTTCAGACCCTGGGAAGGAAGGCAAAGCAAAGCCAGCTGGTGGCTGCACTGATAAACGGCCTTGAAGCCAGAGTCGAAACAAGGAATGCAAAGTCAACCTGACACTGTCATACCTTTTCCCATTAAGACGCCAGACACAACACACCTGATAGCTGTTTAGCTGTTAGAAGAATAGGAGTTAGTACTGCTATACTTGTTGTATCCCTATGTGGAACTAGCTGACTATCCTGAATTATGGAATAGCAGTCATGATTTTGAAGCTGATATTTTATGAATGATGAATGAACGTTAAGGATAAATATTGTAAGTATGTTTTATGTTTCTATATTTGTAATTTGTATGTATATTTGATCATATTGTATATTATAAATATCTGCATGAAATATTTTTGTATATTAAGTGGGACTGAGGAAGAACGTGTGAAGAATTTGAAACGGCTGTATCCCCTTGTATCTCTGGCTTATCCAGAGTGGACTCCTACGTTGAACCACTTCACATGAACTTTTCCACTCCATAAAAAAAAAGGTAAAGATCCTTTGTGCAAGCACCGGGTCCTTCCTGACCCATGGGGTGATGTCACATTCTGACGTTTCCTAGGCAGACTTTGTTTATGGGTGTGAGGGTTCCCAACCTCCCTGTGCAAACTCCATAATATCACTTGCTCAGACGGTCATGTAGAAACAAGGAACTTTATTGGAAGCTTCAGGTTAGTATAGGCCTTACAAACGCAAAGTTGCAAGTGCTAGCAGTTTCCCTACAGGGAAGCAGATGTCAAATCCATGTTATGGGAATCTACGAGATAATTGTGCATGGTACAGGAACATCAAAGATCTCAGGAAGCTCGTTATTGCTATCTACACACCAAGGCCATAGCTGGTGGGAGGGAGTCGGAGAAAGGAAGGGAGGTGGATGGTGGGAAGAGGGGAAGAGACATTCCAGCCTGGGGCCTGCTAGACGCAGCGCCTGAACAAAGAAAGGCAAAAGGCCTGGACTGCTTTTACGAGCCCAGGGGGGGGAGCACACAAGGCAATAGCTTACAGACCCTCACAACGGGGTGGTTTGCCAGTGCCTTCCTCAGTCATCTTCCCTTTACCCCCAGCAAGCTGGGTCCTCATTTTACCAACCTCGGAAGGATGGAAGGCTGAGTCAACCTTGAGCCGGCTACCTGAAACTGACTTCCATCGGGATTGAACTCAGATCGTGAGCAGAGCTTTTGACTGCAGTACTGCAGCTTAACACTCTGCGCCACGGGGCTGCTACCACTCCATAGAGAGACTTTTTCTATTGTGAATGTATTATATTCAGATAGTCTACTGTAGAGATCACGTTGTTGGTTACTAGAGTTATATGTAACTATTAATACAAGTTTTTGCACTGGTAACATTTATCCTTTTGCTCCTGTACTGATTTCCTAACCTGTGTGGTACTAGTACAGTGGTGTCTTTTTCCTTTCCATCATCTGGAGGTTGGCAACCCTACCTTGTAAGGACCTGAGCAGCTGCATTTTGGACCAGCTGGAGCTTCCGAAGCAGCTTCAAGGACAGGCAAGCGTATAGCGAGTTACAGTACTCAAGTGAGCGTTGCCAGGTCCCTTTTCACCACCGGCAGGAGGTTTTTGGGGTGGAGCCTGAGGAGGGCAGGGTTTGGAGAGGGGACGGACTTTAATGCCATAGAGTCCACCTTCCTTTTTTTTTTTTATAAATTTTTATTAAGATTTTTTTAACAATAAAAAATATCAAACAAAAAAACAATACATGTAACAACAATAACAAAAAAAAATAAGTAACAAAAATTACAAAATACATAATACAAACTTGGAGGAGTATCCATATATCTCATTTATTACAATCTCAAATATCAAAGTTCTTATATTAAAAAAAGAAAAGAAAAAGATACCCCTTCCCCCACCACCCACCATTAAGAGTGACCCTTCACCCGACTTCCGCAGCAGGTGTCTAATCAGATTTTACTATTAAAAATACAAAGGTATAAAATTACTCTAGTTTCTACAACTCGTTAATTATAACCATAAAATCCATTTTTGCCATCTTATCCCAATATGAGGCGGCCTTTGACCAAGTTTGTTTAAACTTTTCCATATCTTTCCCATGTAGGAAATCTGTTAATTTGGCCATCCTCATATATATCCATATCTTCTCTCTCCAGATATTAATTGAGGGTTTATTCACTTGCTTCCAAACTTTAGCTATCACAATTCTTGCAGCAGCAAAGCTATACTGGCAGACAATTCTGTCTTCATCATTGATATTTTTTGGTGGTATTCCCAATAAGCAAAATAATGGTTTTCTTTTCACACTACCATTAATCAAATTATTCGTTTCCTTCAAAACTTTCTTCCAGAATTTTTTTATTTTTTTACAAAACCACCATACATGCATATATGTTCCTCTTTCCTTACCACATTTCCAGCACAGACCCCTGTCTTCTCTGTTTATTTTAGAAATCATCACTGGTGTTATATGCCATCTGTAAAACATTTTATATAGATTTTCTCTAATTTCATTGGTTATTGTAAATTTAAATTCTTTTTTCCATAATTTTTCCCATAGTTCCAAATCTATGTTAAAACCTAGCTCCTTCATCCATTTAATCATAATTGGTTTAATCCTTTCTTGTTCCAAATTAATTTCCATTAACAATTTATACATTCTACCTATCAGTCCTTTATTTCCTTTTATTAATATTTTCTCTAATTCTGATAGAGTCCACCTTCCAAAGCTGTCATTTTCTCCAGGTAAACTGATCTCTATTGGCTGGAGATCTGTTGTAACAGCAGGAGATCTCCAGCTAGTACCTGGAGGTTGGCAACCCTAATTCAAGCCTGGAGGTGACTGTTGCATGGATCACTATGATGAGGGTGGAGCAGGACAGATAGGAGGCTAGTTGCCAGACTTGCCATAGATGGTAGATGGATGCCCAGATGATGATGGAAACCATCAGAATGGGAGGCATCCAGCATAACACCCAGGCCCTTGATGAAAGTAGATGGAATATCTTTGCATAAAAGAACCAATGCGAAGCCTCCTCACAGGTCATGTTAGCTCTTACCACCTTTGTCAAGATCATTTCCTGCAAGGCCTCTCATGAGATTGTAGACGGCTCACAGGGAGCTGAATCAGGGCTGGATTCAGGCTGTGGCAGCCGTGCCCACATCTCAGCACAGAGGACAGGGTCAGAGTTCAGAATGACTTGATAGACTGGAGAGCTGGGCCATAAGCAATAAAATGGATTTCAATAGGGAGAAAGTACTTCACCTAGGCAGAAACAACTGTAAGCACACAACATAAGGCGCAGGTACAGGATGGGAGATAGTTGGCTTGGCAACAGTACATGTGAAAGAGATCTGGGAGTCTTAGTGGACCACAAACTGAACATGAGTCAACAGTGTGATATGGCGGCTAAGAAGGCCAATGCAATTGGCTGCATCAATAGGAGTATTGTGTCTAGATCAAGGGCAGTAATACTTCCACTGTATTCTGCATTGGTCAGACCTCACTTGGAATACTGTGTCCAGTTTTGGGCTCCACAATTTAAGAAGGATGTTGACAAGTTGGAGCGTGTCCAGAGGAGAGCAACCAGAATGAACAAAGGTCTGGAATCCATGTCCTATGAGGAGAGACTTAAGGAGCTGGGTTTGTTTAGTCTGGAGAAGAGAAGGTTAAGCAGTGACATGATAGCCATATTTAAATATTTGAAGGGATGCCAAATTAATGAAGGAACTAGTTTGTTCTCTGTTGCTTCAGAGACTAGGACACGGACTAATGGATTTAAATTAAGAGAAAAGCGATGCCACCTAAACATTAGGAAGAACTTTCTGATGGTGAGGGTGGTTCGACGGTGGAATGCGCTTCCTTGGGGGGGGATGGAGTCCCCGTCTTTGGAGGTCTTTAAGCAGAGGTTGGATGGCCATCTGTCGGGAGTGCTTTGATTGTGGGATCCTGCATGGCAGGGGGTTGGACTGGATGGTCCTTGTGGTCTCTTCCAACCTTGTGTGATTTTGTGATTTTGCTGCAGGGACTGAGCTCCACAGGGGCAATCCCATTTTGGCAGCTGCTACACAATGTGAATTCTCCTTTGGTCATTCTTGGGATGAGTAGAACCCTCTGAGGAATGTTGCTAGTCTTACTGTTGTTGTTTCTCCCAGGTAGGAGCCTGCAAAGACACCTAGAAATTTTCTTTGGGGGTAAATTTGGTAGCAGCTCCAGTCGCAGAACCCTCTGTGTCTCACAAGGCCTTTTGAAGCTTCAGAGGTGCAGAAAGAAGTTTGAAGAAGGAATGAAAACATGAAGGGGGTGCCAAAAGGACTTCAGTCCTGCACAAGTGTTACTTGAAACAGGGTGGGGGTAGGGCAATGCACTTGGTCCCAGGGCAAAGTATATTCAGGGGAGCATTTGCATTGCACCAATATGTACAGTAGTGTGTAAGAACATGATCAAGTGGTAAGAACATGATCAAGAACCCTGATTTGGTCCAGTGTTTGGTGCATTGGCTCATCTCTCAGGGACTGTGCATGTCCTCATTCTCCTCCATCCCCACTCAAATTCAAGCAGGGTGTGTGTAGGGTTTCAAGGACTCAGGGAGACTGGCTAAGGCTTGGTGAGAGGAGAAGGAGAGAGGAAGATATGAGTATTGGAGGACTTGACTTGGAGAAGATGACAAAAGATGTATTTTAGGGAGTACCTTCTTCCACCTGAACACATGAAGCTGCCTTATACTGAATCAGATCCCTGGTCCATCAAAGTCAATAGTGTCTACTCAGACTGGGAGTGGCTCCCCAGGGCCTCAGGCAGAGAAAGGTCTTTCACAGCACCTCTGTCTGATCCTTTTATCTGGAGCTGCCAGGGACTAAACCTGGGCCTTCTGCATGCCAAGCAGATGCTCTGCCACTGAGCCACAGCCCCTGTGTACCCCCATGTATCCCTCTTCCCCGACTCCCATGAATTAAGAATAAGAAATGAGGCCCTCCTTCAAATGCCACCATCTTTTGTATTAAAGCTGGCTATTACTAGATGGAGGATGATTGGTGATGGGATGTGAAATTCCCTCCCAGAGAGTATGTGCCAAGAACGGCAAAAAAACAAACAAACAAACAAACAAAAAACTAATTGATCTGTAGATTTCTAAAACAGTTTTCTTCATATTTTATAATAATTGTTCATCTTGAAGATTCAAAAGTTGGATTTTTTTTTAAAAAAAATCTGTATTGTAATGAACTTTGTCAGCTAAGCAGGGTTAGCCCTAGTTAGCACTTAGCCAGAAGACAACCAAGGAAGTCCAGAGGCAGGCAATGGCAAGCCACCTCTGTTTGTCTCTTGCCTTGAAAACCCTACTGGGTTGCCATAAATCGGCTGCAACAGGACAGCACTTCACACAGACAATGGGCTTTGTATTTATGAATCCTATAAGCCTGGCTCTGGTCACTGTGGGATCAGTCTTTAACATGGTGTTTCCTAAATCTCAGGAGATATTTCTAGCCAAGCAGCCCGGAAGAGGTGAGCTTAGCCAGAGTTGGGGAGGGGCGTGTGAAAAGAAAGCGCAGCATTTCCATTCTGGCTGAGACTGAGAAAGAAGCTGACGGACTCTGCTAGACATTGACTGAAGCATCTGGGTCAGGCATGATCTCTCTCTCTCTCTCCTCCCTCCCCCCTCTCGGTTGGAGCAGTAGACTCTGATCTGGAGAACTGGGTTTGATTCCCCACTCCTCCTCCACATGAGCGGCGGAGGCTAATCTGGTGAACTGGATTTGTTTCCCCACTCCTACACACGAAGCCAGCTGGGTGACCTTCGGCTAGACACACTCAGCCCCACCTATAGGATGTCTGTTGTGGGGAGGGGAAGGGAAGGTGATTGTAAGCTGGTTTGAGTCTCCCTTAAGTGGTAGAGAAAAGTGGCATATAAAAACCAACTCTTTTTCTTCTCTCTCAGGATCAGGGTCATGGATCTGCTCGTCTGTAGGACTGCCTGTGTGTAAATAAAGTAAATATATGGAATGGCCTGCCTGAGGAGGTCATGAAGGCTCCCCCTCTCCTAGCTTTCCGCAAAGTTTGCAAAACTGAATTACTCAAGAGGGCTTTCCTACGCAGGCAATAGGATTGCACTGTACTAAGTGATTCACAAAGTTACAGCTTGCTTAAACTGGGATCCTAGTATGTAATTTTTCATCATTTAACGTGTCCTGTTAATATTTATGCTTTGCTCCCAGTGAGAAAGGCGGCCTATAAATAATGTAAATCAATAAAAATGCCGTAAGTCTGTGGTGTTCTCTCCTCCAAATGAAACCAACCCAGGTAAGTAGTGCTCCGGTAGCCACTTCATTGCTCTGAGAAGAGGGAAAAGCATAGGAGAATCACTGTATTTTGCTATTGGGAGCCATTTTGTGAACTGCCTTTTTAAAACTTTTTATTTTATTTTTTTAAAAAATATTTTTTCTTATAAACAGGTAAGGAAAAAACCCTCAAAATCCAGCAACTAATTAAACAAAGACACACACACACACACACAAAACAAAAATATAACAACAGTGGTGGCAGAGCTATACATAACTTTCTATTAAAAATGTCAAGTATCTACAAATAAATCCATATGCAATCGTTGTCTGTACACCATGCATTCAAATACAGATAGAGTTCTAAGGTCCTAAATCCATTGATTTACAGGAGGTGGGCATTTATCTCTCCAATGTTGTAATACGAGTCTATTAGCTGTAGTAAGGGCCCGGAGGGTCCATTTTCATTACCGGCAGTTAGCCTTCAAGAAACAGGCAGGTAGTTTAAAAGTATATAAGCATCCTCAAATAAGCATCTCCATTTTAAAGCATGATACAAACCAGTCTTCAGAGACTTCGGAAGAAGGATGTTTTCTAAAAATCCACAAACAGTCTGAGAGCAGATGCACAAGGAAGCCTGCTATGCCTCAGTTATCTTAAACATATGGTTTTGCATCCTGATTCTTCCCGCTGTGAAGACTTAAATGACGCAAAGGCTATCTTGCATCTACAGGCACACATGAGAATGTTACGATAAACCAAGCCAGTAGAAAGGAATTTGCTTGAAGATTACAACATCCTGGAGGGCCCAAATGAGAACGACAGGGATCACGGTGACCTTGCCATGTTCCCTCCTTCAGTTCTCTATTCCATTGTCAAACATGGTACCAGTACCCAGAAAAAAACATACCTTGAAGGGTGTGCGTGTGAAGAAGAAGCAGCTGCATTAAGGCCTAACCCCTTCGCACAGCAATCCTAAAGCAATTTCAGCCCATGCTACTGTCTCTAAATCAAAATGAGGGAGCACAGGCAATTCTGTCGGGGAAAGAATGCATAGTATTGCCCACCTTGGCCTCGCTCAAGAAGCACCTTTCTGAGACATTAATGTATCATCTTTCTGAGGGTGAAATGTGCTGACTGTCACGTCGCAAAGTAAATGCATTTGTGCGGCAGCAACCTTAAGTAGCAAACGTGTGCCTAATAAACATGACTGAAGTGGAGTGCCTGAAATTTGGCAGGCAAGCTTTGTGGCTATGAAGGTGTCTCTCTGGCGTTTGCTTCTAGGAACAATGCAAAAACAGAATCTAGCTGAAAGATTTGTCTAGGTAATGACGTCTGTCTGTCTTTGTTCACAGTTACCAGCGGAATGTTTTTCAAGAGCCGGGCTGCAGAGAACACATCCTTCTCTTTTTGTAGGAGGCGAGGGCATTACTACCAGAGAATTGGCTTTGATGGGAAGAAATGGAGAAGAGAGCTATTAAGTCTCTTGGGGTGATGGGAATAATGCCAACTTGCGAGCAGCTGGCCAGGCACACCAATGCTCTGCCTCATGGCATAATTCAAGTCCAGAATCGAGGATGGTTCAAGGCTGGGAAGGGAAGTGCTGGGTCAATATTTGGAAGGCACATTGGAACCTTACAGAACATCTGGAGTATGTATGGCTCTTTCGCACCCCACAGTATACTGGGCTGGGGTGTCCAGTGGGGGGAACCCAGGTGTCCTGAGCTGGAGCATTCCCTCCTGGGCTTGGGACTTCATGCCGATGCTCCGCAGCCTGAGTGGGAGGGTCAGGGCTCCTTCATGACCGCCAAGGCAAGCAACGCCACCCAGACACCCCCGAATGATGGAAACCCGCTTGGACAGTGAGACAGGCTGGTCCCCAGGCAGTCCAGCAACCTGAGGCTGTCCAAAGCCTCCACACCGAGCTAACAAAACCCCACGGTCCCAAACTGCAGCAACCCCAAGGTCCCAAACTACTGGGGGAGGGGGAGATGGAACCAGTGGTGGGGAGGCTCATGGCTGTGCATGGGGGCAAGCTCTGGGGATGAGATGAGGAGCTGATGTAGGAAGGAAGGGAGGCAATGTGGTATGGTGGCAGCAACTCCCACAACGATCTACAGAGCTTGTGGGGGTGGGTCCTGAGATGCCGAAAATGCCGAGCCAAGGGCAGGTTGCTCCACCCCTGAGCTGTCTGATGGGCCGGGAGGTCAACAGACAGACAGCTGGGGCGGGCGTGAGAACCATTGCAGAGTAAAGGGAGGGGAATACGCTATAAGGGCAGTGTCAGCAGAAGGCCGGGGAGGAAAGAAGAAGATGACAGGTGTGTGTGAGACGTGGTCTAAACAGCCTGAAGCCAGGGAGTTGGAGTTAACTGGCATTAAGTTTCTCACTCCCTGAGGAACGTTTCTGAGGCCTGGCAGCAAAGCACAGATACTCAGGATGAAGGGAGGCATCTGGAGGCAACACCACAAAGGATATCATGACAGATCCTCTCATCAGGATAGGGTTGCCTGGCAATCCACAGGAGATGGGGGGTGGCCATCAGCAACACAGTGTAATGTCACTTCCAGGAAAACCTGGAACTAATGTCATGCCTCTCTAGGAACTGGCCAAACTCTATGGTAAAACCATTGAGGTTATGGTAATTCCAAGAGTAGACTGACATAACTTCTGGGGGAAAACTGGAATTGATGTCAGTCTTCTCTAGAAATTGATGAAAACCATAGCATTTTGCCATCGTATTTCAGCCAATTCCTAGAGAGGCATGATGCCACTTCCAGGTTTTCCCAGAAGGGATGTGTGGCCATCAACCAATGGCCATTTTTATTTAATTTTATTTTTCTCTAGCCAGCAGCGGGGAAAAAGCCAGCTGGCAACTCTAACTCGAGATCAGCCCTGAAGTCGGGTGTCCTTTAGTTACCAAGAGGAAGGAAAGGCAGTACTGGGCCCCAAAGGCACCTAAAGATCAGAAAGGGCCAAACTGGCAGTGTGCGCCTGGTGAGAATGACCCCGTGCTGAAAGCATTACACGATGCTCTAGGACTCTACCAAAACTCTATGCCCGAATCCTAGAGCGTCGTGTTGGAGTCATGTCAGCAACAGGCCATCACCCCTGGACGTTTGCTGGAGTTGATGTCCAGGTGGACCTCCAGGCCATTTGAACCTGGGACTCTGTTCTTGTGAGCCATCTGGAACACAAGGCACAACCTTACTCGTTCCTGGTTTCTGCCCTTTATTGGAGAGGATGGGAGACAGTGGAAAGAAGCAGCCATGGCTAAGCTTGCCAGGTCCGGATAGGGAAATACCTCGAGGTTTTGAGGAGGATCCTGAATAGGGTGGGAGTTTGGAAGGGGGGACCTTAATGGGGTATAATGCCATAGAGTCCACCCCTAAAGAGGCCATTTTCTCCAGGGCAACTAATATCTGTTACCTGGAGATCAGTTGTAATAGCGGTAACTCTCCAGCCACCACCTGGAGGTCAGCAACCCTACACAGGGCCTTGGGGACTTTACAGGATCTGCCCCAATCAAATGGACACTGCGTTTGTATCCACAAATTTGGTCATGTTGAGACTTTGATATATTGATATAGCCCTGGGTGGTTAAAAGGCTTTATATGCATTAACTCAGTAATCCTTACAACAGCCCTGTAAGGCAGGCACTTGTTATTATGATCGCCCCCCCCCACACACACACACACGCAAAAACGCACACACTGCAGGGCAGGACTGAGGCTGAAGGAGAGTCACGTGTGTCTGGAGCCCTGGCAAGTGCACAGCAGAGGCAAGACACAAAGTCCAGGGCCTGATGGAACTGGATGCCCCTGGTGCCCAGGGCTTCACTAGAAAAATGGGGGAGCACACTGGGTGCAGAGATGCTGTGTAAGTCTGTGCATGAGAGTGGATGGTAAGTGCATGTAAACGTTGTGTATTAATAGTCTGAAGTACAAGGAGGGGTTTATGTGAATGGGAGAACATATTACAGAGCAGAGGGGGGTTGGAAACAATGTAAGTATTACACACCCACACCCACCCACCCATGTCTGTTCATAAATGCATATTGGTATCCTCTTGTGCATGTCAATGTGCCTTTGGGACATAGAGATGCAATTAGAGTGGTGCAAAGCTTTGGTTTTGTTATGCAAAGCCCTGCTCTTCTTCTCTGGAAAAGGAAGCAACAAAAGATTAAACTTCAAATCACTTAACTGCCCATAAAAGTTGACGTTGATAAAAAGAGAGGTAATGTCTCTCACTACCCCCACAGCAGGCCAACATACATACGAATGGGAATGCTTTTAGCAAGCACAACACTATATGAATAGAGAACCAAGGCATCTATGCATCCTCTGATACCATTAGTAGAAGTTATTGGTATTCTCACCGCTTTTGGCAGTCTGGCAATAGAATCATAGAATCAGAGTTGGAAAGGACTTCCAGGGTCATCCAGTACAATTCCCTGCACAATGAAGGAAATTCACAACTGCCTCCCCCACACATCCCCAGTGACCCCTACTCCATGCCCAGAAGATGGCAAAAAACAAAACAAAACAACAACCTTCCAGGATCCCTGGCCAATCTGGCCTGGAGGGAAATGACAGTAATGGCACTCAGCATTTCCCTGGGCATGTAAGAAAGGGCCACAATTTTTGCCAGTTGGATTGCGCAGTTTAAATTCCATCAGTGCCAATTACAGAAACCTAACAGATCAGTGAGGGGGAAAACGAGTGGAAAAAGATGAAGGTTTAATAAATGTAGCAACCCCAGTAACTAACTGTTCTCTAAGGTCTGGATATTATATCAAATTGAAGATTTCATTTACTGCTGGAAAGACACTGATGTTGATTAACTAGCTCAGCAGAGCTCACCACCACCCCTTTTCTTTTTGTGGATTACAAATACAACAGCTCAGACTAATGGGAGGAAAAAAAGAAAAGCCTCCTCAAGGGCTTCTGAAACAACAGCAACTGCAGCAGGTTTCACATCAAACAAGGAGAGCTTCTGTGTCTAACATAAACTTGGTGTCAACAGTTCCATCCCCTCCAATGGCAGCCTCAGGTTTGGCTAAGATGGCACCTAATCCAAAACTACCTGAAGACACTCTCAACTCACTGCATGAGATGATGACTAAGTCTTTACAAGAAAGTGCTGCCATAAAAGAAGCAGTCAACCAAAATGCAGTTGCTATTTCTGCCTTAAAGGACTCAATTACCTCTTTAACCCTAAGACAAGAAAAAGTGGAAACCAAATTGCAGAAATGTGTTCAAGAAAGCAAAGAAGTTAAGAAAAAGGTGGACACTCTGGAACTTTCAGTGGAATCTATTCAGTAGAGAGAAGAAAGGAGAGAGGACCACATTGCTATGCTAGAACTTGAAGTTAAAGAAAACTTTATTCATATACATGGGCTTAAAGAGTCATCGGAAGGAGCGGATTTTAAAGGTTTCCTTAAAGTACATCTGGCAGAATTTCTCCAAGAAGACCAAGATGTCATTGAGGGTATGATTGTGACAGCTTCCAGAGTTAACTCGGCTTATGCTGGAAACAACAAGGTCCCAAGAGACTGCCTGATTCAGCTTTTTTCCAGAAGCCATCGAGATCTTATCCTGAATCAACATTATAAGAGCGCACTTACAATAGATGGTGTTCCTCTGAGAATTATGAAGGAGATTCCTACCAGGCTACTCAGGAAAAGAAAAGATTTTGCAGAGATTGTGGAAAGGCTGAAGCTCAATGGTATTCAACAAAGATGGGAGTATCCTCAAGGTATTTCTTTCTTTTTCAAAGCAAGAAGATACAAAATTACTGACACTCTTAAAGCTGACCAATTTTTGAGAAGATATAACAAAGATCTTCCAAAATTATCAAATGGGGGAAAATAGGGATGGGAAGAATTGTAAATTGACATGTTAAAAATATTGTCATGGAATATTAATGGTTTGAATTCTCCCAATAAGAGGAGAAAGGTGTTTTATCATTTACAAAAATCTAAAGCTAACATTTTTTGTTTACAGGAAACACATGTGTTATCCAAGGATGTAATAAGATTAGAGAATCTGAAATTAGGGAAATTATTTACATCTTGTAATGAAAAGAAAAAAGTTAATGGAGTAGCTATGTATGTTCCTTTGATAATGGAACCAAAGTTAATTTATAAGGATATGGAAGGTAGAATTTTATTAATAGAAATTACAACTGGATATCAGAAAATATTATTGGTTGGTATTTATGCCCCTAATATGAAACAATTTTTTTTTAATGATTTAGCTTTGATATTGGCCAAGTACGGTACTGAGAAAATTATTTGGATGGGGGATTTTAATGGGGTAGTAGAACCAAAATTGGATAGATCTGTAAAGAAAAAGAAACTGAAATGTGAGGGTAGGTTGCCTGGTATTTTTTTCTAATATGACGAACCAATGGGAAATGTTTGATACTTGGAGACTTATAAATGGAAGTAAGAAGGGTTATACATATTTTTCACACAGACATCTTACCCATTCAAGAATAGATATGATATGGCTTTCTAAAACTTTAATGAATACTTCAGATAGCCCGGAGATATCACCTAGGGTATTATCTGATCATAATGCTTTATGATAAAAATCAGGATAGGTGATAAGAATCATAGACCATGGTCAGTAAATGATTATTAAAAAATAAAAAGATTGTAGAAAAATTAATAATAGATATTCAAAATTATTTCATTGAAAATGTTGATGAGGGGGTTTCAGATACGATGGTATGGGATGCTGGTAAAGCAGTAATTAGAGAATTTTTGATTCAACAAAATACAAGGTGGTTTAAGATGAAAGAAAAACAAAAGAAAATAATAGGCCGCACACTGATAAAAGTTGCAAGTGAGCAAGGCTTCTCAACTACAGAATTATATCCCCTACAGGGAAGCAAAAGGTCACACCTATGTTATGGGAAGCTACAAGATAGATGGGTACGGTACAGACATCAATCAGCCCCAGAGAGCTTGTTAGGGTTATCTACTTTCCAAGGCCGGAATTGGCAAGAGGGAGTGAACCAAAGCACAGCCGGGGAGACACAGCAGGGGAGGCATCCGTGAGACATACCAGCCAGGGCTTGACAGATATGGCGCCTGAACTCAGGAAAGGCCAAATGGTCTGAACTGCTTTTACGAGTCCAGAGGGAGGGGGGAATTGGGACCACAGCACACAAAGACATACAGACCCTCACAGCCGCTTAGCTTTGCACCTGGGATGACTCCATGCTTAAAGTTATGCTTTGTAGTTTGGCTTGCCATTAGCAGCTGTGAATTTGTGGATTGCTCATGCTGTATCCTGCAGCTCCTGAATAAATGTTTACCTGCTTTAGATCTGCCTGTCTGAGCGAGTGACTTATTGGGATTGCCGAGGTTAGCTGGAGAACCTCACAATATATACTCAACAAACAGCTAGACTTATGGTTAACAGAGTACTATCACCACAATTAGAAATTCAAAAGGGCACCAGACAAGGTTGCCCTCTTTCACCTTTATTGTTTATTTTAGTTTTAGAAGTATTATTGAATAAGTTTAGACAAGATGATAATATTGTAGGTATAAGAATTGGGAGAAATCATTGTAAGGTAAAAGAATATGTGGATGATTTAGTGTGTGTTCTGACTAATCCTAATTGCCAAATGGAAAAATGGAATAACATTGTAGAGGTCTATGGAAAGCTTGCAGGATTTAAAATAAATAGGAGTAAAACGAAGATTTTGATAAAGAATATGACTATCACAACAAGCAGAATTAATTTAAAAAAACTGGGTTTACTATTGAATCTAAAGTTAGGTATTTAGGAATATGGTTAATCCCAAATAATCTTAATTTATTTCAGAATAATTATGTAAAAATTTGGCGACAAATTGTTAAAGATCTTAAGCAGTGGGAGAAGATTCCGTTATCACTATGGGGACAGATCTCAGTAATCAAAATGATGGTATTACCAAAGATGCTCTTTTTATTTCAGAATTTGCCGATTATAAAAGGAGTAAAGATCTTTAAAGTTTGGAAGAAGGAAATTTTGAATTTTTTATGAGGAAAAGAAAGACACAGGATAGCTTATCACAACTTAATTGAATTAAAAAAAAAACTGGTGGCTTGGGTCTTCCAGATCTAAGAATGTATTATGAAGCAGCTTGTTTTGGTTGGTTAAGGAATTGGATATTATTAGAGAATACTAGGTTGTTGGAAATGGAAGGTTTTAATATTAGATTTGGTTGGCATGCATATTTATGGTATGATAAAGATAAAGTAAACAGATTTTAACTCTCATATTGTTAGGAATAGCTTGTTACAGATTTGGAAAAGGTATAAAAGATGCTGGGAACTTAAAACACCAGGGTGGATTAATCCTATAGAAGCATTTATGAAAAGGGGAACACAGCTTAATTTGGATATAGGTAATTATAGTGATATTATTGAGATTAGTGGTGATATTTGGACTCTTAAAACAAGAGAAGAACTCAAGATTGGAGATTGGTTTATGTATTATAAATTAAAGGATATATTTAATAAAGATTAATTGTGTGTGTGTTAAGTGCCGTCAAGTCGCTTCCAACTCATGGCGACCCTATGAATGAAAGTCCTCCAAAATGTCCTATCTTTGACAGCCTTGCTCAGATCTTGCAAATTGAAGGCTGTGGCTTCCTTTATTGAGTCAATCCATCTCTTGTTGGGTCTTCCTCTTTTCCTGCTGCCCTCAACTTTTCCTATCATGACGGTCTTTTCCAGTGACACTTGTCGTCTCATGACGTGACCAAAATACGACAGCCTCAGTTTAGTCATTTTAGCTTCTAGGGTCAGTTCAGGCCTGATTTGATCTAGAACCCACTGATTTGTTTTTTTGGCAGTCCACGGAATCCGCAATACTCTCCTCCAACACCACATTTCAAAGGAATCTATTTTCTTCCTATCAGCTTTCTTCATTGTCCAGCTTTCACACCCATACATGGTAATAGGGAATATAATGGCATGAATTAATCTAGTCTTGGTGGCCAGAGTCACATCCTTACATTTCAAAATCTTTTCTAGCTCCTTCATGGCTGCCCTTCCCAGTCTCAATCTCCTTCTAATTTCTTGGCTGCAGTCTCCCTTTTGGTTGATGGTGGAGCCAAGGAATAGAAAGTCTTGAACAATTTCAATTTCCTCATTGTCATCCTTAAAGTTGTGTAATTCTCCTGTAGTCATTACTTTTGTTTTCTTGATGTTCAGCTGCAGTCCTGCTTTGGCACTTTCTCTTTTAACTTTCAGCAGTAGTTGTTTCAAATCTTCACTATTTTCTGCCAATAATGTAGTGTCATCAGCATATCTCAAATTATTAATGTTCCTCCCTCCAATTTTCACTCCACCTTCATCTAAATCTAATCCTGCTTTCCTAATTATATGTTCTGCATATAGATTGAAGAGATAGGGAGATAAAATACATCCTTGTCTGACACCTTTGCCAATTGGAAACCATTCCGTTTCTCCATATTCTGTTCTAACTGTGGCCTCTTGTCCAGAGTACAGGTTGCGCATCAAAACAATCAGATGTAGTGGCACACCCATTTCCTTTAAAAACCAGCCATAGCTTTTCACGATCCACAAGATTAATTAATAGGGTTTAATAGAAATAAGTCTAAATTGGAATTGATATTAAATATGGGAAATAAAGGTCAAATAGCAAGGATGTATAAGTTTATAATTGAAACAAATCTGGAGCAAGAGAGGATCAAACCAGTCATGATAAAATGGATGAGAGATTTGGGGTATAATATTAATCTTGTGGTTTGGGAAAGATTATGGAAAACAGAATTTAAATTTACAATTACTAATGAAATAAGAGAAAATTTATATAAGATGTTTTATAGATGGTATATTACACCAGTGATGGTTAGTAAATTTAAAGGGGGGAATTCTGATTTATGTTGGAAATTTGGAACTTTTGTAAAAAAATCAAAAAGTGGGTTTGTAAAAAAATCAAAAGGTTTTGGAGAAAGGTAGTAAGGGAGACAAATAATTTAATTAATATCAAAATAAATATGGACCCAGCTTTTTGTTTATTAGGAATTTCTAAAGAAAATATGAATAGGAATGATAGAGTTATATGTCAATATAGTTTTGCAGCGGCAAGGATTATTATTGCAAAATCCTGGAAGCTAGCAAATAGACCTCTAATTAAGGACTGGAGAGAAAAATTATGGTTATATATGCGGATGGCAAAATTAACAGACTCCCTTCATGGGAAGGATGTGGAAGAATTTAAAACTATGTGGTCAAAAGCCTTTGCATACTGGCACAAGCTGGCAAAAATGAATTTTACAAATATAGTGAACGAGTTGTAGATTCAATTTTTTGATAACTTAGATTATTGTTAAAATAATGTACTGAATAAACTGTTTAGACACTTCTCCGGAAGTTCAACACAGTGGTGGGAGGGATCAAGGGCACACTGGTGGAGGGTGGTGGGAAAAAATGGGTAGAATAAATGTAAAAAATGTAACAAATGTATTTCGGGGGTTTTTAACTTTTTATATAGATCATTCTTATTATCTGGCTTTCTATATTGTCATTTTTTTGTTTCTTTGTAATTTTTTTTGTATGTTTGAAAATATAATAAAATTTTAAATAAAAAAAATAAAAAGGGCCACAAGAGCCAAACACTGGTGCAACCCTTTCTGCCCCCCCTCTCATGATCTGCCTAAGTTCACAGAAACAGTATTGCTGACAGATGGCCATCTAGCCTCTGCTTAAAAACCTTCAAAGAAGGAGAGCCCACCTCCTCCTGAGGAAGCCTGTTCCACTGAGGAACAGCTCTGTCAGAAAGTTCTTCCTAATGTTTAGCTGAAAACTCCTTTGATTTCATTTCCACTTATTGGTTCTGGTCTGACCTAGGGCTGTTGATTCGGTTCGGCCCGAACTGAAAATCAGCCGAATTTCCCTTGATTCGGCGGTTTTTAGTTCGGGACGAACCGAACTCAAAACTGGCGGGCAACCGGGGAGCCGAATTCAGCGAGTTCGGGAGTTCACGAATAAATCCGGCAAATTCGGGGCGTCAGTAAGCAGCATAACCGTCAGTAAGCAGCATTCTCCTCCCCCGGCCAATCGGTGGCCAAGCTGGGTCTCCTTCTGGCCAATCAGTCAGGATTGAATACTGGAGGAATCAGCTGATGTGCGGCCCGGCCGGGGAGAGAGAGAGAGAGAGAGGGAAATTCTCCTGTGTGTGTGTGGGGGGGGGGTGCTTGTGCACATTCGCTCCTTTCCGTGGCTGCAGGGGGTGCATTTTTGAGGGTACAGACCCCAAACTTTCAGCGGAGATTCAGACAAGCCTTCTTAAGAAACCACCCAAGTTTTGTAAACATTGGGTCAGGGGGTCTTGAGATATGGGCTCCCCCCTTTTTCTTTCCATGGCTGCAGGGGGGTGTTTTTGGTGGTACAAACCCCAAACTTTCAACGGAGCTTCAGATGAGCCTTCTTAAGAGACCCCCAAGTTTTGTAAACATTGGGTCAGGGCCCCCCCGAGATATAGGCTCCCCCCTTTTTCCTCTCCCCCCTTTTCCATTTCCGTGGCTGCAGGGGGCGCATTTTTGGGTGTGCCGACCCCAAACTTTCAGTGGAGCTTCAGACAAGGCTTCTTAAGAGACCACCCAAGTTTTGTAAACATTGGGTCATGGGGGCCCGAGATATGGGCTTTCACCTTTTCCCTATTGGGATGAATGGACCACCCTCGAGAGATGCATACATATGGATCTCATATTGGATATAAATGGAATCATATTGGATTACCCAGCCTTCCAGCCCCTCCTGATGGAACAGAAGACAGCCACAGTAAGACCCCTTTGGGGGCTTTAATCTATAATTTTTCCTTTCTGTGTGTGTGTGTGTGTGGGGAAAGCAGAGTCTGTGTGGGGGGGGAGGGAGCAGTTTCTTTGGGTGGGGGGGAGCCAAAGGGGCTTTTGCCGGTTCTGCCTGGGGTGTGTGTTCCTCCTCCAGTCTCTCTCTCCCTGGTTTGAGGGGGGGCTTCAGTTTTGTGTCTTCAGGTTTTCAAATGGTGACTTAAAGAATGCATCTGCCTGGTCCCAAGTCCAATGCAGAAGGAGAAATTCTACCCCTTCCTGCTCATTATGCATAGCTAGCTGCCTCTGTCCCTTTCCATGGTTTGCAAACTCCCAGGTGTCAGGTGTTGCTTTGCACTGTTGCAAAGGTATTGCATTGCATGCTTGTGTTGCTTTGCAGTTGTATTGCTTTGCAAATTTTTTCACACCTGCCCCGCCCTTGCTCTCAGCTGTTTATTGGAGCTGGGAGCTTTGTGCGTGGGCGGCAAGCTCTGCTTGGAGATACACATTAAGGGTGGGGGGACCCCTTTCGGGGCCCATATCTCAGCCCCCCCCCTGACCCAATCTTTACAAAACTTGGGGGGTCTTTCAAGAAGCGTCCTTTGAAGCTCCTCTGAAAGTTTGGGACCTTTACCCCCAAAAATGCCCCCCCCAGAGCCGTGGAAAGGCGCGGTTGTGTTTTTAATGGCTTTATTCGGCCGAATTTTTTCCTCGAACTTTGAATTCCTGCCGAATTGCACGGACCCGAAGCGGGGGAGTTCGGACTTCGGCATATCCCGAATCTAAACGGGCCGAATTCAGCCGAATCCGAAATATACTGAATTTTTTTAATTCAACAGCCCTAGTCTGACCTTCTGGAGCAACAGAAAACAACTCTGCACCATCCTCTATATCAAATCCCTTCAAGAACTTGAAGATGGTTATCATATCACCTCTTAGTCATCTCCTCTCCAGGCTAAACATACTGAGCTCCTTCAACCTTTCCTCATAGGAAGAAGAAAGGGGTCGAGACAAAAAGAGAAGGAGAGGCTTGATGGGTCCTCAGGAAGTACATGAATACCTGAATGACTCTCTAGGATATTGCTTGTTTGCTGTGATTGTTGCAGGTATGAATCTTTGATGAGATTTGAGGGCAACACAATGCTTGGGGCATTCTCCTGATTACTGAGTGATTGCCAGGATGGACGTTGATCGTGTAACGAATGGTCTGCTTGGGCTGCTTATTGAATCACCTTAAGGTGAGACAATGGAGATTAGCCAGCCCAGTTGTCCAGCCAGGCATTACCTGAGCCATGGGAAAATGCACAGGGGCCAACCCCTTCCTGCCTGTGACATGCACACAAAATGTCTTCCTCTTATGCCAGTTTCGGGCCTTTGTGCTTGTTATTGAATCCCGTTAAATGGAGGAGGGGTCTGGCAGCTCACAGTTGCTGTCTTGTAAAAATCTTTGTCTCATCCACATTTCTGTTTTCTGCCAGGGAGCAGCAGGCATCTAAGGCTCTCAGAACTGCTGTAAGGATAGAATCTGCATTTACCTTCAGAGGGTGGCACATCTATCTACATTACAGTTCTCCTAATGAGATTTACTTACCTGGCATTCTTGAATGCATCCCGTGAGCAATGAACCATAGACTGAATCAGTAACATTATGTTATGCATTTTATGACCTATGGTTACAACATTAAATTCGATAGATCAGTAATACATCCGCATTACTGCGGATGTACCTGCAAGGGGGGGGTTCTGGAGCAGAAGCAGGATTCTGATGGATCGCCTCTTGCACGTGAAGAAGGTCCCACATCTAGGCGTTGCATGCTTTGTGACCCATGCTGGATGAGGTCTTCACATGCAGCCTCTAACTGACAGGCCTTCTTGGAGAGTCCCTGATTCCAGGTCTCTCCTGGAACAAGGAGCTGGGAGCCTGCAGTGTCAGCTGCTTGTTAGCAGGTACTTGTCTGCAGATCAAAGCTGCAACAATGGTCTCTACACTGATACTCTGTGCAAGAAGGAGCCAAAACATAGTCAGGAGTCACTTGCTGTCCCGAGCCGAGGCCTGAGCTGAGGCCAGGCTGTCCCTTCTTGGGACGTCTCCGACCCCACTCATCAGCCAGCAGCCACAGGGGGGTCGACCCCCAACTTGCACAAAGGAAATGCAAGCAGATAATTAGAGATGCAAAAAAAGATTTTGAGGGGCTTATTGCTAAACACATCAAAACAAACAACAAGAAATTCTTTAAGTATATTAGGACACTGCTACTGTTAGGTGGATTGATAATTGGTTGACCAACCGAACCCAAAGGGTGCTCATTAATGGCACAACTTCATCCTGGAGAGGAGTGACCAGTGGGGTACCACAGAGGTCTGTCCTGGGACCGGTACTATTTAATATTTTTTATAAATGACTTGGATCATGGAATAGAGAGCATGCTAATCAAATTTGCAGATGACACCAAGTTAGGAGGGGTAGTTAATACCCCGGAAGGTAGGGTCAGAGTTCAGAATGACCTGGATAGACTGGAGAGCTGGGCCATAAGCAGTAAAATGGATTTCAATAGGGAGAAGTGTAAAGTACTTCACCTAGGCAGAAACAACATAAGGCACAGGTACAGAATGGGAGATAGTTCGCTTGACAACAGTACACGTGAAAGAGATCTGGGAGTCTTAGTGGACCACAAACTGAACATGAGTCAACAGTGTGATATGGCGGCTAAGAAGGCCAATGCAATTCTGGGCTGCATCAATAGAAGTATTGTGTCTAGATCAAGGGAAGTAATACTACCACTGTATTCTGCATTGGTCAGACCTCACTTGGAATACTGTGTCCAGTTTTGGGCTCCACAATTTAAGAAGGATGTTGACAAGTTGGAGCATGTCCAGAGGAGGGTGACCAGAATGGTCAAAGGTCTGGAATGTATGCCCTATGAGGAGAGACTTAGGGAGTTGGGTTTTTTTAGTTTGGAGAAGAGGGGAGACATGATAGCCATGTTTGGTTTGAACATGAAAAATATTTGAAGAGATGTCATGTTGATGAGGGAACTAGCTTGTTCTCTGTTGCTCCACGGACTAGGACACGGAGTAATGGATTTAAACTAATAGAAAAGCGATTTCACCTAAATATTAGGAAGAACTTTCTGATGGTGAGGGCTGTTCGATGGTGGAATGCGCTGCCTTGGAGGGTGGTGGAGTCCCCGTCTTTGGAGGTCTTTAAGCAGAGGCTAAATGGCCATCTGTCGGGAGTGCTTTGATTGTGGGATCCTGCATAGCGGGGGGAGGGTTAGGGTCACTGGGGATGTGGGGGGAGGTAATTGTTAATTTCCTGCTCCAGGGGGAGACCAGCGGGGCCATGCCATGTGCTCCTCACGCCCTGGGGGTGGTGGTGGTGGCAGCTTGGTCTAGGGCAGCTGGACCCGTGGGGGGGGGATGTTCAAGAGAAGGCGCTGTTGGCCCCTCTACCCCAATGGGGAGGGGGGATTTTTGAGAAATCAGATGGGAAAAATGTGCATCCTGAGAGCGGAAAACCCAAGGCAAAACTCCCTCCCATCACTCTTCTGAAGAGCGGTGGCCATCCTGCTCTTATCTCCCTCCTCCCTCTTGATGCACTGTGGCCGGATCATGGCCGGCGCGCACGCCAGGGGCCTTCTTTCCTCTCCCCCCCTCCCCCGCCATTCCCACTTTCAGCTAAACACTTCTCTGGGCACATGGATGCAATTCCTCCCCCCCCCCTCAATCCTGTCTATCATTAAAGGGCAATGGGTTCCACACCTATAGAAAATAGAGGGAAGCTTTGAGGAAAGCGCTGCCTTCCCCCCCCCCCATTTGGAATCTGACTGTTCCAAAAGCAGAACAGAGCGAGGGTGGAAGAAAAATGGAGGAGACCAGAGGGACTGGGGCTTGTTTTTTGCGCTGGGGCTGGTGAACCGCACGAGGTAATCTGCTGGGCGGAGTTGGGGCGGAGCTGGGGGCAGCATAAACAATGAGCCTCTTGGAAGGGGAGGCCTCCTGCAAAAGGGACAGACCAAACCGTTGTCAAATACAGCGTGCTTTGTTCCTATGAAAAACCAAAACTACATCAAGATTGACGGGGATAAATCGCGGCCATGAAAAAAACATTTAAATCGTGTGTTTTTTTAATCCGTGGCAAAACAGAAGCAAAATCTACCGTGAAAAATGCCCCAGAGAGAAAGAAGCTATTGGGGCCATGCTTGTGTTGGCAGCCTTGTTCGTGCCCCTGTGATGTTGTACAGGGTCTGGAGGGGGATCCCGCCTGCATTTCCCTGCTAGCAATTCATTAGTCCACAGTGAGAAGAGATGTTCCCAAGGCACCTCCTAGCATAACAAATGTATGTGGGCAAATAGCTTTTCAGCCTTAATTAAAAAATAATAATAATTAAACAACTGGAAGCCTGCAGTTTTAAAGCACAGCTTTTTTTCTTTGTTCTGGGCAATCTGACAGGCTCTCCATTAGCTATCTTTCCAGCTGTGAATTTAGGGAATCCTAAAGCTTCCCAGCCTAGCCCAATCCTTCATCTAGCAAAGTCAGCACAGACTGTCTCCTATGAGAGGCTCACAGTTTCACCTGCTGACAGAACCGGGCCCCCAGAGGGGATTCCCTGATGTTTTCGTTGTTTAGTTACGAGCTGGAGGGAATTTGCTCCCCAAAATTCTCCTCAACAGTTTGCTGAATGTTCTCCAGATACCTCCTTAACATACAACAAATATTTGCCATCCTGCAATATTTGGTTTCAGTATTTGATATATGACAGTGTTTGATAGTTGATATTTAATGGTATTTATTGTCTGACAGGATTTAATAACTAATGTCTGAAAGTATTTAATGGACAGAATGCAATAGTGTTTAACATTTGACAGCATTTGAGGAATAGTGTGAAATGTTATTTGGTATTTCATGTTATTTGACAGTTTATGAGAGTTTGAAGCAGATACCTGCCAAAATAATCAAGAGTTGCCAACTTCTCTAAAGCATGTTGAATTTTGAAGTAAAATTCTTACATAAATATGCAAATTCAATATTTGAATTGAAATTTCACACTCCAGAAATGAGCAGTGAAATGGGGAACGTTGACACATTTTAAATATTTACCTCCAGCTGTTGCAGAATGGCTATTAATCAAGAAAAGTGAACATAAAGTTTGAACAACGCTGTCACTCCAAAGCCCCAAGACTTGGTTGTCTTTGTATGTTCAAGCTTAACAGTGACGGAAACCGGCATGGTGTTAAATTGTTGTAAACCAAAGTAAAAAAAGAAAACAACTGAAGTCCTTCTATCCCCAGGTATGATGACACCATGACAGTGTACCTGACATTTCCCAGAGGCGCACTAGAAAAACAGTGGATCATGCCCCAAGTAGCTTGCAGTCCATAGTTTTGAAGTAGGAGAGACAATAAAGGAAGAAGAAGAAAAATGGTTTACACCAGAGTAGAAGTAACACAGGTAGTCTGATACAGCGGTATGGCTTCAAGCATTGTTCATCCAAAATGTCCAAGCCTGTCGCAAGCAGGTTCAGTTGACCAGCTGTGCAGATGCAAAAGGAGCTTCATGAAGGAATCGGAAGTTCCAAGTGCAGCTCATGGACCCCACAGCCGGACCTGCCCACGAGCCCCATAACGCAGGTGCAAGAGCAGCTTAGCGTGGGCCTTCCAGTCCAGCCAAGGAATGACTAGGGGTGTGCGTATTGGCATCCTGTGATTTTAAAAAACCCAAAAATACGTTTTTCGGGGGGGGGATGTTTACCCATTTGAAAACGGCAGCAAGAGAGAAAGCCAAAAAAAGCGGATGTAAAGAGTTTGGTCATGGTACGTCTGAGCAGCAGTTGCTTTTGTATCTTAGTTCTGTGCATTTCTGGCTTTGAGGAAATTTCACTTTAAATGAGAGTCAGAGTACATTTAGGAATTTCCTTCTCAACTGTAAGATTTCAAGGGAAGCCAGAATCCTCTGACAGTCTTTTTTAGGAACCTTCTCACTGTATTTCGCCTACAGCAAAACTGGAAGTTTTCCAACATACAAAACATCTAAAGAAATTTGAGAAATAAGACCAACAACAATAACACAAAAAGAGCCCCCAGTTTGTACATCCCTACAACCATAGAAATTTCAAGGGAAGCCAAATTTCTCAGGGTTTTTCCGGCACATCCCAAGTTGTGACTCATTGTAAAGCAGACAATCTCCAACTTCCAGGAGAAGTTTTTGTAATGTTTGCATCTCCCATTTCCACCCGTAGATGACCATCTTGCCTGCTTTGGAGCTTGTTTGTGTCATATCTCCCACCACCACCACCACCCCCATCCTATCTGCTGCTGTTCTTGTTCACTCAACCATCTCTGCTTTGCTAAGAATTTTGAAGACTTCCCGTCTCCTACCATCTTGGCTACCTTGGCAGCAGCTAAAGGACATTCACTGCAGGTGTCAATGGCGCTCATCCTCTCTCCTTGCTGAGAGAGAAACATTACTCTTCCTGTGGCTGCTGCACATGTTTCCTGATCCACTGTGTCCGGACATCCTTGGTGAGCAGCTTCCTTAGGGAAGCAGCACCCCAAGAGACTGGCAGGCAAGGGATGTGGGCAGCAGGAGATCAGGTACAACCGCTGCAATCAGAGAAGGCAACACAACTCTTTTCATTTCCCCCCCTGCTCATCCTCCAAAGAGCCAGAGGAGAGTACGTTCCTGGCTGCTTAAAGCAGTCTGAAAAGAAAATGGACATATAAATGGTGAAGATGGCTGGTGGTCTCCTTGTTGGTATTTTCCCTGCCCCATTTACATGGTTAAGTGTTGGGCATTGTGAAACTGGGGTGGAGATTTTCATAGTAGATATGAGCCTGGATTCTGTGTTGCTTAGACATGCAGTTATTTAGGCATCTAGCTGATTTTGAATATTACAAGGGGCGGGGGTGGTGGTGAATGCATCTCCATGTGCACAGAGGTTGGGGTTGCCAGGTCCCTCTCCACCACTGGCAGGGGTTTTTTTGGGCAGAGCCTTAGGAGGGTGGGGTTTGGGGAGGGGAGGGACTTCAATGCCATAGAGTCCAACGGCCAAGGCGGCCATTTTCTCCAGGGGAACTGATCTGTATCGGCTGGAGATCGGTTGCATTAACAGGAGATCTCCAGCTAGTACCTGGAGGTTGGCAACCCTAACTGAGGTATGTTGCCTTACCCTGTGGAATTACTGCCAATGAAGGCTGGACTACCCTGTTACCCTGCATGGGGGGCATGTTTTGCTCTGACACCAGCACCTCTAGGTGCCATTGATCAGAATGGGGAAAGTGAAAGTGTGCTCCTTTGAGCTGACGGGAGGAGGGCGTGGAGCTAAACTTAATTCCTGATTCCAGCCTTTGAAAATTGAACCTATTCATTTCACCCCCACATTTTCATCTGCATCACCCCATCCTGGGTGCTCTCATGGTCACCCAAGAACAGTACAGAACATGTGGAACTGGCTAGGGGCTATTTCTCACCCACACATCTTCCAGGGAGCTCAGAGAGGAATACATTTATGGCTGTTTCAAGCAGCCAGAGGGAGACAGGCCACGTGTGTAGCAAGGACAGTCATGTTCTCTTTGTGGGGTGAGATCCCAGCCCTCTTACATTGTTACAGTCATATGAGTGGAATGAAGAGTTCTTTTGCAGTGGTCGTACCATAGCACCCACTCCTCCAAAACTACACCCCCCCTGCTTTTGTGTGTGTGGGGAGCTGCTCTGCTGCAGAAATGCTCCTGGCTGATGACAGGGGTCTGCCCCTTAGGTCCCTACAAGGTCCTGCCCTTACTTACAAATATGCAGGGTTATCCAGACTTCGGGGTGTGATGGCAGCATCCCGCTCTACCTTCCCTTTTCCAGTGGATCCCAAGGAGGCTGTGAATTTGTTGAGACAGTGCCTGGTTGTATTGGGCTGGAGAAGGGTGAACAAGATGAAGCTCAATACTGACAAGATGTCAAAGTCAAAGGTATTAATTACGGTCCATGACCAGCAAATACAGCAAAAATACAAAAAGTGGGAACAATTAAAAATAATCATGGTACACATCAACCACGAATATAGATAAGTGTAATGCATTTAACATATTAACACTCCTCAATGAATACAAAAAATAAAATCACCCCAAGGATTACTGACAAGATGAAATAACCATTGATAGAGAAGGTCATGGTTTGCAGCCTTTGTTGGACAGGGGGATACTCTGAGCAGTTTAAGCATTATGATGGGCATGGTATTCTTGCGACATCACAGTGTGATGGAAGTGACATTACAGATTCAACAGTACTCTAGCACCTCCCCTCCAATCTCCATGGTGAAGACCACAGAGATCAGGGAAATTCCTAGAGTGTCATGGCTGGAGTGATGTCGCTTCTGGCTCATAACCTGGAAGAGACATCAAGTGTGCCATCTCCCCCACACACACACATTTTTTCCTGTTGCTTGATAGATGCTTGCCATTGGTGGACAACTGCAGAGTCCAGGTTGGGATCAGTTATTTTGGGAACCTGGTGAATCTCCCTAAGTTCCCATTATAGCACAGAGTAATGTTCTTGCTGCAACATGTGCATCATGTAACTTCAGTTGCTGTTGTTTTGGCCATATCTAGCGTTTCCTTATCCCAATCAGACCTTGTATTTCTATGGATTGTCTCCCAATTATAGATCTCTTGTGAAATTTCTTGATGAGCCTTTTTTTTAATGCACATGGGATATGCCCAGATACAGGATTTAAAAGCTTCCCAAACCACTGAAAAATCAACTTCCCTTGTATAGTTCTGATTTCTCCTATAAGTACCCGTAGGTCCCCTCTTGTTTAGAATCTCTGCATAGTAACCCTGGACTTCCTTGGTGGTCTGTCATCCAAGTACTAACCAGAGCCGACCCTGCTTAGCTTCTGAGATGTGACAAGATTGGCTAGCCTGGGCTCTCCAGGTCAAGGTAGAGTCTTCAGTAGGGATGGTCGAAGACCCATCAGTTTGGCTCACATTGTGCCTGTTCGGTAGGTTACTTTCAGATAGTACAATACAACCAACAGCATTTCACTCACACACATTCTCACACAGCCCAATGGGAGTCTTCACTCCTCCTCTCACAGACCTGTCATTAGGGATGCACATTTGGATATTCCAGTCCAAATATATACCTGAAGTGATATTTGGGGTTTATATTATACTGGTAACAGGTCTGGAAAAATTCAGGGAATATTTGGAAATATTCAGGACTCTCATTTTAAGTCTCCAAGTCCAAGGCGTTTTTCTTCATTTTTACTGGATTCCTGATAGGGGAGAAGATCACTCTCCAAGGAAGTGAGATCAGGTTAGGAGCATCATTAGAAATGTCTGCCCAATCATAGTGATTCTCTCACAGCCCTCCATGGCTCTGAGCATGAGCAAAGAGAATATAAAGTAGAAGAAGAAGAGTTGGTTTTTATATGCCAACTTTCTCTGCCACTTAAGGGTGAATCAAACCGGCTTACAATCACCTTCCCCTCCCCACAACAGACACCCTGTGAGGTAGATGGGACTGAGAGAGTTGCGACTTGTCCAAGGTCACCCAGCTGGCTTCGTGTGTAGGAGTGGGGAAACAAATCCAGTTCACCAGATTAGCCTCCGCTGCTCATGTGGAGGAGTGGGGAATCAAACCCAGTTCTCCAGATCAGACTCCACAGCTCCACACCACCGTTCTTAACTACTACACCATGCTAGCCCTGCATTTTGACTCCATTTCAAGGAAGTGATGCTAGTGTGCATATGTCTGTATCCCGGCCACTTGTCTCGTCAGATGTAAGCTCTAGTCCTGCGGCCCCCTTAAACAGACTTCAGCAGACAACCAATCCACAAAAGCAGTTTTATTGGGTAGAATCGACAGGTTTCAGAAACCATATTCAAAAGGACACTAGTAAGGGTCAAAGGCAAGGCACATAGCATATATGGAAGAGCAAAAGGAGATAACCGGTTACCCAGGCAACCCCCCCCCCTCCAGGAGGCAGGAAGGAGTACTTGGCGATTCCCACAGTATGGGAATCTATGAAGACTAAACACTGGGCATAGACTGGCCTTGGACAGAATAGCACAACAGCACCTGGAAACAGCACAATCGCACTACCGCATACCATCCTCATGGCCTGCTCCTGACACCAGGTCTGTCTGTCTGTCTTGGTGCTGGCTTGCCAGGTTGGTTTGGTTTGGATTCTCTGGTTTGACATTGGTTCTGTTGGAATTGCTACATTGCCCCATGGTTCTTCTGGGATTCTCTGGTTTGAGGTTGGTTCTGTTTGAATCTGGAGCTTTTTGGCCAGTGGTGGCTTTTGTGTGTATGGCTATTGGCTTCTTTCACCTAGAGTAACCATGGATCCCCCCCCATTAGGAAACAATGGAGACAAGTAGGATGGCTGGGGACACCTTTTTCAGGGGCCTGTAGAAATTGAACCTTTCATTCAATTTACTTGAAATTTGGGGTTCTTTATTGGACAGGCAGGACTTGCAATTTTGGTGTCATTTTCTTGAAAAACAACTACTCCAATCCCATCATCACCACCCAGAAAAAAAGTCCACTATAGGGAATAATATACCCCAAAATGTCATATTTCTTGGGGGGGGGGGGCAACTCTCTAATCTGAATTCTGAAATGGTACTGGGAATCTAAATAATCCATAACATCAGTATGGATACCTTTCCTGAAAAATTCTGATTTTTTTTCAAGTGCAAATTCCCACCTGTCATTGATTCATGTTGCTCATCAGTCAGTTGCTTAGAGAATGAGCTAACCAGCCAGCGATTATGAATAAACAGTGTTTTTTAAAAGTTATCATTTGGTATGTTTAGTCCGCATTATGAATGTTATTTTACACATGCATGTTTTTACACAGCCCTAAGGGAGTCATAAGAGCCCTGTGGCGCAGTGTGTTAAGCTGCAGTACTGCAGTCCAAGCTCTACTCACGACCTGAGTTCGATCCCAACGGAAGTTGGTTTCAGGTAGCGGGCTCAAGGTTGACTCAAACTTTCATCCTTCTGAAGTCAGTAAAATGAGTACCCAGCTTGCTGGGGGTGCAAAAGCCAAGGAGGAGGATGGTGGCTGCTGTTCCCAAGTTACTCTTGAGATCAGCCAAAAGCGGTGGAGGAGGAGCCCCCCTCCCCTCTCCCATTCTTAGGCTTGCAGGTCTTGCAGAAGGAAATGCTGGCCCCTCCCCCAGTGGGAACCCCCAACATAGCACCCCCTCACAATCAAAATGAAATTCTGCAACCACAGCTACTGCACAGCCACGAAGTTGTTTGGCAGCTGCTCAAGTCATATGTCAGAGAAACAAGGGGATCCAAGAAGACTGAGTGACCATGGCTGCTGCAAACATGTTCCCTGTGAAGTTCCTGGCATCTCTAGCCTTCAGCAATGTGTGGTGGTGCTGGACAATGAGTCTTGGCATGACAACAGGATTCTCGTGTGTCCCTGTTTTCAGCTGTACAGCACTGGAGGACATGGCTTGATTTGCTGTTACTCAGTTATCTACACAATTAAAAAAATCCTTAATAATAAAATGCAAAGACAAAGATGGGACTTATTTTCATTCATAGTGGACATGCAAAAAAATAAAGAAATTTTGGATCCAGGTGCCCCAAGAAATGCAAAAAGTTTTAAAAATTAAATTTCCCTTGCATCCGGAAACTATGTTTCTGAGACTAGAACCAGAAAATCTAGAAAAGAACCACAGGGACGTATTCAGTTACATGACGACAGTGGCTCTTGCAACTGTGTGGAAGCAAGAGGACATTCCAGAAATAGAGAAATGGCAACAAAAAATGTCAGAATATGCTGTGATGGCCAAATTAACCAGTATGCTGAGAGGAAGAACGATGAAGGAATTTCAAAAGAACTAGATGTGCTACTTTGAATATGCAAACTTGAAACTATAAAACAAGATATTAGTATTGATATATGCTGGCTTTGAGGTTAGTTGCAGTGATTTTTGAAAGATAAATAGTAAAAGCTGAGTTAAAATGTGTTAAGAAGACAAATAAGACTGTAGCAGAAATACTAGATAGGTATTACAATTATAGATATAAAATCTAGAAATAATACATTATAGCATTGTGCAAATAGAACAGAATGATTATACAAACTATCATAATGACTATGTATTGTGACTTCAAGAATTGTTAAACACTAACCCTGGAAGAAGCCCAATCTGTATGTGAATGGATATGTATACATTGTATGTTGAGTGTATGTTAAGTGTTAAAAAATCTAATAAAACGTATTATAAAATAATAATAATAAAAAGATAGGGCAGGAGGCATGATGGTGAATGTATCGTTGCCCATCAGCTAAGCAGAATTCCTGAACTGTGTGTGGCATGTGAGCACAGATACAATTCCAGAAGTATGGCTCAAACACCTCTTTAAGCTATACTATTTAGAACTCTGACCTGTCCAGCGTGAAGTAGGCAGCCAAACACCCCAAAGAGATCTGCACTTACCTGGCTACATCCACATGACATGTGGGGGGGGGTTAGGGGCATGCCTCCATGTCATCATCCCCTAAGCATTCCCTTTCCATGTTTTCTTCAGCTTTGCTGAAATCTTTCCCAAATCTGATTTGGTAAGATCTTTGTGGAAAGGTGGCAGTCAAAGGATATTTGTGTGCTGTCCAGACCTTTTTCCAGGTCTTGCCCACATTGGTCCCATTTTCCTTGCCTCAGCCCTCCCCCAGCCCCCAGGGTTTGGATCTATTTTTCAAAAATTAGCAATTGACATATTACTATATAGGTATAGTGGTATAGCACTCTCTCTACCAGCTTCTCCAAATTCCCAGCCTTTAAAAAATGCCCATAGCCCATTTTATTAACCCTCCATAAGAAGAAAGGTATATCTCTGCAACAAAAAAAAGGAAGGCAAAACTTTTGCAGAGAAAGTGAAGGCAATTAATTTACATGTCTAAAAATTTCTTGGGTTGGAAGGAGGGGAATAAAGTTGCAGAAGATCAAAATGTATGTCATCAGTATCAAGGGGATGGTGTAGAGAAAAGACTACCCCCCCCCCCACTCCAGCAGCTAAGCCCTAACTGAAATCCCCCCATTCCCTGCAACTGCTTTTCAGGGATATTAAAGGCTGTTTAGCTTGGAAAGAAGGCAATTAAGGGGAGACATGATAGAGGTGTATAAAATTATGCGCGATATGGAAAGAGTATAAGAGCCCCGTGGCGCAGAGTGGTAAGCTGCAGTACTGCAGTCAAAAGATCTGCTCACGACCTGAGTTCGATCCCGGCAGAAGTCGGTTTCAGGTAGCCGGCTCAAGGTTGACTCAGCCTTCCATCCTTCCGAGGTCGGTAAAATGAGTACCCAGCTTGCTGGAGGTAAAGGGAAGATGACTGGGGAAGGCACTGGCGAACCACCCCGCAAACAAAGTCTGCCTAGTAAACATCGGGATGTGACGTCACCCCATGGGTCAGGAATGACCCAGTGCTTCCACAGGGGACCTTTACCTTTATGGAAAGAGTGGACATAATACTAGAACGTGGGGTCATCTGCTGAAGCTGGAGGGTGAAAGATTCAAAACAGATAAAAGGAAGTATTTCTTCACACAACACATAGTTAAACTGTGGAACTCCCTGCCCCAGGATGTGGTGATGGCTGCCAACTTGGAAGGTTTTAAGAGGGGAGTGGACATGTTCATGGAGGGCTATCCGTGGCTACTAGTAAGAACAGATACTAGCCATGATGCATACCTATTCTCTCCAGGATCAGAGGAGCATGCCTATTATTTGAGGTGCTGTGGAACACAGGCAGGACAATGCTGCTGCAGTTGTCTTGCTTGGGGGCTTCCTAGAGGCACCTGGCTGGCCACGGTGTGAACAGACTGCTGGACTTGTCACCCACCTAAATTAGGGTCCCAGTTTTTACATCTGCTTCTTTATGCGCATGATACCGTCATTCTTTCTTTCACCAAAGTAGGCCTCCAACGATATCTAGATGCTTTTAATAATTATTGTCATTCGAATTTACTTTCTATTAATTCCTCCAAATCAAAAGTAGTGGTATTTTCCAAAAAATGGTCCTTATACAAATGGCATATTGGGAAGGATTCAATCAAACAAGTTAAAAGCTATAGGTATTTGTGAATTACTTATAACTATAATCTCAATTGGTCTATACATCGACAAAATACTATTAAAGCCACCAGGATTTCCTTAAATCACCTCAAGCAATTTTTCTACGCGAAGGGGAATCAGTGTGTTCCTGCAGTGATCAAAATCCTGAATTTGAAAATATTCCCTCAACTTCTGTTTGGTGTTCCCTTATGGCTTGGAACTCTTATTCAAAAAGTGGAGAACATCCAAGCCATATTCCTTAGACAAATATTGGGGATACCTAAATGTGTTTCATATTTTACAATTTGTCTTGAAACTGGGCAAAACTTGATTGCCACCAAAGCCTGGATTCAAACAATAAGATATTGGCTCAGATTACACTTTCAAACTGAGCCAGGTTCCCTTTTATATATTTTGAAAAGTGAACTTCATTATTTCTCATGGGACATATTGATTAGATCTACACTCTGCCAAATTGGAATTGATTTAGATAATCTTGCTCTGGCCAATGAATCTTACATCTTTAAAAGAATTAAGCAACGTCTCCTTGATGTAGAATTGCAGAATTTTAATCCAGCTCCTCCCCCCATCTGTTCTCCGGCGGCCCTAGGCCTTAATAATGGATCGGGTAAAATGGCTAGGTATCTAGATAACCTAGAAATACCTTCTCATCGCCGCGCTTTTCTATTAGCTAGGGTTAACACATTCCCATCTAGGATGCTCTTAGGCCGATACCTTCAGATCCCTAGACACGAACGCCTATGTACGTGCGGTTTAAATTAGTTGGATACAATTGACCACATCCTTTTAGATTGCCCCTTCTATGTGACTTTGCGGGATAAACTGCTATTTACTTTGCTCCAGTACAAGAGTTACAGGAGTAATGAAGTGAAATGCAAATTTCTTTTGAGTGATCATGATCCTAAAATCATGGCTACTGTGGCTTAATTTCTTTCAGGAGTTCTTAAAGAACAAGAAAAGTTTTATTAACCTGACTTGTAACTTATATGTATTGCCCTTTGGAGGTATATTGTTGTTGTTTTTTATCTCTGTCTTTTGGTATGCCAATAAAGGTTAATGAAATGAAATGAAATGACTGCTGGACTTGATGGGCCTTGGTCTGATCCAGCAGGGCTTTTCTTATGTTCTTATGTTATTGTAATGAATCTCTTGCATCTTACGATGTTTAGTCCTATATCTATATCATTAGCTTCAGTGCCCCAAAACGTGGTGGCTTATTGAGAAGATGGCTGATGCTGCCTCACAGGTGGGGAAGGCAAGTATGAGACCTCTGTGTTTCCCTCTAGGCAGCGAGGGCACAGCCAGGGTGCTTTCTCTGCCTGTCCACCACCGTGGAAGTGCTGCCTGTGGAGGAGAGAGTCGAGCATTTCCCCGCATTTCCCCTCCATTCTGCAGAGCAGCTAGGGTTGCCAGCTCTGGGTTGGGAAATCTTTGCAGATTTCTGGAGAAATTCCTGAAGAGGGACCTCAGCTGGAGCAACCTCTGTGGCAGGGGGTACAAGCAAAACAGTAGTCGCCGTGCTTAGCAGACACTGTGCTAGAGGACAGAAAACCTCAGGCTAGGCTAAATTTAAATGAAAGCCAGCCCCTTTTCGTCTCAATGCATAAGAGAAATCCCAAGACTGTTGGCCAGTCAGCATGCAGGAGGAGGGCCCAGGGCCAGCCCCCCCCCCCCGACTTTTATTCCCCGGCCTCAGGCGGCTGGGCTGGGAAGGAGCTTTCTGTGCCCAAGACCGGGCAGGGTTGCTGCCATCCAGAGGTGGTTTCAGTCAATCTGGAGTTGCTTCTCCTCCCCAACTGTTCCATATTTGGAATGCTTTACTTGGCTTCACTTGGAAAAGACCTAAAGCCACAAACCACGGTGCTTACCTCCCCTTGAGGCAAACTCTGGTAGGCTCTTTCTCTTTATTTATTTAGGAACTGTCTACTATGCCTTTCCATTAAGCCTCAGGGAGCTTGCTTCAGATGAAAGCATGAAATGTACTGAAGGTCACTAATTCCAGGCCTCGGCTTCCTTACCGGGCCTGTTTTTTCCAGCTGGACTTTTTGCCCCTTGACAGCCGCGTGGCAGGCAGAAATTGTGACGAGTCGTGGTTCAGAGCCAGGCCTGCAGAGAAAGTGTCACCTGCTGAATTTCTGCCAACGGAGCAGCCCTATCAGATGAGAAACTTTGTTCTCATAATGCCAAAATTCTTATGCAAACCATGTACATATTTTTTATGACTGAGGAGAGGAGGGGAAATTGAACCGGAACAGGATTTTGTGAGGGAAGCAACTGTCTTTTGTGGAGTGGTGTGCTCGACTCCTTGGGCCTTTGACTGTAGTGAGTTCTAATTAGCATTTAATTTTTTAGTACTTGTCTGTCTGGCTTTGTTGGGAGCGACTCGTTTCTCTCCATCATAAAAAAGAAAATGGGCCACCAGTGGTGGCAGAAAAGTATCACTTCTTACTTTAATTATTCCTAGCCACTGTCCTTTAAGAATCAAACCACTCACAACAAGAAAATAATTAGGATGTCTGTCTGCTGAAGCGGGAATGTCTGAAACGCTGACCAGTTAGGCTCTAGAAGGGGCTCGGAGGGGATGTGAGGAACGTGGGACACCATAAGGTGGGCTGTGAAGGGCAGCGGCGGAGAAGAGGGGCCGATCCATTTCTCACCAAAGAGACCTTTCCCCATTCTAAAGCTGGTAGCACAAACACAACTGATAGTCTCTTTGTTTTGTCTGTCACCAGGGCTTTGAAATTTGTAGGAGGCTAACACTGGTATCTGTTACGCTACGTCTGTTGCTTTTGAAGTTTATGTGTTGACTGGTTTCAACAAGGAATAACACACAATGCTTCCCCCCCTCCCCGCCTCTGAAAAAAAGCCACAGCCAAACAGACTGGTTGCCTTGTGCCTTTTGCTACCTAGCAAGACACATCAAAACCCTGCCAATAAAACAAGCTTCCTGCAGTGCCAAGGCCGGCGAACTGGCCTTTGACCCGCTTGGCTCTCTTATTCTGACCTTCGGGGCTCACCTCTTGCTTTCCAAAAGGGGCTTCAGACCTGCTGACATCTCGATGAATTCTAGACGCCGACAGCTGAACACTTGCCAGCATGTCTGGATGGACAAGCCAGGGCAGCTTTGTGCACAATTCTCCACATCCTTGTATTGTGCTTGCATTACACTTCCTGCAGGGTGCTCACAGTAAGTTTCACAATGACACTGTGGTCAGGCTGAAAAATTGACCCACCTCACCTCAGTGAAGGTTACTAACTGACCAGGAAAAAAACCTGCCTTGCTAATGGGCCGTTAGCAGCAGCTTTATCTGTGTGACACATTGAATTCCACTGTCAGCAAAGCCAGCAAGAAAAGCCAGCAGGGTTGTGCTCATGTCCCTTCCCAGCCCAACTCCCTCCTTCTCCCAGATGAAGCAACAGCCAGGGGAACACTGCCAGTGCGCTTGGGCCAGGATGCCTCTCAAGGAGACTTTACCTGTCAACTGCATTTGTGGCCTGCCTTCCTCCAAGGAGCTTCCATGGTTCTTCTCTCTTTCTTCATTTCACCCTCATAACGACCCCATGAGGTAGGCCAGGCTGAGAGACAGTGGCAACCCCAAGGTCACCCAATGAGCTCCATGGCCTGGTGTGTGTGCTTAAATCTGGGCCTCATCCCCCAACCACGACACCCCACTGAGTCTCATATAATTTGATCAATAATATCTGTGCTGTAAACTGCCATGTCAACTTTTTTTGTCATTGAAAAGGGAGGTGAAAATCCAGTAAGGAAAATAGTTTAAGATTTCTTTGCCTTGGATGGAAAAATTCTCTTAGTCTGCCAAGGTCTGCACATCAATTTGCTGCTTGAAGGCAAGGAATGCCCATTAGGGTTGCCAACCTCCAGGTGAGGCCTGACATACTCCTGGAATTACAACTGGTCTCCCAACTACAGAGCTCCGTATCCCTGGAGAAAATGGCTGCTATAGAGGGTGTACTCTGTGGTATTATACCTGCCCTCTCCCTATCCCACCCTCCCCAGACCCAACCCCAAAATCTCCAGGGATTTTCAACTCAGAGCTGGCAAACCCTAGTCACCCACAAAGACTTGCCATCTCATTTCCCTCTGTATCCCCACCCCCACCATTTCCTCTTTCCCTCCCATGGCAGCCTGCATAGCCTCTCCCCTTTTTCTGCTTCCTTCTCTCATTCCCTCCCACCAGTCAACCTACCAATACCTGTCCTTTCCCTTCTTCCCTGGCCCAAACACTCTCCCCAGGAAAAGTCTGGCCAAGTTACAAAAATTGCACATTAGCCACTGGTTCTGGCAAATCATCCTCAATCAGGGGACAGGATACAGGAGGGAAATGGGACATTTTCAATGGCTAAGGTTGCCAACCTCCAGGTGGGGCCTGGAGATCTCCCATTACCATTGATCTCCAGATAACAGAGATCAGATCCCCTGGAGAAAATGGCTGCTTTGGAGGATGGACTGTATGGCATTGTACCTGGCTGAGGTCCCTCCCCAGGATCCACTCCCTAAATCTCCAGGTATTTCCCCTCCCAGAGCTGGCAACCCTATCAAGGCTTTTTTAAGCCTCCCAGTCTCCCCTAAACAGGTTTACTCAGATGTAAGTCCCCTTTTATTCAATGCACTTATGGGAACAAGGATTGCAACCTCATTCTACTTGTAGAGACCATATTCCACTCATTCCCTTATTTTTCTTGATCCATTTCTTGTTTTATGGAAAACTCCAACCCCTGTGCTCCTTTGCAAAACGGCACATGCACAAAAACTATGCTGAACCACACATTTCAGTGACTATACTCAGAAATTATTAATGGGAACAGCTAAAGGTACTATGTACTATAAAATTCATTGGGGAAGACATTCCTGATGGATTTAAATTGGGTTGCAGAGAAAAGCCTTACACTTCTGTGGCAGCAGTAAGAAACAACATGCATGTGTAAACACATGAACACGCCTTATATTGCATCAGACCCTTGATCCATCAAAGTCAGTATCATCTACTCAGACCAGCAGTGACTTTCCAGGGTCTCAGGCAGAGGTCTTTAACACAACACCTACTTGCCTAGGCCCTTTAACTGGAGATACTGGGGATTGAACCTGGAACCTTCTGCATGCCAAGCAGATGCTCTACCACTGAGCCATAGCCCTACCACTGAGCGTGTGTGTGTGCTGCTGCATAGCCATCCAGTGAACCCCAAAGAAGGACTTGGGTGATTAGTCCATCCAATTATCAATATTTGGTGGCATGTTTGCAACTGGTGATTACAAGGTGGTCCAAACCTGCACAGGAGCAGAGCTGGTGAAAAGTTGACAACCGGCGCTTGGGGAAGGATCAGAACTTGTCATTTTGGGGGTGAGGGGGGTGAGATTAGATTAGATTTGAACAAAATTTAACTAAATGTGGGATTTTGTTGAACATTAAAATGCTACAAATATTGTCATGGAATGTTAATGGTTTGAATTCTCCTAATAAAAGGAGGAAAATATGTTATCATGTTTACAGGAGACGCATATGTTATCAAAGGATGTTATAAGGTTAGAGCAAATGAAATTGGTTAAATTATTTACATCATGTAATGAAAAGAAAAAAAAAACTAACGCAATAGCTATGTATATCCCTCTAACATTAGAACCCAAGATTTTGTACAAAGATAATGAGGGGAGGATCCTGATGGTAGAAATTTTAATTGGTTTCCAAAAAATAATTTTAGTTGGTATCTATGCACCTAATACTAATCAGAAATTGTTTTATACTAACTTAGCATTGATATTAGCTGAATATGCTAAAGAAAAAATGATCTGGATGGGAGACTTTAATGGTGTAATGGATCCAAGGTTGGATAGAACAGCAAAAAAGAAAAAGGGTAAATGTGAGGGTAAATTACCAGGTATTTTTAATCATATTACAGAACAGTGGGAAATGTTTGATATATGGCGACTGGTAAATGGTAATAAAAAGGGATATACTTTTTATTCATCGAGACATTGCTCTCATTCAAGAATAGACATGTTTTGGTTGTCTAAAGATATTACAGGTTTATCGAACAGTCTTGAAATTTTACCTAAGGTGCTATCCGATCATAATGCGATTCTGATCAAGATTAATATGGGGAATAAGAGAAATAAACCTTGGTTTATAAATGAATATCTATTGAAAAATAAGAAGATAGTACCATTATCTCCTTTGTTGTTTATTTTGACCTTGGAAACCTTATGTTGTAAGATTCGTGAAACAGAAGTAATCCAGGGCTTAAAAGTTAACAAACAAGAGTTTAAATTGAGAGCCTTTGCGGATGACTTATCGCTTGTGTTGTCTGACCCAAATCAATCCGCACCTTACTTATTGGAGCTATTGAAAGATTATGGGGAAGTCTCTGGTTTTAAGATTAATAAAGACAAGACTCATGTTTTATTTAAAAATCTTTCTAAAGAAGAACAAATAGATTTTTTGGTCACAACTGGTTGGGAAACAACGAACAAAGTGAAATACCTGGGTATTTGGATTATAAATAAAAATAAAGATTTTTTGGAAAATAATTATGTGAAACTTTGGGACTCTGTTAAAAGAGATATGGTAATTTGGTCCAATAAAAATATTTCATTACTGGGCCGTATATCAGTAATACAAATGAATATTTTGCCAAGACTACTTTTTTTACTTCAGAACTTACCAATTGTGGAGCATACCAAGTACTTCGATCTATGGAGAAAAGACTTGCTTAACTTTATATGGCAAGGGGAAAAGCCTAGAATTGCCTACAAATACTTCGTTGATACCAAAGAAAGAGGAGGATTTGCCTTACCAAACTTTAAACTATATGCGGAAGCATCAGTATTAGTTTGGCTAAAAGACTGGATACATTTGAAAAATAACAGATTGTTGGGACTTAGAAGGCTTTAACAATAGATATGGATGGCATGGTTACCTACGGTATGATAAACTGAAAATACACAAGTGTAAGCTCCTGACCCTTCGAACCAGAAATCACCACAGAGTCGTATAGAATCCAATCAGATGGCTTTTACTGGTCAAAAAGGCAATACAGTGCATACAGGGAACTATGGCAGCTATGAGAGTCTCACTAGCCGAACGATAATATAAGGCAGTAAATGGCGGGAGATTATACAACATTAGCATACACAGACAGAGTCAACTTTCTCAGGAGCAGTGTTCCCAGGCCTTGGTATGTGTGGTCGGCCTTGAGGCTAGACAGTACAGTACCAACACAGAAACAATACTGAAGCAGCCTGACATCCTCCTCCCCTTAAGGCCCCCTCCCAGTCGGTAAGGGGGATGGTCTGTCCGGGTAGGCAGTGTGAAAGGCATCGATTAGTTTGGGGGCGGAGACATCTCGTGCACGAACCCATTCGTCGTAGGCAGGGGGAAAGTGCTTCCACCGGACCAAATACTGTAGGTTTCCATGGTGAACACGGGAGTCAAGGATTTTGGAGACTTTTGAAGTGCTCTTCCCCCCCCACCATAATGGGCTGTTCGGGGGGCGGATCGGGATGCCATCGTGGAGAGGCCGTATGGGGCTTCAGGAGGCTAATGTGGAAAACGGGATGCACACGCCTCAGGGTTTTCGGGAGAGCTAATTCCACCGTGACAGGATTTATGACCCGTGTGATCGGGAATGGGCCAATGAATTTAGCATTGAGTTTAAGGCACGGACGGGTGGAACGTAGGTTTTTGGTGGAAAGATAGACCAATTTACCCACTCGCAGTTCGCCCCCGGGGGAACGATGTTTATCAGCTTGTGCTTTGTATTTGTGCTTGGCTCGGTCGAGATTGTTAATGAGCCAAGGCCAAGTGGTACGGAGGGTGTGTGCCCAGGAAGCAATGTCAGGATCTCCCTCCCCCTCCACAGTGCTTGTGGGAGTAACAGGACCAAACTCTTGCCCATACACTGCATAGAATGGGCTAAAACCGGTAGATTGATGTACAGCATTATTGTAGGCATATTCTGCAAAAGGCAACATTTCTACCCAGTTATCTTGGTGGTAGTTAACATAACATTTCTCAAGTTGGTGGGGGTGGAACAGGGATTGTCTACTGCATTTACACGTTCAGTTTGACCATCGGTTTGAGGATGGTATGCAGTAGACAATCCCTGTTCCACCCCCACCAACTTGAGAAATGCTTTCCAAAACTTGGAAACAAAGCCACTGCCGCGGTCACAGATTATTTTGCGCGGAAACGAATGTAATTTGAAGATATGTGTCACGAAGAGGCGGGCCATTTTTTGAGCAGAGGGAATTCCTGCGCATGGAATCAAATGGATTTGCTTAGGAAACAAGTCGGTAATAACCCATAATACAGTTTTCCCCCCGCTGAGAGGGAGATCAGTCATAAAGTCCATAGCAATTACTTCCCATGGTTTGTTGGGTGTTTCTAGAGGTTGCAGTAGCCTCGGGGGTTTGCCTTGTGAGCGTTTCATTGTGGCGCAAACAGGGCAGCTGCGAATAAAAGAGTCAACATCGGAACGCATTCCCCCCCACCAAAATTGTCGGCGCAATAAGTGGAGAGTTTTTAGGAATCCAAAGTGTCCAGCTGTTTTTACTCCATGAGCTAAGTGTAAAACGTCTTTTCGAAGTGCCTTGGGTACGTACAATTTAGAGTCTTTGTACCATGAGCCCCCCTGTTCCATTACCCCAGGGGGTAGGGTGTGAGTGGAGCGTTCAGAAAGGCGGTGGTCCCGAAGGGTATTTAAAAAGGATTCGGAGATGGGAATCCTGGCGGGACCCCCCCCCCGGCTATAGTAGTTTTAGGAGTAGTTATGGGGGTAGAGCTTACGTGCGGTGGTGCGCAGGTCGTAGGCAGTAGGGCAGCCGGTGGGGTTGGAGGATCGGGATCGTCGGTTCGTTGCTGTTGCGCGGGCGGTTGGGTAGCCGCTCGGGTTGGAGGTGCTGGAGAACTGGATCTGGGATGCTGTCGCTGAGATCGAGTTTGCACGGCCAGTACAGGAAGGGCTCCCCTTTGCGTAGGTGTGAACAGAGAGTCAGTCGGTCTCTCGAGTTTTACCGGGTATTGTGGCAACCGGGAGAGGGCATCTGCGAGAACGTTTTGCTTCCCAGGAACATGCTTTAGGACGAAACGAAACTGAGCGAAGAATTCAGCCCAACGTTGTTGTTTCGCTGATAGTTTATGGGACCCTGTGAGGGCAGCTAGATTCTTGTGATCGGTCCAAACCTCGAAGGGGATATTGGACCCCTCTAAGAATTGCCTCCAGAGAGTTAGGGCATGGTGAACGGCCGCTGCCTCTTTTTCCCAAATGGGCCAGTTCAATTGTGCATGCGCAAATTTCCTCGAAAAGTAAGCGCAGGGGTGAAGAAGGCCATCCGGACCTTTTTGAAGAAGGGCCCCTCCCATAGCTACATCGGAGGCATCGACTTGCACAACAAACATTTGGTTTGGGTCCGGGTGCCGTAATACGGGTTCGGATGTGAAGAGGCGTTTGAGAGCTACAAACGCAGCTTGGCATTGATCAGTCCACAGGATTTTTGCGGAAGGTAAGGTAGCCGTGTTTGCTTTCCCTTTGGTTTTTAGTAAATCAGTAATGGGTAGGGCCACTTGGGCGAAGTTAGGACTGAACCCTCGATAAAAGTTTGCAAACCCCAAAAACTGTTGCACTTGCTTGCGGTTGGTGGGGGGAGTCCAATCGAGAACGGCTTGGACTTTGACAGGGTCCATGCGAAGACCTTGGTGGGAGATTATGTATCCTAAGAATGTGAGCTGGCTTTGATGAAATTCGCATTTAGCCAGTTTGGCAAAGAGTTGGTGGTTGCGCAGGCGTTGCAGAACTTCTCGGACTAAAGTGACATGCTCTTCCATGGTTTTTGAATAAATAAGAATGTCGTCTAAATAAACCACCACCCCGCGATATAGCAAGTCATGAAGGATTTCGTTGATGAGTTGCATGAAGACCCCCGGGGCCCCTTTTAATCCGAACGGCATCACGAGGAATTCATACATACCAAAACAGCTAGAGAAGGCAGTGAGGTGCTCATCTCCTTCGCGGATGCGGACTCGGTAGTAGGCTTCCACCAAGTCTAGTTTGGAGAATATCCGGCCCTCCTGTAACTGTCCCAAAATATCAGAAATTAATGGGATAGGATAGGCGTTGGTTTGGGTAACCGCATTGAGTTTTCGGAAGTCAATGCATAAACGAAGGTCGCCCTCCTTTTTTCGGACAAAAAACGCGGGGGCCGAGTTCGGGGCATTCGATGGGCGAATGAACCCTCTGGCGAGGTTTTTGTTAAGGAAGTCCCGGAGAACAGTGCGCTCGGAAGCGCTCATAGGGTAAATTTTGCTTTTGGTTAATGTGCAGTCCTTGACTACCTCAATTGTACAGTCCGAGGCTCGGTGGGGGGGTAAGGTGTCACATTCTTTAAGGTCGAAGACATCCACGAAGTCTCGATAGACGTTAGGTAGGACTGGAAGCGTTGGGACATCGGAGGCCAATGCTGGGACGGGTGGGTATAACACTATATATAGAGATGGGAATCCTGGCTGCCATAATGTAAGCTCCTGACCCTTCGAACCAGAAATCACCACAGAGTCGTATAGAATCCAATCAGATGGCTTTTACTGGTCAAAAAGGCAATACAGTGCATACAGGGAACTATGGCAGCTATGAGAGTCTCACTAGCCGAACGATAATATAAGGCAGTAAATGGCGGGAGATTATACAACATTAGCATACACAGACAGAGTCAACTTTCTCAGGAGCAGTGTTCCCAGGCCTTGGTATGTGTGGTCGGCCTTGAGGCTAGACAGTACAGTACCAACACAGAAACAATACTGAAACCGAGATAGCAGCCTGACAACAAGCTCTTTCAGCACCATGTTGTTAAATCTTCATTAATAAAAACTTGGCTTAGATATAAACATCTTTTGGAACCTAGAACACCATTACGGATTTCTACACAAGAGATGCTGACATTGAAACCATTGAGACCAGCACAATTTCTTACCTATCAGGATTTATTGGTATGGAAGGACAATAAATGTGCTTTAAAGGAATATAGTGAAATGAAGGAACAGATTACCTGGCTTCAATACCATCAGTTACAATCTGTATTTATACAAGATATGAGGCTAGGTTTTACAAAAGACAAATCACTTTTTCAATGAATGTTGTTAGATAATAATGAACATTTAATATCTAAGATTTACAAGATATTACTGACTTTATATACTGAACAAGACCTTGTTAAACCAACAATGATAACCTGGGCACAAATTTTGGGTCATGACATACATATGCACAAATGGGAAAGACTTTGGTCAAAGGAAATGAAACATATATATTCACAATCTTTGAGAGAGAATATATATAAAATGATGTACAGATGGTATCTAACACCAAAGAAATTAGCCAAAATGTATGGAAATATGTCACCGAACTGCTGGAAATGTCAGAAACAAGTGGGTTCTTTTCATCATATTTGGTGGATATGTGAGAAGGCTAAGAACTATTGGGATATGATTTACAATGAACTAAGGCTGATATTACAACAAAATATTCCTAAAACACCAGAAATTATGCTGTTGAGCATAATACCAGACACCATAGTGACCCAGAGACCTTTTTTGATGTATGCCACTACTGCTGCCAGAATGGTATATGCTAGGAGATGGAAAATGACGGATATACCAAATAAATTGGAGTGGATTGAAAAAATGATGGAATTAGTAGAAATGGCAAAACTTACAGCATTGATAAATCAAAAAGATAACAATGAATTTGCAAAAGAATGGGAGGCATGGACAAATTATTGTAGAAATGAACTTAAGTGTGATATTAAGAAACATATTTTGATCTAATTCAGAGTGGATGTGTTAGACATGGATGTTTTTGGTATAATTGAATTAGATAAATAATACAAAGAGAGAGACAATGTTAAATAAGGGGTCAGAGGAGGGGAGAGGGGAAGTTAAAGAATTATACTTTTTGTTACATGAACTGGAATGTATAATGATTTGGAAAAATAAAAATTTTATTAAAAAAAAGAAAAATAAGATAGTAGATAAGTTAAAAATAGACATACAGAATTACTTTTTGGAAAATGCTGATAAAGGGAGCTCAGATGAGATTGTATGGGATGCAGGTAAAGCAGTAATAAGAGGTTTATTAATACAGCAAAATTTGAGATGGTTTAGAGTGAGGGAGTGTAAAAAGAGGATTTTAGAAGAAATTAAACAGGGAGAGAGACAGTTAAGAAAATTACAAGGTAAATTACTTAAACAAGAACAGATGGATAGGATAAAAAATTTACAATACCAATATGAATTTTTAATAACTTCAGAATTAGAAAAAAATGTTTAATAGGCAAAAAAAATTTGAACATGCAAATAAACCGGGTAAATTACTAGCTTGGCAACTTAAACATAAAGAGAAGAAACCACCTATATTAAAAATAAAGAGGGATGGCAAAGTAACAACAGATAAGCAAAAAGTTATGGAAACTTTTATAGATTATTATTCAAATCTTTATAGACAAATACTTGTCTCTGAGAAGGAAATAGAGGTGTATTTAAATCAATTTGAGTGGGAAGGAATTTCACAAGAACATAAAGATCTATTAGATTCTGACATAACTATGGAGGAATTAAAAGCAGTTATAGGTAAAAGTAAATTAAATAAATCACCAGGCGAAGATGGATTTACAGCATTTTATTACAAAACTTTTATAGAACAATTATCTCCATATTTGTTGAAAGTAATGAATCGTTGTTTACAGAATGGATCCATCCCAAATACCTGGAAACAAGCAAATATAGTATTAATCCCTAAACCAAATTCAGATTTATTGGATGTGAAAAATTATAGACCAATTTCATTACTGAATAATGACTATAAACTTTTTGTAGCTATTTTGGCAAATAGATTCAAAGTTGTATGAATCAGGTTATACATGAAGATCACGCAGGTTTTCTTCCAGGAAGACTGATAAGTCAAAATATAAGAGTAGTATTAGATCTTATAGAATATGCAGAATTTAGTACTACACCTTTTGCAATGATATTTTTGGATGCAGAAAAAGCGTTTGATAATGTAAATTGGAAATTTATGAAAAAGGTATTAGAATATATGGATTTTGGAAAAAAATTTAAATTAGCTATTGGAAATATTTATACTTATCAAACGGCTAGGTTGTTGATTAACGGGAATTTAACATCACAATTTGAAATTCAAAAGGGTACTAGACAAGGCTGTCCTCTTTCACCTTTATTGTTTATTATAACGTTAGAAGTTTTATTGAGAAAGATTAGAAGTAATATAGATATTATAGGTTGTAAAATTGGGAGGAATCATTTTAAGGTTAAAGCTTATGCAGATTATTTAGTTTGTTTTTTAACTAACCCTATTAGTCAAATTGTAGAATGGAACAAAATGGTTGAGGTTTATGGAAAGCTTGCAGGTTTTAAAATAAATAAAAATAAAACGAAAATATTGGTTAAGAATATGACACTTCTGCAGCAGGAAGAGCTATCAAAATGTACAGGTTTTTCCATTGAACATAAATTAAAATACCTGGGTATTTGGTTAACTTCAAATAATTTTAATTTGTTTAAAAATAATTATATTAAGGTATGGCAGCAAATTACTGTAGATTTAAAAAATTGGGAAAAAATACCTCTATCATTATGGGGTAGAATTTCGGTAATTAAAATGATGGTTTTACCCAAGAAGCTTTTTCTATTTCAAAATTTACCAATTATAAAAGGTACCAAAATATTTAAAATTTGGAAAAAAAATATTTTAAAATTTTTATGGCGTAAAGAAAAACATAGAATAGCATATAATAATTTGATTCAATTAAGGGAAACAGGAGGCTTAGGGTTACCAGATTTAAAAATGTATTATGAGGCATCCTGTTTTACTTGGTTAAAGACTTGGGTTATGTTAGAGAATACCAAGATATTAGAATTAGAAGGCTATAATTTACGTTTTGGATGGCATGCATACTTATGGTACAATAAGGAAAGGGTAAACAAAGAGTTTAATATTCATATTGTTAAGAGTCGGATTATTTCAAATTTGGAAAAAATATAGAATGATTTTGGAAAATAAGACCCTGGGATGGATTAATCCAGTAGAAGCTCATATGAGAAGTGGGATACATTTAAATTTAGAAATGGAAATATATAGAAAAATTATTGAATGGAAAGAGGGAAAATGGGTTTTAAAAAGTAGAGAAGAACTTGAAATAAAGGATTGATTTTTGTATTATAGATTAAAAGATATATTTAATAAAGACAATCAGCTTGGATCTAATAGAAATAAATCTGAATTGGAAAAAATATTAATAAAAGGAAATAAAGGATTGATAGGAAGAATGTATAAATTATTAATTGAAACTAACTTGGAACAAGAAAGAATTAAACCTGTTATGATAAAATGGATGAGGGAGTTAGGATTTAACATTGAATTGGAAATATGGGAAAACTTATGGAAGAGAGAATTTAAATTTACAATAACCAATGAAATTAGAGAAAACCTATATAAAATGTTTTATAGATGGCATATAACCCCGGTGATGATATCTAAAATGAATAGAGGAGATACGGAATTATGTTGGAAATGTAGAAAGGAAAGAGGCATGTATAGTGGTTATGTAAAAAAATTAAAAGTTTTTGGGAAAAAGTACTTAGGGAAAAGGAGCCCCGTGGCGCAGAGTGTTAAGCTGCAGTACTGCAGTCAAAAGCTCTGCTCACGACCTGAGTTCGATCCCGACGGAAGCCGGTTTCAGGTAGCCGGCTCAAGGTTGACTCAGCCTTCTATCCTTCCAAGGTCGGTCAAATGAGGCCCCAGCTCGCTGGGGGTAAAGGGAAGATGACTGGGGAAGGCACTGGCAAACTACCCCGCAAACAAAGTCTGCCTTGGAAACGTCGGGATGTGACATCACCCCATGGATCAGGAATGACCCGGTGCTTGCACAGGGGACCTTTACCTTTTTACTTAGGGAAACCAATAATTTGATTAATGGTAGAGTAAAAAGGAAGCCAGCATTTTGTTTATTGGGAATCCCACAAAAAAATATGAGTAATAATGATAGGGTTGTTTGCCAATATAGTTTTGCTGCAGCAAGAATTGTGATAGCTAAAGTTTGGAAGCAAGTGAGTAAACTTTCAATCGCGTACTGGAGAGACTGGAATTTCTACATAGAAAGGATATGGAAGAATTTAAAAAAAACATGGTTAAAGGCCGCCTCATATTGGGATAAACTGGCAAAAATGGATTTTACTATATTATTTAGCGAGTTATAGAAACTAGTTTTAATATCTTTATATTATATTCTTAATTTTATTATAGAAACTGTTTAGACACTTCTCCGGAAGTCTGGTGAAGGGTCACTTTTTTAAGGTGAGTGAAGGGTGAAGGGGTATCTGTTAGGATTTTATAATTAAGTAATTTTGAATGTAATAATTAGTATATAAAGATACTCTTTTGTATTTTCTTTTTGTATTTTCTTTTAATATATTAATTTTATTGTATTTGTGTTATAAAAATTAATAAAAATTTATATATATAAAAAAGAACTTGTCCTTTTCATATGGAAACCTGTTATTCTAGCAGCCACAATAGTGTCCACAGACAATGGGAAAAAGCAAAAGGATGAAATAAGCAAGGATTGGCCCAAATGAGCCACTCCCGTTGACCAGACCATTGCTTGGCTTTTTGCAACCTGGAGACGAGGCATTTCTCTTTAACTGAACCAATCAAACAGGACCCACTCATTGGTCCTTCGGCTGCTCTCTTCTCTGCCTGCAGCAGAGAGAGGGTTTTCCTTCTTAAAGGCAAGGGGAGGGGCAGACGGAAGATCTAAGGGAAGTGTGTGTGAAACCAGCCATGGCTTCCTCAGTCCCCACTTGGTGGTGTATTTACAAAGTCAGCGCTCCTCTTCAGGGTTGCAGCCTGACAGCTTGAATTCCAGCAAAGCAGCTTGTGAAATCTGCACCAGCTCTCATCACCTTAGCTTTCCATTTCCACTGACAGTATTCTCTTAATCTTATCAAAATGTTGCTTAGTTCTCAAAATGGCTTTCCCTTTCTGCCAGCTAAAACCCCACACCTCCTCTGTTTCCACCCCACCTTTAATAGGACTCCCCCTTTCCAAAGCCAATGGTGCAAACATTTGCCTTTCCCATTTCTTCTGAAACCAATAAGCCATGTTGCATGACTAGATTTTTTATCAGTATTTTTCCATCAGCCACATAATGGCTTGGCAACGCTTCTTATAAACAGTCTTGAACACAATTTCTCTTTTTCCCTCCCCTCTTCTTGACATTTTGCAATTTCAACCAAACAGACAAAAGCCTATTGTTTTTCTTCTTTCTTTCTCTCGCATCAACAAAGCAACCTGAGAGATTGCTGGAGGAATTTATTTACAATTTATTATGTATTCAGCAAAAGCACAGATCAGACGTATTACAATGTCTGACACCTTTAAGATTTAACTATTACTTAGCAAGGCCCCAGAAACACTCCAAGTTGTAGGTGCAGCATCAGTGATGTGAAAAGCAACAGAAAAAGCTTCATGTAGGGTGAAACGATCCCTGGCTTACACCTCAATCATTAATGAAAACCACTTACTTCATTCCAAGAACACTTGCTGCACAATGCTACCTGGGACAATTTCCTCTTGGAAGGGAAACATGGGAGATTTCTGCTCTCTTTGTAATAACCTGTTGATTGACATATATCAGGGCTGAGCAAGCACTATCAGAGGAAAAGTGGCACACAGGCAGCGCCAGAACACACAAGACCAGGCCAGAAGCAGACCCCTGAGGTTGTCTCTGACTTTTCCCCAGAAAACTGAGCAGTGCTTCCCCTCCAAATTAAATGGTGGTTCACGACTCAGCCTGACACCCTGAAGAACTGCTGCTGGGAAGACAATATTGACTTCAATGGACCAAGGTTCTGAATCAAGATTTTGAATCAGACCAGCTATCTGTCAGTAAGGGACCAACTGTCCAAATGGTCAAGGAAATCTGCTGTCCTAAGCCATTGATTAGTGCCCAGTGCAGACCAAAGCTAACAAGAGGCTTTGAATAGCAGGACTACGTTTGCTTATTTGAAAAATTTATACGCTGCTTCTCCGGACAACTACTTGAGGTCACTCATAACTAAAACAATGAAACAAAATCAACAAGCATGGCTCACAACCTAATTTCATTATGGGGGTTGCTTCCGGACCATTAATTTACCACAAAATATCGCTGTGACCAATCTGAGTGGTTTGGCAGCACAATCAAAATTTCTGTCTGCATCTTGGCTTCTTCATCGCTGTATTTACTACTTTGCCTGTCCTCACTCCCCCCTGGTGAGTGTCATGTAATTAATGACATCAGGGAAGTGCAACAAGCTCACCCTACCCCCCTTTTAAATTTGTTTTTACTTCATGCTGGCAGCCAATCTTCTGGTGACTGCTCCTCCCGCTGTCCCTATAAAATGTTCATAAGTGTATACACATTGGGATAAGCAGAGTGAGAAGCCAGGCAGAACTTGTATTGAGGTGAACGAGTGAGCGAGACCAAACGAGGAACTCTCTTCCCTCTGCCACCCCCTGTTTGAAATCTGCTGAGTCCCAGTCTTCATAGAACTCATATAATCATAACAGTCCCTGTGAAAAGGAAATGTGGGTAGTGCAAAGATCCAGCGATCCGACATTCCTTCAGGAATAATTTTTTTAGATAAGCAGAAAATATTAACAAGAGGAAAGGGGGGAGGGGAAATTGGGAAGGCAGCAGGTGTGTTTACCGATGTGGGCAGGGAAACAAATACATAGTAAAAATGTCTGCACCCCAAGAGAAATCATCCTAGAAACAGTTGGAAGGGAAACATCGCTGTAAAAATGTTCATTGGATAAGACGGCGATACAATGTTCGCAAGATGGCTCCAACCCCAAACTGGGGCGGGGGGGGGAGGTGCAGAGAAGAATAAATATAATGTTTCATTTAACATTATAAAAAGTTGGTGCAGAAATGGCCTGGGTAACGTAACTTGTCTCCAATGAAGGGCTGTACATATCAGTAAACCCGAGCCGAAAATAAAGCAGAAAATCACCGTTTCGGCTTATTTTCAGGTTGGGTTTACTGGCGGAAAAAACATACTTGAATCAGCCGAGCCGAATAGGTGATTCCCAGAAAAAGCTGAATAATTATTTGGCTTTTCCGGTTTGGCTGGGGGGCATTTTTGGAGGTAGAGTCCCCAAACTCACAGTGTAGCTTGAAGGGACTCTCCTTGCATGACCCCCAAAGTTTGGTTAAGATTTGGTAAGGGGGTCCGATTTTATGGGGTCTGGAAGGGGTCACCCCCCCAAAGAGAAACATTGTGAAACATTGGGGGTCATGCAAGGAGAGTCCCTTCAAGCTATGCTGTGAGTTTGGGAACTCTACCTCCAAAAATGCCCCCCCCCCCGGAGAATTTTAAAAGTACTTACCTTTTTAGACTTGTCAGTAATGGTCACCAGTCTACTTCCTTCCTCATGGTTGACTGCAAGGTTGCAGTTAATCATTGGAAATTGAGTTCTTAGGGGAGGAAAGAAGCAGCCATTACAAGTGTGGGAAAACTCCAAAAATACCCCCACCAGGAGCTTCAAAAAAATCCCCATAAATGGGCCCGAATTCTTCCAGTAAACCCGGAAATAAGCCAACTTCTCATATTTACCGGTATGGGTATTTACTGGATTTTTTTTTTTTTTTGCACAGTCCTACTCCTATGCTAAGTTATTAATAATTTAACCACTACATGACTTATGAAATGCAAGGATTTGATCTCTGTAACCTAGAAGCACAATCTCCAGACACCTCTAGATAGATATTCTCTTTTACTATGACCTCTATAACTTGAAGGGTTCACACCAAAATGGTTTCATTTACAGATGGTATGGTTTATTAAGTATATGGAAAAATTACATTATATTAACAAATGTGGGAAAACCTTTGTGCAAGACAGCTTTGTTAAAAAAGTGGCATGGAAAATGATTTCTCTGGGCTCTTTGATAATATGTTAATTTGGTTAATAAGGCAGAAGTCCATACACAGTGGAACAATTTGCCCTTGGAGGGAGGTTGTTACTTTTTCCATTTTGCTGCTATTGACAGTTTAGCAGGGATAAGTAGGTTCAAAAGCAATTCTGCTTGTGAAAGGGCAATATGTCCATTCACACTACATGACTGAACAGAATGATTTTTGGATCAGAGGATATATTGCAACTCAACAGTTTGTCATCAAATTCAATGACCAGTTTCTAAAAAGTTTTTGAGAATCACCAAAAGTATATACAACCTGGCATTAATGAGCCATGTCGCCTGCACTGTTACTACTTATTTCTCTATGCAGTGGCTGACCTATTCAGATACCACTGAAACAAACACTGAAAGATTTTTTTTTACACTTAGAAATAAATTTAGACACTGCTCAATACCAAATCCACCTCTGTTCTTTTAAATCAATGTTGATTTGTAAGTCCCTATTCCATTTTCTAATGTAACTTAAAGAAGTACTTTCAGTATTTAGTAAGAAGGATCAAATTTTTAGAAATTAAACTGCAAATAGTTGATCAGCACTAATTATAAGCTCAAAGGTGGTTTTGCTCTTAAACCACTGTAATTCCTCAATAACGTGTTTGCCAAATGTCTTATCTGAAAATACAGAAATACCAGTGTTCTGTCCTCTAATTTTAAAACGACTTCATAACTCAACACCAGATGGCCCTTTACCAGATTATTATTTTTCCGATCCTTAAATTCATCTAAATGCTGAATTTTCCATGATTGCTCATTAACTAATACAGAGCTTAAGGGGGTGTAAGCACTTGTCCCAAGACAATCCCATAAACAACATCCACAGACAAGTAGTCCAAAAGAGAGCTGATTTATTGGAAGATCCATAGGTTTACAGCACACCCCCGTCCCATCTGCGGAGGACTGTTCAAGATACTTGTCACAGAGAAGTCAAAGAACTGCTACACCTATAGTATTCAAGTGCCTACTTAAAAATAATAATACAAAGCCCTTTGGTGGCAGGGAGGAAATGGCTGCTGCAGGGACAGGTTCAGGGAAAGTAGCTGCCACATGGGCTGAAAAATCCAAACTATCCCCCGCACATGGCAGCCATCCAGGCTCTACGGCACTCTTTCTCAAAACTTTGGAGCAAAGTAGGTTTTAGAAAGATCGGAGAAAAGTTGGGGAAACCCCTGGAGGTGCAAGAATGCATCACAAAGCTGTGGGGAACAGGGGGAAAAACCCACTTCCCAAATTCAGGAACTTGGGGCAGACAACCTGTGTGGAAAAGGAGTTCATTTCGCCTCTGGACCACAAGGTAGTGCTACTGCTAAGTGCAGAGAGAGCCTGCCCCTGCTGCCTTGTTCCAAAACCTTTTCTCGATGCCAAGAAATGTTCCCTGTGAGTGAGCTGCTACAAACGAAAATTTTTAATTAAGAATTAAGGCCATAAATCAGTACAAGTTTGTTTTTACTACAGTTCAAAAGCCCAAACTGTTTGATATTTGCCTTGGAAAGATCAACAGAGTCAAGGGCAGAAAAACAAATGTGGTGAATGAGATGATTGATGTCTCCATTGTTTCCCTTTATGATGGGCAAAGCAGTAAGCCATGCGGAGCAGACTGCAAGGGGCCTTCCCCCCCCACCCCCCTCACAGGGTCCTGAGCGCAGCGGCCACATTTTAATTGCGGCCTGGATAGCAGAACCTGAGCAGTGCTGCTCTGGCTTGCACAATTCCTGGAGATTTGGGGGCAGTACCTGGGGAGAGACTTCTGTTTCTCCGAGACCCTGTGATGCACCATAGATTCTGCCCTCTGAAGCTGCCATTTGCTCCATGGGGACTGCTCTCTTTCATCTGGAAATCAGTTCTGATTCCAGGAGAACTCTAGCTAGCTGGGCCTCCACCTTGAAATTGGCAGCTTTAGGCTTCAGACCCACAGCTGCACACCAGAGCAAGCTTCACCCACCTTCTGCCCCCCTGGAGCTGTAAAAGGCACAAAGACCTTTGGCTCTGAAGGGCCTCTTTCGTTTCATTCTTCAGTGAATCAAACCCAACCTTGCTTGACCTCAGTTCTTCTGAATGACTTGGCAGAGACCAAAACTTTCAGATAGCAGGAAGTCTAGATAAGGGAAAGTGCTGGGCTTGCTCTGACCTGGGATTCATTCACATTCGTGCGCTTAGAGAATCTAGTTGTGTACCAGTGCCTCTGGAGAGTGGCAGCCCATGCAGGAGGGCAGGAATGTCAGGTTTTAAGCGCCACTGGGCTCATACTAGGAGTGCTGGAAACCAGGCGTTGCTTCCATGCAGAGGCAAGATCTTAGCGCAGAGACAACAGTTGCAGCCGCTTCAGGTCAGCCAGCAGAAACATTCAGGGGTGGTTTGCCATTGCCTGCCTCTGCGTAGAGGCCCTGGTATTCCTTGGGGAGTCTCCCATCCAAACATGGCTGACCCTGCTTAGCTTCCCAGATCGGGCTAGCCTGGGTAGTTTCACAGCAAGTGTGGGTCAGTTTCAGTTCTTGGCAGGATGCAACAGAGCTGGGCTGATTTACTGCCCTCCCCTTATACGCGTCCTCTTATAGGCATGAAAGCCTTTTTTGTGTGTGTGAGTGCGAGATGGAACAATGAAATGCTTACAAATAATCATGCAAGTATTTTTATGTTCTTATGAGCCCCACATTGAGATAGCCAGAAATAAATTTGTTGGGGGGGTGGGGTCTGCTTTGGCTGTGAAATGGCCACTTGGTTCAGATCAAATGAAAGAATTCCACAGTGGGGCTGGCGGGGGCTGGTGATGTATTTAAAAAAAAACACATCACAGCCAATCACAAAGCAGCATTTTCAGAGGGGAGGGACTCACATGGATCAGAAGCTCTGCATTTTTTGCCGGGGATGCATAATTGATCACAAGGTACTCCAGGGATTTCTTCAGGGCAAAAAGCCCCTGTGCATGGTGTTTTGAGTATTCTACTATGCAGCTAAGGAGCAGCAGATCTAGTGGAAACAGACCATGCATAAAAGGCCAAATAATATCTGACAAAGGGAGCTTTGACTCTCAAAAGCTTATACCCCAGGATCTTGTTGGTCTTTAAGGTGCTACTGGGCTCAAATCTTGCTCTTCTATTGCAGATCAATATGTATATAAGTTCTGTGAAGTCACAACCATCTTATAGCAACCCTAGCAAGGGGCTTCCAAGGCAAATGAGAAGTAGCGGTGGTTTGTCAGTGCCTTCCTCTGCAGAGTCTTGCATGGTGATCTGCAGTCCAAATACTGACCCTACTTAGCTGCCAAGATCTGCTGAAATCAACCTATACCATACCATTCCACATCTCCATCCAACATGGCTACACACCTGAACTGTTGGCTCTCTTGAGACTCCTTACTGTAGAGAAAAAGCAGGGTACAAAAACCCACTCTTCTTCTGATACTCCAGAAGCTTCTGAGTCATCTTCAAGTTCAGCCCCGCACAAAGTGCTGCCCCACAAACACCAGTGTATATTTGAAAATGAGGCCATGGAATGGGTTAACCCACACCCCTACTCCAACATGGGGCCCAATTTGACCCCTCCCCCAGCAGCAGCTTTAAAATATCCTCTTCACCTTATCTTCTTGGGGAAGGGAGGGACCTCAGCAAGGTTTGATACCATACAGTCCACCTTCTAAAGCAGCCATTTCCTGCAGGGAAACTGATCTCTGTCGCCTGGAGAGCAGTTGTAATCCCAGGAGATCTCCAGCCACCACCTGGAGACGGACAATCCTACTTAGCACAGAATCAAACAGCAGTTGCTGGGCAGTTGAACTTCCAAACCTTCTCAGCAACTGTGAGCGTTACTAAACGTTTTGAAAAACAAAAAGCAATAGCAATTGTTCTGTTTCCTAACTAGAGGACTCAGGCCTTTAAAACCTCTGAAGAAATCTGTGAGATTTGGCAATTGCTACTCTAGACTATTCAAAAACAGATAGTGAATATTGTGCAGCATTACAAAGAATCATGTCCATCAAGTTCAGTTTTCTGAATTCAACTGAATTGGATATTTTGATGGAAAAGATTCAGAAGACTGGTGCCCAGGTCAATCCCAAATCTCATGAAGGGACTATTTTAATCTAGATGATTATATATCCTACTTCCAACTAGACGCCTCTTATTCACAGCGTGCTTACTAAAAAACTCAACAGAACCATTGAACTCAACTGAACTTGATGTCTGACTAATTAGGGTAAGGATTCTGCAATGTGTCCGTGTTCCCAGGCAGAACCATGAAGGGCTGTCAGAGTCCAGGGCACTTTATAGGGTAACAGAAGCCACTATCAGACACTGCAACACATCTATGTTTGCGACACACGTGAGTCCAACTTGTTTGCTGTGCTCTTACACTCTCTCCCTCTTGCCCCATGTGCAAAGTGTATCTGAGGGTCTTGAATCCCATTCCGGTTTGGAAAGGCATTTAAAAACAGGAATCCAGGCAAAGCGGAACTAATTCCCATCAACTGGAGATTCTCAACTGTGGGGAGGAAATCAACTCCCATTTGCCCAGGCACCAGCTTGGATGCCCTGCCAAAACAGAGCTTGACTCAAGGCTTCCCAAACCAGGAAAAATTTAATTGCATTCCACGAGCAAGGAGCCAAAGGATTGTGCCAGCAGGGAACAAGCCCGCGGCAGGTCTTTCGTGAGCAATCAGAAGCCTGTTGTTACAGATAATGCTCTTTCGGAATCAGTATATACCACTCTAAATTATTTTGCTTTTTAGTTGGATAGTGTGATATGTATATATTTGTGATGTGCATGATTAGTAACTATTCTTTTGTTTCTCTTGTATTTTGTGTGTGTGAGAGGGTTTTAAATACAAATGTAAAAAGTTAGCTGTTATATCTGAATGAAGACTAAGCAAAAGTCAGGAACCTTTATAACACTTTTTACTAGGAGCAGCCAAAATATACAAAGCGGTGAGCAAGTTTGGAGTTTTCCAGAAATCTTTATCAGGTACTAAGGATGCCAACTCTAGGTTGGGAAATTCCTGGAGTTTTGGCAGTAGAGCCTGGGGAGGGCAGAGTTTGGGGAGGGACCTCATCAAGGTATAATGCCATAGAGTCCACCCTCCAAAGCAGCCATTTTCTCCAGGGGAACTGACCTCTGTAGTTTGGAGATGAGTTGTAATTCTGGGAGAACTAGGCCAGATATTCAATACACAACAGATATTCAATACACAATACACAAATTCCAGTACATGATGGTGGCTTTTAAGTGGAGGTTGAACAATCATTTGTTAGGGATGTCTTAGGTTACACTGAATTGCACAGGGGGTTGGACTGGAAAGCCTGTAGGTACTCTCCCAAATTTTACTTCTATCATTCTATTCCTTGGTGAGTCGCTAAGTCTGCAACTCATAAAATGGCGTGCCGGCTGTGTTGCAGACTGCCTTTGGTGCAGCTGCCTTTGGTGCAACATCCTCTAGCAAAAGATGAAATGTTGCTGCCCCAAGGAGCTGACAACTTAAATTTTAACCAAGATAGAAGGGACCAAGGCAACAAAATGAGGTAAACACGGCATACATGTGGGTAAATTCAGGCCTGTGTATTTAGGGATTACATTTTCAGGTGGGAACAAAGGTTGAGAGGACAAAACCAGGGCTCCAAAGAATGGGTGAGGGTTGATCTGGTTGTGAAGACGGAGAGAAAGAGGTGGCACCACTGATGTTCTTGGATGGGGTTCTGGGAAATGACTTCTTTATTTAGTACTACATCTTCCAAACCCATATTCTGTCTAACCTTTCATTTCTCTTTGACTTTGTCTTGCCTTTCCAATTTCCTAGGTAAAAATATGGACGCAGCAGATTGATTATTTCCTGTTTCTTAGAAGCTTCAATGCTCTTCTTCTGTGGAGTGACCATAGACATAGAAGTCAGCTGTTTGATCTCTAGTGATGTATTTTATTGCTGTGTCAAACTAAGGCTGCCAACTTTTAGGTGGGACCTGGACATTCCCAAATCTCCAGGAATTTCCCAACCCAGAGTTGGAAACCCTATGTCAATCTGTCCCTTTCCCAGTCTGCATTGTACTTGCAGGTGCCGATCGCCTCCTTATTCTCACATATTTCTACTGTGTGAAAAGTCTTTGCATGACCACATTCCCAGTCCTTATGTCCAGCCTCTCCGGCTTACTTCTTAGCCACCTGTGGGGTTTATACTTTCAGCAACAGTCTGTATACACAGTACAATGCGCAATAACCTAATCCATGCAATCCTTACCCCTCGAGATTATAAGAAGGACATTACATATCCACCCTACACACACCGTACCTTTTAATGCTGGGCAATGCAACTCCCTTGCTTTGCTTCAGACTTGTATAGTTTGGAGGTACATGTACACAAGATTATATTGCAACGATGCACACCACAAAGCCAAACATTTCAAAGCTCTTTCTGCCCTCTTCTGCACCTGTGAACATATTGCTGCCCCTAAAATTGCTAAATTCTTCCCAAAAGCTGAATCTACCAAATATGCAGCCCAATTTCCTCAGGGCTTCGGTCAGGATGTTCTGTGACAGTGACCTACTTCTGAGCTCACAAGAGACTGACTCTCCAGCAAAATGACTGGGGCAGATTTATAGCCAAACAGAGCTGGGACTGTTGAGAGGCAGATGCACACAGCAAAGAGGCTGGGGGCAGGAAGTGCCCGGGAAACCTGATCTGGGGCCACATCTGCTCCACCTTTTCATATGCCAAAGGAATTTTGGGAGAGGCTCACCATTATGAGGGAAAATAAAACCGACTAGGAGTTTTCCAGTTCCACGAATCAGACAGCCAGATAGCGACCTTCTTCCAGAATATTTTGAGCATATCTTTGGTGTTCATGCAAGGGAAGATCCCGTTCCAAGCATGAACAGGTGCTTTGAACACTTCCTGTGCATATCTTTCTCTCCCAGAGGATTTGTAGCTCCCACTTTTCACAGTCTTTGGCTGTTCCCTACATTCCAATAGCTCAACTCCAACCTTGACCTCACAGTTCTGGTTTCAACCCTGGGCTTGATGTCAGCAGAGAAAGAGGGGGGCTTGGGGGTTCCAGCCCCCTGAGTGAACTAGCATTTCTAGGTGTCTCAGCTTACATGATAAGTCTCCCATTGTGCGTGGTGACTCCAGAGCTCTCTGCCCCATGGCAGCCCAGGAGTAAACTCCTGGCCCGTGGCCCACCCAGTGTTTGAGAGCACTGTTCTGTGAAAGTGACCTGGGATACTCCCATGGTTCCAGCTTCTGGTTTATATTACCCTGCAGAAAAGCCATTGTCATTGCCAAGAGAAAGCAGTATAGGCGGGGGAGTGGGGAGAGAGAACATAAAATATCCAGGCAATAATTCAACCATAAATAAAGGCTACAAAATGTAAACTCTGCAAATGATACTGTTTTCTGACTTACACACATGTTTTCCAGCTTGCAAATTGTCCTGGGGTCACATAAATCATTCTTTCCCCCTGGCAGAAGGCCAAGCAAACAGCTTCACAATAATGACGTCCACTCCGAAGAGAAGGAACTGAAAGCAAGATTTGTCCCAGTATCGCATGAAAACCCACCTTCATCCTCTTAGTGTGGCTCTCACACTGGTCCCCAAAAGCCCCCCCCCCATTCCTAGCAGAAGCATTGGGCTGCATCAGCTAATCATGTGGTTGTTAACAGCTGCCAAAGAGCCAATCCTTGGGACAAAAAGATTAATCTTCGGCTGCCGGGGTGGGGTAGTGAGAATTTGGAAATCTATTCTGATTCCAATGGCTTTTGCAACCCAGGAGGAACCGGGAGATCTTTGCTGAAGTGATTAATGTTCTCAAACAAAAGGCGCTATCTCTGCTAACATCTGGGGATCGCTGCTGCATAGCTGGAAGGACGACTCATCGCTGATATCAGGATCGCTGCTGATTGCCCATTAAGCTGCTGATGTTGCAATGGGAGAGGGGGGTGTTGGCACTGACTACGTGACTGTCTGCTTTCCACGACATGGCTGCAGCTGGATCAGAGTCTGCACTGGAACATGGAGTCTCTCAGGTTCACTGGAGGTTGCCCTTGCCTCTGCTTCCTAGCTGCCGGCTGCACGGAGCATACAGGAGTGGCTGTGTCAGTTTCAACGGAGCGCGCTGTGGCCATCCCAGTAGCATTAGGGGCGGGCGCGCAGCTGGAACAGTAGTCGTGTGCCTGCATATCGGGTTGCCATGTCCAGTCCGGGAGTTTAGGAGGCCCGTATGCTTACAGAGAAGCTTAGAACCAGAGCTTTTTAAAGTAAGTTTCACTTCAGAGAAGGCATAGATCCTAGATGGCTTAGTTGGTACAGTATTACCATCCTTAGATTCGGTTCTCAATTTCCATTCCCAGAACTTCTTATGGATGTTTCTATTCAGACGCTGCTTCCTAACTATCAGGGAAGAGGGAAACCAGACAATCTCTCTTCCCCAATGGGATTTGCAAGTTTCAGAGCTAGGGTTGCCAGCTCTGGGTTGGGAAATACCTGGAGATTTTGGGGGAGGAAGCTGAGGAGAGCAGGGTTTTGGGAGGGGAGGGACTTCAATGGGGTATAACACCATAGAGTCTACCTTGCAAAGTGGCCATTTTCTCCATTTTCTCCAGACTATAGAGACCAGTTACCCTAGTGAAAATGGCTGCTTTGGAGGATGCAGTCTGTGGCATTATATCCCAGTGAAGCCCTCCCCTCCCCAAATCTCATCCTCCCCAGGCTTTGCCCGCTAATCTCCAGGAATTTCCCAGTCCAGATCTGGCAACCCTACTCCATTCCCATAAAAATGCCAACTTCAGCCTGCCTTCACTTCAGCTAACCAGATCCCTGTCCTTCCCGCACTCCAAGCCTTCTCCAGCAGAGCCAACTGTCATCCCAGATACAGGACTCCTCTGATAGAGACTGGGACTTCCTGGGGTGCACTTTTCTTGTTTCTATGCAACCTCTTTGTAGAGCACTGTATAGTATAAACTTCCAATTAATGAGTTTGCCTTTTAAATCTGTAAAATAAACCGGTTTTATTTTGAAAAAGCTAGTGCCAGCTTTTCAAATACTATTCTTAGTATTATTCTTAGAAGTTGCTACTTTGTGCTGGTGTTCAATCAAAATAAGCAAGCAATACTGGGACCCTTGAGCCATCTGCTTAGGAATGCGAAACTGGGAGATGGAGGGGGAAAAAAATATTTAAATCAGGGATCTGTTGGTGAAGAGCGGCAACAATGGTGTATGTACACATCCCGATTTTTTAAAGTTCTTAAATATCCCCCACTCCCATAATAGTAGACAATTAGAACAGGGAAGGTAATCAAACAGTTAAGTGATAGATGGCAACCTTAGGCCGGCCCTGCCTGGATCATGTGCTTGGCATTAGTCTGAGCCAGTGTAAACCAACAAGTTTTGTTTGGGTTGCTCTTTCTGTTTCTCGTTCTGGCAACCCGCCCGGCCAATTCATGCAAAAGCCCTTTGAAAATTAGATGGTCTTGCAGGCGTTACATCGGAGGGGATCCCTACAGAAATCCTCAGTACCTTGGCCAAAACAGAAAATGCCCCCCAAAGGTACAAAGACGTTTTGTGACAGTTAAGACCGAGCAAGAAACTCCTTCAGTCCTTTCCTTTCGTTACAGACTCTTACTCTCCTCCCTCAGCATGATAATTTAGGCCAAGGTCATAGAACAGACAAATTCACAGTAGTCAGACTCCAAATTTACAACTTTATTATACAAATGAAAGAAAAAGAGAGAGAGAAATTCTAGGTTCATGAAGCCACACACCACACACTCCCCTACCTCCTACATCTGCAGAGTGTTCCCTTGCACAAAGAGACATCTGTCTCTATAAGAATCAGTACAGCCCATGATTTATAGCCCATGAGTGCCTCGGCACTCAGGACTGGGTGGCCCACAGGACTGGGCTGTAAGTTGATTCAGTGTCTCTTTCAAGTGCCAGGCAAGCCATCAAGAAGAATGTGCTTCCATTTACCAGTACTGGACAGCCAGGGACAGAGTGTGTGACAAGGACATGAGCCAGACTAAAAGCCTCCTCTGGCCGCAGTACTGCTGTGGACCAGGACAAGGCTTTTGGCAGCTGAGCTCTTCTTCTCATCTTGCTGCAAATGCAGGTTGGTCCTCAGCAAGGCAGGAATGTGATTTCCAGTGGCACGAATGAGAATTGGATGGGTACACACAGAATATAATCCTGCCATTCATTGAACTTCTTTCGCAGACAGAAGGCACCCTCTTATTTGTTCAACCCTCAAAATTAGGGTTGTGCATATCGATATACTCAAATGGAAAATAAACCCAAAATTAGCCATTTCAGCAATATTTGGGTTTCGGGTAGACTGAATACAAAACCTGCGAATTTGTCCGAAGTCAAATAGGTGATTCCTCAGAAAGCCGAAAGATTATTCAGCTTTTTCAGGTTCGGCTATTTGCTTTTGTTCAGATGCTTTTGCTCTGTGTTTTCTCCAATTTTTCTATCTTTTTTTTACTGGTTTTGTTAGGACCCCATAGTTGGGACATTTTTGAGGTTAGGGTCGTGTAATCGGAGCCAACTTGGTCAGACCAAACTATCCATCACCATTCAGTGGGTTGACCTGGATCAAGCATAAGGTTTTTTTAAAAAGACAGGGCTCACCTAGTCCCATCCGGAGGTATATACCCGCCAACTAAAAACAGCCAGCTTCAACAGCTGCCCACACCACCAGGCTTCCAAAAGAGACTTCCTCACCTGTACCGATGAGCAGTCTCGTTCAGAACAGCCCCTGTGGCCAAGACTTCAGCTGGCTCCAATATCACAATCCTCCCCGCCCCCGAAAACCTGCTTTTTTAAAAAAAAGGTCACCCCGGGTAGTGGCTTCATTTCCCTGTACCGTGACCATCTCTTGGAATCCGATTTTTATGACTATAATAAAGGACTGTTCACAGGATGTCATCTGCCACCAAAATAAATGTTTTCCATGCCTTATTTTTCTTGCATTTAAGCCTTTTTCCTCAGTTTGGAAGTTAATTTGCATGGGCAACATGCTATGCAACCCAGATATGAAGGGTGCCCCAGACTCTGAAGCGCCAGCCTGCCACTCGGCTCTTTCCACCAGTCCTCGGTAACACTGAATTTCTGAACCTGAAAACCAATGGACAGCTTGGTTCACAAATGCCTGGAGGATGGGGGCGTCCCCTTTGCTGGCCCATAAAATTGGACCCCAATCCCAAAGTTCACCCAACTTTGGTGACCATCTAAGGAGAGTACCTCGCAGCCACGCTGCAAATTTGGTGATTCTACCTCCAAAAATGCCCCCATAGGAGCTTCGAAAAATATCCCCATAGATGATAATGGACCCAATTTTTTCAGTAAACCCAGAAATAAAGCTGAAATACACCTTTACTGGTATGGGTATTCAGCTTATCCCAGGTTTATTTAAAAAAATCAGGCCCAATAAACCCAAACCCAAAATTTACCAAAAATGTTTTTGCACGACCCTACTCAAAATCCACCCCAAATGGTAGCAATTTCTTTGCAACTTTCTCCCAGTTTGGAGACACCCCAAAACCATTTTTCTTCATCTGAAGGATGTTGCTTTTATCATGTACCAAATAAATGCCCCTCGGGATGATGGGCAGTACACATGACTGAGATGGGTCCGTTGCACCTCCCCCCCTGAGATCTCTACCAGAGAAAGCTGGCAGGCAGGGCTGGCGACACTTAACTTTCCCCTCTGACAGTGAATGCTGTTTACTTTCTCTCATTTCAGGTTTCTATGATCTTGTGGGTGGGTGTTTAAAACTGTTGATGGAGATTGTAGAATGCTGTGAGTTCAATGCACACATAACATTTTCTAACAGCAGAGGCCAATTCATTTAGGGATATTACAAAAATGTGTAGAAGGTCTTCTTAATGTGTTCAACAGGTACACCTTCAACTGAGCTCACCTTCTTTTCTTTTTGTGTGTTTTCACAAGACTTGTATTCAGGAATGTGTACATTGGGGCAGATTTGCATTTTAAAAGTGAAAAAGATGGTTGTGGCACTCCTGAGTAACATTAGCAAGGTCCTTTATAAGGCTGTTAATTCGGTAAAAACCGAACCAGAAAAAAATGGAAAAATGCCAGTTCAGCCTTTTCCGGTTCGATTTTTACCCAAGGCAAAAAAGGTGAGGAAAAGGCAAGTCGAAATGGGCCGATCCTTGAATGAGCCAAAACTATTCGGCTTATTCAGGATTTGGCCATTTCCCGCCGGGAGGGGAGCGCTTCCTTAAAATCTATGCTGCCAAAGCTGGCAGCATGGATCTTAAGGAAGCCCCCCACCCCCCACCGGCCTCCCCAGGACTCCCGAGAATGCGGGCGGGGGGTGCTTTAAAGAGATCCACTCTGCCAAGCCTGGCAGCGTGGATCTGAATGAAGCCCTCCCCACCTGCCTCCCGGGGAGTCCTGGGGAGGCGGGCGGGGCTTGGTTCAGATCCATGTTGGCAAGCTTGGTAGTGTGGATCTCTTTAAAGTCCCCCCCTGCTGCCTGCCTCCCCAGGATATTCGGCACAGATCCACACTGTAAGCCTGGCAGCGTGGATCTCTTTAAAGACCCCCCCTGCCTGTCTCCTGGCTTGGCAGTGTGGATCTCTTTAAAGCCCCCCTCACCCGCCTCCCTGGGACTCCTGGGGAGGCGGGCAGGGGGGGCTTCGTTCAGATCCATGCTGCCAGGCTTGACAGCGTGGGTCTCTGCTGAATATTTTCGGCATATTTCGGATCCAGGTTTATTGACCTGAACATTTTCAGAAAATCCGGGTTTTCCAGATTTCCCGAAAATTTTCTGGTTCAATAAACCCGAACTCGAAATATACCGGGGAGGGGAGGGGAATTAATCGACAGCCCTAGTCCTTTATAAATATTTTAGAAACACTGAGACAAGTAGTCAGGTACACTGCTCATCCTGCAGTGTACAGCGGTGTTGCAGGCTGAAAGAGCTTAGAGCGTGTTCTGATATGAAGTTATCCACCCTCTGAAGTACTGACATTATTTATTTAAAATATTTGTATCCCATCTTTCCATAATGCCTAAGGACACTTGCAAAATGTACATTAATTTATGTGTTTTAACTATGTTTTACCTGTGTGTGTTACACAGGTAAAACATAGTTAAAACACATAAATTAATGTACATTAAATTAATAGCACAACTTTATCTGCACACATAGGCTGTGAATGAGCCATGTAGTATGTTGTCAAGCCAGTTCCCATAAATGAAGTGGAACAAGGAAAAGAATACCAGCATACTTAGTGTGTGTGTGGGGGGGGGGGAGAATACTCAGCAACTAGGGCTGTCGATTCGGTTCGGCCCAAACTGAAAAACAGCCGAATTTCCCCTGATTCGGCGGTTTTTAGTTCAGAACGAACCGAACTCAAAAATGGCGGGAAACCGGGGGAGCCGAATTCAGCGAGTTCGGGAGTTCACAAATAAATTCGGCAAATTCAGGGCGCCAGTAAGCAGCATAACCGTCAGTAAGCAGCATTCTCCTCCCCCGGCCAATCGGTGGCCAAGCTGGGTCTTCTTCTGGCCAATCAGTCAGGATTGAGTACTGGAGGAATCAGCTAATGCACGGCCGGGCCAGGGGGAGAGAGAGAGAGTGAGAGAAATCCTCGTGTGTGGGGATGTGTGCTTGTGCACATTCGCTCCTTTCGGTGACTGCAGGGGGTGCATTTTTGGGGGTACAGACCCCAAACTTTCAGTGGAGCTTCAGACAAGCCTTCTTAAGAGACCCCCAAGTTTTGTAAACATTGGGTCAGGGGGTCCCGAGATATGGGCTCCCTTTTCTCTTTCCGTGGCTGCAGGGGGCACATTTTTGGGGGTACAGACCCCAAACCTTCAGCGGAGCTTTAGACGAGCCTTCTTAAGTGACCCCCAAGTTTTGTAGACATTGGGTCAGGGGGTCCCGAGATATGGGCTCCACCCCTTTTCCCTCCCCCTTTTCCATTTCCGTGGCTGCAGGGGGTGCTTTTTTGGGGGTGCAGCCCCCAAACCTTCAGGATATCTTCAGACGAGCCTTCTTAAGCCTTTATTCATAAGATCGGTTAGGTCTATTTTGATGCTTGCTCAAAACTGGTTTTCAAATGGTGACTTAAAGAATGCATTTTCCTGGTCCCGAGTCCGATGCAAAAGGAGAAATTCCACCCACTCCTGCTCCTTATGCATAGCGAGCTGCCTCTGTCCCTTTCCATGCTTTGCACGGTTGCAAAGGTGTTGCTTTGCAGGGTTGTGTTGCTTTGCAGTTGTGTTGCTTTGCAGTTGTGTTGCTTTGCAAACTTCTCAGCTGTTTGTCGGGGCTGGGAGCTTTGTGCGTGGGCAGCAAGCTCTGCTCAGAGATGCACATTAAGGGTGGGAGGACCCCTTTTGGGGCCCATATCTCAGCCCACCCTGACCCAATCTTTACAAAACTTGGGGGGTCTGGCAAGAAGGGTCCTTTGAAGCTCCGCTGAAAGTTTGGGACCTCTACCCCCAAAAATCCCCCCAGAGCCGCGGAAAGGCGTGGTTGTGTTTTTAATGGCTTTATTCGGCCGAATTTTTTTCCCGAACTTTGAATTCCTGCCGAATTGCACGGACCCAAAGCGGGGGAGTTCGGACTTCGGCATATCCCGAATCTAAACGGGCCGAATTCAGCCGAATCCGAACTATACCGAATGTTTTTTAATTCAACAGCCCTATCAGCAACAGCAGACATGAGCATCATGGAAAGCTGGCAGGCGGCTCAGAGAGGACAGAATGCAATTAGTATTTCTTCTTCTTCTTCTTCTTCTTATTTTTACAGAGTGACCAAACTCAAGAGAGGAGTCAGAGTTACAGACCAGGACCAGGACCAGATTCTTCTATAGGAAGAATCAGACAGTCCTACACAAAAAGAGACAGAACTGGCATTTGAGAATCTCAATAGGCAAGACAGCAGTACAGACAGACACAGACATATTGCTGATCACACTTGCTGGAAGACAAGCAAAAATGCACAGAGAATGACTTTTATTCCATTTGCTTTTTAAAAATCCCATGAATAAAAAGGTAAAACAAAAAAGAGACTCGCAGACCTTGGGATCCCTGCCTATGTCAGACTGCGGGCATTACAGAAAGCCAGAATGTCACCTGTACAGGAAAGTCAGGGGTAAACTGTCACTTGGGATCTTCTTTGCAAGCCAGCCTTGGAAACAGACCTTTTGTTTGTAACTCTATCAGAAATAGGAATGCCAACTCTGGGTTGGGAAATACCTGGAGATTTTGGGGGTGGAGCCTGAGGAGGGTGGGGTTTGAGGACGGGAGGAACTTCAGTGGGGTAGAACACCATAAAGTCCACCTTCTAAAGTGGTCATTTTCTCCAGCTGAACTGACATCTGTCGCCTAAACTGTAACAGCAGGAGATCTCCAGTCTGGAGGTTGGCAACCCTAATCAGAAAGATAGTGGTGGCCCAGAAAGTAAAGACTTCCAATGTTTATTATTTTAAATATTATTATTCTTAGCTTTCTGTTTTGCTTTGTTTTTAACCCAATAAATACAAATGTAAAGAACGAGACAGAGAGAGAGAGAGAATGCCAGGCCCTTGGAAGCTTCAACAATAGCATTTTGACAGCATCGTTTCAAAAAGAAAAGAGGGCCATTCAAGAAAGACAAGAAGGGAAAGTGGCACGTGTGTTCTTTGTACCATTGTAAGAGAGGTAGTGGTGCCGCTGATGAAAGAGCAAGTCCTGGCACCCATCCCTCTCTTATTGTTCTGAAAGTATTGCTACGTGAGTCTTGGTTTTCTAGATGTTTTCAATTCCCCCAAACAAACAAAAATGGCCCAGTGTTGAGCGTCTCAGGTATGCCAGGCTCTCCACAAACTCCCAAACAGCAGTGCTGCAAAGGAAGATCTGGTATCTGGGACACCTCCACCAAGAGCCAGCCAACAGGCTTGCTCCCTGCCATGCTTGCTCTCAACCAAACAAGGGCGTCATGCAAGGAACTTGGTGTGGCCCTTGGTGTGCAGTGCCACACGCCTTTGATACACACATTCAGACATGAATATAATTGTCCCCAGGAAAAGTTCAGCTAAGTTAGAAGTGAAGACTATAAAAATTGCCTTATTACCAAAAGACCTCTCTTAGGGCCAAACTTTAATATTCTGTGCTGAAATTAATTTAATTCAATATTTAATGGTACTCAAAAATTAAATTACTGGCTGCTACGGAAAAACTTTTAGGAACTCTGGAACTATTAAAGGAGATATTTTGATTTACCAGCTGCTGAAAGATGCCTAGTTATTTCTGGATTATTGATATAGCTGAGCTTTACTTTTGCTGCTAAAAATACTTATTTATACATTGACTATATACTTGAATTTCATTGACCCATTTTATTTTTATGCCAATAAAGGCGTTGTTGTTGTTGAATTTCACTGACTGTGCTAAAGAATACTGAAGGCACTTTATTGATCATCTGGAAATACCTGAACTTTACTGGTTGCTGCTGAAAGATAGTTGGATACTCTGGATTCATTGGATGAAAATACCTGAATACTAATTGCTTCCATGAGGAAATGTTTGGATAAGTTAAATTACTATCCAGAATTGACTGAACTTTGAATATTAAGATTTTTTCAGCAAAGGGAAATTGTGTAATTTTCTTAATTGTTCTGTCCTCTTTATCTTTTTACAGCTTACGCCATGGGTCTGCCAGCTGAGGCTTCCTCGGATGAAGAAGATCCTGCAGCTGAAGGCAGTGAAAGAGAGGAGCGGCGGCAGCAGGCTGAGCGGCCGCAGGCAGAAGGGCTTCACCAGGCAGGGAATGCTGAGACAGGGTAACGAGCAACCTCTGATCCACTTCGAGCCTATTTAAGCAGGCCACTGGGTTCTGCTCAGTGTGGGAACCGCTTGTTGCAACCGCAAAATAACCTTGTGCCGAATCCAGAAATATTATCCAAAATAACAACACTATGGCCAAACCAATGTATCACAAAGATAGCATGAACTTATATTATATATCACTATTTCCAAAAATTTACATATCAGTTTTTCACAACAAGGAACACAGGTAAACACAAATGTTTACAAAATAACCAAAACTGTTATTTTGGCTACCATTTCGGGACTCTGACTCTTCATTTTGTCTATGCTTTTGGTACTGACGCTTTGGATCTAAGCCTACAAATAACCCGGCATTTGACTTGGGACCATTGCCTGACTACACTGACCCACCTCTGGGCCCTCAGGTCAGCTCTGCCACCCAGGACAGCTTATTTTTGATTATTTCATTTTCTCTTTAGATGGAAATATTTTTTTCTTCTCTGTGGTAAAAAGTTTAGAAATATTGAACATGGTTTGAAGGTAGATTAGTATATTTATATTTACTTATATATGACAAAGTACCTGAGGAAAGTCAGCAACACATCTGCAAGAAAGTCAGGTAGGCAGACAGCAAAAGATTCTTATTGGCACTCATTGGAACGTTCATTGGTAGCCAGGCACTGAAAGGGAAAAGCAATCTCTCCTTGTTTTACTGTTAGCCATAACATACTAGTATTGTTCTCTTTTCTTGTAGATAGTATATATAGCTATAAAGTCACAAGCATAAAAGTAAGAGGAGGGGGGAGAAAGAGAAGGCAAATGAGAGCCTGAGTAATTCCAATCAGATAGCATCAGAGGTGCAAGCTTGAAGAAGAGGGACAGACAGAGGCAGAGTTATTTGCACTTCCCAGAAGATGGTCAAACACAGACAGATAGCTGTTAGCTACTTGCATTTACTTTTCAGAAAGCAGGACACATTGCTCAGACAGCTGTAACACAATAGGGTTGCCAGGTCCCTCTTTGCCATCGGCAGGAGGTTTTTGGGGTGGAGCCTGAGGAGGGTGGGGTTTGGGAAGGGGAGGGACTTCAACGCCATATAGTCCAATTGCCAAAGTGGCCATTTTCTCCTGGGGAACTGATCTCTATTGGCTGGAGATCAGTTGTAATAGCAGGAGATCTTCTGCTATTACCTGGAAGTTAAGCAATCCAATTAACAACCTGTGCCGTATAATAGGAAACCTAAAGATAATGGACAGCACGTAGGCTCAACAATAATGTGGCAATTCACTGTTGGGCCAAGAGGGGTGGTCACCACTGAGCCTGTCCCGGTGAGTCCTCCTCCATCAGGGGACATGGCAAGGGAGGCGGATGGGGCTGTTTCCAGGCCTGCTGGGACCTCCTAATCCATTAGGGTTGCCAACCTCCAGGTACTACAAAAAGAGTTACCCTGCTGTTAGGAAGGTAGAAACAAAGAACAGCAGTGAAGAACGTGCTAACACACTATTTAGAAAATGTTAAACATGTGTAATATAAGACATCCACAATCATACAACAAACATCCTAGTACCTAATAACAAGAAACCTAAAAAAAAGTCCACAGACAAATATCTCCTTGAGAACATTGTCGATACAGCTTGCTCTCCTGCCCAAACCTCGCCCTCCTCAGGCTCTGGCCCCAAAACCTCCTGCCAGTGGCGAAGAGGGACCTGGCAACTTTATCACCCATCCCTGCTCACCCACAGCTTGATTCTTTTGTTTCTTCACACAGTTTTTTTGTTTTCTTGGGTTGCTTTTCCAGTTCCTCACTCAAGATCCACCGCATTATTTTGTTTTATTAAGAATCTTTACTGTTAGACTGAATTGTTTATGAACGTTCTGAATGGACAATCAAGATAAAAAAGAAAATTACCCAGATAGGCATCGACCTGGACTCCCTGCTTCTGTCCAGCGAGAGTTATATCCTAAGTCTAATAAAACAAAGACTAGCCGATCACAAGTTCCAGCACAAATTTCCTTTAACGCCGCCAATTTGCTCATCTCAATAATTTGGACTTCCACCTAATTTCCATTTAAACTACCTGGACCGTCTTGACAATCCTAAGCTCAGGAAAGTCTTTATGCAAGCTAGGACTAATTCACTGCCTTCAGCGATCCTCCGTGGCAGACTCCTGAAAACGCCTTACGCTGAAAGAGTCTGCAGATGTGGCGCAGGATGTCCTGACTCCCTGTCTCATATTCTTTTGGACTGCCATCTTTATGATTCCCCAAGAAGAAACCTCATAAAACCTATAGTTTTGCACTTCTCCTCAAATAATACGAAAATACTTTACAAACTATTAGCTGATAAGGATCCTGAGATAACCGAAAACATGGCAAAATTTCTGACGATAGTAGTTGTCAGGAGCAAACCATGAGGATGGTATGCGGTAGTGCGATTGTGCTGCTCCCAGGTGCTGTTGTGCTGTTCTGTCCAAGGCCAGTCTGTGCCCCGTGTTTAGTCTTCATAGATTCCCATACTGTGGGAATCGCCAAGTGCGCCAAGTGCTCCTTCCTGCCTCTGGGAGGGGGGTTGCCTAGGTTACCAGTTATCTCCTTTTGCTTTTCCATATATACTATGCACCTTGCCTTTGCCCCTTACTAGTGTCCTTTTAAATATGGCTTCTGAAACCTGTCGATTCTAATCAATAAAACTGCTTTCGTGGATTTGCCATCTGCTGAAATCTGTTTATGGGTTCGCCGCAGGGCTAGAGCTTACAGTAGTCAACCAATGGGAATCTAGTCAAAAGTAGAATCACAACATTAAAGAATCATTTATATTAATTTTATTTTACTCTTACTTTTATCCTTTTATATACTGCAGATTGTACTATAACAATAAAGGTATTTGAAATTTGAAATTTGTTAGACTGAATTGTTTAGTCATATTTTATACATATTTTTCTGATAGACTTGAATAGTCTTTCTCATCCCTGTGTTCTCTGGTCTATGAGGAATCTTTGCAGTTAGAGTCAAACGTTTTTTCATACTTTGTAATTTGCTTCCTGAATTCCTGAATAGTTCTTATATTTGTCACCTGCCTTAAGTCCCAGCACTAGTAGTGGGCTATAAATTAATATGATGATGATGATGATGATGATGATGATGATGATGATGATGTAAACCAAGGCTTGGAAGGCTATTGTTGTGCTTGAAAGCCACCTCTAAAAGCAACTGAGAACTCTTGAAGCTACAGGCATTGTTTGTATTATTTGGGAGTATTTTAATTTGTGGTTTGTGGACTAATTCCCAGTAAGGACAAGCCTGCTGCAGGAGATCAAAGGCAGGAAGTTCCTTAGATGTACTTGAGGCTTCACAGTTCCTGTTGCAAGTTGCTGTCTGTTACTGATGGATTGCTGTATATCATTGTTACCTGATATACACGTACAGTCAAAAGCACAGAGCTGTAAAGCTATTAAAACCAGAGGGGACTTCATCTGCTGTTCATCTTTCATTTAACAAATATGAAGATTCTTGCACTGGTGCTCACTTTGGCAGCACATATACTAAAAGTGGAACGATTCTTGCATTGAAAGGAGGCCATTTCACCAACCCAGGCAGTTTTTGCATTCTTATTCATTTATACCGTACCATCAGCAAACCTCAGTGTTTCTGATCCCCCCCAAGGATCTTAAAAAAGAACAGGGGGCTGAAAGTCAAGAGGAGAAAAGTAAGAATGAATGAAAGGGATGGGGGGCATTCATCCAGTTTTCGTGTTGGTGTTGATTGTTATTAAGCAGTTTATTTTGAACCACCTTGATCAGTTGGTGGTGGATGAGATACAGAAATGTTGAAAATAAATTAATGTGTATGCAGGTAAGGGTTTGCATAACTCATGGACTCCATGAGTTCTCTTCCACAGGACCGGGGCAGCAGTGACAACTTCTGTTCAGGGCTTCTAACAAAATCCCCAATGGAGTTTGATCACGTGGATCCTTGAAAGAGGAAGGTGCCAAACAGAGTTATGTCCTTCTAAATCTATTGCAACCAATGGGCTCAGAAGAGCGTCACTCTGCATTTAGGTGGCACTGAGGGAAGCAATAATTCCTGAAGCACCAGCCAGACCACCCTTTGGGCTATCAACCTGGCTTGAAGATTACCAGACCTTCTACTTTTTGTTGGCAGCTGCCTGAAGCCCACTGTGGCAGAGTTGGGGGGGGGGCATTGCTGGCAGCCGACCGGGGGTGTGCGCAAGCTTTGCTTCATCTCTAGGATAATTGCTGGAGTTGTGCTGCTACTGTTTGAAAAGTGGTTTTACGATCTGCCAGAATTTAGTAGGTTGTGGGCTTGTATTCAGGGGCGGCTTCAGCCTATCTCGAGGTGGGGCAGCTGCCAGAGCCCAGGGCTTCTGGTGGGCCCCCTGCTGCTGACTCCCTACTCATGCATCTCCTCTGATGCCTGCACTCACACCTTTCCACTGCCTGCTTGGGAGTGCTTTATCTCCTGTGCTCCCAGCTGCACGTGCTGCCTGGCGCTGCTGGTGAAGGGCCTGCAAAGTGTCAGCATTCCTGGTGGCTGTGCCCACCACCCAGCACCACTGGGAAAACAGCATGCAGACAGTGTGGGCAGCTTTGACTGCAGGTAGTTGGAGAACTTGAGTTGGCAGAGGAACCTTGCACAGGCAGGTGGCCTGCAGGTGGGTGGGCAAGAAGGGGGGCATAGTAGCGGGCATGGGGGGCCCTAAGCGATCTTTGCCCAGAGCCTCTCAAAACCTGGAACCAGCCCTGCTTGTATTTGACTGCTGCTTATAGTGGTTTTTAGATTGCTATTGATTTTTACTGTTTGAATTGCCTCGAGTACTTTGGCCATGCACAAAAACTCAAACAAATAACAGATGCTGGGCTGGGTGGTTCTGATCCTTTGGGAATCTTAGGGCAAAATCTATCTATGACAGAGAGAGGGATGAATGTTGGAAAGTTTAGTATGTCATGTGAGGAAGGACCTGCTGAAATCTGTATTCTGTGCAGCTGGACCAGGTAGAAGAGCATCCTTCTCTGATCCCTCTGAGAGCCAGCTTGGTATAATGGCTAAGAGTAGCAGACTGAAATCTGGAGAACCAGATTTCATTCCTAACTCCTCCACATGCAGCTGGCTGGGAGACCTTGGGCCAATCACATTTCTCTCAGAACTCTCTCAGCCCCACCTACCTTACAAAGTGCTTTTTGTGGGGAGAGGAAGGGATTGTGATTGTAAGCCACTTTGAGAGTCCTTAAGGTAGAGAAAAGTGGGGTATAAAAACCAACTTCTTCTTTTGCACTATTTCAGATTTCCCTGGCAGTAGGCAATCCTCAGCAAGCTTCAGTATCCTGATTCAGCCCCCAAGATATATTACAGATGAACAGTATAGGAAAGCCAAGTTCTGGAAGACATGGTTACATTTAAAATACCATATAAAAAGTATAGCAATGTTACCCGTACTACCAACCAAGGAGAAAGAGACACTCCTTTTATAAAAGGGGGCTGTTGTTACCCAAAATGCTCTTTGAATGGGGAATTAGCTAAGCAGATCGGTAACTTTAATATTTATAAAGCGAGATCAACCAACTATACCAGAGCCCATTAAATGTGACCTTAAGAATAAAGACAGACAAGGGATTCTGAATTAAGAGAGTTTATGTCGTTTCTTTCATTCAGTGATGCAACACAAACATACAGAGATTCTAAGAAATAAAAGGTAGTAGAATAAGGATGGATGCCAACGTGGCAGGAGGTCGTTGATTGGGAAATACTGCCCCTTTTTCCAGATGAGGAGTTGTCCAAGTTCCAGTAGACTAAGATAGCAGAAAAAGGGGGACATGGGGAATAAACAGGGGGCATGGGTAGCCCCCAGCGTATTTTAGCATGGCTGCTCACTCCGGCAGAGTGGCAGGCTGTATAAAATGGGAGGCCCTAAGGTACCAGTATGGGCTGTGGGCACCCCAGATATACTGTTCTTCTGGGGGGAGGGGTAATGGGATTACCCCTTCCACGTTCCCAGGTGACAAAAGGTGACAAAAGGATTAATCTTCGGCTGCCGGGGTGGGGAGATGAGAATTTAGAAATCTATTATAATTCCAGTAGCTTAGGCAACCCAGGAGGAGCCAGGAGATCCTTGCTGATGGATTTAACGATCCTAAAACAAAAGGCGCGATCACTGCTAACGTCTGGGGATCGCTGCTGCATAGCTGGAAGAACGACTCATCGCTGATATCAGGATCGCTGCTGATTGCCCATTACGCTGCTGATGTTGCAATGGGAGGGGGGGTGTTGGCACTGACTACGAGACTGTCTGCTTTCCACGAAATGGCTACAGCTGGAACAGGGACGAACAGGAACTTGGAGTCTCTCAGGTTCACTGGAGGTTGCCCTTGCCTCTGCTTCCTAGCTGCCGGCGGCATGGAGCGCACAGGAGCAGCCGTGTCAGTTTCAAGGGAGCGCACAGCGGCCGTCCCAGTAGCGTTTGGGGCGGGCATGCAGCTGGAACAGTAGTCGTGTGCCTGCATATCGGGTTGCCATGTCCAGTCCGGGAGTTTTAGGCGGCCCATATGCTTACACTGTGTACTCTTGGTTTGCATTGTTTGGACATAGAGCGGTTAAATTTTTTACAACTGCAATTGCTTAGTGTGTAGAACTAGAGCAGGGGTCCCCAACATGGTGTCTGTGAGCACCATGGCACCTGACAACACCTTTCCTGGAACTTGCCTGACACTTTTTTTAGGAAATGGGCAGGGCCAGGTTGTGAGCTCTTGACCCAAAGAACCAGAAATCACCACAGAGACATTTAGAATCCAAGCAGATGGCTTTTACTGGTCAAATAGGCAATACAGTGCACAGAAGATAAAATGACAGCTATGAGTGTCTTGCTAGCTAGTTGGCAATATAAGGCTTGAAAACAGCGGGAGATTACAAAGCATCACCAAAGCCTAAACAGAGCACACTTTCCCAGGCTTTGGTATGTGGAGCTGTCCTTGAGGTCTGGACGGTTCAGCAAAGGAACAGAGGCAACATAGAAACTGAGATAACAGCCTGACATCCTGCTCCCCTTAAGGCCCCCTCCCATTCTGCAAGGGGGCTGGTCTGTCTGGGTAGGCAATGTGAAAGGCGTTGACGAGTTTGGGGGCGGAGACATCCCGTGCGCGAACCCATTCGTCATAGGCAGGGGGGAAGTGTTTCCAGCGGATCAAGTATTGCAAGACTCCATGGTGTATGCGGGAATCCAGGATTTTAGAGACTTCGAAATGTTCTCCCCCCCCCCACCATTATGGGCTGTTTAGGAGGCGGCTCCGGGTGCCACTGCGGGGAAGCAACATGGGGCTTTAGAAGGCTGATATGGAAAACGGGTGCACACGCCTCAGGGTTTTGGGGAGAGACAGTTCCACCGTGACAGGATTTATGATGCGAATGATGGGAAATGGGCCAATGTACTTAGCATTGAGCTTATGGCACGGACGGGTGGAATGCAGGTTCTTGGTGGAAAGGTATACCAGGTTACCCACTTGCGGGTCCCCCCCGGGGGAACGATGCTTGTCGGCCTGCGCCTTGTATTTGCGCTTGGCTCGGTCAAGGTTGCTAACCAGCCAGGGCCATGTGGTACGGAGGGTGTGTGCCCAAGAGGCAATGTCGGCATCCCCCTCCCCCTCTAAACCTTCTATCGGGGTGATAGGACCGAAGTCCTGTCCATACACCGCATAAAACGGGCTGAAGCCTGTGGACTGATGTACAGCATTATTGTAAGCATATTCTGCAAAAGGCAACAGTTCTACCCAGTCATCTTGGTGGTAGTTGACATAACAGCGCAAATAACATTCAAGTACAGCATTGACACGTTCGGTTTGACCATCCGTTTGGGGATGGTATGCACTAGACAACCCCTGTTCCACCCCCACCAATTTGAGAAAAGCTTTCCAAAACTTAGCAACGAAACTACTTCCGTGGTCGCAGATTATTTTGCGCGGAAATGAATGTAGTCTAAAGACATGTGACACGAAGAGGCGAGCCAACTTCTGAGCGGAGGGGATCCCCGCACATGGAACCAAATGTATTTGCTTAGAAAATAAGTCAGTGATAACCCATAATACAGTTTTTCCCCCGCTGAGAGGGAGATCCGTCATAAAATCCATAGCAATCACTTCCCAGGGTCTGTTGGGTATTTCAAGTGGTTGCAGTAGGCCTGGGGGCTTGCCTTGAGAACGTTTCACTGTGGCGCAAACAGGACAGCTGCGAATAAAAGAGTCAATGTCAGAACGCATTCCCCCCCACCAAAATTGTCTGCGCAACAGGTGAAGGGTTTTCAGGAACCCAAAGTGTCCAGCTGTCTTTACTCCATGAGCCAAGTGTAAAACGTCTTTTCGGAGCGCTTTGGGCACATACAATTTCGAGTCTTTGTACCAAGAGCCTCCTTGTTCGATTACACCAGGAGGCAGGGTTTGATCTGAGCGTTCCATAAGGCATTGTTCCCGAAGGGACTTTAAGAAGGATTCGGAGATGGGGGGCCCCCCCCTGGTCATAGTGGCATCAGGAGCAGTCATGGGGGTTGACGAGGGGGAAGCGCTTACTTGCGGTGGTGTGCAGACTGCAGGCGGCAGGGCGGCCGGTGGAGCTGGAGGAGCGGGAGCGCCGGCCATCATGAGTTTCGGTTGCGGAGGCGGCTGGGCAGCCGGTAGGGCTGGAGGAGCTTGCGCTCCGGTTATTGCGTGCTTCCGTTGCGGCAGCGTCTGGGATCGAGTTTGTACAGCTAGTACAGGCAGGGCTTCTCTTTGTGCGGGTGTAAATAAAGAGTTTGTTGGCCGATCGAGTTTCGCCGGGTATTGAGGTAACCGGGAGAGAGCATCTGCGAGAACGTTTTGTTTCCCAGGGACATGCTTCAGGACGAAACGAAACTGAGCAAAGAATTCTGCCCAACGCTGCTGTTTTGCGGACAATTTATGGGAACCCGTGAGGGCAGCTAGATTTTTGTGATCGGTCCAAACTTCAAAGGGGACTTTAGACCCCTCCAGGAATTGTCGCCATAGAGTAAGTGCATGGTGAACGGCCGATGCCTCTTTCTCCCAAATGGGCCAGTTCAATTGGGAGTGCGCAAACTTCTTCGAGAAGTAAGCGCAAGGGTGAAGGAGACCATCCGGTCCTTTTTGAAGAAGAGCCCCTCCCATAGCCACGTCGGAGGCATCGACTTGCACAATGAACATTCGATTTGGGTCTGGGTGCCGTAGCACGGGTTCCGAAGTGAAGAGGCGTTTGAGGGCTACAAAAGCGGTTTGGCATTTATCAGTCCACAGTATTTTAGCGGAGGGTAAAGTAGCCGAGTTTTCTTTACCCTTGGTTTTCAGCAGGTCGGTAATGGGTAGCGCCACTTGGGCGAAGTTAGGGATGAACCCGCGATAGAAATTAGCAAAACCTAGAAACTGTTGCACTTGTTTGCGGTTGGTAGGAGGGGTCCAATCGAGAACGGATTGGACCTTGGTAGGGTCCATGCTAAGGCCATGGTGGGAGATTATGTATCCTAAGAACGTTATTTTGCTCTGATGAAATTCGCATTTAGCCAACTTTGCAAAGAGTTGGTGATTGCGCAGGCGCTGCAGAACTTCTCGGACCAGAACTACATGCTCATCCATGGTTTTTGAATAAATAAGAATGTCATCCAAATAAACCACCACCCCGCGATACAGCAAATCGTGGAGGATTTCGTTGATGAGTTGCATGAAGACCCCCGGGGCCCCTTTCAACCCGAAAGGCATCACGAGGAATTCAAACATTCCAAAACAGCTAGAGAAGGCAGTGAGGGGCTCGTCTCCTTCGCGGATGCGGACCCGGTAGTAGGCTTCTACTAAGTCCAACTTGGAGAATATACGACCCTCCTGCAACTGCCCCAAAATATCTGATATTAGTGGTATAGGATGGGCGTTGGCTTGAGTAACTGCATTGAGTTTTCTGAAGTCAATGCATAGGCGAAGGTCGCCCTCCTTTTTTCGGACGAAAAATGCAGGGGCTGAGTTTGGGGCATTCGATGGGCGAATGAACCCTCTGGCAAGGTTTTTGTCCAAAAAGTCTCATAGTACAGTGCGCTCAGAAGCGCTCATAGGGTAAATTTTACTCTTGGTTAGTGTGCAGTCCTTTACCACTTCAATTGCACAGTCAGTGGCCCGGTGGGGGGGTAAGGCATCACATTCTTTAATGTTGAAGACATCAGCAAAGTCCTGGTATACATCAGGGAGGGATGGCGGTGATGGGACTTCGGAGATTAATGCCGAAGTGGGTGGAGACAGCACCGCAATTTGCTGTCGGTGCTGGTCGCATTTGGGGTTGGCAAAGGAGATCGTGTTCGTGTCCCAGTCTATACTGGGACTATGACCTTTAATCCAGTTAATTCCCAGGACCACTTCAAATCGGATAGGGGCTATGGTAAAGTCTATTTGCTCCCAGTGGGAGCCAATTCCCATCGCCACCCCTATAGTGCGATGATCAACTGGGCCCCCTTTGAAATGGCTCCCATCCATTTGGGCAAAATGGACGGGGGCTGGTAAAGCCTCGGACTTGACTTTGAGTGCTGCAAATGTGGCTTCATTGATGAGAGTGCGAGCGCAACCGGAGTCAATAAGTGCCTTGACAGGCAGTTGGGGACCCCCTTTATAGTGTTGTAACACTGCGTCCACATACACCGTACTTTCTACTTCTTTCACCTTCGTCGGTTTTGTAGGTTTTACAGGAGAAACTGCGGGGGTCTGCGGGGACGTTCCATTTACCGCAGACTGTGACCAGTTATTAGACAGGTCAAGAGGCGAGTCCAGGTTTAGCACTGGGGTATCCTGGAGATGATCCCTGTCCGAAGATGGAGAATTGTCCCCCACTGGGGCACTTATAATCCGAGACCCGGAGGGGTCTGTAGAAACAGGAAGATCGGGAGAGTCTCTGAACAGAAGTGCAGAGGGTGTGAACCGACCTGGCGTTGTACTGCGGGCGGTCGCAGCGCCTCCGCGTTGAGACCTTCCCCGGTTTTGTGAAAGGTCAGGAAGCGAGTCCAGGGTTAACGCTGGGGTATCCCAGGAAAGAGCCCTGTCCGAAGACGAAGAATTGTCCCCCACTGGGGCACTTGTAATCCAGGACCCGGAGGGGTCTGCGGAAGTAGAAAGTGCAGAGGGTGTGGGCCAACCCGGTGCTGTACTGCGGGTGGCCGCGGTGCCTCTGCGTTGAGGTCGTCCCCGACCTGGCGTTATACTGCGGACGGCCGCGGCGCCTCTGCGTTGAGACCTTCCCCGGTTTTGCGAGAGGTCAGGAAGCGAGTCCAGGGTTAATGCTAGGGTATCCCAGGGAGGATCCCTGTCCGAAGACGGAGAATTGTCCCCCAATGGGGCACTTGTAATCCAGGACCCGGAGGGGTCTGCAGAAGTAGGAAGTGCAGAGGGTGTGAGCCATCCCGGTGCTGTACTGCGGGTGGCCGCGGTGCCTCTGCGTTGAGGTCGTCCCCGAGCTCGGGGCAATGCATTCGGTCGAGGGAGTTCCAGGCGTTGAGGACATGCTGAAATAAAGTGGTTCATCGCGCCGCAAACGAGGCAAGCTCCCCTTTGGAATCGGGATTCGCGATCTCGAGGGGGCCGTGCTGATCTCTGCGGGCAGGGAACGGAGACTTCGGGGGGAGGCTTTTGGTCTCCCCTCACCTTGGGTCGCTGACAAGGTAGTATCTCTGCCGAGTCGGCAAAAGAGATCTTCAGTTTGGGTGGTCTCCATGGAACTGGAGGTAGTACGGGTGCTGGTGTAGATCCAAGCAACGGGACCCCTGGACTTCCTGGGGGTGGCAGGACGGGAGCTCTGGGGTCCCCTGGCGCCACAGGCACTGCTAGAGTTACTGGCAACATGGGCGTTCCGCCCAGAGGTGCCGCAGGTTGCTGCGGTTGAGCCTGATCCGGAGACCCTGGTTGTGGAGCTGGGGCCGAGCCATCCGGGTCGGCTTGTATCTGCTGCAAGCAGTCGTTGTCGTGAAGCAAAACGTGCATTTGACCCTGCAAGTGGGCCACCCGGTCTATGTGTTCCCGATTGTGCTGTCGGAGCAAAAACATATCCTTGCCCGCATCACCTAAGCGACGGGGCTGGCTGATTCGGAAGTTTGCAGTCCAGAGAGTTTCCTCATAGTGCAAGTCCTCTTTGGTTCCCTTACGATCCGCTAAAACTTGATCCGTTTCAAGTTTGGTGGTCAGGGTCGTGGTCACTAGTGGCAGAGCTTCCTGCTCCCATGCCGACATAAAGCCGGCTTGATCCGGAAGATCCAGTTGCGGCAGGACCTGAACCGCTAAGGTCGCTGCGTTGACGCCAAAGACGGGGGTTGACAGCTTAGCAATCCCGGCCATTGAAGCGGTGGTCGAGGTCATTCCGTGGAGGAGCGCAACCATCCGTTTTGCCAGTACTTTTAACCCGGCTCCGCACAACTGGGCCAGTTGAGCATCCTCCACTAGACAATCTGACACTAGGAGGTCGTGGCGGGCGCTGGCCTCCACGCTACGCCCTTACAAGTCCAGTCAGGCGGCTACGTTCCACTTCTGCCCGATGAACGTAGTCTAGGGCTTCCCCAAAGGAAGGTATCAAGGAGGAGACCCTTCCAGAGCTCCTGCTCCGGGGAGCAGATCCACCGGGACCGGGCTCACTCGGAGAGCTGTCTTAGCTCCCATCCGAGCGGCAGGCGAGCCACACGGGGCTCCAGGCACGGTAAACTCACTCGGAGAGCTTTGTCTTAGCTCCCATCCGAGTGGCAGGCGAACCCTCCTGGGCTCCAGCCTGACTGATGAAAAGGGTGATGAAAGATAGCTGTCATAATGTGAGCTCTTGACCCAAAGAACCAGAAATCACCACAGAGACATTTAGAATCCAAGCAGATGGCTTTTACTGGTCAAATAGGCAATACAGTGCACAGAAGATAAAATGACAGCTATGAGTGTCTTGCTAGCTAGTTGGCAATATAAGGCTTGAAAACAGCGGGAGATTACAAAGCATCACCAAAGCCTAAACAGAGCACACTTTCCCAGGCTTTGGTATGTGGAGCTGTCCTTGAGGTCTGGACGGTTCAGCAAAGGAACAGAGGCAACATAGAAACTGAGATAACAGCCTGACACAGGTAGGGCTTTTGCCCAGCAAAACGTCTTTTTGGAATTATGCATGAGTTTTCTGTCCATTAGAGATGACCTTCCAGTTTAAACCCAATTCTTCGATCTCCCCTGAGATCAGCCAGGGTGAAATCTCCATTCATAAGCCAAAGTGCGGGACAGGGAAGCTGGAGGGGGTGGGTTGACATTTTTCTCACAGTAAGCACTACAGCCTTTGTAATTAAGGGGCGGGGACTCAAATGCTTCCTGATTTTTTTCCTCCCACCCAGAGTTCTTTCTGAGCAGACATTTGCCTCAGTACAGGGTTTTGAAACGACACTCGGTTTCTCCCCCCCGCCGCCGCCAATTCTATTCCTTTTAAAGAGCCTCCTTTGCTGTTTTTAACATGGCACAGTTTTCTGCCGAGGGGAGAGGGGAACTGGGTGCTCTTCTCACAGCAAGCACTACAGCCAAATACAAAGCAGCATTTTCAAGGGGTGGGGACTCATGCTTCCAGATTTGAGCTGAATTCAAGAACAAGCAACCTAAGAAAAGAGAATGATACATACCAGGTGAGTAAAATAATGGATGCTCTCACGGGCTGAAACCAAAACAGCAATTAAAATCCATTTTGAGGGGAACTTTTACCACTTTAAAGGAAGGATAACTTACTGTTGGAAGTGAAGGATGGTGCTACACCTCTTTGCAGCAAGCTCACCAATAAGGATGTGTATTTGGATATTTGCAGTCTGAGCGCATATCCAAAAAAATACCTTATTGACATTTGGGGGGTATATTCGTGTATCCAGGTGATATTCAGGATATTCAGGATTAATGAAAAATTCAGGAAATATTCCAGAATATCCAAACAAAATTGGGGAAGGCATTTTAAGGCTCCCAGGCCTGTTTTCCTTCAATTTTATGAGTTTTCCAGGCAGCAAGAGGGAGGAGGGGGGAGGCAGCTCTCCCAGGCAACGGGATCAGATGTTAGGGGCACACTTGTGTGCAGAAAACAAATACAGTGCCAAGAATGCTGTTCCTACCAGTCTCATAAAGAAAAAAACCCACAAGTATCATTGGACCAAGAGATGTTAGGAAAGCAAACAACTGGCTCCATTTAAAAGAAGCACAAGCAAATCCCACAAAAGCACCCGAAATGGAGCTCATGTGTGCCTGTACTGGTGTTGTGTTGCTTCTTTACAGGGGTCGGAGGGAACAGGAGTGTCAGTGATGAAGTGCTGCTGGTTCTGTTGGGCTTGCCACATTGGCTCTGGGCTCTGCTGGAATTCTCTGGTTTGATATTGGTCGTGTTTGGCTTGCAACAATGTCCCTTGCTTCAGTTGGTTCTGCTGAGATTCTCTGATCTGACATTGGTTCTATTGGCCTTGTTGGTTCTGTTTGCATTTGGAGGCTTTGACCAGTGGTTGCTCTTGCGTGTTGGCTACTGGCTTCTTTGCATTTCCCCCCATAGTAAACAATGGAGACAAGCAGAATGGTTGGGGCCATCTTGTTCAGAGGCCCATAGAATTGAACCTTAAGGAATTTGGGGGTTCTTTACTGGCACCACTAGGTCTTCTGCAGTGTCATTTGGCTGAAAAACAGCCACTCCACATCCTCCTTGGAAAAAGTCCCCCACAGGGAATAATGGTACCTGAAAAATCCCAGAATCCCAGAAAACCTCTGAACTTTTGAATCCCAAAATGGTATCAGGGACCCAATATCATGGAATACCAGTACTTAATCCCTCTCCAAAATCCAAATCAGTATAAATGCTCAATTTCTTCCTTCCTTTCCTATGAAATAAAAGGAGGGCTTATGACAAAGTGACAAACTCTTCTTCAAACTCCCTTTCTTCTCCAACCCAGTCACCATGTAGACCTTTTCAAACTGTAAATTTGTATTTTGTTACAAGGTCATTCAGGTGCAATTGCATCTAAGGAGACAGTATCCAAATCACAGAATTCAAATTCAAGTTTCTCAGAGGGCAAAATTGTCCTTAGGAATCGTAGAATCATAAGAACATAAGGACAGCCACGTTGGATCAGACCAAGGCCCATCAAGTCCAGCAGTCTGGTCACACAGTGGCCAACCTGGTGCCTCTAGAAAGCCCACAAACAAGACAACTGCAGCAGTGTTATCCTGCCTGTGTTCCACAGAACCTAATATCATAGGCATGCTCCTATGATATTGGAGAGAATAGGTATGCATCATGACTAGTATCCATTTTTGCTAGTAGCCAGGAATATCCCTCTCCTCCATGAACATATCCACTTCCCTCTTAAAGCCTTCCAGGTTGGCAGCCATCACCACATCCTGGGGCAGAAAGTTCCACAATTTAACTATGAGTTGTGTGAAGAAATACTTCCTTTTATCAGTTTTGAATCTCTCATCCTCATATGAGAGAGGGAGAAAAGCTTCTCCCTGTCCACTCTCTCCAAACCATGCATAATTTTATAGACCTCTATCATGTCTCCCCTTAACCACCTTCTTTCCAAGCTAAACAGCCCTAAGCATTCCAACTTGGTCTGACCAACCATCACTTTTCAGTGGATTAATCTGGATCAAGCATAAGGGTAATTTAAAAGACGGGGCTCACAAAGTCCTGTCCGGAGAGATATGCCCTCCAGCTAAAAAGAACTGGCTTCAACAGCTGCTCACACCACCAGGCTTCTGAAGGAGACTTCCTCACCCTTGTGGATGAGCAGTCTCCTCCAGAACAGCCCCTGTGGTTGAGACTTCGGCCGGCTCCAATATCACCCCCCCCCCAGCCCGAAAACCTGTTCTCAAACTGAAGGTCACTCTGAGTAGAGGCTTCATTTCCCTGCACTGCGACCATCTCTTGGAATCAGATTTTTTATTACTATAATATAGGACTGTTCACAGGATGTCATTTGCCACCAAAATAAATCTTTTCTTTGCCTTGTTTTTCTTGCCTTGAAGCCATTTTCCTCAGTTTGGAAGCTAATTTGCATGGACATCATGCTATGCACTCTAAATACGAAGGGAGCCCCCAGACTTTGAGGTGACAGCCTGCCAATCGGCTCTTTCTGCCAGTCCTCGGCAATGCTGAACTTCTGAACTGAAAACCGATGGACGGCTCAGCTCGCAAATGACTGGAGGATGGGGTTGACCCCTTTGCTGGCCCATAAAATTGGACCTCCCTGTCCCAAAGTTCACCAAACGTCAGTGACTGTCTAAGGAGAGTCCCTTGCAGCCATGTTGCAAATTTGGTGACTCTTCCTCCAAAAATGCTCCCCACAGGAGCTTCGAAAAAAATCCCCATTTGCCTATAATGGGCCAGACCTTTTTCAGTAAACTCGGAATAAGACGAATACCCATATTTACTGGTATGGGTATCCTGCTTATTCTGGGTTTACTGAAAAAAATTAGGCCCAATAAACCCAAAATTTGTAAGCCAGCGGTTGCCAACTCCAGGACTGTATTACATGGTAACCACGTAGATGTGAGTTCCTGCCACTCTAGACGGGAGTCAAGCCCAGACGTTATGGACAGAGGCCCCCACACTAGCAAGAAGGAAGAACCAGAGGAAATCCATTTTCTTTCTCTGTGCCCAGATCGTGTTTCCAGCAGCTGTCATTCCGCAAGAGACAACCTGACAGGTACGCAGTCTCCCCCCTCCTTTTGCATACTTAATTGCTCATCGGAAGACTTCGAGATAGCAGCGGCCAGAGATGGCACCTCAAGAGTCAAAGGAATATGTCACCCAGACGCAACATTGAGCAAACCTTTGTTTTAAATCAGATGGCCCCCTCTACTGAAGCCTCCCAATCCTCCTGGAATGTGCTCAGTCAATGGTTTAGGATAGCCCGTCTAAATCGCCCATCGCCCCACCTTAGCAGCCGACCATTAAGGTTTCATTCACCTTTTGTTCACCATGGGAACCATGAGGGGATGATCCCATTATCCCCCACCCCAAAAAGAGTATAACTGGGGTCGCTCTCAGACATAAGCTACCTTCCTTTTCCCCTCTCATACTTGTTGTCACTCTGTCAGTGTAGGCAGCAATGCTCGAACACTCAGGGAACTCCCCCTGCCCCCTTTTTATTCCTCCCTGCTGCACGGAATCTAGGATTCTGTCTTCAGGATCAGGTGCAGTATTGCCCCTCTTCAAAGGGAAACCGGCCACATTGGCGAACGTCTGTACTCTACCACCTTTTATTCCCTAGGCTTTGTGTGTTTTTTGTAGAAATCTGCTTTGTGTGTGAACATATAATCAAGTAAACACCTTTTAATTTTAATTCCATTGCCTCCGCCTTATTCTTTGAACCTCGGAATGGACTCCCATAGACATAGGTTTAGATCCTGCGGTTATGCCCATTGCCGGTTATGGACTTGCCAATTCCCCCATATAAATATTCATAACAGAGCAATTTGGCTAACAACATCCATCAGCCCTGCAAGGTAGGAAAAAGCTTTGTTGGGAGTAGCTAGCAGGCAGGCAGGGCTGCTGAGATATGGGAGAAGGAAAGACATATGCACATGTATTGCCTCCCGTCTGCTATTGTCATGGACTGAGCCACAGGAGACCTGGCAATCTATCAAGGGGCATACAAGATCTGACCCATCGTATATGCTAGGGCTCTGCCCTTCTGTCCCAGCCTGCTCAACAGAGCGCTGCTGTGCTTCAGCCCCAGCCACCACCCTTGTTTGGAAAGCCCAGTCCTGATGTGGGGATGTTCGGCTGTCCTCAGAACCTCCAGGGATGGCTTTGTGGAGGCTACCTGCAGGCTCCACTTGGCCTGGCCCTGAAGACAAAATTGGAAGAAGCGACAATTATTTGTCTGGCAGTGACTTCTGAGGTCTCAGCGTGACACCAATCCCCCTACCTGCTCCATCTGCTGTAGGGATTCAGAAGGACCCCTGGATCCCACACAGGGTTGCCAAATCCCCCCTGGCCACCGGCAGGGGATGGTGGGTAGGGTTGCCAGATGTCAGGATTTCAGTACCTCGTAGCATTCCAGTATCATAAACTTCACTCCAGACATTTTACAGAGAGTTTAAAGTTTATTTCAGAGAAGTATACGAGATCAGTATCCTTGAAAAGATCCAATGACAGAATGGCCAGAGAAAGACAAATACAGCATATATAGAACATACAAAGAATTAATTACAAGTAGACTTTGACATGCAAAAACATCAAGTTTCTTTGAAGCTTCCACAAGGTGTTAAGAATGACACTAGGAAGGTCGATCTCAGATTTACAGCGGGAAGGCTTTGAAGTGGAGGTGTTACAGTTCCCAGTCTCTGTCCCTTTTCCCATGGGAACGGAAGGGGGGGGAAGAGCACGGAGCTTACTCATCCAGGGTCCGACTGGGTGCCCTCACTGACACTCCGCCTCCCCAAAGACCCCCTCCCGGAGTTTCTCGGTTTGGCGGGATACTGCCGATGAAACTCCGCCACCAGGGTGGGGGCTTGTACGTGCACAGCGGAAACCCACTCATTGTGACTGGAGTTCAGGTGTTTCCAATGCACGAGATACTCCAGCTGGCCCCTTCGCACTCGAGAGTCTAACACCCTGGAGATCTTGAAGTGCTGTTCCCCTTGTACCATGATTGGGGCGGCCGCCGCGGGTTCATTCCGGTGCCGGTACGAAGGGTTTCAATAGGCTTACATGAAATAACGGATGCACGCCCTGTAAGGTCTTTGGCAGTTCCAACTCCACTGTAACCTCATTGATAATTCGGGAGATTGGGAACGGCCCCACAAACTTTTGACTCAGCTTTTTACACGGACGTAGCAACCTGAGATTTTTGGTGGAGAGGTACACCTGCCCCCCAACCTTTAACTCCCAATGAGGCGCTCTGTGTTTGTCTGCTTGCGCCTTGTACCTTTCCTTGGCCCGCTCCAAGTTTTTCACTAGCCAAGGCCAGGTGTTCCTCACCATGTTGGCCCATATTGATACCTTGGGGGGGTCGCAGCCCGGAGGGAGGGGTACGGCCCCCAAGGGTCCGAAATCCATCCCGTATACTGCTTTGAACGGGCTTATGCCAGTAGCAGAGTGTGCCGAGTTATTGTAGGCATATTCCGCCAATGGCAGCAGGTCTACCCAATCGTCTTGGTGGTAGTTTACAAAACAACGCAGATAACATTCTACCACCGCATTAACCCTTTCCGTCTGCCCATCCGTCTGTGGGTGATAAGCCGAAGACAGACCTTGCTGCATACCCACGAGCCCTAAAAATGCTTTCCAAAACTTAGACACGAACACGGACCCCCTGTCGCTTACGACCTTGCGCGGAAATCCATGTAATTTAAAGACCTGATGTACAAATAGTCGGGCCAGTTTACGCGCTGAGGGCATTCCCTCGCACGGAACGAGATGAACCTGTTTAGAGAAGAGATCTGTGATTACCCACAGGACCGTCTTTCCCAGGCTAGACGGAAGGTCGGTCACAAAGTCCATCCCGATCACCTGCCAGGGTGCTTCAGGAGTCTCTAGGGGTTTCAACAGCCCAGGGGATTTACCCATCAAGCGCTTGTTCGTTGCGCATGTCGGACAAGACCTGACAAACACTTCGATGTCCTGGCGCATTCCTGGCCACCAGAATTGTCTCCTTATCAGGTGCAAGGTTTTTACGAACCCAAAATGCCCCCCTGTCTTTTCACTGTGGCTCCACTCCACCATCTCTCTCCGTAGTTCCAGGGGCACATAATGTTTACCCTTGTAGGCACCATACTCGTCTGCAGCCTGGAGCAGGAGAGACCTATCTCCCTGCTTGTGTTGAAGGGCTCCCTCCCACCTGCCTTTGACGGTCTCGGGGAGGTTTGCCGGGATCGCCCAGACCTGGGGAGTGCGGAGAACCGACTCTCGAGAGGAGGCTGTGACCGGTTCCTCCGCCCTGTCCCCCCGCTCGTGTAATGAGGATCCCCTTCCCTCGCCTGAGGATGCGTTCGAAGGGTCTCTCGAGGCCGCCGGGGGTGAGGGGGCCGAAGTCACCTCAGCCCGGGAGGGAACAGAGGTCGAGCCTCCCGCCGCTGCGTGGGACTGGGCTCTGGTCAGGACTCCCGCGCTCCCCCCCTCCGGATTCAAACCCAGATGTTCTGGTGTAAAAAGGGATCCCACCGGCCGTTCGACTCTGCATTCGTATTGAGGCATTCGGGACAGCCCGTCGGCCAGACAATTGTCCCTCCCGGGCATATGTTTAATGGAGAAACGGAACTTAGAAAAGAAATCTGCCCAGTGCAATTGTTTAGCCGAGAGCTTCCGCTGGCCCAAAATAGCCTCAAGGTTCCGGTGATCAATCCAGACCTCAAACGGGTCCGCTGCCCCTTCCAGGAACTGTCGCCAAACCGTGAGGGCATGCTTGATAGCCATGGCTTCCTTTTCCCCAATCGGCCAGTTTAATTCGGGGCCAGAGAACTTCTTGGAAAAATACGCACAGGGTCTAAGCATCCCCTGTTCATCCCTCTGAAGGAGAGCACCCCCCATTGCCTTCTTCGAGGCATCTACTTAAAGGACGAACGGCTTAGAACAATCGGGGTGGGCCAGAACGGGTTCCGAGGTAAAACGCCTCTTCAGAGCCTCGAACGCAGTCTGGCACCGGTCCGACCAAGGTACCTGGTACTGTGCAAAAGTAGCCTCCTGTCCCTTACCTTTGGTCTTAAGCAGGTCAGTGATTGGTAAGGCTATTTCGGCAAAGTCTTGTATAAACCCTCTATAAAAATTCACAAATCCTAGGAACTGTTGTACCTGCTTGCGTGTCCTGGGAGGTTCCCATTCCCAGACCGCCTGGACCTTTTCGGGGTCCATAGTCAAACCTTGGGGAGATATAACATATCCGAGAAAAGACAACTGGTTCTGATTGAACGCGCATTTGGACAACTTAGCATACAAATGATTCCCCCTTAAACGGCGCAACACCTCCCGCACCAACTCCCGGTGCTCCCCGGGATCCTTAGAATAAATTAGAATATCATCCAAATAAACGATTACTCCTTTAAACAGTAGGTCATGGAGGATCTCATTAATTAATTGCATGAAGCACGACGGTGCCCCAGAAAGACCGAATGGCATGACCTTGAATTCAAACAAACCATAACAACAAGAAAAGGCCGTCTTAGCTTCATCCCCCTCCTTGATCCGCACCCGGTAGTAGGCTTCTGCCAGGTCAAGCTTCGAAAACACACAACCCTCCTGGAGGGCACTCAGAAGGTCTGGGATTAAGGGAATGGGGTAGGCGTTAGTCTCAGTCACTGCGTTAAGCCCCCTATAGTCCACACATAACCTGAGATCCGAGGTTCCCTTCTTCTTCACGAAGAAGCAGGGGGGAGAGAACGCCGCCTTGGACATCTGTATGAACCCCCGCGCCAAGTTCTTGTCGAGAAATTCACGCAGCACCGCCTTTTCCTGGGGGCTCATGGGGTAAACTCGGGCCTTGGACGGCTTGATGTCTTTAACCAGTTCTATGGCACAGTCCGTTGTGCGGTGGGGGGGGGTAATAAATCACAGTCCGTCTCCTCAAATACATCTGCAAAGTCATTATACTTCGGGGGCAGCATGTGTACCTCTAACGTGGCGGCATCTCCCCCCTCGCCTCCGGGCATGCAGTCCCGGCCGTGCCTCTCACACTGGGGAGCCCCGAATACAACTCGCTTCTGCTCCCAGTCAATGCTCGGGTTGTGTCCCGCTAACCAGTTGCTACCAAGGACCACTGGATAAGAAATCTTAGGCACTATTGTAAAGTGGATCTGTTCCCAGTGGTTCCCCACCCCCAACAATAACTTGCGAGAGCGCAAGTGGACCGGGGCCCCCCGCAAATCACTTCCATCCATTTGATGAAAATGCAAGGGCTGGTCCAGTTCTCGAGTCCCAACTTTCAGGCGATCTACCACCGCCTGATCTATCAATGTCCGGGAACACCCAGAGTCCAGGATGGCAACTACAGCCACCGGTTCCCCTCCGTGGGGGTTCCATAACACAACGGGTATTAGTAGCGTTTCCCCCTGATCACTCACCCTACTCGGAGCCGGTTTGGTTTCTTCCGAGGGCGCCCTCCATGCCAGCTCCCTCACAGAAGGCCGTCCTCGTTTTTTGCCGGCGAGGGATCTCTGGAGCGGTCCCGAGGGCTAAGGATGTTTGGATCAGGTGTCGCCTGCGCATGCAGAGCCGCTGTCCTGCGCCGGGTTGCAGTCCCCTCTGCTCCTTTCTGATCCAGGGTCCCCGTTGGAGGGGTCTCTCGCTCTCTAGGCGTTCGGTTGCTCGATGACACCGCCAAAGAGCTGGTGCATTTCGCCACGAAATGGCCCATCCTCCCGCACTGGAGACATGCTCCCTCCTTGAAACGGCGTGCCTTTTCTAGGCTGAAGCCCCCGCAGCTCCTTCCGTCCCGCCGTGGTTCCGTCGCATCATCCCCCTTAGCGGGAGTTGCGGGGGAGACCTTTGACGAACGATCCTTAGAGAACTGGAGGGTCAGCTTCCGATTCTCCACTAAAGCTGCCAGTTTAATCCAGTCCTCTACCGACTCTGGATCTCCCAGAGTCAAACAGCCGTCCAGCACTTCCCAACGCAATCCTTCGCGGAAATGCTGGACTTTGGTGGCTTCACTCCATTCCCTTATCTTGCAGGAAAGGGATAGAAACTCCTGAGCGTACTCACTCACAGCGTGGGCCCCCTGTTTTAAACGGCGCATGGCAATCTTTGCCTTCTCCCCACTGTGGAGGTCCTCGAAACGGCGCCGTAGTGCAGACATAAATCCCGGCAGGGATTTCAAAACCCTGGGCATAGTCTCTGCAACTGTCACAGCCCACTCTATCGCCTCCTTCTCGAGGAGGCTGATCATGTACCTAACTTGGGCCTCTTCCGAAGGAAAGGTGTCTCCTTGATCTTTTATAAATCCAGACACTTGGAGTAGAAAGTGGGGTAGCTGAGTGCTGGACCCGTCAAAAGACACTTTCAGATCCCTGGGGTTGGGGCGCCTGGGTAAGGGTACCTCTGTACTGGCGGGAGGGTCCATGGTAGTTCTGGGTTGTTGTAGGGGCTGGCCGAGCTCCCTCACTGCCTCCAACACCACAGCTAAGTCCGTTCACAGAGCATCCAGCTGCGCCTACATGTCCCGGTTCTGTAAAGCCAAGGTCTGGTTCTGCCCACGTAGCAGGGCAACTTCCTCCACAGCAAAGGTGACCAGGGTGGCCGGGGTTCGAGGGAGCAAGGGTTCCTCCCCTCCTCCCCCGGGAACGGCCTCCCGGTTTCGCTCTCCCTTCTCGCCATACCAAGCGGTCAGCGGTCCCCGGTAAAATCTGCCCCATGGTTCAGAGGCTGCCCGTCCGTCTGTGCCGATTCTCCGCCATTGCTCGACTTGCGCAGGCAAGGATGTCCATGCTGGCACTGCGGAGGAGCCAGCGGGCCCGGTCGGGTGCTGCTCTGGGGTCGCCGCTTCCAGGTCCAAATCAATAAGGGAGGTTGCCCCCTGGTCATTGCTCCGACAGAGAGACATACTAACACTAACTAAAACAAAAAAAAATAATAAAAAAAACCCCTAGGGATTCTGTCGTACTGTCAGGATTTCAGTACCTCGTAGCATTCCAGTATCATAAACTTCACTCCAGACGTTTTACAGAGAGTTTAAAGTTTATTTCAGAGAAGTATACGAGATCAGTATCCTTGAAAAGTTCCAACGACAGAATGGCCAGAGAAAGACAAATACAGCATATATAGAACATACAAAGAATTAATTACAAGTAGACTTTGAAATGCAAAAACATCAAGTTTCTTTGAAGCTTCCACAAGGTGTTAAGAATGACACTAGGAAGGTCGATCTCAGATTTACAGCGGGAAGGCTTTGAAGTGGAGGTGTTACAGTTCCCAGTCTCTGTCCCTTTTCCCATGGGAACGGAAGGGGGGGGAAGAGCACGGAGCTTACTCATCCCAGGTCCGACTGGGTGCCCTCACTGACAACAGATCCAGGTTGGGGAACTCCTGGAGATTTGGGGGTGGAACCTGGGGAGGACAGGGACCTCAGTGGGGTATGATGCAATACAGCGCGCCTGCCAATGCATCCATTTTCTGCAGGGGAACTGATCTCTGAAGTCTGGAGAGGAGCTGTAATTCTGGGGGATCCCCATATACCACCTGGTGGCTGCTGGAATCCCTAATCCCACACAGGGGATCGTGGGGATCAGAGCCCATCTCTCCACAAGATTGTTTTCAATTTTTTTCAAAAACATCATTGTTTTTATTTGATTGGTATTCCCATTCATTGTCTTTACTACGTTTGTTTTCACTACCACTGCTTCAATAGGAAACATATTCAGCAGTACTATCTTTGTTTTCTGTCCATTTGGGTTGGAATTTTCAGAGACTGTATTCCTCACCAAAAACGACCCCTTGTTCCTGATACCATTCAGGCCTTTTCCAAATGCCCAGCTAACCACAAATATTCCACCTGGTCGATCTGCAAGGCTTGGAATAACATTTCATAAAGTAGCTCAACACACCTTCTTTTGAAACATTGTTTTTTGTTTTCCTGTTCACTTCTAAATCAGTTTCATCCTGTCTGCACTGGTTTTCCCAAAAGCAATGTTTTCTGGTGGGAGCATCACAACATTCGTGACATTATGGATGATCATGCTGGACACTCTCCCCACTTCCTTCTAATTTTGTGTGTGTTTTTGTGCATGCGCTGTAGTACTGATGTGCACCATTAAACAAGATAGACACTGTTTGAGAAGTGGCAAACCCCTGTGTTTGAAGTTGCTGCCTACAGAAACACGTTCCCACTGATCGAGACTATTCTAACCAACTGTGATTGGCTCCAAGGAGCCCACGGATTGATTCTGGGAATGTTTTTTCACTTCTCTTACACATGTGACTCGTCCGCCATTTTGCATTTGGAAAAGTTTGTACTCAAAATAGATGCCCCAAACTGAACCACAATCCACCATTAGCAGGGCCAGATTTAGGTTTGATGAGGCCCTAAGCTATTGAAGGTAATGGGGCCCTTTATATGTCCAGCTGTCCTTTGTCAACAAAAAATTGTCGCTGTTTTTTGTGTTGAATATATGGTATATGGTAATTTATGGACCTAATAGATATCTAAAGCCATTTGCACATAACAAAATATGTATTTTATCAAAGTAATTGTTGAACTGAAATACAATTAAGAAGAAGTATATTAATAATGAAATAATTATTAAGCTCTAACTTAAAATGATTTTTTATTCATAACAAACTTAATAATGCAAACACATTGGCATTTGGCAAAAACAAAAGTTCCTTTAGAAACACAATTTACAAACTCTAGAAACTTGCTATAACATGAAATAATAATAGGAGTAAATATATGATACAAACTACTAATAATTATAAATAGCTTTATTAAGGCTTCCTCTGGAGGTGGTAAGCTCTCCTTCCCTGGAGGTTTTTAAGAAGATGGCCATCTGTCAGCAATGCTGATTCTATGACCTTAGGCAGATGATGAGAGGGAGGACATCTTGGCCATCTTCTGGTCATTAGGGGTGTGGAGGGGGAAGGTAGTTGTGAATTTCCTGCATTGTGCAGGGGGTTGGACTTGATGACCCTGGTGGTTTCTTCCAACTCTATGATTCTATGATTCTAACATGAAATTAAGTAGTCTACACTGTCCATTGGGACAGCAGACCTTTGTACCCTGTTATTTTATTTTATTTGTTTTTTATCTTATATTTTGGAAATATACATCCAGGTTTTTTTCCCTTTAAATTTTTTGGGGGGCCCCAAGAGAGTGGGGCCCTAAGCTATAGCTTGTTTAGCTTATACGTAAATCCGGCACTGACCATTAGGCACATCTCCATGCCCCCCCCCCAAAAGAAACAACTAGAGGCCCAGTGTGTCAATCCACTTTGGTTTGTACTCAAGCACCATTGGACTATCAAACTATTACACACCTTACAATGCACTCCAATTAATTTTTTTTTCTCTCGGAGGGTTTTACCAAGCAACTTTATGAACTTCCCAGAATGAAAATATACTCTCCTCGCATGTAACAAGAAGCTCAGGGCAGCTGAATATATGTTAATTACAGCCTATGGGAATTCAGAAACTGGGAGGGTTATTCTAGCATTCATGCGTCCATTCAATCCAGCGTTCTATCACTAATCTTGTAAAAAAAAAATTAAAAATGTTTAGGGGGGAATGGGTGGAGGGAGGAGAAGGGAGGGGAGGGGAGCAAAACAGTGGGTGTGAACAAGGGAAAGGTGTTTGGTGGGGTGGAGAAATAAAGACTGTTTGAAGAAGTTTGCACACTCAAGGAAAGTTGGCTCAGAAATGGATTTAAAAAACATTGCAAAATTACAAATTACAAATTTCAATACCTTTATTGGCATACCATCAAGCAAGAAAAAACATTGCAGTAAAAGCACTCAGGAAAATGGAGAAAAAATGGGGAAATGATTCAAGGATTAAACTGAGAAAAACATGTGCAGAGATGAAAAAATAAAATGAAGCTTTTGACAACAGGAAACGTTGTAAACCATTTGTGCGAAAAAGGCCTCAGATAGGAGACAGGAACCCAATTTCATAAAGCAATTAAAAACTAAACCCAGAAAAATTAATTGATTCACTCACTCATTCATTGTCATTTTCATTTGTTTTACTTACTTTAAAAAATGGGGCTACAGCAGTCTTTTTTGTTCATTTGCTTGAAAACAAACCCACAGCCTCAGTTTGTACAGCCTCTGTTGGAATTTGGGATGATATCGCTACACTAAGGGAAGTACCGAATTGCACCAGGCCACCCAAGAGGCTGCATAGGTTTTGAACCCGGTGCCAGCATTAGGAACTACCCCCCACTAAGTTCAGGAGGGCCCTTCTAGGGAACCTTAGCAGGATCAGGAATGGCTGCTGACAGAACAGTGCCACGGCCTTGGGAGAGTAAAGGGGTGGGCAGCAGAGATGGCTGCAAAATTGTTCCTCTCCTCAAAAACCAAAGGGATGTCCAGGGGAGCGCTTCACCAAGACAACTTGTTCTCTGCAGAGATGAGATGTCTATTGGAATTGAGTCTGCTTTATCCAAGAAGTTTTAGTCCAAAACAAAGTCATTTTTACTCAGAGAGTACATGTGAGGAGGAAAGGCCCTATGTCAGACTGAACCAAGGGACCCTTTTAAGTTCAATATGAAGCTTACTCTGATGTCTCATGTAAGTTTCAGGTAGTTTTAAGAACATTTCTGAAACTAACCATTTGACACTCTCTGCTCGAGACTGAAAATGTAGTCTGAGCATCCTTTTTGTGAGATCAATTACCTTAATTGCTGTGCTTATGATGAGTACCCGAATTTTCCCCCTTGTATAAAATGGCTCCATTATGCTCATTGATTTTCATAAATGATTTCTTTTTGAGAATGGAATAGAACTTTTTTAAAAAGTTGTATCAGATACATTAATTGAAACTCCAGATTCCTTGCATTTTTGGTGATAATGCATTATGTATGAACAAGGATTGTGAGAAATATGAGAAAGGAATCTGGTATGAGAACTAGAAGAAAATTTCCCAAGTTCCAGACTCATGCAAGCTCCAGGTTCCTGCAGTTAATCTCAAATGGCAGGTGGTATCAAGGGACAATAAAGGAGCCGATATAGAATAGTGTGACTATCAGAGCTTTGTTTGCTAGGTTACTTGCCACACATCTCATAAAAGAAGCAAGCTGAAAGCCCAAAGAAGAGGAAGGATATTTCTCGCTTTCTTTCATTTTTTGTTTTTTTCATCTGCTGAGGAAGCTGTGTGTGCCTTCCATCAACCTCCTCTGTGGGCACCCTAGAGTCTGGAGCATATGCTAGGGTCGGGTTCAGTTCACACACATGGCACTGGCTGGGCTCCTGGAATCTCATGATCACCATCATGAACTGTGCCCTCAAAGACTCTCAATTCTTCCCAGGAGCTATACATTTCTGCAGAGTATCAGTCGTGGTAGACTTTCAGGTCCATCTGTCCAAGGCCTGGAGATCAAGCAACTGGTGTGGCTCATTTGTTTATTTCATTTGTACTCTGCCTTTCTCCTCAGTAGGGACCCAAAGTGGTTTACATTGTCCTCGTCAACTCCATTTCATCCTCACAACAACCCTGTGAATTAGGTTAGGCTGAGAGAGTGTGACTGGCCCAAGGTCACCCAGCGAGCTTCCATGGCATGAGTGGCGATCTGAACCTGGGTCTCCCAGATACTAGTCCAGCACTCTTACCCACTATACCACACTTGTACTCCACAACCACCAAATAGCTCAGTAGGAGTTTGGGATATTTGCCCACACCAACTAACTAATCCTGGGATCAGCTCACCCCAATCTCTACCATCAATTATGGTAAATTTATCTTCATTCATTGCCAAGATTGTGGCATCCCTACTGAGGAGTCCTTTCTTAATGAGCACATTATACAATTAAATAATTTTGCATATAGGTAATATGATATGCAGTCTGAATTTATATCGAGGAAAAAAACCCACAGAAACTAAATAAAATCCCTTTCATCTTGTTACCTGTAATCCTCCCTCTACACTCACTTTGCTTTTGCAAGATCATGGAGCTATTGAGAAGAAAGGGCTGGCCAGTTAATGTTAACAAAAACTATAGTTGTCATAAGAAGCTGGGCTGGAGAGAAATCTGGGAGAGGGACTGAGATCTGGAGGAAGAGGACAAAGGCGAGAAGAAAGGACCAGGGGATGAAAAACAGGATTGCCAACCTCCAGGTGTTAGCTGGAGATCTCCTGGGATTACAACTGATCTCCAAGCGACAGAGATCAGTTCACCTGGAGAAAATGGCCACTGTGGAAGGGGGACTCTATGGCTTTATACCCCCACTGAAGTCCCGCCCTTCTCCCCATACTCCTCAGTTTCTTACCCTCCTCAGTTTCTTACCTCCTCAGTTTCTTACCCCCCAAATCTCCAGGTATTCTCAATTTGGAGCTGGCAGCCCTAAGAGAAAGCAAGATAACAGAAGAGGTAAAACCAAAGTACACAGTCTGAGGGATGGACGGTTCAAGGTCCCCAGTGAGGAGAAGGCTGACAGAAACTTCCTGGAGGGTCTAGTGATGAGCTGTGTGCCTTTGGTAGTTTGGAGTGGTTTAGAGTGGTGGACTCTGATCTGGTGAACCAGGTTTGATTCCCCACTCCTCCACATGAGTGGTGGAGGCTAATCTGGTGAACTGGATTTGTTTCCCTGCTCCAACACATGAAACCAGCTGGGTGACCTTGGGCTAGTCACACTCTCTCAGCCTCACTTACCTCACAGGGTGTCTGTTGTGGGGGGGGGGGGCGGGGAAGCTGGTTTTATTCTTCCTTAAATGGTAGAGAAAGTTGGCATATAAAAACCAACTCTTCTTCGACGAGGACGGGGGAAGAATTGAGGAGGCAAATCAGCAGGGAGCCTTGAGGAGACCAAGGAAGCCAAAGTCTTGTGTTCTCATTTGAAACAACCAGCTAAATTTTGGGCAAGCCCCCCTCCTCTGTCTTCTTGGAGGGTACAGAAAGGCAAAGAATATGTTTTACTTGCTTCATTCCTATAGTGCCTCTGAAGAAAAAGCCATTAGTAACAAGGCAGCCCAATCTATAATTCTTCCTTGACAGTTTCCCAGATCCCCCATAAAGTTCATAATCAAGGTTATATTTTCACTGTGAGTCCATTCTCTACAGCATCTGAACTGCTCTTAAGCCATCCTCTACACTCTGTGGGAAGAAATCGTAAGTCCCTAATTTATATTTGTTTTTGCCTCCCGTTTAAATCACTCCAAGTGAACAAAGGCTTCCCAACCAATGCTGTAAGGACCTTTAAAGACTATTCAGAATTGTGTTCCCTCAGCATGCCTGTCAAAAGCCCCAACTGACAGACTGGCTGGGTGAAAAATGGAAAGAGAAGCGTGATGTAGTGGTTAAGAACGGTGGTTTGGAGTGGTGGAGTCTGATCTGGAGAACCAGGTTTGATTCCCCACTCCTCCACGTGAACAGCGGAGGCTAATCTGGTGAACTGGATTTGTTTCCCCACTCCCACACACAAGCCACCTGGGTGACCTTGGGCTAGTCACAGCTCTCTCAGCCCCACCTACCTCACAGGTAGGGGGAGGGGAAGGGAAGGTAATTGTAAGCCGGTTTGATTCTTCCTTAAGTGGCAGAGAAAGTCAACATATAAAAACCAACTCTAGTGCCATTTATGCATGGGAGGTTTTGCCTTGGATTTGCTACTCTTTAGATGCACTTTCTCCCTATCCATATTCTCAAAACTCAACAATAAGCCCCCGTGCAGAGTTTTGAGAATTCGGATGGGGAAAATATGGCCCAAGGACTTTTAGAAGGTACTATCAGAATGTCAGGCCTGCTCTCAGCAGCCTGTCAGACTGTTTTAGTTTCAATTCCACCAGGTGCCTCTCAAGGTCGGACTGCTAACTGCTGAATTCCTGTTCCAGCACTATCTCCCATGGGAACGGCTCCTCGGTAGAGAGGGGGGCCGCCTTGACCCGTTGTGATTAATACTTTCCCTTATAGGCCTACACTGTGCTCCCATTTGTGCCAATGTACCTGTAAGCTCTGCATACCTGTATGTTTTTCCAATAAATCAGCTCTCTTTTGGACTCTTTGTCAGTGGATGCTGTTTCTGGGATTACCACAGGGACAAGTGCTCACATTTTGGCACGAATTCCTTCTCCATTTTTTCCCTGCCTGCCTGGAGCCCTGGAGGGTTCGGCGGGACCTCGGATTGGAGCAGAGGACGTGCTCTCCGAGTGAATTGCCTGTAGCTGGAGCCCCGGACGGTTCGCCTAGGCCCCGGGTTGGAGTGGAGGCAACACTCCCCGGGTGGAGGGTTTCTGGCCGAAACCCTGGTCCTGAACCATGGTACCCTCCGTTGGAACCGTTGGACGAGTACCCTGACGACCCTTCTTTGCTGGATGACATTCTTGCTGAGGCGCTGCGAACGGATGCGGAGGTCAATCGCCTGATTGTACTCCTTCGAGCTCAGTGGCGTCGCCTAGCTGACATGACCCCCTGGACGGACCCCGACGCAGATCAAAGTGCCCAGCACGAACTCCGCATACTGGACGGCTTGGTAGAGGAAGTTCAACTGGCGCAAGAGGATTTAGCAACTTTGACCCATTTGCTAGCGGGGTTAACTATATGTGAGAAGCAACAGGGACTGGCAGCAGCCCCGATCCGCCCCCGATCCATGGCAGGATCACGGATGGAGGAGACTCTGGTCCCAACCGCTCCTGATCCCAACTTGTGCTTGAAGGAAGCACTGAATGTAGCGACCCGAACAGCCTTACTGTTTGTGGGACTGACCTCGACCACAGCCACGGTGGCTGACCTCACGAAACTTTTAACCCCTGAGTTTGGAGCAGACGCTGCTGCTCTGGCAGTTCGGGTTCAACCGTTATTGGACCTAACAGATTCCTCTGAACTCCTTCTGCTTTTGGAGAACGAAGCTCTCCCGATCGTCACTACAGCGATTGCCGCCAAGCTCGAGGCCGACCAAGTGCTCGCAGACCGACAGTGAGCCAAGGAACAGTTGCAGGCTGCAGATGCAGCGGCAGCTCGGGCGCGGGCTGTGCAAGAAGAGGAGCAACGTTTGGCAGCGCCTCGAGCCCACGTGCTCACAGACGTGCGTCCCAGAGCAAGCACCAAATTTGGATTTATCCCCTCATTTCCCCCGAGTTTTGGTCCATCTCGCGATGCGCAGTGCTCACGTCGGCATGCAGGTCGCTTCCCCGAACCGGACTTCTCAGATAAGGAAGACCTGTATGGAGAGGAACCCCACTGGGCTAATGATCTCTGGGTCAGCCAGTCCCGACGCACGGGGGGAGCTGGGGACGAAATGAGTCTATTGCGGGGCCAAAACCGGGACTTGAATGATTGTGTGGCCCATCTGCAGGACCAAATGGAACAATTGCTTCGGGAAAATGAACGTTTACAACAAGCTCTAACCACCCCAGTCCAACCAGTACCAGCTCTGCCAATTTTGCCGGCCCCCGGAGCACCGGTTTTGCCGGCCCCCGGAGCACCGATTTTGCCGGCCCCGGGAGCACCGATTTTGCCACCTCCAGGGCAACCGCCAGCGCCCCTGCCCATACAGTGGAAACAACCTCGGTTGAGAGTGACCTATGACGGCTCGGTTGAAGCCCTACCATGTTTCCTACACCAAGTGGGTAGTTATATGCGGGAACAGGGACAGCACTTCCCCACCAAAGACAGCCGGGTTTTCGCTGCCTCCCTCTTGACTGGAAAAGCCGCCGACTGGATGGTCCTCCAGTTTGACACTCGGGCCCGATCCATACACTCACTCAACGAGTTCATGCAAGCATTACGGCGCCACTTTGAGGACCCTTTCCTGGGAGAAAAAGCCAAGGCAGCCCTCCTGCAACTTCGACAAGGCTCTACGGCAGTGCGGGAATTCGCAGACGAATTCCAAAGGCTCGCCAGTAAAATAGTGGACTGGACCGAGGCTATCCGAATACATTATTTGCGGGAAGCCTTACATCCTGAGATATTGAACTGGGCTTACATGCAACGAGACCCAGACACTCTTGAAGAATGGATTTTGTTAGCCGAAGAAGTGGAAAGTCGTCGCCAATTCATTTCGCTGGCCCGCCGTCGAGCCAGGGAGGGGGGCAACCAAAACTCCCCAACCAAAGCCGCAGCTCCTACACCGCAGAGACCGGCTCTACCCTCGCAAGACCTCACGTCTCGGTTTCAGAGGAGAGCTTGTCTCGTTTGCGGAACCATAGGCCATTTCGCAGCCGCCTGCCCACTTCGGCCGGACTGGTTGGTCCCTTCTCGGCAGGAAGGGCCACCCTGGAATCGGGGGCGGCCTCAGCGCAGAGGCACCATGGCCAACCGTAGCACTGCTCCTGGACAGACCGCGCCATCAGCTCTCCACGTCGGAGATGTGCCCCACAAACCTGCACCAGCGAACCCATCGGGGTTCCGGATTACAAGTGCCCCACTTGGGGACAACTCGCCGTCTTCGGATGAGGACAAAGACTGGGACTCCCCTGCTTTGAATCTTGAATCTCCTCTGGATCTGTCAGAAAACGGGCAGGGTCTGCGGTGAATGGAGTGACACCGCGGACCTTTGCAGCTACTCCTGCAACATCCAACGCTCCGGTGAAGGTGAGTGAGGTCAAAGAGACTGTGTATGTGGACGTAATGTTACAGTGCCATAAAGGGGACCCCAGTTACAAGTCAAAGCACTCATAGACTCTGGGTGTGCCCGCTCCCTGATCAATGAAACCACTTTCAAAGCACTCAAAGCCAAATCAGAGCCCCTGCCAGCTCCCATCCAGTTCGCTCAGATGGATGGCAGCAACTTTAAAGGGGGTCCAGTGGATCGTCACACTCGCGGGTTGGCAATGGGCGTCGGCCACCACTGGGAACAAATTGACTTTACCATAGCCCCTATCAGATACGACGTGGTATTGGGGATTAACTGGCTCAAAGGGCACAGCCTTTGTATTGACTGGGGGGTTGGAACTATAAAATTCTCCGATCCTAATTGAGATCAACACCATCTCGAGGTAGCTGTTGCACCTCCGTCAGCCTCGGCTTTAGTCTCAGATCCCCCTCGTCCTTTCCTCTACCTGTTGAATATCGAGACTTTTTGGACTTTTTTGATGTACAGGAATGTGATGTACTGCCCCCCACCCCCAGACAGACTGTGCTATTGAAGTGGTGGGAAATGAAAAACTGCCCAAAAGTAAGATTTACCCCATGAGCGCTACCGAACATACCGTGCTAATGTGAATTCTTGGACAAGAATTTAGTGAGAGGTTTCATCCGGCCGTCTACCACACCCTCTTCGGCCCCTGCCTTCTTTGTGCGCAAAAAGACAGGTGACTTGCGCTTATGCATCGACTTCCAAAAACTCAATGCAGTCACCCAATCCACTGCCTATCCCATCCCTCTGATCTCGGATCTCTTGGGACAATTAAAGGAAGGGCGTATTTTTACAAAACTCGACTTGGTAGAAGCCTACTACAGAATCAGGATTCGAGAGAGCGATGTACCTCTCACTGCCTTTTCCAGTTGCTTTGGCATGTATGAATTCTTAGTGATGCCTTTTGGATTAAAAGGGGCCCCGGGGGTCTTCATGCAATTCATTAATGAGATCCTACATGACTTGTTGTATAGGGGCATGGTGGTTTATTTGGATGATATTCTTATTTACTCTAAAACTATGGACGAACACGTTGCCTTGGTGAGGGAAGTATTGCAACGCCTCAGAGACAATCAGCTCTATGCTAAGGTATTTAAGTGTGAATTTCACCAAAAACAGTTAACCTTCCTGGGCTATATAATTTTGCACCACGGACTTACCATGGTTCCTGACAAGGTGCAGTCGGTAACCCATTGGGAACCACCCTCCACCCGTAAGCAGGTTCAGCAATTTCTTGGGTTCGCTAACTTCTACAGGGGGTTCATCCCCAACTTCGCTCGAATCACACTCCCCATCATGGATCTCCTTAAGACTAAGGGGAAAGGCAAAGCCACCACGTTGCCCTCAGCCAAAATCAACTGGACCCCCCAGTGCCAAACCGCCTTTGATACTCTCAAGCGACTGTTTACCTCTGAACCAGTATTAAAGCACCCCGATCCTGATCAGATGTTTATAGTTCAGGTTATACCTCCAACGTGGCAATGGGGGGTGCACTTTTAAAGTGGGGGAGGGATGGTCTTCTGCATCCGTGCGCTTACTTCTCTAAGAAGTTCGAGCAATCTCAGCTCAACTGGCCTATCTGGGGAAAGGAAGCGGCTGCCGTCCACCATGCCCTTACGGTGTGGAGACAGTTTTTGGAGGGGTCTAACGTCCCTTTTGAAGTGTGGAGCGATCACAAGATCCTGGAGGCGCTCACGGGGGCCCAGAAACTGTCCGCGAAACAAGTTTGCTGGGCGGACTTCTTTGCTCAGTTCCGTTTCGTATTGAAACATGTGCCGGGGAAGCAAAATGTCCTGGCTGATGCTGTATCCAGACTTCCCCAATATCCAACCAAGGTTGAATGCCCCACGGAGTCCCTGTTCACTCCTGCTCAAAGGGGTTTGCTGCCCACTCTAGCAGTCCAAACCCGAGCGCAAGCCCGGCTCCCACCGCAACCCCCACAGGGGGGCACTTCAAGCCCAACCACACCAGTCAGCCCGACCGCGCCACCCCCCTCGCCTCCTTCACCAGCCCCGCCGGCCCCCATCACTCGGACAATCCAGCCGTCCAACCCCCCTCAGAGACATCCCCTCCCTCCACCACAGAGCCCACACCGCCAGATGGGTTGGATCTCACAGACTCTTTTTTAGCCTCACTTCGTTCTGCTTGCCAAGCCGAACTCTCTGAGCAGGCCCTCCCCTCTGCTCTAACTGAACGTAGAGGCTTATGGTACAAAGACTCTAAGCTGTATGTGCCTAAAGTGCTCCAAAAATAAGTCCTACAGCTGGTCCATGGAGCCAAGACCGTGGGACACTTTGGGTTTCTAAAAACATTGCATTTGTTACGGAGGCAGTTTTAGTGGGTGGGCATGCAAACTAACGTGGATTCCTTCATATGCAGTTGCCCAATCTGCGCTACGGTCACAAGGGCCCAAGGGAAACCTCCCGGATTGTTGCAACAGTTAGAGACTCCTTCTAGACCTTGGGAGGTGATTACTATGGATTTTATGACTGACCTCCCCCTCAGCGAGGGAAAAACTGTACTTTGGGTAATCACGGACCTGTTCTCTAAACAAGGTGCATCTCGTCCCTTGCGCAGGTATCCAATCCGCCCCAAAACTGGCCCGCCTCTTTGTGTCACATGTCTTCCATCTACATTCCTTTCCGCGCAAGGTGATAAGCGACCGCGGAAGTAACTACATGGCTAAACTTTGGAAAGCTTTCTTAAAATTGGTGGGGGTACAACAAGGTCTCTCAAGTGCTTTCCACCCCCAAACAGATGGCCAAATCGAACGGGTGAATGCTGTATTGGAATGCTACTTGCGCTGTTATGTTAACTATCATCAGGATGATTGGATTGAATTGTTACCCTTTGCTGAATATGCGTACAATAATGCTGTGCATCAGTCAACTGGATTTAGCCCCTTTTGGGCCGTTTATGGGCAAGACTTTGGTCCCATAAGCCATAACGATGTTTCCAGGGGGGAGGGGGGAGAAAGTGTTGCTGACTGGATGCACACGATTCAAACAACCTGGCCTTGGCTGGTGCGAAATCAAGAGTGAGCTAAATGTAAATACAAAGATCAAGCTGATAAGCATCGCTCACCAGGCAAGGACTATTCAGTGGGAGACATGGTTTATTTGTCCACTAAGAATCTATGGTCCAACCGCCCATGTAACAAACTCAGTGCCAAGTATGTGGGTCCCTTCCCCATTGCTCGTATCATCAACCCAGTCACTGTGGAACTTTCACTCCCAAAATCGCTCAGGAGAATCCATCCTGTCTTTCATGTCAGTTTGCTGAAGTCACACGTGCCGTCCCCAGAGTGGCATCCTGAACCACTTCCTGATGTACCAGTGATGGTTGGGGGGGAGGAACATTTTGAGGTTGCAAAAATCTTGGACTCACGCATCCATCATGGGTCTCTCCACTACCTAGTCCGGTGGAAACATTTAGGTCCTGCCTACGATGAGAGGGTACGTGACGTGTCTGCACCCCGTTTGGTCCGCCAGTTCCACACTGCCTACCCTGACAGACCTGCGCCCCCAAATGGACCGATGGAGAATGGTGGGGAGGGGGCCTAAAGGAGGGCAGAATGTCAGGCCTGCTCTCAGCAGCCTGTCAGACTGTTTTAGTTTCGATTCCACCAGGTGCCTCTCAAGGTCGGACTGCTAACTGCTGAATTCCTGTTCCAGCGCTATCTCCCATGGGAACGGCTCCTCGGTAGAGAGGGGGGCCGCCTTGACCCGTTGTGATTAATACTTTCCCTTATAGGCCTACACTGTGCTCCCATTTGCCATTCGTGCCAATGTACCTGTAAGCTCTGCATACCTGTATGTTTTTCCAATAAATCAGCTCTCTTTTGGACTCTTTGTCTGTGGATGCTATTTCTGGGATTACCACGGGGACAAGTGCTCACACAGTCCAAGGTCTAACATCTCTTTAAGCTCCTTGGCAATGCTTGCAGCATTACAGCCAGTCAACCCTGTAGGGTGGTAAGGCTATGGGTTTAGCCTCTCCTGTGTCACTTTTGTGTAAGTCTAGATTGGTTCTCCCGGGGAGGCTTGAAAAGATGGATTGAAACTCCATCAGTACCGCTTGGACCTGCCAGACTTGGTCCTTGGTCAGGGATGGGGACAAAACCTTGGTGAGCTTTCCCCAACCTGTCAAAGTGATAGTTTCCCTCTCCCCACCTCTAGTCATGACTAGGTTTCCTCTATCATAGTAAGGCTTTAACATATTTGCATGAAAAAGCTTACACTGTTCCCCTTCAGAGTTCATATTTACCAAATAGGGCTGTTGATTTAGTTCGGCCCGAACAGAAAAACAGTCGAATTTCCCCTGATTTGGTGATTTTTAGTTCGGGACGAACCGAACTAAAAAATGGCAGGCAACTGGGGAGCCGAATTCAGTGAGTTCGGGAGTTCACAAATAAATCCGGCCAATTCGGGGCCGTCAGTAAGCAGCATAACCGTCAGTAAGCAGCATTCTCCTACCCCGGCCAATCGGTGGCCAAGCTGGGTCTTCTTCTGGCCAATCAGTCAGGATTGAGTACTGGAGGAATCAGCTGATGTGCGGCCCGGCCGGGGAGAGAGAGAGAGAGAGAGAGAGAGAGAGAGAGAGGGAAATCCTCCTGTGTGTGTGTGGGGGGGTGCTTGTGCACATTCGCTCCTTTCTGTGGCTGCAGGGGGCGTATATTTTGGGGTACAGACCCAAGACTTTCAGCAGATATTCAGACAAGCCTTCTTAAGAGACCACCCAAGTTTTGTAAACATTGGGTCAGGGGGTCCCGAGATATGGGCTTTCCCCTTTCCCCTTTTCCCTATTGGGATGAATGGATCAGCTGATCCTGTATGCTTCTCCAGAGCAAAACGTCCCGTGCCTAATTGGAATCGTCTTGGATTACCCAGTCCTCCCCAGCCCCTCCTGATGGAACAGAAGACAGCCACAGTAAGACCCCTTTGGGGGCTTTAATCTATAATTTTTCTCCTGTGTGTATGTGGGGGGGGAAGCAGACTTTGTGTGTGTGTGGGGAGGGAGCAGTTTCTGTGGGTGGGTGGGGGAAGCCAAAGGGGGCTTTTGCCGGTTCTGCCTGGGGTGTGTGTTCCCCCTCGAGTCTCTCTCTCCCTGGTTTGAGGGGGGGTTTCAGTTGTGTGTCTTCAGGTTTTCCCTCATTCATAAGAGTGGTTAGGTCTATTTGGATGTTTGCTCAAAACTTCTCAGCTGTTTGTCGGGGCTGGTAGCTTTGTGCGTGGGCGGCAAGCTCTGCTCAGACATGCACATTAAGGGTGGGGGGACCCCTTTCGGGGCCCATATCTCAGCCCCCCCTGACCCAATCTTTACAAACCTGGGGGGTCTTTCAAGAAACAGCCTTTGAAGCTCCGCTGAAAGTTTGGGACCTCTACCCCCAAAAATGCCCCCCCCCAGAGCTGCGGAAAGGTGCAGTTGTGTTTTTAATGGCTTTATTCGGCCGAATTCTTTTCCCGAACTTTGAATTCCCACCGAATTGCACTGACCCGAAGTGGGGGAGTTCGGACTTCGGCATATCCCGAATCTAAACGGGCCGAATTCAGCCGAATCTGAACTATACCGAATTTTTTTTAATTCAACAGCCCTATTACCAAATAGTTGACATTGGAAACGCTATTAACAACACGAAAATGTCCTTCCCAAGCTACTTCTAGCTTGTGTCTTCTCCTGGGCTTCAGCATGAGGACCTGGTCTCCCAGTTTGAAAATTCTGTCTCTGTCCTTGGCATCGTACCAGGTCTTTGGCTTCTGTTGGGCTCTCTGCATGTTGTCTGCAGCAGCTGTTCTCAGAACTTTCAGGTTCTGGAGCTCTTGGAGATAGGAGATGACGCCTCGGCTCTCGATGCTGTCTCATCCCATCCATGTCTCTTTCAGGATGTCTATGGGCCCCCTTGGTTAAGGTCCAAAGAGCAACTCTTTGAACCCTGAACTTTCTTGTGGCACTTCTTTGGTACCCAAAAAGGAAATGCTGCAGTCTTTGGTCCCAGTCGTTCGGATGCTTGTGTGTGTAAGCCTTCAGCATGTGGTTCAAGGTGCCATTGAACCTTTCATTAAGGCCATTTGCCTGTGGATGGTATGCAGCTGTTGTCAGGTGCTTGATGCCACAATCCTGCAACAATTCTTTAATGATCTGGGACGTGATGGTGGTTTCCAAATCTGTCACCATCTCTTCTGGAAATCTTAGCCTTGCAAAAACTGTCAACAATGTATCGGCTACAGTCTTTGCCTCAATGTCCTTCAGCAGTATTGCTTTGGGGTACTTTGAAGTGTAGTCCACAATAGTCAAGAGATACTTGTTTCCTCTTCTGGTTACTCTGGATATTGGCCCAACAATGTCCACTCCAATCTTAAAAAAGCTTCGGTCATGATTGATCTGGGTTACAAGAGTCCCTTAGTCTTGTCCTGAGCTTTGCCCACCAGCTGGCATGCTTCACCAGTCTTGCCGAAGGCCCTAATGTCCTTTCCCATACTTGGCCAATAAAACCTTTCCTGTACCCTGTCTCTTGTTTTGTTGATGCCTAAATGAGCAGCCATCACTGTCTCATGAGCTAGCTGTAGTATCTGTAGCCTGTGCTTTTTAGGAATTACTAGCTGCTTTCTTTTCTCCCAGAGCACAGTACACTTTAGTCTCCACAGGGATTCTCCACAGTCACTTCATCTGGAGAGTTTTCTGCTTTCTGCCACAGTTCTGCCAAAGAATCGTCCTGCCTCTGTTCTGCTAGAAACTCTGTTGCACGGATTCCTTTTATCTGCTCCTCAGCATCACTTTCACTGGGCTCGGCTTGTGATGTCTGTGGCTCTGGTGATAGGGTCTGCCGCCCTTCTGAAGCCTACTTCTGGTAATTACATTCACTGTCTTAATATGTTGTTCTAAGTCGTTTCCCAGTAAAATAGGCACTCCTGTATCATCCCAGACTCCCATTATCCATGTTCCCTGCAAGTCTTTATACCTTGATGGGAATTTCTGCCAGTGTCAGGCCTGCTCTCCTCTCTCTGCATTTGGAAGTGTTTTGTCTTCTCGCAGATGCTTTGCTCAAGGATTGTTTATCTAACCGTTGCATTCCTCTCCAGCCTTTGATGCCCGTGGGAGCCTGGCACCGTTAGCCTGGGGTTGCCATGTCAACCTGTACTATCTGATATGACCTGTATGACCACTATTCCTCCATATATTCTGCTGTATGTACCTGCCCCCCCATTCCTGCCTTTTTACTTCTGCAAGCTCTGAATACCTGTATGTTTTCTAATAAAGTCAACCCTCTTTTGGACTACCTGTCTGTGGATGTTGCTTTAAGGTGTACTACGGGGACAAGTGCTTACATTAAGGCAGGAATCACTCTCTCTTCTTTCACCTGCCTGGCTAGAGCCCTGGAGGGTTCGCCTGTGTCTCGAGTACGGGTTCCTCGCTTGGAATCCTAGAGGACTTAAGCCACTGGGCCCTCCGATTGGGAACGTCTACCATCCCTAACGACCCTACTCTACTGCATGATGTGCTCCTCGAAGCAGTGCGGACTGATGCCGAAATCAACCGCTTAGTGGAACTTGTTCGGGTTCAGTGCCGCTGTCTCGCTGAAATGAGGCCCTGGACGTCCAAGGACACAGATCGCAGCACCCATCTCGAACTCCTGGCCCTGGACGGGCTATTGGACGAAGTGCGTGTAGCACAAGAGGACTTGGCAACCTTGACTTGCTTGTAAGCGAGATTGACCTTGCAAGAGACACAACCAGACTCGGCAGTGGTTCCTATTTGCTCCAACTCGCCCTGATCCATGGCGGGGAGCACAGGCGGGGGGAACCCCGCTGTCATTCGTTCCGGATCCTAACGAGTGCCTAGCGGAGGCACAAAAGGTCGCTGTCCAGACAGCGTTGCTGTTCGTGGGACTGCCCCCGACCACAACCACGGTGGCCGATTTAACACAACTGTTAACCCCGGCGTTCGGGGATGGTGCAGCTGCTCTAGCTGTCCAGGTTCAACCTCTGCTTGGTGGGGACTCTACCCCACTCCTCGCTCTTCTAGAGCAAGAAGCCCTTCCAATTGTCACCACGACCGCCGCCTTGAAGCTCGAAGCCGACCAGGCACTCGCAGACCAAAAGAAGGCCGAGGAACAGTTACGAGCGGCGGATGCGGTGGCGGCCAAGGCTCAGGCTGAAAAGGAGCAACGATTGGCTGCCGATCGGGTGTGAGCGGCCGCGGACGTACGTCCTAAAGACACTGTGGGATTTGGGCTTTCATTTGGGTCCACATTTTCCCCTGCTTTTGCCCCCTGTCTCACACCACACAACGCACACTGAGCCTTGCAGAACGTCTGCCAGAATCGGACTACTCTGACGAGGACGACCTGTATGGTCACGGATCCCACTGGGCTACCGACCTTCGAGTCAGCCGATCCAGGCGCACGGGGAGAGTCGGTGACCACATGCATCTTTTGTGGAACCAAAACCGGGACTTGACTGACCGAGTAGCTCAGCTACAAGACCAAATAGAGCAACTTCTCCGCGAGAATGAACACTTGCACCGCGCTCAAACCACCCCAGCGGTTCCAACCCAACCACCTCAGCCGGCTCCACAACCGCAAGTTCCACCGCAGAGGCCACCACTTGTACCGCCCCCAGGGGCGCCCGTTGTACCACCCGCTGGGGCACCCGTTTTGCCACCGCCTCCAGGGGCACCAGCTCTACCTCTTCCAGGACAACCACCGGCACTACCCCTAGTGCCCCCTATTCAGTGGAAGCAACCACGATTAAAAATCACTTATGATGGCTCAGTTGATGCTTTGCCCTGTTTCCTACATCATGTGGACAGTTACATGAGGGAACAAGAACAATACTTCCCCACCGAGGACAGCCGAGTTCGATTCGTTGCCTCTCTGTTGACGGGGAAAGCGGCCGACTGGATGGTCCTCCAGTTTGACACTCGGGCCCGATCCATACACTCCCTCAACAATTTCATGTTTGCCCTGCAGAGGCAGTTCGAGGACCCCTTCTTGGGAGAAAGGGCCAAAGCCGAACTCCTGCAACTCCGGCAAGGCTCTACTCCCGTTCGAGAATTCGCAGATGAGTTCCAACGACTTGCCAGTAAAATTGTGGATTGGCCTGAAGCCACCCGAATACACTATTTCCGGGAAGCTCTACACCCTGACACCTTGAACTGGGCGTACACGCAACGGGACCCCAACACCCTGGAAGATTAGATTTTACTGGCGGAGGAAGTGGAAAGCCGCCGCCAGTTTATATCTCTGGTCCGGTGTCGGACCAGAGAGGGGAGCAGTCTCCAAAAACCTTCTTCTAAAGCTTCAACCCCCACCCTGCGGAGACCAACGCAGCCTGCGCAAGACCGCGAATCCCGGTTCCAGAGGGGAGCCTATCTCATTTGCGGCAATATGGGCCACTTTGCGTCTCCCTGTCCGCGCCGTCCGGACCTCACACTTCCTCCCCGACCAGACAGACCACCCTGGCCTCGGGGGCGACCTCAACGCAGAGGCACCGCGGCCACCCGTAGCGCTGCTCCGGGACGACATGCACCCTCTGCACATCATGTCGGAGAAGCTCCCAGTGAACCTACGTCTACCGACCCACCGGGGTCTCGGATTACAATTGCCCCATTGGGGGACAGTTCTCCTTCCTCGAATGAGGATCTCACCTGGAATCCCCCTGCGCTCAATCTGGAATCTCCTCTCAATTTGTAAAAAAACGGGCAGGGTCTGAGATGAGCGGAGCGACACCGCAGACCCCTGCAGCTTCTCCTGCAAAGCCCAAGGCTCCTGTTATGGTGAGTGAAGTTGAAAATACTGTATATGTGGCCGTGGTGTTACAACACTACAAAAGAGGCCCCCAGTTACATGTCAAAACACTCATAGACTTTGGCTGTGGGCGCTCCCTAATCAATGAGGCCACTTTCAATGCGCTTAAGGTCAAATCAGAGACACTGCCGGATCCCATCCAATTCGCTCAAATGGACGGCAGTAGCTTTAGGAGAGGCCCAGTGGACCGTTGCACTCGTGGCGTCGCAATGGGTATTGGCTCTCATTGGGAACAAATTGACTTTACCATTGTCCCTATCAGGTATGAAGTCATTTTGGGAATAAACTGGCTCAAGGGGCACAGCCCTTCTATAGACTGGAAGGCTGATACTATTACGTTTTCTGATCCTGACTGCGCCCAACACCGCCACGAAGTCGCTGTCCTTCCGACAGCCTCAGCTTTAGTCTCTGATGCCCCCCCCCCTCCTTCTTTACTACCCGTTGAATATCGGGACTTTGCAGATGTTTTTGATGCTAAAGAATGTGACGCACTACCCCCCCCCCCACAGCAGAACGGACTGCGCAATTGAAGTGGTGGGGGATAGTAAGCTTCTGAAAAGTAAAATCTATCCCATGAGCGCTGCTGAACGTACTGTGTTGCGGGACTTTTTAGACAAGAATGTCGCTCGAGGGTTCATACGGCCATCTTCCGCCCCTAACTCAGCCCACGCTTTCTTTGTCCGCAAAAAAACAGGTGATTTGCACTTATGCATCGATTTTCGGAAACTCAATGCAGTTACTCAAACCAATGCCTACCCCATTCCTTTGATTTCAAACATCTTAGGAAAAGTAAAGGAGGGGCGCACTTTCACTAAACTGGACTTAGTCAAAGCTTATTATCGAGTCAGGATTCATGATGGAGATGAACCCCTCACAGCCTTTTCCAGCTGTTTTGGTATGTTTGAGTTTCTTGTGATGCCATTCGGATTACAGGGGGCTCCGGGGGTCTTCATGCAATTTATTAATGAAATCCTAAGTCGGCTGCGACTTGAAGGCACTTTACACACACACACACACATGACTTGTTATACCGAGGTGTGGTGGTTTATCTGGACGATATCTTTATCTATTCCAACTCTATGGACAAGCATGTTGCTCTAGTGAGGGAGGTGTTACAACGCCTCAGAGACAACCACCTCTATGCTAAAGCATTTAAATGCGAGTTTCACCTAGAACAATTGACATTCTTGGGTTACATTATTTCACACCAAGGTCTCACCATGGACCCTGCAAAGGTGCAGTCTGTAATCGATTGGGACCCACCCTCTACCCGCAAACAAGTGCAGCAATTTCTCAGCTTTGCCAACTTTTATCGAGGGTTCATTCCCAATTTCGCTCAAGTAGCACTCCCAATCACTGACCTACTTAAGACTAAGGGAAAGGGGACTTCGGCCATGTTACCCACAGCAAAAATCCAATGGACTCCCCAATGCCAGACCGCTTTCCAAACCCTTAAGCAACTGTTCACCTCCGAACCTGTGCTAAAACATCCTGATCCTGGACACATGTTTATAGTGCAAGTAGACGCTTCCGACGTGGCCATGGGAGGTGCTCTTTCGCAACAGGGTACAGATGGTCTGTTGCACCCCTGCGCTTATTTCTCTAAAACAATTGTGCACTCTCAGCTGAACTGGCCCATTTGGGAAAAGGAGGCAGCTGCTGTCTACCATGCCCTCACTATTGGGAGGCAGTTCCTGGAGGGTTCCAAGATCCCCTTTGAGGTCTGGACCGATCACAAAAACCTGGAGGCACTCACTGGGACCCGTAAACTGTCCGCGAAACAGCTACGCTGGGCTGACTTCTTCGCTCAATTCCGTTTCGTGCTCAAGCATGTCCCTGGGAAACAAAATGTACTGGTGGATCCCCTATCTCGCCTTCCCCAGTATCCTACCAAAGTAGACCACCCCACCAAGTTGCTCTTCTCCCCTGCTCACAGGGGGGTACTCCCTACTCTAGTGGTCCAAACCAGGTCCCAGACCCAACTCCAATCCCGTTCTGAGCCGGTTGACATGGACGCTCGAGGGGGGGGAACTGCCACCCGGAACTCAAGTCTGACTCCCTTGCCTGCTCCATCTGCTCCTCCAGCACCCAAACGTCAGGACAAACCAGTTGTGCAACCCCCCTCCTCGCCTCCGGTCTCCCCTCCAGCTCAGCCTGACCATATCCCGCCCACCTCTCAGGGTAAGATGGATCTACCTGCCTCTTTCCTGGACTCTCTTCGTTCCCACTGCCAAGCAGAACATTCTGCTCAAACACTTCCCACTTCTCTGCTGGAACGGGGTGGTTATTGGTACTGAGACTCCAAACTGTATGTACCTAAGGGGTTGCGAAGGGAAGTCCTGCAACTCGCTCATGGGGCCAAAACCGCAGGAAATTTTGGATTTTTGAAAACACTTCACTTATTACGCAGGCAGTTTTGGTGGGCGGGCATGCGTGCTGACGTGGACTCGTTCATCCACAGTTGCCCGATATGTGCCACCATTAAACGGTCCCAAGGGAAACCCTCTGGTCTATTGCAGCCATTAGAAACCCCCTCCAGACCTTGGGAGGTAATCGCTATGGATTTTATGACTGATCTCCCTCTCAGCGAGGGGAAAACTGTGTTATGGGTTATTACCGACCTGTTTTCAAAACAGGTGCATCTCGTCCCGTGCGCAGGTATCCCATCTGCCCCAAAACTGGCCCGCCTCTTCATGTCACATGACTTCCGACTACATTCCTTTCCACGCAAGATTGTGAGCGACTGTGGAAGTAGCTACGTGGCAAATTTTGGAGATCTTTCCTTAAACTGGTGGGGGTGGAACAGGGTCTGTCTAGTGCTTTCCATCCTCAAACGGATGGGCAAACTGAATGTGTTAATGCTGTACTAGAATGTTATCTTTGTTGCTATGTCAATTACCACCAAGATGATTGGGTTGAGTTGTTACCTTTTGCTGAGTATGCTTATAAAAATGCTGTACACCAATCCACAGGTTTTAGTCCGTTTCAAGCTGTGTATGGCCAGGACTTCAGTCCCATTGGCCATGTTGATGTTTCGGGGAAGGGGGGCGGCAAAGACGTGATGACTTGGGTGCATGCAATTCAAACCACCTGGCCCTGGCTGGTAAAAAAACCTTGAGTGGGCTAAACGTAAATACAAAGCTCAAGCTGACAAACACCGATCTCCCAGCCAGGACTTTAACGTGGGTGATTTAGTCTACCTATCCACCAAGAATCTCCGATCCACCCGTCCGTGTGGGAAACTCAGTGCCAAATACATGGGCCCCTACCCTATTTCTCGGATCATTAACCCTGTAACTGTAGAACTCTCCCTGCCAAAGGCACTAAGACGCATACACCCTGTTTTCCATGTAAGCCTCCTAAAACCTCATGTTTCCTCCCCTGAGTGGCATCCCGACCCTCTTCCTGACCAACCAGTGATGGTGGGGGGGGGAGAGGAGCATTTCGAAGTTGCTAAAATCCTGGACTCCCGTATTCGTCACGGCTCCCTCCAATATCTTGTTCGCTGGAAACACTTCCCCCCTGCCTATAATGAATGGGTACGCTCATGCGATGTCTCCACCCCTCGCCTGGTACGCGCCTTCCATACCGCCTACCCCCACAAGCCAACCCCCTGACAAGGCGGGAGGGGCCCTAAGGGGAACAGAATGTCAGGCCTGCTCTCCTCTCTCTGCATTTGGAAGTGTTTTGTCTTCTCACAGATGCTTTGCTCAAGGATTGTTTATCTAACCGTTGCATTCCTCTCCAGCCTTTGATGCCCGTGGGAGCCTGGCACCGTTAGCCTGGTGTTGCCATGTCAACCTGTACTAACTGATATGACCTGTATGACCACTATTCCTCCATATATTCTGCTGTATGTACCTGCCCCCCCATTCCTGCCTTTTTACTTCTGCAAGCTCTGAATACCTGTATGTTTTCTAATAAAGTCAACCCTCTTTTGGACTACCTGTCTGTGGATATTGCTTTAAGGAGTACTACGGGGACAAGTGCTTACAGCCAGTTTTACTTCAAACTCAGGCCCGCCAATCCCTTTAATAGTCAAGTGTATTAATATGGTCGACTGACCAATCATGTGCCAACACATCAAAATTTCCAGACACAATAGTTTTGCACCAAATAATCCCTTTAATATGGCAAGTACTGGTCTTTCTGTACCAGATGGGGCTTAATTAAAGAGATTTCTGTCCCAGTGTCCCTCAAGCCTACCAACTCCTCATCCTTTATAGTTAAAGCCTCCATATAATCCCTGTTTAGATCTTCTTTTACTTTCCTGACCTGCAAGTCTTTGACTGGTCTCCCAGGTGGGCTCGCCTCAGCCTGAACAGGGTTATTGGGTCGGTTTGTGACATGGTCTGCCTTTTTAACAAATTTGACAGATTTGGCAGTAGTTACTGTTCTGGCTTTTTTCTAATTTCAGACAACAGGAGTTTATATGTCCCTCTTCTTGGCAGTGATAACAAGTGATCCCTCCCTTTCTGCTTTGTGGGGGGAGAGTTCTGCCTCGCAGGGTTGGTTTTAGATGGATCAAACTTTTCTGAAGGGCCTCAAACTTTACTTTTCTTGCTGGATATTAGGAATATGAACCCTCCCTTCTATTTCATCAAGTAAATTAGTGGCTTGCTCCACCGTGTTCAGAATTTTGTCCCTCAGAAACCAACTAGACTGTGAGGCAATGTGCTCGCAGAACTGTTCTAAACCTTCTAGATTTTAAGTTCTTCATATGTCTGAACTTTACTTCCCTCAGTCCACCGATTCAAGGCTCTGTCTAGGCGGCATCCCAATTGGGCATACGTTTCACCAAGCTTTCTTTTGATTTCTCTAAAAGTTTTCTTGCTCTGTTCAGCAGTAAGCCCAAGACATAATCTCACTCTTTCCTTAAAGAGCAAATAATCTGAGGTCTCCTCCTCTCTCTTTTCTGCTTAAACCTCACTGTGGCTTCCACAAATCTGTGGGCGCAAATACAACATACTGGCTTCATCTGGGACTTCTAAATCTTTACAAGTTCTCTCAAAGCTAAACAAAAAGGCTTCCACGTCATCCCCTTTCTGGTATTGTGGAAATGTATTTTGTTCCCCTGAGGTAATCTCCCCACCTCTCTGCCCTCAGCTGTATTTCCCTCATTTTAAAATTAAACATTTCTTTCTGATGTGCCATCGTAGCTTCCCACTCTTTATCAGCTTCAATTTTGGCTAACTCAGCTTTCATTCACATCATTTCCACTTCATAACTAGGATTTTCTTCAGTGCTAGTTTCTCCCTCACTGTCCCCAGTGGCCTCTCTAGCTGTATGTGGTGCCATTCCTGACTAGTGAAGTGCCCACAATAAAGGTATTTTACCTGTGGCATTATGAATTGCTCTGTGTATATAAGCAGGTGTGGAAATCCTCCTTTTAGACAGACAAAACGCGTGTAAATAAACACTTGTCAAGACCCCCCTTTCCTTCCTTTCTGTCTTCTCTTGCTTTCAACTGACAGCCTGTATAAGCACAAACAATGTTGCAACTTTGCGAACACAGCGGTTTGGTTTTCTCTGCTCTGTTAGCCTGTTATCTAGGCAAAGGGAACATTCATGTCTCAGCTAGAAGAAAACAGAGTTGCACTTACCTGTAACTGCTGTTCATCTAGTGGTCTTCTGTGCAGTCCCACATGGGAACTGCGCTTGCACAGGCCAGTCGCGGAGATCTTCTAGTAAACTTTTAGCGAGGTATAGCTCTTTAAGAGCGCTCAGCCCCCCTCCCCTCACTCCGTGTCTCTGAGCCCAATGGCTCTTCCCGCCCAAAGAGACACGTGACGAGGGGGAGGGGCAGCGCTCTTCCCTCAGTTCTCCTCTTGCCGCCGTGGAGAAGTTAGAATACAAGAATCCAAGCAGCCCACAGCAGGGACAGGAGGGAGGGATGTGTGCCTGCACAGAAGACCACTAGATGAACAGCAGTTACAGGTAAGTGCAACTCTGTTTTCATCGTCGTGGCTTCTGTGCAGTCCCACATGGGAAGAATAGCAAGCTCACTTACCATGGAGGTGGGTATGAGGCTGTTCAATGTAAAGCCAATTGCAATACTGCTCTTCCCACAGATGTTTCAGCTGCTGTCTCAACGTCCATCGAGTAGTGTTTGACGAACGTGGAAGCAGAAGACCAGGTGGTGGCTCTACAGATGTTCCTGATGTCAACATGGGCTCCGACAGCTGCAGAGGTTGCCTGAGCCCTAGTGGAATGCACCTTGACGGAGAGGGGGCATTCCCTCCCAGTGGCCAAATATGCCATCTTTATGGTGTTAACAACCCATCTGGACAAAGATTGGGTGGACACCACTTTGCCCTGATTACATCCTCTAAAACAAATAAAAAAGGTTATTGTCTAATGTAAACTCCTGTGTTCTGTTTAAATAAAACAGGAAGGCTCTCCTAACATCCAGGGTGTGCCAGGTCCTTTCCAGGTCCGACTGAGGGGAGGGAAAAAACATTGGCAGCACCAAATCCTGGTTAAGGTGGAACTCCAAGACCACTTTGGGCAGAAAACTGACACAGGGCCAGAGGACCACCCTGTTGTCATGAAAATTAAGGAAAGGAGGGTCGTGCCTGAGTGCCCTGAGCTCGCTCACTCTGCAGGCAGAGGTAATAGCGAGCAGAAAAGCAGTCTTGGCCAAAAGAGTCGCCAAACTACAGGAAGCCATAGGCTCGAAGGGAGCCCCCATGAGGCCATTGAGTACCACATGCAGCCTCCACTGAGGGACAGGGGGGCTGACTGGAGGGTAAAGATTATTCCACCCCATAAAGAACTTGTTACACAGGTGGTGGGAAAAGAGGGAACCCCGATCCACCCCATGATGGAAGGCCGAAATAGCAGCCATATGAACCTTGACAGAGGAGTTGGCCAAACCGTCCTGCTTAAGGGATAGTAGGTACTGCAGGACTTGGGGGAGTGGACAGGTATCTGGGGAAAGACCCTTGCTCTCAGCCCAAAGTGAAAACCTCCTCCACTTATAACCGTAGGATTTCCTAGTGGACTGTTTGCGGGAGGCCACTAGAACTTCCGCAACCTCCTGGGGCCAATGAGTTAGAGACCCACTAACCATGCAGTCAGGTGCAGCGAGGCCACGTTGTGGTGGAGCACATGACCTACTCAGAGCAGATCTGTCCAGCAGGGGAGACGGATGAACCGACCCCATGCCAGAGACCACAGTATCAGGAACCACGGCCTGGCAGGCCAATATGGGGCCACTAGTATGGCTGAGGCCCCTTCCCCTTTCAGCTTCCCTACCACCCTGTTGAGGAGGGGGAAAGGAGGGAAGGCATATATCCTCAGGCCCTGCCAGCTCATCTGGAAGGTGTCCCCTAGTGAAGCCCTGTCCATCCCTGCTAGTGAGCAGAAGGACTGGCATTTGGTGTTTAGCCAAGATGCAAACAGGTCTAGGAGAGGCCAACCACAGGTTTGAAAGACCGGGTGGATGTACCGGTCCCTGATGGACCATTCGTGATGGATGGAAAGCTCCCTACTGAGGGCATCCACTTCCACATTGGACGTGCCCACAATGTGAATGGCAGTAAGGGAGACCCCGTGGGAGAAGGACCATTCCCCTATGGCCATAGCCTCTCGGCAAAGGGCCACAGACCCTGTGCCCCCTTGTTTGTTGATATAATATTTTGCCGAGGTGTTGTCGGTGGCAACCAGGATCTTCTTCCCTGACATGATTTCTGCAAAAAAAGCAAGGGCATACTTGATGGCACGAAGCTCCAACAGGTTAATGTGCAGTGAAGTTTCATGGGCAGACCAAAAACCATGGACTTTTTTACCTGCACAATGCGCCCCCCAGACAGTAAGGGAAGCATCGGAGAATAACTGCATATTGTGGGGGTGGACTCCAAAGGGGATACCTTCCCTGAGGTTAGATTCCCCCCCCCCCACCATGACAAGGCCCAGAGGATCGACCTTGGAATGGAGAGTTTCTTAAATTGAGGGTCCACATTAGGTGTAAAGTTTCTCAGGAACCACGTCTGCAGGGGCCTCATGCGCAGCCTAGCATGGGCCACAACCGATGTAGTAGAAGCCATTAAACCCAGAAGCTTCTGGATTCTCACTGCTCTCTGGAGCCTACATCTGGTGAAGTCATGAAGTAGGGACCTAATAGAAGCAATCCTGGAGAAGGGGAGGAAAGCTTTCCCTAGGGAAGTGTCCAACTCAGCTCCAATAAAATTAATCCTTTGTGCAGGGACCAACCGAGATTTCTGATGGTTGATGACCAACCCCAGGGAAGCTAATGTGTGCATCACCTTGCGCACCGAGACCTGGAGCTCCTCTCGGGTATCGGCTACCAGGAGCCAATCATCCAGGTACGAAAATATGGTACAGCCCGTCTGGGCCAAGTAGGCCATGACCACGGCCATGCACTTGGTGAAGGTCCTAGGTGCTGTGGCCAAGCCAAAGGGGAGCACAGTGTACTGATAGAACCTCCCATCACATTGGAATCTAAGGTACCTCCTGCATGCCACGTGAATGGATACATGAAAGTAAGCATCCTTTAAGTCAAGGACCCCAAACCAGGAACCCGCATGGAGAAAGGGCAGGATGTCATGCAGCGACTGCATACGAAAAGAATGAACTCTGAGGTGTTTATTGAGTTCCCTCAGGTCTAGGATTGGACGCTGTCCTCCTCCCTTCTTCTCTACTAAGAAATATCTGGAATAAAAACCAGATGCAAGTTCAGCAGATGGAACCTCAGTGATAGCCCCCTTTTGCAGCAACTGAGCAACCTCCTCAGTAAGAGGGGGAAGGGCATGAGGCTGGGGCCCAGATGGGGGTCCACAGGGTGGGAAAGAACAAAACTCCAGGTAGTAACCAAACTTTATTAACGACAGAATCCAGGAGTCAGAAGTAACAGAGCACCAAATGTGCCAGAAAACAGACAATCTGTTGCCAAACTGTAATACCGGACCATGAGCCATCAGAACCAGTCAGGAAGTGGTTTTTTTCCCAGAGCACCTGTCAGGGGAGGATTGAGATCCCCTTCTGCCCCTAGGCTTGTATTGGAAGCGCTTATTCTGCGCAGGCTGATAGTAGGGTCTAGATTGGCCCTGCTGGCCAGAATTGTAAGGCTGATACCTGGACTGCCTACCAGAATAGGACACCTGTCCCTGTCTGGGGTAATAGCGGGGTTTGAACCCCGACTGGAAACTCTGCTGAGTGACCCCTAAGTACTTTGTATTTACTCTGTTTTTTCGCATTTTATCTAGGGTGTCATCAGTTTGCTCGTTGAAAAGGCCTTGCTTACCAAAAGGCATGCCCTCCACTTTAGCCTTGGCATCCAGAGCCAGGCTGGAGGAACATAGCCAGGAGTGGTGGCGAAGAGCCACTGCAGAGGCCATAGCCCTGCTGGCTGCATCTGCCACATGACGGGCGGCATTAAGTTGGTGTCTTCCCAGTTTATAACCTTCAGTCTGAAGGGCCTTGCCCACAGACTTCTTATCATCAGGCAGGAGTTCGATCAACTGGTGGAACCCCTCCCACAGAAACATTTGGTATCTGCCCATCATGGCAGAGAAACTGGCCACCCGTATGACCATGGCCCCAGAGGAATAAATCTTCCTGCCCAGGGTCTTTGTCAGATGGGGAGGACTGGGAACCTGACTTGTTCTTGGAAGCACAAGCTTCTGTTACTAAGGAAGTTGCAGGGGGGGTCATGATAGAGGAATTCAGCCCCCGTTTCCCTCACTTGGTACAAATTTTCAATTTTTTTAATGGAGGGAGCAACTGAGGCGGGTCTCTCCCAGATAGACTGGGCGATATCCAAAAGCCCTTTAACCATAGGAAGGTGAATTGGGGAGGATGCAGCTGCATACAGGATCAGAAGGCCTGGGCTCAGCCTCCCCTACCTCTACACCCAAGGACTTTGCCATACGGACCATCTGGTCATTATACAATTTAAAGTCCTCCATGGGGGACTCCGGAGAGGGGTCACCCACGGCTTCGTCGGGCGAAGGGACGGACATGGATTCAGAGTCTCTGAGTCCACAGCCTTGTCACCCTCTTCCCACTCGGAACCATACCCGTGGCCCACATCTGGCGCCGACATCTGCAGAGCCGAGGTAGATGGTCTGGGAGAAGGCTGACATTGATGACGGGATCCCTCGGCAGAAGACGAACGTATGCCATACTCAGGGGCAGGACACGGGCAACACGACCAGTGTTGATGGTGGTGGTGTGCCCATGGACCATACGGGGCAGGAATGGGGGCATCTCCTGCAGCAAGCCCCAACTCAGGCAACGGAACCTCCAGCACCTCGTCCTCCGACAACGAAAAGCAAGCGTCTAGGGCTGTTGATTCGGTTCAGCCCGAACTGAAAAACAGCCGAATTTCCCGATTCAGTGGTTTTTAGTTCGGGACGAACCGAACTCAAAAATGGCGGGCAACCGGGGAGCCGAATTCAGCAAGTTCGGGAGTTCACGAATAAATCCGGCCAATTCGGGGTGTCAGTAAGCAGCATAACCGTCAGTAAGCAGCATTCTCCTTCCCCGGCCAATCGGTGGCCAAGCTGGGTCTTCTTCTGGCCAATCAGTCAGGATTGAGTACTGGAGGAATCAGCTGATGTGCGGCCGGGCCGGGTAGAGAGAGAGGGAAATCCTCGTGTGTGTGTGGGGGGGTGCTTGTGCACATTCGCTCCTTTCTGTGGCTACAGGGGGCATATTTTTGGGGTACAGACCCCAAACTTTCAGCAGAGATTCAGTCAAGCCTTCTTAAGAGACCACCCAAGTTTTGTAAACATTGGGTCAGGGGGTCCCGAGATATGGCTCTCTTTTTGAAGAGAGCCATATCAATTTTAGAAATTTTTACCTCAACGAGTTTTGAAGAAAACTCGCAAAGCTCAATTTCACGTCCTAACTCCACGGTGGCAGAGAAAGAACTGAGGGAAGAGCGCTGCCCCTCCCCCTCATCACGTGTCCCTTTGGGCGGGAAGAGCCATTGGGCTCGGAGACAAATTCCATGCTGGCTATAATTAGACAAGGAATAGAGAATAAAACTTTCAAAATAAACACTCTCTTTATGAACCATCACCAACAGAATCTAGACTTTTAAGTGTGTTCTCTATTCGGGATAGTGTGGGATTCCTTATTCCATCTAATTCCTCTATGTTTTGGTTATTTTGATAGTAATAAATCTCCCTTACTTTGTTGAACAAACTATTTAAATTTGGAGAATTTGCTCCTTTCCAGCATCTGGCAAAATTTATCCTTGCTAAAATGTATCCTTGGAAGCTCCCCTTTTTAGATTCAGATCAAGCATCTATCCCAGATTATGGTTTGAAAAGTAGTGCAAAGGGGGCAGTTAGAATTGGGGGAAAGTCAGCTATAGTGGTGATCGGCTGGCTAATAACATTGTGACTTTACATAACAGCACTTCATTCCTGCTTCCTTTGGAACAGTTTTGTAATTGTTTCTTAAACATTTCTTTAAAATAATTTGGAAGTGAATGGCAAATGGAAAATCATTTTATAAAGCAGGTAACAGATGCAGGTATCACACCGATTATGGATCTGAGTTCCCGCTGCAGATGAAGATCCTGCTGAAACTGTTCTTGGCGCCATATTCACCTGATGTCAGAGAGCAGTTGTGCACAAAGGGAAGAACCTTGCATCCTAATATAATATGGGACCCTGATTTCTCTTGCAAGTCACAATCCACAGACCATGGAATCAATTCTGCACCCCAAGAGGCTTGTGGTTATTGAACAGAAACATGTTAAAGAAATGGACAACAGAAACGTAGTGAAGTTTTCAAACCAACCAAGGGCATGGTCTATTAAAACAAACATCAGAAGTCCCAGTGGGAACATGCAGCCCTTGTGTGGCCTCAAGATACTCTCTGGATTAAGGTCCCTGTTTCTAGTTAGGCGTATCAAAAAAAAAAAAAAAAGGAAAAGGAAACCTTAAAGAACAGCAATGAAGAAATGGGCAGGAAGGGTCTTAAGTCAAAAGCCGCAAAGCTGAGAAGGTTTGAGTCATTTGTAGTGAGGAAAAAAGCCCAGTGAGACAATTCCTTGAATTCTCAATTCACTTCTGGATGCCTCATTGCCAGAAAGATTGACACCGCTGGAGGAAGAGCCAAGAACAGCAATAAAATCTGAGGCACCACCAGTTTGTGAGGGGGGGGAAAGAACAAATTCCATCTTGGAGCCAAATGAGGATCTTCTAACAATTTATGTGTTTTCATAGGACACAACCATCAGTGGCAAAGTATCTTCTCCAACTTCAGTACCCTGATCCATAAACCCTGTCAATCACAGAGGTTCTAGTCACCATCTGCAAAGGCATTTCCACAGAAGGGCCATCACTGAGGACTCAGGAGGCTGCATTCACAAGAATAAAACTTGAAATGCTTGGCTATTGTTTCACAATGCTTGGCCAATCCATTTGCCATGGAAGGGTGGGGGTTTTGGACTGGCTGAAGGAAAAGACTGTTTCAGCAACACTGAAATCAGCAGAACTAAATACACAACTCAGTGGTATATTCCCCCTCGTCCTGTGCGTTCAGAAATAAACCACAATGGGACCTAAGCAAATGTACTCAGGATTGAAGCCCAAACTTGCTCCTCATGACTCCTAGTATTTGGGGTCTGCAAAAGTCAACACTTATTGGGACAAAACACACACACACACACACATTCCTGGTTGTATGGGCTCCGCAGTAGAAGGAGGCAACAGTGTCCACAGCCAAACTAGTCCAAGAAAGGAAGGGAGAACAAGGCAAGGGGCTAAGGAGAACACCTGCTCGGGATGGGCACTTTTCCCCTTCCAGGAAGGAAAGCTGTGATTCTGGGATGCACAGGCTCTTTTCTGATCAAAATTCTCAGTGCTGTCTGATAGAACAGTTAGCCAAAGGAGGCTTTTTCAAAGCAAAAAAAAAAAAAAGAATGAATGAATGCATGTGGACTTGAACAGTGGAACCCAGCTTGAATTTTACACCTAAAGACTCTCAGGCCTACTTGGAGAGGGGGACAGTGGCAATTGCTTTGCTTGCACTCTCCAAAACACAAGAAGCAGAGGCACAAGCAGGCAATGAAAGTTTTTGGCATCCCCAGGAAGGAAGGCAGCAAGAAATACTAGGCAGAGGCAGCCTTTGCATACTCTCCAGTCACTGACTGGTAGAAGTACTGTGGGGAAAGATCTACCAGCACCATTGGTCTGTGTGCTATATTTAATTGTTTGTGTTTGTTTACTTGTTCAGGTGTTTTGTTTTATTGTTGTTTTTAACTCTTCTTACACTATGTATTTTTTTAAGTTTGTTTTAATAGTTTTGATTGTTCACTGCCTTGGGGACCCAACATTGAGTGGAAAAGCAGAATAAAAATGTTTTATTCAATTCTTTTTTTAAAATTCTCAGTGTATTAATTTCAGCAGGTCATGACTGTGGCAGTCTTTGAACCATTATCACAGTTAGAATGTCTGTTTTAGAAATTGAATCAAGAAAGTCCTCTCCAAGTCTTTACTGTTGGAAGTACTGTGGGTGGAAAGAGCATATTCCATTCTGTTGCAAGATCAATTTGGCTTTGATTACTGTAAAGCTCTGATATTAGTTTCACAGTTTCACAGCCCCTGATTTCTCCTGAGTTCTCTAGAGGTGTGTGTGTGTTTCATTTCTTTTGTTTTTGTTATTAATTCCAAAAGGGACTGTTTCATTACTGGGTTGTTTCATGTGGTCTTCTTTTGTTATTGTTTTATTTTCATAATTCTGTCTTTATTTCATTGGTTTCTCTAGAAGCCTCCCCCCACCCCAGGTGTATACCTTCATGCTTTTCTATCCAAATTGGACAAATATCAGAGGATCTGTAGTATTCCCCAAGGACGTCCATATTGCCAAATTTTAGACAGCTAAAACAAAGCCCCCACACATACACACACACTTGAGGCAATGACAGGTGCCCATTTTTAACTTTAAAGTCTATGGGAAAATTGATAGGAAGGATGTAAAACACACAGTAACACAAACACACAGTGACTCTCTTAACTCCCTAAACTACCCTGCTAGGCACCAGAAAATGTATGATGTCCTCATTGATTCTTACTATGCTAAGAAACCTAACAAACTGGGCTTTTTCACTTTGCTTTTTCATTAGTTTAAAATAAATTTGTAATTGATAATTTATTTATTTAAAATATTTATTAGCTACCTTTCCCCTTATGGAGCTCAAGGCAGCTTACAATATTAATAAAATATGTTAAAAAATATAAAACCAAAATTTAAAATCACAGTTTGGGACTGCTTTAATTAAATGCAGCCCTAAATAAAATAGTCCTCTTAAAGGAAATAAATGAAACAGCTGGGTTCAACTATCTCCTAAAGATGGAAAGTGAGGTGGCCAGGTGCCCCTCCCTGGAGAAGTTGTTTGGTGAGCCTTATGTTTGGGATCTAACAGGCACGTGGCCTGCAAGAGTGGTGGTGGTAGCTTATCCCAGAATGACTTCATTTTGAGGATCAGACTAAATAATATTCACAGGTGTGTGTAACTTTCCCCAAACCTTTGTTTCCAAAATCAAAAACAGCCTCAGAGGGTTACAAATTTAATTGGAAAAAACATAAAAAATGTAACACTTCCCAGCTATTATTTTTCTTCTCAAAATACCTGCCTGCTGCTTTTTTCTCCTTTGGTAAAAGATCCCAGTTATGTACCCCCTCCTCAATTGACACTTGAATTTATAGCCACAGAAGCTAATTTTTAGTTTGTGTGTGTGAGAGAGAGAGAAAGACCAAGAGAAAGAGTAAGGTCGTTTATGCATGTCAGTTTTACCTGAGGTTCATTGCTAGCTGGACCCACACTTTCTTCTCACAAAACCATGCACAAGCAGTCTCCAAGCTCACAACAAGAAGCTTGTGAGTCCCCGCCCCTTGAAATGCTGCTTTGTAGTTGGCTGCAGTGCATAGAAGTCCCCCCTCCCAGAAACCCAAGTGCCGGGTCAAAAAGAACTTTATAAACAAAAAACAAAACCGAGCTCCCTAAAAGGAATGTGGGGGAGGGGGAGAAACCCAAGCCTCATTTCTAAATGCCTCTCTTTTGCTCAGAAAAAACTCCCAGGTAGCAGGAAGCATTTGAATCCCTGCATCTTGACACGCTGCTTTGTAATTGGCTGTGAGATAAGTGTTGCTCCCCCAAGCTTCCTTGTCTCATGCTTTGCCTTATGCATGGGGATTTCAAACAGGCTGGGCTCAGGGGAGATGGATGAATCGAGTTTAAATTTAATTTAAAAGTTTAATACGGTCCAAGACCACAAATAAAAGATATAAATAAATATACAAATGAATCGAGTTAATAGAGGGATGGGAAGACCTGGGGCTTGTGGAGGCTGGTAGCGAGGTCATCTCTAATGGGCAGAAAACTCATGCATAACTCCAAGGAATAACCAAGACAGACCTGGGTCAAACATGAGTGAAAGTACCCATGAAAGTACCCACAAAGAGAGTTACTATCATTTTAGTTAGTCTGGAACTCCCAGTGGCTGGCGGTCCGAGCAGGAGTTATTCTAGAAAAGGAACAGGGTTCACACTGGACACTTCCATAATCAATGACATCTATTGCTTTATCTTGAGTAGTTCTGAAGAGTGACCCAGAGGTCATCCCACATGAGTTCGTTGCTCCTGCATTGTTCTTTCTCACAGGAATATTTTTGTGCAAGCTGGTCACAGAGACAGAATTTTAAGGAATTCTGAGAGCTGCTTTATGTTGTAACACTGTTCTGCCTTTACTGGAAGTTTCCAGAAACATCTGGTAGCAACAGACATGGACTTTATATATTGCAGGAAGCTGCAGGCCCCCTGGTGATCTCTGATCACCAGGAATGCACAGCAGAGAGAGAGAGAGAGAGAGAGAGAGAGAGAGAGAGAGAGAGAGAGCAGAGGCATGACAAGAGAGCCCAAAGAGGGAACGCACAGGTGACACCAGGATCCCACAAACTTTTGCTTTGCCCAAATCTGCCTTACTTTTTCAAAAAAATGTTGATAGTTACATTCAGTGAGTAACAAATACAATATTGCCTTCCTCAGAAAGTGATAGAGTGAAATCCTGAATAGAGATACACCTAAGTCAATGGACATAGAAGGATGTAACTCTGCTTAAGATTGCACTGTGTGAAGAAGACTAGATGGACTGATAGAAGGACAGATAACATGAGTCGCTTCCATTTTTGAAGTAGACAGAACTGTGCACTCTCAATTTTCTCCTTCCCTTCCAAAGGTTGATCCAACCCATGCTTATACAGTAGGAATCACTGTACACTTAACTTTCTCAGTTTTATAAATGTGTGTCGCTGAAGCTGGAGATTTGTCTAGATAGGACTCTGGTCCTGAGTAATTACAATTATAAGCTAGTTGGCCCTTTCTCAAACTAGGGACCAAAAGCTTCCCAGGTGGACATGAAAAGAAGGCCTCTCAGTTTTCTAGGGATGGAGGCAGGTAGTGTTGCCAGGTACCCCCTGGCAACCGGCAGGGGAGTGAGAAGGGGGGGATTTACTGGCAGCAAACTGAAGCCTAGAGCTCTGTCATCAGCAATGGGGTGATATCATGCTGGAAGTGACATCATCACGTCACTGGCAACTTGGGGACGCTCTGGTATTAGGGCAAAAACTCTATGGTAGAAGCTGTTTTAATCATAGAGCCTTGCCCAAATACCAGAGAGTCCCTGAATTATCAGCAATATGATGACATCACTTTCCATTGCACACCAGAAGTGATGTCGCCATGTTGCTTACGACAGAGAACTAGGCCTAAGTCTACTGCTGGTAAATTCCCCCACTGGTTGGCTGAATGGCGCCCGGGAGAGGGGCCGCAAAGCACAGGCTCCCCTGGTGCCAGCAGGGGTTTAGCAACCCTAGAGGCAGGGTGCTCCAAAGGAAGTGGGCAGAATCAGCTGCCACGTTTTTCAAAGTTCCTACAACTGCCTCTGTCCACAGTCACCTGGCTTCCATATCACTTCATAGGTCTAGCCAAAGGTTTTAATTGGTTGCTGTGAGCCCTTGGCCTAAATCAGAACCAAAAAAACCCACATCAGAGACTGCCAGGTCCAAAAGAAGCTGGTTTTTACTTGGTCTAAATAGGATTACAGAGCATGAGGAAAAGGTGACAGCAATGGCTTTTGCTGACTTGGGCTGGGAAATATAAAAGCATGAAAACACATAAGAGATTACAGAACACAAACAGTACTGCAGTTCACACAGCTTCAAAGTCAGACTGGTATGCATAACAATCCTTGAGCTGTTGAGTCTGAACAGAGAGCAGGAAACGAAAGCAACTGAGACACAGGCCTGACATTCTGCCCCCCTTAAGGCCCCCCTCCGGCTTGGTAGGGGGATGGCTTGTCCGGGTAGGCGATGTGAAAGGCGTTGACCAGATGTGGGGCGGAGACATTTTGTGCATGCACCCACTCATCGTAGGCAGGGGGGAAGTGCCTCCAGCGAATTAAATACTGCAGGGATCCATGCCGTATATGTGAATCTAGGATCTTTGACACTTCAAAATGCTCCTCCCCCCCCCACCATCATGGGTTGCTCGGGAGGTGGCTCCGGGTGCCAGTCCGAGGAGGCGACATGAGGTTTAAGAAGGCTGACATGGAAGACAGGGTGGATACGTCTCAGGGTTTTGGGGAGGGTCAGCTCCACAGTAACAGGATTGATGATCCGGGCAATGGGATAGGGTCCAATGTATTTGGCACTAAGCTTTTGGCACGGTCGAGTGGATCGCAGGTTTCTTGTGGAAAGATATACAAATTCGCCAACTTGGAATTCCTTGCTGGGGGACCGATGCTTATCGGCTTGCACCTTATATTTGCGCTTGGCTCTCTCTAGGTTACTTACTAGCCAGGGCCATGTGGTGCGGAGGGTATGCGCCCAAGAGGCTACATCGGGATCCCCCTCCCCCTCGGGAACCTCCGTAGGGGAAATAGGACCGAAGTCCTGACCGTACACAGCATAGAAAGGGCTGAACCCTGTAGATTGGTGGACAGCATTATTATACGCATATTCAGCAAAAGGCAATAGTTCTACCCAGTCATCTTGGTGGTAATTAACATAACAACGTAAATAACATTCCAATACAGCATTAACACATTCAGTTTGTCCATCCGTTTGGGGATGGTAAGCACTTGACAACCCTTGCTCCACCCCCACCAATTTGAGAAAAGCTTTCCAAAACTTTGCAACAAAACTACTGCCGCGGTCACAGATTATCTTGCGCGGAAACGAATGCAACCGGAAAACATGTGACACGAAGAGGCGGGCCAACTTGGGGGCGGAGGGAATACCCGCTAAGGGAACCAAATGTACCTGTTTGGAAAATAAGTCAGTAACAACCCATAGTATAGTTTTGCCCCCGCTAAGGGGGAGATCCGTCATGAAATCCATGGCAATCACTTCCCAGGGCTTGCTGGGGATTTCCAGCGGCTGCAGCAGTCCTGGGGGTTTGCCTTGAGACCATTTGACTGTGGCACAAATAGGACAGCTACGAATGAAGGAGTCCACATCAGAACGCATTCCCCCCCACCAAAACTGTCTGCGCAACAGGTGAAGGGTTTTCAGGAACCCAAAGTGTCCCGCAGTTTTAGCTCCATGGGCAACTGCAGAACTTCTTTTCGAAGTATCTTAGGCACGTATAGTTTTGAGTCTTTGTACCAACAACCACCTTGCTCAAGTACACCTTGGTGCAAGGTTTGGGCAGTGCGTTCGGCTAGGCACTGAGCCCGAAGAGAGTCCAGGAAGGAATTGGAGATGATCACCCCTCCTTCTTTCGCGGGAGAGGGCGAACCAGGAGCTGGTGGTGTTGGAGGGGGGGGGAGAAACTGGTTGCTGCGGAGCGTTGGATACGGGTGGCGCAAGGGGGGCAGGCGGGGGAGCCTGTGGTTAGGGCTGGATACCTTGACGGCCACCGTGTGATTCCCCTGCTGGAGTCGGGTTTGGGACCGGGTCTGCACGACCAGCAGGGGTAGGGCTTCTCTTTGTGCCGGGGTGAACATAGAGTCTGTCAGCCGATCACGTTTTACTGGGTATTGAGGCAGCCGGGATAGGGCATCTGCAAGCACGTTCTGTTTCCCGGGCACATGTTTAAGAACAAAACGAAATTGAGCAAAGAAGTCCGCCCAACGCAGTTGTTTTGCGGACAATTTATGGGTTCCCCTGAGGGCAGCTAGATTTTTGTGATCGGTCCAGACTTTGAAGGGGACCCCGGACCCCTCTAGAAACTGCCTCCACAGAGTAAGGGCATGGTGGACGGCTGAAGCTTCCTTTTCCCAAATGGGCCAGCTTAATTGGGAATGTGCAAACTTCTTCGAGAAGTAGGCACAGGGGCGAAGGGGACCGTCCGGTCCTCTCTGGAGTAGGCCCCCCCCATGGCTACGTCGGACGCATCGACCTGTACAATAAACATTTGGTTCAGATCTGGGTGCTGTAGGACCGGTTCAGAAGTGAAAAGCCGTTTGAGGGCTACAAAGGCGGATTGGCATTGATCAGTCCATAGTATTTTGGCAGAGGGCAACATTGCAGAAACCCCTTTACCCTTTGTTTTCAGGAGGTCAGTGATTGGCAGCGCCACTTGAGCAAAGTTGGGAATGAAACCGCGGTAGAAATTAGCAAAGCCCAGAAATTGCTGCACTTGCTTGCGGGTGGAGGGCGGAGTCCAGTCAAGTACCGATTGGACTTTAGCGGGGTCCGTGCTAAGGCCACGATGAGAGATTATGTACCCCAAGAAAGTTATCTGCTTTCGGTGAAATTCGCATTTGGACAGTTTTGCATAGAGCTGGTGGTTACGCAGTCGTTGTAAAACTTCTCTGACCAGAGCAACATGTTCCTCCATGGTTTTCGAATAAATAAGAATATCATCCAAATAAACTACCATGCCGCGGTACAGCAAATCATGGAGGATTTCGTTAATGAGTTGCATGAAGACCCCCGGGGCCTCCTTCAATCCGAAGGGCATCACAAGAAATTCATACATTCCAAAACAGCTAGAGAAGGCAGTGAGGGGTTCGTCTCCCTCGCAGATACGGACGCGATAATAAGCTTCCACTAAGTCCAATTTGGAGAAAACGCGACCCTCCTGTAATTGCCCCATAATATCTGAAATCAACGGTATGGGGTAGGCGTTGGCTTGGGTAACTGCATTAAGCTTTCGGAAGTCAATGCATAAACGCAGGTCACCCTCCTTTTTCCAGACAAAGAACGCTGGGGCGGAGTTGGGAGCATTCGATGGCCGAATGAACCCTCGAGCAAGATTTTTATCCAAAAAGTCACGTAACACAGCGCGTTCGGAAACGCTCATGGGGTAAATCTTGCTCTTAGTCAGTGTGCAATCTTTTACCACCTCAATTGCACAGTCAGTGGTACGGTGGGGGGGCAAGGCATCACATTCTTTAACATCAAAGACATCTGCAAAGTCTCTGTATGCTTCGGGCAAAGGCGGTGGTGATGCGGCATCGGAGGTTAAAGCCGGAGCGGGTGGAGGTATCACCGCGACTCCCTGTTGGTGCTGGTCGCACTTGGGATTGGCAAAGGAAATAGTGTCCGTTTCCCAGTCTATATAAGGACTATGACCCTTAAGCCAATTAATCCCTAGGACGACTTCGAATCGGATGGGGGCTATGATAAAGTCTATTTGTTCCCAATGAGAACCAATACCCATCGCTATTCCCCGTGTGCGATGATCGACTGGTCCCCCCTTAAAAGGGCTCCCATCCATCTGGGCAAATTGGACAGGAGCTGGTAAAGCCTCGGACTTGACTTTGAGGGCTGCAAACGTGGCTTCACTGATTAAAGTGCGGCCGCAGCCAGAGTCAATAAGTGCCTTGACAGGCAGTTGGGGACCCCCTTTATAGTGTTGCAACACTGCGTCCACATACACCGTATTTTCTACTTCTCTCACCTTCACCGGTTTCTTGGGGTTTGCAGGAGAAACTGCGGGGGTCTGCGGGGACACTCCATTCACCGCAGACTGTGACCGGTTATTTGACAGGTCAAGAGGCGAGTCCAGGTTTAGCGCTGGGGTAACCTGGAGATGATCCCCGTCCGAAGATGGAGAATTGTCCCCCACTGGGGCACTTGTAATCCGAGACCCGGAGGGATCTGTGGAAGTAGGAAGATCGGGAGAGTCTCTGAATTGAAGTGCAGAGAGTGTGAGCCGTCCCGGCGTTGTACTGCGGGCGGCCGCGGTGCCTCCGCGCTGAGGTCGTCCCCGGTTTTTTGACAGGTCAGGAGGCGAGACCGGGTTGAACGCTGGGGTATCCCAGGGAAGATCCTTGTCTGAAGATGAAGAATTGTCCCCCACTGGGGCACTTGTAATCCGGGACACGGAGGGGTCTGTAGAAGTAGGAAGTGCAGAGGGTGTGGGCCATTCCGGTGCTGTACTGCGGGTGGCCGCAGTGCCTCTGCGTTGAGGTCGTCCCCGAGCTCGGGGCGATGCGTTCGGTCGAGGGAATTCCAGGCGTTGAGGACATGCTGAAACAACGTGGTCCATAGCGCCGCAAACGAGACAGGCCCCCCTTTGGAATCGGGACTTGCGATCCTGAGGGGGTGTTGATCTCCGCGGGCAGGGAGCGGAAGCTTTGGGGGAAGGCTTCTGGCTTCCCCTCTCCTTGGGTCGCTGACGGGGTAGTATCTCTGCCGAGCCGGCAAAAGAGATCTTCAGTTTGGGTGGTCTCCATGGAACTGGAGGTAGTACGGGTGCTGGTGTAGATCCAAGGAACGGGGCCCCTGGCCTTCCTGGCGGCAGCAGGATGGGAGTTCCGGGGTTTCCTGCTGGAGCTACAGGCACTGCTGGAGCTACTGGCAACACGGGCGCTCGGCCCAGAGGTGCCGCAAGTTGCTGCGGTTGAACCTGATCAGGAGTCCCTGGTTGTGGAGCTGGGGCCGAGCCACCCGGTACGGCTTGTATCTGCTGCAAGCAGTCATTGTCGTGAAGCAAAAGGTGCATTTGATCTTGCAAGCGGGCCACTCGGTCTATGTGTTCCCGTTTGTGCTGTCGGAGCAAAAACATATCCTCGCCCGCATCACCTAAGCGACGGGGCTGGCTGATTTGGAGGTTTGCAGCCCAGAGAGTTTCCTCATAGTGCAAGTCCTCTTTGACTCCCTCACGATCCGCCAAAACTTGATCCGCTTCAAGTTTGGTGGTCAGGGTCGTGGTAACTAGTGGCAGAGCCTCCTGCTCCCATGCCGAAATAGGTCCGGCTTTATCCGGAAGATCCAGTTGCGGCTGGACCTGAACCACTAAGGTCGCTGCACTGACACCAAAGGCGGGGTTTGACAGCTTAGCAATCCCGGCCATTGAAGTGGTGGTCGAGGTCATTCCGTGGAAGAGCGCAACCATCTATTTCGCCAGTGCTTTTGGCCCGGCTCCGCACACCCGGGCCAGTCGAGCTTCCTCCACTAGATAATCTGATGCTTGGAGATCGTGGCTGGCGCTGGCCTCCGAGCTGCGCCCGTATAAGTCCAGTCAGGCAGTTACGTTCCACGTCTGCCCGATGAACTTTGTCTAGAGCGTCCTCAAAGGAAGGTATCAAGGATGGGACCCTTCCAGGGCTCCGGTGAGGAACCCACTGTCTGGGGAGCGACCAAGCTCCCCCCAGGAATCCAGGCGAACCGCACAGGGGCTCCAGCCACGGGCAAATAACTCGGAGAGCACCGTCCCAGCTCCAATCCGAGCACCTGGCGAACCCTCCGAGGCTCTAGCCAGGCAGATGAGAAGAGAGAAAAGAAAAGTGCTTGCTGTCACAATGTGAGCCCTTGGCCTAAATCAGAACCAAAAAAACCCACAGGTATGCCAGGTCCAAAAGAAGCTGGTTTTTACTTGGTCTAAATAGGACTGCAGAGCATGAGGAAAAGGTGACAGCAATGGCTTTTGCTGACTTGGGCTGGGAAATATAAAAGCATGAAAACACGTAAGAGATTACAGAACACAAACAGTACTGCAGTTCACACAGCTTCAAAGTCAGACTGGTATGCATAACAATCCTTGAGCTGTTGAGTCTGAACAGAGAGCAGGAAACGAAAGCAACTGAGACACAGGCCTGACAGTTGCTGGGAGCCAATAGCTCAGCCCTAGGAAACCTGATTGGCTAGGGTTGCCAGCTGTGGGTTGGGAAATACCTGGAGAATATTGGGGTAGAGCCTGAGGAGGGTGGCGTTTGGGGAGGGGAGGGACTTCAGTGTGGTAAATGGCCATAGAGTCCTACTTCCAAAGTGGCCATTTTCACCAGGTGAACTGGTTTCTGTCACCTGGAGATCAGCTGTAATAGCCAAACATGCGACTTTGGCTGCTTAATTTACCAGCATAATAAACCGACAGCCCCCCCCCCCGAATTTCCATTTATGTTGTGCCTGCTTCCAATCCATCATTGACACTTTTTTCGCAAACACATTCAGAAACCACTTTCTGACTTTTTTTTTTTAAATTGAGGGGCAGATATATACGCTGGATAGCTTCAAAACAGAAAAGTTAAATTTGGAAAATGAAAATTTAAATGACATTAACTCTATCAAACAGAGATAGCTGCAAACAAGCTAAATGAGACAGGTCCTGGTTAAGTTCACAAAAGAACAGGTCCAGGTTAAGTTCACAAAACTGATATAAATCTATAGGTATATGAATTCCCAGATACTTGGTCACTTCTGAATAAAACAACTTATATAACCAGTTATCCTTATTTAGAGCTTCTCTAGCCTTATTAAACAATAGTAGATCAGATTTAGAGATATTTAACTTATATTCGGAGACCAGCGCATACTTGTCTCTAATTTCCTAACATTTTGACTAGAGTTATCAACAGTCAACATAAAAACAGCTAAATTATCTACATATAAACTCACTTTATAACATCATAACATTAATCCGGAATTGTAATACCTTGGATATCACTTGAGTCACAAATATAAATTGCTAATTGTTCAATTGCTATTGCAAAGAGCAAGGCTGAAAGATGGCAGCCCTACTTAACACCTCTTAAGATTTTAATAAATGTTTTAAATACATACATATTTTTTTATCAGTTGGCACCCTCTGCTAAGGAAAGCATTAACCAACAGCCTCCGTCTGAAAAGCTTTATGGGGAGCAACCCAACTCCCTGTTCTCCCTACTCTCTTTTCGGCCAGGAAAAAAGAGAAGTATCCCTTTTTCAAGTACACCTCGTCACAGATTAAGTTGGAAGCTGAATTGAGACCAAAATCTGCAGTTCTTTTTCCATTCCGCTGCACCATCCTCCAGTGCCTGCCTGTGGGGTTGTCCCCGGGCTCAGTCAGCCTACCATGCATCAGAAGGACACATTTTACCTAGAAATGAAACATGTTGCATGACTGCTAGATAGCCTGAACTGTGCACTGCGCCCCTGGAGAATGGAGATAATGAGTCTATTATATGTCTGGCAAACAATTTCGATGCTCGAGTGGGAAGAGACCGTAAGTGGATAGTTGGCAGATCCCATCTGTAGGAAGATCCATTTCTCTCACCCCCTCCCAACTCCAGGGCCAGTAAATTAATGCAGCTGGAACACAGCTGTTCCAGACTGTTTCTGAAATCAGTTTCAAATTGCTCAATGGCAAGGGCACTACGGACAGAAATGGGACTTCTCTCCAGCTGGAGCCAGTGCAGCACCCCACCCCCACCAGCTTTTCAGGGGGCAGCTTTTCCAATGGGGAGGTGTTGCCATTAGGCTTTACTAGTGGGCCAACTTCCTTCCACTCAAATCGTAAATATATTGCCAGTTCCATGCAGCCTCCTCAAATACTACAAAAGAAGCTTGCTGTTTGTTGAGACTTTACATCATTAGATCACAAACATTTTGCACTTTTGCATTCTTACCAAGCCCCTTGGATGTGCTTGGTAAGAGAGTGCTGAGGAAGGCATTGCATTATCTAGGCAAGCATGGAAACTCTCTTGTCTACATCACATGTCATAATGTCTTGCCCATAAGTGGCTACTTCATGCACTGAGACTGGCATGGAGCCCCAAAGGGGCCCAAAGAGGACGGCAGCAGGCCACCTGTGAGGTGGCACATACGTGGGCATGATTCCTGGGCATGTACAGTTCTGGTCCTGCCAAACCAAAGGTGTAATTGCTTTCAGGAAACTTCTGAACAACCAGTATCAAGGAACCCTTGAGTATCTTTACCTGAAAATATTTCAGACTATGGCTGCTGCTGAAAATACATAGAAAAGCTTGCTGATAATGACTGATAAAGCTGCTGGCCACAACATAAATTTTATTTATTTAGCACCCATGTTTTGAAGATTTATATCCTGCCTCGTCAATAAAAGCTCTCAACGCCGCTGGCACACAAAGTTAAAAATTCCAGTAATTAGAGACAGAATAAAACAAAATAGACAGACCCCCTAAAAACCTAAAAGCCCAGCAGATGAAAAGAAATGTTTACAATCATGGCAAAAAGAAGCAATAAACCAAATGGGGATTGAGAAGTAGACCAGCCGTTACAAAAGGGCATGTTGACAACTCATCAAATGCATGAGAAAAGAGAAGCGTTTTGCTGGGGACCTCCACGCAGCAAACTCAGCACCCTTTCAAAACCCTGCTCCTAGGCCACTTAGAGAAAGAGCCAGTGTGATGTCATGTTTAAGGTGTCAGACTAGGACCTGGGAAATCCATGTTCATATCCTCCCTCGCACCATGGAAGCTTGCTGGATGACCTTGGGCCAGTCACACACTCTCAGCTTCAACCCTGGTTAGTATTTGGAAGGGAATCCTCGAAGGCTGGCAATGGCAAACCACCTTGGAAAGTATCTTGCCGCCTTGAAAACCCTACAGGGTCACCATACATTAGAGACAGACAGACAGACAGACAGACAGACAGACAGACAGACAGACAGACAGACAGACAGACAGACAGACAGATAGATAGATAGATAGATAGATAGATAGATAGATAGATAGATAGATAGATAGACAGACAGATAGATAGGAAGGCAGGAAGGCAGGAAGGCAGACCACTTAGGGCCCTGACCTGGATGGCCCAGGCTAGCCTCAAAAGCTAAACAAGGACAACCCTGGTTAGTACTTGGGTGGGACACTGCCAAGGAAGTCCAGGGTTGCTACGCAGAGGCAGGTGATGGCAAACCGACTCTGAACATCTCTTGCCTTGAAAGCCCTTCAGGGTTGCCATAAGTCGGCTGCAACTGGACGGCACTTTACAAACACACAGACCACTTAGGGCTTTGTAAGTAAAAATCCCATTCTGAGTTGTGGGTTTTGAAACTTTTCTCTTAAAAGGGAATCAGGTTTTAGACTGCACTTCTCAACCATGAAAATTGGTTTGTCTGTACAGGAGATTCTGTGGATGGTCAGAAGCTCAGTCTACATGCTGCAGTGCTCTGGCAGAGGCAGGCCTTCAGCACAACTGCTCAGGGAACATTTTAGGAGAAACATTTTTGGAAGTAGCCTAAACCATCCGCTGTTGACGTTAACAAAACCTTTCCATTCAATACCAGCTAAAGAAGCTGTTGATAAGCACCCCCCCAGGAATCAGAGGGACGAAGCAGCAATGTGTTCCTCTTTCTATTTTACAGAAATGAAACTGTAACAGCCCTAAGTGGAGTGGAGTTCTGTAACTCCTTGCTGGCAAAAGGACTGTGTAGAGGGCCAGCTCTGCTTTCCTGAAGAAAGTATTGCTGTTGTGATCTTTTGCCCTAAGCTGGGATAAGGTCAAGGAGGAGCACCTCTGGTTATCGGCTTTCCCCAAACTGACCAAATTAAATCTTACCAGTAGTTGAGGGTTTTGTTCTCCAGTTCAGACAGCTAGAAGAACCACTTGGATTCAACCGTGTTGCCAACGAAGTGCACTGTTTCCTTAAAGACCTGGAGGATTGAAGGGGGCAGAAGGTTGTGCCAATTCCAAAGCGTGTGACTGGATCAAGCATCAGCCAAACGTTCCCCTCCTACTCTCCAGCCTCCAGCTGCCATCAGCAAAGTCCAAGGGAGAAGGATGAGGGGCTGGGGGCCCTTTTGCCTGGATCGAGACCACCCTAGAATGATACGTTAAATGTTCTTCGTTTCAGATTTTCCTGACATTGAGAGCCCTGGTATTGGCTGATTAAAATAACGATGATAGTGGCGACGATGACGACAAGGACAGCGCTGCTTTTCAAGCAAAACTGGGATTCTTGGATTCCAGTGTTATTCCCAAATCTTGTACAGGGTTTCTACAAAGTTTCTGTGAGTCATCCCTTCTGAAGTGCTGTCACGATATCATTTTAAGAATGGTTCTAGATGTTCTTATTGGCACCTTCCCATACTTACTGAGAACAAGAATTGGAATGCTCTCAATTTAAATGTGTCTGTGTCTTTTTAATTGCTGGCTTCAATTAACACTTGTGCCAGATGTTACGGCTCCAGTCCACTTTTACTCAAACTTTCAATCTTGCCCCAGAAAATACCTCTCTATATGGTTCAATCGCAGTGTTGCTCCAGCAGGTCCTTTCCAGAGGCTACTGTGAGAGTTGCTAGAGTGAAATTTATGAACAGGCTGAAATCTATCTTTCATCCACATGCTCTGTTTTTGGTGTGCCAAGTCACAGCAGCAGGTGGACACCCAATGGTACAGTTCCACTGCAGACTGGGAAATTATTGACCTGACCTCTTTTCAGTTGCACTAAGAAAAGCCTTGCCAACCCTGATTTTCAATCAAATGCAGTCTGCTGTTTTAGGCAGATGATATTGATCCCTTCCTTTCAGTGCAGGGCACTGGATTGGAGGAGGAAGCAAGGGACAATATTCCACTCTGTCTGGCTGTCCTGCCTCTAGCAAAGTAACAGTTAGAGTGCTCCTCTCTTGATTAAAGGCTTGAGGCTGGCAACTCTGCCAAAGGGAAAATATCTGCATGCCAGCAATCCCAGAATCCAGCAGCCAGGCTAGCTATGAGAGTGGCACTGAAAGGTAATGTAGCTTGACTGCTGATTCTGGGCTGCATTTCAGTGCAATGGTGTTTTACATCATGTTCAGCTTTAAGCTGGAAAGCACAGGATGAAACACGGCCCACATTTGCTCAGTCAATTTATACGACACTAAGAGACGCTGCAAGAATTATATCAGCTACACAGGGAACCGGCTGCTTCCTGGGCCAAATGGTCTGCTGTTGGTTATTAAAGTTCTAAGAAAGCAATTCTAAAGAGGCCTACTGAAGAGTAAGTCCCATGCTATTCAGTTGGGCTTACTCCCAGGAAATGGAGGGCTGCAGCCTAAACAGTTTTGGACCTGGATGGCTGAAGGGCTAGGGCTGTTGATTCGGTTCGGCCTGAACTGAAAATCAGCCGAATTTCCCTTGATTCGGTGGTTTTTAGTTCAGGACGAACTGAACTAAAAAATGGTGGGCAACCGGGGGGGCCGAATTCAGCGAGTTCGGGAGTTCACAAATAAATCCGGCCAATTCGGGGCCGTCAGTAAGCAGCATAACCTTCAGTAAGCAGCATTCTCCTCCCCCGGCCAATCGGTGGCCAAGCTGGGTCTTCTTCTGCCCAGTCAGTCAGGATTGAGTACTGGAGGAATCAGCTGATGTGCGGCCCGGCTGGGGAGAGAGAGAGAGAGGGAAATCCTTGTGTGTGTGTGCGGGGGTGCTTGTGCACAGTCGCTTCTTTCCGTGGCTGCAGGGGGCGCATTTTTTGGGGTACAAACCCCAAACTTTCAGGGGATATTCAGACAAGCCTTCTTAAGAGACCACCCAAGTTTTGTAAACATTGGGTCAGGGGGTCCCGAGATATGGGCTCCCCCTTTTTTCTTTCCATGGCTGCAGGGGGCACATTTTTGGGTGTGCCGACCCCAAACTTTCAGTGGAGCTCAGACAAGGCTTCTTAAGTGACCCCCCAAGTTTAGTAAACATTGGGTCAGGGGGTTCCGAGATATGGGCTCCACCCCTTTTTCCTCTCCCCCCTTTTCCATTTCTGTGGCTGCAGGGGGTGCTTTTTTGGGGGTGCAGCCCCCAAACTTTTAGTTTCAGACAATCCTTCTTAAGAGACCACCCAAGTTTTGTAAAGATGGGTTCAGTGGGGGCAGAAATATTGGCTCCCCCCTTTTCTCTTTCCGTGGCTGCAGGGGGCGCATTTTTGGGTGTGCTGACCCCAAACTTTCAGCGGAGCTTCAGACAAGGCTTCTTAAGAGACCACCCAAGTTTTGTAAACATTGGGTCAGGGGCCCCCGAGATATGGGCTTTCCCCTTTTCCCTATTGGGATGAATGGATCACCCTCGAGAGATGCATACATATGGATCTCATATTGGATACAAATGGAATCATATTGGATTACCCAGCCTCCCAGCACCTCCTGATGGAACAGAAGACAGCCACAGTAAGACCCCTTTGGGGGCTTTAATCTGTAATTTTTCTTTTCTGTGTGTGTGTGTGGGGGGAAAGCAGAGTCTGTGTGTGTGTGGGGAGGGAGCAGTTTCTGTGGGTGGGGGGGGAAGCCAAAGGGGGCTTTTGCCGGTTCTGCCTGGGGTGTGTGTTCCCCCTCCAGTCTCTCTCTCCCTGGTTTGAGGGGGGGCTTCATTTTTATGTCTTCAGGTTTTCCCTCATTCATAAGATCAGTTAGGTTATTTTGATGCTTGCTCAAAACTGGTTTTCAAATGGTGACTTAAAGAATGCATCTGCCTGGTCCCAAGTCCAATGCAAAAGGAGAAATTCCACCCCCTCCTGCTCATTATGCATAGCTAGCTGCCTCTGTCCCTTTCCATGGTTTGCAAACTCCCAGGTGTCAGGTGTTGCTTTGCACTGTTGCAAAGGTGTTGCATTGGGTGCTTGTGTTGCTTTGCAGTTGTATTGTTTTGCAAAATTCTTCACACCTGCCCCGCCCTTTGCATGTTTGCAAAGGTGTTGCTTTGCAGTTGTGTTGCTTTGCAAAGTTCTTAGCACCTGCCCCGCCCTTGCTCTCATCAGCTGTTTGTCGGGGTTGGGAGCTTTGTGCATGGGCAGCAAGCTCTGCCCAGAGATGCAAATTAAGGGTGGGGGGACCCCTTTTGGGGCCCATATCTCAGCCCCCCCTGACCCAATCTTTACAAAACTTGGGGGGTCTGGCAAGAAGGGTCCTTTGAAGCTCCTCTGAAAGTTTGGGACCTCTACCCCAAAAATGCCCCCCCCAGAGCCACGGAAAGGCGCGGTTGTGTTTTTAATGGCTTTATTCGGCCGAATTTTTTTCCCGAACTTTGAATTCCCGCCGAATTGCACGGACCCGAAGCGGGGGAGTTCGGACTTCGGCATATCCCGAATCTAAACGGCCCGAATTCAGCCGAATCCGAACTATACCGAATTTTTTTTAATTCAACAGCCCTATGAAGGGCTGCTCCACCTGGATGGGCCCTGCCCATGACCTGAGATGCACTTAGGATGCTCTGCTGTGCATGCCTACCTGCAGCAGAATGGGTGGGGGTTGCTGTGGAGCCCAGATTTTGGTGCTGACTCCTCCAAGAGTCCCATCTAGACCCCTCACTTTCAGCATCCCAGCATTCTGGGAAGACAGCGCCAACAAGGAAGGCCCAGAGCGGCCCTGAGGATGCATGGGGGGGGGAGTTCCACCGTGGCATGTTGGCCCTCTGCCGCTGTTCTACTCTTTTCTGTATGGGGCTCCTTCTCCTTGTGGGTGTTTAAGCCACTACCACGGAAATGCTAATTCCCACTGTCATGCCACACACAGCTTGGCATCTAGGCTCCTGGTGGCAGGTCGGGGGGGGTTATCGTGCTTTAGAGCCACACCTTTTAAAAAGTGTTTTTCCCCATGATCACAGCCATACCATTGAACAGAAAATGCCTAATTAAGCTGAGACACAGACAAAGTTTGAAAACAAACAGGTTCAGAGGAAAATACACATTGGAATAAGACTGTTAGGATTCCAGTGAAGGAATCTGAGAACTTCACTTACTGCTACCATTCAGAGGGATTGGATCGTTCCTCTTGGTCTATTGAGAATAAGCTTGATCACACACACACACAAAAGACACAAGACATTTGTCTTTGTAGTAAAAACAATCTTTAACTCAGGGTAGAGGGTAAATTCACAGGGAGTAAAACAAATAATTCTGTCTACATTCTAGGTTTCCTAGACTTGCCAGAATCCTCTGGCAGGCACTAAGCTTTCTCATGAGTAGGCATTCTTGAGAGAGCAAGAAAGCCTCTCATCCTTCCAGGCTGGCGTTCAGAGAACAGGGTAACTGCTTTCGCTTCTAACAAAGGATATTGAAAGCAGTTAAACATGCAAATTGTTATATATGTGACCCTTAAGCAAGGTTGCAATGGCCACCATACTGACCACTTGGGCAGTTACAATATTAACCCTTTAACTGTCTGACATGTAACAAAGCTCGCTATCTGATACGCAACAAAGACTAACTTTGGTAACAACTTCTCCATGAAGATGGGCATTGCTGGATTTATGTAGGGAATGTAGCATTAAAAAAAAAACTCCTTCCAAGGGCTTGTGGATAAATAATGCCTCAGCAGCTCAGTTCTACTTCTAGTCTGAAAGTAATCTTACATTGAATAACAGTAACGATTACAAAATAAAAATCACCAACTAATATTCCAGGAAATTTATATTAATGACTAGCAAAGTGCACATTAGGATCTATATTGAACAAGCTTTCCAAAAGGTGACATGCTGGGGGGGGGGGGTTGTCCCTCTATCGTTCACTGTTTCTATTCTTTTCAGAGATGATAGACAGACGGGGCCCATGGCTGATATGTTAAGGCACAACGTGTGCCTGTTTTTCTTCTCTCTGGGTTAATCTAACATAAAGGGAGGTAGGCTGCAATGGTCTGAAAGGGGAATTTCGGCAAGTGCCAAAAGCTGCGTGCGGAACTGAGAAAAGCTGGAGTTTTTTGAGTAGCGCTTGCTCTAAAGAAGGATGCTCAAGCCCCCTCTGTTGCACTTCCCTTCATTTGCAAACTGTGAGCAGGAAGATCCTTGAACTGAAAGCCAAAGTTTGATAGTCTGTTAAACAACTGAAATTGGATTGGAAAGGTTCTTTGCCCCTCACATTGCTTTCCCTTCCCTATTCCTCATCTTTGTTATATGTTGAAAGAATCTACTGCAAAAGGAGGGTCCCCACCTTTCGGGTGTTTTTTTTTTTTGCCTATCTGGGGTCCCAGACTTACCCTTTTTTCCCTGATTCACAAGCCAAGCATGTTTCTGCCTGTTTGTGCTTTGGATTTATGCATCCTCACAGGTGAGATTCTTCTGGGGTTACCATGGGTAAGGAGCAACCAATCCTGCCCTGCTTGTTGCACACGTTGCTCCAGTGGCTCTAGAAGAGCCACTGCACAGCGCCACCACGCTATCACCACTGTGGCACGGCCGGGAGACTTCCCGTGCAGCAGCAGCAGCAGCAGCTCATAAAAATAAGTGAATTCAAAGGAAACATCATCCAAGCCAGGTCCCAACATCTGCTGGTGGGAACATGAAGTTGATCCCACAAAATGCATTATTTGTTTCATCTCTTGTTTCACAACCAACTGCAAGAAACGCTTGATGCCAAACTCCAGGAAAGATTTCAAGCAGTCTTTGGTTGCCCTCTGGTGGTGGAAGGGAGGAAAACGCTGGAAGGCTGCCAGCCCTGGAAAATAAAGTTTAGTAAGAGGAAATTTCTTCCAGTATAAACAACAATAGCAATAATAATAATAATGGCCACTTCTTGTCTGTCAGCCTCCCAGAGAGGTTTATGCAGGTGAATGCCTGTGTGGTGTAGTGGTCAGACTAGGATCTGGGAGACCCAGGTTGAAATCCCCACGGAAGCCAGCTGGGTGACCTTGGGCCAGTCACACTCTCTCAGCCTTACCTACCTCACAGGGTTGTTGTGAGGATAAAATGGAGGAGAGGAGAATGATGTCAGCTGCTTTGGGTCCCAGTTGGGGAGAAAGGTGGGGTATAAAATAAATAATTGAACAGCTGGCCTCATCCAGCCTTGGAGATATCTGCATGCAGGCATCTGCCCATATCACCAGTGCTGATACAGATTTGCATCCGGGTGTGCATTTTGGGAATTGTTTTACAATGTTTAACCTGACAGATTTTGATGGTGACCCGCAATGGAGCTCCTGACTGTTGAGCAAGAGAATGGGAACTGGGCCGTTGCCTTTCACACTGGAGCACATTTCCTTCCTACTGTCAAGCCCAAGGTCAGAATTTAGCTTACATCAGGCTTTACTTTCATCATTATTTGGAATGTTTTGGGGAAATCCTGTCAGATTCCTGTCCGGGGAGATGTTGGCAAAGAGGGAGACACAAGGAATTCAACAAGAAATCTGATGCTTGTTTGAAAAGTTAAAAGAAGGAACAGGCGAGCTTACTCTGATCATGGTAATAAAAGTCAGAGCCATGACCTGCACGACAACCCCACACGGCAGGTTCTCCGGGACAGGGTTCAACCTCAACAGGTTGTTGAGACCAAGAGATGTCTGCAGATCTGGAAGCTTCCAATCTGATCATGATGCAGCCACCCCACCCCACTCCCCCGCCATGTCACCTTGCTCTCGAGGTCTAAACACCTTCATCCTTCATTCAGGAGCCTTGGCAGTGCAGGCAGAGGCAGGGAACCAGTACCCCATCCCTTACAGTGCCAGTGAGGGGGGGGGTTCAAAAGCAATATAGGAAGCAGGGGCTGCCATTCCAAGCAGCCTGGGGGTTGCCCAGCCCCTGACACTGGCACCAGCACCACTGTTGCAAGGGGCAGAGGGTCGGAGGGTGGCCCATCCGTGGGCCACACCTCCCACTGGAGGTATCACCGCCTAAACACCTGCCTTTTCAAGGGGGTGGGGCTCCACCTTGATTCCTCATGAGCTTTTCTTAAAAGCCACTATGGTGTGGGCTGACTTGAACTGGGGCCATGGTTCTGGGGCTTAATCCTCCCCCAGCACCTTTTTGACATTGAAATCCTTCCCCCCAACATACACCCATACAACCCCAGGCAGTATCTTGTCCCCATGGTGCCCAGAAGTGGGGTAAGCGGGAGAAACTGAGGCAAGGCCTCAGGGTTTGAGAGGGATGCTGGGGGGAGATCTTGGCTGTGCAGGCAGAGACAGGGGACCCCCACCCCAGTGGGCAAGTCCTGCAACAGTCAGGTGGTGGTGTCAGAATCAGGCGCCTGTCCCTAGCATCCCATAAGCAAACTCATCTAGACAGGTAGATCTGAAGCAGTTAGACTTTATTGGGAGCAAAAGGCAGATTTAAGAACTGACTGCCCACAGGCAGGTGAGGCTGGTAATGGTGAACATAGGCAGGTTACATGTTTAAAAGCATTACAAGCTGCGAAGGTAAACATGGCTAAGCAACCCCGAGATAAGTGATTCCCAGGAAGACTAAACATTAGCACAGCTGTGGAAAACAGGACGAGCGAAACTGTACACAGACGTTTACAGGCATGAGAACCAAGGACTTGACATGTAGCCAGGGCAAAGGCCTGACATTCTGCTCCCCCTAAGGCCCCCGCAGCAATCGGGCGAGGTTTCTGGGGTAAGCATCATGAAACTGGTGAACCAGATGGGGGGGCAATCACATGGTGCTCAGCCACCCACTCATCATGACCAGGACCCAAGTGCTTCCAGCAAACCATGTAGTAGAGCACCTTACTGCGGATTCAGGAATCTAGGATCTTAGAAACTTCGAAATGTTCCTCCCCACCACCACCACCACCAATACCAGGAGCTTGGGAGCAGGACCAGGGTGCCATTCTGGTGTGGGCACGTATCTCTTTAGCAAACTGACATGAAACACTGGATGGATGCCCCTCAGAAACTTCAGAAGGCTGAGTTCCACTGTGACTTCATTAATGAGCCATGAAACTGGGAAGGGTCCCACATACTTCTCACTGAGTTTTTTACACGGGTGTAGGGAGCGAATGTTTTTTGGGGACAGATATACCTGGTCCCCCACCTTGATGTTCCACCCTGGAGAATGGTGTTTGTCCGCTTGTGCTTTGTATTTGCGCTTGGCCCACTCTAAATTCTTTTGCAACCAGGGCCAAGTGTTTTGTACTACATTCACCCAGTCGGCCACCTCAGTCTCAGCCCCCTCCCCCGAAAGATCCACATTACCAAAGGGTCTGAAGTCTTTACCATATATCACCTGGAACGGGCTGAAACCTGTGGACTGATGGGAGGCATTATTATAGGCATACTCTGCAAAAGGCAAAAGATCCACCCAATCATCCTGGTGGTAATTTACATAGCAACGCAAATAACATTCTAGTACTGAGTTGACATGTTTGGTCTGACCGTCGGTCTGGGGATGGTAGGCACTGGATAACCCCTGTTCCATCCCTACCAATTTAAGAAAAGCTTTCCAAAACTTTGCCACAAACTGTGGGCCCCGATCCAAGACCACCTTGTGCAGAAAGGAGTGATATTTGAAGACATGTGACACAAACAATCGAGCTAATTTTTGAGCCATGGGAAGTCCCGTGCAAGGGACTAGATGCACTTGTTTAGAGAAAAGGTCTGTGACCACCGAAAGTACCGTCTTCCCCCGGCTGGGAGGAAGATCCATGACAAAATCCATGGCAATAACTTCCCAGGGAGCTGAAGGTGTTTCCAAAGGCTTCAAAAGTCTGGGTGGCTTCCCCACCACCCTTTTGGCTGTAGCACAAGTGGGGCAACTGCGAATAAAAGAATCCAAGTCCATTCTCATCCCTGGCCACCAGAACTGCCTGCGCAAAAGATGCAGGGTTTTAACAAAACCAAAATGGCCCGCCACCTTGGAACCATGGCCCCGATCCATCACCTCCCTCCAAAGAGATACAGGAACATACAGTTTATTTTCTTTAAACCAGAACTCCCCCCACTGAGTAATTTTATTTGCGGCTCCCTCTGCCTGGCAGGCTTGTCAAGGCAGTTCTGAATGAGTCCGGCAGCCCTTCCAAGGGAGGGGACTCTCGTGCTTGGGAGTGAGTAAGAACGGCCAGTCCAGGCAAATCCTCCCGCTGCTCGGGAGTAAATAGTGAGTCTGTGGGACGATCCACCTTGCTCTGATACTGGGAGGGTCAAGAAAGTGCATCTGCCAACTGATTCTGCTTGCCGGGCACATGCCTTAAAACAAAATGGAACTTGGAGAAGAATTCAGCACAATGTACCTGCTTTGCTGTGAGTTTGTGTGTTCTCTTTAAAGCCTCTAAATTTTTATGGTCTGTCCACACTTCAAATGGGACGTCGACCCCCTCTAGGAAATGTCTCCTCACCATGAGAGCACATTTAACTGCGGCTGCCTCTTTTTCCCAAATGGGCCAGTTCAATTCTGACTGCGAAAACCTTTTAGAAAAATATGCACAGGGTTGAAGCTGCCCCACTTCCCCCACTTGCAGTAGTGCTCTTCCCATCGCTACATCGGAAGCATCCACTTGAACAATGAAAGGTTTCTCACAGTCAGGGTGTTTGAGTATAGGCTCGGAAATGAACAGTTTTTTCAGAGTGTCAAAAGCTCGCTGACATTCTGGCGTCCAATTCAACTGGGAGGAAGGCAGAGTCCCCTTCCCCTTCGTTTTTAACAAGTCCGTTATGGGTAAAGCCACTCGTGCAAAATTGTTGAGAAACCCTCTGTAAAAATTGGCAAACCCGAGGAACTGCTGTAACTGTTTGCATGTAGCTGGCGGCTCCCACTCCAACATCGCCCTCTCTTTCTCAGGATCCATGGCCAGACCCTTGTGCGAAATCACGTACCCCAAAAAGGTCAGTTTATCTTGATGAAACTCACATTTGGACAACTTTGCAAACAATTGATTGTCCCGCAGGTGTCTCAGTACCTCTTTGACTAACTTCACATGCTCCTCGTAAGTTTTTGAATAAATCAAAATGTCATCTAAATACACAATCATCCCTTTAAAAAGTCATGTAACACCTCGTTAATCATTTGCATGAAGACACTAAGAGCCCCATTAAGACCGAAGGGCATGACCAGGTATTCAAACATTCCAAAGCAACTAGAGAAGGACGTTTTCCACTCATCTCCTTTCTGTATTCTAATGCAATAATAAGCCTCGACCAGGTCCAATTTGGTAAAGATGTGACCTTCCTTCAGTTGGCGGAGCAGATCTCGAATCAATGGAAGGGGGTAGGCATTAGTCTGGGTGACTGCACTGAGTCTGCGAAAATCAATACATAAGCGAAGATCTCCTGTTTTCTTCCGCACAAAAAAGGAGGGAATGGAGCAAGGTGCCGACGAGGGTCGGATGAACCCATGGCCTATATTTTTGTCCAAAAATTCCCGCAACACTGACTTCTCCTTCGGACTCATGGGATAAACCTTTCCCTTCGGTAGTTTGCCCTCCCCCACCAGCTCAATGGCACAGTCTGTTCGTCGGTGGGGAGGTAGAACATCACACTCTTTCTCGTTAAACACATCTGCAAACTGGGCGTACTCTTCAGGTAGTTGGTGGGGGTTATAGGATCCCAATTCCTTGAAGCCATGGCAGCACACCCCCGGATGGCCACCTCTCTCTGGTGGCAGTCACACTGCGGCTGGACAAAGATAATAGTCTGGGCTACCCAATCTATGGTGGGACCGTGTCCTTGTATCCAATTTGCTCCAAGTACCACTGGATACTGGATGCTAGGAACTATTGTAAAATGGATCTGCTCCCAATGAGTCCCAACTCCCAACGCTACTCAGCCTGTATGCCGATTAACGGGTCCCCCCCTAAAGTCACTGCCATCCATTTGAGTGAAGTGGATGGCTTGAGGCAAGTCCACCGCTTTCACTTTTAAAGCTTTAAAAGTCTCCTCATTGATCAAAGTTCGTGCGCACCCCGAGTCAACTAAAGCCTCCACTGAAAACTGGGGTCCCCCCTTGGGACTTTGTAAAACAACATCTAAAAATAAAGTCTCTCCCATATCGCTCACTATCACTGGAGCTCCCTGCTCTTGATCGGAGCCCCGGTTACAGCAGACCTGAGATGTTTTTTGGCTGGTGATTCCAAGCCTCCTCCCCCTCCGAGGCTGACGAGCTGCCCTGGCTTGACGCTGGCATATTTGTAATTTGCGATCCCGTTGGATCGAGTTGAGTAGTACTCTATTCCCCTGGGCTGGTCAGTGCGAGGTTGAGAGCGGTGGGTCCTCGCCTTCCGGGAGCTGCACTCCTCCGACAAACTTTGCCCCCTGTCTGCGACGCCTTCTCCTTGGCTGGGCGCGGAGCGGCCAGGGGGGCCTCAGGACAGGAAGGGCAAGTGGCAGCGAAATGTCCCATTCCACCACAAAGCAGGCACGCCCCGCTCTGAAATCACCTCGCTCTCTCTGGTAATTATGCTGCTTGAAGCCATGATTCTATGTGGCTTTGTTCCTGTTTGCTAGTATGTATTTGTGTGTTTATTAAGAATTCATACACAGCCTTAAAAGACATGTTCCTATGGGACAAACAAAGGATCTTGCCACTGAACTCTGCAGGTTTGTTCTCACCCAAAACTATTTCAGGTTTGGTGAGGAGTTAAACCTTCAAATCAGTGGCACAGCTGTGGGCACCCGCATGGCTCCACAGTTTGCCAACATTTTCATGGCAGATCTAGAACAGTGTTTTCTGAACTCCTACCCACTGGCACCTCTCCTTTACAACTTCCACCCCACCATCAATCTATCTATGAATTTCTCTGAACAATAAATAACCTGACAGATCAGCAAACATATCTACATGCCTCCAGGTACCACCCCAACCATATCAAACAATCCATTGTCTATAGCCAAGCCCTATGCTTTAGTTCACAGAATCATAGAATCATAGAATTGGAAGGGAGCACCAGGGTCATCTAGTCCAACCCCCTGCACAATGCAGGAAATTAACAACTACCTCCCCCCACATCCCCAGTGACGCCAACTCCCCCCCCCCCGCCATGCAGGATCCCACAATCAAAGCACTTGTCAGGCTGCTATCTCGGTTTCAGTATTGTTTCTGTGTCTGTGCTGTACTGTCTAGCCTCAAGGTCGACCACACATACCAAGGCCTGGGAATGCTACTCCTGGGAAAGTGTACTCTGTTTATGCGTTGCTGATGCTTTGTAATCTCCCGCCATTTACTGCTTTATATTATCGTTCAGCTAGTGAGACTCTCATAGCTGCCATAGTTCCCTGTATGCACTGTATTGCCTTTTTGACCAGTAAAAGCCATCTGCTTGGATTCTATATGACTCTGTGGTGATTTCTGGTTCGAAGGGTCAGGAGCTTACATTATGGCAGCTATCTTCTTTCACCTTCTTCATTGTACTACTAGTCAGGCTGGAGCCCAGGGGGGTTCGCCTGCCTCTTGGATGGGAGCTGGGAGGCTCTCCGAGTGACCTACTACCCTGGATTCCTCTCGGAAGGATCCCACCCTGTTACAGGACATGGTCGCTGAACTTTTTAGGACTACCCTAGAGGTTTGCCGCTTGAGGGGGCTGGTACAGGAACAGTGGCGGTCTCTAAAAGGGATTCTCTGGATGTTGACGTCGGAAGATACTGATACTCGTTTAGATCTTCAAGACTTGGATCAATTACTGGAAGATGCCCGGTTGGCAACTGAGGATTTACAAGTACTAACTGGACTTTTGGACAATTTAATTTCTCAAGAGACTCTTTCCTCTAGTTCCGTCATGGCAGGAGCCCCGCCAGAGGGTTTTTCCCTAATACCTGATGCGCCCAGCTGTCAAGCTGAAGCCAAGCGGATCGCTATTCGCACCGCTCTTCTCCTTGTGTAATGTACAAAGGACACCCCGGTAGCCACCTTGGCTCAATCTTTGACCTCGACTTTTGGAGCCGATGCGCCCGCACTGGCGGTTCGAATGCAACCATTGCTGGGCGGGGAACCCGACCCCATACTCACACTCCTGGAAACGGAACTTTTACCGCGCGTTACGGCGGAGGCTGCCCTGAGACTTGAGAACGCCAAAGTTCTTGCGGATAAGGAAGCCGCCGAAGCGGCTAAGGTCGCCAAAGATAAAGAAGCTGCTGAAGCAGCTAAGGCGACAGCAGCAAGGGATAGGGATCGGGCGAAAAGGGATACTCGCCCCAAGGACACTGTACAGGGGCTATCAGGTCTGTCTTTTTCCCCGGCGTTTGTCCCGTCACGCACGACCCAACGCGCACGCCGCCTGGCTGACCGACGCCGAGACTCAGGGGAGTCTGAGGACGAAGATCTATATGGAGACAGCTCTCAATGGGCCACGAGCTTCCGGACCAGTAAACCTCATCTTACTGGGGGCCCAAGCGAGGATGTTCACCTCTTACGAGCCCAGAATCGGGAGCTCTCAGACCGTGTTGATCAACTCCAAGAGCTAATGGAGCGTATGCTTCAGGATAACAGGCAATTACAACAAACCCTGATAGCCCAGGCACAGCCCGTTCCGATACCGGGTCAGGGGGTGCCCGCCCAGCCACCCGCTAATGTGCCTGCTCCACTCCTGCCTCCCGGAGCTCCCGTTGTTCCTCCACCCGGACCACCCGTGCAACCGGGTCAGCCTGCGCCCGGCCCTTGGAAGCAGCTCAAATTGAAAACTACGTACGACGGATCTCTCGAGACTTTGCCTTGTTTCTTGCATCAAGTGGACAGTTATATGCGAGAACAAGGACAGCTTTTCCCCACGGAGGATAGCCAGGTGCGCTATGTAGCTTCCCTTCTCACAGGTAAAGCAGCTGACTGGATGGTTCTCCAGTTCGACACCCGCTCTCGTGCTATACGTTCCCTCAACAACTTCATGACTGCTCTGAGAAGGAGGTTTGAAGACCCCTTTCTGGGGGAACGAGCCAAATCGGAACTCTTACAACTAAGACAAGGCTCTGCTCCAGTTCGAGAATTTGCCGATGAATTTCAACGGCTGGCAAGTAAAATTGTGGGTTGGCCCGAAGCCACCTTGATTCACCATTTCAGGGAAGCCTTACACCCTGATGTTCTGAACTGGTCGTACATGCGGGGTGATCCCGATACCCTTGAAGATTGGGTTCTATTGGCCGAGGAAGTGGAAAGCCGCCGACGCTTTATTTCCCTAGTCCGTCAAAAGCACAAGGAAAAAGGCACCCAAAAGCCCCAATCCAAGGCACCACCGCCCGTTCCACGAAATCCTCCACGTCCGCCTCAGGAACGTGAAGCCCGATTTCAAAGAGGCGCCTGTCTTACTTGCGGAGAAATGGGCCACTTTGCAGCTGTTTGCCCGCACCGCCCTGAATTATTTCGTCCCAACACGATAACCCGAGCCAGAGGTCGTCCACCACGCAGAGGCACCGCGGCCACCGCAGCGCAGCTCCGGGAAGACCCACACCCTCTGCACTCCATGCTGGAGACCCAACCTCCCTGCCTACTACAAACGACCCCGCCGGGTCTCGGATTACAAGTGCCCCATTGGGGGACAACTTTCCCTCTTCGGATGAGGAAAACCCATGGAATTCTCCAGCCTTAAACCTGGAATCTCCCCTCGACTTGTCAAAAAACGGCTCCGGTCTGTGGTGAGTGGAGCATCTCCACAGACCTCTGCAGATCCTCCTGCGAAACCGAATGCTCCTACCAAAATCAAAGAAGTGGACTCCACCGTCTACGTGGATGCAGTTTTACAACACCTTAACGGTGGCCCCCAACTACCCGTTAAAGCACTCATCGACTCCGGTTGCTGTCGCACTCTCATAAGCGAAGCCACCTTTGCTGCACTCAAAGCCGAATCTGAGGCTTTACCCGCCCCTGTCCAATTCGCCCAAATGGACGGGAGCCATTTCCAGGGAGGTCCAGTCGATCACCGCACCATAGGGGTGGCAATGGGAATTGGCTCCCACTGGGAGCAAATAGACTTCACTATAGCCCCTATCCGATTTGAAGTAGTCTTGGGTATTAACTGGATTAAAGGACATTGTCCCAGTATTAACTGGGAAACAAACACTATCTCCTTCGCTAGTCCCATGTGCGACCAACACCGGCAGAACTTTGCGCTGTTATATCCGCCCGTCCCAGCATTAACCTCCGAGGTCCCAGCACCTCCAATCCTACCTAACGTATATCGGGACTTTGCGGATGTCTTCGACCTTAAAGAATGTGATACCTTGCCCCCCCACCGGATCTCGGACTGTGCAATTGAGGTGGTCAAGGACTGCACTTTAACCAAAAGCAAAATTTACCCTATGAGCGCTTCCGAGCGCACTGTCCTCCGGGACTTCCTAGACAAAAACCTCGCCAGAGGGTTCATTCGCCCATCGAATGCCCCGAACTCGGCCCCCGCATTTTTCGTCCGAAAGAAGGAGGGCGACCTTCATCTATGCATTGACTTCAGAAAACTCAATGCGATTACCCAAACCAACGCCTATCCTATCCCATTAATTTCTGATATTTTGGGACAGTTACAGGAGGGCCGGGTATTCTCCAAGTTAGACTTGGTGGAAGCTTACTACCGAGTACGCATCCGAGAAGGGGATGAGCACCTCACTGCCTTCTCTAGCTGTTTCGGAATGTATGAATTCCTCGTAATGCCATTCGGGTTAAAAGGGGCCCCGGGGGTCTTCATGCAACTTATCAATGAAATCCTTCATGACTTACTGTATCGCGGGGTGGTGGTTTATTTGGATGACATTCTTATTTATTCAAAAACCATGGAAGAGCATGTAATTCTGGTCCAAGAGGTTCTGCAGCGCCTGCGCGACCACCAACTCTTTGCAAAACTGGCTAAATGCGAGTTTCATCAAAACCAGCTCACATTTTTAGGATACGTAATCTCCCACCAAGGTCTTCGCATGGACCCTGTCAAAGTCCAAGCCGTTCTCGATTGGACTCCTCCCACCAACCGCAAGCAAGTACAACAGTTTCTGGGGTTTGCGAACTTTTATCGAGGGTTCATCCCTAACTTCGCCCAAGTGGCCCTACCCATCACTGATCTCCTAAAAACTAAAGGGAAAGCAAACGCGGCTACCTCACCCTCCGCAAAAATCCTGTGGACTGATCAATACCAAGCCGCGTTTGTAGCCCTCAAACGCCTCTTCACATCCGAACCCGTACTACAGCACCCAGACCCAAACCAAATGTTTATTGTGCAAGTCGATGCCTCCGATGTAGCTATGGGAGGGGCCCTCCTCCAGAAAGGTCCAGATGGCCTCCTTCACCCTTGCGCGTACTTTTCGAGAAAATGTGCGCACGCACAATTGAACTGGCCCATTTGGGAGAAAGAGGCAGCGGCTGTTCACCATGCATTGACTCTATGGAGACAATTCTTAGAAGGGTCCAAAATCCCCTTCGAGGTTTGGACCGATCACAAGAATCTAGCTGCCCTCACGGGGTCCCATAAACTATCAGCGAAACAACAACGTTGGGAGGAATTCTTCGCTCAGTTTCGTTTCGTCCTAAAGCATGTTCCTGGGAAACAAAACGTTCTCGCAGATGCCCTCTCCCGGTTGCCGCAATACCCGATAAAACTTGAGAGGCCAACGGACTCTCTGTTCACCCCTACGCAAAGGGGAGCCCTTCCTGTACTGGCCGTACAAACTCGATCTCAGCAACAGCACCCCAGATCCAGCTCTCCAGCTCCTCCAACCCGATCGGCTACCCAGCCGCCCCCACAACACCAACGAACCGATTCCACCCCTCCAACCCCACCGGCTGCCCTGCCGCCTGCAATCTGCGCACCACCGCACGTAAGCACTACCCCCATAACAGTTCCTAAGACCACTGTAGCGGGGGAGGGGGTACCCGCCAAGGTTCCCATCTCCGAATCCTTGTTGAATACCCTTCGGGACCACTGCCTTTTAGAACGCTCTAATCACTCCCTACCCCCTGGTGTAATAGAACAGGGGGGCTCTTGGTACAAAGACTCAAAATTATATGTACCCAAAGCACTCCGAAAAGACGTTTTGCACTTAGCTCATGGAGTAAAAACAGCTGGACACTTTGGATTCCTAAAGACTCTCCACTTATTGCGCAGACAATTTTGGTGGGGGGGAATGCGGTCCGATGTTGATTCTTTTATTCGCAGCTGTCCTGTTTGCGCCACAATGAAACGATCACAGGGCAAACCCCCAGGTCTACTGCAACCTCTGGAAATACCCAACAGACCATGGGAAGTGATTGCTATGGACTTTATGACTGATCTCCCTCTCAGCGGGGGAAAAACTGTCTTATGGGTTGTTACTGATTTGTTTTCCAAACAAATCCATTTAGTTCCATGCGCAGGGATCCCCTCTGCTCAAAAATTGGCCCGCCTCTTCGTGACACATATCTTCAGGTTACATTCGTTTCCGCGCAAAATAATCTGTGACCGCGGCAGTGGTTTTGTTTCTAAGTTTTGGAAAGCATTTCTCAAGTTGGTGGGGGTAGAACAAGGATTGTCTACTGCATACCATCCTCAAACAGATGGTCAAACTGAACGTGTTAATGCTGTACTTGAATGTTATTTACGCTGTTATGTCAACTACCACCAAGATAACTGGGTGGAACTATTACCTTTTGCAGAATATGCCTACAATAATGCTGTACATCAATCTACAGGTTTTAGCCCATTCTATGCAGTGTATGGACAGGATTTCGGTCCTGTTACTCCCGGAAATAATGGGGAGGGGGAGGGAGACCCTGACGTTGCCTCCTGGGCACACACCCTCCGTACCACCTGGCCCTGGCTCGTTAGCAATCTCGATCGAGCCAAGCGCAAATACAAAGCACAAGCCGACAAACATCGTTCCCCCGGGGGTGACCTGCGAGTGGGTAGAATGGTCTACCTTTCCACTAAAAATCTACGTTCCACCCGTCCGTGCCCTAAACTCAATGCTAAATTCATTGGCCCATTCCCCATCACACGGATCATAAATCCGGTCACAGTGGAGCTAGCTCTCCCCAAAACCCTGAGGCGTGTGCATCCCGTTTTCCACATTAGCCTCCTGAAGCCCCATACTGCTTCTCCACAGTGGCATCCCGATCCGCCTCCCGAACAGCCCATTATGGTGGGGGGGGGAGGAGCACTTCGAGGTCTCCAAAATCCTTGACTCTCGTATTCACCATGGAAACCTACAGTACTTGGTCCGTTGGAAACACTTCCCCCCTGCCTACGACAAATGGGTTTGCGCACGAGATGTCTCCGCCCCCAAACTCATCAATACCTTTCACACTGCCTACCCGGCAAGACCAGCCCCCTTACAGACTGGGAGGGGGCCTTAAGGGGAGCAGGATGTCAGGCTGCTATCTCGGTTTCGGTATTGTTTCTGTGTCTGTGCTGTACTGTCTAGCCTCAAGGTCGACCACACATACCAAGGCCTGGGAATGCTACTCCTGGGAAAGTGTACTCTGTTTATGCGTTGCTGATGCTTTGTAATCTCCCGCCATTTACTGCTTTATATTATCGTTCAGCTAGTGAGACTCTCATAGCTGCCATAGTTCCCTGTATGCACTGTATTGCCTTTTTGACCAGTAAAAGCCATCTGCTTGGATTCTATATGACTCTGTGGTGATTTCTGGTTCGAAGGGTCAGGAGCTTACAGCACTCCCGACAGATGGATCTGCACTAACCCCTCAGACAGAGATACTCACTTGAAGAAGCTACAGCGAGCATTTTTGCAACTACAATACCTGCTGATATGGTAAAAATGATGATTAGAAAGGCCAGAATGATACCCAGGCACACCTTGCTACAAGACAAACCCAAAGAAAATGACAATAGAATACCGCTGGTGGTCACACACAGGCTCGCAACTCAAACCAGTCAAATGTATTATTATCAACCTACAACCAATACTGGATTGTGACACATCCCTCTTCAGAGAAGAGAATTTCTAATGTGAAGCAAAAGCCAGGCCGACAGTACCAAGTATTGGAAAATAACCGTCTCATGATGTGGCAATGGAAAAAGCATATTGTGACATCTGTCGCTTAGTAGCAAATGACATGAATATTCCTCTTCCAAACACATCAAGAGACAAGGATGCACATGAAACTTTTGTTCAAAATGGCTTCTCAAACTGGAAGAAGTCACTGTTTAGATTTCAGACCCATCAGAATTCTAACTTGCACCATGCAGCTGTCCAAGCTATAGCCTCTGTTAAAGCAGGAGTAAACGTGCAGAGCCCTGACCTGGATGGCCCAGGCTAGCCTGATCTCATCAGATTTCAGAAGCTAAGCAGGGTCAGCCCTGGTTATTATTTGGATGGGAGACCACCAAGGAATACCAGGGTTGCTGTGCAGAGGCAGACAATGGAAAACCACCTCTGTTTCTTGCCATGAAAACCCCAAAAGGGGTCGCCATAAGTCGGCTGCGACTTGAAGGCACTACGCACACACACACAAACATGAAGAGCAAGTTTTCAGAAGGCCAACAGAAGCAAATGCGAGATGCTAGAAAGGCACTGCTGACAATTTTAGCATCAGTAAGGTACCTTGCCTGTCAGGGCATTGCAATATGCAGCCATGATGAGGAAGAATCAAACCTGAAACAGCTCTTGCTGCTACGTGCTGCAGATGTTACACAGCTGAAATCATGGCTGAATCATACAAACTGCAAAAGGATTTCACCTACCTGTGAGAGATCCCCTCTCTCTGAGTTTACTTCTCCAAATCAAATGTTCAGACGTTGATAAAGAAACAAAGGATTTATTGAAGACATCAGGAGATGAGACAGGCACAGGTAGCAAGTTGCAAGTGAGGGGCTAATCGGGTTTACAGAATATATTGACTCCAGGGCACTGGGGCACTGGGGTTCACACTTATTGTTATGGGAAGTTACAAGCTTGGCATAATACAAAACATCAGACGAGTCCCAGGAAGTCTGGTGAAGCTATCACACTTCCAAGGCCGCATCGGCCTGAGGGAGTACTGACAGGAAGAACAGCGGGGGGGAAGATACTTGGGGCAATCAGGCCTGGCGCCTGAGACCGGAAGGTGTGAACTGCTTTTACGAGTTCACTGATAAGCAGGTGATGGGAAGCAGAGACACATAGACAGAGACCCTCACATTCTGCCCCCCTTAAGGCCCCCCTCCGGGGTCCTCGAGAGGGCGAGGCTTATCGGGATAAGCGAGGTGGAATTCTCGGACCAAGCGAGGGGCCGCCATGTGGGGTGCGGCCACCCACTCGTCGTGAGCGGACCCAAGGTTTTTCCAACGAACAAAGTAAAACAGTTTCCCTTTCTTCCATTTGGAATCTAAAACCTTGGATATTTCCAGATGGGTATCCCCTCCTACCACAGTAGGAATCTCCTGTTCGGGAGGGGGGTGAAACTGGGGAGCTGCCACATAAGGTTTGAGGAGACTTATATGAAAGACGGGATGGACTCCCTTGAGGGTCTTTGGGAGTTCCAGTTCCACGGTAACCTCGTTGATTACTCTGGTAATGGGGAAAGGTCCCACATAACGGTCGCTCAGTTTTTTGCAGGGACGAAGAGAGCGGAGGTTTTTGGTGGACAGATAGACTTGCTCCCCCACCTTCAGTTCCCATCCCGGAGACCGGTGTTTGTCTGCCTGTTCCTTGTACTTGCTTTTTGCCTTCTCAAGATTTTTGGGCAGCCATGGCCAGGTAGATTTAACTACCTGAATCCACTCCTGAAGATCAGGGGTGGCTTGGAGCTCTGGCGTGACGGGGGCGGAACCGAAAGGACCGAATTCCGTCCCGTATATTACTTGGAAGGGACTAAAGCCGGTAGAGGAATGAGGCGCATTGTTGTACGCATATTCGGCGAATGGCAGCAGGTCGACCCAGTCGTCCTGGTGGAAATTTACATAGCAACGCAAATAACATTCTACCACCGCGTTTACTCGTTCCGTTTGACCATCCGTTTGGGGGTGATAGGCGGAAGACAGGCCCTGTTCCTCCACCCCCATGAGCTTTAGGAAGGCTCGCCAGAATTTGGCAACAAACTGGACCCCCCGGTCGGAGAGGACCTTCCTCGGGATCGAGTGTAGCCTGAGGACATGTGTGACAAATAGTTTAGCCAAGCCCTGGGCTGAAGGAAGACCTGCACATGGAACGAAATGGACCTGTTTGGAAAAAAGGTCCGTGATTACCCAGAGAACCGTTTTTCCCCGACTAGGAGGTAGGTCGGTGATAAAATCCATGGCTATGACTTCCCAGGGACGGGAGGGGTTCTCAAGCGGTTTGAGAAGCCCTGGGGGTTTTCCCATCCGTTTTTTAGCTGTGGCGCAAGTGGGGCAGCTGCGCACATACAGCTCCACATCAGCTCTCATACCGGGCCACCAGAACTGCCTCCGTACCAGGTGAAGCGTTTTTATGAAACCAAAATGACCCGCCAACCTGGCACCATGTACAAGTCCCAATACCTCTTTGCGAAGGGAGGATGGGACATATAGTTTTCCCCCTTGCACCCACCAAGTGTTGGTTCGTTCCAAGCCAGTGGGGAGGAGATGGTGCTCCTCCTCCTGTAAGGAAGCGTCCCGGAGCCGCTGTTGGAAGGCTTCCGGGATACCTTTGAGCGTAGGGGGGGTCTCTGGTCGATGGGCTTGGGACCGGGTAGTGACGGCTAAGCTAGGGACCTCCCCACGCTGCTCGGGAGTGAACAGGGAGTCAACAGGGCGATCGAAATCGTTGCGATACTGGGGAAGTCGTGACAAAGCGTCGGCTAGGGCATTTTCCTTGCCAGGGACATGTTTGAGAGTGAACCGGAACTTAGCGAAAAATTGGGCCCACCGAATTTGTTTGGCGTTGAGCTTTCTAGCTCCCTTGAGAGCCTCAAGATTCTTGTGGTCGGTACACACTTCAAACGGCAGTTCGGCACCTTCTAAGAAGTGTCTCCATATGGTGAGGGCATGTTTGACCGCCGCCGCCTCCTTCTCCCAAATAGCCCAGTTGATTTCGGACTGGGAAAACTTTTTGGAGAAGTAGGCGCATGGTCTCAACCGCCCCCCTTCATCCCTCTGCAATAGGGCCCCGCCCATGGCCACATCCGAGGCATCCACTTGCACCACGAAAGGCTTGGTGCAATCTGGGTGAGCCAAAACGGGTTCGGATGAAAAAAGCAGCTTTAAACGTTCAAAAGCTTGCTGGCACTGGGGGGACCATTGCAAACGGGCTGAGGGTAGCGCGGCGCTAGCCCCCTTGTCCTTGGTACGCAACAGGGCAGTAAGGGGAAGCTCAACCTGGGCAAAGTTAGGAATGAAGTTCCGGTAAAAGTTGGCGAACCCCAAAAACTGCTGAAGCTGGCGGCGAGTAGTGGGGGGTTCCCAATCCCGCACCGCTTGGACCTTTGCGGGGTCCATTTCTAACCCTTGGTGGGAAATCACGTACCCAAGAAAAGTAATGGAAGGTTGGTGGAACTCACATTTGGACACCTTAGCATACAGTTTGTGCTCCCGCAGCCGCTGGAGCACTTCTCGCACTAGACGCACATGTTCTTCCATGGTTTCAGAGTAAATAAGGATGTCATCGAGAAATACCACCACCCCCCGAAACAGTAAATCATGCAAAACCTCATTAATTAATTGCATAAACACACTGAGAGCCCCCGAAAGTCCGAACGGCATGACTAGGTACTCAAACATTCCAAAACAGCTGGAAAAGGCTGTTTTGAATTCGTCTCCTTCTTTAATGCGAATGCGGTGGTATGCTTCCACTAAGTCCAGTTTGGTGAAGATTCGGCCCTCCTTTAATTGTGCTAGAAGGTCGGGAATAAGAGGGAGAGGGTAAGCGTTAGACTGGGTAACGGCGTTTAGCCTACGAAAGTCAATACACAGTCTTAAATCTCCCGTCTTTTTCTTCACAAAGAAGGCCGGGGCCGAATAAGGAGCCTTGGACGGGCGTATGAAACCTCTCGCCAAGTTGGCATCCAGATAGTCCCGTAACACCGCCTTTTCACTAGGGCTCATGGGGTAGACCTTCCCCTTAGACAGTTTGCCTTCCCCCACTATTTCGATGGCACAGTCCGTTTCTCTGTGGGGGGGTAACTCGTCACATTCCCTAACATCAAAGACGTCCGCAAACTGCGAGTATTCGGTGGGCAGTTGAGGAGGAACGGTGGCAGGGGGGGGAAACCCTACTACCGCAGCGGCCGGAGTCCGGACAACCCGTTCCTTATCATGTAACCCACAGGGGTTTTCGGGAAACGAGAGCACCCGTTTAACCCAGTCGATGGAAGGGTTGTGTCCCCGTAGCCAGTTCATCCCTAACACCACAGGGGTTACAATAGGGGCAATGGTAAAATACAAGCGCTCCCAATGTTCTCCCACGGACATAATCACGGCTGCCGTTCTGTGGGTCACCGGGCCCCGTTTAAAATCACTCCCGTCCATTTGGGAAAAGCGGAGGGGTCCCGGAAGGCGCTTGCGCCGGACCCCCAGTTTCTTGGCAGTTTCCTCGCTAATCATGGTGCGGGCACACCCCGAGTCAACCAAGGCGGGGAATTCAAAACTGGGACCCCCTTTCGGTAGAGATAGGTGAACACGCACATACACATTGTCCTCTTGGGCGCTTACCATCGGTGGAGCTCCTTGCACAACGACAGGGGCGGTCTGCTGCGGAGCCCCCTCTACAGCAGACCGACGGCGTTTTTTGCCGGCTGTTCCCACTCCTCCTCCTCGCTGGAAGAGGGGGAAGGAGTGGTGGCGGTCGGGGACCCGTCCGAATCAAAAGTAATATTTGTAATCCGGGACCCCGTTGGGCCGGTCGAAGTGGAGGCCCCGTCCTGGGGGCGCGCATGGAGAGCGGAGGGTGCGCCGGAACGTCGGCCCGGTGGTCCGCTCCTGCGGCGGGGCTGGTCCTCGGCAGCCGCCTTCTGCGGTTCGGTCAGGGCTTGGCGTGGGGGGTTGGGACGGCCCGCACGAGAGGGGCATTGCGACGCAAAGTGTCCCTTACCTCCGCAGGTCAGGCAGACACCGGTCTCAAATCGCTTGCGGCGTTCAGCGGCTGAGGGACCCCCGCTGCCCCCCAGTCGGAAGTCTCGGCCCCGGTCGCTTCGGGGTCTTGGGTCTCGCCCGATGCGTTGTTTGGACAAAGTCAGGAGTTGTTTGCGATTCTCTATGTCGGCAGCGTGACGAACCCAACCTTCCACGTCCGGGGGGTTCCCTTGCATGAAGGCCCAATGTTGGAGGTCTGGGTTGAGGCCCTCCCTGAAACACTGTACCAAAGTGGCTTCACTCCAGTCTAGGATTCGGCTGGCCAGTGACTGGAACTCACTTGCATACTGCGCCACCGACTTGGTCCCTTGGCGCAGTTGCATCAGGGAGGCTTTAGCCCGCTCACCCAGAGTCGGGTCCTCAAAGCGGTTGTGGAGTGCTACCATAAACTCGTCCAGTGTTCGCAGCACCGGCGAGCGGAGTTCATACTGCAACACCATCCAGGCGGCCGCCTCCCCTTGCAGTAAGGAAGCCACGTACTGCACTCGGGACTCCTCGGAAGTGAAGGTTCGGCCCTGTTCTCGCATAAAAATGTCCACTTGGACCATGAAAAAGGTCAACTGGTCCCCTGAACCGTCAAACGTGACTTTCAGGTCCCGACGGGACGGGAGGCTAGGAGGCGCGGGAGGGGCTGCCGGTGCTCCGTCCGGGAGGTTGCCGGCAGGCGGTTGCACTTTCAGCGCGTCCAGGGCCGCTGCCATTTCACCCATCACACGCTGCATGGTCTCCATCTGCTCCTGCATAGCTTGGCGATCCTCCTGCCACTGCTTGCGTTCCTCTTCCATCAGGGCCTCCTTGCGCGCCGGGTCCCCTTCAAGCCTCGTGCTGGGGAAGGCCAAACGGCGATCCTTCGCCGCGGTTCGGGAGAGAGACCAACCCTTGGGGGAGTCCAGCCAATTGTTAAAAAGTCCTCGGGGACGTCCGTCCCGGCCTTGGTCGGGGATGGGATCCCTAGGCTTCTTTGGCTTGGCACCCTCCTCCTTGGGGTCCGGTTTCTCCGGCACCACCGGTTCGTCAGGGGTAGTAGGGGTGTTTTCCTCGTCGCCTGGCATTCTGTCCCAAAAGGTACAGCAGCAGTTCGAGAGGCAAAGACTTGCAACTTAATGTGAGAGATCCCCTCTCTCTGAGTTTACTTCTCCAAATCAAATGTTCAGACGTTGATAAAGAAACAAAGGATTTATTGAAGACATCAGGAGATGAGACAGGCACAGGTAGCAAGTTGCAAGTGAGGGGCTAATCGGGTTTACAGAATATATTGACTCCAGGGCACTGGGGCACTGGGGTTCACACTTATTGTTATGGGAAGTTACAAGCTTGGCATAATACAAAACATCAGACGAGTCCCAGGAAGTCTGGTGAAGCTATCACACTTCCAAGGCCGCATCGGCCTGAGGGAGTACTGACAGGAAGAACAGCGGGGGGGAAGATACTTGGGGCAATCAGGCCTGGCGCCTGAGACCGGAAGGTGTGAACTGCTTTTACGAGTTCACTGATAAGCAGGTGATGGGAAGCAGAGACACATAGACAGAGACCCTCACACTACCATTGTGACTGAAATGCTTCAGATCATGGCTCACAGTGCTCTACGTACACTAGTGAGAGAGATTAAAGCAGCTGTTTATTACAATATAATTGTTGATGAGACCACAGATTTGACCACACAAGAACAGGTTTCATTTTGCTTCTGCATTGCTACAGAGGATATGTTTGTGGAGGAATTCTTTTTTGGATTTTATGAAACTGAATCCACCACTGCTAAAATTCTCTTTTCTCTTTTGAAAGATGTACTCCGCCTCTTTGATCTTTCTCTTGACAGATGTCATGGCCAATGCTATGATGGATGTTGTTGGACATCTTAGTGGAGTACAGGCTCTTGTAAAGAATGAGGAGCCAAGAGCACTATATGTTCATTGTTTTGCACATGTTGTGAACTTAGTGGTACATGATATGTCACAAAAAGTTACTATGTGTAGAAATTTCCTGAGTGAGTTACCTGAGATGATCACCTTTGTGAAAAATTCACCAAAATGTCTTGCTTTGTTTAAACACTTTCAACAGGCAGAGAACATAAATCTGAGACACGTTTGCCTCACTAGGTGAACAGTTAGAGCAGCTTCCTTACAGTGAGTGGCTTCAAATTATAGGGAGTTACTTCAGTTCTTTGAGAATGTATCATAAGAAAAGAACATAAGAAAAGCCCTGCTGGATCAGATTGAGACTCATCAAGTCCAGCAGTCTGTTCACACAGAGGCCAACCAGGTGCCTCTAGGAAGCCCACAAACAAGACGACTGCAGCCGCATTCTCCTGCCTGTGTTCCACAGCACCTAATATAATAAGCATGCTCCTCTGGTACTGGAGAGAACAGGTGTGCATCATGCCTAGTATTCATTTTGACTAGTAGCCGTGGATAGCCCATGAACATGACCACTCCCCTCTTAAAGTTTTCCAAGTTGGCAGCCATCACCACATCCTGGGGCAGGGAGTTCCACAATTTAACTATGTGTTGTGTGAAGAAATACTTCCCTTTATCTGTTTTGAATCTCTCACCCTTCAACTTCAACAGATGACCCCGCATTCTAGTATTACAAGAAAGGGGGAAAAGCTTCTCCCTGTCTACTCTCTTCATATCATGCATAACTTTATATACTCCTTTAACCACCTTTCCAAGCTTAACAGCCCTAAGAGTTTTAACTGCTCCTCATAGGACAGTTGCTCCAGCCACCTGATCATTTTGGTTGCTCTTTTCTGCACCTTCTTAAGCTCTGCAATATTCTTTTTGAGGTGTGGTGACCAGAACTGTATACAGTATTCTAGGTGTGGTCTCACCATAGATTTGTACAGAATTGGCAGAAAGGGCAGAATTGTAGCAGCAGTTCAAATTTCAATACCTTTATTGGCATACCAGTAGCAGCAGTTTTATTCTCTATTCCTTGTCTAATTATGGCCAGCATGGAATCTTCTGAGGAGAGAGGAGATCCTGGGGCAAAAGCAGATGGATATGCACAAAGCTTGTGGAGATTTGTTACTTACTTCATGCTACAGTTACTGCTGCTTGTGTTTGGTTGTTTGGACACATTAAACAAAGCTCTTCAAAAAAGCAATCTACAGTTCCATCAAGCAGAGCTTCTCCTTGCTTTGCAAAGGAGAGTACAAAGCAACTGCTGAACAACTTTGAACAATTCTGGACTGGTCACAGACAGTCATGACAGTAAAAGACTTAGATTTAGAGAGTCCTACTGTTCCTAGGTGCAGATGCCAGGCGTGGTCCTCCCCAGTTTCAATCTCCTAAGGATTTCTACAGGAAAATCTTTTATGAAATCATTGATAATATCTACAGCAGTTTACGCAATCACATTTCCTCAGATGTGTCCCAACACATGAGCAAAATTGAATAGTATGCCATAGGAGAGGATGATATTCTAAATTTTTGCAAAACTGACTTGGATGCTGCCTGACTACAGCTTCATCGGGATATTGCAAGGGAGAGGAAAGTCAAACTTTTAGCTGTTTGTGATGTGATTGATCTATTCAGTGGCGAACAGGGAACATGTCTGCAACAGCTACTACCAGAATTAGCTAAACTTATCAGAATAGCCCTTACTATACCTTTTTCCTCCTGCACCTCAGAAAGGTCATTCTCATGTCTTTATAGAATAAAGACCTTTTCTATGGTCAAGCATGAGATAGGCAAGGCTCAAGCACATGGCTATTCTTCATGAACATAAACAGCTCTCAGGAAACTGATCTCAATTTACAACTAATGAGTTCATTCAAAGAACATCAATTAGAACAAACACATTCAGTGTCATAGAATCATAGAGTTGGAAGGGACCACCAGGATCATCTAGTCCAACCCCCTGCCCAATGCAGGAAATTCAAAACTACCTCCACCCCCAAAGACCCCAGTGACCCCTACTCCATGCCCTGAAGATGGCAAAAAATCCCTCCAGTATCCCTGGCATATCTGGCCTGGAAAAGATTCTGAAGTGTAAGGATGTGTCACTGGCCACCAAGATTAAGTTAATTCATGCCATCGTATTCCCTATTACTATGTATGGGTGTGAAAGTTGGACATTGAAGAATGTTGATAGGAAGAAAGTAGATTCCTTTGAAATGTGGTGTTGGAGGAGAGTGTTATGGATACCGTGGACTGCCAAAAAAACAAATCAGTGGGTTATAGATCAAATCAAGCCTGAACTGACCCTAGAAGCTAAAATGTTTAAACTGATGCTGTCATACTTTGGTCACATTATGAGTAGCTGGGAAAGACAGTCATGCTAGGAAAAGTGGAGGGCAGCAGGAAAAGAGGAAGACCCAACAAGAGATGGATGGACTCAATAAAGGAAGCCACAGCCTTCAGTTTTCAAGATCGAAGCAAGGCTGTCAAAGATAGGACATTTTGGAGGACATTGATTCATAGGGTCGCCATGGGTCAGAAGCGACTTGAAGGCTCTTAACACACACATCTGGCCTGGAGAAAACTTGCTTCCTGACCCCAAAGTGGCGATTGGCACTACCCTGGGCATGCAAGAAAGGGCCATGAGAGCCAAACATTGATGCAAACCTTCCTGCCCTCCCCTAAGGTCATAGAATCAGCATTGCTGACAGATGGCCATCTAGTCTCTACTTAAAAACCTCAAAAGAAGGAGGCTTAAGTAAAGGTTACATCTTAACAAGTGGGTTGTAAGTAGATGAAGCAATCTGTTTAGGTTTGCCTCTAATCATACCAGCACTTGGGGTCGGGAGGTGAAAGGAAATTGGGAAGGATAGGTTGCATATGACAGGAGATAATGCTTATGGGGCAGCAGGAGGAGGTAATAGGGGATTAAGATAATGTTTTATTTTACAGTAATTTTAAACATGTAAATAAACAGTCTGCATTGTTAATTAAAAGTTAAAGTTTTATTTCAGCTGTCTGAAGATCATTTGTTGAAGCCCCCCTAAATTTCTGGGAAGCCCCCTAAATTTCTGGGAAGCCCCTCCCTAAATCCCCCATGGCCCTTCCTCCATAGATAGTGGCAATGAAGGCTCTGTGATGTCACTGGCTCCTCCCTATGATGTCATAGGGATGCCTCTGGCCCAGCCCCAGCCCCCTTGGGAAATTGGAAAGTCTGTGCCCCTGCCTCAACGCACTCTTTCAGAAGCATGTCTGAACTGGCCCTTTCCTCTTACTAGGGTTGCCAACCGCCAGGTACTAGTTAGAGATCTCCCACTATTTCAACTGATCTCCAGCCCATGGAAATCAGTTCCCCTGGAGAAAATGGCTGCTTTGGCAATTGGACTCTATGGCATTGAGGTCCCTCCCCTCCACAAACCCTGCCCTCGTCAGGCTGTGCCTCAGAAACCTACCGTTGGTGACAAAGAGGGACCTAGCAACCCTAGATGGTGGTGATCTGCAGTGTCAGACTAGAATATGGGAGGCCCAGGTTCGAATCCCCACTCTGCCATGGACGTTTGCTGGGTCATTATCTTGGGCTAGTCACAAACTCTCAACCTAACGTACCTCACTGGGTTGTTGTGAGGATCAATTAGTGAAAGGGAGAATGTTGTAAAGCCACTTTAAGTCCATGTTGGGTAGAAAGTGGTATATAAACGAAGTAAGTAAATAAACATGACCTAAAACCAGGGTTTAAATTCCCACATGCCACAATTACATTAGCATTCTGAAGAAATCTTTCCACAGGAAATTTTAAGATCTTTCTGCTACCCTGTGAAACTGTTATTATAATTGAACAAGTGGATAAACATCAGGGTACAACTGAGCAGGGCTTGAACAACTGAGCCGTGCATTTGCTTGGACAAACATTCACATCTGAAATTGCACCTCTGAGAACACTTTAAGAAGGGCCTGTTTCCATTTCAGCTGCCAGTAATTCAGCTTATTAGTTTATTTAAAACTGAACATTTAGTGATTTACTTTAAAGTGAATCTATTAAGTTAATATTGTTCCAATCAAAGCCAACAGATACTTTTATGAACAGTCTGAAGCTGAAATCCATCAATAAAGTTTCACTTCCTCAAATTCGCTCATGTCCCAACTGGAGTCTTGGAGTTTGGCATTAATTTCAGCAGAATCTCTATTGTTTGATGATGACTGCAAGTCTGATAACAGTCAGCCAACTCAAAACTGTGCGGGTGGGGTGGGGGGTGGGGTGGGGTCTGCGACTGGAATGACAAGGAACTGTGCTTAAAAAATAGAAAATGAAACTGTAGCCCTTCAGGCTACAATTATCTTGTGACAGGAAAGGTACACTGCTCACATTTTCCAGCTGTACAACCCCATTGCCTCATCTGCAAAATGGTTTGGGAGCTCCAAAAAATGTGCATTAAAAATCTGTGTGTGGTCTATGGAATCACCTGAGATGTTGAGCATCTTGGGGGGAGATGGTGGAGAGAGAAGGAGATGGTGGGGTGGGGGAATGAAGTTGTCACAGACTCTGACCTTTGTCTTGAACTTTGACCTATGAACCCTATAGAACAGATGGATTTGAAGAATTTCCCTATTTGGAATCACTGAGTTCCTAGTGGAATCCTTTGTAAGTCATATAAAAACCATGTAGAGGCTTGTCTCCTCTTTGCTAGGCAAGGCTAGGCAAAGGAGCAAAAGTAGCCTTTTATTCTATTCAAGAAAATGGCCTGTGGGACTTCCGGGTCAGGGGGGAAACGCCGCGGCAGCACGATTGATCGCGCTTCTGGCTCAAAGTGGCCAGGGGGGCAGGGAATCTGCCCCCCCCAACATCTGGCAAGCAGCACCCCTTGTTGAAGAGGGGATGCTGAGTGAGGCGCCAGTGAGCTCCCCGTCCTAGAAGCAGCCGTTGCCTCAGAAGCGGCGACGATCGCTCGGATAGGTGATCTGAGAAGTGGACGCCATTACAGCTCCAGGCAGCCTGGAAGAGCAGCGGGGAGACCCTGATCTTCACAAAACAAGGGTTTTTCCCCCCTACAACTTATGTGTTATTGAATATCAACTTCACTGAGGTGTCTGACAGTACGTGAATGAATAAAAAGCATTCTGGATTTCATCTAAAACCCATTAACAGAATCAAATCAAAACTTGGCTTTTTGCCAGCTGTGGCGCACTTGAAAATCAGTCTTGCCAGCTAAGCTAACTGTTTTAAAAGAAGTCTAATTAAAAACTTTGTGGTGAATAAAAGCTGGCAAATGATAACTGATTGAAGAAACAGATGTGCTAATGTACTCTCTCAGGTCTGAGTTTTGAATCAAGTCAAAGATCCAGTATTAAATGTGATTTTTAAACTGATGATTTAAACAACAACTACCACCACCCCCTCCTTTCTGGATTACAAACTACAGCCATCCTAAACTTCTTTGGGAATGGGAGATAAAGACAAGAAAGACACAGAGAAACACCCCAAAGGACTCATTAAAGATCCTAAACAGCTCCAGATTCAGCAAACCTCATTACCCCAGAGAAGAGCCTCTGCTACCAATATAACTGTTTCACCAGCCACTTCACCTGTTCAGACAGGGACATCTGTGACTGCAAGGATGGCACTCAAAAAACCTGATGTTACCCTGAACTCTCTACATGAGCTGATGACTAAAACATTCCAGGAGGTGACATCAGTGAAACAGGAGGTGACATCAGTGAAACAGGAGGTGGAATCAGTAAAACAAGAACTGACTCAAAATACAGTGGCTGTTGGACAAAATACAGCTGCCATTTCTGCTTTGAAAGATTCTATTTCATCTTTGACAGTGAGACAAGACAAGTTAGAGGCAAAACTCCAGAAACACTCAAAAGACAATAAGGAAACAAGAAAACGAGTTGATGTTTTGGAACTGTCAATGGAAGCAAGTCAAGAGAGAGAAGAAAAACGTGATGACCATACAGCAATGTTAGAATTAAAAATAAAGGAGAGTTGTATTCGCATACGCGGTCTTAAAGAGAAATTGGAGGGGAAAGACTTAAAAAACTACTTGAAGTTGCTGTTGGCTAATTTTCTTTAGGAAGATGAAGCAATTGTGGATGGAATGATTATAACAGCCTACAGAATCAACTCTGCTTATGCAACAAAAAATAAAGTCCCAAGGGATTGCCTGGTTCAATTTTTTCCCAGAAGTCATTGGGATCTGATCTTGAATAAGCACTATTTGAATCCACTCACAATAGAGGCTAATGAAGGCTAATGAAGGAGATTCCTGGAAGACTACTGAGGAAAAGAAAGGACTTTGCAGAGATTGTGGAACAGCTGAGATTTAATGGAATTCAACACAGATGAGAATTTCCACAAGGTATTTCTTTTCTCTTCAAAGCAAAAAGATTCAAGATTAAAGACACTGTTAAAGCTGAACAATTTTTAAGAAGATATGAAGGAGATCTTTCCAAACCAACACGTCAACCACCTAAAGATCTCGCTGGAAAGGATCTTTCCGAAGAAGAAAAGGCGGCAGAAGCAAGTGGGGGGCCAAAACTACCAACGTCAGAGGAGGACTCTCAATCAGAAGATGGCTGAATTATTAAAAAAATGAAATGAAACTAAGAGGAGCTATGGGGGGAGGGAGGGAAGGTTAAAATTTGAAAAAAGTTTAAGAATGGGGTTGATTGAACGTTAAAATGTTACAAATATTGTCATGGAATGTTAACGGTTTGAATTCTCCAAATAAGAGGAAAATATTTTATCACTTGCAAAAGTCTAAGGCTAATGTGTTTTGTCTACAGGAAACTCATATTTTAACAAAGGATATCATAAGATTGGAGCAAGCAAAACTGGGTAAACTATTTACATCATGCAATGAAAAGAAAAACATTAATGGAATAGCTATGTATGTTCCTTTATTAGAACCTAAGATTTTATATAAAGATAAAGATGGGAGGATCCTGTTGATAGAAATTGTAAGTGGTTTTCAAAAAATATTTTTAGTTGGCATCTATGCACCTAACACAAATCAAAAAATATTTTATAATAATTTGGCATTGATATTAGCTGAATATGCAAATGAAAAAATGATTTGGATGGGAGATTTTAATGGAGTGATGGAACCAAGGTTGGATAGATCTGCAAAATAGAAAAAGGGTAATCGTGAGGGTAAACTACCAGGTATTTTTAATCTACCAGGTATTTTTAATCATCTTACAGAACAGTGGGAAATGTTTGATATATGGAGATTGGTAAATGGTAACAAAAAGGGATACACTTTTTATTCATCCAGACATCTTTCACACTCAAGAATTGATATGTTCTGGATCTCTAAAGGTATTACAAGTTTGTCTGATAATCCTGAAATTTTACCCAAGGTATTATCTGATCACAATGTGATTTCAATGAGAATTAATATTGGGAATAAGAGAAATAAACCTTGGTCTATAAATTAATATTTATTGAAAAATAAGAAAATAGTAGATAAGCTAAAAATAGATATACAGAATTATTTTTCCGAGAATGAAGATAAAGGAATTTCAGATGAAACAGTATGGGATGCCGATAAAGCAGTAGTTAGGGGACTTCTAATACAACAAAACTCAAGATGGTTTAGAGAGAGGGACATGCAAAAGAAGAAGATTTTAGAGGAAATTAGACAAGGTGTAAGCACTTGCCCCGTGACAATCCCATAAACAACATCCACAGATGAATAGTCCAAAAGAGAGTTGATTTAATGGAAAATCTACAGGTTAACAGCAGCTGATATTCAAGATGGCACTAATGAGAACTAAGAGCATGGTACAGGGTATATATGAAATCAAAAGCAGAGGATGCCATGAGAACCACCCTCCCCTTGAGATAAGATTCACACAGAGTCCAGAGTCAAACACAAGTTGGCAGTTGCTACAGTTGACCTTGGCCAGCACCTGCAGTAAGCATAAACATCTTCGGTCAGACCTCGCCTGGCATTTCCTGTACAGGCTAGGTCTGACATTCTGCCCCCCCAAAGGCCCCCCCTACCACTACTCATGCGCTGGCTTGTGCGGGTAGGCAGCATGGAATTCACGGACCAGATGGGGGGCGGAAACATCGCGTGAACGCACCCACTCATCTTGAGCAGAACTGAAGTGCTTCCAATGAACCAGATATTGGAGGGACCCACGATGGATACGCGAGTCCAAGATTTTGGCAACCTTAAAATGCTCCCCCCCCACACCATCACAGGCACTTCGGGCGGTGGTTCGGGATGCCATTCTGAGGAGGGAGCATGCGGTTTTAACAGACTGACATGGAACACGGGATGGATTCTCTTTAATGACTTTGGGAGAAAGAGCTCCACAGTGACCGGGTTGATAACGCGGGGAATGGACCCACAAACATGGCACTGAGTTTGCCACATGGGCGTGTTGACCGTAGGTTTTTGGTGGACAGATAAACCGCATCCCCCACGTCGTATTCTTTACCTGGCGACCGGTGTTTATTAGCCTGAGCTTTATACTTGCGTTTGGCGTGTTCCAGATTTTTCATTAACCATGGCCAGGTTGTTTGAATCGTATGCACCCAGGTAGCCACATCTCCACCTCCCTCCTCCCCAGATAAGTCAACAGAGCCAATGGGGCCAAAGTCCTGTCCTTACACAGCCTGAAAAGGGCTAAATCCAGTGGACTGGTGCACAGTATTATTGTAGGCATACTCAGCAAAAGGCAACAGTTCTACCCAATCATCTTGGTGGTAACTGACATAACAACGTAAGTAGCATTCTAACACAGCATTCACCCATTCTGTTTGGCCGTCAGTTTGGGGATGGAAGGCGGTTGACAGTCCTTGTTCTACCCCAACTAACTTTAAGAAAGCTTTCCAGAACTTAGCCACAAAACTGCTTCCGTGGTCGCTGACCACCTTGCGCGGAAATCCACGTAGGCGGAAGATGTGCATCACAAAAAGGCGGGCTAGTTTTGGGGTGGAAGGAATATCTGTGCAAGGTACCAGATGCACCTGTTTCGAGAACAGGTCCGTGATTACCCAGAGTACCACTTTACCCTCACTGAGGGGTAGATCGGTCATAAAGTCCATTGCGATTACCTCCCAGGGTCTAGTGGGGGTTTCTAAAGGCTGTAACAGTCCGGGCGGCTTGCCTTGGGGTTTTTGGCAGCGGCACACACTGGGCAACTACGGATGAATGAATCCACATAAGTTCGCATGCCTGCCCACCAAAATTGCCTCCTCAATAGATGTAAAGTTTTTAGAAATCCAAAGTGTCTCGCAGTTTTGGCTCTATGGACCAAACGCAGAACCTCCCTTTGCAGTCCCTTAGGCACATACAACTTAGAGTCTTTAAACCAATAACCCCCGTGTTCAATCAGAGATGTTGGCAGGGTGTTTGCAGAAATTCAGCTTGGCAACTGGAACGGAGGGATTCCTTAAAGGAATCGGTCAGTCCCTCCATGTCTGGCGCAGAGGGAACTGCATAAGCAGGCTTCATTGCAGGACGAGAAGTCGATGCTGAGGGGGGGAGTGGATGGCTGTACTCTGGGACTGGTATCTTGAGACTGCGTGGGGGGTGGAACCAGAGCCGGCGAAGGAGGCGTAGACGGCCCGACCAATGGGGTCGGGCTTAGGACTTCCCCCACCATGGAGACTGCGATGGGAGTCGGGCCTGCGACCAGGTTTGCACCGCCAAGGTGGGCAGTGAACTCCTCTGAGCTGGAGTGAAGAGGGACTCTGTGGGGCGTTCAATTTTGGTAGGGTATTGGGGCAGTCAGGATAAAACATTGGCCAGCAAGTTTTGCTTTCCTGGCACATATTTTAATACAAAGTGGAATTGAGCAAAGATGTCCGCCCATCGTACCTGTTTAGCGGACAGTTTGCAAGCCCCCATTAACACTTCCAGATTCCTGTGATCGCTCCACACTTCAAAAGGGACCTTAGAACCTTCTAAGAATTGTCTCCACACCGTGAGGGCATGCTTGACCACGGCTGCCTCTTTTTCCCAGATCGGCCAATTGAGCTGAGACTGCGTGAACTTTTTCGAGAAGTAAGCGCACGGATGTAGTTGGCCATCCCCCCTCGCTGTAGCAATGCACCCCCCATCGCTACGTCAGAAGCGTCTACCTGGACTACAAACATCTGTTCAGGATCTGGGTGTTTCAATACCGGTTCGGAGGTAAACAGTCGCTTGAGACTGTCAAAAGCCGTTTGGCATTGGGGGATCCAATTCACTTTAGCCGATGGTAGGACGGCTGCGCTCCCCTTTCCCTTAGTCTTAAGGAGGTCTGTGATGGGCAGCACAACTAGAGCAAAGTTGGGGAGGAACCCCCTGTAGAAATTTGCGAACCCAAGAAATCTTTGCACCTGTTTACGGGTTGAGGGTGGTTCCCAACTGGTTACGGCTTGTATCTTTTCTGGGTCCATAGTCAGTCCTTGATGTGAAATTATATAACTCAGAAAAGTCAATTGTTTTTGGTGGAATTCACATTTGGACACCTTAGCATAGAGTTGATTGTCTCTAAGACGTTGCAACACTTCCCTAACCAGGGCAATGTGCTCTTCCATGGTTTTAGAGTAAATAAGGATGTCATCTAAGTAAACCACCACTCCTTTATACAACAAGTCATATAGTATCTCGTTAATGAGTTGCATGAAGACCCCCGGAGCCCCCTTTAATCTGAAAGGCATCACCAAAAATTCAAACATCCCGAAACAACTGGAAAAGGCTGTGAGGGGTTCGTCCCCTTCTCTGACTCTGATTCTATAATAGGCTTCGACCAGGTCCAATTTAGTAAAAATGCATCCTTCTTTTAACTGCCCCAACAACAAAACAAAACACTGGTTCCCCAGTGCTTCCATAATGGCATGCAACGAGGTTTCCTGCAGCCTGGCGGGGGCCAGCAGGGCCTGAGCCAGGTCGAATGTGTCTGCCTCGCACACGCTGAGGAAGGTTGCGTGCTTGAGGTTGCCGTCCTTGATCGTGTTGGCCTCCAGGTAGAAAGCAAGCTGAATGGTGTAGCTCTCCCACTGCTCTGGAGTGGCCAGGTTGAATGCCTCCATGCTGCCTTGGCATGTCAGAGTGGGTTGCGTCACGTCTCCCTTTCGTGGTCTCCCCTGTGATTTCAGCTGGGTTAGCCGGGCTGCCTACAGCTGCTGTGGTGATTTCAGCAGGGATGAGCTGGGCTGCCTACCAGCTTCCGATTCCCACCTTCGTCGCCAATAATTTGTATGCGTGGGCAAGACCAGAGATGGCGTTCCAACAGCAACTGCTTTAATGGGTGAACAGGCAGAACTAGACAACTGCGCAACAACCCCTGCTTATATGCCCGGTCAGCCAGTCGGGGCCATGCCCCCCAAGTCGTTGATTGGGCGGCTGCAAACCCTTACACACAAGCGCAGGAGCCTGGAGAGGCGCCAAACTCAACATGTTTCCAGCTTCCCGCTGCATACACAACAGGGATCTAGAGCAACGAATCTGTCTGTGGTTCGCAAATATATTCTGGTTCTCTAGCCGAATTAATTTCAGGTGCACGTAAAAATGCTGGCATTTTGCCCCAAGAGACGGACCGCCGCCCCCCACCCCACCCCACCCCACCCCCGCGCTGCCTGCTGAGCCCTCCAAGTCTGACCCCTTTTCCCGCGGATGCTTGAACGGGTCCGCTGCGCGGTGATGGGCGCGGGAAAGAGGCGCGCGGCCTCGGGAGCCCCATCCCCAAAAGGCGGCGGCGGCGGCGGCGCTCCTTTGACAGCTCCGGCAGGCACGCCCCTTCGGGAGCCTCATCTGCATAGCGGCGCCCGCCGCAGCCAATGGGGAGCGGCGTGGGCGGGGTCTGCCGGGCGATTCCGGCCGCGGGGCGGGGGCGGGGGGTGTGCGCTGCCGCCCGGCCAGGTAAGGCCGGCCAGGTGAGGGGCGGGGCGCAGGCGGGGCGTCGCCGTGCCACCGCGCGGGCTGCCCGCCCACCTACCTGCCCGGGCACGGCGTGGCCTTTCCGAGAGGGGCGGCCGCGCCGTCCGGGTCTCGCCTTGCCTTGGCCGGGGGGGGGGGGGGGTTGGAGGCGGCGTCGGCGTCCCGGAGCCCCGGTCGCGGGGTGGGCGCGGTTGGGGGCGGGGGAGACCCCAGCGCCGCCCAGGCGGGCCGCCTGTGCCGCCCGGGCATGTTGGGGCTTGCCTGCTCTCCGGGGCGCCCCCTCCCTTGGCGGGCGAGGGGCCGGGCCGAGCGGGCGGGCGGCGGGGCGTCCTTGGTTTGCGCGCCTCTTCCCCGAGGCAGCTCCGGGGCCGGGGGCCCCCTCTCCTCCGGGTTCTCCTCCCAACAGCCCTGCCAGGTCGGCTCGGCTGCGAGAGAGCAAGCTGCCCCGGGCCGCGAAGAGCGGCAGCGAGAGGTGCGCGGGCTTGTCCCCGCCCGGCAGGGAGGAACCCGGCCGCCCCCCTCCCCGGCAGATGCAGGAGACGGGGGCCGGGTGCGCGGGGGGAGATGCCGAGGGCCGGGGGGGGCGGCCGGGGGGGGGCTGATCACGCCTCCTCTGGAAGAACAACCGAAAGAGGCGCCTGTCCGGTTGTCTGCGGTACGTACAACTCTCCCGAAAATGAAGCCAGGGGTCTCCAAATCGGCCCCCGGTTGGCCGTGGCAGTTGCAGGGCCCAGAAGGGAGGGGCTTTCTGGGACACAGGAGCACCAGACTGTCCCTCTGCTATTTGCAAGGAAGGCAACTGTTTACTCATGAGAAGCCTGGCAGGCACACGCAGCACAGGGATTGACAGCTGGAATCGTCTGCGCTGTTATAGAAAGCACTAGCTTGATCGGTGGTGTGAGGGGCAGAAGGAGCTTGCGGCTTCCCTCCCCTCCTGCTTTTGCCAGTGGAAAGGGGGGTGCTCCGTTTTCTGGCCCCACGCCCCCCTAGGAAGGACGCATGGAGCCTCAGAAAAGGGCAGACTCCTCCGCGCTGCCCTGTCCGCAGGTAAAAGCGGGGTGGGAGGGAATGCCGCAAGCTCTTTCTCCTCCCCCCACCCCAGCTCTGAGCGAACAAGTCCTTTTTAAAGTGATCAAAAAGGGCAAAAGTCCAGTAGCACCTTAAAGACTAACACAAATATTTTCTGGTAGGGTAGGAGCTTTCGTGAGCCACGTGGCTCACGAAAGCTCCTACCCTACCAGAAAATATTTGTGTTAGTCTTTAAGGTGCTACTGGACTCTTGCCCTTTTTGACTACTGCAAACAGACTAACACGGCGACCCACTGTGAATTTTTTTAAGTGAGTCCCCCAATATACGTGCATCAAGCCGTGCGCCCAGGATGTGTCAGGTGTGGCATCTAGTTATGGCCTTAGAAACCCAGGTTCAGATCCTCGCTCTGTCGTGGAAGGTTGCTAGGTGACCTTACGCCAGTCACACACTCAGCCTGAACTACCTCACAGGGTGGTTGTTGTGAGGCTAAAATGAAGTACAATTGGGAATGTTTACTCTGCAGAAGAGGAGGTTGAGGGGGGACAGGGTTGCTCTCTTGAAGTATTTGAAGGGCTGTCGCTTAAGAGGAGGGCAGGGAGCTGCTCCTGTTGGCAGCAGAGGACAGGACTCGCTATAATGGGTTTAAATGGGTTTATAACGGGTTTAAATTGAGGTCGGAAAGGTATATTAGGAAAATATTTTTTACAATAAGAGTTGTTTGACAGTGGAATCAGCTACCTAGGGAGGTGGTGAGCTCCCCCTTCCTGGCCGTCGTTAAGCAGAGGCAGGACAAGCACTTGTCAGGGATGCTCTAGGCTGACCCTGCATTGAGCAGGGGGTTGGACTAGATGGCCTCTATGGCCCTTTCAAACTCTATGATTCTATGACAGGAGAATGATGTGAGCTGCTTTGTGTCCATATCAGAGTGAAAGGGAGCACAGAGGGGAGCTATCAAAGCCTGTGTGGTGCAGTGGTTAGAGTGTTGGACTAGGATCTGGGAGACCCAGGTTCGAATCCCCACTGTGCCATGGTGTGCCCACGGTGCAGAGTTTTCTCAAGGTCAGTTCATGGTCATGCTTGATTGCCTGGTCACAAGTGAGGGTCAGAGGGAGGCTCTTATGTGAATTTGAGGACTTCCTAAGGACTAGGGTTGCCAGCCTCTAGGTGGTGGCTGGAGATCTCCCGCTATTACAACTGATCTCTAGGCGACAGCAATCAGTTCACCTGGAGAAAATCACGGTGGGTAGCTGTGTTAGTCTGTTTGTAGCAGTAGAAAAGAGTAACTCGTGTATGTGGCACAATTTGCATACATGCCACTCCCTGTTCTTGTCTCCAGTTATTGTCATTATACTAGGCTTTAAGTTTTTGTCTCGCTCCCCCATAGGATTTAGTTTAAAGTCCTTCTTAACAGGTTTGCAAGGCTCTCACCAAACACATTTTTTCCTACCCTTGTGAGGTGCAAACCATCTCCTGATAGAAGAGCTTCATCTTGAAAGCGTAAGCCATGGTCCAAAAATCCACACCTTTCCTGACGACACCATCTACACAGCCAGTCATTAATTTGCAGTATTCTTCTTTCCCTTCCTAAGCCACGATCTTCAACAGGAAGCACTGTTAGCATACCATAAGGTAGAAAATTCTGTTGCTCCAGATGGTCGGACCAGAACCGACGGGTTGAAATTAAATCAAAGGAGTTTCCATCTGGACATTAGGAAGAATTTTATAAAAGTTAGAGCGGTTCCTCAGTGAAACAGGCTTCCTTGGGAGGTGGTAAGCGCTCCTTCCCTGGAGATTTTTAAGAAGAGGTTAGCAATGCTGATTCTGCTGAATCTGTAACCTTAGGCAGATGATGAGAGGGAGGGCACCTTGGCCATCTTCTGAGCATGAAGTATGGGTCACTGGGGGGGGGGCGTTTGGGGGGTAGTTTGAATTTTCATGCATTATGCAGGGGGATGGACTAGATGACCCTGGTGGTCTCAACTCTATGATTTGATGGCCCAGGCTAGCCTGATCTCGTCTAAGCAGGGTCAGCCCTGGTTAGTATTTGGATGGTTAGCAAATACTAAGCAGGGTCAGCCCTGGTTAGTATTTGGATGGGGGACCACCAAGGAATACCAGGGTTGCTGTGCAGAGGAAGGCACTGGCAAACCACCTCTGTTAGTCTCTTGCCATGAAAACCCCCACAAGGGGTCACCATAAGTAGGCTGCAACTTGACAGCATTTCACACACACACATGAAAAGAGCAAGAATCCAGTAGCACCTTAAAGACTAATAAAATTTCTGGCAGGGTATGAGTTTTCATGATTCTCAAAAGCTCATACCCTGCCAGAAATTTTGTTAGTCTTTAAGGTGCTACTGAACTCTGGTTCTTTTCTACTGCTACAGACAGACTACCTATCATAATTAAGGTGTTCACAAAACACCACCTGGAATTATCTCTGATCCTGACAACTTATTTGTAGAGTTGTGTTATCATCCCCAAATTGTGCCTGAGGAGGGAAACTCAAAACTGAGAATAGGCTCTTGCTTAAGATCACCTAGTGAATTTTGGCTGTAGTGGGATTTGAACCAAGGACTTCACAGCTCAGACTTCTAGCCACTGCACTATACCAGTTCCCTCAGTGAGCTTCTTGTTCTTACAGGTATTGATAATGTTTTTACTCAGAAGCCACCATGAACAGAACTCTGGAGAGATGGTATAGAAATTCCCTAAATAAATTAATTTTGATTTGCTGCTACGAAGGCCAATGAGTGCTGCAACAGGAATGAGATCTGCCCCTCCTAGGGTTGCCAACTGCCAGGTAGTAGCAGGAGATCTCCTGCTAATTCAACTGATCTCCAGCTGATAGAGATCAGATCACCTGGAGAAAAATGGCCGCTTTGGCAATTGAACTCTATGGCATTGAAGTCCCTCCCCTCCCCAAACCTCGCCCTCTTCAGGCTCTGCCCCCAAAATCTCCCGCCGGTTGAGAAGAGGGACCTGGCAACCCTAGCCCCTCCAGGCCTGCTCTCTACACCCCTGCCTTCAAAGGAAGAGGGTGGCTACAGAAAGGGCATTTGCAGTAGTGGCACCTTGCCTCTGGAACGTCCTCCCCTTTGAGGCTTGCCTGGTGCCTACTTTACTGTCTTTTGCGCTCCAGGCCAAAACATATCTTTCTGCCCAGGCTTTTAATTAAGGCTTTATCCTTTTAGCTTTTTAAATGGTCTGTTTCCATTTCAGTGGCTAGTTTTATGCTTTTTCTGCCCCATGACTTTTTTTTAATAGTGCTAATTTATTATTTTAATTACAAGCTGCCTCAAGCAGGACTTTGGGGGAGGGACATAGAAATCTCTTAAATAAATGTATGAGGACTCCATTCTGCCTAGTAGTCTTTTTTGTGGGAACGTGACAATTAATGCCTCTTGTATCCTTGCTTCTTTTGTCTCCTGATTCCAAGAAGCCACATTCAGAAGGTAGTTGCTGGCCACTGACTTCTGGGTTCCCGATAAAGAAACAACTGAATCAGGAATGAATTAACATGACGGGATTTGTGCTGCTGCTTATGCTGATGCTTGTCACAGAGGTAAGAATCTCCTGCAGGGACATCTAGTTCCTTGGATAAAGTATTCCAGCTCATGAATGTGGGCAGGGGAGGAGATGATCATAGAGTTGGAAGGGACTGTCGGGGTCATCTAGTCCTATCCCCTGCGCAATGCAGGAAATTCACAGCAACCCCCACACACACACACACACACCCCTAGTGACCCCTACTCTATGCCCAGAAGATGGCAAACAAAACCCTCCGGGATCCCTGGCCAATCTGGCCTGGAGGAAAATTGTTTCCTGGCCCCAAATTGGTGATGGGTGTTATCCTGCGCATGTAACCACAAGAGCCAAGCACTGACAATACTCTCCCTGCCCTCCCTCTCATGATCTGCCTAAGTTTGCAGAATCTGCATTGCTGACACATGGTCATCTAGCTTCTGCTTAAAAACCTCCAGGGAAGGAGAGCTCACCACCTCCCGAGGAAGCCTGTTCCACTGAGGAACCGCTCTAACTGTTAGAAAATTCTTCCTAATTAGCTGAAAACTCTTTTGATTTAATTTCAAGCCATTCGTTCTGGTTCGACTTTCTGGGGCAACAGAAAACAACTCCGCACCATCCTCTGTATGAAAGCCATTCAAGTACTTGAAGATGGTTATCATATCACCTCTCACTTGCCTCCTTTCCAGGCTAAATATACCCAGCTCCTTCAACCTTTCCTCACAGGACTTGGTCTCCAGACCCTTCACCATTTTTGTTGCCCTCCTCTGGCCACATTCCAGCTTGTCTATATCCTTCTTAAATTGTGGTGCCTAAAATAAATAAATATTTTTTAAAAATTTAAATTGTGGCGCCAAAAACTGAACACAATACTGTAGGTGAGGTCTAACTGAGCAAAGCGATACCATCTCTTTGTGTGATTTGGACACTATACTTCTGTTGACACAGCCCAAACTTGCATTTGCCTTTTTATCTACCACTGCTAACTCATTTTCAGTGTATGGTCCACTAAGACCCCTAGATCCTTTTCGCACACGCTACTACTAGGACAAGTGTCCCTCATCCTATAATTATGCATTTGATTTTCCCTACCTAAATGCAGAACTTTACATTTACATTTATCTCTATTGAAATTCATTTTATTAGTTTTAGCCCATTTTTCCAGCCTGTCAGGATCATCCTGTATCCTGGTTCTGTCTTCTGCCGTATTGCTACCCTTCCCAATGTACTATCATCTGCAAATTTAATAAGCATCTCCTCTATTCCTTCATCCAAATCATTTATAAAGATGTTGAAAACACAGGGCCCAGGACAGATCCCTGAGGCACTCCACTAGCCACTCCTCTCTGTATGGATGAGGAACCATTAACAAGCACTTTGGGTGCAATCTGTCAACCAGTTACAGATCCGCCTAACAGTAATAGGGTCCAAATCACATTTTACCACTTTGTCAACAAAAATATTATGCGGAACCTCATCAAAAGCCTTACTGAAATCTAGATAAACTATGTCTACAGCATTCCCCTGATCCAGCAAGGTAGTAACTTTCTCAAAAAAGGAGATGAGGTTAATAGAATCATAGAGTTGGAAGGGACCACCAGGGCCATCAAGTCCAACCCCTTCACAATGCAGGAAATTCACAACTACCTCCCCCCACACACCCCTAGTGACCAGAAGATGGCCAAGATGCCCTCCCTCTCATCATCTGCCTAAGGTTACAGAATCAGCAGAATCAGCATTGCTAACCTCTTCTTAAAAACCTCCAGGGAAGGAGAGCTTACCACCTCCCAAGGAAGCCTGTTCCACTGAGGAACTGCTGAGGTTAGTCTGACATGACTTATTCTTGAGAAACCCATGCTGCTGGCTCATAGTAATCAGATCCATCCTTTCTAAATGCTCAAGGACTGATTGTTTGATGATTCGCTCGAATACATTTCCAGGTATAGACATCAAGCTGACGGGTCGGTAGTTTCCCAGGTCCTCCTTTTCCCCCTTCTTGAAGTTGGGGACAACATTTGCCCGCCTTCAACCTTCTGGCACCTCACCTGTTCTCCAAGAATTCTCAAAAGCAATGGACAGGGGCTCAGAAATTACATCTTCAAGTTCTTTAAGTACCCTTGGCTGCAGTTCATCTGGCCCTGAGGACTTAGTTTCATTTAAAGCAGGGGTGGGGAACCTTTTTCCTGCCAAGGGCCCTTTGCACATTTATAACATCATTCGGGGGCCATAACCAGGTGTAGATCTCCCGGCGGGGGGGGGGGGAGGCTAGGGTTGCCAGGTCTCCAGCCACCACCTGGAGGTTGGCAACCCCAGGGGAGGCCATGCAAAGAAGGTCTGGAGGGCACCCCCACTCCTGTCGTCCTCCCCCCCCAGGCGAAAGGGCAGCCAGCGGTGGGCCCGAGCAGCCGATCCGCGAGGAAGGAAAGAAAACAGAGAAAGAGGAAAAGGGAGGGAGGGAAAAAGAGGGAGAAAGGGAGTAAGAAATGGAGGGAGGGGAAGAAAGAAAGAAAAGGACGGAGGGAGACAGACAAAGAGACAGAAAAAGGGAGAGAGGGAGAGAAAGGAGAGTGACAGAAAAAAAGAAAGAAAAGCCTTCCCCCCCACACACACACACCCGTGCATGCCGGCCCCACGGACCAGGCCCCAGCCTCCACGCTTCCCCCACACACACACACCCGGCCCTGGAGCTACCGAGGGCCACAGAAAATGTCCTCGGGGGCCGCATACGGCCCCCGGGCCTGAGGTTCCCCATCCCTGATTTAAAGCAACTAGGTGTTTATGTACTACCCTTATGCCGATCATCGGCTGAGTCTCCCTTCCCTCATTATGTGTTCTGTTTAAGCCATGTTGAGCACCACTTCCCTCGCAAGAAAAGACTGACGAAAAGTAGGAATTGAGTTCTGCCCTCTCTTCATCTCTTGTTACAATTTAACTTCCCTGTCCCCACAATGGGCTTATCTTGTCCTTGTTCTTATTCTTTACTCTGTACATAGGAAAATAACCCTTTTTTGTTGTGTTTAGCATTTCTCGCTAGCCCAAGCTCATTCTGAGCTTTAGCTTTCCTAACACTCTCCCTACAAGCGCTGGTTATTTCTTTATATTCATCCTTGGTTATAAGGCCCTCCTTCCATTTCTTAAAGGAGTCTTTTTTATTTCTCAAATCTTTAAAAAGCTGAGTATGGAACCTCCCTGGCCTCTTTAGGCTCCTCCCATTTTTCCTTCTCGTAGAAATTGTTTGTGCCTTCAATATTTCACTTTTAAGAAACTCCCACCCTTTTTGAACTCTCTTCTCCTTAAGTATTTCTGACCAGGCGATTCTGCCCAGCGTAACATTAAATTTGTTACAATTTGCTTTCCTGTAGTCCAACCTTTATGCCTGAGTATGTACAGCTTTTCTCTTCCCCAAGATTGTAAATTCCAAAATTACATGATCATACTACCCAGGGTGCCTGCTACTTTTTCCTCATCAACCAGTTCTTCCTTGTTGGTGAGAATCAAGTCCAAGATAGCAGACTCCCTTGTTTCCTTCACCACTTTCTTGGAAATGAAGTTGTCAGCAAGACATCAGGAATTTATTTGATTTTTCATTTTTAGCAGAGTTGGACTTCCAGCAGATAACCGGGTAATTGAAACTTCACATGACCACTGTATCCCGTTTCTTTGAGAGAGTTGTAATTGATCTAGGAGTGTCTCATCCAAGTCCTCTGCCTGGTTTGGTGGTCAATAGCAGACCCCCCCCCCATAATATCACTATTATTTCTTACTCCTTTTATTTTTATCCAGAGACTCTTGACTGAAGTCCCATGCTCAAATTAATGTATACATTACAGCTGTATACATCCTTGACATATAATGCTACTCCTACCCCTTCCTTTGTCTGTCCCTTTTAAACAAGTTGTACCCCATACTCTGTTAATTAGTGTACTAACATCAGAATCTGTGGTTTATGTGCCCTGAGGATTTCATTTCTTTACTTACCTGTGAGTTAATGTTTCCTTGCATATGTGCCACTCCCTGCAAATCTTTAGTGTTCTCATCTCCAGTTATTGGCATCATATTAGGCTCTTGTCTTGCTTCCCCAAAAGATTTAGTTTAAAGCCCCTCCTTATCAGATTTGCAAGGCTCTTACCAAACACATTTTTTCCTACCCTCATGAGGTGCAAACCATCTCCCGATAGAAGAGCTTCATCTAGAAAACGTAAGCCGTGGTCCAGAAACCCGAAACCTTTCATGATTACACCATCTGTGTAGTTAATCATTTATTTGCAGTATTCTTTCCCTTCTTAAGCCACGACCTTTGACAGGGAGAACTGATGAAAACACAACCTGTGCTCCCAGGTCCTTCATATTTTTACCCAGTCTCTTTTAATATGTTCTGGGCTGTGCCGGGCAATATCATTTGTTCCCACATGGATGGGCAAGAAAGGATAATAATCTGTGGGCTTGATGAGTCTTTCTAGTCTTTCCGTCACATCCTGGATGTGTGCATCTGGTAGACAGCAGACCTCTCTAGACGACAAGTCCAGTCGGCACACTTTAGCCTCTACCCCTCTCAGTAGGGAATCTCCAATTACCAGCACGCACCTCCTTCTATATGGGGGAGCGGAAGCTCGAGTCCTCTCATCCCCAGGGGCCTGAGAAATTTCCTTCAAGCTTTGGGGGGCCAGGGGAGTAGCCCTTGTTCCAGTGGTCCAGAATAAATATCTGTGGGGAGATCCTGAAACCAATTGCTGAGCAACAGAGGCTCTGAATGTCTCCTGAATTTCCTGCTCCTGTGGGTTACATTCTTACATGTGCCCTCCTCCTACGTTGGGTGCTCCTCCATTTGTTGAGATCCCTTTCTCTCTTCCTCCTGTTGCCCTCTCAAGAGTGCTTCACATGTTCTGTCCATGAACGCTTCACCGTCCCTCAAGCCACTATATCTACTCCTCCAGTACAGCTATCAGCTTACATTTGCTGCAAGTGTAACTGCTGTTACCTTCAGGTAAGAATACGAAATGCCACAGACTTTGCATGTCACTGCCTCAGCTCCCTCACCAGCCCCACTGCTGCGATCCTTTGCAGAAGTGGTTCAGTTTTTCTTGCACTTCCCTGATAACTCCCCTGACAAACTGCCTTACAAGACTCCCTGCTTGCAGAAGCAAAAAAGCTTAACACATTTAGGATGTACAAACTTCTCAGCTTCTTACAGTGCTCCCAGGCCTGACCCCCAGGCTAAGAGCCACAGAGCAAGAGGAGGAGCCTTACAGAGTTCAAAGCTCACCCATCAGAGGGCGGGGCCAGCAGTCAGCCCCAGGCAAAACAGACCCTTCCACAATCAGCTACGACCAAGACATAAGGCAAACAGAAACAACCCTTACTCAAGCAGGCACTGCTCTCCAGCAGCCTGTACACACCCTCAAACACACTCCTCCTACACAGTAGCCTCAGCTAATTCCAGCAGTGAAGGAAAGGCCAGAAAAACACACTCGCCATTCCAGCAGCCCTCTCGCCTGCTCCTTCTCCGAGCCCAGCTGACTGTGGTCTGACTTTGGCAAGGAGCCTGCCGCAGTTCAAGGCTCAGCCAGCAGAGGGCGGGGCCAGCAGCCAGCATCGGGCAAACAGACCCTCCCCAGTCAGCTCAAGCACCTTCCGCAATCAGATACAACCAGGGCTTCAGCAGCTCCCTTCCCTGCTCCTTCTCAGAGCCCAGCTGAGGGTGGTCTGCCTCTGGGAAGGAGGAACCCTACATAGTCACATATTTCCTGCCCGCTGGGATCTATTTCCAGTGGAGTTCTCACATAGCTTTGCTAGAGTCTGGAGGCTGAAATACCTTTGAACTTTGTTTGCTTTTTCTGTCCGTCGCTGCAGAACCGAGGCTTTGCCTGACTGGCTTGGAAGCCAGCCTGCTTAGCCATAGCTCATTGGGCCTCCATCAAAAAGATTAGATGTCTGTTGACTTGGGAAATGTGTATACCACTGATGGCAAACCTTTTAGAAACCCAGTGCCCAAACTGCAACCCAAAACCCACTTATTTATCGCAAAGTGCCAACACGGCAATTTAACCTGAATACTGAGGTTTCCTCCCAACTCGGCAATGGGGGGCGGCGGGGAGTCCAGGGAAGGGGGGACGGCTTTGAAGGGCTCCGCGCTCCCTTCAAAGCCCCCACAGCCCCCGCACGTGCCCACAGAGAGGGCTCGGCATGCCGGACTTGGCATGCGTGCCATAGGTTCGCCAACACGGGTATATACCGTCTCTGCAGAGATGGCTTACAACTAAAACCATCAAAACAAAATAAAGCTATTAAAAACAAGCCAGTTCATAACAACAGCATAAAACAAACATTGTGAAGCCTAAACAATATTGATGGAACAGTCCTCAGAGCAGAAGTAGACCGCAAAGGAGCTAACCCCCCCCCCCCCGCTACCTCCTCTGTTGTCACCTGGTTTCTTTGGTGCCCCACCAAGTGCAGCTTTCTGTTTCAACCGCTGGCTGCATCTGCGAGCCCCAAAGGCCAGCTGTGGAAGGGTTGTGTGTCTTCCCACCACTGGGGGGTGGATTGCCTTTATGGTGGAGCCTCCATTTCATGCTGGGTCTCTGTAGCTTAGTTGGCCATCTGGCACCAGGTTCTACACCAGCAGGACAGATGGCAACAGCCACCTTCCACGGCTACAACTTGACCAGTTTGCAGTCCGTTCAGTCCACTGGTACATGGTTTCCTCTCCATGCCTTCCCCAGGCACCACACCCCCTTGCAAACCCCATGGAATGCCAAGCGAGCCAGTACCTGGATGAGCATGGGCAGTGCACCCCCTGCAGGGCATGTGGACCTGGACTGGAGCTTTCTAAGGTAAGCTGAATATTGCAAGGCTACAGGCAAGACCTGCTGGGGCCAGATCCTGGCCACGTGATAGCCCCTCTGCACTGGGGTGTCAGCAGAGTAGATTCACCTGGACCCTCTCCTCTACCGACAGAGGCTCTCTAGGGTTTCAGGCAGACCAGAGAGACTGGGCCCTATGCAAAGCATCAGCTCTCTCATTCAACTAGAGCTCATTCCCTCTTCGAATGTGAATATTTTCAGAAATCACATGGAAAAGCTAAAGGTATTCTGAAGCATGGTGCTGTATTTGGAGGTTGGAATGCCATAGATTAGGAGTTGCTGAGAAAAAAAAACACAGCTCCTTCTCAATGAGTTCAGCCTCGCCATTGAATTCTGGGCAGCTGAATGTGCTGCTTTGGACTGAGTTGGGTGAAGCCCAATACTGCTTTGGTTCACTGCAGCCCCCCAAGGCCTTGGCTAGATATCTTCCTCACTGTTTTTACCTGGCTCCTTGGGGGCTGAATGTGGCTTCTTAAGAGGGAAAAGAAGGTGCTTTACACCCTCTTTGTACGGCCATTGGAAGAGCCCTGCTGGATCACCCTCCAAGTCCATCCAAACCAGCCTCCAGTATGCCAACGGCAGGCTTGCTGCTGTTTCCCCAGCAACTAAGGTTCGGAGAGAGGCTGCCTGCAAACCTGGAATTTCCAAGTAGCGGTGATGCGTGCAGCCGCTGGTCAGTCTCCCCACCATCCATGTGTCTGGCCCCCTTTGGGATTCAGCTCCATTAGTTTCAGCTTAAGCACAACTCCCAAGTGCTCACTGGTTGGAACTCAGAAAACCCTCTTTGGCTTGAGGCCCCCCTTGCACCCCTTTTGTCCCAGAGGCACTTCTCTGTAGGGCTGCCAGGTCCCTCTTCCCCACTGGTGGGAGGTTTTTAGGGTGGAGCCTGAGGAGGGTGGGGTTTGGGGAGGGGAGGGACTGCAATGCCATAGAGTCCAATGGCCCAAGTGGCCATTTTCTACAGGTCATCTGATCTCTGTCACCTGGAGATCAGTTGTAATAGCGGGAGATCTCCAGCTAGTACCTGGAGGTTGGCAACCCTATGGCTCTGTTTAGCTGAGAGTGCCTCTTGGTGGCGCTAAGCTCCAGTGCAGCGAGGCCTTTTCCGGGGCTGCCTTCCACTGAAACCCCCTTCCCAAGGCCTAACTAGCGACTGGCCTGGCTCAGGGTAAGTACTTGTCCCGTGGTAATCCCACAAACAGCATCCAGAGACAAAGAGTCCAAAAGAGAGCTGATTTAATGGAAAACATACAGGTATGCAGCGCTTACAGGTACATTGGCACAAATGGCAATTGGGAGCACGGAGTAGGCCTATAAGGGAAAGCATTAGTCACAACAGGTCAAGGCAGCCCCCCTTCTACTGAGGAGTCGTTCCCACGGGAGATAGCACTGGAACAGGAATTCAGCAGTTAGCAAGCTTGGCCTTGAGAGGCACCTGGTAGAACCGAAAGTAAACAGTCAGAGTCTGACAGGCTGCTTAGAGCTGTGGAAAGCAGGCCTGACACTCAGTTCTAGAAGCAAGAGTGGGTGCCTGACTCTGAGCGGCTGCTCTGTGACTCAGAGGCTGGGGTTGCATTTCTAACTTTCCAGTTGCTTCTGCAGCCTAAGAAAACCTTCAGCCGCAGAACTCAGAAGCTGAGACAAGTAGGGAGCACTGCAGCACCCCAGAATGCCTTCCTGTTCTCGACCGGGGCCAGGGCTTTCTCGGCTCTGGTCCCAGCCTGGTGGAACTCTCTGTCTAATGAGACCCGGGACCTAGCTCAGTTCTACAGGGCCTGTAAGACAGGAGATGCTCCACCTGAAGCAGTCAGTTAATGATTAGGCTTATAGAATTAATCTACACCCTAAGGAGCGAAATATTATTTTGCTTAGCTTAATCACTCCAGGCAAAGACTCAACTTTAATTGAACTTGTTAAAGTTCTTTTTATTGAAAAGCTTCAGCAAAATATACGAATAAAGGTTACAATTTAAAGCAATATAAAAATACAAGCTAGTTCTTAATACATGAAAAATTCTAAGTCAAGATAGTACAGATCTGATCAATATGCCTTTACAAAATATTAAGATTATACATACCAAAACCCAAGAGCAAATGTAAGACTTTTGGAGGAGAAGTTCCCCCTCTCTCGTTTTCACCCTAATATTTACAGGCATGGAAAGCCCAGCCCTGGCAACATTCTTAGGCTGAGATTTAATCTACAAGAAATGATCAAAAGATACAATAGATGCAAGATGCATAAGATGAGCATATCCCTTATCTACAAAAGATGAACATCTCTTCCCCAAAAAGCAGATAGTCTTGACCCTTTGTAAAAGATCTTTGCATCCTTTACACAAGATAGACAGCAAAAGATGAGATTTCTCATGCAATGCTGTTTGATCTTTCAAAGTGTTGGCATGCTATGTCAGTATTATTAAGAGATTCAGTTATGTGAGAAATACCGAATACTTATTTCTTAGCAACAATTAATTAATTTTTACATGTCAAGAAAATACGTACTGCCTGTCTCTTTCAGAAGAATTCATTTCTAACTCATCCATTGAACTGCTATTGCCCCCCCCATCTCCATATAAAGAAAATCCATCAGAGTTATCTATGTTGATACTAAGAAGTGAAAACATTCTAACTCTGGCTTTCAGCCCAGACTTCCTGGCAAACTGAAAACTGAAACTACTAAACACTGAACGATGTAAACAATTTGTAATTTCAGTTGCCAATCTCCAGGAAGGATTTAACATGGAGAGACGCTGAAGGTTGCAAATTAGAGCTTATAAAAAAATATAAGAGGCTTGATATGGCTAAGGCCACAACACACCGGTTTCGGCAGCCATGGTTAATAGAGCAGTTGGTTTTCCATTCCGTCTCCACTCCCTGAGGATTTCCTACCAGACTATCATTGGCCATCTGCTGCTACTGGCTAATTTTTCTCCTCACCTTTAGGAAATATTTATTACAGTAGGTAAGAAATTAGATGGCCTTCTTTTGATTCTGTATGTTGTTTTAATTTCGTGTTTTAACCTATGTGTCAGGCATGGCCTGAGAAAGGAATGTGGTTTCTCCAGCTGCTGGCAAACAATGTGTTTAGACTGAACTCTGTGGGAATGCCGGTAGTATCCTACCTCCCTGACAGCTCCTGGGAGGGGGGTTGCCATGGCATCCAGATCTACCCCGATTTGCCCTATGCTCTTCCATATATGCCCTGTACTGTGCTTGTAGTTTTCATTAGTGTCCATTTGACTCTTAGCTTCTGTAAACCTGTGGATTTTCCAAAAAATCAACTCTCTTTGGACTGCTTGTCTGTGGATGTCTGTTTATGGGATTATTATGGGACTAGAGCTCACACTATGTTTTAACTTCTGTCTGATGTATAGTGTTGGAAGCCACCCTGAGCCCAATTTGGTTTGGGAAAGGGCGGGGTACAAATTCAATAAAATAACAAGTAATGAATAAATCACTATCTGCCACCTGCAAGCCAGAGACTCTGTGGGAGCTGCCTTTGCTCTCGTGGACAGCTCCCGGGAGGATGTGGGCTGAACGGCCTCCTTTGCCAAGCGTCTCCTTTGCCAAGCATCTTATATATTTTTATAAACCATAATTTGCAACCTTCAGCTTCTCTCCATGTTAAATCCTTCCTGGCGATTGGCAGCTGATAGTGCAGAACCTCTACATGTCATTTTTCATCTGTGGTGGCTCTTCTGCACAGGCTGGCTCTGCAATCATCTAGAGGGGAATGGGCAGGAACCAACAACTGTCTTGACGGATCTGCCTTGTCTCTGTGCAGGAGTGTGGCTATGGTGAAGGGGGTGACTCGCAGTGCACACCGTGCCATCCCAGGAGATTTAAGGACCGCTGGGGCCATCATGGCTGCAAACCCTGCCTCTCCTGCAGCCTGATCAACCGGATCCAGCGGTCCCAGTGCACGGCCGCCTCGAATGCAGCCTGTGGGGAGTGCTTCCCTGGGTAAGAGGAGTGGGAGCCACAGACTCTCTCTTGCAAGCATGTGGTTGATATGAGAAAAGCCACAGTGGTGGGGAGTTAACACTGCAAACTGATGGGAGACCATGGCTGCAATTAACCAGTTAGGTGCCAGTTTGCCATAGTGGCTAAAGTTGGACTCAAATCCAGGGGACCCTGGTAGAATCCTCACTGTGTTAGGAAGGGCTTCTGAGACACAAAAGACAATAAGGAAAGGGACTCCTGAAGATGGAAAATTGTTAACTCAGTGGGCTAACTAGGGGGAAGCAGTTTGCTGAAGCTGTGAGTTGCTGGCGCTGGCACACAATCTGCACATGTGACTTCTTAGCCATTTAACTCTGCAATTTTCAGCAGAGTTCTACCCTTTTAAGCCCACTGACTTCAGTAGACTATGAGGAAGCAACTGTAAGCAGGTCTGTTTAATGTGGCTTACTCACAGGAAAGTGTTTTTAGGATTGTATCGCTTCACCTTCCAGGATCATGGGTATCCCTGGAAGCCGATTTGCATGACCAAATCAGTGGGCTGAAATACAAGTTGAAGGAATAAGGAGCGTTTCAGAATGCAGTTGCTTCACAGAGTACCCAGCTCAGTGTCAAACTGTGGCCCTGATCCAGTTCCCTCTCCTATGCAAGCTACGTGCTGCAAGGGCAGGGCATGGCTGGGCCTGAATTGCTGAAAACATTTGAGGGGAGGAACACTCAACAAGGTGCCATTGGTGTTGGGGGACATAAGCGAGGCCAGTCGAGTCCCTTCCTCTCTTCCCTCTTGTTTCTCAGCTGCTCATCTTTCATATATTGAACCTCCGCACCGGCCCTAGCACAAGGAAGGTCTTGATTGTAGCCCCACACTTATTACATGGCTTTTTCATCCCATTTATCAGACCCCTTGAGCATCTGCTTCCTTTCTCTTGGCAGCTTTTACAGCAAAACCCAGATCGGAGGACTGCAGGATCTGGAATGCATTCCCTGCACCAAGCAAACTTCCCCTTCGGAGCCACGGTGTAGGTCTCCGCCGGCTCTTTGGCTGGCTACTGGCCAGGATCCTGGCTGCTGTTCCAAAGCTACTAAATTCCAGAGAAATTAGTTGCAGAGAGGGACAACATGTTGTGGTGACTGCTTTAAAAATAAATTTTAAAACTTGCAAACCAGAAAAGCTGGATGTTGGAACCTGTATAAATTATTGCCTTCTTTAGCCAAATTTATTCTGCTTCTGCTAGTAATGGGGAGGAGTCCTAGAAGGCCCAGACATTGGAAGTCACACTCACACCTCCTACTAAGCTGCTGAGATTTTGCCAGGTATAAGAACTTAGAAAAATTGTGGTTTTTTGACAGCAGAGATTTCTACAATCCTAGATTCCACACCCAGAACCAGGTTTTCTGCTTTCCCGAAATACCTATAGCTTGGTTTAAAAAACATATGTGTCCTTTAGTAGCACAAAAGATCTCGCTGTAGATCTTTTCTGACTTTTATTATGAGAAACACTATAGCCAATGCTAACCAGTGAGAGGAAACCCTTCTGATGTCTGTGGCTTTCTCTATCTTCTTCATAGATTTACGGATTAATGCTGTGTAAAGGAAATGGGATCATTTTCTACATGGGGGCACTCCTTGTTGTTTCAGAGTGAGAATAGCCAGTTCGTTTCCCCCCAAACTTCACAGAGAATTCCATTTTTTTAAATCTGGAAGCTGGAAATACACTATTGTGTGTTACATCATACTCTTTCTGCCCAGTCAAAATTATTGTTTATATGGTTATGGGTGCAGTCCAGGGAGTAAGCTTCATTTAATATAATGGGACTTATTTCTGAGTAGGCATATTTAGGATTAGTGCCTCTGTGTGTGTTCATCTGCATGCATCCATTCACTGCTCTCACTGATCCTGTGACTGTCATCTGCAGGCCATTTGAGAATTGGTCAGAAGGTAGAAACTCCTGCCGGGCACACCCTTGACACTGCCCTTGTGGTGCTCACCAGCAGTGCTCTGGTCATCGTTGTGTTGGTCTCCCTCCTCTCTCTCCTCTACTGCCAGCAGTTCTGGAAGAGCCAGTGCCAGCGTGGTAAGTCAGCACTAGGCATCCGCCACCTCTCTTTCCTGGGCCTTGCTGAGATGGGTGGCTCTCTTGCCTAATAGGCATCCTCCTTGCTCTTCTTCCCCACTCTGGAATATCTTTCCTGCCCTTTTTTGGCTACCACCCCACCCCCAGCCACTTGTAGGGGAAACTTCAACCTCTCAGGTACGATGCAAACAAGGAAAAGGCAGGATAGAAAGTAGGTCATGCATTGGATTGAGTTCCTCCATCCAGATCTCACCACGTGGAATGCCTGGTTGTTTTAGGCAGGTCACTCTCATGAATCCCCCCCTTAGCAAAATAGGAATAAAAGGGACCCGCTGTACAGGGTTATTGTAAAGAATTTATGATTATAAAGCACTTCACATGGTTCCCAACACCCTAGTCTTTGCTAATTATTAAGAAATGGGCTAGAGATAGATTCTCTTCCTTTCCTTCTAGCTGTCATTATGGACAAATGATCTGGTTGGGTGGGATATGTGGGGCAGTGAATAAAGAACTGTAGACTAGCAACCTTTGTGGACTTCCTTGTCAGGCTAACAAGACTTTCCTGCCCCGCCAGATGTTTCTCGGTCTTCAGAGTGTGTTTAATTCCTTCTGTATCCTTTGCCCAGTGTTCCTGCAGAGACAAGATTTCTCCAGCCAGAGGGCGCAGACGTTTCAGGCGTCTGCTGGGCCGGCCAGATCCCCCCACCACGAGCAACTGCCCGACCCCTGCTGCTGGGGCATCAAGAGCTTCAGCCCGGCAGGGCACAGAGCCTTGGAAGGTGACTCCCCAGCAGTGGTGTCCTTGGGCTTCCAGTGGGGAGGGCGAGGAGCCCCTGGAGTTCATTCCAGCCATGTAACGTTCAGAGATTCCTGTACGCTGAGGGAGCTGGTTGACAGGGGACCCTGGCAGACTTTTACTTATTTATTTAAAATATTTATTAGCTACCTTTCTTCCATGGAGAACTCAAGGCAGCTTACACTATAAATAAAACCTGAGCCTGGCTTTGCTGGGGAGGGCGGGCTAGAAATGTAATAAATAAATAAAACAATTATTAAAACCCCAGTAAAAACAAGTCAAGGCTGGGATGCCTGTGTGTGCATTTTAATGGCAGAGACTCAAGTGCTTGTTTAACTCCTCTGATGAAATCAGTGGGACCTCAGACTCTTCAAGTTGGCCAGATCATACCCTGTGTGTGTGTGTGTGTCTGTAACACATGAAGCTGCCTTATACTGAGTCAGACCCTTGGTCCAGCAAAGCCAGTATTGTCTACTCAGACCAGCAGTGGCTCTCCAGGGTTTCAGGCAGAGGTCTTTCACCTCACCTACTTGCCTACTCTGTTTACCTAGAGATCCCGGGGATTGAACCTGGAACCTTCTGCATGCCAAGCAGATGCTCTACCACTGAGCCACAGCCCCTCCCCTGGTATTAACTGAGGCCTGTGTTTGCCTGACAGCCTACTGCTCTTTCCGCCTCTTCTTGACAGTAGATGGATAACACGGAGGGTGGGCTGTGCTCGTGTCCAGAGGCATGAAAGTGGTTATTACAGAATCTCCCCCATGTGACTGTTCTGAGGGGGCACAGCCCCAACCCTCCTTTCTCTAAGTGCAGAAGTGGCTGCCTTGAACTCAGAATTCACAGGCTATGTGGGAACACGTTGGCCTCCAGAGAGCCAGTGGCATAGTGGTTAAGAGCAGCAGACCGTAATCTGGTGAACTAGGTCTGATTCTCCACTCTACCACATGAAGCCTTGCTTGGTGACCTTGGGCTAGTCACCGTTCTCTCCAAACTCAGCCCCACCTACCTCACAAGGTGTCTTGGGGGGGCAGGAAGGGAAGGTGATTGTAAGCCGCTTTGAGACTCCTTATGGTAGAGAAAAGCAGGGTATAAAATCCAACTTCTCCACTTGGAGAGGTATATTCAGATGGCAGAATTTGGGTTTTCTGGGCAGTCACATCTGGACAGAAGGAAATTGGGGTGGGGGGGCTGCATGCGCCCTGTGACAGTCTCTGTTCCATTTAACAGCTTTGTCGGCAGGAGTGGTCACTGCTGTAGAGGGATATTCACTGTAGAGGGAACCAGTTGTCCAGTTCCATCTGAGGTTGGCTAATGGCTGGGAGGCCCCAAAAGGAGGCCCTGCCCTCCTTGTAAGGAAAGGGACCAGTAGCCAAAGGAGAGGAAGGTTGCTTCTTGAAGACTTCTTGCTTCTCAACTGTACCATTTCTGGCCATAGGTCCTGTTGAAGCTGTCCGGTTCTCCTCTCAGGGCGAAGTGCTTGGGTTCCGCCTGTCTGGTCAACAGGCAGACTGGGACTTCTCCCAACTGGCCCCAGTCAGCCCCAAAGCCCTGTCGGCCAGGAGTCCTCTGGAGACTCGGCCCCTGCTTCGGAACTCCGGGTGCAGCGACTGTTCGGCTGGAGGCTCTTCCTTCACGGATCTCAGGCAGGACGGTGCCAGGGACCCCGAGGACCCAGCGCCCCTCTCCTCGTGTGCCACAGAGATGCAGCATCACTGGCCTCATGCCCCTGTGGAATGCACTGAGCTTGACCTGCAGAACTTCTCCACCCAGGCTGAGCTGCTGCACAGAGGTGATGCTGAGGAGAGGGGTGTCCGGCTGAGCCCGAGAGGTGGGACCGAACGGGCTCCTGCCTGTTGTGAAGTCCCAGCAGCCCAGGCCAGCCTCCCCTCGGGATCTCCCCACGGCTCTTATTCGTCCTTTCGAAATCCTACCCCTGAAAGTGGGGAGCAAATGGTAAGTTGGGCCAGACTCTTTTTCTGTGGGCTAGAAGGGACTGAGTGGAAGCTGGCTACCCCACCTTTCCCAGTTCAGGGACTGAAAGACTTAGGCTGCACATGGATGTGGCGTTATTTCAGCGATGGGGCTGCTCTTAAGACACACAACGTTCTGGACAGACTGTTGTGTTCCCAAGGGCTGAGGTTCCTTTTGCAGCAGAACATGGCTGTATACAGGGCTGATTAGCCAGGCCCAGTGTCAGAACCATTCCCCTCCCCCCACAGCAGTCCTCCCAGCAGTTTTGCGAGTCATTTTAAGTGGTTTGTGCGTTTTCTTTTTCAAAAAATGGGAATGAATAAATGTTTAAATGAATAGATGCACATCAGGGGCTTAAAAATAGGCAGAATCCTCCAGAAGCACAGGACAAGGCCCAGTCTGACTGCTAGATCTGTATTCAGTTTGTTGGTACACAGTCTGTCATTTCCAGTGTAAAAGGGGCAGGAATTTGGGCTTTGGCAGCAGGAGACAAATCTGCCTGGCCTCCTGTTTTAATGTTGTATGTCTAAACTGGGCAGTCTCTTGCCTAAAGAGAGATTTCCTTTCCTCGAGGAGCTCAAGGCCATGTTCTTGGGTGGCCACAGGTGGGTGGGGACAGGCAGGCTGAATCCCCATATGCCACCCCTCAGGTCCAGGGTCCAGTACCTACTTCAGGCTGGTGGTGCTGCTGGTGATGCTGACAAGATTGTCCTGCCGCTGCTCACTCATGAATCTTCTTGATGGCTTTTGCTTAGCAGTGTGATGATGCTCGTGGCTGAAACCATGTGAGGGAGTGACGGAGCGCCGTTTGCTGGTGGCGTCTACCGGCAGCTGAGTCTTCCCGTACAGAGCTGAGGTGGTTGTCCGGTTGCCCGTGACCTATCCAAGAGGAACATTTCCTTACCATCACTACCCTCTTTCAGTAGCCAGCATTCCTCTGGCCTTCGTGTGATCTCCGACCCTCCGTTTGGACCCAAGTGTGCCTTGGATCGAGCATTTCAGGCATATGAAGGTGGATCTGGGCCTCCCACCCAGTCTTTTTCCTGTCTGCCTGGATGTGGAAACACTCTGCGGTGCTCACCTTAGTCTGAGCTCTCTCTTATTGCTGCCTGACAACAACTGTCCAGAATTCCCAGCCCTGGACTGCAGAGAGCCACAGCGGCTGGAGGTGCCAAGCTGGGCAAATTGCTTGCTGAAATGGGGTTTAATTTGTGCAGCGATAACCATCAGAATGTGGAGTGAAATCCTAGCTGAGGCATCTTGATAACGAAACCGAGTGATGATCTACTTCTTGCAGTTCGCCTCTTGGATCTTCCTGATAGTCTTAGCAAACAGCATGAAGACCCTTTCTGTAGCACCTCAAAAGCCACTGGCAGAAGTCCGCTAACCATCACAGACCCGGAGGATGGCCACTGACGCCACTGGATTCAGGATGAGCTCCGTTGGGTGGTCCTCTTGTTTTCTAGTCTAGCAGCTAACAGCCTGGGGCTGCCTTGAGGGGCTCACAAGAGCCATCAAGGGGCTCCTGGCATCCCTTCACGGGAGTAGTATTGCTGCCGCTTGCGACACCAACGCCTGGCATTCCCAACGCTCTTGTTGGAGTCTGATGTTTCCATTCTTCGTACCTCTGTTGTTCTGAGTACTTGGGGTCTGTAGCAGCAAAAAGGGGTTGCATTTGGCCTGTGGTGCCACTTTACTTTTTTGGGGGAGGGCGGGTCCTTTTGTTTCTCTTTTGAGCCGTGATTTTGGAGAAAAGCCACCCCTCCGCACACCTTCAGATAAAAGCTCTTATGTGTGCCACCAAGATGGTGGCTTCTTCTGTTCCCTGGCAGAGGAAAGGTTCACTTTTAGGGAGTTAAGGGAATTTTCATTCAGGAGAACTTTTTCTGAATAGATATGCGTGCAAGAGACTTACCTCAGTGAAGCCCTTTTTCCACAAAACATCAATGAGAATACAGTCCTGCCACACACAGGATGGCCCACTGCCAAGGAGGCGACGGATCTTGTGTGTGGAAGAGAGAACGTGGACGGGGGCATTTTGCCTGGAAGAGGCGAGGACAGCCGCACTGGCTGAAATGCCCGCTTCTCTAACGTGCCACTGGAGCTTCTGCCTTTGGAGGCGCTGGTCATCTTGGGCAGACAGGAGACCCAAGACTTCTGTTGCCAGACTAGAACTGAATATCCTATATATAATTTCCACTCTAGCCACCTCTTGCTGCATCTGGCAGATTACACTACCAAGAAGGTTTGTGTGTCTTGTTATCGCCGCCTCCCCCCAAACACAGATGCCCAGAGAGAGGCTTAGACTTTGGAGGGGGTGTTCTTGTAAGAGTCCTCCACTATACTGGGTGGAACAGACATGGGGTACTTGTCAGCAGTAGGAGCTCTTGGCTGAGTTTAATCAGATGCTGGTTGGGCGTAAAAATGTTGTTTTCTCCGTTTTTCCTTTGTTTAATGACTGTAACCTACAGAACTAGCAGTACAGGGCCATGCTTGTCTGACTCTGTTCACTTGCTGGTTTCCGAAGCACGCACCCATCCTTTTCCAGGGTGACTTGACTACACTTGCCCCTGGAAGCCTCAGGGTTTAGCCTTGATCCACCCGGGCTCCCTTGCCCTGGTGCCAGGTGGTGGGCCTGAGGGCAGGAGGGATTAGTCTTTGCATTGGCCTTCTGGATTCTGTGGCGGGCAGCATGGCGCAGTTCATTTTGTATTTCAGCACAGGGTGACTGGAGCCCTGTTCAGCCCATGTGGTTTGGCTTCTTTCTGAGAGATGAGCGCTTTGGGCAGGGAGTGTAGCCTGTCTTAGTCAAAGCTGGCCTGAAGGAGGTGGAGGGGAAGATGAGATAGGATTCTGCCCCCTCAGTTGTGCTAGGCCGTCTTGTGAGGAACCTGGCCTAGGGAGCATATGGGACCTATTGTATGGGGAAACCAGGGCAGACGGTATCAGGTTCCCCCTCTGCCATCTCTACTATGCAGCACAGCCAACCTTGGGATGCAGTGTCATGCCTGGCTTGCCACTACTGCTTCAGGCCATTGGCTGCTGCTAGTGAAGCAGGGGGAATACAGCATCATGCCAGGGGAAGGGGAAACTTGGCACAGGGCTACCATTTTTGGTGGCAGCCCTGTGATTCTGTGACATGCCACGATCAATTTCAGTGTTCAGCTGTGTGACAAGAGATTCCTTTTCGTAATGAAGCTGTCCTGAAAGATATAAGGATGATGGTATCCCGCACAGTCGAGCTCTGTAAGGCCTCTTGGCATTTCCCCCAGAGGTTTCCAACTGTGAGTAACCATGGGTGGGGGGAGGTGTGGTATGCCGCAGTCCCCAGGTGCCTTCATTTTTCTGTCTGCCTCGTGGAGGGGGAAGAATAACCTGTCTTCTTTCTTTTTGGCAACACTCCTTCAGCCCTGCCCTTCATGTCTGGCTTCTCAATCCACATCACAGGTTTCAGAATGAGTTGTCTTTTCCCTCCATGAGTTGTCTTTTCCCTCACCAAAACACAGGCCAAGCTGCAGGGCGTTGTGGGCAAAGCTCCCCTTCAGAAGCCCAGTGGCAAGGGGGAAGCAGGGCAGAGCCCCCTCTAAGCAGCAGGGTTTGAGCAGCACCCTTTGTGCTGATGAGTTTGCTCTTTTTGTGTTAGAATCTATTGACTGTTGTTAGATTTGATTCTGTATTTTTGTTAGCTGCCTTTAAGACTGATGAACAGAAAAGTGAGATACACATTTTCTAAAGTAGACATGAAAGGGCTATGTGTGCATCTTTGTACGGATCTGTTGGGACAGGCTGAGGAGTGCTCGTGGCCTTTGGGTCTGCTTGATTCTCTCTCCCCCACCCCCCAAAGCTGAATCTGGGCAGTCATCTTCAATGTTTTCTGCTCCCTTTTGCTCCTGTCCATCTTCCTGCTAACCTTGTTTTCAGCTCTCACTCGACTCTTGTGGTTGAGTTTCAAAGTATTTACATTTTGAGAAGCACAAGGGGAGGGGGGTGGCAGTCAATCCACCTTCTGCTTTTTGGAGTCACCACCTTATTATAGCAGTGGAATGTTGCTCTGCCAGCCTGAAATGGGCTGCCTTTTTAGCCCCATGACAGGTTGTTGGGCAGCTGTTGTGTTGCATGTATTAACTGTGTTTTTTTCATTAGGTAATATAGCTAAGAATTAATCATAGGAATTTCCATTCGCTAAGTCTGATTTCCTTAGTTCAGCTGCAGATTCCATTTCTTACTGTGCCACGCAAATATGAGCTGGCAGAGCTACGGGCAGAATGGGTGACTCTTCCATAGGCTTCCTCTGCTGGCCAAGCAAAGGAGGCAGGAACGACTGGAGGCCTTTTCCTGTCCAGCCCTGGTGCCTTCGAGGAGGGTGGCTGAATACCATGTTCCACTGCATGAGTACTTGCTCCTTTATTCTTTAGATGAGGAGGTCTCCACTCTTCTGGATCACTGTCTTCCAATGGCAGTTAGCCCATCTTTTGTGGGAGAAAGTGTTCTTCGCCTTTTGAGGTAGATGTGTAGTTCTTGAAAATGCCTAACTCCAGACCCCCTCAGTCGTCATGCATGGCCTCAGAGATCCTGACTTCAGAAGGGAGCAAGTCTGCTTAGGATGACACTGTTAGAAAACTGACAGGGACTTAAATATTTTTTTCCACAACAGAACATGAAAAATATGGTTTATAGGTAAGTATCAGGAATGTTCTCCGGAGGCTTGTATTGCAAAGTTTCAGAATACTTAGAAAAATATTTTGCTATCTCATGTGTGTGTGTGATTAATGAGCATTAATCTCTGAGTGTCAGGCTTAATTTCAATGGGATTGTAAGGGCTGTATGTGCTGTTTTTATTTCCTAAAGGATGGATTTCTTGCAACAGCTACCACTAATGGAATCTTTTGACTGTTAAAAGAGATGTATTGACTTCCATAACAGGAAATACCCTTGGTTATTTATGGGGGTGGGTTTGCTAATTTTTCCACACGTTTTGAAGTTCTGCCACCAAGGATTTCCTTTGGAACCTCATAATACAGAGTTTGTATTTTGTCTTTGTAAATTATTTTTCAAAAATAATTGTACATTGATATTTTTGAAGATGTTACATTGCTGCCAATGTAATTTAATATCAGTGTTTTAATGGTTGATTTCTGGAGTTTGTTTTACTGTATTTTAATTTCTGGAGGGATATTCAGAGCTCCCTTGTTGAACCCCTAAACTCCAAATGCTGTTGAACATTGTATATTTGCAGTTAAAATAAAAGAACCATTATTTTTCAGAAGATTTTTTTCTTCTGCAGATGATAATGCAGGGAAGTTCTACATTGTTTCAGAGGTATATACAGTAAAACTAAGGAGCTCGTAGTGGAAGAGAGGATTTCTTGATGAATAAGAAAAGTAGTCAGAAGGCGAACATGGACTGTTTCCTCAGCAACTAAGGCTGGGGTGGTGAAGAGGCTTTAGGCTTAACGTTGCCAGCTGCATAGAGATGGTAGAACTCTTGTCCATGGAGATAAATCTAAGTGACCATTTAATAGAGGCTACAGCATGCCTCATCATAGGGTTTTCAAGGCATGAGATCAGGAGTGTACCATCGCCTTCTTCTGCACAGTACTAACCAGGGTTAGCTGAAGTGTCTACGAAAGATTCTCTGCCAGTATCATCAGTGCCATACACTACAGCTGCTGCCCAGTGGTTACCTTTCAAAGATTCCTCTGCCCGATCCCCACTGGAACTGTCCGCTCTCTTCTGCTGATGTGGCCGTTGATCCCTGAAGGGGGGTGGATGCATCTTCGTCTGGTGCCTCAGCCTTGAGTGACTCTGCTAGTTTAGCCTCTTCAGAGTCTAGGCCCCTTACAGTATTGCTCTTAGCTTCACTGACACACAGAAACCTCCTCATCATGTTAAGGTGTGCATCCAAGAGGGGAGTCGCTGTAGTCAGAAGCAACTTGCTGGCATTTACACACAGGGTCTCCTTAGGAGAGCTGTCAGGAGATGGTGATGTGCAATCCACTCCTGTGCACATTTACTTAGAAGCAGGTGCCACCATTCCACGGATTAGCATGCCCAGAACGGCAACCTTGTTAAAAGTCTCCATCAGTGGTTTTCCCCCTGTGGCTCTCTTAACAGAAACTGAATTTCAGGTATACTAAATGTGTAGGTGAGATGCTGGACTAACCAGTGTATGTGTGGGGTGGTGGGAAAAGATTTTGATGGGTCAAAAGGGCTTCCGGTTTTACAGAAAAAGAACAGAGAACAACAGTTGCCAGTAATCCAAGGACCAACCATGTACAGAATTATGTTAGCGTGCCAAAACAACTGCACAAGGCACTCCTTCACACAGTTGTTGTGAAACCTTGTGTGTTTTCTTCCTAATAAAAGACTCACAACAACCAGTGGAGAGGCTGCACATGAACACTGGCAGCTGCCTTATACTGAATCAGACCATCAAGGTCCATCAAAGTCAGTATTGTCTACTCAGACGGGCAGCGGTTCTCCAGGGTCTCATGTAGAGAGCTCTTTCACATCACCTACTTGCCTAGTCCCTTTAACTGAAGATGCCAAAGATTGAACCTGGGACCTTCTGCCTACCAAGCAGATGCTCTACCACTGAGCCACAGCCCCTCCACAAACACAGAGATCATAGGCCAGGCAAAAACTGAAGCTGGATGATGAGAGATTCAAAACAGACAAAAGAAGTATTTCTTCACACAATGCATAATTAAATGGTGGAACTCCCTGCCCCAGGATGTGGTGATGGGTGCCAACTTGAAAGGCATTAAGAGGGGAGTGGACATGTTCATGGAGGAGACGGCTGTCCATGGCCACTAGTCAAAGTGAATACTAGTCACGTGAACACCTGAAGCTGCCTTCTACTGACTCAGACCATCAAGGTCCATCAAAGTCAGTATTCTCTACCCAGACCAGCAGCGGCTCTCCAGGGTCTCAGGCTTTCCAGGCTTTCCCATCATCAGTCTTTCCCATTTTCCAGTCTTTCCCATCACCTACTTGCCTGGTCCCTTTAACTGGGGATGCCCCTGGGGATTGAACCTGGGACCATCTGCATGCCGAGCAGAGGCTCCACCTCTGAGCCACGGCCCCTTCCCCTAAACAAACCTGCTACCTTTAAATTCACATGCTTGTACGTATAACCTTCTCTTCTTTGGGGGTGGTAGCATAAATGTATTTAAGTTGCTGGTAAAGAGAGCAGCCATTAAGGATTCATGATTCGTTATGCTAATGTTGTAGGGATTAATTCTAATAGTGCAGCTTGCCTGTGGCTTTGTTTTGTGATTTTTGTTTTGTTCTCATTTAACAGCTGAAGAGACTTCCTCTCAGCTTGTACTGTTAAACTTCTTGAATTTTTTGATTAGTAAACTGGTTAAAAAGGATTTTCTGATCTCCAGAGTGCTATTGTGATCTGACCTAATCCACATAGCACTTTTCCAGGCACTACATAATGGCACCCAATGTGGGGCAAGGTAAGCCGATTCTACCTGCCCAAAAACAAGTTTTTGAGGGGGAAATTCGCTTTTAGAATTCCCCCTGGCTCTCGGCTACATAGCTTTCCTGGAAAAACCTCCTGGGGATTTTCTAATTCTCAAGAGCTCACCGGACCATCTGTCTGGGAGAATCCAGTTTTTCCTCAAGGACGGCAGATCCAGTGAAGGTTTTCTCGACCGCCACCGCCCTCAACCTGGAAATCAGCACCACAAAGGGAAAGTTGAATTTTGTGAGTATATTGTGAAAATAAGTATTGGGACACGCACATTTTTCTATCCCTTGAATGTTTGGAGGCGGCTGTGTAATTCTTTTGCGCCTACTCCCACCTCGGGGGTGCTGTCTTGGGTATCGGTCGAGATTCCAGAGACCCGGCGATGGGCCTGGCCTGCCGTGCTAAAGTGAGAGTTGTAATTCAATCCAGTGCTACTGTCTGATCACAGGATACCCCTTGATCCTTGGTCACTCCCTTCCCTTGTTTCTTGTCTGAATGAATGTATGAACCGACCTGAATAAGTGACAGAAAAAACTTTCTGTTGTTGTAGGGACTCAGGACAGGGGGAGGTTTTAAGAGCAGATACCTTTGTAGAGGCTTTCTGTAACATCTTGCCACGGTCAGTACTGCCGAAAAAAATCACCTGCTCTGGGCATGGGGCATACATCAAGTGCTGAGTGCACCCCCATGTATTGTATTGTCAAGTATTGGAAAAAGTTGAGTAGTTCACAAGGATTACCTAAAAAGCAATTTGTATTTTTCTGCAAGGTCGTTTGGCCTCAACTAGCACTTAACAATGATGTCCAGTGGCCTCTGGAAGGCTCACTGGACTCCTCCCTACTAATATTGCTTGGCCGCCTTATGACAAGAACAGGGAAATACAGGGAAAAACTTTATCTTAACCTCTTTTGGGAACTCAGGGAAAAACCCCATCTTGCAGCCAAGTGTTGTCTCGTCATTCCCCCTAAGGGAAATGAGCTTCACACTGTTACTTTGCTTCAAACCCCAAAGATTTTGCCACCCTGCACCGTTCCCCAGCCGTGAGCACTCCAGGCCAGCATACGTACAATCCTGCCACCTTCAGCTCCAGCAACCCCTGCAGTTTTGGGGTTAACCTCCATTCCACAGCCCAGCGCTTTCCAACCCGCTGCCATCGCACCCCTGCTCGCACCAACTCCACAACCACAGCTCAGCTCACCTTCACCTCTGGCTCCAACGGACAGCACTGTGTCCATTCAGCAAAAACCTCCCTCTCTCCCGGTTTCTCCTGCTGTCAACCAGGAGCAGCTGCCCCTTCCCGATTCCATTCCAGACATTGCAGAAATCAAGCAGCTTGCCCCCCCCCCCACACACAGCTCTGCTCCTCTCCAGCTACCATTCATCAGCCGCAGTGCTCCTGACATCCCCCAATGCCGAGACTTTTACAATCCTGCTTCTGACGGGGGGGGGACAAAAGGAGGGGGGAAAGATGTACTTTGCAGAGGCTGACAACTGGGGTGAAGACAGCCATGCCTTGGGGAAAAATCAGTGCAAGGACCAAGGGACGGGAGGTTGGCAACCCAGATATGGATTTTTGCTCAACTGGAACAAGCCTTGAAAGCGGCCAATGCTGGGGGGGGGGGGGGGCTGAAGACAACTTTCCCAGCCTCAAAGAGAGATGTTTGTTGCTACTTTTCTGGAGGGTCCAGTCAGACAAAGGGTCTTGATAACTGCCCTCCATCCACCGATCCTGAAGTGTGGGACGATCATGGCTTTGCTGAGTTTACAGCCCTTCATCTGGGTGAGCTGTTGCCAGATGCACAAGCACTGCAGGACCTTTTCCTGGATGCAGGCTTCCACATTTTCGCTGCAGCCTGCCAGTTTGCAGCGGGAGGGTCTGCTACCGCCTATGCTCGGGGACCGTTTGGATGATCTCTGGGTACCGTCTCCTTTTGGATTCGTTATGCTAATGCTAATAGTGCAGCTTGCCTGTGGCTTTGTTTTGTTCTCATTTAACAGCTGACGAGACTTCTTCTCAGCTCGTACTGTTGAGCTTCTTGAATCTTTTGATTAGTAAACTGGTTAAAAAGGATTTTCTGATCTCCAGAGTGCTATTGTGACCTGACCTAGTCCACAGAGCACTTCTTCCAGGCACTACAGTAGCAGACGCTCAGGGTGGTCCTCCTTTCAAGCCACCACGATCTATCATTACTGGGAAAAGAAGGGGGGCGGGGGCGTCTTGGTTGCCTCCTTCAGGACCCCCCTCCCCCCAGCAACTATGAAGCGAAAAAGAAAAACGACAAAGGCGGCCTACGTCCCCCCGACGAGGCCCCGGCGCGTCTCCGGCCCCTTCCGACGAGGCTGTGCTGCGTTCAGGATCGCGACCCCCCCGGGCGCGGCTCCTTCCTGTCCTGTCACGCGCGGCCTGCGGAACGCTCGGCCACTAGGACCGGAGCGGAGCCGCCCCGCCTCCCTCGCCCCATAGAGGTGGGGAGAGCGGCTTCCGGTTTGCCGCGGCTCCGGCTTTCCAGGTTCGGCCACAGAGACGGCGACAGCACGGAGCGGCGCCCCCTGTTCCGGAAGCTCAGGCCACGGGTCGCTCTAGCCGCTCGAAGGCAAACGCGCGTCTATGGTTCCACGTCGGAGCTCCTCAGCGGCGGGCCAGACATGGCGGCGGCGGCGGCGGCCGAGGAGGAGGAGGCGGCCCAGCCGCTGGTGAGGCGGGCGGGCGGGACGGCGGGCGGGACGGCGGGCGGGGGGACGCTGTCCTGGGCCTGGCGGGGGAGGGGAAGCGTCGGGTTGGCCTGCGGGGAGAACTGGGAGCGTGTGACGCGGAGCCTCCAGCCACAGCCGCAGTCTAGCCTCGCGGGGGAGGACTGTAAGGCCGCCTCGGCCGAGGTCGGACGAGGGGTGGAGGGCGGCGGCCCCTCTGCCTTCCCGCCCCCCGTGCAGGCTTGCCGGGGGGGGGGCGGGAGGCGTCGCCCTTGGCGCCTCTTTCTGCCCGTGCCTTTAAGTGAAGCCTCCATGTGCAGGGGCAGCCTGTCTCCTCGCGCAGCCGCTTCGCGCCGGGCGAGGCCGGGCCCGGCCGCCTCCAGCGGGACGTGTGCCTTTGGCCCCCGCCCCCCTGCCCGGCCCCCTGCCCGCCCGCGGTGAAGACGGGGTGTTGGGTTTTAGGAGACAATCTGGAATTTAGTCTGTTTTCTCATTATTAGCCACCCTGACCAGTTTCCTTTGGGTCTGGGAGCCAGCCCAGAAGTTGAGCCACCAGACCCCATTCTTCAGGGTTCTGTGGTTTAAGGGTCACGTTTTCTAATTGCTCCCTCAAAACCTAATCCTAAACTCTTCATGTTTTCTCATAATTTTATTAACACTGTTGACAAAATTGTATATAGACACACATGGGGTAATCCTAATTGTCATCACCACAACCTAAAGCTAATCTCTGACCCTGACCTAACTACTCCCCAATTTCTCATAACTTTATTTTTGCTTTAAAATGTTATGTTTAATTGAATATCGGAGCTCTTATAGAAAGTAACAGGTTAAGAAATGAATTCATTTACTGCCACTGATCAGTGTATGCCTAGCATATAAACAAGCAATTACAAGACCTCCATGCATGTGCATTTTTACATGATACAACAAATATTGTGAGATGGAACGGTAAATAAGCTTTGTACTTCTACAGAGAATTGCTGAGTGAAATAGCTGCTGAAAATAATAGGTGCTGCAATTAAACTTCGCGGCACCGTGATGGCACTGGGATTTGTTGAGCCCAGTTCTGTGCAGTTAGGGCAAGTAAATCCCTACATCTGCTGCTACAGGTATAACTTGAGCCTTGTGTGTTGCCCTGACCAGTGTAAAAAGCAGGGTGGATCTCCCATGTAGCTGTCACCACCTCCCTTAACTACAAACATTTTTACCCACGTAAGTACCATCAAGTCACAACTGACTGGTGGCAACCCCAGCAGGGGGCTTTCAAGGCTATTCATTTATTTATTTTATTTCCATTTGTTACCTCGCTCTCCCCGGCCAAAGCCAGGGGAGTAGCAGAGGTGGTCATCCATGGCCTTCTGCAGAGCCTTCCTTGGTTGTCTCCCTTCCAAGTACAGACCCTGCTTGGCTTCCGAGATCTCACAAGAGTGGGGTATACTTCTCACAAGTATTTTTAGAGTGCTGTTAACATGCAAAGTACTTTAAAGTGTTGTTTATCCCCACAGTGAGGCAGTGAAATAGGCTGCAGTAACATCTGTCCTACACGTTTATTGTTGGGTGTACTCTGATTATGTTGGTGCTTTTAGCACTTGTGGAGAAAAGGGGGCTGTGTGAAAGAGAATGGAGATGGGTATTTTGGGAGTGAAAGGTCTTAGGCCCACATAACCACAGTCATCCGAAGAAGAACTGGTGCTGCTTCCGCGACATTTGTAATTGACTGAAGATGTTGGCCACATTTTAAAAACTTGTTGAACACACTCAGTTTGCAGGCCTTGGAGATGTGTCAATATCTGAAGATATTCCAGTGGAAGGAGAAATCACCGTGCCTGTGGGATCTCGTTCCCCTGATGAAGACTACTCCACACTGGACGAGCCAGTTAAAGACACCATTGTGAGTAGGCTAGAAGTTATCAGTCAAAGAGGCATACCGAAGACTGGCTCTCTGTAAGTCCCCCAGGGTGCTTGGCAATACACACTCTCCTTTGGGAGATTTAGTTAGATGGCGTGGCTTTCAGGGTATTTCCGGGTAAGCATTTTGGGTTCAGTATCCAGTTTTCACAGGGAGATTGTACTAGTAATGTCCCTGCAGCAAGGCTGGAAAGCTGCTAATGCTTTGACATCATGTTTCAGGCTTGAACAGTGTGGTAATTTGGAACGTAAAATAAACGTTCAGGCCCACATGTTGATGCTGTAGGATTCAGTAAAAGGAAAAATATACCATATTTTATAGGATGCATAATGTCATTGTGGCGTACATTTTATCCAAATGTTCTTTTTTTATTGAAAACCTATGCTGTGGAGTAATACAGATAACTTCTTAAACTTTTCAGATGCGAGATCTGAAAGCGGTTGGAAAGAAATTTGTCCATGTCATGTATCCTAAAAAGAGCAGCGCCCTTCTAAGAGACTGTATGTACCGCAGGAGTTTCAAAATCTTGAAAACTGCAGCAGTAAATTGAAAGCAGTAAATTGATTAATTAAATGAAAATCAGAAAAAAGATTCTGCAATGTTTCAAGATAAAGAATGAAAAGTGAATTTTTGATTTGGGTTAAAAGTGGTAATATATTGATCTTATGCGACATACAGGGCAGGGGGGTGTAATGCTGGGAAGGCCGTTCTGTGCAGGCGGGTCTATGGTTGGTCTCACATTGGACTGTTGCCGTTTTCTTTCAGGGGACTTATGGGGACCTTTAATCCTGTGTGTCTTGCTTGCACTGTAAGTACTTGTTGTTTTACTTGTTCTGGGGGGGGGGGGAGTTGCCCTGGGTGTAGCAGCTCTAGGAGTAAATGTAAACTTCACATTCCAGTTGGGAGCAGTTGTTTTTGCATCGCTTGTGTGCTCATGGCACACTTTTTTGTAAAAGAAACATCCTGCTCTTTGATCTGCCTGTGCACGATGTGGGTTTGTTTGTGCAACAACGATTATTTTGCTTTCAGGAGTGTGTTGTGGTTTATATGCCAATAGAGCAGCATTTTGAGCAACAATGTGAGTACTGCCATATTAACTCATCATCACAGAACAACCACATCAGATTCCCTTATTCAGGAGGTTTGGCGTATAGCAGACCAAAAGCTTCCAAGTCTGAGCTTTCAGGATTCTTGTAGGCTTAATTCAGGGCAATCCCATTTCAGTTTGCTGCTCAGCAGGGATTCCCTGCGTTCTTAATTGGATGGAGAATTTCTGGGAACTTTATCAGCCTGTTTTTATGGAAGAGAGGGGTATTCATGGCTACTAGTAAAAATGGATATTAGTCATGATGCATACCTATTCTCTCCAGGATTATTATCTTAGCTGCTGTAGAACACAGGCAGGATAATGCGGCTGCAGTCATCTTGTGTGTGGACTTCCTAGAGGTACCTGGTTGGCCTCTGTGTGATCAGACTGCTGGACTTGATGGATCTTGGTCTGATCCAGCATGGCTGTTCTTACATTCTGTTTTGTTCTTCTCTGCCTTAGAATGCTTCAGGGAAGATCGGCAGACAGTACAGAAGACAAAGGCCCTCAGTTCGCGGAAGTCTTCGTTATCATTTGGTTTGGTGCCGTTGTCATAACTCTAAATTCCAAGTTGCTTGGAGGAACTATGTGAGTTCTTTTTTTTAGTGGAAATAACTGTAGTGCAATGGTTCTTAACATTTTTTTGGGTTACAGATCCTTCTGAGAATTTGATGAAAGCTATGGAGCCTGTTTGCCAGAAAAATGCTCATAAACAGATACTTAAATTTTTTTTCATAACAATTTATTTTAATTAACGGCCACTTCCTGAAAAAAATGAAATAAATCCAAATTGTGCAAATAAAACAAAAAGTAAACTTCGGTTCTGCTGAAAAGTAAATTTCAATGAGAACTCTGCCGTTTGGCTTGAACAAGAAGTGGAAATTGCGCCGTGGTCTTTGATGTGGCAACGTGCGTGTCATCTTTGACATCCAGTCAGTTTTCACTTGTTGTTTTGATGGCAACAAGTGCTGAAAACCCTGACCCAAAAAGATATGTAGTAGCATATTAACAATTTTATAGTAGCTAATCTAGAACATAAAAAATATTAAACAAACACTTGCAAAGACTAAGTTTTTACCTTAAAATTTACCAAGACCCAATGTTAACAAAGACAAGGTGTCCATAATTACAATGGCAAGGTATGTTTCTTACCAAAAGGAAAATTCTAGGCAACTTAACATGGTAACACTGACAACTGTATGTTATCTGGTTGTGTACAGTAGCATCCCATGCCTCCCTAATATTTGTTTGGGGTGAAATAATAACATGATGTGACATAAAGAAGAATTTTTTCACAAAGACAATTTTCAAAGTAACAGGAAGGAAATTAAAGAAAAATATCAATTTTTTTAGCCCAGTTCATGGAGCCTGTGAAGCCCATCCCTGGTTAAAATCCTCTGCCCTAGTGGGATTTTCTTCGTGGAAAAGACTATTCAGTTGTTTAAAGTACTTTCACCCCACTCAGTTTGAAACGCACAAGGTAATTATAGGACTAGGTAGAAACTTTAATCACTCTGTAGGATTGTTTTTAAACAGTTCTTCATTGTATGCTTTGGAGCCAGTAAAATATCACAATCTTTTACTTTACAGTAAAGGATCACAATCCACCCCTAGATTTATAGCCCAGCATGGGAGTTGACCCATGTCTTCCTGGTCCTAGAATAGCACTCTCAAAACTGGCTTTCTTCACATTTTTGAGAGTGCTGTTCTAGAAGCAGGAAGATATGGGTCAACTCCCATGCTGGGCTATAAATCTGGGGGTGGAGGGATGACATAACACATGTCCTCGAAGAAAAGGTGATTAAAATGGAATAAATAATAATATGCCCCTTCGTGCCACAGCATTTCAGGTGGCTTGGGATGGGGGGCAGCATTTGAAAAACAGACACATTGCAAATCTCCCTTGGTGTTGAAAATGTGTGGATTGGCTCTTGAGAAAAGGGACCAGGCACTCTTAAAATTTAAATGGCTTGCAGGTTCATTTGTAGAGGGAAGAAAAATGTCTTCATTCCTCCTGGATTTTGTATGTAACCTGTAATTATATTTGCAGATAGTACTGTACCTGAATTTCATGACTATGAACGGCTTAGTGGCAGATGGGCTCACATTGACTGTGGAACCCAGCCAGTTCTGATGGTCAGAGTCTGCTTCTGACCTCTGGACCACTGTCTGCTGCCCCAGATAACACCGCATTTGCCCAGCCCCTGCATCTGCCCACAGCCCGGGCACTAAACCTCTTTCTCTCGGGCAGATCATTCTTTCAGAGCCTGTGTGTCCTGGGCTACTGCATCCTGCCATTGACAGTAGCTCTGCTGGTGTGCAGACTGGTACTTCTAGCAAATTCTGGAACCGTCGGCTTCATTGTACGCCTTTTGGTGGTGATGGCGATGTTTGGCTGGTCAACATTAGGTAAGGCTGAGGTGGGTGGTAGCTTAGGCCAGCCTGCATTCCACTTATGCACACGCACTCTTACGGCCTCATTGATTTCAGCAGAACTTCAGCGTGCATACCCTTGCATGCTGGCAAGAAAGACTCCACCTGCAAATCATACTTTCAAGGTCTTGTGCTGGGAACCTCATTTGTGGGGATGGATAACAGCGCTTTTGACTCCCAAAGGACAGGTTTTACTTGTTTCATTATCCAGGGAAGGATGAGGCTAGATTTCCAGTCTGATTGCTTACATTGGCTTCGCCAGTTGGAACCAGGTTTGACCAGCATTTGGTGGTCTTTGCTGGTTTTCAGTAGATTTCCCACATGGAAGTGACTTTACTGAACACCTACAACATGCTGACCCTTGCATGAGAGTATCTCTCCTGTTCCTCATTCCTCATATAGGCCTGAGTCCTGCTTTCTCCAGGTAACTTTCCGAACCTGATTCCACCCTGTTTGAAAGGAGTCCTTGATGTCTAGGAGGGAGCTGCTGTTAGTGCTGCATTCTGAGGAGGAGCATTTTGTGCGCTTTTCTCTCTGGAGTGTCAGATACCCGTGGTTGTGAACTGAACACCACCTTTCCATTTGCTAAGCTTGTTTGTGTGAGTGAGGAATGATTAATTAACATGAGTAGTGGTAATTGTGGCCAAAGCACTAGAAAGAAAAGTTTTTTCCCTTATAAGAAAGTACATTTTCTTGACTTTAGCTTAATCTTTTTAGATGTTTATATGACTAATGCTTTATTTAAATATTTTTACATTTAAAAACAAATTGTAGATTTATGGATGATAGCGGGTTAGCTCTTGCAGCCCGAGTTTCTCTGAGATGACATCTGCTCTCTTCCCGGGGAATACAGAAAATCTTTCCAGGGAGCAAGGGCATCATTGGGGTGGGCAGTGGTCATCTGAATGCCAAGAAAACCCCAATTTCAATTCAGCTTTTGTGTCTGGGATTGGCTTTGCTGCTGCACCTTTTAAGAACTGGCGTTCTGTCTTGTTTCTTTCCTTCTAGCCTCCACAGCCTTCCTGGCAGACAGTCAGCCCCCGAATCGGAAGGCGCTTGTTGTGTACCCCATCTTCCTGTTCTATTTCATCATCAGCTGGATGATCCTCACCTTCGCACCTTAGGGAGGCCTAAGGAGCCAAGACTGCAGAACTGGGACAGTGGTTTTGTGACCGTTGCACTTGGTGGTTGGCTCTGTCCTCAGGCTTTCCTCTAAATGATGTATATAATATGTGTTGTGGGAAGGCAGACAAGTTTGGGCATAAAGCCAGGGAGGCCAGCAAATGGTTGCTTGCACATACCTTGTTCTCCTGTGGAGCAGTTTCCTGAGTGGTGCTGACATCTCCCTGCACAGCTTTTATTTTGTCCTCCTCCTATGGCAAATGCCCGCCAGGGGGGCGTGCCTGCCCCATTTGAAGTCCGCTGTCACTTTGGAACAGTTTAAGAGAATCCTGTCTTGGGCCAATGAAGAATGTCGATAAAGGAAGACCTCCAAAACCCCAAGTTTACCAGCTTCCCGGAATTCCAGTCCATTCTTGACATTTTGCATTCCATGGAAGGTTGTCTGACACATTTTTAAATGCAAACATTTCAATCCCTTCTTCGTGCAAAGCAGAGAAAGCTGTCTGGGGTTGGTTAGAAGGGGTCTTTTGTTATTTCACCCACTTTAGTTCTTCACCAAAATGTCTGGTTTTACTTTATGTCCAGCCAAGCACAGCCGGAGAGTTGGCTTCAGAGAGTCGAGAACACAGCCTGGGCTTTGTGCATTTAAAGTGTTTCAAGTCCTGCAAGCAACAGACAAGGGGATTTTATCAGCGCAGCATTTTGTCCCTAAGAAAGATGGTGGGTGTTGGACAGTTACCGTTGGACGCAAAGCTGTAGTCAGCTGGAGGCTAGAAGGGAGCTTCGATTGGGGAGACACCTGTTTTTCAGAACGCATCACACCAGGGCACAGCTGTCTAACACTGGAGACCCCAAAGAGGTTTGGGAGGAAACGGAGTCTCATTCTTCACCAAAGCTGTTGGCTTCTTGGACTTATTTTAAGGATCTGGTGGAATGAAGATGCGTTTGAATGGGGGCTTCACGCCAGCAAGCTGGTCTGTGACATAAATGCATTTGTTCAGTTCCTGTGTCTTTTGAGTTGAAGATTTCCTCTGTAACTGATGAAAGAAAATGTGAATATGTTTTTAATGAACTGAGGAAGGATATATAAATTATTCAGTGAAATTCTGTGTGCACATGCTTTAATCCTGAATTCTTGTACGTGTTCAGCTCTCTTGCTAAAGCTTGGAAAAACATTTCTCTACCAAATGATTTCTGCTTGTAACTTGCTGTTGCCAGCAAAGAATGGTAGTCTGACATAGATGATAAAGGAACAAGCTTATTCTTCAGAAATGTGCTGTTCCAAATGCACAGTGAGTGAACTGGTTTTGGTGCACATTGTCCTATTATATAGGGAGATCTGATGAGGACTTATTGTAATAGGTATATCTTACGATTTTGTGCTTAAATACTGCACACTGCTAGGTACACTGGCTGCATAATGGGACAGAAGGAAAACTGATTTTCAGTTTGTGTAAAGTCTCAAAATGGAATAGCTGTGTGGGAGCACATATGCATTTGTTGTGAAGCTTGAGGGTAGCCTGCATATTGAACCCAAAGTTTCTGCCTAATCTTTTGAATTGTGGCAGTGGAGGCCTTTATAGTCCAACATAGCATTACAACACTGGGTCATGTGAGCCTTGTGGAAGTCAGTGGGCAGCAGGCTTTGCCTCTAGTCCTTTCGGGCTTTTGCACTTGTGAAGGGAACTCCTGTATCCTGAGCAGAACTAACAATCTCACCTTTTCTCTGTACAAGCTGCAAGAGGACTTTTAAACGGGCCCTTTTTTTTTGAATGACGTGTGCTGTTGATGCCACCTTGGAGCCCCTGATGTCACCACCTTTGTGTCAATTCAAGTTGCTTTAAAAGATTACTTGTTGGCCACCCAGAGACACCAAAGCAAGACTGATCCACAGGAGCCTTAAAAAATAAACTCCCCGTTTTGTATGTGTATGATCTTAAAAAGGTGGCAAGTCATCATATGCATTTTTGATTTTAAAGAAACAACTTGTTCTGTCTGAATTAATGTATTGCTGTTTTGTCCTTGAGATAAAAAGGAGACTATGCTTGCGGTATCAGTGTAGTCAGCCATTTTAAAAACAACAGACAAGGATCTTGTAGCAGATTTGTTAAAGTGAAAATCACATTATGATAAGACTTACTGGGTACATGTAGGATCTTCCACAATACGGGCCTCTAGCAGAGTTACACTGACATATACATGGCGACTTTTCTCACCAGCTCTGTGCTGGGTCTGTTCATATGCAGCTGTTCTGAAATGGTAGCCTAGAATAAGGTCCAGGCATCCAAGATGTCAGTTACTGCCCTTTTGCCATCATGATTATCAAGTTGAGTATTTTGTTTGCTCCATTCTCTTACCAGTCCTGAACAGAGATCTTCCTTTGTTTGCTACCCTTAATCTTCCTGATGCCAAAACATCAAGGAACAACAAAGTTATTCTGCAGGCTTTCCTGCAAGGGGAGGAAGTGCTTGTAAAAGCTGCACTGACAGTATGATGCATCCACGTGGCTTCTCGACAGAATGCTGCAGCTATTATTGGCAGGTTAAGGAAGACTTCTTACTGTGACATGCAGACCACAGGTAGGAAACCAAGTTGCAGTTCCATACTCTAGTCACTGACCTCCCCACTGGTGGCCGGCATTGTTTTGGTTGCTGGTTTTGAGGATGAAGTTCCAAAAAGGCCCAAGAATGTGCTGGGCCAGGACTGTCCTCACTCATGACTTAGTTGGGAAAAGAGAGGTAGTGCTCAACATAACATAAGAAAAGCCCTGCTGGATCAGACCAAGGCCCATTAAGTCCAGCAGTCTGTTCACACAGTGGCCAACCAGGTGCCTCTAGGAAGCCCCCAAACAAGACGATTGCAGCAGCACCATCCTGCCTGTGTTCCACAGCACCCAAAATAATAGGCATGCTCCTCTGATACTAGAGAGAATAGGTATGCAGCATGACTAGTATCTATTTTAACTAGTAGCCATGAATATCCCTTTCCTCCATGAACATGTCCACTCCCCTCTTAAAGCCTTCCAAGTTGGCAGCCATCACTACATTTTGGGGCAGGGAGTTCCACAATTTAACTATGTGTTGTGTGAAGAAATACTTTTATCAGTTTTGAATCTCTCACCCTCCAGCTTCAGCAGATGACGCCATGTTCTAGTATTATGAGAGAGGGAGAAAAACATCTCCATATCCACTCTCTCCAAACCATGCATAATTTTATAGACCTATATCATGTCTCCCCTCAGCCGCCTTCTTTCCAAGCTAAACAGCCCTAAGCGTTTTAACTGCTCCTCACAGGGCAGTTGATCTAGTCCCCTAATCATTTTGGTTGCTCTTTTCTGTACGTTCTCAAGCTCTGTAATATCCTTTTTTAGGTGTGGTAACCAAAACTGTATACAGTATTCCAAGTGTGGTCTCACCATAGATTTTTACAAGGGCAGTATGATATCAGCAGTTTTATTCTCTATTCCTCGTCTATAGCCAGCATGGAGTTTGCCATTTTTACAGCAGCCGCACACTGGGTTGACATCTTCATTGAGCTATCCACTACCACCCCAAGATGCCTTTCTTGGTCTGTCGCTGCCAGCACAGATCCCATCAGTGTATGTGTGAAGTTGGGATTTTTTGCCCCAATATGCATCACTTTACACTTGCTCACATTGAATCTCATTTGCCATTTTAATGCCCATTCTTCCAGTTTGTAGAGATCCTTTTGGAGCTCTTCACAGTCCAATTTTGTTTTAACCACCCTAAATAATTTGGTGTCATCTGCAAACTTGGCTACTTTGCTGTTCACCCCCAACTCCAGGTCATTGATGAACAGGTTGAAAAGCATTGGTCCCAACACAGATCCCTGAGGGACCCCACTGCTCACATCCCTCCATTGTGAGAACTGACCATTGATTCCTACTCTGTTTCCTATTTTTCAGCCAGCTTTCAATCCATAAGAGGACTTGTCCTCTTATCTCATGACTATGAAGTTTGCTTAGCAGTCTTTGGTGGGGGACTTTGTCAAAAGCCTTTTGGAAATCCAAATACACAATATCCACAGGCTCATTCCTGTCCACATGCTTATTGACTCTTTAAAAAAAAAAACTAATAGGTTAGTGAGACAGGACCTACCTTTTCCTGCAATAAGCGGCGGCCAGTACCCTTGTCGCTGTGACTTGTAGGCCTGTTTACCTCAATAAATGGCAGCCAGTACCTTTGTGGCTGTGACTTATAGGCCTGTTGACCTCAGTGCTGTCTCATGTTATGAAACCAGCTGTGTTAGCCAACACTGAGATTGTGCGGAGGTCCGTGTGGTGTGAAGAAACAGTCTGGCTCTTTGTGGACAACTGTTGCACAGAGGCTGCTTCAAGAAGTTTTTGCATGGTTAACCCTGACATGAAACTTATCCTAATGGACAGGAGGGTATTAAGTCTCTGGCACTGCTTTAAGTTCATGTTGCCTCATTTGCGGGGGGGGGGGGGCGTGCCATTCCATGTGAATATCAGTATTGCATGTATTTTGGTAGGGGGATCACAGACTGAGGCACAGTGTAGCCTGGCTTCTGGGCCCTCTCCTCAGGGTGGCTGGTAAGTGGAAATGAGCGGTGAACCAGCGGATTTCCAACACAAGTCAGCAACAAGAAGTTACCATTTGGGTAGGCAGGGATGCAGCTGTGAGTCAGGCTTCAGCCACTATCCTGCAGTGAAATGAGAAGCATTACAGTTTGGGATGAGTGTGTGGATACAGACATAGCAACTGGAGAGGAGTTTATGGGGAGAGGGGAGCAAATTCCTTCCACCTGCAAGTACTTCCAGTTCCTGGGGTAGGGATGTAAAATAATGATGCAGCTCATGGCAGGGTTTGATAGCGACATCTTAAGTCCTCTAAGCACAATGCATGATTTAGGCTCGCTATGTAGTAGCAGCAGATGCAGGACAAAACTGACCATGTAGTTTGTGGGAATAAGTCTTAGCAAATGAGTGTTAAACTTCTATCTAAAAGAATTACAAGTGTAAACTCACCCCCACCACTCCTTTATCTTTCTTTTTTGCTGTGGCTACGTTTTTAAAAATTTCTCCCCTTTCTATTTCTTTCAAAGAACAAAAGGGGAAAAACTTAAGAAAAATATACATAAAGACAAAAATATAATAACGTAAGTTTCTATAAATGGTTTCCCACTATCTAAAAACAACGCAGTCCGTTCAAATGCTGATAGAGTTCTAAGGTTCTCATAAAGACAAAAATATAATAATGTAAGTTTCTATAAATGGTTTCCCACTATCTAAAAACAACGCAGTCCGTTCAAATGCTGATAGAGTTCTAAGGTTCTCAATGCATTGATTTACCAGAGGTGAGCTTTTGTGTTTCCAGTGTTGTAAAATGAATGGTTTAGCTGTAGTAATGGCACGGAGGGGCCATTTTCGTTGACCCTTGGTTAGCCTCCACAAGCCTGGCAAATAGTTTAAAAGTGCATAGACATCTTCAAAAATCAATGAACATTCTAATACAAAATTGATATAAGTAATAACTTCTTCCCAGAAAAACCAAATGACTGGACACACCCAAAACATATGTTTAAGGGATGGGTCTGGTGAGTTATAACACAAACAATTAAACACCTTACTCATTCCTTTGCTGTGGTGTCCACTATATATTGAACATAATTTTTGCTGAACAAGTCTCCGCTTAAGATCCATGAAGAAAGCAGGTATAAGGCCGTATCCCATTGCTTTGGCAAAATAGGACAATCTAGCTCCTTATTCCATTCATTCCTGAGACTTTGCATATAGAATCATAGAAACAGAGTTGGAAGGGACATCCATGGTTATCTAGTCCAACCCTAGGCAGTAGGGCTGTTGAAAAAAAATTCGGTAAAATTCGGATTCGGCAAAATTCGGTCCATTTTTATTCAGGAAATTCCAAAGTCCAAACTCCCCCGATTTGGATCCGTGCAATTCGGCACCAAGGTCGGAGTTCACGAATAAATTCAACCATTTAAAGCCATTAAAAACACATTCGCGCCTTTCCACGGCTCTGGGGGGATTTTTAGAGGTAGAGGCCCCAAACTTTCAGCCTAGCTTGAGGGGTCCCTTCTTGCAAGAACCCGCAAGTTTGGTGACGATTGGGCCAGGGGGTCCCAAGGTATGGGACCTGGAAGGGGTCCCCCCCCATGATCAGCCCATTGGAATGAATAGAAATAAATAGACCGTTTGGACTCGGAGTAGGAATCAATGGTCAGTTCTCACAATGGCGGGATGTAAGCAGTGGGGTGCCTCAGGGATCTGTGTTGGGACTGGAGCTTTTCAACCTGTTCATCAATGACCTGGAGTTGGGGGTGAACAGCCAAGTAGCCAAGTTTGCAGATGACACCAAATTATTTAGGGTGGTTAAAACAAAATTGGACTGTGAAGAGCTCCAAAAGGATCTCTACAAACTGGAAGAATGGGCATTAAAATGGCAAATGAGATTCAATGTGAGTAAGTGTAAAGTGATGCATATTGGGACAAAAATCCCAACTTCATATACCGTATATACCCGTGTATAAGCCGACCCGCGTATAAGCCGAGGTGCCTAATTTCTCCCCAAAAATGGGGAAAAATTAGGCACCCGCGTATAAGCCTAGGGTCGGCTTATAACCCCTCCCCCCCCGGCAGGCTTACCTGGGCTCCCGGCAGCAAGCGGCGTGGGCCTGGCGGCGGCGGCACAATCAGGCGAGGGCCGGGGCAGCATCCCTGCAACTGCAGGAGGCCGCCCCAGGCCGCTCTCGGCTACGAGAAGCGGCGGCGAGTCCGGGCAAGGGCCGGGGCAACCGCCCCAGGCCAGCCCAGGCCGCCCTTGGCCACGAGAAGCGGCGGCGCGGCCGAGCGAGGGCCGGGGCAGCCTCCCTGCAGCTGCAGGAGGCTGCCCCAGGCTGCTCTCGGGCGCGAGAAGTGGCGGCGGCGCGGTCGGGCGAGGGCCGCGGCAGCTGCCCCAGGCCGCTCTCGGTCGTGAGAAGCGGCGGCGCAGCCGGGCGAGAACCGGGGTAGCCTCCCTGCAGCTGCAGGAGGCCGCCCCAGGCCGCTCTCGGCTGCGAGAAGCGGCGGCGCGGCCGGGCGAGGGCCGGGGCAGCCGCCCCAGGCCGCCCCAGGCCGCGAGAAGCGGCGGCGCGGCCGGGCGAGGGCCAGGGCAGCCTCCCTGCAGCTGCAGGAGGCCACCCCAGGCCGCTCTCGGCCACGAGAAGCGGTGGCGTGGCCGGGCGAGGGCCGGGGCAGCCGCCCCAGGCCGCGAGAAGCGGCGGCACGGCCGGGTGAGGGCCGGGGCAGCCGCCCCAGGCCGCCCCAGTCCGCGAGAAGCGGCGGCGCGGCCGGGCGAGGGCCGGGGCAGCCTCCCTGCAGCTGCAGGAGGCCGCCCCAGGCTGCTCTCGGCTACGAGAAGCGGCGGCGCGTCCATGCGAGGGCCGGGGCAGCCGCCCCAGGCCGCCCCAGGCCGCGAGAAGCGGCGGCGCGGCCGGGCGAGGGCAGGGGCAGCCTCCTTGCAGCTGCAGGAGGCCGCCCCAGGCCGCTCTTGGCAGCAGGAAGCGGCGTGGGCCCGACGGCAGCGGCAGTAAGTTCCCCCCTCCCTCCTCCCTCCTCCCTCCTCCCCCCTCCCCTACCGTATTGACCCACGTATAAGCCGAGTTCGGCTTTTTCAGCCCTTTTTGGAGGCTGAAAAACTCGGCTTATACGCGAGTATATACGGTATACACTGATGGGATCTGAACTGATATCATACTGCCCTTGTACAAATCTATGGTGAGACTACACTTGGAATACTGTGTACAGTTCAGGTCACCACACCTAAAAAAGGATATTATAGAGCTTGAGAAGGTGCAGAAAAGAGCAACCAAAATGATTAGGGGACTAGAGCAACTGTCCTATGGGGAGCGGTTAGGACGCTTAGGGCTGTTTAGCTTGGAAAGAAGGCGGCTAAGGGGTGACATGATAGAGGTCTATAAAATTATGCATGGTTTGGAGAGAGTGGACAGGGAGAGGTTTTCTCCCTCTTCCATAATACTAGAACACGGGATCATCTGCTAAAGCTGGAGGGTGAGAGATTCAAAACAGATAAAGAAGTATTTTTTCACACAACGCATAGTTAAATTGTGGAACTTCCTGCCCCAGGATGTGGTGATGGCTGCCAGCTTGGAGGGCTTTAAGAGGGGAGTGGACATATTCATGGAGGAGAGGGGTATTCATGGCTGTTAGAATGGATACTAGTCATGCTGCATACCTATTCTCTCTAGTATCAGAGGAGCATGCCTATTATTTTGGGTGCGGTGGAACACAGGCAGGATGGTGCTGCTGCAGTCGTCTTGTTTGGGGACTTCCTAGAGGCACCTGGTTGGCCACTGTGTGAATAGATTGCTGGACTTGATGGGCCTTGGTCTGATCCAGCAGGGCCTTATGTTCTTATGTAAAGGCGAGCAGGCACAAACACAAGGCCCCAGCACAACTGGCAACCCCCTTTGGCTTCCCCCCCACCCACAGAAACTGCCCCCACACACACACACCGAGAATCTGCTTTCTCCCCCCCCACACACACACACACAGGAGAAAAGGTATAGAGAAAAAACCCCAAAATCAAACTATGTGGATGTCTTCCAGCAGGAGCAGGGACAAGAAGTAAATCCAATCCAGTCCTATTCCAGTAAGCATTCCTCCGTTAAGTTGTTGTAAAACTGCATCTACGTAGACGGTGGAGTCCACTTCTTTGATTTTGGTAGGAGCATTCGGTTTGATAGGAAGATCCTGAGAGGTCTGTGGAGATGCTCCATTCACCACAGACCGGAGCCGTTTTTTGACAAGTCGAGGGGAGATTCCAGGTTTAAGGCTGGAGAAATCCAAGGGTTTTCCTCATCCGAAGAGGGAAAGCTGTCCCCCAATGGGGCACTTGTAATCCGAGACCCGGCGGGGTCGTTGGAAGCAGGCAGGGAGGCTGGGTCCCCGGCATGGAGTGCAGAGGGTGTGGGCCTTCCCGGAGCTGCGCTGCGGGTGGCCGCGGTGCCTCTGCGTGGTGGACGACCTCGGGCGCGGGTTGTCGTGCTGGGACGAAATAATTCCTGGCGGCGTGGACAAACGGCTGCAAAGTGGCCCATTTCTCCGCATGTAAGACAGGCACCCCTCTGAAATCGGGCTTCACGTTCCTGGAGTGGACGTGGGGGATTTCGTGGGACGAGCAGTGGTGCCTTGGGTTGAGGCTTTGGGGTGCCCTTCTCCTTGTGCTTTTGACGGACGAGAGAAATAAAACGGCGGCGGCTTTCCACCTCCTCGGCTAATAGGATCCAGCCTTCGAGGGTATCGGGATCGCCCCGCATGTAAGACCAGTTCAGAATGTCAGGATGCAAGGCTTCCCTGAAATGATGGATTAGGGTGGTCTCGGGCCAACCTACAATTTTACTTGCCAGTCGCTGAAATTCATCGGCAAATTCCCGAACTGTAGCAGAGCCTTGTTTTAATTGTAAGAGTTCCGTTTTGGCTCTTTCTCCCAGGAAGGGGTCCTCAAACCTCCTTCTCAGGGCAGTCATGAAGTTGTTGAGGGAACGAATCGCACGAGAGCGGGTGTCAAACTGGAGGACCATCCAGTCAGCCGCTTTGCCTGTCAGGAGGGAAGCTACGTACCGCACCCGGCTATCTTCCGTGGGGAAAAGTTGACCTTGTTCTCGCATATAACTGTCCACTTGATGCAAGAAACAAGGCAAAGTCTCAAGAGATCCGTCATACGTAGTCCTCAATTTGAGTTGCTTCCAAGGGCCGGGCGCGGGCTGACCCGGTTGCACGGGTGGTCCGGGCGGAGGAGCAACAGGAGCTCCAGGAGGCAAGGGTGGAGCAGGCACATTAGCAGGTGGTTGCACAGGTGGTCCGGGCGGAGGAGCAACAGGAGCTCCAGGAGGTAAGGGTGGAGCAGGCACATTAGCGGGTGGTTGTACGGGTACCCCCTGACCCGGTATCGGAACGGGCTGTCTCTGAGCTATCAGGGTTTGTTGTAATTGCCTGTTCTCGTGAAGCATAAGTTCCATTACTTCTTGGAGTCGATCAACACGGTCGGAGAGCTCCCGATTCTGGGCTCGTAAAAGATGAACCTCCTCACTTGGGCCACCAGTAAGATGAGGCTTACTGGTTCGGAAGCTCGTGGCCCATTGAGAGCTATCCCCATATAAATCCTCGTCTTCAGACTCATCTGAGTCTCGACGTCGGTCAGCCAAACGGCGTGCGCGTTGGGTCGCACGCGACGGGACAAACGCCGGGGAAAAAGTTAGACCTGATAGTCCCAGTACATAGTCCTTGGGGCGCGTGTCCACGTTCGCCTGATTCCGTGCTGCAGCCGCCCTGGCTGCTTCCGCCGCCTCTCTCTCTCTTGCGACCCTAGCCGCTTCGGCGGCTTGCTGATCCGCAAGAACTTTGGCGTTCTCAAGTCTTAGGGCAGCCTCTGCTGTAATGCGCGGCAAAAGTTCTGTCTCGAGGAGCAAGAGTATGGGGTCAGGTTCCCCGCCCAGCAGAGGTTGTACTCGAACCGCTAGTGCGGATGCCTCGGCTCCAAACGTCGGGGTCAAAACCTGAGCCAAGGTGGCTACCGGGGTGTCCTTTGTACATTCCACAAGGAGAAGAGCGGTGCTAATAGCGACTCGCTTGGCCTCAGCCTGGCAGCTGGCCGCATCCGGGATCAGGGAAAAACCCTCCGGCGGGGCTCCCGCCATGGTAGAAAGAGTTTGTCGAGAAATAAGAGTATCCAAAAGTCCAGTTAATATTTGTAAATCCTCAGTCGCCAATCGGGCATCGTCCAGTAATTGATCCAAGTCCTGAAGATCTAAACGAGCATCAGTATCCTCCGATGTTAACATCCAGAGACGTCCTGTAAGAGATTGCCACTGCGCGTGTACCAGTCCCCTCAAGCGGCAAACCTCTCGGTTCGTCCGGAAAAGTTCAGCGATTAAGTCCTGTAACAGAGTAGGGTCCTCTGAGAAGGGCTCCAGGGTAGTAGATCACCTGGAGAGCTGCACAGCTCCCATCCAAGTGGCAGGCGAACCCCCCTGGGCTCCAGCCTGGCTAGGAGAACGGTGAAGATGTGAGATAGCTGTCATAATGTCAGCCCTTGGCCCACAGAACCAGAAATCACCACAAAGTCATATAGAGTCCAAACAGATGGCTTTTACTGATCAAATAGGCATACAGTGCAAACGAATAAAATGACAGCTATGAAAGGCTCACTAGCTGGGAGATATTATAAGGCAGGAAAGGCGGGAGATTACACGTAGGAATACAGTTTCCCAGGAGCTGAGTTTTCCCAGGCTGAGGCATGCGACCTTGGGGAGCAGACAATACAGCACAGAGACGGTGGCAATAACGAAACCGAGATAGCAGCCTGACAGAATCGGGATTCGGGATCTCTCAGAGTCAGGACAGAGCAGCACCACCAAAATGGAAGGAATTCCAGACTCGAGTGGGGGTGGGAGGACGGGAGTTTTTTTACTCTTGGCCTGGCAAATTCAAAAAAGGGAGAATCCCTGTTCTGATTGGCCAGGAAGCCCCGGCTTGGCCACCATTGGCAGCAGGAGAATGCTTCTAATTGCTTACTAAGTGACGGTTATGCTGCTGCTTCGGAGACCCTTAATTTGCCGAATTTATTCGGCGATCGCCTCGAACTCTCCGAACTCGGCTCGTCGTTTTCCCGTTTTTAATTCGGTTCCATCCGAACTGAAAACTGCCGAATCGGGGGAAATTCGGCTGTTTTTCGGTTTGGATGGAACCGAATCGACAGCCCTACTAGGCAGTTTACCTGCACTGCCTCCCTAGATCCATCTGTCCATCACGTAGTTATCAACAAATATTGTAGGTTTTGTTTTTTGCCTTGATTTAATTAGATGTTCCAGGAGCAAAGGGGAACACTTAATGCCACAGTCTCAAATTTAGATTCCAACAACAGATGTTGCACCTGCAAGTATTGCCATTCGACATCTACACCTCAGCTCGGAAAATGGCAAAAACTCATAGTCATAACCTATCAAGCCAATGTAAAAATCCCCCCTTATCAGTCCAAGTCTTCCATGAAAAATATTTCTTCCCAATTTTTAGTTCTGGATTGACCCATAATGTTAGCTTAGCATGTGAAAATGGATAAAATTGATATTGTTGTGCCATTTGCTGTGGATACATAAATGATCTCTTTAACTTATAGTTTGGATGCTGATCGTATATGTACTGTCATTGCTTACATTTATGCAGGCAGGTTAAAAGCATGGAAATTATAATTTTTGTCATTTCAAATGTGCTGTGGCACAATAGTTGGTCAGTTGTAATGGTATCTTCTGGCTATTTTAAAATGCTGAGATTTACAAAAAATGGCAGGTTATATGCCTTAAATTTGTATTACTACTCCCAAGTAGAGGTAGCAGGGGTAAGGTACTAGCTTTGATCGGACTCACTTTTGGAATACTGCATAAACTATGAGCTGAAGAAATACTTTACCAGGGAGAAGCAAAAACTGTTATTGCAGAAGCTTGTACAGTTCTGTACTTGGATTAGTAAAAGAGAGTGCCTTCCAAGTGGAAAAGCCAGAAGGGGAACCTTAATATGATGTATTTTTAAAAAAAATTAAATTCTTATGTTACTATTCTTTTGACCTGTCACAGGCTAACGAATAAATGGAAGAAAAATATAGAATTTTCCCATTTGAAATCCATATAAGCTTCATGTGTAAGGAGAAAACAGGGTTTTCAGAAGCCTGATTCTCAAAAGCAATGACTCAGTTTAACTATTTTTAGTCAAGGAGCTGCAGCTCCGCCCTCTTAGGAAAGACGCTGAGGATATTCAGAGTGACCTTGAAGCCAGCAAGGAGGCTCCCATGTCCTCCACAGAGGCAGCATCGGGGTTTTTCTGACTTTTTGCTCTGTACTCTGATAACATTTGCTGACTGTGAGCAATGATGTAATGAAATAAATCATGTGATGTTATATGAAGTATTAAGTCCTTTTAAAGTTAAGAAAAGTCTTTTAAAAGCAAGACAGGTATCAAATTAACCGTATTCTTAACACAAAGAGAATGCTGAGGAAAGTTATATTTTAAGAAATATAAAGCCACAAACTGACTGTTTAGTGTATGACCAGGTCAGCAAATAATCCTTACAAGGTGAAAGCAATACTGCTGCTGTTGATGCACTGGAACAATCTCAAGATCAGATCCTACCAAGCACCGTCAAGGGCAGGGAAGAATACTGATCTTGGAAAGCATATAAGGAGGAACTTCCTAGCCAAGAGTTATCCTAACAGGTTGATACCCATTGACTTGAATGGATCTCTCCATCCCTGACCTGGGATGTAAAAACTTGGAGCCTTGATTCTTGCGTGGACTGAGGCTCTCAGGCCTAAAGAGGTCTCTCTAAGTGTTCAGTCCTTGTGTGAACTGGATACTTACAGATTTCTCCAACATTTACAAATCTTCCTGTAAGACTGGAGAACGCCCTTAAAGGGGGATTCTTTTCAAGATAGCCAGCCCTTGCTAGGACTGGATATCTGAACTGAATGCCTGCAGACTTCTCCATCTTATGAATAAGATGGAGACTCTTAGAATCCATCAACCTTAGTATGGAGTCAAAGGGTTTAAATCTTTCCATATTTGAAATGGAAACACTGAAAGCTCATTGATTCTAGTAGGGATTGATGAGTTCTCACTAAGATCTATCTAGCCTAGTATAGGCCTCCCAGTTCTGACAGACATGGAGATTGTAAAACCAATAGCTCCCTTAACACAGGTCTCTTCAACCCTTCAAAGAGTTGGGGAAGCCAGGAGCTTATGCTCTGAGCATGCATCAGAGATTTCTCTGACTAACAGAGGTAATTCTGAACATTCTCTAAGCATAAGTCAGAGATCTCTCTAGTAAGCAGAGAGACCTCTGAACTCAGTTCTTACACAGAACTCTGACATTCACATGGCTTTAAGCTTTGCATTGCTTTCTAGTTCTGACACAGCTATAGATGGCATGCACATACATATAGATCTCTCTGATCTTAATATAGATCAGAGGCCTTTCGTAGGCTAAAAACACTTGGAGAGTTCTCTATGGTTTCATGAACTTAGTCCTGGCATGGACTGAAAATATGCTTTAAGGGCTCATGACTTCAGCTCTGACATGAACTCATGGAACCAGATTTCTCTAACCTTTGCATACACCAAAGACATTTAAATACTAAAAGAACACATTGAGAACCCAAAAAGGTCTATTTATTTTTAACATGAATTGGGAACTTTTCAGATCTCTCTAAGCCCTGCTGTGCTGGTTAGGTTTGCAAATGACATGACTAGGTAAAGTATGTCTTATGTTTTATGATGTTCTAGGTACTTTGAATTAAGATGCTTTTAACTAAATCAGATCTAATTCATTGCACTAACCATATTTTACAAGATTTCTGTAACTGCTTTATTTTCTGAATGAAATATTATTACTGTTTAAGGTTTAAACTCTCATATAGAAGAGTAGATTGCTTAAGATTGCTTGCGTACATGAACATGTTTAAGACTCATAATGTCTGAACTTTATAACATGTGTTAGACTTTTGTAACCATTTACATGCATATATATTATGTAAAATAAACTGTATACATTGTTACTGAATTTTAAGACTTTGTAATACTTGCATACACACACACACACACACACACACATATATATATATATACACACACAATTACATTGGAGCACATCAATAAAAAGTGAGTAAAGTGAGTAAAGTAGTTGAGTCCTGCTTAGTAGGTGACTAACTGAATAAGATAACATACTTCTTCTCAGGAAGGGGTTCTTTCTAAGAGCATAGGCACTGAAAAGCATTGACCCGCTTCAGACCCAAAGGTCTAGAACAGATCTTACCAGCATTTGTAGAAGTCACACCTCATGTCTTCTGTTCATGTTAGATTAGCAAACAAAAAGTGGGGGGAGGAGGAATCTAGCTGTGAAATATAACACGATCATTTAAAATAGCATGGAGCTTTGCAGATGGGAGTAGAAAGAGTACAGAGAATGAACAGAGTGTTAAAGCAAATCTCTTGCAAAGCTATGGAGTGCTTCTGAAGACTGAAGCGCCTTCTTCCTCAGAACTACTTGGAAGATGCTAAGGAATACATAGAGGGCCTACCTGGGGTGGAATGTTCAGATGTGCTGTAGAAACCTGATGAAAATGTACACCCAGCATAACAGACATGAAGAGGATACAAGAAGACCTGGCCATGTAGCCACCTTCTCTTTTATCCTAAGAAGCCAGAGGCTACCATTCAACAGTGGTTAACTCTCAGGAATTCAATGTGAAATTGGGACTGGGAGGACCCAAAGGCATAACAAGATGAGCTTCCGCTCAGATCCAAAACCCTTGGGTATCTATGAAAATCTGATTCTCAGGATCCCATTCTTAAATCAAGGGGATGCACAGATGGATGATATAGGGAGGGTGTTCAGGTAGACTGTCTAGGGTTATCAGCTAAAGGTTGGTAAATTTCTGGAGATTTGGGGGGGGGGGTACAGCCAGGGAGGGGATGGACCTCTGTGCGATAGAGTGCCATAGAGTATACCCTGCAAAGCAGCCATTTTCCCTAGGGAAACTGATCTCTGTTGTTGGGAGATCAGCTGGAATTCTGGGAGATCTCCAGTCTCTGCCTGGAGGTTTTCTCCTCCTGAGTTGTCTCCCAGCCTGCAGGGTTGCCATAGGGATGGCAGTAAACAATCTTGCATCAGAACAATTCTATTGTTCAAACTTTATGGACCCTTGGTCTATGAGGAGTGTTGGAGGTTATCCCTCCCTCCCATGAGCTGTCAAATACTTCCTTTAACCTTCTTCATTGGGACATGTGCTGGCAGCAACAGACCAAGAAAGGGATATTGGGGTGGTAGTGGATAGCTTAATGAAGATGTCAACCCAGTATGTGGCTGCTGTAAAAAAGGCAAATTCCATGCTGGCCATAATTAGACGAGGAATTGAGAATAAAACTGCTGACATCATACTGCCCTTGTACAAATCTATGGTGAGACCACACTTGGAATACTGTGTACAGTTCTGGTCACCGCACCTAAAAAAGGATATTACAGAGCTTGAGAAGGTGCAGAAAAGAGCAACCAAAATGATTAGGGGACTAGAGCAACTTTCCTATGGGGAGCAGTTAAGACACGTAGGGCTGTTTAGCTTGGAAAGAAGGCGGCTAAGGGGTGACATGATAGAGGTCTATAAAATTATGCATGGTTTGGAGAGAGTGGACAGGGAGAAGTTTTTCTCCCTCTCCCATAATACTAGAACGTGAGGTCATCTGCTGGAGGGTGAGAGATTCAAAACAGATGAAGTATTTTTTCACACAACACATAGTTAAATTGTGGAACTCCCTGCCCCGGGATGTGGTGATGGCTTTAAGAGAGGAGTGGACATGTTCATGGAGGAAAGGGGTATTCATGGCTATTAGTTAAAATGCATACTAGTCAAGCTGCATACCTATTCTCTCTAGTATCAGAGGAGCATGCCTATTATATTAGGTGCTGTGGAACACAGGCAGGATGTTGGGGCTGCAGTCATCTTGTTTGTGACTTCCTAGAGTCCCCTGGTTGGCCACTGTGTGAACAGACTGCTGGACTTGATGGGCCTTGGTCTGATCCAGTAGGCCTTTCTTATGTTCTTATGATATTTTTCTTCATCGTGTCAGGTATAAAATTCTTAGAACTATATCTTCAAAAGGACTCCAGTTCTCCATTTCCCAACATAATTAGCAGAGTGTCATCTTGAGTTGATGTTCATAGCTTGGGGTGTTTGGTGGCAGTTATAGAAGGTGAAACAAATTAATAGCCCAGAGAAGATCAAGAATGCAGCTTGAAAGACACAAGATCTAATCCAGCAAAACAAGTCATAACTAACTCTCAGTAAAGTCATTTGCTGGACTGGGCCCACAATATCTTAGGTAATTTTTTAAAACTTATATTATGACAATGGTTAGAAACAGCAGGAAAAGAGCTGGGGATAGAAAGACAAGAAAGACAAAGGAAAATATACACCAAAGATTGTCCAACTGCATCTTCATACATCAAAATTTTGTTTTAGTTTCGTTTGTCGATGAATTGGTGTTGTTGGGATACTGATTCTCTGAGGTCGCTTATGCATGGGAGTGTTACCTGAGGTTTGTTGCTCGCTAGATCCACACTTTCTTCTTGCGAATCTATACACCAGCAGTCTCCAAGCTCAAAACAAGAAGCTTTTGAGTCCCTGCTCCTTGAAATGCTGCTTTGCAATTGGCTTTCTTTGCGAGAAAAGTCCCCCCCCCCCATGGAAACCCAAGTGCCAAGTCAAAAAGCATTTTAAAAAACAAAACCAAGCTCCCTAAAAAGAATGTGAGGGGAGAAAGCCAAGTCTCAGTTCTAAATGCCTTTCTTCTGCTCAGAAAGAACTCCCAGGAAGCAGGAAGCATTTGAATCCCCACCTCTTAACACACTGCTTGGTAATTGGCTGTAGTTCTTTCTGTGAGAGAAACATCACTCCTCCAAGCTTCCATGTCCCGCACTTTGCCTTATGCATGGGGATTTCAAGTGGGCTGAGCTCAGGGGAGATGGGAGAATCTGCTTAATAGAGGAACAGAAAGTCCGGACATTGTGAGGGTTGGCAGAGAGATCATCTCTAATGGAGGGAAAACTCATGCATTACTCCAAGGAACAACCAAGACAGACTGGGGGCGACCGTGAGTGAAAGTACCCATGCATAAATGACCTGAGAGAAACCCACATAAACTTATGCAGCTGATGACATTGGAAGTAAGCATTGCAGAGTAAACTGATGGAGGGCACTTGCCATAGCATTAGTGTTCTGCTGAATGGGCACATCATGGACTATGCCAGAGGGTTGCTATGAAAGGAGGGTTTTTTAATTGGGAGGGGTGCTGAAAGAAGAGTACGTTTTAGCTTGAGATGCTTTTAGCAAACAGAAGAGTTGGGTTTTTTTATACCCCGCTTTTCTCTACCTTTAAGGAGGCTCAAAGAGGCTTACAATCACCTTCCCTTCCTCTCCCCACAAAAGTCACTGTGAGGCTCTCCAGCCACCCTGGGCAATTCTCAAAAAGCCACTCGCTCAGACGATCAGGTCAGAAGGAGGTAAACTTTATTGTAGAAGCAACAGGTTCAGCCAGGCCCTCACAAAGGCAAAGCTACTAGTGACTACTTAGAAAACATTGCATAGTTATGAATATATCTACATCACAGGTGCACAGCCCAGAGACCTGGGAAAGGGATTGATAACAGACTCTTGAGCAGGAAGGCAAAGCAGACATCAAAACACAGTCTTGGGCTTGCTCGTTAGCAGTTGCTTGTTAGCAGTCAAGGAGACGGGGGGGGGGGGGGAGGGAATCACTGGGAGTGAGGACACACCGGCAGAGGCCTGACTCATGTCAAGAGCCTGGCCTTCGTACCAGACCCCAGCCGCTTGTACGGGCAAAACCAAAAGAAAAGCAACACAGTACCTCACATTCACCTTGTGAGGTAGGTGGAGCTGAAAGAGTTCTGAGTAGGGTTGCCAGCTCTGGGTTGGGAAATACCTAGAGATTTTGGGGTGGAGCCTGAGTAGGGCAGGGTTTGGGGAGGGGAGGGACTTCAATGCCAAAGAGTCCAATTGCCAAAGTGACCATTTTCTCCAGGGGAACTGATCTCTGTCACCTGGAGATCAGTTGTCCTCCTCAGGCTGTGCCCCAAAAATCTCCCATCTGTGGTGAAGAGGGACTCCCCATCACTATGCAGGGCCTTGGGGCTGCTGTTAAAGAAATCCTCTCCATACTTGATCTCATGAAGGGTAGCAGTCTGATCTTCCAGGCTCTGAACCTTCTCCTCTATGAGCCCTATCGGCTTACACTTTTGACAAATGTGTAATTAGTCATTGATAATACATAGATAGGGAGGGAAAGCAGCATGGTATAGCCCAATCTCGTCAGATCTGGGAAGCTAAGCAGGGTCGGTATTTGGAAGGGAGACTTCCAAGGACGACTGCAGGAAAAGGCCATGGCAAACTACCTCTGCTTAATCACTTGCCTTGAAAGCCATAAGTTGGCTGAGACTTGACGGCACTTTACACACGATCGATAAGATAATGTAAAAGTGTAATTATTCATTAACAATTCATAGAGATCAACACAATTTATTTTATCATTTAAAATTGTTGATTGTATATGTATATTAGACATGTTGAATATATGCATACATATAAAAATGTATATAATATATGGGGGGCATCATTTTGTACTTTTGCCCCCCTTCCCAAAAAACATAGATCTGGCTCTGGGCTTTTCTACACTGATAATAGGGTAACACTGTATTAAATGACTTGGATATTAGGGTTGTATTGCTTGTTACTATAAGAAGGATCTCATTATGTAATTTGGGCATTATTTAATGTGTCATGTTAATGCTTATGCTTTGCTTCAGTTGTTTTCAGATTTTTGATTGGTTCCAGATTTCTACAATATAAATTCATTTGCTTTTTTATTGAATATCCCATCCTGTTGATGGTATTGACTCACTCTGTGTAATCAGCCTTAACTAAATAAATAAGGCTTTTTTTCCCCATGATAGAACCCCAACACAACATATTTTTCTCTCTCTCTAGAACCAAAAGGGTATTTTTTCAGTATAGAATAAAAAAAACCATCCACATTTATTTGCTATAGAACCCCCCAAACCAAGTATTTACACTCTATCCCGAACCTGAAAAACTACATTTCTCTGTCTAGAACCCAAAAGAACATTTTTCACTCTAGACTCCTCCCAAAAACATTTTTCAGCAGTAGATTCCAGGAAAAAAAATTCACTCTGGAAGCCCCCAAACATGGTTTTTTCACTCTAGAATCTCCCCCAAAGCACGTCACTGGCATGATGATATCACTTCTTGAAGTCATCACCTGGGGAGACGCTCTGGTTTTGGTGGAAAACTCTATGGTAAAAACAGCTTCTACCAGAGATTTTTTTTTTGTCCATATACCAGAAAGTCTCCCTCATCATCATTTTTTTAAAATATATTTTTATTGCATTTTATATTGCATTGGAAGTCATTTTACATCTCCATACCTTTATAATTACAATTTACACTTTCCTTCTTCCAATACAAGTTTCCCCCTTTCCCTCCCCCCACGGACCAATCCATAATATCATATTTTCATATTTTCAGCAATGAGCATAGCCTTTTTAGTTTTACTAACGTCTCTTTGTTGGCTTCTCCTCTTTTCACCCAATTAATGTATGGGTTCCACTTAGGGGTATTCTTCACGGTGGATTTTGCTTCGGTTTCGAACCGGAGCAAATAATAAACTGATTTAAATAGCTTCTTCATGGCAGTGCAGATTCGCCCCCCATCCCAATTTTTCACGGGAGAAACAGCGCACTTCTCTGCGCTGCTTACGTCTGCTGCCGCTCATGACTCACCGCTCCAAATCCGCCTAATCCCGCCCACACTTCCCATGATCCTGTGTGTGTGTGTTTGGGGGGGGCATCCCGAGAGCAGCAAATCCAAGCCAAAACTCCCGTCACCCTTCTGAAGAGAGGCAGCCAGTCTGCTCTGGGTCTCCCTCCAGCCGGTGCGATCCTATGTGTGTGTGTGGGGGGGGGGACCATGAGAGCAGCAAATCCAAGCCAAAACTCCCGTCACCCTTCTGAAAAGAGGCAGCCAGTCTGCTTTGGGTCTCCCTCCTGCCGGTGTGATCCTATGTGTGTGTGTGGGGGGGGGACCATGAGAGCAGCAAATCCAAGCCAAAACTCCCATCACCCTTCTGAAAAGAGGCAGCCAGTCTGCTCTGGGTCTCCCTCCAGCCGGTGTGATCCTATGTGTGTGTGTGTGGGGGGGGGACCATGAGAGCAGCAAATCCAAGCCAAAACTCCCGTCACCCTTCTGAAGAGAGGCAGCCAGTCTGCTCTGGGTCTCCCTCCAGCCGGTGTGATCCTATGTGTGTGTGTGTGTGTTTGGGGGGGGGGGGACCATGAGAGCGGCAAACCCAAGCCAAAACTCCCGTCACCCTTCTGAAGAGGGGCAGCCAGTCTGCTTTGGGTCTCCCTCCTGCCGGTGCGATCCTATGTGTGTGTGTGTTGGGGAGGGGAATCCTGAGAGCGGCAAAAACCCCATCACCCTTCTGAAGAGGGGCAGCCAGTCTGCTCTGGGTCTCCCTCCTGCCGGTGCGATGCTGTTAGAGTGGCAACTCCCCCAGCCAATCACCGTTCTTGGGGGAGGAGAAAGGAGACGTCCCGGGGAGCGAAGCAAACATTTCTTCATGGGCATCCGAGCAAAAAAACGCTCTTTTACTGGAAAGTACGGCTCAGAAGTGGTTTGGATTGCCTCTCTTTTAAACCGGCTTATTTTGCTCAGTGGGTGAAAACACGGCTCTGCAGTGAATAACCAAAATTTGCCTCCGACGCAAAACAGCGTCGAAGCAGCAGCAAATATCCATGAAGAATACCCCTTAGTCTTCATTTCCATTTCTTCTGTTTCTCCCATCGTCTGTTGTTTTAAGTATCCCAATACATCTGTTTGCACGTATTCGAACACATAATTATTCCACCTGTCCATAGTCCACTTTGTTTTATCTTTCCATCCAAAAGCTATAACTGCGTGAGCCGCTAATATCATCGCTTTAAACATCTCTTGTTCACTCTTTTCTACCTTCTCACAACCCATTATTCCCATAAACATCAGGTCTACAGTTACTTGAAGTCTAATCTTAAACAATTCTCTAATTTTACTAAGTATTTTGTTCCAAAATTCTATTACCCTTGGGCACTCCCACCACAAATGTGAGAACCACCCCTCTTTCGCATTACAATGCCAACAATTCGGTCTCATTCCTTTGATCATATGTGCTATTTGGGCCGGTGTTCTGTACCACTTCAGCATTATTTTCCTTTCCAACTCTTTATATCTATCCATCTTCAACATTTTAATACCCTTCATCATTTTATTCACCATTTATGATGATATTGTGGTTTCTTTTGCCCATTTTGCCTGTATTATTCTAATCATAAATTCTTTATCTCTTATCATCATTCTGTATATTTTCCCTGCTAATCCTTTTCTAATATATGCTTCACTCTTTATTAACTCTTCCAATTCATTGTCCTCTCTTTTCATACATTCTCCCCATCTTCCTTGTTTTACTGCTTCATATAGTCCCCTCAGCCCCAGCCAATGTCTTTGGCCCACTTCATCTAATACTCTCTGAAAAGGTTTCAAATTTCCTTGGTGATCTAATATGTCCTTCACTCTATAATAACCCTTATTTTTCATTTTTAACCCTAAGTTACCATCTATGACACTTTCTTTCACACAGACTATTGGGGTCCATCTTGATTGTTTGTTCATCCACTTCATTTTCCATTTCTTCCAAACACTCAATACTGCCCGTCTCGGGCCCTTGGTTAATCGTAAAGCTTTATTTAAATTTTCTGTAAATTCCTCATCATCATCATCATGCAGCGATGTCAAGGCCTTGGCCTCATTTTAAGCCTAGTAAGATCCTACTCCTCCCCCACCTATGGCCAGGAGGGACCTTAGGGTTGCCAGGTCCCCCCTTGCTATCGGCAGGAGCTTTGGTAGAAAGGGCGATTCACGTCTGCACAGCGCGCGTGCACAAAAACATCCAGGTTTATCCTGGAAGTGATGGGGACTCTAGCACATTCCTCAAAAAAAAACCTCCAAACCATAGAATTTTTGGAGGAATGTGCTAGGAAGTCCCCATCCCTTCCTGGTTTACAATTCTGGGACCCATCTTGTGGTTTACAACCATTGACAGGAAGGGAGAGGGCAGCTAACCTGACTTTTCCCATGGCCTAAAGATGTGCTTGGCTAAACAAAGGGGTCAGCTAAAAGCTATTTTCTGTCACCTCAAATCTGCATCCCTAGGGTGATGAACCTTCAAAGACTTTCTTCCCTTTTGGTCTGAAGATCTGGAAAAACAATCAATCACTCTCTTTGATCTCTCTGAGATCTTCCCCCTGCCCTAATATCTCATGTCTGCTCCCATTGACATCCCCCTTTAAGACTGGTAATTATCACCCATCCCAACTCCATCTTTTCTCGTTAGCTTTTGCATGCAGTGTGTGTATTTCACTAGATTTAAATACTGTTTTTTCATTATTTTTCCTTTTTATTTTTTATAACTTTATTTTATAACATTATTATTTTTTATAACTTTATTTTATAACATTATTATTTTTCAATAAAACTTGATTCAACTTCCAATATCTGCCTGCTTATTTGAGAGTTTCCCCCAGGATTTATCCTAGTATACATAGGTCACCTATCCCAGTTACCCACCTCTCACTAGCTCTGCTCCTCAGCTAATCCCCCCAACTAAAGTGGAGACTGCCTATTTAGGGTAACAAACCTGGCAATGACTCATTGACTCAAGCTTGCTGGACACTAACTGAGGCTCCCAACGTGGCCAAACCTCCACTCCCCAACAGAAATCAATCAAGATCCCAAAAAAACATCAAGTCTCTGCTCAGTCTTTGTAAAACCAGCCCAAGCTGGTATTCTGGCCAGGTAACCTAATATGCCCACCTGTCTGGAGTCAGGAGTCGTGTGGTCCAGGCAGGCGCTTGACATGAGTTAGGCCCGTTTCTGTTCAAGAGCGTCTTTTGGTTTTGTTTCCCTGAGCTGTTCAAACTATCCCCGCTCCCTGCCTCCCCCCCCCCTGCTCTGACCTTGAGTCGCAAGCAGGCAACTTCAGTATTATGGCTTGCTCACTCCCTGCTTCCCACCAGGCACTGTTATCTCCCAATTCCCAGGCCTGCTTGATCTTGCACCTGGGGTTGCTTTGTGCTTAAAGTTATGCTTTGTAGAATGGATGGTCATTAGCAGCTTTGAACCTGTGGATTGCTTATGCTGTACCTGCGGCTCCTGAATAAACGTTTACCTGCTTTAGACCTGCCTGTCTGAGCGAGTGACTTTTTGGGATTGCTGAGGTTGGCTGGAGGACCTCACACCACCTTACTGATCTACCACAGCGTATCCAAGCACATAGCATACCCTAGCATTATAGCAAGCTATATTTGGAGTTAATTCTTCCTGTAAAGATTTTTAATCCCCTAAATTTGAAATCTGCCAAAAAGAACCAAGACCCCACACCTCCAAACCTATCCCACAATGATTTCTACCAATAACAGAGCTAAGGTTATGCATATCGATAAACCCAAACCAAAATAAACTGGAAGTTAGCCGTTTCAGTAATTTTCAGGTTTTGGGTTTACTGAAAACCAAAACCTGGGGATCTCCCCAAAGCCGAATAGGTGATTCCTAAAAAAAAAAAACCGAATAATTATTCAGCTTTTTTGAATTTGGCTATTTGCCTTTGCTCAGATGCATGGCTCTGTTCTTTCTCCAATTTTTCTATCTTTTTTTTTGCTGGTTTTGTTAGGGCTCCATAGGGATTGTGTAATAGGAGCCAACTTAGTCTGACCAACCATTCAGTGGGTTGATCTGAATCAAGCATAAGGGTTTTAATAATAATTTATTATTAGGTCTATGACCGCAGTCTTGGACTAAGGGAGAAGAAAAAGAAGGAAGGAGAAGGCATAAGGGTTTTTTAAAACTAAAGAGTGCCAGCTTCAACTGCTGTTACCACCAGGCTTCCGAAGGAGATGAGCAATCTCCTTCCGGCAGCTCCTGTGGGTGAGACTTCGGTTGGCTCCAATATCACCCCCCTGAAAACCTGCTCTGAAACTGAAGGTTGCCCCAAGCAGAGGCTTCATTTCCCTGCAGCATCTCTTGAAATCAGATTTTTGATGACCACAATAAAGGACTGTTCACAGGATGTCACTTCCCACCAAAGAAATGTTTTCTGTGCCTTATTTTTCTTGCATTTAAGCCTTTTCCCCTCAGTTTGGAAGCTAATTTGCATGGACATCATGCTATGCACCACAGATACAAACTGAATTTCCAGACTTCGAGGCGCCAGCCTGTCAATCGGCTTTTTTCTGCCAGTCCTTGGCAATGCTGAACTTCTCAGCCTGAAAACTGATGGACAGCTTGGCTCACAAATGCCTGGAGGATGGTGGCGACCCCTTTGCGGGCCCATAACATTAAACCCCCTGTCTCAAAGTTCACAAAATTTGGTGACCATCTAAGGAGAGTCCCTTGCAGCCAGGCTGAAAATTTGGGGGTCTCTATCTCCACAGGAGCTTCAAAAAAATCCCCATAAACTATAATAGACCTGATTTTTTTGGTAAACCTGGAAATAAGCCCAATACTGATATTTACTGGTATGGGAGGAGCTCCGGTACACTCTCTCCGCAAGTGAAAACTTTTATCTTCTCTTTTTACAACTTTTAACTATCTGAGGGTGTTTTAACTATCAGTCTGAAACCTGAAATAATCTCAGGGTCTTTTTAGAATCAGTAACACAGTGGCTGGAAAAATCTCTAAAGGCTTGAAGGAGACTATGTTTACAAGAAAACGCCGATGTTCCTCCTCCGAAACAACTGGCTTAAAAGTTGGCAAACAACAAGAAATAGATAGGTACGTCCTTGACAACAATGCCTCTGAAACGCAACCTGGTGTATTTAGACTTGTTAACAGATTTGCTGCTTTAGAATCGGAAACCCCATTACTCCCGGGTGATGAAGAGGGAGTTTTGCAAGAGGAGGATACTCCTCTTGATCTAAACCCACGTCAACACTGCTGCCAGCAATTACCTGCATTACTCCTGGATATATTCTCTAAGGAAGCAATTTTAACCTCTCAATCCATGGCTATGTTATTAGCTAAAGTCAAGGACATAGAAGCCGAAGTAAGCTCCATGAGGGAAGCTATTGACCGTTTTGTAAGCCTTAACAAGCCTAACATGCGTAATGATAAGGCAGACTTTGAACTTCCTCAACCAAACAAACTGATTTAGCTGACTTGCCAAATATGAAAGAGGATTTTCGGGTGCATTCTCCACCAGCTTCTCTGACATTTCAACGGAACCATTTGGCTATCTTTTTTAATTCTCAGACTGATTATTATAGATGGAGCAATTTTAATGCCATTACCCTTTCATTGAGCCAATTGCTTAACTGCAATATCTCAACTATACCCCTACGCTCCTATTTTAGACTCCCCAGAGTGGGAATTTATAACAGACTGGTTCTACAATTTAAAAATGGAGATATCCCTTCTAGGATGCTACACCTCCAAAACATTTTATATAGGAAATACGGAATTCGGGTGACCAGAGTTTTTAAGAACTGTGTGCAAGCTCCCCTGTGCCTCAAGTTAAGGGGAAAAGATTTTCTATTTAAACCAACAAAGGATGCTTCAGGAGTAGTCTCTCTCAGTAATATTAGAACAGAACAGAAACAGACAAGAGATGGAGTCAACCCTATCAAACCTGGCAATTCGAATGTAATTCCATCTGATCATCCTCTAAATGGTGAAGGTTCTTCTTCTCTGCAATCATCATCTCAGGATGGAATTTCCAGGACCTTTAAATTGCCAGGGAATCTGGCAACCAAGTGTCAGGATGGAGCTCATTATGAGATGGATTTGGACTTAAGGTCACACAGAGTTACTTTTCAGACACCATGTTTCCCATCGCATAATAAATCTCTGGCTACTGAAATTTTGGAAGCCGAACATGCTACTGCTCAGCAGACTACTTTAACAACTTTACCCTTGAACCTCCACTTAGAAGGGTCCCCTAAGGAGATGGAAACTAATATCCCTCTGTCTTATCCTCTACCCACATTACCTTCAACGCAGTCTCCCTTTACTACTGCGACTGTTAATCTGGTCTCACCCTCCCAACAAAATATTCAAACAGATGCTGAGGTGGAAGAATTGCCTTCTCAGGCATCCCAAGCCAGAGAAAATCTGGAGAACTTAACTGAAGACTCCTTTTTACTCTCATTTGGGGATCTCTCTGCCCAGGAACAACAAGACGTAATTGAGAGATTGGAATGTACAAAAAACCGTTTATTGACACTAAAAATGAAAAAGTCTGTTAGTCCTTCTACTACATCGGATCCTCATTTCACCCAGGAAACAGATTTGACAGACATTGATGACCCTTATACTGCTTCTCTGCAAAAACTGACAAATATATCTCCATCTTCCCCATTGGATGCAACTGAGCCTACTATCGTCTTGGAATCGTTAGGAATGCCCATTGGTACTCTAATCCCTCCTCAATCAAATGGCTGTATTTTTAATGACCCTCTGAAAAAGCTTGATCTGATAGAAGTAAAGGATTGACTATCTCCAGACTGTAATAACAGAGCTTTTAATTTGTTATCATGGAATATTGCTGGGTGGAATAACAAAAGACAGGATACTGATTTTATTAATTTTCTTAAAGGGTTTGATGGTATATTCCTACAGGAAACTTGGGAAGCTACTGACTTGAGTATAAATGGTTTCCAAACTTTTCTCCTCCCAGCCTATAAAGTGTCCTCAATGGGTCGCCCAAAATGCGGCCTAGCCAGTTTGATCAGGAACAATAGCTTCTTTAAGCAAACCTTTTTGGGAAATTGTGATTGTTTTGCTCAAGCAATATTACTCTCCTCTCCCACTCTGAGCCTTATTATGATTAATACCTATCTGCCACCCTCTAATAATATTAAGGACTTGGACACTATGTGGTCCAACCTCTCTAAATTTACTTTTAAAATAGCTCAAAATCATCCGTTGGCTCAAATTGTTTTATTGGGAGATTTAAATGCTTGAATTGGGTCAAACCAGCAGGAATGGTCCTCCTCTATGGGTTTTGATGGGGAAGACTTGTTACCTCCCCAATTAAGTTTGCCTCATTACTCTACTGATAAAATTTATAATAAGGCTGGAGTTAGACTGATAGAGTTCTGTGTGACTCATAGCTTAATAACCCTAAATGGACTACCACAATTCCCTTCATCAACAAACTCCACCTTTATATCTACAAGAGGCTGTAGTGTGATTGATTATGGTTTATGCTCTTTGAACTTGTTGCCTCTTGTCAAGTCAGTGAATATTGAAACCCGTACTGAAAGTGATCATCTTCCCCTTTCATTTCTATTAAACTTGCCAATAAAGACCTTCAATTTTTTAAATCCCTCCCCTGATGAGAATAAGGTTTTAATCCTGACAAGGATTAAATGGTCAGAATCTACAGAAATTGAATTGTTCAATATCCTCCAATCTGACTTATTGTCCAAACTAAAGATGTCCATAATTGGCTCTTCCTCTCATGAGGAGGTGCTGATAGCCTTTTCTCAAGTTATAGAGCAATGTAGCTCTATAGCCAAACCGATACGTAAAACTACTTTTGAAACATCGACCTGGTTTGATCATGAATGTTTAACTCAAAAAAGGAATTTGCGATCGGTTTTTGGGAAATCTAGGAAAGGAGGCCAAACAATCGATATGGAGCAATATTTATCGTCAAAAAAAGCTTATCAGGAATTAGTGGTTAATAAAAAGAAAGCCTATTATCAAAAAAGATGGGACCAGCTCTTTTTATCTCTGAAATCAAGTGACAGTAAAATCTTTTGGAGAACAATTTCTTGTCTATTAAACAACAAACCCTCTCCTGACTCAGGTATTATGCCTCAAGTATGGGTTGATTATTTTTCTAACGTCTTTGGCCATGCTACGGTCCCTCCATCTGATAATGAGGAAATTATTCCCGCAAATATCCCTCCTTGGCATGCAGTAAGTAGGGAAGAAATTATGACCCTAATTTCTAAACTAAAAAGCGGTCGAGCACCAGGTCCTGATGGGCTCCCTGTCGAACTTTTTAAGAAATATGCTGACTGGTGGGCTCCACTACTAGCCAGTCTTTTTACATCAATTGATCATTATGGTATCTTTCCTGATTCATGGCTGAACTCAATACTAATGCCAATCTATAAAAAGGGAGACCCCAATCTCCTGGGAAATTATCGTCCTATTAGCTTTCTATCAGTACTGGGCAAGTTATATGCTAGACACCTTGAGACCCGCCTTTCAGAGTGGTCTCAAGCTAAATCCATTATTGGCCCAGAGCAAATAGGATTCACTAAGAACAAATCATCTTTAGATCACTGTATCGTTTTATCCTTTCTTGTGGAAAAATACATGAAGATAGGTGGGGGGAAATTGTTTGCAGCTTTCATAGACCTAAAAAGTGCTTTTGACTCTATTCCTAGAGAGAAACTGTGGGACAAATTGTCAAATCTAGGAATTGACCCCAGGCTGCTAATACTTTTAAAGAAATTACACTTAAATACCACCTGCCAAGTTAAATATTCACCTAATGGTGGACTAAGAAAATCTTAATTCAAAGAGGCGTTAAACAAGGGTGTGTTTTAGCTCCCCTACTTTTTAATATTTTTCTTTCTGATCTAGTGCAGTCATTGGGTTCAGTTAATGGTCATCCACCTAAATTAGGGTCCCAGTCTTTACCTCTACTTCTTTATGCAGACGACACCGTCATTCTTTCTTTCACTAAAGTAGGCCTCCAACGATATCTAGATGCTTTTAATAATTATTGCCATTTTAATTTACTTTCTATTAACTCCTCCAAATCAAAAGTAGTGGTATTTTCCAAAAAAATGGTCCTCATACAAATGGCACATTGGGAAGGATTCAATTGAACAAGTTAAAAGCTATAAGTATTTGGGAATTACTTATAACTATAATCTCAATTGGTCTATACATCGACAAAATACTATTAAAGCCACCAGGATTTCCTTAAATCAACTCAAGCAGTTTTTCTATGTGAAGGGGAATCAGTGTGTTCCTGCAGTGATCAAAATCCTGAATTTGAAAATATTCCCCCAACTTCTGTTTGGAGTTCCTTTATGGCTTCGAACTCTTAATCAAGAAGTGGAGAACATCCAAGCCATATTTCTTAGACAAATATTGGGGATACCTAAATGTGTCTCATATTTCACAATTTGTCATGAAACTGGCCTGGGCAAAACTTGATTGCCACCAAAGCCTGGATTCAAACAATAAGATATTGGCTCAAATTATATTTTCAAACTGAGCCAGGTTCCCTTTTATATTTCTTGAAAAGTGAACTTCATTATTTCTCATGGGACATATTGATTAGATCTAGACTCTGCCAAATTGGAATTGATTTAGATAATCTTGCTCTGGCCAATGAATCTTACATCTTTAAAAGAATCAAGCAACGTCTCCTTGATGTAGAATTGCAGAATTTTAATCCAGCTCTTCCCCCCATCTGCTCTCCGGCGGCCCTAGGCCTTAATAATGGATCGGGTAAAATGGCTAGGTATCTAGATAACCTAGAGATGCCTTCTCAACGCCGCGCTTTTCTATTAGCTAGGGTTAATGCATTCCCATCTAGGATGCTCTTAGGCCGATACCTCCAGATCCCTAGGCATGAACGCCTATGCACATGCGGTTTAAACTTGTTAGATACAATTGACCACATCCTTTTAGATTGCCCCTTCTATGTGACTCTGCGGGATAAACTGCTATCTACTTTGCTCCAGTACAAGACATACAGGAGTAATGAAGTGAAATGCAAATTTCTTTTGAGTGACCATGATCCTAAAATTACGGCTACCGTGGCTGAATTTCTTACAGGAGTTCTTAAAGAACAAGAAAAGTTTTATTAACCCGACTGTAACTTATATGTATAGCCCTTTGGAGGTATATTGTTGTTTTTTTCTATCTCTGTCTTTTGGTATGCCAATAAAGGTTAATGAAATGAAATGAAATGAAATTTACTGGTATGGGTAAATATCAGCTTATTCCAGGTTTACTGGAAAAAAACAGGCCCAATAAATCCAAAATTTACTGTTTTTTTTTTTTTTTTTTGCACAACCCTAAACAGAGCTCTCCAGGGGAAAAAAAACTATTTGCCATGCAACATGTAAAGAGGGCACTGCTGCCCCTTCAATTCTGCAGATGGTTTCTAGATCCTACCCATTACCCCCAACCCCCCCTGGTTGGTCGACTTCCTCATTCTTGCTGAAATCACTGAACCTCCCCACCTTGGACCTCACCCCTCACAGCTGGTTTTCTGGAACCAAGCCAGGTCCCCCAACTTTATGGTGGGTTCACTTTCTGTACCCCCCTTTGACTGAAATCACTGAGCTTTTCCCTCCTTTGAAGCCTGAAACTTCCTCCTGGGACCTGCTTTGCATCACCCAATTCTGGATTGCGCTCTCACCCATCTTTTCTCTTTAGGATCTGGTTTGCATTTCCCCCCCTTCTCCCCTTTATTCCCCCAAAGCACCATTGCCTTGGCTGACTGCCCACCAGTCCCAGTTTTCCAGGTTTTTCTCTAATAAACAACAGCTCACAGTCAGGTAGGGTTATGAAAAATTTTTGCACTTGTTTATTTACTGTCTCATTTTGCTATTTTTGCCTTAACTTTTTTCTGTTCTGCATCTTGGGTAGCAAACACACCAGAACCCAACAAGATCTGAACACTCTAGAAAAGTGGGCTGATGTGAACAAGATGTGATTCAACATGGATAAATGCCGAGTTCTACATCTGGGTAACAAAAATGAGAAGCACAAATATTGGATGGGGGATACACTTCTGGGTAGCAGTGTGTATGAACAAGATCTTGGGGTACAGGTGGACCATAAGTTAAATATGAGCAGCCAGTGTGATGCAGCGACAAAAAAAGCTAATGAGATCTTGGGGTGCATCAACATCCAAATCACAAGATGTCCTAGTTCCGCTGTACACAGCATTGGTCAGGAGTCCTGTGTGCAGTTCTGGAGGTTTCACTTCAAAACAGATGTGGACAGAATGGAACAGGTGCAGAGGAGAGTGACGAGGATGATCAGGGGCCTGGATACCAAGCCCTACGAGGAAAGGCTGAGGGAGGTGGGAATGTTCAGTCTGGAAAAGAGGAGGCTGAAAAGGGCTCTCTTTAAGTATTTGAAAGGCTGCCACTTAGAGGAGGGCAGGGAGCTGTTCCTGTTGGCAGCAGAGGATAGGACTTGCAATAATGAGTTTAAATTATGGGCAGAAAGGTACTGGCTGCATATTAGGATATATATTTTTTACAGTAACAGTAACTCAGCAGTGGAATCAGCTGCCTAGAGAGGTGGTGAGCTCCCCCTCTCTGGCAGTCTCCAAGCAGCAGCTGGACGAAGACTTGTCACGGATGCTTTAGGCTGATCCTGCATTGAGCAGGGGGTTGAACGAGATGGCCTGTATGTAGGGTTGCCAACCTCCAGGTTTTGGCTGGAGATCTCCCGCTATTACAACTGATCTCCAGGTGATATTCAGTTCACCTGGAGAAAATGGCTGCTTTGTAAGGTGGACTCTATGGCATTATTCTCTGTTGAAGTCCCTCCCTTCCCCAAACCTTACCTCCAAAATCTCCAGGTACAGTATTTCACAACTTGGAGCTGCCTGGCAACCCTGTCTGTATGGCCCCTTCCAACTCTTTGATTGTTAGGGGAATAAAGATTTTTCTTATTTAAGAGCTTAATCTTTCACAATGCTTCAGTGGAGTCATTTGTCCCCTTAACAGAATGTCTTGGGTCCTGTGCTGGTTCTTGGCATTCATCTTGAATCACAACTCTCAGAGGCTATCGTTTGGATGGGAGCCAGTGGGACAAACAACAACAGATGGCTATCAGCTCCTGTGGTGGGTTTCCTGGAGTATCTGGTTGGCGAGAGCAAGGAACAAGGGCATGACGGATCTGGGAGATTATGTAACTGAGGCCAAGATGAACTAGTATAAGCAACATTTTTGTTTACCAGTGGAAATATGCTCAGACTGGGTCTGAAGATGCAATTGACTGGTACATCACAAAACTAAACGTATTTTGACCACAGCCATTTCTTGGCAAAGTTTTGTCAAATATAACATTAGGGTCCTACTAGTTCAAAAGAATAACATCAAGGAGTCATATAGTGCTTTCCAAAGGCCCTAACACTTCACATTCATTCTGTGGGCAGCCCCATAAAGTAGGCCACTACTGATCACAGTTTGGGAGGAGGGGCTGAGGCTAAGATGGTGGTTGCCTGTGAAACTCATTCTTGAGTTGAATTGTGAACTAGTAGTGTATGTGGTAAGGGATCAGCTTAGAATTCAGATTTGTGAGCTGAGCAGTGTTGTGGTAAAGATATGTGGCAGTTAAAGTGTTCGCTGGATTCAAATCTCCACTCATCCATGAAGCCTTTTGAGCCAATCACTCTCCCATTCAGCCTAATTAATCTCATGGGTTTGCAGTGAAGATAAAATGGGGAAGGCAAATACATGTCCCATCCTCAGAGGAACAGAAGGGTAAAAAAATGGATAATATTCTATGCAAAGTAATTAAAGATATGGTAGCAGGGGAGGGGGGAAGGAATGGGAACATTCCAGATGCTCCGGGGCATACTTGTTTGGCCGGGTAAAAGTAACCAATCACACTGCCAATTAATAACTAAAAATGGATGGTCAGAAACTCTTGAGACAATATAAACATAAATACAGTTCCATTACATAACTTTGCACCTTCATTACTAGAATTGATGATGCTTTGAAGCCTTTTTTTTCAACGGAGAGCAAATACACAAGGAAATGTCCTCAGAGATCTTTGCCCTCAGAAGTTGGAGTATAGCAGACTGCTGAAAGGTTACTGCCTAGCAGGACAGCAAATTAGCTTTCTTCTTTGTCCTCTTCTTCCTTCTCCTCATCATCATCTGGCTCTCCCTTGATCTTCTGGCGAGCAAATTCCTCAATCACAATATCCTCCTCACTAGAAAGAATTTTTAAAAGGTGAGGCTTCAAATGGGAAAATTCGCAACCACCCATCACCCAATGCTTTGAGAAAAAACACGAACATTATTCCCAAGAAACAAAAGTTTATAATCCCTGGTGACAAGGTGGGGCTCACAGTACTCCTTACAAATATTTTCCTTGCACAGAGAAAACTGCAGCAAAAAGCTTCTAGCCTAGTGTTCTTCCCTTGGCATGATAGTTTTCCACATGTAGGGGTTTTTTTCACACACAAGTCTGTAGAAGTACAGCTCAAGAACAGATAGGACACATGATGAGCGTGAATACCCCATAACTCGCTGCCTTTTAACAGAGGTCTTTCTGCCAGTAATTCAGGAAACAGAGGTCAAGATGATCTGTTTACAGAGGGGATATTTTCTATGTTCAAAATGGAAAAAATATTTTAAAGGTGTTTGCTGAGCAGCTGTCTGGGAGTTCTTATGACCTTACATAAGTTAATGGAAAATTATATGTATGAAGTTAATTGGTAAAGGAGGGGTTAAATTTAAAATGCTCTTAATCAGAGGCGGATCTACTGTGAAACTAATGAAGCTTAAGCTTCAGGGCCCCCAATCCTGGAGGGGGCCCCGAAGCAACTTTTTTTTAATGAGTGAATTTCTCTACAAAATCAATGGAGTTTTTTAGTGATAGAATCGTAAGCCAATGGGTTGAAGTACGTAATATTGACTTTAGAATATGCTCTAATAATACCCATTTCACATGTCCCTGTAATTGGTCAAATTTCAAATTTTTCTTGGGGGCTTGCAGTGCTTGAACCGCCAGCTATAAGGGCTCACTGAGCTTGCCAGAATCTATTCATAGCCTACATTTTGGCAGCTGGATCCTCAAATCCTTTGTTGGTGCTTGGCTTAATAGTTCTCTAGCTCAGCCCTTAGGCTAGAGCCAATCAGAACCATAAAAAGACATCTCAATTCATGCTGCATTCGTCTCGCTTGTGCATTTTAACACCAAAAGATCAGATTTTCACCTCTTTATTCCTCTGATGACCCCCCTCCCTATTATTATTATTATTTATTAGTTAAATTTGTAGCCCACCCTCATTCCCGGTCAAAGCCAGGCTCAGGGTGGGTTTCATGATCCTAGGCCTCAAGTGCAGCCTACAGGCCCTAGGGAGGCCTATATTAAAGTAGTTTCCAGGCCTACATCTCCCAGGTACCCTCTAGGCCTTGTGATTGGTGGAAGAGAATTTGGAGGGAAGGCTAGGGCCAATCAGGGGTAAGGGAGTGGTGCCTGGGGAGAAGGAATAAAATGCCTTGCCTGAAAAGGGAGGGGGTTCACTGCTAGGGAGAGGCTGCTGCAGACGGAGGGATCCCTCATCCAGGAATGGGTGAGTTAGCCTGAGGCCTAGTGCTAGGAGAGGGCTAGGGACAGTAAAGATAGATGTGTTAGGGATTTTATTTGTTTGATTGCCTGCTTTTACTGGTTTTGTCGTCCTATTGTGGCTTGAGTTATCATTATTATTAAACCTTTTTAATAAACTGTTTGTTACTTTGCCCTGGGTCCTCATGCCTCATTTGGTCACCTACAAAGTATACCCTGTTGGGAGAAGAAGCAGGGTGCTCTGGGCCTTCTTGAGTTAGGCTCACACCAGAGTGGTGGCAGCTACTGAAGACAGCAGGTAACAACAATCATAATAAAAATCATATATATCTAAAATTAATAAGTAATCAATAAAATTCATAAAACCATTCAATACAGTTAACAAGATGGTACTCATATAATTACAGGGCCACTGGAGGCCTGGCCAAGCAGCCAAATCCTCATATCAGAAGCCCCTAGGGTGAGGAGAGTGAGGCCAATAAAGATGACAACCTGTGGTCGCCCTCAATTGTAGGCCTGGTGGAAAAGCTCTGTTTTACAGGCCCTGCAGAACTTCTGAAGGTCCCATAGGGCCCTGATGTTACTTGGAAGAACATTCCATCAGGCTGGGGCCAGGGCTTTGTTGGATGTTGCCCTATTGTTGCTAGTTAAGGGGCCCCCATAACAGTTCAAGCTTTAGGGCCCCAAAAATGTAGATCCGCCACTGCTCTTAATTTTATAATTTATTTACCTATTTAGACAATAAAGTGAACAGTCCTGCGGGGAGAGGTGAAAGCAATAAGGGAGCCAACTGGGCGCGATGCCTGAGTGTCTCCAAGATACACCGGCATAAGTCAGATTGGCCAGTATAGCACCCCGGCACTGCCAAACAGGTGCCAGACATTGGCACATCCCCTCCATAGCCACCCAGCAGTGAGCCACCAGAGCAACCCCCTGTGCCAGCATGAGAAGGGGTGGGGCAGGGCGGGGTATCCTGGGAGTTCCCAAAACTGCCGCAGCCTGGGAATGCCCCCAAACGAGTGGAAAGTTGCACCATAAAAAACTATGGCATGACCCATAGATGCCCATCATGGCTGCTGAAGGCAACCCGTCCCCAAGGCCATGTCTCTGCTGGCCCCAAATCCCACAGTATATAGGCAAATAATATGCATAGCACCCATTGGTTCACTGTTGCACTGGAAGAGGTTATATCTGGCTGTATCATACCTCCCCCCCCCACCCAATCATCTGATCACAACAGAGAGGCCCTGACACTAGAGAGAGATGACAATAAGGAAAGAATAAGGGAAAAGGTGATAGTCCTCAGTACAAGCAGTGCAGAACAAAGCAAAACAGAGGACCACAAAGAATCAACACTCATACTACCAGTATAAAGACAGAGCATGTGTGGAGAATTAACATGTTATAACAAATAAAAGACTCCAGATAATTGTATAATTTTAAGAGTTTTAGATGGCTGCTTCCTAGCATCTTCTGTATTAGACTGTATTTTTGCTTGAAAGTTTTTTTGCATGAATCTGATGAAGATAAGAAATGAGAATATATCGTAAGTCTTGTTATTTGTTAATTCTCCATACTTCTAAACGTATTGGCGGTGCAAGAAGCCGATACAGAATTCCCATGCACAACCCTCTGCACCCAGCCAGGCACAGAAGACATACAAGATCAGTTCTGGGCAACGTAATGAAATGGCTGACCACCATGTCAAAGGCAGCCAATAAATATAACATTAGCAAGGAAGCAAGGCCCCTTGTCAGTAGACTAAGGAAGACTATCCACCACAGCCACCAAGGGTATAGACATCACCTTCCCTTCCTCTCCTCACATCAGACACCCTGTGAGGTAGGTAGGGCTCTAAGAAAACTGTGACTAGCCCATGGTCACACAGCTAGCTTCATGTGTAGGAGTGGGGAAACCAACCCAGTTCACCAGATTAGCGTCCACCACTCATGTGGAGGAGTGGGGAATCAAACCCTGCTCTCCAGATTAGAGTCCACCACTCCAAACCACCACTCTTAATGACTACAACATGCTGGCTAGGATTGGGAAGGTTTGAGGCAATACATGGGTGCCTTCACGACATGCACGATCCTGTCATATCACTCAAGGACATCAGGCTGAAGCTGTCCATAAACATTCTAGATGGTTGGTTCTTGTAGGTTATCCGGGCTGTGTGACCGTGGTCTTGGTATTTTCTTTCCTGACGTTTCGCCAGCAGCTGTGGCAGGCATCTTCAGAGGAGTAACACTGAAGGACAGTGTCTCTCAGTGTCAAGTGTGGAGGAAGAATAATATATAGTCAGAAAGGGGTGGGTTGAGCTGAATCATTGTCCTGCAAAAAGTATCAAAGGTAATGTACTAATCATGATTAGCACATTACCTTTGATACTTTTTGCAGGACAATGATTCAGCTCAAACCCACCCCTTTCTGACTATATATTACTCTTCCTACACACTTGACACTGAGAGACACTGTCCTTCAGTGTTACTCCTCTGAAGATGCCTGCCACAGCTGCTGGCGAAACGTCAGGAAAGAAAATACCAAGACCACGGTCACACAGCCCGGATAACCTACAAGAACCAATGAACTCTGACCGTGAAAGCCTTCGACAATATTCTAGATGGTGTTCTGCTCTACTACTTGGAGTCCAAGACTGACTTGGTAGACTGTATAAGGAAAGAAATGTGCAAAAGTATCTCCATTAATAAAAAGCCAATCTTCCTCAGTTTGAACTCCACTCTTTGAGTCAGCAGCTGCTCAATTACCTTACACAATAACAATAGTATTCTGCTGTTGCAATGGTAGTGGGAAAATATCCCTCTCTTGCTACCAATTCATAGGATTGGATCCAACAGAGAAATTCTGTTGACCCAAGGGGCGAGGATGTTCACTGATTCCTCCTCCTGCTGCAGATCTCCCCTTCGGCTGCTCCAAGGGAACTCTCCTGGGAGCAGTAGTCAGGGGTCATTTGGCTCTGCAGCAGGAGCTGACAGGTGAGGAGGTTGTGCTGTGTAGACAGAGATCTGGATAGATACAAAGGAGGCAGAGAGACAAAAATGTCGAAAAAGAAAGCAAATAATGGATATATTTCAATGTTCTCTTTAAATTCAATTTTTTTCGACACACCTCCAAAAATTATCCCCCCCCCCCACCACCACCGTTGTTTCAAAATTTCTGGAAATATTATGCCTCTACTGCAACTAAGGTTTGCTTGAACTTTTGGGACTCTCAAAATCCCACAGGGCACCCTGGAAACTGAGTGCGTTCATTCACTTTGACGGCGGACCTCTTGAGGCAAAAGGTAAGAGGGTATAGATGTTTTTTGAAATAAAAATAAATTTAATCAAATTTGGCCCACTGCTCCTGAGGAGAAGTCCACAGTAATTGATGAAAGAATACAAAGACAAATACTTACCTCCTTGCAAGAGAAAAAACATTAAGAAAAACCAAGAAACAGGACGAGGCACAGAAAAAAAGAAAGGAGGTAAGTTATTTAGTCATGTTTCAGGGTAAGTTATTTCAGTCATGTTTCAACATACACAATAAATCAACAGATGTGGCAGCTATAAGACATATTGCATTGAGCATGTAGGGCTCCAAACACACCAGGCAGCAAAGAATGTATACAATTTCTGTTTTCTTTTCTTTCTTTCTTTCTTTTACAACAAACTGCAAAATGGAGACCTGTGTGCTTGCTGATCCTTTGCTTTTTAGCCCCCATGTGTTACAGCTGGTATGTGTTACAAATATTTGTATGCATCCCCCGGCCACCAAAAGCCATTGGAGTAACATCTGCTAGCCGTTTCTGCCCATGAAGGAAACATGTTCAGTTAACTAAAAGTCTAGAGATGGTCAGCTCCTCCCTTGATAGCCACGACACAGCTACATGAGCCCTAGAAGAGGCTTAAAATTGAGAACCTGTCACTGCTGTAAAATGTGGGCATTTACTTGGTTGTCAAACTGGGTTCTTATGCCTCATTCATATATATTATGACTATAATTTTCATACCTGTGTTTCTATGGTTTGCAGAACACAATGAGGCACCAAAATGCATCTTTCGTCCAAGAATCTTTCATTCTAAAAGATTGGTCAGGCATGAACATTTGGTGGAAACTTCCCAATTAAACATTGTCCTTGCCTCTGAGGAGGGAAGGAGCATTCTGCAAACCATAAGAAGGACGGGCTCATTTCTGGGGGTAAAAAGAGGTCTTTTCCTACAAGGAAGAAACATTCTGTCCCGAAAGTCACATAGGACAGAGTGGTGCAGTCAGGCACTCTAAACATGTGCAGAGTGATCTCTTATTAATGTATACGTTATAAAGGTTGGACTTGTAGCTTTTTAAAGACATGACGTGTCATGGGACAAATTCTGGGATGGAGCATTAGTGGGTTGGCTTACTGAAGGCAAGTTGGTTGGCTTCACTACATGAAGAGAATGACTTCATTGGAAAGAGAAAGGGAACCATGCTTATTTTTTTTATTTCTATCCTACTTTTCTCCCTGATCAAAGCGGCTTTTCGCATCACTCCCCCTGTCCTGCACTTAATCCTCACAAAAACTTTGTGAGGATAGATTAAGTTGAGAGATTTTGGTGGGCCCAAGGTCTCCTGGCAGTAGGGGATAGCAACTCTGGTTTGGGAAATACCTGGATATTTCGGGGATGGAGCCTGAGGAGGGTAGGGTTTGAGGGGGACTTCAATGGGTTATAATGCCACAGAGTCCACCTTCCAAAGGTTTGTCAGGCACCGGCCTGGGAAAGGCACCCAGTGGTCAGGCCAGGTGGCGTTTCAAGGTCTAACTGTTAATCAGCCCTAGCTCTAGCTCTGTTTAGTCTTTGATCGCTCCTGGGAACGAATGTTATCTAGTGGGTTGCCCTAGCAACCAGTAGTCATCCTGAAAGTTTACTTTCGCCTTTATATCACCCATACCTTTAGTTTTCCTTCCATTAGTATCCTTGCTAAGTTTCAAGTCAATTTCTGTAACTCGCTGTATATTTCCTAATAAACCAGCTTTCTTAGGAAGATCTGCCTGGAAGTCTGTGGGATTTATCTGGTGAGCCCAGAGCTGACACCGTTTCTTCCATGGGAATTGATCTCTGTCACCTGGAGATCAGTTCTAATAGCAGGAGATCTCCAGCCACCACCTGGAGGTTGGTAACCCTACTTGGCAGCCTTCCATAGTCGAGAGAGGGATTCGAACCCAGTCATCTCAGATCCTACTCCGGCACTCTAACCAATACACCACACCGGCCCGCCACACCAGAGGGAGGAGCAAGCTAAAAACTGCCTGCAGTAAAAAAAGATTCCTGCCTCCTAATTCCATAAATGGAAGATGAAAGGGAAAGTACTCTGCACATGATTAGAGGCTTTCTTTGTGTTATTGCTTAACAGATGTTTATGTGTAGTCATGCAGCACAGGAGGCATCATGAGGAGGCTGAGGAGCCTCTTTCTCCGCCACCGATGAGCAGTGGGGCACCATGGCAATCATGCCATCTGCCACATGGGGCCCAGGGCAGGCCGCACCACAAACCACATTCACATACATGCAAAATTCAGCAAGGATTTGAAACTCTAGTCCAAAAGGTCAGGATGTCCAAATCTGATTTTGTGAGACAGATTTAAAAAATGAAAATTTAAGACTGATCAGTGAGAACTGCAGACAATCATGTCAAACATTAAATTACCATACTCAGTATGTTGTAAATTTCTTTCTGAAACGATGTCTATACTCAACAATGTTGTGGGAATCAAAATTAGAGAATGGATTTCATTTTTAAAAAAACTGTTCAGAATGCTTCCGATTCCCTCTCCCCCTATAACTCTGGAAGAAAAAATCTTTACATAATCACATATTATTATAACAGTGGCTTTTTCATATCCACAATTAGTCTATTGAGCAGCTTGCAAAGGACAGGTTGGGAAATAGTGGGGGTTTTTTTTGGTTTTTTTTACCTTGGTGTAGCTGTGAATCCAAGTATCAAAATGAGGCAGAGGAGGAACGACAGAAGCAGATACTGGTCACACACATATAATTGCATCCAGAGCACTTGAAACGTCCTAGGTCCCATTCAAGAATAGATCATCTGTCTCAGAGGTTCCCAACATGGTGCTGACCGAGACCTTTCCTGGTGCCCACGGGAAGTGTTTCAGGAAGTGGGGGGGGCAGGGGGGCTCCTGCCCAGTAGGGCTGACTGACCACTGGAGAGTTGGTTGGCTGTTCAGACTGAAATAACGTAGGTCTGGCAGTAGCTGCCACCACAGTATAAATTCTTTTTTCTTTCTCACTCCTCTTTCCCACTGTGTTTTTAAAAATTACTCCTCTTGTTCCCTGCAACTGGATTTCCTCTGTGTGGATGTGGCCTCTACCTCCCATGGCAGCTATTCTGTGCTTTCACCCTCCAGAATTCCCAAGGTGCTTGCAGACCCAGAAAGCTTGGGGACCCCTGCTCTAAATACATCAGGCACGATGGTGGGAGGGTAGGAACAGCTTCCCAAATTCTGAGGTATCGCATAGATAGGGTTGCCAGGTGGGTAGTTTTGGCGGGCAATTGCCCACCAATCCACCTAGTCTCTCTGGAGCCACAGTTGCGTGATGCCATGTGCACGCAATGGGGTTACGCCATGTGCACGCCACTTTTGGGGTTACCCGCTGAAGCATCGCATCGCCACAGCTGCTTTAGCACTCAACCCCCCCCCCAAACCTCTCGCCAATTGAGAGGGGGGACCTGGCAACCCTACACACAGAATAAGACCATTAGACTGAAATGGAGTGTGAGAAAAGAACTGAGAAGCTATTCAAAGGGGAAAGAGAAATAGCTCAGCTAAAGGCCAAAAGGCACAGCTGGGGAGGGGGAAGAAGGAGCTTCTGGTTTCTCTTCTGTGCCATTTTTGCAAGAAGAAACTGTGGTAGGGGGCTTTTGGCCCCTTTCTCTAGCTCCACATGCCCTAGGAAGGCTTTGTGGAGCAAGAGAAAAGGGCGCAATATACCTCCCCCCTCCCCCATCACCATTTCTGCTAGTGAAATCGGCATGGGCGGAAACCAGGAACTCCAAATCCTGCACAGAGTTCCTGGTTTTAATTTTCAAATGATGTGTTTTTATTTGGTTTTACAGGTTGAATATCCCTTATCTGGAAATCCAATATCCCAAGTACTCCAAAAGCCAAAACTTTTTGAGTGACCATAAAGGGTAATAAAATGGCCAACAGCAGGTTCCACATGATGCCCCACACGCACAAAATTATTAAAAATATTGTATAAAATTACCTTCAGGCTATGTGTATAAGGTGTATATAAAACATAAATGAATTTTGTGTTTAAACTTGGGACCCTTCCCCAAGATAGCTCATTATGTATATACAAAAATTCCAAAATACGGAAAGATCCGAAATATGGAACACTTCTGGCCCCAAGCATTCCGGATAAGGGCTATTCAACCTGTAGTGGGTTTTAAAACATGTTTTTATTACGTATGTTTTATGTATGTTTTAACCCATTTTGGAGGCCCTGATAGGGGCAGAAAGGCAGGGTATAAATTCTGTGAATAAACAAATATAAAATAATGTTCACTCAGTCAGCTTGACTCACTGTCTTTGGGTTTTGGGTGCATCAGAATAAGCGGCAGCTCCACCCCGATGTCACTGAAAGAGAGAAGAACAGAGGTGAGCAGGAATCAACTACCTGTAGATCGCATGGGACGCAGGAGGAGTTTTAATTCCCTCCATGATCCTATTGCCCATCTATTCAAAGTAAATCCCATACATTCAATGGCATTGACTCCCAAGGAAGTGTGGAGGGGACTGTAGCATTTCCACATGAAAGGCTTCAGTCAGCGGCATAACAAATGCCTCTCCTTTACAGTCCCTTCCATGTGCGTCGAAATCAGAGGTTCACACACACATACAATCACACACAGTACATACAACTTCTGGCAATTGAAATCCCATGTATTATACAATAAAAAGTAATGTTATAATAATGTGGCTATGGGATGCCTTTCCCAGAACCCTTTGCTTAATACCAAATTAAATGCCCTGTAGCACTAATTTGAGATTTTTTGGTTTGTTTGGGCATATTCAGATTGCTGTTCACGTTTTTCAATTCAGATTTTGTTATTGTTTGGGTGGATGTTTCTATTTGCTGGGGTATATTTTTAAACTGCTGTTTTACTCAGTATTGCAAAAGATCTCTACTTCAACTTTTTTATTGATTATTACACCACTTACTGGAAATTGTTGGATTTTTTAAATGCTGAGTACGATATGTTAGCAAGTATTTTTCATAAATAAATATTTCAATAAATGTATAATTAACGTGTGAGGCTCTGCAGCCTTTCATGTAAAATATGGCAGACATCCATCAGTCCTTACCTTGAAGTGAGATCTCCCAGGATGCTGGTAAATAAAAGCAAAAAACACTCACATTAGATAACAGTAGAATGCAAGAAACCCGAAAGTCCTCTGACCATAAAGGCATCCATACTAAATAGACAGGTGTATTGTTTGGCAATTTTCACAACTGCAGACACAACAGCTAGTGTGGAAACCACCTGACATGGAATGCTCAGTCCTGAGGCTGGTGGCAGCAACCACAGTAGACTGCTTGCAGAATGGCAGCGCCTCCAGTCGGCATCCCGAGGAGAGCCACCAGTGCCGCTGAGGGCCCAGAATCACTGGCCACACTACTGGACTCTCCGGTGATGTCACTGTCATAGGCAAGGACCACGCTGTGAGGGCAAGGCAGATGGCCCCACACAGATGCCTGGAGAGCGTAGGAGGGATGGGCTGCCACCATCCCTCGACCCACTCCGTCTGCTGACCCACCCCACTCACAATGGCCAGCAGCGGGTCAAGGAGCTTGTAAGTGCTTGTGTGCACCTTGACCAGACCCTATCAGTACTGCTGCCCCCTTGATCGAGCAACATGGCCTTGAGTGTCCACAGCAGGTGCTGTGTGGGATGCAGTTCTCCCCTCCCACTTTGAGGCCTGGGCCAGGCACCCCTGCCTAGGCACCCCCTCCTTGCTCCCCCACGTCACTGGGAGATGCCAGGCCATGCCTCCCTGAGCTGTGTCTGCAGAGCCGCAGCCACCACCTGACCAGTAGCAGGAGCCACGTCCCCACCTCATCCATCCCACCTTCAGAGGTGGAGTCTGCTGGCTGCGAGAGCCCCTTTGCCATAACACTTGCAATGGAACTGTAGATGCCCAAGCCCTTGAGGGCAGCAGACCCCTCCTCCCACTGGGCAGGCTCAGGACACGCAGATTCTCAAGGGCAGCTGGAAGAAATGTCATAGAGATCTCTTCTGAAGGGGAAAGAACACGGAGCAGCACATCCGCTGCACAAGGCCCCAGCCACCACATGCCTAGCACATCAAGCACCCACAGGAGTCTCCTTCCCCAAACCTCCCCTCTGCCCTCAGGCCCCTTGGTAGACAGGGTCACAGAGGAGGCCCCACTGTCACTGACTTCAGTCTCCTCCTGGCTGGCCTTGGCACAGAAAATGGGGCTGGGGCAGATGGAGTTGCCATGGTCGGCCCATGGTGGCACCCAACAGCACAGCAAGACCCTCTGTTCCTGTGACAAGGCCCCTCTCGCCATCTCTCCCTCCATCTGTGGTGAGGTTTCAGGTTTACCAGCAGGGGGTGCCAATGGGCCAGCATCAGTAGAACCTGCCCTTCTGCGAGTCCCCAGAACAGGGCTAGGAATTAAAGAGCTGCACAGGACAAAGGAGCCTTTGTGGAGTGGGGGCCGCATGAGGGAGGGGCCATGCATGCATGGCAGCTACCCTCATGGGCAGACAAGACCTTGATCCCACTTTCCCAACGATGACGGGTGGGATCACTCTCTGAAGGGTGGCATCGGTGCTGGGGAACCCCTCTACCACTGCTGGCTTGTAGGGCACTCTGCAATCCATGACAGCATGGAAATGCTCCCTGGCCAGCTGAAGCAAGTAATTCCATCTCTTCAGGATGGACTTCTCCATTTGTGCTATGCATCCCAAGTAGGGTTGCCAACTGCCAGGTAGTGCAGGAATTGCTGGAATTCCTGAGATATAACGGACAACACACAAGTGTGACAAAGTGTATCACAGTGTATCAAGTGTACAAATTAGCATATAACAAACACAAAATATAATACAAAACTCTTTCAAAGTCCAAGGTACAAAATGCTAGTTAAAGAGCCAAGCATCAAGGAAGTCTTCATATAGAAGTTGCTAGGAAGACGATCGTTTCTGTATTCTTCATCAGTTCCATTTAGTTCAAGTTTCTCTTATATGCACATAAGGTTATCCAATTTAAATACAGTCTCTTTCTCAAACTGATAGGAGATCAAGCTGTGTATGGTCTTTCAAATTAAGGCTCCAATACAGGATACAACATTGTCAATACACAGATTGTACAGACAAATTCAACATTTCAACTGTTCCCACTACACCACACTGGATTTCATGGGGTGGCTGCTGTTGAACAGTAGCAAGCAGCCAGGACTGGGTGAGTCATGCAAGTCAGGAGGTATAAAATCGCCCAGTGGGAGACATTTAAACTCCCCAATATATTTTTCAATGTTTTCAGATCTTTCTGCATATGTGGGGAGTCCTCCATGTTTCCAGAAATACCTGTTTTATAGTAGCATGGGCCCAATCCATGGATCTAAGTATCTGCAGATGGACCCACAATTGGCTATTAGATATATGATGAAGATAAACAATATATAAAGATGCTCACCCTCCTCTGGTTACCATCAAGTTGACTTTGATTTTGTAGGACACAAGAATCCCAAGAACGTCTTTGTCCATTCCAGGCCTCAGACTAAAGAGGGGGAGAGACTGATATGTGTTATTTAAAGATAGGGAAACTGAACATAGTAAAGAGAATAATAGACAATAGGCAGTGATGGAGAGGGAAGTCATTTATCTTACATGGTGCTGGAAGCTAGGTTTGTATCCTCATGCTTGAGTTTGCCATCCAGAGCCAGGCCACGTTTTTCTCGGTTGTTGGTTAGTGTGGGGGTCACAGAGTAGCTTTTGGAGAAAGTCGACTCGGCAGCCACATTCTCACTAAAAAGGAGAACAACCTCCTAAATCCTGATGCTTGTGAGATGCTATACACCAAAACATTTTGGTGATTTTAATATCTGGGATTTTATATGTATATAAAGGACCCACCACACATAAATGTTTCCTACATGGAAATAACTGGTGAGTAGAAACTAACATGCACCCTGCAGGTAGACTTCACACTGGCAATCTTATCTAAGTGGTCATGACCTTTCTGAACTCATCCAAGAGAAACAACCAAATCCACTCCATTTGCAAAATTCCAAAGGCTACCAGAGGCATTGAAAGATCTTGTAGAAAAGGCGCAAAGCTGTTTTATTTTCTAGGATCTTTCAATAATGTTTTTAATTTTTTGTCTGCCAGATGTTTAGAACTGTGTGTTTATGGGATATCATTTGTTGAATTTGTTGAAGTGTGACTTGTATCCAATCATTCCATTCTGAAGACAATCCCCCCTGTAATATTCCTGAGGTTCTGCTCACCCCCAAAAACAAAATCGTGAGGGTTTGCAGAGGGGACAAGAAATGAAACAAAAGAGTGCCTGTTTGGACCAAGCTATAGCTTCATTAGGAAAAGATTTACCCTGGTCTTCTAATAAAGTCTCAAATATGAAGGAGCCTGGGACTGGCTTCCTTTGTCCCTATAAAAATCCGATTTTCCATTCCCCCCGCCCCCATTATTTCCTTTCTTCCCTTCTTCTAACTCTGGTAAAACGTCTCCCACTTACCTTATCTCCTCAGTGCATACAATCTTCATATATTTGTCCAGGGAATAGAGAACCACATCTGTTGTTTGCTCAACTAAGCAGAGAAAGAGAGGGGGAGAACAGCAATGACCCAGGAATTCCAGAAGATATATTATATTATATTATATTATATTATATTATATTATATTATATTATATTATATTATATTATATTATATTATACTAGTGAAATGGTGGTCTATTATGAGCTTTCTAGCTCTTAACCAGCCAGCTTCTTTTCCATCTCATCTATCAAATACGATCCTCTATTTATTTTCCTCCAGCACAAAAAGGTTGTTTTCCTTCTCAAATAAGTACTAGGGCTTGACTTTAAGTTCCAGTCACCTGAAGATGTTGACTAGCAATAGATTTGGAGTTTAGAGTAGGTTCAGGACAAGATGAAGACCTTAAATGGCTTTAAGAAGTCAAAAATGTGTGGAATATAGCTGTACTAAGAACTGCTACCCATATTGCTAAACCACCACAGATTCAGATGAAAATATAGCAGACCACAAGAACTATTTGAGCCAGAAAACTTATCATGACATATCAAGCTAGGGATGAGGGATGAGAACAATATGTAGTAGGTGAGTTCCAGGTCAAGTTGAAATAGAAAGCAGAAAAGATAAATGAGATGTAGAACAAGCATACGGAATTACCTTCACCCACAATGTAAACAAGTTAATTACTTGCATTGCCAGCGTTTTGTTGTTGCTCCCCCTCACCTGATATCTTAATTTTCTTTACAACTTTGTTGGTGGTATTGTTAATTTTGACATTAACTCCAATTGGATCTCCATGGTAATAAATCTGAAATAACAGTGGATTATGGTCAAAGAAATATGTAGTTACATAAAATGACAAAACACCAACCAAATGGTCCTGCAGAAACTGTTTCTGCAAAACAAGTCCAACTAAGAAGAATGTTTTGCAGCTTCTGTGGACCAGAACCAAAGATAGGTGCTAAGCAGGAGAAAAGCAATGGGTTTGAGGAGAAGGTTGAAGCATAAACTTAAAGCAGAGTGCTGTAATCTATAGTGATCAAAGGAAGAGAGGAGGTGTGGCCATGAGATGAAAACATTAACGGACTCCAGAAAAAGCTGGCCAGACACACAACAGACCTCCTTGTCCAGCGATGCCTCAAGATGCAGGGGCTTATCCGTCATCATGAATTGCTTAGTAATCTCAGACTTTATTGGAGGGCCTGGGTTTTTTGGTGCAAACTGGACCTTTCTTATCACCAATCGCACTGAATTCCTGCACAGAAAAAAAAGCATCTCAGCATACCGTATCTGCACAGATGGACATGCTCCAAGGCTGTTGATAACTATGAGTGATTCCTTGGCTTTCCAAACAATATTATCAGTACTGAGATACAAAGGCAGGTTTATTCCAAAGAGTTAATGAGTCCAAATTGTTGTAAGATGCATTCTGCAGTCTGACTTTGTAACTGCTTTAAATTTCCACTGAGGAAAAGCTGAATATAGTTCAAAATACAAATGACTTATCTTATATTTGCCTTTATACCCAGTTAGTGACTTTTTCTTATTACATGGGTTCTTGTTGAATGTCACCTAAACTAAATTTCTGCCTCTCCATTAATCCCAAAACACAGGGCTGCCAAGAGCCAGCATGGGCCCCCAGACAAAGATTTCACCTGCCCCCCTCCCATATGACCCTGATTCAAACCATGTTTCTAATTTTGTAATTTTATATTTGTACCACTTCTTACATCTGATGAAGTGGGTTCCAGTTTGCAAATATGTCATGTCGTAATAAGTCTTTAGTAAGTAAATCAGCAAGAAGTCTATTTCAGCGTACCCTTTTACCTTTACCTATCACAAAAGCAAAGGCAAATGGCGTGTGTAGTGGTGCTGGGTGAGAAGTACTGGGATCATTTGTCATACAAATGTTTTAAACAAACAAACAAATAAATTACCTTCTGATTACCTCATTTAAATGTACCTCCCACACACAAAAAAACTAAAATCTTCCAATCACAACAAAAATGTAAGGGACTCCAGCCAATAGCATCAATCTACGGGTACCCCATGAGGGATCTGAAAAGCCTGTGGCAGGTAGAATGTGCTTAAAAAGCTTCCCCTAAGCACTACCATTTTGTAGTTGGTTCTGCTCCCAAACTTTCTTTCATTGCAGACATGAAACAATTGAATGTTCTCTTCAAGAGCAGGCACAGTGTTATCTCATTTCTTGCTTCTGCCTTTCTGCCTTTTTTCCCACTTCCTTCCTTCCCATTCATCCCCACATCCTCTGCCAGCTGGCTTTACAGTCCTTCGGCCTCCAATTGCCTTCCCTCCCAATTCTCCCCTTGCTAGAGATGTCTTGGCTTTCTTTATCCATACCCTCTCTCCCTCCTGCCCTTTGCATTTTTGTGTCCTTTATGGGGGCAACCTGGCAATCTTCTTGTCACCTTGGGAGTGTTTTTTTCTGTGGAACAGCTATGAGGGAACCATAACTGGGCACTAGTTTTAAGTATGCAATTAGAAACTAGGCTCTTGCAAAATAAATGATTATTGGTTTATCCCAAGTAAATTTTATCACTGAACAAGTCTTGTGTTGCTATCTATTTACATTTGTTTATGCACACACACACACACACACACATTTTCACATCATTTATACCCCCACCTTTCTCCCCAATCAGCACCCAATGCAGCTTACATCATTCCCCTGACCTCCATTTTATTCTCACAACAATCCAGTGAGGTAGATTAGGCTAAGAGTATGTGATGGGCCCTAGATCAACCAGCAAGGTTCTGTGGCAGAGTGGTGATCTCCAAGATCCTAACCTGGCGCTCTAACCAATATACAACACTATTATGTATTTTAGGACCACACTACGATGACTGCTTCGGGCCCATGCTGAAGGCATTTTAGAAGCATTTGTAGTTCTTTAAAAATTGCTGCAAGGCCCCAATCCAGATTGGGTGCACATCACAGTGGCCCCAGGAGCTCTCGTCCCCACCCAGTTGCCTTCTCAAGGGCGAAAACAGGCATGTTTCTATGGCCAAAATGCACAAGGGTTCCTGGGCTCACTGTGCCATGAAGTGAATCCGGGTCAGGGCCTTGCAACATTTTTTTAAGAACTACAAATGCTTTTAAAACACCATTAGCAGACATGGGATGAACCTGTAACCACTGTCTCTTGGAGTCTGCCTCTTAGCAAGGACAATAAAGTTACTTTCTGCTTAAGTATCTTTCCTTCCCCCTGTTATTTCTCCTCCGCAGAGGAATATTAAGCTACAGCCCAAGCTTTGTATTCAAAAAAACTTAAAAGATCCTCTGGGACAAGGGTTCATGTCTTGCATGTGTGGTGATGCTCATATGTGAATTCCCTGATTCTGGGTCTGTTTTAAATAACTGATCAACACAGCTATTTTAGAGTTAATAGATAATGAACATTTGATGTTGATTCAGAAGCTCCTGGGTGCCCAATAGCAGAAATTTTGTTATGAAATGAGGTTTACCTCTTATGTATTTTCTCTTCCAAGTTTTCAGCACAAAATCCTTTAACCTCAAAGTCGACACCACAAGACTGCGGAAAACCCATAAGAAGAAAGGTTACAAATGTCTAGAGACAAACTGTTCCCCATGTAACAACTGGCCCTAAGAATTTGCAGTTACACATACACATCTTGAGCAGGATAATCTGAGTCCAAATAACCAGCAAGGCCAAGCCTCTCTAACCCACCACCTGTTCCATGAGCAGCAGACCAGAAAACTCCTGGCTTTTACTGGTGTTACAGTCAATCCTTCTCCTCTGTCAGCCACGAGAACTGCCAGGCTGCAGATGTGTGTTTCAGGGATCTCAAAAAATTCTAAGTGTTTTCACCAAATTACACTTTATAGGATTTCGACAGTGAGTAAGAAACCATCACAGTTAACTAGCATAGGTTTGTGGTGAAGATATCCCAAGCCTGCAGCTCTTTTTCTGAATTAAAATTGTGGCACATTTCCCTCTGACAAGCCAAAATTACTACTTTTAATAGGAAGGATTTTCTTCCCTTTGAGCACCCTTGCCCTGCATTTTTTGTTTTGTTTTTCCCAGCTGAAATCTTTATTGATCTCACCACGCCTCCTGATTGGATGAGAGCATAAGAAAAGTACTGACTGATGCACACATGCTGTGGGCACCCATGTTTGAGGGTAGCAAGTTCTGCTGTCCCATACCTGATGGGAAAATGCCTCAGATTTATTCACCTCAATAGAAGAAACTGCTGAGTAGTGACTCAAGCAGAGAGGAAGAAAGAGGGTATCTGTCTGGCCTCAGATGAGCCTTTAATTATCTGTCTGGGCTCAGATGAGCCTTTAATGACTTCCTTTAATTTATTGCTGGTGTCATATCAACAGTTCTCCTCCCTGGCATATATTAAGAATTACTGCTATAGCCCAAGGATGCATAAATTACCCACAGAGTGTGGGCTAAACAGTGGATTGAGGCATGATCCCATGTGCTCTGTAAATGGTCAGTTCTCTAAATGAAAAGCTACAGTGCCATTCCTTCCTAAATTATACCCTTGTGTTTAGCTGTTTATTAAGCCAAGGAGGGTTGGCCCTTGCAAGTATTTGGATGGGGGGCCACCAAGGAATACCCTGAAGGGTCGCTGGCAATGGCAAAACACCCCTGAAGGTCTCTGGCCTTGAAAACCCTATCAAGCTGTGACTTGACGGCACTTTACACACACACACACACACACACACATGTGTATTTTAAAGTAGCTCACAAAATAAAAACAAAATCAAATCAAAACAAGAACAAAATCAAAATCGTTTTATAACATTAAAGCATTAAGAATTAGGAATTTTTAAAAAAACCAAGCTATATAAACAAAGCAGGAGTGTAAAAGCAGCAGCCTACAGCAACATTCAACAGCCCACAATGATATTCCTAAAACAGGCTGCAGGTCAGAAGACCATTTTAAACAGCATAAAAAAATGGATTCTCTCAGGTAAAAATCCAAATGAAAAAGAACTCTTTTGGCCTAGTGTCTAATAGAAATGAAAGCACATAGGAGGTGAGTCTGGAGGGGAAGAGCATTCCAAAGATGTGTTGCAATGGCTGAAAAAGCGGGCTCTTGTGGTTCTCCTCCTTTCTCCAGGCAGGCACACAGAGAGCAGACCTTGGGACAGAGGCTTCTATCTCTGAGGGAAACAAGGTATGTTTCTGACCTCCCATATGTGTTTTGCAAGACCCTGGGTCTCCCTGTCACATAGGCCATTAATGCATGGCAAGGTATTCAATTTGTTTATTCCTGTTCTGTCCCATGATTTTCACTCGCACATTCAAAAAAACCAACGCATGGGACAAGGAAGAAGGCACTCTGGTAGGAGCCGCCACCAGTCTGCTCCTCCACCCTGCCGTCCCGGCTTGGAAGCTGGTGGGGAGCCTGCTGAGGGGGCGCAGAAGAGGTGCCAGAAGGAGCCACCGGCTCCGCGCTTCTCCACCCTGTAGGATCCGGCTTGGGTGCTGATGGGCAGCCTGCTGAGGGGGCGCAGAAGAGGTGCCAGAAGGAACTGCCTCTCCACCGGCTCCGCGCTCCTTTACCCCGCAGGCCCCCGGCTTGGAAGGGTCACGGAGGCAGGAGGCAGCAGTGGCGAGGCGAGAGCCAGCCAAGGGGGCGGCAAAACTCTCCTTAAGGGAAGGAAGTAGAGTCAACTCGCTCACATGCACAAGGAAGCACTCAGCGTTGCAGCGGTACTTTAAATCGGGAAAACAGAAAGACTGGCGAACCAGGGAAAGTGGGTTGGTCCCGCTGCAACGCTGAGTCTGTGCATTTGGACAAGGAACATTCGCTACATTCCAGGGAGAATCGCAAGACAAAACTCTCATGCGTTAATGGCCTTAGTTAACATTATTTAAATGGAAACAAGACTAAGACAAGATAGGCCATATTTACCTTCCCAGTATCATCTGGCCCTGGCTGGAGAGTGACAGAACAGGGCAAATTGGTTGCCATCTAAGAACACATATAAAACAAACAAACAAAAAAATAAACAAGCAAATAAGTAGCAGAATTTATTGCAGCAAACTAAGAGAACATGTATCGTCTTATCCACTAGCCTCGAACTTCAGGCAGAATTGGTTTTGTGATTATTTATTTATTATTTTATCACTCTTCTACCCTGCCCTGCCCAGCCAAGGCCAGGCTCAGGGAGGCTTACACAGTAAGATAAAAATAATGTTAGAATAAAACCCCTAAAAACATCAGTTTAAAGACCTAAAAACAAAAATGGAGGACAAAAATGTCCAGTGGTGCCCCACCGAGTGTACCACGCAGCGACAGTCAGGGGGACAGGTGTAGATGTCCCCCTAATGGTAATAAAAAGGGGGGAGGGGGAGGGGTTAGACCTCCCATATGTGTTAGGGAGTTAGATGGAGTAGAATATAAAGGTCTTTTGAGTTCTGGCCCTACAGAATCAGCTGCCCTCTGAGGTCGGCCAGGAATAGGCAGCAAACATACATTTATGTTAAACTTGCTGATGTGGCTCTCGCTGTATTTTCTGAAGATGCCGGAGGACAAGGGCCTCCATGCAGCATTCGGAAGGGGGCTGCCCATCATACGGGGGGGGGGGCAGTGAGAGGTCCAGGGGAGGGGCGGGTTGCCCTTGAAAAAGCTATATTAAAGTTGCTAAAGTCTGAGAAGTGCTGCTCTATTGATCAAATCAAAGTTTTAGCACTGTGTCTTAGTACTGCAGTCCTAGGACAATCCTATGGGAATTTTTATTTAAAAAACAGAAATCAAACCTTTGTGCCTAAAAAGAAATGAAGAAGTTGCAGAGGGATGGGGAAAGTCTGTGATCATATAATGAGTCTTCCATACCTCAAAAGTGAAGGGATAGGCATTCTCTCCCAGCTTCTTCAGCAGCTTTTCCTGCAATACAGTGAGAGTCTTGGGTGCCTGGCCCGGCACAGGAGGGAAAATTTGTGTGCTGAGGACATAGATGTCCTTTCTGAACTTCAGTCCAATGACATCCAGGTCATCTCGGCCATAGCGAAATGCACAAGTGAGAGTCACGAACACTAGGTCACCGTAGGAGGGAAATAATTCAATAGGACAGAGAGGAGGAGGAAGATGGGCAGAGACAATGCAGGACAGGACATTGGGAAGGAGGCGGATGTAGAGAGATGAGGGAGTGAAAAGAAAGAAACATTAGTGAGTTCAGAATTAGAAGTTTCTTAATTCAGACACCAAAGTAATACTGTCATGATGGAATAGTCTGCATAGTGGTTAATAGTGCAATCCTAAACAGATCCCATTAAATTCAATGTACTTAGAAGGTTGTACTCTGCTTAGGATAGCATTGTAAGAGTCTGTAGTATGAGATGGCAGTCTTGTGTTCAAACACTATCACAAGCAATCCTTCTACAAGTGTTACCAAAACCTCACATATGAGGTCCATGTTGCACAATTTTTTTAAGGGTTACTGAAATAAATCTCTGTCATTGCAAAAAAGTGCTACTGTTGTTATTACATTCCAAAATAAATGGAACACAGTTCTTATCGCGAGTTCAGCGTGCTTAGTCAGTTGTCCCAAGACACTCCACCAGACGTTGACTACTAGAAAAGTGCTTAGTTTATTTACAGTGCATCAAATCTCCAGCATACACGTCCAAACTGTAACACATTCCAGCATAGCCTCCAGCTTGGCCCTCATTAACTCCCCAACACAGAGCCCTAGAGGCTACACACTTATATACATAATGTACATCAGATATGCATCAGGCCACCTGCTGCTACACCCATAGCATTGCATCACCTTTCTGGCCTTATCTGGTTAAATCCAGTTTACTCTGCTGTTGCAGGCCATTACTGTCTCATTGCATCAGCCCAGATCCTCTGGATCTGACAGTTATTGACAGCTCCTTCTGACCAGCTGTCCTGTCACAATATTACAGCATGCTTGTATTTCTGACAGTTCTATTTTATGCTTATAACTAATTTGAATGAAGAATGGAAGGATAGAAGGAGAAAAGGTTGTGGGTTTGGTTCTTCTGTTTGGGTCAAGTCCAAGGGATCCAACCATTTGTTGGATACTTTTCTAAATATTCACATCTTCACAATGAATATGTGTATGTTTGTTTTTCCAACCTTTTCTGTCTTTCAGGTACTCTGGGTCGATCAAGACAATCCCATCTGCAAAGAAATATGAGAAGATCAGACAAAGAAACAATACAGAGAACCCGCACAACGTGTACTGGATTCGTACTGCTGTGTTCAAATCCCACGTCAGCCATGAAGCTCATGTCAGCCATTGGTCCTCAGACCAATGATATGAACAGACATGAATACATGCAGCTGCATGACAACCAATCGGACCCTTTGCACTTGCTGTTATTATCATAGCCCACCTTTCTTGGGGAGACTCAACCTAAACAAACTATACAACGATGCACCCAAACAGCATAAGTCATCCAATAAACAATGTCACAGGATTACAAAATTAGAATAAATGCAAACAAAAAGCATAGGGCATCATACAATAAACATTGCAGAAAATGGAATTTTAAAAGTAGTAAATGCAGCGAGAAAAAGATAATGCATACACTGAACAGTAGTACAGACTGCAATCAGGGAGGATTTGATTTAAATTACTAGTCAGGAAGACTCAGGTTTATTTATTTATTTACATTATATATTGATTGCCTTTCTCACTGGAACTCAAGGTGGATTCCACAGACAACCAACAATCAGGAACCAAGCAGAGATTGAAACAGAGAAGCAAAGCATAAGTAATAATATGACACATTAAACGATGGACAAATTACATAGCAGGAACCTACTTACAGCAACTGAGAGTTGTTGTATAGTTTATAGTTTCTAACCCTTTACCCTGAGCCTCTTTCTTGATCATTTCATTACAGTACAGTCCTATTTCCTGTGCTAGAAGCCCTCGTAAGTAATTCAGATTTGAATAGTTTGCAGAAAGCCAAAAAGGTGGGAGTCTTTGACCTCAGCAGGCCATTCCATAAGGTGGGGTCACAAAAGAGAATGCCTGTGTATGGGCAAATGATGTTTTTGCCCATTGGCAGGGTGGCACCTGTAGAAGGCACAGCAGTCATGGCGGAGCATAGGGGAGAGGTGGTCCGGCACCTATGAGGCACCAAGGCCATGAAGGGCTTTGTGTGTGGTAACCAGTACCTCAAATTGAGCCTGGTAACTGAGTGGAGTGACAATGGAGTGACTGCAGAATGGGACTGATATGAGTGCTCCTTCTGGCTCCTGATAGTAGCTAAGCTGTGGCGTTCCACGCCAACTGAAGTCTCCCAATTTCTTCCTTTCCAGGATTGCGTTTCAGCTTGTTCACTCTTAGCCATTTAACCACAGCAGACTGGCAGCAGTTTAGGACCTCTACTGCATCACCAGGAGATTCGGATAAGGATACATAGAGCTGAGTATCATCAGTATATTGATGACAGCCAACTCCTAAACTACAAATGATTTGGCCTAAGGGCTTTGCATAGAGATTGAAAAGCTTGGAGGATTTTACGCTGTGGACCCACACAGAATAGGTCCCAAACTGGTAAATGGTCTCCAGTAGTAATCCTTTGAGAGGAATAATGTGAACGCACATCCCCCCTTCTGCCTCCAAGCATCTCAACAAGATGGCATGGTCCATGTTATCAAAGGCAGCAGATAAATCCAGCAGGAGTAACAGAGAGGCAGGCCCTTTGTCTGCACTCAGGCCTTTTCCACACATACACCTCTTGGCCAGGTTTCCTCAGAGCCAGATCATAAGAGACAGCTTCGGGGTGGGTGCTGTCCTTCCCCACCTCCTTGTTCTAAAGAAGAGATTTGCCCAAGAAATTACTTTTTCTGGGTACAGGAAAACGTTTCCTTTTCACATGCTTATAAAGTTCTTTGAAGGGTGGACTCTATGGCATTATACCTGTTGAATCCCACCCCCCTCTTGAAAACCCACCCTCCCTGGTTCCACCCTCCAATCTCGAGGAATTTCCCAACCTGCAGTTGGCAACACTACTCCCCAGTGATATTCGTCTGTCCCCTTCTGTTGCTGTCTTCCACCAATAGATGAAGGCTTTTTTTTCCCTTTTGGCATTCCCTCAATGATCCCTCATTCCAAAACAATATTTTAATTGCTGCTTTTATGAATTGTATGTATTTCAGTTTTGTTTTAAATTGTTTTAATGATTTGGGGAGTTGATTTTAATAATTAAAAATGTGATTTTATCTTGTATGTTTTAGATTGTTAGCTGCACTGGTGGCCCTTGTAAGGGCAGAAAGGTGGGATACAAATTTTGTAAATAAATAAAAAATAAATAAAATCCCACTTAATGGGAGCTGGGGGAAGAAAAAAGGGAACTTTCTGCTCTAGCTTTTAGTAGGGCAGAGTGCTGGTGAGGGTATCTGGGGGCGGGGAAGAACTGGAGAGAAAGCAAGTCTTTACAATAACCAAACAGAAACACACAAAACAGCAAAGAAATGCTTGTTCAAAGAACAGTTCAAAATTAAACTAGAAGACACAATCAAAGAAATTCATCTTTAAAGCCAAACAATCCAAAAAAATCATACAAGCAAACACATTTCCTTTTAAAAACCAAAACAGAATAATTTTTTTAAGAAAAACAAAAAAAATTAAAACCTAGGAGAACCACTCCCACAATTTAAAAAACCAGGCAACAAAGATACTTCAAAGACATTAAAAACAGAACCCTTAAACTGGGGGGAGGGGACTTTAAAATCCAGGCACTTCAACAAATAGCAAAGAAGTGGCTAAAAAAAAAAAAAAATCCAGACAAACCAAATTTAAGGATTTAGCCCCCAGCCCAAAAGCTAAAGAACAGTAAATAGAGAATCTATAAAACAAAATGGTTTTTCCCCACCCACCCAACTCCCGAGAACACAGATGTGTTCCCTTCAAAAGACATTCATGAAGTATAGTAACCCTGTTTAAAAGGTAAAAGTGCAAGCACCAGGTCATTCCTGACCCATGGGGTGTCGTCACATCCCAACATTTACTAGGCAAACTATGTTTACAGGGTGGTTTGCCAGTGCCTTCCCCAGTCATCTTCCCTTTACCCCCAGCAAGCTGAGTACTCATTTTACCAGCCTCGGAAGGATGGAAGGCTGAGTCAACCTTGAGCCGGCTACCTGGAACCGACTCCCATTGGGATCGAACTCAGGTCGTGAACAGAACGTTTGACTCCAGTACTGCAGCTTACACCTGTTTATCTCTCTGTAAATGAACCAGTTTAAATGAGATGCACAGCAAGAGTGTAGTCCCATGGGAAAATGCTTTTCTTCCATCAGTGTCATATTTCAATCCGGTTCGAGAATACATTAAACAAGTAGACCAGCCCTATGCACATTGGTCTGCCATATAAAACAAGACTCACCCACAGGCTCCACAGAGTCCACATGATCCACAAAATCTCGCTTCCCCAGGTAAATGGTTAACTGGGTATCCAAGAAGGGGCAGAAGGCAAAAAATAAAAATAAAAAAATGAGCTATGTTACTCAGCATAATGCTTTATACATTAATTTTGTTATGTACACACATGAACACATGAAGCTGCCTTATACTGAACCAGACCCTTGGTCCATCAAAGTCAGTATTGTCTACTCAGACTGGCAGCGGCTCTCCAGGGTCTCAGGCTAGAGGTCTTTCACATCACCTGCTTGCCTAGTCCCTTTAACTGGAGATGCCAGGGATTGAACCTGGGACCTTCTGCATGCCAAGCAGAGGCTCTACCACTGAGCCACAGCCCCTCCCCTAAGGTCATGCCAGCGATTTGTTTTGTTTGTATGTCACAAGGAAATTTAAATCCAGATCTTTGCCCCATTTCTGAATTTGATTCCAGAGATATGGGACAGCTGCCTGGGGTGATCAGCTCATGGATAAGCAACACCCCCCCCCCTTTGTCCAGGAACATTCCTGATTGCTCCTTCAAACTGAGCATTCCCAGTCAACAGATGTACTGGAGCAGTTTAGAAGATCCATTTTAAGTGGCATGCTGGAGCTCGTCTTAGTAGCAGCTCTAATAAAGAGTATATCCACCACTCCTGGTTTTCCTGCCAACATGTGTACAGGGCTCTGAATATGAATATTATGTTCAAAAGGTAAAAACACATTGGATTCTTCACCATGTCGGGTTAATGAAGTTCATGATAATAATCAAGGTCATTACTTGCCTAATCCTATAACAACCCACCTGTTAAATATTCACAATACTGCCTTAACAAACCAAAACCTTTAAGCCATCCGAAAAAAGGTTGCATAGACTGGACTTTATAAGTATCCAGAGACAATGTTGAAAAGGACTTGTGCTGCAGACTTCAGGTGAGTTCCCAAAGACAATAAATATATGGGATTGTATGGATAGGCCAAAATAAACAAGTGACATTTTTGTTCCTGGCTTGAAGATGTAGTTAGGCACCCCTGTATATTTATATTATTTTCTGTTCATATAGCGCACTGTATACTTACTTTTGTATTGCGAGAGGTCTTCTTATAAACTCTAAAAATAAAACCAAGAAGGAAAAAAAGACTTGGAGAAAAATTAGCAGCTCAAACTTTTTGTGAAGTATTATACTGTCAGTTTTCCTTTGTAGTGAAAGGATGCTTTATACCTCAAGTAACTTGAATAAAATTTACAACGCAGAAAATCTGACACACTCTGCTTATGCTCAGATGCAAGTCTAACATACCTTTCCAAGCTAGGCTACAGAGCAAACTTCTAAAGTTAGCTAGGAGAAAGACAATTGGTATGTTTATGGTGAGTTGCCACCAGAACAAACCAGCCTTCCCTGTACCAACACTAAGTTACATAAGAAATGGTCTCATTGGAAACTCCTAGAACCAGCTAACAAGAATTTACCACTGAGTAGAGCAGATGGGTGATCAGTGCATTTTCCCTGTGTTTTCTGGATGCCACCAGAAACAACACCAGAAAACGTGGGGAAAACATGGGAGAGCGCAAAATGACTTCTAAAGGTCGGAAAAGATGTGCATAATGAAAACAAAGCCCTGAAATAGTCCGGGGTGGGTGGGTGAGGGGTGAGTGTGATAAAAACAACCCTTGCATAAAAGGTCTCAGACAGCACTGGAGAATGTAGCAATCCTATCAGCCCCTTTAGCAAACTTTGATAAGAGTCCATCGCTAGTTAGAGTTTCAATCCCCCTTCAAACTATAACTAACTTAATTCACAGTGGGTAGCCGTGTTAGTCTGTCTGCAGTAGTCGAAAAGGGCCAGAGTCCAGTAGCACCTTAAAGACTAACAAAAATATTTTCTGGTAGGTTATGAGCTTTCGTGAGCACTGAAGAAGTGAGCTGTGGCTCACGAAAGCTCATACCCTACCAGAAAATATTTGTGTTAGTCTTTAAGGTGCTACTGGACTCTGGCCCTTTTCTATAACTAACTTAGTCAGCAAGAGGAGACAGTACTCTGAAGGACTTCAGAAAACAGGCACAGGGCTGAAGTCTAGATATCTGCAGCAAAGACTTCCCTCAGGAGGTGGAAGGAGCCTGAGGGCTGACAGAGCCGTAGAGCAGGGAGGGCTGAGGAGCCGTGGAGAGAGCCGGCCCCACACACACACCCCGCAGCCTGACCTCAGCCAGCCTTAAGGCCAAGCCCACGAAGGGGGCTGCTACACTGAAGTCCTGGGAAGAGATTTCCCTCCCCATGAGAATGCTGGCAGAAAAGCCTCAGAAGATTGTAAATTGGAATTAACATAGAATAAGAACCAAGACAGTTCTCCTGTATCCGGTTCTATTGTTATCAAGTTGGTGTTAAACATTAAAGAATACTGTTTGGATCTGAAGAGAAACGAGTGGGGGGGGGGGTACGTGGGCAGCTCAGTTTGATTCTTCCTTAAGTGGTGGAGAAAGTTGGCATATAAAAAACAATTCTTCTTCTTCTTCTATGCTCTTGGGGAGAAGGGTGGGATGAAACGTAGTAGGTAGCTGAATGAGGGAAATGCTTTGGTCAAACATATATTCATATAATATAATTTCATATAGTGAAACCACAGGAACTTGATGAACAGGGTGTCAGAGACAAGTTAGCTTGTGAGCAAGGGCAGCTGTATCTTGTTTTCCAGTGGTTGGAGTGTCTTTCATGGGGCTAAAATAAGATATTCCAAAAGAATAAGAAGACTTACTTCGCTCCACTGGACATCTTCAGTCAATGCAATAGAAGTTCTGGCAAAGAAAACAAGAGAAATAATAAACTGGCATAGATTATGTGGCTGAGGGAGCAAGAGCGCAGCTAGGCCAGACCTCACCCTTTTCGTTACCCAAGTGGGGGGGGGGACCTGTAAAATTCTGTTGGCCTCTGCCCCTTCTTTGGGGTGGAAAAGAACATAAGAAGAGTCCTGCTGGATCGGTCCACTGGTCCAACTGGTCCAATATCTTGTTTTTGGACCAACAAAACATGCATAGAGGCCGAGGCCTCTGATGTTACTTCCCAGCACTAGTATTCAGAGGTTTACCGCTTCTGCATATGGAGTTTCCCCTTAGTCACTATGGTTAGTCCTATTCTCATGGCTTTGTCCTCATTTTGAATCTGCTAAGCCCCCTGCCCTTAAAGCCATCTATGCTTGTGGTCATCACTATATCCACTGGCAGTGAATTCCACAGTTTATTCACTCCTTTTGCCCATCCTGCCTCTATTGCCGATCATCTTCTTTGGGTGCTCCCTGAGTTCTAATACCATAGGGCAAGAAGAAAAAACTCTATTATCTTCACCCCATGAATTATTCTTTCAGAAAAACAGGAAAATAATTATTTATTTGTAAATTACTACAAAACTTGCATTTGAGAGGTGTTGGCATAGGTAGACAAAATCAAAAATTGTCTGGAAAATATCAGGCTCCCACAAATCTCAATTGGACCGTGTCAGCTAAGGCTTTCTGGCTTTCTGCCTCTGCCCCTCCCCTCCGCATCTACCCCTCAATGGAGACCTGCCCGGCTAATTGTTAGTGTATTCCAGGTCCCGCGGAACAATGCCTGGGAGCCCTGGAAATCACCTAGCTATTTCACGGGTTAGTTTCATGTATGGGTTTTTCAATGAGTAGTTACCGGCAGTTACCTTCCATATTGTTTCCTTGTATCTGAGCCATCAAGACAACTCTGCCGCACCTCGTTCTTTTGTATTATGCCCTGAACCTAATCAATCCTATTGTATGTACCCTATAAATGTACCGGTGTTTCCCCATGTCTGTATTCTAGCCTTATGTTTCTATGGACCTACTGAACTCGCTGGCTTTCTTAAATAAAACTTTTAAACTCGCGACTACGTCTGGAGTAAAGTTCCTTATGAAAGAAATGCAACGAGGTGCTGGAGTCTCACAGACAGGCATCAGCCCTGGTGGAATCAATATAAATTTCTTAAGAGTCTTTGCATGACACTAACAATGTCCTAGAATTTTTTTTTTTTTACTCTAGACTTCAGGAGGCCATGGTTATTGTGCAGCAAAAAGATTTCTATGTTCAGAATTGCATTAACATTTCACTCTATGATGCAGGATTTTGATCAGGATAACTGATGAAAGCTGATTGTTATATTAAATTTAACAATATGGCTAAGGGCTCAAAATCTAAAGATTACAGGGGGAAAATGGAAAAAAATTACAGGGGGCTCAACAGATATCCTGTCAGCTGACCTATTTCAGGAGATTTGCAACACGAGAATTCAGATGCAAAGCTTCAGTAAGCCATGTAATATTCAAAAACAACAGAAGTTGTGCAACTTCCCAGTGCGGCTGAGTTGAGTGACATTGTACAATCAGTCCAAGAGATAGATGAAAAGGTAAACACACAAATGAAAAAAAGTTGCTAGTTCCCATGCTTAAAAAAGCCCCCCCCCCCCACACACACACAGTGGAAAACTTCCTCAGGCTCCCCAGATGTAAAAAGAGGGACTCTGTGTTCATCATTCCTGCATTGTAAGAGCTTCGACGGTTGCCCCTGGTGCCCCATCTGTTTCCAGGCGCATTTAGGGCCCTAAATGGTTTGGGACCAGGGTACCTGAAGGACCACCTCCTTCTGTACTATCCAACTTGCCACTTAAGACCTGCCTCTCAAGCTCTGCTCTCTGTGAGGGGGTGTGTGGAGAGCAGAGGCCAGGCATTTTCTGGGGCGGCACCTGGCCTCTGGAATGACCTCTGCTGGGGCGGGGGGCGTCTACCACGTGATGCCCGGGATCGGCCGCTTGGGATGGCCACTGCTAGCAGCTGCTGGGTGTGCGAGCTGGAGGGGGGAGGCAGCACTGCCGCGCCCTTCGAAGGCACTGGGCTGAGGCTGAGGGAGGCACTTTGCATAGGCTCAGATGGCCTCAGATAGCGGGTCCCTTCCAGGCCCAAGCCCCCCCCCCGCCGCTCCCGCCACCACAAGAGAGGACCGCAGGTGTGGGTGTGTGAAGTCCCCGCCTCCCCAAGCATGGGGAGGGGCCGTGGCTCAGTGGCAGAGCATCTGCTTGGCATGCAGAAGGTCCCAGGTTCCACCCCTGGCATCTCCAATTAAAGGGACCGGGCAAGTAGGTGATGTGAAAGACCTCTGCCTGAGACCCTGGACCTTGATGGTCTCAGTCAGTATAAGGCAGCTTCAGGTGTACCCAAGGGTGGACAGTGGAACCTTCCCTGCCTCCATCCTTCGCCCCAGTAACCTCCATCTCACCTAGGGTTGCCAACCTCCAGGTACTAGCTGGAGATCTCCCGCTACTACAACTGATCTCCAGCCAATAGAGATCAGTTCCCCTGGAGAAAATGGCTGCTTTGGCAATTGGACTCTATGGCATTGAAGTCCCTCCCCTCCCCAAACCCTGCCCTCCTCAGGCTCCATCCCCAAAACCTCCCACTGGTGGCGAAGAAGGACCTGGCAACCCTAGTCTCGCCTCCCCACCTTTTCCAAGTGGGCGCCCCACTTGAGAGCTCAGTAGCCGCCATCCCCATTCCTCTCCCAAAGGATGAGGGCAGGGAGGAGGTGGACCACCCGCCATGGCGGTACGACCTGGGTGTCAGGGGGGAGACCCTGGGCAGAGAACTTAAACGTTGTGATTTGCCTATGTTGGTTTTTAGCGGATCTTGGAGCTTATATGTGTCCATGGTTTTACACTGGAGTAACTGCACTTTATGTGGAATCAATGAGTTTAGACTGGAGCAGCTTTGCATGGAATGGCACACTTGTATGATTAAAAAAAGAAATTCCTCTAGACCTGCCCTACTAAAATTAAATGTTGAATTCATCAGTAACATGAATTAATTAATATGTATCAGGGTTTTTTTGTTATAGGTATTGTATGTTTGAATGTACTGGACAGTTCTTTGCACATTTACTGATCCACTGAAATATTGGGAAACAGTTAATGTTATTGTAGCAGCTTTGTATAAATTCTGCAAAATTGCACCTAGGCAGACTTTTCTTCATGGCGTTTGTGCTTGTGGATGCACAAACAGCACTTTTACTCCTTAACCTGATTTGCTGTCATCTAATCACAATCCTGCATTCTTTACTGGTTAGGTCTACAATATGTTGTTTATTTGCTTCATTGATAGATACCCCCCTCCCTTTCTCCCCAACAGGGGGACCGAAGAGGCTTACACCGTTCTCCATTTTTATCCTCACAACAGCCCTGTGAGGTAGGTTAGGCTGAAAGTGTATGACTGGGCCAAGGTCAGCAAACTTCCATGACAGATTGGGGATTTGAACCTGGGTCTTCCAGATCCTAGTCCAACACTCTAGCCCCTACACCACACTCGCTCTCACTATGTGCTTATTTTATTAGGTCTCCCTCCATCTTTTAAATTATGCCTTTTCCACCTTAATGTCTTGGTAGTTGTATATGTGTGAAAATAGTTTCTTGACATGTTGTGTTCATTCATATATATTTTTTAATTAATAGCCCATATTTGTGCTATTAGTGGTATGCTCAAAAAAGGAGTAGAGCTTCCTTCTTACTCTTCAGTTTTTTGTAATCTTTATTTAAAAGTGAATATTAATTTTGTGCTTTTAAGACACAATAATAAGTCTCTTATACTTGGCACTTATACTTTACACTGTACTAGAGAAACTGTGCCCTGATCTGGGTAGTCCAGGCTAGCCTGATCTCGGAAGCTAAACAGGTTGGCCCTGGCTAGTATTTGGAAGGGAGACCACCAAGGAACACGAGGGTCCTGATGTGGAAGCCGGCAGCAGCAAAGCCACCTCTGAACGTCTCTTGCCTTGGAAACCCAACAGGGTTGTCATAAATCAGCTGTGACCTGACTGCAGAGAGAGAGAGAGAGAGACTGTGCATGGAAGGTGTGGCTATTGAAAAGTAGGTTAAGGGGGAGAAATCTAACTTTCAGACTGGTACCTTGCTTCCAGAGGTTATGATGAGCCCTATCAACTTACACTTTAATTATCCATTATTCATAGATAATAGAGAGATAAGATAATGTAAATGTGTAATTATTCATAGAGGTCAATGCAAATTATTCTATAGAATAAAAGATTTGTTGGTTATGTATATTATATATGTTGATTGCATATGTATATATAAAGAAAAAATGTGTATATAATATATGGGGGAGTCATTTGGTACTTTTGCCCCCCTTAAAAAAATGTTGATCTGACCCTGTGTCTGACACTAAATTTAAAGTCACCCAGCCAGATGGAATTTTTGAAAAACTCACATAAATGTTTAGTGAATAAGAAGTGATCTTTAAAAGGGAAGAGGGAAGCACCAAGGTTACAAAGTACCTGTGTTTAATTCAAATGGTCACCATTAATTCAAATGGTCACTGAACAAATCCGCTCCAGATGAGTTAAATATTCCCCCTGTTACATATGTGAGACCTCATGTGCATGGTCATCCCAGGATACACTGACTTGTTGTGCTCATGGTGCAGCTTCTATGCCACTCGCTAATCATACTTGTGTGTTTTGGAGAAGAAAGCATGAGAACCTATTGGGTACAGCTGGCAGAACACAGAGAGGACAGTTCAAGCACGGCATTCCAGTCATTTTCAAGCACTTTGGTAATTACCTCTCAACTCAACCTACGTATCACAAGATAAATGAGCAAAGAACAGTAAAGCACTTTCTGCATGGTTGTATGGCAGAATACGTCCATAGAACTTGTAAAATCTGAACAATATTCTAATCACACACAAAAACTTCCCAGTTCACTCATTAAAGTAATCCATCTTCTGCCTTAATGAGTTAGTATTGCTCAATCTCCTCACTAAGCATTAAAATGAAAATATCCCTCTGTTGTAATCGGCTGATTTTCAGCAAGCTTAACAGGGCTGATCTCAGCTTTCATCATGACCTTACCAAGGTTTAAGCCAAGTGGGATGGGCGCCAGGGAGCATGCGGTTATCCGATAATGAACAATCCACCCTACTAGTAAAGCCATTGTGCGTGTATAGGGCCTGTTTGGATTTTTATTGCCTATGGGAAATCCCAAAACTCCAACCTTCTTTATAGTGTTGATGAGAGTTGACAACTACCATGAGCAGTTGACCCATTGGAGGTAATGTTTTGACATGCAATTAAATAGAAGCCCAGACAATGTTCGGTGCATATAACAGGTAGCCTTGACCCTTATATTCCACCACAGCCTCTAATATTGGCTAGAAATGCTCCCTTAAAATGCAAGTTAGGAATTAACAGTGCAACCCTATATTGAGTTGCATCCTCCTAAGCCCACAGTAGATTTATAATGGTGTCCCTCCACTTAGGAGTACACGGCAAATAAGGTCAGCAGGGGCATGCAAAAATGTTCTAGGTGCTCTCCCAACAGTTTTGGGATTCTCTTCTCCAGAGAGAAAAGAGAACATATTGTCACTTTCTACACGCCTACCCAATTAACTAAATCAAACTAATTTTTGGTCCTCTTTTACTAAAGACGTGTTGAGCTGATTCTGCTCTCCACATCCAGAGAGAGGAGGAAATGCCTCTGACTATATGGCTAACTAAACAAACAAGCAGATCTACATAGAAATGCTGCAGCTCCCACAATTTCTGGAGATAATAGACCTTCAGGGGGGGGGGGAAGAAAAACAGAACAATTCCTACAGTGTTCTAGAAATGTGTGTATCTTCTCATTTCCAGTTGAATTATTGCCTATTAGCTCTGACTGTTAGCCACAATAGCTAAGCAGTGTGAGGAGCCAGCCATCATACTACCAGATCCTGGGGCCAGACCAAAAGGGAAGTCTGTTTCCACCATACCCTGCTTGCGAGTGTTCTGGCTAGATGGACCTGGTGATCTCACCTAATGAGTGAAACACGGACAAATGCTGGCTCTGGCACCATTCTTGAGGCCCCAAAGTACTTATCTGAGCAAAAGCTATTTTTCTGCCTCTTGGCCCTTTGTTATTGTTATTATTGTCCTCCAGGCTAATAGAAAGTGCATGAAAAGAGTGTTCCCCAATCTAAAAAAAAAAAGTCCACAGTGCACAGAAAGCAGAATTGGCTCCTTCATCTGAAAGTCAAGAACAGGATGTGATAAGAAGAATGCCTTACCTGAAACTGAATGCACAGTCTTCTTTTCTGGCTCATACGTGTATACAACCAGTGCTAGGAGATGTCTGTCTCTTGTTCCTGCCTGGGGAGTTCTTATACCCCCTTCATAGTCCCTCCCCTAAGAATTGCTCATTCTGAAATAGATGTGTAAAGACTCCATGTGTGCCCACGCATGCGTGCGCCTATTCTAGGCTTAATGCGGGGGGAGGGGGTGTATTTTGAATCTACAATCCTATTACACTATTAAGTGGAGGTACTCTTGTTGAATAAGAGAGTGAGCTATAAATATTGCTCCTGCAAGGGCCATGAGAAAGAAGATTACAGAGATTGACAGAGCAGGCTCAAGCGGAGAGTGATTACTGAAGGAATTTTGCTCTCGATCTCAAGGTTTTTGTGTTGCTGCCATAGATGCTGCTGCCCTGGGCTGAGGTGGCCCTGGGGTAAAATGCCAGGAAGAACTCCTGGAGGGAGCCAGGCAAAAGCCGAGGGAAAATTTTTGAATGACACACAAGAGCCCTTCATCTTCTTCGTTGGAGAGAGGCAGACGAGGAAGTAGCCACAGGAATTAAGAGTGGGCAAAAACATCAGATTTATCTTTTTAAAAACTTTAATCAGTTTCTTTAGTACCTGACTTAAAGACAGACATTAACCAAGACATTAACCATTAATTTCTATTGCTTTCAGTGGGCAATGTATTTCTGGCTGTAAATTTCCTCCAATCCACTCAGTTGGGATGTATTTCTCAGGATTATACAACTCCCCTAATTAATCCTTCCTACCAAATTTCAAGTTAGGTAAGAGCCAAGAGCCCACACTTTAGAAGCCACAGGCACCTGAAGGACTGCCTACTCCCGCACAAACCTGTCTGGCTGCTGAGGTCATCTTCTAAGGCCCTGCTCCACCTTCTGAGATTGGGGAAGGGGCCACTCAAAGGAGGATCTTCTCAGCCGTGGCACCCAAGCGATGGAATTCTCTCCCCAGGAATTTATGTCTGTCCCCTTCTGTCATTCATTGTTTTTATGATATGTTTTTATAATGTTTTGTTTTAAATGTTAGCTGCCTTGGTAGCTCTGATTGGGCTGAAAGGTAGGATACAAAGTTTTGTAAATGATAAATAATAAATATATCATGACAGTCATTGTAAATGGTTTGCACCAAGGTCACCAAGTCCCAATAGACAGGGCCACATCCCAGCCACATCCCAGTCCATCAGTCAAAAATGTAAACAATAAATATTTATTTATTTAAACCATGTTTAGGCTGCTTTTCCACCCAATTTAAGGTTCCGAAGGTGGCAAACCATAAAACATTTGAATAAGTTAAAACTCATATAGATATGAACAAACAATTGAAAACTATTAAAACAAACACAGGGGTTATCGCACCAATAAATTTGTGTGCCCTCACCACTCAACCCTTTAAATCATTTAGGGAAATCCTCACCGCACTTTCCCCCACTGACGCTTTCAACACAAGTGCCAATACGTAACATTTCCCCAACGCACCAGGGTGAGCAGAACGTTTTTTGGGGGGAGGAGAGGGGGAGCACTGTGTCATTGTGCAGCTGTACTCTTTGTGCCAATGGCCTTTTGTCCTTTTGTCCCTTCGTTCTAACATTCTTTCCTCCCAGTGATAGACTCAAATGTTTGGTTAAAAAAAGATTACGGAGGAGCTGGAAAGAAGTTAAATGGCCGCCTGGAAACACAAACTGGGACGAAATGGAGGGGGCGGAGTCAGCGAGAGGAAACATGGGGAAAGTGGGTATTGCTGCTGGGATTCATAGCAACGTTCTTGGCCCTTCGCACCTGTGGAGAAAACATCATGGAGACGGAGCATTCAAAAACATCGCCAGAGAAGGGTTTCTGGAAAGAACGATTACTCGGCGCTTTGAAAATGGTTCCACAACCAAATGGGGGGAAAAGATGCGGTGAGTGCTGAAAATGCGGGGTTTAAAAGACCTGGAAGACGTTTGGGACATTTGGTGTGGTAAACCTCATAGACACAAGAAAAGGAAGGACGGTCCATGTGAATCAGTGAGGGAATGCCAGACGTATGGGAGGGCGGTGGTAGAAAGTGCCAACAAATCATAAGAACATAATAGGAGCCCTGCTGGATCTGACCAATGGTCTGTCCAGTCCAGCATCCCTTCTCTCACCAGTTACACTAGAGACCCAACAGGGCACGGAGGCCAATGCCTTCCCTTGATGTTGCCTCCTGGCACTGGGATCCAGAGGTTTACTTCCTCTGGACATGGAAGTTCCCTTTAGTCCCCACAGCTACTGGCTACCAATAGACCTCTCCTCCATGAATCTGTCTAATCCCCTTTTAAAGCTGCCTATGCCTGTGACCATCACCACATCCGCTGGTGTCAGGCCTGCTTTCCTTTGCTCTCAGCAACCTGTCAGACTGAGAATGTTTTGGTTTCGAGGCCTCTCAAGGCCGAGCCTGCTAACTTTTGAATTCCTGTTCCAGCTCTATCTCCTGTGGGAACGGCTCCTCATTGGGAGGGGGGGTTACCGTGACCCGTTGTGACTCATGCTTTCCCATATAGGCCTTGTACTGTGCTACCCGTTCCCAGTTGTGCCAATTTACTTGTTAGCTCTGTAAACCTGTAGGTTTTCCAATAAATCAACTCTCTTTTGGACTCCTTGTCTGTGGATGTTGTTTGTGGGATTATCACGGGGACAAGTGCTCACATTTTGGCACAACTCCCTTCTCTATTTTTTACCTGCCTGGCTGGAGCCCTGGAGGGTTCGCCGGGGTCTCGGATTGGAGCAGGGAACGTGCTCTCCGAGTGAATTGCCTGTGGCTGGAGCCCCGGAGGGTTCGCCTAGGTCCCGGGTGGTAGTAGAGACAGCACTCCCCGGGTAAAGGGTTTCTGGCCGAAACCCTGGAGGGTCCTGAACCTTGGTACCCTCCGCTGGAACCGTCGGACGAGTACCCCGATGACCCTTCTTTGCTGAATGACATTCTTGCTGAGGCGCTGCGAACGGATGCGGAGATCAATCGCCTGATTGTACTCATTCGAGTTCAGTGGCGTCGCCTGGCTGACACGACCCCCTGGACGACCCCCGATGCAGATCAAAGTGCCCAGCACGACCTCCGAATACTGGACAGTTTGGTGGAAGTTTGGTGGAAGAAGTTCGACTGGCGCAGCCTTGACCCGTTTGTTAGCGGGGTTAACTGTACGTGAGGAGCAACAAGAGCCGGTAGTGGCCCCGATCCGCCCCGCCCCGATCCATGGCGGGAACATGGGCGGAGGAGGTCCCAATCCCAACCGCTCCTGATCCCAATTTGTGCTTGAAAGAAGCACGGGATGTAGCGGCCCGGACAACCTTACTGTTTGTGGGACTGACCTCGGCCACGGCCACGGTGGCTGAACTCATGAAGTGTTTAACTCCTGAGTTTGGAGCAGACGCTGCTGCTCTGGCAGTTCGGGTTCAACCGTTATTGGACCTACAAGATTCCTCTGAACTCCTCCTGCTTCTGGAGCAAGAAGCTCTCCCGATCGTCACCACGGCGATTACCGCCAAGCTCGAGGCCGACCAAGTGCTCGCTGACCGAAAGCGAGCTGAGGAACAGTTGCGGGCAGCAGATGCGGTGGCAGCTCGGGCGCGGGCCAAGAAAGAAGAGGAGCAACGTTTGGCCGCCGTTTGAGCCCGCATGGTCACAGACGTGCGTCCCAGAGACAGCACAGGATTCGGGTTTATCCCCCCATTTCCCCTGACTTTTGGCCCGTCTAGCGACGCGCAATGCGCACGTCGGCTTGCAGGTCGCTTGATCAAACAGGACTACTCGGATGAGGAGGACCTGTATGGTGAGGGACCCCACTGGGCTACTGATCTCCAGGTTAGCCAGTCCAGATGCATGGGGGGAGCTGGGGACGAAATGCATCTTTTGCGGGGGCGAAACAGGGACTTGAACGATCGTGTGGTCCGTCTGCAGGACCAAATGGAGCAATTACTCCGAGAAAATGAACGTTTACAACGAGCTCAAACTACCCCAGTCCAACCGGTGCCAACTCAGCCAACTCTGCCGGCTCCATGACCACAAGTTCCACCGCTGAGGGCACCACTTCTCCTCCCTCCAGGACAACCAGCCCAGCCGCCTCTAAGACTTCCAGCTCAGCCGGTTGTGAGCTCTTGACCCAAAGAACCAGAAATCACCACAGAGACATTTAGAATCCAAGCAGATGGCTTTTACTGGTCAAATAGGCGATACAGTGCACAGAAGATAAAATGACAGCTATGAGTGTCTTGCTAGCTAGTTGGCAATATAAGGCTTGAAAACAGCAGGAGATTACAAAGCATCACCAAAGCCTAAACAGAGCACACTTTCCCAGGCTTTGGTATGTGGAGCTGTCCTTGAGGTCTGGACGGTTCAGCAAAGGAACAGAGGCAACAGAAACAGATAACAGCCTGACATCCTGCTCCCCTTAAGGCCCCCTCCCATTCTGCAAGGGGGCTGGTCTGTCTGGGTAGGCAATGTGAAAGGCGTTGACGAGTTTGGGGGCGGAGACATCTCGTGCGCGAACCCATTCATCATAGGCAGGGGGGAAGTGTTTCCAGCGGACCAAGTATTGCAAGACTCCATGGTGTATGCAGGAATCCAGGATTTTAGAGACCTCGAAATGTTCTTCCCCCCCCCCACCATTATGGGCTGTTTAGGAGGCGGCTCCGGGTGCCATTGCGGGGAAGCAACATGGGGCTTTAGAAGGCTGATATGGAAAACGGGGTGCACACGCCTCAGGGTTTTGGGGAGAGACAGTTCCACCGTGACAGGATTTATGATGCGAACGATGGGAAATGGGCCAATGTACTTAGCATTGAGCTTATGGCACGGACGGGTGGAACGCAGGTTCTTGGTGGAAAGGTATACCAGGTTACCCACTTGCGGGTCCCCCCCGGGGGAACGATGCTTGTCGGCCTGCGCCTTGTATTTGCGCTTGGCTCGGTCAAGGTTGCTAACCAGCCAGGGCCATGTGGTACGGAGGGTGTGTGCCCAAGAGGCAATGTCGGCATCCCCCTCCCCCTCCAAACCTTCTATTGGGGTGATAGGACCGAAGTCCTGTCCATACACCGCATAAAACGGGCTGAAGCCTGTGGACTGATGTACAGCATTATTGTAAGCATATTCTGCAAAAGGCAACAGTTCTAACCAGTCATCTTGGTGGTAGTTGACATAACAGCGCAAATAACATTCGAGTACAGCATTGACACGTTCGGTTTGACCATCCGTTTGGGGATGGTATGCACTAGACAACCCCTGTTCCACCCCCACCAATTTGAGAAAAGCTTTCCAAAACTTAGCAACGAAACTACTTCCGCGGTCGCAGATTATTTTGCGCGGAAACGAATGTAGTCTAAAGACATGTGACACGAAGAGGCGGGCCAACTTCTGAGCGGAGGGGATCCCCGCACATGGAACCAAATGTATTTGCTTAGAAAATAAGTCAGTGATAACCCATAATACAGTTTTTCCCCCGCTGAGAGGGAGATCCGTCATAAAATCCATAGCAATCACTTCCCAGGGTCTGTTGGGTATTTCAAGTGGTTGCAGTAGGCCTGGGGGCTTGCCTTGAGAACGTTTCACTGTGGCGCAAACAGGACAGCTGCGAATAAAAGAGTCAATGTCAGAACGCATTCCCCCCCACCAGAATTGTCTGCGCAACAGGTGAAGGGTTTTCAGGAACCCAAAGTGTCCAGCTGTCTTTACTCCATGAGCCAAGTGTAAAACGTCTTTTCGGAGCACTTTGGGCACATACAATTTCGAGTCTTTGTACCAAGAGCCTCCTTGTTCGATTACACCAGGAGGCAGGGTTTGATCTGAGCGTTCCATAAGGCATTGTTCCCGAAGGGACTTTAAGAAGGATTCGGAGATGGGGGCCCCCCCCCCTTGGTCATAGTGGCATCAGGAGCAGTCATGGGGGTTGACGAGGGGGAAGCGCTTACTTGCGGTGGTGTGCAGACTGCAGGCGGCAGGGCGGCCGGTAGAGCTGGAGGAGCGGGAGCGCCGGCCATCATGAGTTTCGGTTGCGGAGGCGGCTGGGCAGCCGGTAGGGCTGGAGGAGCTTGCGTTCCGGTTATTGCGTGCTTCCGTTGCGGCAGCGTCTGGGATCGAGTTTGTACAGCTAGTACAGGCAGGGCTTCTCTTTGTGCGGGTGTAAATAAAGAGTTTGTTGGCCGATCGAGTTTCGCCGGGTATTGAGGTAACCGGGAGAGAGCATCTGCGAGAACGTTTTGTTTCCCAGGGACATGCTTCAGGACGAAACGAAACTGAGCAAAGAATTCTGCCCAACGCTGCTGTTTTGCGGACAATTTATGGGACCCCGTGAGGGCAGCTAGATTTTTGTGATCGGTCCAAACTTCAAAGGGGACTTTAGACCCCTCCAGGAATTGTCGCCATAGAGTAAGTGCATGGTGAACGGCCGATGCCTCTTTCTCCCAAATGGGCCAGTTCAATTGGGAGTGCGCAAACTTCTTCGAGAAGTAAGCGCAAGGGTGAAGGAGACCATCCGGTCCTTTTTGAAGAAGAGCCCCTCCCATAGCCACGTCGGAGGCATCGACTTGCACAATGAACATTCGATTTGGGTCTGGGTGCCGTAGCACGGGTTCCGAAGTGAAGAGGCGTTTGAGGGCTACAAAAGCGGTTTGGCATTTATCAGTCCACAGTATTTTAGCGGAGGGTAAAGTAGCCGAGTTTTCTTTACCCTTGGTTTTCAGCAGGTCGGTAATGGGTAGCGCCACTTGGGCGAAGTTAGGGATGAACCCGCGATAGAAATTAGCAAAACCTAGAAACTGTTGCACTTGTTTGCGGTTGGTAGGAGGGGTCCAATCGAGAACGGATTGGACCTTGGTAGGGTCCATGCTAAGGCCATGGTGGGAGATTATGTATCCTAAGAACGTTATTTTGCTCTGATGAAATTCGCATTTAGCCAACTTTGCAAAGAGTTGGTGATTGCGCAGGCGCTGCAGAACTTCTCGGACCAGAACTACATGCTCATCCATGGTTTTTGAATAAATAAGAATGTCATCCAAATAAACCACCACCCCGCGATACAGCAAATCGTGGAGGATTTCGTTGATGAGTTGCATGAAGACCCCCGGGGCCCCTTTCAACCCGAAAGGCATCACGAGGAATTCAAACATTCCAAAACAGCTAGAGAAGGCAGTGAGGGGCTCGTCTCCTTCGCGGATGCGGACCCGGTAGTAGGCTTCTACTAAGTCCAACTTGGAGAATATACGACCCTCCTGCAACTGCCCCAAAATATCTGATATTAGTGGTATAGGATAGGCGTTGGCTTGAGTAACTGCATTGAGTTTTCTGAAGTCAATGCATAGGCGAAGGTCGCCCTCCTTTTTTCGGACGAAAAATGCAGGGGCTGAGTTTGGGGCATTCGATGGGCGAATGAACCCTCTGGCAAGGTTTTTGTCCAAAAAGTCTCGTAGTACAGTGCACTCGGAAGCGCTCATGGGGTAAATTTTACTCTTGGTTAGTGTGCAGTCCTTTACCACTTCAATTGCACAGTCAGTGGCCCGGTGGGGGGGTAAGGTATCACATTCTTTAATGTTGAAGACATCAGAAAAGTCCTGGTATACATCAGGGAGGGATGGCAGTGATGGGACTTCGGAGATTAATGCCGAAGCGGGTGGAGACAGCACCGCAACTTGCTGTCGGTGCTGGTCGCATTTTGGGTTGGCAAAGGAGATCGTGTTCGTGTCCCAGTCTATACTGGGACTATGACCTTTAATCCAGTTAATTCCCAGGACCACTTCAAATCGGATAGGGGCTATGGTAAAGTCTATTTGCTCCCAGTGGGAGCCAATTCCCATCGCCACCCCTATAGTGCGATGATCAACTGGGCCCCCTTTGAAATGGCTCCCATCCATTTGGGCAAAATGGACGGGGGCTGGTAAAGCCTCGGACTTGACTTTGAGTGCTGCAAATGTGGCTTCATTGATGAGAGTGCGAGCGCAACCGGAGTCAATAAGTGCCTTGACAGGCAGTTGGGGACCCCCTTTATAGTGTTGTAACACTGCATCCACATACACCGTACTTTCTACTTCTTTCACCTTCGTCGGTTTCGTAGGTTTTACAGGAGAAACTGCGGGGGTCTGCGGGGACGTTCCATTCACCGCAGACTGTGACCGGTTATTAGACAGGTCAAGAGGCGAGTCCAGGTTTAGCACTGGGGTATCCTGGAGATGATTGTCCCCCACTGGGGCACTTATAATCCGAGACCCGGAGGGGTCTGTAGAAACAGGAAGATCGGGAGAGTCTCTGAACAGAAGTGCAGAGGGTGTGAACCGACCTGGCGTTGTACTGCGGGCGGTTGCAGCGCCTCCGCGTTGAGACCTTCCCCGGTTTTGTGAAAGGTCAGGAAGCGAGTCCAGGGTTAACGCTGGGGTATCCCAGGAAAGATCCCTGTCCGAAGACGAAGAATTGTCCCCCACTGGGGCACTTGTAATCCAGGACCCGGAGGGGTCTGCGGAAGTAGAAAGTGCAGAGGGTGTGGGCCAACCCGGTGCTGTACTGCGGGTGGCCGCGGTGCCTCTGCGTTGAGGTCGTCCCCGACCTGGCGTTATACTGCGGACGGCCACGGCGCCTCCGCGTTGAGACCTTCCCCGGTTTTGCGAGAGGTCAGGAAGTGAGTCCAGGGTTAATGCTAGGGTATCCCAGGGAGGATCCCTGTCCGAAGACGGAGAATTGTCCCCCAATGGGGCACTTGTAATCCAGGACCCAGAGGGGTCTGCAGAAGTAGGAAGTGCAGAGGGTTTGGGCCGTCCCGGTGCTGTACTGCGGGTGGCCGCGGTGCCTCTGCGTTGAGGTCGTCCCCGAGCTCGGGGCAATGCATTCGGTCGAGGGAGTTCCAGGCGTTGAGGACATGCTGAAACAAAGTGGTTCATCGCGCCGCAAACGAGGCAAGCTCCCCTTTGGAATCGGGATTCGCGGTCTCGCGGGGGCCGTGCTGATCTCTGCGGGCAGGGAACAGAGACTTCGGGGGGAGGCTTTTGGTCTCCCCTCACCTTGGGTCGCTGACAAGGTAGTATCTCTGCCGAGTCGGCAAAAGAGATCTTCAGTTTGGGTGGTCTCCATGGAACTGGAGGTAGTACGGGTGCTGGTGTAGATCCAAGCAACGGGACCCCTGGACTTCCTGGGGGTGGCAGGACGGGAGCTCTGGGGTCCCCTGGCACCACAGGCACTGCTAGAGTTACTGGCAACATGGGCGTTCCGTCCAGAGGTGCCGCAGGTTGCTGCGGTTGAGCCTGATCCGGAGACCCTGGTTGTGGAGCTGGGGCCGAGCCATCCGGGTCGGCTTGTATCTGCTGCAAGCAGTCGTTGTCGTGAAGCAAAACGTGCATTTGACCCTGCAAGTGGGCCACCCGGTCTATGTGTTCCCGATTGTGCTGTCGGAGCAAAAACATATCCTTGCCCGCATCACCTAAGCGACGGGGCTGGCTGATTCGGAAGTTTGCAGTCCAGAGAGTTTCCTCATAGTGCAAGTCCTCTTTGGTTCCCTTACGATCCGCTAAAACTTGATCCGTTTCAAGTTTGGTGGTCAGGGTCGTGGTCACTAGTGGCAGAGCTTCCTGCTCCCATGCCGACATAGAGCCGGCTTGATCCGGAAGATCCAGTTGCGGCAGGACCTGAACCGCTAAGGTCGCTGCGTTGACGCCAAAGACGGGGGTTGACAGCTTAGCAATCCCGGCCATTGAAGCGGTGGTCTAGGTCATTCCGTGGAGGCCGGCGCTGGCCTCCACGCTACGCCCTTACAAGTCCAGTCAGGCGGCTACGTTCCACTTCTGCCCGATGAACGTAGTCTAGGGCTTCCCCAAAGGAAGGTATCAAGGAGGAGACCCTTCCAGAGCTCCTGCTCCGGGGAACAGATCCACCGGGAACGGGCTCACTCGGAGAGCTCTGTAGTAGCTCCCATCCGAGTGGCAGGCGAGCCACACGGGGCTCCAGGCACGGTAAACTCACTCGGAGAGCTTTGTCTTAGCTCCCATCCGAGTGGCATGCGAACCCTCCTGGGCTCCAGCCTGACTGATGAAAAGGGTGATGAAGGAGATAGCTGTCATAATGTGAGCTCTTGACCCAAAGAACCAGAAATCACCACAGAGACATTTAGAATCCAAGCAGATGGCTTTTACTGGTCAAATAGGCGATACAGTGCACAGAAGATAAAATGACAGCTATGAGTGTCTTGCTAGCTAGTTGGCAATATAAGGCTTGAAAACAGCGGGAGATTACAAAGCATCACCAAAGCCTAAACAGAGCACACTTTCCCAGGCTTTGGTATGTGGAGCTGTCCTTGAGGTCTGGACGGTTCAGCAAAGGAACAGAGGCAACAGAAACAGATAACAGCCTGACACCGGTCCCCGGAGCACCGGTTTTGCTGGCCCCCGGAGCACCGGTTTTGCCGGCCCCAGGAGCACCGGTTTTGCCGCCTCCAGCGCAACCACCAGTGCTGCCCCCAGCGCCCCCTCCCATACAGTGGAAACAACCTCGGTTAAAAGTGACCTATGACGGCTCAGTTGAGGCCCTACCCTGTTTCCTACACTAAGTGGACGGTTATATGCGGGAACAGGGGCAGCACTTCCCCACCGAAGACAGCCGGGCGCGCTTCGCTGCCTCCCTATTGACTGGAAAAGCCGCTGACTGGATGGTCCTCCAGTTTGACACTCGGGCCCGATCCATACACTCACTCAATTCATGCGAGTGTTAAGGCAACGTTTTGAGGACCCTTTCCTGGGAGAGAAGGCCAAGGCAGCCCTCCTGCAACTTCGACAAGGCTCTACACCAGTGCGGGAATTCGCGGACAAATTCCAAAGGCTCGCCAGTAAAATAGTGGACTGGACCGAAGCTACCCAATTACATTATTTCCGGGAAGCCTTACATCCTGAGATATTGAACTGGGCTTATATGCAACGAGACCCAGACACTCTTGAAGAATGGATTTTACTAGCTGAGGAGGTGGAAAGTCGTCGCCAATTCATTTCGCTGGCCCGATGTCGAGCCAGGGAGGGGGGCAACCAAAAGCCCCCTACTAAGGCTGCAGCTCCTACACCACGGAGACCTGCTCTACCCTCGCAAGACCGCGTGTCTTGGTTTCAAAGGGGAGCCTGTCTCGTTTGCGGAACCATAGGCCACTTTGCAGCAGCCTGCCCGCTTCGACCTGACCGGTTGGTTCCTTCTCGACTGGATGGACCGCCCCGGAATCGGGGGTGACCTCAGCGCCGAGGCACCGCGGCCAACCAAAGCTCTGCTCCAGGATGGACCGCGCCATCGGCTCTCCACGTCGGAGATACGCCTCGCGAACCTGCACCAGCGAGCCCATTGGGGTTCTGGATTACAAGTGCCCCACTTGGGGACAGCTCACCATCTTCGGATGAGGACAGGAACTGGGACCCCTCTGCTTTGAACCTTGAATCTCCTTTGGATCTGTCAAAAAACAGTCAGGGTCTGCAGTGAATGGAGCGACACCGCGGACCCTCGCAGCTATTCCTGCAACACCCAAAGCTCCAGTAAGGGTGAGTGAGATCAAAGAGACTGTGTATGTGGACGTAATGTTACAGCGCCATAAAGGGGGGCCCCAGTTACAAGTCAAAGCACTCATAGACTCTGGGTGTGCCCGCTCCCTGATCAACGAAACCACTTTCAAAGCGCTCAAAGTCAAGTCAGAAACCCTGCCGGCTCCCATCCAGTTCGCCCAAATGGATGGCAGTGATTTCAAGGGTGGGCCAGTGGATTGTCGCACTCGCGGGGTGGCGATGGGCATTGGCCACCACTGGGAACAAATTGACTTTACCATAGCCCCTATCAGATACGACGTGGTGTTGGGAATTAACTGGCTCAAGGGGCACAGCCCTTGTATTGACTGGGGGGCTGGGACTATAAAGTTCTCTGATCCTAACTTCGACCAACACCGTCTCGAGGTGGCTGTTGTACCTTCGTTAACCTCAGCTTTAGTCTCAGACACCCCCTCGTCCTGTCTACTACCTGTTGAATATCAAGACTTTGCGGACATTTTTGACGTGCAGGAATGTGATGTACTGCCCCCCCCCACCGCCAAACCGACTGTGCTATTGAAGTAGTGGGAAATGAAAAACTGCCTAAAAGTAAGATTTATCCCATGAGCGCTTCAGAACGTATCGTGCTACGTGAATTCTTGGACAAGAATTTGGCTCGAGGTTTCATCCGGCCATCTATCACCCCTTCTTCGGCCCCTGCTTTCTTTGTGTGCAAGAAAACGGGCGGCAAGTCCAGCAATTTCTTGGGTTCACTAACTTCTACAGGGGGTTCATCCCCAACTTCGCTCAAATCGCACTCCCCATCACAGATCTCCTTAAGACTAAGGGAAAAGGCAGCGCCGCCACGTTGCCCTCAGTTAGAATCAATTGGACCCCCCAGTGCCAAACCGCTTTTGATACTCTCAAGCGACTGTTTACCTCTGAACCGGTGTTAAAGCACCCTGATCCTGATCAGATGTTTATAGTCCAGGTGGATGCCTCAGACGTGGCAATGGGGGGTGCGCTTCTACAGCAGGGGAGGGACGGTCTTCTGCATCCATGCGCTTACTTCTCTAAGAAGTTCGCGCAATCTCAACTCAATGGGCCAATCTGGAAAAAGGAAGCGGCTGCCGTCCACCATGCCCTTACGGTGTGGAGACAGTTTTTGGAGGGTTCTAAAGTCCCTTTTGAAGTATGGAGCGATCACAAGAACCTGGAGGCACTCATGGGGGCCCGTAAACTGTCCGCCAAACAGGTACGCTGGGTGGACTTCTTTGCGCAGTTCCGTTTTGTATTAAAACACGTACCAGGGAAACAGAATGTCCTGGCTGATGCTCTATCCAGGCTTCCCCAATACCCAACCAAGGTTGAACGCCCCATGGAATCCCTGTTCACTCCTGCTCAAAGCGGTTTGCTGCCCACTCTAGCAGTCCAAACACGAGCGCAAACCCGGCTCCCGCCACAACCTTCGTAGGGGGGGCACTTCAAGCCCAACCACACCGGTCAGCCCGACCATGCCACCCCCCTCGCCTCCTTCGCCAGCTCCACTGGCACCCGGTCGCCCTGGCAGTCCAGCCATCCAACCCCCCTCAGGGACTTCCCCTCCCTCCAGCACAGAACCCACACCGCCAGATGGGGTGGATCTAACAGACGCTTTTTTGGCCTCGCTTCGTTCCAATTGCCAAGCCGAACTCTCTGCGCCAATTTACCTGTTAGCTCTGTAAACCTGTAGGTTTTCCAATAAATCAACTGTCTTTTGGACTCCTCATCTGTGGATGTTGTTTGTGGGATTACCACGGGGACAAGTGCTCACAGCTGGCAGCAAATTCCACATTTTAATCACTCATTGTGTAAAGAAGTATTTCCTTTTGTCTGTCCTAAATGTATTGGCCATCAGCTTCATTGGATGCCCTCAAGTTCTAGTATTTTGGGAGAGGGAGAAAAAAATCTCTTTGTCAATTTTCTCCACCCAGTGCATAATTTTATAAACGTCTATAAAGAACCCCCTTAGCCATCTCTTTTCTAAACTGCAAAGTCCCAGACTCTTCCACCTTTCCTCACAGGGAAGGTGCTCCAACCCCCTAACCGTCTTGGTTTCCCTTTTTCCAGCTCTTTTTGAGATATGGTGACAAGAACTGCACACAGTTTTCCAAATGAGGCTGCAGCATATACTATACATTATATTATATATACCTATATATTAGAATATCAGCCTTTTTATTTTCATTCTCTTTCCTAATAATCCCTAACTAGTTTGTCTTTTTCTTCTTTTCTTCTTCATCCTGCAGTTCTTATCCCACAGTACAGATAAGTTATTCTTCCTTTCCAGACCTTGGGACACAGTATAGGTCACAGTTTAGGGAGGAAAGAGACAACAATAATCAGTCTCCCTTCACTTCTCTTCATTATCCTTCTCCAACTTTTAGTATATTCCAGAAATCCACTAAATAAATGAACAAGCTTATTTCTTTCCTTCTAATTAATTGGACAAATGTATCTCTCTTTCATTCATTAGTATTTCCAGACAAACGTTTGCTTTCTCCAATGCACCAGTACAAGGCTGCTTGCAAAACCTAGAGTAGGAGATTTGCAGACCAGTCTCATTATCTCCAGATGATAAAAATTTCTATTTTGCATGACTATTGCACTCTCCTTATCAGCTTCCTTGATGATAATGTTTTAATCCTTTTTTAGTGTATTTAATGCTCCCTTTCACATTTGCATGGGTTTTGCCATGTAGATCTGTTTCCCCCCCCCCCCAAGTTTTTCTAGGTCTCTACATATTTTATTTTCAAAAACCTGTATGGCTGGTGGAATAATACCTGGAGGCATAAAATGAGAGGAAGAACGAAAGAGGGTATGATAATCAGTGTTACCACATTCACCAAAGAAAGTTTTAAGTCTTGTATTTCTAATCAGTTTGAAAATCTCCAGATGTGCATCTAAAGGATTATAAAGTGGAGTAGGAACACAGGAAAGGCCCTTAGTGATTATCTTTTGCTCATGCTCAGAAATAATCCTGTCTGATGTTATAAATCAACGTCTCTGCAGCCATGACGTGAAATGGTAGAGCACTTTCTCTTGTAATTGATTCCTTTGATGTTTGAAGTTCCTCTGCCTTGTCTAAAGATGAGGAGGGTTCCAGACTTCCTCGGCTGGTATCTGCATCTGTGCCGCGATCACTGTCTGTGGGAAAAGAGCCCTGTTGTTCTTCCAGGGTCCTGGGCAAGTCCACAAGAGATGTGTGGCATGTCGGAGTTCGATTCTTTCTGTCGAAGAACCACGAATAAGCCTTGTTGTCACAGGCTCATTTGTCCCTTCGGATTTTTTAATGTTTAAATTCCTTCAGCTCTTCTTTGAACCATAGGAACTCTAGCTTATCTGTGTATAATTTCCTCAGAGCAGATGTTTTGTCTTTTATAATGGATTGTAACTGCCTCACAGACTTATTAGAGGTTTCTATAATAAGTACCATAAGGTCCAGTGAGCACTTATTTAGAATTGGGCACATTTCCACATAAATTCCTTGTCATCCTGAAGGAGACAAGGTTCCTTATTGATTCTAAGACCTCTGGGGATTTTACAGAGGTACTGTTCTAAAAGGGCAGAGGCATGTAAATCAATTCTTATGAACTTCTTATGTAGCTGAACACGTTCATCCCAATTCACATTCTTATTTGGCAGACAGGATCCAAAAATAGAAGGTCTTTCTAGAAGTTTGTCTATACAGTGAGGGAAAAAAGTATTTGATCCCCTGCTGAATTTGCCCGTTTGCCCTCTGACGAAGAAATTTTAATGGTAGGTTTGTGTGTGTGTTAAGTGCCGTCAAGTCGCTTCCGACTCATGGCGACCCTATGAATGAAAGTCCTCCAAAATGTCCTATCTTTGACAGCCTTGCTCAGATCTTGCAAATTGAAGGCTGTGGCTTCCTTTATTGAGTCAATCCATCTCTTGTTGGGTCTTCCTCTTTTCCTGCTGCCCTCAACCTTTCCTATCATGACGGTCTTTTCCAGTGACTCTTGTCGTCTCATGACGTGACCAAAATACGACAGCCTCAGTTTAGTCATTTTAGCTTCTAGGGTCAGTTCAGGCTTGATTTGATCTATAACCCACTGATTTGTTTTTTTGGCAGTCCACGGAATCCGCAACACTCTCCTCCAACACCACATTTCAAAGGAATCTATTTTTTTCCTATCAGCTTTCTTCATTGTCCAGCTTTCACACCCATACATAGTAATAGGGAATATGATGGCATGAATTAATCTAGTCTTGGTGGCCAGAGTCACATCCTTACACTTCAAAATCTTTTCTAGCTCCTTCATGGCTGCCCTTCCCAGTCTCAATCTCCTTCTAATTTCTTGGCTGCAGTCTCCCTTTTGGTTGATGGTGGAGCCAAGGAATAGAAAGTCTTGAACAATTTCAATTTCCTCATTGTCAACCTTAAAGTTGTGTAATTCTCCTGTAGTCATTACTTTTGTTTTCTTGATGTTCAGCTGCAGTCCTGCTTTGGCACTTTCTCTTTTAACTTTCAGCAGTAGTTGTTTCAAATCTTCACTATTTTCTGCCAATAATGTAGTGTCATCAGCATATCTCAAATTATTAATGTTCCTCCCTCCAATTTTCACTCCACCTTCATCTAAATCTAATCCTGCTTTCCTAATTATATGTTCTGCATATAGATTGAAGAGATAGGGAGATAAAATACATCCTTGTCTGACACCTTTTCCAATTGGAAACCATTCCGTTTCTCCATATTCTGTTCTAACTGTGGCCTCTTGTCCAGAGTACAGATTGCGCATCAAAACAATCAGATGTAGTGGCACACCCATTTCCTTTAAAACCAGCCATAGCTTTTCATGATCCACACAGTCAAAAGCTTTGCTGTAATCTATGAAACACAAGCTGATTTTCTTCTGAAATTCTCTCGTGCGTTCCAGTAACCTGCGTATATTTGCAATATGATCTCTAGTGCCTCTTCCTTTTCTGAAACCAGCTTGAACATCAGGCATTTCTCGTTCCATATATGGTAACAGCCTTTGCTGTAAGATTTTGAGCATCACTTTACTTGCATGAGAAATTAATGCAATGGTCCGATAGTTGTTGCAATCTTTGATGTCTCCTTTCTTGGGAATTGGAATGTAAATGGATCGTTTCCAGTCTGTGGGCCATTGTTTTGTTTTCCATATCTGTTGGCATATTCTTGTCAAGATTTTGATGGACTCCATTTCTGTGGCTTGAAATAGCTCTATTGATATCCCATCTGCTCCTGGTGATTTGTTTCTCCCGATTGCTCTCAATGCAGCTTTCACTTCACTTTCTAAAACTGTAGGTTCTTCTTCAAAAGATTCTTCTTGGAAAGAATTTTTAACCTTTCATCTCTTCTGTATAGTTCTTCAGTGTATTGTTCCCACCTTTTCTTTATTTTGTCCTGTTCAGTTAATGTATTTCCATGCTGATCTTTCAGCATGCCTAACCGTGCTTTAAATTTCCCTTTAATTTCTTGGATCTTGTGGAACAGATCTCTTGTTCTTCCTTTTTTGTTGTTCTCTTCTATTTCTTTACACTGGTTATTATAATAGGTCTCTTTGTCTCTACGTGCTAGTCGCTGGAACATTGCACTTAGACTTTTGATTCTATTTCTGTCACCTTCTACTTTTGCTTCTCGTCTATCTCTGGCAATTTTAAGAGTTTCCTCAGACATCCATCGAGGTTTTTCTTTTCTTTTGGCTACAGGAATAGTCTTTGCACATTCTTCCTTGATAATATCTCTAGTTTCCACCCATAGTTCTTCAGGTTTACATTCACTTGAACTTAGTAATGCAAATCTGTTCCTCACATGGTCTTTAAACTCTTCCGGAATATTGCTTAGATTGTATTTTGGTGCTATGAATGTTTTGGTGTTTTTCTTAAGCTTTATCTTAATTTTCGATATTACCAATTCATGATCTGTACCGCAGTCGGCTCCTGGTCTTGTTTTGGCCGAGAGAATAGAGCTTCTCCATCTTCTGCTTCCAATTATATAATCTATTTGATTTCTATACTGGCCAACTGGTGATGTCCATGTATACAATCGTCTATTTGGTTGCCTGAAACATGTGTTTGCAATGAACAGATTGTTGTCTTCACAGAATTCTACGAGGCGTTCTCCTGCTTCATTCCGTGCTCCTAGCCCAAATCTGCCAACAACATTTGATTCTGCTTTGTTTCCTACTTTTGCGTTCCAATCATCTATGATTATCAGCATATCTTGTTTAGGTGTGTGATCAATTTCTTCCTGAACACTGGCATAAAAACTTTCAATTTCTTCCTCATCAGCATCTGTAGTTGGGGCATAAACTTGAAGGATGCTTATGTTGATAGGCTTTCCCTGAAGCAAGTGCTAGCAATTTCACAAAGACAGAATTATAACCCCTACAGGGAAGCAGATGTCAAAAGCATGTTATGGGAATCTACGAGATAATTGTGCATGGTACAAGAACATCAAAGACCTCAGGAAGCTCGTTATTACTATCTACACACCAAGGCCATGGCTGGTGGGAGGGAGTCGGAGAGAGCAAGGGAGGAGGATGGTGGGAAGAGACATTCCAACCTGGGGCCTGCTGGACGCAGCGCCTGAACCAAGGAAAGGCAAAAGGCCTGGACTGCTTTTATGAGTCCGGGGGGGGGGGGAGCACACAAAGCAAAAGCTCACAGACCCTTACAGTCACCTCACCAAGCTGCTTGGCAATAGTCTTGTAGCCCAGTCCAGCCTTGTGCAGGTCTACAATCTTTCACCTGTCACGCTAGAGCCCCGGAGGGTTCGCCTGGCGCTCGGATTGGAGCTGGGACGGTGCTCTCCGAGTTACCTACCCGTGGCTGGAGCCCTGTGCAGTTCACCCAGGACCCGGGTGGGAGCGGATTCGCTCCCCGGGTGATGGGTTCCTGCCCGGAGCCCTGGAAGGCTCCCATCCTTGGTTCCTTCCCTTGGGGACAGCGGACGACGACCCCGACTTAGCACGGGATGTTTTAGCTGAGTTACATCGTACAGACGCAGAAGTCAACTGCCTAACTGGACTTGTTCGAGCTCAGTGGCGTTCTCTGGCCGCAACGGTTCCCTGGACGTCCGCAGTCGTGGATGCCAGTGCTCGCCAAGACCTCCACACTTTGGTTGGTGGAGGACGCTCGATTGGCGGCGGAGGATTTACAGTTGTTAACTAGCTTGTTAGCGGGACTACCCTCCAGTGACACGCAGTTGGAACAAGCAGGGGTCCCGATCTGCCCTGCTGAATCTCCAGGCATGGCGACTCCAACCACGCCGGACCCCCAGCTTTGCCAAGAGGTGGCGACACGGGTGGCTGTGCTCCTGCAGGGCAAGACCTCGGCTACGATTTCGGTGGCTGAAATCACAAAACTTCTAACCCCTGACTTCAGTGGTGGTGCGGCGGCCTTGGCGGTGCAGATCCAACCGCTGTTGGATCTTACCAACCCCTCTGAACTCCTCTTGGCTTTGGAACTGGAGGCTCTCCCACTGGTTACCACAACTCTTGCTGCTAAGCTGGCGGCCGACCAGGCCTTAGCTGAACGTAAGAAGGCTGAGGATCAGGCGCGGGCAGCGGCGGATGCCGCGGCCAAGGCTCGGGCTGAACAGGAGGAGAAAGAACACTTGGCTGCTGAACGGGCGTGATCCGGCACGTGCCCCCGACAACCCGGGGGTCTTGATTTTCTCTCGTTCTCCCCGACTTTCGTCCCGTCGCGCAGTGTCCAACGCGCCCGCAGGTTCACGGGGACTTTGCCCGATGTGCTGGATGAATCCGACGAGGAGGACCTATACGGTGGGGAACCACTCTGGGCTACTAATTTACAGGTCAGCCAATCCCGCCGCGCTGGCGGTACCAGCGACAATGTGTTTTTGTTGCGGACCCAAAATCTGGACCTTATGGAACAGGTGGCGTGCTTACAAGACCAACTGGCTCTAGTACTCCTGGACAATGACCAGTTACAACGGGCCCAAACCGCGCCAATTGCCCCGGCTCCCGTGATGCCGCAACAGCCACCGCAGCAACCACCACAGCAACCGCCGCAGCAACCAGCTGCGCCGGTGGTTCCTCCTGGCGGAGGACCCGCTGCTCCTGGCGGAGGACCCACCGCTCCTGGCGGGGGGCCCGTTGCTCCTGGTGGAGGCCCCTGGCGCCCAGTGGGGTTCCCGTTGTGCCTATCGTGCCTGCTTTACCATTGCTACCAGGTGCACCGGGGTTGCCCGGGGCACCAATTCCTGGACAACCACCTGCAACCCCAATGCCATGGAGACAACCCAAGTTGAAGATTACCTATGATGGTTCAGTTGAAACTCTGCCCCGTTTTTTACATCATGTGGATAGTTATATGAGGGAGCAAAGACAATTCTTCCCTACCGAAGATAGTCGTGTCCGTTTCGTTGCCTCCCTGTTAATGGAGAAAGCGGCCAACTGGATGATTCTCCAGTTCAATACGCGGTCCTGCTCCATTCGCTCCCTCAACAATTTCATGTTTGCCTTGAGGAGGTGCTTTGAGGATCCCTTCATGGGAGAAAGAGCCAAGGCGGAACTTTTGCAACTCAGGCAAGGCTCCTCTCCGGTTTGGGAATTCGCAGATGAATTCCAACGACTCGTGAGTAAAGTAGTGGACTGGCCCGAAGCTACCCTTATCCACTACTTCTGAGAGGCTTTGCACCCGGACATTCTGAACTGGTCTTATATGCAAGGCGACCCAGATACCCTTGAGGATTGGATTTTACTGGCCGAGGAAGTGGAAAGCCGCCGACGATTCGTTTCCCTAGTCCGAAATCGGGCCAAAGAGAGGGGCAGTCAGAAACCTCCCCCCAAACCTCCAGCTCCCAACCCGCGGAGACCAACCTGGCTCCCTCTGGATCGCAAGTCCCAATTCCAGAGGGGAGCCTGTCTCGTTTGCGGTGTTATGGGCCACTTTGCAGCGGCTTGTCCTCAACGCCCAGAACTCACTTGACCGGACGTATTGTCTCGAGCTCGGGGACGACCTCAATGCAGAGGCACCGCGGCCACCTGCAGCACAGTGCCGGGACGACCCACACCCTCTGCACTTCATGTCGGAGAACCGTCTAGTCTCCCTGCACCTATCGACCCCGCAGGGTCCCGGATTACAAGTGCCCCATTGGGGGACAGCTCTCCTTCAGACAAAGACCGTCATTGGAATTCCCCAGTTCTGAATCTGGAATCTCCTCTTGACCTGTCAAAAAACGGACACGGTCTGTGGTGAGTGGAGCATCCCCACAGACCCCTGCAGAGTCCCCTGCAAAACCCAAGGCTCCTGTCATGGTGAGTGAAGTCGAAAATACTGTGTATGTGGACGTAGTATTACAACATTATAAAAGGGGCCCCCAGTTGCGTGCCAAAGCACTGATAGATTCCGGCTGCGGGCGCTCTTTAATTAATGAGGCCACTTTTGCAGCTCTTCAAGTCAAGTCCGAGAATCTACCGGCTCCAGTCCAATTCGCCCAAATGGGCGGTAGCCACTTTAGGGGGGGGGCGATCGACCGTCGCACACAGGGAGTAGCGATGGGCATCGGTTCCCATTGGGAGCAGATAGACTTTACCATAGCTCCTGTCCGATACAAGGTCATTCTGGGCATCAACTGGCTCAAAGGGCACAGTCCCTCCATAGACTGGAAGGCTGATACAATTATGTTTTCCGACCCTGTCTGTGACCAACATCGACACGAGATCGCGGTCATCCTTCCACCCACCTCAGCCTTAACCTCCGATGCCCTACTGGTGACCCAAATACCCGATGCATACTGAGACTTTGAGGATGTGTTTGATGTAAAAGAATGCAATGCATTGCCCCCCCACCGCACAACGGACTGTGCGATTGAAGTGGTGGGAGACTGCAAACTGTCCAAAAGTAAAATTTACCCTATGAGTGTTTCTGAGCGCGCCGTACTACAAGATTTTCTGGATAAAAATCTTGCTTGAGGGTTCATTCGGCCATCAACCGCTCCCAACTCAGCCCCCACTTTCTTTGTCCGTAAGAAAACGGGCGACTTGCGCTTATGCACTGACTTTCGAAAACTCAGCACAGTCACCCAAACCAGCGCCTACCCCATCCCACTGATCTCGGATATCTTGGGACAACTAAAGGAGGGGCGCATTTTCACCAAACTGGACTTGGTTGAAGCTTATTACCGGGACCAGATTCGTGATGGAGACGAACCCCTTACAGCCTTCTCTAGCTGTTTCGGAATGTATGAATTTCTGGTGATGCCTTTTGGATTATAAGGGGCCCCGGGGGTCTTCATGCAGCTCATTAACGAGGTCCTCCATGATTTATTATATCGGGGCGTGGTGGTTTACCTCGATGATATCCTTATTTACTCTAATTCCATGGATGAGCATGTTACCCTGGTCAGGGAAGTGTTACAGCGCCTCAGAGACAATCAACTTTACGCTAAGCTGTCTAAGTGTGAATTCCACCAGAAACAAGTTACTTTCTTGGGATACATAGTTTCACACCAGGGCCTCACCATGGACCCTGCTAAGATACAATCTGTGCTTGATTGGGCTCCTCCCTCCACCCGCAAGCAAGTGCAGCAGTTTCTCGGCTTTGCCAATTTTTACCGTGGTTTCATTCCCAACTTTGCTCAAGTGGCACTGCCACTCACCGACCTCCTGAAAACCAAGGGTAAGGAGGTCTCTGCCGCACTGCCCACTGCTAAGATTCATTGGACGAATCAGTGTCAAGCTGCCTTTACAACTCTCAAGCAGCTTTTCACTTCCGAACCTGTGCTAAAGCATCCTGATCCTGACCATATGTTCATAGTGCAAGTGGATGCGTCTGACGTGGTTATGGGGGGGGGGCTCTTTTGCAAAGGGGACCAAACGGTCTTCTTCACCCCTGTGCTTATTTTTCAAGAAAGTTTGCACACTCCCAACTGAACTGGTCAATTTGGGAGAAGGAAGCTGCAGCCGTCCACCATGCTCTCACTACGTGGAGGCAATTCCTGGAGGGTTCCAGGGTCCCCTTTGAGGTCTGGACTGATCACAAAAATCTGGTGGCCCTTACGGGGGTCCACAAACTATCCGCAAAACAGCAGCGTTGGGCTGACTTCTTCGCTCAATTCCGTTTTGTACTCAAGCATGTGCCTGGAAAACAGAACGTGCTGGCCGATGCTCTTTCCAGGCTCCCCCAGTATCCAGTGAAAATCGACCGTCCAACGGTCTCCTTATTCACCCCAGCGCAAAGGGATGCTCTACCGGTTTTGGCTGTACAAACTCGGTCCCAGACTCTGCTCCAGTCCCAGTCCCAAGCAACGGACAGCAGATCCTCTGACAGGGGGGAATCAGCTCCCTCGCCAAACCCACCTACACCGCCTGCGCCTAGTGCCCCAAATCAACCAATCCTTCCCTCCATCCCACCACCACAGCCAGCGAGCCCTGCTTCGCCCCCCTCCGTGGTGGGGATGACCCTGCCTGACTCCTTCCTGAACTCCCTTTGTGCCCAATGCCTGACAGAACGCACGGCTCAGGTACTGCCCCCATGCCTGCTGGAACGGGGAGGTTGTTGGTACAAAGACTCGGAATTATATGTACCCAAAGTACTTTGAAAGGAAGTCCTGCAATTAGCCCAAGGAGCCAAAACTGCGGGGCACTTTGGCTTTTTGAAAACTCTCCACTTATTGCGCAGGCAGTTCTGGTGGGCGGGCATGCGTGCCGATGTGGACTCCTTCATCCGCAGTTGTCCAGTCTGCGCCACTGTCAAACAATCCCAAGGGAAACCCCCTGGACTATTGCAACCGTTGGAAGTCCCTTCTAGACCCTGGCAAGTAATTGCTATGGATTTTATGACTGATCTCCCCCTCAGTGAGGGAAAAACGGTCTTGTGGGTTATTACCGACTTGTTCTCTAAACAGGTGCATCTCGTCCCATGTGCTGGTATTCCCTCTGCCCCCAAACAGGCCCGCCTCTTTGTGTCACATGTCTTCCGTCTACATTCGTTTTCGCGCAAGATTGTGAGCGACCGCTGAAGTAGTTATGTTGCCAAGTTTTGGAAGGCTTTCCTCAAACTGGTCGGAGTGGAACAAGGTCTCTCTAGTGCTTTCCACCCCCAAACTGATGGACAGACTGAACGGGTCAATGCAGTTTTGGAATGTTATCTCCGTTGTTATGTAAACTACCACCAGGATGATTGGGTTGGGTTGTTGCCTTTTGCTGAGTATGCTTATAACAATGCTGTACACCAATCCACAGGTTTCAGCCCGTTTCAAACTGTATATGGCCAGGACTTCGGTCCTATTGGCCATATCGACGTTTCAGGGGAGGAGGGTGGTAAAGATGTGGCAGCTTGGGTGGACGCGATTCATACTACCTGGCCCTGGCTAGTGAAAAATCTGGAGCGGGCTAAACATAAATACAAGGCTCAAGCCGACAAGCACCGATCTCCTAGCCAGGACTTTAAAGTGGGAGAGTTGGTCTACTTGTCAACCAAAAACCTCCGGTCCACCTGCCCGTGTCATAAACTCAGTGCCAAATACGTGGGTCCCTATCCCATTTCTCGAATCATTAACCCAGTAACCGTGGAACTCTCCCTTCCGAAAACCCTAAGGCGCATCCATCCAGTTTTCCATGTAAGCCTCTTGAAACCTCATGTTGCATCCTCGCAATGGCATCCCGAACCTCTTCCAGATCAACCAGTGATGGTGGGGGGGGAGGAGCATTTCGAAGTTGCTAAGATCCTGGACTCTCGTGTTCGTCACGGCTCTCTCCAGTACCTGGTTCGTTGGAAACACTTCCCCCCTGCCTATGACGAATGGGTTTGTTCACGAGATGTTTCTGCCCCGCACCTGGTGCGCGCCTTCCACATCGCCTACCCCCACAAGCCGTCCCCCTTGCAGGATGGGGGGGCCTAAGGGGAGCAGAATGTCAGGCCTGCTCACTGTGTCTGAGATAGTTTCGTTTTCTCACAGACTCCCGTTCAAGGACTGTTTCTCTAACAATCGCATTCCAGTTCCCTTTGAAGCTGGCGGGTGCCCGTGGGAGCCTTGGTGTTTCTAGACTGTTAGGGATTATCTCATGAGACTGTATTGCTGCTGCTTTTCTGTGTTCTCATATAATCAAGTGCATGCCATTTCCCCCCCATTCCTGCCTTTTGATTTCTAAGCTCTGCTTACTGGTGTTACCAATAAACCATCTCTTTTGGACTACCTAGTCTCCTGGTGTGGCTATTGGAATCCTATAGTACAAGTGCTTATAAGTATTTTGTATTAGACCCCCTGATGAAGCAAATTGCAAAACATGTAGGGATCTAAAAGAGCTAAATAAACTCTCAACCTTGCTCTCCTTTTTTTCCTCCTGAATTGCATCTTGTTCACATCCACTCGCTATTCCAGTGTGTTCAGATCTTGTTGACTTCTATCTCGATCTTCTGGGATGTTTGCTACTCCTCCCAAATCAGTATCATCTACAAATTTTATGAGTAGTCCCTCCACTCCCTCACTTAAGAGTGCCAGGCCCAGAACCGAACCCTGTGGCACCCCACTGGACACCTCCTTCCAGTCAGATGAAATGCCATTGACAACTACTCTTTGGGTGCGGTTCTCCAACCCACTCCCTAGCCACCTAACGTAGAGTGTAGTCTGCAGTGCTCCAGGTTACCTATCAGAACATCATGTGGAACCCTGTTGAAATCTTTACTGAAACCAAGTAAACATCAGCGTCATCAGCGTCATTCCCATGGTCCAGAAAGCTCATTACTCGATCAAACAAGGAAATGAGGTTGATCGGGCAGGACCTGTTGGGGACAAATCTGTGCTGACTTCTCTGGATGACCAAGTTGTTCTTCAGATGCTCGCAGATTGATCCCTTTAAAATTTACTCCAGTATTTTCCCTGGGATAGAGGTCAGACTGACTGGCCTGTAGTTTCCTGGGCCATCCCTCCTCCCATTTTTGTTCACATCCAACCACTATTCCAGTGTGTTCAGATCTCGTTGAATTCTATCTCGATCTTCTGAGATGTTTCCTCCCAAATCGGGATCATCTGCAAATTTAATTAGTAGTCCCTCCACTCCTGTCCCTGGTGACATGGTGATGTCATTTCCTGGTAGGTTGTCAGGTCCCTCTTCACCTCTGGTAGGAGGTTTTGGGGCGGAGCCTGAAGAGGGTGGGGTTTGGGGAGGGGCTGGACTTCAATGCCATAGAGACCAATTGCCAAAGCAGCCTTTTCTTCAGGTGAACTGATCTCTATCGGCTGGAGATCAGTTGTAATAGCAGGAAATCCCCAGCTGTTACCTGGACATTGGCAAGCCTAGAGATCAGTTGTAATAGTGGGAGATCTCCAGCTACCACCTGGAGCTGGTAAGCCTATTTACAAGTCCTACATTGAAAACATTCAAAATACCACAAAACTTCATTAATCCCCCTTCCTTAGGAAATATTTGCCACTTAGATGACCATGAAAAGCCCTTGCAAACAAAACACCCTTCCAGCTCCTCCTCAAAACCTCTGAAGGTGGTGCCCTCTTCAACTCCTCTAAAAGCCCATTCCACAAAGTGGGAGCCACTAGATCTCTGTTTTCAGGGCTGGGAAAATAGTGCTTCCACTTGGGAAGCAGGGGGAAAGACTGTTCAGCAACCTCAGTAATGGAACTTTACCCTACGTGCTACACAAGTTCCCCATGGAGCAATGATGGAACATAGCAACATCATCGCCAAGGTGGATAAAAAGAGTGCTAGAAAAAAAATCCGCCAGAATGTTGTTAAGTGTATTTAAAGTGTAAAGAAACAGTTTATATATGTTTGAATCCAAGCTTGAGGTAACGAAAGCCAAGGGTGTGGCTGATGTGGCTGATGCAGGGTGGAGAGAAAGGGGTCCCAGGAGGGTCCACGGCTTCAGGCAATTGTGGCCATTGTTGTTGGAATGTTGTAATGGGAGGTCAGCAGTGGCTGACCAGCACATGGAGGAGAGGGGCAGTTAAATGGTGGAGAAAGAGGCATGAGGGAAGTAAGAGGAACTCCAAGCTTACTTTGGGGGTCCCGGCTGTAGAGGAACACAATCCTGATGAAACTGGGGGACTGTCAAAAGAACTCCTGAACTGGGTGGGACAGGATGGCTCTGAGGAGCAGGGGAGACTAGGGCTGTTGAATTAAAAAAAAATTCGGTATAGTTCGGATTCGGCTGAATTCGGCCCGTTTAGATTCGGGATATACCGAAGTCCGAACTCCCCCGCTTCCGGTCCGTGCAATTCGGCGGGAATTCAAAGTTCGGGAAAAAAATTCGGCCGAATAAAGCCATTAAAAACACAACCACGCCTTTCCGTGGCTCTGGGGGGGCATTTGTGGGGGTAGAGAAAAAAAGGGGGGAGCCCATATCTCGGGACCCCCTGACCCAATGTTTACAAAACTTGGGTGGTCTCTTAAGAAGGCTTGTCTGAATATCCCCTGAAAGTTTGGGGCTTGTGAGAACCTCACAGTTTGTACCCCAAAAAATGCGCCCCCTGCAGCCACGGAAAGGAGCGAATGTGCACAAGCACCCCCCCCATACACACACAAGGATTTCCCTCTCTCTCTCCCCGGCCGGGCCGCACGTCAGCTGATTCCTCCAGTACTCAATCCTGACTGATTGGCTAGAAGAAGACCCAGCTTGGCCACCGATTGGCCGGGGGAGGAGAATGCTGCTTACTGAAGGTTATGCTGCTTACTGACAGCCCCGAATTGGCCGGATTTATTCGTGAACTCCCGAACTCGCTGAATTTGCCCCCCCTTTCCTGCCATATTTGAGTTCGGTTCATCCCGAACTAAAAAGCACCGAATCAAGGGAAATTCAGCTGATTTTCAGTTCGGGCCAAACCGAATCAACAGCCCTAGGGGAGACCAGCAGCCTGCCCCGTGGAGACTTGGTGGCAGCAAGGCAGCCTTGTGAGATCCGGGTAACTCTGCAGCACAGAACAGAACCTTGCTGGGGACATGCAAAACGTGAGGAGCGGTTAAAACCCTTAGGGCTGTTTAGCTTGGAAAGAAGGCCACTGAGGGGAGAGATGATAGAGGTCTATAAAATTATGCATGGTGTGGAGAGAGTGGACAGGGAGAAGCTTTTCTCTCTCTCTCATAATACTAGAACGCCGGGTCATCTGCTGAAGCTGGAGGGTGATAGATTCAAAACAGATAAAAGGAATTATTTCTTCACGCAACGCATAGTTAAAATGTGGAACTCCCTGCCCCAGGATGTGGTGATGGCTGTCAACTTGGAAGGCTTTAAGAAGGGAGTGGACATGTTCATGGAGGAGTATTAATGGCTACTAGTTAGAATGGATACTAGTCATGATGCATACCTATTATCTCCTGGATCAGAGGAGCATGCCTATTATCTTAGGTGCTGTGGAACACAGGCAGGATGGTGCTGCTGCAGTCGTCTTGTTTGTGGGCTTCCTAGAGGCACCTGGTTGGTGTAATCATTGTGTAATCAGACTGCTGGACATGATGGGCCCTTGGTCTGATCCAGCAGGGCCTTTCGTATGTTCTTATGTGCACACTCCTTTAGAGTGTTTTACAAGGGAAGCCAGAACTCCAAGGAAGTTGGGGGCATCTGTTAGGTGGGGGAAGTTAGGAACAGTTAAGGGTGTTGTTGTTTTTTAAAGAACCAACTGCATACATGTTTCTTTGGGTTTCTGAACACTGACCATTATACAAACCAACTTTGTCTTCCAAGAAGGAGAAACCGTACCTCCTTCCTGCGATTCACAGACCTTTTTCACAAGCTTCTCAGTTCCATCCTGTCTATTGCCTTCAGGACTCTGTAATCTGAATGGAAACATCTCTGTTGGTACGCTGGCAGAGCACGTTGTCCAGTGCTGGGACTTCTGATCCCATAATTACTTGGCGCAGAGCAGCTTAAGACTGCTAGATTAGTCATGGCTATTTCTATCAAGGTCAAGAGGGAGCAATGAACTTTACATTTATTTATTTATTGTAAATCAATCAAATCGGCAGCATCAGACCATATCTCAATTCCCACCAGCACTCCCAAACCCTCCTCAATAGATTCACCCACTTTCTAATGCTTGGAGGAGCATCAACCGGTCCACCTGTGAGCTCCAGGTCTGAGAGTGCAGCTGGCCTCCAAGGTTGTGTAGCTCAAAAGGTTGTTATGTCTACTCGCTCTCTGTTTGCGTGATAACTGTAATCTACCATGAGAACCAGGCTTGACCTGGTATCCAACTGTGCCTTTGATTTTCTGTATATGTTCCAAACTGCTCTTCTCCCCCCCCCCATTAGAGTCCTCGTACCTTTCCCTGTAAGTTTCTGCTACTCACCCCCTGCTTCCTAAATAAACCAGCTTCTTAGAATACTCTGTCTGGACGTTTGGTGATTAGGAGTCAACAGGTGAACTCAGACTTTACATTAGGACTCTAATCCTCCTTTATTCTCATTTAGTTTTTTTTTGGGGGGGGGCTTTTGGGGGAAATGAGGCTGAAGCCTCTTTCCTAAGTTCTGCATGGCGGCAGCGGCTGAGTTCACCCATTCCCCTGGAGAAAGGGATGACAGGTCATCCCAGGAAGGGAGACCCAAAACAGTTACTGCCAGAGAAGTACTCCGCCAACTCCTCCGGGAGGAGGTGAGGATACAGACCCCCCGCCCCCGAGAGGAGGCTGCAGGAAGAGGTCTCCAGCGATCCTTCCTGGAGGGAGAGTTCTTGCGATGGGCCGCGGATGCGGGAGAGGCCGCAGTTCCAGAGTTGGATCTGCGGTGGCGCCGAAGCCTTGACAGGAGTTCCCAAACCCCGCAGTGGAAGGAGACCTGCCGGCAGCACAGCGCAGAGTGGTTGAGGGACAGTAGGGACAGACTGTTGGATCGGTACCGCCCCGTGGGTGAGAATGCGGCCAGGGGTAGGGAATTTCTTTTGGAGGGCCCCGATCCCATAACCTTCTCCCTCATGGAGGAACGAGTGGAAATGGCAAGTCCTACTCAACCCCGTTTTCGCCAAGAGGAGGAACGATTGTTTGCTGAAGCTGTCGATGCCCAGGCCGCCAGGCTGGAGACGCTGGTGGCCGCGCGGGCATATGGAGCACAGCCCAAGGGTCCTGCGACACCTGACAGGGGTGAACGGGACTGGACATTCCTCTCTTCACCCTCATGTTATGACCTCCCGAGCAGGGCGACTACTCGCCCGGCCGAGGAAGACCTCGGTGATTAGATTACAAATTTCCAAGGGCCTCGACCCGGACAGACCGGGGAGGCCACAGACGAAGTCCAACGTCTGCGGGCTCAAAACCAGGCATTGAAGAAGCATATGGCTCGGATGCAAAATCGAATGGATTTAATGTGCTGGGACTTAGGCGAAATGCAGCAGGTGGAAACTCTTGCACCGGCCCCGCTGCCACCTGGACAACCAGGACAGCCAGGAGCACTGATCCAACCATCGTCCGGTGGGTCGCAGCGGACCTCTGCTCCGCTCCCCCCAGCTCCACAGCCAGGATCACCCCAGCCAACGGGGCCCCGGACGGGAGCATCAGGACTATCGACGCTAATGTCAGCTCAGCCAGTGGCAGCACCTGTCCAAACAGGACTACCTGGAGCACCCCAGCCGGTGCCAGGACAACCAGGGGTGCCGCCGCCTGGAGGTTTGGCACCACGGCAACCAAGGGGGGCGCAGCCCAGAGTGGGGAGGCCTGCTCTGCCAGCATTCCCACCGCCCGGAGTACCGGGGCAACCAGCGGTAATGCCACCCGGAAGTATGGGACCACTGCCTGCAGCACCGGGACTACCAGGGGCATACATGCAGCCATGGCCACAGCCCCTGCCTCCACCGTTCGCCCTGCAAGTGACTTTTAATGGGGCTGCTGAGACTCTTCCCTGCTTTTTGCATCAAGTGGATAGCTTTATGAGGGAACAAAGACATACCTTCCCCATGGAAGACAGTCGGGTTAGGTTTGTCTCGTCCCTCTTGGAAGGCTCGGCGACGGAGTGGATGATCCACCAATTTGATCTCCGGGCCTGATCCATGCGGAATTTAAATGACTTTATGTGGGCGCTGCGAAGACGATTCGAGGATCCCTTTAGAAGTGAGAAAGCTAAAGCCGCCATTCTTCAATTGCGCCAAGGCACCAAATCCGTCTGGGAATATGCCGGCAAGTTTCAACGTCTATGTCAGGCCTGCTTTCCACTGCTCTCAGCAGCCTGTCAGACTGAGAATGTTTTGGTTTCGGTTCCACCAGGTGCCTCTCAAGGCCGAGCCTGCTAACTATTGAATTCCTGTTCCAGCGCTATCTCCTGTGGGAACGGCTCCTCGTTAGGAGGGGGCTGCCATGACTCATTGTGACTAATGCTTTCCCATATAGGCCCTGTACTGTGCTACCAGTTCCCAGTCGTGCCAATTTACCTGTTAGCTCTGCATACCTATAGGTTTTCTAATAAATCAACTCTCTTTTGGACTCCTCATCTGTGGATGTTGTTTGTGGGATTACCACGGGGACAAGTGCTCACAGTCTAGCCAGCAGTTACAGACTGGAGTGAGGCCACCCAAGTGCAATACTTTAGTGAAGGATTGCATCCCGAAGTACTGTACCAGACTTATATGCAAAGGGATCCACCTAACCTCGAAGAGTGGGTTCTGCTTGCTGAGGAAATGGAAAGCCGTCAGCAATCCCTCGCCCTCTCCAGAAGCAGAGCAAAACAAGCGGTCCCACAGCAGGAACAATCCACCCCACTACCATGGAGACCCACTGCCCCTGTTTCAGACCGAGCCAAACGTTTTCAGAAAGGAGCATGTCTCATTTGTGGTAATATGGGTCACTTCGCTGCAACTTGCCCTTCGTGTCCTGCACGTCCTAGTCCTGACCCATGGTCGGAAGGTCATCTCCGGACTAGTGGGGATAGCCGTCTTAAAAGCTTGGTGCCAAGCGGGCGCAAGCCGCCTTCCGCCCTTCGTATGGATGACAAAGTTGCTCGCAAAGAGCCACCAACATCACTTCCCGACCCCTCGGAGTTTCAGATTACAAATAACGACCCATCAGGGTCTCAGATTACAAATACTTCTGATCCCAACATTGAAACCCTTTCTTCGGAGGAGGACGAGACCTGGGGGTCGCCAGCACTAAGCCTCGTTCCAACCCAAGACCAGGCAAAAAACAGCCAAGGTCTGCAGTGAACGGAACGCCACTGCAGACCGAGGTGCCCGCGCCGCCCACAGCTCCGCTAATGGTGAGAGAAGTTGAAGACTCTGTGTTTCTTGATGTAATATTACAACACCATAAGGGGGCCCCCCAATTGTCGGTTAAAGCTTTAGTAGACTCTGGGTGTGCCTGTACCTTAATCAGTGAAGACACCTTCAAAGCCCTCAAAGAGAAAGCCATCAGCCTACCAAGATGGATGGTAGTGGCTTGGGGGGGGGGAGGTTGACCGGCGGACCGGCAGAGTTGCCATGAGAGTGGGGGATCACTGGGAGCAAATTCACTTCACCATAGTGCCCGGCATCCGCTATCCAGTGGTCTTGGGAGTGAATTGGCTTCAGGGACACAGTCCCACTATAGATTGGGCAGCCCAAACGCTCGAATTCACCCAGCCGCAATGCGAACGGCACCTAAGAGAAGTGGCCGTTCGAAGTCCTGCCTTGATGGCAGGAACGACTGATCCACAATTACCTCCCGAATACCAAGATTTTTCAGATGTCTTTGATGTCAAAGAGTGTGATGTACTATCCCCCCCACCGCGAAACGGATTGTGCTATTGAGGTGGTGGTGGGAGAACAACTAACAAAGAGTAAGATTTATCCAATGAATTCTCCATAAAAATTTTATTATTTTAAAAATATTTTACTGTCTGGTACTTTTCAACAACACATTCATTTCATAAATCATACAATAAAAAACTTTAACAGCGTCATCGAAAAGCATATTCATCTATGAATGAAAAGATATTCAAATAAGAGACTTCCCCCTCACCTTCCTCCATCTTGCTATAAATTTATCTATTCTTTTGCAAAGAAGTTCTAATCCAGAAAAATACATCAAGCTTGATTACTAAGTTAATTCTAAATTATTCATTTACAATTAGTATGTGTTTATTATTGATTTCATATATAGTAACAGATTTTATTTCAAAACCGTTCTTAAGGTAAAAGGATTAGATCAGTAAATACAAAATTCCCTAGTTATCATTTAAATCCCTGTTTAGCCCTCTGTTTCTCTCTATCACCCATAAACTGCATGTTTCCTTTTAGTTTTGTTCTTGCTGTGAATTTTTGTTTTTCCAACACTTCTGTTATTTTTGATGTCCTGTCTTTTTTGTCCAGATATCGAGGCCAACTCCTTTTTCTCCTCTTCTTGTTGATGTTGTGGCTCCTGGTTAAGGCCAGCTAGATCTTTTTCATAATTCTTCAAAAAGTTTTTTACCTCCTCCTGTGAAGAGATAGTAAATCTGACCTCTTTGTAGGTAAAAGTGAGTCCCTGTGGGAAGATCCAGGAGAATCTTATTCCATTCTTCTTCAATGTCCCAGTAAATTCTTTGTACATATTTCTCTTCATCATCAAGTGTCGTGGGATATCCTTAAGAATGATAAGAGGATTTCCATTCACTGACAAAGGATTATCATAGAGGGTTTGCATAATATAATCTTTCATCCTTATATCATAAAAGGAAATCATAATATCTCTTGCCTTTGTCTTCTCCAAACTGGTGGGTAAAGGAATTCTATATACTTTGTTTATTGCATAATCCAGATCTTGTTCACTTATATGAATCAGGTCAGCCAATGATTTTATGATAGTTATTCTGGTACATCCCATTGCTTCTGGAAAATTGCGAAGACGTACGTTCGATTGTCTTAATTTTAACTCCATAATAGCCAGTAGGTCCATAACATTTTGTTGTTGGAAATGTATAGCTTGAATTTGATTACCTTGAAGTATCTGTTTATTTTTAATATCTTTCTGTTCTTCAATTGCCTTTTTAATTGAAGTATCCATTTTTCCCATATCAGTTTTCATTGTAGATATTTGAGATTTCATATTTGTAATTTCGCTTGCCAAAATGTCCAATTTCTGACTAGTCTGGTTGGTAGTTTGAGTTAGGCTAGTCAATATGTTGGTTAACTGAGCCAGACGTTGAGATTGTTGCTCATATTGTTTAGTAAAGGCATCCATGTGTTTTGTTAACATTTCCTGTATTTTCTCGTCGGCCTTTCCCATGTTTATTTCTGAAAATAGTTCTGACAATTCACCAATACCAAGAAATGCTGTTTTAAATATGTTGGCAGGGTCCAAAACCTTGTAGTGGTTCTATTCATCGATTATACAGGTCCTGGGATTAAATGGCTGCAAATTCTTCTCTTCGCTGTAAAACAATTAGTGCTGTTGTAAAGGGCCATCAAGGTTTATTGACACTCTGCTCGATTGTAAAAGAAGGGGGTGGGCTGGGCATTATTTAAATCGCGGACCTTCGGCCGTCTTGTTTTTCCAGTAGTAGGAATATGTTGCATGTTGCACAATAAAGGCACACTTCAAGCCCTGCGATTTGGTTTCCTGTATGATCTTTCCCTTTCAATCTCGATGGTTTTCTATGATGAATCGGAAAGACATCATCTCCAGAGGAATTTAGCCCATTCGCTCCCACCCCTTTTAACACCTCGGCTTCTAATTGGTAGCTAGAGTGTCTGTCAACCGTCCCATTTGTTATGCCAAAGTGGAGATCGAGTAGATAAGGCTCCTGCCATTCAACTATACTCTTTTTAAACAAACAAAGTCACTTATATTCTGGACAGAGAGATGCAGATTGCATTGATGATTATTACGATCTTCCAGAGCTTCAATTTCAAGGTAAAGACAAAAGAATTCTTGCAACTTACTCAGATGTTGGATGATAAGGTTACGGTGATGATAATTTTCTTAGATGGTGATTGAAGGGGGAGGACTGAACCTTGATTACCCATGAAATGTTCCGGCGATGACTTTCCCTCTTGCCCTCGGGACCGGCAACAAAACCTCCGAGGGGCTTGAAAGCCTTCCTCGGAGAGTTCTGGAGGTCAAACCGTATAAGTGGCTGCAGGGAATTCCTGCTTCCCAAGTCCACTGTTTAGGACCGGGTTGAGGTGCTGTTTAGCACCCCAATTTGAACATTTCTGGGATTTTTCCTGGAGAGTCCAGGAAACATGGCGCTCAGCCCAGCTGCCCCAACAGGAAGAACAGATTTATCCAATGAATTCCAAGGAAAAGACTGTACTCAAAGACTTTATTGACAAAAATCTGGCACAGGGTTTTATCTGCCCCTCCACTGCCCCCCATTGCACCCCTGCTTTCTTTGTGCGCAAAAGGACAGGCGACTTGTGACTGTGTATAGACTTTCACAAACTCAATGCAGTTACCCAAACCAATGCCTACCCCATCCCCCTCATCCCGGACTTATTGAGCCAACTAAAGGAGGGGCACATTTTCACCAAACTGGCCCTGGTGGAAGCGTATTATCTCATCCGTATACGGGAGGGGGATGAGCCATTGACTGCCTTTTCAAGTTGTTTTGGGATGTTTGAATACCTAGTGATGCCCTTCGGCTTAAAAGGAGCTCCGGGAGTATTCATGCAAATGATCAATGAAATCCTCCATGACTTGTTGTTTAAGGGGGTGGTGGTTTACTTAGATGACATTCTCATCTACTCCAAAACCTTGGATGAGCACATTACTTTGGTCAAAGAGGTCTTGCAACCCCTCAGAGACAACCAACTCTACGCTAAGGTTTCCAAGTGTGAGTTCCATACAGAGGAGCTCATGTTTCTGGGCTACAGAATTTGGCATCATGGGTTAACTATGGACCCTGACAAGGTACAGGTGGTGGTAGACTGGGAACCACCAACCACTCGCAAACAGGTGCAAAGATTTCTCGGTTTCGCTAACTTTTACCGGGTTTCCTCAGCAATTTCGCACAAGTGATGCTTCCCATCACAGATCTCCTGAAAACCAAGGGGAAAGGGGTTGCCGCTACCCAACCTTCTGCTAAAGTAGACTGGACCCTGGAATGTCAGATAGCCTTCGAGACTTTGAAACGTTTGTTCACAACAGAACCGGTGCTGAAGCATCCAGATTGTGACCGCCCGTTCATTGTCCAAGTGGATGCTTCTGAGGTTGCCATGGGAGGGGCCCTCCTGCAAGAAGGGGTGGGCGGTCGGTTGCACCCCTGTGCTTATTTTTCAAAGAAATTTTCCCAATCTCAACTCAATTGGCCTATTTGGGAAAAGGAGGCAGCGGCGGTTAAACACGTGTTGACAGTCTGGAGACATTTCCTGGAAGGTTCTGAAACTCCCTTCCAGGTATGGACTGATCACAAAAACCTTGAGGCCTTAACCCGGACTCACAAACTCACAGCCAAACAAGTAAGATGGCGGACTTCTTTTCCTGATTCTGCTTTGTGATCAAACACATCCCAGGCAGGCAGAACCTATTAGCTGATGTTCTTTCCCGATTTCCACAATACCCAGTTAAGGTGGAACGCCCCACTGAATCCCTATTTACTTCAGAGCAAAGGGGTGGATACCAACGTTCTGCCTTCAGGTCTCAAACGATGGGGAGAAATTTGGGTTAAAGACACTAAATTGTACGTGCCTAAAGCTTTGTGGGCGGAGGTTTTGGGATTTGCTCATGGAGCAAAAGCCGCTGGACATTTTGGTTTTGTTAAAACGTTACATTTGCTCCGTTGTCAGTTCTGGTGGGCGGGCATGCGTTCAGACCTGGATTCCTTCATCCGCAGCTGTCCAGTATGCGCCACTGTGAAACGCCCTACCGGCAAGCCGACTGGTCTACTAAAACCTTTAGAGGTGCCTGAGGGACCATGGGAAGTCATTGCCATGGATTTCATGACTGATTTGCCGTTGAGTCGGGGAAAAACCGTATTATGGGTGGTTACTGATCTTTTTTCCAAACAGGTGCATCTAATCCCTTGTGCTGGCATGCCCTCTGGCTCATTTGTTTGTGACACATATATTCAAATATCATTCCTTCCCGCGTAAGATAATTTCCGATCGCGGGTCGGTGTTCGCAGCCAAATTTTGGAAAGCTTTCCTCAAATTGGTTGGAGTGGAGCAAGGGCTGTCCAGTGCTTTCCACCCCCAAATGGATGGACAAACCGAGAGAGTTAATGCTGTACTAGAATGTTACCTCCGTTGTTATGTGAATTATCACCAGGATGATTGGGTTGACCTGTTACCTTTTGCTGAGTACGCATATAATAATTCTGTTCATCAATCTACTGGATTCAGCCCCTTTCGCATTGTCCGTGGTAAAGAATTTGGACCTGTTGGTCAGGTGGATATATTGGGAGAGGAGGGGGGCGCTGAAATATCGGATTGGATTCAGACCATACAGTCTACATGGCCTTGGTTGACTAAAAACTTAGAACGGGCCAAAAGAAAATATAAAGCCCAGGCTGGCAAGCATCGAGCGCCTGGCTGGACCTTCAGGGTGGGTGATTTGGTATATCTGTCTACCAAGAATCTGCAGTCCCTGCGGCCCTCTAGAAAATTGAGTGAAAAGTACATTGGACCTTTTCCTATTGCTCGAATCATTAATGAAGTAATGGTGGAATTGCAGCTTCCTAAAACGTTAAAAAGAATCCATCCAGTGTTCCATGTCAGTTTGCTGAAACAGTACATGCCAGCGCCTCAGTGGCATCCAACAGATCCCCCGGTGGTCCCTGAAATGGTGGGGGGGAAGGAACACTGCGAGGTGTCTAAAATTCTTGATTCCCATATACGTGGGGGGGGGGCAGAGTACCTAGTCCGTTGGAAGCATTTTAGCCCCGCCCACGACGAATGGGTCAAGCATCGGCATGTCTCCGCCCCACACCTTCTGCGTCGGTTTCATGCCTCCTACCCAGATAAGCCCGCACCGTCAGATGAGAGGGGGGCCCCTAAAGGGGGCAGAATGTGAGCTCCAGGTCTGAGAGTGCAGCTGGCCTCCAAGATTTTGTAGCTCAGAAGGTTGTTATGTCTACTCGCTCTCTGTTTGCGTGATAACTGTAATCTACCGTAGTAGAAAGAGTCCAGTAGCAACTTAAAGACTAACAAAAATATTTTCTGGCAGGGTATGACCTTTCATGAGCCACAGCTCACTTCTTCAGATAACCTATACCTATGTAATCTACCATGAGAACCTATATAATCTACCATGAGAACCAGGCTTGGCCTGGTATCCAACTGTGCCTTTGATTTTCTGTATATGTTCCAACCTGCTCTTCTCCCCCCCCATTAGAGTCCTCGTACCTTTCCCTGTAAGTTTCTGCTACTCACCTCCTGCTTCCTAAATAAACCAGCTTCTTAGAATACTCTGTCTGGAAGTGTGGTGTTTGGGAGTCAACAGGTGAACTCAGACCTTACACCACCAGCCCCCCCCCGCATGTCTTCTCTCAGACTCTCTGGAGGAGCCTGTGGCCCCTGTCTCCAGCTCCATCCAGCTGTGCATTGGAGGTATGAGAGCCGTGCACTGCAGCAAACTCCACTGGAGGGCCTCCAACCATCATGGGGGCAAACACAGGTTGCTTCCCCCTGGCACCAGTATGTGAGTAGCTGGCAATGCCATTAGATTCAAAATTGTACCTGTGGCCTTTTTACCTTCTGCCCAAGGGTTTGTCAGACCCTCGCCCAAGGAGCTGGCCTATGGCCATCAGCAGTAGATGAAAGGAGAGTCCTGGGCAAGGCTCCTTTTAATAAACTGAAAGCTTTATTGAAGCCACATGAGCATCCTAAGAAAACCTCACGTTTGACACTTACCCAGGCTGGACAAGCCCCGTTGAGTGCCAGGGCTGCTCAAGCATGGAACTCTGTTGATAGGAGGGAGAAATAGGGCTGTTGATTCGGTTTGTCCCGAACCGAAAAACAGCCAAATTTCCCCTGATTTGGCAGTTTTTAGTTCAGATGGAACCGAACTCAAAAAAGGCAGGAAAACGGGGAGCCGAATTCAGTGAATTCTGGGTGTTCTGCGAATAAATTCAGCAAATTCAGGGTCCGGCGCAGCAGCATAACCGTCAGTTAGTAAGCAGCATTCTCCCCCCGCCAATCGGTGGCCAAGCTGGTTCTTCTTCTGGCCAATCAGTTTGAGCGATTGAGTGCATGAGCCCAGCTGCTGCGTGGCCCGGGAAAAGAAAGAGTATCTCTTTGTGTGTGAGAGAGAAATCCCCGTGGGGGAGTGCTTGTGCACATTTGCTCCTTTCCGTGGCTGCAGGGGGTGCATTTTTGGGGGTAGAGACCCCAAACTTTCAGCGAAGCTTCAAAGGACCCTTCTTGCAAGACCCCCCACGTTTTGTAAACATTAGGTCAGGGGGTCCTGAGATATGGGGCCCGAAAGGGGTCCTCCCCTTAATATGCATTTTTATTCCATTTAAAGCACACATTCGCTCCTTTTCGTGGCTGCAGGGGGCGCATTTTTGGGTGTAGAAACCCCAAACTTTCAGTGGAGCTTCAAAGGACCCTTCTTGCGAGACCTCCCAAGTTTTGTAAACATTGGGTCAGGGGTCCCCGAGATATGGGGCTCGAAAGGGGTCCTCCCCTTAATGTGCATTTTTATTCCATTTAAAGCACACATTTGCTCCTTTCCATGGCTGCAAGGGGCGCATTTTTGGGGGTAGAGACCCCAAACTTTCAGCGGAGCTTCAAAGGACCCTTCTTGCAAGACCCCCCAAGTTTTGTAAACATTGGGTCAGGGGGTCCCGAGATATGGGGTCCCCCCTTTTCCCTATTGGGATGAATGGGATCAGCCAATCCTGTGTGCATCTCGAGAGCGGCAAATCCAAGGCAAAACCTCCCGTGCTTAAATGGAACCGTATTGGATTACCCAGTCCTCCCAGTCCCTCCTGATGGAACAGAAGACATCCACAGTAAGACCCCTTTTGGGGCTTTAATCTATAATTTTTCTCCTGTGTGTGGGGGGGGGGAAGCAAAGTGTGTGTGGGGGGGAGGGAGCAGTTTCTGTGGGTGGGTGGGGGAGCCAAAGGGGACTTTCGCCCGTTCTGACTGGGGTGTGTGCCCCCTCCAGTCTCTCTCTCTCTGGTTTGAGGGGGGGGGTTTCAGTTGTGTGTCCTCAGGTTTTCCCTCATTCATAAGATCGGTTAGGTCTATTCTGATGCTTGCTCAAAAATTGTTTTCAAATTGTTACTTAAAGAATGCATTTGCCTGGTCCCGAGTCCGATGCAAAGGGGAAATTCCACCCCCTCCTGCTCCTGATGCTTAGCCTCTGTCCCTTTCCATGGTTTGCAAACTCCCAGGCATCAGGTGTTGCTTTGCATGGTTGCAAAGGTGTTGCTTTGCAAGGTTGTGTTGCTTTGCAAACTTCTTCTGTCCCTTTCCATGGTTTGCAAACTCCCAGGCATCAGGTGTTGCTTTGCATGGTTGCAAACATGATGGTTTGCATGGTTGTGTTGCTTTTCATGGTTTGCAAACTTCTTTGCACCTGCCCCGCCCTTGCTCCCCGCAGCTCAGCTGTTTGTCAGGGCTGGGAGCTTTGAGTGGGTGGCAAGCTCTGCTAATTGCAAATGCACATTAAGGAGGGGGGACCCCTTTCGGGGCCCATATCTCAGCCCCCACTGATCCAATCTTTACAAAACTTGGGGGTTATTGCAAGAAGGGTCCTTTGAAGCTATGCTAAAAGTTTGGGACCTCTACCCCAAAAAATGCCCCCCCCGGAGCCGCGGAAAGTTGCAGTTGTGATTTTAATGGCTTTATTCGGCCGAATTTCCCCCCAAACTCCGGACCTCATGCCGAATTGCACAGACCCAAAGTGGGGGAGTTCGGACTTCAGCATTTCCCGAATAAAAACGGGCCGAATTTTGCCAAATCCAAATTTTACCGAATGTTTTTTTTCAACAGCCCTAGGGAGAACTCTACCCTGGCTGATCTCGGCCCCCTCCTTTGTAAGGCTGATGGCACTGCAGTGTGGTTGGCTCTTTTCCTGTTCTCCTCTTTCTGCCCTTCCCCCTTAGCCTTCATGTGTATCCAGTTCTTGCACCGTACTAGATGTGCAAGAACTTCTTGACAGCCTTTTTCGGTTTATGCCAGGCTCATCAGGCCCCAACCACCTCTGCTGTTTCAAGGTTGCTTCTCCTTATTTTGTCATACGGGCTGGGGGGGGGGACTTTTAACTGCACAGAGAGGTTGCCAGCACATCATGTGGATCACACTGGAATCCAACAAGTCACTCTAGGGCCAGAGTTGATGTGTCCTTGGTGGAATATGCTTCTGCCTTTACACACACACACACACACACACACACACACACACACAAGCATTCTCTGTTTTTAGTGAAGGCTCAGGATGTTTGCAATGTGAAAGTTGCTGAATACACAGAAAGTTCCAGGAACAGTTGCAAGTTAGCTAATAGTGTATGATTAGATGATGAGTTACGTGTGAGTTGGGTTGAGGAAAAACCCATCACTACATTTAACATGTGAAAGGCCCTCACCTTAAAAATAGTGTGCGAAGATTGCCCAGTAGGAGCAGTCCAGAACTCTTATGTACAATTGGTCTCGCTGGTTAAAGATAAAGAAATTGACATTAAATCCTGCAGCTAGAATGGTCTTTGCTAGGCAGTGGAACCAGAAAACCTTCCCTATGATACATGATTGGATATAAAAAATAAAAGAGGCCTATATTTTAGTGAAGTTAACCGATTACCAAAAAAATAATGATATTAATAGTGTATACCTTTTATGGACAAGAATGATTCAAAGAATGGAAATGTCCATTATATCATAAGACATAGGCCAATCATTCATTCAAAAATTTAATGCACTCTTGTGCCGGAGCAAAACAAAAAATCGAACTAAAAAGGTTATTCATTGATGTGAATCAAATCCATTAAGCCGGATGTACCTTGGGTTATTCTTGAAACAAAGCCCACAGTATTTGACAGCTGTTGTGTTGTTTCAGCCCTCCCCCTTCCGACATGTTGAGGCCCACCCCCACCTCCGTCACAACACCATCACACCTCCATCACAACTCCGCCCATCGGGTTCCGTAGAGGGGAGGCATCCGAAGGAGAGGGGGAAGGAGAGGCGGGGGTTAATGGCTGATGCCCCAACAGCCCAGGGTCGAGGAAGGGCACTTCGCAACAGGCACTCAATGAAGAACTGGATGGGGAAAATGTGCATCTAAAGAGTGGCAAACCCAAGGCAAAACCTCCCATGCATAAATGGCCAAACACTCTCCCTTCCCTCTCCCCCTTTCCCAAGATTTCCAGTTCCTTTGTTCTATTCTTTTACCAGGTTGGGGAGGGGGGCTCCGACGGTGGTCCTGCTATGAGGTAATTCCGCAGCATTGTTTGTCGGTCACTGCATGGAACCTGGACCCTCTCCCTCCCATTGCTTTCTTGTGTCCCCCCTCCATTACCTCCTCCCCCCAACTATGGATTTCTGACAAGTTTAGCGGGTTTTTGGTAAAACATACCCCACCAGTTTGCCCTGCTACTTGTCTGTTTAGGAATTTGGGATTGCACCGGCTGCTTCCTTCCAGGCTCCGCCCCGCCAATGCACGCACAGGATGCATCGAGGGAGAGAGGAAAGAAGGCCCCTGGCTTGTGCACTGGGCCCAATCTGGCTCATGTGAATAGAGGGGGGGAAGGAGGGAAGGACCCTGGCTTGTGCACTGGGCCCAATCCGGCTCATGTGCATCGGGAGAGAGAGGAGGGAGGGCTCCTGGCTGGCATGCCGGTCCCGATCTGGCCTGTGTGCATGGGGGGGGAGGGAGAGGAAAGAAGATCAGTGAGGGAGTGACAAAGAGGCTGTGCAAAGTGCAGGAAAGGGCTTCTTGTCAGAGCACAAAAGACCTGGGCTTCTGGAGACCATGTTGCCCTTTTAAAAACATTGAACCGCCATTCCCTTTTCACCGGGAGCGGGAGATACAGGGGGTGAGGAAGCATGCGGCGGCTGCAGAGCAGCCAGCGAAGGGCCATCTCCGGCAGTGGCCAGAAGAGTTTTGCAGAGGTGGAATGGGGGCCTGAGATACTTGTTGGAGCGCAAAACACTCCTTGTCCAATCACTGGAAAGTCGCAGGAGAGGGAGGAGACATTTGCCTGCATGGGCAGGGAGAATACATCCGAATCCAGGGAGTTTTTCATGGGACTCTGCAATAGAAAAGGCAGAGCAAAATGAAAGATCGCGGCAAAACAGGTTTGGGGTGCTGCGGAGATGGTGCGAATTTTGTACTTAAATCCGCAGCAGCCGTGAAAAATCAAAAATTAGCTGCGCAGCAACACAGCATGGAAACTGCAGCAACCAGCCATGAATAAATGACCATAGTTTTGGTTAAGTAAGAAAGGGTTACTGAAGAGTTATAAAGTATTCTATGTGACTTTATGTGATTATGTGACTATATGTTTTAGTTTATGTATATATTTATTGTTGACTGTCAGTTTGTAGTAATAAAATAATAATAATTTAAAAAAGAAGTTGACATTAAATCCAGATAAGTCAAAATAGATCTTGTTTAAAAAAATGAATGTCCTGGAGGGGATCCCACTTACCAATGTTAGACAGGATTCCCTTGAGGCTGGTAGAGTCTGTACAGAATTTTGTGAATGGGGTGGGGGGCGGGAACAGGTCCGCATGACTTTTTTCTGCTGCATTTGATTAACATACTACCCATTTCTGGACACAACTGGTCTGACCACATTGATCCATGCTACTGTAACCTCAAAACCAGTTTATTTATTTATTTACTTTATTTATAGTCCACCTTTCTCACTGGGCATCAAGGTGGATTACACCGAGTGAGTCGATACAATCAACAAGATGGGACATACAATAAACAATGAAATAGGATTAGGGTTGTAGAACCAACCAGAAGTCTAAACATAGAACTGAAGCAAAACATAAGTGTTAACATGACACATTAAATGATGCAAAATTACCCACCGGGATCCAACCCACAACAAACTATTCACAGACCACAGTCCCCAATAATTTATCCAGGTAATTTTGTGAAGCCTTTTGTACATTGCTACCCTATTGCCTGCATAAAAAAGCTCTCTTGAATAATTCAGTTTGGCACAGTTTGTGGAAAGCCAGGAGAGGGGGAGCCTTCCTGACCTCCTCAGGCAGGTCATTCCATAAGGTAGGGGTCGTGAAGTGTAAAGACATTGGTTGTTTGTCTGCCCTTGAAGAGGACTTGGAAACTGCTGCTGGTTAAGGATTCAGCAGCACATCTACTGATAGGAGTCAGAATAATCTAGACATTTGACAATGTTATATCAGCTGCACCCATTATCAGTTGGTTTCTGGATCCAATTCAAGGCACTGGTTTTGATCTTTAAAGTCCTTTACAGACTGGATCCTATATACCTGAAGGACCACCTCTCCCTATATGGGCCCAAAAAGACCTTAAGATCCTCCCAAAAGTTTGTTGTCTCTCCTCTCCCTAAAAGAAGTGAAATATGGGATCACGAAGGCAAGAATGTTTGCTTTGGCAGCCCCATCTCTGTGGAAGGAGCTGCTGTTGAGGTAAAGGTTGGTTTTTACATGCCCATTTTCTCTACCTTTTAAGGAAAATCAAACTGGCTTATAATCTTGTCGAAGGCTTTCACGGTCAGAGTTCATTGGTTCTTGTAGGTTATCCGGGCTGTGTAACACCATAGCCACCCGCACATTGGGATGGGAGCGGAGACCGGAGCAAAAAAGATTAGCAGCTTAATGTGAGGTTCTTCAGCTGCCCTCAGCAATCCCAATAAGTCACTTGCTCAGACAGGTAAATCAGAAGGAGGTAAACGTTTATTGAAGAGCGTGTAGGCATACAGCATGAGTAATCCACAAAGTCAAAGCTGCTAATGGCGAACCAAACTACAAAGCATAACTTTAAGCACAGAGTCATCTCAGGTGCAGCAGCTAGCTGCCTGGGAATTAGGTGATAACGAAGCCTAGCAGGAAGGAGGGAGGGAGTAAGCCATAATACTGAAGGTGCCTATTAGAAGCTCAAGGCCAGAGCAGAGGGAGGGGGAAGGAGTGGGGCAGCTTGACCCGTTCAGAGAAACAAAACGAAAGAATAACATTTGCACAGGAATTGGCCAAACTCATGTCAAGAGCCTGCCTGGACTCCTGGAAGCTGAACAGCATAAGGAATAGATACATGTGAACAGAAACACGCATGACCCCTGGCATGACACTTGACACTTGAACAAAACCAGGTAGGATTCCAGTCAGGACTCTGACACCTGGTGCCCAAGAATTCCTTTTGTCATACCAGTAGTAGCTCAGAATGGTCAGCTGAAGTTTCCTCAATGTGTAAATGAATAGTTATAAATGTGAAAGTTGGTCAGTGTCAATTATTACAAAATGGTTGAGAAAAGTTACCAGCCATTAAGTGTCTGCTCATTCAGAATGGAAGAGACTGTTGGAAAAAGTGAGAGGAAATGAATAAATCCTCACCACAGCAAAGTAAGGTGGTTTATCCTCATTTTGCATGGTCTGTCCTTGAGCTCCGGAACCCTCATGTGTTTTCAATTATCAAATTAAAATGCTTGATGCGGATGGTTGTGCAGCTCAGCACAACTAAACCATGCTCAGGGATCCTCTTCCTTAATTATTTTTTGATCAATACAGCATCCTTCACAAGCATCCCAGGAATCAACAGATACTAAATGGCCACATGCTGCACCACAGCGCCACCAAGTCTGGATGGACAGAGAATGCATTGCAATTTGCACTTTCATGAAGATCAGGTGACCTGAGGAGACAATAGGATCTCATGCAGTTTGCTGCCTCCTCATGCAGTTTGATAGGAACCTTCAGTTTGGGCACATTGTCACTCAGAGTTCTTGCCTCCACCTGTATTGAGCTGCCTACTTATCTCCAGGCCACCAGCCCCTTCTGCAAACTGGTTTGGGTACCCCAACAATGTTGACCTCTGACCCAAGGCCAGTCTTTGCCTGGCAGGCAGGACTAAGGCAGGACTGTTGCTAGGATGAGGACTGGTCACGTTGACCTCTGTTGCTCAGAATCTATAAGAGGGCCAGTTTAATGGTGCAGTCGGGTTTCTTGTCTTCAAGGGCTGAGGCTCGCCAAATATTTGTCACCAACATCCCAGAAGGTCTAGCTCCTCAGACACCAGCAACTTAGCCAGTTACATACACTTCTAAAAGATACAGTGCAGGAAGCTGCTATAGTTAGGAAGTAAACCTCAAGCTCACAATTTGTAGGATTTTTTTTTTTATTATACTAGATTAGTAAACCATCTTTTGAAAGTGATCACTCAAGCACTGGGGGGTACACACACGAAGCAGCTTTATAATGAATCAGACCCGATGTAGTGGGAGACCTGGCAACCCTATCAAATCAAATCATTTGATTTGATTTGACCTGGCAACCTTAGAATATCAGATCCCATCCAAATGTGCTGAGAGTTCTGCCAGAGAAAAGATTTTTTCCCTCCTGAACACAAGCTTGAAGGTTACTTCTCTTCTTTTGGATTCTGTTTCTAGTGAGGCCACTCATTTTTCTTTGCTTGTGGTAGACTGAACCCCATGGATCCATTTTGCTAGTGGGGATACTAGGAAGAGCGCCTTGCATCTCTGGAAGTCTCTTTCCACTGGAGGAGGGGGCTTTTTTTCAGACTAATTGCTTTATTTGAACCTTTATTTACCAAGAAAACTACTTCAAACCTACATGCTTTACCTAAACAAAATTCATGGTTTAATGGAGAGTGCAGACTTTTTAAATGAGCAGTATCTAAGAAACATAGAGAATTCAAAAGGAACAACACTATTTTTGTACTGAAGGAGTTGCTAACTGTTAAAAATAATTATAAGAATTTGATCAATTGGAGGAAAAATAGGCCTTATATAAAAGTTGGAGGCGCTTGATTACAGCCATAAACAACAATGACAATTCAGCCTTCTGGCAGATTGTAAATTCTTCAAGCAATGGCTGTGTCAAAGTCCCTGCCTGTATCCCTTCATCGGTCTGGGTAACCTTCTTTAAGAATCTTTTCTCCTATTCTTTGGATAGTCAAGGCACTTATATCTGTGGCACCTCCTATTCTGTTGAATTCTTGGCCGGACGTGTCTGCAGATGAAATCAAACCGCTCATTGACCTTCTACGTTCAGAAGAAGCCCCAGGCCCCAATCTAATTCCCTACAAACTTTTTAAAGGGAACAGTCAATGGTGGGCCAAAATTCCTGCTCCTGTCTTTACACAAATTAACACATCAGGAGCCATTCCTAAATCATGGAGACATATCATAATTGCCCCTATCTTTAAAAAGGGTCAGCACTCTGACCCAAGTTGTTATCGTCTGTCAGGCCTTTGCTGGTAAAGACCCTTGGCATGAGTAGGCCAGTCTCTGGCTTTGTGTCAAGTCACACGCCTGGAAGATCTGTGTACAGTTTCGTTTGTTCTGTTTGCTGCAGCTGTGATTATGTTTAGTCTACATTTCCTGGGAACTTTTATCTCGGGATTACTCTGCCTAGTTTTGCAATCACAGGCTAGAATGCTTTTAAACATGTACCCTGCCTCAGTATCGCCATTAACAGCCTTCTTCTGTTAGTCAGTTGTTCTATTTGTTTTTTTGCTCCTAATAAAGTATTACTGCTTCAGGACTATCAGCCTGGATGAGTTTGCTTATGGGGTGCTAGGGACAGACGCCTGATCCTGACATCGTCCAATCAGTTTACTGTCTTGCTTAGGCAAACTGTATTCCCCTTATTTATTAAAGAAGCTGCTTGAGTGGATTGTGAGTAATGACGTTCTTGGCTGGGAGCAGATAAGCTTTAGAAAACGTTGGTCTGTCATGGACCACTGTTTAATACTCTCTCGCTTAGCTGAGAAATATTCCTCTCCCCCAAATGGCACCCTTTATGCTGGATCTTAAGGGAGCTGTGAGGGTCTCTGTGTCTCTGCTTTCCATCACCTGCTTTGTTATCTGTGAACTCATAAAAGCAGTTCACACTTGCTGGTCTCAGGCGCCTGACCTGATTGCCCCAGGTTTCTCCCCCCCGCTGTTCTTCCTGTCAGTACTCCCTCAGGCCGGTGCGGCCTTGGAAGTGTGATAGCTCCAGCAGACTTCCTGGGACTCGTTTGATGTTTTGTATTATGCCAAGCTTGTAACTTCCCATAACAATAAGTGTGAACCCCAGTGCCCCAGTGCCCTGGAGTCAATATATTCTGTAACCCCGATAAGCGCCTCACTTGCAACTTTCTACCTGTGCCTGTCTCATCTCCTGATGTCTTCAATAAATCCTTTGTTTCTGTATCAACGTCTGAACATTTGATTTGGAGAAGTAAACTCAGAGAGAGGGGATCTCTCACAGGCGCCTTTGATGCTATTCCTAGGGAGAGACTATAAACAAAATTATCCAATTCCAGTATGGACAGGAGGCTATTGTGACTTATACAGCAATTTCATACTAACTTTACAGCTCAGTTTTGCTGTGGTGATCAAGGAGAATTAACTGAGCCCTTTGATTTGGCCAAGGGAGTTAGACAAGGTTGCCTCCTTGCTCCTCTTTTGTTTAACTTATATCTGAATGATATGGCAACAAATTTTTCAGAGTTCTGCCACCCTCCAAAGCTTGCAAATCGTAGTATCCCAATCCTACTTTATGTTGACAATGCAGTTCTTCTGTCCCACACAAGAATTGGTTTGAAAAGATCCCAAGGCTACATTGACAGTGGCAAGATTTATCTCAGTCCTTATATCCCTCAAACATTAGATTTAAAACTACGTTGCTCAAGATCAGTGGATCAAGGAGCTTCTAAGGGATAAAGGAAAGGCATATGCTGTTTCCTTTTCAAGAAAACGGGGTTTTGTTAAATGCTTAGCTTTGCACAGATTGTGTCTCTTATTATACCCCTTTTTAGAGTTGCCAGGGGGCCCCCGGTGAGGGAATGGGGGGTAGAGTTGGGAAACTCCTGTGGATTTGGGGGTGGAGCCTAGGGAGGACAGGGACCTCAGTGGGGTACAATGTCATACAGTCCACCCTCCAAAGCAGCCATTTTCTCCTGGGGGACTGATCCCTGTAGTCTGGAGATGAGATGTAATGCCAGGGGATTCCCAGGTCCCACCTGGAGGCTGGCAACCCTACCCCGTTTATACTGTATATAATATAATGTGCTAAAATATCAGTGTACTCCTATGCAGTTTTACTCCTTTCTAATTATTTCATTGATTTCATTGGGCTTAGATTGAAAGTTGGGTTGTGCATATCGATATACCCGAACCGAAAATAAACCTGAAATTATCTGTTTGGGCGATATTCAGGTTTCGGGTTGACCGAATACCAAAGTCCAAAGTCAAATAGGCAATCCTGAAAAAGCCGAATAATTATTCCGGTTTTTGGAGTTCTGCTATTTGCCTTTGCTCAGATGTATGGCTCTGTGCTTTCTCCCATTTTTCTATCTTTGACTGGTTTTGTTTAGGGCCCCATAGTTGAGGAAGGGGTCATGTAATCAGAGCCAACTTGGTCTGACCAAACTATCCAGCTAATCTGGAGGCAGAAGGGTCATTTAAAAGACGGGGCCCATCCAGAGGGATATAGCCTCCAACTAAAAAATGCCAGTTTCTTCAGCTGCTGACCACCAGACTTCTGAAGAAGATGCCTCACCTGTGTGGATGAGCAATCTTCTTCACAAGAGCTGCCTTGGCCATGACTTCACCTGGCTCCAATATCACCCCCCCACACACAAAAAATGCTCTCAAACTGAAGGTTACCCCGAGTAGAGGCTTCGTTTCCCTGCACTGTAACCATCTCTTGAAATCAGATTTTTGATGACTATAATAAAGGACTGTTTGCAGGATGTCATTTGCCACCAAAATAAATGTTTTCCATGCCTTATTTTTCTTGCATTTAAGCCATTTTCCTCAGTTTGAAAATAATTTGCATGGACATCATGCTATGTGCCTGTTGAATTTCTACCTGCTGTGCAACTATTGAAAACCCAGAAGTCCCTGTATGTAATAAATTGGGGTGGGGGGGTTGTGGTATAGTATGGCTTATAGCATGTCAGACCAGGGCCAGGTAGACCCTCATCACGCTGGCCAACTGCCAAGGCTTTATAGGCTCCCATTTATCTCCATGCCATTAAAACATTCAGTGACTCCTCTCTACACATAAGCCTCCATTTAAGGGGCAGGGCATTTTTCTTTTTTATCATGTGTGAGTGGACAAATTTTTACCAAGTTGCGTCTAGCATAATAGTTGGCAGGGCCTGGTCACCCCCCCTCCCTGCCAGTGCCCTTTCCACCTTGCCCTCTCGCAATCCCTGCCCTGACAGATGGTCGCTGCTGCTCATCTGTAATTAATTACACTCCGTTGATCCTAATAGAGCCATAATTAGCTTCTCTCCTGAGAACTTATGGCTGCAACGCAGTTGTGTCACCCCTTTCCTGTCCCCACTGGTACACTTACACAATGCTTGTTGTCTTTCAAACTATTTAGAGCTGCATTAAGGGAGGAGTGTTTGACTTATGCTGGGAAAGTCTTACTCTCATCCTGGTGCCTTGTGGAATTATGCAGAAAGTTCATTCTCTTTTGGATTCCAGACAAATATCCGATTACCCAACAGCCCAAAGGCCGGGGCATTTCAGTGGTGTCAACTCCCAGAGACGGCACTTTCCATTAGCTTTTGCCGACTGCCGTAACACAGCAAAAGAAACGAGCACATATCAACGTCCTCCTCTGCCTTTATAGTGGTGAAATCATGATGACCTTATTTACTTATTTACCTATGTACCTCACAGCCTCCCTTTCTCACTGAGGCTCCAGACAGATCCCTTGTTCCACCAGCAGAAAGACCTGATGGTCCAGGATCTTCCCCACCTGCCCCTTCCATCTGGAGTCCTTTTTGACCCTGGGAAAGTATACTGCCAGGATGAGGGTATGGTGTGTCTGTGACTGTAGTGGGGAGGGGGGAAAGGAATGAGATAATCCTTTCTGACTCTTGGGTGAGCAGGGAGCCACTCACAGAAGAGACAGGAAGGAGCAATTTCACCCCACCAACCCCACCCCGAAGCTGCCTGCCTGGAACAGCTATTAGTTCTCGGGTCCTTTGACCCTGAGAATACGCTTTCTTGGGGACAGAAAGAGATGGGGGGAGGGGAAGTGGGGAAGATTCCACAGTCCTTGTGCTCGTGAAGATCTCACCCTGCAACTAAAAACAATGGACTAAGAACAATATAGCCAACAATTCCTACATAGTAATTAGGGTTGCCAGCTCTGGCTCGAGAAATTCTTGGAGATTCAGGAATGAAGCCTGGATAAAGTAGAATGTAGGGAGGGGATATGATTTTGAGTCTACCCTCAAAAGCTGCTATTTCCTCCAGGGGATTAATTGTAATTCCAGGAGATCTCCAGTCACCACCTGGAGGTTAGCAACCCTTATAGCAACCAAAAAAGAAAATTAGACAAAGTTGCACTAAAAAACTCAGTCTACTAGAGACAGTAGTACAAGAGTTATAGAACTGGATAACAATACATACAATAGGCAGCATAAAATAGCTGGATTACAAGGTCTGAAGAAAATACAATAAACACAGCATAAAATATACTGTGAAAACTACTTTAAATTCCCCCAACATTAACTGCAACCTTTCCATGAGGGAAGGGCCAGCAAGTCCACGCTTGCCTGCCCAGTAGGGTTGCCAGGTTCCTCTTCACCATCAGCGGGAGATTTTTGGGGCGGAGCTTGATGTGGCGAGGTTTGGGGAGGGGAGGGGAGGGACTTCAATGCCATAGAGTCCAATTGCCAAAGCGGCCATTTTCTCCAGGTGAACTGATCTCTATCAGCTGGAGATCAGTTGTAATAGCAGGAGATCTCCAACTAGTACCTGGAGGTTTTAGTAATCAAATACAAACAACTAGTGCCCCAATGGGATGCTATGGAATCAAATTGCTGAGCACTTATGGCAAAAAAAGCTATTAAGCCAGTCACTGAATTATGCAATCTTTTATGTCCTTGAGTTTTTCTAAACTTGTAAGGACAATTAGCAATAAGCAGTGTATATAAAGCTAGCAGGAATGCCTTGCCACTTAACAATTATCACACTTCATCATTGTAACTTGCAGTTATTACAATACATAATTGAACATTAAAAGATGTTTAAATGTCCATTAAGGGCTTCCGGTATATGATCCCATTTTGCGGTGGCTTCTTCAGTTGTGGCGATCCTATGATGATAATTCTGACAGGAACTTTGTTCTGTGAAAATCCAACATACATCACACTGCATAGTGAAATACTCCCCATTATCTAATATATAAAGTGTAAATATTACATATAAAAAATAAAGCAATACAGTAGTATGCAAACATACCCGTTGTCTTAGGTGTATAACCTCCTATTTCAATGACGAGCTGAGTAAGGCGTCTGTTGCCAAGCAAATTCCGCCCTTGTGAAAACACCTGCTTGAGGAGGTCAGGGAAGTTCCCACATTTCTACCATTTCATAGAAAGTGTAAAACATAATTGTTCTGTATAAATGAAGCTGCCTAAATTTATAATGAGCTTACGTCATAATAATTTGAGCAACTCAATTTTTCCCAGGCAGTAAATCTCATTCAGTCAAGTTGATTCATCAGAAAGTTAAGTGTTATTTATCTTTTCTTACTGTACTTAGCTGAATCATCTCTGTTATGAATATACATGAAGCTGCCTGATTCTAAATCAGACCATCAATCCATCAGCGTCAGCACTGTCTACTCGGACTGGCAGCCGCTCTTCAGGGTCTCAGATAAAGAGCTTTCACATCACCTGGTCTTTTTTTAACCAAAGATGCCATGAATGGAACCTGGGATCTTCTGCATATAAAGCACAGAGGCTCTTTGACTGAGCCACAGCACCTCCCCAAGGGGCTTGTGTGTTTGTGTGTAAAGTGCCTTCAAGTCGCAGCCAACCTATGGCGACCTCTTATGGGGTTTTCATGGCAAGAGACTAACAGAGGTGGTTTGCCAGTGCCTTCCCCTTCCCAGCAACCCTGGTCTTCCTTGGTGGTCTCCCATCCAAATACTAACCAGGGCTGACCCTGCTTAGCTTCTGAGATCTGACGAGATCAGGCTAGCCTGGGCCATCCAGGTCAGGGCCCAAGGGGCTTAGGAAAGGATAAAGGTGCTTTTAGAATAAACACCACATCCAATACCACTGGCTTGCCAGGTCCTTCCTGGCAACCAGCAGGAGCGCGGGGGGTGGGGGTGGGGGTGGGGGAGGCAGTGAGCATCCCCAGTGCAATTACATCCCTTCTGTGTTGATGCGGAAGCACCAGATTGCGCCGGAGACATTCTAGCACTCGCCCCCAAAATTCTATGATTCCCATAGATGCTAGAGCATGCCCACCACAATCTGGCACTTCTGCATCAACACAGAAGTGATGTAATTGCACCAGGGATGCCCATCGCCACCCTTCCCCCACCCCCACCCCCGTCTTCTGGTCCTGCTTCCACCTGCCAACCAGTTGAGGGTCGAAGGGCAGCCCAGTGAATTGGCGGGCAACCAGGAAGTTGGGGACCCTAAATGCCACATTTTATGAACTAGTCTGCTCAGACCACATAAAGGAATATCAGAAAGATCTAAACAAGATTATGAAGGGCGTATGTGTTTAAAGTGCCGTCAAGTCACAGCTGACTTATGGCGACCCCATAGGGTTTTCAGGGCAAGAGTCTTTTGCAGGTGGTTTGCTATAGCTTGCCTGTGTATGGGCTGAAAGAGTTTGGAGAGAACTGTTACTGGCCCAAGGTCACTTAGAGGGCTTCATGTGGAGGAGTGGGGAATCGAACCCAGTTCTCTGCTGTTCTTAACCACTACACCACTCTGGCTCTCATGGAGGACCTACTGACTCACAAAGAAGAACAAATTGATATGGGTAAGCAGAAGGAACCTCAATGTCCAGCTCACCAGGTTGGAGGCAAGTCCCAGGCCACAACAGATCTCCCCAAGGTTCCGTAGCACAGTCCAGAATCACAGTACAAAAGTAGTCCAAGATCAAGTTGTTAGGTTACAAGTGCTTAAGCAAGGCGGGCAGCCACCCAGACTGCAGATACCTTAATCCCACATGTGAGAGTTCCCAACTCCCTGGGCTAACTTCGCAAAATCACTGCTCAGGCTTAAAAGCAGAAACAATAGATTTATTGAAGGCTTCAGACAGATGAGACAGACACGGATTCAAAGTTGCAAGTGAATTGACATAGCCGGGTTACAAAATATATCTATTCCAGGGCACTGGGGTTCACACTGATGTTATGGGAAGTTACAAGATAGATTGGTGCAATACAAAACATCAAACGGGTCCCAGCGAGGCTGTTAGGGCTATCAGATCTTCAAGGCCGGACTCGGCCTGAGGGAGTGCTCGCAGGAAGCGCGGCAGGGGAGGGCACCTGGGAAGGACAGCAGAGGCGCCGGGTTGCGGGGAGGTGTGAACTGCTTTTATGAGTTCAAAGAGATAGGCAAAGAACAAAGTGGGGAAGGGAAACAAAGAATACCAGACCCTCACATTCTGCCCCCCTTAAGGCCCCCCTCCCGCAAGGTCAGGAGGACGGGGCTTATCAGGGTAGGCGGTGTGGAAATCTTGTACCAGGCGGGGGGCCGCCATGTGTGGGGCTGCCACCCATTCATCGTGTGCAGGTCCCAGATGTTTCCATCGGACAAAATAGAACAATTTCCCCTTTTTCCATTTGGAATCCAACACTTTAGACACTTCCAGATGGGTGTCCCCTCCCACCACCGTAGGAACCTCAGGTTTCGGAGGGGGGTGGAACTGGGGGGCAGCGACGTACGGTTTGAGGAGACTTATATGAAAGACGGGATGGACGCCCCTAAGGGTCTTTGGGAGTTCGAGTTCCACAGTGACTTCATTGATCACCCGGGTAATGGGAAAAGGGCCTACATATCGATCGTTGAGTTTTTTGCAGGGTCGGAGGGAGCGCAGGTTCTTAGTGGAGAGATAGACCTGCCCCCCCACCTTGAGTTCCCAGCCCGGGGATCGATGTTTGTCGGCTTGTTCCTTGTACTTGTTTTTGGCACGTTCGAGATTTTTGAGCAACCAGGGCCAGGTAGACTGGACTACTTGTGCCCATTCCTGGACCTCAGGGACAGTTTCGAGCTCCGGGGTGACGGGAGCGGAACCAAAAGGACCAAATTCAGTTCCGTACACTACGCGGAAAGGACTGAAACCTGTGGAGGAGTGGGGGGCATTGTTATAGGCGTATTCAGCAAACGGCAGCAGATCCACCCAATCGTCTTGGTGGTAATTGACATAACAACGGAGGTAACATTCGACCACTGCATTTACCCGTTCCGTCTGACCATCGGTCTGGGGGTGGTAAGCTGAGGAGAGACCCTGTTCTTCCACCCCCAACAATTTTAGGAAGGCTCGCCAGAATTTGGCGACAAACTGGACCCCCCTGTCGGAGAGGACCTTCCTAGGGACCGAGTGTAGTCTGAGGACATGAGTGACAAACAACTTGGCCAATCCCTGGGCCGAGGGGAGTCCGGCGCAGGGAACGAAGTGGACCTGTTTGGAGAAAAGGTCCGTGATCACCCATAGAACCGTTTTACCCCGGCTGGGAGGTAGGTCGGTGATAAAGTCCATGGCGATCACCTCCCAGGGTCGGGTGGGGCTCTCCAGGGGCTTTAACAGTCCAGGGGGTTTTCCCATTCTTTTCTTGGCCGTAGCGCAGATGGGGCAGCCGCGCACGTACAATTCTACATCGGCTCTCATACCTGGCCACCAAAATTGTCTTCTCACCAGGTGCAGTGTTTTGACAAAACCAAAATGACCTGCCAGTTTGGCCCCGTGGACCAGTCCCAGAACTTCCTTGCGGAGAGAAGTTGGGACATAGAGTTTTCCCCCCTGTACCCACCAGGAGTCCCTTTGCTCCATGCCCGTAGGGAGAATCTGCTGCTCCATCTCCTGCCGGGATGCGTCCCGGAGCCTTTGCTGAAAGGCCTCCGGGATACCCTTGAGCATGGGATTCTCTGGTAGACGGGCTTGCGACCGGGTAGTGACAGCGAGTCCCGGGATTTCCCCTCGTTGTTCTAGGGTGAAAAGGGAGTCCACGGGGCGGTCAAAATCATTGCGGTACTGGGGAAGTCGGGACAGGGCATCCGCCAGGGCATTTTCCTTTCCGGGGACATGCTTGAGGGTGAAGCGGAATTTGGCGAAAAACTGGGCCCACCGAATTTGTTTGGCGTTGAGTTTCCTAGCCCCTTTGAGGGCCTCTAAATTCTTGTGATCGGTACACACCTCAAACGGACATTCGGCCCCCTCCAAGAAATGCCTCCAGATGGTGAGGGCATGTTTTACCGCTGCCGCCTCCTTCTCCCAAATAGCCCAATGCGGCGGCCGGGGTGCAAAGCACTCGGTCCTTGTCGTGCGCCCCGCAAGGGTCCTCCGGGAACATGAGGGTTCGCTTGACCCAGTCGATTGAGGGATTATGCCCCTGTAACCAATTCATTCCCAAAACTATGGGGGCAACTATGGGGGCAATGGTAAAATATAAGCGTTCCCAACGTTCTCCCACAGCCATAATCACCACAGCGGTACGGTGAGTAACAGGTCCCTTCTTAAAGTCGCTACCGTCCATTTGGGAAAAGCGGAGGGGACCTGGGAGTGGTTTGCGCCGGACGCCAAGCTTTTTGGCGGCTTCCTCGCTAATCAAAGTGCGGGCGCACCCGGAGTCTACCAAGGCGGGAAATTCTAAAACTGGACCCCCCTTGGGCAGCGAGAGGTGTGCCCGAATATACACATTGTCCTCTTGGGCGCTTACCATCGGTGGAGCTCCTTGCACAACAACGGGAGCGGTCTGCTGAGGAGCCCCCCTTACAGCAGACCGACGGCGTTTTTTGCCGGCATCTCCCACTCTTCCTCCTCACTGGATGAAGGAGACGTGGTAGTTGTAATCCGTGACTCGGCCGAGTCAAAGGCTGCATTTGTAATCCGGGATCCCGATGGACCAGTGGAGGTGGAGGCTTCCTCTTGGGCACTCGCGTGCAGTGCGGTGGGTGCGCTCCGGCGTCCAGGAGCGCCGCTGCGGCGTCGAGGTTGGCCCTCCGCCGGGGTTTTCTCCGGTTCGGCCGGGGCTGGACGAGGGGTAGCTGGGTGTCCGGAACGGGACGGGCACTGCGAGGCGAAATGGCCCTTGCCACCGCACACCAAACACACCCCGGTTTCAAAGCGCTTGCGGCGTTCGGCCGTTGAGGGGCCCCCCGGGGTTCGGGAATCCTTGATACCGCCTAGCCGGTCCCCCTTCGGCTTAGAGTCGCGACCGGTACGCTGTCTGGACAGAGCCAGGAGCTGCTTCCGATTTTCGATGTCGGCGGCGTGGCGCACCCAGCCCTCGACGTCCGGGGGGTTGCCTTGCATGAAGGCCCAATGTTGCAGATCCGGGTTCAGTCCCTCTCTGAAGCACTGCACCCGGGTAGCCTCGCTCCAGTCAAGAATTCTGCTCGACAGAGACTGGAATTCACTCGCATACTGCGCCACCGACTTAGTCCCTTGGCGCAGTTGCATCAGAGTGGCCTTAGCCCGCTCCCCCAGGTTCGGGTCCTCGAATCTGTTGCGGAGAGCGACCATAAACTCATCCAGATTCCGCAGCACAGGGGAGCGGAGTTCGTACTGTAACACCATCCAAGCGGCTGCTTCGCCTTGGAGAAGGGAGGCCACATACTGGACCTGGGACTCTTCCGAGGTGAAGGTCCGGGCCTGTTCCCTCATAAAAATATCCACTTGGACAATAAAGAAGGTTAACTGATCCCCCGACCCATCGTACGTGATCTTCAGGTCACGGCGGGCCGGAGCGCTGGGAGGAGCGGGAGGAGTCGCCGGCGTTCCATCCGGAGGGTTGCCAGGGGGAGGCTGTACCTTCAGCGCGTCCATGGCGGCTGCCATCTCACCCATCACGGTTTGCATGGCATCCATCCGCTCCAGCATGGCTTGGCGTTCCTCCTGCCAGAGCCTCCGCTCCTCGTCCATCAGGACCTCTCTACGCGCGGGGTCGTCCACGAGCCCCGTACCGGACAACCCCAGACGGCGATGCTTCGCCTCGGTCCGGGAAAGCGACCAGCCCTTCGGAGAGTCCAGCCAGGAGTTAAAGGTGTTCTTGGGCTTCGTACCCAAGCCCGGTCCCGGGTGTGGGGCACCGGGCACCTTCCGCCTGACATCCTCCTCCTTTGGGTCCGGTTTCTCCGGGACCTCGGGTTTCTCCGGAGAACCCGGGGGAGAAGAGGGATCCCCGTCGCCTGGCATTACAGTCCCTTAAGGTACAGCTGCAGAGCGACAAGGCAGGGACTTGCAACTTAATGTGAGAGTTCCCAACTCCCTGGGCTAACTTCGCAAAATCACTGCTCAGGCTTAAAAGCAGAAACAATAGATTTATTGAAGGCTTCAGACAGATGAGACAGACACGGATTCAAAGTTGCAAGTGAATTGACATAGCCGGGTTACAAAATATATCTATTCCAGGGCACTGGGGTTCACACTGATGTTATGGGAAGTTACAAGATAGATTGGTGCAATACAAAACATCAAACGGGTCCCAGCGAGGCTGTTAGGGCTATCAGATCTTCAAGGCCGGACTCGGCCTGAGGGAGTGCTCGCAGGAAGCGCGGCAGGGGAGGGCACCTGGGAAGGACAGCAGAGGCGCCGGGTTGCGGGGAGGTGTGAACTGCTTTTACGAGTTCAAAGAGATAGGCAAAGAACAAAGTGGGGAAGGGAAACAAAGAATACCAGACCCTCACACCACACTGGCTTCAGCCTTTCTTCAGCCTTATATAGGGAGTTTCCTAGAGGTGTTGTTGGGTTCCACATGTTAGGCTTCTCCTCAGAAGCCTAGTCAGCCTCCCTATTCATGAGAAGTACTGGGGCCCAGATCCTGTGGTGACTAACCTGTCTCTCCTAGCATTTCTGTAGCAGAGGGGAGGCTTCCGGCCACCGTGCCTCAGCCCTTGTCTCCTTTGCTTGTGGGGGGCTTCGGGGGGCTGTGTTGGGCCCGGCCATGGGCTAGAGCCTCCAGGCAGGAGGGCCCTGTTGGCTCAGGGAGCGATGCTGGTGCTGGCTCAAGGTCCCTTTGGGGAGGCATTGAAAAGTCCCTCAATGGGAGGGTCTGCCAAGGAGGGGCTTGGGGCATGTTGTCCTCCTCCGAGGACTCCTCTTCCCGTGCTAACCCAGGGTGATCCATGACACTTGAGCAAGGACGTTCTGTCTGATACCCAAGATATACAACCTGGAAACCTGAGATACCCCCATTGTCTCAGGTACTGGTACTGTTACTGGGGGGGGGGGTTTCTGGTTATATGGACTTCCTCCTCAAACCTTATTCCATCACCATCCCAAGTCACTTATGGGACACAGCTGGCTTCCTGAGATAAATGCAGTCCATGCCGCTCTCTAGATGCATAGGATCGGCTGATCCCATTCATCCCAATAGGGAAAAGGGGGGACCCATATCTCTGGACCCCCTGATCCCATCTTTACAAAACTTGGGAGTTCTTGCAAGAAGCCTCATCTGAAGCTACGCTGAAAGTTTGGGGGCTGCACCCCCAAAAATGCCCCCCCCGGAGCCGCGGGAAAGCGCCAATGTGCTTTAAGTGGCTTTATTTTTGTCACTGAGGGCGATTTTTTTGGGGGGGCAACCTCTTCTGGGCCCCATATCTCGGGACCCCCTGACCCAATCTTTACAAAACTTGGGGGTTCTTGCAAGAAGAGTCCCCTCAAGCTACCCTGAAAGTTTGAGACCTCTGCCCCAAAAAAATGCCCCCCCAGAGCCGCAGAAAGGCATGAGTGCATTTTTAATGACTTTATTCGGCCAAATTTCCCCCCGAACTCGAACTAGGCGCCAAATTCCACGGATCCGAATCGGGGGAGTTCGGACTTCAGCATATCCCGAATTGAGACGGGCCGAATTCTGCTGAATCCGAACTATACCGAATTTTTTTTTTCAACAGCCCTAGCATACAGTGATGTTCTGTCGGATATATACTGTACTCATCAGAGTCTGAAAGCAGGAATATAACTTTCTCCTTCTCATAACAGAAATTTATGCCAGATAATATCCCAGCGAGAAACTTACCGTGCATTCCTGAGCCTGGGGGCTGAATCCCGTTAGGAGGTGGTGTGACCCCGGTGCCAGCGTGAGTGCATCTAATCACGGCACAAGACACACGCTGGCGGCGAGGACAATTCCGTCAGCCCAGTTAGGAGGTGGTGTGACCCCGGTGCCAGCGTGAGTGCATCTAATCACGGCACAAGACACACACTGGCGGCGAGGACAATTCCGTCAGCCCAGTTAGGAGGTGGTGTGACCCTGGTGCCAGCGTGAGTGCATCTAATCACGGCACAAGACACACGCTGGCGGCGAGGACAATTCCGTCAGCCCCTGAGCACCGCTCCTCCACCGGCACAGTTTCCCCATGGCACAGATCACAGAAGAGACTTGCAGCGCTGGTGTGGACCAGCATTCCCGGGGCAGGCCAGGAGGAGGAGCCGCTTTCGCCCCGTAACGCCGGCACCAAGAATAGTGTTGCTGCACCCACTTTTTAGCAGGTGCAGCCTTGATGTTCTCTATGGGGCAAAAAGGCCCTGTTTAACAAGACAAAACAAAAAATGCTGTGAAAAGGCTTTTTTTTTTGTTTCTCAGCGTAGGTGGAACTGCTTAGGAGGTGCTTGACTGTGCCTTCTCCCCACCGTTCCCCTACGCCGATTCTCAGAAATGCACGGCTCGTCCGAGGCTGTACATAAAGTGGGCAATAAAGTATGTAATGGGGTAAATCCTCCCACACTTTCATGTCACAGATACATATGTGTTGTACCAGCTGGCCAAAACAGCCATTGGCATTGCTTCAAAGTATGAAGATGTAAAAGTTGCTCTGAAGTTATGGCTAGAAATCTTAACTAAATATCGGGGTCTAAAGTGGTCATTTTAAAATGATTTAAACCAGGGTGCCAACTGTGATTTCAGAATTAATGTTCTATCCATCAAAGCATCGCACTTGTATACCCAGTCTCTAAGTTGCGAGTTATCTACTGAAGAATTTAGAATGTCGTCGGGGATGGAATATCGTGATAGTAAGCTATTGAGAAAGTCCCCAGAAAGCATAGAATCAAGTGATAGTTTAGTAAACTAATTTGATTTATCTGTTCTGGGTTTTTTCCAGTAATTTTAAGACAGCATGTGAGCACTTGTCCCATGGCAGTCCCACAAACAGCATCCAGACACAAAGAGTCCAAAAGAGAGCTGATTTAATGGAAAACACACAGGTATGCAGAGCTTACAGGTACATTGGCATGAATGGCAATTGGGAGTATGGGGTAGGTCTATAAGGGAACGTAGGGAATGTATTAGTCACAACAGATCAAGGCGGCCCCCCTTCTACTGAGGAGTCGTTCCCACGGCAGATAGTACTGGAACAGGAATTCAGCAGTTAGCAGTTTGGCCTTGAGAGGCACCTGGTAGAATCGAAACTAAGGGGTATTCTTCACGGAGATTTGCTGCTGTTTCGACGCTGATTTGCGTCGGAGTCAAATTTTGATTATTCACTGCAGATCCGTGTCCCCCCCCCCCTTGAGAAAAATAAGCCGGGTTAAAAGAGAGGCAATCCAAACCACTTTTGAGACGATCTTTCCTGTGGATGGGTGTTTTGTTGCACGGATGCCCATGAAAAAATGTTTGCTTTGCTCCCCGGGACGTCTCCTTTCTCCTCCCCCAAGAATGGTGATTGGCTGGGGGAGTTTTGCGCTCGGACAAGAATACCGCCCCTTTGGCTGGCTGCCTGCCTGCCTAGAATCTTGGCACGTCTCTCCCTCCGTCCCCGCATGCCTTCCCCGCCCCTCGCCCGCGATGGGCCTTGGAGCTGGGCCCACACCTCCAAGCCCAGGGGGACGTCGGACGGATGGCTCCAGGGGGAGAGTGGCGGGGCCACGCCATGTGCTCCTCGTGCGCTGGGGGGGGTGGCAGCTCAGTCTAGGGCAGCTGGACCCGTGGGGGGGATGTTCAAGGGAAGGGGCTGTTGGCCCCTCTGCCCCAGAGGGGAGGGGGGATTTTTGAGAAATCGGATGGGAAAAATGTGCATCCTGAGAGCGGAAAACCCAAGGCGGAACTCCCTCCCATCACTCTTCTGAAGAGGGGCGGCCAGCCTGCTCTTATCTCCCTCCTCTCTCTCGATGCACCGTGGCCGGATCATGGCCGGCGCGCAATCCAGGGGACTTCTTTCCTCTCCCCCTCCCATGCACACTGGATGGATCGGGGCTGGTGCGCAAGCTAGGAGCCCTCCTGTCTCTCACGATGCAATGTGGCCGGATCATGGCCAGCGCGCAATCCGGCAGCCTTCTTTCCTCTCCGCCCCCCATGCACACTGGCTGGATTGGAGCTGGTGCGCAAGCTAGGAGCCCTCCTGTCTCTCACGATGCAATGTGGCCGGATCATGGCCAGCGCGCAATCCAGGGGCCTTCTTTCGTCTCCCACCCCCCGCCATGCACACTGGCTGGCGCGCAAGCTAGGAGCCCTCCTGTCTCTCATGATGCAATGTGGCCGAATCATGGCCGGTGTGCAAGCCAGGGGCCTTCTTTCCTCTCCTCCCCCCGCCATTCCCACTTTCAGCTAAACACTTCTCTGGGCACATGGATGCAATTCCTGCCCCCCCCCCCCAATCCTGTCTTTCATTAAAGGGCAATGGGTTCCACACCTATAGAAAATAGAGGGAAGCTTTGAGGAAAGCGCTGCCTTGCCCCCCCCCCCCAGTTTGGAATCTGACTGTTCCAAAAGCAGAACAGAGCGAGGGTGGAAGAAAAATGGAGGAGACCAGAGGGACTGGGGGTTGTTTTTTGAGCTGGGGCTGGTGAACTGCACGAGGTAATCTGCTGGGCGGAGTTGGGGCGGAGTTGGGGGCAGGAATAAAAAATGAGCTTGTTGGAAGGGGGACAGACCTGCAAGAGGGACAGACCAAACCGTTGTCAAATACAGCGTGCTTTGTTGCCATGAAAAACCAAAACTATAGATAATTGACGGGGATAAATCGCCGCCATGAAAAAAACATTTAAATCGTGTTTTTTTTTTAGTCCGTGGCAAAACAGAAGCAAAATCTACCGTGAAAAATGCCCCTAGCAGTCTGAGTCTGACAGGCTGCTTAGAGCTGTGGAAAGCAGGCCTGACACAGCAAGATGGACACAGGCCCTGAGAGAAGGTGAGCCAGTTCCAGCTCTCAAGAGGGCAGCCTTAGCAAGGACCAGGCTGCACCTCAGAAATAAATTATGGATAATTTCCGTGCTGGATATATTGTCCTCTTTCCGTCCCCATACTTCGACTCCATAAAGGAGATGAGAGATGACCTTACTTTTAAATAATTTTAGGACCAGGTCTATAAGGAAGCCTCCCTTTGTATAGTAGAATCTAAGTATGGACCCCACGAATCCTTGTCGCAGAGGACCTTGTAGCTGCCAAATGGAGATTCCAATTTAGAGTCTCTCTAAATGTAAGTCCAAGGTATTTAAAGGATCAACACTGCTTAATTGGATTTCCGAGTATACGCCACAAAGATGTTTTGCCCTTTTTCTAAAAACCAACACTTTTGTTGTGCGTGTGTGTGCATGTGTGTAAGAGAGAACTAAAATGGTGGGATGTGTTTGTATCCCACCTTTTCTCCAAGGAAATCCAGGTGATATACATGGTTCTCTCCTTCTGCTTACATCCACACAACAGCCCTGTGAGGCATGTTATGCTGACAGAGCACCCAGGAAGCTTCAAAGTTGGGTAGGGATTTCAGCTTGGCCGTCCCAAGAACCACCACACCAAACTGCAAATGCAGGTGGGGAGGGCCAGCATAACAAGCACAGAACACCCTTACCCGAGCAGCAGCCCTGCGGCACTTAGCACAGTGACTTCCTTCTAGGACCTGCCGAGAATGAAAGTGAAAGTGGGCTGGCCATTGGGCTTCCCAAATCCTCCGCTGCCCCAAATCTCCAGAAATTTCCCAACCCAGAGTTGGCGACTTTACCCTGTTTTGCTTGTGACCTTTGATTAGGCAAATGGGCTCTGGTGATGAGGGTGAATGGACCCAAAGTTTTCTGCTGGGAGACAGCTCACCAATCACCACCTAGGTTGCAAAATATTGTGCAGTAGCAATGAAGCTACGTCGCCTTAATGTGCTTCCTTAATCTGTGGAAACGTAAAATTGGGTGATTCCTAATTTTGTTGGCCTTGGTTGTAAACATCTACTCTGTATGGTCAGTTTCTGTTTTACCTGTTTTATCTGGCATACTAGCCGCAAATAAAATGTATTTATTTATAAAAAACCTTTGAAACTGAATGAGGGTTTTTTGTCAAACTCAACCCCCAAAATAAAATGCATTTCTCCATAGTATAGAACTGGGGGCCCTACAAGAACATGAGGCCACCGAGGAGTGACCCTGTTGATGACCCCAGCAAGCCCATCATGCCACATGGGCACAGGGGCCTCCACAGAGGCACCAGGGAAGAGGCAAGAAGCTCCTGTTGTGGTGGTCTTAACAATATACAGGATTTAAAAATATATATATAATTGCAAACAGCAATATTATAGTTGAACTAAGCCGGGAGATGTGGCATCCAGGAGAGAAGATTGTTTATAGTTTATGAAGCCTGAGAGGCTAGATAAGTAAGTTAACGGATAATAACTCCAACTTAAGCTTAGTTTCAGTTGATGTTGTGTTCTGGGGTGTGAAGCCAGCTTGAGAGAAGTTTGTTTCTCTTTGAGAGTGCAGGAAAAAAACCTGCATGAATGAGGACCTTTTTACAATCTTGTCAGGTGGGGGGTGGGGGCAATTCTCAGTCTTTCATTATTTAAGCATCTTTCCTAACTTTTTAAGCATATTGTACAGTGCCAGTTAATACACAGCAGTTAAGATGGTTTATTATTTGTGGTTAGCATGTAATGTTAGTTCATCAAACCTAACATTGTGACTTTGAAGAAAGAACTTTAGACTTTGAGAAATGTCTTGAGAACGCATATTTTAAAATCTTTTTTCTATGTCATCTGTTCATCAGACAAGGGTTACAAAGGATGGAAAGATTATGAATGAATGCTTATTGGGAAGAAATTTGTTCTCATACATATATTTCATGTCTTTGATGCTTGGGAATGGTTTACAGCGCATTCTTGAGCCTCCAGGGCGAAAGCCCTTAGGAGGCCAGGAAGGCACTGCACCGGCGTCTGGGCCCCCCACACTGGCATTCGGGCAGCCAATGCCGGTTGCGGGCCCGGGACACTGATGGAGCCTTGCGCAGGCATCCCAGGAGGCGTTCCCAGGGCTTTACAGCAACAGCCTGGGGGCAGGGCCGCCTTTAGCCGGCCTCCAAAGCTGTTTTGGCCCGGGGAACGCCCCTTTTTATTTTTTATGGCATATCTTTTAGGTGGTGAATCTCCCGTGCAATCCTATGAGGGTTGCATGGATTTTTTGAGCTGGGAGGAGATTTCAGCAGGGACGAAACCTCCTTTGGAGGCAGCGCAACCACATGTGAGACTTCTCGTTGTCCCGACAATAGTTCAATAATTCCAGGCACTCAGCAGTTATTCAGCAGTAACGAGTGGTTTATTGTAATTCCAAGGAGCATTCCGCTCAGGAAAGCACTGTCAATGTTCTCATAACAGTTAGACTCTCAAAAGGTATAAAAAGGGACGTGAAACTGAAAGAGTTTGGAGGCTCTTTACCAGACATGCTGTCTGTTAGAGGGTTTCCGATATGGTATGGTCATCCTATGGCATTCCTGTATTCTGTGATGGGATATGTAAATTCTTATATGAATCTTTAAACATTGAAGTCAGATCTGTTAGAATTTTTCATGTAACCTAGCTTTTTTTATATATCTTTCATTGTTCACATTCTACACTTAGTTACAATTTTAAACATATTATTTTGAAGCTTTAGCAATAAAAAGAACTTAACAAGTTCAAACGGGTTGTGTCATTACCTGGGGTGGATACATTAAGCAAGATAACATATCTCTTAGTGAGATATAATTTCTATAAACATAACCACTAATCATGGTAATTGATCAGCTTCACTGTGCCTTCAGAAGATGGTGATCTGGCCATGACAAGGGCCAAACATCCAGCCCCCTAGTTAAATCAGCAGCAAGTTGCCCAGCACAGAAAGGAAGGTTCTGGGCATATCCTTTTCCATGTGTTGAGCCCATCACAACCTGAGACAGGCCCAGGACAAGTCTGCCTTGGAGTGTACATAGCATTACCCAAAGACAACAGTCCTTGGAGTCCTCCACAATAAATCTCAGACTAACCTACATTAGCTAGGGACTCCTCTGGCTATCTTGGCAGATGGTGAGCCAGCAGGACCTCTAACTTGTCCCTGGTGTTGCAAGGACCATACAATCAAAGCTGCCCTCTGCCTGTACTGGGTATCTACTGGGTGTCTTCTGGTGGAGAAAGACCCAAGGAAAAGAATCACTGCCCACCCCAAATTGCCCACCCCCTGCCTTTCCCTCCTCCAAAACCTCTGCCTGAGAGAGAGAGAGAGAGAGAGAGAGAGAGAGAGAGAGAGAGACTGCCTGTGCACTTCTCTTTCCCACCTGCCTGAGAAATGCTATGAATGCCTCTCATGGGCAAAAGGTGAAGATCGCATCCCATCAGTTTTGCCAAAACCCCCCCCCCTGCTTTTTGCTAGGTCCCAGTGCTCCTCTGAAATAAGTATGCTGCAATAACACCTTGACTTACTTGCCTGAAACCTTTGGTTCAATCCAATTCTCTCATGTCTCAGATATCCCCATGAAGAAACAAAAAGACCCCAGCTTTGTAGAGGTCCAAAAACATGGATTTACTTGCTCCTTTTATTCATTTCCAGTTTACATCCCACCTCAAGTCAACGCTTCAGAGTGGGTAATGATATAATAACATCCAGGCCAAACTACAGTAATGGCACAGTCCTATTGTCCAATTACGCTAGCCAGATAGGGACAGGATAGCAGCTAAAGCGCTTATATCATTGCCAATCAAACTGTAAAATGTCATAGGGAACTTAACAACACTGCAGCTTCAAGCCCAGTCACCTCAGCAACATTTAGGATGAGATTTGTACCAGGAGAAGCAGCCCGTTGTCTCCAGGTCCCCCAGCACCAAAAAGGGTACGGAGGGAGATTCCTGGCAGTGCAAAGTCCCTCTACATGTTGAGGAACGAGGCTAATGGGTCTCTGGCAGTGGAGGGAACAGAAGATGGGGCAATAAGCAGCGGCCACAGCCAGTCATGTATGGCTAAATGCATCACCCGGTGGGGGGGGGGGGGAGAGAACAACCACATGTAAAAGGGGAGGCTTGACGTGGGCAGGCAACTGACTGAGGCCATTATACCGCTGTCCTTCGGTTATACATCTCCCCAGCTCTGCTTTTTAGGAGGCTGAACCCAGAGCCGCCATGTGCTAGGCTGGTGCAGTCCCACAGAATGCCTCTCAGATCAAGCTGTTTGGGATTCTCCTATGCATGGCACTGGGGGTGCGTGTGAAAAGAAAAACATAACTCCATCTCCTGGCAAGAGACAAAGAAGTCCCTATAATGAGCTGTGTGTAATTCTTTATAATAATATAATACTCTGGACTCAGTAGATTCTTTTCCGCCTGCTGCTTTCCCAAAGAAAATGTTGCCTATCTTCCTAACTCAACTGAATAATGCAGCCCTTGGATGGCTGTTCTTCATGCAATAAATGTTTATCTGGCACTAATTTATTACAGCAATCCTGATAATGTTTGTTCTGTTGCAGAGAGTGGAAATCTCATTTCCACAATACTCCAAAGGATACATTTTGGGGCTAGGAAAAGGCAATTTCTCTCATTAAAAATAATAATATATGGGTGGTCTCAGAGTAGCAGGGCTGGGTCAAAGTGATGGTTCTGCAGCATCCTGTTGCATACATTGGCCTCCCCCAGCCAGTCCACCCAGCGCTGCTTTATTGCCTCTGACAGCAGAGGGGACATTTGGTCATCAGGACTAGTCGCCATTGATGAACCTCGCCTCCTCCATCCGTGTCTACTTTAGCAGCTATCATCATCCTGTAGAAGTAAATTCTGTCCATATCCAACCATTGTCAGATTTGGCCCAAGGTACTCTGGTGCCTGAGGTAAAAATTCAAATGGCACCCCCTACCCAAGCACACCCATTCACACGTATTGACATGTCAGCTGTGTTGCAGCAAGACCACAAGATGGCAGCACATGAAGGACTTATAGATGTGTTGTGGCTTTCATAGGCTTGAGAACATTCTGTAAAAAACCTTGTTGACTGAGAATTTACTTCACGCGTGTGACAAAGTGGGCTCAAGCTCACCAAAGCATATGATACAATAAACTGTTTGATTTTGAAGGTGCCACGGGACGCTCCAAAATGAAAACCCTCTTTCCCATACCTCTACTGTTCAGTCATGTTTGCACAGGAGAGCTGCCCTGTGAATTGTCACGGTCAGGGAGGCTCCATGGTCAGATCGTCTTCCACTCTTCCATCCTTAACGGTACCCAAATCAGGCAGCCATCTTCCTTCTGCCCAGCCACATTGCCAAGGTAACTGCTTTCACATAGGCAAAGATACCTGAAGCCCACCAGAGAAGGAGGACTGATGACCATCGGTTCCTCATGAAATTTGATGGTGAAGCCATTTGAGTGTGTCAGTGAAGCTGAAAGCAATACCATCAGGTGTTTAGACTCTGTCAAGAGCTTAAACTTTCTAGCAGAGTCACACAAGATGGAATGGTCACAGCTGAGACACCAGACGAAGATGCATCCACCCACTTCAGGAATCACATCAGCAGAAAAGAACAGACAGATCCAGTACTGATGGGGGTGGAGGAATCCTTGAAGGCCAGCTACTGGGCAGCAGCGGTAGTGGAAGGTGACACTGGCGGAGGATCTCTTATAGACTAATCATGCAATCCTGAAGGGCCCCCCGAAGCACCATAGGAGCTGGTGTGACCCCGCACTGGCGTCAGTGCCACTTTGCGCTATGGTAAGTGACATGGACGCCATCCTGGGGGGCACTTACGCCAGTGCTGGGGGGCAACACAGCAATGTGGGCCTCAGCTGCCAGTGAAGCCGCGCAGGCAGCAAAATCCCAGAAGTGAGTGCCTGTACCGGTGTTGGGGAGGGGCATGCATTTCTGAGGCGTTCTCAGGGGTGGAGTTGACATTTGTCAGCTCCCAAACCCCTTCTGGTCCGGGAATACCCTTTATGCTGCATGGTTGCTACGCCAGCAAAATAGCTGGCATAGCCCCGTGTGATTCCATGGAGGAGTTTCATGGGTTTCTATTTCTCAATACATTTATTTAGTGTATTTTCCAGCCAGGAAGCCTCTGTGGAGGCGGCCGTCAACTAACTACCCTCCCTTCAGGAATGGGCTGCAAACCAGTGACACTCCAGCTAACCTTGGTTAGTACTGCGCAGAAGAAGGCTGTGGTAAACCACTTCTGATCATCTCTTACCTTGAAAACCCTATGATGAAACAATCCAAAACAAAGAAAGATATAGTGTTGGAAGACAGGACGCCCAAATTGGGCAGCACTCAATGAGCTACTGGGGAAGATCAGAAGACAATTATGAATAGCATTGTTCTTAATAATGCAACAGAATTAAAGCTGTAAGGACTTCAGTTGCTGTGGAGAACAGATGCAAAAGGAAAGTCCAAAGCTGTATGACACATATAGCAGGCATGTGAGAATCAAGGTAAGCTCAAAATTGCAAAACAAGAAATGGAACATTTAAACATTGTAATCCTGGGTGTAAGTGAACTAAAGTGGACTGGATAAGGGCATTTTCAGTCAGAAAATTGTTTTACTCTGGAAATGATAAAATCAGAAGATTTTGTCTCTAATAATGAGGTGAGATATAGCACAAACAATCAGGGGCTACAATGCAAAGTAATATCAATCAGACTTCATGAAAAACCTATAAACTTAACCATGAGTTTCCCTCCCTACCTCAGATGCTGAAGAGGAAGAAATTGAACTGGGAAACGTTTTTGAACAAATCATCAAACAGTCAATCCTTGAACATTTAGAAAGGATGGATCTAATTACTAAGAGCCAACATGGGTTTCTCAAGAACAAGTCATGTCAGACTAATTTTATCTCCTTTTTTTTTTTTTTTTTTTTGGAGAAAGTTACTACCTTGCTGGATCAGGGGAATGCTGTAGACATAGGTTCTTGTGGGTTATCCGGGCTGTGTAACCGTGGTCTTGGTATTTTCTTTCCTGATGTTTCGCCAGCAGCTGTGGCAGGCATCTTCAGAGGAGTAACACTGAAGGACAGTGTCTCTCAGTGTCCAGTGTGTAGGAAGAGTAATATATAGTCAGAAAGGGGTTGGGTTTGAGCTGAGTACTGTCCTGCAAAAGTAATGTGCTAATCATTGTCCTGTAAGTATCAAGATAATGTGCTAATGAGGGTGTGGTATGTTAATATGGAACCATTGTATCCTGAAGTGATCTGTTAATGTGTGAAATCCAAAGCTAATCTGCATGGCTATTGTTGACTGTAGTCTTTGTTAGTCTGGAGGTTTTCAGGACAGGAAGCCAATTCTTAAACTCTCTTCTTTTCTGTTAAAGTTGTGCTGATGTTTATGAATTTCAATGGCTTCTCTGTGCAATCTGACAAAATAGTTGGTAGAATTGTCCAGTCTTTCAGTGTCTTGGAATAAGACCCTGTGTCCTGTTTGTGTCAGTCCATGTTCAGCCACTGCTGATTTCTTAGGTTGGCCAAGTCTGCAGTATCTTTCATGTTCTTTTATCCTTGTTTGTATGCTGTGTTTTGTTGTCCCGATGTAAACTTGTCCAGAGCTGCAAGGTATACGATATACTCCTGCAGAGGTGAGGGGGTCTCTTTTGCTGATCGTAGCATCTGTTGTATTTTCTTGGTGGGTTTAAACACTGTTTGTAGGTTATGTTTTTTCAAAAGTTTCTCCATCCTAGAAGTTACTCCTTTAATAAATGGCAAGAATACCTTTCCTATGGGAGACTGTTTTTTCCTGAGTTTTCTGATTTTTGTTTGGTTTAATGGCCCTTATGATTTCATTTCTGGAATAGCCGTTTGCTAGCAGTGCGTGATTTAGATGATTAGTTTCTTCCTTGAGAAACTGTGGTTCACAGATCCGTCTTGCACAGTCCATTAATGTTTTGATTATTCCTCTTTTCTGTCGGAGGTGGTGGTTGGAGTTTTTGTATAAGTAGAGATCTGTGTGAGTTGGTTTCCGGTAGACCTTGTGACCTAACTGAAAGTTTGTTTTACTGATGACAAGGGTATCAAGAAATGGGAGTTTACCCTCAATTTCCTTTTCCATGGTAAACTGAATGTTTGGATGGATATTATTAAGATGGTTTAGAAAGTCCATTAATTTTTCTGTTGAAAAAACGGCTATTCCAGAAATGAAATCAGAAGGGCCATTAAACCAAACAAAAATCAGAAAACTCAGGAAAAACAGTCTTCCATAGGAAAGGTATTCTTGCCATATATTAAAGGAGTCACTGATAGGATGGAGAAACTTTTGAAAAAACATAACCTACAAACAGTGTTTAAACCCACCAAGAAAATACAACAGATGCTACGATCAGCAAAAGACAAAAGAGACCCCCTCACCTCTGCAGGAGTATATCGTATACCTTGCAGCTCTGGACAAGTTTACATCGGGACAACAAAACACAGCATACAAACAAGGATAAAAGAACATGAAAGATACTGCAGACTTGGCCAACCTGAGAAATCAGCAGTGGCTGAACATGGACTGACACAAATAGGACACAGGGTCTTATTCCAAGACACTGAAAGACTGGACAATTCTACCAACTATTTTGTCAGATTGCACAGAGAAGCCATTGAAATTCATAAACATCAGCACAACTTTAACAGAAAAGAGGAGAGTTTAAGAATTGGCTTCCTGACTTGAAAACCTCCAGACTAACAAAGACAACATTCAACAATAGCCATGCAGATTAGCTTTGGATTTCACACATTAACAGATCACTTCAGGATACAATGGTTCCATATTAACATACCACACCCTCATTAGCACATTATCTTGATACTTACAGGACAATGATTAGCACATTACCTTTGATACTTTTTGCAGGACAATGATTCAGCTCAACCCAACCCCTTTCTGACTATATTACTCTTCCTACACACTTGACACTGAGAGACACTGTCCTTCAGTGTTACTCCTCTGAAGATGCCTGCCACAGCTGCTGGCGAAACGTCAGGAAAGAAAATACCAAGACCACGGTTACACAGCCCGGATAACCCACAAGAACCAATGAATTCTGACCGTGAAAGCCTTTGACAATATTTTGCTGTAGACATAGTTTTATCTAGATTTCAGTATGGCTTTTGATAAGGTTCCTTATCCTGTTGACAAATTGAAGAAAAGTGATTTAGATTCTGTTAGATGGATCTGTAACTGGTTGACAGATCGCACCCAAAGAGTGCCTCTTAATGGCTCCTCATCCACTTGGAGAGGAGTGACTAGTTGTCAGCACCTGCCCTATCGAGTACCATTAACCACAGCAGGAGACGAAGTTGTCCAAAGAAGTTGGTTTAATGGTAGCATAGGTAAGCAGAGCATAGAGAACCCAAGACAGCAATGGAGGAAACTGGCATGCATTTGATAATATAAAGCATTGCAAAAAGCACTCAGCAGAACAGTCTCATGAGATTATTTCGAACACATTACAAACAGTACAGAGGCGCTGCCGCTCCCACGGACATCTGCAGGCTTCAAAGAGACCAGATATGCAAAACAATCCTTGAGGGAGAAACGGTGAGAAAACGAAACCAACTGAAACACAGGCCTGACATTCTGCTCCCCTTAGGGCCCCCTCCCGTTCAGCAAGGGGGATGGTTTATGGGGGTAGGTGGTGTGGAAGGCGTGCACTAAGTGTGGGGCGGAGACATCTCATGCATGAACCCATTCATCGTAGGCAGGGGGGAAGTGTTTCCAATGAACCAGGTACTGTAGAGAGCTGTGACGCACACGAGAGTCCAAAATCTTTGACACTTCGAAATGTTCCTCCCCCACCACCACCACCATCACAGGTTGCTCAGGAGGCGGTCCCGGGTGCCAATCTGTGGAGCCAACATGAGGCTTGAGGAGACTGACATGGAAGACAGGGTGGATATGCCTCAAGGTTTTAGGGAGAGCCAGTTCCACAGTGACGGGGTTAATTATTCGGGTAATGGGATATGGCCCCATGTACTTGGCACTGAGCTTATTACATGGTCGGGTGGACCGCAGATTCCTGGTGGAAAGGTACACTAAGTCACCAATCTGAAAGTCCTTGCTGGGAGAGCGATGCTTATCTGCTTGAGCTTTATATTTGCGTTTGGCCCTGTCCAAATTCTTTACTAGCTAGGGCCAAGCGGTGTGGATAGTTCGAGTCCAAGAGGCCACATCAACATTACCCTCCTCCCCCATGACATTTACACAACCAATAGGACCGAAATCCTGACCGTACACAGCGTAGAAAGGACTAAAGCCTGTAGATTGATGCACAGCATTATTGTAAGCATATTCAGCAAAAGGTAATAGTTCAACCCAATCATCTTGGTGATAATTGAAATAACAACGTAAATAACATTCTAAAACAGCATTGACACGCTCAGTTTGCCCATCCGTTTGGGGGTGATAAGCACTAGATAAACCCTGTTCCACCCCCACCAACTTGAGAAAGGTTTTCCAAAATTTTGCCACGTAGGTACTTCCGCGGTCGCAAATTATCTTACGCGGAAAGGAATGTAGACAGAAAACATGTGACACAAAAAGGCGGGCCAACTTGGGGGCGGAGGGTATACCCGCACACGGAACCAAATGTACCTGTTTGGAAAACAAGTCAGTAACAACCCACAGTACAGTTTTCCCTTCACTGAGTGGGAGGTCGGTCATGAAATCCATGGCAATCATTTCCCAGGGTCTGGTGGGAATTTCCAGTGGTTGTAACAGTCCTGGGGGCTTGCCTTGGGACCATTTGACAGTGGCACAAATGGGACAGCTGCGAACAAAGGCATCCACATCAGTACGCATGCCCACCCACCAAAATTGTCTGCGCAGCAAGTGAAGGGTTTTTAAGAAGCCAAAGTGCCCTGCCGTTTTAGCCCCATGGGCCATTTGCAGGATCTCTCTCTGAAGTATTTTAGGCACGTACAATTTTGAGTCTTTATACCAACAACCACCCCGTTCAAGCAGGCCTGGGGGTAGTGTCTGAGCAGTGCGCTCGGCTAGGGATTGAGTACAAAGGGAATCCAGGAAGGAGTCGGATAGGATCACCCCGCCCCTGCAGAGGAGGGTGAATCAGGAGCCGTCGGTGGTGGTGACGGAGTGGGGGGGGGACCAGTTGATGTGGGGCGCTGGTGATAGGCAGCGCGGATGGGTCTGGTGAGGGAGTTGGCTCTTTTTTGTCCGACGCTGTTGTCTACTGCTTGGGTCTGGGACTGGAGCAGAGTTTGGGACCAAGTCTTTACAGCTAGAACAGGTAGAGCTCCTCTGTGCGCTGGGGTGAATAAGGAGTCCGTAGGACGGTCGATCTTTACTGGATATTGGGAAGCCTGGAAAGAGCATCAGCTAGCACGTTTTGCTTTCCAGGCACATGTTTAAGTACAAAACGGAACTGAGCGAAGAAGTCAGCCCAACGTTGTTGTTTTGCGGACAGTTTGTGGGTCCCCGTGAGGGCCTCTAGATTTTTGTGATCGGTCCAGACTTCAAAGGGGACCCTGGAACCCTCCAGAAATTGCCTCCATGTAGTGAGGGCATGATGGACGGCTGCCGCCTCCTTTTCCCAAATTGGCCAGTTCAGTTGAGCGTGCGCAAATTTCTTCGAAAAGTAAGCACAGGGGTGAAGAAGACCGTCAGACCCCCTCTGCAGAAGAGCCCCCCCCCCATGGCCACAGCAGACGCATCTACTTGCACAACAAACATTTGGTTTGGGTCGGGATGTTGCAGTACAGGTTCAGAAGTGAAAAGCTGCTTGAGGGTTGCAAAAGCAGTTTGACATTGCTCAGTCCAATGCACCTTGGCGATGGGTAACATAGCAGAGACCCCTTTACCCTTAGTTTTAAGAAGGTCGGTGATTGGTAGTGCCACTTGAGCAAAGTTGGGAATGAAACCACGGTAGAAATTGGCAAAGCCTAGAAACTGTTGCACTTGTTTGCGGGTGGAGGGAGGAGCCCAATCAAGTACAGATTGTACTTTGGCAGGTTCCATACTGAGGCCCTGATGGGAAATAATGTATCCTAAAAAAGTTAATTGTTCTTGGTGGAACTCGCACTTAGACAACTTTGCATAGAGTTGATTATTACGTAGACTTTGTAACACTTCTCTGACCAGAGTAATGTGTTCATCCATGGATTTAGAGTAAATAAGGATATCATCAAGATAAACCACCACACCCCGATATAATAAATCATGGAGGATCTCGTTAATGAGTTGCATGAAGAGCCCCGGGGCCCCTTTTGGTCCGAAAGGCATCACGAGAAATTCGTACATTCCAAAGCAGCTAGAGAAGGCAGTGAGGGGTTCGTCCCCGTCATGAATCCGGACCCGGTAATAAGCCTCAACCAAGTCCAATTTGGTGAAATTGCGCCCCTCTCGTAACTGCCCCAAGATATCTGAAATCAACGGTATGGGGTAGGCATTGGTTTGGGTAACCGCATTGAGTTTTCGGAAGTCAATACACAAACGCAAGTCACCCTCCTTTTTACGGACAAAGAAAGCAGGGGCTGAGTTGGGGGCGGTTGATGATCGAATGAACCCTCGAGCAAGATTCTTATCCAAAAAGTCTCGCAACACAGCACGTTCAAAAACGCTCATAGGGCAAATCTTGCTTTTAGCCAAAGTGCAGTCTTTCACGACTTCAATTGCACAGTCCGTGGTATGGTGGGGGGGCAAGGCATCGCATTCTTTTACATCAAAAACGTCTTCAAAGTCTCGGTATACTTCGGGTAATGGGGTTGGCAACGAAGTATCGGGGGCTAAGGCTGGATTGGGTGGAGGTACAACCGTGACCTCACGCCTGTGCTGTTCACATTTAGGGTTGGTAAACGTAATTGTGTCAGCCTCCCAGTCTATGTAGGGACTGTGTCCTTTGAGCCAATTAATCCCCAAAACGACTTCGTATCGGATGGGAGCTATGGTAAAGTCTATTTGCTCCCAATGGGAACCGATACCCATCGCCACCCCCCGTGTGCGATGGTCGACTGGCCCCCCTCTAAAATGGCTGCCGTCCATTTGAGCGAATTGGACGGGAGCTGGTAGGTCTTCGGACTTGACTTTTAGGGCTGCAAACATGGCCTCATTGATTAAAGTGCATCCGCAGCCGCAGTGTATGAGTGACACGTATTTGGGGGCCCTTTTTATAGTGTTGTAACACTACGTCCACATAAACAGTGTTTTCAACTTCACTCACCAAAGCAGGAGCCTTGGGTTTTGCAGGAGATTCCGCAGGGGTCTGTGGGGACGTTCCACTCACCACAGACCGTACCCGTTTTTTGACAGGTCAAGAGGGGATTCCAGATTTAAGGCTGGAGAATTCCATTGATTATCCTTGTCGGAAGAAGGAGAGCTGTCCCCCACTGTAATCCGGGACCCTATGGGGTCGATTGGTGCTGGAAGGTTAGACGATTCTCCAATGTGAAGTGCAGAGGGTGTGGGTCGTCCTGGCGTTGCGCTGCGGGTGGCCGCGGTGCCTCTGCAGTGAGGTCGTCCCCGAGCCCGAGGCGGTACGCTTGGTCGAGTGGGTTCGGGACGTTGAGGACAAGCCGCTGCAAAGTGACCCATTCCACCGCAAACGAGACAGGCCCCTCTCTGGAACTGAGACTCGCGGTCCAGAGGGAGTCGGGTTGGTCTCCACGGGTTGGGAGTCGAAGGTTTGGTGGGCGGCTTTTGTCCACCCTTCTCCTTGGTCCTATTTCGGACTAGCAAAATGAATCGCCGGCAGCTTTCAACTTCCTCAGCCAGTAAAATCCAATCTTCAAGGGTATCCGGGTCGCCCCGCATATAAGACCAGTTCAAAATGTCCGGGTGTAAAGCTTCACGGAAGTAGTGAATAAGGGTAGCTTCAGGCCAGTCCACTACCTTACTCGCGAGTCGTTGGAATTCGTCTGCAAATTCCCGAGCCGTCGCAAGGCGAACATAAAATTGTCAAGGGAGCGAACTGAGCGGGACCGCGTATCAAACTGGAGAATCATCCAGTCGGCCGCTTTTTCCGTTAACAGGGAGGCAACAAAACGGACACGGCTATCTTCGGTAGGGAAGAATTGTCTTTGTTCCCTCATATAACTATCCACATGATGCAAAAAATGGGGTAAGGTTTCAACAGAGCCGTCATAAGTAACCTTAAGTTTCGGCAGCTTCCATGGCATTGGGGGTACAGGCGGGTATCCAGGAACAGGGGCTCCTGGTAATCCCAGTGCACCCGGTGGCACCGGTAAAGCAGGTGCAACAGGCACTCCGTCAGGCGCTGCGGGGCCTCCACCTGGAACTATGGGTCCTCCACCAGGAGCGACGGGACCCCCGCCAGGAGCTGCGGGGCCTCCGCCAGGAGGAACCACCGGCGCAGCTGGTTGTTGCGGCAGTGGTTGCGGTGGCTGCTGCGGTGTTACGGGAGCGGGGGCAACGGGCGCAGCTTGAGCCCGTTGCAACTGGTCATTGTCCCTGAGTACTAAGGTCAGTTGATCCTGCAAGTGTGCTACCTGTTCCATAAGATCCAGATTTTGGTTACGTAGCAAAAACACCTCGTCGCCAGTGCCATCAGTCCGGTGGGACTGGCTGACCCGTAAATTAGCGGCCCACAGAGATTCCCCACCATATAAGTCCTCCTCGTCGGAATTGTCTGGTCTCTCGGGCAAAGTCCCCGCCAACCTGCGGGAGCGTTGAACGCTACGAGACGGGACGAAAGACGGGAAGAACGGGGGTAATTCATAGCCCCCGGGTTGTCAGGGGCGCGCGCCGCTCCACGCCCTTTCGACGTCTAAGCATTCCCTCTCCTCCTGCTCTGCCTGAGCTTTTGCCACGGCTTCAGCCGCTGTCCGTGCTTGCTCCTCCACTTTCTTGCGCTCAGTCAGGACCTGGTCGGCTGCCAATTTGGCGGTCAGTGCCGTGGTAACGAGTGGAAGGGCCTCCTGTTCCAAAGTGTAGAGGAGCTCAGCGCGATCTGGCAGGTCCAACATCGGTTGGATCTGTACCGCCAATGCCGCCGCATCTGCACTGAAGTCGGGGGTGAGATGTTTCGTAAGTTCTGCCACTGAAATATTGGCCGCAGTGTGGCCCTGGAAGAGGGCACTCACCTGTGTGGCTACCGCTTTTGCTTCCGCTTGGCAGAGCTCGGGGGGTGGTATGACCGGGGTCGCCATGTCGGCAGAACGGATTGGGACCGCGTTCAAAGTTGGTTGTGATTCACAAGTAGTGAGTCCGACCAACAGGCTAGTCAACAGTTGTAAATCCTCAGCCGCCAATCGAGCATCGTCCACCAACCGGTCAAGGGTCTGGAGGTCTTGGCAGGCGCTGGTATCCACAATGTCAGACGTCCAGGGGACCGTTGCGGCTAGGGAACACCACTGAGCCCGAACAAGTCCAGTCAAGCGATTGACTTCCGCATCGGTTCGATGTAGCTCAGCTATAACATCCCGTACGAGTTCGGGGTCGTCAGTCGGTGTTCCCAATGGAAGGGACCACGGATGGAAGCCTTCCAGGGCTCCTAGCAGGAACCCGCCACCCGGGGATCAGATCCGCCGGGCCCGGGGCGAACCACACGGGGCTCCAGCCACGGGTAGATCACTCGGAGAGCACAGTCCTTGCTCCCATCCGAGTGGCAGGCGAACCCTCCAGGGCTCCAACCTGACAGGTGAAAGAAATGATGATTGCTGTCTTAATGTCAGCACTTGCCCTATCGAGAACCACTAACCACAGCAGGAGACGAAGTTGTCCAAAGAAGTTGGTTTAATGGTAGCATAGGTAAGCAGAGCATAGAGAACCCAAGACAGCAATGGAGGAAACTGGCATGCTCTTGATAATATAAAGCATTGCAAAAAGCACTCAGCAGAACAGTCTCATGAGATTATTTCAAACACATTACAAACAGTACAGAGGCGCTGCCGCTCCCACGGACATCTGCAGGCTTCAAAGAGACCAGATATGCAAAACAATCCTTGAGGGAGAAACGATGAGAAAACGAAACCAACTGAAACACAGGCCTGACACTAGTGGAGTTCCTCAGGGATCTGTCCTGGGCCCTGTGTTGTTCAATATCTTTATAAATGATTTGGATGAAGGAATAGAGGGGATGCTTATTAAATTTGCAGATGATACTAAATTGGGAGGGGTAGCAAATACAGTAGAAGACAGAGCCAGGATACAGGATGGTCTTGACAGGCTGGAAAATTGGGTTAAAACCAATAAAATGCATGTCAGTAGAGATAAATGTAAAGTTCTGCATTTAGGTAGCAGTAGTGTGTGCAGAAAGGATCTTGGGGTCTTAGTAGACCAAACACTGAACATGAGTCAGCAGTGTGATGCGGTAGCTAAAAAGGCAAATGTGATCTTGGGTTGCATCAACAGAAGTATAGTGCTCAGATCACATGAAGTGATGGTATCGCTTTACTCTGCTCTGGTTAGACCTCACCTAGAGTATTGTGTTCAGTTTTGGGCACCACAGTTTAAGAAGGATGGATTTGGCCTCTCATCTATGCTGGAAATGAAGAAAGGAGGAAAAGTGCAGCTTTTCAGATGAAACAGTCTCATACCAGAGCCAGTTATGGGAGCATTTGCCAAAGAGGAACCCACCTGAAGTTTTCCTCAGGCACAGAACCTCCACTCCTACAGGCCTGAAAGCAGACACACCCTCAAGAGCAGAGGTTTGGCAGGCCTGGCTCCCCCACAGCTCAAGCATCAGTCACAGGATCTGCAATTCATCTGTCTCGGACAGACCATACTTGACTTTTTGGTCATTGAAGAGTTTGAGCAGAGCTTTGACATACATTGCGTGGTAGGCATCTACTGTTTCGCAGCTTGGCCGCTCAATCTTGGGCACAGTCACAGGCTCTCCAACTGAATGACAAAGAGGAGGGGTGGTTAGACAAAATTGTGGACACCCACAATGGCAAACCCAAGAGATCCTTACACTCTCCTCTCACCTACTACACATGCCTACAGGCAGAACAGAGGTGCTCATCTACAAAAAAGAAGGAGTATAGGGGTCCAGGAGACTCACTCCCCATACAGTAATCCCATGTAAAAGTAGGGTTGCCAAGTGCCAGGTGGTAGCTGGCAAGCCCCAGCCAATCCACCTGGCTGCCCACTGACCAACTAAGGGTTGGCGGGCAATGCGTGCACGCGCGGCTGCCCGAGGTGCCGCAACACTTCCGGTTGTAAACCGGGAGTTTGAGTGGTAAGCGGCCCGTTGCGATGCAGCACTTCCAGGTGTAAATGCATCACAAGGGGCCTTTTACCACTCAAACTGGGGATCAGTTGCCCTTCACTGAGCTCCTACTGTGAAAGGGGCATATATAGATATCCAGGCCCTAAATTTGCTGATAACCTATACAAATCCACTGTGTGTGTGTGTGTGTGTGTGTGTTTACTGCCATACTTGACCAAAGAACTCTGGTTGATGTTTAGACATCGTGGAAGGCAGAAATGAAACCTCTCAAGAAAGCTTCATAAGGTCCACTTTAAATGTCTGCCCCTTACTATAAAGCACAGGCTAATGAAATAAGTCAGCTGTGACTTGAGGACAAATTGTTAGAGCCAGTGTGGTACAGTGGTTAAGAGCAGCGGAGTCTAATCTGGTGGACTGGATTTGTTTCCCCGCTTCTCCACATGAAGCCTGCTGGGAGACCTTGGGCCAATCACAATTCTCTCCGAATTCTCTCAGCCCCACCTACCTCACAAGTAGGGTTGCCAGGTCCCTCTTCTCAACCGGCGGGAGATTTTGGGGGTGGAGCCTGAAGAGGGCGGGGTTTGGGGAGGGACTTCAATGCCTTAGAGTTCAATTGCCAAAGCGGCCATTTTTCTCCAGGTGATCTGATCTCTATCAGCTGGAGATCAGTTGAATTAGCAGGAGATCTCCTGCTACTACCTGGCAGTTGTAACTGTACATTACCTGGCAGTTGGCAACCCTACTCACAAGGTGCCTGTTGCGTTGGGGGAGGGGAGGGATTGTGATTGTAAGCTGCTTTGAGACCAAGTCCTATGAGGAAAGGCTGAAGGAGCTGGGTATGTTGAGCCTGGAAAGGAGAAGACTGAGAGGGGATATGAGAACCATGTTCTAGTACTTGAGGGGCTGTCATATTGAGGAGGGTGCCGAGTTGTTTTCTGTTGCCCAAGAAGGTTGGACCAGAACCAACGGGTTGAAATTAAATCAAAAGCGTTTCCGTCTAGACATTAGGAAGAATTTTCTAACAGTTAGAGCGGTTCCTCAGTGGAACAACAGGCTTCCTCGGGAGGTGGTAAGAGCTCCTTCCCTGGAGGTTTTTAAGAAGAGGTTAGATGGCCACCTGTCGATCAATGCTGATTCTATGTCCTTAGGCAGTTCATGAGAGGGAGGGCACCTTGGCCATCTTCTGGGCATGGAGTGGGGGTCTCTGGGTGGGTGGGGGAGGGAGGTAGTTGTGAATTTCCTGCATTGTGCAGGGGTTGGACTAGATGACCCTGGTGGTCCCTTCCAACTCTATGATTCTAAGTTGTTGACTGTTTTGAATTAATTGGTTTATTTTTTTAAAAAAAACTGGTTTGTTTGACTTTTTTGTGAAGTGTGTCTGTTGCACATTTATTCTTTGACCTGGTGGTGGGTTGGGGGAGGGGCTCAGGGCCTTGCAAGGCCTACAGGGCTTTCAATTGACTTGAGTTTGGTTGTTGGTTTCCCTGTTGATATTTGTTACAGTTAAAAGTTGTTTAAAGGTTTTTTTTAAAAAAACTTTTGGATGCCGTGTGTGTGTGTGTGTGCGTGCGTCTGCTTGTTTTTCTTTCTGAGGTCTTTTTCTGAGGTCTTTTTTCCCCGCTTTCCTTCATCTCTTTTATCCTTTGCTTGGTTCCCCCCCGCATCTTTTTCTGGCCTGGGTTTGGGGGGGGGAGCCTTGCCTGAGGGACTACTTGTCTTCTGTTTGGTTCTGTGGTTCTTGGTTTTTTTGCTGCTGTGTTGTTTCATGTTGGATTCCTAGGGGTTTTTTTTGGGGGGGGGGTCCTTGTGTGGATCTGTTTGTGTGTGTTTTCTAAGGTTATTCTTAGTCTCTTGGTTTCAGGGTCGGGGGGGGGAGGGTTGAGCTTTTTGCATTGATTCTTCCTCCCTCCCCTTCCTTTCCTGGTGCCTGTGCTTTTCTGTTGGGGTATTGTGGTGGGGCCAGGGCCCTTTATGTGTTGCCTCTTTTCCCTTCATTTCTAGAGGGCTGGGGCGTTCTTTGAAAGTTTACTGTTGCTCTGTTGTGTTGGTGGAGTTGTAGATGGTTGTACTCCTGCAGGTTTTATTTGAGCCATTTTGATAGTTGAGATTTAAATAGAGGCTAGTTTTGATTAGAGTGTGTTACAAATTGTTATTAAAACCCTCAGATTTTAACTTAGGTGTAGGGTGTTAGTTTCTTCCCAATTAGGCTTGTGATAGGTATTAGGGAGACCCAAGGATCTTGTTTGCCAGACAGTTAATCAACATACAATAAACCTTTTCAGAGTCTGGCCTGCTCTGAGCTTCAAAACAATTGAAGCCAGATGGCTTTAGAAAACTAGGTCATTCGTTAGGCATATTGATATACCGGAACCGAAAATAAACCTGAAATTAGCTGTTTCAGCAATATCTGGGTTTCAGTTTTACTGAATGCCAAAGCCTGGGAATCTTCCTGAAGCCAAATAGGCGATCCCCAGGCTTTCCCAAGTTTTTCCCTATGGGAATTTTTTAATGAGCTCTGGGGAAAATCATGGGGAACCTGAGTTTCCTATGAATACTTGCAATGGGCCATTGCAAAGCATTCATGGGAAACTGAGTTTTCCCATGATTCTTTGGAGACAAAGCAGCCGTTTCAGACTATGAAAAGTAAGTAATTTTAAAATTCTTTCAGGGGGCATTTTTCAAGGTAGAGTCACCAAATTCGTAGTGTAGCTGCAAGGGACTCTCCTTGCATGGACCCCAAAGTTTGGTAAAGTTTGGGTCAGGGGGTCCAATTTTATGGGGTCCTGAAGGGGTCGACCCCCTAATGTTTCTCTATGGAGGAGGGGCAACCCCTTTGGGGCCCCATAAAATTGGACCCTCTTACCCAACCTTCACCAAACGTTGGGGTTCATGCAAGGAGAGTCCCTTGAAGCTACTCTGAAAATTTGGGAACTCTACCTCCACAAATGCCCCCACAGGAGCTTTGACTATAATGGACCTGAATTTTTTCAGGAAACCCAGAAATAAAGCCGAATATTTACCAGTAAGGGTATTTGGCTTATTTCGGGTTTACAAAAAAAAAAAAAAAAATCGAGCCCAATAAACCCAAACCCGAAATTTACTCATTTTTTTCCACAACCCTGTTCACCAGTTCAGGCCGTAGCTCGACTCTGCAGAGGAGCTCTTCTCAGTTCCTTTATCTCAAATTGGGGAGCTTGCAGTAGTGGAGCAGGACTAACTTAGTGCCGTTGCTTTTCATATTTTAAAAAGTTTTGACATTCCATCTCCAGGACAGTTGCAGGTTAACCTTAGACAGGTTCTAGAAAAGGAAGTCAATAGCTAGTTCTTTAAACAAAGCAAAAAAAGGGAGGGGGAAGAAAAACCATACTTTGAAGCAAGGTTAGGTTAGGTGACATTTTACAAATCAAACCCTTAGTTTTCTTGGGGGAGGGTTCTTAAAAAGCTTTCAGAGTCTGTTAGGTTGCAGTGCTGGACAGGTAGCCTGGCCCTTAACTTCCCTGTGTTAGTTAGCCAGAGTTTGGCCCAGGGGAACAATGAGCAACAAGAAGGGAAAGCAGCCGGGCCCTGGGGAAAAGGCGAAGGAGAAGACTAGAGTGGGGAAGGCTGCAGCTTTCCCCCAATCTGTGCTGACACCTGCTCCTTGTGATGAAGGGGCACCCATCCCCTTCCCCTTCTGCCATCTCTTCCTGTGCCCCGTAGACACAGCGTGTCTCTCCCGAGCTCCTCACAGGAGGTGGCTCTGGGGGAGCCCGTGGCTCCTTGTCAGCGTGGGTGCCCCCTCACACCCTCAGTCTGGAAGCACTTCCAGGTGATGGAGGATCCCTGTTTTGCACAGTGCCAGCTGTGTAGGGCCCAGATCAGTTGAGGGAAAGACATTTGTCATATCTTGACTTCCGGACTCTGGAACCATCTGCCGAAGCACCACCAGGCAGTGCTTCTTCAGGAGGAGAGAGAGGCTGGTGAGGTGGCCAAGCAGCCAATGGTCACTCAAGAGGTGAGCCAACTAGTGACCAGATGGTGTGGCATCCCGCCTTGAGCCTCTCACCCAGCAGAAGGTCTACATGTTGGTGACCATGTGTGACCCACACATCAGAGGCAGGATTACCGAGCAGACTAACAAGCTCATGTGCTGGAGAGATGAGCTCTCCCAGCGCATTGACTATATGCAAGCCAGGATGGGCACATTGCTGGGAGAAGAGGAGGTGGGGGTGAAAGCAGCTCTGCTGCTGTTTGTCCCTCACCTCCCCTGCTAGGCAGCACCCCCACCCCCAAGCAACCACCAAGATGACCTTGGAGATGGAGCTCATCAGGTGGGCGCTTGGCCTCTCTGGGAGGATGAGGTGCAAGAGAGAGGATACTTCGGCTGCAGTAGTGAGGGAGTACCTCACAGAGCCCTAGGAGTTGCAGTCCATGAATCCACTGACCTACTGGGTTATGAAGGAGCCGGTCTGGACGGATCTCTCTTTGTGGCCCTGAGGCTCCTCTCGTGCCCTCAGACAAGCTTGCAGAGTGAGCATGTTTTCTCTCATCTGGGCAACATTGTCAGCTCACATCACTCATGCCTCTGCTCCCCTGGTGCCCCATCTAGCCATTGGAGTTTTCAATTGTTTCCAATGGAAGATGGGGGCACTGCTTTGGGTGCCCATAACATTGGACCCCTGACCCATCTTAACCAAACTTAGGGGTTCTTCTGAGGAGAGTTACCTGCAGCCACACTGCAAATTTGGTGGCTCTACCTTGAAAAACAGTCCCCCAAAGCCCCGCAAAAATTTGCCATAGACTTTAATGGACTCAACATTTTCAGATATCTGGAAATAAAGCCAGAAATGTACCATATTGGTATGTGGGTTCTGTTTTTTCAGTTTCCCTGAAATTGTTTTTTTGTTCCAATAAACCCGAATCCAAAAAACACCAAAACAATTAGTGCACATCCCTATATACCAGCCTACAACTGAGCAGGGAGGGAGGCAGGAACAAGTAGAACTAGCCAGGTATGAGTACGCAGGCCTTCTTCAAATATGGAGAGGGTGGATGGGTTGGCCAGCCCATTTTTCAGACTTTTGAGCAGCCTGAATCCTCTCCCCCCAACTCTCCCCCTCTTCCAAATCCCAGGCAGGTAGGATTTATTATGCAGTGAAATGTTAAGGCAGATGTGAGAGAGTGAAATCCTTCTTCTCCACTCCTTGCTATTGACTGATAGCCACTTTCTTAGCAGATGACAGTTGCTAACATTTCTCCACTGTGGCATTTCGTCCTAACCCATCCTAGGATTCCATGCCCAGCTCACTATGGGCAAACAGGACTTGGTACTGTTTCCAGATTCTACAAGACAAAGTAGCTCAAGGAAGAATTCAGGCAGGAGAAGGGCGGGTCAGAGGATACTCACTGACAGTGGTAACGGGCCTGGGGAAAGGCAGGAAGCCTCGGGAATGGACAGAGGTAAAGCCCCTTCCGTAAAAGAAACACGGAGCAAAGCCCAGCAGTTTCTGGAATCTGTCTTGAAAGCTCTTCATGCGGGTGCCTTCTTCAAAGACCACCTGCTGGAAAAGATGGTTCTCTCCAAATGAGAAAGCGGGAACCAGGTGGGCCCTGCATGGGAGAGACCATCGTGAGTGAGGGAGGGCAGTTGACAGTGTACGAGCCAAAAGCCTGCATTGTGTTCGAATGGCTTTGTGACTCAGCGAGCTGAACACTGTCTCCATTAACATACTGTGGCTTGTGACTGCAAAAACAAGGGGCCATGCATTGGGCTGGCCTAAGCAGAGGCCCTCCTCTCCCTCCACTTGGCAGGGTCTTCATGGTTCCTTGCATCTTCAGTTAAAGAATCTTGGCAAATGGTTTCCATTGGACTGTTTTAGACTCAGACTTCATATAGGTTTTGCCCACTTTGTTACAAGGCTGTGTTTTGAACTTCACAAAGCACTTGCCAGGGAAGATTGCTTTTGGGTAGCTTATTATCTGTTTGCCCCCCACCTCCCCATCCCAGCCAAATAGTAAAGTGACCTGTCATTCAAGTGTACGTACCCATGCTGAAGTGCCATCCGGACGAAACCTTTGCGATTTTTAAGGATTAAGGTAATCAATCCTGGCCTAGAGGTGAGTGATTCAGCTGCACCCCCAACGGCAATTGCCACCGCATTTCCAGTGCCGTTCTTGGATAGCAGATGCCCTATTGCTTGGCGGGTCACAGGACACATACCTACAGAGGAGGGAAGTTTGAGAACAATGTCCAAAAGAGTTAGCTCCTATCTGGCCTTGCAGCAAGTTGGGTTTCTGTATCTTTAATTATTTCACTATTTAGCCCACATGATCCAAAAAGATTGAGAAAAGTTATAAAATGTTAAACCAGTATCCAAATATGAAGCACAATATGAATAAAGACTAAACATGTCACAATTCAAGATCGAGTCCTGTATTATGAATGATAAAAAGGCAACAAAGTCTTGGGTGAAGAGGGATGTGGCAGACTCACCTCCACTCATCAAGTATTCTCTGAAAACGGGCAAGCGGAAATTGCCTGCAAGGACCGCCAGGGAGGGCTTGATGCCTGGGAATTTTTCGCAGAAACCCGTGGAGCGAGTGACAAAGTTGCAGAAAGCACCAACACAGAGGATCCCGTGGGGGTGGATGCCAACAATATAATTGTGGCTTGGGAGCAAATTGTGAGTCTTCACCAGCTGGAGGATAAAAATAAGTAAGCAAGAAAAGGAGGTTTGAATGTGAAGCTTTGTTTTCAGTTTCCAGATCAACCTATCTACTGAGAAGCTCCAGTAGAGACACCGTTTACTTTGGGCTGTTTGATTTCATCAACCCCTGCAAGAATGTGTGGGGTGCAGCAGTGGCAGGTGCTACCAGTAGTGGAGAAGGGCCAACAACCTAACCAGGGAAGGTTGTCTTTCACTGACCCACTTGGAGCACTGCAGAACGGAAGCACTCCGCCAAGATTAATTTTCCCTTTTTGAAAGAGTGAGCCAATGGATATGCAGACTTCGTTTACTGAGTCAAAATAATTAATGATAGGCAAGATGGCTTGTTTTTTAGTGATGGGAATAATTTGTAACTCATGGATGCAATTGTAATTGTGGTGCGTGGGGCCCACTTTTTCTTTCTTCCACTTCACTGGAGCAGGAAATGCTTCACAAGAGCCTAGAAGGCGTCACCTTGGTATCCTCAAGGAGAACCCAAACAGAAACAGTTTCTTACTCAGAAGGATGCTTGGCTTGAACACCCTCACATGTTGTTGGTTGAAAGTTTTAAACTTTTTTTTTTTTTGGCCATCAAGTTGCAGCTAACTTATGGTGACCCCTGGTGGGGTTTTCAAGGCAGCAGACTTTAGGAGGTGGTTTGCCTCGACGTCACGACCCTGGTATTCCTTGGACGTGGCCCATCCAAATACTTGCCATGGTCAGGGCTGAGAGTGGGTAACTGGCCCAAGGTCACCCAGCAAGCTTCCATGGCATGAGTGGGGATTTGTACCAGGATTTCACAGGTCCTAGTCCAACACCTTGACCACAACACCATGCTGGCTCTCCTTTTAAAATCTTTTTACTGTATTTATTTTCAGGTGGGTAACTGTGTTAGTTTGTAATAGCAGTACAGCAAGCCGGGGAAAAAATATTAAATGCATTTTCTGGGGTGGGGGGGGAACCCTGTGGGAACTCCCCATAGAATTCCACAGGGCTGCACTACGATTTTGCAGGTGTATTTTGAGGCCTGCAAATTCCAGCCCAAAAGAGGTAATGAAGCTGCCTAAATGCAGTTCGGCCGCCAGGAATGCCCCCCCCCCCCCCCGGACACTGGTGCAGGGAGATTCTCTGGGTAAATTGCCAAACGCCTCGCTGCCACTGGTGTCCGGGGGGGGGCAGCATAAGTCATCTTATGCCAGCATCCATGCCAGTTTGCACAGCACAAGTGGAACAGGCGCTAGCATAGGGGTCACACCGGCTCCTGTGTGGTTTGCCCCCCTCCCAGGGAGTGGCTGCTTGTCCTAAGAAAGTGTTCTACACAGCCCAAGGCTCACCCGAGGAGACTCCATTTGTCATCTCCATTCTGCCATGAATCTCAGTGGATCAGACATTCTCTTTGAGACCAACCTATCTCACAGTGTAGCTGTGTGAATAAAAAGAGAACCTCAGTGTACTACCCTGAGCTCCTAGATATTGAAAGTCTGAATGTATTTATTTGAAATATTTTAGGCCTCTTTCTCCAGTAATGTGGGCTTAAAGTGGCTTTCAACATAAGTCTTTCTAGCAATAAAGCCAATCCATAAAACTAGAACTGACATATCTGTGCATATCTGTTCTTCCAACACAGATTCATACAATTTAAGCAAAGGGTTGTCTAAACAGAATTTCTTTACAGTCTTTATGAAAGACCAATAGGAAAGAAGTAGTCCAGTTGGAAGCCCATTAGAAAGCCTCAGGGACACCACCCAAGAAGCTCTGGGACCGACAACCACTATCTACACTTGCTTATGGGAAGGGGTGGTGGACCCCAGGTCATGCAGGGCTTGAGCAGTTAAAACCAGCACTTTAAACTGAGTCTGGGACATATTACTGCCCAGTGGCTGACAACCCATTCTTGGGCAAGATGACTGAGCAGGTGCTGGCTGTGCAGCTTCAGGTGGTCTCAGAGGAGAGCGGATTCTCTAGATCCATTTCAATCTGGATTCAGGTCTGGGTTTGGGATGGAAACAGCCTTGGTCACCCTGACCTTTGCTGGGAGAGTGTGGCTTCTCGTGGACCTCTCAATAGTTTTTTTTTATGCCATTGACCGTGGTTGGGGATTGGGAGTGGGCACTATGCTTTGGGGGCTCCACTCTCACTAGACTGGCTGATTCCAGAAGGTGATTCTGAGGGACTGCTGCTCGGTCCTGTGGCACTTATGCTATGGAGCCCCACAGGATTCCCCACTGTCTGCCGTGCCCTTTTAAATCTGCATGAAACTGCTGGGAGAAGTTCTCCAGGGATTTGGAGTAAGGAGTCACAAATATGCTGATGACACCCACCTCTATATCTCTTTAACAGGTGACTTAGGTGGATCTGTGGAAGTCTTGAATAGGTGCCTGGAGAAGGTCTTTGGATAGATGAGGGCCATCAAACCGAATCTTGACCCAAACAAGACTGGGGTGCTGCTGGATAACAGAGAAGCTGTTCGGAGACTGTCAAGCCAGCCTGTCCTGGAGGCTGTGGCTCTCTCCTCAAGGACGATGTCTGGAGCTGAGGTGTGCTGCCTGCAGCTGGAGGCTCAGGTCAGCACTTTTTAACAACTTTACGCCAGATAGGGCCCTTCCTTGAAAAACCTGATCTGGCCATGGTCATCCATGCTCTTATCACATCCAAGTTAGATTACTGTAATGCACTCCATGTGGGGCTGCCTTTGAAAATGTTCCAGAAACTTCAGTTGATCCAAAATGCTACAGCCAGGTTATTGTCAGGGGCTGGTTACAGGGGTGATGCCACCCCTGTGCTGAAAGCTCTGCACTGGCTACCCATCTATTTCCAGGCACAATTAAAAGAGCTGGTTCTTACCTTTAAGGCCCTAAATGATTTGGGGTCAGGGTGCCTGAAGGACTATCTCCTCCCATACTATCCAGTCCACCAGTTAAACTATGTCTCTCAAGCCCTGTTCTCTGTGCTGCCATTTCCCATGGTAAGGCAGCAGGTGGCAACCAGAGACAGGGCATTTTCTGCAATGGTCCCTCCCCTTTGGAATTAGCTCCTCCTTGAGACCCTCAAGGCTGTCTTTTAGGCAATGTAAGAATTTTACTAGATTCACTGGAATATTATGACCATAATATTCAACAAACTGCGGCTTTTGTATTTTTGGATGCAGAAAAAGCCTTTGATATGGTCTCTTGGAACTTTTTGAAACGGATTTTGGATAAATTGAATTTTGGAGATCGTTTTCAGAAAGGTATATCGGCTATTTATACCTCCCAACAAGCTAAAATTTTGGTTAATGAATCAATGTCAGATAACTGCCAAATCACGAAAGGGACTAGACAGGGATGTCCCTTGTCTCCACTTTTATTTTTGTTGGTGTTGGAACCGCTATGTGTGAAACTAAGAAGTATGGAGGACATCCGCGGGCTAAGAATTAAAAAACATGAATTTAAGTTGAGAGCATTCGCGGATGACCTACTGCTAATTTTGGAAAACCCAACACAGTCAATGAATATACTTCAGGAGACTTTGGATGATTTTGGAAAAGTATCAGGCTTTAAAGTGAATCAAGAAAAAACAAAGATAATATTTAAAAATTTATCGGAAATACAACAACAGGAATTTATATCATATACTGGCTGGGAGAAAGCTAACAAAGTTAAATACCTGGGAATTTGGATCACTGCAAAGAATAAAGATCTGTTAACCAACAATTACCTCAAGTTATGGGGTAAGATTAAAACTGATATGATTATATGGTCAAACAAAAAATTGTCATTAATGGGACGTATCTCAACGATCCAAATGAATGTCTTACCGAGGATGCTCTTCTTATTCCAAAATTTACCAATAATATCACAAACAAAATATTTTGAAACTTGGAGGAAAGACATTTCAAACTTCATCTGGCAAGGAAAAAAACCAAGGACTGCTTATAAATACTTGGTGGATCTAAAAACTAGAGGAGGTTTAGCACTGCCTAACTTTCAACTCTATGCTGAAGCGGTAGCTTTAGTATGGCTAAAAGACTGGATGAATTTGTCAAATGTACGTTTGCTAGACTTGGAAGGTTATAATAACTTAAGTGGATGGCATGGTTATTTGTGGTATGATAAAATTAAACTACAAGCAACATTCCGTAATCATATAATCAGGTCTTCTCTACTTTGTATTTGGATGAGATATAAACACATTTTGGAACCAGAAACACCGATGTGGATATCGCCCCAAGAAATGCTAACTTTGCGCCCACTTAGACCAGACAAATTTATTACTTATCAAGATCTAACTAATTGGGAAGGAAAGAAATGCTCACTAAAAGACTTTCAACTGCTTAAGGATGATTTACAATGGCTTCAATATTACCAAATCAAATCAGTTTTTGTACAAGATGCAAAAAAAGGTTTCTCTAAAGAAAAATCTCCTTTTCAAAGGATTCTACTAGACAATAATACAAAGCTGATTTCTAAAATGTATAATCTCCTTTTAACAATATACTGTGAGCAGGACACGATTAAACCAACTATGATCGATTGGGCTCAAAATGTGGGACATGATATTGTTTTAAATAAATGGGAAAGATTATGGTCTAAAGATTTAAAAGGAATAAAAGCACAGTCAGTGCGAGAAAACATCTATAAAATGATGTATAGATGGTATCTAACACCCAAGAAAATTGCAAAGATTTATAAAACGATGTCCCCTATTTGTTGGAAATGTAACAAAGAAATTGGTTCCTTTTATCACATGTGGTGGACCTGTGACAAAGCCAAAGACTTCTGGGACATGATTTATAACGAACTGAGACTAATACTACAAAAGAATATATCCAAAACACCAGAAATGATGTTATTGAGTATGATTCCAGACGACTTAGCAACACAAAGAACCTTTTTGATATATGCCACAACAGCTGCGAGACTGCTTTATGCAGCGAAATGGAAAGGGCTAGAAACTCCAGAGAAAAAAGACTGGATTGTTAAAATGTTTGAAGTGGCAGAAATGGCAAAACTCACAGCTATTCTAAATGAAGAAAATGACGTTCGGTTTTTGGGGGAATGGGGGGCGTGGATGCATTATTGTGAATATGAGTTAAAATTGGGAAGAATGGAAGAATATTTTCTAATCTGATCCAGAGGATTATTTTTGATTTTTTTTTCATATTGAATAAGCATAATTATATTTACTAACAGATTATGGTTTTTTATATATGGTATTGATATTTTATCAAGATTAGATTACCTATGACGGGAGGAACTTTTTATTAAGAGGCAGATAGAGGTGATGGGGAAGTCAAAAAATTTTCCATTTCTTTTTTTCTTTTTTCTTTTCTCTTTTTTATTATATGATATGGAATTATAACAACTTTAGGTTAGAATTGAAATTCGATATTGTTATAGATGTTGTTTAATGCAATGGAAAATTTCTATTATAAAACCCAATAAAAATTTATATATAAAAAAAGGCTGTCTTTTAGGCACTATGCCAAAACTGTGTGGTGTAGTGGTTAAGAGCAGTGGTTTGGAGCAGTGGACTCTGATCTTGAGAACCAGGTTTGATTCCCCACTCCTCCTCCGCGGAGGCTAATCTGGTGAACTGGATTTGTTTCCCCACTCCCATGCATGAAGCCAGCTGGGTGACCTTGGGCTAGTCATACTCTCTCAGCCCTACCTCCTTAGCCACGTGAACGCAGCATCTAGGCAATGGCCTAGAGCAGAGAAGGCGGCTTCTTGGGGCTCAGTTCAGGAAATAGAGTTGGGTGTCATCAGCATTTGACATTCACAAAATCACAAAAAAATCACAAAATCACACAAGGCTGGAAGAGACCACAAGGGCCATCCAGTCCAACCCCCTGCCATGCAGGATCCCACAATCAAACCGCTCCCGACAGATGGCCATCCAACCTCCAAAGACGGGGACTCCATTCAATCCCAAAGCTATGGACGATCTCAATAAGTGGCCTGACAGAGATCTTAAATAGTATTGGGGGAGGGAGGGGAGGACTGATCCCAGAAGTACTCCAAGGGAACCAACTCTGCATCCCCACTGGTAACTCTCTATGTTCAGTAAGACAGAAAAGAATGAAACGGTTAGAGCGGCACCACCCTCTCTCCCTCCTCATCCTCCAAGTGCCTCACTAGTTTTGACCACAGGTTCATTGTGCCATAGAACATTAGAAAATTAAGTGCCTCCAACTTGGTTGCACCAAAGCGTGGAAACAATTTTAGATTTTAGCCCAGTGTGCTGTACTTTACACACTCCCCACTTCATGGAGAAGTGATAAGTTGCAGGGACAGTGGTTATCCCAATTTAGTTCCCTTTGGAAGGAAAGAGACTTAACGGCATTTTGTAATATTTGCTTTTTGTAATAGAAGTAGAACACAGGTGGAGGCAAAGAATCAGACCCATTACCCCATATCAGATCCCCAAACAGCAGAAAGATCCTCCACCCCAAGATGCTCCCCAGCATTGTCTGCTCTTTCTCTGCCAGAATCTAAAGTTTCTGTTTCTTCACACTGAGAGCCACAGTCTTCCACCACAATCTTCTCTCACAATCTTCAGCAGAGGGGTGATCACCTTCGAGCCCTGATGAGGGCTTGGACAAAGCCTCCTCCTAAAACGTAAGGCCCATTGAGGTGATAGCTGCACTCCTTTTAGGGGAGGGGCTGTGGCTCAGTGGTAGAGCATCTGCTTGACATGCAGAAGGTCCCAGGTTCCACCCCCAGCATCCCCAGTTAAAGGGACCAGGCAAGTAGGTGATGTGAAAGACCTCTGCCTGAGACCCTGGAGAGCCGCTGCTGGTCTGAGTAGACTATACTGACTTTGATGGACCGGGGGGGGGGGGTTGATTCACTATAAGACTGCCTCAGAAACATAGCCATTTCTATTGTCACACCTCCCAGGATTGCCAGTTCAGACCAAGCTCACAGAGTAGACTCATTCACAGTTCATTTGACAACATCACTGTATCCAGGTTAACCTGGACTGACTATTCTTCAACATCAAATACTTCTGGACACATAATTCAATTTCCAAAGTCCAAACTATGCACTTTCAAAATTTTGTTTGCAGCCTTTAGAGGACATGCATGCCTGATCTCCAGAACTTACCTGAATAGGAAAATAATCTCGAAAATGATTCCAGATGAGCCAATTCCGTACCCAGGAAGAACTCCTCCCACCTGCAAGATACAGAAGATACACAGGGTGCTTTTGTGGGCCACAGCAAAACTGACACCCCCCCGTCACTGTTCAAGGAAGGGACTCCCAAGAGCCTTCAGAGCAGATGCCCTGAGCAGCCCTACAGTGAGGCAGCTGTCTGTTTTTTCTTGCTTTGCCTGCTAACTGAAAAAGGAACTAAGTGTTTAAGTATTGGAAGTGTTTTTGGAAATAATATGGCATCAAGACAAAAGACAGTAGAAGAACCGCCTGACTGCTGAGAGACGGTTCTCAGGGAAGCGAGAGCTGGAGAGCCCCTGTGCATTAGTGATGCACGCTGTGAACTTGGACACCACCTTCAAATTTTTAAACAAACATATGCCCCCAACCATAAAAACTAGAAATGCTAATTTGGGAGAATGAAAATTTTCCTAAGCTTCACAGCTACAGAAAATTTGCACATATTAATTGATTTTAGAAGAAGATTTGGTTTTTATACGCCGACTTTCTCTACCACTTAAGGGACACTCAAACTGGCTTACAATCACCTTCCCTTCCCCTCCCCACAACAGACACCCTGTGAGGTAGGTGGGGCTGAGAGAGTGTGACTAGCCCAAGGTAACCCAACTGGCTTCATGTGTGTAGGAGTGGGGAAACCAACCCAGTTCACCAGATTAGCCTCTGCCGCTCATGCGGAGGAGGAGTGGGGAATCAAACCTGGTTCTCAAGATCAGAGTCCACTGCTCCAAACCACCGCTCTTAACCCCTATACCATACAGTTTTGGCATAGTGCCTAAAAGACAGCCTTGAGGGTCTCAAGGAGGAGGTAATTTCAAAGGGGAGTTAAGCACCAGTACTCTGAATTGCGCCTGGAAAGGGACCGGCTGCCGCTTCCAGCACTGAGTTGAGGTGATTGCTGTGCTGTTGCATTGTGAAAAAACGATTTTTCTGGGCAGCTTTCAAAGGCAGCCCCACATACTAACTGTCATCTAATCTGGATGTGACCAGGAATGGCTGCAACCTGTGTACCACCCGAAGATGACAGAAGCACTATGTCCTATGTATGTTTAAAGCACTGAGGAGACTGGAACCTTTAACTGCAGGATCCAGCAGCACCTCCAAGTGACAAACGTCCTCCTTCAGGGGGAGTGTGATGCCCTCCGGGACAGAATGACTCTTCAGTCCTCGACCAGCTTTGTCGTTGACCAATGGCACCTCAGCCTTGTCTGGATTGGTTTTTCCTTTATTGGCCCTCATCCATCCTGCTACTTTCTCCTGGCACCTGTTCAGGACTTCCAAAGACCTGGCCAACTCAGCTGTTAGGGAGCAATAGAGATGGGTGTCATCCTCATATTGGTGGCACCTGTGATCTACTCCATGATTTACTGCAGTTCCAAGGCACCAGAATCTTGAGTAGGTCCATGCCAGGTTTATAGTTTGTGGTGGTGGAGTGGTTAAGAGCGGTGGACATTAATCTGGAGAACCGGGTTTGATTCCCCACTCCTACACATGAGTGGTAGACACTAATCTGGTGAACCGGGTTGGTTTCCCCACTCCTACACATGAAGCCAGCTGGGTCACCTTGGGCTAGTCACAGCTCTCTTGGAGCTCTCTCAGCCCCACCTACCTCACAGGTTGTCTGTTGTGGGGAGGGGAAGGGAAGGTGATTGTGAGCTGGTTTGATTTTCCCTTAAGGGGTAGAGAAAATCAGCAAATAAAAAAACAACTCTTCTCCTCCTCCTCCTCCTCCTTTGGAACAGGAAAAGCAGCCATAGACACTGGTAGGCCTCATCCTCTTTTCTTTGTTTTATACCGTTTCTCCTGAATAAAGTTATACTCTGTTCATTTAAGAAGGCGCTCAACATATTGAACATGTTTAGTGCTGGCCTACAAATGGAGGCCTCATTTCTTAGGTCTGAGCAATTCATCTGCATCCAGAAATTAATAGGTAAAAAACAAACAAACTAGGAAGCCACTGCAGTCTCGTGGTTAGCAGGGGACTTTCTATCACTAGAGTGCCTCCTGTCCTGGATGCATGGGCTTGCTACTGATTTTTATACCCTCGTCACATCTGGGACTCAGAATATTCACTCTTGACCCCCACCTGTCTGTGGGTCTAGCACTGACTGCCCACAAGATGGCCAAGTTCAACGTGCTGGTCAAGGGAGTGCACAGGGAGTGGAACTGCTTAGCCTAAGATGACAAGTGTGGCCAGGAAACAGAAGCAGGAAAAGCAACCAGACACAATCCGTGCAGCAGCACGACAGCTGTGCTACACCCAGAAATTACACTGGGGCTGCTTTCCCCAGCATGGAGAGGCAGTGAGGGATGGAAGCTGATCCTAAGGCCGTGTTGGCGAACCTATGTCACGCGTGCCGCAGCCGGCACATCGAGCACTCTCTGTGGGCACGGGTGGACCCGCCGCGTCTGCCTAGGGCTGTGCCGTGTTGCCGTGTTGAGGGAGCTGAGGACAGTGCTCCTTCTCCCCAAGCCCATGCTCCCCAAGCCTGCGCTGGCGCCCTCCCTCTCCTTGCACCCGGGGCAAGCCCTTCCCTCTCTCTCAGCTGAGCTGAGGCCGCAGCTCAGCTGTTTGTCGGGGGCCCCGCCCGTCTTCAGTTTGGATGGGGGAGGCTGTGGCCGAGCACCTTGCCACGCCCCCCTCTCAGCTGAGCTGTGGGGCAGCTCAGCTGTTTGTCAGGGGCCCCGCCCATCTTCAGTTTGGACCAGGAGGCTGTGGCCAAGCACCTTGCCACACACCCCTCTCATGTGTTTGTCGGGGGCCCCGCCCGTCTTCAGTTTGTCTGGGGGCCCTCCCGTCTAAAAAAGCATTTAGAAAATTCTACAACATTTGCAGACAATCCTACAAGCCATCAGGAAATCTACAAGGAATTTTCTAGCATTGTAGCAGCTGCAAAGGTGAATTTTAGTAACAGATTTTTACAGTTCCGTAAGATAGAGACAACCCTGTGTTTTCTTACTTCTCCAGATAAAGCCCAATTTGAAGAACTTGATCTTTCCTGCCTACACTGGTTAGATTTAGAAAATCTGGAAATGGAGCTAATAGAATTTCAAGAAAGCTCTGTCTGGAAAAATAAATTCTATGACCTGCGTGAAACACTTGAGAAGATAGAAGGGATGCCAAAGGACAGCACAGTTAGTTCTGAAAATGAAATCCTTAAAGTGTGGAATTCTCTGCCAAATAATTTTAAGTCAATGAAAGCACTTGGGATTGCTTTCCTTACTTTGTTTGGATCATCTTATGCTTGTGAGCAGCTGTTTTCAACTTTGAATTATATCAAATCTGTCACCAGAAACAGGCTAACAGATGACCTGAGTGCTGCATGTGTTGCTCTCAAACTTCCAAAGTATGAGCCAAGGGTAGGCAAATTATCAGCATGCACACAACAGCAAAAATCACATTAATTGTTCAAAAAATTTGATGATAGCTTCAAAGATGTCACAAAAATGGTGAATTACATCATGGCTCGTGCTCTGAATTGTCGACAGTTTCAAGCACTTCTTGAGGAGGTTCAGGCACAGTATAATTGTTTGTTTATGTACAATAATGTCCGGTGGCTGAGTAGAGGACGAGTCCTGGAGAGATGCATGCCAAATGCAAACTTTTACCTTTCAATAAAAAGTTGTTTGTATCATTGAAAGCTCTGTTATTGTGTTTTTCTTTTAACGCAAAATATGTGAATGTATGAGTTGTTTTTTCTAAACTAAAACCTCAGTATTCAGGTTAAATTGCCGTATTGGCACTTGGCGATAAATAAGTGGGTTTTGGGTTGCAGTTTGGGCACGGTCTCTAAAAGGTTCGACATCACTGTCAGGCCTAGCCTGTACAGGAAATGCCAGGCAAGGTCTGACTGAGGATGTTATGCTTATTGCAGGTGCTGGCCAAGGTCAGCTGTAGCAACTGCCAACTAGTGTTTTGACTCTGGACTCTGTGTGAATCTTGCCTCAAGGGGAGGGGGGTTCTCATGGCATCCAATGCTTTTGATTTCATATATACCCTGTACCATGCTCTTAGTTCTCATTAGTGCCATCTTGCTTCTAGCTGCTGTAAACCTATGGATCTTCCAATAAATCAACTCTCTTTTGGACTACTTGTCTGTGGATGTTGTTTATGGGATTGTCATGGGGCAAGTGCTCACATTATGGCACTAATATCCCTACCTCTTTCACTTGGATTTTAATCCCTGGCTAGAGCCCTGGAGGGATTGCCGGGTTCTCGGGTTGGAGCTGAGGGTGTGCTCCCCGAGTGAATTGTTCCTGGCTGGAGCCCTGGAGGGTTCGGCTGGATCTCGGGTTGGAGTATAGGACGTGCTCCCCAAGTGGACTGGAGCCCTGGAGGGTTCACCCGAACGCTCATTTTCATCGTTGGGAACGCCGGCCGAGCTCCCCGACAACCCTGGCTTATTGCAGGACATTTTGGAGGAAACACTGCGAACGGACGCTGAAGCCTCCCGGCTAATTGGGTTTGTAGCTGACCAGTGGCATCACCTGGCTGCAACGTCCCCCTGGAAGACACCGGACGCTGATCAACGTGCCCAGGATGACCTCTGACAACTGGACGTGCTCCTGGAAGAAGTCTGACTGGCGCAAGAGGACTTGGTAACACTGACTTGTTTGTTGGCGAGACTTACGCTCCACTAGACTCCATCGGCACCAGCGGTCCCGATCCAGGGACCAGTCGATTTTTTGCCCATGGCAGGAGCTACAGGGGAAGCAGTTCCGCAATCCGTTCTGGATCCTGCCCTGTGTCAACGGGAGGCACGAAACGTGGCAGCCCGGACGGTCATGGTTCTGCTGGACTTGCTACTGGCTACGGCGATGGCGGCAGACGTCGAGAAACTGCTGACCCCTGAGTTCGGCTCAGCGTCGGCGGATCTGGCTTCCCGGGTCCAACCGCTGTTGGGCCAACCTAAAGAGATTGAACTGCTCTTACAGCTGGAGGCCTTACCGATCGTGACGGCAGCTGCTGCTGTCCAACTTGAACAGGATTGGGCTCTCGCTGACCAGAAGAGAGTGGAGGAGCAACAGTTGGCCGATGCAGCCGCCGCTTGGGCGCGAGCGGCGGCAGGATGCAGTGTACGGCTGAAGGGAAGCGGGGGACTTGGACGGTCTTTCCCCTTGTTTTCTCCGGATGGTGGCTTGCCTCGTGATATGGCACGCAGACGATGACTCGCTTTTAGTTCCGACGTAATGGAGTACTCGGATGACGAGGACTTATACGGGGACTTATACGTAGGGGAGGAATGGAATACCCATCTCCGAGTCAGCCAACCCCGAGGCACGGGAGGATCCGAGGAAGAGATCCATGTCCTGTGGTTCCAAAACTGGGACCTGGCGGACCGTTTAGCCCGTTTGCAGGATCAAATGGATGTACTGATGTGGGACTACGACCGTCTGCCATGAACTCAAGCAACTCCAGCGCAACCACCGCAAGCGCCCCCGGCTCAACCACCACAACTGCCCCCGGCTCAACCACCGCAACTGCCCCCGGCTCAACCGCAAGCACCTCCACTGCTGCCGGCTCAGCCGGTACCAACCCTGCCACTCCCTGGGCAACCTCCGGTACCACCACCGCCGGTGGCCCCAATCGTGCAATGGAATCAACCTCGTCTGCGAGTGACTTATGATGGCTCCGTGGATACATTGCCCTGTTTCCTACACCATGTGGACAGTTATATGAAGGAACAGGGGCACAACTTTCCCACAGAAAATACCAGAGTACGGTTTGTTTCCTCACTTTTGGTAGGGAAAACCGCGAAATGGATGGTCCTTCAGTTCGAAACATGGGCCCGATCCATCCACTCTCTCAACAAATTTATGCGAGCGTTAAGATGGCAGTTCGAAAACCCGTTCCAAGGAAAGAAGGCCAAGGCTGCCCTCCTACAACTCCGTCAAGGATCCTCTTCAGTCAGAGACTTTGCTGATGAATTTCAGAGACTTGCGAGTAAGATAGTGGATTGGACTGAAGCTACTCGGGTGCATTATTTCTGTGAAGCCTTACACCCCAAGATATTGAACTGGGCTTACATGCAACGGGATCCAACAACCCTGGAGGAATGGATCCTACTGGTGGAAGAAGTAGAGAGCCGCTGCCAGTTCATAACCCAGGCCCGACGTCTGGCCAAGGAGGGAAGCCAGAAAGCCCCTCCAAGAGCTGCAGTTCCTGTCCCGCGGAGACCAGCTCAACCCGCTCAAGACCGAGTGTCGCACTTTCAAAGGGGAGCCTGCCTCGTTTGCAGTGCCATGGGTCATTTTGCTGCGGCCTGCCCATCTTGCCCGGAGCAGCCAACTCCCGCTCCCCGCCCGGAGGAGACACAGCACGGACGAGGACGTGCTCAGAGGAGAAGCGCAGCGACTGATCGCAGTGCCGCACCGGGACGGAGAGCGCCCCCAGCCCTCTACGTCGAGGAGCCGGAACATGAGACCTTGCCAGCGGACCCATCAGGGTCCCAGATTACAATTAACCCGTCGGGGTCCCGGATTACAATTGCCCCAACAGGGGAGGGTTCTGCATAGTCGGATGAGGGCCGCCACTGGGATGCTGCCTTAAACCTAGAGTCTCCCCTGGATCTATCAAAAAATGGACTGGGTCTGCAGTGAGTGGAGCGGCCCCGCAGACCTTTGCAGACGTTTCTGCCAAACCCAAGGCTCCTGTAATGGTAAGTGAAGTGGGGGAAACTGTATATGTGGACGTGGTCTTGCAACATTATAGAAAGAGACCCCAGTTACAAGTCAGAGCCCTCATAGACTTGCGATGTGCCCGCTCTTTGATCAATGAGGCCACTTTCAAGGCACTCAAGGTGAAAGCGGTACCTCTACCGAACCCTGTTCAATTCGCCCAGATGGATGGCAGTGACTTTAAAGGTGGGCCAGTTGACTGTCGCACATGGGGTGTAGCGATGGGCATAGGCCATCATTGGGAGCAAATTGACTTCACTATAGCCCCTAATATTCAATACGCTGTGGTGTTGGGAATAAATTGGCTGAGGGGACACAGCCCCTCCATTGACTGGGGGCCCAAGACCTTATCATTTTCCAGCCCTGGTTGCGAACAACATCGGTACGAAGTAGCTGTTAAAACCGTACTCCCGTTGACCCCTGCCTTGGTTTCAGATGCCCCCGGGCCATCCCAACTACCTGCCGAGTATCAGGATTTTGCGGATGTCTTTAACATACAAGAGTGTGATGTGCTACCCCCCCCCCCACACACCGTAGATCTGACTGTGCTATTGAGGTGGTGGGGGAGGAAAAACTGCCAAAAAGCAAGATTTATCCCATGAGCGCTTCTGAAAGAACAGTGCTCTGTGATTTCTTGGACAAGAATCTGGCTCGAGGTTTTATCTGACACTCTACCGCTCCGTATTCAGCCCCCGCTTTCTTCGTATGCAAAAAGACCAGTGACTTGCACTTGTGCATTGACTTTCGGAAACTCAATGCTGTCACCCAAACCAATGCCTACCCCATTCCTCTGATCTCTGATCTTTTGGGGCAGTTAAAAGAAGGACGCATTTTTACTAAATTGGACCTGGTCGAAGCCTATTATAGAATCAGAGTCAGAGAAGGGGACGATCCCCTCACAGCCTTTTCCAGTTGTTTCGGGATGTTTGAATTTTTGGTGATGCCTTTCAGGTTAAAGGGGGTCCCGGGGGTCTTCATGCAACTTATTAACGAGATTCTACATGACTTGTTGTATAAAGGAGTGGTGGTTTACTTAGATGACATCCTTATTTACTCTAAGACCATGGAAGAGCATGTTGCCCTGGTTAGGGAAGTGTTGCAATGTCTTAGAGACAATCAACTCTATGCTAAGGTGTCCAAATGTGAATTCCACCAAAAACAGTTGACTTTTCTGGGTTATATAATTTCACATCAAGGACTTACGATGGACCCAGAAAAGGTACAAGCCATAACCAGTTGGGAACCACCCTCAACCCGTAAACAAGTTCAAAGATTTCTCGGGTTCACTAATTTCTACAGGGGGTTCCTCCCCAACTTTGCTCAAGTCGCTCTGCCCATCACAGACCTCCTTAAGACTAAAGGAAAGGGGAACGCTGCCATCCTGCCATCAGCTAAAGTGAATTGGGCCCCCCAATGCCAAACGGCTTTTGACAGTCTCAAGCGACTGTTTACCTCCGAACCGGTATTGAAACACCCTGATCCTGAACAAATGTTTGTAGTCCAGGTAGACGCTTCTAACGTAGTGATGGGGGGGTGCATTGCTACAGCGAGGGGGGGATGGCCACCTTCATCCGTGCGCGTACTTCTAGAAGAAGTTCACGCAGTCTCAGCTCAATTGGCCGATCTGGGAAAAAGAGGCAGCCGCGGTCAAGCTGTAAGCCCTTGGCCCAATCGAACCAAAAACCACATCAGAGACAGTCAGGTCCAAAGAAGCTGGTTTTACTGGTCAAAATAGGTTAACAGAGCATAAAGTAAAGGGTGACAGCAATGAGGCATGCTGGCTTGAACTTGGTAATATAAAAGCACAGAAAAAGGCAAGAGATTACAAAACACAAACAAAGCTGAGTTCCCAGAGCTTCAAACGGAGTTCGGTAGGCACAACATTCCTTGAGTCTGATGATGGGAAAGCGAAAGTAAACATCAACTGAGATACAAGCCTGACACAAGCCTGCCCTCATGGTGTGGAGGCAATTCTCAGAAGGTTGTAAGGTCTCTTTTGAAGTGTGGAGTGATTACAGGAATCTGGAAGCGTTAACGGGGGCTCGCAAAGTGTTCGCTAAACAGGTACGATGGGCGGACTTCTTTGCTCAATTCCGCTTTGTGTTAAAATATGTTCCAGGAAAGCAAAACTTGCTGGCCGATGCTTTATCCCGACTGCCCCAATACCCTACCAAAACTGAACGCCCCACAGAGTCCCTCTTCACTCCAGCTCAGAGGAGTTCACTGCCCACCTTGGCGGTGCAAACCCGGTCACAGACCCGACTCCCATCACAGTCTCCGCGGGGGGGAGCCCTAAGCCCGATCCCATCGGTCGGACTGTCTACACCTCCTTTGCTGGCTCTGGTGCCACCCCCCACACAGTGCCAAGATGCCAGTCCTGGAGTACAGTTGTCCACCCAACCCCCCCCCGGCATCGACTTCTAGTCCTGCGATGAAACCTGCTTACACAGTACCCTCTGTGCCGGACATGGAGGGACTGACCGATTCCTTTAAGGAATCCCTCCGTTGCAGTTGCCAAGCCGAACTTTCTGCAAACACTCTGCCAACGTCTCTGATTGAACGTGGGGGTTATTGGTTTAAAGACTCTAAGTTGTATGTACCTAAGGGACTGCAGAGGGAGGTTCTACATTTGGTTCATGGAGCCAAAACTGCGGGACACTTTGAGTTTCTTAAAACCTTACATCTGTCGAGGAGGCAATTTTGGTGGGCGGGCATGCGGACTGATGTGGATTCATTCATCTGTAGATGCCCAGTGTGTGCTGCTGCCAAAAGACCCCAAGGCAAGCCGCCCGGACTGTTACAGCCTTTGGAAACCCCCACTAGACCCTGGGAGGTAATCGCGATGGACTTTATGACCGATCTACCCCTCAGCGAGGGAAAAACTGTGCTCTGGGTAATCACGGACCTGTTCTCGAAACAGGTGCATCTGGTACCTTGCCCAGGTATCCCTTCCGCCCCAAAACTAGCCCGCCTTTTTGTGACGCATGTCTTCCGTCTACATGGATTTCCGCGCAAGGTGGTCAGTGACCGCGGAAGTAGTTTTGTGGCTAAGTTCTGGAAAGCTTTCTTAAAATTGGTTGGGGTAGAACAAGGACTGTCAACCGCCTTCCATCCCCAAACTGACAGCCAAGCAGAACGGGTGAATGCTGTGTTAGAATGCTACTTACGTTGTTATGTCAATTACCACCAAGATGATTGGGTAGAACTGTTGCCTTTTGCTGAGTATGCTTACAATAATGCTGTGCACCAGTCCACTGGGTTTAGCCCTTTTCAAGCTGTGTATGGACAAGACTTTGGCCCCATTGGCCCTGTTGACTTATCTGGGGAGGAGGGAGGTGGAGATGTGGCTACCTGGGTGCATACGATTCAAACAACCTGGCCGTGGTTAATGAAAAATCTGGAACATTCCAAACGCAAATATAAGGCTCAGGCTGACAAACACCGGTTGCCAGGTAAAGAATACGGGGTGGGAGATACAGTTTATCTGTCCACCAAGAATCTACAGTCAATCCGCCCGTGAGGCAAACTCAGTGACAAGTTTGTGGGTCCATTCCCCATTTCTCACATTATCAACCCGGTCACTTGGAACTCTCACTCCCAAAGTCGTTAAAAAGAATCCATCCAGTGTTTCATGTCAATCTGTTAAAACCACATGTCCCCTCCTCAGAATGGCATCCCGAGTCACCGCCTGAAGTGCCTGTGATGGTGGGGGGGGGAGGAGCATTTGAGGCTGCCAAAATCTTGGACTCGCGTATCCATCATGGATCCCTCCAATATCTGGTTCGTTGGAAGCACTTCAGTTCTGCTCAAGATGAATGGGTTTGCTCACGCGATGTTTCCGCCCCCCGTCTGGTCTGTGAATTCCATGCTGCCTACCTGCACAAGCCAGCGCCCAAGTAGTGGAGGGGGGGGCCTTGGGGGGGCAGAATGTCAGGCCTAGCCTGTACAGGAAATGCCAGGCAAGGTCTGACTGAGGATGTTATGCTTACTGCAGGTGCTGTACCAAGGTCAGCTGTAGCAACTGCCAACTAGTGTTTTGACTCTGGACTCTGTGTGAATCTTGCATCAAGGGGAGGGGGGTTCTCATGGCATCCAATGCTTTTGATTTCATATATACCCTGTACCATGCTCTTAATTCTCATTAGTGCCATCTTGCTTCTAGCTGCTGTAAACCTATGGATCTTCCAATAAATCAACTCTTTTTTGGACTACTTGTCTGTGGATGTTGTTTATGGGATTGTCATGGGGCAAGTGCTCACACTGTCATAATGCTTTAATAGGGATGCCAGCCTCCAGGTGGGACCTGGGCATCCCCCGGAATTACAGCTCATCTCTAGACTTCAGAGATCAGTTCCTTTGGAGAAAGTGTCTGCTTTGGAAGGTAGACTCTATGGCATTATACCCTGCTGAGGTCTCTGTAGTCCCCCAGGCTCCCCCCCCAATCTCCAGGAGTTTCCTAACCTGGATTTGGCAACCCTACCCCCATCCCCTGCCAGGGGGGACCTGGAAACCCTATGCTTTAACGCACAAATGCTCTGTCACGAAATACCAGTAACAATAAATGTAAGAACCAAACCCATGAAAACAAACAGATAGACATTCAGGGAGGAGGCAACACAGCCAACAGAAGCCACAGCTGTTAGATTTGGGTCTTTCCTTACCTTTTTCAGGTGTGCCCCAATCAAAAATAAGCCAAGTCACATAAAGGGCAGGGATAGGCCAGAAACTGGTGAAAAGCAGACAGATGAGGAGAAACAGGAAAACCATCCCTGGGGAAAGAAAAGAAGTCAGTCATCCATTTCCCTGCCCCATGCCAGAGCTTCCCTTCCCTTTGCAGAAGCCCCCCACCATGGCCCACGCAAGCATCTCCCTACTTGTCAGTGGCTACATTTGGAAGCTGCGCCTTTGACTTGAAGCCAGCTGACACATAAATGTGGCAGCAGCTGTCAGTGGCCAGCTCATAGCCAGAGACGGGTGATCATTTTCTCATAGCATCGTGCAGTATGAAAAATACTCCCAGATGAGCAAATAAACAACAAATGAGCCGTGATGCCTCTGTCAGAATCTTCCACTGATTCTTGTCTCAGTCCATTCCAAGGGCCTGGGTCCAATGTGGTAGGACTGTACAGTATCCTAAGAAAGGTCTGCTCTGGACCTTTGCGAAGGAATGGGGACGGGCAGAGGAGATATTTCAATTGGTGGGCAAGTAAGATTGAGGCTTATCCCTCTTATGCTTGCTGCCCCCCCCCCCCCACACACACACAAGCTGGGCTGGTTTCAGAATGCAGGGAGAATCAACGGGAAAAGGCTGCAGCATTATAGTAACTAAAGAAACACGGAACTTTCTTTTCCTTTAAAATTAACCGTTTTTACTCTGCTTTTTGAGGAAAGTGTTCCAAGGTTTGCTCAATGGCCTTTATTACACTGGAAAATTCATACAGGTTATAATTCAAGTCACAGAAATGGTTAGTTCCGCCAAAATGTCCCAAATAATATGTTTAGTCACACAGAGTAGAGCAATAAGAGTTTGAGAACTGGTAGGCGCCTCAGAGGGATCCAGTTCAGCATCCTGCTCAACGCAGGAAATCCAAAACTTATTTCCTGACTGGTGGCTTCTCAGCCTCTGCTTCAAGACTCTCCCCCCCCCCCCAGGAGATTCTCTACAACCTCCCTAAGTAATTTAGTCCCATTGTCCATTGTCTCTCACTATTAGGACCTGTTTCATATTGCTCTACCCTCCTGTACCCATTAGATCTCGTCTTGCTGTCTGGAGCAGCAGTGAACAAATATTTGCCCTCTTCCATGTGACCACCCCTCAGTAGGAGTGTCTTTTGCCTGCTATAAGCAGGCCAACACCTGCTGGCACTCAATGGAGTGGAGGAAAAATGTGTGTGTGTGGGAGACGACATCGCACAATGCCATGACATCACTTCTGTCTGGAACCTAGGCATGACATTGCTGTGACCCTCTGGGAATTTCCCTGATCTATATGGGTTTTACCCTAGTGACACAGAGGGTGGACTGGGAAGGTCAAATAGCCCTGGAGAAAGTGAAGCTCAGCGGCCCCTTCAGTGCCAAAAAATGGGCTTACTCCAGCAATGTGTCAGCAGCTCGAGACAATGGAACTGAAGAGCTGACACCAGTCATCGTTACCACTGAAGGATCCAGGCCAAGTGGCTACTGAGGCACTGGCAGAGTTGCATGGGCTTGTTTGCTCCTGGCTGCCTGTGGCCCACTGGGAAATTTCCTTGTAAATTCAATGGCCAGTCTGAGCCCTGGTGACATGGTGATGTCATTTCCTAATAGGGTTGCCAGGTCCCTCTTTGCCACTGTCGGGATATTTTTGGGCGGAGCCTGAGGAGGGCGGGGTTTGGGAAGAGGAGGAACCTCAATGCCATAGAATCCAATTGCCAAAGCAGCCATTTTCTCCAGGTGAACTGATTTATATTGGCTGGAGATCAGTTGTAATAGCAGGAGATCTTCTGCCACCACCTGGAGGTCAGCAACCCTACTTCCTGGTTCCTAGTCAGAAGTGACGTTGTGGTATTGTGACATGCCATTTTGCAAGTCTCACCCCTCCCCATGCTCCTGCCGGTGTGTGGGAGGGGCTAGCAACCCCACCCTTCAGGTACTTGACGAGCACAATCACATCTAGGAACAGAACAGATTTTTATTACGGCATTGCCATTCTAAGAATACCTGATAAAATTGTCCACAGTTCAATCATGTCTAGGGTTGCCAGGTGCCCACTGGTGGCGGGCAAACCCCCTGCAATTTACCCCTCTGCCCACTGACCACCTGAGGGTCAACGGGCAAACGTGCACGCGTGCGTGCATAACGCACGTGTCACTTCCGGTTTAGAACCAGAAGTTCTGCCTTGCGAGGGGCCTTATACCTCTTAGTTTGAGTGGTAAAGGGCCGCTTTACCACTCCAACTAAGAGATATAAGGCCCCTTGCGAGGTGGCACTTCCGGCTCTAAACCAGAAGTGACGCACGTGCGTCGGCGCGTTGTCACATGCGATTTACAACAACAGCCTCCCGCCGGAGGAGAAGAGGGATGTCAGATAGGGTTTCTGACACTAGGGGTTAAACAATATTCCTTCTGTGCACTCCCCCCTCCCTCCTGTTTTGCACACGACCCACTAGCTCTGGTCAGAGATCTGCAAGTGTATGGAGACCCGCCCGTGTAAATCTTTCATCTGATACCGGGTCTTGCTCACAATGCCAGGAACTCCACCAGCCTCACCTCTGATTGCCCTTAAGTACCCGGTACTTAACCCACTGAAGTCGTTACCAGGAGAAAGAAATGTATTGTTTCCCTTGTATTGCTGTAACCATTGTGTCCGTTCTATAAATGTAGCAAATTCCCAATGATCTGCATTCTAACCTTCTTCGTCTTGCTGAAACCACTGACTTCCAGAATAAATCTTTGAAATCACTGCCCTGTCTGGATTTGAGCTTCTATTGCCTGGGACGCCGTGAGTTTACTGAAACCTGACAAGGGACCAGGCAACCCTAATCACGTCCCCTCAGTCTTCTCCAGCCTAAACATACACAGTTCCTTCAACCTTTCCTCCCAGTAATTTCCCAGGCCCTGACCTCAGAGACACGGTTTTCCATTTCAGGGGAATGAGTGGAAGAAACCTGGGCAAGAGGCATGGCCAAGCCTGCGGAAGGTGCAGTGTCACACTTTGGAACAACGGCCAAGATCCAAAAAAAGGTCAAAAATAAATTTTAAAACAAATTTAAAACAAAGTTATTACAGCCAACCAGAGAATAAACCCAGATTCCGTACACGTGGCAGTTTGGCTTCAGTTGGCCATTCAAAATAGACTGGTCTAGTTTGGAACGTCCGCATGACATCACCCCCTAACGGAATACTTACCAGGTTCTCCCTTGCTTTGGTGTGATTGCTCCCCCAGATGTTTTTCCTCATGGGGACAGGCTTCTCTGGTGTCCTCATTGCTGCTGTGGTAGCTGATACCGCATAAGGTCAATGGGGCTTCCCCACAGCCAGTTTCCCCACACTTGCTCTGCCCTGATCTCCTAGCAGCAGCCACCATCCACTACTCCACTGGAGCATGTTGAGGGTGTTTTTTAATGGCAATTGAATTGTTATATCATTATAATATTACGCCAATATGTAAATCAGGTTCTCTGAACTTCCAGCTTTCATTATTAAAAAGTGTATATCTCTCTCCCTTGGTTGCGGTCATATAAAGGGAACAAGAGAAGCTTGAGGCTTACTTCTTAAAAATTAAATTTAAGGATCCAGAGAACCTGCTGGACATATTGCTGTAGTATTACAGCAATATAACAACATTCAATTGACAGTCAGAAAAACAATAAAAGCCATGTGGTGGGTGGATGGTGGTGAGAATGGCTGCCCCAGTGACTGGGGCTGGGAAAATGGCTACCGTATGGGCAGAGTCAGGAAAACCCAAACTTGCCTGTCCACACAGCAGCCATGCAAAACTTTGCAGGAAAGCAGCTCTGGGAGATGAGAGGCTGCTAGGGTTAAGTAGAGGTGCCATATCTGGGTTGGGAAATACCTGGAGATATTAGAGGTGGAGCCATGGGGAAATTGGGGGGGGGACTACTGCCCAACAGTACTGAATGTGAAATATAATCAATCAATTGGCCTTTATTGGCATATACTCAGAAACATAAGCAGTACACAAAATTCACTGTCCATACATTTTCAATTTAAATATGGTTCAAACTTTAGTCCTTATATTGACAACTTCCATCAAAAATTCCGCCATCTTTAAGGTGACTTCAGGAATAGTATCATTCAACAAAAACCGGCATACAGAGAATTCTTGACTAGATTTCCTTTTATCAATAAAGGGTAGATTTTTTTTATGAGGACCATTGTGCAGGTGACAATTTATGATTATATGCTGTAGCGTATTGTGTTGACTCAAGGCACATACACATAATCTTTTCTCAAAAGGAATATTTTTAAACCTGCCATTTAGTACCGCCAAAGGGAGGGCATTCAGCCTGGTGAGCATAAATGCCCTCCGTTTAAGGGGTTCCTCAAGTGTATAACAACACTGCTGTACTGCTCTAATTTCCCATATTTGACTTATAAATCTAAATTAAGAGGGGATCGTGTTGGTGGAGTAAATTGTTGTTCTTGGTCTAAAATTCTTTGTTTGATAGTACTGAATGCTGATTTTTCATCTAACATTGACAGATTCTCTAGGGCAATTCCGAGGTGATCAAGTTTAGTTAAAATGGTGGGGAACCAGTTAACTTTACAAGTGTCTTTTAGCAGGTGGGACATAAGAGCTCCTTGATTTGCCCTAAAATGGATTTTTTTAAAAGAATTTTTTATTATTTTCCATAAAATCATACAGAAGCTTTTCAACAAATACTTAAAAATAACTACATAAACATTCGTATCAGGATATATGTTTGTTGAAAATACATCATTTATAAGAGATAAATAAAAACTTCCCCATCCTCCTCCTCTATCTTTCTATTTGCTTGTTTAGTCTTTTGCATTTAAAATTCTAATCCTAATGTTATTTTGTATTGTCTAACAATAACTTTCTTATTGCATACTATTTTCATTTCAACCAAAGGAAAAACATAATATAAATCCCTAAAATTGATTTAAAGCCAATATTTAAAGGTTAATATCCAAGCTCTGGTCTCTACTAAATTCTGGCCTGTTTCTAGGCATAAAGTCACATATGGAACACATTTTGGTACTCCTAAGGTTTGTATCAAAAATTTTGCCTGATTACTCTCAACAGAATTATTTAGGGCTGAAATCCAGATTGGGATGCCATAAAAGATTTGCCCAAGAATTTTGATGTTGAAAATCTGAATGGCCACAGTGGCCACAGTGATGTTTTGCTTACCCTATGAAAAATAAAATCACTTCAGTTGAAGCGCTGAGTGACTGGCCAGGTTTGTCACCCTGCTCTCTGTGTCCAGACCATGATAAATCATACTTACATACGATGCCTAGATATTTATAACTCTTAACTTGTTCAATTGAAAATATTATCCATACTCCATTTCTTTGGTTTCCAGTTCTTTGCAAAAATCATCACTTTGGATTTGGAGTAATTGATCAATAATTTGTTATATTGACTGTATTGATGGAAGGCTTTTAGGTATCTTTGAAGCCCTACTCGTGTATAAGAGAGTATTACAGTATCATCAGCATATAGAAGTAGCGGTACGGCAAGATCTCGTTTGGGAGGGTGACCACCATTTACAGATTTGAAACTATGTGGCAAGTCACTTAAGAATAAGTTGAATAAAAGAGGGGCCAAAACACAGCCTTGTTTGACACCCTTTGCAACTGGAATTTTAGATATCAAAGATCCTTTTGCAGAGTGTTTAATTTGGTATGTTGTGTTGATATGAAGTCTTTTTATGAGCGCAAGTATAAATGTTTGTTATTCCGAAAATGTTTGTTATTATTAGTTTTAACAGCTAAGTGTAATTGATTCCACCTATTATGAAAAAAGCTTGCTTCTTTTTGCCAATCATCTCTTGATATGCTTGTTTATAGTTTAAATATCATTTAGCTTTTTTGCATCTTCTGTATGTTAAAAAGTTTGAAATAAGTCTCTGAAGATGGCTTTAGCTCTTCGAGATTCATGGTCAAACCAAGAGGAGGGACTGAAGTTAGTTATAACAGATGGTTTTGACTTGGCACGACATATTGTGAGTGTTTGTGAAAAAAGAGGCCATAATTTCATCCTGAGAAGATATTGTAACGATATTTTGTTTTAGCTTAAGCATCATTTCTGATTCAAAAAGAGAGTTAAAATCTTTTTCAACCTCTGACAACCATTTGATTTTCTTTAAAATATTTCCATCATCTCTTCATAATTGGAAGATTATTATTTAGTCCCCCACTGCCCTAGAGCACCGTAACTAGGGGAAGATGGTCACTCTCTGTCCTAGAATCGATAATCATAGAATGGATCAGAGCAAGCAGACCTGGGGAGCATATGCTGTAATCAATTACCCTTTTGTTGCTAGCTGGAAAAAAAGTAAAACCATTAGACTGAGAAAATTTATCAAGACCATTTAAAATAATAAAATTATGTGCAATACAAAACTCTAATAATCTGCACCCTGGGCGATTTAGAACCACGTCCTTTGATGAATGCTGTAAGGATAGAGGCAAAGGAAGAAAGCCGTCACTATCATAGCCCAATTGGGAGATAAATTTTTAATCCCCCCCCCCATTTCACGCATTGAAGTCTCCCATAATAATAAAATGGGCATTGGGGATTTTTTTTCCTTTGCTACCCCTCCCAATTTAGTATCATCTGCAAATTTAATAAGCATCCCCTCTATTCCTTCATCCAAATCATTTATAAAGATGTTGAACAACTCAGGGCCCAGGACAGATTCCTGAGGCACTCCACTTGCCACTCCTCTCCAAGAGGATGAGGAACCATTAACAAGAACTCTTTGGGTGCGATCTGTTACAAATCCACCTAACAGTAATAGGATCCAAATTTTACCAACTTGTAAATAAGAATATATCGACAGCATTCCCTTGATCCAGCAAGGTAGTAACTTTCTTTGAAAAAGGGATAAGGTTAGTCTGACGTGGTTTGTTCTTGAGAGCAGGACAATGAAAATGGTTGGCCTTGGGCGTAAACTCCAGAAGTGCAGAGGGTCATGGCCTCCAACACAATAGACCTGCAGCCAGGCAGTACAAGATGGATGCTGTGTCTTAGCCTGCCTCCTGAGGAAGCCCGTTCCACTGAGGAACCACTCTCAACGTCAAAAAGTTCTTCCTAATGTTTAGCTGGAAATGCTTTTGATTTAATTTCAACCCATTGGTTCTGGTTCGACCTTCTGGGGAAGGAATATATTTCCCTCCTTTCTGCTTAAAACAATAAAGAGTTGGCTGGGAGGACTGGCATGTTCACCACCCTCTCTTGCCCAGCCTGCTCTCCTGCCAGTGGACCTCTCATCCTCCCTCCCCCCCCTTCCCGTTAATGTTATGAACAAATGGTGGGACTGTTAACAGCCAAGCTTTGTCACGTGCCTTCCTGCTGCTCTCAGGAGGGCTGGCGATTGCTTCAGATTCCTGTGCTGCTGCCTCCTCAGTATGTCCCTAGCACAAACTTTGCAGGGTTTTCACAACTTGGAGAGCTTTCTCAGGACTTGATTCAGAGGGGCAAAGAGGTCAGCACTATGTCTGCCACTTGAGGACATGCTATTCTTATGCGCTGGGCAGGAGGCAAGAAGATTTTGCAACCAGTGGGAGAATTTGCCAACTGCAGCAACATTGCTGGAAAAAACCCAAACCAAACAAAAAAACAGTAGACAGGAGGACGCAAAGCCCTGCCAGCCACACCTCATTGCCAAGTGGCCTTGAGCTGACAGGCCAGGCCAGAAATTCTGATTAAAGCCTGATTGTCAGGGTTTCCAACAAGCCTGGAGTTCTCCTGGAATTACAAGTGATCTCCAGACTACAGAGATCAGCTTCCCCCAGCGGTTTCAGAGAGTGGACACCATAGTATACCATACAGTCTAGGAGAAACAGATCTCCCAGAGTGACATACGTCACATATCCACTGGGCTCCCTCCTCTCTCCAAACTCTGCTCTTCCCAAGGCACGGCCCCCAAATTTCCAGGAATTTCCTCCCAAGCCAGAGTTTGCAACTCTACCTGGTTGCTAGAAAGGCATTTTTAGTTAACACAGGAGAGCTGATTCTAGAATTTTCCAACAAGTCAGGTGGCTGTTTCGTTTTTTTTAAAACTGCACATGCATTAATTTCTCACCAGCACCATTTTCTCACGTGGTGGGCACTGGAGACTGTGCCATTTCCAGACAATGCGTGGAAGTGTCGGAGTGCCAGCAGCTCTATGGGGGAAGTTTGATGACCCACTAGCTGCTTCTTCTATTTGAAAAGTTGGGGGAAGGGGACTGGAATTGGCCTTCTCTCTCTAGCTGTTCAAACACACACACACACACACACACACACAATGAATAACCTGTCGAAGAGGTAATTTGGATCAGACCTGTATGCAGAGTGGTCAGAGTAAAAAAGTGTTTCCCTCCATTTTTAGTATCCTGCGTGTTAGGCAGATTTGAACTGGGCCCACCCATAGGGCATTTAAAGGGAAAATAAAACTTCCCCCATTTTGTATAGTCTGCATAAAAGCCAGTTGGGATCTGATCTCTACACAAGTTACTTAAAGGGGGAAAATGGGTTTTGAACCCAATTTAAAGTCGCTCACACATGGGACCCAGGTGATGGCTGGAGATCTCCCGCTATTACAACTGATCTCCAGGTGACAGAGATAAGTTCCTTTGGAGAAAATGGCCGCGTTGGAAGGCGGACTCTTTGGCATTATACCCCACTAAAGTCCCTCCCCTCCCCAAATCCCACCCTCCTCAGGCTCCACCCCCAAAATCTCCAGGTATTTCCTAACCTGGAGCTGGCAACCCTAGCTCCAGGCCAGACCCAAGTGAACAGATTCTTTGTTCCGGCGTTCATCGCCTTACACGTAGCACCAACAATGGAAATTGTACAGCTAATTCCCAGGGACTGGGTCTCTGAGCTTTGGGCAGGTCTGTGTGAAGGCCTGGATGCCACTGGAGCACGGGTTAGGGCACTGGGTGCAAAATTCAGCTTTCTGAAAAACTGAGCTTGCTCGCTTTGTTGTGAATATATCCATATCTGCCCGTGGGCAATGACAGAGGTGTAGCTGGATACAATTGTCAGTAACTCTGGGTTATGATTCTTCTTGCCCTCCCCGTGTCAAACAAAAGCAGAGAAGATTAAGCAAAATTGGAGAGCAGAAGGGGGGGGAAGTATACCTCCCCTCACCCACACTTACTACTCACCCATCAGCAGGAAACTGAGCACCCACTGGAGGACCGACAGCAGCCGGATGCAGGCCTTGAAATCCCTTTTGGAAGGCCAGGGCACGTCGAGCAGAGTACGAAGGGCAGCCTGGATGCTGGCACGACTCCCTGGAAAGGAAAGGCTGTTGGCACTGTCCCTGCTCGTTCCTGGTCATGTCACATTCACCTGTTGACTCGTTTTCCTTATCACCAGTGCCCCCAGGAACCTCCCTCCGTAGCTGGGTTTATTCTCAGAAATGGGTTCTGTATTTCACCTTTGAGGCACCCCCCTCCACCCCCCACGCACAATCCACACATAGTGCATCTAGAGAGACCAGTGACAGACCCTATCATGCCCAGTCCTGTGGCATTTTAATGACTAATAAATGTATTGTTGCATGAAGCAGAGCCCACTTAGTTAGATGCATGAAGTGTTACAGTTGGCAACAGAGCTGCCAGATGCCCGGTGTTTAATGGAGCAGCAGGAGGGAATGGAGGGAACGGCATTGTGCGATGCCACAACATCACTTCTGGCTGGGAACTCAAAAGTGACATCGCATCAAACAACACTCTAGAAATTTCGCCAGTCTCTATGGTTTTTACCACAGAGTTTCAGGGAATTCCTAAAGTGTCATGCAACATGGTGAAATCACTCCCAGTATTGCAGCCAGAGGTGTTGTTGTGTCATTGCACAATACAATTTCTTTTTGTCTCCACCTCCTCAAGTCTCCTGTTGTTTGCCAGCCAACCCCAATGGGAAGATAGATTTATACCCAATTACAAACACTAAGAGGGCAACAGGGTGTGCATGTGAGATAGAGACAGAGAGAGAGATGTTAGAAATACAGTTTCCAATGACAAGGTACACAACATTTTACTGCACAGCACAGATGAAAATTGCAGCAGCCCCACAATTATCGAACAACTTCCTCAGGGAGGTGCGCCTGCCCCCCTCATTGTTGATCTTCAGGAGGCAGTTGAAGACAATTTAATTAAGGCTGCATTTTGATTGATTTAGCTTTTATTTTATGATTTAACTTTTGGATGCACACCTTAATGTTTTAGGAAGTGAAGTTAAAGCTGCACTGAGAGCAATTGGGAGAAACAAATCACCAGGAGCAGATGGGATATCAATAGAGCTATTCCAAGCCACAGAAACAGAGTCCATCAACATCTTGACAAATATGGAAAACAAAACAATGGCCCACATACTGGAAACGGTTGAGTTATATTCCAGTTCCCAAAAAAGGAGTCATCAAAGACTGCAGCAACTATCGGACCATCGCATTAACTTCTCACATGAATAAAGTGATGCTCTAATTCTTACAACAAAGGCTGTTACTTCATACTGCAGTAGGGTTGCCAACTCTGGGTTGGGAAATACCTGGAGATTTGGGGGGGGGGAGCCTGAGGAGGGCAGAGCTTGTGGAGGGGAGGAACTTCAGTGGGATATAATGCCATAGAATCCACCTTCCAAAGCAGCCATCTTCTCCAGGTGAACTGATCCCTATTGCCTGGAGATAAGTTGTAATCCCGGTACAGCCACCACCTGGAGGATTAGCAAAAATAAAGCACCTATACTAAATAGACAAGCTGTGTGAAATAATAGTATCAAGCTCGCTAAGTTAAATGCAAAAGTGTGATGTGCTTTGATGTGCCTCTATCTGCTCCAGGCTCCATCTTCTTCCCTGGAAAGAAATATATAGAATAAGTCATTGTACTTACCTTTGAAAGACAATTGTTGAAACCGTTGAAATTGTTGAAACTGACCATCTTGTTTGGTAGCTTGCTAGCTACATTCTATCTTTGTATATATGTTCATGTATGTATCCTTATCATTGTTGGCTCCTTGCACTTGTATATAATATAATCACACTTTTGCATATAACTTAGTGAGCTTGATACTATTATTTCACACACCACCTGGAGGCTGGCAACCCTATACTACAGAGATCAGCTCACCTGGAAAAAGTGGCTGCTTTGGAGGGTGGACTCTGTGGCATTGTATCCTGCTGAGGTCCCTCCCCTCCCCAAACCCTTCCCTCCCCATGCTCCACTCCCAAATCTCCTGGAATTTTCCAGCCTGGTGTTGGCATACTGCGGAGGTGGGACATGGGGCACAGTCACATCAATGGCATGATGTCATTTCAGGGGTGAACCTGTGAAAATGATGGCACACCATTTTAGGATTCAACAGAAACTCTATTGTAAAACCATAGAGTTGCCACTGAATCTTAGAGCAGCATAGCATCACTTCCAGGGTTGCCCTAGAAATGATATTCCATTGTCGGATCACCACTTTTTCCTACATTTTGCTCCACAAGCAGCAGCAGTGGGGGTTGGGGGGGGGGACACACCAGCAGGAGGTGGGTCCCACTATAGTGGCAGAGCTGGCAAACCTACCAGCTCCACATTCACCTCTGCCTTGCATAGGCAGCGATCAAAGTGTTGTACAGGCCAAACCACTAACCCCTTGGCCAGAACTTCCTCTAAAGACCCAATGCAAAAGATTAAGTCTAGGGTATGACCTTTGCTGTGTGGAGGGCTCTTCATAACCTGAGTGGCCAGAGAGGCTACAAATCTTGTGCTGGCTCAGAGATGGTCCTGTCCACATGTATGCTGAAGTCACCAATCTGAATAATCAATCTGGGAGTCTCCAGCACCAAATCTGGATTACTTCTGCTAGTTCAGACAGGGTGCTTGGTGGGGAACTTGGAGGCCAATAAACCAGCAGAAATGCCCAGTCTGTCTCTGGAACCTTGCATAAGGAACGAATATTCAACGCCAGCTCAAGTTTGCACTGGCAATCTGCGAAAGGAGATGGGCTCGCAGAAAATGGTAGCAACCCCCACCCCACCCCCCCTTGGATGATGAGAGCAGTCAGAGAATTTTTCCATCAAGGTTTGAGTTTCCCCTACTTGCTCAGCCACACACAACTAGCTGCTTGGACCTGACAAGGAAACTGCTGTCAGCACACCTAGAACCTTTAAAGGTGCCAGGTTACCTTGGTTATTTCCCAGATTCTTCCCTAGGCAATCTGTTTTAGGATGGATCCACCACCAATGATCAGTAGAGTTGCCAACCTCCAGGTAATAGCTGGAGATCTCCTGCTACTACAACATATCCAGCCGACAGAGATCAGTTCACCTGGAGAAAATGGCCGCTTTGGCAATTGGACTCTATGGCATTGAAGTCCCTCCCCAAACCCCGCCCTCCTCAGGCTCCACCCCAAAAACCTCCCGCCAGTGGCAGAGGGACCTGGCAACCCTAATGAGCAGCACCCACTGGCAAACAAGCTCTATTTGTGGTTTTGTGGCTACTGAATACTAGATATTATATTAATGACACATCTTTCCACATCGTGTTTTCCGTTTCAGAATCAACAGACCTGATAAGAATTCTCAAGCAATCATCTGCACCAGCAGTACAGTATACCATGTATAATTTCTGAATCCTTTATCAGGTCTCCCTGTAGTCATTTGTTTTTAGATTATTTATTTTATTTACAAAATTTGTACCTTGCATTTCTGCTCTCATCAGGGCCATTGAGGTAGCTAGTTTTTTCAAAACTAAATACTCCCACTTTACCCTTTTTTCTATATAAAAGGCTCATTTCAGAAGCCTTTTTCTGCACCTTTCCACATTTTTGTGATGAAGCAGCCATAATAGTCCATAGTATAGAAGACACATGATGCTCATTATATAAGGACATCACAGTAGTGGTTGTTCAGTTTTCAGTGACCAGAACAATACATAATATCCCAAACACACCAACCAAAGGAAGAAGCTTTCTTTAAACATTCTTTGCAGATTGTGCATTTTTGTGTACACTTTCCCTGCTTTTGTAGTTAAAGAAGTCTAAAGCCTCGGGCATGATATACCTTTGCCATGTCTGTTCCTGCAGTCTTTCCTGCCCTGCTCCATACAGCTGATGTTGATGACAGTGCTGCTGGGGGATACCTAATGCACTCTGCTGTGTCTTTTTTCTGTGTGCCAAGTTGGGTGATTGTTTAGAGAACAGCTCCCAAGCGCAAAAGGGGTGGCATTTTTTCTGGCCTCTTCCTCCCGTTTTGCTGCTGCTTGCCCTGTTACTGGGCAAAAGTTCAAGAAATCTCATTCCCTTCTACTTGTCCTCCTCCCCATACTATATTTAATCTTTCCTCCCTCAAGAGGTCCTCCCTTTTTCTTCCTTCCCATTTGTCTCAGATTCCCCATCCACTGCTTCCTGTTCCAGTCATACCTTTTTGCCCCTTGCCATTTTGTCTCTTTGCCAGTTTTCTTCCTTCCCTCTAATCCTGTTTCCTTTCTTTTCCTTCTTATAATTGGGGGGGGGGGAAACTCCCCACACTTTTTTCATTTTTGGATTTTTCTACAAACCTCTAGACTGAGATTTGTAGAAAAATCCTCTATGTGGACATGGCCCTGTTTTGAAGATTTTTTGATCCACAGTCTGGGGCCATTGTTCAAAAAGGGTTACATGTATTGGTTGAAAGCCAGCGTGGTGTAGTGGTTAAGAGCAGAGGCCTCTAATCCGGAGAACCGGGTTTGATTCCCCACTCCTCCACATGAGCAGCAGACTCCAATCTGGTGAACCGGGTTTGATTCCCCACTCTTCCACATGAAGTCTGCTGGGTGATCTTGAGCCAATCACAGTTCTCTCCGAACTCTCTCAGCCCCACCTACCTCACAGGGTGTCTGTTGTGGGGAGAGGAAGGGATGGTGATTGTAAGCTGGTTTGAAACTCCTTAAAGGTAGAGAAAATCGGTGTATAAAAGCCAACTCTTCTTCTTCTGTCTAGTGATTTGTGTTAGCTGCCACTAACATATTTCAAGATAGAACAAAATATAGCTATAAAAATCAGGACCATTGGAGGATGGGGGATCTCTCTAGGACAGGGTTGTGCCTTTTCAGAATGCTGGAGAGAGTTAGACCCTGGCACCATGGAAGGCTGAAGCTGGTGATTTTGTCAGCAGACTTCCCAATATCTACAGCTTCTGAATGATGCACCACACAGATTTGCCACATACCTCCTATTTGATAGCAAAGCTGACCAAAGGCTGTGCCCTGCAAAAAAAATGGCACCAGCCCTACCTGGGCTGCTAAAGAGGCCTCAATAGTCTGTCCTGCTGTGGCTGATAAGGGAGGCTCCGGCCAGGGTCCTGCCTGTGTCTCAGCCTTGACTTCTGATCCTCACGACAGAGGTTCACTTTGCTTCTGTATTTTCCTTCCTCTCAGCTCACCCTGTGAAACATTAACTGTCACAAGTGTCACTGAAAAAGGAACAAAACAGGGGTTTGATCATTCCTCTCTTTGCAAAGGAGTCGGATTTCAAAATCAAGAGACCAAATGGCAATTTAGATTCTAAGAAATTAGTGAGCGCTCACTCACTTGCACGCACATGCACATACACACAAGAGCCAATCTTGGGTGAGTCACAGGCCATTTATGCATTGGAGGTTTTGCCCTGGATTTGCAGCTCTCTAGATGCACATTTTTCCCATCTGAATTCTCAAAACTCAAAAATAAGCCCCCATGCTGAGTTTCATAGGGTGCTGAAATGTGCATCTAGAGTGCATCTAGAGAGTGGTAAAAATGTGCATCTAGAGAGTGGTAAATTCAAGGCAAAACCTTGCATGCATAAATGGCCATAGTTTTCAGTCCTACTTAAGGTTTTTGTGATGGTGAAGGGATGAACCACATTAGCCACATGGAGCTTCTTGAGAGAGATAAAAATGTGATTATACTTAATTGCAGAAAATAATAATTATAATACAGTGACAGGACACAGTGGTAAATGGTCCCATCTTTGTCCTGTCCACAGCATTACCTGTAAGCTGCTATGATCTAGGAGGAGGAGGAGAAGAGTTGGTTTTTATATGCTGACTTTCTCTACCTCTTAAGGGAGACTAAAACCGGCTTACAATCACCTTCCCTTCCCCTCCCCACAACAGACACCCTGTGAGGTAGGTGGAGCTAAGAGAGCTCTAACAGAGATGTAACTTGCCCAAGGTCACCCAGCTGGCTTCATGTATAGGAGTGGGGAAACAAATCCAGTTCACCAAATTAGCCTCCGCTGCTCATGTGGAGGAGTGGGGAATCAAACCTGGTTCTCCAGATCAGAGTCCACCACTGCAAACCACCGCTCTTAACCACTACACCAAGCTGGGTCATATAACAACATGCAGCCCTTGGGAAGGAGCCCCTTGGGAAGGAGCAACCATACTGCTTAGGGTTGCCAACAGGCCTGGAGAAAAATATCCTGTCCCTTTAATAAAGGCGTAATATGTGGAAGTGGATCACTGAAGCGTTCCATGGCATGGAATTCAATATCATTATTTGGTAAATAACATCTCATTCAGCCTTCATTAAAGAAACAGGGCATTTTCCTTCAGGTCAGTTGGCAGCAATAATGGTGCTCCATCTTTAGGGTGAGCCATCTAAAGTTCAGATAATTTGGGCGAAAACGCATGGCGGCTTTAGCCTCCTTTATTCCCTATTTCAGCCAGGATTTAGCCAGGATCAAACACATGTTTGGCAAAAACGCATGCTTTCGATCCTGGCTGAATCCTGGCTGAAACAGGGAATAAAGGAGGCTAAAGTCACCATGCGTTTTCGCCCTTTGTCTCATGAATGTAAACCCCAGCCTTCTGTGCTGAATTGCACTCATAGCTTTAAAAAGAAAAAACTTTTCATATAGACTCTCTTTTTCCGAAGAGTTTTTAAAAATAAGTATTCATGGGGTCCCTTTAACAATTCAGTGTCCTGTTCTGGGGCAGGGAGGGAGCTAGAGGTCAAGATCTTGCTGAATTTAGCACTAAGACTCTGTAGGATTCCTAAGGGAGTGTTTTTATATCCCCTTAGCTGTAAGACAGGTTGTTTTTTTAACACTCAGCACACTTCTCTGATTTCTGAACATAGTTTAAAAGACCGAATCTTGTGAAACTTTAGGACTGTCAGATTTATTATGGTTGAAACCTTAATGATTGTATAAGCTGTGTCCTTCAGGTATTTTGTTTTGTAAAATAGATCAACTAGATTTTATTTTGTTTCTTGTAACAGATCTACAATATTTTGTCCCGCTGCAGAATCTGCCAGCACAGGGCATGGCTCATAGGGGATCCAGTTCAGCACAGCGGGTAGATTGTCAGATTAGGGTCTAGGAGGACTGGATTCGAAGCCCTGCTCTGCCATGGAAGCTCACAGGGTGAACTGGTCCTGTCCCGCTTTATAAGGTTGCTAACAGGCCTGGAGAAAAATGTTATGTCTCTTTAATAAATTATTGATGTTAGGAAACGGAGAGCAGAAGCTGTTTGTGGCATGGAGATAAATGACATCACCTGATAACATCCCACAAAGCCTCTCACCAAGGATAGGGCATCTTTTCCCTAGGCAGGAGGCAACTTTACTTACAAGTGTTTAATTCTGGCAGCATTGCACCCTCAGCTATAAGTATTTCATATCATTTAGACAACTAACAGTGCAGTCCTCAGCAGACTTACACCTTTCTAAACCCATTGACTCTGCCTAGAATTGTACTGTTGGGTAAGTGTTAGAATCATGGGATTTCTGACCCTTCGTGCCCATATCATAATATGCACAATAAAACTATTGGAGACAACTTCTAATGCATTTGCTGGGCACACGAAGTCCATAAGGCACTTTCCAACATGCCACATAATGATGAGAATCATGAGGCGTAAAACTATATCTGTCCCAAATAGGCTTGTTGAGCAAAAATAATACAAGAAATGAAGTTACTCAATACTTGTCCTTACAAGAAAATAGCATATTGGAACATGGAGGGCATCCATGTCTACTGTAAGTCCCATTTTATTCAACAGGGCTCAATCCCAAGAAAGTGTTCTTAGTATTGCAGCTTATAGGCTTCCGTAATTTTTATTTCAACTTTTGTTGCATGGGTTTCCCAAGCAGAGTTGAACTGAATTAGAGCAACAAAATATTAAAAAATTATTTGCTAAAAATGTCCCAGTCTATCAAAGACTGTTGTTTCTGGTTTGTGTGTATAAGAGGAGTATAAAAAACCAGTTGAGTCTTTTGAAGGCATTCAAAATCCATAAAGGGCAATGCAATTCTTATTGGCAAAATTTCAGTTCGTGTTCCCTTTTATTCCCCCTACAGTAGTTAGAAATATCCTTTGATATCCTTTGAGAGAGAGTAATTTGGTATCAGAAACAAATTCTTCCAAAGTATAGCATATGCTTCTGTATCAGATCTGTTTGGTGCTAAAAGACTGAACTTGTCCATCTGAAAACAGATTAGCACAAGCTAAGTAAACCACACTGGAGAAGCCAGAGTAAAAGACATATTTCCCACAGACACATTTTCAGTCACAAACAATCACCATTTACTGGTTATTTTCTTACCATTCTGGTTATGAGAATAGGCAGCAATGATTGTCTTCATGGTACTTGGGCTCTTGATTTCAAGCTTGTTTAGACCTTGACTTCACAGGCTAAAAGCTAAGTTTGCAAAGAGCTATCTCTGCAATGAAGCCTTTGACCACTTTCAGGCTCCACCATCTGGCCAAAGGAAAACTGAACCAGTGGGAGGGGAAGGGAAACCGATAAATCCAGAACATACATTGGTGGGGAGGGCATGGGGAGATAATCAGAGCCTTTCAGAGAAGGCATGGCTTATTGGCAAGTCATGTCTGTTGCAATATGAAAGTCCACAAAATATTTCAGTTAGATAACAAGCTATGCTTTTAGCAGAAACCCCACGATCTCAGTCATACATTTTGTGGGACCTAAAAGATTAACACATTTTATTATAGTTTAAGCCTTTGTGGTCAGTTTGCAAGACCTGAGCAAGGCTGTTAATGATAGGATGTTTTGGAGCTCATTAATTCATAGGGTTGCCATAAGTTGGAAGCAACTTGACAGAACTTAACACAGACAAACACAAGCCTGTGAGGAATTGGGGCCACTTCATCAAGGTCCAATCTGTCCTCGATTGGACTCCTCCCTCCAACCGCAAGCAAGTACAACAGTTTCTGGGCTTTGCTAATTTCTACCGCGGATTTATCCCTAACTTCGCCCAAATAGCGCTGCCCATCACCGACCTTCTGAAAACCAAGGGTAAAGGAAGCTCTGCTACATTACCCTCCGCTAAGATACTGTGGACTGATCAATGCCAGACCGCCTTTGTAGCCCTCAAACGCCTTTTTCACGTCGGAACCTGTGCTACGGCACCCAGACCCAAATCGAATGTTCATTGTACAAGTCGATGCCTCCGACGTAGCTATGGGAGGGGCCCTGCTCCAAAGAGGACCAGATGGTCTCCTTCACCCCTGCGCTTATTTCTCAAAGAAATTTGCGCACTCCCAATTGAACTGGCCCATTTGGGAGAAAGAAGCCTCAGCCGTTCACCATGCGCTTACTCTATGGCGACAATTCCTGGAAGGGTCTAAAGTCCCCTTCGAAGTATGGACCGATCACAAGAATCTTGCCGCCCTCACGGGAACCCATAAGTTATCCGCGAAACAACAGCGTGGGGCGGAATTCTTTGCTCAGTTTCGTTTTGTCCTGAAGCATGTCCTAGGAAAACAAAACGTTCTCGCAGATGCTCTCTCCCGGTTGCCTCAATACCCGGCGAAACTCGATCGGCCAACAAACTCTTTATTTACACCCGCTCAAAGAGAAGCCCTGCCCGTACTGGCTGTACAAACTCAATCCCAGACGCTGCCCCAGCGGAAGCACACGGTAGCCGGCGCGCAAGCTCCTCCAGCCCTACCGGCCACCCAGCTGCCCCCACAACGGAAACACACGATAGCCAGCTCTCCAGCTCCTCCAACCCAACCGGCCGCCCAGCCGCTTGCAGTCTGCACACCACCGCACGTAAGCGCTTCCCCCTCGTCAACCCCCATAACTGCTCCTACTACCACCGTAAACAAGGGGGGGGGGTTCCCATCTCCGAATCTTTCTTAAATTCCCTTTGGGAACAATGCCTTATGGAACGCTCTGATCAAACCCTGCCTCCTGGTGTAATCGAACAAGGAGGCTCTTGGTACAAAGACTCGAAATTATATGTGCCCAAAGCGCTCCGAAAAGACGTCTTACACTTGGCTCATGGAGTAAAAACAGCTGGACACTTTGGGTTCCTAAAGACCCTTCACCTGTTGCGCAGGCAGTTCTGGTGGGGGGGAATGCGTTCTGACATTGACTCTTTTATTCGCAGTTGTCCTATTTGCGCCACAGTCAAGCGATCTCAAGGCAAGCCCCCAGGACTACTGCAACCACTTGAAATACCCAGCAAACCCTGGGAAGTGATTGCTATGGATTTTATGACGGATCTCCCTCTCAGCGGGGGAAAAACTGTGTTATGGGTTATCACTGACTTATTTTCTAAGCAAATACATTTGGTTCCAGGGATCCCCTCCGCTCAGAAGTTGGCCCGCCTCTTCGTGTCACATGTCTTTAGACTACATTCGTTTCCGCGCAAGATAATCTGCGACCGCGGAAGTAGTTTTGTTGCTAAGTTTTGGAAAGCTTTTCTCAAATTGGTGGGGGTGGAGCAGGGGTTGTCTAGTGCATACCATCCCCAAACGGATGGTCAAACCGAACGTGTCAATGCTGTACTTGAATGCTATTTGCGCTGTTATGTCAATTACCACCAAGATGACTGGGTGGAACTGTTGCCTTTTGCAGAATATGCCTACAATAATGCTGTACATCAGTCCACAGGTTTCAGCCCGTTTTATGCGGTGTATGGACAGGACTTCGGTCCTATCACCCCAATAGAAGGATTAGAGGGGGAGGGGGATGCCGACATTGCCTCTTGGGCACACACCCTCCGTACAACATGGCCCTGGCTGGTTAGCAACCTAGACCGAGCCAAGCGCAAATACAAGGCGCAGGCCGACAAGCATCGTTCCCCCGGTAGGGACCTGCAAGTGGGTAACTTAGTATACCTTTCCACCAAGAACCTGCGCTCCACCCGTCCGTGCCATAAGCTCAATGCTAAATACATTGGCCCATTTCCCATCATCCGCCTCATAAATCCTGTCACAGTGGAACTGTCTCTCCCCAAAACTCTGAGGCGTGTACACCCCGTTTTCCATATCAGCCTTCTAAAGCCCCATGTTGCTTCTCCACAATGGCACCCGGAGCCGCCTCCTGAACAGCCCATAATGGTGGGGGGGGGAGGAACATTTCGAAGTCTCCAAAATCCTTGATTCCCGCATACACCACAGGGTCTTGCAATACCTGATCCGCTGGAAACACTTCCCCCCTGCCTATGACGAATGGGTTCGCGCACGGGATGTCTCTGCCCCCAAACTCGTCAACGCTTTTCACAATACCTACCCAGACAGACCTGCCCCCTTGCCGGATGGGAGGGGGCCTTAAGGGGAGCAGGATGTCAGGCTGTTATCTCGGTTTAGATGTTTCCTTTCGTTTCTCTGCTGAACCATCCAGACTTCAAGGACGGCTACACATACCAAAGCCTGGGAACGCCACTCCTGGGAAATATGCTCTGTTTATGCTTTGTAATCTCCCGCCGTTTCTCTGCCTTATATTTCCAAATAACGGGCAAGACAACCCATAGCTGTCATCTTGCCTTCAAAGCACTGTATTGCCTATTTGACCAGTAAAGCCATCTGCTTGGAATCTGATTGTCTCTGTGGTGATTTCTGGTTCGATGGGTCAAGAGCTTACAGCTACCTGAATTTCTGCTTTCTGGTTAGAGAGTGAAAAGCAGTAGGTGAGGTGAAAGATCTCAACTGAAGATCCTGGAGAGCTGCTGCCAGTCTGAGTAGGTGATACTGACTTTGTTGGACCAAGAGGGGGTCTGATTCAGTATAAGTCAGTGTCATGTGTTCATGTGTGAGTTGCGAAGCAAAACTTGCATGGGGCAGAAGACTTATAGGGTGGGACATGCAAAAATAATAGCCTTATATAGCATTGGCAGAGGGGCAAGATTTTGAGAGGGTTTCCTCTCCTGCTTGAAATTGTTTGAAAGCTCATGGGCTGGACTGTCAGAGCTCTGGAGTCCTCCTGCCATACTCATCATTCTTTCCTCTGAAGAGACCTTCACCTTCCAAGAGCAAGTTTCCAATCCCTTCTATAGCTTTGTAGCATTGCCGAGTGGGGCTGCACATAGAACTGCATTGCAGAAATCGCTGCCATGGTCCTGGTTCCATAATTGGCTATTTGAATGGATAACAACAGCTCTTGCTGTGTGAAGCATAGGGTTTTGTCCCTGGGCATGACTTCAGTCTGCTTGATATCCTTATGGAGGCGATCGAAGAATGGAGAGCTCTGTTCCCATGTCTGGGATCTCACCATACTGGCCAAATAACCTATAGCTGTCTCCACCACTAGTGAGTTTGGCTGTGGGTGAGGGACAGCTGTCCTATTAAACCCAACGAAGGTTTATAATGAGCTTGAATGACAAATGACTTTAACCAGGTGTCTTTAGTTAGCTCCAGTGGAGCAACGGTGGCAGGAGAGTGTCTTGAGGTAAAAGAGCCTTGCAAACCTGATAAGGAGAGCTTTAAACTAAATCCTATGGGGGAGCGAGACAAAGATTCAAAGCCTCATATAATACCAGTAACTGGAGATGAGAGCACTAAGGATTTGCGGGAAGTGGCACATATGCAAGGAAACATTAACTCACGGGGAAGCATAGAAGCAAAATCCTCAGAGCACATAAACCACGGATTCTGATGTCTCTACACTAATGTGCTGAGTATGAAAACAAGCAGGAGGAGGACCTTGAAGTCCTAATACAGGAAGAGGACTACGACCCAATAGCCCCAATACTGAAACTTGGTGAGATGACACTCACAATTGGAACATTAGGATTGAGGAGTACAGCTTGTTTAAAAGGGACAAATAAGGAAGGGGGAAGAGTAGCATATGGCAAGAATGTGTATACTTGTGAGGAAATACATGAATCTGAGCATGGAAATTAAGTTGAGAATCTCCGGTTAAAAATAAAAGCTTGTCCACATCCTTCTTAAACTGTGGTGTCAAAACTGAACACAATACTCAAGTGAGGTCTAACCAGAGTAAAGTGATATCCCTTTAAGTGATCTGCACACTATACTTCTGTTGATGCAGCCCAAAATCGCATTTGCCTTTTTAGCTACATCACACTGCTGATTCTTGTTCAGTGAATGATCTACTAAGAACATATGCTGAACTAGGACTGAACAGAAGTGGGTAGATATGAACAAGGTGAAATTGAACAGGGACAAGTGCCAAGTTCCACATCTGGGTAACAGAAATGAGAAGCATGCATACTGGATGGGGGATACACTTCTGGGAAACACTGTGTGTAAACAAGATCTAGTGGTACGGGTGGACTGTAAACTGAATATGAGCAGTCGGTGTGATGTAGCAGCAAAATAGACTAAGGCGGTCTTGGGGTGTATCAACGGGGGCATATATTGCAAGATGTCATAGTTCCACTGTACTGCATTGGTCAGGCTGCACCTGGAGTATTGTGTGCAGTTCTGGAGGCCTCACTTCAAAAGGATGTGGACAGAATGGAGGGTGCAGAAGAGAGTGAAGAGGGCGATTGGGGCCTGGAGACCAAGCCCTGCTAGGAAAGGCTGAGGGACGTGGGAATGATCAGTCTGGAGGAGAGAAGGTTGAGGGGGCACCATTGCTTTCTTGAAGTATATGAAAGGCTGTCACTTAGAGGAGGGGAGGGAACTGTTCCTGTTGGCAGCAGAGGATAGGACTCGCAATAATGGGTATAAATTATGGATGGAAATATACCGTACCAGGGACTCATCTGGCGCTTTCAAGACCCATGGACCTCAAGTATGATGGTCCCTTACCCCCCGCCCCAGTTTATTAATTAAAAAAATAAAAACTAAGCTAAACCATAAAGTTTTGAACAAATGCTGGAGCATCACCTGATGTGATGACACTTCTGGTTTGTACTGGAAGCAACATCATCACACCAGGGATTCCGATCCCCCCCCCCATTTTACTAGGAAATTTCTTCTGTCACCCAGCTAAGCAACAGCAGGCAACAGTGCTATACCAGGAGATCCCGCAACCCCAGCTACATGGGTCTGGAGAAAGGGATGCCCGCATCCTCAGAGAAGTTTATTTTGCAACTCTTTGATATGGTAGGGAAGTGATGAACAAGACAATGGGGTGGGGATCTTGGCAGGCCGTTTTGGTGGGTGGAGAGCTGCCAAGTTCTCGACCTGGGGAGCCAGTGCAGATGAGATGTCTATTTTAGAGGTGGTTGGTTCCATGGCCGGGTGTTCAGGGTGTTAACAAAACCCTGTACCTGCAGGGTCCCAGGAAAGGCTGAGAACAAGGGGGTTGAGATGCCTTCTGAACACGCACCCCCACCCTCGGACAACTCAGCGCTCTCTGCCACTCACTTGACTACTCAGGGGGGAAAAGGGGAACAGAGTGTTTCTCATGCCTCTGCAGGCTGCTTCTGCCCAAGAGCCCTCCAGGCCACCAGCCCCTCCACACTTCCTCCCCAGAGTGGCCGAGCTCCCTCATTTCCATACCTGGGGTCATCAGAAGTCTGCTGTGACTTGATGGCACTTGACACCCCCCCATCCTTCTTAAAATTAAGCACTGGGCTATTACCCCAGTGCCCAGGAGGTGTCCCTGTTGTCTAAGGATTTCCTGCAGCTGTCAAGTGCTGTCTAGATGGGGGCGGGGGGAGAATCAGATTTAATCTAGTAGGATTTCTGGAAAGTAAAGGCATTTGGGGGAAATCTGTGCTAACCAGATATCTCTTAGTGAAAAGAAGCATTCTGAACTTGAAAATCCAAGTTGCCAAGTTTTATAACATACTATTTGGCTGCCTCTTGTGACAGCAATAAGGCTAAGTTCAGTTTCTAAAGTTGCCTAAATATTTAGCGCTTCCTCTTAGAGCAGGGGTGGGGAACCTTTTTCCTGCCAAGGGCCATTTGCTTTTATAACATCATTCGGGGGCCATACCCAGGTGTAGATCTCCCGGCGCAGGAGGGGGAGAGGCTAGGATTGCCAGGTCTCCAGCCACCACCTTGGGGTTGGCAACCACAGGGGAGGCCACACAGAGAAGGCCTGGAGGGCACCCCCGTTCCCCATCCCTCTTCCCTCCCAGGCGGGAGGGCAGCCAGCAGTGGGCCCCGAGCAAACGAGGGACCAGGGGGGTGCAGCCCACAGCCGATCCTCAGGGAAGGGAGGAAAACAGAGAAATGGAGGGGGAGAAAAGGACGGAAGGAGTCAGACAAAGAAAGAGACAAGGGAGAGAGGGGGGAAAAGGAGAGTGAAAGAAAAAGAGGAAGAGAGAAAAGCCTTCCCCGCACACACACACACAAGCCGGCCCCACGCAACTGGGCCCCAGGCTCCCCGCCTCCCCCAACACACACACACGGCAACACATGCAGCCCTGTGCAACCAACAGTCGACGAGAGGAGGTCCAAAGGGCGCCGCAGCCCCAGGAACACCCTCGGGGAGGGCCGCGCAGTGCTGCGCCTCCGCGGCTGGGCCCTGGAACTCCCGAGGGCCACTGAAAATGTCCTCGGGGGGCGCATACGGCCCCTGGGCCGGACGTTCCCCATCTCTGTCTTAGAGGAACAAACATTTTTTAACATGTTCATACCCTTTCCTCTTGACTCAAGATAGGAAAACTTTACTTAGTTAACAGTACCCATCAACTGATGCTAAGTATCCAACTAGTTGTGGGCCATTTCCCCCCGCCCCCCATGCTGGTTCTTTCTCTTTTTAAATAGCTTTATACAAAAGATTTCTGTTTATACAAAAGGCTGATTTTTCCCTATTCACTAGAGCACACCACCTAGGATTATGGGATTTTCAAATCCATTCATTTCCCTCCATGCTACCTTTCTTCATGTGTTATGATCATGGGATTATGCAAAGTGAGGAACTGTTTGCATCAGAGAGATTAATCAGAAATCCTTGCTGAATTCAAACCTTGGCTTGTATCTCACACAGCAGCTCTCTGAAGATGCTAGAGGTTGAGACACTCCTGTCTCAAGAGACCAGGTATTGCTGGTATCATGTCTAAATTTGCTTCCCAAGAGGGGAAAGGCACGAGGGGTGGGAGCCGGCCTCACCACACCCTGAGTTTCTATCTTATTGCTCTACAAGACTATGACATGGTCATGGAAGGGGAAGTCTCCAGGCAGTCTGGGGGCATAGGGGGCATAGGGTGCCAGAAGCCTTGCTCCTTATCTTAACTGTTGTGACCATTTTCACATCAACCCTGTCAGACAGACAAAAAAGAGCCCAAAACAATTTGTGCACCAAACACTTCTAGCTGTAATCCAATGTGCAAAACAGAGCTCTTACCCCTTTCCCAAAAAGCAGATCAGCTAAGAATACTGAGTGAGAAATCAGAACCAAACTGCACTCTGAAAGACATTTTATTTCGATTCAGCAGCCAAGTACTTCCAAAAGAGCGTCATCTGAGTTTACTGAATATTCATTTTGATAACAAGTTTTTAATTTGACCTTCCAATTTGCTGCTTCAGTATTGCTGACACATACACACAACTTATCACAGCGTCTGACAAAATCTATGCCAAGTGGTGCCTTGGTTCTCCTCGTCACACTTTCAGACAGGGAGCCACAGCCCCGCCCCTCTCTAAAGCCAGTTCGCTCTGCCATGGAGACTCTTTGGGCAACAGGCTTGTCTGCAGGTTACCCATCCAACAGGTGATCAGCCCATGTTCTTCCGATTGCCGTAGCCTCTTGGGTGCACATCCTTCCAATCATCCCATTCTCGTGCTTTCCACACAGAGTCCTCCTCCTCCTCTGGCACTTCTTCCTGATCCTTTTGCTGTTCTTCTGTACCTGCTATAAGCCAGAAACAAATTCAGATTACAACTGACCTGACCAGAGGTGTGCAGAGCTATCAGTGACTCTCATGTCTGAGAGCAGAAGCAACAGAAGCCCATCTATTCAGAATATAAGGTGCCCTGAAAGATCAGACCGCTGGTCAAGCATCCAGTTTCACATGGGGGCCAACCAGTTGTCCTGAAGGGTCATCAAAAGGCATTCCCCTGATGTTGCCTCCTTGTATCGGTATTCAGAGCTTTATTGACCCTGTCTCCATTCCGGCACTGCCGACTGTCCCTTGACAATGGGTAGTGGCAGCTAACATGTCAGTAAACTGAAGGCTGAATAACGCAGCATTTTATTGTATAATGTTTTAACAGGACAGAATTCATAATTTATAACTGCCACAACCTATGCTACCTTTGAATACACATCTTAGCTTTTGTCATGTGAAAAAAGGGGAAAATAAGATGACAACAGAAATCTTTTGTAGTAAACAAAAGTGGCTTCTTTGGATAGAAAGGCTTAGCAGCGCATTTCAATATTGAGTAACGCTACTGAAGAGTACAGTGTTAGAATTTATCATCATCACACACGTCCTACTGTGGACATAAGTGGTTACAGTTAAACAATAAAACTTAAATGTGTTGTAGACATCTACAGTGTACTCTGAAATTATCTAACACAGGAGATTTTGTTACTATAGAGCCGTGTTGGCGAACCTATGGCATGTGTGCCAACTCCGGCACGCGTAGCCCTCTCTGCCGGCACGCAGCTCTCTCCCTCTCTCAGCTGAACTGCGGCCGGCACAAGAGAGGAGCCCAGCGAGGGACCTCCCCACAAATGGCCGGGAGACAGGAGGACGAGCGAGGGGGAGGCGAGGGGAGGCGGAGACACACGCCGCCAGCCAGCTGGGCGTCGGACAAGCGCGGGCGGGGTGGAAGTCCGACCATTCGCCTTCTGTCGCACCCGCGCTCGTCCGACGCTCAGCTGGCCGCTCAGAAGCTGGCGGTGCGTGTCTCCGCCTCCCCTCCCCCTCGCTCGTCCCCCTCGGCGCGTGGTTCCTGGCGCCCGCTGCGTTCTTGGGGGCTGTTGGGCCCTGCACGGTGTGTCTCCCCGGGACCTCCGCCCGATCCCAGGTCAAGTCGCCAGCCTGCGGAGTGAAGAGGAGGGTCCCCTGAGGAGGCGGCGTGCCGACCCGGCTCCCGTGGGCTTACGGCGGCGCCCTTTTCCTTCACCACCGCCCTCCTGGCCGCCCCGCCATCTGGATCGCTGTCTGGATCCCGCCCCCGTTCCCTCCTTGCAGGTCGTTGCAGCCCCCTCCTGGTTCTCCCGGTTTCCAGGTGAGAGGTGGGACCGGGGAAAAGCCTGCGCTACCCCGGGAAGGGCCGGTTGCAGGACAGTGTGTGAGGTGAATCGCCCTCCTCCCCCCACTTTCCCTCCCCTCACAGCGCTGCCGGGTTTTGGGGGGTTATTGGCCATTTGTGAATGGGAGGTTTTGCCTTGGATTTGCCACTCAGATGCACATTTTCCCCATCCAGATTCTCAAAACTCTGCATGGGGGGTTACTGGCCATTTATGAATGGGAGGTTTTGCCTTGGATTTGCCACTCAGATGCACAACTCAACAATAAGCCCCCCTGCAGAGTTTTGAGAATGCAGATGGGGAAAATGTAAAGTGTTTGTCAGTCATTGTCATGATTTAATTTTATGGATGACAAAGGATAGCACAGTTAGTTCAGAAAATGAAATCCTTAAAGTGTGGAATTCTCTGCCAATTTTAAGTCAATGAAAGCACTTGGGATTGCTTTCCTTACTTTGTTTGGATCATCTTATGCTTGTGAGCAGCTGTTTTCAGCTTTGAATTAAATCAAATCTGACACCAGAAACAGACTAACAGATGACCTGAGTGCTGCATGTGTTGCTCTCAAACTTACAAAGTATGAGCCAAAGGTAGACAAATTATCAGCATGCACACAACAGCAAAAATCACAGTAATTGTTCAAAAGCATGCCTTTCAATAAAAAGTTGTTTGTATCATTGAAAGTTCTGTTATTGTGTTGTTGTTTTAAGGCAAAAGATGTTAACGTATGAGTTGTTTTTTCTAAACTAAAACCCCAGTATTCAGGTTAAATTGCCGTGTTGGCACTTGGCTACAAATAAGTGGGTTTTGGGTTGCAATTTGGGCACTCGGTCTCTAAAAGGTTCGCCATCACTGCTATAGAGCATGAACATTTTTATGTTTTTTATGAACATTTTTATGATTTTCCATCAGAAAGAAGTGGGGGAAAGCACCTTCAGAAAAAGGACTAAAAAAAAAAGGTGTTTCCTCCAAAAGGTTAAATAATTTACTCAGAATATGTGCACTGGATTAACTGGCCTGGAGCCCAATTTTAGGAAATAACTTCATAAACTGGTTAGAAGATTAACCAGTTTCACATTTGAGTTCAAGAGCCCTCGAGTATATGCCAGCTGGACCTGGAAATTTATCCATAATTTTATACACTAGCCTTAGAATTTCATCCACAGCCTTCACACCAGAAAGGCAAGCCACCCTTCTGATGAGATCTGTTTAGAACTGATTGGCAAATAAGACCCTCTCCCCATCATCTTATCATTATGCTCCTACACCAAATACCTGTGGCTCTTTGTGAGATGCCCTGGTCAGGCAAGGCTCCTCGCTTCCGGTGCTGCTCATACCAGTCATCCACTGACATGGTGGCCAGACTAGGGTAGCCGGCTCCAAACACCCTATGAAATAAAGACAGGTCTTAGCTGCGACTTCTACACAAACACAAAATGTGGGATGCCAGGGATCACCAAAGAGAGCAGAGCCTGGTGCGAAGCAGCCAACGCTGGGAGTTACTTCCAACGCTGCCAAAGGGAGCTAAAGGCACATACCGCCCCCCATACCCCCCGACTCAATAACAGAGTGGTATACTTCGCCTGTGCAGCATCCCGGGTAAGGATGAAAGGTTTCATTGGCGGCCTGGAAGCATGTGAAGGTCGAGCAGCTGTGCCCTGGAAAGGAGGGAGGAAGCATTTTTATACTACTGAAGGCGCTCTCTTTTATACACCCCTGTGAGAGAAATACGCTGGGGATTCCGAGGCAGGTGGCTGGCAGCTGCACAATCTCTCCTCCTCACCTCCCCTCAAGCTGTCCTCAGGGTTCACCTTTCTTTGTTTTGTGGCCCAATGGGGAGAAAATTCACTATTTCCTGTAATGATGAACATGAAGCTGTTGTAGATATTTTCCTACTAGGTGCAATTCATTCAAGTTTCAATTTTGGTTTCCTCAAATATTTAATCTTTTTTTACAGACATACTTCTATTTTACCATGGGTAAGGCTACATAAAGCTTAGCACACACATCATTTACATGTTAATGGCTTAGCCATCTTGTGTCAGGGCTGACACCACTCCTGTTTTTTAGAGATAAAAAGATGGAGGATGGTAATTTGCCCAAGAGCAGTCAGTGACACCGCCGACCAACCTGACTAGGACCCACCAGTATGGCCAAGAGCCTTTCCGCATCCCCGTCCACAGATAATCTACCCTCTTTGGGCCTACAAGCGCCTTTGGAATTATGACACCGGGTGGTGGGGTGCAACCACACAATGGAGCTGTGACAGATACAGGGTTAAAACTAAACTCTGAGACCGAGGAACTCTGTCAGCCGATGTCTGCAGACAGTGGGCAGAGTCTGGGGAGATGACAGGAGTCTTCTTGGAGGGAGAGAGAAGTTCTTGATCTTTTAGCTCTGAGCTCCCGAACTGTGCGGTTGTGTGGAGAGACTCTGAGAACCTGCGTGTTCACATATTACCTAGCTTGTATAAACCAAACCTGAGTGGTGACAAGGGGAAGATTGGGGTAGAGAGATAACCCTTTCTTCAGTCACAATGTGGGAGGTGGCTCCTGAAATAGGGAGAGTTCTGATTCCGGGTTTTGGGGGAGAAAGATTTGTTTTCCACAGGAGGTAGGCAAGTCTGAGGAGTGGGAAAGGTTGTGGATGAACCTCCACTCACTGGTATTCTTTGTGCTAGGGTAAACTGAGACCACACTGGGAATATTGAGTGTAATGAATATACTGAACAAAGTCTGAATATATTTACCAAATGGCCTGAAGAGACTGAACTGAGAACTAAGTACTGTGCCTGTAACCATTTAAGATCTGAACTGTTGCTAACCAACTAAGCTTTGTGCATCTATTGAAGAAAAGCAATCAATCTATCTATGTAAATAATAAACTTCAGTTCATATTCATAATGATAAAATCAGCGACAGCCTCTAAGCCTCTCAATTGCATCTGCGGGGAGGAAAGGGAAGCTTTCTCCTCACACAAAGAAAGGTGACAAGGTGTGGGGTTTAAGAAATATTAAAAACCCCTCACAGTTATTGGTAACAGCAGAGAAAATTTGTGAGGGTTCAAAAGGGAAGGAGGAGGCTTAAAAAATGCGTCCACAAAATAATACACCTAGACCAAACGGGATTCATCCCAAAAAGACAATTGAGAGATAACGTAAGAGTGGTACTAGCGGCTATGAACAATACTAAAGTCAGTAAGAAGATGGCTATGATATTCTTGGATGCAGAAAAAGAGTTTGATAACGTGTCAGGGAACTTTTTAACAGCGGTACTACATCAAATAGACGGTGGGAAAGAATTTCTGACGGTGATCAAGGCAATATAAAAATTACAGAACGCAAGATTGCTAATCAATGGAATGTTAACTGACAAATTTGAAATCAAAAAAGGAACAAGACAAGGTTGTCCTCTATCACCTCTACTATTCAATTTAGCCACGGAAGTCTTGGCCAACAAAATAAGATCAAGTGACAAAATCAAAGGACTTCAATTCGAGGACCAGGAGTATAAAATCAGAAGTTACGCAGACGACGTGGTGTTGTTATGTCAAGACCCAAAGTCCTCCATGACGGAAATAAAACTTCAAATTGACCAATTTAGTTATTTTTCAGGATACAAATTAAACAAACAAAAAACTAATATGATTCGCTTCAATCTGTCCAATAAAGAAAAATTGGAGATTTCAGATTTTTTGCAATGTTCAATTGCGAAAAAAAGTGTTAAGTATTTAGGAATCAAAATCCCAACTGGAAATGATTCATTACTTGATCTGAACTATAAAGAGACGTGGACCAAAATCAAAAAAGACTTGGATAGATGGGGTAAAAAGGTAAAGGTCCCCTGTGCAAGCACCGAGTCATTCCTGACCCATGGGGTGACGTCACATCCCGACGTTTCCAAGGCAGACTTTGTTTGCAGGGTGGTTTGCCAGTGCCTTCCCCAGTCATCTTCCCTTTACCCCCAGCAAGCTGGGTACTCATTTCACCGACCTCGGAAGGATGGAAGGCTGAGTCAACCTCGAGCCGGCTACCTGAAACCAACTTCCGTTGGGATCGAACTCAGGTCGTGAGCAGAGCTTTTGACTGCAGTACTGGAGCTTAACACTCTGCGCCACGGGGCGCAGTAGATGGGGTAGACTCCAAATTTCTTGGCTAGGCCGCATCTCATCAAAATTAACGTCTTACCGAGAATGAACTTTTTGTTCCAAACGCTTCCAATTGTTATCAGCCAAACTATGATAACCAAATGGCAAAGAATCATTAATAAATTCATTTGGAGTGGGAAGAAGCCTAGAGTCAGATTTGCGGTCTGACAAGATGCCAAAGAAAGGAGGACGTTCACTACCTAATCTATTTTATACTATCAAGTGGCTGTCACAGATTGGATACTACAACCACAGAGTGGAGTAATCAGGCTGGAAAAGGCTTTATTACAAAAAGGATTTCACTACTGGTTATGGTCAAAGGCTCCAAAGACAATACCTAAACATCTGCTTCGAGAATCTACAACTTTTCATCTGATAAAAACATGGAATTCTTTAAAATCATTGGTTAGTCTGAGAGTGTCCAAATTGATGTCTTCAACAGAAGCGTATATGGACTTTGCGAGTCGAAAATCCAATGACTTTCTGACGTACGGAGATTTAGTGAAAAAAGATGGCCAGACCAAATCACTTGAAGAACTAAGAGAAGGAAATGGCTCATAAGGAAACATCTGACTTAAATGTAAAGTTTTATTTAGTATGGCTTCAAACTGTAGAAGGGTTACAAGGTACACAAACTACTAAAAACCCTCACAGTTATTGGTAACAGCAGAGAAAAATTTGTGAGGGTTCAAAAGGGAAGGAAGTAGGACCCTCACAGGAACCAAGTGCAAAATGCCAGTGAGTGGGGTTGTGCATAACTCTAACAGTAACTCTTCAGGCAGAAGGTCCTTCTAAAACGAGCATACAGTTTTAAAATATTTTCTCGCATATACACAGCTTGCCTTTAGTCACTCCGTGCAGATTCTTCTGCTATGGTAGCAGCTGCTCCCAAAGTCACATTTTAAAACATCTGCTCAGCCAATCAGAAGCTGGTCCTGCCCATTTGCTAAAAACACTTGGCAGGTGCTAGGAAAAGTGTCCGTGGGCACCACACTGGGAACCTCTAAGGCCTAGCCCATACACTGTGGCAAAGCTGCTCCTGGACTGACTTCCACTTGCTGAACAGAATGCTTTCTTTATTTTATTTTTTAAATCTCAGACACAGAAAGCAAGCATATCAGGGAAAGAATCTAGCCAAGCCTCATCCCACTGTGCCAATTTTCTACAAGTGCATTTTTTTTGCTGGAAGGCCACTGGCAATTCTCCACCTGCCATCAGCAGCAGTACAGTCAAGAATCAGTTCTACCACATGACACCATCCCAGATCTTAAGCCCACTGGGCTCACTCACTCTTGCAAAACTCATCTCACTTTCCCACCTGATAGATAATTTATTTGCGGCCCTTAGCCAGATAAAACAAGATAAAACAGGAAACATGGACTAAAATACTCTTACAAGCAAAATATTACAGTCCGAGTCTTATAACACTTAAAAGAAACAAAATTACAACCGAGACACATCTGTCATTTGGGCTAAGAGACTGATCTATGGTGTCGAGTTTTCATTGCTGCCATGCAAAATTTCGCAACCTGAAGAGTGATTGAAGGATTATCCCCTTGTAGGAGCGCCTCAATCCTTTCTCCTGTCCTGTCAGGACCCATACTCGATAAGAGGGGCTCAATAAACTTCGAACGGGGTAACGTATAAAAATTGCAGTTCAGGAGGGAATGCTCAATAGTTTCTAAGTCCCCTGATTTGCAGGGGCAGAATCTCTCCTCCCAGGGTATCTTCTTAAATTTTCCCTCTAGCATAGCAGACGGTAAGGCTGCATACCTGGCCAGGGTAAAGGCCCTTCTATAATTCTTTATCTCTAAATAGTGGAGATAGGCTGCTGGTGCTAGGATGTATTTAGAATGGATGGGTGCCATGAACAGAAGCGCCCTTGCTAAATCTGCTTGTCTCTCAATGTCTTTAATCCTTTGGGTTATAATTAATTTAGCTTGTCCCCACCCTAACTGAAGTAGTGCTAGGGGTGTAAAACAAATTTTATCACCCATTTTGACCTAAAGGTGTCACAAAGGATCAGTGGGAGAAGACCCTTAGGGTTGAAGTTAATTTTTAGCCAGAGATGGATTGAGGACAAGACAATACATGGGGGTTTCCGCACTTTGTATTCCCAGCGATGTATTAAGACTTTGAAAATGTTGTAAAAAACATCGCTTTAAAAGGGTTTTTGGATACCACGGCTTATAAATGGTTGGAAGACGTCTTCACAGCTAAAGGGGCCAAACAAAGTGCGAACAGTATTTTTTATAACTTTTTTAAACTCTTAATACATCGCTGGGAATACAAGTGCGGTAACCCCCCTTGCCTCCACCTTCACCATGCCAGTTTCCAAACGGATCAAAGTATTTGGAACACATCTTGGCAATTGAAGGGCGGCTCTAAGGAACTTGGATTGCACACGTTCAATGGGAGTAAGACAAGAGGGTGGAGAATTGAGTTGTGTTCCATATAGCATTTGTGCTAGGGTTTTCACCTGATAAAGTTTAAGTGCTGCTGGAATATAATGTGCTCCTTTGGTCCGGAGGAAATTGATTATTAATTGAGCTGATCTTTCCGCCAAATTGGCTACATGGGTATTATGGGCCAACTTGGAACCAGATGCCTGGATTGTCATTCCGAGATATTTATATTGGGTTACCTGTTCCAACATGTGGCCATTAATGCTCCACCTCCTATATTTAGGACGTCTACCAAAGGCCATGACTTTTGTTTTGTCGTAGATAATCATTAAGCGTTCCTTCTCACAAAACGTTGCCACTGAACGAGACAGGGATGTCCTCTTTCCCCTTTGCTGTTTATATTAGTATTAGAATTATTATAATCTTAGAAAAACTGATGATGTAGTTGGTGTACCAATAGGGAGAAATCATTATAAAGTTAAAGCATATGCGGATGATTTAGTATGTTTTTTGATAGATCCGATTTACCAAATTGATAGATGGAATAAAATTTTGGAGGTTTATGGAAAGCTTTCAGGTTTTAAAATTAATAAAATTAAAACCAAGATATTGGTTAAAAATATGACTCTCTCACAACAACAAATACTAATTAAAAAGACGGGATTTAATATTGAACACAAAGTTAAATATCTAGGTATATGGATATCGAATAATAATCTTAATTTATTTCAATATAACTATCTAAATCAATGGCAACAGATAAAAAAAGATTTGATAAGTTGGGAAAAAGTGCCGTCATCACTGTGGGGAAGAATCTCAGTAATTAAAATGATGTTATTACCTAAAATGCTTTTTTTGTTTCAAAACCTACCAATAGTGAAAGGTGTACAGATATTTGAAGATTGGAAGAAAGATATTATGAGGTTTCTTTGGGGTAAAGAAAGACATAGGATTGTATATAATAATTTAATAGAGCTGAAGGAAACAGGTGGATTGGGATTGCCAGATTTGAAAATATATTATCAAGCAGCTTGCTTCACCTGGATTAAAAATTGGATTCTCTTAGAGAACCCGAAGTTACTGAAGGATTCAAACTGCGATTTGGGTGGCATGCTTACTTATGGTAGGAGAAGGAGAAAGTAAATAAAGAATTTAATTCCCATATTATCAGGGAAAATTTATTACAAATATGGAATACATATAAAGCTTCTTTCGAAAGTAAAACTCCTGGTTGGATTAACCCCATAGAAGCATTTATGAGAAGAGGAGCACATTTAAATTTGGACTGTAATAATTATAGAGAAATGATAGAATATAAAGATGGGATATGGATGTTGAAATCACGTGAAGAACTTCAGATTAAAGACTGGTTTATGTACTATAAATTAAGGGATGTTTTCAGTAAGGATAACAGGTTGGGTTTTAACCAAACCAAATCTAAATTTGAGATTATATTATCTAAGGGTAATAAAGGATTGACTGGAAGGATTTATAAAGCAATTATAGAAATAAATTTAGAACAGGAAAGGATTAAACCAGTGATGGTGAAATGGATGAGACACTTAGGTTACAATATAGATTTGGAGACATGGGAAAATTTGTGGGAAAAGGAGTTTAAATTCACTATTACGAATGAAATAAGAGAAAATTTATACAAAATGTTTTATAGATGGTACATAACCCCAGTATTACTAAGTAAAATGAAAAAAGAAGACAAGGCTCTTCGCTGGAAATGCGGTACAGATACAGGTACATTCATGCATGCTTGGTGGTTTTGTAAAAAAATTAGGAGGTTTTGGCGACTAGTTCTGAATGAAACTAAGAATCTGATTAAATTAAAAATTAAGAAAGACCCCGCCTTTTGCTTACTGGGTATTCCAAAAAAAGATTTAGATAAACGTGACAGAGTCATATGCCAATATAGTTTTGCAGCAGCAAGAATTACAATTGCTAAAAAATGGAAGCAAACAAATAAACCTTCAATTATAGAGTGGCGAGAAAAACTATGGATGTATATGCGGATGGCCAAAATCACAGATTCTTTACATGGTAAAGATATGGATGAATTTAAATATACATGGTCTAAGGCCGCCGCATATTGGGATAAATGGGCAAAAACGGATTTTAAAAGTATAGTTAACGAATTATAGTTTAATGTGATTTTTAAATTAATGTTTATAATAATAGAGTTTTATATATTGTCATAACACTTCGCCGGAAGTCCAATGGTGAAGGGCACAGTGGTGGGGGGTGGGTTTTTGGGTTTCAGGGCACTATAGGGTTTAAAAAGAGAAAAGAATGTATCAGCAGTGTATTAGTGCTCTGTATACGTTTTTGTGTATTTTATGTATTATAATTTTATTACTATTATATTTTTTGTGTTTTATTATAAAAAGCAATAAAAAATTTTAAAAAACAAACAAACGTTGCCACTCTCATAAGCGCCTCCTTAGACCAACTGGGGTTCTTGAAAAAATTACCGCATCATCGGCGTAGAGCAATATATGAATATGCTTGTCTGCCAGTTTAGGAGGATGCAAATCCGCTGAGTTCAACGAACTAACTATATTGTTTATATAGTAGGCAAAATGCTGGGGAGCAAGAAGACAACCCTACCTAACTCCTCTATAGGTGTTTATGGGGGCAGTAAGATAACCTCCTCTATTATGCCTCTCAGTGCTGTATGTTCATGTAGGGCTCGTAGCAACAGCAGGAGCCTTTTGTCTATGTTTGTGGCTTCAAGCTTGTCCCACAGTAAAGGTCTGGAGATTGAATCAAATGCTGCCCTGAAATCAATGAATGCCGCAAATAAAGAGGATTCTCCCTTATTGGAGTATTTCTCTGCTAGATGTTGGAGGACAAGGCAGAGTTCTATTGTTGCTCTCCCTTCCCTAAAGCCTGCCTGTTCTATTGCCAAAATGTCCTCTTGGGTGAGCCAGAGGGTTAATTTGTCTAGCAGGTGTCTGGAATATAATTTGCTAACAACACTTAGGAGACTAATTGGCGTGTAGTTGCACGGGTCCTTTCTACTTCCTTTTTTATAAAATGGGATAACTATTGCCAGCCCTTAAACTTTAGGGATTCTTCCAGTAGAGTCTATGTAGGTAAACAATGCTGATAAAAAAGGGCCCCACCAAGCTATATTCTCCTTAAGCAGCTCAGGGGGGATACCATCATGTCCAGGAGCTTTGCCCCGTTTTAGTACACTTTCCCACCTGTTTCAAAGCATCTCGCCGACTGAGGATTGCTATTTCTTGGTCAATGCTTTCGATTTCCTCGAGGCTCACGTTGATCCATTTTGTTATTTGTAGCATGTAGAACTCCCGTATCTGCTCCTCCTCTGCTTGCCCACTGTCTATGAATGTTTTCAGAGAAGCCAACCTATTCTCCCTCTCCTTCTTCTGCTTGTACCTATTTTGGGGGGAGAAAAGGACAGGGCACGGAAGCACTCTCTAGCACAGCTCCCTATTTCCACATAGTTGAAATACTCAGCCCAAATATCCACTGCTGCAACAACACTATCTATGAAATAAAGGCAGACACGTGTTGCAAACCTGAGAAAACATTCACGTTTGCAAAAAAATCTAAGATCCCTCTCTACAAATGCATACGCACACGAACGTGCTGGGGATTAACTTCCCTCTCCACACCCATAATAGAATGTGTGCTTGCAGCTATAAGAACTGAACACACCCTGAAATGTCAGCGGCCATTCGGGGGCTGCTAGGCAACCACGGCGCACCGGGACCTTTCAAGCCTTGGCTTCTGTCAGTGAAAAGCCGGGGCGAGGGCCAGACCCCTTTCCGGGGCAGTTCTGGCTTCCCAGGTCACTCCCCCCCTCCCCCCCCCCCCAGTGTTGGAGGGAAGATTCATTGTGGCTACTCAGCAGCAACCGCTGGGTGATTTACTACGCCTTGACTTGCGTGACTTACTCAGGCCCAGCAGCAACCTCCTTGCAACGACTATGCCAAAGCCGCTACTGCGCGACTCCGTGTCCTGCAACCTGTGTGACCCACAGGCCTGGCGGGGCTCAGCCGTCCCTGGAGGCTTCTGAGCAGAGCCTGGATGGCCACCTTCAGCAGAGGGCGGTTGACCCGGTCCATCTTCTGGGCATGGAGCAGGAGGGTCACCGGTGTGTGTGTGTGGGGGGGGGGAAGGTAGGCGTGAGGCTCCTGCATCGCGCAGGGGGTTGGGCTAGATGACCGTGGGGGGTCCCTCCCTCCCTCCCTCCCTCCCAACCCTTGGATGCCTGCGCGGGGGGCTCACCTCTGGATCTTGGCCTGGCGGGCGTGGGCCATGGCGAGGAGGGCGTCGTGCTGGCGGGCGGGGTCGTGGGGGGCGGGGTCGGGGGGGTCGTCGTGGGGGTCGTCGGGCGGCATGGCGAAGCGTCCGGCGCCGTAGTCGCGGCAGAGGCGGAGGAAGTCGAGGAAGCAGCCCCGCGCGCGCCGCACCTGCTCCAGCCGCCGCTCCCCGCCGCCGCCGCCGCCCGCCTGCCGCAGCACCAGCGCGCCCAGCAGCGCCGGCACCAGCAGGAAGCGCACGTCCGCCGACGCCACCTCCTCCAGCTCCTCCTGACGGCTGCGGGGGGGGGGGGGAGAAGGAGGTCAGCACCGGGCCCGCGGCCCCCGGGGCGCGTGCAGAGCGGGGGGCGGGGGGGGCGGGGGGGGGCGGGGGTTGCGGGGCGGCGGGTACCTGAAGAGGTCGAGCTGGGCGACGGCGGCGGCGGCGCGCTCCAGGAGGGCGATGCCGCGCTGCACCTTCCTCTGCACCGAGGCCGCGCCGGACGAGGCCTCCGCGCCGCTCTCCACCTCCTCCAGCAGGCGCCAACCCGCCTCCAGCAGCTCCGGCAGCCGCTCGCCCGACGCCTCCGACGCCGCCTCCTCCTCCGCCGCCTCCTCCGCCGCCGCGCCGGCCGGGGCCGCCATCTCCTCCGCGGGCGGTGAGGCCGGAGCCGCCATCTTGCTCAAGGGCCTCCCTCCCACAGCGGCTCCGCCCTTGCAGGCGGGACTTCCGCTGCCCCTTCCGGGGCGGGACGGGGCGGGGCGTCGGTGAGCGTCCGGGGCTGAGGGAGTGTGGGGGGGGCGGGGGCTGAGGGAGTGTGGGGGGGGCGGGGGCTGAGGGAGTGTGGGGGGGGCGGGGGCTGAGGGAGTGGGGGGGGCGGGGGCTGAGGGAGTGGGGGGGGCGGGGGCTGAGGGAGTGTGGGGGGGGCGGGGGCTGAGGGAGTGTGGGGGGGGCGGGGGCTGAGGGAGTGTGGGGGGGGCGGGGGCTGAGGGAGTGGGGGGGGCGGGGGCTGAGGGAGTGGGGGGGGCGGGGGCTGAGGGAGGGTAGGGGGGGCGGGGGCTGAGGGAGGGTAGGGGGGGCGGGGGCTGAGGGAGGGTAGGGGGGGCGGGGGCTGAGGGAGTGTGGGGGGGGGCGGGGGCTGAGGGAGTGGGGGGGGGCGGGGGCTGAGGGAGTGTGGGGGGGGCGGGGGCTGAGGGAGTGTGGGGGGGGCGGGGGCTGAGGGAGTGGGGGGGGCGGGGGCTGAGGGAGTGGGGGGGGCGGGGGCTGAGGGAGTGTGGGGGGGGCGGGGGCTGAGGGAGGGTAGGGGGGGCGGGGGCTGAGGGAGGGTAGGGGGGGCGGGGGCTGAGGGAGGGTAGGGGGGGCGGGGGCTGAGGGAGTGTGGGGGGGGCGGGGGCTGAGGGAGTGTGGGGGTGGGGGGGCGGGGGCTGAGGGAGTGGGGGGGCGGGGGCTGAGGGAGTGTGGGGGGGCGGGGGCTGAGGGAGTGTGGGGGGGGGCGGGGGCTGAGGGAGGGTGGGGGGGGGCGGGGGCTGAGGGGCGTCCTCGCCCGCGCCTTCAACCTGAATCCAGCACTTTGGACTCCGTTGGCTAAGACTGCCGGATTAACTGTTTTCTGAACCTTGCCTTGGGAGAGCCCTACCTTGCAAGGATGGCTTCCCTGTGTCTAGGCCCAGGAGGGTTAGAAGCTCAACCCTTGGTGGCTGGCTGGCTGGCTGGCTGGCAGACTGGTGGCAGAGCTATCACACATTAGCAGTTTGTTTTGTTTCGCTTTGCTAACCAAGGGTCTCTTGCATTAGTCTTAGGATCTCAAGGTTGGAAGAGACCACAAGGGGGCCATCCAGTCCAACCCCCCGCCATGCAGGACCCCACTCCCGACAGATGGCCATCCAGCCTCTGCTTCAAGACCTCCAAAGACGGGGACTCCATCCCTCCCCCCCAGGCAGCACATCCCACCATCAGTCAGCCCTCACCGTCAGACAGTTCTTCCTAATGTTTAAGTCTCCCTCCAGGAGGGAGGCTTGACCCATGCCTGTGAGGCTAGGGCACATTCGGGCAAGGTCAGTGGAAGGTAGTCAGGCCACTTCACAGTGATTAGATTTTGTACTCAGGGAGACTCGCGTTTGCTGATGAAATTACACTCATAGTCCTAGGTGGTGCTAGGAAGTTTGCCAGCCCCTGGGGCCATGGGTGGGCATGCAGATGTCCTATCAGAGAATCAGTCTCCCACCCAAAGTTTTGGCTGCTCCTTAGCATAGTCTAAGGTAAGCCTCGCCCCCACCTCCCCCAAAGCAACAAATTGCCAGCTCCTAAATGGCTGCCAAGGCAAATGTAGCCAGGATGGAGTCAACAGCATGCATCTAGGAAGGGAGCCCTTGGTAACACTTCCCCCACCCATAGCTAAAGATAAAATGGAGATGGGACCATTTCTTTTCCTAAGGCACAATAACATTGCAATTATTACTATCCCGTCTGAAGGCAAACCATAATTCTCTGGATCCATTGCTTACATCAGGGTTTGTGTTGCAGGCTGCAGGAAACACATTCTTCAGTCCAGCCACTGAGGCCTTCCGGCTGCTAGGTGGATTCCACAAGTTTTATTAATCTTTCCCTTTCTACTCCAGGCTCTTTCTGCTGTTTCTTCACAGGCAGTATTATCCACTGAAGGTCCCTTCCCTCTCTTATCTTTATAAAAACGAACACAGCTAGCTCTGTGCCTCCTTATGAACTGTCTGATTTGCTGCAAACAAACAGAACCGCCTGAGCAGCTTGGCAGAAAGGAAGCAGAGAGTCTCTATTAGTATTTACTTGTGTACTACACCCAGAACGAACCTCTGGCTAGGGGTAAATGATCTGGTATAGGAAAGCTAACTAGATACCTAAGGTTTCTTAAGTGTACGCCTCTATCTGCATCAGGCCTGACCAGAGTCATCCAGAACAATACCTTTTGGCTGCACCACATTATGAGGCCCGTCTCTTCCCTATTTCCCCCCTTTCAGTCCATCCTCCCTCCTCCTTTTGCCTCTGCATTTGGGTGCTTTTTCTCAGCAGCGTGATACCCACTTGATCTCTGCCTGGAGTTGCTGTACAGAAGGCAGTCGCCCTCCGCTGTCTTGTCCTCTCTCCATCCCCTTGCCCTGAAAACTGGCTTTTCCTGTTTGCCTGCACCCCAAGTTCCCATCAAAGTTTGCTGTAAGTGGTACTGTATTTTACCCATGCTCAGAGGTTTCTGCGGGCTAACAGGATTCAAAAGGGAAAACGAAGGAATGATTCATATCCAGCAGAAAAGCTATCCAGCTCTTTAGATACGCAGATAACCTAGCCTAAGAAAGGTCTGGCCTGGATAGATCAGGCTAGCCTGGTCTTGTCAGATCTCAGAAGCTAAACAGGGTCAGCTCTGGTTAGGGGTTGGATGGAAGACCACCCAGGAAATCCAGGGTTGCTACCCAGAGGCAGGCGATTGCAAACCACCTCTGTTCGTCTCTTGCCTTGAAAACCCCATAAGGGGTCACCATAAGTTGGCCACGACTTGATGGCACTGTACACACACACACCATTTTGGAATGCTTATAACTGCAAGAGAAAGGACCGAACCTTACCTTGACATCTTATGGATGAGTAAAGAACAGGGTCTGGAGATTAGTGGTTTATACTGGACTCAGTACTGTTGTTGGAGAAGGAAGTTAATGCAGCTGCAAAAAAACACTTTATTTCAACTTTGGGGGTTACCGCACTTGGAATTCCAGCGATGTATTAAGATATTGTCGAAGGCTTTCACGGTCAGAGTTCATTGGTTCTTGTAGGTTATCCGGGTTGTGTAACCGTGGTCTTGGAATTTTCTTTCCTGACGTTTCGCCAGCAACTGTGGCAGGCATCTTCAGAGTAGTAACACTGAAGGACAGTGTCTCTCAGTGTCAAGGGTGTAGGAAGAGTAATATATAGTCAGAAAGGGTTGGGTTTGAGCTGAGTATTGTCCTGCAAAAGTATTGTCCTGTAAGTATCAAGATAATGTGCTAATGAGGGTATGGTATGTTAATATGGAACCATTGTATCCTGAAGTGATCTGTTAATGTGTGTAATCCAAAGCTAATCTGTATGGCTATTGTTGAATGTTGTCTTTGTCTGGAGGTTTTTCAGGGCAGGAAGCCAAGCCTTATTCATTCTTAAACTCTCCTCTTTTCTGTTAAAGTTGTGCTGATGTTTATGAATTTCAATGGCTTCTCTGTGCAATCTGACAAAATAGTTGGTAGAATTGTCCAGTCTTTCAGTGTCTTGGAATAAGACCCTGTGTCCTGTTTGTGTCAGTCCATGTTCAGCCACTGCTGATTTCTCCCTCTCAAGAACTCAGTCGGATTTACACCAACATCATGATCAAGATTTTACAGGACCATGGCTTCCTCATCAATTGGGACAAAAGTCAACTGATTCCATCTCAGACGCTGACTCATCTCGGTGTGGTCATAGACACTACAACCAACTCCCTCATCCTCACGAAAGACAAGGTGGAATCCATCTCGGCATTAGCCAAACAGGTGGCTGCTACCCGGACATCTCGTCTTATGACACTTGCCAAGCTCCAGGGACACATGGTGTCGTGCATCCCGTCGGTACCATGGGCTAGTTTCAGGGCAAGGCCTTTACAGTGGTTTCTCCAACCGTCCAGAAGGACATTGCCAAAAAACGGAACAAATTACTGATTCTCTCGGACGCTGCCCGAGCGAGCCTGACTTGGTGGACGCTCCCATCCAACCTATCTCGGGGTCTCCCTTACATCCACGAAACACCTACTCAATTGTTGACAGACACAAGTCTAACGGGATGGGGAGCTACTCTCCGAGGCCAACCAGCGCAGGGAGTCTGGGATCTCAATCAGCAGAAAAGGAGCATCAACTTCCTAGAGATAACTGCTGTGTGGAATGCCCTTCTGCACTTCGGTCCCCAGTTGCAGGGGACTCATCTCCTCATCAGAACAGACAACATAGCCACAAAGGCTCATATAAACAAGCAGGGAGGATCCAGATCATCGTCTCTCCACAAGCAAGCCTCCAAGATACTGGAGTGGGCCGAGATCCATCTATCCTCGATTTCAGCGGAGCACATCAGAGGGGTGCAGAACATCCAGGCCGATTGGCTCAGCAGGTAACGCCTCGACGAAGCCGAGTGGGCCTTACACCCAGAGGTATTCAATCAGATGGTCAGCAGGTTCGGCGTCCCTCAAGTGGACCTTTTCGCGACTCCAGCCAACTCCCAACTCAAAAGATTCTTTTCCAGATATCACCAGCCCGGAGGGGACGGGTGCTCTCCTGTCCCCGTGGCCGAGCGGTCTGCTTTACGCATTCCCACCTCTGCCTCTCATTCCCAGGGTGCTCCGGCGCATTCGGAGTCTTCGGGCCACGGTATTGTTCATAGCTCCGGACTGGCCAAGGAGACCTTGGTATCCGGTATTACAACAACTATCCATTCAGCCTCCCTGGCGACTTCCAGTCAGACAGGACCTTCTGCTCCAAGGACCATTTTGCCACCCAGACGCCGGGTGGTATCGACTAACCGCTTGGCACTTGAGAGGCGAGGCCTCATAGACCAGGGGTACAGTGCCGACATCGTAGATACCATTGTAGCCAGCAGAAGACCGGCCACACAAAGGATATACGGAGCTACCTGGAAAGTGTTCGCCACTTGGTGTCACCGCAACTCCAAGAATTCACTTAAACCGAGAGTATCTGACGTCTTATCCTTCCTTAAAGACGGTCAAAAAATTGGTCTTAAAGTCTCCACACTGCGACGGCAATTGGCCGCGATAGCCACGCTGGTACCTCGTATAGACCGGTACCCCCTAACACAGCATCCTCATATCTGTGCCTTCCTTAGAGGGGTTAAATTAACATCCCCGGCGGTGGTTCATAGATTCCCTTCTTGGAATTTGCGTACCGTTCTCCTAGCCTTGACTAAACCACCGTTTGAACCTCTTAGAAAGGTTGACCTTAAGTGGCTCCGCATGAAAACTATTTTTCTTACCGCAGTCACTTCAGCCAGAAGGGTGTCTGAACTGGGAGCACTCTCAGTCAGACCAGATCTTTGCATATTTCGCAAGAATAATTCTCCGTACTGATCCGTCTTTCATCCCAAAGATACAGACTCATTTTCACCTCGAACAGGAGGTGGTCCTTCCTACCTTCTTCCCGAATCCTTCTAATCAGGAGAGAGAATGGCACTCTCTAGATGTAAAAAGGGCTTTGCGCATTTACATCAGAAAAACCCAACAGATCAGAAAGTCAGAGCGTCTCTTCATTACCTTGACGGCACCTAATAAAGGAGGCGCCATGTCTCCGGCAGCTATTAGTAGCACCATAAAGGCCTGTATTTCCCAGGCATATAAGACTTCTGGAGTGAGAGCTCCTCCTGGTATCACCGCACACTCGGTCAGGAGTGCGGCCACCACGGTGGCCTTTAGACACAAAGTTTCGTTGGAACAAATTTGCAATGCTGCTACTTGGTCTTCCTTGTCAACGTTTACTAGACATTACAAAGTGGACTCCTTTTCCAGAGAGGCATGCGCCTTTGGTCTGGGTGTCCTTCAGACAGTACAGGAGACCTAATTCCCACCCAAGTTCACAAATAGCTCTGGTAAGTCCCAGACTGAAGACGCCCTTCTTACCTAGAGCGAGAAAGAGCCTTGGTTTCACTTACCGTGAAGGCTTCTTCTGCTCGTAGGTAAGAAGGGCGTCTTCCCCTCCCTAGTTATAAGTTTATAAAAAAAAAAGAGAGAAAGGAAGGAGGTAGCGACTGTTACGGGAGAGTGTTTTATGTAAGACGTGCCATTTCCATGTTATTGTTGAATGATTGTTTTTTCGTTACCAGTGTTTTTTCCGTCCCTGTGTTCCTAGTCTATTAAGGGAAAGAATAATTCGTTAATTTATAGGGATTATTACTTATTGGCTTTTAAGCTTTTCAACTACTGAGGCGTTCCGAAGGGAGGGGGTCATTTCCCCTAGAGAACCGGAAGGCCTACTGATTCCTGCGTTCCCTAGCAAATAAAGGAAAATAACCCAGACTGAAGACGCCCTTCTTACCTACGAGCAGAAGAAGCCTTCACGGTAAGTGAAACCAAGGCTCTTTCTGATAGGTAAGCTGGAACACACCAGATTAGACTCTAGGAGAGGTAGGTAGATAGTTGAGTATGGCTGAGACCCTCGTAGCTACCTCCACCATTTGATGAAGGAAGCTGTCGGCCAGGCAGGTGAGGAGAGTTTCATAGTCAGCCTTAATGTTTTTGATGGTGTTCACGGCTGGGTTGTTGGTTCCCACATAGACCATCACAAATGGGTAATGATCTGTAGGTTTGACCAGTTTGGGCGTCTGGTCTACAATATCTTTATTTTTTGCCCCTGGCAAGCAACACACCTCTCAGGTAATGGGGTAAGGCCTGGACGCATGACATTCCATACCCCTCAGCAAGGAGTCACCTACAACCAACTCTTCCCGTTTCCTTCCAGTTCCGTCTCTTTGTGTCCCCCTGTCGTCTTCCCTTTCTCTTCCAGCGTGGTGTAGTGGTTAAAAGCGGTGGTTTGGAGCGGTGGACTCTGATCAGGAGAACCGGGTTTGATTCCCCACTCCTCCACGTGAGCAGTGGAGGCTAATCTGGTGAACTGGATTTGTTTCCCCACTCCTACACACGAAGCCAGCTGAGTGACCTCGGACAAGTTACAGCTCTGTTAGAGCTGTCTCAGCCCCACCTACCTCACAGGGCATCGGTTGGGGGGAGGGGAAGGGAAGGTGACAATAAGCTGTTTTAAGTCTCCCTTAAGTGGTAGAGAAAGTCGGCATATAAAAACCAACTCTTCTTCCTTGTGTTTGTGTTTCTTCCGTTGGCAGTGTTTCCGGCTCTGCCGCCACCGCAAGGGCCTGGAATCGATTCCGCAGTTCTAATGGCACGGAGTGCCATCTTGCTCGACGTCTTTGGGGATGTGCTGTGGTGCTCTGAGGAGTCTCGTTAGGGTAGGCATTGTCCCATTGAATCATCTCCCCTTCCCTGTGCAGGGCCTTCAGGCTTCGGTTAATAAAATCCTCCCCTTCCTTGATAGCATGGAATAGCATGGAGAGTAGCGATCCTTTCCTCCAGGCTTCAAACCTTGCCCTCTAAGAGCCCTATCAATTTACACTTATGACAGGTGAAGACCATCTGGTCCTCAGGGAGGAAAACAAACATGGCACACTACCTGCCGATGACTGGAAATGGTTCAGGAGCATCCATCATCACCCTTGTAGTGAATTCTTTCACTCTAGAACAAGGGTCGCAAAAGTGCGGCTCCCGAGCCGCATGCGGCTCTTTGAGCCCTTAAGTGCGGCTCTTTCCAGTCCCACCCAGCTGGCCGGCGGGGGTTTGAAGCGCTTCCTGCCCCTTCCACCTTCCCCGAACCTCCAAGGGCCCTCCCGGTTTCCAGCCCCGCCCCTTTCCTCTCCGGCAGGTGGTCTGGTCGGGGGGCTATCTGGTGTCCATCCGGGGCCGTCTTCCTGCCGGCCGGCCGGCCCGGGAGCTACCTCCCCCCAGGGCCTCCTCTAGGCCGCCCCGCTTTGGCTCCCCTCTCCCTTGTTGTAAGGGCCGCCTGGTGCTGGAGCCGTCGGCGTCTGCGCGCCGGCCCTCTGGGGCGTTGCCCTGCCCCGGGTCGCTCCGGGACTCGCCTCTCAGCCCCGGCATGCTGGCCGGGAGAATGCCTTTCCGGCCGGCCCTCCTGTCGGGGATGGCTGTCGGGGCCTTCGTTGCTCGCCCCTCCCTGCTCGGTCCAGCATCGCAGCTTGGCTCCATCCACGCCGTGCTCCCGCTGTGCTGCGCCGCCTGTTCCCTGGGCTCGGAGGTAAGTGGGGCGCAGTGCCCATCAGTGTCCGCCCGGGGCAGTCCTGGGTCGGTTCTTGAGGGAAGGTAGGAAGGAGCCCAGGCGGCGGTGAGGAGGAGGAGGTCCTGGATTTGCCACTCAGTTGCACATTTTCCTCATCCAGATTCTCAAAACTCTGCATGGGGGTTATTGGCCATTTATGAATGGGAGGTTTTGCATTGGATTTGCCACTCAGATGCACAACTCAACAATAAGCCCCCCTGCAGAGTTTTGAGAATGCAGATGGGGAAAATGTACAGTGTTTGTCAGTCATTGTCATGATTTAATCTTATGGATGCTTTACTTACTTTTTTCCCTCAGAGGCCACGTCTACCCACTGGCTTTTTTGTCAGTAGACCTGTACGAGGAGGGGAAAAAGTCCCCCTTCAGAGGCCAGGTCTACCCATTGGCTTCTATGGGCCTCCAGAGGCCAGGTCTACTGCCAAGAAAGCCAATGGGTAGACCTGGCCTCCCAATAGGACTCAGCCGGAAACCAGGTCTACCAATAGGCTTTTATGGCTGTAGACCAGGCCTCCAGACAAGGACTCTGGACGGGGAGGGGGAAATGGCAGGGACTTACAATTTAATTTTTATCAATAAAAAAGATCACTATTAAGTATGATATCAAGTTTTATTCAGTGTACCTATAGTTTAATGAAGACTTAAAAGTTTAAAGTTTATTAAGTTAATAAACAGTGTACCTACCTATATAGTTTAAGTTTAAGAAATTTGGCTCTCAAAAGAAATCTCAATCGTTGTACTGTTGATATTTGGCTCTTTTGACTAATGAGTTTGCCGACCCCTGCTCTAGAAAGATCTTGGTGCGTTGATCTAACATGAAACTAATAGACCTAAGCACTTTCTACTGAAGGCAAAAGGGGTAACAAGAACACCAATGTAAAGGCCTCTTAACTACTTATATGGTCTCCAGGCCCAATCCCCAGGCTAAGAGCCCCATAAGAACATAAGAAAGGCCCTGCTGGATCAGACCAAGGCCCATCAAGTCCAGCAGTCTGTTCACACAGGGGCCAACCAGGTGCCTCTAGGAAGCCACAAACAAGACGACTGCAGCAGCACCATCCTGCCTGTGTTCCACCGCACCCAAAATAATAGGCATGCTCCTCTGATACTAGAGAGAATAGGTATGCAGCATGACCAGTATCCATTCTAACTAATAACCATGAATACCCCTCTCCTCCATGAATATGTCCACTCCCTGGCAGCCATGACCACATCCTGGGGCAGGGAGTTCCACAATTTAATTATGCGTTGTGTGAAAAAATATTTCCTTTTATCTGTTTTGAATCTCTCGCCCTCCAGCTTTAGCAGATGACCCCGTGTTCTAGTATTATGGGAGAGGGAGACAAACGTCTCCCTGTCCACTCTCTCCAAACCATGCATAATTTTATAGACCTCTATCATGTCTCCCCTTAGCCGTCTTCTTTCCAAGCTAAACAGCCCTAAGCGTCCTAACCGCTCCCCATAGGACAGTTGCTCTAGTCCCTTAATCATTTTGGTTGCTCTTTTCTGCACCTTCTCAAGCTCTGTAATATCCTTTTTTAGGTGTGGTGACCAGAACTGTACACAGTATTCCAAGTGTGGTCTCACCATAGATTTGTACAAGGGCAGTATGATATCAGCAGTTTTATTCTCTATTCCTCGTCTAATTATGGCCAGCATGGATTTTGCCTTTTTTACAGCAGCCGCACACTGGGTTGACATCTTCATTGAGCTATCCACTACCACCCCAAGATCCCTTTCTTGGTCTGTCGCTGCCAGCACAGAGCCCCAGGGCGTGAGCCCTTTAGCTCTCACACTTTGGCTCGCACCAAAGGCTCATACCTCTGGTGAGAAGAGCCTTGTAAATCAAAGGCTCACAGCCCCACCTCTCAATAGCCAACAGCAGAGGGCAGGGCCAGCAATCAACCCCAGTCACACAAGCCCTCTTCATTCAGCAACAACACTCAGCAACAACATCCTGTATCTTGACTCTTCTACTGTATTTGCTCCCCTTCCCAATTTAGTATCATCTGCAGATTTAATGAGCATGCCCTCCATACCTTCATTCAAATAATGTATAAAGATATTGAACAACACAGGGCCAAGAACAGATCCCTGAGGCACTCCACTTGTCACTCCTCTCCAAGAGGATGAGGAACCATTAACAAGCACTCTTTGGGTGCGATCTGTTACAAATCCACCTAACAATAATGGGATCCAAACCACATTTTAGAAGAAGAAAAGTTGGTTTTTTATATGCTGACTTTTCTCTGCCACTTAAGGAAGAATCAAACTAGCTTACAATCACCTTTCCCTTCCCCACAACAGACATCCTGTGAGGTAGCTGGGGCTGAGAGAGTGTGACTAGGCCAAGGTCACCCAGCTGGCTTCATGTGGAGGAGTGGGGAATCAAACCCTCTTCTCCAGATCAGAGTCCACTGCTCCAAACCACCACTCTTAACCACTACACCAACTTGTCCACAAGAATATCATGGGGAACCTCATCATAAGCCTTACTGAAATCAAGATAAACTATGCCTACAACATTCCCCTGATCCAACAAGGTAGTAACTCTCAAAAAAGGAGATAAGGTTCATCTGACATGACTTGTTTTTGAGGAACCCACATGGGCTCTTAGTAACCAATGCTATCCTTTCTAAAGGATTGACTGACAATTTGTTCTAAAATATTTTCCAGATATAGACGTCAAGCTGATGGGTCAGTACTACTTTTTCTACTTCTTGAAGATTACCTCCAATCTTCTGGAACCTCACCTATTCTCCAAGAATTCTCAAAAATAACGGACAGAGGCTCAGAAATTACATCAGCAAATTCCTTTAGTACCTTTGGATGCGGTTCATCTAGCCCTGAGGACTTAATTTCATTTAAAGAAACTAGGTGTTTTTGTACTACCCCCATGCCGATCCTTGGCTGTGACTCCCTTCCCTCATCATGTCCTGTTTTTGCCAGGCTGAGCACCATTTCCCTTGTAAGTGATGACAGGCAAAGTAGGAATTGAGCACTTCTGCCCGCTCTTCGTCACCTGTTAAAATTTAACTTTCCTCTCCCTGCAATGTACCACTTCCTTGTTCTTTTCCTTGCTCTGAACATAACCACTGGATTTTTTTTTTGCTGTGTTTAGCATCTCTTGCTAGGCTAAGTTCATACTGAGTTTTAGCTTTTCTAACACCAGCGTGTTGAAAGCCAGCATTAAGTGGTTATGAGCAGCGGCCTCTAATCTGGAGAACCGGGTTTGATTTTCCACTCTTCATGCAGTCTGATGGGTGACTTTGGGCTAGTCACAGCTTGTCAAAGATTGCTCCAGCCAGTCTCCACCAGTTGGGCAATCTTTGGTTGGGTGTTTAGGGTAGTTCACAAACAAGACGTTAAACTCGGGTCTTTAAACCCCAGGTTAACAGGATGCTGCTGTCAGACCTACTCGCTGTCTCTCAAATAGTTTCGTTTTCTCACAGACTTTCCTTCAAGGACTGTTTTCTCAAAACTGCATTCCTTTTCCCTTTGAAGCTAGCAGGTGCCCGGGGGAGCTGTGCGGCCTCTAGACTGTTTGAAGTGATCTCATGAGACTGTGTTGCTGAATGCTTTGTTCAATGTTCTTATATTATCAAGTGCATGCCAATTCCCTCCATTGCTGTCTTTGGACTTCTAAGCTCTGCTTGCCTATGTTACCAGTAAACTTACTCTTTTTGACTACTAAGTCTCCTGGTGTGTTTTCTGGATTTCTATGGACCAAGTGCTTACATTAAGACAGCAATCACACCTCTCTTATCTGTCAGGCTAGAGCCCCGGAGGGTTCGCATGCCACTCGGATTGGAGCTGGGACGGTGCTCTCCGAGTGACTACCCGTGGCTGGAGCCCCCCACGGTTCGCCCAGACCCGGGTGAGAGCAGATCTGCTCCCCGGGTGGTGGGTTCCTGCTAGGAGCCCTGGAAGGCTTCCATCCTTGGTCCCTTCCCTTAGGAACAACGACTGACTACCCCGAGCTCGTACAGGACGTTATAGCTGAGCTACATCGCACCGATGCGGAAGTTAATCGCCTGACTGGACTTGTTCGTGCTCAGTGGCGTTCTCTAGCCGCAACGGTCCCCTGGACGTCTGCAATCGCGGATACCAGCGCCCGCCAAGACCTCCACACCCTTGACTGGTTGGTGGAAGATGCTCGATTGGAGGAAGAGGATTTACAATTGTTGACTAGCCTGTTGGCCGGACTAACTGCCAGTGAAACGCAAACGGCTCTGACTGCGGTCCCGATCCGTCCTGCCAGGGCTTCAGACATGGCGGCCCCGGTCACACCAGCCCCCGAGCTCTGCCAAGCGGAGGCGAAAGCGGTGGCCACACGGGTGGCTGCCCTTTTTCAGGGCCACACTGCGTCCACTATTTCGGTGGCTGAACTCACGAAACTACTCACCCCCGACTTCGGTGCTGATGCGGCAGCCTTGGTGGTACAGATTCAACCGATGTTGGATCTAGCAGATCGCGCTGAACTCCTCTACATTTTGGAACAAGAGGCCCTTCCACTCGTTACCACGGCACTGACTGCCAAACTAGAAGCCGACCAGGCCCTGGTCGAGTGCAAACGAGCGGAGGAACAGGCACGGGCAGCGGCTGAAGCCGCGGCAAAAGTTCGGGCTGAACAGGAGGAGAGGGATCGCTTAGCTGCTGAACTGGCGCGGGGCGGCGCACGCCCCCGACAACCCGGGGGCTATGAATTACCCCCGTTCTCCCCGTCTTTCGTCCCGTCGCGTAGCGTTCAACGTTCCCGCAGGTTGGCGGGGACTTTGCCCGAAGGGACAGACGATTCCGATGAGGAGGACTTATACAGTGGGGAGTCTCTTTGGGCTGCTAATTTGCGAGTCAGCCAGTCCCGCCGTGCTGGAGGCACCGGCGACAAGATGTTTTTGCTGCGAAGCCAAAATCTGGACCTTATGGAGCAGGTGGTGCGCTTACAGGATCAACTGACCCTGGTACTCAGAGACAACGACCAGTTACAACGGGCTCAACACACTGCACCCGTTGCCCCGGCAACCGTGACGCCGCAGCAGCAACCACCGCAGCAACCAGCTGCGCCGGTGGTTCCTCCTGGCGGAGGACCCGCAGCCCCTGGCGGGGGTCTCGTTGCTCCTGGCGGGGGACCCATAATTCCCGGCGGAGTGCCTGTTGCACCTGCCTTACCGGTGTTACCGGGTGCACCGGGGTTACCAGGAGCTCCAGGTCCTGGATACCCACCTATACCCCCAGTTCCTGGATACCCGCCTGTACCCCCAATGCCATGGAGGCAACCGAAGTTGAAGATTACTTATGACAGCTCAGTTGAAACCTTGCCCCGTTTTTTACATCATGTGGATAGTTATATGAGGGAGCAAAGACAATTCTTCCCTACCGAAGACAGCCGCATTCGTTTCGTTGCCTCCCTGCTAACGGATAAAGCGGCCGATTGGATGATTCTCCAGTTCGATACGCGGTCCCGCTCCATTCACTCCCTCAACAATTTCATGTTCGCCTTGAGAAGTCGTTTTGAGGATCCCTTCATGGGAGAGAGAGCCAAAGCGGAACTTTTGCAACTCAGGCAAGGCTCCTCTCCAGTTTGGGAATTCGCAGATGAATTCCAACGACTTGCAAGTAAAGTAGTGGACTGGCCCGAAGCTACCCTTATCCACTACTTCCGAGAAGCTTTGCACCCGGACATTTTGAACTGGTCTTATATTCGAGGCGACCCTGATACCCTGGAGGACTGGATTCTACTGGCCGAGGAAGTAGAAAGTCGCTGACAGTTCATTTCCCTGGTCCGAAATCGGGCCAAAGAGAGGGGCAGTCAAAAACCTCCCCCCAAACCGTCGGCTCCCAACCCGCGGAGACCAACCCAACTCCCTCTGGATCGCGAGTCCCGATTCCAGAGAGGAGCCTGTCTCGTTTGCTGTGTTATGGGCCACTTTGCAGCGGCTTGCCCTCAACGTCCAGAGTCCACTCGACCGGGCATACCGCCTCAAACTCGGGGACGACCTCAACGCAGAGGCACCGCGGCCACTTACAGCGCAGCGCCGGGACGACCCACACCCTCTGCACTTCACATCGGAGAATCGTCTAGTCTCCCTGCACCTATCAACCCTGTAGGGTCTCGGATTACAAGTGCCCCAGTGGGGGACAGCTCTCCTTCTTCCGATGAAGATCATCAATGGAACTCACCAGCTCTAAATCTGGAATCTCCTCTTGACCTGTCAAAAAATGGACACGGTCTGTGGTGAGTGGAGCGTCCCCACAGACCCCTGCAGAAACCCCTGCAAAACCCAAGGCTCCTGTCAAGGTGAGTGAAGTCGAAAATACTGTGTATGTGGACATAGTGTTACAACACTATACAAAGGGCCCCCAGTTACGTGTCAAAGCCCTCATAGATTCAGGCTGCGGGTGCTCTTTAATCAATGAGGCCACGTTTGCAGCTCTACAAGTCAAGTCCGAAAACCTACCGTCCCCCGTCCAATTCGCCCAAATGGACGGTATCCACTTTAAGGGGGGGGGGCGGTCGACCATCACACACGGGGAGTAGCGATGGGCATCGGTTCCCATTGGGAGCAAATAGACTTTACCATTGCTCCAGTCCGATACGAAGTTATATTAGGAATTCACTGGCTCAAAGGGCACAGTCCTTCCATAGACTGGGAGGCTGACACTATTGCCTTTACCAACCCTAAGTGTGACCAACATCGACACGAGGTCGTGGTTGCTCCCCCACCCACCTCGACCTTAGCCTCCGATGCTCTACCGTTGACCCAATTACCCGAGGCATACCAAGACTTTGCGGACGTTTTTGATGTAAAAGAATGCGATGCATTACCCCCCCCCCCCCCACCGTACTACGGACTGTGCGATTGAAGTGGTGGGAGACTGCAAACTGACTAAAAGCAAGATTTACCCTATGAGCGTTTCCGAAAGCGCCGTGCTGCGAGACTTTCTAGACAAAAATCTTGCTTGGGGATTCATTCGGCCATCAGCCGCTCCCAACTCAGCCCCTGCTTTCTTCGTCCGTAAGAAGACGGGTGACTTGCGCTTGTGCATTGACTTTCGAAAACTCAACGCAGTCACCCAAGCCAACGCCTATCCCATCCCGCTGATCTCAGACATCTTGGGACAGCTAAGGGAGAGGCGCATTTTCACCAAACTGGACTTGGTTGAAGCTTATTACCGGGTCTGGATTCGTGACAGAGATGAACCCCTCACAGCCTTCTCTAACTGCTTCGGAATGTATGAATTTCTGGTGATGCCTTTTGGGTTAAAAGGGGCCCCGGGGGTCTTCATGCAACTCATTAACGAGTTCCTCCATGATTTATTATATCGGGGCGTGGTGGTTTACCTCGATGATATCCTTATTTACTCGAATTCCATGGATGAACATGTTGCTCTGGTCAGAGAAGTGTTACAACGTCTCAGATACAATCAGCTCTACGCTAAGTTGTCTAAGTGTGAGTTCCACCAAGAACAATTAACCTTCTTGGGATACATAGTTTCACATCAGGGCCTCACCATGGACCCTGCTAAGATACAATCTGTACTTGATTGGGCTCCTCCCTCCACCCGCAAGCAGGTGCAGCAGTTTCTCGGCTTTGCCAATTTTTACCGTGGTTTCATTCCCAACTTTGCTCAAGTGGCACTGCCAATCACCGACCTCCTTAAGACTAAGGGTAAAGGGGTCTCTGCCATGTTGCCCACCTCCAAGGTGCATTGGACAGATCAATGTCAAACTGCCTTTGCAACCCTCAAGCAGCTTTTCACTTTCGAACCTGTGCTGCAGCATCCTGATCCAAACCAAATGTTTATTGTACAGGTAGATGCGTCTGACGTAGCTATGGGGGGGGGGGCTCTTTTGCAAAGAGGGCCAGACGGTCTTCTTCGCCCCTGTGCTTATTTTTCAAAGAAATTTGTGCACTCTCAACTAAACTGGCCAATTTGGGAAAAGGAGGCTGCAGCTGTCCATCATGCCCTCACTACGTGGAGACAGTTTCTGGAAGGTTCCAGGGCCCCCTTTGAAGTCTGGACCGATCACAAAAATCTGGAAGCCCTCACGGGGGCCCACAAACTGTCTGCAAAACAACAGCATTGGGCTGACTTCTTTGCTCAGTTCCGTTTTGTACTCAAGCATGTGCCTGGAAAGCAAAACGGGCTAGCTGATGCTCTTTCCAGGCTTCCCCAGTATCCGGTGTAACTCAACCGTCCTATGGTCTCCTTATTCATCCCAGCGCAAAGGGAAGCTCTACTGGTTCTAGCTGTACAGACTCGGTCCCAAACACTGCTCCAATCCCAGACCCAAGCAGCGGACAGCAGAGCATCTGTGAAGAGGGACCCAACTCCCTCACCGGACCCACCCATGCCACCTACGTCCAGCGCCCGACATCAACCAGGCCTCCCCTCCACCCCGTCACCACTGCCAGCGGCTCCTGTTTCACCCCCCTCTGCGGGGGGGGGTGATCCTGCCCGACTCCTTCCTGAACTCCCTTCGTGCTCAGTGCCTAGCCAAACGCACTGCTCAGACATTACCTACCGGCCTGCTAGAACGAGGTGGTTGTTGGTACAAAGACTCAAAATTGTACATGCCTAAAATACTTAGGAGAGAGGTCCTGCAATTGGCCCATGGAGCCAAAACTGCAGGACACTTTGGCTTCTTAAAAACCCTTCACTTGTTGCGCAGACAGTTTTGGTGGGCGGGCATGCGTACTGATGTAGATTCCTTCATTCGCAGCTGTCCCATCTGTGCCACTGTCAAACAGTCCCAAGGTAAACCTCCTGGACTGTTGCAACTGCTGGAGGTTCCCACCAAGCCCTGGGAAGTGATTGCTATGGATTTTATGACTGATCTCCCGCTCAGTGAAGGCAAAACTGTTCTATGGGTTATTACTGACTTGTTTTCCAAACAGGTGCATCTGGTTCCGTGTGCGGGTATACCTTCCGCCCCGAAGTTGGTCTGCCTCTTTGTGTCACATGTTTTCTGTTTACATTCCTTTCCGCGTAAGGTAATCAGCGACCGCGGGGGTAGCTACGTAGCTAAATTTTGGAAAGCCTTTCTCAAGTTGGTGGGGGTAAAACAGGGTTTGTCTAGTGCTTTTCACCCCCAAACAGATGGGCAAACTGAACGTGTAAATGCTGTACTGGAATGTTATTTGTGTTGTTATGTCAATTATCACCAAGATGATTGGGTTGAACTGTTGCCTTTTGCTGAGTATGCTTACAATAATGCTGTGCATCAATCTACAGGTTTTAGTCCTTTTTATGCTGTGTATGGTCAAGATTTCAGTCCTATTGGTCATGTTGATGTTGCGGGGGAGGAGGGAGGTGATGACGTAGCCTCTTGGGCTCGAGCCGTCCACATCACCTGGCCCTGGCTAGTAAAAAACTTAGAAAGGGCCAAACGCAAATATAAAGCTCAAGCGGATAAACATCGCTCTCCCAGCAAAGACTTCCAGGTGGGTGACTTAGTTTACCTATCCACCAAGAATCTACGGTCCACCTGACCATGTGATAAGCTCAGTGCCAAGTACGTGGGGCCGTATACCATTGCCCGGATAATTAACCCAGTCACTGTGGAACTGACCCTCCCTAAAACCTTGAGGCGCATCCATCCTGTCTTCCATGTCAGCCTCCTCAAGCCTCATGTTGCCGCCTCAAACTGGCACCCGGAACCACCTCCTGAGCAGCCTGTGATGGTGGGGGGGAGGAGCATTTTGAAGTGTCAAGGATCCTAGACGCTCGTATGCGTCACGGCTCTCTGCAATACTTGGTTCGTTGGAAATACTTCCCCCCTGCCTATGATGAGTGGGTGAAGGCACGGGATGTCTCCGCCCCGCACTTAGTGCACGCCTTCCACACCGCCTACCCCCATAAGCCGTCCCCCTTGCAAGACGGGAGGGGGCCCTAAGGGGGGCAGAATGTCAGACCTACTCGCTGTCTCTCAAATAGTTTCGTTTTCTCACAGACTTTCCTTCAAGGACTGTTTTCCCAAAACTGCATTCCTTTTCCCTTTGAAGCTAGCAGGTGCCCGGGGGAGCTGTGCGGCCTCTAGACTGTTTGAAGTGATCTCATGAGACTGTGTTGCTGAATGCTTTGTTCAATGTTCTTATATTATCAAGTGCATGCCAATTCCCTCCATTGCTGTCTTTGGACTTCTAAGCTCTGCTTGCCTATGTTACCAGTAAACTTACTCTTTTTGACTACTAAGTCTCCTGGTGTGTTTTCTGGATTTCTATGGACCAAGTGCTTACAGCTGACACCAACCCCGGAACAAAGGGTGAGCCTCCAGGCAAGGAGTCCAGGGTAACTCCAGCCAAGCTCCAAATTCAGGGTGACCCTTCCCCTGCCAGGGTGAGACCTGGTCAGGCTGGTTCACTCTGTTCAAAAAGGCTTACACAAAAGATAGCATGGGCAAAGCCAGTACAGGCACTTAAGATTCAGCCTTGGGAAACCACAGAAACCACTAGACACTTTCAATATTAATAAACTTAAGGTTTATTCAAAAGGTTTGTGCTCAGTTACAGAAAGGCAAAAGTTACGTGAGGCATTTAGCATTTAAAACAAGAAAGCTTCAATAATGTAACTACACATTTCAGTTGAAAGGCAATTGGCTTAAAGTCAGGCAAATCAGGCAAAAGGTAAAGCATCCAGTTTTGCAAAAAACAGTTACCACAGTCCAAGAGGTTAGCATCTGGATGTCAGCATGCTGGTGTCTTCAGTCAAGCATAGATTCGTTCTAGGGGATAAAGCAAAGTTTGATGAAAGGTCCAGGATGCGCCAAAAACCTCCATTCTTTCTGATCTCAAAACGGATCATTTTATCCTTTCCATTTTACCGGCCTATGGCCATCTTAGCCAATAAGATAGCAAGGATTTCAATTAACCCTACAATAATTTGTCATGTCATCTCTTAGTCACGAGTGTTACCGGACTCTCATTCTGCAGTTATGCGAGACACCTGGGAAGACTCAAACTCAGAGATAACGTTCAATGGCCCTAGTTGTTGCCTGGGAGATAAATCGTTCGTTGCTGCCCCCCCACCCCCATGGCTGTAAATTCAGGGCAGCTGTTTATCTACCATCTTGAGACCTTGAGGAGTACTTTCCAAAAGTGAAAGCACATTCCACAGCAATTTACGAGAGGCCTGCTTGTTATTCCAAGCCCCCCTAATGTTTAATTTACCAGAGTTTAATATCAGAGAATACTAGGCCTGAAGCCTGAACCAGTGTTTCATAGAAGGAAAGCAGGGTGCTTGGGGTGCTTTTCCTTCACACAGTTCTCTCAGAACTCTCTCAGCCCCACCTACCTCACAAAGTGCCTGTTGTGGGGGTGGAAGGGAAGGGCATTGTAAGCTGCTTTAAGACTCCTTATAGTATAGAAAAGCAGGGTATAAAAACCAACTCTTCTTCTTCAGTCTCCATACAGGCACTGGTTATTTGTTTATATTTATCCTTGGTTATAAGGCCCTTCTTCCATTTCCTAAATGAGTTTTTTTTAAAAAATATATTCAGATCTTTAGGAAGTTGTTTACGGAGCCATCCTGGCTTCTTTAGGTTCTTCCCATTTTTCCTTCTCATTGGAATAATTTGTGATTGCTCCTTCAATATCATAGAATCATAGAGTTGGGAGGGGCCATCCAGGCCATCCAGTCCAACTCTCTGCTTAATGCAGGATCAGCCTAGAGCATCCCCTATAAGCACCTCACTTTTAAGAAACTCCAACCCCTCTTGAGCTCTCTTCTCCTTAATGTCTGACCATGGGATTCTACCCAGCATAACTTTTAACTTTGTTAAAATTTGCTTTTCTGAAGTCCAAGCTTTATGTCTACGTACAGCTTTCCTGTTCCCCAAGACTGTAAATTCCAAAAGTGCATGGTCACTACTACCCAGGATGCCCATTATTTTCACCTCATCAACCAATTCTTCCTTGTTGGTGAGAATCAAGTCCAAGATAGCAGACCCTATTGTTTCCTTCTCCACTTTCTGGAAAATGAAGTGGCAGCAGACAAGTCAGGAATTTATTAGACCTTTCATTTTTAGCAGAGTTTGACTTCCAACAGATAACTGGGTAATTTAAACCCTCCTGACCACTGTGTCCCATCTCTTTGTAATCCAGTCTAGGAGTGTCTCATCTAAGTCCTCTGCCTGGCTTGGTGGTCTATAGCAGACCCCCACCATATCACTGTTATTTCTTACTCCTTTCATTTTCACCCAAAGACTTTCAACTGAACTTCCATGCTCAGATTCATGTATTTTCTCACAAGTAAATACCTCCTTTGCATATGATGCTACTCCTCTCCCTTCCTTATTTGTCAATCCCTTTTAAACAAGTTGTACTGCTCAATCCTAATAATCCCATTGTGAGTGATATCCCACCAAGTTTCAGTAATGCTTGTTAGATAATAGTCCCCTTCCTGTATTAGGACTTCAGACTCCTCGTTTCCCACACTCTGCACCTTAGTGTAGAGATATTGGAATCCATAGTTTAGTGTTGTTTCTGTTCTTACCTGAAATTAATGGTTCCCTGTGTATGTGCCATTCCCCAAACACCTTTAGTGTTCTTATCTCCAGTTATTGACATCATACTAGGCTTTGGATTTTTGTCTCGTTCTCCATAGGATTTAGTTTAAAGCCCTCCTTATCACGTTTGCATGGCTCTTGCCAAACACATTTTTTCTACCCTTGTGAGGTGCAAACCAGAAGAGCTTCATCTTGGAAGTGTAAGCCGTGGTCCAAAAATACAAACCTGTCCTGATGACACCATCTGTGTAGCCAGATGTTTATTTCCATTATTCTTCTCTCTTCTGAAGCCACAGCCTCCAACAGGAAGAACTGAGAAATTACAACCTGTGCTCCCAGGTTCTTCACCACTTTACCCAGAGCCCTATAGTCTCTTTTAATACGTTCTGGGCTGTGCCTGGCAGTATCATTTGTTCCCACATGGATGAGTTAGAAGGGATAATAATTTGGACCTTCCAAATAGCATTAGGTAGACTGTTCCACAATGTAGGAGCCACCACAGAGTGTGCTCTTGGAACAGGAAATTGCAAATTTTACCTGCTTACAGGGTGGCACCTTCAGAAGGCCTTGCTCAGATGAGTGGTGCTCTCACAGCAAAACATAGCAGCAGAGGTTCAATGCCTCTAAGGGCTTTGCAGATGACAGCTAGCACCTTGAATTAAGCCTGGTAACTGATTGGCAGCCAATGGAGCATCTGCAGAGAGGGAGTGATATGCAGATTCCATTGGCACCCAAAAATAGCTTGGGTGCAGCATTCTGTTTCTGAGTTGTCTTTAAGGGCAGACCCATGGAGAGTGAATTACAGTAGTCCTGCCTTGAGAGGAAATAGTATGGATCCACATGGTCAGGTCAGCAGGGTCAAGGTAGGTCAAGAATTGTGCAGAAAAACATATTTAAGGGCATAACGTTGGCTGATGTATTATCTAAGAGTACATGATATCAAGATGTCACAAGTCAATGAAATGAAAAAGACAGCTGATGACTGGCTACAGTGAATGGGAAGGCTGCAGCTTGTGTTCCACTGGAACAAAGAGGACTCCTACATGTGGTTTGGCAGCGTGGCCCATCAGGGCACTGTTTGTGCTGAACATCATAATTTTATATCAAAGAAGCATAATTAGATGTAAGTGACAAGCATCAGATACAGTTTTCTCACTGGAATATAACACAAGCACACCCCTGTGAGGCCTGGCATGTGGGCACAGGGCAGAATATTACTGAAAAGGAAGGGATGAGCCCGTTGGCCACTTGATGGCAGCACTAAGTCAGAAAAACGTGTTTTCATCAGAGATGGAGCTTACAGGTAGCATTAGGCCAATCAACCAAAATGACGTCTTAATTGTGCTATTGTGGTTGGTCCTGATGGCACATATTACATGGATTTGTTTCTGTCTCCATGCAACTGCCAATCTAAAGGCTGTTTTTTCTTATTCCTGTTTAGAGACCTTGTGGAGGGAAGTGGCCATAAAATTATGCTTATTTTGGAAATAAAAGGTCCAGCTTAACTCCCTACCTCTTCCACCATTAAATGTTTTATACTGAAATTCTATGCAGAGTTACTCTAGCCTAAACCCACTGAAATAAATGGGTTAGTCTAGGAAAAGGCTGCCTAGAATGGCCCTGTTCCCCACTTCCCTCGGCCCCAGATGCCTCTTGCGTCCTTCTCTCACGCTTGTATCTCTGCCCAGCCAGTGTTCTGAAGTATCATCACTGGCAGAAATGTAAAGAGATTGGGGGGGGGGGCAGGGGGGCAATTAAACTGACCAATAAATAACACTTTTTGCACCCTTTAAAGCTCAGCTACAGAACTCTCCCTTCTCCAAAATGTTCCATCTGGTACAGAATGACTGAAATCAGGTCAGAAAAGATTTATTTGCAAAGAAAATACTGGCAATTTATGTAAACTTACATCTCCATTTATATACATTATGTATATTTTATATACAGGTCATGTTGTGAACCAAGTTAACCTCAGTGCACCACTCTCTCACACCACAGTAAGATGGTCTGCTTGTCCTCTGGCTACAGCCAGAAACTGTCAAAAGCAGGAAGCAATGTCGAAAAGCTTGTGGAAGTATTCAAATCTGCAAACAAATGATGCACACTCAGGCAGGCAGAACATATAGCCAGTGTAGTGGACACCCCTGTGCTTCTACCAGAAAGCTGGGGTGAAATTCAGTCTGTAAATGTCAGTGCAACTTTTGACTTTAGTAGACTTGTATAGTCTTATAAGAGTCTTCTAGAAGGTTCTGGAATGGGCCACTTTGCCATCAGTGCCCTTTTAAACATGACAGATATACAAATGGTTGCATAGCCCTCAATCCTTTCCACTTACATTTGTGCCTGCTCACTATGTTAGAAAACATCCCAGCAAAGGCATCTAACTCTGGCATCTTTTCTGATTGGTTGGTTTCACAGTCATCAAGTAAACTGTGGTGACTGTTCACAACCGGCTTTCAAGGGCTTCTGTCCCTATACTGTCCTTGACCATTCAACAGAGAGAGGACCCCTCGTAGAGCAAATACCTACATTTCCCTCTTTGCTCCAGAAACACGTGCATGTAGATACAGAGATTGTTGGAAGAGCCAGCAGGTACTGAATCCGGTTGCTGGAGCTGTCTAGGAGAGGGGGAAATGTTCCTCAAGACAGGCGTTACCTGGGACAGGCCTAAGCTTGTGATGTTGTTTCTGCCTACATGACTCATAGATGAGAAAAACAACTCTTACCAACTACCTCAGTTTGTTCAACTTAAAATGCTTCATATCCATACACAAAGCTTGCCCGAGTTCATTTTAAAATACTGCCCCACCAGCCAGGTGAGCTTTACCACCCTCCAACGGTCCCACCTGAGTGCCTCCCATGAGGATGCTCACTTGTTCCTGAGGACACAGGATCCACAAAGACAGAAAGGCTCTTAGGGATGCTCCACGAACCACATAAATCACTCTTGGGTAGCAAGCTCACCACCTGTAAACATCTCTTACAGACATTTATTTCTTTAGCTCGACTGAAATGTATCTTCTTAGCAATGGTCCAAACTGGGAAAAGAGATGAATGTCTCCATCCCAACAGATTACTTTCAAACAGAACTTGCTCTCCAACTTCTACAATTTCATTACCTCGCATGATCTCGGGAGCTCCTATCATCTTTATCTCCAACAACCATTATCTTCTGGGAAAGTAGTACATTTCCACAGATTAGCATATGCAAGTAAAGGTCACACAGGGCTGTATGTGATTCACCAGGAGGACAGTTGAAGCCTATTCAAATATCATGAAGATTCAATCTCCATCAGGTACTGCACATCATCTAAGTCTAAAGATGGCAAAACAGTATTTAAAATGCTACATTCAGAGCAGATCACTCTTGAAAAGAGACATCCAGTGCCCTTGAAGACAGGAAAACACATCATAAAACCTTGAAACAAAACATTTACCTTTGGAAGCAGGCGTCTGTTCCTGCTTAAGCCCTTTTTCAGGAGATTGCTCAGAAGCAGCTCTACTCAGAATCCTCCTCAGGTCTATTAATGGGGCTTACATCCAGGGAAGTATGCTTAGGATGGCACTGCTAGTTCCCAAAAGATCATTTAACTGGGCAGAATAAAGTTGCTTCTGCAACCTTAGCTCACTCTGACTAATTCAGCTTTTAAATGGAAAAGCAGTACAATGGAAGGGCCCTCAGAATCTACGGCAGGAGCTGTAAAATGTCTGAGGCATTCATTGGAACCTCCCCTCCTCATTGCAACCTAACATTGCCTTGGCGAACATCAAGCTTACTGGAGAGCATGTTATTGTGGTTGCTCTTACGGCACTCATGATACCTGCTGCCTGCTCACTTGGTTGGCTTATAGCTACTGTCCAGAGCTATAAAAGTTAAAAAAAAATCTGATTCCCCACTGGGATCACACAGCCCTACAACACAACTTGTTCAGCTTAGTGAAGAAACACAGACCCCAAACGTTCCTTGCTTTCCTTGGTGTGCACAAGTACCCAGCCAGATTCATGCTCCTGCCACCGATGCTCTTGACAGTGCGACATCCAAGCAGGAATCAGTTACCTTGTGTGGGGACCACAAAACAAGTATCAGTGCTGTGGTATGTGAAATGCTGGAGGAAGGCCAGAGAGGCCCGCCTTCTCCTTCCTAGTGCTCTCCCATCTGCCTTTGTCAACACAAACCTTTGCTCTTCCTGCATTTACATTAAGAAATAAACAGCTCCACTCGTTTCTCTCGGTGGCTGGCTGGGATTCTTTGGAACGGCAGTGCCGCGCAGTTCTGGGAGCCTCCTTCTTCATTGTGTGCCACATTCCCTTAGGACACTGGTGCATCTCCTAGCCGTATGGCTCCAAAGAAGGTTGTATGCTTGCTCATGTTGATGGAGATGTCTGCATGGACCATTTTTACTGCAATCTTCTGTCTGGCTCTAAGGAGGCAGACCCCAGCTGTGTAGCAGGTGTTGAAGTTCGTCTTCCCCGTCTCAATGCTTCGAGTGCACTGCAGGAAGGGCTTCTCATCCACCACCACCTCATAGCTGGCAAAATCTGTGAAGTTTATGTAATATACCTAGTAGGCAGACAAAATGGTAGCATCAGAAGGAGGCAAGTGCAAGTCTACTGATCACGGACCCTTGATGAATTTCTAACAAACAAATGCGGAGACTTCTGTTGCTTCTTGGTGTCTATAATAAGCAAAGGTGCAAGACACTCTGACCCAGGAGGCTCCAGGGTCTCTGCATTCTACATAATGGTCTGATAGCCTAGAACTAGTTAGATGAGTGGAAAACTTTGGAAAGTCAAATGCTGCTAACAGATTTCCACATTTCAATAAAAAATGTCTCCTAGACAGGCAACCTGGGCAAGTGCCTACTGGCAGGAAACTATGTACAAATGGTTTTGACATGATAGGGAATGTGTGGAATGCTTCAGCAGCGGCTGCTGTTTCAGTTCTTAGGATATTATCAGGAGAACGTCTTTGTCTGAAAGCAAATGGCCATTCTGCACTGAACACTGCAACTGTTTTAAAACTGAAGCAAAAATCTGTGCAGCATGACAGACATTAGCTGATGTGGAAACAAGACACCCGAAAACACACCTCTATAGACAGTGACAAGATAAAAAACAACAACGAACAGCTCATCAACAGATGGTACACACCCAAGTGTCATCAGGGGTTAGAAGTGACTCTGAATACATTCATTTACAATGGTGAACAGCTCAGTGGCAAGAATGGAAGGGCAAGAGGGTGAGATGCTGAAGGTATGCTAAATTCTCAGAGTCCATTTTCTTTGAATTCCAAGGCTCCTGCTCGCCAGAGGCTGCACTTTCATTCAGCTGAGCTGAGCTGGGGACTACAGGCAGGGGTGAGTTTAAACTTTGCCTTTTTTAAAACGCTGGGAAGCCTAACTAAACTGAGAATTTAATTGAGGTTTGCTGGGAGAGGGTTGTGATTGTTGTGCCGGGGTGTGTGTGATTAAGGTTGATTGCTGCCTGAAAGCTTGATTGTCCCCTTGTTAAGTGGGGATGTTGTGATTGGAGCTTCTGTCTGAGAGGTGGGGGCTGTGTGCATTTAAATTCCAAGGCTCCTGCTCGCCAGAGGCGCGAGCCGAAGGGCGAGAGCACAAGGGCTCTTGCCCTGTAGCTCTTAGCCTGTGGATCTTGACTGGGGATCTGTAGGTGAGTATAAAATCTTTTTATCTTAGCAGAGTAACTCTCTCCATCCAGTTGGAGTACCAAGCAACTTGAATATCGATGTGAATTAGCAGCAGATAGCTGCAGGGCAAGGAACTTCGGCACTCAGTTCTTATTTGGTATAGGAAGAGTGCAAGAGAGTAAAGGGTAAGGTTACAACACCAAAGAATAATATAATAATAAATTAATTAATAAAATACCAGTTATGAAGGTAGAAAGCCATCAGGGGTCGGGGGGCTATCCAGTGTGCTTCATGGAGTGTCACATGTATGATTATCTGCCTGCTGGACAGAAGTCGTGGGTGTGCGCTCGGTGCAGGGAGCTCCTGGCTCTCAGGAAGCGAATTCACTTCCTCGAGGCCAAGGTAGATCAACTGGAGGAGCTGAGGCAGGCAGAGAGAGAGGTGACTAAGGACTCCGGGGATGAAATAGTCACATCCCAGTCCCAAGGTGACGGCAACCTGCCAGTCATGGATGATGGAGCCCTTGGGGAAGGAGGCCATCTCACTGAGGTAGGGGAATGTGGTACCTTAGAAGGGACCACTTCCTTGGTGGATGAACAGATATCCTCTCGTACCGAGGATATACCTCAGAGGGGAGGGGGGCTTCTTGTAGTGGGGGATTCAATCCTTAGGAATGTAGATAGCTGGGTTTCTGGTGGGTGCATGGACCGCATGGTGACTTGCCTGCCTGGTGCGAAGGTTGCGGACATTACCTGTCATATAGGTAGTCTGGTAGGTAGTGATGGGGAGGAGCCAGTGGTTGTGGTGCATGTTGGCACCAACGACGTGGGGAAATGTAGTCCGGAGATCTTGGAATCCAAATTTAGGTTGCTAGGCAGGAGACTAAAAGCCAGGACCTCCAAGGTAGCTTTCTCAGAAATGCTACCTGTTCCACGTGCAGGACCAGCTAGGCAGGCACAGTTGGTGAGTCTCAATGCGTGGATGAGACGGTGGTGCAGGGAAGAGGGCTTTAGATTTGTAAGGAACTGGGCAACATTTTGGGACTCCACTTGAACCAGGATGGAACCAGACTGATGGCGCGTAATATAAAAAAGGTGGCAGAGCAGCTTTTAAACTGAACCGGGGGGGAAAGCCGACAGGAGCTGAGAAACATCCGGTTCGGGCAAACTCAGTGCACACGGACAAAGAGAAAATTGCTTCAGATTGCCCACATGGGAATTACTTGGACATGAAAGGGAATGAAAAAAAAAGATGGATAGCCACCTAAAGATGCCCAAAGGTACATGCCAGGCAAGTCGAAAGAGAGACACAGTGTGGAGGTGTTTCTATGCTAATGCTAGAAGCCTCCAAGCAAAAATGGGGGAATTAGAGTGCATGGTTTTAACAGAAAACATAGATATAGTGAGCATTACAGGAACCTGGTGGAGGGGAGAGAACCAGTGGGATACAGTCATCCCTGGTTACAAACTGCATAGAAGTGACAGGGAAGGGGGTATTGGAGGGGGTGTTGCTATGTATATCAAGGAAGGCATAGTGTCTAATAAGCTAGAGACCATAAAAAGGGCAGACTCGTCCACAGAATCCTTATGGGTGACGATTCCGGGCCCCAAAAGAGATTTAGTACTGGGGACGTTCTATTGGCCCCCTGACCAAATGGTTCAGGGTGATCTTGTGATGGAGAAGGAAATTAGGGAAGCATGTAAAGGTAATGAAGTAGTAATAATGGGAGACTTCAACTTCCCTCATATTGATTGGATAAATGTATGCTCTAGTCAAGCCAAAGAGATAAAATTTTTAGACATCCTAAATGACTGTGCCCTCGAACAGTTGGTCATGGACCCAACCAGAGGGGAGGCGATCCTGGATTTAATACTCTGTGGTGCTGCCAGTGATTTAGTGCGGGATGTGGATGTAGTTGAGCCAGTTGGCAATAGTGATAACAATGGCATCAAATTTAATTTATATGCAAGTGGGAAAGTGACTGGGAAATCTCACACAATTACCTTTGACTTTAAATGAGGGAACTTCTCTAAAATGAGAAAACTGGTAAAGAGGAAGTTGAAAGGAACAGTTAGGAGGGTTAAATCTCTTGAAAAGGCTTGGGGGTTACTCAAGTCCACATTACTAGAGGCTCAGCTAGCTTGTATACCGCAGGTCAGGAAAGGTAGTAATAAGTCCAAGAGGTCACCACCATGGCTAACGGGTAAGGTGAAGGAAGCAATTAGATAAAAAAAGTCTTCCTTCAGAGACTGGAAGGTTTGCCCAAACGAGGCGAACAGAAGCAAACACAAACTTGCACAAAGGAAATGCAAGCAGATAATTAGAGATGCAAAAAAAGATTTTGAGGGGCATATTGCTAAACACATCAAAACAAACAATAAGAAATTCTTTAAATATATTAGGAGTAGGAAACCAGCTAGGGAAGCGGTTGGACCATTGGATGACAATGGGAGTAAAGGAACTCTAAGGGAGGATAAAGCGATTGCTGAAAAACTAAATGAATTCTTCTCATCTGTCTTCACTGTTGAAGATACAGGGCAGATTCCTTCTCCTGAACAGAGATTTTGGAGAAGGGAAAATGAGGAACTGAGGCAAATAGTGGTAACAAGGCAGGAAGTCCTAGAACGTCTAGACAAACTGCAAACTAACAAGTCACAGGGACCAGACGGTATTCATCCTAGAGTTCTTCAAGAACTCAGATGGGAAATTGCTGAACTTCTAACAAAGATATTTAATATGTCCCTTCGATCAGCCTCTGTACCAGAGGACTGGAGAATGGCCAATGTAACACCCATTTATAAAAAAGGTTCCAGGGGGGACCCAGGAAATTACAGGCCAGTTAGCTTAACGTCTGTTCCGGGTAAATTAGTGGAAAGCATTATTAAAGATAGAATTGTCAAGCATATAGAAGGGCAAGGTCTGCTGGGCAAAACCCAACATGGCTTCTGTAAGGGTAGGTCCTGTCTCACTAACCTATTAGAGTTTTTTTAAAGCGTCAATAAGCATGTGGACAGGAGTGAGCCTGTGGATATTGTGTATTTGGATTTCCAAAAAGCTTTTGACAAAGTCCCCCACCAAAGACTGCTAAGCAAACTTCATAGTCATGGGATAAGAGGACAAGTCCTCTTATGGATTGAGAGCTGGCTGAAAAATAGGAAGCAGAAAGTAGGAATCAATGGTCAGTTCTCACAATGGCGGGATGTAAGCAGTGGGGTGCCTCAGGGATCTGTGTTGGGACCGGTGCTTTTCAACCTGTTCATCAGTGACCTGGAGTTGGGGTTAAACAGTGAAGTACCCAAGTTTGCAGATGACACCAAATTATTTAGGGTGGTTAAAACAAAATCGGACTGTGAAAAGCTCCAGAAGGATCTCTGCATACTGGAAGAATGGGCATTAAAATGGCAAATGAGATTCAATGTGAGTAAGTGTAAAGTGATGCATATTGGGGCCAAAAATCCCAACTTCACATATACACTGATGGGATCTGGGCTGGCAGCAACAGACCAAGAAAGGGATCTTGGGGTGGTAGTGGATAACTCAATGAAGACGTCAACCCAGTGTGCGGCTGCTGTAAAAAAGGCAAATTCCATGCTGGCCATAATTAGACGAGGAATAGAGAATAAAACTGCTGATATCATACTGCCCTTGTACAAATCTATGGTGAGACCACACTTGGAATACTGTGTACAGTTCTGGTCACCACACCTAAAAAAGGATATTACAGAGCTTGAGAAGGTGCAGAAAAGAGCAACCAAAATGATTAAGGGACTAGAGCAACTGTCCTATGGGGAGCGGTTAGGACGCTTAGGGCTGTTTAGCTTGGAAAGAAGACGGCTAAGGGGAGACATGATAGAGGTCTATAAAATTATGCATGGTTTGGAGAGAGTGGACAGGGAGAAGTTTTCTCCCATAATACTAGAACACGGGGTCATCTGCTAAAGCTGGAGGGCGAGAGATTCAAAACAGATAAAAGGAAATATTTTTTCACACAACGCATAATTAAATTGTGGAACTCCCTGCCCCAGGATGTGGTGATGGCTGCCAGCTTGGAGGGCTTTAAGAGGGGAGTGGACATATTCATGGAGGAGAGAGGGGTATTCATGGCTGTTAGTTAGAATGGATATTAGTCATGCTGCATACCTATTCTCTCTAGTATCAGAGGAGCATTCCGTATTATTTTGGGTGCAGTGGAACACAGGCAGGATGGTGCTGCTGCACTCGTCTTGTTTGTGGGCTTCCTAGAGGCCCCTGGTTGGCCACTGTGAACAGACTGCTGGATTTGATGGGCCTTGGTCTGATCCAGCAGGGCCTTTCTTATGTTCTTATGAATATATAATCAAGGATTGGAGAAGGGCTGTGGCTCAGTGGGAGAGCCTCTGCTTGGCATGCAGAAGGTCCCAGGTTCAGTTCCCGACATCTCCAGTTAAAGGGACTACGCAAGTAGGTGTTACAAAAGACCTTGCTCTGCCTGAGACACTGGAGAGCCGCTGCCGGTCTGAGTAGACAATACTGACTTTGATGGACCAAGGGTCTGATTCAGTGCAAGGCAGCTTCATGTGTTCATCCACAGTAGCCATTTTGCTTTGTTTGCATTGGAGGGTGTGGGGTTGCTACATCCAACCCATTCCCTTTCTCCATCCCTCTCCCGCGCCCCAGCTACTATAAAACATAAAATGTTCATTTAGCACATACGCTTTTCTTGTCTTTGTTTCTCTGAAGCCACTTTATGGTTCCCAAAAGACTTTGCATTTTGCATACAGGAAAAGGAGTTAGGCCTAAGACCGTACTCACTTCTACCTGACTATAGACGAAGTAGGTGCCGTCCACCAGTACCTCCAGCTCTCCACTGCGGGCGTGCAGCTTAAACACTCTGGGGTTCATGGTGATGCGAGACCAGTCATTCAGCACTCCACCTGAAAGATCTCAGTATGAGAAAACGGCAGTCACTCAGTACCCGTTAGAATGGAAACGCAACAGCAGCACAAATACAGATTTTAGTTATGAATATGTCTAATTTCTCAATGTAGCCCCATCTGTGGATGCTTAAAATCTGGAGACTGCAGTCACAGATGGACAAGACAGATCTTTCTGCAAACCTGAGAAAAGCCCTATTTTAGCAGATAAACCTGAAATCTAAAAAAATAACAACAAATGGGGGTTAATTCCCTCCAGATGATAGATGCAGCACCTGTTGCTTTAACAAACCAATAACCTTAGTGGCTGTTTCTAGGCAACCCTGATGGTACTGCAACCGTCAAGCCTTCATTTCAGTCTTTAAAAGGCAGAGGAAGGGCCCTTCCAAGACTGTTTTGCCTTTTGAGGGAGGACTCGGTTGGGCTAGGCCCAGCGGCAACCACTCAGTGACTTACAAGTGGTCCCCTGCTTGTATTGTATATGTGGCACACAGCAAGAAAGATCCAGAAATGCTGGTTCCTCCATTCCCTCCTCACTGAAAACCCAAAGAACGAAACAGATATTGTCGAAGGCTTTCACGGTCTGAGTTCATTGGTTCTTGTGGGTTATCCGGCTGTGTAACCGTGGTCTTGGTATTTTCTTTCCTGATGTTTCGCCAGCAGCTGCGGCAGGCATCTTCAGAGAAGTAACACTGAAGGACTGTGTTCAGTGTTACTCCTCTGAAGATGCCTGCCACAGCTGCTGGCGAAACGTCAGAAAAGAAAATACCAAGTCCATGGTTACACAGCCCGGATAACCCACAAGAACCAACGAAACAGATGTTTCTGAGGTTTCTGACGTCCTTTTGCCCCTCTCTCTTCTTTTGGGTATTTTTGCCCCTCTCTTCTTTTGGGTATTTATCTCTTTTTTGTCAATATTTTGTAAAAGGTTGTTTTTGGAAACGTTGTGGACTGTGAAAGGAAAACAGATTGCTCATATGGTATGACATAGTAACTTTAGAAAATTATTGAGTGGACAAGAGTATGGAGTACCAAGAGTGAACATCATCATCATGTATTCTAATATATCATTCTGATAGCCAACTGAACATGGAAATACATTAATTGAACAGGACAAAATAAAGAAAAGGTAGGAACAATACACTGAAGAACTATACAGAAGAGATGAAAGAATGAGATTCCTTCCAAGAAGACTAACTTGAAGACGAACCTACAGTTTTAGAAAGTGAAGTGAAAGCTGCACTTAGAACAATTGGGAGAAATAAATCACCAGAGCAGATGGGATATCAAGAGAGCTGTTCCAAGCCACAGAAATGGAGTCCATCAAAATCTTGACAAGAATATGCCAATAAACATGGAAAGTAAAATAACAGTCAATAGACTGGAAACAGTCAATTTACATTCCAATTCTGAAAAAAATGTGACATCAAAGATTGCAGCAGCTATTGAACCATTGCATTAATTTCTTATACAAGTGATTCTCGAAGTCTTACAACAAAGACAGTTACCATATATGGAATGAGAAATGCCAGATGTTCAAACTAGATTTAGGAAAGGAAGAGGAACTACAGATCATATTGTAAATTTACACTGGTTACTAGAGCATACAAGAGAATTTCAGAAGAAAATCAGCTAGGGTTTCATAGATTACAGCAAAGCTTTTGACTGAGTGGATCATGAAAACCTATGGTCAACTTTAAAAGAAAAATGGGAGAGTTTTAATCCCCCTGCAAAAAAAAAAAAAAAACTCCCAGCACCTGTGCACAAACGCCCCTGCCACCAGCCCTGCCTCTCTTCAGAAGCCTCTGAAGAGGTGAAACAGCAACACTGAGAGCTTAGGAGCTGGGGTGGGGGAGAAATGCCACCACCACAAGCCTCACCATCACTCCTTCCCTTCAGCTGCCTCTGAGGTGCAGAGGTGGCAGAGCTGTGAACAGCCCTCTGCCACTGATGCCACGCAGCCTTCTCTCACCGGCAGGTCACATGAAACTCGCAAGGGCCCTGCAAGGGAGCCAGTAGCATTGGGACTGTCTGGGGACAAAGTCTCCTCTGGCTCTGTCCTTGTCCACTCTGGCAGGTCCTGCAGGGCATCGCTGACAGGCAGACTCCCTTGTGTAATGCAAAAGCAGGGCAGCCCTCTGTGGCTGCCGCCAATTCTGTGCGGCCTTCTTCCACTGCTGGGTCACAAAAGGCTACTGCAGGCCCCGACGAGGGAGCTGAGCAGACAGGGTGGCAATCGACAGCCTAGAGCAGGGATGGAGAACATCACGCCCGGGGGCCATTTAAGGCCCGCGAAATCATTTGGTCTGGCCCTTCGTGGGTCCTGGCAGATCTGTAGCTCACCAGGTGGGCAAGTGCGCCAATGGTTGGATGCCTGCCCACTTGCCCACGCGGGGGTGGGTATCATCTGGGGCAGCTGCCTGCTTGGGGCTTGGTTGGCTAATTTTAAAGTTGATAATTTTGTATGGTCTGCGAATGATGTTATAAATATCCAAATGGCCCTTGGCGGAAAAAAGGTTTTCCCCCCCCCTAGCCTAGAGGCACCCTGGCCAGGAAGCTGGGGTGGGGCTGGTGGGAGGGCATGCTAGGCTGGGGAAGGTGTCCTCCCTATAGCTGCAGACAGGCCCCATGTGCCAGGAGCAATCCAGCAGTGGGCAGGATAGAAGTAACTGATTGGGGGAAGGAGAGAAAGAAAGAAAGAAAGAAAGAAAGAAAGAAAGAAAGAAAGAAAGAAAGAAAGAAAGAAAGAAAGAAAGAAAGAAAGAAAGAAAGAAAGAAAGAAAGAAAGAGTAATGGGATGGGGGAAAGAAAGAGTGACGAGGAAGAAAGAGATAGAAACTGAGAGAAGGAAAGTGACAGTAGGTAAGGGAGGAAGGAAAAAGACAAAACAAAAAAACCCCAAAAAACCCCAGAGGGAGACAAAGTAAAATAAGGAGAATGGAGAAGGTTGAAAGAGAGACAGAAAAGGAGTAGTGGGAGCAGGGAATAAGTGAAGGTGGAGGAATGGAATAGCTATGTCTGCACATTCGTTGCGGGTCACAGCTTGTCATATATCTAATAGTCAAGTGTGGCCTAATCTGCCGATACATAAATCTATGGATTGGGGGCACAATGAAATAAAACAGATATTTCTGCAAAATTGAGGGGGCCCCCCCCAAGTATGCAGAAAAATCCGAAAACCTTAAAAAACAGGGGTTTCAATCCTCCCAAATAAAAAGTGTCTGCACAAACAGTGCATTTCCCCCGTGTCCTGGAGGAGTTCGGGAGCTGCTCTGGGCCTGGCCATGGTGGTAGAGTCCAGGCACTGCTCAGTGTCCGGGAGCCACTCCGGGCTCAGCTGCATTGGCAGCCGTGTCTGGGAGCCACTCTGGGCTCGGCAGTGGGGGCAGCTGTGTCTGGGAAACCCTGTGGGCTCCCAATTGTATATTCCAACTATCAACCCAGCCAAATCTGAGGATACTTAAATGCAGAGACTGGAGATGTAAATGGACAAGACTTAAATGCAGAGAATGGAGATGTAAATTTGACAAACCTGAAAAATGCCTCATTTACATAAATATTTGAAATCGTAATAAATAAAATAAAAAATAGAAAGTTAAAAAACACTAAAATCACAAAAAGGTGTTCCTCAGTGGTTGTTGCTAGGCAGCCACAATGGTTTGGCCAGTATTCAAGGCTTGGTTTCTGTCAGCATAAGGTGGGGGGAAGGTCCTTCCTAGGGGTGTTTTTGTCTTTGAGGGAGGGGGGGGCTGCGGTTCAGTGGCAGAGCATCTGCTTGGAATGCAGGAGGTCCCAGGTTTAATCCCCAGTATCTCCAGTTAAAGGGACTAGGCAAGTAGGTGATGTGAACAGACCCCTGCCTGAGACCCTGGAGAGCCGCTGCCAGTCTGAGTAGACAATACTGACTTTGATGGACCAAGGCTCAGATTCAGTATAAGGCAGCTTCATGTGTTCATGTGACTCACTGGGAAGAGATTTGGCAGCAACCCCCAGACTGCTTTATATCACCCAACTTGCACGGCTTTCCCAGGCTTTGGGGCTTCACCTCATGAAAACCAGTGCGGAATAGTGGTTAAAGTTTCAGAATCCCCATTCTGCTATGGGAACTCACTGGGTGACCTTGGGCCAGTTACACCTTCTCAACATAACTTACTTCACATAGTTGTTGTGAGGATAAAATGGAAGAGAGAATGATGTAAGATGCACTAGGGGTCATACTGTGCACCAATATATGTTAAAAACACTGGGCCTACAATGCAGGCTACCTAAAATGCATGAACAAATATCAACAACATATACATACGTGTTTTCTCTTTCCAAAAGGCTTTTATATATCTTTTACCTTGTATAACAAGTATGTATATGTCAGGATGTGTATTATAAAATTGTTTTATGTATGACCACTGAGGGCCTATATAAGGCCGAAACACATCTGGTCTTAGTTTGGTCATTTTATGTATTGACATCAACTGAGCATGTGTTGTTGATATTTGTTCATGCCTTTTAGGTAGCCTGCATTGTAGGCCCAGTGTTTTTGATATAGTTAAAATAGATTTATTTGCTTATATTTTATGTAGCATCTAGCTCAACCTCTTTCGTTTCCTTTGACTCCTGGGTTGAGTCCCCCCCCTTTTTTTCAGTCATTTAGCTGCACTGAGCGAAAGAGGAAATAGTGTGGGGAAGGAATGCAGGAGAAAGTGAGGTGCCCCACGCAAGTCCTTGAGGGTCCCCCGCTTGTACTTTTAAAGTGATACATAGAGAAGGGTTCACATAGACACATTGCTGCATTTCACAGTACAGAACTATACTTACTTTAATTTTTATTTATATACTGCTTTTCTTCCTAATCAGGATCCAAAGGAGTTTATCACTGCACATTCCCCACCTTTTCTCTATCTTCACAACAACAACCCTGTGGCGTTTACTAGGATGAAAGGCTGTGTCGCTTCCATGGCAGAACAGTCTTCCAGCTCAGTTGTCCTGGGCCCTAGTCTGACATTCTAACCACTATGCCATGCCACCAATGCTAATTGCTGGAGATTCTTACCATTCTTTACTTGAATCGCTGACCCTTGTCCTTGGAGATGAACTACAGCCGGCTGCAAATCAGAATACAGCTGATTATTATTAAGCAGATGCTACAATATTGCTGCAAGAGGACCATAGTGGCCTTTTCTCAGTGCAGTTTGGTAATAAGGCCCATTTTGCCCTGTCCACATGATATTAACAGTGAAGCAAAATCACACCCTTCTGAGCCCACCGATGTCTGCTTAGGATGGCACTGTAAATGCATTAGTTTGGAATGAAAACTTTATTTGCTGTTCTTGTATTTTCTTGTATATGTTCTGGAACTGCAAATGAGTTGAAAGAGATACTTGAGTTGAGCTCAAGTATCTGAGCAACAAGGTGTGAAAAAAACTGCCAAAGAATTTTTTTAAATGTACATCAACAGAGCTCCTGCTAGATGCAGAACTGAGGACGACAATGGTGTTCATTCAAGCTCCAGAACAAGTAAGCAAAGTCACATATAATCAAGAAAGCTACCTTTGGATCAATCAAAAGCACTTTTGGAAAAAGCAGCCTTTTCGATAAAAGAAAGCACAGATTCTGTTGTGTCACAGTTCAAACACACGTTCTCCACTGAGCTAGAAAACTAACCTGTGCATCTCTAGGCCCTGCTTTATCCACGGCACCTGCAAAATAAAATATGTACAGTAAAGCCAAACTTGACATGCCTTTTCTTCAGCAGCACTACAGCAACCAAGCCCATTGTCTGAACCCTATTATAAAAAAACTACAATCTCATCTAGTGTGTTTGATCCTTAGGATAAAATAATACAATTCACACCAGTCAATTCATAGTTGCAAACTTGAAATGATACAGAGCCAAGCTACACAGAACATTATTGAAACAGAGAATGACAACTGAGGGTGCTGCCCTACCCTTTTGTCTTGCTCTGTGACCACAGATCCTATTCTCCAAAGTCAGCTGACTCAACTGAGAAACTAAGAAGAGATAGTGAAAAAGAGGGATGCGCTTGCCTTCAATTGCTGTATTGTCCGGTGCAGTCTCACGTGGAAACTGCACCTCCACAGGCCAGCCACAGAAAGTGCTGGAAATGTGAAAGGCTTCCCTCAGTTCCTTGAAGCTGCCACAGGAGCCATGAGAGACTGACCCAGAAGAGTTTGCAATGGGGTAGAGAGGGGAGGATGTGTGACTCCCCAGCACACCCTCAATGAACAGCAGTTACCGTAAAGAGCAACCCTGCCTTCATCTTTGTGATGTCTGCACACTCCCACAGGGGCTATCAGCAAGCTAAATTAACAAAAGATGGTGGGTGTGATGCTCTTAAATGAACATGCTGAGAAGAACCCTTCCAACGAGTGCTTCTCTTCTAGAATGTAACATCTGAAGAAAAAAACAGGGTGATGACTACGTCAGTGTGGCAGCTGCTGTTTAGCAACACCTTGGAGGAAGGCAGCTGACGAGGAATCTGTCCTTGTGAAATGGGTGTTACCTGCAGAGGGCATCCAACTTTTTGCTTCAGTGTAACAGGAAAAGCGACACCACCCAGTTTGATAAAGACTAGACAGAAGCCCTGGCCCCCATTCTAGGTCCCACAAAAAATCTTTTGTTCTCTGTAAATAAAAAAAGCACTCTCTTGACAACGAACAAGTGAAAGGCTCTCTCCTTTTCATGGGGGGGGGGAGGAGAGGGGAAAACACAGTTAAGACAATATCCTGATGGTTAAGAAAAATTGCACAATTGCAGGTAGGAACTGCAAGCTGAGCCACAGCACAACATTAAAAAGGTAAAAGGTAAAGCTCCCCTGTGGAAGCACCGGGTAATTCCTGACCCATGGGGTGATGCCACATTCCGATGTTTACTAGGCAGACTTTGTTTGCGGGGTGGTTTGCCAGTGCCTTCCCAAGTCATCTTCCCTTTACCCCCAGCAAGCTGAGTACTCATTTTACCGACCTCGGAAGGATGGAAGGCTGAGTCGACCTTGAGCCGGCTACCTGAAACCAACTTCTATTGGGATCGAACTCAGGTTGTGAGCAGAGCTTGGACTGCAGTACTGCAGCTTACCACTCTGCGCCACGGGGCTCTTCACAGCACAACATTACCTGTGTGGAATTGTAGGAAAGATGAATCTGTTCTGAGGGCTCTAATTTCACTCATCCTATGAGCTGAAGTGATAGTTTTAGCTGTAAGAAGCTTTTGTGCAAGATGCTGGTGGCTCAGAGGACCTCGACATGACCATTTTGAGGTCCAAAGACAGACTCCACTGGGGAGCTGGGTGGTCTGTGTTAAACAGAACCTTGAGGAAAGATCTGAACTCCCTATGAGAAAATGTCTTTCCTTTCCATCTGCAAGGGGTAAGACAATTTGACAGCCTAATCTACTTTCATGAAGGTTGATGCCAATCCCTGTTGTTTAAAGTGTAAAAGATAGTAAAAAAAATGGAGGCCCAGGAACATTCCCGCAGTCTTATGGGTGGCCCAGGACACAAATCTCTTCCATTTAGTGGGAGAAGAATTTTGAGTACAGGGTTCGATAACACCTGCAAAACTGGGTCTGCAGCCTATCAACTCAGCAAAAGCCAAAATGTGAGTTTGAGTTATTTTACATCATGGTGAAAGTGACCATCTTGGTTCCGTAGGTTATGGGATAGAGGGAGGGGATACAACTCTTTTGATTTAATTTTAACCTGTTGGTTCTGGTCCGACCTTCTGGGGCAACAGAAAACAACTCGGCACCCTCCTCTATATGACAGTCCCTCAAGTATTTGAACATGGTTATATCCCCTCTCAGTCTTCTCCTCTTCAGGCTAAACATACCCAGCTCTTTCAACCTTTCCTCATAGGACTTGGTCTCCAGACCCCTCACCATCTTTGGTGCCCTCCTCTGGACACGTTCCAGCTTGTCTACATCTTTCTTAAATTGTGGTGCCCAAAACTGAACACAATACTCTAGGTGAGGTCTAACCAGAGCAGAATAAAGTGATACCATCACTTCACATGATCTGGACACTATACTTCTGTTGATACAGCCCAAGGTCGCATTTACCTTTTTAGCTACTGCATCACACTGCTGACTCATGTTCAGTGTTTGATCTACCAAGACCCCAAGATTCTTTTCGCACACACTACTGCTCAGACAGGTCTCCCCCATCCTATAATTATGCATTTGATTTTTCCTACCTAAATGCAGAACTTTACATTTATCTTTGTTGAAGTGCATTTTATTAGTTTTAGCCCAATTCTCCAGCCTGTCAAGATCATCCTGTATCCTGGCTCTGTCTTTTACCGTATTTCCTACCCCTTCCAATTTAGTACCATCTTCAAATTTAATAAGCGTCCCTTCTATTCCTTCATCCAAATCATTTATAAAGATATTGAACAACACAGGGCCCAGAACTGATCCCTGAGGCACTCCACTAGTCAATTTTCTCCAAGTGGATGAGGAACCATTAACTCTTTGGGTGCGATCTGTCAACCAGTTACAGATCCACCTAACAGAAATAGGATCTAAACCACATTTTCCCAATTTGTAAACTAGAATACTATGTGGAACCTTATCAAAAGCCTTACTGAAATCAAGATAAACTATGACTACAGCATTCCCCTGATCCAGCAAGCTAGTAACTTTGTCAAAAAAGGAGATAAGATTTGTCTGGCTAACTTGTTCTTGAGAAAGCCATGCTGGCTCTTAGTAATGAGATCCATCCTTTCTAAATGCTCAAGGACTGACTGTATGATGATTTATTCAAAAACCTTTCCCGGTATAGAAGTAAAGCTGATGGGTCGATAGTTACTCGGATCCTCCTTTTGCCCTTTCTTGAAGATGGGGACAACATTTGCCCGCCTCCAATCTTCTGGCACTTCACCTGTTCTCCAAGACTTCTAAAAAATAATGGACAGAGGCTCAGAAATTACATCTGCAAGTTCTTTAAGTACCCTTGGATGCAATTCATCTGGCCCTGAGGATGTTGTTTCATTTAAAGAAACTAGGTGTTTGTGCACGACCCTAATGCCAATCCTTGGCTACAAATCCCTTCCCTCATCATGTGTTCTGTTTATGCCATGTTGAGCACATCTTCCCTCGCAAGAAAAGACTGAAGAAAAGTAGGAATTGAGGTATTCTGCCTTCACTTAATCTCCTGCTACAATTTCACTTTCCGGTCCCTGCAATGGGCTTATCTTGTCCTTGTTCTTATTCTTACTCTGTACATAGGAAAAGAACCCTTTTTTGTTGTGTTGAGCATCTCTTGCTAGCCTAAGCTCATACTGAGCTTTAGTTTTCCTAACTCTCCCTACAAGCACTAGTTATTTGTTTATATTCCTCTTTGGTTATCAGGCCCTCCTTCCACTTCCTAAATGAATCTTCTTTTCTCAACTCTTTAAAAAGCTGTTTATGGAGCCACCCTGGCCTCTTTAGGCTCCTCCCATTTTCCTTCTTATAGGAATGGTTTGTGATTGCGCCTTCAGTATTGCACCTTTAAGAAACTCCCACCCTTCTTGAACTCCCTTCTCCTTAAGTATTTCTGACCATGGGATTCTACCCAGCATAAGTTTAAGCTTGTTGAAATTTGCTTTCCTAATGTCCAACCTATATGTCTGACTATGTTCAGTTTTTTCCTTTCCCCAAGATTGTAAATTCCAAGATTACATGGTCACTACTACCCAGGGTGCCTACTACTTTAACCTCATCAACCAGTTCTTCCGTATTGGTGAGAATCAAGTCTAAGATAGCAGATCCCCTTGTTTCCCTGTCCACTTTCTGGAAAAAGAAGTCAGCAAGACAAGTCAGGAATTTATTGGATCTTACATTTTTAGCAGAGTTGGATTTCCAACAGATATCTGGGTAGTTAAAATCTCCCATGACCACCATGTCCCGTCTCTCTGAGAACTCTGTAATCTGGTCTAGGACTGTCTCATCCAACTCCTCTGCCTGGTTTGGTGGTCGATAGCAGACCCCCACCATAATATCACTATTATTTCTTACTCCTTTTATTTTTACACATAGAGTCTCGACAGAACTTCCTTGCTCATATTCATGTATTTCTTCACAAGTGTACACATCTTCGGCATATAATGCTACTCCTCCCCCCTTCCTTATCTGTTGATCCCTTTTAAACAAGTTGTACCCCTCAATCTCAATATTCCAGTCATGAGTGATATCCCACCAAGTTTCAGTAATGCCTATTAGGTCAAAATCCCCTTCCTGTATAAGGGTTCAAGTTCTTCCTGCTTGTTTCCCATGCTCTGCGCATTAGTGTAGAGACATCGGAATCCATGGTTTATGTGCCCTGAGGTTTTTGTTTCTGAACTTACCCGTGAGTTTATGTTTCCTCGCATACATGGCACTCCCTGCAAATCTTTATTGTTCTCATCTCCAGTTATTGTCATCATGCTAGGGTTTAAGTTCTTGTCTTGCTCCCCCATAGGATTTAGTTTAAAACCCTCCTGATCAGGTTGGCAAGGCTCTCACCAAACACATTTTTCCTACCCTCGTGAGGTGCAAACCATCTCCCAATAGATCTTCATCTAGAAAGCGTAAGCAGTGGTCCAAAAATCCAAACCTTTCTTGACGACGACACCTACACAGCCAGTCATTAGTATTGTTCTTTCCCTTACTAAACCACGACCTTCGACAGGAAGAACTGACGAAAAAACAACTTGCGCCCCAAGGTCCTTCACCTTCATACCCAGAGCTGCATAGGCTCTTTTAATACGTTCTGGGCTGTGTCAGGCAATATCATTTGTTCCCACATGAATAAGCAAGAAGGGGTAATAATCTGTGGGCTTGATGAGTCTTCCTATCCTTTCTGTCACGTCATGGATGCGTGCACCTGGTAGACAGCAGACCTCTCGAGAAGACAAGTCCAGTCGGCACACTTTAGACTCTACCCCTCTCAGTAGAGAATCTCCAATCACCAGAACATGCCTCTTTCTACACTGGAGAGCGGAAGATCGAATCCTCTCATGTGCAGGAGCCTGAGAAATTTCTTTCAAGCTTTGTGGGGGTAGCCCTTGTTCCAGTGGTCCAGAATTAGTATCTATGGGGAGATCCTGGAACCGATTGCTGAACAACAGAGGATCAGAATGACTTGAGTTTCCGACTCCTGTAAGTCACATTCTTCCATGCACCCTCCTTCTGAATTGCTTGTGCCTCCATTTGTTGAGATTGCTTACTCTCCTCCTCCTGTTGCCCCCTAAAGAGTGCTTCATGCATTCTGTTCATGAACTCTTCACCTTCCTTTATAAAATGGAGTGTGGACAAGTGTGGCCTGTATCTTGTCCTCCAGCAGGGCTACCAACTTACACTTGCAGCAAGTGTAATTATTGTTGTGTGTGTGTGTGTAAAGTGCCGTCAAGTCACAGCCGACTTCTGGCGACCCCTTTTGGGGTTTTCATAGCAAGAGACTAATAGAGGTGGTTTGCCAGTGCCTTCCTCTGCACAGCAACCCTGGTATTCCTTGGTGGTCTCCCATCCAAATACTAACCAGGGCTGACCCTGCTTAGCTTCTGAGATCTGACGAGATCAGGCTAGCCTGGGCCATCCAGGTCAGGGCTTTAGACTCTACCCTCTTTACCCTCAGGTAAAAATACAAACATGCCACAGACCTTGCATGTTACAGCTTCAGCTCCCTCACTAGCCACACTGCTATGATACATTGCTGAAGCTGTTCAGTGACTTTCCTGCACTTCCCTGATAGCTCTTCTGACACACTGCCTCTCAAGACACCCTGCTTGAGAAGCAAAAACACTCAACAGATATAAAATGTAGGAACTTTTCAGCTGCCTACAGGGCCCTCAGGCCAGACCCCAGGCTAAGAGCCACAGGGAGGCTCGCGCATCTGACGAGAGGAGCCTTCCTAATGAAGAGCTCTAAGTCCCACCCCTCAACAGCCAACAGCAGAGGGCAGAGCCAGCAATTAACCCCAAACACACTTGCCCTCCTCACTCAAGAAACAGCAACTCTTTAAAACTCTGGGTCCTGCAAACTCTCAGCCAGGTGCCTCAGCTTCTGCCTCTGGCGAGAGGAGCCTTCCTACTCGGTCCAGCACTGTAGCTGGAGAAGCAAGTTAAGGCATTCCACAAGCTTATTTTAAGGCAGGAAGATGGTCCCGACCTTGACCTGGCTGATCTGGCTTTGTGGCTAGATTAGTGTACTGCTCACTGTCAGGATAGACTAGTGTACTGCTTTCTACACAGGTCTCTCCGTAAAGGCAACTTGGAGACTCCAGTTACTGCGAGAGCCACAGCCTGGGCATTATCAAGCACCAGGCAGAACCCACACATCACGCCCATTCTACAGCCACCCCACAGTTATTGAGTTCAATTCAAGGTGTTGGTTATTACCAACAAAGCCCTAAATGGCCTTGAACCCACATATCTGCAAGAGCACCACTCCAGTTATGCTCCACTGCAACAGCTTTGCTCAGCTGCAAAAAGCCTTCTTAATGTTCCATGCGGAAACTGGGTTAGATCACGAGCTGCCCGCTCACATGCATTATCATGGGTGGCTCCCACCTTGTGGGATGGCCTGCCTCAGGAGTTCAGGAAGGCTTCCACATTTCCATCATTCCACAGAATGTGCAAAATTATAATGTTCAAGGAGTAAGAGCTATAAGTAGAGGAGGCAAACTGTTGCTCGAACATATTAGGTTTATATTGTGTATGCTGTGAAAACATAACTTCTTAGGGATTTTGCAGTGTGTAATTTTTTTCTGATGTTCTCCAGGACACCATTACTAGAGCTGAAAAGCTGTGCCCCATGAAGATTAAATTCTCAACCCTGGCCTTTGTTTCATTAGGAAGGGCTGTAGATCTGAGCCAGGTATATCTTCGCAAAAATACACCTGCAAACCAGAGAGTTCTGGCAGTGCAGTCTGCAAGGTGCCTCACAGAATTAATTTGCTACTTGAAATTTTATGACCTATTAGCCAGTTGTTTTTTAATCACCAGGAATGAGGTCAAAGGGCAGCCATTCTCAGAGAAAGAATGGGGTGCCTCCCCATAATGGCTGTATAATTAATTATGTGGAAAGATAGAGAGGCCAAGGGATAGATCTTTCTCCCAGCAGAGCCAACTTCCTCCCATCTGTATCCATGGGAGTGGAAAGACATACGCCTGGGTTAGCATCATTCTTCTGTAAAGCTTCCACTATGGAGTTGCTGTGAGGTCAGTGGAAAGCACACTCCCTCTGTCTTCCTACAGAAGGTGGAACAAAGACTGATTTTGACCACATTTCCAACATCACATCCATGAAGCCCTGCACAGGGAAAGCTATAAGGCTCTGCAGATCCAGAGTGCAGTACTTTGAAGAGGCTTGAGGGGCAGGACAGACAACACTGATATTCAGAGATTTAGCCATTCTGAGCATTTGTCCGCTACAGCATCTTCTCTCACACAAATACATTTGCCCTCCCAAACTGTGTCATCTAGTGATGATTCCAAAGGAATCTTGGGCTCCGGATCCAAGTGAGAAGAGGAACTACTGTTCTTGATTGGGTCTCTGACACTGCCCTTTTCAGGCACCACTGTGCAACATTCCATATAGCCTTCAGGTAAAGGGTGATGCCAGTGTGAACACTATCCTAGAACCGACCCCAAGTCCTCAGGGTGGTTTCTGTCATATTGAACAGTCTCATTTGGGCAGTGTTGTAAGATGGGTAAGGTCTGAAATCATGGCAGTAGTCTCATCTCTGGAAAATGTTTGGCACACTGCCAAGGAATAAGAAACATTGTCACCGTATCTGAACCTTGGATTAGTGAATAGCAGTCGCTGTACAGGCAGGGACTGGAAAGTCCTTAAGGCAGGTTGCAGGTGCCATTACCTGTGCTGGTCAGAAACTGCTATGTGGCTACTTTGGCTGTGATCCAAACCATACTCACTCAAAGTTCCTTCAAACCCCTACAAGACACGAAGGGCCAAGGCAGCCACATAACAAGAAACAGATATATCATGCAGGCATATACTCATCAAGGGCACCGCTGAAAGCAAACTTGGGAGCAAGCCCACAGTTATGGCTCTGCTGGGACTCCAAAGTCAGACTCATGGCTCTTGACAGAACTTTTTTTTTCCAGGTGAAGTTTTTGTGACTTTACCCACTTGACACTAAGATGAAAAGCCTACGTACGTTTATTCAGGAATTATTCAGCGGACTCTACTGGGGCAGCAGACCTGTTACACAGGTCCAACCTCACACAATGGAGCTGTACGCTCGCTAGATATGAAGCAACGCACCTCACACCGCTCACAGCACTTACCAGAAGGGCCCTGCATCCCAGGTGGTCCCTGGAGGCCAGGAGGTCCTGGAGGTCCCGGCGGTCCCATCACTGTGGTGCCTGGAATGCCAGGGATTCCTGGGATTCCCGGAGGTCCCTGAGGTCCAGGAGGGCCCGGTGGTCCTTGGGGCCCGCTGGGGCCTGGTGGGCCAGCTTTTTTGCCTGCAGAGATAAAGTTTATCATTTTCACCTCTGAACACAGCAGGGGGAAGAAAGGACAGCCAGGGCCTCCTCCTCCTCCTCCACAGCTGGAATGGAGACTCACACTCCAGATTGGCAAGAGCTCTTCTATATTGGACCAAGTCAATGCTTAAAGATGCATTTTTGCTCCTGTTCATCAGGCAACAGGCATACTTGGAGCATTACAATGAATTTGGGTTCAGGTAAGCCATATTGTCTCTCAGCCTCACTATGGCTGCTAGAGTTACCAGTCTTCAGGAGTGGACTGCAATTCTCCTGGAATTATAATGCCAAACCATAAAGATCAGTCCCCTGGGAGGAAATGGCAATTTAAGAGGGCAGATTCTGTGGCAAGGGAAGGGGGGGAGAGAAAAGCTTGGGTTGATGTCCATTTTAGTGTTTGGCACCAAAATGAAATGGGGGGAAGGACGTGTTTCATACACATCTTTTCAACAATATTTCAGTTTGTAAAAAATGGTTGCAAAAATGAGTTTAAGGAAGCGGTTCCCAGCAGGAACATGCCCCAGTGCTGAGGCAACTGGTCTGATTATTCTTTACTTTGAGTTGAGCATTCTAACACATACCCCACAGATAAAATCCACATCTGTATCTACTCCAACCAGTCACATATAAATTTTTGTGAAGACATGGAATAAGTCTCGCACAATAAGTGTGGTGACCAATGAAATCTGCAGATATAACAGATAGCGGGGATGTGTCAGAAGCATTATATGCAAAACTGCCTAATTTGAATCTTTCAAAGATCATAGGGTTTAGAACCTGTTATCAGAACTGGATGAAATCCACCAAGCCCAGCATCTTTTTTTCCAACAGAGCCAGCTGGGTGCCCTTGGGAAGTCAGGCGTAGAGACGATGGCTGCCCTCTGCTGGGTGCACTCGGAACCAGGTATAAGGCAAAGATAACACTCAACCTGGTGATCTCACTCTGGGATATTCTAGCTCCGAACACCTATGCCCGATGAAGAATGTGCAAATTTAGACCCTAGCAGTGCTTTAATTGGCCTTTTAAACAATGCTGCCGCGCTGACTCTTATTCTTAGCCAAACGGAACATTGTCAGCTACAAGGCACCTTTCTAATCTTCATGATGTAGGTTGCGCAAGAATGTTGGGGATAAAGCAATACCCTGGTTTTTGTAGCCGTGGCTTCTCTGCTCATCAGAGAACATGCCTTTTCACATCTGAGCTGGCAGCTAGCCAAGCTTCATCCATTCTTCCAACTCTCCTCGCCCTCAATGAGACACACTAAAATCTATAACCTTGAACCACATTCCAAATCTTACACATTTCCCCTACAGCATTTTTATTACATTCCTTTGGTTGATATCATCATCAGCCTAGACTTACTACAGTATTGGATTAAGTGTGCACGTAAGCCAGATTTCACTGGGCCCTCCCCAGGAATCAAGTGGCACGACACATTACAGCTGTTTTTGCTAATCCTTCCCTGGAGGCTTGTTCTGCTTCTAAATTAACTGATACTTCAGGTGTAAAACAATTATATGTAATCCCAAAGCAGCACGTGCAGGCAGGGAGTTGCTCATGTGCATCTCATTTCCCATTCAACTTAAATTCCTCTTTGCAAAGCTGATAAATCAGAAGAAAGATAACACTCTGTAACAACCACATTTAATTAGCAGGGCAGCCATTTAGGACACAGAAGGATGGTCCCTAACTTTCTGGGCACTCCAGTGGCATTCCAGTGGCTGGCCTCTCTTCTCTGGAAGGCCCCAGGATCTTTCTGTGCCTTCTGGACTTAATTTGAAGGCCCAAAGAGCCAGACATGACCGCCACCTCAGCACAACGGACAGACCTTGCTTGCCTCATTCCATGCTTTCTAGAAACTGAGCATGTGGAGGGAGTTGCGACCGGTGTCCAGAGTGTTTCTTTAGGTTAGGACAGATTAGTTTGTTTAGATGCAACAATGGGTGTTTCTTTGTATGCTTGGTGTCTCAGTGCTGCTGACCAGAGAAAGTAGGAAGAAAAAACCTAACTTACCTTTTTTCTTTTTAGACGATGTACTTGTGCCTGCAAAAAATAATTGGAAGATATTATACCCACCTGAAATTAAGCCTTACATCTACAAAGAACCCCAAATAAATAGATGACAATTTTAATGAACTTCAGCTTCATGAAAATGATTTCCCCCCAAAGGAATAAGTGACAACCTGGACTGTTCAGTTCATTTGTTTAAAACCAATGGAAATTGAAAAATTTGGGTTTCACATCAATGGAATTCACACTTTCTAACAGATAATAACTAAGGAAGTTACAACCTTTTCCTCTTTTAGTTAGTGTTTCAGTGATGATAACCTTACCAAATATTATGGGCAATATATCAGTTTGTTCTGCTCCTTTGCAAACATTTCAAACAAGTATTTTAATTAAAAATATACGATTTGCAGTTTCAAAAAGAAATGAAGGCTATAAATTATTTGCAGCCTTACAAAGCCATGACTTTCAACACATGGTGCAGTCTTCAGGGGACTGGACTTCATCTCCGTATGATGACTGAATTTAATGAAGAATAAATTAAAGCTGATGGCCCAGTGGACCGGGGCATCCAGACAAATTTCAGTACACATGAACACATGTGAAGCTGCCTTATACTGAATCAGACCCTGGCTCCATCAAAGTCAGTATTGTCTACACAGACCGGCAGCAGCTCTCCAGGGTCTCATGCAGGGGTCTTTCACATCACCTACTTGCCCAGTCCCTTTAACTGGAGATGCTGGGGAATGAACCTGGGACCTTCTGCGTGCCAAGCAGATGCTCTACCACTGAGCCACGGCCCCTCCCCAGTCACTCGAGGTCCTGGAAATCACTTGTCTTAATATGCAGGAAAGTAATTAGACAGATATAACTATTAATATAGGAGGCTGCTAGGATCAAATTTGATTTAAATATTTTAAAAATACGCTCCCACAAGGCTATTTTATTTTATATTCTGTCTTGAAGTTTGATCATCACAAGGACAAAATCCGAGTAGATCCATTCATTGCCCAGGTGCTTGCCTGTTGTAGCATGGGTACAGAGCACTGAGGGACTCCTTGTTCAGATGTCTGAGGCCGATGATTCTGTATGTTCTGAGTTTGATTGAAATTTGTAAAACTACCAGAACCACCAGGAAGACAGTTCCTGCCACCCCCACCCCCATACTTTCCCCCCAGTCATAATTGAATGGTTAACAGAATGGTTGTGATAGACTATTACTCAGAAGCAATAATTTATTTTTCTGGCCCACCAATTTTAAGATAAATTTGTAATAATTTCAGATCTTGATTTCAAGGAGGACACTGGTTTCACAATCCCAAACTTTGGGGAGAGCCATTACCAGCTCACGATTCTATTTCAGGTTATTTTTTCAGATTCTGCAATTTCAGAACCATTATTATTTTCCTGGTCTCCATTACTCGCTGCAGGGGGGAAAAAAACCACGCTTCCTTCCGGGCAAAGAAGCTAACAGCCAAACAGAACCAAAGTCAAATATGAAGGTTACACCTAAAGGTGAGAATCTCAACCTACAGACCTACACCTAAAGGTGAGAATCTCAACTGAACCAAGGGCAAATATGGCAAATCAAACAGAACCAAAGACAAATATGAGAATCCAAACAAAATATATATCAATTATAAGAATCCAAAAAACAATCAACATCAAATGTGTCAAGCCAGACAAAACCAAGGATGAACATGAGAAACCAAACAAAATCAATGCCCAACCTGGCACATCAAACAGAACCAAGGCCAAAGGTGACCACATACACACAGAGAGTCATCACTGCCAGAAGGCCTTAGAAAGTGAGAGGGTGGATGTCAGGCTGTTATCTCGGTTTAGATGTTTCCTTTCGTTTCTCTGCTGAACCGTCCAGACTCAAGGACGGCTACACATACCAAAGCCTGGGAACGCCACTCCTGGGAAATAATGCTCTGTTTATGCTTTGTAATCTCCCGCCGTTTCTCTGCCTTATATTTCCAAATAACGGGCAAGACAAGCCATAGCTGTCATCTTGCCTTCCATGCACTGTATTGCCTATTTGACCAGTAAAGCCATCTGCTTGGAATCTGATTGTCTCTGTGGTGATTTCTGGTTCGATGGGTCAAGAGCTCACAGTGGGGTTTTTTTGGACACCCCAAACCTCCTTTTGCTGCAGGCTGCAGCCTCTACTGTCCCTGGCAGGGAGGAGCGTCAACAGCTGCAGCTGCCCTTCCTCTTTAGCACTCTTAGGGATGGCAACATTATGGCCACCCCCCACCCCCCAACATACACAGTTAGAAATGAAAAATGTAATACCGATGGGAAATGGTCCCCATCATAGAAGGAAGAAACCTCAAAAGATCACAAGTTTCGCAATAGGTTTTTTGATATTATTATATAATCGAGTGCTTCTTTTGCCCCCAGACCAGAAAGGGAATTCAGCTGGGACAGCCAGTCGTTAAGGGCGGCCAGGTCCAGTTTAAGCACAGCCTGAGCTAGTTTTAATCCAGCAAGGTTGTGCTTAGAATCTTTAAATATTCTTCTGGGCATATAGAACAGGGTCTCAGAATTTGGATTATACAGAATCACAGAATCATAGAGTTGGAAGGGACCACCAGGATCATCTAGTCCAACCCCCTGCCCAATGCAGGAAATTAACAACTACCTTCCCCCCCACCCCCAGTGACCCCGACCCTCCCCCCCACCATGCAGAATCCCACAATCAAAGCACTCCCAACAGATGGCCATCCAGCCTCTGCTTAAATGGTAGCTAGCATATAACGATTGGTCATCATGACCCATTCTAGCATTAAAGTCCCCACCCATTACAAGGGAGGCAGCTGGATATAAAATCATTAAGTTATCTATATACCTCTCTAGTCCCTCTCAATGGTCCTCAATCAAAGCTTTTTCACCCCAGGGGGGAGGGAGATATACATTAACCAATAGATATGTCCTCTGCTGGAGGGAAATCAATACAGCCATGGCACAGCTTCTATGATACCAGATCACATTTAACCACGGAGTAGAGACCAAAATAACTAGTCCCCCCAAATAACCAACTAGGTATGGAGGTTTCCTGGGCCATAATAATATCGCAACCAGTAAGGTATCTAAGAACATCCGGATCAGCTGTTCTATTGAGCCACCCCCTTACATTCCAAGATGTAGTGATTTTTGAAGCTCATTATTAATTGGCCGCTGGGCACACCCTAGCCATATTAATATTGGTTTCACAGAACACTGATTCTTGCCTTATTGAAATAATGGTTCACAACAAATTCTAGGTCTAAGAAATACTTCTGGTCAAAGTACAGTGCAAAGTTCACTAGCTGCCTAATGATCTCAGTACAGCAACCTTAAAGGGATTAAAGAGATTAGCTTCTTTTAATCTCATCATTCTATGTGACAGACAGCCAATGTTTACTCAAAGGATTCTGGCTACAAGGAAGGAATGTACCATTGCCTTTCTTTCTCTTTTTACCTCATTAATCATTAATCTTGGTATGCCTTGTTTTAGTTCCATTGTAATCACTAACGGACCTTTGGCTATCCATTGTAATATTCTCTAATAAAAACCTTGGATGCTCAGAGGAGAGAGCATTCTCCAAGGAGAAAAGATACAGAATTGTCTGTCTTTCCTTCATCTGGCGCCCTGGGAACAGGGACCTGATGTACCTCATTCTGTTTTAAGAATCTCAAGACTTGATGCAAGCCCGCTTACTTCGGCCGGCAAGGGCTTCGAGGTGCACCCTTCATTCTGTTTACAGAATCCCAGGTAAGTATGGGCTCCTCCCTCTCTGCTGGACAGCAGAGGCATGTGGAGGAATTGAGCTATCTTTTAGAGAAGATAGGACAGAGCATTTCCAGCTCGCAGCTTTCTCAGCTGGTTCAAGAAATAGGGGGAAAGTGTCCTTGGTATCCGGAACAAGGATCCTTAAGATTGGGAGACTGGGAAAGAATAGGGAATGTTTTTCACACAGAGCCAAGAGCATCCATTCATACTCTGCAGCTCTGGCATTTGTGTCGGTATGCCATTGAGAAATTTGGTCCTTTTGACAGTCCTCGCCTCACCTTATCAACTGTCTCCCTGTCAGGCATTTCAGTTGCTGTTCACTTTCACTTCCTGCCAACCAGACTCAAGGAATGTTATGCCTACTGTTATGCCTACTGAACTGCAGCCAAGGTTGCAAGGACTGTTATGCCTACTACACTCTGTTTGAAGCTCTGGGAAACTACTTTGTTTTTGATATGTAATCTCTCGCCCTTCCTGTGCTTCTATATTAGCAAGTTTCAGCCAGACAGCCTCATAGCTGTCACCCTTTCCTTTATGCTCTGTTATTCTATTTGACCAGTAAAGACCAGCTTCTTTGGACCTGATTGTCTATGTCATGGTTTCTGGTTCATTTGGACCAAGGGCTTACACTCCCCTCCATCTCAGTATCAGTTACTTGTAGTAGCTCCTCTATCGGCACTTCCTGAGTACCCAAGCTCTCTTCCAGAGGAAAAAACAAACACAAATCCTCTAGGTACTGTGATCAAAAATGCCTTTGAACAAATGGTGGAGGGAGTGACAGAAAATGGCAAGGTGGAGGCTGAGGGACTGGCAGAATCATTGGAGGAATTTCCTATCACATATGAGCAGGATGCACAGGGAAATGTTCAAATTAATTATGCCTCTCTTTCTCATTCAGTTTTTAGTGAAGCAAGGACAACAGATCACATGGCAGGTAAAGGGCAGTTTTCTACATTGGAAGCACAGGCTTTGCTGGCTCTGGTAACCTTAACAGCCAGCAACCAATGTGCCCCTCGGGCTTTTTCAAAAATTCCAGTCACAGAGGTGCCACCTCCTTGAGAATACAGGAAAAGGAAAAAATCCATACACTATGGGTCTAACGTTTTCAATTCATTTAAAGCTATTGTTGATGTTTAACATGTTTTCATCACTTTATTTTGCAACAAGACTTATAGAGCTATCCTGGAACAAGCAACCCAATGGAACAGCTTCTTTGTTTGTCCAATTTTGACTCTCTCTTGAATGCATGAGTGTGAATGTGTTGTCTACTCTTGACCTATTTGTCTAATTTAAAGTTATTGCTAGCAATCTGAAGATATATTTATAGTTGGGTAACCCATTATGATCTTTACTTTAATGTTGTTGTTATTTGAAAATATTGCAATCTTTTTATATGTCATGATGTTCAGCAGAAATTGAACCTCTACAGTCACAGGATGTGTACCAAAATCAGCCAATGTTTAACCCTTCCTTTACAGGTTAATGAAGGAAACAGCCTCCTCAGCAAGGAAATTTGTTTTTGTCCTTTCTAATCTAACTTTTGTCTAATATTGAAAATGTGTAGGTTTTAGTCATGGTTTGCAATTGTAGTGAAACCTCCTTGGCTCAGAGAAGTCTATCTGGCACAGGAAAGAAATAATTATATAGAGTGTTTTCTCCTTATAGGAAATGGTATTGCATATGTGGTTTTCTGTTTGAATAAATGTCTCTGTATAGAATGTTCACTTGGAACAGCTGAATGGCATTTCAGAAAAGCTAGGCCAGCTTTTTTGATGTCAGTTCACAAAGAAAACTAAGAACAAAAACGCCTTTTGCGTAGAAAAGGAACAAAATTGGCAAAAATAAATATTCTAGCATTTTTTAAACAGAGTTTTTGTTAATCCTTAAGGTACCATGGATTAATAAAAATCTTGTGTGATATATTCTTGTGTGATATGAATTTTAGGAAAATTATTTATCCTTAAGTATCTTTTTAACCTGCTTATTTTGCATTATAGTTTAAGTATAGAATATGTCATGCATTTTATTTTTAATGTTCATTACTGCGCAGTAATGTGAATTTTAATAAATATGAATTTTAATAATGTTTAATAAGATATTTTCAGTAATGTTTAGTAATATTTTTAGTAACATGTCTACTACATTTGCTTCATTTTTGCATATATTGGAAACTGTTTATTGCATTTTTAGAAATTATATTGAAAGTGGCTCTTGCCGCCTATTCTTCCTTAAGGAAATCAAACGGGGCGGGGGAGAGTCTACTAAGCCCCTTGCCTATATTCTGATAAAAATCAAAGGGTACAGTTTATAGAAATGATGTATAAGAGAAAAATTATAGGAATAGCTTTTTGCCTGAGACTGTAGCTCAGAAGGCACAGAATGGGATTTTTTAATAGGAACATAGTAAATGGTTTTTTGAATTGTCTAGAAATAAGCAGAATCTCCCTCTCTCACTTGGGAATTGCTGCTTTTATTAGAGGCAAATGTTTCCTCAGGTTGACTTCTATTGTAACTCTGAATTATCAAAAGAAAAAAGATATTAAGTTCTGGTTCCAATTTGGTAACAATTGAAATGTATAGCATGGGACTTAAAAGAATCCCCATGGAAGTTTTTGTTTATGTGTCTGATCTAAACCTAATTTTAACTTTGTGAGCATTACTCTCTGCACATGTTCAGAGAGACACATGCATTATTTTTTGCTCTCACCTTCAGTTTTCTCTGTGGGAGCTCTATATATTTGTATGACTACTGCATGTCTCTAAAGATTCTAACATGCATAAGACACTGCAGCTTCATTTTTCATTGGTCTTTTGTAAATGTTTGTTCTTACAAAAATGAAATGCTCATGGTATTTTTTGTACAGTGTTCTCATAGGCCATCATTTGAGCAGATTTCCTCTTATTTTGAGTAGTTTTATATAGATAGGTTATTACTATTTTAAGAATGCATTTTGCTTTTAATTCATAAGTGCCATAATCAAATAATTAATTTTTTAAACAAAATCATAAAAGCAAAAATTAACACTAGGTATGCATTTTAAATTGTCAAAGAATTGAGAGGCAGGGAATAGCCTCTTCTGTCCTGCCTCTAATCTTTTGTCCTGTTCTTGTGTATGTTTGCTTTCTACAGCAAATCTCCAGCAATCTTTCGTTAATGCAGCTCTGTGCCTTAAGGCACTCTGCACATTCGCAGAAACATAATCCCTTTACTGATAATCCTTTTTGCTCTCACCCCTGTTCCTTCAACATCTAGGGAAGAGCTTTATTTTGGAAATTTTGGCTTTAATTTAGAAAGGTGTCAAACTGAATTTTATTTTGCTACTACAATTGTGGCTGCCTTATCATTTGGCCCTCTGTACATGGTCTTGGGCACCATGCCTCTTTGTCATGTTCAGCCATACAAGTTTTTTTTAAGTCATTTTGTCTTTCTATTTTTGAACAGCTATTGTTAAGTTTGTACACACTACCCTTCTTGGTAAGAATTTTTACTTGTTTTAAGTGCTTTTTTAACCACAGGCTATTGCTATTCTTCTTTGTTTATTTTTTTGTTTCCTTTCTCTTTTGAATACATCTTTATTTTAACTTCATGTATGCTGGGGTTCCTCTAAAAGACCCCTCAGTAATCTTAGCTTTGCAACTTTCCTCTTAGCAGCATCTAATTATCATATGTCTTGTTTGCTCTGCTTCAAGGTGCAATGCTCTTGCAGAGCACCTTTTCAGCCACTAATATGTCTAAGTTTTATCTTTAAGTATGCAGGTCTCTGCTCCAGCCACAGCAACTACTGGTGGGCCTTCCTGCTGCTGGCTTCTTCATTACTCCTCTATGCCATCTCCAGGCAGGAGAACTCCTGGCATGCAGCAACACAGGGTTAACTGCTGCAGCCTCCCTGCTGATCTCTGCCCTCTGATGTTATCTGGAAGGGCAAAGCAACTGAAAAAGCAACCCTTCACTTGTTTTTCTTACAAAACCGAATCTTATAGATTTAATTTATCTCCCTTTGCTTAAGTGCTTGAATATTTTGTGTTTTATTCTCACCTCATTTGCCTTTTCTGACTAAAAAGTCTATGATACTGTTCATTGTATGTAATAAAAGCTGCAAGGGACTTCCCCTTTCAGCCACTGTATTAATGCCCCTACATATGTATCCCAAGCATTTCAAACATTTTGTACACAATGAGATATCAAGCTATGCCATGGACTTCCATACATTTCTACTGCCCAGACTCTTGTAAAAACAGTTCTACAAAATAATTAAAAAAGGATGAAATGTGGATCTTCACATCAGAAGTGGATAAATCATAACTGAATATAGTTTTATTTGCTCTTAATCATTTAAATGTTAATTTTGAGAATTTTTGCTCAGCTCAGTGCTAATTCAATGACAATTCTGTGTATTAGGTTAATAATAAGAAGTCAAAGAGTTCAAGCTGTCAGTTTTGCTGATCACCTACAATTTAATATCTGGGAACGTTTAGCTAATATATCTAATGTATATAATGTATTTAATGTATTTTTGCTTATTTGTATTACTGTATGTAAACATCCTGTAAATGTCTATGAATCTGATATTCAATATTCTACTCTAAGCTATTTAGGAAAACACCTACTTATAAGCTCCCTGCAGATGTTTGATCTTTACATACCCTCTTTTTTATTGCTTAACTATTCTAAACCTCAAAATGTATCTTGTATCAATTGTATGTATCAAAACTATGCCTATATTTCTTTGCCATCTGGATGGGTTTTCTACATGTGGACAGTGAAACTTTTAATTATGTTCCTGCCAAAATGTCAGCAGTACAATGTTGTCTTAGCATTCAAAAGTCAAAACGGGAATCACAAATATTAGAATATGTTGCTCTAGTCAGCCACCTCATTGGCAGGTGTACTGTCTAGCTGTTTATAATCATCATCAAATCTCAGCCATTGTATGTTCTTCAGCAAAAACACTTATTGCTCTTGCTGCGTTAAATGATGAACAGCAAGAATTTCATTCAACCATTTTTGGACTCCTTAAACATCATTTAGGCTGTGAATCTGTACAAAATATGTGTTGTTTTAATATGTATGACCTTTGTTTCTTAATTCTCTATGTAACCAGTTGTTATGTTCTACAAAGAATCCCTACTTCATTTCAGCAAGGCAACCAGTTATTTTTCCCTGCTCCAAAGGTCCTATACCTAGCCAGGGACAATCTTCCATATGCATATAAATTGCTCTCGCAATAAAAAAACAAAAAAGGTGAGATTTTTGAAGCTCATTATTAATTGGCCGCTGGGCACACCCTAGCCATATTAATATTGGTTTCACAGAACACTGATTCTTGCCTTATTGAAATAATGGTTCACAACAAATTCCTGGTCAAAGTACAGTGCAAAGTTCACTAGCTGCCTAATGATCTCAGTACAGCAACCTTAAAGGGATTAAAGAGATTAGCTTCTTTTAATCTCATCATTCTATGTGACAGACAGCCAATATTTACTCAAAGGATTCTGGCTACAAGGAAGGAATGTACCATTGCCTTTCTTTCTCTTTTTACCTCATTAATCATTAATCTTGGTATGCCTTGTTTTAGTTCCATTGTAATCACTAACGGACCTTTGGCTATCCATTGTAATATTCTCTAATAAAAACCTTGGATGCTCAGAGAAGAGAGAGAGCATTCTCCAAGGAGAAAAGATACAGAATTGTCTGTCTTTCCTTCACCAAGATAGTATAACAAGATCCTGAAACCCCCCCCCCCCCCGCTAGTTCACCGGACAGATGATGTTTGCCTAGTCAATCCCAAGCAATAAGATTTAGTTGTCCCTCTGGATCAGTAAAGACACAACCATTCTTCGGGAGCAGCAGCACCTTCTCCAGCTCCCTTGATGTTGGCTGCTTCCCATACACAGGAGGCCTTTCCATTCTGCTCTTACAGGAGTGTACCACGTCAGTAGATCGATTAACTAACTCCGGGTGACATAACGTGGGAGCAACAATTGTATAACTACCCCCATACTTCCAGCAGTTTGCACCTCAGATCTTGCAATCTTTCTGTTATAACTCCCTGGTCGACTGTAGGCAAATTTTTAAATGATTTCAAAAGTTCAGTTTTGACTGAATTATCCAGGGACAGTAATGGGTGCTTATCTACTTCTGAAGCACTTTCTATATTGTGCACATCAGGAACTGTCCTATTACTTAGACTTGACATCCTTTTATTTTCAACTTTCCACTGTGACTCCACACACACACACATACAAACCCCGCCCCCCTGCCCCCACAGAGATGCACTTATAAGGGCTACACCCTTATTAGAAAAATACTCCCAGACACAATGAAGTCACATTTCAGAAGCTATTGGAGGAGGGGTCTGGACGTTCTCTTTTAAAATTCATCTCACTTTTCTAATAGTTTGGGTTCAAAACAGATTTCTTGCTTTTTTCAAATAATTTGGAATTTGGGACATCAATGCCAAATTGGAATCCCCCTAGCATGGTGTAGTGGTTAAGAGCAGAGAATCTGGAGAACCAGGTTTGATTCCCCACTCCTCCACACGAAGCCTACTGGGTGACCTTGGGCTAGTCACACTTCTCTCAGAACTCTCTCAGCCCCATCTATCTCACAAATTGTCTGTTGTGGGGAGAGGAAGGGAAGGTGATTGTAAGCTGGTTTGAGACTCCTTAAAGATAGAGAAAATCCGGGTATAGAAACCAATTCTTCTCCTTGTTGTTGTTTCTTGTACAGTCGAAACATGGCCTAAACACTGTGTGAGAAGTGACCAGTGATCTGTCAGGAGGCCAGCAGCAGACACCAGAGACCATGGGTTGCAACGTCCCAGCTGGGATTCTCAGAAAAGCCTCACCCAAGGGCATCCTTCACCACCAGGTGAAGGAGGTGGTGTCAGACTCAGGGGTTTGTCCTTAGCATCCCTCAAGCAAAACTCATTCAGGCAAAAGCTCTGAAGCAGTTTAGACTTTACTAGGAGCAAAATTAGACAAAGTAAGAAGCTGGCTGCCTCCTGGGCATACAAGGCTACTAATGAGGAATCAAGGCAAGGATACATGGTTAAAATGCATAGCAGACTTCAAAGACGGACTGGCAAAAGGCAAACAGGCAAATATAATCCATGATAAGCTTTCTCAGGGTAGGAAGACATAACATGGCTTATGCAGCTGTGGTAATGTGGTACACAGGATACCATACTGGGCATAGTACACAGGATACAGTTACTGCACAAAGGCATGAGAACCAGGAGCACGTGACCAGGGCCCTGACACCGAGCCAAACTCTTGGCCTGCTCGGATCAAGAGCCTGCGAGGAGCAAAGTCAGGCTAAGGCCGAGAGGCCAGGCCTGACAGGTGGGCTGTGCAATAAATGCATGTGGCAGACAGATGGTCCATGACCTGGGTGTGGAGCAAAACATGGTGGTAGCCAGCCTGGTGTACACTGCTAGCACCAACCACCCTTGGGTTCCCACCAGTGCACACAATCAATGAGAAGTACCCCTTGCTCTGACATAGAGCTGGTCCAGAGGTCTGATGTGAAGTGCGCAGCCTCCAGCTGGGGCTCCAGGTGCTCCCTGGCAGTCCTGAAAAGAGGGAGGGACACCTCCGCTCAGTCAAACTCCGCTAAAAATGAAAGGCCAAATAAATTCCTGACTTGTCTTGATGACAACAACATTTTCCAGGAAGTGAAGAGGGAAACAAGGGGGCCTGCTATGTTGGACTTGATTCTCATCAACAGGGAAGAACTGGTTGGCGAGGTGAAAGTAGTGGGCACCCTGGGTAGCAGTGACCAAGTAATTTTGGAATTTACAATCTTGGGGGAAGGAAAAGCTGTACAAAGTCAGACATATAGGCTGGACTTCAAGAAAGCAAAATTTAACAAACTTAAAGTTCCGCTGGGTAGAATCCCATGGTCAGAACTACATAGGGAGAAGGGAGTTCAAGAGGGGTGGGGGTTTCTTAAAAGCAAAATACTGAATGCACAATCACAAGCAATTCCTATAAAAAGGAAAAATGGGAGAAGCCTAAAGAAGCCAGGATGGCTCGATAAACAGTTTTCTAAAGATTTGAGAAACAAGAAAAGGCTCATTCAGGCAATGGAAGGAGGCCCTTATAACCAAGGATGAATATAAACAAATAACTAGTGCTTGCAGGCAGAATGTTAGAAAAGCTGAAGCTCAGTATGCACTTAGGCTAGCGAGAGATGCTATAAACAAAAAAAGGGTTCTTTTGTTATGTTCAAAGTAAGAAAAAGAATGTGGTAGGCCCACTGTGGGGACAGGAAAGTGACATTGTAACAGGAGAGGAAGCGACGGCAGCACTTCTCAACTTATTGGTTGCCTCAGTCTTCTCTTGCAAGGGAAATGGTGCTCAATATGGCAAAAACAGAACAGGTGATGAGGAGAGGGAGTTGCTGCCTAGGATCACTATGAGGTGGTACATAAACACCTAGTTTCTTTAAATGAAATTAACTCATAGGGGCCAGACGAATTGCATCCAAGGGTATTAAAAGAACTTGTGGATGTAATTTCTGAGCTTTTGTCCATTATTTTTCAGAGAACAGGTGAGATGCCAGAAGATTAGAGGCAGGCAAATGTTTTCCCCATCTTCAAGAAGAGGAAAAAGGAGGATTCAGGTCACTACCAACCCATCAGCTTGACATCTATACCTGGAAAAGTTTTAGAATAAATCGTCAGTCAGTCCTGGAGCATTCAGAAAAGATAGATCTGATTACTAAAAGCCAGCAAGGTTTTCTCAAGAACAAGTCATGTCAGACTAACCTTATCTCCTTTTTTGAGAAAGTTACTACCTTGTTGCCTCAGGGGAATGCTGTGGACATGGTGTATCTTGATTTCAGAAAGGCTTTTGATAAGGTTCCCCATGATATTCTTGTAGACAAGTTGGGAAAATGTGGTTTGGATCCTATTATTTTAGGTGGATCTGTAACTGGTTGACAGACTGTACCCAAATAATGCTTCTTAATGATTCCTCATCCTCTTGGAGAGGAGTGACAAGTGGAGTGCCTCGGGGATCTGTCGTGGGCCCTGTGTTGTTCAGCATCTTTATAAATGATTTGGATGAAGGAATAGAGGGGATGCTTATTAAATTTGCAGATGATACTACATTGGGAGGGGTAGCAAATACGGTAGAAGTCAGAGTCAGGATACAGGATGATCCTGACAGGCTGGAAAACTAATAAAATGAATTTCAGTGGAGATAAATGTAAAGTTCTGCATTTAGGTAGGAAAAATCAAATGCATAATTATAGGATGGGGAGAGACTTTTCTTGGTAGTCATATGTGTGAAAAGGATCTAGGGGTCTTAGTAGACCATACACTGAACATGAGCCAGCAGTGTGATGCAAAAGCTTAGATTTTGAGTTGCATCATCAGAACTATAGTGTCCAGATCACACAAAGTGATGATATTGCTTTACACTTCTCTGGTTAGACTTCACTTAGAGTATTGTGTTCAGTTTTGAACACCACAAGAAGGATACAGACAAGCTGGAATGTGACCAGAGGAGGGCAACTAAGATAGTGAGGGGTCTGGAGATCGTCCTAAGAGGAAAGGTTGAAGGAGCTTGGTATAATTAGCCTGGAGAGGAGATGACTGAAAGGTGATACAACAATTTTATTTATTTATTTGTTAGATTTTTATCTTGCCCATTTCCAGTCAAGTACTTGAAGTACTTGGAGGGATGTCAAATAAAGGAGAGTTGCAGAGTTGTTTTCTGCCGCCCTAGAAGGTTGGACCAGAACCAATGGGCTGAAATTAAATCAAAAGAGTTTCTGGATAAACAGAGCGATTCCCTAGTGCAGGGGTGGAGAACGACAGGCCCAGGGGCCGTTTAAGGCCAGCGAAATCATTTGGTCTGGCCCTTCATGGGTCCTGGCAGATCTCTAGCTCAGAAAGATCTAAGACTGGTGATCCGCCCCCTTCCGCCCTTTGTTTTGAGTTTGTTTTGTTTTGCCGAGAAAAGGAACCCTTTTCCGCCCTTGCAGAAGAGTCATTAGCTGTGGAGCTGCTAAGACCACCCAAGAAACTGTGTTAACCCTTTCCCACCCAGGCCATGGAGAAACATATTCCCTCTGTACTACAAGAGGGCTGGGGGCGGAAGTGGTGACAATGGAGGGGTTAAAGGAGGCAGGGCCAGAATATGCGGGGGGGGGGGAGTTCTTAGCCAGTGTGTCTTCATTTCATCCCTGCAGGTGGTGGTAGCAGGAGCCAGCTGTAAAATCTGGCCCTGACCATGCGGAACAGGAGCAACTCTGGCATGTGGCTGGACTGCTACGCCCGGCTGGTGCAACAGACCATCCTGTGCCACCAGGTGGGTGAGTGCGCCACTGGTTGGATGCCTACCTGCTTGCCCACGCAGGGAGGGGGTCATCTGGGGCAGCTGCCTGCTTGGGGCTTGGTTGGCTAATTTTTAAGTTGATAATTCTGTATGGCCCGCAAATGATGTTATAAATATCCAAATGGCCCTTGGCAGAAAAAAGGTTCCCCACCCCTTCCCTAGTGGAACAGGCTTCCTTGGGGGGAGGTGGTGGGCTCTCCTTCTAAACAGAGGTTAGATGGCCATCTGTTAGCAGTGCTGATTCTGTGACCTTAGGCAGATCATGAGAGGGAGGGCAGGAAGGTTTATTTCAGTGCTAGGCTCTCATTGTCCTTTCTTAATGCCCAGGGTAATGCCGATCACCACTTTGGGGTCAGGAAGTAATCTTCCTCCAGGCCAGATTGGCCAGGGATCCTGGAGGGTATTTGTTTTTTGGTTCTTGTAGGTTATCCGGGCTGTGTGACCGTGGTTTTGGTATTTTCTTCCTGATGTTTTGCCAGCAGCTGTGGCAGGCATCTTCAGAGGAGTAACACTGAACAAGGATCCCCTTGGAGATCCGTATGGCTGGAAGGGCTCCGTTCCTCGCCCAACACATCATCATTAAAATCCACATTCCATCCTGGCCACAACACACGAGTGTGTGCAAGGCCATTTCGGCTCACTGAACTCTGCACTTTTGGCTGTTCTTCAGCTTTATTATACTAACGTAAGTATTTATTATACTAAGCCTTGCAAAAATACTTGCTTATTATTAAGAAGTTTGTGACATGTTTTCACCTGCATATCGGGCTCTGTCCTGGTGGAAGAGTTGCCATCTTCTGGTGTGCGCCTTTGACCCTGACTGTTTGTGGGACTTCTCCTGCCACGACTGTGGAGGAAAGTGGCTTAGTGGAGCACATGAAGACCTCACCAAATGTGCAGCGCAGCCTGTCTGCACTTTGCGAGTCAGAGCCCAGAAACTGAAGAGGCTTTCTTCGCTTTTCACACTGACCTTGGGGATGCGCAGTATATTATTCGAACTGCTTTGTTTAAAACTCCCAGTTCTGAACCCACTGTTTCCCCAGCTTTCAGTCAAAGTTATTTGTTTAAGTGCTGTTCAGGTTTTGAATGGGGCACCCACAAATCTGTGACCACTAGCCTGGCCCTTTTAAGGCTAAAGCTATAACTTCTATAGCAAGAATATACCCCTTCTGTTTTCCCATCAGCCAAAGTGCTGTATTAGTCTTCACACAGCCTTCATTACATCTCTGAGCTCCTGAGAACACACGGTTACGCAATGTCCTCTTGAACAAGATTCTTTCTGTCCATTCGAGCCAGTCTTATAACAGACCAGATTCAACAGTCTTCAGGTTAGTCAGGGTGAACTTTCTCAGTGTTCACAAACCAGCTCTGCAGACAGATCTTACATGATCCTATTGACACTTGTGGGCTTCTCAGTGGCATTCTGTAATATTCACCAGGATGTGCAGAGTGCATGCTCCTTGTGCTCCAGCGGTCTCAGTAGTATCTGGCTGATTAGTATCACAATGTGGTGCTGGGTGACCGTTGTTTGGTCCCTGCCCATTGTGCTGTGGGCTTCCACAGGGTTCAGTCTTATCCTGAATCTTTATTTATTTAAAACATTTTTATGCCACTGTCTCACCCACTTAGACCACCCAAAACATTAAAAACAGCATTTAAATTAAAACATATAGAAAATAATTCATTAAAAACATATAAACACACAAACATACATACCACCACAGCCTGAGTCAAAGGGCTCTTTCTCGGGTTGCCAACCGTCTAGACTTTGGTGGCAGCAGGCACTTGAAGCAGGGTCTCCAAAGATAACTGGAGTGGACGGGTAAGCTCATATGGGAGAAAGTAATCTAAGGTATGTTGGCCCCAAACCATAGAGGGCTTTAAAGGTCAATACACTAGCACCTTGAATTGGGCCCAGAAACAAACTGGGAGCCAGTACAGATGAAAACAAGACAGGAGTGATGTGGTCTCTATGATCCACTCCAGGCAATATTCTGGCCACAGCATTCTGTATCAATTCTAGCTTCTGGACATTCTTCAAGGACAGCCCAACCTAGAGTGCACTGCATTAATCTAATCTAGATGTTACTGGGGCATGCACCACAGAGGCAAGATCTTTCCCATCCAGGAAGGCTGCAGCTGGCTCTCTAGCCAAAGCTGGTGAAAGAAACTCCTGTCACTGTGACAACCTGTTTATCCAACAAAAGACCCAGGTCCAGGAGACTCCCAAGCTACAAACCTGGTTTTAGGGGAGTTCTGCTCTATCCAGAACAGGAGACGCTCCAGTTCCTTAGCACCTATGCTGGCGCTGGGGCAAACACAACAGCGTGGGGGCACTACCAGTTCCTGCCGCTGCACCAGCATGGGGTGGTTTCCCATGGGTGGAGCTGCCTTTAGGCAACTTCCACAACCCTTTCACACCGGGAATGCCCCCTTGAGAGACAGTGGGGCTGCATCATCTTTTTTGGTGGCACAGCCTTGCTGTTTCCAATGGGGCATTTCCCCTTTTTTTCATTATTTTATTTTTTTAAATGCTTTTTAAGGCTCCACTGCAGATCTACACACACACCCCTTTCAGGATTGCGCTCTTCGCTTCTTTGACTTACACTTTTCTATATTCTGATTATATCTCATAATACATTTGTTACCTAAATGTTTTACATTCTATCATTAATTTTCAACTATATGGTTAAAATAAATTCAATTTTCCATAAAATTCTGAGATTGATCTATTATGCACGAAAGAGGTACATTTTGCCATAGCTGCAAATTCTGCTAATTTATTTATCCATTCAGTTAAATTTGGCTGCTCCTCTGCCTTCCACTTTCTTGCATATATTACTCTTGCTGCTGTCACCATATGCCTAAATAATTCATCATATATTTTGGCGTATTATTTGGTATGATGTTTAATAACATGCTTTTGGGATTCAACACAAACATTTTTAAATAGCAAAATTAATTTACTGCATTGTTATTGCTTGATTTAAAAAAAATTTTGTGCTCAGATGTAAAAGGTTTTATTGGTACCTTTGGTAAATATCCCTTCAGAATCAAGAGTCTTTTTTGTAAAGATTAATTAAAAAACTCATTTGCTCATTTATTTCTTGTTCTGCATAAGCAACTTGATTTCCTTTCTTGACCCCAGTTATTCTTTTTAAAAAATTCTTTCTTAGACAATATGCTAAATATATTCCAGGTTTATTTGCCTATTCAAAATGTCTTTGTTCAAAACTTTTCAGTTTATCCATTATTTTCTTTATCGATTCCTGTTTCTCTTTTCTATCAGCTATCGCCAGTAAGAAGAAGAAGAGTTGGTTTTTATATGCCGACTTTCTCTACCACTTAAGGAAGAATCAAACTGGCTTACAATCCCCTTCCCTTCCCCACAACAGACACCGTGTGAGGTAGGTGGGGCTGAGAGAGCTCTAAGAGAACTCTGAGTAGCCCAAGGTCACCCAGTGGGCTTCACATGTAGGAGTGGGGAAACCAACCCGGTTCTCCAGATCAGAGTCCGCTGCTCCAAACCACCTCTAATAAAAGGCCTTACTAGCTTCCCATATTGATGTCATGGTTGTCTCAGTTGTAGTGTTAATACTTAAATATTCCATCAGATCCTTCTTACATTTCTGTATAACCTCATCTCTAATAATAATGTATTTTTTACCCCATACAAACGATGTACGGGGTTACACATGATAACAGCTGCTAGAATGACCTTTGCCAGATACAGGAAACAAAAAACGACTCCAAAGACAGAGGAATGGTTGGTTAAAGTTAAAGAAATATATGTATTAATAAAGTTAACAACACATCAGAAAAATGGTGATACAATGAGCCTAGATGAGATGTGGTTACGAACTGTAAATAAAATGGAAAATCTTATAATCAAGGGTGAGAAAGGACAATGTGCTGCGATGATAGTCTAGCTATTTTACAGAGGACTAAACCGTGTTTTTGGTGTGGTAGTATGAATGAGGATATTGGAATAAGTTGTATCTGTTAAATTTTTAAGTTTACATATATATATTGTGTTTTAAACAATGAAGATTGCTGTATGTTTTTGTTGATTTTTATTTTATTGAATAAATTTATTATAAAAAATAAAATAAAATAATAATGTATTTTTCAGTCTCCATCTTTTTTCCTCTTCCCATTTTTCAAGCTTATATCTATCAGGTTGTGATCTATCAAAGTCTTTGCTAAGATTTCTGCTGTCCCAACTTTTGTGAATAATGTGTTCAATATCAAGCTCATATGTATTCTTGAATACGATTGATGTCTATCAGAAAAGTATGTGAATTTTTTCCCATCCGGGTGTAATGCTTGCCAAGCATTTTCTAAATCTAATATTTCCATATACTTAAAAACATTTTTAGGAACTTTACCTCCAATATTCTTGGACCCACCTTTTTTTGTGTCTAATACTCCATTCATATCACCAAAAATCAAAACCTCTCCTCCTTAAAAATCCAATAATACTTGATATCGCCCCCCCCCCCCCAAAATCTGTTTTGGAATTGTTTGGAGCATTTATTGATGCCATCGTCTATACTTGTCCTTCTGGTAATCTAATCTTAAAAATCAAATATCTTCCTTTATGGTCTTTTAATCCTTCAAATACATCCAGACTTGGGTTATTAATATATATTGCAACTCCTTTTCTTTTTTTTTGGGCTGACGCAGTATATACTCTGCCTAATTTTTTTTTTACAATGTAATATACGTTCATATTCTTTCTTTATGAGTTTCTTGCAAACAAAATATACCTATTTTTCTTCTTTAACTGATTAAAGATTTTGGAGCGTTTAGAGGGTGAATTTAAACCATTCAAGTTTGCAGAGAATAATCCAGTCATTTTATCCACCCTTCTTTTCTCTCTCTCTTTTTGTCTAACTGGTTCTCTGAATTCTCAGCTTTCATATTTTTGAAGTAAGAATTTAGCTAGCTCCTTTTGTTGTAGATAAATGTCTTCCCCTTATATCTCTGAAATAGATGGGGCTAGACTTACTTTTAAAAAAAGGAAAGCTGAAACTTCAGAGAACTTGTTACATACATTGTTGTAACAGTATATTGGTATAATGATATTCAATTACTAATTTATTTTTTAAAAGCCTTCTGTTGGTGGGGGAAGGATTGGCCAGACCGTGCCAGGGAAAATAGCTGCCGTGTGGGCAGGAAAGTCTGAATGTTCCCACCCACACAGCAGCCATTCAGCCTTTAATGTGATGTGTCCAAAGTCATACAAACCTCTCCTGGCTCCACCACGGCTTCTCCAAAACAACTGACAGATGTACAGCAGAAAGGCTGCAATTTGCACAACTGAGCATTTGAGAAGGATGTTCTGTGAAGAGTTTGACCTCCTCTTTTTACTTAGAGGAACTCCCTGCACAGTAGAGAGATTTTCCTTAACTCAGCCAGCTGTGCAACATTAGATTCAAGCCACCTACTCAGATTTCAAAGGCCCCCTTTAAATGTAGCTATAACCCATTATATTCCACTATGCCTAGTGTAATATTTAGTGCAATCTTCTTCCCATTACAGGTTCTGAAGAACTAATAAAATAACCTATTTCAATCGACAAGTTTCACTTTTCATAACCCCTGATACAGGAACAGCACCTTATGAAATGTTTCCTCTGACATCATCCACCACCAATTTGCTAAGTATTCACATGCTTAAGTGCTTTATTGTATCATAGCCAAAGGTGTTTCAGTAAACTGACAACAGGTATGCATCAAAGCAAGCAAGTGTGGGTAATGCCTGGAAGTCTCATTCAGAAGAGTTATTTCTTGCAGCATTTCTGTCCAGCTTTTCTGCATACAGCGGTCTAGGAATACAATAAAACCTGTAGTCTGGGATGTTTCCTGCTATTCAGTTGCAATGATGACCCTAAGGAGGCTTTAGAGGGGCTTCTGCTCCACTTAGCAGGAGTGCACATTGCACTAAAAGGGGAACCTGGACTCTGGCTTTCTCCCCACAAAGCATCATTTACATGGGCAAGTCTTAGTAATGGTGGTTGGTCATAGAGAAGTAACACATCCAGACATTTTGAAGCCCTGGAAAAGAAACTGTTCTTAGGAGAAAAAAGGAACGCAGGGATTAAATATATGCAATTATTGCTCTCCTATCAAATCTAAACCTATTCTGTTGCTTTAAACACACAATCTCCAAGCACGCATGCTAACACCGAGAGGTCCAAAGCGTGTGGTTTAACAGTAAGTAACATTTGCACAATGGGACGTGAACTCAGCCCAGATTAGGGGATGGGCAGAGTTGCATGTGGGGCCAGGGAGGAAGAAGTGCAACATTAATTGACCTCAATTGTACCCAGGTCGTGAGTTCCTTGGTGTCCTCAATGCAAACTAAAGTGCTTCTGGCTTTTTAATGAAGTAAAACACAGAGGTTTTTTTGTCTAGCCAACAAACTAGCCTGGATGTGTCCAACCTTGACCACTTTTTGATCTGCAAAATGGCTGATTACCTGTACACAGGCCATATAAGAATAAGCAAAGCTGAATAAATGGTTGGAGGACGGCATTGCCAGTGTTGCAAAATGTCAGCCAATTGGCATCTGATTTTGTGTGTGCACATGTGGGGATCTTTAGCAGAAACCAGTTTAATGTGTAAAATGATATTAGTTGGGTGTCCTCTTATGTGCGTGTGTGTTAAGTGCCGTCAAGTCACTTCCGACTCATGGCGACGCTATGAATCAATGTCCTCCAAAATGTCCTATCCTTAACAGCCTTGCTCAGTTCCTACAAACTGAGGGCAGTGGCTTCTTTTATTGAGTCAATCTATCTCTTGTTGGGTCTGCCTCTTTTCCTGCTGCCTTCAACTTTTCCTAGCATGACTGTCTTCTCCAGTTACTCTTGTCTTCTCATAATGTGACCAAAGTATGACAGCATCAGTTTAATCATTTTAGCTTCTAGGGTCAGTTCAGGCTTGATTTGATCTATAACCCACTGATTTGTTTTTTTTGGCAGTCCATGGTATCTGTAACACTCTCCTCCAACACCACATTTCAAAGGAATCTTCCTTCTTCCTATCAGCTTTCTTCCTCTTATATACAATGGTTGAAATAAGTATTGTTCCTTCTTGCTGAGTTCTGGACTGAACTGTTACTGCCATTGCCTCTCAATTGCTGTGTCTGCTAACAATGCAATCTCAAGCAGAGTGACACCTTTCTGTCCATTGAAGTCAATGGGCCTACAAAAGTAAAGCAATCAAGGAGTGCCTGGGTCAAAAGGTGTCAGGACCTTCTTCAGACTCAGCTAATTTTCCTGCCTGAGAGTTCATGGGTTGGACCCAGCCAGCTTTTTCACTCAGTCTTGCTCAGTTCCCTTCCCTACTACAGTCCTCCCCCCCCCATGGCTTTTGTTCATAAAGGTCTCATAATCCCCAGCATAGTTTTTTGGTGGTCATAGTGCACCCCTCCCTCACTCCCACCCTTTTTCACCAGCTGGCTACCAACCCAATAAATAATATTTTTAATGGGTGACACTTTAATGAAAGACCATACAAAATCCTTGCTTTCATGTTAACCCCCTTGCTGTCATGATCTGAACCTTAATTTGAATGAGAGCAGCCAGTAACCAGCCCTGCCTTTGAATGGCCCTACCCACTTCCTGAACAGCTCAGTGGGCACAAGGGTCAGTAGTGGTGGGCACCATGGCCCTCATGAGCACCACACTGGGGAACCCTGAGCCAAGATGTGTGAGTCCTGGAGCAAATCCTTGCTCAGACGTGGGCCATTTATGCACAGGTACTTTACATCACCATCACAGCTGGACTTCCTTGGGGCTTTGCTGGAATTATGCATGATTTTTCCGACCTTCAGAAGTCACTTGGTGCTCCCCCCGCATTTTCAGGATGCTGTTTTGTCACAAGTTTTACGTCTGCCCCGAGCCCAACTCGACTGCCACTTCTGTGCAGAGGTTAAACTTTGGGTATGTCTCCCCACACCATTCTTGCTTCCCCCTCCCTGTCCACCTTCCCAGAATTCTTTCAACCCCTCCCTTGGAAGCCCCTGGAAACCATCTTTTTGAAGCAACCTCTTCTGAAGAGTGCAATGCTACACACAACACACACACTGTCCTCCAACCTCCTGCACCCAGCCCTCACCTAGACATCCGCCATTGGCTGAATCTGGAGGCACAAAAAGGGTGCCAGGTTGTGTGTGATGAAGTTGGAATTTGCCTGAAATAACTGGGGGGGGGGGAATCCAGGCGCTAGGGAGGAGCAAAGGCACCTTCTCTCCTTTTCTTCAGCAGCAGCAGCTACAACTGGGTGGGTGGGAGGAAAGTGCTTGTTGAATAACTTGGCTAGCTCCTTCCCCGTGCACACGTGCTCCTGCTGAGCATCAGAAGGGAGGAGAGCAGTCAGGTCAGAAACCTTATTCCAAAGGCTGCAGCAGCGGCAGGGGGAAACAGCAACCTGTGCAAAGCGGGCAATATGTTTTTTTTAGCAAGTGGAAGGTTAGAGATGGAACAATGAGACAGTAAAAGGCCAAGCGAGTGGTCTTATGTCCCCTGAGGTGAGATGGTGATAAATGTTTAATTAAATGGTGTATTGGTATACTTTTTTCCTTTTGCTCAATTTGTGTGATTCTCTCCTTTGGTTGAAAATGGCCACTCGTTTCACTTCAAATGAAAAAATCCCACTGGGGGGATCGTTGGGGGCGGTGACATATCTCATGCAATACAGCCAATTACAAAGTGTTATTTGCAGGGGGCAGGAGAGGGACTCATACATGCCCCATAGGTGCCTTTTAAAACTCTCTGTGAACCAAAAAGGGGGGAGGTGGCAAGTGGCGTGACTACGATGACATCGGTGGTTACCACTCCCCCTTAGTTCAGACACTGTATTTTTGCTGCTTATGCATAATTGAAATCCAAGTACTCTGGGAATGTTTTTGGAGAAAACAACGCTTGTGCATAATTTGAGAATTCGAATGCTAATACCATGCATCAAGGGAGTGGCAAATCCAAGGCAAACTACCCATGCATCAAAGGCCATGGTTTACTGTGTGACCTTGAGCCAGCTGCATGGGCATGTTTTCTTTCTCTCAGATTAACCTACCTCACAAAGTTGTTGTGAGTACAAGACACGAATGTAAGAATTATGTAAGTTGCCCTGAACTCTTTGGAATCAGTGTGGGGATAAAATCCCTCCCTTGGATGCCATACAAAAGGAGATTAATTATTTAATTATTTTACTTACTTCATTTATATACCACCTTTCCTTAATGGGGACCCAAAATGGTTTACATCATTCTCCTCTACTCCATTATATCCTCACAACAACCTTTGAGGAAGGTTTGGCTGGAAAATCGTATGACTGATCCAAGGTCACTCGGCAAGCTTCCACAGCCCAGTGGGCAATTTTATTGAATTTTATTTGTGGTCAAAGACCAATAAATACACACTATATGTAACAATCTTACAACATTTCAAATAAAATAGGGTATAAAAACTTATTAAAATTAAAATCAGATTACCACATAGTAATTTAACAATTATCTCCCTCCTATAAACAAAACAGCCATCAGGTTTCTCCACTTCCGAAATCCAGTAGTTTAAGCTCAAACATGCATCTTTGCTTCTTAATTTACCACGTACTTTAATCTCCACAACACAAAATTTGGCGACCTGTCTTGTGATCGAAGGATTTTCGTTTGCCAGTAGTTTTTCAAGTTTATATTTATTAGAATAACCAGATAGATTTTCCAATAGTGGAGATAATATGGCGAGTCGAAGCCCATTATAAATAGGGCATTTAAAGAAAAGATGCTCCCTAGTCTCGACTTCTCCAAGTTTACATGGATAGATCCTCCTCACAAGTGGAATCTTATTATATCTACCTTCCAACACAGCAGATGGTAGTACATTGCATCTGTGTGTGTGTGTTAAGTGCCGTCAAGTCGCTTTCGACTCATGGTGACCCTATGAATGAAAGTCATCCAAAATGTCCTATCTTTGACAGTCTTGCTCAGATCTTGCAAATTGAAGGCTGTGGCTTCCTTTATTGAGTCAATCCATCTCTTGTTGGGTCTTCCTCTTTTCCTGCTGCCCTCAACTTTTCCTAGCATGACCGTCTTTTCCAGTGACTCTTGTCATCTCATGACGTGACCAAAATACAATAGCCTCAGTTTAGTCATTTTAGCTTCTAGGGCAGTGATGGCGAACCTTTTAGAGACCAAGTGCCCAAACTGCAACCCAAAACCCACTTATTTATCGCAAAGTGCCAACATGGCAATTTAACCTGAATACTGAGGTTTTAGTTTAGAAAAAACAACTCATACGTTAACATCTTTTGCCTTAAAAGAAAAACACAATAGCAGAGCTTTCAATGATACAAACAACTTTTTATTGAAAGGTAAAAGTTTGCATTTGGCATGCTTTTGAACAATTAATGTGATTTTTGCTGTTGTGTGCATGCTGATAATTTGTCTACCCTTGGCTCATACTTTGTAAGTTTGAGAGCAACACATGCAGCACTCAGATCTGACCCTTTCTTCGATTCTGCAAAATAGGGAGGGGGGGAGAGAGGAACAGCACTGCAGAGACGAATTTACGCTACGCCCGATGCCCAAAGCGTGCCGGGATCGCGGCTCATCCTGGCTCTGCACTTTGACCAGAAGCGCATGTGTGTGTGTGTCCCCCCACCGCCTGGACTGTGTGCGTGCATGAGTTGGGGGGGGTGCGGGGAGAGAGAGAGAAGAACAGAAACCGACTGAACTGGAAAACAACCATCGAGTCGATTCAAAAGCTCTTGCAGAGTTTCCTGCTCAGTAAGGGGTGTTTGGGGGGGGGGTCGGCTTGCATTGGGGAGGGAAAGCCCAGTGGAAGAAGTTGCACGACCCTCCAGCTGAAAGGCAGGGGGAGCTCCGCGGATCGCTCGCTCTCCCGCTTGCATTTTTGGGATTCCCACACAATGCAAAAAATAATAAAAATAATAATGAAAAATCCCTCGCCCTTCTTCCCTCCCCCCTCCCCCCGATCGCCATACCTTGTTGTCTCTGTAAAGGACCTTTTAAAACAGCTGCACCCTGGGACCAAGTTCAGAATTAGATGTGAGACGACGACTCCGAAAACTGCTGGGAACCATGAGGCACGCGGTGTCGTGCTTGCCGCCTCTGGGGGAACCGCCCTCTTCTCCTCGGAAGCTTGGACGGGCCGAGCCAGGGGAGCTTCCTCGGCCTCAGACCATTCTGAGGGAGAGTCCGAGTCGCTCTCTCCCTCAGAAGAAGCCAGGATCACTCTGCTGTAGCTCGCCAGCAATAGGACCCCTGACCTTCCTCTCTCTTCCGCCTCCGCTCCACTGGCTTCTCTTAAGCCTCGCTTTCCCCCGCCCCTCCCTCTAGTCCCGCCCCCCGAGACCTTATTAGGGCTGAAACATCCTGCCCTCCTCCCCACGCCCCCAGCCAAGTCCTCTGACTGGCGCAGGCGCGACTGTGCCCAGCGCGGGCCCAACCGACTCTCAGCTGGGCGGCGGGGCTACAGCTGGGGTGCAGCGGCGCGCCGCCATGTCTCTGCGCCCCGTCTTCTCCCAGCTGTCGGCTTGCCGGTTCCTCGCCCCATCCCTTGGGAAGCGGGCTTGCTCTCTCTCCACCTCTTCCATTCATCGCTGCCTCGCCCGTCTGGACTTTTAGTCCCATCCTGGCTGCCGTGCGCCCGGCCCGCAGCGAGCCACTTACCCGCGCATGCCGGCAGAGAGGGCTACACGTGGTGAGTCGGGCACGCGTGCCATAGGTTCACCAACACAGTTATAGGGTCAGTTCAGGCTTGATTTGATCTATAAACCACTGATTAGTTTTTTTGCCACTCCACGGAATCCGTAACACTCTCCTCCAACACCACATTTCAAAGGAATCTATTTTCTTCCTATCAGCTTTCTTCACTGTCCAGCTTTCACACCCATACATAGTAATAGGGAATACGATGGCATGAATTAATCTAGTCTTGGTGGCCAGTGACACATCCTTACACTTCAAAATCTTTTCTAGCTCCTTCATGGCTGCCCTTCCCAGTCTCAATCTCCTTCTAATTTCTTGGCTGCAGTCTCCCTTTTGGTTGATGGTGGAGCAATTTTAAGAGTTTCCTCAGACATCCATTGATGTTTTTCTTTTCTTTTGGCTACAGGAATAGTCTTTGCACATTCTTCCTTGATAATATCTCTAGTTTCCACCCATAGTTCTTCAGGTTTACATTCACTTGAACTCAGTACATTGCATCTAGCTAGTGTAAAGATTCTACGTAGTTTGATTACACTTAGCTCCGTAAGATATGAGAGGGGCACTAGTATATATCTGTTTTTTGTAGATGATAAGAAGCCGGGTTTCCTTGCTATGTCATGCTGCCGTCCGATGTCCTCTACTCTTTGTCTTACTATTTGTTTAGCAAGATTTTTATCCAATTTCAATAGGCCCTGTAGGGATAGGCCTAATCTCTCTAGATCATATCAGACCACTGTTTCCCATTTAGATTTATACTGGTCTTGTTCAAGCAATGGTAGAAGTCCTTGTTGGGATTGCTTTATTTTAAACCAATAATAGCAGGACATCAGCCCAATCCTTGCCCTCACTCTAATCATGCCCGTTTCAAGGCGAGCCATAGAGTTAGAAACACAGGAAGGAACCTGTAAGATGGCACGCAAAAGTTTAGACTGTACTTTCTCAAGCAGCTCTAGCCCTGTAGTTGATGACCCTATGTAAGACCCATATTCCATCAGAGACAGTGTTTTTGCTTGGAATAGCTTTAAAGCAGCTGGAATATAGAAACCTCCCTTTGAATAGAAAAATTTAATTATAGCATGCGTGGCACTCTCCGCACATTCTGTCAGTTACAGTGGGCGAGATTTGACCCCGATGCCTGTTAGACAATCCCCAGATATTTAAAGCTATTTACTTGTTCGATATTATTGCCATCCTTTTTGCAACTTTGAATTTTTGGACGCTTCCCAAAGGCCATTATTTTAGTCTTACTATAGTTAATCTGTAAGTGTTGATTGTCACAGTATTCTGCAAATCTATTGCTCGTTTCAGCCCCTCAGGTGTTCTAGAAATCACAACTGCATCATCGGCATAAAGCAATATGGGTATATGTCGATGTGCAATTTTTGGTGGGTGAGCATTTGTCACACTCATATAATTAACCACGAAGTGGGCATTTGAACATGATCTCCAAGATCCTAGTTCAACTCTTTAACATCTCCACAACACTGGCAACCCCCCTCCAATTTCTGCTGATGCAGGGTACCTTACAGTTCTGTGACCTTTGAACTGCTGGGCTCTACCCTTTGACCTGGAAGCCTCCACTCCTTCACCTACTGTCAGGCCTGCTCTCTGCATTCAGGGATAGTTTTGGTTTCTCACAGATACTCTGCTTTGCTCAAGGACTGTTTTCCTAACGACTGCATTCCTCTCAGGCTTTGAAGCTCGTGGGAGCCTGGCCCGTCGGACTGAGGGGTTACCATGCCAACCTGTGCTATCTTGATATGACCTGTTTCTCCATATAGTCTGCTGTATGTCCCTTTTGCCCCATTCCTGCCTTTTTACTTTTGCAAGCTCTGAAGACCTGTATGATCTCCTGTCCAAAGTGTTGCTTGTGGGGGTGCATCTGTCAGGCCTGCTCTCTGTGTTTAGGGATAGTTTTGGTTTCACACAGATGCTCTGCTGTGCTCAAGGACTGTACGATCACATTCCTCTTAGGCTTTGAAGCTCGCGGGAGCTCGTGGGAGCCTGGCCTGTTAGACTGAGGGGTTACCATGCCAACCTGTGTTATCATGATATGAACTATTCCCCCATATATTCTGTTGTATGTCCCTTTTGCTCCATTCCTGCCTTTTTATTTTTGCAAGCTCTGAATGCCTGTATGATCTCCATTAAAGTCAACTCTATTTCGGACTACCTGTCTGCGAGTGTTGCTTGTGAGAGTGCATCGGGAACAAGTGCTTACAGCATCGGGAACAAGTGCTCACACCTACAACCACTGTAGTTTTGCCTACACCATTTCTGATTACCAGTTCAGCCCTAGGCTGATTACCAGTTCAGCCCTAGGCTGATTACCAGTTCAGCCAACAGGCTGTTTCACAAGTCTCTGTCTGCCTCCCCACCCCCCAAAATTTCTTATGTGGAATGCTTCCCTCCATATTTGCAGCCACAGAAGCTTCTCAGTCTTTACAGTTTGCATGTGCAAAATTACAGACTTCCAGCAGAGCTCACAGCAGGCTTTAACAAACTGCCATCTTGCCTCAGATTTGAGTTCTTTAATCTGTCATAATACATCATAGTAACTCCTGCCTTTTATTAGCTTTTAAAGGGCAAATCCAAATATAGTGGGAGCCCTTTTAAAAGAAGTTGCTGACTTCCACTTACCTAGCAAAGACTCTTAATGCTGCTCACACATTTCACCAGTGCAACAATAAAGTGCTTTAGGACACTGTCTGGTATCTACTACTTTGCAATTAGCACAGTACAGTTACTGTCAATTGTGTATCCACAAGAAGAGTTTTGCTACATTTCTATGTACCAAGTCCAGCACCCTTCTCACATATAGGGAGCATTCCTAAGCATGTTTGCTCAGAAGTAATTCCCATGTGATTTAATTGAGTTTGGGATTGCAGCCCTAGTCACACAGCTGCAAAATATTGACTGACAAACATCTGGAGTGTCCCACATTGGGTTGCTGCCAAACTATGATTTGAATTGCAGTGCATTAATCACCAGTGAAACATTTCAGAAACCAGATATTGCCCCTTTAAAAACCCCAAGCATTTTTCCTGGGTCTCATTTTTTGGGGGGTGTTGTTTCTCCTCTCTGCTCCTGGCTTTTTCTTCAGAGCTCGTTCCTGTTCTGTTGCTCCATGGTGCATCCCCTGTGTTCCTATGCCACGGGAGGGGTCATAGGAACTGCCTCCGTAGTGCGGCTTTGTCCATCCTACCTCTCAAGGTTCTTTAGAGGTATTTATCTATTTACTGGGCAAGAGGCTCCCTGACCTTTGCCCCCACAGGAGACTTTGCGCTATATCACATCTCGTTCACTGAGTCCTGCATTCCCAAATAAGGTTGTGGCTTTGCAATTGTTGCTGACAATTCCTATTTCACTTGCATCAGCTGAAAGAACTTCAGCAAGCTGAAGTTAATTAACAACGATCTCAGGTCACAAATGTCTACAGAATGACTGAATGTCCTAGTAGTCCTGTCAATTAAATCACATGAAGCAGAATATGTAGTTTTTGACACTGTGATGCATCATTTTGCTGCTGAAAAAAACAAGGCAAAAAGTGTTTTGATTATATGCACCTAGAGATGTAACTTTTTCCAGTTGTTCACATCTCTACATGCACTACTGCCTGGATTTGGCTTTTAGTTATTTGGTTTTAATTTGCAAAGACCATATGCAATGCATGTTTAAAAGAATATTGTTATGGAACATATATTTGTTATACCTGTTACATCTAAGTTATATTGTTATATAAAGGTAAAGGTCCCCTGTGCAAACAGCAGGTCATTCCTGACCCATGGGGTGACGTCACATCCTGACGTTTCCAAGGCAGACTTTGTTTACGGGGTGGCTTGCCAGTGCCTACCCCAGTCATCTTCCCTTTACCCCCAGCAAGCTGGGTACTCGTTTCACCGACCTCGGAAGGATGGAAGGCTGAGTCAACCTTGAGCCGGCTACCTGGAACCGACTTCCGTCGGGATCGAACTCAGGTCGTGAGCAGAGCTTTTGACTGCAGTACTGCAGCTTAACACTCTGCGCCAAGAAAGCAAATTTGTATATTTAATAATAGGACGGACAACCTCTAGGTGGAGCATGGAGATCTCCTGGAATTACAACTGTTGGTGCTGTAATCTGACTTGACTGTTTCCACAATGCTATGATTTACAGAATTTAAGCCCATAGGCAATGTTCAAGGAAGGAGAAGCCAAGAAAGCCATGAAGATACTTGAAAGAGAGAGAGAGAGGATTCAGTTAAGGCTAGTCTTAGCAGAAATAGAAACATAAGAGAAATGTATGCCCTAAATGTGTGACAAACATGTGTTTAGTGGCTCTCCTGGAATTGCCACACTCCTGGCTATAAGTGCTTAACTGTCAGGCACAACTAGAAATTCAGATTTTTCAAAAACATGGGAGGCAGCAGAGGGATTTCAAGAGGAGACCGGCAGAAAGAGACTCCCACAGCCCTGAATGCACTGAAGAGAGAGACACCCGCGTGCCTGATTCACACCCTCATCTCCACAGAGGCCACGGCCACACCTCTTTCCAAATAATGAAGTCATATTTTATGAAACACAGGATGAGACTGTGATGCACCTTCCATGAAGGGGAAGGAGACAATCGCAAAAAGGACTGCTTCAGAGAATTTGCAAATTAAACTGGATTAAGTATGTGAGGTAAACAAATTATAACAAAGACAAATATTTCTAAAGGGTTCAAAACTCTAGCAACGTTTATTTTTCCGGACCCCATTTTTCCAGCCTTCCATGTAAATTTGAACATCTTTGATCCAAACTAGATGTTATGTCTGATTCTGCTCTTTGTACTCGCAAACATGACATCAGGGAACCAAAGTTTCCAAGCAAACTGTGGTCCAATTTGGCTCAGGACTGCAGTGTGGAGGTGGGAGGGAGGTTTCTTCCAAGGCTATTTTGGCTTGGGAAAACAATGTGGGGGAGAAGGCTGAAGCTCCTCATCTCGCCATGCCAGGGTTTCAAGGCCAACTGGGAACTTCGGTCCCTGATGTCACATTTGGCTGTGCAAAGATCAGAGTTGAGTTGGGGGATCCCCGACCTGACTCATGACAAATATGGACCCCTGGCTGGGCATCCCCTGCTCTCAAGAAGCCTGCTGTCTGTCTTTGATCAACTAATTTCAAGTCTAACCCTAACCCTTTATCACCTACTATTTATCACCTACTTAATCACCTTCTGTTGATAAACCCCAGGCAGAAGTTGATTGTTAAGGGAAATGATTTTGGATAAGCAAGTATTAGGCTTGGGTTATATATTGGTGTAAGCTCTGGGCTCGCCATATAAATCCTACAAACAGACTTCCAGGCAGGTCTTCCTACGAAAGCTGGTTTATTAGGAAACATACAGCGAAATGCAGAAATTGACTTGAAACTTAGCAAGGCACTAATGAAAGGGGAACTACAGGGATGGATGCTATAAAGAAGAAAGTACACTTTCAGGACAACTGCTGGTTGCTAGGGCAATCCCTTAGATAACATAGTTACCCAGAAGCAATCAAAGACTAAACAGAGCTAGAGATGAACAACAGTTAGACCTTGAAACACCACCTGTCCTAACCACTGGGCGCCTTTCCCAGGCCGGTGCCTGACAATTGGATTCAACTGATTTTGCTTATAGGTATCATGATACATAGCTAATAGTTCTAGAAGGTGTTATAACTGCTACAACTGCTATATACAAACGAATTGAATTTTATCTCTTTAGACGCTATGGGTAAACATAAAAGGAATAAGAAATAAGGACTGAAACAAATCTTGTGTAAGCACTTGTCCCATGACAATTCCATAAACAACATCCACAGACAAGGAGTCCAAAATAGAGTCAATTTATTGGAAAAAGTCTACAGGTTTACAGCAGCTATAGGTAAGTTGGCACGAATGAGAAGTAAAGGCACGGCCTAAGGCCTATATGGAAGAGCATTGGTCATATCAGATAGCGGTGGCAGCCATGGCAACCCCCCCCCCCCCACGAGAGCAGTTCCCACAGAGTTAGCAAGAGGAATTTGACAGTTAACAGGCTCGACCTTGGGCTGCACCTGGTGAAACCAAAACACTCATAGTTTGGCTGTCTCAGCAACGAGCGGGCCTGACAACCTGCTCCCCTTAAGGCCCCCCTCCCCCTAATTGCTGTACCACCTTCCGAAGTTGCTGATGCTGCAAGGGGGTAAGGGCTGCATCCACCTGGGGACCCTCTGTGCCCTCCCCCACACTGCCCCAAGGGACATCTCCTTCTGAAAGCTCTAATGGTTCCTCCCCTTCTGACTTCAGGGATCACCCACTCCTGTAGGTCATTAATATGTAGCCTCTTCCGCTGACGGAGGTGGTCGCCACACTGGACTTCATAAAAGCACGAGCCTAGTATCTGTACCACTTCGTAGGGGCCTTTCCACAATTCTTTTTCTCCGGGGCCGAACACTTTACCCCTCACTAGCACTTGGGCCCCTACCCTCAACTGTCATACACTCATACCTTGATCGTACTTCTCCTTCTGCAGTAGCTGTGCTTGTGCTAAATTCTGAGAGGCTATTGCTTGGGCCGTCTCTAGTCTTTCCTTCAACTGCCATATGTACTCATGGGCTTCCTGCCCCTGGAAGCCCCCTGTGTCCTGTCCTACTACCTGCCCTTCCACCACCTGCAGGATACCTTGGGGTTTTCGGCCATATAACAGCTCGAACGGAGCATACCCCGTTGAGTCCTGGGGTGTTTTCCGAATGGCAAATAGTACAGGGTCTACATACAGGTCCCATTGGTGGGGCCGATCTCCCGCCAGCTTGCGGAGCATGTTTTTTTATAGTTTGATTCATGCGCTCCACCAACCCATCGGTTTGGGGGTGCGCGATGGCCGCGAAGATTTGGCGGATGCCTAGCGTCTTGCACAAGGCCTTGGTAATGGAGGCCGTAAAAGACGAGCCTCTATCAGACACTATTTCCCGGGGCAGTCCCACGTGGGCGAATAAGTGGAACAGGGCCCGACACATCCCTGGGCCTGTAGGGTGCACAAAGGAATGGCTTCTGGGTATCTCGTGGCATAGTGATATTCTCGTGGGGGTCTGCTATCGACTGCCAAACCAGGCAGAGGACTTGGGATGCTCCTAGACCAGATCACAAAGTTCTCAAAGAGACGGGACATGGTCGTAGTCAGACATGTAGGTTGGACTTCAAAAAAGCAAATTTTAACAAACTTAAACTTATGCTAGGTAGACTCTCATGGTCAGAAATACTTAAGGAGAAGGGAGTTCAAGAAGGGTGGGCATGTCTTAAAAATAAAATACTGAAGGCGCAATCCCAAACCATTCCTATGAGAAGGAAAATTGGGAGGAGCCTAAAGAGGCCAGGGTGGCTCCATAAACAGCTTTTTAAAGAGTTGAGAAATAAAAAAGACTCATTTAGGAAGTGGAAGGAGGGCCTTATAACCAAAGAGGAATATAAGCAAGTAACTAGTGCTTGTAGGGAGAGTGTTAGGAATGCTAAAGCTCAGTATGAACTTAGGCTAGTGAGAGATGCTAAACGCAACAAAAAAGGGTTCTTTTCCTATATACAGAGTAAGAGTAAGAACAAGGACAAGATAAGCCCATTGCATGGACCGGAAAGTGAAATTGTAACAGTAGATGAAGAGAGGGCAGAACTCCTCAATTCCTACTTTTCCTCAGTTTTTTCTCATGAGGGAAGTGGTGCTCAACATGGCATAAACAGAACATGTGATGAGGGAAGGGATTTGCAGCCTAGAATTGGCATAGGGATAGTGCACAAACACCTGGTCTCTTTAAATGAAACAAAATCCCCTGGGCCAGATGAATTGCACCCAAGGGTACTCAAAGGACTTGCAGATGTAATTTCGGAACCTCTGTCCATTATTTTTGAAAAGTATTGGAGAACAGGTGAAGTGCCAGAAGATTGGAGGTGGGTAAATGTTGTCCCCATCTTCAAGAAAGGGAAAAATGAGGATCCGAGTAACTACCGACCCATCAGCTTGACTTCTATACCAGGAAAAGTGTTCGAACAAATCATCAAACAGTCCGTCCTTGAGCATTTAGAAAGGATGGATCTGATTACTAAGAGCCAGCACAGGTTTCTCAAGAACAAGTTATGTCAGACTAATCTTATCTCCTTCTTTGAGAAAGTAACTACCTTGCTGGATCAGGGGAATGCTGTAGACATAGTTTATCTAGATTTCAGTAAGGCTTTTGATAAGGTTCCACATAGTATTCTAGTTGACAAATTGGGAAAATGTGGGTTAGATCCTATTATTGTTAGATGGATGTGCAACTGGTTGACAGATCTTACCCAAAGAGTGCTAGTTAATGGTTCCTAGTCCACTTGGAGAGAAGTGACTAGTGGAGTTCCTCAAGGATCTGTGCTGGGCCCTGTGTTGTTCAACCTCTTTATAAATGATTTGGATGAAGGAACAGAGGGATGCTTATTAAATTTGCAGATGATACTAAATTGGGAGGGGTAGCAAATACGGTAGAAGACAGAGCCAAGATGCAGGATGATCTTGACAGGCTGGAGAAATGGGCTAGAACTAATAAAATGCACTGCAACAAAGACAAATGTAAAGTTCTACATTTAGGTAGGAAAAATCAAATGCGTAATTATAGGATGGGGAAGACTTGTTTGAGCAGTAGTGTGTGTGAAAAGGATCTTGGGGTCTTAGTAGACCAAACACTGAACATGAGTCAGCAGTGTGATGCTGTAACTAAAAAGGCAAATGCAGTCTTGGGCTGCATCAACAGAAGTATAGTGTCCAGATCACGCGAAGTGATGGTATCGCTTTACTTTGCTCTGGTTAGACCTCAACTAGAGTACTGTGTTCAGTTTTGGGCACCACAATTTAAGAAAGATGTAAACAAGCTGGAACATGTCCAGAGAAGGGTAACAAAGATGGTGAGGGGTCTGGAGACCAAGTCCTATGAGGAAAGGTTGAAGGAGCTGGGTATATTTAGCTTGAAGAAGAGAAGACTGAGAGGGGATATGATAACCATCTTCAAGTACTTGAAGGGCTGTCATATAGAGGAGGGTGCCGAGTTGTTTTCTGTTGCTCAAGAAGGTCGGACCAGAACCAACGGGTTGAAATTAAATCAAAAGAGTTTCCGTCTAGACATTAGGAAGAATTTTCTAAGTTAGAGCGGTTCCTCAGTGGAACAGGCTTCCTTGGGAGGTGGTAAGCTCTCCTTCCCTGGAGGTTTTTAAGTAGAGGTTAGATGGCCAGCTGTCAGCAATGCTGATTCTGTGACCTTAGGCAGATGATGAGAGGGAGGGCATCTTGGCCATCTTCTGGTCACTAGGGGTGTGGAGTGGGGAGGTAGTTGTGAATTTCCTGCATTGTGCAGGGGGTTGGACTTGATGGCCCTGGTGGTCCCTTCCAACTCTATGATTCTATGATTATCATCTATCATTAATGAATTTATATGAATAGATAATACAAACCTCCAGTAACCAAATTAGGAAGTAAAGACGATAGAATAAGCTAGAATGAATTAAAAACGGACAAGAAGCTTGAAGAGAGATTAACAGATCGGAATAAAAATCTTATTATAGATTAAACACTATCATGCAAATAACGGAATCCCTCAATACCAAGTTGGGTAAGTATAATCAAACCATCAAAGCAAGAGAAGCAAAAAATCTGGAGTCAGAAAATGTCCCGGGACGAGCCCCTCCGGGAGCCGCCGGGGCGGTATCCAGCCCCCACCAGACCCCTCGGCAAGGACCCCACTCACCGTGGGAGGGACGGAGAAAAGCCGCGGAGGTGCCGGCCCCTCCGAGGGCAGGCACGGCGGCGACGCTTCACCTCTTTCTCCCCCCCCCAGGCTCCCGGCGAAGCGGTGAAAGGGAAAGCCAACCAAGGGATGGCGAAGCCAGTCGCCAAGCCCCAGCGCCGGACGCGGCTGGAATGATGCACACCAGCGAACCCCGCCCCACTCAACAGCTGAGTGTTGGAAGGGCATGAGCGGGGCAGGAAAGAGCTTGCAGGTTGGCAGCTCAGCGTTCACCCACTGGACATGCCCATCCACCCTTGTTTGGAGCTTCCGGGGGCGGGCCTGGGGGAGGTAAGGGGTGGGACCTCTCTGGCCTGGAGGGGATATAAGGCCAGAGAGGAGCCTCGGCCAGGGAGGATTGCAGCAAGAGGTTGGAGGGGCTGAGCTGAACTCTCGACAACCTGGCTGCGTCCGAGAGGAAGGAAAGTTCGGACTCTCCCTCGGACTGGTCTGAGGCTGAGGAGGCTCCTCTGGTCGGACCCTCCTCCAGGGCAGAGACCCCGAGGGCGCCAGCGGCGCCAGGGAGGCGTGACAGCATGGTGGAGAATGTGGGCAGGGGGGCAGGAGTAACGCGGCCCCCACCCCGTCTGCCGACGCCCCCGGGCTGGCGACCCAGTCGCCCCTTAATACGACCTCCAGTGTTGACGCTCCCGGCAGGGACCACAATGGAACCGGTGGAAGCAGCCCCGGAACCCCGGGAGATTTTTCCCAGTTTGGCCGCTGGCTGACAGAGCATCACGGCCGCATGATGCAGGACCTCCTGCAGCATTAAGAGGCGCAACAAAGACTAGTCCGGGATATGATGCAACAACACCAGGAGGCCCAGGCCGCGATGTTCCATGAAATGTGCCAGGCCTTTGAGGCCAGTCGCGTAGCCAACCCTTCCACAAGCTCAGAGATGGCAGGAGGGGCAGCTAAAGTACCGGCAGTACAGTTAACTAAGCTAGGGCCCGATGATGGTATCGACGGGTACCTCGAGGCCTTCGAGAGAACGGCGGAGGCATCCGGATGGCCAAAAGAGAAATGGTCCATCATCATAGGACCTTACCTTACGGGACCCACCCAAGCAGCCCTCAAAGCATTACCAAAAGAGGACAGCAAGCGGTACGATCAACTGAAGGCAACCATCTTGGAGAGGTATGCCATATCCCCGGAGACCTACCGCTTCAAGTTCCGGACGATGCAGTGGAAGAAGGGTGAACCCCCCAGGGCCTTTGTGACAGCTCTAAAGGATGCGGCCTACAGGTGGCTACGTCCCAAAACGGTTGAGGGTGAGGAAGTAGCGGACCAGGTGGTGTTGGAGCAACTGATCGCAGTGGTACCCCCCAAAGCCCACGATTGGCTCCTCTGCAACAAACCAACTACCTTGAGAACTGCCATGACCCTGCTCGAGAATGTGTTGGCATCAGAACACCGCGAGCCTGCTTGAGAGTGCTGTAAGGCAGATTGGCGGGCAAAGGGGCCTGAGAATCTTGTCCGGGTTGGGCAAGCCTGGCCAGCACCATGAGTTCCCACCCTGACAGGCCCACGACCTCGGTGGGGGCCTCCGGGGATGATACAGCCCCCGGTTCACGTCCACGGCGAAGTTGGCAAGGCACAACCTAAAGAAGAGAGTAAAGGCCCAGAGGGGAAGAACACTGGGCCTTACTTTACATGTGGGCAGCAGGGCCATCTTCGAAGAGAGTGCCCTATGATGGAGTGCGACTTGGGGTGGGAAGAAACCATGCATGCTGATACACCCCGAGCCCGCCTGGCAAAGCTACTGGTTTTTCTCCAGCTAGAGAAAAGAAAAGTACGAGCCCTGGTAAATAGTGGCTCGTCGGTATCCATGGTAAAAACTACATTGGTACCGTCTCAGCTGCCAGTCGTACGGATGGCTACCATAGTGTGTTTTCATCAACATATGGAGCAATACGCTGTCGTCCCTATCAAAGTGACATGGGAAGGGCAACAGTACGAGATGGAGGTAGCTAAAGTGCCCCACCTGCCATACCCCATGCTCATTGGGCGAGACGCCCCTTTTTTCAGGGCCCTGTTGGGGGAGATTCAAAAAACCCTAGCCCATGAGGAGGGGTTGGTGACCAAAGTGGCAGATGGAGAACGCCCAGGAACTTCTGTGGCAACTGACCCTGCGATAGACCAACCACCCGCCAAAGACGAGACGACAGATTGGGAGAATGACCCCGAATTCCAGCGAGCCCAGGGATCGGACCCCTCCTGGGCCAGGCTACGTGAGATGCTGGCGGTGAGTGACGGGAGGACGGTAGTTGAGAGACGGGCAAATAGGTGGCCCAAAATACAGAAGGTGCGGGGCTTGTGGTATCGGGTCACTATGGAGCGCGGGGCGGAGGTCCCTCAATTGTTGGTCCCCCAAGGTTATAGGCGGCGGTTTCTAGAGTTAAGTCATGACCACTCCTGGGCCGGGCACCAGGGAGTGAAAAACACCCTGGCACACTTGCAGCGGAGGTTTTTTTGGCCAGCCATCTCGAGGGAGATCAAACAATTCTGTAGAACTTGCCTACGCTGTCAGAAATGGGATGGGCGGCCCCTACCCGAGCTCCTCTATAGCCATCGGCAATCATCCATTCGCCCTTTGAACGGATTGCCATGGACTTCGTGGGGCCACTCCCCTGTACCCCAAGGGGGTTCCATTACCTACTGGTCATTATTGACTATGCCACGAGATACCCAGAAGCCATTCCTTTGCGCACCCTACAGGCCCCGGGGATGTGTCGGGCCCTGTTCCACTTATTCGCCCACGTGGGACTGCCCCGGGAAATAGTGTCTGATAGAGGCTCGTCTTTTACGGCCTCCATTACCAAGGCCTTGTGCAAGACGCTAGGCATCCGCCAAATCTTCGCGGCCATCGCGCACCCCCAAACCGATGGGTTGGTGGAGCGCATGAATCAAACTGTAAAAAACATGCTCTGCAAGCTGGCGGGAGATCAGCCCCACCAATGGGACCTGTATGTAGACCCTGTACTATTTGCCATTCGGAAAACACCCCAGGACTCAACGGGGTATGCTCCGTTCGAGCTGTTATATGGCCAAAAACCCCAAGGTATCCTGCAGGTGGTGGAAGGGCAGGTAGTAGGACAGGACACAGGGGGCTTCCAGGGGCAGGAAGCCCATGAGTACATACGGCAGTTGAAGGAAAGACTAGAGACGGCCCAAGCAATAGCCTCTCAGAATTTAGCACAAGCACAGCTACTGCAGAAGGAGAAGTACAATCAAGGTATGAGTGTATGACAGTTGAGGGTAGGGGCCCAAGTGCTAGTGAGGGGTAAAGTGTTCGGCCCCGGAGAAAAAGAATTGTGGAAAGGCCCCTACGAAGTGGTACAGATACTAGGCTTGTGCTTTTATGAAGTCCAGTGTGGCGACCACCTCCGTCAGCGGAAGAGGCTACATATTAATGACCTACAGGAGTGGGTGATCCCTGAAGTCAGAAGGGGAGAGTGCCAACTAGGAGAGGAACCATTAGAGCTTTCAGAAGGAGATGTCCCTTGGGGCAGTGTGGGGGAGGGCACAGAGGGTCCCCAGGTGGATGCAGCCCTTACCCCCTTGCAGCATCAGCAACTTCGGAAGGTGGTACAGCAATTAGGGGGAGGGGGGCCTTAAGGGGAGCAGGTTGTCAGGCCCGCTCGTTGCTGAGACAGCCAAACTATGAGTGTTTTGGTTTCACCAGGTGCAGCCCAAGGTCGAGCCTGTTAACTGTCAAATTCCTCTTGCTAACTCTGTGGGAACTGCTCTCGTAGGGGGGGGGGTTGCCATGGCTGCCACCGCTATCTGAAATGACCAATGCTCTTCCATATAGGCCTTAGGCCGTGCCTTCACTTCTCATTCGTGCCAACTTACCTATAACTGCTGTAAACCTGTAGACTTTTCCCAATAAATTGACTCTATTTTGGACTCCTTGTCTGTGGATGTTGTTTATGGAATTGTCATAGGACAAGTGCTTACACAAGATTTGTTTCAGTCCTTATATCCCTCAAACATTAGATATATGCTGCTCAAGATCAATGGATCAAGGAGCTTCTAAGGGATAAAGGTAAAGGAAAGGTAGGATGAGTTCTTCACCAAGTGCATGTGGCTTTCCAGACTTACAGCCCATTCCTGAGCTCTGGACCGAAAAGAGCTCAGGAAGAGCGCAAGTGGCCACACTGGCATCCGGGCTGCTTGCGCCAGCACCCGGGCCACTTGTGCTGTCGAGAGAGGCAGGGACACTGGCTTTGGTATGCTCATGCTGCCCTTCTTGCGCTGGCGCACTAGCGTCCCAGGGTTGCACTGCCATGGCTTCCCGCCACTGTCCTGATGGTATAAATCCTTGCGTCATCATCCCGGGGAGCATTCTTGGGTCGTTCTGGGGATCGAGCTGCCAGTAGGCAGCTTCCTGACCGCTTTTGGGCCAGAAACACCTGGCCCAGAACTGCCTACAACAACAGTGTTGTTACACCAGGTTTTTACTGGCGCAGCCTTGCTGTTTTCTATGGGGAAATGCCCTATTTTCCAAAAAAATTATAAGGCTTTTTAACCCTTTCGGCAGCCACGGAACGGCTTTGGAGGCGCCACGGCAGCACTTCAGCCACGCCGTCCCCAGCCACTGAAAGGTTCAGGAATGAGCTGTTAGAAGTCAACAATTAAATGCTGTATGGTGCACGCAAACCATCAATGTTTTATCATGAGGCATTGCAAAACATGCCCGACATTGTTGGCTGCTTCTAAAATTTGTCACAAAGTGATTGGAGATCAAATTTTTTTAAAGAAAAATAGTGGCTTGAACTTAAAGGAGTTAAGAAGGCAATTTTAAGTTATTGTCTCCTTTTAACACTTTCATAGTTTTTTTCTTTCATTTTATTATTGCATTTCTGAATAAAGACATGTGTTATATTTTCTTTATAAAGGCTTGTGTGATTTTTTTATTTTTTGCCAAAAATATACTCAAATTTCCCCCAGTATTTCTATTTATTTACAATTATTTTCCCTCTTATTACTGGAATTTTTTATTTATACCCTAAAATTTTCCCTCAAATACACAAATTTTCTTTTCTACTCCCTAAATTTTTACTTTAAAAGTTTTTTTCCCTTTTAGAAAATAGTTACTGAGAAATGTTCAATCCTTATATAACCTAGAAATGTTACTATTCAGTGGCTGCAACAAAAATAATACTTACATAGTTAAAAGCATACTTCATAATCAACTGGTTCAGTAACCAAAAACAGAGGAAAATAAATATTATGTTAAAGACTTATGAGCAAAACTTGAAAAATGACAAAGAGATAAAAATTGTGGGTGACTGTTTCTCCAGAATTCCATAATGTCTTTATGTTTTACTTTGTTCTCCCATTTACCAAAAGTAATTTTCTCCTGGGTGAGTTTTCACAGCAAAATATCTACATAGTCATATGTAGATATATAAATATGTAGATAACAGCTTCCTTGATATCTTATTTACAGTTTATCACCACAATTTGATAAGATAGCCAATTATTGTCCCAATATACAAAAAAGGGAAAAAAATTAGATCCTGCCAATTATCATTCAATCAGTCTCCTCAGCATTGTTAGCAAACTCTACTATATTGGAAACTTCTCGACTTGTTTGATAGAGAAAACACACTGACTGAAAAGCAAGTAGGCTTTAGATCTGGACGTTCTACGATAGATCAGTGCTTAATACTTCACCATCTTGCAGAGAAATATAGCTCCAAACCAAACAGTGCCCTTTATGCAGCTTTTGACACCATCTCTAGAACCAGGTTATCCTTTCCTTTCCTTTTATCCCTTAGAAGCTCCTTGATCAATTGATCTTGAGCAGCATATATCTAGTGTTGGAGGGATATAAGGATTGAAACAAATCTTGCCACTGACAATGTAGCCTTGGGGTCCCTATCGCTTAGTAAAAAAGGCATTATGTCAGTCACAGAGACATTGGATTTGTATGTTAAAAGGGGGGAAATATAGTGCGATCGAAGTTCCTTGTAAAAGCGGCATTCCAAAAGCGCATGCGCTAATGAGTCAATAGAGCCAGAGGAGCAAGGGCAGATCCTGTCTGAGTATGGTATATTCAGAATTCTGCCCTGCATTACCATAGAAGGGTTAGCATTCAATCTAGCCAAGCAAAAAGCTCTACAGAGACGAGGAGTTGTCAGATAATATGTATAGGCAGGCAGACCACGTGGAGGGGGTATTCCGAAGAACTGGGATGAACAGACACGACGAGCACGAAAAGTAGTGCTGTTATAATCGAGCTCTTTAATGTGCTTTTTAATTTTGGTAAAAGCTTCAGTTTTCCCAAGATCTAATAGCATATCCTGCGAGAAGCCCAATGACAGCTTCTGATCTAAGATTTTTTGCCATGAGGATTTAAAAGAGTCATTCTTCAGAGAAGCTAGGAACCCCTCAGTGCTAAAGCACAGTTTAAGGTGGAGTTTAAAGGCGGCCAACCACGCCCTAGCTTCAAGTGACATTTGGCCAAACTCGGAACGAAGAGTAACGCCAGCAACACATCGAGGGGCGTTTAGGAGTTTTCGTAAGAACTGAAGCAGTGGACGATCTATAGATTCATTGATGACTGTAATCCAGATGGCAACACCAAAGAGGATAATTGGGGTAATTTTCAGGTTAAAAACCTGAATAGCCCCTGGAATATATTTGCTAGCTTTGGTGTGAAAAAAGTTGACAATAGCACCAACCCCAGGTTTAATTTTGTTGGACACTGCTTTTTGATGGGCATTCCAATTTAGGTTATGGGGAAACAGAATGCCAAGGTAAACAAACTCCTTGACTTGGTCAACCTCAAAGCCATCTAATACCCAGCGAAAAAGAGGCATTTTTCTCCTCTTAGTGAAGATCATAATCTTAGATTTATGATGGTTTATTTTAAGACCTTCCCTAGAGCAGTACTCAGAAAAAGTTTGCAAAGATCTTTTCAAACCAATTCTTGTGCGGGACAAGAGAACTGCATCGTCAGCATAGAGTAGAATTGGGGTGGGATGACTTGCAAGCTTTGGGGGGTGGCAAAACTCTTGAGAAATTGGTTGCCATATCATTCAGGTATAGATTAAACAAGAGAGGAGCAAGGAGGCAACCTTGTCTAACTCCCTTGACCAGTTCAAAGGGCTCGGTTAGTTCTCCTTGGTTGCCACAGCGAACCTGAGCTGTGAGGTCAGTATGAAATTGCTGAATAAGCCATAGTAACCTCCTATCCATAGTAGAATTTGATAGTTTCAACCATAGCCTCTGCCTCAGGATGGTATCAAAAGCTCCCTTAAGATCCATAAAACCCGCATAAAGGGTGCCATTTCGGGGGAAGGAATATTTCTCGGCTAGATGGGAGAGCACTAAACAGTGGTCCGTGACAGACCAACCCCTTCTAAAGCCAATCTGTTCCCAGCCAAGGATATCATTACTCTCAACCCAGTCCAACAGCCTCTTTAATAAGTAGGAGGAATACAATTTGCCTAAGCAAGACAAAAGGCTGATTGGACGATAACAGCTTGGGTAGAACCAGGTTATGGTCAAAACTTGAGAACTCTTCAAGAGACCCAAGATTTTACCTACTTATTCGTTCATTGCACAAAAGGAATTATCTAAAAGTAAGATATACCTCTCAAGGTCACCTGTCTATCAGGATCCCACTTGATAAAGGAGTCAAGCAGGGCTGTATTTTAGCCCCCTTACTTTTCAACTTTTATATGAACACCTTGACACAACAACTAAAGAACCCATGCTTCCATCCACCAAAGCTTGCTAACAAAACGATTCCTGCCTTGTTGTATGCAGATGACACAGTCATCTTGTCCCACTCACAAGTGGGCCTTTTGTGCCTTCACCGCATACTGCAAAGAGGAAAAACAATAAACTACCAAAAAAAGAAAGTCCTTGTCTTCACAAAAAACACCGAACTCACAGATGGTAGATTGAAGACCATAAGATTGAAACAACCAAAACTTTTAAATATCTTGGTCTGGTCTTCCAGTCATCCGGACTCTGGAGAACACAAGTAGCAGATTCTGCTTACAAAACATCTTCTGCAATATTAAAATTCCACTAAAGAAGCCTCCTACATCCCTGCAGCACTTAAAGTCTTCCAAGGAAAGGTTGTATCTCAGCTTTTATATGGGTCCCAGCTTTTCATCTATAAAGATAGGTGCTTATTGGAAACAAATTAAATCCATGTTCCTGCAAAAGATACTTGGGAGCTCCGCAATGCGCCCTGAATGCCCTCCTTAGATCAGAAACCAGCTCGATTCCCCTGGAGACCCATATGTATATCCACGTAACCGATTACTGGCTAGAACTCATATTTGATCCCACCGGCTTAGCTCCTCTAATTCTTGCCAACCATTGCTCATCCTGGCAAAATGTCAGGCCTAGCCTGTACAGGGAATGCCAGGCAAGGTCTGACCAAAGATGTTTATGCTTACTGCAGGTGCTGGCCAAGGTCAACTGTAGCAACTGCCAACTTGTGTTTTGACTCTGGACTCTGTGTGAATCTTACCTCAAGGGGAGGGGGGTTCTCATGGCATCCAACACTTTTGATTTCATATATACCCTGTACCATGCTCTTAGTTCTCATTAGTGCCACCTTACGTCTAGCTGCTGTAAACCTATGGATCTTCCAATAAATCAACCCTCTTTTGGACTACTTGTCTATGGATGTTGTTTATGGGATTGTCATGGGACAAGTGCTCACATTATGGCACTAATCTCCCTACCTCTTTCACTTGGATTTTAATCCCTGGCTAGAGCCCTGGAGGGATCGCCAGGTTCTCGGGTTGGAGCTTAGGGCATGCTCCCCGAGTGAATTGTTCCTGGCTGGAGCCCTGGAGGGTTCGCCTGGATCTCGGGTTGGGTATAGGACGTGTTCCCCGAGTGGACTATCTCTGGCTGGAGCCCTGGAGGGTTCGCCCGAACGCTCATTGGGAACACCGGCCGAGCTTCCCGACGACCCTGGCTTATTGCAGGACGTTTTGGAGGAAACACTGCGAATGGACGCTGAAGCCTCCCGGCTAATTGGGTTTGTAGCTGACCAGTGGCGTCACCTGGCTGCAACGCCCCCCTGGAAGACACCGGACGCTGATCAACGTGCCCAGGATGAACTCCGACAACTGGACATGCTCCTGGAAGAGGTCCGACTGGCGCAAGAGGACTTGGCAACACTGACTTGTTTGCTGGCGAGACTTACGCTCCGCGAGACTCCATCGGCGCCAGCAGTCCCGATCCAGGGACCTGATGATTGTTTCCCCATGGTGGGTGCTATAGGAGAAGGAGTTCTGCAATCTGTTCCGGATCCTGCCCTGTGCCAGTGGGAGGCACGAAACGTGGCAGCCCGGACGGTGATGGTTCTGCTGGACTTGCCACCAGTTACGATGACAGCAGCCGATGTCGAGAAACTGCTATCCCCTGAGTTCAGCGCAGCATCGGCGGATCTGGCTCCCTGGGTCCACCCGCTGTTGGGCCAACCTAAAGAGATTGAGCTGCTCTTGCAGCAGGAGGCTTTACCGAACGTGACGACGGCTGCTGCCGTCCAACTTGAAAAGGATCGGGCTCTTGCTGACCAGAAGCGAGCGGAGGAGCAACAGATGGCCGATGGGGCCGCCGCTTGGGCGCGAATAGCGGCAGGAGGCGATGTACGGGCAAGGGGGAATGGGGGACTGGGACAGTATTTCCCCTCGTTTTCTCTGGATGGTGGCTTGCCTCGTGATATGGCGCACAGACGACGACTCGCTTTTAGTTCCGACATAATGGAGTTCTCGGATGACGAGGACTTATATGGGGACTTACATGTAGGGGAGGAATGGAATACCCATCTCCGAGTCAGCCAGCCCCGATGCACAGGAGGATCTGAAGAGGAGATCCATGTCCTACGGTTCCGAAACCGGGACTTACCGGACCGTTTAGCCCGTTTGCAGGATCAAATGGACGTACTGATGCGGGACTACGACCGTCTACAAATGGCTCAGGCGTCTCCGGCGCTACCGGCCCAGCCACCAGCGCTACCAGCCCAACCACCAGCTCTCCCGGGACAACCGCCGGCACCACTTCCGCCAGCCCCGATCGTGCAGTGGAATCAACCCTGTCTGCGGGTGACTTATGATGGCTCTGTGGATACGTTGCACTGTTTTCTACACCAAGTGGACAGCTATATGAGAGAACAAGGCCACAACTTTCCTACAGAAAATAGCAGAGTACAGTTCGTTAGTTCGTTTCCTCTCTTTTGGTAGGAAAAGCTGCGGACTGGATGGTCCTTCAGTTTGACACCCGGGCCCGATCCATCCGCTCTCTCAACGAGTTTATGTGAGCGCTAAGGCGTCAGTTTGAAGACCCGTTCAAAGGGGAGAAAGCCAAAGCTGCCCTTCTACAGCTTCGTCAAGCATCCTCATTGGTCAGGGACTTTGCAGATGAGTTTCAAAGACTTGCTAGCAAAATCGTGGATTGAACTGAGGCTATCCGAGTGCATTATTTTCGAGAAGCCTTACACCCCGAGATTTTGAACTGGGCTTACATGCAACGAGATCCAGCAACCCTGGAGGAATGGATCCTACTGGCGTAAGAAGAAGAGAGCCGCCGCCAGTTCATAACCTGGCCCGACGTTGAGTCAAAGAGGGAAGCCAGAAAGCCCCTCCAAGAGCTGTGGTTCCTGTCCCGCGGAGACCGGCTCAACCAGCGCAAGACCGAGTGTCGCGCTTTCAAAGGGGAACTTGCCTCGTTTGCGGTGCCATGGGTCATTTTGCTGCGGCCTGCCCATCTCGCGCAGAGCAGCCAACTCCCGCTCCCCGCCCAGAGGGGACACCGCATGGACGAGGACGTGCTCGGAGAAGTGCCGCGACGGATCGCAGTGCCGCACAGGGATGGAGAGTGCCCCCAGCCCTCCACGTCGAGGAGCCGGAACACGAGACCTCGCCAGCAAACTCGTCGGGGTCCCGGATTCCAATTAACCCGTCGGGGTCCTGGATTACAATTGCCCCAACAGGGGAAGGTTCTGCATCGTCAGATGAGGACCGCCACTGGGATGCTGCCTTAAAACTAGAGTTTCCCCTGGATCTTTCAAAAAATGGACTAGGTATGCGGTGAGTGGAGTGGCCAGGGAGACCTCTGCAGACGTTTCTGCCTAACCCAAGGCTCCTGTAATGGTGAGTGAAGTGGGGGAAACTGTATATGTGGACGTAGTCTTGCAGCATTATAGAAAGGGACCCCAATTACAAGTCAAAGCCCTCATAGACTTGGGATGTGCCCACTCTTTCATCAATGAAGCCACTTTCAAGGCACTCAAGGTGAAAGCGGTACCTCTACCGAACCCTGTTCAATTCACCCAGATGGATGGTAGTGACTTTAAAGGTGGGCCGGTTCACCGTCGCACATGGGGTGTAGCGATGGGCATAGGCCATCATTGGGAGCAAACTGACTTCACTATAGCCCCTTCACCACGCTGTGGTGTTGGGCATAAATTGGCTGAGGGGACACAGCCCCTCCATTGACTGGGGGGCCGAGACTTTGTCATTTTCCAGCCCTGGTTGCGAACAACATCGGTACGAAGTAGCTATTAACGTATTCCCGTTGACCCCTGCCTTGGTTTTAGACACCCCCGGGCCATCCCAACTACCTGCCGAGTATCAGGATTTTGCGGATGTCTTTAACGTACAAGAGTGTGATGTGCTACCCCCCCCCCACAGGTCTGACTGTGCTATTGAGATGGTGGGGGAGGAAAAACTGCCGAAAAACAAGATTTATCCCATGAGCACTTCTGAAAGAGCAGTGCTCCGTGAATTCTTGGACAAGAATCTGGCTCGAGGTTTTATCCGACCCTCTAATGCTCCATATTCAGCCCCCGCTTTCTTCGTACGCAAAAAAACCGGTGACTTGCGCTTGTGCATTGACTTTTGGAAACTCAATGCGGTCACCCAAACCAATGCCTACCCCATTCCTCTGATCTCCGATCTCTTGGGGCAGTTAAAAGGACGACGCATTTTTACTAAATTGGACCTGGTCAAAGCCTATTATAGAATCAGAGAAGGGGACGAACCCCTCACAGCCTTTTCCAGTTGTTTCGGGATGTTTGAATTTTTGGTGATGCCTTTCAGATTAAAGGGGGCCCCGGGGGTCTTCATGCAACTCATTAACGAGATTCTACATGACTTGTTGTATAAAGGAGTGGTGGTTTACTTAGATGACATCCTTATTTACTCTAAGACCGTGGAAGAGCACGTTGCCCTGGTTAGGGAAGTATTGCAACGTCTTAGAGACAATCAACTCTATGCTAAGGTGTCCAAATGTGAATTCCACCAAAAACAGTTGACCTTTCTGGGTTATATAATTTCGCATCGAGGACTGACGATGGACCCAGAAAAGATACAAGCTGTAACCAGTTGGGAACCACCCTCAACCCGTAAACAGGTTCAACGATTTCCCGGGTTCGCGAATTTCTACAGGGGGTTCCTCCCCAACTTTGCTCAAGTCACTCTGCCCATCACAGACCTCCTTAAGACTAAAGGAAAGGGGAGCGCTGCCGTCCTACCGTCGGCTAAAGTGAATTGGACCCCCCAATGGGCAACGGCTTTTGACAGTCTCAAGTGACTGTTTACCTCCGAACCGGTATTGAAACACCCTCATCCTGAACAAGTGTTTGTCATCCAGGAAGACACTTCTGACATAGCGATGGGGGGTGCATTGCTGCAGCGAGGGGGGATGGCCACCTTCGTCCATGCGCTTACTTCTCAAAGAAGTTCACGCAGTCTCAGCTCAATTGGCCGATCTGGGAAAAAGAGGCAGCCGCGGTCAAGCATGCCCTCACGGAGTGGAGACAATTCTTAGAAGGTTCTAAGGTCCCTTTTGAAGTGTGGAGTGATCACAGGAATCTGGAAGCGTTAACGGGGGCTCGCAAACTGTCTACTAAACAGGTACAATGGGCGGACTTCTTTGCTCAATTCCGCTTTGTATTAAAATATGTGCCAGGAGAGCAAAACTTGCTGGCCAATGCTTTATCCCGACTGCCCCAATACCCTACCAAAATTGAACGCCCCACACTCCCTCTTCAGTCCAGCCCAGAGGAGTTCACTGCCGACCTTGGCGGTGCAAACCCGGTCGCAGACCCGACTCCCATCACAGTCTCCGCGGGGGGGGGGGAGTCCTAAGCCCGACCCCATCGGTCGTACCATCTACGCCTCCTTCACTGGCTCTGGTTCCACCCCCCACACCATCCCAAGATGCCAGTTCCGGAGTGCAGCCGTCCACCCAAAAAAACCCCTCGGCATCGACTTCTCGTCCTACGATGAAGCCTGCTTATGCAGTACCCTCTGCACCAGACATGGAGGGACTGACCAATTCCTTTTTAAAAAATATTTGTATTGATTTTTTCTTAAACATAACAAAAAATAAACAATAATAATGTATATATGAAAAAAATAAAAAACACAAAAATAAAAAAGAAACACGCTAAAAGAAAAATTATAAAAACTAAAATCATAATACGAAAAAACCCAAAACATTAAAATACAAAGTCTCAGAAAGAGCATTTCTATATCCATTATCATTACAATAAAACAATAGCATTTATAAAATATATAGTGCCCCGATAACCACCACCCACCCTTAACTGTGCACCCATAACCCTTAGACTTCCGAAGAGGTGTTTTGACAGTGTTTCAAAATCTATTATCTTCTACTGTTAAAAACACAACAATCTACAATTCATTAACAATACTTGTAAAATCCATTTTCGCCACTTTATCCCAATATGCGGCGGCCTTTGACCATGTTTTTTTAAATTCACTCATATCTTTAGCATGTAAAGAATCTGTAAGTTTAGCCATCTGCATATAAACCCATAGTTTTCCTGTCCATTCTCTGATTGAAGGTTTATTTACTTGCTTCCAGTTTTTAGCAATTACAATTCTGGCTGCCGCGAAACTGTACTGGCATATGACTCTGTCACCTTTATCTAACTTCATTTTTGGAATACCTAATAAACAAAAAGCAGGATCTTTTTTAATTTTTATATTAAGCAACTGATTAGTTTCCTTTAAAATTAATCTCCAGAATTTCCTAATTTTCTTACACCACCAAGCATGCATAAATGTACCTTTTTCAATTCTGCACTTCCAACATAAATCCTTACCACCTTTTTTCATTTTACTCAACAATACTGGAGTAATATACCATCTATAAAACATTTTATATTGGTTTTCTCTTATTTCATTAGTGATGGTAAATTTATATTCCTTCTTCCATAAATTTTCCCATATATCCAAATCTATATTATACCCTAACTCTCTCATCCATTTCACCATCACTGGTTTAATCCTTTCCTGCTCTAAATTCATTTCTATCAATAGTTTATAAACCCTTCCTATCATCCCTTTATTCCCCTGGTTTAATATAATTTCAAATTTAGATTTCCGTTGGTTAAACCCCAACATTTTATCCTTATTAAATATATCCCTCAATTTATATTCCATAAACCAATATTTAATTTTCAGTTCTTCTCTACTTTTCAACATCCAAATCCCATCTTTACATTCCATAATATCTCTATATATATTACCATCCAAATTTAAATGTACCCCTCTCTTCATAAAAGCTTCTATTGGATTAATCCATCCAGGGGTCTTATTTTCCAAAAATCTTTTGTACTTTTTCCATGTTTGTAATAAAGCAGCCCTAATAATATGGGAATTAAATTCTTTATTTACTTTCTCCTTTTAATACCAAAGATATGTGTGCCACCCGAAACCTAAATTAAATCCCTCTAATTCCAGTAATTTCGGATTCTCTAATAGAACCCAGTTTTTTATCCAGGTGAAACAAGCAGCCTGATAATACATTCTTAAATCTGGTAATCCTATCCCTCCTGTTTCTTTCAATTCCACTAGATTATTATATGCTATCCTATGTCTACCCCATAAAAAAATTAATATATCTTTCTTCCATCTTTTAAATATCTGCGCTCCTTTCAGTATTGGAAGGTTTTGAAACAAAATAAGCATCTTAGATAATATCATCATTTTAATTACTGCAATACGTCCCCATAATGATAATGGTATTTTGTCCCATCTTTTTAAATCTTTTACTATCTGTTGCCATTGTTTTGCATAATTATTTTGAAATAGATTAAGATTATTGGATGATATCCATATACCTAAATATTTTATTTTGCTTTCAATCATAAATCCTGTCTTTTTGTTCAATATTTGTTGCTGTGAGAGAGTCATATTTTTAACCAATATCTTAGTTTTGTTTTTACTAATTTTAAAACCTGAAAGCTTTCCATAAACCTCCAAAATTTTATTCCACTTATCAATATGTTCAATAGGATCTGTCAAAAAACATACCAAATCATCTGCATACGCTTTAACTTTATATTGATTTCTCCCAATTCAGATACCAATTACTTCATCAGTTTGTCTAATCTTTTTCAACAACAATTCTAAAACTAAAATAAACAGCAAAGGGGAAAGAGGACAACCTTGCCTCGTTCCCTTTTGGATATCAATCTGTAAGGATAACTTTCCATTAATCAATAAATTAGCTGTTTGTTGGGTATATATATATATATTTATGGCAGTCTTAAAATTCTCCCCAAAATCCATAAATTCTAATATTTTAATCATAAACTGCCAATTCCATTAAGGAATCCCTCCGTTGCAGTTGCCAAGCTGAACTTTCTGCAAACACCCTGCCAACGTCTCTGATTGAATGCGGGGGTTATTGGTTTAAAGACTCTAAGTTGTATGTGCTTAAGGGACTGCGGAGGGAGGTTCTGCATTTGGTCCATGGAGCCAAAACTGCGGATTTCTGAAAACTGCGGATTTCTGAAAACCTTACATCTGTTGAGAAGGCAATTTTTGTGGGCGGGCATGCGGACTGATGCAGATTCATTCATCCATAGTTGCCCAGTGTGTGCTGCTGCCAAAAGACCCCAAGGCAAGCCGCTTGGACTGTTACAGCCTTTGGAAACCCCCACTAGACCATGGGAGGTAATCGCGATGGACTTTATGACCAATCTACCCCTCAGCGAGGGAAAAACTGTTCTCTGGGTAATCACGGACCTGTTCGCGAAACAGGTGCATCTGGTACCTTGCGCAGGTATTCCTTCCGCCCCAAAACTAGCCTGCCTTTTTGTGACGCATGTCTTCCGCCTACATGGATTTCCGCGAAAGGTAATCAGCGACCGAGGAAGTAGTTTTGTGGCTAAGTTCTGGAAAGCTTTCTTAAAGTTTGTTGGGGTAGAACAAGGACTGTCAACCGCCTTCCATCCCCAAACTGACGGCCAAACAGAACGGGTGAATGCTGTGTTAGAATGCTACTTACGTTGTTATGTCAATTACCACCAAGATGATGGTAGAACTGTTGCCTTTTGCTGAGTATGCTTACAATAATGCTGTGCACCAGTCCACTGGATTTAGCCCTTTTCAGGCTGTGTATGGACAGGACTTTGGCCCCATTGGCTCTGTTGACTTATCTGGGGAGGAGGGAGGTGGAGATGTGGCCTGGGTGCATACGATTCAAACAACCTGGCCGTGGTTAATGAAAAATCTGGAACGTGCCAAACACAAGTATAAAGCTCAGGCTGACAAACACCGGTCGCCAGGTAAAGAATACGGGGTGGGAGATGCAGTTTATCTGTCCACCAAGAACCTACGGTCAACCCGCTCGTGTGGCAAACTCAGTGCCAAGTTTGTGGGTCTGTTCCCCATTTCCCGCGTTATCAACAGGTCACTGTGGAACTCTCTCTCCCAAAATCATTAAAAAGAATCCATCCCATGATCCATGTCAGTCTGTTAAAACCGCATGTTCCCCCCTCAGAGTGGCATCCCGAATCACTACCCGAAGTGCCTGTGATGGTGGGGGGGGGAGCATTTTGAGGTTGCCAAAATCTTGGACTCGCGTATCCATCATGGATCCCTCCAATATCTGGTTCGTTGGAAGCACTTCAGTTCTGCTCAAGATGAGTGGGTGCGTTCACGCGATGTTTCCGCCCCCTGTCCGGTCCGTGAATTCCATGCTGCCTACCTGCACAAGCCAGCGCCCGAGTAGTGGTAGGGGGGGCCTTTGGGGGGGCAGAATGTCAGGCCTAGCCTGTACAGGAAATGCCAGGCAAGGTCTGAGTGAAGATGTTTATGCTTACTGCAGGTGCTGGCCAAGGTCAACTGTAGCAACTGCCAACTTGTGTTTTGACTCTGAACTCTGTGTGAATCTTACCTCAAGGGGAGGGGGGTTCTCAAGGCATCCAATGCTTTTGATTTCATATATACCCTGTACCATGCTCTTAGTTCTCATTAGTGCCACCTTGCTTCTAGCTGCTGTAAACCTATGGATCTTCCAATAAATCAACTCTCTTTTGGACTACTTGTCTATGGATGTTGTTTATGGGATTGTCATAGGACAAGTGCTCACGCAAAGTGCAATAGAGATGAAACTTTAGAAACACGGCTTCTCCCCCCAAGCCTTACTGCCCCTGGGATAGCAAAAAGCAAAAGAAATGATAAAACAAAGTCTTTGGGATCACACCCTTCAATCAGATAGGGCTCATATACACAAATATTCATCCATCCTGCAATACACCAGATATTTTCAGCCGGCAGACTCTTTCAGACTCTCTCAACTAGTTCTTCAAGAACTCAAATGTGAAACTGCTGAACTCCTAACAATGATATGTAACATGTCCCTTAGATCAGCCTCTGTACCAGAGGACTGGAGAATGACCAATGTAACACCCATTTATAAAAAAGGTTCCGGGGGGACCCAAGGAAATTACAGGCCAGTTAGCTTAATGTCCATTCCAGGTAAATTGATGGAAAGCATTATTAAAAAAAGAATTGTCAAGCATATAGAAGGGCAAGCTCTGCTGAGCAAAACCCAACATGGCTTCTGTAAAGGTAGGTCCTGTCTCACTAACTTATTAAGAGTTTTTTGAAAGTTTGGACAAGAATGAGCCTGTGGACATTGTGCATTTGGATTTCCAAAAAGCTTTTGACCAAGTCCCCCACCAAAGACTGCTAAGCAAACTTCATAGTCATGGGATAAGAGGGCAAGTCCTCTGATGGATTGAGAGCTGACTGAAAAATAGAAAGCAGAGAGTAGGAATCAATGGTCAGTTCTCCCAATGGCGGGATGTGAGCAGTGGGGTGCCTCAGGGATCTGTGTTGGGATCAATTCTTTTCAACCTGTTCATCAATGACCTGGAGTTGATGGTGAATAGCGAAGTGGCCAAGTTTGCAGATGAGGCCAAATTATTTAGGGTAGTTAAAACAAAATCGGACTGTGAAGAGCTCCAAAAGGATCTCTACAAACTGGAGGAATGGGCATTAAAATGGCAAATGAGATTCAATGTGAGCAAGTGTAAAGTGATGCATATTGGGGCAAAAAATCCCAACTTCACACATACACTGATGGGATCTGTGCTGGAGCGACAGACGTAGAAAGGGATCTTGATGTGGTAGTGGATAGCTCGATGAAGATGTCAACCCAGTGTGCAGCTGCATTAAAAAAGGCAAATTCCACTCTGGCCAAACTTAGACATGGAATAGAGAATAAAACTGCTGCTATCATACTGCCCTTGTACAAATCTATGGTGAGACCACACTTGGAACTGTGTACAGTTCTGGTCACCACACCTAAAAAAGAATATTGCAGAGCTTGAGAAGGTGTAGAAAAGAGCAACCAAAATGATCAGGGGCTAGAGCAACTGCCCTTTGAGGAGCACTTAAAACACTTAAGGCTATTTAGCTTGTAAAGAAGGTGGTTAAGGGGAGACATGATAGAGGTCTATAAAATTATGCATGGTTTGGAGAGAGTAGCCAGGGAGAAGCTTTTCTCCCTCTCTCATATTAGAACGCGAGGTCATCTGCTGAAGCTTGAAGGAGAGAGATTCAAAACTGATAAAAGGTAGTATTTCTTCACACAACGCATAGTTAAATTGTGGAACTTCCTGCCCCAGAATGTGGTGATGGCTGCCAACTTGGAAGGCTTTAAGAGGGGAGTGGACATGTTCATGGAGGAGAGGGATATTCATGGCTACTGCTTAAAATGGATACTAATTATGATGTATGCCTATTCTCTCCAGGATCGGAGGAGCATGGCGAATATATGAGGTGCTGATTCGATGTTTTTGCTATCATGCCAATAAATAAGGTTATGGAAAAATATATATATTAGGTGCTGTGGAACACAGGCAGGATGGTGCTGCTGCAGTCGTCTTGTTTGTGGGCTTCCTAGAGGCACCTGGTTGGCCACTGTGTGAGTAGACTGCTGGACTTAATGGGCCTTGGTCTGATCCAGCATGACCTTTCTTATGTTCATATGTTAAATCCCTTGAAGTTCCTAAATACCAGAGGTCTTTTACCCTTCCATGTTTCAACATTCTACCTTCACCCACCCTGGTTAGCAGATATCACCACATTCCTCTTTCCCAACGACTTTGTCCATGCAGAATGGGGGAAATGGAAACCATAGAACAAGGGCTTGCTGCACAGCCCTTTTTACAACAATATTAGCTCGGAGTATCTGGTCCCCATTCTGTCAACCTTTCCTGAAAGATCTGAAGAATTTTATGTTTCCCTTCTCCTTGCAGACTCTTCTCAGGAGATAACCATCCAAGTAGCCAAACTCTGTCTCCGGATGTGTGGGATACGTAAACAGCTGACTGAAATCAATAATCTTATTCCATAGATGGTGCTACCTTCCCTTTTACAGTTTATTTTTTAAACTTAAATTTATTATTATTAATATAGTTAATCGACTATAAATACTCTTGATCTAATTTTAATTTATTGCCTTTTACTTATATATGTAGCTGATTCTGTATCAAAAGAAAGATTGATTGATTGATAAGAGGGGGGGAAAGAAAATCCAGTATGAGAGACAGTAACATAAAGTCACACAATACCTGAGTGAGGGTGACTGCATCAAGAAAGGGGTTACACTTGGATCTCCTAATGTGACAGTAAATGAAAAAAGCAGTTCGGGGGGAGGGAAACACGTACACCAGACATTTAAGAAAAAGCAAGGTATTTGGCCCCTCTGAGGCATCATCCTTCAAGCATATGACGCAGATTTATCTTTGTAACAGGCCAATTCTAAAGCAATTAACTTGGAAAATAATATGTGTCTCGTAGATATGCTTTTGTTGTGCAAGATAGCACCTGTGGCATAGTAAGCAGAAGACATGAGTAAAACATCTCCTTCTTCAAAGAACAGGTTCTGGCCTCAAGTTCATGCAAAACTGTGCTCTCTTGGAAGCGTTCCCAAGACACAGAAAAGGAAAAACAAGTGGTGATGCAAGGCAAATGTCATATCTGGCACCTTTTCACCTGTGCAGATTAATACTTTGCATTTCTTCATTAACTGTACTTTCTGCATACCATATCTATCAAGATTTATTACATTAACTTCTATAATCACAGCAAGTTACAAATCTCTTCCAAAATGGGAAGACTAACGCTGCTCACTGATTTTAGCAGCAAGCAGGGATTTAGGCAGATGCAAAAGCGTTTCAAGTCTGTATTCAGATCTGCACAAGTCACACCTTCATCTCCTTTCTCTGTCCTGCTGAATCTTCAGAGCTAGAGCTCCTATTAAGCTCTCAGTCCTTCATAAAAAGAAAAGGTGCCAGTACTCCTATACAAGGTTGCACTAATGTCTATCAATTTCCCCTCAGGACATGGGTGGGACCTCTAAAAGGCGCTGGTACTGTAGTGGCACTTTGAGCAAAATCATTGTATTTTGGAAAGTTAGTGGTGAACCACATTTTTTCCCTCTGTGCCCAACATGCCCTATTAGTGAGCCAGACTGGAAGAAGTTACCGTTGCTAAGGAAATTCTCTCCAAAAATGTTTTTTCTTCTTAATGTTCACTTACCTCTTGCTAACGCCCTTTGGGAGTGAGTTATATATATGTTAGACTAGGGATGCCAGCCTGCAGGTGTGACCTGGGGATCCTCCGGAATTACAGCTCATCTCCAGACTACAGGGATCAGTTCCCCGGGAGGAAACTGATGTTTTGGAGGATGGATTGTATGACATTGTACCCCAATGAGGTCCCTCCCCTTCTCAGGCTCCATCCCCAAATCTCCAGGAATTTCCCAACCTCGACCTGGCAACCCTATGATAGACTAATGCTCCTGGTACTGGAATGTCAGGAGTTTCTTGTACCCGACACTTGCTGCCTTGCACCTTTATCAGTTGGCCTTGGAATGTCTATCTCCCCTCCAAGGGCAGGTACAGGAATAACACAAACATGCAGGTGAGAAACTAGAATGGTAAATAAGTCACTGAGAACCGTCCCTTTAAAAAAAAAAAAAAACTTTGGCTCAGGCTGGACCGCAGAGCAGCGCTGAGCTCGTTGGCTAATTCCTAGAGTCCTCCTGCTGTCGTCTTTCGGGGTTCCCAGTGAAGAAGGGGCAGAAGGGTATATTCTTTGTTGTGTTCATATGACTTGTTGATTTCTCATTACTATAGAGACTTCAATAAAATGGTTTTTCCTTCACCATGTGTGTTTATTGCCCCTGAATGCCTCAGTGAGAAAGAACCCTTTTGCCTCTTGGCAATACAGGTACTCTGTACGAGTGACTACTGTCACACACACACACACACACACAAAATCCCTGGGTATCCTAATCTAAAGCCGCGGGGTCTCTTGACATCTTCTTACCCCACGATATTCCATTTCATGTTGACCATGGCAAAGAGCCAATGGAGTGTCAGACTAGGAGCCAGGAGCCCCAAGTTCGAATACCTACTATGCCATGGGAGCTTGTGGGGTGATCTTGGGCAACTCACGTTCTCAGACCCACGTACAGGGTTGTTGTGAGAATAAAAGAAGAAAGGGAAAATGATGTAAACTGTTTTGGTCCCCAATGGGGATAAAGATGGGGTATAAATGAAGTAAATAAATACATCTTGGTTTGATTGGTGGAGGGGGGGGACTGGGCATGGTCCTCCGGTCCCATCTCTCAGCTCAACTCTAGAAGGTGGTGCCTGAGTGCAGCTGCTCAGCCCTAGGAGCCCACACAGGCCAGCAGCTACACAGAAAGAGAGATCATAAGATCAACAATGGTGAGGGTCTCCTACGGCAAAACGCAGGTATCTTCTTTGTTAAGGTTTGATTGTGATGTGAAAGCAGGTGTTCTATAATTCAATGGATGTGACTTTGCCATGCAGCAGTAGGTTGTTTTGTATAGTGATCACCCTGAATGAGTCCATCCATCCTCCTGACAGCCATAATTGGTTGATTGCCCCCATATTTCTTTGGGACTGTGAAATAATGGAGGCAGCATCTGAAGTAAGTTGAGACTGTGAAACTAGCTTTCTGTTAACCTTTTCAGAGGGACCAAACCTATGCAGAAAAAGTTCAGTCTGGGATCACATTGAACTTGGAATGTCTCACACATGTATTGGTGAGGCCCCACTTGGCCGAGATAAGCTGACCATGTTGTCTTGGTAGCCAGAGCAGAAGCTGTTTGTTGAACCCTGGCTCCAATATCATTTTTGAATACTCATGGTCTCAGAGGTGCACCCCTATAATTGGAGATGCTGAATTAACTTCAGTCAGGCTGCTCCGAACTAAGCAGGCTGGAAATTGCAACAAAAGGCATCGATTCCCAAATGCTCTGGCAAGACAAGCAGGCAAAGCCCTATTCATTCAATGGAACTCCCACTAAATGAACTGCTTTAGAGACTGGGCTCCTCCCGTGTATAATGAATTCTGAGCACATACTTTGCGTTAATAAATACTATTAAATGACCAAAAGGAAATAAAAGTTAAGACATAAATTTCAAGTCACCAGTCTACCTAACATGTTAAGTAGTTCCACTGGAATAAATCAAGCTTATATAGATTAAGCTCCACATATGTATTTCCTGAACAGAAGATTAAGCCCTGAAATTATCTTATTTATACTCTACCCTGCATTCACATGGTCAGTGCAAACTGAGAGCAATTATGTCTATGTATGTGTATCAATCTTGTTCTTTTAGTAAACCTCAGACCATCAAAATCTTAACAAGAAGATGCTAACAAATATGGAAAACAAAACAACAGCCCACAGACTGCAAATGCTCAATCTATACTAAAATTCTGAAAAAAGATGTCAAAGACTGCAGCAACTATTGGACCATTGTATTAATTTCTCACACAAGTAAAGTGATGCTCAAAATCTTACAACAAAGATGGTTACCATATATGGAACAAGAAATGCCAGATGTTCAAGCTGGATTTACAAAAATCACAAAATCACACAAGATTGGAAGTGACCACAAGGGCCATCCAGTCCAACCCCCTGCCATGCAGGATCCCATAATCAAAGCACTCCTGACAGATGGCCATCCAACCTCTGCTTAAAGACCTCCAAAGACGGGGAGACGGGGACTCCACCCCCACCCCCCGAGCCAGCACATTCTACCGTCGAACCGCCCTCACCGTCAGAAAGTTCTTCCTAATGTTTAAGTGGAATCGCTTTTCTCTTAGTTTAAATCCATTACTCTGTGTCTTCATCTCTGAAGCAACAGAGAACAAGCTAGTTCCCTCATTAACATGGCATTTCTTCAAATATTTAAACATGGCTATCATGTCACACCTTAACCTTCTCTTCTCCAGACTAGACAAACCCAGCTCCTTAAGTCTCTCTTCATAGGGCATAGATTCCAGACCTTTGACCGTTCTGGTTGCTCTCCTCTGGACACACTCCAGCTTGTCAACATCCTTCTTAAATCGTGGAGCCCAAAACTGGACAGCAACTATTTAGATAAGGAAGAGTCACTAAAGTTCAAATTAATGTTGGTCACTGGTACATTCATAGATTATAGCAAGGCTTTTGACCCTGTGGATCATAAGAATTTATGTTTGGTTTTAAAAGAAATGGGTGTGCCATAACATCTGATTGTTCTGATGCACAACCTGTACTCTGGACAAGAGGCTACAGTTAGGACAGAATATGGAGAATCAGAATGGTTTCCAATTTGCAAAGGTGTCAGACAAAAATGTATTTTATCTCTCTATCTGTTCAGTCTACATGCAGAACATATCATAAGGAAAGCTGGATTAGATTTAGATGAAGGCAGAGTGAAAACTGGTGGAAGGGACATTAACAATTTGAGATATGCAGATGACACCACATTACTGGCAGAAAATAGTGAAGACTTTAAATGACCACTGATAAAGGTTAAAGCAGAATGCACCAAAACAGGATTACAGTTGAATATCAAGACGACAAGAGTAATGACTACTGAGGAATTTAAGGTTGACGATGAAGAAATTGAAATTGTTCAAGATTTTCTACTCCTTGGCTCTATCATCAACCAAAAGGGAGGCTGCAACCAAGGAATCAGAAGGAGATTGAGGCAGGGAAGAGCAGCCATGAAGGAGCTAGAAAAAGATCCTTAGGATTTAAGGATGTGTTGCTGTTGACCTGTAAGGCTTGCCAGCCTCCCTGGGCAGTTTCCATAAAATCACTCGCTCAGACGTTCATTCAGAAGCAGGTAAGTTTATTGGAATGCATCAGGTAGAACTCAGTCCCTACATCACGGTCAAAGCTGCAAGTGCCCTCTCTTTCCAAAGGGCGAGACTATAAACAATTCTACATTGCAGATGTTGGTTACATGTTTTGAGAAAGACGTGATAACAAAGCTAGCTTACTCTACTGCAGAGACATCAAAGTACTCAGAAGCTCGTTAGTGCAATGCTACAGAAGCCAAGGTCAGGGGAAGGAGGGGGAACGAGGAGAGGAGAGCGAGCGTTACATTCCAGTGGAGGCCTACACAGGGGTTACTACAGTTGAAGCCTGAACCAAAGTCCCAGCCAGGTCTGCCCCGCCGCTTGTACGGGCGAAACAGAACCGAACAGAAATACACAGAGCAAACAGAGCAGTTCCTCACATGACCAAGATCAAGACAGTTCATGTGACAGTATTCACCATTACTGTGTATGGGTATGAAAGTTGGACAATGAAGAAAGCTGACAGGAAGAACATTGATTGATTAGAATGTGGTGTTGGGAGGAGAATTTTACAGATATTGTGGACTACCAAAAAGACAAACAAGTGGGTTCTTGATCATATCAAGCTTATCTCTTCCTAGAAGCTAAAATGACTACACTGCAGCTATCATACTTTGGTTACATTATGAGAAGACTAGAGTCACTGGAAAAGACAATAATGCTAGCAAAAGGTGAAAGAAGCAGGAAAAGAGAAAGATCCAACATGAGATGAATTGATTCAATAAAGGAAGCCATGGTCCTCAGTTTGCAAGACCTGAGCAACGGTGTCAACAAGAGGACATTTTGGAGGTCCTTAGTTAATTGGGTCACTAAAAGTCAAAAGTGTCTTGACAGCACTTACCACACACATGATGCAATCAAAGCTCCCAGAACAGCAGGCTTATTTTCAGCAGGATGTCATTTGCTCAGAATAGTTAACTTTTTTTATTGCTGCCAGAGGGCTCAACTTTTTTTCTTCTGTACAATAGCACGTCTTTGTAAACACAAATGAGTTCCTAATTTGTCTTATTTTAGTGCTAATCACTTGGAGAAGGCAGAGCTGTATATTTGTCACAAATAATCCACTATTTTCTAAAAGCTCAAAAATCTAAAACAAATCCCCAAAAACCATCAAAGCCACAGAAGTCCAATTTAAATAACACAGCTCACTGTGCAAGCTTTTGTGTCCTCCAGAACTTTTTATCAGGCTGGATGTTACATGAAAAAAGGGGTGGTGGTGGTGGTGGTGAAGATCTTTTGGGCCATGACCTTTGCCTTCACTCACTCTGCTGCTGTGCTCTCATTATGGTTTTTCTTTTTAAATTTTATTTACGTTACTTTTATTTTCTAGCTTCTGTACCCACTGTGCAGGGCCACATCCATTCAAGAATGTACCCCCCCTTTGGGTGGTTCCAGGTTTGTGTTGGCCCTGGGCAACGGAATGTTATTATACCCCCTTTCCACTTTGGTACAGCCCCTTTCTCCTCTAACACCCCCCTTCAATTTCGCCCCTACCATTTGTCTTTGTCTTTTCTTCTTCAACTATTCCCTTTTCCATTTCAATCTGCTTACTTTGGTAAAGAGAAATCATATCAAATTGTGCTTTCTTCGTTAATTTTATTACTTTGCATAAAATCAGAGAGAAGATAGTATTCCTTCCATGATTCATTTGGTATGCTATTCAATATGACTGTCTCATTTGTGTGAAAGCGATAAAAAATATTGTTCTGGAGGAACCTCAGTCTCAAGGTTCGTGGAAAAGTTTCTCCACTCTCATCACTGAAAATGAGGAGGCCAATCCGAGTCCATCCAAAATGCTTAAGCAACTGAACAATCCCAACATACTGAAGATGTTCATTTGGAACTATCAGGTAGAAAGAAGGGAATGTAACAATATCACTCTACGCTGAATCAAAAGAGTCATAAAAATTATTTTTTATACTGAGAAATGCATCATGGGCAGAACAATCCTAACCGGGGGGGGGGGGGGTACCAGCTTAGAAGCTAGCGTGACCCCAGCGGCAACTAAAGTGCACCAACTAAATTGCCACTAACACCAGTGTGTGGCTATTTACGCCACCTCTGGGGAGCAGTGCAGCAGTGTGAGGTGCGGGCACCGGCGCAGCCTTGCCAGCAGTGTTTTCCCAATGCAAGGGCTCACGCCAGCATCAAAGGGAGTGTTCCCAGGAGGCAGAGCTGCCTTTAATCAGTTCCCAAAGCCCTGCTGGCCCGGGACCGTCCCCTTTAGCCGGCGCTGAGTTATATCTGCAAAAAGGTAGGCGTAGCCCTGTGAAACTCTATGGAGGAGTTTCATGGAGTTTTGTTAGAAATACCTTTCTAACAAATTTAGAAAGGAAAGAAATCACTTTTCTAACAGAATTTCTGGTGGGTGACCTGGGAACCTCTTTAGCACGGCCCTGCAGTGAGCCCAGAAAGAAGTGTTCTGGTCCCAGACAAGGGAGTGGGAAAGAATGGAGCTGGCAGAGAGGTGATCACAGATGGCACAGTCTCCTTACCCACCCCCAAAACAGAAGCAGAGGCCCCATCGATATCTTCCTGCCTTGAGATTGGCAGCCAAGGCATGGGCAGTGTTGACAACAGATCTGCCAACAAGATGAGGTTTGCTAAAGGAGGGAGGAGCAGAGTAATGGGTAATCTAATATGATTCTATTTAAGCTCGGGAGGTTTTGCCTTGGATTTGCCGCTCTGGAGATGCATACAGGATCGGGTGATCCATTCATCCCAATAGGGAATAGGAGAAAGCCCATATCTCGGGACCCCCTGACCCAATGTTTACAAAACTTGGGGAGTCTCTTAAGAAGGCTCATCTGAACCTATGCTGAATGTTTGGGGGCTGCACCCCCAAAAATGCACCCCCTGCAGCCACAGAAAGAGAAAAGGGGGGAGCCCATATTTCTGCCCCCACTGAACCCATCTTTACAAAACATGGGGAGACTCTTAAGAAGGCTCGTCTGAAGCTATGCTGAAAGTTTGGGGGCTGCACCCCCACAAAAGCGCCCCCTGCAGCCACGGAAATGGAAAAGGGGGAGGGAAAAGGGGTGGAGCCCATATCTCGGGACCCCCTGACCCAATGTTTACAAAACTTGGGGGATCTCTTAAGAAGGCTCATCTGAAGCTATGCTGAAAGTGTGGGGGCTGCACCCCCAAAAAAGCGCCCCCTGCAGCCACGGAAATGGAAATGGAGGAGGGAAAAGGGGTGGAGCCCATATCTCAGGACCCCCTGACCTAATGTTTACAAAACTTGGGGGGTCCCTTAAGAAGGCTCATCTGAAGCTCCGCTGAAGGTTTGGGGTCTCTACCCCCAAAAATGCGCCCCCTGCAGCCACAGAAATGAGCGAATGTGCACACGCACCCCCCACGAGGATTTCTCTCTTTCTCTCCCCGGCCGGGCAGCAGCTCATTCCTCCAGTACTCAATCCTGACTGATTGGCCAGAAGAAGACCCAGCTTGGCCACCGAATGGCCGGGGGAGAATGCTGCTTACTGACGGTTATGCTGCTGCGCCCCGAATTTGCCGAATTTATTCGTGAACTCCCGAACTCGCTGAATTCGGCTCCCCTGTTTTCCGCCATTTTTTAGTTCGGTTCGTCCAGAAATAAAAACCGCCGAATCAGGGGAAATTTGGCTGTTTTTTGGTTCGGGCCGAACCGAATCGACAGCATAGGCCCCTCTTGGTGAGTGGCTGTCACTCTGCCTTTGGGCTGGGCCTCACTGGGGCCACCATAATGTACCCTTGGTCTGATCAAGCAGGGCTCTTCTTATATTCTCAACAGTCAGAAGGATGGGGGAGTGAGTTGCACAATCTGTTCAGTCCTTTATATCTGGTGTATACCATGTTCCACCCTCTTGCCTCCAAAGCTGTACTAAGTCTGTGGTCATCTGATTAATGATAAGCTTCCTTGATTCCCACAGAGTATGCTTCCCATGATTTAAAAAATTACAGATTCTGCTCCAGATCATTTGCATTTTCAAGGCTTTTAATGCATTACAAGAAGCACTTGCTGTATCTTTCCAAAAGAGAATCCTATAGAATGCAGGATGTGGTTTTCGCCTTGTGCTGCACACGATACAATGCAACCTAACTGCACTTCCTGGAAAGCAGGACAAGGAGATGTGGCTACTGAATAATAGTTTACAAGGAGGACTGTTTCTCCATGACTAAAACAAGTTTGGCATTTCTACTTCAAACATCAAGAAATGACAAGAAAAGTGAGGCACACAGACATGCAACTAATTACAAAATTACTCAGATAAAAAGTACTCAGATACTTGTCTAACTTGGCCCAAACTTGTAAAAAAAAATCACATTGGCAAAAGATGTCAATTGTGCAATTTCAAGCAGATGAGTTCAGGTTATGGAGTGAGACATCAAGAGCAGGTTTATAAGAGTGCACTGGCTATGAAGGAGAATGATGGCTCAGCTCCATAAAATAGATCACATCTCCGCCTACAGAAGAAAAGATTCAACATCTCCGGAACTGCATAAATGAAAGAAGCATGTAGAGGAGGCAATGCTAACCGTGACACAGTTTTGCCCAAGAACACTGGAGTAAGGACAGAAAGTTTCTTGCATACTAAGACCTTGCAGGAGTCCCTTGAACCTTTTAACCCTTTACTCTAGAAAACAGGAGTCCTTAGGTGTATTAGCAGTATGAATTATTAAAATAGTAATATTTTAATAATTAATATGCATGAAACTGTGAATTAAGAATGATGATAAAGCAGGACTCTTTATGCCACTTCTATGGTAGTGGAAAGTGCCATCAAATCACAGCTGACATGGGCTTTCAAGGCAAGAAACGTTCGGAGGTGGTTTCCCATTGTCTGCCTCCGTCTGGGCTTAGAGTTCTGAGAGAACTGTGACTAGCCCAAAGTTACGCAGCAGGCTTCTCATGGAGGAGAGGGGAATCAAACCTGCTTCTCCAGATTAGAGTCCATCCCTCTTAGCCACTACACCATGCTGGCTCTTGATGGCACATTTACCTGAGAATAAGCCTCGAGGACACATTTACTTGAGAATAAGCTCTCCTGGAAACAGTATAAATGTAAAGCTCTGTAATTCAAGACTTGAAAAAAAACCTAGCTGATTAACAACACAGTACTGCCCTGACCTGGATGGCCCAGGCTAGCCTGATCTCATCAGATTTCAGAAGCTAAGCAGGGTCAGCCCTGGTTAGTATTTGGATGGGGGACTACCACGGGATACCAGGGTTGCTGTGCAGAGGAAAGCACTGGCAAACCACCTCTGTTAGTCTCTTGCCATGAAAACCCCAAAAGGGGTCGGCATAAGTCGGCTGCGACTTGACGGCACTTTACACACACACACTGTGCTGAGTTACTTCAGTCTAAGCCCATTGAAATGAATGGAGTAAATTTGAATAGGAGTGCCTGTAACAGTTCAACACATTTTTAAATCACCAAATCTTGATATGGGTTCTTGTATCCTATGAAGGAGGATTGAGAATTTGCAGCTTAACCAAGTGTGCAGCTCTAGTCACCTTTCAAAGAAGAACAGAGTTTGAAAGCAGATGAGTTGTTTTTCTCTACCTTTTCTCTATCTTTAAGGAGTCTCAAACCAGCTTACAATATCTTTCCCTTCCTCTTCCCACAACCGACACCTTGTGAGGTAGGTGAGGCTGAGAGAGTTCTGAGAGAGCTGTGACTAGCCCAAGGTAACCCAGCAGGCTTCGTGTGGAGGAACGGGAAACAAGCCCACACTTAACAGACTCATGTCCCTGGATTTGCAGGCTGCTTGTGTGCCTGGCAAGTCAGAGAAGGTCTTCAGGTTCACTAGAAACTGCTGGGTCTTTCTTTCCAGCAGTGTAAAACTGGATCTAGAAGGATGAAACATTCAGGTAGCCTTGCATTCCCCTAATAAGTATTTCAGTGGGAATCCAAACAGTTCTGACATACATCATCATTTTAGCCTATGTTTAAATCAAACATCCAAAGATTTGCTGGCTGGAATCATGGAGTTGGTTTTTACTATACCACACTGCTCTCTGTTGCTTTTTAAAAATCAAAGCCATGTGGTAAAAGCTCAATGATCTAAATTGTAGTATTACAGATGTGTGTTAGTCTGTTTTGTTCAGCTGTTGCTTAACACAGACCATGCTGACTTTTCAGATGTATCCCACTAAGATAAACAAACATGCGCCATGAATTCCAGTACAAACTATTCCCAAGTGGTCTTGAAGGATGAGTTTAAACAGCTTATTTATGTAAAATATTTCTGTGCTGCCTTTCTACCCAAATAGAGCCCCCAAGGTGGTGAACATCAAACATTAAAAGATGTCAAACAAGATGTCATAGTTCCACTGTACACTACATTGGTCAGGCCACACCTGGAGTATTGTTTGCAGTTCTGGAGGCCTCACTTCAGAAAGGATGTGGACAGGATGCCTGGAGACCAAGCCCTACGAGGAAAGGCTGAGGGAGTTGGGAATGTTTAGACTGGAGAAGAGGAGGTTGAGGGGGGACATGATCGCTCTCTTTAAGTATTTGAAGGGCTGTCACTTAGAGGAGAGCAGAGAGCTATTCCCATTGGCAGCAGAGGAAAGGACTCGCAATAATGGGTTTAAATAGCGGGCGGAAAGGTACCGGCTGGATTTTAGAGAAAAATGTTTTACAGTAAGAAATGTTGGACAGTGAAATCAGCTACCTAGGGAGGCGGTGAGCTCCCCCTCACTGGCAGTCTTTAAACAGAGGCTGGACAAGCACTTGTCAGGGATGCTCTAGGCTGATCCTGCATTAAGCAGGGGATTGGACTAGATGGCCTGAATGGCCCCTTCCAACTCTATGATTCTATGATTCTAAGGCTGGTGGAAGTGCTAGCTGAGTTTATTTGTAGTCTGTCTTTCTCACTGGCACTCAAGGTGAATTACCCAGAATAGGTCAATAAATCAAAAGGATGGGACATCCAACAGACAATGCAGTAGTATTTGACTTGTAGAAATCTTGGACCAACCAGAGATTAGAAGCAATGGAAAAGCAAAGCACAAACAGTAACATGACCCATTAAACTATGCAAAAATTACTCAGTAGGAACCTACTTAAAGCACAGATAGTACAAACTTTACACCAGGGGTGGGGAACCTTTTTCCTGCCAAGGGCCATTTGTATACTTATAACATTATTCGAGGGCCATATCAGGCATAGATCTCCTGTGTGTGGGGGGGGGAGGCTAGGGTTGCCAGGTCTCCAGCCACCACCTGGAGGTTGGCAACCCTAGCAGAGGCTGTGCAGAGAAGGAAGGGGAGGGACAAGGGGAAAGGAAGGAACGAAAGAGAGGGAGAGAAAGAGAGGGGTTCCCAGCTTCTCCCCCTCACACACATGTGCAAACCTCCCCAGCTTCTCCCCCCCACACACACACACTCACTCACTCATGCAAGCACAATGGGGAGAAACCTCCGTAGCTTCTCCCCTGCCCCTCCTAGCAAGCAAGCACCTGGCTGAACTAGCAACCAGGAGCGACTGGGAAGTCGCCTCCACAGCTTCTCCCCCACCCCACCCCAGCAAGCAAGGAAGCAAGCAAGCATCTGGCTGCACGAGCAGCCGGGTACAACTGGGAAGTCGCCTCCGCGCCCCCCCCCTGCCCCCAGCAAACAAGGAAGCAAGCAGGGAAGGAAGCAAGCAAGCACCCAGCTGCATAAGCAGCTGGGCACAATTGGGAAGACGCCTCCATGGCTTTTCCCCTGCCCCCCCAAACAACCACCCGGCTGCACGAGCAGCTGGGCGCGCTTGGGAAATCGCCTCCCCGGCTTCTCCCCACACACACACACTCATGCAAGCACAATGGGGAGAAACCTCCGTAGCTTCTCCCCTGCCTCTAGCAAGCAAGCACCAGGCTGCAAGCAAGCAAGCACCATGCAAGCACAATGAGGAGAAACCTCCGTAGCTTCTCCCCTGCCCCAAGCAAGCAAACAAGCAAGCACCAGGCTGCACTAGCAACCGGGGGTGATTGGGAAGTCACCTCTGCAGCTTCTCTCCCACCCCCAGCAAGCAAGGAAGCAAACAGGGAAGGAAGCAAGCAAGCACACAGCTGCACGAGCAGCCGGGCGCAATTGGGAAGTTGCCTCCGCAGCTTCTCTCTCCCTCCCCCCCCCCCAGCAAACAAGGAAGCAAGCAAGCACCCAGCTGCACGAGCAGCTGGGCACAATTGGGAAGACGCCTCCGCGGCTTTTCCCCTGCCCCACAAACAAGCACCCGGCTGCACGAGCAGCTGGGCGCGCTTGGGATATCGCCTCCCCGGCTTCTCCCCATACACACACACTCATGCAAGCACAATGGGGAGAAACCTCCGTAGCTTTTCCCCTGCCCCTAGCAAGCAAGCAAGCAAGCACCAGGCTGCACTAGCAACCAGGCACGATTGGGAAGTCACCTCCGCAGCTTCTCCCCCACCCCACCCCAGCAAGCAAGGAAGCAAGTAAGGAAGGAAGCACCCAGCTGCACTAGCAACAGGGCATGATTGGGAAGTCGCCCCTGCAGCTTCTCTCCCACCCCCAGCAAGCAAGGAAGCAAACAGGGAAGGTAGCAAGTAAGCACCCAACTGCACGAGCAGCCGGGCGCAATTGGGAAGACGCCTCCGTGGCTTTTCCCCTGCCCCCCCCCCAAACAAGCACCCGGCTGCACGAGCAGTTGGGTGCGATTGGGAAGTCGCCTCCACGGCTTCTCCCCCCCCCCTCCAAGCAAACAAAGAAGCATATATATTGCCTCAGGGCGGTTGGGCATGGCCGAAGCCAAGCAAACAAAGTTGGGCTGCCGAGAGAGCCGACCAGGCACATGTGTTCTCTCTCGCAAAAAACAGGAAGCAGGGAGACTTGGGGGAAACGCCCCCACAATCACACAATCAACCTTCCCTTTTGTACGCATGCGGTCCCGCCTTCCAGTGAAGCTGAGAGGAGGGCCTGGCTAGTGATAGCGAGCTCCGTGGAGCTCCAGGCCTTGGCAGGTGGGCCGTGAAGCTCCTGGCCTTGGCAGGCGGGCCGGGGGCCGGACAAAATGATCTCGTGAGCCGCATCCGGCCCGTAGGCCGGACGTTCCCCACCCCTGCTTTACACAGTGGTATAGTATACAGTCCTTAACCCTTTAACCCAAGTTTCTTCCAGAGTCATTTTGTTACAGTATAGCCCTATTTCCTGTGCAAAAAGCTCTCTTGAATCATTCAGTTTTGTATTGTTTATGGAAAGTCAACAGGGTGGGAACCTTCCTGACCTCAACAGGCAGGCCATTCCGTAAAGCAGAATTGAGGAAATGGACTGTGCTCTGTAGAAATGACTACCATTGCTGAAAACAACACCTCTGAGCAAAGAAAATCCTAATTTTGTCAGGAAATAATGAGACTTAAACTGATCTCCAAGTTCATATAACTAGCATGGTACACATTAGGAATGGAAGATTTTGAGTTAGGGTATGCATTTATGCAGAGCAAGATGACAGAATATGGGATTGTAGCACTTCAGGCTACAGTGTGTCTGCGGGGGTGAATTTCTCCCTCCTTCCAGGTTAAAATGTCCCCGACATGTATTAAAGTAACTAGTTAGTGTGAAAGGCAAGTGCAGCTTTCTCCACGATATTCTAGTTTACAGCATGCATAGAGCTTTGTATATAGGTGAGTTCTTAAAAAAAAAAAAATCCTCTTCCTGCAGTACAAAGAGGGCGAAATCCAACTTCCTGCAGTCCAGAATTTCAGACCCCCACCCTCCTTCTGGGTAATGCAAAGATCACTTAAAACAACAAATACTGGAAAAGACATTTCCATACCATCACCACTGTGTGAAAATGCCTGTAACATCTTCTCACATGCCACAAAGAAAATACATATTAAATGTGTGAAGAAGATACAAACTCACCCTCTGATCCTTCACTATTTTTACTCCTTTTGTTTCGGCGGACACGATGGCTTTCTTCTTCCAGGTGAGGCCTTTCTTCAGAGAAGAAGTTTAGCAATCCCACCTGAAAAATGAATGCAGAATCCTGAAATCTACTGAACAGAGAAGTGGCACCCAAATCAAGCCACAACAAATCTACAGCAAAGAAATTAAAGTATCAACAGACACATTTTCATCACTCAGGCTTCACTTAGTCGGGGAAGAGATGGACCCCACATGCAGCCCATCTTGATGTGTAACATCTGGAAAGTTCTACTGCTTGGGAACCTCATTATCATTAATGGAAATGGGTGCATTAAATGCCTTTAAAACACTACAATCTCCTTTCCACAGGGTCTCACAACACTGCTAAGGCTACCGGATGGAACAAAGGCAGGTAATGGTGGAACCAAATGCAGTAGCCAAGAACCTGGGCTTCAAGGGGTCAAAGTATCAGCTCCTGAAACCACAATTGTTTCCTTGCTTGCTTTAGAGTGGTCAGCACAGGATGCAAAGGCAACGGGCACATTTTGTACAATTGTCATTACATTCACTGTACCATTAGAAACCCACACACTGACAGCCTGCGAGGAAGAGGGTGGCAAGCACTTGGAAAGGACCCAACCCCTCCACTTCCCGAGAACATGGTGATACAGTACAGGCTGATGACTAGTTTCCTACTTACCTAGCTTTGAACCTAAGCAAAACCCAGCTGCCCAACACTGGCGACCAATTAAGAGTGGGTGGCTAAACAAGCAGAAAATTGCCTATTTATTTTCAGACCAGAGTGGGACAGTGTGGAGTATTGCATATTTTACACACACACACCTATTGTATGGGAGAGTGGGCATTCCAGACATCTTTCCACACACTATATTGAAACCACGATGGACTTCAGTGAGTCAATTTCCTTTCTACCCCCTATAACAGACATTCAAGTACCCTCAACATTCCCTGCTTCCTAGGAAAACACTCAATCCTCATCAGGCTTTTTTCTTTATTTCTTAAATTTACAAAATTGTGGCTTTTTTTAATTCCTGGAGAGCTTCCAAAGTGTGGTTAACTGTGTTCCCTGGTCTGGCCCAGTTTGCTTAAATTACTGATAGGCACTTGGTCACGAAGTTTGCTATTAGGGGAAAGTAGTTTAGGGGTGGTGGGGATAGTGGAGGGAAGTACCAGATGGATCAGCAAAGCAACTTGCTACAACTTTATACCATCTAGGCTCAACTTTGACATCAACAGACTGAAGTTTTGCCTCCTCATTTAGGAAGAATGATTTCAAATTAAGAATGTAGAAATGGACTTTTGCATTTATTTTCAAAACTAAAAAGCTAGGAGCACTCAGAATGGAAACTATATGGCACTTAAACAGATCAAAATGCACCATGATTCTTTGGCACATAAGTAATACAATTTACTGTAAGATGGGCTGTAAACTCATTACACAGGTGTTGAAGCCAGTATAAGATTTCAAACAGGCTGGGATACTTCAACCCAGAGGAATGTGTGATCCCCTTAGGGAGGGCATTCAACTAACTTAAGGTTGTCTTAATTTTCCTTGGGAATTGAGGCAGGTGGGGACTACAAAGTAAAACCTGCTTTCCTACAAGAGACCTAGTATTTGGTTTAAGGAGCTAAAACGCCACATGTTTTAAGGCACAATGGTCCACAACACGGCTTTCCAAACAGACTGGCAGCAGCGTTTTTGCAATGGGGTCCAGGATATTCTGGTTCCTCAAAATGGCAACAGAATTTTATGCAGTGGGGCTTACTCCCAGGAAAATGTTTTTAGGACTGCAACACCAACCCTTGCCATCCATGGGCTCAGAGGACAGGTCCTCCAACGTCTCCAGTGCTTGGAGGCAACATCAGGGAAGGCCTTGGCCTCTATGCCTAATTTGTTGGTCCTCTTGGATAACTATTTAGCCACAATGTGAAACAGGATGCTGCACTGGATGGACCACTGGTCTGATCCACCAGTGCTTTCCTTTTTGTCCTTACAAAACTCCATCAATAAGCACCAGAATTTGGTCCCTTCCTTATTTTCACACACACACACACACACCCTAGATTTGAGGCAGATGAAAGATGAGACAATTCTGAAAAAGAAAATTTTCTAATCTAGAAGCAAGACACACTACACTGGAGAGTGCCAAAAGCACTGAGGCCCTAAAGAATCCCCAGTCTGCTTTGCTTCAATTTGAAACACATCTGAAAACATGTAAAATCCTCCAAATTAAAAGTATACACATATGGCACACATCACTTTCCCTTCTCTTTGTTGATATTAATTATATTCAAACAAAGGGTTAGGTAGAAGCAGGAAGTCTGAGAAATCAACAATGGAAAAAGCAAACAATTTCAAAGTATATGGACTCTTTGCCTTCCTTCAAGAGTAGAACATTTGTAAAAGATAATGTACAACAACCTTCCAAATTCTTAATCTGTTTTTCTCCTTCAGAAATTAAAATTAATAAAGATCTGCTTCCATGCTATTTCCACTGAAACTGAGAAACAGCGTGCTGCTGCTGTAATCAGGGTTTGACTACAATCAAGGAGACCTGGATTCAAATCCCCGCCTTGGGCCAGTCACTCTTTGAACTTTACTTTCTTCACAGGGTTGTTGTGAGAATTCAATTGGGGCTGATGCTGTTCTAAATGCTTTGGCAAAAGGATAGGGAAAAGTCAAATAAATAAATTAACTATTAACATCACTTGACAGATACGTTCTGTAAACTGAAACTGATTACTAGTTACTAGAATAAAACATGAAGTGACTGAGAACTTAAAAAAAACACTAGGTAATAAGCAGGAGGACAATACATCTTCTGAAAGCCTTGGAACCTTCCTGGGAGGCACCGTAGACATCGCCCTCTGTTCCCGTTCCCCGCCCATTCCACTGGGACCAAGGCGCATATGCTCCCCAAGCATGCCACCATTAACTTGCTTCCTAAGTGTCCGAGAGAAACAAACCTTAACCCAAAATGCACAGCAATTATCTCGGATGGCACTTTCTGACAAACACCGTTGGATACTTGATTACCAAATAGATAATCTCCCCAGTTATTCATGAACAAGGTCTGGTCTGGAAGCACCTGATACTGCCACTTTGGTGAAACTAACCAGATCTGACTGGAAGACATCCTTGGAATCTCTAACCCCCACACCACTCTTAGCTCCACAATAGAGGAAAGGAAGGACAGAGGTGCAATAAAGGGGAAGGATGGGGACAAATCTAACATCAAGCCTGCTGAGAGAGACCAAGAAGGAAGGCAGGACAGAATCACACAGCTCACAGTCTTAGAGGAGTGAGCCTCAGCTGCAACTACATTAACTTCAGCTGAGCTTTTAGGGCTAGTAGTACAGAGCTAACCCAAGTCAGTTTTAAGTATTGCTTGCTGGAAATGCAGTCATCAATGAAATGTGACCAGGTGCAGAGGGATAATACCCACTTCAGAATTTTAAGGCCCTATACAGCAGCCTTCATTATTGGGGACATTCCTTTTACCTACCAGGCCTGTCCATTATCAATTTTTTGAACCCCCTTTTGAAACTATATAACCCCATTAAGTCATCACTATACATGGTGGCAGCAAATTCAACGTATTAAGCTCTGTATGAAGATTTGACTATTCTGAATCTACAGGAAGTGAATTTCACAGAGAGACCAAGTTCTGAGAGGAAGGAAGAGGTCTCTGTCTACTTTGCTCCATACAACTATTTCAGTAAACCAAGTTCTTGATTTGCAAGGGCCAATCATATTAATGGCCATATCATGCTTACGTTGTTAATATGTTCCTTGGGCCATTAATAAGGAAAGGGTACACTTCAAATATAACACCACTATATCTAATTCTCAACATGGATCCATCTGTGGATTCTTAAATCCGGAGACTGGAGTGAAGCACAGACAAAACAAATCTTTCCACAAACCTTAGAAAAGACCCTGGCTTGCAGAAAAATCTGAGGTCTTAAAAAATATGCAGGAGGAGGGTTAAACCTTGAAGAAACGAATTACCCAGTTTGTCATGGAAGCTTGCTGGGTGTCTCTGGGCCAGTCACTCGCTTTCAGACTGATCTACCTCACAGGGTTGTTGTGAGGATAAAATGGAGATGAGAATTATGTAAGCTGCTTTGAGTATCCACTGAAAACAGAAATGGGATATAAATGGCAATATAATAAACAAAGCTTAAGACTTGTTGGGCATATAAAAGTCTGTGGGGAAGTAGAGATGGAAGTAGAGAAAGGGGAGAAGATATAGGGGCCACCAGGAGGAGAAGCCACCTAGAACCAATCCACCGTGAACCAAGGGGAAAGGTGGGATACAAATGTTTTAATTAATAAATTAAACGAAATAGCAAGGGGAACAAGATACAGGGGGAAATGAAATGACACCCCCTTGCAATATATTTCTAAACTGGACCATAGGTGTCATAGAACTGCACCACAAATATGCCTGGCAAAGCTGCAAAATTAAGCTAGGGAAAAACCAGAAGGATTTATCTGCAAACCTGAAGGAGGAAGCCCCAGTTGCTGAAAAATCTGAAATCTAAAAATAAAATAAAATAAAATAAAATAAAAGGAGGGCATTAAGACTCCCCAAAGTAACAGAAACACCACCTGTAGTTTTATGAAAAGAATGCTCACTGAACTCTCAGTGACTGTTTGAGGTTGCTAAACAACCACAACAGTATTGCCGAGCTTTGGTTTCTATAAAGCAAAGCCAGCGGGGGTAGGGGGTAGGAATGTACTGAGAGGCCAAAACAGCCCCCTCCCCTCCACTGTCATGTCCCCTAATGGAGAACTTGCTGGGGACAGGCCCTACCAGAAACTCACTACACACACAACTAGGCGTGGAGTGGCAGCAGGCAATGGGGTTTGCTGGCAGGAGCCTAGCTGGAGAACACCACAAAAACGGGGCCAGCCCAGCACCGGAGGCCACTCTTGGAAGCAGGCTGGCCCTGCCCTGGCGGCCACTGTGCAACTCAGGCAGCCTTTCCTCAGGGAGACACTGCCAGGGGGAGGGAAGGCGGGAAAGCGGGAGACAGGTGGGATGGATAAAAGTAGGTTGTCTGGTGGATGTGAAGGTGAAAGGGAAGCAGGGAAAGGAGAGAGACCATGAGAGCTGCCAGGGAAGGGAAAGAGGAAACAGTGCGGGAGAGGATACAGGGGAAAACAGATGCTCCCCCACAGGTCTTTAGGGATTCCCCACTTGTTACAATATACTTTGCATTCCACCCCCTTGCTGAAAAGTGATATTGATTTTGAACTTCAAACAGAATTTCAAGCTGAAGGAATATGCCGCTATTGGCTGTGGTGACGGCTCCATCGTTCACCCTCCGCCCAGACTATCAGCCAATTTGCTGGTCTCCCTGGAGTTGTGTAGGAATAACGGAATGAATGGGCTATCTGGGTATATCCATGAGTATATCCAAACAAGACAACAGGAGTGGGTCCCTCCACTGACATCTACAGGCTGGTAAATGGACCATACAACAAACCAAAAGAACTTACGTGACTTCTAGTATTGAGGTGACCTGGGCAAGGTACATTCTTATCAACCCTAACCTCATTGTACATTTCTAAGAACATAAAATATATCATTTATAACATTACAAGTGCCAGGACTCATGGGGGAAATCTCATTTTCACGCGACTTCTTGCTCTCCAGGACTGCCTCTCTCCATACCCATCCCAACTTCCCCCCCCCCTCTTCTTCAGGTATCCCTCACCTGGCAGCCTACTGGTGGAGGCATAAGGTGTTTCTAGGTTTTGTTTTTAATTTGTTTTTACAACTCTTTTAATGGAGTTATCAAATTGTCTTTACATTTTTGTGACATGCCTAGGGTCCTGCTGTACTCGGGGAAAAGGTGGGCACGTAAATATTTTAAGTAATTTTTTCACATTGTTCTGGCTCAATATGCAGTCCTTCCTCAACCTCAAAGAGTGGGGCAGAAGAATTGTCATCCTCCTCTTTCCGCAGGTTCCTGGTCCAGACCATAGTGGTTATTTTGCGTACGTATTTTATTTATTTACTATATTTATAGTTTATCTTTCTCAAAGAGGATTACACAGTGTAACAACCAATCACAGGACATCTAATAAGCAATGTACTGGGACTAGACATATTAGACATAATGCAGAAAAATGGAATTACATACATAGAAAATAGTGCAGTGACAACAGGGTGATACGTGCGTCAAACAGAGAATACGCCATATACAGAGCGGTCTGGTCCACAGTCCCTTTCCCTTTATAAAGGTCCTTCCTGACTTATTCTATTATGGTATTGCCCTGTCACAGAAAGTCCCTCCAGAATAACTCAATTTTACTTAGTTTGTGGAATGACAAATGTGTGAGAACCTTTAAGAGCTCCTCAGGTGGGCCATTCAACAAGGTGGGGGCCACAACAAACACGGGTACAGGTGGCTTTTCATCTGGCATATTTTCAGATGAGCAGAGCTGTTGTGGTATAACATAGGAAGAGAGGTAGTCTTGCAGATATGATGAGAGTCCAAGGCCATGTAGGGCTTTTTATGAGAAAGCCAGTTCACCTGAACTGAATTCGATAACTGATGGGCAGCCAAATTCAGTGACTACAGAATGGGAGTAATAGGGTGCTCCACTTAGCTCCTGATAATACCCAAGCTGTGGCATTCTATTTCAACTGGAGTCTTGTGGACCTCAAGGGCAGACACACGTAGAGTTCATTACAACAGTCTAGTTTCAATGCATCCAGGTGGCTTGATATAGTTGTAAGAAAATATTTTTTGCAGCTGGATTAACTCACTTCTTTAGCAGCAAGGTTGAGTCCAATATAACCCCTAGGCTCTTAACAAACTCAGCAAGGATGAGCTGAACTTCATCAAGAGAGAAGTATAATGTCCTTCAAGGCCTCAGCTTTCTCAACCAGAATTACTTCTGTTTCATCAGGATTTAGTTTCAATCCGTTCTCTCTTAGCCATTTAACAACAGGAATCAGGCAGTGGCTAAAGACCTGTACTGCATCAACAGGAGAGGAGGAGGAGGAGGAGGAGGAGGAGGAGAGCTGGGTTTTATATGCTGACTTTCTCTACCACTTAGGGCAGTGGTAGCAAACTCATTAGTCAACAGAGCCAGGAGAACTGGCCCGGGCGGACCACGCCCAGCCGAAGGGGCACCGCAGCAGCCGCAACTTTCCTCGGCCCCCAGGCTGGCCAGCCAGCCGGGTCCCCGGGGAGAGGCCAAACAGCCCGCCCATCAGCTGGCCGGTGGAGGGGGAGCGCACTGGGAGAGGGAGGCGCCAGAGCGGCAGGCGGTTCAGCGCGGCTCCAGCCCCAGCAATCATGGGGAAACAGTTGGCGGACGAGGGAGAGAGCAGGCGAGGAGAGGGGCATTGGCCAGGACAGGCGGGGCCCCGACAGGAGAAGCTCCTCTGGAAGGTGCAGCCATACCTGAGAGCATGCGACACCCCCCATGCAGAGTTTTGAGAATCTGGATGGGGGAAATGTGCATCTAAGTGGCAAATCCAAGGCAAAACCTCCCATTCATAAATGGCCAATAACCCCCCATGCAGAGTTTTGAATCAAACATTGCTTTCCCACCTGGGCCCCGACTTCCTCCTCCTCGCTGCCGCCTGGGCTCCTTCCTTCCTTCCCTCCCCGGCTGGGAAACAGTCATCAGGGCCAGATGAATTGCATCCAATGGTACTTAAAGAACCTGCAGATGTAATTTCTGAACCACTGTCCATTATTTTTGAGAATGGAGAACAGGTGAGGTGCCAGAAGATTGGAGGCGGGCAAATGTTGTCCCTATTCCAACCCATCATATTGACATCTATACCAGGAAATGTTTTTGAACAAATCATCAGTCAGTCTGTCCTTGAGCATTTAGAAAGGATGGATCTGATTACTAAGAGCCAGCACGGATTTCTCAAGAACAAGTCATGTCAGACTAATCTTATCTCCTTTTTTGAGAAAGTTACTACCTTGCTGGATCAGGGGAATGTGTAGACATAGTTTATCTAGGTTTCAGTAAGGCTTTTGATAAGGTTCCCCATAATATTCTTGTAGACAAATTGGGAAAATGTGATTTAGATCCTGTTACTGTTAAGTGGATCTGTAATTGGTTGACAGATCGCACCCAAAGAGTGCTTGTTAATGGTTCCTCATTCCTTCTGGGCATGGAGTAGGGGTCGCTGGTTGTGAAATTCCTGCATTGTGCAGGGGGTTGGACTAGATTACCCTGGTGGTCCCTTCCAAGTCTATGATTCTATTATTCTAACAGACCAGTGGTCAAGGGGCCAAGCGCTACCTTATGAAACCTACCTTCCAGGTAGAACTGAAACCACTGCAAAATGGTACCTCCCAGTCCCAGCCCCGAGAAGGATATCATAATGGATGAGATATCTGGATATTCTGTCACCACTCCTAGACCACACTAATTTAGGTAACTTGCCAGAGTTCTCTTCGACACCTCCTGGAACAGAATGATACTTTGTAGCTGCTCAACCATCTATTGACTGCCCAGGAATGATATCTCTCCATAAGAACATAATAAAAGCTCTGTTGGTCCACCTGGTTCATCATCCTGTTTCATGCAGTGGCCAATCAGTTGTCCTAGAAGGCCAACAAACATGGCACAGAAGCCAGGGACTTCCCATGATGCCACCACCCAGCCCTGGAATTCAGAGGCTTGCTGCCACTGCATACAAAGGCTCCTTTCATAGAATCATAGATTTGGAAGGGACCACCAGGGTCATCTAGTCCAACCCCCTGCACAATGCAGGAAATTTACAACTACCTCCCCCCCACACACACACACAGCCCTAGTGACCAGAAGATGGCCAAGATGCCCTCCCTCTCATCATCTGCCTAAGGTCACAGAATCAGCATTGCTGACAGATGGTCATCTAACCTCTTCTTAAAAACCTCCAAGGAAGGAGTGCTTACCCCCTCCTGAGGAAGCCTGTTCCACTGAGGAACTGCTCTAACTGTTAGAAAATTCTTCCTAATGTCTAGACGGAAACCCTTGATTTAATTTTAACCCGTTGGTTCTCGTCTGACCTTCTGGGGCAACAGAAAACAACTCAGCACCATCCTCTATATGACAGCCCCTCAAGTACTTGAACATGGTTATCATATCCCCTCTCAGTCTTCTCCTCTTCAGGCTCAACATACCCAGCTCCTTCAACCTTTCCTCATAGGACTTGGTCTCCAGACCCCTCACCATCTTTGTTGCCTTCCTCTGGACACGTTCCAGCTTGTCTACGTCTTTCTTAAATTGTGGTGCCCAAAACTGAACACAGTACTCTAGGTGAGGTCTAACCAGAGCAGAGTAAAGCGATACCATCATACATCTGGACACTATACTTCTATTGATGCAGCCCAAGACCGTATTTGCCTTTTTAGCTACCGCATCACACTGCTGACTCATGTTCAGTGTTTGGTCTACTAAGTCCCCAAGATCCTTTTTGCACACATTACTGCTCAGACAAGTCTCCCCCATCCTATAATTATGCATTTGATTCTTCCTACCTAAATGCAGAACTTTACATTTGTCTTTGTTGAAGTGTGTTTTATTAGTTCTAGCCCAATTCTCCTTTAACTCATTATAGCTAGTAGCCATGATGGATCTGCTCTCCATGAATCTGTCTAAACTCCTTTTAACACCATCCATACTCATGAATGTTACTACATCCTCTGGCAGTGAATTCCACAACTTAATTACTAGTTGCATAAAGCATTATTTGGAGGCCCAGGTTTCAAACACAGCCAAGATGGTGTTTTTCCACCTGCGCCAAGCCAGGCAACTGGTACCCTACCTTTCTTGCTCTGACAGTGATCCAGTGCAATGGTCACCTCCAGACTGGACTACTGTAACTCACTCTACACAGGGCTGCCCTTGTGGTTGCTCCGGAAACTGCAACTGGTCCAGAATGCAGTAGCCCAGGTTCTTACAGGGACCCCATGGAGAGCACACACACAACCTGTGCTCCGCCAGCTGCACTGGCTTCGAAGTGGGTACCAGATCAAGTTCAAGGTGTTGGTATTGACCTGTAAAGCCCTGAATGGTCTGGGACTACCATATCTGTGGGATTGCCTCTCCCAGTATACCTCCCCAAAGAGCGCTGCACTCATCTGGAAACAACTTATTGGTGGTCCCTGGCCCAACTAGAGCCAGGGCCTTTTTGGCTCTGGCTCCAGCCCTGGTGGAACTCCTTGTCAAATGAGTCCCTATGGGACTTGACTCGGTTCTGCAGGTCTGTAAGACAGAGATGTCACCCCAGGCCTACAGTTGAGGACAGCAATGATTTTACACCGATGGCCTCCCCTGCTGGACCCAACATAAAATGAATATTTCCTTTTCTTTTACTTTTGGTACCTTTCCTAATGCCCTAACCAGAAAATGGGAATAATTAATTCCAAAACATTTTAACATTTATTTTAATCCAATTTGCTCTGTCTTTTGCTTCTGGGGCTGCAGGTTTGATGTTACCCCTTCATTTCTAACATTTGATGTTACCCCTTCATTTCTAACATTTATTTAAGAAGCCCTGCTGCCTCACAAAGAATAATCTTTGGAAAGCACAGTTGAGTGAGGGAAGCAAATAAGTTGTTTCAGAGGAACAGGCAGATAAAAACAAACAGAGAGGGTGAAGCGTGTCAGTGAGTTTCAGTTGACTATGCTCTTAGAATTGACCCCTCCCTGAGAAGTGGTATGTTATCTTATTCAGTTAGTCACCTACTAAGCAGGACTCAACTTATTTACTCACAAAAGTAAGTCTTTTTATTGAATAGCTTCAATGTAATAAATGTATATATATATGTGTGTGTGTGTGTGTATGCAAGCAATAAAAATGTATACAATAAAGCAAGCAAGTTCTACATACTATTTAGTTTTAAAATCCAATACTTAAAATATAACAGTTAAAGAAGTCTGATTTAGTTAAAAGAATCTAATTCACACTGTCTAGAATAGTATATAAATACATACCCAAATCCAATCTCCTTTGAGATTCTTAGTCCAAAGACTTAGAGAGATTTAGCTTTCTAGCCTTTCCTTGCCTGCATTTATACTATCAAAAGTCACCGTATTCCAACTTAGCCGGATTCCTACGGCTAGATTTTTACTGCTTTCCTGCAGATTACCATATAAGGATTTCCTCTTCCAGCTGGTTATTTGCTTATCATAGCTATTTCTTAGACAGTCAGTTTTTAGCTTTAATATACCTCTATAATGTTTAAATTCACCAGCATCTTCATCTCCCAAAGAGCATGATCAAAATGAATCTATTTTCAACATTCTATTATAACTCTTTCATATTTAAACTTTAAAACCCAATATAACATTATATAACGCTATTTGATAATTTCTTCAGTCATTGTTAGTGACAGATTGGAAAAAATCCAAAGATTCCAGAAACTTAGTTTTCTAAAAGCATAGGATTCCAGAAGAGTCCTCAAAAAGAGTCTCTTAGCCAGGCAAGTTCATTTTAAATGAAAGACAAGCCTCTAATGGTTTTTCATGAAAAATATGGTTTTACATTGAAGAATTCTGCACATGTACAACACTAATACAACAGTTCATATGTTCTAATATGTCAAAGCCTGTAACAAGGAAAAGTGTTTACCACAATGAAAGCACTTAGAACTCAAACTCGTTAATCACGAGGAGGACTACCATATGAACTGTAAAAGGTTCTTCAAACTGGACTTCACCAACTCAACATAAAACTCAGAATGTGTCCTTGACAGAAAGGAGGGGGGATTCATCATGTCAGACAAGCCACTGTAGGGTTGGACAAGATGTTACACATTAATAATGTATATCCATCTGAACAACTGGCTTGTTCTTCAGGAGCAACCATCTTGATGCAGCCAGATGTTTTCACCCTTCAATTGCAATCCAGATGGTTCACAGCTGCTCCACATCTGTTTTTGTTCAAGAGCAATTTTGCATAATAAGGCATTGGAGAAAAATTAATTTCCAGTAATGAAAGCAAAATCCCATTAGGAGTAGGCTCTGCCATCATCTTAAAGTAAACTGTGATGCTACAAAACAATTAACCCTCAGTGCCCGAAATGAAGCTGCAAGTACCAGACTAGGAGTAATTCCTCTGAGTACTCGTGGCAGCTCTCTCGTCTGGCAAAACAATATGGAGTATAGTGACTGGCAAGCCACAAGTCAGAAACACAAAGTCTTCATGTACGTCCGTAATTTCCAATTTCCATCCCACGGTTCACAGATACTGTAACTGGTTCTAACGTCTGTGAGTCTAAACAGCTAAAACTTTGCATCTCAGCTAGCCATACAATCACTAAGAAAGTAGTAATACAAAATTAATCTGAATGTGTCATTATTACAAGTCCAATATGTACTGCTGATTACAAGGAACGAAGAGGTATTTGTGCATCTTAGAAACACAATTGGAGGGATTAGAGGAGTTAATAAATACATGAAAAATACCAAACCAAAATAAAGAGATTTTCCAGCCAGAAAACAAATTGCTGTAACTGAGATACTTAGCTCTACTTTTTAATCTGCTATGGAATGTGCAAAAGGGTACTTCATGATTAGAAGGCACAAGGAAACCAAACAATGCTTTCCAAACCTGGCTTGGAGGAATAGTGAAAAATCATGATTTGAAAGTTTGGATAACAAACCAACTTTGGTTTTCAGCAAAGCAGAAGTCATGAATTTGTAATTATGTGGGTGTGTTAAGTGCCGTCAAGTTGCTTTCGACTCATGGTGAGACTACGAATCAGTGTCCTCCAAAACGTCCTATCAATAACAGCCTTGCTCAGGTCTTGCAAACTCCATTAATGCACATGGCACTCCACAGCAGAATTCCCAATCTGAGCAAGGCCCACAAGTCGGTCTTACTGGCTTATAGGGGCTGTTCCCTTCCCCTCTTTGCCTGGGGCCCAGATGAACTCATGCTGAATCTCTGAGGTGGAGAAGGTGTGGCATAGCAAGCCAGCCAGCCATCTCTAGTAAGCATGGCTGAAATGGGAGCAGCGCTCTTGTGCCAGGAAAGGAGCACGCATGATGCCCTCTTGCCTAGGACAGCAGTGGTTGCTCTGTTGTCATCCTCCTTTTCCTCCTCGGGAGGTAGCGGAGATGAACTCTGGGGTGCTTGCAAAACACACAAAGAGGCAGTTTCTGCAGCAGCAAAACTATTTTCTGCTTCCCCCCTTCATTTGTCAACTGATAGGAAGAGGCAGAGACAGAGAGGAGGCAGGGCCATCTTAACGCATGGGCCCGATGGGCACTCGCCCGGGGGGCCCACGACCATAGGGGCCCTATACTAATCTGTGTATGTTAAGTAACTTGCCATAAATAAATACTACTACACAGTAGTGTAGACTATACTAAACTATAAAATAATATTTGCTGCAATGTTATTGTGTTACAAATGGACACTGTGATTTGTCTCTGATTTAGTATTCCTAGGTTAGTATTGCAGTCACCTCTGCCACAGTGCCACCTCCCTTGCATGTAGGCCTATGTGTATGGATCTCGTGCTGTATAACGTAATTTAGCGTATATGTTACGTCACTTAAACTCAGTTGACATCACTAACATTAGACCTACTGTAGTACTATTAATAGCAATGACATGATTATTGGATATATTTATACACTGAATATAAACCCAGGTATAGGGCTATATGCCCTGACCTGGATGGCCCAGGCTAGCCTGATCTCGTCAGATCTCAGAAGCTAAGCAGGGTCAGCCCTGGTTAGTATATAGATTGGAGACCATCAAGGAATACCAGGGTTGCTGGGCAGAGGAAGGCACTGGCAAACCACCTCTGTTAGTCTCTTGCCATGAAAACCCCAAAAAAGGGGTCGCCATAAGTCGGCTGCAACTTGACGACACTTAACACACACACACATAGGGCTATGCATAGATTATTAGTGATTGAACCTGAGATTCAATCACAACATTGAACACTTGTACGGTAATCATGTAGTGGTTATTTAAGATTCTGAATTTATGATGCAGTACTAATAACCAGGTATTGATAGTTTGTGAATATATGAATGGATAAGCTTTTTAATTGTGCAAGTTGAAAAAATTGTTGAATGTAGTCTGATAGACCTAGACATAGATGAGGCTAGATCAGTGCCAGACCCCCTAGCTATGCCAGTAAGCTAGATCTAGGTCTTGTCCAGCAGTTTTGTGAATCAGCACACAGTAGAGAGTTTGTATTAAGAATAAAGACTGTTAATGACACGTTCATTATGGAAGCAGAATGTTTAAATATTTAGGTCTTATTGCAAGCACACTTATATAATATAACCCTACATCGGACTGGTGTGGGACTAAATACTAAATATTTAAGATATATATTTCCAGGTGAATAACCCTTTCAGCAGAAATGAAACTTTATGTTTTGAGTGGAGCACAGAAGAGGAAGAGAGCTGCAGAGGAGAAGGAGAAAATAGGAAAACTTCCGAAGTTCATCTGGCCCTGAGGACTTTGTTTCATTTAAGGAAACTAGGTGTTTGTACACTACCCCAGTGCCAATCCTAGGCTGCAACTCCCTTCCCTCATCCTGTGTTGTGTTTATGCCATGTTGTGCACCGCTTCCCTTGCAAGAAAAGATTAAGGAAAAGTAGGAATTGAGCAGTTCTGCCCTCTCTTCATCTCCTGTTACAATTTCACTCTCTGGTCCCTGCAGTGGGCTTATCTTATCCTTGTTCTTATTCTTACTCTGTACATAGGAAAAGAACCCTTTTTTGTCATGTTGTTGTTGCGATTGCGCCTTCAGTATTGCACTTTTAAGAAACTCCCACCCTTCTTTTTTATGCCAGTCTTTTTTAAACTCTTCTACATTATTTCCATGTAGACTATTAGTTAATTTGGCCATTTGTACAAAATATAATACTTTGTCTCTCCAATCCTTTAAAAGAAGCCTAGTTTCTCCCTTCCAGGTTTTAGCTAGTATTATTCTTGCAGCCGCAAAACTATCTTGACAGATCATCTTATCTGCTTTCTCCATTTCTTTTGGTAATAGGCCTAATAGGCAGGATTCCAGAAGGAATTGAGCAGTTCTGCCCTCTCTTGATCTCCTGTTACAATTTCACTCTCTGGTCTCCGCAGTGGGCTTATCTTGTTCTTATTCTTACTCTGTACATAGGAAAAGAACCCTTTTTTGTTGTGTTGAGCATTTCTTGCTAGCCTAAGCTCATACTGAGCTTTAGCTTTCCTAACACTCTCCCTACAAGCACTAGTTGTTTATATTCCTCTTTGGTTATAAGGCCCTCCTTCCACTTCCTAAATGAGTCTTTTTTATTTCTCAACTCTATAAAAAGCTGTTTATGGAGCCACCCTGGCCTCTTTAGGCTCCTCCCATTTTCCTTCTCATAGGAATGGTTTGTGATTGCACCTTCAGTATTGCACTTCTAAGAAACTCCCACCCTTCTTAAACTCCCTTTTCCTTAAGTATTTCCAACCATGGGATTATACCCAGTATAGGTTTAAGCTTGTTAAACTTTGCTTTCCTAAAGTCCAACCTATATGTATGTAGTTTTTCTTTTCCCCAAGATTGTAAATTCCAAGATTACATGGTCACTACTACCCAGGGTGCCTACTACTTTAACCTCATCAACCAGTTCTTCCCTGTTGGTGAGAATCAGGTCTAAGATAGCAGATTCCTTTGTTTCCCTATTAGATCATGTTAGATCATAAAGATCCACCCTTACAAGTGACTGCTTTGCCTTCTGAGCCCTGGTTAGATTTCAGTGTAAACTTCTGTGTCTTTGCATTTTCTCATTGTCGCTGATAAGTATGCTAGATTTCCAGTTGTTGAAATAGCCACTGCTGATGTAGTAGCAACTATCATAACACAGCTAGACAAAATATTTTCCCCTCTTGGAATACCTCAGACAATGGCCATCATTCAACAGCTCATCTTCTGCATTTTCCTGAATTCATTGGTTTTCATCGTCAGAAAAATAAGATCCTCGCTGGCCCAGGCCCATGGAGTCATTGAGAGAGCTCTAAAGAAAATATTAAGAACGGGAGACACGGAGCAACAAAACACTGAGCGAGAACCGCACCAACTCTTAAACCTCAGGGCAACTCTGCTTTCATGTTGGCTTGTGTTTTATACTAGAGAGGTGTAGTAGTTAGTCTAGGACCTGATAGACCCATATTCAAATCCCTACTCTGCAATGGAATCCCTACTCTGCAATGGAAGCTTGCTAGGTGACCTTGGGCCGGTCACACACTCTCAGCCTCAACATGGTGGTTTTAGGATAAAATGGAGGCAAGGATGTAAGCACCTTTGGGTGCCAACTGGGAAGAAAGGCTGGGTATAAATCTCCATCTTCATTTTCCTGTTCACTTAGACTTCAAAAGAGAGAAGCTTTCCTATTTTTTCATGTTCTTAATTTAGAATTAATTCATCCAAAGTTAAAAAAGAATCCTTCCCACTCCTGCAGAAAGAATTACTGCTGTTAAGTGCTTGGATCCATCAGAGATGATTGGTGATGCTCCGGGGCTTTTAAGTGACCACTTCCATTGATTCTTGTTAAAATCTCATTGGCAACGTACATATTGAAAGGCTCACTCTTAGCCCTGAAATAGTATTATGGAGGGATAATTGATGGCTGCTCATCTGGAGATCTAAGATTCCCAGAAACATTTAAAGCCATGGAGGAGAACCATTGTTTTTCTAGAAAAAGATGAGCAAAGTCTGCCATACTTTTTATGAGACCAAAATTCCTTTTCTTCCTTTTCTCTTCTTCCTAGTTATATTATTAGTTTTACCTACCCTAACATTGATTCCCACTCACCACTGGAACAATTACAGGTGCCATTAGAATTCTAAGATGTTGAATTATTTTAATTGGAATATGTATGTTTTAAATTGTATACTATGTTGTGAGCTGCCCCGAGGCCAGCATTGCTGGAGAGGGACAGGATATAAATCAATCAAATTAATTAAATTGTTTTACTGCTTTAATAACACAAACTGCAATACTTGTAAGCTAGCATATGAGATTATATTGTTGCACATTTACTTGTGTGTGATGGGGGGCCCCTCTCATTTTCCCCTGCATCCCTTCCCTCAACATTTCTTCTTTCTCTCCCCTGGCAGCCCCTACAGTCTCTTCACTTTTCCTGCTCTTCTTTCCATCAGCCAGCTGACCTTTATTGGCTCCCCTGTCTTCAAGTTTCCTTCCTTCCCTCCCCCTGGCAGCCTCTTCCCTGAGAAAAGTCTTAGCCCCGCTATGCTGGGTGGGGTGTGGGAGCTGCTGGGCCTCAACCCAGTTGTGTGGGAGCTGCTGGCTCTGGAGTGGGCTAGCAAGTCATTCTCCATCAGGGGACACGACAGGGAGGGCACGGAATCCTTCCCAGGGTTGTTTTGGCATCCAAGCCCACCCCTACTTCCCCTCCAATAGCTTTGCTTTATAGAAACCAGGGTTTGAAAGGCTCAGCAAAGTCGTTATGTTCAGCTACATCTGTCCAAAATGGAGACTGAGAGCTCACTTCTTTTATTCAGGTGAGTTGTAATCCCGTGATGTGTGTGGGTTTTTTGTTTTTTTTTAAGATTTCAGATTTTCCTGCCAACTTTGGACTTCCTTCAGGTTTGTAGAGAAATCTTCTGTCCCTAGCTCCTTTTTGTGGATTGATTGATCCGCACTCTGTAGTCTGGTTTGGAATTAGATCTGTGATGAAATTTAAATATGTACATGCCTTAGGTTTCTGCAAGAAAAATTGTGAGTATACCCTGTAGTAAAGGGAGAGACAGATGTAAACTGCTTCCCCCCATTTCATATTTCTTGGGCCTTTGTTAAATTGAAAAAAGCCCTGGGTGGGGGGAATGGGAGGGGGAAATTGTAGCTTAGTTTAGGAGTTCTGTGTGTCTGTCCTAAGATGTATGTAGTACACATGCAGCTTGGTACATTTTAAGTCCATTTTGTGTTATCAAGTTTTCGTGTCAGCAACCAAATACTTCTTTTACAGGAGTAATCCTTTCCCAGAGTCTAAGATTACACCTTAAAATTGTCTCATCTTGATTGCCCACTTCATTGATTATGGTCCCACTTGCCTTTAGCAGCAACTTGTGCCCGTAAACCCTGCCCTGCCCTCCAGCAGGATTACCTGTCAGGATAATCCTGAGAACACTTTCCTGGGACTAAGGCCTACTGAAATGACTTCAGTAGACCTGTTCAGGATTTCACTGTATGCTGCCTTGTAAAGGCTCTGCCTTGTGTCTTTACTGAGCCATAGGAGGCTCATCTCTACCTGCTCCCCGTGTGTCAAGTGCTGCCAAGTTGATTCTGACTCATGGCGACCCTTTGAACCAATGTCCTCCAAAATGTCCTATCCTTGCTCAGGTCTTGCAACCAGAGGGCCGTGGCTTCCCTTATAGAGTCAATCCATCTCGTGTTGGGTCTTCCTCTTTTCCTGCTGCCTTCAACTTTTCATTATTAGCATTATTGCATTTTCCAGTGATTCATGTCTTCTTGTAATGTGACCAAAGTACAGTAGCCTCAGTTTAGTCATTTTAGCTTCTACAGAGGGTTCAGGCTTGATGTGATCTAGAACCCGCTGGGTTGTCTTTTTGGCTGTCCACAATATCTGTAAAGCTCTCCTCTAACACCACATTTCAAAGGAATGTACTTTCTTCATTGTCCAATTTTCATTGTCCAATTACCCATACTTAGTAACAGGGAATACTATGGCCTGAATTAACTTGATCTTGGTCGTCAGTGACACAGCTTTATACTTATGAATCTATTCTAGCTCTACAGTATCTGATTGTTTTGATGTGCAACCTGTACTCCGGACAAGAGGCTACTGTTAGGACAGAAAATGGAGAAACATAATGGTTTCCAATTGGCAAAGGCATCAGACAAGGATGTATCTGATCTCCCTAGCTCTTAAATCTGTATGCTCCCCCTATACTGTTAAACTATGCAGGAGTTTAGTGAGCATTCCACAGCATTTATTGTGAGTGTCAGGAATCATACGAAGTTTGTTTTCAGTGCCGAATGCAAGGTCTCTTTGAGGTTTTTAAAATATTCATGGAAACCACAAGAAAGCAGTATGGGTGCATAACTGAACAGGTGGAACAAATTTGTTAAATCTGTTACTAAAAAAACAGCAACTTGCTTTTAAGTAATAAATCAGTCTGCAGTTCATTGTTCCTCAATTGGAGGAGGGGATATGAGGGATTAGTTGGAATCTAAAAATATCTACAAATGCAAGCTAAACTCTTCATGGAGCTGATCTAAATTACCATATTGTGGTTGCCAATTCTGGTGACATTGAGTTGTTCAAAGCTTCTTGAGATGTCACATCTGCATCATAAGAGACTAAAAGACCCCCTCCCCCCCCCAGTTTTCTATAAACTTCGGCTTTATTGCCCCTTTTGAACCCAGCAAAAGTTGTTTCTCATTAACATAACTCCACCAAAAGACCAACAGTGGAATTAGCTGCTATTTCTTCATTCCATGTTGTTAGTGCCAGAGATGGCTGGGTGAATATTAATGCTGTTTAATTTCAGTCCTGGTGGTAGGGCAGGTGAAGTATCATCGGACACTCTTAAATTACAAGGGTTGAACCAGTTTGAAAATGGATAAACTAGCTTGGTTCCCACAAAGACCTTTTGGAAATGTAGTTTGGGAAGGAAGCTGAAAGTTCTTTCTTAGAGATCACTAGTTCAAAGAATTACGTTTCTGGCAGTGAAAACTGGGTTGAAACTGCTATTGACAGGCAAGCTTGAAAAGCGGCCAAACCAAGTATTCCGCCAGGCTTATGGTTGAGGCCAGCTACGGTTCCTATATATAAAGACTGGCCTCCCTAACCTTCCCATTGTGGTTAACACCTTTTATTCCATCTGGTGCCTTCCATCTGCTCGTCTAGCTGGGTTGTTGTATTGTGACTCGTATGTTAGAGGCGCCTAGGTAAATTAGTATAATGATTATGATTTTATAGGGCTATTTTAAAATGTTTTAATGCTTTTATTGATTAATATGACTTTTATATTCTGTAAGCCGCTCTGAGCCTGGCTTTGGCCAGGAAGAGCGGGGTAACAAATGGAAATAATAAATAAATAAATAGTGTTCCAGATTGCAGCATCTCTGGGAAGTGGGCAGTGGCACGTCCTTGCCTCCTGGGCCTTGAGTGTAGCTCATTTTGCAGTTCCTATATCACACTGAGGTGCACTGTGGCATTCTGTGCCATGTTTGAGATGTGCTTGAGAATTGAGGTGGGTGGCATTTGTCTGGGTGCTGCTATTTTGAGAAGTATGGGTAAGGGGGCAGGTATGTATTTATAGTCTGCTATTCCTGCCATTCACAGCAGCTTACCTATATATTAACAGTACATCATAAAGAAATAAAAACAAATTAACCATCATTAAATGCAAATCAGAGCCATTTCCAAGATGGCTTCAGAGGCAGCTGCACATTGAGTATGCTACAGCATTCATTTTGCACAGAGCATAGGCAGCTGTAGCCAGGTATCTTGCTTCCAAGGAACATAAGCAAAGAAAGCTGTCTAAAACTTCACAGACATGAATTATAAAAAGGCCCAACTGAACAATTCTGTGTTTCACATTGTAGGTGAATTCCACTACCTTGAAATGAATCCAGAAACAAACTGGTAACCAATGGAGTGTCTCCAGAATAAGCATATAATATAATATGCATGGTCTATCTAGTTCCTGATAGACATCAAAATGAAGCATTCTGTACCAGTAGTATTCTGTAGTTACCATCTGTTAGAAAAATCATAGAGGTTTTACGGGCTGAATCCAAACTTGAAATGTGTCTACAAAATCAGTTTGATCCAGGAAAGTCTGGAGTAGAACTGACACTCCCTAAATGGGAGATTTGCAGCTGATAGTTGAAAAGATCCCAGAAGAGTCTGTTGAGGAGAATCCTCTAAGGCAGTCAGAACTTCCCTGTCCCTGAAGCTGGAACTCATCGTCTCCCCACTGACTGGACTGAAAGAAAGAGACTTGTGGGAGGACGTCAGACTGAACATTATCTAAGCAAATTTGGCTCTCTAGTAACATTCAGTAATGCAACTGTAGGAAAGCGGCATGTGGCTGATAATGAATGCTTGTTCACAAACATTTCACAGGCTGGGGCATTCTAACAAGCTGTGCTTGACCTATGTGAAGCTTTTCATCATTCAGACCTGTTCTGCTGGGCTGCTCTGAGTAGAAACAGTGGTGCCACAATAGTGTTCACCTTCCCAATCGCCATCATAGTTTATCTTCTCTCCATTGCAAGATGTCTGAGGCAGCTAGAATAGGCTCTAAATTGTTTGTTCTAGAGGGGCAGCTGTGTTAGTCCTGTGGTAAAACACAATGGAAGTCCACTCCGTATAGAAATTTCTCCTCAAGGAAGGAAATTATAAGTTAGGAACATCCATTTTTCTCCTGAGAAGTTTACTCTGTGCTTGTTTCAATTAGGAAGGCCACTGGTCTTCATCTGAAATGGTCTTTTATGTCAGTAACACATGCTTTGGAAGACTTTGTACTGGAACACCAATCATCTACCACTTTCTGTACTTGCCTTACCTGTGTGATTTCTGCCTGTGGGGGGGATCCAGTTCACCAGTCTCCAGGCGATGATTCGTCGGTGAGACATCAGGCCACTGAATTGGGGGGGGGGGTTCTGCTGTGGTTGACTAGCTCCAAGCAAGGCTGGTTTGGCTCACAAACTCACACAGCTGCTTTGATTGAGTGTGTACTTTGGTGGGGGGAAGCTACCTGGCGTCGTGTGGGTGGATGTGGGTTTTGCAGGGCGTGTGCAGCCAGAGCATGCCTGGGTGCTGGGTGCCTCCACTCAATGGGTGCCTGGGTGCCTCCACTCAATGCATACTGTAGGTTTGGTAGGGGAGGGCAAAAGGGCCCCCACTTTTTATTTTGCTGTGGTGTGCTTAGGGTCTCGACTCCATAGACTTCTCTGTGTGGTTTGTCGTGCTGCTAGGTTGTTCTGTTTGTAGGTAGGTAGCCAGGTTGTGATGTTGTCTGGTGTTGTGGTTGTATAGGGGTTGTGTTAGTTTTGTTAGGGAAGAAGAAAATAGGCTGAGAAAATTTAAGGTAATGGGCTTTTTTTTGCTCAGCTCCTGGGGGGGGGGCATTTTTGCAGGTAGAGGTCCCAAATTTTCAGGGACTCTCTTTGCAAGAACCCCTAAGTTTGGTTAAGATTGGGTCAGGGATGCCGAAGTGATGGGGTCTGGACTGTGTTGCCCCTATTCCCCCATAGGAATGCATTGGACTTAAATGGCCGAATTATTTGGGAATCCCGAATTAAAAGCCGAATTCCCTCCTATACCGGTATAGGGGAATTCGGCATTCAGATTTTCCTGAATAAAAAAAGGCTATGTAAACCCGAACCCAAATTTTACCAATTCCCCCCAACCCCAACAGCCCTAGAAATAGCCACTTTGGTCTGGGCCTTAACTCATTGTGTTCCGTAGCCGTGCATGGGACACAGATTCAAAAGCAGCCCTTAGATCAATAAATGCTGCATATAAAGAACCAAGTATGTCTAACATGTGTTTGATTACCAGTGAGGCAAAGTGAAACAGTGGTCCACACAAGAGTGACCCTTTCTGAAGCCTGATTCCTCAACACTCGTTACTTTCTCCTTGAGTGTCCACTGCAGCAATGTCTTCTGCAAAAGATATGCATACAGTTTGCCAATTACTGCCAGGAGACTGGTTAATAATTGTTTGGATCTGTTTCATCGCCTTTTTTCATATATTGGTGTAATCAGTGATATTTTCCATATTCCTGGCATAATTCCATCCAGTTTATCAATATAAATAAAGGTCCAAGCACTTGAGCCCACCATTCAGGGGGTAGCTTCAGAAGTTTAGAGAAGGCATCCAGGCCTGGAGATTTCCCCAATTTCAAAGCTTTAATCAGTTCAACTATCTTGTGGCAGGTAACAGGTTCCCATTTTAGGATTTGGTCAAGATTTATTTCGAAATTCTAGTCTGTTTCAAGGTTGTGCTACAATTTTGTTTCTAGGTTTCGTTATTGGGGTGATTAGATGCCAGAGAGACATACTGGGTTTCCCTTTAGCAGCTGCGATTATCTTGTCCAATATGGATTTCACAGACTGGAGCTTTCTTTTCTTTAGTATAACCCTGTACTCCCTTCTGGCGAGTAACAATGAGAGTCGTGTGGTAATTGTGCTGTTTTGTCTGATGAGTTTTTAGTTCCGTTTGACTTGATTTTTGGCCTTCCTGCAATCCATATCAAACCAGCTCTTAGTGCAATGACAGAAATTGTTGGATTTTCCCCCCTTTCAGTCCCTTGCTCCATCTAAATTTCCTTTTTCAGGCTTAGAACCTCGATAGAGTGGAGCGCTTATACAGCAGCTTCAGACCATCTTTTAGACCGTCTTCATTTGGATGGTAATACTTTGTGTTCAGTTTGTCCAGTACCCAAGTCTGGTTTGGTCTCAATTAAAATCTTGATGGAGATAGGGAGGTAGTCACTTATTCCATAGTCACATATCTTAAACCCTAATACTTCGGAAAGGCAGGAATCACTGATCAACATATAATCGATTACGCTTGCTCCAGAAGGATCAATGGTGCTGTTTCTTTTTAAAATCACTAGTGACAATTTGGAGACCATATTCATCATTTTTGCCCCTGGGCTGTGATGCCCTTGCCCTTAGAATGAAGTATTCCTGCTGTCATGTTGTAATAGAAAAGACGGTCTTTTCAGAATTCAGAGAGAAGTAGTTCACTGTCGTTTGAACCAATTCTGACGTTGAAGTCCACACCCACTATCATAGTAATTTGTGATTAGCTGCTTTGTAGGTCCAGTAGATAGTCTTCCAAAGCAGCCCACTGGTGTACTAGCAGGTTTTAAAATTAATAAACAGAAAGCAAAAGTATTAACAAATTATGACATCACAAGACCGGTTGGAACTGATGGGAAAAAAACCCACAGAGAACACCTGGAGAAAAAGGTGAAATATTTGGGTATCACGATGACAAACAAGAATTGTATGTTATTTCAAAACAACTATATTAAGACATGGAATGAAATTAGAAAGGATTTGACAAGGTGGAACAAACTTCAATTATCATTGCTGTGGAGAATTTCTGTAATTAAAATGAATGTTCTACCAAGAATGTTATTTCTATTCCAAACAATACCTGTCTTAAGAAATCATAGTGTATTTTAGCAATGGCAATGTCAGGCCATTGTACTCAGCCTGGTACTCAGCGGTTAAGCCAGATGGTGTTCCAAGGTCAAACTGTTATTCAGATCTGAGGTTGTTGTGTCGTGCTCTACCCTGGGAAGAGCAAGTGTTATCAGAGGGTTGCTGTAGCAACCAGGAGTCATCCAGAATGTTCACTCTCACTATACATCTTCTGTACCCTTAGAGTTTCCCATTAGTATCCTTGCTTATTTACAAGTCAATTTCTGCAACTCTCTGTATATTTCTCAATAAATCATCTTTCCATGGAAGACCTGCCTAGAGATTGATTTGTGGGATTTGTCTAGTGAGCCCAGAGCTGACAGGCAGAAGGATATATCAGCATTTGTATGGCAAGTGGGGGGGGGGGGAAACCCAGGTAAAATATAAAATCCTACAAGATGCTAAAGAAAGAGGATTAAGTTTACCTGATTTAAAGTTATACTTTGCTGCCAGCTCCTTACTTTGGTTGAAGGAATGGGTTATGTTGAGAAATTGAAGTTTGTTAGAACTAGAGGGCCATGATTTAAGATATGGTTGGCATGCCTATCTTTGGTATAATGAAGTCAAAGTAAATAAGGATTTTAATAATCATTATGTTAGGCGTGCGATCTTGAGAATATGGGATAAACATAAATTCAGACTGTGCCCAAAACCTTATTTGTGATTATCACCAAAAGAAGCCTTACTTAGATGACAAATGATACATGAAAATAGATGGATAACATATCGGGATTGTAAAATAAAAAAGAGAGAAGAAATTGGTTTCTCTATGCACAACTATTGGATAGATTTAAAATTGACAAAAGATCTTATGGTTTTGAAGATGGTAAAACTGAATTTGAAACAGAACTGTGTACAAATGATAATCATATTGCTAAAATGTATAAGCTCTTGCTGCGATATGAAATGGAAGAAGAACAAGTAAAAGATTGCATGGTGAAATGGGCTACTAATTTTGGATATAACATACAAATGGAACAATGGGAAAATATGTGGTTAAAGGGCCTTAAGTTTACTTTAAGTTCTAGTCTCAAAGAAATTTTTTACAATCTTTTTTACAATTTTTTTACAAAATCGTTGGTACTTGACTCCAGATAAATTAGCTAAAATGTCCCAAATACATGTTGGAAATGTGAACAGCATGAAGGGGCTTTCTTTCACTTATGGTGGACTTGTAAAAAAGAAGGTTAATATACAAATGAAACCAGAAATGCATTTTTTGGGTTTTATGGATAGTCAGTTGGAAAAAATATGGATGTTTGATATTATATACGATTTCAGCAGCAAGAATATTATATGCGCAAAAATGGAAACATCCATATATACCTACAATAGAAGGATGGCTTGTCAAGATGTTAGAATTAGCTGAAATGGCCAAACTGACTGCTTTGATCAGAGGAAATAACTTATCTAAGTTTGTGGAAAATTGGAAACCATTTATGGACTTTTTGCGTAATACAAAAAAGAACAAATTGATGATTTGTGGGTTTGAAGAGTAGAAGAAGAATAATGTAGGTATGATAGAGAAAGGTTTTATATTTTAGTTGTAAGAATAATTTAAAAAATAATTTTGTACTTGTAACTAGAGAACAGGCTATAATTTCTTAATTAATTTATATTCGATATAAACGAAAACGGAGTATCTTTTTATCTCTGTGTTTGTTTGTTTTCATTTTCCCCTTTTTCTTTATTTTTTATTGTAATTTTGTTAACAATAAATTTAATACAATTATTTAAAAAAAAAAAAACCAAAGTAGCCCACTGGTTATTAGTGTCCACATTAGAGGCTTTGGGAGGAAGGTAGATGTTTACCAACAGGATTGCTTTGGACTGGTAGTGATCTTGACTGCCACTGCCAGATTAGAGGGGTGGTGGGGAAGAAGAGATGATTTACCTAAATTATTGGATACCTTTTTAGTTTCTGGATGCCCTTTTAGCTTCTCCGCAGGTAGGTGAAAGGAACTACAGAGCTAAGATTCTTGTATCATAATACAATCAAAATTTGTCAAAAAGGGAAATTTATTCCAGGGTGTCAGGCCCAGCCTGGGCAGTGTACGGAAACTGCCAGGCATGGTCTGACAGAGGATGTTGTGCTTTCTCCAGGTGCTGTTCCAAGGTCAGCTCTACTGCCAAGTATTTGTTGTGACTCAGGGCTCTGTGGGAATCTTACCTCAGTGGGAGGGGGGTTGCCATGGCATCCGGAATTGTTCCATGCTTTCAGATATAGGCCCTGCACCACGCTTCTTGTTTCCGTTAGTGCCAACCTGACTCTTAGCTGCTGTAAACCTGTAGATCTTCCAATAAATCAACTCTCTTTTGGACTACTCGTCTATGGATGTTTGTTTATGGGATTATCACGGGACAAGTGCTCACACAGGGCCTGACATACTCCTATTCCAGCTTGCTATGTTCCAGCTAAGAATTTTTAACTGCGCGGACGGGGTGCTGCTTACAGTTTGTGGCTCACTCAATCTAAAAAATCAATCTTATCAACTGCTTGGCTGGGAACTGAGACATTAGATAAGAATATTTTTGGTGAGAGAGGAACTGGGCAGGATTCTGAAGAAGGCCTTAACCCCTCAAGGCCTTCTCTTCATGGGTCTTTATTCAGAACAAAGAATAGTCAAGAAAGAAGAACAAGGCCTGCCAGAGCCCCTCACGGCACCTTGCCTGGATTCAACCTATTTAAAGCTCAGAGTAAAGCCTACGCTGGAACGGCTCCACATTTTCATACCCTGGAACTATAATAATTACAATTGAAACGGTTGCTGCCTTTTTCTAGACCAAAACCTTCCCTTTTTTATTTGCGTTGTTTCCTCAGACCTTCACTTCAAGGTCTCTTTAAATCCCTCTTTTCCTCAGAAAGCATACCACTGCTGACTCCTACTAGGACCCTAATTGTTACTGTGGGGCTCCGTCTCATATGTATGAGGAACCAATGAATCACATCAAGGTATAGCTAGCCACAAAATCCAATCCTGCCACACAGATAATTGCCAGATTTATCGGATCAACATTAAAGAAAGCTATTTAAAAGCTTTTAAAGCTGTCAGGCTGCTATCTCGGTTTCGTTATTGCCTCTGTCTCTGCGCTGTATTGTCTGCCCCCCAGGGTCGCATACCTAGGCCTGGGAACTCAGCTCCTGGGAAACTGTATTCAGCCTATGCGTGTAATCTCCCGCCTTTCCTGCCTTATAATATCTCCCAGCTAGTGAGTCTCTCATAGCTGTCATTTTATTCGTTTGCACTGTATGCCTATTTGACCAGTAAAAGCCATCTGTTTGGACTCTATATGACTTTGTGGTGATTTCTGGTTCTGTGGGCCAAGGGCTGACATTATGACAGCTATCTCTCTTCACCATTCTACTAGCCAGGCTGGAGCCCAGGGGGGTTCGCCTGCCACTTGGATGGGAGCTGTGCAGCTCTCCAGGTGATCTACTACCCTGGAGCCCTTCTCTGAGGATCCTACTCTGTTACAAGACGTAATCGCTGAACTTTTCCGGACGACCCGAGAGGTTTGCCGCTTGAGGGGACTGGTACAGGAACAGTGGCAATCTCTTACAGGACGTCTCTGGATGTTAACGTCGGAGGATACTGATGCTCGTTTAGATCTTCAGGACTTGGATCAATTACTGGACGATGCCCGATTGGCGACTGAGGATTTACAAATATTAACTGGACTTTTGGATAATCTTATTTCTCGAGAAACTCTTTCTACCATGGCGGGAGCCCCACCGGAGGGTTTTTCCCTGATCCCGGATGCAGCCAGCTGTCAGGCTGAGGCCAAGCGAGTCGCTATTAGCACCGCTCTTCTCCTTGTGGAATGTACAAAGGACACCCCGGTAGCCACCTTGGCTCAAGTTTTGACCTCGACCTTTGGAGCCGAGGCACCCGCACTGGCGGTTCGAGTACAACCTCTGCTGGGCGGGGAACCCGACCCCATACTCTCACTCCTGGAGACAGAACTTTTGCCGCGCATTACGACAGAGACTGCCCTGAGACTTGAGAACGCCAAAGTTCTTGCGGATCAGCAAGCCGCCGAAGCGGCTAAGGTGCAAGAGAGAGAGAGGCTGCGGAAGCAGCCAGGGCGGCTGCAGCAAGGATTAGGAATCAGACGAACGTGGACACGCGCCCTAAGGGCAATGTACTAGGGCTATCAGGTCTGTCCTTTTCCCCGGCGTTTGTCCCGTCGCGCGCGACCCAACGCGCACGCCGTTTGGCTGACCGACGTCGAGACTCAGGAGAGTCTGAAGACGAGGATTTATATGGGGATAGCTCTCAATGGGCCACAAGCTTCCGGACCAGTAAGCCTCATCTTACTGGTGGCCCAAGTGAGGAGGTTCATCTCTTACGAGCCCAGAATCGGGAGCTCTCCGACCGTGTTGATCAACTCCAGGAAGTAATGGAACGTATGCTTCAGGAGAACAGGCAATTACAACAAACCCTGATAGCTCAGAGACAGCCCGTTCCGATACCGGGTCAGGGGGTACCCGTACAGCCACCCGCTAATGTGCCTGCTCCACCCTTGCCTCCTGGAGCTCCTGTTGCTCCTCCGCCCGGACCACCCGTGCAACCACCCGCTAATGTGCCTGCTCCACCCTTGCCTCCTGGAGCTCCTGTTGTCCCTCCGCCCGGACCACCCGTGCAACCGGGTCAACCTGCGCCCGGCCCTTGGAAGCAACTCAAATTGAGGACTACGTATGACGGATCTCTCGAGACTTTGCCTTGTTTCTTGCATCAAGTGGACAGTTATATGCGAGAACAAGGACAACTTTTCCCCACGGAAGATAGCCGGGTGCGTTACGTAGCTTCCCTTCTGACAGGTAAAGCGGCTGACTGGATGGTCCTCCAGTTTGACACCCGCTCTCGTGCTATTCGTTCCCTCAACAACTTCATGACTGCCCTGAGAAGAAGGTTTGAGGACCCCTTCCTGGGGGAAAGAGCCAAAACGGAACTCTTACAATTAAAACAAGGCTCTGCTACAGTACGAGAATTTGCCGATGAATTTCAACGACTGGCAAGTAAAATTGTAGGTTGGCCCGAGACCACCCTGATCCATCATTTCAGGGAAGCCTTGCATCCTGACATTCTGAACTGGTCTTACATGCGGGGCGATCCCGATACCCTCAAAGACTGGATCCTATTAGCCGAGGAAGTGGAAAGCCGCCGACGCTTTATTTCTCTCGTCCGTCAAAAGCACAAGGAAAAAGGCACCCAAAAGCCTCAACCCAAGGCACCACTGCTCATCCCACGAAATCCCCCACGTCCGCCCCAGGAACGTGAAGCCCGATTTCAGAGGGGTGCCTGTCTTACTTGCGGAGAAATGGGCCACTTTGCAGCCGTTTGCCCGCGCCGCCAGGAATTATTTCGTCCCAGCACGACAACCCGCGCCCGAGGTCGTCCACCACGCAGAGGCACCGCGGCCACCCGCAGCGCAGCTCCGGGAAGACCCACACCCTCTGCACTCCATGCCGGGGACCCAGCCTCCCTGCCTACTACCAACGACCCCGCCGGGTCTCGGATTACAAGTGCCCCATTGGGGGACAACTTTCCCTCTTCGGATGAGGAAAATCCTTGGATTTCTCCAGCCTTAAACCTGGAATCTCCCCTCGACTGGTCAAAAAACGGCTCCGGTCTGTGGTGAATGGAGCGTCTCCACAGACCTCTCAGGATCTTCCTATCAAACCGAATGCTCCTACCAAAATCAAAGAAGTGGACTCCACCATCTACGTGGATGCAGTTTTACAACAACTTAACGGTGGCCCACAAATCCCCGTCAAAGCACTAATTGACTCCGGTTGCTGTCGCACTCTCATAAGCGAAGCCACTTTTGCTGCACTCAGAGCCGACTCTGAGGCTTTACCCGCCCCCGTCCAATTTGCCCAAATGGACGGAAGCCATTTCCAGGGGGGTCCAGTTGATCACCGCACCATAGGGGTGGCAATGGGAATTGGTTCCCACTGGGAACAAATAGACTTCACTATAGCCCCTATCCGATTTGAAGTGGTCTTGGGAATTAACTGGATTAAAGGACATAGTCCCAGTATTGATTGGGAAACAAACACTATCTCCTTCGCTAGTCCCACCTGCGACCAGCATCGGCAAAACTTTGCTCTGCTATATCCGCCCGTTCCAGCATTAACCTCTACCGCCCCAACACCACCAGCTCTACCCGCTGTATACCGGGACTTTGAAGATGTCTTCGACCTTAGGGAATGTGATGCCTTACCCCCCCACCGGGCCTCAGACTGTGCGATTGAAGTGGTAAAGGACTGCACATTGACCAAGAGTAAGATTTACCCTATGAGCGCTTCCGAGCGCACTGTCCTCCGGGACTTTTTGGACAAAAACCTCGCCAGAGGGTTCATTCGCCCTTCGAATGCCCTAAACTCGGCCCCCGCGTTTTTCGTCCGGAAAAAAGAGGGCGACCTTCGCCTGTGCATTGACTTCAGAAAGCTCAATGCGGTTACCCAGACCAACGCCTATCCTATCCCATTAATATCAGATATTTTGGGACAATTACAGGAAGGCCGTGTGTTCTCTAAATTAGACTTGGTGGAAGCTTACTACCGAGTCCGTATCCGCGAAGGGGATGAGCACCTCACTGCCTTCTCTAGCTGTTTCGGAATGTATGAATTCCTTGTGATGCCGTTCGGATTAAAAGGGGCCCCGGGGGTCTTCATGCAACTCATCAATGAAATCCTACATGACCTTCTATATCGTGGGGTGGTGGTCTACTTAGATGACATTCTCATTTATTCGAAAACTATGGACGAGCATGTGGCTCTGGTCAGGGAAGTTCTGCAACGCCTGCGTAACCATCAACTTTTCGCAAAACTAGCTAAGTGCGAATTTCACCAAAGCAAACTCACGTTTTTGGGATACATCATCTCCCACCAAGGTCTTCGCATGGACCCCGCCAAAGTCCAAGCCGTCCTCGATTGGACTCCCCCCACCAACCGTAAGCAAGTACAGCAATTTCTGGGATTTGCAAACTTCTATCGAGGATTCATCCCTAACTTCGCCCAGGTGGCTCTACCCATTACGGACCTACTGAAAACTAAGGGAAAAGTAAGCTCGGCTGCCTTGCCCTCCGCAAAAATCCTATGGACTGAGCAATGCCAAGCCGCCTTTCTGGCCCTCAAACGCCTCTTCACTTCGGAGCCGGTGCTACAGCACCCAGACCCAAATCAAATGTTCATTGTGCAAGTCGATGCTTCCGATGTAGCCATGGGAGGGGCTCTCCTCCAGCAAGGACCGGATGGTCTTCTTCACCCTTGCGCTTACTTTTCAAAAAAATTTGCGCACGCTCAATTAAACTGGCCCATCTGGGAGAAAGAGGCCTCAGCAGTTCATCATGCACTGACTCTATGGCGACAATTCTTGGAAGGGTCTAAAGTCCCCTTTGAGGTTTGGACCGATCACAAAAATCTAGCTGCCCTCACGGGGTCCCATAAGCTATCGGCGAAACAACAACGGTGGGCGGAGTTCTTTGCTCAGTTCCGTTTCACCCTGAAGCACGTCCCTGGGAAGCAGAACGTTCTCGCGGATGCCCTCTCCCGTTTACCACAATATCCGGTAAAACTCGAGAGACCCACCAACTCTCTGTTCACCCCTATGCAACGTGGGGCCCTACCTATGCTGGCTGTGCAAACTCGATCCCAGCATCAGCACACCTTACCCAACTTACAAGCTCCGCCAGCCCAACCGGCTGCCCAGCCGCCACCGCAACAAACCGGAGTTCCCGCCCTTCCTACCCCTCCGACCGCCCAGCCGCCTGCAGTCTGCGCGCCGCCGCACGTAAGCACTAGCCCCATAACTGTTTCTAAGATCTCCACGGCCGACGGGGGGGCCCCCTCCAAAATCCCCATCTCCGAGTCCTTTTTAACTGTCCTTCGGGACCAGTGCCTTTTAGAACGTTCCGCTCATACCCTACCTCCTGGTGTTTTGGAACAAGGAGGATCCTGGTACAAGGACTCGAAATTGTATGTCCCCAAGGCTCTCCGGAAGGACGTTTTACATTTAGCCCATGGAGCCAAAACAGCTGGGCACTTTGGGTTTCTGAAAACCCTTCACTTATTGCGCAGACAGTTCTGGTGGGGGGGAATGCGTTCCGACATTGACTCCTTCATCCGCAGCTGTCCCGTTTGTGCCGCTGCGAAACGATCGCAGGGCAAACCCCCGGGACTGCTACAACCTCTTGAAACGCCCAGCAAACCTTGGGAAGTGATTGCTATGGACTTCATGACTGATCTCCCTCTCAGTGGGGGTAAAACTGTGTTGTGGGTTGTTACTGATTTGTTTTCTAAGCAAATACATTTGATTCCATGCGCAGGGATCCCCTCTGCTCAGAAACTGGCCCGCCTCTTCGTGACGCATATCTTTCGTTTACATTCGTTTCCGCGTAAGATAATTTGTGACCGCGGAAGTGGTTTCGTTTCTAAGTTTTGGAAAGCTTTCCTCAAGTTGGTGGGAGTGGAACAAGGGTTGTCTAGTGCATACCATCCTCAAACTGATGGTCAAACTGAACGTGTCAATGCTGTACTTGAATGTTATTTACGCTGTTATGTTAACTACCACCAGGATAACTGGGTGGAACTGTTACCTTTAGCAGAATATGCCTACAATAATGCCATGCATCAATCCACAGGTTTTAGCCCATTTTTTGCTGTGTATGGGCAAGATTTCAGTCCCATCGCTCCTGCAGATGATGTGGAGGGGGAGGGGAACCCCGACATTGCCTCCTGGGCACACGCCCTCCGTACCACTTGGCCCTGGCTCGTTAGCAACCTCGACCGGGCCAAACGTAAATACAAAGCGCAAGCTGACAAACATCGCTCCCCCGGGGGTGATCTGCAAGTGGGTGCTTTGGTTTACCTTTCCACCAAAAATCTCCGTTCCACCCAACCGTGCCATAAGCTCAGTGCTAAATTCATTGGCCCTTTCCCCATCACCCGGGTCATAAACCCTGTCACGGTGGAACTGGCTCTCCCCAAATCCTTGAGGCGTGTGCATCCTGTCTTCCACATTAGCCTCCTCAAACCCCATGTTGCTTCTCCACAGTGGCATCCGGACCCACCTCCTGCGCAACCCATCATGGTGGGGGGGGGGAGGAACACTTCGAAGTCTCCAAGATCCTTGACTCCCGTGTTCACCATGGCAACCTGCAATATTTAGTCCGTTGGAAACATTTCCCCCCTGCCTATGACGAATGGGTGCGCGCACGGGATGTCTCCGCCCCCGACCTCGTCGACGCCTTTCACATTGCTTACCCGGATAGGCCAGCCCCCTTGCGAACTGGGAGGGGGCCTTAAGGGGAGCAGAATGTCAGGCTGCTATCTCGGTTTCGTTATTGCCTCTGTCTCTGCGCTGTATTGTCTGCCCCCCAGGGTCGCATACCTAGGCCTGGGAACTCAGCTCCTGGGAAACTGTATTCAGCCTATGCGTGTAATCTCCCGCCTTTCCTGCCTTATAATATCTCCCAGCTAGTGAGTCTCTCATAGCTGTCATTTTATTCGTTTGCACTGTATGCCTATTTGACCAGTAAAAGCCATCTGTTTGGACTCTATATGACTTTGTGGTGATTTCTGGTTCTGTGGGCCAAGGGCTGACAAAAGCTTAATGTTTATTCTTTCTTCAGAACAAGAATTTGAAGTCACTCAACATGGCTACTAGTGCAGAAACCAACCAAGAGCACTGGCAGCCCTTCCTGTTGGGAGCATGAGTTTTCCTTCCACAACACATGTGAGAGGCCTCGAACAATAAGTTGTACCCAGGATTCCCATACATTAAATTCCACTGCAGCAGAGTTGAGAAAGCTTTTCATTACGGTATTAAGTCCACACATCTATTTTCAGGGGGTTTTTTAAGAGAAGAAATCTCTACCCTTACTTGCTACATAACAAAAAGCCTTAGCAAAGGAGTTTCTAATAGTAATGCTCACTAAGAAACATGAACAGCTTAGGACTGTTGTTACCTGCCTGGATCTCAAAGCAATAGACTTGGAGCACAACTGGAGATTCGAAGTGGGATCTCTCAGTGTTATTTAAAAGCATCTGCAGGGAGTGGTTGTTGATTATGTAAAGGTTGTGGCAGGAATGGTTTAACTTTTCCCCTGAAATCCTTCCCCAAGCTGCTATCGGTCTATCTGATAAACAGTACAAGGGGACCTGATCCAAACTGGAGTGTCCCCCCTGCACCTCCTGCCCTTTTCAAAATGAAAATGCTGAAATAAATCTGGCCACATCTGCACTTTATCTTGTTGTGTTCTCAGGGCAGATGTCCTCTGGTTCTGGACCTGTATGAGACTGGGTACGGGGGCCCTCAAACGCCACAGTGCTCTACAAATATCAGAACCAACCAACCACTACCTAACAGATTAATTTTGCCACTGCTTCTGGAGTCTTCTTGTCACATCCCGAAAGAAAGTTTAACAGACAGCAATCCACAGAATGGGCCGGATGAGTGGCCATAAGCAGAGCTAACATAATGGATTCAACAACCTGAACTCCACAGGGACATGACCTCTGCTCACGTGGGACTTCCCTAAATCTACCGGTTAGAAGAAGAAGAAGAAGAGTTTGGTTTTTATATGCCGACTTTCGCTTAAGGGAGACTCAAACCGGCTTACAATCACCTTCCTTTCCCCACCCCACAACAGACACCCTGTGAGGTAGGTAGGGCTGAGAGAGCTCTTTATAGAACTGTGACTAGCCCAGGATGACCCAGCTGGCTTCGTGTGTAGGAGTGGGGAAACCAACATCGTTCACCAGATTAGCCCCTGCCGCTCGTGTGGAGGAGTGGGGAATCAAACCCGGTTCTCCAGATCAGAGTCCACCACTCCAAACCACCACTCTTAACCACTACACCAAGCGGCTCTCTGGTTAGTACTGCTAAAAGGAGCATATTAAAACAGGCTAAGGAGAGCAACCTACAATAAACAGGAACCATAAATCAAGATAAAGATTTATCATACAGAAAGGGAACCAAAGGCACAAAACCCAGATAAATAGGTGAGCAGGACTCGCTTGGCATCAGCTGTATTTGCTGTTGCAGCTCTTCAAGCCTTTCTGTTCCTCCTTGCAGGGGCCTCATTTATTGGAGCTGGGGCTAAACAGGTCATAGAGAGCCCCAGATCAGCGAGTTTCTTGTCTACAGAAGATCATTAGAGATTTTCTGCAAAGCTGTCTCAAGAGTCCAGGAGATGAGAACTCAGTTTCCCAGCTAAAAAGCAAAGCAAAGCAAAAAAACATTACTAACAGCACGTTTAAAGCCCTTTCAGGAAAACAGAAGGTTGAAAACGTGGGTCAGGAGTAACAGTTACTAAAAGTTAAAGGGATGATGATCAAGGAGACAAGCAGCGACTTTAACTGTAGAAAAGAAGTCAGAAGCTTCCATCAAAACTGAAAATCAGCATAAAGACATTTATCCACATCTACCAACAGCAACCAGTCAAATTCAAAATAAGTGTCTGTGAAATCGTCTGCTGTTGCCCCACCTCACCCCAACCTATTTATAATCTGGAAGCCAAACAGGAGACTGACAGGTGTGTGTAATAATTCAATAAATCAAACTGTCAAGAGCAACTCGTTCATTAAGACATATGCCTCCCTCACTTTCAAAAGATGTGGGATGGGAAAGGGCGGGATAAGAATGCAGAACCCAGCCTTGCACAAGTTTGTGTCAAATAAAAAATTCAGTCTGATTATCCTAGATAAAATATTTTCTGGTTAACTAGTCCTACAGCCAAGCTCTGTACAATTTAATACGATGCTGATATTCGTGCAAGTACTTTACAGTGGTTGACCTTTTTGACTCTTTACAATCAAAATGGTTGGTCATTCTGTTTAAACATATATACTTTCCTTAAAGCAATAACTATAGAATACACACACACACAGTTTTTAGAATTACTGCCAAGCATCTAGCAAACCCAAAGCATTAGAAGCCATCAAGTGTCCAAGAAAATAACATACACTAGAAAAGAGCACAATGCACTGTTAGCTTTATTGTGAACCATCACAGTATGGCATATTGCAAATAAAAGTGTTCTCAAATTAGTTTAAGTAGTTAATGATCGGAAGCTATGGTCCAAGAAAGCTTTATCAGACAAGATCAGTCATGGAGAAAAGCAGTTCTCTCATCACCTGCTATAATCCCTTAGCAAATGGAGCCAGAAGAGTGTTAAGAGTTTGAGTGGGACAAGCAGACCTCATGGTTGCCAGGTCTGTCTGTCTCTCTCTCTCTCTCTCTCTCTGCTATAACCCCAAGTCTATCAAGCAGACCCAAAGCAGAGGTTCACTAGACAGAGTCAGGCAGAGAACAGGGACTCAAGGACTGAAGCAAGATGGAAAATGGTAGCCCAGGACATGGAAGAACATAACATGTTATGTCTTGCATCCCATTCATGAGGATTACACATGTGTACAAATGCAAATCGACATTTGAGGTTCTAACATCAAAATCAAAAACCAGACAGGAGAGTTGCCCAAATCTCTTAAAAGGCAACTAAGTTAATACAGCTGATTTTACAAATAAGGAACACCGAGTCTGGTAAGTAATTGGCCCAAGGTCAACCACTGAATCCACACCTGACAGTTCTTTTTTCCACCATTTACAATTTTTAAGGAACAGAATGCTGTGCCAGCATTCTCAAGCATAACATTCAATTTTACAGACATGAACAAATATACAGCTTGCCTATGGATCAAGCAAGTCAGAACTCAGAGGAGTTATGTGTAAGCACATGCATAAGCACATTTTTAGCTCTACCACTTCAGTTTAAAAAAACACGAACAACACTAATACTCTGATATATATATATATATATATATATATATATATATATATATATATATATATATATATATATATATATATATATATATATATATATAAACTCTTTAAGGGGGATCTCCCCCACCCCATCGCTGCTGCCGATTCTGGGCCCAGCGAGGCTCTCAGCCTCTGCTGGAAGCCCGCTGAGGCTTTCCCCCCCCCCTCCCATCACCACCACCAACCCGGGCCCAGTGAGACTGCCAGTGTCCACCTCATCTGAACAGCAAGTGCGTGGTCTGTGCATGCAGACTATGCTGGGTGTGTTTTTTTTAAATCAGGGATTAAACCCCTCAATATGTTTTTTTTTTAATTTTCAGAGTTTTCTGCAGACCCAGGGGGTCCCCCAGGTCTGCAGAAAAACCTGTTGGGGGTCGGTCTGCCCCCTATCTGTGGATTTAAGTATCTGCAGGCAGGGGGCAGACTTGGGTTTTATATATATCACACACACACACACACATGCATGCTTAGAAAGAGATCTGACCAGCTTTAATGGAACTTGCTCCTAAGTAACCAGACATACAACTGAGACCTTACTATACAAAACAAGAGCACCAATGTTAGTGTGCAGGCTTACAATCAAGAATATTGCTATCGGTGCCACACAACATAACCTGATTTTGCTGAAGTCACTAGGATTTCGTAAGAGACGCAACAGAGCTAATAGTTTTATTATGCACAGAGCACCATCAATGCACATCATGCAAGTTGCATAATAAAACCTAACATTTAGAGAGAAAATAGGAAGGAGGGAGAGATGGGAGTGTGCCAAAGACTTCACAGAAAAGGTGGATTATGAGGAAGGGTTTGAAAAGAAACAGTTGGCACCACAGAGTTGCAGCCAAAGGGAGAAAAGGACACAGGCATTTGGGAGAACACAAGACCATGAGATGGCTGGGGCTGGTGGAGCTGGAGGAGCCAGGTGAGGAAAATGCTGGAACCCCCCTCCCCAGGAAGGAGAAATTTGTCTGCTCCCTCTATCACTGTCTCCCATCAGAGGGCAAGCACTTCTCTGTTTTGTTTGGCAACCTTCACTGACACTCACTGATCCTCCTTCCTGTTTATGCGCTTTGTTCAATTTAATTGTTCTGCATGTATCGATATGTGCTGGTAGCCCTACCCTATCATGACTGGCAGTACCCGTCCAAATAAGATACTCTCTTCTGTTTACTACAGAATTTGTTTTCTACCTTCAACTTTTACTTTCTTGCACGTCTCAGGATGGCAAAAATTAAAGATTCAAGGTAAGATAGATACAGCAACTGTTTCTCAAGTATTCGGTTTACTTCCCATTTTTCTCAAAGAAAACAAAGATATTATTCTTTTAAATCCCATCAGTATGCTACATAGTACAATTTTCTATGCTAGCCAAGTTATAAATGATGTATTTTATGTTGTTCAATCGGTAAAATAAGTTTAGGTTTGATAGAAAGGTAAGTATTGTACATACTTCAATTTCCCCCAACAATTCTGGCTCTTATTCCTGTGTGAGGTTCTATTATAAGGGCAGTACGTTACACAGACACAAGCAGGCCAGTGTAGGACTGGCTTCCACAGAAGCAGAAACTGCTTCAAGGAAGCATCAATTTTCTAGCCCTTGTGGTTGGAGAGAAAAGCAAATCTGTGTATTTGCTCAAGACATTATTTTCTTGGCACAGAAGTCAGATTCCATCTAGGCCACCTTTGGATGTTGCGTGGCAGACCGAAGGAGACGCCACAGTTCCCTCGCAGGTGCCCCCTGACCCCCAGATCGACAGCATGGAAGAAATCCCATTTTATTAATCGGAATACTAAGTGCATGTTGCAGTTATCTAGCACAGTCAATACTTGCTAATAGTTTAGCCAGCCAACATGAATTTAGTTTCACCAAGACACCATGGGAACCATATCAGATATGTCTTAATTCTTTTACAAAACAAACATTCAAAGTAAACTTGAGCCCCTTGCTAAGAAAAGCCATTTCTCAGTTGGGTGAAATAAATTGAAACAGGAAATTAAAAAAAATACTTTAGACTTTCTTTGGAAATAGGTAATGGCTGGCAAGAATTCAGCTGAACCCTTAGAGTTTAAGGTTGTGTTGACTCCAAAATTTATTTTCTGGATTAGTTCCACAAAGCCCACAGGCAGGAGAAGACTGCCAAGATCCACATGAACTTTTGTACATTTAGTGCCTTAATGCCTTCCACCATAGGAGCACCTTCTGTTGAAAGAACTGCAAAGTGTTCTGCTCACAAATTAAGATCAGGCTAGATTTGGCAATATCAGAACACTTTTATTTAAATCCATGGCTTGGCGGAGCTTGGAACAGGGTCCTAGTTACCTCAGCTCACTGGAAAAGTTAAAACAGGAAACTAAAATGATCTCCACAAGGAAAGGCGAAAGTACTTGGGCTTTTCTGGGCATGGCGGGAGGATCTGAAGTGGGAGGAAGGTTTACAGAATTATGCATGACATGGCAACTGTGTAGAAACTGGTTTTTCCTAATGATATCAACCAACAATAGGCTGAGAACAGACAAAAGGACATGCTATTACATACACAACATCAACACTCTCAAAATGTCTCTCAAAATTTCCCAGAAATGTTTGTATGTATATCTCATTAAAAAATTGTGTTATGTTCCTAAGCAAATAGATTGGAACAATTTTCAATACAGTACAGAGTTTCCGGAAAAATTCAGAAGGGAAATATTTTCTGCAGTTATTGACACCATTTGATCTAATACATTTGACATTTATTTAGCAAAACAAAATAAAACAAAATAAAACAAACATTAGGTATAAGAGATAAATAATTAATGCATGCACTTCCCAGGAAGATAAAAATAATTAATGCATATGCTTCCCAGAAGCGACACCTAGTAAAAGTTAATTACAACTCTGACACTGTTCCCACTGGCCAGAACTCAGTCATGAAATTACCAAGCTAATATTATGAAACTATTCTAAAGAAAACCATAGTAATGGAAAATGTTCTAACAAGTTGCTCACATCCCTGCACAATACACAAAGATGCAAGGAATTCTCTGCCACAGAAAGCAACAACGGCCACTCGCTTTCAGTCAGCCAAATTCCTGGCAGACACATCCTTCAACAGACAATAGCCATGATCATTAAACAGTGTCTTCATGTCCAGAGACAGCATAATTCCGAAGGCCAGGTGATAGGAATGTTGCCAGGTCTTGTAAACATCCCACAGGTTTAGTGGCTTATTTCAGACAGTCAGTTCAAAATGACAGTAAATCAGCAAGCAATTCATTCAAGAAAGCATCTTTTGTGCAAAAATTATACAGCATCTTTAAGTGTTAAGTGGCAAAGAATCTCCTCTCAAGTTAAGGCAGATCAGGTGCACAGGAAAGCCCGACACTACTTTATACCAAGAGTCAGATCACTGGCCTGTCTTAGTCAGTGTTGTCTACTCAGACTGGCAGCAGCTCTCCTGGGTCTTAGTCAGAGGGCTGTCTCTAGTGTTTACACTGGAGATGCCAGGGACTGAACTGGGGGGGGGGGTCTTCATACAAAGCAGATGCTCTGTCATTGAGCCACAGCCTCTTCCCAAGCGGCGTAGAGCTGGACAACCATATTCCATTCAGTTCAAGACCTCCTAAGTTACGGCCAAAGATCCTAAGTGTCATTCAAGAGTCAACATAATATTAAAGACCTTCTGATATCTCATCCTTCCTGGCTACGTGCCAGCCTGTAGAGCTGGCAATTCTGTCCATCACTTGATATGATGTTTTCAAAAACTGAAAGGAGGGGGCTGTAAAAGATTGACTAAGCATAAGAACATAAACAACCTGTTGCAAATTTTTTAAGTTAAAAAAAAATAAGTTTCTTAATCAAGATGTTTAGTTTATAAACCACAAACTGACCATAACTAACACAGACCTTTTCAAACTGAACATTTAATAAAATGCCTATTAACATTCAATATATGCATAAACCAAACCTGTCCCAAACATGTCCCAGCCAACACCTTCATCAGTGATAACACTGTGTATCAAAAATACATAAACAATTTCACAGTTCTATGAAATCAAGACAAGTGTTCCAATTAAAGCAGGGGTAGAATAAGCAAACTGAATGTGAGGTGTGAATTGTATGCTGTGTGCATTACCCACCAGCTCAGAATCTATGCCAGGGGTGTCAAACATGCGGCCCGCAGGCCGGATCTGGCCCCCGGAGGGCTATTCTCCAGCCGGCGAGCCAAGGCCCATTCCCCCCCCCCCCCCCCGCAGCCGCCTGGGTGCTGCAAGGCCCCTGCAAGATAGGCGCACCCTCCCTGCCACCACTCCCATCCTTTCCCGAACACAACAAGGCTCCTGCGGGGGCCAGGCACGCCCTTCCTGCCATCACCCCCGCAGCTTCCCCTGCAGCTTCTAGAAGTCTATGGACTTCAGAGTCTGCAGGCAACAGGGATCTGACTCAAATCACCCCCTCAACTCTGAAGTCCATGGGCGCGCTCGCCCAGGGCCAGAGGGAGGTGCGGGAGAGTCCCACCCCCGCCAGCCCAGGTGGTGAGTGGCTGCTTTTCAGCAGAGCCCTGCGCCGCCTCTCCAGCCCATTGCCAGCTACATATGATTTCAGTCCCCACCAGTGTGTCCTCCTTCTGCTCGCGAGCACGCCTTCCCTGAGCAACGGGGGGGCAGCTTCGGGGGCAGCTTCGGGGGCAGCAACTCCTTTCTCCTCATACATACGCAGTCTCCCCGTGTTCCATCAGCATGCCCCACGCCTCCTCTGCTTCCCCTCTCCTTCTGTTACAAATACAAGCTAAACACAATTAACATCTACCTTAGTTTTTGTTGTTGTTGTTTTGCCATCAAGTCACAGCTGACTTATTGCAACCCCTGGTGGGGTTTTCAAGGCAAGAGATGTTCAGAGGTGGTTTCCTATCGCCTGCCTCCACGTCACAACCCTGGTATTCCTTGGAGGTTGCCCATCCAAATACTAGCCAGGGCCAGCCCTGCTTAGCTTCTGAGATCTGACGAGATCAGGCTAGCCTGGGCCATCCAGGTTACAGCACCATCTAACCTACTTGTTGGCAAATCAAGCATTTTGCCCTTGTTTGGCAGACCCCAGTGAGATGTAAAAGAAGTCAGCAGTAGAGATATAAAATTTCCAAACATTTTGAAGCCAAGGGGTGGAAGTGTGTGGAGGGGGTGGGGGGAACAGGAATTTGTTTTTTTTGGGGGGGGGGGGTCTGAAATATATGCAATATTTACATTCCTATCTAACATGCACTTCTTTTACTGATCTAACAACATAAAACACACCATTTGTAACTTAGCATACAATATTGTCCTATTAGGCAAATTTATAGTACTTAGAAGTACAAATATCTTCATTTCCTATAAGGAAATTTGCATGCTTGACACTTGACAAGGAGCTGCAAGAAAATAAATTCTGTAGTAAGCAAAAGCACGTACACTATTTCACCAGAAACTCTCTCATAGTCACAACAGGCAGGACTATCAGCATTTTTGGCTATCATGCTAAACTTTATAACAGTGAAAACACTGGACTCTTTATTTCATTATTGTACTTGTTTTAAATTATGTATTTTATTTAATTATCATTGAACACATTATAGTATATTATTTGCATCCATAATTATTTACAGTTAAACAAAAATAATTCTTGAAGTCCTTGGGGGTGGGGGGAGTTCAAAATTTTTCCATTTCCTGGGCCTTCACATCTCTGGTCAGCAGCTACCAATTGCCTTTAATGATGCCCACCTGTTGTCAACAACTCTCCATTCTGGTTTGTCTACACACGTGTGCGCGCACACACACACACACACACACAAAATGCATTTTGACAGGGAACAGTTTCTCCTTCCCCTCACACTGCATGTGGTTGCCCATTTAACACAACAAAGGTGTAAGGGACTAACCAAGCATTTTGTCTAATGCAATTACACCTAGCAAACAGGACAGTCTTCCCAGTGTCCAGCTATCACATAATTACTCAAAGCCTCATAGGTGTGCCTTTAGTGGCAAAAGGGTCAGCATTCTGCGGAAGAAATGCCCGCACCTGCATTCCCCACAAACAGGTCTGACCATCCCAACAACACAAGACTCTTTGCAGCTCCCAGCCAAAGGCAGACATCAGATCCAGACTCCCCTCAAACACACTCCACCCCCACTTAGAGACGTCCCCTCTGTGACCTTTTCTGGAAACATTCCCAGGAACCTGACCCACCCTTTCCCTGCTCTGCCTTGCCACTTTCACCCAGCAGTGGTTTCCCACCAGCCCCACCCTCGCTTCCTCCCTTCTTTAAAAATAAAATAATAAATCTTTTGTTTGGAAGCCTGGTCCCCCTTGTGCCACACCTCCGGCCTCCCCTCCTGAGTGGTGTATGTAACACAGCATGTAATTACTTGGCGAATCTGGCTCTTGAGGTGGGCTTCTAGGAATAGGTATTACTGGGTGCCTGGTATTATTGTGACTCCTTGAGTGTGTCAGCTCCTTCTCCCAGGTATCTGTGCTACTCCACTCAAACTCTATTTCCCCTTTTTTGTTCTCCAGGTTTTCAGTGCCCTTCCAAGCCTGTACAGCCATCTTGCCACTTTGCTAACACCTCTTACAGCCATGGTGTGGCTCACCTGCCTCCACAGCAACAATTGTACATTTCCTCTTACTCACTGCCACACAACCAGTTACTAATTCATGAGGGGATACCTGTCCTCTTAATTTATGACTTCCAAATGCATTCAGGGGGCTTTGGGGAGAGACCTTGTCAAAAGCCCTTCTCTTCTTAAAGTCCTTTGGAAGTTATGTCTACTGTGAATTATCCTCATCCACATGATAAAACAGGAAGCCACAGTGACACCTCAAAGACCATTTCAGCATAAGCTTTTGTGAGTCAGAGCTCACATCTATAGGACTGCTGTTTTGTTGTATATAACAGAAAAGGCTTGGGGGTTAAAGAGAGAGGCTTTTCTTCTACAGCAGCACTCTACAGAGAAGTTCACAATTCCCCTCAACCAAAAGACCCCCAGGACTACGGCATGCCCTGGGCAGCACCCCAAAGAACAATATATAACCCTTTTAACTACCAGAGTACCTCTGAGCAGTCACAGTTATCTTTCCCCACTACTGAGGATTTTTAATGGGATAGCATTCAACAGTGGTCTACCCCATTCCATTATTTTATACAGCTGTCTTAACCTCAAACAAAAAACTGCTACATATGAACAACTTTGATATAATCGGCATGAGTGAGCTGTGTTGTGTTTTTTTTAAGGTTTCGCCTTGAGCCCACCGTAATGATGAAATTGCTCCAGTTTCTAAAGAAATGGCCCAATTTCCTGGGCCTTGGTTGGAGCAGGTGCTGTGGGGAATGGTGCGTAGAGGAGCCACGAGCAGCTCCCGAGCCATGGAGTATCACTGGCCTACTACTGCGTAAGCACACATAGCAGCTGTCCAAATGCCCTTTCTCAAGGCACATCCATCCACCCCTGATGTCCAAGCACCACAGATCAACCAAAGATGAGCCAGACTGCGACTGGGGCACAGCCACAAAGTGCACACGGGGGAGATAACCTAAGCAGGCAAGTCCAGCTACAGACATCAAGCCATATGAATGTTTTTAAGGAATTGAGTATTTATCTCAGAACATATTCCTGAAAAGATTCCCCTGTTTTACGGTGAAGGCTGAGACTCCTCCCCAAGGACAGTCAGTGAATCCCTGGCTCAACACACATGCAGAGCAGATCACTCAAGGAGAGCTGAGCCTAACTCAAGGGGCTAATGGCAGGAAATACACATTTGCAAACATTTATGCACCAAATCAGGCAAAGGAAAAGTTTTTCAAGAAATTCTTTGAGGATTTACTCAATTTTCATCAAGGAGAAATGCTTATTGACGGAGATATGAATGGTGTTATGGATATAAAACAGGACAAATCATTCAAATTTAAAGGGGGCAAAATGCCAAAGATTTTCAATTTTTACAAGACTGGAGACTAACAGATGCATGGAGATTTACGCACCCAAAAGAGAGAGACTATGCCTTCTTTTCCAACAGACACAACTCTTACTCAAGGATTGACTTAGGATGGATATCCAATACTTTGCTCAATAATTTGGAAGACGTTTCTATTTTACCCGCAACCTTTGCAGATTATAATCACTCTAGATAAAGCTGCAAGGAGAAAGAAGAGGATGAACGATAATTTGCTTCTTCACCGAGACATCCTAAAACAGTGTCATGAGGAAATTAAAAGTTTTTTTGAATTGAACACTATCAGCCCATTCCTGAAAATGCGGCGTGTGGAGTCGGTGGGGAAGAGGCACGTTGGTGCCTCTTCCTAAGCTGAATCGTGCATGCTGCACACCAAAAAAAGAGCCATTTCGTGGCTTTTTTTTTTTTGTTTTACCGGGGCCTTTCACCTCATAGGGAACAGCGAGGCTGTCCCCGGCGGCGAGGGCCAAAACAGGATAGGAAGCCGCCGGGTAGGTGGCTCCTCCCCCCAGAACGCCCCCTGCACCAGCACGGCCTCTCTACGCCGTGGCCTGTGTCACGGAGAGGCCATGCCGGCAAAGGGGGGAGGCGTGGTGTCAGGTCTGAGTTCACTTGGCTATTCCCAAAAACCAGTCGACCAGGAAAATCTCCTAAGAAGCAGGTTTATTAAGGAAAACACAGTGAGGAGCAGTAACTAACGCAAGGGATTCATGGACTTCAATGGGGAAATAGGAACAGGGTAAAATATAATAAAGGCAATCTACAAATATGACGGTTGCCAGGGCGATCCCTGGTTGTCAGGGTGACCCCTGGTTCCCAGGAAGGCTTATCGTTATCACGCTCTCAGAGGCCTCCGCAGACAAAACATAAACATAGCTGCATAACTCAAAGTCCTTGAAGAGTCATCTGCTCTCGGGGTATGATTCTCAGGCCAGTGCCTGACATTCTGCCCCCCTTAAGACCCCCTTCCCGCCATGTCCGGTGGAGAGGGTTTATCCGGATAGGATACATGAAACTGGCAAACCAGACGGGGGGCGGAGACATGACGATGTTTTACCCATTCATCTTGGGCGGGACCAAAATGTTTCCAACGAACGAGGTATTCCACACCCCCTCGATGAATACGAGAATCGAGGGTTTTGGAGATTTCACAGTGTTCCTTCCCCCCCCCCATCTCAGGCACCTCTTGGAGACTTTCAGGATGCCATTGGGGAGAGGGTACATACTGTTTTTAGTAGGCTTACATGAAATACTGGATGGACCCTCCTCAAAGCTTTGGGAAGGGTTAGTTCCACAGTAACTGGGTTAATTATTCTGGCTATAGGAAACGGGCTGACATATTTCTCACTCAGTTTTTTGGAGGGTCGTAGAGATCGCAAATTCTTGGTAGAGAGATACACCAGATCCCCCACCCCAAGTTCCCAGCCAGGTGACCGACGTTTATCGGCTTGAGCTTTGTATTTCCATTTGGCCCTTCCAAGTTTCGCGTTAACCAGGGCCATGTGGTTTGGATGGTTTGGACCCATTCCGAAACTTCGGGGCCACCCTCCTCCCCAGAGACATCTACATGACCATAGGGTCTGAATTCTTTACCATGGACAATATGAAATGGGCTGAAACCAGTGGACTGATGGACGGAGTTATTATACGCATACTCAGCAAAAGGCAACAGATCTACCCAATCATCTTGGTGGTAATTCACATAACAACGTAGGTAGCATTCCAATACGGCATTAACTCTCTCAGTTTGTCCATCAGTTTGGGGGTGGAATGCACTTGACAGACCCTGCTCCACTCCAACTAGCTTAAGGAAAGCTTTCCAGAACTTGGCGACAAACACTGATCCGCGGTTGCTAATTATCTTGCGCGGGAAACTGTGGTGTTTGAAGATATTAGACACAAATAAACGAGCCAATTTCAGAGCGGAAGGCATGCCCGCGCAGGGAATCAAATGCACTTGTTTGGAAAAGAGGTCTGTGACCACCCACAATACCGTCTTTCCCTGACTAAGGGGCAGATCAGTCATGAAATCCATAGCAATAACTTCCCATGGTCCTTGGGGCGTTTCCAAGGGTTGCAATAATCTAGGAGGCTTCCCCGGGGGGCGTTTGGCTGTGGCGCACACTGGACAGCTGCGGATGAAAGAGTCTAAGTCTGTCCGCATCCCCGTCCACCAAAATTGTCACCAGAGTAAGTGTAAAGTCTTGACAAACCCGAAATGCCCTGCCGTTTTAGCACCATGAGCCAGTCTTAAAAAACACACTAGGTACATATAGTATCCTTAAACCACAGCTCCCCCTTCTTCTCGAGACCTGTAGGTAAAACATTGGCTTCAAGCTCAGCCTGGTAGCTGCGGATCAGCACATCTTGGAAGGACTCAGACAACCCTTCCGGAAGGGTAGGATTGGTCCTGCCAGGAGGGCTTAAACCACAGCTCCCCCTTCTTCTCGAGACCTGTAGGTAAAACATTGGCTTCAAGCTCAGTCTGGTAGCTGCAGATCAGCGTGTCTTGGAAGGACTCAGACAACCCCTCCGGAAGGGCAGGATTGGTCCTGCTATGAGGGTTAGCGGGGAGAGAGCCTCCTGGGTCCTTAAGCGACTGTTGAATCTGAGAAGGGTTTATCATGTTAGATGGGGGCGATGCATCTGCAATGGTTTGGGACCTTTGGGCTTGGACTCGAGTTTGTACTGCTAAAGTAGGTAGAAGGCCCCTCTGAGCGGGAATAAACAGTGACTCCGTGGGACGTTTTATTTTGTTTGGGTATTGCGGAAGCCAGGATAGTGCGTTGGCTAGCAGGTTATGTTTTGCTGGCACATGTTTGATTTGGAACTGGAACCTGGAGAAGAAATTTGCCCATCTAACCTGTTTTGCGGTGAACTTACGAGTCCCAGTTAGGGCTTCCAGATTTTTGTGATCGGTCCAAACCTGGAAAGGGATGGCAGAACCTTCAAGGAAGTGTCTCCATACGGTGAGAGCGTGTTTCACCGCTGCTGCTTCCTTTTCCCAAATCGGCCAGTTGAGTTCAGACTGAGATAATTTTTTAGAGAACTAGGCATAGGGGTGCAAACGGCCGTCCATTCCCTCTTGCAAGAGGGCCCCTCCCATGGCTACGTCGGAAGCGTCAACTTGAACTATGAATGGCTGTTCACGATCCGGGTGCTTCAGCACCGGCTTGGTTGTGAACAAACATTTTAAAGTCTCAAATGCTCGTTGATATTCCGGGGTCCACTCCACCCGAGCGGAGGGGTGAGTCGCAGCAACTCCCTTCCCTTTGGTTTTTTAAGAGGTCAGTAATAGGTAGTACCACATGCGCAAAGTTGCTGAGGAACCCCCGATAAAAATTAGTGAACCCGATAAATTTCTGCACCTGTTTGCGTGTGGAGGGTGGTTCCCAGTCTATCACCGCATGCACCTTGTCGGGATCCATGGCTAAACCGTGGTGTGAAATTTTATAACCCAGGAAGGTCAGTTGTTTCCGATGAAACTCACACTTGGAAACTTTAGCATAGAGATGGTTTTCTCTGAAGCGTTGCAAAACCGTTTTGACCAAGGCAACGTGCTCATTCATAGTTTTCGAATAAATAAGAATGTCATCCAGATAAACTACTACTCCCTTAAACAACAAATCATGGAGAACCTCATTGATTAGTTGCATGAACACCCCCGGGGCCCCTTTCAACCCGAAGGACATTACTAGGTATTCAAATATTCCAAAACAGCTGGAAAAGGCAGTTGATGGCTCATCTCCATCTCGGATCCTAACTCGGTAGTATGCTTCAACTAAGTCCAATTTAGTGAAAACGTGCCCCTCTTTCAATTGGCTTAACAAATCTGAGATTAAGGGGATGGGGTAGGCGTTGGTTTGGGTAACTGCATTGAGTTTGCGAAAGTCTAGGCCAGTGGTCGCCAAACTCATTAGTCAAGAGAGCCAAATATCAACAGTACAACGATTGAGATTTCTTTTGAGAGCCAAATTTTTTAAACTCAAACTATATAGATAGGTACACTGTTTATTAACTTAATAAACTTTAATTAAAATTTAGCAGAAGTGGAAACCAGTAGAGCACCTACTGCACAGTGGGGTGGTGAATGGTTGTGGGGAGAGTGTAACCCCCCCCCCCCGGTTCCTTTTGAAAGAGGCACAAAGTAGCAGGAAGAGGGGAAACCTGTAGTAATAGGCCAGGGGAGGGCTAACAATTGCCAGACAAAAAGGCCCACTGTTTTCTCCCCCCACACACACCATCACCCAGTGAGGGTCCAGATGTCCAGGGATCCCAGGCACAGAGGAAGAGGCCAGCAGGTCCCCGGTATGTGTGTGTGTTCCACGCAAACAAACAAGGGGGAGATGCACAGTCCCCCCGCCACGGACATGCCAGTTCCCTCCTGGCCAGAGGGAGGGGCAGGTGCTCATCCCCCCACACCATTCTGGGACCGACGGGCTCCAGATTCAGGGCAGGCAGGCGGGTGCCTGGGCAAGGTGGCTTGGCTGGAGGAGCCCCCCCCCCAGCTGGGGGGCAGGCAGGCAGGGCCGCGCGCCCAGGCGGCTTCCACGGGGGGGAGAAAGGAGAGTCCCCCAACTACCCCTTCCTCCCTCCCTCCCTTGAGGCCACGGCGCCAGCCCCCTCCCCCCTCCCAGGGGCAGCCTGAGCACGGCCCTGGGCCCGCTCTGCAGCCCTGGGGGCGAGAGCGGCCGTACCGAAAGAGAGGCCCGCGCGGCAGGGAGGGGGGAGGTGGCGGCCGCCGGGGCAGCTCGCTCTCTGCCTCCCCCTCCCCTCCGGGCTGCGGGCGGCCTCAAGCGAGAAAGGCGCTGAGCGGGGCTTCCTCGTCTGGGCGAAGCACGTCCAAAGCAATGAGATTTTCTCTCGAGCCTTTCTGAAGAGGGACTCGAGGAGCCAACAGCAGAAGCCAGGAGGCAGCGGGTGGGCTTACCGTGCAAATATCGAAACGGCAGCTGCTCCCTCCGCTGCTTAAGAAACCCCCAATCCCCACAGCAGGCCAGCCAGCAGCAGCAGCACGTGGTCGCTCCTTTGTAATTCGAGTGCCTCCTGCGCAGACTTCTCCCCACAGCAGGCCTGCCAGCAGCAGCGGCACGTGGTCGCTCCTACGTAACCCAAGCGCCTCCTGCGCAGACTCTCTCCCGCCCCTTTCGCTACTCAGCCGGGCCCGGACATGGAAAGAGCCACACTCAAGGGCTCAAAGAGCCGCATGCAGCTCGGGAGCCGCACTTTTGCGACCCCTGGTCTAGGTAGAGTCGTAGGTCGCCCGTCTTTTTTCGCAAAAAGAAGTCGGGGGCGCAATGTGGTGCAGTAGAGGGTCGAATAAATCCTCAAGCCAAATTCTTGTCAATAAAATCTTTGAGCACTGATTTCTCTTTGGGGCTCATTGGGTAAATCTTGCTTTTGGTTAACTGTTGCCCCACCACCACCTCAATAGCACCGTCAGTCCTGCGATGCGGGGGTAGGATGTCACATTCTTTGACATCAAAAACATCTGCAAAGTCCAGATACTCGGGGGGTAATTGAGAAACGTTGGACGCACCCCCGTCTTCTGCCAGCAAGGCAGGGACTTTAACCGCCACCTCCCTTCGGTGACATTCACATTGCGGCTGAGCCAATTCAATTGTTTTGGCTGCCCAGTCTATAGTGGGACTATGACCACGAAGCCAATTCACTACCAAAACCACAGCATAACGAATGCCCAGCACTATGGTGAAGTGGATTTGTTCCCAGTGATCCCCCACTCCCATGGCTACCCCATCAGTTCTTTGGTCAGTCCCCAAAATGTCACTTCCATCCATCTGGGTGAACTTGATGGGCTGTGGGAGAGGCACTGCTTTCACCTTTAAGGCCTTGAAGGTCTCCTCACTAATTAAAGTGCGGGCGCACCCAGAGTCTACTATGGTTTTAACAGTTATTGGGGGGGGCCTTTGCGACACTACAAAACAACGTCAAGATACATAGTGTCCTCCACATCTCTTACCATTAGTGGAGGCTTTGTTTGCACTGGCACCAGGGGCTGTGGTGCTCTCTCAGGCTGTTCCGTTAATTGGTCGCCCATTGGGACCAAGTTCAGGGCCGAAACCCCTCGGTTTCCTCCTCGTCCAAGGAATCTGCGTAGTCCTCGCCTGAGGCGGCGGCATTTGTAATCCGAGACCCGGAGGGGTCATGTAATGAGGTGGTAAGATCCAATGCAGAAGACCTAGCAGGAAGGATCTTGCGTCCGCCGACAGTTTCCCGATGGCTGCTTCCTCCCTCCCGAGCTGAGCTCTCCTGACTCGGGTTTGGCCATTCAGGCCGCCATGGGCAGGCTGCGGCAAAATGGCCTATAGTTCCCCAGACTAGACAGGCTCCCATCTTGAACCGTTGGGCTCGCTCTGTACCGAGAGCAGCCGACTGCCGTTGTGCAGGTACCATTGGGGCTGCCTGTTCCTGCCACGGCTTCGCTTCCCTAGCCCTCTGTTCAGTTGTGGAAAGGTCCGGTCGGCAGATTTTCACTTCCTCCAGCGCTACGGGAAACGGTCCCATACTCCCGGGCGGCTCTGGTTGCCCCGGGGCTCTGGGCTGCAGCCCCCCTGGTTGCCAGTGCCATTGCTGTGGGGCTACACTTCCGAGCGGTGGCACCCCCGGTTTTCCTGGCATCCCAGGTGACCTTGACGTCGGCTGGGGTGCCCCAGGTAGTCCTGTTTGGCCAGTTGCTGGCGGTGGCTGAGCTGGCATGAGCGTCGATAGTCCAGACGCTCCCGTTGGTTGGAGATGTTCCGGTTGTGGAGTTGAGGGGAGCGGAGCAAAGGTCCGCTGCGACCCACCTGACAATGGTTGGAACAGCACTCCTGGCTGACCTGGTTGTCCAGGGGGCAGAGTCGGCACAAGTGTTTGAACCCGCTGCCTTTTGCCTAAATCCTGCCACATTAAATCCATTTGATTCTGCATCCGAGCTATGTGCTCCTCCAATGCCTGGTTTTGAGTCCGCAGACGTTGGATTTCCTCTGTGGCCTCCCCGGTCTGTCCGGGTTGAGGTCCCTGGTAATTTGTAATCCAATCACCGAGGTCTTCTTCGTGTGGGCAACTGCCAGCGTCTCGTGGACAGTTGCTGCCCGGCGTTGCAGGACCCTTGGGCTGTGCTTCTGACGCCTGCACGGACGCCAGTGTTTCCAGCTCGGCGGTCCAGACACTGACCGTTTCAGCAAACGATCTTTCCGTCTCTCGGCGGAAACGGGGTTGAGTAGGACTTGCTGTCTCCACTCGTTCCTCCATGACGGTGAAGGGTACAGGATAGGGCCCGGAATCTCGCCCTCCAGGAGAGATTCGTTGCCCGTTGCCCAGGCGGTGGTACTGCTGCAATAGCCTGTCCCTCAGCCTTTCCACAACCGCGGTCTCCCCCAAGCCCGCGGCCCCTTGCAAGGACTCTCCCTCCAGGAAGGCTCGCTGGAGGCCCCTTCTCGCAGCCTCCCCTCAGGCACGCAGGGTTTGTAACCTCACCTCCTCCCGGAGGAGCTGGAGGAATCCTTCTCTGACAGTAACTGTTGCTGGTCCCCCCTCCTGGGGCGACCCGCCAGCCCTCCCTGCAGGGGAATGGGTGCACTCAGTTGCTGCCGCCATGCAGAACTCAGGGATGAGGCTCCAGCCTCATTTCCCTCAAAGTCCAAAACAAAGAAAAGAAACAAAATGAAAATAAAGGAGTGGATTGAAGTCCAAATGTCAGGTCTGAGTTCACTTGGCTATTCCCAAAAACCAGTCGACCAGGAAAGTCTCCTAAGAAGCAGGTTTATTAAGGAAAACACAGTGAGGAGCAGTAACTAACGCAAGGGATTCATGGACTTCAATGGGGAAATAGGAACAGGGTAAAATATAATAAAGGCAATCTACAAATATGACGGTTGCCAGGGCGATCCCTGGTTGTCAGGGTGACCCCTGGTTCCCAGGAAGGCTTATCGTTATCACGCTCTCAGAGGCCTCCGCAGACAAAACATAAACATAGCTGCATAACTCAAAGTCCTTGAAGAGTCATCTGCTCTTGGGGTGCCTGACACGTTCCCGCAGCGCTCTGCCGCTGGTGGTACTGGCCTCGCCACCAGCGTAAGTGCGTTTAAACAAGCAATTACACGCACTTACTCTGACGGCGAGGTCACGCCGCCTCCTAAGAAGTTTCTGCCTGATTCTCAGGAATGGGCTGTATGCCCAGTATAGCAGCTAGAACAGTGTGGAACACTAGTAAGGCGTACATGAGAGGAAAATTAATCACTTTGGCATCTAAGCAAAAAAAAAAACAAAAATCACCTACTGGATAACTTGCATGGACAATAATGTCAGTTAAAAGAAGCTCGCCAAAAGTCGGGAGACAAAAAAGACCAGTTCAAAATTCATAATCTGAAACATCAAATAGATGGGATTGAAACCGAAGATATGCAAAAAAAAAAAAAAAAAAAGATTTGTACGGCACAAATTCTTTGAACAAGCTAACAAACCTGGAAAAATCTTAGCGGACACACTAAAAAAAAGAATCTAAGAAAAGAGGGATACTGGCAGTTTTTAAAGATAATCAACTATCAAACAAAGAAGAGGATATTCAAGAGATTTTTAGGACTTTCTACACCGAACTGTACAAAAAAAAGGTACATCTCAATCAAATTTGGATGCTTATATTCAATTGGCAAATCTAAAGGGGTTCTCGGAGGAGGACCGACAAATGTTTAATCAAAAAGTCTCATTGCAAGAGATCATGGATGCTTTCAAGAAGCTGAAATTGGATAAAGCACTGCGGCCTGATGGACTAACAGCCAGTTATTGCAAAGCGTTTGAACCTATCTTGTCCCCCCACCTCCAAAAAGCTTTCAATGATCTGCTACTTGAAGGAAAAGTTCCAGAATTGTGGGAAGAAGCGCACATATCATTAATACCAAAAGATGAACAAGAAAGTTATTCTCCCCAAGCATATAGACCAATCTCGCTTCTGAATGTGGACTATAAAATCTTTGCAACCATTTTGACAGAAAGACTGAAGAGATGTATTCCAAAGATAATTCATCCAGATCAAACAGGATTTATGCCCAAAAGACAAATGAAAGATAAAGTTAGAGTTATCCTGGCCGCAATCAACCGTATCAAGACAACGAAAGAGAAAGCAGCAATGTTGTTTTTAGATGCAGAAAAAGCCTTTGACAATGTTTCCTGGAATGTTTTTCATAAGGTCTTGCTCCAGCTAGACTGTGGTTATCAATTTATCACTGCAGTAAAGGCTATATACACAACGCAGAGAGAGAGGCTGTTGATCAATGGGATTCTGGCGGATAGTTTTAAAATTGAGAAAGGTACAAGACAAGGTTGCCTTCTTGTTAGCCAACACTTCCATGGCTAAATTGAACAAGATAAAACTAAACTCTGAAATTAAGGGACTGAAATATGAAGATCAAGAGTATAAAATTAGGAGTTACGCGGTCGATGTGGTTCTAATTTGTCAAAACCCGAAGGCAACAATATTAGAGATTAAGCATCAAATCGACTTATTCAGTTATTACTCAGGATATAACAGCGCATTCCTGAGAGGAATGCCTGCGCCAGGCTTAGGAGGCAACCCAGCGGTGTTACCTCCTAAGGAGGTTGCGGCACCCAGCAGAAAAAGCTGGAATATCTCAAAAAAAGGGGCGTTCCTGAGCCGTTTCGGCTCAGGAGGCCGACTAATGTTGGCACCACCCCCGGCTGGCGCCGGAATGCCCCAGGAACGCCTCCCGGTGCACCGGAACGCCTCCTGGATCGCCGCCGTGGCCTGTGCCGGTGGCCAGAGGCTGGCCGAAGGCTGTGGTGGCAGCCGGGCCCAGCGCTGCCACGGCAGCAGGGGCCAGTGTCCGGGCCTGCACGCCGGCACTGGGGCCACTCACGCCGGGGTGCGCCTTTCGGGAGCAGGAGTTGTGGGTCCCTGCACTGGCGGAAGCCTTCGTCAGCCTCCAAAGGCCTTTGGGTCAAGCTGCCAGCGTGGCTCAGGAATGGGCTGTAAATTGAACAAACATAAAACCAGCATGATTTTGTATAATGTACCAAACGAAGAAATGTCCAAAATACAAAACATTTTACAATGTTCTGTTCCCCAAAAAAAGTGTCAAGTACTTGGGAATAAGAATTCCTGAGGGAAGAGACTCATTATTTAACCTAAACTATAAAGCCACTTGGGTCAAGATAAAAAAAGATCTTGAAAGATGGAACAGACTCCAGATTTCATGGTTGGGTCGTATAGCGACTATTAAGATGAATGTTCTGCTGAGACTAAATTTTTTGTTCCAGACTTTGCCAATTAGCATCAGTGCTACTACACTGAAAAATGGCAACGACACATTAATACGTTTGTGTGGAAAGGAAAAAAAAACAAGAATAAGATTCGCGGTGATACAGGTTGAGAAAAAGAGAGGCAGTCTGGCATTACCAAATTTGAAACTGTATCATCAGGCCGCAACGTTGGGGATTGATAACTGACTGGATTTTGCACCTGGAGGATAGAAAAATCAGATTAGAAAAGGCTGGCTTAGATCAGGGTTTTCATTATTTACTATGGACAAGAAAATCTAAGACAGTACCAAAGATGGGGTATGATGAAAACATAAGGACAAAGTGTGGGATCAACTAAAAGGGATACTCAGTCCTTCTCCTCCCGGTTTTATGTCACTGACAGAAGCATACATGGATCTTGCAAGCAGGACTAATAATGATTATATAATTTATAAAGACTTTATAGAAAAAGATGGACAAATCAAATCTTTGCAAGAACTACATGACGAAAATTTTAAAAATTCTTGGTACGCCTACCATCAAGTAATACACTCGTTAAGAAAAGATTATCCCCAAACAGTAAGAAACAGAAAACTTACTGATTTTGAACAGACGATCACTAAATCACACAATCACATGTTATCAAAAGTATACTGGATATTATTGACTCTTGAAACAGCTCCAGAACAAGTGAAGACATGCATGATTAAATGGATTCAAAATTTTGAAGAAATGATTCCAATGCAAACTTGGGAAAGAATGTGGACAACCAGTGTAAAATTCTCAATGTCACAAGCTGCCAGAGAAAACTGGTATAAGATGTTTTACAGATGATACTTTGCACCAAAAGACCTGAAAATGATGTACAAATCGAGTCAAGCACACTGTTGGAAATGCTCGGAAACAGAAGGAACTTTTTTTCACCAATGGTGGATGTGTAAAAAGGCTCAGAAGTTAATCCACAAAGAAAATCAAGACATGCTACACACAAACTTTGACTTAAGCGCTCAGTACCGTATATACTCGTGTATAAGCCGAGTTTTTCAGCCCCAAAAAAGGGCTGAAAAAGCCGAACTCGGCTTATACACAGGTCAATACGGTAGGAGAGGGGAGGGGGGAGGAGGGAGGGGGAGGAGGGAGGGGGGAACTTACCGCTCGCAGCCTCGCCCGGGAGCCTTTCTCCTGCCGGCAGGGGCCTGGAGGGGCCGGCAGGAGGTTCCTGCCGGCCGCTCTGCCGCCGCCCAGGCGGCAGGGAGCCTTTCTCCTGCCGGCAGGGACCTTCCTGGGCCGGCAGAAGGTTCCTGCCGGCTACTCTGCCGCCGCCCAGGCGGCAGGGAGCCTTTCTCCTGCCGGCAGGGTCCTGGAGGGGCCGGCAGGGTCCTGGAGGGGCCGGCAGGAGGTCTCTGCCAGCTGCTCCGCCGCCGCCCAGGCGCCTGGGCTCCTTTCTTCTGCCGGCAGGGACCTTCCTGGGCCGGCAGGAGGCCCCTGCCGGCTGCGCCGCCGCCACCCACGCGCCCAAGCGCCTTCCTCTGGCCGGCAGGGTCCTGGAAAGGCCTCCTGCCGGCCCAGGAAGGCCGCACCGCCGATTCGCCGCGTCTCCCGGTAAGTAGGGGGTTCAGGGGCTCTTCCCCCTCCCCCCCTTGGATGGCACTGGGGGTGGGGTGGGGTGGGGCGGGAGGGCCTGGGAGGCCGGCGGGAGGGCGACCTGGGGCAGGGGCCCTGCGCTCTAAAATGGCGGCCGGCATTTTAGAGCGCAGCATTGCCGGTAAAGGGAATTTCTTATTGACCCTCGGCTTATACGCGGGTCAATAAGAAATTCCCTTTTCTGGCCTCAAATTTGGGGGGTCGGCTTATACTCGGGTCGGCTTATACCCGAGTATATACGGTATATGCTGCTTGGGATAATTCCTACTCAGATAAAGCCCACCCATAAGGAACTTTTTCAATATGCGACAGCAGCGGCAAGAATTTCATTCGCAATGTACTAGAAAACTAAGAATGTTCCGGATCTAACAGAACGGATTACAAAAATGCATGAGTTTGCAACCACATCAAGACTAACAAATTTGCTTAGAAGAAAGTCAATTGATGATTATAAGCAGAGATGGCAACCTTTTTTTTTTTGACAGATATGCATAATATAATCATGATATGAGGGATTAGGGTTAAATTACTTTAGACAGACACGATTTTTCCGTTTCTAATAATGGGCTTAGCTTCTTATAATGGGAATTTAGAATTAATTATCAGTTGAAATTCACAGTTATAACAGTTTTTCAGTAATGATTGTTGAAGTAGAGAATAAAAAAGAAGTATAAAGGAGTTATGAAATATATGTTAGATTTTATACCTGCTATAAGAGATATTATTCTGGGGGTAAGAATATGCAAATGGGTTATCCTGGGCACGGACACAAAATGAAATGTCAAATTTTCCCTATCTGTTTTGCCCCCTCCTTTTTACTGTACCCCTTATAAAAATGAATTTAAAAAGAAAAGAAAAGAAAGAGAGCTGAGCTGTATGCGCTGCACTGTTGGGTCACTTTTAGAACTGTGAAACATCAAAGCCAATAGAAATATACATACACCATTGGTCCTTCACACTCTCTCTTAAGTTCTCTGCGGTAGTAAAGAAATACCAGCGGTACAGTGGCAAACTAAGGCAGTGTCCTACTCAGGAAAGCAGCTGTGGTGCTGCATAAGGAGGCAGGAAGAGCCCACCACAAGAACATGGGCACAGCGGGCACGAAGGTGGGGGGGGGCAAGGTCTGAATGCTGCTCTTGCAGCGGCCCTGTGCCAAGAACAGCCACATGGCAGACTGCATGGGAACTGGGGCAGTTTGCCTCCTCAGTGTGCCCATCACACTCCCTGAAAACATGCAGGAGCCTGAGGACAAAGCCGGCAGGCACAGGGAGACTCCTCACTTCTAGTTTCACATGGGAGCAGGGAGCAACCATTGGCTTAATGAATGGGCACTAGGACTGTGATGAATTCTTGTGTGCTCTGCAATTCCATATACCCTGCTTGCTACTCTGCCTAACAGTCCCCCTCCCAGGTTTGCACTTGAGGAGCCCTGCTGGTCATTAAGACCGCACTCATCCATCCAATGTAGAGAATTTCATTGGAACTCTGGTTTCTGCTTGTTCCACCCAGTTGTCCGCCTACAGAAAGAAAGTAGGAGTCAGCAGTACCGTCAGACATGGGGGGAGGGGGTGCTCCACAAGTGAGCACAAAATTGCATTCCAGAGGTTACGGCCTCTACCCCACCTCAGGCAATATGCATATTCATTGTCATCACCTGTGCAATATTGCAGGTATGTCAAGCTGCTACATGGTTTCCCTACACTAGGCATGGGGAGTGGATGGGGGAAGAACAGCTCTCTACAGTATGGAGATGGGGGATATCTGAGAGTCCAGTGTGACCAACACCCCCAGGTACAGCAGCACAGGTTGGATTGCTGGTGAGATGCTGTGTCTAGAAGAGACACAGGAAGACGGGAACAAGATTGAAAGAAGGTCGGAATTCCTACTAAGCTCTTCTGCTACCTCACAGTAGCTCCACCACTCTGACTTTTTGCCTGGTGAACTAATGCTGTCCATCAGCACAAAATTATCACTTCATTTAATGTTTTCTAACGGGGGGGGGGGTGTATTAGACAATGTCCCTCTCAGCAACAGATTTAATAACAATCACATCCCATCCAGTGGGCACGGGCTGAGAATAGAACCATCCCGATAAGGGGATGCAGACTTACCTGGGAGTACGATCCTTTGGCTGTATTAGGAATCTTTTCTGAACTAAGATGTACAAACCTAAGCCAAAAATGTGGGGTTTTGCTATGATATATGCAGAGGACTCTATGACCAACGCAAGTGAACACACCCTGGCCTGTCCACTGCTACGATGACAGCTGATTTGGGCTTGTGGGGGGCTGTAGCAGGCCAGGCAGCCCCCTCATCCCACGCCCTGTCCGCCTGTTCCCTTCATGGCCGTCGACTTCTACTAGTTTCCTTGCTTTGGAACCCAGTTTCTGCAGCAGTTGTCCACCAACTGAAATTTCTTACTGAATGCAAAGGAGCCAGTATGATGTTTTGCTAAACCATGAACTTTACTTTAGATACACCTGAAACCGTTATAGGGAATTGCACAGCACAGGAAAGGCATATGTCTGAGTCTTCAAAGAAAATACAATTTTCAAAATCACAGCGACATGACACAATGTTGATCACGAATGGCTGGAATGTTGGAAACCAAAAGAGCTACAAAGTTATCACAGCCCAATTAATTCACGGGGTGGCAGGAGGGGGGGCTACCTCATAACTCCAGCTTTTTTTTTGCTTTAGCAGGCCATTCCTTTAACTCTGCCAAATAATTCATGCATAAAATACTTTTGTCCAGGTAAAGATATCCATACCAACCACTGTTGCCTTCCAAAAGAGAAACTCAATGAACAGTTTCTGTGGTCTCGCATTGCATATAGTTACAGAACACTGCGTGGCCACAGTAAATCCACATAAATAACAATCTCTCTGGATATGTGCGGAAAAGGTTGTGTGTGATGGACTACAGCTATTCACACAATATCAGTATTTTAATCACTTAACAGTTACGTAAACTTCTCTAAAAACCAGGACAAATCACTATCAATGCAATGAAATAAGGCTGGTGATTGTTTATAGATTGTTTAAACTCAAGCAGATTCTCAGAATTCTTCATTAAGAACAGAAAGCTACTGATACTTTTTGGCCATAGCAGAACATTTTGTAAAAATCAAATGCTCTGTGAAAGACATAAGAAGAAAATCAGCACCTTGAACACCAGGAAAGAGAACAGAATCCTTCAGTAGCTAGAAATAAGCGTGACATCTAAGCCCATGTCTATTGTCCCATCTGAAGGTCATCTCCCTTTGTAACTGGAAACCTCAACCACAATGTTGCATCCCACAGGATAATCTACATTAACACACCACGTGTGTTTTTGTTTCAGTTGGAACTATCCACCATGGTATCCTAACAAGAGAAAGCAATACCATAACCGAAAGCTGGTACAAGTCAACGGCCTCCTTGCCCCACTATACGGTGCCAGGGGAGAGGGCGCCAGAACATGGGCCACCAGCGGCAACCTCTCAGCAGGTGAGGGAAGGGCAGCCCAGTGTCATCATTCTGCAACTGCATATGGAAGGCAATCTTGAGTGGTTCCTTTTTTAAAAGCAGACTTCAGATACAAGCACGCTGTCATTTGGATTTGCTCAAAAGTGCTCCCCAGTCAACAACTCACCTACCTATTGTGGGACATTACTTCATTAATGCAAACACATGCACAGAAGGGCACATTCTTTCCCTACCAGAAGAGGGGAAATTAGAACACTGTTGTCAGCCCTTGGCCCACAGAACCAGAAATCACCACAAAGTCATACAGAGTCCAAACAGATGGCTTTTACTGATCAAATAGGTATACAGTGCAAACGAATAAAATGACAGCTATGAGAGGCTCACTAGCTGGGAGATATTATAAGGCAGGAAAGGCGGGAGATTACACGCATGAATACAGTTTCCCAGGAGCTGAGTTCCCAGGCCTAGGTATGCGACCTTGGGGGGCAGACAATACAGCACAGAGACAGAGGCAATAACGAAACCGAGATAGCAGCCTGACAACTGTTTACTTTTCTGGTCCAACCTTGTTAGCTTGAGGAGGGAACCACAATCCTCCTGTCTGGGACAGAGAAGATTTAGAGGGTCCGGCTCCCTACCTGGAAGGAGGTCCTCATCTGCTACCAGGTCAGTTTATTTCTGTTCCAGTCCAGAGATCATAACACACAAATTGACCATCATAAGCAAAATACCATCTTATCTTATAACCTGTTACCACTTCTTTTCAACAAGTAGCCTCAAAATATATGAACCATGTTCTTCACAGTGAATTGTGCTTTTGTTTTACAGAAATTCACCTGTACTGCTCTCTACAAGCTGTTCTTTCAAGCTCAAATGAGCCTCAAAATGCTATAGTTACATGCACAAAAGTATGCAGAGGAGTTGGGGGGGTACAGAGAATCTTCAACCCTGGTAAATTTTTGACAGTGAATATTTGGCAGCTATGCCACAGGCAGAAATTCAACCAGGGAAATTTCCTGATCACTTGAGGCAGGCACAAAGTGTCAGGCTGAGTGGGCAATTGTTACTCAAACACACATCAAATGTCAGAACAGCTACCTGACTATCCTTGGCACAGGAAAGCCTAAGGAGCCGATACATGGCATTCTCCACGAAGCTCTTGGGAAAGAACCATTTTGCTTTACCACACTTCGGCAAGTTGAAGACAGTCCTTTTGCAATGCCACACCGAGTGCTGAGAATACAGGTCTCCCTCTCGGGCACGGGCCCAGACAAAAAGAAGCCTCACTCTGCTGGCGCACAGAAATAAACTCAACCATGGCAGCTCTCGCAGGGCAATGATATGAAGGAACATAAACTTAAGAGGTGTAGCATTTTCCATGACAAAGCCTTGCCAAGGAAAAAGATGGCAACTCTAAACTCTTCCCTCCCACACTTCACTTTAACTATGGGAATCTTACAGGTTTCTTCAGGACAGTAATTCATGGGGAAAATACAGACCCAACCATTCAAGCTATTATGCAAGTCACCAGATCCCTGTCTGATCTCATTTCATACATGCTTTTATTCGTGAAAGCAGATCTCCTCCTGGGCAATGAGGAAAGGAAAGGCAAGGATGCTGAACGTTTCCGCTAAGCTCTGGGTCCCCTGCTGCTCGCTAGATGCTCCCCAGGCCGAGGCTGCGCCGGGCCTGGCTGTTAAGCGCGCTGAAAAAATCCTAGGAGCCGAGGGGTTTCCCGAGCCTGACAACCCCCGCCCACTGGTCGGGCGACAGCAGCAAGCGGGGCCGGCTCTCGGGGGCTGCCGGAGAGAGAGGCTCCCCAGGCGACTGGACGGGGCCAGCGCGCCGGCCGGCCGGAGGCAGCCGGGCGGCCCAGGGCACCCCCGCCCCTGCGCGCCGGCGAGCGCCGCATCCCCCGGCTGCCGCCCGAGGCCCTGCGCGGCCCGGCCCGGCCCGGCAGCCCCCCCCCGCCCCCCGCCCCGCAGCAGGTGGCCGAGGGAGGGAGGGAGGGAGGGGGCCCGCGCGCCCCGGCACTCACCTGGTGGCGGCCTCGGCGGCTGCTGCTCCCGCCGCTCAGGGGCTCGGCGAAGCGCTGCAGGCGGCCCTGCGGAGGAGAAGCCGCCGCCGCCGCCGCCGCCGCCTGGGCCGGGCCGCGGGGCCAGGCGGCGGGGGGTGCGGGCGGGGGTGGGGGCGCGGGCCCCCGCTCGCGGCGGAACTCGGAGCGCAGCTCCAGGTAGCAGCTGAGCGTGAGGAGGTGCAGCGCCAGCGAGAGCGCGAAGAACCCGGCCAGCGCCCGCCACACGCCGCCCCCCCCCCCCGCCCCCGTCCGGCGGCCGGCTCCCCCCGCGCGGCGGCTGCGAGCCCATGGCGCCGGCTACTGCGCCTCTGCCATGGCCACACTGCGCCGGAGCGGCTGCCGCGCCAGCTGCCAGCGCCTCGCCCTCCGCCCCGACAGCCAGCCAGCCGCCCGCCCGCCCGCCTCAAGATGCCCGGCTCAGGGGGAGGGGAGGGGAGGGGAGGGCCGCCCGCCCGCCCGCAGGGAGGCGGAGCCGGTCGGGAGCGCCGCCTCGGCCGGCCGGGCGGGCGGAGGGAGGCGGCCAGCCCGCCCCCGCACCCCCACCCCCGCCTGGAGGCGCCGCCAAGCTCGGGGGCGCCCGCCCGCCCGCCCGGCCGGCCCGGGACGATGCGCGCTTCGGCGCGTGCACGCGGAGCCCGGGCTGCACGTGGGCACGCCGGCGGGAGGGCGGCTAGGCTGGGCCGGGCTGGGCTGGGCTCTGCCTTGGGGCCCGGCGAAATGCGCCGCTGCCGGCCGAGCCGAAAGCCCGCGCCGGCGGCCGCCCTCCCGGCACGCCCGAGCGCCAGGGCCGGAGGCGCCCGAGAGCGCGCCAGGGCCGCCGCGAGCCGGCGGGCCAAGCGCTCCCCTCGGCCCAGGCCGCCCGCCCGCTGTCCGCCCCTCAGGCCCCGGCCCCGGGGGGGGGGGGGGAGGAAGAGCCGCCCGTCCCCAGGCGGAGGCCCCTCGCACCGGGGGCCACAAACTCTAGCAGAGGCCCGGCGGGGAGGGCCGCGCGCCGGCCCGGGCGCTCTTGGCCTCTGGGCGAAGTGAGCGGCGCGGCCTTGTGTCCCCTGGCTGGCAGGAGGGCCCCGCGCAGGCCGGCTGGCTTCAGGCCTGGCAGCGCCCTTGGCGAGCCTCGGGGGCCTCGTTCGCTTTCCCCCAGGCCGCCCTTTCATGCCTGGCCACCTGTTGGCTTCCTTCTCGGCAGGTTTCGCCGCGGGACTACGGCCAGCTCTGCTGGGCGTGCAGGAAACACCTCCGTGGTCCCCCCACTCCACCCCCCCACCCCCCCAAGGCCTGTGTCCCTGGCCATCTCCAAGGCAGTGCGGGAGAGCCGTCCCAAACACGGGCGGGACGCGCCAGCCCTGGCCGCTGTTCTGGTGGGGTTGTGGTGATGAGAGTGCTGGCGAAGCAGGAGTGGGTGGGCCGTGGCAGCCGCGGGGACCTCTCCCGCTGGAGCAGGTGGACCCCCCCTGAGCTGGGGCCAGGCCAGTCAAGAGGCGAGAAGGGCCTGCGCAGCGAGACGGTCACCCTGCCCGCCCAACGAGGTGGCACGCTGCCTGCCTGGAAGCTACGTGGCCCTGGCGAGATGGGGCCCACCTTGCCCACAGCCCGCCAGCCCTGGAGGAGGCAGAACCTTGCCGACCTGAGGCCAGGGTTGCCAACCACCAGGTGGCACCTGGATGGCATCTCCCACTATTACAGTTTATCTCCAGCTGATCAAGATCAGTGTTCATCTGGAGAAAATGGCTGCTTTGGAGAGTGGACTCTGTGGCACTGTACCCTGCTGAGGTCCCTCCCCTCCCTAAACCCTGCCCTTCCCAAGCTCCACCGACAAAATCTCCAACCCTCTAGAATGGTCTAAGAGACTATTGAAAGCAATCGTTCTGGAAAAGTTAAGCACTCTTTACACTACAGGATTTCTAGTATTAAGATAATTTGAAAAAAAAGAAAAAAGTAGGAATATCTTCAGTCAGAATTAGCACCCCTAATTCCCCATGGAAGAACACTTCCTTTTCCAGAACAGGCTGTGAAAGGAGGCCCTTTTGGGAAATGTAAGTTAGTGATATCACCGCAGAAAATTAGCTGTATCAAACACATTCTTGAAGATCGCACAGTTTAAAAGCAGGATTTGGTGTGTTTTCTTTCACAAAATTTTGTCTTCCAAGGCCCTGAACCTCTCATGCCCCCACCCCCCTCTTTTCCAGTCTCACTTGAGAGCTCCAGTTCCAGCCCCACCCTTTTTATTAAGTTTTTATTTTTAAAGTTACACACACACACACACACACACACACATTAAGCATAAACTACATACATACCTGCCCTGACCTGGATGGCCCAGGCTAGCCTGATCTCTCGGCTGCAACTTGACGGCACTTTACACACACACATACCTAACACTCAATACACATTACAATACTCACAATACACACAACATACCTACATCTTCTGCCCTTAACATTTCTATGGGCAAAGCTAAATAATTTTAAAACTTCTACCTGATTAAGATTATAATTTATAGTAGTGGAAAAATAAACACTTTTAGAGACCTTTACTGTTTTTTTTTGCTCTTATCTTGATGGTTAAAGCTATTTTATATATATGTTATGTATAGACAGTAGTAACTATGCTTTATACTTCTAAAGTTTTACAGCCCATTCCTGGAGGGGGGGGGAACCTCTTAGGAGGCGTCCTGACCCCGCTGCCAGCATAAGTGTGTGTAATCATGAGATTACACGCATTTACACTGGCAGGGAGGTCGGCTCCGCCAGCACCCAAGCGCCATGGAGCCGCACCTTGCCCCTCTGCCGGCGCGGCCTCTCCGTGGCACAGGCCACGGCGTACAGTGACCGCACCGGTGCAGGGGGGCAGGCTGGGAGGAGGATCTGCCGGTTAGGGGGCTCCCTATCCCGGTTTGGCCCGGTACGCCAGCACTGGGAATGCGCAGCCGTGCTGTTCCCTATGGGGCGAAAGGCCCCCGTTAAACAAAAAAAAAGCCGCAAAAAGGCTTTTTTTTGTTTAACAGCGTGCGCGATTCGGCTTAGGAAAAGGCGCCGCTTCGCCTCTTCCCCGCCATCTCCACACGCCGTCAGCTCAGGAATGGGCTGTTTGTCTTTCAGTTAGTAGTAGTATCTCTTAGAACACATTATATTTCTCAGGACACATGATCATAATACAGTTTCCTTTTCTTTTGAAATTCTTCCAAGGATTTTCCATTCACATAATTAGTCAGCTTGGCCATCACCACATATTCTGCTGGCCTGTCTAGCCCAGCCGAACCCTTTTATTTTGCTTCAACCATCCCACTGTGGAAGTGCGTGAGTTACATATGATCTCTTCAGCTGCTTAAATGCCCATGAAATGTTGCTGCTTGTCTTTTGAACCTTGAAACTAACAATTGCCCAAATATACAGAACTGAAGTAATGTGACTGCTGTATTTGTGCAGATGCCTTCTAAAAATTTGTCTGGGGCTCAGAACAGAAAACACAAAACAGTGCAACAGACCCTGTTGCGGGAAAATGCAGGGCAGCGTGCGGAAGTTCCTTCAGCTTGGTGAAACAGTGAGTTCTTCATGCAGTGGTGATGTGGATGTGCTCAAAGAAGACAGTAGAAAATATCCAGTTTCCATGAATGTGGAAGATGGTGAGACCTCTGCCTCGGATCAGCGGCCAAGTCAAATAGTGTTAGAGAAGAAACCACAACAGACAATGGTCAGAAACTGAAAAGGTGCTGGCTTGTATATTCTAAAAAGGACCAATGCTTCTGCTGCAAAATATCATTGGACAAACTCTTTACCAACAACAGTGGAAATTTTCTGGGCCATGTTCATCTGCTTTGCAAGTATCGTGAGGCAAGGGCACAAGCACCTGCAGTGTGTATCTTCAGGGGAATGCCATGCTCACAACTGCAGGAACACCATTCAGAATGAACTGATCACCCTAATGGCCACAAAGTGTCAGGAAACATACATCAGAGGTTGAACAAAGCTAAATCTTACTCTGTCAGATTAGATTATGTGCTTGATGTAAGTAAATCGCTCTGAAAATATGTCATTTACAGTGAGATTTGTGGGAGGCATAATTTGTGTAAAAGAACATTTCCTAGGATTCAGGGCAGCTCATGAAATCAGCTGGACAAGGGCTTATGGAGCTCTTGTTGAAAATGCTGAAGGAAGACAGCATGGACATTAGGACAGCTGTGGCCAAAGTTATGATAATGGTGCCAACATGAAATGGCAAAAGAAAGGTCTTCAAGCAAGATTTCTTACACTGAACCAATGAGCCTCAATTGAACCCTGTGGTCGTAACTCTCTCAGTCTGGTAGTTTCAGATGCAACAGCAGGAGCAAAGGAAACTTTTTCTCTTTTTGGTTTGCTTTGTGTTATTTTTGTGTTATTTTCTGCCTCTGTTCAATGGTCACAGATTTTGAAAGAAAATGCGCTAACCTTACTGGGAAGCCATAAACAGCCCATTCCTGAGAATTTTGGGCGAAAGTGCATAGGAGGTGGCGTGACCTCGCTGCCAGCGTTAAGTGTGTGTAATTGCGCGATTACATGCACTTATGCTGGCAGGGAGGGCGGCTCTGCCAGCGGCCCAGTGCCGCAGAGCCGCACTGCACCCCACCGCTGGTGCGACCTCTCCATGGCACAGGCCATGGTGTAGAGTGGCCGCACCAGCACAGGGGGGTGTTCCCGGGGCGAGTCTGGGGAGGAGCCGCCGGTTAGGCGGCTTCCTATCCCGGTTCAGCCTGGTACGCCGGCGCCGGGAATGGCGGTGCTGCGCCTGCTCATTGTTCCCTATGGGGCAAAAGGCCCCAGTTAAACAAAACAAAAAAACGCAAGACCGCTTTTTTTGTTTTTGTTTAACGGTGTACGGAAATCGGCTTAGGAATAGGCGCCGCTGTGCCTCTTCCCCGCCATCCCCATACACCACCAGCTCGGGAATGGGCTGTAAGTGGCACTTTATGAGAAAGTCACATAGACGGTGTAAAGCTGATTCAATATCAAAGAAGAAGACGTTTATGTTACTCTGATGATAGCTAAAGCAGAGTTGCCTCAAGCAGATGCAGATCTTCACCATGAAGCACAATGTCCAGCAGACCTTCTTCTAGACTTCAAGTTCTTTCTGTCATTCACAGTGTGGTGTGTGATGAATTTTGCAAGTAAGACTATGGAGTGTCTTAGAACGGATATTGTAATGGGCCTGGTAAGTGCTGTAAGGCAGCTGGAATATGAGAGTCAGACTCATGATGAGGAGTGCAGCAGTTGAGAAGAAACCTTCAAACAGTTGTTCTACACTGTTGTAGACACTGTCCATTTTTGTGTTGAAGAGCCATTTCAGCAGCTTGAGTGTCATGAGAAAATATGGGGATTCTTGTACAACACTGAAAAATTACCACAGAAGACATGTACCACCCACTGTATGGAACAACACAGACCCCTCAGTGATGGCAACAACTCATGTCAGTGATACAGATCTTTGCTTAGAGCTGGGCCATCTCCAGCATATTCTACCTTCTGGAAAAGGCGCTTCAGTACATCCAGAGTACTGAAACGAGTGATGCCTTCTGTCAGGCACTGGCCTGGAAGTCATGCCCTGAGCGCAGGCCGTGTGGTTTGAATGGTTTGGACTTCAATCTCTCCTTTATTCTCATTTTGTTTTTGTTTATTTTCTCTGTTTTGGGTTTTGGGGGAAATGAGGCTGAAGCCTCTTTCCTAAGTTCTGCATGGCGGCAGCGGCTAAGTTCACCCATCCCCCTGGAGGGAGGGATGACAGGTCGTCCCAGGAAGGGAGACCCGGAACAGTTACTGCCAGAGAAGTACTCCGCCAACTCCTCTGGGAGGAGGTGAGGATACAGACCCTGCACGCCCGAGAGGAGGCTGCTGTAAGGGGCCTCCAGCGGTCCATCACGGGAGAGTCCTTGCGATTGGCCGCGAACTCAGGAGAGTCCACAGTTCTGGAGTTGGATCTATGGCGCCGCCAAAGCCTTGACAAGAGTTCCCAAACCCCGCAAGGAAGGAGACCTGCCAGCAGCGCAACGAGGTTGAGGGACAATAGGGACAGACGGTTGAATCGGTACCGCCGCGTGGGTGAGAATGCGGCCAGGGGTAACGAATCTCTTCTGGAGGGCCCCGATCCCGTACCCTTCTCCCTCATGGAGGAATGAGTGGAGACGGCAAGTCCTACTCAACCCCGATTTCGCTAAGAGATAGAACAATCGTTTGCTGAAGTGGTCGATGCCCGGGCTGCCGAGCTGGCATCTAGAGCGCAGCCCAAAGGTCCTGCACCACCCGACAGGGATGAGGGGGACTGGACACTCCACTCTTCACCCTCATTTTACGACCTTCCGAGCAGAGCAACTACTCGCCTATTGTGACTGATGAGAACCGTTGACCCCAGCAACTTTCCACAAGACAGAAATCACCCGGCCGAGGAAGACCTCGGTGATGGGATTACAAATTTCCAAGGGCCTCGACCCGGACGGACCAAGGAGGCCACAGACAAAGTCCAACGTCTGCGGGCTTAAAACCAGGCGTTGGAGGAGCACATGGCTCGGATGCAAAATCGAATGGATTTAATGTGGTGGGACTTAGGCGAGATGCAGCGGGCGCAAACTCTTGTTCCGGCCCCGCTGCTGCCTGGACAACTAGGTCAGCCAGGAGCGCTGATCCAACCATCATCAGGTGGGTCGCAGCGGACCTCTGCTCCACTCCCCCCAGCTCCACAGCCGGGATTACCCCAGCCAGCGGGCCCCTGTGCGGGAGCATCAGAACTATCAATGCTAATTCCAGCTCAACCAGCGCCAATACCCATCCAAACAGGATTACCTGGGGCGCCAAGACAACCGGGGGTGCCACCCCCTGGAGGTTTGGTGCCACGGCAACCAGGGGGGGCGCAGCCCAGAGCAGGGGGGCTCTCTCCACCAGCATTTCCACCGCCCAGAGTACCGGGGCAACCAGCGGTACCACCGCCCGGAGGTATAAGACCGCTGCCTGCAGCACCGGGGCGGGACTACCAGGGGCGCACATGCAGCCGTGGCCACAGCCCCTGCCTCCATCGTTTGCCCTGCACGGGGGCCTGCAAGTGATTTTTAATGGGTCTGCTGAGACTCTTCCCTGCTTTTTGCATCAAGTAGATAGCTTTATGAGAGAACAAGGACATCCCTTCCCCACGGAAGACAGTCGGGTTAGGTTTGTCTCATCCCTCTTGAAAGGCGTGGCGGCGGAGTGGATGATCCAGCAGTTTGATCTCCGAGACCGATCCGTGCGGAGTTTGAATGACTATGTGAGCACTGCGAAGGCGCTTTGATGACCCGTTCAGGGGGGAGAAGGCTGTGAACTCTAGACTGAGAGCGCAGCTGGAGTCAAGGTCAAGTAGCTCAGAGGTTTGTTATGACGGCCTGCGCCCCGTCGCAATAACTAATCTATCATGGGAACCAGGTTCAGCTTGGTATCCAACAGTGCCTTTCTGATGTATATGTTTCAACCTGCCCGCTTCCCCCCACTTGAGTCCTCGTACCTTTTCCTGTAAGTTGCTGCTATACACCTTATGCTTCCCAAATAAACTGCTTCTTAGATGACTCTGAACGTCTGTTGATTGGGATTTGACAGGTGAACTCAGACCTTACAATAGGACTCAAGACCTTTTTTTCTTTTTTCTTTTAGTTTCTTATTTTATTTTAAGGAATGTGGTTATTGCCTCATTGCCTCATGTGTAGGAGTGGGGAAACCAACCCTGCTCACCAGATTAGTGCATGTCAACAGCACCTGGGTTCACTGGCTCCTCTTCGGAAGAGGACAACCGGGGAGGTCAATGGAAGGCCTCCACCACGCAAGAAATCCTCCGACAGCTCCTGCAAGAGGAGACTGAGGATTGAATTCGGAGTGCCCAGAGAGAGGTCGACCGGCACCGGCGTGAGGAAAGGAGGAAGGTCACTAGGTCCTACCTTTTGAACCAATTCCGTCACTTGAATAACGGTGTCGCTGGGGGTACGCCGTAGGAGCAGACCCTGCTAACCCAAGAAGGGACTTCCTTACTAACACAGTGGGTCGCGTACACCGCGGCTCTTGAGGATTTATTGGACAGTCCTTTTTTACGGGCCGCTATGGCTGAAGGCTCCAGAGGCAACCACTTTCAGTTCAAGGCGAGTAACGCTGCCGCCAAAATTGTGTTATGCATCATGGAACTACCACCGTCGGCTTCGGAAGCCCAAATCCAAGAACTGTTGTCAGATTTTGGGTCAGCTGCGACAGACGTGGCGCGGCAAGTGATGCCGCTTCTTACCAACCTGGAAGAAGTGAAATTGTTTCTAACTCCCCTGTTGGAGCAACTTCTCCGAGACACCGCCGCAGCTCAGGCGGCGGAATTGGGAGTGGCTGTGGCCAAAGCCGAGGCCCAGATGGCAGAGTTGGTCGCGATCCGGCATTCAAAACCACCAAAGCCACAGCAGAAGCCCTCGAAGCACTGTTCAAGGATACTGGGCGGCTGGGCCCGGGACCAGGATTGGGAGAGGAGGACTTCACGTTTTCGCTCTCTTCCAATCGGTCTTTTATGGCTCTCCCAAGATACCTAGCTCGTCGTGAACAAGCTACCGTACACTATGCCCTGACCCAATATATCTTTGAATACCCGGGCAAGGGGGATTCAGACAGAGAGGTTGCTGAAGACTGGAATACTCCTGTCGATGTCTCTCGGGTGGTACGGTGGAGAAGCGGCCGAGGATTGGAATGCCCAGTTTGGCGTTTCTCAAGGCTGGCGCGAAGGCGGACCGGCAGATGAAGTTTCTCGTTTATGCTTCCAGAACCGAGAACTACAGCAGCAGATGGCCCAAATGCAAGAGCGAATGGATGCTCTATGCCACAAATGGAGACGGAGGCAACAATCCCCAGTGAGATTGCCACCGCTGCCACCGCAACCCGGCCTTCCTCCTCAAGTCCCCCCCAAACGCCGCCACAAGCGCCGCCGCAAGTCCCGCCGGGGTGGCCGGGGGGATTCCCTCTGCATTGGCAATATCCGCCGCCCCATCCGCATGCGTCCTTAAAAGATTTACGAGTGACTTTCAAAAGCTATGCGGAAGCCGTACCCTATTTTTTGCATCAGGTAGACAGCTTCATGAGAGAGCAAAGGCAGTGGTTCCCCACTGAAGACAGCCGGGTGCGATATGTGCCCTCCCTATTACAGGGAAAGGCGGCGGATTGGATGATCCAACAGTTTGATTCATGGGCCAGATCCATACGAACCCTGAATGACTTCATGTGGGCCCTGAGAAGGCGATTCGAGGATCCCTTCCTAAGTGACAAGGCTAAGGCAGCCATCCTTCAGTTGCACCAAGGCACCAAGTCTGTCCGAGAATACGCCAGGGAATTTCAACTTCTGGCCAGCAGAGTTACTGACTGGAGTGAAGCTCCTCGACTGCAATACTTTCGTGAAGGATTGCACCCTGAAGTTCTACATTGGGCTTACATGCAAAGAGATCCGCCTAACCTTGAAGAGTGGGTCCTACTTGCAGAGGAGGTGGAAAGCCGCTGACAATCCCTCGCTCTCTCCAGACACAGAGCGAAGGAAACAGGTCCACGGCAAGACTGTGCCGCCCCACCTCCACGGAGACCAACCGCTCCTGTTTCGGACCGGGTCAAATGTTTCCAAAAGGGAGCATGTCTCATTTGCGGTAAGATGGGCCATTTCGCTGCAACTTGCCTTGCATGTTCCGCTCGTCTCAACCCGGACCCGCAAGCAGAAGGTCATCCCCGGAGCGGTGGGGAGAGCCATCGCAAACGCGCTACGCCAAGCGGGCGCAAACCGCCCACCGCCCTCCACATGAATGACGAGGTTGCTCGTAAAGAGCCACCAGCGCTCCTTCCTACCCCGTCGGGGGCTCGGATTACAAATGAAGGCCCATCTGGGTTGCGGATTACAACCACCTCCAGTCCCGCCAATGCGGTTACATCGGAAGAAGGAGGAGACGGGACCTAGGGATCCTTAGCAGCCCTGAACCTCGTTCCCACCCAGGAGCAGACAAAAAACGAGCAGGGTCTGCAGTGAACAGAGTGCCACTGCAGACCAAAGTGACTGCACCCCCCACAGCTCCGCTAATGGTGAGAGAAGTGGAAGAAACTATGTTTCTTGATGTAATATTGCAACATTATAAGGAGGGGTCCCCAAGTAGCAGTTAAGGCCCTAGTAGATTCTGGATGTGCTCGTACCCTAATCAGTGAGGACACTTTTAAAAACCTAAACATAAAAGCGAGCGTCTTACCACAGCCCTTCCAATTTGCCCAGATGGATGGGAGTGACTTCAAAGGGGGCCCAGTTGACAGGCGAACGGGCATAGTCGCCATGGAAGTGGGGGACCATTGGGATCAGATCCACTTCACTATAGTGCCCGGCATCTGCTTTCCAGTAGTCCTGGGAGTGAATTGGCTTCAGGGGCATAGTCCCATAATAGACTGAGCAGCCCAAACACTTGAATTTGTCCAACTGCAATGTGAACAGCACCAAAAAGAGGTAGCAGTCCTAGGCTCCGCCTTGACGGCAGGAGCTGCTGATCCGCAATTGCCTCCCGAATATCAAGATTTTGCAGATGTTTTTTATGTCAAAGAGTATGATGTACTACACCCCCACACGCACCGCGCAACAGACTGTGCTATTGAAGTGGAGGGGGGAACGTTTAACTAAGAGTAAGATTTATCCTATGAATCCCAAAGAAAAGACAGTATTGAAAGACTTTATTGACAAGAATCAGGCACGGGGCTTCATCAGCCCCTCCACAGCCCACCACTGTGCTCCTGCCTTCTTCGTGCGAAAAAAGACAGGTGACTTAAGACTGTATATAGACTTTCGCAAACTTAACGCAGTCACCCAGACTAATGCCTATCCCATCCCCTCATTCCAGATCTCCTAAGCCAGCTAAAAGAAGGGCACATTTTCACCAAATTGGACTTGGTTGAAGCGTATTATCGCATACGGATTCGAGAGGGGGATGAGCCATTGACTTCCTTTTCTAGTTGCTTTGGCATGTTTGAGTACCTTGTAATGCCCTTTGGATTAAAAGGAGCTCCGGGGGTCTTCATGCAAATAATCAATGAGATCCTCCATGACTTGTTGTTTAAAGGGGTGGTGGTTTACTTTACATCCTCATCTACTCCAAGAGTTTGGATGAGCACATCACCCTAGTCAAAGAAGTTCTGCAACGGCTCAGAGAGAACCACCTCTATGCTAAAGTTTCCAAGTGTGAATTCCATAAAAGGGAGCTAACGTTTCTAGGCTATAGAATTTCACACCAAGGATTAGCCATGGACAAGCAGTAGTTGACTGGGAGCCGCCAACTACTCGCAAGCAAGTACAGAGATTTCTCAGGTTCGCTAATTTCTACCGCAATTTCCTCAGCAACTTTGCACAAGTTGCGCTTCCTATTACTAACTCAAAACCAAGGGTAAAGGAGTTGCTGCTGCCCAGCTTTCCGCAAAAGTAGAATGGACCCCGGACTGTCAGGTAGCCTTTGAAATGTTTGTTCACAACTGAACTGGTACTTAAGCATCCGGATTGTGACCGCCCATTCATTGTTCAGGTGGATGCTTCTGAAGTTGCCATGGGAGGGGCCCTCATGCAAGAGGGGGAGGGTGGCAAGTTATACCCATGTGCCTATTTCTCAAAGAAATTTTCCCAATCTCAGCTCAATTGGCCCATTTGGGAAAAAGAAGCGGCCGCAGTGAAACACACTTTAACAGTCTGGAGACACTTCCTAGAACCGTGTTGGCGAACCTATGGCACGTGTGCCACAAGCGGCATGCCGAGCCCTTTCTATGGGCACGTATGGAGCCCCCGGCCCCCCGGCCCCCGGCCCCTCCTCGCGGCCTCAACGCCATCTGCCTCCGTTGCCCCGCTCCTCCTTAGTAGCAGCAGCAGCGCCGCCGCCCCACCCAGGCGCCGCTCCAGACCCGCCGCCGCCCGCTCATGCTCGGCCCAGAGGGCTGCCCTGCTGGCCGCACCGCTACGCCCCCGCCCCCTCCTCCTCCCCCTTGGCTGCCCATCCCCCTCCTCCACCCCTCCTCGCGGCCTCGGCACAAGTTACCGCCGCGCCGCAGCCAACTTTGTCGAGGGGCGGGGGCGACTCGGCGGGCGTAGCTGGGCGGCCGGCAGGGCAGCCCTCGGGGCCGAGCATGAGCGGCCACGGCGGCGGCGGGTCCAGAGCGGCGCCTGGGTGGGGCGGCGGCACTGCTGTTGAGGCAGAGCGGGGCGACGGGAAGCTTGCGGGAGGCTTGCGGCAGGCAGCTCTTTCGCTTGGACTTGCCACTCAGATGCACATTTCCCCCATCCAGATTCTCAAAACTGCATGGGGGGAGGGGTTTGTTGTCCATTTGTGAATGGGAGGTTTAGCCTTGGACTTGCCACTCAGATGCACATTTCCCCCATCCAGATTCTTAAAACTGCATGGGGGGGGGGTTATTGTCCATTTGTGAAAGAGAGGTTTTGCCTTGGACTTGCCACTGAGATGCACATTTCCCCCATCCAGATTCTCAAAACTGCATGGGGGGGGGTTATTGTCCATTTGTGTATGGGAGGTTTAGCCTTGGACTTGCCACTCAGATGCACATTTCCCCCATCCAGATTCTCAAAACTGCATTGGGGTTGTTGTTGTCCATTTGTGAATGGGAGGTTTTGCCTTGGACTTGTCACTCAGATGCACAACTCAACAATAAGCCCCCCTGCAGAGTTTTGAGAATGCAGATGCCATGATTTAATTTTATGGATGACAAAGGATAGTACAGTTAGTTCTGAAAATGAAATCCTTAAAGTGTGGAATTCTCTGCCAAATAATTTTAAATCAATGAAAGCACTTGGGATTGCTTTCCTTACTTTGTTTGGATCATTTTATGCTTGTGAGCATAAGATGTTAACGTATGAGTTGTTTTTTCTAAACTAAAACATCAGTATTCAGGTTAAATTGCCGTGTTGGCACTTTACGATGAATAAGTGGGTTTTGGGTTGCAGTTTGGGCACTCGGTCTCTAAAAGGTTCACCATCACTGTCCTAGAAGGTTCTGAGACTCCCTTCCAGGTTTGGACGGATCACAAGAACCTGGAGGCTTTAATTGGGACTCACAAACTCACCGCAAAACAAATCAGATGGACGGACTTCTTTTCTCACTTTCATTTTGTAATCAAACACATTCCGAGCAAAAGAAACCTCTTAGCTGATGCTCTTTCTCGGCTTCCTCAATACCCTGTTAAGGTGGAACGACCCACCGAGTCCCTGTTTACTCCAGAGCAAAGAGGTATCCTCCCCAACTTAGCAGTCCTAACGCGCGCCCAAGCGCAGCAAGCCCAAGCCGGGAGTGACTCCCCACAACCCACCAAGGGAGTTGTCCCTCCTATCCCTCCGCCGCCGCCCGGGGACGCTAGCAGTGACACTTCAACCCAGCCCCAAGCGGGGGGCGACCCTGTCATTCCAGAAGAACTGCCCCAGTCTTTCTGTGACACTTTAATACGTGAGTGCCTAACCAAGATGAATAACAATGTACTGCCTTCTGGTCTTGAGCAGCGGGGGGAAATATGGGTCAAAGACACTAAGTTATACGTGTTTAAAACTTTGCGAGCAGAGGTATTGGAACTAGCTCATGGAGCAAAAACCGCCGGACACTTTGGGTTTGTAAAGACGCTACATTTGCTCCATTGTCAGTTCTGGTGGGCGGGTATGCGTTCTGACCTGGACTCCTTCATCCGCAGCTGTCCAATATGCTCCACCGCGAAACGCCTGACAAGTAAGCCCACCGGGCTACTAAAGCCGTTAGAGGTGCCTCAAGGGCCATGGGAGGTAATTGCCATGGATTTCATGACTGATTTACCATTAAGTCGGGGGGAAACTGTCCTGTGGGTGGTTACGGACCTTTTTTTCCAAACAGGTGCATTTAATCCCTTGTGCAGGCATGCCCTCCTCTCAAAGACTGGCTCACATATTTGTCACACATGTTTTCAAATATCATTCGTTCCCGCGCAAAATAATTTCAGACTGTGGATCTATATTTATAGCCAAGTTCTGGAAAGCGTTCCTCAAACTGGTAGGAGTTGAACAAGGTCTGTCAAGTGCCTTCCACCCCCAAACAGATGGACAAACGGAAAGAGTTAATGCTGTACTAGAATGTTATCTCTGGTGTTATGTGAATTATCACCAAGATGATTGGGTTGAGCTATTTCCTTTTGCAGAGTATGCATATAATAATTCTGTTCATCAATCCACAGGCTTTAGTCCCTTCCACATTGTGTATGGCAAAGATTTTGGCCCCGTCGGGCAGGTGGATGTGTCAGGGGAGGGGGGGTGCGGAGATGTCGGACTGGATTCAAACCATCCAGTCTACGTGGCCTTGGTGAACTGAAAACTTAGAACGGGCCAAAAGAAAATATAAAGCTCAATCTGACAAGCATCGGTCCCCCGGCTGGACGCTCAGAGTGGGTGATTTGGTATATCTGTCCACCAAAAATCTACGGTCTCTGCGACCCTCCAAAAAACTGAGTGAAAAATACATCAGACCTTTCCCTATCACCCGAGTTATTAATGAAGTCACGGTGGAGTTGCAACTCCCCAAGAAGTTGAAAAGGTTCCATCCAGTATTTCATGTCAGGTTATTAAAACAGTATGTGCCCGCGTCTCAGTGGCATTCAGAAGAGCCTCCAGAGGTTCCTGAAATGGTGGGGGGAGGGGTACTGTGTGGTTTCCAAGATCCTTGACTCCCACATTCATGGGAGGGGGCTAGAGTACCTAGTCCGTTGGAAACATTTCAGTCCCGCCCATGATGAATGGGTTAAAGATCGTCACATCTCCGCCCCTCGCCTACTGCGTCAATTCCATGCTTTGTATCCAGATAAACCCGCCCCATCAGCTGAGGTGGGGAGGGGGGAGCCCTAGGGGGGCAGAATGTGAGTTCCAGACTGAGAGCGCAGCTGGAGTCAAGGTCAAGTAGCTCAGAGGTTTGTTATGACGGCCTGCGCCCCGGCGCAATAACTGGACTACAAACATTTGCTCAGGATCAGGGTGATTTAATACCGGTTCAGAGGTAAATAGTTCTTTGAGGGTATCGAATGCAATTTGGCAGTGGGGGGTCCACTTTACTTTAGCTGCAGGCAATGTGGCTGCACTTCCCTTTCCCTTAGTCTTAAGGAGGTCAGTGATAGGGAGTGCAACTTGCACAAAGTTGGGAATGAATCCCCTGTAGAAGTTAGCGAACCCAAGAAATGGCAGAACCTATTTGCTTGTTGAGGGTGGTTCCCAATCTGTTACGGCCTGCACCTTTTCGGGGTCCATGGTGAGACCTTGGTGCGAAATTATATAGCCCAGAGAAGTCAACTCTTGTTGGTGGAATTCGCATTTGGACAATTTAGCCTAGGGTTGATTGTCTCTGAGATGTTGTAACACTTCCCTTACCAGGGCAACGTGTTCATCCATAGTTTTAGAGTAAATAAGAATGTCATCTAAGTAAACCACCACTCCTTTATATAGTAAGTCATGTAAGATTTTGTTAATGAATTGCATGAAGACCCCCGGGGCCCCTTTTAATCCAAAAGGCATCACTAAGAATTCAAACATTCCAAAGCAACTGGAGAAGGCTGTGAGGGACTCATCCCCGTCCCTAATTAGGATTCTATAATAGGCTTCAACCAAGTCTAACTTGGTAAAAATACATCCCTCTTTCAGTTGTCCCAAAAGATCTGAGATTAGAGGAATGGGGTAGGCATTGGATTGGGTGACCGCATTAAGCTTTCGGAAGTCGATGCATAACCGCAAGTCACCTGTCTTCTTGCGCACGAAGAAAGCAGGGGCTTAAGAAGGAGCGGTAAAGGGTTGGATAAAACCTTGAGCTAGGTTTTTGTCCAAGAATTCACGTAGCACAGTTCGTTCCGACGCGCTCATGGGGTAAATCTTACTTTTAGGGAGTTTCCCATCTCCCACCACCTCAATAGCACAGTCTGTTCTGCGGTGGGGGGGAGTACATCACATTCCTGCACATTAAAAACATCCACAAAGTCCCGGTATTCAGCAGGTATTTGGGGAGACTCATTAGTGTCTGAAGCCAAGGCAGGGGTTGACAGGAGCATGGTTTTGACAGCGACTTTGTATCTGTGCCGTTCACAGCCTGGGCTGGAAAATGACAAAGTCTCGGCTCCCCAGTCGATGGAGGGGCTGTGTACCCTCAGCCAGTTTATACCCAAAACTACAGCGTATCTGATATTGGGGGCTATGGTGAAGTCGATTTGTTCCCAATGGTGGCCTATTCCCATTGCTACTCCCCAGGTGCGACGATCGACAGGCCCACCTTTAAAGTCACTGCCATCCATCTGGGCAAAGTGAACAGGGGCCGGTAGAGCTACTGACTTCACTTTAAGTGCCTTAAAGGTGGCTTCATTAATCAAAGAGCGGGCACACCCTGAGTCTATAAGGGCTTTTACTTGTAACGGGGGACCCTTCCTGTAGTGTTGTAACATTACATCCACATACACTGTTTCTGCCACTTCACTCACAATTAGGGGAGCCTTGGGTTTTGCAGTAACATCTGCGGAGGTCTGCGGTCGCTCCACTCACCACAGACCCAGTCCATTTTTTGATAGATCCAGGGGAGACTCCAGATTCAAGGCAGGGGGGTCCCAGTGGCGGTCTTTGTCTGACGATCCAGAGCCATCCTCTGCGGGGGTAATTGTAATCCGGGACCCCGACGGGTCCGCTGGCGAAGGTTCGTGGGCTGGTTCCTCGATGTGAAGTGCCGGGGGTGCCCTCTGTCCCGACGCAACACTGTGGTCAGTCGTGGCGCTTCTCCGGGCACGTCCTCTACCGCGAGGCGTCCCCTCCGGGCGAGGAGCAGGAGTTGGCTGCTCCAGACGTGACGGGCAAGTTGCAGCAAAGTGACCCAAGGCACCGCAAACGAGGCAGGCTCCCCTTTGGAAACGGGACACTCGGTCATGAGTGGGTTGAGCCGGCCTCCGCGGGATAGGCGCTGCAGTTCTGGGGGGAGGTTTCTGGCTTCCCCCCTCTTTGGCCCATTGTTGGGCAAGAGAAATGAACTGGCGGCAGCTTTCTACTTCTTCAGCTAGTAGGATCCACTCCTTCAGGGTGGCGGGATCTCATTGCATATAAGCCCAGTTCAATATCTCTGGGTGCAGGGCTTCTCGGAAGTAATGTACTCGAGTAGCCTCAGTCCAATCCACGATTTTACTAGCTAGTCTTTGGAACTCATCGGCAAAGTCCCTGACCGATGAGGATCCTTGCCGGAGTTGTAGAAGGGCAGCTTTGGCCTTTTCCCCTTGGAACGGGTCCTCAAACTGTCGTCTTAACGCTCGCATAAATTCATTGAGCGAGTGGATGGATCGGGCCCGGGTGTCAAACTGGAGGACCATCCAATCCGCTGGTTTTCCCACTAAAAGCGAGGACACGAACCAAACCCGGCTGTTTTCCATGGGGAAGTTGTGCCCTTGTTCCCTCATATAACTGTCTACTTGGTGAAGAAAACAGGGCAAGGCATCCACGGAGCCATCGTAGGTCACTTTTAAACGGGGTTGGATCCACTGTATCACGGGCAGCGGGTGGAGGTACCGGGGCTGGTAGTATTGGAGCGGTTTGTCCCGGTTGTCCTGGGGACGGCTGTGCTGGGCCCCCTCCCAGGGCTGGCTGAGCTGGTTGCCCCCCTCCAGGGACTGGTGGAGCTGGTTGCCCTCCTCCCGGGGCTGGTTGAGCTGGTTGCCCCCCTCCAAGCAGGCCACCTCCCAGAGGTTGGGCAGGCGCTTGCGGTTGTGCCTGAGCCGCTTGAGTCCTCTGTAGACAGTCATAATCATGCATCAGTAAGTCCATTTGGTCTTGCACGCGGGCCAAGCGGTCCGTCAAGACCTGGTTTTGGAACCATAGGAGATGGACCTCCTCCTCAGATGCCCCAGTGCGGTGGGCTTGGCTGGCACGGAAGTTGTTATTACACTCGTCCACTTCAGTATAAAAGTCCTCATCCAAGTATTCTGGTATGTCGGAAGTGAAGGCGAGCCGTTGTCTGTGCGCCACATCCCGGGGCAGGCCTCGATCTGGGGAAAACAAGGGGAAATACTGTCCTAGTCCTCTGGTCCCCTTTGGGCGCATGTCGGCTCCTACCACTGTTTGCGCCTGAGCGGCAGCCGCATCAGCCAAAGGTTGCTCCTCCGCTCGCCTCTGGTCAGCAAGGGCTTGATCCACCTCGAGCTTGGCGGCAGCAGCCATTGTCACGATCGGTAGGGACTCTTGTTGCAAGAGCAACTCGATCTCCTTGGGCTGGTCCAACAGCGGTTGGACCCGGGCGGCTAGATCCGTTGAGACAGAGCCAAACTCAGGGACCAGTAGTTTCTCGACATCGGCCACCGTTGTCATAGCCGGTGGCAAGTCCAGGAGGACCATAACCATCCTGGCTGCTATGTTCCGAGCTTCCCATTGGCACCAAGCGGGATCGGGAACAGTTGACGGGACATTTTCCCCTACAGCTCCCGCCATAGTAAAAAACTCCTCAGGCCCCCGGATTGGGACCGCTGGCGTTTGTGGCAACTCACGGAGGGTGAGCTCCGCCAACAAACAAATCAAGGTGGCTAGGTCCTCTTGTGCCAGCCGGACTTCTTCGAGCAAAGTGTCCAGATGCTGAAGGTCATCCTGGGCAAGTTGGCCAGCGTACGCAGACTTCCAGGGGGACGCCTCAGCCAGATGATGCCACTGGTCGCTCACGAAGCCAAGCAGCCTGTTGGCCTCCGCTTCAGTTCTCAGCGTTTCTTCCAAAACGTCCTGCAACAAAGCGGGGTCCTCGTCTCGCAGCTCACGGCAAGGAGACGAGCGTCCTGGGGAACCCTGCAGGGCTCCAGCCACGGTCTATGCGCTCGGGGAGCATGTCCTCTGCTCCACCTGAGGTCCTGGCGATCCCCTTAGGGCTCCAGCCAGACAGTCCACTCGGGGAGCACGGCTTCTGCTCCAACCCGAGACCCAGGCGAACCCTCCAGGGCTCTAGCCAGGGATTAAAATCCAGATAAAAAAGGTAAGGAGAAGATTAGTGCCAAAATGTAAGCACTTGTCCCATAATAATCCCATAAACAACATCCACAGATGAATAGTCCAAAAGAGAGTTGATTTTTTTGGAAGATCTACAGGTTTACAGTAGCAAACAGTTAGATTGGCACTAATGGGGATTAGGGGTATGGTGCAGGGCCTATATGAAAGAGCAATGGTCATATCAAGATAGCAATGGAAGTCATGGCAACCCCCCTCCCAGCGAGGGTGGATTCCCATGGGACTCAGAAGCAGACTAGGAATTTGGTGGTTGGCAGAGCTGTCCTTGAACAGCACCTGGTGAAACCAAAACAATCTCAGTCAGGCCGCTTCAGCAGAGAACAGGCCTGACAGTAACATAAAGTTTTAAAAGCAGTTTACAGTACAATCAATGGTTTTACTTTCAACATCTTTCTTTCTTTCTTTCTTTCTTTCTTTCTTTCTTTCTTTCTTTCTTTCTTTCTTTCTTTCTTTCTTTCTTTCTTTCTTTCTTTCTTTCTTTCTTTCTGATTATTCTTTGTTTTAGATTGTCCATTGCATAAATAAAAATGTAGATGAAAATAGTGTTAAAATTATCAGATTCTCCAGCCATTCTGCCAGGCTATGAAGATCTGTGCCATAACTGCTGCTTATCATTTAGACACATGAGTCAGAAATGACTGGATGGCACTTAACAGGCATGCACAAACTGACAACTATCCTCTGAGCTGACCCCCTGAAGCTCAGCCTGGCACCACCTGCAACTTGACGCCCTGGGCAACTGCCCAGCTCACCCACCCCTGAGGTTGGCCCTGCCTCTAGCTGTGGGGTTGCCAGTTCTCTCATTCTAGTAAAGTTCCTGCACCATCTCAAGGTGGGCGTGCAGTGACCGGGGCGGTTCTGTCTGTGCCTCTGTGGTCTGTCAGGGCAGCTTGTAATGGCACCAGAGCCATATTAGAACCAGCCAGGTGGCGAGACCCCCTTCATCTGGTCCAGGTCTCCTGAAGCCTTTCAGTAAATGTGTGGATTGTTTGACAGCTGTCCCTCCGATTGGGGCATGACAGAATAGGCTTGGCTTCTTCCTCCTGCTCAACCCTTCCTTCAGCAGTCATCGTCATACAGTTCATACCAGGAGGAAGACGAGGGGGGGCAAAGAGGTATGCTCTTGTGAGGGGTAGGGGAAGGCTCTACACATTGTGCACTCACCCCGATCAGTGCTATCATCTGATCACCTAAGGAGGGATGCACGGATGGAGGGAACACAAAGGTCACTGAATGGGCTGAATGGGAGTAGGCAGTGGGAATGAACCCCTGCGTGCAGGAAAGAGATAGTGTGTGGGGCCTTGCCAGCCAAAATGATGGGCATTTTAGGTAGCCAATCAGCTTGAGTGGTCCATCCAATGTGATTCAGTTCAATGGGGCAAAATGTTTGGGACTACATCAAGACGTCTCAGGGCTCTCTCATCTGGGATTTGAACAAGCGGCCTTTGGTGTGCACTACTGGCGTGCACTTGTGCTGTGCCTTTCTCCACAGTCCTCCATGCTCTGCGGTATATGACTGGTGTCAACATCATGGCTGCTGAGGGACACTTCACACTCTCAGCTTTGTGTCATTCCCACGTGTCCAGTTGGGTGGCTGGTTAGAGAACTACTCTCCAGTGCATGAGGCATGGGTTCTGGTCTCTGGGCAAAAGGGGAGCTTTGCCACTTGGCCAGCACCCTCTTCCTCTGAATCAAACCCATGCCTCTTGATTGTTTTCCCCCACATGTTTTCCCCCACAGCAATGGGAGAGGGGTCGCGGCAGCAGGATTGCTTTTGTGGAGGGAGTCATTGGTGTGTTACCATTGGTGCTGATCCAGTGTCTACATTCCCTTTGTCTGGCCAAATGTTAGTCTCCCAGTTACCAACCGGGCTGGCATTCAAACCCTTGGGAAGAGGGGTCTTGGATGGCTCTGCATTGTCCCTGCACATGGTGAGTGAGCAGCAGGAGGGTGGGAATGTGATAGTTGAGTGTTCCTCCTGTGCATGCTCCTTGCAGAAAAAGGGACTCAGCTGCAGGAGGGGACTGAAGCAAAGGTCCAAACTGATCCACTCATCCTGGAATGGCCGGTGAGGCCAGAATCTCTTTGTCCTGAATGCTACAGAAGAGCAGTAGAGCTTTTTGTTTTCCAGACTGCTTATCTCTCTTTCTGGTACCTAAGGCTAAGGAAGACAACAGATGTTGTCAGGCTCTTCCAAATGCCAAACAACGGGTTGCTCATTCAAACACACATACATGGTGAGGGTGGGGAGAGTACATATTTAATACCATTTCAGTGTCAAAGCAGTAAAGAGTTTCAGACAAATATGAAGTAAGGTTTCATAAATATTACAATTATTCAGACTACTTTCAGCACCTCATTAAAACACAATTTGGCACCCAACACTATGCTGTTTGCCAATTCCCACCTTTTAGAGATTTAAGTTCTGCCCTATTCTTAGCCAAGAACCTCAATGTCAACACATGTTGAGTCATATACCTGCAATCCCAGCCACTGATTTGCCACATGACTCCTCTTCCAATCCTTCATGCCTCCTCTTGCATTTCTGAACAGAACATTGCTGACTTTTTCAAAGAGAAAATAAGATTAAGATGACTTTTTCTCATCTTTTGACATGCTTCACTTATGGAGGACAGATTTGCTTGTCTACCCCTAGTTATTGAGTTGCTGTAGCACTCCTGTTATGCTTGTTTCTAGCCCTTTTCTCAACCAGACACATGCCTGATTTCTGTGGTTTCTGAGCACTATCGTTAGGCCACTCTCTAAGTGCCCAAAATCATTGCTCTTGACAGTGCTCTTGTCAAGCATCATATCAAGTGACCTCCTTCCCCCTAATTCCCACCTGCATCAAAATATATACCCAGCCAATGTCATGAGACTCCGATGAGCATCACAGCGTGGTGGAGATCTGCATCTATTCTGGCCACAAGCACAAGAACCAGCTTCAGCATATAGACCTCCTTTGTTAGAACAGAGAGACTCTTAATCAAATTACTACCTGGAATCTGTTCCTTTTTTAATGGAACCTTTATCTTCCTGTTGGACTCTCAAAATCTTCCCAGCTTTTCATGTAGCCAAACAACATGGTCAGCCAAACCCAAAACCCTGGATGTGTGTGCATTGCCAATACCAGTGTGGTGTGATGGTACTATATGCTCCCTCAGAACGGCAAAAATATTTATAAAAGAAACAAGCAAACAAAATCAACTCCAGGGACCTGAGAGTATAGAAACAACACTGCAGTTCTTTGCAACCCACAGATCATGGAGCAGCATGTCAATATGATATCAGCCAACCAATGCATGCCTCCCTAATGTCGTTGTTCCTCCTCACATAGAAGAGAAAAAAGAAGGAGCAAGGGGAATTCAGAATTCTCCACCATATGAAGGATTGTGCTGTGACCTACAGGAGCCCTGTAAGGAAAAGGCTTCTGGGAATACAGCCAATGGGGGTCTCTTTCAATCACAGTATCATTTGACAGGCCAACACACTGGAAAGGAACCATGGCCACCCCAACCAGATAGCCCTGGCACCTCCACAGCTCACTCTGGAGGGGAAACGTCAGGGGAAAACAACAGACTCTCCTTGGCAAAGACTCAGGTCCCAGGGGTAGCCTTCTGCATGGCAAGACACAAAGACAGCAACAAGGAAGCATACAACAACACATTCCTAGAAGGCATTCTTGACACCAATGGCTCCCTGAGGAAAAGCACCCATGTGGGAAACCAGAGAAAGGAACTAAATCATAGCCAAGGTTTGCACTGTAAGGCCCATTAACTGGGGACTTGGGCTTAGGGGCTGTCCAAGACTCCAGGAATTTCTCACTTAGGACCTTCCCATGTAGTCATCCTTCTGGCCCATTCCTGACATTAATTTCCACTACCTGCAGTTATTTATCCCAGCAGCTCTTGTTCTTCATCTCCCCTCCCCCTCATGATTTATTACACACTAGCAGTGATGGGGGGTGAACTCGAGCCTGCCCCTCTCCCTAGGTTGAGCACAACAATTCAGACAGCAGAGGACTCTCTAAGTCTCCTCCTGGGGTGAACTACATGATGATAGCTGAGGTCAGCAGTGAAGAAGAGGCAATCATAAGCCCCCATCAGGCAGAGACACAATTGTAAAACAGTTCAGACACTCACTGAATGGTATGTGGAACAGAGTTCTGAAAGGAAGTCAAATGAATGAGATTGCCAACTCTTTTGGTGTAGCAAGGCTCCTGTACCCTTGAAATCTGCATTAAAAGACTGCAGACCCCCAGGTAGAGTTGTCCCCATCACTGAATGACTATGACAGTGGTGTTCAAACTACTGTCTATTGAGCAGCTTGTAGTGGTGCCAGACTCACATAGGGTTGCCAGCTCCAGCTTGGCGAATGCCAGGAGATCTGGAAGAGATGCCTGGGGAGGGAAGGGAGCTCAGTGGGGATGTGATGCTGTTGAATCTACTCGCTGAAGCTGCCATTTCCTCTAGGGAAAGTGATTTTGGTGATCAGGAATTCAGTGGGAATTCTGGGAGAACTCCAAGCCCCACCTGGAGGTTGTAACCCTATGCAGGAGCCAGGCTAGAGTTGGTAACCACACAGCAGAACAGCTAGATCCATACTGTTTGAATCATAGAAAGATCATTTCAACAGCTAGAGTTGACCATTCAAAGTAACACGCCTTTGAAGTGAGACTCAGAACCTGCAGTGGCCAATTATAAGATTTGTAACAGGCATTCTGCAGGCTGATGAAGCATTCAAAACGTGGTTATATCTGGATTTCACGTCCCTTGCTTGGAATTTATTTGTTACATGTCTGTAATTCGTGTGGAACCAATAATCAGTCATATTCGATGATGAATGGAGGCAGTGCCTTGTCCTACTTCTGTGGACTTTGAATGGCCAACTCTATCTGTTGAACTGGTTTCTGTATGGCCAACTCAACCTGTTGAAATGGATTCTTTTCACGTTGGCTGGGATTAGTGTTTTCCTGCATGCGTGTTGGATTCTTATAGAGCCTACTTGTGGAAATTCTACGTTCTGTTTCTGTTTAGTATATCGTAGTTATAAGATTATTTAGGTAGTTAGACAGTCCAGGAGTTATGTTATGTGTATATATTGGTGTGAACATTAATATATGATTATTTCTTGGAGCCAGCGTGCTGTTATTTTGTATAGCAATTTCATAGTTTCAGCATAAGTTTTTGTTGTTTTCGATAGCATACTCTAAAACATGTCAGCATATCTCGGAGTAGGGCTCAGTGTTGTATACATTTTTAGAATTGCATCTTAACATGCTTGCTAGATCAGAATCCTTACTGCCCTAGGGTTGCCAACAAGTATGTGGCTGGCCATTTCCACATGGCAAGGCTCCTCTGTATTCTCAGTGTTGCTGCTGCAGCTCGTCTTCCACTTGGCTCCTGTGCCTCCGCTGTTTCTCCATTACTGTCCTGGAGTTACCCCTGCACACATGCCAGTTTCATCTTGGATGGTGGTGACCTCCCAATGCCATCACTGCTGACACTGCTCCGCCTCACTGTGGCTCCATTGGCTAATAGACTTCCTGCCTCAGCAATTTTGAATGCAGAAGGGAGCCCCCTGATTGGTCCAATGTGCCCAGATCACCATAGTTTATACATGCATCCTAGACCAGGGCTTCTTAAACTTTTTCCACTCACAACACTTTTACGCCTGAGAAATGTTTTTCCGCGGCCTCGGGTATATAGGTATATAAAATAGGTATACAAATAAAACATTTACTGATAATAAATCAAATTTTTAGCGACCCCCACATTCAGTTACGTGACCCCCATATGGGGTCATGACCCACAGTTTAAGAAGCTTTGTCCTAGACAAAAAGGATGGCCATTTATGCATGGCTGTTTCCTCACGGTCACCCTGCCAGCTACTTTAGGGCTTTGCCTTGATTATGCATGCATTTTCTGACCATCAGAGGTCGCCTCACCCTCCTCGCACATTTCCACACATCTTGCCCATGTTTTCTGGCTTCGTGTTAAGCCAGAAAACCCGGGCAAAACACGCAGAAATTCAAAGGGAGAGTGAGGCGACTTCTGATGGTGGGCATGCATAAACAAGGCAAAGCCCTGAAGCAGTAGGTGGGATGACCGCGAGGAAACAGCCGTGCATGATGGCTGATAAGTTCTATAAAAATAAATACATAAACCAACCCCCCACATCCTTTCAGATTAAAAAAAACACATTTTAACCATTTATATAACGATATATTCATTCCTTCCATCCTGGAGCCTGATATAAACATATCTAGATAAACAATAAGGAAATTAGTATTTTGTTATCTTGATTGACTGAGAAACTAGGAAACTGCCAGTGTAGTATTAAAATCCACCCCTGTTAAAAGAACCCTCAAATTATCCAATTCATAAACAGATTCCAAGATAAAAGGCTTTGTCCCACCTGTCTCTCGCTTCGTTGAGCAGGTCGCAGCTAAACAAGGAATGCTGAAGAGTGTCTATTTCACCAGAACTACACTGGCATACTCTCTCACAATATGGTACCCTATTTAAACGACCCATTAACTCTCCTGATGGAATGGCATTTAGTCTAGCCAACATAAATAATCATCTGTATCGTGGGATTGTTAGAAAATCAAAATACATTGGGAGAGATTGCTGCAAGTTTAGACATAGGCATAGAGGAGAGCATACTCTTAAGTGCTCTTATTGTAGTACTTCTGAAATCCAGTTTTTTCAAGCAGCTCAGGATTGAAGAAAGAGCTGCCGACGACCCACGATCCTTTAGGACAGAAAGAGAGATTCCTAAAGACTGGATATGACTTCATTTGGAAACACATTGGAGAGTATTGCTACTGGTGTTCATGTGTGAATTTTGTTAATAGTTGTCAGGCCTGCTTTCCACTGCTCTCAGCAGCCTGTCAGACTGTGACTGTTTTAGTTTCGATTCCACCAGGTGCCTCTCAAGGTCGAACTGGCTAACTGCTGAATTCCTGTTCCAGCGCTATCTCCCGTGGGAATGGCTCCTCGGTAGAGGGGGGGGCGCCTTGACCCGTTGTGACTAATACTTTCCCTTATAGACCTGCACTGTGCTCCCTATTGCCATTCGTGCCAATGTAACTGTAAGCTCTGCATACCTGTATGTTTTCCATTAAATCAGCTCTCTTTTGGACTCCTTGTCTGTGGATGCTGTTTGTGGGATTACCACGGGGACAAGTGCTCATATTTTGGCACAAATCCCTTCTCTATTTTTTCCCTGTCTGGCTGGAGCCCTGGAGGGTTCGCCGGGGCCTCGGATTGGAGCAGGGGACGTGCTCTCCGAGTGAATTGCCTGTGGCTGGAGCCCTGGAGGGTTCGCCTAGGCCCCGGGTGGGAGTAGAGGCGACGCTCCCTGGGTAGGGGGTTTCTGGCCGAAACCCTGGAGGGTCCTGAACCTTGGTACCCTCCGTTGGAACTGTCGGAGTACCCCGACGACCCTTCTTTGCTAGATGACATTCTTGCTGAGGCACTGCGGACGGATGCGGAGATCGATCGCCTGATTGTACTCCTTTGAGTTCAGTGGTGTCGCCTAGCTGACACGACCCCCTGGACGGACCCCGACGCAGATCGAAGTGCCCAGCATGAACTCCTCGTTGTGTGTCCTACTACGCAATCATCGCTGAACTAGGCCAAAACCTGTGCGAAACCAAGGCCTGGTTATTAACTGTTCGTTACTGGCTTAAACTATATTTTAGAGCGGAGCAAGGTTCCCTTTTATCTTTCTTATTAAAAGAACTTCATAATACATCCTGGGACAACTTGATATTGACTAAAATAAGATCAATCGGAGTCTCTCTTGATGACTTGGTTCCATTTACAGAGGAGCACATTTTTAAAATAATCAAACATCGTCTTTTAGATATAGAGTTACAATGGATTTAGCAACTTTGACCCGTTTGCTAGCAGGGTTAACTATACGTGAGAAGCAACAGGAACTGGCAGTGGCCCCGATCCGCCCCGATCCATGGCGGGGGCACGGGTGGAAGAAGTCCCCGTCCCAACCGCTCCTGATCCCAACTTGTGCTTGGCAGAAGCACGGGATGTCGTGGCCTGGATGGCCTTGCAGTTTGTGGGACTGACCTCGGCCACGGCCACGGTGGCCGAACTCACGAATCTTCTAACCCCTGGGTTTGGGACAGACGCTGCTGCTCTGGCTGTTCGGGTTCAACAGTTGTTGGACCTAAAAGATTCCTCTGAACTCCTTCTACTTTAGGAGAACGAAGCTCTCCCGATCGTCACCACGGCGATTGCCGCCAAGCTCGAGGCCGACCAAGTGCTCGCAGACCGACAGCGAGCCGAGGAACAGTTGCGGGCAGCGGATGCGGTGGTGGCTTAGGCATGGCCTTCGCAGGAAGAGGAGCAACGTTTGGCCGCCGCTCGAGCCCTCGCGAACACGGATGTGCGTCCCAAAGACAGCACCGGGTTTGGATTTATCCCCTCGTTTTCCCCGACTTTTGGTTCATCTCACGACACACAGCGCGCATGTCGGCGTGCAGGTCGCTTCACTGAGCCGGACTACTCGGATGAGGAAGACCTGTATGGTGAGGAAGCCCACTGGGCTACTGATCTCCGGGTCAGCCAGTCCCGTCGCACGGGGGGAGCTGGGGACGAAATGCGTCTCTTGCGGGGCCAAAACCGGGACTTGATTGATCGTGTGGCCCATCTACAGGACCAAATGGAACAATTGCTTCGAGAAAATGAATGCTTACAACAAGCCCAAACTACCCCAGTCCAACCGATACCAACTCAGCCGACTTTGCCGGCTCCACGACCGCAGCTTCCGCCACTGGGGGCACCACTTCTCCCCCCTCCGAGACTTCCAACTCAACTGGTTCCCGGAGCACCAGTTTTGCCGGCCCCTGGAGCACTGGTTTTACCGGCCCCAGGAGCACTGGTTTTGCCACTTCCAGGGCAACCGCCAGCGCCCCTTCCCATACAATGGAAACAACCTCGGTTGAGAGTGACCTACGATGGCTCAGTGGAAGCCCTACCCTGTTTCCTACACCAAGTGGACAGTTATATGCGGGAACAGGGACAGCACTTCCCCACCGAAGACAGTCGGGTGCGCTTCGCTGCCTCCCTCTTGACTGGAAAAGCCGCCGACTGGATGGTCCTCCAGTTTGACACTCGGGCCCGATCCATACGCTCACTCAACGAGTTCATGCGAGCGTTACGGCGTCGTTTTGAGGACCCTTTCCTAGGATAAAAGGCCAAGGCAGCCCTCCTACAACTTCGACAAGGCTCTGCACCAGTGCGGGAATTCGCGGACGAATTCCAGAGGCTCGCCAGTAAAATAGTGGACTGGACCGAGGCTACCTGAATACATTATTTCCGGGAAGCCTTACATCCTGAGATATTAAACTGGGCTTATATGCAACAAGACCCAGACACTCTTGAAGAATGGATCTTATTAGCCGAGGAAGTGGAGAGTCGTCGCCAATTTCACTGGCCCGCCGTCGAGCCAGGGAGAGGGGCAACCAAAAGCCCCCAACTAAAGCCGCAGCTCCTACACTGTGGAGACCTGCTCTACCCTCGCAAGACCACACGTCTCAGTTGCAGAGGGGAGCCTGTCTTGTTTGCGGAACCATGGGCCACTTTGCAGCCACCTGCCCGCTTCGGCCAGGCCTGTTGGTCCCTTCTCGACAGGATGGACCTCCCCGGAATCGGGGGCAACCTCAGCGCAAAGGCACCGCGGCCAACCGTAGCGCTGCTCCTGGACGGACCGCACCATCAGCTCTCCATGTCGGAGAAACGCCCCACAATCCTGCACCAGCGAGCCCATCGGGGTCCCGGATTACAAGTGCCCCACTTGGGGACAACTCGTCATCTTCGGATGAAGACAGGGACTGGGACTCCCCTGCTTTGAATCTCGAATCTCCTCTGGATCTGTCAAAAAACAGGCAGGGTCTGCGGTGAGTGGAGCGACACTGCGGCCCCTCGCAGCTGTTCCTGCAAAACCCAAAGCTCTGGTGAAGGTGAGTGAGGTCGAAGAGACTGTGTATGTGGACGTAGTGTTACAGCACCATAAAGGGGGCTCCCAGTTACAAGTTAAAGCACTCATAGACTCTGGGTGTGTGTCAGGCCTGTGTTTCAGTTGGTTTCGTTTTCTCACCGACTCTCTCCTCAAGGATAGTTTTGCATTCCTGGTCTTTTTGAAGCCTGCAGATGTCCGTGGGAGCAGCGGCGTCTACTTACTGTTTGTAATGTGTTCGAAATAATCTCATGAGACTGTACTGCTGAGTGCTTTTTGCAATGCTTTATATTATCAAGTGCATGCCAGTTTCCTCTATTGCTGTCTTGGGCTCTCTATGCTCTGCTTACCTATGCTACCATTAAACCAACTTCTTTGGACAACTTCGTCTCCTGCTGTGGTTAGTGGTTCTCGATAGGACAAGTGCTGACATTAAGACATTATCCTCCTTCTTCCGACGAGGATAATCAATGGAATTCTCCAGCCCTAAATCTGGAATCCCCTCTTGACCTGTCAAAAAAAGGGTACAGTCTGTGGTGAGTGGAGTGTCCCCACAGACCCCTGCGGAATCTCCTGCAAAACCCAAGGCTCCTGTTATGCTGAATGAAGTTGAAAACACTGTTTATGTCGACGTAGTGTTACAACACTTTTAAAAGGGCCCCCAATTACGTGTCAAGGCACTCATAGACTCCGGCTGCGGACGCACTTTAATCAATGAGGCCATGTTTGCAGCCCTAAAAGTCAAGTCCGAAGACCTACCGGCTCCCGTCCAATTCACTCAAATGGACGGTAGCCATTTTAGAGGGGGGCCAGTCGACCGTCGCACACGGGGGGGGGCGATGGGTATCGGTTCCCATTGGGAGCAAATAAACTTTACCATAGCTCCCATCCGATACGAAGTCGTTTTGGGGATTAATTGGCTCAAAGGACACAGTCCCTACATAGACTGGAAGGCTGACACAATGACGTTTACCAACCCTAAATGTGAACAGCACCGGCGTGAGGTCGCGGTTGTACCTCCACCCAATCCAGCCTTAACCCCCCGATACTTTGTTGCTAACCCCATTACCTGAAGTATACCAGGACTTTGAAGACGTTTTTGATGTAAAAGAATGCAATGCCTTGCCCCCCCACCGTACCACGGACTGTGCAATCGAAGTAGTGAAAGACTGCACTTTGGCTAAAAGCAAGATTTACCCTATGAGCGTTTCCGAACGTGCTGTATTGCGAGACTTTTTGGATAAAAATCTTGCTCGAGGGTTCATTCGACCGTCAACCGCCCCCAACTCAGCCCCTGCTTTCTCTGTCCGTAAAAAGGAGGGTGACTTGCATTTGTGTATTAATTTCCGAAAACTCAACGCGGTTACCCAAACCAATGCCTACCCCATACCGTTGATTTCAGATATCTTGGGACAATTACGAGAGGGGCGCATTTTCACCAAATTGGACTTGGTTGAAGCGTATTACCGGGTCCGGATTTGTGACGGGGACGAACCCCTCACAGCCTTCTCTAGTTGCTTCGGAATGTATGAATTTCTCGTGATGCCTTTCGGATTAAAAGGGGCTCCGGGGGTCTTCATGCAACTCATTAACGAGATCCTCCATGATTTATTATATTGGGGCATGGTGGTTTATCTTGATGATATCCTTATTTACTCTAAATCCATGGATGAACACATTACTCTGGTCAGAGAAGTGTTACAACGTCTCCGTAATAATCAACTCTATGCAAAGTTATCTAAGTGCGAGTTCCACCAAGAACAATTAACTTTTTTGGGATACATAATTTCCCATCAGGGCCTCAGTATGGACCCTGCCAAAGTACAATCTGTACTTGATTGGGCTCCTCCCTCCACCCGCAAACAAGTGCAACAGTTTCTAGGCTTTGCCAATTTCTACCGTGGTTTCATTCCCAGCTTTGCTCAAGTGGCACTACCAATCACCGATCTTCTTAGAACTAAGGGTAAAGGGGTCTCTGCTACGTTACCCACCGCCAAGGTGCATTGGACTGAGCAATGTCAAACTGCTTTTGCAATCCTCAAGCAGCTTTTCACTTCTGAACCTGTACTGCAACACCCCTGGATTCCCTTCGTACTCAATGCCTAGCCGAGTGCACTGCTCAGACACTACCCCCAGGCCTGCTGGAACGGGGTGGTTGTTGGTATAAAGACTCAAAATTTTATGTGCCTAAAATACTTCGGAGAGAGATCCTGCAAATGGCCCATGGGGCTAAAACGGCAGGGCACTTTGGTTTCCTAAAAACCCTTCACTTGCTGCGCAGACAATTTTGGTGGGTGGGCATGTGTACTGATGTGGATTCCTTTGTTCCCAGCTGTCCCATTTGTGCCACTGTCAAACGGTCCCAAGGCAAGCCCCCAGGACTGTTACAACCACTGGAAATTCCCTCCAGACCCTGGGAAGTGATTGCCATGGATTTCATGACCCACCTCCTACTCAGTGAAGGGAAAACTGTACTGTGGGTTGTTACTGACCTGTTTTCCAAACAGGTACATTTGGTTCCGTGTGCAGGTATACCCTCCGCCCCCAAGTTGGCCCGCCTTTTTGTGTCACATGTTTTCCATCTACATTCCTTTCCGTGTAAGATAATTTGCGACCGCGGAAGTATCTACGTGGCAAAATTTGGAAAACCTTTCTCAAGTTGGTGGGGGTGGAACATGGTTTATCTAGTGCTTATCACCCCCAAATGGATGGGCAAACTGAGCGTGTCAATGCTGTTTTGGAATGTTATTTACGTTGTTATGTCAATTACCAACTGAGACACAGGCCTGACATTCAAGCAGATAAGCATCGCTCTCCCAGCAAAGACTTTCAGATTGGTGACTTAGTGTACCTTTCCACCAGGAATCTACGGTCTACCCAACCATGTAATAAGCTCAGTGCCAAGTACGTGGGGCCATATCCCATTACCCAAATAATTAACCCCGTCACTGTGGAACTGGCTCTCCCTAAAACCTTGAGGCGTATCCACCCTGTCTTCCATGTCAGTCTCCTCAAGCCTCATGTTGGCTCCACAGATTGGCACCCGGAACCGCCTCCTGAGCAGCCTGTGATGGTGCGGGGGGAGGAGCATTTCGAAGTGTCAAAGATTTTGGACTCTCGTGTGCGTCACGGTTCTCTGCAGTACCTGGTTCGTTGGAAACACTTCCCCCCTGCCTACGATGAATGGGTTCGTGCATGAGATGTCTCCGCCCTACACTTAGTGCACGCCTTCCACACCGCCTACCCTCATAAACCATCCCCCTTGCAGAACGGGAGGGGGCCCTAAGGGGAGCAGAATGTCAGGCCTGTGTTTCTGTTGGTTTTGTTTTCTCACCGACTCTCTCCTCAAGGATTGTTTTGCATTCCTGGTCTCTTTGAAGCCTGTCCGTGGGAGCAGCGGTGCCTCTGTGCTGTTTGTAATATGTTCGAAATAATCTCATGAGACTGTACTGCTGAGTGCTTTTTGCAATGCTTTATATTATCAAGTGCATGCCAGTTTCCTCCATTGCTGTCTTGGGTCCTCTATGCTCTGCTTACCTATGCTACCATTAAACCAACTTCTTTGGACAACTTCATCTCCTGCTATGGTTAGTGGTTCTCGACAGGGCAAGTGCTGACAGTGTGCCCGCTCCCTGATCAATGAAACCACTTTCAAAGCGCTCAAAGCCAAGTCAGAGCCCCTGCCAGCTCCCATCCAGTTCTCCCAGATGGATGGCAGTGACTTTAAAGAGGGTCCAGTGGATCGTCGCACTCACGGGATGGCAATGGGCATCGGCCATCACTGGGAACAAATTGACTTTACCATGGCCCCTATCAGATACGACGTGGTATTGGGAATTAACTGGCTCAAAGGGCACAGCCCTTGGATTGACTGGGGGGGGCTGGAACTATAAAATTCTCTGATCCTAATTGCGATCAACACCGTCTCGGGGTAGCTATTGCACCTCAGTCAGCCTCGGCTTTAGTTTCAGACCCCCACTCGTCCTTTCCTCTACCTGTTGAATATTGAGACTTTTCGGATGTTTTTGATGTACAGGAATGTGATGTACTGCCCCCCCCCACCGCCAAACAGACTGTGCTATTGAAGTGGTGGGAAAGGAAAAACTGCCCCAAAGTATGATTTACCCCATGAGCGCTACCGAACGTACCGTGCTACGTGAATTCTTGGACAAGAATTTGGCAAAGGGTTTCATCCGGCCGTCTATCGCCCCTTCTTCGGCCCCTGCCTTCTTTGTGCGCAAAAAGACGGGTGACTTGCGCTTATGCATCGACTTCCAAAAGCTCAATGCAGTCACCCAATCCAATGCCTATCCCATCCCTCTGATCTCGGATCTCTTGGGACAATTAAAGGAAGGGCGTATTTTTACGAAACTTGACTTGGTAGAAGCCTACTACAGAATCAGAATTCGAGAGAGCGATGTACCTCTCACTGCCTTTTCCAGTTGCTTTAGCATGTATGAATTCTTAGTGATGCCTTTCGGATTAAAAGGGGCCCCGGGGGTCTTCATGAAATTCATTAATGAGATCCTACATGACTTGTTGTATAGGGGCGTGGTGGTTTATTTGGATGATATTCTTATTTACTCTAAAACTATGGACGAACACGTTGTCTTGGTGAGGGAAGTATTGCAATGCCTCAGAGACAATCAGCTCTATGCTAAGGTGTCTAAGTGTGAATTTCACACTTAAACAGTTAACCTTCCTGGGTTATATAATTTCGCACCACGGACTTACCATGGATCCTGACAAGGTGCAGTCGGTAACCGATTGGGAACCACCCTCCACCCGTAAGCAGGTTCAGCAATTTCTTGGGTTCGCTAACTTCTACAGGGGGTTCATCCCCAACTTCGCTCGAATCGCACTCCCCATCACGGATCTCCTTAAGACTAAGGGAATAGGCAATGCCGCCATGTTGCCCTCAGCCAAAATCAACTGGACCCCCAGTGACAAACCGCCTTTGATACTCTCAAGCGACTGTTTACCTCTGAACCCCGATCCTGATCAGATGATTATAGTTCAGGTAGACGCCTCAGACGTGGCAATGGGGGGTGCACTTTTACAGCAGGGGAGGGATGGTCTTCTGCATCCACACGCTTACTTCTCTAAGAAGTTTGCGCAATCTCAGCTCAACTGGCCAATTTGGGAAAAGGAAGCGGCTGCCGTCCACCATGCCCTTACGGTGTGCAGACAGTTTTTGGAGGGGTCTAAAGTCCCTTTTGAAGTGTGGAGTGATCACAAGAACCTGGAGGCGCTCACGGGGGCCCGGAAACTGTCCGCAAAACAAGTTCGCTGGGCGGACTTCTTTGCTCAGTTCTGTTTCGCATTGAAACATGTGCCGGGGAAACAAAACGTCCTGGCTGATGCTCTCTCCAGACTTCCCCAATATCCAACCAAGGTTGAACGCCCCACGGAGTCCCTGTTCACTCCTGCTCAAAGGGGTTTGCTGCCCACTCTAGCAGTCCAAACCCGATCGCAAGCCTGGCTCCCACCGCAACCCCCACAAGGGGGGGCACTTCAAGCCCAACCACACCGGTCAGCCCGACCGCACCACCCCCCTCGCCTCCTTCACCAGCCCCACCGGCACCCAGTCACTCTGACAATTCAGCCGTCCAACCCCCCTCAGGGACGTCCCCTCCCTCCACCACAGAGCCCACACTGCCAGATGTTTTCCAATAAATCAGCTCTCTTTTGGACTCCTTGTCTGTGGATGCTGTTTGTGGGATTACCACAGGGACAAGTGCTTACAATAGTAGAAAAGAGTCCCTTTAAGCCTCATTTATGCACTAGCTAATATATCTTTTTAGGTTTGAATTGGAAAATTGGAAACGCATTCTCAGAATTTCTCTTTGCCTCTGTGTCCTACAGTCAGTTGGAGTACATGTTGTTCTGTGTTTATTTTTCCTCCTGGCCACCTTCATTCTCATTTCGTTCATTCCTCTTTCCCATTTATTTCTTCTTTTTCCATTTCCAAGGTAATTTGTCTTATTAAAAAATGCTCTTAATTGTGCTCCAGGCACCATGTATGCAAAATCACCCTTTTGCATTGTTAATGCAAAATAACTGCCACCATAGGTACTGCATCCATAATTTCTGGAAACCATTGGAAGTCACATCCAAATTGACAGTATTAATGAATCTAGAATTCAAATATACATTGAAAACTTGAGTGGAGGAACATCCACCCTTTTAAACCCCTACTCTCCTCCTCCTATATCAGTTCTATGTACAGGTACCACATTGTGTCAAGAAGTCACAATTCCATACACTGCAGTCTTGAATATATGCACACAGATTAGAATCCCCAACCCTGATCCTATAAATATCCAAGTCTCTCTTCCCTACTTGTGGGTGCAACTAGGCTGTTGTTGCCCCTGTTGCCTTCCTGATGGCCTCACTGGTCCCTCTTTAACTTTCCAGCTTGTTCTGAACCTTCCTGATCCAGCACTCCTTGCCGGGGGTGGGGGGAAGCCTCCCATTTCCCCGGCCTCTTCTCTGTTCACACCCCAGCCTTCCTCAGACGCACACACACTCGTTTTGACATGCTTCAGTTGTGACTTGCATTGACACATTTTGCTAGGGTTAGGTAGCCTGAAGGCATCTCTTTAGTAGCCATTTCTATGCTCCAAATCTCTGTTATGCTATTTGTTTATTCAAAATATTTATATCCTGCATTCCAAGGTCCTATAGAATATGCAAATACACAGATGGGCTATCAAAAGCATCCATCAAATCCCTGACAACACACTAGCCCAAGCCAGAATTGTGGGGGTGGGGGAGAGAGAATCCCAAGGGGCTGAAGGTTGTGCCAGTGTCATGGCTCCACTCCAGATAAGGAGTTACTCTCCAGCAGGACTCAGGGAGTGGAAAAACGCTGGTGGGAAAAGCCCCTCTCCCCCTGTAGCCGCTCCCCTTTAAATCGCAACTGCAGCAGCTATGCCGCAAGCTGGGGTGCGCACGTGAAGAGCAGGAGGGCTGATGGGCAGGTGCTGGTCGGGGCTTTCTGAACTGATGCATGGCTGGACAGGGAGGCTGCTTGAGCACCTCCCTTCAGCTTTCCGATGCTGTACGATGCACGTTGTTTCACAGCTTGTTCCCTGCCTTTCTGTCAGGTACTCAAAGCAGTGGTCATGCACAACAATAAAAAAATGCTCAATGTTTAAACTATAAAATGCATTAATTTACAAACAGCAGACAGAGCAATCAAAACTATCCCCAACACCAACTGCCAATTGTCAGGCAAAATGGCTGCTGAGTACTGAATGGAAGAAACTCTGTTCTGCATCCCTGTAGATTTAACTCATGAAATGGGAATACGTAACAAATGCCTAACAGATGACCCCCAGTAGGGAGAGTAGGGTTGCCAACTCCTGGTTGGAAAATTCCTGGATATTTGGTGGTGGAGCCTGGTTTGGGGAGCCCTCCCCAGGCTCCACTCCCATAATCTCCAGGTAGTTCCCAAACCAGAGCTGGCAACCCTACTTATAGTCCTGCCAGCCCACTTTTCAGAAAATTTTCACAGCCTCTTACAAAGGATGGGGAATGGAGCTGGGGAGAAAGGGCTCACCTCCCAGGGCAGAACTGGGCTGAGCCCCCAGGTATACTTTCCAGTTGCTTTCTGCTCCAGATAGGAAGTGCAGAGCCAGCGCACCATAGCAGTCAGGACCTCGGCAGGTCAGCAGGCAACACTGAGGTATGTGCAAAATTAACAGATAGATTTGGCCTGTTGGATTTGTGAATGCTAATCTTTTGGTTCTGATACCTGGACTCTTGCAAATCTTATTTTAAGTTCTAGGGAACAATCTTAAGCATGATTCAGAAGTAGAATTGGCAAAAACCTTTTTTTAAAAAAATAATGTAGTTCTTTTGCTATGTGATGGATCTGATTTCAATTGCTGGTTCTGATTTTATTTGAAGTTGCATTGGATACTGTTGACTGAGAGGTGAGGCAGACAACTGACCACTGTGCTTTGCCCATCTTGGCTTCTGGTCTCTATTTGGAGAAGACTGTCTGGCAGGTTCCTGAGGATGGCAAAAGTGCTTCCTTGAGGGAGGGGTTACTCCCATGGCTTTGAAGGAGGTGGTCATGAGACCATGCCTTAAGAAACTCTCAGTTGAACCAAAAGACTGAAACAATGATTAGCGCCTCCTCCCAAGTGCTGCTAGAGTGCTCAAACCGATGTAGGTCTTGTAGGCAACTTGAAAACATCTGTACTTAATAGACACCTATCTTCCTCTCTCCTGACTCTTTCAGCGTATTTTGCCGGTTTGAAGAACTGCAAGTAGAGAAAGGCCTTCACCAGAGCACGCTAAGACATTTTACTGCTCACAGTCTTGGAAGGCTGTTTTAATGGGATCCCATACAGGAAAAGAGTCTACTCCTGTTATCAAAAGTCTATTGAGGATCTATTTCACATCACATTCCAGTGTCCAAGATAGGGAGGTAAATGTAATAGATTTTTGCAGAACATAAAATCCCGCTTCCCAGGATGGTCAGATCAGGAGAGATTAGTTATATTACTGAATGATAGAGACAAATTCATCCCTTTCCAAATGGTAAGATTTGCTGCCTCCATCAGTGAAGGATAAAAAGAAGATGGGACCACACTGACTGTCATATGTCTGACCCATGACGTTTGGGTCACTTGTCATCTTTTATTTGTCTCTGGTCTGTATGGTCTTACTTTCCTTTTATTAGATATATATATTTCAACGATGTGTTTATATTTTAATACACTCTGGAAAATGTCTAATTCTTTAAATTATTTTACTATTTTAAAATTTATTTTGGTGGAATTTCCACCTTATTCTGTATTGTTGCTATGGCTTTGTTTGCTAATGCAATAAAGACTTGATGATGATGAACCTGTCTTATCTTTTTAATGCTATCACTATGTCCACTGGCAGAAAGTTCCACTGTTTAATTATTTCTTAATTGAAGATGCATACCCTTTTGTTTGTCCTGAATCTGTCACCCATAGATTGTCCATAGTTGGCTGCTCGTTGCTGGGTGTCCCTGAGTTCTAACAGTATGGGACAGGAAGAAAAAATATTCTCTCTGTGCATGTCCTCCATTTTATAAACCTTTAACTTGTCGTCCCCCCATCATCCTTTTTTCTGAACAAAAGTCCCAGACTCCTCATAGAAAGGTTCTCCAGCCCCTTGAACATCTTATTTTCTACTCTTCTGCATTTTTTCCAACTCTGCAGTATGTTGTTTGCCATGCAGTGACCAGAACTTTATGCATTGTAAGAAATGAAGCCAGATCATTTCGCTATACAAGTGCACCACAACATTTGTCATTTAATTTTCTATTTCTTTCCTAATATTGCATAGCATGAATTTTGCCTTTTTCACAGCTACTGTGCATTGAGTCGACATTTTCACTGAACTATCCACTAAAACCGCAAGATCTCTTACCTTCTCAGTCTCTGCCAGTTCAGACACTGTCAGCATATATATAAATAACATATTTAATGCAAAGCGGTTGCACAGGGTTGGTGTTCAGGTTAGTGAATATGACATTTTCTTAGAGCTTTAATATGCTGTACAGAATAAGCGATTTGCTTTGCTGTTTCCCATTCTTTGGGGAGAAACATCAGTGCCACCCAGTGGGCTATGATAAGAACCACAATTGAGAATGTTTCCTGAATACACCTCTTTTGCCTTTGCAAAAACTGGAGGCAAAGTCTCAGGACATTTATTCATGGAAAAATTTGCCACTCGTTAGATGCAGTTTACTGCTCCGAAGTTTAAAAATGCTCTTCATGGGTGTGATTTTACAGGAGATACTGCAAGGCTGATTTGAGTGGGCTTATGCTTCTGGATGCTGTATGCTTCTGGATGCACACCTTAACGTGGTGAGGGGGTTTGTGTGTGTCAGGGAAGCTGAGAGCAATACCGTAAGGGGTCTAGACTCTATCAAGAGACTAAACTCCTAGCAGAGTCACTTAAGACGGAATGGTCATAGCTGAGACACCAGACGAAGATGCATCCACCCCCTTAAGGGATCAATGGCCACACCCACAGAATAGAACAGGCAGTTCCAGTGGGGATGGGGGCAGAGGAATCCCTGAAGGTTAGCTACTGGGCAGCAGGAGTAGTGGAAGGCGACACTGGCAGAAGATCTTTCGTAGACAACGGCAGTGCCACTATGGCTAACCCTGGTTAGTACTGCGCAGAAGAAGGCACTGGTAAACCACTTCTGACCAACCTTTACCTTGAAAACCCTATGATGAGACAATCCAAAATGAAACAAGATATAGTGCTGGAAGATGGACCCCCAGGTCTGATGGCCCTCAATCTGCTACTGGGGTAGAGCAGAGGACAAGTATGAGTAGCGCTGTTCTTAATGATGCGATTGGACTAAAGCCGAAAGGACGTTCAGTGGTTGACATGAATAGATACAAAAGGAAAGTCCAAAGCTGTTCAATGCATATAATAGGAACATGGAATGTGAGAAGCATGAATCAGGGTAAGCTTAAAATTGTTACGAAATGGAACGTATGGACTTTTCAGTCCTGGGAGTAAGTGAATTAAAGTGGACTGGATTAGGACATTTTCAATCAGAAAATTACAAACTGTTTTATTCAGGGAATGACAAAAAGAGAAGAAGCGGAGTTGCTTTAATAGTGAGGCAAGATGTAGCAAAGGCAGTCAGGAGCTATAATGCAAAGTCTGAATAATATCAATCAGACTTCAGGGAAAGCCTATCAACATAAGCATCATTTAAGTTTATGCCCCAACTACAAATGCTGATGAGGAAGAAATTGAAAGTTTTTATGCCAGTGTTCAGGAAGAAATTGATCACACACCTAAACAAGATATGCTGATAATCATAGGTGATTGGAATGCAAAAGTAGGAAACAAAGCAGGATCAAATGTTGTTGGCAGATTTGGGCTAGGAGCATGGAATGAAGCAGGAGAACGCCTCGTAGAATTCTGTGAAGACAACAATCTGTTCATTGCAAACACATGTTTCAGGCAACCAAATAGACGAGTGTATACATGGACATCACCAGACGGCCAGTATAGAAATCAAATAGATTATTATAGAGCTCTAGCCCTGCGGCAGATTTCTGAAACAGATTTCAGCAGACGGCAAATCCACGAAAGCAGTTTTATTGGTTAGAATCGACAGGTTTCAGAAGCCATATTCAAAAGGACACTAGTAAGGGGCAAAGGCAAGTGAGGGGAGCAGAATGTCAGGCTGTCTGTAAACACCTCGTTTCGCCTTGACTTCAAGGCTGTTTTCTGGCGCAGCTGCCAGTTGCTTTGCTTAGCTTAGCTTCCCAGGGTCTGAGGTCCGTGGGAGCTTGGTATTTCCAGACTGCCTCTGTAATCATGATGTGACTGTAGTTCTGTGGTCTGTAATTCTCCATATAACCAAGTGTACCCCCATCCCCCTTCGTTCCTGCATTTTGGTCTCTAAGCTCTGCATACCTGTTACCAATAAACCAACTCTTTTGGACTTTTGTATCTTGCTGTGGCTGTTGGAATTCAGTGAACACAAGTGCTTACATTAAGGCAGGAACCCTTCTTTTATTCTGACTGGCTGGAACTCCGGAGGGTTCACCTGGAGCTCGGATTGGAGTGGGGACGGTGCTCTCCGAGCTGTTTGCCCGTGGGCTGGAGCCCTGTGCGGTTCGCCCGGGTCCCAGGTGGGAGTAGGGTTGCTCCCCGGGTGGTTCCTGTCCAGAGCCCAGGAAGGCACCCATCCTTGGTTCCTTCTGTTGGGGACAGCGGAGGATGACCCCGACCTGATTCAGGACGTCTTAGCTGAAGTACATCGGACGGACGCTGGTTAGGGCTCAGTGGCGTTCCCTAGCCACGACTGTCCCTTGGACGTCTGAGGTCGCAGACTCCAGTGCCGACCAAGATCTCCATACGTTGGACTGGTTGGTGGAGGACGCTCGTTTGGCAGCAAAGGATTTACAACTACTGACTAGTTTGTTAGTGGGATTAACCTCGAGAGACTCGCAGTTGGAACGGGCGGGGAGCCCGATCCATCCTGCCTCACCTCAAGACATGGCAACCCCAGCTGCGCCGGACCCCCAAGTTTGCCAAACAGAAGCAAAAGCGGTGGCAATGCGGGTGGCGGCACTCTTTCAAGGAGCAGCCTCAGCCACGGTTTCGGTGGCTGAAATCACAATGCAACTGACCCCCGACTTTGGTACTGGTGCAGCGGCCCTGGCAGTTCAGATTCAACCGCTGCTGGATCTTACTGATCCCTCTGAACTCCTGTTGGTGTTAGAGCTGGAAGCTCTACCACTGGTTACTGCAGCCCTCACCGCCAAACTCGACGCCGATCGGATCTTGGCCGAACGCAAGAAGGCCAAGGATCAGGCACGACAGGCGGAGGCTGCCGCAGCCAAGGCAAGGGAAGAAGAGGAACAACGTTTGGCTGTCGAACGTGTACGGGCCGGCACACGTCCTCGGGACACCGGGGGTTTTAGAATTCCTTCGTTTTCCCCGATGTTTGTCCCGTCTCGTAGTGTACAATGCGCCCGTCGGTTTGCGGGAGAAGTGCCTGATGATTTCGACGAGGAGGACTTGTATGGTGGGGAATCACTCTGGGCTTCCAATCTCCGCGCCAGCCAGTCCCGTCGCAATGGCGGTGCCGGAGACGATGTGTTTCTGTTACGTACCCAAAATCGGGATCTGATGGACCAGGTCACCCATTTACAGGACCAGATGACCTAATTACTCCGCGACAACGATTAATTACAACCGGCCCAAACCGCACCCGTTGTCCCGATTCCAGGCTCACCACTGCAGCCGCCACAGCAGCCGCCACAGCAGCTGCCACAGCAGCCGGCGGCACCGGTAGGTCCTCCTGGTGGAGGACCCGTTGCACCAGGACCCCCTGCCTGGCCGTTGCTATCGGGTGCACCGGGAGTACCAGGGGCACCGATTCCGGGTGCACCGGGAGTACAAGGGGCACCAATTCCTGGACTCCCACCTGCACCCCCAATCCCATGGAGGCAACCCAAGTTGAAGATTTCCTATGACGGTTCGGTTGAGACTCTGCCCCGATTCCTGCATCATGTAGATAGTTACATGAGGGAGCAAAGACAATTCTTCCCTACTGAGGATAGCTGCATCCGTTTCGTTGCCTCCCTAATAACAGAGAAAGCGGCTGACTGGATGATTCTCCAGTTTGATACGCGGTCCCGCTCCATTCGCTCCCTCAACAATTTTATGTTTGCCTTGCAGAGGCGCTTTGAGGATCCCTTCATGGGAGAGAGAGCCAAAGTGGAACTTTTGCTACTCAGGCAGGGCTCCTCTCCAGTTGGGGAATTCGCGGATGAATTCCAGCGACTCGCGAGTAAAGTAGTGGACTGGCCCGAAGCTACCCTTATCCACTACTTCCGAGAAGCTTTGCACCCGGACATTCTGAACTGGTCTTATATGCGAGGCTACCCAGATACCCTTGAGGATTGGATTTTACTGGCAGAGGAAGTAAAAAGCCGCCGGTGATTCGTTTCCCTAGTCCGAAACCGGACCAAAGAGAGGGGCAGTCAGAAACCTCCCCGCAAACCTTCGGCTCCCAGCCCGCGGAGACCAACACGGCTCCCTCTGGATTGCGAGTCTCGATTCCAGAGGGGAGCCTGTCTCGTTTGCGGTACTATGGGCCACTTTGGAGTGGCTTGTCCTCAACGTCCAGACCTTGCTCGACCGGACGCACTGCCCCGAGCTCGGGGACGACCTCAACGCAGAGGCACCGCGGTCACCCGCAGCGCAGCGCCGGGACGACCCACACCCTCTGCACTTCATGTCGGGGAACCGTCCAGTCTCCCTGCGCCTATTGACCCCACAGGGTCCCGGATTACAAGTGCCCCATTGGGGGACAGCTGTGAGGGTTCCCAACCCCCCTGTGCAGTTTCCATAAAATCACTTGCTCAGACGGTCATGCAGAAACAAGGAACTTTATTGAAAGCTTCAGGTTAGTCAAGGCCCTACAATTCCAAAGTTGCAAGTGTTAGCAATTTCACAAAGGCAGAATTATAACCCCTACAGGGGAGCAGATGTCAAGTACATGTTATGGGAACTACGAGATAATTGCACATTGTACAGGAACATCAAAGATCTCAGGAAGCTCGTTACTGCTATCTACACACCAAGGCCATAGCTGGTGGGAGGGGGTCGGGGAGAGCAAGGGAGGAGGAGGATGGCGGGAAGAGACATTCCAACCTGGGGCCTGCTGGACGCAGCGCCTGAACCAAAGAAAGGCAAAAGGCCTGGACTGCTTTTACGAGCTTAGGCGGGAGCACACAAAGCAAAAGCTGACAGACCCTCACATTCTGCCCCCCTTAAGGCCCCTCTCCCCCGAGTCCAGTTGGACGAGGCTTGTCAGGATAGGCAGAGTGAAACTCTCGAACCAGACGGGGAGCCACAACATGGGGAGCAGCCACCCATTCGTCATGAGCGGGCCCTAGGTGTTTCCATCGAATCAAATAGAACAATTTCCCCTTTTTCAGCTTAGAGTCCAACACTTTAGAAACCTCGAGGTGCGACTCCCCCCCCCACAACCGTAGGAATTTCGGACTTAGGGAGGGGATGGAAGTGAGGGGCAGCGACGTACGGTTTAAGCAGGCTGATATGGAACACCGGATGTACCCCTCGGAGAGACTTGGGGAGTTCCAACTCCACCGTGACGTCGTTGATGACTCGGGTGATGGGAAAAGGACCCACATATTTGTCACTAAGCTTTTTGCAAGGCCGAAGTGACCGTAGGTTTTTTGTGGAAAGGTAAACCTGCCCTCCCACCTTGAGCTCCCACCCCGGGGACCGATGTTTATCGGCTTGGTCTTTGTATTTGCGCTTGGCCCTTTCCAGGTTTTTCTGCAGCCAGGGCCAAGTAGTCTGCACCACCTGTATCCAATCCTGGACTTCCTGTACCCCTTCAAGCTCAGGAGTGATGGTAGGAGAGCCAAAGGGCCCAAAGTCTTTTCCATAAACCACATGAAACGGACTAAAACCTGTGGAGGACTAAACGGACTAAAACCTTATTATAGGCGTATTCAGCAAAAGGCAGTAGGTCTACCCAGTCATCCTGGTGGTAATTAACATAACACCTTAAATAACATTCTACCACAGCATTGACATGTTCGGTCTGACCATCGGTCTGGGGGTGGTAGGCTGAAGAAAGTCCTTGTTCTTCCACCCCCATGACTTTTAGGAAGGCCCTCCAGAATTTGGCAATGAACTGGGCCCCTCTGTTGGAGAGGACCTTCCTCGGGATCGAATGATGCTTCACCACGTGATTAACAAACAGTTTAGCCAACTTTTGGGCCGATGGTAGCCCCGCACAAGGAACAAAGTGAACCTATTTGGAGAATAAGTCTGTTATCACCCACAGTACAGTTTTCCCCCGACTTGGGGGCAGATCAGTGATAAAATCCATGGCGATTACTTCCCAGGGCATGGTCGGGGTCTCCAAAGGCTTTAAGAGTCCAGGGGGTTTTCCCATTCGTTTTTTGGCAGTGGCACAAATGGGGCAGCTGCGCACGTATAACTCGACATCAGCTCTCATACCTGGCCACCAAAATTGACGCCGCAATAAATGCAAAGTTTTTACAAATCCAAAATGTCCTGCAAGTTTGGCCCCGTGGACCATTCCCAACACTTCCTTTCGGAGTACTTCAGGGACATAAAGCCTATCCCCCTGCAACCAAAAGGAACCTTGTTGGTCGAGATTTGCGGGGAGGATCTGCTGGTCCGCCTCCCTCAGAGAAGCGTCCTGGAGCCGCTGTTGAAAAGCCTCCGGAACTCCTTTGAGGGGGGGTAAATCCTGGCGGCGGGACTGGGACCGGGTGGTTACGGAAAGTCCCGAGACTTCCCCTCTCTGTTCAGGGGTAAACAAGGAATCTACAGGCCGGTCAAAGTCATTGCGATATTGGGGGAGCCTGGAGAGAGCATCCGCTAACGCATTGTCCTTCCCTGGCACATGTTTAAGGACAAAGCGGAATTTGGCAAAGAATTGCGCCCAACGAACCTGTTTCGCGGTAAGCTTTCTAGACCCCTTCAGGGCCTCCAGGTTCTTGTGATCGCTGCAAACTTCAAAAGGAATTTCTGCCCCCTCCAGGAAATGCCTCCAAATGGTGAGGGCATGTTTAACAGCTGCGGCTTCCTTCTCCCAAATGGCCCAGTTGATTTCAGATTGGGAGAACTTTTTTGAAAAATAGGCACAAGGTTTCAGCTGTCCGTTCTCGTCCCGTTGCAAAAGCCCCCCCCCCGGCCACGTCCGAAGCATCGACCTGGACCACAAACGGCTTTTCACAATCGGGGTGAGCGAGAACAGGTTCGGACGAGAAAAGCCGCTTGAGAGTATCAAAAGCCTGCTGGCAGTCCGAGGTCCATTGCAACCTAGCAGAGGGCAAGGTGGCTCCCGCCCCCTTCCCTTTCATACGCAGGAGCGAAGTGAGAGGGAGCGCTACCTGGGCAAAGTTAGGGATGAAGTTTCGGTAAAAGTTTGCAAATCCCAAAAACTGCTGCAAATGCCTACGGGTGGTGGGGGGGTCCCACTCCATTACCGCCCGAACCTTCTTGGGATCCATCTCTAAGCCCTGGTGGGAAATCACATACCCCAGAAAAGTGATGGAGGGTTGATGGAAATCACATTTAGAAACTTTGGCAAACAGTTTGTGCTCGCACAGCTGCTGAAGCACCTCGCGCACCAGTTGTACGTGCTCTTTCATGGTTTTTGTATAAATGAGGATATCATCCAGGAAAACCACCACCCCGCGGAACAATAAATCATGAAGCACTTCATTAATCAATTGCATGAACACACTCGGAGGCCCCGAAAGTCCGAACGGCATCACTAAATACTCAAACATTCCAAAGCAACTTGAGAAGGCAGTTTTTGGTTCGTCTCCTTCTCGTATGCGGACGCGGTGGTAAGCCTCCACCAAATCCAATTTGGTGAAGATCCGGCCTTCCTTCAATTGTGCGAGAAGGTCTGGAATGAGAGGGAGGGGGTATGCATTAGACTGAGTGACAGCATTCAGTCTACGGTAATCAATACACAGTCTTAAGTCTCCCATCTTTTTCTTGACAAAGAAGGCGGGGGCCGAGTACGGTGCTTTTGACGGGCGGATAAAGCCCCGCGCTAAATTGGTGTCCAAATATTCCCGCAACACAGCCTTTTCATTTGGACTCATGGGGTAGACCTTCCCTTTGGATAATTTGCCATCCCCTACTACTTCAATGGCACATTCCGTTTCCCGGTGAGAGGGCAATTCGTCGCATTCCCGCACATCAAATACATCGGCAAACTGGGAATACTCGCTGGGGAGCTGAGGCAGGGAAGCCTTGGTAGAAGGGGCCCCTGTGAGGGCGGCTGCGGGAGCTTTGAGCGCTTGGTCTTTATCATGGAATTCACATAGGTTGCGGGGAAAGGTGAGTGTCCGCTCGATCCAGTCTATGGAGGGATTGTGCCTCAGCAACCAGTTCATCCCTAAAACAACGGAAGCGGCAATGGGAGTGATGGTAAAATAAAGCCGTTCCCAATGTTCCCCTATGGCCATGACGACCGCGGCGGTGCGGTGAGTAACAGGCCCCTTTTTAAAGTCACTGCCATCCATCTGGGAAAAGCGGATGGGTTCAGGTAGCCGCCTTCGCTTAATCCACAGTTGTCGGGCAGCCTCTTCGCTTATCAGGGTGCGGGCACAGCCTGAGTCAACTAGGGCCGTAAATTCTAACATGGGCCCCCCTTTTGGTAACGAGAGATTGACTTTTACATACACATTGTCTTCTTGATCGCTTACCATTAGCGGAGCTCCCTGCACAATATTCGGAGCGGTCTGCTGAAGTCAAAAATACTGTGTATGTGGATGTTGTGTTACAACATTATAAAAAAGGCCCCCAGTTACGTGTCAAAGCACTCATAGATTCCGGCTGCGGGCGCTCTTTAATCAATTAGGCCACTTTCGCAGCTCTTCAAGTCAAGTCCGAGAATCTACCAGCTCCCGTCCAATTTGCCCAAATGGACGGCAGCCACTTTAAAGGGGGTCCGGTCGACGGTCGCACATGGGGAGTGGCGATGGGCATTGGTTCTCATTGGGAGCAGATAGACTTTACCATATTCCTATCCGATACGAGTTCATTCTGGGAATCAACTGGCTCAAAGGGCACAGTCCCTCCATAGACTGGAAGGCTGATACTATTACGTTTACCGACCCTGTTTGTAAACAGCATCGACACGAGGTCACGGTAGTCCTTCCACCCGCCTTGGCCTTAGCCTCCAATGCCCTGCCGTCAACCCAGTTACCCGATGAATACCGAGATTTTGAGGATGTTTTTGATGTGAAAGAATGCGATGCATTGCCCCCCCCCCCCACTGCAGAACGGACTGTGCGATCGAAGTGGTGGGAGACTACAAACTTTCTAAAAGTAAAATTTACCCCATGAGCGTTTCCGAGCGCCCCGTACTGCGAGACTTTTTGGATAAAAATCTTGCTCGAGGGTTCATTTGGCCATCAACCGCTCCCAACTCAGCCCCCGCTTTCTTTGTCCGTAAGAAGATGGGTGACTTGCGCTTTTGCATTGACTTTCGAAAACTCAATGCAGTCACCCAAACTAGCGCCTACCCCATCCCGCTGATCTCGGATATCTTTGGACAACTTAAGGAGGAGCGCATTTTCACCAAACTGGACTTGGTCGAAGCTTATTACCGAGTCCAGATTCATGATGGAGACGAACCCCTCACAGCCTTCTCTAGCTGCTTCGGAATGTATGAATTTCTGGTGATGCCTTTTGGATTAAAAGGGGCCCCGGGGTTCTTCATGCAGCTCATTAATGAGGTCCTCCATGATTTGTTATATCGGGGCGTGGTGGTTTATCTCGATGATATCCTTATTTACTCTAATTCCATGGATGAGCATGTTGCTCTGGTCAGGGAAGTGTTACAGCGTCTCAAAAACCTTAGCATAGAGTTGATTGTCTCTAAGTGTGAATCCCACCAGAAACAATTAAGCTCTGCACACCTGTTACCAATAAACCAACTCTTTTGGACTTTTGTCTCTTGATGTGGCTGTTGGAATTCAGTGAACACAAGTGCTTACACATAGTATATATGGAAAAGCAAAAGGAGATAACTGGTAACCTAGGCAACCCCCCTCCCAGAGGCAGGAAGGAGCACTTGGCGATTCCCACAGTATGGGAATCTATGAAGATTAAACATGGGGCACAGACTGGCCTTGGACAGAACAGCACAACTGCACCTGGGAACAGCACAATCGCACTACTGCATACCATCCTCATGGCTTGCTCCTGACATTCTGCACCCCTAAAGACCCCCCCCCTCACCCTCCCACCATGGGTTTGTGAGGGTAGGCTGCATGAAATTCTTGTACTAAGCGGGGGGCGGAGACATCACAGGCGTGCACCCATTCATCCTGGGCGGGACTAAAATGTTTCCAGCAGATCAGGTACTGAAGGGCACCGTAGCGAATCTGAGAATCCAGTATTTTAGCCACTTCAAAATGCTCCTCCCCCCCACCATTTCAGGCACTTCGGGTTGTGGTTCAGGATGCCATTTTTGGGAAGGAACAAAAGGTTTTAAAAGACTGACATGGAACACAGGATGGATTCTTCGTAGGGACCTGGGCAAGGAGAGTTCCACAGCCACTGGATTAATAATCCGGGAAATGGGGAACGGACCTACATACTTGGCACTGAGTTTATCACACGGGCGGGTGGATCGTAGGTTCTTGATGGACAAATAGACAAGATCCCCCACTTTGCATTCCATACTGGGGGAGCGATGTTTGTCAGCCTGAACCTTGTAACGCCATTTGTCCCACTCTAGATTTTTAACCAGCCATGGCCAGGTTGTTTGAATACAAAGTACCCATCCGGCCACATCCGCTCCCCCCTCCTCCTCAGAAACATCAATATGACCAGCGGGGCCAAACTCTTTACCATGGACAACCTGGAAAGGGCTGAATCCTGTGGATTGGTGAACCGCATTATTATAAGCATATTCAGCAAAAGGCAACAGGTGTACCCAATCATCTTGATGGTAATTTACGTAACAGCATAAATAGCATTCCAACACCGCATTTACCCTTTCAATCTGACCGTCCGTTTGGGGATGGAAGGCACTAGACAGTCCTTGTTCTATTCCGACCAGTTTGAGAAAAGCCTTCCAGAATTTGGCCACGAAAGTTGACCCCCTGTCCATCACTCCAGGGGAGTTGACTCCAGGGGAGTTGACAAGAAGGTGTGAAGGAAGGCTGGCCAAAGGAGGAGTGAGGGAGGAAGAAGAGTTGGTTTTTATATGCCGACTTTCTCTACCACTTAAGGGAGACTCAAACCGGCTTACAGTCACCTTCCCTTCCCCTCCCCACCACAGACACCCTGTGAGGTGGGTGGGGCTGAGAGAGCTGTGACTGGCCCAAGGTCACCCAGCTGGCTTCATGTGTAGGAGTGGGGAAACGAATCCAGTTCACCAGATTAGCCTCCGCCGCTCATGTGGAGGAGTGGGGAATCAAACCCAGTTCTCCATATTAGAGTCCACAGCTCCTTAACCACTGCTCTTAACCACTACAGCATGCCGGCTTCGAGTGGAAGGGGAAACCACAGTGGGGATGGTCGGGGGGGGGGTTGGACAGAGAGTCCCAAAGAAACAACTATTCACAAATTCTGCCATATTTTCCTTTGCTGTGGGGCCAGGGCAAAGTTCCCCATAATAAAATGGGTTCCTGAAAATGTGAGGAATGCATGGCAACCATGAGGTGGTCCCAGAAAGAAGCAAACTTTATGAATAACTAAAAAAAAAAAAAAAAAAAAACCCACAGGGCATTCCCACTGGAATCATGCAGCTAATAACCAAGCATAAATGGCCTCAGAGTCAAGGCTGAAGTCGCTCTCTGTGTGAACCTGACAGGAATTTCTGCACATATTAACTTGAAAGTAGTTAGTTTCAACTCTAGAATACCTATCTTTGCAAGCCAGTTTTGGCTGTCCATTTCCAAGCATGAAGCCTCTATTAAAGGTACAGGACAATTTTTTCTCATGCCTGTTATTTAATTGATCAACTCAAAAAGCTGTCAAACAAGTCTGGATCTGCCTGTTGCTCAGAAGCCAACTCACAGCTGATCAGAGGAACATCTGGGAGACAGGTTCTTGTCCACCACGATGGGTGTGTTAGGTGCCGTCAAGTCGCTTCCGACTCATGGCGACCCTATGAATCAATGTCCTCCAAAATGTCCTATCTGACAGCCTTGCTCAGATCTTGAAAATTGAGGGCTGTGGCTTCCTTTATTGAGTCAATCCATCTTTTGTTGGGTCTTCCTCTTTTCCTGCTGCTGTCAACTTTTCCTAGCATGACTGTCTTTTCCAGTGACTCTTGTCTTCTCATAATGTGACCAAAATACAATCGCCTCAGTTTAGTCATTTTAGCTTCTAGGGACAGTTCAGGCTTGATTTGATCTATAACCCACTGATTTGTTTTTTTGGCAGTCCACGGTATCCGTAACACTCTCCTCCAGCACCACATTTCAAAGGAATCTACTTTCTTCCTATCAGCTTTCTTCAATGTCCAGCTTTCACACCCATACATAGTAATAGGGAATATGATGGCATGAATTAACTTGATCTTGGTGGCCAGTGACACATCCTTACACTTCAGAATCTTTTCTAGCTCCTTCATGGCTGCCCTTCCCAGTCTCAATCTCCTTCTAATTTCTTGGCTGCAGTCTTCCTTTTGGTTGATGATGGAAGCAAGGATGATGTCCACCACTATCCTCAGCAAAATAACTGACTCTTCCCTCCCCTCCCAGCTGATGCTTTTGATTTTTGCATTGCAAAAGGGAAAAGAGAAAGAACTAGTTTCTCTCTTTTTCTCTGCAGTCCAAGCTAAAATTTTGAGTGGGAAGAAGAGAAGGGAAATCCCCTGGGCTTCTAGTTACCCCCCCTCCCGAGCTGAGAGATCAGAAGAACCGGCTGCTGATCCCCTTCTCTAAAAAAACTCTGCTACCCTGAAAATGTGGGACTCTACCTCCAAATATGCTTCCTCCAGAGCTCATTAAAAAAAAAACCATAGGGAAAAGCCTAGGGAACGTCAAAGCCAAAAAAAGCCGAATACCTATTTGGCTGATTTGGCAATTGGCTATTCGGCTTTGGCTTTATTCCCAGGTTTTGGTATTCAGTAAAACCAAAACCCGAATATTGCTGAAACAGCTAATTTCGGGTTTATTTTTGGTTCGGGTTTATCAATATGCACAACTCTATGCTGAACAGCCCACTAGCTAGTGAGCTGAATTTTGGAAGCCAGTGAAAATCATTTCGTAAAAGCAAAATATTTTCAGATCAGTAGCTGCAGTGTTGTAAGCTAGCTGATGTTTCCAAAGAGTCTTCATAAGGATTCCAAAAGTCTTACACACCAGGCATTACAGTAGTCTAATTTATACAACATAAGAAAATGGATAAGTTTTTCTCCCTTTCCCTGATTAGTAGAAGAGAACAGTCAGCTCAGTGGGAATGGGTTTGTCCAGAGCAAGTTGGAGCACTGAAAATTTTCTGCTACTTAATATGCAACATGTGCCAAGAAATTTGATTTAGACAAAACGTGAAACTTAGAACATTTCAGAACCTTTAAACATGGTTTAAAAAACACAATCCATCCAACCAATCCAGATATATGGGCATCTGATGAACTAGCTAACAACACATGAAGCCTGTACTTAGACTGAAAGGTGCATCTGGGTTCTCTTAATACCTTGGAGAGGTGGTTTGGCTATTGGGAAGAGGATGTTTTGTGCAGGATCCTGTTGCTGGTCTCCTCACATTTCTTTCCAGTGAAATAACCAGAGACTCTGCCTGGTCTTGATCAGGCGCTTCCTTGATTTCGCTAACAAGCTCCATGAAAGCTGAGCAAGTCAGGCTCCAGTCAGACTGGGTGTAGCTCCTTCTATCATCCTTCCTAATTAATTAACTAATTAGTATTTTACAGTTTTGCCAGTCTGTTCCTCTAGGCACATGTATGAACATAAGCCTCAGACAAAACACTACTAATTGACCTTAGGATGGCAGGTCTTTCTAAAAGGACTTTGTTTGCACAGACTCACTTATCAAGTCTGTCACAAGCTTCCTGAATCACCATCTTTAGCTGATAGCATACCACAGGCAAGGTGCTCTAACAGAAACACCTTTTTCCTCCTCTTGCTCCACTTTGTTTTGTAACACTGAGTTGATGAAACAAAACCGAGTTCATTGCCTTGTGGTGTTGAGTTGGCCCTATTGTAATACTGCTCCTGTTAGGATTTATCCTCCTCAGGATTTATCCTCTGTCACTCTCTGTTAACTTTAGTTGTTGCAGCACAATTTCCAATTAGCATCTAATTAGCATCTAGTCTTTTCTGTTTTCAGGGTAGGGTACAGCTTGAGTTATGTGTTTTGCTTTGGTTTCTGTCTTGAATTCTGGCAGGGCAGTTTTGCCTTTAATGACTTTATGACAGGCAGAATTTCAACAGATGAAGTGCTGCTCAGCCCAGTATGACTGGTGTCCACTAAGGAATTCCAAGGATACTGTCCAGACTTCCTCTAAAGCTTTTTGGATAGTTCGTTTCCAGGTGCTTCTCACGTGCTGCCTAGGATGCTGTTCTGACTGAATTCTTCCCAGTGACAGGGGCACAGCTCTCTCCTTGAGGCTTGCCCATTGGAGCCTCTCACCTGGTGATCATGTCCAGTGGCCATGGCCCCCAGCATCCTCTTCTTAGCATCCCTCATGTGTGGCCGTACTGGGCCTGGCACAGATTTCGGTTTGGGGTTCCATCAGAAACTTGGACATGCCCACATCCTTAGAATGCTTCCCAGTCCTCAGTGCAGTCAACAGCTACACAAGGCTTGAAGAGAAGCAATTACAGCGCAGAGGGGTGTAATCCCTCCCCCCACTGCCGGATCAAGAGGGATCCTGCACCGCCTGAGGCCCCAGCAGTTTTGTGCTTCTTGGAATTGTCTCTGCTGAATCCCCGTTGCACCCTCACCTTTGTTGGGCTCGTGCTACGGCAAGTGAGGCAGCTGTGCTGATGCCTTGCCAGTTGTGCTGGAAGGCAGAAAGCAGCATGCCAAGGATCTTGTAAGAGACATCCAAGGAAGTTTAAAAAAAAAGAGCGCCACAATTTCATAAGAAGATAAACAAGAGGAAGGAACCGGAGGACAAGATTGCTTCCTAGTACAAGAGTGCAAGTCAGAGTATCATCTGTCTTTGGTGAAAGTGGCAAACAATGGAACAATGTAAACCACACAATTCATGCAACATGTCAGCCAAAGCCAAATGATTTCAGTGCTCCAACTGGGCCATGGCACCTGGATTGGTGGGGGGTGGGGAGAAAGGTTCCTACTTGACAGACACCATGGAAGCACTACTGCAAGTTTTCTTTCAGTGGCATCTAGACATTTCCCCACCCCCACCCTCTTTGGATCCTGCTGTGATGTAAAATCATAATATATGAAACCCACAAAGAGGCTGGGACAGCTTGACCTCTGGTAACCTCCACAGACAGCAATTAAAGTATAATAGAAGAAGATTCTTCATGAATCCTCCCACACCCGCCTCTGACACCTCCTAGTTGGGCAAAGGGAAGCAGCCAGACAGCTGGTATTAAAATAAGTTGGCTTATTTGCAAGGGTGTGTGTGTGTGCATGTGTGTAAAAGTAGCTGTGTGGATAGAATCTCCTGTGGCAAAGCACTACAAAGATAATAATCAGGTGCCAGCCCAGGGGAGGGAGCTGCCAGACTGGAGAACCAAATTGCCACACTTGGGGAAGAGGTGTGAGAATCTGTGGGCAGGCATGCAACTGAATATGGCAAAGAGCCTGGGTGAAGGACAAAGGGCCCCCTGCCTGCTCAGGCCTCCCTCCACCAGTTCAAGCCCTCACCCTCTCTTGAGCAGTTGATGGGCAGGACTCCTGTTCGCTGGCATGAGTTCCTAGCCAGCTGGGGATGGGTGGGGGTGCCTTCCACATGCGCCTGGGTTTGTCTGCACGGGGGGGGGGGCACTTGTCTGTTGGTTCCCTCGCCTTTCCGCCTGAGGCGCTCTCACACCAGACAGGGCAGCACGCCCACAAAAGGTGGGAAGCATGGAGGGCCACTTGCACGCCCAGACCGTGTTGGCAGCACCTCGGTACAAGCTCAAGCCAGCCCACGAAGACTTTGGAGTTGACACAAAACACAAGAGAGGAGTTATCATCAATTCTTAACATTTTATTTCTTTACTGGGTTAAACAAGGAGCAGAGAAAACCCCTGATCCCAAATACAACAGAACTGAAAGCATTACAGGTACAGAGACTATTGAAACACAGAGAGTAGTAGGATAATATTTTCATACAACTGAATTATAGCATGGTTTTGTTTTGTTGTTGGTTGGTTGTTTTCCTTTTTTGTCAAACCATCTTGGAAAATAAATGTAATAAGAACTAGTGCAAAAAAGTTCTAAACATGAAGCACAGTGTATAAAATGGCATAAGAAAACTGTCCCTTTGAAGGACACGGCCGCTTCCTTATGACAGAGGAGAAAAGAAGGGGCCGAGAAAAAACAGTGACGGGAGGAGAGGGAGAGACCCAGAGAAAATAGGGAGGAGGAGAAAGCTAGAAAGAAAGAAAAAGAAGGCATTTGGGGAGGAGGAAGAATATTTTAAAGGTCAGCTGTAGCAATATGCCTCTTTGTTTTTAACCTCACCACCAAGTACTGTAAAAAGGGACTTTTGTAGGCCTCAGCTCATGGACCACCGTTAATTCACAAGCACTTGAGAAGAGTTCGGTCACAGCCTTTCCCCACAGACCTGGCTCCTGAGCGCCGCATTCCCCCCCCCCCACCCGTGCGCTTGCTGAGCTTAAAATGCAAGGCTGTGCTGTTAAGGACATGTTTGTTTAAAGGCTCTCAGAGGGACTTTAGAGAAGTAAAAAACATAAAACAAGCATTATAACACAGTTAAAATTAATACATACTTTAAGACTAAAATCCAAACTGCAGAGTGTTCTCAGGGCACAGGAAGCATGGCTTCCATTGTGACTGTCTCCTGGTCATGTTCTCTGGTTCATTTGGTCACTCCCTTCCCCAGTTTACTTGTTTGCTCCTCCATTGGAGTAGCGTATTTGGAGGCTCTTCCACAGAATCTCTTGAGCTGGCACAGGGACAAAAACCATCTATTTAGTCCTATTAAAACTGAGAATCAACTTGACTACATGGAGTTAGGACAAACTGGAGCATCATTGGCTGAAAGTCCAACAAGGTCATGAATTGAAAGCAGTGGCTGATACTTCTTGAAAGCTTACAGAATTTGACCTGCACAAATGTGGCTGTAAAATGCATGGAAACCACTTGTCAGGTTTGGTAATGGAGGAGGTTCCCCACGTGAGCCCCGCACCTTCTGTTTCAGAATGATTGCTTATTTAGAAACAACCCAACCCAGAGAAATTGTTCTGTTATCCAAAGGTCAGGGAGCCCAGAGAATACAATTCAATATGGTCCCTTATAATGCTCAGATGGGTGGGGGGTCTGCAGGTATGTAAAACAGGGAATATAACCCCAAATAGTTAAATCATTAACTTTGAAAAATAATGCCTGATACAGTTTTCTTGAACTCTGTGACAAGTTCTTAGCTATCTCTGAATGCAGAAAACTGTAGTTCTGCCCTAGCCTTTCTGCCAGTAAAAAGGTTGTCCCTGTTCACCCTGTCAGTCTAGCTTCATTCACTAAGAATTCCAGGAGTCTTTTTTTTGTTTAAGAGACTGAACATTTTCTACCAGATGGTCATTGGAATGTCTCAGTCATAGAACAGGAGTTGGGAAAGATCTAGATTGTGTCTAACAATTCATACAAGAGCTCCAACCACACAAAGGATTTTCCCAGTCTTGGCTTCCAAACTCAAGCTGGTTTGTTTGGTTTTTGAGCATCCACACACTATTGAGTTGGTTTTTGAGCATCCACACTAATCATCCACTTCCCAGGTTTCCCTTGCCTTGGTATGTTTTTTCCTCACATTTGGTTAAGGATGATCTTTCTGCAAAGAATGCAGCCTGGCCTCACCCTCCGTGGCTTGCAGTGCCTCCCTCAGACACACTGCTGAAGGCCTTTTTCAACTTTTTTAAAAATAGTAATTGCGACAGTACTATAGCATAATAACATTACTTTATATCTGATGCTGAATATGGCCCCCATACAGATAGACAGACCCAGAGAATGGGGCCAGGTTCACATAGGGATGTATTCTGCAGACCCAAGGGGGCTCTCCAGCTTTGCAGAAAAATTTGAACCTCTCCCTCGGTTGGAAGGGTTTAATCCCTCCCCCAAAGAGGGATGGAGCGCTCCCTTTGGTGGGGAGGGCAGGAGTTGCCACCTCCCCTTATGCTGGGCAAACAGGTGAAAGAGACGGAGCGCCAGAGCTGCCGGTCCGTGTACCAGGCAGGCTGGTGGGCAAGAGGAGAGAAGAGCTGGGGCTTCTGCCACATCAAACAGGCAGGAAAAGGTTGTGACACTGTAGGCAGATGGGGGGAGGGGGGTTGGAGCCCCCTGCTTTCTTCCCCGGCCCTTGAGTCACACAGCCACTGGCTGCAGCTCTATAGGTGGGAGGGCCGGAGGGCAAGCTGGCTGATGAGGGGAGGGACAGAAAGGACGAGATTCCCCCTTGTGAGTCTCTCTGGCCTCAGCTTGTAACCATCAATTGCTGTGATCCTCTGAATTCACAGTCTTATTTTTTTAAAGTAGGTCCAACACTTTTCAGTGCAGATATATAAGGGAGAGGCAACTGGGGGGAGGGTTCCCATTATGTTTCTGCAGTGAAAAGGGAAAGAGACTTATTAAAAAAAAAATTAAACTAGGAATTAAGCGGAGCTGCTAGACCATGGGAGTAGATCCTTATCCCATTATTGCACTATAGCAGAATGAAGAAGAGTTGGTTTTTATATGCCAAATTTCTCATCACTTAAGGATGAATCAAACTGGCTTACAATTGCCTTCCTTCCCCACAACAGACACCCTGTGAAGTAGGTGGGGCTGAGAGAGTGCAGAGAGCTGTGACTAGCCCAAGGTCACCCAGCTGGCTTCATGTGGAGGAGTGGGAATTCAACCCAGTTCATCAGATTAGCCTCCGCCGCTCATATGGAGGAGTGGGGAATCAAACCCGGTTCTCCAGATTAGAGTAATGGCATTTACTGGGGTTCTTTAAAGCCTGAACAAGCCCTCTGGGAGTATGGTGGCGGGAGAAATGCAAGGGAAATGGTGGGAGATGGAGGAAAGTGTGCACAAAATGTACTTATTTATTAAAATATTTTACCCTGCCTTTCCTCTTGGCTCACGGTGGCTTACAGTAATAATTAGAATATTGCAAGTTAAAACTGAAATTAGAATATTACAAGTTAAAACAAACTCCAAATACTGCCCCCCCCCCAAAAAAGATGCAAGCTGTTCATAGCTCACCTTGTGCCTTGGCAAACAAACAGGACTTGCATCGCCTCCTAAACATCTCCAGCAGTCAGCAGCACCCCTCACCTCTTCAGAGAGCCCCTTCCACACAGTGGCAACCAAGACAGAAAAGGCCCAGGTTCTGGTTCATACCAGGTGGGCTACCCTAAAAGGGGCAAAAGCCAGTAGGTAGCAGCATAAAGACCACTCTTGGCACATGAGAATATAGGGAAGGAAATGGCCCTTCAGATATGTGGTCTCCAGGCCCTGAAGGGGCCTGGAGAAGTACTCAGAAGTACTTTTCTCCCAGCTCAAACTCCTAGGAAAACCTCTGGTAAAATCTCAGCACAGATCCAATGGCAGAGGTGGGGGGGGGGAGCAGCCATGTTAGGCTCCTTCAGACAGAACCAGAGAGGACGCTGGTGCAGCTTTTATGATGAACAGGTTTAATACAGCGTAAAGTGTTCATGACTAGAGCCTGTCTTGTCAGGTGCATGATGTGAATCCTCAGCCAGCAGATATAACTGCATGAATGGATATTGGGGGGGGGGGACTGTAAATAGTGGGGGTTAAAAGGCCATGAAATGGAAGAAGTGCACTTTTTGTTTGTAAGAATGGAGAGCAAATGTAAGCCCATTAAACATGCATTCTGCCACACAGTTATGATCTCTTTCAATGTCACATATTTAATATTAAAGAAATGAAAAAGAAACAAAAATTACATCTCAGAATACTGAATGTTATTTTCCATCAAAGCATCTTGTGCTGTTTAGGAACAGCAAATTTTTATTCCGCTTGGGCAGACCCACCATTCATGTGAGGCAAAAGATTCTGAATTCTATGCCCATTCTGGTAGCTGAAAATCATGTCCCACCTTTACATGGGGGCGGGGGGCGGGGAAGGTATAGCATGTAATTGTTTAGTGGAGAGATGTATTAAACTTAAATTAGTCGATATGCATGGAAGGTGTGTTATTCTGAGTCCTACATATACAACACCACTGTCACAAGTTTCCTACACATGGAAGCAGAGCATTTCCCCATGTTTAATAAGCCTCTCCCACAGGCTGCATGCCTAGTACAGCTCTAATGAAATGCTGAGTGGTTCATTCATCAGTAAGCTTGCCCCTGACCACTGCTGACATTTTCTGATAAAGAAGGAATAGACATCCAGTGGCAAAGGTGTGGAGATGGGAAAATGCACTTATTGCTCAGAAGACCACAAGCTTGATTACATACAATCAGCTTTTGAGAAACATTTGCAATTATGATACTGCATACTAGTTTCCTTTGCCCAAAGCCATTTACAGCATTTCTTTTTTTAAAAAATAGCAAGAAAAAGAATCTCTCTGCATATTAACAAAGTAGTATAATGAAAATAATGCTACCCAACCTAAAGAGATCTGCCCAAGCTCAGGTCCAAGTATACTGGATTTCACATGGGGTCTTGATCCACGCACACTCACCTTCATGGCCCAAAAGATACCTGCAGTCTCTTCTAATTCCATTTCATAAAACCCACATGAATCAGTTCCAGGCTAATCAGTGGCTTTAGTCTTTGCAACATCCCTCAATGGCTTCAGTACAAATTCATTCAAGAAATGAATGCAGTGCCATCTTTGAGCTTTGGTAGCTAACCTCGGCTTCGGTCTCACAGCTTCCCCATGTTTCAGGTCTGTGAACATTTTACACAGAGCCATCTACAGATTTTTTCCCCTGGTACAGGGATTCTTATAGCACATGTGGAACCAGCTCCTTGTAAACTCTGTGAAACACCTGCTGATCAAAATATTCTCATGTAACAAAATACATTTCTGTCTTCTGTGATCAGATGCCATTCTCATAGCAAAAAACAAACAGATGACAATATCTACAGATGATAAGCAGACCCCCCAATTTTCCATCTAGCTGTACCTATACATTATAGGCAACTTCTACCCTGAGTCATGAACTCCAAACTGCCGACAGAAGATTCTAGGGGCTAAATCCTTATTTATTAATTTATCATGTGGTTTTCCCATTCCACACCATTCTGCATTCTTGAAATGGAATCCTACAGAAATATGGGAATGCAGCTGTACAAACATATCCAAGAGGCTGGGTTAACATCATGCTATCAGTGGTATCTTACTGCAACTCATGAGTTGAAATTGATATTCAAATTGGTAAATTGGTTAGTGTTATTGGGAGCTACATGGTCATTTTGGTACACAGTGTTGTAGAGTAAAATCATGAAATTTTAGAATCTGGTGTGTATCTGTCTCTCCCTCTCTCTAGATATATATATATAGAGAGAGAACAAAACGTGGTTCATCTTATTGAATTAATTGGATGAAGTGGTGAAATCTGAGGATTTGGAAATGGTTCTAAATCAGTGACCCACCACAAAATTTACAATTAATTCCTATTTGTAGAAGACAAGGAATACTTCCACATGGGTACAGTTCTCTGTTGTGGTCTCCACTGTGCTCAGTGGAGGGGTCCACCAGAGCGTATTCACCAGGACATCCCTTCGCACCTGTCACCCCCCCTACCCACTTCTGATTTTTTGCTAGCTTAAAAAAATTGTAAGTATATAGCTGTAGTGATATGATCCTATAGCAATATACTTACTATTGATCTTTTGAAAGCCTGCTAGCATCAGAGGGGGGTGGGCAGGCTTGAGGAGATGGGTGTGGGATGGCATCAGATGAGGGTGGGGTGAGTCGAAAATTCTCACTTTCCCATTCACAAGGTGATCAAACTCACTTTTGAGTGTGATCTTTTCAGGTTTGAGAAAAAATGCAGGAAAACCAGGAAAGGCACAGAAAGAGGACACCGGCATGGTGGTGTCAAGGGGAAGCGAAAAAGCCCCCAGACACACTGCAGTTTTGGGACAGTGGGGGAACAAAACCTCTGTGTGGAAGCTCCCTATAGCTCTCTTACATCAGAACCATTTTTTAGCATATGGCAAGAATCCACAATATTTAAAAAACAGTGTAAGAGCTACAGGGATGCTTATTATAGAGCACTTCTTTGTATAGAAATGGCCCACTTTTATCATGTTTTAGAATAATGAATTCCAGAACTATGATAAATCCAACATTTTATTTTCTATGATTTGTTAGGTTGATTGCGTGTTTGCACTTCTCCCTATTATAGTTGGACCACTAAAAATGCTTGGGTTGACATTTGGCAGAAGCCCAGGTGCCTTCAAATTTGCCTGAGCCCCCATAAAAAGGTGTTCCATTTATGGCGTAGCCAAGAGCCAGGAAGTTAATCTTTACCTATTGGTGCATGTTTCCAAAGGACCCAGTTTATATTGACAGTCAGTTCCCTTTGGCCACCAGGAATAAGGAAAACAACTTTTCACAGATTGTTCTCCTCTTTCTTTCTTTTCCACAACTTATGAAAACTCCAGAAAGTCTTTTGCTGGCACAAACATTCGAGTTCCCCCCTGCCTGTCAAAGAGGGTTTGAGAAACAAAAACGTGACTAGATGTGGTCAAGCCTTGCTAGTTGATCATCACCCCCCCCCCCCACACACACACACACCTCTGATAGCTCAACTCCCTGTCCGTTGCTTCCCGGGCCTGGGAAAACCCCAGTGTTCAGCCAGCCAGGTTTCCCAGTCTTGTGATAGCTGAAGGCATCTTTTTTTCTGAATTAATGTCACTCTTTACTTTTAGAGTGGGAAAGAGATGGTGTTCCCCCCACCACCCAGGACTCCATCCCTGAGTTTCTTCTTTTTAAGTGGAAGGAGGCAAGCCCGCAGGAGTGAGTGACTCATGCAGAGACATAAAGTGTCTCCTCTGTTGGGCTTCTGGATCAAAGCTATTCAAAGGTCCAATCATGTCCAATTCACAGGATTGCCCAGCTCCGGTGGAGGTTGAGAGGAAGGAAGGAAGGAAGGAAGGAAGGAAGGAAGGAAGGAAGGAAGGAAGGAAGGACGGAAGGACGGACGGACAGGCAGACCAGAGCAGAGCAGAGCAGAGACATGAGAGCTTCCTCTGCAGCTGGCTGCTGTGAACTTTTAAAATGAATGCTTTAAGGAGTGGTAGTGCAATCCAGCAAAGTGTCTGGGGATTTCTGCTTCAGGAACACTCAGCAATCCATCTTGTCCTCTCCCTGCCTGCATTCAGTTCTCACTTAACTTTGACCATTGTGAATGGTAACATGATAAACTTACAGATGGAGGCTTTCTTGTGTGTCAAGAGTGCTGGGTCAGTGACTGCAAGCCACACAGGGACTGGCCTGAACTCCTGGCTGATCTGCACATCCAGATGGTATACTAGGTGGGGGGGGGGCTTGTGGGAGGATGAGTGCAGGTGGAAGAGCCCAAGCAACAGATTGTGATGGAATTGTGGGAGGAAATCCTGCACAGGGATGCACCTCCTTTTTGTGGGTTTGCTCCCCATATTTCCAGTTTGGCATTAAATGATGTAACCAGCAATATAGGAAGCTCCTTCTGGACACAGCCTCATCCCAATAACGCTACCAGCCGCCTAGAGCAGATATAAATTACAAGAGGAAATAAGCATTCAGGAAGACAGGGGGTAAAGAAAACAGGGCAGCCCTCTGCAAATAAAAAGTGTCCGAATGCCAGAGAAAATGCCCTCCGCAAAGAGAGAGAGAGTTGGGGCTCGCTGGCATATGGGCACTGATATCTTGTTTCTCTGTGTGCAGTATGAATGATCAGGCCCTTTGGAAGGAATGACATCCCTGAACACCAGTGAATGAGCTGAAGGAGGATGGCAAACCAAACCCATCCTCACTGACTCTGAAGCCAGCTGTTGCTGTCCAGGATGTCAGACCTCACAAAAGAAGGCTGCTTAGCACTCCCCACCTGGAGCATGCTGCGGCTGAGCAGCGATCTCCTGGCAGCAAAGTTTCCAGGATGGGAGGTAAAAACAAAAAACCCCAACTTCCAGGTGATCAGCTGGGAGTCAGCTCCTGATCCCCCTCCCCCTTGAGATCAGAAGCCAACTCCCAGTAGATACTTTATTAGCCTGGTATTAGCTTCTGCTGGCTGCAAGTAGCTGGTAAGCAACAGGTCAATCCATCGATCAGTGGGCTGCCTGCAAACGGGAGTTGAGCTGAACTGGCGGCACCCTTAAGCCTTCATTCACCTTGTCTTACTGGACTGTGAAAAAGATCCAGCAGCTCCAGCGGTGAGATTTCTTGATCCCTACTCCCTTTTGTGCCCTATCAAGGGGAGGGCTTCTGTGGTGGGGGGAGGGCAACAACAGTACGGGCCAAGGTTCCTGTTAGAGACGGCATCCCTGACATTTCGACACACGGGTGACCCTCAGGGTCTGGATAACGGGGCCTGCTGCCTTGTCCCAGAGAGCACAGACATCCAGTTTCAAGTGGGTGGGGTCTCCCATCACTCTTCTGTTTGTCAGGCTGGCATGTTCCGGAGGACAGCACAACCTTCCATGCTGGGAAATCTCTGATGAAGTGCCCTGATATAGAATTCTCAGCATCCTCACAAAACTACATTCGATGTGTTTGGGAGACTCCCTGACACTTAAACCAGTTACAAATTCATCTACAATTCTGTGGAATGGATCCAACCATACTGTCTATCTGTGTCATCATCCATCATTCTTTGAGGTCTTGGCACTAATCTTTGCATGTTTCCTTCTTTTGGGGCTGAGTCCGGGGAATTCATTGAAAAGACCCGCAGTACTGAATCTACACAAAGACAGCAGTGGCCTGACCATGCTGCACGGATACCAAATAAGAAAAAGGAATGGGACTCCTCAATTACTGAAGGGATTAGGGCTGTGGAAACACACGTGTGCACTCCAAACAGAAACAAAACCCCACAAGGCATCTAGGGAATTGGTGCATAGGTGGGTATGGGCACAATCAGTGTTAAAAATTGAGAAGAGAAAAAAACCTTTTTTTGGGGGGGAGGAGCAGCAGTCCACTGCCTGAGATAACAGGTGTTCTGGCACGTTAGTCCCATAACTATGAGACATTCCATGAAGCTTCATGCTTCTTCAGTAATATACTTGCTTCCACCTACACCCCTCTGCAAAGTGAAGCACTCCTCAGAACGTTGACTTAGGGTGAGGTATAGACTGCAATAGCCATTTGCAGTATATTGTAGGACAAGGTTAATTGCAGCCCAACCTCAGAAAATAAGCCCTTCTGGGAACACAAAAACCAGTGTCACCAAAGTTGAAGGATATTCCTATCATGAGTCCTGACTTGACCTAGAGCATGGAGAGATATGTCTAGGAGTCATCTGCTTGTGTGGGGGGTGGGGAAGGATTCGAGCCTTAAACGTTAGTAGGAGGAGGAAAGGAGAGCATTACTTCAACATGACTAGTGTGGGCTCAGCCGGGGGAAAGGATCTCTGCCAAGCAATTTCTGTTGTTCCCAAGGGCAAGCTGCCCATTGGGTGGAAGAGATCCCCCCCTTTTTTTTACCCATAACACCACACATTACATGTGGCCAGGAGAGAAATTGTCCCCTCATGGATATTGACCTTTTCCACCTCTGCCCCTTCTCCTTGCATTATATCCCTGGGCCTTTAAGCTGAGAACAGTTAGCTTAAGGCCTGTTACTAACCGAACCCTTCTCAAGACTGAACTGCCACACCCCTGTGAACACCAGACTCTTCATCACAGACTCTTCATCACAGACACAGACTCTTCACCACAGGGGCGACCTGTGACGGGCTGCTCTGCGAGGGGGGTTCCATGTGGGGGTGGGTATGTGTGCATCACCCCCAGTCCTGTGCCTCCAATTGGAGGAATAGCATGTGCCCCCCTGGATGGGAAAGAGCAGGCATTCTGCCTGGAGGTTTACTTTCCCTTCTGGTTCACTCGTCTCTGGCCAGGCTCTCATCCATAGTGGGAAGGGCCTCCAAGCTCAGCCCCCCACTGGTGATGGCCCCACTGCTGTGCACCGTTGAGAAGGACACCATGGTGTGGAGGAGCATAAGGACGAGGACACACAGCCGAATTTTGCTGTTGCTGAGGCGAGACCCTGCAGAGACTGGCAGCAGTGACGGGTGGGGCTGGTGGTACTGGTGGTGGTGATGGTAATAGAGATGATAGTGATGCTGTTGCTGGTGAAGGGGAGTGTCATGGCGTTGCTTATGGAATGACTCTGATTCTGTGGATTTGGTGGAGGCGTTGTCGTTGCTGTCTGGCTGGCGGTCACAGGAGTCCCACTGCACATCACAGCACTTTGCTTCTGCGTTGGGAAATTGGTTTTCTAGCAACCCTGGCAAAAAAAAACAACAGAGAAGAGAAGGTGCTGAGCAAGTTAAGCCATCCTCCAGACAAATTATACATCTACTCAGTGCAGTCGGGGAAAAGGAAATATGATTAGGGATGTGGGAATTTTAAAAGAGGTTTCTAGCCATTCAAATAGAAATTATTGGCTAGGAGGTGTGTGGGCAGATCAGCCAGTTTTTCCAAGGGTTCAGATGTTGAACTGTTGGTATGATGCAGGAGGCGTGTTCTTCCTCCCTGCTAGCTCTGCTAAGACTCTTGCACCAGTAGTGATCGGCAGGGAAATCTACGGGAATCACAGGTATCCACCACACTGGTGGTTGTGGAGGAGTAGCCATGTTTGTTGTCACAAAATAAAACAAAAGACCTCCAGCGACACCTTAAAGACTAACAACGTTTATTTCAACCTACCACACTAAGCTACCTACCACAAAATCACCTACCACAAAATCACCATGATGCCCAGATAAAACTATCATCTGAAAGAATTCTAAGATGGAAAGAAAAGAGATGGGATACATTTCATATATTCACAAAGGAGTAAATGGTGGGGTTCCCCAATGGTCTGTACCCAGAATCACACTAGTTAAGAGGTGGAGCCAGCTCAGCTGCATTCGCATAGAGCCGTGTGAGAATCCTGCTAAGCCAACCCTTTCCTGAACTGCAGAAAATGACAGTGGAGAGCAGTATCCATAGCCTTTCATACCTCCAGGGATTGGAAATAAATAAAATTAGCTTGAATCCTAGTACTGGAAGGTAAAAATGATGAAATAGGTATAGCAGAGACTTTGTGGGAGCAGTCCCATGAGTGGAACGTAGCAACTGATGGTCATAAGATGTTCAAAGACAGAGGTGCAAGAGAAAGGGAAGGGGAGTAGCAGTATATGTCAAAAATATGGTCACCAGCACAGAAATCCAGAGGTGTGAACAGAGAAGCTCCATACAGAGAATCTGGGTAAAAATGAAGTGGAGAAATAAATAAAAATTATATGTGGATAGAGTCTGGTACATAATGTCAAACAAAGAAGAGGACTTTCTGCTTGGAGACAATCTCTGCTAATCCATGTTTCAATGGCCATTCTGCCTCCATTTGGTGGCCATAGTCTCTACAAATCTTTGGTCCATACCAGTTCACCACTGCTGTCATCATAGTAAGGTTTGGCCTGCCGTGCCCTGGATCTTAGTTAAAGAGTGTGTATACAAAACAAGGAGAAAGTATTACTGTCCTGTTTTACATGACTGAATGCTAGTCAGAGAATACTGTGGTCATCCAGTTTGGCCAGCCTTGGTCTGGCATGGTCAGCTCTTATTCCAAGATGTTTTGATCCACTTAAACTACAATGCCTTGCTGTGTGGTCTTCATGTAGCCTTGAATTCAAAGTACTTGAATATTACTCTGACTGCATATTTGTGCCTTGGTTTCCCTCAATAAACTTTCCTGGTCTAACTCCAGGTTTGAACTATCTAGCCAGGTGTCAGCAGCTGAAGTACTGAGTCCAGTTCAGGGCACCACACTTTTAAAAAGACTGTAGGCAAATTGGAACGGGTTCAGAGTAGGGCAACAAGGACGGGTGTCTAGAAAACAAGCTTGTGTATATAAATAAAATGGAAAAAATGAATATCATTTCAGTTAACGTAAATGGACTAAATTCTCCAAGTAAAAGAAAAAGAATATTTCATAAGCTATGCAAACTAAATTCGGATTTGATTTGTATTCAAGAAATGCATATAAAAAAAGATCATGACAAATTTTTAGAACATAAAAAACTTGGTACGGCAGTCTTATCTTCAGCATCTAAAAAAAGGGAAAGGGGTGGCGATTTACTTTAAAGAGACTAAATTTTCCATAGAAAATGCTAGAACCGACAAGGATGGTCGATATGTTCTATTACTTCAAGGGGCAAATGGACGTTAATTCACAATTGCTAATATTTATGCACCAAATCATAGTAAAGAAAAGTTTTTTAAGACCTTCTTTGAAAATTTAACTGACTTTCACCAAGGAAAGTAGGAGATATGAACAGGGTAATGGACCCTAAGATGGACAAATCAACAAGACAAAAAGGGAACAAACTACCAAGACAGTATTTCAGTATCTTCAAGACTGGAAGTTGATAGAAGCATGGCGCTTTAAGCACCCCAATAAAAAAAGATTACACTTATTACTCCAACAGACACAGTTCCTATTCCAGAATAGATCTTTACTGCTGTATATAAGAATGAAGAGCTGACAAGCAAGGAAGAAGACATTCAAGAAAATTTTAAAGAATACTATGTTCAATTATATCAGAACAATGATACTGAACAAATAGATCTTAAATCCTATGTACAATCTGCAAATCTTAAAAAAATTGAAGAGGAAAATCAAAAAATCTTAAATCAGAAAGTTACCACACAAGAAGTAAACGATGCCCTGAGAAATTTAAAAATAGACAAGGCACCAGGACCAGACAGTGAGCTATTGTAAGAAGATGGAGAACATAGTAATTCCTCAATTGCAAAAGGTATTTAATGATCTGCTACAGGAAGGTAAAATTCCGGAAACATGGAGAGATGCACATACCGTATTTTTCGCTCCATAACACGCACCTGACCATAACACGCACCTAGTTTTTAGAGGAGGAAAACAAGAAAAATATTGTTTTCCTCCTCTAAAAACTTGTGTTATGGAGGACGGCATGAGCCGGAGTTCCCCGCCCCTCCTCCCAGCTGGAGTTTAAAGACACCCCCCCCCCGGGCAGGCAGTGCAGAGGACTTTAAAGACCCCCCCCCCACTTCCCGGGACTGGCCGCTGCAGATAGAGAAGCAGATAGGAGAGAGGGAGAGCCAGAAAGAGAGAAAAGGATAGGAGAGAGGGAGAGCCAGAAAGAAAAAAACAGATAGGAGAGAGGGAGAGACAGGAGGAGAGAAACAGATAGGAGAGAGGGGGAGAAAGGAAGACAGAAACAGAAGAGAGGGAGAGCCAGGAAGAGAGAAACAGATAGGAGAGAGGGAGGGACAGAAAGAGAAAAACAGATAGGAAAGGGGGAGAGGGAGGGAGAGAAAGGAAGGAGAGGGTCTGAGGAAAAGCAGGAGGAAAGGATGCTTCAGGCTGGCGCGCGGGACTGGATCCGGCCTCTTTGCGCCGGGAAGGGAGGGAAGGGGCCTTCAGGCCGGGCGTGCGAGGTGGCAGCCGCCTCCATGCTCCAGGAAGGGAGGGAAGGGGCCTTCTGGCTGGGCGCATGAGGCAGCTGCTTCCTGGGACCGCGGGGGGGGGCAGTGCAGAGGAGTTTTAAGACCCCCCCGCGCTTCCCAGGACCGAGAAGTGCGGGGGGGGGGGAAAGAGGTTAAACTCCTCTGCGCTGCCTGGACAGGCAGCGCAGAGCAGTTTAAAGACCCCCCCCACGCACTTCCCGGGACCAGGACACGTGGGGGGGAGGTTAAACTAGACCCACCGCCCCCTTCACGGGAGTCCCGGGAAGGGGGGCGGTGGGTCTTTAAACTCCTCTGCATTGCCTGCCCAGGCAGCGCAGAGGAGTTTAAAGACCCCCCCGTGCTTTAAAGCCGCCAGCCAGCTGGGCTGCAGGAGGCCCCTCCCGCCCCCCAGCGCAGCGGCGGCGACCTAGCCGGCCCCCGGGGCGGCCCTGCTCTGCACCCCGCTGCTGCTGCCATGGAGCCCGGCCGCACAGCTTCTGGCTGCAATGCCAGAGCCGGGCCGCCTCAGGAGCTGGCTTTAAAGCCGCCAGCCAGCTGGGCTGCGGGAGGTCCCTCCCAGCCGCCCAGCGCAGCGGCAACGGGGCGCAGAGCCGGGCCGCCCCGGGAGCCAGGCTGACAGCTTTAAAGCCGGCTCCCGGGGTGGCCTGGCTCCGCGCCCCGCTGCCGCTGTGCTGGGCGGCTGGGAGGGACATTCGCTCCATAGCACGCATCGACATTTCCCCTCACTTTTTAGGAGGAAAAAAGTGCGTGTTATGGAGTGAAAAATATGGTATCTCCCTAATTCCGAAGGATGAAAAAGAGAGATAGAATCATAGAATGATAGAGTTGGAAGGGACCACCAGGGCCATCAAGTCCAACCCCCTGCACAATGCAGGAAATTCACAACTACCTCCCCACTCCACACCCCTAGTGACCAGGAGATGGCCAAGATGCCCTCCCTGAACAAGATGTTCCCCTAAATCATATAGACCAATTTCACTTTTAAATGTGGATTACAAAATTTTGCCTCAATATTAGCTCAAAGGCTGAAGAAGTGTATTACGAAAATAATACATCTGGATCAAACAGGATTTATCCCGAAAAGGCAATTAAAAGACAATGTCAGAGTTATCTTGGCCGCAATTAATTATATCAAGAACAAAAGAGAAAAAGCAGCAATGATATATTTGGATGCGGAGAGGGCTTTTGATAATGTTTCTTGGAGATTTCTGCAGGAAACGTTGCAACAACTAGACTGTGGTACACAATTTTTGAGAGCTGTGAATTCTATTTACACCAATCAAAGCGCAAGACTTCTGATCAATGGGATGCTAATGGATAAATTGATGATACAAAAAGGAACAAGTCAGGGCTGTCCTTTTTCACCACTGTTGTTTAACTTGTCAATGGAGATACTTACAAATAGGATAAGGAACGATCCTAAAATAGAAGGAATAAAATATGAAGATCAAGAATATAAAATGAAAAGCTATGCAGATGATGTGGTGTTAATATGTCGAAAGCCAGAACTTTCATTGAATGAAATTCAGAAACAAATTGATCTATTCAGCTATTACTCTGGAAATAAGCTTAACAAAACTAAAACCAATATGATTCTTTATAACGTCTCAGAAGAAGAAAGACAAGACATTCAAAATAGATCTTAATGGTTCACACCAAAGAAGAGCGTGAAGTATTTGGGTGTTAAGATACCAACGAGATCGGACACACTTTTTGATTTAAACTATAAAGAAGTATGGGGGAAGATTGAAGAAGATCTATAAAGTTGGAATAGACTTCAAATCTCATGGTTGGGCCGAATAGCAGTATTGAAAATGAATGTTATGCCAAGACTCAACTTTCTTTTTCAAACAATTCCAATTGACATAAACCCAATGCTAATGACTAAATGGCAGAGAAGAATGAATAAATGTATTTGGAATGGTAAGAAACCTAGAGTAAGATTTGCAGTGCTGCAAGACGAGAAAAGTAGAGGAGGACTGAATCTACCAAATCTCAAATTATATCACCAAGCAGCCACACTGGCTGCACTGTCAGACTGGATTATCCGCCCAGAAGACAGAATGACAAGATTAGAAAAAGCTGATCAAGGATATGGATTTCTTCAACTACTTTGGACCAAAAAACTGTAACCAAACTTAAGAATGTACACACAGAGAATTTACCAATACAGATGATGAAGGTATGGAATTTACTTAAAAGATTTCTCAGTCCCTCACCACCAGGAATGATGTCTCCTATTGAAGCATACACAGACTTTGCAAGCAGGATCAAAAATGGTTTACTCACTTATAACGACCTAGTTAAGAAAGATGGACAAACAAAATCATTGCAAGAACTTCAGAAAGAAAATGTAACAATCTCTTCGTTTACATATCACCAAATAATTCATGCATTAAGAAAGGACTATCTACAAGGATCCAAACAAAGAAAATTGACAGAATTTGAAACTTTGATCACGAAAAATCAGGATCATCTTCTGTCAAATATATATAAAATATTGGTGGCTACAGACACCGCATCTGAACAAGTAAAGACATGTATGGTGAAGTGGATGCAAAACTTTGGGGAGATGATTCCAATGCAAATTTGGGAAAAACTGTGGAAAACAGATATTAAATGCTCAAGATCACAAGCAGTAAGAGAGAATTGGTACCAAATGTTTTTTAGATGGCATTATGCTCCAAAAGACCTGCAAAAGATGTACAAAGCAAACCAGGCTAACTGCTGGAAGTGTTCAGAAACAGAAGGAACATATTTCCATCAACGGTGGACATGTAAAAAAATTCAAACTTTTTGGAAAGTCATACAAAAAGAAATACAAGAGATGTTGAAAACGAGCTTTCAATCGGAAGCTAAATATTTTTTATTGGGAATAATTCCAACTCAAATATCTGTAAAGTATAAAGAACTTTATCAATATGCAATGACGGCTGCGAGACTGTTAATAGCACAGAAATGGAAGGACGAGGACACACCTGATTTAAAGTTGTGGATTACAAAAATGCATGAATATGCAATGATGGCAAGACTTTCGGCCATATTGCATTATGAGATGACCGAGAACACACGCAAAGATGGCAACCATTTTATGAAAGATACTGATGCTTTGATGTTCAGAAATATGTTTATTAGACAGAGTTATTAAGAATAAGAATTGATGTAGTATAAGAAAATCGTATTAAACTTAGGAAATAAGACTACTAATAGATTAGAGATACATTCTATGTAGATGATGAAACAGTCCGTGCGCCGGTGAAAAACAATGAATGTAATTCTATTTCCCTTTCCCTAATTTCCCCTTTTCCTTTGTACATAATAAAAAAATATTATATAAAAAAATAGAAAACAAGCTCTACAACCACAAGGAAAGGTTGAAGGAACTTTGAGTGTTTAGCCCGAAGAAGACAAAATGGGGGTGGTGGACACAATCTTCAAATAACCTGAAGAGCCCTCCAGAGGGCAAGACTAGATCTAGATTTACAGGAGGGTAGATTTTGACTGAACTTTAAGAAAAACTTCTTAATGCTACCAGTGGTTGACAAAGCAGTCAATCCACTCCCCCTCAATGGAAACTTTCAAGCAGTCACTGGACAGCCATCAGTCAGGGATACTTTGGATTTAGTTTTCCTGCATTGTAACAGGATGTTATGCTAGGTGATTCCAGCAGGGTAGGTGCGCTAGACTGTGGTGATAGGACGAAGGCTGATGGCAGCTTAAAGGGGACCAATATTTAATCCTTCTTTTGTTCTGTTGGACTAGATGGCATCTAAGGCTCCTTCCAGCTCTTTGATTCCATGTAGGCGAGGCAGTGGCAGCCCTCCTTTCTTCTAGCATTTCCAGTTCCTGCTCATCACCTCATTCCCTACCTTTTAAGGGCCAACTACATGTGATGACATCTCATGGCTGCCGCAAAAACGACGACCCCATTTTACAGTCATTCAAAAATTCTGCCAGGGCACAATCCTTGCCAGGCCCACAACACAGTGCTTCTTCCCCCCACACACACCTTTTCAAGTGCTAAAAATAGTACAGTGTGGGGGTGCTGCCATCTGGGCACTTGATAAGGTGCTGGGGGCACCCAAACGTGTCTCAGTCTGCTGCACTGGGGGCCCAGTCAAGACTTTAGAATAGTGGTGGCAGCCATGAGGACACCATCACTTCTCATTTGGCCCTCAATCATTCATTTGCATCTCCATGTTGCTGTCCTGTACCCCCACTCTAACCACTTCTCAACTTGCAATTCAGATGTTTCTTTGGCACTATCGGAATACTCCCTTGTTTCTCAGAGGTGTCAATGGTTGTTTATGCATGGGTACTTTCACTCGGGTTCACTCCACCCCCACCCCCCAGCTGTCTCTGTTGTTCCTTGGAGTTATGAATGAGTTTCCCCTCCATTAGAGATGACCTCGCTGCCAGCCTTCAGAAATCCCGGGACTTCCCATTCCTCCGTTAACCCGATTCTTCCCTCTCCCCTGAGCTCAGCCCGGGTGAAATCCCCATGCATAATGCAAAGCACGGGACACACAAGCTTGGTTTCTCTCACAGCCAATTACAAAGCAGCATGTCCAGAGGCGGGTATTCAAATACTTCCTGCTTCCTCGGAGCTCTGTCTGAGCAAAAGAAAGGCTTTTTTAAACCAAGGCTTGGATTTCTCCCCCCCCCCTTTTCAAATTGCTCTGTTTTTTGTTCTTAAAGTGCTTTTTTATGTGGCAATTGGGTTTAGGGGGAGAAATTTTTTCTTTCACTACAGCTAATTACAAAGCAGCATTTCAAGGGGTGGGGATTCAAATACTTCCTGATTTGAGCTTGGAGACTGCTGGTGCATAGGCTCCTGACAGGAAAGTGTGGGTCCAGCGAGCAATGAACCTCAGGTAAAACTTCCATGCATAAATGACCATTGTTTATGATGCTATACCCTCTGGCCAGTGGAGGAAGAACTAACAGAGGAAAGATTGTCGAAGGCAGGCACGGCAGTCCGAAATGCCCTCTTCTCCTCCCACTAATAATTTTCAGGAAGAGACCTTCTTGACTGTGTATTTGAACTCTAAGACCTCCAATGTAAGAGCACCTCTTTTTCCCCAAGTAATGCTGCTTGTGCTCAGAAGAAGTCATTATTACTCTCCAATATGTTTTTGTTCTTTTTTTCTGAACAGATTTTTTGTAAACTTTAATGAAAAGGGGAAAAAAGAAATCCCAAACAATTATCGCCCAGTCAGCCTGACATCAATACCAGGAAAGATACTAGAACAGATAATTAAACAGACTGTCTGTAAGCACTTAGAAAGAAATGCCGTGATCACTGACAGTCAACACGGGTTTCTCAAAACCAGGTCATGCCAAACTAATCTCATATCTTTTTTTGAAAGAGTGACAAGTATGGTAGATTAAGGGAATGCTGTAGATGTAGTGTACCTTGATTTCAGTAAAAAAAAGGTAAAGGTCCCCTGTGTAAGCACTGGGTCATTCCTGACCCATGGGGTGACGTCACATCCCGACATTTTCTAGGCAGACTTTGTTTATGGGGTGGTTTGCCAGTGCCTTCCCCAGTCATCTTCCCTTTACCCCCAGCAAGCTGGGTACTCATTTTACAGACCTTGGAAGGATGGAAGGCTGAGTCAACCTTGAGCCGGCTACCTGAAACCAACTTCCGTCGGGATCGAACTCAGGTCATGAGCAGAGCTCAGTAAAGCCTTTGATAAAGTCCCCCATGATCTTCTTGGAACAAAGTTAGTAAAATGTGGGCTGGGCACTGCTACTGTTAGGTGGATTGGTAATTGGTTGACCATCCGAACCCAAATCATTAATGGCACAACTTCATCCTGGAGAAGAGTGACCAGTGGGGTGCCACAGGGACTGGTACTATTTAATATTTTTATAAATTACTTGGATGATGGAATAGAGGATACACTAATCAAATTTGCAGATGACACCAAGTTGGGAGGGGTAGTTAATACTCCAGAGGACAGGGTCAGAGTTCAGAATGACCTTGATAGACTGGAGAGCTGGTCCATAAGCAATAAAATGGATTTCAATAGGGAGAAGTGTAAGGTACTTAACCTAGACAGAAACAACATAAGGCACAAGTACAGGATGGGAGATAGTTGGCTTGACAACAGTACATGTGAAAGAGGTCTGGGAGTCTTAGTGGACCACAAACTGAACATGAGTCAACAGTGTGATATGGAGTGTAGTTATTCTTGTGGTCACGTGTGGTATCCGCTGGGAAAACCCTGGGCACGTTATGCACTGGCTCCAACAATTTCTAGGTCCCATCTTTGGAAATATAATGTACAAGGCTATTGCCTGTATTGTGCCCTAATGACCTCAGTGGAGCAGCCTTAAAGGGATTAGCAACTCTAAAAGGATTAATATCTACTAAGCTCATCAATCCAGGTACCAGACAGCCAAATGTTTGCTCTAAGGATGCTGACTTCAAGATGGAATGTGTCATTGTCTTTCTTTCCTTTTTATCTCATTAATCATTAATCTTGGTATGCCTTGTTTTAGTTCCATTGTGTAACCACTGATTGACCTTTGCTATCCATTGTATTATTGCTTAATAAACTGAGAGATCACTGGGGCAATTCAGATTGATCTCTGGAACTCAAGACACTGTATGTGTTCTTCCCTCAAAGCACCGTGCATGCTTTCCCCAAGGCACTTTCGGGGTGCCTTCCCTTCAATGGTGGCTAAGAAGGCCAATGCAATTCTGGGCTGCATCAATAGGAGTATTGTGTCTAGATCAAAGGAAGTAATACTACCTCTGTATTCTGCAATGATCAGACCTCACTTGGAATACTGTGTCCAGTTTTGGGCTCCACAATTTAAGAAGGATGTTGACAAGTTGGAGCGTGTCCAGATTACGGCGGCCAGAATGGTCAAAGGTCTGGAATCTATGCCCTATGAGGAGAGACTTAAGGAGCTGGGTTTGTTTAGTCTGGAGAAGAGAAGGTTAAGGGGTGACATGATAGCCATGTTTAAATATCTGAAGGGATGCCATGTTAATGAGGGAACTACTTGTTCTCTGTTGCGCCAGAGACTAGGACATGGAGCAATGGATTTAAACTAAGAGAAAAGCGATTCCACCTAAACATTAGGAAGACCTTTCTGATGGTGAGGGCTGTTCGATGCTGGAATGCGCTGCCTCGGAGGGTGGTGGAGTCCCTGTCTTTGGAGGTCTTTAAGCAGAGACTGCCCTGACCTGGATGGCCCAGACTAGCCTGATCTCGTCAGACCTCAGAAGCTAAGCAGGGTCAGCCCTGGTTAGTATTTGGATGGGAGACCACCAAGGAATACCAGGATTGCTGTGCAGAGGAAGGCACTGGCAAACCACCTCTGTTAGTCTCTTGCCATGAAAACCCCAAAAGGGGTCGCCATAAGTCGGCTGCGACTTGACGGCACTTTACACACACACACAAGCAGAGGTTGGATGGCCATCTGTCGGGAGCACTTTGATTGTGGGATCCTGCATGGCAGGGGTTGGACTGGATAGCCCTTGTGGTCTCTTCCAACCTTGTAAACTTGTAAATTTAATGTATATGTATAAACATCTAAATAAATTAATACTAAGGAAATAACTTGGTGGAACTTTGGAGAACTAAGTGACAGACTGGACTGATTTGATCTCACTCAGACACATTTTGGGAATATTTATGGCTGTTAATATGATTATGATTTAATCCGATGGATTGATTAATTTAAATGTGTTTCTTATAGGTTTATCAATGTATGGGGACTAACAGTACAATCTTAAATAGAGTTAAACCAATTATTGTCAATGGAATTAGAAGGTTTAACACTACTTAGGAAGCTCTATAAATATTTTTAATAAATTTGGTCATATTTATGGGGACTGGTAAGAGGTGAGCCTGAAGTAAATATAATTTAATCACATTCTATTAAGATAATCTAAATGATATCTCAATATGTGCCATCAAGTCGCAGCAAGGGGCTTTTGGAGGCAGACGAGCAAGACAGGTAGTTTGCCATTACCTTCTTCTGCACAGTCTTCCTTGGTGGTCTCCCATCCAAGTACCAACCCAGCTTAGCTTCTGAAAGCTGATGAGATCGGGCTATACCATGCTGCCTTCCCTCCATGATACCTGAATATAGTTAATGATTAATATACTATTTCTTTCTTTCTTTTTATATCACAGTATGTCAGGGAAACAAATTAGTGTAATTGGACCAAGCAGTATTTAATATACTTATACACTGCTTTCCTGAAAACAGTAATCAAGTGGTTTAAAATAACAAAGGCATATATTATGGTGTATGTGTTTAAAGTGCCGTCAAGTCGCAGCCGACTTATGGTGACCCCTTATGGGGTTTTCAAGGCAAGAAACTAGCAGAGGTGGTTTGCCAGTGCCTTCCTCTGCAGAGCGACTCTGGTATTCCTTGGTGGTCTTCCCATGTATACTCTGTGTATTGCCTCAACAAACCTGGTTCCCACAGAAGTTGCTAGCAATAATGACAAATAATGCTAGGGCTGGGGCTGGCAGATAAGCTGGCATTTCCTAACCACAGTGCCAGCACCATACTATGTCAGTGCAATCCACTCTTCTGCAAGCGGGAGATGTAGGGTGGCAGGCAGCCCACTCCACTCCACTCCAGCCTACTTTACTGCAGACCAAACACCGCTAAGGCCCATTGCCTGTGACTGCAGACACAGTTCCAAACAACTCCCTACAAGGGGAAGAGAACGGTTGTCCTAGTGGATATGCTATTTTATTGTTTGTTCATTTATTTATTTACATAATCTCCCTCACCTTGCTGCTCTCACAAGAGCCACCAGGGTGGCTAACAAATTAAAATATACGTCATCAAAACAAATTTAAAAACCATCAAAACCAACCAACCAGCAACAACAACAACAACACATGGTTAAAACAAAACCAGAACTAAACTACATAAAATTTTTTTTAAAAAAAAACATTAAAACTCTGGGCAGGAAGGAAGAATTATGGAGGGAACCTCAAACAAACAAACAAAGAGATGGCAACAGAAGGGGAGAAAGAAGTCTGCCCTGAGGAGAGAGTTAGAAAGCCCTCCACTGCATTGCCATTCACCTAATCTCAGAAGGCGGGGGCAGCATGTTCAGGCAGGTTAATAAGGGGGCAGGCAAGCCTTTCAGGATCTCTCTCCCCCCCGCATCTAAATCTCCTGCTTGATTTTCCAGATTTCTAATTGTCATGCCTCTTTTTTCCATTCTCAGTCCTACCACTTTCAGCTCAATCCCTTATCTTTTTGGGAGGCATTCTGTAAAAAAAGTATCTCACAAAATTATTTTAATTGCTTCAGAATGTGATATTCAGCCACTTAGTCTCTAAATAGGAAGATGTCTTTTGGCTGGATCCCACTAGTATGGAACCAATATGAGAAAGTTGGAGTTTGAAATGATTCAGTTGAGGCCGGAGAAATGTTTGAGAGAAAAGAATAAAGTGCGAGAAGAGACTGCAGAAAGCTCCAGGAACTGAAGGTCCTCTAACCGGCAAGCTGTGGATGGAGGAACAACACATTAGGGCAGAGTTAGGCCGCGCTGGTGAGGAGTTACCAAAGAAAGATACCCAAAACATTCCTGAATACCACAGTGGAGATGACATAGAATGTTTCTTTGTCCGTTTTCAGAGAGCCTGCAAAGATTTTGGAGTGGCAGATGGTAAAAGAATGATTATTTTGAGGACTCAAGTGGCAAAAGAATGAACTTCTGTATGACTCTTGCCTTGAAAACCGGGGTGGGGGGGTTGCCATTAGTCCGCTGCAACTTGAAGGGAGGGGAGGGGGAAGAGCAACAAAAAGGGGGAAAATTCATCCTGACTATAGTAGAATTTGTCACAAGGTACCCAGAGGCCATTCCTCTCAGTAATACAGAAATAAATTCTGATGCTCTCTCAAGTACCTTTGCCAGAGTGAGCTGCCCCTCAGAAATGTTAACAGATTTAGGAAGCAACTTTGTCAGCATTTGAAGCAGAATCTGAGACATGAAATATCTGACAACCACTCCATACCATCTGGAGACAAATGGCTTTACTGAAAGATTCAGCACTGCCTGTGACCTTGGACAGCCGCTGCCAGTCTGAATAGACAGTACTGACCCTGATGGGCCAAGGGTCTGATTCAGTGTCAAGTGGCTTGATGTGTCAAGTGGACTAAGGCATCCAGTTCCATGGGGCCCCTGATAAAGGGCTCCCCCAGACAGCCACTGTACTTGCAGAGAGCTCTGCTGGGCCCGAAGCCTGGCTTGCGCCAGCCAGAGCCACCCTCGTGGGCGCTGGTGAGATTTGTGCCAGCTGGGAGCCACTTTTGCTGGGCTGTGCAAAACTGTGCCAGCCAGGAACCGCCCTCATGGGACCAGCTGGAATCCACCTTCGCTAGACTGGGTGAGACTCGTGCCAGCTGGAAGCCACCTTACCTGTGCCAGGCAACACTCAAGTTCAACTGGCCCTTCTTGACTCATTTCAAAGCCTTGAGGTTATACTTGATCCAACCTTATTACTGGCAGCTGCAAAAAAGGCTTTCTTCCAACTCAGCCTAGCCCATAAGATGGCCCTGTACCTTGATACGGCTGACCTGGCCACCTGGACCCATGCCACAGTAACATCGAGACTAGACTACTGTAATGCTCTGCACATTGGCTTCCCTTCAAAATCAATCCAGAAACTTCAGCTGGTGCAGAATGCCACGACTCAGCTATTATCGGGAGGTGGAGAGAGCGTGCATATTTCTCCCATTCCGCAGACACTCTGATTAGCTGCCCATTTTTTTAACCAGGCTCGATTTCAGGCATTGGCTAGAACATGCAAAGCCCTCTGTGGCCCTGGGTCCCTCTTACATCCCCCATGGTCCATGACAACAGCTTCACTGATGTCAGCAAGGTCTTCTGTGGGTGCCCCAACCTGCAAATGGGCAAAATCAACCACTGCCTGTATGTGCGTTTTCTCTCTTGTGGCCATTTCCTTGTGGAATGGCCTGCCTAAGAAGGTCGGGAAAGCTCCCCCTCTTCTGGCCTTCCACAAACTACAGTTGTTCTGTACAAAACAGTTTACAAACTTACTTGGACAAATGATTAAAGACTGTGGTCTATACCGCCATACGTAGCTTACTGTAAGTAGGATCCTTTTATGTAATTTTTGCACTGCTCAAAGTGTCATGTTAATACTTATGCTATGCTTCAGTTATTTCTGGTTGGTTCCAGACTTCTACAGTCCTAATGCATTGGTTATTGAATGTCCTACTTTGTTGATCAAACTGACTCGCTATTTGTAATCTGCCTTGAGTTCCTGTGAGAAAGATGGATTGTAAATAACACAAATACAGAAATACAGAAATAAATAGGATCCATTGGAAGAGTGAAATGCGACTGCCTGGGAAATTCAAAAATCAAAGAAAAACAAGACTGTAGCTGATGATGTCTTAAGAATCCAAAGTGAAATACAACACAGATTGTTTGGGGAGGGGGGTTTCAAAATCTATATATCTAATTCTGAACTGTGCCCCCTGCCTGCGGATACTTAAATCTGCAGATAAGAGGTACACTCTCCCCAATGGGTTTTTCTGCAGATATAGGGAACCCCCTAGGTATGCTGAAAAACCTAAAATTAAAAACTGGGGGGGGGGGGTTTAAACCTCCCTCCAGTTTTCCAAAGAGCATTTTCTGTGCATACGCTGACAATCAGCAATTGCTATGTGTATCCATGTGTATCTTCCATGTATATCTCCGGCTCGGGATATAGTAGTAGATAGTAGATAGATGATCTAAATCTGACACAGTACCATCAGTATAATAAGGAGCTGTGTTCCAGACTAAGCTGATGCCCCCTGGTCGCATCTGGAGTTCTGATTATTTATTTCTTAACTTAAAAACATTTTGTCGCCCCTTTCCACTCAATTTGGGCCCTCAAAGCAGCAAACAGTTAAAAATCTTTTAAACAGCTTTAAAAACAACAGATAGATAGAACATCCTTATATATTGATGTTACTATGTCATAGAGCATCTCTTTAACTCTCTGCCAACTTTAACTGCACCGCCCCCATCTTCACCTATATTTATTATTTACTTCATGTATCCCCCCCTCCCGTTCTCCACAACAGGGACCCAAAGCAGATTACATTGTTCTCCTCTCCTCCATTTTATCTTCCCAAACAGCCCTGAGAGATAGGTTAAGGTGAAAGTATTTAACCAGCCCGTGGTGAGTGAACACACTAACAGAGCGGGGGTTCAAACCAGTGTCTCCCAGAACTACTCTGAAACTGTACCCACCACATCACGCTGGCTTTTATAGGGTGGCTGCTGCTGAACATTGCCAAGTAGCCAGGCCTGGCCCCAGTGGTTGCTGCCAGGCCTGGCCCCAATAAGTCCTCCCTCAAAGGCCAAAACAGTCCTGGAAAGAGCCCTGGCTCCTCCCCCTTGTCTTTTACTGCTGTGGAGGGACATTTCATTCTCCCCCCCCCACACACACACACTATTGCTTTACTTCCCCCCCCCTCCCCGCTTCCATCTCTCCACCCTGAAGAAATGGAACCACTCCTTCAGGCTGGCTTGCTGGTGTGTCCGTGCCCTCATGGCCCAGGACATTCCCTATGGGTGGGTGGGTGGGGTCTGTCCATTGCTGATGTTATGCTGTGTGCAGTGATCCCGCATGATGTGGTGGGTGGGTGCAGCATCAAGGTCCTTTCTGGTGGGTGTCTGGCTTCATGACCACGGTGCATCCCTAGGGTGAAAGAAGGTCCCCCCACCTTTGGTGAGCAACACCAGAATTGACAATACAAGGCTCCTATTTTCCCCATCAATACACTAATACTGTGCAATACTAGATCAGTGAGGCACAAAACTGTTCGCCTTTATGGGATGTTATAGGAAGAGAAAATTGACCTGGCTTACATAACAAAGACATAGTTGAAGGAAAATGATGTGGTATGTCTTTCCCAATGAACACCACCTGGTTATGAGGTCCTCCACTATTCCTGCACATCTGGAGGTGTGTCTATTATCCTCCATGAGTCCTTCAACTTCTGCAGACTTCCAGTGCAAATGATCATGGGCATTGAATGTGTGCTCCTTAGGTACTTATTAGGTATCCTGCTTGTTTACCAACCACCCAGTTCCCCAGTTGGCACCCCCCCCCAGAGTTGGCAGAGATACTCTTGGATGTGGTAGTGAGACTCCTAGATGGATTGTTCTGGGGGGGGGGGGGGACCTTCAACATTCATACTGAGGATCCCTCACTGGGACTGGCTCAGGATTTTATAGCTTCTTTGATTGCCTTAGTTGGGCCTGTCACAAATTGTGACGGGCCCAACTCATGAAAGAAGTCACACTTTGTACTTAACCTTTTGTTCGAAGCCTTTGAGGGAAGGCTTTGTTTCAGGGTTGGTCGTTCAACCCGAAGCATGGTCTCCATGTCCTCGGATGGGGTGGGGTCACAGTGTGCCCTGGTCCAGCCCTGGCTGATGTGGCCAGTGTGACAACTGGTGGGGCTGGGGATTCACAGCCACTGCCAGGCCCTCTGGTATGGAGCCTGTACCCTGTGCAGCACATGGGGATGGCCATCAAACGGGACTCCCGGCATGAGTGGAGGGTCACTGTACCCTGGGATCAGCCGTGCTTGGAGGACCTCATGACAGCTCAGGAGGCAGCTACTGGGGATCTTGAAAGGCTGCTGGCTGTCATTGGGGACACGGATGGGTGGCAGGCATCGAGGGGCTGCTTTTGCAGACCTGTTAGCAGTAATCCAGGGGCTCATGCCAGCCACTGTCCCTCTGTTCCCCCCTACCACTCCACCAGCACCAGTGGATGCGGTCAGCGGGGGCACCCCTGGGTCCATCTGGTACCAGGAGGCACCCCTGCCGATGACTGCTGGGCACCCATGGGTGGCCCCATGTTCCTTTTGCCTTCCCCGTGCCACTTCCCTGGGGGTCACACCCATTGCCTCACAGAGGGCTTGCTTCTCGCTGGACCTGCTGAGGGCTGTTTCCAGTGTACAGGGTGACAGGGCCGCATCCCCCCCTTTTGTGTTGCTGCCTCCACTCTGTATGGCCAGGGTCCATGCCTTTATGGGGGTGGGATGTGTGCTACAGGCATGGCCCAGCGGTGCCTGCTCCTGCCCCTTCCCGCCTCTCTGTTCACATCTCCTCAGGGCCATGGCCCCATGGCTGCCACCTGTGGCTGGGTGGTTCCCCCTGTCTATCATAGCTGCAGCACCGCATCCCTGTGAGATCTTGTGGGCACATCAGAACAGTTGCTGGGGACACCGGTGCAGTCGCTGTCCTTGGGGCCCCCACTGCCAGGTGTTTGTCCAGTTCGTGGCTGGCCTCTGCGGGCTCCTTTGAGGGGATGGACCTGTTATGCCCTTGCTGTGCCAGCATAGGGCTGGCACACAGCGCTGTTTTCAAAGAGGCCAGAGGAGCAAGGAGGTAAGACTGGCGATCTCTTTGAGTCTTACCTGTACAGATGAAGCCAGGCAGCCCTCCGTAGATCAGTTCATCATTGTCAGGCAACACAAAGGGGCATCTTGTCTGTACCTCCAGGCAGTATTGCTTGCATGGTATCCGGCGTTGGCACTGTAGCTGTGTCACATTGAAATATTCAGAGCACAGCCAAGCCTTGTAGACAGCCTGCAAGAAGGAAACCACAGTGCGTCAGCAGATGCGGAAAAGGAACTGGAACCTCAATTTTATCAGTGGGAAAAAAGAGCAGAGATTAACAGACCAGTTTTCCATCATTTTACATACCTCTCAATATAAATTCATAACAAACGGAAACTAAAATAAACTTTGTACATGCAACTGATCTAGCTTGTAAACCGGGCCCTTGTTTAGAGTCTCCTGACCCAGCCGGGCTGATATATTCTACCATAAAGTCCAGATGCAACTACTATGACAGACTCTATGTGACGTTACCTTTGATGTCTTGGAAGAGTCAGTCGCTACAAAATGTGGCAACTTCTGTTTGGAACCAGCCACTTGGAAGACATAACTCCGGTGCTGCATCGACCACACCAGATGTCGATTTGCTTCCAGGGGCCCAATTCAAAATACTGGATTAAAGTCCTTTATTGCCATTTGTCCCTCATAATTATTGAACTGTGTCTCCTGCTGGCCAGATTTGGACTTCAGAGAGCCTTTTTCTGGCGGTGCCCTCATAGAATCATAGAGTTGGAAGGGACCACCAGGGTTATCAAGCCCAACCCGCTGCACAAAGCAGGAAATTCACAAATACCCCTCCACACCCCCAGTGACCAGAAGATGGCCAAGATGCCCTCCCTCTCATCATCTGCCTAAGGTCACAGAATCAGCATTGCTGACAGATGGCCATCTAGCCTCTGCTTAAAAACCTCCAGGGAAGGAGAGCTTACTATCTCCCGAGGAAACCTGTTCCACTGAGGAACTGCTCTAACTGTTAGAAAATTCTTCCTAATGTCCAGATGGAAACTCTTTTGATTTAATTTCAACCCGTTGGTTCTCTAGTCCGACTTTCTGGGGCAACAGAAAACAACTCGGCACCATTCTCTATAAGACAGCCCTTCAAATACTTGAAGATGGTTATCATGTCTCCTCTCAGTTTTCTCCTCTTCAGGCTAAACATACCCAGCTCCTTCAACCTTTCCTCATAGGACTTGGTCTCCAGACCCCTCACCATCTTTGTCGCCCTCCTCTGTTTTAAGATTATCCATATTGCAACTATCATGGACTTTTTCTGTGGGAGGGCTCTGGAATGGCCTAGCAGAGTGGACTTTCACTTTATTGATTTGTCTACTAACATTATTCACAGTTCGCCTTTCTTACAGGAACTCGAGGCAGATTACACAAAGTAAATCAATACAATCAACGGGATGGGACATTCCATAAACAATTCATTAGGATTAGGGTGACAGAAATCTGGAACCAACCAGAAATCTAAAAGACAGAACTGAAGCAAACAGTGCAACAATTATGTGGTATCATCCTTCTTACACTACACTGTCCATCTGCCATCCTTCTCCTACTGAAGACTTGCTACTCACAGCCACCTCTTTAGGTAAAAGATCCAGGTTTGCTGCGCCCTGCACAAATATGCAAGATGTTTTCCCATGTTAACCCGAATGTATATCCACGTGTTTGTGGGGGTGTAGTAACAACAGGAGTTGACTAAAAGACTGATAAAAAAGTAAAGACTTGATAAAATTCCAGGGTTAGACCATCAAGACCTGGAGCTCTGTTTTTCCTGAGATTTTAATGGTAGTCATCACTTCTTGAACAGCGATGTTTTCTTCCAGTGTTCAAATCTGAAAGCTCTGGAATCTTTAATGTCTGTGAGGAACTCTTCAGCATCTTGTTTGCTCAGCTCCTATGATGCATATCCAATAAACTCCAATAAATCCCTGCAAATTCCTGAAGTATAGTTTCAGTCTGGATTATAACAGAGGTATCTTCCCTGGGGCCCTGACCTGGATTGCCCAGGCTAGCCTGATCTCGTCAGATCTCAGAAGCTAAGCAGGGTCAGCCCTGGTTAGTATTTGGATGGGAGACCACCAAGGAAAGCCAGGGTTGCTTTGCAGAGGAAGGCACTGGCAAACCACCTCTGTTAGTCTCTTGCCATGAAAACCCCAAAAAAGGGGTCGCCATAAGTCGGCTGCGACTTGACGGCACTTTACACACACACACATCTTCCCTGGGAAGAATTTTGGACCTTTACTTTGCACATTAAATCCCCAAAGGACTTAGTAGCAAAAAATGTTGTGTTTTTTAATTCTTTCTGGACATTTTTTCATGCAAGGGAAGCAGATGTTAGATCAAAACTGGGATTCAGATGTCTCTTGTAGCAATTCAAGTCTTAGAAAAATGTTTGTTGTACATATCTAAGGTTTCAAATATGTATATAATCTTGAGCCTTATTATGTTTTAATGTATATAGGGTTCACTCATCAGATTTTATCTATATCAATATATAATTGTGCAAAAAATCGGGCCAATGGATTTTGTATTTCACCCACAGTGCATTGCCCCCATTACTCCTTTGTCTTCTCTTTGTCTACTGTCTGCATTGAGTATCTACCCCCCTTCTGCAGTCACTCTTTTGTCCATATGATGCTTCTTTCGCTCACTTTCCATTGCACCACTTCTTCCTTAACATTATAACAGAGGGTGGGGGTATGCTTGGTTTGCACACACAACCACTAGGTGGAGAATGGTCTTGTCTATATGTCTATACATCCCCTTGTTTTCTGCTGTCACCATTTACCCTTTAAATATAAACCACACTTTTTAGTTTATACTCTAGTAGCTTGGTTTATAGTATGTGTATGACAAACAAACATTGAGGCCATGGGATTACATGAACAAAATATAAAAAATGTTTGTTAAAGAATTAACTATTTAAAAGGATAAGAAAATTTAACTGGACGTTTGTAATGAAGGCACACTTTTTCTTTTTCTTTTCTTTTTTTACTGTTGTGTGGGAGGGAGCTGGCCATCTTTATGCTAGTTCCTCCCACACACAAAAGTTCAAATAGCCAATTTCCCTTTCTCTAGCCTCCATCCCAAACTGTGCTTCCATTGCTCCCAAGTCTTCCTTCTGGTCAGGGTCTTCCTTGGCATGTTCTGTATCTTGAAGACGCTGACTGGGCATACATGTGAAACTATCAATCCCCCCTATCCTCAAATCAGGACTCCTCTTCCTCTACTGCCTTCTTCTTTAGCTCATTTTATTGACTGCAGCTGCTGAATCTGCACACAGTCTGGCTGATTCCAACCAGGCTGATGCTGGTTTTTCATTCTGTCTCACAAGACTCTTCCACCAATTAAAGCGCACCATGTCTCAGAAACTCGTTTAATTGCTTCTAAGCTCAAGGGCAATGAAATGTGTTTATCCCTACTATTCTGCCTTAATTCTACTGTTGATTCTAAGTGTTCTGAAGTTATATCTCCAAAAGGAAAAGGCAGGTTTCTAGTCATTAGGGTGGGAATGGAAGCTGAATTCCAGTCTCCAGTTTGGCTAAGCTGTTAAGGGTCTTGCCTTAATTCTACTATGGTCTGTTGATTGTTCCCAAGCGTCTCTGAATTCTAGGATTTATGGTTATTAAGGTATTATATCACATCTTTTACCTTGAGAGGTCTGACAACAGATTGAAAAGGCTCAAGGATGAAGTATCATATAGGAAAGGCCAGAGCTGATCTGCCACCACGAGTTTGATCCACTTGCCCCAAAATGACATTTGATACCTGCCTAAACTTCATAAAATCATCCTTGTTTGACAATGTTTTCTTTAGCAATAGCTGAACAATTTCTTCTTTTAATGCTGAAACCTACCCTCAATTAAAGAGCTATGAATAATTTTAGTTACCATTTATTTATTTATTTGATTTGTATCCCGCCCCTCCCCAGCCGAGGTCAGGCTCAGGGTGGCCCACATCCTGCATGACAACGATATAATTAACATTCAATGAATTTAAAACAATACAGAATTTTTTTTGTTAAAAACTCTAGTAGAGTCTAAAAGTACATATTATAAAGGTCTAAAATTCTATATTGCACAACCCATATGATGCCATTCAAGGAGTAGAGACATCTGTCTAGTCAGGATAAAGGCCAACTCATGGAAACTAGCCTTAGCTAACTAGCAGCCCTCATAGGGTTGCACAGGAGATATGCCAGCAAAAAGCAGGCGTATCTTGACAAAAACAAAAAGGGGCGTTCCCAAGCCGAAACAGCTCGGGAGGCCGACTAACGTTGGCCCCGCCCCCGGGCTGGCACCAGAAAACCCCGGGAATGCCTCCTGGGGTGCCGGAACACCTCCCGGCTTGCTACTGTGGCCTGTGCCAGCGGCTGGCGGCTGGCGGCCAGTGGGAGGCGGCGGCGGCCAGGCCCAGCTCTGCTGTGGTGGTGGCCGGGGACTGGCGGCTGGGCCTGTACCCCAGCGCTGGGGCCACTCACGCCTGCGTGCACCTTCTGGGAGCTGGCGGTATGGGCCCCTGCACCGGGGGAGGCCTTTTCTCGGCCTCCTAAGGCCTTTGGGTCAGGCTGCTGGCGCATTTCAGGAATGTGCTGAAAGAAAGGCAAGGGTCTAGCTTACATGTAATGGCCTTCACAACCATGAGAAACCTGTCAGTTTCAGTCATGGTGGTAATCCAAAATGATCAAAGCAATTGTGACAAGAAGATTCTTTGGACACTACTGGTATAGATTCTGCAATTAAGACAGAGTTCAAATTGTGTCAAGTGCAAGCAATTTGATATGCCAAGAATGGAGAGAAACATCACATTGAACAACAGATGAACCACCTTTCAGAGGATCCAGATCAGGAACGAGTAGGTCTTAAACCACTTGGAAAAGCTCCCCATGACACAATTCAGCTGATGTAACATTTGCAAAGAAGAAAGACTTCTTCACTCCACTGCAGTCAACATCATCTTTCAATGAATTCTATGGCATGCAGGGTTACAATTACTATGAGCCTTTCACCTTTGACCTAGATATCACCCAACCTGTTTCATGATTGCTAGTTCCTCAGTAATTAGGGAAATGAGATCTATGACATATGGGGAGAGAATGGTGGTCAGTGACTTTCTCACTAGCCCCTGTCAGCCCTTTATTTTACTGTTGATGCATTATGGAAATCAAATGCATTTATAGCTCTCTGGTAGACCATCCTAACAAGTCTGCCACCCATGTGGACAAGAAGAGCCAAGACTAAATGAGTCTTTAGTTATATTGTAGCATTAACTATTTGGAGAGGCCTTAGTGGTAAGAACAGAAAACTGTTCTTTGTCTAGATACAAATGAGGGATAAAGAGAGAATGGGAAGGGAATATAATTCTATTCTATTGAAATCTTCCCAGGTTTATTCCCATCATCTCCACTAGAGGGCACCATCAATGTATTCTGCCAAGCATTCTGTTCTACAGACCTTTTCAAATCTATTTAGAGATTCTGAGAACTTCAACACAAACATAATTGTCAGCAGAACTTACTTTGACTGAGCTCCACATTTACATGACTTAAGCCTCAATGTTGTTTGATGTTCAACTTAAAAAACGTTACGCCAAGCAGCTTTGTGCCTGCATAGTAGCGGCCTGTGTTTGCAAGTCATGGACTGGTTGTGCCTCGGTTTCTAACATAGCTGCCCACTTCATGCCTGCTCTGTGGGTGAACTGCATCTTCTCAACCACCAGTGAAGAAGGCATGTATTCCCTGGGGTTGTAGATCACTGAAGTCACCCACTTGAGCAAAGAATCTCTCACAGCCTGTACTCTCTTTGTACCTGTAAACAGGGCCGCTGGGGGCGCTGGGGGGGGACAAAATTCCTGAAGTCAACTGGAGGGCTCCTGAAGCCAGCGTCACGCTTCAGTCATGGAACACATGTACTTTTTAAAAACTCATGCAATCTGCATTACAGCCATTAGGGACACAGGGAAGGCAGAGCATAGTAAACAGGAGTAATTCTGACTCTGCTGGTGGCGCCTTTCTGCAACATTTACTAGGAGGCTGAAGGAAACTCTTGCTTCTCAGGTCCTGCTAAACCCATCCACCAAGCCAGCACCGGAGCAAGGCATGACTAGCCAGGACAAGCTAAAGTCCCTGCCAGAATGAAGCCTCCCAATAAGGTTGTTACATCCAGCAGTTCCCCTTTTTAGTTCCACCCAGCTCCATAGTTTGCACAGCCAGATCTTGCAAAGGGGCAGCCCTGGTAGTGTGTGGTAACAATAAAAACTTTGTTGTCTTTTCCTTAATTTCTCTATTTTCCACACATTTCTCCTCCTTCATTTTTCTCTATTCCTTTCATGATCTGACATTCCTTCAGTCCCACTTCTAATTCTCCCCTTTATTTTTCAATCTTACAGCGCATTCCTGAAAGGAATGTCGGCACTGGGCTTAGGAGGCAACCCAGCGGAATTGCCTCCTAAAGAGGTTTTGGCACAGCCGAAACCTCTATCCGGTGCCAAAAACCTGTGCAACCCTCATAGCGTATCTTGTGAAAAGCAAAAAGGGGCATTCCCGAACTGAAAAGGCTTGGGAGGCTGACTAATGTCGGCCCCGCCCCCAGCCGGAACACCTCCTGGGGCACCAGAACGCCTCTCGGCTTGCCACTGCAGCCTGTGCCGGAGGCTGGAGGTTGGCAGAAGGCTGCGGCAGCGGCCGAGCCCAGCGCTGCTGCTGCAGCGCCCAGGGACTGGCGTCCAGCCTTCACACCGGCGCTGGGGCCACTCATGGCGGCGTGCGCCGTCCGGATGCCGGCGGTGTGAGCTCCTGCGGCGGCGGAGGCCTTCGTCGGCCTCCTAAGGCCTTTCGCCATGGCTGCCAGCGCATTTGAGGAATGCACTGTTGGTCTCAACTCTTTCTCATCTATCCTCGTTGATAACTTAGAACAGTGATGGCAAACCTTTTAGAGACCAAGTGCCCAAACTACAACCCAAAACCCACTTATTTATCGCAAAGTGCCAACACGGAGCAGTTGGGCGGCGGGGAGTCTGGGAAAGGGGGGGGGGCTTTGAACTGCTCCAGCGAGGAGCGGTTCAAAGCCCCAGCCGCCCAGAGTCCAGGAAAGGGGGGGGCTTTGAACTGCTGCCAAGGGCCCCACAGCAATCCAGGCTCCCTGCAAACACTGGTCTGAGCGGCTGTGGACCGCTGCTGACTGCCCCTTCCCCTTGGGCGCCGGGTGGGGGCCTAAGCGGGTGGGCGCTGGGGCCGCAGAGGGCAGCCGGCCGGCCGAGGGCTTACCTCCACCAGCAGGAAGCCAGGGATGATGGAGTGGCTCCTCTTGAGCTCCTGCTGCCCACCAGCCATGGCCGAAGAGGGGGGAGCTGGCTCTCCACTGGTGTGTGTGGGGGTTGGGGGTCTCCCTGCAGAAGGAGAGTTGGGGAGGGCAGCGGTGTTGGAAAGGGCTCCAGGCCAGAAGCACCTGCCAGGGCCACCAGTATTTGGGGTAGGAGCTTCCACATGAACGCACGAAGCAGCCTGCCACTGAATCAGATCCTTGGTCCATCCAAGTCGGTCTCGTCTCCTCTGACCGGCAGCGGCTCCCCAGGGTCTCCGGCAGGAAAGGGTCTTTCGCGTCCCCTCCTTGCCCGGTGCCTTTCAAGTGGAGATGCTGGCAGGGACTGCCTGCCTCGGGGCCCATCTGCCTGCCCAGCGGAGGTGCTGCCGCTGAGCCCCGCCTGGCCTGCCTGTGCGGTGCTGCTGGGTGCCCGTCTCCCGGCGGGAGGAGGAGGAGGCCCCAAAGCGGCGCCAGCCGGCCGGCCCCTCCCACCGCCGCGTGCTCCTGGCCCCGCCGGCCGGGCTCCCGGAGGGAGAGCGCTGGCAAGGCTGGGGGGCTGCCTCCTGCCTCCGCACCCGGGGGCCCCCGCCGGGAGGAGCCAGCGGGGGCCAGAGAGGCCGCTCAGCAGCCGGCGCCGGGCGAGCTCTTCCACCCAGAGGAGGCGGCCTCAGGGGGGGTCCTGGCCCCGCCTCTCTGGGCCAGGGCTGCGGCCGCTGCGGCGGGGCTGCGAGTGCCCCCCACCGATTGCCCAGGAAGCCCCCCACCCCCACCCACGGGGGCTCACCTGGGCCGGCCTTCAGGCGCCTCTACAGCCGGCACGCATCGCAGCCGCCCGCCAGGTCCCCCCTGAAACATATTATTATTATTATTACACTGTGGCTTACTTTGCATGGAGGTTGTTTGGATAAAAGGCTATAAAATACTTTGGCAAATTTGAAATGCTATTACAAAAAGTTAGAAGCTGCAGGGATTACACCTGCTTTCACAACCCAGGCAAGCTTTTCATAGCAGACATTTTAATATATTTGCCAAGGATCTGCATATAGTATCTAATGTGTACATGCCAGAATATTTAGTCTGTGTCCAAGGTTCTTTTTAATTTTAGGTATGTTTGTTTTGTATTATTTCAAACCTTCATGATGAGGTGGTAAATCTCTGTTCTCTGATACTATGATTAACAGAGTTACCCCCTCCTCTTTTTAATATATAATTTCTCCTCCTTCAGGTAATCATGATCATATTATTTACACTTCCCAGGCAATATTATTTGTAAACTCAAGGTTTTGTTTTTTTAAGAATAACATTACAACTTCATTTTCCTAAAAATTAGTGCTTACTCCACAAAAGGTTTACAAAGTTCAGTTATTGCAAAAGTTTTTCAGGGTTAATTTTAACATTTATGCATTTTTTTAAATCACCATGGTATTTAACAATAACATCTTATGTCCTTTAGAGGAGAAATTGTGAATTGCAGAATTTTAAATACCCGTCATCATCCTTGGCTTCACTCAGTTTTGTTTATAACACTCTTCCATTTTCTTCTAGTCATGAGGGTGGGGGATTGGGAGGGGCCTCACAAGAGGAGTAACCTAGGGCCTCTCTTCATCGAAATCTGGCCCTGATGCCCCAGGGAGACAAAGACGCACAGAAAATAATAATGAAAAAACAGTCCAAGGAGCCTTCAAACACTGGTTCCTGATATTCCTGGTTACTCAAATATTTCTGGGATTTTTCAAGACTTATTTCCCAGTATCCTGAAAATCCTGGATACCATTTGGACACCTGAATATATCCAGAAAATACTGGTAAGGTATTTTTCTGATACATATTTGGACCAGATATATCCAAATACACAACCCTAGCATGGAACCACGGCGGGTTGCCAAAATGCTTGCAAATGCAATGGGAAGCCTCACAATAAGCCCTAGTTTGTATGTGTTATGTCAAATCACTTCCAACCTATGGCGACCCTATGTACTAATGACCTCAAAAAATGTCCTTGCAAACTTCCTTTATAGAGTCAATCCATCTCATGTTGGGTCTTCTTCTTTTCCTGCTGCCTTCAACTTTTCCTAGTAAATAAACCTTATTTAAACCCATGTATTGTGTACTGTCTTCATTTCAGGACATGAGTGCAAACATTGGAAATTTCCTGGAATCACAACAGATCTCCCAACTATAGAGATCAGTTCCCCAGGGTTGCCAGCTCCAGATTGGCAAATTCACTGAGATTTCAGGAAGAAGCCTTGGGATGGCAAGGTTGTGCGCGACAAAGGTTTGGGAAATGAAGTGACCCCAGCAGGGTATAATGCCATACCCCAGCAGGGTATAATGTGAGAGTCCACCCTCACAAACAGCCATTTTCTCCAGGGGAATTGATTTCTGCCATCTGGAAAGCAGTTGTAATTCTGGGTGATCTCCAGCTGTCAGATAGGCTCTCCGCTGGCCCCGGATAGAAACAAGATGGTTTCCCCCACGGACAAAATGGAGTCCTCTTGTACTCCGTCCCTCCCCGTTTGCACCTGGTCTCCTGCCCAAGATCTGCAGCTCAATGGAGACCCACCCCGGTAATGGCCGATCTGATACCAGGTCCCGCAGAACAATACTGGGAGCCCGGGAATATCAGCCACTTAACGCACGCATTTTACTCTGAATACTTTTGCTCAAGTCTTTACCGGTAGTTTGCTTCGGTATTGTGTCTTTGTTTCCAATAATCCAATCAACCCCATTGTATCCACCCTATATATGTTTCAATATTCCCCCATACCTGTATGCTAGCCTTAAGTCTTTTGACCTGCTGAAATCGCTGTTCTTCTGAAATAAACTTTTTACTCGCTGTATCGTCTGGAGGAAAGTTATTGCCTGGAATGCATCAACTTGCTGAGGCCTGACACCAGCCCCCACTAGGAGGTTGGCAACCCTACTTCCCCTGGAGGAAATGGCTGCTTTGGAGGGTGGAGTCAATGGCATTATACCCCTTTGAGGTCCCTCCCCTGTTCAAACCCCACCCTCCCCAGACTCCACCCTCCAAATTACTAGGAATTTCCCAAACTGAAGTTGGCAACATAGCTCCTTCCCACCCAACAGCCCCACTACCCATCTGTCCCTCTGTCTAAGCTTTCTCTCCCCTCCCCTTGCAGCTTCTACCTAGGATAACCGTGGCCCAGTTGTGTGGTGCCGGGGCCACTGGGCTTGTGAGGCAGCACCTCACTTTCCCCTGTATCTCCCTCCCAACATTATTTCCTCTTTCCCTCCTCCTGGCAACCCCCATATCCTCTTTCCACTCCCTGTCTCACTCTCTCCTTCACAGCTGTTCACCAGTCTAACTTTTATCTGCCTCCTATCTTCAGCTATATTATTTATTTATTACATTTATACCCCATCTTTCTCCACAGTGGGGACCAAAACTGTCTCCTCTCCTCCTTTTTATCCATACTACAACCCTGTCAGGTAGGTCAGGCTGAACATATGTACTCCAAAATCACTGCTAGAGCACACTGGCTTTCTTAGGGTGGCTGCTGTTGAACAGCAGCAAGCAGACAGGCCTAGTTGAGTCATGCAGTTCGGATGGTATCAATTCACCCAGAGGCTGCTGCCAGGCCTAGAGTTGCCAACCTCCAGATGGGACCTGGAGATCTCCCAGAATTACCACTGAGATCTGTCCTTGTGGAGCAAATGGCTACTTTGGAGGGTGGACTCTACATGTGGCTGAGGCTTCTCCCCTCTCCAAAGCCCGCCCTCCTCAAACTCCACCACAAAATCTCCTGGAGCGGGCAACACTAGCCAGGCCTGGCCCCAATGCATCCTCCCCTTAAAGGCCAAAACAGGCCTGCCCCAGACCCCTTGCCTTTAACTAAGAGGACCAAGCTTGGAACGCTGTGGTTGCATCACCATGGCTACTGAGGGGATCCATTACTTCAAGCTACAGGTGCTCCTTTTACCATTTTCAGGTTTTTTTAACCCGGCCCCCATATATCTTTTTAGATTTCAGATTTTTCACATTTCCAATCACCAGATTTAAGTATTCTCTGATTTGGAAAAGCTTGTAGGGGTGGAGGAATGCCATCTTCCCCTCATGGGGGGGGGGGGGAATCCCTTGGTCAGGCCTGGCTCTCTGAGACGAGAACAGCCGCCTCTGCAGAGAGTTGGACCCAGCCATCTCCCAGTGTCCGTCAATCCATCTCATGTTGGGTCTTCTTCTTGGGAAGCTGCTCCCAGTGTCTGTTGCTGCCGCAGCCTGGCCTGGCAGCAAATACAGCCAGGCCCAGCTCTCTGTGGTGGTGGTGGCCATCCCCGGAGCAGCCCAAGGTATCCGCTGTGGTGGAGCAGACTCCCAGCTGTGGCTGCTCCCAGCATCTGCCACCACCGCCGCAACCTGGCCTGATGCCCGACCTCAACTCTACCAGGGGCAGCAGCCACTGACATTTTGAAAGAGCATTGTGTATGTGCAGACAACTGTATTGTAAAAACTGGGAGGATTTAAACTCCCCTTTTTTTAAATAGCAGATTTTTCTGCAGACCTAGGAGGTCCCCCAAGTCTGCAAAAAACCCTCTTGGGGGTGAGTGTGCCCCTATCTGCAGATTTACGTATCCGCAGGCAGAGGGGCCAACTTCAGAATTAGAGATATAGATATCTTGCTTTTCACCCCCAAGATGGGTGAACCCAAAAGTATATCACAACATAGTTCTCTTCTCAATTTTACCCTCCTCACAACCCAGTGAAACAGGTTAGGCTGAGGGATGGTGACTGGCCCAGGGTCACCTAGCAAACTTCCACAGAGGGATGGGGTATGGAATTTGGACAGGGCTCTCCCAGATCCTGTTAGAACAGTCTAAACCAGAAATTTCCTTGCCAACTCCAGCCAAGGATATTTCTGAAGATTTGTGGGTGATGGCTGCGGAGGGAAGAATCTGGCAATGGATTTTACTTAGAATCTATGGTATACCGTAAAGTTTGTCCTCTAATGCTGCCATTTCCTCCAGGGAAACTGCAGATTGGAAATCAGTTGTAATTCTGGGAGAACTCCAGGCCCCACTTGAAGGTTGGCAACACATTTATAAATGATTTGGAATTAGGGGTGAGCAGCGTAGGGGGCCATGTTTGTGGATGATACCAAATTATTCAGAACGGGGGGGAAACAAGGCAAATTGTGAAGAGCTACTCTTTAAACCATGTGAGTTGGCAACAATGTGGCATCTGAAATGCAGTGCAGGTAACTGTAAGGGGAGGAACACTGAAACAAAAAACCCCTAAAGGGGTCTGAATTTAGAGATAGATAGATAGATAGATAGATAGATAGATAGATAGATAGATAGATAGATAGATAGATAGATAGATAGATAGATAGATAGATAAAAACACACGCACACAACTTCCATGCTGGGGATTAAGAGGAAATAAATTGAAAATAAAACAACCAATATTGCAATGCCCTTTTATAGAGCGATGTGGGGCCTCACTTGGGAGTACTGTATGCAATTCTGGTTGCCACATCTCAGAAAGATATTGCCAAGCTGGGGAAAAAAGTATTTAATTTGAAACATTAGCCACTGGGAGTCCGGTAGCTTACAAGTAAAACATTATAAAAACCACAATAAAAACCACCAATTATAAAAACCCATTAAAAGCCACAATTTTTTTAAAAGTACAGAAGATTGGCTGGCTGGCTGGCAGAGGGACGAAGACAGGAAGGAAAGTTTCAAAGAAGGCTCCTGCGGTTGGTAGAGAGGCCAGAGTTCCCCTGGGAGATGGTGTTCCTGGCTATGAATACAGCTGGGGGTACCTCCTGGGACACTGGGAGTCCAGCTACCTCAAGGCTTCACCTGCAAAAAGGACTTGCAGAGGCTAAAAGACCTGGAGAAGGACCTGTGCCTGAAAGCAGGCCTGGAAATGGGCTGAAGCGGTTGAAGGCGACCACTGGAGAACTCGCCTCTTTGTTTGATGGAGTCTCAAATTAATCTCAAATTAATCTCATGAGTTAGCCTTTGCAAGTGATTTAAGCAATGTGAGCATCACTGCAACTCTCTGTTGTTGGTTTGCCTTTGGTGAAGTGGTGGGAAGATAGGGGTACCCCAGCTGTGATTTGTGTGTGTGTGTGGGGGGGCTTTTGCATGAAACAGAAGTGCAGTCTTTATGGTGTATGGATGGTCTTTGTGTTACTATGTTGCCCAATTATCCAGATGAGGTGTTTTTTGCACATGTGGTTTGGTTTAAAGACCATGTAAGGAACAGATTTGCATTACTAAGTTCAAGTGAATGTAAACCTGAAGAACTATGGGTGGAAACTAGAGATATTATCAAGGAAGAATGTGCAAAGACTATTCCTGTAGCCAAAAGAAAAGAAAAACCTCGATGGATGTCTGAGGAAACTCTTAAAATTGCCAGAGATAGACGAGAAGCAAAAGTAGAAGGTGACAGAAATAGAATCAAAAGTCTAAGTGCAACGTTCCAGCGACTAGCAGGTAGAGACAAAGAGACCTATTATAATAACCAGTGTAAAGAAATAGAAGAGAACAACAAAAAAGGAAGGACAAGAGATCTGTTCCACAAGATCCAAGAAATCAAAGGAAAATTTAAAGCACGGTTAGGCATGCTGAAAGATCAGCATGGAAATACATTAACTGAACAGGACAAAATAAAGAAAAGGTGGGAACAATACACTGAAGAACTATACAGAAAAGATGAAAGGATAAAAGATTCTTTCCAAGAAGAATCTTTTGAAGAAGAACCTACAGTTTTAGAAAGTGAAGTGAAAGCTGCATTGAGAGCAATCGGGAGAAACAAATCACCAGGAGCAGATGGGATATCAATAGAGCTATTCCAAGCCACAGAAACGGAGTCCATCAAAATCTTGACAAGAATATGCCAACAGATATGGAAAACAGAACAATGGCCCACAGACTGGAAACGATCCATTTACATTCCAATTCCCAAGAAAGGAGACTGTGAGGGTCTGTTTGCCTTGCCTTGAACAGGCCTTTGCCTTGTATGTTTCCCCCCCCCCTCCCTGGACTCGTAAAAGCAGTCCAGGCCTCTTGACTTTCCTTGGTTCAGGCGCAGCGTCTGACGGGCCCCAGGTTGGAATGTCTCTTCCCTCTTCCCACGTCCCTCCCTTGCTCTCACTGACTCCCTTCCACCACTGTGGCCTTGGTGGGTAGATAGTACTAACAAGCTCTGAGTTCTTTGATGTTTTGTACCATGCACAATTATCTCGTAGATTCCCATAACATACGTTTGACATCTGCTTCCCTGTAGGGGTTATAATTCTGTCTTTGTGAATCTGTGTTCACTTGCAACTTTACTAGTGTAAGGCCTGTACTACCTGAAGCTTCCAATAAAGTTCCTTGTTTCTTCATGACAGTCTGAGCAAGTGATTTTATGGAATTTGCACAGGAAGGTTGGGAACCCTCACATTAAGTTGCAAGTCCTTTGCCTCGTTGTCCTGCTCCTGTACCGTTCTTGGACAGCTATGGCAGGCAACGGGGATGACAACGACAAGAAGGACGACGCTGTGCCCAAAGAGCCCGACCTGGCTCCTTCGGAAGGGAAGTCGACTGGGAAGACGCCCAGTGGAGCCGATTCAGGATCAAAGATTGCAACAACTATCGGACCATTGCATTAATTTCTCATGCAAGTAAAGTGATGCTCAAAATCTTACAGCAAAGGCTGTTATCATATATGGAACGAGAAATGCCTGATGTTCAAGCTGGTTTCAGAAAAGGAAGAGGCACTAGAGATCATATTGCAAATATACGCTGGTTACTGGAGCGTACGAGAGAATTTCAGAAGAAAATCAGCTTGTGTTTCATAGATTACAGCAAAGCTTTTGACTGTGTGGATCATGAAAAGCTATGGCTGGTTTTAAAGGAAATGGGTGTGCCACTACATCTGATTGTTTTGATGCGCAACCTGTACTCTGGACAAAAGGCCACAGTTAGAACAGAATATGGAGAAACAGAATGGTTTCCAATTGGCAAAGGTGTCAGACAAGGATGTATTTTATCTCCCTATCTCTTCAAACTATATGCAGAACATATAATTAGGAAAGCAGGATTAGATTTAGATGAAGGTGGAGTGAAAATTGGAGGGAGGAACATTAATAATTTGAGATATGCTGATGACACTACACTATTGGCAGAAAATAGTGAAGATTTGAAACAACTACTGCTGAAAGTTAAAAGAGAAAGTGCCAAAGCAGGACTGCAGCTGAACATCAAGAAAACAAAAGTAATGACTACAGGAGAATTACACAACTTTAAGGTTGACAATGAGGAAATTGAAATTGTTCAAGACTTTCTATTCCTTGGCTCCACCATCAACCAAAAGGGAGACTGCAGCCAAGAAATTAGAAGGAGATTGAGACTGGGAAGGGCAGCCATGAAGGAGCTAGAAAAGATTTTGAAGTGTAAGGATGTGACTCTGGCCACCAAGACTAGATTAATTCATGCCATCATATTCCCTATTACTATGTATGGGTGTGAAAGCTGGACAATGAAGAAAGCTGATAGGAAGAAAATAGATTCCTTTGAAATGTGGTGTTGGAGGAGAGTGTTGCGGATTCCGTGGACTGCCAAAAAAACAAATCAGTGGGTTATAGATCAAATCAAGCCTGAACTGACCCTAGAAGCTAAAATGACTAAACTGAGGCTGTCGTATTTTGGTCACGTCATGAGACGACAAGAGTCACTGGAAAAGACCGTCATGACAGGAAAAGTTGAGGGCAGCAGGAAAAGAGGAAGACCCAACAAGAGATGGATTGACTCAATAAAGGAAGCCACAGCCTTCAATTTGCAAGATCTGAGCAAGGCTGTCAAAGATAGGACATTTTGGAGGACTTTCATTCATAGGGTCGCCATGAGTCGGAAGCGACTTGACGGCACTTAACACACACACGTTTGGTGGTGTGATAGGAAAGAGCTGAACTGCTTGGCAGAGTTGCCATTAAAGAAAAAACGAAACTGACACCATTAAGAATTAATGTAATTTCTATTTCTACCACTAAGGTGATATTCCTGTGTGACATTTCATCAGGGGGCCACTTGGTGAGGTGAATCCGAGCAGTGTAATGAGGTTTTCGATCTCCTTGACATTTGGTGAGAGAAGAATATTCAGCAGTAACTCTGATGAGATCTTTCAATACATCTCTGAGGAAATGTCTGCCCAGGATCATATACGAGGACTTCTGTGGAGGGCCTGCCCCAAGGCCAAAGTCGAGGAACAAAGACTGCAAGTACATACCCCAAAGTTATAGAACCACTACAGAATCCATGACAACACCACATATAGAGAGCAGTGAAATGCTGTTGTGGTGTAACTCTGCTAACTTGCTTTGACTATGAACAAAGCAGAGAAGATTCCCCAGCTTGGCTTCCTGTCTTCTTACCAGAGGAACTGCAGCCTCAGTTGGTTATAGATGATCTCTCTCCCTCACAGGCATTCGTCATATCCAGGGTATTGAGGGCTATCTTGAAAAGGTTCTTAAGGCAATCTGATGAGAGAACCCCAAATATAAGATTTCCATCCATTTCTCAGGCCTTGCTTGGCTATGAGAGCACTAATAGGTTGTAATCCTAGGCACACTTGCTTGGACATTAAAATCATTAATGTCTCATTAAAATCAGTGTGGGTTCCTTCCAAGTAAGCATAGGTACTTTAACAATAAAATAGAATCTAATAAAAGCAAAAAGAATGTTGTAGAAGTTGTCATTGTTGTTCAAGCTAACAGCAAGTAATACAAGCACACAATGAAATGTACACGTTCGCAACTGTCAGACTTGTCGATCTTCCCCTGTGTTTTGTGATATTCCTAGAAGGATGTCAGAAGTGCACAATGTGTGAAGTGGGCCTGATTCAAAAGGGAAAAGCAAGTGTGATGCTAATCTGCTTCCCATTAGGCCCAGTCTGCCTGTCAGAGTTCTAGACTTGGCAGCTCCACATGCGCTCTCCTGAGAAAGATTGATGAAGAAGCAACCGCCTGCCTGCACAAATGGCCAACAGGGAGGTGTGACTTTGTATCTCACATGGGAGTTTACCTGCAAAGAAGCCACGTGGCGTGGCCCAGTTAAGAGGAGCTGCACTGCAGATTCAGACAAGCAGGGTGATTTTTGTAAAAGGGATGTTCTGAAGTGGACTAGGTAGGCACTGCTTTGCAAAGAGTACAGATTATTCAAGGCCACAATCCCAGGCAGCTGGAAGTAGTAATACATCTGATCATCTGGCTGAACAGACAAGTGGGATTCCCCCCCCCCCAACAATGTGATTGGCTGGCACACAAAAAAAAAACCTCAAAATGCCTCCAGCTGAAGGGCACAGCAGACTTCCTCAAATTTACATGAGATCTGGGATGAACCAGGACGTTCCCTATTCACATTTCAGCATAATTACGAACTTGCTGGAAGGCCTCAGCTAAGTCCCTAAACGGCAGCAGGGTGTACTGGTCTACCTGGCAGGCCTCATTCTGGGAGAGGACTGCCCCGAATGTATGGCCCAAGGGTTCTGAGAATTAAAAGGCCACGTTGCATTAAAATCTATGCACCCTTTCCTGATGATTCAGAACAACTTATAGCAGTTTTGCATGTTGTATAAGGAGCTTACAGCAGAAAGAAGCCAAACAGAATAAAGGAAGAGAATGGAAAAAGAGGCGAGTCCATTTCAGCTTCCAGGCTGGTGGAATAAGGGAACGTGAACTGAATGGAAACATATGGGTTGCTATAAAACTACAAGTATGATTATTCTTCTGAATATGATTAAAAGGATAAATCTCAACTGATGGAGCAGCAGATGTATATGAGGTGACTCTACACTTTTTTTATTAGTTCATAGATTCTTATTTTGAAATTCCTGGCATTAGCAACAGATTTCTGCATCCTGGCAGAGCCTTCATTCAAATTAAGACCTACCTAGAACAGTCAGTGACGACAGCGAAAGAGAGACGGTGTGATTCCAGTGCTCTGTCACTGTGAAATCAGCAAAGCTCTTTCTGCACTGATGCTTAGTTTCACCCAATGTACCTCCATGGCGGAGGCCAAGATTCTCAGGAAGGCGTTGCCTGCTCATAAATGTATTCAAGATTAAATTGCAAAAAAATGAAATAAAAAATAGGAACATTTGTTGTGAGTTCCCTTTTTATATCTCCTAATTATTGGGTTGGTGGGAGGAATGTGAGACCAATCTGTGTTTACAATGAACTATTTACAAAGACTATCCAGAAGACCCAAGTCACTTTGGAGCCCTGAGACCATAAGGCAGGCAGGGACAAGACAAGCATGATGTCATTGGATTGCATCAGCCAAATACTTCTTTTGTCTCTACCTGTCTTTTGGCCTTTTCACTCCCGAGTCCTTGAAATGAAAACAGCAGCACTCCTGTCTGAGAACAGCGTGTGGATCGGTGAATGGCTGAGCTGTGAAACAAACCAAAGTCAGCTATGCTACAAAGCACTGCTGCTGTTGATGCAGAAATGCAGAAAGATGCAACAGTAACGATGAGAGGCATTTTATTAGCATGGGTCAAACCACCTTTTTTTGGTTTTGTCTTTTGGAAGCAAGTATTTATGCCTTTATTAACAGCAGCAATGGAGATTTGTACTGTGCTGCAGAGTATTCAAAGCACTTCTCATAAACTGGTATACTGTGTATTCAGTATTGTTATGTCCTGGCTGCAGATGAGGAATGGTGGTTTCTGCTTAAGACCACCTTGCTGATTCAAGACAGAGGCAAGTTACGAACAGGGTATGTTCTGATTTGTAACAGAGGATCTTAGACACATGGTAGTTTCCTGAATTCTTCATAAACATTCAGTGTTTAGAACCAGTAACCTTGCCCAGATTAGGGGTAATCAGGAGAATGGCTTTCTCTAAATGGCGCAGGGTATGTGTACGTGAGTCTAGATACTGTTACACTAGCAAGGCATTGCCTGGAAAATTCCTTTGTTCTGTGCCTTCTTTGTGAAATTAAAAATGGACTTCTGGAAGGGCAAATGTGTTGCCAATTTCTCTGCCTGTCTCATCATAGCTCTATCAATACCATTCAGCATTAAAGTTGCTTTACAGGAACACAGAAAGGTAACTGAAAATTATTACCCTCCAATCGTTAGTGGACATCTGAATATCCATGGCTTGAGATGCCATCTAAGGAGCTGAGGTCTGAACTGGGGAATTCCTGCTTCACAGTTAGCCTCTAAGGTACCGTCACTCATCACAGCAAGAGAAAACCAGTTCCTGACCTCTGCTGTGATAATTATGCACAACATGTTTAACTCTAGTCAAAAAGGGCAAGAGTCCAGTAGCACCTTAAAGACTAACAAAAATATTTTCTGGTAGCTTTCGTGAGCCACAGCTCACTTCTTCAGATACGTTTAACTCTGTTTTCCTAAGGATAGTGGGCTGGACAAGGGCTTTCCGGAGCCATACCTTACATTCCTCCCCCCACCATTACTTTTTGAAGGGAAGCCTTTTTGAGGATCTGGATTGAACCCACCTCATGAACTGCAAATGCAGGAAAACAAGAACGGTTGGGCACCCCTCCAAGGCCTGGCACAGGAGGAAGTCAAGCTAGAGGAGAGCTCAACAAGAGTTAAAAAAAAAACACAAAAGACAAGGGAGGTCTGAATCCTCCCAAAGACCAAGAGACATTTAATACATTTAAGTTCTTAATATGGTTTGGGTTTTGGAATATTATATTCTGTCCTAGTACTGAAGGTTATGGAGATGGAATTCTTCCACTAGGCTCACTGTGAACAGCAACACGATTGTATATTTCTCAGAACTGTCATTCTGACATGTGTCAGTTGTCAGGCTGCTATCTCGGTTTCGTTATTGCCACCGTCTCTGTGCTGTATTGTCTGCTCCCCAAGGTCGCATGCCTCAGCCTGGGAAAACTCAGCTCCTGGGAAACTGTATTCCTACGTGTAATCTCCCGCCTTTCCTGCCTTATAATATCTCCCAGCTAGTGAGCCTTTCATAGCTGTCATTTTATTCGTTTGCACTGTATGCCTATTTGATCAGTAAAAGCCATCTGTTTGGACTCTATATGACTTTGTGGTGATTTCTGGTTCTGTGGGCCAAGGGCTGACATTATGACAGCTATCACACATCTTCACCGTTCTCCTAGCCAGGCTGGAGCCCAGGGGGGTTCGCCTGCCACTTGGATGGGAGCTGTGCAGCTCTCCAGGTGATCTACTACCCTGGAGCCCTTCTCAGAGGACCCTACTCTGTTACAGGACTTAATCGCTGAACTTTTCCGGACGAACCGAGAGGTTTGCCGCTTGAGGGGACTGGTACACGCGCAGTGGCAATCTCTTACAGGACGTCTCTGGATGTTAACATCGGAGGATACTGATGCTCGTTTAGATCTTCAGGACTTGGATCAATTACTGGACGATGCCCGATTGGCGACTGAGGATTTACAAATATTAACTGGACTTTTGGATACTCTTATTTCTCGACAAACTCTTTCTACCATGGCGGGAGCCCCGCCGGAGGGTTTTTCCCTGATCCCGGATGCGGCCAGCTGCCAGGCTGAGGCCAAGCGAGTCGCTATTAGCACCGCTCTTCTCCTTGTGGAATGTACAAAGGACACCCCGGTAGCCACCTTGGCTCAAGTTTTGACCCCGACGTTTGGAGCCGAGGCATCCGCACTAGCGGTTCGAGTACAACCTCTGCTGGGCGGGGAACCTGACCCCATACTCTTGCTCCTCGAGACAGAACTTTTGCCGCGCATTACAGCAGAGGCTGCCCTAAGACTTGAGAACGCCAAAGTTCTTGCGGATCAGCAAGCCGCCGAAGCGGCTAGGGTCGCAAGAGAGAGAGAGGCGGCGGAAGCAGCCAGGGCGGCTGCAGCACGGAATCAGGCGAACGTGGACACGCGCCCCAAGGACTATGTACTGGGACTATCAGGTCTAACTTTTTCCCCGGCGTTTGTCCCGTCGCGTGCGACCCAACGCGCACGCCGTTTGGCTGACCGACGTCGAGACTCAGATGAGTCTGAAGACGAGGATTTATATGGGGATAGCTCTCAATGGGCCACGAGCTTCCGAACCAGTAAGCCTCATCTTACTGGTGGCCCAAGTGAGGAGGTTCATCTTTTACGAGCCCAGAATCGGGAGCTCTCCGACCGTGTTGATCGACTCCAAGAAGTAATGGAACTTATGCTTCACGAGAACAGGCAATTACAACAAACCCTGATAGCTCAGAGACAGCCCGTTCCGATACCGGGTCAGGGGGTACCCGTACAACCACCCGCTAATGTGCCTGCTCCACCCTTACCTCCTGGAGCTCCTGTTGCTCCTCCGCCCGGACCACCTGTGCAACCACCTGCTAATGTGCCTGCTCCACCCTTGCCTCCTGGAGCTCCTGTTGCTCCTCCGCCCGGACCACCCGTGCAACCGGGTCAGCCCGCGCCCGGCCCTTGGAAGCAACTCAAATTGAGGACTACGTATGACGGATCTCTTGAGACTTTGCCTTGTTTCTTGCATCAAGTGGACAGTTATATGCGAGAACAAGGTCAACTTTTCCCCACGGAAGATAGCCGGGTGCGGTACGTAGCTTCCCTCCTGACAGGCAAAGCGGCTGACTGGATGGTCCTCCAGTTTGACACCCGCTCTCGTGCGATTCGTTCCCTCAACAACTTCATGACTGCCCTGAGAAGGAGGTTTGAGGACCCCTTCCTGGGAGAAAGAGCCAAAACGGAACTCTTACAATTAAAACAAGGCTCTGCTACAGTTCGGGAATTTGCCGATGAATTTCAGCGACTGGCAAGTAAAATTGTAGGTTGGCCCGAGACCACCCTAATCCATCATTTCAGGGAAGCCTTGCATCCTGACATTCTGAACTGGTCTTACATGCGGGGCGATCCCGATACCCTCGAAGGCTGGATCCTATTAGCCGAGGAGGTGGAAAGCCGCCGCCGTTTTATTTCTCTCGTCCGTCAAAAGCACAAGGAGAAGGGCACCCCAAAGCCTCAACCCAAGGCACCACTGCTCGTCCCACGAAATCCCCCACGTCCACTCCAGGAACGTGAAGCCCGATTTCAGAGGGGTGCCTGTCTTACATGCGGAGAAATGGGCCACTTTGCAGCCGTTTGTCCACGCCGCCAGGAATTATTTCGTCCCAGCACGACAACCCGCGCCCGAGGTCGTCCACCACGCAGAGGCACCGCGGCCACCCGCAGCGCAGCTCCGGGAAGGCCCACACCCTCTGCACTCCATGCCGGGGACCCAGCCTCCCTGCCTGCTTCCAACGACCCCGCCGGGTCTCGGATTACAAGTGCCCCATTGGGGGACAGCTTTCCCTCTTCGGATGAGGAAAACCCTTGGATTTCTCCAGCCTTAAACCTGGAATCTCCCCTCGACTTGTCAAAAAACGGCTCCGGTCTGTGGTGAATGGAGCATCTCCACAGACCTCTCAGGATCTTCCTATCAAACCGAATGCTCCTACCAAAATCAAAGAAGTGGACTCCACCGTCTACGTAGATGCAGTTTTACAACAACTTAACGGAGGTCCTCAAATCCCCGTCAAAGCACTAATTGACTCCGGTTGCTGTCGCACTCTCATAAGCGAAGCCACGTTTGCTGCACTCAGAGCCGACTCAGAGGCTTTACCCGCCCCCGTCCAATTTGCTCAAATGGACGGGAGCCAATTCCAGGGGGGTCCAGTTGATCATCGCACCATAGGGGTGGCAATGGGAATTGGTTCCCACTGGGAACAAATAGACTTCACTATAGCCCCTATCCGATTTGAAGTGGTCTTGGGAATTAACTGGATTAAGGGACATAGTCCCAGTATTGATTGGGAAACAAACACTATCTCTTTCGCTAGTCCCACCTGCGACCAGCATCGGCAAAACTTTGCTCTGCCATTTCCGCCCGTTCCAGCATTAACCTCTACTGCCCCAGTACCACCGGCTCTACCCGCTGTGTACTGGGACTTTGAAGATGTCTTCGACCTTAGGGAATGTGATGCCTTACCCCCCCACCGGGCCTCAGACTGTGCGATTGAAGTAGTAAAGGACTGCACATTAACCAAAAGTAAGATTTACCCTATGAGCGCTTCCGAGCGCACTGTCCTCCGGGACTTTTTGGACAAAAACCTCGCCAGAGGGTTCATTCGCCCTTCGAATGCCCCAAACTCGGCCCCCGCGTTTTTCGTCCGGAAAAAAGAGGGCGACCTTCGCCTGTGCATTGACTTCAGAAAGCTCAATGCGGTTACCCAGACCAACGCCTATCCTATCCCATTAATATCGGATATTTTGGGACAATTACAGGAAGGCCGTGTGTTCTCTAAATTAGACTTGGTGGAAGCCTACTACCGAGTTCGTATCCGCGAAGGAGATGAGCACCTCACTGCCTTCTCTAGCTGTTTCGGAATGTATGAATTCCTTGTAATGCCGTTCGGATTAAAAGGGGCCCCGGGGGTCTTCATGCAACTCATCAATGAAATCCTACATGACCTTCTATATCGTGGGGTGGTGGTCTACTTAGATGACATTCTCATTTATTCGAAAACTATGGACGAGCATGTGACTCTGGTCAGGGAAGTTCTACAACGCCTGCGTAACCATCAACTGTTCGCTAAACTAGCTAAGTGTGAATTTCACCAAAGCAAACTCACGTTTCTGGGATACATCATCTCCCACCAAGGTCTTCGCATGGACCCCGCCAAAGTCCAAGCCGTCCTCGATTGGACTCCCCCCACCAACCGCAAGCAAGTACAGCAATTTCTGGGATTTGCAAACTTCTATCGGGGATTCATCCCTAACTTCGCCCAAGTGGCTCTACCCATTACGGACCTGCTGAAAACTAAGGGGAAAGTAAGCTCGGCTGCCTTGCCCTCCGCAAAAATCCTATGGACTGAGCAATGCCAAGCCGCCTTTCTGGCCCTCAAACGCCTTTTCACTTCGGAACCGGTGCTACGGCACCCAGACCCAAAGCAAATGTTCATTGTGCAAGTCGATGCTTCCGATGTAGCCATGGGAGGGGCTCTCCTCCAACAAGGACCGGACGGTCTTCTTCACCCTTGCGCTTACTTTTCAAAAAAATTTGCGCACGCTCAATTAAACTGGCCCATCTGGGAGAAAGAGGCCTCTGCAGTTCATCATGCACTGACTTTATGGCGGCAATTCTTGGAAGGGTCTAAAGTACCCTTTGAAGTTTGGACCGATCACAAAAATCTAGCTGCCCTCACGGGGTCCCATAAGCTATCGGCGAAACAACAACGGTGGGCGGAGTTCTTTGCTCAGTTCCGTTTCACCCTGAAGCACGTCCCTGGGAAGCAGAACGTTCTCGCGGATGCCCTCTCCCGTTTACCACAATATCCGGTAAAACTCGAAAGACCTACCAACTCTCTGTTCACCCCTATGCAACGTGGGGCCCTACCTATGCTGGCTGTGCAAACCCGATCCCAGCATCAACACACCTTCCCTAACTCGCAAGCTCCGCCAGTCCAACCGGCTGCCCAGCCGCCACCGCAACAGACCGGAGTTCCCACCCCTCCTACCCCTCCGACCGCTCAGCCGCCTGCAGTCTGCGCGCCGCCGCACGTAAGCACTAACCCTATAACTGTTTCCCAGATCTCCAGGACCGACGGGGGGGCTCCCTCCAAAATCCCCATCTCCGAATCCTTTTTAACTGTCCTTCGGGACCAGTGCCTTTTAGAACGTTCCGCTCATACCCTACCTCCTGGTGTTTTGGAACAAGGGGGGTCCTGGTACAAAGACTCAAAATTGTATGTACCCAAAGCTCTCCGGAAAGACGTTTTACATTTAGCTCATGGAGCCAAAACAGCTGGGCACTTTGGGTTTCTGAAGACCCTTCACTTGTTGCGCAGACAGTTCTGGTGGGGGGGAATGCGTTCCGACATTGACTCCTTCATCCGCAGCTGTCCCGTTTGTGCCGCTGCGAAACGATCGCAGGGCAAACCCCCGGGACTGCTACAACCTCTTGAAACGCCCAGCAGACCTTGGGAAGTAATTGCTATGGACTTCATGACTGATCTCCCTCTCAGTGGGGGTAAAACTGTGTTGTGGGTTGTTACTGATTTGTTTTCTAAGCAAATACATTTGATTCCATGTGCAGGGATCCCTTCTGCGCAGAAACTGGCCCGCCTCTTCGTGACGCATATATTTCGTTTACATTCGTTTCCGCGTAAAATAATTTGTGACCGCGGAAGTGGTTTCGTTTCTAAGTTTTGGAAAGCTTTCCTCAAGTTGGTGGGGGTGGAACAGGGATTGTCTAGCGCATACCATCCTCAAACTGATGGTCAAACTGAACGTGTCAATGCTGTACTTGAATGTTATTTGCGTTGTTATGTTAACTACCACCAGGATAACTGGGTGGAACTGTTACCTTTAGCAGAATATGCCTACAATAATGCCATGCATCAATCCACAGGTTTTAGCCCGTTTTTTGCTGTGTATGGACAAGATTTCAGTCCCATCGTTCCTACAAATGATGTAGAGGGGGAGGGGAACCCCGACATTGCCTCCTGGGCACACGCCCTCCGTACCACTTGGCCCTGGCTCGTTAGCAACCTCGACCGGGCCAAACGTAAATACAAAGAGCAAGCTGACAAACATCGCTCCCCCGGGGGTGATCTGCAAGTGGGTGCTTTGGTTTACCTTTCCACCAAAAACCTCCGTTCCACCCAACCGTGCCATAAACTCAGCGCCAAATTCATTGGCCCTTTCCCCATTACTCGGGTCATAAACCCTGTCACAGTGGAACTGGCTCTCCCCAAATCCTTGAGGCGTGTGCATCCTGTTTTCCACATAAGCCTCCTCAAACCCCATGTTGCTTCTCCACGGTGGCATCCGGACCCACCGCCTGCGCAACCCATCATGGTGGGGGGGGAAGAACACTTCGAAGTCTCCAAGATCCTTGACTCCCGTATTCACCATGGCACTCTCCAATATCTAGTTCGTTGGAAACATTTCCCCCCTGCCTATGACGAATGGGTGCGCGCACGGGATGTCTCCGCCCCCGACCTCGTCGACGCCTTTCACATTGCTTACCCGGACAGGCCAGCCCCCTTGCGAACTGGGAGGGGGCCTTGAGGGGAGCAGAATGTCAGGCTGCTATCTCGGTTTCGTTATTGCCACCGTCTCTGTGCTGTATTGTCTGCTCCCCAAGGTCGCATGCCTCAGCCTGGGAAAACTCAGCTCCTGGGAAACTGTATTCCTACGTGTAATCTCCCGCCTTTCCTGCCTTATAATATCTCCCAGCTAGTGAGCCTTTCATAGCTGTCATTTTATTCGTTTGCACTGTATGCCTATTTGATCAGTAAAAGCCATCTGTTTGGACTCTATATGACTTTGTGGTGATTTCTGGTTCTGTGGGCCAAGGGCTGACATCAGTCCTGACTGAAAAGAGGGCTGTTGCCAGATCCAAAAGCGGAGCTCTATTTTGCCTGTGACTTATTTTTTAATTGTAGTTATGTCTTGCATGTCTCCTTTCTTCAAGGCACAAAAGGGGCAAAACAGGCAGTGAATAGTCCTAGACTTGTCCGGCTTTAGTAAAGGGGCTGCATCATTTAACTCTAATACAGCCCAAGCCCCCGGATACTGATTCTAAGCCTTTCAGTGGAGGCTAAATGCATCTTAATGTCAGACTCAGGCATCCCTCCCCAGCATCCCATAAACAGACATGCTCAGGCAGGTGATCCTAAGCAATGCTAATTTATTAGGAGCAAAAAGACAGATTAAAAGAAGCTGACTGCCTCTCGCTCAGGAGAGGCTGCTAATGGGGTCTATGCAGATAGGTTACAGTATAAAAGCATTCTAGGCAAAAAAGTAAAACAAAGTGAAACCACAGTGCAGTGACGACGAGATAACGGTTCCCAGAGGATTGCAGACATAACACGGGCACATGTGTTAAACAGTATACAGGATTTGCAGCATGAGAACAAAACCTTGACTAGCAGCCAGAACCTGGCCTTGACAGGAAGCCAGCCTCTGGCCTGCAATTGCCAAACCCCTACTCCAAAGGTAGCAAAGACCTGACATTCTGCCCCCCTACGGCCCCCCTCGCTTCTCTCAATCAGGTGAGGTTTGTCAGGGTAGGTCGCGTGGAACTGGCGAACCAGCTGGGGGGCTGCCATGTGGTGCTTAGCCACCCACTTGTCATGACCCGGACCCAAATGTTTCCAACGAACCAGATAATAGAGCACCCCCGTTCGGATACGGGAATCGAGGATCTTTGACACTTCGAAATGTTCTCCCCCCCCCCCCCACCAGCACAGGGACTTTGGGAGAGGCTTCGGGATGCAACTCCAGAGAGGGTACATGTCTCTTTAAAAGACTGACATGGAAAACCGGATGAACTCCCCTCAGGGACTTAGGAAGACTGAGTTCCACTGTGACCTCGTTTATGAGCCGTGAGATTGGGAAGGGTCCCACGTACTTTTAATTCAGTTTTTTGCACGGGAGTAAGGAACACAGGTTTTTTGTGGATAGACCTGGTCCCCCACCTCAAAGTTCCAACCTGGGGAACGATGCATATCTGCCTGTGCTTTGTACTTGTTTTTGGCACATTCAAGATTCTTTTGTAGCCATGGCCAGGTGTCTTGTACAGCTTTCGCCCAGTCCGCCACCTCGGTGAACCCCTCCTCCCCTGAGAGATCCACGTTACCAAAGGGTCCAAATTCTTTACCATATACCACTTGAAACGGGCTGAAACATGTGGGTTGGTGTGCGGCATTGTTGTAGGCATACTCAGCAAAAGGCAGTAAATCTACCCAATCGTCCTGGTGGTAATTTACATAGCAATGCAAATAACATTCTAACACAGAATTGACATGTTCAGTTTGTCCATCGGTTTGGGGATGATACGCACTAGATAAACCCTGTTCCACCCCCACTAGCTTGAGAAAAGCCTTCCAGAACTTAGCCACAAATTGGACCCTGTGGTCGGAAATCACCTTGCGTGGGAACGAGTGATATTTGAAAACATGTGACACAAACAACCGGGCCAACTTTTGGGCTGTGGGCAGCCCCGTGCAAGGAACCAAGTACACCTGTTTGGAGAACAGATCTGTAACCACATAAAGTACTGTTTTCCCCCGACTGGGGGGGAAGATCGGTTATAAAGTCCATGGCAATAACTTCCCAGGGGCTTGAGGGCATTTCCAAAAGTTTCAATAGTCCGGGTGGCTTTCCCATCACCCGTTTCGCAGTGGTGCAAGTGGGACAGATATGAATAAAAGAGTCCAAGTCCGTTCTCATTCCTGCCCACCAAAACTGCCTGCGGAGTAAATGCAAAGTTTTCACAAAACCAAAATGACCCGCTACTTTAGAACCATGGGCCCGATCCATCACCTCCGCAGGGATGCAGGAATATACAGTTTAGTGTCCTTGAACCAGAAACCCTCCTTCAAAGTCATCTTGTCTGGCAGAGTATTAGCAGTGCTTTCTGTTTGGTAGGCTTGGGTTAAGGCAACCTTGAAAGGGTCTGGCAGCCCCTCTAAGGGGGGTGCTCCTTGAGCACTTTTGGGAGAAACCGGCAACTCCTCTTGGAAGGTGCCTGGCGGTTGATCCCCGGGAGGAGGGTCTTTCGCTGAGTCTGGTCCCACATTTAGGGCAGGGGATTGCCGAACCTGAGAGCAAGTCTGCATGGCCAGATTGGGCATAACCCCTCTCTGCTCTGGGGTGACGAGAGAGTCGGTTGGGTGCTCCACCTTACTCTGGTACTGAGGAAGTCGAAACAATGCATCTGCCAACTGATTTTGTTTGCCAGGAACATGTTTTAACACAAAACGGAACTTCGAGAAAAATTCCGCCCAACACATTTGTTTTGCAGTAAGCTTATGTGTCCCCTTTAAAACCTCCAGGTTTTTGTGATCTGTCCACACCTCGAAGGGAATCTTGGCCCCCTCTAGGAAATGTCTCCATACCATCAAGGCATGTTTAACTGTGGCTGCCTCCTTTTCCCAAATGAGTTAGTTGAGCTCCAATTGGGAAAACTTCTTAGAAAAATATGCACAAGGGTGCAGCTGTCCAGCTTCCCCCCCTCTGTAGAAGCGCCCCTCCCATAGCTACATCGGAAGCATCTACTTGAACCACGAAAGGTTTTTCACAATCAGGATGCTTGAGTACAGGTTCTGAAGTAAACAACTTTTTCCAAGTCTCAAAGGTTTGTTGGCAGTCTAGCATCCATGCCAACTGGGAAAACGGCAGGGTAGCTGAACTTCCCTTCCCTTTCGTCTTTAACAAGTCGGTTATGGGCAACGCAATCTGCGCAAAATTGTTGAGAAACCCCTGGTTAATATTTGTGAAACCAAGAAATTGTTGAAGTTGTTTGCAAGTAGAGGGCGGCTCCCACTCTACCACAGCTCGCACCTTTTCAGGATCCACTGCCAGTCCCTTATGCGAAATCACATACCCCAAGAAGGTCAATTTATCTTGGTGAAACTCACATTTGGACACCTTTGCAAACAGTTGGTTTTCTCGGAGGCGTCGCAAGACCTCCTTAACCAGTTTTACGTGTTCTTCATACGTCTTAGAGTAAATCAAAATGTCATCAAGATACACAATCACCCCTTTGAATAGCAGATCATGTAGCTCCTCGTTAATCATCTGCATGAAGACACTAGGGGCGCCACTTAACCCGAAGGGCATGACCAGGTACTCAAACATCCCCAAACAGCTGTAAAAAGCTGTCAGCTTCTCGTCACCTTCCCGGATTCGAACCCAGTTATAAGCCTCAACCAAATCCAGTTTAGTAAATATATGGCCTTCCTTTAGTTGGCTGAACAGATCCGGAATCAGTGGAATGGGGTAGGCATTAGTTTGGGTGACCGCATTGAGTCTGTGGAAGTCTATGCATAAGTGCAGGTCACCTGTTTTTTTCCGCACCAAAAAGGCTGGAGCAAAACAAGGAGCCATGGAGGGCTGAATGAAACCACAAGCTAAATTCTTATGCAAAAAGTCCCGGAGCACCGACTTCTCTTTCTGACTCATGGGGTAAATCTTTCCCTTTGGTAGTTTGCCTTCCCCCACCAGTTCAATAGCACAGTCCATCTTATGATGGGGAGGAAGAACATCACACTCTCATCAAACACGTCTGTAAAGGCTGCGTACTCTTTAGGCAACTGGGGGGTATAAAGACTCCCAACCCCCGCTGACAAAGCACTGGCTTTGACCGCCACTTCCCTGCAATGGCAGTCGCACTGTGGCTGAGTGAAAGCAATGGTTCTGGCTGCCCAATTTATGGTAGGACTGTGTCCTTGTAACCAGTTTGCTCCCAACACAACTGGATATTGAATGCTCGGAGCAATAGTGAAATGAAGTTGCTCCCCATGGGCCTCCACCCCCATGGCTACTCGGCCGATGCGCTTCTCTATGGGACCCCCCCCCCAAAAAAAAAAGTCACTGCCGTCCATCTGAGCAAATTGTATGGGTTGGGGCAAGCACATGGCTTTCACTTTTAAAGGCTTGAAAGTTTCCTCGTTTTCAGGGTTTGCGCACAACCCGAGACTATTAAAGCTTTTACTGATATTTGGGGACCCCCTCTATAATCTTGTAACGTAATGTCCAGAAACACCATTTTCTCCATGTCGCACACCATTTGTGGAGCTCTTGGCTTCACGACTGCAACGGTCTGCTGTGGAGCTCCAACTACAACAGACCCGGTTCATTTTTTGCTTGGTGATTCCAAGTCGTCTCCTCCTCAGACGCTGAAGAGTTGTCCGGACTTGAGCCGGCCTCCTTTGTAATCTGCAATCCCGTTGGATCAAGTGATGCTGGCGGTTGGTCCTCCTGGGTAGTCGGGGCGAGATTGAGAGCGGCGAGGCCTCGCTGCCCAGCAGTTACACTCTTCCGGCGGTCTTTACCTCCAGCCCAAGCAGTCTCCTCCAAAGGCGGGCGAGGCACAGTTGACGGCCGCTCTGGTCAGGACGGGCAAGCGGCTGCGAAGTGACCCATTCCGCCACAAACGAGGCATGCTCAGCTCTGAAAACGCTTCGCCTTTTCCGGAGGTGGGGCGGTGGGCTTCCTTGATGGACGGTAATTCCCCCTCGGGGCTGCTCGCTCCGGCCGCAAGCCCAAGTCTCGCGCTCTGCGTTGTCTAGACTGGTTAAGCAATTGCTGGCGGTTTTCCACTTCTACAGCCAGTAAAATCTAACCCTCCAAGTTGGGAGGGTCTCCTTGCATGAAATCCCAGTACTGGATTTCAGAGTTTAGCCCCTCATGGAAATATTGCACTCGTGTGGCTTCACTCCAATCTACAACTTTGCTGGCCAGCAGTTGATACTCGTTTGCATATTGCACGACTGACTTAGTCCCTTGGCACAGTTGGAGAATAGCCGTCTTGGCTCTCTCACTCTGAAAAGGGTCCTCGGAGCGCCGTCTCAGCGAGAGCATAAAGTCATCCAGAGTCCGAAGAGTATGGGAGCGAAGATCAAACTGTTGCACCATCCAACTCGCCGCTTCTCCCTCCAGCAGCGACGCCACATACCTCACGCGGCTTTCTTCCGTAGTGAAGGTAGCTCCCTGCTCTCTCATGAAACTGTCCACTTGGAGCAAAAAGTAAGGAAGTTTTTCCCCTGAACCGTCAAAGGAAGCACGTAGCTCTCTCCGAGGAAGCGGCGGATGAGGCGAGGGAACGGGCTGTCCCAGTGGAGTGGGCACCTGCGGAGCCACGGGTTGTCCCAGGAGAGCGGGCGCTTGTGGCTGCTGCAGAAGAACTGGTGGGGCTCGCAGCAGTTGTGGCGGCGGTGGTCGAACGAGCTGTGCCTGTCACACTTCTCCCACTTCCTGCCAAAGTGTGTCCATCATGCCCTGCATAGCTGTGAACCGCTCTTCCAATTTTTGGTTCTGGTTGCGAAGGCGCTGAAACTCCTCTTCGCTCACTTGCGGTCGGTGTGGAGAGGCCACCCTGGATCGCCACCTCTGTGTTACACAGAGATTCGTCCCCCACTCCGACTGCTCCTCCATGCCGGGACCCATGAACTTATCAAAAGACAGATCCCAGGGGACACCCCCACTGCCATAGTCTCTCCGGCGATTGTCACCGGCCAGTCCCCGCCACCAGGTAGTTACACTGGAAGGTTGGGTGAGAAATGTTGACAGCTGTGAACTGAGTCCAAATGCCCTGAAACTTTGGGCACGGCACCTGTACTTCCCACTGGAAGTCTAGGGGACTCTGTCAGGAACAAGGGCGCAGAGATGGGTTGCCGGGCACCTCCCGGGGCGAGTCGCCCCATTCCTAGAGCAGTGAACCCTGCAGCCTCTGCTCCTGCACGGCGCTCGGCTTCAAGCGCGGCGGTCTGCTCGGCCTCTAACTCAGCAATACATGTGGCATCCACTTCGGCCGCATCTGTCAAGGCCCTTTCAGCCACTTCCTGTAGCAGGTGTCGCAGGCCCTCCGGATCGCCCATACTCGCCATGGCTGCTTGGGCGACCTCCATCTGGATGGGACAGCCGAAGTCATCTTTTAAAATTTACTGGACCTCGGCCTCAGTAAGCGGCTCTGCTGCCAACTCCAAAAGGCGTGTCGCCGCCCCTGCAGCGGTCTTCTTGAACTCCTCTTGGAGACGTTGCACGGCTTGCTCCCCTTCGAGCCGCTCGGCTTCCTCCTGCCATCTGGGAAGGGTGTGCGGCTCCTAGTCCCTTGGGCCGCTCGGCTTCCCCCTCAGCGGGACGCGCTTTGACCTCCCCGTGGGCACAATTCGCAGCTACCAACCGGGCGAGCATGGCAGCGTCTTGCTGAGCGAGCCGTGACTCTTCCAAGAGAAGAGCAAGCCACCTGACCTCCTCTTGGGTGCAGCGCATGGCTCCCAGCCCTTCGGCCTCCTCAGCTTCTTCAAGAGTGACCCATTGAGCGGCTACTAGCCCAGCAAGCCGGTGGGCCTCTCCGTGGGAGAGCCGTGCTTCTTTCAGGAGCAAGCGCTGGAGGTCCTCCTCAGTTGTCCCCGTCAGGACGTGGGAAGGGAACACTACCCCCAGCCACAAAATCAAAAGGTAAAATGGGATTAGCAGCCTAATGTCAGATTCAGGCATCCATCCCTAGCATCCCATAAACAGACACGCTCAGGCAGGTGATCCTAAGCAATGCTAATTTATTAGGAGCAAAAAGACAGATTAAAAGAAGCTGACTGCCTCTCGCGCAGGAGAGGCTGCTAATGAGGTCTGTGCAGGTAGGTTACAGTATAAAAGCATTCTAGGCAAGAAAGTAAAACAAAGTGAAACCACAGTGCAGTAACTACGAGATAACGGTTCCCAGAGAATCGCAGACATAACACGGGCACATCTGTGTTAAACAGTACACAGGATTTGCAGCATGAGAACAAAACCTTGACTAGCAGCCAGAACCTGGCCTTGACAGGAAGCCAGCCTCTGGCCTGCAATTGCCAACCCCCTACTCCAAAGGTAGCAAAGACCTGACACTTAATTGTAGCCATGCTGCTCGTGGTGATGGAATTATTATTATAAACTATTTGTATCCGCATGAGCCATTAAAATTCAGTTTCCCTGGGGGAGTAAGTCAGTTGGAAAATGGCAGTGGGGCTGTGGAGTGAGAGAGATGGAGAAATCAGCAGGTTAGAGGGTTTTAGTAAGCTTGCTTAAACTGACAGTAAAAGGTTATAGAAATGCAGTAATTGGATACTGTATGTCAGATCTGAATATATTGCATCCAATTTTTTTTTGGGTATTTCCAGTTTCCCAGGTTCCAAATACCAGTATGGTATTCAGATTTGGGTTTTTTTGCAGGTTTCTGTTATTTTTTGTCTCCTGTGGGGAATTTTTCTGGGGAGGTATGAGGTGTTTTTAAAAGGACTAGCACCAAAATTGTAGCAGATGTGCTGGTGCCTGACCTTTAAATAACCCCAAAATTTCAAGTCTTTTGGACCAAAGGGTCCCAATCTATGGGCCCCTTCACAAGATACCCCAGCTGTCCTCCATTGTTTCCTATGGAGGACTCTCAAATGTAAAAGCTGAGAATCTCCCCACACGGGGAAGGCTACTGCAAGCTGCTGCAAACCCCAGCCAATGTAAAGCATGAGAATCTCAACCTAAGCTCAATGCAAAACATTAGAATCCACAAAAAACTACACACTTGACACAAAGCAACTCCAGCAAAAAACAAACTTTTAAAAAAACAACAGAAACACTTGAACCTGGAAGAAGCTTATGTAAAGCAGCCTGGTAAGCCAGTACCAAGCCGTGGGAGGCACAGAAACGGGGGAGAAGGGCGGGAAGAAGGGCGGGGGAGAAGGGCGGGAAAGGAAAAAAACAGTCCAGGGAGCCTGAAAATGCCAGCTCCCAATATTTCCTGTAAATCCCAAATATTTCTGAAATTTTTCAGGACCCTTTTTTTAGTATCCTGAAAAATCCTGTATATTTTTTGAAGACCTGAACATATATTTTAAAATACCAATAAGATATTTTTTGATATATATTTAGCTCGGTTATATCTGAGTGTGCACCCTTACTGGCTGGGGACTTATACTTAGTTTGTTTGGTAAATTACTTCTCAGCCCTTCTTGTATTCAAACTATGGCAAATATGTTAAAATATTTTTTCCTGTTCCTCTGGTTTTCAATAAATACTTCCCTTTATTAACTTTCCTTTGGTTTGGGCTTAACTCAGCCCTTGTGGAAGCCTGGCTCTTTGAGCAGCTATTGTGTAGATCAATGCTCTAGTCCATATGAAGGAGGCTTGTAAGATCCTTCCTAGGGACGGTAGATCCTTCCTAGGGATGGTATTCCCAGAGTGTGATTTAAAGTTTCCAGGGAATCCTCCTGTATGTCATAGTGATGCTTAATTATTTTTAGTATTTTAGATTTTATTGTATGTTAATTTGACATCTTGGCAGCCCATTCCTGAGCCTTCAGCGGCTGGGGACAGTGTAGCCATAGGGCTGCTGCGGTGCCTCCAAAGCAAGCCTTTCAAAGACTTTTTATTTATTTTTAATGGGACATTTTGTCCCACTGAAAACAGCAAGGCTGCACCAGCAAAAATCTGGCACAGCAATGGGCTGCCCTGTTGGCATACCCAGGGCAAAATGGGACAGGAAGCTGCCTACTGGCAGCTCCACCCCCCCCCCCCAGCATGCCCCGGGAACACCCCGGGAATGCCGGCGTGGGGCTTTGTGCTGGTGGGATGCTGACAGAAGGTCCAGCTGGCGTCCCTGGGCGATGCTGCTGTGGCAGTGCTGTGAGGCAAGTGTCCTGCTGGCATCCATGTCAACCTGGACTGCGTAAGTGGCACGGCCAGTGGCGACTGTGCCACTTATGCTGGTGCACAGCCCTTTCCTGACCCCCAAAGGACTTTTGTCCTTTCAGGTCAGGAATGGGCTGTTAGTGTTGCTACCTCAAGGACTCCTTTATGAGAAAGCATAGAAATGTTTTAAATAAATGGATAACTCTGTTATAAACTGGGCAGGTCACGACAACAGCATCTGACAGTTTGGAACTTATGGTTCCACTTGTCTGTTAAGAGAAATTGTGCTTTAAATAGCAGAATTGTGCTTTAAATAGCAGAATTTCTTTGCTATATGAGTCCAAGGGCAGGCCCTAATATTCTCTTTCCAGCAGTAGGTAAGCCCTACCGCTTGGGATTATGTCTGCTGATAATGAAGAGAGGACCTTTCCCTGCTGTTTGTTCTTAAAATTTGGTATTCAGAAGTTTCTGCCATTGTAAATGGGGGTTTCATTTCTCTCTTTTGCTAATAGCCAATGAGAGAAACATATTCCAAACATATTCCAAACAGGGCAAAATTAGTGAAAGTACCTGTCCTAAACAAAGGCTAACTATAAAGGAAGCAAAATCAACAGGAACACTCTTTGGTAGAATGAAGACACAGACTTAAAAGGGGAAAGCTTGAAATGCAGATACGAGCAATCTAAGTTATCCTGGGATAATAAAGCCCAAGGGCCTTTGTACTTTCCAGCTTCTCACTCAAAGCTACTGCAACAATGTTCCTGTTCGAAGAAACAGTGAGGGGTCTCTCCTCACCAGTGATGTACCGACATTGCCAGTGATGCAAAGGGGTCACTGCCAGTGTGATCAGAAGCAACGTCATTAGGATTGTGCATTCGGGTATATCTGAGCTGAAAAAAATACCCGAAAAGTATCTTACCAGTATTTTTCGAGTCTTTTTTCAGCTGAATACACATTAGAGAATCTCCAATGCTAGTCGGTTATCCTGATCCTGAAAAGAAAGAAAAAAAGAAAAGGAAAGGAAAGGAAAAAAGGGGAGGATCATTCAGGAATGTCTAATAGGGGCTGCTAAAGCCAGGGTTGCTGTGCAGAGGAAGGCACTGGCAAACCACTTCTGTTAGTCTCTTGCCATGAAAACCCCAAAAGGGGCTGCCATAAGTTGGCTGCAACCTGACGGCACTTTACACACACACATACACACAAAGCTCTCCAAGGCTGCCCTTTTCCCACCTTTGGAGGTTTCCAGGGAAACAGGAGGAGGGATGAGGTATTTCTCAGTCAAATAGCCCGTTTTGTGTTTTCCCAATCACAGCTGCTGTTTTACAGGGTTGTTTGGCTTTAAATGTGGAATCCAATAACCTGTTCCCCCCATTTGCAGGTTTCCCAGGGAGTGGTGAGGGGCGGGGGAAGGAGGCAGTTGTCAAAGGCAAATAGGATTGCACATTAGGGGGAGCAGTATTCTTTGCTCAATCACTGGAGTTGTTTCATAGGTGGTTTTCTTTCAAATTCTTCTGAGCATGGGCAAACAGCCTAAAAGCAGACACTGGTTTCAATCAGACTTCATTACAGTAAGAGGTTTCAAGAGTGCACTAAAACATCTGCTGCAGACCTGGAGGCCCCTGCTGCTGCTGCTGCCGCCCGTGAGTGCAACTGAAGCTGGATTGGAGCCTGCTGGCCTGCCTGCCTACAGAAGATTATTGAATGGTTTGAAAATATTGGTTTCTTTTTAAATTATTTAAAGTTTTCTTAGTTTTTTACATTTGTTCTTTGGGCATGGCGGTGGGTTGTGGGGGGGGAGGCCAAAGGGCAAAAGGTTTAAAAGGCCTTTTGTTTCCTTCTGTTTTGCCAGTGGGTTATTTGCTTTTGCTGTTGTGTTGCTTGTGTTCTGTTGTGGGTTAACTTGTTTTTTCTACTTTTTTGGGCTTGTGTGTATGGGGGCGGTGGGGAGCTTTGCTTTATTACTTTTTAAAAAGCTACTTAACTTTGTTTTTTTCCCCTCTTACCATTCCAATCATTTGCTTTCTTTTCTTTTTGGGGGGGTCTGATGGGGGGCTTTGCTGCTCAGCTTATTTTTTGTTATTATGTACATTTATCTCCCCCCCTTTAGCTTCACTTTCTGCTTTTTTTTGTTAAAATGTTTCTGTTCTGCTTTTGAGTTGTGGACTTGGGGTCTGTGATTATTGTTGCCTTTGTTCTTGAACATTTAGAAGGTTGGTTGGGGTGTGTGTGTTCTTTTCCTCTTGCAAGTGCCAGCACTGTAGCGCCCGGATCAGTCGAGGGAGAGACCTGGCTCATCTCTCAACTACCAGCCTCAGAAACCATCTCAAGAAACCCCATCAGATGGATCTTCTTCAAGGGGAGAGAGAGGCTGGTGGGATGGCCGGGCGGCTGCCAGCCAGCTAAGAGCTGAGCCATTCTTTGGCCACCTCTGGTGCTCTGCCCTAATAGTCTTCTGTAGGGAAGTGACATGGTTGAAGATGCTGGCTTCCACAGGCTGTTCCAGGATGCCTAGCCCTGGTACACAGTCCCTACTTGCATCATGCTTAGCAGGAATGTGTTGCCCTTGTTGTATAGGGCTGCCAGAGACTATTTGAAGGCACAGTTGCCCAGTGCTTGTGGAAGAAGCATGCAGTTGACATCTCACATTTGGACCTGCCCTCAGGTGCATCATGCACACCTACTGTTGATGGTGTACTGGTGGCAACCCAACAATGTTCTGGGGGTGGGGGGAAGCCAGCGTTAGGCAGGGTGAGGGCCACCAGGTCGGCTACTGCCAAGCTCTGCTGCATGCCAAGTTTCTCAACAAGGTACACTTGGCGAACAAGACCACTGAGAAGCAGTTCGTGGGGCGGGTAGGTGGGGACAACTCCATGGGCTTCATGGTGACCAATGGTGGCCTAGACATTAGGGCAGCAGCAGAGGCACTGCGTAGCCCACCTTCTCCACCTCATGGTTAAGGATGCCTTGGGTTTGGGTTCTGCCAAGAACCCCAGGCTGGGTACTGAGGCTCCTGATTTCTGGCATCTCCTCCAGAAATGCCGGCATCTCATGGGTCACTTCTTGTGCAGTGTGAAGGCTACCCATAAGCTGCATGAAAAGCAGGCACTGACAGACATGCCAGAGCACCACCTGATCTGCTACATCAACACTCACTGAAACTCCAGCTATGCCATGCTGGAGCATTTGGTGAAGCAGAAGAGACTCCTGACCTCCTTGATTTCGGAGATCGAGGTTGTGTGGAAGTATAGGCAGCTCAACCAGGATGAGTGATTGACTATCTCTCAGACTGTGGAGGTACTTAAGCCCTTTAAGGATTGCATGCAGTTGCTCTAGTCTGACACGGCAGTCGTGGCTCTGGTCATTCGCATGATCCAAACAGCCCATGAGAAAATGGCCACCTTTCTGGAGCCAGCTGCAAGATGTGTAGACTCGCTTCCAGCAGTGCGAGCGCTGGTTCATAGGCTGCAAGTCCTGCCTCGAACCTCTCACCAAGCAGAAAGTCTACATGTTGGTGACCATACGTGACCCACACATCAAGGGTAGAATCGTCGAGTGGGATGACCAGGTCATGTGCTGGAGAGACAAGCTCTCCTGGTGCGTTGAACGAATGCAGGCCAAGTTGTCACGAGCAGAGGAGGAGGGCGCAAAAGCAGCTTCGCTGCTCTTCATCCCCCACCTCCCATGTTGGGCAGCAGCCCTCCTTCCCTCCCCCCCTCCCCCCGCAGCAACTGCAGAGACGACCTTGGAGACGGAGCTCACTGAGCAGTGCACTCAGCCCCTCTGCGAGCGGGAGGCACATAAGAAAGGATAAGGCAGCTGCAATGGTGAGGGAGATTCTCGCAAAGCCCTACGAGCTGCAGGCCACCAATACACTGAGCTACTGGGCCATGAAAGAGACAGCCTGGCCAGACTTCTCTGCTGAGGCCCAGAAACTCCTCTTGTGCCCTCTGATGAGTGTGCAGAAGGTCGGACCAGAACCAATGGGTTGAAATTAAACCAAAAGAGCTTTCAGTGAAACATTAGGAAGAACTTTGTTCAGAGCGGTTCCTCACTGGAACAGGCTTTCTTGGGAGGTGGTGGGCTCTCCTTCTTTGGAGATTTTTAAGCAGATGGCTAGATGGCCATCTGCCAGCAAATGGCTGATTTTGTGAACTTAGGCAGATCATGAGAGGAAGGGCAGGAAGGGATGAGTCATGCTCGGCTCTCATGGCCACTTTGGGGTCAGGAAGGAATTCTCCAAGCCAGATTGGTCAGGGATCGTGGAGATTTTTTGCCTTCCTCTGGACATAGAGCAGGGGCCACTGGGTGAGTGAGGGGGTACTTGTGAATTTCCTGCATTGTGCAGGGGGTTGGACTAGATGACCCTTCGGGTCCCTTCCAGCACTATGTTTCTTATAATGTTGACTTATAACGGATGACTGTAGTGACATTTTAAAATGATATTTTTCTTCTTCAAGTATTCTAGTACAATATAAAGGCAGGATAAAGGCAGGATTTTTAAATGAACAAATTGTTTTGAATCCTACCAGCGTGGTGTAGTGGTTAGACTACAGGACTAGGATCTGGGAGATCCTGGTTTGAACCCCCCCTTTCCTCTGGATGCTTGCTGGGTGACCTCGGGCCAGTCACACACTCTCAGCCTAACCTACCTCACAGGGTTGTTGTGAGGATAAAATGGAGAAGGGGAGAATGTTGTAAGCCATTTGAACTCCCAATTGGGTTGAAAGCGAAGTATAAATGAAGTAAATAAATAGAGTTTTGTTGCCAAGACATCAAGCCTGAGATATCCTTCTGGAACACTTCACAATCTGGTTGGGGTTTCTCCACCCTGAATTATTTGGTGTCATCCATAAACTGGGCTACCTTGTGGCTCACCCCATATTCCATAACATTTATGAGTAAGAAAATGTTCCAAGGAGATAAAGTGGGATATAAATGTTTTAAATGAGTAAGTAAAACAGAAGTGGTTTCAGTACTGAACTCACTATTCCTTCATGATCACATTAATCAGTATTCTTCAGTGAGGAACCTTTGACAGAAGTTTTCTGCAAGGCCAAGTATACAATGTCTAATGGTGACTCCACCTACATAACACTCTCAAAGAATTACAAAAGTTTAGTGAGGCAGGACTTCCCTTCGCAGAAACATTCTGATTCCTCTTCACAAGGCTAGTCCTATATGTTTTGCAACCTTAGCTTTAATCAAGATTTCAATGCATGCATCCATTAGTATAGAGAGCCAACATGGTGTCATGGTTAAGGTGTCAGACTAGGACATGGGAAACCCAGGTTCAAATCCCTACTCGCGCCATGGAAGCTTGCTGGTTAGCCCTGGGCCAGTCACACACTCTTAGACCTGACCCTGGCTAGTATGTGGATGGGAGACCTCCAAGAGATACCAGCGTTGTGACGCGGAGGCAGGCAATGGCAGAACCACCTCCAAACATCTCTTGTCTTGAAAACCCCACCAGGGGTCACCATAAGTCAGCTGTGACTTGACAGCAAACCCACCAAAAACCATTTCTAATGGGGGCTCTAATGAGCTAATCTCCCCAAACCCCCTGACTTTATTCCTTTTTTAAAAAAAGGGTTAGGTCACTATTTTCCATACCCTAAAGGAAGAGGGCTAATTTATTCAACAAGTAGGATAGTTTTGATAGAAAACCAACCATTTCATATCTGAGTTCGTAGCATTTTCAAGCATGGGCCTAGCAGACCCAACAGCATTAATTTTAAGCCCCACCCCCACTCCCCCATTGAGGGATAAGTCTTGGAAGTTATTAAGATATTGATTTTACTTACTGATTTTATTCATTTATTAGTTTGGGATTAGTCAGAAGCATCGTAACCTGGCTGTTATTCTGGGATTTACTGTCTAGATGTATTTTCCAAAGCAGCAGGAGGTGCCAGAGTCAGAGGGGAGAGTGTGCCTGGCAGAGGCCAGCCAGAACAGCTCATCTTACCGTCAAAGAGGATCCGCTCGAAGAGTATCACTGCAAGTGGAATTTCTATGGAGATGGAGCCAGTGGCCCAGGCAGTCTGGACTTCCTCCTGGTTACTGCAGCCTGTGAACACACCAGACAGGATTCCCTCCCCCTTTTCCTTTCCTGGTCTAGCACCCCTTGTGTTCCCTTTTGAGGTATGAGAGCCTTCACATGAAATAATTAAATGTGCTTCTTTAATGACATTGCAACCTTCACCAAGAATTCACTTAGGAATTGGGCCTTTTAATGGGTTGCTTATCTTTTCTTTTCATCCCTCGGCCACACCTTCACTGAAGTAGTTCATATATTTTATCCCACCCTTCATCTTTATTAAGAAATTCCCTTTTGTTTTCTCTAATACCCTCTGCACCCAGGTATTGAACTAGTCCCTTAATAATGTACTAGGAAGTCTAATTTTGTCCACCAAATGTTTTTGATAACAACAGCAATGCTTTTAACGGTGGCACTTCATCCCTATTATGAATCTCCACTATTGATTGCTGCTTTTCTGTCTGGACATTTTAGCTTCTTCCTCAGGGTTGTGGGAACTAGGATGGGCGAGGTATTTTCAGCATAGATCAGAATTATTGAAAATAACGGGATGTGGCGACACGCTACCACCATCTTCTGGACGATGGAGGAACTAGCAGATGAAGTCATTGGGGCAAGCAGCAAACCACCTCTCCAACCTTGGATAAAAAGCTAACTCTCAGACTCAGGGGAGGAATGTGGGGGCCCTTCAATGACTGGGATCGGTTTGGCCCAAGGGAAGACTGGGAGGTCAAAACATTCTTGGAAAAGGGCCACATCCTCTCCTGCCACTACACCACCACCCCCAAATCTCATGGAGGGCTGAAGAGCCAGGTGGACAGCAACGAGGCAACTCCATCCTCCATCCTCCTCCTTGCCAGCCCTACCCCCAACCAAGCCAGCAAGGCAAAGGTGGGCACTGCCATGCCTCTCCTCTCCAGAAGCACTGTGCCAAAGCTGGCACAAGGTGTAGCCAGCCACTGCCGTGCCAGTGGTCATCTTCACCATGGAGCTCTATGACAGATGACTTGCAAACATCAAGCTCCACAACAGAGTTATCAGCAGCATCACCTCCATCACAACACACATTTTATTCTACAGTGACAAAAAATAGCAAGGTAAGTTATTCCCTGTGAAATAGGTACGTCTTTTCCCTCCTAAGAAATTCTACAGGAAAATATTTTACAAAAGCATAGGCAATAGCTGCAATTTACACAAGCATTTTTGCTCAGATGTGTGTCAACACATGAGCAAAACAGAGCAATTTGTCACAGGAGACACTGCATGCACTGCAGGATTTTAAACAATGGAGTGGATGCATCTTGAGTATGGATTCATCATGATAGGCCACTCAATATCACAAGGGAGCAGAAAGTTAAATTTCCTGCTTTAACTGAAGTCATTGATCTTTGGAGTGGAAAACAAGGAAACTATCTGCAACAGCTACTACCAGAATTGAACAAACTGATAAAAATAGGGCTTTCTACACCCATTGCATCCTGTATACGGAAGAGTCTTTCTGTCATCTTTCTATGGTCAAGCATGAGCCAGGCCAGACTCTTATCACACGGCTTCTACATGGACATGAATGGATCTCTCAAAAGATGGAAGTTAACGACTTTATCAAGCGGACACCACTTTGACAAAATATCCAGTGTGGAAGAATTCTAGCAAGACTGGTGTTCTTTATCTAGTTGTGATAAATTTGTAGTTTCTTTTTTTCTAAGAACCTAAGAAGAGACCTGCTGGATCAGACCAGTGGTTCATCTAATCCAGCATCCTGTCTCATACAGTTGCCAACTGGTTATTCAAGAGAACCAACAATAGGGCACAGAGGCTGAGGCCTACTCATGATGGCACTGAGATTCAGGGGTTCACTGCCTCAGAACTTGAAAGCCCCCTTTAGTCACCATGGCTAGTAATTAGACTAATAGACCTGTCCTCTATGAATTTGTCTAATCCGCTTTTAAATCCCTTTATACTTGTTTATTTACTTTATTTATACTCCACCTTTCTCACTTAGACTAAAGGTGGATTACACAGAGTAAGTTAATACAATCAATGGATGGGACATTGAATAACAAAATAGGATTAGGGTTGTAGAACCAACCAGAAGTATAAAAACAGAACTGAAGCAAAGCATAAGTATGAATATGACGCATTAAATGCTGCAAAATTCCATAGCAGGATCCTAGTTTCAGTGAGCTATACACAGTAGTACAGACTGCAGGTCCTTAATCATTTTTCTAAGTAACTTGTTGAATCATTTAGTACAGTGCAACTCTATTGGCTGTGAAGAAAAGCCCTAGTGAGGGTTCGCCTTCCCTGACCCCCACAAATTTGTGAGGGTTTTTTAATATTTCTTAAACCCCACACTTTGTCACCTTTGTTTGTGTGAGGAGAAAGCTTCCTTCCCCACTACCCAGATGAAATTGAGAGGCTGTCGCTGATTTTATTATTATGAATATGAATTGAAGTTTATTATTTACAGAGAGGTAGATAGATTGATGGCTTTACTTCAAGAGAGGCACAAAGCTTAGTTGGTTAGGAACAGTTCAAATCTTGGTTACATGCATAGTACTTAGTTTTCAGTACCGTCTCTTCAGGCTATTCAGTTAATATTCAGACTTTGTTCATTATACTCAGTGTGGACTCAGTTTACCCTAGCACAGAGAACACCAGAGAGTGGAGGTTTATCCACAACCTTTCCCACTCCTCAGATTTGCCAACACCTTGTGGAAAACAAATCTTTCCCCCCAAAACAATGAATTAGGAGGCTCCCTATTTCAGACCCAACAAGAGATGGATTGACTCAATAAAGGAAGCCACAGCCCTCAATTTGCAAGACCTGAGCAAGGCTGTCAAAGACAGGACATTCTGGGGGACTTTGATTCATAGGGTTGCCATGAGTCGTAAGCGACTTGACAGCACTTAACACACATACACACACACTATTTCAGGAGCCACCTCCCACTTTGTGACTGAAGAAAGGGTTTTCTCTCTCTACCCCAATCTTCCCTTTGTCACCACTCAGGTTTGGTTTGTGTAAGCTAGGTAATATGTGAACATCCAGGTTCTCAGAGTTTCCACACACAACTTCACAGTTGGGAGCTCAGAGCTAAAAGATCAAGAACTTCTCTCTCCCTCCAAGAAGACTCCTGTCATCTCCCCAGACTCTGCCCACTGCCTGCTGGCCTTGGATGACAGAACTCCTCAGTCTCGGAGTTTACATTTAACCCTGTATCCGTTAACAGCCCTCTTGAAAAATTTTTTTTGCACAGTGCTTGAATAAAAGTTTTTGTGGTGCTTAGGGCTCCCTGGGGGGGGGGGGCGGTTTCCCTGGGAGACCCCTTTTCCCTTGGGGGGGGCTTGCCAAAGCCTTCTGTATTTGAGCTGGAAGGGCCTCCTCGGCCTCAGATCATTCAGAGGGGGAGTCAGAGCTTTCCTCCTCAGAGACTGCCACAGGGTTCTCACACGCAGGCACTGGCCTGGCCGCCTCCTCCTTGCCTCAGCTCCCCAGCTTTATAGAGAGCCCAGGCTTGGCCCTGCCCTGGCTCCTCCCCCTTCAGGGGGCCATAAAAGGCCTGCCTGCATCCCAGGCCCTATTGCTTCAGAGAGCCCTCCAGGCCCCACACTGGCCTCCTTGGGCCCCAACACCTATCAGCTGCTGGCCAGGCTTTCTGTCGGGGCCAGAGGTGACTGGGTGGGGGCAGCCGGCCAGCAGCCTCTTCCCCGGCGAACAGAGGCATGCAACTGCGGCCCTCCATGGGGAGAGGATGAGTGGCTCAGCCAGCTCTTTCCACCCTTGTCTGAGCCTGCTGCAGCTCAGGAGGCCTCCTGGGACCTGAGGCCAGCATTGGGGGTGTTTGCTGGACAGCTCTCCAGATGGGCCAGTGGCCCTCTCGCTGCTGCTCCAGGTGGGTTGGGGGGAAGGAGAAGGTCCGTGCACACCGGGGGGGGGGGGCTGGCGACACAGGACAGTTTTGCATAGTGTGTGAAAAGCCAGGAGAGTGGGCGCCTTCCTGATCTTAAGCAGGCAGTTCCACAAGGTGTGGGCCACAACAGAGTATGGGCAGTTGGTGATTTTGCCCTTCTGCAGGTATGCTCCAGCAGAAGAACCAGGCTCCAACAAGAGAAGGCTGTTGTGGCAGGATCATAGGGGGAGAGGGTGGTCTCGCAGATATGAAGGTCCCAAGGTCACAAAGGGCTTTGTGTGTGACAGCTAAATACCTGAAATTGAGCCCAGTAACTGATGCGCAGCCAGTGGAGTGACTGCAGAATGGGAGTACTATGCATGCGCTCCATCTAACTCCCAATAATAGCTGCGCTTCATTCTGAAACCCACTGGAGTTTTTGAGCTGAGGGGAGTTACCAATTTACCACAGCAGCCAGGCAGCTATTCAGGACCTCTACCATATCACAAGGATATGTAGAGCTGGGTATCATGCACATACTGACATCAAACCCGAATGCTATAACTGATTTGTCCTAAGGACTTTACATAGAGACTTAAAAGCATGGAGGATAGGATTGTACCCTGTATAACTCCACAGGATAGGTCCCACACTGATGACAACTGGTCTCCCACAGCAACCCTTTGAGTCCCATCTGTGAGGAATGACCTGAACCAATTTAGCACACATCCCCTGATACTTACTTCTGCCTCTGAGCACTTCAACAAGATGGTATGATCTACTGTGCCAATGGCTGCAGATAAGTACAACAAGAGCAACAGGAAGGCATGGCCATCGTCACTACATCCTCTAGCAGTGAATTCTATATTTTAATCGCTCGTTACATGTACTATGGGTTGTGCCCCAGGAACAGATTAGGGATCCTGCTGGTGTACCATCCACCAAGCTTACCAGCAGGATCTCTGGCTGAGCTGATGGAGGTGGTGTTAGACGTGGTGCTGAGGACCCCGAGGATTATTGTCTTCGGATATTTCAACATACAGGCTGAGGCAGTCTTGTTCAGTCAGCCTCAGGAATCCATACTAAACCATGGGTCTGTCTCAGATTGCAATGGGCCCAACACATGGAAAAGGACATGCTGAACCCTTCTTTTCTGCACTGAGTGGCTTGCCGATGATCTGATTAGAGGGATGGTCTTTGGACCCTTGTCACGATCAGATCACAGTATTCTGAAGGCACGGCTGAGCTTGCTGCCTCCTCCCAGCACAGGCAGTGGGCTGCCTTGGATGATCTTTCCCCAGAGATTAAGGCATCCTGTTGGTTTCCAGGTGTCTCTGGGGGGATTTTGAGAGCCTCCCCAGTGACACTGTGGAGGCCCTTGTAGCTGCATGGAATGATGGGCTGGCCGGGGCCACAAACAGAGCTGCTCCTTGGCATCCTCTTCCACACTTTGTGAGACCCCCAGCTGGGCAATATGAAGCAGATTGGAAGATGACTAGAGCAACTCTGACAGAAGACCCATTAGAATATAAGAAAGGCCATGCAGGATCAGACCAAAGCCCATCAAGTCCAGCAATCTGTTCACACAGTAGTCATCAACAGGGAATGCACAACACACCCTTTCCCCTCCCCCTCCCCCACAAATTGTCTTTGTAAGCTTGTTTGTTCCATAAGAGTAAGAACATAAGAAAAGCCCTGCTGGATCAGACCAAGGTCCATCAAGTCCAGCAGTCTGTTCACACAGTGGCCAACCAGGTGCCTCTAGGAAGCCCACAAACAAGACATAAGAACATAAGAAAAGCCCTGCTGTATCAGACCAAGGCCCATCGAGTCCAGCAGTCTGTTCACACAGTGTCCAACCAGGAAGCCCACAAACAACTTGACTGCAGCAGCATTGTCCTGCCTGTGTTCCAAAGCACCTAGTATAATAGGCACGCTCCTTTGATCCTGGAGAGAATAGGTGTGCATCATGACTAGAACAGGTATGTATCATGACCAGGTATGCATCATGACCAGGGATAAATCTGACAGAGCACGCCATTTGCAGGCCTATGAGGTAGCAGTGATGGCAGTAAAGAAGACTTATTTCTCTGCCACCATTACGTCAGCAGAATCTCATCCAGCTCAATTGTTTAAAGTGGTTTATGACTCGATAACAGCCAAGTTTGACCCGGTCAGTGATGACAAGTTTTCCCTAGATGTGATGTTTTTGCAAAGTTCTTTGCTGACAAAATCTCTCTTATCTGTTCTGACTTGGAGGCCATGATGAGAGCAGAACCAGTGCCTGATGTGTCAGAAGCACCTGCTTGTCCTTTTGCTATGGACAGTTTCAGGTTGATCCTGCATGTGGATGCTGACAGGGTCCTGGGGAGTGTGGGAGACACCGCTTGTGCCAGTCCTGGCTTTCAAAATCTTGCCAGGTATTGGAGCTAGGGCTGTTGAATTAAAAAAAATTCGGTATAGTTCGGATTCGGCTGAATTTGGCCCGTTTAGATTCGGGATATGCCAAAGTCCGAACTCCCCCGCTTCGGGTCCATGCAATTTGGCGCGAATTCAAAGTTCGGGGAAAAAATTCAGCTGAATAAAGCCATTAAAAACACAACCGCGCCTTTCCGTGGCTCTGGGGGGGGCATTTTTGGGGGTAGAGGTCCCAAACTTTCAGCGGAGCTTCAAAGGACCCTTCTTGCCAGACCCCTCAAGTTTTGTAAAGACTGGGTTGGGGGGGCTGAGATATGGGCCCCGAAAGGGGTCCCCCCCACCCTTAATGTGCATCTCTGAGCAGAGCTTGCTGCCCACGCACAAAGCTCCCAGCCCCGACAAACAGCTGAGAAGTTTGCAAAGCAACACAACTGCAAAGCAACACCTTTGCAACCATGCAAAGCATGGAAAGGGACAGAGGCAGCTAGCTATGCATAAGGAGCAGGAGGGGGTGGAATTTCCCCTTTTGCATCAGACCTGGGACCAGGCAAATGCATTCTTTAAGTCACCATTTGAAAACCAGTTTTGAGCAAGCATCAAAATAGACCTAACCGATCTTATGAATGAGGGAAAACCTGAGGACACACTGAAGCCCCCCCTCAAACCAGGGAGAGAGAGACTCGAGGGGGCACACACACTCCAGACAGAACGGGCAAAAGCTCCCTTTGGCTTCCCCCCCCACCCACAGAAACTGCTCCCTCTCCACACACACACAGACTCTGCTTTTCCCCCCCCCACACACACACACACAGGAGAAAAAGTATAGATTAAAGCCCCCAAAGGAGTCTTACTGTGGCTGTCTTCTGTTCCATCAGGAGGGGCTGGGAGGAGTACTGGGTAATCCAAGATGATTCCATTTAAGAACGGGACGTTTTGCTCTGGAGATGCATACAGGATCGGGTGATCCATTCATCCCAACAGGGAAAAGGGAAAAGGGGAAAGCCCATATCTCGGGGGGCCCTGACCCAATGTTTACAAAACTTGGGGGGTCTCTTAAGAAGGCTTGTCTGAAGCTCCACTGAAAGTTTGGGGTCTGTACCCCAAAAAATGCACCCCCTGCAGGAACGGAAAGGAGCGAATGTGCACAAGTACCCCCCCACACACACACACGAGGATTTCTCTCACTCTCTCTCTCTCCCCCCCGGCCTGGCCACACATCAGCTGATTCCTCCAGTACTCAATCCTGACTGATTGGCCAGAAGAAGACCCAGCTTGGCCACCGATTGGCCGGGGGAGGAGAATGCTGCTTACTGATGGCCCCGAATTTGCCGGATTTATTTGTGAACTCCCAAACTCGCTGAATTCGGCTCCCCCGGTTTCCCGCCATTTTTGAGTTCGGTTCGTCCCGAACTAAAAACCGCCGAATCAGGGGAAATTCAGCTGTTTTTTGGTTCAGGCCGAACAGAATCGACAGCCCTAATTGGAGCCATTATTGAAAATGGTCAATTCGTCTCCGATTGAGGGGGACCTCCCTGGGCCTTTGACAGAGGCCGATATTAGACCCCCGGTTTTTAAAACCTTCACTCACTAGGGATAAGGGGGCCAATTATAGACCATGCTCCAATTTACCTTTGCTAGATAAGATGACAGAGCGTGTAGCGGCAGAGCAACTCTAGAGCTTCCTGGATGACACATCTGCCCTTGACCCACCTCAGTCTGCTTTCAGGCCTGGGTATGGTACAAAGAAGGCTTTTGTTGCACTGGTGGACAATCTTCGCTTAAAGTCAAACAGGTGATGATCTTCCTTGTTGACACTGTGTCAGGCCTGTATCTCAGTTGATTTTTTTACTTTCATTTTCCCACTGACCACACTCAAGGATTGTTGTGCATACCTAACTCCGTTTGAAGCTCTGAGAACTCAGCTCTGTTTATGGTTTGTATATTACCAAGTTCAAGCCAGCAGGCCTCATTGCTGTCACCCTTTTCCTTTATGCTCTGTTAACCTATTTTGACCAGTAAAACCAGCGTTAACCTCCAACGCCTCCTCGCCAACACCTTTGCCCGAAGCATACAGAGACTTTGCAGATGTCTCTGATATTAAGGAATGCGATGCCTTACCCCCCCCTCCGTACCACAGACTGTGCGATAGACTAAGAGCAAGATTTACCCCATGAGCGTTTCCGAACGCGCTGTGTTACGTGACTTTTTGGATAAAAATCTTGCTCGAGGGTTCATTCAGCAATCGAACGCTCCCAACTCAGCCCCGGCGTTCTTTGTCTGGAAAAAGGAGGGTGACCTACGTTTATGCATTGACCTCCGAAAGCTTAATGCAGTTACCCAAGCCAACGCTTATCCCATACCATTGATTTCGGATATTTTGGGACAATTACAGGAGGGACGCGTTTTCTCCAAATTGGACTTAGTGGAAGCTTATTATCGCGTCCGTATCCGCGAGGGGGGTGAACCCCTCACCGCCTTCTCTAGCTGTTTTTGAATGTATGAATTTCTTGTGATGCCTTTCGGATTAAAAGGGGCCCCGGGGGTCTTCATGCAACTCATTAACGAAATCCTCCATGATTTGCTGTACCGCGGCGTGATAGTTTATTTGGATGACATTCTTATTTATTCAAAAACCATGGAGGAACATGTTGCTCTGGTCAGAGAAGTTTTGCAACGTCTGCGTAACCACCAGCTCTATGCAAAGCTGTCCAAATGCAAATTTCACCAAGAGAAAATTACTTTCTTAGGGTACATAATCTCTTATCGTGGCCTAAGCATGGACCCCGTTAAAGTCCAATCAGTACTTGACTGGACTCCACCCTCCACCCGCAAGCAAGTGCAGCAATTTCTGGGCTTTGCTAATTTCTACCGCGGTTTCATTCCCAACTTCGCTCAAGTGGCGCTGCCAATCACTGACCTCCTGAAAACAAAAGGTAAAGGGGTTTCTGCAACGTTGCCCTCTGCCAAAATACTGTGGACTGATCAATGCCAATCCGCCTTTGTAGCCCTCAAACGGCTTTTCACTTCTGAACCGGTCCTGCGGCACCCAGATCCGAACCAAATGTTTATTGTACAGGTCGATGCGTCCGACGTAGCCATGGGGGAGGGGGCCTTCTCCAAAGAGGACCGGACGGTCTCCTTCACCCCTGTGCCTACTTCTCGAAAAAGTTTGCGCATGCCCAATTAAACTGGCCCATTTGGGGAAAGGAGGCATCAGCCGTCCACCATGCCCTTACTCTGTGGAGGCAATTCCTGGAGGGATCCAGAGTCCCCTTTGAAGTCTGGACCGATCACAAAAATCTAGCTGCCCTCACGGGGACCCATAAGTTGTCCGCAAAGCAACAGCGTTGGGCGGACTTCTTTGCTCAATTCTGTTTTGTTCTTAAACATGTGCCCGGGAAGCAGAACGTGCTTGCTGATGCCCTATCCAGGTTGCCTCAATACCCAGTAAAACTTGACCGGCCGACAGGCTCTTTGTTCACCCCGGCGCACAGAGGGGCCCTACCCATGCTGGCCGTGCAGACCCGGTCCCAAACTCGACCCCAGCATGGAGATCGTGCAGTAGCCGACAAAGTGTCCAGCCCTAACCAGCCGGCTCCCTCGCCAGCCCCCCTCGCACCGTCTGCATCCGGCGCCCCGCAACAACCAGTTTCTTCCCCCCCTCCATCACCACCAGCTCCTGGTTCACTCTCTCCCACGAAAGGAGGGGGGGTGATCATCTCCAACTCCTTCCTGGACTCCCTTCGGGCTCAGTGCTTAGCCGAACGCACTGCCCAAACCCTACCCCAAGGTGTTCTTGAGCAAGGTGGTTGTTGGTACAAAGACTCGAAATTATATGTGCCTAAGATGCTTTGAAAAGAAGTCCTGCAATTGGCTCATGGAGCAAAAACTGCAGGACACTTTGGGTTCTTGAAAACCCTTCACTTGTTGCGCAGACAGTTTTGGTGGGGGGGAATGCGTTCTGATGTGGACTCCTTCATTCGCAGCTGCCCGATCTGTGCCACAGTCAAACGATCTCAAGGCAAACCCCCAGGACTGCTGCAACCGCTGGAAATTCCCAGCAAACCCTGGGAGGTAATTGCCATGGATTTTATGATGGATCTTCCCCTTAGCGGGGGCAAAACTGTACTATGGGTTATTACTGACTTATTTTCAAAACAGGTACACTTGGTTCCGTGTGCGGGTGTTCCCTCCGCCCCCAAGTTGGCCCGCCTCTTTGTGTCACATGTTTTCCGTTTGTATTCGTTCCCACGCAAGATAATCTGCGACCGCGGAAGTAGTTTCGTGGCTAAATTTTGGAAGGCTTTCCTCAAATTGGTGGGGGTGGAGCAGGGGTTGCTTACCATCCCCAGACGGATGGGCAAACTGAACGTGTCAATGCTGTACTGGAATGTTATTTACGTTGTTATGTCAATTATCACCAGGATGACTGAGTAGAACTGTTGCCATTTGCAGAATATGCTTACAATAATGCTGTCCATCAATCTACAGGGTTCAGCCCTTTCTATGCTGTGTACGGTCAGGACTTCGGTCCTATAGCCCCGGTAGAAGTACCAGAGGGGGAGGGGGATCCCGATGTAGCCTCTTGGGCACATGCCCTCCATACCACAAGGCCCTGGCTGGTAAGCAACCTAGATAGAGCCAAGCGCAAATATAAAGTGCAGGCAGATAAGCATCGCTCACCCAGCAAGGATTTCCAGGTTGGTGAATTAGTGTATCTTTCCACTAAAAACCTGCGATCCACTCGACCTTGCCATAAACTCAGTGCCAAGTACATTGGACCATATCCCATCGCCTGGAACATTAACCCTGTCATTGTGGAACTGACTCTCCCCAAGACTCTCCCAGTCTTCCATGTCAGCCTCCTGAAGCCCCATGTCGCCTCCTCGTAGTGGCACCCAGAACCGCCTTCCGAACAGCCCGTGATGGTGGGGGGGAGGAACATTTCGAAGTGTCAAAAATCCTGGATTCACGTGTACGGTATGGATCCCTGCAGTACTTAATTCGCTGGAAGCACTTCCCCCCTGCCTACGATGAGTGGGTGCGTGCACAAGATGTCTCCGCCCCACACTTAGTGAACGCCTTTCACTCCGCCTACCGAGACAAGCCGTCCCCCTTGCAAGATGGGAGGGGGCCTTAAGGGAGGCAGAATGTCAGGCCTGTATCTCAGTTGAGTTGTTTACTTTCGTTTTCCCACTGACCAGACTCAAGGATTGTTGTGCATACCTAACTCCGTTTGAAGCTCTGAGAACTCAGCTCTGTTTATGGTTTGTAATCTCTTCCCGTTTTCTATGCTTTTATATTACCAAGTTCAAGCCAGCAGGCCTCATTGCTGTCACCCTTTTCCTTTATGCTCTGTTAACCTATTTTGACCAGTAAAACCAGCTTCTTTGGACCTGACTGTCTCTGATGTGGTTTTGGGTTCAAATTGGGCCAAGGGCTGACACACTGTTAGACCTTTCAGTGGCCTTTGACACAGCTGACCACTCCATTCTTATCCATCACCTTGAATATGGGGGGGGGGGTTACCGCACTTGTATTCCCAGCGATGTATTAAGAGTTTGAAAACGTTATAAAAAATACTGTTCGCTTGGCACCTTTAGCTGTGAAGACGTCTTCCAACCATTTATAAGCCATGGAATCCAAAAACCCTTTTAAAGCGATGTTTTTTACAACATTTTCAAACTCGTAATACATCACTGGGAATACAAAGTGCGGTAACCCCCATAGTTGGAAGTGAGGGACGCGGCACTTAGTTGTTTCTGTCTGAATGGACACAAAGAGTCCTCCACAGACTGTACAGAACCAACTGGGTGGGGCTTGTCTTGTGGAGTGCCCCGGATTCTGTACTCTCACCCATGCTCTTTAAAATGTATACGAGGCCACTGAATGACCTTGTCCAGAGCTTTGGGGTTGAGCATTATCAATATCCAGATAACACCCAGCTCTATGTTTAGTTATTCAAGCCTCTAGATGTCCGCCTTTGCTTTGAATCAGTGTTTTGAGACTGTAGTCTGGTGGCTAAGGCAGAACAACCTGTAACTGAAACCAGACAAGACAGCTGCAGTGCTGGTCAGAAAGGCTGCTATTCTAGAGCGACTGAATACACGTGTCTTAGATGGAGTAGAGATGGCTTTTTCAGAGCAAGATAAGAGATTGGGGGACCCTGCCTTGCTCTTTGAAAAGCAGGTTGGCATGGTGGGCAGGAGTGCCTTCTATCAACTGCATCTGGTTTGTCAACTCTCCAGTTATGCTGATCCATGCTTCTGTAATCTCATGGTTGAATTACTGCAATAAGCACTTTAGACCACTGCATTGTACTTGCACATCTAGTTAACAAGTACGCTAGGAAAACCAACACCAAGTTCTACTCTCCCGCAGCTGTTTCAGCACATGAAAAAGGTGCAGGGGGAGCAAGAGTGTCATGCTGCAGGCCCAATCAGGATCAGGCCCCTGCAGCATTTTAAAATCACTTTTAAATGGTGAGGTGTCCTCATGGTAACGACAATGAAACCATCACACACAGTTTGGCCCTCGGTCTCTGCCTGTTGAGCTCCCAGAGATGCTTTTTTGTGTCCCCTGCGGCATGGGGGTTGCCACTTCTTTCTGAAACAGCTCTGCAGCCATTAGAGGCTCCTGCATCTCACTATTCTCTTTCAACCATTTGTTGTCATGTGTATTCTGTATCTACAATCACAGCCAAAACCTGCACTGATTGACTCTGTTCTGGGGGGGTGGGAGATGGGAGCCTGGCTTTCTCTAGAAATGCTCCAAAGACTGCAGTATATTATACAGCAGAGATTCCCAGCCTGGGAGCTGGAGACCCCTGTGGGGGCATGGAATTATTGCAAGGGGTCTGCAAATCCATATGTGCACAAAGCACGGTCTTTTTTGTTGGTTTTTTTTTTGCCATTATGTGTTTTGATACTTACAGGACAATGATTTGCACATTACCTTTAATACTTTGCAGGACAATGACTCAGCTCAAGCCCATCCCCCTTCTGACTATATAGAATCATAGAGTTGGAAGGGACCACCAGGGTCATCTAGTCCAACCCCTGCACAATGCAGGAAATTCACAACTACCTCCCCCCTCCACACTCCTAGTGATCAGAAGATGGCCAAGATGCCCTCCCTCTCATCATCTGCCTAAGGTCACAGAATCAGCATTGCTGACAGATGGCCATCTAACCTCTTCTTAAAAACCTCCAGGGAAGGAGAGCTTACCACCTCCTGAGGAAGCCTGTTCCACTGAGGAACTGCTCTAACTGTTAGAAAATTCTTCCTAATGTCTAGATGAAGGAGAGCTTACCACCTCCCGAGGAAGCCTGTTCCACTGAGGAACTGCTCTAACTGTTAGAAAATTCTTCCTAATGTCTAGATGGAAACTCTTTTGATTTAATTTCAACCCGTTGGTTCTGGTCCGACCTTCTTGAGCAACAGAAAACAACTCGGCACCCTCCTCTATATGACAGCCCTTCAAGTACTTGAACATGGTTATCATATCCCCTCTCAGTCTTCTCCTCTTCAGGCTACATATTACTCTTCCTACAGGCTATATATTACTCTTCCTACACACTTGACACTTAGAGACACTGTCCTTCAGTGTTACTCCTCTGAAGATGCCTGCCACAGCTGCTGGCGAAACGGCAGGAAAGAAAATACCCAGACCACGGTTACACAGCCCGGATAACCTACAAGAACCAAAGATTCTATAACTTTTGCCATGAGTAGACTGCAGCACCAGACACCATGGGGGCAAGCCCATGTAATTACTGTAATTACTGCTAGACCCTCACATTCACAAACACACACATCTTGCTTCCAGGCACTTGTATTGTGACAGTGCCTGATAGAAACTGCAGCACCAAAAGGCAACTTTCTTCACCAATTAAATGATTTCAGGGTGGAATGTTTGCCTGCATGTTTTTGCTGATGAGACAAATAGCAGATATAGGTTCACCCCACCCCTAGAAGAATAGAAATGCTAATTATTATTATTATAATCAACATGCCAAGCCAGTTTACATTTCTGCACATCTAATATAGAACTGATCCACATATACATGCTAGTGCAGAGCTAGGAGGCGCATCCATCAGAATAACATTTGTGAAAGCTCTGGTAGTGGTGGAAAGTGCCATCAAGTCGCAGCCAACATACAGTAATCCTGTAAAGTTTTCAAGGCAAGAGACGTTCAGAGGCAGTTTGCCATTGCCTTCCTCAACACAGCAACCCTGGACTTTCTTGGTGGTCTCCCATCCAAATACTAACCAGGGCCAACCCTGCTAACTTCTGAAATCTGATGAGATCGGGCTAGCCTGGGCTATCCAGGTCAGTGTGCAATATATCTAGTGAAAGTAGAAACAGGCTGCACACTTTACTAGGACTGAACTGAAATGGTGTGTGTAGAGTGCAGTCTACAGTTTATCTTTTGGTAAATCAGGCCAGTTTACAATTTACCTTTCCTGGGTAGATGGTGTAAGACTACAGGAGTCTCTGCCCTTGACCCATTTCAATCTGGCTTCATGCTTGGGTTTGTAACCGAGACAGCTTTCTTTGTACAAGCTTCATTTAAAGCTGGATGGGGGACAGTCATCTCTGTTAGAGCTACTAGGGCCCTTTGACACTGTTGACCAGTCCATTCCTATTCATCAGTTAGAGTGCTAAGCTGGCCTTCAGTGGTTTCTTTTGTCTGATTGTACACAAATAGTTTTCTCTGGAGTAGCAGAATCAACTGGGTGGGATATGTCTTGTGGAGCGCCGCAGGGTTTCGTTCTCACACCCATGCTCTTCAATATCAATAAGATCGACTGGAGCTTTAGAATTGGCTATCATCAATATGCAGATGACATCCAGCTCAATATTTCATCATCTAATCCTCCAAATAAGACAGCGGTGATACTGGCCAGAAAGGCTGATGTTTTAGGGCAGGGGTGGGGAACCTTTTTTTCGCCAAGGTCCATTTGGATATTTGTAACATCATTCACGGGCGGTACAAAATTATCAACTTAAAAATTAGTTTCTTGGGCGGTCCTAGCAGCCCCATAGCTAACGACTTCTACAAGGGGGGAAAAGGTTCCTTTTCTCTGCAAAACAAACTCACATCCGCCTTAAATAGAGGCTATTCCTGTCCGCAGGAAGGGGCAAACCGCCAGTCTTAAATCCTTCAGAGCTAGAGATCTGCCAGGACCCACAAAGGGCCAGACCAAATGACTTTGCGGGCCTTAAACGGCCCCCAGGCCTGACGTTCCCCACCCCTGTTTTAGGGATTGGGTCCACTTGCCTTTTGCCTTGCTGCTTGAAAAGCAGACTGGTGTTGTAGCCAAGAGTGACCACCACTTTCAGGCCCCTCAGCTGAGACAGCCCAATTTGATCCCCCATCTCCCCTTGGTTTTTTTGAAGGGCACCCCCTTGAAAGTCTAAAGTGCCCTGGGGGTCCTTGGGACAAGGGTCAGAGAGCGCATCTGGCCCGCCATGTCCAGAGCACATTCCAGCATTAGAGGCAGGATGCATGAAGCATGTATATACCCCACAGCTCCAAGGCATGCATAATGTGATCATTTCCCCTGCTTCAAGTCATGTTTCGTCAAAATGGGCCATTTCCAGTTGATGGAGAAAGTATCACCTCCAATCCAGCTATTGTTCAAATCAAGTCTGATATCCAATCCACCCAGGATGTGCAAAGAAGTGGACAATTTACCTTCATTTCAATCCCCCAGTTCTTTGCCAATATGCAAAAAACACTGATCCATTACCATATCTTAGAATGATAGCATACGGGCTGCCTGAACTCCCAGACTGGACCTGGCAGCCCCATATGCAGGCACTCGACTACTGTTCTGGCCACGCGCCCGCCCCAAATGCTACGGGATGGTCGCTGCGCGCTCCGTTGAAACGGACATGGCCGCTCCTGCGAGCACCGTGCAGCCAGCAGCTAGGTGTGAGCACTTGTCCCGTGACAATCCCTGAAACAACATCCACAGACAAGGAGTCCAAAATAGAGTTGATTTATTAGGAAAAGTCTACAGGTTTACAGCAGCAAAAAGTAAGTTGGCACGAATGAGAACTAAAGGCACAGCCTAAAACCTATATGGAAGAGCATTGGTCATATCAGATAGCGGTGGCAGCCATGGCAACCCCCCGCCCTACGAGAGCAGTTCCCACAGAGTTAGCGAGAGGAATTTGACAGTTAACAGGCCCGACCTTGGGCCGCACCTGGCGAAATCAAAACATGCATAGTCTGGCTATCTCAGCAACGAGCAGGCCTGACATCCTGCTCCCCTTAAGGCCCCCCTCCCACTGTCCTGTGCATGGGCGCTGGTTTGTGAGGGTAAGCCGTATGGAACTGACAGACTAAATGAGGTGCAGAAACATCACATGCGTGTACCCACTCATCATGCGCAGAACTGAAGTGTTTCCAATGAACAAGATACTGGAGAGAACCATGATAGATACGCGAGTCCAAGATTTTTGCAATTTCAAAATGTTCTCCCCCCCCCCCCTACCATCACCGGCAGTTCAGGGAGAGGCTCAGGATGCCATTCTGGGGAAGAAACATGTGGTTTCAGCAAACTGATATGAAATACGGGGTGGATACGTCTTAATGATTTCGGGAGTGAGAGTTCCACAGTTACTGGGTTGATGATTTGAGAAATGGGAAAGGGCCCCACGTATTTGGCACTGAGTTTGTTACACGGGCGGTTGGAACGTAAATTCTTGGTGGACAAATAAACCATCTCCCACTGTATAGTCCTTCCCAGGTGAGCGATGTTTGTCGGCTTGAGCCTTGTATTTACATTTGGCTCATTCCAAGTTCTTTACCAGCCAAGGCCAGGTTGTTTGACTTGTGTGTGCCCAGTCAGCAATATCTTCACCTCCTTCCACCCTGGAGACATCAGTATGGCCAATGGGGCCGAAGTCCTGACCAGACACGGCCCAGAAGGGGCTATACCTGTGGACTGATGTACAGCATTATTGTATGCATATTCAGCAAAGGGTAACAATTCAACCCAATCATCCTGATGATAGTTAACATAACAACGCAAGTAGCACTCTAAGACAGCATTTACCCATTCTGTTTGACCGTCGGTTTGGGGATGGAAAGCACTTGAAAGACCTTGTTCCACCCCCACCAGTTTTAGGAAAGCTTTCCAGAACTTGGCTACATAGCTACTTCCGCGGTCGCTGACCACCTTGCGCGGGAAGCTATGGAGTCGGAAGACATGTGACATGAAGAGGCGGGCCAGTTTTGGGGCGGACGGGATACCTGAGCAAGGGACGAGATGCACCTGTTTAGAGAACAGGTCAGTGATTACCCAAAGTACAGTTTTCCCTTCACTGAGGGGGAGGTCAGTCATGAAATCCATTGCAATTACTTCCCAGGGTCTAGTGGGGGTCTCTAGCGGTTGTAAAAGCCCAGGAGGTTTACCCTGGGACCTTTTGACAGTAGCGCATACTGAGCAACTGTGGATGAACGAATCCACATTGGTTTGCATGCCCACCCACCAAAACTGTCTCCGTAACAAATGCAACATTTTTAGAAATCCAAAGTGCCTCGCAGTCTTGGCTCCATGGACTAACTGCAGAACCTCCCTTCGCAGTCCCTTAGGCACATACAGCTTAGAGTCTTTATACCAGTAACCCCCATGTTCAATCAGAGAAGCGGGGAGGGTTTGCGCAGAGAGTTCGGCGTGGCACCCGGAACGAAGAGAGTTCATAAAGGAGTGTTAGACCCACCCCATCTGGCATCGTGGGTACCGTGTTGGCGGGCTCCACTGCAGGAGGGGAAGCTGGCACCTCTGAGGGGGTCGAACGTTTTTGCTAACCCTTCCCCACTCTTTTAAAACCTTGTGGGGAAGTGAACTTTTAAAACCGATACTCTTTATTTTTGTCTTCACCCTTATACTAGGGGGGATGATGTTTTTCCAGTTTCTGAAATATGCTTGCAAATCAGCGGTCTATCTCACTGTTTTCTTTTGCTATAACTTTTTAAAGGGTGCAAAGTTTTTTTCCTTCCAACATCCGGCAGTCTCTGCCTAAGGTTTTTCTTTGTATCCTATGTTTATTATGAATCAATGTATATAGTTATCTGATTACAGTTCAGTTTAGCAATGTATTTTTTGAGTTTAGAAAACAATGTTTGTTTATGTATTGAAAGTTGAGCCTGGTGCATTGACTCATTCAATGTAACTGTTTTGAAAATATTTGCAAATTCAACATTGCACGCCTCCCGCTAAGATGGTCAAGTTCATTAGACAGTCCCATTTTTAATCTAAGATTTTAGTATAGTAATTGGTTCCCAAAACCCTTTGGCTTATACAATTCCGGGCTTTGGCATCTTCAATCAAGACTTCAAGCAACACGTGTAAAGTGTGTCGCCATTTCAGACGTGCATCCTCAGGCGACAAGGGGGGGAATTGATAGCATACGGGCCGCCTGAACTTCCGGACTGGACCTGGAAGCCCCATATGCAGGCACTCGACTACTGTTCTGGCCGCGCGCGCCCCCCAAACGCTACGGGACGGTCGCTGCGCGCTCCATTGAAATGGACACGGCTGCTCCTGCGAGCACCGTGCAGCCAGCAGCTAGGAAGCAGATGCAAGGGCAAACTCCAGCGAACCTGAGAGAATCCATGTTCCTGCGCAATCCTGTTCCAGCCGCAGCCATGCCGTGGAAAGCAGACCATCACGTAGTCAGTGCCAAACACCCCCCTTCCCCATTGCGACATCCAGAGCTTAATGGGCAGCCAGCAGCGATCCTGATAACAGCAATGAATCATTCCTCCAGCTATGCAGCAGCGATCCCCGAACGTTTGCAGAGATCGCACCCATTGTTCCAGAACGTTAATCACTTCAGCAGAGATCTCCCGGTTCCTCCCAAGTTGCAAAAGTCATTGGAATCAGAATAGATTTCCAAATTATCACTACCCCACCCCGGTAGCCACAAATTAATTCTTTTGTCACCTGGGAACCTAGGAGGGGTAAATCCCCTCTCCCCGCCCTCAGAAAAACAGCATATCAGGGGTGCCCCCAGCCCATTATACTACCTTAGGTCTTTCCTGGCACCTTTGCCATTACTCTGTCGGTTTGGGTTTTGCGCAGCCCGACCACGCTCCCTCCCATCTTGCTGGTCAAGTCTATGGGAACCCCTGCCCCCATCTCGGCTTTAACTTTCACTCTGTCTTAGTCTGCTTGAACTTGGACAACACCGCATCTGGAAAGGTAGATATTACACCTCATCGATACCTGCCACGTTGGCATCTGTGCTTGTATTCCTCTTTGAATTTCTTAGATATCTTGTGTGTGTGTGCAACACTGATTTGATTGAAAACTACATAAACTCTATTTAATCTGGAATCCGTTGCTTCTGTCTTTATTTAGAGGTCACAGTTATGGGCTCTGGTAGACAAAGGTTGTGATACTGCTATAAAAATAAATATTGTAATTTGCCATCTTGCTTAATAATTCCCCAAGTTAAAGGGCAATTTGGCTAACAAGAATGTCAGGTGTCATTTTTTACTCTTCCTGCTGAATTTTTATGGCGGTTGCCTTCAAACTGCCCAGTCAAATTCAATTTTTATTTCTTGGACCAACACTGATCCTGGGAAAGCCCGATCCCATGCCAAACTATGGAATTTATCCTCGTAAAAGAACTATCCCAGGTCTGTGAAATGTGCCCACATTTCTTCCACTACCTGAACATCTCTGCAACTGCTTTGCAGGCTCCTCTCTCTCCTCATTAGACTTCTGCTGCAAGGACTCACTGCCGTTCTCAGCTTCTCACTCATCTTGGATCAGGTAGTTTTGACCTATCATTGTCTCTCCCCCCTTATTCCTTTGCCCCATTCTCAGTTGTGTGTGTGTGTGTGTGTGTGTGTGTGTGTGTGTGTGTGTGTTTATTGGGAGGTAGAGGGTGGTTTTATTCTGGGTTTTACTTATGTAGTTGTATTTGTGGTCTTAAATGTCAGAGGCAGTTTTGGACGGCCATTAGTTGTGTGTCTGAGTGCTAAAAAATAAGTATTTCATTCAGTTTGAATCAGTTGGTCTCTGTTCCTTTTCTATTGGGAATATTGCACAGGAATAAAACCTCCATATATATGAGCAAAAGATCTCTTGTTTATCTGGCTGGAGACCCTATAACATGCTACGGTAATTCCCCCCTCTCTAGGTCCAGTTTAGGTAACACTACCATCTGCATCTGGTTTGCCGACTCTCTCTTTACTTAGCTCAGCCGACATGGCCCATGCTTTTGTAACTTTGCAGCTGGATTATGGTAAAGCACCCTATGTTGGGGCTGCCCTTGAAGACAACCTGGAAACTGCAGTTGATTCAAAATGCCACAGCCCAAATATTGTCAGGGGCTAGCCTCTATTAAAACAATCACATTGGCTGCTAGTTTGTTTATGGCCTTTAACACATGGCTGTATGTGAATTTATTTGTACCTGTAATATTGCATGATTTCCCCCAAAACTGAACACATGGGGAAAAGGAGCACCTGGCAAGAGCTGCCACTGCTCCATGCTCCTCCACCCCGCCATCCCCAGGAAGCGGGAGAGAGAGAGAAAGGTGGCCACGGGGTAGGGGGGTACTACTGCTGAGCGGCAGCCATTGGGCCAGCCAGGCTTCTTCCGGCGAGGGAGTCGACCCGGATGCTGAAATGCTCTGGGAAGCTCTCATGGTTGCAGAGGACTTTAAATTAAAGTCGGGCCAAACCAGCACTTTGAAGACCCAGAGAAGTTCCAGAATTGGGTGGGTTGATCACGCAGGCCATGTGTGTTGACTTGGCAGATTCACTACAAGCCAGGGAAATTACCCGGATAAACGGCCATGCATTCATGGCCATTGAGTCCAATTCAAGGTGCTGGTTAGACCCTTTAAAGCTCTTCATGGCTTAGGACCCATATATCTAAAGGACCATCTCCTCCCATATGTCCCAGTAAACAATCATAGATCTGGAATGGACCTCAAGGGTCATCTAGTCCAACCCCCTGTGCAATGGAGGAAATTCACAACTATCTCCCTCCATCACATCCCCAGTGACCCCTGCTCTATGCCCAGAGGAAGGCAAAAAACCTCCAGCATCCCTGGACAATCTGGCCTGGAGGAAAATTTCTTCCTAAACCCAAAATAATGATCCATCACCCTGGGTGTGTAAGAAAAGGCAATGAGAGCCGAGCACCGGCTCACCCCTTCCGGCCACCCGGTGCACCGACCACAGTCTTCAGGTTGAGGGCTACTGCCTGTCCCCCCCCCCCCGCCCATTAAGGCGACCTGCCTGCCATCAACCAGAGCCTGTGCCCTTTTCCACTGTAGTTCCCACTCTGTGGAACTGGATTTGTGAGGAGTTGATGGGAGCGCCCTCACTGGAAATCTTCAAGAGGAGCTGCAAGGCCATTTTATGTGCTGGGGCTTTTAATGGGATCTTTTGGAGGCAGGGTGTATCTGGGGATAATGTTTGAACTATGACTTGTAAGCCTCCTTGAGCCATGAGGAAAGGCAGGATATAAAGATTTTAAGTAAATAAATGAAAAAGAAGCAAACATTTTGTCCTCCTGAAAAATGCACTCCTTTTCTTTGGAGATTTCAGTGAGATCTTTTTTTGCTGGAGAGGAAGTGCAGAGGTGGAGTGTGCAAGACACCCCTCACACACACACCCAGCAGCAACGCTTTCCTGTGAACCTCTTTGCAGCCTCAGGTAGCTGCAGTTTCAGCATCGCCTTTTGTCAGAAAAAGACCTCTCCTTCCTGCCAGCAGCAGAGAGGCCATCTTGCGACCTGTTGGATGGGACTCCGCAGTCACATCACTGAGGAGACACAAAACTAATGCAAAGACAGGTTGAGGTGCCATCTCTCCTGCTGTGAATCAGCTTCACCTGATAATCACCAAAAAACGCTCACCGTGAGCTAAAGGCTTCCCACACAGAGGGGCGCCCTGCTTCCCACACAGATTAATGCCCCACCCGTTCTCTGTTTAGAGATAAAGCACTCACCCCATCAGTAAACAAGAAAATACATTCTGTCATTCATTGTCTCTCCATCCCAACAATAAAAACAAGTGCCCCTCTCTTGTTATAGGCTGTGTGTGTGTGAAGTGCCGTCAAGTCGCAGCCGACTTATGGTGACCCCTTTTGGGGTTTTCATGGCAGGAGACTAACAGAGGTGGTTTGCCAGTGCCTTCCTCTGCACAGCAACCCTGGTATTCCTTGGTGGTCTCCCATCCAAATACTAACCAGGGCCAACCCTGCTTAGCTTCTGAGATCTGACGAGATCAGGCTAGCCTGGGCCATCCAGGTCAGGTGTTATAGGCTAGATCTTTATTATTCTCCTTTCCCCACAACTTAATTACTTCAATTGTGTCAAGACTTTGCCAGGACCTAACCCACGAGACTGAGTCCAGGGAGAAAAGTGTTTCCTGCCTCCCCACACGCTACATAACAGAGAAGGAGGCTGCCCCTCAGCAGAGGTCAAAGCAGAGTTTTCATGAATAAGCCTTTTCCTCCAGAAGAAAAAGCCCTCTACTATTGCGATCCCCCCTCTCTTTCTCTTTCCCCCTTTTCAGCCACCTCATAAAACTAAGATGCAATTTTAGGAAACTACTAACAAGCCCAAGTAGAAGAAGGCAATTTTTTAAAATGTTCATTTTGATGCATTTTCCCGTATATTAAGGTATGTTTAAAAGAAAGGCCTCTTTCTTGCTGGCACTCCTCATTACCCATCCTAGGACACTTCTGTTGCCGTCCCTGGCTGGTTTGTCTAGACTGAATGGGTTAGAGAAGGAAGCAGCCCATGGAAAATGTATCTCATTGGCATCCAGTGTTGAAACTTTTGGGAGAAATGTTCAGAGGGGGAAATCAGCAAATCCATTTAAAATAATTATTTATTGTTAACGAGAAGATTGCCTATGTGGGAGGAAGAGTTTGTGCATTGTAAAAACTCCATAAGAGCCCTGAGCCATTGCAAACTGTGTGCACATACTGTGCATATGCACACATCCACGGGAACCCTCTCAGAGTCCTCAGTAATGGAAAGCAGGTACTAGTCTCCCCCACAACAGCATCTCCAAGAGGAGGATCTCAAATAACAGCCATCGTGACAAGCAGTCAAAGGCGATCTCTGCTAAGGAACATGGGCAGAGGGAGGAGCTGGCTGGGAAGAGCAAGTGGCCCTGGAGCAAGCCAAGCCCCTGTGGTGCTGCCAGGGTCACTGATATCAGCAGTGCAAACAGTGGGCATTAACTCACCCATGGCTCCCTCCTGGAGACAGGAGAAGACATTTGGTGGACTGACACCCACCACCATTGCTGATGAAGGGTCTCAGCCACTGAGGCACTGGCAGAGCATTGCGAGAGAGCTTGGTTATGCTTGCTCCTGGACGCCAGCAGCCCTAGAGGGCAGAGTGGCCCACTGGGAAATTTCCCTGACATGGAGTAGGGCTATTTTTCATTCATTTGGTGGTGCACAGACTTTTAGCCAATGCTTTTGAGGCAGCTTCAAATATACAAAAAAAAATCAATGAGTAAAATAAAAAACCCATACAGATTGCAGCATTATGAATAATAAAATTTCTCATAGTATAAACAAGTCATAGCTTAAAGAAATACCACTGCTAAAACAACCCAAACTGGATTAAGATGAGGCATCTAACCACAACTAATCAAAATTCCAGGGAGACAACTGAGTTTTTAGCACCCAGCCAGTTCCCGGCCAATCAAAATAGGGAGGGCATTACAGAGAGGGGAGGCCACTCCTGGAAAGGCCCTGTCTCTGAATGCATTTAACCTCAGAAGCACACAGAGCAGGACTTCTGCAGAAAATCTCTAATTGCTGGCAGGCTCATGGTAAAACAGGAGGTCCCAGGCCAGTGGTCAGCAAACTCATTAGTCAACAGAGCCAAATATCAACAGTACAACAATTGAGATTTCTTTTGAGAGCCAAAACACCTTTTAACAACCATTCATGCACGGGAGGTTTTGCCTTGGATTTGCCTCTCTCTAGATGCATATTTTCCCCATCTGCATTCTCAAAACTCTGCAGGGGGGCCTATTGTTGAGTTTTGAGGATCTGGATGGGGAAAATGTGCATCTGAGTGGCAAATCCAAGGCAAAACCTCCCATTCATAAATGGCCAATAACCACCCCATGCAGAGTTTTGAGAATCTGGATGGGGAAAATGTGCAGGTAGAGAGTACAAATCCCAAAAAGAGAGTACAAATGACTCAAACATGGCTTCGCCCCCAGGCCCCGACGTCCTCCTCCTCGCTGCCGCAGCCTGGGCTCCTTCCTTCCTTCCCTCCCCGGCCGGCATGCCGTCCGCCCATCCTCAACGCCTCAGCCTCGGCCTCCTCCGCCAGCCAAAACCAGTGTGAAAAATCCTGCCCGCTGATTGGCTGCCGCCGCCCGCCTTGTCGCCACCGGCCCTCGAGCGTTGCGTGCAAAACCCGGCTGCGCTGTGAGGGGAGGGAAAGGGGGGAGGAGGAGGAGGGCGCTTTCCAGAGCCGCATTCAAGGGGCCAGAGAGCCGCATGCGGCTCGCGAGCCATGGTTTGCCGACCACTGTCCCAGGCCATGTAGATTTTTTTAACAAGCACTCTGAACTGTGTTTAGAGTAGAGAGATAAATTTTCCAGATTTCCCCCCCCCCAGTTGGAGCAGGGGTAGGGTTGCCAGGTTCCTCTTCAGAACCAGTGGGAGATTTTGGGGGTTGGATCCTGAGGTGGGTGGGTTTTGGGGAGGGGAGGGTCTTCAATGCCATAGAGTCCAATTGTCAAATCGGCCATTTTCTCCAGGTGAACTGATCTCTATTGGCTGGAGATCAGTTGTAATAGAAGGGGATCTCCAGCTAGTACCTGGAAGTTGGCAACCCTAGGCAGGGGGACAGAATTTTTTTTGGGGGGGGGAGATGGAAATATATGCAATACTTACTTTATCAAACCTCAACTTTTTTCCTGATTTAATAACATAAAATGCCTCATGTATACCTTACTTAGCATATAAAAATGTATTATTTGGTATATTTATAAGTTTCTTCATTTTCTGTTAGAAAATTTGCAAACATACTAAATATTTGAAAGAGTTGCAAATTATGCTACCATAGAACATGTAACTTAATCAAAATTGAAGTTAAAAACAAATTATGTTGTATATAAAAGGATGTGTATTAGTTGGACAGAACCACTCTCATGCAGTCGTGTTAGGGAGGAGGAGGAGTACCAGCATATTAAAGGTAAAGGTCCCCTGTGCAAGCACAGGGTCATTCCTGACCCATGGGGTGACGTCACATCCCGACGTTTCCAAGACAGACTTTGTTTGCGGGGTGGTTTGCCAGTGCCTTCCCCAGTCATCTTTCCCTTTACCCCCAGCAAGCTGGGTATTCATTTTACCGACCTCGGAAGGATGGAAGGCTGAGTCGACCTTGAGCCGGCTACCAGAAACCGACTTCCGTCGGGATCGAACTCAGGTCAGTGCAGAGCTTGGGCTGCAGTACTGCAGCTTACCACTCTGTGCCACGGGGGTCTTACCAGCGTATTGGGACACTGTAAAACTTTATAACATTGAAAGCACTGAACTCTTTAATGGTTTATTATCATTAAAACTATAGCCTATTAATTGTTGCCAAAATTATTTACATTTAAAAACTATTTTTGAAAATGTTGCATATGCCTGCATTACATATAGGAATTATCATTATCTAATGCTATAGATTGCCTTACATAGCAATTTTCATACTACACACTATGAGTAAAAGCTTGATTTTCATTTAATTGACTCCAAAAGCAAAAATAAAAACCACAGGATTTTTGAGTGTTCTTCAAAATATTTCACAAAAAAATTGAAACAGTCCTCACTTTTTCATGTTATACATTTTGAATGAAGTGTTCTTTAAGACAAAGTTTTTTCACAAAGAGAAAAAATATTTCCTAAAGAGTATAAGATACACCCCCCCCCCCGGTGCTCCCTTGCTGGAAAAATTGAGAAAATTATCAGATTTTTTTTCATACTATATATTTGCAATGAGTGAAATGCTTTTGAAGACAAGGCTTTTCTCACTCAAAAAGATAGAATATTTTATAGGATTTTTGCCATTGGAAAAACTGAAAAAGTCCTGAGACTTCATCTGCTGTTTTACTTTTAACATGAAAACGCTTGCATTTCAATCATTGTAAAAGAAAAAATGTTTTATAAGCGGTTTCTTTTCCAGTGTTACCCAAAATTTCCCATTTTTTCCCGTTGGAAAAATTGAAAAAAGTCTTCAGGAAAAAATAGGAATTAGTTTTCCAATATTTTTCTGTGCTTGTTTCCAGGTCTTCACATCTCCAGTCCAGATGTGAAGTATTTTAGAAGTAAATAGATGAAGACCCTATAAAAAGGTGTCAGTCAGCCACCTCAGCCTGGCATATTGCCCCAACTAAAGCTTCCAAATGGTCTCTGAGGGCAGCTTTGCAAAAAACATGTTGCAGTAATCTATCCTTGTATGTGGTGTAGGGCTGTCGATTCGGTTCGGCCCGAACCGAAAAACAGCCGACTTTCCCCTGATTCGGCGGTTTTTAGTTCGGGACGAACCGAACTCAAAAATGGCGGGAAAACGGGGGAGCCGAATTCAGCGAGTTCAGGAGTTCACGAATAAATTCGGCAAATTCGGGGCGCAGCAGCATAACCGTCAGTAAGCAGCATTTTCCCCCGGCAAATCGGTGGCCAAGCTGGGTCTTCTTCTGGCCAATCAGTCAGGATTGAGTACTGGAGGAATCAGCTGCTGTGCGGCCCGGCCGGGGAGAGAAAGAGAGAGAAATTCTCGTGGGGGGTGGGTGTGCACATTCGCTCCTTTCTGTGGCTGCAAGGGGCGCATTTTTGGGGGTAGAGACCCCAAACTTTCAGTAGAGCTTCAGACGAGCCTTCTTAAGAGACCCCCCAGGTTTGTAAAGATGGGTTCAGTGGGGGCAGAAATATGGGCTTTCCCCCTTTTCTCTTTCCGTGGCTGCAGGGGGTGCATTTTTGGGGGTGCAACCCCCAAACATTCAGCATAGCTTCAGACGAGCCTTCTTAAGAGACCCCCCAAGTTTTGTAAACATTAGGTCAGGGGGTCCCGAGATATGGGCTCTCCCCTTTTCCCTATTGGGACGAATGGATCACCCGATCCTGTATGCATCTCCAGAGCGGCAAATCCAAGGCAAAACCTCCTGTGCTTAAATAGAATCATATTGGATTACCCATTCTTCCCAGCCCCTCCTGATGGAACAGAAGGCAGCCACAGTAAGACCCCTTTGGGGGCTTTAATCTATATTTTTTCTCCTGTGTGTGTGGGGGGGGGGGAAGCAGAGTCTGTGTGTGTGTGTGGAGAGGGAGCAGTTTCTGTGGGTGGGGGGGAAGCCAAAGGGGGCTTTCGCCCATTCTGCCTGGGGTGTGTGTGCCCCCTCGAGTCTCTATTTTGATGCTTGCTCAAAACTGGTTTTCAAATGGTGACTTAAAGAATGCATTTGCCTGGTCCCGACTCGAGTCCGATGCAAAAGGGGAAATTCCACCCCCTCCTGCTCATTATGCATAGCTAGCTGCCTCTGTCCCTTTCCATGGTTTGCAAACTCCCAGGTGTCAGGTGTTGCTTTGCATGGTTGCAAACGTGTTACTTTGCATGGTTGTGTTGCTTTGCAAACTTCTTCGCACCTGCCCCGCCCTTGCTCCCCGCAGCTCAGCTGTTTGTCAGGGCTGGGAGCTATTAGCGTGGGCGGCAAGCTCTGCTCAGAGATGCACATTAAGGGTGCCGGGACCCCTTTCGGGGCCCATATCTCAGCCCCCCCTGACCCAATCTTTACAAAACCTGGGGGGTCTTGCAAGAAGGGTCCTTTGAAGCTCCGCTGAAAGTTTGGGACCTCTACCCCCAAAAATGCCCCCCTGGAGCCTCGGAAAGGCGCGGTTGTGTTTTTAATGGCTTTATTCAGCCAATTTTTTTCCCCGAACTTTGAATTCGCGCCGAATTGCATGGACCCGAAGCAGGGGAGTTCGGACTTTGGCATATCCTGAATCCAGACGGGCCGAATTCGGCCGAATCCGAACTATTCCTATTTTTTTTTCCAACAGCCCTAATGTGGTGACAACATGGGAAAGTGGGGCCATTGTACTTTCAAGGAAGCAGGGAGCCGAGCAAAGGTGGAGAGAGAGAGAGCAACGTTTGCCACCAGCAGGAATTGTAGGTAGGGCTGTTGAAATTTTTTGGGGGGAAATTCGCATTCGGCAAAATTTGGCCCGTTTTGATTCGAGAAATGCCGAAGTCTGAACTCCCCCGATTCGGATCCGGGGAATTTGGTCGAATTCCCAAATCAATTCGGCCGAATAAAGGCGGGCGGGAAGGGGGGAAGGGGGACGGTGGGGGTTTAGCACTCCCCCCTTCCCGGTCCGATGCTCAGCTATTGGGGGGGGCGGGGACCCGCCCAACAGCTGAGCAGGGGGGAAGTGCTCCGCGCTGCCTGCCCAGTCAGTGCGGAGCACTTCCCCCCGTCTAAATCTCAGCTGTTGGGCGGGACCTGCCCAACAGCTGAGCTGGGGGGGGGAGTGCTCCACGTTGCCTGGGCAGGCAAAGCAGAGCACTTTAAAGACCGCCCCGCCCAGTTTCCTGATCTCCCCAGTCCAAGCCGAACCTTCTGGCATTCACTCCAGCTACTTTTGCCTGTGGGCATGAGGCAGACTTTTCATACCTGGTTTTTTTACATACTCCATGCCCTGGAGTTTTCATTCATTCTTTTTCTGATGAGATTTTCTGAGTCTTTATAGTCTTTACTCTTTAAATTTATGTACTGTGGAAGGGGGCCTTCTCCCAAAAACCAATCCAGCTATTGCTCATTTGCTTTTTTCAAATATTTCCCCTTTAATTTTCTAATTTAAAATAATCTCAAGTGCAATAGCCTAGCAAATTTGTACTGTCTGAGCATCCTGACATTGAATTATGGAGACATTATAGGAAGGGGCCATGATTCATTGGTAGAACATCTGCTTGTATTCAGAAGATCCCAGGTTCAGTCCCTGGAATCTCCAGTTAGAAGATGTGAAAGTAGGTGATGTGAAAGACCTCTGCCTGAGTTCCGGGAGAACCGTTGCCAGTCTGAGTAGACAGTACTATCCTTGATGGACCAAGGCAGCATAAGGCAGATTCATAAGTTCAGTTCTAGAAAGGAATAATATTATTCTGCAATCCCAAACCTTCTATACATCAGATTAAATAATTGCCTGTCTCTTCCACAGGAGTCAGTTGCATAGGCTGACTGTTGGCTCACTAGAAAGAAAATACATCAAAGGATTACTCCATTGCCTTCAAGGCTTTTGAGAGTGTTCAATTTTATTTTATTTTTATAAGATCTGCACGCCATGTTTCAAGAAAGGTTCTCAAAATGGCTTATAATATAATACTGCAAAACAATGCAAATTCTAAAAACAAACTGAACAGGCATAATGATTAAACTACAGTACATATCTTTTAAAAAGTAACCCTGACCCAACATCCTGTAGAATAAAAATATCTTCACTTGTTTCTAAAAGGAATTCAGGGAGGGACACAAATCAGCTTCAAGTGTTCAAAAGTTCCGGTGTGACCACAAAAATGCATGAAACTTTGCATGTGTAAAACATTAGGCTGCCTTATGCTCAGTCAGACCATTTCAGTGCAATCCAATGCACACCTCCCTGGGAATACAGTGTGACTCACCTCTTGGTAAACCTGCCTAGTACTGCACTGTTGGTCTATTGAGGTCTCCTCAGACTGGCAGAAACTCTCCACGGTCTCAGGGATAGGTCTTTCCTATCACCTGCTTCCTGATCCTTTTAACCAGGGGTGGGATGGACTAGAGGATCTTCTGCATGCAAAGGAGATCCGCTATGACTGGGCAGATGTTCTACGACAAACAGGCTTTGTAGGCTGAACTTAGAACTGGGTGTGGGTTAGGGAGAAATAATTAGGAAAGGTACTGCTTGAGATAATCAGGGCCCAGACCATTTAAGACCTCTCAGAGCAAGGCCATTGGTCTGCACTGAACCCAGCAACAAACAGACAGCCAACACAATTGCCTTAAAATACGTGTGAAGTGTTCTTATTACTGTATAACTCAACAGCACAGCAGTGGCTAGCCTTCCAGGCTGTCTGATTTTATTTACTTCACTAATATCCCACCTTTTTCCCCAATGGAGACTCAAAGTGGTTTACATCATATTCCTTTCTTCCCTTTTATCCTCATCACAACCCTTTGAGGTAGGTTAGCCTGAGAGGGTGTGACTGGCCCAAGGTCACTGAGTGAGCTTCCATGGCATGAATGGAGATTCGAACCTAGGTCTTAAAAGCATTAGCAACTGTAACAATCCAGTCTGTATACATTTATGGTGGTAGTCAGGCGTCTATGAAGCAGGTCAACCAACCATAGCTGGTAAAAGACACTATGAACCACAATGGCTTCCTAGCAATTCAAAAAACAGCCTTAGGTTCAGGAGTCATGGCAAATTAAGAACTTTCCTCTCAAGGAAGAGGGCCGCCCCTTCCAAGACAGGCATTCCCCCAGCCAGCCACTCCATTGAGTCTACCATCATCAGCTTTATCTTGTCCAGGTAGGTATTCAGTTTATTAGGCCTTAACCAGGCCATATCCTAGATCAGGGGTGGGGAACCTCCGGCTCCCGGGCCGGATCCGGCCCGAGAGATCATTTTATCCGGCCCCGGTGCTGATTCCAGGAGTTCCAGGGCCATGCCGCTCCAGCTCTCGCTAGCTAGGCTCTCTCCTCGTCAGTTCGGGCTTTGCCAATTGAGTGACTGTGGGGCCCTTTCTCCCATCTCTCCTCTCTTCCTGTAGAGACTCACAACTTCTGCCCAAAAAGTGCGCTTGGCCGGAAGCCCCCCTCCCCTTTGTCTCACCGGCTGTTTCTAGGTGAGTGGGTGGCGTGCCCTGCTCTTCCAGCTCAGTGGGCCCCTACGCGGCCCTCTCTTCGCTCTCCGACTTAAAGCTGCTTGGGCTCCCGGAGCTTATGCCACCATCTCCCCCCTCGCCTGCCTGCCACTGGCCGCTCCCTCCGCCGGCTCGGTGGGACCCTGCACGGCCCTCCCCTCGCTTTCCCCCGGGCTGAGGACAAAAGGTAAAGCTGGCTCTCCAGCCATGCCAGCCTCAAACTTTCCTCCCCACCCCCCTAGCTTGCCTCTGACCCGTGCAGCGGGGCGATCTGGTGAGTGCGTGTGTGCGTGCGCAAGAGAGATCCCCGGGCTGTTGTGCAGCCGGGTGAGTGTGTGTGTGTGTGTGTGCAGGAGAGATCCCCGGGCTGCTGTGCAGCTGGGTGACTGCGTGCGTGTGTTGTGCGAGAGAGAGAGAGAGAGAGATCCCCTGGCTGCTGTGCAGCCCGGTGAGTGTGTGCGTGTGTGTGCGAGAGAAAGAGAGAGATCCCCGGGCCATAGTGCAGCCTGGTGAGTGCATGTGTGTTTGCAAGAGAGATCCCCGGGTCGCTGTGCAGCCCGGTGAGTGTGTGCATGTGTGTGCGAGAGAGAGAGAGATCCCCGGGCCGCTGTGCAGCCCGGTGTGTGCGAGAGAGAGAGAGAGAGAGTGAGAGAGATCCCCGGGCCTCTGTGCAGCCCAGTGTGTGCGTGTGTGTGAAAGAGAGAGAGATCCCCGGGCCATTGTGCAGCCCGGTGAGTGCACGTGTGTTTGCGCGAGAGATCCCCGGGCCGCTGTGCAGCCCGGTGTGTGTGTGTGCGTGAGAGAGAGAGAGATCCCAGTGTGGGGGTGTGTGTGGAAGCCTGCCTCCCTCCCTCTTTCCTTTCTTTCCTTCCTTCACTATCCGACTGAAAGGAAAGTTATCTCGGGATAAGCAGGTTTTTTCCCCTGCCTGTGAAGCCACATAAGCAGTTTGGCTTGGTCCACGTACTGCCGGTCCAGCAGGCTTACTTCGCCCAAAACCGTCAGGTTTTCTAGGCTCCACTCGCCTGCAATTCTCCCAACTGCACGTCAGGCTCCGGAACCCTTTTTCCGGGTCTTTTGTATACCCGCTTCGTCAGTGCTGGGAGTGTGCGTTCTTCGGCAAGACGACTGCTCACCAGGATGATTCTTTTCCCAGCTTGGATTTCACTCACTGAAGCAAGTTCGCCCAGAGTTTATTTTGTTCAATTGAGGCTTTTTATTTAGCTTAAGCATATTGTGTATATATTGTGTAACATTTGGCTTAGACCTATAGTGATTTGTTTCAATATGATCAGATTGTGTGCCATCAGTGCTTACTTTGTTGCTTAATTCCAATTATTTAAGCACGAGGTTTTCTTTTGAATACTAAACCTCCCGGTGGTGGCTGGAGACCTGGCAGCCCTAGCCTCCCCCCCCCCACGCGCGCCAGGTGATCTACACCTGATATGGCCCCCGAACGAAGTTATAAGTGTGCAAATGGCCCTTGGCAGGAAAAAGGTTCCCCACCCCTGTCCTAGATATTAACTGTCCCATCCCCAGCAAAGCACACCCTCCCTTCCAATTCAATTGAAGCAAATGGGCTTAGAAGGGTGTAATTGTTGTTAGGGTTGTGTCATAACTAGAGATGTGAACGCCCCCCCCCCCAAACAAAAAAAATCTGGAAACATTGGGAGGGGAAAAAACAGTTTTCCCCTCCCAAGGCCTTTTTTCAATTTTTCTGATGGAAAAATTGGAAATGTAGGGGACTACTGAAAAAAAAACACTTCCTATTAAATATTTTCTTTCAGAATGAGTGAAATGCTTTTAAAGACAAGGTAGGCATGCTGTAGACATTTACAGCTCTTGAATCCAAGATGCATTTCTGCACCAAGAAGGATACCTCATCTTCATGAGGGAAGCATGCAGGGCTTTCTTTGCCTCTCAACTACTGCGTGCCTTCTGTTGTCCTTTTGACCTAACTTTTCCCTTGGGTGTTTGTTTGTTTGTTTATTCATTCATTATATTCTTATCCCAACCTTCCCAACTAAAGACAGGCTCAGAGCAGCTAACAGTATAAAATTACTGAAATTAAAACCATAAATAACATATATATAAACAATTAAATTATTAATGAACAATAATGGTGTCCTGATCATGGGTCCCAGATGATGTTATGATTTCCGATTCGTACCCAGCGTGGGGAGCCACAAGATGTTAATGGGTGAGAAAAAAGAGAAGAGGGAAGAGAGAGAGGGAGGAAGGAAGGAAGGGAAAATGGGAAAGAAGACAAGGAGGGAAGGGAAGGGAGAGGGGAAGGGAGGCCAGCTAAAAGAACCTGCTGTTCTCAACAGCCTTTTCACCTCTCCCTCAAACCACCATGACCTGTGTGCGCTAATTTGCTGGAGAGGGAAAACAAACAAAAAAAAGATTAGAAGGAGGTGAGCAGAAACTGCACCCAAGCTGGGCAGTGCAATCCTAAGTGGGGGGCGGGGAGGGTTGTTGTGGCTTGCTGGCCCAGCGCTGCAAGCCAAAAATGTAATTTACTGAAAACCTCGTGAAAGTACACCATTCGGTTTCACTTTTACAGGTGCAAGTTTGTGCCAGCAAAAGGGGGAGTTCCTGGAGCGAAAGGGCTCAGGGAGCTCACTAAAGACAAACCCTGCCCCCCCCCCCCCCGCGGCTTCACCAGAGAAACGCTGCTGCAGTGGCCCACAGTGGCCATCGTGCCCCTGGTGCTGCTGCCGGTGTAAGTAGCTTTGTGGTGGTGCAAGTGCCCAATTGGACAGCGCAAGAGGCACTTATGTCGCCGCAGGGGTCACACCACCTCCAAACCCTTTTTGCCCCCCTCCTTCAAGATTGAACTGTCAGAAGAAAACTGAAAGTTTAACTGAGAACTGATCTCTCTCTAACCAGCAGCCACAGAAGGAAGAAAACAGCATCTAGCTGGAACTAGATCTAGCTGTGCTGATATTATTATTGACCCTTTGTGTGATCCCTTTTCTGACCAAATAATACATTTTATGTTTGTTACCTCAAAGTTTGTGTTTTCTATTTGACTCCTATTTTTTCTACTTTTCAGATAGCAAAATTTAAGGCAGATGTGCTGAGGTAGCAAAGGGTGCATCAGCTTGCATTTTTCTCTCAAGTATTGCATATGTTTGCATTTTTGCTTGTAGAAAACTAAGGCATTTAGAACTTTTTAATTCCATAACATCAAATATTGCACTTTTATATGCCAAGTAAGTTATAAATGATACATTTTATGTTTTTAAAGCAGTCGAATTAGTTTAGATGTGATAGGACAGCAAGTATTGCACATATGTCAAGTTTTCTCAGCCTTTTTTTGAAAAACAAATTCTCCAGTTGTAACTGATGCTCATAGTGGCGCCTGACTCTGATGAACAGGTGCAGTAGAGCTCTGTATCACCAGCGTGGTGCATCTCCACTGCACAGCGCTGCCTCTCCAGGCAATCTCCCCCAGTCATCTCATGCCAATTTTATAAGCCATATGAGACAAAACTGAACTTTGAGAAAGCCTGTAGAAGGACACCGAAGAAGAACCACTGTTAGCAAGTAGTTATTAAAATCTTCAGTGGAGAGAGCGAATTGCTGTGGACCCTGGCCACGGGCAAGCGAAGACTCAGCCTGTGTCACTGTTTCTCTCTTACACACTGTCCAGATGCCTGCAAGGGCCTCATTTTTTTCATATCTCTTTGCTCCTTACAGGACCAATGAAATAGAACAAACTTCCACTGTCGATTCTGAGGCACTGACAGCAAGGGAGCAACATGATGTACAAGGCAGGGATTGTTTCACTGGAGTTCAGGTCCACAGCCAAAAATGGTGAGATGGCGGAGAGCAGTTATCTGTGTACAGTGAGGCACACAAGAAAATGAGCACAAAGTTGTCCTTTTCAGATGGCCTGCCCTGCACGTCTGTAGCCTGATGGACCACACAGACTGGTGACTGTGCTGCTCCTACCTAGGCTGACCAGAGGTGTTGGGTACTGGAGGTGGCGACCGGCAGCGGAGAGGGGTGGAATTCCTGAGCTGGATAATACCTCATTTTGCACACTCCAAGGCTGCGAGTGTGGAAACATCTTTTCCCTTTGGGCATGATGGCGGCCTCACAACATCAAAAGTTGGTGCAGCCAAGGAGTGGCTAATTCCACTCAAGGAATTTTTCTGTGCAGATACTGTTGCCGGTGCCATTGTTGCTCAATTCACACTTGAAGCTGAAATTCCATGCAGCGCCTCACCATCTCAGGCCCCTCTTTACTGCTGTGTAGAAGAGGAAAATATTCCAGCATTGACACACACTGCCAATGCGACAGAAATAGTGTGACTGTACTGTTCCGAAAAACCTTTTCCGGTTTAAAAAATTCAGCTTTTTTTTTTTTTTTTTTTTGCCCCATAGGGTTCTTAGTGCAAGAGACAAGAAACGTTTGAAGGAAGTTTGCCATTGCCTGCCTCCGCGTCATGATCCTGGTATTCCTTGGAGGTCTCCCATTCAAATACTAGCCAGGGTCAGGGCTGACAGCGTGTGACTGGCCCAAGGTCACCCAGCAAGCTTCCATAGTGCATATGGGTTTCCCAGGTGCTTAACCATGACACTATGCTGGCTCTCAAATCAGGCTTTCCCCCACAAAAACCGATATTATAATAAGTCAAATAGTCTTTAAGATGCTATGACTGTTTGTAATTGTTGCTGAAGAGTGTACACATGCTTATAAAGGAGCCACACCTTTGTAGGCAAGCATGTTACTAAATGCGGGGACTAACCACATTCCCACAAAATCACATATTCCCACCCCACCGCTCTATGGGATAAAAAACTGAAATGGTGCAGCCTCCAATTTCCCCATAATATGAATGACTCAGTGTAATCCATACACATATGTCAAAAGACTTCAGTCAAGAGAAGTCTTACAGCAGACTTTTCTCCTGTTTGTCAGTGCTTTGTACCATGGCCAGACAACCATCAGGCCCCCTAAGTTCCCCCCGCCCGCCCAGGCCAACACAAGGTTAGCACTGAAAACAATGTGACACAACTTTGAATTCAGCTACTGAGAACATGAATTTCCCCCCAGCTCTGTCTTACACTAAGGCAACTTGGAAAGTCTTCTCAAAGCAGCCCCCGAGTTAGGGTACTAATCAAGGTACTACGCTACTGTTGCTGTTGGATTTTTGAACTTGCTTCTCCCCCCACCCCTCAAAACATTTAGAGGAAAGAAAGCACATAGAAATGGTCACCAGGTATGATATGCATAGAACAGAAATGTCCCCGGCATTCGCGTGGGGTTTGGTTCACAACTACCAGTGGAGCGCACGCTTATCCTGTCTTCACACAAGAGCAATAACACCTTTGACTAGGAACAATGTGCGTGGGGCTGCCCCGGGGAAAGTCCCATGCCAACTTGCAGGGCTTGTGTGGAACTGGCGCAATAACTGATCACATGATCCCCAGTTGGAGACTGGATGTGATGCTTGGCGTCAGGACCTCAAGGAAGTCCTACCAACACCACCCCGGCACGTGGTTCTCAACCTCCTCGGAAGTTCTCTGCACCTGAAGCACGTCGAGCCCAGGATATATAACAAAGATGGATGGATACCAGCAACATTTTTTTCTAACGGCTACTCTTTTTAGAGGGACACACCAACACTACAGATGGGTTTTGGTTGGTGAAATGGAACAAGACTGGAAGGGTTAGCCTATAAACATAACACACCCACACACCACTGCCCTGATCTGAATAAGGTGCTTGCCATGAAAGTGCTGGGAAGATCCATTCAGGGATCTCCTGCTATCTCCTCCAGTTTGACTCCCAGGCATTTCCCTTAGCTGCCCTAAGGAGTGTTTGTAAGAGAGGATTCTCAAGAGAGGATTCTTTGCGGAAAGCCGGCAAGCAGAATAGAACTGATGGACTTCCCTTGCGCAGGCAGGGCCTTGGTCAGAAAATAAACACTGAAGCTACACTCAAGGAGCATCTGGTTGGCTGGGGAGGCCGGCCAGAGCCCCGCCGCACCCCCACGCCCGCCGTCGGTCCTGCTCCTGCCCCTTGGCCTTGGCCTGCAGGGGGTGACTAACTTCCTTTTCTGTCCCCCGGTTCTATTTTGCCCGCAGGCCCCACGGCCCAGGCTCTCCGGCGATGCGGGGCCGTGTCCTCCTCCTCCTCCTCCTCCTCCTCCGTGCCGGCGCCCTTACCTTGCAGTCCCGCAGGCAGGAGCGGACGGAGTAGTCGTCGGCGGGCAGGAACTTGTCGAGCAGGAGGAGGAAGTCCTGGTACTTTTCCTGAGCGTGTTGGTCGAGGCGCGCGTAGGCCTCGAGGCAGGCGGGGCAGGCCTCGCCGCGGAGGTCGGCCAGCAGGGCGTCGAGGCGGCAGTCGAGGCTCTCGGGGCCGGCCATGCCCAGCAGCAGGTCCCGCAGGGTGTAGCGGTCGCAGAAGGGCAGGCGGAAGCGGGCCAGGTGGCGCTGCCACAGGCGGGCGGCGGGCGGCGGGGGCGCGCGCGGCGGGGGCGCGGGCGGCCAGGGGGCGCGCGGGCTGCAGGCGCCGCGCAGGCCGGCGGGGGCGGGGGGCGCGCAGGGGGGGGCCTCGTCGTCGCCGGGGGGGGGCCCCCGCTCGTGGGCGCGCAGCTCGGCGGCGGCGCACAGCCACAGCTGGTCGGCCAGCAGCACGGTGAGGAAGAGCAGCGAGGCCAGCGAGCGGCGCCAGCGCTGCGCCGCCTCGCCCTCGGCGCACGGCTTCTCGGCCTGGCACGGCGCGCCCGGCGGCAGCCCGGCCCCGCCGCGCATCTTGCCCGGGGGCGGCGCCGAGGGGGCCGGGCGCGCGCCCGGGGGGGCGGCGGCGGCGGCGGCGGCGGCGGAGGAGGCTCCTGGCCGCGCCCCCTCCCCGCGAATGTCACCTGCCTCCGCCGCCGCCGCCGCCGCCGCCGCCGCCCCCCCGGCCCGGCGGCGGCCGCGGCTGTGGCGGCTGTTGCGGCGGCGGCAGCGCCATCGCGGTCCCGGCGGCCCGGCCCCCTCCGCCGCCTCGGCCCGCGCGGGGGCCCCCAGCCTCCTGCCGCGGGGCTGCTACGGGCTGCGGCCCGCCCGGCCATGGCGCCGCGCCGCCCCGCCGCCGCCGCCCGCCATGGGCCGCCCGCCACAGACCAGGCCGCGCCGCGCCCGCATCACAGCCCCCGCCCCTGGCCGGCCGGCCGGCCGCTCGCTCGCTCGCTGGGTCCGTCAGCGCCGCCGGGCCCTCCTCATCGTCAGCCCCGCTGCGCCGGCCCGGCTCGGCTCGCTGGCGCCGCCCTCCGCCCCGGCGTGGCCTGGCTCCGCGCCGCCGCTCAGTGGCCTCTCCGCCGCCGCGGCTGGCGCGCCGCCTCCCGTCCGCCGGGGAGCCTCCCGCCGCCGACGCCGCCGCGGCTCCGCCCGGCCATCCCCGCCGCCCTCAGGCCGTCGCCGCCCGCCGCGGCGCGCAGCAGCACAACACCTGGCCAGACCGAGCGGCGGGGGCGGGGCGGGGCGGCGAGGGGGCGAGGGGCGGCGCTCACCCGCCCCCCCCGCCCCCAGCTCATTGGCTGCGCGGCCAGCACGGGGGGGGGGAGCCGCGCCGCCGCGCGCCGGGCGAGGAGGGGCGGGGGCTGCCCAGGGGCCGGCGGGCGGGCGGGCGGGCGGGCGGGGGGGGGGGGGTCCGTGGTGCTGAAGGACAGCTCCGGGCCCCGCGCCGCCCGCAACACGCCGGGTAAGGCGGGGCGGGCGCGGGGCGGGGCGGGGGTGGCGAGCCGACCCGCTCCCTCGCGCTCGCCGCCGGGCGACAGGTCCGCCCGCTCCAGCGGCGGGGCGGGGCAGGGCGGGGCGCTTCCCCCGGCGGGAGTCCCGCGGGCGCGGAAGGCGAGTCCCGCGGAGGCCTCCCGCCCCGCCCGGCGCACCCCCTCCCCTCCCCTCCGGGCCCCGGGACCAGCGCGCCGGGCGGGGGAACGGCAAAGCCCGCCACGTGCGCTCGCCCCCGCGTCCCGCCCCACAGGCCGCGGCTGGGGAGGGCTGCCCGGCTGCAGCGGGCCTGAGGCGGGGGGCGGTCCCCCCCCCGGCTCTGGTGCCGCCAGCCCCCTCCTGCCTGCCTGCCTGCCTGCGGCCGGCTCGCCTTGACCTCCCTGGTCTCAGACCCCCGGGACGGGGGGGGGGCTCTCTTCCCCCGTGCAGCTCGGGGCGGGGAGCCATCAGGACCCATCCACCGGGACTGGCCCCCCCTCTTCTTTCCGGAGGAGGAGGAGGGAGGGCAAGCAAGGGCGCGGGCCGATCAGGGCCTGTGGCCGAGGAAGCCGTGGGGGGGAGGGGCTGCGGGCGCTTGACCGTCTCCCCCTCCCCCCCCACGCTTCCCAATCAGGTCGGTACAACAGAAGGAAGGGGGGCCAGCAGCTTGAGCCGGCCCCCCCCCCGCCCCGCCATGGCTTCCAGAAGAAGCAGAGCCAAACCCCGCATGGCTTCCACAGGAGGCGGAGCCAGGTGGAAGCCCCTCCCCGAAGGGGGGAGGGAACCACGCCAGGCGCTGCCCTGCTCCCCCGAACCTCCCGTGGAAAACCTTTTCGTTGGGATGAAGGCGGCCAATAACAAGCCCTGCTTTACCGTGGCCCCGCCCACTTTCTGAAATGCTTGGTGGGTGGGTGCCAAGAGAAGTACTGGCAGGCGCCATGGCAACCACAGGCACCACGCCGGGAAACCCTGGCCTGGGGGGTTTGTGTGTGTGTGTGTGTGTGTGTGTGTGTTCTGCGTGGGCCCCTTTCGCTCCAGACCTTTCGCCCCTCCCCCTTCAAATGAGAAGGAGGCAGCTGTTCGTTTCAAGGAGGAGAGAAAACCCAGGACAGGACGATTCATGCAGGTTGCTGTCTCGCAATAAAATTGTGTTGCTGCAGCAGCTTCTCTCTCAGGGCCAGGGCCAAAAATAAACCCTTGTGTCTCACAAAGGTGACGGAAGGGCATTTGCTTCAGTAACTCAGTCGTTGAACAGAAAACCGAAGCTTTCTCCTCCTTCCCTGCCCCAGTAAAACCAGACTTTGTCCAGTGTGCAGTTCTGTACACACTTTGCTTGTGTGAATCCTACTGAATTTAGAGGGAGTTGCTTCTGATTAAACATGCATAGTCTCTCATCATCAGTAGTAAATTAACGGTTCTCAATCATTTTGTTACCAGAATTTCTGAAAAACGTTACCTCCTGCAAGCAAAGACCCTGCAGCTCCTGGAAGTCACTTTTCTGCAACCAGCTGCCGTGAATCAGGTGGGGCTTGGGGTATATGCGGTTATTTACTCAGCAGTGAGAGAAAGATGTGCTTCCTTGTACACATCCTGTTACTTTGCAACTTGGGAAATGGGTCCTTGAGCTAAGATTTACGTGAGTTCTGGATCAACTGGAGACTTGCTCTGCTGATGTCCTTCTTTGTTTCAGAAACCTTGCTCTTCCTATAAGTGTGTTCAGTAGTGGGTTTAAGGCAAGAGGGCTTGTGGCAGGAGTTTTCCTGTCACTGGATATTCTTACTCTTATTGCAAACACAGTAGCAAAAGAAGAGGTTGTAGTAGGTTGGCAGCTGCATGATCTGCCTAAGTTCACAGAATCAGCATTGCTGACAGATGGCCATCTAGCCTCTTCTTAAAAACCTCCAAAGGAGAGCCCACCACCTCCTGAGGAAGCCTGTTCCACTGAGGAACTGTTCTAACTGTCAGAAAGTTCTTCCTAATGTCTAGACGGAAACTCTTTTGATTTAATTTCAACCCGTTGGTTCTGGTCCGACCTTCTGGGGAAACAGAAAACAACTCGGCACCATCCTCAATATGACAGCCCCTCAAGTACTTGAACATGGTTATCATATCCCCTCTCAGTCTTCTCCTCTTCAGGCTAAACATACCCAGCTCTTTCAACCTTTCCTCATAGGACTTGGTCTCCAGACCCCTCACCCTTTTCATTGCCCTCCTCTGGACACGTTCCAGCTTGTCTACCTCCTTCTTAAATTGCGTTGCCCAAAACTGAACACAATACTCTAGTTGAGGTCTAACCAGAGAAGAGTAAAGTGATACCATTGCTTCACGTGATCTAGACACTCTACTTCTGTTGATACAGCCCAAGATCACATTTGCCTTTTTAGTTACCACATCACACTGCTAACTCACGTTCAGTGTTTGGTCTACTGAGACCCCGAGATCCTTTTTGTACACACTACTGCCGAGACAAGTCTCCACCATTCTATAATTATTCATTTGATTTTTCCTACCTAAATGCAGAACTTTACATTTATCTTTGTTGAACTGCATTTTATTGGTTTTAGCCCAATTCTCCTGTCTGTCAAGAGCATTCTGTATCCTGGCTCTGTCTTCTACTGTATTTGCTACCCCTCCCAATTTAGTATCATTTGCAAATTTAACAAGTGCCCCCTCTACTCCTTCATCCAGATCATTTATAAAGATGTTGAATAACACAGGGCCCAGGACAGATTTGAACCGATCATTGAATCTGGGCCAGATACTGTGTTATCAAGTCTAATTTTTGGTATATTTTCTGAAGGGTTTAGGCTATCAGTAGCATCTGTTTGGCCAGGAGTTACAACAAATCCAGAGAGGCGAGGGTGGTCAATTACAACCCTGCGTGTATTTTTCTAAGAAGTTCTCTCAAGCTGAACTTAACTGGGCTATCTGGGAAAAGGAGGCAGCAGCTGTAAAACGGGCCCTCTCGGTTTGGAGACATTTTCTGGAAGGGGTTGACGTTCCTTTTGAGGTTTGGACCGATCACAAGAACCTAGAGGCACTAAAAGGGTCTCGAAAACTGTCCGCCAAACAGGTTCGTTGGGCTCAGTTCTTTGCCAAGTTCCGATTTGTGTTAAAACATGTTCCAGGGAAAGAAAATTGATTAGCTGACGCACTGTCCCCACTTCCCCAGTACCGCAGTTAAATCGACCGCCCGGTGGATTCTTTATTCACCCCAGAGCAACGGGGGGAGGTGTCGGGATTGGCCATGATCACTCGGGCCAGAGCCGGGCAGGAAATTCAGACCCGGCAAGTGGACTCCCAGAAGCTTTCCGCGCTAAGATGGCTGAGGCTGTGCTCCAGGAGGAAGAGGTCCAAAAGCTTCCTCAAACTCTTACTCGCCGGGGGGAGTTGTGGTATCGTGAGGTGAAACTATATGTTCCGGAAACTATTCGGAGGGAGGTGTTAGAAATGGCTCATGGGGCAAAAACCGCAGAACATTTTGGGTTTGTCAAGTCTTTACATTTGTTGAGGCGTCAATTTTGGTGGCCAGGCATGAGAGCTGATGTGGACCTTTTCATGCTCAGTTGCCCCACCTGCGCAACCTCTGAAGGACTTATGGGGAAACCCCCAGGACTCCTCAAGCCTTTGGAAGTTCTGTCCGTTCCCTGGGAAGTCATTGCCATGGACTTTATTACGGACCTTCCCCCCAGCCGAGGGAAGACTGTATTGTGGGTGGTGACGGACTTGTTTTCTAAGCAAGTTCATTTCGTTCCTTGTTCGGGCTTGCCAACCGCCCAAAAGCTGGCACATATGTTTGATACACACATGAGGAAATATCACTCGTTCCCACGCAAGATAATATCCAACAGGGGCCCACAGTTTATGGCTAAGTTCTGGAAGGCGTTTTTAAAGCTCATGGGGGTGGAACAAGGCTTGTCTTCGGCACACCATCCCCAGACGGATGGACAGACGGAACGTGTTAATTCTGTGGTAGAATGCTATTTACGCTGTTATGTGAATTATCACCAGGATGATTGGGTGGATCTCCTGCCATTTGCAGAGTATGCTTATAATAATGCTCCTCATTCGTCCATGGGGTACAGTCCCTTCCAGGTGGTGTACGGCCGGGATTTCGGACCCTTTGGGAACGTAGAACTGCTCCAGGAGGAGGGGGTAAAAGGTGAAGTGGGGGCTTGGGTGCAGGTGGTTCAAAACACATGGCCTTGGCTCCAGAAAAACCTGGAGCGAGCTAAACGCAAGTACAAAGAGCATACAGACAAACATCGTTCCCCGGGGTGGGACGTTAAGGTGGGGGATCAAGTCTACCTATCCACCAAAAACCTCCGGACCCTACGACCTTGTAAAAAGCTCAGTGATAAATATGTCAGTCCTTATCCCATTACAAGAGTGATCAACGAGGTGGCGGTAGAGCTGGCGCTTCCCAAAGCCCTCAGGGGAATCCACCCAGTGTTTCATATCAGTCTTCTCAAGCCTTATGTAGCAGCTCCCCAATTCCACCCAGAACCTAAGCCCGAGGTACCAGCGGTGGTGGGAGGGGAGGTGCATCTGGAAGTTTCAAAAGTCCTTGATTCCAAACTGAAGAAAGGAAAACTGTTCTATTTGGTACAATGGAAGTATTTGGGACCAGCACATGATGAGTGGGTAGCAGCCCCACATGTAGCAGCCCCCTGTCTGGTACGACATTTCATGATGCCTACCCCCAAAAGCCTCGACCTGTCTCTGACCTGGGAGGGGGGGCTTAAGGGGGGCAGAATATCAGAGTCATGCTTATTTCTGTTTCAGAGTCATACTGATTTCTGTTCAAGTGTGTCTGTTCGTTCTGCTGATCAGCCTGCCAGGAGTCCAGGCAGGCTCTTGACATGAGTTAGGCCAATTCCTGTGCAAGTGTTATTCTTTCGTTTGGTTTCTCTGAACGGGTCAAGCTGCCCCACTCCTTCCCCTTCCCTTTGCTCTGGCCTTGAGCTTCATGTAGGCACTTACAGTATTATGGCTTACTCCCTCCCTCCTTCCTGCTAGGCTCCGTTATCACCTAATTCCCAGGCAGCCTGCTTCTGCACCTGGGATGACTCTGTGCTTAAAGTTATGCTTTGTAGTTTGGTTCGCCATTAGCAGCTTTGAACTCGTGGATTGCTCATGCTATGTTCCTACGTGCTCCTCAATAAACGTTTACCTGCTTCTGATTTACCTGTCTGAGCAAGTGACTTATTGGGATTGCCGAGGGTAGCTGAAGAACCTCACACTTACTCTGTCAGCCATTTCCATGGCACAAATTTAAACACCAGGAATTAGTAATGGCCTCAGTGAGGCCTTTCCCTTCCTTTCCTAACCAGTCAGTCTCTTTAGATATGAAAGTCGCTTTTTTGAGACATGGGGAATATCCCCTGATGTTAACAAAAAGGACCCTGATGCTCCGGGAGTTGGCAAGGAGGGGAAAAGCTGGGATCTGTTCTGGATTAAAAAGAAAAGCAGATTTTAAATCTGAAAATTGTAATGTGGCTGTTGTTTAGACAAGGGACAGTGAGGGGATTCTGCAGCACTGGATTGGGAATTTGGCTGCTCCTCTTGATGCCCGAAAGGGACCGCAAAGGAGGGACCAGAAGTCTACCTGCCTGGCCACACAGTTCTGTCTGCAGAAGCAACTCCTACCCTGGCTTTCTGTCAACAGTGGTCCACAGAGTAACAAAAGTCTTCATGGAGATTCAGATGAAGGCAAAATGGGATGAAAGTGGGTAAAAGGGGCATCTTAAAAGGTGTTTCTCTACCTTGTGTTGAGCTGGGAGGCATGGAGGCCTCACTGGAGGCAGAACACTTAGTGGCTTTTTACATAGCAGAACTCTAGATCAACCCAAATGGTCTGTCATGCTTTCATAGAATCATAGAGTTGGAAGGGACCACCAGGGTCATCTAGTCCAACCCCCTGCACAATGCAGGAAATTCACAACTACCTCCCCCACACACACCCAGTGACCCCAACTCTATGCCCAGAAGATAGCCAAGGTGCCCTCCCTTTCTTTTTTAAAAATATATTTTATTAAAAGTAAACAAAATATACATACAACACATACATTCCCAAAATTACAGCTTCTCAAGGAAGCCGATATTTAAAGCACTTAGTCATTATTTAACAAGATGTTGTAAAATAACCTAATTGCTATCAGTATTCTATATTATATTTATCTTAAATTTACAGTTCTAAATAGTAGGACAGCTGTTATATAACCATTTTGTTTAATCTATATGCTAATCATTTTTTACGTTATTGATACTGTTTAGTAAAATTCATTTTTATATCAACCTTAAACAATGCTGTTACTTCTGCATTTCTCATTTTTTTGTTCCTGCTTAGCTTAACTACTTACAACTGCTTAACTTTCTAACCAAAACTATTATAGTCTATAATCTATAATCTGCTATGTTCAGTTAAGGATTTAATTTAGCATAGTCAAAATACAACTTCCATCTTTCCCGAAATTCTCCCATCGGTCTTCTATTTAATAAATGAGGGAGTTTTGCCATCACTGCATATTCAGCCATCTTATCTCTCCAGCTTTCTATTTCAGGGGTTTCTTTTTGTTTCCACTTTGTTGCCAGCACTACTCTGGCCGCCGTATTCATATAGTTTAACAGTTCTCTGAGATTTTTGTCCACTTCTTCGGGTGTTATACCCAATACCATTGTCTCTGGGTCTAGAGCCGTGTTGTCGAACGCACGGAACGCGTGCCAAGTCCAGCACGCGGAGCTCTGTCTGTGGGCACGCGCCCGCCGCCCAGTTGGGCGGCGGGGGCTTTGAACCGCGCCGCACTGCTTGCAGGCAGTGCGGCATGGTTCAAAGTCCGCCCCTTCCCTGGACTGCCCAGCTGGGCGGCAGGGGCTTTGAGCCGCGCAGCGCTGCCTGTCCCCCCACCCCCCTCCCGAGCGATCCTGGCCCCGGAGAGGGCCAGGCTCGCTTTCCCCGCCGCCTCCCCTCTCCCGTGCGATCCTGGCCCCGGAGAGGGGCCCAGGATTTCTATAGAAACCAATGGGTAGACCTGGCCTCCATGACGGGGGAAGCTTCCCAGTGGGGACTCCCCCCACCCCCACGGAGGCCACCCATCTTCAAAGCCCCCCCCCTTCCCTGGACTGCCAACAGTTTCTTCCAACAGTTTCTCTCTATGTTCTAACTTCTGTCTTTTGAGTTTGTTGTTGATAGTAATAAATCTTCCTCTCATAAAGGCTTTGCTCACATCCCAGATAGTCGCATATGGTAATCCCAATGTTACATTAATTTCAAAGAATTCCTTCAGTTCTTTTTTAAATTGGAGCACTACTTCTTCTTTCAAAAGGATATTTTCATTCAGCCTCCATCTTCTGATCCTTTGCTTTAAGAAAGTCCAAGACAATTCTAATGGATTATGGTCTGAGAGTGTTTCCGGCAATATTTCAACATTCTGTAAGTTATTTTACAATGTGTTGGACATCCAACACATATCAGTTCTTGAATTGGAATAATGTCTGTCAGAATAGAAGGCGTAACTCGTTTTCTTTGGATTTTTGGTTCTCTAAGCATCTTGTAATTGCAGAGTATTCATGTATTCTAAAACATTTTTAGGAAGCCTACCTCCTTTCTGATTTTTAGATCTATCTATTTTAGGATCTAGAACTCCATTCATCTCTCCAATCACAATTAGGTCTCCTTGTTTGTCCATTATAAGTTGAAAAAAATTCTCAAAGAAATGATATCTCTCATTACTTGGCGCATATACATTGACTAGAGTCAAACATTTTCCATCTGTGTATCTTAGCTTGATAAGAAGATATCTCCCTTCTGGATCAATCATTTATTTTACGGTCATCTTTAATTTCTGAAATAACATTGAGACTCTACATAAATTGCAATACCTTTCTTTTTTTGCTTTGCTGAGGCCATCATTAAATGTCCCAATTTTTTGTTTTTCAAAAGATGTTCATACAATTGTTTAATATGTATTTCTTGAAGACAAATTTCGTTAAATGGTGAAAAACTTTATTCCTTTTGGATGGTACATTAAGTCCATTTATATTGACAGAAACAATCTTTAGCTTCTCCATTCTTTGCTAACTTTTTGTTTTGCTTGGTTTTTAGTAAGCAGCTGTTCCCCCTAATTTTGTACTTTCTTCTTGGTCAGCTCCTACCTTCTCCCGTGTTTCCTTTCCTTTTTGTTGTTGTCTGGTATGGTCCTTGTCTCCCCCTTTGCTTCTTCTTGTCTCGATCTTTCTTTATTTTCCTCTGCCTGCAATTCTTTTGCCAGTATATCTGCTTGGAACTGGTATATTATTGTTCTTCTTCCAGATGGCAGGAAGACTCCAAGTCTGTAGGAACAATCCACCGATATCTGATTTCTCTTCTGAGTAAGATTTGCCTCAATTGTTGAAAGTCCTTCTGTTTTCTCACCACCAAAGCTGGTAAATCCTGGAAAATTTGAATCTGTTTTCCTTTGTATTCCAATGGTTTTTCTCTCTGAAGTTGTAAGATTGTATCTCTGGTTATTTTCTGAGAAAATTTCACTAGAATGTCTCTAGGCACTTTGTTTCTCCTAGCGTAGCTAGAATTTATTCTGTTTATGTTATATATTAAATGAGGTTCTTCTTCGCCTTGGAGATAATCTTGAATTAGTTCTGCAACCTTATCTAAGATGTTTTCTTTCCCGAAGTCCTCATCAATCCCACGGAATCTCAGACTCGTTTCTCTATTTTGTATCTCCAAAATTTCCAATCCGGGATCCACACTTTCTTTCCAGGTCTCGTGTTGTTGCACTTAAGCCGCTACTTGTTGATGTGCTTCTTTAAGTTATTTAATATCCTTTGTGTTTTCTGCAATCTGTACCTTAATATCTGAGAACGAAGCTCTTGAGTCTAACTTGAAAGATTGTAGATCAGCTCTGACTCTGTCCTCTAGACCCATCATCTGAGCACGCAACACTTGCACTTGTTCTGCTAATACCTTGATTGCCGCATTGGACATTTCTTCCAAATCTTGTGTTTCTTTTTCAAACTCTTGTTCAGTTGAAAGTACTTTAACACCTTTACCCCTTTTTTTGGTGAGTGGTTGTCTGTTCTTTTTTGTCCTTAATTGCATGTGTAAATACAGCTTTTCCATACACAATCACTATAATAAATCAAGATATAACCACGTCTGTTATTCTGTTAACAAGTTAATTTTGCTCTGTCACCTTCTATTTAATTTTATTTGCAAAATGAATGTTATATCAATATCCAAAATAATAAAGCAAAAATTCCAGGGATTTCCAAATCTGATTTAATGATAGCTCAATTGATTTGCTAGTGTCTAATAATTTGATTGTTGTTTAATAGCTTATCTTGAATTAATTAATTAAATTGGATTATTGCAATTAGTTATATTGTTTTTATTCATCTATATTAGTTAATTAATTGGTTAGTTAATGCACTGATTAAGTATATTAAAAACTAAGTTAAAAGTTGAGAACAGTTGGGCGGGAAGTAAACTCTACTAATAAGAGAAGTTAGTCAATTGAAGTTAGTCAATTGCCATACTATATGGCAGATTTATTATATTGTCCCAGCAATGATTTAAGTCTCCAGTAGGTGTCAGTGTTGTATTAAAAATAAGTTGCTGTTGCTGGTCTTCCGTGTTCCTTCTTCGAGTGGGGGGCGGGTAATTGCCTGTTGAAAAACCATTTATACCTCTGCTTGGTTCAGCATGAGAGGTGGATGTTTGCTGATTATAAAACTTAGCACCTCAGGCAGGTAATCACAGCAAGTCCTAGCCATTTGCCCGAGTGCACAGCGCCCACCACAAAACAATGGTGCCCGTCTTCACCAGGTGTGAGGTACTGTCATGCCTTTCTTTCAGCTTCGCCCGTACAAGCGGCTACAGTCTGGCACGAAGGCTCTTGACATGAGTCAGGCCTCTGCCGGGATGTTCTCACTCCCAGTGATTCCCTCCCCCCCCCCCCCGTGTCCCTGACTGTTAACAAGCAACTGCTAACGAGCAAGTCCATGCCTATGTTTAATGTCTGCTTCGCCGCCCTGCCTTAGACGCCGTTATCAATTCCTTTCCCAAAACACTGAACTGGGCACTTGCTTTGTAGTCATGGTTATAACTTTGCACTGTTCTCTAAGTAATCACTTGCAGCTTTGCCTCTGCGAGGGCCTAGCAGAACCTGTTGCTTCTAAATAAAGTTTACCTGCTTCTGACCTGACCATCTGAGTGAGTGGCTTTTTTGGAATAGCCCAGGGTGGCTGGAGAGCCTCACACCAGGTTAGTTTCGGTTTTGAAATTAAAACACGATCCCAGACGGCAATGTTTCTCTCCTGCTCCTTTCCTATTGCAACTGCTGCTCTTACGTTTTAGGCCAGCTTAACTGTAAGGCTAAGAACTCCTCTCCGGCTTGAATTTGGATTAAAATCCACCGGGTGTGTTATTGCGCAGTTCATGTCCTCCCCCCTCCCCCAATGCTTCTACTGCCGTGGTTTCTTCACAGTTTTAGTTACTGTCAGAGTATGCAGAGAGAAGCTTCTCTCTTTTAGTCCACCTTGTTGGTTTAATTTGGTTGGTCAGCAAACTGCTTCCCTTGAGAGATGGTATTCATTTAAGTTAGCTGACTCACCCACTCACTCACTTTCATCCAAGATGGTGGAGGCAGGTCTTGACAGAATGATCCGCAGTCCTCCAAGCTGAAACGCTGTGCCGGGCTCAGTTTTAGCCACAGCTGCCGGCGAAACAGGCTCTCCAATGGAGAGGGGAGCATCCCACCTTGCGATAGGGCCTCTTCTGGCCCAGATTCAATGATCGGGGTCCTGGCTCGGGGGGCAAAAGTAGGGATTGCACCGAAATGCATCCCTTCAGCTTGCCAAAATCCACCGGAAGTCACGATGCCCTCCCTCTCATCATCTGCCTATGGTCATAGAATCAGCATTGCTGACAGATGGCCATCTAGCCTCTGCTTAAAAACCTCCCAGGAAGGAGAGCTCACCACCTCCCGAGGAAGCCTGTTCCACTGAGGAACTGCTCTAACTGTCAGAAAGTTCTTCCTAATGTCTAGACGGAAACTCTTTTGATTTAATTTCAACCTGTTGGTTCTGGTCCAACCATCTGGGGCAACAGAAAACAACTTGGCACCCTCCTCTATATGACAGCCCTTCAAGTACTTGAACATGGTTATCATATCCCCTCTCAGTCTTCTCCTTTTCAGGCTAAACATACCCAGCTCCTTCAACCTTTCCTCATAGGACTTGGTCTCCAGACCCCTCACCATCTTTGTTGCCCTCCTCTGGACACGTTCCAGCTTGTCTACATCCTTCTTAAATTGCGGTGCCCAAAAATGAACACAGTACTGTAGTTGAGGTCTAACCAGAGCAAAATAAAGTGATACCATCACGTGGCGTGATCTGGACACTATACTTCTGTTGATACAGCCCAAGATCACATTTGCCTTTTTAGCTACCGCATCACACTGCTGACTCATGTTCAGTGTTTGGTCTACTAAGACCCCAAGATCGTTTTCACACACACTACTGCTGAGACAAGTCTTCCCCATCCTATAATTATACATTTGATTTTTCCTACTTAAATTACTGTTACCCTCGGGTAAGAATACAAACATGTGTCAGGCCTGAGCTGTGAGGCACCTCTTCAGTTTGTCTGGGGGCCCGCCCGTCTAAAAAAGCATTTAGAAAATTCTACAACATTTGCAGACAATCCTACAAGCCATCAGGAAATCTACAAGGAATTTTGTAGCATTGTAGCAGCGGCAAAGGTGAATTTCAGTAACAGATTTTTACAGTGCGGTAAGATGGAGACAACCCTGCGTTTTCTTACTTCTCCAGATAAAGCCAAATTTGAAGAACTTGATATTTCCTGCCTACACTGGTTAGATTTAGAAAATCTGGAAATGGAGCTAATAGAATTTCAAGAAAGCTCTATCTGGAAAAATAAATTCTATGACCTGCATGAAACACTTGAGAAGATAGAAGGGATGACAAAAGGACAGCACAGTTAGTTCTGAAAATGAAATCTTTAAAGTGTGGAATTCTCTGCCAAATAATTTTACTTCAATGAAAGCACTTGGGATTGCTTTCCTTACTTTGTTTGGATCATCTTATGCTTGTGAGCAGCTGTTTTCAGCTTTGATTTATATCAAATCTGACACCAGAAACAGGCTAACAGATGACCATAAAAAGTTGTTTGTATTATTGAAAGCTCTGTTATTGTGTCAGGAGCAAGATAGGGGGATGGTATGCGGTAGTGCGATTGTGCTGCTCCCAGGTGCTGTTGTGCTGTTCTGTTCAAGGCCAATCTGTGCCCCGTGTTTAGTCTTCATAAATTCCCATACTGTGGGAATTGCCAAGTGCTCCTTCCTGCCTCTGGGAGGGGGGTTGTCTAGGTTACCAGTTATCTCCTGTTGCTTTTCCATATATGCTCTGCACCTTGCCTTTGCCCCTTACTAGTGTCCTTTTGAATATGGCTTCTGAAACCTGTCGATTCTAACCAAATAAAACTGCTTTCGTGGACTTGCCATTTGTTGGAATCTGTTTATGGTTTTGCCGCAGGGCTAGAGCTTACATTAGGACACTAGTCTTCCTTACTTATTGCTCTTGGCTGGAGCCCTGGAGGGTTCGCCTGGACACTTGTCTCCTTGGCTTGGGGCGCAGGACGAGCTCCCCGAGGACCCCAACTTACTGCATGCCATCTTGGAGGCTGTGAACTGACGTGGAGGCCACCTGGCTGCTTGTCCTGGTGATTGATCAGTGGCATCGCCTGGCAGCGACGACCCCCTGGAGGACCCAGGATGCTGATCTACATGCCCACAACGACCTTTTGGGACTGGATACTTTGCTGGAGGAGACCCTGTTGGTGCAAGAGGACTTTACTCTGCTAACTCAGTTATTGGCTGAGCTTACGCTCTGCGGGGCACAACAGGAGTCAGCGGCCCCAGTCCAGGGGCTCGGTTTCCCAATGGCAGGGGCTCGGGAGGGAGACGTTCCGCAAACTGTTCCGGATCCCACCTTATGCCGCCAGGAAGCACAGAGCATTGCCGCCCAGACTGTCCTGACCCTCATGGACTTACCGCCAACTACGGCAATGGCAGCTGATGTCGAGAAGGTACTGAACCCTGAGTTTGGTCCTTCCTCTGCGGATCTTGCTCAACAGGTCCAACCGCTGTTGGGCCAACACAAGGAGATCCTAATGCTCTTGGAACAAGCAGCCAAACCAATTGTGACGGCCGCCACAGCGCCAAACTGGAGGCTGACTGCATGCTTGCTGACCAGAGGCGGGTGGAGGAACAACTGTTGGCGGCTGGGGCTGCTGCTCGGGCGACGGCAGGACCAGGAGTGCTGTCGAAAGTTTGCAGGGGATAGGATTGGTCTCTCCCCTCATGGTCTTTAGGCTCCCCGGAACCTGCCCTGCCCTGGGAAGTAGTGCGCAGGCAGCAGCTCACCTTTGCTCCTGATGTCCCAGAATATGAGGAGGACGAGGACTTGTATGCAGAGGAGGGCGACTGGAATACTAACTACCAAGCCAGCCAAACCCGATGGACCGGGGGGGCTGAGGAGGAGATCCATGCCTTAAGGTTTCAAAAGCGAGAGCTTTTGGATTGTATGGCCCATACGCAGGACCAAATGGACATGTTGTTGCATGAATATGGTAGCCTGCAGCGAGCTCAAGTGGCACCTGTGCCGGCACCGGTCCCAGGCCAGCAACCCTCTGGCCAGCAGCCTCCGATGCAGCCAGTACCACAGCAACCTCCGGGACAAGAGCCGCCAGGGCAGCCAGGACAATAACCTCCCAGCCATCAGCCTCCGGCGCAGCCGGCTCCAGGACAGCCTCTGGCACCTCCACCAGTGGCACCGGTGGTGAAGTGGAAGCAACCCCGATTGCGTGTGACATTTGATGGCTCCGCGGATGCATTGCCCTGTTTTCTTCACCAAGTGGACAGTTACATAAGAGAACAAGGGCATACCTTTCCCACGGAAGACAGTCGAGTAAGGTTCGTTTCCTCACTTCTAGCTGGAAAGGCTGCAGAATGGATGGTCCTCCAGTTTGATACCCGTTTTGAGGACCCGTTTCAAGGGGAGAAGGCCAAAGTGGCCCTCCTACAACTCCGTCAAGGATCCTCCTCAGTCTGAGAGTTTGCGGATGAGTTCCAAAGACTCGCTAATAAAATAGTGGAATGAACTGAAGCCACCCGGGTGCACTACTTCAGAGCAGCATTGCATCCTGAGATTCTAAACTGGGCATACATGCAGCGAGCCCCAGCCACCTTGGAAGAGTGGATTTTACTGGCGGAAGAAGTGGAAAGCCACTGCCAGTTTATTTCTCTCGCCCGACGGCAAGCCAGGGAGGGGGGAAGCCAGAAAAACCCTCCCAAACCTGCCGCTCCTCAGGCCCCACAGAGGCCGGCTCTACCTCCACCAGACCAAGTGTTATGGTTTCAAAGGGGAGCCTGCCTCGTTTGCGGTGCCATGGGTCACTTCACTGCCACTTGTCCGTCATGCCTGTGGCTGCCGAGTCCCACTCCCCAGCCAGATGGGACTCCTCGGGGGGGGGGGGACGCACCCGGGGGAGAGGCACTGCAGCCGAGCGGAGCATCCTTCCAAGATGAAAAGCGCCCCCAGCTATACACTCCCGAGAAGTGACAACGGACCTTTCACCAGCGGACCCGTTGGGGTCCAGGATTACAATTACTACTCCTGGGGAGAGTAGCCCCGCATCTTCAGAGGAAGGCAACCACTGGAACTCCCAGCCCTTAACTTGGAGTCTCCCCTCGAGCAGCCAAAAAACGGACTGGGTTTGCGGTAGAGGGAGCGATACCGCAGACCTCCGCAGGTGTTTCTGCGAAACCCGAGGCTCCTGTCATGGTGAGTGAAGTGGAAGAGACTGTGTATGTAGATGTGATATTACGACATTATAGAAAAGGTCCTCAATTACAAGTTAAACCCTTAATAGACTCAGGGTGTGCCCGCTTGTTAATTAACGAAACCACCTTTAAGGCGCTCCAAGTGAAATCAGTCCCTTTACCGGCACCTGTTCACTTTGCTCAAATCGATGGCAGTGATTTCAGGGGGGGGGGCAGTCAACGGTCGCACTCACGGAGTGGCAATGAGAATTGGCCACCATTGGGAACAAATCAACTTCACTATTGTACCCAATGTTCGATATGCTGTGGTATTAGGAGCAAATTGGCTCAAAGGGCATAGTCCCACCATAGACTGGGAAGCTGAGACCTTAACGTTCAATAGCCCGCTATGTGAATTGCACCGATACAAAGTGGCCGTTAAAACCGTAATCCAACCAACTCCTGCCCTGGTCTCAGATACCTCCAGTCCGACCCAATTGCCACTCGACTACCAGGACTTTACAGATGTATTTAATGTGCAGGAGTGTGATGTGTTACCCCACCACCGCCGGACGGACTGTGCTATTGAAGTGGTGGGGGATGGAAAACTGCCAAAAAGTAAAAACTACCCGATGAGTCCTACGGAACGGGCAGTGCTCTGAGAATTCTTAGACAAGAACTTGGCTCACGGTTTCATCCGACCCTCCACCGACCCTATTTGGCACCGGCTTTCTTCGTATGTAAGAAAACAGGAGATTTACGTTTGTGTATTGACTTTTGAAAACTCAGTGCTGTTACCCAAATGAATGCTTATCCCATCCCCCTCATTTCTGATCTCTTGGGACAGTTGAAGGAGGGACACATTTTCACCAAATTAGACTTAGTTGAAGCTTATTACAGAGTCAGAATCCGGGAGGGGGGTGTATCTCTGACTGCCTTTTCTAGTTGCTTTGGAATGTTCGAATTTATGGTGATGCCTTTTGGATTAAAAGGGGCCCTGGGGGTCTTCATGCAACTCATTAATGAGATCCTCCATGATCTACTGTTCAAAGGAGTGGTGGTCTATTTAGATGATATCCTCATTTACTCTAAAACCATGGATGAGCACGTTGCCTTGGTTCGGGAAGTGTTGCAACGTCTGAGAGACAATCAGCTGTATGCTAAAATATCTAAGTGCGAGTTCCATAAGAAGCAATTGACTTTCCTGGGCTATATTATCTCACAACAGGGACTGACTATGAAAAGGTGCAAGCAGTGCTCGATTGGAAACCACCCTCCACTCATAAACAGGTCCAAAGATTCCTCAGGTTCGCGAATTTTTACAGAGCGTTCCTCCCATATTTCGCTCAAATTGCACTACCCATCACGAACCTTCTTAAGACTAAGGGAAAGGGGAGTACAGCCACCTTATCCAACACCCAGGTGGAGTGGACCCCCCAGTGTCAAGCCGCCTTCAATAGTCTTAAGCAGCTTTTTACACCCGAACCTGTTTTGCAGCACCCGGACTGCAATCAACCATTCGTAGTGCATGTAGACGCTTCCGACGTAGCGATGGTGGGTGCGCTCCTGCAGTGGGGGGAGGATGGGCACCTGCATCCATGCGCTTATTTTTCTAAAAAGTTTACTCCATCCGAACTGAATTGGGCCGTTTGGGAAAAGGAAGCCACTGCGGTAAAGCATGCCTTGACAGTATGGAGGCAGTTTTTAGAAGGTTCCAAGGTGCCCTTTGAAGTGTGGTCCAATCACAAAAACCTGGAGGCCCTAACGGGGGCTCACAAGCTGTCCACGAAGCACGTGCGCTGGGCGGACTTCTTTGTCCAGTTTCGATTCGTCCTAAAACGTACCAGGGAAGCAAAACCTTCTGGCTGATGCTTTATCCAGAGTTCCCCAATATCCCACCAAGGTTGATCGGCCCACAGAGTCACTCTTCACCCCTGCCCAATGAGGTCTATTGCCCACTTTGTCCGTGCAAACCCGTTCTCAGACCCGACCCCCACCGCTGCCGCCTTCGATGGGGGGGGAAGCCCCACACCCGGCTAAGCCGACAGCTCTGCCCGCCTTGCTTCCTCCTTCCCCTGAGCAACCGACAGCCACGGTCCCTGAGGTTCAGGGACCCAAGCGCCCCGTTCAGTCGCTCCCTGCACCTGTATCGGCTCCGTCCCCGGTCAAGCTGCCCGCCACCTCCTCTCCGGAGGGGGTGGAAGGACTGTCTGATTCCTTTAAGGAGACTCTTCTTCGCAGTTATCAAGCAGAACTGTCCTCGCAAACCCTCCCAGCTACTTTACTTAAAAGCGGGGAGTTTTGGTACAAAGATTCTAAATTGTATGTTCCGGCAGCGTTGCGAGGGGAGGTTTTGGGTTTGGTTCATGGCGCCAAGACCGCCGGACATTTCGGATTCCTCAAAACATTGCATTTGCTATGGAGACAGTTTTGGTGGGCGGGCATGCGGTCAGATGTGGACTCCTTCATCCGCAGCTGCCCCATATGTGCAGCGGCCAAACGATCACAGGGCAAACCGCCCAGACTTTTACAACCATTAGAGACTCCCTCAAAACCGTGGGAAGTGATTGCAATGGACTTCATGACGGACCTACCCCCTAGTGGGGGAAAGACAGTTCTTTGGGTGATTACTCATTTGTTTTCAAAACAGGTGCATCTTGTACCCTGTGCAGGTATCCCTTCTGCCCTGAAATTGGCCCACCTCTTTGTGTCACATGTCTTCCGTCTCCATTCCTTTCCGCACAAAATAGTCACGGGCAGGGGTCCAAATTTCGTGTCCAAATTTTGGAAGGCTTTTCTCAGATTGGTCGGAGTAGAACAAGGACTGTCTAGTGCCTTCCATCCCCAAACGGATGGTCAGACTGAATGGGTGAATGCAGTGTTGGAATGCTATTTACGCTGTTACGTTAATTACCATCAGGATGATTGGGTAGACCTGTTGCCTTTTGCTGAATATGCTTATAATAATGCGGTTCACCAATTCACAGGGTTCAGCCCTTTCCAGGTTGTCCATGGTAAAGAGTTTGTCCCTGCTGGTCATGTTGATGTTTCTGAGGAAGAAGGGGAGCTGACGTGGATGGATGGGTACGTTCAATTCAAACAACCTGGCCATGGCTGGTTAAAAATCTAGAGTGAGCAAAATGACGTTACAAGGCTCAGGCTGACAAACATTGCTCCAGTATGGAATGCAAAGTGGAGGATCTTGTCTATCTGTCCACCAAAAATCTACGATCTACCCGCCCATGTGATAAACTCAGTGCCAAATATGTGGGTCCGTTCCCCATTTCCCGGATTATTAATCCAGTGGCTGTGGAACTCTCCTTGCCCACGTCCCTACGGAGAATCCATCCTGTGTTCCATGACAGTCTTTTAAAACTGTATGTTCCTTCCCAAAAGTGGCATCCTGAACCACAACCCGAAGTGCCTGAAATGGTGTGTGTGGGGGGGAGGAGCATTTTGAAGTGGCTAAAATACTGGATTCTCGCATTTGCTATGGTACCCTTCAGTACCTGGTCTGCTGGAAGCATTTTAGTCCCGCCCAGGATGAATGGGTGCGCGCCTGTGATGTCTCCGCCCCCCGCTTAGTACAAGAATTTCATTTAGCCTACCCTCACAAACCCACGGTGGGAGGGTGAAGGGGGGGTCTTTAGGGGGGCAGAATGTCAGGAGCAAGCCAGGGGGATGGTATGCGGTAATGCGATTGTGCTGCTCCCAGGTGCTGTTGTGCTGTTCTGTTCAAGGCCAATCTGTGCCCCGTGTTTAGTCTTCATAAATTCCCATACTGTGGGAATTGCCAAGTGCTCCTTCCTGCCTCTGGGAGGGGGGTTGTCTAGGTTACCAGTTATCTCCTGTTGCTTTTCCATATATGCTCTGCACCTTGCCTTTGCCCCTTACTAGTGTCCTTTTGAATATGGCTTCTGAAACCTGTCGATTCTAACCAAATAAAACTGCTTTCGTGGACTTGTCGTCTGCTGGAATCTGTTTATGGTTTTGCCGCAGGGCTAGAGCTTACATATTGTGTTTTTCTTTTAACGCAAAATATGTGAATGTATGAGTTGTTTTTTCTAAACTAAAACCTCAGTACTCAGGTTAAATTGCCGTATTGGCACTTGGCAATAAATAAGTGGGTTTTGGGTTGCAGTTTGGGCACTCAGTCTCTAAAAGGTTCGCCATCACTGCTTTAGGGCATTATACCCCTTTGAAGTCCCTCCCCTCCCCAAACCCCACCCTCCTCAGGCTCCACCCCAAAATCTCCTGGTATTTCCCAACCCGGAGCAGGCAACCCTAGTCTTCCCCCCCCCCATTTCCCACCAAATGAACATTCCTGTTGGAAAAAAACACACACAGCAAGAAGACACTAGAGGTCACCAAATCCCACTAATGCATATTGGGCTAGTCCCAATGCAACTCGCTCTTAGAAAGGAAGTAGGTAACAACTTGACTCAAGTATTACAGTTCTGCAATCAGGAGGGCAGAGGACGGGGGCTCTCTTGGCAGCTTGCAACCCAGCATAGTGGGCAGCCTCACAGATTTACCCCCAGACCATACATTTAAAAACACATTTGGTTTCAACATATCCTTCCCCATTGTAAACATGCACCTGACTTCTAAGTTTTAGGCTTTGTATGGAATGTATAGATATACGGTCTACAAGTGAGTAACTCTTCTCATTTCTTTAGAATTTCCACATTTGCACATAACCAGACAGACACTCCATTCAGTCCTTCATAAATGACAAAAAGTTAGAAAGAAAAAGATCTGTTCAAAAGAGGGACATGTGGCCTAGAATGAAAGGCTGTGTGAAAGGTACACTCTTCTTCTTTTTTCCCCTTCGGGGCTTATTGCCAGTGTGGTAACTCCACAGCACCCAGTGCCAAAACAGGACATTGGCAAGGCCTGGCCTGGGCCCTGCTAGGCCATAACCAGCCACAGCCAGCAACCCACAAAACAAGTGAAAATGAAACTAAAACACAGGCTTTTACCTTAAGGGATCATGCTAATTTAATTATACCACACAATAGCCAGAGATTTCCTGCTATTACAACTGATCTCCAGCTGATAGAGATCAGTTCACCCAGAGAAAATGGCGGTTTTGGCAATTGGACTATATGGCATTGAAGTCCCTCCTCTCCCCAAACCCCACCTTCCTCAGGCTCCACCCCAAAAACCTCCCGCTGGTGGCGAAGAGGGAACTGGCGACCCTAGACATCAACAAATTCACAGCTGCCCACAGTACAACACCCCTCATCTTCTAAGCCTCAACTCACAGTGTCAGTCTATCTGTTGGGTTTTCATGTTCTCCCTGATCCATAGGGGCTGGTTTTGTCTGTGATAGACCTTGGCCCTCCTCACCCTGGTGGTCTTGCTCCTGGGTTACCTCTGATATGTGGGGTTCCTGTGCATCTGTTTCTGGTTCTTGGGCACCCCCCAGTGATGGGATTTTCCCCTTTCTCAGATGTCTCTAGAAGACCTGCACACACACACGCACACACACACACACAGTGTTCTTGCTGACCTTGCTCTGCCACTACCATCCTTTGGACTGCTGGGTACTCTGATGGCTTCCTATGGCTTTGATCCACATGTCTCTTATGTATCTGTCCTGAAGACAGCTCTGCCTGAAAGGATGCTGCCTCACCCATCATCTGGATCCCCCAAAAGCAGATAACCAAACATGGTCTCCTGGCTGAAGGGCATTCAGCACTGTTTGTCAGAACCATCCATGACACACATCCCAGTGTCTACTGCAGGTTGCAAACAATCCAAATGTGAGCATACTGATCATCAACCGAACTGCTTAATTGAGTTCTGCTGGAGACACCCCAGTTGCCACCCAGGGCGCTACGTGGTATTGCAGTAGAACTCTGGCTAGCTGAGCCTCAAGAGGCAGCTGCCCCCGGCACTCCGGACTGTGCGGCCCACTCTGCCAATCTGTTGGAGGAGGGATGATAGGGGGCAGTGGGTATGTGCTGAATATCAAGCTACCAGTGCCACATCAGCTATGCCTGCAGAAGTGGCCAAGCTGACAGCGAATCAGCTGAGCCAAATACCCAGGCCCAAAAAGCAATGAGATGCAGGAGCTAACGCTGCCAACTGCTGCCACTCAAGAGCCAGCATGACAAACCAAAGATGTCGCGGGTCGGAGGAATGGCAGCTCAGATGAACTGGGAAACAGCACGGCCACATTAATCCACCTTGAAGCAGAGACTCCAATGCAGCCCAGACATCAGAGGCACCGGCAGACACCACGGCCCAGGCCTCCATGGATCTAGAGGGGAAAAAACTCAACCGAGATGGTAGGAGTTAGAACCGCTGGTATCTGGCTCCTCACCGGGGCGGTGGGGGTGGGGGATAGAGGACGCATAGTTGCTCCACAACTAACTCAGCAACTCTGATTTTCAGCTAAACGATGGTACCAATAAGCTCTAATAGTTTCTAGTAATTTCTAACAGCTTCTAGTGCACATTAATAAATTCTAGTATATTTGTAGCAACTGGGGGAAAACTCAGCTGTAAAATTGCAATGAAATTCCCTGTAAAAATTGCTGAGTTAAGATCAGCAGTCCCACTGTGGCGCCATCTTGCATCTGTCCTGAGACTGGAGTCATGAACAGACAATCCTAAAATTGGAATCAATCCTGAGATTGGCGTCACAAACAGACAAACCAACTTTCTATGAAGCTGAAAAAGCCCTAGGTTGGCAGAATAATCTGAAATCTAAAAACAGGAAAAGAAAAGGAGATACATTAGGGGTAAAAAATCCGTAAGTAATAGAAGGAGACCCTGTACCTTTAAGAAACAAATGCCATCTGTGGTGGTCATTGTGAGGGTTGCTAGGAAACTACAACAGCAGTGCCAGCCTTTAAGCATTGGTTTCTGTCAGCAAAAGGCAGGGGAAGGGACTATTTTGGCCATTAAGGGAGGACTCATTGGGGCCAGGCCTGGCAGCAGCCATTGGGTCACTTGCATGACTCACCCAGGCCCCGCTCCTGGCAACTGTTCTACAGCAGCCACCTTGTGAAAGCCAGTGTGGTGGAGAGGCCAGACTTTCAGATTAGGATCTGGGAGACCCACTCAGCTGTGGGAAATCACTGGGTAGCCTTGGGTCAGTTACACATTCTCAGCCTAATTTACCTCACAGGATTCTTGTGAGGATAAAATGGAAGACAGGAGAGCTGCTTTGGATCCCTCTTAGGGTTGCCAGGCCCCTCTTCACCATCGGCAGGGGGGTTTGGGGCATAGCCTGAGGAGGGTGGGGTTTGGAGAGGGGAGGGACTTAACCTGGAAGATGGCGACCCTGACTGATGGGTGAGAAGGAGATAAGGAGATATGGTGGTTGCCAGGAGGAGGAAAGAGGAGATAGTGTGTGGAAGGGGATGCAGGGGAAATGTGCCCCTCTCACAAGTGTGTGTGGGTTCCCCACTATACAACTGGGCCTGGCCCTACAGCAGGTACCACAAAGTAGCTTTCCCTGGTCAAGGCTGCCAGGTGGAGGGAAAGAGACAAAGCTAAAGACAGGGGGCAGATTAGGGTTGCCAACCTCCAGCTGGTGGCTGGAGATCTCTATTACAACTGATCTCCAGACGAAAGAGATCAGTTATCCTGGAGAAAATGGCTGTTCTGGCAATTGGACCCAATGGCATTGAAGTCCCTCCTCTCTCCAAACCCCGCCTTCCTCAGGCCCCACCCCCAAAACCTCCAAGTATTTCCCAGTCGGGAGCTGGCCGCCCCAGGGCAGATAAAGGTAGATTGGCTGGTGGGCTGGATCGAGAGAAGGAAGCAGGAAAAGGGGAGAAGCTATGAAGTCTTTCAAGGAAAGAGAAAGAGAACATAGTGGGGGGAAGGGGAAATGAGATGCTCCCTGTTAGTCCTTGCGGGTTCCCACCTTGTGAGACTATAATAAATTGTATTTAATGTGTGATAAAAAGAGCTAATTATGTTGCATGCAAATTGTCCTACTTTTATAATATAAACAAATTAAAACAATTAAAATTATTCACACACACACAAACAGGAAAGATGGCTAGTAAGAATTAATGAGGGAATGTCTTGTCCATGCTGAATCATTAACTCGTTTTTTCTTTAGTTGTGGTTTGTATTCGGGCTTGCTTTATAACACCTCTTGTTTCCTGTCTGCTCACATGATTTTCACCTTTAATTTTTCTTGGCTGGTAGCGATAAGGGAGTTACACTCTCTTTAGTTAAATTTAGTCTTTCTGCTTTTAAAATTATGAGCTTGTATGTATTATTTAAACCCAAGGATTGAACTTTAAATAATATTTAATAATTTGGAATTTGGAATTTTTTTAAAATTCACCCACGTGCTTGGGCACATAGAAACTCAAATTTCTGAAGGGGAACAGGAAGGAATGCCAAGCAAAACAAAAAAGTTTTAATTCACTGGCAGAAGACAATGATAGAGGGAGATAAATGAATCTCTTGGGGTGGGGGGACTTCCAAAAAAGGGCATTAAAAGGCAAAAGATTTATACAATCTGAAGAGAAATCAGAGTATTTCCAGTTGATGCTTACTGTGAAAGAGGCATAAGAAGGATAACTGACCTTATAACCTATGAGAATATGACTGATAATGATTAATAATCAAGGAAAAATAAAGACTTGGCCAAAAAAAATTAAAGAAGGAAGGAATATCCAGTGACTATATTATATTGAGCCCCATGGCGCAGAGTGGTAAAGCTGCAGTACTGCAGTCCAAACTCTGCTCACGACCTGAGTTCGATCCCGACGGAAGTTGGTTTCAGGTAGCCGGCTCGAGGTCGACTCAGCCTTCCATCCTTCCGAGGTCAGTAAAATGAGTACCCAGCTTGCTGGGGGTAAAGGGAAGATGACTGGGGAAGGCACTGGCAAACCACCCCATAAACAAAGTCTGCCTAGAAAATGTCAGGATGTGACGTAACCCCATGGGTCAGGAATGACCCGGTGCTTGCACGGGGGATCTTTACCTTTTTTATTATATTGTCAATTAATGACAAGATTTAAAAAGGATATTGGAGAGTTTGAGAAGGTGCAGAAAAGAGCAACCAAAATGATCAGGGGCCAGAGCAACTGCCCTGTGAATCATAGAATCCTAGAGTTGGAAGGGACCACAGGGTCATCTACTCCAACCCCCTGCACAATGCAGGACATTCACAATTACCTTCCCCCCCTCACACACACACACCCAGTGACCAGAAAATGGACAAGATGCCTTCCCTCTTATCTGCCTAAGGTCACAGAATCAGCATTGCTGACAAATGGCCATCTAACCTCTTCATAAAAACCTCCAGGGAAGGAGCGCTTACCACCTCCCGAGGAAGCCTGTTCCACTGAGGAACTGCTCTAACTGTTAGAAAATTCTTCCTAATGTCAAGGCGGAAACTCTTTTGATTTAATTTCAACCCATTGGTTCTGGTCCGACCTCCTGGGGCAACAGAAAACAACTCGGCACCATCCTCTCTATGACAGTCTTTCAAGTACTTGAAGATGGCTATCATATCCCCTCTCAATCTTCTCCTCTTCAGGCTAAACATACCCAGCTCCTTCAACCTTTCCTCATAAGACTTGGTCTCCAGACCCCTCACCATCCTTGTTGACCTCCTCTGGATACGTTCCAGCTTGTCTACATCTTTCTTAAATTGCAGTGCCCAAAACTGAACACAGTACTCTAGGTGAGGTCTAACCAGAGCAGAGTAAAGCAATACCATCACTTCACGTGATCTGGACACTATACTTCTGTTGATGCAGCCCAAGACCGCATTTGCCTTTTTAGCTACCCCATCACACTGCTGAGTCATGTTCAGCATTTGGTCTACTAAGACCCCAAGATCTTTTTCGCACACACTACTGCACAGACAAGTCTCCCTCATCCTATAATTATGCATTTGATTTTTCCTACCTAAATGCAGAACTTTACATTTGTCGATGCTGAAGTGCATTTTATTAGTTCTAGCCCATTTCTCCACCCTGTCAAGATCATCCTGCATCTTGGCTCTGTCTTTTACCGAATTTGCTACCCCTCCCAATTTAGTATCATCTGCAAATTTAATAAGCATCCCCTCTATTCCTTCATCCAAATCATTTATAAAGATGTTGAACAACACAGGGCCCAGGACAGATCCCTGAGGAACTCCACTAGTCACCTCTCTCCAAGTGGTTGAGGAACCATTAAGAAGCACTCTTTCTGTGCGATCTGTCAACCAGTTACAGATCCACCTAACAGAAATAGGATCTAAACCACATTTTCCCAATTTGTCAACTAGAATACTATGTGGAACCTTATCAAAAGCCTTACTGAAATCTAGATAAACTATGTCTACAGCAATTCCCTGATCCAGCAAGGTAGTAACTTTCTCAAAAAAGGAGATAAGATTAGTCTGGCATGACTTACTCTTGAGAAACCCGTGCTGAGTGATCAGATCCATCCTTTCTAAATGCTCAAGGACTGATAGTTTGATTATTTGTTCAAAAACTTTTCCAGGTATAGAAGTCAAGCTGATGGGTCAGTAGTTACCCGGATCTTCCTTTTTCCCCTTCTTGAAGATGGGGACAACATTTGCCCGTCTCCAGTCTTCTGGCACCTCACCTGTTTGTCAAGACTTTTCAAAAACAATGGAGAGGCTCAGAAATTACATCTGCCAGTTCTTTGAGTACCCTTGGGTGCAATTCATCTGGCCCAGAGGATTTTGTTTCATTTAAAGAAACTAGGTGTTTGTGCACTACCCCAATACCAATTCTAGGCTGCAAATCCCTTCCTGTCAGCACTTGCCCTATCGAGAACCACTAACCACAGCAGGAGACGAAGTTGTCCAAAGAATATTGTCGAAGGCTTTCACGGTCAGAGTTCATTGGTTCTTGTAGGTTATCCGGGCTGTGTAACCATGGTCTTGGAATTTTCTTTCCTGACGTTTCGCCAGCAGCTGTGGCAGGCATCTTCAGAGTAGTAACACTGAAGGACAGTGTCTCTCAGTGTCAAGTGTGTAGGAAGAGTCAGAGAGGGGTTGGGTTTGAGCTGAGTACTGTCCTGCAGACATAATGTGCTAATCATTGTCCTGTAAGTATCAAGATAATGTACTAATGAGAGTGTGGTATGTTAATATGGAAGCATTGTATCCTGAAATGATCTGGTAATGTTTGAAATCCAAAGCTAATCTGCATGGCTATTGTTGACTGTAGCCTTTGTTAGTCTGGAGGTTAGTCTGGAGGCTTCCTGCCCTGAAAAAGAGTCGGTAAGCAAACGAAACCAACTGAAACACAGGCCTGACACTTCCCTCATCACATGTTCTGTTTAAGCCATGTTGAGCACCACTTCCATCACAAGAAAAGACTGAGGAAAAGTAGGAATTGAGGAGTTCTGCCCTCTCTTCATCTCCTGCTACAATTTCACTTTCCAGTCTCCGCAATGGGCTTATGTTGTCCTTATTCTTACTCTGTACATAGAAAAAGAACCCTTTTTTGTTGTGTTTAGCATCTCTCGCTCGCCTAAGTTCATACTGAGCTTTAGCTTTCCTAACGCTCTCCCTACAAGCACTAGTTATTTGTTTATATTCCTCTTTGGTTTTAAGGCCCTCCTTCCACTTCCTAAATGAGTCTTTTTTTATTCCTCAAATCTTTAAAAAGCTGTTTATGGAGCCACCCTGGCCTCTTTAGGCTCCTCCCATTTTTCCTTCTCATAGGAATGGTTTGTGATTGCGCCTTCAGTATTTCATTTTTAAGAAACTCCCACCCCCCTTGAACTCCCTTCTCCTTAAGTATTTCTGACCATGGGATTCTACCCAGCATGAGTTTAAGTTTGTTAAAATTTGCTTTCCTGAAGTCCAACCTATATGTCTGACTATGTACAGTTTTCCCTTTCCCCAAGATTATAAATTCCAAGATTACATGGTCACTACTACCCATGGTGCCTACTACTTTAACCTCATTAATCAGTTCTTCCCTGTTGGTGAGAATCAAGTCTAAGATAGCAGATCCTCTTGTTTCCCTGTCCTCTTTCTGGAACAGGAAGTTGTCAGTAAGGCAAGTCACAAATTTATTGGATCTTGCATTTTTAGCAGAGTTGGACTTCCAGCAGATATCCTGGTAATCTTAATATTCCAGTCATGAGTGATATCCCACCAAGTTTCAGTAATACCAATTAGGTCAAAATGAGGAGCGGTTAAAACGTTTAGCTTGGAAAGAAGGGTGATAAGGGGAGACATGATAGAGGTCTATAAAATTATATACGGTATGGAGGGAGTGGACAGGGAGAAGCTTTTCTGGAAAGCTTCTGGAAGTGACAAAGGCCACCATTTGTCAAGTCTGGTAAGAACTTCTGGTAAGTACACAAGGCTGCATTAAAAAAAAAAAAACTCCCATGATGCTGCACCCACCCACACACACACACACACACACACACACACAACCCTCCTGCCATTTGCCAGGCCCTACCTCGCAACCCTACATACATTAGTTGGTATTTTTTCGTCACTGCATATGCATGTTGATTAAAAAAGAATTAAGTAAAATGTGTCCTGATGGTTACTAGAACAAATGGCTCAGAATTTTAAGGGGGATTAGAGGTCACTGAGACCTTTTCTGAACCGGAACACCAAAGATACCTTCCGAACACATAGGAACAACAATTTCTCTTTGTTGTTCCAAGAGAGGTCCCAAATAGGGTTACCATCCATACTCTTTTAAGAGTACATGTACACTTTTTGAGGTTTATTGAAGCTAAATGTACTCTTTTTGAAATGACAAAATAAAAAATCAGATTATCTAACCTAACATAATTTATTATTTTATATTTACTATTTAGTTAAAAAAATATAATGCTTGTACTCTGTCATTAATGGTCAGTAATGACGAGTTCTGTTGGTGCCAGTGACATCTGTGCCTGGAATGAGAAATCCGAAATCCGACACATAACCTCTGTGTACAAATTTGGTGTATCCTCACAGTTTGCAGTTGATAAGATTGTAACTCATGTCATTTTTCCTCTTCCATTTTATTTCTATTAAAAGGTATAGAATTTAGGTCACAGAGCATGTGCAGTTAGTAAAGTTGTTAATATATTACCAAAACCCCCAGCCCCTCCGTCAGCCTGGCCTGCAGCAGGAGAGGGGAGGCCCAGCACTTGACGGAGGGAGCAGCAGATTTCTTTGCAGAAGGGGCCATCCAGGGAGAAATTGCATGCTAGAAGTTCAAAGTAAGGCAAAATATTAATTCAATTAAAATTTTATCTTTATATTATAGGTTTGTTAAAGCTCTGATTATTGATCTCTTTCATGTATGTTTATTGCAAAAGTACTTGGAATGTACATGGTTACCTACTTTAATTTGTGATTTAATTTTATTTTTGTGGTGATACTAATTTAAGGTTCTGGTCATTCAATTAAAATTTTATATTTATGTCAATAAAAATTATTTTCCAGAGTTTTTTTTATATTTTATTGAATACCTCCTACATTTTACACACATTAAAAATTGTATCTCCTCCATCTGGCCCCAAGATAATCATCTTCTTTTAAAGAGTGTATTGTGTACTCTTTTCTTATGATCCAGGGATAGTAACCCTATTCCCAAACCCAGAGAATGATTGGACCTCTAGCCATTGGAGTCTGGGTTGAATAATTCTGCTTGTTATTAATATAGTGAACGAGATCTTCCATAATTTATTTTAGTTTATTTGTTCTTCTCAAAATATCGGAAGGAAGCATTGTACTCAGTTGAGGGGGAGGGGTACCGTGTATGTTCAGTGTTGCCACCTAGTGGCCTAGTTTGGTCATTGTTGGGGAAGCTGTTCTTGTTCTAAGTCGGAGGCCTGGCTGAGGCAGCCTCACGGTGAACATCAGCAATAAACATAGTTACACCTGCTCTGCTCAGTTGATTTGGACTCTCATATTACATGAAGGACAAACTAAGTTAACAGAAGTTCGGAGTAATAACTGGCTAAAACAACTGAAGCAAAGAAAGGTGAATTTGCAGTAGGGGAGGGGGAAGAGTACTGGGCAATGAAACATATGTTTTGACTTGCATTCTTTTAATTTACTTTATCCTTTAATAAAAAATAAGGCAGGCCAGGAAGAGGAAAAAGGATCTCAAACCAAACATTTTAGGCTATTTAATGTCAGATACAAATCAGATTGGGGCTAAAATCAAACAACTTGGGGGTTCTTGTGAGGAGAGTCACCAGCCTCTATGCAGAAAATTTGGTGCCTCTACCTTAAAAAACAGGGGGCCCTCAGATCCTTAGAAAGATTATAATGGAGAAGAAGAGAGGGGGGATTTAAACTTTAAAGCGTTTGGCACGAATGTGCCAAAGCGGGGTTTTTTCCCCTTTTAAAAGGGGTTTCTTCCCTTTCTACTGCTACAGAAGTAGAAAGATTTTTTAAACCCCGTTTTAAAAGAAGAAAGTAGAAACCCCTTTTAAAAGGAAAAAAACTCACTTTGGCACATTCGTGCTGAGCGCCTTAAAGTTTAAATCCCCCCTCCCTTCTTCTCCATTATAGCCTATGGGGACTTTCCAGGGCTCTGGGGAAACTCTCCTTAAAAGAACCACCAAGTTTGGAAAACACTAGGTCAGGGAGTCCAATTTTATGGGTCCCCAAATGGAAGGAAAATGGGGGCCCATAAAATTGGACCCCCTCACTCAATCTTTACCAAACTTGGTAGTTCTTGTAAGGAGAGTCTCCAGTGGCTATGCTGAAAATGAGGTGCCTCTTTGTTAAAAACAGCCCCCATGGAAAGATTGGATTGCGGAAAGATTGGATCATTGTTTCCAATGGAGCCATCCTCTTTGAGGGCCCATAAAATGCCCCCCCCCCAGTCCAATCTTTACCAAATTTGGGGGTTCTTCTAAGGAGAGTCATCTGAAGCTATGCTGAACATTTTGTGCCTCTACCTTTAAAAACAGGGGGGAAGCAAAGCCATTTTTTTGACACACACCCCCAGGAAAATACCAGCAAGGTATTTGGGGACGGGGTTGGTTTGGTTTTATCAAATGCACATCCCTAGTGGTCTCCCATCCAAATACTAATCAGGTCCGACCCTGCTTAGCTTCTAAGATCTGACGAGTTTGAGCTCACTTGGGCCATCCAGGTCATGTGTATGGTATGTCTGTGTGAAAAAAATCCCGAGCCAGTAACAGCACTTCCAGGATATCAGGATAATGGAAACTGTGCCCTGCCTGAAATCCAGATCCAAAATTACTACAAAAATGTTTGAAGTGCACACTGCTACTAGCAGGGGCTATTAGCAAAGGTAAGTGACAAGACCTGTAGGTGGCCCCGAACCCCCACCTCATCCTGATACCTTGTGACTATAGTTTCCTTTAAAAAGTGACTGTATTTGCAATATCCTTTCTCAGTGAGTGAAACAAGAGAGCTGGTCCATAAAATGAAAAAAGCCTGATTTCCTCTAACACTTTCCATTTAGGATTTGCTGTCTGATCCAAAAGCCAAAGGAAAGACCAAGGACAGAAGCCCTGAAATGCTAGAGGTGAAGCGAAAGGTGCATTTCGGACAGAGGGAACATGGCCCAGATATTCCGCCTCTACACTGCTACAATGCAAGCTAGATTTACCTGGGAAGGGTGTCCCCTGACCCACTGTGTTGGGACTGCAGCCCTTTGCCATGGTCTGAGCAAAAAGAGGACTGCCTTCTTGTTCCTCTAGGTCACTGCAAGCAGCCTGGCCTGAGGGGCTTGGACCACCCCACTCCCTCCCAGCCTCGTGTCTCTCTTTCTCCACCAGTTGTGTGCTAGAGAATGGGGAGGTGCTCAGTGGGGCAACTGCTTTGAAGCTCCCTTGCCAAACGGCAGCTGTTTCCTTGCCTGCTTGCAGCCAACTCTCCTGTGAGGTGGAAACCCCCCTCAAGGACACAAAGTCCCTTTTGTGCTTGCTTTGTTGTTACTGAGGGGTTTGGGGTGATTGTTGTTTCCCAGAGAGCTGAAAACTCCTGCATGCGAATCTCGTCCTGTGGCCCATCCTGTACAATTTATGCTCTCAATGGGGTCCTGCGCAGTCTTTTATCCTTTCTTTTTAATTCAAACCAGAAGTTTTCTTTGGCGTAAAAAGCCTGCTGTGTGCCCCCCCTCCCAATTCCCTCTCTCTCATTCTATTTCTCCTTTTCTACGTGAGATGTGATATGGAAAAGGTTTATATTGAAGAGGGCAGAGACAGGGAGCAGGGGGTTAAAATCCGATTTTTGTGTGTGCTGGTCTGAGAAGGGGGGTCTTGGAAGATGAATTTAAGGCACCTTACCTTTTTCCTGAGGGCCCTGAGCAAATGTTAACACTGAGATGTGGTTATTGCCTGAGAGTATGAGGAATGCTTTAATCTTTTGCATTCCATACAGAGACATTGATGAGACTCATAGGTTTTCTGTTGTCTCCAACTCCATGTGGCTCACAGCTTGCCAGCAACAGGTGTTCTGGAGACCTGATGTCAGATACAAATGCCCAGGCCCACTTGAACAATGGTACTTTGGCCTAAGTCTCATTCCATTGCTTCCTTTAGGTGTGCAGCATAATCCTAAGGCTGCATCAATAGGAGTATTGTGTCTAGATCAAGGGAAGTAATACTACCACTGTATTCTGCATTGGTCAGACCTCACTTGGAATACTGTGTCCAGTTTTGGGCTCCACAGTTTAAGAAGGATGTTGACAAGTTGGAGTGTGTCCAGAGGAGAGCAACCAGATTGGTCAAAGGTCTGGAATCCATGCCCTGTGAGGAGAGACTTAGGGAGTTAGGTTTGTTTAGTTTGGAGAAGAGAAGGTTGAGGGGAGACATGATAGCCATGTTTAAATATTTGAAGGGATGTCATGTTAATGAGGGAACTAGCTTGTTCTCTGTTGCTCCAGAGACAACACGGAGTAATGGATTTAAACTAATAGAAAAGCGATTCCACTTAAACATTAGGAAGAACTTTCTGACGGTGAGGGCTGTTCGATGGTGGAATGCGCTGCCTCGGAGGGTGGTGGAGTCCCTGTCTTTGGAGGTCTTTAAGCAGAGGCTAGAGGGCCATCTGTTGGGAGTGCTTTGATTGTGGGATCCTGCATGGCAGGGGGAGTGTTGGGGTCACTGGGGATGGGGGGGAGGTAGTTGTTAATTTCCTGCATTGTGCAGGGGGTTGGACTAGATGACCCTGGTGGTCCCAACTCTATGATTCTATAGGGTTTTTTGTTTTTTTCCCCAGAAGTCCCGCTGGGTGCAATTGGACTTAGTCACTAGTGATGTAGGTCTGCTTTTAGAAAGCCTTGCCCCTCAGGTGAGAATTCCTACAGCCCGAGGACCAGGGGGTTTACATCGCAGGTGGGAAGAAGCTCCACCAACAGGGGAGACAGAGAGAATCATAGACCTGGAACTAGGGTTGTGCACACTGATAAACTCGAACCGAAAATAAACCCAAAATTAGCCATTTTGGCAATATTTGGCTTTCAGTTTTACTGAATACCAAAACCTGGGAATAAAGACGAAGCTGGATAGCTGATTGCCTAAACAGCTGATTAGGTATTTGGCTTTGGCTTTCCCCAGGCTTTTCCCTATGGGATTTTTTTTAATGAGCTCTGGGGGAAGCATTTTTGGAGATACAGTTCCCAAATTTTCAGGGCCGCTTCAAAGGACTCTCCTTGCATGAGCCCTCAAGTGTGGTGAATATTGGGTCAGGGGGTCTGATTTTATGGGGCCCAGAAGGGTCTCCCCTCCTCCTCCATAGAGAAGCATTGTGAACTTTACCATACTTCTCTGTGGAAGGGGGGACGATCCCTTCCAGACCCCATAAAATTGGATCCCCTGTCCCAAACCTTACCAAACTTTGGGGTTCATACAAGGAGAGTCCCTTGAAACTATGCTGTGAATTTGGTGACTCTATTTCGAAAAATGCCCTCCCCGGGAGAATTGTTAAAAGACTTACTTTTCACAGTCTGTAATGGCCACTTCCTCTCCAAAGAATCCTGGGAAACTCAGTTTCTCATTAATGCTTGCAATGAGCCTGCACAATTGGGCCTGCACAATTCAGATTACAAAATCTGAAGCAGAGAAAACCCCAAAGTTGAAACAGCAAGCAGTGGAGAAATGGAAGCAAGCATACCTCCAATAATCAAACCACCCCTCAATCTAGCAACCCCTCCCCCCTGTCAGGATCAGGCTTCTGTCCCTACCATCCCATAAGCAAACTCATCCAGGCAGGTATTCCTGAAGCAGTAATACTTTATTAGGAGCAAAAAGACAGATTAAAGGACTGAGGCAGGTGAGGCTAGTAATGAGGAAACATAGGCAGGTTACATGTTTAAAAGCAAGTTCTTGTGATCGCTCCACACTTCAAAAGGGACTTTGGAACCTTCTAGAAATTGTCTCCACACCGTGAGGGCATGCTTAACCGCGGCTGCCTCCTTTTCCCAGATTGGCCAATTGAGCTGAGATTGCGTGAACTTCTTAGAGAAGTAAGCGCACAGATGTAGTTGACCGTCCCCCCCTCGCTGTAGCAGTGCACCCCCCATTGCTACTTCTGAAGTATCTACTTGGACCACAAACATTTGTTCACAATCAGGGTGTTTCAAAACCGGTTCGGAGGTAAACAGTCATTTGAGACTGTCAAAAGCAGTTTAGCACTGGGGGGTCCAATTCACTTTAGCCGTAGGCAAGGTGGCTGTGCTTCCCTTTCCTTTAGTCTTAAGGAGGTCTGTGATGGGTGAAGTTGGGGAGGAACCCCCTGTAGACATTTGTGAACCCGAGAAATCTTTGAACCTGTTTACGGGTTGAGGATGGTTCCCAACTGATTACGGCTTGCACCTTCTCTGGGTCCATCGTGAGCCCTTGGTGTGAAATTATATAACCCAGAAAAGTCAACTATTTTTGGTGGAACTCACACTTGGACACCTTAGCATAGAGCTGATTGTTTCTAAGACGTTGCAAGACTTCCCTAACCAGGGCGACATGTTCATCCATGGTTTTTGAGTAAATAAGAATGTTATCTAAGTAAACCACCACTCCTTTGAATAACAAGTCATGTAGTATCTCGTTAATGAGTTGCATGAAGACCCCCGGTGCCCCTTTCAATCCAAAAGGCATCACCAAAAATTCAAACATACCAAAGCAACTGGAAAAGGCTGTTGGCTCATTCCCTTCTCGAATTCTGATTCTATAATAGGCTTCGACCAAGTCTAACTTGGTGAAAATGTGTCCTTCCTTTAGCTGCCCCAAAAGATCTGAGATCAGAGGAATGGGGTAGGCATTGGTTTGGGTGACTGCATTGAGTTTCCAAAAGTCGATGCACAACCGCAAGTCACCTGTTTTCTTTTCTTTTTTTTAATTTTTTATTAGTTTTTTATAATAAATCCAAAAAATAAAAATAAAAAATATACATAATAAAAAAAAGAAATAAAAAAGAAATAATACATACATATATAGAGCGTAAGTTTCTGTTGTTACATTGTTATACATATAAAGATATATATTACGCCCTAATTAAAAAACCCACCCCCCACCACAGTGCCCATCACCCATGGACTTCCGATGGGGTGTAGTGACTAATAGAAAAAAATCACATTATTATACATTAATTAAAATCACATTGTACTATAATTCGTTAACTATATTTTTAAAATCCGTTTTTGCCCATTTATCCCAATATACAGCGGCCTTTGACCATATAATTTTAAATTCCTCCATGTCTTTACCATGTAAAGATGCTGTAATTTTGGCCATCCGCATATACATCCATACTTTTTCTCTCCATTCTCTAATTGAAGGTTTATTTGTTTGCTTCCACTTTTTAGCAATTGTAATCCTTGCTGCTGCAAAACTATATTGGCATATGACTCTATCACCTTTATCCAATTCTTTGTTTGGAATACCCAATAGACAAAAAGCGGGATCTCTCTTAATTTTTACTTTAATCAAATTATTAGTTTCATTCATAACTAATTGCCAAAATCTCCTAATTTTTTTGCAAAACCACCAAATATGCATAAACGTACCTGTATCAGTACCACATTTCCACCAAAGCGCTTTATCATCTTTTTTCATTTTACTTAATAGGACCGGAGTTATATACCATCTATAAAACATTTTATATAATTTTTCTCTTATTTCATTCGAAATAGTAAACCTAAAATCATTTTTCCAGAGCTTTTCCCAAATTTCCAAATCAATATTATAACCTAGATCTCTCATCCATTTCAACATAACCGGTTTAATCCTTTCTTGTTCTAAATTCAATTCTATAAGTACTTTATAAATCCTTCCGATCAATCCTTTATTACCTTTTAATAATAATGTCTCAAAGTTGGATTTGGTATGGTTAAATCCCAACCTATTATCTTTAATAAAGACATCATTTAATTTATAATACATAAACCAGTCTTTTAATTGAAGTTCTTCACGTGTTTTCAATATCCATGTCCCATCTCTATAATCTATCAATTCTCTATAAATGTCACAATCCAAATTTAAATGTGCACCTCTTCGCATAAATGCTTCTATAGGATTTATCCACCCGGGAGTTTTACTTTCTAAAGCATCTTTATATTTATTCCATATTTGTAATAAATTTTTCCTGATAATATGAGAGTTAAATTCCTTATTCACTTTCTGCTTCTCATACTATAAATAAGCATGCCACCCGAATCGCAACTTATATCCTTCTAATTCTAATAACTTTGGGTTCTCCAAGAGAATCCAATCTTTAATCCAGGTGAAGCATGCCGCTTGATAATACATTTTTAAATCCGGTAGTCCCAATCCCCCCGTCTCCTTTAGTTCTATTAAATTATTATATGCAATCCTATGTCTTTCTTTACCCCAAAGAAATCTCATAACATCTTTTTTCCAATCTTCAAATATCTGTACCCCTGTCACTATTGGTAAATTTTGAAACAGAAAAAGCATTTTGGGTAATAACATCATTTTAATTACTGATATTCTTCCCCAAAATGATAAGGGAACTTTTTCCCAACTTATCAAATATTTTTTTATTTGTTGCTGTTGATTCACATAATTGTCCTGGAATAAATTAAGATTATTATTCAATAACCATATACCCAGATATTTGATTTTATGTTCAATATTGAGTCCCGACTTTTTGATTAATATTTGTTGTTGTGAAAGAGTCATATTTTTAACCAAAATTTTTGGTTTTGCCTTATTAATTTTAAAACCTGAAAGCTTTCCATAAACCTCCAAAATTTTATTCCATCTGTCAAACTGTTCAATCGGGTCAATCAAAAAACATACTAAATCATCCGCATAAGCTTTGAGTTTATAATGATTTCTCCCTATTCGTACCCCTACTACATCATTAGATTTTCTAAGGTTATTCAATAAAACCTCTAATACTAAAATGAAAAGTAAAGGGGAAAGAGGACAACCCTGTCTCGTTCCCCTTTGAATTTCAATCTTTGGTGATAATAATCCATTCACAATCAAATTAGCTGTTTGTTGTGTATATATACTTTTTATGGCAGTTTTAAAGCTGTCACCAAAAGCCATATATTCTAATACCTTAATCATAAACTGCCAATTAACATTATCAAAGGCTTTTTCAGCATCCAAAAATATCAAAGCTATTGGTGTTGTATCTTGTTCCGCGTATTCTAAAAGATCTATTATCACCCTTACATTTTGACTGATCAATCTTCCTGGTAAAAATCCAGCCTGATCATCGTGTAATCTAGTAGCTAAAATTGCTACAAATAATTTGTAGTCAGTATTTAACAATGAAACCAGTCTATAATTTTTAACTTCCAATATATCAGAATTCACCTTTGGTATTAAAGCTATATTTGCTTGCTTCCAGGTTTGAGGGATAGTACCTTTTGTCATCCCTAAATTCATAACTTCCAAAAGATAAGGGGTTAATTGCTCTCTGAATATTTTATAATAATATGCTGTAAAAACCATCTGGTCCGGGAGATTTATTCATTTTACTTTTGTTTATAGCCTGCTCCAATTCATCCTTGGTTATTGGAGAATCTAAAAATTCTTTATTTTCTTGTGTTATTTTTCCCCAATCCCATTTGGCAAGATAGGCTTCCATTTCTACCTCTGAAACTAACTTTTTTTTATATAAATCTGTATAAAATTTCACAAATGTATCCACTATCTCCTCTTTAACTCTTGTTATCTTGCCCTCCCTTCTAATTTGAGTTATTGGTATTTTTTTATCTTTCTGTTTGATTTGCCAAGCTAACATTTTACCTGGTTTATTAGCATGTTCAAAAAATCTTTGTTTATTATACATAACTTTTCTTTCAATCTCTTCGGCAATTAGGAATTCATATTGGTGTTGCCAATTTCTAATCTTATTTTGTTGTTCTTGTTTAGCCCCTTTATCTTGCAATCTACATAGACATCGCTCCGCCTGCTTTATTTCATCTAATATACATTTTTTTCTTGTTCTCCCTTTCCCTGTAATATCTTGTATTTTGTTGGATTAAAAGTCCCCTAATTACTGCTTTACCAGCGTCCCAAACTATATCTTCACTGGTACCTTTGTCTATATTTTCTCTAAAATAATTCGTTATTTCAGCCTTCAATTTATCTACTGTTTTTTTATTTTTTAGGAGAAAATCATTAATTCTCCAGGGTTTGTGACCTCTATTTCCCATTTTAATTTTAACTGATACCGCATTGTGGTCTGACAGCACCCTAGGTAAAATCTCAGAGTTTTCTGAATTCTGTACCAGACCCTTTGACATCCATATATCTATTCTGGAATACGTAAGATGTCTCTGTGAAAAAAAAGTGTATCCCTTCATATTGCCATGTGTCAACCTCCAGACATCAAACATATCCCACTGATCTGTAAGAGCATCAAAAATCCCTGGTAATTTTCCTTCATTACTTGCTTTTTTCTTTTTCCCAGATCCATCTAGCTTAGGTACCTTAACACCATTAAAATCCCCCATTAAAATCCCCCATCCATATCATTTTTTCAGCGGCATATTCAGCTAATAATAATGCTAATTTCTCATAGAATACCTTTTGATTTGTATTAGGTGCATATATTCCCACAAGCAATACCTTTTGAAAACCAATTGTTACTTCCAACAACAAAACTCTTCCCTCTGTATCTTGGTAAATAACTTTTGGTTGCAGTAAAACAGGTATATACATAGCTATTCCATCGGTTTTCTTACTCTCATTACAAGCCGTAAATAGAGTACCCAACCTTGCTTGTTCCAACCTAAAAACATCCTTTGGGAGTATATGCGTTTCCTGTAACAAATAATATTAGCATTAGATTTTTGTAAATGGTGAAATATTTTCCTCCTTTTGTTGGGAGAGTTCAATCCATTAACATTCCAAGATAAAACCTGTAACATATCAAATTTCAGTTAAATCCCATATATTTCCACAATAAGTGCATACTTGACTCCTACTACTGCTACCCCCCCTGCCCCCCTTATTCTATTCAATCTTCAGTCTTCAGTATCCTCAATTGGAGAGTCCTCTGATGAAGCTACTGGCAAATCTCCACCCCCAGAAGATTCAGATGCCTTTTCTTCTTCTGTGGATTCTCTAGTTGGAACTTGTTTAGCTAACATGAGAGGTTTAACCAATTCTGCATCATATCTTCTTAGAAACTGGTCTGCCTTATCCACTTCCGTGAACTTGAACCTTTTCGCCTTAAAAATGAAAGACACACCCTGCGGATATTCCCATCTGTATTGGATTCCACTAAGTCTTAAACGCTGGGCGATCTCCATAAAATCCTTCCTTTTCCTCAGCAATCTTGCAGGTATTTCTTTCATCAGTCTCAAAGACTCATCTCCAACTTTGACTGGTGTTTTATAATGAGTGTTAAGTATTAAGTCTCTGTGACTTCTGGAAAACAGTTGGAGCAGGCAGTCCCTCGGTACTTTATTCCTGGTTCCATATGCTGAATTTATTCTGTAAGCTGTCACAATCATCCCTGCAATAACCTCTTCAGATTCTTGTAAAAAATCTGCCAAGAGAACCATCAAATATCCACGCAGGTCCCGATCCTCAATTTTCTCTCTCAATCCATGAATACGTAGGGAAGATTCTTTTATCTTGAGCTCCATCATCGCCATCTGGTCATTTTGAGTCTCTTGTCTGTCAGCTACAGATGTTATTGACATCTCCAAGGTATCCACCTTCTTCTTAGTTTCTTTAGTTTCCTGTGAATTTTTTTTAAGCTTGGTTTCTACCCTATCTTGTCTGACAGCCAAGGATGAGATTGTATCCTGTAAGGCAGCTATTGCAGCTGAATTCTGAGCTATAGTAGCTGTGTTCTGAGATAGCTCCTGTTTCATTTCTGTGACTTCCTGATGAGTCTTAGTTAGCAGTTCAAAGACAGAGGTCAAAGTCACTTCAGGTTTAGCTTTTAAAGGCATCTTGGCAGCAATAGATGTTGTTGCTATTGGAGAAGTTGTCTGTTTAGTTGTTTGAGTTGAGTCACAGAGGACCGTCTGATAGGAGGCTGTACCACCAACTTTGTATCCTTTAAAATGTCCTTGATATGTTTCTCTTTCTCACCCATTGGTGAGCCAAAAAGACTGAAGTTGCAAGTCTGTTATAATCCAGGGGAAAATAGGGGGGGGGGCAGAAAGTTTCTTTTATATCATTTCATTCAGATGAAACAAACCACTTTGGAGAAAGCAATCACTATGACCACTGAAAAAATTCTATGCCATGTCACTTGATTGTCCTCCAATTCCTTTCTCTTGCTTCAGTGCTCTTGGCTTTCAAAAGAAACTTTTTTGGAGTGCGTCACTCAACTGGCAAAAAGCCAAAAATCACAAAAACAGAGCGTAACTGAATTATACATAGTTCAGAATTGTCCTTTTTAAAATCCAAAAAAGAAAACTTTATTTATAATCCAAATAAAAGCAAAATTGGGTCCCACCTTGCTCTCTCCTGCCGTCTTCTTTAAGATGGCGCCGACTCTTCGGTGAAATCCGCCAGAGCGACTGCCGACGATTTCTCGGCGGTTATCGCTCCCATGGCAGATCCGCCACCGGCACCCAGGACTGCATCCCCTCTTACCCCGAGGGGTGCCGCTTGCCAGCTCTTCCCGGGGCTGATTTTGCGCCCCGTGGCAGCGAACGGCAGGAGCGCGGCTCCGCGCTTGTAACGGGGGGGTCACCCGACCCGGAAGTCAAGTCACCTGTTTTCTTACGCACTAAGAAAGGGGGGCTGAATAAGGGGCGGTAGAGGGTTGGATGAAACCTCGAGCCAGATTCTTGTCTAAGAAATCACGAAGCACTGTCCTTTCAGAAGCGCTCATGGGATAAATTTTGCTTTTTGGCAGTTTCCCATCCCCCATCACAATAGCACAGTCCGTTCTGCGGTGGGGGGGGGTAGCACATCGCACTCCTGTACATTAAAGACATCAGCAAAGTCCTGATACTCGGCAGGTAGTTGGGATGAACCAGTAGTGTCTGAAGCCAAGGCAGGAGTTGATGGGAGTACGGTTTTGACAGCTACTTCGTATTGGTGCCGTTCGCAAATCGAACTGGAAAATGTCAAAGTCTCGGCCCCCCAGTCAATGGAGGGGCTGTGTCCCCTAAGCCAATTTATTCCCAACACCACAGCGTAATGAATATTGGGGGCTATAGTAAAATCGATTTGCTCCCAATGGTGGCCTATTCCCATCGCCACTCCCCAAGTGCGACGATCTACTGGCCCACCTTTAAAATCACTGCCATCCATCTGGGCAAACTGAACAGGGCCGGTAGAGACACCGACTTAACTTTGAGTGTCTGAAAAGTGGCCTCATTGATCAAAGAGCGGGCACATCCAGTCTTTAACTTGTAACTGGGGCCCCTTTCTATAATGTTGCAACACTACATCCACATAAACAGTCTCTCCCACCTCACTCACCATTAAGGGAGCCTTGGGTTTTGCAGAAACATCTGTGGAGGTCTGTGGTGTCGCTCCACTCACCGCAGACCCAGTCCGTTTTTTGATTGATCCAGGGGAGACTCCAAGTTCAAAGCAGGGGGGTCCCAGTGGTGGTCTTCCTTTGATGAAGCAAAGCTGTCTCCTCCCAGGGTAATTGTAATTCGGGACCCCGACGGGTCCGCTGGCGAAGGCTCGTTTGCAGACTCCTCGACGTGGAGGGCTGGGGGCGCTTTCCGTCCTGGTTCAGCGCTACGATCAGTGGTGGCGCCTCTTCTCCAAGCGCGTCCCCTTCTGCGAGGTGTATCCTCCAGCAGGGGAGTGGGAGCCGGCTGCTCCAGACGCAACGGGCAGGCTGCAGCAAAGTGACCCATAGCACCACAAACGAGGCAGGCTCCCCTTTGAAACCGCGACACTCGGTCTTGTGCGGGTTGAGCCGGTCTCCGCAAGACAGGAGCTGCGGCCCTAGGAGGATTTTTCTGGCCTCCCCCCTCCTTGGCCTGATGCCAGGCAAGAGAAATGAACTGGCGGCGGCTTTCCACTTCCTCCGCCAGTAGGAGCCACTCCTCCAGGGTGGCTGGATCCCGTTGCATATAAGCCCAATTCAAAATCTCGGGGCGTAAGGCTTCTCGGAAATAATGCACCCAGATAGCCTCTGTCCAATCTACGATTTTACTAGCAAGTCTCTGAAACTCATCAGCAAACTCCCTGATCGAAGAAGATCCTTGACGGAGTTGCAGGAGGGCAGCCTTGGCTTTTTCCCCTTGGAATGGGTCCTCGAACCGTCGTCTTAACGCTCGCATAAATTCGTTGAGAGAGCGGACGGATCGGGCCCGGGTGTCAAACTGCAGGATCATCCACTCTGCAGCCCTCCCAGTCAGAAGAGAAGAGACGAACCTTACCCGGCTGTCTTCCATGGGGAATGCATGCCCTTGTTCTCTCATATAGCTGTCCACTTAATGTAGGAAACAAGGCAGTGCGTCTGCAGAGCCGTCGAAAGTCACCCACAATCGGTGCTGCCATGGTACAATTGGTCCCACCGGTTGCAGTGGAGCCCCCGGCTGGGCAGTCCTGGGGGCAGTGCTGGCGGCCGTCCAGGAACCAGCTGCTGCCCAGGTATCGGCTGTCCAGGAACCGGCTGCTGACTAGGTATCGGCTGTCCAGGAACTGGCTGTTGTCCCAGAATTGGCTGCTGCCCTGGGGGGGGGGGCAGTACCTGTGCCAGTACGGGCTGGGGTATGGTTTGGGCCTGCTGCAAGCGACTGTACTCGCACACAAGCATGTCCATTTGGTCCTGCATTTGGGCCATACGCTCTAACAGTTCCCGGTTCTGATACTTCAGAACATGTATCTCCTCCTCAGCCCCCCCCCCAGTCCGTCGGGCTTGGCTAACACGGAGATTTGTATTCCAGTTGTCTGAGTCCACTTCATCAGGCTCAACCTCATCCCTGTACGTCAGGTGTGAAGGCAAGCCGCCACCGAAGGGCCACATCCCGGGGCAGATAGGGCTCCGGGGAAAACGAGAACGAGGGCCACTCCAGTCCCCCCCGCCTTTCAGTCACGCTCCGGTGGCTATGGCTGCCCGCTCCAGGGCGGCCTTCTTCTGAGTGGCGGCCGCCTCCGCCAAAAGTTGCTCCGCTGCCCGTTGTTGAGCAGCTTGCGCTTGAGCCGCTTCCAAAGCGGCGGCCAGGGCTGCCGTGGCGGCCGCCACCAGTGGCTCAGCTGCTTTCTCCAGCAACCCTTGAAGTTCCTTATGATTGCCCAGTAACGGTAAAACCTGGCAGGCAAGCTCCATAGGGGAAGAGTCAAACTCTGGGTGCAGTACCTTAACCACATCGTCCTCCGACACTGTGCTTGGCGGTAAATCCATAAGGGACAATACAGTCCTGGCGGCTGCATTTTGCACGTCCCGGCTGCGCTGGCTGGGATCCAGGACATCTTTCCCTCCCACTCCTGCCATTGGGAACGGGGAAACGGGCACCCGGATCGGGGCCGCTGGCACCCGCGGCGCCCCATGGGACGCAACCTCGGTAAACAGCTGGGTTAGAAGCGTTAAGTCCTCTTGCACCAACCGGGTCTCTTCCAGCAAGGTGTCCAGCCACCACAATTCGTTGTGGGCGCGGAGGTCAGTGTCCTGCGTCTCCCAGGGGGGCGCTGCCACCAGTTGATGCCACTGCTCCACGACCAACCCAGTCAGTCGGTTGGACTCAGCTTGAGTCCGCTGCGCCTCCTCAAGGATAGCACACAGTAGATCCGAATCCTCGGGGAGCTGACCCAAAGCTCTAACCTGACCTCCTGGCGAACCCTCCAGGGCTCCAGCCAGGGACAATACCCTCGGGGAGCACGTCCTCTGCTCCAACCCGAGATACCAGCGATCCCTCCAGGGCTCCAGCCAGGGATGAAACTATAGTTTCAGATTAGTGTCCAAATGTCAGCTCTAGTCCCATGATAATCCCATAAACAGACATCCGTAGACAAGTAGTCCAAAAGAGAGTTGATTTATTGGAAAATCCACAGTTTAACAGAAGCTAAGAGTCAAATGGACACTAATGAAAACTATAAGCACTGTAATGGGCATATATGAAAGAGCATAGGGCAAATCAGGGTAGATCTGGATGCCATGGCAACCCCTCTCCCAGGAGCTGTCAGGGAGGTAGGATTCTACCAGCATTCCCACAGAGTCCAGTCTAAACACGTGTTTGCTAGAGCTGGCCTTGGCCAGCACCTGGAGAAACCACAACATTCTTTTCTCACACCATGCCTGACATTCTGCCCCCCCAAAGGCCCCCTCTTCAGTTCTCGGGTGCTGGCTTGTGAGGGTAGGCAGCATGGAATTCGCGGACCAGGCAAGGGGCAGAAACATCGCACGAGCGCACCGATTCATCCTGAGCAGAACTGAAGTGTTTCCAACGAACTAGTGTTTCCCATACTCTGCATATTAGTCATATTAGACACAGCAAAAGTCACAGCTCATGCAACCTATTCCTTGTTTACCAACCCTACTCCCCCCACCCATCCATCTCCTATCTCACAACATCCTGTTCTTCACACTTTTCCAGACCATCACCTTCCTCCCCCACCCAACTCAGTTCAAAGTCTTTGTCAGACTCTGTTCTGCTGTGCTGCACCTTCCGCAGGTCCTCCACCTTGCTGGTGGAGGACCACTTGCCTCGGCTTGCCTCAGAAAAGACCAGACAACTGGAGCAGGGCTTCTTTTGTGTCTTTGGTCCTGGCTTGCCACCACCTACCTACCCCTCCCTCTCTCTCTCAGATGAGGGGTTACCATTCTCCTCCATTGCAGGTGGGCTCTGACTCCCTTTTATTCCTCTCTAGATAGCCCCACCCCTTCTTTCTCTTCTGCCACTCCCAGACTCCTCATCTTCTGGGCTGCACTGCCTCTTGTTGGTGAGGCCTTGCCTTGCCACTCATGGTCTGCCTAGGGCAGAAGCAAGCTGCTCCCTCCATTCTAGCTCCATCCCTCCTGGCCAGCTGTGGGCCATTTCAGGGCTCATCACCGGATTCCCTCTTGAGGTCATTGTATTGTTCTGGCCCCTCCTCTAGCTACTGCTTCCTGGGCACTCCTCCACAGCCCTGGGCTCGGTGTCAGTTGCCTGTGTATGTGTCTGGGTGCTGGTCCCACCAGGCCTGGGACTGTGGGTGCCTCCTGCAACACAGCATGGTGTGGAGGGTCAGCTTTGCCCAGCCCTAGACCAAGGTGGCTACATCTCTCCAAGTCTGGAAAGAGACACCTGTATTGGGCCTTGAGTGTCAGGCCCAGACTCCTCGTCTTGGCCTGACTTTGCTCCTGGCTCTGTCTGGTTACAGGGCTCCTGCATGTGCCTCTGGTTCTCATACATTTTTATATTATCTCTCTCTGCCTAGTAGTGTGATATGTGTACCCATCCTGTTTACCACAGCTGCACACGCTTGTTATGCCTTGTTATGACTTCTTCCCTGAGAAAGCTTATCATGGATTTCACCTGCCAGTGTAACACTCTGTAATGTATTTTTACCCTGTATGCTAGCCCTATTACTTTGTTAGTAGCCTCCTTCTGCTGGAGTAGCAGTCGGCTTCTGTCTTTGTCCATTTTTGTTCCCAAATAAAGTCTAACCTGTTTCAGAGTCTTGCCTAAGCACGTTTTGCTTGAGGGACATGAGGGACAAAACCCTGAGTCTGACATTGAGGAAGCAAGGCGTGGGTAGCCGAAGAAGCTATGGTTGGTGCAGCATTTCCTGGGAGGCCAGCTGCTGAGGGAGCTAAACGAGGAGGTGGGGTGGAGCTCATCAGGCTGTGTGGCAGGCAGCATGGCTGCATCATCGTGCCCCACAAAGGTAAGCCAGTGAGGGAGGGAGTTGGAGGGCTCTCGTGGGGCGTGAGGACTCCAGGGAAGTCCAGAGACATGGCTGCTTCCTGGGCCAGCTCTGGACACACCTCCCTCTTTCTGGAGCATTGTCTTGAGTCCATAGGCTCTTCGAAGAGTCAAGAGAGGTAGGTACATTGTTGTGTAGGTGCCTCTTCCAGTGCTGGATAGAAAAGCTGAAAGACAAGAGGGTAAGTTACCATCGTAAGACTCAGTTCCATTCTTGACATCCAGACTAGAGGTGCATGGTCCGTGACCAGGGTGAAGGGACTGTTAGTGAGGTAGAACTGCAACACCCACACTGCCCATGTAATGGCGAGAGCTTCATTTTCTACAGTTGTGTAGTGAATCTTGGCCAGTTGGAGCCTTTTGCTTATGAACAGGTTGGGTATTCTTGCCCATCGTTGACCTGGGCCAGCACGGCCCCAAGGCTTGTGTTGGATACATCTGAGAAGATGGTGAAGGGTTTTGAGAAGTCTGGGTTTCGCAAAACAGGGTCTCTTGACAGGGAGGCATATAAGTTGTGCCTGCATCAGTATGGGGGTCCACTAGATCCAGGCTGGAGCATCCTTCTTGAGATGATTGGTCAGAGACCCAGTTATTATTTCAAAGTGAGAGATGAACCGACTGTAATATCCTGTGAACCTCAGGAAGCACTTCATTTGCTTTTTGGTGACTGGAAGAGAGCTCTGCTTGAAGTTTGTGACCTGGTCTGACAGAGGCATCAATGTCTGTGACCCACTAGAAACCCTAGGTAATTTAACTTGCAGAAGCCCAGCCAGGTCTTCCTGGGATTGGCCTTGAGGTCCAGCAGCCACAAGGGTAGTCAAGACTTGCTCCAGGTGCTGCATGTGGGAAGGCCAGTCAGGGCTGAATATGACAATGTCATCAATATAAGCCAGGGCAAATCCCTGGCATTGAGACAGCACCTGATCTACCCATTGTGTGAAGGTGGCTGCGGCCCCATGGAGCCCAAAGGGCATTACTTTGAAGTGGAACAGCCCTAAAGAAAAAGAAGAAGAGTTGGTTTTTATATGCCGACTTTTTCTGCCACTTAAGGGAGAATCAAACCGGCTTACAATCACCTTCCCTTCCCCTCCCCACAACAGACACCCTGTGAGTTGGGTGGGGCTGAGAGAGTATGACTTGCCCAAGGTCACCCAGCTGGCTTCGTGTGTAGGAGTGGGGAAACAAATCCAGTTCACCAGATTAGCCTCCACCGCTCATGTGGAGGAGCGAAGAATCAAACCCCGTTCTCCAGATCAGACTCTACCACTCTAAACCACCGTTCTTAACCACTACACCATGCTGGCTCTCTGGCTGGGGGTGGTGAATGTGATCTTGTTGTCTTGGGGTGCACCAGGACCTGCCAGTACCCTTTTGTCCAGAGCCTACAAATAATGGCCGCTGCCCAACTGGTTGATCAATATGTCGATGTGGGGCATTGGGTACTAGGGCTGTGCATATTGGGCTTGCAGGAAAGGTAGCTAGGCCCTTAATTTCCCTGTATTAGAGTTAGCCAGAGTTTGGCTCAGGGGAACAATGAGTGACAGGGATAGAACTCAGTGGGGGCCCAGGGGCAAAGCAAAGGAGAAGACCAGAGGGGTGAAGGGAAGGGGGGCTGCAGCTTTCCCCGACCTGTGCAGAGACCTGTGCAGAGACCAGCTCCACAGTCACCTTCCACCACCCCTGCCTCTGGCAGGAGTGGTGCGATGAGGAAGCCACACAGGGCTCTCTTTGTCGAGGGGGACTCTGGAGCTGCCCCACCCACACAGGTGACTGCAGGTGCTGGCTGGGGGTCTACTGCCAAGCTATCCCTCCTCCAACTGCTGTTATCGAGCCTTCCCAGCAGCAGCAGCAGGAGGAGAGGCATGAACTGTCTTTGGCACTTTTGGTAAAGTTTACAGTGATTTCCTATGGAGAATGGGGGCAACCCCTTTGTGGGCCCACAAAACTGGACCCCCTGTCCCAAACTACCCTGAACATTTGGTAACTCTACCTCAAAAAAATGCCCCCACAGGAGCTTGAATTTTTTTCCCCATAGACTATAATGGACACAACTTTTGGCGGTAAAGTAGAAAAAACTGAAATGCCCAATTTACCAGTATGGCTATTCTGGCCCCTCCCCCTGCTGCCGCTCCCTGGGCACACTCCTCCACAGCCCCGGGCCTGCGGCAGTTGCCTGTGTACTTCTGCCCAGGTACTGGTACCACTGGGGCTGGGGCCATGGGCACCTCCTGCATCATGGTGCAGTGGGGAGGGTCGGCTTTGCCCTCCTCCTGGCCTGAGGGGGCTATGTCTCTCCTGGCTCCAGGAGAGATGCCTGCACTGGGCCGTGAGGGGTCAGGGGTGTGGGCAGCCAAAAAAACCTGCAGCTGGCACAGTGCTTCCTGGGAGATTGGCTGCAGAGTGAGCTAATGGGGAGGCAGCGTGGAGCTTGTTATACTGCATGATGGGCAACACAGCTGCATTGTCGCACCCCACGAAGGTGAGCAGATGGGGGAGTGAGCTGGGGGGCTCTCTCAGAGTGCAAGGCCTCAGGAGAAATCCAGAGGCTTGGCCACTTCCCAGGCCGGTTTTGGACAGTCTTCATAATGTGCCAGACTCCCACCAAATGTACTCCTATCAGCTGCCAAAAGATGCAGCCCATCACATGCCAGAAGACCATATCCCAATGAGTATAAGCCATTATCCAGAAAACCAAACCCTTCACAATGACACCACCCATGCAGCCAATTATTCACCTTCACTATTCTCCTTGCCCAACCATAGGAAGAAGTGATGGAAAAAACCATCTGTGCCCCTGAGTTCTGAAACTCCTTTACCCCAGTCATCATGGTCCTTGCAGATATGTTCTGGGCTGTGTCATAGTGTCATGGCCCACAGATGAAGACTTTATTTATCTGTGGGTTTAATAGTCTCTGGCAACTGCTCCACTACATCACAAATTCTTGCCCCAGGAAGGCAATACACTGCAGTAGAAAGTTTATCAAGGCAGCACACAGCTGACACTGTCCCTCAACACAGTCTTCAACAGCTACCACTCATCTCTTCCTCTTCTTCTTTGGGGAGACTTGTAGTCTCCTGCCACTAAAGTGGTTCCCTGGTCACTTGCCAAATATCCTTCCAAGGATCCAAGCACAATATCCACAGGGAGGCTCTCAAATAGGTTTCACTATTCAAGAGACTCAAGGTACTGCCTAGAATTCTTCTTCCTGCATGTCATATTCTTCCATGGCAAAGTCTCCCATAATGATGCATTTTCCAGTTCAGTTCAGTTTTTATTAGAGCCCTCAGGCTATTCAGAAGCAGGGGGGGGACACTTGTATAAAATTAATTACCTACATAAAATCTCAGCTTAAACTAATAGTTAAAGGGTTTAACTTAGCCACAGATGCAGTAGTTCTTTGGTCAATGCCCACCAATAAGATTTGAGAGTTTTCTGCTCAGATAACAGTTTTTTTTAATCAGCCAACACAGGTTCCAATAAATCCAAGCATGCCTGTACATAAAATCTACAATGGAAAAACATGTGGACTAATGTTTCAATCAAGTTAGCAGAGCAAGGCAGAATCTATGATTAGATGGAATGATATTGCATCTTCCTGTCAAGAGTGCAGATAGCAGGACTTCCGGTAATGAGCTGATCCTAAGCAGACGTCCCCTGGGAGAGCTCCCAAGGGAATCCAAGATACGCTTGAATTGGTGTGGTTTTACCACACTAACCCGGTTCTAAACGGTGGACCGGGATGCAGGAATTCCTCTGCAGCCTGAAGAAAGCGGTGTGACTCCCATACTCTCCGAGGGAGCTTTTTTAAGTCCCCCGGAGGTGTGGATGTTTGTCCCGCTAGGCATCGAGGGGAGAAGGCATTGCCGCGAGTGTTTCTTTGGCATTAGGCTTGGACCTCCATTACCTATAACCAACTTATGAACTATTTAATGACGAAAGACCTCACCCTCTAAAATCTACGTGTGTAACAAGAATACTTCTGATCTTACCGGGAATAGAAAGACGACCTGGCTGGCAGAAATAACTGGGAACTCCGTATGCTCCAACCCCTCGTATAAGATCATTTTTGTAAAGATAAAACATTAGATAAAGCGGCAAGGACTCTATCAATTCGATCTGTGGGTAGACTAAACAACTGCGCTTTTGACAGACAGAATGAGTACCAATCAGACTCTGTGATGTTTGAGGGGAAAGGAAGAATAAAACCCTCCCTCCCCTTGGTCACCTTACCTTTCCGGTCCTCCTGCTACGTTTTTAAAATTTTGGGGCCAGAAGACCTCTAGGAATACCATCGCACTGCAGCAAGCTTGTTGACAATGGGGAGAAGTATTGAGACATGCAGGACCGGATCTGACGTCCCTTGGTGCACCAAATAAAAGGTTTGTCATTGAAAACTACAAAAAGCGGACAACGGACAGTCCGTGGCTGTATTGTTTCCGACTAACTTCCTACTTCATGCTGACCTAGAGCGTCCGTAAAAACTTGTTGGTACTTTAAACTTTAAAAGTCATTTTCTACCCATTTCTTGAAGATTTTTGAAAAAATATTTCAGCGATTATGCTTAGCATGAACTGTTAATCTACCCACATCCTGGAAAACTGGTTTTTTAAGACCTGCCAAAAGCGTTAAAAACAGGGCATCAACTTTAAATGTCTTCAACTCGTCAAAGATCTGGATCATTGCACACAGTATCGCCTGCAATATCTAAATCTAAGGAACCCTTGCAAGAAGCAAATATGGAGAAAAAAATTCAGGATATGTTTGCAAAGCAAAATGAATCTTTTGCAAAACAGCATGAACAGCTGTCAAAACAGATAGAACAAATAACTACAATGATGAATACCTTATCTCAGACAATGACTCAGAAAATGAACGAGGTAACTGAAGATTTGAAAGAAGTGAAAACCCAGATCAATACAATTAAAACAGATGTGAAGACACTAGATGGATCATTAAAGAAAGTGATGGAAGATCAGAAGGATGTTAAGAAGAAGGTGGACAGTCATGATAGACAAATAGATGCAATCTTAGTTTAAGAGGACACAGTGAAAAACCAATTGGCTATGGACTTCCTGTGAAGATGCCGACCCAGCGCCATATCCTCTGAGTTCGCTCAGAGGAACCGAGAGGCGTTTTGAATCGGGGCTCCTTCCAAAAGCCTCGTATCCGATCCTAAACAGGGGATCTGAATGCAGGATATCCCCCTGCTGCCGAAAAAGAGCGGTTTGACTCCCAACCCCCCTCCTGCTGAGGGGGAGAGATGGTCTGAGTTCCGCCGGCTGAGGAGGATTTCATCGCCGTGAAACGCCTCGAGGACTAGAAGCTGTGGTCCCCTTCACATTATACTAAAAGTTCTACAAGCAAATGAGAGAGAAACGCCGTCTTTCAAGCTCCATGTAAGTCACTTGAATTCCTTTTGCTTACTACCAAGGATTTGAACAACTGGAACTGTTTAAAATACAACTAAGACTTTACACCCCACCACCCAGACTTTTAAATGAACATCCAGCTAAAAAGTCTGTTTAAAATAATACAAATTGAATTAGCAGGCAAACAAAAACAACCTGGAAGATTTGAGTGGCATCGATAGCTTCCAATCGACAGCTGCAGGCTGAAGGGGAGGAGGAATATTTTTAGCTTTCGTTTTCCCCGTCTGGAAGAGTCCTCCAGGCACGTACTCAGGAAGAGACTTCTCTAGGACTTGGAAATCAAAGAGGAGGGTCGTGCCGGTGTGCCTCACTTTGTGCAACATCAAAATAGATCCTATTTCCTGAATCAGAGTGAGAGTCACAGAAGGCTCATATCCTTGTATCTTCCAGTTCTGCCTAGTAACATCACTAAGGAAAATAGATTTTTTTCACAACTTTACTGAACTGGTTTGCCTGATTGTATTTATCGCTGGTCGGGGGAAAGGAAAAAAGCCACAGACAGTCATGGAAATAAACTATCAGAAGATACAGGAGCAAAATGTTGGCTGAGCAAAATGAATTAATAAATGGACTAGTAAAGAAAAAGTTTGAACAGGTCTCCAAGCAACAAGAGCAATCAGTTACACAAATGACTTTAATTATTACTCAACAGTTTGCTGATGTTATAAATGAGATCAAGGAAATAAAAGCCCAAGTTACACAAATGAAAGAGAGTATGAACAAGATGCAACTTTCAATTAATAACAACACAGAAGATGTCAAAAGGCTTAAGAAAGATATGAAATCCCAGGCACAATTAATTGATGCTATGTAACTTCAGGAACAGCAAATGAAAGACCAACTTGCTATTTTGGATCTACAGCAAAGAGAATATAATTTACATATACGCAATCTGCCGGAAAGACTGGGGGCGACCAGAGATGACATCATCAAATCACTGGCTGAAATATTCCATCTAAATGTACAAGAATTGAATGCAGCAATAAATAAGATAAATAGAATTCCTTTATCAATGCGGGTACAAACAAAAGCCAGAGAAATTTTGATCTTTCTTTGACATCAGGATGAAAAATATTATCATAAAATTTCAACTGGAGAATCAACTGAGATTTGATAATATACCATTGATAATTCTCAAAGATATTCCACGTCATTTGATGGAAAAGAGGGCTGTATACAAAGATTGTACTGAATTACTCAGAAATAAAGGAATAAAATACAGCTGGTTGCTACCACAAGGTCTTACTTTTACCTATAAACAAACTAAACATGCTATTAACTCATTGTCAGACGTGGAATTTTTTTTGACAAGAAACAGCTATCAACTCAAATTGCTGGAAAACAAGAAGAAAATTCTATAGCTCACAAAACACAGGGCACTGACTGTTCCAGACAGGAGACCACTTCAAGCAAAACAGTGATTGGGGACAGAAACTCCCGACAGAAGAAGAAGAAGAAAGGCTGAGAAAGCAGGAAGAACACTAATTTGATTTTTAACATGGGAAAGGTGGAGGGTATAGGGAAAATACTATAATCATTGACTTTATATAGGATGATTTTTTAATTCCCTTTTTTCTTTTCTTCCTTTTTTAGATTTACACATGTATTTTGAGATGAATATAGGGAGGGAAATGGGATTTCTCTTTTTTTTTATTCTTTTCTTTTTTTCTCTTTTTCTCTCCTTGGTATTATTAATGTTGAATATATTGGATAAGGGGAAAGTACAAATATAATAGGGTGACATAGATGAATTAGAATGCATGGATGCAAAGGAGATCTTGGATATTTTAGAGAGGGAGGAAGACGGTGGGGAAGTCAATTGTTTTTTATTGTATTTTAAAGACATACATCTAATAATTTTATGAATTTTTAATGATTATTTTTATGGATATAGAGGGTGTATGTCTAAATGTAATGTTGGTTATTATTGAAAAATAATAAAAATATATTTAAAAAAGAAAGAAAGACCAATAGGCTATGATGGATATGAAAACTAGAGAATCTAATATACATTTACATAACCTCCATGAAGATCTGGGTGACTCCAGAGAGGCTCTGATAAGAAACTTGGCAGAGTTAACCCAAATTGATGAACAGACATTTGACCATGCAGTGAACAGAATCTACAGGATTAAAACTTGAAATTTACAAAACAAAGATATTTTGAACAGGCAAACAAACCTGGCAAATTCTTGGCAACTCAGCTTCAAAACTCCTTTCAGAAACAAATTATAGCCAAATTGCAAACAGCACATGGATCTATTTATACCACAACAGAGATTCAAAAAGAATTTGTATCTTTCTATACTAAGTTATACCAAAAAGAAGAAATATCAATTAAAAAGATGGAAAAAAATTATATTCTACAAATATTAAAAAATTATCATCAGCCCAACACAGACTTATGTATGAACCAATTTCATTAGAGGAATTAGAAGAAGCTTTCAATAAACAAAAATAGATAAAACTCCAGGGCCAGATGGAATAACTGCTTTGTTTTATCGTACCTTTAAATCTCATTTGATGAAACCATCCTGATGCTTTGTAACTCGATAATGGAAATGGGAGTAATACCAGAAACATGGTCACATGCTTTTATTTCATTAATTCACAAGTCTGGAAGAGACCCTGAAAAAGTAACTAATTATAGACCTCTCGTTACTTAATGTGGATTACAAAATTTATGCTTCGGTTTTATCATCCAGAATCAAAAAGTTGATTAAGGATTTGATACATGATGACCAAGCTGGTTTTGTTCCGGAAAGACAAATTAAGGATAATGCTAGGGTATTTATAGATGCTTTGGAGTATTACAAACAGAATATTCAACACAAAGCAGCTTTTGTCTTCCTAGATGCAGAAAAGGCATTTGATATGGTGTCTTGGGATTACATGAAAAAGACTTTGGAAGTAATGAACTTTGGAGAGAAATTTAGAAGAGGTATAGATGCTATATACACCAAACAGCAAGCGAAAATACTGGTAAATGAATCAATGTCAGGAGAATGCAATATACAAAAAGGGACGAGACAAGGATGTCCTCTTTCCCCCTTACTTTTTTTTATTTTAGTGTTGGAGTCCCTATGTTGTAAGATTCGCAAATCAAAGGATGTAAAAGGCTTAAAAATAAACAAACAAGAGTTTAAAATGAGGGCTTGATTCTTGATGATCCTAATCAATCTGCAATTAAATTGAAAGAGATATTGGACTCTTATAGTAAAGTTTCGGGTTTTAAAATTAATCAAGAGAAAACTCAAATGATTTTTAAGAATGTCTGGTTTAGAGCAACAGCATTTTATTGCTGCAACAGGCTGGCAGAAAGTGACTAAAGTGAAATACTTGGGAATTTGGATTTCTATAAAAAATGCGGATTTGATTACTAATAACTATATTAAACTGTGGGAAGAAATAAAGAAGGATATGATGATTTGGACAAACAAGAATTTATCCCTATTAGGCCGCATCTCAACAATACAAATCAATGTACTACCAAGATTATTATTTTTGTTTCAGAATCTTCCGATTGTATCCCAAGTAAAATACTTTGATACCTGGAAAAAAGACTTAATGAACTTTATTTGGCAAGGTAAGAAACCAAGGATAGCATATACTTGACTGACTTAAAAGAGAGAGGTGGACTTGCACTTCCTAACTTTAAATTATATGCTAAAGCGGCTGCTTTAGTATGGCTGAAAGACTGGATGGATTTAAAAAATACATGTTTATTGGACTTGGAGGGTTATGACAATAGAAGTGGTTGGCATGGTTATTTGTGGTATAATAAAGTTAAAACTCAGGCATCATTTCAGCAACATATGGTCAAATCATCCCTCTATAGGATATGGATTAGATATCAACACTTATTAGAAGTAAAAACTCCACTATGGGTTTCATCACAAGAAATGTTAACTTTACGCCCATTAAGACCTGCTCAATTTGTAACTTATCAGGATCTTCTGAAATGGGAAGGTACAAAATGTTCACTTAAAGAGTATGAAGAAGTTAAAGATTTATTATCCTGGTTCCAGTATCACCAAATAAACTCGGTTTTTCTACAAGATTTGAAAACAGGATTCTGTAAAACTAATTCAACTCTACAGAAACTCTTACTGGATACAAATGATCATCTTATATCCAAGAGGTATAAGTTGCTGTTAGAACTGTACTGTGAACAAGAACGAATAAAACCTACCATGATCAAATGCTGGGTCATGATATAATGTTGCATAAATGGGAAAGGTTATGGACAAAAGATTTGAAACTTATATCTTCGCAATTAAGAGAAAATGTATACAAAATGATGTATAAATGGTACTTAACACCGAAGAAATTAGCAAAATCTTTCTATGTCACCAAACTGTTGGAAATGTAACAAAGAAGTAGGATCTTTTCATCATATTTGGTGGACTTGTGAAAAAGCCAAGAAATTCTGGGAGATGATACATCAAGAAATAAGAGGGATTTTACAAAAAAATATTTCTAAAACACCTGAAATGATGCTATTAAGTATGATACCGGATACTATTTTCACTCATCGGACTTTTTTGATATATGCCACCACTGCTGCACGCTTGATATATGCAGCTAAATGGAAGACTGACGAGATACCGACTAAAAAAGACTGGATAAATAAGATGCTGGAATTGACAGAAATGGCAAAACTTACAGCTTTGATAAATCAGACTGACAATGTACAATTTTGGGGGGAATGGGAGGAGTGGAGAATTTACTGTGAAAAGCAATTTTTAATGGGATCATTTAAAGGATACTCTTTGGTTTAATCCCTCATATATATTTTGTATTATGGCTATATCAAGGTATTGAATTAACAATATTAGACAAGATAAGTACATACTAATCAAATAAGATGGGGATTAGTTTTGTTAGCAAAAGTATATACAATTTAAATTAAGGTGGAAGAGAGTGAGGGGGAAGTCACTGTATGTTTTAACTACTATAATTATTTCCTTTTTATTACCTTATTAAATTTTAAGTAACTGATGTTTTTATATATGTTAATGAAATGAAGAAAACAATAAAAAAATTATTTAAAAAAAGAGTGCAGATAGCAGCACATTAAATCAAGCCAGCACAAACACATGGTGATATCTTGGAACTGTGAGTATTGATTAAGAACACACATATTGCTGTGGGATCGTTGGAGCGCTGGAGAGACCCCTCCTCCCAATTCTTCTGAAGCTCTTCTTGGGTTCTCTCAATAAATTGCTCATCTGCCCTAACACTCCTCAGGGTGACTAGATGCCCCTCCAGCCCTCTCACCTTCTCCTCCAACAAGGCTACCAACTTGCATTTGTTACAGATGTATTTTTCAGTCTCTTTAGGTAGGGGGGAAAAAACATTCCCCACTTGACACAGGACACCACACCTTCCTTCCCAAAGGCCAGTTCTCCAAACTCCTTACTTCTTCCTGGGGACCACCTTAAACTCCTGCACCCTGTTTCCAAGCTCTTAAGAGGAGAAAAATCACTTTGGAGCTGTAACAGTTTTCTTCCTCTGACAGTACTCCTGTTGCTTCTAACTGCTTCTAAAGAGTTTTCACTTTCAGAACTCCAGGCGTCAAGGCCCTTTGGTCTTCTAATGAGACAGAGAAAATTCTCCATAGATAGTTCAATACAGCCTGGTTATTTGAATAAAAAAGAAGAAAAATACATAGTTGCAGACGTTTTCTTACTCCAACAATATTCCCAGTGCTTCCAGTTTTTCTCTCAGAACTCTGAACTCTTTCGCTTTTTCTTTCTAAACTGTGAACATCAAGGCTGCTCAGTATTCCAGTGAGAAAGAAAAAAATTCTCCTTAGACAACTCAGACAGGAATTTAATTAAGGAAGAGGAGATAAGAAAAACTGCATTAGTCCATCCCTTGTATCAAGAGTAAAACCAAGTAATAATTAAAAATCCACAGGGGTAAACTTTTATGAGACTACATAGGATGCCTTCTTGGGGTGGGGGGGGACCATGGTGATTTTCTTACAGAGATATTATTTTGCACAGGAAACCTATCATTTGTAGTCAGATGTCATGTTTTGCTTACTGAGTTGGCAGAACTGGTTATATTCACCACACAAGACAGCATGTTCTTTTCTATAAAATGTAAAAACACCAATGCAGGTACATCTTATAAAAATGGTCTAGTTTTCAGCTCAGTACAGTGCAAGGGGCTCATCTTGGTGTAGTGGTGGAGAGTGCTGTCAAGTCACAGCTGACTGATGGTGACCTAACAGGGTTTTCAAGGCAAGAGACATTCAGAGGTGGTTTGCCATTTCCTGCCTCTGCCTGGGCTGAGAGAGTTTGGCAAGAACTGTGACTGGCCCAAGGTCACCCAGCAGGCTTTATGAGCAGACCTGGTTCTACAGATTAGAGTCTGCTGCTCGTGTGGAGGAGTGGGGAATCGAACTTGGTGCTCCAGATTAGAGTACGCCACTAGGGTTGTGCATATCGATAAACCCGAATCAAAAATAAACCCAAAAAAGGACTTTTCGGCTTCTTTTGGATTTAATTAAAGCCGAATATTAAAACTGGGAATAAAGCCAAAGCTGGATAGCCAATCGCCGAATCAGCCGAATAGGTATTCAGCTTTTTTCGGCTTTGGCTTTCTGCAGGCTTTTCCCTATGGGAATTTTTTTAATGAGCTCTGGGGAAGGCGTTTTTGGAGGTAGAGTCACCAAATTCACAGCGTAGCTTCAAGTGACTCTCCTTGCATGAACCCTGAAGTTTTGTGAAGATTGGGTCAGGGGGTCCAATTTTATGGGGTCCCGAATGGGTTGCCCCCACTCCTCCATAGAGAAGCACTGTAACGTTTGCTATTTTATTTTTGCTTTTAACTGAAATTGTTTTTATCTATTATTGTAAGTCACCTTGAACCACGAGAAAAGGTGGGATATAAATGTTTTAATACATAAAGACAAAAGACCCAAAGAAAAACATAAACCCTAATTCATCTAGCTTGCACTTGCTATTATTTCTGTTACCTTTCTCCCTCTCCTCGAAGAGGAATTGGAACCATCTAACACCTGGCTTCACCCAGCAAGCTTTCAGCAATTGTTTCCTGCCCCCCCCAGCTGTCTCCAATGATCTGTGGCAACAGAATCTTAAGTAGGCATTACCACCTAGCCCTGACACAAGCGGACAGAGAAAAGTGGGAAAGTTGAGGCATATATTTGAGAGGCAGTAAATCTTATATTCTAACAGTGAAGTTGGCAAATCTTTGGATACTTAAATCCAGGGACTGTGTGAGGGCCATGTGTCTCTGACTCCCCTTCCCCAACCCTGCTTCCTCTATCTCTGTTCCTTTGAACTCGTAAAAGCAGTTCACACCTCCCTTGCCTTCCCGGGCCCCGGCGCCTCATCCGTTTTTCCCAGGTGCCGCTCTTGCCCTCCCCTGCTGCACTTCCTGCGTGCACTCCCTCGGGCCGAATATGGCCTTGGGGATCTGATAGTCCTAACAGTCTCTCTGGGACCTGTTTGATGTTTTGTATTACACCAATCTATCTTGTAACTTCCCACGACAAAAGAGCCTTGTAGTAGATATATACTGTAACCCTGATAAGCCAGCTCACTTGCAACTTCAAACCCGTGTCTGTCTGGTACTATCTGAAGTCTTCAATAAATCTTTTGTTTCTGCATCCAAGTCTGAGCAAGTGATTTTGCGGAGTTAGCACAGCTAGGTTGAGACTCTCACATTAAGTTGCAAGTCTTTGCCTTTTCGTTCTGCATCTGTACCTTAAGGGACAGTAATGCCAGGCGATGAGGATACCTCAACTCCCCCGGGTTCACCGGACAAACCCGAGGTTCCGGAGAAACCGGACCCTAAGGAAGAGGGGGCCAAGCGGAAGGTACCCGGTGCCCCCCACCCGGGACCGGGCTTGGGTACGAAACCCAAGAACACCTTCAACTCCTGGCTGGACTCTCCTAAGGGCTGGTCGCTTTCCCGGACCGAGGCGAAGCACCGCCGCCTGGGGCTGTCCGGTACGGGACTCGAGGACGACCCCGCGCGTAGGGAAGTCCTGATGGACGAGGAACGGAGGCAATGGCAGGAGGAACGCCAAGCCATGCTGGAGCGGATGGATGCCATGCAAGCCGTGATGGGTGAGATGGCTGCCGCCATGGACGCACTGAAGGTACAGCCTCCCCCGGTAACCCTCCGGATGGAACGCCGGCGGCTCCCCCCGTTCCTCCCAGCGCTCCGACCCGCCGTGACCTGAAGATCACGTATGATGGGTCGGGAGATCAGCTAACCTTTTTAATGGTCCAAGTGGATATTTTTATGCGGGAACAGGCCCGGACCTTTACCTCGGAAGAGTCCCAGGTCCAGTATGTGGCCTCCCTCCTACAAGGCGAAGCGGCCGCGTGGATGGTGTTGCAGTACGAGCTCCGCTCCCCTGTGCTGCGGAACCTGGATGAGTTTATGATTGCGCTCCGCAACAGGTTCGAGGACCCGAACCTGGGGGAGCGGGCCAAGGCCACTCTGATGCAACTGCGCCAAGGGACTAAGTCGGTGGCGCAGTATGCGAGTGAATTCCAGTCTCTGTCGAGCAGAATTCTGGATTGGAGTGAGGCTACTCGGGTGCAGTGCTTCAGGGAAGGACTAAACCCGGACCTGCAACATTGGGCCTTCATGCAAGGTAACCCCCCGGACGTCGAGGGCTGGGTGCGCCACGCCGCCGACATCGAAAATCGGAAGCAGCTTCTGACCTTGTCCAAACAGCGCACCGGCCGCGACTTCAAGCCGAGGGGAGACAGACCAGGCGGTACCAAAGACTCTCGCACCCCGGGCGGCGGCGCCCCCTCAACGGCCGAACGCCGTAAACGCTTCGAAACCGGGGTGTGCTTGGTGTGCGGAGGTAAAGGCCATTTCGCTTCGCAATGCCCATCCCGTTCCGGACGCCCGGCTCCTCCTCGCCCAACCCCAACCGAACCGGAGAAGACCCCGGCGGAGGGCCAACCTCGACGCCGAAGCAGCGCTCCCGGATGCCGGAGCGCACCCACCGCGCTGCACGCGAGCGCCCAAGAGGGAGCCTCCACCTCCACTGGTCCATCGGGACCCCGGATTACAAATGCAGCCTTTGACTCCGCCGAGTCACAGATTACAACTACCACGTCTCCTTCTTCCAGCGAGGAGGAGGAGTGGGAGATGCCGGCAAAAAACGCCGTCGGTCTGCTGTAAGAGGGGCTCCCCAGCAGACCGTGCCTATCGTTGTGCAAGGAGCTCCACCGATGGTAAGCGCCCAAGAGGACAATGTGTACGTCCGGGTCCACCTGTCTTTACCCAAAGGGGGGCCAGTATTTGAATTTCCCGCGCTAGTTGACTCAGGGTGTGCCCGTACCTTGATTAGTGAGGAGACTGCCAAGAAATTACGGGTCCGACGTAAACGGCTCCCGGGCCCTCTCCGTTTTTCTCAAATGGACGGTAGTGACTTTAAAAAGGGGCCCGTCACTCACCGTACCACTGCGGTGGTCATGGCGGTGGGAGAACATTGGGAACGACTGTACTTTACCATCGCCCCCATAGTTGCCCCCGTAGTTTTGGGGATGAATTGGTTACAGGGACACAACCCCACTATTGATTGGGTCAAGCGGACCCTTACCTTCCCCGAAGACCCCTGCGCCATGCACGACAAGGACCAAGTGCTTTGCGCCCCGGCCGCCGCGTTGGTGGGGTCCCCCGAGCCTGTCCCCACTACACCCCATCTACCCTCAGAGTACTCCCAGTTCACGGACGTTTTCAATGTGAGGGAATGTGATGAGCTGCCCCCACACCGGGAAACCAATTGCGCGATCGAGATCGTGGGAGAGGGCAAGTTGTCCAAGGGGAAGGTTTACCCCATGAGTCCTAATGAAAAGATGGTGTTGCGAGACTATTTGGACACTAACCTAGCAAGGGGCTTCATCCGTCCCTCTAAGGCTCCGTACTCCGCCCCCGCCTTTTTTGTCAAAAAGAAAACAGGGGACTTGAGACTGTGTATTGACTTTCGTAGACTGAATGCGGTCACTCAGTCTAACGCTTACCCCCTCCCTCTCATTCCAGACCTTCTAGCACAACTGAAGGAAGGCCGTATATTCACCAAACTGGATTTGGTGGAAGCCTATCACCGCATCCGTATTAAGGAGGGGGACGAATCCAAGACGGCCTTTTCAAGTTGTTTTGGCATGTTTGAATATTTAGTGATGCCGTTCGGACTTTCTGGGGCTCCGAGTGTTTTCATGCAATTAATCAATGAAGTGTTACATGATTTGTTATTTCGGGGGGTGGTGGTATTCCTGGATGATATTCTCATTTATTCTGAAACCATGGACGAGCACGTCCGCCTGGTGCGTGAAGTCCTCCAACGTCTGCGGGACCATAAATTGTATGCTAAGGTGTCAAAATGTGAATTCCACCAACCTTCCATCACTTTCCTGGGCTATGTAATTTCCCACCAGGGACTAGAGATGGACCCCGGTAAGGTTCAGGCAGTGCGGGATTGGGAACCCCCCACCACACGTCGGCAACTACAACAGTTTTTGGGGTTTGCCAATTTCTACCGCAACTTCATACCCAATTTCGCGCAGGTGGCTCTCCCCCTCACTTCCCTCTTGCGCACCAAGGGGAAGGGAGCCAACGCCGCGCTACCCTCAGCCAAGTTGCAGTGGTCCCCCCCCTGCCAGCAAGCTTTCGATGAGCTAAAATTGCTCTTTTCGTCCGAACCCGTGTTAGCCCACCCGGACTGCTCTAAGCCCTTTGTAGTCCAAGTGGACGCTTCGGATGTGGCTATGGGAGGGGCGCTCCTGCAGAGGGACAGCAGTGGGGACTTGAGACCGTGCGCCTACTTCTCCAATAAATTTTCTCAGTCCGAAATCAATTGGGCTATCTGGGAGAAGGAGGCGGCGGCGGTAAAGCATGCTCTCACCATCTGGAGGCATTTTCTCGAGGGGGCGGAATGTCCGTTTGAAGTGTGTACCGATCACAAGAATTTGGAGGCTCTCAAGGGGGCTAGAAAACTCAACGCCAAACAGATTCGGTGGGCTCAATTCTTCGCCAAGTTCCGTTTCACCCTTAAGCACGTCCCCGGGAAAGAAAATGCCCTGGCAGATGCCTTGTCCCGACTTCCCCAATACCGCAATGGCTTTGACCGTCCCGTGGACTCCCTGTTCACCCCTGAGCAACGGGGGGAGGTCCCAGGTTTAGCCGTCACCACCCGGTCCCAAGCCCGCCAACCGAGTAGTCCCATGCTCAAGGGAGTTCCGGAAGCCTTCCAACAGAGACTCCGAGACGCGTCTCTGCAGGAAGCGGAACAACAGCTTCTTCCCACCGGCATGGAACAGCGGGATTCCTTCTGGGTGCAGGGTGGAAAGCTGTACGTCCCTTCGCCTCTCCGCAAGGAGGTCTTGGGACTTGTCCACGGGGCCAAACTTGCGGGTCACTTTGGTTTTGTAAAAACCCTGCACCTGGTGAGACGGCAATTTTGGTGGCCGGGCATAAGAGCCGATGTGGAACTATACGTGCGCAGCTGCCCCATCTGCGCCACTGCTAAGAAAAGGATGGGAAAACCCCCGGGGCTTCTGAAGCTCTTAGAAACGCCCTCCCGGCCCTGGGAAGTGATCGCCATGGACTTTATCACTGATCTACCTCCTAGCCGGGGTAAGACGGTCCTATGGGTGATCACGGACCTTTTCTCTAAACAGGTCCACTTCGTCCCCTGTGCCGGACTCCCCTCGGCCCAGGGACTAGCCAAACTATTCGTTTCTCATGTCCTAAGGCTTCACTCGATCCCTAGGAAGGTCCTCTCCGACAGGGGGGTCCAGTTCATTGCCAAATTTTGGCGTGCCTTCTTGAAGTTGATGGGGGTGGAGGAACAGGGACTCTCCTCAGCTTACCACCCCCAAACTGATGGTCAAACCGAGCGTGTGAATGCCATGGTTGAATGTTACCTCCGATGCTATGTTAATTACCACCAGGACGATTGGGTGGACCTACTACCGTTTGCTGAGTATGCCTACAACAACGCCCCCCACTCCTCCACCGGGTTTAGCCCTTTCCAGGTGGTATACGGTACGGAATTTGGCCCTTTCGGCTCCACCCCCGTCACTCCTGATCTCGAGGCAGTCCCAGAGGTCCAGGAGTGGGTGCAGGTGGTTCAATCCACTTGGCCCTGGTTACAAAAAAACCTAGAGAGGGCCAAGCGCAAGTATAAGGAACAGGCCGACAAACATCGGTCCCCGGGCTGGGAGCTCAAGGTGGGGGAGCAAGTTTATCTCTCCACCAAGAACCTGCGCTCACTTCGGCCCTGCAAAAAGCTAAACGATCGTTTTGTGGGTCCTTTCCCCATTGCCCGGGTGATCAATGATGTCACTGTGGAATTGGAACTGCCCAAGACTCTTCGAGGCGTTCACCCCGTGTTTCATATCAGCCTTCTCAAACCTTACGTACCCGCTCCCCAATTCCACTCCCCCCCTCGACCTGAGGTTCCGACAGTAGTAGGTGGGGACACACATCTGGAGGTGTCCAAGGTTTTGGATTCCAAGTGGAAGAAGTGAAAGCTGTTTTACTTTGTCCGATGGAAACATCTGGGCCCTGCACATGATGAATGGGTGGCAGCCCCACACATGGCGCCCCCCCGCCTCGTTCACGAATTCCACTGCGCCTACCCCGATAAGCCTCGCCCTCCCGACCTTGCGGGAGGAGGGCCTTAAGGGGGGCAGAATGTGAGGGCCATGTGTCTCTGACTCCCCTTCCCCAACCCTGCTTCCTCTATCTCTGTTCCTTTGAACTCGTAAAAGCAGTTCACACCTCCCTTGCCTTCCCGGGCCCCGGCGCCTCATCCGTTTTTCCCAGGTGCCGCTCTTGCCCTCCCCTGCTGCGCTTCCTGCGTGCACTCCCTCGGGCCGAATATGGCCTTGGGGATCTGATAGTCCTAACAGTCTCTCTGGGACCTGTTTGATGTTTTGTATTACACCAATCTATCTTGTAACTTCCCACGACAAAAGAGCCTTGTAGTAGATATATACTGTAACCCTGATAAGCCAGCTCACTTGCAACTTCAAACCCGTGTCTGTCTGGTACTATCTGAAGTCTTCAATAAATCTTTTGTTTCTGCATCCAAGTCTGAGCAAGTGATTTTGCGGAGTTAGCACAGCTAGGTTGAGACTCTCACAGACTGGAGCTGTGAATAAGCAATACAGAACTTTCTACACACCTGAAAAGGGCCCCAAGTTTGCAGAAAAATCTGCAATTAAAAAATCAGATCAGTTGCCCTGGAGAAAATGGCTGCTTTGGAGGGTGGAGTCTGTGGCATTATACCCTGCTGAGGTTGCTTCCCTCCCCAAACCTCACCCTCTCAAGGCTTCACCCCCAAATCTCCAGGAATTTCCCAACCTGGAGCTGGCAATCCTAAGGGGGACTGATCTCTGTAGTTGGGAGATCCATTGTGATTATGGGATAGCCGCTGCTGCCACTGTTGCTGTGGGGGTGGGAAGCAGGTGGGAGGCCAGAAGGGTGACAGGGAGCAGAAATATGGCTTTAATGTAACAGTATATCAATATAGAAGTGTGTTTATGTTGGCTAGGCTGACTACGCTCCAGTCTATGGTTGCCAAATGATGCCTTGCGGGTATTCCCTATTCAGATAAAGCTGTGTATGTGGGGATGGCTACACAGAGAGACCCTGGAATGTGTTTCGCTGTACTGCTGTTGTTGGGATGATTTGAGGCAGAAATACTTAGGGCCATTTTTATTTTATACATTTTATCTCTCCCCGCAAAGCTTAATTCAATGGTTGCTATTTGGCACAGATAAAATTATTTGTGGCTAAATTTTTGTGGGCAGAATTAAATGCAAAAAAGGTTAATTTGGGGGGTTGTATTAGTGTGATTCTGCTTGTTGCTTTTTGGGTATTTAAGCAATATCATTTAAGTATGTATTAAGTAGACAATGGTGACTCTGTAGACATAGAATCATAGAGTTGGAAGGGACCACCAGGGTCATCAAGTCCAACCCCCTGCACAATGCAGGAAATACACAACTACCTCCCCCCCACACCTAGTGACCAGAAGATGGCCAAGATGCCCTCCCTCTCATCATCTGCCTAAGGTCACAGAATCAGCATTGCTGACAGATGGCCATTTAACCTCTTCTTTAAAACCTCCAGGGAAGGAGCACTTACCACCTCCCGAGGAAGCCTGATCCACTGAGGAACCGCTCTAACTGTTAGAAAATTCTTCCTAATGTCTAGACGGAAACTCTTTTGATTTAATTTCAACCCGTTGGTTCTGGTCCGAACTTCTTGGGCAACAGAAAACAACTCGGCACCATCCTCAATATGACAGCCCCTCAAGTACTTGAACATGGTTATCATATCCCCTCAGTCTTCTCCTCTTCAGGCTCAACATACCCAGCTCCTTCAACCTTTCCTCATAGGACTTGGTCTCCAGACCCCTCACCATCTTTGTTGCCCTCCTCGGGACACGTCCCAGCTTGTCTACATCTTTTTAAAATTGTGGTGCCCAAAACTGAACACAGTACTCTAGGTGAGGTCTAACCAGAGCGGAGTAAAGCGATATCATCACTTCGCGTGATCTGGACACTATACTTCTGTTGATGCAGCCCAAGACCGCATTTGCCTTTTTAGCTACCGCATCACACTGCTGACTCATGTTCAGAGTTGGGTCAACTAAGACCCCAAGATCCTTTTCGCACCCACTACTGCACAGACAAGTCTCCCCCATCCTATAATTATGCATTTGATTTTTCCTACCAAAATGCAGAACTTTACATTTGTCGATGCAGAAGGGCATTTTATTAGTTTTAGCCCAATTCTCCAGCCTGTCAAGATCATCCTGCATCTTGGCTCTGTCTTCTACCGTATTTGCTACCCCTCCCAATTTAGTATCATCTGCAAATTTAATAAGCATCCCCTCTATTCCTTCATCCAAATCATTTATAAAGATGTTGAACAACACAGGGCCAAGCACAGATCCCTGAGGAACTCCACTAGTCACTTCTCTCCAAGTGGATGAGGAACCATTAACTAGCACTCTTTGGGTACAATCTGTCAAACAGTTGCAGATCCACCTAACAATAGGATCTAAACCACACTTTCCCACTTTGTCAACTAGAATACTATGTGGAACCTTATCAAAAGCCTTAATGAAATCTAGATAAAATATGTCTACAGCATTCTCCTGATCCTGCAAGGTAGTAACTTTCTCAAAAAAGGAGATAAGATTAGTCTGACATGACTTATTCTTGAGAAACCCGTGCTGGCTCTTAGTGATCAGATCCATCATTTCTAAATGCTCAAGGACTGACTTCTTCGAACACTTTTCTTGGTATAGAAGTCAATCTGATGGGTCGGTAGTTACCCGGATACTCCTTTTTCCCCTTCTTGAAGATGGGGACAACATTTGCCCGCCTCCAATCTTCTGGCATCTCACCTGTTTGCCAAGCCTTTTCAAAAATAATGGACAGAGTTTCCGAAATTACATCTGCAAGTTCGTTGAGTACCCTTGGGTGCAATTCATCTGGCCCAGAGGATTTTGTTTCATTTAAAGAAACCAGGTGTTTGTGCACTACCCCAATGCCAATTCTAGTCTGCAAATCCCTTCCCTCATCACATGTTCTGTTTATGCCATGCTGAGCACCACCTCCCTCACAAGAAAAGACTGAGGAAAAGTAGGAACTGAGGAGTTCTGCCCTCTCTTAATCTCCTGTTACAATTTCACTTTCCGGTCCACACAATGGGCTTATCTTGTCCTTGTTCTTACTCCTACTCTGTACATAGGAAAAGAACCCTTTTTTGTTGCGTTTAGCATCTCTCGCTAGCCTAAGTTCATACTGAGCTTTAGCTTTCCTAACACTCTCCCTACAAGCACTAGTTATTTGTTTATATTCCTCTTTGGTTATAAGGCCCTCCTTCCACTTTTTAAATGAGTTTTTATTTCTCAACTCTTCAAAAAGCTGTTTATGGAGCCACCCTGGCCTCTTTAGGCTCCTCCCATTTTTCTTTCTCATAGGAATGGTTTGGGATTGCACCTTCAGTATTTCATTTTTAAGAAACTCCCACCCTTCTTGAACTCCCTTCTACTTAAGTATTTCCGACCATGGGATTCTACCTAGCATAAGGTTAAGTTTGTTAAAATTTGCTCTTTTAAAGTCCAACCTATATGTCTGACTACGTACAGGTTTTCCTTTCCCCAAGATTGTAAATTCCAAGAGTATGTAGTCACTACTACCCAGGGTGCCTACTACTTTAACCTCATCGACCAGTTCTTCCCTGTTGGTGAGAATCAAGTCTAAGATAGCAGACCCCCTTGTTTCCCTGTCCACATAATATACTTGGACTTTCAAAACACTTTTGACGAGGTACCTCACCAAAGATTCCTGATTAAACTCAGGAGTCATGGGATAAGAGGAGGGTTACCAATTGGTTAAATGACAGTAAGCAAAGAGGAGGAATAAATGGACAATTCTCACAATGTTGGGAAGTAAGCAGTGGCGCCCCACAAGGATACCTATTGTGGCCAGTACTACTTAATTTGTTCATAAATGGTCTGGAACTAGGGGTGAATAGTGTAGTGGCCAGGTTTGAAGATGACACAAAATTATTCCGGATGATGAAAACCAAGGATGACAGTGAAGAGCTCCAGGAGGATCTCCACAAATTGGGTGAGTGGGCAACAATATGGCAGATTGTCAGGCTGTTATCTCGGTTTAGATGTTTCCTTTCGTTTCTCTGCTGAACCGTCCAGACTTCAAGGACGGCTACACATACCAAAGCCTGGGAACGCCACTCCTGGGAAATAATGCTCTGTTTATGCTTTGTAATCTCCCGCCGTTTCTCTGCCTTATATTTCCAAGTAACGGGCAAGACAACCCATAGCTGTCATCTTATCCTCTATGCACTGTATTGCCTATTTGACCAGTAAAGCCATCTGCTTGGAATCTGATTGTCTCTGTGGTGATTTCTGGTTCGATGGGTCAAGAGCTCACATTATGACAGCTATCACTACTCTTCTTCATCGATTCTTTAGTCAGGCTGGAGGGTTCGCCTGCCACTCGGATGGGAGCTAGGAGGGCGCTCTCCAAGTGAACCGTGACTACTGCTTCTTGGAACCCTGGAGTCCTCATCTGAGGATCCTACCCTTCTACAGGACATAGTAGCTGAACTCTTTAGGACTAATTCAGAGGTTTGCCGCTTGAGTGGACTGGTCCAGACACAGTGGCAATCTCTAGTGAGGGTTCTCTGGATGTTAACGTCGGAGGATACTAATGCTCGTTTAGACCTCCAGGGTTTTGATCAGTTGCTGGATGATGCCCGGCTGGCAACTGAGGACTTACAAATACTAACCGATTTATTGGATAAGCTTATTGCCCGTGAGACTCTCTCATCCACGGCTCTAACGCGTCCTGTCGCCTTGGGGGAAGGTACCATGGCGGGAGCCGCACTGGCAGGTTTTTCTTTGGTACCCAATGCAGCTGACTGTCAAGCTGAAGCCAAGAGGGTCGCTATCCAGACGGCCCTCCTCTTTGCAGATTGTACAAAGGATACCACGATAGCCACCTTGGCTCAACGTTTGGCCTCAACGTTCGGGGCCGATGCACCCGCGGTCGCGGTCCGAGTGCAACCATTGCTAGGTGGGGATCCCGACCCCCTACTCACGCTCCTGGAAACGGAACTTTTACCGCACATTACCGCAGCTGCCGCTCTGAGACTTGAAAGCGCAAAAGCTCTCGCGGATAGGGAAGTTGCTGAAGCGGCTAAGGCGGAAGCCGAGGCTCAAGCCGCAAGGGATAAAGAACTGCAGTTGGCTGCGGATTGGGCGCGAACAGGCGGCCACTCCAAAGACTCCGGAAGGAGCGGTCCTCCATTGGGTCTGTCTTTTTCCCCGGTATTTGCCCCAACGCGCACGCCGCCTTGCGGAACGACGCCAAGACTCTGAGGAGTCTGAGGAAGAGGACTTGTATGGGGACAGATCTCAATGGGCCACAAGTTTTAGGACAAGCAAACCTCATCGTACAGGTGGCCCGGGTGAGGACGTTCACCTGTTACGAGCTCAGAATCGAGAGCTATCTGGCCGTGTAGATCAACTCCAGGAGCTAATGGAACGCTTGCTTCAGGACAACAGGCAGGCCCTGACAACCCCGGCACAACCCGTTCCACAGGGAGCCGCAGTACCGGTTCAGGGAGTGCCAGCCCAGCCACCCGCTAATGTGCCTGTTCAACCTCCGGCTCCCGGAGGTCCCGTTTTACCTGCACCCAGGGCACCCGTGCAACCGGGCCAACCCATGCCCGGTCCTTGGAAACAACTCAAGTTGAAAACTACTTATGATGGATCTCTCGAAACCCTACTCTGTTTCTTGCATCAGGTGGACAGCTATATGCGAGAACAAGGACAGTTCTTCCCTACAGAGGACAGCCGGGTTCGCTATGTGGCTTCCCTTTTGACAGGTAAAGCAGCCGACTGGATGGTCCTCCAGTTCGACACCCGATCCCGCTCTATGCGTTCCCTCAACAATTTCATGACTGCCTTACGGAGGAGGTGTGAGGACCCCTTTCTGGGGGAACGAGCCAAAGCGGAGCTTCTACAACTAAGACAGGGCTCTACTCCAGTTCGAGAGTTTGCCGATGAATTTCAAAGACTAGCAAGCAAAATTGTGGGCTGGCCCGAAGCCACCCTAATTCACCATTTCAGGGAAGCCTTACACCCTGACATTCTGAACTGGTCGTATATGCGGGGTGATCCCGACACCCTCGAGGATTGGATTCTATTAGCCGAAGAGGTGGAAAGCCGCCGGCGCTTTATTTCCCTTGTCCGCCAAAGAAACAAGGAGAAAAGCGTCCAAAAGCTCCAGCCCAAGGCACCACCCCCCAATCCACGGAAACCCACGCGTCCACCCCAGGATCGCGAAACCCGATTTCAAAGAGGTGCTTGCCTCACTTGTGGGGAACTGGGCCACTTTGCAGCAGTCTGCCCACATCGCCCTGAACCCTTTCGTCCCAGCATGACAGCCCGAGCTAGAGGACGACCTCAACGCAGAGGCACCGCGGCCACCCGCAGCGCAGCGCCGGGAAGACCCACACCCTCTGCACTTCACGTTGAGGACTCATCTATCCTTCCTACATCGAATGACCCCGCCGGGTCCTGGATTACAAATGCCCCATTGGGGGACAACTTTCCTTCTTCTGACGAAGAGAACCCATGGAATTCTCCAGCCTTAAACCTGGAATCCCCCCTTGATTTGTCAAAAAACGGCTCCGGTCTGTGGTGAGTGGAGCGTCTCCACAGACCTCTGCAGATTCTCCTGCTAAACCGTAAGCTCCCACTAAAGTAAAGGAAGTGGAAACCACCGTTTATGTGGACGCAGTTTTACAACACTATGAAGGTGGTCCCCAACTACCCATTAAGGCACTCATTGACTCCAGTTGCGGTCGCACTCTCATAAATGAAGCCACATTTGCAGCACTCAAAGTCGAGTCCGAGGCTTTACCAGCCCCCGTCCAATTTGCCCAAATGGATGGGAGCCATTTCAAGGGGGGCCCAGTTGGTCATCGCACTATAGGGGTGGCGATGGGGATTGGCTCCCACTGGGAGCAAATAGACTTTACCATTGCCCCTATCCGATTTGAAGTGGTCCTGGGAATTAACTGGATTAAAGGTCATAGTCCCAGTATAGACTGGGAGACGAACACGATCTCCTTTGCCAACTCCAAATACGACCAGCACCGACAGCAAGTTGCGGTGCTGTCTCCACCCGCTCCGGCATTAATCTCCGATGTCCCATCACCACCGTCCCTACCTGATGTATACCAGGACTTTGCGGATGTCTTTAACATTAAGGAATGTGATGCCTTACCCCCCCACCGGGCCACAGACTGTGCAATTGAAGTGGTGAAGGACTGCACATTAACCAAGAGTAAGATTTACCCTATGAGCACTTCCGAGCGCACTGTACTACGGGACTTTTTGGACAAAAACCTTGCCAGAGGGTTCATTCGCCCATCGAATGCTCCCAACTCAGCCCCCGCGTTTTTCGTCCGAAAAAAGGAGGGCGACCTACGCCTCTGCATTGACTTCCGAAAACTCAATGCAGTTACTCAAGCCAACGCCTACCCTATACCGCTAATTTCAGATATTTTGGGACAACTACAAGAGGGACGTATATTCTCCAAATTGGACCTAGTAGAAGCCTACTACCGCGTCCGTATCTGCGAGGGGGACGAACCCCTCACTGCCTTCTCTAGCTGTTTTGGAATGTTTGAATTCCTTGTGATGCCCTTCGGGTTAAAAGGTGCCCCGGGGGTCTTCATGCAACTCATCAACGAAATCCTCCATGATTTACTGTAACGCGTTGTGGTAGTTTATTTGGATGACATTCTTATTTATTCAAAAACCATGGACGAGCACGTCACTTTGGTCCGAGAAGTTCTGCACCGACTGCGCAATCACCAACTCTTTGCAAAGCTGACTAAATGCGAATTTCACCAGAGCAAAATAACTTTCTTGGGATATATAATCTCCCACCATGGCCTTAGCATGGACCCGGCCAAGGTCCGTTCCGTCCTCGATTGGACTCCTCCCTCCAACCGCAAGCAAGTACAACAGTTTCTGGGCTTTGCTAATTTCTACCGCGGATTTATCCCTAACTTCGCCCAAATAGCACTGCCCATCACCGACCTTCTGAAAACCAAAGGTAAAGAAAACTCTGCCACATTACCCTCCGCTAAGATACTGTGGACTGATCAATGCCAGACCGCCTTTGTAGCCCTCAAACGCCTTTTCACGTCGGAACCTGTGCTACGGCACCCAGACCCAAATCGAATGTTCATTGTACAAGTCAATGCCTCCGACGTAGCTATGGGAGGGGCCCTGCTCCAAAGAGGACCAGATGGTCTCCTTCACCCCTGCGCTTACTTCTCAAAGAAATTTGCGCACTCCCAATTGAACTGGCCCATTTGGGAGAAAGAAGCCTCAGCCGTTCACCATGCACTTACTCTATGGCGACAATTCCTGGAAGGGTCTAAAGTCCCCTTCGAAGTTTGGACCGATCACAAGAATCTAGCCGCCCTCACAGGAACCCATAAGTTATCCGCGAAACAACAGCGTTGGGCGGAATTCTTTGCCCAGTTTCGTTTTGTCCTGAAACGTCCCAGGAAAACAAAACGTTCTTGCAGATGCTCTCTCCCGGTTGCCTCAATACCCGGCGAAACTCGATCGGCCAACAGACTCTTTATTTACGCCCGCGCAAAGAGAAGCCCTGCCCGTACTGGCTGTACAAACTCGATCCCAGACGCTGCCCCAGCGGAAGCACACAGTAGCCGGCGCGCAAGCTCCTCCAGCCCTACCGGCCGCCCAGCTGCCCCCATAACGGAAACACACGATGGCCGGCGCTCCAGCTCCTCCAACCCAACCGGCCGCCCAACCGCCTGCAGTCTGCGCACCACCGCACGTAAGCGCTTCCCCCTCGTCAACCCCCATAACTGCTCCTACTGCCACCGTAAACAAGGGGGGGGGTTCCCGTCTCCGAATCTTTCTTAAATTCCCTTCGGGAACAATGCCTTATGGAACGCTCTGATCAAACCCTGCCTCCTGGTGTAATCGAACAAGGAGGCTCTTGGTACAAAGACTCGAAATTGTATGTGCCCAAAGCGCTCCGAAAAGACGTCTTACACTTGGCTCATGGAGTAAAAACAGCTGGACACTTTGGGTTCCTAAAGACCCTTCACCTGTTGTGCAGACAATTTTGGTGGGGGGGAATGCGTTCTGACATTGTCTCTTTTATTTGCAGCTGTCCTGTTTGCGCCACAGTCAAACGATCTCAAGGCAAGCCCCCAGGACTACTGCAACCACTTGAAATACCCAGCAAACCCTGGGAAGTGATTGCTATGGATTTTATGATGGATCTCCCTCTCAGCGGGGGAGAAACTGTGTTATGGGTTATCACTGACTTATTTTCTAAGCAAATACATTTGGTTCCATGTGCGGGGATCCCCTCCGCTCAGAAGTTGGCCCGCCTCTTCGTGTCACATGTCTTTAGACTACATTCGTTTCCGCGCAAGATAATCTGCGACCGCGGAAGTAGTTTCATTGCTAAGTTTTGGAAAGCTTTTCTCAAATTGGTGGGGGTGGAGCAGGGGTTGTCTAGTGCATACCATCCCCAAACGGATGGTCAAACCGAACGTGTCAATGCTGTACTTGAATGCTATTTGCGTTGTTATGTCAATTACCACCAAGATGACTGGGTGGAACTGTTGCCTTTTGCAGAATATGCCTACAATAATGCTGTACATCAGTCCACAGGTTTCAGCCCGTTTTATGCGGTGTATGGACAGGACTTCGGTCCTATCACCCCAATAGAAGGTTTAGAGGGGGAGGGGGATGCCGACATTGCCTCTTGGGCACACACCCTCCGTACAACATGGCCCTGGCTGGTTAGCAACCTAGACCGAGCCAAGCGCAAATACAAGGCGCAGGCCAACAAGCATCGTTCCCCCGGTAGGGACCTGCAAGTGGGTAATTTGGTATACCTTTCCACCAAAAACCTGCGCTCCACCCGTCCATGCCATAAGCTCAATGCTAAATACATTGGCCCATTTCCCATCATCCGCCTCATAAATCCTGTCACAGTGGAACTGTCTCTCCCCAAAACTCTGAGGCGTGTACACCCCGTTTTCCATATCAGCCTTCTAAAGCCCCATGTTGCTTCCCCACAATGGCACCCGGAGCCGCCTCCTGAACAGCCCATAATGGTGGGGGGGGAGGAACATTTTGAAGTCTCCAAAATCCTCGATTCCCGCATACACCACAGGGCCTTGCAATACCTGATCCGCTGGAAACACTTCCCCCCTGCCTATGATGAATGGGTTCGTGCACGGGATGTCTCCGCCCCCAAACTCGTCAACGCCTTTCACAATACCTACCCAGACAGACCAGCCCCCTTGCCGGATGAGAGGGGGCCTTAAGGGGAGCAGGATGTCAGGCTGTTATCTCGGTTTAGATGTTTCCTTTCGTTTCTCTGCTGAACCGTCCAGACTTCAAGGACGGCTACACATACCAAAGCCTGGGAACGCCACTCCTGGGAAATAATGCTCTGTTTATGCTTTGTAATCTCCCGCCGTTTCTCTGCCTTATATTTCCAAGTAACGGGCAAGACAACCCATAGCTGTCATCTTATCCTCTATGCACTATATTGCCTATTTGACCAGTAAAGCCATCTGCTTGGAATCTGATTGTCTCTGTGGTGATTTCTGGTTCGATGGGTCAAGAGCTCACACAGATGAAGTTCAATTATTTTGTCCTTGCAGGCACGTATACTCTTCAGGTTGGTCATGTAATCCCCCAGCTTCTTGATCAGCTTCACCTCCTCATCAAGGTAGTGAGTCTCTAGGAAGTCACATATTTGAAGGTCCACATGGCAAGAAGCAATCTGTTGCAGATCCAGTAGGGCTGGTTCTTGCTTTTCTCCAGCTGAAGGGTGAAGGCCAGGCAGAGGCTCCATTTCTGCCATAAATCCTGCTGGTTTTTTGACATCCAGCAGAACCACTCTCCCTCCATGACAGTTTTGGAAGGTTAGGAGTTTCTGAGCTTGTTTGTGTTTCTCTTCAGACAGGTACTGGGAAAAAAAACAGGTAGACATAGCTGGCATGAACTGGCTGACCAAGTTGTTGATGTCTGTTTCTCTCCCAGCATGGTAGTTCTAGTAGATTTGAGCACTCATGGTGCAGATGGACATGGGCAGGTTAACTAGACTGATGGAGAAATGGAGGACTGGGTGGCTAACAGGGTCTGAACTTGCTGAGACTGAGAGGGGGAAAGACCCTGGGGTTGTAGTAGACAGCTCAATGGAAGTATCAACCCAGTGTGCTGCAGCGGTGAAAAGGGCAAACTCTCTATGTTTTGGATTATTAGGAAAGGGATTGAAAATAAAATGGTCAACATTATAGTGCCCCAATAAAGTGGTGCAGCCTCATTTGGAATACTGTGTACAATTGTATCTAAAAAAGGACATTGCAGAGCTGGAAAAGGTACAGAAGATGTGGAAGTTCCCTTTAGTCACTACTGTGACGGATACAGGGTTAAATGTAAACTCCGAGACTGAGGAGTTCTGTCAGCCTGTGCCTGCAGGCAGTGGGCAGAGTCTGGTGGGCTGACAGGAGTCTTCTTGGAGGGAGATAGAAGTTCTTGATCTTTTAGCTCTGAGCTCCCGAACTGTAAAGTTGTTTGTGGAAACTCTTAGAACCTGTGTGTTCAAATATTACCTAGCTTGTATAAACCAAACCTGAGTGGTGACAAGGGGAAAATTGTGGTAGAGAAAGAAAACCCTTTCTTCAGTCACTAAGTGGGAGGTGGCTCCTGAAATAGGGAGACTCCTGATTCAGTGTTTTGGGGGAGAAAGATTCGTTTTCCACAGGAGGTAGGCAAGTCTGAGGAGTGGGAAAAGTTGTGGATAAACCTCCACTCTCTGGTGTTCTCTGTGCTAGGGTAAACCAAGTCCACACTGAGTATAATGAACAAAGTCTGAATATTTACTGAATAGCCTGAAGAGTCCGCACTGAAAACTAAGTACTGTGCCTGTAACCATTCAAAATTTGAACTATTCCTAACCAACTAAACTTTGAGCCTCTCTTGAAGTAAAGCAATCAATCTATCTACCTCTCTGTAAATAATAAACTTCAATTTATTTTCATTATTATAAAATCAGCTATAGCCTCTAAGCCTCTCAACTTCATCTGGGGGAAGAAAGGGGAGGAAAGGGAAGCTTTCTTCTCACACGAACAAAGGTGACAGGTGTGGGGTTTAAGAAATATTAAAAACCCTCACATTTATTGGTGGCAGCAAATTTGTGGGGTTCAGGGAAGACAAACCCTCATGGTCACCATGGCTAGTTGCCACTGATAGACCTCTTCTCCATGAATCTGTCTAATGCCTTTTTAAAGCTGTCTTGGCAACCAAGATGATTAGAGGGTTGGAGGACCTTCCCTATGAGGAAAGGCTGAGGAGTCTGGGACTTTTCAGTTTAGAAATGAGACAACTAAGGGAGAACATGATAGAGATTTATAAAATTATGCACAGGGTGGGGAGAATTTGCAAAGATAATTTTTTCTTCGTCTCCCAAAATACTAGAACTTGAGGGCATCCAATGAAGCTGATGGCCAATAGATTCAGGACAGACAAAAGGAATACTTCTTTACACAGTGAGTGATTAAATTGTGGAATTCGCTGCTAGGAGGATGTAGTGATGGCCACGGGCATAGACAGCTTTAAAAGGGGATTAGACAGATCCATGGAAGAGAGATCTATCAGTGGCTACTGGCCATGGTGACTAAAGGGAACTTCCACATTCAGAGGTAGTAAACCTCTGAATACCAGTGCTAAGAGGCAATATCAGGGGAAGGCCCTCGGCATCTATGCCTTGTTATTGGACCTCCAGAGGAACTTTGGCTGCTGTGTGAGATGAGGTGCTGGACTAGATGGAACACTGGTTTGATCCAGCAGGGCTCTTTTTATGGTCTTATGGAAAATAATCATGTTTAGCATTAGCAAGAGAAAGTACGTGGGCTGAAGCACTCTGCACAAAGATATGAGCTATGAATTTGAGAGTGTGACTCCACCTTGGTGTTCATACAGTTACTCTACCTCTCCCACTCCCCCTTGCAAGTTCCTGGACTGGATAATTTATCAGCTGAAGAATGTGGTCCACTCATTGGATCAGTGAGTACCCATCCCTTCCAGGGAACTGCACTTTCTTTTTGGGGATGCTCTGTAGGGTTTTGATCCCACAAGAGTCTTTGGGCAGCAGTAGAAATCACTGAAGTGGCCGATGTGTGTGTAAAGTGCTACCCTGGGGAACCTGCAGCTTTTTAACTGGGAGAAAATCCCTCAAATCCCTTTTCCACCAGGAACTGGGGGGGGGGGCGGCGGTAGCAGCAGCCAATCATTGCTTTCATCTCAGACCTATCTGCATGTCTAGAATATCGGTAGCAAAGAGTTCTCAACAGATTTTTCATGTATTTATTTGGTGTATTTTTATCCTGCCTTCCCCCAAGGAGCTCGGGGGAGTGCTCATGGTTAGGATGAAGGAGAATGATTGGTTCAAACAGTACATTTCCTGGCACAGGAGGATTTGAGCCCCGGCCTCCCTAGGCCTTGTCCAGGGCTCTAACCACTACACCACACTGACTAGGCAAATGTCCAAGATCCGATGTGGGCTTGTAGAAGGGAGTATAAGCATAATAGTCAGATCCACTTTCACCAGCTTCCAGTAAAACAGAAGACAGTGACAGCTGCTAAGCCAGGTTATTTCCAAATGCTTCACACAAGATAACTCTGCCAAGGTAGCCTGTTTCTAACGATAGAGGTAGAGGTCCCAAATTTTCAGGTTAGCTTGGAGGGACTTACCTTGCAAGAACCCACATGTTTGGTGAAGATTCGGTCTGGAGGTATGGGATCTGGAAGGGGTCGCCCCCATCCCCCCATTAAAAAGAATTGGAGCCGGCTTTTTGCATTGGTTTTAATGGAGAAGGGGGTGCCCCCTTCCAGACCCCATAACTCCAGACTCCCTGACCCAATCTTTATCTAACGTGGGGGTTATTGCAAGGAGAGTCCCTCCAAGATACCCTGAAAATTTAGGACCTCTACCTCACAAAATGCACCCCCCAGGAGCTGTGCAAAAAACCTCCCCTTGGATAAAATGGGTGGGGAAAAGCCTGCTTCTCACGCCTACAGACTGTGAAACCACAAAGGAAGTACAAGCTGGTTCCCATAATAGGGAAGCATAGGAAATTTTTTGCACAGCTCCTGGGGGGCATTTTTTGAGGTAGAGGTCCCGAATTTTCAGGGTAGCTTGTAGGGACTCTCCTTGCAAGAACCCCCAAGTTTGATGACGATTGGGTCAGGGGGGCTGAAGTTATGGGGTCTGGAAGGGGGCACCCCTTCATTAAAACCTATGCAAAAAGCCAGCTCCAATTCTTTCTAATGGGGGGATGGGGTCGACCCCTTCCAGACCCCATAACTCCGGACCCCCTGACCCAATCGTCATCAAACTTGGTGGTTCTTGCAAGGAGAGTCTCTCCAAGCTACCCTGAAAATTTGGGACTTCTACCTCAAAAAATGCCCCCCAGGAGCTGTGCAAAAAAACCTCCCATTGCTTCAAACTTTCCTAGCCCATTGTCTTCTTCGCTACCCTAACAACTAGCAAGCCCTACACACAACCACCAGACAACATCACAAACAAGCTACCTAGAAGCAGTACAACCGATAAGCACGACAAACCACGCTGAGAAGTCTATGGAACTGAGACTCTTAACAAAAACCCCTAAACACAACAAACCCCAACAAAATCAAAAGTGGGGGGCCTTTTGCCCTCCCCTACCAAACCTACACTATATGCGCTGAGTGGAGGCTCAACACAGCACCAGGCACACTCTGGCAGCACACGCCTCACAAAACCCATGTCCAGCCACACGACGCCAGGCAGCTGGAGGTTCCCCCCCACCAAAGTTAACCACTAGCAAACAAAACACTCAATCAAAGCAGCTGTGTGAGTTTGTGATCCAAACTCAGCCTTGCTGGGGGCCAGCCAAGCCAACCACAGCAGAAGCCCCCGCCCCCCCAATCAGTAGTCTGATTTCACACCAGAGATTCACTGCCACGAGGCAGGTGAACTGGATCCCCCCCCACAGGCAGAAATCACACAGGTAAGGCAAGGCAACACTTTAGGAACCCAGGTTAACCACTGGCAAAGTACACTGTATCCCCCCACAGGCAGAAATCACACAGGTGAGGCACGACAACATTTTAGGAACTCAAATTAACCACAGTAGAAGCCCCCCCCCAATCAGTAGCCTGCTTTCACACCAGAAAATCACTGCCATGAGGCAGGTGAACTGGATCCCCCCACAGGCCAAAATCACACAGGTAAGGCAAAGGCAAGAGTTCAATGGGAAGCAAGCAAAGTTAACCAAAGTTCATCAATCTGTTAACTCAAGTCTCAAGTTCTCAGAGCACCTGCAGAGCCAGGGCACACGCCCCACAAAACTCACATCAAGCCACATGATGCCAGGTAGCTGGAGGTCTGGGGGCACTGCTGACAGCCCAGACAAAGCTACCAGCAGCCAAGTAAAATGGCTCCCCCCCCCACACACACAGAAAGAAACCAAACACTTTTAAAGAGGAATCAAAGAGAATTAAACAGGAATTTAAGCAGTTATGAGCAATAACAATTACAAAGTGTTGAAACCAAAGTGAATTCAGTACCAGAAACCCCTCCCCTTGCTTGCATGCAGCCTAGTTTAGAAAAAAAAAAGCCCCAAATAAAATAAAATGATAGGGTCTCAAACTGTTAGATGTCTTCTCTTCTTTGGGTAGCAGGCAGCAAAGAATCCAAATTTACCAAGTCAGCTCAGGATGAAGCAGTAGGAACAAAAGCCAAGGTTTTTGCACCAAGAGAGCTTGGTTTTGCAAGCAAGAGAGCTTTCTCCTTGCAAAAACACAGGAAATAGCTTCCTCCATTAAAGATAGATTGTATCTCTATAAGCCCGGCTGCTCCTTGTGATGCAGATAGATAGCGCTAAACAATCTGCCTACAGCCAGTCAATGCTTTTAAATGGAAGATGGGGGCACCCCCTTCCAGACCCCATAACTCTGGACCCCCTCACCCAATCTTTACCAAACCTGGGGGTTCTTGCAAGGAGAGTCCCTTCTAGCTACCCTGGAAATTTAGGACCTTTACCTGAAAAAATGCCCCTGCAGGAGCTGCAGAAAGACATTGCTAAAAAAGCTGGATATTCGGGAATGACAAATTTGTCTTTGCCAACCTCCCGGATTTTGCTGATTCGGTAAACCCGAACCAGAAATTTACTGAATTTGCATTTATTCAGTATTTTTCCACTTCGGTTTTACCGAATCAACAGCCCTATCTAACGGGCCCCTGCACTTTCCTTCAGCTCTCTCGCCCATGAGAAGAAAAGCTCTGTTTTGGTGATCCAGGCCGGCAGGTGCAGTCTCCTACAGGACATCCGATTCCCATCCTGCTGTGCAGCAGTACTTTCTTCTGATGATGATTGATGGTGCTGTCAGGTCAGCAAGCCTTGCACTGGCTGTCCCCTGCTGATGACGGACTTTGGTGTCACATTCTCCAAGAAACCTGAGCATGCTGCAATAGCAACAGGTGAGGCCAAACGGAGGGTAGAGTCTGAGTGTGACAACAGCCTAGGAGAGCAAAAGGGATGTGGAAGAGCCTAAAGGAGATGTCAAGAGAATGACTTACAGATGGGGGGGGGGGCAGAAATCACCGAGAAGGAGATACCATGACAAATGGCTGGCACAAAGCCCCACTAGAGAGACCTCAAAGGCTGGGCCACAATGCAGGATCTGAAAGTACTGCCAGGAAAGGTGGAGTGCAAAGCAACTGTGTGCATGAATTTGAAATTGGGGGCATAAAGGATGAAACAGCCATATATCTTTATTGCCCTTAACCATACATGTTTAGCCTTGAGATTCACAGTTCAATTCTCCTAACCTGGTTGAGGGACGGACGGACAGACAGACAGGACATCTTCCTTTAAAAAAGGTAAAGGTACCCTGCGCAAGCACCGGGTCATTCCTGACCCATGGGGTGACGTCACATCTCGACGTTTCCGTGGCAGACTTTGTTTTGCGTGGTGGTTTGCCAGTGCCTCCCCCAGTCATATTCCCTTTACCCCCAGCAAGCTGGGTCCTCATTTTACCGACCTCGGAAGGATGGAAGGCTGAGTCGACCTTGAGCCGGCTACCTGAAACCGACTTCCGTCAGGATCGAACTCAGGTCGTGAGCAGAGCTTTTGACTGCAGTACTGCAGCTTTACCACTCTGTGCCACGGGGCTCTTACATCTTCCTTTAGTTGCTAAAAAAGGTGGCTAGTACTTTAAAAACCATCACTGGAGAAGAATGATGTAGACAGTCAGCATCCAGCCTCCAATTTGCCCTTTCTGGGCAAGATTGGTGAAGTGGTTATTCAGCACCTCCAGGTCTTCCTCTGCTCCAGTCCTCTTTCAGTCTTGCTTCACATCAAGCTATGGGGCAGAGACAGAGCTGGTGGCTTCAGCTGATTGTCTCTATTGGCGTTGTTGTGACAAGAGCTGTGGCATCTTGCCGCTGTTCCTGCAGCCATCAACAGCCTCTGGCATAGTGGACCAAGCCCTCCTACTGAGATGAGCTGTGCTTTGGATGGGCTTAATTTATTCCTGTCAGATCAGACTCAGAGGCATTTTTATCCTAGACTAGTTCTCATTAGTGAGGGACTTGTCCATTTGGGGGCAAAGCAGCAGAATAGAATGCTATGCATGATACTGTGGGTGTGGAAGGCTCGGGGTTCCTCCCGGTTACACCCCCGGTCCTCCCTTCTTGCACCCCTTTCAAGAAAGGGGCTTCCTCGGCCTCAGACCACTCCGTTGGGGATTCTGAGTTCTCCTCCCCTGATGGAACTCCTGCAGCATCTTAAGGAATTCCACAGAGCCCTGTCACAGGGCTCCGCCAGGCCTATGGTGGAGAGCAGCAACCATGTGTCATCACGGCTGGCCTACCTATGCCCTCTGTGCTGCTACCAACTGTAAATTGGGGGCCCTGACTCTCTCTCCAGGCTAGAGATGAGTGCCACTAGTTTTATTAACTGATTAATAGCTGGGTGGGAACTGGTTTTAAAGTCTTAAGGTTATTTATTGTATATTATGGTTTTATTATATTGTTATGTTGTTTTAATGATGTTAACCACCCTGAACTTGGCCACAGCTGTGATAGAGGGTGGGATACACATTGAAAAAAATAGTAAGAATGGGGAAGTGAATCCCTCTCGTTTCAGTTCCCCAGTGCCTCTGTGAGGCTCCTGCCGGTTGCCTGCCTTGTGCTATGGGGGCGGGGAGCTGTTTCAGCACTTGAAAGGCATTAGGGGAGGAGACTGCCTGCTCCTGAAACACCAGGTCCCCACTGGCCACGGACAGGAGTTAGGGGTGTAGGGTTGCCGGCTCCAGTTTGGGAAACCTCTGGAAATTTGGGAGTAAAGCCTTGGTAGGAAGGGGGACCTCTGAAGACACTTCAGCTACTGTGATCAGTGACTAAAATTATAGGATTTATTCCTCACTGAAAGGTAAGTTTCTTTGTTAAAGACAGCCACCCCAAGTAGTGATGCAACTTATTTGAATTAGTTTAATTCTTTTAATTGCTATGCTTCAGAATTATTAATATAAAAAAGTAAAATGTAAAAAATGCAATATTTGAGAGTTAGATTAAATGGGAAAAAAATCAAACAGATTTTAACAAATTTGCACAGATGTGAAATACAGGAATACAGTAAAAATTCAAAGATACATACCATCAATGAGTCATGTTGGGGAGACTTAACCAGACAGTAGGGCTGTCGATTCAGTTCGTCCCGAACCAAAAAACAGCCAAATTTTCCCCGATTCCGCGGTTTCTAGTTCGGTTGGAACCGAATTCCAAAAAGGCGGGAAAACAACAAGCCGAATTCGGCGAGTTTGGGGGCTCCGAATCATCAGCATAACTGTCAGTTAGTAAGCAACTAGCAGCATTCGGCCTTTTAAAGCCATTAAAAACACATTTGCGCCTTTCTGCAACTCTGGGGAGGGCATGTTTGGAGGTAGAGGTCCCAAAATTTCAGCATAGCTTGAGGAGACCCTTCTTGCAAGAACCCCCAAGTTTTGTAAAGATTGGGTCAGGGGGTCCCAAGACATGGGGCCCGGAAGGGGTTCCCCCCAAAATCGCCAGTTGGAATAAAGGCATTAAAAACACATTCGCAACTTTCCGCGGCTCTGGGGGGCATTTTTGGAGGTAGAGACCCCAAACTTTCAGCATAGTTTCAGGGGACCCTTCTTGCAAGAACCCCCAAGCTTGGTGACGATTGGGGCAGGGGGTCCTAAGTTATGGGGCTTGGGTCCCCCCACCCATCTGCCCATTACAGCCTTTAAAAACACATTCGTGTTGGGCCGTACCATTACTTCGGCCCGAGGGTCTGGTTGCCTCGGCAGTTGGGCCGTATCATTACCCCGGCCCAGGGGTCTGACTAAAAGGCAATTAATCCCAAGTTATGGGTCCCCCCCATCCACCCATTGGAATGAATGGGAGCAGGCAATCCTTAATGTGCATCTAGAGCGGCAAATCCAAGGCAAAACCTCCCATGCCAGAGAGTATGTGTGTGTGAGTCTGCTAGAATCACATTGGATTACTCCTGAGTCCAGACTCCCAGTCCCTGCTCCTGATAGAAGACGACATCCATAGTAAGACCCATTTGGGGGCTTTTCTCTATAATGCTCTGTCATTTTTTTCCCTGTGTGTGTGTATGTGTGTGTGGGGGAGATTCTGTGTGTGTGTGTGAGGGGGGAAGCCAAAGGGGGGTGGGTTTACTTGTTCTGCTGGGGGGTGGGCTCGATTGCCTCTGTGTAGGACTGTGCTTTCTACTTTTTTCACCGGTTGCCAACTTCGTGTGCAGTTAACTGTGGGTCAGTGAGCCTCTCTCTGGCTGGTTCCTATTGTTTCCAATGGGCTGTGCAGCCACTCCTGTTGTTTCGAATGGGCTAGCCTTTCATTCGTTTTAGTACATCCCCTGTAATGTATTTCAGTGGAGTCAATGCAAGTCAACCGCCATTCCCCTCTCCCATTATCTTCAATAGGCTGGGCAGCCTCTTCCATTGCTTCCAATGGGCTGACTTGTCATTCGTTTTAGTACATCCCTTTTAATGGCTTTATTCCAATGGGCAGATGGGGGGGACCCATTCCGGGCCCCATAACTCAGGACTCCCTGCCCCAATCTTAACAAAACTTGGGGGTTCTTGCAAGGTCACTCTTGTGTACTCCCATATAAGGAGTTCCTCTTTCAGCAGGGCTGTCTGTTGTTATGTCAACATACTAAACAGTCAGTTACATCTCTACAAAATTCAGTTATATTATACTGTAGCGGAAAACACAGGTTCGAGGGGGAGGAAAAGAGACCCAAAAACCGTTATCAAGAAAAACAGTTTTATTCCAGCTGGACACCCAGTTGGTTTAACAAGCAAAATAACTGAGCCCCGATTCTACCGGGGAGAAGACATTTATCCAAAACCGTGCTCTGATGGGGCCACGTCAACATTCCGTGCTTATCTGGTTGTTTAACATTATCTGGAGCCTTTAGGGCTTCAACAGCTTTTTCCCAGTTTCAGCTCTTGTTTATCGTTCACCATGACTTTCCATGACTCTTCCCCCAGTACCTCCAACACACACACAGAGTTATTCTGCCCAGCAACAAGCTAATCCCTTGCTGTCCTAATACATTTCAATAATTTTACAGAAAGGAAAAGAGGTTATCACACACTATTAAATCAGACTGTTTAAGTGGATCTTCCATATTCAGGGGAAATCTATCTGGCTGTCACAATATTATTCTATACATTTATAATATTCCATTTCACTAACATCATATCCTAAAGAATGTGTGTTAAATAAGCATAATATCCTACAAAATCCCTATAACATATAAAACCAATATCATTCTAATGTTCTTCATAAACCTTTTCTTTAGACATTCTACTGTAGCACACTGGGCTGTGCAGGCTTTGCTGCTGGCTGCCAGCTGCAAGTGACCTAATCAGTCATTCTTAGCTGTTGACATTGGCACACTTGCAAGGGCTGCAGGTGGCACAGGGGGCTGTGAGCACAGGCAGTGGGGGGGATTGTGAGTGGGTTGGGGAAGGATGCACAAGTGGGTAAGAAAGGAGTGTGGGCAAGAACGAGTGGGCAAGTACAGGTGAGTGGGCAAGAAAGGAGGCCTGGGAAGGGACTGGCGCTGAGCGGAGGAGTGGGCGGGGGGAGGCTCTGGGCATTCTCTGCCCTCCCACATAGAAATAGATCTCATCCTTTGCATCAGTTACTGTGGACAATGTTGGACAAATACCCCCCCCACACACACACACATCAGTGCTACAGTTTTCATGAAGGTTATCTGAAGTCAAACAGAAGTTCTGGGACTACAATTTAACAACCAGGTTCTGGATATGTGGGTTCCGGTCAACATTACAGGCTGTCTGACAAAAGGCTCTTTAGTCAAGTTGGTGGTCATGGAATAAGAAGCTCAGTCCTCTGATGGGTTAGAAATGAGTTTAGTGACAGGAAACAGATGGTAAGAATACTTTTTCACAATGGAGGGTCCACCAAAGTCCCCTTTACAAAGCCTCTTCGCCCTTGCCCGGAGTCAGAGTTGGTGAGTGCGGAGGAACAGAGCCCACGGCCAGGGCCGAGGCCGCAGAGGTAGGCCATGGCCTCCGAGAGAAGCTCAGCTGCTCCTTGCTCGAGTGACTCCAAGCGATGTTTCTGCTTTGGTCCCCCCAGCTTTTGATCTCCCCCTTCATGCCACTTTAATCCTAGGCCTGTGAGTAGGAGATCCTTGCCTCCCTTTCTTCTTATTCCCTTTTGTTCTGCTATCTCCCTTGCTGCCTTACTTTCCCACAGTGCAACAGCCCTTTGTAGCATTCCTTTCCTCCTGCCTGTCTGGAGGTGTTCTCCTCCCTGACCCCACCCTGGTGGCAAATTTTACAAGCTTCCAGGGCCCAGGCTTGCTGGCTCTTACCTCAAGCCTCCCAAATTCAAAGATATCACCGATTCTTTCCCCAGCCTTACTGGGTACATGTGCCTGGGAAGGGCACCTGGGAACCTGAACAGCCGTTGGAATTTAGCCTCCGTTTAGAGTAGAAGGCGAAACACAGGTGGCTAGTAGAATCTCTGCCCCTGTGGGTTCTGTGGAGCTTGCAAGACAACTTTTTAAAAAAGCCATTATCTCAAGTCCCTCCCATATATTGCAGCAAATATTTACACATCTAACACATAGTTCTAACAGTGAACAGAAACTTGCAACAGATAGACTCTTGGAGTTCAGTTAAAGAGCATGTTCTTTCTTGCAAAAACTACATCATGAGTCAAGTCCCACCTCTCAAATCCACCAGTTCTAATACTTCACTCCTCTTTCAGAAGGGATTTAGTTCCAAGGATTTGCACCACTCTGCAGTCTGCCACCTGAAAGACGATAGCGACAGCACCAGCTATTAAACACCCCCTTCTATTAATCAACTTTTCACATGCAATGCTTTCGAGTTAGCATAAACAAGTTAATAAGACCGCTGAAAATCTTCTCCAGTTCCCCTGCTAAGCTCCTACTGAGCTATCCTGACCAGTTCCTGGGGGCTACACGGGCCTCACACTGCCAGCCTGCCTTGGATACTGTGCCTTGCCCCAGCCCTTCGATTTCCTGACCCTCAGCTGACCCCCACCTTGTCTTTGAAGCTGGGGCTTCTGCCTTGCTCTGAACCTAGCCTAACCCAATTTCCAAACCTGTCACCCAATACAAGTCATGCCTTTCAGACAGGAGTCAGTACCAGGAAGAAAAAAGTCTCAAGAGCGTAAGAGCCCTGCGAGATCAGACCACGGGTCCATCTAGTCCAGCATCCTGTGGCCTCCTGGCAGTGGGATTCAGAGGTTTACTGCCTCTGAATGTGGAGGTTCACATTAGTCACCGTGGCTATCTACATGGGTTTGTCTAATCAACTTTTAAAGCTGTCTATGCCCATGGCCAGGAGCCCCTGGTGCAGAGTGGTAAGCTGCAGTACTGCAGTCCAAGCTCTGCTCACGACCTGAGTTCGATCCCAACAGAAGTTGGTTTCAGGTAGCCGGCTCAAGTTTGACTCAGCCTTCCATCCTTCCAAGGTCAGTGAAATGAGTACCCAGCTTGCTGGGGGGAAAGGGAAGATGACTGGGGAAGGCCCTGGCAAACCACCCTGTAAACAAAGTCTGCCTTGGAAATGTCGGGATGCGACGTCACCCCATGGGTAAGAAATGACCGGGTGCTTGCACAGGGGACCTTTACCTTTTATGCCTCATGGCCATCACTACATCCTGTAGCAGTGAATTCCTCAATTTAATCAATCACTATATAAAGAAGTATTCTTTTTGTCTGTCCTGAATCTCCTGCCCATCAACTTAATCGAATGCCCTCAAATTCTAGTATTTTGGGAGAGGGAGAAAAAATTATCTTGGCAAATTCTCCCCACCCCATGCATAATTTTATAGATCTCTATCATGTTCTCCCTTGGTTGTCTTGTTTCTAAACTGAAAAGTCCCGACTCCTCAGCCTTTCCTCATAGGGAAGGTCCTCCAACTCTCTAATCATCTTGGTTGACCTGAGCTTTTTCCGGCTCTGTGATGTCCTTTTTGAGATACGGTGACCAGAACTGCATCCAGTTTTCCAGATGAGGCTGCACCACAGATCTTTACAGGGGCATTGTAATGTGGCTGTTTTCCTTTCAATCCCTTTCCTAATAATCCCCAACATAACTGTTTGCCGTTTTCGTGGCTCTTGCACACATTGGGTTAACCCTTTAATTGAGCTATCCATTATGACTCCAAGGTCTCTTTCCTTTCAATCTCAGCCAGTTCAGACACCATTCAGTTATGCTTGACGTTAGGATTTTTTTTGTTTCAGTGTGCCATCACCTTACACTTACCTACACGGAACTTCATTTGCCACATGATGGCCCACTCACCCAATTTGTGGAGATCCTCTGCAGCTGTTCAGTCACCTTTGGTTTTCACCATCCTGCATTTGTTTTCATATGCAAACTTGGCCACTACGCTGCTCTCCCTCAGTTCCAGATCAATTATGAACAAATGAAATAGTACTGGCCCAAATACCTATAGTTGTGGGTCTGTCTACTCCTCCATTTATTCCTACTTTCTGCTTCATATCATTTAACCAATGTTTGATTTATGTGGACTCCTCTTATCCTGTGACTGCTAAGTTTACTCACAAGTCTTTGGTGAAGTACCTTGTCAAAAGCCTTTTGAAAGTCCATGTATGTAATGTCATCTGGGTAACCATTACCTGCATGCTTGTTCACTTTCTCATAAACTCCAAAAGGTTTGCACAAGCCATGCTGATTTCCTTTCAACAGGTGTTCTTCCTCTATGTGCCTAATAATTCTATCTCTGGTTACCATTTCTATTAATCTCCCTGGACAGATATTAGGCTAACTGGCCTGTAATTTCCTGGTTCCCCTCTGGACTTCTTTTTTAAAAATCGGTGTAACTTTTGCTACTCTCCAGTCTTCTGGTACAGTGACAAGTTACATATATAGGTTAGTAGACCAACAATCTCACATTTGAGTTCCCTAAGAACTCTGGGGCGTCTGCCATCAGGACCGGAGACTTACTGGTTTTTAACTTCCCCAGTAGGTCTAGAACTTCATCTCTGGCCAACCTCAGTTTGACTCAGTTCTTCAGACTGTGGGAATATGCCCACAGTGGCTGTGGGCAAGGAATATGCCCCACACATTCCACAGTGAACACAGATGCAAAAAATTAACTGAGCTTCCCTGCCATCTCCCTACATTCCTTTAGCAATCTTTTTTTTCCAGTCATCCAAAGGGGGAACTGCTTCTCTGGCTAGTTTCTTGCTCCGGATATATTTAGAGTTATCTTTTCTGCAAGCCTAATTATTAACGTACACTTCTTTCGCTATACCCTGTGCTCCCTTTCCATTCACTTCATTGGGGCAGACCTTCAGCTTTTTAAAAGAACCCCTTTTGCCTTTTGTGGCTTCCTTGACATTCAGTCATTCCTTGACATTCAGTCATTCCTTGACATGCAGTCATTCCTTGACATGCAGTCATTCTTTTAGGCTTTGCACCCCCACTTTTAAGTAACCCCTAGGGGCCACTATTTACACCCATATTGCTTCTGTTGGGGATTTCCCCCCCCACTAACTTAATTCTATGCTGTCTGATGTACAACACAACAACTCTTCCAACATATCCACAACCAATGTGGCCTGTAAGCAGGAGAGGGCCATGGCTGCGTGACAGAGCATCTGCTTGGCATGCAGAAGGTCCCAGGTTAATCCCCAACATTTCCAGTCCTAAGGCTCACGTCCCAGCTGATGGGAAAGAACTCTGCCTGAGCCCCTGGAGTGCCGAGTTGACAGTACTGACTTTGATGGGCCGAGGGTCTGATTCAGTCGAAGGCAGCTTTATGAGTCCAACCAAGTATTCTGCAGACGAGCATGCAAAAAGATCCTGCCGTTGAGTTCCCACAGTCTGTGGAATAGGACATGAATCCCAACCGACACTTGCCCAGAAACATGCACCCCTGACCTTCTTCTATTTAGTCATCTCATTTAGATTCTAAAACCTTGCAGAGAGGGAACAGATCATTAGAAGGAAACACAAACGTTAAATAGGGCAGAAATGAGGGTGCTGAGGAGGAGCATTTATTCCTTAAGTCTAATATAGATAAGACAATAGATAGAAGGTAAAAGTGTAGTTATTCATTAACAATTCATAGAGGTCAACAGAATGTATTCTATCCTTTGAAAGAGTTGATTATATACACATGCATAAATAAATATGTCTATAAAATATAGGGGTGTCCTTCTATACTTTTGCCCTTTCAGATATCTCCCCCCCCCCTCCATGTCGAGGGGCTTGTTTTGGAGTTGCCTCTCCTGGCAAACCGGCCCTCAAAGCGAAGCCGCATCCTGCGACCAGGCTTTGGGGGCCCCGGTCAGGGGGACGAGGCCTCAGCACGGTCCAGCGGGGCCGGCCAAGGGACCTCGCCGGAAGCCCCCCGGCCCCACCCCAAGCACGAGCGCAGGGCCAACGGGCCACCAGCCGGCGCCGCCGGTTTGCAGCAGCCGTTTCGCCACCTCTCCCTTCTCCGGCCGGAGCAGCCCCCCCCCCCGCCGCCGCCGCCGCCGCCGCCGCCGCCCACGGGCGGGCGGGCTGGAGGGGGCAAAGGCCAAAGCCGCCCCGGGGCTCTCAGCAGGGCCCGCCGCCCCGCCCGCCCGGGCTGCTGCCGCCGCCGCCGCCGCCAGCTCTGCGCTGCGCTGCGTCTTCCAGAGAGAGAGAGACGGGGGGGGGGAGACGGGGGGGGGAGGAACGCGGCAGGCCCGGCGCTCCCTTCAGCTTCAAAGGGGGGGGCGTGTGTGTGTGTGGGGGGCAGGCGGTAGCCGCAGCGGGTGGGCGGGGGGAACATTAGAGCCCCTCCCCCCGGGCAAAGGAGTGCTCCCCCCCCCGAGGCCTCCGGGAAACCCACTCCCCCTCCCGGCGGCGGCGGCGGCGGGCCGAGTTCCGGATCCGGTCTTGGGAGAAAAGCTCCGCTGGCCAGCAGGGGGCAGCCTCGGCCCGCCTTTGGCGTCCCTCCCGCGCGGGAGCGAGCGCCGTGCGGGGGGGGTGGGGGGTGGGGGCCTTCCGGCCGGGCGCCCCGCAGGAGCAGCAGCCCCTCCCCCTCCCCCCCACGGAAGGGAGGGCGCCTCCGCCCGGCCCCGCCCACGCCCCTCCCCTGGCGAGCTGGCCGGCGGGCGAGGACCCCTCCGCTGCGCGCCGCGATTGGTCGCGGGCGGAGGGCTGTCCTGGGCGGCCGCCTGCGCCGAGGAGTAGGCGGCGACGCGGCGCGGCCCGAGCGCAGAAAGAGTCGGCCCGTCGGAGGCGCCGGTGGGGCGCGGAGCGGCGTGGAGTGCAGGCGGGGCCCGGGGGGCGGTCGGGCGCGCCCCCGAGGAACAGTAGCAGCAGCAGCAGTGGCGATGGAAGCGCCGTGATCCCGCCGTCCGGCGGGGCGGGCCGGCGGGGCGGGGGGCGCCGAGGATGGCCGGGCGGGCGGGGCGGCCGGAGCTGAGCCGCGGGCCGCCGCCGCCGTCTCCGCCGCCGCCGCGGGGGCTGCTGGCGGCGCTGGTGCTGCTGGCGCTGTGCCGGGGGGCGCCGCCGGCGCTGGCCAAGAGCCTGGAGCCCGTCGCCTGGAGCGCCGCCAACCCCAAGTAGGTGTCCGCCGCCCCCCCTCCCTCCCTCCCGCCCACCCCCCCCCACTGCCCTGCGCCCCTGGGGGGGAGGGGGCGCCCGCGGCACCTGCGCAGGTGTCGCCTCCGCCCTCCTCGTCCCGTCCGCCTGGCTGCGCTGCGCGGGGTGGGGGTGGGTGGGGCTGGGTGGGGGGTCCCGTGCCGGGTGCCGCCGCTGGCCCCTTCTCCGCCGTCGGGCGTGCCGGGGGCGCGGCGGTTGGGGGGCTGGACTGGCCGAGCCCTCCTCCTCCCCCTCCTCCTCCGCCGGGAGCCGCTCCTTGGCTGGGCGGGACCTCGCCCGGGGTGGGGGGTGGGGTGGGGGGTGTCGGGCGCAGGCGGCCCCCTGCCGCGGGGCCGCAGCGGGCGAGGGTCTGGCGGCCGCGCTTGGCTGCCCGGGGGCCGGACGGGCCCGATCCCGCGGCGGGGTGGCGGCGGCGGCGGCGGCGGCTTCCGCGGGGCGGCCGGAGGCGCGAAGGCGCCCCTCCGGGGCTGGGGGCTGCTGCCGCCCCCCCCCCGCGCCCGCGCCGCTCCCTTGGGGGCCGCCCTGGGTGGGCGTGGGGGGGGCGCCCTGGGGCCTGGCGGCGCCGCCGGAGGGGGGCGTGGGGGGGGCGGCTGGCGCCTGGGCGCTGCGCCCGGTGGCCTCGGCGACCCCTCGGCCGCGTGTGGGGCCGCAGGGCCCGGAGACCCGCCTCCCCCCGCGGGGGGCGGGGGGGGGTCAGCTGCGGCCGGAGGTTTCGCTGGCTCGTGGCCTGGGGGCCGGATGCTGGGCCTGCCGGAGCCCCCCCGCCTCCCCCGTCGCTGCCGGCGCGGTTTGTGGCGCCCGCGCTGCTCCGGCCCCCCTTCTGCTGCGTGCGTGTGTTGTGTGTGTTGTGTGTGTATATGTGTGTGTGTCGGGGGGGGGTGCGAAGTTCGGCCGGCCCTTGGCGGCCCCTCCCGGTCCCCGGTCCCCGGCGGGCGGGCGGGCGGAGAGAGCAGAAAGTTCCGCGTCGTCGACATACGACAAGGGCACCCCTGGGGAAATGGCACCCCTCCCCGTGAAGGAAGGCGCTTTCTGGAGCGGTTCTGCATGTCCTGCGTAAGGCCGAAAGTCCAGGCAGAGCTGATCAGTGGCTCTTCCTTCTCAGTCCGCCATCAGTTGTTCTCACCAGCACAGCACTTTAACACTTGTTTTCAGGTTACACTGGTAAAATCCTTTAACCGGAGCACCAATTTATTGAATTTTCCAGCTCATGAGAAGGCCGGGTGGTTTACTTTGGTCCATGAGAAAGTCGCGGGTCACCCATTCAAAGTCTGCATTTTCCCACTCAGTGATACTGCGGCTACCTTTCCTACAAAGCAGGAAAATCCAACGGGATCCAAATATCACTCAAGCGGATCTTGAAATAATTATTTGGCTATAAATGGACCTCCTGTCAGATAAGAGGAAAAACTCTTTTTCTTGATATTTTAATAACAGCAAAGATTTTAAATTGTTCTCCAGTACATTTAACACTCAGCACCCAGGCAGCTCGATGCCAGGTGACTTACATGATTCACCCGGGACTGGCTGCTTGCTGCTGTTCAACAGCAGGTGCTCCCCCCGCCCCCCCAAGCTAGCATGGCGTAGCAGTTAGTGTTTCAGACTGGGATCTGGGAGACCCAGGTTTCAATCTTCAGGCCAGTAACCCAAACCCTACCTCACAGGGTTGTTGTGAAGATAACATGGAGGATAATTATTTAAGCTGGTTTGGGTTCCCATTGGGGAGAAATGTTGAGTATAAATGAAGTCAATAAATATAGCTGAGGATGAGGGGCAGATAAAGGTTGTTTGGCTGGTGGGTGGGAAGGAGAGAAGGAAGCAGAAAAAATGAGGGTGTTCACGAAAAGGAAAGGTGAAACAGTGGGAGAGGAGAAAATGAGATGTCCTTTCTTGTTTAATCCTGTTGTATTTCTTCTCGCGATATGACGGTTGTATACTTCTTTCCCATGTACTGTGTTTCAGTAGACAGAATGGAAATTGACCTTTCCGCTTTTGGTTGTGATCAACCTTGCTAACAGTTTTATAAAATTAGTAATGTTTGCCCCTGCGTGTGAGATTGTAGGCAAGAGAGCTTTGAAATGTTAACAAGTATTTTTGGAATCCACTCAGTTTGCTGTGCATTTGGAATAGCTATTGATTAGTTAGGATCTTTCAGGCTATCCTTGTGTGGGCCTCATTCGCTGAGGGAGGAGGGAGTCTTGGCTAAGCCAAGAGGACTTAAATTGTACCCCATTGTGTTTGAAAGGGCCTCTCTTGAGTTTGGGGGTTGGGGAAGCCCACGGATGGCTTTGGCGATCTTCTACGGATATTCCAAGTTGTTGCCTGGGGTGTATTAAACTGGCTTGGAGTCATGCAGTGAAATTTTGTGGCAAAATCTTGCTTAAATCCCCTCATTGTAATGTAAGACTTTATTGATCCCGGTTGGCTTCCGTACTTCTCGTTAAAAGAAAACATTCTGAGCAAAGTATGGGTTTGGAAATGAATTTCAGACTGGAATTCCGGAGTCCTAAAGGACTTGGTTTGGGATGAGAAGGGAACGAGCCAGGGCGTTGCTGCCGTTTTACAAAAGTCTCTCATATTGAATAGCTGATCCTGCTGGACGGCATCTAGTAGTGTGATTCTGTACATGCACACTGGGCAGAAGGCCTCCTGGTTTGCTGGGATTTAATCCCAAGGTAGAGCATACAGCAGGGGTGCCAAACGTACGACCCGGGGGCTGGATCCAGCCCCTTGAGAGCTCGTATCCGGCTGGTGAGCCAGCTGATGCAGCCCCCTCCCTGCTCCCGATGTGGCCTAGTGGGGGTGCTGTGGGCTCACCAGCCGAGGCAGCCCCCCCCTCACTTCCACCCCCCTCCGATCTGGGCCGGACAGCCCGCAGCGGACTCACCAGCCGAGGCAGCAGCCTCCCCTCAAAGTCCTGAGGTGTCAATGATCATAAACTGTTAAAAAATAAAATACGGTGAGAGCGTTATTGTTTTAAGCATGTTTGAATTTTAAGCCAGAAATAAAGTAATTTTTTTTTTAATAATTGGCTTTGCCTGTGTCTTCTATAAAGTTTGTATCTCTGGTACCTGGCATTAAATTTTATGGTGCTCATAGCCCGGCCCGACCAAGCGACATTTATGTCGTATCCTGCCCTCGTAACAAATGAGTTTGACACCCCCGGCACACAAGGTTGTAGTCTTTGCCTTGCTACAGCTTGGCTGGAAACGTCAGATCTCCCAGTAACAAAGATGGTGGATGAAGCCGTGTCTGTTGTGATGCTGTGGATTCGGCCTGCTTTTGGGGAACGCTCTCTGCAGCAGCCGCTGCCTCCTGGGTGCATTGGGTGGATGTGAAGCTTCCTAGCAGAAGGACTTTTAAAACGCTGGGTTCACACTGGCCCAGGATGGTTTCTTGGGGGGGGGGGGGTTGATGGTGGTGAGAGCTGAAATCATGTAGACATTTCCTTTTCTAACTGGGTGGGCTTCTGCTGGTTGTGACCTGTTGTCTCTTTCCTCTTCACTGACACCTCCACCCTTCTCCTGCCTTCATCCTCCGGTCAGGATACTTGGAAGTCCCAGAGAAGGCCTCAGGGTGCAATGTGTTAAAATGTTGCCTGGGAATTGGCCCCAGAGATTCCTTTGGCTGGCCAGCCCAGGAATACATCATCACCCTTTGGTTTAACTCGGACGTATGATCCACAGTGGCTTTTAATGTGTTCCCTTTGCCAGCGTGTTAACTCCCCGTGGCTTGTCTGCAGAAGAGGCTCTGGGGCGCTGGCCCATGCCCCCCTCCTGAGGCTGGAGATCTGAAAGCCAGAGTGGGGAGGAGCAGATCTCTTCACACCACATGAGGGGTGGGTGGGGGTGCTTGGCTGAACGAGGCTTGACGTATAACACTTTGTCACTGGCAGAGATGTGATCTCATGATTTTTTTTAAGGGTGTGGATTCTGATAGTTGCAAGGAGATTGGGAATGTTCTGTTAAATGTTTTAGGCAGTGGTTCTTAAACACTGGGAACTTACTCTACTTTTTGGGACCCACTGGCAAAGTAATTCCATCCTACTTTCCCCTCACCAATGTAAATCACAAGTATCTGCTTGTCACACTTCTGCCCTTTCTCCAAGGTGCTCTGTGTGGTGGACGTGGTTCTCCTCTCCTCCGTTTTGTTCTCACAAGAGCCCTGCGGGGTAGATGAGGCCGAGAGAGAGTGGCTGGCGCAGGGTCACCCGGAGAGCTTCATGGCAGAGCAGGGCCTTGAGCCACCGTCCCAATTGCATCTTGTAGCTGCTGAGCCAGCTGCCTCTCTCAAGATGGTATCAGCGAACACCGAGTAAGTTGATGTGGCGTTATTGAGCAGCTGGCTGAATTTTCTGGCTGTTTTGCTCCTTAGGTAGAGGGAAGTCCAAATTCGCTCCCTCGCCTCCTGGAGCTCCCTGTTCCTCCTCCTCCTCCTCCTCCTGTGGGGCCTGGCGACCTTCCTGCAAGGGGGGGGGGGTGTCTGACAGAAGGGGCTTAATTCTGTCCCACCAGGCCTATTTCTCTAAGAGCCTGTGCTCTGTAAGGATCTGTCTCTTCCTCCATTCCCTTCACCTTAGAAATATCCCTGTAATTTCTAAATATTAATACCCAAACAAACTGTTCCGCTGCTAGTACAGCTAACTGCAGCACAACAAGTTTTATTTGTGTGATTGAGTTTGAGTGGGAGATGGGATGTTTGTGTGTAAGAAATACACACCTGGTGAGGTTTGCCAAATCACTGAGAAATCCCGTTCACTGATGGCAGCTTGTTGTGAGTTTGCTTCAGTCTGTCATCAATTTGCCATTTCAGGAGCCGTTCAGGGGAAATGGGAACTGCGGGGCGGGGGTGGGGGGAAGGGTTGTCTGCCTGATACAGCATTTTGGTTCAGCTGAGCTCTCCATGCAATGCTAGTGTTTAGGGGGGCATTCCAGTGGGTGGGGGGGGGCTTGCTTGCTCTTGCAGCCTGGAGTGGTCCGGGGAAACAGTCTGCTAAGTAAGTGTGATTGATTAGCAGCATTTTGGGAGTTTTGTGGTATGATGGGTTTTGTTTTTTTAAGCCTGGGGAAAGGGTCAGACTGAGATTCTGTCTGAAAGCGGCTTCAGCATCTGCAGCCCTTGGAATAAGTGAATAGCCTGTAAGTGCTCCAGATGTTTGGGAGCCGCCTCCGCTGGCATTTGTGTGGCCTGGAGGATGGAGTTGGGCAGATGGAGTGTTCCTTTGGCGAGCGCTGCTGCTCAGCCAGTGCTCAGCCCCTCCTCCCCAGTCTCTGACTTGAGAGGGCAGCAGCCAGCATCCCAGTGAGCTCAGTGGTGAAGAAGGGAGAATTTGGGCGCATAATATGAACTATGAGATACTGCATAAAAGGACGGTGTTGCCAGGTGTTCCCTGTGGGCACTGATGCGAGTGGTGTTGCCCAGAGAGGAGTGTTCTTGCGTGGTGACCACATTGACCACTCGCTTCCTGAAACCTGGACTAGCAGGGCATCAATACTCAAACTCTGCTTGAAAGCCAGGCAAAGGAGGTGGTTTGGGAATCTGCGGTGGGCTTTGTACAGGGGTGTGTGTGCGCGTGTATGCTTCTGCCAATGCTGCATTCTGTGCTCCAGCCAGTCTTCCTGGCGTGGAGGATCACTTCCCTCAGGTGGTGGGGTGGGGTGGGGTGGACAAGCAGAGGGGTTGCAAACCTTGGCTGCCACAGTAGAAGTAACGCTTAATCTTTGCCTTGATCAGCATGCTAAATGGACTCCAGCCATCATGCAATATTACTGAAATACATGACAATGTGATGCTTTCTGTCTAGTTTGAAGTAATTGGACGCGGTGTCAAGGCGGCAGACAAAAAGCCCCGTTATCAGCTTACAGTGATGCAGGCAGTGGGACCTGCTGCAGGTTCTCCTTGGTGTGCTGTGATTCATTGTGTTGGGTTCAGGTACTGAAGTTGTTGGAAGAGAAAATCAGAGGGCTGATTGTAACTGGGGCTGATTGGACAGACTCCTTTCATAACAGCAATAGCAGTCTTATCTTTGGGTCGAGAGTTCTGCCAGCAGAAGTTTTTTTAGGGATTTGTTGAAAACTCATTCCAAATTTTCTTAGGCGCATTTTGTGTGCTGGCTGGTCCAAAGGTAACTTTGTTTTAATGATTTGTATTAAACCTGTCAGTACAGCCCAGTGTGTCCCCAGTGCAGACCAGAGGACCTGTGTGGGGTGGACTTTGAATTGGCAGTAGCTAGTCAAGAAAGAGACCTCAGGGTTAGGGTGGGATCACCAAGTCCACTTAGTAAAAAAAAAGGCAGATTCTCTTCTAGGGATTATTTGGGAAGTAATGGAAAATGAAGCTAGCAGTATCATAATGTCCTCGTACAGATCCACGGGGAGGACACATTTGGGAAGCTTGTTGACAGTCCTCTTCACTGTACTTCAAAAAGGACTTTTGTAGAGCTGGACAAGGTGTGGAAAAGGGCCACAAAATTAAGCAAGGAAACAGCTAGTCAAGGGAAAGAAGTCTAAAGAGCTTGGGGGCAGTTCAGGTTAGGAAAAAAGATGACTATAGGAAAGCTCTTGTGCAGGGTTATGGAAGCATTGCATGGTGTGGATAGAGCTAGTCTCGGTCTCCGATTAAGCTAGATCTGATTACCTGATGAAATTGCTGGATGGGGCATTTTGCAGAGCCCGAAGAAATTGCTGCTTCATAATTAACTTGGGGAACTCACTGTCACAAGATGTGGTTTGGCCGATAGGTTAGATGACATTAAGATCATGGTTGCATTTATATCCTTTCTTTTTTCCATTGTGAAGCACAAGATTCCTCATCCAGGCACTGACTTGACCTCCCCCCCACCCCGCCCTCACACACAACAGCAAACTTGGCTCCTCCTGTACCTTCAGACCTCCCAGTTAGACGTATTTGTCGATTATAGGTCTGTTAGTAGCTGTTCAATAAGATAGCAGAATGAAACATCCATAACCAGAGTAGGGTTTTTTGGGGGGGGGGGAGGGAAATACCAGGGTGGTCTATTTAGAGGCCTGGGGAAAACGGGCAGGTTCTTGGTGTCTGAGCCTGCTGCACCTGTTGGGTTAATTGTGACGCCTTCTCTGGAACCTGGTGCTGGTGGAGGGTGGGGCCGCTGGGCACCGTTTCTTGTGGTGAAAAACAGGATTGTTCGAGGAGGCTTTTAAATTTAGAGTAGTTAGTTGTTTCGGTGACGGCTTGCTGCTTCTAGATTGTCTACTTCTATATTATTGGAATTGAGTTGAGGAAGTTTTTGGGTTGTTGTATGTTGCTATTGCAAAATATTTTAATAGGTTAATTGTGAGGTGAAAAAAGACAGCCTAGCAGTATTGCAATGACAATTGGGGACGGACGGACTTGATTTTATTTTGTTTTTCTGAGGACACTCTTAATTTAATTTCCAGTGGAAAGAGTGGAAATTCTGGAGAACACTGAAAAGAAAACCTCATATGAAATATATTTCCTTTAGTGGTGAGTAAAATGCTTTGTAAGTTGAAGCTTGGGGGGGGGGCAATCCTAAGTAGGTCTACTCAAAAGTAAGTCCCATTTTATTTGATTGGCTTAGCCAAGAAAGTGACTAAGATTGCAGTTTTAGTCGCTCAGTGTGTAGTATGAAGACTTTTACTTAGGAAAATCATTCTTGAACATACCGTAGATGGAGCATTTTCAAGGATATTTTTATTATTTGAGCGTGGCTAATATTGTCTGCAGTTAATATGCTGTAATGTGTAGTGGTTAACTGTGTGTCTAAATATGCTGCTAATCCTACGGTGACTGTGTCTGTTTTTGTCAAAATCACACTTGTTTGTTTACTTCAAAATTGGTGTTGTATTTTCAACGTTTATTTCCCCTACCTCTCAGATGGCAGAGGCAACATAGGGATGGGTGTGGTAGTTTGTGGTACTGGGTATATTTTATGAACAGGCTAATAATACAACTTTATATACTAAATTATAAATGACATACTTTATATTGTCGAAGGCTTTCACGGTCAGAATTCATTGGTTCTTGTAGGCTATCCGGGCTGTGTGACCGTGGTCTTGGTATTTTCTTTCCTGACGTTTCGCCAGCAGCTGTGGCAGGCTTCAGAAGAGTAACACTGAAGGACAGGGTCTCTCAGTGTCAAGTGTGTAGGAAGAGTAATGTATAGTCAGAAAGGGGTTGGGTTTGAGCTGAATCATTGTCCTGCAAAAAGTATCAAAGGTAATGTGCTAATGAGGGTGTGGTATGTTAACGTGGAACCATTGTATCCTGAAGTGATCTGTTAACGTGTGGAATCCAAAGCTAATCCGCATGGCTATTGTGGACTGTAGTCTTTGTTAGTCTGGAGTTTTTCAGGGCAGGAAGCCAAGCCTTATTCATTCTTAAACTCTTTTTTTCTGTTAAAGTTGTGCTGATGTTTATGAATTTCATTGGCTTCGATACTTACAGGACAATGATTAGCACATTACCTTTGATACTTTTGCAGGACAATGACTCAGCTCAAACCCAACCCCCCTCTGACTGTATATATTACTCTTCCTACACCCTTGACACTGAGAGACACTGTCCTTCAGTGTTACTCCTCTGAAGGTGCCTGCCACAGCTGCTGGCGAAACGTCAGGAAAGAAAATACCAAGACCACGGTCACACAGCCCGGATAACCCACAAGAACTGACATACTTTATGTTCTTGAAATAGCAAAATATGTGAAGGTCTGAAAAGGAAGTAAACAGGGCCTATATTACTCCCCCCCCAGACACACAGACCCTGGGGGGGGGGAAGAGGGGGGAAATGGCGCTGTGTTCATGGCTTCAGGATTTCTGGAAATGTTCTCTCTCTGTGCTTGTTGCCTTCTTGCTTGGCTGTGGGGAGGGGGAGGGTTTCTAGAAGATTCCGACTGACTGTAGTTGGAAGCAGGATGCTGGGTGCGGAGGGTCTGTGGTCTTCTCCTGCCCGGCTGCTCTCCTGCTCTTTAGCTGAAATGTGAGGCCTTGTTGTTGATTTGTGAAATGTCCACATGGACATTACCAAGAGTCCGAGGGGGCATTTTGCTGCTCTTTCTCCTTTCTAACGCTTTAGAAAAATTTACAGCCTTCTGTCTCGTGTGCTTGGGAGAAGAGGGATGCCTTTGCACTTAGTGTGAGTTTGGTATTGTGGTGAGATGTAGAGGAGCTGCTCTTTCCTCCTGGGGGGTGGGTGGGGGGTGGCATTCGTAGTGTTGATGGCGAGGTGCCTTCTGGTTTGACCAAGCAAATGAGGCTGGTGGAGAACCAAGCAGGTCTCTTGCTTGTCGCAAGCGGGCAGGACGGAGTCCCTGGGTCTGCTCTGCCTGTTCAAAAGGACTCTGTTGCCCTCCTTGCCCTGGGCAGACGTTGGCAGGATTGGTGATTTTTGGAATATGGGTGGCGAATGTTTCTCTCCTCTCTAGGCAGGCCTGGGAATTGCTCCCAGAGAGCATGTGAGTGGTTGTGAAGAATGGTTTTTATGTCCCTTTGCCTGATGAAGGGATGAATAATGTTTAGAGAGTTGCTTTATAAAAAATATTTATTAGATTTGTATCCCATCCTTCTTCCCAACAGCGTAGAGCAGTGTACATTGGTCTTCCCGCCTCCATTTTACCTTCACAACAGCTCTGTGAGGTAAGTTAGGCAGCGAGAGAGAGGGAGAGAGATTGACTGGCCCAGAGGTCACCCAGTGAGCTTTATGACCGAACAGGAATTTGAACCTGTCGTTGCAGTGCGTTGGCCCTTGCATGTCTCCGTTCTGTCTGAAGGCATTTATGGCTTCGTATAAGGATATGAGAAGTGTTAGAAACTGACAACACCATATACTGAGTGTGAGACACCAGCAAAACGCAGCAGCAGATGAAAATGAGTGTCTGCCTCAGCCAAGGAAGAAAGTGGCGCAGCCTGTCTGGGCCATTATAGGGCGGTGCCTCTTTAGCACTTTGCACAAGAACACTTGGAAAGTGTCCTGCATTGAGTTTCCTGCATTGTGCAGTTGGTTAGACTAGATGACCCTGGTGGTCCCTTCCAACTCTATGATTCTAAGGTGTGCTTGATCTCAGACCCCCCCCTCCCAATCTTCAGAAAGTGTATCTGCCCTGTGGTGCCCACCCTCCATGGCGCGCGGGTACTCCCCTCCCCTGGACTTTCCAGAAGAGGAGAGGAGGCGGGGGGGGGGCGGAGGAAGGCCCTCCTGGCGCACCGTCCAAAGGCAGCTGCGCATTCTGGGCGGCCTCCGGAACCTCCGCAGCCCCCAGGGGCAACGTGGGAGGCAGGCGAGATCGGCCACTTCCCCCCACCCTAAGAGGTTGAGCAATCTGTCACAACGTGCTGGCAGGGATTCACGTGCCCGCTGACCACAGGGCACCGATGGGGTGATGCAAGGCCTGGAGGCTGTACGCCAGGCTCTCCACGGAGTGCCTTTTATGGCCTCCTGAGGGGAGGAGCCAGGGCGGGGCCAGGCCAGGCCCCTCTCTATAAAGCTGGGGGGGGGGAGAGCGGAGGCCGCAGAGGAGACTTCCTGGTGCCAGACTTGGGCATTTGCAACCACAGAGGAGGAGAGCTCGGACTCCCCCTCTGACAGGGTCTGAGCTGAGGGGGCTCTCCTAGCTCAATTGGAGGTGGTCTTGGAGGGCCTGCCAGAGGCGTCAGGGGGACCCCAGGAGACCACAGAGGGACCCTGGGTGCCAAATCAAATTTATTAGTACAGTCAATCAGACCAGTAAAAGCTATACAACAATGAACCCCGGGTGCCACAGTATCCTAGGAAACTGGCCCCCTTTTTATGGTGGTCACCATGATTTTTTTCCTCCTTGGAAATATGTGGCTGAGCACATGTTCCTAATGTTTGGTGTTCTTACAACTGGTTAACTTGTTTTGATTGGACATTACTAATCTCACCGGACTCCCTGAAAACCAGGATGGTGGTTGAGCCCAAGCGCTGGAGGGATTTGTGTGCCTTCCCATTTTCTCTCTCCTGCCAGCTTTCATCTGCCTCTCTGCGTGGGTCTGGTCTCTGCTGCCCGCTGCTCTTGGCTTTGTGCTTTTTCTCTGCTTCGAGATTCCGCTTCAGCCGCTGAGCATTTGCATATTCCCTTCTTGTTCAAGCAGCTAAACCTCCATATTTGGCTGGGCACCAAACAGATGTTGCTGTAAGCCTTTGTGCTTTGTTTCCTCCAACTAAAATGTGGCTTTTTCAGGAGAGAAACATTTGCTTTTGTATGACTGAGGCGGAGGGGGGGGATGGACACTCCTATAAAGAGAGCCGTTTCTAGCAGGCAGCGGCTTCCTCGGTCTTGGTGGCATTTTAAAACTAAGAGTGCTGAATTGTGGGTCAGGAAAGAGCATTTGGCCTGCCTGTGAATCAAGGGGCTGAAGCGCCCTTCTTTTGTTCAGTTCTGTTGTAGTAATGCCAGCTGAGCGCGAGGGGGAGGTAGGTGGTTTGTTCCTCGACAATCCACCGGAGCTTGAGCTGGCGGTATTTGGTGAGGCGAAGCTTTCCTGCTGTGCCGCCGAGAGCAGCCAGGCCCAGCTGACTTCAGGAATGCGAAAGGGCAGCGCGCCTGTTCTAGTCCCTTCCCAGGGACTCCTGATGAGTCACTGGCTGATGAAGCGGACGGGGATGAAGCGACTTCCGGTGTGGACAGTTCCAGTTTGGATGCTTGTTTAGTGCTGCTTCTCATATTATTTTTTTTATTTTTTAAAGGCTGCTTCTTGGAACCACCCCATTCTTCCGTAGTCCAGAGAACCAAAGCCTTTAAAGAAAGGCCATTTCCCCAGCATGTTATGAGTCTGTCCTGCCTGTTTTTTGCTCTGCTCAAATGCAGTCTGTGCCCAGGACCTTTGTAAGTGCTACAATGGCTTGCAGAAAAGTGGTGGGGTGCAAAAAAAAAAAATCTCTAGGATGGGCTGTGGCTCCTCCACGAGGCCCCTGCCACAAGCCTTGGAAACGCCATAATCTGCCCTTGGGCTTTGATCTGTTCTTCCCGCTTCCCCCCCCCCCCCCACTTCTGATGGTGTGCTTCACAGGCTGGAGGCTCCCCAGCGGCTGGCTACCTGTCTGTTTCACCCAGGAGTGAGGCGGGGAGCTCTCTCTCTCTCTCTCTCTCTCTTTCTCTCTCTGAGGATTGGTGGGCTTGCGGTGGGGGCCGTGCCCTGGTGCCTGCCGCTGGCTTCACAGGCAGCATGTGGAGAAGCTCTCTTGGCAACGTCGGCCCGCCTGGCAGCGCAGCTGTGCTGAAGAGGCCACTTCAGGAGGGGGACGTGCTGTGGTTGCGCCCTCCTTGCCTGACACATCCCAGACCTTCCTCTGACTTGAAAGAGCCGGCGCTTGCTTTTGAAATGGAGGATTTATAGCCCTTTTAGCCCTTGCCAATAAAAGCAGGGCTCCTTTCTTGGGCGCAGCCCACCGTCTCCCTCCTCCGGGCTCATTATTGGAGGGATTTGTGTCACTTCTGAGTTCCCTTTCACTGTGCGGCCTTCTAGTTTCTTGGGCTGAATGAGCGGTGTAGGAAAAGAGATTTGGCAGGAGGCTGGTTGCTAGGGTTCAGAGCTAGCTGCAGCTCCCCTTCCCATCTCCCAAAGCAACGGCCATTGGGTGCGGGGGGGGGGTCCCGGGAGGGAGGGGCGGCTGCAGTTCTTCTGTCTTTACAGCCATTCTGTGGTTGGGGGAGGGGGTGCCTGGCCCACAGTCAGCCAGGTGGACTTTGTGGGTTAGAGGGGTTCAAACTGGGCCTCTTCTTGGTCCAACACCGGGAAGGTGTACAGGCTTACCAGTGAGGCAGGTGCAGCTCCAGTGCCTTTGTTTTTTACTTAAGCAAAGGGCTCCATACAAGTTCTCATTGGGGAGGAGCATTAGAGGCTGAATGGCTCAGTGGGTAGAGCCTCTGATTGGCATGCTGGAGGTTCCAGTTTCAATCCCTGGCATCTCCAGCTAGAAGGATCAGGTGTGTAAAAGACCTCCACCTGAGTTTCTGGAAAGCTGCTGCCAGTCAGCATAGACAACACTTACCTTGATGGACCGATGGTCTGATTCAGCGTAAGGTAGCTTCATGTAGTCATGTATACCTGGTCTTCAACGTTATTCTTTAAGGTTGGCCAATATTATTGGACTTCAAAATCATAGGAGCTGAAATAGAATGGGGTTGCATTTGCTGTGCCTCATTATATAGTCTTGTATTTACCAGTAAAACACCATATCAGGGAAACAAAACTCAATTCTGCAGCACTGATTTAAAATGTTCACCTTTTAAAATAAAACCCCAAAATAAATTGCAATTACTTGTAGTACAAAAAAATACAATTATCCATAGGAAATGCAATAAAAACTGTATTGCCAGTGACTTCAAGGTCAACAAACATGTCCGCTAAGCACTAGTGAAAGATCTTTTTTGCTGGGAGCCTCCTTAAGCACTTTCTAGCTGTCTGTGACATTAAGATTCTGAACAGCCACCGAGAGAGTGGCCTTGAGTTTGCAAGAACTCCTCTTTCTTAAGAAGAAGCCCTTGAGGGTACAGAAAAGACCCATCTTCTCAGGTGCTCAAGTTGATTTTGTGGCATAAATCAAAGTTACGGTTGTGTGCCAACCCAAACGTGTAGATAATCTCATGTAAGATTAATTTTTTAAAAAGCCATTTGGACTACGTACATTATTTTGCCCTAAACTACTTCACAAAAATAAAATGGAGCAAGGTTAAGGCTGCCAGTTCTGGGTTGGGAAATACCTGGAGATTTCAGGGGTGGAGCCTGGGGAGGGCAAGGGTTGGGGAAGGGGGGGACCTTAGCAGAAGACAATGCCATAGAGTCCGCAATCCAAAGCAGCCATTTTCTCCAGGGGAACTGGTCTTGCTTGTCTGGAGATCAGCTGTAATAGCGGGAGATCTCCAGGTACCCCTGGAGGTTGGCAACCCTATGCAAGGGCCCACTTTGCTGCTGTGAGGTCACAGAATCATAAGAATCTTGGAGTTGGAAGGGGCACCAGGGGCATCTAGTCCAACCCCCTGCACAATGCAGAAAACTCACAACTACCTCCCCCCCACACACACACCAGTGACCCCTACTCCATGCCCAGAAGATGGCCAAGATGCCCTCCCTCTCATCATCTGCCTAAGGTCACAGAATCAGCACTGCTGACAGATGGCCATCTAGCCTGTGCTTGAAAAGCTCCAGGGAAGGAGCACTTACCACCTCTCGAGGAAGTCTGTTCCGCCAAGGAACTGCTCTGTTAGAAAATTCTTCCTAATGTCAAGGCGGAAACTCTTTTGATTCAATTTCAACCCGTTAATTCTGGTCCAACCTTCTGGGGCAGCAGAAAACAATTCGGCACCATCCTCAATATGACAGCCCCTCAAGTACTTGAAGATGGTTATCATATTCCCTTCTTATCAGGCTAAACATACCCAGCTCCTTCAACCTTTCCTCATAGGACTTGGTCTCCAGACCCCTCACCATCTTTGTTGCCCTCTGGACACATTCCAGCTTGCTAACATCCTTCTTAAATTGTGATGCCCAAAACTGAACACAATACTCTAGGTGAGGTCTAACCAGAGCAGAGTAAAGCGATACCACCACTTCACGTGATCTGGACACTATACTTCTGTTGATGCAGCCCAAGACTGCATTTGCCTTTTTAGCTACCGCATCACCCTACTGACTCATGTTCAGTGTTTGGTCTACTAAGACCCCAATATCCTTTTCGCACACACTACCGCTAAGACAAGTCTCCCCCATCCTATAATTATGCATTTGATTTTTCCTACCTAAATGCAGAAGTTTACATTTATCTCTGTTGAAGTGCATTTTATTGGTTTTAGCCCAATTCTCTAGCCTGTCAAGATCATCCTGTATCCTGGCTCTGCTACCGTATTTGCTACCCCTCCCAATTTAGTATCATCTGCAAATTTAATAAGCATCCCCTCTATTCCTTTATCCAAATCATTTCTATCCAAATCTCTGGTCTTCAACTTTATTCTTTAAGGTTGGCCAATATTATTGGACTTCAGAATCATAGGAGCTGAAGTAGAGTGGGGTTGCATTTTCTGTGCCTGATTATATAGTCTTGTATTTACCAGTAAAACAAAACTCAATTCTGAAGCACTGATTTAAAATGTTCACCTGGAAGGTGGGTGAAAATATGATTGGTTCAATTAAGGACAAGCCTGTGCCTTGTACGTCTGAAATCATACTTGAAGGTCAGAACTAGGGGTGTGCAATTGGATATGCCGAACTGAAAAAAGAGGCACAATTTTAGTGCAGTCGAAGAGGCAAATCCAGTTGGGGGGGGGGGGGCTCAGGGTCCACGGAGCTGCCCTGGGCTGTTCTCCACCTAAACAGGAAGTTGGCACAGGGATCCTGGCCTATCCATGTGGGTGCTTCGGCTGCCTCAGTTCCTCCTTTCTCCTCTCATTCTTTTCACTTATAAAAAGCTGAACTTCGAGACAAACCGTCCAGAAAAATGACCTAATTATTGCCTTACAAATTGCTTCCTTTTAATGGGCCCTGTCGTGTTGCTTAGTCTGCTAAACACATTGCTGCTCTCTCTGCCGGCCTCATCCAAACTCAGAAATTCCCACAAGCTTTTCCAAGTGCTTCATATTTCTGCTTAAGAACTGAGGCCCTTCTGGAAAAAATACATAGTACTTGAGAGCCTTTTGGGGAGTTGTAATGAGGAGACAAACCGCCGGGCCGGGCTCCTGCTTGCAGGCAGAGGGGGGGGGGGCTTTCTGGGCAGGAGCCCGGCCCCAGGCACCGAGGTGTTCTCCTTGGGCAGAATTCGGGAACTATGTGTTTTCTGTTTTCTCTCCTGGGTATTTTTTGCATTTTTTTCCCTGGTGAGAATTTTGGGGAGCACTGAAACAATGCCTAAGATTTTATTCTTCCTTTCAAAATGATTCAAGTGTGCTAAGACAGCAAAGGGTGCAGTAGTTTCAGCTCTTTAGTATTGAGTGTATTTGGAGTTTTGTTTGTAGAAAAACTAAGGCATTTATACTTCTAAAATCCCATAAATATGCCAATACATTTTTATATGCTAGGAAATTTATAAGTTGTTTTGTGGGACCAGAGAAAGTGCATTCCTGAAGGAAGTGACTAAATTTATTATAGGGAGGTATCTGTTGTTTTCAATCTGTTGGTTCTTTAAAAGGCCTCTTGAGATCAGGAGGAGTCGAGGGTTTTTCGTCTTCATCCATGGACCCTAACCCCCTACCTCTTTGTTAGGCTACTGAGGGCTAATCTAGCTGGACACAGGAGACAAGGTGAAGTTCATTGTGCCTCAGTAAAGCTTGGCTCGGGAAGATCCCGTGGGAGCCGGTGTGGGGAGGCAAAAGAGGCCCAGAGTCGAATCCCTAGACTGCCATGAAGCAGGTTTGCTTTGGTTTTCTTGGGCCAGTCAGACGTGCTGATCGTAATAAATATAGTGCTGGTAGGCTTGACTTTGACTGGCTCAACTTTAAGGACTAGCAGTTTTTGTCTTTGTCTAAATGTTGGTCATGAAAGAGCTACGTGCCACTTCTGATACCAGAAGTGTATGTTTGTGGCTGAGGCATAACCGTGGAGGGAGGAGGCAGAATATTCTTTCTCCCCTGAGGCAAGGGCATCCTGAGCTGCGGGTTGTTTTCCCTCTCCATCCGGGTAGGCAGGACTAAAAGATTCTGACTTCCTGTGATACTTGGCGGGAAAACAGCCTGAGGAAGCCAGTTTCCGTCCTGCCTATCCGGGTGGAGCAGGCAACTCCGCACAGCTCCGTGCCTTTCGGCTTCATTTCTTCTAGCTAGGAGCAGTTTCTTTCCCTTTCAGTGTTCTGCCTTACCTCTCAGTGTTCCGTGAGTCCTTGGTCTTTGCCTTAGTCCTCGTTTTTAAGTGTTGGGCTGTCTTCTACCCCCCCCCCCGTTGTTTCTTCCCTCCTTATTCCCTTAGCCAAGATGGCCGACGCCATTTTAGTTAGGGAAGACGACCTTCTCTCTGAGAAGGACTATCAAAGGGGGTTGGTGCAGAGCAACCCCAAGGGCTCCGGTTCTCCCAACGGCCGCCCAGGCGGACCATTAGGGAGCAAAGAGGAACCGGGAGAGACCCAGACGCCTGATCTGGAGGCGCCTTTAGAAAAGCCTAAAAAGGCGCACAAAATAGCGCCGCAGCTACCGGGCGCCCGGAGAAAAAGGCGCGACGTTAAAGTTGGAGCAGGGGCGAAAGCCGGGCGCAAGTCACCCGCCTCTTCCCCAAAACCGGCTAAACCGCTCAACAAGCATCAGGGACGTTCGGATCCGATGGCAGCTGCATCCTCTGGTAACCCTGCGCAAACGGGAACGTTCCCGCCGGGAGTTGGCAGCCCCCCCCCTCCCAGGAGGTGGCAGGCGCACAATTTATTTCATGGCAAAATGCTGATGACCTTATTAATTATGCCCTCCAGCGTCAGTGGATGGCCTTTCAATCCTTTCAAACTCGCCTCCCTCCCCCTATGGGATTGGACCCCTCCCTTCCCCCTCCCAATCTCCCGCCTAATCCTTCCTTTTCCAACTGCACTTCTGCTGTAAATGAGGCAAAATCAAAGGTCGATGCTCCCTCTGCTGGCAGGAGTGGGTCATGGCCTACAAAAGCAGCAATGAAGGCTAAGCCATGTGAAACCAGGGAGAATCAAATGGAACTCTCTAAGTCTCCCATTTCTTCTGTAGATTATGAGGAGGAGGAGGAGTTAGAGGAGGGGGAATTCGATTCCGACGAAGACCCACCTCAACAAGTAGAACAGCATAACAGACTTTTTTCTGGGGAGGATTATCAGGCCCTTTTGGCAAAGGCTATCCTCGCCCTTGATCTCAATGAGGAATCAGATCAATCTGAAGAGCCAAAGTCTAAGTTAAAAAAAGGGGTCAAGGAATGCTTTCCAAGACCTAAGACAACAACCAATTCAGTACCCTTCCCAGAATTTTTCATTAACGCGGTCAGAGACGAATGGGAGCACCCAACTCCCAATAAACAACTCCCCACTAGTATTAAAAAATTATACAATCTGGCTCCACATGCCATGGAAATGCTTAAGGTTCCCTTAGTAGACGCCCCTGTGTTGGACCTCCAATCACCAGGTTTGATCCCAGAAGACGGGGTGGGCTCCCTGAGGGACCAGTTAGACAGAAAGTCAGACTACCTGGCGAGGAAGGCGCACGAGGCCTCAGCCATGGCCATTCAGACCAGCGCTACCACTTCCATGTTTGCTAGGGCCGCTTATTTATGGGTCAAGAAAATTATACAACTTGTACCAGATGATAGCCTCAGAGTTCTTGGTGGTCTTGACAGAGTACAAACTGCGTTGACCGTGATGGCGGATGCCTCACTAGATACCATGTCCTCAGTAGCGAGGTCAATGGCATCAGTCACCTCCATTAGAAGGGGTCTATGGCTCAGGTCCTGGCCAGCTGATTTTAAGGCCAAAGCTACACTGATGGCCTACCCAGTCAAAGAGGGGAGGCTTTTCGGAGAAAAGCTGGACAGTATCCTTGTTGAAACAAAGGATAAAAAACAGGTCCTTCCCATGCAGATCAAAAAAGACCAACGTTCTCCTCTGTATCATTCCTTTCGTTCCCCCAAATTCACTCCCAGATTCAGAACAGACTTCAGGAGAGGCTCTTGGGTGTCAAACCGGGGATCATGGAACAATACCAGATCCTTTCGCAGAGGGGGGAGATTCTCTAGGCCCCAAAACTTCCAGGCCAGGTCAGATAAGGGCGACCGATTACCCAAACACCCCCCTCAGTGACGCCGATCACACCTACGTGGGGGGGAGGTTACAAATGTTCACAGCAAGGTGGGCCTTGTCCAACCCGGACAAATGGGTCTCTCAGATCCTATCAAATGGATACCTACTGGAATTCACCTCCCGACCCCGGGATCTCTTCCTAAATTCCCCTATATCACTCAAAACAGAGAAACATTCAAGGACAATAACAGCAATTCAACACCTGCTATTCATCAAAGCCATAGAGCCAGTCCCCAGCTCTCAGAAGGGCCAGGGAGTATATTCCATATTTTTTACGGTGCCAAAGAAAAACGGCGACTGGAGGGCCATCCTCGACTTGAAGTACATCAACAAGAGGATGGCTCGAAGACACTTCCGCATGGAAACAGTCAAGTCAATAGTGGAATCTCTACTCCCTGGCACCTTTATGACGGCTGTGGATCTGACGGAGGCCTACCTCCATATTCCTATACATCCACTACACAGACCATTCCTCAGGTTCGCCTATGGACCCAACCATTACCAATTCAGAGCCCTCCCCTTCGGGTTGACATCCGCCCCGAGGGTCTTCACGAAGGTACTGGTAACAGTCATTGCTACACTCAGACAGGAAGGAGTCCAGGTACACCCGTACCTGGACGATATTCTGATCTGTGCTCCAACACCAAATCTCTCCCGCACCCATACAGATCACGTTATCCAGGTCCTCCAGGAACATGGATATCTCATAAATTTCGGCAAGAGTTCCTTACAACCTTCCCAAGTTATGACACACCTGGGAACCAGAATCAACTCAAAGACCAACTCTTTATCTCTATCCCAGGAGAGAATAAGCAAACTGAAAACCTTTGCTACCAAACTGACCAAATCAAAGTCCGCTATGCTAATGTCCCTTGCGGCTCTACTGGGCCTGATGGTGTCGTGCATAGCGATTGTCCCATGGGCACGCTTTCACTCACGCCCCCTTCAGTGGCTTCTACGTCCCCACCAATTAGATATAGCAAGAAAAAAGGTCAAGTCAGTGACAATCCCACACAGCGTCAGACACAGTCTTCTGTGGTGGACTGTTCCGTCGAACCTGCACAAAGCCACACAGTACATTCACGAAGACCCTGTTCAAGTCTTCACAGACGCCAGCCTTTTCGGATGGGGGGCCATATTGGGAGATCAGGTAGCCCAGGGTCGCTGGACCCACCAGGAATCACTGCTCCATATCAACCTGTTGGAGCTGAGAGCTGTCAAATTAGCTCTCTGGAAGTTCGCAGACATAATCAGGAACCATCATGTACTTATCAGAACGGACAATGTCGCTACAAAAGCGCACATCAACAAACAGGGGGGGTCCAGGTCCTCTTCCCTTCACAGAGAAGCAGTAGCAATTCTCACTTGGGCTCAAGCCAATCTTCCCTCGATCAGAGCGGAACATATCAAGGGAGACCTCAATTGCCAGGCCGACTGGTTAAGCCGGCAAAATTTAGACGAAGGAGAATGGGAGTTAGATCCAGGAACATTTCTTCAGATCACAGAAATATTTGGCACCCCCTTAGTAGATCTGTTTGCCTCCGAATCAAACCGCAAGGTACTCAGATTCTACTCCAGGTATTTTCACCCAAAGGCAGAAGGCACAGACGCCCTTCTCAGCCCGTGGCCCAGGGGACTGCTGTATGCTTTCCCCCCAATACCCATTCTACCAAAAGTCCTCCGCAAGATCCATCAATACAAAGCCAATGTGATATTAATAGCCCCTTACTGGCCTCGGAGGCCATGGTTTGTAACTCTGAAGCGCATGTCCTGCCAAGATCCATGGCAAATTCCAACGGAATCCAACACTCTCAGACAGGGACCTATCCTTCACCCAGACCCTCATTGGTTCTGTTTGACCGCCTGGCACTTGAAAGGCGGTCACTGCTAGAGCTAGGCTATTCCGTCGAAGTGGTTAACACAATTTTGGAGGCCAGAAAGCCCTCCACTAGGCGCATTTACAACGCGTCGTGGAAGGCTTTCGTTCGCTGGGCCAGGAGAAAGCAAATGGACCCACTTCACCCTGACATTCCCGGCATCCTGGAATTTTTACAGGAAGGGGTTAGACAGAACCTGAAGGCTTCCACTTTAAGAAGACAATTGGCCGCCATTTCTACTGTTGTTCCTTTCACGGACGGACATCCCACGACAGCATAGACACATCTCTGCCTTTCTAAAAGGGGTATCCCAAATTCAACCTCCTGCCTCTCACAGGTTCCCTACATGGAATCTTAATCTGGTTCTTAAGATTCTCATGGGTCCACCATTCGAACCTCTCAAAACGGTTCCGATGAGGTACCTTCGCATGAAGGTCCTCTTCCTTACAGCTATTACCTCAGCTAGGAGGGTATCGGAACTCAGAGCCCTTTCCATCAGAAAAGGCCTGTGTGTCTTCCATAAAGACAAGGTTGTCCTAACTCCTGACCCCACCTTCCGGCCTAAAATAAACTCCCATTTCCATAGATCTCAGGAAATAAACCTCCCATCGTTCTGCCCCAATCCATCAGGCACAACCGAAGCATTATGGCATACCTTAGACCTCAGGAGAGCCATCCGCACATTCATTAAGCGTACTGCAGAATTTAGAAAGTCAGACTTCCTATTTATAGGAATATCTAACCCCAGTAAAGGAAAAAAGATGTCAGCCGCTGCCATCAGTAACACAATCAAGGCATGCATAGCTGAAGCTTACAAGGTAGTTGGCAAGCCAGTGCCCGAGGGCATCACAGCTCATTCCCTTAGGAGTATGGCAACTACTGCCGCCTTTGACAAACAGGCCCCGCTGGAAGAAATTTGCCGGGCCGCAACCTGGTCCTCTGTTTCAACATTTATCAAGCATTATAAAATTCACACATGGTCCTCAGCGCAGGCGGCCTTCGGCCGCAGGGTCCTGCAGAATGTAGTCGAGTAAGTGTAGCTTATCCCACCCTTTTTTGGGGAGCTCTTATAAGTCCCGCAGCTCAGGATGCCCTTGCCTCAGGGGAGAATATAGCCTTGGATACTCACCGTGAGGGCTTATTCTCCTCTGAGGCGAAGGGCATCCTGCCCCTCCCTTATAACTTGTCTTACAATAAAAATTTTAACTGTTCAGTACTTGTCTCCTGCTTAGCACAGGAATGGCTCTATCTGTCTATCTGTTCATGTTGGGTTATATGCAATTGCAATTTACAGTTAGTTTATATAGCGAGTTCTTCCTACTGCTGTTAATGTAGCTAGTCTAGACGGTAACTGGCTTCCTCAGGCTGTTTTCCCGCCAAGTATCACAGGAAGTCAGAATCTTTTAGTCCTGCCTACCCGGATGGAGAGGGAAAACAACCCGCAGCTCAGGATGCCCTTCGCCTCAGAGGAGAATAAGCCCTCACGGTGAGTATCCAAGGCTATATTTTCTTTCTGTGAGAGATGCCACAGAGTACAACATGCCATTCAATAAGCAGCAAGGCTTGCCTGTCTTTTAATTTTTTTTTAGCCTGACTTTAAACATGGAAAATAATGCAACACAAGCTTATTTGTTTTGACTAAAATCAAGGGACTTGCTTGAGTGGGAAAGCCCAAGTGAAGGAAGTGTAAAATCTCAATTTGTTTGCCTTACACTGTGTATCAGAACAGTTAAGCACATAAGCTAGACTCTAGTAAACACAAGCTAAATTTCTAGGAAAAACATGCTATGAGCACACAAGCTGAAGTCTTAGCTTATAGGGAAGATATGTTATTCAGATTTTATGAGCACACATTATTAAAGATGCCACCGTATAATAGTACCATTTCACTGAAGTATGTTAGAAATGTATGAAAACACTTCACTGAAGCACTTAAAGGGATGTATGTATAAGCTTTAAATGTATAGGCCAGGAGGGATCTGACTCTCCTCAAAGTAGAAGAACTCAGCAAGAGTGCAAACGTTCGCTAGATAATACAGAAGTTTAGAAATCACTCCAAGGATTAGAACATACGGTGAAGGCAGGCCAAGATAACAGCTTAATTGGGAAAAGGCATGCCAAATTGAGAGTAGGCCTCACATATCTAAAGCAGGATGAGCTAACATGGGTATCTAGCCAGGTCCAAATGTATAAAAGGTTGGCATGGAAATGGAGATATGGTAGAGAAAAGGCCAAAGGCCAAAGAGTTGCACCAGTTAAGCTAATTGGTAAGGTGACATCATGGGGCATGCGTAGAAGCACCCAGGTGAGATCATGAGGCATGCGCACAGAGCAAAAGTTAGACAAAGGACTCAAAAATGTATAAATACTCCCATGTGTTGTATGATGTCTTTGAAGAGTGGTATTTGGCTGTCATTAGACAGACTCTTCCTGCTGGCATAATAAATTACCTCTTGCTTCTAAAGAAATAACCTGAGTCCCTGTTCTTGGTGGGTCTGTGCCATTGAACGGGGTCTGGCTTTTGTGGCCAACACAAGTGGGAAAAAAATGTCTTCTGAGCCTGTCGAAAAAGTCATGTCTTGAAGGAGGCTCTCACATGGTAAGTGACCCTCATTGAGTCCCATACGGAGGAACAAAGCCTGCTGAGGGAAAATCAGCATGGCTTCCGCAAAGGGAAGTCCTCTGCCTCACTGAGCTTTTGGAGGTCTTTGAGAAAGTCAACAAGCATGTATGTAGTAACGGTGACCCAGTAGACATGATGTAATTGGACTTTCAAAAGGGACCTCACCAAAGACTTCTAAGTAAACTTAGCAGTCATGGGATGAGAAGATAGTTCTCTTATGCGTTAGAAATTGGTTAGATGAAAGGAAGCAGAGACGAGGAATAAATGGACCGTTCTCTCAGTGGAGGGGAGTGAGCAGGTGGCGTCCAGGTCCCTTGAATGCGTGTGGTTCACCATTTCTGTACCTTTTCTTTCACAACGAATCTTTTGGAGATGCAGTGAACAGAACTGTGCCACAGTATTCCAGATGCAACTGAATATACTAGAGCATTACAATACTGACTGTTTTGTATTGGGTTCTTTCTAGGGCTGTCGATTTGGTTCGGCCCGAACCGAAAAACAGCCGAATTTCCCCTGATTCGGCGGTTTTTAGTTCGGGACGAACTGAACTAAAAAATGGCGGGAAACCGGGGGAGCCGAATTCAGCGAGTTCGAGAGTTCACGAATAAATCCAGCAAATTCGGGGCGTCAGTAAGCAGCATAACCGTCAGTAAGCAGCATTCTCCTCCCCCGGCCAATCGGTGGCCAAGCTGGGTGGTCTTCTGGCCAATCAGTCAGGATTGAGTACTGGAGGAATCAGTTGATTCGTGGCCGGGCGGGGGGGGAGAGAGAGAGAAATCCTCGTGTGTGTGTGTGGGGGGTGTTTGTGTACATTCGCTCCTTTCCGTGGCTGCAGGGGGCGCATTTCTTGGGGTACAGACCCCAAACTTTCAGTGGAGCTTCAGACAAGATTTCTTAAGAGACCCCCAAGTTTTGTAAACATTGGGTCAGAGGGTCCCGAGATATGGGCTCCCCCTTTTTCTCTTTCCGTGGCTGCAGGGGGCGCATTTTTTGGGGTACAAACCCCAAACTTTCAGCGGAGCATTAGATGAGCCTTCTTAAGAGACCCCCCCAAGTTTTGTAGGCTTTGGGTCAGGGGGTCCCGAGATATGGGCTCCACCCCTTTTCCCTCCACTCCTTTTCCATTTCCGTGGCTGCAGGGGGCGCTTTTTTGGGGGTGCAAGTTTTGTAAAGATGGGTTCAGTGGGGGCAGAAATATCGGCTCCCCCCCTTTTCTCTTTCCGTGGCTGCAGTGGGCAAATTTTTTGGGGTACAAACCCCAAACTTTCAGTGGAGCTTCAGACAAGCCTTCTTAAGAGAACCCCAAGTTTTGTAAACATTAGGTCAGGGCCCCCCGAGATATGGGCTTTCCCCTTTCCCCTTTCCCCTATTGGGATGAATGGATCACCCGATCCTGTATGCATCTTCAGAGCAAAACGTCCCGTGCTTAAATGGAATCGTCTTGGATTACCCAGTCCTCCTCCCAGCCCCTCCTGATGGAACAGAAGACAGCCACAGTAAGACCCCTTTGGGGGCTTTAATCTATACTTTTTCTCCTGTGTGTGTGTGTGGGGGGAAAGCAGAGTCTGTGTGTGTGTGGGGAGGGAGCAGTTTATGTGGGGGGGAGAGCCAAAGGGGGCTTTCGCCCATTCTGCCTGGGTGTGTGTGTGCCCCCTCGAGTCTCTCTCTCCCTGGTTTGAGGGGGGGCTTCAGTTGTGTGTCTTCAGGTTTTCCCTCATTCATAAGAGTGGTTAGGTCTATTTGGATGCTTGCTCAAAACTGGTTTTCAAATGGTGACTTAAAGGGGGAAATTCCAAAAGGAGAAATTCCATCCCCTCCTGCTCATTATGCATAGCTAGCTGCCTCTGTCTCTTTCCATGGTTTGCAAACTCCCAGGTGTCAGGTGTTGCTTTGCATGTTTGCAAAGGTGTTGCTTTGCAGTTGTGTTGCTTTGCAAACTTCTTTGCACCTGCCCCGCCCTTTGCATGTTTGCAAAGGTGTTGCTTTGCAGTTGTGTTGCTTTGCAGTGTTGCTTTGCAGTTGTGTTGCTTTGCAAACTTCTTCCCACCTGCCCCACCCTTGCTCTCATCAGCTGTTTGTCGGGGCTGGGAGCTTTGTGCATGGGCAGCAAGCTCTGCTCAGAGATGCACATTAAGGGTGGGGGGGACCCCTTTAGGGGCCCATATCTCAGCCCCCCCTGACCCAATCTTTACAAAACCTGGGGGGTCTTGCAACAAGGGTCCTTTAAAGCTCCGCTGAAAGTTTGGGACCTCTACCCCCAAAAATGCCCCCCCCCAGAGCCGCGGAAAGGCACGGTTGTGTTTTTAATGGCTTTATTCGGCCGAATTGTTCCCCCGAACTTTGAATTCCCGCCGAATTGCACGGACCCGAAGCGGGGGAGTTCGGACTTCGGCATATCCCGAATCTATACGGGCTGAATTCAGCCGAATCCGAACTATACTGAATTTTTTTTAATTCAACAGCCCTAGTTCTTTCCTTTTCCTACACTCTTCTTATTAAATGTCTCTTCATATCGATTGTACCAAGTTAACACTGTTTAAGCCACTCTCAGTCTTATTAAGAAAGGCAGACTGTAAATATAGTAAATAAATAAAATGAGAATTTGGCTTTCCCCCCACTGCTGCACACTGTGCTGATATTTCATTGACCTAATTACCCACTGTCCGTTCAGCCTCGCTTGTCCGGGGGTGGCGGTGGTCCCCCAACATCTTGCTGTAGGTGCCATTGTGTCTGTTGACCTATTTCCAGGTGCCTGCAAAGTTTTTTGGCCATTGGCCATTTGACTGGCGCTGCAGATTTTAAAAAATGTCAGTTCAGCAGCAGCGGCCCCCACAGCTCAGAGATCTTCACCGTGTGACTGAAGGGTCGGCTGCAGCAGCCGTTTTGTGGGAGGGGCCACTGCACCGTGTCAGAATTCCAAATGTGCCCACAGAAGCGAAAAGTTTGGTACTCCTGCACCAGTGTATGTTTAAAATGAGGACTTGCCCCATAAATATGTATAACTTTACACTTAGAATGAATCTCATCTCCAAAGTGGTGAGCGGCAAATGTCTTTTTTGAGTGGGTTCCCCAACATGGTGCCCGCCGACATATTTTCTGGCACCTGCGAGTGTTTTTAGGAAGTGTGGTGGGGCCAGGTAGGGCTTTTGCCCAGTAGGGCTTCTGGTTAGCTATTGGAGGTTTGACTGGCAGTGCAGATTTTTTAAAGCTTTGCTTTGGCCGCGGCTGCCACCGCAGCACAAGGTTCCTGAAGTTGAATGGTGGCAGCCATTTGGTGGCTGGCTTCGCCTCCTGCCGCAACCATTTGGTGGCAGCCATTTGGTTGCTGCGCCCAGCATGCCGTGTCAGAATTCCAGATGTGCCCACAGGCTCAAAGAGGTTGGGGGCTTCTGTGTTAGAGCCCCTGCAGGGGGGGCATAGGCCCTGGCTACCTGGTCGGTGGGCCTTCTGGGGCCCTCTAGCGGGCCCTGGGTGGGCCCTGCCAGCACAGCTGCCCTTACCTTGTGCCTCGTCACTCTTTCAGCCTCACCTGCTTTGCAGGGTTGGCGTGGTTGAAAAGGGACAAAGAGCCACGTTTTCTGCTCTGGAGGAAGGGCAAGGAAGAAATGTGCTGGTTGGAAATGTGCTCCATGTCTTGGCTCCTGTCTTTGTTCTATGTAACCCGGAGAGTTTTATCAAGGTCCTTTTGAAATGTCAGCATGCAAATCTGCCTGTTCTGCGCATTCTTCTGTCACCATGACTGTGGTTCTGCAGCAGTTTAACACATAAAGGACCAGCACCTGCAGCGTCTGTACATTGCTCTCAGTAAGCCCAATATCCATTGCATATGTGCATTTTGCATAGTTTGCCTCCGCCTAGCAAGAAGCGCTGCAGAGGTCCCAATCCCTCTTAGTACTTGAAAAGGGACTCTTGGAGAATAGTTTAAAGCTTTGGGGTGGGGTGTGAGCTTTTCAGGGGCTGCAGAACACGGCAGCGTGGTGACTCGGGGGGAGTGGAGCTACGCTCATGTCGTTGCGCAAGGGAAGGTTTAAATCTGTGCTGAGCACCCTCCGTGAGGGAAGATCGTCTGGATTATGTACACACACACCCAGTGTGGCTTTCTGAATGTTTCTGTCTTGTGGTGTGCAGCGTTGTGCCCCCCCCCCCATCCCTCCCATGGCAGAGCTGGGCTTGAAAAGGGGGCCCTGCCAGATCCCACTCTTATTGAAATGGGCTTGACAAGTAATGAACTCCTGGTTTTTCAAAGTCTTCATGCTTGTGTGGCCTGTGCTTATGGGGGGGGGGTGTTCTTCGCTCTGTCTTTGTGCCTGGGACAAATGAGGCTGAGGGGCTCCCCCTCCCCTTCCCAAAACCAGGGAGTGTAGGGCAACTCTGGGCCCCCCTTTGTTGGGGCTTGCCTGTTGTGGAGCTTATGAGCGGCAGTCCTGACCTCCCCCCTTCACATCAACAGAAAGAGAATTTGATTGCTTTTCTCCCCCCCCCCCCCAGAAAACCCCTTGTGTGTGGGAGGCTCCAGCCATCTGGGCTTGTAGTGGGGTCTTTGTGGGTAAGTTCCATCTGTCTAAATGTGGCAAACTCCCACTTCGCTTTGCCCCAAAGAGGATTTCGGGGGCTGGGCCAGCGGAGGGTGTGTGTCGTGCCCTCCTTCCCGCCCTGCCGCTGGGAGCACCCCCGACTTGGTTTATGCTCCTCTGCAACGTGTGCGTGCGTGCATGTGCTCTCTCGTGTCTGTGGGATCAACGTGTCACGCAAGAGCGGGCCTGGAATGCTCTCTGAGTGCAGTGCTGGGTTTCGGCCAATTAGTCAATTATTTTAAAGTATGTAATAAAAAAATTAGAGCTTGCCTGGAAGCAAGCCGACAGCCTCCGAGAGCAGAGCCTCCCTTGGGGTGCCGCAGGGTGGACGGGAGGGAGGCGCCCGGTGCCCTTCGCCCAGAATAAACGCGGGGCTGATCCGCTTTCCAAGAAGAGAGGGGGTGGGGGGAAGCTTTTGGGTCCTGGCCTCAAGGAAGGGCCCCCTGACTGTGGGTGGGCCAGTGCCAGGCGGTGCCCTTGGGCTTTCCTCAGCTCCTAAATGTGTCAGAATTCCTTGGAGAAGGTCAGTTGTGTGTGTGTGTGTGTGTGGCTTTAAGGGTGCTGAGTGTGGACGTAGGGGTCCAATCTAGGGCATCAGGTAGGATCTGAAGACCGGGGAGAAGCCCTCTCTCTGCAGCCCCCCCCTCCACAGCTGTTGGTGGCCTTTGCTTCTCCAGCACTGAGTGGCGGCTGCTCTCTTGCTTGAAATTCTGGTTCAGCACCCTCTTTTGCAAGAGAAATGAAGCTGAAATTTGTGCAGCTGCTCTTGTTTTGATTCACCACCACCACCACCACGGCCTCCCCCACTCTTCCTCATTGCTGGAATTTCAGTGGTCTCCAGGAGCCTGCGGGGCCTGGAGTGGGGCCACCTCCCTGCTGCCAGGGACCTTTTCTTCAGGCCCGTGCCCCCCTCCCCCACTGCCCACAGGACTCCTTTTTTCCCATTTGTGGCCTCCCCTACTCTGCCGTTCTTGGGGGGGGGGGAATTATTTGCAGCATTCAAGGTATTAGCTAACCTTTAGTGAACTGAGTAATTTTCGTTTATTTCTTCCACTTCTGAAGCAACCAAGTTTATGCATTTATTTAAAACTTTTATAAAGCTGTTTTTCTCTCAGGTGAGCGAGATTGAAGGTAGGTAACATCTCTTACGGCACAAACATCATTCTTAAAAAAAAAATGAAAATTAAGATTAAATTAAAACAGCCAGTGAGGGGGGGGGCTTTAAAACCCAAGGTGGCCATGAAGTCCAGGGCAGAAGGGGGTGGCTGCAGTGCCCAGGAAGAGGGGGCTGTTGCTGCGGGCTCTGGTTGAATTTCCTAAAAGCCCCCTGTGGGTGGGTGGTGGGGCATCTTGGAGAGCTGGACTCGATGCTTGGAGAAACCCCGGGGTGGACAGAAGGTGGCTCAGGGGTGCCTGGTACCTGTCGTGGCAATTCAGAGCAGCTCCCACCCTCCTGTGCTGCTGCTTTAATCAGGAGGAGACGGCAGGCAGGCACAACCTCCATGGAGCTCAGGATTCGCTCTTCCTCCATTTTATTCTCTCAACAATCCTTTGAGGCATGTTGCATTGGGAAAATGTTCCAAAATCGCCCAGTGAGTGAACCTTGTTCGCTCTCATCCTCATCTGGCACTCCAGTTACAACACTATTTTGACGTTCGTGGAAGTTTAAATATGTATGACTTGTTTTACTTGATGTATTATTTGACTTCATTGTTGTGTGATAGTTAAGGGAAAAGATGTCATGCAGGAATGTATGATTTAGAGATGCTCCCTCTTCAATCGTTAACAGTGTTAAAACACTGGTAGTTTCGGAGGGTAGCCGTGAGGCTCCTCAGTAGAATAGCTAGATTCAGATCTGGGAACACCGTGGAGACCAGCAGGATTTCCATCATATGAGCCTTGGAGAGACAAAGGTGCCTTTATGTCAGATGCTGAATTCGAATCTAGCCTGTAAGACACTGGTAGTAGCCCTAAGGTTGCCTGAGCATAGTTAGGTCATGTAACTGTTAGTGAGGGCATGAGAGACCCAGTGTGGTGTCATGATTAGAGTGTCAGAGTAAGGTCTGGGAGACTTGGGTTCAAATCCCCCCCACAGAAGCTTGCTGGGTGATCTTGAGCCAGTTGTACACCCTCAGCACAAACCTACTTTGCGGTGTTGATGTGAGGATAAGTTGGAGAGAACAGTGTAAGCTACTTTGGATCGCCATTGGGGGAGAAAGGTGAGGTGTAATTGAAGTACCTAACATTAAGTGTTGTGGAAGGTGGGTGAATTTTGGTTTCTTGATTGTATATGCTGTGTCTTTTGTGGTCAGTTTGGCTTCTCTTGGCCATATCCGCTGTGCAGCCCATACCCTGGAGAGATATCTATAGATATAGATAGATATATTTAAAAAAGTATTTTGCATTAAGGATTTTCCGAGGAGAATGGGTGGGGGGGATACGACACACAATTGTGTGTACCTGGAATCGCATTTTGATGCAATTGGGACTTTTGATGGACTCTCGAGAGACGCTCACTTACGCCTATTCAGTGGGGGAGCTGTTCTGAGCCCCTTCCCCTTTCACACTGTCAGGGGGAAGGGCGCCCTTTTCCTCCCTGGTAAAAGGCCTCTTTATGGGAGGTGCACCAAAAGACAGCTGCCGGTCCCTCCCTGGTTTTACCCTTGTCGTGTCCTCCTTGAAGGGAGCTCCTCCCCTCAGACAATTGGGAGGCCGTAATGGGATTGGCCTCACTCTTGGGACTCCACAAAGGCCGGGGGCTTTTGAGTCTGGGGCTTTGCATCCAAAATGGGCCAGGGCAGACCTTTGACCATTGGCGCTCCGCTCCTGGCCCTCTGGACATTTATCCTGGCTTCCAGGGTAGCTGATGTCCTGGGGGTTGTAGAAGAATTCCATGTCTCCCCCCCCCCCCCCGGTCAGAGCCCACGTTGCTGTCAGAGGCGGTCCTCCCTTTGGATGTTCCATGTGCTTAGTGATATTGTGTGTGGTGTTCCCTCTTGACAGCGTGCACCCTCGTGTGCTCCTGCAGTGTCCTTTACAGTAATGGGTGGGAAGCCATCATAATCTCATGGCGGAGCATTGGCTTGATGTGAGGATTGAGGCCAGAGGGGTTGGGGCGCTTGCCGTTTCTAGAAGACCTGGGGGCATCTGTTTTTTTGGCTTTGCAAAATTTCAGTACCTGTGGAGCATGGGGGTGAGAAGTAGCTGCATTTCTTGAAGGGTTTGCCAGTTTACCTGTGATCTCAGTGTGTGTGTGTGTGTGTGAGAGGTTAACTTCTCTGACTATCCTAAGGGTGACCAGGCAATATCCAAATACTTAGAAGCATATCTCTGTAGCTGTGAGGGCTAGAAACACGCTTTCAAAAACTGAGATGCACTGGAAGTCAATTTCTGCTCCAATTTTAGTCCCTTGTGGCTGTTCCACATTCCTGTGCTGCCTGGGCAGCCCTGGGTTGAGCCCAGGGGGCAGGGGCAGGATCCTCTGCCTGCTCCCCCCTCGTGAGTTCCTCCTCTCACCTTTCTGAATCCTGCTTGTATTTTCTTTCCACTGTTGCTCTAGTTTCTCTTTATGCACAGAAACTACCCTGAACAAGGATGGTGGGGGGAAGAGGGGACCATTTTGTTCTAAATGTTATGGGGGGGGGGAGACACTTGAGCATCAAGAAAGTGATGGTGAATATCAGATATGGGAAGGCTGTTAACTTTCAATTTATTGTAAAGTAGAGTTTATTTGCTTCACCTATACCCTTGCCTTTCTCCTCCATGGAGTCCCAAGGCAGCTTAAATAATTCTGGTCCCCTCCATTTTTTTCTCACAACAATCTCATGAGGTAGGTTAGGCTATGTGACTGGCCTTTGATCACCCCACAAGCTTTCATGGCACGGTGGGATTTGATCCTGGGGCCCCCAGATGTACATCTATCACTCTTACTACACAACACTGAATATAATGCTGAACAAAAGTTTTCCTGCGTTGTCCATTTGCGTCTTTGTGTTCATTGCTCAAAGGTGGATGGCCTGATATTTTTTCAAAGGAGCAGAAAGAGAAATGATTGTGTCCGCCATGCCCAAGACCCCATAGGGCCTTGACACACCTGCTTGCCTCCCTGGGGCTGCCTTGCTCACCTTTGGGCTGCTGGGGGCTTCCCTGCCCCACCTTGCCAAATGGGCAGGCAGTTGGTGGGGGTGGCAAGGGGGGGCTTCCTTCTCAGGTTGCTGAAGCACGTTGTGGGCTGGGGCTTCTGTGGGGGTGGTGGGCAAGAGTGGTGTGAAGGGCAGGAATTCAGCCTGAGGCTGCTGTGAGGGGGGCGGGGGAGAGATGCTGGAGGGAGTCTGGACAGCAAGGTAACCGTTTCAAGGGGGCCTGAGGGGTGGGCCCTCTCTCCTGAGGGTGGCACAAGTGCTCCAGGATAGAGGCTTGAGAGAAGAACCGACAAACGGTTTGCTATTTTTTTTAAAGTCACACAGTAACTTGCTGCCTCACAGTAATGGTTAATTTGCTTTGTAAATAGATAGCAGTGGTTTGACAAAGGATGCTGTCCTCAATCATCACTTAACCAAATCTTTTTTTTTTACTGCTCAAACGTTCAGTCTTGTTGCAGAAATTATTCTGTTTGTAAAATGAAATCCGTAATCTACACAACTGTAGTTTCCATTTTACAGACAAGGGAATGAAGCAGCAACTTACCTTAAGCTATGCAAAATTCTGTCCATAGATGGGATCTGAATTCATGTATTGTGTGGGGGTGGAGGATGAACTCTGTAAAGTGCTTGGTAAATGTTAAGGTGCTATATTTAAATGGCCAACAATAGTTAGAAGTAGAACAATCACATGATGCCAGAATCCACTTCAGTGGTCGCCTTTGCTCTAAGGATCCTTTCAACATTTTGGGCAGCCTTTCAGAAATGATTGGTCTAAGACACGTCTACCATGGATCCTTTGTATGGCCAGGGCTTGGTCTCTCTGCCCAAGCAAGTGCTGAGGAAGTCCTTGCTGCACCCAAGGCAACCTGCCTCCCTGCCCCAACCCCAGGAGTTGCTGACTGCAGTGGTATCCTGTGCCAATGCTGTGTGGTTAGCACTTGGCACAAGAAGGAGACAGAAGGCTGGGAGGAGAGAGCCAGGTGAAGGCAGGTGAATCGCTCTCACTCCTAGTTGGCAGTTTGGGGGAGTTAATCTTGGGGTTTTGTGTATTAAGCTCCAAAATACAGAGTCACACCAGTTTCTTCCTCAGGACCACTGTAGATAAGTAAGGTTTACTAATTGTGAGGAGAGTTCTGCCTCCCAAACACTGGAAGACACCTCGAGATGGTGAGGGTCCTGCAGGGATCACTGACTCAATCGTCAGAATAATGTATTTCCACCACCTCCCAGCACTGGGGATGCCAGCAGCCTCCAGGTGGGGCCTGGAGTAAAAGGTAAAGGTCCCCTGTGCAAGCACCGGGTCATTCCTGACCCATGGGATGATGTCACATCTCAACGTCACATCTCAACGTACTAGGCAGACTTTTGTTTTATGGAGTGGTTTGCCAGTGCCTTCCCCAGTCGCCTTCCCTTCCCACTCTGAGCGAAGTGCATCTTGCAAGCTTGGGTTTTCCCGCCCTTTACCTGGGGAGGCAGGACCAAATTTCAACTTCCTGTCTCTCTGGCAGGAAAGCCTACAACTTCCACTTTCCCTCCTGCCTTTGACGGGGAGAGCTGGTGATTAGCAGAGCTCCGCTCTACTTACCCTATTCTTATTATTCTTTACCGCTCTCTTCCTCTTACTTCCTATTCGTTCTCCTGTTCTTCTTTTCCACTTATCTAAAAAAAAAGAGCCCCCCTCTTCTTTTTCCCTCCAATCTCTGCTAAGAACGCCCCCCCCAAATGGCGGACACCATTCAAGAGGTCCCCAGAGAGGACGATTTGCTGTCGGAGAGGGACTATGATCCCTCTTTTTGCCCCCTTGTAGCCGCGCAACCGCTAGAAACTACGGGCGGTGGCTCTGGCGCAGTGGCGGAGACCACAGAGCCGGGCAAGTCTGCTACCGCCAAATCCAGCTCCGAAAAAAAGACGGGAGCAAAACAGAAGGGCAAATCCTCCAGCTCCGGGAGGAGCTCCAAGTGGCATCGGGGCTCCAAGCGCAGCTCGGGTGCCCCGCCAGCCGCCACCTCTGGTCTTCCCTCCTCTGCAAAGCGAGTGGAAGTTCCGTCCCCCATTGACCCAGTATAAGCCCGGAGGACGTCGGACCGTAACGTACCAACGCCCGGGTCAGCTTCGGTTGGGGGAAGCCTCTTCTCCTTTGAGGAAATGGAGGCTATGATGCAATTTGTGTTGAGTAGAAGGCAGGCCCAGCTAAATATATCTGCACCTACTGGCCAACTTGCAGAGCAGCCCTCTCGCTCCCCCTCCCAGTCCCTGAGTAGCGAGCCTTGCTGCAGCCACCAGATGGCAGCCAAGTCTTGGCCCACTAAGGCTGCCTTGAAGGAGAGTTCCCATGTCCGGCCAGAGGCTGATCTCTCCTCTTATTCCTCCTCTAGTGACGAAGACAGGGAGGAGGGAGAATATAATTTCGATACTGAGGACCCTGTCAGGGAAGGGGAGGATCCCCAGAGACTCGTCTCCCCAGAGGATTACCAGTTCCTTTTGTCTAAAGCTCTCATTGCCCTAGAGCTCTCTGAGGAGCCAGGCACCACTGAGGAGCCTAAGGCCAAGCAATGGCCCACCGGGGCCAAAGGATATTTTCCCCGAGCCTCCACCCAGTCCAAGAAAGTTCCCATGCCAGAGTATTTTGTCAAACTCATTAAAACGGAATGGGATAAACCTACCCAAAACAGGCAATTCCCATTCGCCATAAAAAAGTTATATATGTCCCCAGCAGCCATGGATCTCCTTAGTCTACCGGTAGTGGATGCTCCTATAGCATGCTTACAATCCTCTGATGTCCTATCTGAGGATGGGGCGGGAACTATTAAGGATAAGTTCGACCGCAAAATGGAGTTTCTCTCCAGGAAAGTCCATGAGTCATCAGCCCTGGCAATTCAGGCTACTACCACAGCTGCCATTATGGCCAGAGCATCTATTGCATGGGGAAAAAAGATATTCCAACTCCTTGAAGGGGCCGATAGGAGAACAGTCGATGGAGTAGACAGACTAGTAAGAGCCTCAGCCTTCCTGGCTGATGCATCACTGGATGCTCTGTCCTTCTCTGCCCGCTCTATGTCTTCTAATGCTGCAATTCGTTGGGCTCTTTGGCTGAGGGCTTGGAAGGTGGAAGGCAATTCCAAATCCATGCTGTTGTCAATCCCCCTCCAGGCTGGCAAACTATTTGGAGACCGCCTGGACAAAATGCTGGCAGAAACTAAAGATAAAAAACGCATCATGCCTGATCCTCCCAAAAAGGACTCCAGGCCCTTTTCCAGGCCCTTCCGTTCTTCCCACACTCTCGCTACCGACAAGAGCAGAGGCGCCCTTCCTGGCCTAGCAACTGGCAGCCCTTTCGTCGCCAAGGGCGATTCAGTCGCCCTTTTCAGCAGCAACAACAACAATTTAGTGGTGACAAATCCGAGAGGTTCCAGAAGCCTCAAAAACAGTGACGCCAAGTCACTACCAGTGGGCGGAAGACTACAGCTGTTCAGCCCACAATGGACAACCTCCCAGTCGGATGCCTGGGTACTGCAAACCATTCAACACGGCTACAGCATAGAGTTCCGAAAGACTCCTCCAGACCACTACCTACCATCTCCAGTATCTCGGTCCCAGGCAAAGCACTCGAGATCCTTGGACGCCATACATCATCTTCTGCTTATAGGGGCAGTGGAGAAGGTCCCTCCCGAGGAACTTTTCTCGGGGGCCTACTCGATCTTCTTCACTGTCCCCAAGAAGAATGGGGACTGGAGGTCCATCCTCGACCTCAAGTTTCTCAACCGCTACGTGCCATGGAGACGTTTCAGGATGGAGACCCTGCTCTCCGTCACAGAAGCCCTCAAACACGGAGACTACATGACGTCCATAGATCTTCGCGAAGCTTACCTGCACATTCCGATACACCCATCAGATCAGAAGTTCCTAAGGTTTGCGTACATGGGAAACCACTTTCAATTCAAGGCACTTCCCTTTGGATTTGGCTCCGCCCCAAGGACCTTCACCAAGGTCCTGGTATCCCTGATCGCTCAGCTCAGACGGGAAGGTATCCAAGTCCATCCTTATTTAGACGACCTGATTATCTGTGCACAGTCGGTTCATCTATCCCATGCTCACACCAGCAGAGTCATTCAAATCCTAGAGGAGCACGGTTTCCTAATCAACGAAGAAAAAAAGTCATCTCACGCCCACCCAAAGAATTCGACATTTGGGTGTGATCATAGACACCTCAGTGGACATCAACTTTCTTCCAGAGGACAAGGCCATAAAGATCGCCAGACTAGCAGACACCATAGCCAAATCAAGCCAAGCACCCCTCCTATCCCTACCATGTCTACTCGGACAGATGATTGCTTGCATCTCCTCCATCTCCTGGGCACGTTTCCACACTCGCCCTCTACAGTGGCTCCTCAGACCACACCAACGGTCCATTACACTAAAAATCAACGAAGCTCATCCCATTAACACATCAGGTCAGGAAGAGTTTACTCTGGTGGAGTCACACCCCAAACCTTCAGAAGGGCAAGCTCTTCATCCTCCCGGACCCCATCCAGATTTTTACCGACGCATCCCTTCAGGGCTGGGGAGCTACCATGGACAAGCAAGCAGTTCAGGGACAATGGTCAAAATCAGAACAGAAGTTGCACATCAATATCCTGGAGCTGAGAGGGGTCGGTTAGCTCTCTTCCACTTCCAACCCCTCCTGTGCTCCAAAAATGTGTTAATCAGAACTGACAATATCTCAACGAAGGCCCACCTAAACAAGCAGGGTGGGTCCAGATCGTCGTCCCTGCACCTGGAGGCCCAGATCATCCTGAAGTGGGCAGAAAAGCACCTTCTCCACCTCCAAGCCGAGCATGTTCAGGGAGTCCAAAACATTCAGGCCGACTGGCTCAGTCGTCGCTCCTTGGACGAAGGCGAATAGACCCTCTGCTCCCAGGCCTTTCAGATGGTCAACACCAAAGCAGGCCCTCTACTGGTGGACCTATTTGCATCAGGGCTGAATCACCGCCTTCCCAGATTCTTCTCCAGGTTTCACCATCCACGAGCAGAACAGATAGACGCGCTCCTGGCACCCTAGCCTCGGGGAATCCTTTACGCATTTCCTCCTCTACCCATCCTGCCAAGGGTGATCAGGAAGATTCGTTCTGAAAGAGCCAAGGTAATTCTGATTGCTCCAGACTGGCCTCGACGGCCTTGGTATGCAGCTCTCCAGCAGATGTCGGTCCAGAGTCCATGGCGCCTCCCTCTTCTTCCCAACCTCCTACAACAGGGTCCCATCATCCATCCCAACCCGGCTTGGTTCCAACTAGCCTTTTGGACATTGAAAGGCTCCGGCTAAGTCATCTTGGTCTCAGCAAAGACGTCATTAACACCATCATTGCCGCCAGACGTCCCTCTACTAGAAGGATCTATGAGTACACTTGGAAAACCTTCGCCAGGTGGTGCCGCAGAAAGTCAAAAGATCCCCTACTCATTGATTTACCATCGCTACTGGAATTCCTACAAGATGGAGTTCACCAAAACCTTAGACCTGCCACCTTGCGTAAACAAGTGTCCGCTATCTCTACAATTGTCCTGACGCTAGACGCTTACAAGTTAGCCGAGCATCCTCAAATTAGAGCCTTTCTAAGAGGGGTCGTCCAATCCAACCCTCCTCCTATTCATCGGTTCCCTACCTGGAAGCTCAACACCGTCCTCCAGGCACTCACCAAACCTCCTTTCGAACCGTTACGAGAGGTTCCTCTTAGATTCTTAGGTCAAAAAGTGATCTTCCTAACAGCTATCACTTTGGCTAGAAGAATATCGGAACTTGGAGCTCTTTCCATCCGTAAAGAGTTATGTGTTTTTCATAAAGACAAAATAGTCCTAAGACTTGATCCTACCTTTATTCCCAAGGTGAACTCGATGTTCCACAGGCAACAAGAACTCCAACTACCATCCTTTTGCCCTCACCCAGCCAACCCAAGGGAAAAAGAGTGGCACACCTTGGATGTCCGGCGAGTTATCAGGATTTACATCAACCGAACGGCTCCATTCAGATCTTCTGACTCACTCTTCGTAGCCCTCTCAAGGCCCAACAAAGGTCGGAAATTATCCCGACCCTCTCTCAGCCGGGCGATCAAGCAGTGCATCGTCGAAGCTTATCACGCAAGCAAACTTACCATCCCAGACGGCATCTCTGCCCATTCCATTCGGAGTGCAGCGACCACAGCGGCTCTTCACAACCAGGCATCAGTAGAAGAGATTTGCAAAGCGGCCACCTGGTCCAATGTCTCCACCTTCGTGCGCCACTATCGCATAAACACCTATGCCTCAGCCTCAGCCGCCTTTGGGAGACGTGTTCTCCAGCATGTTGTCGAGGAACAGGACGATTAACCCCACCCGGAGAATTAGCTCTTGGACATCCCAAGCTTGCAAGATGCCCTTCGCTCAGAGTGGGAATGTAGCCTTGGTACTCACCGAGATGGCTCTTTCCACTCTGAGGAAGAAGGGCATCTTGCCCACCCAATTTTCTTATATTCTAATGTTAATCCCTGGGTGGTCACTCTTAATTGGCTGGGATGTTTCCAACTTGATTGAGTTTGCCTCGACATTTCCAATAATAAGTAACCTCAGAAAATGTAGTTCCCATGACAAGGCCCATCCACTGCCCTTGCCTTAATCCTAACCTCTGTCACAGTGGTTCTTATCTTCTGTCAGCCCTGTTTTTCCTGTTGTCCAGTTAGACTTTACTAAGTCTTCCGAGCTGACCTTTGCACATTTGTGTACTCCTTCTATATGTTTAACCTTTTTTGCTGTTATCCTTATGGTTGACAATGTTACACTGTTATTACTCCTGTCTCTATCGGTCTATGCTTTTGGAAAACTGGAAATTGTAGGCTTTCCCGCCAGAGAGACAGGAAGTTGAAATTTGGTCCTGCCTCCCCAGATAAAGGGCGGGAAAACCCAAGCTTGCAAGATGCCCTTCTTCCTCAGAGTGGAAAGAGCCATCTCGGTGAGTACCAAGGCTACATTTACCCCCAGCAAGCTGGGTACTGTTTTACTGACCTCAGAAGGATGGAAGGCTGAGTCAACCTTGGGCCGGCTACCTGAAATCAACTTCCGTCGGGATCGAACTCGGGTCGTGAGCAGCTTACCACTGTGCGCCACCCCTGGAATTACAGCTCATCTCCAGAGTACAGAGTACATCGGTCCCCCTGGAGAAAAAGGCTGCTTTGGAGGGTGGACTTTACGGCATTGTACTCCACAGAGATCCCTGCCTTCCCTAGGATCCACCCCCAAATCTCCAGGAGTTTCCCAAGGTGAAGCTAGCAACCCTTATCCCCCCATCCCCCGCCAGTGGCCAGCGGGGGGGACGGATGGACCTGGCAACCCTTATCCCAGCCTATGAGTGCCATCCTAACGGAAAGTGTTCTGTTAGTTAATATTGGGAATGTTCCAGCACATATGGAGTTGTAATGAAGTGTGGAGGTGGGGGATTGTCTTAGATCACTCCCTTTCCATTTTGCAGTATGACTGTTGAGCAAGGCCCCCCCCCCCCAATCTGTCCCTATAGCCTGCCTGTGCAGAATGGGCCTTCTGCTGTTCTGATTTGTGACACGAGGCACCTCTGGCCTGCGGACTGTGGTGGATGGTCCTTGGGAATAAAGCAGCTCCGGCTCCCCTCTCGGCCTGGAGGCTTCCTCTGTTTCCTGGGGGAGGGCGGCAGGAATCCTTTAGTTGTCTGGGGAAAGCCAAATGGTGACAGGACGAGCTGCGCCCGTCTCCTGCCAAGACAAACAACAAGCTTTTGGCAAGGAGGAAAGCAGATGGCTCCAGAGCCGCCTGCTGTTTGCTTAGCCAGAGGGAGGAAGGCAAGGCCAGGGGGGGGGGGGGATGCCTGTGAGGGAGGTCTTCATCACTTGCCAGATCCCAGAGAACCGTGTGGCTGGTGTGACCCCTGCAGAGCTTCGGGTGGGGGGGACTTGCCTTTGTGTGCATTTCTGTTTGTGAGGGTTGTCTCCTGCTCCCACAAAGTCCATGGTTGGAGAGGCAAGCTCTGGGATTGGGGCTGTGTGGCTGGGGAGGTTCAGGCATGTGGGGGTCGCTACTTGGTTTGGGTTGTCCTCTGACAAGCCAGGCCAAGGATGCCCAGCCCTCCGGCTCCTGGTTCAGGCCCAGCAGCGCCCCATGCCGCAACCTCACACCAGCTTCCTTCTTTTTATATGAATAAGGACCCAGGGGGAGGGAGGGGAGGGACATGAACTCCCCCCCCCCGTTCCTCCTTCATTTGTTGGCTTTAACGTGTCACCTGTTCCAGGCACAGAACCTCAAACTGACTATTTTTTAAGGCAGTGGCCGCCTCCGCCTCACCCCATCCATAGCTAGCTGTGGGGAATCAGCGCACTGGTCACTGATTTCAGGGCAGGAGGCACATGAACACATGAAGCTTCCTTACACTGAAACAGACCCTTGGTCCATCAAAGTCAGTATTGTCTACTCAGACCTGCAGCGGCTCTCCAGGGTCTCAGGCAGGGGTCTGTTCACATCACCTACTTGCCTGGTTCCTTTAACGGAAGATGCTGTGGATTGAACCTGGGACCTTCTGCATGCTGAGCAGAGGCTCTACCACTGATCCACGGCCCCTCCCTTGTCAGGAATGCCGAGCAAAGGAGAGTGATTGTTTAAGGGGAGGGGCTGGTGCCTTGCTTGGCTGCAGCATCCGGTTTGACTTGCCATCTGATCATTTGCCAGCCCAGTTTCCCCTCAGAATCTGTTGCCTGCCTTTTCCAGCTTCTGAGAGGAACACTGTGCTTAGTGAGGCTGTTCTCTGCAACTGGGCACTCTCCGCTTCCAAGTAGGAGAGGCCGGCATGGATCGGTTGTGCCCAGACAACAGTCTCAAGGCAGTGAGTTGTGGGCAGAGCAGCCTGGCTTCTGTTACCAAGCAGTCTCAAAATCCACTGCTCCACACCTGCCAGACACTTCTGTGGTCAGAATACAGATTAGCACTCAGAGCAGTTTCTTGTTATCTGCCCAATAGCACCTGTTCATAGGGGCAGCCTTGGCGCTTCCTCACGGTTATGTGCAGAGTAGAAGCGAGCACCAAATGTGCTGCTGCCTCTGTATTATGTGGGCCCATTGTAGGGGGGGGGCTCCCCCTGGTGCTGTTGGTGGGTCTGGAGGGCCACATTCACAGTCTTGGGGTCAGCTGATCACATGAGTGACTGGAAAGAAGTGTCTGCTTCCCTTACTCCCCTTTCCTGAACAAAGGCTGTTGTAAAATTGTGCTGGGAGCCTCCAAGAGGCTCCAGAGCTGAAAGTGTCCACCCCTTCATCCGAAGGGTATAAATAGGTTCAAGATCTGCACGAAGGAGGGCGATGAAGTGTTGGTGAAACGTTTGCCATGTGTGCTTTTCCCGTCTGCTGAATTGTACTGAGATGGGGGCGTATTTCCACCCCTTTACGGCACAATATTGATACGGCTTCTTCTCTGGAACTTCCCAGTCGGTGCCTCAAATGGAATTTTTTCTTTTGCAAAGTAGTTGTGCGTAGCACAAGTGTCTCTCTGTGTTGCGCTGCCTGCTTACGTATTCCTCCCCCTCTGCCATGTGTTTGAATTGCTGTGCCTGGCAGCCTTCCTTCAGCCTCGAGGGACGAGGCCAAGCCCTGTCTGTCTGACCTGCTTACAAGGATGAGAGGGAGTACTTCAGTTTTGCCTCTTGGGAGCAGGAGTCTCCACCTCCACACAGTCAGCAGCAGTTGTGCGACGAGGCGAAGCCGTCATGGTAGGGAGGGCAGGCGTGGCCACAGTGACTGGGCCGCCATCTTCGTTTCTTTCTGTCACTTTTTGAAACTGACCATTCTGGCAGAGGTGGTGGAAGGCAGATGCTTGCGACATGAAATCAGGGCTGGGCAAGTGTTTTATCTTTTGGGAAGGCCCCAGCAGTCCCTTCGACAGACCTGGCCAGTGCCGTGGTGGGCAGCCCCAGCCCCTTGGGATATCCGCCCCCCTTCCGCCGCTCATCTGTGCCATTCCCACCTATTCTGGGCTTCCTGTCCAACTTGCGGGGCTGCAGAATGTTCTAATTCGCTGCCTTTGTTCTGCTTGGGGTTTGATCTGCATTACAGTTGGCTGGGAGGTCTCCAGTTCAGATTCCCTGGGTGTTTTGCTGCCACCACCACCACCACTTTCCCCCCTTCCAAATGGGCCCTTGGCCACCACTGTCCTGTGCCAAAGTAATTCTTTGTTTTGGAACTGGGAAATGCAGCCTCTCTCCTCCCTTTCTGCCCCCTTCCCCTGACCAATTTCTGAAGTGGTCAGGGAAAGCACAGGAGCCCGACTGGCGTGGGCCTCCTTCCCTTCTAACCGTCTGTCCCTCCACAAGCATGAATGCGGAGGAACCAGGCTCTCTGTGTGTGTGTGGAGGGAGGGGGGATGAGCATATCTGCAGGTCTTCTCAGGCCAAAGCAGCAACCTGAGCCAAGCCTGGGAACCTAATCTGCTTCCAAGAAACCGATCAATGTCTGCAGCATCCCAGCGCTGGAGGTTTGGGGTCGCGCCGTCTCTGATGGAATCTTGGCTTGCTGGTGGCTGGTATGTAGGTCCCAACTAAGAGATGTTGCTTCTGGCTGGGATCCTGCAGGAAGACTCTTTGGATGTCAGAGAGCCAAGAAACGTGCGGACTTACTTGCACACCCTTCATTCCTGGCAAGCTCTGTTTGTGTGTATCAAGTTCTCTTGGGCATGCAGAAAGCACAGCGGTCAGTTAGTTGATCCGTGGTCTGGCTGAGCTATTAAACCCTTGCAAAAGGAGAGTTCTGGATGCCATTTAGAAGGCGAGACTGTGGAGGAGAAGTTATGTTTCTGTTGCCCTTTCCACCACCTTTCCTTTTGGTTCCGGCCCAACTTGAGCCTTCCTTGCTCAGGGCCGCGGCAGAGCTGGTCCCTCCCTTCCCCAGTTGTGTGAGTCCTTTTTGTTTACTGTAAAAGCATCCGTTTCCCAGTCTGCCCGCATTTCATGGGTCCAGCCTTGCTCGGCCTGATGGATGCGTGGCTCTTGGGTGCAAAGTGCACAGGGAGCTGCTGTTTTGCACGTAACTGGTGGGAGGCAACAAGAGGAAGTGAATGGGGCAAAAAGGGTGCTTTTTCCTCGGAGGACAGGGGAGCAAACTAAGCAAACAACTGTGGGCTTGTGCCATTCAACTCCTGATGCAGGATGAGATGTTTTGGAGAAGGAGAGGGGAGTCCCCCTCCCCAGTTGATCCCAGGCATCCAGCTGAGCTCTCTCCCCCCCTCCTCCCCCATCGCCTCTGCAAGCAAAGCCCAGGGGCTTCGGTGCCTCACTTGGCCTTCCTGTGCCTGTCAGCGTGGGCCGTTGTCACGCACAGCACCTTCTGGCTTTGTCCCGTTGCCAGGCTCCTGCTCTCTCTCCCCTCCATTAGAAACCTCTTACAAAAGCACCCCTTTTGAATCGCATCTTGCCTCATTCCCAGGTTGGAGGCCCATTGATGGAGATGTGAACGTTGACAGATGGGGTGGGGGAGGGAGCCAGGAGGCTGCTCCCCTCCTCTGGCACAGCCTGGCCTTTGGGTGGTGGAATGGCAGCTCATCCTCCGAGAGCCTCTGAATTGGATCCTTCTCTTTATCTTTCACAGCAGGGCTGCACAGTCAGTATCCCTCTTTTCAAACTATGTTCTTTAGTTTTCTGGAAATAATTCCCTCCCAGAGCTGTGGAGGCAGGGTTTGGAGTTGTATGTAGGAATGGAAGTTGAAATTTGAGCCAGCCGCTGGCCTGTATCCAGGCACACTGTTCCGCAATCGTTGGGGCATTCAGGTTTTCTTAAGAGGGGGCTATGACTTCTGCTAATTCCACCTTCTTCCACTTTGTCCCCTGCACTGTCTCCAAGGGGGCTCAGGAGGCCACACCAGGAAGGGATTGGTGGAAATGGCTGCCCCTCTTCAGAAAGCTCAAGTGCCTTCAGATGTCTGGCTGCTTCTTGTGAAATGTGAGCTGTGCTGTGAAACGGGAGGTGGGATGCTGGGGCCTGGCTGAGGATGCCGTACTGCGGCTCTTCCGCACCCACAGCCCATGTCTGAGTGTTCAGCTGCAAAAGACCTGGTTGAAATGTAAACCAACCCCAAGAAATTCATCCTTAACAGTACAAAATGCAAAGACTTCCCTTTGATACAATGTAGTACGAAAGCAGCTTTGGCTATTTTTAGTTTGACATAAATGGAAACGTAATGTAGGCATTCACGTCAAATTTTATTGTCTTTAATTCAGCTTTGACAATGTATTATATAGAATTCCACAAAAGTGGTCACTAGGTTGCTCTTGCCATCTGTGAATTGCTTTCCATATAGGGCTGCGCAATCCCAGCGTAAGACCCTTCCCCTGTTCTCTGAGGGTTGCAGAGAGCTGGGTGGCTCTTCGTTCCAGAGACTGCCTCCTGCCATTCCTTTGCCTGTCGCTCCTTTCATGCACAGAAATCTCTGAGGAGGGACAGCTTCATACGTACACCAGGATTTGTAGCTGTTTGGAAGCTGCAAATCCCACTCGTCCATTTTGTGTGCCTGCAGAGCGGTGGCAGAGATGGCTCTCAAAAGGAGCACGACGGATTCTGTCTGGTTCATCGCACCTGCAAATCTTGGCATGGGGTGAAAGACTAACGCCTGCATCCCCTTAGAGACCAGCAGGTTTTTTTGATTATAAGCTTTTGAGAGTCAGAGTTCCCTACATTTCCTGAGTCTGGTGTTTATGCCTGTGGACTTTTTTTGGGGAGGGGATAAGAGTCAGCTGTAATTGCAGACATTCTCCCACTCTGCTATGGAAGCTTGCTGGGTTACCTTTAGCCAGCCATTCCCTTTCGTCTTAATCTCCCTCGCCAGATAGTTGTGAAGATAAAATGGAGGAGAGGAGAATGATGTAAGCTACTTTGGAGCCCCACTGGGGACAAAAGTGGGGTATAAATGAAGTAAATAATAAAGCTAAGGACTTGGGGGCAGATAAAAGAAAAGTTGGTGAGTGGGAAGGAGAGAAGGAAGCAGAGAAAAGGGAAAGCTATGGAGGCTGCCAGGAGAAGAGAAAGTGGAAATAGTGTGGGGAAGGGGATATGGGGGAAATAAAAGGACCCCTGCAAGTCCTTGCGGGTTCCCCACTTGTTATGTACCAATACCATTGTAAAAGTGGTGCCAGATAGTCATGAATCTGTTTTCTGTGATACCTTTTGTATGCTGCTTGTTCATGCACTGATTGTTGTGCCCAGCTGTGCAGATTTAAGTCCAAGAACACAGCTTCTTTTGCAGCATCTCGGTTTCTAAGGAGGCCCTACAGTTAAAGTCTTTTTTTGCCCAAGAGAGCCCTGCTGAGAGCAGGAAAATATCTTAAGGTGCTTTCCCTAATTTAAAGAAATCTCAGGGGTTAACTGGACACTGGCTTTTCCCGCAGTTTTTCTTACCTTTGAAATGTGTGCGTGTGAGTGACTCGGTCTACAAATTTTTCCTGAAGGGGAAAACTGACCTTGTCAGCCGGTCACCTGATTCTTCACCATCAGGTGTGTTCTCACTCTGAGGTGGAGGGCATCTTGGAGACAGATGGGTGATTCCTTTCTGGTGCTAAGGTCAGGCAGGAACTAACTGATTTTCCACTTCCTGCTTCTTGCCTGGAATCGCCCTCTGACTCCAGTTTCCTTCCTGTCTCGCTAAGGGAAGGCAGTTTCAGAGATTGCTCTGTACCAACCTTACCTACATGAGGAAGGAACCCTACAACCTAAAAAAAAAAAGTATTTTACTCCAGGCCTGCAGAATGTCGGCTCCAGTGGACTTGGGAGTTGACCGCTTCCTTGGACCCCCAGTCTACATGGCCAGGCTCCTAATAGTGGATGGAGGAGCATCCTTGTGGCTCCTGAGGGCATCCCCTGCGGAAGCGGTGGAGCCAGCCCCTAGCAGGCCGACAAAGAAGAGTCCAACTGAAGCGTCCTTGCAGCTCTTGAGGGCAGCCCCCCACAGAAGCGGCGGAGCCAGCCTCCACCAGGCCGGCAAAGAAGAGGCCAGCTGCATGGGCCCCCGTGGAGGCGGTGAAGCCCAGGAACACCGAGGCGGTCGGCTGGGCTCCCATGGAAGCAGTTGAGCCTGGAAACGCCTAGGCTGCCGGCCAGGCTCCCAAGGATGCGGTGGAGCCCCAGAACAACGAGACAGTGGCTGGGCTCCCGAGGAAGCATTCAAGCCCGAAAATGCCTAGGCAGCTGGCCAGGCTCCCGTGGAGGCGGTGGAGCCCGGGAACGAGACAGCTGGCTGGGCTTCCGTGGAAGCAATTGAGCCTAGAAACACCTAGGCAGGCAGCCAGCCGGGCTCTCGCAGAGGCAGTTGAGCCTGGAAACACCAGGGCGGATGGCTGGGCTCATGTGGAGGCAGGGGGAGGATGGTGAATCCAGGCCAATTGAGAAAGACAGCGCCTGGCTTGGCCCTGTGAAGGCGGTGGAGCCTGAGAATGCCAGAGCGCCAAGAGAGCAGTGGCGTCCAATAGGGCTGCGAGAAAGCTATGCTGCGAGGAAGAAACCCCGGGAGAGGTCCGATCAGCCTGCGGAGGCAGCGAGGACCCCCCAGGAAGTTCTGCAGGCCCCAAGAACCAGTTGGGGACCAGACAGAGATGCTGCCTCGATGGAGCGGTAAGCTACAGGGGCCCCGGGAACAGAAGGCTAGAGGTGGGCACCGGGACGAGTTCCTACTGCCCCTAACGAGTCAGGCGCTCAGGGAGAATTCCCTTCCCTGCAGGTGGGTGGCGCAGGCGCCCTGCATGGACAATCGCACACTCCCCAGCCAGATCCCCTCCCCATTCCAGAGGGGTGACTGAGCAGCCAGGACCACTGCCCCAGAGATCCCCTAGCGCCATGGTCCACAAGGGCAGTGTAGAGGCTTTGGCCTCCGTGGACCTCCTCTCACAGGACAACCTTGCCTCTTCCTCTATGGCCTGGGAGGAGCAGGAAAGGGAGAATGGGAATTTTCCTTGCATGAGGAACAACCCCAACCCACACCACAGCAGCAATGCAGACTGGTTGCTGGGGGATAGGACTATCCAAGCCTCCTTACCAAACCCATCATAGCCCTTGACCTCACAGAGGCCTCTGGGGCGCGGGGGAAGCAAGGCACCAGAACACAGTCCTCCACCAAGGTGTCCCCTTTTCCACCTGAGTACTTGAAGTTTTGGTGAAGAGGGAAGGGGAGAAGCCTACCATGGTCAGGCGCTCCCCAAACAGAACTGGGGAAATATTTGTTTTGGCCCCACTTGCCACGGAGATGCCGAGGCTCCCACTTGTGGACGCCCCTATAGCAGCACTCGCATTCTCTGGGCTCTTGTCTGAGGATGACATAGGGTCTCTCAAAGACCCACTGGAGGGGCGGCCTGATCTCGCCTCCGCTAAACCTTCTGAGGATCTGAGTGTCCCCATCCAGGCTTCTACCACCACAACACTCACCTCCAGGGCAGCTAGTGTCTGATCTAGGCAGCTGCCCAATTCCCCCTGAGCAAGGGGAAGGGCGTATTGGAGGGGGTGTTGCTATGTATATCAAGGAAGGCATAGTGTCTAATAAGCTAGAGACCATACAAAGGGCAGACTCGTCCACAGAATCCTTATGGGTGACGATTCCGGGCCCCAAAGGAGATTTAGTACTGGGGGCGTTCTATCGGCCCCCTGACCAAACGGCTCAGGATGATCTTGAGATGGAGATGGAGAATTTTTAGGGAAGCATGTAAAGGTAACAAAGTAGTAATAATGGGAGACTTCAACTTCCCTCATATTGATTGGATAAATGTATGCTCCAGTCAAGCCAAAGAGATAAAAATTTTAGACATCCTAAATGACTGTGCCCTCGAACAGTTGGTCATAGACCCAACCAGAGGGGAGGCGATCCTGGATTTAATACTCTGTGGTGCTGCCGGTGACTTAGTGCGGGATGTGGATGTAGTTGAGCCAATTGGCAATAGTGATCACAATCCCATCAAATTTAATTTATATGTAAGTGGGAAAGTGACTGGGAAATTTCACACAATTACCTTTGACTTTAAAAGAGGGAACGTCTCTAAAATGAGAAAACTGGTAAAGAGGAAGTTGAAAGGAACGGTTAAGAGAGTTAAATCTCTTGAAAAGGCTTGGGGGTTACTCAAGTCCACATTACTAGAGGCTCAGCTAGCTTGTATACCGCAGGTCAGGAAAGGTAGTAATAAGTCCAAGAGGTCACCACCATGGCTAACGGGTAAGGTGAAGGAAGCAATTAGAGAAAAAAAGTCTTCCTTCAGAGACTGGAAGGTTTGCCCAAACGAGGCGAACAGAAGCAAACACAAACTTGCACAAAGGAAATGCAAGCAGATAATTAGACATGCAAAAAAGATTTTGAGGGGCTTATTGCTAAACACATCAAAACAAACAATAAGAAATTCTTTAAGTATATTAGGAGTAGGAAACCAGCTAGGGAAGCGGTTGGACCATTGGATGACAATGGGAGTAAAGGAACTGTAAGGGAGGATAAAGCGATTGCTGAAAAACTAAATGAATTCTTCCCATCTGACTTCACTGTTGAAGATACAGGGCAGATTCCTTCTCCTGAACAGATTTTGGAGAGGGGAAAATGAGGAACTGAGGCAAATAGTGGTAACAAGGCAGGAAGTCCTAGAACGTCTAGACAAACTGCAAACTAACAAGTCACAGGGACCAGACAGTATTCATCCTAGAGTTCTTCAAGAACTCAAATGGGAAATTGCTGAACTTCTAACAAAGATATGTAATATGTCCCTTCGATCAGCCTCTGTACCAGAGGACTGGAGAATGGCCAATGTAACACCCATTTATAAAAAAGGTTCCAGGGGGGACCCAGGAAATTACAGGCCAGTTAGCTTAACGTCTGTTCCGGGTAAATTAGTGGAAAGCATTATTAAAGACAGAATTGTCAAGCATATAGAAGGGCAAGGTCTGCTGGGCAAAACCCAACATGGCTTCTGTAAGGGTAGGTCCTGTCTCACTAACCTATTAGAGTTTTTTGAAAGCGTCAATAAGCATGTGGACAGGAATGAGCCTGTGGATATTGTGTATTTGGATTTCCAGAAAGCTTTTGACAAAGTCCCCCACCAAAGACTGCTAAGCAAACTTCATAGTCATGGGATAAGAGGACAAGTCCTCTTATGGATTGAGAGCTGGCTGAAAAATAGGAAGCAGAGAGTAGGAATCAATGGTCAGTTCTCACAATGGCAGGATGTGAGCAGTGGGGTGCCTCAGGGATCTGTGTTGGGACCAGTGCTTTTCAACCTGTTCATCAATGACCTGGAGTTGGGGTTAAACAGTGAAGTACCCAAGTTTGCAGATGACACCAAATTATTTAGGGTGGTTAAAACAAAATCGGACTGTGAAGAGCTCCAGAAGGATCTCTGCATACTGGAAGAATGGGCATTAAAATGGCAAATGAGATTCAATGTGAGTAAGTGTAAAGTGATGCATATTGGGGCAAAAAATCCCAACTTCACACATACACTGATGGGATCTGTGCTGGAGCGACAGACCTAGAAAGGGATCTTGATGTGGTAGTGGATAGCTCGATGAAGATGTCAACCCAGTGTGCAGATGCATTAAAAAAGGCAAATTCCACTCTGGCCAAACTTAGACATGGAATAGAGAATAAAACTGCTGCTATCATACTGCCCTTGTACAAATCTATGGTGAGACCACACTTGGAATACTGTGTACAGTTCTGGTCACCACACCTAAAAAAGGATATTACAGAGCTTGAGAAGGTGCAGAAAAGAGCAACCAAAATGATTAGGGGACTAGAGCAACTGTCCTATGGGGAGCGGTTAGGACGCTTAGGGCTGTTTAGCTTGGAAAGAAGGCGGCTAAGGGGAGACATGATAGAGGTCTATAAAATTATGCATGGTTTGGAGAGAGTGGACAGGGAGAGGTTTGTCTCCCTCTCCCATAATACTAGAACACGGGTCATCTGCTTAAGCTGGAGGGCGAGAGATTCAAAACAGATAAAAGGAAGTATTTTTTCACACAACACATAGTTAAATTGTGGAACTCCCTGCCCCAGGATGTGGTGATGGCTGCCAGCTTGGAGGGCTTTAAGAGGGGAGTGGACATATTCATGGAAGAGAGGGGTATTCATGGCTATTAGTTAGAATGGATACTAGTCATGCTGCATACCTATTCTCTCTAGTATCAGAGGAGCATGCCTATTATTTTGGGTGCGGTGGAACACAGGCAGGATAATGCTGCTGCAGTTGTCTTGTTTGTGGCTTCCTAGAGGCACCTGTTTGGCCACTGTGTGAACCGAACAAGACTTGATGGGCCTTGGTCTGATTCAGCAGGGCCTTTCTTATGTTCTTATGGGCACAAAGTGCCACGAAGGGCATTACTACACCAAAAACAACAACAACCCTTAAAAAAAAAATTTATTAGAAAAAAATCCAATGACAATAACAACAATTTTAAAAAAAGCAGAATTACTGACAGTCTTTGTAATTTAAAATACAATATATATATTGTATTTTATTATATACACATAATAAAATAAGATCAAGTCTCCCATGCTACAGCTTATTTCTAACAATAACCCTTCTTGCTAGATACCGCCTGGGCTGCATGTCGCTCAGCACTAGACCGGTGCAGCCAACACAGTAGCCAGGAGGGCTTTGCGGAGGGGGGCGTGGCCAGCAGATTCCCATCTAAGTCCCTAATCCTGGCCTAACTGGGTCAGGGGGGATGCCTGTCTGGGAAGCAGGCACAAAGGGCAAGAAGAATGCCATGGCCAAAGCCATAAGAGAAACAGCAGGGGCCACACTCCCTCAGCCTGCCCATCCCTTCGGTCCCTTCATTCCCTCCCAAAGCCAAGGTCTGATGCATGCCACTTTTCGTGGTCTTCTTCACCATTCCCAAAAGGGACATGAACTGGCGCGCGACCCTGGACTTAAAGGATGTGGACAGATTCATGCACGCCAAGCACTTCTAGATGGAAGCCCTGCGCTTCATTGTCGAAGCCCTACGTCTCGGGAACTTCATGTCTTCAATAGATCTGACAGAGGCATGCCTCTACATAACCCACTCACGTTGGCCACTGTCGATACCTCCACTTCACCGACAGGGGTTGCCATTTCAGTTCAGGGTGCCCCCATTTGGCCCCTCGTCCACCCACAGAGTGTCCTCCAAGGTGCTGATCACCATGGTGGCCCTTCTCAGGAGGGAAGGCATTCCTCGTCTACCCGTACCTAGATGGCATCTTGGTCTGTGCTCCCGCGAAACAAGAGGCTGGCCAGCACACAGCGTGAGTGACCCAGGCACTGGAAAACCATGGATTCCTGATCAGCAGGGACAAAGCTGCCTCGCCATCGAATCATAATAGACACCAGGCACAACGCTCTCTTTGTCTCCCGAGGGACAAAGGCTACTGAGATTGCAAATATAGAGCAGCGCAGCATCAAGGTCAGCCAGCTTGATGTCCCTGGCCCAACCTCATGGTCACACGATTGCCTGAGCCGCCTCAGTGCCCTGGGCCCGGATACACGCCCCTCCCCCTCCAAATGGTGCCTCAAGCCTTACCAGCGGCATATTCCACCAAGAGGGACATACACCTGACCCTGGCCGGCTCCACCAAAAGGAACCTACAATGGTAGACCAACCCCTGCAACTTCGGAGTCTGGCAACAGGGGCACCAGAGAACAACCCAGATCGTACTCGACACGAGTCTGGAGGGGTGGGGTGCCACAGTCAACCAGCCGAGAACACAGGGCACCTGGGGAGAAGGAAGAAAGATCCATACACACTAACTGCCTCAAACTTGGAGCTGTATACAATGCTGTCATTATTTTCCAGCCGCTGGTCGAGGGCTCCCACAGGCCAATCCGGTCTGGCAACATCTCCACAAAGGCTCACCTGAATAAGCGGGGGGGGGGGAGGGGGCTCAAGTCATCCTCACTTCACCACATTCTGCACTGGGCACAGAGAAACCCTCATCTCTGAGCGGAACACGTCCAGGGCGAGCTCAACACCCAGGCCGACTGGCTGGGCAGGTAAAGGATCAGTGAGGGCAAGTGGTTGCTACAATCATGAACATTAAAAAAAGAAGCACCAACCGCTTCAGGAGGATCTCCAAGGTGGACCTCCTTGCCTACCCAGCAAGCAGCCGCTACACTCACCCCAGAGCACAGCAAGTGGACACTCACCTCGCTGAATGGCCACGAGGACTGCTCTACGCCATTCCACCATTGCCAGTGATCCCAAAATCACTTCAGAAGCTGCGCCAGGAGCAGGCAATGGCCCTATTCATGGCAACTGCCTGGCCACGCAGATCCTGGTTCTCCACCATCAGGGAGCTATCCCCTTGGAGAATACGGAACTCCAGGGACATGCCACGCCAGGGACCTGTCCTGCACCCAGATCCAGGCTGGCTTCTCTTGACCACCTGGGTGTTGAAATGCAGGGGCCCCTAGCCCTGGACCATGGACCTCATGTGGAGGCCAGACAGCCATCCACTTGAAGGATCTACTACACCGCGTGGAAGGCTCTTGTACGATGGTTGTAGGCACAAGATCATGGACCCTCTCACTCCCTCTGCAGCCGGAGTCCCTGCCAGGAGGGTAGGTGTCCAGCAGGGACTGAAGGCCTCCACCCTGCACAAACAGCTGGTGGCCATTGCTACTGTCAACCCCTTCCTAGGGAACCACGCCGCCGCAAGACACCCTCACATAATTGCCCTGAAAGGAGTATCTCAAACTTTCTCACCATGGCCACGCATGCAGGGTCTCAGAATAGGGTGTCCTGTCAGCAAGGAGAAGTCTCTGTGTGTTTCACGAGGACTACGTGGTTCCTCCGGCTGGACCACACCTTCGTCCCCAAAGGTTATCATGGCTTTTCACGGGCGGCAGGAGTTACACCTTCCCTCCTTTGTGCCACATCCACTCCATCCTAGGGAAAAGGACGGGCACACGCTCGACTTGAGGCAAGCGCTGCGCATATACCTCAACCGCGGGACTCTGTTCAGGCAGTCTGAATCACTGTCTCCCCGATGGCCCCCAATAGGGGCAAAAAAATGTCCAAGCTGAGGAGGCATACGAGGTCAGCAATAGGTCAAGCCACCCCGGCATCACAGTGCACTCTATCCGCAGCATGGCCACGTCAGTCAAGGAGATCTGCAAAGCAGCCACGTGGTTGCCTGTTCCAACCTTCATCCGCCACTGCTGCCTGAATGCATTCTCTCCAGCAGACGCGGATTTCAGCCAGAGGGTGCTCCACCACGTCACTGACAAGGACGATTCCCACCCTTAGACACTATAGCTCTGGACATCCCATCTGTCTCCAAGATGCCCTCCACCTCAGAGTGAGAACGGGACCTTGGTTACTTACGGTGAAGGTTCCTTCTGCTCTGAGGTAAGGAGGGCATCTTGCCCCACCCTGGGGCAAAGACTGGAGCACCCTCTGGAACCTCAAATACCCTGTTGTCAGCAAGGTAATTGAAATCGGTCACTGTTGCCACCATCTGCTATCACTCATTACTCAGTTTAACCTAGTGTTTTATTCTACGTACTGTTATGTCTTACAGTTGATGTAATATAAAGTTGAGATTTTCCATGCCAACTCCGCGGTTGCGTGCCTCGACTCTTCCTCACGACCTTTCATTACAGCTTCCTGTGTTCTATCTTCCTGAGAAGTCCTAGCTCGGAAAGTTTTGAAACTGGAGTCAGAGGGCGATTCCAGGCAGGAAGCAGGAAGTGGAAAATCAGTTAGTTCCTGCCTGCTATTAGGACCGGAAAGGAATCACCCATCTGTCTCCAAGATGCCTTCCTTTCCTTAGAGTAGAAGGAACCTTCACGGTCAGTAACCAAGGTCCCGTTCTGTGGCTTGCTGTGATTCTGGGGCAGGTTCATGGAAAATTAAACAGGTGGGCATAGCTGGGTTTCTTTCCTTCTTTTCTGTTCTCAGAAACTGTTTTCCTAGCCAAAGTTTAATATCTGAAAGGCAAAGATTGTTGCAGGGTGTGTGTGTGTGTGTGTGTGTAGTGATTTCAGCTAAGCCTGTAGAACCCTCCTGCTTTCTCACAGGTTGCTGTGCTTTTCTCTTTGGCGGATCAGTATATTTGCACACATTTTCTTTCCCAGGGGTTCAGCCTGCTCTCGCTGCTTTCTTTTTATGGAAAGACAGGATTCCTTTCTTCCTTTTGGGCATTGCAGCCACAGTGAGACTTGTGGGACCAGCTGTAATTTCTGGTTGGGTGGGGGGAGGGAGTTTCTGCCCATCCCATCTTCATTAGTAGGAGATAGGAGGGGGGCTGAGGTGGCAGCAGCAGCAGTTGAATTCTCCACCCCCTTAAAATGTTAGGCATATATTTGGCTCAAGAGGAGGTCTCTAAATAATAATTTTTGAAAATGTGGGAGTTGGGATTCTCGTTGCGCTTTGGGCAAAGAAAGATGTTATTCCTCACTAATTTTACCACAGATCTTTTAAAAAGGGTTATTGTGCAGCCATGTTTCATGCAGTCAAGGGAAAACATTTTATATGGCAACTTTTGGAGCTGGGAGAATTCAGTAAAAATGCAAAAAACCAAGAAGCATTTTTGAAGCAGGACATGTGGATATGTGCAAAAAGTAAGAAATGCATGCATGGCTGCTTCAGTTCTCTGTTTTTGCCCCCCCTAAGATTGCAGTGTGTTTTGGGGTGGGGGTGGGGTCATCTGCCTTTGTGATTTTTCCCTGGCTCAGCTCTGCACTTTCTCAAACTTGCTTTGGTATGACCTTTCCTGAAAGAGTTTCGTACCTCTGTCTTTTAAAAGTTGGTAGTTGCTATATTGCTGTCATGTAATAACAAACAGCATTATTCTTGCTACCAAGTGAGCCCCCACCTACACAAAAAGCCTGCTGGAGGGTGGGGTGGTTAGTGCTAGAGTAACGCCCTGTGCAGCGCTCCGTGGCCCCTGCATTTACTGCAGCAAAGCCCTCCCCTTTGCTTTGGTCCTCCTTTGCAGATTCAAAAGCAGCCTTAAAGCCACCATGTGGAAGCGTCCCGTGTCCGTCATGCTACAAGGCGAAGAGCCCCCTGAAGAAGCAAAGCAGTTTCTCCGCGTGAGAAATGAATCTCTGAGGAAGGGGCAGCTGGGCTTATTTGCGGAGGACGGTGCCACCGGGTTGAAGCCAGAGGGGCCTTGTTTCTTTTCTGGATTTTCCCTCTGGCCAGTAGGATGGATCCTTCAGCTTTCCTCCTTCCCATCTTGCTTTTGGCCTGGGGGAGGATCCCTCTGCTAGATCTTGCCCCCTTTCAGCTGCTTTAAGGGTGTTTTTGAATATGCTGGCCAAGACTCCAGCAAGGAGGAGGTCTTTGTTGGCTTAATGAAGTTACAAAATGGCAGCTGTTGGGGAGGAGGGGTGGGGTGAAGGGGCCGTTTGGGGTTAACGGAGGCATCAGGCTTTATCTGAGGCCGTTTCCAGATTCTCAACTGCATTGTGCTTAAGCACAGGAGAGGGGGCGGGGCTCTGTGCCGTGGGTTTGGGTTGCCAAGGCGACCTGCGCCTGCCTCATTGATGCATCGTGTAAATCCATTTGGAAACTAGAAGTGTTTTTGTCTTGAGGGGAGGCCTGAATGAGCATCGTTAAAACTGCCCAGTGAAAAAATGGCCCCAAAGTGTGTCTGGGGCGGGGGGGGGTGGGGGGAGGTCGAGTGGAAGAAAGTGAGGGGGGGCAGTAGGGCACAAAGGCTTCCCGCTTGCCGCTTATCTCCTAGACTTCATTAACAGGGGCCTTTTAACCCCTGGCAAGCCCACGGAGGGCGGCTTTCCCCCTCAGAGGCCCAGCCCCAGGATGGGGGGGGGGGCTTCGCTTCTCTCGGCCAGATCTTACAACCCTTTCCCAAATGTCTCCAGAAGCGTGGGTAGTCTGTGTGTAAAAGTTTTGAATATTGGTCAGTAAAGCAAGGAAGCAGCTCTCAAGAAGTACAGCAATCTGGCCATTTTGGTTTCTGCATCATCTGTTGGCTGTTTGTGTCCCTGAGAACAGATAGCTGAATGACCAGTGACCGGTTTTCATTTTTCATTCATTCATTCATTCATTTTGTGATTTATAACCCGCCCTCCCTGGCCTACCAGCATTCTCTTAGGTGGGGAATGGCCTCTAGGAAATGCTTGTGAGCCTTCTAGATGTACGAGGGTTAATCTTGAACCAAAAGGACTCAGGGAAGGGGCTGAGCTCCCCCCCCCAAAAAGCAATTGTTTGGGGGCAGGGGTGGAGGCAGGGAAGGTGCGGCAGCCCCCTATTTGAGCATATCCACGGACTGGACCTTTCCTTCCCAGATCTGAGTGCAGCAGTACTTGCGGGTGGGGGGGAGGGAGTTTTTGTGGTAGGAGGAGGGAGTTCTCATGGTGGGGGGAAGGCATCAGGAGCCTGCATGCTGGGTGGTGCGGCAGGGGGAGGGGAAGGGCTCCTGCATCAGCTCTTCTCTGAATCTAGGCTCTTTCCTGGTGAGCAGCAAAGAGTCTGGCCCAGCCTTCAAACCTGAACTCGCAACCCGCCCTCACTGTGCCTTCAGCAGCCGCCCAAAAGGCAAATCCTCTTTAGGGCATAGCCTGGCTGCACCAGATCGCCCACAGTTTTCCACCTGAGTCAGAAGTCTCCATGGTTGCCCTGGCAACATCTGTGGCAGGACTTAGAGAGTTGGGGGTAGGGCTCCCGATGGCAGCCCCTGCCCCCAGAGCCCTCAGTTGCCCCCCTCTGCCACATGGGGCCCCGCTTAGGTGGGGGCTGGCTGAGTGGTACACCTCCCACCCCCTCCTGTTGCTGTGTGGAAAGCTCTGTGGAAAATTCGGCCTTGGGGATCCACACCTTACTGTGGGCACCCCCAAATTCTGTTTCTAAATCAAGACGGCCATCTTTCAGCCCAGCAGTCACCCCATCACCTACACCCACCTGTCGGCTTACACCTGTGCTCTGCCCTTTGTTGTTTGTGGTTCCGCGTTAAGCAGGAGGGCCGTGTGGGTGGAAACCTCTTGCTGTTTTGTTTTTTTAAATAGAGCTTTGGGAGCGACCTGTCACAAAATGGCAGGTCAGTGGAGGAGGAGGAAGGCAACCCAGAGGATGACCTGTCCTGTTAATGACTCCCCCGGGGTAGTTGGTTGGCTGCTGCGTGGCAGAGATGGTTGGGCCAGGTAGACCACTGCTCTGATCTGGCAAGGCTCTTCCCGTGTTTTATGATGTGTGGGGGAAATCCCCTTTTTGGGAATTCAGATCGAGGATCTGAGGTTATAGGGGATGGAAGTTGCTTGAATGTTGATTTTGAGCCATTTAAACGAACTGGATTTTCTGAGCTCCTTGCAACAGAGCGGTTAGAGTTTGCTCCCCCTTTTATTTAGGTTTGTCATATCCAAGGGCCTTTCCTGAATATTTAAAATATTTAACTGTTTCATGATATAGAAGAGTGTTCATGTTAGCCAGATTAACTCAGAACTCAGGCAGTGGATGGTGTCTCTAAGAAGCTTCCTTACTTGAATAGATTGTGTTTGTGTCAGTCGGGGCGAATTCATACGTTGGAGCGTCGTCTTTTGGAATGGCTTTTTCACTCCAATATAAAAGAGTTACGCATTTTTCCACTTCTTCAAGGGAGGGCAACTATGCCTACTGGAGAGAAACTGAGAGTGCTCCTAGCAGGCATTGAACTTTGGCTGTTGTGAAGTCCCCCCCCCCTCAAGTTACAGCAAGGTATAACAACATGAATGAATAAATGAGTTGAGTCAGGCTCCTAGGATTATTTTTAACTTTATCAGTGTGATACTGCTCAAGGCCCTTGGGTCGAATGAGTAGTCGTTAAGATGCGGGGGCGGGGAGAGAGAGTAAAATGCACACTGTTGTCCAGTCCAGAGCAAAGGGAAGCCATGCACTGCTGCTGCTGCTGCTTCCTTTGCGCAAGAGGAGTGTCCTGGCAAGGAAGTGAGCAGAGCAGCTGGGGGAGGGGGGAGAGCTACTTTGAGCCCTCCCTCCCGAGGGACTTTCTGCCCACCCCCGGGGCTAGATGCCGCGGGGGCTCCTTTGGGGATCGAAAAACCTGTTGCTTGCCTAGCTGTCTGCACACTTGTTGTCAAAAGGAGTCCGGGGCTGGTTGATATGGGAAATGAAAGGTGGAAAAGTTGTGGCCTTGGGTTTCAACCAGTTTGAGGGGGAGGGTCATGGTACAAGGAGGAGCTGAAATTGAGCTCCTTCTCAGTCCCTTTCAGGTTTTCTTCTCCTTGGGAAATTGTCCAATGGATTACAGTAATGGATCTTTTGCTATTTCCTGTTTGAAATATGGGAGGTGGAAAGATGTTTGTATCCTCAGTTTTGTATAAGCATTTAGGAGCTGTTTGAAGAACCAGAAAGTCCTGGGTCTGCGTTAATCAAGCCTTAATCCCAACACCGGGCCGAGCCAGCGGAAGTTGGGACTTGGCCCTCTGTGCTCAGGTGACTCAGAGGGGGGCCTTGTTTCGTGGGAAAGCCGTCTGCCACCAGAGTTGCCATTGGACCCTTTCCTGCTTCTGCTAAAGGTTTTTTTTTCTGGTTTCATATATGGAAATAATCTTTGAGTTGCAATTGCAGCAAAATTGTTCTGAGTGCAGGCACAAGGCCTGTGTGGCAATGTGCTGTGAAGAAGAACATTTGAACAGTATAGAAACTACCAGGTCAGAGACAGGAATGATTTCAGAACTAAAGGATACCTTCCTGCTGCTGATTCGCTTTAGAAAACTGGCATGAAAGTGCTTTTGGTGATTCTTCACCGAATTAAAGTTCCTGCTAAGAAAATGGCTATTTTAAGTTTCTAGCGTGGGTAGGCCTGGAGTAACCTTTCTGCATGTTTGTTTTGAGCTTAGTTTTCAAAAGGCCAAGTCTTCCTCTGCCAGCATGGCTTTCAAGCATTCTACCCTCATGGGTCCCATTCATGTACTGGGAAATCCTGGCACATCTGCTGTGGCGCGTAGCAGAAGAGTGTTATGCATGTTGTAGGAAGTGCCCTTGATCCATATGGGAAATTGTCATGCTGTGTCCCCTTGGGGTGTGTCATAAAACATACTCAAGATTCTCGTGGTTCTCCTTGTCCTTGTTGGGAGGGAGTCTGCCGTTCTAGGGCACAGTTGCCAGCCCTTGTTTAAGCAAATGGAAGGACCAAGCATTACGGGGAGATCTTAGTTTGCATTTGAAGGAGGAGAATGTGAATGATAGAAGCAACAAGTGAGCAGTTCAGAAATTCAGCATGAGGCAGGAGGCGCCTTCTGTGCCTTTTCAAGCAGCTTAACTGGCTGCAACACCAAGAGACATAGTTCCTAAGCACACAAGAGTCTTTCCTCTTCTCTGTTGAGTTAGTAGACAGGGCTGCTGGTAAGTGCTGTGTAGAGAGGCAAAGACCTGGGAAGGAAATAAAAACACAGAAAAATATTCCCCCCTCCCCCATGTTTTTTCTGCTGACGACTTTTTCCCCCAATGGAGAGGACATTTGGGGGAGCACTGGAAAAAACCTCTTAAGACTAATTTTCTCTTTTAAAATGAGTGAAATACTTCTTAAGGTGAGCTTTTACTCACTCTAAATATACAATATTAAAAAGTCTGATATTCTGTTCAGTTTTTCCAATGGGAAGTTTGGAGAACCACTAAAATAGCCATGATCATCCCCCTTTTGGAATGAGTGAAATGTTAAGACAGTGTTTTACTGTAAATGCTTAGTATGAAATAAAATCTTCAGCACTTGGTAATAATTCCTATGCATGCTGTAAATGACATATTTTCAGGAATGTTTAAATGTGAATAATTTGGGGAGCAATTAATATGCTATAATGTGTTTAATTATAATACATTATTAAAGAGTTCATTATTTTCAGTGTTACAGAATTTAACATTGTATCCAAATATGCTGCCAGCCCTACGTACTGTGCCTGTACAGAAGTGTTTCTGCCAAATAACACATTTAATTTTGTGTTCAAGAGAATTTGATTCCTACCAGCGTTTTTGTTTGTGATTTTAATACTTCAGGACATTTTTCATTTCTAGCACTATGTTTCCTTTTGTAAATGGACCAAAGCTCATGTGGTGAGTGTCTCTTCAAGAGCATTCTTTGATGCTCCATTCTGGCTGTTTTGACTCTTCTGTTCTCTGTCCACGATCTTTTCTTCCCTCCTTCCTCTGTGTATCTTTGGGCAGAACGCAAGCCTTGTTGAGCTTCCATCTGCCCCCTCCATCCACTCCTGCCCACGGCCACCTTGGGTACTGGTGGGCTTTGGTTGTGTCCCAGATCTGTGGCAGAATCCATCGGGAGGGAGGGGTCCGTAGGCGTCTACTCCAGTCCCCTGCCTGAGGAGCCCCAGCTTCTGAAATTAACACTGGGGTGGGATCCTTTCATTTGCTGTTTCTATGCAAATTGCGGTACTTGCCTCCAAGTACGTAAAGTGATGAGTTGTTCAGGATGCTTTTTGTAAAGTGATGAGTTGTTCAGGATGCTTTTTATAGTAGGGTGTAAAATAGGTGGGTGTGTTGAGAGATTCTTGGATGTGAAAAGGTTAGGCAAGCTGAAGGCATCTGTCTGGTTCTGGGTCTTTTCTTTCTGCCTAGTTGGCGCCCCCACCCCACCCCCAGCCATGATGTTAATTCCCATTAGGAATGAATTCTCAAAGCCCCTACTGTTATGCTAATGCTCTTGGTTAATATTCATGGCTGATTGCTAGCACACGGTCACCTGCTGGGTAATTGTGGTCTGTGGCTGATTTGTTGGGAGGCGGGCACCTCCATTTCTCTTTTGGGGAGTGGGTGTGCCTGTAAGTGAGTGTTTATGGAAAGCAGCTGGTTCTAACATGGTAGACGTTGGCTTGATAAAACTAAGAGGTCAAACTTCCTGACAATTCTGGGAAGTTTTTTATCGAACTACAGAATCATGTTGCTAGCATCTATTGCTTAAAGGGGGATAGTAAATGCATAATAGTAATAATAAGAATAATAATCTGTTCTCGCTGAGAGGGAGAAGGGCATCTTTATAGTGGGTGCTTTCCTTTCCCCTTGCTTCGGGAGGAAGTGGGGTTGGTGGAATGCCTTCTGGGCAGCTGCGTCACCTTGATTCTTCATCGATAAAGCTGGATCGAATGTCACCCCCAGGCCCTTAACTGAGTCCCTGAAAGTCAGCTGGACTCCACCAGAAGTGGTGCGCACCTTGTCCTTCGGGACCTCAGTCTTCCCAGCCAACATTACCTCTGACTTGTCAGGATTCAGTTTCTGTTTGTTTATCCTTAGCCATTTAACTGCAGCAGTTAAGAGACTGGTTCAAAGTCTCTACTGTGTCTCCAGGCAATTTGGATAAAGAGATACAGAGCTGGGTGTGATCAGCATATTGATGATATCCTAGTCCAAAATAACAAATGATTTCCCTGAAGGTACATAGAGATTGAATTGCGTTGGGGTGGGGACACAAAACTGAGCCTTATGGAACCCCACAAGGCGGGTCACACACTGTAGAACCGCCCTTCCCAGCAGTTAAGGTTGGAGCATCCCAGTTCCACTGGAGAACAGGCAGAGTCAAAGAAAAATTGTACGTGAAAAGCATGTCTTAAAAGGAATGCATCGTTGTTTATATGTCAAAGCTACAAACCTTCAGGCCAACATGGGGGAACTGGAATGCTGAGGATTAAAGGAAGGCATGATTGTATTGGCCACATCTGAGATCTGTTGGAACGTGGAGAATCATTGGGAAATGGCTGTCCCTGGATGTGAGTCTGACAGGAAGTATAAGAGATAATGTGTTAGGGGTGGTGTGGGAGAGAAGAGAGTCTTAACAGATTATAACACATAGTAGCAGCAGACGCTTCCACAGAATCAATGCGGGTAGGAATACTGAAAAGTAATATACCGCTGAAGTGGGTTGTCTCCTCCCCCTTCCTTCTGAAAGCTCTGAAGGTGATGTGAGGTTGGAGGAAGAAATCAGAGTGTCTCCTGAAGGAGAGAGTGCAGAAGGTAAAAATGCCCCAGTTCAACATATGTTACCAGTAATTTGCCTTGAAAGTCTTAACATGCATTTAAACTTCAAAAGTTTAATTTCAAAAGAGACATCTTCTCAAAGATTAGAGGATTAGTTCAAAGGAAATTAACAGGAAGAGTTCAGATGGTCAGATCTTTTCAAGATTATTGGAGATTAAAACCAAAATTATAGAAGCTCACCGAGAGGATACAACGCTGACTAGGAAAGGAGGAAACTGCCAATAAAAGGCTGGTGTGGTTAATGAATGGAGTCATGGAAGCCATTGAAGACAAGGAGGCCTCCTTGAGAAAGGAAGAGTGTGGCCTCAAGTTAGGAAAAACTTAGTGGCCACAAACTCTGTTGAAGGAAAGATAAAGCAGCAGCAAATCAAGAAAAATGAATTGGAGGAGAATTTGCCAAAAGTATTGAGACAAATTGGAACTTTGTTAATTGCTTCGGAAGCTGAAAACAAACAAGGGAAAAGCTGTTGGACCATAAACACAGAAGCCCAGGAGAACCTCAAAATGTAACCATTGATGCCAGCACAAGCTGTTCTCCATCAGCTCCAACTCATGAAAAACCTTTGCTGGAAGAAATGTTGTTAGTCTTTGTCTGGAATTGCTGGGTTGGAGCACAAAATGACAAAGGTGTGGAAGGAAGATGTGGAGACCTGCCAAGAAGCCGAGCAGAGTCTTTGCCTCTGCTAGAATGATAGATGTGTGAGAGGGGGCCGCCTCTGAACCAGCTTCTTGAGGGAGTCCCTGTGAAGGACTGTGTCAAATGGAAGACTCCAAGGAAGTGGTTGTATGGGCAGTTGACACACTTAAAATTAACAGACCACTGAGTCTAGCCATCCAAGAGTATCTAACTCCAAAAATGGAATGAGTTGTCTTATGACTAAAATATGTAATTTGTTTTTGTCATAGTAGCTGATAGGAGTCAGTGGGGTGGCAGGTAGACCGCCTCTCCTCTCCCCCCCCCCACATTTTACTTTCGCCTCTTTTAGCACCCTAGTGGGGTTTTCAGACTTGTATTAAAAGATTGCATTTAAAACAGAAGAAAAGACAACTGGACCTCATCATATATGGCAGGCCCTTCAAGTCAATCCCGGCCTGTGTCGTGTTGGGATTCAGTCTCCACTCTTAGCTGTTTAACCACAGCACTCATGCAGTGGCTCAAGGCCCTCTTTCACATCACCAGGGGATTTGGATGAAGAATTATTGAGCTGGGTGTTCCATAAGGAATAGGATTATGTAAATAAATTTTGTCTCGACTACCTCTAGAGAAACAAAAAGAATGAAGTTCCTTCTTGGCATCCATCTGCCTTCTGTTGGTGCCTGCTCTCTCAAAATCCAGGAAGTGCCTGCGTGCTCGTCAGTTGTGCTCTCATCGCCCACAGTAGCTGTAATGCCTCCTTGCTCTTCCTCGCCTGCTCGGCAGCCACATTCAGCCTAAGCAGACGGGGGTATAAGAAAGAGAAGTTTGCAGGGACATGGCTCGTACCAAGCAAACTGCTTGTAAACCCACCAGTGGGAAGGCGCCCAGGAAGTAGCTCACAACAAAAGCCGCTCACAGGAGTGCACCCTCTACTGGTGGGGTCAAGAAGCCTCATCGCTGCAGGCCGAGCACAGTGGCTCTTCGTGAAATCCAGCGTTATCAGGAGTCACCTGAGCTCCTGGTCCACAAACTTCCTTTCCAGCACCTGGTGTGTGAAATTGCTCAGGACTTCAAAACATCTGCATTTCCAGAGCACAGCTGTTGGTGCTTTACAGGAGGCAAGCAAGGCCTACCTGGTTGGCCTATTTGAAGACACCAAACTGTGTGCCATCCACGCCAAATGTGTCACAATCATGCCAAAAGATACCCAGCTAGCACGCTGCATGTGTGTACAGCATGCTTAAATTCAACTAAGATGGATTTGCCATTCTCAAAACAAATCAAATTTCTTCTTCTTGTAATTGGTAGCAGTGAAAGTTTTTCCCCATGAGGTTAAAAGGTGCCTCAGTATATGGTCGCAAACAAAAATAGGGGACAGAATCGGGTATTAGAAAACTCTTCTTTCATTTTCATTTGTGTGTATATTTTTAATATAAGTATGGGGGCATATAAAGCACTATTGCCATCAAAATCCATTTCAGTGAACAAATTTTAGCAGTTCAGCTTTATAACATTTATAAAATATGCCCGTCAAACTTTTCTGGACAATGCCAGCACTTGGATTTTTAAAAACAAAATAAGTAAATTTCTTATTGATGGCAACTATATGGTGTCTAAGATGGTTATCATGTGGTAGATTCCATCCATACTTTTCTAACTAAGTTGTACGACATACAAGTACATGTTTTTAATTATGTCTGTCTTTTGTGCTGTTCCTGTAAGTTTGCTATTAAAATATATGAAATTAAAAATAAAAGGTCCCCATGTGCTCAACAGTAGTGGGGACACGTGTGCAGTAGACATTATGTAGAATCAAAGAATCATAGAGTAGGGACCACCAGTGTCATCTAGTCCAACCCCCTGCACAATGCAGGAAACTCACAACTACCTCCCCCAGTAACCACTAGAAGATGGCCAAGATGCCCTCCCTCCCATGAACTGCCCAAGGACATAGAATCAGCATTGCTGACAGATGGCCATCTAGCCTCTTCTTTAAAAGCTCCAGGGAAGGAGCACTTACCACCTCGCGAGGAAGTCTATTCCACTGAGGAACCGCTCTGTTAGAAAATTCTTCCTAATGTTTAGATGGAAACTCTTCTGATTTAATTTTAGCCCGTTGGTTCTGGTCCGACCTTCTGGGGCAACAGAAAACAATTTGGCACCATCCTCCATATGACAGCCCTTCAAGTACTTGAAAATGGTTATCATATCCCCTCTCGGTCTTCTCCTCTTCAGGCTAAACATATCCAGCTCCTTCAACCTTTCCTTATAGGACTTGGTCTCCAGTCCCCTCACCATCTTTGCTAGGCTCCTCTGGACACGTTCCAGCTTGTCTACATCCTTCTTAAATTGTGGTGCCCAAAACTGAACACAATACTCTAGTTGAGGTCTAACCAGAGCAGAGTAAAGCGATACCATCACTTTGCATGATCTGGACATTATAATTCTGTTGATTATCGCATTTGCAACAACATTGCATTTGCCTTTTTAGCTACCGCATCACACTGCTGACTCATTTTAAGTATTTGGTCTACTAAGACCCCAAGATCCTTTTCACACACACTACCGCTAAGACAAGTCTCCCCCATCCTATAATTATGCGTTTGATTTTTCCTACCTAAAGGCAGAACCTTATATTTATCTCTGTTGAAATGCATTGTATTGGTTTTAGCCCAATTCTCCAGCCTGTCAAGATCATCCTGTATCCTGGCCAGGGGGCTTCCACACAGCAGTTCCTGGCCCCAGTCCACTGGCTGCTTTCATTGCACTGCACGTCACCACCAGGGCCTTTTCAGTTTTTCATTTTTGTTTTAAAATTAGCAGTTGAATTCTGCTATATAGCTGTATTCCATATTATTACATTAATATGTGTAACAGGTTCTCTGAATGTTCAGGTTTCCTTTAAAAAATAAAATAAAATCAGGAGGTAGAGCCTTACTATTTTAAAAAATGAAACCGGGCAATTCAGAAAGCCCATTTCACAAGCATGGCTAAATAACAACATTGAATTGCAGATTTTTTTAAAGCCCCCTGGTGGCAGGGGGAAGAAATGGCAGGGGGGGAATGACCACAACTGTGATGGGCGGTTGTGGGGGCGGGACCAGCAAAATTGGAAGGATGCTGTGCGGAAGCAGGGGAAAAAACACACTTCCCAACAGCAAATAGCCTGTGTGAAAATGGCTGAAATGTGAGGAACTGTGTAAAAACTGTGCATGTGCAAGATGATGATCATAGCATAGGTAGCACATTAGTCTCAACAAGACTTGTCCAGTTCCTCCTAATTCCAGGTCATGGTTCAGTATTTTAAGATTTTGCTCCCAGTTCCCCTGTAGCAACGTCTCTATCCCAATGCTGAGGAGTGCATGGCATCTTGCAGTGAAGCACTGTTTGAGTGAGTTGCACATATGTGCATGATGTTGTTGAGAACGTTGGAAAGGCCCAGTGTACCCGCTCTGCTATGGGCTCCCCCGTGGATTTGGCTGCACTTGCTGTCAACTGGTCTCCTTAACATGGGATGTTTTCTGAGTGTTTGTGATGCCCGTGCTCCCATGCCAAGTAAAATAGGGGCTTATACATCTGTATTTAGTTGCAGCACATTATACGCTGTTGAGTTTCTCTTCATGTGCTTTCATCCTTCACTAAGTCCACACCTTACTTTATTTTCTCCTCCCAAATTTAATTTAGTGGAGCCAGGATCATGCCAGTACAGTCTATTAATGTGTATGCTCAGGAACCAGAGGATTAGCAAGCCAGATGTGGCATTTATGTCATAAGATCAAATTGCATTTAAGCCTTTTGGGAATCTCTAAACCCTTGTGTGGGTTGAGAGCGGATTACGCCTGAGTTGCTCAGGCCCTCTTGAAAGAAATTCTTATCCCTTCTGGGAAGTGTATTAGAAGCCTCTAGCTACCAGGCCCCAATCCCCCAGTTCATCTGCGTGGCTTCTATGCAGGCACACATTGGGACTGCGCAGGTGCAGGCCAGCCACGGATAAGATTTGTCAGCTTCTAGCAAAATCTAAGAGAGTGCTCCCCCTCCCCTTGGGGCATGCAATCTTCCCGCCCCTCCGTCACATGACCCAAGGGGGAGGGAGCACTCTTCCCTCCAGTTCTCTTTCTGCTGCCACGAAGGGAGAACGTGTTAGTTTTGTCTCTAGCCATGGAGTCCAAGAAAGCTCCACTTTTCAAGAAATGTACCTCCTGTGGTACCAAGATGGCGAAGAATGCTTCCTTTGTTTGGGGGAAGGCCATATTCCTGCAACTTGTAAAAGTTGCTCCAGACTCACCAACAAGGCCTTGAGAGTTCGGTCGACTCGCCTGCCTTCTCGTCTTTATAACGAGTCTCTTCGCCTACGAGGTTAATCTGCTGAGCCTGGTCCTTCGACCTGTAAGCCACAATCCGAACCGGGTCCCCCAACAAAAAAATCCAAGTGGGGTGGCCCTTCTAAGAAGCCCTCGTCGGTCGTTGTTCGTCCGGCAAAGTTTATTGCTCCAGGTTCGCAAGATGGCCGTGGCTCTTCGCGCCATGAGTCCCGCTCCAGATCACCTCGGCACCGATCACCTTCGCCGAAGTCTCTTTGACGCCGATCATCCTCGGCTTCTCCTCAACGCCGATCTCAAACCAAAGCGTCTCAACCATTGGCGTCGCTCGCCTCCGAAGTAGCTGTGCAGCAGCCCATTACCATTGAGGATTCGCCTCCTCATTCCCTGGCTACCCCCTTGGTTCCGTGTCCGAGCAGGGCCCAGGAAGACTCGGCTGAGTTCAAACAGCACCTCCTTCACCTCTATAAAGATGTGCCTTCGGTGCTTACAAAGTCCCCACAGCCTGATGATTAAAGGGCCTCGGGCAGAACCTACAGAGCTCCAGGTCGGTGCCGATCAACCACCCCCTCCTGTGAGCGCTCAACAAGACTCCCAGCAGTCTGTCGAAAAGAACCAAGTGGAGTCTCCGAAAGGTTCATCCCATCTCGAACCCGGCCAATGGCCTCGGCGCCGATCGACTTCTCGACGCCACTCTCGAACTCCGGCTTCATCCAGATCCAGTTGGCGTCGGTCGAACTCGCGCCGTCTCTGCCCTGCCCGTTGGAGCCGATCCTCTTCTCGACGTCGATCCGATCGTCGGAGTCAATCTGCTTCCCGCAGACGCCGGTCATCTTCTCGTCAAAGCCGATCTACTCGTCGGAGCCGTTCTTCTCGTCGGAGCCGATCCATCGTCAGAGCCATTCGTCTCGTCGGAGCCGATCCATTTGTCGGCTCCGATCTACCTCTCACCGCTCCCTATCTCATCGGTCTTCATCCAGACAGTCTTCTTCCGGTCATAGCCGTTCATCCTGCTCACGTATTCCAGCCGTTCAGCAACACCATTCATCATCTAAACAGTCAGTCACCGGACATAGCCATTCACTTCGTTCACATGTTCAACCTCGCCGTTCTTCATCCAAACAGCCAAACACCGGACATAGCCGTTCACTTCGTTCACGCAGTCCGACCATTCAGAGGCGCCGTTTACTCCTCTAGGAGCCGGTCTCCCTCTCGTTGGCGCCGAGATGTTTCTCGATGCCGATATCCTACTCCTTCCGTCTACTTGGGCTCTTTGGTCGACCGTCGTCGTCACCGGCGCTCCCGTTCACATTCGCCTTCTGGAGGCTCTTGTCGGCGTCGACACACGCTGTCTCGCCATCCTGATGATCATTCCAAGGATTCCATCAATCCAAGGCAAGCGTCACTTCGCAAGCCTCCTCTATCCTGGTCTCCTTCTATGTCAAGGGACACTGATCCATCTGAGTATGACGCCTCCTTCTCCCCTGATGAGGATGAGGAATCCCACGCTTCAGTTCCCTCACCCAAGGACACTGTTGGGGACTCGAAACCAGTTTCTCCTACGGGGGACGTTCGCTTATACGCGGAACAACTAATCCGCATGGCGAAAGCTCTTAAAATTTATTTTAAACTGGAGGATTCCGGTCCTATCGATGATATAATGGATATTCTCCATAACCCTGATGTAGGCCCTGTGGCCCTCCCTATGATAAAAAGCATTCTCGAAGTGGTCCGTACCAACTGGCCTAAGCCTGCCTCAGTCCCCTCTTCCACCAAAAGAGTAGAGAATCTATATAAGATTTGCAGAGAAGGTGGAGAATTCCTCTACCAGCATCCCCCTCCTAATTCCGTTATAGTGGAGGCTGCCTGGTAAATATAGGTCAGGAGCACATTCCTCTCCACAGGGTAGAGAGGGTCGCAAGCTAGATCTCCTTGCTAGAAAAATTTATACCTCTGGTGCGGTAGGCCTCCGTATTTCCAACTTCCTTGCGGTCATGGCCAGATATCAGTACTCCCTTTGGGATCGTGTATCCCCTCAAATTTCCATCCTTCCTGACGACCAACGCCCTTCGGCGATAGCCATTCAGTCCGAGGGTATGTCTTTAGCAAGGCAGCAGCTCACGGCAGCATGCCATGTGGCGGACTCGTCTAGTAAAGCCATTGCTTCCGCCATAGTCATCCGCAGACACCCCTGGTTGCGTCAATCTGCGCTCCCCTATGATACTAGGGCACGTATCGAAGACCTTCCGTTTGAAGGGACGTCCCTATTTAGCGACCAAACAGATACCTTCCTGGATCGCTTGAAAAAGAATAAGACAAATGCAAAGTCTCTAGGGATTGCCCCTTAGGCACCTGATTTAAAGCGGCATTATTTTGGCCAACCAACCAACCAACCAACCTTCCTGCCCATACCGTTTTTAAGGGTCTTTCACACAACCTTCATTCCGCCCTTCCTTTCCTCGCCCTCAGAACGAAAGGAAGTTCCAAAGCAAACCTAGGGTCCGCAAAGACCCCAGAGGGTCTCCGGGCTGTTTCAACAAACCGAAACAGGCATGACTAGACGTGTCCGTTGTTTTTCGTGATCGCCTGTCTGATTTCTTCCATGCGTGGTTTGCAATTACCAGTGATGTTTGGTTTCTAAAAATAATAAATGTTGGTTACTTCATAGAGTTTCTTAAGTTACCTCCACATAGACCCTTGGCCCGCTCTCTGTCACCGGCCCCTGACCTACTTGTACAAGAGGTTGACAATCTCCTCTCTAAGGGGGCTATTTCAGAGGTTCCATCTGCCGACCAGAACCGCGGGTTTTACTCCCGCTTTTTTCTTGTGGATAAAAAGGGGGGAAGCGCCCCATCCTGGATCTCCAGGACCTTAATGACTTTATTAAGACCAGAAAATTTCGAATGCTCTCGCTCTCCCCTCCTGGACAGGCACATGTGGTTCACGGTGCTAGATCTCCGCGATGCTTACTTCCACATCGCGATTCACACAGAGTGTCACCAATACCTGAGGTTTGAATGTAACAGAAAATGTTACCAGTACAATGTGTTACCCTCCGGATTATCTACGGCCCCCAGGACCTTCACAAAGTGCCTTGCGGTCGTGGTAGCTCACCTTGCCCTAAAGGGTTGTGTAATATTTCCTTACCTCAACGATTGGTTAATCGTGGGTCCTTCTCAATCACAGTTAGCCACGCAAGTAGATTTAGTCCTTGCAGTCCTTCATAATCTGGGTCTTTTAGTTACTTTTTCCAAGTCCAAACTTGCCCCTGCACAGGTACAGACCTTCATTGGAGCGCGCCTGGATGCCGAACAAGCCAGGGCCTTCCTCCCTGTTTAAAGAGGTCGTGCCATCCAAAGGTTGGTGGCCAAGTTCACTAAAACGCTTTCAGACAGCCTACCACATTCAGCAGTTGTTAGGCCTCATGGCCTCCACCACAGCTGTGGTGGAGTTTGCACGACTTCGTATGCCCCCGCTCCAAAATTGGTTCCTCTGGGCGTTCAGGCTCAATGTCGACTCCCAGTACAAACGCCTATCCATCCCCAGATATGTCATTGCTTCCCTGCAGTGGTGGGCATATGACATCAACATCCTCTCAGGCGTCCCCTTTCATTGTCCTTCCCCTGAGAGGTACCTGTTCACAAATGCTTCCCTTTCTGGATGGGGTGCTCATTGTGGTAACCTTACGTCACGGGGTACATGGTCACATTTAGAATCCCGGTTGCACATAAATTTATTAGAGCTTCGTGCCATTTATCTCGCTCTGTCTTCATTTGCAGGGCATCTGGACGGACATCACATTCAGATCGCTACGGACATCTCCACCGCCCAGTATTATATAAACAAGCAGGGCGGCACAGGGTCCGTTTCGCTCTCCAAAGAGGCCAGCGACATTTGGGAATGGGCCATAGCTCATCATGCTACTCTCATAGCAATTCACATCACAGGCAAGAGCAACACGTTAGCGGACGCTCTGAGTCGCCTTCCCAATCAAACGCACAAGCTCACCTTAAGCGACGACTGTCTCCACCAAATATTCCGACAGTGGGGTTACCCGCAAGTGGACCTTTTTGCGACACACCTCAACTCCGTGTGTCGCAGGTTTTATTCGAGGGTGGGAGCCAGCCCGGGCTCATTGGGGGATGCCTTTCAGACGATTTGGAACGGGGCTCTCTTTTATCTCTTCCCCCCATTCCCTCTACTTCACAAGGTCCTAGCCAAACTGAACCACAACAAGACAGATGCCATCATTGTCACTCCCTTTTGGCCCAGGAGGTCGTGGTTCGCAGTGCTCATGTCACTTGCGCAAGGGAACTACATCCTTCTCCCGAAGGATCCCTCCCACTTCCCCCCAGATCTACAACTCGCTGCCTGGAGGGTGCGGCCCCAGGGCAGTGGTCTGACAGGGTAGCTAAGGACTTATTGCACTCTTTAAAGTCCTCCACGAGACGATCTTATGACGCAAAATGGAGACATTTTTCTGATTGGGCTAAAGTCAAAGATGTTTCGCCAATTACTTGCCCACTGTCTGCTGTGTTTGATAATCTGCTAACCCTCAAAGATGGTGGTTTATCTAATTCATCTATTAAAGTTTATTTAGCCACAATTTCGGCTTTTCACCCAGATATCGACTCCTTTTCAGTCTTTTCTCATCCCCTTTCCAAAATGTTTTTGAGAGGTCTCACTAATTTGTATTCTCCCGTCACTCCACCCGTTCCTCAGTGGAGTCTCTCCTTAGTACTTTCTCAACTCATGAAACCTCCCTTTGAGCCACTGGCCACCTGTCAAATGGCTCTGCTATCGTTCAAGGCGGCCTTTTTGGTCGCAGTTACCTCAGCAAGGAGGGTGAGTGACTTATCAGCACTCTCACATTCCCCTCCTTATACTAAGTTCCACTCAGATAGGGTGGTACTGAAGCCAAAGATCTCTTTTTTACCCAAGGTAGTATCAGCCTTCCACCTTACCCAGGACATTGTCCTCCCGGTTTTTTCCCCTCACCCATCCTCAGATGCTGATAGGGCGTTACACTCCCTCGATGTCCGAAGAGCCCTCCTTTTTTACATTAAGAGGTCTCAGAACTTTCGTAAGGACGATAAACTTTTTGTTTGCTTAGGGGGACACTGTAAAGGTCGTCGTGCTTCTCAGACCCTCTCAAGGTGGATCACGTCAACCATCAGATTGGCCTACGATCTTGCTCACCAAGAATGCCCTCCTATGATTAAAGCATACTCTACCAGAGTGTATGTGGCTTCTATCGCCTTTTCTTCAAAGATAGATCTCCAGGACATCTGTAAGGCTGCCACCTGGTCCACGCCCTCCACGTTTATGAAACACTACGCTGTGGATGTGGACTTTGCGAGAGATGCAGCCGTGGGACGTGCTGTACTGCAGTCTTTATTTCGGTGACTGTCCCACACCCACCGTCCTGGTAAGCGAGCTCGCTACTCTCCCAATGTGGGACTGCATAGAAGCCATGCAGATGAAAAACAGAGTTTCACTTACTGTAACTGTTGTTCATCTGGTGGATCTTCTATCCAGGCACACATCCCTCCCTCCTTCCCTGCTGTGGGACCTCTCCGCTATACCAGTGGTTCGTTCCGTGGCGGCAGGTTGGAGGAGGGAAGAGTGCTCCCTCCCCCTTGGGTCATGTGACCGAGGGTCGGGAAGATTTCATGCCCCAAGGGGAGGGGGAGCACTCTTAGATTTTGCTAGAAGCTGACAAATCTTATCCGTGGCTGGCCTGCGCCTGCGCAGTCCCAATGTGTGCCTGCATAGAAGATCCACCAGATGAACAACAGTTACAGGTAAGTGAAACTCTGTTTTTCCCTTTCCTGGAGGGTTCGGCAGTAGAAGTGAATGCCTGCAGAGTTGCCCTGTTATCCTCAGCCCTGTTGGGAAACAAGAAATGTTCTCTGCTAAACGGCCCTGTGCAGTTTGAGTTTCTGAGTTGTGGCTCGGTCACTTGCATGTGTGAAATAGGCGTCATAGAGACAGCATGCTTACATTGCACCACCTCAGCTGTAGTGCTTTTCCATGGGCTAGGTTTGTGTGTTCTGTTGAGTGACCATTTGTTTGTAGTAGGGTAGATAAAAATAAATGATTTTAAAAAAAGTAAAAATCAGATTTTAAAAATTTAAATTGAATTTTTTGAAAAAAATTGAGGAAAAATCTATCTAAAGATCATTGAAATAGTTTTCTATTTAAGATACATTATAGTCCAAAGGTTATTCATCATGAAATAAGGATTAGTTTTTAATTGTGTACCATGAGGCTGTATATTCATGCTATGTTTGCATTTTTTGGTAAATGAATTCCATTGATCCATTCACAATGTCATGCTCTTCCAGAGGTTTCTGTAAGATTATTTTGGGCAGTTTTTCCATCTAGAACATATCACAGATGTTTGGTTTGACAGTTCTCAAAACTGTGAATTTGTGTCTGCAGAGATAACATCCCTCTTCTTCACAGCAAAAATGTTATAAAATAAACATACAGAGTTGAGGAAAAAGGCCTTAATCCCATTGTTCCTTTGCAAATCTATGTACACAGAATCAACCCCTTACCTCTTAAACGATAAGTTTGAAGAAGTTCAATGAATAGAAGATAGTTTGGAGTTCCTCTGGTATGTATTCAACTCTATTGATGGGCAGTGCTGCTCATTCAGTATTTAAACTACAAAGTATGAAGTGCGCAGCGAGCTGTGAAGTTGGTGCATAGAGTGAGGGCACCTCTAGTATTTGAATGTTGTGTGTACATACACGTGTCTGCCTGTGCCCAGGAGGAGGAAGGATGCTAAACACTGGGGAAGCAGATGATCAGGGAGGGGACTACTTTAAATGGAAAGGCCGCATGTGATGCTTTGGTGGTGTGAACCGCAGGTAAGCGTGAGAGAGCTGGAGGCTGCATGTGGATTCCAAACAGGAAGCCCTAAAGTTTCTCTTTGAGCGGGGCTGAGGGGCTTGGCATGCTGCCCCCCGGGGCAGGGGGAGGCAGGACTTGTGTGCCTGGAGGGGCTCCGTTTGGGAATGGGCTGGTAGTGAAACTCAACCCCTTGGCCCTGGAATCTCCCCTTGCACATTCTTTGGCTCTGGAGACAGGGCAGGGTGGGGGAGATGGGCCTTTCCGTCCCGCTCCCCTCACAAGAGTTGCTTGCTTGACTTGAGCCTTCATGGCATAGGGGCTGCCTCCCTCCTGCGCCCACCCCCACCCCACCGAGAGGAGGGGATGCTCTTTCTTTCCCCTTTTCTCTGCTTGGGCATCTCTGCATTCCCCAAGGCCTGCTGTCAACAGTGTTGTCCTTGTTTACCTAACTCAGAGGAATCAGTTTACAAGCCTCACAAGTACCCTTTTCACCTTTCCCATCAGAGAACACCTCTTGAAACAATAACGGAATTGGATGCTGCCACCTGATCGCTCCCAAGGCACCTGCCGAGTAAGGAATGTGAGGAGAAGCAGGCCTCAATGTGCCCCGCCCCAGAGAAAGCAATCCTTTGTGCTCCGGCCATTGAGGGGCGGCCTCCTTGGCTGGCCCGCTGTGGCTTTATGAGCTGGTGCACGGCACAAAAGAGCCGGCGGAGGAGGCGGGAGCTCTCGGCAGCAACCCTGACCAGACGGAGTCGCATGACGAGGACCACTTGTTCTTGAGCTAATAGGCCCCAAGAAGTGTCTTATCCTCTGTATTTGTCTGCTGCCTCTTGATGCGCTGGCAAAGAATCTTTGGGAGTTTATTTTCATCCTCTCTCCTCCTGCCTCTCCTTGGAGGGATGCTCAGCTGCCGCACTAGAAACTCGTGTGTGTGTGTGTGTGTGTGTGTGTGTGTGTGTGTGTGTGTGTAAACTGAAAACCAAGCATCGACAACAAGAAATGCAGGGAGCTGAATGTTGGGCACATGGCTGGGGCTTGGGAATTAAAGTGGCAAATGTGACCTCACCTGCATTTGGACCATTCCCAGTGGAGCATTTTCTACTTCTGCATTGTATGTTGCCTTCTCCAGGGTTAGAGAAGGCAGAGTACTGGGAGAGAAACCAGAGTACTTTTGTTTTCAGCAGTGGGAGTAACACTTCCCCCCCCAAGGCTCTGCGTGTCATATGCTGCTCTGCTTTCTCCCCAGAGGCCCCCAACCAAGCTTAAAGTGAGTGCTCCCTTGCCACTGAGCCTTCACCTCTTGTGGTTTGGGAGGGCAAAGTAAATGTCCCTTGAATCCGTCCAGCAGAGCGCAATGCCTGTCCCTCTGTGGTGCCCGCCACAGTTGTGAACGGTCACAGAACTGTTAAGATGTGGAATGACCCTGCAGGTGCCTTTTGGCCATTCACAAGTCCTGGGGGAGTGCCAGGTGTGACTCACCTGCCCAATGTTCCTGTGTCTATCCAATGGAATATCTGGGTTTGTGGGGGGACAAGTGTGTGTTTTTTGGCGGGCGGGGGGGGGGATTGCAACAAGAACTATTCTGAGTAGGAAGAAGATGGACCCTCACCAGCCTGGGAAGAAACATGCCTGATGGTGGTAAACCTGCGGGCTCAGACAGGGGGCCTTGTGTGTACAGAGAGTTGGACGGCCACATGACCGGGTCTCTGTTTCGGGGCCGTCTTTGCAAAAAGCTCACAAAGCAAATAGCACTTAGGTTCCTTGTTTTAGGTTCCGTCCTCCCCTTGGAGCTAAGGGGGAGGATCAGTCCTGCAGATAATTATTGTTTTTAAAAGCCCTTAATATCTTGCATGTCAGTTCCCCTTTGTCCTGGATCATCATCATGAAGATCTCTGTCCATTGTAATCCCAGCTGGGAAGGGCTCTTGAAATCCTGGAAGAGGCAGAGGAAACACAGTAAAGTTTTTTCAAGACACACGAGCAGGGCCCAATCTTGGCTACTTTGACCCTGGTCTGAATCCTTCCAGTAGTGTTTGAAGCCGTCTGAGCTGAGTTGTTTCAGCCTTAATTTCCCTTCTTTAAAATGGGAGCAACAGTAGCCCACTTCAAAGGGGAATGTCGGAATAAATGTGAGAAGGCCTGGGAGGGCTCTGCAAGCAATACAGGACAACATAAATTTGCGGACTGTTTTTCAGCCCCTTCTTCCTGCCAGTAGAATTGTGCTTAAATGGCAGAGAACACAACGCCACAGCTGCCTGCTGTTCTCAAGCCGGTAGCAGTGAGCTGTCTCCAATTTTTTTGGGACCTGGATTTGGAGGCAGGCTTTGCCAACAGGTGTTCTTTCTTTTGACTCAGAAATGAGAGGCCTGCTGAGCTGCCGAGTTCCCTTCCCCAGTGGTTTCCATGGCTGTTCCAGGAATTCAGCAGCCCAGCAGGTGCATGGTGTGAATAGCAGCAAGAGGGGTTGGAATGCATGGCTCCTTCTGTTGCGGCGGAGTGGGGCAAGCAGATTCTGAGCCATTGCTGGTCACTAGACATGTTTGCTTTGGCAAAGCAAACCAGAATCAAGCTGGCAGATGATCTGGGGAAAATTTTGAGCCTGCATCTTGAGGGATATGCTCCAGGTCGCTGCTGGTGCCTTGCGTCTGTTTCTGAAGTTTGGTGTTAACGTTTCATGGGAAAGTAGCACAGCAATAACTGCTTCAGCATTGTTTGGCACATCCCCTCCTGAGCAGCCATGGGGCTTGCGTGTTGTGCATGCGGTGTAATGCTGACATTGAGCCCACTGCACAAAGACTTGCGCCTAAAGAGCCCTTACTCTGGAGAAGAGTCTTTCTTCTGGAATGGATAGTCAGTCCGTTACACTCTGAGATCCAGTTGGGCCTTTACTGAGAAACTTTCTCTCTTTTTAAAAAACGAATAGTGATGTTAATAGAACAATCCTGTTCTGTAAAAGTACACTCAGCAACACTGTTGAAGACTGCCGTGGCCTGTGTTCTGCTGCCAGAAGTTAGATTTCCTGCATTGTGCAGGGGGTTGGACTAGATGACCCTGGTGGTCCCTTCCAACTCTGAATCTGTGATTTCCTTGGGACAGTGGGCTTTGAGCGTAGAGGACTGCTATTAGAGACTTCTTCAAGAAGCTGGAAATGCTGGCTTTACCTCTCACTCTAGGTCCAAATTTCCAGAATTTCAGGGGATGGTGTGTAATTTGGGGAAAGAGCAAATCATTCTCCCTCCAGGAAGCAGCTGTGACTTTGCCTTCAGCAGAACTTGTGGTGGAGAAGGGTCTTGTCTGAAGGAATGCCTGGCTGGCAGTCCCCATTAATTGTTACGTGGTCTGCAAAGCAGTTTAGTTGCCTGTGAAAATTCATCCTGCCCCACAGCCTTACCAAACTGAAGGCCATGTAAAGAAAGCCAGGTTTTCAAAGGTTGGGACACAATGTTACTGTCCCCACCACCGCTGGGAAAACGGATTGGTTTTTAAGCAGGGCTGGTAGCATTCCAAAGGGAAGAGAAAACGCCTCCTTCTCTTGCCTTGCTGCTGTCGTAGGGAAGTGTGAGAGGCTTGGCCAAATACTCCCTCCCCCCCCCCCACACACACACTCTTCTGCTTTCCCTTTGGAGACTTCAGCTGCATGCTTCAGTTGTATCCTCACATGTCTTTATGCACCACAGTCTCCGTACGTGTACACCCATAAGACCTCTGCGTACATTCAGCCCTGCACTCAAAAGCATCAACCCCAGCTCTCCAAGATCTAGAATATGTGTGTGTGTCTGGGGGGAGGACTAGTAGGACAAAAAAGTACCCAGTTGAAGTGGTGATCAGCAGGCCATGCAAAGAGCATGGTTTTGTGAGCCAAAGTAAATGTGACAACATTTTAAAGACATTTTAAAATGCTGCAAGAATCTGATCCGGATCGGGCCCGCACCATGGCGCTGTTGTCCACTCCCCTGTGCCTTTTCAAGTGTTGAGCAAGCTGCAAGGGGGGGCACTGCTGTTTTGGCACTTGGGGGAAAGGCTCAGGGGGCATGAGAGTGCTGAACTATGGGCCTCACAGCAGCATCCTAAAATGGCTACAGCCTGCTTGTGGTGGCCACGTGGCCGCTGTCGTATTTCGTTTAGCCCTGTGTGGGCACCTGGAGGCTTCAGGGTTGCTGGGCATTGCAAGACAGGTGCCCCCCCCTTTGACGAGCAGGCATGTGACCCTGCGTTTCCCTGCTCCTACATGCAGTTAGGGATAAAGCAAAGCAAGCCCGTCCCTGTTTCAGTGGCACTCGAATGTGCTCTTCTGTATATCTAGAAAAAAATTCCCAGGGGAAAATGACAACCCTTCATCTAAAACAGAATTTAGAGATGAATTTAGAGGTAAAATTAATGGCTTGGGAAATGCTGTGATTGTGTCCGGGGGCGGGGTCTGGAGCTGTGTGCCAAGTGGTGAGCAATGCCGATTAAATCACCCACATACCTAGAGGAGTGCCGTGTTCTTTTTTTCTCCTTCACCTTTGTTTGGCGCATGCAGTTGGCGGCTTCCTGTGTGAAATCCGAGTGTATTGGGGGGGGGGGTTCGAACTATCCAGGTGGGTGAGGCTGGCTATGATCTTGCTAGGGTTGCCAGCCTAGCAGAAGATTGCAGGAGAGGTTACCTTTTTGGTGGGCTGCCAAAGGCAGTTCTCAAGCTGGAGAGGAGCTCTAGCATTCACCCCGAACACTATGGTTTAACCATAGCATCAGCACCCCCCATTTCCCCCAATTCCCCGCCTGGCAGCCCAGCAGGTGGCAGCAGGTAGAGTGGGAATGCTGACATGCTGTTACCCACCCTGAACCCCTCTATAGTGGGGCGGATATAAATCTAAATAAATAAATAAATAGGCCTCTCTTATGCCAAAAAAGAATATCCATGTTATGCTTGGTAGTATTGGGCGGGGGGAGGTGCAGCTTCTTGCAGCTGCGTCAAAATATCAGGCTGGCAGAGAAAGAGGCCATCTGCCGGCCACCGCAGGGCTCACTAGACGTTGAGCCTGCAAGTTTGGGCATTTAGTTAGTGCAGCTTGGGCTGCAGATACGTTTCAAAATGCATCATAACTCTGCAGAATCCTTGACCACATTGTGCCTGGAATGCCTGACCTATGCGCACCTCAACGCCGTCACTGTTAGTTCAGTTTTCTTGGCCAGCATACAAAGGAGTTCTTTTGACTCATTGACAGGTGTTTTGCTGGGATACACAGACCCACCCCTAAAATTATGGAACAAAAGATATTGTAGTCTCTCAGTATGTCTAAAATATTATCTTAATGGAAGGTTTTTTGCATAAGGCATCTTCACTGATTTTAATAAATGCTCAGCTTACAGAAAATTAAAGAGCATAATTAACTTTAATTTGAGTTGTGAATGGATGACCGTTCAGAGAGAGCACAGGTTGTTGGTGGCCATTTTGACATATGCACGCCACCCCCCCCCCCCCCGCTCCCACGCAGCCTTTGTGGGCTGGGCTGTATACAAATCAGGCATGTAAAAATAGTAAACATTTAAATTAAAGAATGATTCACTTACCATTTACTGTACTTACTCAGATGCAAAGTTAGTCTACCCCCCCCCCCCAGATATGCCATCAAAGAAAAGGGAGAGGAATCTTATATTTGCCTACAAGTTACAGTTATATACAGTAATAATTTTTCTGTGTGTGCATAACATTATTGGGGGGTGTTACATTAAGGGTCATCTTCCTTTTGAGGAAAACCAGTATATATTGCTATAAATGTTTCAGCATTTGTCAAGGCTTGGAAAAGTGGCCAAGCGTTAGTTGTGCATTCCAGAGGTATCATGTCCCTGTGGAATTTGTGTTTTCCCCTGCTGGCCTTATTGGTTATTGCTTGTACACAAGCCTTAAGATCAGAGCATGCTGACATGTTAACTTTTCTTACTGAAAGCAAAGAACAGGGCTGATAATACATATGTGGGTTAGTTAATGTTTAAATGATAAATAGCTGTTAGCTTAAGCAGTTGATTTAATAGACAAAATTTACATCTTAAGAAAGAACATACCCCACTAATTTCCCACCAATTTGTTCCCATGTGTTCCTCCACTAATAGCTTCCTTAGACATGAGCTGGTGGGAAAACGGGAAGCAGTGTCATAATACTGTTGTGGACTTTGCAGAAGAGTAAATCAATTCTACAGGGATTGTTCCATGTTGTGACACATCTCTTGAATGCACTTGGAACAACATTTAGTCCATGGTAATTTTACAGACTTTGGATCACCCGTGAGCAGGTGTCATTCCCAAGTAGCAAACAGTAGCAAGAAAACTGCAGATTGGATCATCTGTATTTACTGCCAAACTTCTTGCTGTCTCGTTAGTTTCGGACTATGTCATGTTCCTGGGTGTGGACAGTTCAGTGGTATATAGTGATTCCCACAGTCCAGGATTGGCCTTAGATAAATTTGGCTTCGCCTTGTACCTGCTGCTTCCTGTCCTTTGCTCCCAGTTGGAGACCTTTCATTCTTTCTCTGGTACCAGTGTATTCTTACATATGAGTTCTGCACCAGTGCAGAATACACGGTATTCCAGAAAATTCTAGAGCTCTAACCAAAGACTGGATGGTCAAGTCTCCTACCCCAAAGAAAGTACTACCGTATATACTCGGGTATAAGCCTACCTGAGTATAAGCCGGCCCCCCCAAATTTGAGGCCAGAAAGGGAATTTCTTATTGACCCACGTATAAGCCGAGGGTCAATAAGAAATTCCCTTTACCGGTAATGCTGCGCTCTAAAATGGCGGCCGCCATTTTAGAGCGCAGGGATGATCTCGCCCCTGCCCCAGGTCGCCCTCCCGCTGGCCTCCCGACCCACCCCGACCCCAGTGCCATCCAAGGGGGGGAGGGAGAAGAGCCCCTGAACCCCCTACTCACCGGGAGAGGCGACGAATCGGCGGCGGCGGCACCTTCCCGGCCCTGCAGGAGGCCCCTGCAGGCCGCTGCCGGCCACAGGAAGCGGCGCGGGCCCGGCGGCGGTGACGATGGTAAGTTCCCTCCTCCCCCCTCTACCGTATTGACCCGCGTATAAGCCGAGTTCGGCTTTTTCAGCCCTTTTTTTGGGCTGAAAAACTTGGCTTATACCCGAGTGTATACGGTATCTCTTTGTGCATTTTCCAAGGGAAGGAGTGGGTTCCTTCCTGCTCGCTTATCTTCTGTTGACTAAACTACTTCGCAGTGGTTCTTCAGAAAATGTCTCCCCTCATGAGGTGATTCTTCAGCTTTTGACACAGAATTTTTACAACAGTAGACCCCTGAATCTTGGAGGGGGAATCCCCCCCCCCAGTCACCAAGCAAACAGACATGCTGACCAGTTTGCCTGGCTGCAGCGCAGCTGTCTCCACCTGTCTAGCTCTTGCTTGGGTGGGGGCTCCCCCCCCTTTGCTTGGGTAGAGTTGCAAAGGCTCTGCCTGCAACCCCTAGGAACCTTTCAGTCAGAGCCTGGGGAGGGTCGCATCTGACCCAGAAGCGATGTCACTTCTGGATGACACTCTAGGAATTCCCCTAAATTTCTATGGTAAACGCCATACAGATTGCAGGGGATTCCTAAAGAGTAGCTCAAAAGTTGTTTCATTTCTGGGTCAGATGCCCCCACCACTACCACCACAAACTCCAGCAACACAGGAAAGCAAGTGTGGTGGTGGGGGATATCCTGTTGGAAGTGGGGAAATTATAATCCTATTTAGGAGCAGCCAGGATCTTACAACATTAGTTTCCTGAGCTTGTGATTACTTGTAACCTCAGGAATGCTGCTAATCTTTCAGGTGAGAGTGCCTGTCTGATGAATTGGAATAGATGCAGCTGTTGACTGTACAAAACAGGTCATTTCATTTTGTATGGTGGTCAGTGAGTTTCTTGTATAGAGGGGTGCTTGTGTCAATAACTGATGGTTTCTGCTCCTTACATTGGACTCCAGGTATAGATTGGGCATTCTACTTTTCACCAGCCAGCTGATTCTCCAGTGGGAGATACTCTTGGGCCTGGTACTTGGAGTTACCTAGACTGATCCTTCTGGGAGACCTCAACATTCATGGTGAGGGTACTCCAGATTCTCTTGCTTCTTTGGCTGCCATAAGTCTCTTTCACGTTGTGTCAGACCCCTCCCGTAAATACTGTAGGCATAATTCTTTGCACTGAACCTTTGTGGGAGAGTCTGGGTGGGGCACTGGAGGGGCAGCCCGTGTCTTGATCTGACTGTGGCCTCCTCGAGGTGTGGATGAATGTAGCACCCACACTCCACGGGGTGGGGAGGCAGTTAAAATGGTTTGCCCACAGAGACTTATGGATCCTACTTGATCCTTTAATATTCTTTGGGATTCTAGGATCCCAAATGACAGCTCTCCTGAGGCTATGGTGGGATCTCACCATGGTGTGTGCCGTGGTGAAAGCCAGTGTGATATAGTGCATAGACTGTTGGACTACGAGCTGGAAGACACAGGTTCAAATCCCCCCTCTGCCGCAGAAGCTTGCTGGGTGACCTTGGGCCAGTCACACACTCGCAGACTAACCTGCCTCATGATTTTTGTAAGGGTAAAATGGAGGAGAGGAAATGACGTAAGCTGCTTTGGGGGCCCAATTGGAGAGAAAGTGAATAAATAATGCATTAAATAAATGATAAATGAAGTAAATAAGTCTTGGAACATGAAGCTCCTACAAGCTATTGACAGGATGGCTCCAGCTTTGTGGTGGAGGACAACCTCTTGGTTTACTGCAGAGCTTGGTGGCCTGAAGTGGCCTGGGAGGTTTCTAGAGTAGCGTTGGTGGAAAGCTAGGAGTGAGGCCAGCAGAGGAATGCCCTGGAGCTCACCGAAAGATCTGTGAGGCAGCGGTGATGGTGCTACCGTTGCATTCGTTAATTTGTGACCTGTTGACTCCTAAGTTTGAGTGTTTAAATTCTCAGATACAAGGATATTTTCAGGATATTTTTCAGGTGAAATCTCTCAGATTTGTCCTGATTTGGATGGTGGTGGTATAGTTAGCAAAAATGTCTAGTGCATCAGCTGGCCCATTTATGGATCATTTTGACTTAGTTACTGTGTTGGGTGCTTACAGGATCTTGGGGTCCGTGAAGGCTACTACTTGTACTGTGGATCTGTTTGCATCCTGACTACTGAAATCACATAAGTTCCACTTTAATGAGTCATGATGTCCATCATAAATCGGTTACTGGCTCAGGGTGCCTTTTCTCAGCCATCCATTACTTAAGCACTACTGAAGAACAGTGTGGCCCCAGTTATCACCCAGTCTCTAATCTGCCTTTTCTGGGCAAGATGTAGACTCATTACCAGACCAGCTCCAGATCTTCCTGGATGCCGCGTCTACTCCAGACCCTTTTCAGTCTGGCTTCTGGCCAGGCTGGGAGATAGAGATGGTGCCAGTGGCCATAGTGAATGATCATAATTCAAATGTGGACAAAGGGCCCTGCTGCATCACGGCTCTTACTGGATTTGTGTACTTTGTTATTCTTAATGCTGTTCTTACTGGACTCTCACACTCTTGTCATTCTGCAGAAGGTGTAGAACATAAATGTTCAGGAGTGCATATTTGTAAAGGGAATAGGGCTGTAGTGTAAGTTTTGTTTAACTTCATTTATACCCAGCCTTTCTCCCCAATTGGGGACCCAAAGTGACTTACACCATTCTTCTCTCCTCCACGTTATCCTCACAAAAGTTGGCAACATGGAAAAGAAACGATCAAAGAGGGGTTCTTTATCAAAGGAACAGCACTCTGTAGTCTGTTCCAATGTTTATATCTTATCCTGCTTTTACTGCATTTTGTAATTCTGCTTTCTGCATTGCTTAGAAACAGAGCATTTTCCACCCCACCTCTCTGCTCCCTTCTTCCACAGCTGCTATGATACAGTAAGGCTGAAAATACTGCTGTGCTGGAAAACCATTCTGAGACTTCCCTCCCCACTCAGGTGGGCACAACCTCAGTTTCCTGGCAAGGCAGCGCGCAGCGGCTGTCCCTGTTGCCTGAGTTGTGTGTCCTGAGCTGTCCTGGGGGAGGGCAGCAAGGTGGTTGCCCTCTGCTTTGAGGAGGGGGGCGGGGACGGGAGGGCCCGCCTGGGTTCCTGCTGCTGATGTTGTGAAACACCCCTGCTTGCATCAGGGGAGCGGTGGTGGGTGTGCAGCCAGAATAAGCTTGCGTCGCCTCTCTTCCTGAGCCACCTTTCGCCAAGAGCAGATTGTGCTCCTTAGCCTCAGTCGATGTTCGGCTCCTCTGCTTACCGTCTTTGGTGCTTCTGTTCGGGTTGCTCAGAAATGCAGTCTAGTCAACTGCCTCGTAATGGGAGTTAATCAGCTTCACGCTGCCTGCCAGCCTCCCCCTCCCTTCTGTCCTGCCACCAAGTCTGTCTCTCTCTCTCTCTCCCCCCCCCCCGTTGACATGGTGGTGGCATCCTGCCCAGTTACACACAGTATATCACAAAGAGGAGCTCTGCTCTCAAGAGCGGCTGTTCTCTTTTCATGGTGCCGTGCATATTGACAGCATCCTGTATGTGGAATGCTCTCCCCCCGCACCAGCCCATTTTCATTTTCTCTGGGCCCGCTGTGCAATCCTAGCATTTACATGGAAGCCCATCCAATTGTTCCTTAGCCCAAATAAACAGGAGCGGCGTTTGACACCTTGAAGACTGATGAAATTTTGTTTCAGCGTAAGCTTTTGTGATGGTGACCCACTTCATTAGATGCACTGAAGTATACCGACATTTGTGTAGACCTTTTTATAACCAGAGTTACAAATAGGGGTGGGGTGAAGAGGGCCGGTTGTAGCTGAGAGAGACCTTTTGTGAATCCTGTTATCAATTCTTCAGTTGTGTCTTCCTGTCAAGGGGGCTGCATTGGATGTGGTTGTTAAACACAGTGAATGAAGAGAGAGGTCAGCGCCCCCAGGCTCTCAGAGGGTACAGATAAATGAAAGTCCAATAAAAAAGCCGTAAATCCGCTCAGACTGGGTGAGGATGAACTGGCTGAGTATGACGTTCAGATTGGTTCAATGCAAGTACAGGGTGAGAAATGTACCGTGAAATTCACATCCGATGGAAAAAACTGACAGGAACCATACACTGGTTTAGCGGAAACCCATGGAAGGGTGGGGAGTTACTGGTTTAGAGAGAGGGAATGTGGTGAGGCCGGGGATGGTGTCCCTTAAGAGGTCACTTTGGGCAGTTGCTGCATCATGAAGGATCCCACTGGAGGGGGCGGGGTTCTGACCCAGCAGGATGCAGAGGACGGACATGGTTGCAGTTGCCTGTGGGTAACAGAGCACACTGCCCGGGCCACCATGTGGCAGCGGTTTGCTCTCTGGCATTCAGAGTAGTCTTGAAATCGGCCTGTGTCTCAGTTCACCTCCTGGATTTCCTTTGGTTAGGACAATGTGTTATATAGCAAAGATCTGAGCAACCACTGAGAATAGAAAGTTTAAAAGAACAAAAAAAGAACATTCAACTGGAATCTGCAAATCTGTGGATCCAGATGTGCGGTGTGTATATATGAATACCGTCAATCAGTGGCACCCAAGATGCTTGGTGGTGTTCTGAAATGAATTGCTGACGTGATGTGTTTTAGTGCTGCTGTGATGAACCATTGGTCTCCATGTAGAGCTTCTCCTTTTCCTGACTACATGTCAGCAGCGTGTCTGGATCTTGGGTAAAGATGCTGCTAGTGGGGTTAATTAATATTGCCCTAATTTTTTTTTTTGTCCCGCTCTCTTCTTCTAGATTCTTGCCTGGGAGGGGGCTTGTGATCTACCCAGAAATCGGGGACAAGCTGGACATCATCTGTCCCAAGGCAGAGCCTTCTAGACCTTACGAATACTACAAGCTGTATCTGGTAAAGCGGGACCAAGCAGATTCCTGCAGCACCGTCATGGACCCTAATGTGCTGGTGACCTGCAACAAGCCTGAGCTGGATATCCGTTTCACCATCAAGTTCCAGGAGTTCAGCCCCAACTACATGGGCTTGGAATTCAAAAGACACCAAGACTACTTCATCACATGTGAGTGCCTTTCCTCTTCTGCACCTGCTCAACTTTTAGGCTTCTCTTCAGAAACCTGTTGTGGGTCTGTAAACTGCACCCTTTCATCTTGGTCAAGGCCCGTGTGTCACGTATGCATTTCCATCCTAGGGCCTGGCTTTGCTTCGCCAACGGGAAACACGGTCTGCTGCAGTTCAGCATGAGGACCACGTTGGCTTGTTTTTGGTTAGGGAGACATTTCTTTGGTTGCAGAGACTGACAGTCTGCTCTGAAAGCCCTGCTCTGTGCTTCATGCTACAAGCACTTGGTCTTGCCAGCTCAGACTCTGTGGCTAAGAAGCAGCAGAGGGTTTGAAGTGTGCCTGTGTCAGGCTGCAGAAGGACATGTGCAGGATCGTTTTTTGAGTGTCTGGCTGGGGCCAGGAGAGAGCCAAGTGCCTGTCTATCCCCACTCATTGTGGGCCAGTCTCTCTCCCTGGGTAACTGTGGGCCAGTCTCTCTCCCTCACAGGGTTGTTGCGAAGATAACCCTGGGGAGAAGAGAGCCCCATGGATCCCGTCTGAGCTCTTGAGACTCCGTGACTTCAGATAGTGTGTGTGTCTAAAAGGCCCAGGACATAAAGGATACTAAGACGGTAGTCCCTTGTGGCGCTGTCCAGTGGGACCTTCACCCCCCTCCCCCGAATCACTTCAGAGGAAGGGGCCAGGGCTGGAAGGAAGGCTGTTCTGTAGTTCCTAATTGTGCCCTTGAACTACTTTATGAGTCTGATAATAAAACATAAATACGTAAAAAACCACATTTCACATAGCGATTCTTGTGCTGTTCTAGGCGGCTTCTGCACAGTGAAGATTCTCTGTGTGGCTTTCACTGCTGCTAAGAATACAGAGGTGCGCAGGGGGCTGTTGGGGCCTTCTCCATGGGGTGGGGGAGTCTTCTGTGCATTTTAAAAAAGACTTTCCTTCCCCATCCATACATGCTCCACAGCAAATGGCTCTTTGTGTGTGTGGTCATCACAATTGCTGTAGCAACACGCCACCTTTTTTAATTATCTCCTTCACCGCTGTGCTATAACAATTCTATTACATTTTGAAATACGTGAATGGGAACAGATCATTACGACACTAGAGCTGTTACTTTTTTAAAAAGCTTTCTGGTTGTGCACCCAGGGGGGAAATGCTGGGGGAAATTACCCCTGTGGGGAGGAGCTGATGGTAAGACGGGGGAGCTGGGGAAGGGGCAGAGGGGCCGGCCTGTTTGGTCTGCGCTCTCTCCAGAAAGTGATGGAAAGTAGGTCTGGGGACAAGAGTATGTTTGGGATGGGGGAAACCTAGAGGCAGGAGGATTATAGGAAAAATGGTGTGGAAGGTCCCAAATACTAGTTGCTCCAGTTGGGAAGGCGAGGTGGAGAAAGCCCCCCCCCCCCCCCGTGGAAGGTGTGAAAGAGGCCGAGGTTCTTCCCTGAGAGAAACGCACCTGGATCATTTCCCGGACTTTTCTGGTCTTCGCTGCAGCCGCCTGAGCAACGCAGGCACTTCCCGAAGTGGCACGACCAGTGTGATCCCTGCTCTGCTGGGGCCGTCTGAAGCCTGTGTAAAAAAGCCTGTCAGAGCAGGGATTTCTCTTCGGGCAGGAGTCCAGCCTGCTGACTCCAAAAGTGGGAGGGAGTGTGCTGACTGCTCACGTGAGAGACTCTTCTCTTGAAAGCTTCTCAACACACATTGGAGCAAAAAGAACTTGGGGCTTAATGTCCTCTGAGAAGGATTGAGCAAGGTGTTCTCTCTACCCACATCCCACCTGTGTGCGTGGACAACCCCCGCCTTCTCAGCCTGGAGCTCCGCAGTAGAAGGACGAGATACAAACGTGGCCAGGGGCCCAACTCTGTAGTACACAAGCCCGTGTGGTTGTCACGTTGTCTGGCTCAGGCCTGCGCTTGAGACCCACGGTGACGGTGGCCACTCTCCTGCTGGCACAACTTTATCCATTTATTGTCCTTAAAGCTGTGTGGCAGGGAGCCGCCCCCCGCGGCCGGGCCTTGTCCAGGGAGAGTCTTTTGGCTCCTCTCTGCCTTGCCTGGCTCTGTGGGTTTTCAGTGTCCCCCATCTGGCTTCGCTGCTGCTCTTCTCCTCCTTCTGTCCCGGGGCAGCTTCTGAGCCTTCTGCTCGGGGGGGGGGGGCAGGGGGCCCTGCTGTGACTCATGGGTTGTCCCACCGCCTGCCTGCTTGCTGCTGCAGTGCACTTGTCACTTGGCAGCCTGGAGTGCCCATGTAGCTCAGAGGCTGTAAAGCTCCCTACGCAACAAACGTGCTTTAGTCTTGTTAAGGGTCACAGCAAGGAAATTCTGGTGTGTGGCTGCGGCAGTCGCTTTCTGTAGGGGAAGTTGTGGTTTGAGCATCAGCTCCGTCTGTGTTTGCACTATGCCGAAAAAAAGAATTAGAAATCTGTGTTGGTAATGGCCAAATTCTCTCACCTGTGCAGATTGAGCAAATTTACATGGAAGGTTCATCTTCTGTCAGTCATGGGAAGGGGCCAGGATCTGTGCCCCCACTGAAGGCAGCCATCTTCCCCCCCCCCGCCCCCACAGGCTCTGCCTTCTGAGGCTTCAACGGGGCTGCGAGTCCACATGTCCCCCCTGTTGTTGCCCATCAAGTGGCCTTGGACATGGCTGGCCCGGAGATGCGGAGATAAACACCTGAGGCCTGTGGAGCACTCTTCAGTGCCAGAGAGCAGTGGGCACGTGGTCTGCCACGCAGTGGTAGTTGCCACCTGCATCCGGCTCTCTCGGAGCCAAGGAGGTTCTGGGGCAGCTGGAAGAGAGGGTCACACTTGCTGCGCCAATCCAGCTGCTGGCTGAGTTGCTGGCCCAGCCCCTCTTCCTCTCTGGGTGGGGACAGACCCCTCTTCACCTGGTAGATGTCCTGTGCTGCCTCTCTTTCTAGGAGGACAACAGCCTAGTCGGGGTGGGGGGAGGGACGTAGATGGGAAATTGGAGAAAGCCCCACATCTGCTGACAGTGGAAGTGATTTGTATAGCTAGCGAGTAGGGATGTGTGATCTGATATATCCGGTCTGCATATATACCCCAAAATACTGATAGGGTACCCAGAGTGGTATTTGGGATTCTCAGGAATACTGGAATCTGGGGTCCATATATTTCTGGCAATATCTGGGGCTGGCATTTTTCAGGCCTGTTTCCCTCCCTTGACCAGGATTCCTCTCCCATCTTGGGGAAGGGAGCTCCCAGGCCAGGAGAGCCAAGCCCCGGTCCCTGGCTAAGTGGAGGTCTGGCTGGCTCCTTCTTGCTCCTTCCCTCTTTTGTGTGTATGTGTGGGGGCTTTTCCAGGGCCATTTTTTCCTCCCAGTCCTCACCTCATCCCTGCAAGTACGAGGTCTGGGGGGGGAACACCTTGATCAGGGGCTTACAGAATTTGACCCGTTAGTCCAATTATCTTGAAACTTGTCAAGTCTTTAGTGGACAAGCAGCCCAGTTCCCCCTGCAATTTTGGTGTCATTTTGTTGAAAAAGAGCCACTCCAGCCCCCCCCACCCCCCAAGAATAATGGAACCCAAATAATTCCAGAATCGCAGAAAACCCAAAATCCTGAATCAGTTTCAGGGTACCTGAATACCACGGAATATTGGTGTTTTATGCTCTTTCTTGCAGGAGTACATCCCCTACCCGGCAGCCTGTCCCTCCCCAAGGAGCGCTTGGCAGTGCAGAAATCACCTTTCTTTTGTGCGAATGTAAAGCACAGCTGTCTGGGCCCATTTCTAGGGTAAATGAGCACTTTGTTCCCGCCATCAGACTCATTAATCTACGTGTGCCTACATTTTTGAGTAGTAATTTTTGAGTGTTTTTTTTTTGGGGGGGGGAGGTTAACTGTGGTAGGGTAGTCAGATCTTCTGAGGCTCAGGCTCAGAGAGGAGCCTGGGAGGCAAAGGATCAGATCAGGAGGTGACTGGGAGGGGGGGCGGCACAGAGGATGGCACCCGGTTGACTGTATCTGTTTGCACTTCTGATGTGATACTGTATTGACTTCTGAAGTTAGTAAGCTTCTTTTTAAGTCTTGTTGATTGGGAGAGAAGCAGGATATACATACATTAAATAGGGAAATAGATTGTTTTACTGTTTGGGAGCCGCCTTGAGCAGGGCTGGGGGGCTTGCATAACATTTTTCTAAATCAGCAAAGTGTGGGAATGTGGAGGTTGTGGACGGAGAATGTGTAGAGAGCCTCACTATAGGGTAAGCAAAGAATGTGAGCAAATGTGATTTGGGCTGAAGATCCAGGATGAGGCGGAGGAAAGTGAGGGAGGGAAGAATCAGCGCTGGAAGCGGTGCTGTTAATGCTTTCCCATCTCCCCAAAACTCTCCCTCCCTCTGTCTCTTTCAAGACTTTGTTGTTACTTGGAAGATTTAAATCTGAGAGTTTAGGAGTCCATGGAATGTATTCTTCCTGCTGCGCTTTCTGTGTTTGGCTTGGCTTGTAATTCTTCTTGACAACTTCTCCACCTCCCTTTTGAAACAGCCTCTTGGGCTACAAGGGCTCCTCGTTCTCAGAGATCTGTACTTTGGCCTTTGGTTGAGCTGAAGAAGCTCCGCTGATCTGGCCGGTCTTTCTGTGAAAAATCCCCAGCCACCCTCTTCTGCCAAAGCATAAACTGCGGCAAAAACTAAAGCCAGGTCTCCCAGCCAGACCACCCACATTTTTTCTTCCCATCCTTAAAAATGCCTTGAAATGTACAAAGTTATTTCTCCTTTATTGGCGACTTTTAAGGAAAGCTAATTTAGAGTCGGAAGGGATACGGCCGGCAATGCTGGGCTAAGTCCAGACTCCAGGCGCTGGTTTCCCTCGGCCACCTGGACAGTCCTCTGGAGTGGCCCGGCACAGACTCCGGGAGCTGCTGATTCTCGTTCATTGAGTGGACTCTTTGCTGACTTTGTGGGAGTTTGTGAGGGGCCCTTTTACTGTCAGCAGGCTCTTGTGGCCTTTGGGTTGGAAAGGCCTTTGGAAAGCCAATGCGGCATCTCTTTATCCTCTTGAGCACCTATCAGCAACAAGCTCTAGAATGCCAGAAGGTTTTTATTAAAAGTGCTGCTTCTCCAAAGGTGTGCATGGGGGGCAGAGGGTGTAATTTTTTATTGTTTTCTTGAAACGAGGTGCAAATCTTCTGGCATATGTGTGCCAGCAGTTGGCGGAAGGTTGCTGCTGGAATTCAGAGTGGGGGGCTCAGAGTAGGTGGTGCCTCTTCTTGGTCGGAGGGTCACCAGAGCTAAGCCTGCTTGGTAGGTAGTTGAGTCCCTGAATTTGGAAGCCCTGTTGCCAGTCCAGGTTGCCAGTAAAAGACAATTTTACAGGTGATGCTTGAGCATGCAGTTCCCTGGGCTTTAGTCCCAGCATAAAAATCTCATTTTGGAGGGTAAACTCTGGCACAGATTGATCACTGAGTCTTGAGCATATTTTCTTAGAGAATCTTGTTCCTGCATTGGTCATTAATTCTGCTCATATGTATGTTGCTTGACTTTAAAAACATTCTGATTGGGAACTTGTGCCTCACAAGTTCCCACTGAATTCAGTATATTTCTTTTCTGAGGTAGGAGAGAGGGACAAAGGAGAGACCTATGCTTAGGGCAGCAAGGAGAGGCAGGGAACTCTTTTGAGAAAAATAATGGGGGGGTGCTGTGATGGTCACACGCAGGAGCCCCTTCAGTACCTTCACTGCAGCATGTTAAGGATGGGACTTTGGAGGTTTTCGTTGTTCTTCCGGGTCTTTTGCTGCTGGAGAGATGTTCAGAAGGGACACGCAAGGCAGTGAGAAGCTGACTGTACATCAATATCTTGAATATCTCTCTTATGGACATCCCTTCTCAAACATTGCCATCAGCCATGCAAAAATAGGAAATGTGCCAATTCTGCAAATAGCATGAAGGGAAAGTGTGTATTGGTAGAGATGGGGAAGCCCAGAAAACTGGGAAATTTCAGAGGACTTTTTCTGCCCAGTTTTCCCCCTCTTAGTTCAGATTTCCAATTTTTCTGTTGGAAAAGAGAAAGCATTGAGAAATATGAAATATTTTCTCTTGTAAAATGATTTAAATGCTTTTTAAGACAAGCTTTTACTCACTTGGAATATGTAGTATGAAGTTTTTTTATGTAAGACGGTCTACGTCATTACATTATTCCTATGTATATTATACACATATACAGCCTATTTTAAGCATAACATCGTTGTTTAAATGTGACTTTTTCCACAATATGCTACAATGTGTATGATCTGATACAGAAGAGTTCTATATTTTCACTGTTATAAAATTTCAGTAGAATTGTCCTAACCTTGTTGTAACTGTATAAGACGTTCTGTTAAAATAACATTTTTCTTTACTACAATTTATTTTTTCCTAACTATCAGATGGCAAAATCAAAGTATGTTAAAGTAGCAGCAGTGTGCAGCTCTCTCCCTCTCTGGTATTGGGTGTGTTTCCAGTTTTGCTTATGCTTAAGCAATCCAAAACAGAGTCATGCCCTCCTAAGCTCAGAGCACTGGAAGACATTTACACTTCATAGAATCATAAAATTGGAAGGGGTCACCAGGGTAATCTATTCCTACCCCCTGCACAATGCAGGAAATTCACAACTATTCCCCCCACACACACACACCCAGTGACCCCCTACTCCATGCCCAGAAGATGGCAACAAAAACTGTCTAGGATCCCTGGCCAATCTGGCCTGGAGGAAAATTCTTTCCTGACCCCAAAGTGGCGATCAGCATTTCCCTGGGCATGTAAGAAAGGGCCATGAGAGCCAAGCACTGACGCAGCCCTTCCTTCCCTCCCTCTCATGATCTGCCTAAGTTCACAGAATCAGCATTTGCTGATAGATGGCCGTCTAGCCTCGGCTTAAAAACCTCCAAAAAGGGAGAGCCTACCACCTCCCAAGGAAGTCTGTTCCACTGAGAACCGCTGTAACTGTCAGAAAGTTCTTCCTAATGTTTAGCCGGAAACTCTTTTGATTTAATTTCAACCTGTTGGTTGTGGTCCAACCTTCTGTTGCAACAAAAAATAACTCCTCACCATCCTCGATATTACAGTCCTTCAAGTACTTGAAGATGGTTGTCATATCACCTCTCAGTCATCTCCTCTCCAGCTCCTTCAACCTTTCCTCTTACAACTTGGTCTCCAGACCCCTCACAATCTCCGCTGTCCTCCTTTGGACACATTCCAACTTGTCTACATCCTTCTTAAATTGTGGTGCCCTAAACTGAGTACTCTAAGTTAGGTCTAACTAGAGCAGAGTAAAGCTATATCATCACTTTGTGTGATCTGGACACTATACTTCTGTTGATTCAGCCCAAAATTGCATTTGCCTTTTTAGCTACTTCATCAGACTGCTCACTTGTGTTCAGTGTATGGGCTACTAAGACCCCTAGATCCATGTTGCACGTAATACTGCCAAGACGTCTCCCTCGTCCTATAATTATTTGATTTTTCCTACCTAAATGCAGAACTTTACATGTATCTCCATTTAAATTCAATTTATTGGTTTTAACCCAGTGTTCCAGACTGTCAAGATCATCCTGTATCCTGGCTCTGTCTTCTGCCATATTTGCTACCCCTCCCAATTTGGTATTTGCTGCAAATTTAATAAGCAATCCCCTCTATTCCTTCATCCAGATTCCTGAGACACAAACCATTAACAAGCACTCTTTGGGTGTGATCAGTGTGATCAGTCAACCAATTACAGATCCACTTAACAGTAATAGGATCTAAAACCAAATTTTACCAACTTGTAAACAAGAATATTATGTGGAACGTTATCAAAAGCCTTACTGAAGTCAAGATAAACTATGTCCGCAGCATCCCCCTGATCCTACAAGGTCGTCTTACGCCCCGATCCAACCTTCGTACCAAAAGTGAATGCCCGCTCCATAGAGAGCAGGAACTACATCTCCCCTCTTTCTGGCCATGACCTACTCATCCTAGGGAAAAGTAATGGCACAAGTTCAATGTCAGGAGAGCCATATGCATCTACCTACAGAGGACCCAGACCATCCGGAAATCTGATGCACTTCTCGTTACTCTGACAGCTCCCAATAAGGGAAAGGCCATGTCTAGAGTGGCCATCATCTATACCTTTCACCTCTGCATCCAGCAAGCCTACAAGGCAGGCCATCTTCTGGTTCCTCCAGGTATCATGGCCCACTCCAGGTATCATGGCCCGCTACTTGCGCTGTTATGTTAACTATCATCAGGACAATTGGGTTGAATTGTTACCCTTTGCTGAATATGCGTACAATAATGCTGTGCATCAATCCATTGGATTTAGCCCCTTTCAGGCCGTTTATGGGCAAGACTTCGGACCCATAAGCCATAACGATGTCTCCAGGGTGGAGGGGGGTGAAAGTGTTGCTGACTGGGTTCACACGATTCAGACAACCTGGCCTTGGCTGGTACGAAATCTAGAGCGAGCTAAACGTAAATACAATGCTCAAGCTGATAAACATCGCTCACCAGGCAAAGACTACTCAGTGGGGGACATGGTTTATTTGTCCACCAAAAATGTACGGTCCAACCACCCATGTAACAAAATCAGTGCCAAGTATGTGGGTCCCTTCCCCATTGCTTGTATCATTAACCTAGTGACTGTGGTACTTTCACTCCCAAAATCCCTCAGGCGGATCCATCCTGTCTTCCATTTCAGTTTGCTGAAACCACATGTGCCTTCTCCCGAGTGGCATCCTGAACCACTTCCTGAAGTACCAGTGATGGTTGGGGGGGAGGAATATTTCAAGATTGCAAAAATCTTGGACTCGCATATCCATCATGGAGCTCTCCACTATTTAGTTCGTTGGAAACATTTCGGTTCCGCTCACGATGAGTGGGTACACGCACGTGATGTGTCTGTGCCCCGTTTGGTCCGCCTATTCCATACTGCCTACCCTCACAAACCAGCGCCTCCGAATGGACCGGTGGGGGAATGGTAGGGAGGGGACCTAAAGGAAGGCAGGATGTTAGGCCTGCTTTCCTCTGCTCTCAGCAGCCTGTCAGACTGTGAATGTTTTAGTTTCGATTCCACCTCTCAAGGTTGAGACTGCTAACTGTTGAATTCCTGTTCCAGCGCAATCTCCCGTGGGAACGGGAGAGGGGGGTTGCCATGACTCGTTGTGACTAACGCTTTCCCATATAGGCCCTGCACAGTTCTACCTATTCCCATTCATGCCAATGTACCTGTAAGCTCTGCATACCTGTATGTTTTCCAATAAATCAGCTCTCTTTTGGACTCCTTGTCTGTGGATGCTGTTTGTGGGATTACCACGGGGAAAAGTGCTTACAATCAGGGGCATCTGAAGCCAAGGCAGGGGTTGTTGAGAGCACGGTTTTAACAACTACTTCATACCGATGTCGTTCGCAACTTGGACTAGAAAACGCCGAAGTCTCGGCCCCCCAGTCGATGGAAGGGCTGTGTCCCCTCAGCCAATTTATTCCCAACACCACAGTGTATCATATGTTGGGGGCTATAGGGAAGTCGATTTGCTCCCAATGATGGCCTATGCCCATCGCCACACCCCAAGTACGACTGTCAACTGGCCCACCTTTAAAGTCACTGCCATCTATCTGAGCGAACTGAACAGGGGTCGGCAGAGGTACTGATTTTACTTTGAGTGCCTTGAAAGTGGCTTCATTGATCAAAGAACGGGCACATCCCTAGTCTATGAGGGCTTTAACTTGTAACTGGGGTCCCTTTCTATAATGTAAGACTACGTCCACATATACAGTCTCTCCCACTTCACTCACCATTACAGGAGCCTTAGGTTTGGCAGAAACATCTGCGGAGGTCTGCGGGGCCGCTCCACTAACCACAGACCCAGTCTGTTTTTTGAAAGATCCAGGGGAGACTCCAGGTTCAAAGCAGACTCCCAGTGGCGGTCCTCATCTGACGATGCAGACCCATCCCCTGTTGGGGCAATTGTAATCCGGGATCCCGACGGGTCCGCTGGCGAGATCTCGTGTGCTGGCTCCTCGACGTGGAGGGCTGGGGGCGCTTTCCGTCCCGGTGCGGCACTGCGATCCGTCGTGGCACTTCTCCCCCGAGCATGTCCTCTTCCGCAAGGTATCCCCTCCGGGCGGGGAGCGGGAGCTGGTTGTTCCGACCGAAATGGGCAGGCCACGGCAAAATGACCCATGGCACCGCAAACGAGGCAGGCTCCCCTTTGAAAGCGTGACACTCGTTCTGGCGCGGATTGAGCAGCCAGACCGGAGCAGGGGCTGCGGCCTTTGGAGGGGTTTTCTGGATTCCTCCCTCCTTGGCCCGCCGTCGGGTCAGGGTTATGAACTGGCGGCGGCTTTCCACTTCTTCCACCAGTAGGATCCATTCCTCCAGGGTGGCTGGATCCCGTAGCATATAAGCCCAGTTCAATATCTCGGGGTATAAGGCTTCACGGAAATAATGCACCCGAGTAGCCTCAGTCCAATCCACAATCTTACTCGCAAGTCTCTGAAACTCATCAGAAAAGTCTCTGACTGAATAGTTTCAAAGACTTGCGAGTAAGATTGTGGACTGGACTGAGGCTACTCGGTCCTTTGTGTTCTCCTCTCCAGTTATTGGCATCATACTAGGCTTTGAGTTCTTGTCTCGCTCCCCCATAGGATTTAGTTTAAAGCCCTCCTTATGAGGTTTGCAGTGCTCTTACCAAACACATTTTTCCTACCCTCGTGAGGTGCGAACCATCTCCCAATAAAAGAACTTCATCTTGAAAGTGTGAGCCATGGTCCAAAAAAGCAAACCTTTCCTGAGACACCATCTACTCAGCCAGTTATTTATTTCCAGTATACCTCTTTCCCTTCCTAATCAACGAACTTCGACAGGAAGAACTGGTGAAAACACAACCTGTGCTTCCAGGGCCTTCACCTTTTTCACTTAATTTACTAATTATACTAAATAGTGCAATTTATATGCTAAACTATAAATGATACAAAATATTGTCGAAGGCTTTCACGGTCAGAGTTCATTGGTTCTTGTAGGTTATCCGGGCTGTGTAACCGTGGTCTTGGAATTTTCTTTCCTGACGTTTCGCCAGCAACTGTGGCAGGCATCTTCAGAGTAGTAACACTGAAGGACAGTGTCTCTCAGTGTCAAGGGTGTAGGAAGAGTAATATATAGTCAGAAAGGGGTTGGGTTTGAGCTGAGTATTGTCCTGCAAAAGTATTGTCCTGTAAGTATCAAGATAATGTGCTAATGAGGGTATGGTATGTTAATATGGAACCATTGTATCCTGAAGTGATCTGTTAATGTGTGTAATCCAAAGCTAATCTGTATGGCTATTGTTGAATGTTGTCTTTGTCTGGAGGTTTTTCAGGGCAGGAAGCCAAGCCTTATTCATTCTTAAACTCTCCTCTTTTCTGTTAAAGTTGTGCTGATGTTTATGAATTTCAATGGCTTCTCTGTGCAATCTGACAAAATAGTTGGTAGAATTGTCCAGTCTTTCAGTGTCTTGGAATAAGACCCTGTGTCCAGACAAAGACAACATTCAACAATAGCCATACAGATTAGCTTTGGATTACACACATTAACAGATCACTTCAGGATACAATGGTTCCATATTAACATACCATACCCTCATTAGCACATTATCTTGATACTTACAGGACAATACTTTTGCAGGACAATACTCAGCTCAAACCCAACCCCTTTCTGACTATATATTACTCTTCCTACACCCTTGACACTGAGAGACACTGTCCTTCAGTGTTACTACTCTGAAGATGCCTGCCACAGTTGCTGGCGAAACGTCAGGAAAGAAAATTCCAAGACCACGGTTACACAGCCCGGATAACCTACAAGAACCTATAAATGATACAGTTTAGATTGTTGCAGTAGTAAAATTAGTTGAGGTTTGCTAAGATAGTGAATATTGAGTATATTACATTTTTCCAGACTTTTCCCTTGTGAAATCCCCCCCCAACAAAAGACTTTTCCCTTGCGCAACCCCCCCAAAAAGTGCTCCCCCGCCCAGCTTCTAGAAGAGCCAGCTGTGAAGAGGTTGTGGGGAGGTTCCAGAGAGCCTAGGGCCAGATCAGACTTGCTGTTAATGTAGCACCAAAGTGCAATGGCCATTATATGGAGTCTGCCAGCAAGTATGATAGAGTTTGAGTTCATGGAGAATGGCTGCTTTACATTTTTGGGTTGTCTTGTTTCCCATAATTACCCCTTTGTGTATTATAAACCATGAATTGCATGTTTATTTTTCAACAGATTGCTTTCATTATGACTTAAACATGTGATCTCCCTGAGATGTTCTCGGTGCCCTTCATGTTTGCCACAGGGTTTATTGGTACCCTTTAGGCTGGGTTTTTGTTTCATGCTGCTCGGCTTGGAAGCCAGTTTCAATCAATTCTGAGCATTGAGGCACAGTTGCAAATATTCAGGCAAGCCTGTAAAGCCACACATTTTATGGCGAAGGGGGCTTAAGGACACACTTGGGGACAGAGTGTGGCGGAATGACCATAAATCAGCTTGGAACACTGAAAACCAAGTGGGTTACTTAATTTGTTAATTTGAATTGAACTGGCTTTTCAGTGCTGAGCTAGGCATGGTATTCTCAGCTGACTGATACTCCATTCGCTGCAAAGAGATTGCATGTCCAGTGTGCTAATGTAGTCTTGACTAAATATTTTTTGCATTTTGCTATCTTAAAAACTAGGACCTCATCAGGCTTAGCAATAAATGGCTTATCCAGGTATGTGGTGGGTGTCTGAGAGACCTCTAAAAAACTGGAGGAATGACAACAATGTACAAGAGGAAATGCATCCTGAATTCCTTCTGTAAAGTAGCATCCTCCAGGAATTTGAGTTTTCATTTTCACCGCACCGTACGGCTTCCCCCACTACCACTCGAGGCTCACTAGGTGCCCACCTGGCTCTTGGAGGCACAGGCCACAGCGATTCTTTTTTACTCAGGCTTTTAATGAAACATTATGGCACCTTTACAGACTGCTTCTAGCCTGAGAACTGGTTTATGAGACTTGGCATCCAGCTGCTAAACATTGCACGCTCTTTTTATGCCCTGGATGGATTTTTAGTGCTGGATTTTTAATACTTTAGCAGCTTAGTGAAATACTTAAAAGTTCACAACTTTTGTGGTGTTTTATTATCATGTTCTACTTAGTAGAACTTAAGCAGCCTCCCTGGAGAGGCGGCACAGAAATAATGATGCTTATAAGTGTCCCTTCCACCTCCGTCCCCCTTCTCCTGTTGCTCCAGGCCTGCATTCCAAATAGGTTGGTGTCTTTCAACCTCGATCTTCACATTGTGTGTATCTTTTTTTTTAAGTCCTGGCGGTGTGTGTGTGTGTTTGTGGCCTGTAGATCAAGTGCTTCTAAGCATTGTGGTTGTCATCCTCATTATTGCAGGCTGGGTATCCCTTATCCCAACATCCGGACTGATCCAAAAACCTGAGTTTTTGAGCCGGCACGCAGGTGTTACTCACAGGCCCTCAGCAGTGCCATTGATGGTTCAATGTACACAAAATTATTGAAAATATTGTTTAAAATTACATTCAGGCTATGTGTATAAAGTATATATAAAACATTGATGAATTTCATGTTTAGACTTGGGTCCCATCCTCAAGATATCTCATTATGTATATGCAAAAATGCCAAAATATGGAAAGATCTGAAATATGGACCACCTGGTCCCAAGCAGTCTGGATAAGGGATACTCAACCTGTATTTCACAATAGCTGCAGGCCCAGGTCTCCATGCCCCTAGACCATGGACAAAGCCTGTCTCTCTACCTCCCCTCCCCCGTGCTTAGGCCCCATGCCTCAAGGAGCACCAGGGCAGGCGGGTTCCCACAGGTAGATCTCTGCCCTGGTGGGTTGGGGAGGAGGGCAGGTGTTTGCCGTGCCTGCTGCTGCCTGCCGCTGTCTCAGTGGCTGGGTATGGCCTTGGTGGTGGCGCCCCGTTTCCTTCTTTGGCCAGTGGTCTGGTGTGTGGGGGGTGCCAAGGGGCAGGTGATCTGGGCTCTAGGGGTCAGGCCTCTGGAGAACATTGGCAGCCAAGCAGCCAGTCCTTGTGGTCCATACAGGGCTGTTGTGTTCTGTCAAGGCGAGTTCTCAGTGGTTCAGGTGCTCCAATTGAAAACTTGCCACTATTTCTGCCTCCTTTTCAAACATCATTTGGGTCAAATATTGACCTAGACTAACTAAGAGTCACTGGGGTGTGGAGGTTAAAGTGCTGGAGTGTGATCTGTGTTAAACTCCCCCACTCCGACATCAAGTTCACTGGGGGACCTTGACCTGGTCACACACCTTCTTCCTAGTCTACCTCACAGGGTTGTTAGTTTTTCATTTTATCCTGCGTGTGCCTCCCTGAGTTCCTTGGGGGAAGGACGGGATAAAAATGAGGCAGACGGGGATAGTCAAGCACTAATCTATCCAGTATACTTCAGGGTAAGGGAACTGTGTGGAAGGGATGTGTGAGAGAGAGAGATCCCGCTTGATACCAGAGCTCTAGGCAGGTATGTACCAAACTATATATACACGATTACAAATGATGCAGCCCAATAAAATTCATGTTAAACACACAGTTGCCTTTTAACCCTGGTCCCCGAAATCAGCCTGGCTGAGTGCTGAGAAAATGCCACCCCGTTTCTTTTTGCAGGGCTTAGGTGAGCAGACAGAGCCTCCCCCTGCTGTGGAAGCTGCAGTGGGTGGGGGGAGGCAGGCAGGCAGGGGTGGGCTTAGCACGGCCCCTCCCTCCACAGGCTGCTTGGCTGCTCTCCCTGCCCTTCTCCTTCCAACGCCTCTGGGGTCAGCACAGAAGCTCTGAGGGGCCAGAATTGTGCTCCCCCATCTCTCTTCACAGCCACCGTTCAGCAGTGGGGGGATGATGGGGGGAGAAGGGTGGTCGCAGCTCCTGGTCTGGTTGCAGTCAAGCGTACCCATCGCCACCCTGCCGTTTCCCCCTTTAGGCAGGCACTCTTTTAACACTCGACCTATTCCTGCTCTAAAACACCCCCACCCACCCTCCAACTGGAACCCGTGAGCCTCCTGGAATTCCTCTCTTAGGGCTGTGGCTTCCCAGCTCCTGCTTGCTTTCCGCTGCTCCAGTATTGAGGCGTCCGTCTGTCCTGGGCTATCATATTTAGCCTCCCAGTCTTAAGAACTCGGTTTCTGGGGTGTGGAGAAGGTTCTGGCGGTCTGGTCACCCATAAAGCAGGGCAGGAATGTTCAGTGGTCATATAGTACAGTTGCAGGAAAAAAAGAATCCTATGTATTACTGTTGTGGTGAGTCAGATTGTGCTCCCTTCCCCGAACCATCTTTCGAGAGAAATGGAGACCAAGTTTACTAGAAGTCTGCAACTGTTCCACAATCTGTCGGATTTCAGTTCTGACTCAGTATCTGATCCTCATCCATCGGCTTCCTGAGAATCTCAGCTGACGTTTTAAGAACAGCAGTTTTCTAGATCACTTTGATCTTGAGAAAGAGAGAGAGCTGGAGGCAGTTCATGCCAAAGGCTGCAATTGACAGAGGCTTGGGTGGGATACATAGAGAGGTCTCATCCTCCACCTCTTTCATGCCACTCTCAGTGCCCGCTTGGTAGCCTGCCAGTGTTCCTTCATTATCCTGCCTTCCCATGCATTGCTCCTATTTTTGTAGAAGCTCATGCGGGCAGGATTGTCTGGAGCCAAGATTTTGCCACTTCTGTCACAGGCAGATGGCATTTGTCTTCCTGGAAACCAGATTGGTTGCATGGAAGCACATAGTGGTGCGCCGTTTGTGTACATTTTTTCTTGTTCTGGGTGAAGCTGCAGAATTTTACTTTGGAGTGGGTCTTCGTAAAGAAGGTTGGAGTCAGCAGCGTTGTTTTCTACATGAGGAGGGGGGAGGGGGGTTTCAGCGTGTTGTCTTCACTGTCTAGACTTTGCAGTGGAATGGAGGCTCCCTCAATTATTAAAGTAGCTCCTTTCGCCACAAAGGATGGGCCATGAAACCTCAACATATGACTTCCGTTCCTGACCACCTGTGGGGAGGTTGGTTCCTCTCTTCTTTCAGACACCCTTTATAAATGTTTGAAAAGTTGACCTCCCCACCACCCCACACACACCAAATGAGGCTATAAACCCCCAGTCTCTTAACTTCTCCTGGGATCTGCTAACATCTGATCCACCTGCTTTGAGGCACGGCGGTCTCCCGTCTGAAGCAGCTGGCTCTGCTTGTCCTTGTGGTCTCTCATATCCCCTTCCACCCACCCAGCCAGGTTCTTTTCTGATTCTTTCTAACGTTAGCAATCACTTCAGCCGTTAATTAATTCCAAAGAGTATGTTCATTATTCTAAAGGGTATGTTCATTATTGGGTTGTTCCATATGGTTTTGTTTCGTTATTGTTATTTCATTTTTATAATTATATGTTGTTGTTGTTGGTCGCAGTGGAAGATCCCCCCCCCCCACACACACACACCTTTATGAGGCCTGTACCTTCATGGTTTTACACCCAAACTGGCTAAAACTCACGGGAGCTGTAGTATTCCCTGAGGACACCCACATTGCCAAATTTCAAACAGATAGAATAAATCCTCTCCTCCTTTTGAGGAAAGGAAAGGTGCCCCTTATTTAACATTAAGGTTTATGGAAGAATGGATAGGAAAGATTCCAAGCAGGAAGACAGACAGCACTGGAGCCCCTTCGCTTGAAGAACAGTTGCATGAGGAAGAGGCGGACTGACGAGGCAAGGGCACTTGGTGGCACAAGGAGGGTAAGGCATCTGGGCGGGCAGGCAGGCAGGAGGAGGAAACCCTTGAGGAAAATGGTTGGGCGGGGGAGAAGGTTTGGCGGGCAGACTGCAAGGGCAAACCCTGACCATTGTACACACCAGTTCCCCAACTCTCTTTCCAAGTGACACAGCCAGACTGGGGAGCCAACTTCCCTTTTCAACCACCCCTCACCCCTGATTTACTGTGCAAGAGAACTCCATCCTTCTTCCCCTTCATGCTGCCACCTGTTCCCTGAGACAGCTACTTTGCATATGTTCAGAGGTACCTTTATCTCAACATGCTGGGTCTGAACCTGAGAAGGGTACCGAGGTACCTTTATGTCCACACGCTGGGTTTAAATCAGAGGAGGCCTGGCTCAATCCAGGATGTTATTCCTTAACCACCAGTACAAAAAGATAATGGCATTTAATGTCCTGGTGGGGAAGGGGGTCAACATATATTCTGGAATAGCAGCTGTGAGAGTAAACACCCTTGAGTAGACAGTTTAGGATTTTGGTTTAGGCCTTGCCTCTTGAATTCTGCGCCTGTGTCCTGCAGAATTTAATTGGTTCACTTTGTTTGGTGAGTCTTTAAAAAGTAGTCTACTCTGAAGAAGTTACTCTTTGATGGGTTTTGAAGTTTCCTTAATTTGGAAGTAATTGAATGTTTTGCTACTGCTGTAGCTTGCACCTTGAAGAACAAACTTAGTGGCCCTAAAACTAATCGAGTTCCCATTATTCTAACACCGTCTGGCTATAGCACAGCAATCTTTATGGGGCTTTCTAGTGGTGAAGGAAATCTGTGTGATTTCATAAGTAATGTAGAAAGAGTAATTCTCATCCTTCGGTTGTATTGCTCATATATGAAGGCTCAAAGCATGTTTCTAGTTGCAGGTAGAAAGCTCAGAGTCACTGAAGAGCTTACTATTAAACATTGTGCATGTTTGGGTGGCTGTTGGTGGAGATTGTCCTTCATGTCCTCCTGAAATACTGGACAGCAGAGCAGGGTTGCCCGCGTGCCCTGTTCCCTCAAGAGAGTTGGGAAGAAGGCCTTTAGCTGTGCCCTGTCTGTTTGGGCCTCCAGGGCGACTGGCTTGGATGCTGGACTGGGTGGACCGGTGGTCTGATCCAGCAGGGCTCTGCTTACATTATTACGCACTTGCCACAAGCTGAGAAGTGTGTCTGTTTAACTAGTTGGAAACGAACTTAAGTATTGTGTGATCGGATGTAATGTGCCTTGGGGAAATTTTCAATACCTCTCGTAGTAGTTATACTGAATTTACTGGAAAGAACGTCATTAAAAAATTGGCTTTAATATTTCCTTAATACTTTATTTCAGAGGATTCAGTAAATTACTGCGTATGTTGCCTTTCTTAGAACGGCAGCCTGTCAGTGTCTTTGCCAAGGAGGCAGGACTCGTTCTTTCCCTTTACTTGATCAGAAGCAGGATTCTGTGTTTGCAAGGAACCCATAACTAGAAGAAAGGTAGAAGTTTTAGGAACTCTGGAGCAACAGTTTTTTGTATTTATGCTGGATGCATCCGGAAATGCTCGTTTCTCTCTGATTTTTCAGGAAGCTTTTAAAATGTGCTTTGAATGCCAGTGTTTCCCTCCATGAATGTAGTCATTGAGAGAGGCTTCTGTCTCTTGTTTTGTTTCTGGGTTTGTTCTGCACACACATCTTTTTTCATTCCTCCTTTCCCTGGGGCAGGAAAGGACGACTTCCCTCCATGGATGCCACACGGGCCTTCATCTGGGGCAGTTGTGTTCGCCCTTTCTTCTTACACCAGGCCCGTAGCGTAATGTAACTCTTACATAACAGCAGATTGAATCTTTACCAGCAGCAGACATGGAGTCTCCTCTCTGTCCTTCTCAGAATAGCAGTGGATTATGCCGCGTGGCTTTTCCGCTTCAGTCTTTTTGAAGCGCTTGGACCGCTTGGTGGGGTGATCTGAGCAGGCGTGTGTTTGAGGCAGCAAAACGCAGCTTTCAGGCTGTCAGTCTCTGGTGTGGCGGCAAAGATGTTTGTCCCAGTTGTATTGTACTTTTTTCAGATGCTGGTCAAGTACATATGCCAGATAACTTTGATCAGGGGTTTGTTAATGCCATTCAGGATTTTAGTTCTTCACCCGGAGTTCTCTTTTTTGTTCTGCTGTGTGTGCATAGGTGCCTGCTCTCTGTGCTGAGTGAAGCCATAAACAATTCTTGGCCAGAGTCGTCCTGCTGTTTCAGTTTACAACAAACCCAAGAGCTTCTAGCATGAGAATAAACATGGTTGGGGTTTCGGCTGGGCACAAGATTGCTTTACTGCATGTAGAGATGGGGGGGACAGGACTCCCCCCCCCATTTTTGCAAGAATGGGAAAAAAATTCCTATTTTTAAATGAGTGAAATGCTTGAAGACAAGGCTTTACCCACTCAGTATATATAGTAACAAGATTTTATAGTAACACAACTTACAGTATTAGAGGGGGGGGAATTCTGTATAGACTGTATTATTTTAATTATTTATTTAAACCATTTATTGGCTGCTTTTCTCCCTTGCAGAACACAAGGCAGTTTGCAATTATAAATGATTATAAAAAAAACAATACAATTAAAGCAACAATTATAGAAATGCATAAAAGGTCACATGAAAGGTCATAAATGGTAGGCATATACACAACATATTTTCAAAGAGATGTTTATTGTTTAACTGTGTTTAATTCATAGTGGTTAAGAGTGGTGTAGCAGTGGTTTGGAGCGGTGGAGTCTGATCTGGAGAACCGGGTTTGATTCCCCACTCTTCCACATGAGCGGCGGAGGCTAATCTGGTGAACTGGATTGGTTTTCCCACTCCTCCACAGGAAGCCAGCTGGGTGACCTTGAGCAAGTCACAGTTCTATTAAGAGTTCTCTCATCCCCACCTACCTCACAGGGTGTCTGTTGTGGGGAGGGGAAGGGAAGGTGATTGTAAGCCGGTTTGAGTCTCCCTTAAGTGGTAGAGAAAGTCGGCACATAAAAACCAACTCTTCTTCATCCACAATTAATATTCTGTAGTGTGTATAAACACCCTGACCTGGATAGCCACAGGTTAGCCAGATCTCATTAGACCTCAGAAATGAAGCAGGGTCAACCCTTGTTAGTATTTGGATGGAATGGTGACGCAGAGACAGGCAATGGCAAACCACCTCTGAACATCTCCTGCCTTGAACACTGTGGGGTCACCATAAGTCAGCTGTGACTCGATGGCACACAAAAAAAATATGTATAATACTGTGACTGTATTTTTATCTTTATGCCTTTAGTTTTTCTTGCAAATTCTTTTTTTCTTCTGGAAATTTTAGCTGTGTGTCAGCTCCTACATGTGAACTACACAAACCAGTTTCTCGACGCAGTGAGATTCTTGTGCATATATCACAGTGCAGGTTCAATCTCTCTTAATTTCATAAAGCTTTGTGCACACATCTCTCACATTAGTTGCACCCAGAAAGAGTATTGTTTCCCCCCAAAATCTTTCCTCCCCAGCACTAGCCACCGTTTCCGTTTGTCAGTTTATACATATGCCTGTTCTTGCACCTGGATTCCTGTTAAAATACAAAGTAATTCATAAACTCACTCGTTGAGAAGTAGTTTTGCCCCTTAATCCCCTGCCCACCAATCCTCTTGTGACCCTCATTTTGCATGCTCTGGCAGGTGGTGGAACAGATGCTTCTGATCTGATGAGAAGAAGCATCAGTCTGTTGTGCTTGAGGGCCAGGGTGTGGGAAGAAAGGGCGTGAGCACACCGTAGCGTGAATTCCTGCAAAACAAAATGGCGCAAGTCAACACATGTTTGGAGGGTGGAGTGCATTGCCTGAGGGTGGCTGTGGAAGAGGAAGGAACAAGGACATAGGGCTTCTGCCGGTTCTTCTCCAGGCAGACCTTTCTCATATGTATGTGTTAGAAACTCTGCCTTCATACCTAATGGCGTACTCCAAGCTTCCATCAAACCTTGAACTGCTTGTAAGGAAAGGCAGCTTGGGACAGAGACTTTTGAAACCCAGCAAAATCCTGAGCAGCCCTTTCTTACATGAGCAGAGGTGGACATTATGACGGTTGGGTAATATTAGGTCATTTTCTTCCCGCCCCTGAGGAGAGGATATCTCCTTCTTCAGTTCTTTTCCTGCCTCGTTTGCACTTGCAGAACTCAGGAGCTCCAATTGCCCTTTTTTTTCTGCTGCAAAGTTCCTTTTTACGTCATTTTTCTTTCTTTCCCTCATGTGCCTTCCTTTTTGTTTTCTTCTCGATTGTCTTCCTTGGAGGGGAGAAAAGGGAAAAAGCCTCCTTGTTCGTCTCTCCCACCTCTGCTCAGACTAGTGGCTAGGAAACCCTCAGTCATGTCATTTGTACACCTGAGTACAAAAGGGCTGCACATGAGCAGGTGATTTAAGGGTCATCATGCTGGACAACAGAGGGCTGCAGAAACGGAGGTGGATGTTAGCCATTCACCATGAAACAAGAGAGTGTCAAGCTGAAACCACAAAAGCAGTTCAGCCCACTGAGAGGAGGTCTGTGGTGCCAGGAGGCTCCAGGCCCTTCGTTCAGCTGTTGGCGGCAGTTTGCATCAGCTGCCCCTCTTCCCCTGCAGCACAAACGTAAACTGCCCAAAAGGCGGTGAGCGTACCGGTTGATCCTGCTTCCCCAGGCGCCCACAGGAGGAGATGGAGATGTCTTTGTTGGCCTGGTCGGTTTCCGAAAGTGACCGGCCAACTTTTTTTAATAATGAGGAGATCAGAAGTTAAACAACTGAAGAAAAAGGGGAACAAAGAAACTCAACCTAAAAGTCAGGGGAAACCAAAGGGGTTGAGCTAAACACTATCTAATATAACAACTAATAAATCTATTTTTATTATATATTGTGCACAATTGTATTTTAAAACACAGGGCCAAAAATACAGGCTTCCTATAAAGCACAAACATAGTTACAAATATTAACAACACATAATGTTTTTGTTTTTTTTTTTTAAATACAGTTGTGCACAATAGATAGAGATCAGAAGTGAGCCATCTCAGGGCAGAAAGAGGCACAGCTCTTCAGGTGCCCCCCCCCCCAGCGCATCAGCTGACATTCCGCCTACAAGGCCGGCTCCCCAGGGGCCCGGCAGGCTCCTCAGTCTCACAGATTGTTTTCTCACAATGAGTTGCCACCATTGCATACAGGGCCTGGCAAAATGTTATACTCTTTTCCCCCAAAGGTCTCTCGACTCCTCCGAATTCCGGTGGTAGACACCCGAGTGGCCGGTCTGGCCTCACCTAGAGAAGGGGAAAGCTCCTTAAAGGATTGGGGTTGCACTAGATGACCCTGTGGTCCCTTCCAACTCTATGATGCTATGATTCCACATATTTTTAAAAAGTGAGGCAACCTTACCCAGAGCTCATCAAGCAATGGCCTATGCCGTTAGAGCTTCAGCTGCCACCTCCCTCAAGGCTTGAGCCTCTGTCATGTGACTTCGCAAACTCCTGAGGGAAACTCTCGATTTATCGAGGAAGCTCACTGGCTAGAGAGAGCTGCAGCCTTCATGACTGACACCTGTTTTGATTCTATGAAATTTTCCTTGAAGGCTAAGGCCTTCAGCAGTGTGTGTGGGGGGTAGACTTCAGCTCAGAACTGGACTCCATCAATGTCCAACATTTGAGTACAACACACCATCAGACAAGGTTGTGCCATCAGGTTTGTCTCCTCTTCACAAACGTTTCTTAAAGTCCCTTTTTTTCAACAATCCCGCAAAACTACATCACACTCAAGGGGCCATCTGTCACCTCCTACAGATTGCCACAATAGACCCTGTTCCCTTGCATCAAAAGCATTCAGAAGTTTTTACCATTCCCAAAAAGACTTAAAATTTCTCAACAAATGTGTTGTATACAATCAAAATGAAGACACTAAAGTCAATTGTGAAGGTGATTACAACAGGGGACCTCAAAAAGGCCTACTTACATGTCCCCATCCCCCCCCACAAGAAGTACCTCTGCTTCACTTGGAGTAGGGATCACTACCAGTTCAGGGCCCTGTACTTCAGATTAACATTGGCCCCAAGGGTGTTCACGGAGGTGATAGTTGCCTTTGTAGCAAGCCTCAGATCCCAGGGTATCCATGTGCATCCCTACCTGGATGACCTTCTCAGCAGAGAAGATATCCCAGGAGGCGCAGTCCATTATCCAGCATTTATTGTTACATGGTTTCCTCATCAACATAGAAAAGAGCCACTTGACCCCATCACAGGTAGTAACGCACTGGGGAGCAACTGTGGATTCAGTCCACAGGAAGCTCTTCTTCTCACCTGAAAAAGTGGCAAAGTGAAAGAGCGCAGCAGATCTGGCCATTGCCTCAAGGTTGGTGGACCTAATGTTTCTGACACTGCTCCTGGGCTCCATGATTGCAGCCACTCACTGCCATAGTCCCATGGGCCAGAGTGCACCCCAAGGACCTTCAATGGTTCTTACTTCCTCACTAGCAGTCAGTGGTTCTTACTTCTTCCCTACAGTCAGTTCCCCTCAAGCTCCACTTGAGACGGAGACAGATTTAAGCCTTTGGTCTGGGGAGCCCATTGCACTCTGGGTCAGATCCAAGCAACATGGTTGGTCCCAGAACAGATCATGAGAATCAGTTTCATGGATCTTAGGGCAATTTTCCTGGTGCTAAAATTATTCCTAAAAGCACTTTAGCATCTTCATGTTTGCGCCTGAACAGACAACACCACAGTCAAGGCCCATGCCAGTTTCCAGGGAGGCATGTGACCCTGGATGCTTCAACTGGAAGTGGCCTTGATAATGAAATAGTCAAAAAGATCACCTAGCATCTCTCCAAGCGGAGTACATCAAAGGCACCTCCAGTACCCAGGTTGAGTGGCTCAGCCGGACTCATCTGCACCAAGGGGATTGGTCCCTGTCCCAGGCCCTTTTCAAACAAGTGAGTGTTGGCTAGGTCAGCCCTGTGTAGATCTCTCCGCATCTCCCCTCAACCACCCACTTCTTTTTCCTACTATTTCCTACAAGCGGAAAAAACAGATGTCCTTGTTGGCCTGTTATATGCCTTCCCATCCCAAAGATCTCCCCAGAGCTCTGAACAAACTCAAGTGGGAGAGAGAGGAAGTGATCTTCCTGGCTGCACATTGTACAAGGAGACCTTGGTTCTCAGACCTGATCACACCAACCTCCCTGGACACTTCTTCCAGACAGTCTGTCCCAGAGCCTGGTATGCTACCTGGACCCAGCATGGTTACACCTGACCACTTGGAAATTAAGCGGCAAGGGCTGCCAGATCTAGGGTGCTCGGAGCAGGGAGTGATGACTATGCTGGCAAGCAGACAACCATCAACAGAAAGGACCTATAGCTACATTTAGAAGGACTTCGTCAGATGGTGCCAAAGGAAAGAGCAAGAGTCCAGTAGCACCTTAAAAGTAACAAAATTTCTTGAAAGAGATGAGCTTTCGTGAGTCACAGCTCACTTCTTCAGATACAACTAGTATGTGAGTCCAGCTGTCCTTAAGAAGAGAAGAGTGACTTCAGATGCCTGTGCAAAAGGAAACGCAAGACCCCGATTGAGATGGATGTTCCCCACCATTCTTTTCTTTCTGCTAGATGGACTCAACCATCTACATGCCCCGTAGACAGGTACTTGGTGAGAGCGAACAGATACTCTTCATCAATGTCTAGACATGAGCAGGGTGGCCCCCAAAGGAGATGGTGGCTTTAGTGGTCATTGAACACAGACGAGACAGGTTGCACAATCACTTTCTGCGTGTTTTCTTTCTCCTCCATATTATACAAAATCAAACTTTTCTATTTCATTTTTGCCGCGTGATACATCTGCTGTCTCAGAATTGAGCGTTTGTGGGGAGCAGAGCCCACCCCCTCCCGTGTAGCCCTGGTCAACCCTACTCATCTGAACACAGTTTACACAACATCCACGGCTGTGCTGAGAGGGAGCAAGATGGTGCTGTAAGAGGCCTGGGTGCCTTCTGTTCCCAAATGTCCAGGTGTGCGTGAGGGTTAAAGAGAATCATGTAAAGAGGAATGTTAGGATACCCTCCATGGTGTCCCTTGAACATGATCCCCTCTATGCGGTGCATCTCCTCTACTCAGCGGCGGCTTTCCTTTTCCTACCGTCAGTACGTCAGTACAGCCTAAGGCCGTGTTGGCGAACCCATGGCACGCGTGCCGGAGTGGGCACTCAGAGCCCTTTCTGTGGGCACGCACGGGTAACTTGTGGAGCCGTCGCGTCTGCCTTGGTTTAGAGAATGGAGTGGCTCCAACATTCCCCCAACTTCCAGCCTCTTCCTCCCTGGCCTTTGCGCTCCCACGGGCTTATCTGGGCCAGGCCCCTCCCGGCTCCGCCCCCTCCCAAGCCTCCTGTCCTGCACTTCCGGGGCTCCAAAAGGCCTCCTTGGTCGGCGTCTGGGCCCCTCGCTCCCAGCTGAGCTGCGGCCGTGGCTGTGTGTCTATGTGCACCGTGGCATGTATCTGCCTGTGGAAGCTCCAGCACCTTCTCAGTGCCAGGGCTGGGGTGTCCATTGATCTGAGCAAGTGGGGTATGGCACAAGGTCTGAGCTGGGCTGTGTATCTAACTGGGGTCCTCTGGTCAGTCACTTAGGGCTCTAAGTGTGAAACCAGGAGAGATGCCTTTTCACTTTGAACCACCGTGGCTTCTTCCTTGACCCTGAGACCTGAGTCTAATATATACACAGCTTTAAAAAATACATTCCCTCCACCTCCCCGGGGGAGATTGTTATACAACCCCGGGAACCTCCTGCTTGCAAAGCAGGGGCTCTGCCACTGAAAGCTTTCAGCGGTGTCTCCCTTCTCATGCCCTGGGATGGCCTCAAACAAGCTGTCACCAGCCAGAGAGCCACCAAAACTCCAGTTTCTTAATTTTCTGCAGTTTGGTGGCATTCATAGTTTGAACTTTAGGGAATAATGAATCTCCCGCTCCCAGTTTCCTCACCCACTGGGGCCCTTGCTGCAGATGTGAGCAACTTTTTGTAGACAGAAAAACTGGTTTGCATCACAACATGGTGGGTGGAATAAGGCCGCTGCATGGAATGCCTCAGCTGTTCCCATGTCTCTGAAGGTTGACCCGCACAGCCAGAGATGAGGGTGCCTAGCTGGCAGCCCTTCTTGGCAGCATCTTGAATGTTCCCTCAAGATGGTGCTGTTCATAATACATTTGTAACATATGGGAAGGGCTTCAGGAAAACCTCAAGAAAGGAGCGTGTTTCTTCATTACTGCAAGCAGGAAATCAAGAAATGTGAACTGTTTCAGCCCACCCCTTTGTGCCTGGAATTTGGTCTTCAGTTGTATGTCGTCCTGGCTGTTCCCCGCAGATGGAAGAGTCATTAAGAGCAATAAAAGATGAGCAACTTGGATTAGCTGTAGGCGGAGCATGTTAATTATGCATTGGGGCTTAAATCATAACAGAAACTTGCTAAAGGGACTCTGGGAGAAACAACTTAAGCCTCTAATTTTGTCCAAAGCCCACTGTTTAAGAGGCCTTTGTATTTATCTTTTGCCAAGCGTGCTTTCCAAGAGTTCTAGCTCGCCAAAACACGGTTCTGTTTTCTGGAAGGGAGAAAAGCCAGGCTGCAGAGAAAGCCAGGATGGTGCAGCAGTTAGAGCATCACACTAGGAATGACGCACCAGAAGGCTCACCTGGGCCATTCGCTGCCTCTCTGTCAAAGAGACCTGGCATACTCGGGGCAGAAGGCAGCCGGGTATTGCCTTCAGGGAACAAGGAGGTTAAGTGGAGTAAACGGGGCATGTTTGTGTGCAGTGGAGGCATTCACAGCTGGGGCACTGTTTGGCATGAAGGTCCCTTTTCAGGGTTCTGCAGGAGGAAACCTCTCTCTTTTCACAGGTGAGGACACTTTGGGGGTGGTTGCCCATTGGAAATACTTTCCCCTCCTTTTCTCCCCATGGGCAGCTGCAAACAATCTGAATTTGTTCAAGGATTCCAATGAGAACAGAAGATACCATAAAGTCAGACTAAAGCACCTGGGAAAGGACAGGGGGTGCATCTCCAATCCTCAGTGTTGGCAAAGGTACCTGCATCTCTGTCCAGTGCGCATTGATCCTCCTAATAGCAGATAAATTATCCTGTCCTCCTATAACATGTTTTTTAGTTCAGATGATTGCAGAGAGACTGACTTCCTTGTTCTGGCTATTTTTTGAGGGCAAAGGAACATACTGCCACAGCTGTTTCCTTATTCAGCTGCTGCTGTGCCCATTGCAAAGTAATGAGAGGGGTATTAATTTACCATCCTGGGAAAACCTGATCACCGCAGCACAGCGAGGGGATTGCTACTCTTCATGGTGGTGGAAGCCATTTATGTGAAGGTGACAGCTCTGGAATTGGTGCCATCAGTAGCACCTAAAGACAGACAGGATTTAGCCATTTAACTGTGGCTAAAATGGCACCATTCAGGACCTCTACGGCCTCACCTGGCAATTTGGGCAAAGAAATATAGAGCTCAGAGTCATTGGCACATTGATTACAGCCTACTCCAAAACCACAGATTATTTCCCCTGAGGATTTTACATAGAAATTAAATAGCATGGGGTTTTGTGGCACAAAGCAAGTATTGTGGAACTCCACAAGGCAGGTCCCACAGTTCACAACTACCTCCCACACACATCCCCAGTGACCCATACTCCATGCCCAGAAGATGCCCAAGATGCCCTCCCTCTCATGATCTGCCTAAGTCATAGAATCAGCATTGCTGAGAGATGGCCATCTAACCTCTGCTTAAAAACTTCCAGGGAAGAAGCACTTACCACCTCTCGAGGAAGTCTGTTCCACTGAGGAACCGCTCTAAGTGTTAGAAAGTTCTTCCTAATGTTTAGACGGAAACTGTTTTGATCTAATTTCAACCCGTTGGCTCTGCACCATCCTCTATATGACAGCCCTTTAAGTACTTGAAGATGGTTGTCATGTCACTTCTGAGTCGTCTCCACTTCAGGGTAAACATACCAGTCTTTATCCCTTAGTCCACTCTGAAGCCAAATTGGAAGGGGTCCAGAGCAGCAACTATAACCAGGTAGGCCTGCAGTTATTCTGCCACCACCCTCTCTATCACCTTGCCCAGAAAGGACAAATTAGGAACTGGGTGATACTTAGCCTGTTTTCTGGCAATGTTTTTTTTTTTAAGTAGCAGACAGATGGCTGACCGCCTGCTTTAAAGACCAAGGAAAGGTCCCCTGCATCAGTGCTGGATTTAAAATGGACATCAGGGACTCATGGATGTGATCCATACAGGATTTGAGTAAGCAGGATGTTCTGGTAACTGGATCAAAATGATCCATAAACAGTTCTTGTGTCTCGGCTGCATTTCAACCAGCATCTAAATCAGACCATATTTGAAGTATTTTCTCAGCAAAAAAAAAAAAAAAACCCTTTGCAAAGTCTGCAGCAGTCATTTAAAGAATGAATTGGGCCTCTGCATGCACAAAGAGGGTATGGAGGGTGAGTTGGTTCCATGCTGGATGAATATGGCAGCTTAGTGACCCACCAATAAGCTTGGAAGCTGAGTATGTGCCTCTATCTAGTAACCATGTGGGCATAGCTGGAGGGGTGATTCTGGAGTGCCCCTCGTGATGGCGTGTCCCCAGCATCTGTTGTTGAGAGAGAGAGAAATCCTGTGTGTTATTTTGCTTACACACCTGGTAGACTTGCTAGTGTAAAAAAAAAAAAAAAAAGGGGGGGGGGACCAAATGGAACTCAACCAGAGTACTGATTCCAAACCAAAGAGGTTGAGCTGAAAAATGCTAAAATTACAGATATATAAATTTTAACAAGGTGCACATTCAAGCTAAAAACCTAGGCCACTAGCATAGGCAAAACTTTCACATTCAATGTATACAAACATGAAGACCTGTGATGTACAATCTTATATTGACCAAAGTAGGATCCAAAAAAGGACCAGATGCGTTTCGGCCTAAGAAGGCCTTCCTCAGTGGTCAGTAATATAGTTATAATTTAGCACACATCCTGATAATATAATTATATCATAAAGAACAGTAAAAAATGTATAAAAGCCCTTCTAGTATAGTGAAGCTCCCTGTATGTTTGTTTATTTCTTATATACTAAAACGTGGCTTCCACGTCTCACCTTCTGTTGCATGTCAGGCTCTTAAGGATGTGTATTACACTGCTTGATGTATACACATCCTTAAGAGCCCGAAATTCAACAGAAGGTGAGACGTGGAAGCCAGGTTCTAGTATATAAGAAATAAATAAACATACAGGGAGCTTCACTATACTAGAAGGGCTTTTACACAAATTTTAAAATTTTATTAGAAAAATACCAATGACAATAACAACTAAAAAAAGCAGAATTACTGACAGTCTTCATAATTTAAAATACTATATATATATATATATATATATATATATATATATATATATATATATATATATATATATATATATATATATATATATATATATATATATATATATAATAAGATCAAGTCTCCCATGCTACAGCTTATTTCTATGTCTTCATATTCATCATTACATCTTGATTGAGTGCAACACATTCCTCTTTCCCGCCCTTATTTATGAAATTCTCTATTACTTATTGTATGTGACCATACTGCATCCAATCTTATTGTATCTCTGTTTTTCTGTTAGCTTAATTAAAACATATATTTCTTTAACTTTAACCAGCCATTCCTCTATCTTCGGAGTTGATTTTTGTTTCCAGTGACTGGCAAAAGTCATTCTAGCCACAGTTATCATATGTAACACCATACAAAGTTGATCTTTAGCTAGATTAGGTACCAGATTTAACAAGAATATCTTGGGTTTACATGGAGTATCAACCTCCATTCCAGCCGTTAGACATTTCACTATTTCAGACCACATTCTCACATTTGCACCACATGTGTATAAAATCTGCTTGTTTTCTATCACAGTGCCAACTGCTGTGACATTATAATATACGCTGCAATTGTCATACTTATGCTTTGTATTTTATTAGACTAGTTGGACTATGGCCCGAGCTTTCAGTCAGCAAAGTCCTTTCAACATAACTGGTTCCTTTGTACTCTGAGGCATTACTTTCTTTTGGACTATATTTGGGTCTAACTTGGTTACAGTAGCAGCCACCCTTGTTCAAGTTGATTGTGGTTTGAACTGAGCTAAGAAAATATCCGTTGCAAAGCTCTCAAGCCTCCCTTTTTCTCTCGTTAACCACTGAAGCCTTCCCCTAGGCCACCTCGGCCCGGGCCCTCTGCCACTGCCGCAGAGGGGAAGCGTCCCCTGGGGAGGGGGGGGGGGGCTGTGGGCCTGGGCCCTGCCCCAGGGAGCCTTGGCCACTCTTTCACGCCCAGGTGGCCACGCCTTCGTTGCAGGTCCAGGCAGGATGGCTTCTGGTGCTGCTGGGTCCCTCTCAGCGGGCACCTTGGCCGTCTTCGGCTCTCCCTGGTGCTGCGGTGGTCACGGCTCCTTGGGCTGTGAGTCTGAGTGGCTGAGCTGGTCAGCGGCCATCGTGACAAAGACTCGGGTCTTTATTTGCTCTAATTCTGAAGCAAAATGCCTCCCATTACCATGGAGCTGCAGGGTGTCTAGATTGCACTCTTAACATACTTGATAGCACCTAACCCCAAACCTACCGTGATCTCATGGAGAGGCTAAACAACATGGAGGGTCAAATTATGTTTACTTTTGTTGTTGTTAGAGTTCTATAACCTGATGTTTGTTTTTCTAATTAAAATAGTAAATCGTTTAAATTGCACCCGTAGTCAGCCATTTTGAGCTGTTCCTCAGCCTTGAGATTTAATTCCTTGTCCCCTCACCAACAACAGCTTCTGGCTTTGTAGAGCATAAGTCTTCTGGGCAGAAGCATCGGGTTGCTTGCTTCAGTGTCCCCCCCCCCCCCACTGCCTTGCACAATCTTGATGCCTTTTCATTTCTTTCTCATCCCGCAGCCACTTCCAATGGGTCTGTGGAAGGTCTGGAGAACAGAGAAGGCGGCGTCTGCCACACACGATCCATGAAGATTGTCATGAAAGTGGGACAAGGTGTGTCAGCATCACTACAGTTTCTTGGGATCCTTTGCAGAGTCCAATCAGAGGGTGGAATTTCAGGTTTTGGAAACTCGGGGAGTTTGTGCTGCTCTTTCAGAGTTGTAAGCCTTTCTCAGTAATGGTGAAGCGGTGGTGGAGCCAGCTGGTGTAGCTTTATTTTGGATGTGGGAAATCATAGCAGTAAACTGTCCAGTGCAACTTGAGTAAGAGCTGCACATCAAACAAAGGGATACATTTGTATGTCTATTCTGACTACAGAATTGGGATTATTTCTGTTGCTGTGGTAGATCTTTGCTGCACAGAGAAGTCATAATGGGAGGTTTCCCATGCTAGGATTCTATTACTTTTTAAAACATGTATGCTTTGCCTTCTTGGCTTAAAGACTCATTGCTCACATTTTAGGCTGAAATCAAATATTTCCTCTTGAGTTACCTAGAAGCTGGTTTTGGATGATGCAGAAGTCCAATAGCTGGCCCATGAGGAGAGGAGTGTGGGTATGGGAAGTAGGTAGGGGTCTGGGAATTAGAGTGTGGAGGCTGTGACCCTTCCCACCACCAGACACCCACAAGGTCAGGAGAAGCCTTTGCTGGTCGCCAGGCATCCTAATCATTGATGCAGTCAGTGGAGGCAAGTGTTGGTGACCTAGAGAAGAGATGGCAACCCACAGAGATTGTGCATGTCTGTGTCCTGTGCGCATGTGCATTCATGCATGTAAGGCACAGCCCTCTCTGGAGGTTGAGGAAGGTGCATGTAGCAAGCCGCTGATTGTCCATTGAGGCTGAAAGGACTTCCGGCGCCTGTTCCCTCTCCTGTGGCATCCTTGGGGTTCCTTCTGCGTAGGAATGCATGTTGCCTGCACGATCAGCACGTCCTGCAACACGCCAGCGTGTCCCTTGCATTGCCGCTCAGCTAGTGACCAAGGCAGCCTTCAGCACCAATCCCTCTGGCACACGAAGGCAGAAGCACCTCTCCCTCGGATGGGTCCTCATCCCATCTCTTTTCTGTCTCTCATTCCTAGATCCCAACGCCGTGATGCCAGAGCAGCTGACGACCAGCCGGCCCAGCAGGGAATCTGACAATAATGGGAAAATCGCCACGCAGGGCCCACGCCATAGATTCCCACCTGCTGTGGAGGATCCTGGGAAGCCAGGTAGCTTTTTTGCGTGGGACTGCAGAGGGGGGGAATTAATACCAGGCCCCTGGAATTGCAGGCCAGGTCTGGGCCTGTGGGTCACAATGAGGTAGCAGCAGATACTTAACTAGAATTTTTCACTTGCGATACATTTTACAAGTGTAGAAAAATGTAGGTTGCTCCTCACATGCACAAGGTGTATGCTTGTTATCAAGCAATTGCTCAGTCTTTTTGGCTATAATTAGGGTGGATGTGAGCAACAGAGTGATGGTAGTGGTGGTAGAATCCATTGCCAACATTTGTCCTTCCTGGTTTCTTCCCCAGATCCCATGAACCAAGATGGCCGCGATACACAAAGCCCCACGGATGGATTCTTCAGCTCCAAAGTGGCCGTCTTTGCAGCCATTGGTGCTGGCTGCGTGATCTTCATCCTCATCATCATCTTCCTGGTGGTCCTCCTGATCAAGATCCGCAAGCGCCACCGGAAGCACACCCAGCAGCGGGCAGCGGCCCTCTCGCTCAGCACCCTGGCAAGCCCCAAGTGCAGCGGCGGCAACGCAGGGACCGAGCCCAGCGACGTCATCATCCCCTTACGGACTACGGAGAACAATTATTGCCCTCACTATGAGAAAGTGAGCGGGGACTACGGCCATCCCGTCTACATTGTGCAGGAAATGCCTCCTCAGAGCCCAGCCAACATTTACTACAAGGTGTGAGGAGCCAACAGAAGAGCACTAGAAACCAGAGGGCCGGGGCGGGGGGCAGCCCCTCCCCGAGCAGCGCGCTTGCACTGGAGAGGTGCAGGGTCCAGGCGAGCGCCTGGGGCAGCCTCTGGAGCAGGCACTCCTCTCTCCTTTAGCATTTAGTTTTGTAGTTTGGAGCGGGAGTAGCCCCAGAACTCCGTGGAGGGGGGCTCGCCAGCAACCTTCTCCGAGCTCCAGGATAGCCCCCAGCAGCAAGTTCAGCGGCCCACGGCTCGGGCTCTGTGCCTTTCATCACTCTGAAACCTGCCTGGTGATGCCCAAGAACTCCCCCCCCCAGCTTTTCAAGCTCCTGTTTTTATTATTTTAAGTATTGGGGGGGGGCAGTCCCCAGGGCCTGGTGTTCTGCAGTGTTGGAAAAGTCTGCCTGTCATTGGTACAAGAAAGATAGAAATCCTCACAGAGAGGAGACTTGTCTGGCCCCAACTTTGTACTATTATAATAATTTTAAATATTTTTGTACTTTTTTGAAACACTTTGTGAAATGTTGGAACTCTAAAGCCTTTGAGCCTGAGCCTCTTTGTCTCCCCTTTCTGCAATGTGCCCCCCTTCTGCACCACTCCTAGCTCTGGAGCTGCCCTCAGCACAGGGTGCGAAACCCCCCGGACCTCCTCCTGTGGTCCTGGCCATTTATGCCTTGGTCTTCGCTGGTCAAAGTAATCGCCTCTTTGCTCTGTATTTCAGGATCTTCTTTAGAAAACAAAGCAATCTAATGACAGAGTGAGAATCCCCTTCTGAATCCAGCTGGGAGGAATCTTCCTCTCTTAGCCGTGGGAAGAGCCAGCCCCATAGCCACGTTGCTGCCCATTGCTCCATACTAGTGGGGTGCCTGCTGCTATGACAGGCAATGTGGGGAGAGGGAGGGGCTTGTTTATGGCAAGGACCTCCTGGTCTGTGTTAGATACCTTCGAGACCTGGTTGATGAGAGGTGAGTCTTGTGTCAGAAGTAGAAGGCAAGGTTTGTGTCCCCTTGAGAGGCAGTGCTTCGCATTCTCCAGACAGGCATTCATTTAGGTGGAGAAAACGGACAGGGTACCCTCAGGCAGTGCTGGAGAGGAACATCCCTCGTGACCTCCCGCCCTCCCCCCACACACACACACACATGCCCTCCTTGTCCTGGGTTCTGTGTCTTGGGTGCTCTAGAAAGTCACATGGGTGAGCTGATGTCTGGAGATGGAGTGGGACAGGGCAGACTCTCAATGGCCTCGCCTCTCTTCCCAAGGGGTTTCCCGGACATGGTGAGGCTCTGACAGGCAGGTTCCGGAAGCCAGGCAGCAGGCACTTTTCAACCCTTGCCTTCCCTCTGACAGCAGGCCATAGGGCAGGCGAGGGCTATGGCAGGTCAGGTCCACCTGGCAGGGGTCACCTTGCGGAGCCCGTCTCATGGGCGGCCGCCAGTCCAGAAGGAGCTGGTGGAGGTTGAGGCCAGCAGGCCACACGGGGAGGCAGGCGCAAAGCAGGTCTTTGTTCTCAACCCATTCTCCCCAGGATGCCTGCCAGGAGGGAGGGGTCGGCAGCGGGCCGCTTGCCCCTCCATGTCCTTGCTCTGCTGGTGGTGAGCAGGAGCAGCCCCGGCCCCCCGCCCGCCCCTGTTCACCGGGCTGTGTAGCAGCAGAGCCCGTTTGTGGTGGCCCATCGTGTGTCTGCCGTAGGAATTGTGACACACTCCTCCGTGCCACTTCATGCAGGAGCCCAGGCTGGAGGGCGGGAACCAAATTTGATGCTTGGCTAGCACTGGAAGCCAGCCAATCACTGCACTAGAGGCGGGGCTCAGCTCCTCTGATAGCATCAGCACACTCCATTGGCTGCTGCAGTCAGGGCATGAGCACCAATCAAAGACCCTGCTCTAACCTTTCCTTAGCCACATGTCATTGGATGGAGATAGTTGCCATGTTTTCCATGGGAGGAGGAGCCATGCCGTTGCCCATGGCCACAGCACTGGACATGTGGCTCAGCTACACCGTCCAGAGCTGTGGATTGAAGAGCATTAGGATGCTTTCCAGCTGGCTCTTTCTCCCATTCCCATGTTGTGTTTGTCATGCCGCAAGCCTTACTTTGCATGGAGGAGAAGGGAGTGTGGACAACAAGTCTTGCACACTTGAACCCACCCTGGTTTGGTTTCCCGCTAACCAGGTTAGCACTATTTCTGCCCTCCCCTTCGCTCCTGGGTGAGAGAGAAACACCGCTGCTCCATGGTCTGCTGCCCACCTTTTGCTGCACCAAAGCCTTCCTTGGACTCCATAGCTAATGTCTTGGCTCTTCTTCCAAACCAACCAAGGCTGGCAGCTGGTCTCTGGCGGGGTGCAGATAGCTGTCTGCTGGTGGGGAGCTGAAGGCCCTGGGCCACTGCAGAAGGCAGCCGGGGTTTCTCTCCTCACATGCTATGCTAAGCTCTGGATGCTCCCTACTTTTCGTTTTTTGATATAGCGCAAGGCAATAAACTGGCCTCAGGTTGCCTTCATGGGGGTAGAATAGAATGGCAGGAGGTTTGTTCTGCCCAGGTCATGGCTGATCTCTTGTTCCCCAGACCGCAAGCTTAGGGAATAGATTTCCGAAATAGGGTTGGTCCAGCTGCGATTCTCAAGAGACAGTCATGGTTCTCTCCCCCACCCCCGCACTGTCCCTTCCCCTACCAGTGTCTCTATGCAGCATGTGGAGGGTTTGTTTTTTCTCGTAAGGGCTTTGGTAGTCGTGCCCTTTGGGGCATGCCCAGCGGCGGTCTTCAAAAGATGCAGGATTGATTCTCAGGACTCCACAGATAAATGACAGAATTTTTTTAAATTTCTATTTTTAAAAAATAAAATCTCTTAGTCGGCCTGCTTTCTTTTTGCCACAAGAGTAGGATGCTAAATATTGCTTAAAGCAGGTGAGGGAATTTCTTAGTTTGTGGGTGGTAGTTGTATCTGCAGGGAATCTTACCCATGCCCTGGATAGAAGCTAATGGTGCTGGGTGTCCTTTGGCCTGAGATGGGGGGGTATGCTTTTCGTCCCCACCCCAGCGCAATTTTAAAAAAATCTTCCGACCTATTTTAAATACTCACATGCTTCCCACCTTCAGTGTGGTTTTAATGTGTGCCAGTCTCAAGGCAGTAACCGTTCCAATGAAATCCCTCCCATTTGCTGAGCTGGGTCTTGGGAGGGGAAGGGGCAGGCGTGGACCGTTCCGAGCGACTGGAAAAGACAAACCGGCCCAGCTAACAGGTGACCCGAATTCATTTCCTAAGCAGCAAGAAATAAGTGGAAGCTGTAAGATGGGAAAGTGATCTGAGCTGCACTTACTCCTTTCTCACGCAATCACTCAGAATTGCGCCAAGAAAATTAATTTCTTGTGGGGAAAGAGCATCATGTTGTGCGTTTTTGCCATGCGTACACAGGCTGGGAAGCCTCCATCAGCATTAGCTTCCTGCCGGGTGTAAATGGGCCAAAATAAAGCTCAGGGTGTGTAGCAGATGCGCATTTGGCGTAGAGCATTTTGCCACCACCCCCACTCCTCGGCTGTGATCTCCTTCCCTTCCTCTGTATCCTCCCCCCCCACCCTCCCCTCAGGTGCATGCTAACTTGCAAGAGAGTCTGAGAAGGCAGAATCCCACACTGAGCTTGGTTGAGCAAACTCCCTGATCTGTGTGCAGCTCAAAAGTGGAGGCGGAGGGCAGAACGGAAGGCTGACCAAATGTCTGGCTGGGCATCTCTGTCTAGCTCTCAAACTTTCTCTTCTTCGTTCCCATCAAAAGAACTTTTTATTGTAAGGTTTTGTTTTGTAAATAGTCTGTTTTGGAAGAAATAATGTAAAGATGTTTTGTATAAACTCTGGATTATTTTCTGGTTGCTTTTTCTTAGAAAAAACAAATAAGAACTAAAAAAAAAATAACCACAAGAACGGGTGTAAAACATTTGTCATTCTGTCATTGAGTGAAGAAGCAGGGCTCCTCTGTTGGCAGAGGACCCCGCGTGTGTCGGTGCTCCTGGGTGGGCAGCTTGGAAGAAGGTCTCCGAAACCACCCCCAAAGAGGAGCAGAAACTCAGGCTAGGCAAGGGCCATTTGACTGGCTGTGTGGTTCTCTGCCACTGGAGGCCAAGACCTCTGGCTGGCTGGAACTCTTTGAAATTGCAGGTTTGGCTTCATTCTACATTCCAGCGTCCACCACCATTTTGGCCAAAGTCAAGTGATCTGATTCAGCAGTCGAGGCTGGAGTCATGTCTAGGAAGCAGCCCTGTGCAGAGTTGGGCGTGGGGTCACATTTGCTCAATGTCACCTGTGAGCTATTGACCCCCTACATCTGTACTAACAACTTACTTTGCCAGTTTACCTGTTGTGAGTTCCCCAGAGAATTCTGGGAACTGTGGTTTGGTGAGCTGCTGAGAATTCCCTTAGAGACCCTCACTGGATTCCTAGTAAGAGGGTGTGACTGCTAAATCAGTTTAAGTCTGTAGTGTGGCTATTCCATTAAGAGGCCACCAGATTTCGGAGCCTATTTTGTTCAGATGTGGCAAATTCAGGCATACCTCAAATGTCCTTAGTTATTTCAGAGGAAGGAGGGGGGCTTATTCAGCTCACGACTAACTGCAGGATTTCAGGCCGAGTCTGCAGCAGGGCACATTCATCGCCCATCTGCCAAGGCACACCTCATCTATGCCGTCTGGAGCATGGCTGGGTCAGCTGAGCATATAAGGACGTGGGCAGTTGTGGGAAGAGTGGTGTCAGCACTGGCGCCAGGGTAGCCCTTAAACATGCAGCTGCCTGCTGTTGGGTCCTCTCAGGCCAGAGTTGTGGCAGACCCAGCCTGATTCGCTCACTGCCGGTGGTGTCGAGCCATTTCGAGTCCCCCAAGGACCACCATGGGAGGCGGTCTCCTGCCCTCCCTAGAGGGCACTTTTCTTCCATCCCTGGCTGACTGCCCTGCATAAGATTTTTTGTAAGAGCTCAAGCTAAGTGATAAAGTCACATGGCTAATACTATGTAAGCAGAGTCGTCTGGAGTGGAACAGCTGTGAGGGGGGTAGCGCTGTGAAAGAATCACTTCTCTATATATATGTGTGTGCGCATGCGCACGTGAGTACACACAGTATTCTCTCTCCACGGGCCCACTGGCTTTCCCAGCTTTTCTGCAATTTAACCCAGTCTGCCTGTAACCAGCATGAGTGTGTACCATGTATGCATTTATGCACCGTCAGGACAGTGTCACTCTCAGCTATCCATGCGCAGGCAGAAATGAGCTTGCCTCATTCAGTGCCACATCCCAACGAACACTAGGCAGGCTATTGTCGAAGGCTTTCACAGTCAGAGTTCATCGGTTCTTGTAGGCTATCCGGGCTGTGTGACCGTGGTCTTGGTATTTTCTTTCCTGAAGTTTCGCCAGCAGCTGTGGCAGGCATCTTCAGAGGACAGTGTCTCTCAGTGTCAAGTGTGAAGGAACATACACATGAACACATGAAGCTGCCTTATACCGAATCAGACCCTTGGTCCATCAAAGTCAGTATTGTCGGCTCTCCAGGGTCTCAGGCAGGGGTCTTTCACATCACCTACCTGCCTAGTCCCTTTAACTGGAGATGCCAGGGATTGAACCTGGGACCTTCTGCATGCCAAGCAGATGCTCTACCACTGAGCCACGGCCCCTCCCCAAGGTAGAGTAATATATAGTCAGAAGGGGGTTGGGTTTGAGCTGAGTCATTGTCCTGCAAAGTATCAAAGGTCATGTGCTAATCATTGTCCTGTAAGTATCAAGATAATGTGCTAATGAGGGTGTGGTATGTTAATGTGGAACCATTGTATCCTGAAGTGATCTGTTAATGTGTGAAATCCAAAGCTAATCCGTATGGCTATTGTGGACTGTAGTCTTTGTTAGTCTGGAGGTTTTCAGGACAGGAAGCCAAGCCTTATTCATTCTTAAACTCTCTTCTGTTAAAGTTGTGCTGATGTTTATGAATTTCAATGGCTTCTCTGTGCAATCTGACAAAATAATTGTCCAGTATTTCAGTGTCTTGGAATAAGACCCTGTGTCCTGCTGATTTCTCAGGTTGGCCAAAGATACTGCAGACTTGGTAAGAAAATACCAAGACCATGGTCACACAGCCCGGATAACCTACAAGAACTAGGCAGGCTGCCTTCCGTTTCCTCTTCCATTAGGCGTGCACCTCCTCAAGCGCTGGGGCCTCTCAGCAGAGGGGCTGCTCCATGCCCTCTGGCACTCAGGGCGATTGCCCTCCTCTGCTGATGGGCCAGCTGCACAGGGGAGCCACATCTGGCCACTGAGCAACACGAGAGGCTCTGCGTGCTGCCTCTGCTTGTCTCCAATGCAGCTTCCTCTGGTTAAGGCTCCGAGACCCCTCCTCACAAACACCTCTTGCCCACCCTTGGCTGAGCTTTTTGGCCACACAGGCAGGGGAAATGGTGTGCTGCCCTGGCCTGGGGCTGCTGTGGATCCCACGGCCAGGTTGATGATGATCCTCGGCCTTCAGTCATGTTCTGTCTATGTTCTGTTTTGAGGCCAAGGGCTCGTATATCTGAGTTTTCTGTTGGTGGCACTGAATTTACCATAACAATGTATTTTTTTTTTCACTTCGCCAAGCATTCTTTTTTCCCCCACACTGCTTTCTCCCAGTTGTCATATCAGTCATTGTCATCAGTAATGAGTAATATGGGATTTGAACTCCCTGGAGCCATGATGGAGCCTGATGTACTGTTAAATAAAGTATTTTTCCTATGGAACCTGTTGTGTCCCTTGAGCCTTTTCTTCTCCTGTAGACAAATCTTTTCTCTTAGTCTGGGACATGGCAGCACTAACTTACAAGGGCCATCCTGTCCAGCCCTCCAAGGCATTTAGATGCCCAGCATGAGTCCCGAGTCTCCATCCAGCTGCATACCATTGTTGGGTTGCCCAGCCCTCAGCAGGGTTGTCCATCTCCATTCTCCTTCGGTATGCTGCCACCAACTGTTCTGGAATTGCCACACGGAGCAGGTCAGCTCTCTCAGCTTCCAACCCTGCATTGCCGCTCTAAGGCTTAAGCTATTGCCTGTGTCTTCTGCGCCCCGGGACAGGTTATCACAGGGATGGCTTTCTGCACATTTGCCATTCTCGGGAAATAGTGATTTAGCAGCTGACCACCACCACCCTTCCCCTGGCGCCCATTTTGAATAGCATGTTAGAATGGCAGTGGTTTCTGTGGTACAGAGAACAACTAGCATTTAAAATAGCAAATTATTAAAAGTAAAAAGTCCACACGTATACTCTGGGCACAGCAATATATTGATCTAGGAATACAAAAGGAAGGTGTAAACATGCAGTTCTTCCATCCCTCACTCTATATGTACCCTACCTCGCATTCTAAGGCAAGCTCTTTAGAAGTTACAGAGTTGTAAAAGCTTTCCATTTCCTTCATCTAGGCAGCCAGCCCTTTGTCTGCTCCACATGGTAATCAAGATGGAGCTCGTGTGGGAGACCTCCTTCCTCCAGATGTAATCAGCCAAGATGGACATGCAAAATGGACTTCTCTCCCTCCGTGCCAGGGGAGTTTATCTCCTCTGTTTTCCCACCACCCTGCAGGTCAAAGAATTCTTTCCTGATATCTTTGGGAAGATAGAATCTAGCTTCTCACATCCCAGGTCTCTGTGTCAGGTTCCAGCCAAGTGTCTTTGTCCAGACAAGGTGTCATTGTGGTCAGAATGGCAATATTTCCAAAGGTTTGATGGGTGATATTTGGGAGAAACTGACTTCTCCCTATCTGGCTTCTGCCACAAGAGAGAGAAAAAAACCTTAAAACTGATTGTGGTGTTCTGGTCAAGCCCCAAAGCTGGCATAAAATGCATGTTTCCACATGGAAGTAAGAGAAAAATGTTTTAAGATGTACTTCGGTGGTACTTTGCTTTCATTAGATTAGACAAAATCATAGGAGAGTCTGACAGGTTGGAAGTGCACAGAAGTACGAGGAATTCTGTTTCTTTTGTGGTGGGTATGTGAGTTCATTGTTGTTAGAATATGCTCCATAAACAGTAAAGATTATAGGCTGTTGGTCACTTCCAACCAATTCTAATGATCTATTTATTGGGTGAAACCCCTCTTAAAATGAAAAAGTGATTTTGGTAAAGCATTTGATCATTGCAGCCAGAATGGCAGTAGCACAGTTCTGGAAACAGCAAACAACCCCAGCCAAGTAGCAATGGTTGGAAAAGGTTTGCTTTGATGAAGAATTAACCACTTACAAATATATGTGGCTATGAAAACTCAGGTCATATGAAAACTACATGAAAGTTTGGTCACCCTTTATACAATACTGGAATTGGTTTAATTTCTAGTGCTAAGGCGAAGCTATTAAGGTGTATATGGAATAATGGTTGATCAGTGCAGCATTAAACATTAGCCCTTTTGTAATTTATTAATTTTTTTGTAGTTTATTAATTACAGGAATTGAAGTTCTGTAAATGAGAATGGAAATGCTTTGGTATGTTAGAAACTTCTTTTTTCCTGTGTAACTTTCCTGCATATTAATAAAGAGAAGTGTAAACAGGTTCATGAAGGCTAGAACCACCAACGGCCAAGGTGATTAAAGGGAACCTTCATCTGCAGAGGCAGCAGCCCCCAGTGCTGGAAGGCACCCGGCACCCCTGCCGGTCTTGGTCTCTGTGCCCTTGTTGTCCCTTTTGTTGGCTGCTAAGTGGAACAGAGTGTTGGCCCAGATGAACCATCAGTCCAACACAGCAAGTCTTTTCTCACTCAGTGATTTCCCCCCTCACAATATTTAGGTTGGCCTGCTCACTTGATATAAATAAATACAGAGATAGTCTGTTTGGTCTTGTCTCTTTGTTCCCGTAAGTTTTATATGTTAGTTTGATGGTATGGTGATTGCAATGGTGCTGCAATGGTGCCATTCACATGTGAAGTGTGGGCTTTGAGTTTTGCCCAGATAGAGCTTTCTGTGATCCAAAAATGGCAGCTTCCATGATAAAGGCATAGCTTGAATCTGGCTAGTTGCTAAGTGGAATCCTCCCTGCCCCACTCTAGCTGTGGGTGTTTTTGTGTGAAGGACGGGAGGCAACGGACATCCAACCTCAGCCTACGTCTCTCAAAGTACCCCACATCCAACCCTGTCCTAATTGAGTGAGAGGCTGTTGAACAAAGAGATCACTTCCTGAAGTTTGTTCAACTGTTGTCAATAAACTTCAGGAATGTAACAGGTGCATTCAGACTATCTTAAAGTACTAAGGAAGCTTCTCGCTCTGAGGAGGAGGGCTTCTTGATCTTGGGTAATTTCCACCGGCTGTTCACTATTCCAAATCCAGGACCATTCCTCAAAGGTACCTAATATTTCAAATCTCTTGCCCATTTCTTCATATAATTGTTATAAATGGAGTGAGAATTTAATAATAACCATGTAAGCATCACCAGCAACAACCCCATTATGGATAATTTCCCCTAAGAAGGTTTTCAGGTGGCAATTATTGTTCTTCCTCAAAAGATTAAGAACCATGTGTCATATCTGAAAACATCAGAACATTGTCAGTCTGTTGCATTGCCTTCCCACTTCCTCACATGATACAACCTTATTATTAGCTTCCCATTGTGCATAAGACAGTTTCTACCCGGTTTCTTATATCCCTTAAAATTAAACTCAGAGCCAAGGAGAAAGGTGTATAAATGGTTCTTCCCTGGGAAGAACCAATGCCTCATTAATTCTAACCTAGCTACTTGATAATTATCTAATTCCCACATTTGCCCCTGCCTGTGGATACTTAAATCCAAAGATAGGGGACACACTCACCCCAACAGCTTTTTCTGCAGACTTGGGGGATCCCCTAAAAAGGACAGTTTAAATCCCCCCAGTTTAAAAAATAATGCTGCATGCGCAGACAATGCTCTTATGTTTCGAACTGCTGGTGGGCCTGGAGCCACGATTCCTCCCTACAAGGGGGAGGTGGGATTCCCCCCGTGAGTTTCGCAGGCCCCTACTTGTATTTAATATGTGTGACTCCCAGACTTCAGCTTATGATTCTTTGTACAAAGTTGTAGCTTCTGTTCTAGGTTATTATTTTCTTGTGGAACCAAAAACAAGATTCTCAGCAGTAATACCATTTTGATCACATAAATCCGTTCCATTCTTGATAAGATGTGCTGAAACTCCAGATTTCCTTCTAAATCCAACCACAATTGATAATGGTTAAAACTGCAGCCTTGGAAACCCCTTTCATTTGAATGAGGGCCGTCAATAGCAAGCCCTGCCTTACAATGGCCCCACCCACTTTCTGAAAAGTTCAATGGACATCAAAGGAAATAGTGGTGGGCATCATGACACCCAAAGGTGCCATATTAGGGAACCCTGGGCTATGTCAGTTTTTGATCATTAGATAAGTTGATGCCAAATAAGTCATACATATTTAAATTTACATTATACCCAGGTATTTGTCCAAAACAATGTAAGATGTTGAAGAATGAATCAGATGAATGCATTAGAATAAGTGCAGTATTATCTGCAAAAAGAGTAATTTTAAATAGTGTTTATTCCTTGATAGTACATCTAGTACAAACGGTACATATGCCTTGAACCTTATTGTTCATCCATTGTGGTCTCTGTGCAGCCCCAGAAGGGAAATATGCCTGCTTAGGCAAGCCACAGAACATTCCAGAATGTCTAACGAGTGCAAGATGCTCCCCATTCCTCCAATGATTTTTCACAAGTTCATGTAGCATGAGGGAGGGACATACTCCTGCCTCTTTGCTGCCATAGAGAAATTCCCATTTTTTAAAATCCTCTTGGAATTTTACTTGTGAGAACAAAACTTGTAAAATAACATTATATACTAATCATTCTTTTCTTTAGGTTTTTTTTTAGGGGGGGGGGGGAAGAGTATTTGCTTTTTTTCTTTTCTCTGCCACAATCAATGTGACACAGAAAGCACTCTTCCAAAAATTGTACCTACCCCATGAGAGGGCAGAATGGCTGAGTAAGACCATCATGCCTGCAGACACCTTTCCTGGAGCCCATCAAGTGTTTTTGGAAAGTGAGTGGGGGCCAGATGGGCCTTTGCCCATCAGGGCTTCTGATTGGCCATTTGAGATCTGGTTGGCTGTGCTGATTTTTCAGAAGTTGCTTCAGCAGTAGCTGCCACCACAGCAGAAGGATCTTCACAGTGTGACTGAAGAAAAGCTGTATGTGTGAGGTTCTCCAGCCAACCTCGGCAATCCCAAAAAGTCACTCGCTCAGACAGGCAGGTCTAAAGCAGGTAAACGTTTATTCAAGAGCCGCAGATACAGCATAAGCAATCCACAGGTTCAAAGCTGCTAATGACAAACCAAACTACAAAGCATAACTTTAAGCACAGAGTCATCCCAGGTGCAAAACCAAACGGCCTGGGAATTAGGAGATAACGGTGCCTGGTAGGAAGTAGGGAGTGAGCCAGCCATAATACTGAAGTTGCCTGCTAGAGACTCAAGGTCAGAGCAGTGGGGGGAGGAAAGGAGCGGGGACAGCTTGAACAGTTCAGAGAAACAAAACCAGAGGATAACACTTGAGCGGAATTGGGCCTAACTCATGTCAAGAGCCTGCCTGGACAGCATGACACCTGACCGCTTGAACATCTCAGAGAAACAAAACCAATAGATACTCTTGAACAGCAAAACCAATAGATACTCTTGAACAGCAAAACCAATAGATACACTTGAACAGCAAAACCAATAGATACACTTGAACAGAAATAAGCATGACTCTTGGCATGACTCTTGACAGTATGTATGCAATATTTTTAAATCATATGTTCCAGACCAGAGAAGGCTCACGCCGGAGGACAGCCTCGGCGCCGGAGCGGCGCACCTGGCAGATGGAGCACACCTTCGGCTCTACAGGCACAACCTGACCCTGGAGCATCGAAAGCTACTGGCCCATCGGGGCCACGGATTACAAACGAAACCTTGGGTTCATCAGAGCCACGGATTACAAATCCCGAGTTGACCTTTTCCAGCAACGAGGAGGAATGGGACCCGACGGCAAAAAACGCCGCCGGGCTGCTGTAAAAGGGGCTCCTCAGCAGACCGCTCCAGACCCTGTGCAAGGAGCTCCAATTATGGTAAGCGAACAAGAGGACAATGTATATGTGAAGGTTACCCTCACATTGCCTAGAGGCAGACCTTTAGTAAAAGTAACAGCCCTCATTGATTCCGGCTGTTCTCGCACCCTGATAAGTGAGGAAGTCGCCCAGCAACTGCGGGTGAAAAGGGTGCAGCTGCCCGAGCCCATCCGATTTTCCCAGATGGACGGTAGTGACTTTAGAGGGGGTCCAGTCACCCACTGCACGGCCGCGGTGGTGATGGGCATGAGGGAACATTGGGAGCGGCTTCATTTCACCATTGCCCCCATCAAAACTCCTGTGGTTTTGGGGATGAACTGGTTGCTGGGACATAACCCTTCCATAGACTGGGTTGAACGAACCCTCACTTTCCCTCACACCCTGTGTGAGCATCACGACAAGGAAAGGGTGCTCAAAAACCAGGCGGCTGCCTTAGTTGAAGCACCGCCAACAGAGACTTTCAAACTACAGCTCCCCAAAGAGTATGCCCAGTTTACCGATGTGTTTGATGTGCGAGAGTGTGATGAATTGCCCCCTCACTGGGAGACTGATTGCGCGATTGAAGTGGTGGGGGACGGCAAGCTGTCTAAAGGAAAAATTTACCCTATGAGCCCTAATGAAAAGGCCGTCTTACGGGACTATTTGGACACCAATTTGACACGGGGTTTCATTCGCCCCTCCAAGGCACCGTATTCGGCTCTCGCCTTTTTTGTAAAAAAGAAAACGGGAGATTTAAGACTATGTATTGATTTTCGCAGACTGAATGCAGTCACTCAGTCTAATGCATACCCCTTCCCTCTCATTCCAGACCTGCTCGCACAATTGAAGGAGGGCCAGATTTTCACTAAACTGGACTTAGTGGAAGCCTACCATCGCATCTGAATAAGGGAAGGGGACGAACCTAAAACCGCCTTTTCTTGCTGTTTTGGAATGTTTGAATATTTAGTGATGCTCTTCGGACTTACGGAGGCTCTGAGTGTGTTCATGCAATTAATTAATGAAGTTCTACATGATTTGTTGTTCCGTGGAGTTGTTGTTTATTTAGATGATATCCTCATTTATACAAAAACAATGGAAGAACACATACAGTTGGTACGAGAAGTGTTGCAGCGGTTGCGCGCCCATAAACTGTTTGCCAAAGTTTTTAAGTGTGACTTTCACCAGCCCTCCATTACCTTTTTAGGGTATGTCATATCCCACCAAGGCTTGGAAATGGATCCCGACAAGGTTCGGGCAGTGGTCGAGTGGGAACCCCCCCCACCACCACACGTAGGCAGTTACAATTCCTGGGTTTTGCAAACTTTTATCGGAACTTTATTTCAAACTTTGCTCAGGTGGCGCTCCCTCTAACCTCGCTGTTGCGCACGAAAGGGAAGGGAGCGGCTGCCACATTGCCATCTGCAAAACTGCAATGGACTTCTGCCTGTCAGCAGGCGTTTGAGACGCTCAAGCGATTATTTACATCTGTACCCGTTCTCACTCACCCTGACTGTGAGAAACCTTTCGTAGTCCAAGTGGATGCTTCTGATGTTGCTATGGGGGGAGCCCTGCTGCAACGGGATGAGGGCGGCCAGTTAAAACCGTGTGCTTATTTTTCAAAAATGTTCTCCCAATCCGAAATAAACTGGGCTATTTGGGAGAAGGAGGCGGCGGGGGTGAAACATGCTCTCACCATTTGGAGACATTTCCTGGAAGGGGCGGAGGTTCCCTTTGAGGTCTGGAGCGATCACAAAAACCTGGAAGCCATAAAAGGGACTAGAAAGCTAACGGCAAAACAGGTTCGTTGGGCACAGTTTTTTGCCAAGTTCCGGTTTGTCCTTAAACATGTGCCTGGCAAGGACAATTCTTTGGCAGATGCCTTGTCCCGACTTCCCCAATATAGAAATGACTTTGACCGACCGCTTGAGTCCTTGTTCACCCCGGAACAGAGGGGGGAAGTGCCGGGACTGTCTGTAACCACCCGGTCACAAACTCGGGCTAATGATTCTGCTCCACTGCAAGGAGTGCCGGAGACTTTTCAGTTGAGGCTAAAGGAAGCCTCGCAATTGGAGGAAGAGAACCAGACTCTGCCCCCAAACCTTACCCGACAAGGGGCTTTTGGGCTGCAGGGAAATAGACTGTACGTGCCAGGGACTCTCAGAAAGGAGGTATTGGGCATGGTACATGGGGCTAAACTTGCAGGACATTTTGGGTTTGTGTCAGGCTGCTATCTCGGTTTCGTTATTGCCTCTGTCTCTGTGCTGTATTGTCTGCCCCCCAAGGTCGCATACCTAGGCCTGGGAACTCAGCTCCTGGGAAACTGTATTCATGCGTGTAATCTCCCGCCTTTCCTGCCTTATAATATCTCCCAGCTAGTGAGCCTCTCATAGCTGTCATTTTATTCGTTTGCACTGTATGCCTATTTGATCAGTAAAAGCCATCTGTTTGGACTCCATATGACTTTGTGGTGATTTCTGGTTCTGTGGGCCAAGGGCTGACATTATGACAGCTATCTCTCATCTTCACCGTTCTCCTAGCCAGGCTGGAGCCCAGGGGGGTTCGCCTGCCACTTGGATGGGAGCTGTGCAGCTCTCCAGGTGATCTACTACCCTGGAGCCCTTCTCAGAGGACCCTACTCTGTTACAAGACTTAATCGCTGAACTTTTCCGGACGACCCGAGAGGTTTGCCGCTTGAGGGGACTGGTACAGGCGCAGTGGCAATCTCTTACAGGACGTCTCTGGATGTTAACATCGGAGGATACTGATGCTCGTTTAGATCTTCAGGACTTGGATCAATTACTGGACGATGCCCGATTGGCGACTGAGGATTTACAAATATTAACTGGACTTTTGGATAATCTTATTTCTCGACAAACTCTTTCTACCATGGCGGGAGCCCCGCCGGAGGGTTTTTCCCTGATCCCGGATGCGGCCAGCTGCCAGGCTGAGGCCAAGCGAGTCGCTATTAGCACCGCTCTTCTCCTTGTGGAATGTACAAAGGACACCCCGGTAGCCACCTTGGCTCAAGTTTTGACCCCGACGTTTGGAGCCGAGGCATCCGCACTGGCGGTTCGAGTACAACCTCTGCTGGGCGGGGAACCTGACCCCATACTCTTGCTCCTCGAGACAGAACTTTTGCCGCGCATTACGGCAGAGACTGCCCTAAGACTTGAGAACGCCAAAGTTCTTGCGGATCAGCAAGCCGCCGAAGCGGCTAGGGTCGCAAGAGAGAGAGAGGCGGCGGAAGCAGCCAGGGCGGCTGCAGCAAGGATTAGGAATCAGGCGAACGTGGACACGCGCCCCAAGGACTATGTACTGGGACTATCAGGTCTAACTTTTTCCCCGGCGTTTGTCCCGTCGCGTGCGACCCAACGCGCACGCCGTTTGGCTGACCGGCGTCGAGACTCAGATGAGTCTGAAGACGAGGATTTATATGGGGATAGCTCTCAATGGGCCACGAGCTTCCGAACCAGTAAGCCTCATCTTACTGGTGGCCCAAGTGAGGAGGTTCATCTTTTACGAGCCCAGAATCGGGAGCTCTCCGACCGTGTTGATCAACTCCAGGAAGTAATGGAACTTATGCTTCAAGAGAGCAGGCAATTACAACAAACCCTGATAGCTCAGAGACAGCCCGTTCCGATACCGGGTCAGGGGGTACCCGTACAACCACCCGCTAATGTGCCTGCTCCACCCTTACCTCCTGGAGCTCCTGTTGCTCCTCCGCCCGGACCACCCGTGCAACCACCTGCTAATGTGCCTGCTCCACCCTTGCCTCCTGGAGCTCCTGTTGCTCCTCCGCCCGGACCACCCGTGCAACCGGGTCAACCCGCGCCCGGCCCTTGGAAGCAACTCAAATTGAGGACTACGTATGACGGATCTCTTGAGACTTTGCCTTGTTTCTTGCATCAAGTGGACAGTTATATGCGAGAACAAGGTCAACTTTTCCCCACGGAAGATAGCCGGGTGCGGTACGTAGCTTCCCTCCTGACAGGCAAAGCGGCTGACTGGATGGTCCTCCAGTTTGACACCCGCTCTCGTGCGATTCGTTCCCTCAACAACTTCATGACTGCCCTGAGAAGGAGGTTTGAGGACCCCTTCCTGGGGGAAAGAGCCAAAACGGAACTCTTACAATTAAAACAAGGCTCTGCTACAGTTCGGGAATTTGCCGATGAATTTCAGCGACTGGCAAGTAAAATTGTAGGTTGGCCCGAGACCACCCTAATCCATCATTTCAGGGAAGCCTTGCATCCTGACATTCTGAACTGGTCTTACATGCGGGGCGATCCCGATACCCTCGAAGGCTGGATCCTATTAGCCGAGGAAGTGGAAAGCCGCCGCCGCTTTATTTCTCTCGTCCGTCAAAAGCACAAGGAGAAGGGCACCCAAAAGCCTCAACCCAAGGCACCACTGCTCGTCCCACGAAATCCCCCACGTCCGCTCCAGGAACGTGAAGCCCGATTTCAGAGGGGTGCCTGTCTTACATGCGGAGAAATGGGCCACTTTGCAGCCGTTTGCCCACGCCGCCAGGAATTATTTCGTCCCAGCACGACAACCCGCGCCCGAGGTCGTCCACCACGCAGAGGCACCGCGGCCACCCGCAGCGCAGCTCCGGGAAGGCCCACACCCTCTGCACTCCATGCCGGGGACCCAGCCTCCCTGCCTGCTTCCAACGACCCCGCCGGGTCTCGGATTACAAGTGCCCCATTGGGGGACAGCTTTCCCTCTTCGGATGAGGAAAACCCTTGGATTTCTCCAGCCTTAAACCTGGAATCTCCCCTCGACTTGTCAAAAAACGGCTCCGGTCTGTGGTGAATGGAGCATCTCCACAGACCTCTCAGGATCTTCCTATCAAACCGAATGCTCCTACCAAAATCAAAGAAGTGGACTCCACCGTCTACGTGGATGCAGTTTTACAACAACTTAACGGAGGTCCACAAATCCCCGTCAAAGCACTAATTGACTCCGGTTGCTGTCGCACTCTCATAAGCGAAGCCACGTTTGCTGCACTCAGAGCCGACTCAGAGGCTTTACCCGCCCCCGTCCAATTTGCTCAAATGGACGGGAGCCAATTCCAGGGGGGTCCAGTTGATCACCGCACCATAGGGGTGGCAATGGGAATTGGTTCCCACTGGGAACAAATAGACTTCACTATAGCCCCTATCCGATTTGAAGTGGTCTTGGGAATTAACTGGATTAAAGGACATAGTCCCAGTATTGATTGGGAAACAAACACTATCTCTTTCGCTAGTCCCACCTGCGACCAGCATCGGCAAAACTTTGCTCTGCCATTTCCGCCCGTTCCAGCATTAACCTCTACTGCCCCAGTACCACCGGCTCTACCCGCTGTATACCGGGACTTTGAAGATGTCTTCGACCTTAGGGAATGTGATGCCTTACCCCCCCACCGGGCCTCAGACTGTGCGATTGAAGTAGTAAAGGACTGCACATTAACCAAAAGTAAGATTTACCCTATGAGCGCTTCCGAGCGCACTGTCCTCCGGGACTTTTTGGACAAAAACCTCGCCAGAGGGTTCATTCGCCCTTCGAATGCCCCAAACTCGCCCCCCGCGTTTTTCGTCCGGAAAAAAGAGGGCGACCTTCGCCTGTGCATTGACTTCAGAAAGCTCAATGCGGTTACCCAGACCAACGCCTATCCTATCCCATTAATATCGGATATTTTGGGACAATTACAGGAAGGCCGTGTGTTCTCTAAATTAGACTTGGTGGAAGCCTACTACCGAGTCCGTATCCGCGAAGGAGATGAACACCTCACTGCCTTCTCTAGCTGTTTCGGAATGTATGAATTCCTTGTAATGCCATTCGGATTAAAAGGGGCCCCGGGGGTCTTCATGCAACTCATCAATGAAATCCTACATGACCTTCTATATCGTGGGGTGGTGGTCTACTTAGATGACATTCTCATTTATTCGAAAACTGTGGACGAGCATGTGACTCTGGTCAGGGAAGTTCTACAACGCCTGCGTAACCATCAACTGTTCGCTAAACTAGCTAAGTGTGAATTTCACCAAAGCAAACTCACGTTTTTGGGATACATCATCTCCCACCAAGGTCTTCGCATGGACCCCGCCAAAGTCCAAGCCGTCCTCGATTGGACTCCCCCCACCAACCGTAAGCAAGTACAGCAATTTCTGGGATTTGCTAACTTCTATCGGGGATTCATCCCTAACTTCGCCCAAGTGGCTCTACCCATTACGGACCTGCTGAAAACTAAGGGAAAAGTAAGCTCGGCTGCCTTGCCCTCCGCAAAAATCCTATGGACTGAGCAATGCCAAGCCGCCTTTCTGGCCCTCAAACGCCTCTTCACTTCGGAGCCGGTGCTACGGCACCCAGACCCAAATCGAATGTTCATTGTGCAAGTCGATGCTTCCGATGTAGCCATGGGAGGGGCTCTCCTCCAGCAAGGACCGGACGGTCTTCTTCACCCTTGCGCTTACTTTTCAAAAAAATTTGCGCACGCTCAATTAAACTGGCCCATCTGGGAGAAAGAGGCCTCTGCAGTTCATCATGCACTGACTTTATGGCGGCAATTCTTGGAAGGGTCTAAAGTACCCTTTGAAGTTTGGACCGATCACAAAAATCTAGCTGCCCTCACGGGGTCCCATAAGCTATCGGCGAAACAACAACGGTGGGCGGAGTTCTTTGCTCAGTTCCGTTTCACCCTGAAGCACGTCCCTGGGAAGCAGAACGTTCTCGCGGATGCCCTCTCCCGTTTACCACAATATCCGGTAAAACTCGAAAGACCCACCAACTCTCTGTTCACCCCTATGCAACGTGGGGCCCTACCTATGCTGGCTGTGCAAACCCGATCCCAGCATCAGCACACCTTCCCTAACTCGCAAGCTCCGCCAGCCCAACCGGCTGCCCAGCCGCCACCGCAACAGACCGGAGTTCCCGCCCCTCCTACCCCTCCGACCGCTCAGCCGCCTGCAGTCTGCGCGCCGCCGCACGTAAGCACTAGCCCTATAACTGTTTCTCAGATCTCCATGACCGACGGGGGGGCTCCCTCCAAAATCCCCATCTCCGAATCCTTTTTAACTGTCCTTCGGGACCAGTGCCTTTTAGAACGTTCCGCTCATACCCTACCTCCTGGTGTTTTGGAACAAGGGGGGTCCTGGTACAAAGACTCAAAATTGTATGTACCCAAAGCTCTCCGGAAGGACGTTTTACATTTAGCTCATGGAGCCAAAACAGCTGGGCACTTTGGGTTTCTGAAGACCCTTCACTTATTGCGCAGACAGTTCTGGTGGGGGGGAATGCGTTCCGACATTGACTCCTTCATCCGCAGCTGTCCCGTTTGTGCCGCTGCGAAACGATCGCAGGGCAAACCCCCGGGACTGCTACAACCTCTTGAAACGCCCAGCAGACCTTGGGAAGTGATTGCTATGGACTTCATGACTGATCTCCCTCTCAGTGGGGGTAAAACTGTGTTGTGGGTTGTTACTGATTTGTTTTCTAAGCAAATACATTTGATTCCATGCGCAGGGATCCCCTCTGCTCAGAAACTGGCCCGCCTCTTCGTGACGCATATCTTTCGTTTACATTCGTTTCCGCGTAAAATAATTTGTGACCGCGGAAGTGGTTTCGTTTCTAAGTTTTGGAAAGCTTTCCTCAAGTTGGTGGGGGTGGAACAGGGATTGTCTAGTGCATACCATCCTCAAACTGATGGTCAAACTGAACGTGTCAATGCTGTACTTGAATGTTATTTGCGTTGTTATGTTAACTACCACCAGGATAACTGGGTGGAACTGTTACCTTTAGCAGAATATGCCTACAATAATGCCATGCATCAATCCACAGGTTTTAGCCCGTTTTTTGCTGTGTATGGACAAGATTTCAGTCCCATCGCTCCTACAGATGATGTAGAGGGGGAGGGGAACCCCGACATTGCCTCCTGGGCACACGCCCTCCGTACCACTTGGCCCTGGCTCGTTAGCAACCTCGACCGGGCCAAACGTAAATACAAAGCGCAAGCTGACAAACATCGCTCCCCCGGGGGTGATCTGCAAGTGGGTGCTTTGGTTTACCTTTCCACCAAAAATCTCCGTTCCACCCAACCGTGCCATAAGCTCAGCGCCAAATTCATTGGCCCTTTCCCCATTACTCGGGTCATAAACCCTGTCACAGTGGAACTGGCTCTCCCCAAATCCTTGAGGCGTGTGCATCCTGTTTTCCACATAAGCCTCCTCAAACCCCATGTTGCTTCTCCACGGTGGCATCCGGACCCACCGCCTGCGCAACCCATCATGGTGGGGGGGGAAGAACACTTCGAAGTCTCCAAGATCCTTGACTCCCGTATTCACCATGGCAATCTGCCATATCTAGTTCGTTGGAAACATTTCCCCCCTGCCTATGACGAATGGGTGCGCGCACGGGATGTCTCCGCCCCCGACCTCGTCGACGACTTTCACATTGCTTACCCGGACAGGCCAGCCCCCTTGCGAACTGGGAGGGGGCCTTGAGGGGAGCAGAATGTCAGGCTGCTATCTCGGTTTCGTTATTGCCTCTGTCTCTGTGCTGTATTGTCTGCCCCCCAAGGTCGCATACCTAGGCCTGGGAACTCAGCTCCTGGGAAACTGTATTCATGCGTGTAATCTCCCGCCTTTCCTGCCTTATAATATCTCCCAGCTAGTGAGCCTCTCATAGCTGTCATTTTATTCGTTTGCACTGTATGCCTATTTGATCAGTAAAAGCCATCTGTTTGGACTCCATATGACTTTGTGGTGATTTCTGGTTCTGTGGGCCAAGGGCTGACAGTTTGTCAAATCATTGCATTTGCTACGACATCAGTTCTGGTGGCCTGGCATGAGAGCCAATGTTGAACTGTTTGTACGCAGCTGCCCCACCTGCGCCACTGCGAAGAAACGTATGGGAAAGCCACCAGGCCTTCTCAAACCGCTGGAAACCCCAACCATGCCTTGGGAAGTAATTGCCATGGACTTTATCACTGATTTGCCCCCAAGTCGGGGTAAAACCATTTTATGGGTGATAACTGACTTGTTTTCGAAGCAGGTTCACTTCGTTCCTTGTGCTGGGTTGCCCTCGGCTCAAAAGTTGGCACGGTTGTTTATTAATCACGTGGTAAAACATCATTCTGTCCCGCGGAAGGTCCTCTCCGACAGGGGGGCTCAGTTCGTGGCCAAGTTTTGGAGAGCCTTCCTAAAAGTAATGGGGGTAAAAGAGCAAGGCTTATCCTCTGCCTACCACCCTCAAACCGATAGCCAAACTGAACGTGTAAATGCTGTAGTGGAATGTTATTTACGGTGTTATGTGAATTACCACCAGGACAATTGGGTGGAATTGTTGCCTTTTGCTGAATATGCCTACAATAACGCCCCTCATTCCTCCACAGGTTTCAGTCCTTTCCAAGTTGTGTACGGGAAGGAATTTGGGCCGTTTGGTTCTGCTGCCATTACCCCGGAGATGGAGGGTGTGCAGGGGGTGCAAGATTGGGTGCAAGTGGTGCAAACGACTTGGCCCTGGCTTCAGAAAAATTTGGAGCGGGCAAAGCGCAAATATAAGGATCAGGCGGATAAAAATCGGTCCCCCGGGTGGGAGCTCAAGGTGGGCGAGCAGGTGTATCTCTCCACCAAAAACTTACGGTCGCTGCGTCCCTGTAAAAAACTCAGCGATAAGTATGTGGGTCCTTATCACTCGGGTTATCAATGACGTCATGGTTGAGTTGGCTCTCCCTAAATCGCTTCGAGGAGTACATCCGGTGTTTCATATTAGCCTACTCAAACCATATACCGCACCCCCCCAGTTTCATCCGCAACCCAAGCCTGAAGTTCCTACGGTTGTGGGGGGGGGGAAGTGCATCTTGAAGTTTCGAAAGTGTTGGATTCAAAACTGAAAAAGGGGAAATTGTTTTATTTGGTTCGTTGGAAACATCTGAGCCCCGCTCAGGATGAATGGGTGGCGGCCCCTCATGTGGCGGCTCCCCGACTGGTGCAAGAGTTCCATGCCGCTTATCCTGACAAGCCTCGTCCAGACGAAACGGGGGTAGGGGGGCCTTAAGGGGGGCAGAATGTGAGGAACGGCTCTGTTTCTTTTTCTATTCTGCCCGTACAAGCGGCAGGCTAGACGTTTGCTAGAATATGGTTCAGGCTTCAGTGGAAATGTTCCCTGCGTAGGCCTCTGCTGGAATGTCCCGCTCGCTCTCCTCTCGCCGTTCCCCTCCTCCCCCCTGACCTTGGCTTTTACAGGATTGTACTAACGAGCTTTCTTGAGGTCTTTGATGTCTGTTCTGTAGCCTAGCCTGGTACTGTTATTGTTTCATTCCCAAAACATGTAACTGACACCTGCAATGTAGAACGGCTTATAATCTCACTCTTTTGTACTTGCACTTGCAGCTTGGACCGTGTAAGGGCCTAGTTATACCTGATGCTTTTCAATAAACTTACCTGCTTCTGGATGGTCGTCTGAGCGAGTGGTTTTATGGAAGTTGCCCAGGGTGGCTGGAAAGCCTTACAATATGTTTATATAAAAAGGCTTTTTCCAACAGTACTTCTGCCTAAAATGTTAAAGAATTACCTTTATGCATGACCTTACTCCCTGACCTTTTGTTGTTGGCTCCACCTCCTGTGGCAGCCATTTTGTACTTGCATGCCCTGCCTCATGTTAGAATTCCCAAGGTGCAGGTGGCGGTGAGGGAATGAGGAAACATCCAGCACTTGGACCTGGTGAACTGTGAGTGGCAACTCCTCCCTATCTGCCTGTGCAGCACACACCTCCACCCCCCTCTGGCATCAGCTGAGAAGGAGGAGGAGAGGACCTCGTCTGCCTGGCTTCTGCCACCAGGATGCCCTTCCAACGCCAGCTCTATATCAACACTGCAGCCGCCTCGAGTGGCGGTGCTGCCTCCAGCCACCAGCTCAGCCCTCCCTCTCAGGAATGGGTGATAATCTAAGATAGAGGTACCATCTTTAAATTTATGTTGGTGTGGTAATATATCATCTCTTTTTTCTCCTTTGCTCTTTTTCCCCTTTATACTTATGTATGACAAGCAATTTTCTTTAATAAAAGTTTTGTTTTTAAATGTTGGGAACCCCTCATCTGTTGTGTCTGGGTAAAGGGCATAATTTGTCTAGACAGCTGATTGGCAAGCAATTTCCTTCAAAGATGAGGACTGATAGGGCCTCCAGATTCAAAGCAGCATTGTGAGAAAAGGCTCTGGCTGGTGCAGAAGCAATATGACAAAATATTGCCCACTCAGCTGAATCAACTTGTTGATTCCATTGGTTCCAAGATCAGATGTAGGTCAAACTATAGTACAGAAAACATTCACTTCTGATCATAGTCCAGTGGAACCACCTGCAAAAAAGTCAAACATTGAAACTAAATATGAAGATAAATCTTACCTGTGAGAAATCTAAGATCAAGAACGAACCTGCACATGAGTTCCAACATTCAACTGGTGCTAGATAAAGTGGAAACCAGTTGTGTTCTTTAGGTGGACTCCTCCTTAATATGCTCAGTTGTCCCTTAGGATCAACCATACAGTCACTGTCCAAGAGATTTCACAGGCCTTGTCATTGCAACCAGAATGGGTCCAATTCCTCTTCTGAAGCAAGTATTTCCAGAAGCTGCACAAACAGAGCCAGCAAATCCATTCCATATTTTACATGATGCTCGAAGTCCAGCTGAATGAGAGAGGAGACTTTGGGAGCTGCTGTGTCTTTCTCATGCAGCTCCCCACCGAGGATGGAAAACTGTGGAGGTCTTAGAGCATTAATTCCAGTCTTCTTGCAAGCCAGGCTCAACACGTTCCTCCAAAGCTCAAGGGATTCTTCCTGCCTGGTCAAGCCAGAAAGAGCTCTGCAAAAGCTTTCCTCCAGCTGGGAGCCATTCCAATGTGAATGGAAATGATTCACTGTTTCCATCAAAACCCGTCTGTGCCATTCAGTAGGTCAACTGGCTGCATACTGGAGTAGCCCCTCTCCCCCACACCCGCATGGGCGTATAAAGCATCGTTTGCTGAGAACATGCTGATTTTTGAGTTAACAACATTGGATAGTTTTAAATGACATAATAAGCCAACCTGAGCCTTTCTCCTTTTTTCTTTCTTGGCATTACCATCTTCTCCATCAGTGGATATTCTGGGTAGATAAATTTAGGAATCTAACCTGCACAACATTTGTGTTGTATCTCAGTGTGTTAAAGGCTTTTGTGGTGGAAAGCCTCTGATAGCAATGGAACAAAGTGCGTCTTTCTGCCTGCTGGATTTCAATGCTTTGGATCTGGAGGTAGAATTACCAAGACTCTCGTCCTTCTCAATTATTCACTTCCAGCAGTCAATACTAACCCAGTTCTCCCCATGCAGGTGTCAGAGGTTGCCTTTTTGATTGCCTTTTGAGTCTTCACTGAATGCCCTCTGATTCCTTGCCTAGCCATGCTTGGGCCGGCCCGTACAAGCGGTCAGGTTCTTGCCATGAGTTAGGCCAGTGTTTGCATTTTTGCTTTGATGTTCATTTGCTCTGTTTTCCCCCCTCCCTGTTTTCTTCCCCCTCCCTTGGCCTTGGCCTTGAGCAGCTAACGAGCAGCACCGTGTTTAGGCTCCTTTCTCCCTCCTTCCTGCCAAGCTCCGTTATCTATCCATTTCCCAGGCCGTTTGAAACTGCGCCTGTGATGTAATCATGCTTTAAGTTATGCCTTGTAGTCTGGCTCAGCAGCAGCAGCTTTGAACCTGCAAGTTACCTTAGCTGTACCTGTTGCTTCTTCAATAAAGTTTACCTGCTTCTGACTGACAGTCTGAGCGAGTGGCTTTTTGGGAATTGCCCAGGTTGGCTGGAGAACCTGACAGCAGGTGTGGAAAAGAGAAGTGAGCTCAGCAGTACTTACCTGCTCTGCTGTTGGACCCAGATCTTGTGTACCTTGGGGGGAAGCAGAGCAGGCATCTAGGATTTCAGCTGTATTTTCTCTCCTAGTTCTTGCAGTTGTAATCCTCCCGGAGCATGTTGAGCACCAAGTTTTTGCTAGAAATTGGCTTGTGTTGCTGCTCCAGAGTCTCTCTGATATCCCTGAGCCAGAAGAGAAAGGGAGATGTTGATTCAGGAGGAAATGGTATTGAAGAGGCTCCCACCTCTCCTTCTGGCATCGTGTTTGGGTGTGTGTATGTGTGGGGGGGAGGTTCTGCTAGGCTATGAAAACATTTCAGACAGTGTCTAATGTTGCTTCAACCAGCCATTCAGCAGGTAAAATTCTGTTTCACTTGCTGACATGTGGAAAGGGAGCTTGCAATCTACATCCATGCCAAAAACGAGCAGCAGTGGTTAGAGCGAGCCCCAGAAGCCCCCGTGCAGGATCTGGGCGACGATGCTTACCAGACTGCGGGGACCAAGGCTACCCAGGAGGTGAAAACAAGCAAATAAACAGGAAAGCCAAAGTCTGGGATATTTCCCAACAGGAAAAGCTGTTGGAGTGTTTCAGAAAGTTGAAAATCCTTTCTGGATATGGAGCAAATAGAACTGAATGGAAATTACCTAACTTGCACACCTTTTGACTTGACTTGAATGCCTTCCCTTTTTGGCAACCCACTCAGACATTGCAAAGGTAATATCTTTAGGGAGCATTGAAACTGCAGCCGACCCCATTCCCATTCTTGTCACTGCCACATATCCACTCCCACACCCAAACCGGTGGCATCTTGGCATCCTCCCCTGGCCACCCTTATCTTGTGAACCGTGCTGAAGAAAGCCAGCCAAGAGATGCAAGCCAGTTTTCTGCATGTAGGGGCCTAACTGCACCTTCTGTCCCCCCCTCCCTTCTCAGGTGCACACAAAGGACTTTCAATCAGACATCATCTGCTTGGAACTCAGTTCCCAGGCATGTGGGGCCCAATTTGGAGAAGGAAGAAGGAGCTTCTAAATGGCCCCCAGGAGCACTATTTGCCCCACTGGGGAAACAATGGGTCAACACAAGTACAGCTCCAGTGGGGCAAATCATGATCCAGGAGCCATTTCAGGCCAACTAGCAGAGGGGCATCCCCTTTTCTGAAAAGGGCATCCCCTTTTCTGCAAGCATCTCCAGTCCCAATACGGACTAGGCCCAATGCACTCAGATACTATAGAGTTCTCAGTGAGGACCTTGCAACTGAAATGAGACTAAAAGACCTTGGGGCAGACCCAGGGAAGACATGTGGGGAAAGTCGCATGCTATTAGGCTGGAAGACATTACCAGTCTGACAGCTACAGAGTGCTAAAACCTGGGAGAGCATTCTTGTTGTTCCCTAGAATAGGGTTCATGCTCCATTGTATTTGAGGTAAGAAGCAGAAAAGGGTACTGAAAAAAATCACATGAACTTGCTAAAACTGATTGTTCCCCCCAAAAAATTCTTCATGTTTGCTGAACAGTTCTTCCCCATTGGAAATGATCATGTTGCAGATTTTTTTTAAAAAAATGACTATATTTGGCTCAGCCTTAAGCAAAATGAAGTCAGTGTTCATTAACTTCCGCCCCAGCCTCAGATTAATTTCCCCGTGACCCCTGCACTGGGCAATATCCTTCCAGTGGGAGATTTGTCTATGGAGGGGTACAGGACGTGCTTTGTTCAGCCCCGCAGGCTGCCTTTGTTGACAGAGGATCACCTGACTGGTGAAAAGTCCTCTTCAGCTTTCCAAGAGAAGCCCAGGGAAGCAGGGAGGGGAGGGGGTGGCAAACCTCTACACGCTGGCCCTTGTAAGAGTGGCACTAAGGGGTTATACAAAGGCGGCACCCTCCGCTCTCACATTCTGTTCTAGGAAACTCACTGGTGGAGCACACACTCATCCACAGTGGTTTGTGCTCAGCAGCCGCACTGCCTCTGCACATGGCATTTCCATCTGACTAATGGCTACTCTCATTTAGACCTGTTCTCCGAGCGTGTTTGTTTTTTCTCAACCTTCGGTAAAGCCAGCCAAGCTGGGACCATCTCCGCCTGCTTCTTTGACTGGGCCCCCTGACAGCTTCATGGCAGCCTTCGGCCTGGAATCTACCCACAGGCAGAGGACCGAGTAAGGGGTCTGCACCCACTGACCAGACCTGCCAGTCTGTGTGTGTGTGTGTGTGTGTGTGTGCGCTCCAAAATGCCACAGCCACTAGAGGTGTGCCATTGCAAACTTATCATTTAAATTATGGATCAAAAAATCAAGAAGGGCAGAATGATGATTTTCATTACATATCGGGAGTGTTGTTATTTTAAAAAGGCATGTCAGGGAAAATGTCCCTTTTAGTAAATATTGGAACGATAATACTAATTTAGTGAAAACTGTAATCATGCCCTTTCTGAACTTACCAAAGGAAATCAAAAGGATAATTTTGGAAGTGTCCCCCAAGAGGCAGCAGGAGCAGAGACAGGGCGGGGAGTGGAATACCAGGGGTGAGTGGAATACCGGGAAGGGGAGTGGAATGCACCCCCTCGGATACTGGGGGCCAGGTCTCCTGTGCATAGAAAACAACAGCTTTTTAAAGTATACATGCTGAGGCACTACGAGCCAGCCAGGGCCGGGAGAGCACTTCTCCCTCCCTTCCTCCCTCCCTCCCTGCTCCTGCTTGCCTCCCTGATATGGTTCCCAGTTCCAGTTGTTGTGGTTTTCAATACATTTATGGTTAAAAGTATAGATAATTGTTAACCTGCAGCATTGATCTAAACTCCAAGTAATGATTTTAGACTTCAAAATTGGGACCTGCGTGGGAAAGAATGAGTTGTTTGTGAGTTGTTTGTGAGATGGGATGGAATTTAGAAACTACAGAGCAAGGTCAGCTTCAATGTTCCCAAGCATTGGGTGATCATTTGAAGTCTGGGATATAGCCAAAACAAGGCTGTCAAGGTTGCTGATAGCAGATGTAGAGAAAAACAAAGATCGGTTCTTGTAGGCTATCTGGGCTGTGTGACCGTGGTCTTGGTATTTTCTTTCCTGACGTTTCGCCAGCAGCTGTGGCCGGCATCTTCAGAGGAGTAACAGTGAAGGACAGTGTCTCTCAGTGTCAAGTATGTAGGAAGAGTAATATATAGTCAGAAGGGGGTTGGGTTTGAACTGAGTCATTGTCCTGTAAGTATCAAGATAATGTGCTAATGAGGGTGTGGTATGTTAACGTGGAACCGTTGTATCCTGAAGTGATCTGTTAACATGTGGAATCCAAAGCTAATCCGCATGGCTATTGTGGACTGTAGTCTTTGTTAGTCTGGAGGTTTTCAGGACAGGAAGCCAAGCCTTATTCATTCTTAAACTCTCTTCTTTTCTGTTAAAGTTGTGCTGATGTTTATGAATTTCAATGGCTTCTCTGTGCAATCTGACAAAATAGTTGGTAGAATTGTCCAGTATTTCAGTGTCTTGGAATAAGACCTTGTGTCCTGTTTGGGTCAGTCCATGTTCAGCCACTGCTGATTTCTCAGGTTGGCCAAGTCTGCAGTATTCCAAGACACTGAAATACTGGACAATTCTACCAACTATTTTGTCAGATTGCACAGGGAAGCCATTGAAATTCATAAACATCAGCACAACTTTAACAGAAGAGAGTTTAAGAATGAATAAGGCTTGGATTCCTGTCCTGAAAACCTCCAGACTAACAAAGACTACAGTCCACAATAGCCATGCGGATTAGCTTTGGATTCCACATGTTAACAGATCACTTCAGGATACAATGGTTCCATATTAACATACCACACCCTCATTAGCACATTATCTTGATACTTCAGGACAATGATTACCTTTGATACAGCTCAAACCCAACCCCCTTCTGACTATATATTACTCTTCCTACACACTTGACACTGAGAGACATTGTCCTTCAGTGTTACTCCTCTGAAGATGCCTGCCACAGCTGCTGGCGAAACGTCAGGAAAGAAAATACCAAGACCACGGTCACACAGCCCGGATAACCTACAAGAACCGATGAACTCTGACCGTGAAAGCCTTCGACAATATTTTAAAAACAAAGATGTTGAGGAAAACTCAGTGTTGTGGTTGCTTTCAAGTCAAATATGGATGCATCATAAACAAGTCCAATAATTACTTGTTTTGTCTTTTGTGGTTAATAAGCCTTGAAGATGAAAGTGTGAAAACTGGGAATTTATTTTGAGAAAATCTGTGTTTGGGTGTTATTTCCTATGTCATATATTTGTCTGACATGAGATCAATGTTAGGGAAAGATGTTTGTTAAAGGGATATTTTGTCTGTTTATGTCTTTTGATGTCTGAGAATATTGTAGAATTCTCATAACAATTTTTTGCTGATTCTCAAAGCAATTTTTATTAGTTCTCAAAATAATTGACCTCTGGAAAGGTATATAGAGGGACTTAAGATTGCAAGAGGTTGGAGATTCTCAGGCATGCTTGTATGCTGTCTGTCTAAGACTCCCTAACATGACTCATTGATGGTATGTGTCTTTGAATTTTTTACTGTGTTCCTGTATCCAGATCTGTACTGATTTGCTAGAATCTGTTAGATTTTTTTCATGTAATCTAACTCTTATATACTAGTGTGTTTTCAGTTTTTTTAACATATTTTTTACTTTTTTATTATTAATATTGAAGCATTTACAATAAAAATAATTTTTAATTCAATGTTGTATCATTGCTTGGAGGGCTGGTTAAGTAAGATAACATATTTTTCAGTGAAATACACAATCTAGAAACTTAGCTACTTATCACAGCAATTGACCACTTCACAGTATTGTCAAGAATGGAAATACTGGAATTAGGAACCATCAAGAGGGTCTTGCACAACATTGGATGTTGCTGATCCAACCTGATACAATAATACTGGGCATTTTATCAGATCAGCAATATCTGATTGTGCATCCCTCAAAGAGACTTCACAGCCTTTCAATTGCTGGACAGTGTTTCCAAGGGGATTGGTTCCAAGTAAACCACGGGATCTACTCAGACAGAGACTCTCCAGAATTTGTGTGTGTTTGTTTGTTTACAGGCACAGACAGCTGCTGATCCTATTCACTTGCAAGGTGGCACATTCCAGGGGCTTTGCTGAAACAAGCAAAGTTGGTGCCGTGGGGCATACTGACAGCAATAGCTCTGCAGGTAAGTGGGCCCAAAACGATGAAGGATTTTGAAGCTGATAACAGTGCCGTGGACTGAACCCAGAGACTAATCAGTAACCAACAGAGTGACTTCCATAGTGTTGATAGTGATAGTGCCTAGGTCTTGATAGTAATCAAGCCACAGAATTCTGTACCAGCTTAAGTCTTCAAGGGTAGACCCATGCAGAGTGCTTTGTAACAGTCTTGTCATTCTCTCAAACCTCAGACATTGCTCTTCTTTCTTTCCATCTTTAAATGGTTCCAACCCTGCAAGCCAAGTCTGCCTAGAGCTTACATCAAGCAGACAAAACTAGCCAAAACAGTGAGATAAAGCTAAAAAGTAAAAATAAAACTCCTTAACGGAGCACAAACTAATAGCAGCCGCCGAGCTCCCGCCCAACCAGAAGTCCTCTGTTCTTTGTAAGAGCCTAAGAGTTTGCTGTGGCTGATGCTCAGACGAAAGGGGCCTTTTGTCATCCTTCTAAAATCCTGCTCTGGGGGCATATCTACTAACATCTGTGCTAGTCATGTCCCTTCCCCCGGTATGGTCATCGTCAAAGGCTTGCTAAGAGGATTCTCAGCACCAAACTACCACCCCAGGATTCCTTGGATGAAGTTAAAAATGTGAAATGGCTATAAAACTGATGTTAGTTTCCAGGGCAGCCTGGGTTAGCAACCAAAAATGCCCTTTGGCCTAACTTACATCATTGCCATCACTGCATTGCCTGAAGTCATCACACAATCACAACCACTAGCATTGCAAAATTCTTCTATATTCTATTTTGCATTAGGTAATGATTTAAAGACTGTTACCATATATGGAATGAGAAATGCCAGATGTTTAAGCTAGGTTTAGAAAAGGAAGAAGCACTAGAGATCATATTGCAAATTTACGCTGGATACTGGAGCATATGAGAGAATTTCAAAAGAAAATCAGCTTGTGTTTTATACATTACAGCAAAGCTTTTGACTGTGTGGATCATGAAAAGTTAGGGTTGCTTTTAAAAGAAATGGGTGTCCCACAACATCTGCTAGTTTTAATTCACAACCTGTACTCTGGACAAGAGGCTGCTGTTCAGGGCCATATCTGTGACTTTTTTTAAAGGGAGGGCAAAAGTACAAAATAATACTCCTCAGATATTATTAGATAGATATATTTTTTCTCTATATTTACATATATAGTCTATGCCCCAGCCCAGCCTGGGCACATTTGGCTACATCGTCACAGCCAACCTTGTATACCAAATGGCTCTGCCACCTCACATGGCTCCTGCCTTGTCCATTCCAACACAGTTTGGCCTTTCAACCACAGGCCATTTTGCCCTGGGTCAGTTCAGAGCCCCCCTCCTTTCCTCAGGATCTTTCTCAGACTGAAAATTGTGGTGTTGATCTTGATCAGCACAGAGTAGATCATTCCTATCTTGCTTTCAGGGCCTGCAGGCTTCAACCCTTGTTCTGGCTTTCTGTCTGAAGCCAGTCTGAGGCACGGACATCAGTGGAGTCTGTTTGATCCCAATTCTGCTGTTGCTTATAATTTATTTATAATTAACTTTTAAAAATGTAAATAAATATAATTTATTTATGCTCAGTTAAAGGTGTTTTGGGCCAATACAAATCTGATGCAGTTTAGTGGACATCATTGTACTTAGTCGGGGGTGGGAGGAAGGCAGATTGGTCTCATCAGATCTGGAAAGTTAAGCAGGGTCAGTACTTGGAAGGGAGACCACCAAGGAAGACTCTGCAGAGGAAGGCAATGGCCGACAACCTCTGCTTCTCACTTGCCTTGAAAGCCCCTTGCTGGGGTTGCCATAAGTCAGCTGCAACTTGATGGCAGTTTACGCACACATTGTACTTGGTCACAGACTAAAATATTTGGGCAAGTACTCTTTCACCATCAGTTTGCCATCTGTAAAATGGGAATATTAACCAGTTTACATTATGTATGCATCGCTAAATCTAGCAGGAGATAAATTATTGTTTGAAATCATCATGCTGATCATGGGAATTGATCAGAGTGCTTTCTTTAGAGAAGTTAGTGCATTTCTCATGGACTCAAAGGGGAAAGTGGGATCTTCAGCACTCAAGCAGGATTTTCCTCATTAGTATTCCAGAGAGTTGACCATCTTTAGGAGACATCTCCTATGATTGGTTATGCTTCTGAACAATGCATCACATGTGGCTGATTAATCTGCTGTTATGGGAGGGGAATATCCTTTTTCCACAACAAGTATGTCCAGGCTGTGGAGCTCTGACCTTTGCATTTGGTCATACTGAGCCATCTCCATTCCAAGTTAAACATACCCTTTGGATATTGGGAGGTGTGCCAGGAAGAGTGATGGATGGAATCATGTATCCGGGAAGAGATCTGGAACAAGGAGAGTGAGTGGGAAGACCAACATGGTCACTGCAAATGTCACTGCATATGTCTCAAAGAGCCAAACTGGAACGGAACGGTTTTACAATCTGATTTCAGAGCCACTTTCTTTCTTCTTCCCCTGAGGATGGGGATTTGCCTGCCCTGCCCTGCCCACTATCAACTTTAGCCTTTTAGTTTCCACCACATAAGTGCTCCACAACCTAATATAACCTGGCAGCTCTCTTTTTCAGGACACCAGAGCACTCACTGACGAGATTCAGCCTGACATCCCAGTCTTGCTGGTCTGCTCAGGATAAGTGCCGCAAGCCCAGGAGCATCAGTCCTGCCCACCCCACCCCCATCTTCCCTTTTCTCCTCCATCCTATGCTTACAGCCGGAAGGGGAAATTTTCAGCAGATGGATCTAAATAATGTAAAGGTTCAGGAACATCAGACAGCTTAGAAGCTCATCTTCAGTCAAGGGGGAAACAGCAAAAGGCAAAAGCTGCAATTCCGCTTGATTTCTGTGGGAGAAAGCAGTAGGTCTGGAAGCTGTCAATTTTTTCCATTAAAATTGGGGCTCGAAAAGTTATTTCAGACCACAGTTTCTACTGTGTGTTTCACCACCCTTGCCCATGACTCCATGATCTTCTCATATGGCTTCATTTTAGCGGATGACCTGCCCTGCACACATTCCTAGACAGCACTTTGTCTCACACCTATTGTGAACAGGACAAAAAAAATTAAAATGGGGGGGGGGATATGTTATGGACGGATCACAGATCAGTCGAACAAAGGCAGCTAATAGCAAGCAGTTTATTCAGGATACATGACTGCAGCTCATGGAGAGAAAGCACAGGGTGCCGTCTCTGAAGCCTGTGATGCAGCACAGCTCCATTTATAGTCCCGACGCAGCATGTGCCCTCTCTCCCTCTTTGGCCAATGACCGGCCACGCAAAGAGGTTCCAGTCTACCCATCACGACGCTGCACTGTTTTTCTGCCTGGATACAGGATGGCTCCATTTCACTTACATGTAAACTTCACAACTTAAAATGGCGTTGTCTTGTTAAACTTATCTAACATAACATGGTGGCGTTTTTACAGCCAATACGCATAACTTTCTATGTAATTTCAAAATGTCATTTCTTCCATATCAGGTAGAAGATGGAAAACCCTCAACCCCCCCCCCCCATTGTTTTAACACTATAAAGAAATGAAGTTTCTTTCTTTCTTTCTTTCTTTCTTTCTTTCTTTCTTTCTTTCTTTCTTTCTTTCCTCTCTTGCATTTACAGCCTCTCTCTCCAGAGACTCCCTTGAGGTGGCTCACAAGTTAGAGCAGTGCCATAAATCATAAAAACACATTCATTATTCATATTAAAAACATTATAAGCAAGCCACTGTAAACAAGTCAGAGACATAAATAAAGCAGACTGATCTACAATGGAAAACCCCCTTAGTTAAAAGCCTGGAGAAATGAAATGTTTTTGGCCGGAAGCCTAAAAGACAGTAAGGTAGCCTCAAGGGGGAAGGCGAGGCCCCATTGCAAAGGCCCTGTCTCTATTCCCCACCCACCTCACCTCACCTCTGCAGGTGGGAGTAGACAGAGGAGGCCTTGGGCCAAAGATCTCAGCAGGCAGTATGGGAGGAGGCAGGCCCTCGGATAGCCCAGCTCCAAGTCATTTAGGGCTTTAAAGGTGGCACTTGGAAATGGATTGGCAGCTGCTGCAGATCTTTCGGCACAGGGGTGCTATAGGGCTGCCCACTGGCCTGGAGGAAAATGTCCTGTCCCTTTAATAGAGGCTTAATGTGTAGAAATGGGCAGCTGAAGCTTTTCATGGCATGGAGACATAACATCACCTGGTAAATGGCTTCCCATTAAAGCCCTGTTAAATGGACAGAGTCAGGGTTGAGTTCAGGCCTGTTCAGACTTCCACAGGCCCACCTGACTCGCATGATAGAAATGGTCCCATTTCGAACAAATGTTAGGCCTGTGCTTATTCTCGGCAATTGTGGAAGCCCTAAGCCATTCTGCTCTTTTTAATTTGTTTGTTCTTCTCAACATCTTGTCTTTTTTCACTAAAAAACAACATCGAATGGAGGACATCTGACATCTATATATTTAATTCTCAACTACTTTCTAGAAAGGGTTCATTCAAGTAGGTAAGCATCTTCTTGCCAGGCTAAGCAATGAGGATATTTCAGGTTAAGTGACATAAGTGTCTTGGTTCTCGAGGGTCAACCAAGGTCTGAGTGTTCACATTTTCTTATGGTTCTTCTTTCTTGGTTTCTCTTAGTTTTAAAAATAACATTTTGAAAATGATGCATCTCAGAGGCTTGGAAGAATATATAATACTTTTAAGGGACTGGGTTGGTTCTACTGCCTGCAGACTTTCTTCACATGTGATGGTCCTGTCAGAAGGCCCACTGCTTTTGGAAGGCATTTTGCAATGTCCTTTCAAAAGGTCTTAATACTGAAATAACTTTTAAGCGTGTTGTTATTGAACAACATTGCAATGATTCCTAAGAAATTTAGAGTTGTTACTTTAAATTTAATCACAGCTGCAAGATTAATACTTGCTAAGCATTGGAAGTCAGATAGTGCAGTGGTTTGTGAAAATCAAATAAATGTAGGCATCGTTTAGGCTCACTGCTTATCAACATAATGATGTGAAGTTGGGATGTGTTGTGGTGTCCCTTTTTGTCCTGGGTAGAAAACCATGTATCTGAAGTCATTTTTTCTAATGAGTTTTTGCTTTTTTTTAAAAAAAAAGGGGGGGAAAATCTAATTCTCAACATGATCCACGGTGTGGATTGAAACATCTACTCAGTGGGACCATGTGGAGATGGGTGTGGTTCCTACAGACTGTACAGAACCTCCAGGTTTGCAGCCATTTTTAAAAAACAGAAGTTTAAAAGTGTAAAAGCAATGACTGAGCTTGTACAGATCTCACAACTCAAACAACAGAATGCCTATCAAGATCATGACAGAAGGAAAGCAACAGAAGTAGGAAGAGTATAAAGACACAGGAAGAGCAAGAAGCTTGGGAGAAGGAGGACGTGGGGGGAGGATGAGGGCATGGCAGAGGGGGGAGAGGAGGAGAAGGCAGTGACAATGTTTGGAATCATTGATCCCCAGTCATCCAATTAATGGCAGTGGGAAGTGGGGAGGCTTGAAGCAGAAGGTGCATCCCGTCTACATTCTGCTCCGAGCCTCTTGCCACTGCTACCAGTCAGCTGTTGGGGGTGGGGATGGCTGGGAAAGCATGTCCCAACACCCTTCCTATCAGCAGGATAGCAACAGAAAGGTTTGGAGCAGAAAATATATGGAACATGCTTTATGCTTCAAAGACATGGCTTATGCTCTCCTTGCAGCAAGTGAATGGGTGAGACCAAAAGAGGAGATGGGGTGGAAGAGGCAGAGAAAGAATAGTGGAAACAGGTACCAGTGGGGGTTAGGGTTGCCCATGACAGGTGGGCCCGGGAGAGCTCCCAGAATTACAACTAATCTCTAGATTACAGACCTCAATTCCCCTGCAGAAAATGGATGCTCTGGAGGGTAAAGTCTATGGCATTATACCCCACTGAGGTCCACCCCCTCTTCAAACCCTGCTCTCCCCACACTCCACCTCCAAATGTCCAAGAAATTTCTGTACCTGGAGATGCCAAGCCTAGTGGGGGTATAGGATTTGCCTTTTCCTGCAACTTTCTCAGAGGTCCTCGCGTTTCAGATGGAATTGCATCATCATATGCTGCCTAGTGACCTAGTGTTCCTTGTTCACTAAACATCCCCAGGTTTCAAGCAAATTGCACCAAGGGCTCCAAATTCTATGGTCCTCCAATCCAGGTGTGCCCCCAGACCTCCTACTTTCAGGGGTTTAGCCTGGGAGGAACAGTTGCCTGGATCACCTGGGTTGGGAGCCACCCTCCCCAGCCTGAGTGAGACCTGTGGCAACCAGGAGGTGCCTCCTCTGGCTGGGAGAGACGCCGCCCACCCTCCCTTCTGGGAAACCCGTTAAAGGTCAAGAACCAGCCTGGAATCCTTAAAATGACAGCCCTGGATATCCCTGCATATTTCCAGAAATGTACAGGACTCAGGTACTAGTATTCCTGAGAGTCCCAAATACCGCTCCAGATACCCAAATATAACCGCCCCCCCCCCTCAATACCACCAAGGTGTTTTTCAGTTATATAATTGGAGCAGATATATCCAAGCCCACATTCCTCGTCTTGACACATGTTCCATGATCTTGGGCTGCCTGTCTGGCCCTTTCTGTTTTCTGCTCTGGAGCAGCCCCCCTGTGTCTGCCTGCCAGATTCCCACCCTGATGGCTTTTATGAGAGCCTGCAAAATGTGGCTTTTTCAAAAGGCCTCCTTCTGATGATCTTAATGTTCTGATGGAGACGACTGAGCTGAAGGAGATGCATGTCTTTTTACAGTTTTACTGGTGTGATTATGGGGGATTCCCCCCATCTTTTGTATTGTAAAGATTGTTTATTTTAACTGTGTTATTGAATAGTTGGGATATAAATATTTAAAATAAAGTCAAATTAACTTCTTCAACATATTTTAAACAAATAGTTCTTCTTTTGAGGAAGCCGTAATCAATACAGCCATAACTCTTTATGCAGCACTTCTTTGTTCTCAGACAAACTTTGCTAGCTCACTTCCAGCATCTTCTTGAGTAAAAGAAAAGCTCATTGTTGTTTGAAAGATATCAGTTGTGATGAACATCATTGCTGTGAAAGAGAAAGGAGGGAAAAGGAATTTTAAAATCAGATGCATGTTCTGGGATGAACCCCCCTTATAGATACGTCTATGAAGATGGTCAGGTATAAATATTTTAAGTAAATAAATACTTTCCCCATCAGATGCACAAATGAAAGAAACTTCTTCTATAAAATCTCTGTCATTTGTGACATAACAGGACGGAGAGGAAGGGGATTCTCTTAGGGGCTGTCCAGTGTGATGTAGGCAGCTGGGTTAGTGGCATGAATGATGCTCAGGTGGCTGGTGAGAATCAGTGCCTTTCAGCTGCATCGGGCTCAGGCTGCACCAAGGTTTGCAGATCAAAACTTGAACTGTGCCAGAGGCCAACATGAAGCTAAAGCTGACATTTGAGCCTTGGTGTTGAAGAGTTTCCCCTAGGTGGGTGCCATTAAAAAATTGATTTGTTTTAAAATATTGTTTCTCGTTTTCCTTTTTCACTGGCTTCTATGGGAAACATTCATAGGCAGGCTGTAAATTCCTTGTTTGCCATCTGATTGTGAAAAATGTTCAGAGGCTCTGCCTGTTGGCTCCAGGAAATTATCTGCCCAACTTCATGCAGGTTGGAGAAAGGGTTCAAGTTCTATGCACAATTAAAATTCTCTCTTGCAGAGGGCACAGGGCGGCATGAGGCACCCATGAGAACCAGGTCATGTCACAAAATCACCAGTCTTGCTTTGTCCCTGGGCACTTCTCTCTGACATTTACGCGTTGCTCAGGTAATGAATGTAAGCGCACACTGGAATAGAAGTGCCTGGTGGAAAACATTTGATGTGGTGAGCAACACACACAGGCTGACAAACAAACTGGGCATTCAGTATGAGTCACACATAATAATTCCATGTTTCTGTGCACTGCAAATTATCACATAACATATCACATATATGGCAGCACTGACACTAGCAGAGAACAGAATTAAAAGACAGCATTTACACTAGAACTCTTCTATGCACTAATAATGTCAATGTATCTAATTCTCAACATGGTCCCATCTTTCTGCAAACATGAGAAAAGCTACAAGTTTGCAGAAAAATCTGAAATCTAAAAACAAACAAACCTATGGGGGGTGTTAAAAACCCCAAAATCATAGAAACAGCACCTATAGCTTTAACAAAGTAATACCCTCAGTGGCCCTTATTAGGCTAGCAATACAATTGTAGTTGCCTTCAAGCCTTGGTTTATGTCACTAAAAACAGGGAGAAGGCCCTTTCCAGGGCTGTTTTGGCCTTTGAGGGAGGACTCACCAGGGCAAAGCCTGGCAGAAACAACTAATAACTTTGATGACTCACACAGACCCAGCTACTCGCTACTGTTCAACAGCAGCCACCACATGAAAGCCAGCGATGGGTAGTGGTTAGAGTTTTGGAACAGGTTCTGGGAGATGTAGGTTTGAATATCCACTCTGTCATGGAAGCTCAGAGATTGACCTTTGTCCAGTCACACACTCTTAGCCTAAACTACCCCACAGGGTTGCTATGAGGGTAAAATGGAAGAAAAGAGAATGTTGTTGGGTCCCCATTGGAAAGAAAGGTGGGGTATAAATATTTCTGGAGGTCTGAAATAGGTGTTTTTAGAGCCCCAAATTTTCACTGAAACAAGTCCACACTCTCCTTAACCCCCCTCTCCAATTCAGGGGCAATTGGACAAAGGGGTCTGACTATAGATCCCTGAACAATGTGCTTCCAGCCATCCTTGCCTCCATTGGTTCCTATGGGGGGAAATGCCATGCTTAAAACTTACAGTCTAAAAAATCTCTAGTTTTTCCCACAACAGCACCCCAAAACTACACTAACAAACAAGCACAAAGAATAGAAACAGAGAAAATCTCTCCACCCAAAACATATAAAGATCAACCGCCACACACAAAACAGAGCAAATTCCAAAACCACCAAACCTTTACAAAAATCCAGGCTGCAAAAAAATGAAAACAACAAAAACTAGGGAAAAAGTGGGAAAAACATGTACTGTACATGCACACATACAGGACCAGCATTTTAAAATCCCCCCTCCCCCATACTCCAGGTGGTGCCTGGAGACCTTCTGGAATTGCAGCCGATCTCTAGATGACAGAGATCAATTGCCCTGGAGAAAATGGCTGCTTTGGAAGGTGGTATTCTACCCTGCGGAGGTCCCTCCTTTCCCCAAAACCCACCCTCCCCAGGCTCCACCCACCAAATCTCCAGAAATTTCCCAACCCAAGAGCTGCCAACCCTACCCCAACAACTCCAACTCCTCAGCAACCCTAGCTGTCATTCCGGGGGATCCCCAGGTCCCACCTGGAGGCTGGCATCCCTGCCAGGGCCATCCTTCTCTGTGTGGTGGAGATCATTTGTAATTCCTAGAGAACTCCAGGCCCCATCTGGAGGATGGCAACCCTAAATAAAATCTGATAAATACAATAAAATTTAGCCTTGCTAACAACACTAAATCAATTTACCAACAGCACAGCCACAAAACCAGGAGGGTCAAACCAGCCTTGAAGAGGCCCCCATGTCGTCCCAAACCAGTGCAGCTGCAGCAGGCAGGCAGGCAGGCAGGCAGGGCTCCAGCAACACCCAAAGTGTTCAGGAACACGGCCGGCTCTGGCCTAGGCAGGGGGCCCGTATTCCCTCTGATGTCTCCAAGGCTCTCTGAATCGGTTAAGGAGCACCTGTTGTTCTGACTAGGGTTGGTGCTTCAGGAGGGTTGCTCTGTTGTGTGTGGGGTGTTATGTATGCATGTGTGTCTGTGTGTGTGTGTGTGTGTGTGACTGAATGAAGCTCCTTGTAATTGCATCAGGGGAAACCCTGGGCAGCTTGGAGTTCCCCAAGGCTCCTGGACTGTATGCTCCCATTGGCTACTGGGGTTTTCCCTTACAATCATGGTTGTGGGGGGAGTAGCCGCAGGTGGCCAAGCGGGCATATAAGCAGGTCACTGTAGTTAGTTCTGTTCTTGTTCTTGTTCATACAATAAAGCAGTTGCTGTTGGAACTCCATCTTCAACCTCGTGTGTTCCCCCATGTGGACTTAACAGTGGCGATGAAGACTGGTAGGCAGTCCGGCTGTCCTGCTGAAATCACTGCTGAATCCTGCTGAAATCACGGTGGTGACAGGCCTGCTCTCTGCGTTCAGGGATAGTTTTGGTTTCTCACAGATACTCTGCTTTGCTCAAGGACTGTTTTCCTAACGACTGCCTTCCTCTCAGGCTTTGAAGCTCGTGGGAGCCTGTCTGCGAGTGTTGCTTGTGGGGGTGCATCGGGAACAAGTGCTTACAGGTGGCTGGCAGGCAGCCTTGCTTGCCTTGATGAATCACTGTGACACGCGAGGAGACGCAACACACCGCACAATGGCCACTAAGGGCTCCATGGAGGCATTCGATCTGGCTCACCCTGGCGACTGGGAGACCTACGTCGCCCGTCTCAACTTCTTTTTGGATGCGAAAGACATTTCTGATGCGAGCAAGAAATGCTCTTCTTCAGTGTTTGCGGGCCACAGACTTTCCAGCTGGCACAATCCCTGTTGGCCCCCACGAAGTTGAACGAGACTTCGTTCGCCACCATCATGGAGTTGAACGAGACTTCGTTCGCCACCATCATGGAGGTGCTGGAGAACCACTTTGCCCCCCAGCCCACGCTGCTCGCCCAGCATCTGGAGTTCCACCTGAGGGACCAGGAGCCTGGAGAGGCCATGTCCAATTATGTTGTGGCGCTACGGCAGGCTGCAAGGTTCTGCAACTTCCCGGACCTCAACGGCACCCTTTGAGACCGGCTCGTTTTTGGCCTACAGAATGAGAAGTTGCACTGCCACCTCGTGGCGAAGAAGGAGGTCTCGCTTGCGGAGACGGTCGAGGAGGCCACAGCGGCAGAATCTTCGGCCAAAGTGGCCCGCATCAGGGACAGGGGGCAAGCACTGCTGCCTCATGCCATGGTCCCCGTCCATTTCGAGGATGCCTGCGATGTGGACGAGGAGGAGGAAGCCCACAAGATGTCCACCCAAGGGGCCAAACAGCAGGGTATGGCAGGCAGACTGTGCGCTAGCTGCGGAGGCGCAGGAGGCACAGGTGGAACTGGGGGGGGGAGTGGATTTCTCCCCTTCAAAGGTGCTGTTGTCTGCAGGTCGGGATTGGGACTGGAGCAGAGTTTGAGACCGGGTTTGCACAGCAAAAACAGGTAGGGCTTCCCTTTGTGCTGGGGTGAACAAAGAGACCGTTGGGCGGTCGATTTTCACCGGATATTGGGGAAGCCTGGAGAGGGCATCTGCCAGTCCAGACCTCAAAGGGAACCCTGGAACCCTCCAGGAACTGCCTCCACGTAGTGAGGGCATGGTGGACGGCTGCACTTCCTTCTCCCAAATTGGCCAGTTCAGTTGGGAGTGTGCAAACGTCTTCGAAAAATAAGCTCAGGGGTGAAGAAGACCGTCCGGTCCCTGTTGCAAAAGGGCACCCCCCCATGGCCACGTCTGATGCATCCACCTGCACTATAAACATATGGTCTGGATCAGGGTGCTTTAGCACAGGTTCTGACGTGAATAGCCGTTTTAGGTTTTCAAAGGCAGTTTGACATTGAGCCGTCCACTGAACCCTAGTGGTGGGCAACGAGGCAGAGACCCCCTTACCCTTGGTTTTAAGGAGGTCACTGAGTGGCAGTGCCACTTGAGCAAAGTTGGGAATAAATCCGCAGTAAAAGTTGGCAAAGCCAAGAAACTGCTGTACTTGCTTATGGGTGGAGGGAGGAGCCCAATCTATTACGGATTGTATTTTAGCAGGGTCCATGGTGAGGCCATGATGTGAAACAATGTAGCCCAAGAAAGTCAAGTGTTCCTGGTGGAATTCACACTTAGACGCCTTGGCATAGAGTTGATTGTCTGAGACGCTGCAACACTTCCCTGACTAGAGCAATATGCTCGTCCATGGAATTGGAATAAATAAGGATATCATCAAGATAAACCACCACGCCCCGATATAACAAATCATGGAGGACTTCATTAATGAGTTGCATGAAGACCCCCGGGGCCCCTTTTAATCCAAAAGGCATCACCAGAAATTCATACATTCCAAAGCAGCTGGAGAAAGCTGTGAGGGGTTCGTCCCCGTCACGAATCTGGACTCAGTAATAAGCTTCGACCAAGTCCAGTTTGGTGAAAATGCGCCCCTCCTTTAGGTTTTTTTTAAATAAGATTTTTATTTATATAGTTGGAGGGGTACAGGAAAAAAAGGAAGGGGTAAAGAGTTATATTTGTAAAGACAATTCAACATTATAAAATAAACTCAGTTGTAAACAACAAAAAATTATTGGTCGTTTGTGATATATTATAAAACATTTTCTGCGTTAAAAATAATTGCAAAATATCGTTCAGTTATTCTACTTGTGTCGTATTAATGTTCTGTTATGTAAAAATCTGGAATTTACTTAACAGTTGTCCCAAGATGTCCGAGATCAGAGGATCTTGCGTTAAAAATAATTGCAAAATATCGTTCAGTTATTCTACTTGTGTCGTATTAATGTTCTGTTATGTAAAAATCTGGAATTTACTTAACAGTTGTCCCAAGATGTCCGAGATCAGAGGGATGGGGTAGGCGCTAGTTTGGGTGACTGCGTTGAGTTTTCGAAAGTCAATGCACAATCGCAAGTCACCCGTCTTCTTACGGACACAGAAAGTGGGGGCTGAATGGGAACGGTCGATGGCCGAATGAACCCCCGAGCAAGATTTTTATCCAAAACGTCTCGTAGTACGGCACGTTCGGAAACGCTCATGGGGTAGATTTTACTTTTAGAAAGTTTGCAGTCTCCCACCACTTCGATCGCACAGTCCGTTCTGCAGTGGGGGGCAAATGCATCGCATTCTTTCACATCAAAAACATCCCCAAAATCTCGGTATTCATCGGGTATTTGGGTCGACGACAGGGCATCAGAGGCTAAGGCCGAGGCGGGCGGAAGGACTACCGTGAGTTCGTGTTGATGCTGTTTACAAACAGGGTCAGTAAATGTAATAGTATCAGCCTTCCAGTCTATGGAAGGACTGTGCCCCTTGAGCCAGTTGATTCCCAGAATGACTTCGTATCGGATGGGAGCTATGGTAAAGTTTATCTGCTCCCAATGAGAACCGATGCCCACCGCCACTCCCCGTGTGCGACGGTCCACCGGACCCCCCTTAAAGTGGCTGCCGTCCATTTGGGCGAATTGGACGGGAGCCGGTAGATTCTCGGACTTGACTTGGAGAGCTGAGAAAGTGGCCTCATTGATTAAGGAGCACCCGCAGCCAGAATCTATGAGTGCTTTGACACGTAACTGGGGGCCTTTTTTATAATGTTGTAACACTACATCCACATAAACAGTATTTTCGACTTCACTCACCATAACAGGAGCCTTGGGTTTTGCAGAGGAAGCTGCAGGGGTCTGCAGGGATGCTCCACTCCCCGCAGACCGTGTCCGTTTTTTGACAGGTCGAGAGGAGATTCCAGGTTCAGAGCTGGGGAATCCCAGTGACGATCCTCATCCGAGGAAGGAGAGCTGTCCCCCAATGGGGCACTTGTAATCCGAGACCCTGAGGGGCCGATAGGTGTAGGGAGACTGGACGGTTCCCCGACATGAAGTGCAGAGGGTGTGAGTCATCCTGGTGCTGCGCTGTGGCCGGCCGTGGTGCCTCTGCGTTGGGGCCGTCCTCAAGCCCGAGGCGGTGCGTCCAGTCGAGGGAGATCCGGATGCTGAGGGCAAGTCGCTGCGAAGTGACCCATAGCACCGCAAACGAGACAGGCTCCCCTCTGGAATTGGGATTCGCGATCCTGAGGGGGCCGCGTGGGCCTCCGCAGGCTGGGAATCGAAACTTTGGGGAGAGGTTTCTGGCAGCTTTTGTCTTTGGCCCGATGCCGGACCAAGGAAATGAATCGGCGGTGGCTCTCTACCTCCTCCGCCAGTAAAATCCAATCCTCCAGGGTATCAGGGTCACCCCGCATGTATGACCAGTTCAAAATGTCCGGATGCAAGGCTTCACGAAAATAGTGGATAAGGGTAGCTTCAGGCAAGTCCACTATTTTACTAGCAAGTCTTTGGAATTCGTCCGCGAATTCCCAAACCGGAGAGGAGCCTTGCCTGAGTTGCAAAAGTTCCGCTTTGGCTCGTTCCCCCATAAAGGGATCCTCTAACCGTCTTCGCAAAGCGAACATGAAGTTGTTAAGAGAGCGGATGGATCGGGACCGAGTGTCAAATTGGAGGACCATCCAGTTGGCCGCTTTCCCCGTCAATAAAGAGGCAATGAAACGAACTCGGCTGTCCTCGGTGGGGAAGTACTGTCCTTGTTCCCTCATGTAACTGTCCACATGATGTAGGAAACAGGGTAGAGTTTCGATTGAGCCGTCGTAGGTCGTTTTCAACCTAGGTTGCTTCCATTGTATGGGCAGAGGCTGCCCTGGGGGCGGCTGTAACGGTGCTCCAGGAGCTGGTGGTTGCCCTGGGGGCGGCTGCAGCGGCGCTCCAGGAGCTGGTACAATTGGGGCCCCGGGGGCTGGCATAACTGGGGCCCCGGGGCCGGGTAGAACTGGCTGAGCTGGCACAACTGGGGCTCCAGGACCAGGTAGAATTGGTTGAGCTGGTATCGGTTGGGCTGGAGTAGCTAGTGCTTGTTGTAAGCAGTCGTTCTCTCGAAACAAACGTTCCATTTGGTCCTGCAGGTGGGTCACATGGTCATTCAAGTCCCGGTTTTGGCTCTGCAAGAGGTGCACCTCATCTCCAGGTCCCCCCCATGCACCGTGCTTGGCTAACGTGAAGATCAGTGAGATCCGTCCTCATACAGGTCTTCCTCGTCGGAGTAGTCTGAGTCAGGTGGACGTTCTGCAAGGCACCGTGCGCGTTGTGTGGTGCGAGACGGGGCAAAAATCGGGGAAATTGTGGACCCTAATGAGAGTCCGACTCCTACAGTGTCTTTGAAACGTGCATCCGCGGCCGCTCGCGCGCGATCGACGGCCAACCGTTGCTCCTTCTCCCTTTCAGCCTGAGCCTTGGCCGCCGCTGCATCCGCTGCTCGCAACTGCTCCTCAGCCTTCTTCTGGTCGGCGAGTGTCTGGGCAGCTTCGAGCTTCAAGGCGGCGGTCGTGGTGACGATCAGCAGGGCCTCCTGCTCCAGAAGAGCAAGGAGTGGGGCAGATTCTCCACCAAGCAGAGGTTGCACTTGGACAGCCAGTGCGGCTGCACCAACCGCGAACGTAGGGGTTAACAGTTGTGTTAGATCGGCCACTGTGGTTGTGGCCGGCAGTCCTACAAACAATAATGCCATTTGGATAGTGACCTGTTGTGCTTCCGTTAGGCACTCAGCAGGGTCGGGCACTAGTGACAGCGGGGGTCCGTCCGCCGGTGCTCCCGCCATGGTGCAGGACAAGTCGGGGCGGATAGGGGCCGCTGCCAAGGTCTGTTGAGCCTCTTGCAATGTTAACCTCGCCAACAAGCGAGTCAAGGTTACCAAGTCCTCTTGTGCGGCACGCACTTCATCCAACAGCCCGTCCAGGATCAAGAGTCTGTGATAGGTGTCCCGATCCAAGTCCTTGGATGTCCAAGGTTGAGCGTCGGCAAGAGAATGCCACTGAACCCGAATAAGTTCCACTAGGCGGTTGATTTCTGCATCAGTCCGTACAGCTTCGAGGAGCACATCCCGAAGCAAAGTAGGGTCATCAGGGCAGGTTGACATTCCCAACAGCAGGGCCCATTGGTCCAAGTCCTCCAGGATTCCACACAGGGAACTTGGAGCTGAGATACAGGCGAACCCTCCAGGGCTCCAGCCAGGCAGGTAAAAGAAGAGTAGGTTCCTGCCTTAATGTAAGCACTTGTGTGTCCTGAAAATCCAACAGCCACATCAAGAGACAAAGGTCCAAAAGAGTTGGTTTATTGAAAACAGGTATGCAGAGCTTATAGATCAAAAGGCAGGAACGAAGGGGGACAGGAGTGCACTTGGTTATATGGAGAACTACAGACACAGTCATATCATGATAAAACTGGCAGTTAGAAAATGCCAAGCTCCCATGAGTCTCAGACCCTGGGAAGCAAAGCAACTGGCAGCTGCACCATGAACGGCCTTGAGCTCAGAGTTCAGAGACAGTCTGACAACTTGCACGACCGGCGTACATGCTGGTTCCGTGATGCAGAGTGCAGGGCTTGCGGCCGGGTTGGCCACATCACCAGGACCTGCCATACCATGAAGAAAGGGGGCTCCCCATCGGTTCCTGTAAAGAAAGATGGCGCCACCCAGCCCGCCCACGCTTTGTTTGATGAGGGGCCAGCGACGCCATGCTGCTGCCACGACTTTCCCTGCCACAGAGTCCGGAGTGTGGAACGGCACGAGATTCACACCATGGAGAAGGTCCATGTCACCGTCCAGATCGAGGGCACCCCATGCGAGATGGAGGTCGACTCCGGATCTGAGCTCTCTATAGTCTCAGCCGATACTTTCCGATGGCTGTGTGCGAACGCGAAGCCCCCCAGACTCCAGAAGACCGACCTTATCCTCATGGACATCCAAAGGCGTAGAGTGCTGGTCTGGGGCATCACCACCGTCCATGTCTGCCACAAGCAGTTTGCGCAGAAGCTCCGCCTCATTGTCGTCGAAGGGCAGCGCGCCAGTCTCCTGGGTCTTGAGTGGTTCTAGGTTCTGGGAATCCACCTGGTCGGAGTACAGCACATCGACCAGGCTCCGCTCGATTCCATCTGGGGAGAGTTCGAATGTGTGTGGAACACTTCCCTGGGGTGCTACAAGGGTCCACCTGTCTGGCTTCAACTCGACTCCTCCCCCGCGCCCATGTGCCTCAAGCCTCATCGGGTTCCCTTCGCTCTCAAGGGCAAAATTGACATGGAACTGGATTGCCTCATCATGCAGGGTGTCCTGGAGCCCATTCCGAATGCGAGATGGGAGACGCCAATCGTCACGCTGCTTAAGGCCAACGGCGAGGTCCGGATCTGTGCAGACTACAAATGCACCATAAACAAGGCCCTCCAGAAGCACGCCTACCCGGTGCCCCTTCGTGAACCACCTCCTGGCTTCCCTCGCTGGGGGCAGAGTTTTCATGAAGTTTGACCTTGCCCAGGCTTACCAGCAACTGCTGGTTGATGTGGAGTCTGCGGACACCCAGATGATCATCACGCACTGGGAGACATTCTGGGTGAAGCGCCTGCAGTTCAGGGTCAGTACGGCCCCGGGGATCTTCCAGAACCTCATGGATAATCTCCTCAAGGGCTTGCCAGGTGTCATCACGTACTTCGACGACGTCCTGGTCACTGGTAGCTTGGAGGGCGAGCTGCTGGAACACATTTGCCTGGTCCTTGGCTGTTTCTGGGACGCCGGCCTCACTGTGAAGCGAGAGAAGTGCCAGCTGGGCCTGCAGCAGGTGGAGTTCCTGGGCTATCTGATCGATGCCGATGGCATTCACCCAATGCCCGCCAAAGTCAGGGCCATCCATGGTGCCCTGCCACCGAAGTGCAAGCAGGAACACCAGGCGTTCCTGGGACTCTTGAACTTTTATCAGGCCTTCCTGCCCAACAAGGCGTTGGTCGCGGAGCCGCTGCACCGGCTCCTGGACAAGGACACCCTGTGGTCTTGGGGTGAACTCCTCTGCTGGATCCAGCCCAGGGCTGTTTAGACACTGATGCCTGTTGTTCAGGGTTTAGGGGTTAAAGGGAGCTTTTTACTTATTTACTTTATTTATATCCCACCTTTCTCTCCAATGGGGACCCAAAGCCACTTACATTGTTCTCCTTCCCTCCATTTTATCTTCATAACAACCCTGTGAGGTAGGTTAGGCTGAGAGTGTGTGACTGGCCCATGGCCACCCAGCAAGCTTCCATGGTAATGGCAAAGTGACCATTTGAACCTGGGTCTCCAAGGTCCTAGTCTGGCCCTTTTTACCACCCCAACCTACAGATATGCTGGATATCCATTCCTTTGTTTTGTTGATGACTCAGAAAGCTCATGTTTTCTTCAATGGTCATTTATGCCTGACATGCAGATGCCCTCAGCCGCCTGCCTGTTGAGGGGTCCGACCCCGACCCATCCCTGGCTCACAATGGTCCCCCGTTCACCATCATCATGGACCACAAGCTGCTCCTGGGCCTGTTCGTACCAGTTGAGAACCCGGGTGAGGGTCCTTCAGTCTCTTTTTTTGATTAGTTAATATACAACAACAACACCTGTCTCCTCCTCCTCCTCCCTCTTCAGAGGTCTGAGTCAGCTGCCACGCCTTTCTGCTCTTGTTTCTTGAGCTCTTCTTTAATTCAACCCTGTTCAGATGTTTTAATCTTTTTATGTTCATCACCTTGGGGGCCCTGATCATGTGGAAAGGTGGCATAAAAAGGTGCTAATAAATATTTTAAATAAATAACAAATAAACAGAATTCTTTAAACTGCCAACTCCTTCTGTTGGCAGTTTTACCTGAGGTCCGTTGCTCGCTGGACCCACACTTTCCTCTTGGGAGTCTATGCACCAGCAGTCTCCAAGCTCAAATCAGGAAGTATGCTGCTTTGTAATTGGCTGTAGTGAGAGAAAAGTTCTCCCCAACCCAATTTCCAAATAAAAAACCATTTTAAGAGCATTTTGAGAACAAAAGCAAAAAACGGAGCTATTTGAAAGGAATGTGTGTGTGTGTGTGTGGGGGAAACCCAAGCATCGTTTTTAAAAGCTTTTCTTTTGCTCAGAAAGAATTCTGAGGAAGCAGGAAGTATTTGAATCCTCACCCCTTAACATGCTGCTTTGTAATTGGCTGTCTATTTGCTGTGAGAGAAACCAAGCTTGCGTGTCTCGTGCTTTGCCTTATGCATGGAGATTTCACCTAGTCTGAGCTCAGGGGAGAGGGAAGAATCGGGTTAATAGAGGGATGGGAAGTCCCGGGATTTGTGAGGGCTGATAGTGAGGTCATCTCTAATGGAGGGAAAACTCATGCATAACTCCAAGGAACAACCGAGACAGATTGGGGGGGTATGTGAGTGAAAGTACCCATTAACGACCAATGAGTTTTAATTGTTAAGAGCTAATTACCTGGTAAAACCTGCTCCCTCTTAAGATTGGAGGAAATTATATCAGCGACACATCAGAAGATTCTATAATCAATTTGAAAAGTGCTAAACAATAAAAAGTTAAAACTTATAAGATGGGTAATACTATTGAGACTGCGATCTGACAAAAAACCTAAATCTGGATTTAAACAAAAATTCAGGCAGGAAGAATTTGAACTCTTTGAACATAAACGAACCTTGAAAGAACAAAAAATGTGCAGGTCTATTTTTAAACTGTTTTTGAAAATTCCAATAAAAGCTGCTAAAGCAACCTGTGCAAAAAAAAAAATTCAAAAGCAGTTTTACTGTGCTGATTAGTAAATTATTAAAACATAATTAATTACTAGCAATAATAAATCATAACAGTCTCAAAGCAGGCAGCTTTCACTTTAAAAAAGGCAGGTAGGAGCTAGTTAAAAAAGGGGAAAAAATGCTGTTCCTCAGGGTGGGAGGTAAAGGGGCGGGGGGAGAGAGAATAAAAAAGCAAGGATCTGTCCCCCACCATCTAAAAGCCATTATGTGAATAAAGAGTTAAATTATATCTAGTTAACGAAAACAATGCTTACTTTGCATTAAGTATATAAGTTGCCAGGAAGATTACACATTAATGCTTTATGCAGGAGCTTTTAGGCCAGCTGAGCTGGTGTCATGGCCACAATATTAGCTTCTAGTTGAGAACGGAGATGCCCCCTCCCAATGCCAGCTGGTTCAGCTCACATCCTGTCTGATGGCTGCGAACAGTGAACCCATTTTCTGATTATCACTTTGGCTGCTCTTGGCTTTTTGGCAGGTTGCTTCATTGTAGTCCTTTCTAACCCTGTAGTGCAGTACAGTCAGCTTTCTGTCCATGCCTGTTTTGACACAGTCAGATTGAATTGTGCACCCCCTGCCCACCCCGGTCCTCGGTACATGACTGCTCAACTAGGAGACAGTTGCTTAATAGACAATTAAACCTGTCGCAAGACAAGTCACATAAATCAGTCATAAATAAATCCTGCCTTTGGGGGTTCATCTGAGTAGTCCCTAGTGACGCTAATGGCTGCTGATCAGTCTGAATTGGCAGCATCTCTTTGCATCTGGAGTTTTGCAAAAAACAAACAAACAAAAGTGCAAATGAACTGAACATATTGAATGATCAGATCGCATCTGATCGATACCTTCAAACATGGCAAGTTTGACTTTCAAGCATGTTTGTGGTAAAATTTGCAGCATCCCTGGACAATGAGACAAAATCCATTGATGACAGATCTGTCAGTGGCTGTTAGCAGCCTTAGCTGAGGAAAACCTCAATTTTGACTTTTGTGGCCACTTCTTGCGGCTTCAGACTGTCCGCTGTTGGAAACAAGAATTGCTATTTTCAAAACAATAAGAGTCTCCTCTTATTTATTTGCTATATTTCAATACCACTTGTCCAATCTGCTCAAGGTGGTTTACCCCAAAAGCTAATTAATTGCATTAATTATATCTCCCCTGCCCAATTTCCACTATTACTCCCAAATGCTGAGTAGCCTCTAATGCCAACACCAGGGTGGCAAAGGGAAGCCGGCTGTGTCCCCCCCACCCCCCACCCACTGCTGGCTGCCTCCTCCTGGCTTTAGTTTTCAGCTCTGTAATTGGCAGACGCTGATCTGGTCCCAGAAGGAAAGATGTGCCTGTCTTGTCTAGCACACTATTTGTGACCCTATGGCTTCTGCAGCCCCATTTGGAGCTGCATCTGGGAATCTCTTGGGGACTCCTAAGCCTCTGCCCACTTGAGAGGAGGCTTCCTGGGTGGGGGGTGGGGACTAGCTAATATCTTTGATTCCTGCTAGTGTCTATGAAATCCATCTGCAGAGCAGAAGATATTTTCTGCAGGAGATGGAAGGGGGAGGGGGACAAAAACTTTCCTAATGCTTTTGAGAGCTATAGGGCTTCAAAGAGATTTGTATGGCCGATGGTCAGAAATTGTTTAGCCACAGAAATATAAAAAGTACATTTCTCTTCTCTGTTTTGCCCTAACAAATTAATGCTCAGTCCAGCAAAGGTGGAAGTGATGCTGGTCACCAAGGCCAAGGTTTTGGAGGGTTTCATACTTCCCTACTTTTGCATGATTCCATAAGGGTTCAGGAGCAGGTTCCTGCTCTTCTAGTGGAAAGACAGGTCAATGTGGCAACTAAAAGTACAATTTACTGCCTGCGTTTGGCACTCATCTCATCTAGTCCCACTCATCCACGCTTTAGTCACCATGACTATAACTAGGGTTTCCTGGCAACCAGTGTGAGCTTTGGGGGGGGGCAGCAGGAAGGTTGGGAGCATGTGATATCAGTACAGCCATAGAGCTGCAGGTGATTCCTAGAGCTGCCCATTGTCACTTCCATGTTGTACCTGTTGTACATGTTTTTTTTTTTGTGTGTGTGTGTTTAATTTTTCTCCCACTATTGCAGAGGTAGGCAACGGCAGCAGTTGGCGAATGACAAGAACAAAAGGAGTGCAGAGTACCAGAATTCTAAAATATAATTATAGAAACATAAAAAAGGTGTGTGTGTGTACATATATATATATATCAGAAATTACAAAATGTAATAGAAAATACAAAAGATTTTATTACAATTACAAAAATATAAGATTGTACCATAATATGTACACAGTTTAAAAATGGCAACAAATAGGAACACTATCAGAAAATGTTTTACAAGCCAAATGCAGCAAACGACAATTTTCAATACAGATATCATATACTACTTAAAAATGGCAATTTTACAAACTGGAGATTGTACACCCCATGAGATCTCCAGCCACCTCCTAGAGGTTGGCAATCCTATCTGGAGGTCAGTTGTTATTCTTCAGGCACCTCTTGGAGGTTGACAACCCTACATTATGCAGGCAGATTAGCTCAGCATCTTCCCACTCCAACATTTTTTCAACAGGGGATCCAGTGTGGTAGAAAACATCTGGTGCAGGTAGGCCTCCACACGATTAGCATTTTGGCAGTAGTGCAAGACCAAATTATTTAGATAAAGGTTTTCTGGTTGTCTGAAATTGAGTTATCTGTTAACTGTAGGTGTTGATGAATTTATTCTGGTTTATTTCATAAGTCATGGTAACATGCCTTGAATTCTTTTTAGGCGAAAGGTGGACTTAAGGTCTCTGTGTATGTGTGTGTGTATCCACCCATCCATCTAGGGTTTTTTGTGATGAGATTCACTATTACCGATAGTGCCAGCACCTTTTTCAGGGCTCTCCCATGTCCTGATCCTTGTATCCCACCCACTCAGCCAGAGAACGAGGGCGGGGGGTGCCTCAGGAACTTCCTAGTGGGGATTTGCAAAGGAAGGAGGAAACTGGTGGAAATTGCCTCAGCTTTATATATGAGTACTGGTACCTTTCTTCTCTCCCCCCCCCCCCGCACTATATTATCTGTCTCTCTCCTGTGGTAAGGACAGCCCCCTCCCCACCCCCAATTGGCCTCTTCAAGTTTGTTGTCAATGCTCAGTCACAATCTTTCCTATGTGCCATTCTTCTGACAGTTTCTTGCTTATATGCTCCTCCAGGTGAGACCAGTCCCATTCTTGCTAGGATTTTGTTCTTTGGGATTAAATCAGTGTTTGTGTCTTCAGTGCTGCTGCCCTTCTAGTGGTTGTATGGGCCAATGATACAAATTGATGTCCCTCCCTGGTAACTCTCTTTCTTGTAGGCTGTGGGGTTGCCAAAGACAAAATCTGAAGAGGTCCACCAGCCTGTATCAGTGGTTGACTCCATCCTACCAGCTACACCTGGCTTAAAACAAAGGAGGTCTACAGCATGCAGTTCTAATGAATGAATCAATTGGTTGAATGTTTGTATTTGATTTATCAAAATGGTATACCACCTCTTCTTGTACATGAGTTGGCTTATATTAGTTAAATGTAGAAAACTAATTCAAATTTTAAAATATGAGCTCCTTGTAAAATGGTATCTGTATTCTCTGCTTGACAACTCCACCTCTTCTTGTGCTCTCCCTTTGCCATCAGCACAAGGAGTGTCATCTTCCACGTGTCTTTTCTTCTCCCATATCCATCCTCACCTCTCCTGTCCTCACCCGTCCATATGTGGAACAGCTTCCATCTTCATTACCAATCAAGCCACTTTGCCAGTGCTTGAAGCAGACGCCTCGTGGCTGGATGTGGAACTACCTGGCTTTGAAGTGATGGTGGCACACCTGTGAGTTGATGCTGTGGGGTGTCCCATCAAGCAGGGGAGGGGCATGTTTAAAATGCAGGAGTGACAGAGGAGCAGATGGGGCAGAGGACAGATGGTATGCTATCTTGAATCCCCTGCTGCACCCACACCCTCTCCCCACACTACTTTCTGAAAGGGGAACACGGTAAAAAACAGAACTGGATGAGGGAGGGGCAACAAGAGTGGAGGGAAGGGTGCAGCGCCCTTCCTCCCCCTCCCCATGCCTTTGCTTTAAGTTGCCTCCTCTCCAGCTGGGCTGTCCAATCATATCTGAGCACAGGAATCTTGCTCGCCTACTTCACTGGCTGCTCTCTTCAGGCACAGAAGAGGGACGGGGTGTAAACCTTGGCCCCTGGAAGTCTAAGTTGGCCAAGCCTGCTATGAAATGGGGTGGTCTGGTCAGTGGCCTGCTCTGACTGCAAAACTAGCAGTGACCCTGAGGGGCCTGGGGGCAGACAGTGGGGCAGGTACAATTTTGTACCTGGCAAAACTCACTGTCCATGTGCAGGACTGGCCCAGAGACCCTCTTTTTTTTTAGGTCAAGTCCCAGACTTTGCAGGTGCACCTCCGGCTCCTTCCCTCGTGCTTGCCTCTCTCCTGCCCATTCGTCAGCATGCATCGCCAGCCTCTGCTTGGGTGTTGGATGCAAAGGAGGTGTGAATGGCTCTCATGCCTTCCCAGGTCTTTGTGGAATGGCCAGCCTTGCATGGTCAGTTGTGGCTGTGCTTTGTTGTTGCTTGTTGTTTGGTTTAAATCGTGGTCAGTACTTCATACTGGTATCTAAAACTGTACTGTGTGGGCTGAGGTGTGAATGGGAAGGCAATTGATTTTACCTTTGTTGTGTATGTACTGATTGGGTTAAAAGAAAACAATTCTTACTGATTGGTTTAATGGAAAACAATTCCTACTGATTGGGTTAAAGGGAAACAATTCCGGGGTCCTGGACTACATGCTCCTATTGGCTACTGGGGTTATCCTCCCCAATCACGGACTTGGGGGGGGGAGTGGCCTCAGGCAGCCAGGTGGGCATAAAAGCAGGGGTCTGATTACAGTAGTTAGTTCTATTCTGCCTGTTCTGAATAAAGTGTTTGCTGTAGGAACTCCGTCTCCGTGTATCTCCCACGCGATTTAACAACCTTGAGCATAGGGACATAGAATCATAGAGTTGGAAGAGACCACCAGGGTCATCTAGTCCAACCCCCTGCCCAATGCAGGAAATTAATAACTACCCCCCCACATCCCCAGTGACCCCTTCCCCCCGCCATGCAGGATCCCACAATCAAAGCACTCTCGACAGATGGCCATCTAGCCTCTGCTTAAAGACCTCCAAAGACAAGGACTCCACCATCCTCCGAGGCAGTGCATTCCACCATCGAATAGCCCTCACCGTCAGAAAGTTCTTCCTAATGTTTAGGTGGAATCACTTTTCTATTAGTTTAAATCCGTTACTCCGTGTCCTAGTCTATGGAGCAACAGAGAACAAGCTAGTTCCCTCATCAACATGACACCCCTTCAAATATTTTTCATGTTCAAACCAAACATGGCTATCATGTCTCCCCTCAACCTTCTCTTCTCCAAACTAAACAAACCCAACTCCCTAAGTCTCTCCTCATAGGGCATGGATTCCAGACCTCTGACCATTCTGGTCGCCCTCCTCTGGACACACTCCAACTTGTCAACATCCTTCTTAAATTGTGGAGCCCAAAACTGGACACAGTATTCCAAGGAAGGTCTGACCAATGCAGAATACAGTGGTAGTATTACTTCCCTTGATCTAGACACAATACTCCTATTGATGCAGCCCAGAATTGCATTGGTCTTCTTAGCCGCCATATCATACTGTTGACTCATGTTCAGTTTGTGGTCCACTAAGACTCCCAGATCTCTTTCACATGTACTGTTGTCAAGCCAACTCTCTCCCATCCTGTACCTGTGCCTTATGTTGTTTCTGCCTAGGTAAAGTACCTTACACTTCTCCCTACTGAAATCCATTTTATTACTTATGGCCAGCTCTCCAGTCTATCGAGGCCATTCTGAACTCTGACCCTATCCTCCGGGGTATTAACTACCCCTCCTAACTTGGTGTCATCTGCAAATTTGATTAGCATGCTCTCTATTCCATCATCCAAGTCATTTATAAAAATATTAAATAGTACCGGTCCCAGGACAGACCCCTGTGGTACCCCACCTGTCACTCCTCTCCAGGATGAAGTTGTGCCATTAATGAGCACCCTTTGGGTTCAGTTGGTCAACCAATTACCAATCCACCTAACAGTAGCAGTGTCCAGCCCACATTTTACTAGCTTTGTTTCAAGAAGATCATGGGGGACTTTATCAAAGGCTTTACTGAAATCAAGGTACACTACATCTACAGTATTCCCTTCATCTACCATACTTGTCACTCTTTCAAAAAAAGGTATGAGATTAGTTTGGCATGACCTGTTTTTGAGAAACCCATGCAATACGTGTTCTCAAATGCCAGTCTGGACACTGGAATTGATCTCGTTGGAGGCAAGGGTTGCACAACCAGCTCTCCGTAGTTTTCTAGATCACTTTGGGAAACACAGCAGGGGAAGCCTTGCAGGTGCACCAGCTGCAAAGGCAGCAGAACAATGCCCCGAAGGCTCCTTCCTCTTCTCCCCTGGAGCTGGGAGGGCTCGACCTCCCTCCTGTGTGGGGCTGACACAATGGCCTGCCTCTTTCAAGCCATCATTCCATGATCTACAGATCAGACAGGACAAAGGTGCCATTGTGAGTGGCCCCGCAGTAACCGAGCAGGCTTTTTAATCACAAGTCTGCAAGCATAACCCCTGGCATTGTGTGCAATCTCATCCAAACCCCTTTGGCTTGTAAAAGGCTTGGATTAAGGGAGCTCGGAGAGGCTCAGGCAGTGTCCTGTCACATGGAAGCCCTTGTAAGTGGAGCCAAAAAGCACAGGGAGCAAACTGCGTAGCCCTTTGGGTGGGGTGCTCTATTCACACAGGGAAGAGTTTCATCTGAGCATTGGTTCAGTGAGGTGGGCATTGTCCGAAAATAGAAATGGGTAGCTTCTGCACATACAGGCTGTGTGTGCAGTGGTTAGAATGTCAGACTAGAGGGGGTGCGGCTCAGTGGTAGAGCATCTGCTTGGCATGCAGAAGGTCCCGGGTTCAATCCCTGGCATCTCCAGTTAAAGGGACTAGGCAAGTAGGTGATGGGAAAGAACCCTGGAGAGCCGCTGCAGGTCTGAGTATATGATACTGACTTTGATGGACCTTGATGGTCTGATTCAGTATAAGGCAGCTTCATGTGTTCATGTATTCTGCGAGACTCTCCTTCAAACCTCCACCCTTCATGAAGCTTGCTGGGTGACCAAGAGTTGGTTGCCGGGTTGGATCCAGACTAGACTGGCAATTCCCACCAATTCCCATTTCCTGTTTCAGACCCTTCCCCCCTCATGTCACCACTCAGGGCCCACCACTACCCAGGAGCAGCATTTCACAGAGATCAGTGGGCTGCAGTGGGAGGGGGGAAATTTCAGTTCTGCCACTGGAAAATGTAATCTGGAGCCAACCCTCTGCCCCTGAGCCTAGCCTACAATACAGGGTTGTTGTGAGAGAATTAAAGCAGTGGAGAATGAGATATGCTGCCCTGAACTTCATGGAGAAGGGTGGAATAAAAGTTCACTTGTTAAATGATAATAAATAGAGGAGATGGACCGAAGGCCCTGTGCAGCAGTACGTGGTATGCTTTGGTCCTCTGATTAAAGTACATCAGTGTTGGGCTCACTTTTGGGGTCTCAGGCTCACCCTGCTGTAGTGTAACACGAAAGCCAAACCATTCCTCTTTTTAGGGGTACAAGTTGGATGCCAGCTCTTCCTGTTTCCGGCCCCCGTATAACCAGCAGTGTTGACTGTCAGGTGAACCAATGTTGCCAGCAAGTCCCTGCCAGGCTCTCTGTTGCCTTCAGCTGCTGTCCGCTGCAGCTGGAGACACAGGCGAGGCCCTCCTGCCACCCGCTGTGTCGCTCTGCCAGTGGCCAGTGGCTGCCGTGCTGCTGAAGAGTTCTTCGGGAGCCCCCGGCCCATCAAATGAGGCTGCCAGCTGTGGGCTGATGGGTGATGCTGCTGACCAATCATTAAGTAGCTCCAGGGCCAGGTGAACAGGCTCCCATTGGTCACATGTGGCTTGTGAGTTATCATTTGCCCAATTATACATATACGATTGCTCAAAAACATATGAACATTTCTACACCATGGGCTTAATCTGAAATAATAGGAAGGTTGGGAAAAAGTGGGCAGGCAACTTCAAGGGTGAGCATTTGTGTACCCTTGCAAAAAGTGGGATGCAAATGTAATTGACATAAATATCTCCTGCAATGTGGTCCAGACACTTCGGCCGGGGTGAGTGAGTGCCGGCTGCTGCCCTCTCCATTGTATATCCATGTCCTCCCCAGATCCTTTACTGTTGAGATTTGGCAGTTTTTCCCTCTTGGCATAGACGTAGATCTGAAATGGGGTGAGGATTGGAGCAATGGTTACTGATGCCCACTAGACTATGATCACTTAACTGGGGGAGGCTGAGCTGTTTCCTCCGCAGTTCCTTCTGGGAATATATTTGGGGGAGGTGGGTAGAGTTTCTTCCCTCCAGGCAGTTTATCATCTTCCCCTGTACAGGACACAGGATGACCCTGACAGGCTGGAAAACTGGGCTAAAACTAATAAAATGAATTTCACCAGAGATAAATGTAAAGTTCTGCATTTAGGTAGAAAAAAATCAAACACACAATTATAGGATGGGGGAGACTTATCTTGGTATTGTATGTGCAAAAAGGATGTAAGGGTCTTAGTAGACCATACACTGAACATGAGTCAGCAATGTGACGTGGTAGCTAAAAAGGCAAATGTGATTTTAGGCTGTATCAACAGAAGTATAGTGTCCAGATCATGCAAAGTGATCTTTGCTCTGGTTAGACCTCACCTGGAGTATTGTGTTCAGTTTTGGGCACTGCAGTTTTGGGCACCACAGTTTAAGAAGGATGGAATGTGTCAAGAGGAGGGCAATGAAGATGGTGAGGGGTCTGAAGACCAACTCCTATGAGGAAAGGTTGAAGGAGCTTGGTATTTTTAGCCTGGAGAAGAGACGACTGAGAGCTGATATGATAACCATCTTCAAGTACTTGAAGGGCTGTCATATAGAGGATGGTGCGGAGTTGTTTTCTGTTGCCCCAGAAGGTTGGACCACAACAAATGGGTTGAAGTTAAATCAAGAGTTTTCGGCAAACCTTAAGAACTTCCTAACTATTAGAGTGGTTCCTCAGTGGAATAGGTTTCCTCATGAGATGGGGGGGCTCTCCTTCTTTGGAGGTCTTTAAGCAGAGGCTAGATAGCCATCTGAAGGCAATGCTGATTCTGTGAATTTAGGCAGTTCATGAGAGGGGGGCAGGAAGGGTTGCATCAGTGCTTGGCTGTCATGGCCCTTTCTTACATGCCCAGGGTAATGCCTATCGATTGCCACTTTGGGGTCAAGAAACAATTTTCCTCCAGGCCAGTTTGGCCAGGGAAACTGGAGGTTTTTTTGCCATCTTCTAGGCATGGAGCAGGGATCACTGGGGGTGAGTGGGGGAGGTAGTTGGGAATTTCCTGCATTGTGCAGAGGGTTGGACTAGACCCTGGAGGTTCCTCTCAACACTATGATTCTATCATTCTAGGCTGGTGTCAGGCCTGCTCGCTGTATCTGAGATGGTTTCGTTTTCTCACAGACTCTTGTTCAAGGACTGTTTATCTAACCGCTCACATTCCTATTCCCTTTGAAGCTAGTAGGCGCCCGTGGGAGCCTTGGTGTTTCTAGACTGTTTGGAGTTATGTCCTGAGACTGTATTGCTGCTGCTTTTCCGGTTTCCCATATAATCAAATGCTTGCCATTTCCCCTTCATTCCTGCCTTTGGGATTCTAAGCTCTGCTTGCCTATGTTACCAGTAAACCTACTCTTTTTGACTACTAAGTCTCCTGGTGTGGTTTTTGGATTTCTATGGACCAAGTGCTTACATTAAGGCAGGAATCACCCCTCTTTCACCTGTCAGGCTAGAGCCCCGGAGGGTTCGCCTGCCACTCGGATTGGAGCTAGGACAGTGCTCTCCGAGTTGTCTATCCGTGGCTGGAGCACCGGGTGCACCGGGGTTACCGGGGGCGCCAATTCCTGGACAACCACCTGCACCCCCAATGCCATGGGGGCAACCCAAGTTGAAGATTACCTGACGGTTCAGTTGAAACTCTGCCCCGTTTTTTACATCATGTGGATAGTTATATGAGGGAGCAAAGACATTTCTTCCCTACCGAAGATAGCCACGTCCGTTTCGTTGCCTCCCTGCTAACGGAGAAAGCGGCTGACTGGATGATCCTTCAGTTCTATACGCGGTCCCGCTCCATTCGCTCCCTCAACAACTTTATGTTTGCCTTGAGGAGGCGCTTTGAGGACCCCTTCATGGGAGAGAGAGCCAAAGTGGAACTTTTGCAACTCAGGCAAGGCTCGTCTCTAGTTCGGGAATTCGCAGATGAATTCCAACGACTCGTGAGTAAAGTAGTGGATTGGCCTGAAGCTACCCTTATCCACTACTTCCGAGAAGCTTTGCACCCGGACATTTTGAACTCGTCTTATATGCGAGGCGACCCAGATACCCTTGAGGATTGGATTTTACTGGCCGAGGAAGTAGAAAGCCGCCAGCGATTCGTGTCCCTAGTCCGGAGTCGGACCAAAGAGAAGGGCGGTCAGAAACCTCCCCCCAAACCGTCAACTCCCAACCCGCGGAGACCAACCCGACTCCCTCTGGATCGCGAGTCCCGATTCCAGAGGGGAGCCTGTCTCGTTTGCGGTGTTATGGGCCACTTTGAAGTGGCTTGCCCTCAAAGTCCAGAACTCGCTCAACCCGATGTACCGCCTCGAGCTTGGGGACGTCCTCAACGCAGAGGCACCGTGGCCACCCGCAGCGCAGTGCCGGGACGACCCACACCCTCTGCACTTCATGCCGGGGAACCGTCTAGTCTCCCTGCACCTATCGACCCCGTAGGGTCCCGGATTACAAGTGCCCCATTGGGGGACAGCTCTCCTTCCTCTGACGAAGACCGTCATTGGAATCCCCCCAGCTCTGAATCTGGAATCCCCTCTCGACCTGTCAAAAAACGGACATGGTCTGTGGTGAGTGGAGCGTCCCCACAGAACCCTGCAAATGTTCCTGCAATGCCCAAGGCTCCGGTCATGGTGAGTGAAGTCGAAAATACTGTATATGTGGACATGGTGTTACAACACTATAGAAGGGGACCCCAGTTACGGGTCAAGGCTCTCATTGATTCCGGCTGCGGGCGCTCTTTAATCAATGAGGCCACCTTTGCAGCTCTTCAAGTCAAATCCGAGAATCTACCGGCCCCCGTCGAATTCGCCCAAATGGACGGTAGCCACTTTAAGGGGGGGGTGTCGACTGTCGCACACAAGGAGTAGCGATGGGCATTGGTTCCCATTGGGAACAGATAGACTTTACCATAGCTCCTGTCCGATACGAAGTCATATTGGGAATCAACTGGATCAAAGGGCACAGTCCCTCCATAGACTGGAAGTCTGACACAATTACGTTTTCCGACCCTGTTTATGACCAGCATCGACGCGAGGTCGCACTCGTCCTTCCGCCCACCTCAGCCTTAACCTCCGATGCCCTACCGGCGACCCAAATACCCGATGTATACCGAGACTTTGGGATGTTTTTGATGTTAAAGAATGCAATGCATTGCCCCCCCCCACCGCGCAACGGACTGTGCAATTGAAGTGGTGGGAGACTGCAAACTGTCTAAAAGTAGAATTTACCCCATGAGTGTTTCCGAGCGCGCCGTACTGTGAGACTTTTTGGATAAAAATCTTGCTCGAGGGTTCATTCGGCCTTCCTCTGCTCCCAACTCAGTCCCCGCTTTCTTTGTCCGAAAGAAAACGGGCGACTTGCGCTTGTGCATTGACTTTTGAAAACTCAATGCAGTCACCCAAACCATCGCCTACCCCATCCCATTGATCTCGGACATCTTGGGACAGCTGAAGGAGGGGCGCATTTTTACAAAACTGGACTTGGTTGAAGCTTATTACCGGGTCCGGATTCGTGACTGAGACGAACCCCTTACAGCCTTCTCTAGCTGCTTCGGAATGTACCAATTTCTGGTGATGCCTTTTGGATTAAAATGGGCCCCAGGGGTCTTCATGCAGCTAATTAACGAGGTCCCCCATGATTTATTATACCGAGGCATGGTGGTTTACCTCGATGATATCCTTATTTACTCTAATTCCATGGATGAGCATGTTGCCCTGGTCAGGGAAGTCTTACAGCGTCTCAGAGACAATCAACTCTACGCTAAAGTTTCTAAGTGTGAATTCCACCAGAAACAAGTAACCTTCTTGGGTTACATAGTTTCACACCAGGGCCTCACCATGGACCCTGCTAAGGTACATGTGCTTGATTGGGCTCCTCCCTCCACCCGCAAGCATGTGCAGCAATTTCTCGGTTTTGCCAATTTCTACCGTGGTTTCATTCCCAACTTTGCTCAAGTGGCACTGCCGCTCACCGACCTCCTAAAGACCAAGGGTAAGGGGGTCTCTGCCGCATTGCCCACCGCTAAGATTCACTGGACAAATCAGTGTCAAGCTGCCTTTACAACTCTCAAGCAGCTTTTCACTTCTGAACCTGTGCTAAAGCATCCTGATCCTGATCATATGTTCATAGTGCAAGTGGATGCATCTGACGTAGCTATGGGGGGGGGGGCTCTTTTGCAAAGGGGGCCAGACAGTCTTCTCCGCCCCTGTGCTTATTTTTCAAAGAAGTTTGCACATTCCCAACTGAACTGGCCGATTTGGGAGAAGGAAGCTGCAGCCGTCCACCATGCTCTCACTAAGTGGAGGCAATTTCTGGAGGGTTCCAGAACCCCTTTTGAGGTTTGGACTGATCACAAAAATCTAGAGGCTTTTACGGGGGCCCACAAACTATCTGCAAAACTACAGCATTGGGCTGACTTCTTTGCTCAATTCCTTTTCGTGCTCAAGCATGTGCCTGGAAAGCAGAACATACTGGCTGATGCCCTTTCCAGGCTTCCCCAATACCCGGTGAAAATCGACCATCCAATGGTCTCCTTCTTCACCCCGGCGCAAAGGGAAGCTCTACCAGTTTTGGCTGTACAAACTCGGTCCCAAACTCTGCCCCAGCCCCAGCCCCAAGCAGCGCATGGCAGGGCCTCTGTCAGGAGGGAATTGACTCCCTCACCGGACCCACCTACACCTCCTGCGCCTAGTGCCTCAACTCAACCAGTCCTCCCCTCCGCCCCGCCGCCACTGCCAGCGAGCCCTGCTTCACCCCCCTCTGCGGTGGGGATGACCCTGCCCGACTCCTTCCTGGACTCCCTTCATGCCCAATGCCTGGTTGAACGTACGGCTCAGGCACTGTCCCCATGCCTACTAGAACGAGGTGGTTGTTGGTACAAAGACTCAAAATTGTATGTGCCCAAAGTACTTCGGAAGGAAGTCCTGCAATTAGCCCACGGCGCCAAAACTGCAGGACACTTTGGCTTTTTGAAAACTCTCCACTTATTGCGCAGGCAGTTCTGGTGGGTGGGCATGTGCACCGACATGGACTCCTTCATCTGCAGTTGTCCAGTCTGCGCCACTGTCAAGCGATCCCAAGGGAAACCCCCTGGACTATTGCAACCATTGGAGATCCCTTCTAGACCCTGGGAAGTAATTGCTATGGATTTTATGACTGATCTCCCCCTCAGGGAAAAACGGTTTTATGGGTTATTACCGACTTGTTTTCTAAACAGGTGCATCTCGTCCCGTGTGCTGGTATTCCCTCTGCCCCAAAATTGGCCCGCCTCTTTGTGTCACATGTCTTCCGACTGCATTCGTTTCCGCGCAAGATTGTGAGCGATGGTGGAAGTAGTTATGTTGTCAAATTTTGGAAGGCTTTCCTCAAATTAGTCGGGGTGGAACAGGGTCTCTCTAGTGCTTTCCACCTCCAAACTGATGGACAAACTGAATGGGTCAATGCAGTTTTGGAATGTTATCTCCGTTGTTATGTGAACTACCACCAGGACGATTGGGTTGGGTTGTTGCCTTTTGCTGAGTATGCTTATAACAATGCTGTACACCAATCCACAGGTTTCAGCCCGTTTCAAACCGTGTATGGCCAGAACTTCGGCCCCATTGGCCATATTGACGTTTCGGGGGAGGAGGGTGGTAAAGATGTGGCAGCTTGGGTGGATGCAATTCATACCACCTGGCCCTGGCTAGTAAAGAATCTGGAGCGGGCTAAATGTAAATACAAAGGTCAAGCCGACAAGCACCGGTCTCCTAGTCAGGACTTTAAAGTGGGAGAGTTGGTCTACCTGTCAACAAAAAACCTCCGGTCCACCCGCCCGTGTAATAAACTCAGTGCCAAATACGTGGGTCCCTATCCCATTGCTCGAATCATGAACCCGGTAACCGTGGAACTCTCTCTTCTGAAGACTCTGAGGCGTATTCATCCAGTTTTCCATGTAAGCCTCTTGAAACCTCATATTGCGTCCTCACAATGGCATCCCGAACCTCTTCCAGAGCAACCAGTGATGGTGGGTGGGGAGGGTCATTTCGAAATTGCTAAGATCCTGGACTCTCGTGTCCGTCATGGCTCTCTTCAGTACCTGGTTCATTGGAAACACTTCCCCCCTGCCTATGACAAATGGGTTCGATCACGAGATGTTTCCGCCCCGCACCTAGTGCGCGCCTTTCACAATGCCTACCCCAACAAGCCGTCCCCCTTGCAGGGTGGGGGGGCCCTAAGGGGAGCAGAATGTCAGGCCTGCTTGCTGTATCTGAGATGGTTTCGTTTTCTCACAGACTCTCGTTCAAGGACTGTTTATCTAACCGCTCGCATTCCTATTCCCTTTGAAGCTAGTAGGCGCCCGTGGGAGCCTTGGTGTTTCTAGACTGTTTGGAGTTGTGTCCTGAGACTGTATTGCTGCTGCTTTTCTGGTTTCCCATATAATCAAATGCTTGCCATTTCCCCTTCATTCCTGCCTTTGGGATTCTAAGCTCTGCTTGCCTATGTTACCAGTAAACCTACTCTTTTTGACTACTAAGTCTCCTGGTGTGGTTTTTGGATTTCTATGGACCAAGTACTTACACCCGGTCTTTCCCACCTGCCTTGGCAAAGGGTTCAAGGGGAGGCAATGAAGGACAAAGAGACAGACTTGCAGAGGTAGGAAGCATTCTCATGTGAGATTAATTCAAATTAGTAGTATATTACCTTTGATGTACCAGGCACACTGAGGGATGATAGAATTTAAACCCCCCACCCCCCGATCCCTTCCCTTAGGAACACAGAGACTTTATTTTAACCAAAACTAAGACCAAAGGAGAGACTAGGCCAAGAGGCATTGCAGCAAAGGATGAATGCTAGGAAGTACAGTTTTATGGATGATGTCCATTAGAAGGGTCATGTCCCCACTGCCCCCCCTCCTGGATCTTGTGATCCCTGTTACTATCCAGAGCTATCCAGAGTAACTCCTGTTTTGGCATGAGTAGGTTCTCTGTGATAAGTAACTAGCAAGGTGAACAGGTAGAGGCTGAAGAAGCCCTTTCATCTCCCAGCCTTGAAGGCAGTGCTAAAAATACCTGGCTGACCTTTTTGTCTTGAAATCACTTTCAGAAACTGGATAAGAAAGAGCAGCTGCTAGCTGAGATCAAAACACTGCGACTGACTCTCTTGAAATGAGCCAGCGTTGTCCTGGAGCAGCGGCCATACATGGAGACCACTATGCACGAAGCAGCTGAAGCGAAGCACCTGAATCAAAGCCCCTAGATCCTTTTCATGCCTTTTGTTGTCACCCGTTTCTTACATGCAGAGAGGGTAGCTGTAGAAGGACCCCTTTCGCTACTAAAGAGGGGAAGACCCTCTTCTCTGTTCAGACATCTGCCATTTTAATTTTAATTTTAATTTGCAAGATTCTGTACAATCAGGATAGTATTTCTCCTGTGAGACAGGGAATCCGTTGTTCCCATTTTAGAGTCAAGGAACTGAGGCAAAGAGGTCATGACATTCCTAAGGCCATGTAATGACTGCATGAAAGGCTGTGAACCCACATTTCCCCAATTCAAGCTCAGATTGCTCTATCCATTGCTACAGTGAATAGAGAGTTGGGTTAAAATCTCTGCTCAGCTTTGAAGCCTCAGCCTAGGCCCTGCGTGTCCAAGCTCCTTTCCCCATCCATCCATCCATTCATCTATCCATCCAGAATAAAAAGGAAGGCCCTGTTCCATATCTCAATTTGACACAAGCACACACCTTAGCCCAGGGATGGGGAACGTCAGGCCCGGGGGCCGTTTAAGGCCCGCGAAATAATTTGGTCTGGCCCTTCATGGGTCCTGGCAGATCTCTAGCTCAGAAGGATCTAAGACTGGCGATCTGCCCCCTCCCACGGACAGGAATAGCCTCTATTCAAGGCGAATGTGAGTTTGTTTTGCCGAGAAAAGGAACCCTTTCCCCCCCTTGCAGAAGAGTCATTAGCTATGGAGCTGCTACGACCGCCCAAGAAACTGTTATCCCTTGCCCACCTGGGCCGTGAGGCTTGGTCAGCTAATTTTTAAGTCGATAATTTTGTATGGCCCGCAAATGATGTTATAAATATCCAAATGGCCCATTCAGCACAGCAGCCAGAATACCATCAGTTGGAGCATTCTTGCTGTCCATCAACATTTTGTTTTTGCAACTGCCAGCCAGTAATTGAATTAGGATCAAATCTGTGTGTCCTGAGGCAGAAGTGAATGCTGACTTGGGACTACTCCCCATGAGCCCCTCCCCACAGGCTGCACCCTTACTTGGGCCACCTCAAAGGCCCCACAAGGTCCGGGAGAGTGACATCGCCCCGGCTGGCTTGTCCCCGCTGGACCCGCTGGGCAACTGGAGCAGCAGTGAGTGGGGAGAGAGAAGGCTGTGGCAGTGTGCCACAAGACAGTGCAAACTCCGATGGGTGATGCTGCCTTTAGCCCCCGGGGGATGGCCAAGCGGGGGCGGACGAGGGGGAAGGAGGCCGGAGTGAGCCGAGGCATCTCGTCCGCAGACGGCACAGGCTCTGCCCTATGGTTGCACTGGGCATGCCATTCCCACAGCCCTGAAAGGGTGGAGCTCGGCAGAGGAGGGAGGGGGAAACAGCACACAAGGAGCATTCACTGGGGAAAGGCCCCAGTGGGAACAGCCTCTGTTCTGAGGTTGGGTGGAGACAGGTGCTAGGATCTTGGTGTGCGGGAAGGGTAATCGGTGGGCGGGACAAGTAGTAAAGGGAGGAAGATAAAGAGGGAAGCAGTCACAATGGCCAAGGAGGATTGGGCAGCAGGTGCCAGGACCAACTCAGGCTGGAGCACCTAAAGCTGAGGGGAGTGAGGAGAGGGCTGCTGAGCTTTGACTGCAGCCTCAAAGCCTCCACAGGGTCTGGGAGAGTGGCATCGGCCCGGCTGACTCATCCCCGCTGTAATCGCTGGGCGACCAGAGCAGCAGCGATTGGGGAGGGAGAAGGCAGGGTAAGGCCTCAGCGGTACACCCAGAGACAGCGTGAACTCTGATGGGCAATGCGCTGAAAGGGTGAAGCTTGGTAGAGGAGGAAGGGGGAAACGGCACACAAGGAGCAATCACTGGGGAAACAGTGGGAACAGCCTCTGTCCTGAGGTCCAAGAAACAATGCAATATTGAAGGGGGAAGTGATCTGCGTGAGTGGCGTGCATGGTGCAATGACATCACTTTACCCAGAAGCACCAGCATCATGACAGGTCATTCTCAAGCCAACACTCTATGGTTTCCATAGAGTTTTTGGAAGAGAATGCTAGAACAACCCACATGATGCTGGCGCTTCCGGGTTAACCCAGGAAGTTATGTCATTATGCTACATAAGCACTGTGCATGTGGATCACCCCCCCAGCCCCACCTACACAAAGCTCTGGCAACCATACAGACATATGTCATAAACAATGCAAAGAAGAACACAACTGGAAAGTAATGCAGTAAGATTAAGATAACACATACAAGAAACAGTGGAACAAACTATAATCCTGTTTCCTGTACAAAAGCACCCTCTGTTCCATTACACTACAGCCTTATACCCTTTATTAAAAAGCCCTCCCAAACAATTCTGTTTTAAGCAGTTTGTGGAATGGCACAAGTGTGGAAGCCTTCCTGACCTCCTCAGGCAGGCCATTCCACAAAGTGGGACCACAACAGAGGAGGAGCATGTATGGGTAACTGTCCATTTTACCCATTTGTGGGGTGGCTCCTTGAAGGGGCACCTTTGCTCACACGAGCAAAGCAGTGACAGTGGAGCACAACAGGAAAGGTTGCCCTGCAGATCCTGGGGTCAAAGACCATGAAGGGCTTCGTTGGTGATAACCAGTACTTTGAATTGAACCTGGTAACTGATAGGTAGCCAGGAGTGACTGGAGTGACTAAAAAATAGGTGTAGTACACATACTCTGCCTAGCTTCTGAGAGTAACCAAACTGCTACATTCTGTGTGTGTGTGTGTGTGTGTGTGTGTGTTAAGTGCCGTCAAGTCGCCTCCAACTAATGGCGACCCTATGAATGAAAGTCCTTCAAAATGTCCTATCTTTGACAGCCTTGCTCAGATCTTGCAAACTGAAGGCTGTGGCTTCCTTTATTGAGTCAATCCATCTCTTGTTGGGTCTTCCTCTTTCCAATTCCAATTCTGTACCAAATGGAATTTCTGAATTGTTTCCAAGGGTGGGCCTGTGTAGGGTGCATGACAACAGTCTAGTCTCAAGGTCAGTGTGACATGGATCCATGTGGCCAGCTGAGTCAAGGTAGGGACATTATATCATAAACCAGATCCATTCAGAGCAGGACTCTGCTGTGTCATATAATGTTATTCTAGCTTCAAAGGGCTTGTGCACACTTGTGGCTTACTGCAATCCAGTCCAAAACCCCAGAGTCTCGGCAGAAGTGTGAACACATCTGTTCAGGAGTAATTGATGATTAATCCTAACACTTCACACCTCATTTATGAGGTGTGAATGAGCCTTCAAAACCTCACCTTGTTGAATTGCACAAAGCAGTGAACGCCTGGATTCAACAATTTTCAATTGCAATTCAACAATTTTCAATTGCAGTTCTGCTTGAGCACAAAGCTGAAGCTAGAAGGTCATTCTACACACACACACACACACACACACACACACACACACACTCCCCTTTGCTGTTCATGTTCTGTATGGCATCTGGAAAGTTGCTGGCCCCAAAACCTGTGGGGTTTATTCAGGAAGAAATCAACATGCTGTGGATTTGTGGGTAAGTGCAAAACTGCTCCCTCCGGTTGTGGGGTCACCACCTCGCAAGCGGCTTGTCCTTCCTTTATAAGCAAAAGGGAGTTGATTTATAAAGCCCCCATGGCATTAGGGATATTCAGACAGGGCTGGTTTGGCTTGCAGTCTGCTAGCCTGTTGGGAACAGGGAGCCAGTTTTTCACAGATACGTTTGGATGTTCCCAAACAATTCATGCCTATTTATCAGGCTACTTGTCCTGTATTGGAACAGCCCAGCCCAGTGCAATTGGCTGGGGCATGTGGCTCACCCCCTGTTTCCTGTTCACACATGCACATTCTCACAGGCTCTGACTGGAATTTCACCCCCCCCCCCCCGCAGACCTGTTGTCCCTGCATGCTGTCATATTGAGGGGCTGTCATATTGAGGAGGATGCCGACTTGTTTTCTGTTGCCCAAGAAGGTTGGACCAGAACCAAAGGGTTGAAATTAAATCAAAAGAGTTTCCATCTAGACATTAGGAATAATTTTCTAACAGTTAGAGCGGTTCCTCAATGGAACAGGCTTCCTCGGGAGGTGGTGGGCTCTCCTTCCCTGGAGGTTTTTAAGAAGAGGTTAGATGGCCATCTGTCAGCAATGCTGATTCTGTGACATTAGGCAGATGATGAGAGGGAGGGCATCTTGGCCATCTTCTGGTCACTAGGGGTGTGGAGGGGGGAGGTAGTTGTGAATTTCCTGCATTGTGCAGGGGGTTGGACTTGATGGCCCTGGTGGTCCCTTCCAACTCTATGATTCTATGCTCTTGGCAGCCAAGCTGATTAATAAACAGACAGCAAACCAATCAGTCAGCAGGGACTACAAAAGCGCATTATTTTAAAAACACAGTTTTGTGTTTCAGTCTATGTTGCTAATGTTATTTTGGACATGTGTATTTTTGCACAGCCTTAAGGGAGACCTTTTCCCCTCATGTCACTGAATTACCTGACCTGACCATCTAGGGCTCCCAGGAGAATCATCTCACCTACTGCACAGATGCAAAAGCTTCTGCCAGGCAAGGGGAATGAAAGTGCATCACCACCACAGCTACTGCACAGCTTTTCAAGAGCCATTCAAGAAGAAAATATCAACCCGGATTGTGTGGCTGGGGCGTGGTTAGAATTGAGTGACAGTGCATGCCTGACCCACCTCCCCTCCACTTCTCCCTAATTTATTTATTTATTTATTGTGCATGTGCTTTAGCTAGGGTTGCCAGCTCTGGGTTGGGAAATACTGTCCTGGAGATTTTGGGGGTGGAACCTGAGGAGGGTGGAGTTCAGGGAGGGGAGTGACTTCAATGCCATAGTGTCCAATAGCCAAAGAGGCCATTTTCTCCAGGTGAACTGATCTCCATTGGCTGGAGACCAGTTGTAATAGCAGAAGATCTCCTGCTTGTACCTAGAGATGGGCTACCCTAGCTCTAGCGGAGAAGTTGGCACAAAATCGATGCCCCACACTGAAGCACAATGCACCATCAGGGACATCTGCACCCCCCCCCCCAAACAACTAGATTATCAGTGTGTTCATCTCTCCTTGGCAAGCTTTCTGCATGAGTTAATGCCAAGATTTCTCCCTCTTTTCTTTCAAAACCAGATATTTAAAATCAGCTAACTTTTGATGCCGCAGGAAATACAGAAGACTGCTTCAAACATGTGGCAAAGAAGAGCAGGACCCCACCTTCCCCTCCCTTCACCCATTTTTAAAATAATTTTGGAGGCTCAGTTTAGCGATAGACCACTGGATCTATCTATCATCCATTCAATGTAGCGTTCTATCGCAAAACTGAGCTTCCAAAATTAAAAAAAATGGGTGTGTATGTGGGGGGAGGGGGGTCATGCTCTTCTTAGCTGCATGTCTAAAGCAGTATCCTGGATCATTCCTCCTCCCTTTTTTGAAGACTGGGATAACATTTGTGCTCCTCCAGTCTTGTTGTGCATCTCCCGTCCACCAAGAAGTCTTGAAGATGGACAAAGGCTCTGAAAGCTCTCTAGAAAGTTCTTTGAGCACTCTTGGGTGCATACCAGCCGGCCCGGGGGATTTGTATACATCCAGTTCAGCCAGGTGCCTCTCAACAGTGTGTTTGACTATGTCAACCAGCAGCCATGGTTTGCCTACTATCATCTCTAGATTAGCCCATTGTCTTCTTCAGGGAAATAATTGAGGCAAAATAGGCATTAAACTTTCTGTTTTCTCTCTATCCTCTGTCAGAGTTTCTCCGTTTTCATCCAATAATGGGCCTATTGCCTCTTTCACCTTCCATTTGCTCTTCACATATCTGAAGAAGCTTTTCTTGTTGTTATAGCGAGCCTCACTGGCCAGCCTCAGCTCACTTTTGCCTCCATTTCTTGAACATTTCCTTTTTCTTTCTTAGTTCATCATGGAGTCCTCTGTTCATCCACACTGGTTTCTTCAACCCCCTGCCATGTTTCCATCTTGTTGGAATAGTGAGGGCTTGAGCTTGCAAGAGCTGTTTTTTTTAGGAGAGCTTACCCTTCACTTATTCCTTTCCCATCCAGAATTCTGAGTTTGCCTGAGGCCTAGTGCCAGGAGATGGCCAGGGACTGTAAAGATAGATGGGTTAGGGTTTTTATTTGTTTGATTGCCTGCCTTGACTGGTTTTGTCATCCTATTGTAGATTATCATTATTATTAGACCTCTTTAATAAACTGTTTGTTACTCTGCCCAGGTCCTCATGCCTCATTTGGTAACCTAGAAAGTATACCCTGTTGGGAGAAGCAGCAGCCAGGGGCAGGGAGGGGCTGTCTTCTGTTCCATCAGGAGGGGATGGGAGGCTGGGTAATCCAATATGATTCAATTTGTATCCAATATGAGATCCATACGTATGCATCTCTCGAGGGTGATCCATTCATCCCAATAGGGAAAAGGGGAAAGCCCATATCTTGGGCCCCCCTGACCCAATGTTTACAAAACTTGGGTGGTCTCTTAAGAAACCTTGTCTGAAGCTCCGCTGAAAGTTTGGGGTCGGCACACCCAAAAATGCGCCCTCTGCAGCCACGGAAAGAGAAAAGGGGGGAGCCGATATTTCTGCCCCCACTGAACCCATCTTTACAAAACTTGGGTGGTCTCTTAAGAAGGATTGTCTGAAGCTATGCTGAAAGTTTGGGGGCTGCACCCCCCAAAAAGCGCCCCCTGCAGCCACGGAAATGGAAAAGGGGGAGAGGAAAAAGGGGTGGAGCCCATATCTCGGGGGCCCCTGACCCAATGTTTACAAAACTTGGGGGGTCTCTTAAGAAGGCTCATCTGAAGCTCCGTTGAAAGTTTGGGGTCTGTACCGCCAAAAATGCGCCCCCTGCAGCCATGGAAAGAAAAAAGGGGGGAGCCCATATCTCGGGACCCCCTGACCCAATGTCTACAAAACTTGGGTGGTCTCTTAAGAAGGCTTGTCTGAATCTCCGCTGAAAGGTTGGGGTCTGTACCCTCAAAAATGCACCCCCTGCAGCCACGGAAAGGAGTGAATGTGCACAAGCACCCCCCCCACACACAGGAGGATTTCCCTCTCTCTCTCTCTCTTCCCGGCCGGGCCGCACATCAGCTGATTCCTCCAGTATTCAAGCCTGACTGATTGGCCAGAAGGAGACCCAGCTTGGCCACCGATTGGCCGGGGGAGGAGAATGCTGCTCACTGATGGTTATGCTGCTTACTGACGCCCCGAATTTGCCGGATTTATTCGTGAACTCCCGAACTCGCTGAATTCGGCTCCCCGGTTGCCCGCCATTTTTGAGTTCGGTTCGTCCCAAACTAAAAACCGCCGAATCAAGGGAAATTCGGCTGTTTTTCAGTTCGGGCCGAACCGAATCAACAGCCCTAATAGGTAGCATGGAAGCGAAAAGGGACTGAAGCATTTGCAGTTCCCAATGCAATGGTGAAGAATGATAAAGCTGTGGCAGGGCGCAGACTCTTCAGCGAATTAGTCACAGTGTGATCATAAAGGAACGTCCAGAACTCACAGCACAAATGCCCATTAATCTCAATTACGTTCTATTTCTAAAATGCATGGATCAATCAAGGAAAATTAACAAGGAAAGTTGACAGGGAAGTTAAGAACATAAGAACATAAGAAAGGCCCTACTGGATCAGACCAAGGCCCATCAAGTCCAGCAGTCTGCTCACACAGGGGCCAACCACGTGCCTCTAGGAAGCCCACAAACAAGACGACTGCAGCAGCATTATCCTGCCTGTGTTCCACAGCACCCAATATAATAGGCATGCTCCTCTGATACTAGAGAGAATAGGTATGCAGCATGACTAGTATCCATTTTAACTAATAGCCATGAATACCCCTTTCCTCCATGAATATGTCTACTCCCCTCTTAAAGCCTTCCAATTTGGCAGCCATCACCACATCCTGGGGCAGGGAGTTCCACAATTTAACTATGCGTTGTGTGAAAAAATACTTCCTTTTATCTGTTTTGAATCTCTCACCCTCCAGCTTCAACAGATGACCTCGCGTTCTGGTATTATGGGAGAGGGAGAAAAACCTCTCCCTGTCCGCTCTCTCCAAACCATGCATAATTTTATAGACCTCTATCATGTCACCCCTTAGCCACCTTCTTTTCAAGCTAAACAGCCCTAAGTTACAGAAAACATTACAACCATGTTACAAAAAGCATTACAAAAAACATGACAAATCAAACTCGGTATTAAGACCTTTAGGAGTAAGCGTTTGAAGCATGTAAATAAGTCTCATTTCTTGTCTGTGGAGAATTTGCTGTACATTGTGCCATTCCTCTCCCTTACCTGACAGCAGGTAACACCATTCATAATAAAATCATATATATCTAAAATTCATAAGTAATCAATAAAATGCATAAAACCATTCAATACAATTAACAAAATGGTACTCCTATAATTACAGGGCCGTTGGAGGCCAGGCCAAGCATCCAAATCCTCATATCAGAAGCCCTGAGGGGGAGGAGAGGGGAGGGAGGCCAGTAACGATGACAACCTATGTGTGAGGGTCTCTGTATATGTGTCTCTGCTTCCCATCACCTGCTATCAGTGAACTCATAAAAGCAGTTCACACCTTCTGGTCTCAGGCGCCAGGCCTGATTGCCCCAAGTATCTTCCCCCCCGCTGTTCTTCCTGTCAGTACTCCCTCAGGCCGATGCGGCCTTGGAAGTGTGATAGCTTCACCAGACATCCTGGGACTCGTCTGATGTTTTGTATTATGCCAAGCTTGTAACTTCCCATAACAATAAGTGTGAACCCCAGTGCCCCAGTGCCCTGGAGTCAATATATTCTGTAAACCCGATTAGCCCCTCACTTGCAACTTGCTACCTGTGCCTGTCTCATCTCCTGATGTCTTCAATAAATCCTTTGTTTCTTTACCAACGTCTGAACATTTGATTTGGAGAAGTAAACTCAGAGAGAGGGGATCTCTCACATTAAGTTGCAAGTCCTCGCCTCTCGAACTGCTGCTGTACCTTTTGGGACAGAATGTCAGGCGATGAGGAAAACACCCCTACTACCCCTGACGCACCGGACGGACCGGTGGTACCGGAGAAACCGGACCCCAAGGAGGAGGGTGCCAAGCCAAAGAAGCCTAGGGATCCCATCCCCGACCAAGGCCGGGACGGACGCCCCCGAGGACTTTTTAACAATTGGCTGGACTCCCCCAAGGGTTGGTCTCTCTCCCGAACCGCGGCGAAGGATCGCCGTTTGGCCTTCCCCAGCACGGGACTTGAGGGGGACCCGGCGCGCAAGGAGGCCCTGATGGAAGAGGAACGCAGGCAGTGGCTGGAGGATCGCCAAGCCATGCAGGAGCAGATGGAGTCCATGCGGCGGGTGATGGGTGAGATGGCCGCGGCCCTGGACGCGTTGAAAGTGCAACCGCCTGCCGGCAACCCCCCGGACGGAACACCGGCAGCCCCTCCCGCGCCTCCTAGCCTCCCGTCCCGTCGGGACCTGAAAGTCACCTATGACGGTTCAGGAGACCAGTTGACCTTTTTCATGGTCCAAGTGGACATTTTTATGCGAGAACAAGGCCGAACCTTCACTTCCGAGGAGTCCCGGGTGCAGTACGTGGCTTCCTTGCTGCAAGGGGAGGCGGCCGCCTGGATGGTGTTGCAGTATGAGCTCCGCTCGCCGGTGCTGCGAACCCTGGACGAGTTTATGGTAGCACTCCGAAACCGCTTCGAGGACCCGACTCTGGGTGAGCGGGCTAAAGCCTCCCTGATGCAACTGCGCCAAGGGACCAAGTCGGTGGCGCAGTATGCAAGTGAGTTCCAATCACTGGCCAGCCGAATCCTGGACTGGAGTGAGGCCACTTTGGTACAGTGTTTCAGGGAGGGCCTCAACCCGGACCTCCAGCATTGGGCTTTTATGCAAGGGAACCCCCCGGATGTGGAAGGTTGGGTTCGCCACGCTGCCGACATCGAGAACCGCAAACAACTCCTGACCTTGTCCAAGCAACGCGTTGGACGAGACCCGAGACCCCGGAGTGACCGGGGCCGAGACTTCCGACCGGGAGGGAGCGGGGGTCCCTCGGCCGCTGAACGCCGCAAACGTTTTGAGACCGGCGTCTGCCTGACCTGTGGAGGAAAGGGACACTTTGCGTCGCAATGCCCCTCTCGTGCGGGTCGTCCCAACCCCCCTCGCCAAGCCCCGACCGAACCGCAGAAGGCGGCCGCTGAGGACCAACTCCGCCGCAGGAGCGGGCCACCGGGCCGGCGTTCCGGCGCACCCTCCGCTCTCCATGCGCGCCCCCAGGATGTGATCTCCACCTCTACAGGCCCAACGGGGTCCCGGATTACAAATACTACTTTTGATTCGGACGGATCCCCGAACGCCACCACTCCGTCCCCCTCTTCCAGTGAGGAGGAAGAGTGGGAACAGCCGGCAAAAAACGCCGTCGGTCTGCTGTAGAGGGGGCTCCGCAGCAGACCGCCCCTGTCGTTGTGCAAGGAGCTCCACCGATGGTAAGCGCCCAAGAGGACAATGTGTATGTGCGTGTTCACCTGTCCCTACCCAAAGGGGGTCCCAGTTTAGAATTCCCCGCTTTGGTTGACTCGGGGTGTGCCCGCACTATGATTAGTGAGGAAGCTGCCAAAAAGCTGGGAGTCCGGCGCAAGCGGCTTCCGGGACCCCTCCGCTTTTCCCAAATGGACGGGAGCGATTTTAAACGGGGCCCAGTGACCCACCGAACTGCAGCCGTGATTATGTCTGTGGGAGAACATTGGGAACGCTTGTATTTTACCATCGCCCCTATTGTAACCCCAGTGGTGTTAGGGATGAACTGGCTACGGGGACATAACCCCTCCATCGACTGGGTTAAACGGGTGCTCTCGTTTCCCGAAAGCCCCTGTGGGTTGCATGACAAGGAACGGGTACTCAGGACTCCGGCCGCCGCATTGGTAGGGTCCCCCACCCCGATCTCCGTTCCTCCTCAACTTCCCACAGAATACTCGCAGTTTGCGGATGTCTTTGATGTTATGGAATGTGACGAACTACCTCCCCACAGAGAGACGGACTGTGCCATCGAAATCGTGGGGGAAGGCAAACTGTCTAAAGGGAAGGTCTATCCCATGAGCCCTAGTGAGAAGGCGGTGTTACGGGACTATCTGGACGCCAACTTGGCGAGGGGTTTCATACGCCCTTCCAAAGCTCCTTATTCGGCCCCAGCCTTCTTTGTGAAGAAAAAGACGGGAGATCTAAGACTGTGTATTGACTTTCGTAGGCTAAACGCGGTCACCCAGTCTAACGCTTACCCTCTCCCTCTTATTCCCGACCTTTTAGCACAATTAAAGGAGGGCCGAATCTTCACCAAACTGGACTTAGTGGAAGCATACCACCGCATTCGCATTAAAGAAGGAGACGAACCCAAAACGGCCTTTTCCAGCTGTTTTGGAATGTTTGAATACCTAGTCATGCCGTTCGGACTTTCGGGGGCTCCCAGTGTGTTTATGCAATTGATTAATGAGGTTTTACATGATTTGTTGTTTCGGGGGGTGGTGGTATTTCTCGATGACATACTCATTTACTCTGAAACCATGGAAGAACATGTGCGCCTAGTGCGAGAAGTGCTCCAGCGGCTGCGGGAGCACAAACTGTATGCTAAGGTATCCAAATGTGAGTTCCACCAACCTTCCATTACATTTCTTGGGTACGTGATTTCCCACCAAGGTTTAGAAATGGACCCCGCAAAGGTCCAGGCGGTGCGAGATTGGGAACCCCCCACTACCCGCCGCCAGCTTCAGCAGTTTTTGGGATTCGCTAACTTTTACCGAAACTTCATTCCCAACTTTGCCCAAGTTGCGCTTCCTCTCACCAATCTGTTGCGTACCAAGGACAAGGGGGCTAGCGCCACGCTTCCCTCAGCCCGTTTGCAATGGTCCCCCCAGTGCCAGCAGGCTTTTGAATGTTTAAAACTACTTTTTTCATCCGAACCCGTTTTGGCTCACCCGGATTGCACCAAGCCTTTCGTGGTGCAGGTGGATGCCTCGGATGTGGCCATGGGTGGGGCCTTATTGCAGAGGGATGAAGGGGGGCGGTTGAGACCATGCGCCTACTTCTCCAAAAAGTTTTCCCAGTCCGAAATCAACTGGGCTATTTGGGAGAAGGAGGCGGCGGCGGTCAAACATGCCCTCACCATATGGAGACACTTTTTAGAAGGTGCCGAACTGCCGTTTGAAGTGTGTACCGATCACAAGAATCTCGAGGCTCTCAAGGGAGCTAGAAAGCTCAACGCCAAACAAATTCGGTGGGCCCAATTCTTTGCCAAATTCCGGTTCACTCTCAAACATGTCCCGGGTAAAGACAATGCCCTAGCCGACGCTCTGTCTCGACTCCCCCAGTATCGCAACGATTTCGATCGCCCTGTCGACTCCCTGTTCACGCCCGAGCAGCGTGGGGAGGTCCCCGGCTTAGCCGTCACCACCCGGTCCCAAGCCCATCGACCAGAGACCCCCCCTTCACTCAAGGGTATCCCGGAAGCCTTCCAACAGCGGCTCCGGGACGCTTCCTTACAGGAGGAGGAGCACCATCTCCTCCCTACTGGCCTGGAACGAACCAACACTTGGTGGATGCAGGGGGGGAAACTGTATGTCCCATCCTCCCTTCGCAAAGAGGTGTTGGGACTTGTACATGGTGCCAGATTGGCGGGTCATTTTGGTTTCATTAAAACACTTCACCTGGTACGGAGGCAGTTCTGGTGGCCCGGTATGAGAGCCGATGTGGAGCTGTATGTGCGCAGCTGCCCCACGTGCGCCACAGCTAAGAAACGGATGGGAAAACCCCCCGGGCTTCTCAAACCGCTGGAGAACCCCTCCCGCCCCTGGGAAGTCATAGCCATGGATTTTATCACCGACCTACCTCCTAGTCGGGGAAAAACGGTTCTCTGGGTAATCACGGACCTTTTTTCCAAACAGGTCCATTTTGTTCCGTGTGCAGGTCTTCCTTCAGCCCAGGGTTTGGCTAAACTATTTGTTACACATGTCCTCAGGCTACACTCGGTACCGAGGAAGGTCCTCTCCGACCGGGGGGTCCAGTTTGTTGCCAAATTCTGGCGAGCATTCCTAAAGCTCATGGGGGTGGAGGAACAGGGTTTGTCTTCCGCCTATCACCCCCAAACGGATGGTCAAACGGAACGAGTAAACGCGGTAGTAGAATGTTATTTGCGTTGCTATGTAAATTTCCACCAGGATGACTGGGTCGACCTGCTGCCATTCGCCGAATATGCGTACAACAATGCACCGCATTCCTCTACCGGCTTTAGTCCCTTCCAAGTAATATACGGGACGGAATTCGGTCCTTTCGGTTCCGCCCCCGTCACGCCAGAGCTCCAAACCACCCCTGATCTTCAGGAGTGGATTCAGGCAGTTAAATCTACCTGGCCGTGGCTGCTCAAAAATCTTGAGAAGGCGAAAAGCAAGTACAAGGAACAAGCAGACAAACACCGGTCTCCGGGATGGGAGCTAAAGGTGGGGGAGCAAGTGTATCTGTCTACCAAAAACCTCCGCTCTCTTCGTCCCTGCAAAAAACTGAGCGACCGTTACGTGGGACCTTTCCCCATTACCAGAGTGATCAATGAGGTTACCGTGGAACTGAAACTCCCAAAGACCCTCAAGGGAGTCCATCCTGTATTTCATATTAGTCTCCTCAAACCATATGTGGCAGCTCCCCAGTTCCACCCCCCTCCCGACCATGAAATTCCTACTGTGGTAGGAGGGGATACCCATCTGGAAATATCCAAGGTCTTAGATTCCAAATGGAAGAAGGGGAAACTGTTTTACTTTGTTCGTTGGAAAAACCTTGGGTCCGCTCATGACGAGTGGGTGGCCGCACCCCACATGGCGGCCCCTCGCTTGGTCCGAGAATTCCACCTCGCTTATCCCGATAAGCCTCGCCCTCTCGAGGACCCCGGAGGGGGGCCTTAAGGGGGGCAGAATGTGAGGGTCTCTGTATATGTGTCTCTGCTTCCCATCACCTGCTATCAGTGAACTCATAAAAGCAGTTCACACCTTCTGGTCTCAGGCGCCAGGCCTGATTGCCCCAAGTATCTTCCCCCCCGCTGTTCTTCCTGTCAGTACTCCCTCAGGCCGATGCGGCCTTGGAAGTGTGATAGCTTCACCAGACATCCTGGGACTCGTCTGATGTTTTGTATTATGCCAAGCTTGTAACTTCCCATAACAATAAGTGTGAACCCCAGTGCCCCAGTGCCCTGGAGTCAATATATTCTGTAAACCCGATTAGCCCCTCACTTGCAACTTGCTACCTGTGCCTGTCTCATCTCCTGATGTCTTCAATAAATCCTTTGTTTCTTTACCAACGTCTGAACATTTGATTTGGAGAAGTAAACTCAGAGAGAGGGGATCTCTCACACTATGGTTGCCCTCAATTGTAGGCCTAGTGGAACAGCTCTGTTTTACAGGCCCTGTGGAACTTCTGAAGGACCCGCAGGGCCCTGATGTTACTTGGACCGAAAAAGCCCTGGCCCTTGTTGAGGACAACTGCACACTTTTAGAGAATGAGCCAATACTTTTTTCCACGCATTGATGTTGGTTGTTGTGACTTTCGTTCCTCTAAATTTTTTTTTACTACGTCTTGGTACGTTTTTGATTATACAGTGAGGGGAAAAAGTATTTGATCCCCTGCTAAATTTGCCCGTTTGCCCTCTGACGAAGAAATGACCAGTCCATAATTTTAATGGTAGGTTTATTGTAGCTGTGAGAGACAGAATAACAACAGGAAAAACCCCAGAAACCCAGAAGACAAAAGTCAGAGATTGATGTGCATTATAATGAGTGAAATAAGTATTTGATCACCTATCAACCAGCCAGATTAGGGTTAGGGTTAGGGTTCTGCTGTCGACAGAAGCAATCAATCCATCAGATTCCAAACTAGCCACCATGACCAAGACCAAAGAGCTGTCCAAGGATGTCAGGGACAAGATTGTAGACCTGCACAAGGCTGGACTGGGCTACAAGACTATTGCCAAGCAGCTTGGTGAGAAGGTGACAACCCTAACCCTAACCCTAACTGTCAACCTCCCTCGGTCTGGGGCTCCATGCAAGATCTCATCTTGTGGAGTTGCAATGATCATGAGAACGGTGATGAAGCTGATGTGGAAGCAGGTGGATTAGCAGTTATCCAGGACACACCACCAGAACTCCTTGCTTTATAGAAAACAGTGCTGTTTAATTTACAGTGCACAGATAAAAGACAAACCGTCACGTACACTTCTCTCCACCAAACTTCCCAACACAGAGTTACAGTTACATAGGCTTATATACAGAACTCCACCTGAAACCAATAAGGCCACCTGTAGACCTGGCCACAGTATTACATCATCTTTACATCATCCTTGCAGTTCACCCTAGAACCTGCAAGGCTATTGCTGCCTCTTGCATCATCTTAGATGCCTCTGATCTGACAGCTACCTGTCAGCTGTCTCTGTCAGATTATTATGGGCAACTTGTTACTCTGACACTCCTTCTCAAGTTGTCATAATAATTTTACCAACTGTTGAAATCTGTTACTATCTATGGTCTTAGTAAACAGATCAGCTATGTTTTCGTCACCTGCACACTTCTCAATACATACTTGATTTCTGTTTATAGCATCCGCCACATTCTGATATGTAATCTGGATATGTCTGCTTTTGCTTCTGAAACATTGCTCATTTCCCAATTGCATTGCTGCAGCATTGTCTGTATATATCTTTACAGGTACAGGTACAGTTACATTCAGTTCTTTTAACAAATACATGAACCATTCCAACTGTATAATTGTTTCATTGATTGCGCTGTACTCAGCTTCACAAGTACTCATTGCAACAAATGATTGAGTAACTGATTTCCAGTGAATAAAAGCTCTGCCCAAATACAGCACACACCCTGTAGTAGACCTTGCTTTTCCCTGATCCACCCACGATGCATCAGAATAGGCAATCAGCTCCCTATCACAAACTCTCAGGCACAGCTTCCTGTGCATAGATCCTTTCAGATATCTAAGCACCCTTTTGGCTGCCTTCCAATCAGTTACTGTTGGTGACACACATTTCTTACTCAGGCAATGCACAGCCTGATGAATGTCTGGTCTAGACCACGTTGTGAGATACAGCAGGCTTCCCACCAAAGCCTGATACATAGTCTTGTCACATTCTGCCTGTGCTTCTGTCTCACCACTCACATATCCTGTTACCATAGGAGAATCCACAACATTTGCATCTACCATTTTAAACTTCTCCAGTAGCTGTTGTATCTTGTCAGGTTGAGACAAAGAAAACATCCCATCTTCATCTTTGCTTATTTTTACTCCTAGGTAATTACTGATTTTGCCTAGATATTTCAGTTTAAAGCGTACTCCTAATTGCTTTTCAAACTGTTCTATGTCACCTTTATTATTAGCCATCAGACACAAGTCATCAACATACGACATCACAAAGACCTCCTTCTATCCTGAGCATTTAGAAAACAAACACGAATCTGACACGCTCTGTTTGAATCCCAATTGTTTTATGGCTTCAGTCAGGCAATGATTCCACTCTCTTGCTGACTGATGTAAACCATACAACGCCTTGTTTAGCCTCAGGACCATGCTTTCCTGCTTCAACTCAAAGCCAGGAATTTGCTGCATAAAGATTTGTTCTTTTAAAGGTGCGTTTAACTAGGCTGTTTGCACATTATCAGAGCTGATTTCACGGTCTCACATCCAGATGCAGCCAATTTACAAACTGCCACCTGGTAGATTAGTGTGAGAATACCTTGTGCTATTGCAATGCTTCCATTTCAGCCTTTCTTGCTCTGAACCACAATAGTTTATCTCTTTCATTGTCAGCTAATATACTTTCATAGCTCCCAGGTTCATAGCTCTCAGCATCCATATTGCAAATACAATCACAGTCAAAACCAAACTTTTTAGGCGGCACACGTTTGGTGCTGCGTTCAGACCTCCTGACCTCAGTCTCTTCAGAACTCTCTCCTTCTGAAGTGTCAGACTTTACACTTTCCCTTCTTGGAGCACCTTCTGAAGTTTCAGACCTTACACTCTCCCTTCTTGGAGCCCTTGCTGGAGAACCACTGTTATCTCTGGCTTCCAGCTGCTCATTAATTGGAAGAGATACCATGTCAGGCACCTTATCTGAGCTGTGCAACCTTGCCCAGTTGAATGACTCTCCAATATTAGCAGAATGGCTAATTGTTATCCTATTGTAAGTATCAGCAAAACGGTAGGATTTTGCAGCATTCTGATACCCAAGGAACAAAAGTGGTTTAGACTTTTTGCCTCCCCTCCTATGCTTTAAAGGTATATCCACCCACGGCACCAAACACTCTCAAATGCTTCAAGGAAGGATTCCTTTTATACAAAACCGTATAGGGGATGTTATCAATGCTTGAAGTCCACAATCTATTAATGAGGTAATTAGAAACCTTAATTGCCTCCGCCCAGAACCTAGGCTTTAGATTAGCGTCCTCCAACAGAGATTGCATCATGGATTTTAAATATCCTATCCGTCTCTCTGCAACTCCATTTTCCTGGGGAACACAAGGGTTAGCAAGTCTGTGCTGAATCCCTTTGCTCTCTAACCACTGGGCTAACTCATGTGACAAGAACTCTCCGCCATGATCCAACTGGAGATTGGCAACTGGCAAACCTAGCTGCCTTTCCACTCTGTTCACCCAGTACTTGATTGTTTTACAAGCTTCACTCTTGTGCTTGAGCAGATAAACCCAGCCAAACCTCGTGTGGTCGTCAACCAGAACCAGAGCCCATCTATTCCCCGACACACTCTCTTGGAAGGGGCCACAGATATCTACATGGACAATTTTTAAGGGTTTGTCTGTCACCCTCTGGCTGACTTTGGCCACTAGACTCCTTCTGCTCTTTACTGATTGTACATACAGTACAATCAAGAAAATTATTACATTTGTTTAGCCTCACCTCATTTTCCCCTAGCAACAGTGTGTCTCCCTCTCTGCTTATCTGGCAGGAGTTTCCTTTAAAATGCACAGAAAAACCAGCCCTAGTCAAGGCAGATATGCTTAGCAAATTATTCTCCAGAAGAGGTACGCAGAGCACATTCTGGAACATATGGCTTAATTCTGGAAAGTTTAGGCTGCCCTCACACTGGATTTTGCTGGTAACATAATCACACATAAGCTGCTCCACAGCCATGCATTCCAGAGAGGCCACCAACACATCAAAGCTTGCATCCAAGGAACCCAGCATGATGTATACTTTATCCTCGTCTGAGACATTCTTTCCTCTCAACTCTAGATGCCGAAACAAGTCTGCCAGAGTTCTCAAATGCTCCGAGGCAGGCATGTGAGGTGATTTATTAGTCCTGTACAGCCTCCTCATTAGTGCAAGTATTGTTTCAGCCGAGTCTCTGTGATAAAAGGCTTGCAAAGACGCCCATGCATCCTTTGCGAAAGGTTTGCTGGCAACATATACAAGCTGGCTATCCCCCACAGTCAAAATTATATTGGCAAGCGCCTTTTTATCTTTCTCTTGCCCTTCATCATCATCATCAGCTGGGGTTTGCAGCACAATATCCCATAAACCTTCTCTCTTAAGGTAATGCTCAATTCTCACCGACCAAATGCTGTAGTTGTCAGCTTTGAGCTTCTCCACTGGGATTGCAGATTGAGCCATCTCTCCACTCAATCACTCACTGTTCCAAAAGCCTCTGGACGTCCTGGAAACTTAATTGTGCTACCACTAAACGTAACCTGTGCTGTGTAGCGAATCTGGGCCCATAACCTTGATGTGGAAGCAGGCCGATTAGCAGTTATCCAGGACACACCACCAGAACTCCTTGCTTTATAGAAAACAGTGTTGTTTAATTTACAGTGCACAGATAAAAGACAAACCGTCACGTACACTTCTCTCCACCAAACTTCCCAACACAGAGTTACAGTCACATAGGCTTATATACAGAACTCCACCTGAAACCAATAAGGCCACCTGTAGACCTGGCCATAGTATTACATCCTTACTGCTTCAAACCGGTTAGTTGCAGTTCACTCTAGAACCTGCAAGGCTATTGCTGCCTCTTGCATCATCTTAGATGCCTCTGATCTGACAGCTACCTGTCAGCTGTCTCTGTCAGATTATTATGGGAAACTTGTTACTCTGACAGAAGCAGCCCAGAACTACACGGGGGGAACTTGTCAATGATCTCAGGGAAGCTGGGACCATAGTCACCATGAAAACAGTTGGTAACACACTACGCCGTGAAGGACTGAGATCTTGCAGAGCCTGCAAGGTCCCCTTGCTCAAGACAGCACATGTACAGGCCCATCTGCAGTTTGCCAATGCACATCTGAATGACCCAGAGGAGAACTGGGTGAAAGTGTTGTGGTCAGATGAGACTAAAATCGAGCTCTTTGGCATCAACTCAACTTGCCATGTTTGGAGGAGGAGGAATGCTGCCTATGACCCCAAGAACACCATCCCCACCGTCAAACATGGAGGGGGACATATTATGCTTTGGGGGTGTTTTTCTGCTAAGGGGACAGGACACCTTCACAGCATCAAAGGGACGATGGACGGGACTGACGCGGATGCCAGCGGATTGGCCGTCAGTCCAGGATAACACCATCAGAAAAGTCCTCTGCTACTTAGAAAAGTGTAGTTTATTTTACAGTGCAAAGATATAATACAAATACTTGTCACACTCTCTCTGCTCATAGCATTCCACACTGAGCTTCAGTTTCACTCCATTATATACACTTGATGGTTGCACCCACCCATCACAGCAGATGCCTAGTCATCATGACATTGCTCATGCATGGCATCAGCCTACTGGTCATAACCGGATCAGGCCAGCTCCTTCTAGCTCTCCAGGGAGTTTCCAGGCTGATTGCATCATTTCAGATCCATCTGATCTACCATGCACCTGTCAAACTAATCTGACAGCCTTGCAATATCGACACTCCTTCTCAAGGATATTAGATTAGTTTGGTTAATTTCACAAACCTGTTACAATCCACAATTTTCATAAACAGATCTGCCACATTACCAGCACTTGTACACTTTACAATATATACCAAGTTTTTGTTTACAGCTTCAATAACATTTACATAACTTATTCTAATATGTTTACTTCTGCCTTTAAAGTTTTGCTCGTTCGCAAGTTGCAGCGCTGCTTGGTTGTCAGTATATAGTTTCACTGGTAATTGTACAGACATATTGAGTTCCTTCATGAGATAGACAAACCATTCTACCTGGTTTATACATTCACTCACAGCACTATACTCTGTTTCGCATGAACTCATGGCCACAAATGATTGTTTTACAGATTTCCAATGTATGGGCGCTTCACCAAGATACAACACATAACCAGTGGTTGATTTGGTGCTTCCCTGATCTGCCCACAAAGCGTCAGCATAGGCAGTCAGCTCCCCAATACATGCATAGCTGCTTCAGGTATCTGAGTACCCGCTTAGCTGCCTTCCAATCACTTTGCTTTGGTGATATATTTTTTCTGCTCAGGCAATGCACTGCCTGATATATGTCAGGGTGAGTCCAACAAGCAAGATATAACAAACTTCCTATCAGAGACTGATACAGAGATTTGTCACACTCTTCTTGTTCCTGTGACTCATCACACAAATAACCTGTGACCATCGGGATGTCAGCTGCATTAGCATCAACCATGCTAAACCTTTCCAGCAACTGCTTTATTTTCTCCGTCTGAGACAAGTAAAACACACCTTTATTGTCTCTGTTTATTTTTACCCCTAGATAATTTGTGAGGATCCGTTCCCGAGGCCCCCGCCTATCTGCCCCGTGGCCTGGCCAACTCGACCCAGAGGGGGCTTCCTTGGCCTCAGAATTGGCTTTCCGAGAGAAGGCCTTTCCCTCCTCTTCAGCCCCTCAGTCGGTCTCTGCTCCACCGAGCCACCTGCTCCACAGAAGACCGTCGCCACTTCCTCCCTGGCCTCCACCTCCCTCCTCGTCATATAGGCCAGTCCCCCCCGCACCCACCCCTTCCCCATCCTCCCTTCCTGCCGGGCAGGGGCTCCACCAATCGGCCCCTGCCAGCTCCGTCAGCCCGCCCTCCCTCTCAGGTGGGCCGCGGCCCCAACCCAGCTGATTGGTGGCTCCTGATCTGCTGCCCCCACTCGCATCCCCCGGCCCTCTGCAACCTCCCCGCTTGGCTCCCTCCGAGTCAGGTGAGACTGCGGCAGAGTCGGGGCCGCCAGCGCAGACCCCGGAGGCGGTGCCCCACGGACCCTGACGTCACCGGGTCACGTCGCCGCGCTGCTCGGCCCCAGCCCTCCCAGCCGGGATGGTGATTTTCCCGTGGCCTCCGCGGGCCACGGAGCAGTCGGCCCCGCCCCTTCATCCCGGTCTTCCCACCCGGTAAGGCCGCCGCCGGGTAGTCCCGCCCCTGGGGCTGGCCCGGGTGCCCCGGTAAGGCCGCTGCCGGGCAGTCCCACGTCTGGGGCTGGCCCAGGTGTGGGACACAATTTCTTATCTCTCCCAAACATTTCAGTTTAAAACATTCTCCCAGCTGTTTCTGAAATTGTTCTTGGTCACTCTCACTATTTGTTATTACACACAAATCATCCACATAAATTAACATGTATGACTCTTTCTGACCTGTGCATCTTGAAAATAAACAAGGATCAGCAACACTTTGTTTGAAGCCTAATTTCTGTACAGCACTTGTGCCACTCTCTGGCCGATTGATGTAAGCCATACAAAGCCTTGTTCAACTTCAGTACTTTAGCTTCCTCCTTCAATTCAAAACCAGGGATTTGAGTCATATAGACTTCCTCTACCAAAGGTGCGTTTAGGTAAGCTGTCTGAATATCATAGTGAAATACTTTCAGACCTTTCAACCCTGCCACCGCCAGGGCTGATTTAATGGTTTCACACTGTGGGCGAAAAGGTTTCATCAAAATTAACATATTTGCATTGAGCAAACCCTTTACAAACTAGTCTGGCTTTTCTCTGTACTGTGCCATCAGCCAGCTGTTTCAGTTTGTAAACCCACCTACAACCAATCACCGGTTGTCCCTGGTAAATGCATTGGTGTAATGCTCCTTCAAAGCATTCATTTCAACACCCATGGCCTGCAGCCATAATGCCTTTTCTCTATCACCAAGAGAAAGTAACTGCTTGTAACTTACAGGTTCAATTACAGACACGTGGTTTATAAAGTCACAATCTTCAAAAAGCCATATCTCTGTGGGGGTACTCCTTTAGTACTCCTGCTTGAACGTCTGACTACCGTGTCTCTAGACTCTCCTCCTTCTGGAGTCTCAATCTTTACTGTTTCCCTGCTTGAAACCTCTCCAGGAAAAATACTTTCATCTGCCTCTGTATGCTCATTAGCCGGCAATAAAACCACGTCAGGTACCTTATCAGAGCTGTGTAACCTTGACCAATTAAAGGACTCTCTGAAGTTTGCAGACCTGCTAATTGTCACTTGATTCCGGTCATTAGCAAAGCGATATGATTTTGCTGCATTCTGATATCCCAGAAAAGTCATCGGTTTGGATTTCTACCCCCTGCTCTGCGATGTTTTAAAGGTATATTCACCCATGCCTTTGTACCAAAAACCCTTAAATGCTTCAAAGAGGGATTTCTATTGTACAACACCTTGTAGGGAATATTGTTAATGCTGGAGGTCCAAAGTCTATTTATAAGGTAACAAGCTACCTTGATGCCTTCCCCCCAAAACCTGGGTTTCAGATTAGCATCCTCTATTAAAGCTTGCAACATTGACTAAGTAATCAATCCTCCTTTCAGCCACTCCATTCTCCTGAGAAACGCAGGGATTAGCCAATCTGTGCTCAATTCCCTTACTCTCTAACCACTGGGCAAATGCATTAGAGACAAACTCACCTCCCCGGTCAGTTTGTAAACTTGCTACCTTGAGGTCTAGCTGCCTTTCCACCCTATTAATCCAAATACTTGATGGTTTGGCATGCCTCACTTTTCTGCTTCAGCAGATACACCCAGCCAAAACGAGAAAAATCATCAACAATACATAAAGCATGTCGGTTTTTAGAAACACCCTCAGGAAATGGACCACAGAGATCTAAATGTGCAATTTGCAAAGGTCTGGTTGCCACCCTTTGGCTCACTTTAGCCACTGGGCTACGTCTGCTTTTAACAGATTTGCAGACTGTGCAATCCAGGAACGAACTGCACTCATTTAGCTTTATATCATCCTTCCCTAACACACTCAGGGTCTTTTTCAGGATGGAAAAACTGGCATGGCCAAAATGCCTATGTAGAAGGTGCATGCACTCATTGTGGGGATTTTCATTCAAAGACTCCATCACAATAGAAGTTTCTCCTGCCCTTCTATGTATCACATAAACAACCTTTTTCAAGTGCCCTTCTAACACTACAACTCCTTTCTGGCTTATCTGGCAGGTGTTTCCTTCAAACTGTACCAAAAAACCAGCCTTAGCCAGCGCTGCAACTTGTGAACGAGCAAAACTTTAAAGGCAGAAGTAAACATATTAGAATAAGATATGTAAATGTTATTGAAGCTGTAAACAAAAACTTGGTATATATTGTAAAGTGTACAAGTGCTGGTAATGTGGCAGATCTGTTTATGAAAATTGTGGATTGTAACAGGTTTGTGAAATTAACCAAACTAATCTAATATCCTTGAGAAGGAGTGTCGATATTCCAAGGCTGTCAGATTAGTTTGACAGGTGCATGGTAGATCAGATGAAAGTGTTTTTCCTTTTCTGCGGAAGCGTGCTGGGCCCATAACCCTGATGCAGATGCCAGCGCTGAAACACTTAACAAGTTATTCTTTAACTCAGGCACAAAAAGTACATTTTGAAACATATAGTTTAAACCCGGGAAAACCAACTCCCCCTCACATTGTACCTTTAAGTGTTTCCCATCTGCTAGACTCACATGTGCCTTAGCAGATTGCTTTTGGTTGACCAACATAGAAGCCTGTTTAACAAAGCATTTACTTGCCCCACTGTCCAAGAGCCAAATGTTCCCTTTGTTTCCAGCTTCTGCCAGTACAACAGCTGTGTATGTTTCATTCACAGACTGTCTCTTCTGCTGTTTTTTCCTGGTCAATTGTGGACAGTTCCTCTTTAGGTGTTGCGTGGACCCACAGGCATAACACTTCCTGATAAACAGCATGCATTCCTCCTCTTGCTTGCAGCTCGTACTCCCTCGGCTGATCCCATGTGCTTGCTTCTCTGCCGTCTGCGTAGGGTAGAACGCTGCCCCTCTTCTTGGGTTGACTCCCACCTGGGCTGGCGTCATCGGCATTGGCTGTACATGACCTCTCTGCTTGGGTTGATTTCCACTGAGCTGCACGGCTGTTGTCTCCCGCGACGACTGTAACGCTGCTCTGGCATCGGGATGAGGCATAAACAACTGGGCTGAAGTCATCTGCTTACGTCCTTCCTCCCATCGTTCCTCGTCCTCCAGAATCCATCTCGTCACATACTCATAAGTAAGTTGTCCTGCTGCCAAACTCTCCAGCGAGGTAATTAAAACATCAACGCTCGCATCCAGAGAACTTAACAGCAAATATACCCGGTCTTCAGCAGCAACATTCTTTCCTCTCAACTCCAGCTGTCTGAATAACTCAGCCAAAGTCTTGAGGTGGGCTGCTGCTACATATTTATTTATGTATATATTTCTACTGGTTTAGTTAACCTGCAACTAGTGCTTCAATTCCCATATTTACTGAGATATTTCTGTTTTCTAGTGTAAATGTTTTATTTTTTGCTTATTCAGTCACGTTTTTTTGAAAGTGGCAGACCTGGCTTATTTCTCATTAACTGTATTTCTAGTGGTAGAATTCTTTGTAGACAGTTCAACATTCACATTGGTCATGTCGAGGGTAATGCTTTTACAATGGTTTACCCAAATCATTCTTTCTCGTGGCGTCTTCGGTCCTCCCCAGTGCCATCTATTGAGTTTTTATATAACTACTGTTTCACTTCTACGACATTTTCTCCATTCAGTATTTATATTGCAGAATGTGATTGGTTTGGGGCATTTTGGGGGACAGTACTGTTTGAATAAAATATATATTCAATAAGGAATAAAGTAAAATGAACTAATAACAACTTTATGGCTTTAACTGTATTCATTTTTTATGTATCAGTCAATGCTTTGGCCTTTGGGTATATTTGATATTTCATTCATCAATCATTACAATATTATCCTGTATCTATATGTGTGTGTATTTGTATGTATGTATGTATATTATTACCATGCATATATATTTTTAGTGTATGTAAAGTATGCTATTGTTTACTGCAATAGTAATTTTGGTAATGTCGTAGTTTACGTTCGTAAAATCAAATGCGGGTTGCGCGCCAATATTGTATATTTTACTATTGAAAGGAATACTTTGTCCACATTCACACCAGTGATGGACAAGTGAGATAACTCAGTACACCAATTTTAATCAAAACCTGAGATGTAGTAGTTAATGTTTTTAAAAAGATTTGTGGTGATCTGCCATAGAACAACTCCACTGAAAAAGATAACAATGGTTACCCAGACCTCGATGCTGGTTGGAAGGGGCTCACTGTATGGTCCATTTTCAACGACTCCACCCCATCACCCTGTTCTCCACCATTTGGGCCTCAAGGTCCTTGCAAGGGCAGCAAGGTCCTTTGGACCTTGTTGGATGTTGCCCTATTGTTGCTGGTTGCAAAGGGGCCCCCATAACAGTTCAAGTTTCAGGGCCCCAAAAATGTAGATCCACCACTGGGTGGGTGGGTGGGGAGGCGGCTGGCTTGGTGGGCTGGTAAACATCACTCTGACAGGTCAGGTTCTGAGCAGCTCACAGCCATTCCAATACAAATTTAATATCCATAAATTACAGAATTAAAAATAGTATCCTAAATTTAAAACCAGGTGCCATTGACTATAAGCAGCATAAAACGATATTGGGGAAAACCATAGAGAAGGAGGGACCATATAATAAACAGAATAATTTCCATCAAAGAGAAGGGAATGGGAAGGGAGGCCAGCAAGGTGGAAAAACCATCGCTGTCCTCAACCATATGCCTGGTGGAACAGCTCATTCTTGCAGGCTCTGTGGAACTGTTTCAAATCCTGAAGGGCCCTGATCTCACTAGGCAGGGCATTTCATCAGGTTGAGGACAGCTGGATCTTCAGGCCAGGGATCACCGATAAGTTCTCTCCAGCTGAGTGTAGTGCTCTTTGAGGGGTGTATTGGGAGAGGCAGTCCCACAGGTACAATAGACCCACACCGTTTAGGGCTTTGAAGGTCAACACCAAAACCTTAAACTTGATCCACTATTCAATCTGGAGCCAGTGCAGCTGGCGGAGCTCTAGTTGTACATGTGCCCTCCATGGGGTCCCTGTAAGGACCTGCACCGCTGTCTTCTGGACCAGTTGAAGTTGCTGGAGCAGCCTTAAGGGAAGCCCTGCATATAGGGAGTTACAGTAGTCTAGCCTGGAGGTGACTGTTGCATAGATCACTGTGGCTAGATCAGACGAGGAAGGTAATCTATTCTGGGGAAGGTGGTAAAACATCACTCTGGTCACATTTGTGACCTTCATACATTGATGTATATTACAAGCCTGACCAACGTCTACTGAATCCAAAAACACGCTTAGAACGTAAAAACTGATTACCTTCTTACAGGGCCCCCAGACCCAATCCTCTGGCTAAGAGCCATAGGATAAGAACCCTTGAGCTCTCACCCTTCATATTGCGCCAAAGGTTCACACCTCTGGTGAGGAAGAGCCTTGCACAGTTCAAGGCTCAACCAGCAGAGGGCAGGGCCAGCAGGGCCCAGGCAAACAGACCCTCACCAATCAGCTGCAATCACCTTCCACAATCAGCCACAACCAGCTACAGCCGAGGCAAAAGAAACAAACAGAAACAGCCCTTACTCAAACAGACACCACTCTCCAGCAGGCTATACACACCCACACACCCTCAAACACTGTCCTCCTACACAGTAACCTCAGCTAGTTCTCCCCAGCAGTTAAGGAAAGGCAACAAAAACATTCACCGCTCCAGCAGCTTTCTTTCCTGCTCCTTCTCAAAGCCCAGTTGACTGTGGTCTGCTTCTGGCAAGAAGGAGCCCTATTCAGTTCAAGGCACAACCAGTAGAGGGTAGGGTTGCCAACCTCCAGGTGGTGGTTGGAGATCTCCTGGTATTACAACTGATCTCCAGCCGATAGAGGTTAGTTCATCTGGAGAAAAATGGCCACTTTGGCAATTGGACTATGTGGCATTGAAGTCCCTCCCCTCCCCAAACAGACCTTCTGAAATGAGTGCTCCAGCAGCTCTCTTTCCTGCTCCTTCTCAATCCTAAGCAGGCTTCCTCAGAATTCTACTATTTAGTGGGGGGTAGTCCCAGGAAAACGTACTTAGGATTCCACTGAAGTAAGTAAATAAATAAAGTGGACTTCAACTTTACTGGGGCTAGAGATGAGATCTAGGCCTGTTAAAGCTGAATGAGACTCTTCTGAACACCTTGACCTGTGGACTCCTTGTTAGCGGTTCCAGAATCAGGCTCTGCATGGCCAAAGGGTGGCTCAGGTGTAGGAAGTAGTTTTGCTTTCATGTTCTTGCCTATTTTTTGTGCATTCCAGTGAGATGCAGGCAAAGCAGATTTCTCCTGGCGACTCATGCAAGTGAGCCAAAGTATAACCAGGAATTGAGGGGGGGGGGAAACCTTCAAGGACACCTTTCCAGAGTCAATGAGCACTCTGACAAGAAGGAGCCCCTCCCCCCGTGCACAATTGCAAACATTTCTGCAATTGCTCCATTCAAACTGGACCCTGAGACTGCCACTGAAGACTGGCCCTTGCGCACTCGCACACACACACACCAAAGCAAAAAACGGTCACCAGTGGCTATCCTGAAAATATGTAGGCAGTCCCTGCTTAATTGCTGCACAGGGAGCTGGGAAGTCTAAAAATGGATAAAATGAGCATCTTGCAAAATCTTTCACATATCCTAAATGTTGGCAAAATTACACAGTTCTGAGTTTTTAAATTTTAAAAATGGTCAGATTTCTGTTTTTGAAATAAAATCTGATGAATACTTACTCGCCTGTTGTTAATGCTTTTTAAGTCAACAAAGTTGAACTTAAAGTTAGCATAGCTCAGACAGAAGATACATTTAATGCATTGTCTGGTCAGTTTATGGACCATTTTGACCCAGTTGATTGATATTGACAGGATCTTGGGATCTATTAGCACCACCACTTGTGTTCTGGATCCCTGCCCCACCCTGGCAGCTGAAATTATGCAAGAATTACATTCACGTGCCCTTGTTTTCTGTCATAAATATGTCACTGACTCTGGTTATCTTCCCTTGGCAACTCAAGAGGTGGTTATCAGCCCACTACTTAAAAAAAAAAAAAAATCTCTACAGAAAAATAATCTGGCCAATTATCCTATCTCTTAATTTGCCCCATTTGGCCAGGGCTGCCGAGAGCCACCAGGCACAAGGTTCAATTTGCCCCCACTCATATAATACCACAAAAAGAATAATAATTAGGTAATTGTTCATTAGGTAAGAAACAATAAAGGAAAAGGGACATGGTTTTTAAAGAATAGACTTAAGTTATGATTTACACTATGCAGGACATACAACAGGACATGGCGCAAAACAAAAAATGTTTTTGAAAATGAGGAAGCAGAATCAGAAAAACTCCTCAGCCAAGGGACCAAGCCAGAATACTGGTGTGCGCTATAAATTCAATGCAGATGAGACACAGTTTACCTGGGAATAAGCCCCATTGAATGAAATAAGACATCAGCCTGTCTCAAAAGTACTCAACTGAAAAATACTTTAAAATGTTTCTACTCCCCCAAACAAAAAGCAACCTTACAGCAATGCAAAGATTCTTAATGGGGAAGGAAGACTGGGGAGTCATATCCTCCATGGAAAATCAGTCATATCCCCCATGGAAAGGAGGCATATTAGTTGAGTCCCCAGATGGTTGTTCTATTTTTTATGGTGGTAAAAGCATCTTTTTTGGTTTGCCACAATAGACTAACATGGCTACCCCTTCAGAATCTGCCTCTACTACTGTCAACCTTCACTGCTACTTATTCATTTGTGCCCAGATTTCAGTAGGGCTTTTTTTTTGTTTATTTGTTTTTTGCCGTCATGTCAAATTTGGCTTATGGTGACTCCTGATGGGGTTTTCAAGGCAAGAGACATCCAGAGGTGGTTTGCCGCTGCCTGCCTCTGCTTAGCAACACCTGGGTGTCAGACTCAGAGTTTTGCCCTCAGTGTCTCTCAAGCAAAACCCGCTCAGGCAAGACTCTGAAACAGGTTAGGCTTTATTTGGGGTCAAGATTGGACAAAGTCAGAAGTCGACTGCCACTCCAGCAGAAGAAGGCTACTACTGGAGAATAGGGTTAGAATACAGGGTTAAAATACATTGCATAGTGTCAGGGAGGCCAGTAGAATCTATGATAAGCGTTCTCAGGGTAGAAAGTCATAACAAAGCATAACAAGAGTGCAGCTGTGGTAAACAGGATGGGCACACATACCACACCAGTAGGCAGAGAGATCTACTGTACCAAGCATGAGAACCCAAAGGCACGTGACCAGGGCCTTGTCAGACAGGCCTGGAGCAAAGTCAGGCCAAGATGAAGAAATGGGCCTGACATTCTGCCCCCCTTAAGGCCTCCCCCCCAACGATCGGGGCTTGTGTGGGTAAGCCTCATGGAACTCATGTATCAGACGAGGAGCAGAAACGTGGTGTTCAGCTACCCATTCATCATGACCGGGCCCCAAGTGTTTCCAACGAACTAGGTAGAAGAGTCCCTTCCCCCGGATCCTGGAATCCAGTATTTTGGAAATTTCAAAGTGTTCTCCCCCCCCCCACTAACAGGGGGGGTTCGGGGGTAGGCTCTGGGTGCCAGTCGGGGGCTGACACAGTCTTTTTGAGGAGACTGACATGGAATACTGGATGAATGTTTCTGAGGGATTTTGGAAGAGTGAGTTCCACAGTAACTTCGTTTATCAGATGTGACACAGGAAATGGCCCCACAAATCGTTCACTCAGTTTTTTACAGGGCCGAAGAGATTGGAGATTTTTAGTGGACAGGTATACTTGGTCCCCCACCTTAATGTCCCAACCAGGGGAATGATGTTTGTCGGCCTGGATTTTACAATGCCGTTTGGCTTTCTCCAAATTTTTTTGTAACCAAGGCCACTTTCCCTGTACCACCTCCACCCAATCAGCTACATCTTTGATCTCCCCGTCCCCCAAAGGATCCCCACCCCCAAAGGGTCAGAATTTTTCACCATACACCACATGAAAGGGGCTAAACCCTGTGGACGAATGAGAAGCATTATTGTAAGCATATTCAGCAAATGGCAACAACTCAACCCAATCATCTTGATGATAATTCACATAGCAACGTAGGTAGCATTCTAATACAGCATTGACACGTTCGGTTTGCCCATCTGGCTGGGGGTGATATGCACTAGAAAACCCCTGCTCCACCCCCACCAGTTTTTGGAAGGCTTTCCAAAATTTGGCAACAAATTAGCTGCCCTTATCCGTGATTACCTTGCGTGGAAAACTGTGGAGTTTGAAGATGTGAGTCATAAACAAGTGAGCCAGTTTTGATGCTGTGGGGAGTCCGGTAGGCTCAGCTGACCGAAGCACAGTTTCTTATCTTGATACTTACAGGACAATGATTAGCACATTACCTTTAATACTTTGCAGGACAATGACTCAGCTCAAACCCAACTCCCTTCTGACTATATATCACTCTTCCTACACACTTGACACTGAGAGACACTGTCCTTCAGTGTTACTACTCTGAAGATGCCTGCCACAGTTGCTGGCGAAACGTCAGGAAAGAAAATACCAAGACCACGGTTACACAGCCCGGATAACCTACAAGAACCAATGAACTCTGACCGTGAAAGCCTTCGACAATATTTTGACATTGAATGTGTTCATTCTAATTGATATTCTTTGAATGAACTCATTAGCTATAACATTAAGATCAATTTCCTGAGAGATCTGTTTATGTCCATGAAGAAGACCCATGTGATTGAGCCTTGCCTGTCTCGTGCTTGACCGTAGAAAGGAATTTCAAATGCAAAGCAGATGCTCTGCCACTGAGCCACAGCCCCTCCACTGCTGGGAGATTTGGGAGCATCCTTTATAATTTCTAAGTGCATGAAGCTAAGCCAGCTCACTGGTCTGGCTAGTTCAGTATTGCCAATTCAGAATGGCAGTGGCTCTTCCAGGTCATGGACTCAGAATGCCCTTTCTCACCACCAGAGGTCTTTGAACTGGAGATGCTGAAGACTGAATCTGGGGCCTGCAGCACACAAAGCACACACTATTAGGCCACAACCCTGTTCCACAGTTATAGATAGGGCTGCCAACCTCCAGGTGGTGGTTGGAAACCTCCCACTATTACAACTAATTTCCAGGTGATACAAATCCATTCCCCTGGAGAAAATGGCCACTTTGGCAATTGAGCTCTATAGGATTGAAGTCCCTCCCCTCTCCAAACCCCTGCCCTTCTCAGACACCACTCCCAAAATCTCCAGGTATTTCCCAACCCGGAGCTGGACACCTTGGTTATAGAATTGCTAGCAGTCGCTTTGAGTTATGGCCATTTATGCATGGGAGGTTTTGCCTTGGATTTGCTGCTCTCTAGATACACATTTCCCCCATCCAGACTCTCAAAACTAAAAAACAAGCCCCCATACAGAGTTCTGAGAATTCAGATGGGGAAAATGTGCATCTAGAGAGCGGCAAATCCAAAGCAAAACCTCCCATGCATAAATGGCCTATATACGATTTTTGCTCAAGGGGGACATACGCTTTAAGACATGCCAACCAGAAATACACCTTTCATTCGATCTTCCACCTGCCCCGTTCCTCTCCTGGGCGCTCCAGGCGTGGTGGGATCTGGCCACCCTCTCTTCCACCCCCCCATCATTTCCTGGGCGCTGCCAGGCCTCTGGCACGCCTCCCTGCCATCCCTCCATCCGAGTCCTCATCTGGAGGCCTGGTCTACCACCAAGAAAGCCAATGGGTAGACCTGGCCTCTTGTCGTGGTACAGGCGAGGAGCGAGGGCTGTAAGTGTAGTCTGGGGAACAGTCCAAGGTCATTCACAGTGAAGGCAGAGTCCGAGATATCAATACAGGCAAGGGAAGTCCAAAGCATTATTCAGAGCCAGTCCAAGAAGTCAGGATACCAGGAATCCAAAGGATAGCAGGGAAACAAGGCAGGTACTCAAGGAGGTTGGGGACAAGTTGCTTGCACAACAGCCAAGCCTAACTGATGGCTTAAATCCCTTCCCCTGCTGCTGTAGCAGCCAGCTGATGCAGATGAGGCTGAGTTCACAGGTGGTGCTTCAGCCCTGCTCTTCCTCATCACTGCTACTGGGGAGGTTCCTCTGTAAAGCCTTCAGCCTAGCACTTTGCTGTCTCTGCTGCATTGCCAGACGGACCTGTTTTCTTCTCTGTTCCAGTGGCCCTGGCGAGGCCTCTGGAGACACTGCATGTTGCAAGGTGTCAGGTCCAACTGAAGTCCTTGAGCTGGCTGGCTGCAGACATGGTGAGTCATCTCCTGACCTTGGCTGATCCTCCACTCCGGCAGGCTGTAGGCCCTGTGGTTGTTCCTGTGGGACTTCTGCCTGAGGATGTCCCTCGTCGTCAGAGGAGGTCTCTGCAGGCTGACTCATGACACCTCTGGAGGGCGATGGTTCCCCCCCTTGGAGGCCAGGTCTACCTATTGGCTTTCTAGGAGGGGAAAAAAAAAGTGCAGCTGCCAGGTCTACCACCTACCCAACCACTGGGTAGACCTGGCCTCTGGAGGCCATTGAAGACAATGAGTAGACCTGGCCTCCAAGGAGGTGGGGGAGTCAGCCCGACCAAGAGACATTTATGTTGTATCCACCCCTCCTCACAAATGAGAGCCTCCTTGTTGTCTCAGAACACAAGAACAGGAAACTACACACACACCAGCAATTCTCCAAAAAATACAGGGATTGACAAGGTCCAAACAGGCAGCTCCAACTAAAAAGCACAAAAAACTTCCGGATCCATAACACCTTTTACAAAGACACTTCAGAATTGTGTCAGCTCTGGGGGGAGAAACTTGGAGGTGTTGCCTGACAGAGCCTCAAAATTCAGAACAGCTCTTTCCTAAGGCTTTGGCTGCAACCTGACTGAAACTCCCTTGTTAGGGGGAGAAATTGAAATTGAAAGAAGAGCTTAGGAGTACCTGAAGCAACCCCCCTCACTACCATGAAAAAAAATGTTCTCAATCAAGGATGCATATGATAGCCCCACCCCATGCCTAGCAAAAACTGACAACAGCAGCAAGCAAGCAAGCAAACAAAGCTATTTCAACACGGAAATATAGGCCCAGTGTTGCATTTCCAAACTACAATGAAATGATAACATAACTGAAAAGTAAAATAAAATAGACACTCATTTCCCCCCCTTTGTGGATAGATGATGGGTAGCTGTGTTTAACAGCTCACTTCTTCAGCTACAACTAGAATGTGAGCCCATTTGTCCTTAAGTAGAAAATGCAAGGGCTCACAGGAGAAAACCCCCTGCTTCTCTAAATTGAAGGTCAGGAAGCCATTTGTTGTCAAGGTAAGGGATGGCCTTGCAAATAGACTTGTCTCAGATAGCTCCAGGATAGGACTGTGCTTCAGCTGCCATTGTAACTGAGCCCCCCATATGGGCACTGGTTGCCCGGGGGGCTCAGCCCCCCCCCGGCCAAGTTTGGGGGGGGCTCGAGCTCCCAAGCCCCCCCATAGTTTACGCTTATGGTACTGAGTATTACATAGGAAGCCTTGCACAGCCTTTGACCCTCATGTCTCCTCCTATGTTGCACCTCGACAACCCTGCTCATCTGTTCAAGGCCTTCTGCAGGGGCCTCCCTGCAAGAACAAACTATACTGTAACTAATTGTTCAGGAAGGTGCTTTATAAAAGGAAAGGAACTGTGGATTATACCACTGTGTATAGGACACATTTTCAGTTTGCTTCATGTTACCCCATTGTCGTTTCATTGCCCTGTAGTCATTTCATTGTTTTCTACTGATGTAACACTGTTTTTCTTCATTATATCTATGCTCTGTACCATGTGTAATACACTATGCTCAATCAGATTTCAATAGCCCTAGTACATTGCTCATTACATGGGCTTGCCTAGCCCATCCTTGCAACTAGCCAAAGACCAGGTTGGGAGAGGAAGTGACATCATTCCTCTCAAGGAATTACAAAAAACTATGGTTTTACCATAGAATTTCTCAAGATTCCTAGAGAGGTGTGACATCACTTCTAGGTTTTTACACAAGTGACATCATGCCATTGGTAACAGTGATTTTAAATTTTCTTTCTTTCTCCAGTCAGCTGCTGGAGTGCTTGTAGGCAAGGCCCATTGGGGTGGGGGATCTCCTGCACCCCAGCGTGCACATGGCAACCTTACCATTAGATGTCGCATCATATTGATTGTTTCAGTTTCAGTTTATTGCTCATTAACAAAGTCATAAGCAAATACATATAAACATCTAAAATACCTAAAAACATACTATAAAATTATACAAGTTAAGCAATATCTCTTGGGACTAAATACCTGTTTTAAAGGCATTACTAGAGTTAGGTATTTTGCCACCTGAAAAATTTTCTCAGTGTCCACCTCTAGGTCTGATAAGAGAAAAGATACAATCCAGAATACTAAGGGAAGATTATACTTTGTTAGAATGGGTGTGATCCACCTAGTTCTCTCCTTATTCCAGTTTTTGCAACAAAAAAAAAGAGTATATGCCCTAGGGTTTCAATTTCACCAACTCTGCAGTCACACAGGTGGTCGCTGAAAGGTATTTTTTAGAAAGCGACAATTTAAAACCTGTCTGGAGATTGCATTTAATCTTGCTAAGGTGAAAGCACAACTTTGGGTTGGGGAAGTAAAAAGATTGAAGTACATGGGAAGAACCTCTGGTGGAGGAATTCCCATTGCAGCAGTGGAACAGGCTCTGCGTACTCTGCATTGAGTACTACCAAAATCCAAGTTAAAAATTCTTCTCCTTATTTCACTATTGAATTTTGTTTACTAGAGCTAACTGAAGAGTGCAGAGGAAGACCTAGAAAGTTTAATTTGCTATTTATTAGGTGATCCCAGGAACTTGTGTAATTATCTTTGGCAGTCAGGTGGAGGAAGCCACTCTGTGCATTGGGGTCGATAAAAAACATTTTAATCCTCATTTTTAAAGCCTCGAGCCAAGCTTTAGCTTCCAGGGAGCAGTGTGCAAATTCAGTTCTGAGTGCTGTGCTTGCCACACATCCTGGCACCCCTGAAATATTATGTAGGAAGTAGGACAGTGTGCTGTCTAATTTTTCTGTCACTCCCTTGATCCAGATACTGGCACTAAATAGTAACTGAGGAACTATTTTGGTATTTTGCTTTTCGGCCTTTTGGCTAAGATCAAGTGTAGTATCATATTGATTGTATTGACTCACTTATTAGAAGTCTCTTGTTATAGACTGCTGTTCTCTTACACTGTGTAATCCGCTTTGCGTCTCAAGAGAGAAAATTAGGCTATAAATTCATAAAATAAACCCACTTTGCAATACTACAATACTTTTACACCTTTCCCCTTAAAATGCCACCTTGAACCAAGAGGAAAGGCAGGATAAAAATGTTCTAATAAAATAAATCCATCATAATACATGAGTGGGTATGCTGAAGACAATTCACACGAGGAGACGCTAAATAGTAAAAAGAAATGCACTTCAGGTGGTCTGCTTGACAGTTTTTGTTCCCCCATTTCATTTCCAAGAGACTATTAGACAAATGTCCAGTATTGGGGGTGTGGGGACATTCCAAAAGTTGTGGTATGACCACCCCCTTGAAGCTAAAGACTGGGTGGTCTCCCCAGGTCAACAAGGAGCACTAATTGGTTGTGAAATATGGTGATCTGGTGAGCAAAAAACCTCTATTTTTGTGCAGCTGATGTGCCCTTTGCCTTTTCCCAGCCAACCCTGACCCAGGTTCACAGCTCAGCATGCTGCATACCACCCATCTATCATCCCGTCTCCCAGTGCCAAGACATTCTTCAGCACCAATCTATTCCACTGTGATGAAATGGTAACTCAACCTGCTTCCAAAGAAAGACAGTGACCTTGTGTCTCGTCTGCAAGCCTCCTGAAATGGCAGCTGAAAGATGTAGCCAAGGTCAGTGACTCCTGGCAGCAGCAGCTTTGTCATTGGGGAGGGGTTGGGGCAGTCAACAGGTTTATATTTCAGCACCTGAGAATGGCCCCTTTGCATCTACCTGGCTGAGGAATTAGCATAGAGAGAATTCAGAAAAGTTGACGGAGTGGTTCATTGCCTTCCATTTGATGTCGACTCTTGTTCAGTCAATGCCAATCTTTTGTCTTTCAGTGAACAAAGAAAAGTACCTCCAAACCTGTTGCCATTCTCTAAATATTCCAGTTGCCATCTGTTCCATCGTTGAAACCCCAGAACTAAGCCCAGGGGATCCCAGGGCTGGCACATAAGTCACAAGTATGGCTCCAGTTGTTGAAGAACATGGCTTGAATCCACTGACCCTTACATGTCGTGTGGCTCACATTCCGGCATATAATTGCTAGGCAGAAAAAAACATTATTTGCAACCCACAACTAGAGACTCTATGGAGAACTGGTTCAGGCTGATGGTGGTTTGTTGTGATTAGGGTTGTGCATATCAATGTACCTGAACCGAAAATAAACCTAAATTAGCTGTTTCGGCAATATTCGGGTTTGGGGCAGACCAAATACCAAAACCTGTGAATCTGCTGAAAGCCGAATAGGTGATTCCAGAAAAAGCTGAATAATTATTCGGCTTTTTCGGACTTGGCTACTTGCCTTTTCTCAGATGCACTGCTCTGCTTTCTCCCATTTTTCTATCTTTGACTGGTTTTGTTAGGGCCCCATAGTTGGGGCCTTTTTGAGGTAGAGGTTATGTAATTGGAGCCAACTTGGTCTGACCAACCGTCACCATGCAGTGGGTTAATCTGGATCAAGCATAAGGGTAATTTAAAAGACAGGGCTTACCCAGTCCCATCTGAAGGGATATACCCTCCAACTAAAAAGAACTGGCTTCGACAGCTGCTCACACTACTAGGCTTCTGAAGGAAACTTCTTCACCTGCGCGGATGAGCAATCTCCTTCAGAACAGCCACTGAGATCGAGACTTTGGCTGGCTCCGATATCACAACCCCCCACCATGAAAACCTGCTTCCAAAAAGAAGGTCGCCCCAAGTAGAGGCATTGTTTCCCTACACCGTGACCATCTCTTGAAATCAGATTTTTAATGACTGTAATAAAGGATTGTACACAGGATGTCATTTGCCACCAAAATAAATGTTTGCTGTGCCTTATTTTTCTTTCATTTAAGCCTTTTCCATCAGTTTGGAAGCTAATTTGCATGGACATCATGCTATGTGCCAGAGATCCAAAGGGAGCCCCAGACTTTGAGGCGCCAGCCTGCCCATCAACTCTTTCCACCAGTCCTCAGCAACGCTGGACTTCTGTACCTGAAAACCAATGGACAGCTTGGTTCAAAAATGCCTGGAGGATGGGGGTGACCCCTTTGCTGTCCCAAAGTTCAACAAATGTTGGTGACCATCTTAGGAGAGTCCCTTGTAGCCACACTGCAAATTTGGTGACTTTACCTCCAAAAATGTCCCCACAGGAGCTTAAAAAAAAAACAAACCCAAAGACTATAATAGACTTGATTTTTTGGGGGTAAACCTGGAAATAAAGCTGAAATACCCCTTTAAAGGTATGGGTATTTGCATATTCCAGGTTTACAAAAAAAAAAAAATATCTGGCCCAATAAACTTGAACACAAAATGTACTGATTTTTTTTTTGGGGGGGGGGGGACAACCCTAGTTGTGATGTCTGAATGCAGAAATTCCATTTTGTGCAGTAGAACCTGTAGTAGCTGTCCTGAGCTCAACTTCAGTTGAGAAAGGGCAGGGGCAAAAAACAAATTAACAAATTTTATTACCAGCTCTCTTACCATCCTGCATTCAGGAGCACGGACCCAGAGGAGAAGCATCCAACAACTGAGGGGGCTTGTTCTGGAAATTCCCTCCCCCTTATCTCCAACTGTCCCCTTCCCCATGTACTAGCAACTCCGCTTTCCTTTTTTGATCCTGGTGTGAATTGAAATTAACCTTCCTTTTATGAAGGCCTTGCTTGCTTCCCATATTGTACTGCTTGGCATTCTGGGAGTGTTATAATGGAAGAATTCCTTAAAAACTTTTTCGCATTGGATGACAACATTCTTTCGTTGCAAGATGTCTCCACCTCCTGAGTCCAAGTTCCTCTTATTTCCAGGTTACTACCTCTATTGGATTATGGTCAGAAAATGTTCTGGGTAGGGCTGTTGAAAAAAAAAATCGGTATAGTTCAGCTTTGGCAAAATTCGGCCGTTTTTATTCGGGCCGTGTCGAAGTCCGAACTCCCCCGCTTCAGATCCCCGGAAATTCGGGGGGATCCGGAGTTCGGGGGAAAATTCGCCCCCCGCGTGCCTTCAGGGGGATTCCCTGAAGGCGCGTGGGGGGCCCTTTAAACAGATCTGTGCCTCCCAGTGGGGGGCCCTTTAAACAAGGTGGGATCTCTCTTAATTTTTAATTTAATCAAATTATTAGTTTCATTCAAAACTAATCGCCAAAATCTCTTAATTTTTTTACAAAACCACCAAGCATGCATAAATGTACCTATGTTCGTACCGCACTTCCAACAAAAAGCTTTATCTTCTTTTTTCATTTTACTTAATAATACTGGGGTTATATACCATCTATAAAATCTGTTTAAAGGGCACCCCACGCATCTCCAGGGAAGCTCCCTGAAGGCGCGTGGGGTGGGGGAAAGGGCCTGAATTGGCTGAATTTATTCGGGAACATCCCGAACTCGGCCAATTCGGCTCCCCGGTTCCCCCCTTTTTGAGTTCGGTTCGTCCGAACCGGAAAAACCGCCGAATTGAGAGAAATTCGGCTGTTTTTCTGTTCGGGCCGAACCGAATCAACAGCCCTAGTTCTGGGAGCCGTTTTGGCTTGACCCAGATTAACTAGCAGGGACTTGGAAATCCAACACATGTTGATTCTTGAGTAGGAGTCGTGTCTATTCGAATAAAACGTATAGTCTCAGACATTTGGATTTTTGATTCTCCATGTGTCAACCAAGTGAAGTTCTTCCATAAAGTGAAATACATTTCTTGGGAGTTTCCCAACGCTGTTTTTCATTGGTTTATCTAAATTGGGATTAAGTACCCCATTGAAGTCACCTAGAAGCACAATTTCCTTTTGATGGAAATCAATTAGTGCTTTAAAAAAATTGTCAAAGAAGGTTTCCTTTGCCTTGTTGGGTGCATAAATGTTTGCAAAGGTAAATCGTTCTGCATTTTCTGAATAATGAGAAATTGGTATCACCCATTGTCATCCGAATTGTGCTTAAGAACTGTTAGTTTATTTTCATTTAAATAAGTTACTAATATTTTTTCTCTTTGGCCGAGGAGATGTAAGGTGACCCCAGCTTTCTAACATGCAGGGTTTCCTTGTGATCTTTCTTTCTTTCTTTCTTTCTTTCTTTCTTTCTTTCTTTCTTTCTATCTATCTATCTATCTATCTATCTATCTATCTATCTATCTATAATATTTTTATTGCCTTTCTATAACAAAACATACAAAAAATACAAAAAAAGAAGAAAAAAGAAAAGAAAAAAGAAATATAAAATACACAAGAAAAAAGAAAAAGCACATTTACAGAGCACTAATTGACGACTGGTACATTATTTTTTTTCTCTTTATAAAACCCTTTAGTGCCCTGGGTCCAAATCCCCACCACCACCACAGTGCCCTTCACCATTGGACTTCTGATGGAATGTTATGGCAATACACAAAAATTCTATTATTATATCCTTAGTTAAAAATCACATTATACTATAATTCATTAACTATACTTTTAAAATCCGTTTTTGCCAGTTTATCCCAATATGCGGCGGACTTTGACCATGTAGATTTAAATTCTTCCATATCTTTACCATGTAAAGAAACTGTAATTTTGGCCATCCGCATATACGTCCATAATTTTTCTCTCCACTCTTTAATTGAAGGTTTATTTGTTTGCTTCCATTTTTTAGCAATTGTAATTCTTGCTGCTGCAAAACTATATTGACATATGACTCTGTCACCTTTATCTAAATCTTTTTTTGGAATACCCAGTAAACAAAAGGTGGGATCTCTCTTAATTTTTAATTTAATCAAATTATTAGTTTCATTCAAAACTAATCGCCAAAATCTCTTAATTTTTTTACAAAACCACCAAGCATGCATAAATGTACCTATGTCCGTACCGCACTTCCAACAAAAAGCTTTATCTTCTTTTTTCATTTTACTTAATAATACTGGGGTTATATACCATCTATAAAACATTTTATATAAATTTTCTCTTATTTCATTCGAAATGGTAAACTTAAACTCCTTTTTCCACAACTTTTCCCAAGTCTTCAAATCTATATTATAACCTAAATCTTTCATCCATTTCAACATCGATGGTTCAATCCTTTCCTGTTCTAAATTAATTTCTATAAGTTCTTTATAAATCCAACCTATCAATCCTTTATTACCCTTGAATAATATAATCTCAAGTTTAGATTTGGTTTGATTAAAGCCCGACCTATTATCCTTACTAAAAACATCCCTTAATTTATGGTACATAAACCAATCTTTAATCTGAAGTTCTCGCGTTTTCAATACCCATATCCCATCTTTATATTCTATCATTTCTCTATAATTATTACCATCCAAATAGTTATCCTGAAATAAATTAAGATTGTTATTCGATATCCATATACCTAAATATTTAACTTTGTTTTCAATATTAAATCCCATCTTTTTAATTAATATTTGTTGTTGTGCAAGAGTCATATTTTTAACTAAAATCTTAGTTTTAGTTTTGTTAATTTTAAAACCTGAAAGCTTTCCATAAACCTCCAAAATTTTATTCCATCTGTCAATCTGTTCAATCGGATCAATCAAAAAACATACTAAATCATCCGCATATGCTTTAAATTTATAATGATTTCTCCCTATTCGTACACCAACTATATCATCAGTTTTTCTAAAATTGTTCAGTAATAATTCTAATACTAAAATAAACAGTAAAGGGGAAAGAGGACATCCCTGTCTCATTCCCCTTTGAATGTCAATCTTTGGTGATAATGACCCATTTATAATCAAATTAGCAGTTTGTTGTGTATATATCTTTTATAGCAGTTTTAAAATTCACCCCAAAATCCATAAAATCTAATACCTTAATCATAAACTGCCAGTTAACATTATCAAAAGCTTTTTCAGCATCCAAAAATATCAAAGCTATTGGTGTTGTATCTTGTTCCGCATATTCTAAAAGATCTATTACCACCCTTACATTCTGACTAATCAATCTTCCTGGTAAAAATCCAGCCTGATCTTCATGTATTAGTTGATTTAATACTCTTTTTAATCTAGTAGCCAAAATTGCTACAAATAATTTGTAATCAGTATTTAACAGTGAGATCGGTATGTAGTTTTTAACTTCCAATAGATAAGGGATTAACTGCTCTTTAAATGTTTTATAGTAAGATGCGGTAAAACCATCTGGTCCAGGAGATTTATTCAATTTGCTTTTATTTATTACTTCTTCCAATTCCTCTTTAGTTACTGGAGAATCCAAAAAATCTTTATTTTCCTGTGTTATTTTACCCCAATCCCATTTGTTAAGATATACATCCATTTCTACCTCTGAGACTGTATTTTTTTATATAAATCTGTATAAAATTTCACAAATGTATCTAATATCTCCTCTTTAACTCTTGTTATCTTACCCTTCCTCTTAATTTGGGTTATTGGTATTTTTTTATCTTTTTGTTTAAGTTGCCATGCTAACATTTTACCCGGTTTGTTAGCATGTTCAAAAAATCTTTGTTTATTATACATGACTTTTCTTTCAATTTCTTCAGCAATTAAAAATTCATATTGCTGTTGATAATTTCTAATCTTATCCTGCTGTTCCTGTTTAGCTACTATATCTTGCAATCTGCTTAAATGTCGTTCCCCCTGTTTTATTTCATCTAGTATATATTTTTTTCTTTTTCTCCCTTTCTCTATAGCATCTTGAATTTTGTTGAATTAATAATCCTCTAATAACTGCCTTACCAGCATCCCAAACTATATCTTCACGAGTACCCTTATCTATATTTTCCTTAAAATAATTTTGTACCTCCTCCTTCAGTTTGTCAACTATTTTAATATTTTTTAGAAGGAAATCATTAATTCTCCAGGGTTTATATCCTCTATCTCCCATTTTAATTTTAACTGATACAGCATTATGGTCTGACAACACCCTGGAAAAAATCTCTGAGTCTTCTGATTTCTCTACTAGGCCTTTCGATAGCCATAACATATCTATCCTGGAGTATGTAAGGTGTCTCTGTGAAAAAAAAGTATATCCCTTCTTATTACTATGTGTCAATCTCCAGACATCAAACATATCGCAGTGATCTATAAGAACATCAAAAATCCCTGGTAATTTTCCTTCATTAATTGCTTTTTTCTTTTTCCCAGATCTATCTATCTTAGGTACCTTAACACCATTAAAATCCCCCATCCATATCATTTTTTCAGTAGCATGTTCAGCTAATAACATTGCTAATTTATCATAGAATACTTTTTGATTTATATTAGGTGCATATATTCCCACCAACAATATCTTCTGGAATCCACATGTTATTTCCACCAACAAAACTCTTCCCTCTATATCTTGATAAATAACTTTTGGTTCTAATAAGACAGGTATATACATAGCTATTCCATTAGTTTTCCTACTTTCATTACATGCCGTGAAGAGTATACCCAACCTTGATTGTTCCAACCTAAATATGTCCTTTGGAAGTATATGCGTTTCCTGTAAGCAAATAATATTAGCATTAATTTTTTGTAGATGGTGAAATACTTCCCTCCTTTTGTTAGGAGAGTTCAATCCATTAATATTCCAAGATAAAACCTGTAACATATCAGAATTCAGTTAGATCCCATAATCTTCACAATCAAATATAACATCTTTAACATCTACTGCCCCCCGTCCCCCCTTATTATCTATTCAATCTTCAGTATCATCAATTGGAGAGTCCTCTGATGGATCTACTGGTAGGTCTCCACCACCAGATGCTTCAGATGCCTTTTCTTCTTCTGTAGATTCTCTGGTTGGAACTTGTTTGATTGGTTTGGCAGGTTTAGCCAATTCTGCATCATATCTTCTTAGAAACTGTTCAGCCTTATCCAATTCTGTAAACTTGAACCTTTTTGCCTTAAAGGTGAAAGAAATGCCCTGTGGATATTCCCATCTGAACTGGATTCCACTGAGTCTTAAACGTTGAGCAATTTCCATAAAATCTTTCCTTTTCCTCAGCAGTCTTGCAGGTATTTCCTTCATCAGTCTCAAAGGCTCATCTTGAACTTTCAGTGGTGTCTTGTAATGATTGTTGAGTATTATATCTCGATGACTCCTTGAAAACAATTGAAGCAGGCAATCCCTCGGTACTTTATTTCTGTTTGCATATGCAGAATTTATTCTATAAGCTGTCACAATCATCCCTGCAATAACATCTTCCGATTCCTGTAAAAAATCTGCCAAAAGAACTGTCAGATATCCACGTAGGTCCCGATCTTCAATCCTTTCTTTCAATCCACGAATGCGCAGGGAGGATTCTTTTATCTTAAACTCAATCATCACCATTTGGTCAAATTGACATCTCAAGGGTGTCCACCTTCTTCTTGATCTCTTTAGTTTCCTGTGTATTTTTTTAAGCTTGGTTTTAACCTATCTTTCCTGACAGTCAGAAATGAAATTGTATCCTGCAGAGCAGCTATTGCAGCCGAGTTTTGAGATGTAGTAGCTGTATTCTGGGATAACTCCTGCTTCATTTCTGCAACATCTTGATGAGTCTTGGTTAAAAGTTCAAATACAGAAGTCAATGTCACTTCAGGCTTAACTTTTGGAAGCATCTTAGTAGTAACAGATGATGATGCTACTGGAGAAGTTGTCTGTTTAGTTGTGATTTGAGTCACAGAGGATCTTCTGTGAGGAGGCTGTACCACCAGCTTTGTATCTTTAAGAATGTCCTTAGTATGCTTCTCTTTTTCTCCCTTTGGTAAACTAGGAGAACTGAAGAAAAAAAACAGCTGGGAATTGTAATCCAAAAGGGGGAAGTGGGGGGGGGGGCAGAAAGTTTATTTTAAATCATTGCATGAAAGTTATTTCAGATGAGAGAATCCAGTTTAGAGAAAACAATCACTATGACATCAGATGTTTTATTCCATGTCACTTGATTATTCTCCAACTTCTTTCGGTTGTTTCAAAAATCTTACTTTGCCAAGAAATTTTTAAAATGCGTCACTCCACTGGCAAAAAGCCAAAAATCATAAAAACAGAGCGTAACAGAATTATAGATAGTTCAGGTTTATTTCTTTGAGAAGCAACACTGCCACACACCCCAATTTAGTGTTTTAAAAATCAGAAAAGTTTTTTATAATCCCAATATATGAAAAATCGGATCCCACCTCGCTCTCTCCTGCTGTGCCTTTAAGATGGCGCCGGCTCTTCAGCGGAACCCTGTCAGAGCAACCACCGCCAATTTCTTGGTGGCTATCGCTCAGATGACAGGTCCGCCACCGGCTCCCGAATCTGCATCCCCTCTTACACCGAGGGGTGCCGCTTGCCGGATTTTCACGGGGCTGATTGTTCGCCCCGAGGCAGCGAACAGCAGGAGCACAGCTCCGCGCTTTTGGCGGGGGGGGGGTCGTCCAACCCGGAAGTCCCTCGTGATCTTTCTTAATATGAGTCTCTTGTAGACAGATGATGTCCTTGGAGAATTTACATAATTTGTGGAATATTTTCTTCCTCTTAGCAGGGGAGTTCAAACTGTTAATATTAATAAAGCAGATTTTTATTGTTTCCATCATACATCTGTTGATCTAGAGTCACTGCTTGGTCAAGTTTGTCATCTTCCTGTATCTCTGCAGCAGCAGGTTTTATTGGTGGGTACTTGGAAGAAGGCTTACTTAAACCCAATACAGTTTCCAAGTCCTTGTCTCCATCTTTGTGATCCTCTTCTGCTTTCTCACCTCGTCCGTTCTTTGAATTACTATTGGTGGACTAAATTTTGTCAATTATTCCACTTGATGACTTGGGCAGCCACAGGTTTTAGTCCATCTGCTTAAGCTTATTACAGATATTGTTGCATGCAAAACATGGTGAGCCAAAAGCACTTCACAGCCAGCTTTCCTTTCCCCACTGAAACAGTGCTTATATGGGGGAGGGGTGACTCAGGGGCCAGGGTCACGGGTTCCTTGCCCAGCTTGTATTTACTTCCTGAGAGAAAACAAGTTGGAGAATGTGGCAAAATGGCAAAAGAGAAAGGATGGAGTGAGGACTATAAAAGATCTTATTTTGTTTCTGAGTAAAAGGTCTAGGGAATGCAGTGAAGTGGGAGGGGAAGGGGCTTAAGAACCCTTAGCCAAGAAAGAGGAGGAAGAGGAGATATGGTTTCCCTGCACTTACTTGGCCTGTTTTGGCAGCCCACCAAAGGGAACTTGCAATGGGTCCTGGGGGATTCTGCTTGGAGGTGCGCATCAAAGTGACTGGCATTTGCACTGCAAATAAACTGGTTTAAATAAAGCCACATAGCCATAGCCCTTCTGAGAGTTCACGGCCCTTCTCAGTTCAAACCCTATAAGGTAGATCTAAGACGTCCTTCCTGCCACGTTCCTACTTGAAAGACTTGTTGAGAAATGGAAGACAGCAAGGAAATACTCTCACTGCTCTACCAAGTGTCACAGGAATTTGTAGGATCAGACTTGCGCCTCCCTTGTCCATCAATTAAAGCATTCCTATTACTTGGAATTTATCGAGAGGAGACGAAGGAAGATCCGTGAAAACAACATCATTACTCCCCCTTTTACAGCTAAGCTAGAGTGCCATAAATCTTTCACACTAATTGTTTTACAACGAAGAAAAGAATCTGCAGCCATTTAACCTCGGGGAAACTATAAAACTGACGAAGTGAAAGCTGTTACAGGTCTTGGCTCCTGCCAGCACACTTACAACACACCCTTTACACTGGTGATTGTTTGGAATCAATCTCAGAAATAAATATGGAGAAAGTCGACAAGGACATACAGGAAATGCTATTAAAACACACTGATATCTTCACCAAACAATATGAGAAAGTATCTCATCAACTGGCCCAGTTAACCAGCATATTGACCAATTTGACTCAAACCACTAACCAATCCAGTCAGAAATTGGACATATTGACTAGTGATCTTAAAACATGAAATCACAACTTTCTGCAATAAAAATCGATATGGGGAAAATGGACATATCAATTAAAAAGGCAGTTGAAGAACAGAAAGATATCAAAAATAAACAGATAAATCAAGATAAACAAATCCAAGCTATTCACTCCCAACAGGAAATTGTTACAGACCAGCTGGCTATAATGCAGATGAAGCTAAGACAATCAAATGTTCGCCTTCGCAACTTTCCAGAAGAACTGGGAGGTTCCAGAACTACCATTATAAAATCATTGGCTAACCTGATTCAGATAAATGACAAGATCTGGACTATGCAATAAATAAAATATATAGAATTCCTTTACCTACCAGAATCCCTTTACCTACTACAAAGGCCAGGGACATCATGATTTCCTTCTATGACATCAGGATGAAGGATTATATTATGCAAACTTTCTATGACAACCCTTTGTCCGTGAAAGGAAACCCACTTATAATCCTCAAGGACATTCCGCAACATTTGATGATGAAGAGAAACATCTTTAAAGATTTTATGGGGACATTGAAGAAGAATGGAATAAGATTTTGTTGGATCTTTCCACAGGGACTTATTTTTACCTATAAAAAGGTCAAATTTACTATCATTTCACAGGAGGATGTAAAAATTTTTTTGGAAAACCATGGAAAAGATCTACTTGGCCTTCACCCTGACCAACAACAAGAACAAGAGGAGGGAAAGAAGTTGGCCTTGACACACCAACAAAAAAGACTGGATCCTAAAAATAACAGAAGTGTTGGAAAAATCAAAGCTCATAACAAGAATAAAGTTAAAAGGAAGCATGCAGTTTATGGGTGATAGAGAGATACGGAGGGTTAAATAAGAAATTAAATGATAACTAGTTAATTTTGTTATTATTGATCTAATCCTTTTGCTTAAGGAAGCTTTTTGTAAAAACTTTTTTTTACTATATATTAAATTAACAACTAATATGTAACAACTGTAATGACCCAGATAATTCAGAATTAATTTAGTTTTAAGTTGGATGTATATTTTTGGATTAGAATTTCAATACAAAAGAGTATACAAATTTATAGCAAGGTGAAGGAAGTTGAGGGGAAAGTCTTTTATTTTATTCTCATTTTATTAATGGATGAAATGCTTTTCAACGATGATGTTAAATTTTTCTTTATCTTACATTTGAAATGAATGTGTTGCTGAAAAGTTACCTATCAGTATAAAATTGTGAAAATAATAAAAAATTTATTAAAACAACAACCCTATAAGGTAGAAACACTGCTGAGATTGCTAGAGCATCTGCGTTGCTTCCGGGTAAACCTGGAAGTGATGTAGGCGCAGCGTGCAGGGTGTGTCCCAGCCATGCCCCTGAAAAGCTCCCGCTGGTGGAGCTAAGGGACCTGGCAACCTTACCCCGAATGGAGGCAAGGTGCTGGGGGTGGGGGCAGAGGCTCAGTGAGAACAGCTTGCCACCCTTTGGGGCCTTGACCCAGGTGCTTTCACATTGTTTGTTGAGACTGAACACGGGCTGCTAAGAGCGGGATCTTCCCTGCCATCGCCCTGGCCAGGCTGTGGAATGGTTTCCTGAGGTGCCACTCTGGATGCATTCATTCGGCAGAAGATTCAAAACATATTTATTCCAGAAAGTGATTGCCTTTTGCTTTTGATGCTGCTGTTACTAGGCCGGATTATGGAGTTATTGCTGAATAGTTCTCTTTTTGTTATTCTTGTTTTATGGTGGTGCCTTAAGCCTCAAAAAGGGGTAATAAAAATATGTGTGGCGGTTAACAATGGCAGACTCTAATCTGGAGAGCTGGGTTCGATTCCCCACTCCACCACATGAAGCCTGATGGGTGACCTTGGGCTAGTCACAGTTCTCTCTGAACTCTCTCAGCCCCAACTCCCTCCCAGGGTGCCTGTTGTGGGGAGAGGAAGGTAAGGTAATTGTAAGCCACTTTGAGACTCCTTACAGGTGGAGAAAAATGGGGTATAAAAACCAACTTTTCGTCTTCTAAACAAATGAACTCTAGATTGTGTCTTGCCAGAGCATGAGTCCTAAAACTGGAAGGAAATGCTGGAGGACAGTGACGTGTGTCCGTCAGCCCAAAGGCTAACTATGAGGAGAAATTAGAATGTGCTGTTTTATGTTTTCTCTTTCTCCCCCCCCCACCTCGCTTGCTCAGAGACACACACAGAGAAAGAGAGAGACAGAAAGAGACACAGAGAGAATGCCAATATTAAGTAATTTGTAAAGAGAGATGCTGCTTTCCAAAGATGATCTCATTCCTGAGCTGGAGTTTGCACCTAAGGAAGGGGGCAGGGGTGGTCACACACATCCCTGGTGATATCACTAAGGCAAAACTCCCCCAGGAGGAATTCCTCCAGTGAACTTCCTTCATTGGAGTTGTCAGTAAACGTCGGTCAAGCAGAAACAAATGTGGACATCAAAATTGCCGCGAAAATGCTGTCTTCCATAAAGGCCTGCTTCAAACAGTTCCCACAACTCCTGGGATAAAATGAGAACTTAGCTGTTTGTTACAGTTTTAAATCCATCGCTGGGAGATTAAATTCTAAAGGGATTTTAGCTTTTAATAGACACATCAGATTCTTAAGTACCTCTTCATTTTTTGCACCGGGGGAGGGAATAGGAAAGTCTAAAATCATTCTAATACTCTCTGTGTTATCTGGCTTTCGGGTAGCCCCTGCTAACCCACCTGCCCAGGTGGCAGCAACCATCCTAAGGGCCTACAGTGTCAAGAGGTTTTCAGGCTGGGAAAGTTCCTTGTAGCTCCACGAATGTGTGAACGGTGCCCAAGTCCCTAGCAGTGGTAGCATCAGCTAGGGAGAGAGCCAGTAGGGGCTCCTGTAAGCATAGAAATCCCAAAAGCCACACCAGGAGACTAAGTAGTCCAAAAGAGTAGGTTTATTGGTAACATAGGCAAACAGAGCTTAGAAATCGAAAGGCAGCAATGGAGGGGAAATGGCATGCACTTGATTATATGAGAACACTAGAAAAACAGAAGCAATACAGTCTCATGAGATAATCCCAAATAGCTTAGACACACCAAGGCTCCCACGGGCACCCGCTAGCTTCAAAGGGAACAGGAATGCTATCGGTAGGGAAACAGACCTTGAACGGGAGTCTGTGAGAAAACGAAACTAACTCAGACACAGAGAGCAGGCCTGACAGCCCCTCAAGAGGACTCTCCCCACCCCAGGGTGGCAACATGATGGGCAATGGCAACAACCCCTTGTAGCACTCCAGGAGTGCGCTGGACCCTGAGGGTGGTCAATGCAAGGAGCAGCCCACCTCTGCACGGAAGGGGGGTAGCGGTTGGGTGGCCAGTTCACAGAGGGGGCCCCAAGTCACAGGTGTACGACACCCCCAGTCAGATTCCAAAGCAGCCCCTAGGAGAAAAGGGTCAGGTTGCCAAGCTGTTAGCCAGAGCTGGCCTCAGGTCATACCCTGCAGCAGTTGGTACAAGGCAGAGGCCTTCTCCCTGTGTGTGTGTGTGTGTGTGGGGAAGCAGGGAGATTTGCTCAGTGCCTGGCTCCTGCAGCACCCTCTTGAAGGAACGGCACCTTTCCCCTGACCCTTCTGCATGCAGTGGTGGCCAAGGGTGTTGGTGGGGATGCCTCTGGAGGCTGAGATGCATGTGACCGTGTGGCCGCATTCCATGCAGCAGCATCCCTCCTGGGCTGGGGCACCTCCGCAGCCACTCCTGGGCCGGGAGGAACTGCTGCCAGGCCTGTGGCACCTGGCATTTTACTTATTTAACAAATTTATAATCCGCCTGGCCCTCCCCAGCCTAGGCCGGCTAAAGGCAACTCACATAAATATAAATTATAAGATAAAACATGTTTGAACAGTTAAAACAATAGTTAAAAACCAGTCCATACAGTAAATAATATACAATAACCTATATCCAGAAGGCGCAGCTAGTGTGAAATAAAGGCCACAGCAAAGCCTGTCGCATTCCTCCCAAAGATAGAATGATTCAAGGTGTGTGTGTGTGTGTGTGTGTGTGTGTGTGTGTGTGTGTGCAGGGTAGGGAGGCCAGCACTTGATGGGGGGAAAATGTTGCTGGTCTCAACCATAGGCCTGGTAAGATAGCTCTTTCTTGCAGGCCCTGTGGAAATCCCTAAGGTCCCTCAGGGCCCTGGTCTCAGTTGAGAGGCTATTCCAACAGACAGGGGTCAGAGCAGAAAAAGCCCTGGCCCTGGTCGAGGTCAGACAGACACTCTTTCGGCCAGGGACTACCTGTTTTGCACTTCCCTTAAAACAGAAAGCTGACAGTTTGGAGGGGTGATATGATCAATGCTGAAAGGTGCTTTATATACCATCTAATGCAAACCCTGCTCCATGCAGGAAATCCTAAACTACAGCATCCCCAACAGATGGCTGTCCAACCCCTACTTAAAGACCTTTATCAAGGAAGTCCCCACCCCCCACCCCCAGGTAGGGCTGTTGAAAAAAAAATTCGGTAAAATTCGGATTCGGCAAAATTTGGCCCGTTTTTATTTGGGAAATGCCAAAGTCCGAACTCCCCCGCTTCGGGTCCGAAAGGGGTTCCCCCTCCTTAATGTGCATTTGCAATTAGCAGAGCTTGCCACCCACTCAAAGCTTCCAGCCCCGACAAACAGCTGAGCTGTGGAGAGCAAGGGCGGGCAGGTGCAAAGAAGTTTGCAAACCATGAAAAGCAACACAACCATGCAAACCATCACGTTTGCAACCATGCAAAGCAACACCTGACGCCTGGGAGTTTGCAAACCATGGAAAGGGACAGAAGAAGTTTGCAAACCATGCAAAGCAACACAACCTTGCAAAGCAACACCTTTGCAACCATGCAAAGCAACACCTGATGCCTGGGAGTTTGCAAACCATGGAAAGGGACAGAGGCATGCTAGCTAAGCATCAGGAGCAGGAGGGGGTGGAATTTCCCCTTTTGCATCGGACTCGGGATCAGTCAAATGCATTCTTTAAGTCACCATTTGAAAACCAGTTTTGAGCAAGCATCAAAATAGACCTAACCAATCTTATGAATGAGAGAAAGGCACACAACTGAAGCCCCCCCTCAAACCAGGGAGAGAGAGACTCGAGGGGGCACACACACCCCAGACAGAATGGGCGAAAGCCCCCTTTGGCTTCCCCCACCCACCCACAGAAACTGCTCCCTGCCCACACACACACAGACTCTGCTTTCCCCCCCCCACACACACACAGGAGAAAAATTATAGATTAAAGCCCCAAAAGGGGTCTTACTGTGGATGTCTTCTCTTCCATCAGGAGGGACTGGGAGGACTGGATAATCCAATACGATTCCATTTAAGCACGGGAGGTTTTGCCTTGGATTTGCCGCTCTTGAGATGCACACAGGATTGGCTGATCCCATTCATCCCAATAGGGAAAGGGGGGGACCCCATATCTCGGGACACCCTGACCCAATGTTTACAAAACTTGGGGGGTCTTGCAAGATGGGTCCTTTGAAGCTCCCCTGAAAGTTTGGGGTCTCTACCCCCAAAATTGCACCCCCTGCAGCCACGGAAAGGAGCAAATGTGTGCTTTAAATGGAATAAAAATACACATTAAGGGGAGGACCCCTTTCGGGCCCCATATCTCGGGATCCCCTGACCCAATGTTTACAAAACTTGGGGGGGTCTCGCAAGAAGGGTCCTTTGAAGCTCTGCTGAAAGGTTGGGGTCTCTACCCCCAAAAATGAACCCCCTGCAGCCACAGAAAGGAGTGAATGAGCACAAGCACCCCCCCACAGGGATTTCTCTCTCTCACACAAACAGATTCTCTTTCTTTTCCCGGGCTGCGCAGCAGCTGGGCTCATGCACTCAATCGCTCAAACTGATTGGCCAGAAGAAGACCCAGCTTGGCCACCGATTGGCTGCAGAAGAATGCTGCTTACTAACTGACAGTTATGCTGCTGCGCCGAACCCCGAATTTGCCAAATTTATTCACCGAACACCACGAATTCACTGAATTTGCCTCCCCGTTTTCCCGCCTTTTTTGAGTTCGGTTCCATCCGAACTAAAAACTGCCGAATCAGGAGAAATTCGGCTGTTTTTTGGTTCGGGACGAACTGAATCGACAGCCCTACCCCCCAGGTAACTGGATCTGTTGTTACAGTTAGGAAGTAACAGTATTCAGCTGAGATCTACTCTCCATAATTTAAACCAATCAGGTCTAGAATTGCTCTCTTGAGCAGCAGAGGGCAAGCTTTCTCCTAGCCCTCTTCCATATGACAGCCTTTCAGGTATCTGAAGAGCACCCTTATGTGCCCACACGGTCTTCCCTTCTCAAGTTCCTTCATCTTTTCACTGTAAGACTTGCCATCTCTGTTGCTACATCTGTCTTAAGCTACAGTACTCAGAACGTGACGCTGTACTCCAGATGAGGTCTGGCTAGCATGGGACCATGACTTCTCCTGTGGTGCAGCCTAAATCACGATAGTCTTTTGTTTGCAGCTGCATCATATTATGGACTGATGTTTAGCTTGTGATTGACTACAACCCCAAGGAACATATCCAGTTTCTTCCTCATATGACTTGTTTTCCAGAACCCTGACCATCATTCTCTAAACCTGTTCCAATTTTTCTACATCCTTCTTAAAATCCAGCACCCACAGCTGGAAAAGAGTGGAATGATTACTTCTTATGAACTGGATACTACCCTTCTATTAATGCATCCTAAAATCACAATCACCTTTTTCTTTTTGCAGCTGCATTATGGAGCTGACTCATGTTCAGCATGTGAACAATTGCAGACCCAAGATCCCTCTCCCATGGACAGCTGCCAAGCCAGGTATCTGCCATTCTGTACATGTGTATTTGATCGTTTTCATTTGCCTCTACTGAATTTCATTTTGTTGGTTTCAACTCAGATTTTCACCCTATGAATGCCATTTTGAATTTCGTTTCTCTCTCTCACGGTGTCAGCTGTCCCTTCCAATTTTGTGACACCTGCAGATTTAATAAGGATTCCCTCCCTCCTTTCATCAAAGCCACTGAAGAGTGTTGGGCCCAGAATGAAGCCCTGCAGCCCCCACTCAAGACAGCCCTGCAGGGTGAATCAGTTCCACTGATGACTGAGGGCCACTGGGTCAGTTCACAGTTCACTGGAGAACTGGACTCAAGGGGAATGAAGTGTGATTCAAGGGGAATAAAATACTCACTTTTCCATCCCCCCCCAAATAAGCCCAGTAGTTAGTGACCTACAGAGATAGAATAACTGTCTGTGACCAAAATCCACTTCTGAATCTATCCTCAGTGTCCATCGTTTCTCTAGCACAGTGGTTCCCAAACTTTTCCACACACCCCTTGGTTCCACAAACTCAACCCCAGTGCCCCCTACCCTATCCTATAAAAAGCATTATTCAAAACAGGGGTTTGCATGACTCATTAAAGAAGATAATAACAATAAAATTTCAAAACCGTAACAATTAATTGCATGTCCATTCAAAATCTAATTAAAACTTTTTAGTTGAAATTTATTCAACAAAATTGATGAACTTGATCCAATGGTAAATTGGATGAACTTGATCCAGCTCTTCAAAGTACGGGGGGGAAATTATGATAGTTCCCACCAAATTTGCCAGCATGGTGCCATAGTTGGATCTATTGTAAATTAGTGAACAACACAGTTGGGGGCTCTAACGCCCCCCATGCTGCCCCCTTGCCTCCTAGTGCCCCCCTTGGTAATCCCACCGCCCCCCAGGGGGTGATACTGCCCACTTTGGGAACTACTGATCTAGCAGAATAATAACCCAGGTGTATTCATTGTTACTAAATTTAGATATTACCCCTTTCCGATACATTAAGCAATGGCAGAAAGACTTATGAGTTAGAGTTTACAGGAATGAAAATGGATCTGGAAAAATGTTACCTCAAACCTAATCTCAGTTATTGTCGAAGGCTTTCACGGTCAGAGTTCATTGGTTCTTGTAGGTTATCCGGGCTGTGTAACCGTGGTCTTGGAATTTTCTTTCCTGACGTTTCGCCAGCAACTGTGGCAGGCATCTTCAGAGTAGTAACACTGAAGGACAGTGTCTCTCAGTGTCAAGGGTGTAGGAAGAGTAATATATAGTCAGAAAGGGGTTGGGTTTGAGCTGAGTATTGTCCTGCAAAAGTATTGTCCTGTAAGTATCAAGATAATGTGCTAATGAGGGTATGGTATGTTAATATGGAACCATTGTATCCTGAAGTGATCTGTTAATGTGTGTAATCCAAAGCTAATCTGTATGGCTATTGTTGAATGTTGTCTTTGTCTAAACCATCTTAATAATATCCATCCAAACATTCAGTTTACCATGGAAAAGGAAATTGAGGGTAAACTCCCATTTCTCGATACCCTTGTCATCCGTAAATCAAACCTTCAGTTAGGTCACAAGGTCTACCGGAAACCAACTCACACAGATCGCTACTTACACAAAAACTCCAACCACCACCCCCGACAGAAAAGAGGAATAATCAAAACATTAATGGACCGTGCAAGACGGATCTGTGAACCACAGTTTCTCAAGGAAGAAACTAATCATCTAAATCACGCACTGCTAGCAAACGGCTACTCCAAGAATGAAATCAGAAGGGCCATTAAACCAAACAAAAATCAGAAAACTCAAGAAAAACAGTCTCCCATAGGAAAGGTATTCTTGCCATTTATTAAAGGAGTCACTGATAGGATGGAGAAACTTTTGAAAAAACATAACCTACAAACAGTGTTTAAACCCACCAAGAAAATACAACAAATGCTACGATCAGCAAAAGACAAAAGAGACCCCCTCACCTCTGCAGGAGTATATCGTATACCTTGCAGCTGTGGAGAAGTTTACATCGGGACCACAAAACGCAGCATACAAACAAGGATAAAAGAACATGAAAGATACTGCAGACTTGGCCAACCTGAGAAATCAGCAGTGGCTGAACATGGACTGACACAAACAGGACACAGGGTCTTATTCCAAGACACTGAAAGACTGGACAATTCTACCAACTATTTTGTCAGATTGCACAGAGAAGCCATTGAAATTCATAAACATCAGCACAACTTTAACAGAAAAGAGGAGAGTTTAAGAATGAATAAGGCTTGGCTTCCTGCCCTGAAAAACCTCCAGACAAAGACAACATTCAACAATAGCCATACAGATTAGCTTTGGATTACACACATTAACAGATCACTTCAGGATACAATGGTTCCATATTAACATACCATACCCTCATTAGCACATTATCTTGATACTTACAGGACAATACTTTTGCAGGACAATACTCAGCTCAAACCCAACCCCTTTCTGACTATATATTACTCTTCCTACACCCTTGACACTGAGAGACACTGTCCTTCAGTGTTACTACTCTGAAGATGCCTGCCACAGTTGCTGGCGAAACGTCAGGAAAGAAAATTCCAAGACCACGGTTACACAGCCCGGATAACCTACAAGAACTAATCTCAGTTAGTTTGAAATAATTTTTTACAGTGGTATTTTACCCCTAACAAATTAGCAGTTATGTACAGAAACACAGGTGTATGTCAGAGATGAGGTTGGGGACATGCAGATTTGACATGTGTGATTTGGCATGTCCAAAACTTAATGCAGTGATTCAGTTTATTAATGATACATTGCACAGTAATATGCCACCAGATCCTAACATCTCTCTCTTAAGTTATTTAAAAGGATTGGTAGCTGTTTCAGATATTGAATTGGTCCTGACTGTTTACAGCTGCTAAAATGGTTATAGCAGCAAATGGGGTGGAAACAGAACCCCCTTTAAAAAATGGTTGGTTCCATCACCTCTGGAATCTAGCCTCACTCACTAAGACCTTTTCTGCACACTGGACTTACTGCTGATTTTCCCCAGGGTGAAATCACAAGATGATGCTTCAACTTGGCTGAGTCCCTCCTGCATGGCTGCCTTTCCTCTGCAACTTGCGTGTGGTGGAGCTGGAGTAGAGCCACTTTATTTTTTCCACTTTCCACAAAAATTAAGAGGATTTTCCACAACACGTGATTTTCGCCATCGGTGGCGTCATGCCACCTCCACCTCTGAATATTTGTTTTGCACATGTGCAATGTTGTTACAACACAGCAATGCTGACGAAAACCTCGCCAACCTCACTTACTTATGTGTAGTGATGTGATTTACCAGTTGGATTCCTGCCATGTGGTGGGCGGTCTTGATGAAGTTGTACAACAGAGCTAGGAACACGAGGGAGAGGAACTTGGACCAAACACTGTGCAGGGCACGCAGTGTCATGGAGCCCGCCTTTGGTAGGCTAAAGGCTTGCTGGCCGTGCCTTTCAGTGTGCCCCACGGAATTTGAGGAGAATGTTGCCCCAGTAGGAACCCTGACCTGTGCAGGTCCCAATTTAAACATGTAAAGGCAGACTTCCCCAACAGCCTAGAAGCCTGGCAGGGAATCCCCAGGGGGAGCAGGCAGACTTCACACCATGCCTTCATACTGGAACTGTGGAAGGCTGCTGGGCGCCCTTGCTGGGAGGACAGAGGGCACGAAAGTAAGCAATTGTTCCTAACATCCAATCCCCTCCAAATAAGCTTGGAATGTGTGGTTAAAACTGGTGCATTGCATTTCTACATGTTCTTGGCAGGCCCTCTCTCTTGCGGGAAGTACTGTGTTTCTTGCAACAAGGGTCTCCCCTCCCCCTCCCAATCATAAGCATGTGCCCCCCCAATTTACTTTTCCCCAGTATGCTATGCACTACTTTTCCCACACCCAAACTTCAATGCACAAGGTTGTCCAATGGTGCTTTCTAAACCCATCAAAAGTTTTGCAAGAATGGTCTTCTCTGCAAAGCCCTCCCCCTCCCATGTTAAGTTTGCCATGTAAAGGGAAAAGCTGTTGCTTTTCACAAATGACTTTTTGCTGGTTTGGTGCACACCACTTAACCCCTACCCCACTCCACCCCATTGCACTCCACAAAATAAGGCAAAATGGGTTTTCAGTACCCAAAAGATGTTTTCCTGCAATTTCACTACTTTGCATTTATAGAATACAAACACACACACACACACACACACACACAGTCAAAGCAAAAGGCATTTGTGTGTCTTATCATCAAAGTATGCATTCTTCTCTGGAATAACTGGAATCATTGGGTGTTTCCAGGCCTGGAGGATGGCAACCAAAGGGTATCTCCATACCAGGGCTGGAGGCTGGCAACTAGGGAAAACTGCAGGCCAGGCATGGAAGTTGGCAACCAGGAAAGTCTTTGATTCAAGCCTGGAGGTTGACAGCCAGGGAGGATCTCCAGGGGAGGCCTGGAGGTTGGTGCCCAGAGGGGATCTCCAGGCCCGGGCTGGAAATTGGCAACCAGGCAAGTTTCTAGGCAACAGAAGGATCACACCAAATGTTTGTTTGTTTGTTTCTTGCTTTCTTTCTATTTTTGTGTTTAGGCTTTGTTTGTTTTTTTGGTAGGAACTGCAGCCAGCACCCAGAGGCCTTAAAACTAGGAAGAAACCCCAACATTTTGTGGTATTTTTTTGTGAAATCTCAAAAACAATACGTTAAAATTACACCCACACCCACGGAAACATTAAAAAAATCACAATAATGCCATGGTTTTTGTACTTAAAACAAAAATGAAATATTTCATAGATTTTTGCCAGAAAACAATCACACTAAAAAATTTGGTGGTATTTGTCTTGGATTATTTTTTAAAAAACCTGGAAGTTCTGAGGTTTTTTGGCTGGAAAATGCAGGGGGGGGGAAGCTTTTCAGTAGAAAAACAGAACAAAACATAAAAATGGTATGTAAATTCCTGGAAAAACATCAGTTTTGGGTAGAGAAGACAATGATTGTTTATTTTTGGGGAATACTGTGGGGTAGGATGGGGGTTGATTTTGTGCATACCGAACTGGGTAACCAGGATTTGTGAAAAGGAACAACGTTCCCCTTTGGTAACACAACTCTGATTTGGGTGTGGCTGGCACAGTGAACTTTTGTAGTTGCCAACCTCCAGGCCTGGTCTGGAGATCATCCCTGGTTGCCAATCTCCAGGTCTGTCCTGGAGATTTTCCTGGTTGCCAACTTCTAAGTGTGCCCTGGAGATCATCCCTGGTTGCCAAACTCCAGGTGAGGCCTGGAGATCTCCTTGGTTGTCAATCTCCAGGAAGTGCATAGAGTCCCTGGTTGCCAACATCCAGGTCTTCATCGTGTTGCCCCCTACCTCCCAAAGGGAGCCTCCTTCTTGAGATGGCCTGGCTTGGCCAAGAGGCCCATCAAGGGTCTTTGTTGTTTTGACCTGCGCAACGCCAATGGGAGTTCCTCCCTTACCTGGTATGGCCTATTAGATTTGTAGAAAGATCTGTCATGTCTAAGTATCCTCAGATTTGGAAGACCCTCAATGGCCCGTGCCCCGGGAACCCCCTAGCCTCTTCCTTGCCTCACACAAGCCTCAGCTGGGCACTGCCCTCTTTTCTGCCTTGCCTTGCTTGGAGCTCAGCTGGGCAACACCTTCTGGGCAGCACCTTGTTTGGCCCAGCCCTGGCACCAGTGGTATGCACACTCAGGAAAAAAGTAGTCGATTGGAAATTCACCACCTCAAAACCCAAACCTTGTGGCAGTGCTTACCCAAATCTGCATGTGTGGAGGTCTGGTTAATGGTCACCAGATCATGTGAGAAAAGTACCTCTGACCCGGCTGGGACCATCTGGATGCTCAGGCTGCAAGCCACATGCTTCGGCTACACGCTCACATCTTCTTGCAATATCCAATCCAGTTCCTTAAAAAAAGAGCGAGTGGCAGGGGCATTGCCAGACTGGCTGTTATGAGTGGTTGCCCATTTGTACTCCTGCCTCAACACTTTGGTTTTCATTCTGCACTCCACGGCACAGTGGTTATGCCTAGGGTTGTGCATATCGATATACTCAAACTGAAAATAAACCCGAAATTAATCGTTTTGGCAATATTTGGCTTTTGGTTTTACCAAATACCAAAACCTGGAAATCTGCCCAAAGCTGAATAGGCAATTCCCAAAAAAGCCGACTAGGTATTCGGCTATTTTTGACTTTGGCTTTCCCCAGGCTTTTCCCTATGGGATTTTTAAAAATGAGCTTTGGGGGAGGCATTTTTGGAGGTATGGCTCCCAAATTTTCAGGGTACATTCAACGGACTCTCCTTGCATGAACCCCAAAGTTTGGTGAAGATTGGGTCAGGGGGTCCATTTTATCTGGTCTGGAAGGGGTCTCACCCCTCCTCCATAGAAATGCATGGTAAAGTTTACAATGTTTTTCTATGGGAAAAGGGGCTACCACTTCGGCACCCCATAAAATTGGACCCCATGTCCCAAACTTTACTATACTTTGGGGTTCATGCAAGGAGAGTGTCTTGCAGCTATGCTGCAAATGTGGTGACTCTACCTTTAAAAATGTCCCCCCCCCCCAGATAATTTTAAAAGTACTTACTTTTCACAGTCTGTAATGGCTGCATCCATACCCAAGAGTTGGGGAGAAACTCAGTTTCCCATGAATGCTTGTAATACCCTCACAAAGCTATGGGTATGCATGGGCATTTTTTGAGGTAGAGTCACCACATTTGCAGTGTAGCTGCAAGGGGCTCTCGCATGGAACACATCTGCTCTGCAATATTCTCAAATACATTGATGTTCCCATGGCAGGACACTGATACCTCCTGCATCGTCTTCTCCCCCCAGATGGACAGTAGATAGAAGAAGAAGATTTGGTTTTTATACCCCAATTTTCTCTACCTTTTTTAAAGGAGACTCAAACTGGATTACAATTGTCTTCCCTTTCTCTCCCCACAACAGGCACCTTGTGAGGTAGGTGGGGCTGAGAGAGCTCTAAGCGAACTATGACTAGCCCAAAGTCACCCAGCTGGCTTCATGTGGAGGAGTGGGGGAAACAACCCAGTTCACTAGATTAGAGTCTGCCACTCATGTGGAGGAGTGGGGAATCAAACCTGGTTCTCCAGATTAAAGATTCCCTCTTGCACCAGGAAACCCTCCTGCCACTATTGCTCTTGTTATGTGAAGACATCTTTGTGGTGATGATCACTTCCAAGGAAGAGAACAGAACAGGACAGCAAGTGGTGGGTCTGGTCATTTCATTGGACAGTCTAATTTCAGCATTCCACTACCTGCTGTCTCCCTGTTGGAGGATGTTGGTATTTCCCCTCGACTATTGGCTAGAGTCATGTGACATGGTGTTTCTCTGATCAGTTGATAATCATCATGCATGCATGAGAATCAAAAGGAACAGTAAGGAAGATGCCATGAACACGCCCCCAAAACATCTCAAAACAAAATGGCCACCTTAAAGGAATTTTTGGGATAAATTCCAGGAAAAGTTGCATTTAGACAGTCCCCTTTGGTGGGGACATTCCCTGTGACCCACTGCATGAACTGCCACAGATTCCTGAAGAGGAAGAAGAAGCCTGAAGCTGGTGAAACAAAATCCCTGCCCACTTGATTCCCCCCCCCCAGGCATGCCCCTCTTTCTTTCCTCCCCTCCTTGTGACCACATTTCTGTGCACTGAGGAAAACTCCCCTCCACATCCTCCAGCTGCTCGTACCCTCTTTACAGAGGAAAAGGGGCTTGTGAGGTTCCCCTTCTGGCTGCACGACTCAGAGGGGGCCGCCGGCTCCGTCTCGCTTTTCCTCGCCTTGTCAGGCAACATCTCAACTTTATTGGGTCAGAACTGCCCAGGTTTCCAGGGGGCAAAAGGGGAAGGAATTCTATCTTTTCCTAATAGGATTAGAACCCAGAATATGAGTCTCCGAAGGCCCAGGAAAGCTGTTGACGGTTCTTCCTGCCTCACAGTGGAGAGCTGAGATGAAAGTGGGCCCTGGAGGAGCCGCTTCCCACCCGCCGGCTGCTGCCGCCACCCCAGCTGCTGGTAGTTATGTTTCATTTTAGCTAAATTAGTTTTCTAAGCCTTATTAAATAAACACAGAGTTATTGTAAGTGCGATGGCCTGGCCTCCTGTTTGCAGCCAGCAGTCAGAGGGGAGTGAGCAGAGGGAGGCTGGCTGCTAGGCGGCTAATCTGAAAGCAATTTAGAGGGATGCTTTAAGGGGAGGTGGCCGTGTTTGCTTTAGCTGGACAGATGGGACACAGTGCCAGGGAAATCAAAGCATATTAATAAAATAAAAGAATATTAAGGGGGACGTGCCAAACAGGTAGGTGGTGGAGGGACCAAGCAGTGAGGGCCAATCGCAAAGAGATGGCAGGCAGTGAAACAAAGGTCACAGTGCCAACTTTTTGTCTAGCAGCGCTCCTGTGCATTTGAAAGATGTAGCTTGCAGAATCCAGCAAAAAGGATGGCAAACAGGGAGGGGGCTTGGCAAGGGACACCAAGACCTTCCAGTAAAGCCGTATTTGCTAAGAGAGTGGAGGCAGCAACGGCACTGATCCTGCAAGTGGCCCAGGAAGGTGAGAGCAGATGAGAGTTTGTGCAAAGGAATAGGGTTGAGGAGAGGGGCATCAGGATTGTGGGGAAGTTGAATCTTTACCTTTTCTGGCAGGCAAAATTCTACATTAACCCCCAAATGCAATGGTTGTAGGGCTGGTCAGTCTGGATTTCCCCCTCCCCTTCCCTCACAATATGTATCAGTGCAGACACGGCCAACAATCTCATCCCATGCCTTTCTTCAGCTTGGGATCAATGAATCCTTTCAACGAGGTTGATTCTATGTAGAAAATCCATATCCCATGGAAGATTGCAAGGGATTAAGGAAAATCACAGGTAAAAATGAGCAGGTGTCTGAATGTGTACAGAGGAGGGCAACGAAGATGGTGAGGGGTCTGGAGTCCAAGTCTTATGAGGAAAGGTTGAAGGAACTCGGTATGTTTAGCTGGGAGAGAAGACGACTGAGAGGTGATATGATAACTTGAAGGGCTGTCATAGAGAGGATGATGCGGAGTTGTTTTCTGTTGCCCCAGAAAGTCAGACCACAACCAATGGGTTGAAATTAAATTAAAAGAGTTTTTGGCTAAACATTAGGAAGAACTTCCTGACAGAGCAGTTCCTCAGTGGAACAGGCTTCCTCAGGAGGTGGTGGGCTCTCCTTTGGAGGTTTTAAAGCAGAGGCTAGATGACCATCGGTCAGCAATGCTGATTCTGTGAACTTAGGCTGATCATGAGAGGGAGGGCAGGAGGGGATGAGTCAGTGTTTGGCTCTTGTGGCCCTTTCTTACATGTCCAGGGTAATGCTAATCGCCACTTTGGGGTCAGGAAGCAATTTCTCTCCAGGCCAGATTGGCCAGGAATCCTGGAGGTTTTTTTTTTTTTTTTTTGCCTTCTTCTGGGCATGGAGTAGGGGATCACTGGGGGTGAATTTCCTGCCATGCTGGCTCTTTCACAGAGAGTTATTCTACAGAGTATTTGTAGGGCAGTGGGGGTGAAGGAGGGAGGAGCAGGCCACTTTAAAGGATTACATTCTAGCCATGAAGTACAATTAGGGATGCCTCTCACTTCCCGCCAGAGAGCTCATATCAATCCTCCCTGGTACCCACCACTGCTCAGATGAGAACATTGAGCAGATGTTCTTAATAATAACTTGTAAAAATAACATATTAAAATGACATGTAAAAATAGCCTGAAGCAGACAAGTTTGTCATGATATAATTGTCTCCTTTGAGCCCCTGGCAATTAAAGAGCAACTGGTAAATTAAAATATATACCCTTAATAATTAGAGATAAAATAATGCAAATATTTCCAGATATCTCCCCTCTAAAGTTCCAGATATGGCTTGAGGTTCTTGACTGATAGACTAATAAAATTTCATACAGATGGGGGGTTTCCATTTAGACTTCCCATTTTAAGGTTAAAGGACTAACTCAGAACATTGAGTTCATTGGTAAGTGGAGGATATACCGTATATACTCGCGTATAAGCCGAGTTTTTCAGCCCAAAAAAAGGGCTGAAAAAGCTGGCCTCGGCTTATACGCAGGTCAATATGGTAGAGGAGGGAGGGAGGGAGGGAGGAGGGAACTTACCACTGCTGCCGCCATCGCCGCCGGGTGTGCCCGGCTCCCCCCGGCCAGGAGAGCCCTGGAGGGCTCTGGAGCACCTGGCTCCCTTTGGCCAGGAGCGCCCGCCATCGCAGCCTTCGCTGGGCCTGGAGCAGCCTAGGAGCGGCCTGCAGGGCCTCCTGGGCGGCGGAGCCCCCCGCCGCCGCCTGCCTGCGCACCTGGAAAAGGTAAGGCTGCAGGGGGGAGGGGTTATAAGCCGACCCTCGGCTTATACGCGGGTGCCTAATTTTTCCCCATTTTGGGGGAGAAAATTAGGCACCTCGGCTTATACACGGGTCGGCTTATACATGGGTATATACGGTAATTAAACAATAATTTTGGTAAGGAAGCAATAGGTAACTAATTCTAAACTTAATTTTATATCACAATGACTCAAATAAAGCTTTTGCAATAATACAAATCAACTTAACGAATCCTCAAAAAGAAGAGTGTTACAAAGCAAGGCCATGATTATCTTTTGCAAGCCCCTAATTTAGGAAAATTATATATTGCTTCTGGTTCTGAAAAAAAGAGAGGTTGTGATATATATCAACTGAGAGCTTTGAAGTAGTTGACTCATTGGTTGACTGGTCAGGAAGACGTATGTATAAAAAGCAACTTCAGGAAATATAGTGTGACTTTAGTGAACATTTATGCCCAAAAATACCAATCAGAAATTATTTTATAATTTTGTTTCTATATATGATCTCAGTAGCAAGATTATTATATGCACAAAAATGGAAGAACCCAGTGATACCCAGTTCAGAAGAATGGCTGATGAAGCTACTAGAAATACAGAGATGGCAAAACTAACTGCGTTAATTAGGGAAATGACTCTAAACAAATTCATTGAAAATTGGAACCCCCTAATGGACTTCATACCGAAATCAGAAAAAAATGACTTGATGATATGTGGATTTGAAGATTAAAAGAATAAGAATTGAAGAATAATAGAGGAAAGTAGATAACATGATGACAATAAAGACAATACTAGTCATGATGCATACCTGTTCTCTTCAGGATCAGAGGAGCATGCCTAATATATTGGGTGCTGTGGAACACAAGTGGGATAATGCTGCTGCAGTTGTCTTGTTTATGGTCTTCTGAGAGGCACCCTGTTGGCCTCTGTACAAACAGACTGCTGGACTTGATGGGCCTGGGTCTGATCCAGCATGGCTTTTTGTTATGTTCTTATGTTCTTAATAGGTAAGATTACTGCATATACTCGCGTATAAGCCGAGTTTTTCAGCCCAAAAAAAGAGCTGAAAAAAGCCAACTCGGCTTATACGCGGGTCAATACGGTAGGGTAGGGGAGGGGGGAGGAGGGAGGAGGGAAGAGGGAAGAGGGAAACTTACCACTGTCGCCATCCTTCTCCGCCGGCTCGCTCGCCTTCCCGCGGCCTGGGAGCGGCCAGCGGGGCCTGCATGGGAGGCTGCCGGGCCCGTGCCGCTTTCCGCCGCCCGGAGCGGCCTGAGGGCGGCCTCCTGCGGCTGCAGGAAAGCCGCCCCCACCGGGGCCGCGCCGCTTTTCGCAGCCAGGAGCCGGTCAGGTAAGCCTGCGGGGGGGGGGGAGGAGTTATAAGCCGACCCTCGGCTTATACGCGGGTGCCTAATTTTTCCCCATTTTTGGGGAGAAATTAGGCACCTCGGCTTATACGCGGGTCGGCTTATACACGGGTATATACGGTAAGAGTGTAAAAGGTAACTAGAGAGCTAGCAATAATTTTGTTATTACAGATATATCCTTTGCAATTGAAAGCAGGTCTTATGTATATGTATGTATATATCTTGTTTGTTTTTTCTTTGTTTTTAATGTATGTCTATGTTTATGTATTGAAATAAAAACTCTAATCCAAAAAGAGAGAAAAAAGAAATTATTTTATAGCATGGTGTTGAAAATTCTCATTTCATTTGTAGAGGGAGATGTTATTATGGGAGGAGATTTCAGTTTGGTAATGAATGATAATTTAGATAGATCAGCAAGGAAAGTTAAAGGTAATTATATGATTTCCCCCCCAAAATTATAAGAAAAATCTCCAAACAATTTAGTAGATATCTGGCAATTATTAAACTCTAAAGAGAGAGACTGAACATTTTACTCATCAGTACATAATACTTGGTCCCATGTAGATTTGTTATTTACAGCGCATTCCTGAAAGGAATGCCTGCACCGGTTTTAGGAGGCAACCCAGTGGCACCACCAAAACCTCTACCCGGCGCCAAAAACCCGTGCAACCCTCATAGGGCGCAAAAAGCTGGCGTATCTTTTAAAAAACAAAAAGGGGCATTCCCAAGCCGAAACAGCTCGGGAGGCCAACTGACGTCGGCTCTGTCCCCCCTCCATGCACCAGAACACCCCAGGAATGCCCTCCGAGGTGCCGTGACACCCCAGAAACGCCTTTCAGGAATGAAACCTTTCAGGAATGGGCTGTTAGTTTCAAACTACTGGTAAAGCATTTGGAAAGTTCTTTAACTGAACCAATATCATATGCCAATCACTCTCTTTTAATGCTAACACTATCATTTATAAAAGGAAAAAATTGGATATGGTGTTTAGATAATGAATGACTAAATAATCACTCAAAAAGAACTAAAATACAAGAGGAAAGGAGAGACTTTTTGAAGTTTAAGTAGAAACCCAAATATTTCTTTAGTGGTTACTTGAGAAGTATTTAAAGCCTATTTTAGAGGCTAACAGCCCATTCCTGACCTCAACGGACGAAAGTCCTTTGGAGGCCCAAAAGGGGCTGCACTGGCGTAAATGGGATGGCCGCCGGTTGGGGACCCAGATGCTGGTCTCCTGGTGCTGCCGTGGCAGTCCCACCCAGGGATGCCAGCTGGGCCTTCCGCCGGGGTCCCACCAACGCAAAGCCTTGTGCTGGCATCCCCGGGGGGGGGAACATTCCTGGGGCGTGCTGGGGGGTTGAGCTGCTAGTAGGCAGCTTCCTGCCCCCTTTTGGCCCAGCATGCTGGTGGGGAGAACAGCGTTGCTGCGGCTGCTATTTTGCTGGCTCAGCCTCGCTGTTCTCAATGAGGCAAAATGCCCCATTTAAAAATTAAAAACCTCTGAAAGGTCAGGAATGGGCTGTTAGCCATAAGTGCCGCAGCTCATCTTAAAAAAGGAAATAAATAGGGACAGAGATATTTAGATAAATTAAAGAAAGTTGAAGAAAAACATAAAAATGATCACAGTGTATATATTTAAAGAGATAAAAGAAGTAAAAATGGCATTAGATGATGTTCCATTAAGAACGGTGCATAAGAATTATTTTTTTGCAGGGCAATGCTTTTTTGAACTAGGGAACAAAGCAATGAAGTTCCTTGCTTATAAATTAAATAATAAAAGAGGAGGAAATGCAATTGCTGCCATATGGAATAAATAAGGCAAAATTGTAACAAGAAAAAAAGAGATTTTAGTGCAATTTGAGGACTTTTACACGAATTTATACTCATAAAGGAATCCTGAGGTAGATAAGATCAATTATTGCTAGATTGAAGATGCCCAGTTTAACAGAGGAGGACAGAGCAGTTCTAGACCAGCCAAGAAATCTGCATGACATTAGAGTAGCAGTTACATCTTTTTCAAAGTTTACATCTTTTTCTGAGTTTTATCAGCTTTTCCTAGATGCAATCACAGACCCATTACTTGCAGCTATAAATGAGATTTATGTATCTAAGACACTACCAATCTCTTTGTCTGTGTCGGGCATGGATCTGAGAAAGGCATGTTGTGGTTTCTCCAGGTGCCCGCCAAGGCCAGCCTCGTGCCCTGTAATAAGTGTGTTTAGACTTCTTTATGTGGGAACTCTCCTAGCCTCCTGACAGCTCCAAGGAGGGGGGTTGCCATGGTATCCAGATCTACCCAGATTTGCCCTTTGCTCTTCTATATATGCCCTGTACTGTACCCATAGCTTTTACTAGTGTCCATTTTGACTCCTGGCTTCTGTTACCTGTGGATTTTCTAATAAATCAGCTTTCTTTGGACTGTCTGTCTGCTGAAGTCTGTTTATGGGATTATCACAGGACTAGAGTTTACAGTCTGAATAAAAAATGAAACCTGATAAAGATCCAACTTCAGTAAGCACCTATGAACCTATTAGTTTACTAAATAATGGTTATAAAAAATAACATCAATTTTAGCTAACAGGTTAAAAGGACTGATATTCAAATATATAAGTGAAGATCAAAATGGCTTTGTCCTGGGTCGCTCGGCCATAACAAATATTAGAAAGTTGGTTGATTTGTCAAGTTGAAAAACAGAACTTGAAAGTGGCTTTTTATTCCTAGATGCAGAAAAAGCATTTGAATCGGCTGAACATAATTTTCTTTTTAAATGTTTACAAGTGTTTGGATGTGGGGAGCAGTTTAGAGGTTAGGCAAAAATAATATATGCCACATCTTTTGCTGTTTGTTTATCCATAATGAAACATCAAGCTCTTTTTCAATCCACCATGGTGTAAAGCAAAGAAACCCTTTATTGTCTTTATTATTTAATATATCAATTGAATTGTTCGTTGTAGCAATATGGGAATTTGATTTGGTAGCTGGCTAGAAAGTAGGCAGTACACATTATAAGCTGATGTTGAACTGCAGATGATACTGTGATTTTCTTGACTGATATCCTTGGAGGTCTATTTAAGTTGTCCTTAAGTTTACTTAGATTTAATTATTGGCTCTTTTTCAGAAGTATCAGGATATAGGTTAAATAGAGAAAAACACACTAGTGTTACTCTTTAATGGAGCTCTGTTGAATTCAGATCCATCAAACTGGCAAATGTTGTCCCCATCTTCAAGAAGGGGAAAAAGGAGGACCCGGGTAACTACAGACCCATCAGCTTTAGGGCTGTTGAATTTTAAAAAATTCGGTATAGTTCAGATTCGGCCGAATTCGGCCCATTTAGATTCAGGATATGCCGAAGTCCGAACTCCCCCACTTCGGATCCGTTCAATTCGGCGGGAATTCAAAGTTCGGAAAAAAAATTTGGCCGAATAAAGCCATTAAAAACACAATTGCGGCTCTGGGGGGGTTAGAGGTCCCAAACTTTCAGCAGAGCTTCAAAGGACGTTTATTGAAAGACTCCCCAAGTTTTGTAAAGATTGGGTCGGGGGGGCTGAGATATGGGCCCTGAAAGGGGTCCCCCCCACCCTTAATGTGCATCTCTCAGCAGAGCTTGCCGCCCACGCACAAAGCTCCCAGCCCCGACAACAGTTTGCAAAAACAACTGCAAAGCAACACAACTTGTAAAACAACACCTTTGCAACAGGGAAAACCAGAAGACACACAACTGAAACCTCCCCCCTCAAACCAGGGAGCGAGAGACTCGAGGGGGAACACACACCCCAGGCAGAACCGACGAAAGCCCCCTTTGGCTTCCCCCCACCCACAGAAACTGCTCCCTCCCCACACACACACAGACTCTGCTTTCCCCCCCACACACACACATAAACAGGATAAAAATTATAGATTAAAGCCCCCAAAGGGGTCTTACTGTGGCTGTCTTCTGTTCCATCAGGAGGGGGCTGGGGAGGACTTGTAATCCAAGATTATTCCAATTAGGCACGAGACGTTTTGCTCTGGAGAAGATGCACACAGGATCGGCTGATCCATTCATCCCAATAGGGGAAAGGGGAAAGGGGAAAGGGGAAAGCCCATATCTCGGGACCCCCTGACCCAATGTTCACAAAACTTGGGTGGTCTCTTAAGAACACTGGTCTGAAACTCCACTCAAAGTTTGGGATCTGCACCCCCAAAAATGCGTCCCCTGCAGCCACGGAAAGAGAAAAGGGGGGGAGGCGATATTTCTGCCTCCACTGAACCCATCTTTACAAAACTTGGGTGGTATCTTAAGAATAATTGTCTAAAGCTATGCTGAAAGTTTGGGGGCTATATCCCCAAAAAAGCACCCCCTGCAGCCACATAAATGGAAAAAGGGGGAGGGAAAAGGGGGAGAGCCCATATCTCGAGACCCCCTGACTCAATGTTTACAAAAATTGGGGGGTATCTTAAGAAGCTTCATCTGAAGCTCCACTGAAAGTTTGGGGTCTGTACCCCCCAAAATGCGCCCCCTGCAGCCATGGAAAGAAAAAGGGGGGAGCCCATATCTCGGGACCCCCTGACCCAATGTTTACAAAACTTGGGGGGTATCTTAAGAAGCTTCACCTGAAGCTCCAGTGAAAGTTTTGTGTCTGTACCCCCCAAAATACGCCCACTGCAGCCACAGAAAGGAGCAAATGTGCACAAGCACTCCCCACACACACACACGAGGATTTCGCTCGCTCTCTCTCTCTCCCTGGCCGGGCCGCACATCAGCTGATTCCTCCAGTACTCAATCCTGACTGATTGGCCAGAAGAAGACCCAGCTTGCCCACCGATTGGCCGGGGGAGGAGAATGCTGCTTACTGACGGTTATGCTGCTTACTGACGGCCCCGAATTTGCTGAATTTATTCCTGAACTCCCGAACTCGCTGAATTCGGCCCCCCCGGTTGCCCGCCAGTTTTGAGTTCGGTTCCTCCCAAACTAAAAACCACCGAACCAGGGGAAATTCGGCTGATTTTCAGTTCAGGCCGAACCGAATCAACAGCCCTAATCAGCTTGACTTCTATACCAGGAAAAGTGTTCGAACAAATCATCAAACAGTCAGTCCTTGAGCATTTAGAAAGGATGGATCTGATCACTAAGAGCCAGCACAGGTTTCTCAAGAATAAGTCATGTCAGACTAATCTTATCTCCTTTTTTGAGAAAGATACTACCTTGCTGGATCAGGGGAATGCTGTAGACAATAGTTTATCTAGATTTCAGTAAGGCTTTTGATAAGGTTCCACATAGTATTCTAGTTGACAAATTGGGAAAATGTGGTTTAGAACCTATTATTGTTAGGTGGATCTGCAACTGGTTGACAGATCGTACCCAAAGAGTGCTAGTTAATGGTTCCTCATCCACTTGGAGAGAAGTGACTAGTGGAGTTCCTCAGAGATCTGTGCCAGATCAGACAGGCTTTATACCAAAACGTTATATGGCGGACAACATCAGGTTTTTGATTAACGCGCGGGAGCTCGTGAAATATAGAAAAGAGAAAATGGCCTTTATTTTCGTGGATGCGGAGAAAGCCTTCGACAATATTTCATGGGACTTTATAAGACAGGTGACCCACAGTATAGGATACGACGGTAATTTACTTAACTGGATATCTAGTATATATATGGATCAACAAGCGAAACTTATAATAAACGGCACCCTGACCAAAGATATTAATATTGAAAAAGGAACGAGACAAGGATGTCCTCTATCACCCCTGTTATTTAATCTAACATTAGAAGTGCTGGCAAATAAAATTAGAACAATTCAGAAAATAACTGGCCTAAGTGTACAAGGAGAAGAATTTAAAATCAGAGCATACGCTGATGATGTTTTGCTCACAATCTCGCAACCAAACTCTAGCATTAAAGAACTTATGAGCGATATCCAGGTCTATGGACAATTGGCGGGTTACAAACTTAACAAGACTAAAACAAAAATCTTCTTAGAACACCTAACAAAAGAAGAATCAGAAATAATAAACTCTTCAGGATTTACAATATCAACCAAACCAATAAAATATCTGGGAATAACCTTCCCAAAAAAATCTCAGGACCTATACAACTATAATTATCAAACAGTCTGGAATAAGATTGAATGTGAACTTCAAACTTGGACTAAACTAAAAATCTCCTGGTTGGGCAGAATATCCCTAATTAAAATGAATGTACTGCCAAGATTTAATTTTCTATTTCAAACAATCCCAATTAAAGTGCCAGACAAGACATTAAAATCCTGGCAACAGAAAATTAATAGATTTGTTTGGGACAAAAAACGTCCAAAAATAAAATTTAAAATTATGACAGATGCAAAGAAAAGAGGAGGTATGTCCCTTCCAAACCTAACTATATATCATCAAGCAGCGACCTTGGTATGGATCAAAGACTGGATTTTGCAAACTAACGAAAGAGCTACTAAATTAGAATTGGCAAATCTACAAGGTGGAGTACATCATTTACTATAGGGAAAAAACTGGAAGACGTGCCTAGAAAAAATGGGAGGCCATCCAACAGTAGAAAATATGATAGCAGTGTGGCGAAAATTGAAACCCAGATTGACTTTTGAAAGATCACTATTGATGGCGCCTTTTAATGTTTATGGCTCTGTAACTGATAGAAAAACGTATGGGACAATACGATATCAGGACTTGATAAAAACAGATGGCTCTCTCAAGACACTAACTGAGTTACAAAATGATTGCCTGCAGATGCCTTGGCTGATATATTACCAATTAATTTCAAGATTTAAAGAAGATTGTTGGACGCGGGGAGTCTTACAAGGTAAAACAGATTTCGAACAGCTGATAAGTAAGCCAACAGATCACCTTTTAGGCAAAATCTATCGATTGCTGCTGACATATGACACAGAAGACGAACAAATAAAATCTTGCCAAATCAAATGGATGGAAAATTTCAAAGAGATCATAACAACGGACGAATGGGAACAACTATTCCGTGCCAATCTTAAATTTACTCTATGCCAAGGAATTCAAGAAAACTGGCTGAAAATGTTACACAGGTGGTACATAACGCCGAGCGACATCCATGAACAGCTCAACATCAGGCTTGTGTTGGAAGTGTGGGAAAGCTAGAGGCACTTTTTATCACTGTTGGTGGACATGTACATCAGTCCAAAAATTTTGGAAAAAAATTCATAAGAATATAGAAACTATAATTGGCCAACCTATTATATATGACCCTAAACTCTTTCTTCTAAGTAAAGTACCAGTCGAATGCAGTAAAGATCAGCAGATTATATTAAAATATCTAATAACAGCGGCAAGAATAGTCCTAGCCTCACGGTGGAAAACAGAAAAAATACCAAAAATTGAACTCTGGATTGATAAAGCATATGAATTCATAACAATGGCGCATCTAACAGAACTTTTACAACCAGATACCCCAAATTCAAATAAAGACAAATGGCACAGTTTCTACAAATTTATTCAAACCATAAAACAACGATAAACTTTTTTTTCTTTTCTGCTCTTTTCTTTTTTTTCCCTTCTACTTAGACGTTATGAAACTAAAGTAGACAAAGTATGACATGTTAAAAAACGTTGACTATTTGAATCCTGTTAAGGGGGTAAAAACATGTATTTTCCTTTTGTTAATAATCTCCCTTGCCCTTTTTCCTTTCCTGTATCCCCATTTAATATCAGAAATCAATAAAAATATTTATAAAAAAAACATCTTTATAAATGATTTGGATGAAGGAATAGAGGAATGCTTATTAAATTTGCAGATGATACTAAATTGGGAGGGGTAGCAAATATGGTAGAAGACAGAGCCAAGATGCAGGATGATCTTGACAGGCTGGAGAAGTGGGCTAGAACTAATAAAATGCACTTCAACAAAGACAAATGTAAAGTTCTGCATTTAGGTAGGAAAAATCAAATGCATAATTATAGGATGGGGGAGACTTGTCTGAGCAGTAGTGTGTGTGAAAAGGATCTTGGGGTCTTAGTAGACCAAACACTGAACATGAGTCAGCAGTGTGATGCGGTAGCTAAAAAGGCGAATGCAGTCTTGGGCTGCATCAACAAAAGTATAGTGTCCAGATCACGCGAAGTGATGGTATCGCTTTACTCCGCTCTGGTTAGACCTCAACTAGAGTACTGTGTTCAGTTTTGGGCACCACAATTTTAAAAAGATGTAGACAAGTTGGAACGTGTCCAGAGGAGGGCAACAAAGATGGTGAGGGAGACCAAGTCCTATGAGGAAAGGTTGAAGGAGCTGGGTAGAAGAGGAGAAGACTGAGAGGGGATATGATAACCATGCTCAAGTACTTGTAAAAGTAAAGGTAAAGGTCCCCTGTGCAAGCACCGGGTCATTCCTGACCCATGGGGAGACGTCACATCCCGACGTTTTCTAGGCAGACTTTGTTTGCGGGGTGGTTTGCCAGTGCCTTCCCCAGTCATCTTCCCTTTACCCCCAGCAAGCTGGGTACTCATTTGACCAACCTCGGAAGGATGGAAGGCTGAGTCGACCTTGAGCCGGCTACCTGAAACCGACTTCCGTCGGGATCGAACTCAGGTCGTGAGCAGAGCTTTTGACTGCAGTACTGCAGCTTAACACTCTGCGCCACGGGGCTCCTTCAAGTACTTGAGGGGCTGTCATATTGAGGATGGTGCTGAGTTGTTTTCTGTTGCCCCAGAAGGTCGGACCAGAACCAACGGGTTGAAATTAAATCAAAAGAGTTTCCATCTAGACATTAGGAAGAATTTTCTAACAGAGTGGTTCCTGAGTGGAAAAGGCTTCCTTGGGAGGTAGTAAGCTTCTCTGGAGGTTTTTAAGAAGAGGTTAGATGGCTATTTGTCAGCAATGCTGATTCTATGAGCTTAGGCAGATCATTAGAGGGAGGGCATCTTGGCCAACTCTTGGGCATGGAGTGGGGGTCAATGGGTGTGTGTGTGTGGGAGAGGTAGTTGTGAATTTCCTGCATTGTGCAGGGGGTTGGACTAGATGACCCTGGTGGTCCCTTCCAACTCTATGATTTTATGTTCAAATGTTCGTAAGGATGCTTGCGCAACAGGGCTGTTTTGGTATGAATGTGGAGTCGAATCAGAACATGAGCCATATTCACACAGACATGTACATATTTATTTATTTAAATATTTGTTTCCTGCTTTTCTCTCCACCACCACCACCAAAAAAAGATAAATAATCCAATAAATACAAAACCGTCAAATGTGCACATGTCCCTTTACCACACATTGTTAGAAGCCGGCACACCAGAGGCAGCGAGTTTCCAGCCACAGACAAGGAAAAAGAGCCCCCCCCCCCACGGCGTCTTTGACCTCACCCTACTTGACCAGATCCTTCTCCTGCCAGGGTGTGATATTTGGAAGGGGCCACGTGGCCAGTTCTTGTTCAGCTTGCCCCTTCAGGGCCTGGACAAAGAGTCTCCAGGGATTCATCTTTCAGTTTGTGGCATGACTGAGAGCAGCCTGGAAGGGGAAAGTTTAGCCATAATAAGAATAAGTGAACATCATCTAATATTTCCAAATAAAAGCTCTCTGGAAGAATTGACTTTACAAATATGACCACTGCAGCACTGAGAAGTCTTTTCAGAGCAGGAACAAAAATTTTAGAACATCTCGGCTAGAGCTCCACTGTGGTAGTTTTGCCCTTCAGCAAATACTGGATTGGCTTCAGCACTTCATTGTTCTTGTAGCACTTGTGTAGAAAACACACTATGGACAAGAAGGCAGGATGTTTTCTTAAGCCCCGTGAATCCTGCCGAGAGGTCTGGGGATTCCAGCAGGATTTACAGTCTGTGTTCACCAAAAGTCTGTTAGCATTGAATACTCACAACTGCCAACAATTTCATCATGAAGTCAAGATGTAACTGCAAAAGAAAGAGTGCTGATTTTGAGAAATGTTGTTTTTACCCATATTTGCGAGAAATAAGGGTCCCCATGTGTCATTGTGTGGTTTTGCCCTTTTAGTTTGAAAGCTGGCCCTGGCTCCAGGGGGTTTCAAGTCAACATTGCCAGCCAGGCTGGAATTGGCCTTGCTTTGATCAGTTATCTTGACTCTCAAAGTTAAAGGCACATGAGAAATGGATGCTAGAAAATTTTTAAAAATGCTAACTAGGAACTAAGTGAAATGACATTTGATCCCGGGTAAACATTTACAGCGTTGCAAAGTGAATTCTGAATTTGCACTCTGGGAATGCTCAGAGGCTCAACTAAATGTGCCTTGACTGATAGTTCAAAGGGTACAGAACAAAGGTTTCCTTCTTGCTTTCAGCCTGAAAGGTAGCTGGGTGCCAGTTCCTATGTTACTGGGGCGAGACAGAAGGACAAGAGTTACGATCCTAGAAAAGGGCACTTGTTTCATGCAGAGACATGGGCTGGATGAGAAAGAAGGTCTGGGGGCTCACAGGTCCCCGAGGGACACATCAAACAAGATGGAGGAGAAACAAAAAAAATCTGAAAATGTTAAGAATATCCTTCCTGTCTCTTAATTCATCACCACAGGGGGCAACTTTTAGAACCTAGAGAGAGCAGATGTGTGCATGACTCGTTTTATTTTTCTTTCCTCAGATGCTGGTAGACAAATCCTGCAGAACTGTATGCTTTTTTCTTTTTGTAATCAAGCATTGCTTATATAGCTAAAGGTAAAATGTTTTTAAATGGGTCTCTGCACCCATTTATAAAAGCCTAACTTTGCTCATTGTTACCAGGATTCAAAGAGAAGGTGCAGAGAAAGTTGCATGGGCAGGAATCACCCTACTCTGAGATTTCCACAGTTTTCCCTACATCCATCCTAGTTTGGAGTAGTGGGTGGCCCTTAATTGGAAGAAAGACTTTAAAGAGAGAGGAATAGAGAGCTGGCTTTGCAGATGTCCAGCCAAGCATGCCTTGAATGCCCAGCTTGGTGGTGGCAGTAAAAAAGAATCCTAGTTTTGCAAGAGGTGGGAGAGGTGTAAAGCTGTAGAGACAAACTCCTAATTGAGATCTAGCAGCATAAGAGCTGTACAAGCTGAGTAAATTTCACACATCCCCTCCCCATGGTAGAACGAGGATCCTGCAGGCTTTGTTTCCACACAGAATCCACTTGAGCCTCTTCAGATGCAACTCAGGCTGGGTAAAGTATTGACCAGCATGATGCCTCACCACAAAGGGGTGGATGGATCACAGGAGAGGGGCTGACACATGCAGATGTTTCCACATCAGCCCTGGTTCACACCAAAGGTCTTAAGAATGGATGTGGGCAGGTGAGTGAAAGAACCTGAGCCTTGTTTCCCTATCCACTGATTATAAAGTATGCTAGCCCTAAGACCATAGACAGAACCTGCTGTCATCCTAGGAGTCTGGAGTTGGCAGGCAGGGCTGGTGAAAGGCTGGGCTGCTCGCCTCCTCCAGATTCCAGCAGGGCACAAGGATGACAGCATGGCTCGCCAGAAGGCCCAGAGCATGGGGGGGGGGGGCTTACCCTGTAGCAAGGGGTCCACAGGAAAAGGACAGGTTGCTGACCCCACCGGCAGAGCACCACAACAGGTCCAGCAAAGCAGAAGAGCAGCTGGGCAATTGACCTGCCAACGTTGTATGCTGTGTGATGTCATCAAATGGTGATGGGCTCGACAAACCTCGGAAGGAAGCCAGCCATCTGGGAAAGTGTCAAAAGCCTGAAAGCAAGGGGTCAGGCCCTCAGGCTGGGCTGGGGCACACCCGGGTGATTCTCTGACAAAGTGATTGGGAGGGCGGGTACAGGTGCTGGAACAAACACCCCTGGGACAACCAGGGCGAGCCTATCAAAGAGGCTGAGGGAGTGAATGGCAGGGCACAATACCACAGGGAAGAGGGGGAGGGAGCACAGACAAGGGAGGAAGGGCTATAAAGAGCTGACCCACATAGGCCAATGAGGAGTGGAGGCTCACAGAGTGGAGCGAAGTCTGTGTGTACCAAGGAGGGAAGGAATAAGGTGGAGCAACCCCCTTCCTCTCCTGTTCTGAGGCCCTAAGAAACAGCTGCAGCGGTGAACACCAGCAGGCACCCAGGCAGGACATGGGGAGACAGAAGAGCTTCACAGCATGATGGAGGATGTGGGCAGTAGGCCGGAAGTAAAGAAGCCCCTTTCCTTCTCAGGCCTGCAGGGTGGTCAAGCAGCAACCTGCTTTTACAGCTTCAGACTAAAAGGACTGGGAAGTCAAAAAGACATGACGGAAGGACCTGTTAAGGAGCCAGGGTTCATTTTCTTTCACAATTTAAGAATTATTTAGATACCCCAATAGTTTGTACAAAACCAGACAGGTGACAATAGCCTGTTAGTTATTTGTAAATTGCTGTTGTGATGGTAGCTTTTGTTTCTTGTATGAATATTAAATTTAATTTTAAAAAGGAGCCAGGGACAAGACCTTAGCCCTCAGTGGACTCGTCCCAGTTTGGATATGGCTGGCTGAACACTGGGCCAAACTGCTCAGGAATGTCTCCCAGCAGCAACGAGAGGCCCAAGTGGCCCTGCTGCAGAATCTGACACAGCAGTGTCACGGTCTCTGACATAATTATGGTATTTTGTGAACATGTGCAGGATTAATTCCATATAGAGCTAGTACACGTCATGCAAACTAAGCCACTGCAGAGGTTTGTGTAATGTATAATGAAAGCCTGTGTAATGCAAATGTCCTTAAAACAGGCTGACAGAATTCTCTCAAGGTCAGCTCTATCAAGAGCTAACTAATTATGTCACTCTGGTCTTGTCCTTGAAGGGGAAGAGCAGAGCACCTTTCCTTATCTATCAGTAAGATGTAACTAAAATCACCTTTCTGACTCAGCTTCCAGATTTCAGAATCTCACAAGCAGAACATTTTTGCCCTTCTCAAGGTCTCAAGATATCTTAATGTGCTGTGTGTGTAAAGTGCCGTCAAGTCGCAGCCAACTCATGGTGACCCCTTTTGGGGTTTTCATGGCAAGAGACTAACAGAGGTGGTTTGCCAGTGCCTTCCTCTGCACAGCAACCCTGGTATTCTTTGGTGGTCTCCCATCCAAATACTAACCAGGGCTGACCCTGCTTAGCTTCTGAGATCTGACGAGATCAGGCTAGCCTGGGCCATCCAGGTCAGGGCTCTTAATGTGCTAAGAGTGCATTAATAGCTTACACTTTGCTTTTTATAGCTCAAAAGGCATTAAACCATCAACGATATAGATAATATGCTTCTTGCTTTCTGTAAGCTATGCAACTGACCAGATGGTCATAACGTGACAAATGTAAACAATAACCCTAACCCTAACCCTAACCCTAACCCTAACCCTAACCCTAACCCTAATTATTGTAAACAATAATTGTGTTTTATGAGTTATACAGTTAAACATTGTGCTACAGATTTCTAAGAAGTCTCATTTAATGCGTATTGTTCTAACGAAGAGGATGGTATAAAAATTAAGTATGTAACATGAACATGAAACTCAGAAATAAGTGTTTTTACTTTAAGCAAAATGGACTGAAAGGAAAGGAAGCCCATATATGGTCATGGAGACATGAGCAGCTGCTACTAAAACATTACTGCACTGCTCATTATATCTGATAGAGGGAATAAAAGGTATCCCTCTTGATGGATAAGAAAGAGGGGATAAAAGATTTCTCTTTACTCTTAATGAGTCTAGAAACAGTATAAATACAGCTACAGTTAGCCCAGAGAATCAGAACCTTCCAAAAGGCTCTCAGAAAAGGCTGAATGGTATGTATGGTTTAAATACTTTACTCTAGACTTTGTGAATTAGATACTTTGAACTGAATCAGAATAATTTGACTGTTATATTTTAGAAGTTGGATTTTGAAACTGAATAGTATGTAAGACTTGCTTGCTTTTACTGCATACATTGTACATACATACATTGTATTTTTACAAGAGTTTTTATAGAAGTGTTAAAGACTTGATAATCTACATTTACACATATTTTACTAGAAGTATATCAATAAAAAGACTTGCTTTTTAAAAGTAAGTAAAGTTGTTGAGTCCTGCTTAATCAATGATTGGTTGAATAAGATACCTTCTCTTCTCAGTAAGTGAAACATTCTAAGAGCCTGTCATCTGAACAGCACGACCCGCTTCAGCAGCAGCAGGACTCTCAGGGGGCTCTGCTGCATGGCTTCACAAGGGCCCCAACAGAAGCCCAGCCAGCCCAACAGCCTGGGTAATACACATGATCATCACTAGATGGCCAATGCAGAAATTAAACAGATTCCACAATTGGAAGCAGAAGATGGAGAAGCTCTGTTCTCTTTGCTAAAACAAGACCAGGAACTGATTGTGGTACAGATCAGGAATTGTCAGTATCAAAAACTAGAATATAGCTGAAGAAAAACACTAAAACAATCATAAAGCCAAAATATTATCTAAATAACTTTCCTGAAAACCATGTCAAGAACAGATTTGAATTACTAAATTCAATTCATCATGAACCAGAAGAACGATGGGCAGAGACCATAGGCAATGTAAAGGAATAATGTGCAAGGACTATTCCTGTAGCCAATAGGGTTGTGCATATCGATCTACCCAAACCGAAAACAAATCCCCAAAAGGCCTTTTTGGCTTCTTTCAGGTTTAATTAAAGCAGAATATTAAAACTGGGAATCATCTGAATAGGTATTTCAGCTTCAGCTTTTCCCAGGCTTCTCTATGGATGAGAGGTGGCGACCCCTTGAGGACCCCATAAAATTGGACCCCCTAACCCAGCGGTTCTCAACCTGTGGGTCGCAACCCCTTTGGGGGTCGAACAACCCTTTCACAAGGGTCGCCTAAGACCATCGCAAAACACAGATTTCCTTTTTTTAAAGTTTTTTTAAAGTTTTTATTATTTTTTAAACAATATCAGAACAATATGTATTATATTGATTTAAAAAGATTTAAAAGATGTAAACATTACTAATTTAATCAATGTCAAAAAAGAAAAGAAAAAAGAAAATATTGACTTCCCCTCCATCCTCCTCTATCCATTTATACTCTTAGTACATCCCTTTGCAAATATTTTCTAATTTAAATCATCCTTTATCCTAGGATTATGTCATATATTTCAGCGTTTAAAAACTAATAACATGCTTATATAAACCTATATATTCAGATTATTCAAATCCTTGGATATTTGCTAAGTTAAATTCATTTCCACAACACGTTCTCCATGCCTCCCATTCCCCCACAAATACCCCGTTGTCCTTTTGATTTATTACTTATTATTTATTTATTAATGCTGTCAGTTTAGCCATTTCTGCTAGTTCCATCATTTTATTTATCCAGTCCATCTTGTCCGGTACTACGGACATTTTCCATTTTGCTGCATACACCAATCTTGCTGCTGTGGTGGCATATATTAAAAAGGATCTTTATTATAGTATCTGGTACAATACTCAGCAACATCATTTCTGGTGTTTTAGGGATATTATGCTGTAAAATCAATCTAAGTTCATTATAAATCATATCCCAAAAGTTTTTTGCTTTTTCACATGTCCACCAAATATGGTGGAAAGAACCAACTTCACTTTGACATTTCCAACATTTTGACGACACAGTTCCATACATTTTTGCTAATTCTTTTGGAGTCAAATACCATCTGTATATCATCTTGTAAATGTTTTCCCTTAATGACTGTGAAAGCAAAGACTTCATATCCTTAGACCACAACTTTTCCCATCTGTTCAATGGTATATTATGTCCTAATGTCTGTGCCCATGTTATCAACGTAGGTTTAATTTGATCTTGTTTTGTACAAATCATCAATAGCATTTTATACATCTTGGAAATTAAATGGTCATCTGTATCTAATAATGTCCGTTGCAATAGTGATTTATCTTTTGTGAAACCTATTTTCATGTCCTGCGCGAATACCGACTTTATTTGATAATATTGAAGCCAACTCAAATGATCCTTCAGTTCTTCATATTCTTTTAGGGCTACTCTATTACCGTCCCATAACAAAATATCCTGATAAGTTACAAAGGGGGAAGGTCGTAGTGGTCGCGATGTTAACATTTCTTTCTTTTTTTTTCATAATTTTTTTATTATTTTTAAAATATTTTACTGTCTGGTACTTTTCAACAACACATTCATTTCATAAATCATACAATAAAAAACTTTAACAGCGTCATCGAAAAGCATATTCATCTATTAATGAAATTCAAATAAGAGACTTCCCCCTCACCTTCCTCCATCTTGCTATAAATTTATCTATTCTTTTGCAAAGAAGTTCTAATCCAGAAAAATACATCAAGCTTGATTACTAAGTTAATTCTAAATTATTCAATTCATTTACAATTAGTACGTGTTTATTATTGATTTCATATATAGTAACAGATTTTATTTCAAAACCGTTCTTAAGATAAAAGGATTAGATCAGTAAATACAAAATTCCCTAGTCATCATTTAAATCCCTGTTTAGCCCTCTGTTTCTCTCTATCACCCATAAACTGCATGTTTCCTTTTAGTTTTGTTCTTGCTGTGAATTTTTGTTTTTCCAACACTTCTGTTATTTTTGATGTCCTGTCTTTTTTGTCCAGATGTCAAGGCCAACTTCTTTTTCTCCTCTTCTTGTTGATGTTGTGGCTCCTGGTTAAGGCCAGCTAGATCTTTTTCATAATTCTTCAAAAAGTTTTTTACCTCCTCCTGTGAAGAGATAGTAAATCTGACCTCTTTGTAGGTAAAAGTGAGTCCCTGTGGGAAGATCCAGCAGAATCTTATTCCATTCTTCTTCAATGTCCCAGTAAATTCTTTGTACATATTTCTCTTCATCATCAAATGTCGTGGGATATCCTTAAGAATGATAAGAGGATTTCCATTCACTGACAAAGGATTATCATAGAGGGTTTGCATAATATAATCTTTCATCCTTATATCATGAAAGGAAATCATAATATCTCTTGCCTTTGTCTTCTCCAAACTGGTGGGTAAAGGAATTCTATATACTTTGTTTATTGCATAATCCAGATCTTGTTCACTTATATGAATCAGGTCAGCCAATGATTTTATGATAGTTATTCTGGTACATCCCATTGCTTCTGGAAAATTGCGAAGACGTACGTTCGATTGTCTTAATTTTAACTCCATAATAGCCAGTTGGTCTATAACGTTTTCTTGTTGGAAATGTATAGCTTGAATTTGATTACCTTGAAGTATCTGTTTATTTTAAATATCTTTCTGTTCTTCAATTGCCTTTTTAATTGAAGTATCCATTTTTCCCATATCAGTTTTCATTGTAGATATTTGAGATTTCATATTTGTAATTTCGCTTGCCAAAATGTCCAATTTCTGACTAGTCTGGTTGGTAGTTTGAGTTAGACTAGTCAATATGTTGGTTAACTGAGCCAGACGTTGAGATTGTTGCTCATATTGTTTAGTAAAGGCATCCATGTGTTTTGTTAACATTTCCTGTATTTTCTCGTCGGCCTTTCCCATGTTTATTTCTGAAAATAGTTCTGACAATTCACCAATACCAAGAAATGCTGTTTTAAATATGTTGGCAGGGTCCAAAACCTTGTAGTGGTTCTATTCATCAATTATACAGGTCCCGGGATTAAATGGCTGCAAATTCTTCTCTCCGCTGTAAAACAATTAGTGTTGTTGTAAAGGGCCATCAAATTTTATTGACACTCAGCTCGATTGTAAAAGAAGGGGGTGAGCTGGGCATTATTTAAATCGTGGACCTTCAGCCGTCTTGTTTTCCAGTAGTAGGAATATGTTGCCTGTTGCACAATAAAGACGCACTTCAAGCCCTGCGATTTGGTTTCCTGTATGATCTTTCCCTTTCAGTCTCGATGGTTTTCTTTGATGAATCGGAAAGACGTCATCTCCAAAGGAATTTAGCCCATTCGCTCCCACCCCTTTTAACACCTCGGCTTCTAATTGGTAGCTAGAGTGTCTGTCAACCGTCCCGTTTGTTATGCCAAAGTGGAGATCGAGTAGATAAGGCTCCTGCCGTTCAACTATTGTCTTTTTAAACAAACAAAGTCACTTATATTCTGGACAGAGAGATGCAGATTGCATTGATGATTATTACGATCTTCCAGAGCTTCAATTTCAAGGTAAAGACAAAAGAATTCTTGCAACTTACTCAGATGTTGGATGATAAGGTTACGGTGATGATAATTTTCTTAGATGGTGATTGAAGGGGGAGGACTGAACCTTGATTACCCATGAAATGTTCCGGCGATGACTTTCCCTCTTGCCCTCGGGACCGGCATCAAAACTTCCGAGGGGCTTAAAAGCCTCCCTCGGAGAGTTCTGGAGGTCAAACCGCATAAGTGGCTGCAGGGAATTCCTGCTTCCCAAGTCCACTGTTTAGGACCGGGTTGAGGTGCTGTTTAGCACCCCAATTTGAACATTTCTTGGATTTTTCCTGGAGAGTCCAGGAAACATGGTGCTCAGCCCAGCTGCCCCAGCAGGAAGTCCCCGATGTTAACATTTCTTGTGTCGAGATCCATAAAGGTGCTTGTATCTTAACCATATTTTTATAATAGAAGATTTAACAACATGATGTTGGAAAGTTGAGTGATTCTTAAGTTTATCATACCACAAATAACCATGCCACCCAAATCTGTTATCAAAACCTTCTAAATCCAATAGTCTCGTGTTTGTTAATTGTATCCAGTCCTTTAGCCATACCATAGCTGAAGCTTCCGCGTACAGTTGAAAATGTGGTAAAGCAAATCCTCCTCTTTCTTTAGAGTCCACTAAGTATTTATAGGCAATCCTAGGTTTTTTACCTTGCCAAATAAGATTCAATAGGTCTTTCCTCCAAACATCACTGTACTTTTTCTGTGTGATTATAGGTAAGTTCTGAAACAAAAACAACAGTCTTGGTAAAATGTTCATTTGAGTTACTGAAATATGTCCCAGAAAGGAAATATTTTTATTGGACCACATTATCATTTCCTTCTTCACCTGTTCCCATACTTTAACGTAGTTGTTAAATATTAAATCTTTACTTTTGTTTGTAATCCATATACCTAGGTATTTTTCTTTGTTAATTTTCTCCCATCGTGAAGTGTTTGCAAATGCAGTTTGTTCTTCTTTTGTTACATTTTTAAATAATACTTGAGTTTTTTCTTGATTGATCTTAAAACCCGAGACTTCTCCATATTGTTTCAATATCTCCAGCAATTTAGAAATAGATTGATTCGGATTATCCAAAATAATTAACATATCATCCACAAATGCTCTAAGTTTAAATTCATGCTTCTTTACTTTAAGACCTTGAATTTCTTCCGTTTCTCTTATTTTGCAACACAATGTTTCCAAGGTTAAAATAAAAAGCAGGGGAGAAAGTGGACATCCTTGTCTAGTTCCTTTTTGAATTTCGCAGTTTTCAGACATAGATTCATTAACCAATATTTTAGCTTTTTGTTTGTTATAAATAGCTTCAATACCAGTTCTAAATCTTATACCAAAATTCATTTTTTCTAATACCTTTTTCATGAAATCCCAAGAAACCATATCAAAAGCCTTTTCAGCATCCAGGAAGATAAAGGAAGCTTTACTTTGATTATTCATTTCATAATATTCCATTGCATCTAGTAAGATTCTCAAATTGTCTTTTGTTTGCCTTCCCAGAACAAAGCCTGCTTGGTCTTCATGAATCAATGTTTTTATAATTTGTTTTAAATGATTGGATAGTATTGAAGCATAAATTTTGTAATCCACATTTAACAAGGAGATTGGTCTGTAATTGGTTACCTTTTCTTGGTCTTTCCCTGCTTTATGTATCAAAGAAATATAAGCATGAGACCAAGTTTCCGGAGAAAGTCCCGTATCCAATATTGTATTACAGACCTTCAGGAAAGGGTTCTTTAAATCCTCTTTGAATGTCTTAAAGAACAAGGGTGTAATTCCATCTGGGCCAGGAGTTTTATCAATTTTTTGTTTAGATATTGCATCTTCCAGATCTGTTGTAGTTATAGGTGCATCCAACACATTTTGTTGTTCAGAGGTCAGCACATTGATGTTTACTGATTTCAAATACTGAGCCATCTTTTTTTCTGATATATCTTTTTGATACAGTTTAGTGTAAAAAGAAACAAATTCTTTCTGAATATCTATTGTAGTGTAAACCGGTCCCTTAGTCGACTGTATTTTGCTGATTATCTTCTTCTGTGTAGAGTCTCTAAGTTGGCCAGCTAAACATTTACCTGGTCGATTAGCATGTTCAAAGTATCTCTGTTTAGCATATTTAATATTTTTATTAATTTCTTCCATGACTACCAGGTTTAGTTGATGTTTATCCATCTTAGTCTTTAACAAAATATTTTTCCTTTGATCTTCATCAGACTCCAAAATGAGTTGTTGTTCTAAATTTTGTAATTCCCAAAGTATGTCATTTGTTTGTTGTAATTGTTTTTTCCTCCACGCAGTATGTTTCTGAATCATAAATCCTCTCAGCACAGCCTTGAAAGCATCCCATATCATATTTAAGCTAGTTTCTCCATTAATGTTAATCTCAAAATAATCTTTGATGAGTTTATGTAATTCTTCCTTTATATCTTCAGCTCGTAAGAGTCTATCATTTAATCTCCATCTAAATGCTTGTCTGCTATTCCATTCAAAAGAGACTGGGTTGTGATCAGAAAATGTTCTAGGGACTACTTGTATTTTACGTAACTGTGTAAATATTGATTTACTTGCCCAAATCATGTCAATACGGGAGTATGATCCATGTCTTGCGGAATAAAACGTATATTCCTTAGAAGAAGTGTTTCTTGTTCTCCAAATGTCCTGTATTTGTAACTCATCCACCATTTGAAAAAATGACTTAGGAAGGCAGCCTTCATTTTCAGCTATAGCTTTTGTCTTTTTATCAATCACACAGTTTACAACTCCATTAAAATCCCTCATTAGTAATATTTGTTTATCTACATGCTGTAACAGGATATCATGGAGTTGTTTGTTAAATTGGGCTTTACCTTCATTAGGTGCATATATGCCTACCACTAAGGTTTTTTGGCCAAAAAGTTTGGCAGAAATCACCAATATTCTGCCTTCTTCATCTTTATAAATAAGTTCTGGAGCAAATGAGGCCTGTATATAGATAACTAATCCTTTAGTTTTTGTTTTCGAAGAAGAAATAAAACTTTGACCCAAGGAAGTCCTTTCCAAATATTTTTTATCCTTTCTGGAGATGTGGGTTTCTTGTAGACAAATCAGAGAGTATTTTTGTTTTTGTAGGAATTTAAAAATCCATCCTCTTTTCACTTTTTCATTTAATCCATTTACATTCCATGAGATAACTTTAGCCATGACAACCTAATATTTAATGTCCACCTGTAGCACCTTTAATTGAATCCTCATCTTCTTCATGACTGGAGTCAGATTTCTGGTCCGAAGTTACGCCTGTAAGATCTTGTATTTTCTCATGAATTTCCCCACATCATCCATTGTAGTGACTGTATATTTTACCTCTTTGTAGGTGAATACTAATCCTTGTGGCAACAGCCATCTGTATCTTATTCCACTTTTCTTAGGGTTGAAGTGAAGTCTTTAAAAATAGTCCTTTTGGTCATCAAGTGTCTTGGTATATCCTTAAGTAATATCAGTGCATTTCCTTCCAGGACGATTGGTTCTTTATAATGTTGTTGCATCATAACATCTTTCTCCTGACATCATAAAAGGAGATAATGACATCTCTTGCCTTGGCTCTTTTCAAATTGAGAGGCAAGGATATCCTGTAGATTCCATTAATTGCATGTTCCAATTCTTCCTCAGCTATGTGGAATAATTCAGCTATTGACTTCACCAGAGATTCTCTTGTTTGACCATAGTCTTCAGGTAAAGTGCGCAAATGCAGGTTTGGTTCTCTGGCTTTTAAATCCATCATTGCCAATTGATCCTTTGTGTTGTCATCTTGTTGTTGCACTTTTTCAAATTGTTTATCATGGCTATCCACTTTTTTCTTGATTTCCTTGTAGTCTTCTGTCATTTTCTTAACTGAAGTATCCATTGTCTTCATATCGGCTTGTAATGATGAAACTTGCATCTTCATCTCCTGTACTTCTTTAGTTACCATATCCAGTTTCCCTGCCAACATATCAGCCAGTTTACTCACTTGCACTTCTTGTTGTTTAGAAAGCTGTCCATTTGTTTTGCCTGTTGCTTGGACATTTGTTCCATTTGTTTAGTAAAAGTATTAGTTTGTTTGGCTAAAAGTTCTTGTAGTTTTTTATCTTGCTTTTCCATTGCCATATCTGTAGATGGTTTAGTTGTTCCAGGGGTATGCAAAGAGCCAGATCGTTGTCTTGGTACAGACATGTACAACTAGCAAAAGATCGAGATTTAGGCAGGTTTCAAATCGGTTTAAATTCCAGCATGCTATGTCAACTGAAGCCTCCAAACTAATTCGCTGTATTTATTTTTATTTTAGTCTTTGATTTGGTAGAAAAAAATCCATTTAAAAGTTTTTGGGTACCATAGAGTGAATAAGATGCTCTAGCTAGGCTTAGACAGAAAGTAGGAAGTACCGCGGACCGTCTGCCTTTCCTTTTTATGGTTATTGAAGAGGGACAGGTTTACCTGTTGCACCAGGAAACGCGCTTCAGGTCCTGCGGTGGTGGTTTTGCAGCTGGTATTCTCTGTCTTTGCCTATTGCCTGTTGACTGGTACCTCTATGATGCCACATAGTTTGAGTTCTTTGCCGCAGCAGCCATTATGGAGAGGAGGGACTAAGGTGACTTCCTCTTTCTTTCTCCAATTTCCCAGCTTTTTATTGGAGGTCAGTATGTCATTTCAGTTTCTCCTTTGTTTAGTCTAGTGTGCCATTTATTTGATAAGCCTCCTGCCAATTTTCCACGCGTATATTCATAAGTCCAATTGTTCCAAAGTTTGGGGGAGGAGGCAGGGATTCCCCAGTTATCAAAATCTTAGTATTAAATTGATTTCAAGATAGAAAGCAGAGGGGGTTCTTATCACTCACTCGGATTTCAGAAGATGAGGCTTTCACTTTTAAAGTTGGTTGCTTAGATGGTGTAGGATAAGGGAGAACGAAGCCTTTAAGCAAAAAAAAAAGTCTGTGGCAAATTGCAATCCCCTCACGCCCGCGGGACAGGCATCCAAGCCTCCGGGAGTCTTAAAAAAGCACTCTCGGAGTAGCTCAGGAGTCAAACAGCTCTTCGAGGGCAGCAGGGTAATCCTGGGTCCCGATCCACTGTTTAGGAATCGGGGGTGTGTGTTGAGCACCCCAAATTAGACATTTTTTGGGTCTCAAGCCGGGACAGCCCGGTGAGACAGAGCGCTTTGGTCAGCAGCCTTACCGGAAGTTCCCAAAACACAGATTTCCGATGGTCTTAGGAACCGAGACACCGCTCCTCTCATGATGAAGGGCTGCTGGTGGTGGCAGCGCCGCCTTGGGAGAGAAGGGCAGGGCAGGGGGGAGGAAGCGTGTGAGAAGCAGCCGCGGTGAGGGAGGCTGCTGCCCACAACAGCGCGGTTCCTGCCGCTCGCCCGCCCCTCGCTCGCTCCTTTTTCTTCCTCCCCCCCGCTCTTTACCCCCAGCCAAACTGGCGGGCGCTCCTCCGTGACTCCCGATTGGCAGCGGCCTCGCCCTATCGGAATGAGGGGATGGCACCTCCTCTTCCTCCTCCTCCTCCTCCCCTGGCTGAGAGAGCGCCGAAAGGGGCAGGTTGGTCTCAGAGGGTGGGAGGCGGACGGAGCGGGTGTCATCTGAGGGGGGAAGCCCTCGTGGGCTGAGCTCCCATCACATGCTCACTCTCCTATGCTACAAAAGCGGGGGGGGGGCTTTTACTTCTGAGCCAAGGGGGGGGGATGAGAGGAGCTGGGGTTTTTGGAAGGAAATGACCGACCTGGCACCGGGAACACAGCCCTCACGCTACGTGGAACAGATGCCAGCACGAGAGGAAGTGTGAGTCAAGCCTGTGATGCCAAAGTGCTGGGCTTTGAGGGATGGGGGTGCACTCTTGACCACGTGGCGTTAACTCGTTCTTGGCTGCCTCGGCGGAGTTTTCTCACCTTCAGAAGGGAATCAAAGCAGCCCTGTCTAACGGGGCTGTTCCAAACATTTGGGCAGCTCTTCAACGCTGCTGCAAAATGATCATTATGCCCTTTCTTTTGTTTTCTCTCGTTGCCCCCCCTTTTCCTTGGTTTCTTCTTGTCTCAAGCCCTTGGAGGACATGCGACATCCTGGGCCGTTAGTGGTCATCTGCCTACTACGATTAGTTATAAATCAACTCACCATTAGGAATAATCACTATTATATATAGTAGGTAGGAAATAAGAATGCCATGTTTAACTTGAATCAGTGACTGTAGTTTTATTCTATGCTTCAACTTATACTCCATGTTGTATTCTGTATGTATATTTGTGGGAAGCCATTCTGAGCCAGGCTCTGTTGGGAAAGGATGGGGTATAAATTAAACAAAAATAAAATAAGTTATATACATGCTAAATTGTATTTTTTGTGAAATCAAACAGCTTCTTTCATTTGAATAATGCAAAATTGTGCCTCCCGTTTTATGCAAATCAGATATTTACATTACAATTCATAACAGTAGCAAAATTACAGGTATGAAGTAGCGCTGAAAATAATTTTATGGTTGGGGGTCCCCGGCATTAGGGTCGCGGCATTAGGAAGGTTGAGAACCACTGCCCTAACCCAAACTTCAGGGTTCATGCAAGGAGAGTCCCTTAAAGCTACCCTGAAAATCTGGGAACTTTACCTCCAAAATGGCTCCCCCAGAGCTCATTTAAAAATTCCCATAGGGGAAAACAGGAGACATCACAGATTACAGCAACAATCAGATCATCACATTAATTTTTTATTCAAGTATAGTGATGCTCAAAATTTTAAAACAAAGACTGTTACCATACATGGAACAAGAAATACCAGATGTTCAAGCTGGATTCAGAAAAGGAAGAAGAGTAGAGACCATATTGCAAATTTGCAATGGGTATTGGAGCATATGAGAGAATTTCAGAAGAAAATCAATTTGTGTTTCATAGATTGCAGCAAAGCTTCCAACTGTGTAGATATAGAAAAGCTACGGATGGTTTTAAAAGAAATGGGTGTGCCACAACATCGTGTTGATGCACAACCAATCCTCTGGACTAGAGGATAGTGTTTGGACAGGATATGGGGAATTAGAATGGTTTCCAATTGGCAAAGAATAGCAAGGATGTATTTTATCGCCCTATCTTTTTAATTTATATGCAGAACATATCATAAGGAAAGCTGGGTTAGATTTAGAAGACAGTGGAGTGAAAACTAGTGGAAGGAACATGAACAGTTTGAGACCTGGAGATGACACCACTTTACTGGCAGAAAATAGTGAAGATTTGAAATGACTACTAATGAAGGTTAAAGCAGAAAGTGTCAAAGCAGGATTACAGCAGAACATCAAGAAGACAAAAGTAATGACTACTGAGGAATTTCACAATTTTAAGATTGATTGAAATTGTTAAAGACTTTCTATTCCTTAGCTCCACCATCGGCCAAAATGGAGATTGCAACCAAGAAATCAGAAAGACACTGAGACTTGGAAGGGCATCCACGAAGGAAAACAGGGTTGTACTTACCTGTAACTGCTGCTCATTGAGGTCTTCAGTGCAGGCACACAATGGGACTGCACATACGCAAACCTGTTGCTGGAGATGTAATTAAGCTTAAAACCATTAGGGGGCTCAGTGTGTAGGAGCTGCAGAGATATTTCCAAATAGATGGTCACATGTTCTGCTGCTGCTGCACCCCCTTCCCTCAGTTCATCTTGAGTCACCTGAGTAAAGAGAGGAGAGCTCGCAGAGGGGCAGGAGTAGGGTTGCCGGGTCCCTCTTTGCAACTGGCAGGAGGTTTTTGGGGGCAGAGCCTGAGGAGGGTGGGGTTTGGGGAGGGGAGGGGAGGGACTTCGAAACCATAGAGTCCAATTGCCAAAGTGGCCATTTTCTCCAGGTGAACTGATCTCTATCGGCTGGAGATCAGCTGTAATAGCAGGAGATCTCCAGCTACTACCTGGAGGTTTGGAAATTAGCACAGGTAAAAGGTACACAAATGCACAGAGCCAGTTAGCAAAATGCAAATATTAATAGGTGCTAGAAAAGAGAGACAAACAGTATGAAGAAAATATTCCTAACAACTGTGACTAAACAATATACAATATATACATTGAATTAATCATTTTACAGGCAAAAAAGTCCTCTTCTTAAATATTTCAAAGATGATCCGTTCCAATGGCATAAGTTATTCTCAGGTATAAATCCAACAGGTATAGATCCAAAGTTTTATAGATCAAAACATGGGGGACAGCCGTTTCACCGTAGTATCCCTTTTGGGAACTTGTGGACATTGCTGTGGCTTAATATTGAACCTTTATGGACTTTGCTAGGCTTTGAAATTACCATTGTATGGATGAAATAATGTGGGGCTGAAGAAACCAAGGTGAAACGGCCGTCCCCCATGTTTTGATCTATAAAACTTTGGATCTATACCTGTTGGATTTATACCTGAGAATAACTTATGCCATTGGAACGGATCATCTTTGAAATATTTAAGAAGAGGACTTTTTTGCCTGTAAAATGTTTAATTCCATGTATATATTGTATATTGTTTAGTCACAGTTGTTAGGAATATTTGCTTCACACTGTTTGTCTCTCTTTTCTAGCACCTATTAATATTTGTATTTTGCTAACTGGCTCTGTGCATTTGTGTACCTTTTACCCGTGCTAATTTCCAAACCGCCAAGGTATAGGCACGGAGGTGCCTTTGTTTTGTTTTTGCTAACTACCTGGAGGTTGGCAACCCTAGGCAGGAGGGAGGGAATGTGTACCTGCATTGAAGACTTCGATGAATAGCCATTACAGGTAAGTGCAACCCCGTTTTCATCTTTGGTCTTCTGTGCAGTCCCACACTGGGATATCCCCAAACTACTCGCCAGGAAGGTGGGATCAAGCTCTCTCATGCTACAAGAACAGGGAGTGAAGCACCGCTTTTCCCACCTCAGCTTCTTTTCTGGCCTGTAGGTCTAAGGCATAATGTCTCATGAAAGTGTCTGCCGTGGACCATGTTGCTGCTCTACAGATTTCCCATAACAGTATACCCTATAAGAAGTCAGCAGACAATGCTTGTGCCCTGTGGAATGGGCACGAACACCTAAAGGACATGGGAGGCAAGCTTCCTCATAGCAAAGTTTAATGGTGGTAACAATCCATCTGGACAATGTCTCCTAACCCTTTCCCCCTTATTTGAACCTGAATGACAAATAAATTATGCCATGTACTTCCTAAAGTCCTTTGAGCTCTTCAAATAAAATAATAGTGCACATCTCACATCTAGTGTGTGTAATGCTCTTTCAGCCTTTGATGTAGGTGTAGGAAAAAATATTGGTGGTATCACTTCCTGGTTTAGATTAAATCGCAATGCTACCTTGGGTAGGAACTGGGCACTGGGTCTTGAAACTATTTGTTCTTGCTACACCTTTAGAAACGGAGGATCCACCCTCAGGGCTGCAATTTCTCTCACCCGCCTAGCTGATGTGATAGCTACAACGAAACAGACCTTCATGGATAGTACGTGAGGGGGAAATGAAACTAATGCTTTGAACGGTGTGCCCAATAGCTTGGTCAAAACTATGGACAACTACCAATGTGGAATAATAGGCACCTTGGCTGGACAGGAGTTGAAGAGGCCCTTCAAGAAACATTTTGACATCTTGTGGGAGAACACTGAACAGTTATCTATTCCCTCATGATTAGCGGATATGGCTGCTAAATGCATCTTGATGGAGAAATAGGCCAAACCCTCCCTTTTTAAATGTAGCTGATAATTTTTTAAAAACTAAAGGGAGTGGGGCTGTCCCCAGGGATATCCCTCTGGTCTGGCACCAGGGTGTGAAGCAGGTCCACTTAGAATCGTATAATCTTCTGGTAGCGGGTCTGTGCCTGAAGCAAGGTTTCCTGAACCTCTGGCACAAAAACTACATGTCCCCTTGAATCCTCCATGCTGTCAGATGCAAGTGGCAAACCTTGTGGTGGAACACTTGGTCTATGTTGATCAGGTCTGGGTGGGGAGGGAATTTCACCTATTGTCCCTTGGCCATAGCCATCAGGGTGAAGAACCAAATTTGTCTCGACCAAAATGGGGCATTGAGGATACAGTCTGTTTTTTATGCACTACACCCCCTAGTGGTTTTAAGCTTAATCACATCTCTGGCAGCAGGCCAGCATATCCTCCATACCTCATTCCTCTGTGTATCTAATGGAGTGGGGAGACTACTATGGAAGACTGTCCAGGCCTGTATCTGTGTCAACCAGACAACTGTGCCACCTTTCGACCACAGTCTTGACAACAGTTTCCAAAAGACTTCCTTTCCCGGTTCCAAAGTCTGAAAGTGGGGATGTCAAGGAAAGAGTCCTTGGATCTGAGGTGGTTGGATCTGAGGTGTTTGTGGTGGTTGCTTTCTTGACAAAGAAACTCAGATTTGGGCTCTGGATCCTGGGAGTGTTCCCATCTGGGTTCAAGCTCTCCCTTGGAGAAAGAAAGGTGAGGCGATTCCAAGCAAGGTGAGGGGGTCTTGAAAGGGGGTGGCAGGATCTCCTGCACCTCTGGGGAGGGCATGCATGCCGGCTATGTTGGGCGATGCTGCTTCGGATCCGGTCTATGTTTATCCTTCTTTTTCTCCTTCAGTTTAGGGCATTTTGCAGGTGGTTCCAAGAAGCACCTTGGCACTGGAGAGGGTGAACCATATCGGTACCGGCATGATTCCAATCGCTGTGCAGATGGGACCAAGTTGATGGATGCAGAAGAAGAAGACTTCGAGGGGCGCTCTGGTTCTGTAGCAGGTTTTGGATGAGGATTGGAGGAATTGAGAGCTTTGCTTTCTCTCATAAGGCTGCCTTCAGTTTAGAGGAGCGATCGCTTCTAGCTTTAGGGGGAAATTTTTGACAAGCCTTGCAGGCAGAAACATTGTGTCCTTCCCCTAAGCATAAGAGATAGAACTCATGCTTGTCCGTTTGAGTTAACTTGGCATTGCAGCAGGTATATTTTTTGAATAAACTTCTCTAAGGCATTTTAGTCTTGGAAAGAACTTTCTATCCTCCACACAAAAGAGGGAAGGGTGAGGAAAAGTCTCAGAAATCAATATTCCGTCCCTGCTACAAAGAGGGGAATGCAAGAACACAGCAAAGAGAAGAGAAAAACTCATGATGAAGCAAAGAGCAACTATCTTCAACTGTGGCAAAGAAAGAATGGAGGGGAAGGGGCGCAGAAACGTTGGCACACGTGACCATTTTGGTGGGAACATCTGTGGCTCTGGTGCACTGCACCCCCTAGTGGTTTTAAGCTTAATCACATCTCCAGCAGCAGGCCAACACGTGTGCAGCCCCAATGTGTGACGGCACAGAAGACGGAAGACAAACTAGAAAATATCTGTATTGGTAATGAGGTGAATCTGAAGCCCCAGATCACGGGACCTCATGCCATGGTATTAGGGCTGTCGATTCGGTTCGGCCCGAACCGAAAAACAGCTGAATTTCCCCTGATTCGGCGGTTTTTAGTTCGGGACGAGCCAAACTCAAAAATGGCGGGAACACGGGGGGGAGCCGAATTCAGTGAGTTCGGGAGTTCATGAATAAAGTCAGCAAATTCAGGATGCAGCAGCATAACCGTCAGTAAGCAGCATTCTCCCCCGACCAATTGGTGGCCAAGCTGGGTCTTCTTCTGGCCAATCAGTCAGGATTGAGTACTGGAGGAATCAGCTGCTGTGCGGCCCGGCTGGGGAGAGAAAGAGAGAGAAATCCACGTGTGTGTGGGGGGTGAGTGTGCACATTCGCTCCTTTCCATGGCTGCAGGGGGCGCATTTTTGGGGGTAGAGACCCCAAACTTTCAGCGGAGCTTCAGACGAGCCTTCTTAAGAGACCCCCAAGTTTTGTAAACATTGGGTCAGGGGGTCCCGAGATATGGGCTCCACTCCTTTTCCCTCCCCCCTTTTCCATTTCCGTGGCTGCAGGGGGTGCCTTTTTTTGGGTGCAGCCCCAAACTTTCAGCATAGCGTCAGACAAGCCTTCTTAAGAGACCCCCCAAGTTTTGTAAACATTGGGTCAGGGGGTCCCGAGATATGGGCTTTCCTCTTTTCCCTACTGGCATGAATAGATCACCCTATCCTGTATGCATCTCCAGAGCGGCAAATCCAAGGCAAAACCTCCCGTGCTTAAATAGAATCATATTGGATTACCCAGTCCTCCCAGCCCCTCCTGATGGAACAGAAGACAGCCACAGGTTGTGTTGCTTTGCAGTTGTGTTGCTTTGCAAACTTCTTCGCACCTGCCCCGCCCATTATGCATAGCTAGCTGCCTCTGTCCCTTTCCATGGTTTGCAAACTCCCAGGTGTCAGGTGTTGCTTTGCATGGTTGCAAACGTGTTGCTTTGCATGGTTGCTTTGCAGTTGTGTTGCTTTGCAGTTGTGTTGCTTTGCAAACTTCTTCGCACCCTTGCTCCCCGCAGCTCAGCTGTTTGTCGGGGCTGGGAGCTTTGTGCGTGGGCGGCAAGCTCTGCTCAGAGATGCACATTAAGGGTGGGGGGACCCCTTTCGGGGCCCATATCTCAGCCCCCCCGACCCAATCTTTACAAAACTTGGGGGGTCTTGCAAGAAGGGTCCTTTGAAGCTCCACTGAAAGTTTGGGACCTCTACCCCCAAAAGTGCCCCCCCGGAACTGTGGAAAGGCGCGGTTGTGTTTTTGTCCCGAACTTTGAATTCGTGCCGAATTGCACGGACCCGAAGCGGGGGTGTTCGGACTTCGGCATATCCCGAATCCAGACGGGCCAAATTTGGCCGAATCTGAACTATACCGAATTTTTTTTCCAACAGCCCTACATGGTATTCCATGTGACTATGTGTGGATGTGGACGTTGGACAGTTAAGAAAGCTGACAGGAAGAAAATTGATTTACTTGAAATGTGGTGTTGGAGGAGAGATTCATATGGACAGCCAAAAAGACAAATCAGTGGGTTCTATATCAAATCAAGGCTGAACTCTCTCTAGAAGCTAAAATGACTAAACTGAGACTAACTTACTTTGGTCACATCATGAGAAGAAAAGACTTACTGGAAAAGAGAACAATGCTAGGAAAAGTGGAAGGCAGTACAAAGAGAGGAAGACCCAACATGAGATAATCCATGTTGACCCAAAAAAGAAGCCACAGCCTTCAGTTTGCAAGACCTGAGCAAGCCTGTTTAATTAATTTATGGGGTCACCATAAGTTGGAAGAAACCTGACAGTACATAACACACACACACATACACACACACACTACCAGATCCTTTTAGCAAGAGATGTTGGGGGTTGAACCTATAACCTTCTGTATGCAAAGTAGATGCTTTACCACTGAACCCTAAAGGAAACTGACATATACTGATGGCCAGGCTACGTGATACATCCAACCCATGCTGGGTTGTGAGTGCTTGACCAGGCTCATAAAGGTAAATGTCCCCTGTGCAAGCACTTGGTCATTCCTGACCCATGGGGTGATGTCACATCCCGACATTTCCAAGGCAGACTTTGTTTATGGGGTGGTTTGCCAGTGCCTTCCCCAGTCATCTTCCCTTTACCCCCAGCGAGCTGGGTACTCATTTTACCGACCTTGGAAGGATGGAAGGCTGAGTCAACCTTGAGCCGGCTACCTGAAACCTTCTTCCGTTGGGGTCGAACTCAGGTCATGAGCAGAGCTTGGACTGCAGTACGGCAGCTTACCACTCTGCACCATGGGGCTCCTATGACCAGGCTCATAGTCAGATGTAAATGGGGGGAACTCACCTTAAAAAACGTTGGTTTGCTCAGTGCTACAAGGAAACCCTGTGAGAGGGGAGAAGGAGCTTTCAGTCCCCCCCTCCACTTTTTGCCAGCAGAAAGGATGGTGGGTAGTGGGATTTTCACCCCATTTCTCTGGCTTCATGTGTCCTTCCTAGGGGAAATATGCCACCAGTATTAGTCCACATCATCTGAGAAGGAATGAGGGGAAGGGAAGCTGGAAGCTAGTCAGTTAATTACAAATTCAGGCCAAATTAATTTAATCCTGTGCCGTTTTACAGGCTTTTCTCCCTGGTTTTTTTTGCTTCTTTCGTGTTTATTTCCCCCCCTTTATTCAGTTACATGAGAATGTTGGGCAAAACTGGAGTGAGGTTTATACTATTTGAGGGTTGCCTATGCTGTTTGCAATGGGAAGGAGGGTGCATGAGCAGAGAAATAAATGCCCAGTACTATTCATTGTGCTGTTGATTTGTAATCCTTAATTGCTAGCTGCTTTCCTTGCCTGTATGAAATAATTGCCTTTTGTTTTGATTATGCTTGCATTTTCCGACCTTCAGAGGTCGCCTTACTCCCTCTGCGCATTTCCCTCCCGTTTTCTGGATGTGGTTTAGCCAGCATCCAGAAAATGCAGGGAAAGCGTGGGGGAATTGTGTGGGGAGAATGAGATGACCTCTGAAGGTTGGAAACATGCATAATCAACACAAAGCCCTGAAGTAGTTGGGGGGGGGGGGTTGACCGCAAGGGAAACAGCCATGCATAAAAGGCCAATGAATGCCTCTTAGCAAAAACAAATGCTTTTTACTCACCCGTGAATAACCACTGTCAAAACTCCTTCTCTGACCTTCTCAGAAGTCTGGGGCTCCGGCTAAAGGACTGAGGAGGCATAATGCTTAAGTAGGTTTAAACTCCAGAACCTTTCACAATGGAAAAAAAAACACATTACTACAGAAGGACTGAGAGGGTATCATATCCTGGCCCCATCTTAAGACCCAATGCCTCTCACTAGAGAAAAACATGGTCTTTAGGGGAATTTACAGGAATAGTTCCTTTTCTGAATGATGAGACTGCAAATACTCTGCACATGTGCAGAGTGCTTTTTCTTCACTACATATCTGCCTATCTGAGTGCTTGCATTGGTTCTAGTCATTTTGTGTGCTGGGAGAGTTGACTGTGGTAACTGTTTTAAGATCCATGCCGGATACTACTTGGAAACCTTTTATTAGAGTTGGTTCCTTAAACAAGTGTGTTACAATAGACATCCATATACACATACACAAAGCTGATGAAGCGACGGGGACTTGAGCAGTGAGAAGCAGCCTGAAGTTTGGTCAGACCAGCTCAAACATTCTCATTAGTGAGTGGACGGGAGCTTTGGTTGCCCACAAGTTGAGCAAGTTCTGCAGAGAGGCAGCATAGAAATTTTTGGAATCAGACAATCAATCTGTTGGTCAATCCTCTTAGCACCATTTGTTTGCAGAGAAGTGGCAGAATGTTCTTCTTTCACCCTCCCCCCCAATTTAGGGGAATTAATATTTGTGCCTTTCAGAAGCACTCAATTATTCCTGTGCCAGCAACAAACACTGTCTGTTGGTAGGTCAGTTTCCAGTTCCAGGGAGGCCCCGGTGTTGTTCTCACACATTACGGAATAACGGAGGTGCAGGAATCAGGAGAAATTGTGGTGGGCTTTAATTGCCAATCTGTGTTTGAAAGAGGCCAACCTTCCTGTGTTCAGCAGCTGGTGAACAATTATCCTAATGAACTCCCTTGGGCTTTCCCCAGCCCTGGTGCCACTTTCATAAGGTTCCTTGAGACGTTAAAGCTCCTTTTGTTATCAGCTAAAGACTGCTTCGAGGTACCATTAAAGAAGGAATTAAATTAATTAAAAAGAGGCTTATACAAAGTAGCCTTTCCCACCTATGATATGTTTTCCATGTGGAGTTCCATTGCCTTGGGCTGGAATGTGCGCCATGAATCCATTCCGAGGCCAAACTGGCCATCATTTTGGCTATTTTCCCCTTCTCTTTAGCTACACAGTAAAGCTTCAAGGATGCAAGATGTTTAGAGCCTGGGTTAGGTATGTCCAAACCCATTTAATCCTCCAGACCTTGCAGCCTCATAGCATTTTTCTTGGAGATTACACTAAACCTGCAGGAAGTAGCACTCTGACACAAGATGTTCACGGCTCACGGACAAATTATTTCCCTCTCTGCCACTTTATCTCAACATGGTTGGGACAACCAGCTTGAGGGACAGAAGCTCTAGCTTTATGGGGCCTGGAGAGAGGCTGTGCCCCAGCCCAAGCCCTCTCCAGTGTGGGGTGCTTGTATATTACTTTTTAAATTACTTCCACACTTTGTCTGTGGCAAGAGTTTTTGGAGAAAGTGTTACCACCATCCCCCTCTACAAACAAGTTGTCACGGCTCGTGTTGTTAAGGGGTCTACACTGTTAGAATGTACCACTTACTGAGAAGTGGAGCTATCTATTCAGCGAGACCCCACAGACAGGAGTCAATGATAATTCCTACTACCGTAGGCTTTCTATTGAAGTGTGCCGGAAAATTTATAAACAAGGAACTTCCTTTAAATAATATTTATTTCACATAAATATATATATATGCATGTGAATATTTACACACTCTCAAAACATGTCATAAAGTACAAACATTATGATTCATTTACATGTTCATTTATGCAAGCAGTTTCTAACAATCTTTATAAGCAATTTCTCTATGTAATGTTTCAGACCTTAAACCTGTAATGCATTTCATTCAGGAATAAATCAGTTACAGAAATCCTGTCAAAACATGATTAGTATAAGGAGAGAAAGTTATAGTTAAGAACATCTTAATTCAGTGTACCTGAAATATAAAACATAAGTTATAGCAAACCAAGTACAACCTTATATTATCTCTAAATCTCTCCAGCTCATATGCTTAGCTTAGTCCTAACTCATGTTTAGGATATTTATATATTTCAGTATGTGTTAGCTTTACCCAATGCTGTGTACAGAGGATAGAATAACATAAGTTTATATTTAATCTATTCTATGTTTATGGACTTCTGATCATTGTAAAGATCAGGAATGATACATACATGCTGAAAGTATGTGTGTATCTTAACAGTCAGCAATGCCGAGCTTATGTGTTATGTATAATTCATTATGTGTAAGCTTAAGGCTGTATTAGGCCTCATTAACATGGCATCCCTTCAAATATTTAAACATGGCTATCATGTCACCCCTTAACCTTCTCTTCTCCAGACTAAACAAACCCAACTCCCTAATTCTCTCCTCATAGGGCATGGATTCCAGACCTCTGACCATTCTGGTCGCCCTCCTCTGGACACACTCCAACTTGTCAACATCCTTCTTAAATTGTGGAGCCCAAAACTGGACACAATATTCCAAGTGAGGTCTGACCAATGCAGAATACAGTGGTAGTATTACTTCCCTTGATCTAGACACAATACTCCTATTGATGCAGCCCAAAATTGAATTGGCCTTCTTAGCCACCATATCACACTGTTGACTCATATTCAGTTTGTGGTCCACTAAGACTCCCAGATCTCTTTCACATGTACTGTTGCCAAGCCAACTATCTCCCATCCTGTACCTGTGCCTTATGTTGTTCCTGCCTAGGTGAAGTACCTTACACTTCTCCCTATTGAAATCCATTTTATTGTTTATGGCCCATCTCTCCAGTCTATCAAGGTCATTCTGAACTCTGACCCTGTCCTCTGGGGTATTAACTACCCTTCCCAACTTGGTGTCATCTGCAAATTTAATTATCTTGTCCTCTATTCCATCATCCAAGTAATTTTTAGAAATATTAAATAGTACCGGTCCCAGGACAGACTCCTCTGGCACCCCACTGGTCACTCCTCTCCAGGATGAAGTTGTGCCGTTAATGAGCACCCTTTGGGTTCAGTTGGTTAATTAGCTTGTGTGTTGGTCAATTAGCTTGTGTGTTTTCATGAGGAGTGGAAAACTGAAATCTTTTACCTACAGAGGTTTCTGTGAGTACTGAGTTTCAGCAGGAAAAGGATGACAGAGACCTGATTTAAGGGTTTAAAAAGGAAATACAGACTTTATTGGAGAATCTGATACAATATTAGGCAGGGGAAAACTTATCCTAAGCAAATACAAACTAGAAATGTAAATGTCAATGAAAATCCTGCAAGCTCCCAAATAAAGGACATTCCAAAGGTGAGGCATCACCACCAAGAAAGCCCTGTTTCTATTTCTCCTTGTTATCTTGGTCAAGAGGGGAATGTCATCCCTAGACATACAACTTAAGTGGATAAATGTGTTGGACAACGAGTTATCAAACTCCCGGACTGGTCATGGCAACCCCAGGCATACGTGCACACGCTGTTCCAAGCCGCGCCCCTTGCCCCAAATGCTACGGGGAAGGCTCTCGCACACGCCAGTGAAACTGACATGAACGCTCATATGCAACCCGGCGAGCCGGCAGCTGAGAAGCCGAGGCCAGGTCAACCTCTCCCGTGAACCAGAGAGACTCCATTTCCTGTATGTCCAGCTCATATGTGTGAGAGATCCCCTCTCTCTGAGTTTACTTCTCCAAATCAAATGTTCAGACGTTGGTAAAGAAACAAAGGATTTATTGAAGACATCAGGAGATGAGACAGGCACAGGTAGAGAGTTGCAAGTGAGGGACTATTTGGGTTTACAGAATATATTGACTCCAGGGCACTGGGGCACTGGGGTTCACACTTATTGTTATGGGAAGTTACAAGCTTGGCATAATACAAAACATCAGACGAGTCCCAGGAAGTCTGGTGAAGCTATCACACTTCCAAGGCCGCATCGGCCTGAGGGAGTACTGACAGGAAGAACAGCGGGGGGGAAGATACTTGGGGCAATCAGGCCTGGCGCCTGAGACCAGAAGGTGTGAACTGCTTTTACGAGTTCACTGATAACAAAGCAGGTGATGGGAAGCAGAGACACATAGACAGAGACCCTCACATTCTGCCCCCCTTAAGGCCCCCCTCCAGGGTCCTCGAGAGGGCGAGGCTTATCGGGATAAGCGAGGTGGAATTCTCGGATTAAGCGAGGGGCCGCCATGTGGGGTGCGGCCACCCACTCGTCGTGAGCGGACCCAAGGTTTTTCCAACGAACAAAGTAAAACAGTTTCCCTTTCTTCCATTTGGAATCTAAGACCTTGGATATTTCCAAATGGGTATCCCCCCCTACCACGGTAGGAATCTCATGTGCGGGAGGGGGGTGGAACTGGGGAGCTGCCACATAAGGTTTGAGGAGGCTTATATGAAAGACTGGATGGACCCCCTTGAGGGTCTTTGGGAGTTCCAGTTCCACGGTAACCTCGTTGATTACTCTGGTTATGGGGAAAGGTCCCACATAACGGTCGCTCAGTTTTTTGCAGGGACGAAGAGAGCGGAGGTTTTTGGTGGACAGATAGACTTGCTCCCCCACCTTAAGTTCCCACCCCGGAGACCGGTGTTTATCTGCCTGTTCCTTGTACTTGCTTTTTGCCCTCTCAAGATTTTTGAGCAGCCATGGCCAGGTAGATTTGACTACCTGAACCCACTCCTGAAGATCAGGGGTGGACTGGAGATCTGGCGTGACGGGGGCGGAACCGAAAGGACCGAATTCCGTCCCGTATATTACTTGGAAGGGACTAAAGCCGGTAGAGGAATGAGGCGCATTGTTGTACGCATATTCGGCAAATGGCAGCAGGTCGACCCAGTCGTCCTGGTGGAAATTTACATAGCAACGCAAATAACATTCTACCACCGCGTTTACTCGTTCAGTTTGACCATCCGTTTGGGGGTGATAGGCGGAAGAAAGGCCCTGCTCCTCCACCCCCATTAGCTTTAGGAAGGCTCGCCAGAATTTGGCAACAAACTGGACCCCCCGGTCGGAGAGGACCTTCCTCGGGATCGAGTGTAGCCTGAGGACGTGTGTGACGAACAGTTTAGCCAAGCCCTGGGCTGAAGGAAGACCTGCACATGGAACGAAATGGACCTGTTTGGAAAAAAGGTCCGTGATTACCCAGAGAACCGTCTTTCCCCGACTAGGAGGTAGGTCGGTGATAAAATCCATGGCGATGACTTCCCAGGGACGGGAGGGGTTCTCAAGCGGTTTGAGAAGCCCTGGGGGTTTTCCCATCCGTTTCTTAGCGGTGGCGCAAGTGGGACAGCTGCGCACGTACAGCTCTACATCAGATCTCATACCGGGCCACCAGAACTGCCTCCGTACCAGGTGAAGAGTTTTTATGAAACCAAAATGACCCGCCAACCTGGCACCATGTACAAGTCCCAGTACCTCTTTGCGAAGGGAGGATGGGACATATAGTTTTCCCCCTTGTACCCACCAAGTGTTGGTTCGTTCCAAGCCAGTGGGGAGGAGATGGTGCTCCTCCTCCTGTAGGGAGGCGTCCCGGAGCCGCTGTTGGAAGGTTTCCGGGATACCTTTGAGCGTAGGGGGGGTCTCTGGTTGCTAAGCTTGGGACCGGGTAGTGACGGCTAAGCTTGGAACCTCCCCTCGCTGCTCGGGAGTGAACAGGGAGTAGACTGGGCGATCGAAATCGTTGCGATACTGGGGAAGTCGTGACAAGGCGTCGGCTAAGGCATTTTCTTTGCCCGGGACATGCTTGAGGGTGAACCGGAATTTAGCGAAAAATTGGGCCCACCGAATCTGTTTGGCGTTGAGCTTTCTAGCTCCCTTGAGAGCCTCAAGATTCTTGTGATCGGTACACACTTCAAACGGCAGTTCGGCACCTTCTAAAAAGTGCCTCCATATGGTGAGGGCATGTTTGACCGCCGCCGCCTCCTTCTCCCAAATCGCCCAGTTGATTTCGGACTGGGAAAACTTCTTGGAGAAGTAGGCGCATGGCCTCAACCGCCCCCCTTCATCCCTCTGCAATAGGGCCCCGCCCATGGCCACATCCGAGGCATCCACTTGCACCACAAAAGGCTTGGTGCAATCTGGGTGAGCCAAAACGGGTTCGGATGAAAAAAGCAGCTTTAAACGTTCAAAAGCTTGCTGGCACTGGGGGGACCATTGCAAACGGGCTGAGGGAAGCGCGGCGCTAGCCCCCTTGTCCTTGGTACGCAACAGGGCAGTGAGGGGAAGCGCGACTTGGGCAAAATTAGGAATGAAGTTTCGGTAAAAGTTAGCGAATCCCAAAAACTGCTGAAGCTGGCGGCGGGTAGTGGGGGGTTCCCAATCCAGCACCGCTTGGACCTTTGCGGGGTCCATTTCTAACCCTTGGTGGGAAATCACGTACCCAAGAAAAGTAATGGAAGGTTGGTGGAACTCACATTTGGACACCTTAGCATACAGTTTGTGCTCCCGCAGCCGCTGGAGCACTTCTCGCACCAAGCGCACATGTTCTTCCATGGTTTCAGAGTAAATAAGGATGTCATCGAGAAATACCACCACCCCCCGAAACAGCAAATCATGTAAAACCTCATTAATTAATTGCATAAACACACTGGGAGCCCCCGAAAGTCCGAAAGGCATGACTAGGTACTCAAACATTCCAAAACAGCTGGAAAAGGCTGTTTTGGACTCGTCTCCTTCTTTAATGCGAATGCGGTGGTATGCTTCCACTAAGTCCAGTTTGGTGAAGATTCGGCCCTCCTTTAATTGTGCTAGAAGGTCGGGAATAAGAGGGAGAGGGTAAGCGTTAGACTGGGTGACGGCGTTTAGCCTACGAAAGTCAATACACAGTCTTAGATCTCCCGTCTTTTTCTTCACAAAGAAGGCTGGGGCCGAATAAGGAGCCTTGGAAGGGCGTATGAAACCCCTCGCCAAGTTGGCATCCAGATAGTCCCGTAACACCGCCTTTTCACTGGGGCTCATGGGGTAGACCTTCCCTTTAGACAGTTTGCCTTCCCCCACAATTTCGATGGCGCAGTCTGTCTCTCTGTGGGGGGGTAGTTCGTCACATTCCCTAACATCGAAGACGTCCGCAAACTGCGAGTATTCGGTGGGCAGTTGAGGAGGAACGGTGGCTGGGGGGGGCCGGACCACTGCGGCGGCCGGAGACCGGGCAACCCGTTCCTTGTCATGTAACCTACAGGGGTTTTCGGGAAACGAGAGCACCCGTTCAACCCAGTTGATGGATGGGTTGTGTCCCCGTAGCCAGTTCATCCCTAACACCACAGGGGTTACAATAGGGGCGATGGTAAAATATAAGCGTTCCCAATGTTCCCCCACGGACATAATCACGGCTGCAGTTCTGTGGGTCACCGGGCCCCGTTTAAAATCACTCCCGTCCATTTGGGAAAAGCGGAGGGGTCCCGGAAGCCGCTTGCGCCGGACTCCCAGTTTCTTGGCAGTTTCCTCACTAATCATAGTGCGGGCACACCCCGAGTCAACCAACGCGGGGAATTCTAAACTAGGACCCCCTTTAGGTAGGGATAGGTGAACACGCACATACACATTGTCCTCTTGGGCGCTTACCATCGGTGGAGCTCCTTGCACAACGACAGGGGCGGTCTGCTGCGGAACCCCTACTACAGCAGACCGACGGCGTTTTTTGCCGGCTGTTCCCACTCCTCCTCCTCGCTGGAAGAGGGGGAAGGAGTGGTGGCGGTCGGGGACCCGTCCGAATCAAAAGTAGTACTTGTAATCCGGGACCCCGTTGGGCCAGTAGAAGTGGAGACCCCATCCTGGGGGCGCGCGTGGAGAGCGGAGGGTGCGCCGGAACGTTGGCCCGGTGGTCCGCTCCTGCGGCGGGGCTGGTCCTCGGCAGCCGCCTTCTGTGGTTCGGTCGGGGCTTGGCGTGGGGGGTTGGGGCGGTCCGAACGAGAGGGGCATTGCGACGCAAAGTGTCCCTTACCTCCGCAGGTCAGGCAGACACCGGTCTCAAAACGCTTGCGGCGTTCAGCGGCCGAGGGACCCCCGCTGCCCCCCAGTCGGAAGTCTCGGCCCCGGTCGCTCCGGGGTCTCGGGTCTCGTCCGATGCGTTGTTTGGACAAGGTCAGGAGTTGTTTGCGATTCTCGATGTCGGCAGCGTGGCGAACCCAACCTTCCACATCCGGGGGGTTCCCTTGCATGAAGGCCCAATGTTGGAGGTCTGGGTTGAGGCCCTCCCTGAAACACTGTACCAAAGTGGCCTCACTCCAGTCCAGGATTCGGCTGGCCAGTGACTGGAACTCACTTACATACTGCGCCACCGACTTGGTCCCTTGGCGCAGTTGCATCAAGGAGGCTTTTGCCCGCTCACCCAGAGTCGGGTCCTCAAAGCGGTTTCGGAGTGCTACCATAAATTCGTCCAGGGTTCGCAGCACCGGCGAGCAGAGTTCATACTGCAACACCATCCAGGCGGCCGCCTCCCCTTGCAGTAAAGAAGCCACGTACTGCACCCGGGACTCCTCGGAAGTGAAGGTCCGGCCTTGTTCTCGCATAAAAATGTCCACTTGGACCATGAAAAAGGTCAACTGGTCCCCTGAACCGTCATAGGTGACTTTCAGGTCCCGACGGGACGGGAGGCTAGGAGGCGCGGGGGGAGCTGCCGGTGCCCCGTCCGGGAGATTGCCGGTGGGCGGTTGCACTTTCAGTGCGTCAAGGGCCGCTGCCATCTCACCCATCACACGCTGCATAGTCTCCATCTGCTCCTGCATGGCTTGGCGATCCTCCTGCCACTGCCTGCGTTCTTCCTCCATCAAGGCCTCCTTGCGTGCCGGGTCCCCTTCGAGTCCCGTGCTGGGGAAGGCTAATCGGCGATCCTTCGCCGCGGTTCGGGAGAGAGACCAACCCTTGGGGGAGTCCAACCAATTGTTGAAAAGTCCTCGGGGACGTCCGTCCCGGCCTTGGTCGGGGATGGGATCCCTAGGTTTCTTTGGCTTGGCACCCTCCTCCTTGGGGTCCGGTTTCTCCGGCACCACCGGTTCCGTCGGTGCGTCAGGGGTAGTAGGGGTGTTTTCCTCGTCGCCTGGCATTCTGTCCCAAAAGGTACAGCAGCAGTCCGAGAGGCAAGGACTTGCAACTCAATGTGAGAGATCCCCTCTCTCTGAGTTTACTTCTCCAAATCAAATGTTCAGACGTTGGTAAAGAAACAAAGGATTTATTGAAGACATCAGGAGATGAGACAGGCACAGGTAGAGAGTTGCAAGTGAGAGACTATTTGGGTTTACAGAATATATTGACTCCAGGGCACTGGGGCACTGGGGTTCACACTTATTGTTATGGGAAGTTACAAGCTTGGCATAATACAAAACATCAGACGAGTCCCAGGAAGTCTGGTGAAGCTATCACACTTCCAAGGCCGCATCGGCCTGAGGGAGTACTGACAGGAAGAACAGCGGGGGGGAAGATACTTGGGGCAATCAGGCCTGGCGCCTGAGACCAGAAGGTGTGAACTGCTTTTACGAGTTCACTGATAACAAAGCAGGTGATGGGAAGCAGAGACACATAGACAGAGACCCTCACAATATGCTTAGCTTAGTCCTAACTCATGTTTAGGATATTTATATATTTCAGTATGTGTTAGCTTTACCCAATGCTGTGTACAGAGGATAGAATAACATAAGCTTTATATTTAATCTATTCTATGTTTTATGGACTTCTGATTCCAGCAAATGCCATTTCATCGAAAGCAGACAAGCACGTAGCCTTCGCCAACATCCCCCCTCCCTTGCATCATCAGCATGATTTGCTGCCTATCGAGAGACATTGAGATAACGATGACTCTTCCTCCGGCCATGCAGAGTGGCGAGCCCCGGACGTAGCGATCTCGCGCCTTTGTGTTAGATCGTTAAATCCAATCAGCGAGACTCCCGGTTTCTCCCGGTGTTGCACAAGTCACTGGAATTAGAATAGTTTTTCCCAAATTGTCATCACCCCACCCCGGCAGCTGATCATTAATGCTTTTGTCACCTTTTGTCACACGGGAACCACGGAAGGGTAATCCAATCACCCCGCTCCCAGAAAACAGTATAAATGGGGTCCCCCACACCCATAACCTTACCGTAGGTCTTTCCCTGGCATATTTGCCGTCTCTCTGTTGGTTTGGGTTTTGCGCAGCCTGGCCACGCTCCCTCCCGCCTCGCTGATCGAGTCCATTGGAACCCCTATCCCTCTCCCCTCTCTATTTCTCTGTATCTTAGCTTACTGGAACTCAGGATGACTCCTCTACAGGAAAGGTACCGTATAACCCGTCAACATCTCCTGCCACATTGGCGATTCTCTCTTTCTCTCTCCTCCCTTTTGAATTCCTAGATTCTCTGTGTATGTTTGTGTTGCACAATTGAATGCTTGAAAACATAAACTCTCTTAATTTGGAATCCCTTGCCTCTGTCGTTATTCTAAGGTCACAGATTCCGTCTGTGGTATACATTGGTTGCATCCTGCTTAATAAATATTATAGTTACCGTGTGCGCAGCTAATTCCCCATTTAAAATGCATTTCGGCTAACAAATGGATGAAGATGAAACTAGTGAAAAGAGACAGGATGCTGGTGGGAATGACCGTAGACCAGAATGGATGGGAATGGCCTGCCTTGACAAGGCTGCACTCTCCTGTAGAAGCCAGGGGTTGGAGCCAGATTCAATTGGCCATTTCTAATTGCCCCGTTCCTGCCACAGAACTCCACCTGTCATTCCTCAGGGCCCCCCATTGCCAGAGGCAGCATTTCATAGGCATCAGTGGGTTGTGTGTGTGTGTGGGGGGGCGGAGAGAGGAAAATTCTGATTTGCTGATGGAAATTTTAGCCTACCCCGGTTTACTGTTTGGAGCCACTCTTGGCCCCTGCTTTGCTCCTGGTCTCCCAAGGGTGGGTGGCTGTGGCCTGCCTGGAGGATTTTTTTTTTTAAAAAAGCCTTTCTTTAGCTCTGCTCTCTGTTGGAAGACTGAAAACTTGCCCCTGCTGCCCATGATTTAATTAATTCTAGACTGCTCAGCTGTCATGCACTATGTGTGGGGCTGCCCTTGGACACCATTCAGAAGCTTCTGCAAATGCAAAATACATTTGCTACTGGAAGGCAGATACACCAACGTCAAAACAGCTAGCATGGCTTCCGATGAGTTTCTGTACCCAAACCTTTCTTGACCAAATCCCAGATACTAGTCCTGAGTTCTAAAATCCTAAACTATTTGGATCCCAAGTATCTCAGAGAACACCTACCCACATATGAATCTCCCCATGAATTTCCAGTTGTAGAGGCCCTGGTCCAAAGTCCAAATCCCTGGGAGTCCAGATTATCCCCCACCCTCAGTAGGTGGTTGCCCCAGAGCACTGGAATATGCCCCCCATGAAATCCACATGGCCCCAGGCCTACAGATATTTCATAGGAACCTGAAAATGTTTTGTTTAAAATAGTCTTTTAAGCTGATTCCAGCCACTGCTGTGATTTGTTGCTGCATTTTAACTGTTATGTCTTTGTACAGCTGTCATGTTGTACTTACTGTTTTTATTGTTTCTGTATACTGCTTTGAAATACCTAAAAAGTGGCCTAGAACCAACCAACCAATCCAACAATAACAACAATACACACAGAGAAGAAATCTCCAAGTAACTACAAAGCTATTTCATGACAGAGCTTGGGGGAGCAAGCCAGGTTTTCATATGCATGTTCAGCACCTAATTTATCTTGCTTGTGTGAATGGGCCATCCTGTCACAGGTGGGCTCTCATCTAGAATATAATCCTCTTGGTTAAAAATTAGCCACTTCTATTGGCTTGTGGCATCCTAATACAAACCCTTCAGTGGGCCTTCAGTTTGAGGGGAGTCTTCTTAAAATCATGGCCTTTTAAGCATGGGTTGTTTCCCTGGTGATTACCCCCTAACTACTTAGGGGCTTTGTTTTCATTATGCACATCTTTTCCAACCTTTAAAAGTCACTTTGCTCAGAAGGAACCTTTTTCCATATGTGGTGGATCTGTGATAAAAGCCAAACATATTGGAATAAGATCCATCGTGAACTCCAAGTCATGAACCAATTTTGGGCTAGAACCAAAATACATGCTGCTAAATATGATTCCACCTCAAATCGATAATCTGCAGAAGGAACTTTATCTATATGCAGTCTTGGCTGCTAGAATTATCTTTGCCAGAAGCTGGAAACTTTTAAAAATCCCAAAATTATCAGAGTGGAAGGAAAAACTTTATGAATTTGCTTTAATGGCCCAGCTCACCAATCAAGTAAACATGAAACCTTTTGATTTATTTCAAGAGATGGAAGCTGTTTTACCAATATTATTGATTTTACTATCTTTATCTTAAAAAGATATTGGATATTAGAACTTATAGAAATATATAGTAATATATATATATATAATAAGTCATATTCAAAATTGTATTGTAAAAAAAAGAAGATTGGAGAAGAAACATTGAAAATGTCTGATACTATTTGTAATAGATAGTTTTTATTGTATTAGTCTACTATAATATATTATGGGTGCCATGGAAGAAAAAGAAAAGAATGTATCGTATATTATTTCTCAAATTTTCTCCTCCCCTTTTCTTTCTCTTTCCTATCTGTAATATTTTTTTAAACAAACAAACAAACAAACAAGAAATCACTTTGCTCTCTCCCTGCATTTTCCCCATGTTTTCCGGATGCTGTTTTTGGCGGTAAACAGAAAATGCGGGAAAAACATGGGGAGAGAGTGAGCGAAGTGACTAAATGTCAGAGAAGACTTACATAATGAAAATGAAGCCCTGAAATAGTTGGGGGGTAATTGCCATGGAAATAACCCATGCATAAAAGACCACTGGATATCTGCATGTGAAAGTCTCATCCCTTTCAAGGGCCAGCCGTCACTGCTAAATTCTGCCTTCCTGAAGGCAAATGTAAGCTGTAGATCTTCTTCCCCTGACTTAAGCAGCCAGCCCTTGGGGCTGCCCTGATGGCTGCCCACTGTCTTACATTCTCCCTCCCATTGTCTCTTTCTGCTGGCTGCCTCTGTCTTTGGAGAAAAGCTGCCTTGGCTTTTGGGCCTTTTATGCACGGTTTGTTTCTGCTGGATCTGCTGATGCTCTAACTGCACAGTATTTGCAATGAAATTCTCAAAACACCATGTACAGGGGCTTTTTGCCCCAAAGAAATCCCAGGAGTACCTTGTGATCAATTATGCATCCCCAGTGAAAATGCAGAGCTTCTGAATCATGTGTGAGTCCCTCCCCACCTGAAAATGCTACTGTGTAATCGGCGGAGGTGTATTTTTTTTTAAAAAATATATTTTTTATTGATTTTAAATATAAGGGGGATACAGAAGGAAAGAGGGATAAGGGAATAAACATAAAAAGAAAGACCAAATATATGAGTACATGAATATTGTACAGTTTCGGTATACCTAGCATTACCGCAGTATAAATGAGGGAAATAATAAGGAAAGGAAAAATGATATTATTAACATTTCATTGTATTGATATCTCACATTCACCATTCCTGTTTGCGGAATCTTTTGCTCTGATGATGGATTAATTTGATGTTGTCTTTTGTCCGTAGTTTTTCATAAAGGCATAAAAGGGCCTCCATCTTTCATAAGCGGAGGTGTATTTTTTAAAAATACATCACCAGACCCGCAGCAGGATTCTTTCATTTGATCTGAACCGAGTGACCATTTTACAGCCAAAGCAGTGCCCAGACAACCCCTCCCCCCCCGACCAATTTGTTTCTGTGCAACTCAATGCGGGAGTCATAAGAATATAAAAACATTATGCACAGGATCAGCTTTCAATTTGGGATTGAGACAGACTTTAAACTTGGGGTAAAACAGCATACTGAAAACATGGGGGAAACATGGGGGGAGAGTGAGGTGACTTCTGAAGGTCATAAAATATGTGCATAATTAAAACGCAGCCCTGAAGTAGTGGGGTGTGTGTGATGGCAACAACCCATGCATTAAAGGCCAATGGTCTTTCTGCTGAACATCAACTCTTGGATATGAATACAAGCTGGGCTCACCACCTGCAATGACTTTGCAAGATACAGACAGACAGCACTTGTGCTCCAAGAAGTACTGATGCATTTACATAGGAAGCACTGATAATTCATCAAAGCATTGTACAAGAATACAACAGACAGGTCCCAGCCAATATAGATATGGCAAATGGAAGAGGGCCAGGGGAACCAAGAAGACCAGGCAAGTGCATGTCCGTGGAAGTGACGTCACAATGAGTTGGAATGGTCATTGCAGGAGGAAGGTTGGGGAGAAGAGAGGCCAAGGGGTAGTCAGCACCAGCCAGGCAAGGCAGGACGCTTGCTATCTTGCCTTGCCAAATCAAGAGCAGTTTGGTAGGGTGGCCACCCACAGAGTAGCAGCTGTGTTTTCTAGCTTTGAGAGATTCGTGCATACTAACCAAGTACGATGAATGAATTACTTTATCTATGGTAAATATTTATTCTGGTCTGGGCTTATGCTGTACAAGAAATTTAGCTGTCCCATCCTTGGCATACAAAAGGGTCTTTCTCAACTGGTGGCAGCCATGTTAGTTAACTCATCCAGTGCTGTATTTTGAATATCAGCTCATGGTCAGGCAGCTGTGTGAACCTGCTGGGATGTGCATAACTAAGCCCTGACTCAGAAAGAGCCAATTCCTTTCAATGGAGTTTGTGTAGGGTTGTGTCTAAGGAGATCAACAATAACATCTTGCATTAAAATGTGTGTAGGAAGCTAGAGTGAAGGTTTAAGTAGGGACCTCACACAGTCTGACTGATGAGAGAGGGGAATAATTTTGGCAGTGAACTTCTGGTGAGACAGCTGAGGTGGGACTACAGGCTAGAGAAGGGAAGCTACAGGAGAATATCACTAGATGGTGAAACAGAGCTTATGGCAAGAGGGATGAGAGTGGCGTTGTCAGCTAGGAAATACCTGGAGATTTTGTGAGTGAAGACTGGAGAAGGTAGGGTTTGGGGAGGGGAGCGACCTCAGAAGGGTATAATTCCATCAAGCCCACCCACCCACTCTCCCACATAAAGCCAGCTGGGTGACCATGGGCTAGTTACAGCTCTCTCATCCCCACCTACCTCACAGGGTGTCTGTTGTGGGGAGGGGAAGGGAAGGAGATTGTAAGCCGGTTTGATTCTTCATTAGGTGGTAGAGAAAGTCGGCATATAAAAATGAACTACTTCTTCTTCTTCTTCTTCCTCCTCCTCCCTACTAGGCTACTAGAAAACATTTGAGGGATCCCATTAGTTTATTCCTGGGTGTGTCTCCTTCAGTGATGACCAAGAGTGCACTTATTATTCTTCATTTTCATGATTTATTTATAAAAGAAATTATTTTAACAAAAAATCTGTGGTCCCCAAGAATGTTTGAGCCAGATATCACATTGTGATTTGAGCTGCACAAGAGAAACAGCCATGCGCTTGCAAGTAACTTGGCTATTTATGGGATTAATGTGAGAAAAGAAAACCAGTTCTTCCTGATGTGGCCTGGATCAAATGCACTTTTATTTTCAAAAGAGGTAGCTGAATGAAAACTGCTTGTTTCATTGTAGTTTGGCACACCAAGGAAGCTCCTGAGAATCTTCTGCTCTGAGGTGTCAGTAAATGAGTAAAAAATGATAGTCAGATTTTATACAAACACCACTAAAAATAAACCCAAATTGTCCACTGGACTCTGGAACAATCTCTCTCTCTCCCCCCTCCCACATACACTGATATATCTTAACAGAGCAATATAGCAAAGTCAGCCAGTGGTCCTGGAGGGAGTCTACAGCTTGGTGCAGATAACATTGTGTGTCACATGGCTGCTCCAAATGGGCACCTGATCTACATGATTCTTCCTCTTCAACAAAGGATATTTGTGTGTGTGGGGGTTGTGTGTGTGTGTGTGTGTGGGGATACCTGCACAATTCTACACAACCCCAGGGGAAGAACAGCTGCCTGACCCTAACCTGAAAAACAATCTCTATTCCCAAGTACATGGCAGATGAAGGCAGGAAGTGGAGGAGACATCCATGTCCGAGAGATATTGCAAAAAGGGATGTGAGCAGCTAGAATTCCAAACTGGAATTCAGCCAGAAAGCTCGGATAACCCTTAAATGCTTGCAAAAAGGTCCCACAAGATCCTATGACTCTTTTCTAACATTTTGGTGACTGTGGAAAGCAAACTACCTTATAATCGAAAGAGACAGAATGCTAAAGTAAGGCTCAAAAGCATGGAGAAGGTATAGTTCCCATGAAATAGACATTTGGTCACACAAAAGATCCCATACATCCCAATACTAGGAAATCTGAACTTGTTCCTCTCTTTCTCAAAATGGGAGGATAATTCTAACCAGAAATTGTTGAGCTTTGGCTTTTCTTGGTCTTGGGCTGCTCCAGCCATTGAGCCAACGCGTCCCCATCCTTGGTGTGGGGTTGCAATGGGACTGCATCTGCATGGCTTGGCAGGGCTGTTCCGTGGGGCTCTGTCAGGCCTGCTCTCTGTGTCTGAGTTAGTTTCGTTTTCTCACAGACTCCCGTTCAAGGTCTGTTTCCCTAACGATAGCATTCTTGTTCCCTTTGAAGCTAGCGGGTGCCCATGGGAGCCTTGGTGTGTCTAAGCTATTTGGGATTATCTCATGAGACTGTATTGCTTCTGTTTTTCTAGTGTTCTCATATAATCAAGTGCATGCCATTTCCCCTCCATTGCTGCCTTTCGATTTCTAAGCTCTGTTTGCCTATGTTACCAATAAACCTACTCTTTTGGACTACTAAGTCTCCTGGTGTGGTTTTTGGGATTTCTATGGAACAAGTGCTAACATTAAGGCAGCCATCCACACCTCTTTTACCTGTCAGGCTAGAGCCCCGGAGGGTTCGCCTGCCGCTTGGATTGGAGCTGGGACGGTGCTCTCCGAGTGACCTACCCGTGGCTGGAACCCCGTGCTGTTCGCCCGGGACCTGGGTGGGAGCGGATCTGCTCCCCGGGTGGTGGGTTCCTGCCCGGAGCCCTGGAAGGCTTCCATCCCTGGTTCCTTCCCTTGGGGACAGCGGATGACGACCCCGAATTAACACGGGACATTTTAGCTGAGATACATCGTACTGATGTGGAAGTCAACCGCCTAACAACTTGTTCGAGCTCAGTGGCATTCTCTGGCCGCAACGGTTCCCTGGACATCTGAGGTCGCGGACGCCAGCTCTCGCCAAGACCTCCACACCCTGGACTGGTTGGTGGAGGATACTTGCTTGGCAGCGGAGGATTTACAGTTGTTAACTAGCCTGTTGGCGGGACTAACCTCCAGTGACACGCAGTTGGATCAGGCAGGGGTCCCAATCCGCCCTGCTGAATCACCAAATATGGCGACTCCAGCCACACCAGACCCCCAGCTTTGCCAAATGGAGACAAAAGTGGTAGCAACACGGGTGGCTGCACTCTTGCAGGGCAAGACCTCGGTGACGATTTCGGTGGCGGAAATCACAAAGCATCTGACCCCTGACTTCGGTGCTGGTGCGGCAGCCTTGGCGGTTCAGATCCAACCGCTGTTGGATCTTACCGACCCCTCTGAACTCCTCTTGGCTTTGGAACTGGAGGCTCTCCCACTGGTTACCACAGCCCTCGCCACTAAGTTGACGGCCGGCCAGGCCCTGGCTGAATGCAAGAAGGCTGAGGATCAGGCACGGGCAGCGGCGGATGCCGCGGCCAAGGCTCCGGCTGAACAGGAGGAGAAGGAACGCTTGGCTGCTGAACGGGCGCATTCCGGCACATGTCCCCGACACCCCAGGGGCTATGAATGTCCCTCGTTCTGCTAGACAACTGGCGTCATGGGTATTTAACCAACCCCCAACTGTGCCAGCACACCCTGTGTGCCCTATCCTGCAGGGGAAGGGGTGAGTGATCTGGTACAGTGCTGACAGCACAGTTCTGAAGTGTGGGACCATCTGCCACTACCAGCCCTTACTGCTAGCAACTATTGTGAGTGTCAGGATAACAGGCAATACACACAACTAGGGTTGTTGAAATTTTTTAGGTAAAATTCAGATTCAGCAAAATTCAGCATGTTTTGATTCAGGAAACACTGAAGTCCAACCTCCCCCAATTCAGATCCATGCAATTTGGCACGAGATTCTGAGTTCGGGAAAAAATTCAGCCGTTTAAAGCCATTAAAAACATTTGCACCTTTCCGCGGCTCCGGGGGGGGCATGTTTGGAGGTAGAGGTCCCAAACTTTCAGTGTAGCTTCAGGGGACCCTTCGTGCAAGAACCCCCAAGTTTGTTGACGATTGGGGCAGGGGGTCCTGAGTTATGGGGCCCAGAAGGGATCCCCCCTCTACCCATTGGAATGAATAGAAATAAATAGACCGTTTGGACTCGGAGTTTGCAAAACCATGCAAAGCAACACGTGACGCGACCTTGAGAGTTTGCAAACCATGGAAAGGGACAGAGGTGCACTAGCTATGCATAAGGAGCAGATGGGGGTGGAATTTCCCCTTTTGCATCGGACTCGGGAATCGGGAGTCTTGGGACTGGGCAAATGCATTGTTTAAGTCACAATTCGAAAACCAGTTTTGAGCGAGCATCAAAATAGACCATGCAAAAATGGCCCCAGAGTATTTTCTGCCCGGCCCCAAACGGAAAAAAACCAAGGAGGAGGAGGTGAGTGTGCCGAGTGGCGCCGGGGAGAGACTCATGCAAGCTGCACAGTTGCACTCAACCCCAGGCTAGGGGCAAAAAACAAAAGCAAAGCACAGCACACACTCTCGCAGAGGCGAGCGGGCACACACTCTCTGCAGAACAGGTGAAGCCCCCCTCAAACCAGTATGGCTCGGCTCAACCCCAAACAGGAAAAAAACCAAGGAGGAGGAGGCGCAGCCTGGGTGCCGAGCGGAGAGAGACTCACTAGCCGCCGCACAGACTCAACTTTAAACTTTAAAACTTTAAAAGCAGAACACACTCCCGCAGAGGCAAGCGGGCACACCCCCCTTGGCAGAACGGGTGAAAGCCCCCTTTGGCTTCCCCCCCACCCACAGAAACTGCTCCCCCCACACACAGACTCTGCTTCCCCCCCACACACACACAGGAGAAAAGGTATATAGAAAAACCCCAAAATCAAACTGTGTGGATGTCTTCCAGCAGGACCACGGAGGAGAAGTAAACCCAATCCTATTCCGGTAAGCACCAGCAGCTTGGCCTAGTCAGGAATCAGATCTCTCAGCAGCACCACCACCAAATTGGAAGGCAATGAATACAGTTGGGACTGGAGGGGAGGGACGCGAGTTTTTAGACTTTTCTCCTGGCCATTTCAAAAGTGAGAATCCCTGCTCAGATTTGCCAGGAGAAGACCCAGCTTGGCCACCATTGGCCGCGGGAGAATGCTGCTTACTAACTGATGTTTATGCTGCTGATTCTGAGCCCCCAAATTTGCCGAATTAATTCAGCGCGCCCCGAACTTGCCGAATTTGGCTCATTGTTTTCCCACCTTTTTTAAAATTTGGTTCCATCCGAACTGAAAACTGCCAAATTGGGGGAAATTCGGTGGTTTTTCAGTTCGGGATGAACCGAATCAACAGCCCTACACACAACAGGCTTTTATTTTTTTGGGGGGGGGGAGTGATTCCAGTGGAATGTCTCCCCCTAGCTTCCCTTTGTGGGGAGCAAAAGTCTGTCCTAAAATGGATGGAGTACATGTAAGGATTCCGAGCAGAACAGTGTTGGCAAATGTTACACCACTTTATATGCAGTTCCCACCATCCCAGAGCAAGATCTTGGGCTCTGAGTATGCTTGGCATGAGTCAGAGCGATGGAGCTCCATGTTGCGTGCCCTGTCATAGCATGCCCTGGCGGGGATTTAAATAGGTTTGGGAAGGGGACTGTGATTGGCTGCTATAGAAGAATGTGGCTGGCTGAACACTTAGCCTATTAAGATGTGCCAATGCTCAGGGGTTAGGGAGGGAGGTGTGGGGGGGTGGCTTAATATTTCCACTTTCATTACCCTCTAACTTAGGCCTTCTATGCATTCTCAGATTCCTAACGGCCAACTTCCCGTTTCTTTGGTGGTGGTGGTGTCAGTTATGTAGGTGTTTTGCTCCCATCCACTCAATGCTGCAAACCCAGCCAGGGCTCGAACTGGCGCTTTGACTGCCAGGTGACACCCAAGCCTGAAATTCCTGACAAGCTGGGCAAGAGGGCACATAAAGATGTTAAACAACATGGGGGAGAGGATTGCACCCTGTGGCATGCCACCCCCAAAGGGTGTCGCTGTGACACCTGCTCCCCTAGTCCCACTCTTTGTCCCCGACCTTGGACAAAAGAGCGAAACCATTGAAGGGCTACACCCTGGATTCCAGTGTCGGCAAGGCAATGGTCTAAAAGATTGTGATCGATCATGTCAAAGGCTGTGAAAAGATCTAAAAGTATCAGTAGCCCCGACTCGACTTGACCCAGCTGTCGACGGAGATCATCTGTGAGGGCAACCAGAGCCGTCTCCATCCTATGGCCAGGGCGGAAGCCCGACTGGAATGGGTCCAAGGCCAATGTATCATCCAGTAATCTCTGAAGCTGCTCAGCAACCTGCTCTCTTAACTACCTACGCTATTAGATAAACCTTTTTGAAGTTAGAATATGGTTCATTTCAGAAATGGGATTTTATTGGGATCGTGTCGATACTTTTTATCTATGGATTTGTTGAGCAATTAGTATTGTTTTATGGTGGTCGTATGTTATTTTGATTTGGTCAAATGACTGTAAATTAAAGATTGATTCATTGATACCTTGCCCAGGTACAAAATATTCGAAACTGGGTGGTAGTTGGCAAGTTCCTTAAGATCTAATGAAGGCTTCTTCAAGAGCGGTCATACCACGGCCTCTTTTAACCCCCCTCCCAAGAAGGTTCCAGTACTTAGGGACGGATTAACAATCCCTCCCAGGGGGGCCCACACCAGATCCAGACTGGCCTTCACCAGCCAGAACGGGCACGGGTCACAAAGGCACGTGGTAGGCCTCACAGTTTACAGGATCCTGGTTCAAGCTGACTGAAATGGTCCAAATGGTTATCATATCCCCTCTCAGTCTTCTACTCTTCACACTAAACATACCCAGCTCTTTCAACCTTTCCTCGTAGGACTTGGTCTCCAGACACCTCACCATCTTTGTTGTTAGTGGCCCTGGCTCTGATGAGTCCTCCCTGAAAGGGCCCTCCCCTCTCCCTCCGTCTTTTTCTGACGGAAACCAAGGCTTGAATGCTGGTAGCAGTGTTGTGGTTGACGTGCAACGGCCACAAATGCTACTGAGAGGGCGTTCATTTCTTAAAGGTTCAGCTATTATGGGGGGGGGTTAATCCCCCATTTTTTAAGATTTCAGAATTTTTTGCGAACCTGGATTTTTTCCTCAGGTTTGTAGAAAGATCTGATTTCATGGCCCTAGTCTCTGGATACAAGTATCCACATATGTTTAGAATTGGATCTATAGATCTCCTTAGCAAAAGTTTGGGAAACATTCATGCAGCACAGCTTATTTTCAGCTTTGGAGATGCATGCACTTGTGGTGGTGGGGAAGAAAAAGATACAGAACACTTGGGGGGGGGAGAGGGAGGAGGTGGTAGCTTTTTTCCTCTGACTGACACAGACCATCTGTCTGTTCAGGCCTTGGAATTCCAGCCAGCACCATCCAGTCTATTTCTAGTCGTGACCCTTTTGGCAATTTTGCTTGTCCTGGACTCCATCAGAGGCTCAGCCAAGGCCTCGGGACACAGATGCCTGTGAGGCTGAGGTCTGGTCTCAAGAGAACATTCGCTAGCGTGGGATGTATCCAACCATCTCACACCTGTTTGTGTTACACGGAGCTCTTGGGGGCGATACAGAGGAAGTAAGCAGCTCCTTTCATCCTGAGACCAGCCTCAGCCTGGAGAGAGCTGAGGTCAAGCCTTCGGGGGCATCGCCACCTGGTTACTATTAGCAGGTCTCTATTCACTGGGACAGGGTTGCATTGTGCGCTCCAATTATCCCACTACGTTACCATCACCCCTGCAGAAAATAAAATACTGCTGCTTAATTCACAGCCAGGCAGATATTTCTTGATGTGGGGACCTTGTCAGCATATTCTATACTTTCCTCAAAAGTTATATCTTCGGGTATATCACTAATGGCAAACGGGGGCATTTGAAATTTTAGCCTGTCCCTTCTCTCGACATGCAATGGCTTCTGACAGCCAGCAGCAGAGGATTGTTGTTTGATATGAATGAAACTTATCAAGTGATTGGTTCATTTATGACTGACACCTTTGAAAACAGTAAATTTACCCATCAAACATGCATGGTGCAAAATTTGTGGCATTCTGGGAGAACTCTCCCATCAAGACCACGTGGAGCCAGTGTGGAGCCAGCGTGGTGCAGTGGTTAAAAGTGGTGGTTTGGAGGACTCTAATCCGGTGAACCAGGTTGGTTTCCCCACTCTCCCACATAAAGCCAAGCTGGGTGACCATGGGCTAGTTACAGCTCTCTCATCCCCACCTACCTCACAGGGTATCTGTTGTGGGGAGGGGAAGGGAAGGAGATTGTAAGCCAGTTTGATTTTTCCTTAGGTGGTAGAGAAAGTCAGCATATAAAAATGAACTCCTCCTCCTCCTCCTCCTCTTCTTCTTCCTCTTCTTCCTCCCCATTCATCCATGACATGAGCCTGCTGTTTCTGGGTAGTCGCTTTGCCATCGTGGAATGTGCCCTCTCTGAGGAGGGGCCAAGGGGGGGGGGGCTCCATGCTGTCCACCTTCTGTATGAAGTGCAAGGCTGATCTTTGTAGGTAGGCATTTTGCAGCTAATTTCATAAGGACAGAATTATTTGAGGGGAAGGTTGTGTAGCTTTGTGTGCCTTGTCTCCTTGGGGTATTGAGATTCACTAATGACTCTTTTGCAGTCTTGAGCTCTGTTCTTTTCCCTGTGCGCTACACTAATTTTCAGTGGCAAATCGTTATGCTGGCCTAATGGGCAGATCAGCCGGGGGGAGCAGTTGCTTAAGGAGCTGACTTATTCCCACTCTGCCCCCAGGACTGTAACTGCAGTGGCAGGTTCAATTGAAAGCCCTGGAAATTAAAACAAATATAGTAATGAAAACAAAAATGTATAATAACTAAAGGGGTCAAAACAAAGTATGAAAAATAAAACTAATGATTTAGACATGCCTACTTAGTGTATGGTTTCAGAAAAGAAAGAGGCACTAGAGATCATATTGCAAATATACGCTGGTTCCTGGAGCATACGAGAGAATTTCAGAAGAAAATCAGGTTGTGCTTCATAGATTACAGCAAAGCTTTTGACTGTGTGGATCACGAAAAGCTATGGCTGGTTTTAAAGGAAATGGGTGTGCCACTACATCTGATTGTTTTGATGCGCAACCTGTACTCTGGACAAGAGGCCACAGTTAGAACAGAATATGGAGAAACGGAATGGTTTCCAATTGGCAAAGGTGTCAGACAAAGATATATTTTATCTCCCTATCTCTTCAATCTATATGCAGAACATATAATTAGGAAAGCTGGATTAGATTTAGATGAAGGTGGAGTGAAAATTGGAGGGAGGAACATTAATAATTTGAGATATGCTGATGACACTACATTATTGGCAGAAAATAGCGAAGATTTGAAACGACTACTGCTGAAAGTTAAAAGAGAAAGTGCCAAAGCAGGACTAAAGCTGAACATCAAGAAAACAAAAGTAATGACTACAGGAGAATTACACAACTTTAAGGTTGACAATGAGGAAATTGAAATTGTTCAAGACGTTCTATTCCTTGGGGCATTTTTCACGGTAGATTTTGCTTTCCTTTTGCCATGGACCAATAAAAAACCCGATTTAAATGTTTTTTTTCATGGCGGCGATTTATCCCCGTCAATTATCTGTAGTTTTGGTTTTTCATGGCAACAAAGCACGCTGTATTTGACAACGGTTTGGTCTGTCCCTTTTGCAGGAGGCCTCCCCTTCCAACAAGCTCATTTTTTATTCCTGCCCCCAACTCCGCCCCAACTCCGCCCAGCAGATTACCTCGTGCAGTTCACCAGCCCCAGCTCAAAAAACAACCACCAGTCCCTCTGGTCTCCTCCATTTTTCTTCCACCCTCGCTCTGTTCTGCTTTTGGAACAGTCAGATTCCAAACTGGGGGGGGGGGCAAGGCAGCACTTTCCTCAAAGCTTCCCTCTATTTTCTATAGGTGTGGAACCCATTGCCCTTTAATGAAAGACAGGATTGGGGGGGGGGGTAGGAATTGCATCCATGTGCCAAGAGGTGTGCCTTGGATCCAAGGTGTGCCTTGGATTTGCCCCTCTCTAGATGCACATTTTCCCAATCCTAATTCTCAAAACTCCTCTTGAGGGATGATTGTTGAGTTTTGAGAATTTGGATGGGAAAAGGGTGCATCTAGAGAGCAGCAAATCCAAGGACAAACCTCCTGTGCATAAATGGCCACTGTAAACCTCTTGCATTAAAGCCAGTGAGAGAGAGGAGGGCTCCTGGCTTGCTCGCCGGCCCCGATCCAGCCAGTGTGCATGGCGGGGGGGGAGAGGAAAGAAGCCCCCTGGCTTGCGCGCCGGCCCTGATCCGGCCTAGTGCATCGTGAGAGAGAGGAGGGCTCCTGGCTTGCTCACCGGCCCCGATCCAGCCAGTGTGCATGGCGGGGGGGGGAGAGGAAAGAAGGCCCCTGGCTTGCGTGCTGGCCATGATCCGGCCCCAGTGCATTGTGTGAGAGAGGAGGGCTCCTGGCTTGCGTGCCAGGAATAGTTCTATCCAGTTCTGAATAGTTTCGTCCAAACATACTCCATGATGTCCACATGCCTCAGGGAACCACCAAAAGGACAACCATCCCAGGACTTGCCAACAAAGGAGGCTGGAGGCCAGCAAACGAAGCCACCAAGTCAGGTGTGGCTTGACGGCCCAGCCCGCCACCCCCTACTGTCAATATTACAGTGCTATTTAGATCTCGTTGATAGTCTGTTACCAGCTTTTTTCATTAGGTAATATGAATATTTACTTTCTGAGAATATTTGTTATTTAAAGGACAGTTATGACAAATACATTTAGAATAGTCCCTGCTGGAGCTATCACTAAATTCATACACAAACTCTGTGTGTGTGTGTGTGTGTTAAGTGCCATGAAGTCGCTTCCGACTCATGGCGACCCTATGAATTAAAGTCCTCCAAAATGTCCTATCTTTGACAGCCTTGCTCAAATCTTGCAAATCGAAGGCTGTGGCTTCCTTTATTGAGTCCATCCATCTCTTGCTGGGTCTTTGTCAGGAATGGGCCTGTGAATGGTATATGGTGGTTTTGCCAGGTTCTGATCAAGGTCGCTGTGCTATGCTTAGGATGTTTAGACTGTATTCCGTGGGAAACTATCTCCAGCTCCGAACTGCTCTGGGGAGGGGGGTTGCCATGGTACTCTGAACTAGCCTGCTTTCTACATATGCCATGGGTTGTACAGTTGACCCTTACTAGTATTCTCTTGCTTCTCAGCTTCTGCTACCTGTAGTGTTTTCCTAATAAATCAGCTTACGTTGGACTGTCTGTTTATCGAGTCTGTTTATGGGTTTACCACGGGACTAGAGCTCACAGTCTTTCTATTTTCCTGCTGCCCTCAACTTTTCCTAGCATGACTGTCTTTTCCAGTGACTCTTGCCATCTCATGATGTGACCAAAATACGATAGCCTCAGTTTAGTCATTTTATCTTCTAGGGTCAGTTCAGGCTTGATTTGATCTATAACCCACTGATTAGTTTTTTGGGCAGACCACTCCGTAACACTCTCCTCCAACACCACATTTCAAAGGAATCTATTTTCTTCCTGTCAGCTTTCTTCATGGTCCAGCTTTCACACCCATACATAGTAATAGGGAATACGATGGCATGAATTAATCTAATCTTGGTGGCCAGTAACACATCCTTACACTTCAAAATATTTTCTAGCTCCTTCATGGCTGCCCTTCCCAGTCTCAATCTCCTTCTGATTTCTTGGCTGTAGTCTCCCTTTTGGTTGATGGTGGAGCCAAGGAATAGAAACAATTTCAATTTCCTCATTGTCATCCTTAAAGTTGTGTAATTCTCCTGTAGTTATTACTTTTATTTTCTTGATGTTCAGCTGTAGTTCTGCTTTGGCACTTTCTCTTTTAACTTTCAGCAGTAGTCATTTCAAATCTTCACTATTTTCTGCCAATAATGTAGTGTCATCGGCATATCTCAAATTATTAATGTTCCTCCCTCCAATTTTCACTCCACCTTCATCTAAATCTAATCCAGCTTTCCTAATTATATGTTCTGCATATGGATTGAAGAGTTAGGGAGATAAAATATATCCTTGTCTAACACCTTTGCCAATTGGAAACCATTCCGTTTCTCCATATTCTGTTCTAACTGTGGCCTCTTCTCCAGAGTACAGGTTGCGCAACAAAATGATCAGATGTAGTGGAACACCTATTTCCTTTAAAACCAGCCATAGCTTTTCGTGATCCACACAGTCAAAAGCTTTGCTGTAGTCTATGAAACACTAGCTGGCTTTCTTCTGAAATTCTCTCGTATGCTCCAGTAACCAACGTATATTTGCAATATGATCTCTAGTACCTCTTCCTTTTCTGAAAACAGCTTGAACATCAGGCATTTCTCGTTCCATATATGGTAACAGCCTTTGCTGTAAGATTTTGAGCATCACTTTACTTGTGTGAGAAATTAATGCGATGGTCTGATAGTTGCTGCAATCTTTGATGTCTCCTTTTTTGGGAATTGGAATGTAAATGGATCATTTCCAGTCTGTGGGCCATTGTTTTGTTTTCCGTATCTGTTGGCATATTCTTGTCAAGATTTTGATGGACTCCGTTTCTGTGGCTTGGAATAGCTCTATTGATATCCCATCTGCTCCTGGTGATTTGTGTCTCCCGATTGCTCTCAGTGCAGCTTTCACTTCACTTTCTAAAGCTGTAGGTTCTTCTTCAAATGATTCTTCTTGGAAGGTACCTGTCATCCTTTCATCTCTTCTGCATAGTTCTTCAGTGTATTGTTGCCACCATTTCTTTATTTTGTCTCGTTCAATTAATGTATTTCCATGCTGATCATTCAGCATGCCTAACCGTGCTTTACATTTCCCTTTGATTTCTTGGATCTTGTGGAACAGATCTCTTGTTCTTCCTTTTTTGTTGTTCTCTTCTATTTCTTTACACTGGTTATTATAATAGTTCTCTTTGTCTCTAAGTGCGAGTCGCTGGAATGTTGCACTTCAATTTCTTCCTCATCAGTGTCAGGTTCTTCACTGAATGCAAGATCCAGTCAGGCTACTGACATGAGTTCAGGCCACAAGTCAAGTCAAATTCCCAAACTGGAGAGGAGCCCTGTCTGAGTTGTAATAGTTCTGCTTTGGCTTGTTCCCCCATTAAGGGGTCCTCAAACCGTCTCCTCAAGGCAGACATGAAATTGTTGAGGGAGGACCATCCAGTCAGCTGCTTTTCCCATCAATAAGGAAGCTACGAAACGGACTCGGCTGTGGGAAAGTATTGCCCCTGTTCTCTCATGTAACTATCCACTTGATTCAGAAAACAGGGTAAAGTCTCAAGCGAATCATCATAGGTCGTTTTCAGCGGAGGTTGCTTCCACTGGCCCGGCACGGGTTATCCCGGTTGCACGGGTGCCCCAGGAATTGGCACAACCGGGGCTCCAGGGACCAGGGGGAGAGCAGGTGGTTGAGCTGGCACAACCAGCTGACCTGGTAGGTGAACTGGCGCTGTGGGCCCAGGGAGAATGGGCTGCGCTGGAGCCATCAGAGCCTGCTGCAAGCGCTCGTTTTCCTGAAACAAGTGTTCCATTTGATCCTGGAGACGGTCTACACGATCGTATAACTCCCGGTTTTGAGCTCGCAATAGGTGTACCTCTTCCTCAGGTCCCGTATGATGTGCTCGACTGGCCCGTAACCCCGTGGCCCAATGGGAGTCGTCTCCATACAAGTCCTCCTCGTCAGAATCGTCGGAGCCCCAAAGCCATTCTGCGAGGCAACGCGCGCGTTGGGTGGTGAGAGACGGAGCAAAAGCCGGAGAAAACATTGGCCCCCACGAGGGGCTGGTTCATCCGGAGTCTTTGGGGCGCACACCCGCCCACGCCTGTTCCGCAGCCAACTACTGTTCCTTTTCCCGTTCGGCCTGAGATTTGGCCGCCGCCTCAGCCGCCGCAGCTGTCTCTCTGTCCGCGAGAGCTTGGGCGGCCTCGAGTTTCAGGGCAGCAGCCATAGTAACAAGCAGTAGAAGTTCCTGCTCCAAGAGGGTGAGGAGCAGTTTAGACTCCCTGCCCAGCAGCGGTTGAACCTGGACCGCTAGCGCGGGTGCACCAGTCCCGAACGTTGGGGTCAACAATTGGCTACCAGGGTATCCTTCGGTAGTCCCACAAACAGTAGCGCCGTTTGGATAGCGATCCGTTGCGCCTCTGCTTGACAGTCAGCTGCATTTGGCACCAGAGAAACACCTTCCGGCGCCACTCCCGCCATGGCTCCCGTCGTCAAGACGGCAGGACAAATTGGGACCGTGGACTGATTTGGGTGGGTCTCATGAGCAATAAGTTTATCCAACAAGTCAGTTAGCAGTTGTAAATCCTCAGCTGCCAGTCGGGCATCATCCACCAACCGATCAAAGGCGTGGAGATCTAGGCAGGCACTGGCATCCTCAGCGTCGGACATCCAAGGGGTTATCGCTAGAGATCGCCACTGGGTCTGTACCAGTTCATTCAAGTGACCAACCTCCATGCTAGTCCTAAGTAGCTCAGCTATAACGTCCCGTACGAGGTCGGGATTGACAGGCGATGTTCCCAACTGAAGGAATGACTGGAAGCCTTCCAGGGTCCTCAGCAGGAACCCGTCACCCGGGGATCAAACCCTCCGGGCCTGGGGCGAACCTCACAGGGCTCTAGCCACGGTCGAATCACTCGGAGAGCGCTCTCCTCGCTCCCATCCGAGTGGCAGGTGAACCCTCCAGGGCTCCAGCCTGACAGAAGAAAGAAGAGAGACTGCTGTCACAATGTAAGCCCTTGGCCCAATCGAACCAAAAACCACATCAGAGACAGTCAGGTCCAAAGAAGCTGGTTTTTACTGGTCAAATAGGTTAACAGAGCATCAAAGAAGGTGACAGCAATGAGGCTTGCTGGCTTGAACTTGGTAATATAAAAGCATAGAAAAAGGCAAGAGATTACAAATCACAAACAGAGCTGAGTTCCCAGAGCTTCAAACGAAGTTCGGTATGCACAACAGTCCACCATGCCCTTACTCAGTCTATGCATTGACTTCCGAAAGCTTAATGCAGTTACCCAAGCCAACGCTTACCCCATACCGTTGATTTCAGATATTTTGGGACAATTACAGGAGGGCCGCGTTTTCTCCAAATTGGACTTAGTGGAAGCTTATTATCGTGTCCGTATCCATGAGGGGGACGAACCCCTCACCGCCTTCTCTAGCTGTTTTGGAATGTATGAATTTCTTGTGATGCCTTTCAGATTAAAAGGGGCCCCGAGGGTCTTCATGCAACTCATTAACGAAATCCTCCATGATTTGCTGTACCGCGGCGTGGTAGTTTATTTGGATGACATTCTTATTTATTCAAAAACCATGGAGGAACATGTTGCTCTGGTCAGAGAAGTTTTGCAATGTCTGCGTAACCACCAGCTCTATGCAAAGCTGTCCAAATGCGAATTTCACCAAGAGAAAATAACTTTCTTGGGGTACATAATCTCTCATCGTGGCCTTAGCATGGATCCCGCTAAAGTCCAATCGGTACTTGACTGGACTCCACCCTCCACCCGCAAGCAAGTGCAGCAATTTCTGGGCTTTGCTAATTTCCACCACGGTTTCATTCCCAACTTCGCTAAAGTGGCGCTGCCAATCACTGACCTCCTCAAAACAAAGGGTAAAGGGGTTTCTGCAACGTTGCCCTCTGCCAAAATACTGTGGACTGATCAATGCCAATATGCCTTTGTAGCCCTCAAACGGCTTTTCACTTCTGAACCTGTGCTGCAGCACCCAGATCCGAACCAAATGTTTATCGTAAAGGTCGATGTGTCCGACGTAGCCATGGGGGGGCCTTCTCCAAAGAGGACCGGACGGTCTCCTTCACCCCTGTGCCTACTTCTCGAAAAAGTTTGTGCATGCCCAATTAAACTGGCCCATTTGGGAAAAGGAGGCATCAGCAGTCCACCATGCCCTTACTCTGTGGAGGCAATTCCTGGAGGGATCCAGGGTCCCCTTCGAAGTCTGGACCGATCACAAAAATCTAGCTGCCCTCACGGGAACCCATAAATTGTCCGTAAAACAACAGCGTTGGGCGGACTTCTTTGCTCAATTTCGTTTTGTTCTTAAACATGTGCCCGGGAAACAGAACGTACTTGCTGATGCCCTATCCAGGTTGCCTCAATACCCAGAAAAACTTGATCGGCCGACAGACTCTTTATTCACCCGGTGCACAGAGGGGCCCTGCCCATGCTGGCCGTGCAGACCCGGTCCCAAACTCGAACCCAGCATGGAAATCGCGCAGTGGCCGACAAAGTGTCCAGCCCTAACCAGCAGGCTCCCTCGCCAGCCCCCCTTGCGCTGTCTGTATCCGGCGCCCCGCAGCAACCCGTTTCTCCCCCCCTCCATCACCACCAGCTCCTGGTTCACCCTCTCCCGCGAAAGGAGGGGGGTTGATCATCTCCAACTCCTTCCTGGACTCCCTTCGGGCTCAGTGCTTAGCCGAACGCACTGCCCAGACCCTGCCCCAAGGTGTTCTTGAGCAAGGTGGTTGTTGGTACAAAGACTCGAAATTATACGTGCCTAAGATACTTCGAAGAGAAGTCCTGCAATTGGTCCATGGAGCTAAAACTGCAGGACACTTTGGGTTCCTGAAAACCCTTCACTTGTTGCACAGACAATTTTGGTGGGGGGGAATGCATTCTGATGTGGACTCCTTCATTCGCAGCTGCCCTATTTGTGCCACAGTCAAACGGTCTCAAGGCAAACCCCCAGGACTGCTGCAACCGCTGGAAATTCCCAGCAAGCCCTGGGAAGTAATTGCCATGGATTTCATGACGGATCTCCCCCTTAGCGGGGGCAAAACTGTACTATGGGTTGTTACTGACTTATTTCCCAAACAGGTACATTTGGTTCCATGTGCGGGTATTCCCTCCGCCCCCAAGTTGGCCCTCCTCTTTGTATCACATGTTTTCCGTCTTCATTCGTTCCCACGCAAGATAATCTGCGACCGCGGAAGTAGTTTCGTGGCTAAATTTTGGAAGGCTTTCCTCAAGTTGGTGGGGGTGGAGCAGGGGTTGTCGAGTGCTTACCATCCCCAGACGGATGGGCAAACTGAACGTGGCAATGCTGTACTGGAATGTTATTTACGTTGTTATGTCAATTACCACCAAGATGACTTGGTAGAACTGTTGCCTTTTGCAGAATATGCTTACAATAATGCTGTCCATCAATCTACAGGGTTCAGCCCTTTCTATGCTGTGTACGGTCAGGACTTCGGTCCCATTGCCCCTGTAGAAGTACCAGAGGGGGAGGGGGATCCTGATGTAGCCTCTTGGGCACATGCCCTCCGCACCACATGGCCCTGGCTGGTGAGCAACCTAGATAGAGCCAAGCACAAGTATAAGGTGCAGGCAGATAAGCATCGTTCCTCCAGCAAGGATTTCCAAGTTGGTGAATTAGTGTATCTTTCCACTAAAAACCTGCGATCCACTCGACCATGCCACAAACTCAGTGCCAAATACATTGGACCATATCCCATCGCCTGGATCATTAACCCTGTCACTGTGGAACTGACTCTCCCCAAAACCCTGAGACGTATCCACCCAGTCTTCCATGTCAGTCTCCTTAAGCCTCATGTCGCCTCCTTGGAGTGGCACCCAGAACCGCCTCCCGAGCAGCCCGTGATGGTGGGGGGGGGGAAGGAGCATTTTGAAGTGTCAAAAATCCTAGATTCACGTATACGGCATGGATCCCTGCAGTACTTAATTCACTGGAAGCACTTCCCCCCTGCCTACGATGAGTGGGTGCGTGCACAAGATGTCTCCGCCCCCCACTTAGTGAACGCCTTTCACACCGCCTACCCGGACAAGCCGTCCCCCTTGCAAGATGGGAGGGGGCCTTAAGGGGGGCAGAATGTCAGGCCTGTATCTCAGTTGATGTGTTTACTTTTGTTTTCCCACCGACCAGATTCAAAGACTGTTGTGCATACCGAACTTCGTTTGAAGCTCTGGGAACTCAGCTCTGTTTGTGATTTGTAATCTCTTGCCTTTTTCTATGCTTTTATATTACCAAGTTCAAGCCAGCAAACCTCATTGCTGTCACCTTCTCTGATGCTCTGTTAACCTATTTGACCAGTAAAAACCAGCTTCTTTGGACCTGACTGTCTCTGATGTGGTTTTTGGTTCAAATTGGGCCAAGGGCTTACACTTTGCTACATCTTGCCTCACTATTAAAGCAACTCCGTTTCTTCTCTTTTCGTCATTCCCTGAGTAAAACAGTTTGTAATTTTCTCATTGAAAATGTCCTAATCCAGTCCACTTTAATGCACTTACTCCCAGGATTGAAATGTCCAAACGTTCCATTGCTTGTTTAACAATTTCAAGCTTACCCTGATTCATGCTTTTAACATTCCATGTTCCTATTATATGCATCAAATAGCTTAGGACTTTCCTTTTGCATCCATTCACGTCAACCACTGAATGTCCTTTCGGATTTAGTCCAATCGCATCATTAAGAACAGCGCTACTCGTACTTGTCCTCTGCTCTTCCTCAGTAGCTGATTGAGTGCCATTCGACCTGGGGGTCCCATCTTCCAGCACTATACCTTTTTCTATTTTGGATTGTCTCATCATAGGGTTTTCAAGGTAAAGGTAGGTCAGAAGTAATTTACCAGTGCCTTCTTCTGTGCAGTGCTAACCAGGGTTAGTCGTAGTGGACCTGCCGTTGTCTATGAAAGATCCTCCGTCAGTGTCACCTTCCATTACTGCTGCTGCTCAGTAGCTAACCTTCAAGGATTCCTTTGCTTTGGAACTGCCTGTTCTATTCTGTGGGTGTGGCCATTGATCCCTTAAGGAGGCGGTGGATGCATCTTCATCTGGTGTCTCAGCTGTGACCATTCCGTCTTAAGTGACTCTGCTAGGAGTTTAGTCTCTTGATAGAGTCTAGACCCCTTACGGTATTGCTCTCAGCTTCCCTGACACACACAAACCCCCTCACCATGTTAAGGTTGATAGCATACGGGCCTGCCTAAATCTCCAGGACTGGACCTGGCAACCCGGTATGCAAGCGCACTGACTGCTTTCCAGCCGCGCGCCTGCCTCAAACGCTACTGTGCAGTCACGGCGCGGCTCTTTTGAAACTCACACAGCCGCTCTTGCCAGCCCGGGCAACCAGCTACTAGGAACCAGATGCAAAGGGCTGCCTCTTGTGAACCTGAGAGGAGCCATGTTCCTGTAAATCTCTGTTTTAGAAGCAGCCATTTCGCAGAGAGCTGACAGCCACGTACTCAATGCGAGCTGCTCCCCCTCCCAACTTCCTCCGTTGCTCAATGGGTCATTAGCAGTAATCCTGATATCCAGATGAGTCATCCCTCCTGTCCAGCTGCAGAGACCCCAGGACATTTGCACAGATCGCACCTATTGTTCCTGAATGTAAATCCCATCAGCAGAGAGATTCCTGACCATCTCGGGTTGCGAAAGCCATTGGCATCAGAATAGATTTCCAAATTCTCATTACCCTGACCCGGTAGACAGTGCTTAATCCTTTTTTCACCTTTTGTCACCTGGGAACCTGGGAGGGGTAAAACCCCTCTTCCCGCCCCCAGAAAACAGTATAACTAGGATACCCCTGGCCCATTCAAGACACCTTAGGTCTTTCCTGGCACCTTTGCCGTTACTCTGTTGGTTTGGTTTCGTGAGCCTTACCACGCTCCCTCCCGCCTTGCTGGTCAAGTCTACGGGAAACCCCCCCCATCTCGGTCTTCCTTTTCAATCTGTTATTAGTCTACGTGAGTTGGACAACACCTCATCTAGATAAGGTAAATATTGGGTCAACGCTCTCCTGCCACGTTGGCAAACGTCCCTGTGCTACTGTCTGATATTTCTTAGCCTCTTGTATGTCTGTACTGCACCATTTGAATGCGTGAATACATAAACACTGTTTAATTTGGAACTCCTAGTCTCTGTCTTTATTCAAACGTCTCATTAAACGGATTCTGGTATAGTTGAGTGCGAGATCGCTATAAAAATACATAGTTACCGATTGCTCAGCTAATTTCCCCATATAAAGGAGCAATTCGGCTAACAGATTACTGGTGGAGAAGGCGGGCACTCCTACACGTCTGAATACATGCGAGTCGGCACGTGTGTATTTAGCGTGTTGACGTAGGAAAAAGTTTTTGAGACGCTTTGAATTTTGACCAGTTTTTCACAAAAAATCAATTGTCACGTAAAACGACAGTGTGTGTGTGCCTGAGTGTGTGGCTCTAGTGAGCGCTATCTTGTGGGTTGGCTTCTCCCCCCTTCATTCTTTCAGCCCTAAGTCTAGCCGCCAGCTGAGCTATCTTCTCAGCAACGCAAGGAGACTGAAAGGCTTTGCCCTGGGAACCACCTCTCTTCGGAGACTCCCCATTTGAACGGCTGTCTGGGTTGGGTGTTGCAGAGTAGGGTTGCATGTAGACATCTGCTCCTACACGTAGGCCAATATAATATTCCCCCCCTCCTTGAGAAATCGCTCGAGAGGAAACGATCTCTCCTCTCCTCTCTCACATCACCATTACCAGGCTTTGCCTGCTGAATCCTTATTTCACTCACCCCGGACGCGGAGTGAGGTTATTGGGCGAGTAGAAGCGCCCCAGCATAGGGTTAAAATCACCCAGAAAGACCTAGGACGGAGGAGTGGCCACTCCCGCTAGGCTGGGATACGCAGTTTTCCCTTAGGAGTTCTGCCAGGAGTATCCCCAAGTGGAACGCGCACCAGTCCCTTAGGAGCGTGCCAGGAGCGTTACCACAAATATAGGGTCCCAAGTGGAACGTGCACCCGTCCCTTAGGAGTGTGCCAAGAGCGTTCCCACGACAGAAGGGTTCCCAAGTGGAGCGTGCACCCGTCCCTTAGGAGAGTGCCAGGAGCGCTACCGCGACTGAAGGACATTCCTCTGATAAAGGTTGTCCCCAGGTGCTGAGACGAGCCCGTTTCCCTTAGGAGCGAGCCTGAACCGTCTCCCGCAAGCACCAATCAAATGTGCTGAGAGGAGCCCGTTTCCCTTGGGAAGCGAGCCGGAACCTTCTCCCGTAAGCACAGAAACGCGCTCTCCTTCCTTAGAGGGACAGCCAGGAGCATTTCCCAGTTTTGAAACCAGCAGTTTCCCTTAGGATATCTGCCAGAAAGTTAGTGCAAGGTCTACCATGACCACATTGGAAAAAGAAAAAAAGCAGGTTCTCCTTAGAGGATCTGCAAGGTAACATCTCCCCTATTAAGGCAGGCTCACCCTCCTTAAAAGGGAATATTAGAGCCAAGTCCCAGCAAAATCACCCCCAGCGTAAGGAGAAAAGGCGGTGGCAGCGCCTGCTCTCTCTCTAAGTTAAAGTGTAGCTCAGTTCGAATCCTTGAACCCTCCTTCCATGCTGAGCTGCTAACCCACAGCCAGCGATCTAGAAAATCCAAGGAGCCCTGATTGACTCAAACCCACTTCCTTTGCGGTGAAAATAAAAAGGGCAACTTGTTGCCAAATCCCCCGCCATCCTGCAAAACCCACAGGGGGCATTTTAATCCAAAGAGATCAATTCAGGCTCAAACCCCCCCTCCCTTTCTCCACTGAGAAGCATTGTTTTTGCCTTACACGGATCAGCCAGAGTGATCCTGCCCTTCCCTGAGCTATAGTTTACCATGGCAGAGAAATTGAACAGTGACCCCAGCCACAACAAATCAAAAAAATGGCTGCCAACTTGGGTCGGTCCCGTGGTGGTCTTTCAGGGTGCAGTATCGGCAACAGCAACCCAGTTAGATCCCGGGCAACTGGTGCTTTTAATAAGCGCTGTGAAACCTCTCAACCTACGTACCAGGAAAGGTGTGAGAAATCAGGAACCAGCACACAAGAAAATGAAAAACTAAAATCAGTAGAAAATGAACTAGAAAAAGAGAGGAATGAGTTATCTCATGCTCTCCTCGAAACACAAAAAAGAATTAAATCAGGTAAAAGGAGTGCTGATTGCTGTTCTAAGCAGGATCACCTCTCTGCAACAGGAACTGGACCATTCAGGAGCCAAAATTCAGTCTCTCCAGCAGAAGCTTCTGACCCGACAAAATTATTAAAACCTTACTGTCTGCCCCCAAAAAATGACCAGACAGCAGAGGATCACCATTCCCTCAATTGACAAAGGGAACCAGCAGCCTCTTCCCCAACTGAGAAGAGCTCGCTGCAAAGTTACTAACTGACCTACAGCCCCAGGAACACCAGAATGCAAGGCTGAGCTCAAGTAGCTTTGAAAGTACGATCAGACACCATTGAATTTCATGCTAAAGGAAAATGCTGTTCCAAGCAGCCCGCTGGAACTAACTTGGGATATTCCAAGCTTCTTGAGTATCCCTCCTTTTCTCCCCCTTGTGTGAGTGAATGCATGTGTGAATGTTCCCCCCCCTATATTTTGAGTAAGAATTAAGAAGTCCAGACCATGTTCAAAGAAAATGCTGCCTCCCCATCCTAAGGGAAAGCACCCAAGGGAATGGTAAAGTAAATCATTTTTGCTCCCTCTGTAGGGAATAGAAGGGCACCAGCACCAGCCCAAGTTTAACCCTTTCTCCGCAGGTTAATAAAGGAAAGCAAACCTCCTCAGGGAGGACTCTTTATGTCCTGGTCTTTCTAATGTAATGTTGAATATGTGTAAAAAGTAGCCATGATGTGCAGTTGTAATAAAGCCTCCCTGGGTCAGAGAAGTCTATCTGGCACAGGAAAAGGATAATGATATAACATGTTTTTCTCCTACAGGAAATAGAGTTGTGTGTGTGATAAATATGATGAATCGATATTCAGGGTACATGCTTTTGTGAAGATCCGGCCAATCTCACAGAAACATCTGCCTAGGTTCCCCAAAAGTACAATGCGGTTTGCGCAAAATTGGCATGGGGCACCAAATGGAAATATGCAAGGGAGTGCACTCCCCCAAGTGCCTGTATGTTTGCAAGTGAAACTAGCATGTGTGTCTGTATGAATGCTTTCCCAAGGTACCTGGGAAAGAAAGAGGAAATTATTTCCATGTGCTCGTAGAATAAATATAAAGTTAATTTTACTGCGCAGTAAAAGTCTTACATAATAGTATATTTGTCAACCTCGATGCTGTCTGTGTAAATATGTGAAAAGTGAATAATGAAGGGGAGAGCCCCGTGTGCTCTGCCCCTCCCCCCCCACAACCTCCCCCCACAGCTCCCAGCCCCTCTTCATTTGGTTTTATAGCTATTATTACTGTGTTGGAGAAACATGAAGGTGAAAGTATGTTGACATGGTGTGAGGAAAGAAGGTGTTTAGAATATAAAAGATAAAAGAATGGTATGGCTAATGCTTTGGGACTGCAGCCCATAAGCAGCGGCCAAAAAGGATTGTATTGTTATAAGAAGGTCAGTGAAGAGTTTTGAAGTGTACATGAATAAGATGGTCTCGAGAGTGGTAACTAAAAATAAGGTGGGGCTGCAATCCTAAATGATGCAGCAGCTGAATGAGTTCATCCAACATGGTAATAATCTGTAATCCAAGCAATAGGATTCCCCCCCCCCATTTTTATCTTTTTGTTCCTCCAAAATGTTAGGGTTGTTTCAGGAAAACAGCAACCTGGGCTCTCTAGCCCCCTGAAGCAACCCCCAAGCTCTCATTCTAGTTGCACATTTTGGTTCTTGCCTGTCATGGCAGATCACATTAATGCAGCTCAATGTACATAGTGCACTCTGCACGTGCACAGAGATACAGTCCCTTTTGGTAACCCTTTAGTTCTCACCCTTGCTCCTTCCTTAGGAGGAAGCTCTCATGCTTGCTTGCAACTTAAGCTCTGTAAGAACCTTGTGATTTGCTCAGTTTTAGCAAACTCACACCAGGACCTCACTAAACGTAAAACCTAGGTGCTCTATTTTTAAAAGATGGATTTTTGCTTTAATTTGGTAAACAGTTTTGAATTTGATTTTTGTGTGGATAACCCCTGAGTATCAAGACTCACCAAAATCTCATTAGGAACAGGAAAAGCCCCATTGCGCTCCCTCCCCCCGCTCTTTAGACAAACTGGAACCCACCCCGGCTTCCAAAGTGCACTCTGCATATGCCCAGTGGTGCCACACAGCCTTCTGGCATGGGGTGCACCGCATGGAAACAATCCTTTCCTCCTCATGCATTCAGAGGAAAGGAGGGGGGGAGAAGATATTTAAAATAAAATAAAAAAAAGTCCTGATTTTTGTTTGTTTCAACCTAGCTCCTTCATTCCCTGACATGCTAACAAGGCTATCTGGGATATGAAGGGGGGTTGGAGAAGCAAACCGCCACTGGAAGGGTCTCTTCCTTCCCCTCTTGTGATCTTGTAATACAATCACCTGGCATTCATTAACAGTCTTGTTTTCTGGCCCATGCCAACCAACCAGGAGAACCGGGAAGAAGAGTAACGTCCCCCAACCAATTTTGTTCTGTTTACAGTGTTCAACTTTCTCTCCTTTAAGAAACTTCAATGCTTTATGCATACTACAATGTGTACTGTCTTTGATTATTAATGGCAGCCTGCATAAGGCTGCTCCCTGATCTAACTTGCTCAAACACCACTTGTCTCTATCATATGAATACCTGCCTGCTTTGTAAGAACTTAATAAACAACCAGGTACTCCCTCCCCTTGGGAAACAAGGGGAAGAGGGAAAAAAAAGTCTTAATGCTCTATTTTAGCCTTGCAACTCTGCTCTCAGCAACCAATGCTAGTTATATACATGCCTGCTAGGCTTTTTTTGCTAGATTTCTCCCTGCAAGGACCCTTCTACCAGAAGAGCTGACTGCATTCAGCTCTCTCCGCCTCAGTGTTTTTGTTTGATTGTTTGCCTTGCCTTAAGGTGCAATGCGAGTGCAAAGCACCCCCCCCAAGCCATCAATGTGTCTAAGTAATATTGTTAAGTATGCAAGCCTCTACTCCCGAGCACCCGCAACTACTGCTGGAACTCCCTGCTGTATGCTCCTCCTTTGTTCCTCTATGCCACCTCCAGGCAGGAGACTCCTGGTCAGCAACAATCCTGCTGCAAGCCAGCCTGCTGGCAAGGTGCCCCAAAGGTCGCCAAAGGAGGGAGGGTAGTCAACAATGGGCTTGCGAGAATGCACAGGGAAGGGAACAGCTAAGAAATCTTTCCTTGCTGACAGGGCATAATTAGAAACTGGATTTCTGCTTTAAAAATAAGTTCATCACCCTCCAGTATAGCCAGGGTTGCATTCAAGTCTGTGCAACCCTAGTATCTATGCGCTAAGGTAACTGGTTCAAGTGGGACCCTGCGCTGATATTTATATCCAGGGCTCCCCCTTTGCCAACCTCCTGGTCAGACCCGAACATCCCCAAAGAAGATATCTGACAACTGATCCAGCCGCTGCTGCTTCAGGGGCTCTTGCCAAAGAGGGAGAGGGGTGATTTTCATATGTGTATTCTTCAATATGTACAATACAGGCTGCAAGGGCCAGCCCCTTGGAGCCATGATGTCCTGTATGTTTAAGTCTATGAACTCCCCCATATGTTTTATACTATTGTGATCTAACCATCAGAACAAAGTAGTTCCTCCAGCCTAAACCACTGAAAGGTGCAGCCAATTAAGCATCAGATCCTGGTAACACAAGCCTGCTTAACTGTGCTGATTATTTTTCTGGGGTGCTGGGTGAAACGGCAGCTCAGCAAGCTGGAGGTCGTAAATCGCACCACCCAACTATCTTATAAGCCGCTCTAAAAAAGGAAGGAAGGAGAGGAGGAGATGGAACTCTCCACTTCTCCACTCCCCCCTCCTGTCTCTCCCTCTCTTTATCTTGCTCTCTCTCGTTCGCCTAGCAATTTTATTATTATTAATGTGGCAAGTAAAAGTGTGTAACACAGATATGCCACTCAAATGGAAAAGGTGATGAATTAAGTTTTAAAGGTTTTAATTGTGCAAAGGCGTAAATATGAATGATTGTAATGCCTAGTGCTAAGTGCAGAGACCTCCCCACCTCCGGAGGTCTGCCAAGATCAAAGCATGCTGTGCGAGCGCACCAAAATGAATTTCATATTGTTGTTTGCATCATGTGAATGTTATGAATTTTAGTCCTCACCAGGGAAGGTGAGACAGCCCCCCCCAAGAAAGAACCCCCAGCATCGCAAAGCCCCCATAAGTGAAAAGGACGGAACACTCCCCCTTCCATCAATGCAAGATCTATTCTTTAACATCCAAAGTGGGGTTGTTATTGGCCAAACCCCAGGCACAAAAATTAAAAAGTTTTTTTTCAAAATTGACTCTGCTGGTGGCGTGTCATCACACCCACCGTAAAGGCGGGAGTCTCCGAGCAACTTCCGACCTGGGGCTGATGAAGGATGGCCGTGCAGTGGCGGACATATTGATTGCCGGAGCGGTGGGGGGCGCAAGCACCAGAGCCATCCTGGTTTTGGACGGCCCACCCACCAATGCAGGAGGGCTTCCACTGCCACCGCATGGTCTCCTAAAGACACCCACCTTGAGATCACAGGGGGCCCCCTCCCCCGAAAAACAAACATACCCCTGGAAAGCCAGCACCCTTCTCTGTGTCAAAAACCTGCTGCTGTCTCTTTAACGGACAGCACCTGGGCTGAATACCTGTCTGAACACCAGGAGCAGTCAGTTACCCATCAAGCCCCTGGACTCAAAAATTTGCATAAGCCGGACCCTTTGGTGCAAACCGAGTCTGCGCAGTTTTAGCATGAAGTCCCCTCGCCCCCTCCCCTTGGAGCGTACCAAGTCAAGTATAGGAAATGTTGTTGTATATGCTGCTTTGTTTAGTTGGAATTCTATCTTTTACCAGTATAGGAGAGGTCTCCCCCCGAGAAGGCGATTCCGGCTCCCGTAGAATCGCCCTGTTAGGAAGAGACCTCAAGGTCCTGGTTACATAGTTAGCCCGCTCAGTGGGCTGACTATCCAAAACCAGAATGGCCCAAGTGCAATCCAAAAGACCCACACGGGCCTAGTGGGGAAGGACCGCATTTACTGGTGGGTGTGAGGACATGCCACCAGGAAAAATTAGCTTAGAGCTAATGGGTTGCACCTCGGTCTAACTTGGTCCCCTAGCCCAGGTTACCTTCTGCAGACTGTGTCCAGCTAAACCTCTCGTCAGGTATTTTTCTCATATGTATAAGAATAGGAAACCAGGAAAGGCCTTACAGACACCTGGATATAGAAATGTTATTGCAAATGTTTTATTAATAAATGTGTAAATGTATTGTGTACCATAATACCCTGCGCCATATGCAAATGCCTCTCCTCCCCCAAAATCGCCTCCAACGTGATATCAGGAAGCGAAGGTCCGCAGCTCAAAAGGCCGCGAGACTAGGAATGATTGACACCTCTCCCTTACGGAGAAGTCCGAGAGAGGCCGACCTTTGCCGATAGGACTGCATCCGGGCCCTTTCCCTCATCTGTTAAGTCTGTTCTTTGACCTTCATAGGCGGGGCTACCCTTTTTGGCTTGCCCCTGGGGAAAAACTAGCTGAAAACGATCAGAAACTTGATGGCATTTTCACTATGGTACTCGCAGGAGTGGAACTGTCTGATCTGGCCTTTGCCTTGGAGACCCATGCCAGTTATTGTCGGGCCGGTTTTGGACCACCAGCCCACGGCCAGCACTAGGCCGGCTCGGTAAAGAGTAGAGGCTAGAAAGTCCTCCGGGTCCACGACAGCTGTAGACGCGCCCAACATGGCGACTGACTCAAAATTGCAAAAAGCCCATACTAGGAAGGTCAAAGACAGACCTAATCCCCCGCACGTGCCCCTACAGGTCTCCAAACGGAGCACCTGATGTGTAGTCGCGCTAGGATCCCCCACAGGTGCCCCTACCCAGCATGCCAGTATGCCCCTACCCCGCCATTTGCATACGACCGCCCCTCCAACCCTAAGGCTCTAGTTATGCATATATGTTTTACTGCGTGTGTTGTGTATATATTTTGTTTGATCTATCTTTTACCAAGAGTATTGAGGCCCTTCCCGAGGAAGCGATTCCAGCCTGACCAAATGGAATCGCTTCGTTAGTCAGAGCCTCGACGGTTCGCCCGGATTAACCCGCACGGCGGGATCATCCGGTCCGAAACCAGAATGGCGCGAGTGTAAGCCAACGAGGTCACCTTTGGTGACCCGCCAGATAGGCCCCCCCCTAGAGGTACCATAGTGAAGACCGCGCAAGCGCGAGTCTTCATGATTGATGGATGGCTATGGAAGGCGAGGGCATCTACTACAGTAGATCAACCCTAAAAGGATATAGTGGACACAAAACCAGTGCGTAGGAAGGGTCCCGGACAACTAGACCCCTTGATGACAGGCAGAAGTACCAGAGTGAAATGGTATAGTAATCTTATTGTGCCCCTAGCATGGCCCTAGATCTGACCAGAATGCCTTGCAAGGCAGTATGTAAATCACCCCACACCCCCTTAGCCAGGCCATCCCATACCAACCCCTGAGACAGGCGAGGCCCCGAAGAGTGCTACCGAAGAAGCACGAAGATAGCCGAGCCCAGCCGATTGCCAACGGAAGAGGCAAAGAAGATTTTTTTTTAATTTAGCCCCCCCCCCTTTACCATGGGGAGGAGCGAACTAGAAACCATTGCGTTTATGTGTACCTTCACCCTTCTACTAGGAGGGGAACGAGATTTTCCAGATCCTAAAACGAATGCTTGTAAACCAGCGGTATGTCTTTCTATCTTTGTCTATCTGTAACTTTAAAAAGGGTACAAAGTTTTTCCTTTTTACTTTTTTTTTATATAAATTTTATTGGGTTTTATACTAGAAATTTTCCATTGCATTAAACAACATCTATGACAATATAAAATTTCAATTCTAACCTAGAGTTGTTATAATTCCATAACATATAATAAAGAAAAAAAAGAAATGGAAAATTTTTGACTTCCCCTTCACCTCTATCTTCCTCTTAATAAAAAGTTCATCCCGTCGTAGTTAATCTAATCTTAATAAACTATCAATACCATATATAAAAAAAAAACCATAATCTGTTAGTAAATATAATTATGCTTATTCATTATAAAAAAGACCAAAAATAATCCTCTGGATCAGATTAGAAAATATTCTTCCATTCTTCCCAATTTTAACTCATATTCACAATAATGCATCCACGCCCCCCATTCCCCCAGAAACCGAGCGTCATTTTCTTCATTTAGAATAGCTGTGAGTTTTGCCATTTCTGCCACTTCAAACATTTTAACAATCCAGTCTTTTTTCTCAGGAATTTCTAACCCTTTCCATTTCGCTGCATAAAGCAGTCTCGCAGCTGTTGTGGCATAAATCAAAAAGGTTCTTTGTGTTGATAAGTCGTCTGGAATCATACTCAATAACATCATTTCTGGTGTTTTGGGTATATTCTTTTGTAGTATTAGTCTCAATTCATTATAGATCATGTCCCAAAAGTCTTTAGCTTTGTCACAGGTCCACCACATGTGATAAAAGGAACCAATTTCTTTGTTAAATTTCCAACAGATAGGGGACATTGTTTTATAAATCTTTGCAATTTTCTTAGGTGTTAAATACCATCTATACATCATTTTATAAATGTTTTCTCGCACTGACTGTGCTTTTATTCCTTTTAGATCTTTGGACCATAGTCGTTCCCATTTATTTAAAGCAATATCATGTCCCACATTTTGAGCCCAATCAATCATAGTTGGTTTAATCGTATCCTGCTCACAATATATTGTTAAAAGGAGATTATACATTTTAGAAATCAGTTTTGTATTATTATCTAGTAAAATCCTTTGAAAAGAAGATTTTTCTTTAGAAAAACCTTTTTTAGCATCTTGTACAAAAACTGATTTAATTTGGTAGTATTGGAGCCATTGTAAATCATCCTTAAGAAGTTTAAAGTCTTTTAGTGAGCATTTCTTTCCGTCCCAGTTAATTAGATCTTGATAAGTAATAAATTTGTCTGGTCTAAGTGGGCGCAGTGTTAGCATTTCTTGAGGCGATATCCACATCGGTGTTTCTGGTTCCAAGATGTGTTTATATCTCATCCAGATACGAAATAGAGAGGACCTGATTATATGATTACGAAATGTTGCTTGTAACTTAATTTTATCATACCACAAATAGCCATGCCATCCACTTAAGTTATTATAACCTTCCAAGTCTAGCAAACGTATATTTGACAAATTCATCCAGTCTTTTAGCCATACTAAAGCTACCGCTTCAGCGTAGAGTTGAAAATTAGGCAATGCTAAACCTCCTCTAGTTTTTAGATCCACCAAATATTTATAAGCAGTCCTTGGTTTTTTCCCTTGCCAGATGAAGTTTGAAATGTCTTTCCTCCAAGTATCAAAATATTTAGTGTGTGATATTATTGGCAAATTTTGGAATAAGAAGAGCATCCTTGGTAAGACATTCATTTGAATCGTTGAAATACGTCCCATTAGTGACAATTTTTTATTTGACCATATAATCATATCAGTTTTAATCTTACCCCATAACTTGAGGTAATTGTTGGTTATCAAATCTTTATTCTTTGCAGTAATCCAAATTCCCAGGTATTTAACTTTGTTGGCTTTCTCCCAACCAGTATATGATATAAATTCCTGTTGCTGTGTTTCCGGTAGATTTTTAAATATTATCTTTGTTTTTTCTTGATTCACTTTAAAGCCTGATATTTTCCCAAAATCGTCCAAAGTCTCCCGAAGTATATTCATTGAGTGTGTTGGGTTCTCCAAAATTAACAGTAGGTCATCCGCGAATGCTCTCAACTTAAATTCATGTTTTTTAATTCTTAACCCGCGGATGTCCTCCATACTTCTTAGTTTCACACATAGCCGTTCCAACACCAGCAAAAATAAAAGTGGAGACAAGGGACATCCCTGTCTGGTCCCTTTCGTGATTTGGCAATTATCTGACATTGATTCATTAACCAAAATTTTAGCCTGTTGGGAGGTATAAATAGCCGATATACCTTTCTGAAAACGATCTCCAAAATTCAATTTATCCAAAATCCGTTTCAAAAAGTTCCAGGAGACCATATCAAAGGCTTTTTCTGCATCCAAAAATACAAAAGCCGCAGTTTGTTGGATATTCTGGTCATAATATTCCAGTGAGTCTAGTAAAATTCTTACATTGTCTTTTATTTGCCTTCCTGGTATGAAACCTGCTTGGTCTTCGTGTATAAGATCCTTAATGAATTGTTTTATCCTACATGCCAAAACCGAAGCAAAAATTTTGTAATCCACATTTAACAGCGATATAGGTCTATAATTGGATATTTTTTCTGGATCTCTTCCTTCTTTAGGTATCAATGATATAAATGCATGTGACCAAGTCTCCGGGGATGTTCCCTCATCCAAAATTGCATTGTAAAGTAAGCCAAAAAATCCAACTAAATTGTCACTAAATGTTCTGTAAAATAGTGCAGTAATTCCATCTGGTCTAGGTGTTTTATCCGTTTTTTGTCTCAGTATTGCTTCTTGTATTTCTTCCCTTGTTACTGGAGCTTCAATACATTCTCTCTGGGTCATTGACAAAGCTTTCATCTGTATTGAGTTTAGAAATTTATCTATTTTCTGTTTTGGAATATTTTCTTTCTGATATAACTTAGAATAAAATGAAACAAATTCTTTCTGAATTTCTGAAGTTGAATAGACTGGTCCTTTAACAGTTTGGATTTTTGTTATAACCTTTTTTTGGAATGCGTCCTTCAATTGTGTTGCTAAAAGTTTTCCTGGTTTATTTGCATATTCAAAATACTTTTGTTTAGCAAGTTTCAAGTTTTTATTCATTTCCTCCATTATTACCAAATTTAATTGATGTTTAGATGCAGAAATCTTTGTTTGAATTTCTCTTTTCTCCTCTTCCTGTGTTACCGTTACCAATTTCTGTTCCAAATTTTGTAAATTCCAAAGTAAATTGTTTGTAAATTGTAATTGAGTCTTCTTCCAAGCCGAATGTTTCTGTATCATAAAGCCTCTCAGAACAGCTTTGAATGCATCCCAAACTGTATTTAAAGAAGTTTCCCCATTAAGATTAATTTCAAAAAAGTCTTTCATTAAAACCTGTAATTCCTTATGTATCTTGTTGTCTTTTAGAAGTTTATCATTCATTCGCCATCTAAATGCTTGTTTATTGTTCCAATCAAAAGTAACAGGATTATGATCAGAAAAAGTTCTGGGTAAAATATGGATTTTGCGTAACTGAGTGAAAATTGATTTACTGGCCCATATCATATCGATTCTGGAGTGTGAATCGTGTCTCGCTGAATAAAAAGTGTATTCTTTAGCAGTTGTATTCATTGTTCTCCAAATGTCTTGTAGTTCTAATTCTGAAGCCATAGTAAAGAAAGTTTTAGGTAAGCATCCGTCATTGATGTCTTTTGCTTTTGATTTTTTGTCCAATGATGGGAGAATAACTCCATTGAAATCGCCCATCAGTAAAATTTGATCTTTTGCGTGTTGGGCTATCAAATCATGTAGATTTTCATAGAAGGATTTTTTCCCTTCATTAGGTGCATAAATTCCAACCACTATTGTCCTTTCTCCCAATATTTTAGTTCTAATAATTACAATTCTTCCTTCATTATCTTTGTATAATAGTTCTGGACAAAGACTGGGGTGGGCATAAATTACCACTCCCTTTGTTTTAGTTTTAGCTGAGGCAATAAATGCTTGTCCAAGCATCTGTTTCTCCAAATATTTTTTATGCTTTGAAGCTATGTGAGTCTCTTGTAGACAAATTAGGGAGTATTTATATTTCTGTAGATATTTGAAAATTCTAGCCCTTTTAGTTTTCTCATTCAGTCCATTTACATTCCAAGAAATTGCTTTTGCCATAATGTAGTATTTTTAACAGAGTAAAAAGTCTATAATTTGGTACCTCCTTCTGCACCTTGTGCCTCTTCTTCTTCCTCTTCTTCTTCCTCCTTCTCCCCAGATAGTTCTTTAAGGTCCATTTTGTACTTTCTCAGAAATTTCCCCACATCTGCTTGAGATAGAATTGTCGTTTTCACTTCCTTGTAGGTAAAAGCCAAACCTTGTGGCATGATCCAACGGTATTTGATACCATTAGCTTTCAATGTAGACACAAAGTCTTTGTAGTTGTTCCTCTGTGAAAGTAGATGCCTTGGAATATCCTTCAGTAATATGAGAGGGGAATCTCCTGCTGACACTGGATTTTCATAGTGAATCTTCATAATCTTATCTTTAACTCTAGTGTCATAAAACACTATCATCAAATCTCTTGGCTTAGATCTCCTCATTCTAGCAGGTAATGGTATCCTGTATACTCTGTTAATGGCTTGTTTTAATTCTTGTTCATCTATCTGAAATAAGTAGGCCAAATTTGATAGTGCAGTTTCTTTATTGTCTCCCATCATGTCTGGAAAGTTGCGTAGACGAAGGTTAGTCTCTCTCACTCTCATCTCCATCATTGCCATTTGATTTTTTGCCGCCATCTGATCAGTTTGTATTGTTTCAATCTGTTTTTCTTGACTTGTTAATTTTTTCTTTGTATCCTTATGCTCATCCATCACTTTCTTAATAGATGCATCCATCGCTTGCATATCTGTCTTCATGACAGTCATTTGAGTTTTTACTTCTTTCAAGTCTCCTGTAACCACATCCAACTTCTGATTAATAGCTTGGGATGCTTGACCAAGATTTGTCATCATAGAAGTCAACTGTGCCATCTGTGTAGACATCTGTTCAAACTGTTTATTTGTTGCCTCTGTTTGTTTAGTTAGCATGTCCTGTAATTTTTTTTCCATGGTTGAGGTTTGTAATGATTCCCTTAGTTTAGTATAGGCAGGGCTGTGTAGTGAGCCAGAGCGGGGTCGAGTTCCCGACATTTACATTCAAAAGAAGCTGGTAAAATACATGTCCACAGACAGGGCCTTTAAAGTACTAATTAATAGATAATATTCAAACATTAGCCTTATAATTTTTTCGGGTTGAAAAGAGTCGAAATTAGCTCTAAAATTGCGTTTTAAAGTTTTGAAATACCAGTGAGTTTTTTCGGTCGCTCTAGGTCGGGCTGATCAGGAAGTATACAGGAAGTTGCTAGTGCCGTGGACCTTCTACCGCCTCTTCTCGATGGTTGTTCCTTCAAGAATGATTTCAGAGTAACTCGAGTGCGACGCGTAATCAGTCCTACGACTACTTCCTGTTGTTTTAGTTCCGATGATAGAGAGGGTGTTATAGAGGGTCTTCCGTTCCAGGCACTCCCTTACTGCAAACGTGGCAGGATATTCTTTTCGCCGGAAAATCAGGAAGAAAAATCACCCTCCCCTTCCCTTGGACCCATTGGTGATAATTCTTGTCAATCAAAAGGTATCCTTCCGACTCTTTATTATGGTTTAGGCTGATCGGATTGATAAGGCTCCTGTCGCTAATCCCGATGGCTAACTCAGATCAAACTTTTTCAGTCCGGATTAAGGAGGAGTGGGGGTCCCAGAAATATTCTTATCAGCCCCCCGTCTGTTCAAGTTTCCAGTAGGTAGACGAAGAGTTCTTTTGTACTCACTTGGGTGTCAAGAGGTGAGGTTCTTTTCTTTATGTAGTCCTTATGTTGGTATTAAGGTGGTGGAGGGTGGAGCTTGATGCCTAAGTTGCGTTTTGGCGATGTCCTTCCCTAGTGCCCTCGCAGGACCGGCGTCCAGGACTCCTAGGGGCTTAAAAAAGCCCCCTCAGAGTACCTAGGAGGTCAAACCGCGTTTGCGGGCTGCAGGGAGTTCCTGCTTTCCAACCCACTTGCAAGGGTCGGATTGGGGTATCTATGTACCCCAGAAGTAACGCAAACTTGGATTTCTCCCAGGACGACCTGGGGAAATGGAGTGCTCTCCCCAGCAGCACCACCGGAAGTCCCAAAGTTTTTCCTTTTTACATCCGGCAGTTTTGCCTAAGGTTTTTTCTTTGTATCCTATGTATACTGTTATGACTCAATGTATATGTTTTCAGTTTGTTAGTTTAGCAATGTAAGCTTGAGTTTAGAAAACAATGTTTTATTTTGTACTGTAAGATGAACCGGATGCTTTGATACACGCAATGCATCCATCCTGAAATATGCTTGCAAATTTAACCATGCACACTTCTTGAGAGGTTGTCCAACTTCACTAGGCGGCCCCGTTTTTAATCTAAGATTTTAGTATAGGACAAATGGTTCCCAAACCTCCATTGGCCAATGCAACCCGACCCCGGTGTCTCCAATCAAGACTTCAATCAACACGTGTTAGGTGTGCCGCCATTTCAGATGTTGTCTTCAGGCGGCAAGGAGGGGAATTGATAGCATACGGGCCTGCCTAAATCTCCAGGACTGGACCTGGCAACCCGGTATGCAAGCGCACTGACTGCTTTCCAGCCGCGCGCCTGCCTCAAACGCTACTGTGCAGTCACGGCGCGGCTCTTTTGAAACTCACACAGCCGCTCTTGCCAGCCCGGGCAACCAGCTACTAGGAACCAGATGCAAAGGGCTGCCTCTTGTGAACCTGAGAGGAGCCATGTTCCTGTAAATCTCTGTTTTAGAAGCAGCCATTTCGCAGAGAGCTGACAGCCACGTACTCAATGCGAGCTGCTCCCCCTCCCAACTTCCTCCGTTGCTCAATGGGTCATTAGCAGTAATCCTGATATCCAGATGAGTCATCCCTCCTGTCCAGCTGCAGAGACCCCAGGACATTTGCACAGATCGCACCTATTGTTCCTGAATGTAAATCCCATCAGCAGAGAGATTCCTGACCATCTCGGGTTGCGAAAGCCATTGGCATCAGAATAGATTTCCAAATTCTCACTACCCTGACCCGGTAGACAGTGCTTAATCCTTTTTTCACCTTTTGTCACCTGGGAACCTGGGAGGGGTAAAACCCCTCTTCCCGCCCCCAGAAAACAGTATAACTAGGATACCCCTGGCCCATTCAAGACACCTTAGGTCTTTCCTGGCACCTTTGCCGTTACTCTGTTGGTTTGGTTTCGCGAGCCTTACCACGCTCCCTCCCGCCTTGCTGGTCAAGTCAACCCCCCCCATCTCGGTCTTCCTTTTCAATCTGTTATTAGTCTACGTGAGTTGGACAACACCTCATCTAGATAAGGTAAATATTGGGTCAACGCTCTCCTGCCACGTTGGCAAACGTCCCTGTGCTACTGTCTGATATTTCTTAGCCTCTTGTATGTCTGTACTGCACCATTTGAATGACTGAATACATAAACACTGTTTAATTTGGAACTCCTAGTCTCTGTCTTTATTCAAACGTCTCATTAAACGGATTCTGGTATAGTTGAGTGCGAGATCGCTATAAAAATACATAGTTACCGATTGCTCAGCTAATTTCCTCATATAAAGGAGCAATTCGGCTAACAAGGTGTGCATCCAGAAGGGGGATTTTAACAAACTTAAACTTACACTGGGTAGAATCCCATGGTCAGAAATACTTAAGGAGAAGGGAGTTCAAGAAGGGTGGGAGTTTCTTAAAAGTGAAACACTGAAGGCGCAATCACAAACCATTCCTATGAGAAGGAAAAATGGGAAGAGCCTAAAGAGGCCAGGGTGGCTGCATAAACAGCTTTTTAAAGAGTTGAGACATAAAAAAGACTCATTTAGGAAGTGGAAGGAGGGCCTTATAACCAAAGAGGAATATAAGCAAATAACTAGTGCTTGTAGGGAGAGTGTTAGGAAAGCTAAAGCTCAGTATGAGCTAAGGCTAGCGAGAGATGCTAAACACAACAAAAAGGGGTTCTTTTCCTATGTACAGAGTAAGAATAAGAACAAGGACAAGATAAACCCATTGTGGGGACCAGAAAGTGAAATTATAACAGGAGATTAAGAGAGGGCAGAACTCCTCAATTCCTACTTTGCCTCAGTCTTTTCTTGCAAGGGAAGTGGTGCTCAACATGGCATGAAAAGAATACATGATGAGGGAAGGGATTTGCAGCTGAGGATTGGCATTGGGGTAGTGCACAAACACCTAGTTTCTTTAAATGAAACAAAGTCCTCAGGGCCAGATGAATTGCATCCAGGGTACTCAAAGAACTTGCAGATGTAATTTCTGAGCCTCTGTCCATTATTTTTGAGAAGTCTTGGAGAACAGGTGAAGTGCCAGAAGATTGGAGGCAGGCAAATGGTGTCCCAATCTTCAAGAAGGGGAAAAAGGAGGATCCGGGTAACTACCGACCTATCAGCTTGACGTCTATACCGGGAACGGTTTTTGAACAAATTATCAAATAGCCAGTCCTTGAGCATTTAGAAAGGATGGATCTGATCTCTAAGAGCCAGCACAGGTTTCTCAAGAACAAGTCATGTCAGACTAATCTTATCTCCTTTTTTGAGAAAGTTACTACCTTGCTGGATCAGGGGAATGCTGTAGACATAGTTTATCTAGATTTCAGTAAGGCTTTTGATAAGGTTCCACATAGTATTCTAGTTGACAAATTGGAAAAATGTGGTTTAGATCCTATTTCTGTTAGGTGGATCTGTAACTGGTTGACAGATCGCACAGAAAGAGTGCTTCTTAATGGTTCCTCATCCACTTGGAGAGGAGTGATTAGTGGAGTTCCTCAGAGATCTGTCCTGGGCCCTGTGTTATTCAACATCTTTATAAATGATTTGGATGAAGGAAGACAGAGCCAAGATACAGGATGATCTTGACAAGCTGGAGAATTGGGGTAAAACTAATAAAATGCACTTCAACAAAGATAAATGAGCTTGAGCAAGAATTATAATAGCAAAAAACTGGAAGCAAGTAAATAAACCTTAAATTAAGGACTGGAGGGAGAAATTGTGGATGTATATGCGGATGGCCAAACTTACAGATTCTTTACATGGTAAAGATATGGAAGAGTTTAAAAAAACATGGTTAAAGGCCGTCGCATTTTGGGATAAACTGGCGAAAATGAATTTTACAAGTATAGTTAATGAATTATAGATAAAATGTAATGTTTTTTATAATAATAATAGTATAAGGTAATTTTAAATACTGTCAAAACACTTCTCCGGAAGTCTATTGGTGGTGGGACAAACTGTTAAGGTGGGTGGTGGGTATTAGAGCACTGTGTATTTTACAGTTTATATTATATGGTGTAATTTTGACAGTTGTATAAGTGCTCTTTTTGTATTTCTGTATTTTTTATGTTTTTTTCTGTTTTCTTTTTTATGATTTGTATAATTTGTTTTGTTTTTTTCATTATAAAATAATAAAAATTAAAAAAAACAAACAAAGATAAATGTAAAGTTCTGCATTTAGGTAGGAAAAATCAAATGCATAATTATAGAATGGGGAGAGTTGTCTTAGCAGTAGTGTGTGCGAAAATGATCTTAGGGTCTTAGTAGACCAAACACTGAACCTGAGTCAGCAGTGTGATGCGGTAGCTAAAAAGGCAAATGTGATCTTGGACTGTATCAACAGAATTATTGTGTCCAGATCGTGCAAAGTTGTGGTATCACTGTTCTCTGCTCTGGTTAGACCTCACCTAGAGTATTGTGTTCAGTTTTGGGCACCGTAATTTAAGAAAGATGTAAACAAGCTGGAACGGGTCCAGAGGAGGGCAGCAAAGATGGTGAGGGGTCTGGAGACCAAGTCCTATGAGGAAAGGTTGAAGGAGCTGGGTATGTTTAGCCTGAAGAGGAGAAGATTGAGAGGGTATATGATAACTATCTTCAAGTACTTGAAGGGCTGTCATATAGAGGATGGGGCTGAGTTGTTTTCTGTTGCTCCAGAAGGTCAGACCAGAACCAACGGGTTGAAATTAAATCAAAAGGGTTTCTGCATAGACATTAGGAAGGATTTTCTAACCGAGCGGTTCCTCAGTGGAACAGACTTCCTTGGGAGGTGGTAAGCTCTCTTTCCATGGAGATTTTGAAGAGGAGGGTAGATGGCCATCTGTCAGCAATGCTGATTCTATAACCTTGGGCATATCCTGAGAGGGAGGGCACCTTGGCCGCCTTCTTGGCATGAAGTTGGGGTCACTGGGGTGTGGGGGGGAGGTAGTTGTGAATTTCCTGCATTGTGCAGGGGGTTGGACTAGATGACCCTGGTGCTACCTTCCAACTATATGATTCTATGATAATCAGGCTAGATTTCTCTGGGTGTCTTCTGATCGTTTTCAATCTGGCTTGAGATCTGGTGTTGAGACAGTTATAGGTGAATGATCTCTCTTTGCAGGTGGATAAAGAGAATGCAGCCCTGTTAGTCCTACTTGATCTGTCACATCTTCAATCAAGTTGGAATCAAGGGGACAGCTCTTAAGTGGTTCATAGATTCATATAGTTGGAAGGGACCACCAGGGCCACCCAGTCCAACCCCCTGCACAACGCAGGAACCTCACAAACACGTCCCCCACACACACCCAGCGACACCCACCCCACGGCCAGAAGATGGCCAAGATGCCCTCCCTCACATGAACTGCCTCTCATGAATTGCCTAAGGTCATAGAATCAGCATTGCTGACAAATGGCCATCACACACACAAAAAAATCACAAAATCACACAAGGTTGGAAGAGACCACAAGGGCCATCCAGTCCAACCCCCTGCCATGCAGGATCCCACAATCAAAGCGCTCCCGACAGATGGCCATCCAACCTCTGCTGAAAGATCTCCAAAGACGGGGACTCCCCCCACCCCGAGGCAGGGCATTCCACCGTTGAACCGCCCTCACTGTCAGAACGTTTTTCCTAATGTTTAGGTGGAATTGCTTTTCTCTTAGTTTAAATCCATTACTCCGTGTTCTAGTCTCTGAAGGAACAGAGAACAAGCTAGTTCCCTCATTAACATCAGACCGTGTTCAGGAGGTCATTGCTGTTGACTCTGAGTCTGCAGTGTGGGAGTTCTGTGAGTCTCTCCATGGTTTCCAATAGTTTTCAACTTGATTATAAGACTACTGAATGAAACGGTGAGAAGCTTTGGACTGGCAACACCCCCCAACTAGTCACCTCTGTAAATAAGCCTTCTTGAGAAGCTGCTGTATCGGCGCTGGGCCACTGGCTGGTAGCCACAGCTGAGGGAGGACAAGATGAAACTAATCCAGACAAGACAGGAGTGGGGCTGTTTGAAGGGGATTGTGCTGCTGACGTTGGATGGGGTGGAACTTGCTTTGACAGACTCTTCTAGATGTTTGGGAGTCTTGTAAGGACCACCCCTGTCCTGGAGAAGTGATTGCATATGGTGGCCAAAATTGCTTTTCCAATGGCATTTAGAACGCCTCTTCCTTCCGAGATTCAGCTGACTGGGCCCCTCTGAGTCATGCTGTGGGAAACCTGAGGCTAGGTTTGCATGCCGTGCTCTGTGTGGGCAGCCCTTGAAAGCAACCCAGTCACTTCAGTAGGTTCAGAGTCTGGCATCACATCTGTTGTCCAGAGCGAATCGCTTTGCACATGTTACTCTCATCGTGATATTGTTGTTTCCAAGTTAAAGTACTGGTGTTTTTAAAAACCTTCCTCATAAGGTACGCGATGTACCACCATCTGCCTGAGCCTGTGCCTCACTGGGGGAGCAAGGCTGCCCCAGGAACTCCCTTCCCCATGCCTCACAGGGCAAGACCCACCAGCTTGTGGCGGATTGAGCCCACCCCTCGCTGGGACCTTTCCTGGTGGGCAAGCTGCCCCTTGGGACAATTCCCTTCATTCCACAAGTTCCTCCGGATTGTTCTTTACTTTGAGCAAGTAAAATCTGCTGGGGTTGGATCTGAGGACTTTTCTGTGGCCAGACCTGTGCTGTGGAACAACCTCTCTCTCCCTCTCCTCCCCAAACCCTGCCCTCCTCAGGCTCCACCCCAAAAACCTCCTGCCGGTGGCGAAGAGGGACCTGGCAATCAAACGAAAGGGGAGGCCAGTGTTTTAGGGCCTGCAACAGCTGCCCAGATATGCCTTCCCTATAATCTCTTCCTTGCTAGGGCTGTTGATTCGGTTCAACCCGAACTGAAAAACAGCCGGATTCCCCTGATTCGGCGGTTTTTAGTTCGGGACGAACCAAACTCAAAAATGGCGGGAAAACGGGGGAGCCGAATTCAGCGAGTTCGGGAGTTCACGAATAAATTCGGCATATTCAGGGCGCAGCAGCATAACCGTCAGTAAGCAGCATTCTCCCCCGGCCAATCGGTGGCCAAGCTGGGTCTTCTTCTGGCCAATCAGTCAGGATTGAGTACTGGAGGAATCAGCAGCTGCGCGGCCCAGCCGAGGAGAGAAAGAGAGAGAAATCCTCGTGGGGGTGTGTGCATGTGTGCTCCTTTCCGTGGCTGCAGGGGGTGCATTTTTGGGGGTAGAGACCCCAAACTTTCAGTGGAGCTTCAGACGAGCCTTCTTAAGAGACCCCCCAGGTTTTGTAAACATTAGGTCAGGGGGTCCTGAGATATGGGCTCCACCCCTTTTCCCTCCCCCTTTTCCATTTCTGTGGCTGCAGGGGATGCTTTTTTGGGGGCCTTCTTAAGAGACCCGCCAAGTTTTGTAAAGATGGGTTCAGTGGGGGCAGAAATATGGGCTCCCCCTTTTCTCTTTCCGTGGCTGCAGGGGGCGCATTTTTGGGGGTGCAGCCACCAAACATTCAGCATAGCTTCAGACAAGCCTTCTTAAGATATCCCCCAAGTTTTGTAAACATTGGGTCAGGGGGTCCCGAGATATGGGCTTTCTCCTTTTCCCTATTGGGATGAATGGATCACCCGATCCTATATGCATCTCCAGAGCGGCAAATCCAAGGCAAAACCTCCCGTGCTTAAATAGAATCGTATTGGATTACCCAGTCCTCCCAGCCCCTCCTGATGGAACAGAAGACAGCCACAGTAAGACCCCTTTGGGGGCTTTAATCTATAATTTTTCTCCTGTGTGTGTGTGTGGGGGGGAAGCAGAGTCTGTGTGTGTGTGAGGAGGGAGCAGTTTCTGTGGGTGGGGGGGAAGCCAAAGGGGGCTTTTGCCCATTCTGTCTGGAGTGTGTGTGCCCCCTCGAGTCTCTCTCTCCCTGGTTTGAGGGGGGGCTTCAGTTGTGTGTTCTCAGGTTTTCCCTCATTCATAAGAGTGGTTAGGTCTATTTGGATGCTTGCTCAAAACTGGTTTTCAAACGGTGACTTAAAGAATGCATTTGCCTAGTCCCGAGTCCGATGCAAAAGGGAAAATTCCACCCCCTCCTGTTCATTATGCATAGCTAGCTGCCTCTGTCCCTTTCCATGGTTTGCAAACTCCCAGGTGTCAGGTGTTGCTTTGCATGGTTGCAAACGTGTTGCTTTGCATGGTTGTGTTGCTTTGCAGTTGTGTTGCTTTGCGGTTGTGTTGCTTTGCAAACTTCTTCGCACCTGCCCCACCCTTGCTCCCCTCAGTTCAGCTGTTTGTCGAGGCTGGGAGCTTTGTGCGTAAGCGGCAAGCTCTGCTCAGAGATGCACATTAAGGGTGGGGGGGACCCCTTTCGGGGCCCATATCTCACCCCCCCCGACCCAATCTTTACAAAACTTCGGGGGTCTTGCAAGAAGGGTCCTTTGAAGCTCCGCTGAAAGTTTGGGACCTCTACCCCCAAAAATCCCCCCCCCCGGAGCCACAGAAAGGCGCGGTTTTGTTTTTAATGGCTTTATTTGGCCGAATTTTTGTCCCGAACTTTGAATTCGTGCCGAATTGCACGGACCCGAAGCGGGGGAGTTCGGACTTCAGCATATCCCAAATCCAGATGGGCCGAATTCGGCTGAATCCGAACTATACTGAATTTTGTTTTCAACAGCCCTATTCCTTGCCACATTTTAAAAATGGGTTTGAAAATAAGGGCACTATTGTGATGGGGAGGTAGCTGCAGAGCCCGTGTTGATGGTGGCAGCCCCACCAGAAGTGGATCAGCGGTAACTGGGACAGGTGCACCAGTAGGGAGACTGGGCTGGGGCAGTATGGAAAGCCCCTCCCAGTTGCCCAGAGCCAGTCGTCTGTTGACAAGAGAGCTAGTAGGAAGAGGAGGCCCTGGCCACTGTCCTTACCACATCAAAAGAGCCCTGCAGGATCCGACAAGTGAGGGTCCATCCGGTCCAGCATCCTGCCTCTCACCCGATGGCCAACCAGTTCCTTTGGAGGTCCAACAGCAGGGCATGGAGGGCATGGAGAGCTGAGGCCTCCCCCAGTGTTGCCTCCTCTGAACATGGAGGGGTGCACAGTATGAGGCATGAGAGAGGAGCCACTCCCATGGCTTCAGGGGCGCTTGCAAGGTCCTTTGGGCCCAGCAAAACATTTGAGTGGGGCAAAGCTAGGGAATCGATCGCACCCCCTAGAAAGGATAAAGCCAGGCCCTAAATGAGGAAAGTCTGCCACAGCCTGATTTTAGGATTGCCAGCTCTGGGTTAGGAAATATCTGTAGATTGTGGGGGTGGAGCCTGGGGAAGGTGGGCATGAGCTCAGGGAGGGGAAGGAGCTCAGAGGGGTATAATGCCAAATCAGCCTTTTTCTCCAGGGGAACTGATCTCTGTAACATAGAAAACAGTTGTAATTCCAGAGACTAGTGAGCCTACTGCACATACGGCTAACCCTGCAGTGAAGAGGAAGGGGCTGGATGGGTCCCCAAGAGGCGAGGCCAAAGGCTGGGCTGAGATTTCTGAGGGGTTGGGGTGTGGCAACAATCACAGCTATATTAAAAGTACAGTCTACGTTGGGTACTGTACCAGGCTTCCTTTTCCTGAATCATCCCGCAGCAGGTTGCCGTTTGATCTACCCCCCCCACCCCGCCTCACTGATCCATCCTGTGTCCTGCTAATCCCTGCCTCCATGACACACTTTCTGATGAGAAAGGCTTAAACACAACCTTTCACCCCAAGCTGTGTCTGTAATCAGACAAGCAACACATTAATAGGCCAAGCCAGGCAACGAAGCCTCAAGCCCAGATAAAGGGCCTCAATTCCCTGCGACAATTCTATTTCCTCCCGTGAGATCAACGGGCAGCTTTAGCAAAGCTCCTGTGAGCCATGGGGTGGAGGACATCTGGGCAGACAGAACAGACAGGGCAGCCCCAGGGCAGTCAGGGCAGTAGTGCTGATGACCCACACATCCCCTTCACTATCTGCCCCTGACTGGCCAAATTCAAGGGAAGCTCCATGGGGCAGCAGGGACCTCTGCTTCTTGTTATGCTGCAAAGTGACAATTGATCAATCACCTTGCCCGATATTTCTTGGGCACATGCAGCCTTCTTCCTTGCTTCTGTCCCTTGATACAATTATAGAATGATTTGTCTGATTATTGAGCGGTGTCCAATTTGCGCTTCCTGGGCAAAACGACAGGAAAAAATGGCTGCGGAGCCACTCCAGGCCTTCCTGGATAAATCATCTGCCCTTAGGGTTGCCAACCTCCAGGTGGTAGCTGGAGACCTCCCGCTATTACAACCGATCTCCAGCCGACAGATCAGTTCACCTGGAGAAAATGGCCACTTTGGCAATTGGACTCTATGGCATTGAAGTCCCTCCACTCTCCAAACCCTGCCCTCCTCAGGCTCCACCCCCAAAATCTTCAGGTATTTCCCAACCCGGAGCTGGCAACCCTATCTACCCTAGACCCCTTTCAGTCTGGTTTCAGGCTGGGCTATGAGTCGAAGATGGTGTTGGTGGCCCTAGTAGATGACCTCCACCTACATGTAGACAAAGAGGGGAGCAGGATCTCTACTACTTTTACTAGATTTGCTGGCAGTCTTTGACACCGTGGGCTTGGTCGCCCTGTTGAGATGCTCGGAGGCAGAAGCAGGGATTTAGGGATGTGCTTTGGATGGGTTTCAGTCATTCCTTAAGGGCAGAACTGAAGTCTGCATTAGGGGGAAAGTTTTCTACAGTTTGTGTCCTGCCCTCCATCCATAGTAGAAATATGAATGATAAAAATGTTGTTTGGGATGGTTCCAGGAAAAAATATGACATAGCTTTTGCCTATGATGTTCTCAGATGGTCTACTTTCCACTCCAGCATGCCTGCCATTGAAATCCTGTGTGTTGCAGAGGAGTCTGAGGTAGGTTCCTATTGAACCCTGGTGGGTAGGGTTGTGCAAAAAAAAAAAAAAAAAAAAGGTAAATTTCTGGTTTATTGGGCCCATTCCCCCCCCCCCCCAAGTAAACCCTAAGTAAGTCGAATATCCATACCAGTAAATATGGTTTTATTTCCGGGTTTCCTGAAAAAATTCAGCTCATTATAGTCTATTGAAATTTTTTCAAAGCTCCTGGGGGGAGGCATTTTTGGAGGTAGAATTCCCAAATTTTCAGGGTAGCTTCAAGGGACTCTTCTTGCATGAACCCTATGTTTGGTGAAGATAGGGTCAGGGGGTCCAATTTTATGGGGTCCCAAACTGATCGCCTCCCTCCTGTATAGAGAATCATAGAGTTGGAAGGGACCACCAGGGTCATCTAGTCCAACCCCCTGCCCAATGCAGGAAATTAACAACTACCTCCCCCCACATCCCCAGTGACCCCAACCCTCCCCCCACCATGCAGGATCCCACAATCAAAGCACTCCTGACAGATGGCCATCCAGCCTCTGCTTAAAGACCTCCAAAGATGGGGACTCCACCACCCTCCGAGGCAGTGCATTCCACCATTGAACACCCCTCACTGTCAGGAAGTTCTTCCTAATGTTTAGGTGGAATCACTTTTCTATTAGTTTAAATCCATTACTCTGTGTCCTAGTCTCTGGAGCAACAGAGAACAAGCTAGTTCTCATCAACATGACATCCCTTCAAATATTTAAACATGGCTATCATGTCTCCCCTCAACCTTCTCTTCTCCAAACTAAACAAACCTAACTCCCTAAGTCTCTCCTCATAGGACATGGATTCCAGACCTTTGACCATTCTGGTTGCCCTCCTCTGGACACACTCCAACTTGTCAACATCCTTCTTAAATTATGGAGCCCAAAACTGGACACAGTATTCCAAGGGAGGTCTGACCAATGCAGAATACAGTGGTAGTATTACTTCCCTTGATCTAGACACAATACTCCTATTGATGCAGCCCAGAATTGCATTGGCCTTCTTAGCCGCCATATCACACTGTTGACTCATGTTCAGTTTGTGGTCCACTAAGACTCCCAGATCTCTTTCACATGTACTGTTGTCAAGCCAACTCTCTCCCATCCTGTACCTGTGCCTTATGTTGTTTCTGCCTAGGTAAAGTACCTTACACTTCTCCCTACTGAAATCCATTTTATTACTTATGGCCCAGCTCTCCAGTCTATCGAGGCCATTCTGAACTCTGACCCTATCCTCCGGGGTATTAACTACCCCTCCTAACTTGGTGTCATCTGCAAATTTGATTAGCATGCTCTCTATCCCATCATCCAAGTCATTTATAAAAATATTAAATAGTACCGGTCCCAGGACAGACCCCTGTGGCACCCTACTGGTCATTCCTCTCCAGGATGAAGTTGTGCCATTAATGAACACCCTTTGGGTTCGGTTGGTCAACCAATTACCAATCCACCTAACAGTAGCAGTGTCCAGCCCACATTTTACTAGCTTTGTTTCAAGAAGATCATGGGGGACTTTATCAAAGGCTTTTCTGAAATCAAGGTACGCTACATCTACAGCATTCCCTTCATCTACCATACTTGTCACTCTATCAAAAAAAGGTATGAGATTAGTTTGGCATGACCTTTTTTTGAGAAACCCATGTTGACTGTCAGTGATCACGGCATTTCTTTCTAAGTGCTTACAGACCTTCTGTTTAATTATCTGCTCTAGTATTTTACCTGGTATTGATGTCAGGCTGACTGGGCGATAATTGTTTGGGAATTTCTTTCCCCCCCTTTTTAAAGATGGGGACCACATTTGCCCTCCTCCAGTCTGCTGGAACTTCTCCTGTTCTCCATGAATTCTCAAAGATTATTGCCAGTGGTTCTGAAATAACTTCAGCCAGTTCTTTTAACACCCTTGGATGCAGTTCGTCCAGCCCGGAGACTTGAATTCATTGAGAGTAGCCAGGTATTCCTGTACTATCTCCATGTCTATACTATGCTGTAATTCCCCTATTGCGTCCTCTGCTCCATTATTCCCAGGTTGAGCACTATTCCCCTTTTGGGAGAAGACTGATACAAAAAAGGAGTTAAGTAATTCTGCTTTTTCTGCCTCCCCTGTTAATAACTCACCGTCCCCTCCACGCAATGACCTGATCGTTACCTTGATCTTCCTTTTGTTATGGACATAACCAAAAAAACCCTTTTTTGTTGTTTTTAACTTTCCTGGCTAGCTGGAGCTCATTCTGCGCTTTAGCCTTCCTGACTTTCTCCCTACATGTGCTGGCTACTTGTTTGAATTCCTCTTCGTTGATTTCTCCTTTTTTCCATTTCTTGTACATGCCCTTCTTAAATCCTATCTCAACCAAAAGTTCTTTAGACATCCACCCTGGTTTCTTCAAACCTCAACCTTTTTTTCTCCTCGTGGGAATTGATTGAAATTGCACCTTCAATATCTCCCTTTTTAGAATTTCCCATCCTTCATGTACTCCCTTCTCATTCAATATTCTCACCCATAGGATCACACCCAGTAGTTCCCTAAATTTATTGAAATCAGCTTTCTTAAAGTCTAGAACACATGTTTGACTATTTCTTGCTTCTCCTTTCTGCTGTATAACAAACTCCAAGAGAACATGGTCACTCCCACCCAAAGATCCCATTCCTTCTATCCCATAAACCAAATCATCATTATTGGCTAAGATCAGATCCAAAATGGCTGCTCCCCTTGTCATTTCTTCCACTTTTTGGACTATGAAGTTGTCTGCAAGGGAAGTGAGGAATTTGTTGGACCTAGTTGTTTTGGCAGGGTTAGCATTCCAACAGATGTCAGGATAATTGAAATCTCCCATTACTACTACATGTTTCTTTTTTGAATGTTTGGACATCTGTTCCAGGAAAGCATCATCTAACTCTTCAGTCTGGCTTGGGGGTCTATAATAGACACCCACAATGACATCACTATTTTTCTCCCCCTTAATTTTTACCCAGATGGTTTCAAGCTGGGTTCCAGTGTTTAAGTCCTGGATCTCCTCGCAGGTGTAATCATCCCTAACGTATAATGCTACTCCTCCCCCCTTCCGATTTGGTCTATTTCTCCGAAATAGGTTATACCCTTCAATTAATACATTCCAATCATGAGACTCATCCCACCAGGTTTCCGTAATGCCTATTATATCATATTTGCTTTGTACTATTAAAAGTTCTAGTTCATCTTGCTTATTTCCCATGCTCTGTGCATTAATGTAGAGACACCTTAGACCACAGGTCCTTCTTCTTGGCAGCCTATTTATGATTAAAATATTGTCGAAGGCTTTCACGGTCAGAGTTCGTTGGTTCTTGTAGGTTATCCGGGCTGTGTAACCGTGGTCTTGGAATTTTCTTTCCTGACGTTTCGCCAACAACTGTGGCAGGCATCTTCAGAGTAGTAACACTGAAGGACAGTGTCTCTCAGTGTCAAGTGTGTAGGAAGATATAGTCAGAAAGGGGTTGGGTTTGAGCTGAGTCATTGTCCTGCAAAAGTAATGTGCTAATCATTGTCCTGTAAGTATCAAGATAATGTGCTAATGACGGTGTGGTATGTTAATATGGAACCATTGTATCCTGAAGTGATCTGTTAATGTGTGTAATCCAAAGCTAATCTGCATGGCTATTGCTGACTGTTGCCTTTGTTAGTCTGGAGGTTTTCAGAACAGGAAGCCAAGCCTTATTCATTCTTAAACTCTCCTCTTTTCTGTTAAAGTTGTGCTGATGTTTATGAATTTCAATGGCTTCTCTGTGCAATCTGACAAAATAGTTGGTAGAATTGTCCAGTCTTTCAGTGTCTTGGAATAAGACCCTGTGTCCTGTTTGTGTCAGTCCATGTTCAGCCACTGCTGATTTCTCAGGTTGGCCAAGTCTGCAGTATCTTTCATGTTCTTTTATCCTTGTTTGTATGCTGCTAATGATTAGCACATTACTTTTGCAGGACAATGACTCAGCTCAAACCCAGCCCCTTTCTGACTATATCTTCCTACACACTTGACACTGAGAGACACTGTCCTTCAGTGTTACTCCTCTGAAGATGCCTGCCACAGTTGTTGGCGAAACGTCAGGAAAGAAAATTCCAAGACCACGGTTACACAGCCCGGATAACCTACAAGAACCTATTTAAGATTGTTTCCCTCCCATTATTAATTTTGAACGGCCTTTCCTTGCATGTGCTACCCTCTGCAGATTGTTCATATCTATATTTGCAGTTATTGTCCTCACTTTTTCTCCTCCAGTAGAGCCACTAACTTACACTTACTGCATGTGTAATTGTAGTTACCCTCTGGTAGGAAAACAAACATTCCACAAACCATACACGTCACTGCCTCTACTCTCTCACCAGCCATTCCGCTTTGATTCATTGCTGACATGGTATGGTTTCTAGCACACTCCCTCAATGGTAACCCTACTAAAAGCTTCACGACACTCCCGGTCTCAGAGGAAACTACAAACACAAACTTTGTTTCAAGGCCCCCAGACACGACCTTCAGGCCAAGAGCCCTCTGGCGAGACACGCCTTCTAATGAAGAGCTCTCAGCCCCACCCCTCAAGAGTTTACAGCAGAGGGTGGAGCCAGCAATTCCCCCCAGCAATTACACTGCCCTCCCCACTCAGGAATCTGCCATAAACAAGACAAAAGGACAAGGGGAACCACTTAGTACCCTCTCTCTAGCACTCCCACCCACTCACTCACTCTCTCACACACCAACCTCAGCTAGACAGAATATCTTAGGCAGCTAAGGAAAACCTAAAACCTGCACTGACCTCTTTAGCAACTCTGGTTCCTGCAGACTCTAGCCCAGGTGCCTCAGGTTCTGTCCCTGGCAAGACGTGCTTTCTAATGAAGAGCTCTCAGCCCCACCCCTCAAGAGCTTAAAGCAGAGGGTGAAGCCAGCAATTCCCCCCAGCAATTACAGCAATTACACTGCCCTCCTCACTCAGGAATCTCTTTAGCAACTCTGGTTCCTGCAGACTCTAGCTCAGGAAGCTATGGAGGAGGGGGTCGACCCCTTTTTTGGGAAACCATAAAATTGGACCCTCTGACCCAAACTTTACCAAACTATTGCAAGCATTCATGGGAAACTGATTTTCCCCACGATTTTCACCAGAGCTCATTTAAAAATTCCCAGAGGGAAAAGCCTGGGCAAAGTCGAAGCCGAAAAAGCCGAATACCTATTTGGCTGATTCGGCAATCAACTATCCAGCTTCAGCTTTATTCCTAGTTTTAATATTTGGCTTTAATTAAACCCGAAGGAAGCTGAAAAGGCCTTTTGGGGGTTTATTTCTGGTTTGGGTTTATTGATATGCACAACCCTTGATGAAAGCATTGCTATGACCAGGTACGGGAGGGGGTTCCTTGTACGGGAGGGGGTTCCTTGTAAAAGGTAGATAAAAGAAGCCTGCCCTCGCAATTCCTAGGGGTCATGACTGGCAAGAGGCAACAACACCCACATGCTTTTAGGGGACTCTGTATGGGGGGGAATGGGTCAAAGCAATTGTGCAAGTAAGCTTTTTTTCTTCACGTTGCCAGATTGCTTTCTCCTAAGGCTTCTGTACCACTAAAAATATGAAAAGCTATACGACAGGTAGAAATTCAGCAGGTAAAGCCTTCTTAGGGTGGCCAGCTGGGCAGTTTTGCACTTGCAGGTGGGGTATTTTTTCCTTCTGGCCATATGCCAGAAGCAGGGTTTGTCCTATAATGGAAAGAGCAGGAGAGAGCGGAAACCTTTGAAGGCAAAGGAATTTGCTGCACTTTAAGAGGCTTCCCCAATAGTTTTACTTCCACTTCCAGCTGGGCAGCTCCTCAGAGGGTTCTGTCTTTAGCTGCCTTCCCCCCGCCCCCACACTTCCGTATCTTCTCAGCAATAAAAAAAGAGGTACAAAGAGACCAAAATGAGAGCAGGGAGGGGGCAAAGCCCCACTCTAAGAAGCCCCTGATTTTTTTATGCAATCTGGCAGGTGATTGAGAGATGTTCTTTTTTCAAATCAGAAATCAGAGTTGCTACTGATTTCTATTGAAAAAGCATTGCCAAAACCCAATGGCCAGGGGTCTTTGGTGTGGCTCAGTCAGATTCTACACACATTCTGAGTTTCATGGGGCATACTAACAGGTAAGGTTGCGTAGGGCTGTAGTCTAGAACTTATGAAGCTGTGAAATATGGAGTCAGACCTTTGGTGCTGGACCTAGTCCAGCAGGAAACAGGTTGGGTTTTAAAACAACAACAACATGAGACAATGTTGTGTGGAGTGGGTTTTAACACTTGACCACAGCAGTTGGTTTGCACCCACCCACCATTTTTAGGTTTGGGACATTAAATTGCATATCTTCAATGTAACGTGTAGTTAGCCCTTAGCCAATAATATCTATAATTCTTAATGGTGGATTGCCCATCAGAGTTGGCAGTTCTCCCCAGAGCCGGGATCCTTTCTTCTGATACAAGCACCACTACATGTCTGAAACCACATGGTGGAGAACAATAAGTTTCCTTTAATGTAAATCCTGTCTGACAGTTTGCACAGATACAGATTTCATAAAGATCTGGTACCAAAGTGGTCTGGGGTCAGTTAAGAAGGGCAAAGGCTTATGCAAGATTGGCGTAGGCTGTTAAGATGGTAACGCTGGCTGCCCCTTTGTGTGTGGGACAGGCGTGCTGCATTTAGCTGCTTGCTAAACTTCCTTCTCCTCCAGTTTGGCATGAGGGGGGCCTGGCTAGAATTCCGAGACGCTCTCCCGCCATCACTAGTTAGCACTGCTGGTGTGTGGATGTGCAGGTGGAGGAGACGGTAGCGTCAGGATGGAACCTTCAAAAAGAGTTGCTCTTCTCAGCTGCTCACACAGGTGGACTCGCTGCATGGAGGTGTGATAAGTGAGATGAGCCTCATGACTCCTGATCCAAACTTAAGTCAGGTTCTGAAATGTTTGCAAACCAAGACAATTATGTAACAAGTGTTTTAATTGATCGTTCATGTTTTTTTTAATTGACTTTTATTTCAAGATCACAAATATTCATGCTTTGTAGGAAGGACAGTATTTTTTCAAGGTCTACGTGAGGGGGGAGTTACAATGTATTTAAATAAGCAGTCCGAGAGTCAGGGGGGCTAGTCAGGAAGCAGCACTTATTTCCCCAACACGACATCACCCTCTGGCAGCTCCCTGGCTGCTTTTGACAGCCAGCTTCAAAGTGCTGCCTGTCCCTTTTTAGCTAGTGTTGCCAACCTCCAGGTGAGGCCTGGAGATCTCCCAAAAATACAGCTCATCTCCAGACTACAGAGATCAGTTCCTCTGGAGAAAATGGCTGCTTTGTAGGGTGGACTTTGTGGCACTATACCTACCATGATGAGTTCCCCCCCATTCCAAAACCCCACCCTCTCTAGGCTCCTGTAAGCTCCTGACCCTTCAAACCAGAAATCACCACAGAGTCATATAGAGTCCAAGCAGATGGCTTTTACTGGTCAAAAAGGCAATACAGTGCATACAGGGGACTATGGCAGCTATGAGAGTCTCACTAGCTGAACGATAATATAAGGCAGTAAATGGCGGGAGATTATACAGCATCAGCACACATAAACAGAGTACACTTTCCCAGGAGCAGCATTCCCAGGCCTTGGTATGTGTGGTCGACCTTGAGGCTAGACAGTACAGTACAGACACAGAAACAATACTGAAACCGAGATAGCAGCCTGACATCCTGCTCCCCTTAAGGCCCCCTCCCAGTCTGTAAAGGGGACGGTCTTTCCGGGTAGGCAGCATGAAAGGTATCGACGAGTTTGGGGGCGGAGACATCTCGTGCGCGAACCCATTCGTCGTAGGCAGGGGGGAAGTGTTTCCAACGGACTAAATACTGTAGGTTTCCATGGTGAACACGAGAGTCAAGGATTTTGGAGACCTCGAAGTGCTCCTCCCCCCCCACCATAATGGGCTGTTCGGGAGGCGGATCGGGATGCCATTGCGGAGAGGCAATATGGGGCTTCAGGAGGCTAACGTGGAAAACGGGATGTACACGCCTCAGGGTTTTGGGGAGAGCTAGTTCCACTGTGACAGGATTTATGACTCGTGTGATGGGGAATGGGCCAATGAACTTAGCATTGAGCTTAAGGCACGGACGGGTGGAACGTAGATTTTTGGTGGAAAGATAGACCAATTTACCCACTCGCAGCTCGCCCCCGGGGGAACGATGTTTATCAGCTTGTGCTTTGTATCTGCGCTTGGCTCGGTCGAGATTGCTAACGAGCCAAGGCCAGGTGGTACGGAGGGTGTGTGCCCAGGAAGCAACATCAGGATCTCCCTCCCCCTCCACATCATTTCTGGGAGTAACAGGACCGAAATCCTGTCCATACACTGCAAAGAATGGGCTAAAACCTGTAGATTGATGCACAGCATTATTGTAGGCATATTCAGCAAAAGGTAATAGTTCTACCCAGTTATCTTGGTGGTAGTTAACATAACAGCGTAAATAACATTCAAGTACAGCATTGACACGTTCAGTTTGTCCATCGGTTTGGGGATGGTATGCAGTAGACAACCCTTGTTCTACCCCCACCAACTTGAGAAATGCTTTCCAAAACTTGGAAACAAAGCCACTGCCGCGGTCACAGATTATTTTGCGCGGAAACGAATGTAATTTGAAGATATGTGATACGAAGAGGCGGGTCAGTTTCTGAGCAGAGGGGATCCCTGCGCATGGAACTAAATGGATTTGCTTGGAAAACAAATCAGTAACAACCCATAATACAGTTTTCCCCCCGCTGAGAGGGAGATCAGTCATAAAGTCCATAGCAATCACTTCCCAGGGTTTGCTGGGTGTTTCCAGGGGTTGCAGTAACCCCGGGGGTTTACCCTGTGATCGTTTCACTGTGGCGCAAACAGGACAACTGCGAATAAAAGAGTCAACATCGGAACGCATTCCCCCCCACCAAAACTGTCTGCGCAACAAGTGGAGAGTCTTTAGAAATCCAAAGTGTCCAGCGGTTTTTGCTCCATGAGCTAAGTGTAAAACGTCTTTTCGGAGTGCTTTGGGTACATATAATTTTGAGTCCTTGTACCAAGAGCCCCCCTGTTCTATTACTCCAGGGGGTAGGGTGTGATTAGAGCGTTCTGAAAGGCAGTGGTCCCGAAGGGTATTTAAAAAGGATTCGGAGATGGGAACCTTGGCGGGTACCCCCCCCCCCGCTACAGTGGTTTTAGGACTTGCGATGGGGGTAGTGCTTACGTGCGGTGGTGCGGAGATTGCAGGCGGCAGGGCAGCCGGTGGGGTTGGAGGGGTGGAATCGCCGGTTCGTTGTTGTTGCGGAGGCGGTTGGGTAGTCGATTGGGTTGGAGGAGTTGGAGAGCTGGGTCTGGGATGTTGTTGCTGAGATCGAGTTTGCACGGCTAGTACAGGCAGGGCTCCTCTTTGCGTAGGGGTGAACAGAGAGTCGGTTGGTCTCTCGAGTTTTACCGGGTACTGCGGCAAGCGGGAGAGGGCATCTGCGAGAACGTTTTGTTTTCCAGGAACATGTTTTAGGACGAAACGAAACTGAGCGAAGAATTCCGCCCAACGTTGTTGTTTCGCCGACAGTTTATGGGACCCTGTGAGGGCAGCTAGATTTTTGTGATCGGTCCAAACCTCGAAGGGAATTTTGGAACCCTCCAAGAATTGTCTCCATAGAGTCAGTGCATGGTGAACGGCCGCTGCCTCTTTCTCCCAAATGGGCCAGTTCAATTGTGCGTGCGCAAATTTTCTCGAAAAGTAAGCGCAAGGGTGAAGGAGACCATCCGGACCTTTCTGGAGGAGGGCCCCTCCCATAGCTACATCGGAGGCATCGACTTGCACAATAAACATTTGGTTTGGGTCTGGGTGCTGTAGTACGGGTTCGGATGTGAAGAGACGTTTGAGTGCTACAAACGCGGCTTGACATTGATCAGTCCACAGGATTTTTGCAGAGGGCAAGGTAGACGCGCTTGCTTTTCCTTTGGTTTTTAGGAGATCAGTGATGGGTAGAGCCACTTGGGCGAAGTTAGGGATGAACCCTCGATAAAAGTTCGCAAACCCCAGAAACTGTTGTACTTGCTTGCGGTTGGTGGGGGGAGTCCAATCGAGAACGGCTTGGACTTTGACAGGGTCCATGCGAAGACCTTGGTGGGAGATAATGTATCCTAAAAATGTGAGCTGGTTTTGATGGAACTCGCATTTAGCCAGTTTTGCGAAGAGTTGGTGATTGCGCAGGCGCTGCAGAACTTCTCGGACCAGAATTACATGCTCTTCTATGGTTTTTGAATAAATAAGAATGTCGTCCAAATAAACCACTACCCCGCGATACAGTAAATCATGAAGGATTTCGTTGATAAGTTGCATGAAGACCCCCGGGGCCCCTTTTAATCCGAACGGCATTACGAGGAATTCATACATCCCAAAACAGCTAGAGAAGGCAGTGAGGTGTTCATCTCCTTCTCGGATGCGGACTCGGCAGTAAGCTTCCACCAAGTCTAACTTGGAGAATACCCGGCCCTCCTGTAATTGTCCCAAAATATCAGAAATTAATGGGATAGGATAGGCGTTGGTTTGGGTGACTGCATTGAGCTTTCTGAAGTCAATGCACAGACGAAGGTCGCCCTCCTTCTTTCGGACGAAAAACGCAGGGGCCGAGTTCGGGGCATTCGATGGACGAATGAACCCTCTGGCGAGGTTTTTGTCTAGGAAGTCTCGGAGGACAGTACGCTCGGAGGCGCTCATGGGGTAAATCTTGCTTTTGGTTAATGTGCAGTCCTTGACCACCTCAATTGCACAGTCCGAGACCCGGTGGGGGGGCAAGGCATCACATTCTTTAAGGTCGAAAACATCTGCAAAGTCCTGATAGACGTTAGGTAGGATTGGAGGTGCTGGGACCTCGGAGGTTAAAGCTGGGACGGGCGGATATAACAGCGCAAAGTTTTGCCGGTGTTGGTCGCACATGGGACTAGCGAAGGAGATAGTGTTTGTTTCCCAGTTAATACTGGGACTGTGTCCTTTAATCCAGTTAATACCCAAGACCACTTCAAAACGGATAGGGGCTATAGTGAAGTCTATTTGTTCCCAGTGGGAGCCAATTCCCATTGCCACCCCTATGGTGCGGTGATCAACTGGACCCCCCTGGAAATGGCTCCCGTCCATTTGGGCAAATTGGACAGGGGCGGGTAAAGCCTCAGATTCGGCTCTGAGTGCAGCAAAAGTGGCTTCGCTTATGAGAGTGCGACAGCAACCGGAGTCGATGAGTGCTTTGACGGGTAGTTGGGGGCCACCGTTAAGGTGTTGTAAAACTGCATCCACGTAGACGGTGGAGTCCACTTCTTTGATTTTGGTAGGAGCATTTGGTTTAACAGGAGGATCTGGAGAGGTCTGTGGAGACGCTCCATTCACCACAGACCGGAGCCGTTTTTTGACAAGTTGAGGGGAGATTCCAGGTTTAAGGCTGGAGAATTCCATGGATTTTCCTCATCCGAAGAGGGAAAGTTGTCCCCCAATGGGGCACTTGTAATCCGAGACCCGGCGGGGTCGTTTGTAGTAGGCAGGGAGGCTGGGTCTCCAGCATGGAGTGCAGAGGGTGTGGGTCTTACCGGAGCTGCGCTGCGGGTGGCCGCGGTGCCTCTGCGTGGTGGACGACCTCTGGCTCGGGTTATCGTGCTGGGATGAAATAATCCATGGCGGTGTGGGCAAACAGCTGCAAAGTGGCCCATTTCTCCGCAATTAAGACAGGCACCTCTCTGAAATCGGGCTTCACGTTCCTGGGGTGGACGTGGAGGATTTCGTGGGACGGGCGGTGGTGCCTTGGATTGGGGCTTTTGGGTGCCTTTTTCCTTGTGCTTTTGACGGACTAGAGAAATAAAGCGTCGGCGGCTTTCCACTTCCTCGGCCAATAGAATCCAGTCTTCAAGGGTATCGGGATCACCCCGCATATATGACCAGTTCAGAACGTCAGGGTGCAAGGCTTCCCTGAAATGGTGAATTAGGGTGGTTTCGGGCCAACCTACAATTTTACTTGCTAGCCGTTAAAATTCATCGGCAAATTCTCGAACTGTAGCAGAGCCTTGTTTTAGTTGTAAGAGTTCCGTTTTGGCTCTTTCCCCCAGGAAGGGGTCCTCAAACCTCCTTCTCAGAGCAGTCATGAAGTTGTTGAGGGAACGGATAGCACGAGAGCGGGTGTCGAACTGGAGGACCATCCAGTCAGCTGCTTTACCTGTCAGAAGGGAAGCTACATAACGCACCCGGCTATCCTCCGTGGGGAAAAGCTATCCTTGTTCTCGCATATAACTGTCCACTTGATGCAAGAAACAAGGCAGAGTCTCGAGAGATCCGTCGTACGTAGTCTTCAATTTGAGTTGCTTCCAGGGGCCGGGCGCAGGCTGTCCCGGATGCACGGGTGGTCCGGGAGGAGGAACAACGGGAGCTCCGGGAGGCAGGGGTGGAGCAGGCACATTAGCGGGTGGCTGGGGTGGCTGGATGGGCACCCCCTGACCCGGTATCGGAACGGGCTGTGCCTGGGCTATCAGGGTTTGTTGTAATTGCCTGTTATCCTGAAGCATACGTTCCATTAGCTCTTGGAGTTGATCGACACGGTCGGAGAGCTCCCGGTTCTGGGCTCGTAAGAGGTAAACCTCCTCACTTGGGCCACCAGTAAGATGAGGTTTACTGGTCCGGAAGCTCGTGGCCCATTGAGAGCTGTCTCCATATAGATCCTCGTCTTCAGACTCTCCTGAGTCTCGACGTCGGTCAGCCAGACGGCGTGCGCGTTGGGTCGCGCGCGACGGGACAAACGCCGGGGAAAATGACAGACCTGATAGCCCTTGGGACGCGTATCCATTTTCGCCCGATCCCTAACCCTTGCTGTTGCCACCTTGGCTGCTTCAGCAGCTTCTCTCTCTCTTGCGACCTTAACCGCTTCGGCGGCTTCCTTATCCGCAAGAACTTTGGCGTTCTCAAGTCTTAGGGCAGCCTCCGCCGTAATGCGTGGTAAAAGTTCTGTTTCCAGGAGTGAGAGTATGGGGTCGGGTTCCCCGCCCAGCAAGGATTGTATTCGAACCGCCAGTGCGGGTGCATCGGCTCCAAAAGTCGAGGTCAAAGCTTGAGCCAAGGTGGTTACCGGGGTGTCCTTTGTACATTCCACAAGGAGAAGAGCGGTGCGAATAGCGACCCGCTTGGCTTCAGCCTGACAGCTGGCCGCATCCGGTATGAGGGAAAAACCCTCTGGCGGGGCTCCTGCCATGGCAGAACTAGAGGAAAGAGTCTCTTGAGAAATAAGATTATCCAAAAGTCCAGTTAGTACTTGTAAATCCTCAGTTGCCAACCGGGCATCGTCCAGCAATTGATCCAAGTCTTGAAGATCTAAACGAGTATCAGTATCCTCCGTCGTTAACATCCAGAGAATCCCTTTTATAGATTGCCACTGTTCCTGTACCAGGTCCCTCAAGCGGCAAACCTCTAGGGTAGTCCTGAAGAGTTCAGCGACTATGTCCTGTACCAGGGTGGGATCCTTCCGAGAGGAATCCAGGGTAGTAGGTCACTCGGAGAGCCTCGCAGCTCCCATCCAAGTGGCAGGCGAAACCCCCTGGGCTCCAGCCTGACAAGTAGTACAATGAAGAAGGTGAGGGATAGCTGCCATAATGTAAGCTCCTGACCCTTCGAACCAGAAATCACCACAGAGTCATATAGAGTCCAAGCAGATGGCTTTTACTGGTCAAAAAGGCAATACAGTGCATACAGGGGACTATGGCAGCTATGAGAGTCTCACTAGCTGAACGATAATATAAGGCAGTAAATGGCGGGAGATTATACAGCATCAGCACACATAAACAGAGTACACTTTCCCAGGAGCAGCATTCCCAGGCCTTGGTATGTGTGGTCGACCTTGAGGCTAGACAGTACAGTACAGACACAGAAACAATACTGAAACCGAGATAGCAGCCTGACAGCTCCACCCATAAATCTCCAGGAATTTCCCAACAAAGAGTTGGCAACTGTATCTTTAGCTATTTGTTTCAGGACCTGTCAAGGCAGGAAGATTGTGGCACAAGACTAGGGCTGTCAATTCGGCTCATCCCAAACCGAAAAAAGCCGAATTTCCCTGAACTCAAAAAAGATGGGAAAACAGGGAGCCGAATTCAGTGAGTTCGGGGTGTTCGGTGAATAAATTCAGCAAGTTCGGGGTTCGGCGCAGCAGCATAACCATCAGTTAGTAAGCAGCATTCTCCCCCGGCCAATCGGTGGCCAAGCTGGGTTTTCTTCTGGCCAATCAGTCGTGATTCAGTGCATGAGCTCAGCTGCTGCGCAGCATGGCCGGGGAGAGAAAGAGAGAGTATCTGTTTGTGTGAGAGAGAAATCCCCGTGTGTGTGTGTGGGGGTGCTTGTGCACATTTGCTCCTTTCCGTGGCTGCAGGGGGTGCATTTTTTGGGGTGCAGCCCCCAAACTTTCAGCGTAGCTTCAGAGGAGTCTTCTTGCAAGAATCCCCAAGTTTTGTAAAGATTGGATCAGCGGGGGCTGAGATATGGGCCCCGAATGGGGTCCCCCCTTAATGTGCATTTTTATTCCATTTACAGCACACATTCGCTCCTTTCTGCAGCTGCAGGGGGCACATTTTTGGGGGTAGAGACCCCAAACTTTCAGCGTAGCTTCAGAGGAGCCTTCTTGAAATAATCCCCAAGTTTTGTAAAAGTTGGATCAGCGGGGGCTGAGATATGGCCCCCCTTTTCCCTATTGGGATGAATGGGATCAGCAGGTCCTATGTGCATCTTGACAGCGGCAAATCCAAGGCAAAACCTCCCGTGCTTAAATGGAACCATATTGGATTACCCAGTCCTCCAAGTCCCTCCTGATGGAACAGAAGACATCCACAGTAAGACCCCTTTTGGGGCTTTAATCTATAATTTTTCTCCTGTGTGGTTTTCAAATGGTGACTTAAAGAATGCATTAGCCTGGTCCCGAGTCCGATGCAAAAGGGGAAATTCCACCCCCTCCTGCTCCTGATGCTTAGCTAGCATGCCTCTGTCCCTTTCCATGGTTTGCAAACTCCCAGGCTTTGCATAGTTGCAAACATGTTGCTTTGCATGGTTGTGTTGCTTTGCATGGTTTGCAAATTTCTTCTGTCCCTTTCCATGGTTTGCAAACTCCCAGGGGTCAGGTGTTGCTTTGCATGGTTTGCAAACTTCTTCGCACCTGCCCCGCCCTTGCTCCCCGCAGCTCAGCTGTTTGTCAGGGCTGGGAGCTTCGAGTGGGCGGCAAGCTCTGCTAATTGCAAATGCACATTAAGGAGGGGGGACCCCTTTCGGGGCCCATATCTCAGCCCCCGCCGATCCAATCTTTACAAAACTTGGAGGTTATTGCTTTGAAGCTACGCTGAAAGTTTGGGACCTCTACCCCCAAAAATGCCCCCCTGGAGCCGCGGAAAGGTGCAGCTGTGATTTTAATGGCTTTATTCGGCTGAATTTTTCCCCGAACTCTGGACCTCATGCCGAATTGCACGGACCCGAAGCAGGGGAGTTCGGACTTCGGCATTTCCCGAATAAAAACGGGCTGAATTTTGCTGAATCCGAATTTTTTTCCAACAGCCCTACACAAGACTATATCCCCCAAGAGCATGCCTTGCCACAGGAAAAAGCTACCCCACATCAGCCTCTCCCTTTCCTGTGATCTCCATGAATCCAGCTAAATGGTCACAGTACTGGTTAGGGTGCAGAGTCAACCAGCCCATTTCCTTTCCTTTCCCTGCTAAATTTGCCTGTTTGCCCTCTGACAAAGAAATGACCAGTCCATAATTTTAATGGTAGGTTTATTGTAGCTGTGAGAGACAGAATAACAACAGGAAAACACCCAGAAACCCAGAAGACAAAAGTCAGAGATTGATGTGCATTATAATGAGTGAAATAAGTATTTGATCCTCTATCAACCAGCCAGATTAGGGTTAGGGTTCTGCTGTTGACAGAAGCAATCAATCCATCAGATTCCAAACTAGCCACCATGACCAAGACCAAAGAGCTGTCCAAGGATGTCAGGGACAAGATTGTAGATCTGCACAAGGCTGGACTGGGCTACAAGACTATTGCCAAGCAGCTTGGTGAGAAGGTGACAACCCTAACCCTAACCCTAACTGTCAACCTCCCTCAGTCTGGGGCTCCATGCAAGATCTCATCTCGTGGAGTTGCAATGATCATGAGAACGGTGATGAAGCAGCCCAGAACTACACGGGGGGAACTTGTCAATGATCTCAGGGCAGCTGGGACCATAGTCACCATGAAAACAGTTGGCAACACACTACGCCGTGAAGGACTGAGATCTTGCAAGGTCCCCTTGCTCAAGAAAGCACATGTACAGGCCCGTCTGCAGTTTGCCAATACACATCTGAATGACCCAGAGGAGAACTGGGTGAAAGTGTTGTGGTCAGATGAGACCAAAATCGAGTTCTTTGGCATCAACTCAACTCACCGTGTTTGGAGGAGGAGGAATGCTGCCTACGACCCCAAGAACACCATCCCCACTGTCCAACATGGAGGGGGACATATTATGCTTTGGGGGTGTTTTTCTGCTAAGGGGACAGGACACCTTCACAGCATCAAAGGGACGATGGACGGGACCATGTATCGTCAAATCTTGGGTGAGCACCTCCTTTCCTCAGCCAGGGCATTGAAAATGGGTCGAGGATGGGTATTCCAGCATGACAATGACCCAAAACACACGGCCAAGGCAACAAAGGAGTGGCTCAAGAAGAAGCACATTAAGGTCCTGGAGTGGCCTAGCCAGTCTCCAGACCTTAATCGCATCGAAAATCTGTGGAGGGAGCTGAAGGTTCGAGTAGCTACACATCAGCCTCGAAATCTTACTGACTTGGAGAGGATCTGCAAAGAGGAGTGGGACAAAATACCTCCTGAGATGTGTGCAAACCTGGTGGCCACCTACAAGAAACGTCTCACCTCTGTAATTGCCAACAAGGGTTTTGCCACCAAGTACTAAGTCATCTTTTGCAAAGGGATCAAATACTTCTTTCACTCATTATAATTCACATCAATCTCTGACTTTTGTCTTCTGGGTTTCTGGGGTTTTTCCTGTTGTTATTCTGTCTCTCACAGCTACAATAGACCTACCATTAAAATTATGGACTGGTCATTTCTTCGTCAGAGGGCAAACGGGCAAATTCAGCAGGGGATCAAATACTTTTTCCCTCTCACTGTATCTAATGTTTGAGGGATATAAGGACTGAAACAAATCTTGCCACTGACAATGTAGCCTTGGGATCCCTGTCACTTAGTAAAAAAGGCATTATGTCAGAGACAGAGGCATTAGATTTATATGGTAAAAGGGGAGAGATATAACATGATCGAAGTTCCTCGTAAAAACAGCATTTCAAGAGGGCATGAGCTAATGAATCGATAGAGCCAGAAGAGCAAGGACAGGTCCTGTCTAGATATGGTATATTCAAAATCCTGCCCTGCATAACCATAGAGGGGTTAGCATTCAGTCTAGCTAAACAGAAGGCTCTAGAAAAATGAAGAGTTGTCAAATAATAAGTATAAGCAGGCAAACCACGTGGTGGTGGTGGTATTCCAAAGAACTGGGATGAACAAACGCAGCGAGCACGAAAAGTAGTGCTGTTATAATCAAGCTCTTTAATGTGCTTTTTAATTTTGGTGAACCAGCCCATTTCCCCTAGCTCATAGTTCTTCTCAGCGCTGGGTTTGCTTCTCTGGAAACTCCCCTCCAGCGGCTGTATTGCCCCCTCTCCCCCCTTCAGCTGCCTCGTTGTGGGGCTCTGGTGCCACTTGAGTTTACAACCATCTGACTGCTGAACATCAAAGAATAGCTTTATTAGGTTACTGATTGTTCAGGGCTAGACTCTGGCCCTGTCCTCCTGCCATAGCTTTCCACTTCCCCCTGGAGGCATTTATTCCCTAATTAAAGTGCACACCACATTCCTTTCCCATCACACCTCATAAAATGGGGGGACCGCAGAGAATGTCCTGTGTTTCTTGGAAGCTCAAGGGCAGGCTGTTGACTGTTGGGTGTGGCGGCCAAGTGAGCCACCAGAGACAGGGATCCTTTGCCAGTGAAATGGGACCCAGGGAAAGCCTTTGTCTCCCACTGGGGATTAGGAGATGTGCAAATAACAAAGGCCAGCACTGCACCTGAGATAAACTCTTTGTATCAGAAAGGCAGACTGTAAATATTTAAATAAAGTAAGAAACATAAAACATCCTGGATATATCTCAGGGTCATGTGGGTACCAGGACAGCAACACAATCACACAGTCAAGAGCCGGGGATGCTGCATGCCACACCAAACCCAACTCCACAAACAGACTCAGTCGTCACGCACACTGAGCACCTGTCATTTCATCACATCTTTTGCACAACCCTCTGCTTCTGTCTGAAGGAGGCCATGAAAAGGGTCGAAGTCTAGTCCTCCTCTCAGCCACAGGAAAACCTCTCCACTAAAAGGCTCACAACTAAGAGCTGATACAAGTGGAAAAATGGTTGACGGGAGTACCGGAGTCGAGACCTCTTCATTTCCTAAAAGTGGCAGAGCCTCCTCTATAACCCTTCCCCAGCTTCCTTCTCTCCTTCTGGGGTTGCCAATCTCCAGGTGGGGCTTGGAGGACTCCTGGAATCACAACAGATCTCCCAACTGCAGAGTTCAGTTCCCCTTAGGGTTGCAAGCTCCAGGCTGGGAAATTACTTGAGATTTGGAGGTGGAGCCTTGAGAGGCAAGGTTTGTGCAGGGAAGTGACCTCAGCAGGGTATAATGCCATAGAGTCTACCCTCCAAAGCAGCCATTTTATCCATAAGAACATAAGAAAGGCCCTGCTGGATCAGACCAAGGCCCATCAAGTCCAGCAGTCTGTTCACACAGTGGCCAAGCAGGGGCCTCCAGGAAGCCACAAACAAGACGAGTGCAGCAGCACCATCCTGCCTGTGTTCCACCGCACCCAAAATAATAGGCATGCTCCCCTGATACTAGAGAGAATAGGTAAGCATCATGACTAGTATCCATTCTAACTTTGATTGAATTGAAAAACCTTTAATGGCATAAGTAATATTACAATTGTTACAAAGGTACATAAAATATGCAGTCATTAAGATAAAAACATAGGCCAGTAAATTCCAAAAGTAGAAATTACAAACTTTGGGCTTTTTGAACTTTCATCACATCCACTAGAAAATTGGCAACATCTAAGGTAACCTCTGGATCGGAATCGTTTAATAAAAATTGACGTTTTGCTTGGGTAGATAGGTGATATTTGGAAAGAAGCCAATTTTTTAACCATTTCCCACGGGGTGTTTCATATAAGGGGAAGACCAACAGAATATGATCAATTGAGTCCAGGGAATAGGTATCACAGGGACAAGTCCTATCCTGGATTGGTATTTGTTGATACCTTCCATATAGCATCCTTGAAGGAAAGGCATTAACCCTAGCAAGAGAGAAGGCTCTGCGGAGGGGTGGGATGTCCAGCGTATGAAAATAATGGGGAATATTGTTGGTTAAATTCTTGAGGCCCAACATTGCTGGAGAGCAGACCAAGGGTTGAGTGGGGAGTAACGTCTGACGCTCCATATCCAAGAAACGCTGTTTAACAATTTTAAAAATGTGGGCCTCACTAGTTAAAGCCAGGTCTTCCACAGAGACTCCAGATGATCTTATTTTAGACAGAATTAAACAATCCCAGGAGGTATTATGAAGTTCTTTTAGCAGCAGAGACATCAGAGAACCATGCTCTGTTCTAAAAAAACAGTTTAAGCCAATAACGAATGGTTAGCAGCCATGCCTTGGTTTCACACAAGCTTTGACCAAGTTCAGAGGTAATAGCATAATAAGAGACACAGCGAGGGAGACCAAGCATTTTTCTAAAAAAGTTAGCTTGAATGGATTCTAAGTCCCGATTGAATGCATTTGCCCAGATAGGTACACCGTACAGGATCTGGGGTAACATTTTGGAGTTGAATACCTTAACTGCGGCGGGGACATACTGGTTACCCTTATAAAGAAAGAAGGACATCAGTTGGTTTGAAGAGATTCTCCCAAGTTTGGTAATCCTGGATCTATGAACTGCCCATTTAAGGTTATAATTAAAAGTAATGCCAAGATATTTAAAACTCTTCACCTGTTGGATTTTGGCCTGACCAATACGCCAGCTGGTGGGCGACCATTTTTTTGAAAAAAACACGACATTAGTCTTAGAGTAATTAATTTTAAGAAGATTTAGATGACAGTATTCCTCAAACGCACTTAAGTAGCGTTTGAGTCCGATTTTAGAGTAGGATAAAATAGCGGTGTCATCGGCATATAAAAGAATAGGAACGGCTTTGCCTCCCAATTTAGGAGGGTGTCCATTAATAGGCTCTAAAGAACAAGCCAGGTCTGACAGAAACAGATTAAAAAGAAGGGGAGCAAGTATACAACCTGGCTTCACACCCTTATTAAATGGGATCTTATCAGTAAGGCCACCGTTTGAAGAATATTTTACTTGGCATGTTGTGGATGAGTGAAGTTTTTTTAAAAAGGAATAAAAGGCGAGGGTCAATTCCCATACTGGACAGCTTAGACCAGAGTTTATCTCTGATAATGGAGTCGAAGGCAGATTTTAGGTCAATAAAAGCGACAAAGAGTTTCTTGCAACCCATTTTCATGTATTTTTCTGCAATTGTGGCCAGAACCAGGCAGTGGTCCAAGGTTGATTTGTTTTTGGAGAAGACGATTTGCTCTGGGCCTATTATTGCGTTTTCCTTTACCCAGCTAAGGAGTCGCTGTTCTAGATGTTTCGCATACAGTTTACCCAAGACTGGAAGAAGACTGATGGGACGGAAGTTATCAGGCAGAGTTGGATCACCCTTTTTAAAAATAGGAATTATTATTCAATTTAGCCAGGAGTTTGGCAATATGCCATACAGGTCAATAGATGTGAATATATAGCCATGAATACTCCTTTCCTCCATGAATATGTCCACTCCCCTCTTAAAGCCCTCCAAGCTGGCAGCCATCACCACATCCTGGGGCAGGGAGTTCCACAATTTAACTACGCGTTGTGTGAAAAAAATACTTCCTTTTATCTTTTTTTAATCTCTCACCCTCCAGCTTCAACAGATGACCTCGCGTTCTAGTATTATGGGAGAGGGAGAAAAACCTCTCCCTGTCCACTCTCTCCAAACCATGCATAATTTTATAGACCTCTATCATGTCTCCCCTTAGCTGCCTTCTTTCCAAGATAAACAGCCCTAAGCGTCCTAACCGCTCCCCATAGGACAGTTGCTCTAGTCCCCTAATCATTTTGGTTGCTCTTTTCTGCACCTTCTCAAGCTCTGTAATATCCTTTTTTAGGTGTGGTGACCAGAACTGTACGCAGTATTCCAAGTGTGGTCTCACCATAGAGTTGTACAAGGGCAGTATGATAGCAGCAGTTTTATTTTCTATTCCTCGTCTAATTATGGCCAGTATGGAATTAGCCTTTTTTACAGCAGCCACACACTGGGTTGACGTCTTCATTGAGCTATCCACTACCACCCCAAGATCCCTTTCTTGGTCTGTCGCTGCCAGCACAGATCCCAACTTCCGGGGGGAGGGCAGAGGGTGGAAGGGGCAGAGCTTCTCTGGCCTGAAGAGTATAAAAGGTCAGAGGAGAGCTGTAGCCAGGTAGGAAGTAGGCTGTGACCCAGGCTGGCTAAGCATAGAGCCACCCGGGTAGCTTCCGCGGGAAAGGAAAGCTCAGACTCTCCCTTGGACTGGTCTGAGGCTGAAGAGGCGCCTCAAGCCTCAACCCTCTCCAGGCCAGACAGACCCCCCCCCCACCAGCCCTGTAGGGGGGGTGCTTAACACCATCACGATAGTATACCGGAATGCTGGTGTCCCAAGAAAAAAAAGGGGGAGAATTGGCCTTTGATTGGATAACCCCTCAGCCAATCCTTGGGCAATGACATGGCGGTCACTCCCCTACTATCCCACATTATATGGGTGACTCAAACGCACGGGGAACCTCCAGCAGCTACTTGCTTCAGACTTATAGTGGGATGGACTAGCGTCATGCCTTTGACTATCCAGTCTCGGATTAAAATATTGTGAAATAAGGGAGGAGCGAACCAAGAACATTCTGCCCATGCGTTAATCCCCACAGACACAAAGATGTCTCCTAGGTTCCCTGGAAGATTGGTTCATCTGTGTGGGGCAGTGTCCTGCTCTCATGCCAGCCTTGGTCCCTCATGCACTTCTGGCCCCCCAGGTGGCTGGAGCAGTCCGACCACTAACAGGGGCATCTGCCCTGCAGGGGTCCCCTGGAGTTTCTCCCACAGGCCACGTTTCTGGCTCCTTGGGCTATTCCTTGGAGGCTTCTGAGTTGGAGTCTAGGGCCAGCTCAGTGGGAGTCATGACATGTGAGGTAGACTAGTCAGAGAGTGTGCTACTGGCTAAAGGTCACCAGCAAGCTTCCGTGCCAGAAAGGGAATTTGAACCTGGGCCTCCCAGATCCTAGCTGGATACTCTTAACCACTACACCACACTGGCTAGACCAGGAACACTGTAGTACACCTGATGATATCCATAGCGGCACTGTGAAGTTCTAAGTGTTTCTCCAGTTTCCCCTCTCCTCTCTTCCCTTATCATCTTCCACCCCATCCCAATTTACTGGTCTACCTGCTGGAGAGTGAGGAGGTGTTGGAATCAGGGAATAATATTTTTCCCTCTCTCCCTTTTTAAGGAGTACATTCAGGGAACTGCAGTGCCCGGAATGCCTAATTATTAAAGTGGGGCATTCTGTGAGTTACATTGTAGTTAGGAGGGAAGTAGAATAAAGAAAGACAGAGGGACCATCCCTGCAAGAATTTTCCCTCCTCTCAGCCACCTCGGGCTGCCACCCCATTGCTCTCTATCAGCAGGGAGCATCAACTGGGGCTGGCAGCAGAGGAATGGGGTGGAGAGGGGACTTCTTCTCTGGCTCAGATTTACTATTTAAGTCACAGAGCAATCTGACATCTGGGAAGATATCACTTGAAAGATGGTCCTTCCAAACTTCCCAAGGCAAATTAATTCCAATAAGCATGCACGCAGAGTTGGTATCTGGCACGTGAAACAGAATCCCTTGAATCATAACAGTCTAGCAAGTAATTTGCAACTCTTTTGACCACAGCTGGGGTAGGAGTAATCAAGAAAGGAGAATATGAACATGTGCAGAAAGCCTTTTCTTCACCAAAGCTATCCTGCACACTCAGATGAAAGAGTGCAGGAGGCTGTTGTCTTCCTCCCTGTTCTCTCAGAGGGCTAGCCATTTTGCTTTCCAGAATCTCCTCTAAAAAGAGAGGCCTGTTCTGCCTGGAAGGCATGGTGTTTCTGGCCAAAGAAAGAACATTATCCAGGGCTCATTGTGGAAAAGGCTCCTGCCTTCTTTTTGAATACCTGCAGCCCTGGAAAATCATATAATCATAGAGTTGGAAGGGACCACCAGGGTCATCTAGTCCACCCCCCTGCACAATACAGGAAATTCACAACTACCTCCCCCAAACACCCCCAGTGACCCCTACTCCATGCCCAGAAGGTGGCCAAGATGCCCTCCCTCTCATGAACTGCCTAAGGTCATGCATGTAACAGAGTGCCTCTGAGCAAGCATAGAATGTCAGCCTCTCCCCACAATCATCCTGATTCAGGGAGAAGTATGATTTCTCAGTTTTTCTTTGCTCAAACCCCTTCTACAATTGCTTCATTTTCACTTTGTAACTGTGCCCCTTCCAATCCATGAGCACCCATCTTTTTGTTCAGAGGCATTTTGCAATAGCATACATCTATTTCTTCCACAGGACTGAATGGCAACCCTGCAAATATATCTTGGAGAAAGTAATGGGGTGGGAGAGATGCTACTCTCTGCCCCAGGTGTTTCCAGGGCCTGCAGGGCAAGGCCTGCTTCGTCTCTTTCAAGAGTGCACCAGAATCTGCCATTTACTTTGTCTCTCACAACTCTGCTAGAGCCCAGTCCTGGTCTTTGGAGAGAGCGCAAAATTATTTTGAATTCTAGGGCAGGAAGTGAAGCCAACGTTGCCCCCGATCAACGCGCTCCAGCCCTTGACTTGATCCCTCTGCTCTTTTTTCTGGACAACTTGGTGTTCCTTTGAGTTGCCAAGTCCCTCTTCGCCACTGGTGGGAGGTTTTTGAAGCGGAGCCTGAGGAGGGTGGGGTTTGTGGAGGGGAGGGACTTCAATGCCATAGAGACCAATTGCCAAAGTGGCCATTTTCTCCAGGTGAACTGATCTCTATCGGCTGGAGATCAGTTGGGATAGCAGGAGATCTCCAGCTGGTACCTGGAGGTTGGCAACCCTAGTGTTCCTTGTTTTGAAAAGTTACACACCATCTGCTGGCCAACCCCTTGTCTACTCAGGAATCAAGTGAAATTACCATTAATTATTCTCATTACATTTCTTGAGAATGTCAGAATGAAAGGATACATTGAAGGGTAAGTGTGACAGCAGGCCTCTGTGTTTCTTTCTGACCCTCTGCTCTAACTCTCTGAGGAACACCCCGACTCTTTGCCAGAAGGTGCAGTTTCTGAAGATCAGTCAACATGCCAGAGTTTCCCAAACTCCTGCTGGCTGTATATTTTTATCTTGCATTAAAAAAGAAGGCACCTTTTATTCTTATGCCTTCAAAACTGAGGTTTTAGAGACTGAAAATGTGGGAACTACCTAACCTCAGGAGAGTCCGTCCCCTCTGTTTCTCCTCTGAGTTATTAGAACTTCCTGTTATTATGTCAGCGAGGGCATCCAGTTGGGCCACAGATAAGCAAGCCCCGTCTCCTCCCCCCCTCCCCCGTTCCCATTCCTTTGCTCGCCAGGCATTAGCGTTTCAATAGAGATCCGCTGTGAGATCTCTGGCGCCGCAGAACAATGCCTGGGAGCCCGAGAGATCGCTCGGTCGTTTGCTAGTCAATTTCACCAGGAGGTTTAGAAGTGGGCAATCACCGGCGAACACTTCCTTATTGTCACCTTGTATCCTTTCACATTCAAAACAACTCTACTGTACCTCACCCTTTCATGTCCTACCATTGATGTAATCAATTGTATTGTATGTTCCCTATAAAGATGAGCAGTATTTCCCCCATCTGTATTCTGACTTTAAGTTTGTATAGATCTACTGAACCCGTTTGCTTTCTTAATAAAACTTTAAACTCTCTGCAACGTCTGGAGTGAAGTTTACTATTACTGAGATGCAACGAGGTACTGAAGTCTGACATATTAGGACAGTGACCATGTAGACACAAAGGGCAGCAGCCTTTCCTTTGTGATTGATGGGGTAGTTCTGACACCTGATGCAGAAATATGGCAGAATTTCCTCTGCTAAAGCTGGAACATTACCTCATGCAGAAACAGTGGCCACCTTTCTGGTGGGTGGCTACTGTAAGTCCTCAAGAGATGTCATTGTATTTATCATAGTCTGCACAGTTGGTGGGTTACTGAAATGCATAGTGAGCTCCTTGCCTATACCATCCAACCTTGTCCTTTATCTTCTCAAAAACAGGCAAATGTTTTGTCTTTCTAGAACACTGGTTCCCAACCAGGGGTCCGTGGACCCCCAGGGGTCTGCGAGAACTAAATTAAGGTCCGCGAAACAAAGTTATAAACCCATAATAAATTAATATTTTCAATTAAAAGTTCTCTATTATAAAAATATATATATTCAAATATTATTCTAAGTTTAATGTTTAACTAACAGTTATGATTAAAGTTTATTTTCAAATTCTCAGAATTTTTATTTTGAACCTTGGGGTCCCTGCACCGAACAAAAAAGTCCTAGTGGTCCCTGGTCAAAAAAAGGTTGGGAACCACTGTTCTAGAACAAAATAGAAATTACACTACCCTTTTTACAGAATGGGCATGAGGTCTTTTTTTTTATAACTGATTGATGTTACACACATTTGGACACGTTGGTAATTTTATACCAGTTTATGGTTATATTTTTGTGATCTGGATTTTTTGTGTGAGCAAGTTTCCATGTTCCATGTTAATAGTTAACACCAGGCCACACAAGATATAAGGTTTTCTATTTTCAGACAAAAAATACCCTGTAAGTTGTTTTTCCAGATGTGTCTTTAATAAACATGTTTTGTATATATGACCACTGAGGAAGGCCCAGCAGGCCCAAATGCGCATGGTCTTATATGGGTTTTTATAATAAGTGTATCATCAGCCTTGTTTGATATCTTTTTAACAGTTTATACTGATGGTTTTATATGTAGCCTGTATTCCAGGCCCTGTGTTATTAACAAACTTATTGTGTACACCATATAAGAAATATAATTATTTTGTTATAGATTTTATTGTTTCCAGTTCAATGATTGAGGCTCCCCATGATGTCTTTCATTCTAAGGTTAAGAGATTCATTGAGAACATTTTTTTAGATGTCTCCAAACCTCCAAGCAACACAAGAAGATGTTTCACACGGCCTGTTGGTATAATCACCAAGTGATAGCATACTTATAGTCTGAGGAGGAGAGTGAATCTCTCCCTATGTGTGTGATTGTGGAAGCAGCAGAGCCCTTTCCCATGTTCACACCATCCATGATTATCAAAAAGGGGTTTTCAGTTAGGCACTTGGAAGAGAACCCTGATATCTTTTAAAATATTGCAATTTTGCAACATGCCACATGTATTAATGACCACAATGACAACAATGAACATAATCATTAGCCAGAGCAAAGGAAATATGGGCACGAGCGCAGTGAGGGTTACTGGCTTAGTCTCCTATCGCCTTTGAAGAGGGAAGCCTGGAGAAGCCCACCCCTTTGAATAGACACGGAGCCATTCTTCCAGAGACGTTCTAGTTACCCTCCGAGGTCAAACATGAGTGACGGTGGAACAACCAGGGCCTCCAGGAAATGAACATGGAGACACGTCCGCTGTCAAATGGAATCTATTAAAAAGGATTCAAAGCTTTTTCATCAATACCCTTGTGACACCATGATGGGCTGAAATTGCTGCAAAAACATCATTATTAAAAATGGGGCTATTAGTATTAGAATGGTCAGAAGCTCTTCTCTGACTTCATTTCCAGGGGCCGGAACCAGGCTTAAGAAGGTTGCTTCGGCGGCCTCCAAAATGCGGAATCGGAACCCTCCACCCCCAAAGGTAGGAATTTGATGCCAAAAGGATAAAAACTTCTTTCCTTTCCCAGCTCCCTTACAGCATGGGAGCATCTGCCTGGGTGGTTCTGAAGTATCATCTGTGTAATAATAAATATGAAAATACCATATGGAAAATGCCTCAGAGAGGGAAGTACAATTTTTAAAAAAGAATAAAAGAAACCCACATGCTTGAGTGCCATTCACAAGAGGGGGTGCAGGCTGAGGCGGAGCAGGCCCAGAGAGGCCCAACTGTGGGTTTAAAGTCAATTTGTTCCGATAAATAGTGTGTGAAGGGTCTCATTTAGAGAGAAAAGGGCTGTTCATGTGAGGAATCCTCAGCTCAGCTCACTGGAAGAAGGGTCAGATAAAAATATGATCGCTAGCTAGAGAAAGGTAGATGCATGGATGGATGGATAGAGGGACGATGGGCAGTTTCAGTACTGGGACTGAAACAGTGTAAGTGTTGGCTAGACGTATTAGCACTTTCCGCTCAGGCTAGCCTATTTCAAAGTAACATATCAGTTCTTCACAGTTCTGGAATTATTAGAGTATCTTGTGAATTTAATAGCTGAGACATTTTATGCTTATTTTTGTTAAATCAGTTTGCTTCATACACTGTCCTGGCACTTGAGGGAAACTAGAATCTCCACCTACCAACTGGGCCTGGGAATTGGTCCAGTGTGCCGTCCAAGCAAGCATTGACAGCTTTCTTTCTCAGAGAATACCATTGCCACCCAACTCTGCCTGGCCACCACTGGAAAGAGAATGTTGGACTAGATGGACCTTGGGTCTGATCCAGCAAAGCAGGTCTTCTGTGTCCTGTGGTCATCTGCCACCGTGCCCATCCAGGAGGAAAGGACATGTGCTGAGGAAAGGCAGCTTTTGTTCCCTGCGGGCTGGGCATACTGGATCACATAGAGCCCATGGACCTCTTAGCAATGTGGTCATGCAGGGACCAAAGTGAGCTACAAGGATCAGATGCATTGAAGCAATGTCCCAGCCCCCGTTTGACCAAGGGATGTGTGTGTTCTGTGACCACAGCTGTTAATATGGCACACCAGAACAATGACTAGCCTTTAGAACATTCTCAGACAGCATAACATGCTCAGTAGCAGCATTGAAGCCCCCTGCAAGCTAATGAGAGGGAGCACTAGTGGCCAGGAGCTGCTTGCTGTCTCTTGCCTTTGGAGGGTAATAACTGTCTTGCACACACTCTGGGAACCAGAGAGACAAAAATTGGCCACTGTCTTCTCCCAAAGGCGGTGCCTCAGCTCCCCTCAGATGGGCTTTTCAGCAGGGGGGCAAAACTAGATGGCATTCCTGCACACACTTCTGACATCCCCATTATCGGATGGCTTCAATGAAAGACTTCTCCTGTCTCGTTCCCAGACAGAAGAGTCTTTGGGAGTGGTTCCAGGTAGAGTCTGATGTGGCCTAGTTGTGGTCACAAATGCTGGTCAGGTGGCAAAAAGTGCTACAGAGAGACACCATAAGTAAGATGATCCAGCTTTTTACGACAAGCCAAGAAGCTTGTTTGTAGGTGACTTCCTGTTGAGGGGTATGGAACATCATGTGTCCAGGCCTGACCCCCTGGCCTGAGAGGTGTGTTGCTTGCCAAGGGTGAAAACTAAAGACATAGTAGACTGGGGCAAAGTGAAAGAAAGGATTCTAAGATTGGTAACATGCATGTGAAGAAGCTGTGAACGACTCTGAGAACCTGAGGGTTTGGCCTAAGCTAGTGAAACACATAACCGGTGGAGTGACAGGATTGAGATTGGGAGGAAAAGGACCCTAGTCACTGGGAAGGAGCTATTCAAGATACAGGGTAGTGTGAAGGGATTACCGCCACTGGTGTGGGGTAGTTCAGTAGTGAGAACAGGGATTCCATACTTCTATGGTTCTCTGGGAAAGAGAAGTTTTTAATCTCTACCTTTCCTAATAGCTTGGCAGCAGAATCTGGTAAAGGGAACATCTATGGAACTTAATTTATGAACTGAAGTTGTGAACTGAAACCCAGAAGTGTGATTGTGTAACATCTAAGCCAAATATGAACTAAGTTTACTCTGAGGTGAATCTTGTAAATATATATCTCTAGTTCTATGCTTTCCCTTCAATACAGTTTTGCCTCAAAATCCATCATTTGAATACTAGTTAATAAATTTCTTTGTTTTCTTTGTTATTCTTAGGTAAAAGACAAAAAGGGGACAAAGAAGGAGAAAAATAATCTCCACATAACACATTCTGGCAAACAGCAAGTAAGCGATCCCCCTGTCTCCCGCTGAACAAAAACTGATTACAGGGAGATAGGTAGCAAGGAGGGGGGTCATCATAGAGGCCAAAGCTCACAATGAGTGATGCTGGCCAGGGAGGCTCGCTACAAAGATAACTTGGTGATCCAGGGAAGTCAGCATGGATTTGTCCCCAACAGGTACTACCAGACCAACCTTGTTTCTTTCTTTGATCAAGTGACAAGCTTATTGCAAGATCCAATAAATTCCTGACTTGTCTTGCTGAAAACTTCCTATTCCAGAAAGAGGACAGGGAAACAAGGGGATCTGCTATCTTAGACTTGATTCTCACCAACAAGGAAGAACTGGTTGATGAGGTTAAAGTAGTAGGCACCATGGGTAGTAGTGACCATATAACCTTGGAATTTACAATCTTGGGTAAAGGAAAAACTGGACGTAGTCAGACAAATAGGTTTAAGAAATTTAAGAAAGATGTCGACAAACTGGAACGGGTCCAGAGGAGGGCAACAAAGATGGTGAGGGGTCTGGAGACCAAGTCCTATGAGAAAAGGTTGAAGGAGCTGGTTATGTTTAGCCAGAAGAGGAGAAGACTGAGAGGGATATGATAACCATCTTCAGGTAGTTGAAGGGCTGTCATATAGAGGATGGTGCTGAGTTGATTTCTGTTGCTCCAGAAGGTCGGACCAGAAGCAACGGGTTGAAATTAAATCAAAACAGTTTCTGTCTAGACATTATGAATAATTTTCTAACAGAGCGGTTCCTCAGTGGAACAGGCTTCCTCAGGAGGTGGTGGGCTCTCCTTCCCTGGAGGTTTTTAATCAGAGGCTAGATGGCCATCTGTCAGCAATGGAATCACGTGTTCGGGAGGGGGGTGGAACTGGGGAGCTGCCACATAGGGTTTGAGGAGGCTTATATGAAAGACGGGATGGACTCCCTTGAGGGTCTTTGGGAGGTCTAGTTCCACGGTAACCTCGTTAATCACCCTGGTAATGAGGAAAGGTCCCACATAACGGTCGCTGAGTTTTTTGCAGGGACGAAGAGAGCGGAGGTTTTTGGTGGACAGATAAACTTGCTCTCCCACCTTAAGTTCCCATCCCGGAGACCGGTGTTTGTCCGCCTGTTCCTTGTACTTGCTTTTTGCTCTCTCAAGGTTTTTGAGCAGCCACGGCCAGGTAGATTTAACTACCTGAACCCACTCCTGAAGATCGGGGGTGGACTGGAGATCTGGCGTGACGGGGGCGGAACCGAAAGGACCAAATTCCGTCCCATACACTACTTGGAAGGGACTAAAGCCGGTAGAGGAATGGGGCGCATTGTTGTACGCATATTCGGCAAATGGCAGCAGGTCGACCCAGTCGTCTTGGTGGAAATTCACATAGCAACGCAAATAACATTCTACCACCGCGTTTACACGTTCAGTTTGACCATCAGTCTGGGGGTGATAGGCGGAAGAAAGGCCCTGTTCCTCCACCCCCATCAATTTTAAGAAGGCTCGCCAGAATTTGGCTACAAACTGGACCCCCCGGTCGGAGAGGACCTTCCTAGGGATCGAGTGTAGCCTGAGGACGTGGGTGACAAATAGTTTAGCCAAGCCCTGGGCTGAAGGAAGACCCGCACATGGAACGAAATGGACCTGTTTGGAAAAAAGGTCCGTGATCACCCAAAGAACCGTCTTTCCCCGACTGGGAGGTAGGTCGGTGATAAAATCCATGGCTATGACTTCCCAGGGACGGGAGGGGTTCTCAAGCGGTTTGAGAAGCCCGGGGGGTTTTCCCATCCGTTTCTTAGCTGTGGCGCAAGTGGGGCAGCTGCGCACATACAGTTCCACATCGGACCTCATACCGGGCCACCAGAATTGCCTCCTAACCAGGTGAAGGGTCTTTATAAAGCCGAAATGACCCGCCAACCTGGCACCATGTACAAGTCCCAACACCTCTTTGCGAAGGGAAGATGGGACATATAGCTTTCCCCCTTGTACCCACCAGGTGTTCGTTCGTTCCATGCCAGTGGGGAGGAGATGGTGCTGCTCCTCCTCTAAGGAGGCGTTCCGGAGCCGTTGTTGGAAGGCGTCCGGGATACCCTTGAGCGTAGGGGGGGTCCCTGGTTGACGGGCTTGGGACCGGGTTGTGACGGCTAAGCTTGGGACCTCCCCTCGCTGCTCGGGAGTGAACAGGGAGTCGACCGGGCGATCGAAATCATTGCGATACTGGGGAAGTCGTGACAGAGCATCGGCTAGGGCATTTTCTTTGCCAGGAACATGTTTGAGGGTGAACCGGAATTTGGCGAAAAATTGGGCCCACCGAATCTGTTTGGCGTTGAGCTTTCTAGCTCCCTTGAGAGCCTCAAGATTCTTGTGATCGGTACACACCTCAAATGGCAGTTCGGCCCCTTCTAAAAAGTGCCTCCATATGGTGAGAGCATGTTTGACCGCTGCCGCCTCCTTCTCCCAAATAGCCCAGTTGATTTCGGACTGGGAAAACTTTTTGGAGAAGTAGGCACACGGCCGCAACCGCCCCCCTTCATCCCGTTGCAATAGGGCCCCGCCCATGGCCACATCCGAGGCATCCACTTGCACCACAAAAGGCTTAGTGCAATCAGGGTGCGCTAAAACGGGTTCGGACGAAAAAAGTAGCTTTAAACGTTCAAAAGCCTGCTGGCACTGGGGGGACCATTGCAAACGGGCTGAGGGAAGCGCGGCGCTAGCCCCCTTGTCTTTGGTACGCAACAGGGCAGTGAGGGGAAGCGCAACTTGGGCAAAGTTAGGAATGAAGTTGCGGTAAAAGTTGGCGAACCCCAAAAACTGCTGAAGTTGGCGGCGGGTAGTGGGGGTTTCCCAATCCCGCACCGCTTGGACCTTAGCGGGGTCCATTTCCAAACCCTGGTGGGAAATCACGTACCCAAGGAAAGTAATGGAAGGTTGGTGGAATTCACATTTGGACACTTTAGCATACAGTTTGTGCTCCCGCAGCCGCTGGAGCACGTCTCGAACCAGACGCACATGTTCTTCCATGGTTTCAGAGTAAATAAGGATGTCATCGAGAAATACCACCACCCCCCGAAACAGCAAATCATGTAAAACTTCATTAATCAATTGCATAAAAACACTGGGAGCCCCCGAAAGTCCGAACGGCATGACTAGATATTCAAACATTCCAAAACAGCTGGAAAAGGCCGTTTTGGGTTCGTCTCCTTCTTTAATGCGAATGCGGTGGTATGCTTCCACCAAGTCCAGTTTGGTGAAGATTCGGCCCTCCTTTAATTGTGCTAGAAGGTCGGGAATAAGAGGGAGAGGATAAGCGTTAGACTGGGTGACTGCGTTTAGTCTACGAAAGTCAATACACAGTCTTAGATCTCCCGTCTTTTTCTTCACAAAGAAGGCTGGGGCCGAATAAGGAGCCTTGGAAGGGCGTATGAAACCCCTCGCCAAGTTGGCATCCAGATAGTTCCGTAACACCGCCTTCTCACTAGGGCTCATGGGATAGACCTTCCCTTTAGACAGCTTGCCTTCCCCCACAATTTCGATGGCACAGTCCGTTTCTCTGTGGGGAGGTAGTTCGTCACATTCTCTAACATCAAAAACATCCGCAAACTGCGAGTATTCGGTGGGCAGTTGAGGAGGAACGGAAGCTGGGGTGGGGGACCCTACCAATGCGGCGGCCGGAGTCCTGAGTACCCGTTCCTTGTCATGTAACCCACAGGGGCTTTCGGGAAACGAGAGTACCCGTTTAACCCAGTCGATGGAGGGGTTGTGTCCCCGTAGCCAGTTCATCCCTAACACCACAGGGGTTACAATAGGGGCGATGGTAAAATACAAACGTTCCCAATGTTCCCCCACAGACATAATCATGGCTGCAGTTCTGTGGGTCACTGGGCCCCGTTTAAAATCGCTCCCGTCCATTTGGGAAAAGCGGAGGGGTCCCGGGAGCCGCTTGCGGCTGACTCCCAATTTCTTGGCAGCTTCCTCACTAATCATGGTGCGGGCACACCCCGAGTCAACCAAAGCGGGGAATTCTAAACTGGGGCCCCCTTTGGGTAGGGACAGGTGAACACGCACATACACATTGTCCTCTTGGGCGCTTACCATCGGTGGAGCTCCTTGCACAACGACAGGGGCGGTCTGCTGCGGAGCCCCCTCTACAGCAGACCGACGGCGTTTTTTGCCGGCTGTTCCCACTCTTCCTCCTCGCTGGAAGAGGGGGAAGGAGTGGTGGCGTTCGGGGATCCGTCCGAATCAAAAGTAGTACTTGTAATCCGGGACCCCGTTGGGCCTGTAGAGGTGGAGACCACATCCTGGGGGCGCGCATGGAGAGCGGAGGGTGTGCCGGAACGTCGACCCGGTGGTCCACTTCTGCGGCGGGGCTGGTCCTCGGCAGCCGCCTTCTGCGGTTCGGTCGGGGCTTGGCGAGGGGGGTTGGAACGACCCGAACGAGAGGGGCATTGCGACGCAAAGTGTCCCTTTCCCCCGCAGGTCAGGCAGACACCGGTCTCAAAACGCTTGCGGCGTTCAGCGGCCGAGGGACCCCCGCTCCCTCCCAGTCGGAAGTCTCGGCCCCGGTCACTCCGGGGTCTCGGGTCTCGTCCGATGCGCTGCTTAGACAAATTCAGGAGTTGTTTACGATTCTCAATGTCCGCAGTGTGGCGAACCCAACCTTCCACATCCGGGGGGTTCCCTTGCATGAAGGCCCAATGTTGGAGGTCCGGGTTGAGCCCCTCCCTGAAACACTGTACCAGAGTGGCCTCACTCCAGTCCAGAATTCGGCTAGCCAGTGACTGGAACTCACTTGCATACTGCGCCACCGACTTGGTCCCTTGGCGCAGTTGCATTAGGGAGGCTTTAGCCCGCTCGCCCAGGGTCGGGTCCTCAAAGCGGTTTCGGAGTGCTACCATAAACTCGTCCAGGGTTCGCAGCACCGGCGAGCGGAGTTCATACTGCAACACCGTCCAGGCGGCCGCCTCCCCTTGCAGTAAGGAAGCCACGTACTGCACCCGGGACTCCTCGGAGATGAAGGTCCGACCTTGTTCTCGCATAAAAATGTCCACTTGGACCATAAAAAAGGTCAACTGGTCCCCTGAACCGTCATACGTGACTTTCAGGTCCCGACGGGACGGGAGGCTGGGAGGTGCGGGAGGAGCTGCCGGCGCCCCGTCCGGGGGGTTGCCGGCGGGCGGTTGCACTTTCAGTGCATCGAGGGCCGCTGCCATCTCACCCATCACGCGCTGCATGGTCTCCATCTGCTCCTGCATAGCTTGGCGGTCCTCCTGCCACTGCCGCCGTTCCTCCTCCATTACGGCCTCCTTGCGTGCCGGATCCCCCTCGAGTCCCGTACTGGGGAAGGCCAACCGGCGCTCCTTCGCCGCAGTCCGTGAGAGAGACCAACCTTTGGGAGAGTCCAGCCAGTTGTTGAAGAATCCCCGAGGGCGTCCTTCCCGGCCTTGGTCAGGGATGGGGCCCCTGGGTATCTTAGGCTTGGCGCCTTCCCCCTTGGGGTCCGGTTTCTCCGGCACCTCTGGTTCCTCCGGTACCTCTGGGGTAGGGGTGGTTTCCTCGTCGGCTGACATTCTGTCCCAACAGGTACAGCTGCCGTCCGAGAGGCAAGGACTTGCAACTTAATGTGAGAGTTCCCCCTCTCTGAGTCCAATTCACTAAATCAATTGCTCAGGCGTTGATACAGAAACAAAGGATTTATTGAAGACATCAGGAGATGAGACAGGCACAGGTAGAAAGTTGCAAGTGAGGGGCTTATCGGGTTTACAGAATATATTGACTCCAGGGCACTGGGGCACTGGGGTTCACACTTATTGTTATGGGAAGTTACAAGCTTGGCATAATACAAAACATCAAACGAGTCCCAGGAAGTCTGCTGAAGCTATCACACTTCCAAGGCCGCATCGGCCTGAGGGAGTACTGACAGGAAGAACAGCGGGGGGGAGATACTTGGGGCAATCAGGCCAGGCGCCTGGGACCAGAAGGTGTGAACTGCTTTTACGAGTTCACTGATAACAAAGCAGGTGATGGAAAGCAGAGACACAGAGCCAGAGACACAGAGACCCTCACAGTTCGCCTGTGAGTTTCAGCGCCCAGGTCAACTCGCCGCCGGGAGAGTGCCTGGCCCCAGCAGCAGCGGTGGCACTTCCCCCTGACCCTGCGCCCTCTCTCACCCCCTCAACTGCACCTCCACCCGCCACAGGCTTCCCCTCGCCTCCACCTGGGGACAGTGAGGTGGAGGAGCGAACAGGCCAACGGTGAGTGGAGGCTGCAGCTGCTGGCAAAAGGAGCTGCCGCTGCTCTTCACTCCTCCACCTCGTTGTCCCCGGGTGGAGGCGAGGAGAGGACAGCGGTGGGTGGAGGCTGCTGCCGCCGGCATAACCAGTGTGAAGGGAGCACAGAGTGGCTCCGCAGCCTCCACTTGCCGCCAGCCTCCCTTCACCTCCACCCAGGGACGGCAAGGCGGAGGAGCTAACAGAGGTGGCAGCTCCTTTCACCAGCTGCTGCAGCCTCCACCCGCCGCCGTACACTCCTCACCTCCACCTGGGGATGGTGAGGTACAGGAGAGAACAGGCTGACGGTGAGTTGAGGCTGTGGCGGCTGGAGGAAGGGGCTGCCACCACTCTTCGCTCCTCCACCTTGCTGTCCCCAGGTGGAGGCAAGGAGAGGACAGTGGTATGTGGAGGTTGTGGCAGCCGGCGAAACTAAGGTTGCCAACCTCCAGGTACTAGCTGGAGATCTCCTGCTAACTACAACTGATCTCCAGCCGATAGAGATCTGTTCAGCTGGAGAAAATGGCCGCTTTGGCAATTGGACTCTATATACCATAGAGTCATTCTCCTCCCCATTCCCCTCCCCAAACCTTGCCCTCCCCAGGTTTCGCCCCAAAAATCTCCCGCTGGTGGCAAAAAGGGACCTGGCAACCCTAGGAGAAACCAGTGTGTGGAGGGAGCGCAGAGCGGCGCCACAGCTGCCACTTGCTGCCGGCCTCCCCTCGTCTCCACCCGTGGATGGTGGGGTGGAGGAGCGAAGATGGTGGTGGCTCCTGCTCCTTTGCTCTATGCGTTTCATCTTTGGGTTCACGAAACAAACAGGCACAAGGCCAGAGAGAGAATTCAATGAAATTTGAACACAATGGAAAAGTGGGTGGATGTGACCAAGATGCAGTTCAACAAGGATAAGTGCTGAGTTCTACATCTGGGTAACAAAAATGAGGGACATGCATATTGGATGGGGGATACACTTCTGGGTAGCAGTGTGTGTGAACAAGATATTGGGGTACGAGTGGACCGAAAGTTAAATATGAGCAGCCAGTGTGATGCAGCGACAAAAAAAGCTAATGTAATCTTGGGGTTTATCAACTGACGCTTAATATCCAAATTGCAAGATTTCATAGTTTCACTGTACACTGCATTGGTCAGGCCGCACCTGGAGTATTGTGTGTAGTTCTGGAGGCCTCACTTCACAAAGGATGTGGACAGAATGGAGCGGGTGCAGAGGAGAGCGACAAGGAAGATCAGGGGCCTGGAGACCAATCCCTACCAGTGAAAGGCTGAGGGAGTTGGGAATGTTTAGTCTGGAGAAGAGGAGGTTGAGGGGGGACAGGATTGCTCTATAAGTATTTGATGGGCTGTCAGTTAGAAGAGGGCAGGGAACTATTCCTGTTGACAACAGAGGATAGGACTTGCAATAATGGGTTTAAATTGCAGGCAGAAATGTTCTGGCTAGATATTAGAAAGTATTTTTTTACAGTAAGAGTTGTTCAACAGTGGAATCAGCTTCCTAGGGAGGTGGTGAGCACCCCCTCACTGGCAGTCTTTAAGCAGAGGCTGGACAAGCACTTGTCAGGGATGCTCTAGGCTGATCCTCCATTAAGCAGATGGTTGGAGTAGATGGCCTGTATGGCCCCTTCCAACTCTTGGATTCTATGTGTCCCGGGACGGTGGCCCAACCCCGCTTCCCAGTCCTTGGCTCCAACTACCCTCTTCCCAACCGGCCCATGGCCTCAGCCATTTCGTGTCCCTCTTTTGTTGCAGGGACCCAGTCGCCAGAAGGCAGGAGAGCGCGCGCCGACAGCCCCGCATCCCACAGAGCAGTGCAGGGAAGGGGTGGGTGGAGGAAATCCTCCCCGCTCAACAGCTGAGTGGCGGGCGAGCCCGGGGCCGGAACCACCGCGCCCCTTGCCCGGCCACGTGGGACAGGGCTGACGCGGAGGCCAGGGCTTCAGAGCCTTTTGAAGAGCGGGGGCGGGGGTGGCAGAGGAACCTCGCTGGCTGGGAGGATAAAAGGGGGAGAGAGAGAGAGAGAAGCGCCGGGGAGGATACAGACGTGAGGTGGTTGCTGGAGCAGAGAGCTCGGAGGCGCACTGGCGGATTCGGGAGGAGAGACCAGCTCTGACTCTCCTTCCGACTGGTCTGAGGGGGAAGAAGTCGTCTCAGCCCCTACGCCCTCTCAGGCGGCGACCTCCCCGACGGCCAGGGCTACTAGCCTGCTTGACACTAGGATTCTATTTTGTAACTGCAGCTTGATTTCCAAACATTATGCCTTGCAGCTTTCATTCGCTCTGTTGGGTGGAAAAATCTTTTGTCTAACCTTCTAGTCCAAGTGGACATAGAGATATCTGAGATTAACAACAGCTAAGATGCATTCATCCAAAACCTTTGTTCAGGGCAGGAGAAAAGAACTCAGGCTCTGCCGTCCCCAGAGGCCCGGGTTCTGCTCGTGCTCCACTCCGTGTGTTGACTAATTTGAATAATTTATCCCACCCACATTCATTTTCACTTGGTCCTCCCCAGGTTGCTGGAGGTGGCACCAGATGGCATCTGACGTGGTGTGCCCAACAGTACCTTTGATAATCAGCTGCATTCAGTCACCGCAACCAGCCTTATTTGCATTTGTTGTTTTTTTCCTTTGGAGGGAGGACTGAATTCAAGTGTTTCCCCAGAAAATAATCTCTCACATGGATCCTGAGTGCGTGTGTATGTGTATATGAAACCTCCAGATTCAGTAGATTAATGCTGCACTTGCCAGCTCATCAGAGTGGAGGATGGGGTTTGGGGTAGAGGGACTTCAGTGGGGTATAATGCCATAGAGTCACCCCTCCAATGCGGCCATTTTCTCCAGGGGAACTGATCTCTGTCACCTGGAGATCAGTTGTAATCCTAGGAGATCTCTAAGCACCACCTGGAGGTTGGTAACCCTACTCAATTCAATTCAATTCAATACCTGTATTGGCATATAAGAAAATAGTCAGGATGACCTACAAGCAGTAAACACTAGATTTAAAGGTTTCATATTTAAAAGACAAGCTCCAGTATCCTTATTGCATAATGTAAAAATTCTGCAACCGTATTGATTAAGTCCGGATTCTGGCTATTCAATAAAAACTTGTGTTTATCAGACGATTCCTTCTTTCCTCTTAAAAGGGGAAATAAGAATTTGACCCGAATTTCTTCATTCAGAGGGCAGTATAACAAAACATGAGTAACAGTTTCAACATAAACAAGCTCACAAGGACAAAATCTATTTGCATATGGAATTATGCGGTATCTCCCTATTCTCAGGGCTGAGGGTCAGACATTAACCCTGGCCAACATAAAGGCTCTTCGTTGTTGCGGGGGTAACCCTACTCTACCCACAAAATCTCCTGGTCTTCCCAACCATACATGGTGACTAAAGGGAACCTCCACATTCAGAGGCCACAAACCCTTGAACCCCAGTGGAGGCTGGACACATGACGGGAAGGCCTTGAGGAACTGGTTGGACCCTGTATGAGACAGGGCTTTCCTTAGGTTCTTATAGGTACAGGGGCCGTACTGGCAGCTCCCTTTTAGCAGGCAGTTTGTCTGGCCTGCACGCTTCTGCATCTTGGATCACTGTGGCACTGTGGCCACCCCTCTCCCTGCATAGTACTGTTGCCAGATCCCCTCTTACCCGTGGCAGGAGTTTCTTTTGGGCGGGGCTGGGGGGAGCAAGTTGATACTATTACTTCTGGGTTCCTAGCCCCTCTGTCTGCTCACTCAGTGGAGTCAGAGCAGGCACACAGAGTGGGGCTAGGAATGCTCCCGCCTCCCTCTCCAAGCAGCAAGCCAGTTCAGTCCCAATCTGTCTAGTGGTTTAGAGAGTGAGGTGGGGGCGTTCCTCCTAGCCCCACTGTGTGCCTGCTCTGACCCCACTGAGTGCACAGACAGTGGGGCTAGGAACCCGGAAGTATCAGTATCATGCTGGGAGCATGTGTGTGTATGTGTGTGTGTGTGGGAAATCGCGCTCTCCTTCCTGCTTCTGCCTGCTGACCATAAGCTAGTCAGCAGACAGCCCTGCTGATTGATGGGCAACAACCAGGCAGTTGGGAACCCAACTGCATAGTGTGCGCTGTTTGTCTCAGTGTTGGCTTGAAGAGGCTGGTTCAGTTCTTCATTTGGGGACAAGAATTTCTTCACTGTGGTTGTGATCAGATTCAAGCAGGGAATCCATCAGGCTGAGGTGGGGATCCTTGCTGGAAGGATTACCTTTTGTTGATTTTGCAAGATGCTGCACCATCTGTGATCTGTGTCAAAATCTCCCTTGGTTAATAAGCCTTTGGGGTGTCTAATGCTGGCTGAAGACCAGCCCTTCCCGGGAAGTTGCCACTTGGCATAGCCGAGGGTGCCTCCTGCATTGATCTTAGAACACATGGCAGGCCATCAGGGAGGCACAAGACACAACTCAAGACTTGGGTGGTGGGCAGGAACCGAACCATCTATGGAAGTGAGAAAATGGTCAAAACTACAATGCCATTGTGCCGCTTGATGGGAATGGCTGTTTCCCTCCAGCCTGCCCAGCTATGACAGAGGATGTTACAGAACAATCCAGAAGCAGCTCAGAGTTTACTGCTGGTTCTGCCAATCTCCAGGTGAGGCCTGGAGATCTCTTAGAATTAGGAGATCAGTTCCCCTGGATGAAATGGCAGCTTCGGAGGGTGGACTCTGCTGAGCTCCCTGCTGAGCCCCTCCCTAAACTCTGCCCTCCCCAGGCGTTGCCCCCAAATTGCCAGGAATTTTCCAAGCAGGAGTTGGCAACCCTACTGAGTCTTCCAACATGTGTTGAAAGCTGAGACCCCCCCAAGCAAAGGGATGGGGGAGGGTTATTTTTAAAAGAAAATATCTTGCTCTGAAAGGGTCCAGATGATACTGAAACTAGCAGAAATTGCGTCTTCCATGACACAACCCAGTGGCCTGATTGGCGGGGGCTGGGGGGAGGGCTAATGAAAGCAGAGGTGTGTTTTCTTTGCCCCTTGCCCCTCCTGCTCCCCACCCAGTTCTTTGCATTCTGCAGATGCAGGGGAGGGGGGCACTCGGGGGACAGGCCTGGTCTCCACCAGCTGCCCTTCTGCTTGCTTGAGTCTTTAGTAAAACCCTGAAAATCCATCTGTGTCGTTTGTTCTATTGGTATCATTTGTAAGGGGCTTATTTCCCTTAATTGAGCTGATTCTGGCAATTTGCACCCGGCCATTTCGGGCCATTGTTTGTTTGCGTTCCCCAGTTGCTCATTCATTTGGTACGCTAATTAGGTAATTTCCCACGTAACTCAGCCCGAGCACCTCTCTTGAAGAAGTGTCAGGCATGTACTAGTTTGGCTTGGGCAAAATCCTTTTTTGCATTTAGAGTCTGTGTTTGTGTTATGGCCGTCCAAGTGACATTGCAGCATCAACTGGGGCCACCTCCAACTCCTCACCAGCTATAGAGCCATTGGAATCTATTCTCTGGGGGGGGGGGTGTGAAGCACCTTCTTTCCAGTTTTTTTTACAAATGATGCTCTTATTCACAGGACCCCAATTTCTCAAGAGTCAGGAAATTAAAGGGCTGCCGTGCTCCTCTTAAAAATCCTTCATCGGGAGTAGTGTGTTGAGCTCTGTCCAGCTAGGTGGGTTTGGGGTGTTTTAACTGGTTGGAACAGATCCAGCAAGGAGCTACAGCAGTGCTGATGCATCTAGAAGAGATGCTGAGGAAACTCCAAATTAATGGGTTATATTCAGCTTTAAGCAAAAGAAAATAAAGTGCTGACAACTTTCAAATATTAACATGCATGAAGGAAATCTCCTTTCTTGGATGAGCATCCCGTTTGTAGTAGGGGATTGTATTCAGTGCATTCCAACTGCTCTGTTGTAAAAAACCCTAATCCTCTCATCTCTCAAGTAATAGACTTTGTCTTTCCGAGCTGGAAGACAGAAGTGAGAACTTTGAGCACAGAGAAGTGATTTCTGCAGTGAAAGCTGAGACTGGGGTGGGCACATGGAAGGAGGCAAGTAGCCCAGCATTTCCAAACTGCCATGACATGGTTTGGGAAACGTTAAAACATCAACACAGTCAGCCGTTTTAAAAGACAGCAAACGCTCCATATTATAGGGCAGCATTGCCCCCCCCCCAAGACAATTTTATTAATTCCCTCTTGTCCCTCAAAAAGGATGAGGGGAGTCCCAGTTGTTAGGAACAAAGATGTTTCTTACTTGAACTGAAGAAGTGAGCTAGGGCTCATGAAAGCTGCCAGAAATTTTGTTAGTCTTTAAGGTGCTACTGGACTCTTACTTTTTTCTACTGCTATTGACAAACTAACTGACCTACTACTGCTACTGACCTCACTTAAACATTATGCTTCTCTTTTGGTTGTCACACCCCCTGTTCTAAGGTGCCATCTGGGGTCTTTGCTTGCACGACTCAGTGCTGTGTCTCTGCACCACCAAGACAACCCAAGGAGGGATCTGCTGGCAGGCTGGACTTCCCAGCCCCTGTGGTGGCCGGGGTGTGTGTGTAAGTGTGTGTGTTATCACTCAGATGGGAGGCCAGCAGGGTTCCACTGAGCTCCGTAAAGATGCTGACTCTGGACCGGCTCTTCAGTATGGATTTACTCGCAAGTGCGCAGAGGGTGTGACTGATGAGCTGAATCCTGGACTCACTCGTATTGTCATTCTGTAAAGCACAACTTCCTTCATGTGTTTTATTTTAGGATCAGGCCCTTAATTATGGTCCTTCCCCTGAGGATTACAGCCCTGCTTTTAGCTTCACTCTTTTTTAGTAATTATTTATACTTCTACTTTTTTACCCCTGTAACTAAGGAGCAAATCTTTCCATCTGCTCGGCTCACATTGTCCCTGGCAGCATCCAGATGAGATGATTTTGTTAAGTTCTTTGATGAGAATTAGTAGGGCCAGCGTACCAGCACACCTCTAGGCATAGCAGCCTCGTAAAACAGGCTTTTTAATTAACCATTCGGATAAAGCCATGGACAGTGCGTATCCATGGTGATGTGGAGCCAATCCCAGAGGAGCTCCAGCCAGCTGAAATATTTGCTTGATGGCAAAGCTTCAGAACTGGCATTTAATGGTCTTCGGCTTTATTCGTGGAAACAATTACATGCTCCATTTTCAATGTTGTCAACTGAACAATGTATTAAATTAAAACAATTTAGTAGGCAGCTTCTTATGGATGTGAGCCATGGTCTCACCCTGCAGAGCCACATCGCTCCAGCGTAGCAACCCCACCTGCAACTACTGCGTGTGGGTGGCCAACCCCCCAGCAGCCTTTCCACTTCTTAGGTGAGTTACCGTCATGGATGTACATCTGGCTATAGGTGCATAGGAAAGCAGTTGGTTGGGGCCCAATCCCATTTGCATCCCTGCCTGTGCCTGCAAGCCCCCTTCCCATTCTTCCATTTAAAGAGATCTGTGTCTTGGGGGTGGGGTGGGGGGCAGCGATTCACAATTCAAGCCCTTTCCCCTTTAATAAACATTGTTATTAATAGTAATACTGCCTGAACATTTATCACATTTGATGTTTGATGAATTGGAGGAAGACTGAGGGGTGAATAATAACAACAACAAAATAATAATAAAACAATAATAAAATATTGATGTGCCCTGCCCTGAGCTCAGCCATGGCTGGGACAGGGTGGGATATAAATCTAATAAAGTAAAATATAACAACAATAATGGTTGCAAATGACACCACATTGTTCAGGATGGTGAAGACACAGGTGGACGGCAAGGAGCTCCAAAAGGACCTCTCCAAATTTGGTTAATGGGCAATGAAATGGCAGATGACATTTGTGTAAGTTTTTTTTTTTTCATTTTCACATATGTGCTGATCCTGTTGGTGACAGACCAAGATAAAGTTCTTGAGCTTGTGGTGGACAGCTCACTAAAAACATTGACTCAATGTGTGGCAGCCATCCAAAATGTGAATTCCATTCTCAGGATCATCAGGAAAGAGATAGAACATAAAACAGTTAGCATAGAAATGCCTTTATACAAGTCCCTGGGGCAGTGACATTTGGAATACTGCATAAAGCACTGGTTGCTGCATCTGAAAAAGAGCATATTGAAGAGCTGGGAAAAGGGCAGAAAAAGACAACCAAGATTATTGCAGGGTTGGTGTGCCTTCCCTATGAAGCAAGTCTAAAACATCTGGGGCTTTTCGGTTTAGAAGGCACCTGAGGGATGACATGTCAGAAGTCTATAAATTTATGCAGGGTGTGGAGAAAGTGGGTGGGTAGAAACCTCACATTCTGTTAGCAGCATGAAAAGAATTCTTGTGATTCACTGCTCTGTGCTTTGTTGGTAAATATGACGTTTTAAAAGGAATCACCCTAACCTGGATAGCTCAGGCTAGCCCAATCTTGTCAGATCTTGGCTGCTGAGCAGGGTTGGCCCCGATTAGTACTTGGATGAGAGATCACTAAGGAAGTCCAGGTTGCTATGCAGAGGCAGGCAATGACAAACGACACGTACACCTGAAGAACAATGTTTGGAATTGAGTAGTTAGCATACTGTTAAGGGATTTTGCCCTCTAAACCTTTCGGTGAATTGTATTTGAATCACCTTTCAATTGCTATTCATCTTTAATGTTTCTTATATGCATCTGATACTATTTATATACTGTGAAAGTAGTAAAAATTGACGTGATCTTCTATTGTATTAGGAGATAATCCTCTAATTATAGCTAATTGTTATCTTCTCTTGTATTTTACTATTTGGATATATTCATCATTTTCAATTAGTGGGCTCAAGGTGGTTTATTGCAAAAATTTTCCACTTATATGTTACACCCCCCACTGCTTCTGTACTTAATTTTGTTTGTGTTTTTTTTGAAGGGTTTCCTCCCTCTTTTTTATTTCTTGTGGAATTGCCATGAGTTGTGGAGATGGCCACTGCCTTGGTGGTGAAAAGTGACATCAAATCACGGCTGACTTATGGCAAACCCCTCATGGGATTTTCAAAGCAGAAGACATTCAGAGGTGCTTTGCCATTGCCTGCCTCTGTGTAGCAACCCTGGACTTCCTTGGAGGTCTCCCATCCAAATACTATTAGCCATGATAGTTGAACAGATTATCTCCAGGTTGGATGCTGGGAGCTGTCAGGAAACTTGGGATGTTGCTGGTGGGTCCTGCCTATGGGCCGCCTTCTGGCCTCCCTGTGGGCCACTATTGGAAACAGGAAGTGAGACTAGGTGGACCACTGGTTTGATCCATTATGGCTACTGTTATGTACACATGTGGGAGGCAAGCCTCTCTCTGCCCCATTAGGAATCTAGCACTGTTGGTCAGGGAAAAGGAAAAGGTCGGGGAAAAGGAAAAAAGCCACAGCAATCATGGAAATAAACTATCAGAAGATACAGGAAATGTTGGCTGAGCAAAATGAATTAATAAATGGACTAGTAAAGAAAAAGTTTGAACAGGTCTCCAAGCAACAAGAGCAATCAGTTACACAAATGACTTTAATTATTACTCAACAGTTTGCTGATGTTATAAATGAGATCAAGGAAATAAAAGCCCAAGTTACACAAATGAAAGAGAGTATGAACAAGATGCAACTTTCAATTAATAACAACATGGAAGATGTCAAAAGGCTTAAGAAAGATATGAAATCCCAGGCACAATTAATTGATGCTATGCAACTTCAGGAACAGCAAATGAAAGACCAACTTGCTATTTTGGATCTACAGCAAAGAGAATATAATTTACGCATACGCAATCTGCCGGAAAGACTGGGGGCGACCAGAGATGACATCGTCAAATCACTGGCTGAAATATTCCATCTAAATGTACAAGAATTGTATGCAGCAATAAATAAGATATATAGAATTCCTTTCTCAATGCGGGTACAAACAAAAGCCAGAGAAATTTTGATCTCTTTCTTTGACATCAGGATGAAAAATATTATCATAAAATTTCAACTGGAGAATCAACTGAGATTTGATAATATACCATTGATAATTCTCAAAGATATTCCACGTGATTTGATGGAAAAGAGGGCTGTATACAAAGATTTTACTGAATTACTCAGAAATAAAGGAATAAAATATAGCTGGTTGCTACCACAAGGTCTTACTTTTACCTATAAACAAACTAAACGTGCTATTAACTCATTGTCAGATGTGGAAATTTTTTTGACAAGAAACAGTGAGCTATCAACTCAAATTGCTGGAAAACAAGAAGAAAATTCTATAGCTCACGAAACACAGGGCACTGACTGTTCCAGACAGGAGACCACTTCAAGCAAAAAAGTGATTGGCGACAGAAACTCCCGACAGAAGAAGAAGAATAAGAAGAAAGGCTGAGAAAGCAGGAAGAACACTAATTTGATTTTTAACATGGGAAAGGTGGAGGGTAGAGGGAAAATACTATAATCATTGACTTTATACAAGATGATTTTTTTAATCCCCTTTTTTCTTTTCTTCCTTTTTTAGATTTACACATGTATTTTGAGATGAATATAGGGAGGGAAATGGGATTTCTCTTTTTTTCCTTTTATTCTTTTCTCTTTTTTTCTCTTTTTCTCTCCTTGGTATTATTAATATTGAATATATTTGATAAGGGGAAAGTACAAATATAATAGGGTGACTTATAATGAATTAGAATGCATGGATGCAAAGGAGATCTTGGATATTTTAGAGAGGGAGGAAGACGGTGGGGAAGTCAATTGTTTTTGATTGTATTTTAAAGACATACATCTAATATTTTTTATGAATTTTTAATGATTATTTTTATGGATATAGAGGATGTATGTCTAAATGTAATGTTGGTGTAAAGAAAAGCAACCTTGCTCTTCTTCTGATCACCAAACTTTGGTTCATTCTGTGGCCTTCTATGTCTTCAATGTCTTGATATCAAACTGGGAGCTGATGACCAGATCTCTCACAAACCATTCCCGTGAGAAACCATTCCCATTTCCCATGAGAAGCCACTTCACTTCGGGGGGGAAAGGTGTGGAGACCGGAGGCATTGCCACCTCCACTTCAAAGCACCTCCATTTCAAAGCCTTCCTATTGTAAATCAGCTATCTGTTCTTTTGGTGACAATCCTGTTAGAAGCCTGACATCTCAAAAGCTTGAAGGAGCCCAGATGTTTTGTACTGCTGCAGAGATGCAAATACATCTGTAACTTCAAAAGGCCTAGAGGTGTCATGCCAAATATCTTACAAGTTTATTGCGTCCCCGACATCTCATTGGGCGGAATGGCCATCACCCAATGAGATGGGAGAGATAAATATGAACTCTGTTCTAATCAAAATCATGAAGCTTGGGAGGGAGACATGCTGGTCATGTCTCCAAGCGATCATCATTTGGCAACCAGGAAGGACTGACGCTCTGCGTGTTAGGACCAAAACCTGGTTCTTGGTAACTATAAATCAACTAAAACCTTGCATTTGTTACTCTCTTGGAAACTTTGCCTATTTTGCCTGAAACTTAAAGAATTATTGTGAAGTTAGAGATTGCTAAGATTTCTTGTTTTTATGCTATCTGCCTCACAAATAATTTCCTTTCTGTAACGAGCACATTTTATTAAATAAACTTATAGACTTTATATTGAAGTCTGAGAAACCTTTTTTGGGTCTCAGGGCTAAATCCAAGTGCCTGAGTGTGTGTGTGTGTGAGAAACCACCTACCCTAGTGTTTTGTGGCAATAAGCCTCCCCTGGCAGAAGCTCTACTCTGCAGGGACGGTTTTTGCTTGTTTTGACTTTTGGGAAACTGGCTGGGGAAGAGTAGCTCTCAGCTCATCCCTGGGAAAGCCAGCCTTTTGGAATTGAGAGCCGGTGGTAGAATCTACCCACATTGTGCTTTAGGGGGAGTCCTGAAGCCCAGTGGGGAGTTTGGCAACTTTTGACCCAAGGAGGAACCGGTTTGCTGGAGGGCAGGCCGGACCTCCTTGACAGTTGGTTATTATTGAAAAATAATAAATATATATATATATTTTAAAAAATGGAATCTAGCACTGTTCTGGATTTCGCTTATTGATCATTTTTGCCTCGGCACACTGGATAACCTCACAGCAAACATGCTCATCAGGTGAATACACTCTGTTCCAACTCCCATGAGGTGAGTTCCTGATCTGATTGTCTTGATGTCCTCTGGGGGGCATCCATCCCATGTCAGCTTTGCACTTGCCTACTGCAGCTGCTTTTGTGCAGTCAAAGAACTAAACCAAATCCCAAATCAAGGACATGGGGTGTTCTTTGCAGAAATTTCAGGATTGCCATTTCTTTGCACATTCAGCAAAAAAGAACTGAACTTTGGAAGACAATTGTGAAAAGATGACTAGAAGCCCATTCATGAAGGGGGGGCGAACATGTTTTACAGAAACAATGAAGTTACTGAGAATGACAGTGACCACTCCAGTGACTTCTGTAGGTGCATGGTGAGCATGCTCTGCTCTGAAAAGAATAAAGATTTCCCAGAGAAATGCCATGTCTGAAGACAGGCTCAGTGCATTAGCAATGTTGTCCATAGAACAATGGCTGATTAAAGACATCCTGGATTTTAATTTGCAAACAGGAAAGAATGTCAAGCTAAGTTTACCTACATGAATTCATTAGACTCTACCAAGTGCAACAATGTTACAGAGTAGTTTGTTCGAAGCACATAACTTGAAATTCCCAGAACAAGCCCTACAGGAAGCAATTGTACAGAATGGTACAGAAAGACAAGATGAAGAGAGAGCTTTCCATCTTGTACAAGATGAACCACATCAAGGGTGCTTCAGCACTACTAAACACCTGACCCCACGTTGGCATAGGTGCCACCTTATCATGAAATTTGGTGGCACCTACACCGTTTGGGGGGGCAAGCATGCCAGCATCCAGCCACCGGCCCCCCTTTAAAGTGGCTGCCGTCCATTTGGGCGAATTGGATGGGAGCCGGTAGATTTTCAGACTTGACTTGCAGAGCTGCAAACGTGGCCTCGTTGATTAAAGAGTGCCAGCAGCCGGAATCTATGAATGCTTTGACATGTAACTGGGGGCCCTTTTTATAGTGTTGTAACACTACGTCCACATACACAGTATTTTCGACTTCACTCACCACGACAGGAGCCTTGGATTTTGCAGGGGTTTCTGTAGGGGTCTGCGGGGACGCTCCACTCACCACAGACCGTGTCCATTTTTTTAAAATATTTTTTTATTATTTTTATAACAAAACATATAAACACAATAAAAAAATAAAAAACAAAAAAATATAAAATACACATACCAAGGAAAAAAAAGAAAAAATTACATGTTCAGCGCACTACTTATCCACTAATACAATATTCAATTCACTGTATAAATCCCATCGTGCCCTGAATCCAAATCCCACCCCCCCACCACAGTGCCCTTCACCATTGGACTTCCGATGGAGTGTGATGACATTACAAAAGAAAATATCTATTATTATATCATATTTAACATCATATTATACTATAATTCGTTAACTATACTTTTAAAATCCATTTTTGCCACTTTATCCCAATATGCGGTGGCCTTGGACCATGTACACTTAAATTCCTCCATATCTTTACCATGTAAAAAAGCTGTAATTTTGGCCAACCGCATATACATCCATAATTTTTCTCTCCACTCTTTAAATGAAGGTTTATTTGTTTGCTTCCATTTTTTTGCAATTATAATTCTTGCTGCAGCAAAACTGTATTGACATATGACTCTGTCACCTTTATCTAAATCTTTTTTTGGAATACCCAGTAAACAAAAGGCGGGATCTCTCTTAATTTTTAATTTAATCAAGTTATTAGTTTCATTCAAAACTAATCTCCAAAACCTCCTTATTTTTTTACAAAACCACCAGACATGCATAAATGTACCTATTTCCGTACCACATTTCCAACATAAAGCTTCATCTTCTTTCTTCATTTTACTTAATAATACTGGGGTTATATGCCATCTATACATTTTATATAAATTCTCTCTTATTTCATTTGAAATGGTAAACTTGAACTCCTTTTTCCATAACTTTTCCCATATTTCCAAATCTATATTATAACCTAAATCTCTCATCCATTTCAACATCACTGACTTAATCCTTTCTTGTTCTAAATTTGCTTCTATAGGTAATTTATAAACCCTACCTATCAATCCTTTATTACCCTTAGATAATATAATCTCAAATTTCGATTTGGTTTGGTTAAAACCCAACTTGTTGTCTTTATTAAAAACATCCCTTAATTTATAATACCTAAACCAGTCTTTAATCTGGAGTTCTTCTCGTGATTTCAATGCCCAAATCCCATCTTTATATTCTATCATTTCTCTATAATTATTACAATCCAAATTTAAATGTGCACCTCTTCCATTTTTTGACAGGTCAAGAGGAGATTCCAGATTGAGAGCTGGGGAATTCCAATGATGGTCTTCGTCTGAAGAAGGAGAGCTGTCCCCCAATGGGGCACTTGTAATCTGGGACCCTACGGGGTCGATGGGTGCAGGGAGACTAGACGGTTCTCCGACATGCAGAGGGTGTGGGTTGTCCCGGTGCTGTGCTGCGGGTGGTCGCAGTGCCTCTGCGTTGAGGTCGTCCCCGAGCTCGAGGCGGTGCGTCCGGTCGAGTGGGTTCTGGACGTTGAGGACAAGCCACTGCAAAGTGGCCCATAACACCGCAAACGAGACAGGCTCCTCTCTGGAAACGGGACTCGCGATCCAGAGGGAGCCGGGTTGGTCTCCGTGGGTTGGGAGTCGAAGGTTTGGGGGGAGGTTTTTGACCGCCCCTCTCTTTGGCCCGATTCCGGACTAGGGAAACGAATTGCCGGCGGCTTTCTACTTCCTCAGCCAGTAAAATCCAATCCTCAAGGGTATCTGGGTCGCCTCGCATATAAGACCAGTTCAAAATGTCTGGGTGCAAAGCTTCTCGGAAGTAGTGAATAAGGGTAGCTTCAGGCCAGTCCACTACTTTACTCACGAGTCGTTGGAATTCATCAGCGAATTCCCGAACTGGAGACGAGCCTTGCCTGAGTTGCAAAAGTTCCGCTTTGGCTCTCTCTCCCATGAAGGGGTCCTCAAAGCGCCTCCTTAAGGCAAACATAAAATTGTTGAGAGAGTGAATGGAGCGGGACCTCGTATCGAACTGGAGAATCATCCAGTCGGCCGCAGGGAGGCAACAAAATGGACACGGCTATCTTCAGTAGGGAGGAATTGTCTTTGCTCCCTCATATAACTATCCACATGATGTAAAAAACGGGGCAGAGTTTCAACTGAACCGTCATAGGTAATCTTCAACTTGGGTTGTCTCCATGGCATTGGGGGTGCAGGTGGTTGTCCAGGAATTGGTGCCCCCGGCAACCCTGGTGCACCCGGTAGCAATGGTAAAGCAGGTACGATGGGCACAACGGGAACCCCCCCGGGCACCACGGGGCCTCCGCTCGGAGCGGCGGGTCTCCTGCCAGGAGCAGCGGGTTCTCCGCCAGGAGGAACCACCGGCGCAGCTGGTTGCTGCGGCAGTTGCTGTGGTGGTTGCTGTGGTAGCTGCTGTGGCGTCACAGGAGCTGGAGCAACTGGCGCGGTTTGGGCCCATTTTAACTGGTCATTGTCCCGAAGTACCAGAGCCAGTTGGTCTTGTAAGTGCGCCACCTGTTCCATAAGGTCCAGATTTTGGGTCCGCAACAAAAACACATTGTCGCCGGTACCACCAGCGCGGCGGGATTGGCTGACCCGTAAATTAGCAGCCCAGAGTAATTCCCCACCGTATAGGTCCTCCTCGTCGGAATCATCCAGCAGATCGGGCAAAGTCCCCGCGAACCTGCGGGCGCGTTGGACGCTGCGCGACGGGACGAAAGTCGGGGAGAACGAGGGAAAATCAAGACCCCCGGATTGTCGGGGGTGCATGCCGGATCACGCCTGTTCCTTCTCCTCCTGTTCAGCCCTAGCCCTAGCCGCGGCATCTGCCGCTGCCCGTGCCTGATCCTCAGCCTTCTTGCGTTCAGCTAAGGCCTGGTCGGCCGTCAACTTAGCGGCGAGGGCTGTGGTAACCAGTGGGAGAGCCTCCAGTTCCAAAGCCAAGAGGAGTTCAGAGGGGTCGGTAAGATCCAACAGCGGTTGGATCTGCACCGCCAAGGCCGCCGCATCAGCACCGAAGTCAGGGGTCAGAAGCTTTGTGATTTCAGCCACCGAAATCATCGCCGAGGTCTTGCCCTGCAAGAGCGCAGCCACCCGTGTTGCTACCGCTGACCTACGAAGGAACAAAAACAATCACATGAGGAAGGGATTACAACGGTTACACAGCTGTAAGTCTAATGAAATCAGTTACTTTGTCACAATTTTCACATTTGTTTGGCCAAATCAGTTTGGGGACGTCAAGTGAGGCTAGCTTATCAACTTAAATCAGGGAAAGAGGTGGAAGCAGACCTAAAGCGGCTGCAGGCCTAAATCCGGAGACAAAGATCAACCCTCCTAAGCCACTCCCCCTCAAACTCAGTATCCCTGAAAAGAACAGTACACGTTAAGGGGTCCACTTCATGCTTCATGGCCTTTGGAAGTGGAGGGCTACTTGGGAACTTGTCACCTGTCCGTTGGGGGAATGAGAGGCGGGGGAGGGCATACCTCAGACCAAGACTTACCTTCCTGTGCCTGGAGCTCAGGTGGAGTGGAAGCTTCCTGGATGGCCCCAAGCAGAAAGGAACAGCTGACCTCAGCAGAAATACAAACAGTCATATACAGAAGGGATTAGAAAGGTGGCACAGCTGTGTAGGTCTTACATAATTAGTGACTTTTTCTAGATTTTTGGATGTTATTGGCCAAATCAGTTTGGGAAAGCGACCTGAGGCTCTATGCTGACTGTTTTTTATTAGGGAAAGAGCGCTTCACCCAAACCTCCCGACACTGGCCCCGAGGACATGCAGTCACAAGCATGTGCTCACCTCATGCATCCTCAAGCTCCAGGTCAGGAAAGCCAAACAGAGGCAGGTTGACCTTTAGGAAGGCCAACTACTCTGCGTGCCAGGGTGCCAGGGTGCCAGTTGTGGGCGAAGCATTTCGCCCATATGTGAAAAAAGGTGCTCGCTCTGGATGCTCATTGAAGGGCAGGAGAGGAGCCTCTGGCCCACTACAGAGATGGCCGGCCAGACCGACTTCTTTGTGGCCCAGTAGCTCAGCAGACATGTGGTTTGCGACTTGTAGGGCTCTGAAAGGTACTCCCTCACCATCGCATCCGCTGTGTCCTGTCTCTTGCGCCTTGCCAACCCCTGGGAGGGGCCAACTGCCCACCCGATGAAGTCCATCTCCATCGTCATCGAGGTGGTTGCCTGGAGGGGGACAGTCCGAGATGGTGAAGTTGGGGGATGGGCAGCAAGGGAGCCGCCCCCCTGCTCCACCTCCTCGGGCGAAATCCCCCTTTCGGCCCGCACTTGCTCCACACGCTGGGAGAGCTCGTCTCGCCAGCGCAACAGCTCGTTGGCCTGCTCTGCAATGCTGCCCTTGATGCGTGGGTCGCACATGCTTGCCAACATGTAGACCGTCTCCTGGGCGACAGGCAGCAGACGGTTGATCACACCGTCCCGAAGCCTCCCCACCAGGGCGTTCATGGCTGGAAGATTATCTGCGTGTCCTTTGGCCGGCTCCAGAAAGGCGCTCAACCTCGCATGAAGCCTGTGGGCCATGGGGGTGAACAAAGCCAGCGTCGCTGTGTCAGACGAGAGCATTTCTGTGCAACGCTTGAAGGGCTCAAGCACATGCACAGTCTGAGAGATAGAGCCACTCACGTTGGTTGAGCTGCCTCTCAGACCCCACAGACTCTGTTTCAAGGAACAGTGCCCTGAGGGCCCTCTTCTGCTCCACTAAACGCTCGAGCATGGCATGGGTGGAGTTCCAGCGCGTGTCGACGTTGCCCTTCACACGGTGCTCGGGCACGCCTTCTCGGACCTGCATCTCACGCAGTGCGTAGTTGTCCTTCAGACTGCATGAGAAGTGACTCGCAAGCTGCCGGCATTTCACCATGAGTTGTCGGAAGTCGAGGGTCTTGACATCCAGCTTGGACTCCGGTTGGGAGCCCAGGCCCAGGGCATCCTTCACCACGAGGTGGAGAAGGTGGGCTGCACAGTAAATCCGTGCCTCCGTCCGTCACCATGAAACCCATGGTGAGATCCCTGCCTAACCAGGTCTCTATATGTGGCCTCAGGACGGCGACTATGTTGGCCTCCGTGTGCGCCTCCGCGAACTCCTCTGTGTGGAGCATAGCTTTGCAATAGCCAGCCTGGCTGCTCTCTCCCTGCCTAATGCTGCCCACCCAACCCCCACCCACGAGGTCCTGAGGTTGCCACCAGTGCGCAGTGAGGGAGATGAACGATTCCGCATTAAGGCTTGTCCAAATGTCGGATGTGAAGTGCACAGTCCCCCTGGCAGCGCGGGACAGCTGTGCCTTCACATGCGCCTTGGAGCCCTCGTACAACAATGGCACAACGGATGTCACCATCATGGAGCGAGCTGGGAACTTGTACCAGGGTGCCAGGAATTGGATCAGCCTCTGGAAGCCAACCTTCTCTACCACACGATAGGGCTGATTGTCCACGGCAATCATCTCGCCGATTAGATGAGTCGCCCTTCTCGTGGCTTCTCTGAACCCACCTCTCGGCATCCTACAGATGCCACCCTCCCCACCAAACATCTCGGCAAGAGTGGTTTGGCGTGCCTTTGCTACGGTCATCGCAGCACTTCCAAGCTTAAAGGCAAGCCACTTGCTTTTCTTTTTCATGAGAATTGTCACCATGCTGAATTTCACACCAGTACCATTTTTTTCCACACAATCTGTATCCAGTCAATAAAATGCTATCAATGCTACTTTTAAAAAATAATAAATACATTTTCTGAATGCTATTCCACAATGAAATCTGCCCTCCGGTAGAATCACATGTGCTTCTGAACACTGGAGAAACAGTGTTGAGTTGTGCTGCACACTGTGGCTCAGCCCACCCAAGCAGGAGCCGCCTTTCCCTTCTGTGCAAACATGCCGTGGCCAGCTCAGATCCTCGGGCCCAGACTCTGGCGATCTGGATGCAGAGCAAGTCCTGGGCAGGCCAAGCCGATGGGATGCCTGCGGCTTGTTATGCCATTGCTATGGGACTGTGGTGGACACACCCTGTGCCCCCCCCCAAAGCAGCGAGGAAGAAGGAGGGGTCATTACAAACCAACAAAAAGAAGCATTACACAAGCACGGCTGTTTGTTAAGGGAGGATAATCCCTCCATTCAGATGTTCACATTTAGGAGGTATAACAAGGCTTTAGCTATTTTCTCTTTCAGAGCAGGCCATGTAATTCCCTAAGTACATCTTGGGATGCATTCCAATGACTTGTGGAGGTGAAAGGAATAGAGCCGGGCATCCACTCTCCTTACGATGCTGCACAGCTATAATGGCCACAGGTCTGGCTGAGTGAAGGGCCCTTGGTTTTCACTCATGGATCACGGTTGCTCCCTCACCCCATCAGTTTTGCATTGCCATCATTGTGTGGCTGGTTGCCAAAATAGTAGTTGCAAAGGACAGGATGTGATCTAATGGAAAGTGCTCACGTTCAACAAAGGCCTGCAGTTACAGCCTTCTTGTGGAGGTCCCTGGAAACCTGCTCACAGATTTATCATCACTCTGCCTGTCCCTCCCTTGACTGCTCATTCCTTGACTATTCTCCACTTGAAGTTTTCCAGCTGGACCTGTGAATTGAGGCCACTGAAAGTGCTGTGCATTAGGTGGTAGAAGGCAATACTGATCAACTGGTTTCAGATAACTCTTGATCCGCCGTTCACTTAAATCAGAAACTCAAATGACATGAAAGTTCTGTCTGAGCATTTGATCACAAATGGGCAATTTTTACAGATGCAAACAGTCACTTCAAGTTGTACTTACCCATCCCTGAGTATGCAAATGTGAAGCAGATACCATAGCTCAGTCACCATGCTTTCAATTTCCATAACACGTGAAATACAACACTCTTCATTGGTGCGTAGCTCACTCATTCCTTAAGGGACACACAATGAGAGATTGTGATATTCAGACATGAAAGACTGAGATGTTCCTCGAGGCCTGTGGCTGATGACAGCAACGTTTCCATCATGGCTGTCCTCCCTACCCTTACCCCCCAGTGGTTCCTGGATACTTTTCCTATTCCTCGTCCATTCCCTTTTCCTCTCTCCCAACACTTGACACTTTTTAACACTTAAGTGAGTTAAAAACTTTCAGGAATGCTCTAATGTTCTCTATAAGCACCACCTTTCCTCCCAGCTTCCCAGGCACCTCCGGTGATTCACTGAATCACATTTTATTTTTCACCATGTGTGGAAGCCTGCTGATACACCCCCATCAAAAGAAAAAAACCAGAAAAAAGACATGCTATAAATCTAAACAAACTCTGTTTAACAAGATAAATAAAGTCATGTAAATAGGTCAATGGGATGCATAAAGCAAGATCAAAGAAGACTTGTGAGAAATAAGGACTTACAAATTTGTAAAGCATAATTCAGGTTGGGGTCTTTGTCATGTGACCTGCTGTTAGTATTTGGGGAGGGGCTGGTTATCCCATAACATCCACACAACATCCCACAAATGCTCAACTCTGTAGTCCACTGTTTGGTTTCCTGCTTCATAGACATGCATCTTGTAAAAAAAGAACAAGTGTTTGACACCTCTTCTTCTTAAAAACTGTGGCATGTTAGGCTGCATACCCATGGGCATGGGAAGAATTCATTTTTTTCCGATGAAAAGCACATTTTCTTTTGAAGAAAGGATCTAAGGGCAAACTGCCCACAGTCATAAGCACAGTGCTTTTCCTTGGTGAAAAGGGAACTTCCCTCACTTGTCCAGAGACTGTCTGGGTACGGTGTAGGTCAAAGGTCCCCAACCTTGTTGAGCCCACATGAGCACTTCTGGAATTTTAAGAAAGGGAGCCACCACAAACTGGCTGCCATGGGGGGCCCTGACCCTCTCCTACACAAATATTTAAGATAGTTTCTATTAGAATCATAGAGTTGAAAGGGGCCACAAGGGTCATCTAGTCCAACCTCTGCACAATGCAGCAAATTCATAACTACCTCCCCCCCACACACCCAGTGACCCCTAGAAGATGGCCAAGATGCCCCTCCCTCCCACGAACTGTCTAAGGTCATAAAATCAGCATTGCTGACAGATGACCATCTAGCCTCTTCTTAAAAACCTCCAGGCAAGGAGCATTTACCACTTCTCGAGGAAGTCTGTTCCACTAAGGAACTGCTTTAACTGTTAGAAAATTCTTCATAATGTCAAGACGGAAACTCTTTTGATTTAATTTCAACCCGTTGGCTCTGGTCCGACTTTCTGGGGCAACAGAAAACAACTCAGCACAGTCCTCCATATGATAGTCCTTCAAGTACTTGAAGATGGTTATCATGTCCCCTCTCAGTCTTCTCCTCTTCAGGCTAAACATACCCAGCTCCTTCAACCTTCCTTATGGGAAGCAGCGGGATTATCTTGGATCATTGACTGGATTAAAGATCCAGAACAGAAGTAATTGAAGATGGAAAAAGGAAAATGGGACAGCAGTTTTCATTATTATTTATGGAAGGCAAAGAAGTCAGAGATATTTGGACAGAGACATGTAATTAAAGGACTAATGAAGATCTGGATGACAAATTAAAAAAAATTGAGTCCATCGCCAGCCCTTATTATGTCTCCAAAGGATGCGTATTTAAGCAAGGGTGAAAAGAAGGTTACAGAATTTATAAGGTATCAAGATATGCTGAAAAAGCAAACGAAAATAAAATCTTGGGAAGAAATAAAGAGAGAAAACAAGAAAATAGGCTGGTTAACCTACAATCAAATGATTGAGAAATTTAGAAATGTCAACAAATTAAAAGAAAACACAGAATTTGAAAATTTAATGAGTAAAGAAACAGATCACATCTTAGGCAAAGTATATAAATTGTTGCTCAAATATGAGACAGAACAAGAGCAAGTCAAAACATGTATGATTAAATGGATGCAAAATTACAAGAAAGAGATCTCAGTGCAGCAATGGGAAAGATTACGAACTAAATCAATTAAATTTAAATCTAGAAACAATCTGAGAGAGAACTGGTATAAACAGTTTTTTAGATGGTACATAACACCAATGGACATTAAGAAAATGAATGAAACATTCGATAGCCATTGTTGGAAATGCAAAGATAAAGACCCGGCTTACTTCCATTTGTGGTGGTCTTTCAAAAAAGTAAAGAAATTCTTGATACAAGTTCATCAAGAAATACAGAAAGTACTAAGAGTCAAATTTCCTTTGAATCCTGAAATTATGTTTTTGGGGATAGAGCAAACAAATTTGGAAAAGAACCACAGGAACTTATTTCGTTATATGATGACCGCAGCAAGAGTGGTTCTGGCAACAGTATGGAAGCAAGAGGATATTCCGGAATTGGAGAGATGGCAGCAAAAAATGTCGGAATATGCAGTGATGGCCAAATTAACTAATATGTTGAAAGGGAGAATGATGGATGAATTTCAAAAGAAATGGAAGAATTATTTTGAGTATGCTCAACTGAAAGTATAAAACAAGATATTTGCATTTGAGAGTGTGTTTTAAGGACGGATGAAAACTGGGGAAAATAGGTAGTAAATTGTGGAACTAAAGTAAGGATATAAGTAAGATTAATAAGTAGAAGTATCAGATATGGTTTGTAATATCAAAGTTTAGATCTTTATTTAATCAGTAGTAGGGCTCTTGATTCGGTTCGGCCCGAACTGAAAAACAGCCGAATTTCCCCTGATTCGGTGGTTTTTAGTTCGGGACGAACCGAACTCAAAAATGGTGGGCAACCCGGGGGGGCGGGCGAATTCAGTGAGTTCGTGAGTTCATGAATAAATCCGGCAAATTCGGCCGTCAGTAAGCAGCATAACCGTCAGTAAGCAGCATTCTCCTCCCCCGGCCAATCAGTGGCCAAGCTGGGTCTCCTTCTGGCCAATCAGTCAGGATTGAGTACTGGAGGAATCAGCTGATGTGCGGCCCGGCCAGGGAGAGAGAGAGAGCGAGAGAAATCTTCATGTGTGTGTGTGTGTGGGTGCTTGTGCACATTTGCTCCTTTCTGTGGCTGCGGGGAGCATATTTTTTGGGGTACAGACACAAAACTTTCAGCAGAGATTCAGACAATCCTTCTTAAGAGACCACCCAAGTTTTGTAAACATTGGGTCAGGGGGTCCCGAAATATGGGCTCCCCCTTTTTCTTTCCATGGCTGCAGGGGGCGCATTTTTGGGGGTACAGACCCCAAACTTTCAGTGGAGCTTCAGGTGAGCCTTCTTAAAATACCCCCCAAGTTTTGTAAACATTGGGTCAGGGGGTCTCGAGATATGGGCTCCACCCCTTTTACCTCCCCCCCTTTTCCATTTCCGTGGCTGCAGGGGGCGCTTTTTGGGGGGTGCAGCCCCCAAACTTTCAGCATAGCTTCAGACAATCCTTCTTAAGATACCACCCAAGCTTTGTAAAGATGGGTTCAGTGGGGGCAGAAATATTGGCTCCTCCCTTTTCTCTTTCTGTGGCTACAGGGGGCGCATTTTGGGGGGTGCAGATCCCAAACTTTGAGCGGAGCTTCAGGCAAGCCTTCTTAAGAGACCACCCAAGTTTTGTAAACATTGGGTCAGGGGGTCCCGAGATATGGGCTTTCCCCTTTCCCCTTTTCCCTATTGGGATGAATGGGATCCTGTATGCATCTCCTCCAGAGCAAAACGTCCCGTGCCTAAATGGAAACGTCTTGGATTACCCAGCCTCCCAGCCTGTCCTGATGGAACAGAAGACAGCCACAGTAAGACCCCTTTGGGGGCTTTAATCTATAATTTTTCTCCTGTGTGTTTGTGTGGGGGGGGAAGCAGAGTCTGTGTGTGTGTGGGGAGGGAGCAGTTTCTGTGGGTGGGGGGGGAAGCCAAAGGGGGCTTTAGCCGGTTCTGCCTGGGGTGTGTGTTCCCCCTCGAGTCTCTCTCTCCCTGGTTTGAGGGGGGGTTTCAGTTGTGTGTCTTCAGGTTTTCCCTCATTAATAAGATCAGTTAGGTTATTTTGATCTTGCTCAAAACTGGTTTTCAAATGGTGACTTAAAGAATGCATCTGCCTGGTCCCAAGTCCAATGCAAAAGGAGAAATTACACCCCTTCCTGCTCATTATGCATAGCTAGCTGCCTCTGTCTTTTTCCATGGTTTGCAAACTCCCAGGTGTCTTTGGCATAAACATTACCTAGCTGTTTTTTTCCTCTTTGGAACATATGCAGTGGGTTGCCTTACACTGCCCCCTCTCAATACTACTTAAATGCTCTACTTTGTTATATAGTACTCCTAACATATATGAGAAAATAATCCCCCAATGTCTACATAGTCAACAATTAAAGTAAGAAGGTGATGTGTAGTGGTTAAGAGTCTTGGACTAGTATCTGGAAGACCCAGGTTCAGATCCCCACTTGTGCCACAGAAGCTTGCAGCTGACCTTGGGCCAGTCTAACCTACCTCAAAGGGTTGTTGTGAGGATAAAATGAAGGAGAACAATAGAAGCCACTTTGGGTCCCCATTGGGGAGAAAGGCAGGGTATAAATGAATTAAATAAATAATAAATAAGGTAGAAATCAATAAATATTTTTCTGTATGTCCCCCCCAAAAAAACCTAGGAAGAAGAGTTGGTTTTTATATGCTGATTTTCTCTATCCCTTAAGGGAAAATCAAACCGGCTCACAATCACCTTCCCTTCCCCTCCCCACATCAGACACCCTGTGAGGGAGGTGGGGCTGAGAGAGCTCTAAGAGAGCTTTGACTAGCCCAAGGTGACCCAGCTGGCTTCATGTGTAGGAGTGGGGAAACCAACCCGGTTCACCAGACTGGCATCCGCCGCTCATGTGGAGGAGTGGGGAATCAAACCCATTCTCCAGATTATAGTCCACCACTCCTAACCCACTGCTCTTAACCACTATACCACACTGGCTCTCCAGTTTGAGTTAAGAAGACAGTGTAGTGTAGTGGTTAAGAGTGGAGGACTCTAATCTGGAAAACCGGGTTCGATTCTCCACTCCTCCACATGAAGCCTGCTGGGTAACTTTGGGCTCGTGACAGTTCTCTCTGAACTCTCTCAGCTGCACCTACCTCACAAGGTGTCCGTTGTTGGGGGGGAGGCGATTGTAAGCCGCTTTTTCTTAAAGTTGAAGGTTGGTAAAAAAAGAAAGAAAAAAGATTGGCCACAGGTTCTCACAATTAAAAATTACAGTTCCCAGGACTGTCTGGGAGAAGTCATGGTAGTGAAACAGAGATAATACCATTAGACATTTGTAGCATAAACATATTCCCAACTCCCAAACCTCATCACTTCTTACTCTGGAGACAGCAAACTGGGTTATGAAGTGGAGCTGGCATTTTTCTGTCAGCCCAAAGTGAAGCAATATTCTCACCCTGTTGTGAACCTGTTGTGTATCTGTTATCTCCTTTCCCTGAGTAATTGACCCCCCCCCTCTATGTATGAATAAACCAAGCAGGGGAAGGGCAAGGCTGATACGTTGCGATGAGCTCCAGTTCTCAAGCCTAAATTATAGATCCCAGCACACTGCATCTGTAAATTTTGGAATTTAATGGGGTTTTAGGCAGGCTATTTTTACAGCTCTAATACACTTAGCACTAATTTGGGGGACATTTAATGCAAAGCACATAAATGTTGAATGGGAGAGGGTTGGGGTGTTTTACAGCCACTGGGAATTATACCAGGTATGTGGGGCTCATTTCAATTTCTGATATCACTCAGAACAAAATTACCTTTGCCTGGCCCACTGCCAAGGAAACCCTGGCCACAGCTAGTGGGTGTAATGCATGACAATGTCACTTTCATAACTTGGACCACGTTTATATTTAAAACTGAGGCCCATTCAAGGACTCAAAGCCTCACTGCTAATGTTTTTTCCTAATCTGCAGGATCCCATTTACCCAATGTACTTGGAATCACTCAAACTTAACATCCTTGGGGTTGGGTACAGTTCAGTTTTTATGGAGCCAAGACATCTCAGTACAGACAAGCCAAACATGGCTCATGGGCAGAGAGCTGATGGCCATGATTCTCCATCGTCAGAACTCTGCATCTTTGCAGAGTTCTGTGCCAAAATCTAGATTCAAGGGATTCTTCTTGTCTGAGTGTTGGAAATTATATCCAGCTCATGAGGATAAAAAAAAGTGTTTTTGCTGTGGAGCTAAATGTGCAAGCAATCCAAGGGCACCAGTGTTCACAGCAACAGCAAAGTTCTGCACCCCTATCAACTTCACCTCCTTTTTCACAACCTCCATTCATGGCTGCCCTAACCACACACCATTCGTAACCTGGAACATAACGGTTTCTTTCCTCCTCCAGCATTGCTTTGTTCTTTTCAAAATCATTCCAAGCTTGGCAAATTCAGAATGAAGCATGCAAACTGGGCAAGCAACTGGGACAAGTGAACATATACTTCATTGATTCAAATAATCTAGCCTGAGGGCAGACTGACTTGAAGGTTAAATCTACAGTCTGGTCAGAATCTAAACCAGGCCCTAATGTAAAAACAGTCTTCTGCACGGCCAGCAGTAGACTCAACAACAGCCACAGAATAAAAACCAAAGGTAGCAACACTGTTCTTGGTAGCATTAAGGCCACCCACAAATCTCAAATTCACTCACTAAAGATGCCCCTATGTTGGCTTACACAATGCCCAGCAGTGACCACGCACCTGTAACTCCATACAAATGAGCGCATCCATTCAGCAGTCAAAAGGAGATCCCGTCTCCTCTTCCAGTGCAGCCAAGGGAAGCACAGTTGGAAGAGGCGCTGGATACCTCTAGGCACGGGTTCTTCCTGGACAGAACAAATGGCCGGTGTCTCACAGGTCTGCTACATGCAGTCAGTCTGGTTTGTTTCGCACTGAACAGGACTGGGTTCAGGGATTGGCAACAGAATTTTGGAGAATTTAGTTTACAAAAAAAAGGGAGATAAATTATGCAAAACAAACATGACAGTTTGGGGATATCATGTACTGAAATTTATATGTATCTCTCACTAGCTGAAGCTCATACTGAACTTTTGCATTTTCCTAACACTCTCCCTACAAGCACTGGTTATTTATTTGTATTCATCCTTGGTTATAAGGCCCTCCTTCCAGTTCCTAAATGAGTCTTTCCCCCCTCAAATCTTTCAAAAGCTGTTTATGGAGCCACCCTGGCCTCTTTAGGAGCCTCCCATTTTTCCTTCTCATAGGAATATTTTGTGATCGTGCTTTCAATATTTTGCTTTTAAGAAACCCCCACCCCTCTTGAACTCCCTTCTCCTTAAGTATTTCTGACCATGGGATTCTACCCAGCATAAGTTTAAGCTTGTTAAAATTTGCTTTCCTAAAGTACAACCTATATGTCTGACTACGTACAGCTTTTCCCTTCCCCAAGATTGTAAATTCCAAGATTACATGGTCACTACTACGCAGGGTTCCTACTACTTTCACCTCATCAACCAGTTCTTCCCTGTTGGTGAGAATTGAGTAGGGCTGTCAATTCAGTTCGGCCCGAACTGAAAATCAACCGAATTTCCCCTGATTCGGTGCTTTTCTGTTCGGACGGATCCGAACTCAAAAATGGCGGGCAACTGGGGGGCCGAATTCAGCGAGTTCGTGAGTTCGTGAATAAATTCGGCAAATTCGGGGCCGTCAGTAAGCAGCATAACCGTCAGTAAGCAGCATTCTCCTCCCCCGGCCAATCGGTGGGCAAGCTGGGTCTTCTTCTGGCCAATCAGTCAGGATTGAGTACTGGAGGAATCAGCTGATGTGCGGCCCGGCCAGGGAGAGAGAGAGAGAGAGAGAAATCCTCGTGTGTGTGTGTGGGGGTGCTTGTGCACATTTGCTCCTTTCTGTGGCTGCAGGGGGCGCATTTTTTGGGGTACAGACACAAAACTTTCACTGGAACTTCAGATGAAGCTTCTTAAGGTACCCCCCAAGTTTTGTAAACATTGGGTCAGGGGGTCCCGAGATATGGGCTCCCCCCTTTTTCTTTCCATGGCTGCAGGGGGCGCATTTTTGGGGGTACAGATCCCAAACATTGAGCGGAGTTTCAGACCAGTGTTCTTAAGATACCCCCCAAGTTTTGTGAACATTGGGTCAGGGGGTCTCGAGATATGGGCTCTCCCCCTTTTCCCTCCCCCTTTTCCATTTATGTGGCTGCAGGGGGCGCTTTTTTGGGGATATAGCCCCCAAACTTTTAGCATAGCTTCAGTGAATTATTCTTAAGATACTACCCAAGTTTTGTAAAGATGGGTTCAGTGGGGGCAGAAATATCGCCTCCCCCCCTTTTCTCTTTCCATGGCTGCAGGGGACGCATTTTTGGGGGTGCAGATCCCAAACCTTGAGCGGAGTTTCAGACCAGTGTTCTTAAGATACCCCCCAAGTTTTGTGAACATTGGGTCAGGGGGTCCCGAGATATGGGCTTTCCCCTTTCCCCTATTGGGATGAATGGAGCAGCCGATCCTGTGTGCATCTCCTCTCCAGAGCAAAACGTTCCGTGCCTAATTGGAATCATCTTGGATTACAGCCCCTCTTGATGGAACAGAAGACAGCCACAGTAAGACCCCTTTGGGGGCTTTAATCTATAATTTTTCTCCTGTGTATGTGTGTGTGTGTGGGGGAAAGCAGAGTCTGTGTGGGTGTGGGGAGGGAGCAGTTTCTGTGGGTGGGGGGAAGCCAAAGGGGGCTTTCGTCGGTTCTGCCTGGGGCGTGTGTTCCCCCTCGAGTCTCTCGCTCCCTGGTTTGAGGGGGGAGGTTTCAGTTGTGTGTTGCAAAGGTGTTGTTTAACAAGGTTGTGTTTGCAGTTGTTTTGCTAATTTCTCCGCTGTTGTCGGGGCTGGGAGCTTTGTGCGTGGGCGGCAAGCTCTGCTGAGAGATGCACATTAAGGGTGGGGGGGACCCCTTTCAGGGCCCATATCTCAGCCCCCCCTGACCCAATCTTTACAAAACTTGGGGAGTCTTTCAATAAACGTCCTTTGAAGCTCTGCCAAAAGTTTGGGACCTCTAAGCCCAAAAATGCCCCCCCCAGAGCCGCGGAAAGGCGCGGTTGTGTTTTTAATGGCTTTATTCGGCCGAATTTGTTTCCGAACTTGGAATTCCCGCCGAATTGAACGGATCCGAAGTGGGGGAGTTCAGACTTCGGCACGTACCGAACCCACAAGGGCCAAATTCGGCCGAATCCGAACTGTACCGAATTTTTTTTTTTGACAGCCCTAGAATTGAGTCAAAGATTGCAGCCCCCTTCTTTCCCTTTCTACTTTCTGCAAAATGAAATTGTCAGCAAGTCAAGTCAGGAATTTATTTGACCTTTCATTTTTAGCAGAGTTTGAATTTCAACAGATATCTGTGTAATTGAAAGTTCCTATGACCACTGTGTCTCATCTCTTTGTAATCTTGTTTGAGTGTCTCATCCAAGTCCTCTGCCTGGCTTGGTGGTCTACTGCAGATCCCCACCATAATATCACAATTATTTCTTACTCCTTTTATTTTTACCCAGAGATTCTCAACTGAACCTCCATGCTCAGATTCATTTATTTCCTCATAACTGTAGGCATCCTGGACATATAATGCAACTCCTCCCCATTCCTTATTTGTCTACCCCTTTTAAATAAGTTATACCCCTCAATCCTAAATTCCAATGATGAGTGTCATCCTATCAAGTTTCAGGTATGCCTATTAGGTCACAGGTCCCCTTCCTGCATTAGGGCTTCAAGTTCCTCCTGCTTGTTTCCCATACTCTGCGCATTAGTGCAGAGACATCAGTATCCATAGTTTATGCGCCCTGAGGATTTTGTTTCTATGCTTACCCATGAGTTAATGTTTCCTCGCATACGTGCTACTCCCCGCAAATCTTTAGTGCTCTCATCTCCAGTTATTGGCATCATATTTGAGTTTTTGTCTCGCTCCCTCATAGGTTTTACTTTAAAGCCCTCCTTGTCATGTTTACAAGGCTCTCACCGAACACATTTTTCCTACCGTCATGAGGTGCAAACTATCTCCCGATAGAAGAGCTTCATCTCAACAGCGTAAGCCATGGCCCAAAAACTCAAACCTTTCTTTCTTCCTTCTTCTGCCCTTTCCTCAGTTTCTCAAAAGAACTCGGGAAGACTTTACTCTGAACGTTCAGCACTTATGGCCTTCCCAGCAATCTCCCCAGCTGGTAGCTTGCAGTTCTGAGCTTAGGGTTGCCAGGTCCTCCCTCCCAATCAGCGGGAGATTTTAGTGGGTGGGACTGGGGCGGCCAAGTGTGCTTGGTGTGCAGGTCCATGTGATGATGGCACTTCCGGTTTTACTTCCAGTTCACTAGGGTTGCCAGGTGCCCGGTAGTGGCGGGCAAACCCCTGGTAATTTGCCCCTCTGCTCGCCGACCACCTGATGGTCGGCAGGCAAATGTGTGCACGCGCATGCCAATGCACCCGTGTGGCACTTCCGGTTTGCAACTGGAAGTGCCGCCTCGTGAGGAGCCTTAACTCAAACTCTTAGTTTGAGTGGTAAAGGGCCGCTTGCGATGCAGCACTTACCGGTGTAAACGCATTACAAGGGGCCTTTTACCATGGGAGCTTTTGGGGCAGGAGAGCGGCCCTTTACTACTACACACAGGCGCACTGCTCTCCTTCCCCAAAAGCTCCTGCCGCAGGAGAGGGGGGACCTGGCAACCCTATGCATCACCGCGGCAATTTTGGGGATTTGAGTGCAAAAGCAACCGCAGCGATGTGGCGCTTCCGGAAGCAAAACCAGAAGTGCTGTCATTGCGTGCCCATGCCCACGTGCACACGCAGCCATGGCTGTGGAGCGGCTGGGTGGATTGGCGGGTAACTATCCTCCAATACCACCCACCTGGTGCTGCCTGAGCTGCATTGCCGGGCCGGTCTTCTTGCCAGAGCCAGAGCCTGGACTGTCAAAAGGGGGCAGCTGCTTTGCTTCAGTCATTCTGAAGTTGCACTCCTGATCACCTCGCAGCAAGCTGTCCCACAGCAGCAGTGGTCAGGGTCTGTAAGTCCTGGGGTCTTTCAATTAGCATTTATATCTCCTGTGTTAATTGGCTATTAAAGGCATGTCTAAATGACTCCAGAGCATCCTCTTGGCTCCTCTCCAAGACTGTTTCCATTTCTGGCCAAGGGAATTAATGCCGTCTTTATGCTCATTCACATGAAGCAGCCTGGGGAGATTCAATCCACTTAACAGAAGCAGGCAGGTCTTAACTCCAGAGAACAACTCCCTGCCTGGAAATTACTTCACTGTTTTCCACCAATAGCTGACTCTTCCTGACTTATGCCCACAGGTATATCTCGATGTCCCAAGTCTGCAAATGCCGGGAGGGTGTCTGGGGGCACTCCGTGGAAGGAGTCCCCTACCATGTTTCCATCTTGCTGGAATAGTGATGAGCTTGCAAAAGCTCTTGTTTTAGGAGAGCCCACTCTTCACTTGTTCCTTTCCCTTCCAGAATTCTTGCCAATGGAATGATTCAGACAACTGAGACATGAAATGATAACCATCTTAAAGTACTTGAAGGGCTATCATAGAGAGGATGGGGAGGAGTTGTTTTCTGTTGCCCCAGAAGGTCAGACCAGAACCAACGGGTTGAAATTGAATCAAAAGAGTTTCTGTCTAGACATTAGGAAGAATTTTCTAACAGTTCAAGTGGTTCCTCAGTGGAACAGGTGTCCCTGGGAGGTGGTATGCTTCTTTGAAGGTTTTTAAGCAGAGGCTAGATGGCCATCTGTCAGCAATGCTGATTCTGTGAACTTAGGCAGTTCACGAGAGGGAGGGCAGGAAGGGTTGTGTCAGTGTTTGGCTCTCATGGCCCTTTCTTACATGCCCAGTGAAATGCTGATCACCACTTTGGGATAAGGAAGCAATTTTCCTCTAGGTCAGATTAGCAAGGGATCCTGGAGGTTGTTTTTTGGGGGGGCATCTTCTGGGCATGGCGTAGGAGTCACTGGGTGTGTGTATTGCGGGAGCCTGTGGATTGGGCAGACGATCCAGAACAAACCACACACACTCCACGATAGCATCCCACACTGATGTTACAGAGCTGGGAACATTTATACATATTGTTACCACTAGGGACCAATGAGATCACATGCCAGGTCACGCCACCTGTTGCAAGACATTGCATCAGTTTCTGGCCGCAACTGGTTTGTGCTAGTTCATGCTAGCTCCCAGGGACTTTCCAAACCCCTTTCATCAGCTAGATGCTTCTCATCTTGGCTGCTGTCAGTCTGACCACTGACCACTAATATGACAGCCTTGTTTATTTTGACACTCCTTCTCAAGGATTTCATATTAGTTTTGTTAGTTGCACAAATCTATTACAGTCCACAATCTTTGTAAACAGATCAGCTACATTGTCAATACTCGCACACCTCATTATGTGTACCAGATTCTTTTTTATGGCATTAGACACATTTGCATACCTAATCCGGATATGCTTGCTCTGTCCCTTAAAGCACTGCTCATTTGCAAGCTGCCTTGCTGCATCATTATCTGTATACACTTTTACAGGCAAGTTTACAGTCACATACAATTCTTTGAAGAGATACACAAACCATTCAACCTGGTTAACACTCTCGCTTATAGTGCTAAACTCTGATTCTCAAGAGCTTGTGGCTACAAATAACTGTTTCAGTGACTTCCAATGAATTGGAGCTTTTCCTAAGTATATCACATACCCGGAAGTGGATTTGGCATCCTTCTGGTCTGCCCAGGATGCGTCTGAATACACTGTCAAGCTCTCATCATTTGCTTTTAGGCACAATCTCCTATCCATGGTGCCCTTTAGATATCTGAGTACCCGCTTTGCTGCCTTCCAGTCTTTTTGTTTAGGGGACATATTTTGTTTACTTAGGCAGTGTACAGCCTAATATATGTCTGGTCTTGACCAGCAGGTGAGGTACAACAAACTTCCCACTAGGGATTGATACAAAGTCTTGTTGCACTCTTCCTGTCCCTCTGACATCTCTGGAATAACCTGTCACCATAGGTGTTTCCACAGCATTAGTGTCAATCATGTTAAACTTCTCTAACAGTTGCTTTATCTTGTTTGGTTGAGACAAAGAAAATACACCATCACTGTCTCTATGTATTTCAACACCCAAATAATTTTGTATTTGACCCAAGCACTTAAGTTTGAACTTCTCAGCAACCTCCTTCTGAACTTGTTCTTGGTCACCTCTATTTTTTGTCATCAAACAAATGTCATCTACATACACAAGAAGAAAACATAGGTTCTGACCCTTGCATCTAGAATACAAACATGAATCTGCAACACTCTGTTTGAATCCTAACTGCAGCACAGCTTCATTCAGGCAGTTATGCCATTCTCTGGCTGACTGATGCAAACCATACAATGCTTTGTTCAATTTCAAGCCTTTGGCCCGTCTTTCAGTTGAAAACCTGGAATCTGTTCCATATAAATGTCTTCTGTCAGAGGAGCATTCAAGTATGCAGTTTGCACATCATAGTGAAACACCTTTAAACCTTTTTTAAAATATTTTTTTATTTTTATAACATAACACATAAAACAAAACAAATACAATAATAAAAAATACAAAAAGTATCAATAATATAATCTGCGTAATACATTCAAAATTACAAAATTCAAAATATCCTTTTGACCCACCACCCACCATAAAAAGTGACCCGTCATCAGACTTCCGGAGAAGTGTCTAAACAGTTTAAAGAATACACTATTGACAGTAAAATAATAAAAAAGTTAAACTTATTTCTATAACTCATAAACTAAAATAGTAAAATCCATTTTTGCCAGTTTATCCATATATGTGACGGCCTTTGCCCATGTTTTTTTAAATTCTTCCATATTTTTTCCATGTAGGAATTCTGTTAATTTGGCCATCCTCATATACATCCATAATTTCTCTCTCCAGTCACTAATTGAAGGTTTATTTACTTGCTTCCAAACTTTAGCTATTATAATTCTTGCAGCAGCAAAACTATATTGACAAATGACCCTATCATTTCTATCCATTTTTTCTTGAGGAATCCCCAGTAAACAAAATGCAGGATTTCTTTTTACTCTCATATTAATCAAATTATTGGTTTCTCTTATTACTTTTTTCCAATTTTTTTTAATTTTTACATATCCACCATGCATACATAAACATTCCTCTCTCCTTTCCACATTTCCAGCATAGATCCATGTCTCCTTTTTTCATTTTACTTATCATCACAGGAGTTATATACCATCTATAAAACATTTTATATGTTCTCTCTAATTTCACTGGTTATTGTAAATTTGAATTCTTTCTTCCATAAGTTTTCCCATGTTTCCAAATCAATATTGTATCCTAACTCCTTCATCCATTTCACCATTACTGGTTTAATTCTTGTTCTAAATTTACTTCAATTAATAATCTATATATCTTTCCAATCAATCCTTTATTTCCCTTTATTAATATATTTTCTAATTTAGATTTGTTTTTATTAAATCCAACTTGCTTATCTTTGTTAAATATATCTTTTAATTTATAATACATAAACCAGTCTTTAATATTAAGTTCTTCTCTGCTTCTTAAAACCCAATCTCCTTCCTTACAATCTATAATTTCTCTCTATATATCCATATCTAAATTTAATTGTATCCCTCTCTTCATAAATGCTTCTACTAGATTAATCCATCCCGGAGTTTTATTTTCTAAAAACCTTTTATATTTTTTTCCAAATTTGAAATAAACCAAATGTAATAATATGAATATTAAAATCTTTGTTTACCTTTTCCTTATCATACCACAAATATGCATGCCAACCAAAAATGTAAATTAAAACCTTCTATTTCCAATATTTTTTAATTCTCTAACAAAATCCAGGTCTTTAACCAAACAAAACAAGATGCCTCATAATACATTCTCAAATCTGGTAACCCCAAACCTCCTGTTTCTTTTTGTTCAATTAAATTATTATATGCTATTCTATGTCTTTCTTTGCCCCATAAAAATTTTTGAATATATTTTTTTCCAAATTTTAAATATTTGAGCCCCTTTTATAATAGGTAAGTTTTGAAACAAAAAAAAGCATTTTAGTAATACCATCATTTTAATTACCGAAATTCTACCCCATAATGATAGGGGTATTTTTCCCCCAATTTTTTAAATCTATAACAATTTGTTGCCATAACTTAATATAATTGTTTTTAAATAAATTAAGATTGTTTGAAGTTAACCAAATACCCAAGTATTTTATTTTATGTTCAATAGAGAAGCCTGTCCTTTTGGATAATTCTTGCTGCTGCAAAAGTGTCATATTTTTAACCAATATTTTAGTTTTAGTTTTATTTATTTTAAAACCTGCAAGTTTTCCATAAACCTCAACTGTTTTGTTCCAATTATCAATTTGACTAATAGGATTAGTCAGAAAACAAACTAAATCATCAGCATAAGCTTTAACCTTAAAATGATTTCTCCCAAATTGACATCCTATTATATCTGGGATATTTCTAATCTTTCTCAATAAAACTTCTACACTAAAATAAACAATAAAGGTGAAAGAGGGCAACCTTGTCTAGTACCTTTTTGAATTTCATTGTGATGTCAAATTACCATTGATCAGCAATCTAGCTGATTGATAAGTGTAAATATTTTCAATAGCTGACTTAAAATCTTTCCCAAGCTCATATACTCTAATATTTTTTTCATAAATTTCTGATTTACATTATCAAACGCTTTTTCTGCATCTAAAAATATCATTGCTATAGAAGTAGTGGTAGATTCTGCATATTCTGCATATAAAAGATCTATTACTAATCTAACATTTTGCCTAATCAGTCTACCTGGGAGAAATCCAGCTTGGTCCTTATGTATAACCTTATTTAATACTATTTTTAATCTATTTGCTAAAATAGCTACAAAACGTTTATAATCATTATTCAATAATGAAATTGGTCTATAATTTTTGACATCCAATAAATCCGAGTTTGGTTTTGGTATTAAAACTCTATTTGCTTGTTTTCAGGTTTGTGGGATGGATCCGTTCTGCAAGCAATGATTCATCACCTTTAATAAATGTGGAGATAGTTGTTCTATGAAAGTTTTATAATAAAATGCTGTAAATCCATCTTCACCTAGAGATTTATTTAATTTGCTTTTACCTATAACAGTTTTATAATAAAATGCTGTAAATCCATCTTCACCTAGAGATTTATTTAATTTGCTTTTACCTATAACAGTTTTTAATTCCTCCATAGTTATTCTAGAGTCCAATAATTCCTTATGCTCTTGTGATATTCCATCCCAATCAAATTTATTTAAATAAACATCCATTTCCCTCTCTGAAACAACATTTTGTCTATGTAAATTTGAATAATAATCTATGAAAGTTTCCATAATTTTTTGTTTGTCTGTTGTTATTTTACCCTCTTTCTTAATTTTTAATATTGGTAATTTCTTCTCTTTATGTTTAAGCTGCCAAGCTAATAATTTACCCGGTTTATTGGCATGTTCAAAAAATCTCTGTCTGTTAAACATTATTTTTTTTCTCTGTTTCTGAAGTTAATAAGAATTCATATTGATATTGTAACTTTTTTAACCTATCTATCTGTTCTTGTTTGAGTGATTTATCAGATCCCAATGACTTCTGGGAAAAAATTGAACTAAACAATCCCTTGGAACTTTATATTTTGTTGCGTAAGCAGAGTTGATTCTGTAAGCTATTATAATCATTCCTTCCACAATTGCTTCATCTTCTTGGAGAAAATCAGCCAACAACACCTTTAAGAATTTTTTTAAATCTTTCCCTTCAGATTTTTCTTTGAGGCCACGTATACAAATGCAGCTTTCCTTTATTTTAAGTTCCAACATCGCTGAGTGGTCATCATGCTTTTCTTCTCTCTCTTGGCTTGCTTCCATTGACATTTCCAAAGTATCAACTCTTTTTCTGGTTTCTTTGTTACCCTTTGAGTGTTTCTGAAGTTTAGTCTCCAACTTATCCTGTCGCACTGTCAAAGATGAAACGGAATCCTTCAGAGCAGAAAAGGCAACCGCATTTTGTTCAATAACCACTGCATTTTGAGTCAATTCTTGTTTTACTGATTCCACCTCCTGCTTTACTGATGACACCTCCTGAAATGTTTTAGTCATCAGTTCATGTAAAGAGTTCAGGGTGACTTCAGGCTTTGGTTTAGGTGTCATGTTTACAGCCACAGATATCCCTGTTTGGACTGGTGAAGTGGTTATTGGAACAGTTATATTAGATGCAGAGGCTCTTCTCTGGGAAAGTGAAGTTTGCTGAATCTGGAGCTGCTTAGTATCTTTAAGGAGTCCTTTAGGATGTTTTTTGGTATCTTTTTTGTCTTTGTCTCCCATTCCAAAAAGCCTAGATTGGCTGCAATTACTTCCACAGCCACTCAGGGCTATTGGCAACCCTACCATGTCTGCAAGGTGGCTTTAGCCCCCTACCCTTTGCTGAGTAATTGGGATTATGCCCAGCTCAGTATATGTCTTTAGAGAGCTGTGAACTCCATCTACCAGAGTTGAGAATCCTGCAAATGATTATGGGATCACTTATTCCAGATTCAAGAGAGATTTGAATCAAGCATGGGTGGGTTAACTTCCTTGGATTCACATCAAAAAGATTGTGGGTATTTATGAATAATGCTGGAGATCTTCAAGCAACAAATTCTGAATCTGCAAATATTTTGATGCTCCAATCACGCAAAAATAGCCTGGTATTCCCCAAGAGCCACCAGGGCCCTCACTAGCATCACCACACCATGCTGATGGCATTGTGTCACTCCAGATCTCTGGACAGCCTCCCCCATGGCTTCAATGAGATATTAAACAGAATGGAGACCAAGATAGAAAGGAAGTGAAGAAAATCTGTAGTTCAGCAGCCAGGGCTGGGACTTCTAAGGCCCTCATCCTATCAGGCAGCAGTAGAAATGCCAGAACATATATCTCTAAAGTTGCCAGCCTCCAGGTGAGGCCTGGAGATCTTTTAGAATCACAACTGATCTCCAGAGTACAGAGATCAGTTCCCCTGGAAGAAATGGCAGCTTTGGGGGGTGGACTGTATGGTGTTATACCCCGCTGAGGTCTGACCCCTCCCTAAACCCCACCGTCCCAGGATAAACTAACAAATCCCAGGAATTTCCCAACCCAGAGTTGGCATCTCTATTAATGTTCCCAACCCCTTCCCTATGCAAGTGATCCAAGTGGATGCCCTGACTAATACTTCTGAGAGGTCCAAGGTTGGGATGTGGGCATTCTCTTTTTCCTAGTGGAGGTCTTCCACCAAAACAGCCAAAGCCATTTGAACCCTCACACTGCCAGGCTTGGGGTCGAACTGGTTACATATATTATCCAGGAATGTCTGGTTCAAACACCTCGCCCCCAAAAGTAGATCAGTGTAAATGACGGATAGTTGACAGTACTGTGGCATCATTTGTGTTACTCTTTTCTTGCCTCTTAGGAGTTTCCGCTGCTTCTGGCTTCTCTCATCTCTGCACTCCAATTTCTGAAGCTCTCTGCATCACCGTAGAGAGAATCTCTTCACACAGACCTGTAAGGAGGTCATTCGTCTCTTTGAACCTTTGAATGTTTGTCAATAAAAAATATATCCACACACAATTACATATGACACTAGTTACAAATATATGCTGGGATTCTCAAACCCAGTGCAGCAATTGTGTGTGTGTGTGTGTGTGTGTGTGTCCTGAAACAGAGTTGCAAATTATGACCAGAATGGAGGGATGCATAAAAGGGGCTTTTGAGAAACTGTAGACTTCACAGACATTCCCTGTTTTACCTGCCAAAGCAAGTTAAAGGTTTCTCAATGCTGCTTTATGACTAAATAAATAGGTCTAAATAAGGGCAATTTTCTCACTATTAGACCCAATTGTCACATTTCACTGAGATGATGATCACGTTTCCCAGGGAGACTTAGACTAACAAACCTGCCTTCCCTCAAGCTGGAGGCCTGCGTCTTGGAGGGCTCACAAGGGCAAAGGTGAGATGGCCATGCAGACCCCTACCATCCCTTCTCCAGGGGGGGGGAGAGGCAGACTCAAGAGTCCTCAGCAGTGTCCCTGCATGTTGCTCAAGATGACGGTGGTGCCCGTTTGGCTAATGCAGTTGTTTAAAATGTATTTAGTTTCGCCCAAGACTGAGGAGGTGATTTAAAATGCAGATGAGAGCCAAGATCTGCGTCTTCATCCCACAGAACCCTGAGATGTGTTGGGTTCGGCTCCTGACATGTGGTCATAAGCTATGCCAGTATATGAGTACCGTATATACTTGGGTATAAGCCGACCCGAGTATAAGCCGACCCCCCCCCCCCAAATTTGAGGCCAGAAAAGGGAATTTCTTATTGACCCGCGTATAAGCCGAGGGTCAATAAGAAATTCCATTTACCGGCAATGCTGCACTCTAAAATGGCGGCCGCCATTTTAGAGCACAGGGATGATCTCACCCCTGCCCCAGGTTGCACTCCTGCCGGCCTCCCGGGCCCTCCCGACCCACCCCGACCCCAGTGCCATCCAAGGGGGGGAGGGAGAAGAGCCCCTGAACCCCCTACTCACCGGGAGAGGCGGTGGCAGCGCGGCCTTCCTGTGCCTGCAGGAGGCCCCTCCAGGCCGCTGCCGGCTGGAGGAAGTCGTGAGGGCGCGGCAGCAGCGCGGCCTGGAGGAGCCTCCTGCTGGCCCAGGAAGGCCGCTGCCAGCTGCAGGAAGGTGCGCGGGCGCGGCGGCGGCCCGGCCTGCAGGGGCCTCCTGCCGGCCCAGGAAGGCCGCTGCCGGCTGTAGGAAGGCCCGTGGGTGTGGCGGCGGTGGCAGCGTGGCCTGGAGGGGCCTCCTGCCAGCCCAGGAAGGCACGCGGGCGTGGCGGCGGCAGCCTGGCCTGCAGGGGCCTCCTGCCAGCCCAGGAAGGCTGCTGCCAGCCGGGGAAAGGTGCGCGGGCCCAGCAGCGATGGCGGAAGTGATGGCGGTTTCCCCTCCCTCCTCCCTCCTCCCCCCTCTACTGTATTGACCCGCGTATAAGCCGAGTTCGGCTTTTTCAACCCTTTTTTTGGGCTGAAAAACTCGGCTTATTCGCGAGTATATACGGTATATGAATGCTGGTGTGGTGTCGTGTGAACGGGAAGGCGCTGGGTTCAACCGGAGCCATGACAAGATGTGAGTTCTGTGGATATGAATTAAAGGTGATATGGGAATAGGTGTACAACTTTGTAAGTGCCGTTTTTCACCTTTAATGAGTTAACCATTGGGCTCATTTTCTCATATCAAAAGTAAGACTGAGCTTCTGCTCACAAATCTTAGTGAGGATAATGAAAATTGTTGCTTTCCCCTTCCATTCCCACTAAATCATGCTGTGACCACGACAGTCATTGATGACTTTCAAAAACCTTCGTCACAATGAGCCTCCTTCAAGTTCATGCACGCCCATGTTTATTTTATCTATTCATTTTACAAAATTTCAGTCCCGCCTTTCTGCCCTGTTTAGAGCATGAAACTAGGGGAGTTGTACTTGACCTCCCCCTCAGGCACAGAAGCTCACGTGGACCCTCCACTTAATCAGCGTCTTCCTTGGGTTGTCGTGAGGCTTCGTTGTGGTGGGGGAGCTGGGCTAGCGGCCCTCAGCTGCTTGGAGGAAGGAGTGGGCAAAAGTGTAATGAGTGGAGACGTCGTATTTGCCACACAGCTTTTGTGGGCCAGAGTCCGCCTCATCCCACTCACAGCCTCATTAAGGTTTCTTGTATTAAGCTTAACCCAATTGCTCCATCTCTTTACTGGGATGTGTTTCTTTTATCTTTCTCTTCTTGACTCGACAATGGGGGTTACCGCTCTTGTATTCCCAGAGATGTATTAAGAGTTTGAAAACATTATAAAAAATACTGTTCGCACTTTGTTTGGCCCCTTTAGCTGTGAAGACGTCTTCCAACCATTTATAAGCCGTCGTATCCCAAAACCCTTTTAAAGCGATGTTTTTTACAACATTTTCAAACTCTTATACATCGCTGGGAATACAAAGTGCAGTAACCCCCATCAGCGGTCAATTTCCACACTTCCCTGAGGCAAACCCTGTTTCCTCTGGCTGCCGGGGAGCCAGTGTGCTGGCTTGCTGCCTTTCATGTGGCCAGCCCTGGCCTGGCATGCGCAGGAAGTGAGTATGCCCCTGACTTGCCAGGCCATCTCACAGACTCTGGGTGACTAAGTATCCCCTGAGCATGCTGCCTTTCTCACCTCCAGAAATCATTCAATGTGGCTACAAAATCTGTTTTTCTTCTTCCTGTACCATTTAATTAGTTATACATGTCTATAGCTCCTGTCTTGGTTTCTTATTAAAAAGTTTGTTACAAGATCCTTCCTTATCCACCTTTTCCCTGCTGGTCTCATTTTACTGCAGAATTGTTTCCACTGGGTCGCTGGAACATGAAGCAAATCCCGCAGTGACCTCCACCACGCATGAACTGGTCAGCCTGCCCCCTCCAGTGGTCTGCTAGTTCATCGGAGCACTTTCCCCCTGCAAGTGCCCTTATGGGAAGAAACAGATCTGGCAGGGAGGGGGCGCATCCATTAAGGGAACCTGGAACTTCTCGTTCATTATCATAACAGGAGATGACCATCCCATAAATAATGTCCCATGTGTTGTGATACTGGAATAATTCATAGTAGATCTGCCTCTGAACGGACATGTTCATCAAACATTTCTCTCCTCTTAAGACTGCAACAGAGGAAGACACAGGTGGTTTCCACATAGGGATGGGGATTTGTGGTTTCCCAATTACTTGTGCATTTGCTGATATGGCAGGCAGGTTTCCCCACAGTTTCCCTGTCCCAGTCCCCCAGAAGTGGCTACCCCCCTTCTTTGGACCTTAGCTTTGCCAGGAGGCAACTGGCAGGAGCATTGGTGGGGGTAGGAAAGTATTCCAGGACAAAAATGTAAAAGAAAAATAAGGCCTTGTCTACTTGTGGGAAGTTCTTACCATAGAGTTTTTGCTAGAGTTGCCAACCTCCAGGTGGTGCCTGGAGATCTCCCGCTGTTACAACTGATCTCCAGGTGACAGAGATCAGTTCACCTGGAGAAAATGGCTGCTTTGGAAGGAGAACTCTATGGCATTATACCTCACTGAGGTCCCTCTCCTTCCCAAGCCCCACCCTCCTCAGGCTCCACCCCCAAGATCTCCAGGTATGTCTCAACCTGGAGCTGGCAACCCTAGTTTCTGCCAATTCCTAAAGCTACCTAGAAGTGACAAAGGGTAGCTCTAGGAATCTCTAGTAACTCTATGGTAAGAACTACTTGTACGTAGTTGAGAGTTTATTTTCTTTTTAAATTTTTCTCCCGCTGCCATTTCCAGTGGGGGCGGGCAATGGGACCTGGGGGAAGGGAGTGTCCTGCTTCCCCCCACCCCCAGTGACTTGACCACCTAGACCACCAGAGCTTTTGCAATTTTTGTTTAAAAAATGGCACTAGAATGTTATTATAAAGAAGAAGAAGAGTTGGTTTTTATACCCCGCTTTTTCTACCTTTAAGGAGTCTCCCTTTAAGAAGTCTCAGAGTGGCTTATAATCACCTTCCCTTCGCCTCCCCACAACAGACACCCTGTGAGGTAGGTGAGGCTGAGAGAGCTCTAAGAGAACTGTGACTAGTCCAAGGTCACCCAGCTGCCTTCGGGTGGAGGAGTGGGGAAACCAACGCAGTTCACCAGATTAGCGTCCGCCACTTATGTGCAGGAGTGGGGAATCAGACCTGGTTCTCCAGATTAGTGTCTGCCCACCCTCCAAAGCAGCAATTTTCACCAGGTGAACTGATCTCTGAAGTGTGGGGACCACAATGGGAGATTCTGGGTGATCTCCACTCCAGGCGCTACCTGAACGTTGGCAACCCTAATTGGGAGGCTTATTTCCTGCTTCCTGTCTGTGGCTCATTTGTGTTTCCTGCAAAAGGGAGGGGAGGGGGAACGAGAGGTCAGGTTGCCAACCTCCAGGTACTAGCTGGAGATCTCTTGCTATTACAACTGATCTCCAGCCGATGGAGATCAGTTCACCTGAAGAAAACAGCCGCTCTGGCAATTGGACTCTATGGCATTGAACCCCTCCTCAAACCCTGCGCTCCTCAGGCTCTGCCCCAAAAACCTCCCGCCGGTGGCAAAGAGGGACCTGGCAACCCTAAAGAGAGGCCAATTAGCAGCACTGCCCTTGGCCAGAGACTCTGCTTGCCGCCATTTCCCTCCCTCCTCATGTGCTGCTGGGTTAATTTGGAGGCCTCTGCCTGGACCTCGCCTGGGACTGTGGACTTCAATGCTGGACCCTCCGCCTGCACGGCTGACGGGCTTGACGTGTTGGGATTCCGAGGAGTAGCCGGGAGAGACCGTTATGAAGCGGACAGGCGTGCTTTCTGCAGTGGGGGGGGGATGTGGTCATTAATGTACTGTTCTTATTTTAAACTGTTGATTTTTTGGGGGGAGGTACCATTTAGCTAAAAATAGTTGCTCCAGAAATAGTTTTTTCCCACACGGAGAGTAGGATGGCTGGGGGCACCTTTTTAACAGGACTGTAAAAAAGTCTTTGTCCAATTCATTTGAAACTTGGAGGTTCTTTACTAGAGGGGAAAGACTTGGACTCACTGAAATTTTGGTGCCATTTGGTGAAAAAACAGCTACTCCAGAAAACCGTGTATTTCTCCCATAGGAAATTCAGTATTAAGGAAAATGAAAATTTTCCCTAACATGATTTTCCAATAACAATAAATGCACTCCTGACATTAAAAAATAATATTCCTGCCCAAATGCTACGATCAGCAAAAGACGAAAGAGACCCCCTCACCTCTGCAGGAGTATATCGTATACCTTGCAGCTGTGGAGAAGTTTACATCGGGACCACAAAATGCAGCACACAAACAAGGATAAAAGAACATGAAAGATACTGCAGACTTGGCCAACCTGAGAAATCAGCAGTGGCTGAACATGGACTGACACAAACAGGACACAGGGTCTTATTCCAAGACACTGAAAGACTGGACAATTCAACCAACTATTTTGTCAGATTGCACAGAGAAGCCATTGAAATTCATAAACATCAGCACAACTTTAACAGAAAAGAAGAGAGTTTAAGAATGAATAAGGCTTGGCTTCCTGCCCTGAAAAACCTCCAGACTAACAAAGACTACAGTCCACAATAGCCATGCAGATTAGCTTTGGATTTCACACATTAACTGATCACTTCAGGATACAATGGTTCCATATTAACATACCACACCCTCATTAGTACATTATCTTGATACTTACACGACAATTACATTACATTAGCACATTACTTCTGCAGGACAGTACTCAGCTCAAACCCAACCCCTCTCTGACTCTTCCTACACACTTGACACTGAGAGACACTGTCCTTCAGTGTTACTCTTCTGAAGATGCCTGCCACAGCTGCTGGCAAAACGTCAGGAAAGAAAATTCCAAGACCACGGTTACACAGCCCGGATAACCTACAAGAACCAATATTCCTGCCCTTTTGGAAATTATGACACAGAATTAAAATGATAATTTTTCAAGTGCACATCCCTAAGCAATAGAGTGAGAGTGAAATCGAATCCTTTAAGGTCACATATAATGGAGGCTGTCAGAGGCTGCACAACTGATCTAGGGAACTTCCATTGTTTTTGCAGAAGGCCTATTGGTGTGGGGCACCTATTCTGCATGCCAGAGATCTCAGTCCCTGGCGCTTCCCATTATAGGATCAGGAGGCAGGTGAGGTGAAAGCCACGTCTGTGCCTGAGACCCTAGAGAGCCTCTGCCGGTCAGAGGAGACAAAACTGACCTTGACAGGCCATGATTCTGACTCAGCAGAAGGCAGCTTCATATGGCAGAACAGATGCAAACCAGGAGTGGGGACTGGAATAAATATATTTCCTAGTTTGGAAAGTTCTGTAAAATAGTCAAAACAATTTCTTTTCTAGGTGTTAAAAAGTTCCTGTTCTCCTTTGTCTCAGAACAAGTCCATTCTGTCAAGGAGGAGGTTCCTTGTCCAAAGCCCCAAAGGGAGATGCATGCCAGGGTCCCTCTAACTTTGCTGCAACTTTCCAGTGCAGAATGCCAGAGTCCCGGCTTCTTTCTCTCTCTGTTACTACAACTCTGAGCTTCACCAGCTGGACATACAATGGAAGTGCCAAGGGCACCAAACCCCGTGAACCAGACGCTGGGATAATGTACATGTGCCACCAAATACTTCAGGGAGGCTAATACCAAAGCTCCCAGATGGTGAGCAGAGCTGAATGAAGGCCTGGTCACAGGAAACCAGATTTCATATTTTACAGCTGGGAACAATTACTGAGATAAGCACAAGGCCAGCCATTGAACTCACTGGAGAGGGGTTTTGCTTTTTTTTACTGGCAGTTTTAAGGAACAGCAACTTTTGTCAGCACGTTTGAAGCACTTAGTCCCGTTTTACAACTTAGCTATGGATCAAGTGTGCATCCCTACACAGGTCCTGAAACTTCAGGAAGGAAATCAGACTCTCAGCCTGATCCCATGCATATTTATTTATTTATTTATTTAGACATTAATACCCCCACCCTTCTCCCCCATGAGGCCCAAAGTGGCTTAGATCTGTTTCTTCGCCTCCATTTTATCCTGAAAACAACACTGAGGTAGGTTAGGTTGGGAACATGTGACTGGCTGAAGTTCACCCAGTGAGCTTCATGGCAGAGTGGAGATTTGAACTTGCTGGCTCTCAGAATTACTCAAAAGTTAGTCTTGCTGATATCCAGGAGAATTGTTCCTGTGTAACTGTGCACAGGGCTGCAGCCTTAGAACTTAAATGAAAACAAAACCAGAGCAGGTCACAACCAAAGACAGAATTTGACTAGTGCTGCAGCACAACCATCTTCCTCACTGGACACCTCCCTCCAATCAGATGAAATCCCATTGACAACTATTCTTTGAGGGTGGTTCTCAAACCAGTTCCCTATCCACCTAACTATCCTAGGGTCCAGTCCACAGTCCTCTAGTTTACCCATCAGAACATCATGGGGAACCCAGTCAAAGGCTTTACTGAAATCCAGGTAAACAACATCAACCGCATTCCCTCGATCCAGTAAGCTCGTCACTTGATCAAAGAAGGAAACAAGGTTGGTCTGGCAGGACAAATCCATGCTGACTTCTCCTGATCACCAGGCTGTCCTTCAGATGCTCAAGTATTTTCCCTCGGACAGAGGTCAAATTGACTGGCCTGTAGTTTCCTGGGTCATCCTTTCTCCCTTTTTTGAAAATTGGGATAATGTTTGCCCTCCTCCAATTTTGTGGCACATCTCCCAATAGGTCTGGAAGATGATGAACAAAGGCTCTGCAAGCTCTCTAGAAAGTTATTTGAGCACTCTCGGGTGCATAAACTCTGGCCCGGGGGAATTTGTACTTATCCAATGCAGCCAGGTGCTTCTCAACTATCTCTCTGTTCATGCCAACCAGCAGCCCGGATGCCATGCCTTGCCTACTATCATTTCTAGATGAACCCGTTCTCTTCTTCAGAGAAAAAACAGAGGCAAAATAGGCATTGAGCTTTTCTGCTTTCTCTCTGGCCTCTGTCATTTTCTGTTTCTCCATTTTCACCCAAAAGTGAGCCTATTACCTCTTTTCTCTTGTGTTTGCTCCTCACATATCAGAAGTAGTTTTTCTTCTTGTAGCAAGCCTCCTTGGCCAGCATCAATTCACTGCGAGCTTTGGCCTCTCTGATGGCTGATCTACAGTGTCCAGCAACCTGCAGATACTCTTCTGTAGAGTTATGCCCTTGCCTCCATTTGTTGAATATTTCCCTTTTCTCCCTTAGCTCACCATGGGGATCTCTGTTCATCCACATTGGCTTCTTGGATCCTCTACCATGTTTCCTTCTTGTTGGAATAGTGAGCGCTTGAGCTTGCATGAGCTCTTGTTTCAGGAGAGCACACCCTTCACTTGCTCTTTTCCCTTCCAGTGTGGTGTAGTGGATAAGAGCAGTGGTTTGGAGCGGTGGACTCCAATCTGGAGAACAGGGTTTGATTCCCCACTCCTCCACATGAGCAGTGGAGGCTCATCTGGTGAACTGGATTTGTTTCCCCACTCCTAAACATGAAGCCAGCTGGGTGATCTTGGGCTAGTCACACTTTCTCAGCCCCAGCTACCTCACAGGGTGGCTGTTGTGGGGAGGAGAAGGGAAGGTGATTGTAAGCTGGCTTGATTCCTCCTTAAATGGTAGAGAAAGTCAGCATATAAAAACAACTCTCCTCCTCCTCCTCCTTCCATAAGTCTTTCCCATGGAATGATTCTCCTCATGCCTATGAGTTTACTAAAATCTGTCCTACCAAAATCTAACTGACACGTGTGGCTATGAACTTCCTTGGTCCCCTACAGCAAAACGAATTCTAGGAGGACATGGTCACTTCCCCCTAAGGTCCCCACCACCTTCACCCCATCTACCATCTCTTGCCTGTTAGTCAATATTAAGTCAAGTATGGCTGAGCCCCCTCGTAGCTACCTCCAGTATTTGATGAAGGAAATTTTGATGAGTTTAAACTTAACAGGAAAATCCAGTCTGATCTAACCAAATTCTTTAATATTAATATGCATGAAAGACTGTCAGATATTACAGTATGGGATACCAGGAAAGCCTGCATTAGAGGAATTATGCTTTCTGAAGCATCTAGATTAAAAAAGAGAAAGCGTTAGAAATACCTCTAGAGCAGATTAAGTTGTATGAAAGATATCAAAAAATGAAAGATAAAAACCCTTGATCTTCTTAATATTTTAGAAGGAAACGAGATGAGCTAGAAATGGAGAAGATCCATAACCATTTCCTTTTTAGAAAACCATTTTCCCCCCGAACCTTGTGGTAAAGTAGGAAAGTTTGTGCTGCCCTCAGCTCTGCCCCGAAAGCCTCCCGCTTGAGGAGAGGGGGGACCTGGCAGCCCTATGCATGGTGCCTGCTTGGTGGCCCACTGAGCCAAGCCAATGAGCGAGGGAAGCTTAGAATCATAGAATCATAGAATCATAGAGTTGGAACGGACCACCAGGGCCATCAAATCCAACCCCCTGAACAGTGCAGGAAATTCACAACTACCTCCCCCCTCCACACCCCTAGTGACCAGAAGATGGCCAAGATGCCCTCCCTCTCATCATCTGGCTATGGTCACAGAATCAGCATTGCTGACAGATGGCCATCTAACCTCTTCTTAAAAATCTCCAGGGAAGGAGAGCTTACCACCTCCCGAGGAAGCCTGTTCCACTGAGAAACCGCTCTAACTGCCTGGAGGGGGACAGTCCGAGATGGTGAAGTTGGGGGACGGGCAGCAAGGGAGCTGCACCCCTTCTCCACCTCCTCGGGCGAAATCCCCCTTTCGGCCCGCACTTGCTCCATACGCTGGGAGAGCTTGTCTCGCCAGCGCACCAGCTCGTTGGCCCGCTCGGCAATGCTGCCCTTGATGTGTGGGTCGCACATGCTTGCCAACATGTAGACCGGCTCCTGGGCGACAGGCAGCAGACGGTTGGTCACACCGTCCCGACGCCTCCCCACCAGGGCTTTCACGGCTGGAAGATTATCTGCACGTCCTTCGGCCGGCTCCAGAAAGGCGCTCAATCTCGCATGAAGCCTGTGGGCCATGGGGGTGAACAGAGCCAGCGTCGCCGTGTCAGACGAGAGCATTTCTGTGCAATGCTTGAAGGGCTCAAGCACATGCACAGTCTGAGAGATAGTCAGCCACTCACGTTGGTTGAGCTGCCTCTCAGACGCCATGGAATCTGTTTCAAGGAACAGTGCCCTGAGAGCCCTCTTCTGCTCCACCAAACGCTCGAGCATGGCATGGGTGGAGTTCCAGCGTGTGTCGACGTCGCCCTTCACACGGTGCTCGGGCACGCCTTCTCGGACCTGCATCTCACGCAGTGCGTAGTTGTCCTTCGGACTGCATGAGAAGTGACTTGCAAGCTGCCGGCATTTCACCATGAGACACCGGAAGTTGCAGGTCTCGGCATCGAGCTTGGACTCCAGTTGGGAGCTCAAGCCCAGGGCATCCTTCACCACGAGGTGGAGAAGGTGGGCTGCACAGTAAATCCGTGCCTCCACGCCCAATAACCCTGCTGCCGCCCTGATGTTGGCGCCACCGTCCGTCACCATGAAACCCATGGTGAGATCCCTGCCTAACCATTTCTCTATGTGGCCTCAGGACAGCGACGATGTTGGCTTCCTTGTGCGCCTCCGCGACCTCCTCCGCGTGGAGCATAGCCTTTGCAATAGCCAGCCCGGCGGCTCTCTCCCTTCCTAACGCTGCCCACCCAACCCCCACCCATGAGGTCCTGAGGTTGCCACCAGTGTGTGGTGAGGGAGATGAACGATTCCACATTAAGGCTTGTCCAAATGTCGGATGTGAAGTGCACAGTCCCCCCGGCAGCGCGGGACAGCTGTGCCTTCACATGCGCCTTGGCGCCCTCGTACAACGACGGCACAACGGATGTCGCCATCATGGAGTGAGCTGGGAACTTGTGCCAGGGCACCAGGAATTGGATCAGCCTCCGGAAGCCAACCTTCTCTACCACACGATAGGGCTGATCGTCCACGGCAATCATCTCGCTGATTAGATGAGTCGCCCTTCTCGTGGCTGCTCTGACCCCCCCTCAGCATCCTACAGATGCCACCCTCCCCACCAAACATCTCGGCAAGAGTGGTTTGGCGTGCCTTTGCTAAGGTCGTCGCAGCACAGGATGCAACGGGGAGAGCACCAGACGATGGCGGTTTACTGGCTCTGGGCCCCTTGGCCAACGAAGAACCAGCCTCTCTCTCTCCCCCTGGAGCAGCACCGCGTTATGGTGCTTCCGGAGATGGTTCCGGAGTGCGGTGGTCGAGAGATGCTGGAGATCTTTCCCTTGACTGACCCGCACCCTGCAGAGCTGGCACTCGGCGATATGTGCATCATCCTCTGCCACCTGGAAGTGCTTCCAGACCATGGATGTGAAGTGGCTCCCATGCAGCTTGGCCGCTGTGGTTGCCACAGGAGCGACCTGCCTGGAGGTGCTCGGGGCAGACACGTCATGTCTAGGGACCTTGGGGGGAGGTGGCGGCACGGGAAGGGGTTGAGATGGCTGGCGCTCCAGCACCACCACCATCTCTTCCTCTTGCACCTCCTCCACCCTCTCCTCACATTCCCTTGTGTACAAACTGCTGCGGGGGAGTGGAGAAGCAGGCAAAGTCGACGGGCTGTCCATTGACCGTGCAAACTCCTCCACCACCTTTCTTGAAGTGGGGGTGAGATATGACAATGCATCCGCGTCAAAGCAGCTCAGCCCCACTTCCTCCCCAGACAGCCCCCTCCTCCTCCTCCCGCTGCTGCGGGACAGGCTCCACAATGGCAGCAACAGGAGGAACAGGAGGAGGGACGGTCTGAACAGCAGCAGCAGTCCCCCGCCCAGTGCCAGCGTCACCGGTCATCACCTGTGCTGGGGTGGCAGCTGCAGAGGCCCCCTCGGAAAAGTTGATCTACTGCTGGATCCTGGAGGGCGCCGCCACAGCTGATCTCCACTCAGGGTGGGGGTGAGCCAAAGCCCTCCCCCTCCTCCTCCCCCACCCCTCTGGTCTTCTACTGTGCATTCCTCCCAGGGCCCCTCTTTCCTGCACCCCTGCCACTCATTGTTCCCCTTGGTGAAACTAGTGCACTTACTGTGGGAAAGGTTAACTGATTAGCTCCCTGAACCTCACCTGACCATTGTTTTTATGAACGCTCCCCCAAGATTACTAACTGAGAACAATTGGTCCAGCCCTAACCTCCCCTCACCTAAACAACTGCTGCTTTGTAAGATTCAGTAACTGGGGAACCTAGTCTACACTCTAGAGACCTGTCTTGTCTAGCCCTGGAGATGGATTTGTAAACCTTTTTAACAGGGGGAGATAGTGGCTGGGATAAGTTTTACCCTATCTAAATCTGCACACCAACAATGGTTCCCTCAGGAACCAGGAGGAATGTTCTCCCTGCAAGGATGGACACTACCCCCTCACCTTTGACTTGATCTAGTGGCAGCAGCCTTCCACAAGACAGACTAGGTGCTACCCAACAACTGTTTCACCTAGTTACAGTCTACTTAAAAGTCAAGATCCCTTGCCACTTTTAAAATACTAGCAGGCCCTAGTCTTTGGAGAAGCTGACCGGCACTACAGCTATGGTTTTTATTGCGAGGGCCCTAGGCCAGACAATGCCTAAACTATCTTGTTAATGCCGGAAAGCCAGTGAGGACACATACCTGAAGCCCAACCTTCAAACCATAGAGAGAGGCAAGCTGACACACCCCAGGCAAGGGTGGCCAAGGGCCAAGGGAAGAAAATGGAGAAGGGACACATGGAAGAAGAGGAGAGCGGGCAGACAACCCCCTAGGTGGAAAGGGACTAGGCCCCCTCCCCCCTTCTCAAAACAAGGCCGGGGGGGGCTCAGCTGGACTGTGTAACCCAAGCACGGGGGATAGGAGGGGATGGGAACGCACTAGGTGCTCCTGCCCCGGTGGCGGGAAGGCCCTCGCACCTCCACGTGGAGACCCTTCGCCCTTCTCAAACCAACACGGGGGGGGCTCGGCTGGACTGTGGAACCCCAAGCAAACCAAACACCCTCAAACCAAAAGACCCCAAAGCACCCTCAAACCAATTCCGCTGGATGAACTTGAGTGGCACCCAAGCACGGGGGATGGGGGGATGGGAACTCACTAGGCGCTCCTGCTGCAGCAGTGAGAGGGCCCTCGCACCTCCGCACGGAGACCCTTCGCCCTTCTCAAACCAACACGGGGGGGGGGGGGCTCAGCTGGATTGTGGAACCCCAAGCAAACCAAACACCCTCAAACCAAAAGACCCCAAAGCACCCTCAAACCAATTCTGCTGGATGAACTCGAGTGGCACCCAAGCACGACAGCCCTAGTCTTACTTCCTGATCCAAGGGCATGTTTTTATGCGGGATCAGGGAGCAACCTTTGCCACGGATGAAAGTTGGGTGCAATACGTTGCATCGCTGCTTCAGGAGGCTTGGATGGTGCAACAGTATGAACTGCACTCCCGGGTTTTGAGAAGTTTAGATGACTTCATGATCGCCCTTCGTAACCGGTTTGAAGACCTGCACAGGGGTTAGCATGCCAAGACAGCCCTGCTGCAGCTGCACCAAGGGACTAAGTCGGTGGTGCAGTATGCTAGCGAGTTTCAGTTGCTCTCGAGTAAAATCATGGACTGGAGCGAGGCCACCCGGGTACAGTATTTTCGGGAAGGTCTCAACCCTGACTTACAGCACTGGGCTTTCATGCAAGGGAATCCTCCAGACGTGGAGGGATGGGTGCAGCATGCAGCAGACATTGAAAACCGCTGGCAACTGTTGAAACTCTCGAAGCAGCGCACCACGTGGGAGGTCAAGCCACATGGAGACCGGCCCGGTTTCACTAAAGGCTTTCAGACCTTGCAAGGAGGGGGTCTGCCAGCAGCGGAACGTGCGAAACGCTTCCAGAATGGAGCCTGCCTCGTTTGTGGGGGCTTGAGACATTTCGCTGCTCACTGCCAGCCTCGTCCGGAGAAAGCGGCCCCCGTCCAGCCAGCGGCTATGGAACTGGAGAAGGCGTGCACCGAGGGACTGGTGCGTCGCAGAAGCGCCCCGCAGGGACGACGGGGGACACCCATGGCTCTTCAACTCCACTCCGCTCTGGAATCGCCGAAAGCTACCGGCTCATCGGAGCTGCGGATTACAAAAGAAGACTCCTCTTCCTCCAGTGAGGGGGAAGAGTGGAGCCCGCTGGCAAAAAACGCCGCCGGTCTGCTGTAAAGGGGGCTCCACAGCAGGCCGCTCCGGACCTTGAGCAGGAAGCTCCAGTGATGTTAAGCGATCATGAAGAGAATGTGTTCATAAAGGTCGCCCTTGCGTTACCCTGAGGAGGACCCTTATTACGAGTTACAGCACTAGTTGATTCAGGCTGTGCTCGGACATTAATAAATGAAGAGACTGCACAAGAGTTATGGGTGAAAACAGTAGCGCTTCTCGAACCCATCTAGTTTGCTCAGATGGATGGTAGTGACTTTAGGGGGGGCTGTCACGCATAGAACTGCCAGAGTCACCTTGGGAGTGGGGGAGCATTGGGAACAGCTTCATTTCACCATAGCCCCAACAATTAAGTACCCCATAGTAGTGGGGATGAACTGGTTACGTGGTCATAGTCCTACCATAGACTGGAAGGAACGGACTATTATGTTTTCACAGGCCCAGTGTGACCGGCATAAGAGGGAGGTGGCATTTAGAGAACAAGCAGCAGCGTTGCAAGAGCCTCTGCCAGGAGGGGCTCCGCCACCTTGACTCCCTGAAGAATATGCACAGTTTGCAGATGTGTTTAATGTGCACGAATGTGATGAACTTTCCCCCCCACGAGCAACAGACTGTGCAATTGAGGTGGTGGGGGATGGAAACTGTCTAAAGGGAAGATTTATCCCATGAGCCCTAAGGAAAAGACTGTGTTACATGATTATTTAGACACCAATTTAGCACGGGGGTTCATCCGCCCGCCCTCAGAGCCATTTTCTGCACCGGCTTTCTTTATGAAGAAAAAGACAGGAGATTTGCAGCTCTGCATTGATTTTCGTAGACTCAATGCGGTCACGCAGACTAATGCCTACCCCCTTCCTCTCATACCAGATCTGCTCGCTCAGTTGAAGGAAGGTTGGATTTTTACCAAACTTGATTTAATAGAAGCTTATCACCGTATTCGGATTAGGGAAGGGAATGAACACAAGACTGCTTTTTCAAGTTGTTTTGGAATGTTTGAATATCTAGTGATGCCATTCGGCTTGACTGGGGCACCGAGTGTTTTCATGCAAATGATAAATGAGGTATTACATGACTTGTTGTTTAAAGGGGTGGTAGTTTATCTGGATGATATCCTAATATACACTAAAACCATGGAGGAGCATGTGGCGTTGGTAAAGGAGGTATTGGGCAGGCTGCGAAATCATCGATTGTATGCCAAGGTTTCCAAATGCGATTTCCATCAGCAGTCCTTAACTTTTTTGGGATATATTGTGTCACATCAGGGGCTAGCCATGGATCTGGAAAAGGTTTGGGCGGTAGTGGAGTGGGAAGTCCCCCACACGCAGGCAACTGCAACAATTCACCGGTTTCACCAATTTTTACCACGGATTTATACACGATTTAGCCCAGGTGGCTTCGCACCTTACCTCCTTGTTGCAGACTAAGAAAAAGGGGCTGTCCGCCATGTTACCGTCCTCCCGGTTGCTCTGGACTCCCGAATGTCAACATGCGTTCGATTCGTTAAAGCAGTTCTTCACTTCCGAACCCGTGTTGAAACATCCAGATTGTGACAAACCATTTATTGTGCAAGTAGATGCCTCTGAGATAGCCATGGGTGGGGCTCTCTTGCAAATGGGGGACGATGGACATTTGCACCCCTGTGCCTATTTTTACAAAACGTTTTCCCAATCGGAACTGCATTGGCCCATTTGGGAAAAGGAGGCAGCGGCAGTAAAGCATGCCCTTTTGCTTTGGAGACATTTCTCGGAGAGGGTGAAGACCCATTTGAGGTTTGGACAGATCACAAAAATGCTTTGCTAAGTTCCGGTTTGTTCTTAAACATGTACCCCGGTAAAGACAATTGCCTGCCGGATGCATTGTCCCGACTTCCCCAATACCAGGGTTAGGTTGACCAGCCCACTGACTCCTTGTTCACACCCGAGCAGCAGGGGGAGGTACCGGGGCTGGCCGTAATTACTCGTGCTTAGAAGTGGGAGAGGGACTTAGACCCTGCTAATGGACTTCCAGAGCCCTTCCGACTGAGAGTAGCTGAAGCCGCACGCCAGGAAGAGGAGGGTGGAGTACTCCCTCAGTCTCTCATTCATAGGGGAGATCTGTGGTTTCACGAGTCAAAACTCTATGTGCCTGACACTGTTTGAAGGGAGGTACTCGAGTTAGTTCATGGAGCAAAAACGGCTGGACATTTTGGTTTTGTTAAAATGCTCCATTTGTTGCGAAGACAATTCTGGTGGCCGGGGATGAGAGCGGATGTGAATCTGTTTGTGCACAGCTGTCCCACCTGTGCAACCTCCAAAAGGTTGATGGGCAAACCCCCGGGACTTCTCAAGCCTTTGGAAGTCCCGTCTACTGCGTGGGAAGTCATTGCTATGGATTTTATTACGGACCTTCCACCAAGCCGAGGAAAGACTGTGTTGTGGGTGGTGATGGATTTGTTTTCTAAACAAGTACATTTTTTTCCTTGTACGGGACTTCCAACGGCACAAAAGCTGGCACGCATGTTTGTGACACACGTGATGAAACATCATTTTTTCCCACGCAAGATAATTTCCGACAGGGGCCCCCAATTCATAGCTAAATTCTGGAAAGCCTTTTTGAAGTTAATGGGGGTAGAACAGGGGTTGTCTTCATCGCATCATCCTCAAACGGATGGCCAAACGGAACGAGTGAACTCTGTGGTGGAATGTTATTTACGCTGTTATGTAAATTACCATCAAGACGATTGGGTGGACCTCTTACCTTTTGCAGAATATGCTTATAACAATGCTCCCCACCAGTCCACCGGTTACAGCCCCTTCCGGGTAATCTATGGCAAAGACTTTGGTCCTTTTGGCAATGTGGATTTTCAATGGGAGGGGGGTTTAGCCACCGAGGTGGGCGACTGGGTACGAGTGGTGCAAGACACATGGCCTTGGCTTCAGAAGAACTTCGAGCAGGCCAAACACAAGTATAAGGAGCAGGCTGATAAGCACCGTTCCCCGGGGTGGAATCTCCAGGTGGGGGATCAGGTATATCTGTCCACCAAAAACCTTCGATCTTTACGACCTTGTAAAAAACTCAGTGGAAAATATGTGGGTCCCTTTCCTATCACACGGGTCATCAATGAGGTGACCATGGAGTTGGATCTCCCAAAGGCTCTCAGGGGAATTCACCCAGTCTTCCATATCAGCCTTCTCAAACCCTATGTAGCCGCCCCCCAGTTTCATCCAAAAACCCCGACTGAAGTGCCAACAGTGGTGAGGGGAGAGATGCACCTAGAGGTCTCCAAGGTCCTGGACTCCAAACTCAAGAAGGGAAAGCTTTATTATTTGATTCGTTGGAAGCATCTAGGTCCGGAGCAGGATGAATGGCAGCACCCCGTCTCGTACGTCAATTTCATGAGTCTTACCCCCAGAAACCTGGACCTGTCTCGGAAATGGGAGGAGGGCCTTAAGGGGGGCAGAATGTCAGAAACCATCCTGGTGCCTGGCTCTTGACATCAGTCAGGCCCGTTGCTGGATCCCTGGCCTGTTGTGCACACTGCAAGCATTTCCCTCGCTGCGCCCCCCTGATCTGTCCTTGCCTCTCATGCTAGCAACTCCGGTGTTATGGCTTGCTTACTCCCTTCCTCCTAGCTGGTGTAGTTATCTCCCTGTTCCCAGGCCTGCCTGGTACTGCACCTGGGATTGCATTATGCTTATAGTTTAGGCCTGTAGACTGAACTGCCATTAGCAGCTTTGAACCTGTAGATTGCTTATGCTATACCTGCAGGTCCTGAATAAACATTAACCTGCTTTAGACCTGCCTGTCTGAGCAAGTGTGTGAGAGTCTCAACCTAGCTGTGCTAACTTCGCAAAATCACTTGCTCAGACTTGGATGCAGAAACAAAGGATTTATTGAAGACTTCAGATAGTACCAGACAGACACGGGTTTGAAGTTGCAAGTGAGCTGGCTTATCGGGGTTACAGCATATATCTACTACAAGTCTCTTTTGTCGTGGGAAGTTACAAGATAGATTGGTGCAATACAAAACATCAAACAGGTCCCAGAGAGACTGTTAGGACTATCAGATCCCCAAGGCCATATTCGGCCCGAGGGAGTGCATGCAGGAAGCGCAGCAGGGGAGGGCAAGAGCGGCACCTGGGAAAGACGGATGAGGCGCCGGGGCCCAGGAAGGCAAGGGAGGTGTGAACTGCTTTTACGAGTTCAAAGGAACAGAGATAGAGGAAGCAGGAATGGGGAAGGGGAGTCAGAGACACATGGCCCTCACATTCTGCCCCCCTTAAGGCCCCCCTCCCGCAAGGTCGGGAGGGCGAGGTTTATTGGGGTAGGCGCAGTGGAACTCGTGAACGAGGCGGGGGGCCGCCATGTGTGGGGCTGCCACCCATTCATCATGTGCAGGGCCCAGATGTTTCCATCGGACAAAGTAATACAGTTTTCCCTTCTTCCACTTGGAATCCAAAACCTTGGACACCTCCAGGTGCGTGTCCCCACCTACTACTGTCGGAACCTCAGGTCGAGGGGGGGAGTGGAATTGGGGAGCGGGTACGAAAGGTTTGAGAAGGCTGATATGAAACACGGGGTGAACGCCCCTAAGGGTCTTTGGCAGTTCCAATTCCACAGTGACATCATTGATCACCCGGGTAATGGGGAAAGGACCCACAAAACGATCGTTTAGCTTTTTGCAGGGCCGAAGTGAGCGCAGGTTCTTGGTGGAGAGATAAACTTGCTCCCCCACCTTGAGCTCCCAGCCCGGGGACCGATGTTTGTCGGCCTGTTCCTTGTACTTGCGCTTGGCCCTCTCTAGGTTTTTTTGTAACCAGGGCCAAGTGGATTGAACCACCTGCACCCACTCCTGGACCTCCGGGACTGCCTCGAATTCAGGAGTGATGGGGGTGGAGCCGAAAAAGCCAAATTCCGTACCGTACACCACCTGGAAAGGGCTAAACCCAGTGGAGGAGTGGGGGCGTTGTTGTAGGCATACTCAGCAAATGGCAGTAGGTCCACCCAATCGTCCTGGTGGTAATTAACATAGCATCGGAGGTAACACTCGACCACGGCATTCACACGCTCGGTTTGACCATCAGTTTGGGGGTGGTAAGCTGAGGAGAGTCCCTGATCCTCCACCCCCATCAATTTCAAGAAAGCACGCCAAAATTTGGCAACGAACTGGACCCCCCTGTCGGAGAGGACCTTTCTAGGGATCGAGTGAAGCCTCAGGACATGAGTAACGAACAGTTTGGCTAGTCCCTGGACCGAGGGGAGTCCGGCACAGGGGACGAAGTGGACTTGTTTAGAGAAAAGATCCGTGATCACCCATAGGACCGTCTTACCCCGGCTAGGAGGTAGATCGGTGATAAAGTCCATGGCGATCACTTCCCAGGGCCGGGAGGGCGTTTCTAAGGGCTTCAGAATCCCTGGGGGTTTTCCCATCCTTTTCTTAGCAGTGGCGCAGATGGGGCAGCTGCGTACGTATAGTTCCACATCGGCTCTCATGCCCGGCCACCAAAATTGCCGTCTCACTAGGTGCAGGGTTTTTACAAAACCAAAGTGACCCGCAAGTTTGGCCCCGTGGACAAGTCCCAAGACCTCCTTGCGGAGAGGCGAAGGGACGTAAAGCTTTCCACCCTGCACCCAGTAGGAATCCCGCTGTTCCATGCCGGTGGGAAGAAGCTGTTGTTCCGCTTCCTGCAGAGACGCGTCTCGAAGTCTCTGTTGGAAGGCTTCCGGAACTCCCTTGAGCATGGGACTACTCGGTTGGCGGGCTTGGGACCGAGTGGTGACGGCTAAACCTGGGACCTCCCCCCGTTGCTCGGGGGTGAACAGTGAGTCCACGGGACGGTCAAAGTCATTGCGGTATTGGGGAAGTCGGGACAGGGCATCTGCCAGGGCATTTTCTTTCCCGGGGACGTGCTTAAGGGTGAAACGGAACTTGGCGAAGAATTGAGCCCACCGAATCTGTTTGGCGTTGAGTTTTCTAGCCCCCTTGAGAGCCTCCAAATTTTTGTGATCGGTACACACTTCAAACGGAAATTCCGCCCCTTCGAGAAAATGCCTCCAGATGGTGAGGGCATGCTTTACTGCCGCCGCCTCCTTCTCCCAGATAGCCCAGTTGATTTCAGACTGAGAAAATTTCTTGGAGAAGTAGGCGCACGGTCTCAAATCCCCACTGCTGTCCCTCTGCAGGAGTGCCCCTCCCATGGCCACGTCCGAGGCGTCCACTTGGACTACAAAGGGCTTAGAGCAGTCCGGGTGGGCTAACACGGGTTCGGACGAAAAGAGCAATTTTAGCTCATCGAAAGCCTGCTGGCAGGGGGGGGAACCACTGCAACTTGGCTGAGGGTAGCGCGGCGTTAGCTCCCTTCCCCTTGGTGCGCAAGAGGGAAGTGAGGGGAAGAGCCACCTGCGCGAAATTGGGTATGAAGTTGCGGTAGAAGTTGGCAAACCCCAAAAACTGTTGTAGTTGCCGGCGTGTGGTGGGGGGTTCCCAATCCCGCACTGCCTGAACCTTACCGGGGTCCATCTCTAGCCCCTGGTGGGAAATCACATAGCCCAGAAAAGTGATGGAAGGTTGGTGGAATTCACATTTTGACACCTTGGCATACAATTTATGGTCCCACAGACGTTGGAGGACTTCACGCACAAGGCGGACGTGCTCGTCCATGGTTTCAGAATAAATGAGAATATCATCCAGGAATACCACCACCCCCCGAAATAACAAATCATGTAACACTTCATTAATTAATTGCATGAAAACACTCGGAGCCCCAGAAAGTCCGAACGGCATCACTAAATATTCAAACATGCCAAAACAACTTGAAAAGGCCGTCTTGGATTCGTCCCCCTCCTTAATACGGATGCGGTGATAGGCTTCCACCAAATCCAGTTTGGTGAATATTCGGCCTTCCTTCAATTGTGCTAGAAGGTCTGGAATGAGAGGGAGGGGGTAAGCGTTAGACTGAGTGACAGCATTCAGTCTACGAAAGTCAACACACAGTCTCAAGTCCCCTGTTTTCTTTTTGACAAAAAAGGCGGGGGCGGAGTACGGAGCCTTAGAGGGACGGATGAAGCCCCTTGCTAGGTTAGTGTCCAAATAGTCTCGCAACACCATCTTTTCATTAGGACTCATGGGGTAAACCTTCCCCTTGGACAACTTGCCCTCTCCCACGATCTCGATCGCGCAATCGGTTTCCCGGTGTGGGGGCAGCTCATCACATTCCCTCACATCAAAAACGTCCGCGAACTGGGAGTACTCCGAGGGTAGATGGGGTGTAGCGGGGATGGGCTCGGGGGACCCCACCAACGCGGCGGCCGGGGCGCAAAGCATTTGGTCCTTGTGCATGGCGCAGGGGTCCTCGGGGAAGGTGAGGGTCCGCTTGACCCAGTCAATAGTGGGGTTGTGTCCCTGTAACCAATTCATCCCCAAAACTACGGGGGCAACTATGGGGGCGATGGTAAAGTACAGTCGTTCCCAATGTTCTCCCACCGCCATGACCACCGCAGTGGTACGGTGAGTGACGGGCCCCTTTTTAAAGTCACTACCGTCCATTTGAGAAAAACGGAGAGGACCCGGGAGCCGTTTGCGTCGGACCCGTATTTTCTTGGCAGTCTCCTCACTAATCAAGGTACGGGCACACCCTGAGTCAACTAGCGCGGGAAATTCAAATACTGGCCCCCCTTTGGGTAAAGACAGGTGGACCCGGATGTACACATTATCCTCTTGGGCGCTTACCATCGGTGGAGCTCCTTGCACAACGATAGGCACGGTCTGCTGGGGAGCCCCTCTTACAGCAGACCGACGGCGTTTTTTGCCGGCATCTCCCACTCTTCCTCCTCGCTGGAAGAAGGAGACGTGGTAGTTGTAATCTGTGACTCGGCGGAGTCAAAAGCTGCATTTGTAATCCGGGGTCCCGATGGACCAGTGGAGGTGGAGGCTCCCTCTTGGGCACTCGCGTGCATCGCGGTGGGTGCGCTCCGGCGTCCGGGAGCGCTGCTTCGGCGTCGAGGTTGGCCCTCCGCCGGGGTCTTCTCCGGTTCGGTCGGGGTTGGGCGAGAAGGAGCCGGGCGTCCAGAACGGGACGGGCATTGCGAGGCGAAATGGCCTTTACCTCCGCACTCTAAGCACACCCCGGTTTCGAAGCGTTTGCGGCGTTCGGCCGTTGAGGGGCCGCCGCCGCCCGGGGTGCGGGAGTCTTTGGTACCGCCTGGTCTGTCTCCTCTCGGCTTGAAGTCGCGGCCGGTGCGCTGTTTGGACAAGGTCAGAAGCTGCTTCCGATTTTCGATGTCGGCGGCGTGGCGCACCCAGCCCTCGACGTCCGGGGAGTTACCCTGCATGAAGGCCCAATGTTGCAGGTCCGGGTTTAGTCCTTCCCTGAAGCACTGCACCCGGGTAGCCTCGCTCCAATCCAGAATTCTGCTCGACAGGGACTGGAATTCACTCGCATACTGCGCCACCGACTTAGTCCCTTGGCGCAGTTGCATCAGAGTGGCCTTGGCCCGCTCCCCCAGGTTCGGGTCCTCGAACCTGTTGCGGAGTGCAATCATAAACTCGTCCAGGTTCCCCAGCACAGGGGAGCGGAGCTCGTACTGTAACACCATCCACGCGGCCGCTTCGCCTTGTAGGAGGGAGGCCACATACTGGACCTGGGACTCTTCCGAGGTAAAGGTCCAGGCCTGTTCCCACATGAAAATATCCACTTGGACCATAAAGAAGGTTAGCTGATCCCCCGACCCATCATACGTGATCTTCAGGTCACGGTGGGCCGGAGCGCTGGGAGGAACGGGGGGAGCCGCCGGCGTTCCATCCGGAGGGTTACCGGGGGGAGGCTGTACCTTCAGTGCGTCCATGGCGGCAGCCATCTCACCCATCATGGCTTGCATGGCATCCATCCGCTCCAGCATGGCTTGGCGTTCCTCCTGCCATTGCCTCCGTTCCTCGTCCATCAGGACTTCCCTACGCGCGGGGTCGTCCTCGAGTCCCGTACCGGACAACCCCAAGCGGCGGTGTTTCGCCTCGGTCCGGGAAAGCGACCAGCCCTTAGGAGAGTCCAGCTAGGAGTTGAAGGTGTTCTTGGGTTTCGTACCCAAGCCCGGTCCCGGGTGGGGGGCACCGGGTACCTTCCGCCTGGCACCCTCTTCCTTAGGGTCCGGTTTCTCCGGAACCTCGGGTTTGTCCGGTGAACCCGGGGGAGTTGAGGTATCCTCCTCGCCTGGCATTACTGTCCCTTAAGGTACAGATGCAGACGAAAAGGCAATGACTTGCAACTTAATGTGAGAGTCTCAACCTAGCTGTGCTAACTTCGCAAAATCACTTGCTCAGACTTGGATGCAGAAACAAAGGATTTATTGAAGACTTCAGATAGTACCAGACAGACACGGGTTTGAAGTTGCAAGTGAGCTGGCTTATCGGGGTTACAGCATATATCTACTACAAGTCTCTTTTGTCGTGGGAAGTTACAAGATAGATTGGTGCAATACAAAACATCAAACAGGTCCCAGAGAGACTGTTAGGACTATCAGATCCCCAAGGCCATATTCGGCCCGAGGGAGTGCATGCAGGAAGCGCAGCAGGGGAGGGCAAGAGCGGCACCTGGGAAAGACGGATGAGGCGCCGGGGCCCAGGAAGGCAAGGGAGGTGTGAACTGCTTTTACGAGTTCAAAGGAACAGAGATAGAGGAAGCAGGAATGGGGAAGGGGAGTCAGAGACACATGGCCCTCACAAAGTGACTTTTTGGGATTGCCGAGGCAAGCTGGAGAATCTTCTTAATAAATCAACTAGAAGTCGATTTGTGGGATTTGTCTGGTGAGCCCAGAGTTGACACTCTGCTCACAACCTGATTTCGATCCTGATGGGAGTCAGTTTCAGGCAGCCGGCTCAGGGTTGACTCAGCCTTCCATCCTTCTGAGGTGGGTGAAATGAGTACCCAGCTTGCTGGGGGTAAAGTGTAGATGACCGAGGAAGGCAATAGCAAACCACCCTGTAAACATTGCCTGCCTAGAAAAAGTCACCCCATGGGTCAGTTTAATGACTTGGTGCTTGCATAGGGGACTACCGTGACCTTTTGAGGTGCTACTGGACTCAAATTTAGCTGTAAATAACACATGGCTGAGGCACATGCATTTCATTTAGTTATGGCTTCATAGAGTGGTTTGCATTTTCTTTAATGCTTTCAGGGACAAACAGGCTATTATTGACTAGCCCAGGGGTGAGGAACCATTTTTTCCACCAAGGGCCATTTGGATATTTATAACATCATTTGCAGGCCATACAAAATTATCAACTTAAAAATTAACCGACCAAGCCCCAAGCAGGCAGCTGGCCCCAGATGACCCCCCAAACGGGCAAGCAGGCAGGCATCCAGCTGGTGGCACACTCGCCCACCTGGTGGCACAGGATGCTCTGTTGCACCAGCAGAGCATAGCCGTCTAGCCGCACACCCGAGTTGGTTGTTGCTCCGCATGGTTGGGGCCGGATTCTACAGCCAGCTCCTGCTTCCTCCACCTGCAGGGATGAAATGAGGACACACTGGCTAAGAACCCACCCACACACACACATTCTGGCCCTGCCCCCTTTAACCCCCCTCTTGTAGTACAGAGGGAATACGTTTCTTCACGGTCCAGGTGGGAAAGGGTTAACACAGTTTCTTGGGCGGTCCTAGCAGCTCCATAGCTAACGACTATTCTGCAAGAGGGGGAAAAGGTTCCTTTTCTCGGCAAAACAAACTCACATTCACCTTGAATCTAGGCTATTCCTTTCCGTGGGACGGGGCGGATCACCAGTCTTAGATCCTTCTGAGCTAGAGACCTGCCAGGACCCATGAAGGGCCAGACCATATGATTTCGTGGGCCTTAAATGGCCCCGAGCCTGACGTTCCCCACCCCTGGACTAGCTCTTTGGTTGGTTCATCTCTCACACACAGGATTCCACCCAGACCCGCCTGCCCTTTCCCAAGCATCTAAATGGTTCAAGGTCTGCTCATCCCCAGAGACAGGCCTAACAACTGGGTACTCTTCTCACCCAGAGGCAGAGCTAAACCACTGGGCCACACTGCCAAGGAGAGCTGCTCTTCAGACCAATCTGCCCTCTCCCTGAGGCAGAACTCAAGTACGCCTGCTGGGCTTCCCTCCCAACACTGCACCCCCCTTCTGAAAGGCGAATGGATGCTGGAGCCACACCCCCATAGGCTGAGCTGAGTGGTTGTTTTTCCCCTCAGGGGCAGGAGAGCCTCCTGTCCATCACAGCCTTATTTTAAACTTTTGCTCAGGGCTCCACCTCTGATCATAGGAGAGCATTAGATGTGGCTCTGATCACAGGGCTGCCCCCCCCCGGCAAATCTCCTCTAGTGATGAATGGAAATGCAATACAGGCCTGTCTTTCCCCTTGACTTGGCACACTCCCTCTCAGTGGGGATCTCAGTCTGTGGTGGAGCCCTGGGCGTAGGTTGGGTCATCTAAACATTTCCTTAACTCTATGGAAGCTGATCTCATGTGGTTAGGGCAACCTTTAAAGGGCTTATGTGTGTGTAAAGTGCCGTCAAATACACATATTCTACAGGTACATCGCTCAGAGACCCTTGGCTAACAGAATCTCTGTCAAGCATTCAAATGTAGGCAAGCCCTGTTGAGCAATATAGAAGATGGCACCAGAATGGAGAACAATGCTGATACAGAGAGGGATTTGCTGTAGCTGAGCATGCAGTGGAGACAAACACATTCCAGGGAAGTCTCTCCCTCCTCTCACCAGTTCAGGCATTAAATCATCGTCCGCCTTCCCTCATTGCCCCGTAGTCCCTTGTGTGGCGCTCTGTTTTGTGCCCCCGTTCATGTTTCCATGGCAACTGCAGGTGAATGCACCTAGTGAGCTTCTCTGGGTTGTGTTCAATCTCTCCCTTTCCATTTCAACCCACCCACCCTTGACCCTTGGCCGCCATGCATGGGCCCAGTGCTTTGCTCCTTGCATAGCTATGAAGATTGAACAGCTGTTGCTTTCAAAGAAAGTTAGATGCACCCTCTGGGAATAATGAAATAACACTCAGCCTTCCTCAGGCATCAGCCACAAGCAATACATTGATCAGTGGAGTGAATGTGTGGTGTGGTTGTGTACCTGGGGAAGCACAGTGCATACCAAGGAAGGGAATGGAAGAAATGAATGGGCTGCTGCAGTTTCATTGCAGGTCAAAATGAAGGAGAATCTCTGGGTTCCTGTCTTGGAGGAAATTTGCATTTTAGGGATGTAGCTGAAGTATCCATGTTAAACTGAGACCCTACAGATTTGGGGGGAGGGAATCTTTGTTTGACTTAAAACTTTTTAAGAATATTAAAAAGTATATGTAGGCACACTGAAGAAGTTAATATACAAAGCCAACTCTACATTTTGAGTGATTTACTCTTCAATGAAGTGACAAGTCACAGGTTATACAATTATAATGTGCCATTTAAAGAGAAACAGCCAGCAAGACAGGCCTGCATTGCCAAAGACTCCAGGTGCCTCTCGGCACCTTGGCCTGCCCTCCCGCCCTGCTTCACTGAGTGTTTGACAGCATTCTCGGTATGCAACCTGGACCTTCAGTTATGGGGCAGGGGAGACAAGCTTCCCAGCTGCATCACCACAATGAAGCCACTGGTTAGACCTTCCTTTTTAGTGCATTGTAAAACTGAAGAATTAATCTTTTTTTTGGGGGGGGGGGAGATGACAATAAAAGTCCCTGGAAGGGACAGTATATTCAAAGAACAAACCACCGACATGCACCCCTACATTAATTTAAACCAAGGTGTGCGAAGCAGTCTGGCACGTGGATGCAGGAAAGCATTTGTTTACTTATTCAAATATTTTTGCCTCATAGAATCATAGAGTTGGAAGGGATCACCAGGGTCATCTAGCCCAACCCCCTGCACAATGCAGGAATTTCACAACTACCTCCCCCACATACCCCCAATGACCCCTTGCTTTTTCTGCCACAGTCCCTCAAGACAGCTGTCAATAGCAACACAATAGAACACTAAAATGTCAAAGGCCTAAGAGAGGCAACTTTCATGGTGCAGTAAGTGATCATTCCTGCCGGGGCAGAAGGGACCGAAAAGAGTCAGGCACAGCAGACTGGGAGGGCAGACTCCTTGTGCGGGGCCAGTGGTGTGTGTTACCCTAATCAGACTGTCTCCACCTTAACTGGGGAAATTAGTTGAAGACACAGTATAAGAGGTGGGTAACCAAGATCTTTTTTTACCTGTGTATACCAGGATTAATCCTGGAGAAAACTCTCAATAAAGAGGCAATGTTTCAACAGGTGTTTTTATAACAAAAGAGATACTTTCAGACAAGAGGGTAAACACACACACAATTCATACAAGAGCTTAAGAAGGTAAGGGTGGAAAGTTGGATAACTGGCATAGGGATGGGTGATATTTACCTGTCCAGAAGAGAGGACATTCAGAAAAGCAGTGCTGAAGAGAGCGAAACAACTAGCATTTCAGGGAGAGAAAAAGCAAAGTGATCCACACACAAGGGGTGTGTGTGTTGTTCAGATCCAACACCCACACACACATGGATGCCAAAAGGACTCATATTTATAGACCCAAATGAGTCCTGAGGCAATGCAGAAAGATCTGGCAGTGTGAAAACTACCAGGAACAAATTATTTTGATTGCTTATACGGGGTCTTGATCATAGAGACATATAAAACAATGAGATGTTTCTGAAGTGTTAACAAGAAATGCTTTGATGTGCTTGTTTTGATATGTTATTGGGGATGCAGGAGGATGTTTATGTGAGCCCCCTAGGTATTGCTTAATTGCCCAGGAGGGGTGCAATAAAGATGGTGAAGATGGTTTGCCAGAAATTGCTAATTAAGTCACCTTTTGGTGTATCTGAGGGATTGCCCATCCTTCTTTGGCCATTGACACCTTAGGTCCTCCATGTGTGGGCCCTCTTTAGAGAAGAGTATCAGGCAAAGAACAGCAAGGAAAGTAAAGCAAAAGAAAAGGAGGGGTTTCTGAGTGGTTCCCTTTGTTCTTTAGCTGCTGTTTCCTGAGTGAGGAGAGCTAGTGTGTTTGGGGTTAATTTTTGGCTCCTCTCTCTGCTGTTGGCTGTTGAGGGGTGGGACTGAGAGCTCTTCATTTGGAAGGCTCCTCTTGCCAGAGGCACAAGCCTTTGGCACAAGCTGAAGGGCAAGAGCACAAGGGCTCTTGCCCTGGGGCTCTTAGCTTGGGGCTCTTAGCTTGGGGGCCCTGTAAGCGCTGACAAGTTTCTATATTTTTTATGTGTTGAGTGTTTTTGCCTCTTCAAGCAGGGAGCCTTGAGAGGCAGTTTGTCAGGGGAACTATCAGAGTAGCACAGGAAAAAAAACTGAACAACTTCAGCAATGGATCACAGTAGTGTGGCTAGTGAGGGAGCTGAGGCAGTAAAATGAAAGGTATGTGGCATGGTTGTATTCTTACCTGAGGGTAACAATAATTACACTTGCAGCAATTATAAGTTGGTAGCCCTGCTGGAGGAGAAGATACAGGGACTAGAGGCACACTTGTCCACACTCCATTTTATAAAGGAAGGTGAAGAGTTCATGGACAGAACACAGGAAGCACTCTTTAGGGGGCAACAGGAGGAGGAGAGAAAGGAATCTCAACAAATGGAGGCACAATTAACACAGGAGGAGGGTACTGTGAGGGCCATCTGGTTTTGGCTCCTATCTGTTTCTATCTCTCCCTCTTTGAACTCGTACAAGCAGTTCGCACCTCTGTGTATCTTCCTGAGTCCCCCACCTCATCCTTCTTGCCCAGGTGCCATCTCTCCTCCCCTGCTGTGCCTTCTGCCTTCACTCCCTCGGGCTGACTCCGGCCTTGAAATGCAGATAGCCCTCACTGTCTCTCTAGGACTGTTTGATGTTTTATGTTGCACCGGTTTGCCTTGTAACCTCCCATGTCTCCCATGCGTGTGAACCTTCATGCCCTGTAGTAGATAAATACTGTAACCCCGATAAGCTAGTCACTCGCAACTTTGAATCCATGAGCCTGTCTTCTCTATCTGAAGCCTTCAATAAATCTTTTGTTTCTGCATCCAAGTCTGAGCAATTGATTTGGCGAAGTTTGCCCAGCTAGGTTGGGGACTCTCACATTAAGTTGCGAGTCACTGCCTCTTCGTTCTGCATCTGTACCCTACGGGACAGCTATGTCAGCCGATGAGGAAAAAACGACCCCACCGGCCTCCCCGGATGGAAGCGGTGTCCCGGACAAGCCGGCCCCGAAAGACAAACCGGACCAGAAGGTGCCAGGTGCGCCCCGACCGGGCCCAGGACCGGGCACGCGTCCCAAGACCACCTTTAACACTTGGCTGGACTCGCCGAAAGGTTGGTCGCTTTCCCGGACTGAGGCAAAGCACCGCCGCTTGGCCTTAACGGGTACGGGGTTCGAGGACGACCCCGCTCGTCGGGACGCTCTGATGGATGAGGAGCGGAGACAGTGGCAGGAGGAGCGCCAGGCGATGGTGGAGCGCATAGATGCCATGCAGCTTGTGATGGAGGAGATGGCCGCTGCCATGGACGCGCTGAAGGTACAGCCCCCGCCGGGTAACCCTCCGGATGGGACACCGGCGGCTCCCCCCACGCCTCCTCCCAGCACCCCGGCCCGCCGGGACTTGAAAATTACGTACGATGGGTCGGGGGACCAGTTGACCTTTTTCATGGTCCAAGTGGACATTTTCATGCGGGAGCAGGGCAGGACCTTTACCTCCGAGGAGTCCCAGGTCCAGTATGTGGCCTCCCTCCTGCAAGGCGAAGCGGCCGCGTGGATGGTGTTACAGTACGAGCTCCGCTCCCCTGTGCTACGGAGTTTGGATGACTTTATGATCGCACTCCGTAACCGGTTCGAGGACCCGAACCTGGGGGAGCGGGCCAAAGCCGCTCTGATGCAACTACGCCAAGGGGCCAAGTCAGTGGCGCAGTATGCGAGCGAGTTCCAGTCCCTGTCGAGCCGGATTCTGGACTGGAGTGAGGCTACCCGGGTGCAGTTGTTCAGGGAGGGCCTAAACCCGGACCTGCAGCATTGGGCCTTTATGCAAGGCAACCCCCCTGACGTGGAAGGTTGGGTACGCCACGCTGCCGATATCGAAAATCGGAAGCAGCTCCTGAACCTGTCCAAGCAACGTTCCGGCCGCGACTTCAAACCAAGAGGAGACAAGGCAAGTGGGATCCGGGACCCTCGCACCCCAGGCGGGGGCGGCCCCACGCCGGCTGAGCGCCGCAAGCGCTTCGAGGCAGGGGTGTGCCTGGTCTGTGGAGGAAAGGGTCACTTCGCCTCCCAATGCCCATCCCGCTCCGGACGCCCGGCTTCCATTCGCCCCGTCCCGAGCGAACCAGAGAAAGCCCCCGCAGAGGGTCAACCGCGACGCCGAAGCAACGCTCCAGGACGTCGGAGCACCCCCTCGGCACTGCACGCCCACGCCCGGGATGAGTTCGCCAGTTCGACCGGTCCATCGGGACCCCGGATTGCCAGTGCAACCTCTGACTCCGCCGAGTCACGGATTACAAATACCACGTCCCCCTCGTCCAGCGAGGAGGAAGAGTGGGATGTGCCGGCAAAAAACGCCGTCGGTCTGCTGTAAAGGGGGCTCCTCAGCAGACCGCACCGACCCTCGTGCAAGGAGCTCCACCGATGGTAAGCGCCCAGGAAGATAATGTTTATATTCGGGTTCACCTCTCACTACCCACGGGGGGCCCAGTTTTAGAATTCCCCGCGCTCGTGGACTCGGGGTGCGCCCGCACCTTGATTAGCGAGGAGGCGGCCCGGAAATTGCAGGTCCGCCGCAAGCGCCTCCCGGGTCCCCTTCGCTTCTCCCAGATGGACAGGAGTGACTTTAAAAAGGGGCCTGTCACTCACCGGACTACCGCGATAGACATGACTGTAGGGGAGCATTGGGAACGGCTGTACTTTACCATTGCCCCCATAGTTGCCCCTGTAGTACTGGGAATGAATTGGCTACGGGGCCACAACCCTTCTATTGATTGGGTCAAGAGGACCCTTACCTTCCCTGAGGATCCCTGCGCCATGCATGACAGGGACCGCATGACCGAGACCCCGGCAGCCGCCCTAGTGGGTTCCCCAGGACCCGTTTCCAATACCCCCAACCTACCCTCGGAATACTCCCAATATTCGGATGTGTTTGATGTGCGGGAGTGTGACGAACTGCCACCACACCGGGAGACCGACTGTGCGATTGAAATAGTTGGGGACGGCAAGTTGTCCAAGGGAAAGGTGTACCCCATGAGCCCCAGTGAAAAGACAGTGTTGCGGGACTATTTGGACACTAACTTGGCGAGGGGCTTCATCCGCCCCTCCAAAGCTCCGTACTCCGCCCCCGCCTTTTTTGTCAAAAAGAAAACGGGAGACTTGAGACTGTGTATTGACTTTCGGAGGCTCAACGCTGTCACGCAGTCTAACGCTTACCCCCTCCCTCTCATTCCAGACCTGCTAGCACAATTGAAGGAGGGCCGGATTTTCACCAAACTGGACTTAGTAGAAGCTTACCACCACATTCGCATAAAAGAGGGGGACGAACCAAAGACGGCCTTTTCGAGCTGTTTTGGCATGTTTGAGTATTTAGTCATGCCGTTCGGACTTTCTGGGGCTCCGAGTGTGTTCATGCAGTTAATCAATGAAGTGTTACATGATTTGTTGTTTCGGGGGGTGGTGGTATTTCTGGATGATATTCTCATCTATTCTGAAACCATGGAAGAGCATGTCCGACTAGTGCGGGAGGTCCTCCAGCGGTTACGGGACCACAAGTTATATGCCAAGGTGTCTAAGTGTGAATTCCACCAGCCTTCCATTACCTTTCTAGGCTATGTAATCTCCCACCAGGGGTTGGAAATGGACCCCGGAAAGGTTCAGGCTGTGCGAGATTGGGAACCCCCTACCACGCGCAAGCAACTGCAGCAGTTCTTGGGGTTCGCCAATTTCTACCGCAATTTCATTCCCAACTTTGCGCAAGTTGCTCTTCCTCTCACTTCCCTTCTGCGTACGAAGGAAAAGGGTGCCAATGCCGCCTTGCCTTCGGCCCGACTGCAGTGGTCCCCTCCCTGCCAACAGGCTTTTGAGGACTTGAAGCTACTCTTCTCGTCCGAACCGGTCCTGGCCCACCCAGACTGCACCAAACCGTTTGTGGTCCAGGTGGACGCATCCGATGTAGCTATGGGAGGGGCCCTCCTGCAGCGGGACGAAAGTGGTGCTTTAAAGCCATGCGCCTATTTCTCCAAGAAGTTTACCCAGTCCGAAATCAACTGGGCCATCTGGGAGAAAGAAGCCGCGGCAGTTAAGCACGCTCTCACTGTGTGGAGGCATTTTCTAGAAGGGGCAGAATTCCCGTTTGAAGTGTGTACTGATCACAAGAATCTGGAGGCTCTCAAAGGGGCTAGAAAACTCAACGCCAAGCAAATACGTTGGGCCCAATTCTTTGCCAAATTTCGGTTCACCCTCAAACACGTACCCGGCAAGGAAAACGCCCTAGCAGATGCCCTATCCCGACTGCCCCAGTACCGCAACGATTTTGACCGTCCTGTGGACTCTCTTTTCACTCCTGAGCAAAGGGGAGAGATCCCGGGTTTGGCAGTCTCCACCCGGTCTCAAACCCGCCACCTCAGTGGTCCCTCGCTCAAGGGAATCCCGGAGGCTTTCCAGCAGCGCCTCCGGGACGCGTCCCTACAGGAAGCAGAGCAGCAGACGCTCCCTTCCGGTATGGAGCAGCGAGAGTCCTGGTGGGTGCAGGAAGGGAAACTCTATGTCCCAGCCTCTCTTCGCAGGGAGGTTTTGGGACTGGTCCACGGGGCCAAACTGGCCGGTCACTTTGGGTTCGTCAAGACGTTGCATTTGGTACGGCGGCAATTCTGGTGGCCGGGCATGAGAGGGGATGTGGAATTGTACGTTCGCAGTTGTCCCATATGCGCCACCGCCAAAAACAGGGGGGGAAAAACCCCAGGGCTTCTGAAACCTCTGGAGATCCCCACCCGACCATGGGAGGTGATCGCCATGGATTTCATCACCGATCTACCCCCCAGCAGGGGCAAAACCGTACTGTGGGTTGTTACAGACCTCTTCTCCAAGCAGGTCCACTTTGTCCCCTGCGCTGGGCTCCCGTCGGCGCAGGGGTTGGCCAAAATGTTTGTTACCCATGTCCTCAGGCTTCACTCGATTCCTAGGAAGGTCCTCTCCGACAGAGGGGCCCAGTTCGTTGCCAAATTCTGGCGGGCCTTCCTGAAGCTTATGGGGGTGGGGGAACAGGGGCTCTCGTCGGCCTACCACCCGCAAACCGATGGCCAAACCGAACGGGTGAATGCCGTGGTCGAGTGCTACCGCCGATGTTATGTAAATTACCATCAGGATGACTGGGTGGACCTGTTACCCTTCGCCGAATACGCATACAACAACGCCCCTCACTCCTCCACGGGGTTTAGTCCGTTCCGTGTAGTATACGGAACCGATTTTGGCCCTTTCGGTGCCGCCCCCGTCTCCCCCGAACTCGAGGCAGTGCCCGAGATGCAGGAATGGGTGCAGGCGGTCAGTTCCACTTGGCCCTGGCTACAGAAGAACCTTGAACGGGCCAAACGGAAATACAAAGAACAAGCTGACAAACACCGGTCACAGGGATGGGAACTCCGGGTGGGGGAACAGGTTTATCTTTCCACGAAGAATCTGCGTTCCCTCCGACCCTGTAAAAAACTCAGCGACCGATATGTGGGCCCCTTCCCCATTACTCGGGTCATTAACGAGGTAACTGCGGAGCTGGATCTTCCCAAAACCCTTCGCGGGGTACACCCCGTTTTCCACATCAGTCTGCTCAAGCCGTTCGTCTCCGCTCCCCAGTTCCACCCCCCTTCTAAGCCAGAAGTGCCCACTGTTGTAGGAGGGGATACCCACATGGAAGTATCCAAAGTCTTGGATTCCAAGTGGAAAAAAGGAAAGCTATTTTACTTTGTTCGGTGGAAACATCTAGGCGCCGCGCACGATGAATGGGTTGCAGCCCCCCACATGGCCGCCCCCCGGCTCGTACATGAATTCCATTGCGCTTATCCCGAGAAGCCTCGACCTCCCGAACTCGCGGGAGGGGGGCCTTAAGGGGGGCAGAATGTGAGGGCCATCTGGTTTTGGCTCCTATCTGTTTCTATCTCTCCCTCTTTGAACTCGTACAAGCAGTTCGCACCTCTGTGTATCTTCCTGAGTCCCCCGCCTCGTCCTTCTTGCCCAGGTGCCATCTCTCCTCCCCTGCTGTGCCTTCTGCCTTCACTCCCTCGGGCTGACTCCGGCCTTGAAATGCAGATAGCCCTCACTGTCTCTCTAGGACTGTTTGATGTTTTATGTTGCACCGGTTTGCCTTGTAACCTCCCATGTCTCCCATGCGTGTGAACCTTCATGCCCTGTAGTAGATAAATACTGTAACCCCGATAAGCTAGTCACTCGCAACTTTGAATCCATGAGCCTTTCTTCTCTATCTGAAGCCTTCAATAAATCTTTTGTTTCTGCATCCAAGTCTGAGCAATTGATTTGGCGAAGTTTGCCCAGCTAGGTTGGGGACTCTCACAGGTACATGGAAGAATGTGACCCACAGGAGCAGGAAAATCAGGACTCATTCTGATCCTCTGTTGCTCAGCAATCAGTTCCAGCATCTCCCCATAGATATTGATTCTGGACCACTGGAACAAGGGCTACCCCCACCAAAGAGTGAAAGAAATTTCTCAGGGTCCTGCACATGAGAGAACTCGATCTTCCGCTCCCCAAGTTAGGAAGAGTAATTGGGGATTCTGGTAATTGAGGATTCCCTACTGAAAGGGGTAGAGTCTAAAGTATGCCAACCGTACTTGTCTTCTCAAGAGGTCTGCTCTCTACCAGATGCACGCATCCATGATGTGACAGAAAGGATAGGAAGACTCATCAAGCCCACAGATTATTACCCCTTCTTGCTTATTGATGTGGGAGCAAATGATATTGCCCAACACAGCCCAGAACATATTAAAAGAGACTATGTGGCTCTGGGTAAGAAGGTAAAGGACCTGGGGGAGCACGTTGTTTTTTTGTCAGTTCTTCCTGTCGAAGGTCATAGTTTAGTAAGGGAAAGAACAATACTACAAATTAATGACTGGCTGTGTAGGTGGTGTCATCAAGAAAGGTTTGGATTTTTGGACCACGGCTTATGCTTTCAAGATGAAGCTCTTCTATCGGGAGATGGTTTGCATCTCATGAGGGAAGGGAAACATTTTTGAACAAATCATCAGTCAGTCCTTGAGCATTTAGAAAGGATGGATCTGATTACTAAGAGCCAGCATGGGTTTCTCAAGAACAGATTTCAATTATCCTGTCGTGGTACAGACGAGGAGCGAGGGCTGTAAGCGTAGTCTGGGGAACAGTCCAAGGTCATTCACAGTGAAGGCAGAGTCCGAGATATCAATACAGGCAAGGGAAGTCCAAAGTGTTAGTCAGAGCCAGTCCAAGAAGTCAGGATACCAGGAATCCAATGGATAGCAGGGAAACAAGGCAGATAAACAAGGCAGGTACTCAAGGAGGTTGGTGACAAGTGGTTGCACAACAGCCAAGCCTAACTGGTGGCTTAAATCCCTTCCCCTGCTGCTGTAGCAGCCAGCTGATGCTGATGAGGCTGAGTTCACAGGTGGTGCTTCAGCCCTGCTCTTCCTCATCACTGCTACTGGGGAGGTTCCTCTGTAAAGCCTTCAGCCTAACACTTTGTCGTCTCTGCTGCATTGCCAGATGGACCTGTTTTCTCCTCTGCTCCAGTGGCCCTGGCGAGGCCTCTGGAGACACTGCATGTTGCAAGGTGTCAGGTCCAACTGGAGTCCTTGAGCTGGCTGGCTGCAGACATGGTGAGTCATCCCCTGACCTTCGCTGATCCTCCCCTCCGGCAGGCTGTAGGCTCTGTGGTTGTTCCTGTGGGACTTCTGCCTGAGGATGTCCCTCTTCGTCAGAGGAGGTCTCTGCAGGCTGACTCATGACATATCCTGACATCTGTTGGAAGACAAACTCTGCCAGGACAATAAGGTCCAATAAATTCCTCACTTCCCTTGCAGACAACTTCATTGTACAAAAAGTGGAAGAAGCAACAAGGGGAACAGCTATTTTGCATCTGATCTTAACCAATAATGATGACCTGGTTTATGGGGTGGAAGGAGTGGGATCCTTAGGTGGGAGTGACCATATTCTCCTGGAGCAGAAAGGAGAAGCCAGGAGTAGTATGACATGTATTCTAGACTTTAAGAAAGCTGATTTCAATAAATTTAGGGAACTACTAGGGGTGATCCCATGGGTAAGAATACTGAAAGAGAAGGAAGTGCATGAAGGATGGGAATTTCTTAATAGTGGGATATTGAAGGTGCAATTTCAATCAGTTCCAATGAGGAGAAAAAGTGGCAGAGGTGTGAAGAAACCAGGGTGGATGTCTAAAGAACTTTTGGTTGAGGTAGGATTTTAAAAGGGCATGTACAAGAAATGGAAAAAGAGGAATTCAAACAAGTAGCCAACATATGCAGGGAGAAAGTCAGGAAGGCTAAAGCGCAGAATGAGCTCCGGCTTGCCAGGGAAGTTAAAAAAAAAGGGTTTTTTTGTTATGTCCATAGCAAAAGGAAAATCAAGGTAACGATGGGGTCACTGCATGGAGAGGATGGTGAATTATTAACAGGGGAGGTTTATTGTGTTCAGTTTTGGGCATCGCAATTTAAGAAGGATGTAGACAAGCTGGAACGTGTTGAGAGGAGGGCAACAAAGATGGTGAGGGGTCTGGAGACCAAGTCCTATGAGGAAAGGCTGAAGGAGCTGGGTATGTTTAGCTTAAAGAGGAGAAGACCGAGAGGGGATATGATAACCATCTTCAAGTACTTGAAGGGCTGTCATATAGAGGATGGTGCTGAGTTGTTTTCTGTTGCTCCAGAAGGTCATACAAGAACCAACGGATTCAAATTAAATCAAAAGAGTTTCCATCTAGACATGAGGAAGAATTTTCTAACAGTTAGAGCGGTTCCTCAGTGGAACAGTCTTCCTCAGGAGGTGGTAAGCGCTCCTTCCCTGGAGGTTTTTAAGCAGAGGCTAGATGGCCATCTGTCAGCAATGCTGATTCTATGACCTTAGGCAGATCATGAGAGGGAGGGCACCTTAGCCATCTTCTGGGCATGGAGTAGGGGTCACTGGGGTGTGTGGGGGAGGTAGTTCAAATCAAGTCCCACTCCTTTAAATGCTGCTCTGTAATTGGCTTACCTCACGAGAGAAGCTTTCCTTCCCCCCAGACCCAACCGCTGCATAAAAAAGCATTTTAAGAACAAAAAACAAAAAATGGAGCAATCTGAAAGAACACGGGGGGGGGGGGGAATCCAAGCCTCATTTTAAAAAAGCTTTTCTTTTGCTCAGAAAGAGCTCTGAGGTAGCAGGAAGCACTTGAATCCCTGCCTCTTTACACACTGCTTCATGATTGGCTGTGAGAGAAACTAATCTTCTGTGTTTCCCCAGTTTGGCCTCCTTGAAGAAGGGTTTGGAAAAGGGTGGGGTGAAGCTCAACCTGAGAAAGGTGTACACTCGCTCTGTGGCTCTGGAACGAGCCAGGAAGAACGGTTTGACTCTGTCCAGAAGAGAAATGGGAAAAGCCAGGTTCGTTTTGTGTTGAAGCAGCGTCGAGCTTCCAAGGAACGAAATAACGTGCATTCCCAAAAATTAGATCCTGGCTGAAACAAGGAATAAAGGAGGGTTAACTGACCATGTATAAAACACCAAAGACTACCTGTTTTGTGAGCAACTAAAATAAAGGCTAAACAAAGTATATACTGTAGCATCTATAAAGGTGTATTTTTTCACCTCACACTGTTAGCAAAATTCCTATGAGGCTTACAACAGTTAAAAATGGGTAATAATATAACACAGGAAAACAGCAGGATTTTTTAAAGCTTAAAATTGCTTAGAAACACCACATCAGAAAGATGCTTTTACATATAAAAGCAGAGCAGTAAAGATCCTAATATTATATCTAAGCATTAAAAGCATAAGGGGTTTCCTGGGACTTCTCAGTTTAGAAGAAAGATTCAAGGAGAAGAAATCCATCAATGGCTACTTACCACGGTGACTTAAGGTTCCCTCTGAATATTGGAGCAACATCGGGGAAATCCATTATTCATTAAACCCATGAGACTGGTTTGCATTAAAAAAAAAACATTGAGAAAGAACAATACAGCTGACTGTCACTTGGAGTTTCAGGCTAGACCAAAACACAGCACATTTTTGTGCATGCAGCAGAGATCACTGATGTGCAATTATCCAGGAATCAAACATGATTTTCTGATTCTTGATGGCAGGACCATGAGCTGTTTTTATTGCACTTGTGATGGTAGGAACAAGTAAACCAGTTCTTGAAGAATGCAGAAGTTAAAATTCACAGCATTAAGATGTTGTTTTGGAAAGTTTCATTGATTGACCTCAGAAAAGTCTTACAAAGCTGTCCAGAGACTGTGAATCAAGGTCTTTTGGGCTCCCTTTTAGTGATGCCTCCTTCTAGGTTGGCACAAAAATACCATTAATTGGGCCAAACTGGTGTGAGGTCCTCTAACCATGGCTCAGAAAGAGCCCAAAGAAAGGTTAATTCTTAAATCCTTTCAAATGTTAGCCAGCAGAGTTGTGGGGAGGGGGACAGGAAGACATGTCTGTGCCAAAAATCCATCAATATCATGGATGTAAGGAAAGAGGCAGCCGGTGTGTAAGTAGTCATTCTACAGACACAGTAACAGCTTGGCCTGGAGGAAGGAGGAGTTTTAAGTGCCAGGAGCCAGAAGTGCTCAAAGATGTTAACTCTCATTAACTGGAAGACAACTGGTCTCAGCAAAGCTGGAAGCCATTATCTGAATAGTCCCGTGAAAGTTAATGATGCTTCTGTGGTGCGTTAAAAAATGAATAAATAACACTTTCAACTCAGAAATAAGTAAGTAAGTTATGATGGATTAGTCAGAAATTAAACAAAACCCATGACTGGGCTCAGCCCCGCCTTGCCCTCCTGCTTCCAGTGAAGGGATCTCTCTCCTAGGGCAGACAGACACCCTGTGAGGTAGGTGGGGTTGAGAGAGTTCTGAGAGACCGGTGACCAGCCCAAGGTCACCCAGCTGGCTTCACATGGAGGAGTGGGGAATCAAACCCAGTTCTCCAGATTAGAGACCACAGCTCCAAACCACCACTCTTAACCACAACACCACGCTGGCTCATAAAGAGATATCAAGGAGAAATGAAAAATAAATTCTTTTGTAAAAGAGAAACAGAATAAGAGAAATCAGTGGTTATATCTTTAAAAATTGATTTTCAGAAAAAGAAATCCATTCCCTGCAACAACATTTAAACGTTTTTTTACACAAAGGCTGGCTGTGGGCAAAGGGGCCTTCCTTCCTCATGCCTTCCTGGCTTGACTGTGGCATTTTGCTCTGTGAAGCCCTGCGGTCGCCCCCTTGTCTGTGAGAGTGCCTGCCATGGGGCCCAACACCGTACTACCCCTGAAGGCCTCAGATGGGGAGGCAAAGGGGGTTGCACCGCCTTGCCCCTTCGCTCCCTTATGCTCCCCCTGACTTCGCAGCCTCCTTTGGGATCCCTTTTATTTCCTTCTCCCTCCCCTTGCCCCACCCCTCCTTCCCCCTTGGTAGGGCTCCAGCCAGCTTCCCCGTAGGCTCCCCACCCCTCGCTCCCTCTCCTGGGCTGGGCTGCCTTCAGCTGGCCGGGATCAGTCAGCCCATGCAGTGGCAGGTCCTCCCCCCCCCGACCTCCCCCAGCGGCGCTGCCTCCGCACCCTGCCGGCTCCTGTGTGGCCTGGCTTGGTCTGCCTCTGGCTGTTCTGCTGGCTGCCCCGCCCGACCTCCTCTAAGGAGGCCAGTGCTGCTGAGCCTGCTGCAGTGAGCTGGCCGACTCCCGAGTAGACTCTGCCAGGCCCAGGCCCTGCTGCAACCTGAGAGGCCCCTTCCCCAGCTGTGGGGCTTGCTGGCACAGCGTGCCTTTGGTGGAGGATGCCGTCTCCTGAGGCAAGTACGGGGGTGGAGACGTCACCCCAGACATGCTTCCAGCCTGGCTGGGCTCATGCATCAGAGGATGGGGGGGGGGGGACAGAGGCTTAAAATCAAGATACAGAATGAGAACACAGTTAGTTGCCCTGACCTGCCTGTTCAGATTTCGCTTGAAAACCCAGCCCCGTTCAGGGCTGGAATCAGCATACCCTGGTGAGCGGAAAATGCAGGGGCCCAGAGCTTCTCGCAATGCCAACTGTTGCTTACCCCCCCCCCCACACACACACACCGGTATACCTCTCCCATCACCTGCCAATTCTATTGCAACTGCTTCCAGCTTTGCAGTGTTGATGGGGAAGGGCATGTGGGTGACTGCCCAGTGGTGGCACTCCTGGAGGCCACAGGAGCAGCACTGCCAGTGACATTGTGAGAGATCCCCTCTCTCTGAGTTTACTTCTCCAAATCAAATGTTCAGACGTTGGTAAAGAAACAAAGGATTTATTGAAGACATCAGGAGATGAGACAGGCACAGGTAGCGAGTTGCAAGTGAGGGGCTAATCGGGTTTACAGAATATATTGACTCCAGGGCACTGGGGCACTGGGGTTCACACTTATTGTTATGGGAAGTTACAAGCTTGGCATAATACAAAACATCAGACGAGTCCCAGGATGTCTGGTGAAGCTATCACACTTCCAAGGCCGCATCGGCCTGAGGGAGTACTGACAGGAAGAACAGCGGGGGGGAAGATACTTGGGGCAATCAGGCCTGGCGCCTGAGACCAGAAGGTGTGAACTGCTTTTACAAGTTCACTGATAGCAGGTGATGGGAAGCAGAGACACATATACAGAGACCCTCACATTCTGCCCCCCTTAAGGCCCCCCTCCGGGGTCCTCGAGAGGGCGAGGCTTATCGGGATAAGCGAGGTGGAATTCTCGGACCAAGTGAGGGGCCGCCATGTGGGGTGCGGCCACCCACTCGTCATGAGCGGACCCAAGGTTTTTCCAACGAACAAAGTAAAACAGTTTCCCCTTCTTCCATTTGGAATCTAAGACCTTGGATATTTCCAGATGGGTATCCCCTCCTACCACAGTAGGAATCTCATGGTCGGGAGGGGGGTGGAACTGGGGAGCTGCCACATAAGGTTTGAGGAGACTAATATGAAATACAGGATGGACTCCCTTGAGGGTCTTTGGGAGTTTCAGTTCCACGGTAACCTCATTGATCACTCTGGTAATGGGGAAAGGTCCCACATAACGGTCGCTCAGTTTTTTGCAGGGACGAAGAGAGCGGAGGTTTTTGGTAGATAGATACACTTGCTCCCCCACCTTTAGCTCCCATCCCGGAGACCGGTGTTTGTCTGCTTGTTCCTTGTACTTGCTTTTCGCCTTCTCAAGATTTTTGAGCAGCCACGGCCAGGTAGATTTAACTGCCTGAATCCACTCCTGAAGATCAGGGGTGGTTTGGAGCTCTGGCGTGACGGGGGCGGAACCGAAAGGACCGAATTCCGTCCCGTATATTACTTGGAAGGGACTAAAGCCGGTAGAGGAATGAGGTGCATTGTTGTACGCATATTCGGCGAATGGCAGCAGGTCGACCCAGTCATCCTGGTGGAAATTTACATAGCAACGCAAATAACATTCTACCACCGCGTTTACTCGTTCCGTTTGACCATCCGTTTGGGGGTGATAGGCGGAAGACAAACCCTGTTCCTCCACCCCCATGAGCTTTAGGAATGCTCGCCAGAATTTGGCAACAAACTGGACCCCCCGGTCGGAGAGGACCTTCCTCGGTACCGAGTGTAGCCTGAGGACATGTGTAACAAATAGTTTAGCCAAACCCTGGGCTGAAGGAAGACCTGCACACGGAACAAAATGGACCTGTTTGGAAAAAAGGTCCGTGATTACCCAGAGAACCGTTTTTCCCCGACTAGGAGGTAGGTCGGTGATAAAATCCATGGCTATGACTTCCCAGGGGCGGGAGGGGTTCTCCAGCGGTTTGAGAAGCCCGGGGGGTTTTCCCATCCGTTTCTTAGCTGTGGCGCACGTGGGGCAGCTGCGCACATACAGCTCCACATCGGCTCTCATACCGGGCCACCAGAACTGCCTCCGTACCAGGTGAAGTGTTTTAATGAAACCAAAATGACCCGCCAATCTGGCTCCATGTACAAGTCCCAACACCTCTTTGCGAAGGGAGGATGGGACATACAGTTTCCCCCCCTGCATCCACCAAGTGTTGGTTCGTTCCAGGCCAGTAGGGAGGAGATGGTGCTCCTCCTCCTGTAAGGAAGCGTCCCGGAGCCGCTGTTGGAAGGCTTCCGGGATACCCTTGAGTGAAGGGGGGGTCTCTGGTCGATGGGCTTGGGACCGGGTGGTGACGGCTAAGCCGGGGACCTCCCCACGCTGCTCGGGCGTGAACAGGGAGTCGACAGGGCGATCGAAATCGTTGCGATACTGGGGGAGTCGAGACAGAGCGTCGGCTAGGGCATTGTCTTTACCCGGGACATGTTTGAGAGTGAACCGGAATTTGGCAAAGAATTGGGCCCACCGAATTTGTTTGGCGTTGAGCTTTCTAGCTCCCTTGAGAGCCTCGAGATTCTTGTGATCGGTACACACTTCAAACGGCAGTTCGGCACCTTCTAAAAAGTGTCTCCATATGGTGAGGGCATGTTTGACCGCCGCCGCCTCCTTCTCCCAAATAGCCCAGTTGATTTCGGACTGGGAAAACTTTTTGGAGAAGTAGGCGCATGGTCTCAACCGCCCCCCTTCATCCCTCTGCAATAAGGCCCCACCCATGGCCACATCCGAGGCATCCACCTGCACCACGAAAGGCTTGGTGCAATCCGGGTGAGCCAAAACGGGTTCGGATGAAAAAAGTAGTTTTAAACATTCAAAAGCCTGCTGGCACTGGGGGGACCATTGCAAACGGGCTGAGGGAAGCGTGGCGCTAGCCCCCTTGTCCTTGGTACGCAACAGATTGGTGAGAGGAAGCGCAACTTGGGCAAAGTTGGGAATGAAGTTTCGGTAAAAGTTAGCGAATCCCAAAAACTGCTGAAGCTGGCGGCGGGTAGTGGGGGGTTCCCAATCTCGCACCGCCTGGACCTTTGCGGGGTCCATTTCTAAACCTTGGTGGGAAATCACGTACCCAAGAAATGTAATGGAAGGTTGGTGGAACTCACATTTGAATACCTTAGCATACAGTTTGTGCTCCCGCAGCCGCTGGAGCACTTCTCGCACTAGGCGCACATGTTCTTCCATGGTTTCAGAGTAAATGAGTATGTCATCGAGAAATACCCCCCCCCCCCGAAACAACAAATCATGTAAAACCTCATTAATCAATTGCATAAACACACTGGGAGCCCCCGAAAGTCCGAACGGCATGACTAGGTATTCAAACATTCCAAAACAGCTGGAAAAGGCCGTTTTGGGTTCGTCTCCTTCTTTAATGCGAATGCGGTGGTATGCTTTCACTAAGTCCAGTTTGGTGAAGATTCGGCCCTCCTTTAATTGTGCTAAAAGGTCGGGAATAAGAGGGAGAGGGTAAGCGTTAGACTGGGTGACCGCGTTTAGCCTACGAAAGTCAATACACAGTCTTAGATCTCCCGTCTTTTTCTTCACAAAGAAGGCTGGGGCCGAATAAGGAGCTTTGGAAGGGCGTATGAAACCCCTCGCCAAGTTGGCGTCCAGATAGTCCCGTAACACCGCCTTCTCACTAGGGCTCATGGGATAGACCTTCCCTTTAGACAGTTTGCCTTCCCCCACGATTTCGATGGCACAGTCCGTCTCTCTGTGGGGAGGTAGTTCGTCACATTCCTTAACATCAAAGACATCCGCAAACTGCGAGTATTCTGTGGGAAGTTGAGGAGGAACGGAGATCGGGGTGGGGGACCCTACCAATGCGGCGGCCGGAGTCCTGAGTACCCGTTCCTTGTCATGCAACCCACAGGGGCTTTCGGGAAACGAGAGCACCCGTTTAACCCAGTCGATGGAGGGGTTATGTCCCCGTAGCCAGTTCATCCCTAACACCACTGGGGTTACAATAGGGGCGATGGTAAAATACAAGCGTTCCCAATGTTCTCCCACAGACATAATCACGGCTGCAGTTCGGTGGGTCACTGGGCCCCGTTTAAAATCGCTCCCGTCCATTTGGGAAAAGCGGAGGGGTCCCGGAAGCCGCTTGCGCCGGACTCCCAGCTTTTTGGCAGCTTCCTCACTAATCATAGTGCGGGCACACCCCGAGTCAACCAAAGCGGGGAATTCTAAACTGGGACCCCCTTTGGGTAGGGACAGGTGAACACGCACATACACATTGTCCTCTTGGGCGCTTACCATCGGTGGAGCTCCTTGCACAACGACAGGGGCGGTCTGCTGCGGAGCCCCCTCTACAGCAGACCGACGGCGTTTTTTGCCGGCTGTTCCCACTCTTCCTCCTCACTGGAAGAGGGGGACGGAGTGGTGGCGTTCGGGGATCCGTCCGAATCAAAAGTAGTATTTGTAATCCGGGACCCCGTTGGGCCTGTAGAGGTGGAGATCACATCCTGGGGGCGCGCATGGAGAGCGGAGGGTGCGCCGGAACGCCGGCCCGGTGGCCCGCTCCTGCGGCGGAGTTGGTCCTCAGCGGCCGCCTTCTGCGGTTCGGTCGGGGCTTGGCGAGGGGGGTTGGGACGACCCGCACGAGAGGGGCATTGCGACGCAAAGTGTCCCTTTCCTCCACAGGTCAGGCAGACGCCGGTCTCAAAACGTTTGCGGCGTTCAGCGGCCGAGGGACCCCCGCTCCCTCCCGGTCAGAAGTCTCGGCCCCGGTCACTCCGTGGTCTCGGGTCTCGTCCAACGCGTTGCTTGGACAAGGTCAGGAGTTGTTTGCGGTTCTCGATGTCGGCAGCGTGGCGAACCCAACCTTCCACATCCGGGGGGTTCCCTTGCATAAAAGCCCAATGCTGGAGGTCCGGGTTGAGGCCCTCCCTGAAACACTGTACCAACATGGCCTCACTCCAGTCCAGGATTCGGCTGGCCAGTGATTGGAACTCACTTGCATACTGCGCCACCGACTTGGTCCCTTGGCGCAGTTGCATCAGGGAGGCTTTAGCCCGCTCACCCAGAGTCGGGTCCTCGAAGCGGTTTCGGAGTGCTACCATAAACTCGTCCAGGGTTCGCAGCACCGGCGAGCGGAGCTCATACTGCAACACCATCCAGGCGGCCGCCTCCCCTTGCAGCAAGGAAGCCACGTACTGCACCCGGGACTCCTCGGAAGTGAAGGTTCGGCCTTGTTCTCGCATAAAAATGTCCACTTGGACCATGAAAAAGGTCAACTGGTCTCCTGAACCGTCATAGGTGACTTTCAGGTCCCGACGGGACGGGAGGCTAGGAGGCGCGGGAGGGGCTGCCGGTGTTCCGTCCGGGGGGTTGCCGGCAGGCGTTTGCACTTTCAACGCGTCCAGGGCCGCGGCCATCTCACCCATCACCCGCCGCATGGATTCCATCTGCTCCTGCATGGCTTGGCGATCCTCCAGCCACTGCCTGCGTTCCTCTTCCATCAGGGCCTCCTTGCGCGCCGGGTCCCCCTCAAGTCCCGTGCTGGGGAAGGCCAAACGGCGATCCTTCGCCGCGGTTCGGGAGAGAGACCAACCCTTGGGGGAGTCCAGCCAATTGTTAAAAAGTCCTCGGGGGCGTCCGTCCCGGCCTTGGTCGGGGATGGGATCCCTAGGCTTCTTTGGCTTGGCACCCTCCTCCTTGGGATCCGGTTTCTCCGGTACCACCGGTCCGTCCGGTGCGTCAGGGGTAGTAGGGGTGTTTTCCTCATCGCCTGACATTCTGTCCCAAAAGGTACAGCAGCAGTTCGAGAGGCAAAGACTTGCAACTCAATGTGAGAGATCCCCTCTCTCTGAGTTTACTTCTCCAAATCAAATGTTCAGACGTTGGTAAAGAAACAAAGGATTTATTGAAGACATCAGGAGATGAGACAGGCACAGGTAGCGAGTTGCAAGTGAGGGGCTAATCGGGTTTACAGAATATATTGACTCCAGGGCACTGGGGCACTGGGGTTCACACTTATTGTTATGGGAAGTTACAAGCTTGGCATAATACAAAACATCAGACGAGTCCCAGGATGTCTGGTGAAGCTATCACACTTCCAAGGCCGCATCGGCCTGAGGGAGTACTGACAGGAAGAACAGCGGGGGGGAAGATACTTGGGGCAATCAGGCCTGGCGCCTGAGACCAGAAGGTGTGAACTGCTTTTACGAGTTCACTGATAGCAGGTGATGGGAAGCAGAGACACATATACAGAGACCCTCACAGACATGCTCCATCCAGGGCATGAATGTGGTGCAGTGGGAGGGCTTATGAGCAGGGGAAAGGTGCAGCCAGGTGGGAGACATGCAGGTGGGTATGCAGAAAGGGGGGGCTGGTGGTGGGCAGAAGTGGGACCCTTGACACTGGCTGCCCAGGACCTACCAAAACCTGGAGCTGCACTGGCCCCATTCGTCACTTTCTTTACGTGTAAATGGAAACGGTTGGCTGGCTGCTTTTCCCCCAACAGCAGATAGGAGGGGATGTGCAGTGTGAGAAAGATACAGATGTTCGATGGTTCCACGGAATTGGATGAAACTTAATCCTGGCAAAACGGTGGTGGGAGAAAGGACTGACTGAGGAACTGAGGTATCCTATCATAGAATCATAGAGTTGGAAGGGACCACCAGGGTTATCTAGTCCAACCCCCTGCACAATGCAGGAAACTCAAAACTACCTCCCCCCCCCCACACACCCAGTGCCCAGAAGATGGCCATTTTTTTTAAATATTTTTTTTATTTTTCAAGTTAATTCAAATTCAGTTACAAATATCCATTAACATATTGTGTAATCTAATAAATTCTACCTTGTCAATTAACAAACGTATATATCTTTGACTTCCCCTCTCCCCTCCTCTGTCCATTTTTTTATCATTATCACTCTTTGTATTTATTGTCTAATTCTTTATAATAAATCACCTGTGTCTTTATCATATATATCTAGTTGACCTGGCTTGTTTTTTAGAGCCTATTAATGGACACCCTCCTAAATTGGGAGGCAAAGCCGTTCCTATTCTTTTATATGCCGATGACACCGCTATTTTATCCTACTCTAAAATCGGACTCAAACGCTACTTAAGTGCTTTTGAGGAATACTGTCATCTAAATCTTCTTAAAATTAATTACTCTAAGACCAATGTCATGGTTTTTTCAAAAAAATGGTCGCCCACCAGCTGGCGTATTGGTCAGGCCAAAATCCAACAGGTGAAGAGTTTTAAATATCTCGGCATTACTTTTAATTATAACCTTAAATGGGCTGTTCATAGATCCAGGATTACCAAACTTGGGAGAATCTCTTCAAACCAACTGATGTCCTTCTTTCTTTATAAGGGTAACCAGTATGTCCCCGCTGCAGTTAAGGTATTCAGCTCCAAAATCTTACCCCAGATCCTGTACGGTGTACCTATCTGGGCAAATGCGTTCAATCGGGACTTAGAATCCATTCAAGCTAACTTTTTTAGAAAAATGCTTGGTCTCCCACGCTGTGTCTCTTATTATGCTATTATCTCTGAACTTGGTCAAAACTTGTGTGAAACCAAGGCATGGCTGCTAACCATTCGTTATTGGCTTAAACTGCTTTTTAGAACAGAGCGTGGTTCTCTGATGTCTCTGCTGCTAAAAGAACTTCATAATACCTCCTGGGATTGTTTAATTCTGTCTAAAATAAGATCATCTGGAATCTCGGTGGAAGACCTGGCTTTAACTAGTGAGGCCCACATTTTTAAAATTGTTAAACAGCGTTTCTTGGATATGGAGCGTCAGACGTTACTCCCCACTCAACCCTTGGTCTGCTCTCTAGCAATGTTGGGCCTCAAGAATTTAACCAACAATATTCCCCATTATTTTCATACGCTGGACATCCCACCCCTCCGCAGAGCCTTCTCTCTTGCTAGGGTTAATGCCTTTCCTTCAAGGATGTTATATGGAAGGTATCAACAAATACCAATCCAGGATAGGACTTGTCCCTGTGATACCTATTCCCTGGACTCAATTGATCATATTCTGTTGGTCTTCCCCTTATATGAAACACCCCGTGGGAAATGGTTAAAAAATTGGCTTCTTTCCAAATATCACCTATCTACCCAAGCAAAACGTCAATTTTTATTAAACGATTCCGATCCGGAGGTTACCTTAGATGTTGCCAATTTTCTAGTGGAGGTGATGAAAGTTCAAAAAGCCCAAAGTTTGTAATTTCTACTTTTGGAATTTACTGGCCTATGTTCTTATCTTAATGACTGCATATTTTATGTACCTTTGTAACAATTGTAATATTACTTATGCCATTAAAGGTTTTTCAATTCAATTCAATATATATCTAGTTGACTATTGTCACCTCTTAATTATCTCAACCAATCTGAATTAGATCAAAACATATCCCTTGATATCACAGTTAAATTAATTCATACAATATATTGTCCATGCCTCCCATTCCACCACAAATTCAATGCCTTCTTTTTGATTTATTAATACTGTAAGTTTTGCCATTTCAGCTAGTTCCATCATTTTGTCTATCCAATCAGTCTTATCAGGTATTTCCGACGTTTTCCACTTCTTGGCGTAGACCAATCTAGCAGCAGTAGTGGCATGTATCAAAAAAGATCTCTGAGTCACTATAGAGTCCGGTATTATACTTAACAGCATCATCTCCAGTGTTTTAGGGATATTTTGTTGTAATATCAACCTCAATTCATTATAAATCATATCCCAAAAGTTTTTTGCCTTCTCACATAGCCACCAAACGTGATGAAAAGAACCCAGTTCTTCCTGACATTTCCAACATTTTGGTGACATATTTCCATACATTTTGGCTAATTGCGTTGGTGTTAAATACCATCTATAAATCATTTTGTATATATTCTCTCTCAATGATTGGGAACATATACATTTCATATCTTTTGACCAAAGTCTTTCCTATTTGTGCAAAGGAATGTCATGTCCCAATGTCTGTGCCCAAGTTATCATTGTTGGTTTAATTTGATCTTGTTCCGTGTACAAAATCAATAACATCTTGTACATTTTTGATATTAAATGTTCATTGTTATCTAATAGTATTCATTGAAAAGGTGATTTGTCTTTGGTTAAACCAATCTTCATATCTTGTAAAAATACAGATTGTATTTGATGATATTGAAACCAAGAAATGTACTCCTTCAATTCTTCATATTCCTTTAGAGCACATTTATTGTCCTTCCATACCAATAAATCTTGATAAGAAAAAAATTGTGATGGTCTCAATGGTCTCAGTGTTAACATCTCTTGTGTAGAGATCCATAGAGGTGTTCTAGTTTCAAGAAGATGTTTATATTTTAGCCAAATTTTTATTATTGAAGATTTAACAATGTGATGCTGAAAAGTCTTATGAATCTTACGTTTATCATACATAGATAACCATGCCACCCATATCTGTTATCAAAACCTTCCAAGTCCAACAATCGATTATTATCCAGAAGATGGCCAAGGTGCCCTCCCTCTCATGAACTGCCTATGGTTATAGAATCAGCATTGCTGACAGATGGCCATCTAGCCTCTGCTTAAAAACTTCCAGGGAAGGAGACCTTACCACCTCTCGAGGAAGTCTGTTCCACCGAGGAACCGCTGTAACTGTTAGAAAATTCTCCCTAATGTCTAGATGGAAACTCTTTTTATTTAATTTCAACCCGTTGATTCTGGTCCAACCTTCTGGGGCAACAGAAAACAACTCGGCACCATCCTCTATATGACAGCTCTTCAAGTACTTGAAGATGATTATCATATCCCCTCTCAGTCTTCTTCTTTTCAGGCTAAATATACCCAGCTACTTTAACCTTTCCTCATAGGACTTGGTCTCCAGACCCTTCACCATCTTTGTTGCCCTCCTCTGGACACATTCCAGCTTGTCTACATCTTTCTTAAATTGTGGTGCCCAATACTGAACACAATACTCGAGGTGAGGTCTAACCAGAGCACAGTAAAGCGATACCACCACTTCACGTGATCTGGACACTATACTTCTGTTGATGCAGCCCAAGACTGCATTTGCCTTTTTAGCTACCGCATCACACTGCTGACTCTTGTTCAGTGTTTGGTCTACTAAGACCCCAAGATCCTTTTTGCACACAATACTTCTCAGACAAGTCTCCCCCATCCTATAATTATGCATTTGATTTTTCCTACCTAAATGCAGAACTTTACATTTATCTCTGTTGAAATGCATTTTATTGGTTTTAGCCCAATTCTCTTGCCTGTCAAGATCATCCTGTATCCTGGCTCTGTCCTCTACTATATTTGCTAACCCTCCCAATTTAGTATCATCTGCAAATCTCCCCCTCCTCCATACAGAATCATTGCAGAGGGGCGATCCCTTCCGGACCCCATAAGATTGGACCCCTGACCCAATCTGCACCAAACTTTGGGGGCCATGCAAGGAGAGTCCCTTCAAGCTACGCTGTGAACTTGGGGGCTCTACCTCCAAAAATGTTCCAGGAGCTTTGAAAAAATCCCCATAGAGTCTATGGGACCAAATATTTTCAGGAAATCCGAAAAAAGCCGAATTCCCATATTTACCAGTATGGGTATTTGGCTTTTTTCAGGTTTACCAAAAATATTCGGGCCCGATAAACCCAAACCCGAACTTTACTGAATTTTTTTTTTACACACCCCTAGTACAGAATATAAGAGCCCCGTGGCACAGAGTGGTAAGCTGCAGTACTGCAGTCCAAGCTCTGCTCATGACCTGAGTTCGATCATGACGGAAGTGGGTTTCAGGTAGCCGGTTCAAGGTTGACTCAGCCTTCCATCCTTCCGAGGTCGGTCAAATGAGAACCCAGCTTGCTGAGGGTAAAGGGAAGATGGCTGGGGAAGGCACTGGCAAACCACCCCGTAAAACAAACTCAGCCTAGTAAACGTTGGGATGTGACATCACTCCATGGGTCAGGAATGACCCGGTGCTTGCACAGGGGGTCTTTACCTTTACCTTAGTACAGAATGCTGCTGTCAGGATTCTGACTGGGGTCTTCCTGCCTTGGTCAAATGCCGTGCTGTGCTGCGGGTTTGTTTCTATGAGTGATGTCAAGCGGCCAGGCTCTTGACATGAGTTAGGCCTCTTGCTAATTAGTAATGCTTTCTAGTTTCGTTTTCATGCACTGTACAAACAGCTTATTCTCCCATCCTCCCTCCCTGCTCTGACCTTGGGTCTCTAACGGGCTTCACAGTATTATGGCTAGCCTACTCCCCTTCTTACCACCCGGCCCTGTTATCTTTTGGTTCTCAAGCTGCCTTACCCTGCACCTGGGATAGTGTCATGCTTAAAGGTATGCTTTGTAGTTCTGGCTGCCGTTAGCAGCTTTGAATCCATGTTGTGCTCATGCTGTATTCCTACGTGTTCTTCAATAAACGTTTACCTGCTTCATACTCATCTGTCTGAGCAAGTGACTTATTGGGATTGCCGAGGGCAACTGAAGAACCTCACAGCTGCAGCTGGAATGCTACCCAGAGTAGGTTGTAGGGACAACCACATGCCAATCTTGTTCCACCTACACTGACTCCCAAATTGCTTTCAGGCCCAATTCAAGGTATTCGTATTGCCCTATAGAACGGGTTCCCAACATGGTGCCTGTGGGCGCCATGGCACCCGCTGACACCTTTTCTGGCACCTGTCAAGTGTTTTTAGGAAGGGCTTTTCCCCCAGAAAGGCTTCTGATTGACTATTGGAGGTTGGACTGCTTGTACAGCTGTTTTTAAATGTTGCTTTGGTAGCAGCTTCCACCACAGCACAAGGGTTTACACTGTGTGACTGATGTGGAGCTATGGCCATCATTTTGTGGCTGGCTCCGCCTTTTTCAGCAGCCATTTTGTTGCTGTGCCCACCTGGCCACTTCAGAATTCCGAATGTGCCTGCAGCCTCGAAAAGGTTGAGAACCCCTGCCCTACAGAGTTCTATATGGCTTGGGACCAGCATACCTTAAGGACCACGTACTCCCATATCAACCTACCCAACCACTGTGATCATTTTGTGGGGCCCTTTTTGAGTACCCTGACTGTCTTGAGGCTAGATAGGTGGCATTTGAGAAAAAGCCATCTCAGTTATGGCACTGGAATTTTGGAGTTCCCTTTCCAGGAAGATTTGTCTATCCCTCTCTATCATTGTCTTGCACCAGTGAAGACTAACCTGTTTCGTGTGGTGTTACCTCACTGACCCTCCTTTTTGTGCATGTGTTTTAAATGTGGTGGTGGTTGTGAAAAGTGCTTTCAAGTTGCAGCCGACTTATGGTGACCCCTCATGGGGGTTTCAAGGCAAGAAACATTCAGAGGGAGGGTTGCCATTGCCTGCCTCTATGTACCAACTCTGGGCTTCCTTGGTGGTCTCCTATCCACGTACTAACCAGGGCCAAGCCTGTTTAGCATCCAAGATCTGAGGAGACTGGGCTAGCAATTTTAGTATAAAATTTAGTATAAAAACAAGTTTAAAAGTTTTTAAACTAAGTATTTCAAAAGCTTGTTTTAATTTTTTTAATCCTTCATTGTCTTGGGGATTCTAAGCTGGATGGAAAGGTAGCATAGAAATCGGTTCTTGTAGGCTATCCGGGCTGTGACCGTGGTCTTGGTATTATCTTTCCTGATGTTTCGCCAGCAGCTGTGGCAGGCATCGTCAGAGGAGTAACACTGTGTTACTCCTCTGAAGATGCCTGCCACAGCTGCTGGCGAAACGTCAGGAAAGAAAATACCAAGACCATGGTCACACAGACCGGATAACCTACAAGAACCGATGAAAGCTGACCATGAAAGCCTTCGAGAATATTTTAGCATAGAAATGTTTTAAATAAATAAAATTCAAGATGATGGTATTGACCTTTAAAGCCCTATATAGCTGGGTGCCAGCATACCTTAAGAACATCCTGCTCCTGTATGAACCTACCTAACCCTGTGGTCATCTTCAAGGGCCCTTTTTTGGCTGCCTTCTCCAACAGAGGCTAGATGAGTGGCAACAAAAAAAGGGCCTACTGAGTTGTGGCACCAAGACTCTCCAGAGAGAGTAATCTACCTCATTCTATCATTGTCTTCTGACAGCAGGTGCAGACTTCATTTGCCGTCCATCCATCTTTGCATATACTCAGTCAAAGCATCCTTTGAATGGTCCTTCAGAGGCCTGGTTCTAGTATCCAGGCTGCAGTCAGAAGTATCTGTTGTGAACTGATCACAAGAACCGATTGCAAGAGTAGTCATGCATGCTCATGGGCAGACTCTTTCAGATCAGAGGGCATACAGAGAAACCAAAATAGTAAGCCTCTGCTCAATAATCACAACCTTTTTTTTCTGTTAGCAATTGCAGGTGACAGAAAGTGGTTGGTTGTGATAGGTGACAACTGCAAGAAAATGGTTTTTACTTGTGCAAATGGATACATGCAAACTGCCCAGCTGCAGAACGACTGGCTCTCTGACCAAGAGCAGAGAGCTGGAAGTCTGGCAACCTGGTGGTGATCAAGCATTCCTGGAGCCAGTACATGTAGAGAAATACAATGCTGGGTGAGAATGCTTCTCCAGACTTCTGCCTTGACACTATACAAACTACCCGTAAAGGCAACTGACAGAGCAGTCCTAAAACGGTGGGCTTAAGAGAGTATTATAACTCTGCTTAGGATGGCACTGTCAGACGGCTGGGTCTTTTTCTTTTCTTTTCTTTTTTGCTTACTGAAACCAGGCTGCCCAGTAGCTAAAAATATCATTGGCGTCTATTACTGGCTTTGCCCTTGGGCAGTGGTTGGCAAACCGTGGTTCCCGAGCTGTGTGCGGCTCTTTGGCCCCTTGAGTGCGGCTCTGCCACAAATGACCTGTCGCGCTCATTGTTTTCGAAGCATCCATCAGACGATCCTGGCGAGGAGGAATATCCACCCGAAGCCTGCGACTGAAGAGCCTTTCTGGTGAGTGGGGCCGGAGCAGCAACAGATAGTTGCTGGGCAGGGAGGGGCATGGAAATTCCCCAGGATCCCCTTAGCTGAGGCTGCTCCAGAAGGCTGAGGGAGCCTCCGTCGCCTGGACTGGGGCGCTCAGGAACACGGGAAGGGGGAAGCCCTAGCAGCCCCGCCAGACCGTAAGCACCGTGGCTCCGAGCCCCGGGGCCGGGTATGGAGGTGGAGGGGCCGGGTATGGAGGTGGAGGGGCCCGCGCTGGGCGGCCCGGGGTACCTGCCGGGGAGGGAGGGCTCTGGGGCCGAGCCAGAGCGGATCGGGGCTGCCTGCTGGGCTTTCCCTGTGGGATTAAAAACCGGGCTGTGAAGCCAGCCGGGCGGATCGTCCCTCCTCACCGGCCTCTCTCGGAGCGTACCATGTGGGATCTGGTGGTCTAGGTTGGGGTTCGAGTCCTCCTCTTCGGCATCTTCGTGTGAGTATCGAGGGGCGAGTTTCTCCAGGGGCGATGCCCATTTCCCCCATCTGAATTCTCCAAACTCTGCATGGGGGCTTATGGTTGAGTTTTGAGAATCGGGATGGGAGAAATGTGCATTTAGAGAGCGGCACATCCAAGGCAAAAACCTCCCGTGCGTTTTCACCCTCCTCTCGTGGGCAGAGACCAGGCGTCCCCTGGCTCCCTGTTTCCAACATGGTGCACAATGCTGGGGTGTTATGCTTGTGGCCCAGGGCCCAGGAAGAGTTGCTGTTGCAAGGGGTGGGGGACTTTTGGGACCCCTGGCGCAGCAGCACATAGCGCCCTGGTGAACTTCCCGGAAAGAAACCCAGAAGCGTTCCTAGACGTTGTGCCTCTGGGGAGTCTTTCTCCTTCACCTTCCAAAGCATTAGGGCTGCTTGCGGTGGCTGGGTCTGGAAAGGCGCTCTGCACATGCTTGGGAAGCCCCCAGGTTAATGATACCTTCTCCTTTTTTTCCAGCCAGCAGCAAAAACACGGGCTTGTACTGAGGCTGCCTGAGGAGAGTTTTCTGGACTGAAACATGAATTGGGATCTCTTTGGACCAATCTTTTTTATCTCAACGCTAGATGAGGTAATTTAGCCCACTTGGAAAGGGGGGGGGAATCCTACGGTTTCTAGGATTTAAATGTGGCAGCAACGCGGAGCGAGCAGGAGACTGCGGCGTTGTGAGGGGGCAGGTACCTGGCTCTCAAAAGAAATCTCAATCATTGTACTGTTGATATTTGGCTCTTTTGACTAATGAGTTTGCTGACCACTTGGGGAAAAAAGATGTGCATGTTGCCTCCCTTAACAGGACTTGCAAGTTTGTATGTAGCAAAGGATAAGAAACCACCTGAGATGCCTGCAGTTACGTTGGGGAGGGTGGCTGTGGGCATGCTGGCACATACCCCTGATCATTAGAAGGCAAGCAAGGCAGAGGTGGTGCCTCAAAAAGCCAGGTGTGATTTCAGAGGAAAAGCAAAGATGGGAGGGGAAGGATAATGAGGGAATCTGTAATTAGGGCAGGTTTAGCAGCCATGAATTTTGATTGGTCTGCCTGCAGCAGAAGGTTCGCCTGGCAGCTGCAGAAATGATTTATTACACACTTGCTAGATTTGCCCACTAGGTAGGTAAATAAAATGTACTTGCGGTCCCATTAATGCAGACAATCAAAGGATGTGACCTGATTTCTTGTTTTGCTACAATGTTTTGCTTGCCATGATGCTTGCCATCCCAAGAAGTACTGCCTCCATCCCCCCCCCCCACCGAGACCCAGAAATACACCCCAGACAAATTTATCTCAATGGCTCCCATTATCAGAGAACACTTACAAATCAGTCCATTAGAACTGCAGACTCTTTAAGACTATGCAGGTGGATGCTGAAATATGGAAATGCAGGGGGTGCTGCTTGTGACTCCTCAAAAGCCCAATTTTGGTCTTGGTCTGTAGACCAGTGGTGATTCTCAACAGTCCCACTCACCCATTAAATCAATTTATCATATTCATTACCCTTTTTCCTCCCAGGCCTGCTATGACTGGCAAAATGTGCCCCTTTCTTGCTAAATAGACAGACAGGTTTGAGATTAGGGTAGGGATTGATGTGGTAGCAGCTGATGACACAAAGATCTGGTAGCTCCCAAAAGCAGGAGAACAGCATTGTGACATTCCTTCCAGCCCCAATCACCAGTGTGTTTCTTGGTTACCTAAAGCTTTTTTTTTTTTGATTTTTTATTGGTTTTTATAATAGAAATTTTCCATAATAACTAAGAACATATAAACATTACAAAGAGAAAGAAAAAATAAAGGAAATTTCTTTGACTTCCCCATCACCTCTGTCCGCCTCTTAATAAAGTATTTTTATCCCAACGTAATATGTTCTGATCTTAATTGTTCTTAAACTCATTTGAATTTCATTTAACTTTCATATAACATACTCTGTTGATATAAATGGTTATAATTCTTAAAATAAAAGTATCATCTAGATCAGATTAAAAGGTATTCTTCCATTTTTCCCAGTTTTAATTCATATTCACAATATTTCATCCAAGCCTCCCATTCCCCCATAAATCGAACATTGTCTTTTTGATTTAAAGTAGCTGTGAGTTTTGCCATTTCCACCAGTTCAAACATTTTCATAATCCAGTTTTTTTCCCCGGGGGTATCTACCCCTTTCCATTTTGCTGCATAAAGCAGTCTTGCAGCTGTTGTAGCATAAATCAAAAAATTTCTTTGTGTTGACAGGTCGTCAGGTATCATACTTAATAGCATCATTTCTGGTATTTTGGGTATATTTTTTGTAGTATCAGTCTTAGTTCATTATAAATCATATCCCAAAAATCCTTGGCTTTGTCACAGGTCCACCACATATGGTAAAAAGAACCAACTTCCTTGTTACATTTCCAACATTTAGGGGACATCATTTTGTAAATCCTTGCAATCTTCTTAGGTGTTAAATGCCATCTATACATCATTTTATAGATATTTTCTCGAACTGACTGGGCATTTATTCCTTTCAGGTCTTTTGACCATAATCTTTCCCATTTATTTAAAACAATATCATGTCCCACATTTTGAGCCCAATCAATCATTGTTGGTTTAATTGTCTCCTGCTCACAATATATTGTTAAAATAAGGTTATACATTTTAGATATCAGTTGAGTATCATTGTCTAGAAACATCTTATGAAAAAGCGATTTTTCTTTAGAGAATCCATTTTTCAGATCTTGTGTAAAGACTGATTTAATCTGACAATATTGAAGCCATTGTAAATCTTCTTTAAGTAACTGAAAGTCTTTTAGTGAGCATTTTTTCCCTTCCCAGTTAATTAAATCCTGGTAAGTAAAACATTTATCCGGTCTAAGTGGGCGTAATGTCAACATTTCTTGGGGTGATATCCACATCGGTGTTGCTGGTTCAAAAATATGTTTATATCTCATCCAAGTACGAAGTAAAGCGGACCTGATTATATGGTTACGAAATGATGCATGTATCTTGATTTTATCGTACCATAAATAGCCATGCTATCCACTTATATTGTTGAAACCTTCAAGATCTAACAAACGCACATTAGATAAGTCCATCCAGTCTTTTAGCCATGTTAAAGCTGCCGCTTCAGCGTAGAGTTGAAAATTAGGTAACGCTAAGCCTCCTCTAGCTTTAAGATCCACCAGGTATTTATAAGCAATCCTCGGTTTTTTCCCTTGCCAGATGAAATTTAATATCTCTTTTCTCCAGGTATCAAAGTATTTGACATGTGATATTATAGGTAAATTTTGGAATAAGAAGAGTATCCTTGGTAAAATGTTCATTTGGACTGTTGATATACGTCCCAATAATGACAACTTTTTATTTGACCAAATGATCATATCAGTTTTTATTTTACTCCATAGTTTAAGGTAATTGTTGTTTATCAATTCTTTATTCTTCGCAGAGATCCAGATTCCCAAATATTTGACTTTGTTAACTTTCTCCCAACCTGTATATGAAGTAAATTCCTGCTGTTGTGTTTCTGGTAGATTCTTGAATATTGTCTTTGTCTTTTCTTGATTGACTTTAAATCCCGATATTCTTCCAAAGTCGTCCAGAGTCTCCAATAATATCTTCATTGATTGTGTTGGCTTTTCTAAAATTAACAAGAGGTCATCCGCGAATGCTCTCAATTTGAATTCATGTTTTTTAATTTTTAATCCGCGAATGTCCTCCATATTCCTTAACTTACAACATAGTGATTCCAACACCAACAGAAATAATAGCGGAGATAGAGGACAACCTTGTCTAGTTCCTTTCTTGATTGAACAATTATCAGACATTGATTCATTCACCAAAATTTTTGCCTGTTGGGATGTATATATGGCCGATATACCTCTCAAAAAACGGTCTCCAAAATTTATATTTTCCAGTATCTTTTTCATAAAATCCCAGGAGACCATATCAAAAGCTTTCTCTGCATCCAAGAATACAAAGGCCGCCGTATGTTGGATATTCTGGTCATAATATTCCATTGAATCTAGTAGAATTCTTATATTATCTTTAATTTGCCTTCCTGGAACAAAGCCTGCTTGGTCTTCATGTACAAGGTTCTTAATGTAATGTTTCATCCTATTCGATAAGACCGAGGCATAAATCTTATAATCCACATTTAACAGCGAAATAGGTCTATAGTTTGATGTTTTTTCTGGATCTCTTCCTTCCTTAGGTATCAACGATATAAATGCATGTGACCAAGACTCTGGGGATACTCCCTTATCCAAAATTGTATTACAAAGTAATACAAAAAAAAATCTACTAAATTATCACTAAATGTTCTATAAAATAGTGCAGTGATTCCATCTGGTCCAGGTGTCTTGTCCGGTTTCTGTTTCATTATTGCTTCTTGTAATTCTTCCCTTGTAATTGGAGCATCTATCCATTCTCGTTGGGTTGTTGAAAGGATATTCATCTGTATTGAATTTAAGAAATTGTCCATTTTCTGTTTTGAAATATTTTCTCTCTGATATAGTTTAGTATAGAATGAAACAAATTCCTTTTGTATTCCCAAAGTCGAATAAACTGGTCCTTTAGCAGTTTGGATTTTTGTTATAATCTTCTTTTGAAATGAATCTTTCAATTGTGTTGCTAAGAATTTTCCAGGTTTATTAGCATGTTCAAAATATTTTTGTTTTGCAAATTTTAAATTTTTATTCATTTCCTCCATTATTACCAAATTCAATTGATGTTTAGATACAGAAATCTTCATTTGTATTTCATTTTTCTCTACTTCCTGTAGTGCCATAACAAGTTTTTGTTCCAAGTTTTGTAGATCCCAAAGTATATTATTGGTAAATTGTAGTTGAGTTTTCTTCCAGGCCGTATGTTTCTGTATCATAAATCCTCTTAGAACAGCTTTAAATGCATCCCAAACTATATTCAACGAAGTTTCCCCATTAAGATTAATTTCAAAGAAATCTTTAATTAAATCCTGCAGTTCTTTTTGAATCTTGTTATCCTTTAAAAGTTTATCATTTAATCGCCATCTAAATGCTTGTTTATTGTTCCATTCAAATGTTACCGGGTTGTGGTCAGAAAAAGTTCTTGGTATAATTTGGATTTTACGTAATTACGTAAAAATAGATTTACTAGCCCATATCATATCTATTCTGGAGTGTGAGTTGTGTCTCGCTGAATAAAAAGTATATTCTTTAGCCGTTGTATTCATTGTTCTCCAGATGTCTTGTAATTCCAATTCTGAAGCCATGGTGAAGAAAGTTTTAGGCAAACATCCTTCATTTTCGTCTTTTGCGTTTGATTTTTTATCTAAAATTGGGTGGATAACACCATTGAAGTCGCCCATCAAAAGAATCTGGTCATTTGCATACTGAGAAATCAGTTCATGTAATTGTCCATAGAATTTAGCTTTTCCTTCGTTAGGTGCATATATTCCTACTACGATCGTCTTTTGCCCCAATATTTTGGTCTTGATAATTACAATTCTCCCTTCATTGTCTTTGTACAATAGTTCAGGGCTTAGGTTAGGATGAGCATATATCACTACTCCCTTTGTTTTTGTTTTAGCCGATGCAACAAATGCTTGTCCAAGCATTTGTCTATCTAGGTATTTTTTGTGTTTTGTTGCTATATGGGTCTCTTGTAAACAAATTAAGGAGTATTTGTATTTCTGTAAATATTTGAAAATTCTAGCCCGTTTAGTTTTTTCATTCAGACCATTAACATTCCAAGAAATTACTTTTGCCATGATGTAGTAATTATTGAAGCAAAATATTCAGTCTATAACGCAGTGCCTCCTTCTGCTCCCTGTGGTTCTTCTTCTTCTTCTTCTTCTTCCTCTTCCTTTTGTTCCAAGGTTAGTCCTTTGAGTTCTGTTTTGTATTTCCTCAAAATTTTTCCCACATCTGATGGAGATAAGATTGTCATTTTCATTTCTTTGTAGGTAAAGGCCAAGCCTTGTGGCATAATCCAACAATATTTGATACCATTAGCTTTCAGAACAGACACAAATTCTTTGTAATTATTCCTCTGTGAAAGTAGATGTCTTGGTATGTCCTTTAATAATATTAGAGGAATATCTCCTGCTGAAACCGGGTTGTCATAGTGGATCTTCATGATCCTGTCCTTAATCCTAGTGTCATAAAAAACAATCATGAGATCTCTTGGTTTAGATCTTTTCATTCTAGCAGGTAATGGTATTCTATAAACTCTGTTGATGGCTTGGTTCAAGTCTTGTTCCTCTATTTGAAATAAGTACGACAGATTAGGGACTACAGCTTGTTTGTTATCTCCCATCATATCTGGAAAGTTGCGCAGACGAAGGTTGGTTTCTCTTACTCTCATCTCCATCATTGCTATCTGGTCTTTAACAGCTGTCTGGTTGGTTTGTATTGTTTCAATTTGCTTTTCTTGGCTTGCTAATTTTTTCTTTGTATCCCTTGTGTTCTTCCATCACTTTCTTAACTGATGAGTCCATTGCTTGCATGTCTGTCTTCATAGTGTTCATTTGGGTCTTTACATCTTTAAGGTCTTCTGTAACCACATCTAATTTTTGGTTAATAGCTTGAGATGCTTGGCCAAGATTTGTCATCATAGCAGTCAGCTGTGTCATCTGTGTAGACATCTGTTCAAACTGTTTAGTTGTTGCCTCTGTTTGCTTGGCTAACATATCTTGCAATTTCTTTTCCATGGTTGAGGTTTGTACCGCTTCTTTCAATTTTGTATAGGCAGGGCTATGTAATGAGCCAGAACGGGGTCGGGATGTAGACATTTACATTGGAATAAGGCTGGTAAAATACATATCCTCTGGCAGGGCCCTCTAATTGATTGTTGATAGAGAGTGTTTCGATGATCAGCTTAGTAGTTTTTCCGCATTAAAGAGACCCCTATTTCACTTTAAAACAGCGTATTAAAGTTTTAAAATACCAACAAGTTTTGCCGGCCGCTCTAGGTCGGGTCAATCAGGAAGTATTCCGGAAGTTAACTTCACCGTGGACCTTCTACCGCCTCTTCTCGATGGTTGTTTCCTTCAGGAACTATTTCTGTGTTGCTCGAGTGCAACGTGTATCCGGTCCTGCGGCTTGCTTCCTGTTGTTGTATGCCCGATGATAGAGAGGGTGATGTAGAGGGTCTTCCGGTTTGGGAAATCCCTTGCTGCAAACGTGGCAGGAGGACCCCCTTTTTTCTTTTCTTTTTTTTCCACCGGAAAGAAGAAATTCACCCTCCCCTTCCCTCAAGGGTACTTCTCATTGGTAGAAATTTTAGTCCATCTTATGCACGTCCTTCTAGCTGTTTGTTTTGATTTAAGCTGATCAACTTGATAAGGCTCCTGCCTCTAATCCTGATGGATTTTATGAGTCAAACTTATCCGATTCAATTAAGGGAGGGACAAGGGTACTGGAAATCTCCTCATCTACCCCCCAGTTATTCGGTAACGTCAGTAAAAAAAGAAGGATTCTTGTGTACTCACTTGAGCGTCTAGAGGTGAGGTTCTTATCTTAAAATAGTCCTTATGTTGGTTATAAGGTGGTGGAGGGGGGAGCCTTATGCCGAAGTTGCGTTTTGGCGATTTCTTTCCCTTGGTGCCCTCGCAGGACCGGCATCCAAAACTCCGGGGGACTTATGGGAGCTCCCTCGGAGTATTTGGGAGGTCAAACTGCGTTTGCGGGCTGCAGGGAGTTCCTGCTATCCGACCCACTTGCAAGGGTCGGGTTGGGGTGCTTATAGCATCCCAAAATTAACGCAAACTTGGATTTCCCCCAGGACAGCCTGGGGAAACGTGGCATTCACCCCAGCAGCACCACCGGAAGTCCTTGGTTACCTAAAGCTTTGATCTGTCTGTCAGGCTGTCTGTAAACACCTCGCTTCGCCTTGACTTCAAGGCTGTTTTCTGGCGCAGCTGCCAATTGCTTTGCTTAGCTTAGCTTCCCAGGGTCTGAGGTCCGTGGGAGCTTGGTATTTCCAGACTGCCTCTGTAATCATGATGTGACTGTAGTTCTGTGTCTGTAATTCACCAAATAATCAAGTGTAACCCCATCCCCCCTCGTTCCTGCCTTTTGGTCACTAAGCTCTGCATAACTGTTACCAATAAACCAACTCTTTTGGACTTTTGTCTCTTGATGTGGCTGTTGGAATTCAGTGAATACAAGTGCTTACATTAAGGCAGTAACCCTTCTCTCTTTTCACCTGCCAGGCTAGAGCCCCGGAGGGTTCGCCTGGCGCTCGGATAGGAGCTGGGACGGTGTTCTCCGAGTTACCTACCCGTGGCTGGAGCCCCGTGCAGTTCGCCCGGGTCCCGGGTGGGAGCAGGATCGCTCCCCGGGTGGTGGGTTCCTGCCCCGAGCCCTGGAAGGCTTCCATCCTTGGTTCCTTCCGTTGGGGACGGCGGACGATGACCCCGACCTAGCACGGGACGTTTTAGCCGAGATACATCGTACTGACGCGGAAGTCAATCACCTGACTGGACTTGTTTGGGCTCAGTGGTGTTCTCTAGCCGCGACAGTTCCCTGGACATTCGAAGTCGTGGATACCAGTGCCCGCCAAGACCTCCACACCTTGGACTGGTTGGTGGAGGTCGCTCGATTGGCGGTGGAGGATTTACAGTTGTTAACTAACTTGTTGGCGGGACTAACCTCCAGTGACACGCAGTTGGATCAGGCAGGGGTCCCGACCCATCCTCCTGCATCGCCCGACATGGCGACCCCAGCCGTGCCAGATCCCCAGCTGTGCCAAGCGGAGGCAAAAGCGCTGGCAACATGGGTGGCTGCGCTCTTCCAGGGCAAGACCTCGGCCACGATTTCTGTGGCTGAAATCACAAAGAATCTGACCCCTGACTTCGGTGCTGGTGCAGCGGCCTTGGCAGTGCAGATCCAGCCGATGTTGGATCTTACCGACCCCTCTGAACTCCTCTTGACATTGGAACTGAAGGCTCTCCCACTGGTTACCACAGCCCTCGCCACTAAGCTTGAGGCCGACCAGGCCTTGGCTGAACGCAAGAGGGCTGAAGATCAGGCGAGGGCAGCTGCGGATGCGGTGGCCAAGGCTCGGGCTGAACAGGAGGAGAAGGAACGCTTGGCTGCCGAACAGGCGCAATTCGGCACACGCCCTTGAAACACCGGGGGCTATGGATTTCCCTCATTCTCCCCGACTTTCGTCCCATCTCTCAGCGTCCAACGCGCCCGTAGGTTCGCGGGAACTTTATCCGATGTACCGGATGATTCCGACAAGGAGGACCTATACGGTGGGGAGTCACTCTGGGCTACTAACCTATGGGCCAGCCAATCCTGCTGCACTTGCGGTGCCGGCGACGATGTGTTTCTGTTGCGGAGCCAGAATCGGGACCTTATGGAACAGGTGGCGTGCTTACAAGACCAACTGGCCCTAGTACTCCGTGACAATGACCAGTTACAACGGGCCCAAACCGCACCCGTTGCCTCGGCTCCAGCTATGCCGCAGCAGCCACCACAGCAACCGCCACAACAGCCACCACAGCAGCCAGCTGTGCTGGTGGTTCCTCCTGGCGGAGGGCCCGTTGCTCCCAGTGGAGGGCCCGTTGCTCCTGGCGGAGGACCCGTTGCTCCTGGCGGAGGACCCGTGGCACCCAGAGGAGGTCCCGTTGTGCCAGGAGTCCCTGCCCTACCGTTGCTACCGGGTGCACTGGTAGTACCAGGGGCACCAATTCCTGGACACCCACCTGCACCCCCAATGCCATGGAGGCAACCCAAGTTGAAGATTTTTTATGACGGTTCGGTTGAAACTCTGCCCCGATTCTTGGATCATGTGGATAATTACATGAGGGAGCAAAAACAATTCTTCCCTACCGAGGATAGCTGCGTCCGTTTCGTTGCCTCCCTGCTAATGGAGAAAGCGGCCAACTGGATGATTCTGCAGTTCGATACGCGGTCCCGCTCCATTTGCTCCCTCAACAATTTTATGTTTGCCTTGAGGAGGCGCTTTGAGGACCCCTTCATGGGAGAGAGAGCCAAAGCGGAACTTTTGCAACTCAGGCAAGGCTCCTCTCCGGTTCGGGAATTCGCGGATGAATTCCAGCGACTCGCGAGTAAAGTAGTGGACTGGCCCGAAGCTACCCTTATCCACTAATTCCAAGAAGCTTTGCACCTGGACATTCTGAACTGGTCTTATATACGAGGCGACCCAGATACCCTTGAGGATTGGATTTTACTAGCAGAGGAAGTAGAAAGCCGCCGGCGATTCGTTTCCCTAGTCCGAAATCGGACCAAAGAGAGGGGCAGTCAGAAACCTCTCCCCAAACCTTCGGCTCCCAGCCCGCAGAGACCAACCCGGCTCCCTCTGGTTCGCGAGTCCTGATTCCAGAGGGGAGCCTGTCTCGCTTGCGGTATTATGGGCCACTTTGCAGCGGCTTGTCCTCAACATCCAGAACTCGCTTGACCGGACGCACCACCCCGAGCTCGGGGACGACCTCAATGCAGAGGCACCGCGGCCACCTGCAGCTCAGCACCTGGACAACCCACACCCTCTGCACTTCATGTCGGGGAACCGTCCAGTCTCCCTACACCTATCGACCCCATAGGGTCCCGGATTACAAGTGCCCCATTGGGGGACAGCTCTCCTTCTTCAGACGAGGACCGTCACTGGGATTCCCCAGCTCTTAACCTGGAATCTCCTCTTGACCTGTCAAAAAACGGGCACGGTCTGTGGTGAGTGGAGCATCCCCGCAGACCCCTGCAGATCCTTCTGCAAAACCCAAGGCTCCTGTCATGGTGAGTGAAGTCAAAAATACTGTGTATGTGGACGTAGTGTTACAACATTATAAAAAGGGCCCCCAGTTACGTGTCAAAGCACTCATAGATTCCGGCTGCGGGCGCTCTTTAATCAATGAGGCCACTTTCGCAGCTCTCCAAGTCAAGTCCGAGAATCTACCGGCTCCCGTCCAATTCACCCAAATGGATGGCAGCCACTTTAAAGGGGGTCCGGTCAACCATCGCACACGGGGAGTAGCGATGGGCATTGGTTCTCATTGGGAGCAGATAGACTTTACCATAGCTCCTATCCAATACGAGGTCATTCTGGGAATCAACTGGCTCAAAGGGCACAGTCCCTCCATAGACTGGAAGGCTGATACTATTACGTTTACTGACCCTGTTTGTGACCAGCATCGACGCGAGGTCGCGGTAGTCCTTCCACCTGCCTCAGCCTTAGTCTCCAATGCCCTGCCGTCAACCCAATTACCCGATGAATACCAAGACTTTGAGGATGTGTTTGATGTAAAAGAATGCGATGCATTGCCCCCCCCCAGAACAGATGGAGGTGGTGGGAGACGGCAAACTGTCTAAAAGTAAAATTTACCCTATGAGCGCTTCCGAGCGCGCCGTACTGCGAGACTTTCTGGATAAAAATCTTGCTCGAAGGTTCATTCGGCCATCAACCGCTCCCAACTCAGCCCCCGCATTCTTTGTCCGTAAGAAGACGGGTGACTTGCGCTTGTGCATTGACTTTCAAAAACTCAATGCAGTCACCCAAACTAGCGCCTACCCCATTCTGCTGATCTCGGATATCTTGGGACAACTTAAGGAGGGGCACATTTTCACCAAACTGGACTTGGTCGAAGCTTATTACCGAGTCCGGATTCGTGACGGAGACGAACCCCTCACAGCCTTCTCTAGCTGCTTCTGAATGTATGAATTTCTGGTGATGCCTTTTGGATTAAAAGGGGCCCTGGGGGTCTTCATGCAGCTCATTAACGAGGTCTTCCATGATTTGTTATATCGGGGCATGGTGGTTTATCTCGATGATATCCTTATTTACTCTAATTCCATGGATGAGCATGTTGCTCTGGTCAGGTTACAGCGTCTCAGAGACAATCAACTCTATGCTAAGGTGTCTAAGTGTGAATTCCACCAGAAACAATTAACATAGTTTCACACCAGGGCCTCACCATGGACCCTGCTAAGATACAATCAATTGGGCTCCTCCCTGCACCCAAAGCAAGTGCAGCAGTTTCTCGGCTTTGCCAATTTTTCCCGAGGTTTCATTCCCAACTTTGCTCAAGTGGCACTGCCACTCACCGACCTCCTGAAAACCAAGGTTAAGGAGGTCTCTGCCACATTGGGCAGGCAATTCTGGTGGGCGGGCATGTGTGCCGATGTGGACTCTTTCATTCGCAGTTGCCCCATATGCGCCACTGTCAAACGATCCCAGGGAAAGCCCTCCGGACTTTTGCACCCAGGGCCTGGAGGTCCCCTCCAGGCCCTGGGAAGTAATTGCTATGGACTTTATGACAGATCTCCCTCTCAGCGAGAGTAAAACGGTTCTTTGGGTGATTACTGACTTATTTTCCAAGCAGGTACATCTCGTTCCCTGTGCTAGTATACCCTCCGCCCCAAAGTTGGCCTGCCTCTTTGTGTCACATGTCTTTCGTTTACATTCCTTTCCACGTAAGATAATCAGTGACCGCGGGGGGAGCTATGTTGCCAAGTTTTGGAAAGATTTTCTCAAGTTGGTGGGGGTGGAGCAGGGGTTGTCAAGTGCCTTCCACCCCCAGATGGATGGACAAACTGAATGAGTAAATGCTGTTTTAGAATGCTATCTGTGTTGTTATGTTAACTACCATCAGGATGATTGGGTTGAATTTTTACCTTTTGCTGAATACACTTATAAAAATGCTGTACATTAATCTACTGGTTTCAGTCCTTTTTATGCTGTGTATGGTCAGGATTTCAGTCCCGTTGGCTGGGTTGATGTTTCTGGGGAGGAGGGGGATGCGGATGTGGAGTCTTGGGTCCAAGCTGTCCACACCACTTGGCCCTGGCTGGTCAAGAACTTGGAAAGAGCCAAATGGAAATACAAAACTCAAGCGGATAAGCATCGCTCCCCCAACCCAGACTTTAATGTAGGAGACTTGGTTTACCTCTCCACCAAGAATCTACGGTCTACCCGCCCGTGTGACAAACTCAGTGCCAAGTATGTGGGTCCATATCCTATTGCTCGAATAATCAACCCAGTAACCGTGGAACTGACCCTCCCTAAGACTTTGAGGCGCGTACACCCTGTATTCCATGTCAGCCTCATGAAACCTCATATCGTCGCCCCGAACTGGCATCCCAAACCGCCGCTGGAGCAGCCGGTGATGGTGGGGGGGGGAGGAGCATTTTGAAGTTGCCAAGATCCTGGATTCCCGCTTACATCACGGTTCTCTTCAATACCTTGTTCGCTGGAAGCACTTCCCTCCTGCCTATGACGAGTGGGTACGCTCCTGCGATGTATCTGCCCCCCGCCTGGTGCGCGCATTCCATCATGCCTACCCCGACAAACCAGCCCCTCGACTTGGGAGGGGGCCTTGAGGGGAGCAGAATGTCAGGCTGTCTGTAAACACCTCGCTTCATCTTGACTTCAAGGCTGTTTTCTGGCGCAGCTGCCAATTGCTTTGCTTAGCTTAGCTTCCCAGGGTCTGAGGTCCGTGGGAGCCTGGTATTTCCAGACTGCCTCTGTAATCATGATGTGACTGTAGTTCTGTGTCTGTAATTCACCATATAACCAAGTGTACCCCCATCCCCCCTTGTTCCTGCCTTTTGGTCACTAAGCTCTGCATAACTGTTACCAATAAACCAACTCTTTTGGACTTTTGTCTCTTGATGTGGCTGTTGGAATTCAGTGAATACAAGTGCTTGCACAGTCATCATGCTTTTCATACTGCACATTTCTTCTGTTTTTGTCCGAGAGCTTAAAACATGCCATCCATATCCATCAATCATACATTGCTACAAGAGTACACAGTGACTCCATTTTAAAATTGGAATAATTCGTTTTTTTTAAATAAAATTTTTATTGGTTTTTTTAAAATAATAAATTTAACATTGATTTAACAACGATTATAATAACAATCATTAGTAAGTATCTCGGTAATGTTGTTAAAAATACATAGTAATGAATTAAACAATGACTTTCCCATCACCTCTCTCTGCTTCAAATTAGATTAGTACATTTATTTCGTTTATTATATTGACCTTAATATTACACAAAAACCATCAATAACTAATCATCAAAAAACACATAATGGGTCAATTCAATGTATAGCCTACTATGTTCCCAGAATGTAATTCTTGTTCAAAATAATTTCTCTATACCTCCCATTCTCCCCTGAACTGTTCGTTATCACTTTGGTTTATCAAAGCCGTTAATTTTGCCATCTCCACTAAATCAAACATTTTCAATATCCAATCGCGTTTGTCTGGAATATCCGTTGTTTTCCATTTAGCTGCGTATAACAGTCTTGCAGCCATGGTTGCATAAATCAAAAAAGTTCTATGAGTTGAAATGGTATCTGGTATTATACTAAGTAGCATCATCTCTGGTGACTTAGGTATATTCTTCTGCAATATCAATCTAATTTCATAGTAAATCATGTCCCAAAATTCTCTAGCTTTGTCACAAGTCCACCACATATGATGAAATGAGCCGATCTCTATGTTACATTTCCAACATTTGGGGGACATCGTATTATAAATCCTCGCCATCTTTTTGGGTGTTAAATACCACTTGTACATCATTTTATAAATATTCTCCCTTAGAGATTGGGCATAAACACTTTTTAAGTCCCGAGTCCATAGTCTTTCCCATTTATTTAATGGGATATCATGTCTTAACATTTGTGCCTAGTCAATCATTGTTGGTTTAATTCTTTCTTGCTCACAATAAATTTCTAATAAGAATTTATGCATCTTTGAAATCAACCGTTCATTATTATCTAATAGGAGTCTATGAAAAAGTGATTTATCTTTAGAAAAGCCTATTTTCAAATCTTGTAAAAATACTGATGTAACTTGTTGAAATTAAAACCAGTTCAAAGTCTCTTGCATCTCTTGATCCCAAACGGCTCTCATTGGGCCACGGGTTTGCAGACCAGTCGAGCACATCATACAGGTGGACCTGAGGAAGAGGTGCACCTATTGCGAGCTGAAAACCAGGAGTTATACGATAGTGTAGACCGTCTCCAGGATCAAATGGAACGCTTGTTTCAGGAAATGAGCGCTTGCAGCAGGCGCTGACGGCTCCAGCGCAGCCCATTCTCCCTGGGCCCGCAGCACCGGTTCACCTACCAGGCCAGCCGGATGTGCCAGCTCAACCACCCACTCAACCATCTGCTCTCCCCCTGGTCCCTGGAGCCCCGGTTGTGCCAATTCCCGGGGCACCCGTGCAACCGGGACAACCCGTGCCCGGCCAGTGGAAGCAGCCTCGGCTGAAAACGACCTATGATGGTTCACTCGAGACTTTGCCCTGTTTTCTGCATCAAGTGGATAGTTACATGAGAGAACAGGGGCAATACTTTCCCACAGAGGACAGCCGAGTCCGTTTTGTAGCTTCCTTATTGACGGGGAAAGCAGCTGACTGGATGGTCCTCCAATTTGACACTAGATCCCGATCTATCCGCTCCCTCAACAATTTCATGCTTAGCCTTGCGGAGACAGTTTGAGGACCCCTTTATGGGAGAACGAGCCAAAGCAGAACTATTACAACTCAGACAGGGCTCCTCTCCAGTCCGGGAATTTGCGGATGAATTCCAGAGACTGGCAAGTAAGATTGTGGATTGGCCTGAGGCCACCCTTATTCAATATTTCAGGGAAGCCTTACACCCTGACATTCTGAACTGGTCGTATATGCGGGGTGATCCTGAGACCCTAGAAGATTGGATTTTGCTAGCTGAGGAGGTCGAGAGCCGCCGACATTTCATTTCCCTGGTCCGACAGCGAAACCGGGATAAGAGCGCCCAAAACCCCCACCGAAAGCGCCGCTTTCCAGCCTACCTAAACCTACGCGGCCAGCTGGAAGATCTGTTTAAAGGGCCCCCACACGCCTTCATGGAAGCCCCGTGAAGGCCCGCGGGGGGGGGAATTTCCCCCCGGACTCCAGATCTCACGCCGAAGTTCGCGGATCCGAAGCGGGGGAGTTCGGACTTTGCCACATCCCGAATTCGAACGGGCCAAATTTGGCCAAAGCCGAACTTTCCCAAATTTTTTTTCAACAGCCCTAGTTCCAACTGCTGAGGAAAGCTCTGAAGGTGGTGGTGAAGCATAGCTGGGGGTGGACAAAGCAGGATGAGGCAGATGTGTATGGGTAGCATGAAGCCGGGGAAAGACGTTATCTACCATGGGACAATAGAGGAAGCTGTACTTGATTGTGGAAGTGGGCCCAGTACTTCTTACTGTGAAGTAAGAGCCCCATGGCACAGAGTGGTAAGCTGCAGTATGGCAGTCAAAAGCTCTGCTCACGACCTTAGTTCGATCCCAACGGAAGTTGGTTTCAGGTAGCCGGCTCAAGGTTGACTCAGCCTTCCATCCTTCCGAACTTGGTAAAATGAGTACCCAGCTTGCTGGGGGTAAAGGGAAGATGACTGGGGAAGGCACTGGCAAACCACCCTGGGTAAACCAAGCTGGGTAAACAAAGTCTGCCTAGTAAACGTCAGGATGTGACGCCACCCCATGGGTCAGGAATGACCCAGTGCTTGCACAGGAGACCTTTACCTTTATACTGTGAAGTAGAATATGGAACATTTGTTTGACTGGATTGGAGCGGTCACCCTCACTTAATCTACTTCGTGCTTGTACAGCGCCTCTGCCATGCCATACCAACCCCACACCTCTCCTGGTCACAGTAATAGAGATAAATTGTGTGTGTGTGTGGAGTGGGGAAGCTTTAGCTCTATCTCTGTTCCCCTCTCCAGTCTGCCCTACCTGCCTCCTGCCAGTGCCTTGCTGTGCTGCCACGAGAAGCCTCTGTCAGGTACATCATCTGCTGAGTCACTTACTGCCCCTACTGAAAGAAGAACACTGTAAGCAACTTTGAGTCCCCACTGGGGAAATGGCTGGGCAATAATGAAGGAGAAAACAAGGACATGGCAGTCTAATATGCTCCAAAGCGCAGGAGCTGAGGAGGCACCACATCCCTTCATTCATGAGCCCAGCAGGGCATTCACTGGGATGCTGCCATTAACCTAACAAAATGAAAGTGAAACACAAATGTGACATCCCTCTGACACCGAAGGATTCTCACCATCACCCCAAGCTGCTTGGAGAAAGTCTCTCTCTGGGTGGCCCTCTGTCTTTTGTGGTCTGCCTTTTAATTGCAGGGTTAATATGAAGTTACTATCAGAAGAAGTTTCTTAACCTGATAATGAGTAGGAAGCAGCTGTAGCTTGGAAAATGCAATAATTGTAGAGCAGAGCTATCTAATTATAAGGTGTGTTTCAACTGTGTCAGTGTTTACTTAGGGCCAGCTCGAAGCCTTTTCAAAACAGCAGTTAAAGCAGCAGAAGCAGAGGGACTCAGTTTCCAACAGAAAAGAGTGTTGTGGGGAAGAGGTGAGATGGGTTGAGAGGTCACCTGCTCATAGTTTGGGTGTACAAGCCAAGGCATGGAGGAACCCAGCAACTGGGCCCATTGATATTAAGCTGGGCCACTTGATGGGAAAGAGGACATCTGTTTCATCTCCTGACCCAGATAGGCCACACCATCTCCACCGAATCTCCCCCTACTAAACAAGAAGCATAAAGCCCATAAGCAGGGATAATTCATATGCAAGTTGAAAATGTTTAAATACTTATCAGAAAACCAACCCCTCTAGACCACCTATAATGGGAATAGGGCTGTCGATTCGGTTCGGCCCAAACCAAAAAACAGCCGAATTTCCCCTGATTCGGTGGTTTTTAGTTCGGGACGAACAGAACTCAAACATGGTGGGGAAACGGAGGAGCCAAATTCAGTGAGTTCGGGAGTTCATGAATAAATTCAGCAAATTTGGGATGCAGCAGCATAACCGTCAGTAAGCAGCATTCTCCCCTGACCAATCGGTGGCCAAGCTGGGTCTTCTTCTGTCAGGATTGAGTACTGGAGGAATCAGCTGCTGCGCGGCCCGGCCGGGGAGAGAAAGAGAGAGAAATCCTCGTGGGGGGTGGTGAGTGTGCACATTTGCTCCTTTCCATGGCTGCAGGGGGTGCATTTTTGGAGAGACCCCAAACTTTCAGCGGAGCTTCAGACGAGCCTTCTTAAGAGACCGGCCAAGTTTTGTAAACATTGGGTCAGGGGGTCCCGAGATATGGGCTCCACCCCTTTTCCCTCCCCCCTTTTCCATTTCCGTGGCTGCAGGGGGTGCTTTTTTGGGGGTGCAGCCCTCAAACTTTCAGCATAGCTTCAGACAAGCCTTCTTAAGAGACCCCCCCAAGTTTTGTAAAGATGGGTTCAGTGGGGGCAGAAATATGGGCTCCCCCTTTTCTCTTTCCATGGCTGCAGGGGGCGCATTTTTGGGGGTGCAGCCCCCAAACATTCAGCATAGATTCAGACAAGCCTTTGTAAGAGACCCCCCAAGTTTTGTAAACATTGGGTCAGGGGGTCCCGAGATATGGGCTTTCCCCTTTTCCCTATTGGATGAATGGATAGATCTGTAGCATCTCCAGAGCAGCAAATCCAAGACAAAAACTACCCAGTCCTCCCAGCCCCTCCTGATGGAACAGAAGACAGCCACAGTAAGACCCCTTTGGGGGCTTTAATCTATAATTTTTCTCCTCTGTGTGTGTGTGGGGGGAAGCAGAGTCTGTGTGTGTGTGTGGAGGGAGCAGTTTCTGTGGGTGGGTGGGAGCCAAAGGGGGCTTTCACCTGTTCTGCCTGGGGTGTGTGTGCCCCCTCGAGTCTCTCTCTCCCTGGCTTGAGGGGGGGCTTCAGTTGTGTGTCCTCAGGTTTTCCCTCATTCATAAGATCGGTTAGGTCTATTTTGATGCTTGCTCAAAACTGGTTTTCAAATGGTGACTTAAAGAATGCATTTGCCTGGTCCCGAGTCTGATGCAAAAGGGGAAATTCCACCCCCTCCCACTCATTATGCATAGCTAGCTGCCTCTGTCCCTTTCCATGGTTTGCAAACTCCCAGGTGTCAGGTGTTGCTTTGCATGGTTGCAAACGTGTTGCTTTGCATGGTTGTGTTGCTTTGCAGTTGTGTTGCTTTGCAAACTTCTTCGCACCTGCCCCGCCCATTATGCATAGCTAGCTGCCTCTATCCCTTTCCATGGTTTGCAAACTCCCAGGTGTCAGGTGTTGCTTTGCATGGTTGCAAACGTGTTGCTTTGCATGGTTGTGTTGCTTTGCAATTGTGTTGCTTTGCAGTTGTGTTTCTTTGCAAACTTCTTCGCACCTGCCCAGCCCTTGCTCCCCGCAGCTCAGCTGTTTGTCGGGGCTGAGAGCTTTGTGCGTGGGCGGCAAGCTCTGCTCAGAGATGCACATTAAGGGTGGGGGGACCCCTTTCGGGGCCCATATCTCAGCCCCCCCCCCCTGACTCAATCTCTACAAAACTTGGGGGGTCTTGCAAGAAGGGTCCTTTGAAGCTACGCTGAAAGTTTGGGACCTCTACCCCCAAAAATGCCCCCCTGGAGCCGCGGAAAGGCGCGGTTGTGTTTTTAATGGCTTTATTCAGCAGAATTTTTTTTCGAACTTTGAATTCGCGCCAAATTGCACGGACCCAAAGCAGGGGAGTTCGGACTTCAGCATATCCGGAATCCAGAACTATACCGAATTTTTTTTTCAACAGCCCTAAATGGGAAAACGTCAGATGAAAGGGAAAGAAAGGCTGCTCAAGATCAATGGATCAAGGAGAGTCTAAGGGATAAAGGAAAGGAAAGGGAGGCAAAGGTGAGAAGGAACAACCTGCATGTGTGGTGGGAGGGTGAGAGGTAGGGGTACCAATTCTGGGTTGGAAGATGCCTGGATATTTGGGGACAGGGGCAGCCAGTGTTTGGGGAAAGGAGAAAGGTCAGCAGGGCTGTGAATGATGACTTAGACTCCAACCTCTGAAGCTGCCATTTTCTCCAGTATGTCTGGAGATTAGACTGGCAACCTTAATAAGAGGTAGTCTACCTCTTTGGTTTCAGGCTCAGAGCTCAAACTTAATGTGGCCAAGTGTCAACCAGCTGATACCTCATTTCTGTTTGTCTTTGCAAAGTTGGTGGTGCATATATGCAACTGCTAACCTCCAGGGCCTTAATAACACTGATTCTTGCTGCCTGTCTGGGACTGCAAAAGCAGAGGCATATGCATGGGGAGGGCTTAAGTACAAGTTGGTGCAGGGAAGCCCACTTAATTGCCTGACTTAGTTTTGGAGAATAGGTTCCATGGCAGTGGCAGCAGATGGAGTGCACTCCGGGGGTCAATCCAGGAGTGACAGTTCTGCAGATATGAAGGTCCCAGACCGTGTAAGGCTTTAAAGGTTAAAACCAGCACCTTGAACCTGATTTGGTATTCCATCTGGAGCCAATGCTGTTGTTGGAGCATAGGCTTGTTGTGAACTCTCCACACGGTCCCTGTGAGGACCCTCACCACAGCATTTTGAACCAGCTGGAGCTTCCAGATCAGTCTCAAGGGCAACCCTACATAGAGTGAGTTGCAGTAATCTAGTCTGGAGGTGACCATCATATGGGTCACCGTGGCCAGGTCAGGACAGAAGACATAAGGCACCAGCTGCTAGCCTGAGGAAGATGGTAAAAAGCTGCCTTGGCTGTAGCTGTGGCCTGGGCCTCCTCTTGACAGTGGGAGCAGGTGTTAATCACACAACATTGAAAGCCAAGAGCTGGTGCATAGCCTCCAGGCTGACCCAGCGTAGCCACAGGACCCCTGCTTTCTATTAATTTAGCTTCAGTCAGCTCTGCTTCAACCATTTCGGCATGGCTTCCGAGCACCTGGCCAGTGTGTCCAGGGTAGTATCGGGCTGGCCATCCATCAACGGATAAAGCTAGGTGTCATCAGCGTACTGATGATAGCCCAGCCTGAAACTTCAGACTAGCTGGGCAAGGGGGCACATGTAGATGTTAAATAACATTGGGGAGAAGATTGCACCCTGCAGCACCCTACACACCAAAGAATACCACTGCAATAATTCTCCCCCAATGGCACCCTCTGTCCCCAACCAGGGAGAAAGGAACACAGCCATCGTAGGGTTGAGCCCCAGATCCCAATTTTGGCACAGCAGTGGTCTAAAAGATCATAATCAACTATGTTGAAGGCTGCTGAAAGTTCTAATAGGATCAACAGTTCTGAGATGCTATCCAATAGGCACTTTTCTTGTAAATGAAGTGATCTCACACAGTCTGTTTCCACCAACAATACTTTTCATCCCATGAAGATCAAACGAATCCTGCGTTGTCTCCCTCGATCCTTCCTCTCTTTGTCCGGCATGTCTCCCCTGGTAACAGGCATGGATAAGGCTGGGAGTCAGTGCAGAACTGGAAGCAAATGGACAACGGCTTGAAACTCTCCTGCAGCCACGGTGATTTGAATATATATTGAAAAATTCCCAACTCGTTAAGTACTCTGAAGAGGAACTGGGGAAGATGATTGTTTGCTTATCTTGGTTGCAGCTACTTATTAAATGAAATAATTTCCTAAGGTATTACAGGGATTTGGAGAGCCACAAGAGAAAACTGGGGAGTCAAAAGAACTGGAACTCTTGCACACTTTGTATTACTTGAGTTGATATACCAAGACCATAACTATTCCTTCTATCTCTAAGTAGCTGCTGGGGTGACTCACAAGAAGGGATGCTTGAACAAATACAGTGACAAATGATGTGTGCTTTCCGCCTTTGTTTGCTATTGTAAAGATTAAATACACACAAGCCAGAGTAGTGTTGTGGTTAAGAGCAGTGGTCTGGAGCAACGGACTCCAATCTGGAGAACTGGGTTTGATTCCCCACTCCTCCATATGAGCGGCAGAGGCTAATCTGGTGAACCGGGTTGGTTTCCCTACTCCTACACATGAAGCCTTGGGCTTGTCACAGCTCTCTTAGAGCTCTCTCAGCCCCACCTACCTCACAGGGTGTCTGCTTGTGGGGGTGGGTGGGAGGGAATGTGACTGTAAGCCGGTTTGAGTCTCCCTTAAGTGGTAGAGAAAGTCGCCATGTAAAAAAACCAGCTCCTCCTCCTCTTCTTCTACAAGGCAAACCAGATGAGAGCATGATTGGAGATTTCAGTGCTTATTTCAATTCAATTATCAGCTGTGTAGGGCCCCAGTTATGAGTAGGACTGTGGTATAAAGGGAAGGGGTCTTTAAACCATCCACTGGTGCTATGTCTACTACCAGAAACAGCCTTGGGAAGCCATTATTTGCCACATTGGGGCAAATGTACAGTATTCATATCTGTACCCTGAATGGAGCAAACAGCACTCTCTGGAGCCACGGCAAGTGGGGGAAAGTGCAGAGGAAAAGCTCCTATTCAAATCAGCTCAACTCGATCATGAGGTCTTGTATTTTGACTGCATAGTAACACCTGCCTGATAAAAAGGTTGAAGAAATCATGTGCTGTCTTAGGTAGGCTGATAGCTAGTGCAGGGGAGGAGTGAGCAGTTTTGGTGCATGTTGGTACCAGTGACTCTGGGAAATGTGGTTGCGTGGGCTTGGAGGGGAAATGTCGGTTACTAGGCAGAAGGTGAAAGCAGAGCATCTCCAAAGTAGTGTTCAGCTGCTCCCTATTCTATGAGCAGGGCCAACTTGGACAGGCCTGATTTGAGATCTCACTGCATGGATGAGAAAGTGGTGCCAGGAAGAAAGGTTTAGATTTGCTAGGCACTGGTGAACTTTCTGAGACAAGTAAAATCTGTATAAAACCAAAAGGAAATCACACTGCTGGCACTTAATATCAAAAAGGAGGCAGAGCAGCTTTTAAGCTAACTTCTGGGGGAAGGCCAGCAGGAGCTGGGAGCCTCCAGTTCAGAATGACTTTTCCCAAAGATGTGGTGTGGTCAGTTCTTGGGAAAATACTGGACATTGGATTGCACTCTTTGGAAAATGATTCTTCCTGGATTAATTTTATAACAAATAGCTCCAAAGGCTGGACACTGCCCGCGGTGTGCCCATTCCACATTTATTGCAAATCTTGTTTGTACTTCCTTTGGCCATTGACTGCAGTGGTAATTTTGTTGGGAGTGTGCCTTCCCTGAGCAGGGAGCTTATGTTGAATTGCATGCAAGTTTGCTTCTGTGGACACATCTCAATCCTGAGCACCAGTAAGTGCTTTCATTCTGCAGATATCCAGGGTGTGTTCTAGGGTGAGGGCCGTTTTTCTCTAAAAGTTGCAATCAGTTATGCCAAACACAATCTCATCTCTTAACGTAAGTTCCTGAGGCATGCCAGACTCACAATGCTGAGCTTCCACCCACACCCCTTAGACTGATGACAAGATCACCTCCTCCAGCAGCCTCATTGTACTGTGACTGCCAGAATTCTGAAAGGACCCTGTGTTTGAGACAGGGTCTTTCCAGGGTTCACAGTAAGATCTGAAAGCTGCCCAATCTTCTTCCAGAGTTCTATTGCCAAAGTCTGTGAATACACCTTGCACACTATTATAAACCTCATAGGCTTTGTCTCATATGCAATAAAGCAAGCCTGCAATTCTATAATCCTTAGTCTCTTCTTCAGCATTGTGACTTCCTTGCACATCTTCAGTTTCTGTTCCCATTTTCTCCAGTAGTGAACTAATTTCCCCACAAAGAATAAATCTAATGGTGGCTTGAAATACACCATTATTCACCAAACAGTATAATATAGAATCTTCCTGCACAGCACTAGAGACCCAAAGGAGAAAAAGGACCACTTCTGACACAATTTCATGTTCCCTTTGGCTTATAAATCAGGATTAGGGTACTCACTCGGGTTCCTGCTTTTAGTTTCATACTGCAGAGATTAAAAGGTAAAGGTCCCCTGCGCAAGCACCGGGTCATTCCTGACCCATGGGGTGATGTCACATCCCGACGTTTACTAGGCAGACTTTGTTTTACGGGGTGGGTTGCCATTATCTTCCCCAGTCATCTTCCCTTTACCCCCAGCAAGATGGGTACTGCAGAGATCAGCTGTTTATTAAAGGGGACATGAACAATTGATTTCAGAAAAAAGAGCTCATGAAGTCTGTACTTTTAGCAAACAAACAGAACTAACGAAGCAGGGACCCCACCCCATGAAGCTCAACCAATTCACACAAATATGAGAGGAGAACCAGACCATTCCACAACCAGAAAATTGCCCCAAAGTCCAAAACAATCACTTCTGAGTTCAGAACCAGGGACTTTGCAAACATGAAAGTATTCAGAAGAAAGTTAAAAGGGAAAATTAAGAGACTCAAATCTCTCCAGTAGTTGTAAACTACATGAATTGAGGCCCAGATTGAATGTATACCTCAAGTCAGGAAAGGTACCACCAAGTCTAAAAGTATGCCAGTGATGCTGGAGCAAGATAGCGCCACAGCAGGAGCTCTGAATTAGAGCTACTGCTCCCGTTGGTATATTTCCCCCATTTTTAGGATTTACAACAATTAATTTTAACAATACTTGATTTCTTGCTGTCCCGGGATGTTGTGACGAGCCTGTAAACCTGAACCTGGAAAGCAGAAGCCGTTACCTGGCGTGGAGTAGCTCGGTGTTTTTGCTGCAGCAGCAACGTTTCCATTCTGCCGAAGAAGGCTGGATTTGAGCTGGCTTCAACATCTTGCTTTTATGGTGGATATTACAGAACACCTGAACTGTCTCAACACAAAGATGCAGTGTCAAAACAAAGTTGTGACACAGTTTTATGACAGCATTTGTGCCTTTGAGTTGAAGCTTCAGCTTTGGGAGAAAGCAACTTCAAGAAAATAATTTGGCACTCTTTCCCACCATGAAATCTCTGTCTAATGATCATATATCCACAGAGAAGTACTGGGAAAAAATTCTGAGCTCAGAAATCCAAGAAAGGTTTTCTGCCTTCAGAAACCTACACAGTAGGGTTGCCAACCTCCAGGTAATTGTGAAAGGTGGCAGCATGTGGCTCAAATATAATCAAAAAATAAATTAAGACAAAGCTTATAGAACATTGTAATTCTATTTGTAATAGACTAGAAAACCAAGTAAACCAAAACAAAATACACTCACTGGTACTGTGTTCAAATTCACACAATGTGCCTCACAGGGCTTAAGAACCCAAAAAATATACCAAACCGGTTAAACATAAACTAATAGGAAATTGAATATTCAATAGTAACCAACTGGGGCTTATACTTTTATATTGGTAACATTTTACTTAGGGATTTCAATCCCATATAAATCACGAAGAAATGGAAAAAATGAGGGTCCGTGGCTGGGTCCGTAGCAAGAACACGTTTCGGATATCTTCATCAGCCTGCCACCCAAAGAAATTTAAAGGGACCACCATGAACCAAGTTCAATTTGATTGCAGTGAACTTCTAAGGATAATAAACAGGATACTAGATAGAAATTTAATACAGAGCAAGAATACATATGTAACAATCAAGTTTAACAAATTCAGCATGTAACAAGATAAGGTAGGTTACCCACTGCTTCAATGTATCAAAACATCGCAACAGCGGAGCTTCACTAAGATTAAAGTGTTTCTAAAGTATAATATAACAAATTACTATATATTGAAAACCGGACATAAAGTTATGCCAAGACCACTGAGAAAAAGCCTTACCCAATACAGCAGAAATAATTCTAAGAGTAGAAAACACCAATTAGGTTGCCAGAGCTTCTTCGAAGTGAAAGAAAGGTACTGCACCGTTCTAAAATGCATGCAGCTGTAAGCTTGATACGGCATGGAATGTGGTTGTTAAAATGACATGACTGGGCAAATGCATTCTTTAAGTCACAATTTGAAAACCAGTTTTGAGCAAGCATCAGACCATGCAATAATGGCCCCAGAGTATATGCTGCCCTGCTCCTTTTGTCATGGTGGAGGGAAGCCCCTCCTTATGCAAATGACCCCTCGAAATGTTACCTATTCGGCATTCCCCGGGAAAAATTGGGAAGTGGGATGTAGAAACGTTCACTGCTGGCACTGCTGTACAGCCACCAAGAAGGTGGACCCAGCAGGTCGGAAAGTGTGTGAAATGGAACCAGCGCAGCCGATGCACGGAACCAGCAGCAATAACACAGCCCAGGGAACTCGTCACAGGATCCGAGAACAAATCCAGCAAGAAGAAACTTCTGCTGAATCCAACTCCATTCCTCCGACTAAGTGTCTCCCTGGTTTTGGCCTTAACATCCCACCAGAGTGGGTCCCTGCCCAAAGAACAGGGTCCCGAGATAGCGAGGCTGTTGGAAAAGTGGCAAGGAGACCCCAAACAGCCTCCTTCCAAGATCAGGGTGCCCCCTCCTCCCCCCAAAATGACCATGCTCTTGGAAAGTCAATCTTCGGTCTGTACCTTTAAAACCTCTGCTATCTCTTTAAATGGAAACACCGCAATCTGACACCTGTCAGAATGCTGCATGCATTAAGGTACTCAGCATGCCCCTGGCATCAAAAGATTTGCATATGTCCAACCCTCTAGGGCAGACCGGGCTGAATTTGCATTTTTGACCGGCTTAGCTCTAGCATACCCTTGAAGGCATGCCTGTGTGATCTAGTTGTGAATATATGTGTGTGGGTGTGATTATTTCCTGTGCTTTATGTGCTCTTTCCTATGCTCTTTATATGCATCTATCATTTTCATGTTTCTATTCTTTAACCTTCATAGGAGGGGTTGTTATTGGCCAAACCCCTGGGAAAAATTAGGGTGGGAGATTTCAGCAGGCTTCTGTACAGCCTGTGCGAACATGGGCCGTCAGGACAGTCTTGTGGCATTTGTGCGAAGGTGGGACTCGTCTGCCCTGGGACTGCTGAGGTTTTGGATGGTCATCCTGCTCCCTTGGACCCATGCCAGTTGTCTGGGTCAGAATGTAGCATGGAGCTTCCAGACACCGGAGCCTTTGGCAGGGCCCTTTGCATAATATGGTTGCCCTCTCATCTCCCCCAAACATCCCGCTCCACAGCAGGCTAAAAAAACCACCTGTTTCTCTTATCTCTCCTACCTGTCAAGTTGCAAAGCCGCGCTCTGAGCACTGCCCAGAATGCTTAAAGGTACAATTATCCCAGCACGCTAAGGAACCGGCAATTCGCATGAACCAGCCTCTCTGTGGCAAAGCCGGGAGATTTAGAAATCAGTTCTGTCTCTTTAAAAACGAGACCCTCCATGCAAACATGTCCGTGTATTTATTTTCTGATGTTTAAGCGTGTTCTATCTTTGTACTGTGACAGAGGGGGGAAATGTCTGCTTTAATACACTGTGTGCTTCAATACAATGTCTGTTTCAATACAAGCTTGCTATGTGTGTTTTAAGGTAGTGGGGGGAAAGTCATGGAAAGTCATTGTGAATGATAACAGAACTGGATAGAACCGCTGAAGCTCTTAGGTTCCAGACTATGTAAAACAACCAGATAAGCACAGAATGTTGATGTGCCTCATCAGAGCATGGATTTTGGATAAATGTATGTTCCCCAGTAAAATCGGGGCTCAGTGTTTTGCTTGCTAGAGTAACTGAGCCGCAGCTGTGAATAAAACTGTTTTTCTTGACAACGGTCTTGGGTCTCTTTCCCCCCCACGAACCCCAGTTTCCGCTACATTCCTTGGTGCCGTGACTTGGATCCGGGGGGGGGAGATGGGGTGTTGGACCCCTCTGGCCCACCCGGCTCGGGTTGCTGGGAGCTGGGTGCCTTTGAGTTCTTTCTGGCACCACGACCCTTTTTGGTCAAGAGAATTATGCACAGACACCTTGATCCCGGTCTCGGGTGGGGTGCTGTCTGAACCCAACAGGACCACAAGAACCAGTTCTGCACCTCCAGAGGAAATCACAGAAGTCAGGTGAGTCAGAAGGGGTTTTTAGTTCACTTTCGGAACCCTCTGCAATCAAGGGAAGGGAAGTCTGATCAACTTCCAGGTCCCGCCCGAGTACAGCCATCAGGTGTGGCCGAAACCGCGGGACCTTAAGTCAGTCAGGAAAATGGGGGAAGCGTGTGAGTGTGCTTGAAAATTGCATGAGTGATTTTGCATTTGATTGGAGGGGTGGTCTTTGGACTTTACACCCCGGGCAGAGTCGGCGCAGTTTCCCGCAGGGCGACCTTGCGGGGTCGCTGACAAAGCCTTGTTTGTGTGAGAGACTGTTGTGGAACACTTTGCATACACTGGTAAACATTTTGGGAGGCTCATGGGTGAAAAGGTTTCCCGTAGTGACACCCCACTCAAATGGATGTTACGCCAGTCTATCAGAATTATTCCGAATGCAAACCGAAGTCCCTCCATATTCTCTGTGAACTGAATTGGGTTGCATTCAAGGTTGGCTGGCCCCCTGAAGGTAGTTTCGACTGGACTCTGGTCCAGCGGGTCTATCAGGAAATTACCGGAGAAGGGTTTCTCCATCCAGATCAGTTCCCGTATATTGACGGGTGGAGTGGCTTTGTTACAAGAAAGTTGCCAAAATCTGCTCTTCGGGCTCATGAGAATCAGTGCCATATCATGGTCCTGCCACCTCCGTCACGCCTGAGTAAAAAGCTAACTTCCCCTCCAGTCCTCCAAAGCCAACCGGAGGAAGAGCAAGTCCCACCATCATACAATCCCCGCTACCCACCATTGCCTCTGTCGCCCCACCTCTGGGCAGCCACCACATGCCCCTCCGATGCCGTAGCAGTACTGCCCATGCCGCCCGTCTAATTCCCCAACGCCGCCACAGTCCTGTCCGTGCCGCCAGTCCAAGCCCCCAATGTCATACCAGCCCTGCTCATGCCCTATGGACTCCGGATGGGCAGGGGAGCATTCTTGTCCAAAGAAATAAAAGCCCCACCAGCCCGGCTTTGAATGTGCTCGAGCTCCGTAGTAGCAAACCTGCCAGTCCAGACACCCCACAGGCTCTGGATGTGCTCGAACTTATCTTACCCCCTGGCAACCTTCCCAGCCCGATCACTCCAGTCCCCTCACAGATTGTGGTCAGTACAATTAGTGAGGAATCTAAAGTTAGTTCTGAACTGTCGTCCGTTAGCCCATTATCTTTTGGATCAGATGTTTCAAATACCCAAACGCCGGCAGCTATTCTGCATCCAACATCTTCAGTACTTCCCATTCTGGACATCCAAACACCGGCAGCCCTTATGCCCCTCCAAACCTCGTCGGATCCCATGTATTATGATGCTATAGGGGGCTTACAGCAAGGAAATAAAGTGTTTGTCTATACTCCATTTACTATCACAGATCTGTTAAATTGGAAAGCCTATACACCGTCCTATACTGAGAAGCCGCAGGCTATGGTTGATTTATTTCAGTCCATCTTTGCCACTCATGATCCAACCTAGCCGGACTGCAGGCAGCTCCTCTTGACATTGTTAAATACAGAGGAGTGCCGGAGGGTGACTACAGCAGCCCTTGCTTATCTAGAGGGACAAGCACCAGCCTTACAGGCAAACCCGAGGCAGTGGGCAGAGCGAGCATTCCCAGAGGAAGACCCAAAGTGGGATCCCAATGACAGTAGGCAATACAGGGGACTGACTGTGTACCGGAATGCCCTCTTAGCGGGATTGCGGGCAGGAGCCCAGAAGGCAACTAATATTAGTAAGGTGGGAGAAGTTATCCAGATGAAAGATGAAATGACAGATGAAGAGTGGGCGGAGCCAGAGAGCTGACACTCGGAGCTGAGAGAGACAGAGAAAGCTTTCCAAGTTTGGGACCCAGCCTGGCAGGAGGGCTGTGGGAGGATTTGAAGCGTGGAACCAGCCTGAGAGGAGGCTGAGAAAGTAGTGGAAGCTTGAGACCAGCCAGAGAGGGCTGTGTGAGATTCAGAGCTTGGTAGCAAGACCGAGCGGAAGCCAGACTATACCCTGAACCTGAGGGTTCAGTGAAAGCCAAAGCTATTGACACACACAACCTGTGGGAGTGACAGGAGTGAGAACTGGGTTAGAGAGGGCCCATTCTCAAGTCACGAGGGGAATTAGTCTCTGAGGTAGAGCTATTCCAGTAGCAGGAAGGTGTGGAGAATTACAGCCACTTAGGTGGGGTAGTCAGAGAGAGAGATAGGCTGGGAACAGAGTTTTGAGAGTCTGAAGCTGTATGGCAGTTTTGAAAGCTGAATCTGAATTCTAGTTCTAAGGGATAGAACTAAAGCTGAAGCTGAATGTGTATAATAGTTCTGAGAGATAGAACTAAGCTTGAGAACTGAGAACTGAAGGAACTTGTGTGAAGAAAACATCTAAGCTATTTCTCTGAAGTAATCTTGCTTGTATCAATCTAACTCTGAGTTTTCCCTCCAAAATATTCTGCCTTTTCTTGAAAACCAATCTCTGTGAGTTCTCTTTAATAAACTTCCCTGTTTTCTCTGTTTAAGTTGAAAAGCCTCTTGTCTCCTATTTCTCACTGAGGTAAATAAGGGTGTGGGACTGGAGGAGAAAGAAATAATCTCCTCATAAATATACTCAGGCCAACGCTTTTTCTTTCAGCATATACGGCCGGACTGAATGAGTGTGATATTGAAGTGGTTGGAAGGGGGGTGCGTCATACTGTGGCGTTGGGCGCTCCCCCGGGAGGCTCCCTTCCATGGGTGTGGACGCCGGCTGCTTTCCCATGCTGGACCACCGCGACTCGGGATGAATCAGTGCGCTTATTGTAGGGAAGAGGGGCATTAGAAAAATGAGTGTCCCAATCGTTTGTCACATAGCTGATTTCCCCAAGCAAGGAGCAGGGGAAGGGGGGGGGCAGCAGGGTGCGTTCAAGAGGGAAGATACAAGAGGGAGGAGACAGAAGAATATGCTGGACAGATGGCCCTTTGGGAATACGAAGCTTTCCCCCCGCCTGATGAACTGGTTCCCTAGTATCAAGAATGAAGCCGACTGGGCTCCATTCCCTTAGGTCCCCAGGAGCCTATGGTCAAAATGATGGTGGGGGGCCAACCCGTAGATTTTATGGTTGATACTGGAGCCCAGCACTCTGTAATTACTCGCCCAACAGCACCATTCAGTAACCAAAGCACAACCATAGTAGGAGCTACAGGAGTCCGAGCGGTCTGTCCAATTTTTAAAGAGTCGGGCATGCCACTTGGGCTCACATGAAGTCACGCATTCTTTCCTGTACCTCCCTGAATGTCCAGTGGCCCTTTTGGGAAGGGATATCCTAGGCAAACTGCCGGCGACCATAAGTTTTGAGGCTGACGGGACTGCATCTTTGACGCTGCCTGAGAAACCCACCACTTGTGCCCTCACCATGCCGTTGGTGGAAGAATGGAGGCTCTTCGCTCTCCTGGCAGGGGAGGAGGAGGAAGGAGGGACCCTGCCACCAGACTCTGTAGATGTCCCTGGAGTTTGGGCCGAAGGAAACCCCCCAGGTTTGGCCAGGAATATTCCACCCATCTTGGTTGCGCTCAAGCCTGGGGCTCAGCCTGTGCATCTGATACAGTACCCTTTACCATTCAAGGCTCAGCAGGGGATTCAGAAGCATCTGAACCGACTTTTGCAACATGGGATCCTACGACTGTGCCAGTCCGCTTGGAATACGCCCCTCCTACTAGTTCAGAAACCTGGCACTGAAGACTATCGGCCAGTACAAGATTTGCGGGCAGTAAACCGAGCTACAGTGACTCTACATCCCGTCATTCCAAAACCATATGTGCTCTTGTGTCTTATACCAGCTTCGGCAACATACTTTTCTGTCTTGGATATAAAGGATGCATTTTTTTGGTTTACGTTTAGCCCCGCCCAGTCAAGATTATTTTGCATTTCAATGGTCCGGAGGGGGGGTGATGGGTCAAACCTCCCCCTGCGGGCAAGAACATCAGCTTACTTGGTCACGGCTCCCCCAGGGATTCAAAAATAGTCCCACCTTGTTTGGAACAGCTTTGGCTACTGATCTGGACCCCTTCATTGTCCCTGGATGCCCCAAGGAAAGCATTTTGCTCCAATATGTAGATGATCTCCTGATCGCTGCAGACACTTGAGAGCAATGTTTGGCTGAAACTACCCGCTGCAGCTGTTGTATGAAGCTGGGTACAGGGTGTCCCAACAGAAGGCTCAGATTGCCCTGACCCAAGTGAAATATCTGGGATTCCAAATTAGCAAGCAGCAAAGATCATTGGGGAGAGAGCAAAAGGAAGCAGTCTGTGCCATACCCAGACCCACAAGCCAGAGGGAGGTACGAGAATTCCTGGGGATGGCTGGGTTCTGTCACATTTGGGTACCAAACTTTGCCCTTCTGGCACAACCACTCTATGAAGCAACCCAGGGGGAGGAGAGGGCTCCCTTTGAGTGAACAGCAGAATGGAACAAGAGTTTCCGACAGATTAAAAAAGCCTTGATGGAGGCACCAGCTCTGGGACTTCCCGATGTAACCAAGCAATTTACCCTATATGTGGATGAGAAGAAAGGGGTAGCACAAGGGGTTTTGGTCCAACAACTAGGCTCCTGGCAGTGGCCGGTGGCTTACCTTTCAAAAAAGATTGACCCAGTAGCAAAAGGATGGCCTCATTGTTTGCGCGCAATTGCTGCAACCGCGCTTCTGGTGCAGGAAGCTGACAAACTGACATTTGGACAGAGTCTCATTGTGCGAGTTCCACATGCTGTTACTGCCCTAATGGATGCTAAAGGAAATTACTGGTTCACAAATCAAAGGATGACCCGCTACCAAGGATTGCTGTGTAAAAATCCGCGTCTCTCCCTGGAGACCTGTAAGACTCTGAACCCTGCTACTCTGCTTCCCGTGGCCAATGGAAGTCAAGAGCATGATTGCCTGGAAGTTATGGATGAGGTCTTTTCAAGCTGCCTAGACCTCCGAGATGAGCCCTGGGACAGGGCAGATGTCACCTATTTTACAGATGGGAGTAGCCTTCTGCACCTGGGAGAGAGGAGAGCTGGATATGCTGTTGTGACCCATGAGCGAGTGATTGAAGCAAAGGCTCTGCCTCCAGCTACGTCGGCGCAGAAAGCTGAACTGATTGCCCTCACCCGTGCTCTTATTTTGGCAGCAGACCACACTATCAACATCTACACTGACTCTAAGTATGCTTTCCTTACACTACATGCACACGAAGCCCTGTACAAAGAAAAGGGACTGCTTACTGTGGGGGGAAAGCTCTTGGCTCATAGCACTGAAATTTTAGCCTTCCTGGATGCCGTGTGGGCCCCTAAGCCTGTAGATGTGATGCATTGCTGGGGCCATCAGAAGGGGAACTCTTTTGTGGCGCAGGGAAACCGTTTTGCCGATCAGGCAGCGAGGGAAGCCACTCTTCTCCCTGCAGCTGAAGCTCAAGTTGGAGCCTTGTTTCCCGCACCCTTGTCTGAGTGGGAGCCCCGCTACTCCAGTGCAAAGAGAAAATGGTTTGAAACAGAGCCTCGAACCTACCAAAGTGATAAGTGGTTCTGCCTGCAGGATGGTCGTATTGTGGTGCCCCAGGCACTAGCCTCAACTGTCGTACAAGCTTTTCATGATGCTACTCACGGAGGAAAGACAGCCCTTGCTGCAGCTATCGAACCTGTGCTCTATATCCCTCAATTGGCTACCCTAGCCCTTGATCCCCTGCCTACCGTGTTGACAGGAGCCATGGGCCATGTGATGACCAGCCTGCTCTAGTCACAAACTGGAATCTGACTAGTCAATGCACGCTTGAAGAATGATTGGACACCAGATGGTGACTTTTGGGTATTTTATAAATTTGATATTTGCAAATCCAGATATGGGTCCGTGGGTAGCTAATAAGCGGTTGTCAAAAATTGGGGAAATAGCCCAGACAGTAAATAAAACAGACTGTTGGGTCTGTAGTCATATGCCCACTTCCCAAAAGAAGGGTTTGCCTGAGAGAGCGCACCCCCTAAATCTCACGGAATGGCAGAAGCTGTGGGAGCGAGGGACTTTGCGTCATGTGTTTCTGAATCAAACGGGGGGACACTCTTTAATAGGGGGAGCCATTCTTGACACAGCCCCTATCTGCGTCCAACACCGCAATAGTTCAAATAACACCACCCAACTGGGCAATTACCCAGCTTGCAGGAAGACACTTGATACTGCATCAATCTGGCCGGTCAACCAGACCAATATCACTGAGAAGGACATAACCAACTATGAATGTAATCATAGGTTTATGGTAATCGCACAGGTAATGGTTCCCCATGCATTCTGATTAGCACCTGGATAAGAATGGCTGTAGATCTCAAAGGTTTCTTCACAACAGGGACAGCAAAGGGAAAAGTTCTGCCCATATTTCCAGGAGGTCTTTGGTTGTTGTGTGGATGAAAAGCCTACAAAGTGATTCCCCCTCATACAACTGGTATCTGCGCTATTGGAAGGGTAGCCCCAGCCCTCCAGTTCCATGACACTGATTATGTCCCCTATCATCAGCCCCGACCCAGACGCTGAGCCCGGCGAGCCCCTGGTTTGTCTCCTTTGAGCCACAAGGTTGGAGAGGGGTTCATGCGAGGATTTTTCCCTTGGGTGGGGGCTGGGCTGAACTACCGGGAGTTGCAACAACTGAGTAACTGGACGGAATGGATGTTCAATAAGAGTATTAAAGCCCTGAATAAACTTAATGAGGAACAGGGTCAAATCAGGATTGTTGTTTTGATGCAAGAAGAGGCTTTGGATATGATGTTCGCTGCCCAGGGTGGAGTTTGTGCGGTGGTGAAAGGACAATGTTGTGTGTACATACAGGATTTTCAGGTGGATATTAATAAAACTGTGCACATCATGGCTTGGACAACTGCTGATCATGCCAGAGAGCGAACTGAAGGAGGTGGATGGGAGTTGGAAGGTTGGTTGGGGGAATGGTTTGCTGGTATTGGAGGGTTGAAAACTTTAGTCACAACAGTAGCTCTTTTACCATGTATATTGCCTTTAATTAGCAAGGTGTGGTGTTCTGCAATAGAGAGTATGGTGGAACGGAAAGCAGCAACTGCGCTTATGTGTCTGCATAGTCGTGACGGCTTAAAGCCACAGGTGTGATTAACAAGCCATTAGCAGGGACTTGTATCACAAGGGGGGAATGTGACAGAGGGGGGAAATGTCTGCTTTAATACACTGTCTGCTTCAATGCAATGTCTGTTTCAATACAAGCTTGTTGTGTGTGCGCTAAGGTAGTGGGGGGAAAGTCATGGAAAGTCATGGTGAACGATAACGGAACTGGATAGAACCGCTGAAGCTCTTAGGCTCCAGACTATGTAAAACAACCAGATAAGCACAGAATGTTGATGTGCCTTGTCAGAGCGTGGATTTTGGATAAATGTCTGTTCCCCAGTAAAATCGGGGCTCAGTGTTTTGCTTGCTAGAGTAACTGAGCCGCAGCTGCGAATAAAACTGTTTTTTTTTTGACAACGTTCTTGGGTCTCTCCCCCCCCACGAACCCCGGTTTCCACTACAGTACAAATAAGAGAGAGGCCCCCTCATTTTGGGGAGACCTCAGGTTAAAAGGAAGGGGACCTTGAGCTCAATCCCCTCCAGAGCATAGGGCTCCTCCCCATATTTTATCCCTAACGGGATGGCACGCCCGAAACCTGGGCAAGCCTAGGGCAGTCAGAAGATTGAGAGAACCTGCTGATAGGCAGACATTCTCTGGTGGCTGTACGGATATGCCACCCGGGAGCACTCCCTCTATCTTGAGCCCTAGTAGAACAAGCATAGCCCTGAGCGCCAGCCAACTTCCAACTAAAAGTCACCAGCAAACTGTTTTCTTTCTAGCATGTGTGTTGTGTGTGCTTGGGAACTAAAATAAGGGCGGCCGTATAAGCGCCTAGAAATAAAAAGAAATTATAACCAAAAGTTTTATAAACCATATGCTTCTGTATTATAACCATCATGCTTTGCCAGCCCATGCAAATCGCTCCCACGCCCCCTCAGACTGACTTTCCCGTGTCAGCTCCGATGGAAGCAATGGGTAAGAGAGCTGATTAGGACCCCCGCCCCTGAGCTCTCGTTGCGTCCCGTTCTCCTGCTCCCAAGAGGCCACGCACACCTGCACCAGGGGGGGCATTTTTGGAGGTGGAGGTCCCACACTTTCAGCAAAGCTTGAGGGGACCCTTCTTGAAAGAACCCCCAAGTTTTGTGCAGATTGGGTCAGGGGTTCCGAAGTTATGGGGCCCGAAAGGGGTTCCCCCATCTGCCCAATTTGGAATAAAGCCGTTTAAAAACACAGTTGCGTGTGATTTCGACACCCCGTGACCCCACCCTCCTGCTTCCCTGAGTCCCCACGCATCTAGGAGGGCTCACTCGGGGAAAATGGACTTGAGAAGAAGGTGCAAGGAGGAAATGCAGCTCCTCCTCCACTACCTCGAGGCGCGCGGGCTGGCATTTAGGGTGCTGAGGTACCCCAGGGATTTTGTCCTGCGGCTGTTTAGGGAGATTGCACTGGGCCTCGAAGCTTGTGGCTACAGGAGGACGTCCGCGCTCTAGTGTCTTAACAAGTACAGGCGTGTGTGCGAAGCCTTCTACACCTCCGTCAGACGCCTGCTGCAGCCCGGACAAAGGAGGCCTGCCTTCTTCAAAATGATGAAGTTGCACTGGGAGCTGGAGGAGTGCCCCCCCCAAACCCCCCCGAGGGCGCCGAAGCTGAGTGGACAGGTACGTTGTTCGCACGCGCTCTTTAAATGCTAGTAGCCATGGATAGCCCTCTCCTCAATGAACATGTTTACTCCCCTCTTAAAGCCTTCCAAGTTGGCAGCCATCACCACACCCTGGGGCAGGGAGTTCCACAATTTAACCATGCGTTGTCCATGGGTGGACTGGATGGAACTCACAAACAGCACCTCTGTAAGATCCCCATGTGCTCCCACATGGCCAAGCAAATGAAACTTTCCAGTCATTCTGCAATATTCCTCCAATTTTTCTTTCTCGAAAGAAAGAAAGAAAGAAAGAAAGAAAGAAAGAAAGAAAGAAAGAAAGAAAGAAAGAAAGAAAGAAAGACAACTACTACAGTATGGAACTTGAATTAACAGGGGGAGACTATCTGACCACCGCAAGTTTATCATGCGGCTTCTACCACCCCTCCACATATTTACAAATATCTGGATTGATAAAAGGAAGTGAGCACAAGGAGGAAAATTATTATTAATGCAAAATAACATTAGCAAAGATTCACCCAAAGAGAGGAGGAACCTCTTTGTATATGCTGTTAAAAAAAAACCAACCCCTCTTATGCTAGTGTTGTTGTTTTTTTGTTTTCACTGGCTGGCATTTTTTCCTGGAGTACTGAGATTTCAGCTGGGGAACATGCACATCTATAGTGTGGCAAATCCAACGCAAAACCTTCCACCGTTAATAAATGGCCAGATCTTGTGCTACTCTCTCCCATTCACTTGACTGGGGCGTACATTCTACTAATTAGGGATTTTTCACATTTTATGCCTCTGTTGACATGTGTCATTAGCCAAATTGGGGGGTTGCCAGCCTCCAGGAGGTGACTGGAGATCTTCTTTTCTTGCAACTAATCTAAGCCCAACTTTCTCTTTTTCTCCCTACAGAGGCAGAAAGCAGCGGGGGGAGTCAGACTGCTGCGGGGCCAGAGGCAGCTGTGGCGGGGCCCAGTGAAGGTGAGTGCAGCGTACAATTCCAGTAATGCAGAACTTCCCACACACACTAAAGAAGTACCAGACACACACTCAAAAAACTGAGATCTTGTTTTATTGAAACTAATCTGAGCCCAACTTTCTCTTTTTCTCCCTACAGAGGCAGAAAGTAGCGGGAGTTGATTGTTCTTGTGTTTTTATTAAAAATGGCCTGTATTGTTAAACAGTTTTTAAAAAGTTCATATTGTTCAACAGTTTATAAAAAGGTAATATTGTTAAAAGGTTGTAAAAAAGTTTGTTTTATCACAAAAGTTCTAAAAAGGTTTACATTGTTGTACATGATTTAATATACGTCTCTCACACACAGGCCTCAATAGGAAGGAAGCAAAGATCACCAGAGTTCAAGTTTCCTATCCCATTTTCATGTACCCTACCTCACAAGTAGTGCAGCCTGCCTTACACAAAGTTAAACAACAAACAGCATCACAAAAAAGCAGCTACCTAGAAGCAGAAGAATTACCAATGAGGACAACCTCAATGCCATGAGGCGGATGAACTGCCCCCCTCCGGCAGAAATCACACAGGTGAGGCAAGCCAAAGCTTGAATAGGAAGCAAGCAAGGTTCACCAAAGTTCCTAAATCAGTCAACTCAGTCACTCACAAGGTCTCCCCCAAAGCCAGCAAAGTAGTTCGCAGGAAGCTGGCTACCTTCCCTGCCCCGCCCCGCCCCCCACAAACAGACAGAGAAACCCAATAGTCAACAGGCATGGCAGAAAGGCACACAAACCCCACATTTTCCCCGTGGAAGGAAGGCCTCAGACAGTGAGAGGGAGGGGTTTGGTCGCACCCAGATCCTCCACTCTCTGCAGTGTCGCACACCATCACACACAGCCCACCAGGTGGACAATGTGACTCTGCAGCTGCCTTTCATCAGCACTGGCTCTCTTATTCCATTTCCCGCCTCCCACCCCTGAAAAGAAGAAAGGTTAATGGCTTTACATTATACATTTTAAACAACCTTTTTATTGGCAAACAGCTGTTTTGTGCCTTGGCATGGCATGGGCACTGGATGATGACCCTAACAGATCTTATTAATCAACAATGCCTTTGCTTAAAGCCGTTGATCAAAACAGAGGTAGCAACAACTCAGCCCCACTCCAGGCAACCACCTAAAGTATCAGAACGGGGATAACAGAGGGAACACACACAACCCTGGCAGAGAGAGACAAGACAACCCTCACTCCAGGCACAGTTGGCAACCACATACAAATGACCCAAGGAGGAGGCGGGGTAGTTGGCGAGCGGAGGGAGAGACTCGTGCACCGCCACACGGGCTCAACTCCAGGCAAAGACTGGCCACAGACCACGGGCAGAAAAAAAGCAGAACGCAAACTCCAGCAAAGGCGAGCGGGGACAAACACAAAGCCCTGGCAGAACTGGCAAACCCCTCCCCCTCAAACCAGTACAGCTCGGCTCAACCCCAAATAAAGGCAAGCGGGCCCCAAATTCCCCCCCTCAAGCCAGTACGGCTTAGCTCAAGCACCTACAAATGACCCAAGGAGGAGGCGGGGAGGTTGGTGAGCGGAAGGAGAGACTCGTGCACACGCGCACCGCTGCACGGGCTCAACTCCAGGCGAGGACTGGCCACAGGCCACGGGCAGAAAAAAAGCAGAGTGCAAACTCCCACAGAGGTGAGCGGGCACAAACACAAACCCTAGGCAGAACCGGCAACCTCCCCTTTGGCTCCCCCCCCACACACACAGAGAATCTGCTTTCCCCCCCCCCACACACACACACAGGAGAAAAGGTATAGAGGAAAACCACAAAAATCAAACTGTGTGGATGTCTTCCAGCAGGAGCACGGACAAGAAGTAAATCCAATCCAGTCCTATTCCAGTAAGCAGGAATTGGAAATCGGGATTCGGGATCTCTTAGAGTCAGGAGAAGCACCACCAAAATGGAAGGAATTCCAGACTCGAGTCGGGACAAGACGGGAGGACGGGAGTTTTTATACTCTTCTCCTGGCAAATTCAAAAGGGAGAATCCCTGTTCTGATTGGCCAGGAGAAGACCCGGCTTGGCCACCATTGGCCACAGGAGAATGCTGCTAGTTACTTACTAACTGATGGTTATGCTGCTGATTCAGAGCCCCTGAATTTGCTGAATTTATTCGGCAATCACCCCGAACTCGCCAAATTCGGCTCATTGTTTTCCTGCCTTTTTTTGAATTCGGTACCATCCAAACTGAAAACCGCCGAATCGGGGAAAATTCAGCTGTTTTTCAGTTCGGATGGAATTGAATCAACAGCCCTACTCTGAACCAATCCAGTCACGCTTATCAAGTAGGGGTAAGGGATGGGGCTGTGGCTCATTCATTCATCCCTATGATGCACAAGAGTGGGGTTTTTTATTCATGCATTAGCTAGTGTGAGTGAAGCAGGAGACATGAAACCAAAGGGGGCCTTTTAAGCAGCACACCGGCAAACAGTGCTAAACCTTTAGTAGAAGATACTCTTCAAGGTTAGCTTGTGGCAGGGGATGGTACTCAGAGAGAAGTTGGATACTGAGCCTCACCAGTAGGGTTGCCAACCCCCAGGTACTAGCTGAAGATCTCCTGCTATTACAACTGAACTCCAGCCAACAGAGATCAGTTCACCTGGAGAAAATGGCCACTTTGGCCATTGGACTCTATGGCATTGAAGTCCCTCCTCTCCCCAAACCCCACCCTCCTCAGGCTCCACCCCAAAAACCTCCCGCCAGTTGCGAAGAGGGACCTGGCAACCCTATTTGGCAGTTGGAGATCTGGGGTGGCCATGGGCCTTCCAAGTGTCCACGTGGGCAGAGGCAGTGCTTGGAAGCCCATTTCCCCCAGTCTCGGATGGTCCCAGATTCCCTCAGCTTGCCTTTGTGAACTGGCCCTTTTGACTTGCCTAGGCACGTCTGCCCTTAACCAGTGGATTTGCCTCATTGTGCATATTGCCAAATAGTGTGTGGTGATTGTGGCACTGAAGTTGCCTTCAGGGCAACCACTTGTGGTGCCACCCTTTCATTCTAAAGCAGTTCAGCATCACTGATTTTTTTAAAGAAAAAAAATCTGGTTGAAAATGCTTCCCTTTGCCTCTGATCCCAGCTATGCTATCCTTTACTCTGCATAGATCAAGCCTGGTCTCAATTAACACATGCTATGTCCAAAGCAGCACCCAAACTCAGAGGCAGATGCTTGGGTGCCAGGATAAGCTCTCTGGGCCCTTAGAAGCAAATGGAGCCTGGAAGTCAAGAAAGAGGCTGAAGTACCAAAAAAGAGTCCATCCAAATGCCTAATCTGCTCTGTGCATGATGAGACTACTGTATTTTCTGCACTAGTTTTGCCTTTATATCCAATCAATAATTGTCCTTAAATATATTTATACACTACTGTGGGTCGGCTAACAGTATTTTGAGTAAAGCCATACAGGCTCTGGAATACCCTCCACTTCCTAACCTCAGCTGCCTCCACTAACATCTCTCCCCATCCATTGCTCCTTTCTGGTATTTCCTGACACCCTCCCATCCGAAGAAGCTCCTCCTTCAGGCTTGAAAGCCCCCCTCCTTCAAGCTTTAAAGCATGCCTGACCTCCTGACAGCTGTGATGTATTAGCAACAAACTGCCATCGTGTTCTACCATTGCACAACAGGAGATACTCATGTCTGTTTATACAAGTTTGAATTTGTCCATATAAATACAGCATGGAAGAAACAGTTGACTACATACTGCATACTGACAGCTGAAAGATTAAGGGAGCCTATTATCTCGACCAGCTGCCTGGAAACCTTATACATAGCACCCACCTGAAAGATAGGGTGGCTATCCTGGCAGGCTGCTTTATCTCCAGGGGTGCCAACTGCCTGGAGGAAAACATGTCCTGCTAAATAGAGGTTTAAATGAGATGTTATTTACCAGGTGATGTGATTTACTTCTGTTCCATGGAAAGCCCATTTCCACATTAAGCCTCTTTTAAAGGGACAGAACATTTTGTCATCATGGCTGCTGTCAATCCTATTTATCTCTTTAGTTAGGCTCGGTTCTTTTCAATTTAATAATTGAATAACAGCAGAAACCATGAGTAAGTATTACAGTATCCCTGGAAAAGAAGTTAGGGACTTTGATTTAACACTGTCTTTGGCAGATTGCAGGAAATGAAATTAGGTGTGTGTGTGGGGGGGGGAGAGGGGTGTAACTTCTTGCTAGGCTGCTGCTATGGATGACCAAGGACTAGGTCAGTTTGCCATGGAGATGCAGACATTGATTTCACAGGTGATCCCTCTCACTTAAATATCTGAAGGAATGCAATTCTATGCCAAGCACCATGTGGTCCAGGGAAGGTGTTTTGCCATCTTAGCTGTCCTGGGTGGCAGCTGATCTGAGGGCCAGAGGCAGGTAGCATAGTCAGTCCAAGTCAAATGCTGGGTTGTTTGTAGGTCTAGATCCAAAGCATCAGTACCAGAAGCATAATCAAATTGAAAAGTCTGTGTCAGGGTCTCTGGAGTACTCAGAGTTCACAGCTGTCAGTCCTGCTTTCCACTGATCTCAGCAGCCTGTCAGACTGTGAATGTTTTAGGCACCAGGTGCCTCTCAAGGTCAAACTTGCTAACTGCTGAATTCCTGTTCCAGTGCTATCTCCCATGGGAATGGCTCCTCGTTAGAGGGGGCCATGACCCGTTGTGACTAGTACTTTCCCTTATAGGCCCTGCACTGTGCTCCCAGTTTCTATTCGTGCCAATTTACCTGTAGCTCTGCAAACCTGTATGTTTTCCAATAAATCAGCTCTCTTTTGGACTCCTCGTCTGTGCATGCTGTTTGTGGGATTACCACGGGGACAAGTGCTTACATCTTGGCACAAATCCCTCCTCAATTTTTTACTTGCCTGGCTGGAGCCCTGGATGGTTCGCTGGGGTCTCGGATTGGAGCAGGGGACGTGCTCTCCGAGTGAATTGACTGTGGCTGGAGCCCCAGAGGGTTCGCCTGGGTCCCGGGTGGGAGTTGAGACAGCACTCCCCGGGTGGAGGGTTTCTGGCCGAAACCCTGGAGGGTCCTGAACCTTGGTACCCTCCGTTGGAACCGTCGGACGAGTACCCCGACGACCCTTCCTTGCTGAATGACATTCTTGCTGAGGCGCTGCGGACGGATGCGGAGATCAATCGCCTGATTGTACTCATTCAAGTTCAGTGGCATCGCCTGGCTGACACGACCCCCTGGACCATGGCGGGAACGCAGCCGGAGGAGGCCCCGATCCCAACCGCTCCTGATCCCAACCTGTGCTTGAACTCACGAAACGCCTAACCCCTGACTTTTGAGCAGATGCTGCTGCTCTGGCAGTCCAGGTTCAACCGTTACTGGACCTACCAGATTCCTCTGAACTCCTGCTTCTGGAGCGAGAAGCTCTCCCGATCGTCACCACGGCGATCGCCGTCAAGCTCGAGGCCGACCAAGTGCTCGCTGACTGACAGCGAGCCGAGGAACAATTGTGGGCAGCGGATGCGGCGGCAGCTCGGGCGCGAGCCGAGAAAGAAGAGGAGCAACGTTTGGCCGCTGCTCGAGCCCGCACGGTAACGGACGTGTGTCCCAGAGACAGCATAGGTGTTGGGTTTGTTCCCTCATTTTCCCTGAGTTTTGGTCCATCTTGCGACGCACAATGCGCGCGTCGGCTTGCAGGTCGCTTCACTGAGCCAGACTACTCAGATGAGGAAGACCTATATGGTGAGGAACCCCACTGGGCTACTGGTCTCCAGGTTAGCCAGTCCAGACGCACGGGGGGAGCGGGGGACGAAATGCGTCTACTGCGGGGCCAGAACCAGGACTTGAACGATCGTGTGGCCCGTCTGCAGGACCAAATGGAGCAATGACTCCAAGAAAATGAACGTTTGCAACAAGCTCAAACTACCCCAGTCCAACCGGTGCCAACTCAGCCAACCCTGCCTGCTCCACGAGCACAATTTCCACTGCTGAGGCCACCACTTCTTCCCCCTCTGGGACAACCGGCCCTGCTGCCTTCAAGGCTTCCAGCTCAACCAGTCCCCGGTGCACTGGTTTTGCCAGCTCCAGGAGCACCGGTTTTGCCGGCCCCTGGAGCACCGGTTTTGCCACCTCCAGGGCAACCACCAGTGCTGCCCCCAGCACCCCCTCCCATACAATGGAAACAACCTCGATTAAGAGTGACCTACGACGGCTCAGTTGAGGCCCTACCCTGTTTCCTATACCAAGTGGACAGTTATATGCGGGAACAGGGGCAACACTTCCCCACTGAAGACAGCCGGGTGCATTTCGCTGCCTCCCTGTTGACTGGAAAAGCTGCTGACTGGATGGTCCTCCAGTTTGACACTCGGGCCCAATCCATACACTCACTCAACGACTTCATGCGAGCGTTACTGCGACGTTTCGAGGACCCTTTCCTGGGAGAGAAGGCCAAGGCGGCCCTCCTGCAACTTTGACAAGGCTCTACACCAGTGTGGGAATTCGCAGACGAATTCCAAAGGCTCGCCAGTAAAATAGTGGACTGGACCAAGACTACCCGAATACATTATTTCCTGGATATTGAACTGCGCTTATATGCAATGAGACCCACTCTGGAAGAATGGATTTTACTAGGTGAGGAGGTAGAAAGTCGTTGCCAATTCATTTCGCTGGCCCGACGTCGAGCCAGGGAGGGAGGCAACCAAAAGCCCCCTACTAAGGCTGCAGCTCCAACTCCGCGGAGGCCTGCTCTACCCTCGCAAGACCACACGTCTCGGTTTCAAAGGGGAGCCTGTCTCGTTTGGGCCACTTTGCAGCAGCCTGCCCGCTTCGACCGGACCGGTTGGTTCCTGCTCGACTGAATGGACCGCCCTGGAATCGGGGGTGACCTCAGTGCCGAGGCACCGCGGCATCAGCTCTCCATGTCGGAGATACGCCTCACGAATCTGCACCAGTGAGCCCATCAGGGTTCCGGATTACAAGTGCCCCACTTGGGGACAGCTCACCGTCTTCGGATGAAGACAAGAACTGGGACCCCCCTGCTTTGAACCTTGAATCTCCTTTGGAGCTGTCAAAAAACGGACGGGGTCTGCGGTGAGTGGAGCGACACCGCAGAGCCTCGCAGCTATTCCTGCAAAACCCAAAGCTCCGGTGAAGGTGAGTGAGATCGAAGAGACTGTGTATGTGGATGTAGTCTTACAGCGCCATAAAAGGGGGCCCCAGTTACATGTTAAAGCATTCATAAAGCCTGATCAATGAAACCACTTTCAAAGCGCTCAAAGCCAAGTCAGAGCCCTTGCCAGCTCCCATCCAGTTTGCCCAAATGGATGGCAGTGATTTCAAGGGTGAGCCTGTGGATCGTCACACTCGTGGAGTGGCGATGGGCATTGGACACCACTGGGAACAAATCAACTTCACCATAGCCCCTATCAGATACGAAGTGGTGTTGGGTATTAACTGGCTCAAGAGGCACAGCCGTTGTATTGACTGGGGGGCTGGGACTATAAAGTTCTCCAATCCTAACTGCAACCAACACCGTCTCGAGGTGACTATTGTACCTCCATCAACCTTGGCTTTAGTGTCAGACACCCCCTCGTCCTGTCCAATACCTGTTGAATATCAAGACTTTGCAGACGTTTTTGATGTGCAGGAATGTGATGTACTGCCTCCCCCCCACTGCCAAACAGATTGTGCTACTGAAGTAGTGAGAAATGAAAAACTGCCTAAAAGTAAGATTTATCCCATGAGTGCTTCTGAACGTACCGTGCTACGTGAATTTTTGGACAAGAATTTGGCTCGAGGTTTCATCCGACCATCTACCACCCCTTCTTTGGCCCCTGCGTTCTTTGTGCGCAAAAAAACAGGTGACTTGCGCTTATGCATCGACTTTCAAAAACTTAATGCAGTCACCCAGTCCAATGCCTATCCCATTCCTTTGATCTCGGATCTCTTGGGACAATTAAAGGAGGGGCGTATCTTTACAAAACTTGACTTGGTGGAAGCCTATTATAGAATCAGGATTCGGGAGAGTGACATACCTCTAACAGCTTTTTCCAGATGCTTTGGCATCTATGAGTTCTTAGTGATGCCTTTCAGATTAAAAGGGGCTCCGGGGGTCTTCATGCAGTTCATTAACAAGATCCTACATGACTTGTTGTATAGGGGCGTGGTGGTTTATTTGGACGATATTCTTATTTACTCTAAAACTATGGACGAACACGTTGCCCTGGTAAGAGAAGTATTGCAACGCCTCAGAGACAACCAGTTCTATGCTAAGGTGTCCAAGTGTGACTTTCACCAAAAACAATTAACTTTCCTGGGCTATATAATTTCACACCACGGACTCCTGACAAGGTGCAGTCAGTTACCAGTTGGAAACCACCCTCCACCCGTAAGCAGGTTCAGCAATTTCTTGGGTTCGCTAACTTCTACAGGGGGTTCATCCCCAACTTCGCTCAAATCGCACTCCCCATCATGGATCTCCTTAAGACTAAGGGAAAAGGCAGCGCCGCCACGTTGCCCTCAGCTAGAATCAATTGGACCCCCCAGTGCCAAACCAGTTTTGATACTCTCAAGCGACTGTTTACCTCTGAACCAGTGTTAAAGCACCCTGATCCCAATCAGATGTTTATACTTCTGGTTGATGCCTCAGACGTGGCAATGGGGGGGTGCACTCCTACAGCAAGGGAGGGACGGTCTTCTACATCCATGCGCTTACTTCTCTAAGAAGTTCGTGCAATCTCAGCTCAACTGGCCAATCTGGGAAAAAGAAGCGGCTGCTGTCCACCATGCCCTTACGGTGTGGAGACAGTTTTTGGAGGGTTCTAAAGTCCCTTTTGAAGTGTGGAGTGATCACAGGAACCTGGAGGTGCTCACGGGGCCCCGTAAACTGTCCGTGAAGCAAGTTCGCTGGGCGGACTTCTTTGCTCAGGTCTGTTTCGTATTAAAACATGTGCGGGGGAAACAAAATGTCCTGGCTGATGCTCTATCCAGACTCCCCCAATATCCAACCAAGGTTGAACGCCCCTCCGCTCTAGCTGAACATGGAGGTTTGAGGTACAAAGACTCTAAGCTGTATGTGTCTAAAGAGCTCCAGAAGGAAGTCCTACAGCTAGTCCATGGAGCCAAGACCGCTGGACACTTTGGTTTTCTAAAAACATTACATTTGTTACGGAGGCAGTTTTGGTGGGTGGGCAGTTTTGGTGGACGTGGATTCGTTCATCCGCAGTTGCCCAATCTGCGCTACTGTTAAAAGGGCCCAAGGGAAGCCTCCCGGGTTGTTGCAACCGTTAGAAACCCCCACTAGACCTTGGGAAGTTATTGCTATGGATTTTATGACTGACCTCCCCCTCAGCGAGGGAAAAACTGTACTTTGGGTAATCATGGACCTGTTCTCTAAACAGGTACATCTCGTCCCTTGCGCAGGTATTCCATCCGCCCCAAACCTGGCCCGCCTCTTTGTGTCACATGTCTTCCGTCTACATTCCTTTCCGCGCAAGGTGATAAGTGACCACGGAAGTAACTACGTGGCTAAATTTTGGAAAGCTTTCTTAAAATTAGTGGGGGTAGAACAAGGTCTCTCAAGTGCTTTCCACCCCCAAACTGATGGTCAAACTGAACGAGTGAATGCTGTACTAGAATGCTACTTGCGCTATTATGTTAACTATCATCAGGATGATTGGGTTGAATTGTTACCCTTTGCTGAATATGCGTACAATAATGCTGTGCATCAGTCCACTGGATTCAGCTTCTTTCGGGCCGTTTATGGGCAAGACTTCGGACCCATAAGCCATACTGATGTCTCCAGGGTGGAGGGGGGTGAAAGTGTTGCTGACTGGGTTCACACGATTCAGACAACCTGGCCTTGGCTGGTACGAAATCTGGAGCGAGCTAAACGTAAATACAAAGCTCAAGCTGATAAACGTCGCTCACCAGGTAAAAACTACGCAGTGGGGGACTTGGTTTATTTGTCCACCAAAAATTCATGGTCCCACCACCCGTGTAACAAACTTAGGGCTGTCAATTCGGTTCGGCCCGAACTGAAAACAGCCGAATTTCCCGATTCAGCGGTTTTTAGTTCGGGACAAACCGAACTCAAAAATGGCGGGAAATAGGGGGAGCCAAATTCAGCGAGTTCGGGAGTTCATGAATAAATTCGGCAAATTCGGGGCGTCAGTAAGCAGCATAACCGTCAGTAAGCAGCATTCTCCTCCCTCGGCCAATCGGTGGCCAAGCTGGGTCTTCTTCTGGCCAATCAGTCAGGATTGAGTACTGAAGGAATCAGCTGCTGCGCGGCCGGGCCGGGGAGAGAGAGAGAGAGTGAGAGAAATTCTCATGGAGGGGTGCTTATGCACATTCATTCCTTTCTGTGGCTGCAGGGGGTGCATTTTTGGGGGTAGAGACCCCTAACTTTCAGCGGAGCTTCAGACGAGCCTTCTTAAGAGACCCCCCAAGTTTTATAAACATTGAATCAGGGGGTCCCGAGATATGGGCTCCACCCCTTTTTCCTCCCCCCTTTTCCATTTTTGTGGCTGCAGGGGGTGCTTTTTTGGGGGTGCAGCCCCCAAACCTTCAGCATAGCTTCAGACGAGCCTTCTTAAGAAACCCCCCAAGTTTTGTAAAGATGGGTTCAGTGGGGGCAGAAATATGGGCTCCCCCCTTTTCTCTTTCCGTGGCTGCAGGGGGTGCATTTTTGAGGGTGCAGCCCCCAAACATTCAGCATAGATTCAGACGAGCCTTCGTAAGAGACCCCCCAAGTTTTGTAAACATTGGGTCAGGGGTCCCGAGATATGGGCTTTCCCCTTTTCCCTATTGGGATGAATGGATCACCTGATACTGTATGCATCTCCAGAGCGGCAAAACCTTCCGTGCTTAAATGGAATCATATTGGATTACCCAGTCCTCCTCCCAGCCCCTCCTGATGGAACAGAAGACAGCCACAGTAAGACCCCTTTGAGGGCTTTAATCTATAATTTTTCTCCTGTGTGTGTGTGTGTGGGGGAAGCAGAGTCTGTGTGTGTGGGGGGAGGGAGCAGTTTCTGTGGGTGGGGAGGGGAAGCCAAAGGGGTTTTTCGCCCATTCTGCCTGGGGTGTGTGTGCCCCCTCGAGTCTCTCTCTCCCTGGTTTGAGGGGGGGCTTCAGTTGTGTGTCCTCAGGTTTTCCCTCATTCATAAGATTGGTTAGGTCTATTTTGATGCTTGCTCAAAACTGGTTTTCAAATGGTGACTTAAAGAATGTATTTGCCTGGTCCCGGGTCTGATGCAAAAGGGGAAATTCCACCCCCTCCTGCTCATTATGCATAGCTAGCTGCCTCTGTCCCTTTCCATGGTTTGCAAACTCCCAGGTGTCAGGTGTTGCTTTGCATGGTTGCAAAGGTGTTGCTTTGCAGTTGTGGGTGTTGCTTTGCAGTTGTGTTGCTTTGCAGTGTTGCTTTGCAGTTCTGTTGCTTTGCAAACTTCTTAGCACCTGCCCCGCCCTTGCTCTCAGCTGTTTGTCGGGGCTGGGAGCTTTGTGCGTGGGCGGCAAGCTCTGCTCAGAGATGCACATTAAGGGTGGGGGGACCCCTTTCGGGGCCCGTATCTCAGCCCCGCCTGACCCAATCTTTACAAAACTTGGGGGGTCTTGCAAGAAGGGTCCTTTGAAGCTCCGCTGAACATTTGGGACCTCTACCCCCAAAAATGCCCCCCCCGGAGCCGCAGAAAGGCGCAGTTGTGTTTTTAATGGCTTTATTCGGCCTAATTTTTCCCCCGAACTTTGAATTCGCGCCGAATTGCACGGACCCAAAGTGGGGGAGTTCGGACTTCGGCATATCCCGAATCCAGGTGGGCCAAATTTGGCCGAATCCGAACTATACCAAATTTTTTTTTCAACAGCCCTAAACAAACTCAGTGCCAAGTACATGGGTCCCTTCCCCATTGCGCGTATCATTAACCCAGTGACTGTTGAACTTTCACTCCCAAAATCACTCAGACGGTTCCATCCTGGTTTTCATGTCAGTTTACTGAAACCGCATGTGCCTTCTCCCAAGTGGCATCCTGAACCACTTCCTGAAATACCGGTAATGGTTGGGGGGGAGGAACATTTTGTCAGGCCTGGTTTCCACTGCTCTCAGCAGCCTGTCAGACTGTGAATGTTTTAGGCACCAGGTGCCTCTGAAGGTCAAACTTGCTAACTGCTGAATTCCTATTCCAGCGCTATCTCCCATGGGAACGGCTCCTCATTAGAGGGGGGGTCACCATGACCCGTTGTGACCAGTACTTTCCCTTATAGGCCCTGCACTGTGCTCCCAGTTTCCATTCGTGCCAATTTACCTGTAGCTCTGCAAACCTGTATGTTTTCCAATAAATCAGCTCTCTTTTGGACTCCTTGTCTGTGGGTGCTGTTTGTGGGATTACCACGGGGACAAGTGCTTACAACAGCACTCACAAGATGGTTGCAACACATTGTTCCCACACTGAGCTGGACACAGAGGCCTGCTTAAATAGGCCTGACATGGACCAGCTATTGCTTGTTACCCTGTCTCAGCATTCCCTGCCTGATGAAGCTTGTCAGCCTCATTACAGTCATCATGGAGTGGTCTTCATTGGGCTTGTAATCTAGAACTCCTTCTCCAATTGCGTAGTTGTGCCCTGAGTCTTTTGCCTCTCTGGTTCAATGGCTCTGGGGGGCTCTCTGTTGACTCTGCCTGAGGCTGAGCTTCTGGCACAGGTAAGCCCCCTGCATTGGGCAGCTGTAGGAACGGGGAGGGTCTTTCTGCCTGTGGTTGATCAGCCTGCTGCTGCTCCCCTCTTTCACTGCCTTCTGCTGCAGGATCTTCTTCATCCAAGGAAGCCTCAGCTGGCTGACCCATGATACTAGCTGGTTTACAAATGTAGCCCAGATGCATCTTGTGCGCTGCAGATGACAGAGTGGGATCTGGGGGTTACTTGGCAAAAGGAGAGGGAGGTCAACAACCAGATACAGGTGCTTTACGCTCTACATGCCTATGGCAGCTTGGGAGAAGGAGTAGCATTTGAACTGCTTTCGTCTGCTCCTGAAGTGCTACCACAGAGAATGGCTGGCAGGTATTCTGGCACCCACAGATTCAACAGGTATGACATGACCATGAGGCACTGGAACTCCAAGATGTGATGTTTGTCTCATGTTCACTGCATGAACTGAAAGCCATATGCCACTTGCCAGTCCCCAGTGGCAGCTGCCTGTAAATGCACTGTGAGGGCTCAATTCTGGTTGGGGCCTCAGCCATTTTCCGACACCACGGTGCTGGAGGGCATTATCTGCCTTGACAAGCAGCTGCACATGGAAGCAGCCTCCCAATGGGACCTCCCAGGAGGGCAGTGAGGGGCATTACCTGCCATAACAAAATAGTGCTTGGGGGCATTATATGCTGTGATAGCTGCACATGGAAGCAGCCACTCAGGTAGCTGCACATGGAAGCAGTCACCGGCGGGAGATTTTTGGGGCAAAGCCTGAAGAGGGTGGGGTTTGGGGAGGGGAGGGACTTCAATGCCATAGAGTTTAATTGCCAAAGCAGCCATTTTTCTCCAGGTGAACTGATCTCTATCGGCTGGAGATCAGTTGAATTAGCAGGAAATCTCCTGCTGCTCCTGGCAGTTGGCAACCCTACCAATGGGACCTCTCAGGAGGGTGCCCCTCACTGCCCTCATCTTCATTGACAGAAACTAGGGTCAGCCCAGGGCCGCCACTGTTAACAGCCCGCCCAGGCAGAAGGACAAACCCTTAAGTTTCCAGAAGTTGCAGGTAGCCATATTGGCCCAAAGCAAAAACCAGAAGCAAAGTTGCACAAACAGCATTCTTGAGTTTTCCAGAGCTCTTCATCAGACTGGATGTTTGTTATTACCACCTAAAAAAAAGATGTTTCAGGCCACGAAGGAGGAGGCAACAAGGTCATGATCTGAAACATTTCCCCCTTCTCTTGGGGGGGACGTTTATAGCAAACATTCAGCCAGATGAACAGTTCTGGAGAATTCAAATGTTTGTATTCCTTTCAAGACAAGACATTTTTTTTTAAAAAAAAATCTGGATCAACATTTCATGCATCCCCCAAATCAGGGAAAGAGCCAGCAGCAACACCCCAAATTAGACTCTTGTTTTGGTTTTCCTCCTTAGAAAAACGGATGGTGATAGTAAGCCGGTTTGAGACTCTTTATAGGGAGAGAACATCAGGGCATAAAAACCAGCTCTAACAACAACAACAAGAAGAGGCTGGATTTCATACTTTGGGGGTAGTGGCACGAAGGGGAAACATGCTTTTACATTCAACACACATGTGTGAACGCAGACCCTGGGCAAGAATGTGACATGGTGGTAGTGGTGGGATAGATTCAGGGATTTCACACAGTTTGGATTTTGGCTCTGAGCACAAACAGATGAGAAATAGAATATAGTGCTGGAGGACAGAAAGTTTTGATTTTTTAGGGCATTGTTTAGGGGCCTTAGGGATGGTTGTTACCAGGAACTTTAAGAAGAAATCAAGTTGTGTGTGTCCGACAAAGAAAGGCAGAGGAGGCAGGGGAAGCCTTGGCACTTTCCCCTGGAGCACAACTAGCCAGAGGGGGCTCAAAATGCACAGAGCAGAGAAAGTCACTTCAAAGGCAGCAGAGGTGGACGGGAAGGGGGAGAAACCCAGAAGACAGCCTGGCAAACCCTGGAGTGGGAGTGGATCCTGATCCCCAGGCGAGCATGCATCATGCCGAGAAGATGTGCACCATGGAGATTGAATGGTGCAGACTGGACCTGGAACATGAGGAGAAGCTGGCCATGCAACAGATGTGCCTTGAAGAAGCCAAGTCCCCGAGAGGGGGGCCTGAGCTGCTAGATACTCCTAGGTATGTGGAGGTAAAAGATAAAGGTCCCCTGTGCAAGCACCGGGTCATTCCTGACCCATGGGGTGACATCACATCCAGATGTTTCCAAGGCAGACTTTGTCTGTGGGGTGGTTTGCCAGTGCCTTCCCCAGTCATTTTCCCTTTACCCCCAGCAAGATGGGTACTGCAGAGATTAGCTGTTTATTAAAGGGGACATGAACAATTGGTTTCAGAAAAAAGAGCTCATGAAGTCTGCACTTTTAGCAAACAAACAGAACTAATGAAACAGGGACCCCACCCCATGAAGCTCAACCAACTCACACAAATATGAGAGGAGAACCAGACCATTCCACAACCAGAAAATTGCTCCCAAAGTCCAAAACAATCACTTCTGAGTTCAGAACCAGGGACTTTGCAAACATGAAAGTATTCATAAGAAAGTTAAAAGGGAAAATTAAGAGACTCAAAACTCTCCAGGATGCTGTAGACTATTGTAAACTACATGAATTGAGGGCCACATTGAATGTATACCTCAAGTCAGGAAAGGTACCACCAAGTCTAAAAGGATGCCAGTGATGTTGGAGCAAGATAGCGCCACAGCAGGAGCTCTGAATTACCCCTTTACCCCCAGCAAGCTGGGTACTCATTTCACCGACCTCGGAAGGATGGAAGGCTGAGTCAACCTTGAGCCAGCTACCTGAAACCGACTTCTGTCGGGATCGAACTCAGGTTGTGAGCAGAGCTTTTGACTGCAGTACTGCAGCTTAACTGTGCCACGGGGCTCCTATGAGGTATGTGGAGGACAACAATGTAAAACTTTTCCTGGTGAATTTTGAGCGTGCTTGTGCAAAGCAGAACCTTGCCTGGACAGAGTTCCAGCAGGTTCTAAGACTGCAGATCAGAGAGAAGTTGCTGGCTTTACTAAAGGAAATGGAGCACAGCCAGCTGCAGGATTCTGATGCATTCAGAACTCTTCGGGTTGTCACAAAAGATGTGCAGGGTAGGGCTGTTGAATTAAAAAAAATTCGGTATAGTTCGGATTCGGCTGAATTCGGCCCGTTTAGATTCGGGATATGCCGAAGTCCGAACTCCCCCGCTTCGGGTCCGTGCAATTTGGCAGGAATTCAAAGTTCAGGAAAAAAATTCGGCCGAATAAAGCCATTAAAAACACAACCGTGCCTTTCCGCGGCTCTGGGGGGCATTTTTGGGGGTAGAGGTCCCAAACTTTGAGCGGAGCTTCAAAGGACGCTTCTTGAAAGACCCCCAAAGTTTTGTAAAGATTGGGTCAGGGGGGGCTGAGATATGGGCCCCGAAAGGGGTCCCCCCACCATTAATGTGCATCTCTGAGCAGAGCTTGCCACCCACTGTCAGGCTGCTATCTCGGTTTCGTTATTGCCTCTGTCTCTGTGCTGTATTGTCTGCCCCCCAAGGTCACATACCTAGGCCTGGGAACTCAGCTCCTGGGAAACTGTATTCATGCGTGTAATCTCCCGCCTTGCCTGCCTTATAATATCTCCCAGCTAGTGAGCCTCTCAGAGCTGTCATTTTATTCGTTTGCACTGTATGCCTATTTGATCAGTAAAAATCATCTGTTTGGACTCTATATGACTTTGTGGTGATTTCTGGTTCTGTGGGCCAAGGGCTGACATTATGACAGCTCTCGTTCATCTTCACCGTTCTCCTAGCCAGGCTGGAGCCCAGGGGGGTTCGCCTGCCACTTGGATGGGAGCTGTGCAGCTCTCCAGGTGATCTACTACCCTGGAGCCCTTCTCAGAGGATCCTACTCTGTTACAAGACTTAATCGCTGAACTTTTCCGGACGACCCGAGAGGTTTGCCGCTTGAGGGGACTGGTACAGGCGCAGTGGCAATCTCTTACAGGACGTCTCTGGATGTTAACTTCGGAGGATACTGATGCTCGTTTAGATCTTCAGGACTTGGATCAATTACTGGACGATGCCCGATTGGCGACTGAGGATTTACAAATATTAACTGGACTTTTGGATAATCTTATTTCTCGACAAACTCTTTCTACCATGGCGGGAGCCCCGCCGGAGGGTTTTTCCCTGATCCCGGATGCGGCCAGCTGCCAGGCTGAGGCCAAGCGAGTCGCTATTAGCACCGCTCTTCTCCTTGTGGAATGTACAAAGGACACCCCAAAGGACACCCACCTTGGCTCAAGTTTTGACCCCGACGTTTGGAGCCGAGGCATCCGCACTGGCGGTTCGAGTACAACCTCTGCTGGGCGGGGAACCTGACCCCATACTCTTGCTCCTCGAGACAGAACTTTTGCCGCGCATTACGGCAGAGACTGCCCTAAGACTTGAGAACGCCAAAGTTCTTGCGGATCAGCAAGCCGCCGAAGCGGCTAGGGTCGCAAGAGAGAGAGAGGCGGCAGAAGCAGCCAGGGCGGCTGCAGCAAGGATTAGGAATCAGGCGAACGTGGACACGCGCCCCAAGGACTATGTACTGGGACTATCAGGTCTAACTTTTTCCCCGGCGTTTGTCCCGTCGCGTGCGACCCAACGCGCACGCCGTTTGGCTGACCGACGTCGAGACTCAGATGAGTCTGAAGACGAGGATTTATATGGGGATAGCTCTCAATGGGCCACGAGCTTCCGAACCAGTAAGCCTCATCTTACTGGTGGCCCAAGTGAGGAGGTTCATCTTTTACGAGCCCAGAATCGGGAGCTCTCCGACCGTGTTGATCAACTCCAGGAAGTAATGGAACTTATGCTTCAAGAGAACAGGCAATTACAACACACCCTGATAGCTCAGAGACAGCCCGTTCCGATACCGGGTCAGGGGGTACCCGTACAACCACCCGCTAATGTGCCTGCTCCACCCTTACCTCCTGGAGCTCCTGTTGCTCCTCCGCTCGGACCACCCATGCAACCACCTGCTAACGTGCCCGCTCCACCCTTGCCTCCTGGAGCTCCTGTTGCTCCTCCGCCCGGACCACCCGTGCAACCGGGTCAACCCGCGCCCGGCCCTTGGAAGCAACTCAAATTGAGGACTACGTATGACGGATCTCTTGAGACTTTGCCTTGTTTCTTGCATCAAGTGGACAGTTATATGCGAGAACAAGGTCAACTTTTCCCCACGGAAGATAGCCGGGTGCGGTACGTAGCTTCCCTCCTGACAGGCAAGGCGGCTGACTGGATGGTCCTCCAGTTTGACACCCGCTCTCGTGCGATTCGTTCCCTTAACAACTTCATGACTGCCCTGAGAAGGAGGTTTGAGGACCCCTTCCTGGGGGAAAGAGCCAAAACGGAACTCTTACAATTAAAACAAGGCTCTGCTACAGTTCGGGAATTTGCCGATGAATTTCAGCGACTAGCGAGTAAAATTGTAGGTTGGCCCGAGACCACCCTAATCCATCATTTCAGGGAAGCCTTGCATCCTGACATTCTGAACTGGTCTTACATGCGGGGCGATCCCGATACCCTCGAAGGCTGGATCCTATTAGCCGAGGAAGTGGAAAGCCGCCGCCGCTTTATTTCTCTCGTCCGTCAAAAACACAAGGAGAAGGGCACCCAAAAGCCTCAACCCAAGGCACCACTGCTCGTCCCACGAAATCCCCCACGTCCGCTCCAGGAACGTGAAGCCCGATTTCAGAGGGGTGCCTGTCTTACATGCGGAGAAATGGGCCACTTTGCAGCCGTTTGCCCACGCCGCCAGGAATTATTTCGTCCCAGCACGACAACCCGCGCCCGAGGTCGTCCACCACGCAGAGGCACCGCGGCCACCCGCAGCGCAGCTCCGGGAAGGCCCACACCCTCTGCACTCCATGCCGGGGACCCAGCCTCCCTGCCTGCTTCCAACGACCCCGCCGGATCTCGGATTACAAGTGCCCCATTGGGGGACAGCTTTCCCTCTTCGGATGAGGAAAACCCTTGGATTTCTCCAGCCTTAAACCTGGAATCTCCCCTCGACTTGTCAAAAAACGGCTCCGGTCTGTGGTGAATGGAGCATCTCCACAGACCTCTCAGGATCTTCCTATCAAACCGAATGCTCCTACCAAAATCAAAGAAGTGGACTCCACCGTCTACGTGGATGCAGTTTTACAACAACTTAACGGAGGCCCACAAATCCCCATCAAAGCACTAATTGACTCCGGTTGCTGTCGCACTCTCATAAGTGAAGCCACGTTTGCTGCACTCAGAGCCGACTCGGAGGCTTTACCCGCCCCCGTCCAATTTGCTCAAATGGACGGGAGCCAATTCCAGGGGGGTCCAGTTGATCACCGCACCATAGGGGTGGCAATGGGAATTGGTTCCCACTGGGAACAAATAGACTTCACTATAGCCCCTATCCGATTTGAAGTGGTCTTGGGAATTAACTGGATTAAAGGACATAGTCCCAGTATTGATTGGGAAACAAACACTATCTCTTTCGCTAGTCCCACCTGCGACCAGCATCGGCAAAACTTTGCTCTGCCATTTCCGCCCGTTCCAGCATTAACCTCTACTGCCCCAGTACCACCAGCTCTACCCGCTGTATACCGGGACTTTGAAGATGTCTTCGACCTTAGGGAATGTGATGCCTTACCCCCCCACCGGGCCTCAGACTGTGCGATTGAAGTAGTAAAGGACTGCACATTAACCAAAAGTAAGATTTACCCTATGAGCGCTTCCGAGCGCACTGTCCTCCGGGACTTTTTGGACAAAAACCTCGCCAGAGGGTTCATTCGCCCTTCGAATGCCCCAAACTCGGCCCCCGCGTTTTTCGTCCGGAAAAAAGAGGGCGACCTTCGCCTATGCATTGACTTCAGAAAGCTCAATGCGGTTACCCAGACCAACGCCTATCCTATCCCATTAATATCGGATATTTTGGGACAATTACAGGAAGGCCGTGTGTTCTCTAAATTAGACTTGGTGGAAGCCTACTACCGAGTCCGTATCCGCGAAGGAGATGAACACCTCACTGCCTTCTCTAGCTGTTTCGGAATGTATGAATTCCTTGTAATGCCATTCGGATTAAAAGGGGCCCCGGGGGTCTTCATGCAACTCATCAATGAAATCCTACATGACCTTCTATATCGTGGGGTGGTGGTCTACTTAGATGACATTCTCATTTATTCGAAAACTATGGACGAGCATGTGACTCTGGTCAGAGAAGTTCTACAACGTCTGCGTAACCATCAACTGTTCGCTAAACTAGCTAAGTGTGAATTTCACCAAAGCAAACTCACGTTTTTGGGATACATCATCTCCCACCAAGGTCTTCGCATGGACCCCGCCAAGGTCCAAGCCGTTCTCGATTGGACTCCCCCCACCAACCGTAAGCAAGTACAGCAATTTCTGGGATTTGCAAACTTCTATCGGGGATTCATCCCTAACTTCGCCCAAGTGGCTCTACCCATTACGGACCTGCTGAAAACTAAGGGAAAAGTAAGCTCGGCTGCCTTGCCCTCCGCAAAAATCCTATGGACTGAGCAATGCCAAGCCGCCTTTCTAGCCCTCAAACGCCTCTTCACTTCGGAGCCGGTGCTACGGCACCCAGACCCAAATCGAATGTTCATTGTGCAAGTCGATGCTTCCGATGTAGCCATGGGAGGGGCTCTCCTCCAGCAAGGACCGGACGGTCTTCTTCACCCTTGCGCTTACTTTTCAAAAAAAATTGCGCACGCTCAATTAAACTGGCCCATCTGGGAGAAAGAGGCCTCTGCAGTTCATCATGCACTGACTTTATGGCGGCAATTCTTGGAAGGGTCTAAAGTACCCTTTGAAGTTTGGACCGATCACAAAAATCTAGCTGCCCTCACGGGGTCCCATAAGCTATCGGCGAAACAACAACGGTGGGCGGAGTTCTTTGCTCAGTTCCGTTTCACCCTGAAGCACGTCCCTGGGAAGCAGAACGTTCTCGCGGATGCCCTCTCCCGTTTACCACAATATCCGGTAAAACTCGAAAGACCCACCAACTCTCTGTTCACCCCTATGCAACGTGGGGCCCTACCTATGCTGGCTGTGCAAACCCGATCCCAGCATCAGCACACCTTCCCTAACTCGCAAGCTCCGCCAGCCCAACCGGCTGCCCAGCCGCCACCGCAACAGACCGGAGTTCCCGCCCCTCCTACCCCTCCGACCGCTCAGCCGCCTGCAGTCTGCGCGCCGCCGCACGTAAGCACTAGCCCTATAACTGTTTCTCAGATCTCCATGACCGACGGGGGGGCTCCTTCCAAAATCCCCATCTCCGAATCCTTTTTAACTGTCCTTCGGGACCAGTGCCTTTTAGAACGTTCCGCTCATACCCTACCTCCTGGTGTTTTGGAACAAGGGGGGTCCTGGTACAAAGACTCAAAATTGTATGTACCCAAAGCTCTCCGGAAAGACATTTTACATTTAGCTCATGGAGCCAAAACAGCTGGGCACTTTGGGTTTCTGAAGACCCTTCACTTATTGCGCAGACAGTTCTGGTGGGGGGGAATGCGTTCCGACATTGACTCCTTCATCCGCAGCTGTCCCGTTTGTGCCGCTGCGAAACGATCGCAGGGCAAACCCCCGGGACTGCTACAACCTCTTGAAACGCCCAGCAGACCTTGGGAAGTGATTGCTATGGACTTCATGACTGATCTCCCTCTCAGTGGGGGTAAAACTGTGTTGTGGGTTGTTACTGATTTGTTTTCCAAGCAAATACATTTGATTCCATGCGCAGGGATTCCCTCTGCTCAGAAACTGGCCCGCCTCTTCGTGACGCATATCTTTCGTTTACATTCGTTTCCGCGTAAAATAATTTGTGACCGCGGAAGTGGTTTCGTTTCTAAGTTTTGGAAAGCTTTCCTCAAGTTGGTGGGGGTGGAACAGGGATTGTCTAGTGCATACCATCCTCAAACTGATGGTCAAACTGAACGTGTCAATGCTGTACTTGAATGTTATTTGCGTTGTTATGTTAACTACCACCAGGATAACTGGGTGGAACTGTTACCTTTAGCAGAATATGCCTACAATAATGCCATGCATCAATCCACAGGTTTTAGCCCGTTTTTTGCTGTGTATGGACAAGATTTCAGTCCCATCGCTCCTACAGATGATGTAGAGGGGGAGGGGAACCCCGACATTGCCTCCTGGGCACACGCCCTCCGTACCACTTGGCCCTGGCTCGTTAGCAACCTCGACCGGGCCAAACGTAAATACAAAGCGCAAGCTGACAAACATCGCTCCCCCGGGGGTGATCTGCAAGTGGGTGCTTTGGTTTACCTTTCCACCAAAAATCTCCGTTCCACCCAACCGTGCCATAAGCTCAGCGCCAAATTCATTGGCCCTTTCCCCATTACTCGGGTCATAAACCCTGTCACAGTGGAACTGGCCCTCCCCAAATCCTTGAGGCGTGTGCATCCTGTTTTCCACATAAGCCTCCTCAAACCCCATGTTGCTTCTCCACGGTGGCATCCAGACCCACCGCCTGCGCAACCCATCATGGTGGGGGGGGAAGAACACTTCGAAGTCTCCAAGATCCTTGACTCCCGTATTCACCATGGCAATCTGCAATATCTAGTTCGTTGGAAACATTTCCCCCCTGCCTATGACGAATGGGTGCGCGCACGGGATGTTTCCGCCCCTGACCTCGTCGACGCCTTTCACATTGCTTACCCGAACAGGCCAGCCCCCTTGCGAACTGGGAGGGGGCCTTGAGGGGAGCAGAATGTCAGGCTGCTATCTCGGTTTCGTTATTGCCTCTGTCTCTGTGCTGTATTGTCTGCCCCCCAAGGTCACATACCTAGGCCTGGGAACTCAGCTCCTGGGAAACTGTATTCATGCGTGTAATCTCCCGCCTTGCCTGCCTTATAATATCTCCCAGCTAGTGAGCCTCTCAGAGCTGTCATTTTATTCGTTTGCACTGTATGCCTATTTGATCAGTAAAAACCATCTGTTTGGACTCTATATGACTTTGTGGTGATTTCTGGTTCTGTGGGCCAAGGGCTGACATTCACGCACAAAGCTCCCAGCCCCGACAAGCAGCTGAGAAGTTTGCAAAGCATTGCAACACAACTGCAAGCAACACGACTGCAAAAGCAACACAACCTTGTAAGCAACACCTTTGCAACTGTGCAAAGCAACACCTGACACCTGGGAGTTTGCAAACCATGGAAAGAGACAGAGGCAGCTAGCTATGCATAATGAGCAGGAGGGGCTGGAATTTCCCCTTTTGCATGGGACTCCAAATGCATTCTTTAAGTCACCATTTGAAAAGCAGTTCTGAGCAAGCATCCAAATAGACCTAACCACTCTTATGAATGAGGGAAAACCTGAAGACACACAACTGAAACCCCCCCTCAAACCAGGGAGAGAGAGACTCGAGGGTGAACACACACCCCAGGCAGAACCGGCAAAAGCCCCCTTTGGCTTCCCCCCCACCCACAGAAACTGCTCCCTCCCCACACACACACAGACTCTGCTTCCCCCCCCACACACACACACAGGAGAAAAATTATAGATTAAAGCCCCCAAAGGGGTCTTACTGTGGCTGTCTTCTGTTCCATCAGGAGGGACTGGGGAGGACTCTGTAATCCAAGACGATTCCATTTAGGCACGGGACGTTTTGCTCTGGAGATGCATACTGATCCATTCATCCCAATAGGGAAAAGGGGAAAAGGGAAAGCCCATATCTCGGGACCCCCTGACCCAATGTTTACAAAACTTGGGTGGTCTCTTAAGAAGGCTTGTCTGAAGCTCCGCTCAAAGTTTGGGATCTGCACCCCCAAAAATGCGCCCCCTGCAGCCACGGAAAGAGAAAAGGGGGGAGCCGATATTTCTGCCCCCACTGAACCCATCTTTACAAAACTTGGGTGGTATCTTAAGAAGGAATGTCTGAAGTTATGCTGAAAGTTTGGGGGCTGTATCCCCAAAAAAGCACCCACTGCAGCCACGGAAATGGAAAAGGGGGGGAGGGAAAAGGGGTGGAGCCCATATCTCGAGACCCCCTGACCCAATGTTTACAAAACTTGGGGGGTATCTTAAGAAGGCTCATCTGAAGCTCCACTGAAAGTTTGGGGTCTGTACCCCCAAAAATGCGCCCCCTGCAGCCATGGAAAGAAAAAAAGGGGGGAGCCCATATCTCGGGACCCCCGACCCAATGTTTACAAAACTTGGGTGGTCTCTTAAGAAGGCTTGTCTGAATCTCTGCTGAAAGTTTTGTGTCTGTACCCCAAAAAATACGCTCCCTGCAGCCACAGAAAGGAGCGAATGTGCACAAGCACTTCCCACACACACACACAGGAAGATTTCCCTCTCTCTCTCTCCCCGGCCGGGCTGCACATCAGCTGATTCCTCCAGTACTCAATCCTGACTGATTGGCCAGAAGAAGACCCAGCTTGGCCACCGATTGGCCGGGGGAGGAGAATGCTGCTTACTGACGGTTATGCTGCTTACTGACTGCCGAATTTGCCGGATTTATTCGTGAACTCCCGAACTCGCTGAATTCGGCCCCCCCGGTTGCCCACCATTTTTTAGTTCGGTTCGTCCCGAACTAAAAACCACCGAATCAGGGGAAATTCGGCTGTTTTTCAGTTCGGGCCGAACCGAATCAACAGCCCTAGTGCAGGGACACTTTACATAGGATGCAAGGGGGGGGCACCACTTTACTGTTTTTGCACAGAGGTTGTTAAAGACATGGCTGCAGGAAGAGAAGGCTATGACTGTCAATTACTTTGGGAATCTGCTAGTGAGAGAGACACTGCTTGAAGCTCTATCAAAGCCAGGAGAGACGAGCTGAAAGATCTTGAAGATGTCTTTGCTGCAGTAGAAAAAGCAGACAAATTAGAATTGCTGTCCAGATGGGACAAGGGAAATCAGTGGGGGCAAGGAGCAGATAGGCACAGCAGTGGAATGGTCTCTCCCCCACAGGTTCCTCATCCACACAAACCGGCCAGCCCTCCCAGAGAAATGGAAGAGAGAAAGTGTTTTGGCTGTGGGGAGATGGGCCTTCTCCACTTGGACTGTGCAGAGAAGTCCCAGCCCAGCTCTGTCCCAAGCATCCTGCTTCCATGACGAGCATCCTCCTCTGTTCCCAAGGAGGAGGAGGGGATGGAGAAGCTCACCCCCGCCACTGGAGGAGGAAATACAAGTCAACAGGTAGAGGCTGTGGGCATGGAGAGATTCCAGTGCTACGGTTTTTTCTATCCATGCCAGCCTGATCCTCCCAGAAGAGATACTGCTGGATCTCTTTTAGAGCCCTGTCTGAAAATTGCCAAAGGCAAGGGTCCTGATTTCTTACAGGGAGTGGAGGGGCTCATGGGAGATCAAAGGCACCCTTCAGTTTTCTTGCTGGTTACGGACCTGGCAAGCAGAAGGTATCTCATAGGTGCTCCCACCCCCCTGCCAGTCCCAGAGCTGCTCTCGGTGGAGGAGAGCAGGGAAGAGAGAGGTGTCACGTTAAGGGAAGCAAACCAGCAATGAAAGGAGGGGCCAACAGGGATGCTGAACCTCCCTCCCAAGAAGAAAGCTGCAAGAATTTGGAAAAGGTGGGGGAAGGGAGAGCTGCAGATGCTCCAGCCTTCCTCTCAGCATGCTGCAGGTGTGCCTCTGGCACAAGGAGATGAACCAGAGAGGACCAAAGTGACCTACTGGGAGGTGGAGACTGGTGGGCATCCTGGGGGATGGGAAGACACCAGTTTGCGGAAAGAAAGAGGGAGACCCTTTCTTGTGAGAGATTCCATCACAGTTCTGAAGCCCTTAAAGCTAATAAAATGGAAGCTTCCTGGTTCAGTCCATGTCAAGGAGAAGGTGGGGGAAGCCGGCTACCTGATTACCTCTCTAGGTGGAATTGATAGATTGTCTCATGCAAATATGCTCACAAAGTTCTTTGAGAGGGAAGAAGCCGGCTGCTCAACCCCTGCACAGGGAAAGGGGGCCTCTGGCCTTGGCACCTGAACCATGCTAAGCCTTTAAGGGCTGGATTTTGATGTATTCCGTTAACAAGCTTTTAAAAATATATATGCTGAGAATAAACTCTATAGTAAGCTCAGGAGCTATGTCACCACCTGAGAGTATTCTGTATATGATGTAACCACATGATAGTATTTTTGATGTGCTCTATGGCTTAAAAATGTACTTCAGGAATTAAAGGGGTTTTAAATGTTTTGTATGTTATTCAAGTTATTCAGTGATGATTTTAAGATGGTCTCAGTCTTGGCAATCTAATCTGGAACCAACTGGTAAAAGCTGGGGGAGGGTGTTATGATCGGGGGTTCCTGAATCCATGGCAAACTGTTTATTTCCCCAGGATGGGGAGAGTCAGAAAAATAGGAACTTTGGGTCAGCAGGCCTGCCTGCCAAGGGGAATCTGATGGATGGGCATCAACAAATTCAATCAGGGAGAGAATGACATTCAAAGAGACCCATTGGCAGAGAGCAGAGCAGCCTCCACATGGGGAAGATTTCTAAATCCGGATTGAGGAAGTGAGGTTTTCACCTAAGTCAACAGAAGTGTGAAAAGGTGAACCTTTACTTTGTTCTGGGTTTACTTTGCCCAGATGCTGTGACTGGTGTGTGTGTTTGCTCCATCTGAAGGTAACAAGCATGATGCAACTTAGTTAAATATATGTGTCCTCTTATTTCCTTAGATCTGTATTTTCCTACTATGATGGCTATTTCCACGTATGTGCTCTTGTTTAATCTTTAGTAATAACATTTATTTCCTGTTTAAGAAAGCAGACTGTGCCTGAATTCCCACCCAAACTCTAAGACAGCACATACACGCTAAGGAGGTGCACTCATGAGGGGAGCTAAGGTAATTGGAAACTCTGCCCTTTGTACTTGCTCAGAGGCAGCCTCATCAGAGTACCCCAAGGCACTGGTTAATGAGAGGAAAGGTTTTATACCTTGGGGTGGTGGCACAAAGAGGAAACACACTTTTACATGCAGGCGACCATGCCACACATATGTAAGAACACACAGACCCAGGGTGGGAATGGGACAGGTTATCCTGAAAGTGGGTGTGACTGGCCAAAGGTCATCCACCCTTCCATGGCAAAGTATGGATTCAAACCTGGGTCTCCCAGATCTTCATCCATCACTCTAACCACTATATACCACCACTGGCTCTAGCTATGAAGCCAGATTGAGGAGGAGGAGAAGAAGAGGAGTTGGTTTTTATATGCCAACTTTCTCTACCACTTAAGGGGTCTCAAACCGGCTTACAATCAGCTTCCCTCCCCCTCCCCACAACAGACACCCTGTGAGGTAGGAGGGGCTGAGAGAGTTCAGAAAGAACTGTGACTGGCCCAAGATCACCCAGCTGGCTTCCTGTGTAGGAGTGGGGAAACAAATCCAGTTTGTCCGATTAGCCGCCACACATGTGGATGAGTGGGGAATCAAACCCAGTTCTCCAGATCAGAGTCCACCGCTCCAAACCACTGCTCTTAACCACTACAACACGCTGGTGGTCAAGGGCAGATGAATCATCCATAAAAACCGGGAGTTGTTCTGCCACCACACTTTCAGTTACTTTCCCCACAAAAGGTAGATCAACAACTGGCCTATAATTGGCCAAAATCATTTTACCCAATCAAATTTCTTAATTGACAAGGATGACCAGGGCCTATGAGGAAAGGCCGAGGGCCTTTGGAATATTTAGACTGAAAAAGAGGAGGCTGAAGGGGGACAGGATTTCTCCTTGAAGCATTTCAAGGGCTGTCACTTAGAGGAGGGCAGGGAGCTGTTTTTCTTGGCAGCAGAGGATAGGACTCACAATTGATAACGAACCACTTGGCAGCGTATCATATAACTGGCCAGAGGGAAGAACTCTGCACTTTTTGGGAGGCGGTGCAAAGGCTGTGCCAGTAAGGATGCATCCTCTTTGTTCTCCCTTATTTCTGAAGATTCTTGGGAAGCCTACTTCTGAAGGATGTATGAGGATGTCTTATATGAATTTCTCCCACAGGGGATAAAAGGATTTGCCTGAATGGTCACCAGTATCTGTAGGAGAAGTTAAATCCCTCATTGGCCAACTTAGAATGGGGAAAGCTCCTGGTGCACAATATATACCACCAGAGCTCCTGAAAAACAACACAAAGTGATGGGCACCACCTTTGTCATCACTCTTTACATGCATCAATAGGTTGGGCCATATAGCTAAGGATTGGGGTTTGGCTATTATAGTGCCATTCTTTAAGAAGGGGAGGAGGGATGATCCAGCAAACTATAGGCCTATTAGCCTTCTCAGTATCATCAGTAAGTTGTACACCAGACACCTTCTTGATAAATTAAAGAGTTGGTTAGAGCAGGAAAACCTAATAGCAGATGAACAGGCTGGTTTCGGTGGGGGGTGGGTGGGTTAGAGCATTTATAGACCATTGCCTGATCCTCTAGCATCTGATCAAAAGTATTCTTTCAAAAGTTCAGTCTCACTTTATACTGCCTTCATAAGTTTGAAGGCAGCTTTTGATTCCATTTCCAGGACTAAATTATGGGAGAAATTAGATGCAACATACATAGATAAAAGACTTCTTTTTCTGACCTGTGCCCTTTGTGATAATCCCACCCTTAAGGTTAGATGCACCAGGCAGGGGCATCTTACAAACACTATTAACACCTCGAAGGGAGTGAAGCAAGGCTGCTCATTCGCCCCCTTGCTTTGTATCTCCTATATCAATGATATGATTAAATGCCCACGTGACCTTGATTTTCACCCTCCTAAGCTAGCACATCACCAGATCTCTGTGCTGTGGTATGCTAATGATGCTGTAATTTTATCAAGAACTCCAGTAGGACTTAAAAGAGCATTAAGGACTCTTGCTTGGTATTGCAGCAAGGAACACCTAGTAATGGAAAACCAAAATTATGGCATTTGGTGGGAGACCAAAAATCCATGGAGTATAAATGGACACAAGATAGAGCAGGTGACTCAGTATAAGTATTTAGGAGTGGTATTGCAGGCATTGGGTTCTTGGAAAGCCCACTGTCAGCACGCAGCAAATACTGGACAAAAATCTGTCCATATTATAATTATTTTTTTATGAACAAAAGGAGGTTATTATGTCCCAGCTGCTGTTAAATTACTTCAAGTCAAGACATTGGCCCAACTTCTATATGGGACCATGATAGGGGCTCCCTCCTCTCCCTTTGCTTCTTTGGAATGGGTGCAATCAAAGAGCAGCTCTTCAACTTCCTTGCTATGTGTCAAATGCTATTCTGGGCCTGGAGACAGGCAAGATCAAAGTAGAGGCTAGGGTATGTCTTGCTTCTATCTACCTCTGGCTTAAATTAAACCTAAACCTTCAAGATCTAACCCCCTTGAATATTCGAGATAACTACCAATCTATGTGGCTGAAGTCAGTTAGAAGCAAGTTGCCTGAGTTGGGTTTTTCCCCTCAATTGATCCTGGAAATGGGGTATGATCAGGCAAGGCACGCTATAAAGCAAAGGATATTGGATATGGAGAGCCAGAAAGATTTACAGGAGGCACCAACTTTTCTATCTGCAGAATAGTCTAGATATATAGCCTCTCCTGCCACCTATCTCTCCCAACTACAGATTTTCAGATATAGGAAAGCATTTACCCTTGCTAGATGCCAAACTCTTCCTTCGGTGGTTTTGGACGGAAGATACAGAAAGGTTCCCTTGATGGATAGGGTATATCCCAGTGTTTTAAGGGAGATCAAAACAACTGAGCGCATTCTGCTGCGCTGTCCATTATACCAAGAGGTTCATTTTAAGTTTATTTCCCCCTGGCTTAGCAGGCATCCCAGTCATTCAGGTCCGGGGCATACTAAAATATTGCTCATAGACAAAAACCCACAGGTTACAGCAGGAATGGCAAAGTTCTGCGTGGCAGCCTGTAGAATCCGTCAGATGCTGTTGAGAATGCTGGTATGCCAACAATTTTAACGTGTAGTATAACCAATTTACAATAATTGTGCAAATGACTAATTTATAATTCAGTAAACCTGTGGTTAGAGTGTAAGACTAAAAGTTTCTGGTAGAAAATTGTGAAGAGCTAGAGCTGTGCTGCTCTATGACTGTTTTTAATAAAGGTTGATTGATAGGACTCGCAATACATTTTAAATTATGGGCAGAAAGGTACCAGCTGGACATTAGGAAAAAATTTTTTTTGCAGTGAGAGTAGTTCAATGGTGGAATTGGCTGTCTAAGGAAGTAGTGAGCTCCCCCTCTCTGGCAGTCTTTAAGCAGAGGCTGGACAAACACTTGTCAGGGATGCTCTAGGGATGCACTGAGCAGGGGGCTGGGTTACTTGGCCTGTGTAGCCCCTTCCAACTCTATTATTCTAATTATTGTATGAACGATTGCCTCTCTCAGAGATCTGGGGAAATCTCCTTCCATCAAAACGTTATAGATAATCTTACCTAGTACTCACCCTCCTTCTGTAGAGCCAGTTCCCCTGATCCAGCAAGGTAGTAATTTATCAAAAAAAGAGATAAGATTAGTCTGACGTGACTTGTTCTTGAGAAACCCATGCTGGCTCTTAGTAATCACAGTCATCCTTTCTAAATGCTCAAGGACTGACTTTTTGATAATATGTTGTAAAACTTTTCCTGGTATAGATGTCAAGCTGACGTGTCATTAGTTATCTGGACCCTCCTCTTTCAGTACCCTTGGATGCAATTCATCTAGTCCTGAAGACTTCGTTTCATTTAAAGAAACTAGATGTTTATGTCCTACCCCAATGCTGATCCTAGGCTGCAACTCCCTTCCCTCATCACGTGTTCTATTTTTGCCATGGAGCACCGTTTCCCTCGCAAGAGTAGGAATTGAGGAGTTCTGCCTCTCTTCATCCCCTGTTACAATTTCACTTCCCTGTTCCGGCAATGGGCCTTTCATGTCCTTGTTCTTAGTCTTACTCTGTACATAGGAAAAGAACCTTTTTGTGTGTGTGTGTTTAGCTTCTCTCGCTAGCCTAAGCTCATACTGAGCTTTAGCTTTCCTAACACTCTCCCTACAAGCTCTGGTTATTTGTTTATATTCATCCTTGGTTATAAGGCCCTCCTTCCACTTCCTAAATGAGTCTATTTTATTTCTCAAATCATTTGAAAGCTGTTTATGGAGCCAACCTGGCTTCTTTAGGCTCCTCCCATTTTCCCTTCTCATAGGAATGGTTTGTGATCGTACCTTCAATATTTCACTTTGAAGAAACTCCCACCCCTCTTGAACTCCCTTCTCCTTAGGTACTTCTGATCATGAGATTCTACCCAGCATAAGTTTAGGTTTGTTGAAGTTTCCTTTCCTAAAGTCCAATATGTCTAACTATGTACACCTTTTCCCTTGCCAAAGATTGTAAATTCCAAAATTACATGGTCACTACTACCCAGGGTGCGCACTACTTTCACGTCATCAACCAGTTCTTCCCTGTTGGTGAGAATCAAATTAAAGATAGCAGACCCCCTTGTTTCCCTCTCCACTTTTGGGATCAGAAGAAAAGGAAGATGATGGGTACTCTACCTCTGTGTGAAATGGGGAAACTCAGCAGGTGCAGATTCTCTCTTCCATGCAATACTGTTTCATGACATATCTGTCTTTTATAAGCTATAGAAAGTTGCAAGGGCTGTTCTCTAGGACTGTAATATGAAACTGTTAGCACTGTTCAGAGAAATTCTCTTAATTCCTCTTTACCCAATTTCTCCTTGAAATCTAACAGTCCATTTCTTTCCTCCTTTTAAGGAGTCTGTTTCCAACGAATTCCATTTTGATCAAAGAGAAATCTGAAGAGAGGAGGGGCAGGAAGGGAGGTTTTGCAGAATTTCACTCTTTAGATGCTCAGAGGCAGGCTAAGTCTTCCTACACCTTCATATCCCAGAGCAGGACCTGTGGTGTGTAACATAACTGGTAGAGCTCAAGTTTCAAAGAGGTATATTGATTCCTCTACAAAGAAAAATGAAAGAAAAATCCCTCTCTTAAAGGGGGGTGGGGAGAGAATAAGATAAATCAATGGCTATATCAAGGAAAGTGAATTTCAGAAAAAGAAATTCCCCTTGCTATAAGAACCCTAGAAACTGTGTTTCAGGAAAATCTGGGAGTTTCTCAGAGTATCATCCTCAGAACACTTTCCCAGGAGGAAGCCAGACTGTGAGTCTATCAGGGATATGTTCAAATTGCGTTGAGCAATATTTGCTGAACAACTTTGCAGATGCCTGTGGGTCAGAACCCGGTCCCACCCCAAAGCTAAGTGGGGACAGAAGCAATGCTTCTGACCTTCCCATTGCAAAAGGGAGATGAGAAAGCGCTCCTTTATTTCTTTTTCTATGTTGGTAGCTTGGCATGGAGATAAGAGAAGGGTAAAAGGCTGGGATTCTGAACACACACACACACACACACATCAAATATTTGTCGCATCTCAGCAAGTCTAGAAGGCAGCAACAGGGGAGAGGGAGGGAGGGAGAGAGAGTGATTGATTGATTGATTGATTGATTGATTTCCAGTTGTTCCCTCATCAGCTAGGATTTGGCTTCTGATGGCTATAGGTAGCCTGTCCTGGATAGACTCGAACAGCCTGTTGATGAGCTGGTTTACCTCATCACCGCTGGTGAAGAGGAAGTGAGCTGATCTGGCAAATGTTCCTTAGTCCTTAGTAGCAGTTTGTTGCTATTTGTCAAAAATTCCACTGAGCCATTTGTGTGGCTAAGCCAGCCACTCCTGGGATGCAGGGAAAAGAGGGTCTTTCTCTTTTATGCCCAGGCTCAGTTAGAATGGACTGAATTGGAAACTTTCACATACCATCATTGTCTCCCTGACCACACACAGTAAAAATGGTACAAAAACTTTGTGGTGAAATGTCCTCCATCCAAGAATTCACCCCAGTATTTCAATTATTATGACTGTTCTCCGTCCATACAGGAACCCAGCTGCAGGCTAGTAGCTGGCAGAAAGGAGAAGGTTGAACAAAGGACCCATCAAGTCCCCAGCCAGAGCACTCAAGCTCTTGGTTCTGCTCATGAGTCTGGACGAAGCAGGACAACAGCTTACTACCTCACACCCTACTACAAGGTCTCACACACCCAAAAGGGACAGAGATTGCTACAAGCCAAATGGCTAGAAACAGGACAGGAGGGTCATCCCAAGGAGGGAGGGAGAAAGACAGTGTTTATTTAGAACTCAGAACAGAAGGAAGAAGGCCTTTTCTTGCCCTTTTCTATGGCTCTTGAGGTTAGCAGCACAGGTCATGATGGACGAAGCATTTATCAAGGACTCCATCTTGTCCACACATAAAGGGCAGTGGAGAACTAAGGTAACGGTGAACTATTTGAACTTCAAGTAAATCTTACCAATCCTAATTAAACATCATGTATGAAGTACCTAGTGTAGAGAAAGAGGGCCGAGTGTTTCCACCTCTTTATTCCTTTGCTCAGCCCAAAAACCTGAATAGACGGTGTGTATTCTTTTTTATTCATTTATTAAGCTTATTTGTATTTTGAATACTTTAAGTCTGGTATCTGAAAAAACACCATGCCTGTTCAGTCTTGCTATGAGAAGAGTGGTAATGGGGAGGGGTAGCGGGGCAGCTTGCCATCCCTGGAGTACAACAACTTGAATGTGAAAAGTTACAGTAGATGACCCCCACACTAGCTTGTAGGAGTGTAGCTGGAGGCGCAAATTAGGAGGATCTTTTAGACAGCAATGCAGGTACAGAGAACTAGACATCCAATTCAGTCTGGCAGAAGATGCTCTCTGAGTCATTGGTCGCAGCAGGTGGGACCCAGTTCGTTTTTGGTCACCCTAGGGGAGCAAGGGGAAGGGGGTGGCTGTACCAAATGGAGACCCAGGCCAGCCACAGGGTTTTCCCGGCCTCCTGTGTGCCCAAACAGAAGGAACAGGAGGGGCTTGCGAGTCTGTTCCTTCACAGGCAGCTTTTCTTTTCTGATCAGTCTGGGGGCCCTGCTGCAGTTGTCCCTCATTATGTGGCGAGTCTGAATATGCTTCCACTGCTGAGTCTCGGTTCATTTTAGGGTGTTCAGATCCTTCGTGGATAGCAGAGTACAAGTGTTGTGAAAAGAATTAAGCCAATGAAGCTCCAGCACTGTGGTGCTCAAGAAGTTTGACTTCAGGGCTTTGTGCTGCCATGACCCCCCCCACACACACACACACACTGCTTCTGCCCATCAGTTGGCTCAATAATCACTTGTCTTAGTCTATATTTTTGTGCTCAGAGACCAACATGGTTACCCAGACAGCCTTACATATTCAGAAAAGAAAACACATATTCACAACCACACTTTGGGGTCTACCACTTAACAATTCGCGTTTCCCTGTCTGTGGAACCCAAACACACCAGTGAAGAGGACTCTAATCTAGCTTTCTGCCTTTGCATTTTTTAAGTGGTCCATTCCCAAGAGGGCTCTACCCTATGCTTTTTCTGAAAACATCTGGCTGGGTTGGATATGTTCTAGCACAGGACTTTTGTATGCCACATCATTGCTGTTTAAGAAGGAGTCCTTATTCCTGCTTGGCCAAAGGAGAAATCGGCTTAGTGGCATGGTGCTAGCCTGACCTTGTTTCTGATAGGTGACCTAACAGCTACCAGATGGCAACGACCTAACTAATGACTGGAGCAAGCCAGACTGGAACAGACAACCCGCAGGCAAAATGACTTTGAATTGTCCGTGCTTCCCTACCTGTTTTAAAAAAGGCAATTTAATCCCTGCTATAAGAAATAGATATGATAGCAGAGCATAGTGGCCATTTATTCCTCTGAGGACATATCTGCAAAACATACTTTGTTCAACATCCTTGCCAGTTATATTCATTAGCAGGATAAATTAGCAGGCACCGCAGGTAGCATTTGCCTTTGGTTTGATCACCAGACCTGAATTTCGAATCTTCCTGTGCAAATTCCTGTTCAACTCACCACCTAAAAGACGAGTTCATCTCAATAAAACATTCATGAGTGAGCTAAAAATAATACAAAAAATTAAACAGCCTTTCCCTATAAAGTATGAAATATTTACTCTGCTGCTGTTAGCTAATTGCATATGAAAACTACAAAGTGCTCTATGTTAGGGGCTAAGTGGCAAGATAAAAGCTGTTGGCTGGGGTGTGGGGGAGGGGAGCTCCTGTCTGAGCTGCTGCCGGGGTTCACCAGCTTTGACATAATGTCTTTTCAGCCCAAACTCTTTTAGCTCTAGGTACTTCCGACATATTTTCTGTTGCATTGTTAGAAGCTGGGCTAGTAATCAGCCACCCAAATTCACCTTCCATGTCTTGAATCTACAAGGAGAGTTTGATTTGGCTGTCTGCGCCCAGATCTGAGCAAAGGTTTGGGACTTTAATTATGCAGACTGTATAAACCACATTTAATTTAATACTTAATATCTCAAATCTAAGGGAAATTTTGCTATTTCCAGAATTTCCATTCAAAAGTCAGCAAACCTCACTTGTGTTTTCCTGACCTTTTGAAGGGAGATGAAGGGATCCTGTGCTATACTTTAGGCTCTTGTCCTTTATTCCCTGGTGGCATGCCATGGGGAGTGCCATCCAGTCCTGGAGGCAGCACCCATCGGCCATCTTGCGTCCTGCTGTGATATTTTGTTTTAAGTAGAGTGGCACAGGCCACTATTTGCTTCTTTGCACAAGATGTTGGCACTTGGGTCAATCCTTGAGATGTTAATTTTCTTCTTGCACTATGCAAATCATGGCTCCTCCTTAGATGTGAAGCACAGGGGGGAAATGGGGATTTCCCCCTGGTTTTTTTTTTTCCAATTATTCCCTTTCCCCAATCTTTCCAGTTAAAAAAAATGGAAATATGGGGGAGCACTGAAAAACATTCTGTGAAATAGTTTCTGACTTGCAATGAGTGAAAGTCTCTGTAAGTCAAGGTTTTACTCACTCAGAATCCGACAAAGGGAGTTTTGACTCTTGAAAGCTTCTACCGTAGAAATCTTCTCTAAGATGCTGCTGGACTGGAATCTTGTTCTTCTACTACAGACCAAAATAGCCACCCTCTAAAACTCACTCAGAATGTATAGCATGGAACTTTGTTATCATATCATATGTAAGACAGGCTACAGCATTGGATAATGATAATTCCTGTGTGTACCACAGACAAGCAAAACATATTTCCAAGCATATATTGATTTTTTTAAAATGTGACTAGTTTTGTCCACAATTAATATGCTAATACGTATGATGATGATGCAATATTGAAGAGTTCAATATGTACAATGTTATAGTTTAACTTGCTTCCCAGATATGCTGAGTAACCTATTGAGGCTGTATGAATCCATTTTGTTTACTACAAATATTTTGTTTTCCTTTTGTTTACTACAAATATTTTTATTTTCAACATTTCCTCCCCCCCACACACATTTCAGGAGTCAAAAACTAAGAATCCTGTCCTAAGCCTTGGCTTGAAAGGGCTTAGGAGGACAGGACTGGTAGGCAGTACACCAGTATATATCTGACTTAGACCAGCGTATCCTGAAGATATGCTGGTATAGCCACCATGCTGGTGTGACTGTTACACCTCCTTAGATCGGGCCGGTGTTGGGGGGGGGGACTTTGTTGCCTTCCTAAGCCTTTAGGGTTCTGGATATGTCCCCTGATGCTGGTGTAACATTACGCCAGCAAAAACCCTGGTGTAGTCCGTACAGGAGCATGCAAGAACAAAACCAAAATTCAACTTGGAACTCCTCCCTGCCCTCAAGCACCAGCCCAGTTCAGATGTTCACCAAGCCCGCAGCCAATCACAGCCCTCCCCCACAGTTAGCCCCTGTAGCAACCAATCACTCCCCGCACCCAAGCACTCCATAAATCCCAGCCAAGACATCCATAGTTCTGATGACAGGACAGGAACTGTACCTCTCTGGCCCATGCTGTGCACGCTGAGAGCACAGACCTTTGTAGTGTTATGGTGGGAATTGTACCTAAAGAGCTCTCAGCACCACAGAGGGACACTCAGCACAAACAGCCATGGCAGAGAGCAAGCGTTGTTGTAGCATTTCCCTTACGCTGCTGTGTTCAGAAGACTTAGAGATCCCCATCTCAGGGTGAGGGAGTCCCTGTCCTCACAAGGGAATGCTGCAACCCCTGGCTTCCTGTACCTACTCTGTGTATTGTCTCAGTTATTCAGACTCCCAGACAGGTGCATCTCGTCCACTGTCTCCGGTGCTTCCAAAACCATGGCGTTGGTTCAGAAGATTTTGTGCCAGGAGGCTGAAGAATTTTCTTCCTTTGGGCCACAAGGTGCAAGGATGAGGTTGTCTACATACTAAACATGTGTTATCGCCCCTTCCCTGATTAATAACATGTGCTACCATTCTTATCCAGTTACTGTATTGTTCAAAGCTATGAATCATCTTTGCTCTCACCTTTCTCACAAAGGATGTGTTGCTTCACTTCCCTTCCTGTAGCCCAAAATCATCCCACAGGCCAATTATTGCTTGCCTTAAATGGTGTTTTTATGCTTGCTGCTCTAAGGGTGTGGCTGTCTTTGAAGGATGACGATGCAACAGGATCTTCACTGGGTCACCATTGGATGGGTGAGTCCCGGGTCTTTTGCCAGCTTTGAAATATTTCCTTTTTCTACAAATGTACAAGTACAGCACAGCAGAGGCAAAGAGGCAGAATTACGGAGCAGGAAACCCAGTGCTTTCCAGACAAAGAAACATTCTTCACCTCGCCTGCTTTGGCAGACTTTCATCTTGTATCTTCCAAACTCACAACACAGACACCTGTTCCGTCAAGTGGCAGAGGTCATTTTCTCCAAGCTGTCAGGGATACTTAACAAAGCCATCAGGGAAGAATTAGTGGCCACTGAGGAAACGTCAGCCGAACGTTCTGAGTTATCAGACTGACAAAGCAATGCTCAGCTGGTGGCATCCACAGAATTAGAATATCAGAGCAGGCCCCCCCCCATGCACACACACTGGATCAGACAAATTGCCCATCTCCTCCAGCATCTTTATTCACACAGAAACCCTGAGAAGTCTCTAACCAGGGCAAATGCCTCCCTCCTCCCTGTTGTTAGCCCGGTTAGGCAAAAATTAGTAAAGGATACATGCACATAATTTCATGATGCAGTTGGCACTACTTGAGAGGCAGTGTAGTGGTTACCAGTGCTGGACTAGAGTCTGGGAGGCTCAGATTCCCCCTCTAGTATGAAACTCCCTAAGTGGCCGTCAGGGGAGGATGTGGGGGGAATGGCCCTAGCAAAGTCCCTGTGTGCCTCAGACCCCGTACAGAGCAACTCTGTGCTGCTGTGCTATTTCTGGAGCAGCAGGCTAAGATGTGACAGGATGTTGGTGGTGTTCTCCATCTGGTGGCCAAGATCTGGACCAGCTGCCAGATTCAGAGCAGTGGGGACTGGGCCTCTGAACCTCCAGGCAGGCTCTCTGATCCACCATCAGGCAGTTCTAGATGCATCTGATTCCAGGACTCCTGCATTCAAACACACTCTTCTAGTGCCATGCACATTTGGTAAAATGAAGGGATCAGCCCAAGGTCCTGATCTAATACCCTACGAACTCTTTAAACTGAATAGTAAAGGGTGGGCCGACATTCTTGCTCCAGTATTTACACAAATTAATGCATCAGGAGCCATTCCAAAATCTTGGAGACATACTATAATTGTCCCATTCTTCAAAAAGGGTCAGCGCTCTGACCCAAGCAGTTATCGCCCAATCAGCCTTTTGTCTCGCTAAGGCAAACTAACGCTTGGAAGTCGTCCCACTCCAATTCTATTCTATGCCGATGATGCAGTTCTCCTTTCCCGCACGAGAATTGGTTTGAAAAGATTCTTACAAACCTTTTCTGAGTACTGCTCTAGGGAAGATCTTAAAATAAACCATCACAAATCTAAGATTATGATCTTCTCTAAGAGGAGAAAAATGCCTCCTTTTTGCTGGGTATTAGATGGCTTTGCGGTTGACCAAGTCAAGGAGTTTGTTTATCTTGGCATTCTTTTCCCCCATAATTTAAATTGGAAGGTCCATCAAAAGCAGTGTCCAACAAAATTAAACCAGGGCCTGGAGCTATTGTCAATTTTTTCCATACCAAAAGAGGCAAAAATATCCCAGGGGCTATTCTGGTTTTCATCTTTAAAATTATTCCATAATATTCCATTTGGATAACTGCTGTCAATGAATCTATAGATCATCCATTGCTCTTAAATGCCCCTTGATGTGTTGCTGGTGTTACCCTTCACTCTGAGTTTGGCCAAATGTCACTCGAAGCTAGGGGCATGGTTGACCACCTTTAAATTATAACTTAAGCTGCGCTTTAGCACTGAGGGGCTCCTAGCTTCTCTGAAGCATAACCCTTTTAAATCCTCATGGCAAAAAATCTTAGATGAGAAATTGTCATTGTTGGGCTTCTCGCAGGATCTGTTATTAGATCTTGGAAAAACTGAAGTTTTCACCAAAATTAAAAAATGTATTAAAGAGCTTGATTATAACAGCACTACTTTTCGTGCTCACCGCATTTGTTCATCTCAGTTTTTCGAAATACCACCACCACGCAGTTTGCCCGCTTATACTTATTATTTGTCAACTCCTCGTCCTTCTTGAGCCTTCTGTTTAGCTAGACTGAATGCTAACCCTTCTATGGTTATTGTGAGAGATCCCCCTCTCTGAGTTTGCTTCTCCAAATCAGTTGCTCAGACGTTGATACAGAAACAATAGATTTATTGAAGCCTTCAGGAGATGAGACAGGCACAGGTAGAAAGTTGCAAGTGAGGGGCTATACGGGTTTACAGAATATATTGACTCCAGGGCACTGGGGCACTGGGGTTCACACTTATTGTTATGGGAAGTTACAAGCTTGGCATAATACAAAACATCAGACGGATCCCAGGAAGTCTGGTGCGGCTATCACACTTCCAAGGCCGCACCGGCCTGAGGGAGTACTGGCAGGAAGAACAGCGGGGGGGAAGATACATGGGCCATCAGGCCTGGCGCCTGAGACCAGAAGGTGTGAACTGCTTTTACGAGTTCACTGATAACACCGCAGGTGATGGAAAGCAGAGACACAAAGACAGAGACCCTCACATTCTGCCCCCCTTAAGGCCCCCCTCCGAGAGGACGAGGCTTATCGGGATAAGCGAGGTGGAATTCTCGGACCAAGCGAGGAGCTGCCATGTGGGGTGCGGCCACCCATTCGTCATGAGCGGAGCCAAGGTTTTTCCAGCGAACAAAGTAAAACAGTTTCCCTTTCTTCCATTTGGAATCTAAAACCTTGGATATTTCCAAATGGGTATCCCCTCCTACTACGGTAGGAATCTCATGAGCGGGAGGGGGGTGGAACTGGGGAGCTGCTACATAAGGTTTGAGGAGGCTTATATGGAAGACTGGATGAACTCCCTTGAGAGTCTTAGGGAGACTCAGTTCCACGGTAACCTCGTTGATTACTCTGGTAATGGGGAAAGGTCCTACATAACGGTCGCTCAGTTTTTTGCAGGGGCGAAGAGAGCGGAGGTTTTTGGTGGACAGATAGACTTGCTCCCCCACCTTGAGTTCCCATCCCGGAGACCGGTGTTTGTCTGCTTGTTCCTTGTACTTGCTTTTTGCCCTTTCCAGATTTTTGAGCAACCATGGCCAGGTGGATTTAACCACCTGAATCCACTCCTGAAGATCAGGGGTAGACTGGAGCTCTGGCGAGACGGGGGCAGAACCGAAAGGGCCAAAATCCGTCCCGTATATAACTTGGAAGGGACTAAAGCCGGTAGAGGAATGAGGCGCATTGTTGTACGCATATTCGGCAAATGGCAGCAGGTCGACCCAGTCGTCCTGGTGGAAATTTACATAGCAACGCAAATAACATTCTACTACCGCATTTACTCGTTCCGTTTGACCATCCGTTTGGGGGTGATAGGCGGAAGAAAGGCCCTGTTCCTCCACTCCCATTAACTTTAGGAAAGCCCGCCAGAATTTGGCAACAAACTGGACCCCCCGGTCGGAGAGGACCTTCCTCGGGATCGAGTGTAGCCTGAGGACGTGCGTGATGAACAGTTTAGCTAAGCCCTGGGCTGAAGGAAGACCTGCACATGGAACGAAATGAACCTGTTTGGAAAAGAGGTCTGTGATAACCCAGAGAACCGTTTTCCCCCGACTTGGAGGTAGGTCGGTGATAAAATCCATGGCGATGACTTCCCAGGGACGGGAGGGGTTCTCAAGCGGTTTGAGAAGCCCCGGGGGTTTTCCCATCCGTTTCTTGGCTGTGGCGCAGGTGGGGCAGCTGCGCACATACAACTCTACATCAGATCTCATACCGGGCCACCAGAATTGCCTTCGAACCAGGTGAAGCGTTTTTATGAAACCAAAATGACCCGCCAGCCTGGCCCCATGTACAAGTCCCAATACTTCTTTGCGAAGGGAAGATGGGAGATATAGTTTCCCCCCTTGCACCCACCAAGTGTTGGTTCGTTCCAAGCCAGTGGGGAGGAGATGGTGCTCCTCCTCCTGTAAGGAGGCGTCCCGGAGTCGCTGTTGGAATGCTTCCGGGATACCTTTGAGCGTAGGGGGGGTCTCCGGTTGGCGGGCTTGGGATCGGGTGGTGACGGCCAAGCCAGGGACTTCCCCTCGCTGTTCGGGAGTGAACAGGGAGTCGACGGGGCGATCGAAATCGTTGCGATACTGGGGAAGTCGTGACAAAGCATCAGCTAGGGCATTTTCTTTGCCAGGGACATGTTTGAGGGTGAACCGGAATTTTGCAAAAAATTGGGCCCACCGAATTTGTTTGGCATTGAGTTTTCTAGCTCCCTTGAGAGCCTCAAGATTCTTGTGATCTGTGCACACTTCGAACGGCAGCTCGGCCCCCTCTAAGAAGTGTCTCCATATGGTAAGGGCATGTTTGACCGCTGCTGCCTCCTTCTCCCAAATGGCCCAGTTGATTTCGGACTGGGAAAACTTCTTGGAGAAGTAGGCGCATGGCCTCAACCGTCCCCCCTCATCCCTCTGCAATAGGGCCCCGCCCATGGCTACATCCGAGGCATCCACCTGCACCACGAAGGGCTTGGTGCAATCCGGATGAGCCAAAACGGGTTCGGATGAAAAAAGTAGCTTTAAACGTTCAAAAGCTTGCTGGCACTGGGGAGACCATTGCAGACGGGCTGAGGGGAGTGCGGCGCTAGCCCCCCTGTCCTTGGTACGCAACAGGGCAGTGAGGGGAAGCGCAACTTGGGCAAAGTTGGGAATGAAATTCCGGTAAAAGTTGGCAAACCCCAAAAACTGTTGAAGTTGGCGGCGGGTAGTGGGGGTTTCCCAGTCCCGCACCGCCTGGACCTTGGCGGGGTCCATTTCCAACCCTTGGTGGGAAATCACATACCCCAGAAATGTAATAGAAGGTTGGTGGAATTCACACTTGGACACCTTAGCATACAGTTTGTGCTCCCGCAGCCGCTGGAGCACTTCTCGCACTAGGCGCACATGTTCTTCCATGGTCTCAGAGTAAATAAGAATGTCATCGAGAAATACCACCACCCCCCGAAACAGTAAATCATGCAAAACTTCATTAATTAATTGCATAAAGACACTCGGAGCCCCCGAAAGTCCGAACGGCATGACCAGGTACTCAAACATCCCAAAACAACTGGAAAAGGCCGTTTTGGGTTCGTCTCCTTCTTTGATGCGAATGCGGTGGTAGGCTTCTACCAAGTCCAGTTTGGTGAAGATTCGGCCCTCCTTTAATTGTGCTAGAAGGTCAGGAATAAGAGGGAGGGGGTAAGCATTAGACTGGGTGACTGCGTTCAGTCTGCGAAAGTCAATACACAGTCTTAAATCTCCCGTCTTTTTCTTTACAAAGAAAGCTGGGGCTGAATAAGGAGCCTTGGAGGGGCGTATGAAACCCCTCGCCAGATTGACATCCAGATAGTCTCGCAATACAGTCTTTTCACTAGGGCTCATGGGGTAAACCTTTCCCTTAGACAGTTTGCCTTCCCCTACAATCTCGATGGCACAGTCCGTTTCTCTGTGGGGAGGCAGTTCGTCGCACTCTCTAACATCGAAAACATCAGTAAACTGCGAGTACTCAGAGGGTAATTGAGGAGAGACTGGGGCGGGGGACCCTACCAGTGCGGCGGCTGGAGTTCTGAGTACCCGTTCCTTGTCATGCAACCCACAGGGGTTTTCGGGGAAGGAAAGCACCCGTTTAACCCAATCAATGGAGGGATTGTGTCCCCTTAACCAGTTCATCCCTAACACCACAGGGGTTACAATAGGGGCGATGGTGAAATACAACCGTTCCCAATGTTCCCCCACGGACATAATCACGGCTGCAGTTCTGTGGGTCACAGGGCCCCGTTTAAAGTCACTCCCGTCCATTTGGGAAAAACGGAGGGGTCCCGGAAGCCGCTTGCGCCGGACACCCAACTTCTTGGCAGTTTCCTCATTTATCATGGTGCGGGCACACCCCGAGTCGACCAACGCGGGGACCTCTAACGGGGGACCCCCTTTGGGTAGGGACAGATGAACACGCACAAATACATTGTCCTCTTGGGCGCTTACCATCGGTGGAGCTCCTTGCACAACGATAGGGACGGTCTGCTGCGGAGCCCCCTCTACAGCAGACCGACGGCGTTTTTTGCCGGCTGTTCCCACTCTTCCTCCTCGCTGGAAGAGGGGGACGGGGTGGTGGCTTCCGGGGAGCCGTCCGAATTAAAGACGGTATTTGTAATCCGGGACCCCGATGGGACCGTAGAGTCGGATGCCCCATCCTGGGGGCGCGCGTGGAGAGCGGAGGGTGCGCCGGAGCGCCGGCTCAGTGGTCCACTTCTGCGGCGAGGCTGGCTGTCGGCGGCCGGTTTCGTCGGCTCGGCCTGGGTTTGGCGGGGGGGGGTCGGACGGCCTGAGCGAGAGGGGCATTGCGATGCAAAGTGACCCTTTCCCCCGCAGATCAGGCAGACGCCGGCCTCGAACCGCTTGCGGCGTTCCGCGGCCGAGAGACCCCCGTCACCCCCTTGCCGGAGTTCCCGGCCACGGTCACCTCGGGGCCTGGGGTCTCGCCCAAGCCGTTGCTTGGACAAGTTCAGGAGTTGTTTGCGATTCTCGATGTCAGCAGCATGGCGAACCCAACCTTCCACATCCGGGGGGTTCCCTTGCATGAAGGCCCAATGTTGGAGGTCTGGGTTGAGACCCTCCCTGAAACATTGTACCAAGGTAGCTTCACTCCAGTCCAGAATTCGGCTAGCCAGTGACTGGAACTCACTTGCATACTGCGCCACCGACTTAGTCCCTTGGCGCAGTTGCATCAGGGAGGCTTTAGCCCGCTCACCCAGAGTCGGGTCCTCAAAACGGTTTCGGAGTGCTACCATGAACTCGTCCAGGGTTCGCAGCACCGGCGAGCGGAGTTCATACTGCAACACCATCCAGGCAGCCGCCTCCCCTTGCAGTAAGGAAGCCACGTACTGCACCCGGGACTCCTCAGAAACGAAGGTTCGGCCTTGTTCCCGCATAAAAATGTCTACTTGGACCATAAAAAAGGTCAACTGGTCTCCCGACCCGTCATACGTGACTTTCAGGTCCCGACGGGCCGGGGGGGCAGGGGTTGCGGGCGGAACTACCGGCGCCCCGTCTGGGGGAGCACCGGCTGGAGGTTGCAACTTCAGCGCATCTAGGGTCGTGGCCATCTCACCCATTACGCGTTGCATGATCTCCATCTGCTCCTGCATAGCCCGGCGGTCTTCCTGCCACTGCTTTCGTTCTTCCTCCATGAGGGCCTCTTTGCGGGCCGGGTCCCCTTCGAGTCCCGTGCTGGGGAAGGCCAACCGGCGATCCTTCGCCGCAGTCCGCGAGAGCGACCAGCCCTTGGGAGAGTCCAGCCAATAAGTAAGCCCCCGGGGACGTCCGTCCCGATCTTGGTCGGGGGCGCGACCCTTCGGTTTCTTTGGCTTGGCTCCCTCCTCCTTCGGGTCCGGCTTCTCCGGCTCGTCCGGTTCCTTGGGGGCATCGGGGTTAGGGGTGGTGTCCTCGTCGGCTGACATTCTGTCCAAAGCGGTACAGCTGCAGTCCGAGAGGCAAGGACTTGCAACTTAATGTGAGAGATCCCCCTCTCTGAGTTTGCTTCTCCAAATCAGTTGCTCAGACGTTGATACAGAAACAATAGATTTATTGAAGCCTTCAGGAGATGAGACAGGCACAGGTAGAAAGTTGCAAGTGAGGGGCTATACGGGTTTACAGAATATATTGACTCCAGGGCACTGGGGCACTGGGGTTCACACTTATTGTTATGGGAAGTTACAAGCTTGGCATAATACAAAACATCAGACGGATCCCAGGAAGTCTGGTGCGGCTATCACACTTCCAAGGCCGCACCGGCCTGAGGGAGTACTGGCAGGAAGAACAGCGGGGGGGAAGATACATGGGCCATCAGGCCTGGCGCCTGAGACCAGAAGGTGTGAACTGCTTTTACGAGTTCACTGATAACACCGCAGGTGATGGAAAGCAGAGACACAAAGACAGAGACCCTCACAGTTATGCAGGGCAGAAATCTGAATATACCATACCCAGACAGGACCTGTCCTTGCTCTTCTGGCTCTATTGATTCATTAACTCATGCCCTCTTGGAATGCCGCTTTTATGAGGAACTCCAATCACGTTATATCTCTCCCCTTTTATCATATAAATCTAATGCCTATGTGTCTGACATAATGCCTTTTTTAAGTGACAGGGATCCCAAGGCTACATTGTCAGTGGCAAGATTTATTCCAGTCCTTATATCCCTCAAACAGTAGATTTACACTGCTCAAGATCAATGGATCAAGGAGCTTCTAAAGGATAAAGGAAAGGAAAATGAAGGGATCAGAAAGTGAGCTGGGGACACATGCAAGTAACTCCAAGGGCCACCTGTAGACATTTCCTGCATTCGCCTATGAACAATCCTGTGATGCAAGGACTGGTCCAAACTCTGCCTCTTTGCGGTGTTGCCCCTCCCTGGAGCAGCACCTGCCACAGGACTGAGAGACTGTCTGGGCAGCTGCATGGTGTCAGCAAGAGGTTCTGAAGGCTCTAAGGACTTTCAGCCCCGCACAGTGACGTCTCCTCATAGATGTGAGCAACTTGCAGCCCTCTGATGCAGCAACAAAGATCTTCAGCAGATCAGCTGGAGTTGGTTTCTGATGGGGGCCAGCAGCCTGGTCCTGCAAACAGGCACACAGCCCTCTGACTAATGGGCAGCCCGATCAACCCTGGGGAAGTGAGTCAAGTTGGCAGGAGTTCGGCTATCCCTACTCTGCAGAGAGAGGGAGTTTCACAGAAGGCCCTTGCTTCTGAAAGTGGAATCACAGAGAGCAGGGCCTCTGAAAGTCCTTTGAATTCTCAGACTGCTTTACATGGGAGGAGGCAGGCTTTCTTCCATCTCTGAGTCTGGACTGGCAACCCAGGGCTACCTGGCTATCAGTCTTTTGAAGTTGGGTGTGTTCCGGATGCTGGAGCAAAATCATAGTGAAAGAAATAAAAATGGCACTGCTGTATTCCAGGAAGAAGGGGAAAAAAACCCCAAAGGCAGAAACTCAGGTTGTCTTTTAGCTTTAGTGGTTGGAACTGACTGAGTGCCAGGGTCTTCTTTCCTTGGTTGACTTGGAAGAATCCCTCCTCCTGAACTTCCCACGTGTATCATCAGTCACAGACCTGATTTGACCAAAAATCTGACCAGATTCTTCTCTCTCATGCACAAAAAGCATTGCCATTCTCCTGCCCGTTTCAAAGGAACCCAGGGAAACCGAATCCCTTCCCTGCCTGACACAAACCCTCTGGCAGACTGCCGCATGCCCCCCTCTGTGCCCAAGCACAACATGACCCCTTGCCTCTCCGCTCCATGCCAGATTTTTATCACAGCTTCACATTCACTCGGAGGGGGGGAAGGACATTCTGTTTAAAGACAACTTTGAAATGTGAGCCCCATCCAGGCATTCCAGCCTGGGCTGCCGCTGAGAGGCTTCGCCGCATTCCCACAGTCGGAACTTCTTCTCCTCCAAAGCCACAACTGCTTTTCGCCTCAGGGCCCGTGGAGCGGCCTGGCAGGCCAGCCCCAGCTGAATGGTGGCGGGGGGGGGGGGGGGAGGAGAGCTTGGATGCAAAAGAGAGAACCCTGTCATTCATGCATGGTCCTCTCTGGATCCCTTTTTTTAAGGATAAAGGAGGTTTTTTTTCGTTCCTGCAAAATTGGAATTCTTTCCTTTTGGGCTAATAACAGACTGTTTCTCAAGCTAACATTTCATTCACCAGGTTGGGGGTGGGGGCAGTTGGTCTCTCCATTATGCAGTTCGGTCAAAAATCAATATAATGCCAGAAGCATTGTAGTAATCAAATTTCATCAGTTCTGCTGAAGTGTGTGTGTTTGTAGGGGGGGGGAGTACATTAACACAGCCCCGTCTTTGACCCATCATCTAATTGTACATTCCTGCATGCCAGCAGCATGCAGTCAACTAACAGGCAGACAGCTCACCAGAGGCAAAAAGCATCTGCAGACAGGACTGGTTCATTGGTGATTAATGCATCGGAGGCTACTTCTACCACTAATGAGCACTTCCAAGTGTTACAAAGGGAAAGGATAAAATGGAGAAGAGCAGCCAGTGGTAGGTTGATCAAAACAAATGGAGCAAATTGGGTGGCAAGTGGGAAAGAGACCTCTGTGGATACCTCTGCTGTTTACAGTGGACACATTTTTCAGCCACAATTATATCTGGATCTCCACCTGCTTTTGAAAACTCTGAACTGAATGCTGTCTCTTCCTGTTTTCAGTGCCAGCACAGAAGAACTGGCATCCAACTCTGAACCCGCAAAAGTGGGCAGAGATGCAGATATGGCTCTCTCTCTCTACCCCTCTGTTGATTTTCATGGCCTCAATGCTGCACTGAATGCATCCTAAGTGGAACGTGGTGACTATCTTGTATCTTTAACTGCAGTCAAAAATGACGTGAATCAAGTTTTCTTGATGTTTGGGGACTGATGAAGAATTGTATTGAAGAAATTTGCAACAGCCATATCCCCGTGTCATCTTTGGAAAACAATATTTCTTCTGCTGAACTATCTTGAAAATACATACATCAGTGACTATTGGACTTTACTATTATAGGATCTTGTTAGACCCATTGTTTTTGCATTGTTGTTGCTTACTATGTGTAACTTTTCCAATAGAATCTTTTTGCATTTTGTAACTACATTGTTGTGTCGCTCCTGTGCTCATTTCCTAGCTATATAGTATCAGTACAGTGGTGTCTCTTTTTTCTATTATCTAGTACCTGGAGATTGGCAACCCAAGTTTATAGCCCAGTGGAAATTCAGACCTGGGCCACCCAGATCCTCTTAAGGCACTTTAACTACTACACAACACTCTGTTTAAAAGGACAGAACATTTTCTCCCAGGCCTGTTGGCAACCCTAGCCCTCCTGAGGTTCTACCTTGTTGGCAAGCTGCAAGAAACCAGCCTGACTGTACTTGCAAAGCTTTCTCTGCAGATGCTGGAACCCAGGGCAGACACGGAGCTGCCCAGTAGCCTGGCCCTGGCAGATCACCAAGCCAGCACGTGCAGCAAGCAGATGAGACGAATACATTAGGCAGACAGCCTGTCACATGTCCAAAGGGAACGCAATGTTCACAACTGCATGGGTCAGTCATCTCTAAGCCTCTGTCATGTCACTATTTTCTCCAACTGGGGGATAAATGGAGCTGCCGAGAAGGACCACCTGGAATATTGTTACCAGATCTGAGCTTTGGAGTTTTATGGTGAAGCGAATAAAAGCTGACATTGTTTGCACGCAGTGTTGAGCAGCAGAGTGGACCCCCACCTCGCCTGCACTGCAGCAATTAGCACTGTTTATTCCGCTCTCTTGATTTCTTAGCCAGTGGCAAGCATCTGCCAGGAGAGGAGATGGGCTTCATCAGGCTGGTCAGTGTGGCCAAGGGTCATCCCTCTGTCATTCCTCTGCATTGGAAGGCTTCAGAGCCTGAGCCGCAGCAGCAGCAGGTGAAACAAATACCCTTCGTTGTCCTTCCCATCCTTTTCTTATGCAAATATCCCTTGTGATCAAGAATAAAGAGAGAGAAGAGCTGAAACAAAAGCAGGATTGTCTCTCAAGCAGAGCCGAGCTTCAGGTTTTCCAGACATTGTCAGCAAGGAAGAATCCCTAATGAGTACAACATAGCAAATTAATTGCACCATTAGTGGAAGAATGCATATGTAATTCCGGTTTGTGATTTTTGTGTTCTCTCTTCTCTCTCTCTCTCTCTCTCTCTCTCTCTCTCTCTCTCTCTCTCTCTCTCTCTCTCTCTCTCTCTCTCTCTCTCTCTCTCTCTCTCTCTCTCTCTCTCTCTCTCTCTCTCTCTCTCTCTCTCTCTCTCTCTCTCTCTCTCTCTCTCTCTCTCTCTCTCTCTCTCTCTCCCCATCTTCCTTTTTTTTTTTAGCAAGTGGAAAGGCATGCAATTTGGATTTTCTAAAGATTGCTCTCATTGTTGCCTGAAATGCAGAGCCTTACTTTACACTCAGTTCTTCATAAATATTCAAGCCCAGCTCCTACCAGGGCTGCGCTCCCTCCCACTGATCCTCTGTGAACGGGAGCAGTGAGGAGAGTGTGCATAGTCATGGAGCCACTGGGGGCCTTGTCTCAGAACCCCCAGGGAAAGCTGCAGCCCAGGGTATCATCCCAATGCTGTTGTACAAAAGCATTGTGAGCTGCCATTCTGCAGCGCGAGACAACTCATATTTCCTGTTGTTGACTCTTTCCTCCCCTTACACCACTGTCTTCAACTCCTGGATGCATTCTACTGAAGGCGGTGGCAAACCTCCCAAGTCTGGTGCTCCTGAGTGTGTGTGACTGGCCCACAGTCACTCAATAAGCTCCTGTGGCAGAGTGTGTGTTGGAACCTGGGACTCCTACATCCCAGTCAAACAGTTAACCACCGCGCCATGCTGGCTCTCAGCTGGACCATCCCAAGACAAAGCTAAAATGCTCTTTAAGAAGAGATTTTGGACAGGTTCCAAAATTGTGACCAGGCATTCATTCCAGTCCCATAACTCTGCACCATATAGAAGTTGTGGAAAGTCACTCAGACACAACTTTAAAGCAAGATCAATCAGAAAGCCTCCTTTCATGCTGTGACATTTCAAGATGGCACCTATGGTTTTCAGAAGATCTAGTTACCTCCATGAGAGGGTTTCACTAAAAGTCACCCCACGATATTTAAAGGTACTATGTTGTTCTATAGGATTATCGTCTATTGATCACTTAAATCTACAGGTCCTATTCCTAAAGACCATCATTCTGGTCTTGGCAAAGTAAATACTTAAGGCTTCTTCCTTACAAAAGTTAGCCAACTTCTTCGAAAGCAGAAGTCCTATATATTCCAGTCACTCATTGCGAAGGACAAACACCCCGTACCAGGGCTCTGCTTATCAAGGCAACTGGAGAAGCAGATGGTCTTCCAAAAAGACCTTAGCATGTTCACCTCCCAGGCTCTGCTGTTGCTGTTCCAGGAATCCAGCCCAGTGTAACTGAGGGAGGCGTACCCCATCCATCTCACACATTTTAAAATGCCTCAAAATAATAAGCCTTTAAAAAAATTAAAACAAAGTCAGGTCAACAAAGGTCAACAAAGTCAAACATTTAATTTGGCAGGGAGACGTTTTACATTGTTTTTCCATAATAATTTGATGCTAAGCACGCTTACCAGGAATGTTCATTTAACTTGACACTTTCTTCTGAGTGAGCAGGACGTCAAGGGCGTTCAGACGGTAAAACTCACATATCCAAAATGTTCCATAGTTGAAAATATTCTAAACCAATTCAGATTAGGGGAAGATACATTTTTATTTTTGCTAGCATTTTCAGGTAAGACCATTTGTATGGGACTTCAGACTCCCCAACTGCCACATTAATTTCAGCACAAACAATAGCTACTACCACTTTCCACCCCCCACGCAAGCACCTCTCGCGCCCTTTCCAAGGATTTAGCGTCTGAAGAGTGTGCCAGAGGAGTACGCTGCCTTCCTCTCTAACAAAATTTGCATTCTGGGCTAATGACCCCCCCCCCCATTGCTTTTACACAAATCCTGGCAGAGGTCTTCGAGACGTCTTGGGGGATTCTAGCGGTCTGCTTTGTATATGACATTATGGAGCCGCTGTTTGCCTGGCCATAAATATGTTTTTAATGTTTCATTTGCATCTCACTCGCATATAATAACTGTTCTGGGAAATCTAAAGTGCATCTTAAAAATTGAGTTACAATAATTATTGTATATTAGATACCATCATTGGTATATTAAAAACATATTTCTGTACAGAAATTATTGGAATACACATTCGGTGGATTTGCTGCACTCATATTGTATGGGGAAGAAATGGCCAGCTTCCAATTGCAGTAATTGAAACAGTGGGCATCTCATCTAGAGATGGTAGTAGGCAAGGCATAGAGTCCAGGCTGCTGGTTGACATGAACAGAGAGGTAGTTGAGAAGCACCTGGCTGCACTGGATGAGGACCCCTTCCTTTCTGCTTCAGCAGCAGAAAAGCTAGTTGGATCCAACCTTAGGTGCCCCTTTGCATCAACTTCAATTTCAGACTGTTCCCCCCTGACCATTCCCCTTCTTAAGGTAGCCTACTCAACATCAGCCAGAGTTCATGCTTTTTCTGTTCTAGCCCCCACCTAAAGGATCGGGCTTTCTAAGGAGCTGGGGGGGTGCCATGTCAGTTTTTAGGGGGTGATGCAAAACTATTTTATTTGCTACGACTTTTAAGGGAGCACAGGCTCCCGGCATTTTGGGAGAGGAAGGTAGCAAGGATTTTTATTGTACTTTGCATGTTTTTAAATTGGGTTCTTAATTTGCTGTGAGCCACAAGGAAAGGCAGGGTATAAATATTTTAATAAACAAATAAGTAAGGCTATGGGTGGTAAGAACTCTCTTCAAGTGGCAGAAAGAAGTCTTCTTTAGCTCTTGGATCATCATATGTATGAACATCCCAGTTTCTTACCAGGCACAGTGCTGCAGTCGAAGCTCTGCTCACAACCTGAGTTCGATCTCGGTTTCAGGTAATTGGCTAAAAGTTGACTCAGCCTTCCATCCTTCTGAGGTCAGTAAAATGAGTAGCCACCTTGCTGGGGGTAAAGCATCGACAACTGGGGAAGGCAATGGCAAACCACCCCATAAACATAGTTGGACATCATGTCAATGGCAAACTACCCCATAAACATAGTCGGGATGTGATGCCACCCTATGGATCAATAATGACCTGGTGTGGGCACAGGGGATTACCTTTACTTACTATTGTCAGAGTGTTGGTGAGCTGTGGTGAATGCTTGCATGATTCATGGCATAGTCCCATCACCAAGTCTGGGAAGACTCTTGGGAAAAACCCTGTGCCAAGTAGGGACTCGTCTGGTTTGGTATAAAGAAGTGTGTGTCTTCTGCCTCACCTGCCTTATAGTTCTGTCACCACAGATGCAGCAATATAATTGGATGGAATTTAATGCCAGCCTGTCAGAGTCAGTTGGCAAAACTGTCAATGGAGACGGAGATATCCAAGTAGAACATCAGCATGTTTCATAAGACAGCCAGCACAGACTGCCAATATGCTGCTCCCACACATCACTGATCATCTGGAAATGTGCATAACTGAAAAGCTTTCACTTTTTCAGGTTTGATTTGTCAGATAAATTTATTTGCCAGCCCATATAACTCCTACCTCCTAAATTTTAAAATCAATGTAGTTTATTATTTTACAAATGTTCTTCCTTGCATCAAAGTGTTGATCAGGAAAGGGGGAAAGTCAATAAATCACCAGGTTTCTTTTAGATCCTTTAAGGTCAATTGTTTAAAGGGGACTTCTCCTGAATGAATAGACCCTTGAACAATTTGGTTGTTGGGCTGGATTTTAGAGGTGTTCTTTGAGTTAGATGGCAAAGTATTGCTGCATGCTTCATTGTTTCTAATTAAAATTCCAACCCATCTTGAGTCTTTTTTTGGGAGGGAGGGGATGTGAGCTTAAGAATGGCACAAATAAACAGCTAAGTGAGCTGGCATGTTCACTTGGCCCTGGGCTGCCATTTCCCCACTTACCGTATATACTCGAGTATAAGCCGAGTTTTTTAGCCATGATTTTTGGCTTAAAAAACTCACCTTGGCTTATACTCGGGTCAATACGGTAACTCGCCTGCCGGGCCCTCTCCCAGTGCGCTCCCGCCGGCCAGCTGATGGGCAGGCTGTCAGCCAGCAGGGCTCTCAGAAGTGCTTGCAATCTAGCACTTCTACTCTGGAGGAGGAAGGCTCTGCACCTTTGGTGTCACTGCTGCAGCAGTGGTGGGGGGCTGCTGCTGGGCCCAGGTGAGTCCTCTGTCCTGGGTGGTTGTAGACATAGGGGGCACAGTCATCTGCCTGCACCCACTCTGCCTGCTGTGGTTCCTCCCTGTCACTAGCAGTTTCCAGATCTTCTACTCCCAAGGAAGCCTCCCCAGACTCATCCCTGTCAGAGGCTTCAGCAGGCTGACCCCATAAGAGCTAGACTACAAGCCTCCTCCATTATCAAGGCCTCCTTGTCAACTGTTCTGTTCTGCTGCATTTCTAACCCCTTCCTCAACATCACTGTTTTGCACATTCTGCTGAATTAGAGAAGTGTGGGAGCTTTCTTGATGCCACCACAAAGAATGTGCCTTTGTGTATGAATTTATTTATATCCCACCTTTTCCATGGCTCAAGACAGCTAACAAATCACAATATAAAACATACAGAAAAAAACCCATATACCCTTCTACCCCAACAAATACCCACAGCCTTTAAAAGGTCAAGGTCCCCTGTGCAAGCACCGGGTCATTCTTGACCCATGGGGTGATGTCACATCCCGACGTTTTCTAGGCAGACTTTGGTTAAGGGGTGGTTTGCCCGTGTCTTCCCCAGTCATCTTCCCTTTACCCCCAGCAAGCTGCATTTTACCTACCTCGGAAGGATGGAAGGATAGAAGGCTGAGTCAACCTTGAGCCGGCTACCTGAAACAACTTCCGTTGGGATCGAACTCAGGTCATGAGCAGAGCTTTTGACTGCAGTACTGCAGCTTTACCACTCTGAGCCACGGGGCTCTTACCCACAGCCTTTACACCGCTAAAATCCCTGTCAAATAAAATGATCCTGCAGTTCCTCCTAAATATTTCTGGCAATGGAGGCCCCTCGCCATCTCTGGTAGCTTGTTCTATAGAGTGGCAGCTACAGTAGAGAAGACACAAGTAGGCTATCCTGGGCAGCAAGGCAACTAGCAGGTGGGAACTTGAGGGCAACGACTGTGAGGGGCTTTAAAGGCCACCACTAGCCCCTTTAATGGAACTCAGTAACAAGCTGCTTATAGAGTGGTGAGAGGTGGTCTGGCCAGCTAGCCCCTGACAACCTTCAGGCTGCGGCATTCTGACCCAGCTGCAGTTTCTGAGCTGTCTTCAAGGGTAGCCCACAACAGTAGTCCAACTTCATGGTTACAAAATCACAGAGCAGCATGGCCAGACTGACTGAATCTAGGAAGGAGAGGGTTGGCAATTCAAATGCAGCTGACAAAAAGCATTCCTGGCCTAACGACACCAACTTGTTTTCTGAACTGTAAGGCTGAATCCATGAGAACCCCCAGTTTATTAACCTGCTCTGCAAATGCCATCCCATCCCTCTACACATGGATTCAGGCACCCTAAAACTCCAACCATCCTGATCAGCATTACTCCTGTCTGGTCTGGATTCAGATTGTTTGTTCTGCCTTAGCCACCCAACACGGCCTTAAAGCACTGAGCCAAGTTAGATGCATTTAGAGGCTTAGATAAGGAAATAAATAACTTAGCACCATCTACATATTGGTGACATTCAACTCCCAGCAGCCTCATATAAATGTTGAAGTACATGGGTGCCAGAATGAAACTCTGAGACACTCCACAGGATAAATCCCACCTTCTTTTCCAGTGGAAATTCTTTGTAACCAAGGAGACAAAAATGGCCAAAACCACCACCACAGCACACTCTGTTACTTTCTCCCTAAAAGTTAAATTGGTCTGTCCTCATCTAAAGAAGGTTTCTTAACCAAAGGTGTAATAACGTCTTCCTTCAAAGGTCTAGCTAGACAGGGGTTCCCAGCAAGGCAGCAACATTTTAAATCAATGATTCCAGTACTTCTTCCTGACATGGTTTTAAAAGTCAGGACAGGCAGGAGTCAAGAACCCAAGTGGTGTCTCTGTTGCTCCTGAGGACCCTTTCAGTAGCCATTTGAAAGATCAGTCTGAATTGATGCATAGAAAAACGACAAGCAAGTCATTGTTCTGACACCTCAGCTAGCGGATCCACTCTCAGCTGGGCCTCCAAATTGAAATGAACAAGATAATTATTTTTTCAGCAAAGAACCTCAGAGACATCAGAGATAACACATAATGTGTCTGACAGAGTTGGACTTACCTGCTATCGAATCATGAACAACTTTAAACAAGCAGGATGAAATTCAGCTGATGGAGAGAGAAAAACATTCTTCGCCACCATCACCGCTGCCTCATAGGCTTGCCAATGAGTTCTGTGGTGTGTTCTGTCTGATTCATTCTGAGTCGTCTGCCAACCATCACCTCAATGTGTACGTTAAAATCCCCAAGGACAATCATACTTTGCACTACTGTGAAGGCCAGTTCACACATTCATGTAGGTCGCTTGATGCTGCTACGTTTGAGCATTTGTCACTTGAATGAGAGAATGGGCTCCATTGAAAGGAGCTGCAGCAGAGGTGAGAGGACACGACGCGTGAGGGGTCTTCCGTCTGCTACGAGCTCCAGGGCTGGTCTGTTTCTCTCGGTCAGATTTGGCAGGGTGTGTCTCCACCTGAACCCAATGGCCACCAGGACATTTCAGATGTGGGCTGATGGGGTTTACTGTTGTGCTGCCTGGGAAGGGCAGGGGACACAATGTTTGGGGCATGAGAGCTGCTTACTGTTGCTGGGTGCTGGTCACAAACTCTGTATATCAATGGCACACCACCGAGATGTTTTGTTTGGCATTTTAATAGAAAGGTGGGATATAAATAGATACATTCTGAGCAGCAGCATTTCATTCCCTCAGTTCTAGTTGGGCTGCCAATGAATTTGATTGGGCAGTCCTGAGTAGTTTTTTTTTTTTGGAGGGGGGAAATTCTTCCTTCCCACAGCATTCACCCACCCTCTTATGATTTTGGGGGACTTTCCACAACAGGAGCTCAGATTGGTCTGCCTACACCAACTGCATAGCCAGACTGTGGATGTGTGTAGCACAGATGCACAGAATGAAGCCTGGCACCGGCCAGCCTTGCCAGAGACAGGTGGCATGTGTGCCCCCAGACCTCCCTCCTTGCTTCCCACAGGTGCCAGCCTTTCCCTTGAAGGCAGCTTTGCCTGGTTTTCCTCCATCCCCGCCAGCTTTGACAGTCCCCAGGGCAATCATCTTCCAGCCCATTAATTATGCCGTTAGGTGTTCCTCAGAGAGAGAAGGAATCTGGGCGCAATTTTTCTTTCAGTTGCCAGTGATGAATAATACGTCCTCCCACCCATGAAACATACAGTACTGTTTCCCTTCATCATAATCAGCATTCAGCTCGGAACCATTTTCTTTTAATTGCCATTTTAAATATGCATTTAATAAAATTGGTCACTGCATTTCCGTCATTCTTCAGCTTGTAATCTTTTCTGGGCAAGTGAGAGAGCCAAACAAAACAGACTAGAAGAAAAGCAGACTAAGATCTCACTGGCTTGTTTAAATGCAACTCATGTGTGGCCAATATTCAGTCTGGTGGTTGGTTGACAAATGACCCCCCCCCCCAAAAAAAGAGAAAACTTTTAGGCCCATGAGAAGAAAATTAGCTTCCCTTCTAGGAGGGTTGAGGCAAAGATGGGCCGCTTTCTCATTGCTTTCAGTGAGGAGTCTGAAAAGGGTCAGGACTTGCTGGTCTTGGGGTGGCATCCAGGGGTCAGGTGGTATGTTAAAGCCTAGAAGGTTTTCGTGGACTGTAGCCCACTTCATCAGAGTCATATAACGGGTCTTCACTAGGCAGTCATTTAGGTGTGAGGTTATCATTCATGTGTGTGAAGTTATAATTGTATTCCAATCACACCATTCTTAGCTTAGAAAAGAACATGCCCAGAATTCCATTTTTTAAAAGGAACTGGACAACCTATAGGATTACAGGGCTGGGCCAGTTCATTCTGTCCCCCCAACCACCCTCCTCCCAGCTGCCTCTGCAGCACACCCTGGAGTAGGGTGATGACTGTGGGCACAAGCCACACCTGTGGCATCTCAAGCGAGGTTTGAACAGACTAGAAGCTGAACAATCTTGGCAGGATGTGTCTGCAATGGATGAACCAAAACGGAACCAGACTGCTGGAACCTTGACCATTAAAAAGGTTCCAGAGCATCTCTGGAAAGGGGCCATCAGAGATGCAGGGCCGCCAGGTCAGGATAACGCAGCCCCTGGGGATGACACTGAAAGTCGGTCAGACCAGTGGGAACCGAGTAAGACTTGCGGATGAGTATTAAGGGGGGAAATAGTACACTGCAAAGGAAAAATAGTACACTGCAAGGGAGAGTTAAAAGCAAGTTTTAAAAGAGTGACAGTGTGGCGTGGGTTCATATGTTGCCTGATCCTGAAGCGCAGGTCTTGTCAAGGGTCAAGGTGTTGGAGGGACAGTCCGGGGGTGATACTGAACCTAAAACACTGGACTAAAGAGGGGTTCATTTATGCCACAAAGATGTTTATTTTTCTGCCAGTGGCTGGAACAGAGTTTTCTTGTTAGTGAAGTTGCTTTGTGGGGGATGCTTACATGGGGAAGGGGCAGAGCCCAGAAATATAGGCCCACAGTAGTGCAGAGTAGAAATGCTTCTGGGGGACAAGTGAACATTTTGGTGACTGGAGGGAATTGGGTTGGGAGGAATGGCACGGCGATATTGCCTCTGGTTACTGGTGGTGGCAATCGGACACACGCACACCCCTATTGCTGCCAGGCCCAACTTTTCCCCTGAAACTAAAGTAGGCTGCTTCCGGCCATCTCTCTCCATCCTGAAGGCAAAGAACAGGTGGGGGAGGGGGGGACATGACTCAGCAGCAGCAGCTGAGGCCACCACTTCATAAAATCTTTTGTACCTCTCAGCGTTCCCCATTTCAAGCTGGAGAAGTCCTAAAATGACTTCATCAGGCTGTGCTGAAGGGCATTATCTGCTGCTTAGTTTGGATTTCTGATACTGGTAAATTGCGAGTTTACACTGGTAATAAAACCTTGGACAAGAGAGGCTGCTGGACTGGACATCATGTGAGATTTGGAGGGGGAGTTGGAGATTCCTCCTCTGGAAAAGCATGCAGGTATTTTGAAGAGAAACAAACTTGTAAAAAGAACAATAGCAAAATCGGTCATGTGTCCTCCTGAACATCCATGTGTAATAGTAGTTCTACTGCCTGTTCAGTTAACTCCTTCTGTGTTTTTGGACATCTGCTTCTGGGGGAACAAAGGTCCTGAAATTTTGTCAGCACCAACAGGGAGTTTAAACTGGAGAAGTGTCTTACATCCCCTGAGCCGGCGCTCCTGACAGCCAGCTGTGTCTCAATTTTCAAAACATAGTCCCATACAGGAGGCCCCAGTTACGTTCGGAATCGGAATGGGAATGAAGGAGTGGGGAGCCCTTGCTGCTGCATCAGTTTGATGGGGAAGGAGGGGGGGGGGCTCGTGGCCTTCAAGGGCCGCTGGGAAGGAATGCCAGTTAGGAGTCAGGTCCACTGAGCAATTTGAATTCTAGAGATTGGTATGGGATTGATACTCTGAGTTCAAAGGTCAAAGAAGTATCAAGGTTATGCACTGAACTCGATGAGACAGCCTCAACTGGTGAAAATGTTTGCCTCCCTTAATCATCCTCCTGGCATAGTTTTCTCTAGAATCGTGGGGCCACTTTGCATACCTGTTGCTCTCCCAAGCATGTAGGATGCAAAGAGAAGGAAGAGCTTCTTACCTGTCCTGACCCACCTCTTGGGTTTCCATCTTTTCCTTAAACCTCAGAGTTCTCAAGACTCTGCCTCAGACAAAGGGTAATAATCATATTACAGGAGTGTTTTAAAATTTAAATTATCTCTCCTGCAAGATGGCAAATCATCCTCTTACTTATTACGTTTGTATCTGAGCTTTCTTTGGTCTTCTAACCGCAAAACAATGTTTGAACTTTGGCGGGAGAGAAAGATAGCAAGCCCAAGGCTAGCCAATGGACACTGCCCCATAGAGGGGGTTGAACTGCAGTTTCCCACATCCCAACATAACAGACTCCGCACTCTCCTCAAGTGAAAAGTCTTTCCTATTTCCTGGAAAGCAAAAGACACTTATTTGCATGTTACATTTACACCTATCCTTCTGGAAGAAACTCAAAGGCCATTATGCAAGGTCAGAGCTAGACTAGTCTCAATCTTCTGGGGCCCAGCTCTGGGTTGGGAAATACCTGGAAATGTTGGGGGTGGATCCTCAGGAGGGGGTGGGGGTTGGGGAAGGGAGGAACTTCAATGCCATAGAGTCCAATTGCCAAAGCAGCCATTTTCTCCAGGTGAACTGCTCTCTATCGGCTGGAGATCAGTTGTAAAGCAGGAGACCTTCAGCTAGTACCTAGAGGTTGGCCCAGGTCCCCTTTGGGGCCCAGGGATGACAGACAAAGGGCTACCAGGGGAGAGCAGCAGCAGCAGGTCTGCTCTACTCAAATACCCTGTGGGGAGAGGAAGGTGGCCAGGTAGGAATCTTTATCTGGGAGTCACGTGTTGTCAGGCCTGCTTTCCACAGCTCACACGTGTTAGTACTTGGATCATCCAAAATGGCTCATTTTTGACAGTGTTGTCCCCACAGGCCTTCAGGCTGTTCTCTGAGCCTATTGTTCTTCATTAATTAATGACATTTAAAATGAAGAAATCAACATTTTTCTTCCTTCATTTTCCCTCTGGCACTTATTCTCACTTTTATGATGTGCAAATAGAAAAAGGATGACTGTAAACATGCACAGAGACCCAAGGATGTGGTAGAATGTGCATACAAAAATAATTCAGTGTGGGGAAAGAAGAAAAGTGTAAGGCAATTCAGGCTTTTTCTCACACACTTTATGGAAAATTCTTTTTTTTCCCTGTCAGCCCTAATCTACAATGCATTTTCAGCTTCTGGCGCTGGCACTCAAAGATACAGTGGAATGGTTAAAGTCCCTTTATTTTATTTTCCTTGGGAACCTCTTTTCCTTTTGTCAGGTTTAGCGCTCCCTTCTTGCCTCTGATTATTTTATTCAAATGCAACAGCAGGAGAACCCGCTGAACAAAAGGTCCTTTTAAGCCTTTTAATATGTCTTGTAATCTTTGAACTCTGAGGCATGTAGTTGTGTTTAATAGACTAATTTTTACAGCTGTTTGAGTGTGTGCATGTGAGAGAGCGAGAGTTTGTATGATTACAAACACCCTACTGTAATAGAAGCACAATAAATATAGTTTTATTTGTGTGTGGGCGGGTTTGTGGGTGGGTGGGTGGGTGGGGGGAGAATAAACAGATGATATTCAGGTCCAACGTCAGGGAACAGATTAGATTTCAAGGTGAGCCTCTTCCTGAAGTGGACTTCACAATCTGAAGGAGGTGTGCAGCTGCCATGAAGAGCAAATCTGCGGAAGAGGAACATGAGTCATCCGTGTGACGATTTGGGGTGGGAGGAGTGGGCATGAAAATATTTGTGATGGGAAAACCCTCACACAGCCTCATGGTGGTAGCATGTGTTGATTCTGGGATTAATTAAGGACTATCTGCCCACATCACACTTCCCCCCCCCCCCACAACACCAAGCACACCTGTGGAAGAGGCCAAAGCAATGCTGTTTTTTTCTCTTTTACTGGCCTGTCAGTGCTTGGTGCTATTACCACTTACCACCTGTGATGGTGTTGCTGAGGCACCCTTGGTAAAAGATTATTATAACTTTTTTCTGCCCTTATTATGACCAAGGAGGAGAACAGAGAGTGAATACAACAAGAAAAAAGTTTTATTTGTGTGTGTGTTTGTGTGGGTGGGGGGGGAGAATAAACAGATGATGTTCAGGACCAACATTATACAGATGCAACTTATAGAGAATAAAATATGGAGGGCGGAGAGAGATAGCCAGGAACTGCCAGGTTCCCCCTAGGTTTATTCACCTTTCAGACAGCCACTATACCGAGCTTTTTGCAAACACAGACCTCAGCCTGCCCCAATAGCTTTCCAATCACCCAGAAAAAGTACATTTGAGATCCATAGCCCAGTGCGAGCAATGCCAGGCCACCACACTCAAGAGCCCCTTTCACCTCAACTGAATGGAGACAGAGCAAGATCCCCAGCGTGCCTAAGGAACCTCTAAACGCTCTCTGACTTAAACCTCCATTGAAGGAATCTTCCCCCCCCCCTCCACCAGTTTGATCATTTCTTGCTTTTTCTCCAGACCACCAGGGTACAAAGAGATGGGCAGATACCAGAAAACAGGACCGACTCAGCCCTGTGTGTCACAACCTGCTCTGGCTCTTTGAAGATTTTTCTTCTTTTACCAGGACATCAAATTGCATCCTGCTGGCTCAGGATTCAAATCCATGCAGTTTTGTGGGGGTTATGGTGCTTCAGGACCATTACTTTGAATAGGGAATCTATTGGAGGATCTGGAGCAGCTATCTTTAAAGATAATGGCACAAAATGTGCACAGAACATAGACTTCCCTCTAATGTAAAGTTTCAAGTGAACTGGACAAGGGGTTTGATTTTACAGACACCAAAAGTTGCTGCCCCTTGGAATAGGTGCAGTTATCTCCACTGATTCCTATCAGGGGGGAATACTGCTGGCATTTTTAAAAAATCTGCATTAAAAAAAAATCCCTGTCTGCATTCATTTAATTTTCCTACTCTAACAGTGACTGACTGACAGTTAAAAAAAAAAATCTCTTTCTGCTGAAAACTCTGCATTTGCCATCCTTCCTTTTTTGTAGTCTGTTTTTTTTCTTCCACAAAGTGATAAAGGAGTGACTTTTTGGGGGGAGGAGGAGCTGGAGTGGTTATTTTTCAAACAAATGTGTCCAAAAGTGCAGCAGAGTTACTTTCAAGCAAATTGGACCAAGGGGACCAGTTCTACAGGCCCCTGAACAAGGTCCCTCCAGCTATCACAGTTGGAGAGAGGAAAAAAGGCTCTGCCTCCAAAAAGGTGGGAGGGAAGAGGAAGCGAGCAAGAACTTCAACATTATGCCCTATGAATGACTTGGTGGGGAGGGGCAGGAGGGGCTCTTTTTCAACCAAATGATGCCAAAATTGCAATGGAGTTAGTACTGTCTGTCCACTAAAGACCCCTTAGGTTTTAAGGGGACCAGTTCTATGGCCCCTGACCTATCCTATGGGCCCTGATCCCAGCAAGCATAGTTGAAAAGAAGAAAAGGGCTCCACCCCCACAAACGAAGGATGAAGGAGAACGGCAGCTCTCTGCAGCTTGTCTTCAAAGATGATTGGCTGGAAGGACTTTTACAAGGATCTGATTGGAAGGGAGAAATGCCATTGTTTGGGAAATCCATAGAATCAAAGAAAAACACAAACATATGCTTCATTGTTGGAAACTACCTGGACTCAGGGGGGCATTGTTTGGGGAAGGGGTTTGTAATTCTCAAGAATCCTGGGTTTGTATTCCCATACTAAGTAATTACTGTGAAAAACCAAACCAGCAATTTCTGCCTACATCTTTGTTTGAGATGCACCCCCCTAGTGCCTAATAGATATTCTTAAAAGAACAGACACTTAATCCTTGAAGATATGAGAGAAGTGCTGTTACCTTGAGTTCAAGGTTTGGGCTTCTTCCTATTGCATGGCTAAATGTGATAAAAATGAAATTCGGCTATGACAGCAAAGCACAGAGCTAGAAAATTTATAACCTGTGCTTCCCATTAGTTGGTATGCTCATTTGTCTCTTCCTGTTTGACAAGGGATGACGACCTAGACTGGACAAGGTATCTCAGGAGGTGTCTTATCTTCCTAGAGCATGTATCTGAGATGAGAGAATAATGAGACTCATCAAACCCACTGATTACAACCTACTCTTGCTGATACACTGTAGGAATGAATGACACAGTCAGAAGAAATCTAGTATGGATCTTGAAAAACTATGAGGCTCTGTGTGGGATAGTGGAGGGCCTGAGGGCAACAAGTGCTGCTTTTATCATTTCTTCCTGTTGAAGGTCATGGTGGTGAAATTAGGGTACAAGAGATGAACGGCTGGCTATGCCTACAGTGTCATTGGGAAGGCTTTGGTTTCTTGGACCTTAGAACGAAGAATTTCTGAGAAGAGATGGCTAGCAATTCATAAGGAATGGGAAGAAAGGCTTGGCTGAGAGCCTTGCAAACTGATCAGGAGGACTTTAAATTAAATCCTGCAGGCTAGAAAGAACTAGAGCAGGATAAGAACACCTGTGATAAAAGAAGAAGCAGGAGAGTGAAGAAGGTGCCAGGAAATATACAGGAAAACAGTATGTGGAAAACAGTAGAGCATAATACCTATGATCTCCAGCGTTTGCATACTAATGCACAGAGTATAGAAGACAAACAGGATGAACTTGAAAATGAAATGCCGGAAAATAAGTAAGATAGAATCATAGAATCATAGAGTTGGAAGGGACCACCAGGGCCAAGTCCAACCCCCTGCACAATGCAAGAAATTCACAACTACCTCCCCACTCCACACCCCTAGTGACCAGAAGATGGCCAAGTTGCCCTCCCTCTCATCATCTGCCTAAGGTCACAGAAGCATTGCTGACAGATGGCCATCTAACCTCTTCTTAAAAACCTCCAGGGAAGGAGAGCTTACCACCTCCCAAGGAAGCCTGTTCCACTGAGGAACCGCTGTTAGAAAATTCTTCCTAATGTGTAGACGGAAACTCTTTTGATTTAATTTCAACCCGTTGGTTCTGGTCCGACCTTCTTGAGCAACAGAAAACAACTCGGCACCCTCCTCTATATGACAGCCCTTCAAGTACTTGAACATGGTTATCATATCCCCTCAGTCTTCTCCTCTTCAGGCTAAACATACCCAGCTCCTTCAACCTTTCCTCATAGGACTTGGTCTCCAGACCCCTCACCATCTTTGTTGCCCTTCTCTGGACACGTTCCAACTTGCGTACATCTTTCTTAAATTGTGGTGCCCAAAACTGAACACAGTACTCTAGCTGAGGTCTAACCAGAGCAGAGTAAAGCGATACCATCACTTCGCGTGATCTGGACACTATAGTTCTGTTGATGCAGCCCAAGACTGCATTTGCCTTTTTAGCTACCGCATCACACTGCTGATTCATGTTCAGTGTTTGGTCTACTAAGACCCCAAGATCCTTTTCACACACACTACTGCTCAGACAAGTCTCGCCCATCCTATAATTATGCATTTGATTTTTCCTACGTAAATGCAGAACTTTACATTTGTCTTTGTTGAAGTGCATTTTATTAGTTCTAGCCCATTTCTCCAGCCTGTCAAGATCATCCTGCATCTTGGCTCTGTCTTCTACCGTATTTGCTACCCCTCCCAATTTAGCATCATCTGCAAATTTAATAAGCATCCCCTCTATTCCTTCATCCAAATCATTTATAAAGATGTTGAACAACACAGGGCTCAGCACAGATCCCTGAGGAACTCCACTAGTCACTTCTCTCCAAGTGGACAAGGAACCATTAACTAGCATTCTTTGGGTACAATTTGTCAACCAGTTGCTGATCCATCTAACAATAATAGGATCTAACCTACATTTTCCCAATTTGTCAACTAGAATACTATGAGGATCCTTATCAAAAGCCTTACTGAAATCTAGATAAACTATGTCTACAACATTCCCCTGGTCCAGCAAGGTAGTAACTTTCTCAAAAAAGGAGATAAGATTAGTCTGACATGACTTATTCTTGAGAAATCCATGCTGGCTCTTAGTGATCAGATCCATCCTTTCTAAATGCTCAAGGATGGACTGTTTGATGATTTGTTCAAACACTTTTCCTGGTATAGAAGTCAAGCTGATGGGCCGGTAGTTACCTGGATCCTCCTTTTTCCCCTTCTTGAAGATGGGGACAACATTTGCCCGCCTCCAGTCTTCTGGCACCTCACCTGTTTGCCAAGACTTTTCAAAAATAATGGACAGAGTTTCCGAAATTACATCTGCAAGTTCTTTGAGTACCCTTGGGTGCAATACATCTGGCCCAGAGGATTTTGTTTCATTTAAAGAAACCAGGTGTTTGTGCACTACCCCAATGCCAATTCTAGGCTGCAAATCCCTTCCCTCATCATATGTTCTGTTTATGCCATGTTGAGCACCACTTCCCTCACGAGAAAAAACTGAGTAAAAGTAGGAGTTGAGGAGTTCTGCCCTCTCTTCATCTCCTGTTACAATTTCACTTTCCGGTCCACACAATGGGCTTATCTTGTCCTTGTTCTTACTCTGTACATAGGAAAAGAACCCTTTTTTGTTGCGTTTAGCATCTCTCGCTAGCCTAAGATGTGACCAGTTATCACCTGGACTGCTTCCACTGCAGGGTGGTTTTCGGTGGTGGTCAGGGTTCTGATGCAATTGTGTGTGAAATTGCCATTGCAGTGAAGCTTCTAGATCAGTGGTTCCCAAACATTTCGGGCCACCACCCCCTTGGTCCCACAAACTCAGCTCCAGCACCCCCTACCCTATCCAGCAACACAGTTGAAGATCCCCACCTCTAGTGGGCCCCTGCTGCCCCTTGCCTCTTAGTGCCCCCCTAGGTAGTCCCACTGCCCCCCAGGGGATGGTACTGCCTACTTCGGGAACCACTTTTCTAGATGGCAGAAGGCAACCCATTCTGTCTCTATTGTTTATTGTGTTTCCCTTTTACACCTGATGTGCTCTGAAACCCCTTCCCTGTGTTCTTATGTCACATTCAGGATTCCCTGCCCACCTTGTTTTAATTTAAAATATATATTTTTAGAAGCAACATCTTTTTTTTAAAAAAAAAAATTGAAGCCTGTACTTATTTGCAGAGGCACCTCTGGATAATCCCCCCTCCTCCCCCCTGCCTAAAAGGCAAGCGGAGTTGCAGTGGCAGACTGGGTCTAAAAATATTGGTTGCCAGGAGACAAAGGGTTCCCACCCACAACTGTAAGGCTATCATTTAATTTTTATAAGAAATAAATAAAATTTTCAAAAAATATATAAGTGGAAAAAAGGTACAATTAAAATTTTAGTTGCATACCATAATAGTATTGGAACTTCTATTATATTTTCAAGCTACGAAAAGGTCATTAACATTTTAAATATATTGTCTAATGTTTAAGGGCCCCCCACGCCATCGGGCAAGCTGACACCCTGGCCAGTCCGCCACTGCTGAGATGTGCGCAGTTGTCTTCCATTCTGCTAATTCCCGCAAAGGGCTGGCCGCTTGCAGTCACCAGCTCCATGAAAAGAATAATTGGCTGGTACTTCACCAAAGTCCTGCTGTTGTGCTATTTCTCTTTCAGACACAGGAAACCACTCACACTGATAACATCCTACTCAGGAAACACTTTTTTTTAACAGGTTTAAAATAAAACTGTTTTGTTTTTAGGAAGGTACGGACTTTCATGATTTATGCATGAATATGGGACAATGTCATGTAGAAACAGGAAAAAATGCAGGAGTTGCTGAAACACGGAAAATTCTCAGTTCAAAAACAGCACTGGTGGAATGAGACCCATGCTTAGAATTCCAAACAGAAAGGCAGAATAATTATTTTTAACAAATGTATACACTATCAGATAAATCCATGAATCTAAGCACCTGAGTAACCGTAGAAGGAAGGTAAAACACAAGTGGTATTGTTGTGGCAGTATTCTACAGGCTGCCTGACCAAGCAGAAGTTCTGGATGATGCTTGTTGGATTGTGAGGGCTTTGTTATGCCCAAATCCCTGTTAAATTAGTAGAGTGCACAAAGGCTGTTGTGCGCAGAGAAGCCCATCCAAACCTCTGTGTGTGCCAGGAACAAAATTGCTAGGAGCCTTTTGTCTGTTTAACTAATATACTTCATTTATTGTACGAAATCCATTTCTGGATAGGATAAAGTATAGTTGCCTATCTATTATAACTAACTAGGATGGAGGGAGATCCAGGACATACGTCCTTCCCTCATGGTGGCAAGATGGAGAAGAGTGCCAGTGTGTGTGAGGAGGTGGGGAAGAAACAGGAAGGAAGGAAGTTTCCCTAAGAGTAGCAATCTACATATCAAAGGTCAGAGCAGTAGAGAAAAGGATGCCCCAGTGTCTTGTCCCCTCTATCTCTCTGACTCACTAGTCTTGTCCCCCTCTGGAGTCTGAGGTTAAGAGAAAGCGCAAAGTCCTTCACTTCCAACATCCCCTCTCAATGTCTCTTGACTCAGCCTGTCAAGTTCATCTTCTTTCTGAGATCCTCAAATCGAATCCTAGGGAGTGGCTTGGTAAGAACGTCTGCAATCATTTCTCCCGTTGGGCAGTACATCAACTTTGTAATTTCTTCTCTGTGCAGCTTTCTTACCAAGTGATATTTTATGTCAATGTGCTTTGTGCGCATGATTACATCTTCTTGCTTGGCTAGGGATATGCAGCTCTGATTGTCCTCACATACTTCTATGGGCTGTGATACATTTGTCCGCAGATCTGTCAGTAGCTGGTGTAGCCACTGTATTTCTTGACAACCTTGTGCAGCTGATACATATTCAGCTTCTGTGCTGGACAATGCTACTATGTCCTGTTTCTTATTTGACCAGCTTATGGCTCCTCCTCCATAGAAAAATATGTGACCACTGGTGGATTCCCTTCCTTTCATATTTCCTCCCCAGTCTGTGTCTACAAATGCCACAAGCTTAGGCCTTTCATTAGCTGGCAACGTAAGCTGATAGTGAGCTGTGCCCTTCAGATATCTCATGTCTCTTAATAGCATTCCACTCTTTGTTAGTTGGTGTTGCAGTTTTTCTACACAGTAAACCTCCTGCTGAACTAATGTCTGGTCTAGTCAGTGTGCTGATGTAAAGAAGCTTACCCAGTGCTTCACGGTACAAGTTGTCTGCTGGCAGTTCCTGTGTGTTTTCTTGCTGCTTTATCTTTTCAGTGATGTGGCAGATGTGCCAGCAACCCATAAAGAGCCGGGTACGCATTGGCTGCCTACCCATTTATGGAACTTCCTGCCATTGACAATTTGCATAAACCCTGCCCTATTTACCAGGGCCACTCTTTTTCTCCTCTCTTTTTAAAGTACCTGTAAATCTCTGACCTTGTTTTGCCCCTAAGACTAAACTGAGACTATCATACTTTGAGTGAGAAGTCAAGAGTCACTGGAAAAGACAATCATGCTAGGAAAAGTTGAAGGCAGCAGGAAAAGAGGAAGAGCCAACATGAGATGGATTGACTCAGTCAAGGAATCCACGGCCCTCGGTCTACAAGACCTGAGCAAGGCTGTTAACAATCAGATGTTTTGAAGGTGATTAATTCATAGGGCCGCCACAAGGCTGATCCTGCATTAAGTAGGGGGTTGGACTAGATGGCCTGTACGGCCCCTTCCAACTGGACAATTCTACCAACTATTTTGTCAGATTGCACAGAGAAGCCATTGAAATTCATAAACATCAGCACAACTTTAACAGAAAAGAAGCGAGTTCAAGAATGAATAAGGCTTGGCTTCCTGTCCTGAAAACCTCCAGACTAACAAAGACAACAGTCCACAATAGCCATACGGATTAGCCTTGGATTCCACATGTTAACAGATCACTTCAGGATACAATGGTTCCACATTAACATACCACACCCTCATTAGCACATTATCTTGATACTTACAGGACAATGATTTGCACATTATGTTTAATACTTTGCAGGACAACGACTCAGCTCGAACCCAACCTCCTTCTGACTATATATTACTCTTCCTACAGACTTGACACTGAGAGGCACTGTCCTTCAGTGTTACTCCTCTGAAGATGCTGCCACAGCTGCTGGCGAAACGTCAGGAAAGAAAATACCAAGACCACGGTTACACAGCCCGGATAACCTACAAGAACCAATGAACTCTGACCGTGAAAGCCTTCGACAATATTTTGTATTTAAGGTGGTTTCTCCATTCATGTTGATTTCAAAAAAATCCTTAGTAAGAGTACATAGTTCAGTCCTTATTTTCTCATCTCTCAAGAGTCTGTCATTTAGTTTCCATCTAAATGCTTGTCTGTTATTCCATTCAAATGAGACAGGGTTATGGTCCGAAAATGTTCTTGTTACAATATGCACTTTACGTAGCTGTGTGAAAATTGATTTACTTGCCCAAATCATGTCTATTCCGGAGTGTGAATCATGTCTTGCTGAATAGAAGGTACAGTATATTCTTTAGCTGTTGTGTTCATTGTCCTCCAAATGTCTTGCAGTGCAAATTTCTCCATCATTTGAAAAAAAGTTTTCGGAAGGCATCCTTCTTTGTCATTTATAGCTTTAGTCTTCTTATCCAAAACAGAAGAGGTAACTCCATTAAAGTCTCCCATCAGCAGGATCTGTTCTTCAGCATATTAAAGCAAAATGTCATGTAGTTGTTTATAGAACTTAGCTTTCCCTTCATTTGGCGCATAGATCCCAACTACTAATGTTCTTTGACCTAATATTTTTGTTCTAATTATCAATATTCTGCCTTCTTCATCCTTATAGATAAGTTCAGGGTTTAAATTGCGTTGTACATAAAAAGCTACCCCTTTAGTCTTTGTTTTAGATGAGGAAATAAACACTTGTCCTAATGTTTTCCTTTCCAAATACTTTCTATCCTTTTTCGAGATATGAGTTTCTTGTAGGCAAATTAAAGAATATTTTTGTTTTTGTAAGAACTTAAAGATCCTTCCTCTTTTAACTTTTTCATTCAGACCATTTACATTCCATGAAATTACTTTAGCCATGGTGATTGATTTATATAGAAATAGATTTTAAGAGGATGATCCACCAACTGCTCCTTTCAAGGATTCTTCTTCTTGTTGTTGTTCCTGCTCTTCCGGAATGAAGCCCATTAATTCTTTTTTATATCTTCTCAGAAATTTTCCAACGTCTTCCAGTGAAGTGACAGTAAATCTGACCTCTTTGTAAGTGAAAGTAAGTCCTTGTGGCAATATCTAGCGGTATCTTATTCCATTCTTCCTCAACGTCATGGTGAAGTCCTTGTATATGTTTCTCTTTGTCATTAAATGTCGAGGGATATCTTTGAGGATTATTAACGGGATCCCTTCCACAGACAAAGGATTCTCATAGTGAACTTGCATGATAGCATCCTTCATCCTAATGTCATAGAAAGAGATCATAATGTCTCTAGCCTTCGATTTCTTCAATCTGGTCAGTAGAGGAATCCTGTATATTCTGTTTATTGCATGATTTAATTCTTGTTTATCTATTTGAGTTAGGTCAGCCAGTGTTTTTATAATGGTCTCTCTAGTATCACCTGATTCTTCAGGCAGGTTGCGTAGACGGATTTTAGTTTCTCTCACTTTCATATCCATCATGGCCAGCTGGTCCGTTACTATCTCTTCTTGGGAATGTATTGCATCAAATTGTTGTCCATGGTTGTCCATTTTTTTAACCTCTTTCTGTTCTTCAATCACCTTTTTAACTGAAGAGTCAATTGTCTTCATATCTGTTTGCATTGTCGTAACTTGGGCTTTCATATCTTTGATCTTGTCTGTTACAGTATCCAGTTTTTGGTTAATGGATTGACTTAAAGTGTTCAACATAACAGTTAATTGATTCATTTGTTGAGATAGCTGTTTTTGCTGGACTTCCGGTGGTTGAGCTGATCCCGGCACTTGTCTCTTGAGAAAGCTCTCACGAGAATCCAAGATACGCTCTAATTGGAGTGATTTATTTCACTCCAAACCCAGTCCTAATTAGTGGATTGGGATACAGGAATTCCTCTGCAGCCTGAAGATAGCAGTTTGATGCCCATACTCTCTGAAGGAGTTTTTTTTAAGTCCCCCGGAGGTGCGGAGACTGTCCTGCTTGGCATTGAGAGGAGAAGCATTGCCGTGAGCGTTTTCTTTGGCATCTGGCCAGGATCTCTACCACCTATTACCAACTTATCAACTGATTAATGAACAAATACCTCACTATCTGAAGTCTATGTGAGTAACAAGAATACTTTCGCTTTTACTGGGAATAGAAGGGCAACCTTGCTGTTAGAAATAATTGGGAACTTCGCACTCTCCCCCCCCCCATCAAAAACTGACTGGCTGAGATAAGACATTGGATAAAGCAGTAAAGAAGTTATAAATTTGGGTAGACTAAACAATTGACTTTTTGATGGACGTGACAAATACCAATTAGACTCTGTGACGTTTGAGGGAAAGGGAGCACTAAAACCCTCCCCTCCCTTGATCACAATACTTTTCCAGGTTAGGAAGATCAGCCTGCCATGTACTCAAAACTGAAATGCCTGTTGACTCTGCAGAAGGGAAGTAGAGAACTACACATGACCAGAAACTCCCCCGGTGCATCCAATAAAAGGCTTATACTAAAAACTACAATAAAGGGAAAGACGAAAGGTCCGTAGCTGCATCATATCTGGCTGACTTCCTGTTCACAGTGATTGTGCTTGATAAAAGTTATTAGTCTACCCATACCCTGGAGAAAATGGAAAAAATCCAAGATCTGTTTGCCCAGCAGTACGAGGCCTCTGCCAGATGGTATGAACAAATGTTAAAAAAAACAGGAGCAGCTGGCAAAGCAGATAGAATGGATGGATGTTGCAATGAATGTTGATATCCAGTCACCTACCCAAAAAATAAATGAGGAAGACCTTAACGGTTCTATAGAATTGCCACTTGATGACAAAAAAAAGAAACACAGAGGAAACACTCGGATGAAATGGGAAATTTCAATAAATAAAGTGTGATAATCCTGCTACCAACAATGGATTTGACAGTGAAGGACTTGGATTTGTGTCTCTATAACCTGCCTGAGGAAATCTTTAATATACACTTGGAGTACCTAATGAGCAAGACAATTGGAACTGACAAGACTCTTTTATTTGAATGTGGGATGGAACAGACTACAACCTGGATTTACTATGAAGACCATCAGTATGCAGAAGAGACTTCAGTAATGACCTCCAAGGATGATTTTCGATGCCTATTGCTATTGGAGGCAAGAAGGAAACACTGGAAATTCCGAGAGAAGAGACTAATATAAAAGAGGGGTCTTTCTTGGTGACATGATTAAAGGGAATGGGTTAAAGGGACTGGTTTAAATGGAAAGAGAATCATAATTGATATTGATTTATTAGAATATTAATGCTTAAAATAAAGAATGGGCGAATCTTGTTGGAAATTATATACTTCTTTTAATGAATGGAAAGAGATGTTGGGTAATTTATTATTATTATTATTATTATTATTATTATATTAACACCTAGTGATAATCTATAATTTTTTGGGGGGGTAAGGAGGCGTGGAGAACTTATTGTGAAAATTATTTTCTGATGGATCAACTTAAAGGATAAATTTTGATTTAATCCCATGTATGTATTTTGTATAATGGCTAACTAGGATACCATAAGATTTGTATTAGATAAAACAGGAAAAGGATACATTTTTTATATAGATGGGGATTACGCTGTTAGCAAAAGTACTTACAATGTATTTTCAGACGGAAGAAAGTGAAGGGGGAGTCATTTTTATTTGTATTAGACATTCTATTAGACTAATTTACACTTACTGTTTTTTTAATACTTAGTAGTGATGTATGTATGAGGTATTAAATAAGAAAATAATAAAAATTCTTTTTAAAAAAAGAGATAGCTGTTTTTGCTGTTTGGACACTTGGTCATGTTGTTTTGCAAATGTATCAGCTTGTTTGGCTAGCATTTCTTGCATCTTCTTATCAGCCATAGCTGCTTCTTGAGAAGGTTCTTTAGATTTTGATAATGCAGGGGAAGCACTATGTAGGGATCCAGATCTTTAATGGGGTCCAGACATTTGCCCTGATGGAAATATTTTTACATGGTTTGGCAGGTCCCGAAATCACTAATCTTGTGGTATAGGTAGTTTAATCCAGTCTATTTAGCATATTCGTCAAGGTGAGTGGGTTTAAATTCTTCCAATTATTGTAAAAATGGGCTTTTTAGTTTTAAAATACCAACAAGTTTTAGGGATGCTCTAGGTCGGCAGTGAGACAGGAAACAGGTAGTTCACAGGAAGTTGCAGGATTGTGGACCTTCTGTCGCCTCCTCTCAATGATCCAGGATTGTAGGAGCTATTTGACAGCTGCACAAGGGAGACACACTTCCGGTCCTGCGATCTGTTGTAGTAGCCTGTCTCCTCCGTTCTCAGTGGTACCAGTGCTTTGTTATTGAACATCTTAAAAGGCAACGAGTTTATTTTCTTGCTGTCTTCCAGTTCTCCAAGACAAGTCGCTTCCAGAGAAACATGGCTGAGCCGGGGGGGGGGTTCTTCTCCTCCCTCCCCTTTCAACTTTGCAGCATCTGATTGGTAATTATGATTAGGGCTGTCGATTCGGTTCAGCCCGAACTGAAAAACAGCTGAATTTCCCCTGATTCGGCAGTTTTTAGTTTGGGACGAACCGAACTCAAAAATGGCGGGAAACCGGGGGAGCCGAATTCAGCGTGTTCGAGAGTTCACAAATAAATCCGGCAAATTCGGGGCGTCAGTAAGCAGCATAACCGTCAGTAAGCAGCATTATCCTCCCCCGGCCAATCGGTGGCCAAGCTGGGTCTTCTTCTGGCCAATCAGTCAGGATTGAGTACTGGAGGAATCAGCTGCTGCGCGGCCGGGCCAGGGAGAGAGAGAGAGTGAGAAAAATCCTCATGGGGGGTGCTTGTGCACATTCGCTCCTTTCTGTGGCTGCAGGGGGTGCATTTTTGGGGGTAGAGACCCCAAACTTTCAGCGGAGCTTCAGACGAGCCTTTTTAAGAGAGACCCCCCCCCAAGTTTTGTAAACATTGGGTCAGGGGGTCCCGAGATATGGGCTTTCCCCTTTTCCCTATTGGGATGAATGGATCTCCCGTTACTGTATGCATCTCCAGAGCGGCAAAACCTTCCATGCTTAAATGGAATCATATTGGATTACCCAGTCCTCCTCCCAGCCCCTCCTGATGGATCAGAAGACAGCCACAGTAAGACCCCTTTGGGGGCTTTAATCTATAATTTTTCTCCTGTGTATGTGTGTGGGGGGAAGCAGAGTCTGTGTGTGTGTGGGGAGGGAGCAGTTTCTGTGGGTGGGGGGGAAGCCAAAGGGGGCTTTTGCCCGTTCTGCCTGGGGTGTGTGTGCCCCCTCCAGTCTCTCTCTCCCTGGTTTGAGGGGGGGCTTCAGTTGTGTGTCCTCAGGTTTTCCCTCATTCATAAGATCGGTTAGGTCTGTTTTGATGCTTGCTCAAAACTGGTTTTCAAATGGTTACTTAAAGAATGCATTTGCCTGGTCCCGGGTCTGATGCAAAAGGGGAAATTCCACCCCCTCCTGCTCATTATGCATAGCTAGCTGCCTCTGTCCCTTTCCATGGTTTGCAAACTCCCAGGTGTCAGGTGTTGCTTTTCATGGTTGCAAAGTTGTTGCTTTGCAGTTGTGGGTGTTGCTTTGCAGTTGTGTTGCTTTGCAGTGTTGCTTTGCAGTTCTGTTGCTTTGCAAACTTCTTAGCACCTGCCCTGCTCTTGCTCTCAGCTGTTTGTCAGAGCTGGGAGCTTTGTGCATGGTTGGCAAGCTCTGCTCAGAGATGCACATTAAGGGTGGGGGGACCCCTTTCGGGGCCCATATCTCAGCCCCCCTGACCCAATCTTTACAAAACTTGGGGGGTCTGGCAAGAAGGGTCCTTTGAAGCTCCGCTGAAAGTTTGGGACCTCTACCCCCAAAAATGCCTCCCCTGGAGCCACGGAAAGGCGCAGTTGTGTTTTTAATGGCTTTATTGGCCGAATTTTTTTCCCGAAATTTGAATTCGCGCTGAATTGCATGGACCCAAAGTGGGGGAGTTCGGACTTCGGCATATCCCGAGTCCAGATGGGCTGAATTCGGCCGAATCCGAACTATACCGAATTTTTTTTTCAACAGCCCTAATTATGTCTTTCAAAAGTCCCATTTGTTTCGTCTACCCACTGATCAAATTGATAAGGTCCCTGCCGGTTTATCTAATGGCTTTTTTATTTAAAAGTCACTTGTACATTGAGTGGAGAGATGCAGATTTCATAGATGTTTTTATCTATCCTTCAAAGCTTCTAGATCAAGGTAAAAGCAAAAGAGTTCTCAGAACTTACTCAGATTTTGGAAGATGAGGTTTTCTTTTTTAAAAAATAATTGTTTAGATGGTGATAGATAGAGGAGATCGAAGCCTGATGCCAAAGAAGCGTTCGTGGCAATGTAATCCCCTCGGTGCCATGGGGACAGCGTACAGACCTCCGGGAGACTTAAAAAAGCTCTCTCAGAGAGAATGAGAGTCAACACCGCTTCTTCTTGGCTGCAGGGGTGTTCCTGCGCCCCAGTCCACTATTTAGGAACCGGGGTGGAGTGCTTTATGCACCCCAATTTAGAACATTTCTTGGATTCCCCCAGGAGATTCCCGAGGTGCGTGGCGCTTGGATCAGCTCTCTACTGGAAGTCCACATAGCTCACTTTCATGGGAGTTTGTGCTGAATTCGCTTGTTCTATCCTCAGGAATCTTATCAGTTCCTTAATCTTTTGCTCTTGGTTGATAAGAAAACTCCCGTCTTCTTCCCTCTGTACTTGGATTAGGGCTGTTGAAAAAAAAATTCAGTAAAATTCGGATTCAGCAAAATTTGGCCCGTTTTTATTCGGGAAATGCCAAAGTCCAAACTCCCCTGCTTCGGGTCCATGCAATTCGGCATGAGGTCAGGAGTTTGGGGGAAAATTCAGCCGAATAAAGCCATTAAAATCACAACAGCACCTTTCCGTGGCTCCGGGGGGGCATTTTTGGGGGTAGAGGTCCCAAACCTTCAGCGTAGCTTCAGAGGACCCTTCTTGCAATAACGCCCAAGTTTTGTAAAGATTGGATCAGCGGGGGCTGAGATATGGGCCCCAAAAGGGGTCCCCCCTCCTTAATGTGCATTTGCAATTAGCAGAGCTTGCCGCCCACTCAAAGCTCCCAGCCCCGACAAACAGCTGAGCTGCGGGGAGCAAGGGCGGAGCAGGTGCAAAGAAGTTTGCAAACCATGCAAAGCAACACAACCATGCAAAGCAACACCTTTGCAACCATGCAAAGCAACACCTGACGCCTGGGAGTTTGCAAACCATGGAAAGGGACAGAAGAAGTTTGCAAACCATGCAAAGCAACACAACCATGCAAAGCAACACCTTTGCAACCATGCAAAGCAACACCTGACACCTGGGAGTTTGCAAACCATGGAAAGGGACAGAGGCATGCTAGCTAAGCATCAGGAGCAGGAGGGGTGGAATTTCCCCTTTTGCATCAGACTCGGGACCAGGCAAATGCATTCTTTAAGTCACAATTTGAAAGCAATTTTTGAGCAAGCATCAAAATAGACCTAACTGATCTTATGAATGAGGGAAAACCTGAGGACACACAACTGAAGCCCCCCTCAAACCAGGGAGAGACTCGAGGGGGCACACACACCCAGACAGAACGGGCGTCCCCCACCCACAGAAACTGCTCCCTCCCCACACACACACAGACTTTGCTTTCACTCCACACACCCACACAGGAGAAAAATTATAGATTAAAGCCCCAAAAGGGGTCTTACTGAGGATGTCTTCTGTTCCATCAGGAGGGACTTGTAGGACTGGGTAATCCATTACGGTTCCATTTAAGCACGGAAGATTTTGCCTTGGATTTGTCACTGTCGAGATGCACACAGGATCGGCTGATCCCATTCATTCCAATAGGGAAAAGGGGGGCCATATCTCAGCCCCCGCTGATCCAATTTTTACAAAACTTGGGGATTCTTTCAAGAAGGCTCCTCTGAAGTTACTCTGAAAGTTTGGGGGCTCTACCCCCAAAAATGCACCCCCTGCAGCCACAGAAAGGAGTGAATGTGTGCTGTAAATGGAATAAAAATGCACATTAAGGGGGGACCCCTTTCGGGGCCCATATCTCAGCCCCTGCTGATCCAATCTTTACAAAACTTGGGGATTCTTGCAAGAAGGCTCCTCTGAAGCTACGCTGAAAGTTTGGGGGCTGCACCCCAAAAATGCGCCCCCTGCAGCCACGGAAAGGAGCGAATGTGCACAAGCACCCCCCATGGGGATTTCTCTCTCACACAAACAGATACTCTCTCTTTCTCTCCCTGGCCGGGCCGCACAGTAGCTGGGCTCATGCACTCAATCGCGACAGATTGGCCAGAAGAAGACCCAGCTTGGCCACCGATTGGCTGGGGGAGAATGCTGCTTACTAACTGATGGTTATGCTGCTGCGCCGAACCCTGAATTTGCTGAATTTATTCACCGAACACCCCGAACTCGCTGAATTCAGCTCCCCGTTTTCCCGCCTTTTTTGAGTTCGGTTCCATCAGAACTAAAAATTGCCGAATCAGGGGAAATTCGGCTGTTTTTCGGTTCGGGACGAACCGAATCGACAGCCCTAACTTGGATTCCTAGGTAATGTGTGACGTTGCCTAGTTTCTTGACCTCAACTTCTTTGTTCAGATGATTCACTATTTCCTTGCTGTCATCTGGATCCTCATATGCGGCGATCAAGTCATCAACATAAGCAAGAATATAGACCCTAATTTGGGGTTCCGGTTCCGGTTGCAGTGATAAAGCCACACGTCTATGATGCTCAGATAAGAAACCTTAATTTCTTTTAATGTTTAATGTTTGAGAGGGAAAACATCACTAATTTTGAGTTCATTAGATGGGAGAGTCTGTCGTGCTGGAGGCTGATAACAATTTATCTGACATGCCAAATGCCAGAAAGAGAAATAGCGGATGTTTGACTGAAGATTCACACGGCTCCCCGCCTCTGAGAGGATATAAGCAATTAAAGATAAATGACTTCTTTGCAAATAACCTTGAGGTGGACTGTGACTATCTTATACCATGCTCGGTAAACAACTATGAGGTGTTAGAACATCAGAATAATTTACAACCTTCTACTCCTCAATGACAGCTGCCAGCTGATACTCTCTGCCAGATTTAGAAGAAATTAATAGTACTACTCACCCTCAAGCGGCCTGTCCCCCCTCTAGAGACCTTGACGAGAAATTCCATTAGTAACTTTTCTAAAGCTGAACTAGTGAAACTAATTGCTGACTACAGCTTATTAACGGCTCAAACAATCAATAAAATATATGAACATTTAAATAAAATACATCACAAGCTGCAAACACTTGAAGAGCTACTGGTAAACAGAGACAGTTTGTTAGGCACGAGTAAAGTTATAAAGGACTATGGAGATGGTTATCATCAGGTGCCAAACCAAACTACGAACTGTTATGCTGCTCAAATTGAGAACTCAAAACTGGCGGGCAACCGGGGAGCCGAATTCAGCGAGTTCGGGAGTTCACGAATAAATCCGGCCAATTCGGGGCCGTCAGTAAGCAGCATAACCTTCAGTAAGCAGCATTCTCCTCCCCCGGCCAATCGCTGGCCAAGCTGGGTCTTCTTCTGGCCAATCAATCAGGATTGAGTACTGGAGGAATCAGCTGATGTGCGGCCCTGCCGGGGAAAGAGAGAGAGAGGGAAATCCTCGTGTGTGTGTGCGGGGGTGCTTGTGCACATTTGCTCCTTTCCATGGCTGCAGGGGGTGCATTTTTTGGGGTACAGACCCCAAACTTTCAGGGGATATTCAGACAAGCCTTCTTAAGAGACCACCCAAGTTTTGTAAACATTGGGTCAGGGGGTCTCGAGATATGAGCTCCCCCCTTTTTTCTTGCCATGGCTGCAGGGGGTGCATTTTTGGGTGTGCCGACCCCAAACTTTCAGCGGAGCATCAGACAAGGCTTCTTAAGAGACCCCCCAGGTTTTGTAAACATTGGGTCAGGACCCCCCGAGATATGGGCTCCACTGTCAGGCTGCTATCTCGGTTTCGTTATTGCCTCTGTCTCTGTGCTGTATTGTCTGCCCCCCAAGGTCGCATGCCTAAGCCTAAGCCTGGGAACTCAGCTCCTGGGAAACTGTATTCCTGCGTGTAATCTCCCGCCCTTCCTGCCTTATAATATCTCCCAGCTAGTGAGTCTTTCATAGCTGTCATTTTATTCGTTTGCACTGTATGCCTATTTGATCAGTAAAATCCATCTGTTTGGACTCTATACGACTTTGTGGTAATTTCTGGTTCTGTGGTAATTTCTGGTTCTGTGGTTCTGGTTCTGTGGGCCAAGGGCTGACATTATGACAGCTATAAAAGAGATAGCAGCCTGACATCCACCCCTTTTTCCTCTCCCCCCTTTTCCATTTCCGTGGCTGCAGGGGGCGCTTTTTGGGGGTTGCATCCCCCAAACTTTTATCATAGCTTCAGACAATCCTTCTTAAGAGACCACCCAAGTTTTGTAAAGATGGGTTCAGTGGGGGCAGAAATATCGGCTCCCCCTTTTCTCTTTCCGTGGCTGCAGGGGGCGCATTTTTGGGTGTGCTGACCCCAAACTTTCAGCGGAGCTTCAGACAAGGCTTCTTAAGAGACCACCCAAGTTTTGTAAACATTGGGTCAGGGCCCCCCGAGATATGGGCTTTCCCCTTTTCCCTATTGGGATGAATGGATCACCCTCGAGAGATGCATACATATGGATCTCATATTGGATACAAATGGAATCATATTGTCTGATTCTTGCTTCACTTGCAGAAAAGTATATGAAACTGGGTAATAAGAAACTCTTTGTTGCTTTCATTGATTTAAAGAGTGCCTTTGACTCAATCATCAGAGATAAACTCTGGTCTAAGCTGATTAGATTAGGAATTGATCTTTGTCTTTTATTCCTTTAAAAAAAATTACATTCATCCACAACAAACCAAGTAAAGTACTCCTCAAATGGTGGACTTACTGAGAAAATTTAATCTAATAAAGGAGTGAAGCAAGAATGCATCCTTGCTCCCCTTCTTTTTAATTTATTTCTTTCAGACTTGGCTTGTGCTTTAGAACCTAATGGTCATCCTCCAAAACTAGGAGGTAAAGCAGTACCTATCCTTTTATATGCCGATGACACCGCTATTTTATCCTTTTCTAAAATTGGACTCAAACGTTATCTAGGGGCCTTTGAGAAATATTGTCATCTAGACCTTCTTAAAATTAACTACTCTAAGACTAATGTCTTAATTTTCTCAAAGAATTGGTCACCCTCTAGTTGGCACATTGGAAAGGCCAAAAGAGTTACAAATATCCGGTTATAAACCTTCAATTATAACCTTAAATGGGCAGTACACAGAAATAGGACTGCCAAACTAGGGAGAATCTCTTCAAGTCAACTGAAGTCATTCTTCTTCTATAAGGGCAATAAATTTGTTCCTGCAGCAGTCAAGGTATTCCACTCCAAAATTTTACCCTAGACTTTGTATGGTATTCCTATTTGGGTCAATGCTTTTAATCGTGATTTATAATCTGTTCAAGCAAATTTTTTTAGACAAATTCTGGGTCTCCCTAAATGTGTTTCTTATCATGCAATTTGCTCTGAACCAGGCCAAAATTTGTGTGAAACCAAGGTTTGGTTATTAACTATTCGATATTGGCTCAAACTATATTTTAGAACTGAGCGTGGTTCCCTTTTATCACAGTTGTTAAAAGAACTTCACAATACCTCCTGGGATTGTATAATTTTGACCAAAATAAGATCTATTGGAGTTTCTTTGGAAGATTTGGCTCCAACTACTGAAGCCCACATTTTAAAAATTATTAAACAACGTCTCTTAGATATGGAGCTTCAAAAGATGCACCCAATCCAACCTTATGTTTGCTCTTCAGCAATGTTGGGTCTTATGAATAAAACTGACAGTATACCCCACTACTTTTACAATCTGGATATCTCTATCCTCTGTAGAGCATTCTCTCTTGCTAGGGTCAATGCCTTTCCATCAAGGATGCTGTATGGAAGGTACCACCAAATCCCAATACAGGAACAGATTTGTCCCTGTGGTTCCAACTACCTGGATACAATTGAACACATACTGTTTGCCTGTTCTTTATACAAAACATCCCGTGGGAAATGGTTAAAAACTTGGTTATATTCAAAACATCACCTGTCTAATAAAGTAAAATGTCAATTTTTATTGAATGATTCAGTACCAGAGATTACTGAGGGTGTTGCCAATTTTCTAGTGGATGGGATGAAAGTGCAAAAACTTGCAAGCTCTGATATTTGATTATATTGTTCTTTGTTTTATTTCACTGATTTTATGTTTTATGATCCCTTTTTGTAACAATTGTAATAATTTTTATGCCATTAAAGGTTTATGATGTTGATGATGATGATATAGACCCTAATTTAACATATGGAATTACCACTTGGTGATCATTCTGCACAGTATGCTGAAATTTCCGCTATGGAATATGCCTTCAAGGAGGCTACACAGATTAAAGGTCCAATACTCATTGTCACTGACAGTAATTACCTAGCCAGATGTTTCAATGAGGACCTGAACACAAAGATCTCAAATGGATTCATGAACAATAAGAAACATCCATTACTACACACAAGTAAGTAGAAAACAATTGCACACGTTGCAATAAACCGCCCTGATATCCACGTGATACACGAGCCGGGGCACAGACCAATCGGATCTTCCCTACATACACAGGGAAACATGATAGCTGACACGTTAGCTCAACAAGCAAGCCATTCCATACATACTACCATACATACCAATCCAATTACTGATTTAGATCTAATTCACTGTCTAGATGCATCCAGACCTAATCCACCTGGATACCCAAAAACATACACTTACATCAGGAATGAACAAGGTGATGTAATTGTATGCAAATCTGGTGGTAAATATATCTTACCTCCACTTGTTAAGCTTCCGAAACTTGTTCAAACAGTACATGCTGGAATGGGGGGACTGCATGGGGGGAGAGATGCCACTTTGATACGATTGAAGGAAAAATATGTGGCCAAATATGAGAAAGGATGTTGTTTCTGTTTTAAGTCAATGCATAGCATGTCAAATAGTAAACAGTACTAACACTGTTCAAGTTCCTTTCATTGAGCAGCACCGTTTGAGAGCACCATTTGAGAAGGTGTTTATGGATTATATTGGACCATTATCTCCTTCAGACGGTATGGTAAATATTTTGGTATTAGTTGATGGTTGCACTGGGTTCACTTGGTTATATCCTACAAGGTCACAAACGGTTGAAGCAACAATCAAGGCACTCACTGCCTTCATTTCTACATCGGTTCCAAAGGTTCTGCACTCTGATCAGGGTCCTGCTTTTACATCTGGCCAGTTTAGGAGCTGGGCCACAGCTTTGGGCATTACTTTGGAATACAGTAGCGTTTATCACCCCCAAAGTAGTAGGAAAGTGGAGCGAAAAAATGCCGAGGTGAAACATGGTTTGACAAAGCTCCTGCTTGGTAGGCCGAAGAGATGGGCTAAGTTGATTCCTTTTGTAATGTTTGGTTTGAATTCATATACCAGTTCAACAAATGTGAAATCACCTTATGAATTATTATATAGTGTACCACCCTTATCTCCTTTCACCTCTACTGATACCGGTATCTAGAGATGAACAATTGGCTTTACTTCAAGAAATACGCTTATCTTTAGCTCATGATGCTTCTGTTCCAGATGCTTCGTCTCTTTATCCAAGACTACTTATCCAGGAAAAGATAAATAGGCCGCCTCAGCTACGACCTCGTTGGAGAAAACCTACTCTGATACATACGGTTTTGAATCCCAGAACTATTACAATTCTAGATGAAAAAGGCCTGCAAAGAAAATTGTCGGTAGACAACATCAAGATAACAAGTCTGAGTTGACTTCCGGCCAAGATGGTGCTGAGTTAAGACGTGCCTTCTGCAGCTCTTGGCAAGATAAGTTTTATTTTGCCTTCAGCAGTTTTTTTTATTTTTACCTTTTTCTTTTTAACTGGCTTAATCTCTGAGCTGTGAAGTGGCTCTAATTAAAGACTATACGAGCTGGTGAACAACGAGCGAAAACATGGAAGTTCGGAAACGCCCACACATCATGGAGGAGATATCGTCGCCGCCTGCTAGTAAGCAGTCTAAAATAATTGACTATTTTGCCTCCGACAGCTCCACTATATTTAATATCCCGGTTACTAATCGTTTTGATATACTGGCCGACGACAACAACTCTGCTACCGAGCCGGGAGATAAGGCTGAGAAGGGAGGAATGTTAATTAATTTTGACCAGGAAGCCAACGAGGAGGACGACGCCATGACCTTGAGCAAACTCTCCAAATTAACTGCTCAAACAGTCCAGCTTATTTTTGAGTCTTTAAAGGATATAAACTCTCATCTTGAGAAATTAACTCAAACGGTCTTAAGTCTAACGAATAAGCCACAGGAGAATACATTTTCATTGAGACATTCTGTGCATGATGGGCTTTCGACCTTGGAACCCACAAATAACATTGATAAAAGCTTAAGGCTGTGGAGATACCCAAACTTGAAGCAGAGAAGCAATAGTTGCAGGGCACAGAAACTGTGTTTACAACCTAACAAAGTTTGCTTGACGGTGTGCCAATACAGAGGATGCACACCTGCATGGAATTACAAACACCTGGTAATCAAACATCTGAGAAACTTACTCCCGAGAAATCTTTTTCCAATTGATTTTATTTCAACGGAAACCCTTAATAATGCACACCAGAAAGAGAGAGTTGTACTCACTTTCAATAGTCAAAGAATACCATCGCTGCTCCTTGCACAGAGATACAGGCTGAATGATAAAGGGATCTTCCCGGCACTTGTCTTCAAAAATACTGTAATTTCCTCCCTGCTTCCTACGCACCGTACAAAGGACTGTGCTGACAAAACAGCCAGTGGGGATGTTTTAAAAGAGGCAACTCGCAAGGACCTGATTGACCTAACTGATGACGCAGACCACCCTGTGCCCCGGCATACAGCCCCAGATTGCCATCTCCTTGAAAACACAATTGGGGAGACTCCTCTTACTGCCCTTCCAGTTTTTATTGTGCAAGAGCAACCAGTAAAAACAGACAGGCTGGAGGAACCACAGAATAATTCCATGGATTTTACTCACCAGCAACAGGCACCATTGCAATCCTTGGATTCCTGCCAAACGTCTACATCTACTCCCAGCTTAAAGGGAACTACAATTACTAAAAGTTTTCTTGCCGAGGTCCATACCAATCAAGCAGGCACATCCGTTCCCCAGCTCATAGAGTGTGTACAGGATGCGCCAAGCCTTGAGCATGGAACACTGCCCGTCAAGGACAATCTGGCTATGGTCACGAATGGTTGTATTCAACGGGATACCCAGGGACTCCTGGAAAAGATAACCCCAGATTGACTAACAAAGTTATCCTTACATAGCTGTGACCCTAAAAGACAGGCGTATTCTCTGATATCGTGGAATGTTATGGGCTGGCGTAGTAAGTTAAGGGATGGTACTACTTTGAATTATATATCTAACTTCAATATAATTCTCATGCAGGAAACATGGTGCCTGGAGCCTCCCCACCTGAATGGGTATAGAGTCTTTGCCCTGGCAGCTGAGGCCGCCACCCACGGTAGAGCTATGGGTGGTCTTGGAATTATGATTGCCACAACATTAAAGGTTAAGGTTACAGAGCTTCCCCCCTTTGATCACCCCCCAATCATTTGGAATTCTGCCAGTTTTGTCAATTGCAGTGAAGAGGGATGCCAGCACCGGGGCCTACCATTCCAGATACCTTTTCAGTAAATCTGCGGGGATCTGATCAATACCTGGGGCTTTCTCTAGTTTCAGGGATTCAATGGGCTTCCTTATCTCTGAGGTCTCCACCGCTGGCCATTCTGGAAGATTTCTAATGCTCTCAGCATGATTGTCATTGTGGTCATTATTCTTATATAGGGCCTTAAAATAATTTTCCCACGTAACTGGTAAAATAGTGCAATCAGGTGGCGAGATGGGCTTTGTACCTGCTGAGATCAAGTGCCAGAAAAGGGTGGAATTTTTGAGTTTAGCCGCCTGTCTAATCTGTTCCCAGGCTAAGACGGTGGCTGCCCTCTTTTTGTGTTTAATGAGCAGCTTGTATTGTGATTTTAAGTTTTTCAAGTCTACCACCATTAATGGGGGTAAGGAATATGATTTTTATTTTTTGACTATAACTTTAAATGGAAGAAACATACAAACTGAAGTGATTTTTTTATGATGGAACACAAGCCATAGTTTCCATTAAAGATGTTCCTTGGAGAATGGATTCAAGTGTAATATTGACTATTAAGTTGCCAATTGAACAATATCAAGAAAGATTGATTTAAGAATCTCAATTGTCTGAAAAAGGATGAATACAATTGAAACGTCTTTTTCATCAATATAATAAAGTTTTTCAAACATGGGAAAATCAAACAGGTCATGTGAAAGATGTACAATTTCATATTGCTACAGGTACAGCTATACCTAAAGCTCAAAAACAATATCATATTAATTACAATGCAGGTGAATTTAAACAGCATTATTTACAGGGGATGTTATTGAAACTTTACGTGGAGTGCCTAACGTATTTGTATATGTTGATGACATTTATTTTTCTCATTCCACTGAAGAGGAACACTTACAAGCCTTAGAGGAAATTATACAAAAACTACTCGCTAGAGGGTATGTAATTTCTCTTAAGAAATCTGATATTGCCAAATCTGATGTTACTTTTTTAGGATTCGAAGTGACTGACTCAAAGATTTAAGGATAAAATTGTATTTCTTCAACCACCAATGACTTTGAAACAACTGCAAAACATTTTAGGCTTGTTAAATTTTGCAAGAAATTTTGTTCCAGCTTTTGCTGAACGTATTAAACCTCTCTATGAACTGATTTCAAGATCAGGAAAACATGGTGTTCCATGGACACAAGAATATCAAGCTATACTCAATGATTTAATCATGAAAATAAATGACTAAATATTTAGAAGCAAGAGATTCAAATAATGCTTTAGATGTGAAGTTTTTTATCTCTCCTACTGCAGGATATATAAGATATCATAATGCTTCATCTTCTACACCTATTATGTATGAGAATGTGATTTTTTTGCCTACAGAGAAAAAGTTTACTCAAATTGAGAAACGTCTCACTACAATGCATAAAGCTTTGTTACAGGCACTTGTCAAGTCTGCTTATTCATGTTTATTCACCGCTACGTTCACCACAGCATCTACAAAAGATGCTGCAGACAGAAAGAAAAGCACTTTCTGGAAGATGGTTGACTTGGCTGTCTTATTTTGAAGATACAAGGTTTGAGTTTCATTATGATGATACCTTACCACAACTTGATGACTTACCAGACGTAGAGAATGAAGATTCTACTACATTTTTTTCTCCCATAGCTTCATTTAAATGAATATACAGCTGTTTTTTATACAGATGGATTCACCATTATTAGTCCCATCCGGAAGGAACGGCATGCAGCCGGCATTGGAATTGTCCAAGGACATTTCAACAAGGACTCACAGTTTCTCATAGACCACCAATGGAAATATCCACTTGGAGATCATTCTGCACAGTATGCTGAAATTTCCGCTATGGAATATGCCTTCAAGGAGGCTGCACAGATAAAAGGTCCAATACTCATTGTTACTGATAGTAATTACTTAGCCAGATGTTTCAATGGGAAACATTGACCCACTTCAGTTTAACTATAAGATGAGAGTAATACAGCTTAGGGCAGTTACCAGCTCCACAGAGAAGTGGGGAAATCACCTCATGTGATCAGAAGAGGTTTCCCCATTACCAGAAAGGAGATGATGTTGAATCCTTTCTGTTTAGCTTCGAGAGAACTTGCAAAGACTTGGAAGTTCCAGAGGAAGCAAGGATGATATATTTGCGCTTACAAATATGTGGAAGTCTTAGTGAGGTTTATGCTGAGATGCGAGAGGAAGAAACCTCTAATTATGAGCTCTTTAAGGAAAGAGTGAGAATACATTTTGGGCTGACTGCTGAACAGAGCAGGAAACCCTTTAGAGAAATAAAAAGGAAGCCCAGTGAAACATATGCTCAGTTGGGATGCCGAATTGATAGAGCTTTAAACAGGTGGATTGAGGGAAGCAGAGTGCAGACCTTTGAAGAACTGAAAAATCTTGTGGGCTTGGAACAGTTCTACAAGCACATTTCCTCACAATTCAGTTGGTTTGTGAGGGACAAGAAACTGAAAACTGTAGAACAAGCAGCCACTCTACTAGATGAGATAGAGGGGGACATGGGAGGATTCCAATTCCCAATGCCCAGCAAAAGGAGTAGAGTGTGGGGCCCCTCAGAGAGACAAGAACCACCTAGAGCCAACCCTGTGAGGCGTAACTCTCCACCACAAAGAAGGAGGGGAGGGTTAACATGTTATAACTGCCAGGAAGAGGGACATATAAGGTATAATTGTCCAAAGTTAAACAAAGACAGAACATGAACAACTGCCAAGTCTGTCAAGATTGTTAAGAGGGCAGACCAGGTTACAGAGCAGACCAATAATCCTGACCAAGATGAAGCTAGTCAGTCTGAAAGACCAGCTAAAGTCTTGCGGGTCTGGAGGGTCAGATAGGATCTGACTAAAGATTATATGGAGGCTGTAACCATTAATAAGGAAGAGGTTTTGGGATTGAGAGACACTGGCGCTCAGGTCTGTTTGATTAAACCCCAGCTAGTCCAGAAACATCAGTACTTGACAGGCCGGTCCTACAGAATAAAAGGGATCAGTGGGCCTGAGTTCGAAGTTAAACTGGCAGAGGTTCCATCACCTATAAGGACTTCCAGGGAAAGTTTACAATGGGAGTCTGGGATGAGATAGAAGTGCCGGTCTTACTGGGGAACGACTTAGAACAACAAGTTAAGTCAGTGAAAGTGATTGCCAGGAGTAGGCCTCTGGCTTCAGAAGGGCAGACTCTACCAGCAGAGCCCCAGACCTTACAAGCCGAGCCTAGTGAGAGCGATTCAGATGAACTGTTGCCAGGGAGATATGCTACAGAGTTTCTGGCTGAGCAAAGACAAGATGAGACCTTGGCAGAACTCTGGAGGCAGGCTGAAAGCACTGCAGCAGAAGTGACTATAGACAATCCCTGCACTTTGACCATCATGAATCAAAGACTGTATCGTGTGGCCAGGAGGAAAAAGTACGCTATTCTCTGGGAAAGGAAACAACAGCTGGTCATTCTGTCAGGTCTGTGTCTCAGTTTCGCTTTTCCACCAACTTGCTCCCAAGGATTGTTTTGCATTCTTGGACTCTTTGAAGTAGACTGTACTCCGTGAGAACGGAGGCATCTCTAGACTGTTTTGAAATAGTAATCTCTTGAGCCTGTCCTGGGCTGCTGAATGCTGAATTCTTTTTTCTATCCTTTTATATAGTCCAGTGTATCCCAGTGCCCTCCATTGCTGTCTTAGATCCTGTATGCTCTGCTTACCTATGCTGCCAGTAAACCATCTTCCTTGGACCAGTGTGTCTATTGTCGTGGTTATTGGTTCTGATTAGGGCAAGTGCTGACATTAAGACAGCAATCTACCTTTTTCATCTGTCAGGCTGGAGCCCCGGAGGGTTCGCCTGCCACTCGGATGGGAGCAACGGCAGTGCTCTCCGAGTGATCTAACCGTGGCTGGAACCCCGTGTGGTTCGCCCCGGACCCGGTGGATCTGATCCCCGGGAAGCGGGTTCCTGCTGGGAGCCCTGGAAGGCTTCCATCCGTGGTCCCTTCTGTTGGGAACGCCGACTGACGACCTCGAGCTTGTACGAAATGTTATAGCTGAGCTATATCAAACTGACGCAGAAGTCAACCGCTTGACTGGACTGGTCCGAGCTCAGTGGCGTTCCCTAGCCGCAATGGTCCCCTGGACGTCTGACATTGCGGATGCCAGCGTCTGTCAAGACCTTCAGACCCTTGACTGGTTGGTGGATTATGCTCGATTGGCAGCTGAGGATTTACAACTGTTGACTAGCCTGTTGGCCGGACTCACTACTTGTGAAACGCAACTGACTTTGACTGTGGCCCCGATCTGTTTGGTCGACATGGCGACTCCGGTCGCACCACCCCCGAGCTTTGCCAAGCGGAGGCAAAAGCGGTAGCCATACGGGTGGCTGCCCTCTTCCAGGGCCACACTGCGACCACTATTTCCGTGTCGGAACTTACCACGCATCTCACCCCCGATTTCGGTGCGAATGCAGCGGCCTTGGCAGTACAAATCCAACCGAAGTTGGACCTGCAAGATCAGCGCGCAGAGCTCCTTTACGTTTTGGAACAGGAAGCCCTTCCACTCGTTACCGCGGCGCTGACCGCCAAGCTGGCAGCTGACCTGGACCTGGCTGAGCGCACAAAAGCGGAGGAGCAAGTGCGATCTACACCTGAGGCCGACGCGAAAGCTCGGGCGGAACAAGCAGAGAGGGAGCGTTTAGCCCACGAATGGGCACGGAGTGGCGTGCGTCCTCGACAGCCCAAGGACTATGAATTACCTCCGTTCTTCCCGTCTTTTGTCCCGTCTCGTAGCGTTCAACGAACCCGCAGGTTGGCGGGGACTTTGCCCAAGAGATCGGATAATTCCAACGAGGAGGACTTATATACAGGAGAATCTCTTTGGGCCACTGGTTTGCGGTCCAGCCAGTCCCGCCGGACTAGCGGTGCTGGCAATGAGATGTTTTTACTACATAACCAAAATATGGATCTCATGGAGCAGGTAGCATGCTTGCAAGATCAACTGGCTTTAGTACTCAGGGACAATGACTAGTTACAACGGGCTCAAACAGCGCCCGTTACCCCCGCTCCCATGATACCGCAGCAGCTGCCGCAACAACCAGCTGCTCCGGTGGTTCCTCCTGGCGGAGGAGGTCCTGCCGGAGGGCCTGTCACACCTGATGGAGGACCTGTGATTCCAGGCGGAGGCCCTGCAACCCCTGGCGGGGGTCCTGTCGCACCGGATGGGGGACCGTAGTCCCGGGCGGAGGACCAGCAGCTCCTGGCCCCGCAGCACCCGGAAGAGTGCCTGTTGCACCTGTCTTACCGGGAATTCCAGCCCCTGGATACCTGCCTATGCCCCCAATACCATGGAGACCGCCAAAACTTAAAGTTACTTACGATGGTTCTGTTGAAACCTTGCCCCGTTTTTTGAACCATGTGGATAGTTATATGAGGGAACAAAGACAATTCTTCCCAACCGAAGATAGCCGCTTTCGTTTCGTTACCTCTCTGTTAACGGATAAGGCGGCCGACTGGATGATTCTACAGTTTGATACACGGTCCCGCTCCATTCGTTCCCTCAACAATTTTATGTTCGCCTTGCGATGACGCTTCGAAGAGCCCTTCATGGGAGAGAGAGCCAAAGCGGAACTTTTAAAACTCAGGCAAGGCTCCTCTCCAGTTCGGGAATTTGCAAACGAGTTCCAACGACTCTCGAGTAAAGTAGTGGACTGGCCTGAAGCTACCCTTATCCATTATTTTTGTGAGGCATGGCATCCGGACATTTTGAACTGGTCCTATATGCGAGGCGACCCTGACACCCTCGAGGATTGGATTTTACTGGCTGAAGAAGTTGAAAGCCGCTGGCGGTTTGTTTCGCTTGTTCGCAGTAGAACCAAGGAAAAGGGCGGACAAAAACCGCCCACCAAACCTGCAACTCCCCACCCACAGAGACCAACCCAACCCTCTCTGGACCACGAATCTCGATTCCAGAGGGGAGCCTGTCTCGTTTGCGGGGAAATCGGTCACTTCGCGGCGGCTTGCCCTGATCGCCCGGAAACCACTTGCCCCAGCTTACCGCCCCAAACTCGGGGACGACCTCAACGCAGAGGCACCGTGGCCACCAGCAGCGCAGCGCCGGGACGACCCACACCCTCTGCACTTCACATCAGAAAATTGTCCAACCTTCCCACACCAATCGACCTCGTAGGGTCCAGGATTACAAGTGCCCCAGTGGGGGACAGTTCTCCTTCTTCTGATGAAGATAACCAATGGAATTCCCCAGCCCTTAATCTAGAAACCCCTCTCCACCTGTCAAAAAACGGGCACGGTCTGTGGTGAGTGGAGAGTCCCCACAGACCCCTGCAGAATCTCCTGCAAAACCCAAGGGTCCTGTCAAGGTGAGTGAAGTGGAAAACACTGTTCATGTGGATGTAGTGCTACAAAATTACAAGAAGGGCCCCCAAATACGTGTCAAAGCACTCATAGACTCCGGCTGCGGACGCACTTTAATCAATGAGGCCACGTTTGCAGCCCTAAAAGTCAAATCCGAAGAACTACCGGCCCCCGTCCAATTTGCCCAAATGGACGGCAGCCAGTTTAGAGGGGGGCCAGTCGACCGTCGCACACGGAGAGTAGTGATGGGTATCTGTTCCCATTGGGAGCAAATAGACTTTACCATAGCTCCCATCCGATACGAAGTTGTTTTGGGAATTAATTGGCTCAAGGGTCATAGCCCTTACATAGATTGGGACGCTGACACAATTATGTTCGCCAGCCCTAAATGTGAACAACACCGACGTGAACTCGCGGTTGTACCTCCACCCGCGCCTGCCTTCACCTCTGATGCAGTAGTGCCAGCACCTTTACCTGAGGTATATCGAGACTTTGCAGATGTTTTTGACATGAAAGAATGCGATGCCTTACCCCCCCCCATCGTGCCACTGACTGTGCAATTGAAGTTGTGAAAGACTGCACACTGTCCAAAAGCAAGATTTACCCTATGAGTGTCTCCGAACGCGCTGTGTTGCAAGACTTTTTGGATAAAAATCTTGCTCGGGGATTCATTCGGCCGTCAACCGCCCCTAATTCAGCCCCCGCTTTCTTTGTCCGTAAGAAGGAAGGTGATTTGCGTTTGTGTATAGACTTCCGAAAACTCAACGCAGTTACCCAGACTAACGCCTATCTTATCCCATTGATTTCGGACATCTTAGGACAACTACAGGAGGGGCGTGTTTTCAACAAATTGGACTTGGTTGAGGCTTATTACCGGGTTCGGATTCATGACAGGGAGGAGCCCCTCACAGCCTTTTCTAGCTGGTTCGGCATGTATGAATTTCTTGTGATGCCTTTCGGGTTAAAAGGGGCCCCGGGGATCTTCATGCAACTCATTAATGAGATCCTCCATGACTTATTATATCGTGGCATGGTAGTTTATCTTGATGACATCCTTATTTATTCTAAATCCATGGAAGAACATGTTACTCTAGTCAGAGAAGTGTTGCAACGTCTCCATGATCATCAACTCTGCTAAGTTGTCTAAATGCGAGTTCCACCAAGAACAACTAACGTTTTTGGGGTACATCATTTCACATCGGGGCCTCAGCATGGACCCTGCTAAAGTGCAAGCGGTTCTTGACTGGACACCTCCCTCCACCCATAAGCAAGTGCAGCAGTTTCTAGGCTTTGCCAATTTCTACCGTGGTTTCATTCCCAACTTTGCTCAAGTGGCACTGCCAATCACCGACCTCCTTAAAACTAAAGGTAAAGGAGTCTCAGCTACGTTACCCACCACCAAGGTACTTTGGACTGATCAATGTCAAACCGCTTTTACAGCCCTCAAACAACTTTTCACTTCCGAACCGGTGCTGCAGCACCCCAACCCGAACCAAATGTTTGTTGTGCAAGTAGATGCATCCGATGTGGCCATGGGGGGGGGGCTCTTCTCCAGAGGGGGGCTGACGGTCTTCTCCACCCGTGTGCTTACTTTTCCAAGACGTTTGCGCACGCTCAATTGAATTGGCCAATTTGGGAGAAGGAAGCAGCGGCCGTTCATCATGCCCTCACCCTATGGAAGCAGTTTTTGGAGGGGTCCGGGGTCCCCTTTGAGGGCTGGACCAATCACAAAAATCTAGAGGCCCTCACGGGGACCCACAAACTGTCCGCGAAACAACAGCGTTGGGCTGACTTCTTTGCCCAATTCCGTTTTGCACTAAAACATGTACCTGGGAAACAGAACGTGCTTGCTGACGCTCTTTCCAGGTTGCCCCAATATCCAGTAAAGATTGACCATCCCACGGACTCTTTATTCACTCCAGCGCACAAAGGGGCTCTCCCTGTCCTGGCGGTAAAGACTCGGTCCCAAACTCTGCTCCAATCCCAGACCCAAGCAATGGACAGCAGAGCATCGGGCGCAAAAGAACCTGCTCCCTCTCCAGATCAGCCTGCACCGACCGTCACCAGCGCTCCGCAGCACCCACAATCCCCCCCCTCCATCGCCACCGCCAGCGGGTCCGGATTCCTCCTCTTCTGTGGACTCCCTTCATACTCAATGCCTGGCCGAATGCTCCGCTCAAACTCTACCCCAAGGCTTGCTTGAACGGAGTGGCTGTTTGTACAAAGACTCAAAACTGTACGTGCCTAAAGTGCTTAGAAGGGAAGTCCTGCAATTAGCTCATGGAGCTAAAACGGCAGGACATTTTGGTTTCCTAAAGACCTTTCATTTGTTACGCAGGCAATTTTGGTGGGTGGGCATGCGTACAGATGTGGATTCCTTTGTTCGCAGTTGTCCCATTTGTGCCACTGTCAAATGATCCCAGGGTAAGTCTCCGGGACTTCTACAATCATTGGAAATTCCCAGCAGACCCTAGGAAGTGATTGGCATGAATTTCATGACTGACCTCCCTCTGAGTGAAGGAAAAACTGTACTTTGGGTTATTACTGATTTATTTTCCAAACAGGTACATTTGGTTCCATGTGCAGGTATTCCGTCTGCCCCCAGGTTGGCCCGCCTTTTCCTGTCACATGTTGTCCGTCTACATTCCTTTCCGCGTAATATAATTTGCGACCACGGAAGTAGCTACGTGGCTAAATTTTGGAAGGCATTTCTCAAGTTGGTGGGGGTGGAGCAGGGTTTGTCTAGCGCTTATTACCCCCAAACGGATGGGCAAACTGAACGTGTTAATGCTGTCCTGGAGTGTTATTTACGCTGTTATGTCAATTACCATCAGGATGATTGGGGTGAATTGTTGCCTTTTGCAGAATATGCTTACAATAATGCTGTGCATCAGTCTACTGGGTTTAGTCCATTCTATGTAGTGTACAGTCAAGATTTCGGCCCCATTGCTCATGTGGATATGACGGGGGTGGAGGGAAGCGTCGAGGTGGATGCCTGGACTCAAGCCATCCGCAACACCTGGCCCTGGCTAGTAAAGAATCTAGACAGGGCCAAGCGCAAATACAAGGCTCAAGCAGATAAACATCGTTCTCCCAGTAAAGACTTTCAATTTGGCGACTTAGTGTACCTTTCCACAAAGAATCTGCAGTCCACCCGACCTTGCCATAAACTCAGTGCCAAGTACATGGGGCCATATCCCATTGCCCGGATAATTAACCCCGTCACTGTAGAACTGGCTCTTCCGAAAACCCTGAGGCGTATCCACCCTGTTTTCCATGTTAGTCTCCTCAAACCTCATGTCGCCTGCTCAGATTGGCACCCGGAACCGCCCCCTGAACAGCCTGTGATGGTGGGGGGGGGAGGAACATTTCGAAGTGTCTAAGATTTTAGACTCTCGTATACGTCATGGGTCTCTACAGTATCTGGTTCGTTGGAAACACTTATCCCCTGCCTATGATGAATGGGTGAAGGCACAAGATGTCTCCGACCCGGACTTGGTGCACGCCTTCCACACCGCCTACCCCGATAAACCATCCCCCTTGCCAACTGGGAGGGGGCCCTAAGGGGAGCAGAATGTCAGGCCTGTGTCTCAGTTTCGCTTTTCCACCAACTTGCTCCCAAGGATTGTTTTGCATTCTTGGACTCTTTGAAGTAGACTGTACTCCGTGAGAACGGAGGCATCTCTAGACTGTTTTGAAATAGTAATCTCCTGAGCCTGTCCTGGGCTGCTGAATGCTGAATGCTTTTTTCTATGCTTTTATATAGTCAAGTGTATCCCAGTGCCCTCCACTGCTGTCTTAGATCCTGTATTCTCTGCTTACCTATGCTGCCAGTAAACCATCTTCCTTGGACCAGTGCGTCTCTTGTCATGGTTATTGGTTCTGGCTAGGGCAAGTGCTGACACATTCCCAGAAAGTACTGGCTACAGATACTGAAGCTGTCTCATGAGACAGCAATGGCTGCTCACTTGGGCATTAACAAAACCAGAGACAGGGTACAAGGAAGATTTTATTGGCCGGGATTGGGCAAGAACGTTGGAGACTTTTGCAGATCTTGTGAGACGTGCCAGTTTGTGGGCAAGGCCCAGGACAAGACAAAAGGGCTCCTACAACCCATCCCTGTAGTGTCTGAAGCATTCTCTAACTAGGGCTGTTGATTCTGTTTGGTCCAAAATGAAAAACCGCCGAATTTCCCACAATTCGGTGGTTTTTCGGTTCAGACGTACCGAACTCAAAAAGGGGGGGAAACCGGGGAGCCGAATTCGCTGAGTTCGGGGTGTTCCTGAATAAATTCGGTGAATTCGGCCCCTTTAAACAGATCTGCACCTTCCAGCTCTTTATTTCTTTTAACCCCTTACCCCTATCAATAATGGGTATTTGGGGCAGTGTCCCTGTGAAGAGGTAGTGCTAGCCCCCATGTCAACTCTTCGCAATGCTACTTGGGTTTTCCCGGGGAGGTTTGTAAAGATGGACTGATGTGCCATCAACACCGCCTGGACCTGCCATACCTGGTCCTTGGTCAGGGATGGGGATGAGATTACTTTACCTGCTGCCCTCTCCTGAGCAAGCTTCCACCAGGGCTGGGGGGGGGGCTTTAAATAGATCTGTACCTCCCGGCTGGGAGGTTAGCACTACCTCTTCACCGGGACACTGGCCCAAATACCCATTATTGATAGGGGTAAGGGGTTAAAAGAAATAAAGAGCCTCGGACTGAAATGTACTTTCTGAAGGTCCTCGGGCCTCTCCTGAGATTTTGGTATGTAAGCCAGAATTGACACGGGGATGGGACTCAGACTCCCTCTTTACTGTGTTACTGGCCCAAATGCCACTATCGATAGGGAAAAGCAGTTAAAAGTAGTAATGAGCCTTGGACTAGGATGTACTTTTTTAAAGTCCTTGGGCCTCACCTGAGATTTTGGTATGCAAGCCAGGCAAAACGGTGCAATATTGGTGCAAACTACAGGTAATGAAAAGGGTTATGAGAAAGTGTCAACAAAGGAACAGGTGATGGTAAGAACATAAAATTGAAAGTGTTATAAATGTGTAAATTACAAGTAATGGTAAGGATACATAACTAAGATACAGGTAATGGTAGGGATACATAAATGAAATGTTTGTAATGTAAGCATATGTTGTTTATGGTTAAATAAAATAAGAAATATTTAGTAAAAATGTGTTATAAGTTAACCCAGAGTGTTCATGTCCATTCATTGCCTAGGAGAGGTTTGTAAACCTCCCCAGAAGCAATGATCTCAGAAGGTGGGACATGAGATGGATAAGGGGTTAATCTGCAGCAAGAGCTGACAGACCAAGAGTGGGCGGAGCCAGAGAGCTGACACTCTGAGCTCTGAGAGACAGAAAGGCATTCGAAGCTTGGGGACCAGCCAGGGAAGGCTGTGATAGATTGGAAGCTTGGTAGCAAGACCGAGCTGCAGCCAGACTGCACTCTGTGAACCTGAGGGGGGTTCTGTTAAAGCCGAAGCTATTGACACACATGACATGACCTGTGGGAGTGACGGGAGTGAGAACTGGGTTAGAGACTGAGGGCCCATTCTCAGGTCACAAAGGGGAATGAGTCTCTGAGATAGAGCCATTCCGGTAGCAGGGAGGTGTGGAGGATCACAGCCACTGAGGTGGGGTAGTCAGAGAGAGAGCTAGGCTGGGGACAGAGACTGAGAGTCTGTGTCTGAATAATAGTTCTGAGGGACAGAACTAAGCTTGAAACGGAATCTGATTAAGCTTGAAACTAAGAATGAAAGGAACTTGAGTGAAGAAAACATCTAAGCTATTTATCTGAAGTAATCTTGCGTAAATAAATCTGACTCTGAGTTTTCCCTCCAATTTCTGTATTTTCTTGAAAACCAATCTCTGTGAGTTCTGTTCAATAAACTTCCCTGTTTTGTCTGTTTAAGTTAAAAAGCCTTTTGTCTCCTATTTCTCTCTGAGGTAAATACTGGTGTGGGACTGGAGGAGAAGGAAAATAATCTCCTCACAAATATACCCAGGCCAACACTTTTCCCTCAGCATATACAATCGGGCTGAGTGAGTGGGATATTGGCTGAAAGGGGTGTGTGTCATACCATGGCTCTGGGAGATTAGCACACACACACACCCAGCTCAGGAACTCAGCCTATTGTTAGGTAAATTGCCCTCCAGCAGATCCTCTCTCTGGGAAGTTGCTAGAGACAAATTTAACTCTTTAAGTACTGCAGCTTCCTCTGAGCTTACCACAAAATCTTCAAGTTTGGGCTTTTCAAATCCAGGTAGATCCAGAACTCTGGGCTGGTACCCTTAATCTGTTGGATCTAGAATGCTGGGTCACATAACCTGTTGGATTGTGAGGGCTTTGTTATGTCCAAATCCCTGTTAAATTAGCAGAGTCACAAAGGCTGTTGTGCGCAGAGAAGCCCATCCAAACCTCTGTGTGTGCCAGGAACAAAATTGCTAGTAGCCTTTTTGTCTGTTTAACTAATATACTTCATTGATTGTAGGAAATGCATTTCTGGATAGGATAGTGTAAAGTATAGTTGCCTATCTATTATAACTAACTAGGATGGAGGGAGATCCAGGACACGTGTCCTTCTCTCATGGTGGCAAGATGGAGAAGAGTGCCAGTGTGTGTGAGGAGGTGGGGAAGAAACAGGAAGGAAGGAGGTTTCCCTAAGAGTAGCAATCTACACATCAAAGGTCACCAGTCCAGCTATTTCACCAGCTATTTCACCAGACACTTCTCCAGTAACAGGATCAACTTCTTTGGCAAAAATGTCTAAAAAACCTGATGCCACTTTGAACTCTTTGCAAGAACTCTTAACTAAGACTCTCCATGAAGTGACATCTGTTAAAACTGAACTGGCTGAAGTAAAAAAAGATGTGGCAGAAGTAAAATCTGAAGTTGTGTCAATGAAGCAAGACATGGATTTTGTCAAGCAAGGCCTTAACCAGAATACTGCAGCTATTTCAACACTGCAGGACTCTATGTCAGCCTTAACGTTAAAGCAGGACAAGTTGGAGGCGAAACAACAAAAACAATCAAAGGAAAGTAAAGAAACCAGGAAAAAGGTTGACACCATGGAACTGTCACTGGAGGCAAGCCAAGAGCGAGAAGAATGACGAGACGACCACACGGCAATGTTAGATTTGAAGATAAAGGAAAGCTGGATTCGTATTCGTGGCCTCAAAGAACGGCTTGAGGGTTCTGATTTGAAAGAATATTTGAAAGTGCTCTTGGCTGATTTTTTACAAGAAGAAGAAGCAATAGTGGAAGGTATGATAATCACAGCTTACAGAGTTAACTCTGCTTTCGCAGCCAGAAATAAAGTTCCAAGGGACTGTTTGGTACAATTTTTTTCAAGATCTCACCAGGACCTGATTCTGAATAAACATTATAACAATCCTCTAACAATAGAAGGCCAACCGGTGAGACTAATGAAGGAGATTCCAGGGAGACTACTGAGAAAAAGAAAAGATTTCGCAGAGTTTGTGGCAAGGCTGAGACACAATGGAATACAACATAGATGGGAATATCCTCAAGGTGTTTCATTCATATTCAAATCGAAGAGGTTTAAATTTACAGATGTGGCCAAAGCTGACCAGTTCTTGCGAAGATATGAAGGAGATTTAAGCAAACCACCACAGCAACCAACCAAAGAACTGGCTGAAAAGAAACTTACAGAGGAAGAAAAGGCCGCAGAAGCTTCAGGAGGAAAACCACTGATGGAAGAAGAGGATACAGACTGATTCAGAACACTTGACGAACTATGAGAGGGGGAAGGGGGTACTAAGGGGGGAGGAGGGGGGGAAGGAGTACTATAAACCTTGAGGTATATATATATATATATATATATATATATATATATATATATATATATATATATATATATATATAAAATGGATTACTACTAGTTAAAAAATGATGAAAATATTATCATGGAATGTTAATGGTTTGAATTCTCCAAATAAGAGGAGGAAAATATTTTATCATCGACAGAAATCTAAAGCTAATATTTTTTGTTTACAGGAGACACATATTTTAACAAAGGAGGTCATAAGGTTAGAACAAAATAAATTGGGTAAACTATTTACTTCATGTAATGAAAAGAAAATAAATAAATGGAATAGCTATGTACATTCCTTTAATATTTGAACCGAGGTTGTTGTATAAAGATATAGAAGGAAGGATTTTGATGGTAGAGGTTTTGTGTGGTTATCAAAAAATAATATTAGTTGGTATATATGCACCTAATAATAATCAGAAATTATTTTATATGGATCTAACATCAATATTGGCTGAACATGCTACTGAAAATATGATATGGATGGGTGATTTTAATGGAGTAATAGAACCTAGATTAGATAGATCAACGAAAAAAACAGGGGAAATCTGAAGGTAAAATACCTGGTATTTTTGATCATTTAACAGAGCAATGGGAAATGTTTGATGCATGGAGAATGAAAAATGGTAATAAAAGGGGATATACTTTTTATTCCTCAAGACATAGTTCTCATTCGAGAATAGATATGCTATGGCTATCTAAAGATATTATAGGTAAACTAGATGATCTCGAAATATTACCAAAAGTTTTATTGGATCACAATGCACTGTTGTTGCAAATGAATTTGGGAATTAAGAGAAATAAGTCTTGGCATATTAATGAATACTTACTAAAAAACAAGAAGATAGCAGATAAAATAAAATCAGAAATACAATATTATTTCAGGAAAATGCAGATAACGGAATTTCTGAAGATGTTGTTTGGGACGCGGGGAAAGCAGTGATTACAAAATTTGAGGTGGTATAGAGAGAGAGAGTGGAAAAAGAAAAAAATACTGGAAGAAATTAAACAGGCAGAAATACAATTAAGAAAAGTACAAACTAAACTACTTAAACAGGAACAAACTGATAAAATAAAAAACTTGCAACAACAATATGAGATTTTATTAACTATGGATATAGAAAGAAAAATATTGTATAATAGGCAAAGATTTTTTGAACACTCAAATAAACCAGGTAAAATGTTAGCATGGCAACTTAAACGTAAAGAGAGGAGAATACCAATACTGAAAATAAGGAAGGATGGTAAAGTTCTATCAGATAAACAAAAAATTACAGAAACTTTTATAGATTATTATTCTAATCTTTATACACAAGGAATAGTTTCAGAAAAAGAAATAGAAAAATATTTAATACAATTTGAATGGGATAAAGTATCACAGGAATATAAAGAATTGCTAGATGCTGAAATAACATTAGAAGAATTAAAATCAGTAATAACTAAAAGTAAATTAAATAAAGCACCAGGAGAAGATGGATTCACAGCTCTTTATTACAAAACTTTTGTGGATCAACTTACACCATATTTATTGAGAGTGATGAATAACTGTATACAGGGAGGACACATTCCAAATACCTGGAAAAAAGCAAATATAGTTTTAATTCCTAAACCAAATTCTGATTTAATGGAAGTTAAAAATTATAGGCCAATATCACTATTAAATAATGACTATAAATTGTTTGTAATGATTTTAGCAAACAGATTGAAGAAAGTTCTAAATATCATTATACATGAAGACCAAGCAGGATTCCTTCCAGGGAGGTTGATTAGTCAAAATGTTAGAGTAGTGTTAGATCTTCTAGAATATGCAGAATTTGATACTATACCTTTTGCAATGATATTTTTAGATGCAGAAAAAGCGTTTGATAATGTAAATTGGAAATTTATGAGGAAAGTGTTAGAATATATGGGTTTTGGTGATAAATTTCAAAAGGTTATTGGAAATATTTACACTTGTCAAACTGCTAGGTTATTAATTAATGGGGAATTATCCTCACAATTTGGAATACAAAAGGGCACCAGACAAGGTTGCCCTCTTTCACCTTTGTTGTTTATTATTATATTAGAAGTTTTGATGAGAAAAATTAGAAAGAATGTAGAGATTGTAGGTTATAAAATAGGGAGAAATCCCTATAAGGTTAAGGCATATGCAGATGATTTAGTGTGTTTTTTAATTGATCCTATTACTCAGATTGTTGAATGGAGTAAGACAATTGAGGTTTATGGAAAGCTTGCAAGTTTTAAAATAAATAAAAATAAAACCAAAATATTGGTTAAAAATATCACACCCTTGCAGCAGCAAGAACTAGCGGGAATTACAGGTTTTGCTATAGAGCATAAAGTAAAATATTTGGGAATATGGTTAACATCTAATAATTTTAATTTATTTAAAAACAACTATGATAAAATATGGCAGCAAATAAATATAGATTTGAAAAATTGGGGAAAATACCCCTATCGTTGTGGGGTAGAATATCAGTAATCAAAATGATGGTATTACCCAGGATGCTCTTTTTATTTCAAAATTTACCGATCATTAAAGGATTTTAAAATTTTAAATTTAGAAAAAGGATATTTTAAAATTTCTGTGGGGAAAAGGAAAACATAGAATAGCGTATAAAAATTTGATTCAATTAAGAGAAACAGGAGGACTAGGACTACCAGATTTGCAACAATATTATGAGGCTTCCTGTTTTCTCTGGTTAAAAACTTGGATTAAGTTAGAAAACTATTGACTATTAGAGTTAGAAGGGTATAATCTTCGTTATGGTTGGCATGCATATTTATGGTATGAAAAGGAAAAGATTAATAGGGATTTTAAAATCCATATTATTAGAGCTGGGTTATTCCAAATTTGGATAAAATATAAGAAGATTTTAGAAAATAGGACTCCGGGATGGATTAACCCAACAGAAGCTTATATGAAGAGGGGAATACAGTTAAATTTAGATATAGAGATGTATAGGAATATTATTGAGTGGAAAGAGAGTAAATGGGCTTTAAAAAGTAGGGAAGAACTAAATATAAAAGACTGGTTTGTATATTATAAGTTACAAGATATCTTTAATAAAGATAATCAACTTGGATTTAATAAAAACAAGTCCGAGTTAGAAAAAATATTAGATAAAGGAAATAAGGGAATGATTGGTAGGATGTATAAACTATTGATCACAACTAATTTAGAACAAGAAAGAATTAAACCAGTCATGATTAAATGGATGCAGGATTTAGGATTTAATATAGACCTGGATAAATGGGAAAATTTATGGAAGAGGGAATTTAAATTTACAATAACTAATGAAATTAGAGAAAATTTGTATAAAATGTTTTATAGATGGCATATAACCCCAGTTATGGTATCTAAGATGAATAGCCAGGATAAAGGAACATGTTGGAAATGTGGAAAAGAAAGAGGAACCTATATGCATGTCTGGCGGACGTGACAAAAAATAAAAAAAAATTGGGAAAAAATAGTGAAAGAAACAAATAATTTGATTAATGGTAAAGTGAAAAGGAAACCATCATTTTGTCTGCTGGGAATTCCTCCAAATAATATTTATGACCGGGATAGGATTATTTGCCAATATAGTTTTGCTGCTGCAAGAATTGTGATAGCTAAAGTTTGGAAACAAACAAATAAACCCTCATTTATAGACTGGAGAGAGAAATTATGGTTATATATGAGGATGGCCAGACTAAAGGAATCTTTGCATGGAAATGATATGGAAGAGTTTAAACAAACATGGTCTAAGGCCACCTCATATTGGGACAAGATGGCAAAAATGGACTTTACTATGTTATTTAGTGAGTTATAGAAAATATTGTTTTAAGTAAAATTAAATTTTAGATAATTAATAAATAAAACTACCAGACACTTCTTCGGAAGTCTGGTGATGGGTCACTTTTTTGGTGGGTGGGGGAGAAAGGGTATTTGTTGTTGAATATCTTGATTGATAACTGCATTGAATATTTGTAAAAATACCCTTTTATACTTTTCTGTTTTCTTTTTTTTAGTAATGTATTTCTTTTTCTTTTTTTTCTTTGTTCTTTTTTTCCTTTATATTGTATTGGTTTGTTAAAAAATTTAATAATAATAAAAAAAAGGTCAGAGCAGTAGAGAAAGGATGCCCCAGTGTCTTGTCCCCTCTACCTCTCTGACTCACTAGTCTTGTCCCCCTCTGGAGTCTGAGGTTAAGAGAAAGCGCAAAGTCCTTCACTTCCAACTAGGGCTGTCAATTCGGTTCGTCCCGAATAAAAAAAAAGCCAAATTTCCTCTGATTCGGCGGTTTTTAGTTCGGGACGAACCGAACTAAAAAAAGGCAGGAAAACAGGGAGCTGAATTCAGCGAGTTTGGGGTGTTCGGGAATAAATTCAGCAAATTCGGGGTTCAGGGCAGCAGCAGAGAGGAGGGGGTCTGTAAACCCCTCTGCGCAGCCAGCGCAGACAGTGCAGAGGGGCTTGACAACCCATCCCCCCTCTTTCCGGGAGTCCCGGGAAGAGGGGCAGGGGGTCTTTAAACCCCTCCGCGCTGCCTGCACAGACAGTGCAGAGGGGCTTGACAACCCATCCCCCCTCTTCCCGGCAGTTCCGGGAAGAGGGGCGGGGGGTCTTTAGCCTGCGCAGACAGCGCAGAGGGGCTTGACAACCCATCCCCCCTCTTCCCGGGAGTCCCTTGATCTTCCCCTCAGTTTCTCCTGCCACATCATGGGCTTCTTCCATCTTGAAGTCTCTATTCCAGCATCTTCAGTGAACAGTCCTGGCCAGGGGGGAATCACCATCTGTACCTTCAAAATCCAGAAGAAACCAAGGAAGAGACTGGCCAGAAGGAAGACTTCAGAGCACGACTAGCAAGGCTGTCTGAGAGCTTGCTTCAAGTGGAGGGTAAAGAAAGGGAAATTGGTGATTTGAATTATACTATAGGGAAGAGCTAGTATAGGGATTGCGACTTCCATTAGCAAAAATGAGGCAACAATGAGAACACATGTGTCCACCTAAATATCCATACCATCCCTTTAAGCATTTAATTCCATTTGAAGTGGTAGTATGATTGAGGGGTGAGACAAGTAAAGTTAAAAGTTAAAGAATAAACCCCAGATCCCCTCCCCAATTGCCAGACTCTGAGGTATTGTTAATGCATTTTAAGGAAATAATATTCATTATTAACTTGCTTAATTCAGTAGGGTTTTAAGAAAATATTGGTGTTAAACCCACCCACCCCTGCACCATTTTTTAACCATCTAATACTAAAAATATAAATTTAATTGATTCCCTCATGGAAAATTAAGTGGGGGATTTTAAATTCAGATACATTATGATTTCCCACCCAAAGTCACTTTAGCTCAAATTATAAAGTGCATTAAAGGTGTTCCTTTCATGAATAATTATATCCATAAGCCAAGGTTGTCGGGTCTCCCATGCTTTCTGTCTCCCAGTATCGAATTCCATTGACATCTCACCCTCCTCCACATGTCCAGCTTCCGACTGCCATCTTACCCAGTAAAAAGAAACTGATATTATAGTCCATTAGCTGATCCTCTCATCTGCCATTACCCCTCCAACAAATTTGCACACATGCAGGGAATGTGACACTCTGCAGCCAAGCCCATATGGAAGTCATCTGTCGTACCCAACATGTGTTGCCAAAGGGTTGGTTTTTAAAAAAATAAAGGTTCCATGTAAAACTAGTATCAGACAAGCAAGGGTGGAATGAAAAGGATCTCTTGGTTTATCGTGACCTTGAACCAGTCACACACTTGCAGCCTACAATGGAAGCTGCTTTGAGTCCCCCATTGGGGCGAAAGGTAGGATATAAACCAAGTAAATGAATGGAGTTAAGGATAAGCAAACATATGGAAGCCTGTGGAAACTACCAGTCCTAGAAACTTCAGAACAGAAGGGAAATATCTGGGTTAAGGACAGTGCTAAATTTCAAATGGTAGGGGGAAAATCTCATGTTATTAATGAACTGAACACATTAAGATGACGGTTCAGGAATAAAAAGTAGTCTGACAAGCAAGAGTGATTAAATCAATGGAAGGATTTAAGGGTCCAGACATTTATTTGTTTATTTATTCATTAAAACATTTATACTCCAACTTTCAAGGTGGCCCAAGGTGGTTTAAGGTGGCTTATGCTCCATAATTAAAACATCCAAGTAACAATAAAACTCCAGTTGCCCCCCAACCTAGCAAAATTCCTTCAGTTTACATATGTAAGTGCCATCCCATCACAGCGGACTTAACAAGGGGCTTTTGAGGCAGGTGAGGTGGTTTGCCTTTGCTGCCTTCTGTGGGGTCTTCATTGGTCAAAGTACTGACCCTATTTAGCTTCTGAGATCAGAAAAGATCGGGTATACCTTGCCAACTCCCCGGCCCCCCACACCCACACACAGTTTACATTCTACTAAAGCCCTGGGTAATAAAATAGTCTTACAGCATCTACTGAAAGTTTCCAAGGATAGTGCCCTCCCCCTTTCAGTTCCTTGGGGAGCCCATTCCATGAAGTTCTGCTGTATCCTTTGAGTTCCCAACTTCCAGGTGATGGCCTGCCAATTGCCTGCCAATGCACCGGGCTGCCCACCGACACCCAACTGGTTAGCAGGCGGAAGCAGGCCCAGCGGACAGGAGGCGGTGATGAGCATCCTCGGCGTGATTATATCACTTCTACGTCAACGTGAAAGAGCCAGATTGTGCTGGGGACGCTCTAGCATTCTCCCCCCAAAACGTCTACAGAAATCATAGTTTTGGGGTTGTGGTTTAGTGGTTTTCTGGTCAAAGAGAAGAGCTCTCAGCTTCAGTGATAGTACCCAGTTGGATCTGAATTCCATCATCACCATCCATTGGTGCGAGAATTGGCACACTATCAGACCAATTGTGGCCCTCTCTTCACCAGGTTTCAAGGGATAGTGTGTACCATGAGTAATTATCCCCCAAAAACAGTCTGGCTCAAATTCATGGCTTGGATCTCAGACTACAGGCCCAGAGACACCTGAAGAGGCTGAGGAAGCCATGTCCAGACATTTCCCTGGTTTTGACTGAACTTCTCCAGAAGCAAGTCTGGAGGGAGCAGCAAAGCCCCCAAAGAGGGAGCTGGCTAGGTACAAGGTCAGTAGGGCCTTGAGAAGGACCTTGATGGAAGATGGAGAAGTCTGCATTCCCCATCTAACCATCAGAAATGAGATGCCACCCCTGTGCAGAGGTGATGGTGTCTCTATCACAGCTAGTTGAAAAAAGTGCTGTGTATGTGTCTCTGAAGAACCTGAGAACAAAGACTATATGAAGGGGAGGAGAATGAAAGAGCGGGGAAAGATACTGCAAGGAGGAAGCCTGGGAATCCAAGAGGACGAGACGTGGGAGACGTGGGAGACATGGGGAAATGTGGGGAGGGAGCTGTCAGGAGAGGGGCTTTGGGAGAGAAAAAGGGAGGCTCCATGGCAGGAGCCAGAAGCCGTGTCAGAGCAATGGGGTGGAAGACCTTGGGGAACATGGGCCACAGTGAGATAAAGGGGGGGACTGAGAAGTAGAGAGGTGTTAGATTGTAGCCGCTCGCCTGTGTTGCTTCCTTAGTGGTGGAAGTAGGCTTAAGATGGAAAAACCTGACCTGAAGCATAAAGTTGAATCCCAGACCTTATATACCTCATTTCCCACCTTAGGGGTGGATCCTATGATAGTTCTTGGACTGAAATTAAATTATGTGCTTGTTTTAAGCATCAAAGAAAATTACTTTCTCTACTGGTGCTGCTTGAGTTGATTTGTAGGAAGGGCTGGTTCAAACACAATAGTTTGGTCTTTGCTTGCAGTCGTGTTGGGGCTCTCATACAGGTGAAGAGTTTTGCCCTTCTGATTAACTTGGGAAGGAGACTAAATTGCTCTCTTTAAAGTCCTAGGTATTATCCTAGGTCTTCCATAATATTTGTCTTCCATCTTTACAAATGCTGACTGTTTTTTATGTGGCCAGAATCTCAAATGATCTTAGCTAGTCAGGATGTTTGCCTTTAGGATGAACCTTCTTGCAAAGGGCCCCGGAAACTTCACTTGGCATTCTATTAATCTGAGTTGGCACTTTATTTCCTTATCAGACTCTGAGTCTGATCCTGGCTGCTTCTCCCACAGGCCTTCTGGCCTCTGTGCTCTGAATGGGAAGTGGAAGTAGGGTTGCCAGGTCTCTCTTCACCATTGGTGGGAGGTTTTTGGGGCAGTGCCTGAGGAGGGCGGAGTTTGGGGAGGGGAGGGACTTCAATGCCATAGACTCCAATTGCCAAAGTGGCCATTTCTTCCAGGTGAACCGATCTCTGTCAGCTGGAGATAAGTTGTAATAGCAGGAGATCTCCAGCTAGTACCTGGAGGTTGGTAACCCTAGGTAGAGAGTGTCTTTATATGGCCCTTTCCCCATGTTCTAGGGGATCAGAGATGCTATACATCTAGAGGGGTACTGGGCTAGTACGTCCTTCTGATACATCACCTGGGGAGGGAGACAAGCCCAGGTGCTCCCCCTCCTTGATGGTGGCAGCTAGTTTATCACCCCTGGAGCCAGAAGCATGGTGAGGGGACTTTAAAGGCTGCCAGGAAGTCTGGCCCTTGTGAGAGGCGTTGCCCTATGCCAGGCTGAAGTGAGCTTGTTTCAGCTCCATATTTGCCATGAGGTCCACAGGATTTTGCTGCTGGGGGAGGCACTCGCACATGGCACAGGCAATACAATTAAGTCAGTGGAAATTTGGTTGGCCTTCTCAGTTGCAACCTTCCCGTCTTTATTGTGGAGAGTCTGTGAGTGATTGTGCCTGAGGTTTTAATGCTGTTAAACATTCATTGAAGTTTTCCCTCTTGTACAATTCAGAGGAATTGTTCTGAAGGAGTCATTGCTCCTAAAAAGGAACAGAGATAAGGATAGGAACATATGTTTAAAAAAATATTGCAGAATTGGAAAAACAAGTCAAACTTAACCTGTCCAAAAAAAAAAAAAAATTAGCAAAGGAGTTGAAGTAGGGAAATTATTAGCCCAGAAAGTTAAAAAAGTAAGAAGTACAAACATCATCACTGGTATCAAAACAAAAGAGGGAGAAATTACTAATGACACCAATGAAATTAAGAAGTCTTTTAGAGAATATTACCAAGAACTTTATAAGGCTGGGCCTGTAGATAAAGATAACATTAAAAGCTTTCTACAAAATACTAATATACCCAAGTTAAATTTAGATGATAAAGATTTTATGGGAAAAGATATTAATATACAAGAACTAGAAACTGCCATCCAAAATTTGAAAATTAATAAGGTCCCAGGCCCGGATGGCTATATAGCTGAATTTTATAAAATGTTAAGCCACACAATCAAAATTCCATTACTCAAAGCAATAAATGATATCTTTCAAAATGGAAAGCTGCCAAATACATGGGCTGAAAGTAACATTACAGTTATTCTGAAGCCAAAAAAGGATCCAACCTTAACTAGTTCCTATAGACCAATCAGTCTCCTAAATATTGATTATAAAATCTTAACTTCAATCTTAGCAAACTGGCTAAAACAAATAATTAATAAATACATTAACCCTGATCAAACAGGTTTCATCCCTAAGAGACTGTTAACATCTAATATTGGGGGGGGGAGAGAAATTAATTTACAAGATTATATAAGAAAATCAATGGGGAAAGCAGTTTTCTTATTCTTAGATGCTGAAAAAGCATTCGATAGGGTTGAACACTGTTATTTGAAGGAAACAATAGCTAGCTTTGGTTTCGGGGGGAAATTCTAGAAATGGATTAATATTCTATAATTCTATGGAACTAAATGTTTAAATTTAAACTGCAGAAAAATAGCGAAAGAACTGAAGGATTGTTTTCAGAAATGGCTCCCTTTGAATTTTTCTCTCTTAGGCCAAGTCAACCTAATTAAAATGATAATCTTGCCAAAACTGATTTTTATTTTTAATAACTTATTTGTGGACATACCAAAAAAAATGATTGAAGAACGGCAAAAGCTCTGTAATAGATTCATCTGAAAAGAATAGATGTAGAAACAATAACCTATATGCGATTAAAAGCAAAGGAGGGATAGGTATGCCAAATTTATTAACGTATTATCAAATGGCTAGGATAAAGTGGTTAAAATCATGGGTAGTAAATGATGAAAAGGAACCATATATAATTGAGCAGGACTTTGTTACATTCCCACTAAATAGATAGCTTTGGGTTAAAAAAAACTTATAGGAAAAATTTCTACAACAAAGATAATAATTGCATTAATACCATTCTAAAGCAATGGGATGCACTGAGAAAGAAACTAGCTCCAGATATTTCCCCAATGTCTTCCTTTTTATGGAATATCTTAGCTGAGAACCCCGAATTCCAATTACCACATAGAATAAAGATAGATAAACAGACTGAACGTAATTATTGGATTAGATATAATAATTTAGAACCTTTATGTAAAATTATGGATAAATAAGAAATTAATATTACATTTTTAGAATATTTACAAATAAAAAAATATTGGAATAACCTAAAAGAAAATGACATATCTGAAATTAGAGATAAATCAGAGTTTGAGAAGCTGATGTTACAAGACAAAACTCCAACTTCAAAAATATATACAATTATGCTTAAAGATAAATTAAATCAAAAACGGGATATCGGGATAAATGGAATACTTAGACAGAGCGTTAAGTGACCAAGAATGGGAACACATTTTCACAAAGGGATTAGATTTTACAGTCAGTATGCAAATGAGAGAAATTCTAATACAGATGGTATATATATATATATATGGTATATAACCCCACTTAAAGGTAAAGGTCCCCTGTGCAAGCACCGGGTCATTCTTGACCCATGGGGTGATGTCACATCCTGACGTTTTCTAGGCAGACTTTGTTTTACGGGGTGGTTTGCCAGTGCCTTCCCCAGTCATCTTCCCTTTACCCCCAGCAAGCTGGGTACTCATTTTACCAACCTCGGAAGGATGGAAGGCTGAGTCAACCTTGAGCCGGCTACCTGAAACCAACTTCTGTCGGGATCGAACTCAGGTCGTGAGCAGAGTTTGGACTGCAGTACTGCAGCTTTACCACTCTGCGCCACGGGGCTCTTATATAACCCCACTTAGACTAAGTAAAATCCATAAATTAGAAAATGACAGCTGTTGGTACTGTGATAGAAAACAAGCAGCTTTTATACACGTGGTGGAAATGTGAGAGAGCTGTATCATTTTGGTCTGAAATAGTGAAATGTCTAATGGTTGGAATGGAAGTTGATATTCCATGTAAACCCGAGATATTCTTGTCAAATCTGGTACCTAATCTAGCTAAAGATCAACTTTGTATGGTGTTACATATGATAACTGTGGCTAGAACGACTTTTGCCAGTCACTGGAAACAAAAATCAACTCCGAAGATAGAGGAATGGCTGGTTAAAGTTAAAGAAATATATGTTTTAATTAAGCTAACAGCATATCAGAAAAACAGAGATACAATAAGATTGGATGCGGTCTGGTCACATACAATAAGTAAAATAGAGAATTTCATAAATAAGGGCGGGAAAGAGGAATGCGTTGCACTCAGTCAGGACGTAATGATAAATATGAAGACATAGAAATAAGCTGTAGCATGGGAGACTTGATCTTATTTTATTGTGTGTGTGTGTGTGTGTGTGTGTGTGTATTGTATTTTAAATTACGAAGACTGTCAGTAATTCTGCTTTTTTTGGTGTTGTCATTGGGGTTTTTTCTAATATATTTTTTTTAAAGGATACTGCTGTCTGGTCCCATGGGGACTGCAGGAATTAAAACTGAAATCACAGCCTTTCAAATATTTTATTGGCTGACATTTTAAATGAATTCTCTTCTAAACAGTAGAAGGCCTCTCTCCTTGCTGCACTCCCAGGCTCTCACTTTCTCTTAGGTTATTTATTAGGAAAAGGACTATCTGTCTTTCTCTTTCCTTTGCTACTTTCACAAACTGAATTATTAAATGCATTGTTTGGCAGCCTAAATCCAAGGAGCCTGCTCCCTCTGTCCCCTCAGTGGCCATTATTTTATCCCTCTTTTGCACTTGTATTTTCAGGATCATTTCCTGCATGATTCCACAGGGATTTATTGAAATGTGTACAAAAAAAGGAATCTCTGCACAAAAAATGGGATCTATCCTCTGAGACACTTATTCAAATCCTCACAAAAAATGTATGGGTGCATGAAGACATCCATGCCAAAAGATTCTTCTGCAGTGGAAGGAAGAAAGGAAATGTGGGAAATGAGAAAAAGACCTCTAGAGAAACAATGGGAATTGAATTAACTGGTTGGGGAGAGATAACAAAGGGAAGTAATGCCCACAAGGTAGGCTGACCATATTTCCTTGAGACAAAAATGGGACATTGGGATGGCAAAAACGGGACAGGGGTTATGTACTATTCTGTAATCATGAAAAAGCAAGATGATAAAAAAGTTTTATTACATAAACATATTGAGCTTCTTTAGTGACAGAACCCATACAAAAATTTAGGTAGATGTAGAGGAGGACTGGCTAAAATCAAATTGAGACATTTAAAAATAATACTGTTATTGTATATTACATACAACATTCCACTATATTTTAGATGTTTTAGCTAATCACTATATTTCTCAAACCAAGAGCTTACAGTATTTTTCGCTCCATAAGACGCACCTGACCATAAGATGCACTTAGTTTTTAGAGGAGGAAAACAAGAAAAAATATATTCTGAATCAAATGGTGTACTGCCCCAGGGGCCGGATTCACACACATTCGCTCCATAAGACGCACAGACATATCCCCTCACTTTTGAGGTGAAAAAAAGTGCGTCTTATGGAGCAAAAAATACGGCAAATGAAAATATTTTTTATGCTCCTGGGGCCATGTTTCCTCAATATGTCCCAACTATACAGCAATAGGAACAAGAATACATGGATGCCATATTCAGAAAAAATAATGTGCAATAGGAAAATATAGGAAATATCCACTCTAGTAAATAAAAATATTTAATTATAATAATTTTATATAATTTTACAGCAACATGACAAATATTAATGCACTGCTAATATCATACTGCCCTTGTACAACTCTATGGTGAGACCACACTTGGAATACTATGTGCAGTTCTGGGCACCACATCTAAAAAAGGATGTTGCAGAGCTTGAGAAGCTTTTCTCCCTCTCTCATAATACTAGGATGCGGGGTCATCTGCTGAAGCTTGAGGGAGAGAGATTCAAAACGGATAAAAGGAAGTATTTCTTCACTCAACACATAGTTAAATTATGGAACTCCCTGCTACAGGATGTGGTGATGGTTGTCAACTTGGAAGGCTTTAAGAGGGGAGTGGACATGTTCATGTAGGAGAGGGGTATTAATGGCTACTAGTTAAAATGGATACTGGTCATGATACATACCTATTCGCTCCAGGATCAAAGGAGCATGGCTATTGTATTAGGTGCATTGAAACACAGGCAGGATAGTGCTGCTGCAGTCGTCTTGTTTGTGGGCTTCCTAGAGGCACCTGGTTGGCCACTGTGTGAACAGACTGCTGGACAGTCTGTAAGCACTTAGAAAGAAATGCCGTGCTCACTGACAGTCAACATGGGTTTCTCAAAAACAGGTCATGCCAAACTAATCTCATACCTTTTTTTGATAGAGTGACAAGTATGGTAGATGAAGGGAATGCTGTAGATGTAGTGTACCTTGATTTCAGTAAAGCCTTTGATAAAGTCCCCCATGATCTTCTTGGAAAAAAGCTAGTAAAATGTGGGCTGGACACTGCTACTGTTAGGTGGATTGGTAATTGGTTGACCAACCGAACCCAAAGGGTGCTCATTAATGGCACAACTTCATCCTAGAGAGGAGTGACTAGTGGGGTATCACAGGGGCCTGACCTGGGACCGGTATTATTTAATATTTTTATAAATGATTTGGATGATGGAATAGAGAGCATGCTAATCAAATTTGCAGATGACACCAAGTTAGGAGGGGTAGTTAATACCCCGGAGGGTAGGGTCAGAGTTCAGAATGACCTTGACAGACTGGAGAGCTGGGCCATAAGTAATAAAATTGATTTCAATAGAGAGAAGTGATTTCACCTAGGCAGAAACAACATAAAGCACAAGTACAGGATGGGAGATAGTTGGCTTGACAACAGTACATGTGAAAGAGATCTGGGAGTCTTAGTGGACCACAAACGGAACATGAGTCAACAGTGTGATATGGCGGCTAAGAAGGCCAATGCAATTCTGGGCTGCATCAATAGAAGTATTGTGTCTAGATCAAGGGAAGTAATACTACCACTGTATTCTGCATTGGTCAGACCTCACTTGGAATACTGTGTCCAGTTTTGGGCTCCACAATTTAAGAAGGATGTTGACAAGTTGGAGCGTGTCTAGAGGAGGGTGACAAGAATGGTCAGAGGTCTGGAATCCATGCCCTATGACAGGGGTCTGCAAACTGCGGCTCCCGAGCCGCATGCAGCTCTTTGGCCAGTTGAGTGCTACTCTCCAAACTTGGTTCGGAGCCCTTGCTCTCGTGCGCGCTCGCGCCGGCAGCCGGGCTGCGGAGCTGGCGTGCCTGAGAGAGAGAGAGAGCAAGCGCGAGAGAGCAGGTGAGCGGCATGCTGTCTCTCCCCCACCCCGCCGTGGAGAATGGCCAGGTCCCCCTTTCCCTTGCCCTCAATGGTTGGGAGGTTAAAGCCTTCCCTCCCCTCTAGCCACGCGATTGCTGGGCGGGCGGCTCGGCGGTTCCTGCCCCCCCACCTATCAGCTGTTGGGCGGGGCGGGCTTCCTTTGGTAGACCTGGCCTCCGGCTGAGTCCCATTGGGAGGCCGTGTCTACCCACTGGCTTTCTTGGCGGTAGACCTGGACTCCGAGGAGGGGAAAAGAAGTCCCCCTTCAGAGGGCAGGTCTACCAATTGGCTTCTATGGGCCTCCAGAGGCCAGGTCTACTGCCAAGAAAGCCAATGGGTAGACCTGGCCTCCCAATGGGACTCGGCCGGAGGCCAGGTCTACCAATAGGCTTTTATGGCAGTAGACCAGGCCTCCAGACGAGGACTCCGGTCGGGGAGGGGGAAATGGCAGGGACTTACAATTTAATTTTTATCAATAAATAAGATCACTATTAAGTATATCAAGTTTTATTCAGTGTACCTAAAGTGTAATTAAGACTTAAAACTTTAATTAAAGTTTATTAAGTTAATAAACAGTGTACCTACCTATATAGTTTAAGTTTAAGAAATTTGGCTCTCAAAAGAAATCTCAATCGTTGTACTGTTGATATTTGGCTCTTTTGACTAATGAGTTTGCCGACCCCTGCCCTATGAGACTTAGGGAGTTGGGTTTGTTTAGTTTGGAGAAGAGAAGGCTGAGGGGAGACATGATAGCCATGTTTAAATATTTGAAGGGATGTCATGTTGATGAGGGAACTAGCTTGTTCTCTGTTGCTCCAGAGACTAGGACACGGAGTAATGGATTTAAACTAATAGAAAAGCGATTCCACCTAAACATTAGGAAGAACTTTCTGACGGTGAGGGCTATTCGATGGTGGAATGCACTGCCTCGGAGGGTGGTGGAGTCCCCTTCTTTGGAGGTCTTTAAGCAGAGGCTAGATGGCCATCTGTCAGGAGTGCTTTGATTGTGGGATCCTGCATTGTGGGGCGAGGGTTTGGGGTCACTGGGGATGTGGGGGGGGAATGGGTGGACTAGATGACAGGGGGTGGACTAGATGACCCTGGTGGTCCCTTCCAACTCTATGATTCTATGACTTGATAGGCCTTGGTCTGATCCAGCATGGCTTATGTTCTTATGTTCTTCTTAAGTGCAATAAGGAATTTGAAGCAGAACATGGAACATGATCAACTGTATTTGGAATGTTCAACTAAGAGCAAAATTAAAAAGGTAAAGGTAAAGTTAAAGGTCCCCTGTGCAAGCACTGGGTCATTGCTGACCCATGGGGTGATGTCACATCCCAACATTTCCTAGGAAGACTTTGTTTACGGGGTGGTTTGCCAGTGCCTTCCCCAGTCATCTTCCCTTTACCCCCAGCAAGCTGGGTACTCATTTTACCGGCCTCGGAAGGATGGAAGGGCTGAGTCAGCCTTGAGCGGGCTACCTGAAACCAACTTCCATTGGGATCAAACTCAGGTCATGAGCAGAGCTTGGACTGCAGTACTGCAGCTGACCACTCTGCGCCACGGGGCTCCTCAACAGCAGAATTAGGCACCTTAAAATGGAAAACCACAACTAAAACTGCAGGTGTAGCTGAGGCATTTTGTGTCCCATGGATTCCACCCCTGGGGTTGTCAATCCAGTTCCAGAACTCTTCTGCTAGTCCGAGGGGCTGCCATTCCAGTCCCAAAACACTTGTGCTAGTCCCATGGGATGTCATTCCAGTCCCAGAGTAGTGTATCTGGGTTTAGAGACCTTACTGGAAAATCCATTCCACATTTTCTTTGCAACTCTTTTTGTGCTGTAATCTATTTCAATGGAGCCCATGCAAGCAAATTGGCAATCCAGGCTCCCATGATCTTAGATGGGCTGTGCAGCCTCTCCCATTGTTTCTAATGGGCTAGCCTGTCATTTGTTTTAGTACATCCTGGGCCTCACCTTGCTTCCACCCAAGCTCAGAAACTAGCCACGATGATCCTGAGGCAGCCACAGGGGAGGGCAAGGCAAGCCTTGTGCGTTTTTTGGCATGCAGCTTCAGAGGCTCGCAACAGCGGATGGGAACCACGTTTTGCTTCCACCCATAACTAGAAAGTTGTGTGTAAAATAAAGCGGTGCGTTGGGGGCGAGGCAACAAAACTGTCTTGGCTTACTCAAAACTGGACAAAATGGACATTTTAACTAAAAAGACGGGACGGCCGGGAAATATGACAAAAATGGGACTTTCCCGTTCAAAACGGTACGTATGGTCAGCCTACCACAAGGTAAATCTGGAACCAACTCTAACACGAGAGCAAAAAGGGCAATTACAGGTGATCCTGACAGATTACCAACCTGCTTTTTTGGATACCCCTGGCAGAACAAATTTAGCTCTGCCTAGAATTGACATAGGGGTTAGCACTACCTCCTTACCGGGACACTGGCCCAAATGCCATTTTCAATCGGGGTATGGGGTTAAAAGAAATAAAGAACCTTGGGCTGAAATGTGCTTTCTGAATGTCCTTGGGCCTCTCTGGAGATCTTGGTACCAAAAGTCAGAATTGACATGGGGAGGGGGGGATTCGAACTCCTTCTTTGCTGTGTAGCTGGCCCAAGTGCCTCTATCAATATGGAAAGGGGTTAAAAGTAATGAGCCTTGGTCCAGAGATGTACTTTTGGAAAGTCCTTGGGCCTCACCTGAGAACTTGGTAAGCAAGCCAGATAGAATGGTACAATATTGGTAAAGACAATTGGTAATTAAAAGGGGTCAGAAAAGATTTAACTAAGGTTTAAGTATAATCCACTATGTAATGTAATGTAATATAAACAATCAGGAAAAATGTATATGTTGTGTTTGCAAGATGTTAAAAGTATAACCGTTTGTTAAGGTAATAGTAAGGTTCCGTATTTTTCGCTCCATAGCACGCACCTGACCATAACACACACACACCCAGCTGGCCGTCGGGGCGGGGAAAGCCGGCTCGCGCTGGAACGACGTGAGCGGGCTCTGTGCGACCTGCCACTCACTGTTATTTTGTGTGCTAGGTTAGTCTGAGTCTACACCAAGTATTTTGAGTCTACAAGAATATTTTGAATAACATCTGAGTATATTACTGAGTATCCTGAAGAAACTGAACTTAGAAGTAAGAACTGTGCCTGAAACCAACTAAGATTTTGAACTGCCTGCAATCATTTAAGCTTTGTGCCTCTCTTGAAGAATAACCAACAATCTAAAAACCTTTCTGTAAATAATAAACTTCATTTTTATTTATTTGTTTAAATCCAGCTTCTGCCTCTAAGACTTTCTATTTCTACTGGGGGGAAGGAATAGGAAACTCTCCTTACTTAAGCAAGGGTGACAGACTGTGAGGTAGAAAGAGTATTAAATCCTCCTCTCAGTTGCTGGCAACATGGAGAAATTTGTGAGGGTCCATAAAGGTGGGGAAACCAGAACTGAAACTCCTTCCCTGATCCCTCACAGCAGTCATCGCCACATCCTGGGGCAGAGAGTTCCACAATTTAACTATGTGTTGTGTGAAGAAATACTCCCTTTGTTTTGAATCTCTCACCCTCCAGCTTCAGCAGATGACCCCATGTTCTAGTATTATGGGAGAGAGAGAAAAGCTTCTCCCTGTCCACTCTCTCCAAACCATGCATAATTTTATAGACCTCTATCATGTCTCCCCTCAGCCGCCTTCTTTCCAAGCTAAACAGCGCTAAGCGTTTTAACCGTTCCTCATAGGACAGTTGCTCTAGTCCGCTCATCATTTTGGTTGCTCTTTTCTGCACCTTCTCAAACTCTGCAATATCCTTTCTTAGGTGTGGTGACCAGGACTTTACACGGTATTCCAAGTGTGGCCTCACCATAGATTTGTACAAGGGCAGTAAGATAGCAGCAGTTTTATTCTCTAACTATCCAGGGGAGCCTCATCTTTGTCTCTTAGCTTGGTAGGGCTTGGTTGCTTTTGTCCTGAGAGCAGACTTGCACTCCCTGGTTTCTCCCACTTCCTTAAAGGTTGTAATTGCTGCGAGAGAATTGTTGAGTTCATTGTTGCGAGATACATCTTGAAACACTAAATGTGGCAATTGCTCCCTAGGCTTTTTGCTTGCCTCAAAGGGGCTTGGACTTGCTCAAGATGTTACACACACAGTACCTACATTCAGGCAGTGAGTGAGGGGGGCGCGGAAGAAAAGGGGAGCTGGCAATACACCTTGGTCAATGCAGCCATGTTGTAGGCTCAACAGATAGTTGGCATTGAGCGGGGAAGGGCTCGCAGAGGCAATACACAGAGCAAATACTGAGGAAGAACAAACAATTGTAGCTACTGCAGCTTGGGGTGATGTCCCCCAACTCAGTACCATTCTCTATATGACAGCCCTTCAAATACTTGAAGGTGGTTATCATGTCACCTCTCAGTCGTCTCCTCTCCAGGCTAAACATATGAAGCTCCTTTACCCTTTCCTCATAGGACTTGGTCTCCAGACCCCTCACCATCTTTGTTGTTCTCCTCTGGACACGTTCCAGCTTCTCTACATCCTTCTTAAATTGTGGTCCCCAAAACTGAACACAATACTCTAGGTGAGGTCTAAACAGAGTAAAGTGATACCACCACTTCACATGCTATACTTCTGTTGATACAGCCCTTGATTGCATTTGCCTTTTTAGCAACTGCATCACACTGCTGACTCATGTTCAGTGTTTGGTCTGCTAAGACTCCTAGATTCTTTTCACACACTACTGCTAAGTCAAGTCTCCCCCATCCTATAATTATGCATTTGATTTTTCCTAATAAAATGCAGAACTTTATTAGTTTTAGCCCAATTCTCCAGCCTGTCAAGATCATCCTGTATCCTGGCTCTGTCTTCTACCATTTATAAAGATGTTGAACAACACAGGGTGTCATGGGTCAGCCTGCTGGGGCTTCCTCAGATGAGGAAGACCTTGAAACTGAAGGCTATGAAAGAGAGGAGCAGCAGGAGGCTGAGCAGCTGCAGGCAGAGCAGCCTCAGGCAGATGGGTCCTCCCTATGTCTACTGCCACCCAGCACTGAAGACTCACCTGTGTCACAGGTCCAGCTGCAGCCAGTGCCACCAGAGAGCCCCCCAAAGCTGCTGGAACAGAGGCACAAGAGATTCAGGGCACAGATACATGATAAAAAAAGAAGTGCTAGATTGCAGGCCCAGTGAGGAACGCTCCCTGCTGACAGTGATGAAGATTAATGAGTTTGACCAGGCAGGGTGCTGAGATGGGATAACCAGCAACAGCTGGTTCCCCCCAGGCCTACTTAAGTCATCAAGTAGGCTTGGTTGTTGTGCAAGCAACTTGTCACCAACCTCCGTGTGTTTCCTTCCCCCCCCCCAAGTCACCAACCTCAGCCTTATCTCCCTGCTATACTTTGGATTCCTGGAATTGAGCAATTCTTGGACTGACTCTGTGTCAGTGAGGGCACCCAGTCGGACCCGGGATGAGTAAGCTCCATGCTCTTCCCCCCCGCCTTCCGTTCCCATGGGAAAAGGGACAGAGACGGGGAACTGTAACACCTCCACTTCAAAGCCTTCCCGTTGTAAATCTGAGGTCGACCTTTCTAGTGTCATTCCTAACACCTTGTGGAAGCTTCAAAGAAACTTGATGTTTTTGCATTTCAAAGTCTACTTGTAATTAATTCTTTGTATGTTCTATATATGCTGTATCTGTCTTTCTCTTGCCATTCTGTTGTTGGATTTCTCAAGGATACTGATCTCGTAAGCTTCTCTGAAATAAACTTTAAACTCTCTGTAACGTCTGGAGTGAAGTTTATATTACTGGAATGCTACGAGGTACTGAAACCCTGACAGTACGACAGAATCCCTAGCTTTTTTGTTTTGTGTTTTTATTTTGTGTTCTAGTTAGTGTTAGTATGTCTCTCAGTCAGAGCAATGAACAGGGGGCAACCTCCCTTATTGATTTGGACCTGGAAGCGGCGACCCCCGGAGCAGCGCCCGGCCGGGCCCGCCGGCTCCTCCGCAGTGCCTGCATGGACCTCCTTGCCTGCGCAAGTCGAGCAACGGTGGAGAATCGGGACAGACGGACGGGCGGGCTCTGAACCATGGGGCGGATTTTACCGGGGACCGCTGACTGCTTGGTATGGCGAAAAGGGAGGGCGAAGCCGGGAGGCCGTTCCCGGGAGAGGAGGGGAGGAACCCTTACTCCCCCGAACCCCGGCCACCCCGGTCACCTTTGCCATGGAAGAAGTTGCCCTGCTACGTGGGCAGAACCAGACCTTGGCTTTACAGAACTGGTATTGGTGGCAGTGAGGGGGCTCGGCCAGCCCCTACAACAACCCAGAACCCCCATGGACCCACCCGCCAGTACAGAGGTACCCTTATCCAGGCGCCCCAACCCCAGGGATCTGAAAGTGTCTTTTGACGGGTCCAGCATTCAGCTACCCCACTTTCTACTCCAAGTGTCCGGATTTATGAAGGATCAAGGAGACACCTTTCCTTCGGAAGAGGCCCGAGTTAGATATGTGATCAGCCTCCTCGAGAAGGAGGTGATAGAGTGGGCTGTGACAGCTGCAGAGACTATGCCCAGGGTTTTGAAATCCCTACCGGAATTTATGTCTGCACTACGGCGCCGTTTCGAGGACCTCCACAGTGGGGAGAAGGCAAAGATTGCCATGCGCCGTTTAAAACAGGGGGCCCGCGGTGAGTGAGTACACTCAGGAGTTTCTATCCCTTTCCTGCAAGATAAGGGAATGGAGTGAAGCCACCAAGATCCAGCATTTCCGCGAAGGGTTGCATTGGGAAGTGCTGGACGGCTGTTTGACTCTGGGCGATCCAGAGTCGGTAGAGGACTGGATTAAACTGGCAGCTTTAGTGGAGAATTGGAAGCTGGCCCTCCAGTTCTCTAAGGAGAACCCCCGCAACTCCCGCTAAGGGGGATGATGCGACGGAACCGCGGCGGGATGGAAGGAGCCGCAGGGGCTTCAGCCTAGAAAAGGCACGCCGTTTCAAGGAGGGAGCATGTCTCCAGTGCGGGAAGATGGGCCATTTCGCGGCGAAATGCACCAGCTCTTCGGCGGTGTCATCAAGCAACCGAACGCCTAGAGAGCGAGAGACCCCCCCAACGGGGACCCTGGATCGGAAAGGAGTAGAGGGGTCTGCAACCCGGCGCGGGACAGCGGCTCTGCATGCGGAGGCGACGCCTGATCCGAACATCCTTGGCCCTCGGGACCGCTCCAGAGATCCCTCGCCGGCAAAAAACGAGGACGGCCTTCTGTGAGGGAGCTGGCACGGAGGGCGCCCTCGGAAGAAACCAAACCGGCTCTGAGTAGGGTGAGTGATCAGGGAGAAATGCTACTAATACCCGTTGTGTTACAGAACCCCCACGGAGGGGAACCGGTGCCATCCTGGACTCTGGGTGTTCCCGGACATTGATCAATCAGGCGGTGGTAGATCGCCTGAAAGTTGGGACTCAAGAACTGGACCAGCCCTTGCATTTTCATCAAATGGATGGAAGTGATTTGCGGGGGGGGGGGGGGTGCGGTCCACTTGCGCTCTCGCAAGGTATTGTTGGGGGTGGGGAACCACTGGGAACAGATCCACTTTACAATAGTGCCTAAGATTTCATATCCAGTGGTCCTCGGTAGCAACTGGTTAGCGGGACACAACCCGAGCATTGACTGGGAGCAGAAGCGAGTTGTATTTGGGGCTCCCCAGTGTGAGAGGCACGGCCGGGACTGCATGCCCGGAGGCGAGGGGGGCGATGCCGCCACGTTAGAGGCACACACGCTGCCGCTGGAGTATAACGACTTTGCAGACGTATTTGAGGGGACGGACTGTGATTTATTACCCCCCCACCGCACAATGGACTGTGCCATAGAACTGGTTAAAGACATCAAGCCGTCCAAGGCCCGAGTTTACCCCATGAGCCCCCAGGAAAAGGCGGTGCTGCATGAATTTCTCGACAAGAACTTGGCGTGGGGGTTCATACAGACGTCCAAGGCGGCGTTCTCTTCCCCCTGCTTCTTCGTGAAGAAGAAGGGAACCTCGGATCTCAGGTTATGTGTGGACTATAGGGGGCTTAACGCAGTGACAGAGACTAACGCCTACCCCATTCCCTTAATCCCAGACCTTCTGAGTGCCCTCCAGGAGGGTTGTGTGTTTTCGAAGCTCGACCTGGCAGAAGCCTACTACCGGGTGCGGATCAAGGATGGGGATGAAGCTAAGACTGCCTTTTCTTGTTGTTATGGCTTGTTTGAATTCAAGGTCATGCCATTCGGTCTTTCTGGGGTACCGTCGTGCTTCATGCAATTAATTAATGAGATCCTCCATGACCTACTGTTTAAAGGAGTAATCGTTTATTTGGACGATATTCTAATTTATTCTAAGGATCCCGGGGAACACTGGGAGTTGGTGCGGGAGGTTTTGCGCCGTTTAAGGGGGAATCATTTGTATGCTAAATTGTCCAAATGCGCGTTCAATCAGAACCAGTTGTCTTTTCTCGGATATGTTATATCTCCCCAAGGTTTGACTATGGACCCTGAAACGGTCCAGGCGGTCTGGGAATGGGAACCTCCCAGGACACGCAAGCAGGTACAACAGTTCCTAGGATTCGCGAATTTTTATAGAGGGTTTATACAAGACTTTGCCGAAATAGCCTTACCAATCACTGACCTGCTTAAGACCAAGGGTAAGGGACAGGAGGCTACTTTTGCACAGTACCAGGTACCTTGGTCGGACCGGTGCCAGACGGCGTTCGAGGCTCTGCAGAGGCGTTTTACCTCAGAACCCGTTCTGGCCCACCCCGATTGTTCTAAGCCGTTCGTCCTTCAAGTAGATGCCTCAAAGAAGGCAATGGGGGGTGCTCTCCTTCAGAGGGATGAACAGGGGATGCTTAGACCCTGTGCGTATTTTTCCAAGAAGTTCTCTGGCCCCGAATTAAATTGGCTGATTGGGGAAAAGGAAGCCATGGCTATCAAGCATGCCCTCACGGTTTGGCGACAGTTCCTGGAGGGGGCAGTGGACCCTTTTGAGGTTTGGACCGATCACCGGAACCTTGAGGCTATTTTGGGTCAGCGGAAGCTCTCGGCTAAACAATTGCGCTGGGCAGATTTCTTTTCTAAGTTCCATTTCTCCATTAAACATATGCCTGGGAGGGACAATTGTCTGGCCGACGGGCTGTCCCGAATGCCTCAATACGAATGCAGAGTCGAACGGCTGGTGGGATCCCTTTTTACACCGGAACATCTGGGTTTGCATCCGGAGGGGGGGAGCGCGGGAGTCCTGACCAGAGCCCAGTCCCGTGCAACGGCGGGAGGCTCGACCTCTGTTCCCTCCCGGGCTGAGGTGACTTCGGCCCCCTCACCCCCGGTGGCCTCAGGAGACCCTTCGAACGCATCCACAGGCGAGGGAAGGGGATCCTCTTTACACGAGCGGGGGGACAGGGCGGAGGAACCGGTCACAGCCTTCTCTCGAGAGTCGGTTCTCTGCACTCCCCAAGTCTGGGCGATCCCGGTAAACCTCCCTGAGACCGTCAAAGGCAGGTGGGAGGGAGCCCTTCAACAAGAAAGGGGAGATAGGTCTCTCCCGCTCCAGGCTGCAGACGACTATGGTACCTACAAGGGTAAACATTATGTGCCCCTAGAACTATGGAGAGAGGTGGTGGAGTGGAGCCACAGTGCAAAGACTGGGGGGCATTTTGGGTTCATAAAAACCTTGCACCTAATAAGGAGATAATTCTGGTGGCCAGGAATGCGCCAGGACATCGAAGTGTTCGTCAGGTCTTGTCCGACATGCGCAACGAACAAGCGCCTGATGGGTAAATCCCCTGGACTGTTGAAACCCCTAGAGACTCCCGAAGCACCCTGGCAGGTGATCGGGATGGACTTTGTGACCGACCTTCCGTCTAGCCTGGGAAAGACGGTCCTGTGGGTAATCACAGATCTCTTCTCCAAACAGGTTCATCTCGTTCCGTGCGAGGGAATGCCCTCAGCGCGCAAACTGGCCCGACTATTTGTACATCAGGTCTTTAAATTACATGGATTTCCACGCAAGGTCATGAGCGACAGGGGGTCCGTGTTCGTGTCTAAGTTTTGGAAAGCATTTTTAGGGCTCGTGGGTGTGCAGCAAGGTCTGTCTTCGGCTTATCACCCACAGACGGATGGGCAGATGGAAAGGGTTAATGCAGTGGTAGAATGTTATCTGCGTTGTTTTGTAAACTACCACCAAGACGATTGGGTAGACCTGCTGCCATTGGCGGAATATGCCTACAATAACTCGGTGCACTCTGCGACTGGCATAAGCCCATTCAAAGCAGTATACGGAATGGATTTTGGACCCGTGGGGGCCGTACCCCTCCCTCAGGGTGGCGACCCCCCCGAGGTATCAGTATGGGCCAACACGGTGAGGAACACCTGGCCTTGGCTAGTAAAAAACTTGGAGCAGGCTAAGGAAAGGTACAAGGCGCAAGCAGACAAACACCGAGCGCCTCATTGGGAGTTAAAGGTTGGGGGGAGGGTGTATCTCTCCACCAAAAATCTCAGGTCGCTACGTCCGTGCAAAAAGCTGAGTCAAAAGTTCGTGGTGCCGTTCCCAATCTCCCGAGTTATCAATGAGGTTACAGTGGAGTTGGAACTGCCAAAGACCTTTCAGGGCGTGCATCCGGTATTTCATGTAAGTCTATTGAAACCCTTTGTACCGGCACTGGAATGGCACCCTGAACCCGCGGCGGCCGCCCCAATCATGGTGCAAGGGGAACAGCACTTCGAGATCTCCAGGGTGTTAGACTCTCGAGTGCGAAGGGGCCAGCTGGAGTATCTCATGCATTGGAAACACCTGAACTCCAGTCACGATGAGTGGGTTTCCGCTGCACACATACAAGCCCCCACCCTGGTGGCGGAATTTCATCGGCAGTATCCCGCCAAACCGAGAAACTCCGGGGGGGGGGGCTTTGGGGAGGTGGAGTGTCAGTGAGGGCACCCAGTCGGACCCGGGATGAGTAAGCTCCGTGCTCTTCCCCCCCCTTCCGTTCCCATGGGAAAAGGGACAGAGATGGGGAACTGTAACACCTCCACTTCAAAGCCTTCCTGTTGTAAATCTGAGGTCGACCTTTCTAGTGTCATTCCTAACACCTTGTGGAAGCTTCAAAGAAACTTGATGTTTTTGCATTTCAAAGTCTACTTGTAATTAATTCTTTGTATGTTCTATATATGCTGTATCTGTCTTTCTCTTGCCATTCTGTCGTTGGATTTCTCAAGGATACTGATCTCGTAAGCTTCTCTGAAATAAACTTTAAACTCTCTGTAACGTCTGGAGTGAAGTTTATATTACTGGAATGCTACGAGGTACTGAAACCCTGACACTCTGACTAATGCCTTGGACTGCCCTTGCCTGTATTGATATCTTGGACTCGACCTGAACTGTGAATGACCTTGGACTGCTTCCCGGACTATGCTTCCAGCTCTTACTCCTTGCCTGCAACACTGCACAGGGCCCAGGACAGATCCCTGAGGCACTCTACTAGTCACTCCTCTCCAAGTGGATGAGGAACCATTAACAAGCACAATTTGGATGTGATCTGTCAACCAATTACAGGTCCACCTAATAGTAATAGGATCTAAACCACATTTTCCCAATTTGTCAACAACAATGTTATGTGGAACCTTATCAAAAGCCTTACTGAAATCAAGATAAACTATGTCTACAGCATTCCCCTGATCCAGCAAGGTAGTAACTTTCTCAAAAAAGGAGATAAGATTAGTCTGACAAGACTTGTGCTTGAGAAACCCATCCTGTCTCTTAGTCATCAGATACATCCTTACTAAATCCTCAAGGACTGACGGTGTGATTATTTGTTCTATGACTTTTCTAGGTTTAGATGTCGAGCTGATAGGTTATCTCTGGCTTCAAGCTGCTCATTAATTGGCATAGATACCATGTCAGGCACCTTATCTGAGCCATGCAACCTTGCCCAATTAAATGATTCACTGAAATTAGCAGAACGGCTAATGGTAATCCTATTGTTCGTATCAGCAAAACGATATGATTTTGCAGGGTGGGGCATCGCAGTTCAGCAACACCGGCTGTCTCTCGTCGAAGTGGACGAGCAGACTGGATGAGGAGAGGAGGCCCTTCGCAGCCTCGAAGGCCCGCTGCTGCAGCCTGCCCCACACCCACTGGGTCGATTTGTCCAGGAGGCGGTGGAGGGGTTCAGCAACTGACGCCTTATTGGGCAGGAAGGTGTGGTAGAAATTTAAAAGTCCCAAGAACACCTGAAGCTCCTGTTTGCACTTGGGCGGGGGAGCACTGTGGATCGCCTTTACTTTCAATGGGGTTGGGTGGATGCCGGCAGCATCGATGAGGTAGCCCAGGAACTCCACTTGCGGCAAGCCCAGCTGGCACTTGTCTCATTTGACGGTGAGCCCAGCGGTCCTGAAGCGGCCGAGCACCTGGCGGACGCGGTCTAGGAGTTCCCCCTTGGAGGCAGTGACAATCAGGACACCATCGAAATATGGGACGACACCAGGCAGGCCTTTCAGGAGGTCCTCCATGAAGTTTTGGAATATCCCCGGGGCAGTGCTGACTCCGAACTGCAGGCGGGTCACCCGAAAAGTGCCCTGGTGTGTGACGATGGTCTGCACCTCCGCCGAAGACTCGTCAACTGGCAGCTGCTGGTACGCCTGGGCCAGGTCAAGTTTGGCGAAGACCCGGCCCCCAGCAAGGGATGCCAGAAGGTGGCTGACGACAAGCACGGGGTACACGTGACTCTGAAGAGCCTGATTCAGGGTGCACTTGTAGTCCGCGCAGATGCGGACGTCCCCGTTCAGCTTCAGCGGAGTCACAATCGGAGTCTCCCACCTCGCGTTGGGCACCGGAACCAGGACGCCCTGGGCGATGAGCCGATCGAGCTCCACATTGATCCGGTCCTTGAGAGCAAAAAGGGAGGAAGCAGCGGGGCTTCAGGCGAATGGGGGCGGCAGCAGGGTCGATGAGGAGGTGGACAGGCAGCCCCTTGTAGCAACCCAGGGGGCCACGCCAAACATCCTCAACTCGGACCAGACAGATTTGAGCGATGCCTGACTGAGGTGGTGGAGGCCCGTGATAATCAGTCCGAGGGCTTTGAACCACTCAAACCCCAGTAGGCTGGCACGGTGGCCCTCGACCACGACGAGGCGCAGGTGGCTGGTGAGGGACCTGTATCGCACGGACACGTGGGTGACACCCAAAACCCGAACACGGTGGCGTTGGAAATCCATGATGATGAGACTGGAGGGCTCCAGCTCGGGCAGCGGGGCGCGCTTGGCAAGGTCCCGTAAAGTGTCCTCGGAAATGATTGAGAGGGCGGACCAGTAATCCACTTCCATCATGCAGGGGGGCCCTCAATGTAAACAGTGGTAGAGAGCTTGTCGACGCCGTGGACCTTGTGCAGGGCGAGGGTGTGGACGCGGCGGCGGTCGCGGCAGCCCTGGCATGGGGACTCGTAGTCATCGTCCTCGGAGAGAGCGTGGACCAGTCGGGCGGCGCCATCCTTCTTCTCCTGGTGAGGCGGCCTCCTCGACGAATGGCAGACCTTGGCGATGTGGCCAGATCGACCGCACACCTTGCAACGGGCATCGTGGAACCAGCAAGTGCAGCAGTCATGGGTGTCGCCGCAGCTGGCGCAGGCCCCTGACGCCGAGTCCCGTGGCTTGGGTGCCCTGGTCGCGGCTTGGGTGCCATCTTGTGGGCCTCGGTCCCGGAGTCGCGGTTGCTGGCATCCCCAAAATGGACAGGGGCCGCTTCACGGCGCGGGGCAGCAGCGGCGCGGTCGAGGCGGTGGTCGCCCCTGGCTGCAGTCTTGGCTGCGGTGGCCTCCTCGACGACAGTGGCCAGATTCACTTCCTTCTTGGCCATGATGTGGCGGCAGACCTTCTCATCGCGGAGGCCAAAGGTGAGGCGTCCCGCAGGGTCCTTTTGAGGTCCTTGAATGCGCAGAACCTCACGATCTGGCACAGCGCAGCGAGGTACTCGGCGACGGACTCTCCGGGATCCTGGTCACGCAAGTCGAATTCCAGGCTTTGGGCCATCTGAGTGGGCTGTGGAGCGAAGTGTTCTTCATGATGTCGTCGAAGGACGAGGCGCTCAGCTTTGCCGGGGCCAGCAGGGTCTTGGCCAGCTGAAACTTTCAGGGACCGCAAACACTGAGGAAGGCGTCGCGCTTCTTCTCGGCGTCCGTCACAGAGTTGGCAGAGTGGAAGAAAGTAATGCAGTGGGCATAACTCTCCCACTCGCAGAGGTGGGAGATGTCGAAGGCTTCTACAGAGCCAATGGTGGCCATCATGCGGCATGTGTTGTCTCTCCTGAGAATCCAGCAAATCAGCAATCGGACCGGCTGCTTGGACACAGCAAGGTCGTGGAGCGAGGCGGAAGCTGTGGGTCAGACGACGTGTGATTCAGCGTTGCGGACCGGGCTGCCTACTGGTCACTGTGAACGGCAGAATGAGAGTGAGTCAGCAGGTCAGTCGGGCCGCTCCCCAGTCTTCGTCGCCACTGTTAAGTCCGCGTGGGAAGGATTCACGCGATCAGAGACGGAGTTCTACAACACAGCTTTATTTGATTTCAGCACAGAACTAACTTACACACTGAACTTGCCCTGCTTATATGCCCCCCTGGCCGCCTGGGGCCACTCCCCCCCTGATCCATGATAGGGGGGAATACCCTCTCTGTGACCAATGGGACATGCTGGCTTAGGGCCAATAGGATCCGTTTGCTTAGCCAATAGGGCAAGCAGGGTTTAGGATCCTTCGTGCGGAACTCAAGCTCCTAAACCTCGCCTTGCTTACTACCCTACTAAATACATACACAACAACCTTCATACCCTGAGCCATATACTCTCTTTTAATATGTTCTTGGCTGTGCTGGGCAATATCATTTGTTCCCACATGGATTAGCAAAAAAAGGATAATAATCTGTGGGCTTGATGAGACTTTCTATTCTTTCTGTCACATCCTGGATGCGTGCACCTGCTGGTAGACAGCAGACCTCTCGAGACAACAAGTCCGGTCAGCACACTTTAGCCTCTACCCCTCTCTGTAGGGAATCCCCAATTACCAGATCACGCCTCTTCCAAAATTGGGGAGTGGAAGCTTGAGTCCTCTTATCCACAGGGGCCTGAGAAATTTCCTTCAAGCTTTGAGGAGGTTGTGGGGGGGAGGGGTTATCCCTTGTTCTAGTGGTCCAGAATCAATATCTATGGGGAGATCCTGGAACCGACTGCTTAGCAACAGAGGATCAGAATGACTCTTGATTTTCCTGCTCTTGTGGGTCACATTCTTATATGCACCTTCCTCCTGTGTTGGTTGCTTTTCCATTTGTTGAGATACCTTTCTCTCCTCCTCCTGTTGCCCCCTCAAGAGTGCTTCATGAGTTCTGTCCATGAACTCTTCACCTTCCCTTATAAAATGGGTGTGGACAAGTGTGCCTCAAGTCCCTGTATCTTGTCCTCCAATAGGACTACCAACTTACACTTGCTGCAAGTGTAATTGCTGTTACACTCAGGTAAGAATACAAACATGCTACAGACATTGCATGTCACTGCCTCAGCTCCCTCCCTAGCCATGCTGCTGAGAATAATTTCTGAAGTTAAGTTTTTTCCTGCACTTCCCTGACAACCCCCCTGACAAACTGCAAATCAAGATTCCCTGCTTGAAGGAGCAAAAACACTCAACACATATAAAATGTATAAGCTTCTTAGCTGCTTACACAGCCCCCAGGCCTGACCTCCAGGGCTAAGAGACACAGAGCAAGAGTCCTTGAGCCTTTGGTGAGGAGGAGCCTGACTCAATTAAAGGCTCACCCAGCAGAAGGTGGGGCCAGCAGTCAGCCCAGGCAGAGCAGCAGACTCTCCCCAATCAAGGACAATCACCTTCTGCTATCACCTTCCTTAATTAGGCCCACTCAGCTACAACCCAGATAAAACAGATCAACAGAAACAACACTTACTCAAACAGGCACCACTCTACAGCAGGCTACACACACCCACACACCTTCAAACAATGCCCTTGTTAGTACAGCATCATGCCAGCATTGGGAGTATGACTGGGGCTAGGGAGGGGACTTGAGGAGGAGAATAAGCCCCACTCCGCCCATGAAAGACCTGACCAGATGTTGCTGGTGCCGCAGTTCCTCAGGGTGGCAGACCCACCAGCGTAGCTACAATATGTCTTTGGGATGTGCTGGTGTACAGCTCGGTCACCACCCAAAGCCCTTCAGAGACGGGACTTAGGATGGGATGGTGAATCTTGCAAGGCTGATGTAACCAAAATGGCTTAGGAAAAAACCAGCCCCCTAAGCTCTCTTTCTCCAGGATTCAATTTCTGAGGCAGATGCAAAGCTCTTGTGCCGCTGAGTGTTTGCTAAAGGGTAATGAATTATTAATAGATTCATCAATAATTAAAAGTAGTTTTTTTTCCCCCTGAGGGTTAAGAATGCACACATCAAGATCTGTGTCTATTACTGGCTTGTTCAAGCCTCTGGGACAAAATTGTCCATAATCAATATGGCTTTTGTTCATTTGTATGTGTTAATGCCTACTGTGTTAATGCCTACTTCAGGATGGTTTATGTATGAAGAGTCAGGTTCCTTGAGCAGTTGAAGTTAAGGACTCTCTTGAGCCAGTGAAAATACAGTGTAGTGCCAGGCTACCAAAGGGGGGAAACCAGGGTAATAACTGTAAAGCACTGAGTGTGGTCAGGGGCAGGTGGTAGGCCCTGTCTGAAAGGTTCCGGGGTCTGGACTGCCGTGCCTGACTAGAGGCCTTGCTGTGCTGCATCAGGCCCTGATCAAATGTGACGTCACTCTGTGCAAGCTTTGAGTCACTCTTGGCTGTGGAATCCAAATGGGCCGTGTCTGTTCTCTATAGAACTTAGGGCTGCCACTCCAGGCTGGAAATTCCTGGAAATTTTGGGGGTAGAGCTCAGAGAAAGTGGTATTTGGGGGGGGGGGGGCGGGACTTCAGCAGGGTAATGCCACAAAGTCTACCCTCCAAAGCAGTCATTATCTCCAGGAGAACCAATCTCTGTCATCTGGGGATCAGTTGGAATATGGGGAGATCTCCAGGCCTCATCTGGAGATTGCTAACTAGGGTTGCCAGGTCCCTCTTTGCCATCAGCGGGAGATTTTTGGGATGGAGCCTGAGGAGGGTGGGGATTGGGGAGGGGAGGGACTTCAATGCCATAGAGTTCAATTGCCAAAGCGGCCATTTTTCTCTAGGTGATCTGATCTCTATCAGCTGGAGATCAGTTGAATTAGCAGGCGATCTCCTGCTACTACCTGGCAGTTGGCAACCCTATTGCTAACCATAATAGAATCTCTGAACATCTTCTATCATACATTAAATAATTAATCTGGTAGAATGCCCTGGTTGGCAGAAAACTGTTTTTTCAAGAGAAACAAGGTCCTGTGTTGGTACTGCTTCCTAGCAGTTATCAAAATGTATTTCCAGGTCTGAGCAAGAAGGGATCAGGGTGGGGCCAAATTCGGCATTGTACGGGATCCACTTTTCAGCTCCCTTTTATTGCCGCCATTTTTTTTCCAGTATATAAAACCCATGAAAAATACCAAAATGTTATTTGGGGGGGGGGGTCAATTCGATTTTATCCGATGCACACCTCTACATATCTCAACAAAAGCACATCTTCTTCAAAAACTGGGGATGAGCCTTGGCTATTATGAAAAGGGTGTGAAGAAAAAAAATGGGGGGCTGTGCACCAAGGCAAAGCAAAGGCAAGGGAACACGTGCTGCTAAAGGGAACAAATTCCGTAATACATTTTATAACCCTTTGTAATGCATTTTGTTGTGGAAGGCACTGGCAAACCACCCGGCAAACAAAGTCTGCCTTGGAAACGTCAGGATGTGACGTCACCCCATGGGTCAGGAATGACCCGGTGCTTGCACAGGGGACCTTGACCTTACCTAATGCATTTTGTATACAGCTTTGTCGGGGAGAATCTAATAAGTGAGAAAATAACAAATTAATAATACAAATATATGTGGTACATGATTAAAACATTTTTAAAATCATATATAAAAATTATACATAGGACAATTCACAGCATGTGCAGAGTACTATACTTAATTACATCTTAATAGAGAAAATTACATCTTTATAGAAAAATTAAATAAAAAACAATGTATTCTATTGATGTAGTGGTTAAGAGTGGTGGTTTGGAGCAGTGGAGTCTGATCTGGAGATCTGGGTTTGATTCCCCACTCCTCCACATGCGCGGTGGAGACTAATCTGGTGAACGAGGTTGGTTTCCCCACTCCCCCACATGAAGCCAGCTGGGTGACCTTGGGCTAGTCACTCTCTCTCAGCCCCACCTACCTCACAGGGTGTCTGTTGTGGGGAAGGGAAAGTGATTGTAAGCTGGTTTGATTCTCCCTTAAGTGGCAGAGAAAGTCTGCATATAAAAACCAACTCTTCTTCTTTGCAAGCAATCACTTTTTAAATTAACATTAATACTGACCTTTCAGATTCTACTTCACAATGTCCCCATGCATGCAATAAAGCAAAAGTAAATTGTTATCTACAGAAGCATTTGCCAAGAAATGTTCTCATTTATCCCCTTCAGGTGAAGAGTTTTTAACCTCAGCATCCACTCAGCTTCTTTCCTCAACAGAATTCTATCATCCTGTCTATCATACTTTGCATAATTCTATCATACTTTGCATATGACCCAAAACACAAAATCTGTGGGTTTATGCTTATATTCTAAAAAATGTTTCACCAGAGGGGCAACAACCTTTGTGTGTGTTACATTGTGTGTGTGTGTTAAGTGCCGTCAAGTCGCTTCCGACTCATGGCGACCCTATGAATGAAAGTCCTCCAAAATATCCTATCTTTGACAACCTTGCTCAGATCTTGCAAATTGAGGGCTGTGGCTTCCTTTATTGAGTCAATCCATCTCTTGTTGGGTCTTCCTCTTTTCCTGCTGCCCTCAACTTTTCCTAGCATGACTGTCTTTTCCAGTGACTCTTGTCATCTCATGACGTGACCAAAATACGATAGCCTCAGTTTAGTCATTTTAGCTTCTAGGGTCAGTTCAGGCTTGATTTGATCTATAACCCACTGATTTGTTTTTGTTGTTGTTGTTGTTTTTGGCAGTCCACGGAATCCGTAACACTCTCCTCCAACACCACATTTCAAAGGAATCTATTTTCTTCCTATCAGCTTTCTTCACTGTCCAGCTTTCACACCCATACATAGTAATAGGGAATATGATGACATGAATTAATCTAGTCTTGGTGGCCAGTGACACAACCTTACATTTCAAAATATTTTCTAGCTCCTTCATGGCTGCCCTTCCCAGTCTCAATCTCCTTCTGATTTCTTGGCTGTAGTCTCCCTTTTGGTTGATGGTGGAGCCAAGGAATAGAAAGTCTTGAACAATTTCAATTTCCTCATTGTCAACCTTAAAGTTGTGTAAGTCTCCTGTAGTTATTACTTTTGTTTTCTTGATGTTCAGCTGTAGTCCTGCTTTGGCACTTTCTCTTTTAACTTTCAGCAGTAGTCATTTCAAATCTTCATTATTTTCTGCCAATAATGTAGTGTCATCAACATATCTCAAATTATTAATGTTCCTCCCTCCAATTTTCACTCCACCTTCATCTAAATCTAATCCAGCTTTCCTAATTATATGTTCTGCATATAGATTGAAGAGATAGGGAGATAAAATACATCCTTGTCTGACACCTTTGCCAATTGTAAACCATTCCGTTTCTCCATATTCTGTTCTAACTGTGGCCTCTTGTCCAGAGTACAGGTTGCGCATCAAAACGATCAGATGTAGAGGCACACCCATTTCCCTTAAAACCAGCCATAGCTTTTCATGATCCACACAGTCAAAGGCTTTACTGTAATCTATTAAACACTAGCTGATTTCCTTTTGAAATTCTCTTGTATGCTCCATTAACCAGCGTATATTTGCAATATGATCTCTAGTGCCTCTTCCTTTTCTGAAACCAGCTTGAACATCAGGCATTTCTCATTCCATATATGGTAACAGCCTTTGCTGTAAGATTTTGAGCATCACTTTACTTGCGTGAGAAATTAATGTGATGGTCTGATAGTTGCTGATATCTTTGATGTCTCCTTTCTTGGGAATTGGAATGTAAATGGATCTTTTCCAGTCTGTGGGCCATTGTTTTGTTTTCCATATCTGTTGGCATATTCTTGTCAAGATTTTGTGTGTTACATTACTCTTACGTTAAGAGAGTCTTAATTTTAAAGGTCTACTTGTTTTGCCAATGTAAATTTTCCCAGAACGACATGATATAGCATACACCACATGGTAACTACTACAAGTGAGTTTTTTGAGATCATATTGTTTATTGTCAACAGGATTAGTAAAATGTTTAATAGATTTTGTATTTTTGCAAAAACAGCAGTAACCAGGTGGATGATAACCTGTGGATGGATTACAGCCTAACAAAATAGATTGTGGACTCTTAGGGTGATGGGTGTTGCTATGCATCAGAAGATCTTTCAAACTAGCTGGATTTTTTTATAAGCAACAATAGGTCTATTCCCACACATCGGAATATCATCCAATAGGTTCCAATTATTTAAAATGCTTTTCTTTAAGGCTACATACAGAGAATTGTACATTAAACTACATGTAAGCTTCCCCAGGTCATTTTACTTATTCTTACCCAACAGAATCTCACTTCTTGGATAGCTTTTATCTGCCAAGTTTCTCTGTAATATGGATGCCTCTCTTTGAAAATCCTGTAATGTAGTGCAATTTTTTAAAATTCTAACCGTGCTATCCTGAACGGGGCCCCAGAGCTGCTGAGGTGGCATAACCCCTACGCCAGTGTAAGTGATACGTGTGCCATCCAAACTGTCATGGACGCCAGCGCAAGGGCACTTATGCTAGTGTAGGGGTGCCACGTGGCAGCGTGAGCCTCAGGTATCGGTGCTGCCTCCCCGGTAGCCTTTGTCCAGCACAAGTGCTCACACTGGCATCCAGAGGTGTTCCCGAGGCATTCCCAGGGGTGGTGCTGCTTTTGGGCAGCTTCCATAGCCCTTTCAGGCCAGGAATGCCCCCTTAACTGGCTGTCATATCTGAGAAGGGAATTTTTATGAGTTGGTTTTTTGTGTAAACGTGTAAAAATATTATTCTTCTCCCTACAAACCATAATATCTAAGAAATTGATCTGTTTTATGTCTGCATGTAATTCAAATTTTAAATCCATGTCTCTATTATAAACTGTGGAATGTTCTTAATTGGCCCATGGTTTCCTTCCATAATGCAAACACATCAATATAATGCCGCCATTTTATTATATGTCTCTGAAATGGGTTATCTGAAGAATATATGTCTTTTTCTTCAAAATTAATAATATATAAATATATAAATTTGCCACCTCTGGAGCCATGGGAGACCCTATGGCTATACCTTTGATTTGCCAATAAAACTTCCCATTAAATTTGAAATAATTTTTCTTAAGTACAATTTCTGACAATGCTATTAAAAATGAAGTTGGGGGATAATTATCATCCCTACTATACAATATCTTCTCTATGATTGTCATGGCTTCTGTTTGGGGAATGCTGGCATATAGGGAGGCCACATCAAATTAGCAAACAAGTTAATTTCAACCATACATGACAAGCTGGTCAGCATATTAATGAAATATGTGGTGTCTTTTATATACGAAGGAACATTGGAAACAAAAGGTCTAAGAAAATGACCCAGATATTTGGAAAAGAGTTATAACACAGAATTGCTTCCAGATAACAATAGGTCTTCCTGGAGGGGGATTTATACCATTATGAACTTTAGGTAATACATAGAATACCAGTGTTCTAGGACTTAGGTTTTATAGATTTTTTCTGTCTCTTGGTGAAATCTAATCCATTATCTCACCTTCTTCCAGAAGAAATCTAATCTTTTAAAGGATCATGACTACAGGGGATAATAATCAGTTTGATTATTGAGTTGTCTCATAATCTCTAGTTCATAGTTTACTCTGTTTGCTATAACAGTGGCCCCCACCCTTATCTGCTTCCTTTATAATTATGTTATGTTCCTTGGTCAAGTTAAGTGTTTCTCTTTCTAAGTGATTTAAATTAGACCAATAAGGTTTGGTGTCCTTTTAAATATTCTCTAAATCTTGCATTAGTCCCCCCCCCAATAGAGAGTGGGGGCATAAATTGTGAAGGAGAGTGGAATTTAGTAGAGCAAGAACTATTTTCTAATGCATCCCCGCCCCCTCAGATTCCTAACAAGCTTGAAAATATCCAACCTTGTATCTACTAGATCATAAGAAGGTATGGGTACAAATGACAAACCTCTGTTTAGAATGCATTCTTCCAGCTCTGTGAGAGTCCTATCAGATGAATTGTAAATCAGTCTCCATTTTGTGTTTGGTTTGTGTTGTCTTGTCTCCCAAGGGTTTTTTGTTTGTTTGTTTCTGGTGGACAGAAAGCTTCTTGTGATGGGCGGTGAGGCCGTGGTTTCCAACAAATATGTTGTAGAAGGTGAGTTATCTTCAGTTGTGTCTTCCTCCTCATCACAGTTGTTGATAGAGGAGAAGGAGACTTTGTATAGTCTTGCGTGTAAATTATACACCCGGTTGTTGTCATAATCCATTTTGTCACGTAAGAACATCTTATATTAGAAGTCCTTAAGTTGTTCTTTAAAACTTATGTTGTGTATCCAGTTGTTCTAATTTATGTTGAAAATTGTTACACAAGATAGATGTTTTTGTATCCAAAAGTGCCCTCAGTTTACTGATAGATTGATTTGATGTCTCTGTAATCAGTATCATAAGATCTATGAACATTTATTGAGGACTGAACACCATCTCTTTTGGAATTCTTTGTTATTCTGAAACAAACCAGGCTCCTTATGGATTCTAAGTCCTCTTTGGATACGTTTCACCCAGCAATATTCCAATAATGTAGAGGAACTCAGTTCTTATTGTCTTTTTGTGAAGATGTACCAAGTCATCCCAATCCACCATGAGGAAATTATAATTAGACTCAAAAAGAGGTGGTTCCCTTTGCACAATTTGTTTCCTTGCCTTCGTATTACAAAAGAGCAACCATGTTAGTCTGTTATAGCAAAACAAAACAAAATCCCAGTGAGGTACCTTAAAGACTAACGGTGTTTATTTAAACATGGGCTTTTGTGAGTCACACCTCACGCCTTCAGATATGTGAAGAGAAGATCATACTGGGAATTCTTCCAAGGGAGCTGAGTCAGAAGTTTTCTGTGAATTTCTTATGTATCTTTCAAGTATAAATGCTCTTTCTAAGGGAAAAAGGGAGGAGTTGAAGTACAAACGGTAGGTGTGAATCAACAGAATTAGCAGTTACACATAATGTAGAGGTCAGAGGTTTGAACAGATACTTCAACACCTGGCTTATCTGTTTGAACCTCTGACTTCTCTCATCATCCATTATGTTTCACTGTGGCTATATAGGCCAGTAGCATCCAATCTCTTTGGCATGTGTCCCATTCACCTTCAACCATTCCCTTCTCTCAGTGTCACCTCCAGTTCCACCAGCAAGGGGCCAGGACATGGGGACATACCTGGACTCTGTTCTGCAGGCTCTCCAGTCCCTGGATAAATGCTGTGTGAACACGTGAAAGTACCCAATGGGTTAGCATTAAAGGGCAGATGTTTTGTTCTGTGAAATGCATGTAACCAGCTATTTGCCCCCCCCCCCCCCATACACACAGTGAAATCCATGAATTGATGGCTCACAGCAGTGGAAACACACCAGGAAAAAAATGAACAGAAAGTTCTCTTTTAGAGGGAAAAATGGACAGGAAAGTTTCTCTTTCAGAGAAAGAATTAAATATATATATTGGACAGAATGCAATTAATCTAGTAATGTTGGGAAATGGTAAAATGGCTGATGTGATTGATTATAGAAACCCCATTATGGGGTTCCATCATCACCACCCATAAATCTGTCCCCAAAAGCACATACTCCCAATCTCCAGAGAGATACAGGAGCGGACTAGAGTAAGGGTAGTGAAGTGTACTACAAGCAGGTGGAAACTGTGAGAGGAGTTCCCGGCCCATCCCCTGAGGGAAGTACACAGATGTAGACACAGGTGGTAAAATTGGGAAAAGATGGATTATGGGAATATTGTGCGTTGGTAAGAATACACCACATCACATAAAATACACATCAGAGCTAGTACCTTGATGTTCACATGAGGGAGCTGAGGGTCCGAGTCCTGACCATCCAGCAAGGCTGCCTGAACCCCAGCTGCAGTGACACCCCCTGAACTGAGAAGTTCATGTGAGCACTAAAGAAAACAACCCTGTGATGGAGCACTGGGCAATTTTCCCCTGTAGAATGAGACAGAAGCATTGAAAAGGCATTCGGTTGTGGAGGCTCTTTCATCAGTCTCCTGATCAGAGATATTTCCTTCAGGGGGTGGGGGGGTGGGGATTGAAGGCAAGGGCTTTGGTGAAAAGCAAGGACTGCCAGGGAAGTCACACGCTTTTGGTGAGGCAGGGTGGGAAGACCAGCTTTTGTGGGAAAGGGTCAAACCCAGTGCAAAGGAAGAGCAAAATCCCTGCAATGGTGACTCTCTAAGCTGTGACACAGAAACATGCGCCAGCCTAAGAACCATCATTTGACCCCCGCCCCTATGTGACCCTTCCCCCCCCCAGCTGGGTGAAGAGGGTTAAGAAGAGCCATTGAGGAACAACATGAATTGGAAGCAACCAACCTTTGTTTCTGCCATGCCTGCGTCTGGGGAAGATTTCCTGCTCCCAGAGAAGGATTTCGAGGCACAGGCAGAAACAAAGGGGAAGAACCTGCTGAGATGGCGTCAGTGGCCTGGTGCTGCAAGGCAAGTGACATTCATGGAAGAAAAAAGAAAAACAAGACGCTTTCTGTGGCAGGGTGTGGGGTATGAAGGAAAGGAACAGAGAAAGGGGGGTGTAGGGTGTACCAAGTACACGGAAACTGTGGGGGAATGCAAGGGCTACACCCTGAGGGAAGTACACACTGACTGGGCTGGATGAATTCTGAGATCGTGGTCTCATCTAGGTCTTCTCCTTCCATAGGCATGCTCTGCATACTGCTAGGAATAGGCTCACGTGTGTCTGAAGGAAAATCATTACCGATTTCTCAAAGTCCAGAGGAAGGGGAAACAGTATGTGTGTGTGTGTGGGGGGGAAATCATACAACAGCACTTACCCCCCCTCCATCTGCAGATGTGAAGCAATGGATGCGGTCAAGGTTGATGGTCACAACAGCAGGAGAGAAAAGGGCCTCTGACCCGCCATCTGGTAATTTAGGCTTCTGGCAAGCGGCTTGGGCTTCATGCTCACAGCCCCTTGCAGAATGGGGTGCCGCTCCTTATAGAAAGGGCATTGCCAGACCTGTTATTGTGTGCATCCGTTGCGCAGCACAGTATACAAAGTAATTTTAATAAAACAATCCTTGGGTGGAAAGGTGATTTTACAATTTTAAAGACACCGTCTGTGGTGCCATGCTTCTGTAGGTGCTATGTAGGTGGCTGTGTACTATATCACTAAAACAGGCATGGGTTGTTGTTGTTTTTTTAAGAAAATGAAACAGGACATGGTTTTTCAGTGATGACAAATTATGGAGGGCAACTAGTTTAAATGAAAATAATTCCAGAAGTGTAGTCATGTTAGTCTGTTTCAGCGAAATCATGCAGGAGTCCAGTAGCGCCTTGATGACTAACCACATGATTCAGAATGCTTTGGGCATTGTACTCAGGGCAAAGGAATCAGCAACAGTGCTGAATGAGATGCAACAAAGGTCATTTATGCATGGTTAGTATGGCCCTGGTTCATCCGTCTCTTGTCTCACACATTTATATCCCAAGATTGGAAAACCTTCTGCATGGTGTTGCTTGTAGTTAAGAAAGTCCTGGACAGTCCAATGAGCACAGCATAATCACAAGGAGAAATCAGGAAGTGACTGAGTCCCTGCCCCTTTAAACGCTGCATTGTCATTGGCAGTAGCGCTGACTCTGACAAAAACATTGCTCTGCCCCCCTCCCCCGTTCATGAGTGGCCATTTCATGACCCAAAATGGAGTTGTGGCCATTTCAGAACCCTCTGGGTGTCGTCACCCGAATGCTGGGAGGGGGGAGAGTGAATGTAAGATCCTTGTCTCCGCTGGCTCTCTCTGCAATTTTTAAGAGTATTTTGGATGATATGATATATCAGTATTGCATCAGAGCAGCAAGAAAAAAAACTTGGTGAGGGGGCATAGAGAAGGAGCGAACCATGAGCACCTCTGTCTCCATCTCCAGTATGGCTTCCTGGGGCATTGCGGAAGGGATGGCTGAAGGCTGGCTGAAGGAGGAGTTGGAGGAGCAGTTGGGGCATCTCAGGACATGGGAAGATTGACTTGCAGCTGAACTATGTACCTACTCACATCCAAGATAAGCTTGGAAGAAAACTTGTTTTGGGGATAAAACAGGGATTGGAAAACCCAGGGAAATCATGGAACAGAAGCAAGCTGAGGGGAACATCATGCATAATCCCCATAGAGAATTGGGACATTTGTGGGAGAATTGTAAGACAAACTATCCATGCATAACCAACCAAACAGTCTCAAGAACAATCTGACTTCATATCAAGGAAGCTGATGAAGGAGCTGCTCTTGTCTTCATGGACAAGCTGGACTTCATACAGAGAGAAAGCCTTTCCAGGGGCACTTTTTGCAAACCTGTCTGTTGGGCTGCTGCCAAAATGCACAGACCAGGCAACCTGGGACAATCATTGTCTCAGGCATCATTAGGACAATCACTGCAGGGCTGTCAGCTTATATGGGTGCCATCCTCAGACTTTCTGCCAGCAGCGCCCCCAGTTACCATATTTTTCCATGTATAAGACGCCCCCATGTATAAGACGACCCCTATTTTTTTGAAGCCAAAATTAAGAAATCAGGGGTCATTTTATACACGGGGGCATCTTATACACGGAAAAATACGGGCAGGGAAGAGAGCAGGGACTGTCGGAAGGTTGGACGCCGGCCAGCCAGGGTGACCGGGCTCTTCCCTTCCCGCTCTCTTCCCCGCCCATCAGCTGACGGGTGGGGAAGAGAGCGGGGACCATTGGAAGGCCGGATGCCGGCTGGCCATGGCTACCGGACTCTTCCCAACCCGCTCTCTTCCCTGCCTCTCAGCTGACGGGCGGGGAAGAGAGCGGCGACCTTCCGTGTATAAGACAACCCCCAATTTTTTCCTAAAAATTTTAAAGAAAAAAACATTGTCTTGTACACAGAAAAATATGGTACTTGCTTTTCCTGAGAAAACTACCATCCATTGACGGTCTCCCAGGTAATATCACCTTGGCCACTATAGATGATGAGTCTCTATTTACCAGTGTACCCCACAAAGATGGACAGTCCACAAAGCCATTAGGAACCTTATCCTTGACAGCCCCACTGCAGACCTTGCTACCAAGTTCTCACCCACAACTACTTCAAATTTGGCAACAACTTGTACTTTCAACTCAAAGGCACAGCCATGAGTACCTACATGGGGCCACAGTGAGCAAACGTTTTCATGACTGACATAGAGCACTGCTTCCTCACCTCCTGGCCATTAATACCTCTGCTGGGCACATGGGAAGGAAACTTGAAAGATTCCACAATTTTCACCCTGCCTTTGTCCTGATCCTAGATCAGTCCACGCAATAAGTCCATTCTCTAGACACCACTGTGAAACTTTGTGATGGAGCATGAGCACCATCTTATATGCTTAGGTGCAGGTGACAATCTTGGAAAGTTTAATCCAAATTAATTGGTAGGTAATAATGTATACAAAGGAATCCTTTGTGTTTGAATCTATTGTGACCATCTTCAGAATGCAATAACAGCACTGAATACATCATGGCAATACTGCTTAATCCAAACCAAATAATTAACAGCGTGGTGTAGTGGTTAAGAGCGGCGGACTCTAATCTGGAGAACCGTATTTGTTTCCCCACTCCTCCAGATGAAGCCAGCTGGGTGACCTTGGGCTAGTCACAGTTCTCTTCGAGCTCTCTCAGCCTCACCTACTTCACAACAGATCTGTTGTGGGGAGGAGAAGGGAAGGTGATTGTAAGTCGCTTTGAGACTCCTTAAAGGTAGAGAAAAAGCAGGGTATAAAAAACCAACTCTTCTTCTTCTTCCAGGAATTTCCCAACCCGTATTTGAAAGGCCTGGGTGGCCAGTGCTGCAGGAAGAGTTGGTTTTTTATACCCTGCGTTTTCTCTGTCTTTAAGGAGTCTCAAAGTGGCTTACAATCACCTTCCCTTCCCCTCCCCACAACAGACCTGTTGTGAAGTAGGTGAGGCTGAGAGAGGGAAACCACAGATGGCATGGGGATGTAAAATCTGGCGTATATTGTGGAATCCATGGAAGAACTGCTGCTCTGTGGTATGTGTGTGTGGGGTGGTGGTGGATCATTTTCAGCTTCAGAAAAGGGCCTGCATTGCTTTCTCATGTCACTTGCCAGTGCTTTCTGAAGGCAAACATGGGACCCCCACCAGGCCTTCCCCCTCTTTCGGGGAACTGGGAATGGAGAGGAAGAAGTTGTGGGGAGAAATTGGATGATGCAATCAAGGTTCTTGTGGCTGGAAAGTCCCGACAGCTACTGGACTGAATCCAGAGCATGAAATGGTCATAATGAAGACCTTTTTAAAGATAAAGTTTGTAAGCTGGTTTTGGTATGAAAGAAACCACTTAGTGTAAGGGAAGCTGCAGTAAATTCAAAGGATATGTTGTTTAAGGGGGGCTCAGAGCAAAAGGGGGAAAGAGAGCCTAACAGCTGAAAGCCAAAGCAGCTGTGGCGACGTGCACCCGGATTCTTTCCAGATTTGGCTCGTTTTGGTTTTCCACTTCCCCCAGTTTCCTTATTCTTATTATGCCACATCAGAGTCGATATGTTTGGGCACCATTTACTTTGGTGTCAGTGGGTGCTGCAGTTCTAGTTATAAGATTTTGGTCACCCGCCTAGCTGGGATGATACTCTCAAGGAGTCTGCTAGGCTTGCCAAATGCCCGCCAATCGACCAGGCTGCCCACCGCCCCACAGCCGGTTGGAGGGCAGAAGAGAGCCAGCTGAAGGGGGGGAAACGATAATCACTTCTGGATTTCCAGAGTTTTCAGAGGAGATTGCTAGAGTGTCCCCATCACTTCCGGGTACCTGGCAACCCTAAGGAGACTCCTCCCAAATGTCAGTTGGATGGAAATTGTGAAGCACTCAACATTCTTGCATATCTAAGCTTTCCCCCCCGCTTCCCTAGGAACCATACCTTTCCAATGAGGGATCCTCAGAGAAGTTTCCCCATTTCCAGTTCTCCCTTACAGAATTTTTAAAACAGAAATGGCATCCTGAGAGTGTATGGGCACACACACGCACACTAACACACACTGCTAGTTTAATGCATTTTGGTGTGTTTCTCCTTACTTATTTCCCAGGCTCTACTGAGCAGCCAGCTAGGGAAATTCCTTGATATAGCTCAGTGGTGCAGAGATCAATGACCCGTCTCTCCACTGGGAGTTCCGCCAGCCTTTCTGCCTCTGTGAGCAACTCTAAGTGTCACCAGTTCTGCTTCAGAGCAGGGCAAGTTCCTCCTTTTGAAGAGGCCGGGATGCGTATTCTAAGCATTCCCTCCTATTCCCCTGCACCCCAGTCGTGTAGACTGTAGAGAGGGCTTGAGCACACTGTGTCCTTACCACACCTTTGTGGCTATGCCAGCCATGGTTCTCTGGGGTCCTGCACTGGTCCAAAAGCTGTCCATGGAGTCTGACACTGCTCACCTGACAGCAGGGTCTAGGAGTCTCCAGGCATCGTGCGCATGGCAGCCTGGAGGATTCAGCTGACAACATCACACCTCTCCCCCACAGGTCTGTCGCAGTTGCCCAGCACCAGTTGTGTAAGTTCACAGTGAGCAAGCCAATCAGTCAGTGATTGTAAGGAAACACTTCATTTTAAAAAGTCTTACTGAGTCTGTGTGGTGTTTGTTAAATCTATGTGGCTAACATTATTTCACACATGCTCATTTTTGCATAGCCTTATGGGAGGCATAGTCATGTCACTTAATTACCTGGCCTGACTATCCATGACCCTGGGGAGAATCAATTTTACCTACTGCACAGAAGCAAAAGCCCATCCAAGGCAAAGACATCAAACTCCACACAAGAATTACTACACTGCTGCAAAGTTGATCCAAAACCATTTGAACTGGTTGACAGGCAGACAGATTAGATCTTTGGTTAACAGGTGATAGCAGTTGGCAAACACACACCAAATGTGTTGGTGGTGCAATTCATGGTATCCCTAAGGAGGCTGTTATTGATGAACAGCATCTCCCAGCACAATTTTTGGGGAGTAGGCAAGGAAAAGTGAGGTACAGCTATACTACTGAGCCAAACTTTGAGTGAGTGTGGTTCTGCCCAATCACTGGCAAACCCACCAGGTAGCCTCTTTGGGAACCTGCACTACTGTTTTAATACTGTTCAGTTAAGCTGTGTTAAAAATTAACAAATCTTAACTTAATTCATATTTTTGTTTGGTAACTTCATTTAAAGTCTGGGAATTCAGTTAATTTCCATGTAAAAAATACTTGTTCTTGGTTTATATGGCTGGTGTTCTTCTTTTGCTCTGTAACTCCTGAAGTGGTCCAGGTTCATCATCAGCAGTGAAGTATTCCATGTTTTTGCAAGGGAGTTATACATGACTGCACTACAGTTATAGAAGGCCAGAGGTATTTCATTCTTCCTTTCACACTGATGGGTGTTTGCTGTAAATTTCTGTGTGTTTGTAGGCATTTGTGATGAACAAAGAGTTAATCTTTGAGAGAAGCTCAGAGAAAGGGAGTAGGCAGAGCTAAGGAACTCATTCTCTCAGTTCTGAAGAAAGAAACTGGGATTCTGGTTTTGGTAACCTGTGTGTTGAGTAGCTGAGTTTGACTCTGGGAACCAGAAGGTTCAGAGTTGCCTTAGCAGTTGTGAAACAACTCCTGTGGAGTGACAGGCAGAGATTGGGAGGGAAAGGGCCCTTTCTTGGGTCACTGGAAGGGAACAGGCTCTGGGAAGGAGATATTCCAGATACAGGGTGTTGTTTAAGGATCACTGCCACAGAAGTGGGGTAGATCTATAGTGAGAACTAGAAGAAGAAGAAGAGTTGGTTTTTATGTGCCTACTTTCTCTACCACTTAAGGGAGAATCAAACCAGCTTACAATCCCCTTCCCTTCCTCTCCCCACAGCAGACACCCTGTGAGGGAGGTGGGGCTGAGAGAGTGTGAACAGCCCATGGTTACCCAGCTGGCTTTGTGTGTAAAAGGGTAAAGGTCCCCTGGGCAAGCACTGGGTTATTCCTGACCCATGGAGTGAGGAAACAAACCCAGTTCACCAGATTAGAGTCTACCACCACTCATGTGGAGGAGTGGGGAATCAAACCCAATTCTCCAGATCAGAATCCATCTCTCCAAACCCCCGCTCTTAACCACTACACCACTCTGGTGTAGAGAGATTTGAGGAGAGATTTGTGGCGAAATCTCCATACTTCTGTGTTTCTCTGGGGGACAGGGATTGTCTGGTCTCTTCCTTCCCTGATAGCTAGGCAGCAGAGTCTGAATAGAAACATCTAAGAAGAGTTCTGAGAACTGAACTGAATTTGTGAACTGAATCTAAGAATTGTAGTTCTGTACCAACTAAGCCATCTAAGATCTATACCTTCTCTGAAGTGAAACTTATAAAGTAGCTCGGCTTCTATGCTTCTTCTCCTAACCACAGTTCCCCCTCCAAATCCATCCCTTGTACAATGTTTAATAAATCTCTATGTGTGTGTTAACTTGAAAAAGCCTCTGGTGTCTTATTTCTTCTGAGGTAAAATAAGTAAAGGGGACTAAGGAGAAAAATTAAAAATGGCAAATAAACTTTCTGGCAAACAAGCAAAGCTCTCTCTCTCTCCCCCTCAGCACGGGACTGGGGAAGGGGGGATCATGATCTATTGGTGGCAGTGCTGTGATACTAAATAAACCGACAACCATTAGTCCCACTATAGATATTAACTAAGAAAAGGAAAATATTTCAACATTCTGACTAATTTTACCTCAGAAATATTACCTCAGACATCTGTCAGGAATGGCAACCCCACGAAAAACAAAAGAGGCACAGGGAAATACTCAGACAGAGGAAGCCTCCTGTGAGGAAAATCCTAGTCAAGAGTTATAATTTATGACAATAAAATTTGAAAAGCTAAAATAGAGGCAGAAAAAGAAAAGGCTAAAATTGAAGCAGAGAAATCTAGGATTGAAGCAGAGAAAGAAATTCAGTTAGCCAAAATTCAAGCAGAAAAAGAAATGGTAGGAAGGGAGCAGCAAGAGAGACAAAGGGAAAAAGAAGCTGAAAGGGAAGAAAAGAGGAAAAGAGGGGGGAAGCTAGGATGGAACATGAAAAAGAAAAGCTCTGCCCACTCCCTTTCTCTGAGCTTCTGTCTTTGTTTGTCACATGCCCCACCCTTTGAGATCATTGCTAAAGGTGAGGTTATCTCAAGCCTCTCCTGTGCAGTGGGTGTACATGCAAAACCTAGTTACTCTTTATGACATTTTCAATAATAAACATTACACACTTAATTATCATTGCATTTTAGCATTAATTCCAATTTTATCCAGCAAAAACATTTCAGTCACAACACTTTAATTACCTGTACATTATGTTATCAGAAGAGAGCATCAGCTACCACATTCTTCTTACCGCTAATATGCACAATGTCAAAGTTGTACGGAGTTGCAGACTCCACCTTATTAGTTTACTGTTAGTGCTCTTTACCTGGTTTAACTAATGCAATGGGGAGGTTTCCCCAACCTGTTAAAGATATAATTTCCCTCTCCCCACCTCTAGTAATAAGTAGGGCTGTTGAAAAAAAAAATCGGTAAAGTTCGGCTTTGGCAAAACTTGGCCCGTTTTAATTCAGGACGTGCCAAAGTCCGAACTCCCCCGCTTCGGATCCCCGAAATTTGGGCGAGATCCGGAGTTCGGGGAAAAATTCGGCCGGGTCTTTGAAGTGCTGGGCTCCGCCTGCCCAGGTGGTGCCAACCACTTCAAAGAGTCGGGAAGGGGCGGGGGTCTTTAAAGAGCCCTGCGGGCCTTCACGGGGCTTCCATGAAGGCGCTCGGGGGGCTCTTTAAACAGATCTGCGCCTTCCAGCTGGAAGGCACAGATCTGTTTAAAGGCCCCCCCGAGCGCCTTCATGGAAGCCCCATGAAGGCCTGCGGGGGGACACAGATTTGCGCCTGACAACCCCCCACTCCTTCCCCAGAGTCCCGGTGGGAGGGGCGGGGGTCTGGAAACCCCTGTGCCCAGCCAGCATTGGCTGGGCAGAGGGGCTTGACAAGCCGCCCACCCAGCGTTGGCTGGGCACAGGGGTTTCCAGACCCCCCGCCCCACCCGTGGGACTCTGGGGAAGGGGGTGGGCGGGTTGTCAAGCCCCTCTGCCCAGCTGGGTAGAGGGGATTCCAGACCCCCCGCCCTCCTTCCCGGGACTCCCGGGTGGAACAGATCTGTGTCTCCCGGCTTCAGGGAAGCCCCGTGAAGGCGCGCAGGGGGCCCTTTAAACAGATCTGCGCCTAACAGCTGTTAGGCGGAGATCTGTTCCCCCCACCCCCGCGACTTCAGGGGGCTTCCCTGAAGGCACGCGGGGTGAACCCCGAATCTGCCAAATTTATTCGCCAAACCCCCAAAGTCGGCTAATTCGGCTCCCCCGTTTCCCGCCTTTTTTTGAGTTCGGTTCCTCCCGAACTAAAAAACGCTGGATTAGGGGAAATTCGGCGGTTTTTCAGTTCGGGACGAACCGAATCGACAGCCCTAGTAATAAGACTGGTTTTCCTCTCATAATGTTAGCCACATGGATTTAACATATTCACATGAAAAAGCTTACACTGTTCCCCTTCCGAGTTGATATTTACTGAATATTGGAAACTTTATTTACAACACAAAAAGATCCTTCCCAAGCTAAGGCTAGTTTGTGTCTTCTCCTGGGCTTCAGCACAAGGACCTGGTCTCTTGGTTTGAAAACTCAGTCTCTGGCCTTGGCATTGTACCAGGTCTTCTGCTTCATTTGGGCTCTGTACATGTTGTCTGTGGCAGCCAATATCACCTCTTTCAGGTTCTCCTGGAGCTCTTGGAGATATGTGACGACGTCTCAGCTATTGATGCTGTCTTGTTCTGTCCACCCCTCTTTCAGGATGTCCATCGGCCCCCTTGGTTGACATCCAAAGAGCACCTTGATGGGACTGAACCCTGAACTTCCTTGTGGCACTTCTCAGTACCCGAAAAGGAAATGCTGCAGTCTTTGGTCCCAGTTGTTCAGATGTTTGTGTGCATAGTTCTTCAGCATGTGGTTCAAAGTGCCATTGAACTTTTCATTAAAGCCATTTGCCTGCAGATGGTATGCAGTTGTTGTCAGGTGCTTGATGCCACAAACCTGCAACAATTCTTCTATGATCTGGGACATGAAAGTGGTTCCCGAATCTGTCACCATCTCTTCTGGAAAACCTAGCTTCGCAAAAACTGTCAACAACACATCAGCTACGGTCTTTGCTTCGATGTCCCTCAGTGGTATTGCTTCATGGTACTTTGTGGTGTAGTCCACAATAGTCAAGAGGTACATGTTTTCTCTTCTGGTTACTCTAGATATTGGCCCAACAATGTCAACTCCAATCTTGGAAAAAGCTTCAGTCATGATTGATATGGGTAGCAAGAATCCCTTAGTCTTGTCCTGAGCTTTGCCCACCAGCTGGCATGCTCCACAAGTCTTGCAGAAGGCGCTAATGTCTTTTCCCATGCTTGGCCAATAAAATATTTCCTGTACCCTGTCTCTTGTTTTATTGATGCCTAAATGAGCAGCCATCGCTGTCTCGTGAGCTAGCTGTAGTATCTGTAGCCTCTACTTTTTCGGAATTCCAAGCTGTTTTCTTTTCTCCCAGAGCGCAGTACATTTTTGTCTCCTAGCTACTCTATACAGTCTCTGCTTCTTAATTGTGAAGGTGCATGGATTCTCCACAGTCACTTCATCTGGAGAGTTTTCTGCTTTCTGCCACAGTTCTGTCAAAGAATCGTCCTGCCTCTGTTCTGCTAGAAACTCTTGTCACAGTCTGACATGTTACAGTGCATAATCTATAGTATTCTGTTGTACATGTGTAGAATTATTTCCTATAAAACTAAAAAGCTACACATACAAACAGCTGAACAGTTATATAACTGCAGGTTTAGTTACTTTCAAAAGAGAAGGAACAAAAGTCTCTGGCTTCATTAAGCTGGTTTCTGAAATACTCCTGCCATCTGTCAGGAGAAATGCTTCTTCCACCCTTTCAAGGTCTTCCAGTGGGAAACCTTTCACCCTTCCAAGATAATTCTTTTAAAGTAATCTTTAAGTGAAGAACTTAATCACCTTTTTTAATGTAAGAGCCTCTTCATATCTTATCAGTTATGAATGTCTTACTGCCCTCTTGAAGGACATAGAATGTCTTCCTGCCCTTTTCAATACCATTATCAATGTCACTGAATGTTCTCCACCCTTTCAAGGACATTACATGTTCTCTACCCTAGTCAAGGCTATGTAATGCAATGTAAGCATATAATTGTGTTTTATGATTTAAATGTGTAGACATTATACTATTGATTCACAAATATATGTAATGAATGCGTCTTCTGCTGAGGATGACAATGATGTTAAAATTGAGTATATAGAGTGATTACAAAGTTCAAAACTAATAGTTTTATGGTTTAGTAAAATAGACTAAGAGGATGTGGTTGTCCAAATATGGTCTTATGAGTGGAGCAACTTAGCACACTAAGTGAAGTAGCTTAGCACCTACCTGTTGCAGGGTCATAGAGCCCTCCAGATAACAAGTGTGCAGAATCTTTTTTACCTCCTTTTCAAGGAGTTTGAAACAGTATAAATACAGGCACAGTGAGACTAGATTTTCAGAGCTCAGAGTCTCTCAGAAGAAAGGCTACTGGTATGTATGGTTTTGACTTGTTCTAGATATTGTGAATTAGATACTTTAAACTGAATCAGATTTATTTGACTATTGTATTTGAAATGGATTTTAAAACTGAATAGTATGTAATACTTGTTTGCTTTTACTGCATACATTGTAACAGAATACATTGTCACTGCATATATTATAACAAAGTGTGAAGACTTTGTAATTTGCATTTACACATTTTTACTGGAAGTATATCCATAAAAAGACTTGCTTTTAACAAAGTAAGTAAAGTCATTGAGTGACTGGCTGGTGACTGGCTGAATAAGATAACATATCACTGGCTGAATAAGATAACATATCACTTCTCAAGAAGTGGTCCTTTCTAAGAGCCTAGTCACTTTAACAGCCCGACCCACTTCACTCTGTTGCATGGATTCCTTTTATCAGCTCCTTAGCATCACTTTCACTGGGCTTGGCTTGTGATGTCTGTGGCTCTGGTGATAGGGTCTGCCACCCTTCTGAAACCTGAGGCCTACTTTTGGTAATTACATTCACTGTCTTAATCTGTTGTTCTAAGTAGTTTCCCAGTAAAATAGGCACTCCTGTATCATCCCAGACTCCCATTATCCATGTTCCCTGCAAGTCTTTATACTTGCTGGGAATTTCTGCCAGTTTTACTTCAAACTCAGGCCCACCAATTCCTTTAATATGATAGGATCGGCCTGGCAAGTACTGGTCTTTCATTACCAGATGGGGTTTCATTAAGAAGAAAACAGGCTCATGTAGAGATGTTAGTAGGCAAGGTACGGTGTCCAGGCTGCACATAGGCATGGACAGAGAGGTCGTTGAGAAGCACCTGGCTCCCTGGGCCAGATGGTATGTACCTGAGAGTGCTCAAAGAACTTGTAGAGCCTTTGTCCATCATCTTCCAGATCTCTTGAAGGACAGGAGATATGCTACAAGATTGGAGGAGGGCAAATGTTATCCCAGTTTTCAAAAAAGGGAGGAGGGAAGACTCAGGAAACTACAGGCCAGTCAGTCTGACCTCTGCCCCAGGGAAGATACTGGAGCAGATATTAAAAAGATCAGTCTACGAGCATCTGAAGGACAACTTGGTGATCCGGGGAAGTCCCCAACAGGTCCTGCCAGACTAACCTTGTTTCCTTATTTAATCAAGTGACAAGCTTTCTGGATTGAGGAATGCAGTCAATGTGGACTGTGGACCAGACTCTAGGATAGTTAGGTGGACAGAGAACTGGTTGGAGAACCGCACTCAAAGAGTAGTTGTCAATGGCATTTCATCTGAATGGAGAGAGGTGTCCAGTAGAGTGCCACAGGGTTTGGTTTTGGGCCCGGTACTTTTCAATATTTTTATAAATGATCTGGATGGAGGGTGTGGAGAGACTACTCATTAAATTTGCAGATGACACTGTAGTGAAATGTAATCTTAATTAAGGGGTTGAACAGAGGAGAAGCAAGTAAAAGGAAACAGGATGTCAGAATGAGACCAAGAAAGAAAAACAAGCAGGCACTGTAGAGTAACAGTTGGCCTTTTCTTTGTGTTATAGAAGTTCAATAAATAGCTTGTTATACCAATAACTCTGGGATTAATAAGACAACTAGGGCTGTTGATTCGGTTCAGCCCGAACCGAAAAACAGCCGAATTTCTCTCAATTCGAAGGTTTTTCGGTTCGGACGAACCGAACTCAAAAAGGGGGGAACCGGGGAGCCGAATTGGCTGAGTTCGGGTGTTCCCGAATAAATTCGGCCAATTCGGGCCCTTTCCCCCACCCCACGCGCCTCTCCAGGGAAGCCCCCTGAAGGGGCGCGGGGTGCCTTTTAAACAGAGCTGTGCCTCCCGGCCGGGAGGCACAAATGTATTTAAAGCCCCCCCCAGTCCTGCCGGGAGTCCAGGCAGGGCTGGGGGGGGTCTGGAAACCCTCTGTGCTCTCTGCGCAGAGAGCACAGAGGCGCTTGACAGCCCCCCGCCTGCCTTCCCAGGAGTCCCGGGAGGGGGGTCTTTAAACCTCTCTGCGCTGCCTGCGCAGACAGCACAGAGGGGCTTGTTTAAAGGCCCCCCCACGCGCCTTCAGGGTGCTTCCCTGAAGGCGCGTGGGGGGCCCTTTAAACAGATCTGCGCCTCCCAGCTGGGAGGCACAGATCTGTTTAAAGGGCCCCCGCACGCCTTCAGGGAAGCACCCTGAAGGCGCTCGAGGGGGCCGAATTTTCCCCCGAACTCCGGATCCCCCCAAATTTTCAGGGATCCGAAGCAGGGGAGTTCGGACTTCGGCACGGCCCGAATAAAAACGGGCCGAATTTTGCCGAAGCCGAACTATACTGAATTTTTTTTCCAACAGCCCTAAAGACAACAAACTGGGAGGAGCCGCAAATACATCAGGAGGCAGAGATAGAATTCAATGAGACCTGAACACACTTGAAAAGTAGGTGGATGTGAACAAGATGCAATTCAACAAGCATAAGTGCAGAGTTCTACATCTGGGTAACAAAAACAAGAAACGTGCATACTGGATGGGGAATACACTTCTGGGTAACAGTGTGTTAAAAAAAATCTCTGGGTACGGGAGGACCATAAGCTAAATATGAGCAGCCAGTGTGATGGAGTGGCAAAAAAAGGCTAATGCGATCTTGGGGTGTATCAACAGAGGCATAACCTGCATACCTGCAGGATTGTCTCACCTGATACACCCTTCAGAGAACATTATGTTCAACTGGGAACAACTTACTGGTGGCCCCTGGCCCAAAGAGTGTCTGGCTGTCCTCAACCAGAGCCAGAGCTTTATTGGCTCTGGCCTGGGCCTGGTGGAACTAATGAGAACAGGGCCCTGCGAGGCCTGATGCAATTTTGCGAGTTGTTCCACTAGGCTTATGGCTGAGGACGGTGACTGTTTCCATCTTGGCTGGCCTAACCCTCCCTCTCCCTTTCCTTTTCCATCTAGGTTTTTTTAAGTTATTATTGTTGGATATATTGAGACTGCATGGTTTTCTTTCCTTTATTCTCTTCCTTGGGGTAGCCTACTATTGTGATGACTTAGGGTACCACCTGAATTTTAATAGATATTGTATTATTTTTAAACTGTGAATTGCTATAAAGGGAAGATGACTGGGGAAGGAACTGGCAAACCACCCCGTAAACAAAGTCTGCCTAGAAAATGTCGGGATGTGACATCACCCCATGGGTCAAGAATGACCCGGTGCTTGCACAGGGGACCTTTACCTTTTTAACCATTGAAATATGTGGTGAGCTGCACTGAGCCTGGCCCAGCTAGGGAAGGCTGGGATAGAAGCTGAATTAATGATAATAATAATGACAACAGGCAAATCACAAGGTGTCATAGTTCCACTGTACACTGCATTGGTCAGGCTGTACCTGGAGTACAGTGTACAGTTCTGGAGGCCTCACTTCAAAAAGGATGTGGACAGAATGGAGTGGGCGCAGAGGAAAGTGATGAAGATGATCAGGGGCCTGGAGCCCTGCAAGAAAAGGTTGAAAGACTTGGGAATGTTTTGTCTAGAAAAAAAGAGATTGAGTGGGGACATGGTTGTTCTCTTTAAGTATCTGAAGGATTGTCACTGAGAGGAGGGCAGGGAGCTTTTCCTGATGTGACACCATCAGCAAATGGTGCAGGAACAGGCGGGAATGATGTCCATCTCCATCCACCCCCATTCCTGAATTACTACTTTTTCCTGTTGTACCTACAGAAAACCAGGTTTCTCTGGGACTCCCCGCTGCCCAGAACCCCTCCCCTTCCCCTCCCTGTTCCATTTCCTGAAGGGCTGATTGGGGCAAGGCAGGGGTGACACCATCTCCCCTAGGGATGCTAGCTCCGAGTTGGGAAATACCTGGAGATTTTGGGGGCGGAGCCTGAGGAGGGCCAGGTTTGGAGAAGGGAGTGACTTCAATGCCATGGAGTCCAAAGCAGCCATTTTCTCCAGGGCAACCGATTTCTATCGCCTGGAGATCAGTTGTAATAGTGGGAGATCTCCAGCCACCACCTGGAGGTTGACAACCCCAATCTCCCCTCCAGATTGTGGCTGCAGGGGAGGGTCCAGGTGGATGCTCCGCCCACAGCCCCTCCACAGTGTGTCCTTTAGTTTGGAGAAAACGAGGTCTATACTTCCTCTGGAGTCTAGTGGGGAAAACAACTGGAGCCAAATGAGTCATGTGCAGCCTGGACTCAACCTCACCTGTGGAGTAGGGATGCTCCCCTTTGCTATGGGGGCTTCCTGCTGGGGAGGCCGCCTGTGATGGAATGGACCTGCTTTAGCAGCCTATATGGAGTGCTACGAGAGCTTCCATTAAAAGGGTTGAAGTTTTAGAGCTATTTAGGATCAAGGTCTGTCATTTTGCACGAGAGCAGTTGGGGGGGGGGGCTCTTAGCAACCCACAGAGATGAATCCCAGACAAAATGAAGTGAAACCGAGCCTTTCCAATTTAGTGAACTGGATCTCCATAAAAACATCAAATGGAAACAGAAGTGTGTGTGTATGTTTGTGTATGTGTGTGTGAGAGAGAGAAGGGAGAGTGCAACTGAAGGCCCCGCTGAGGAACAAATGTCCTTTGCACCTGTCATATGTCATATCGCATCACTTTGAAGGGGATGAGTTATAACCCAAGCCTCTAAAACTGTCTCCCTCCATCCCCCCTGCCTGGATCTTACTTCCTCTCCTCCACTGCATGCAGAAGGAGCACAAAAGGGTTAACTCCAGCAGCTGTACCCCAGATGCTTGTTCTGGGATTTGCATTTGTGTAATAATGGGGGGGGGCATGCTGCTTTGTCCCTTCCTGGGTTCACACTCCCGCTTCCAAGTACCAGAGCGGATTGTTTGGTGGGGAAGGGAAGGACAAAGTTCTGTCCCAGGTTCAGTAGGATTTCTTCCAAAAGACTCACAAGAAGATGAATGGCCTGCTCACTGCATAACCCGACTTCATTTCATATGGATTTCCCCCAGCTATATAAGGGAAAGTGGTGGGCATTATCTCAAGGCCAGGCAGGAGAAGTGGAAGAAGCTGGAGGTGCTGACTGAGCCCCATAGGGCAGGCAAAGGCACAGGTTCCTCGAGGATGGTGGGGAGAGGAAACCCATTTCTGGTGAGGAGGCTTTCTCCCCGAAAGAGCTCATCACCTGGCAGGGCAGCACAGCTGCTTCCAATTGCTGGCCAAGCCAGGGCTGTGGAAGGAGGAGGGGCTGCTTTGCCACGCCTTCCATTTTCTTTCTTCCAGGAAACACTTCTTTGGGCAGAGAACTGCGAGGAGAAAAGCCAGGGAGGTGGAGCAGGAGAGAGGCTCTTAATTCAGATGGGCTGCTGGTAGTCAGCCTGTGAAAAGAGGCGCTTCCCCTCCACCAGGGCACTCACAGGTTAGAGTGTGGAGCGGTGTGTGCCCCTCACCCGGGAAATGGGATTCAGAGGTGAAGCTGCTGTGGGGATGCTGGTCCACAGTTCAGCGCACAGATTATCAGCTCATTTAGATCTTGCTTATGTTCGAGAAGTTTAAATTATTCCCACTTTAATCATAAAAAAGGAGAGTGGCTTTGCTGAGACTTTTTGAAGTCTTCTCTGCCTATGCACTCACCCAGGTCACTTGAGCCCACAGAGAGGGGTAGGCATGAGCTGGAGGAGCAGGGAAGGAGGGCTCGCTGCAGAGAGGGATGTGCCTTGGCCCAAGCCCACCCTGGTGAGGGACAAGATACACCAGCCCAATTCTGCCCAGCCTCATCTCACACTGCTAGGGATGGGCCAGCCTGGCATCCCCCTGCCCAGCTGTCCAGCTTGGTTGGGCACTTTCTGCTCAGGGATGGCTGGGCAGGCATTCAAACTTTTGAGGGGACAGGATTTTGGTGGGCTGGGGACAAGTCCCTTTTCCAAACCAACTTCTCTCCCCCAGCTGTCCCTATTGATGACAATATCTCTTATTTTAATATATTGCAACCTCCTAATTGCAGTGGAGCCCACTTTCTGAGCAAAAGATTCCCATGGTTTTGTTGGTCCTTGCAGACAGACTTCAATGCATTTTCTCTATCCCAGCCTAAAATCCCCAGACATTCAACTGGATAGAAAGTTGTTTTTAACAGAACATTGAAATCTGCGGAGCATCTCAAAAGGAAGCTCTTGCCAGAGTAGCTCCATTGGGCCAAGGAGCACTGTTTGTTGGAAGTTTTTCCCCTTGTTACACAGAGGTGTGAGCTTCTTGGCACAAGCCGAAGGGAGAGAGCACAAGGGCTCTTGGCCTGCGGCTCTTGGCCTTGGGGCACACAGCTGGGCCGCACGACTGGAAGAAGGTTCACCACTACTGGAGAGTCCTTCACCAGTTACGTAGCAGCCACTGACATAGTACCATGGACAATTCTACCAACTATTTTGTCAGATTACACAGAGAAGCCATTGAAATTCATAAACATCAGCACAACTTTAACAGAAAAGAAGAGAGTTTAAGAATGAATAAGGCTTGGCTTCCTGTCCTGAAAACCTCCAAAGACTACAGTCCACAATAGCCATGCAGATTAGCCTTGTATTTCACACATTAACAGATCATTTCAGGATAAAATGGTTCCATATTAACATACCACACCCTCATTAGCACATTATCTTGATACTTACAGGACAATGATTAGCACATTACCTTTGATACTTTTTGCAGGACAATGATTCAGCTCAACCCCCCCCCCTTTCTGACTATATATTACTCTTCCTACACACTTGACACTGAGAGGCACTGTCCTTCAGTGTTACTCCTCTGAAGATGCCTGCCACAGCTGCTGGAGAAACGTCAGGAAAGAAAATACCAAGACCACGGTCACACAGCCCGGATAGCCTACAAGAACCAATGAACTCTGACCATGAAAGCCTTCGACAAAAGAAACATTCTTCAGCACTTTTTTTTATCTTTCTTCAAAGACAACAAAGAGAATTCTCACTGACCACAGCAGGCAGCGAGTGAGATTTTTCATTTTTTTCCCTTGCTTAGTAAGTTTTCAGTCAGTCATAGAGATGCCCTAGCAAACTCTCTACAGCTGGCAGAATCCATTAGAGACATGGAAGGGAAGGAAGTTCAGTGGGAGGGCACACTCAAAAATCCAAGGGGTAGCCCACACATAAACCAGGTGACTATTTTCCAGCCTCTGACAAATGCCATTGAACAAAGGCTTCAATTGTTACTGAGTGAGTCAATTCCATGCCCTGCCAACAAATCTTCTATAATGTTCAGCCATTTGCCCTTTCCTTTGCTTGAGCTATCCATGATGACCCCGAGGTCTCTTTACTTCTCAGAGCTCATTAGCATACACTTGAAGTTATGACTTTTGTTCCAGCGTGCATAACCTTACACATACGACACTGAACTTCATTTGCCACATTGTTGCCCACTCACACAGTTTGTGGAGATCCTCTTGGAGTTCTTCATAGTCAGCCTTGGTTTCCATCATACTGAATGATTTTGTGTCAACTGCAAACTTGGCCATTACACTGCTCATCACTGCTTATCCATGAGAGAACCCGTCCTCTTATCCCATGACTTCTTAGATTTCTCAGGTTTTTAGCTTAGTTTTAAGCGTTGCTGAGGACTGGTGGAAAGAGCTGATTGGCAGGCTGGCGCCTCAAAGTCTGGGGTCTGCTTTCGTTTCTGGGTTGCTTTGCATGATATCCATGCAAATTAGCTTCCAAACAGAGGAAAAAGGCTTAAATGCAAGAGAAATAAGGCACGGAAAACATTCCTTTTGGTGGCAAATGACATCCTGTGAGCAGTCCTTTATTGTGGTCATGAAAAATCTGATTCCAAGAGATGGTCACGGTGCAGGGAAACGAAGCCTCTACTCGGGGCGACCTTCAGTTTGACAGCAGGTTTTCAGGGGGTGGTGGTGGTGAGATTGGAGCCACCAATCTTTTGAATTCCTTTTGTAGTGTCAGAGGCACTAACTCTTGAATTCTTTTTGTCCATTAATTTGAATTGTACAACACGGTATTCCTGCAGATGAGCATTGACAGTTGGGCCATTTCCCCCCCAAAACAGCATTGTCTGCACATGTGCAAACAAGCACTTACCATTCAGATGAGGAGGATGCAGGCACTGGGCCAGGGTTGGCGGTGGCAATGCGGGGTGGTGGTGGAGCCACAGCAGGCTTCCAGAAGAGTCTGAGAGCCTCACTGGGCCCAGAGTCAGTGGCAGCAGCAGTGATTGGGGAGGGGAGGAAACCAGGGGAAGCTTCAGTGGGCTCCCAGCAGAAGCTCAGAGCCTTGCTGGAGCCAGAATTGGCGGTGGTGGCAGCAGTGGCAATGATGGGAGGGGGAGGAAGCTCGGGGATAAGGTTGCCAACTGTCTGGTTATGGGTCCCAGGCAGGCGATGGAGAAGGCTTCACTGCTTCACCTCTCATTTGGATGCAGAGAGATGGACTGGCTGCTGCAGGAGACAATCCGAGACAAAACAGAGCCTCCAGCAGAGAATAACTGTGGAAACTGCTGGGATGCTACCAGTGTGTTTTCATTTATGAGATGTCGGAGGGGGTGAGAGAATGCAGCCAAGTTTCTCTGTGCATAGCGTAAGGCTCTGGCATGGTGCAAAGTCAAAACCCACAGGGATAAAGCATATTCACTGCAGAAACCCCCCCTCCACTGAAACCTTCCTCAGATTTTGAGTGATTGTTGTCAATGGACCCCATCTCTAATCTTCTTTTTGGAATGAAAAGTGGTGGATACAACCATGTGCTTCAGTTTTGCTCTGCCTTACCTACAAGGACCAAAGGATCATGTTTCTCAGTCTGAGCCATCCCTGCCTACCAAGACATGAAAAGGGTTGGCTTGTCTACAGAGAAATGCTTATGCAGCTGACCAGTAGGGTTGTGCAAAAATAAATACGGTAAATAATAATTGGTAAATTTCGGATTCCAGTTTATGGGGCCTGATTTTTTCTGTAAACCCAGAATAAGCTGAATACCCATACTGGTAAAGGGGTATTTCGGCTTTATTTCCAGGTTTACCGGGGGGGGGGGAAATAGGCCCATTATAGTCAATGGTTTTTTTTAAAAAATGAGCTCTGGAAGAGGCATTTTTGGAGGCAGAGTTCCCAAATTTTCAGGGTATCCTCAACGGACTCTCCTTGCATGAGCCCTGAAGTTTGGTGAAGATTCAGTCATGGGGCTTGACTTTATGGGGTCCCAAAGAGGTCAACCCCTCCTCCCTAAAGAAGCAAGTGCTTCTCTATGGAGGAGGGGTTGACCCATCAGGACCCCATAAAATCGGACCCCTTCTCCCAAACTTTACCAAACTTTGGGGCTCATGCAAGAAGGATTCCTTGCAGCTATGCTGCGAACCTGGTAACTCTACCTCAAAAATGCCCCCCGGGGTAGAATTTTAAAACTACTCACTTTTCACAGTTTGTAATGGCCGTCTGCTTCCTCACCCAAGAATCTAGGGAAAACTCAGTTTCTCATGAATGCTTGCAATGGGCCTGTCGCAGGGCCTGTCGTATTTTGTAAAACCAAAACCCGAATATTGCCAAAACAGCTAATTTTGGGTTTATTTTGGTTTGGGTTTATTGATATGCACAACCCTACTGCCCGGGGTGATCACAGATTCAAAGAGCTTCTGACTCTCCTGCTGGGTTCCTGATTGAGTCCTTTAGGATCCAGTGCACCATGACTGCCTCCTGTTTTCTGGTGGGCACTCCACCTGCCTCTGGTAAATCCTTTAGTGTTTGGTTCCTATGTCGGGAGATGCCTTCTACGTTTTTGTTCATGTGAGTGAGGTCCCGGTGTCCACTGTCATTTCTCAGGGCTCAGCTCCCTCCCAGGATTTGTAAAAATTAAATCTGTGAACAGGAATGAATGCCTCTTAGGTTTAATGCACATAATGGATGGCATAGAAACACAAAGGTCCTTCCTGCCATTTTGCTCACTGCAGCTGCCTAGGCACTCTTTGAAGTGCTGATAATATGCCCTGCCTTGGAGGGTGGTGGAGTCCCCATCTTTGGAGGTCTTTAAGCAGAGGCTGGATAGCCATCTGTCGGGAGTGCTTTGATTGTGGGATCCTGCATGGCGGTGGGAGGGTTGGGGTCACTGGGGATGTGGGGGGAGGTAGTTGTTAATTTCCTGCATTGTGCAGGGGGTTGGACTAGATGACCCTGGTGGTCCCTTCCAACTCTATGATTCTACATCTTACAGGACAATGAGTTTTTCTTAGTATACCATGGATATGGCGTAAACTAAAAAAAAAACAGCAAAAAACTTCCAACAGTATTTGTGTGTGAAAGAGAGAGAGCAAGGGGGGGGGGAGGCTGGTGGCGTGGCCCTTGGAAGGAGATCACATTCCTAGCTCTGGAGTGAACTTGGGAACGTCCCCACCTATGTTTGGGGTGGTGAAACAAAACACCTTAAGCCAGTCTGTATTCACAAAGCACAAGCAGCAGATGCGCCAAGTCTTCTATAGAGATTACTGCAGATGGCTTAATCCCCAGCTCATTGGAAGCAACTAGCATAGCCTGTAGGCTCACTCTGCCCCTCCAGCACATAGACATACACACACACAGTAAACCTGCTTCTGTGAACTGGGAGGAGCTGTGACTCAGTGGAAGAGCCTCTGCTTTGCATGCAGAAAGCCCTGGTTCAGTCCCTGACATCTCCACTTAAAGTGATCAGATTGTGGGTGACGTGATACCCTGGAGAGCTGCTGCAATTCTGAGTAAACAATACTGATTTTGATGGACCAACGGTCTGATTCAGTAGAAGGCAGCTTCATGTGTTCAGTTCTTCATCACACTCATAAATTGTGCTGCCTTCTGCCTATCTCTCTGGTAACCTGGTGCATACATTGGATTATTTCAATTTATCTTTACAATACCCATGTGGCTGAGCATCAATGATTGGCCCTGGGTCACTCTATGAGTAGGGATTCCAGTTCAAGGTTGGTTCTTTATTGAGCCATGCTCCACAAACCAGGCAATCCTGTTCTGGCATTAGCTGCATGTGGAAGTACAATCATTTGTGCTTCCATCCCACAACAACAGGAGGACCACGCATCACTGGCAAGTCTCAGGAAAGTTCACAGGGTGTTGCAACATGTTTAAGTTCTCTTTGGCCTTCACCTGCCGGGTAGCAGCCACATCTCTTGTGCAGGCCGGTGTGAAGTGCTGCAAGTTGCCACCTTTTTTCACAGATATCAGTTCTCTGTAGTGCAGGAAACGAGGTTACTTTGCTTATTGGAAGTCACTTCTCTTATTGGGATGAAAGATCTTTCTTTATCTAAATTATGTTTTCCCAACCAGAGTGCTCCATGTCAGCACTGACAGAGAAGGAGGAATTCCTTGTATTTCTTGGGCTGCTTAGCAGGGCTCCTGCCCTCCTCTCCCCTGTCAGGGACTAATCTCTCCTAATATTTAACAGTCCCCGTAGGCAGCAGGATTTATCCTCTGGCCTTCCTACCTGTCATTCCATTCCTTCTCACCAAAGTGCTCCTTTGATTCCTTGCCGAAAAGAGGTGCCAAGGCCAACGTGATGGATCAGTGTGTGCTGGCAGTTAAAGAGCCAGCTCCTGTCTCCTCTACTGTTCCAGTTGTCCAGCGTTTGTCTTGAGCAGCTCCGCACAGCTGTGCAAGACCCCTGGCTGATGGCAGAGGGAACAGGAGGGGAGGCAACAGATAGGCTGAACAGAGTTAGAGTACTGGCACAAAACACTTATAGCTCACAATGACCAGTAAGTCTGGATTTGAGAGAGAGAAGTTCTGTCTTCCCCCTTCTCCACTTTAACACCGACATGAAACTACTGAGCGAGATCATCTAGGGATCTGGAGTGAGGTGCCACCAATGTGAGAATGGCACACAGCTCTATTTCTCCTTTACTACAGAGTAGGGTTGTGCAAAGGCTGTTACCGTATATGGTACAAGAAATGTCTGGTGTTCAAGCTGGTTTCAGAAAAGGAAGAGGCACTAGAGATCATATTGCAAATATACGTTGGTTACTGGAGCATACGAGAGAATTTCAGAAGAAAATAAGTTTGTGTTTCATAGATTACAGCAAAGCTTTTAACTGTGTGGATCACGAAAATCCACATCTGGTTTTAAAGGAAATGGGTGTGCCACTACATCTGACCTGTACTCTGGACAAGAGGCCACAGTTAGAACAGAATATGGAGAAACAGAATGGTTTCCAATTGGCAAAGGTGTTAGACAAGGATGTATTTTATCTCCTTATCTCTTCAATCTCTATGCAGAACATATCATTAGGAAAACTGGATTAGAAGGTGGAGTGAAAATTGGAGGGAGGGACATTAACAATTTGAGATATGCTGATAATACTACATTACTGGCAGAAAATAGCGAAGACTTGAAACGACTACTGCTGAAAGTTAAAAGAGAAAGTGCCAAAGCAGGACTACAGCTGAACATCAAGAAGACAAAAGTAATGACTACAGGAGATTTACAGGAGGCTGACATTGAGGAAATTGAAATTGTTGAAGAATTTCTATTCCTTGGCTCCATCATCAACCAAAAGGGAGACAGCAGCCAAGAAATCAGAAGGAGATTGAGACAGGGAAGGGCAGCCATGAAGGAGCTATAAAAAGATTCTGAAGTGTAAGGATGTGTCACTGGCCACCAAGATCAAGTTAATTCATGCCATCATATTCCCTATTACTATGTATGGGTGTGAAAGGTGGACATTGAAAAAAGCTGATAGGAAAAAAGTAGATTCCTTTGCAATGTGGTGTTAAAAAAGAGTGTTACAAATACCGTGGACTGCCCCAAAAAAAAATATCAGTGGGTTATAGATCAAATCAAGCCTGAACTCACCCTAGAAGCTAAAACGACTAAACTGAGGCTATCATACTTTGGGCACATTATGAGAAGACAAGAGTCACTGGAAAAGACCATCATGGTAGGAAAAGTTGAAAGCAGCAGGAAAAGAGGAAGACCCTATTGAAGCAGATCAATTGCTGTGACAAGTGGCTAAATTTCTAGATCTTGTATTTCACTAAAAAATACTTTATCTTACTTAACTAGCCACCTCAAGCAATGACACAACCTTGAATTTTAAAAAAAATCCTTTTTATTGTAAGAGCTTCAATAATACTAATAAAAAAGTGAAAAACTCAAAAAATCTCACTAATATATATGAAAAGTAGATTACATTAAAAAATCTAACAGATTCTAATTAAAATAACGCATCTGAAATACAGTAAAAATTACAATGAAAAAATGCAGTAAAGTTACATACCCTTCAATGTGACATGCCAGGGATAATTCTCAGACAGATAGCATGCAAGCCTGCCTGGCCAAGAATATCCAACCTCTCACAATCTCAAGCCCCTTTATATACTTTTGGCTATGAAAACCAATGAAAATCAACAAGAAATTGTCATTACATTCCCAGACATCGAAATGTATGAAAAGACAAAACATCCCTTTAACGAACATCTTTCCCAAACTTTAATCTCATATCAGACAAACAGAATGAATAAGAATAACCCAAACATATTTCCTTTCTCAAAATAACTTTCCATTCTCACACTTTCATCTTCAAGGCTTGTTAACCACAAAAGACAAATAAACTTGTTATTCTCATTTTGACTTGAAAGAATTAAAACCACAAAGACAGATAAACTTGTTTTCCACTACTTGGTACTTATCAGTAACCTTGACAAGCTATCCAATGTCTGACCTTGTTTAGTGGGTTTTGTGATTTTAAATCCTGTCCCCCAAAACAACTTGTTTTTCTCAAGTGTCTGTCTCTATTTTCAGGTTCTATTTGCAGGCTTAAATGTTAATTTGGATTTTAAATCAATGTTGTAGGTTGTCGATAACCCATACTATTGACCATAAAGATACTGACAACCAAAGATTGCTCAGCACACAGCAAGTCATAGTCTCTCTGCCTAAATTTACCTCACAGTGGTGCTGTGATAATAAAATGGAGGAGAGGAGAACCACTACTTTGTTCTTAACTTGTTGGTAGAATGATGGAATAGAAACATGACAAACAAATTAACAGGCTTCTGCCACTGAGCCAGACTGCTCCACCTTCTGTCTTTGATGTGTGAATGTAAACAATGATTAGCAAGATAAATATATTCCACACCTGATCAGGGGCTCTTTCAGGTCTCACCCAAATATTAAAAGCAGGTTTGAAGGTTTTATCTTTCTTATTTTTTTCAAACCTCTTGCCAATAACAGTCAACTGACAAGTCAAATATTGTCAGCTTTATTGGTCATTGGTTCAGTGTATCAAATAAAATATCATCATCAATCTTATATTCTAGTAGTGAAGTCAGCCAAATCTTTGGTTAACATAACAACATAAGAAAGGCCCTGCTGGATCAGACCAAGTCCAGCAGTCTGTTCACACCATGGCCAACCAGGTGCCTCTAGGAAGCCACAAACAAGACAACTGCAGCAGCACCATCCTGCCTGTGTTCCACAGCACCTAAGATAATAGGCATGCTCCTCTGATATTCTTACTTAAATCTGGTGACTGGAGCTGTGACTTTAAAAAAATACATTGGGTGGTTAAAAAACCCCAAAAATGATAACATGAGCAACTGCAGCTTTAAACAACAGATTCCCTCAGTGGTTGTTTCTAGGCAACCACTGTGCTCCAAGGCTTGGTTCTGCCAATAAAAGAAAGGGGGAGGGGGCAGGGTCCTTTCTAGGCCTATTATGGTCCTTGAGGGAGGACTCACTAGGCCCAGGCCTAGGGTTCCCAGCTCCAGGTTGAGAAATTCCTGGAGATTTTGTGGTTGAGTCTGAAAAGGGCAGGATTTGGGGAGTGAAGAGGCCTCAGACAAATATATCATCATTGACTCCACCCTCCAAAGCAGCCACTTCCTCCAGGGGGGAATGGGCTACCAACCTCCAGGTGAGGGTTAGAGATCACCCAGAATTACCATTGATCTCCAGATGACAGAGATCAGTACGCCTGGAAAAAATGGCTGCTTTGGAGGGTGGAGTCTATGGAATTATACCTTCACCTCCCCCAAACCTCCAGGAATTTCCCAGCCTGTGTCAGGCCTGTATCTCAGTTGGTTTCGTTTTCCCACTGACCAGACTCAAGGACTGTTGTGCATACTTAAATCCTTTTGAAGCTGTGGGAACCACAGCACTGTTTGTATTTTGTAATCTCTTGCTTTTTTCTATGCTTTTATATTACCAAGTGCAAGCCAGCAAGCTCCATTGCTGTCACCTTTTCTTTATGCTCTGTTAACCTATTTGACCAGTAAAAACCAGCTTCTTTGGACCTGACTGTCTCTGATGTGGTTTTTGGTTCAGATTGGGCCAAGGGCTTACAGCCTGGAGCTGGCAACCCTAAGGGGAACTGATCTCTGTAGTTGGAAGACCCAGTGTGATTCCAAGAGAGCTGCTGCCACCACTGCCGCCTTGTGTGTGTGTGTGTGGGGGGGGGGAAGCAGGTGGACAGCTGGGAGTGCTGCTGCCACCACTGCTGCTGTGGGAGGGGGAGAGGAACTGGATGGGTGGCTGGGTGTGTGATGGGAAAAGAGAAAGTGTGATGGGTGGGGCAGAAAGAGAGAGAAAGTAACAGGCATGGAAAGAAGGAAACAGAGAAAAGTTAGAGGCTAGGGGGGCTTCCAGGGAAAGGAAATAGTGGGGTTGGGTAAATGAGATGCCCCCACAACTCCTTGCAGGTGCCCCTCTTGTTTACTCGATTGAGCAGGAAAAACACCTGAGATATGTTGCTTCTGGCACTTTGAAACCAAGACAGCCAGTGAACTGGAAAAAGAGGCTGCTGCTTATAGCCCCAATTTAGGGCCTTTCTCTCAGGCCATGCATGGCAGAGCACTCAAACTAAATGCACAGCAACCCAGGAGCAGCAGCAACAAGCAAGGAAGGCCTTCTGGGACTGGGACTCCCAGGAGGGGAAGCTGGTAGTACATGAGCGGGCACGCGTGCCAACAGCCAGCTCCAGTTGGTGGCTAAACAGGACCTGATATAATTCACCAGCCCTCTGGTTGCCATTTCCTTCCTCGTAGGGTTGGAAGTAATTAAACTTCCACCCTGAGTTGTCATTTCCTTTCCTTTCCTTTTTCAAGCTCCCATGACCCCAAGGTCTTGAGCAGTAAATAAGTTGTCTTTCATTGGAAGGCTGAAAGGTGGGAAATGAAGCCTTTTTCTAAGCCCCAGGAGGAGGTGAAGGGCTGGCCCCTCCCTCACTGATAAGGGTCATTAGACAGCTCACATTCGACATGGGACCCCCACAAAATGGCAGCAGGCCTAAAGCATTTAGTTGCCAGGGATTTCAGACTCTTGTTTGAAAGCCGGGTATGATACGTCTTTATTTGCATCAACACGCCTTCACACACACACACACACACACACACACACACACACACACACACACCGGTCATTTTCTGCCTTTGTTTCCTTTTGCCGCTCTCTAACGGCCTGGCAGCTTTAGAACTCTGCAGGGCACTATGAACAGACAGATGATCCTGCCAGAGCACAGCTGTCTGAAGCCATGAAAAATGTGTTCCATGCACTCTTTCGAAAGGGGCATGTGTTTAGCATGGACTTAGCTGCACAAGCTGCCACTGAGGCCTCTGCCCCATGCACAGACCCCTTCAAGAAGAGCCTGCACCCAGCAGCTGTGGTGTCAACCCCAGCAGCCAGTGAGTGGAGAATGCGAAAGAACTAGTGAGATGAGAGAGAAGATTAACACATGTTGGCACTGAGGGCAGTGTGCGGATTCACAGCTCCCTTCTTGTGTTTTGACATCTGATCATGACAGTGGCCAGAAAATGACCACAGCCAGACCATTTCTAATGCTGGAGGATGAAAGGTAAATTCACTGGCAGGGGACATGACAAAATGTTGCAAAATGTTTTCAGCTTGCTCCTCACGTACCCCTTTGAAATGTACATCCAGTTTTTTTTCCTTTAAATTTTTTTGGGGGCCCCAAGAGAGTGGGGCCCTAAGCTATAGCTTGTTTAGCTTATATGTAAATCTGGCACTGCTGGAGCCTGAGGGTCCAGAAGCTGGATTCAGGTCAGTAGGGATGTCTGACGGTGTGAGGGATACCTTATGTCCTCCTCGAGGAATCCCTGATAAACTATAATGTTCCCAGCAAGCAGCAGATCAAGTATGCTTTGCTGAAACCTCCCTGTCAGGCAGCATCGCAAAGAAGTGACGTGAGGTCAGTGGCAACGCACATTGTACTGTAGCAGCCAAGGGCAGATTGATTAACTCTATCAAAGCAGTGAAGAAATCACTGCTTCATCATTCATGCCCACTTAGATTCCTTTTCTTATGAGAAGCAGCTTCTGGACAACAAAAATGGTCCATCTCCATTCATGAGATCAGCACTGGGGATAACAATTGTGTTCGACCGCTCCATAACAAAGGATTCTGGATGGGAGGCAGTGCTACTTGGTTCTCGTGATTATTGATAAATATGAAAAATTCTGTCACACTGAGAATAGTAGACAATGTTCTTTTACATCAGACAGGTAGTCAACAAGAGAAGAAGGTAAGGTGGGACAGCTTGGACATTGTAGAAGAAACAGGAAGCACCAGTGAAGGAGCCACATCTTGTTCCTCCCTATCTCTGATGCATCTGAAATAGGACTTGTCAATCTTCAGCTTCCAGAAGATGTGCAAGCTGAGCCCACGTTGGGAGGGTTGACCTCTCCAAATCAAAAGACCTTCAGATTTTGGACAAGAATAAGCTGCCTCGAGCAAAGATGACAGGTTGGTGATAGATAGATAGATAGATAGATAGATAGATAGATAGATAGATAGATGGGTGACACTCCTGGGTAGGATAGGGAACATGTATCCCATAAGCTTACCAAACATAAATTAAATGCTCAAGAAATCCACTCCACTGAAACAATGCTTACAAAAAGCAGCTGCGGGGGGGGGGGGTATCAGTGAGCGGGATGCTTGACAGAAAGTCCAGTGAAGGGGGGGCCTTTGGCAGCAGAAGTTCCAGCCCTGACTGAGTTCACCTGCAGAAGGGTGTGAAATGGGCTCTCCTGCTTAAAGGTTATTAACTCAATAGGTGTGCCAGCGTAGGCCAAGGGCTGGGCGGTGCCCGCAGTCCTCAGACGTGCAGGAGGTATCTAGCCCCTTTTGGAGCAGGAAACAAAGATTATGCTATCTACCAAGGTCAGAAGTCAGAGGCGTCGTCAAAGCAGGCAGGAGTCCACGGCCGGAAAGATCAATCATGAGCGGTAGCAGGAACACAGAGAAACTGCACGGTTGCTTCCCCAAAGTGAAAGCATGCCTGCACTGCCTTTATCAGTCAGTGCACTTCCAAGCTAGGCTTCATCCTGAAACGACTCAGCACCAGTTCTCTGTCTGCTTAGCCTCTCCAAGCGAGCACTTCTCCTTTTACCCTGCAAAACCACACTCTGCCGAGTCCTGATATGCCTATCAGGCTCAGGTGAGCTTGGAGGGCTGCCATTCTCAGCTTCCACTGCAGGGGTTGGGGGAAGAGTAGCATCTGTCTGCCCTTGTTCCATCTCTCTGCCTAGCTGTGGTTCCTGCTGAGTTGTTTCAGGCTCCTGTGCTACTGCAATGGAGGTACTGAAGGCCTAGAGGCAACCTGTTCCTCCACTTCAGCTTCAGAGACCTCCGAGTCCTCAGCTCCCAAGGCAGGGCCCATGACAATAGGACAGAAAATTTTAGTTCAGTTTAGTATATTCAATTTATAGGCCACCCTTTTCTGGCCAAAGGCAGAAGCAGAGTGGCTAACAGCAATCTACAATTTAAAATGATGCATTACAAAAATTATTACTATAAAACCAGGCGCCTTAAAATGTCAATAACATTGGGTGCACGGTTACCCATCGTGATCTATCGCTACTACAGCAGCCATAATAATTTTAGCCCATTTGTGGTCACATAGAGAAAACTGGGGGGAGGAGAAGCTGGCCAGAAGGAATTCCAGTTTTAGAATACCGTCACTGTCCCCATATGGACCACTGGAACAGCTCAGTTTTACAGGGTTATTAATTTACTGCAATCCTGAGAGAAATACAGTTGTGCAAGTAAATTAACATGTGCATTTCAGGCAACTGATTTTCTGACCAGGAAAAGCTCATAAATCTGATTATCCAGTCAATATTGGACTGTTTTGCAAATTAGATGCTAATTTTAAATTGTTCATAGATCGTCACAGCAGCCAACATGAGTTTCTCCAAGATTCAGGGATCAGCAATAAACAATTTCCTACACATGCAGCTCCAAAGAAGGTGGCCTTGAATGCAGCATAGGAGTGTACCTTTGGATAAAAACCAGTCAAAATCTGAGCCTTTTAATTAACCTTGGGAAAATAACTAATCTGACAGGCACACTGTCCCACAAGAACGTTTTATACCGCTGACCCGCATTGGGATTGGCATTTCTGGGCACAGAGTTTGCTGAGTTCCATTACAGGCTTACTGAATTGAGACGGGCTCTCCGTCCAGAGAAGCAGGTGCTGGTGATTGAGTCATACCTGCTATTGGATGTCAGTTTGACAGCAGGTGTGGCCATATATATAATCTGCATTTTCCAGGTATATTCAGGTATCCAGGTGATATTCATGATTCTTGGGATAATCTCAAATATTGATTCCTGAAAAATCTGCAGATATCCAGGAATACCTGAAAATGTTTGGGGATGGCATTTTAAAGCTCCCAGGCCAGTGTTCCTGACCCTGGCAAGTATTTGGATGGAAAATCTCCAAGGAATACCAGGGTCGTGACATGGAGGCAGGAAATGGCAAACCGCCCCCAACATTGCTTGCCTTAAAAACCCCACCAAGAGGGTCACCTGGACATTTTATAAGCTTTCCAGGCAACAGGAGGGAGGCCAGGTAAGGGGATCAGATGTTAGAGGAACACTTCTGCGTAGAAAATAAATACATTCGGTGGGAAATAATGTGGTTCTTGCCACTCTCATGAAGAAAAAAACCCAAATATCATTGGGACATGAAATGTTAGGAAAGTAGATAAGTATCTCAATTTACAACAAGCACAAGCAGATCCCCCGCAAAACTCCTAAAATGAAGTTCATATCTGGCATACTACTGTGGTGTTTCTCCTTTACAGGGGTGAGAGGGACCTTCTGAGTCTCTGGCTTATTTCTCTCTTGGTGAACCTCAAGCTCAAATTAAAAAACAAAACAAAAATTATGTGCTAAAATCGTTGAGATTTCAAGAGGATAGCCTGATCAACTTTCCTTTTGATCCCCAGAACCCTTAGAATGTATTTCTAACATTTGGTCCAGAAGTAGGATTGACCAGGTTGCTGGAGAGAAATTGTCATGGGACTCCAGGGTACCTTCAGGGCCCGTGAGGCCCCGGGAACTTCTAGGTGTGGCAAGCCTGGGTTTTAAATCTCTGACTTAAGGTTTTAAATCTTAGGATGAGCCTAATAGAGGAGTCATTTTGTGACGCAATTGAGGAGCAAGATGCAGGGGGGAGAGTAAAAGCCATTCACTCCACTCAAAAGAAGAACTTGGCCTGTTAATTTTGGGGGATTTGGGGAGAGTAAAGGCCAATTGCTCTGCTCAAAAAAAGAGCTTGGCCTGTTTATTTTAACCTTGAAGGTGCTTTAGAAGGACAAGATACAAGCGCCATCTGCATAGAAGATTCTAGAAAACACTGGGTCTCCTTGCATTGAAAAAGGTTTGGAGGAATCCCCATGTTGGCCAGTTTCGACCAGCTATTTCCAGAAGGGAGCATGGCCATCTACTCCATGATGGCCTGAGCCTGCCAGCCCCTCCGAAAAGTAAGAGTGTGGCCCGTTTACCTGACTGACTCTGAGAAAAAAGAAAAAGAAAAATAATATAAGAAAACTGGTCACTTGCCTCTGCACTTATTGTGTTGGTGTTGTTGTGTTTGATGTTGTTTTGCTGTTGCTGGGTTCAACCTGGGTTTGTTCTTGGGATTCTGTAGTTTGACATTGGTTGTGTCGGACTTGCAACACTGTCCCATGCTTAAGTTGGTGCTGGTGGGATTCTCTGGCTTGATGTTTGCTGTGTTGGGCATGCCACATTAGCCCCTTGGTGCCAGTGGCTTGTTACTCTGTTTGCATTTGGAGGCTTTTGGCCAGTGCTTGTTCTTGTGTGTTTGGTTACTGGCTTCTCAGAACCTCCCCCCCATAGCAAACAGTGGAGACAAGCAGGATGGCTGGAGGCACCTTGCTCAGAGGCCCATAAAACTGGACCCCTTGGTCCATTTTGCTGGAAGCGAGGGAGGTCTTTAGTGGACAGGCGCCACTAAGCCCTCTGCAATTTTGGTGTCATTTGATTGCAGAAGACCCACTCCACCCCCCACCTCAAAGTTCCCCCATAGGGAACAACAGAACCTGAATAATTCTGGAAAATAATTCTGGCTAATTATCCCAGCAGCCATAACTGGATTTCAGTAAGGGTGGTTGTTGAAATCCTTCTAAAAAGGGAGCTAGTAGCAAATCTTGAGGTTGCCCTCATGCAACCTTTGGTGGAATTTGGGCAAGGGGTCAATGAACCCCACCACTTTTCCAGAGAAGAGTGGGCAACCCCTCCAGAGGCATCCAGCAGCCTCTGAATCTAGTCAAGGAGCCAGGAAGAAGCACTCGTCACTGCCATGCCTTGCCTCTGAACGGTTCCTGGGCATCTGGCTAGCTGCTTTTGTGTGGGACAGTGCACTGGCCCAGAGGAGCTCTTGTACTGATCATTCTCATGCATGTACAGAGGCCTGGTTGTTCCCCTGGGTTCTGCCTGCATACATAAATGAAAAAGGTTGTGAAAAGCCAACCATGTTAACTCTCCCTTTCCCACCAAAAGAAATGCAACTCCATTCTAAGAGGTAGGAATGCAGGGACTGTTGGCGCCGAGAGGGAGCGTCAGCCCCACATATTTACCTTGTTATCTTTCAACTCGATTATTTTTGTTTCATTCAGAGAATATGAACTTCCATAAGGAGCTTCCATAACTTCCATAAGGAGCTGTCTCTGACTAATAGAAACTATCTCAGTGAGGCCCCATTAATTTCTGGAGAAGGTTTACCAGAACCCCACACACACATCCAGGGGAGGCCTGGGAATGTGACTTCTTTTTGCAGATTATCTGCTCCCCTTCCTTTCCTTTCCTCCCTCCCTCTGTTAGTTTTCCCACTATTGTGATATTTAAGGGCACAGATGGAACAGAATTTTATTAGTTATTGGGAGTTTTAATTGTAAATTTATTATGATTAGAATTGTGGTGAGCTGCCCCAAGCTCAAAGTGGTCGGGGAGGGGGCTTAGAAAGAAAGGAAGGAAGGAAGGAAGGAAGGAAGGAAGGAAGGAAGGAAGGAAGGAAGGAAGGAAGGAAGGAAGGAAGGAAGGAAGGAAGGAAGGAAGGAAGGAATCACAGAGTTGGAAGGGGGCATACAGGCCATCTAGTCCAACCCCCTGCTTACATCCCTGACAAGTGCTTGTCCAGCCTCTTCTTAAAGACTACCAGTGAGGAGGAGCTCACCACCTCCCTTTGAAGCCAATTCCATTGTTGAACAACTCTTACTGTAATTTTTTTCACCCTGATATCCAGCCAGTACCTTTCTGCCCATAATTTAAATCCATTATACCGAGTCCTCTCCTCTGCTGCCAACAAGAACAGCTCCCTGCCCTCCTCTAAGTGACAGCCCTTCAAATACTTAAAGAGAGCAATTATGTCCCTCCCCAACCTCCTCTTCTCCAGACTAAACATTCCCAGGTCCCTCAGCCTTTCCTAGTCAGGCTTGGTCTCCAGGCCCCTGATCAAGGACATCCCTTCCAGTATTTCCCAGAAGTAATGTCACGGCACATGCAACATTGATCCCTCTCCCGGCATCCAGACCCTCCAAGCTCCTGGTATTTGCGAGACATGGCCTGCCAATCCAAATCCTCCACCCCACTTGATGCTCCTTCTTTCCTGACTGGGCAACCCCAAACCAGCCAGGCTCAAAGCAATGTGGAGATTTCTGCTTCGACAAAGGGGTTTGGGGAGGTGGGGAATGAGTAGTGGTGGTTGTGGTTTGCACATTCCTGCATGCAACCCATCTTGCACCATCACAGACATGCTTCTGTCATTAGCTCATTTACCCCAGGCAGTCACTAAACCTCCAGTGGAACCTCCTCCATCACCAGCCACGCTTTCCAGGCACACCCCAAAACTTCACTCAATCCCACCCCTTTGCTATGTGAGCATTTTGCTGCATCAGATAAAGCAACCAGCATCAGTGTGAGAGTCCCCAACCTAGCTGGGCAAACCTCGCCAAATCAATTGCTCAGACTTGCATGCAGAAACAAAAGATGTATTGAAGGCTTCAGATAGAGAAGACAGTCTCATGGATTCAAAGTTGCGAGTGACTAGCTTATCGGGGTTACAGCATTTATCTACTACAGGGCATGAAGGTTCACACGCAAGGCATGGGAGGGTACAAGGCAAAGCGGTGCAGCACAAAACATCAAACAGACCCGAAGAGACAGTGAGGGCTATCAGCATTTCAAGGCCGGACTCGGCCCGAGGGAGTGAAGGCAGAGAGCACAGCAGGGGAGGAGAGGTGGCACCTGGGCGCCATGGACGAGGCGGGGGACTCAGGAAGATACATGGAGGTGCGAACTGCTTGTACGAGTTCAAAGGGGTAGAGATGGCAACAGATAAGAGCCAGAACCAGATGGCCCTCACATTCTGCCCCCCTTAAGGCCTCCCTCCCGCGAGTTCGGGAGGCCGAGGCTTCTCGGGGTAGGCGCAATGGAATTCGTGTACGAGTCGGGGGGCTGCCATATGGGGGGCTGCGACCCATTCATCGTGTGCAGCGCCCAGATGTTTCCACCGCACAAAGTAAAACAGTTTACCCTTTTTCCACTTGGAATCCAAGACCTTGGACACTTCCATGTGGGTATCCCCCCCCCCACAACAGTGGGCACTTCAGGTTTGGCAGGGGGGTGGAACTGGGGAGCGGAAACGAAAGGTTTGAGTAGACTAATGTGAAACACGGGGTGCACGCCCCGCAGAGTTTTGGGTAGATCCAGCTCCACAGTCACCTCGTTGATCACCCGGGTAATGGGAAAGGGACCCACATAGCGGTCATTGAGTTTTTTACAGGGTCGGAGGGAACGCAGATTTTTTGTAGAAAGGTAAACCTGTTCTCCCACCCGGAGTTCCCATCCCTGCGTTCGGTGTTTGTCGGCCTGTTCCTTGTATTTCCGCTTGGCCCGTTCAAGGTTCTTTTGTAGCCAGGGCCAAGTGGAACTGACCGCCCGTACCCATTCCTGCATCTCAGGCACTGCCTCGAGTTCGGGGGTGACAGGGGCGGCACCGAAAGGGCCGAAATCGGTCCCGTATACCACTCGAAAAGGACTAAACCCTGTGGAGGAGTGGGGGGCATTGTTGTACGCATATTCGGCGAAAGGTAACAAGTCCACCCAGTCATCCTGATGGTAATTGACATAGCATCGGAGGTAGCACTCGACCACGGCATTCACCCGTTCGGTCTGACCATCAGTTTGAGGGTGGTAGGCAGACGAGAGACCCTGTTCCCCCACCCCCATGAGTTTTAAGAAGGCCCGCCAGAATTAGGCGACAAACTGAACCCCCCTGTCGGAGAGGACCTTCCTAGGGATTGAGTGAAGCCTGAGGACATGGGTGACAAACATTTTGGCCAACCCCTGTGCCGACGGGAGTCCCGCGCAGGGGACAAAGTGGACCTGCTTGGAAAAGAGGTCGGTAATAACCCACAGTACGGTTTTGCCCCTGCTGGGAGGTAGATCGGTGATGAAATCCATGGCGATTACCTCCCATGGCCGGGTGGGGGTCTCCAGGGGTTTCAGAAGCCCTGGGGTTTTACCCCCCCTGTTCTTGGCGGTGGCGCATATGGGACAACTGCGCACGTACAGTTCCACGTCCGCCCTCATGCCCGGCCACCAGAACTGTCGTCTCACTAAATGTAACGTCTTGACAAACCCAAAGTGACCGGCCAGCTTGGCTCCGTGGACCAGTCCCAAAACCTCCTTGCGAAGGGAGGCTGGGACATAGAGTTTCCCTCCCTGCACCCACCAGGATTCCTGTTGCTCTATACCGGATGGGAGCATCTGCTGCTCCGCTTCCTGTAGGGACGCCTCTCGGAGGCGTTGCTGAAAAGCCTCCGGAATTCCCTTGAGCGAGGGACCACTGGGGTGACGGGTTTGTGACCGGGTGGAGACCGCCAAACCAAGGATCTCTCCTCTTTGCTCTGGAGTGAATAGCGAGTCCACTGGACGATCAAAATCGTTGCGGTACTGGGGGAGTCGGGATAGAGCATCCGCTAGGGCGTTTTCTTTGCCGGGCACGTGTTTGAGAGTGAACCGGAATTTGGCAAAGAATTGAGCCCAACGTATTTGTTTGGCGTTAAGCTTTCTAGCCCCTTTGAGGGCTTCCAGATTCTTGTGATCGGTGCACACTTCAAACGGGAATTCCGCCCCCTCTAGAAAATGCCTCCACACAGTGAGAGCATGTTTGACTGCCGCAGCTTCTTTCTCCCAGATGGCCCAGTTGATTTCGGACTGGGTAAACTTCTTGGAGAAATAGGCGCATGGCCTTAAGGCGCCGTTTTCGTCCCGCTGCAGAAGTGCCCCTCCCATAGCCACATCGGAGGCGTCCACCTGGACCACAAACGGTTTGGTACAGTCCGGGTGCGCCAGGACCGGCTCGGACGAGAAGAGTAGCTTCAAGTCCTCAAAAGCCTGTTGGCAGGGAGGGGACCACTGCAAGCGGGCCGAAGGCAAAGCGGCATTAGCACCCTTTCCCTTGGTGCGCAGGAGGGAAGTGAGGGGAAGGGCCACCCGTGCAAAGTTGGGGATGAAATTGCGGTAGAAGTTGGCAAACCCCAAGAACTGTTGCAGTTGCTTGCGCGTGGTAGGGGGTTCCCAATCCCGTACTGCCTGAACCTTTCCGGGATCCATTTCTAACCCCTGGTGGGAGATTACATAGCCTAAAAAGGTAATGGAGGGCTGGTGGAATTCACATTTAGACACCTTAGCATATAACTTGTGGTCCCGTAACCGCTGGAGGACCTCTCGCACCAGCCGGACATGCTCTTCCATGGTTTCAGAATAAATGAGTATATCATCCAAAAATACCACCACCCCCCTAAATAACAAATCATGTAACACTTCATTGATTAATTGCATAAACACACTCGGAGCCCCAGAAAGTCCGAACGGCATCACTAAATACTCAAACATGCCAAAACAGCTCGAAAAAGCCGTTTTGGGTTCGTCCCCCTCTTTTATGCGGATGCGGTGATAGGCTTCCACTAAATCCAGTTTGGTGAAAATCCGGCCCTCCTTCAATTGTGCTAGCAGGTCTGGAATGAGAGGGAGGGGGTAAGCGTTAGACTGCGTGACAGCGTTGAGTCTTCGAAAGTCTATACACAGTCTTAAGTCACCCGTTTTCTTTTTGACAAAAAAGGCTGGGGCGGAGTACGGAGCTTTGGAGGGACGGATGAAACCCCTCGCCAAGTTGGTGTCCAAATAGTCCCGCAACACTGCCTTTTCACTGGGGCTCATGGGGTATACCTTCCCCTTGGACAACTTGCCGTCTCCAACAATTTCAATCGCACAGTCAGTCTCCCGGTGCGGGGGCAGTTCGTCACACTCCCGCACATCAAAAACATCAGAGTACTGGGAGTATTCCGAGGGCAAGTTAGGGGTATTGGGAACGGGTCCCGGGGAACCCACTAGGGCAGCCGCCGGGGTACCGGGCATACGATCCCTGTCATGCATGGCGCAGGGATTCTCTGGGAAAGTCAGGAGTCGTTTGACCCAATCAATGGAGGGGTTGTGGCCCCGCAGCCAGTTCATCCCCAAAACTACGGGGGCAACTATGGGGGCGATGGTAAAGTACAGTTGTTCCCAATGCTCCCCCACAGTCATGACTACCGCGGTAGTTCGGTGAGTGACGGGCCCCTTCTTAAAGTCACTCCCGTCCATCTGGGAAAAGCGGAGAGGACCCGGGAGACGTTTGCGGCGGACCTGCAACTTCCGGGCCGCCTCCTCACTAATCAAGGTGCGGGCGCATCCCGAGTCCACCAGCGCGGGGAACTCTAAAACTGGACCCCCTTTTGGTAAAGAGAGGTGGACCCGGATATAAACATTATCCTCTTGGGCGCTTACCATCGGTGGAGCTCCTTGCACAACGGGCGCAGCGGTCTGCTGAGGAGCCCCCCTTACAGCAGACCGACGGCGTTTTTTGCCGGCGTTTCCCACTCTTCCTCCTCGCTGGACGAGGGGGACGAGGTATTTGTAATCCGTGACTCGGCAGAGTCAGAGGTTGCATTGGTAATCCGGGGTCCCGATGGACCCGTCGAGTTGGCGGCCCCATTCAAGGCGTGCGCGTGTAGCGCCGAGGGAGTGCTCCGTCGTCCCGGAGCGTTGCTTCGGCGTCGAGGTTGACCCTCTGCGGGAGCCTTCTCTGGTTCATTCGGGACGGGACGAATGGAAGCAGGGCGTCCGGAGCGGGAGGGGCATTGGGAGGCGAAGTGACCTTTTCCTCCACAGACCAAGCACACCCCTGCCTCGAAGCGTTTGCGGCGCTCCGCTGACGTGGGGCCGCTACCGCCTGGGGTACGAGGGTCACGGACCCCACTAGATCTGTCTCCTTTCGGTTTAAAGTCGCGGCCGGAACGTTGCTTAGACAAGGTCAGGAGCTGCTTCCTATTTTCGATGTCGGCGGCGTGGCGCACCCAACCCTCAACATCAGGGGGGTTACCTTGCATAAAGGCCCAATGCTGCAGGTCCGGGTTCAGGCCCTCCCTAAACAACTGCACACGGGTAGCCTCACTCCAGTCCAGAATCCAACTCGATAAGGACTGGAACTCGCTCGCATACTGCGCCACCGACTTAGTCCCTTGGCGCAGTTGCATCAGAGCGGCTTTGGCCCGCTCCCCCAGATTCGGGTCCTCGAACCGGTTTCGGAGTGCGATCATAAAGTCATCCAAACTCCGTAGCACAGGGGAGCGGAGCTCGTACTGTAACACCATCCACGCGGCCGCTTCGCCTTGCAGGAGGGAGGCCACATACTGGACCTGGGACTCTTCGGAGGTAAAGGTCCGGCCCTGCTCCCGCATAAAAATGTCCACTTGGACCATGAAAAAGGTCAACTGGTCCCCCGACCCATCATACGTGATTTTCAGGTCCCGGCGGGCCGGAGTGCTGGGAGGAGGCGCGGGGGGAGCCGCCGGTGTCCCATCCGGGGGGTTACCGGGCGGAGGCTGAACCTTCAGCGCGTCCATGGCAGCAGCCATCTCCTGCATCACAATCTGCATGGCATCTATGCGTTCCACCATGGCTTGGCGTTCTTCCTGCCACTGTCTCCGCTCCTCATCCATCAGCGCGTCCCTACGAGCGGGGTCGTCCTCGAATCCCGTACCCGTCAAGGCCAAGCGGCGGTGCTTTGCCTCGGTCCGGGAGAGTGACCAACCTTTCAGGGAATCCAGCCAAGTGTTAAAGGTGTTCTTGGGTCTTGTGCCCGGACCCGGGCCCGGGTGCGGCATGCCTGGTACCTTCCGCTTGGCTTCCTCATCCTTCGGGTCCGGCTTCTCCGGTACGCCGCTTCCGTCCGGCGAGGCCGGAGGAGTAGTCTTATCCTCGTCGCCTGGCATTGCTGTCCCGTAGGGTACAGGTGCAGAACGAAGAGGAACAGACTCGCAACTTAATGTGAGAGTCCCCAACCTAGCTGGGCAAACCTCGCCAAATCAATTGCTCAGACTTGCATGCAGAAACAAAAGATTTATTGAAGGCTTCAGATAGAGAAGACAGTCTCATGGATTCAAAGTTGCGAGTGACTAGCTTATCGGGGTTACAGCATTTATCTACTACAGGGCATGAAGGTTCACACGCAAGGCATGGGAGGGTACAAGGCAAAGCGGTGCAGCACAAAACATCAAACAGACCCGAAGAGACAGTGAGGGCTATCAGCATTTCAAGGCCGGACTCGGCCCGAGGGAGTGAAGGCAGAGAGCACAGCAGGGGAGGAGAGGTGGCACCTGGGCGCCATGGACGAGGCGGGGGACTCAGGAAGATACATGGAGGTGCGAACTGCTTGTACGAGTTCAAAGGGGTAGAGATGGCAACAGATAAGAGCCAGAACCAGATGGCCCTCACAATCAGTCACCCACATGTGGCAGCACAACTACCGCCCGGGACTCGTTTCCTCCCCCGTTATTCAGACTCTGGCTTCTTGCAGTTGCCCTTGACAGGGAATGCCGGCTTTTGCCACAAACACAGCTTGTACTTGGGGATGAAGAGGACTGGGTGGTGTCAGGGGCCTTGGAAATTCCACATGGCTTGCCTGCATTACCTGCTGTAGCTGTCCACCATGCCACTGACCTGGGCTGGGGTATTTCTGGGCATTTGCAGCCTACTGCAGGTTCTGATTACGGTAGCCACTACGAGTTCACCAAAAGCAACATTTGACATGTGTGTACAAGTGACATAAGCAGCGTGCCAATAATGCCTTTGCACTACCAAATGTACATAACAAATGTACAGCCACCAATCACGGTTGGATGCACCCCCCTGTCATGGATGTCCTGCACCTTTCTGTCAATCACTAATCCCCAGTATGCTGTCAGATAGGGCTTCTAACAGCTCCGTTCCCAAACAAGATGGTTTCCCCGCGAACAAGATGGAGTTCTCCGTGCACTCCTCCCCCCCCCATTTTGCACACAAGCTCCGGCCAGGGATTTACAATTGTATTGGGACCCGCCCGTGAAATCTCAGATCTGATATTGGGTCCCGCGCACAAAGCCGAGAGCCTGGCCATCTCCTCCACTGATTGCTCACAATTGTTTCTATTTCAGTTTTACTTAAGTCGTTACCGGCAGGAAATGACTACATTGTCACTTTGTTCTTGTAACCCTATTGTATCAGCCCTATATATGTATCCATACTCCCCTAGTCATGTATTCCAGCCTTGCTCGTCTCCTTACTGAAATCACTGACTTTCGGAATAAATCCTTGAATCGCTGCTCTGTCTGGATTGGAATTTTATTGCCTGAAAAGACGTGCCTTTGCTGAAGCCTGACATTAGGCTGGAATCACTATTTTTTTTAAATTTTCTACCAGTTTGTTCTTGAAAGGATGTTTTCTATGTCGTCCCGATCCGCCGAACTGATCCGGTGGTACGAGCACATCTGCCAGTCGGAACAGCAGAGAGAGGCCCTACTCCGGGAAGAAGCAGCCCCGGAATGAGCCAGCCCACTCCGGGAGGAAGCAGCCCTGGCGGGGTGCCCCGCAGAATTTGCCAAGGGGGGACCGCTAAACGAACTCCGCACCGAACAGAACGTCCACCGATCGACAACGACCCCAAGCTTCGATCACCTGTACCGAGGCCCACTGGAAGACTGGTACTCCGGGAGACACCGTTCTGAGACCTGGCACCAGCCACCTCGACCCCTTACCCCCGGGAGGAGGAACACCGTCTTCTACTAGAGCGGAACCACGACCTGACCCGGGAGAATCGGGACCTTCAGGCCCAGCTGGGAACCCTGCAGAGGGAGATGACGGCGCTAGCAGGAATGGTGCGAGGACTCCGATCGTCCATCGGTGCTGCGACCACCCCCACCCCCCGTGCATTCTCCACACACAGTCGCCCGGGACCTGAGCATCTCCTTTGATGGGACCTGCGCCCTGTTATCCCACTTCCTATTGCAACTTTCTGGCTTCATGAACGACCAGGGTGAGACTTTTCCTTCTGAAGAAGCCTGGGTGCGGTACGCCATCGGGCTTCTGGAGAAGGAGGTGGTAGAGTGGGCAGTGGCAGCAACAGAGGTTAACCCAGGACTTTTGTGCTCCCTCGATGATTTCCTGGAAGCCCTGCACCGCCGGTTTGAAGACCCTCACCGAGCAGAGAGGGCCAAGATTGCCATGCGCAAATTGAGGCAGGGGTCCCAGTCGCTACTAGAATATGCCCAAGAGTTCCAGTCCCTGGCGTGCAAAGTGCAAGAGTGGAGTGAAGCCACCAAGGTCCAACACTTTCATGAGGGACTGCGCTGGGAAGTGTTGGACGGCTGCCTGACTCTGGGAGACCCTGACACTGTGGAGGGCTGGATCCGGCTGGCAGGGCAAGTAGAACACCGCAAGCTTACCCTAAAGTTCGCCAAGGATCGCCCGGGGAAGGAACCGCCCCCAGAGGCCCGACCAAGAGGAACGCTGCGATAGAGGTACACCGAGGCGAAGGGAATCGAGGCAGGTTCCAGGAGGAGAGAGCGCGCCGCTTCAGGGAGGGGTCCTGTCTGCGTTGCGGAAGAATGGGACACTTCGCAGCCAAGTGCACCAGCGGATCGCCCGGACAGGCGACAGGCAGGAAGGCTCAGACCGGCTACCAAGTTCCGGACCTGAAAAGAATGGAGGGAACACCCACCTGGCGTGGGACGGTGGCTTTAAGCGTGGATCTGGAGCCTGTTCCGTTCGAACATCGCTACTGTTCCAGAGATGTCTCGCCGCCAAAAAACGAAGGAAGCTTCCTGTGAGTGAACCGGTACAGGAGGCTACTTCACAAGAAACTGAGCCGGTTCTGACCTGAGTGAGTGTCCAGGGAGAGACTCTCCTGATACCCTTGGTGTTAAAGAATCCCCAGGGAGGGGATCCAGTTGCAGTAGTGGGCATTTTGGACTCTGGTTGCTCCAGAACTTTGATAGACGGAGAAGTGTTTGACCGATTACAGTTGGGGGCGGTGGAGTTGGACCAACCCTTGCACTTCCGTCAAATGGATGGGAGGGACCTTCAGGGGGCCCCCGTTCATTTGCGCTCTGACCCTATGTTGTTAGGGGTGGGGGATCACTGGGAGCAAATCAGCCTCACCATAGCCCCTGGGATCGCTTACCCGGTGGTTCTGGGAAGCAATTGGCTGGTGGGTCACAATCCCAGCATCAACTGGGCACAGCATCAAGTAGTGTTTGAATCCCCCCAATGCAGGTGGCATTGCAGAGAGGACATGCCCGATGGGGGGAGGGTGACTGCCTTGACAGCGATTCCCGTAGCACTACGCCTGGAGTATCAGGACTTTGCGGATGTCTTTGAGGGGAAGGACTGTGACTTACTACCCCCTCATCGCACTACAGACTGCGTCATTAAGTTAACGGCGGACATGAAGCCCTCTAAGGCTCGGGTTTACCCCATGAGCCCCCAGGAAAAAACTGTATTGCGGGAGTTTCTGGATAAGAATCTGGCTAGGGGATTCATCCGTCCGTCCAAGGCTGCATTCTCCTCACCCTGCTTCTTCATGAAGAAGAAGGGGACTTTGGACCTCCGGTTGTGTGTGGACTATAGGGGGCTTAATGCAGTTACTGAAACCAACACGTATCCCATCCCCCTCATCCCTGACCTTCTCAGCCAGCTACAGGAGGGCAGGGTGTTTTCTAAACTGGACTTGGTGGAAGCCTACTACCGGGTTCGGATTAAGGAGGGGGATGAGGCTAAAACAGCCTTCTTGTGTTGCTATGGGCTTTTTGAATTTAGAGTAATGCCTTTCGGGTTGACTAGAGCTTCGTCTTGCTTCATGCAACTCACCAATGAGATTGTGCATGATCTGTTGTTCCAGGGGGTCATCGTGTACTTGGACGACATTTTAGTTTATTCACGAGACCCGGAAGAGCACCAGAAATTGGTGCGGGAGGAGTTGCGCTGGCTGCGGGAACACCACCTGTACGCCAAACTGTCCAAGTGTGCCTTTAACCAGGACAAGCTTACTTTTCTTGCGTTTGTGGTGTCTCCCAACGGGTTAATCATGGACCCCGAGAAGGTCCAGGCGGTCCGGGATTGGGAACCTCCCCGGACCCGCAAACAGGTTCAACAATTTCTGGGCTTCACAAATTTCTACCGGGGTTTCAGCCCAGATTTTGCCGAAATAGCCCTCCCGATCACGGAACTCCTGAGGACCAAGGGGAGGGGTCAGGCGGCCACTGCCGCTAACTTTTGGGTAGCATGGGACGACCGCTGCCAGGCGGCGTTTGACTTAAGAGCCGGTTTACTACAGGGCCCGTTTTGGCTCACCCCGACTGTTCTCAAACTTTTACCCTTCAAGTGGACACTTCCGATAGGGTGATGGGGGGAGCACTCTTGCAGAAGGATGCTCAGGGGAGGCTCCGACCCTGCGCCTATTTTTCCAAAAAGGTCTCTGGGGCAGAACTCAACTGGCCGATAGGGGAGAAGGAGGCCATGGCAATTAAACACACTCTTACGGTCTGGCGCCAGTTCTTGGAGGGGGCTGTGGTACCATTCGAGGTTTGGACAAACCACCGGAACCTCGAAGTCATCCCAGCTTTGTTGGGTGGATTTTTTTTCTAAATTCTGCTTCACTATCAAGGAGAATTGCCTGGCGGATGGTCTCTCCCGCATGCCGCATATGACGGCAGAGTCGAGCGGCCGACTGGGTCCCTTTTTACCTCAGAACACCTTGGCTTGGACCCGGAGAGGGCAAGTGCAAGAGTTCTAACTAGGGCCCAAGCCCAGGCAGCACCCCCCCACCTACCCCGGTTCTCCCACATGGGGAAGCCACCAAAGCCACCTGTCCCTGGGGAGTCCAGACCCGGGCCCAGACCCGGGCAGCAGTTTCCCCGTCTCCCCCTGACTTCCCGCAAGAGGAAGCAGCCAAACCCCCCCCCGCTCACAGGGACCCCCTAGCAACCTGCCCCCTGCCACCCAGACTAGATGGGGAGAGGCCCTTTTGGAAGAATGAGGGGGGAAGTCTCTTGGGAGGGAAGAGGCCGGGGCCCCAGAGGGAAAGACTTATGTCCCCCTGAAGCTGTGCCGGGAGGTGCTAGAATGGAGCCACAGCTCCAAGACAGGGGGTGCTTTGGTTTTGTTAAGACCCTGCACCTGGTTAGGCAACGCTTTTGGTGGCCCGGGATGCGACAGGACATCGATAGTCCTGCCCAACATGCGCCACCAAGAAACGCCTTATGGGGAAGCCTCCCGGTCTACTAAAACCCCTGGAGACTCCGGAGGCACCCTGGCGGGTGATCGGTATGGACTTTGTGACCAACCTCCCTCCCAGCCAGGGGAAGTCCATACTGTGGGTGATCATGGATTTGTTTTCAAAACAGATCCACCTCATTCCATGCGAAAGGCTGCTCTCAGCTCACAAATTGGCCCGCCTTTTTATGCAACAGGTTTTCCGTCTGCACGGATTTCCCCGGAAGATCGTGAGTGACAGAGGCTCAGTATTCCTTTCTAAATTCTGGCAGGCATTTTTGGGGATCGTCGGGGTACAACAGGGTTTATCCTCCGCCTACTACCCCCAGACGGATGGGCAGACGGAGAGGGTGAATGCCGTCGTTGAATGCTACTTGCGCTGCTTCACCAACTATCACCAAGATGATTGGGTCGACCTGCTGCCCCTGGTGGAATACGCCTATAACAACTCTGTTCACTCGGCTACTGGATAAAGTCCCTTTAAGACGGTCTATGGTATGGATTTCGACCCTTTAGGGGCGGTCCCTCTCCCACCGGGAGGCTATCCTCCTGAGGTGTCGGCTTGGTCTAACACCGTCAGAAATACTTGGCCGGGGCTAGTAAAACAGTTGGACCAGGCTAAGGAATGGTACAAGGCGCAGGCTGACAAGCACAGAACGCCCCAGTGGGAACTGGTGGTCGGGGAGAAGGTGTACCTTTCCACCAAGAATTTAAAGTCTTTGCGTCCTTGTCGGAAACTGTGTCAAAAGTATGTGGGTCTGTTTACTATATCTCGGGTAATCAATGAGGTCACTGATGAACTGAACCTCCCCAAGACCTTGCAGGGGGTACACCCCGTGTTTCAAGTTAGCCTTCTGAAGCTCTTTTCTCCCGCTCCCGATTGGCACCCCGAACCCCCGGCGGCGACACCTATCATGGTGCAGGGGGAACAGCATTTTGAAATTTCCAGGGTCCTGGACTCCAGGCTGTGGAGAGGTCAGCTGGAGTACCTGGTGCGCTGGAAACACTTGAACTCAAGTCATGATGAGTTCCATCAGAGTTGTCCTGACAAACCTGGGAACGCGGGGAGGTGGTCTTTGGAGAGGCGGAATGACAGATAGGGCTTTTAACAGCTCCGTTCCCAAACAAGATGGTTTCCCCGCGAACAAGATGGAGTTCTCCGTGCACTCCCCCCCCCCAGTTTTGCACACAAGCTCCGGCCAGGGATTTACAATTGTATTGGGACCCGCCATTGTAAATCTCCGATCTGATATCGGGTCCCGCGCACAAAGCTGAGAGCCCGGCCATCTCCTCCACTGATTGCTCACAATTGTTTCTATTTCAGTTTTACTTAAGTCATTACCGGCAGGAAACGACTACATTGTCACTTTGTTCTTGTAACCCTATTGTATCAGCCCTAAATATGTATCCATACTCCCCCAGTCATGTATTCCAGCCTTGCTCGTCTCCTTACTGAAATCACTGACTTTCGGAATAAATCCTTGAATCGCTGCTCTGTCTGGATTGGAGTTTTATTGCCTGACATATGCGTACTAGGTGTGGGTGCAAAGCAGCTAACAGCCAATCAGGACTCACGGAATGTAGCAGGAGCCAGATGGGAGACTGTGGAGAAGATAGGGTTGCCAGGTCCCTTGTCACAACTGGCAGGAGGTTTTGGGGTGGAGCCTGAGGAGGGCGGGGTTTGGGGAGGGGAGGGACTTCAATTCCATAGAGTCCAGTTGCCAAAGGCGGCCATTTTCTCCAGGTGAACTGTTCTCTATCGGCTGGAGATCAGCTGTAATAGCAGGAGATCTCCTGCTACTACCTGGAGGTTGGCAACCCTAGGAGAAGAAAATGCATAAACCTGCCAATCTGAGTCCAGCAGCATTTGTGTCTCCAGAGGGTTAGGCCAGGAGGTGGGATCCTTTCTCAGGAGACTTAGCTCTCAGAGCCTGGCTTTGAGGGAAAACAGGCTAATTTAGTGAATGCTTTAGGAGGAGGCTGTACCTATCTCAGAGCCTAGCTTCTGGGGAAAGTTGGCTAAAGATTGGAAGTCTCTAGGCATGGCGGGGAGAGGGGATCCTGCCTCCACACTGTTTTCCCAAGCCAAAATGGTCCCAGGAGGGAGGTATCTGCCCCTTTTTGGAGCTGTGCATGAAGCACTCTTTGCACATGTCCAGAGTCAGCTCATTGGAAAGCATCTTTTGCCATTTGTCTTCTAGAGTACAGAATTAATACCATAGAGATTTCCACTAGAATTAGCATGGTAGGGATAAGGAAATAGAGGGAAACCTCCCAGTCTAGCTAAATCAATCTCACTCTCACACGTGTTCGTCATGCAGGAGTTATACAATTGGTCTTCCTTTTAGTTTTTATTAAAATAAAAAAATAAGAAACAGGCCATTTTAGTTTAAATTATCATTGTTTAATAAATGACTGCCCATTGCCAAACTCAATAGTCTTCACAGAAACTCTGGGAAGTATCTTCTCCAAACTGCTGGCGAAGAGCTGTCCAGGCTGGTGAGCTGCTTCACAAAGGCCCCCACAGAGTTCACGGCTGAGGTGAGACCTGGACCCAGGACCCCCGTTTGCTGTGGTGCGACAGTGAGGGTTGTTGCTGCAGGCAGTTAAGAGAGTGTTTGGGATATCATGTGTGAATTTGGAATGAGTGACAGACTTGGGGGAAGGGATGGCTTTTTCTAGCGTTCTAAATTCTGACAGGGCAGAGGAAGGGTGATTTTTTTTAAACCAAGTATGAGCTAAAACCCACTGCTATTTGTCCCGCATGAGACGTGCGCAGTTCAAGCGTAACAGGGGCTAGTCCGGAATGTGCTTGGCCTCCCCCTGCTTCCTGCTCATCAATGCAGCAAGGCAGGTGAGTAGGGAGGAGGGGGCACCTCTCGCCTCCCCATCTCCGTCCTCGCCTCAGCGCCAGCTGTTAAAAAGAAGCTGCCATCCTTATAGCTCCACTTAACGGACTCCAATGCAATTTAATGAATGATCATTAAGCAGGGACATTTCAGATGAGAAAATTGTTTTAGGAATGAGCAATTAAATTCTAACACTTAGACAACGTAACTCATCTCTGATTAAGTTCACAGTAAATTATAGCAATGGTATTTATTTTTAATGAGAAATAAAACTGAGGAGAAATTGGAGCCTTGAAAAAAATAGTGGGGAGGAAGATTGAGGTGGAAAGTTCTATGAAACAAGAAATGTCAAGCCATCAATCCAAATTTAGCCAGATATGCAATGCAATGTCTTTTCTACGGTGCGGTACAAATCAGGGGTTTACCATCTTGGCTGGAGGTCATAAAGAACCAAAATATTCCAGTGAAAGTAAGCAAATGGACAAAGCACAGAGAATTACTAACCCAATCCAGGGGCTATCACTAAACTGTTTGGGATAGCAATAAGCTGCTGAGGTCACGGGGCCTAGAGATGTGCTCGCTTAGAACACACAAACAATGCGTGCGGGGACTCGGGTGATGAGAATTCTAGAGAAACTGCACTTTGCACAAAAAGGAAGCACTTTGCACGAACTGCTGCGGCACATTGTTCTGCTCTTTTCAGAATAGGAACTCACCTCAGGACACAAACACTGAGCTGCACCATCTCCCCTCCCACCAGGGATGCGATGTGCGCAGGTGTATTTAATTTTAAAAAACCCCATAAAATCAGAAGCCTTTAACTCCACCACAGCAGAGCCAGCATATTGTTGCCCGCCATAGAAGACCCTCAGTGAAGACCAAAGGCCCCCTGGGACAGGAAAGCCTTGAACCAAACCCAGGAGGCTGTTAGGGAGGGCTCCTGGGAGAGGGCCTCCAATGGGGCTGGGCAGGCACAGTCTTCCCAAAGCAAGGGCCTCAAGCAGGACAATGCAGGTGATGCAGGGGGCCCCCAAAGCCCTTTAGGGCCCTGAGAGATCAAAAATGGAATCTTGTATTGGACCTAGAAACAAACTGGAAGCCAAGGTAAATGGTGTACCAGAAGAAAGCAAGGCTCTGTGCTGTAAAGTAAGTAATCAAGATAAAAGACAGCACAATAAACAAGTAGTGTCAGTGAATATACGGTGTAGCAATGGCTGGCTGTGATCACAACACATCCCACAAGGACCCTTGATGCCCCATTCTGTACCAACTGCAGTTTCCAAATAGTCTTCAAGGGCAACCCTGTGTATTTGACAGTGGTCAAATCTGGATGTTACTATGGCCTTTGTGGCTGTAGCAAAGTTGGCTTTCTCTGGGGAGTGGTGCAGGTGGTGAACAAATCTCAGCTGGTGAAATGCTGTTCCGCAAAAGTGTGAGTTGTTCCACAGCTGTGCCTCTGTTTTAATGGGATTCAGAAGATAGAAATCAATGTAGACCTCCTACTGATGACTAACTTGAGCTGTCTTCAGCATGGGACTCATACTGGGAAAGAGCTGACGGAGCTGTCTGGTGTCTGTTATGATCTAAGAAAGGGAAGGGCAGGATCTTTCACAGTCTGTCTGATCTTTGGCTGTTACCACACTAAGCACTTACAGCATAGTATCCTCATGGTCAATCTGTGAGGTTTGGCAGCACATTCAAAATTCCCGTTCACATGTTGCCCCTTTCGCCATGGTATACCTTTTACTGGATAAATTATCTGCACTTTCCTGCTCCTGGGGAGTGTGACATCATTTGTGACACTGGAGTATGCTCCCCCCTTCCCCTTCTTTTTGTTTGTTTTGCATATGCTCTGACGATAGCATGATGCTTCACTGTGACCCTTGAAATGCCAACTCCCCCCAAAAAAACCATCTTGGAAAGAAATGTGTTTGTATTGTGACCTGACTACCCCCATGCCTGATGGGTGCTGTAGAGCCAGCGCGGGGGTAGCAAAGGCAGCAAAATGCCACTGTAGACTGGTGAGGGGTTGGCGAGGCTCTCCAGAGCTCTCTGGGACCGGCGGCAGCTGCATGCTGCAAAGCAGCTTCATGTGGGGCTGGGGAGAAATGCTGATCATGCTCCTGTGGTTCTGAAGGGAAGGGAGAATAGGGGCGCTTAGTACAACACTCCAATGTCACTTTGCTAGACCATCACTTTAATGTTATTTTGATAGTCCATTTGTATTCAATTAAAAAAAATCACAGAAATGGTTAGCAGGGGGGAATTGGGAAGGTGAAATGGGAGGTGATGCAGTAGGTGTGTTCAATGGAGCAGGTGGAGAAATGAAAAGCATTTTAAACAAGCATTTTAAACATGATTTTAAACATGTCCACTCCTCAGGGGAAGTTGTCTTAGAAACAGTGAAAAAAGCAAACATTGCATATAAGTATTTGCAGATAACACAGACATTAAACATTTGCAGAACATTTTCAACACCAAATGGAGAGAAAATGGTGCAAACAAGAATAAATATAATGTTTCAATAAACGTTTTAAAAAGTTGGTGTGGCAATGGGCATTGGTGATACATGGTAGACCATGCAGCTTATATGGTTGGGAAGAGATGGAAGGCAAAGTTTGCTGGAATGATTAGCAGCAGGCAGTAGTACTGAATCTCATGAATGCAGAAGTGGTCACATGGAAAGGTGCTGAACAAATTGATTGGAGACTGGTGGAACAAACAGAAGACTGTAGTAAATAACAAGGAATATATCCTCCATGGAAAAAAATACCTTAAATCATCATTATTTCTAATTCTCAATTTGGCCAATATGCGATATCCAGAGACTGGAGCCATGAACAGACAAGAAAGATCTTTCTATGAATCTTTATAAATCCCAAGGTTTGCAGACAAATCTGAAATCTAAAAAAACATGGGGTGGGGGATTAAATCCACCAAAATTATAGGAGCAGTTCCTATAACTTTAAGGAATGAATGCTATCAGTGGCTGTTGCTAGGAAACCAAACCAGGGCCATGTCCGCACTTACCATTTGTGGCCCTGGCTTCTGCAGGCTTTCCTTGCATGTTCCCACTGCAACTCACCCGAAGGATTCCGAGGACGTCTCCAGAGCGCAATTTTGCCGCGTTAAGCGCATCCGCTTATACTGCGAATTAAAAAAATAAAACGTCCTCCACACCCGGTGCCTTACAGTGGGAACATGCAAACTGTGTTCGATCCATTTCCTGCTGCCAGCCCACTTCCTGCTGCCAGCCAACCCCCACACTCCCCCCGCCTCCCTTACTCACGCTGGACCAATCGGTGTCCTTGCTTGGAGAAGCCAACTGGGCATGCATGGGAGTGTGCCGGTCTGGGCTTATCAAAAGCAGCGGACAAAGGCGGCGCGGTGGGAACAGAAATTTAAACTCGTTTTAGATGCTTTTGTGCTGGACGCGTGTAAATAGCGAGGTAAGTTGCTGGTTCGTTCACAGGCCAGTATTGCCAACCTTCAAACCTTGGTTTCTGTCAGTAACAATCAGGGGGAGAGGGAAAGGCCCTTTCCAGGGCCTGTTTTGGCCTTTGGGGGAGGACTCATCAGGGCCAGGCCCACTACAAACCACTGGGTGACTTGCTACCACATGACTTGCATGAGTCATCTAGGCTGATTGTTTGCTACTGTTCAGCAGCAGCCACCACACAAAAGCCAGTGGTATAGTGGTTAGAGTTTTAGACTAGGATATGGAAGACTATACTACTGTAGAAGCTCACTGGGTGATCTTGTGCTAGTTACACATTCTCACAAGGTTGTTGTGAAGATAAAATGGAGAAGACTGATGTAATTTGTTTTTGATCCCCATTGTGGGGAAAGGTGCAGTATAAATGAAGTAAATAAATTATAAATACAGCTGAATATGTTAGGCAGATGAAAGGTAGGAAGGTAAGTGGAAAGGAGAGAAGACTGCAGGGAAAGGTGGGATATAGAGGTTGCCAGAAGGAGGGAAGAGGTATCAGTGTAGTGAAGGGAATACACGGGGAAGTGAGGGCCCCCACAGAATTCCTTGTGGGTGCCCCATGCACAATCAGGGCAGCAGCTGGCACTGTGCAATTGGGACAATGTTTTCCCACTGAGAGTCTGCCAGGGAGAGGGAAAAAGGGGAAACTGAAGACAGGGGAGCAGATCAAGGTAAGTTGACTGGTGAGTGGGAAGGAGAGAAGAAAGCAGAAAAAGGGGAGAGGCTATGAGGGCTTTCAATGAAGAGAAAGAGGAAATAGAGAGGGGGAAATGAGGTGCCCACCATAAGTCCTTGCAAGTCTTGTCAATTTATCTAATTCTCAACATGGACCCATCTGTGGATATTTATATCAATAAATTGGAGCCATGAATAGACAAGTTAGATCTTTCTAGAAACCTGAGAAATGCCCCAGGTTTGCAGAAAAATCTGGACTAAAAAAAGGGGGGGAATACATGGGTGTGTTTTTTTAAAAAAAACCAAAATTACAGAAGCAGTGCCTGAACTTTTCAGTAACAGCAGTATTGGCTATGAAAAATACAGAAAACTATAATGTGAACAGTGTAGCTTTGTTGTCAATTGAATACTGTTCAAAAGTACATTAAAATACAATCATATAATACAATGTGCAGTTCTTACACCATTACATGAACAAAACTGTTGTATTCTCAGTATAAAGTAGAGAAAATTAAAGTCCAAGTCCATGACCAGAACTCCTTGAGACGAAAAGGAACAATCAATCCCAGTCTCCCTGGAGCTGTGTAGCAAGGTGCAGGACTTCAAAAGTGGACAATAATTGGTTCAAATGAACCCATCACAGGACAGGGATCCAGTATTCCTCCTGTTTTGGTAGGTTCTTCATCAGGGTTCAACACAGACTGCACAGTATTGATTGCAACACAATGTTCTCCAAACTGAGGAAGAATGACCTAGAGTATTGTGTGCAGTTCTGCAGGCCCCATTTTAAAAAAGATGTGGACAGAATGGAGTGGGTGCAGAGGAGAGTGACGAGAATGATAATGGGCCTGGAGAGCAAGCCCTATGAGGAAATGCTGAGGGAGTTGGGAATGTTCAGTCTGGAGAAGAGGAGGTTCAGGGGGAACATGTTTGCTTTCTTTAAGTATCTGAAGGGCTGTCACTTAGAGGAGGACAGGGAGCTGTTCCTGTTGGCAGCAGAGGATAGGACTCACAATAATGGGTTTAAATTGCGGATATTAGGGGGGGAAATTTACACTAAGAGTTGTTCAACAGTGGAACTGGCTGCCTAGGGAGGTGGTGAGGCTCCCCCTCACTGGCAGTCTTCAAGCAGCAGCACTTGTCAGGGGTGCCCTAGGCTGATCCTGCATTTAGTAGGGGTTGGACTAGATGGCCTGAATGGCCCCTTCCAACTCTATGATTCTATTATTCTTTTAGGTGCCAGCCTAAAACACATTTTCTTATCCAGATTTGTAATTAGGTGTTTTATATTACCAGCTTTTTAAATGGCCTGCTTCTTGCCTGATGTCTGTTTTATGGATAATTTTTATATTATCTCCAACAGCTTGTTTGAAATGGCTTTTTGGTTTTTGTTTAATTATAAGCCACCTCAAGTAGGCCTCCGAAGAGGTGGCAGAGAAATATTCTAAAGGAACAAACAATACAGTAGAAGACAAGGGGATTCCACAGGACCCCACAGCCACCACCACCAGCTCTGAATCCAAAAGTCATCCTTAGCTGGAGGATAGACCCAAAGAATGGGGAATAAAGACATAAGCGCTTAAACAGTTATTCAACTCTTCCAAAAATCAAAGAGTAAACACAATCAAAAAGTAAACATGATTCGAGGGACTGTTGCTTGCTGGTTTCTCCTTGGATCCTTATATGATAATCCACATTCCTTTAGCACTGATTATGCTTAATGTGAAAGAAAGTGGAGTGGTAGGATCTACCCCACTGGGATCCGTTGATCACCGTCCCTGCATGTAATCAGAGTTAATCTCAGGATTAATTGAGGAGGGGGATTTGCTGGCATTGGAAATGATTGACAATTTGTGTTAGTTACTGCTCCATTCTTCTCTAATGGCTTAATCAGATTTCAAATTAAAAGCAGCTTCTAGAAGAGTGTCTCTCTGGAGTTCAAGCAGCAACACAAACATATGGCTGGAACCTCTGAGCTCTGTTACCCAGACAGGAGAATGGATGACGAGGCTGCTGGAACACCCCACAGTCCCCTCCTCCCTCCTCCAAAGCACCACTTCTGAGCTAGGAGTGCTGAAAGCCAGATTTGCAAAACAGCAGAATTCCCACTTGTGCTTCTGTGGGACTTTCATTATGTGAGTACCCTCGCTGGCAAGGCAGACAATTGAATAAAACAATCCCCTGCTTAGATGGCCTTTCTCCATTGCTACATGGCAGCCAGCATGGGGTGGTGGCTTAATGCTGCCAGACCAAAGAGGCACGGACTTGATTCCCTGCTCAGCCATGCCATTTCGTTTCGTGGCTGACCGTGGGCCGGTGATACTCATGCAGCTGGCCCTGCCTTGTTAACAGGATAAAATGCAACAAGTCCTCACATACACCTCCCCACCCCACCCCATACATGCACACATATTCGAAAGGGCAGGATGAAAATAGGGTTACCAGCCACAAGGTGGAATGTGAACTTCTCTCGGAATCACTTTCCAGGCTACTGAGAATTGTTGCCCTGGAGGAAACGACAGCTTAGAGGGTGGACTCTGCAGCATCACATCCATGCTGAGCTCCCTCCCCTTCCCCATTCCCTGCCTGCTTCCCCCCCCAGTACTGTCCAGATCCCTCAACTCCTTGGCCTCCCCCCCTCCACTTTTAGGCTGTGAACAACCAAGAGGCTGGGGGAGGGGGACAGTGTGCATGCGAGGGGTGCTTCAACCTGCGTGTAGGGAATCTCAGCCCCCTTGCCTTCTATATCTTTTGCATAGCCTGCCCCCTAAACTCTGCCAGTAGGCTGGTTCACTGAAAGGGGGGTTTCTGTGTGAGCACTCGGATGGAATAATGATACCCCTCCCCCCAGCCTTAGTGAACGTGTCCGTCCTATCTCTGTCTGAATGAACGGCCAGGCACCTGTGTGAGGCTGAACAGCAGTCTGAAATCTTTACAACAGAAAAAAAATCCTCATTACTAACAAACACACACTACAGACTAAAAGCAAAAAGGCAGGGGAACATGTAGCAAAACACAGCACGAGTGTCCCCGAGGACCAGGAAATCAAAGGCAAAAAGAATACTTGCCCAGTTCCACTAGTCGTGAATTGGCTTTTCTCTCTTTGAGAAATGGGCACAAGACAGCTGGGGCTTTAAGCAAAAGCAGGTCTCTGGCACAGGCTTTGCCTCTGTTGGTCCTCCTGGTCCCCTTGAGCTGGGTTGGTTTGTGCAGCTTCCACTGAGCAGGCTGAACATTTCATTCTTCCCTTCCCAGCTGGGTGGGATTCCATGTGAACAATCCTGTATTGGGAGTCTGAATTGCCCACCTCCCACCAAACTGCCTTGTCCAAGTATGCCATGATGTGCACTACTGGTTTTTAGGACTTCAGATTGGCCAGTTAAAAGTAACATGACAGGACAGCTAAATGTCCCCCCATTTGTGACCATAAAAGTGTGGGTTTCTTCCTCTGAGCATAGCATGGGGGTCTTATGGCAGAGATAAAAGAGGAGTGCATATTTCCTTCCAGCAGGCGGCTCTCTGATCCATAACAAGCACCCCCCAACAACAGTGCTGATAGATTTTCATATCAATATACACCATACAAATTTTGAGGGCAGTAAAAGAGTTTCCCAACAGAGCTGATAACTTCCCTGCGCATCCCTGTGTGTGTGACCCATTGAGACCATTAACACAAGCTGGAGTTATGGGTGTGCTGAGGGTAACACCAGGCTCTTCTGGCCCTAGAGATATGCCCAGGTTTGTTTTTTTAAATGACTTGCTTTGATTTTAAAGAAAACACCTCGGTTCAGCTTCATTACGATCATCATTAACGGATTCGGTTTTGTTTACTATAGTTTCAATGGGAAATAGGGCTGTTGAAATTTTTTTTGGTATGGTTCGGATTTGGCCGAACCCGGCCCGACTTGGGCTGAATTCCAACCCCCCCCATTCGGGAATGCCGAATTCGGCAGGAAATTTGGCATTCCTGAACAAATTCGGTTTAAAGACACCCCCTGGGGGGTCTTTAAACTCCCCACCTAGGCTCCCAGGCCCCAACGGCGACCCGCGGGAGTGGGGGAAGGAGCCCCCAAACCCCTACTTACCAGGGAAGGGGTCCATCAGAGCTGCTGCCCCGCGGCCGGGCAAGCGCACCAGAAGCTGAAAAGCCCGCTCGTTGAGTTTCCGGAAGACCCGCCCATCAGCTGGTTGTCGGGCGGGGGGGTCTTTACACTGCCCGACCACCAGCTGATGGGCGGGGGGGTTAAACTGCTCCACGCTGCCATGGAGCTGTTTAACCCCCCTGCCCGGTTTCCTGGGACTCCCAGGAAGCCGGGCGGGGGGGGGGGCTTTCAGCTGATCCGCGCTGCCCTGGCAGCATGGATCAGTCTAAAGACCCACCTGCCTCCCTTCTCCAGGCTCCCAAGAAGGGGTGGGGGTGGGTCTTTAAACTGATCCATTTAACCCCCCCCCGCCTGGCTTCCCAGGACTCCCAGGAAACCGGGCGGGGGTGTGTGTTAAATCAGTCTAAAGGGCAGCCGAGTGGGAAAAGAGAAGGCGAGGGGGGGGGCAGAGCCAACCGGGTGCCCACACCTAAGTTTTAAAATAAAGTATTGGCGAGGAGACCAAATGCCCCCCCTCAATATCACATAGCCAATCTTGTGTGGAAGATCCTACCCTTCTGGGAGGATGCCCTGCAGTGTGGTCCCCTCTCCTGGGTTTCCTGCCCCCCCTCGGCACATTGACAGGTGTTTCAGGTCTCGCCCACCCACCTGGGAGGAACATCCCACTCGGGAGGGCTTGGGAGGCAGAGGGGCTTAGGTGTGGGCACCCGGTTGGCTCTGCCCCCCCTCGCCTTCTCTGTTCCCACCCGGCTGCCCTTTAGACTGATTTAACACCCCTGCCCAGTTTCCTGGGAGTCCTGGGAAGCCGGGCGGGGGGGGGGGGTTAAATGGATCAGTTTAAAGACCCACCCCCATCCCTTCTCGGGAGCCTGGAAAAAGGGGGCGGGTGGGTTTTTTGACTGATCCATGCTGCCAGGGCAGAGCGGATCAGCTGAAAGCCGCCCCCGCCCGGCTTCCCGGGAGTCCCAGGAAACCGGGTGGGGGGGGTTAAACAGCTCTGCGGCAGCATGGAGCAGTTTAAACCCCCTGCCCATCAGCTGGTGGTCGGGCAGTGTAAAGACCCCTCCACCCGACAACCAGCTGATGGGCGGGTCTTCCGGAAACTCAACGAACAGGCTTTTCAGCTTCCGGTGCCCTTGCCCGGCCACGGGGCAGCGGCTCTGATGGACCCCTTCCCTGGTAAGTAGGGGTTGGGGGCTCCTTCCCCCACTCCCGCGGGTCGCCATTGGGGCCAGGGCTGGGCAAGAGTTCCAGGAGCCTAGGTGGGGAGTTTAAAGACCTGGTTTCCTGGGAGTCCTGGGAAAGTGGGCAGTGGGTTTTAAAAGGCGGGAAAAGGCAGGTTCGGGGAACGCTGAACCTGCCAAATTTATTCAGCGATCGCCCCGAATTTGCCGAATTCGGGGCATTGTTTTCCCGCCTTTTTTCAGTTCGGTTCCATTCCTCTCTCTCTCTCTCTCTCTCTCTCTCTGACCTAATTCTCAAGACATCAGGTGAGTTGGGAAGGCAGGCAGGTGATGGGCCATGAAGAAAAAGTCCTTGTGACCAGCAAAAGTCCTTTTGGACCAGCAAAAGTCCTTGTGACTGAAGCCAGGAGAGAAAAATTAGTTGTAACCAAGAGGAAGGTGGTGGAGGAGGCTCAAGGGAGGAAAAGGTGAAGAAGAGGCAGCAAGCCCAGGAGTTGGTGGGATGATGTGGGGGCTGCAGGAAAGACTTAGTGCATGAGGAACCCAGACAGCAGCAGGCAGGAAAAGGAGCCGTGTCGGCTGAGGCCCTGGAGGCTGCGACTGAGGTGGATGAGAGGAGAACAGGGACTGAATGGAGAGGCTTGGGCACTTGCCAGGGGAGTAGGCTTCTCAATTTCCTGGGGGGAGGGCATGGGGCTCATCCTGGTCCAGGCACATGCTTACTAAGCTGAGGCAGCTGAGCTGGGAGTTTTAGGTTAGATCAACACACCAAAGTATTTCTAGCATGAAAGAATTCATGGCGAGGGTGTTGATGAATGCTCACGAACCATTTCCAGTCACCTGAAGAGAGTGTGCCATGTTTGTTTTCCTCCCTGAGGACAAGATGGACTTCACACGTCAAAAGTGTACTTTGATAGGGCTTTTAGAGGAGAAGGTTTGAAGCCTGGAGGAAAGGATTGCTACTCTTCATGAGATCGAGGATTTTGTTAACAGAAGCCTGGAGGCCCTGCACAGGGACGGGGAGAAGATTTAAAGGGACAACAGTGTGGCTGCCTGCCCTAACAAGACTCCTCAGAGTGCCACAGCATGACCCCAAAGGCATCGAGCGAGATGGCACTCAGTGCCGCTAGAACTCAGGAATCAATTCCAGGCCCTTGCAGTGGAAACAGAGACAGAAACAATGCCAGTGGAAAAAATCACAGACACAAGGAAAACAGAGGGAGGAGGACAAGGGGGACATGAAGAAATGGCCCTGGAAGGAAAAGGAAAGTGTTGGTTGTAGGTGACTCTCTGCTGAGGGATATGGGACATTATGTGTCCCCACGGCCCAAGAGGCTTGCTGCTTGCCAGGGGCAAAAATTAAAGATATTGTAGACCAGATATCAAACCTAGTCAAACCTACAGATCATTACCCATTTGTGATGGTACATGTGGGAACCAATGGCACAGCCATGAACACCGTCGAAAACATTAAGACTGACTATAAAGCTCTCAGGAAAAAACTGAAGGGAATGGGGGCACAGGTTGTTTTCTCTTTGATCCTTCCTGTCAGAAGAAGGGGAGTGCAATGGGAACAAAAGATAATGGAGGTGAACCGCTGGCTGTCTTGGTGCCGGCAGGAGCTATTGGGATTCTGGGACCATGGGCTAGGTTTTCTGGACGACAACATACTAGCATGTGACAGAATTTACCTTTCAAGGTTGAAGAATGTTTTTGGAAGAAACCCGGAGAGATTCATCAGGAGGGCTTTAAACTGACACTACAAGGGGAAGGAGATGACATTGACAAACATGAGGAGGAGGGGGAAAGGGAGGATGACCCAGGGGACTACAGGCCAGTCAGTTTGACCTCTGTCCCAGGGAAGATATGGGATCAGCTAATGAAGAGGTCAGTTTGTGAGTATCTGAAAGACAACTTGGTAATCCAGGGAAATCAGCACAGATTTGTCCCCAACAGGTCCTGTCAGATCAACCTCGTTTCCTTCTTTGATTGAGTGACAAGCTTTCTGGATCTAGGGAATGTGGTTGATGTTGTTTACCTGGATTTCAGTAAAGCTTTTGACTGGGTTCCCAATGATGTTCTGATGGGTGAACTGGAGGACTGTGAACTGGATTCTAGGATAGTTAGGTGGACAGAGAACTGGTTGGAGAACCACACTCAAAGAGTAGTTGTCAATGGCATTTCATCTGAAAGGAGGAAGGTGTCCAGTGGGGTGCCACAGGGTTCGGTTCTGGGTCCGGTACTTTTCAATATTTTTGTAAATGATCTGGATGAGGGTGTGGAGGGACTTACTCATTAAATTTGCAGATGACAACAAATTGGGAGGAGCAGTGAACACACCTGAAGTTATAGATTTCACCAATATCTGAACACACTGGAAAAGTGGGCAGATGTGAACAAGATGCAATTCAACAAGGATAAGTACTGAGTTCTACATCTGGGTAACAAAAACGAGGAACACGCATACTGGGTGGGGGATACACTTTGTCAGTTTCTCCAGCCAACCTGGGCAGTTCCCAAAAAGCCACTCGCTCAGACAGCCAAGTCAGAAGCAGGTAAACTTTATTGTAGAAGCAACAGGTCAAGCTAAGGCAACTTACAGTTTCAAAGCTGCTAATGAGGAGGCAGGCTACTAGGCATAACTTAAAAGCATGATTACATCACAGGTGCAGGTTCAAACGGCCTGGGAAATGACTAGATAACGGTGCTTGGCAGGAAGGAGGAAGACGGAGCCTAAACACGGCGCTGCTTGTTAGCCGCCCAAGGCCAAGGCAATGGAGGGGGGAATGGACAGGGAGTGGGAAGAACAAAGCAAATGAACATCAAAGTAAACATGCGAACACTGGCCTAACTCATGTCAGGAGCCTGACCGTTTATATGGGTCAGCCCAAGCATGGCTAGGCAAGGACTCAGAAGACATTCAGTGAAGAACCAAAAGGCAATCGAAAGGCAACCTCTGACATTCTGCCCCCCTTAAGACCCCCCTCCTTCATCCGAGCTCAGTTGGGGCTTTAGAGGGTAGGCACTGTGAAACTCACGAACCAGCTGAGGAGCCGCAACATGTGGAGCGGCCACCCACTCATCATGGGCCAGATGTTTCCACCTAACCAGATAAAACAGCTTTCCCCTTTTCAGTTTGGAATCTAGAATTTTAGACACTTCCAGATGTACCTACCCCCCCCCACGGTAGTCTCTTCAGGCTCAGGCTCAGGGTGGAAGTGGGGGGCTGCCGTATAGGGTTTGAGAAGACTGATATGAAACACTGGGTGTACCCCCCTGAGTACTTTAGGAAGCTCTAATTCTACCGTGACCTCGTTGATCACCCTAGTAATGGGATAGGGACCTACATACTTCTCACTGAGTTTCTTACTAGGATGTAGAGACTGCAGATTTTTTGTGGACAGATACACTTGATCCCCCACCTTTAGATCCCACCCTGGTGAACGATGTTTATCCGCTTGCTCCTTGTATTTGTTTTTTGTTCGTTCCAAATTTTTCTGGAGCCAGGTGGTTTGTACAACGTGTACCCAGTCTTTGATTTCTCCTGTACCTTCCACCTCCAGGGTAAGGGCTGTGTTCCCGAAAGGCCCAAACTCTCTGCCATGCACCACCCGAAAAGGGCTAAACCCCGTAGACGAATGGGGAGCATTATTATAAGCATATTCAGCAAAGGGCAACAACTCAACCCAATTATCCTGATGGTAATTTACATAACATCATAAATAACATTCAATTACAGCATTGACTCTTTCTGTTTGTCCATCTGTTTGAGGGTGGTAAGCTGAAGACAAACCTTGTTCCACCCCCATCAATTTCAGGAAGGCTCTCCAAAATTGCACCACAAATTGTGGCCCCCTGTCGGAAATTACCTTGCGTGGCAACCCATGATATGTCATCACGTGTGTAACGAACACACGTGCCAACTTTTGGGCAGAAGGTAAATCTGAACAGGGAACAAAATGTACTTGTTGGGAAAATAAGTCCGTCACCAGCACAACACTGTTTTTCCCCGACTGGGAGGAAGGTCCGTAATAAAGTCCATGGCAATGACTTCCCAAGGAACAGACGGAACTTCTAAAGGTTTGAGGAGTCCAGGGGGCTTCCCCATGAGTTTTTTTGAGGTTGTTCAGGTGGGACAACTGCGCACAAACAGATCCACATCTGCCCTCATTCCCAGCCACCAAAACTGATGCCGCAGCAAATGCAAAGATTTGACGAACCCAAAATGTCCGGCTGTTTTAGCCCCATGAACCTTCTCCAAAACCTCCCTCCTAACAGTTTCAGGCACATAGAGCTGTTCTCCATGAAACAACAGGTCCCCTTGGCGGGTGAGGGCTTGGGGGAGGATCTGGCTTCCTTCCTCCTGAAGCGTGGCTTCGCTCAGTTTTACCCGGAAAGCCTCCGGGAGTCCGCTAGCCACGGCGGAGTCCTTCGCCCGGCTTTGAGCCTGGGTGGTCACGGCCAAACCCGAAACCTCCCCCCACTGCTCTGGGGTGAAGAGGGAATCAACAGGATGATCTATTTGACCACAGTACTGGGGAAGCCGGGACAACGCGTCAGCCAAAGAATTGTCTTTTCCTGGCACATGATTTAATACAAACCAAAACTTGGCAAAGAATTGTGCCCAATGAACCTGTTTTGCGGTGTAAGCCCTTGGCCCAAATCTGAACCAAAAACCACCTCAGAGACAGTCAAGTCCAAAGAAGCTGGTTTTACTGGTCAAAATAGGTTAACAGAGCATAAAGGAAAAGGTGACAGCAAAAGCTTTTGCTGGCTTGAACTTGGTAATATAAAAGCATGAAAAAACGCAAGAGATTACAGAATACAAACTGCACTGTGGTTCACACAGCTTCAAAGGCATTTAGGTATGCATAACAGTCCTTGAGTTCTTGAGCCTGATCAGTGAGAAATCGAAAGGAAACGAAAGCAACTGAGATACAAGCCTGACATTCTGCCCCCCTTAAGGCCCCCTCCCGGCTTGTTAGGGGGACGGCTTGTCCGGGTAGGCGGTGTGAAAGGCGTTGACTAAATGTGGGGCGGAGACATCCTGTGCACGCACCCACTCATCGTACGCAGGGGGGAAGTGCTTCCAGCGAATTAGGTATTGAAGGGACCCATGCCGTATACGGGAATCCAGGATCTTTGACACTTCGAAATGCTCCTCCCCCCCCACCATCATGGGTTGCTCGGGAGGCGGTTCTGGGTGCCATTCCGGGGAGGCGGTATGAGGCTTGAGGCGGCTGACATGGAAGACTGGGTGGATACGCCTTAAGGTTTTAGGGAGAGTCAGTTCCACAGTGACAGGATTAATGATCCGGGCAATGGGATATGGCCCTATATACCTGGCACTGAGTTTGTGGCAAGGGCGAGTGGATTGCAGGTTCTTGGTGGACAGATACACTAATTCCCCAATTTGAAAGTCCTTGCTGGGAGAACGATGCTTATCTGCTTGCGCTTTGTATTTGCGCTTAGCTCTGTCAAGATTGCTCATCAGCCAGGGCCACGTAGTACGGAGAACATGTGCCCAAGAGGCTACGTCAGGATCCCCCTCCCCCTTGGGTACCTCTACAGGGGCAAGAGGACCGAAGTCCTGACCATACACAGCATAGAATGGGCTGAAACCTGTAGATTGATGTACAGCATTATTGTAAGCATATTCTGCAAAAGGTAACAGTTCTACCCAATCATCTTGGTGGTAATTGACATAACAGCATAAATAACATTCTAGCACAGCATTGACACATTCAGTTTGCCCATCTGTCTGGGGATGATAGGCACTAGATAAACCTTGCTCCACCCCCACCAACTTGAGGAAAGCGTTCCAAAACTTAGCAACAAAACTACTTCCGCGGTCGCAGATTATCTTGCGCGGGAACGAATGGAGACGGAAAACATGTGACACAAAGAGGCGGGCCAACTTGGGGGCGGAGGGAATACCCGCACATGGAACCAAATGTACCTGTTTGGAAAACAAGTCAGTAACAACCCATAGTACAGTTTTGCCCCCACTAAGTGGGAGATCCGTCATAAAATCCATGGCAATCACTTCCCAGGGCTTGCTGGGAACTTCCAGCGGTTGCAGTAGTCCTGGGGGCTTGCCTTGAGACCGTTTGACCGTGGCACAGATAGGGCAGCTGCGAATGAAGGAGTCCACATCAGAACACATCCCCCCCCCCACCAAAACTGTCTGCGCAACAAGTGAAGGGTTTTCAGGAACCCAAAGTGTCCCGCAGTTTTAGTTCCATGGGCCAATTGCAGGACTTCTCTTCGAAGTATCTTAGGCACGTACAATTTTGAGTCTTTGTACCAACAACCACCTTGCTCAAGTACCCCTTGGGGCAGAGTCTGGGCAGTGCGTTCGGCCAAGCACTGAGTCCGAAGGGAGTCCAGGAAGGAGTTGGAGATGATCACCCCCCCTCCTTTTGTGGGAGAGGGTGAACCAGGAGCTGGCAGAGATGGAAGGGGGGAAACTGGTTGCTGCGGGGCGCCGGATTCAGACGGCGCAAGGGGGGCTGGTGAGGGAGTCTGCTGGGTAGGGTTGGTTACCTTGTCGGCCACTGCACGGTTTCCATGCTGGGGTCCAGTTTGGGACCGGGTCTGCACGGCCAGCACGTTTAGGGCCCCTCTGTGCGCCGGGGTGAATAAAGAGTCTGTTGGCCGATCAAGTTTCAATGGGTAGTGAGGGAGCCTGGATAGGGCATCAGGGAGCACATTCTGTTTCCCGGGCACATGTTTAAGAACAAAACGAAATTGAGCAAAGAAGTCCGCCCAACGCTGTTGTTTTGCGGACAACTTATGGGTCCCTGTGAGGGCAGCTAGATTTTTGTGATCGTTTCAGACTTCAAAGGGGACCCTGGATCCCTCCAGGAATTGCCTCCACAGAGTAAGGGCATGGTGGACGGCCGATGCCTCCTTTTCCCAAATGGGCCAGTTTAATTGGGCATGCGCAAACTTTTTTGAGAAGTAGGCACAGGGGTGAAGGAGACCGTCCGGTCCTCTCTGGAGAAGCCCTCTCCCATGGCTACGTCGGACGCATCGACTTGTACAATAAACATTTGGTTCGGATCTGGGTGCTGCAGGACAGGTTCAGAAGTGAAAAGCCGTTTGAGGGCTATAAAGGTGGATTGGCATTGATCAGTCCACAGTATTTTGGCAGAGGGCAACGTTGCAGAAACCCCATTACCTTTCGTTTTCAGGAGGTCAGTGATTGGCAGCGCCACTTGAGCGAAGTTGGGAATGAAACCGCGTGTCAGGCTGTTATCTCGGTTTAGATGTTTCCTTTCGTTCCTCTGCTGAACCGTCCAGACTCAAGGACGGCTACACATACCAAAGCCTGGGAACGCCACTCCTGGGAAATAATGCTCTGTTTATGCTTTGTAATCTCCCGCCGTTTCTCTGCCTTATATTTCCAAATAACGGGCAAGACAAGCCATAGCTGTCATCTTGCCTTCCATGCACTGTATTGCCTATTTGACCAGTAAAGCCATCTGCTTGGAATCTGATTGTCTCTGTGGTGATTTCTGGTTCGATGGGTCAAGAGCTCACATTATGACAGCTATCCCTTCTTCATCGATTCTTTAGTCAGGCTGGAGCCCTGGAGGGTTCGCCTGCCACTCGGATGGGAGCTAGGAAGGCGCTCTCCGAGTGAACCGTGACTACTGCTTCTTGGAACCCTGGAGTCCTCCTCAGAGGATCCTACCCTCCTACGGGACATAGTAGCTGAACTCTTTAGGACTAATTCAGAGGTTTGCCGCTTGAGTGGACTGGTCCAGACGCAGTGGTGATCTCTAGTGAGGGTTCTCTGGATGTTAACGTCGGAGGATACTAATGCTTGTTTAGACCTCCAGGATTTTGGTCAGTTGCTGGATGATGCCCGGCTGGCAACTGAGGACTTACAAATACTAACCGGTTTATTGGATAAGCTTATTGCCCATGAGACTCTCTCATCCACGGCTCTAAGGCGTCTGTCGCCTTGGGGAAAGGTACCATGGCGGGAGCCGCACCGGCAGGTTTTTCTTTGGTACCCAATGCAGCTGACTGTCAAGCTGAAGCCAAGAGGATCGCTATCCAGACAGCCCTCCTTTTTGCGGATTGTACAAAGGATACCACGATAGCCACCTTGACTCAACGTTTGACCCCGACGTTCGGGGCCGATGCACCCACGGTCGCGGTCCGAGTGCAACCATTGTTAGGTGGGGAGCCCGACCCCCTACTCACTCTCCTGGAAACGGAACTTTTACCGCACATTACCGCAGCTGCCACTCTGAGACTTGAAAGTGCACAGGCTCTCGCGGATAGGGAAGCTGCTGAAGCGGCTAAGGCGGAAGCCGAGGCTCAAGCCGCAAGGGACAAAGAGCAGCAGTTGGCTGCAGATCGGGCGCGGACAGGCGGCCGCCCCAAAGACTCCGGAGGGAGCGGTCCTCCATTGGGTCTGTCGTTTTCCCCGGTATTTGCCCCGTCACGCACGACCCAACGCGCACGCCGCCTCGCAGAACGACGCCAAGACTCCGAGGAGTCTGAGGAAGAGGACTTGTATGGGGACAGTTCTCAATGGGGCACAAGTTTTCGGACAAGCAAACCTCATCGTACAGGTGGCCCGGGTGAGGACGTTCACCTGTTACGAGCTCAGAATCGGGAGCTATCTGGCCGTGTAGATCAACTCCAGGAGCTAATGGAACGCTTGCTTCAGGACAACAGGCAGTTACAGCAGGCCCTGATAACCCCAGCACAACCCGTTCCACAGGGGGCCGCAGTACCGGTTCAACAGGGAGTGCCAGCCCAGCCACCCGCTAATGTGCCTGTTCAACCCCTGGTTCCCGGAGGTCCCGTTTTACCTGCACCCAGGGCACCCGTGCAACCGGGCCAACCCATGCCCGGTCCTTGGAAACAACTCAAATTGAAAACTACTTATGATGGATCTCTCGAAACCCTGCCCTGTTTCTTGCATCAGGTAGACAGCTATATGCGAGAACAAGGACAGTTCTTCCCTACAGAGGACAGCCGGGTTCGCTATGTGGCTTCCCTTTTGACAGGTAAAGCAGCCGACTGGATGGTCCTCCAGTTCGACACCCGATCCCGCTCGATCCGTTCCCTCAACAATTTCATGACTGCCTTACGGAGGAGGTTTGAGGATCCCTTTCTGGGGGAACGAGCCAAAGCGGAGCTTCTACAACTAAGACAAGGCTCTACTCCAGTTCGAGAGTTTGCCGATGAATTCCAGAGACTAGCAAGCAGAATTGTGGGCTGGCCCGAAGCCACCCTAATTCACCATTTCAGGGAAGCCTTACACCCTGACATTCTGAACTGGTCGTATATGCGGGGTGATCCCGACACCCTCGAGGATTGGATTCTATTAGCCGAGGAAGTGGAAAGCCGCCGGCGCTTTATTTCCCTTGTCCGCCAAAGAAACAAGGAGAAAAGCGTCCAAAAACCCCAGCCCAAGGCACCGCTCCCCAATCCACGGAAGCCCGCGCGTCCACCCCAGGATCGCGAAACACGGTTTCAAAGAGGAGCTTGCCTCACTTGTGGGGAACTGGGCCACTTTGCGGCAGTCTGCCCACATCGCCCTGAACCCTTTCGCCCCAGCATGGCAACCCGAGCTCGAGGACGACCTCAATGCAGAGGCACCGCGGCCACCCGCAGCGCAGCGCCGGGGAGACCCACACCCTCTGCACTTCACGTTGAGGACTCATCTAACCTTCCTACATCGAGTGACCCCGCCGGGTCCCGGATTACAAATGCCCCATTGGGGACAACTCTCCTTCTTCTGACAAAGAGAACCCATGGGATCCTCCAGCTTTGAACCTGGAAACCCCCCTTGATTTGTCAAAAAACGGCTCCGGTCTGTGGTGACTGGAGCGTCTCCACAGACCCCTGCAGAATCTCCTGCTAAACCGAAAGCTCCCACCAAGGTGAAGGAAGTGGAAACCACCGTTTATGTGGATGCAGTTTTACAACACTATAAAGGTGGTCCCCAACTACCCGTTAAGGCACTCATTGACTCCGGTTGCGGTCGCACTCTAATCAATGAGGCCACTTTTGCAGCACTCAAAGTCAAATCCGAGGCTTTACCAGCCCCCGTCCAATTTGCCCAAATGGACGGAAACCATTTCAAGGGGGGCCCAGTTGATCATCGCACTACAGGGGTGGCGATGGGTATTGGCTCCCACTGGGAGCAAATAGACTTTACCATAGCCCCTATCCGATTTGAAGTGGTCCTGGGAATTAACTGGATTAAAGGTCATAGTCCCAGTATAGACTGGGAGACGAACACTATCTCCTTTGCCAACCCCAAATGCGATCAGCACCGACAGCAAGTTGCGGTGCTGTCTCCACCCGCTCCAGCATTAACCTCCGATGTCCCATCACCGCCGTCCCTACCTGATGTATACCAGGACTTTGCGGATGTCTTTAACATTAAAGAATGTGATACCTTACCCCGCCACCGGGCCACTGACTGTACAATTGAGGTGGTGAAGGACTGCACATTAACCAAGAGTAAGATTTACCCTATGAGCGCTTCCGAGCGCACTGTACTACGGGACTTTTTGGACAAAAACCTTGCCAGAGGGTTCATTCGTCCATCGAATGCTCCCAACTCAGCCCCCGCATTTTTCGTCCGAAAAAAGGAGGGCGACCTGCGCCTATGCATCGACTTCTGAAAGCTCAGTGCAGTTACCCAAGCCAACGCCTACCCTATACCGCTAATTTCAGATATTTTGGGGCAGTTGCAGGAGGGACGTATATTCTCCAAGTTGGACTTAGTAGAAGCCTACTACCGCGTCCGTATCCGTGAGGGAGACGAACCCCTCACTGCCTTCTCTAGCTGTTTTGGAATGTTTGAATTCCTTGTGATGCCTTTCGGGTTAAAAGGGGCCCCGGGGGGTCTTCATGCAACTCATCAACGAAATCCTCCACGATTTACTGTACCGCGGGGTGGTGGTTTATTTAGATGACATTCTTATTTATTCAAAAACCATGGATGAGCATGTCGCTCTGGTCCGAGAAGTTCTGCAGCGCCTGCGCAATCACCAACTCTTTGCAAAGTTGGCTAAATGCGATTTTCATCAGAGCAAGATAACGTTCTTGGGATATATAATCTCCCACCATGGCCTTAGCATGGACCCGGCCAAGGTCCAATCCGTCCTCGATTGGACCCCTCCCTCCAACCGCAAACAAGTACAACAGTTTCTAGGTTTTGCTAATTTCTATCGCGGGTTCATCCCTAACTTCGCCCAAATGGCGCTGCCCATCACCGACCTGCTGAAAACAAAGGGTAAAGGAAGCTCGGCTACGTTACCCTCCACTAAGATACTGTGGACTGATCAATGCCAGGCCGCTTTTGTAGCCCTCAAACGCCTTTTCACTTCGGAGCCCGTGCTATGGCACCCAGACCCGAATCAAATGTTCATTGTGCAAGTCGATGCCTCCGACGTGGCTATGGGAGGGGCCCTTCTCCAAAGAGGACCAGATGGTCTCCTTCACCCTTGCGCTTACTTCTCAAAGAAGTTTGCGCACTCCCAATTGAACTGGCCCATTTGGGAGAAAGAAGCATCGGCCGTTCACCATGCACTTACTCTGTGGCGACAATTCCTGGAGGGGTCTAAAGTACCCTTTGAAGTCTGGACCGATCACAAAAATCTAGCTGCCCTCACGGGAACCCATAAATTGTCCACGAAACAACAGCGTTGGGCGGATTTCTTTGCTCAGTTTCGTTTCGTCCTGAAGCATGTCCCTGGAAAACAAAACGTTCTCGCAGATGCTCTCTCCCGACTGCCTCAGTACCCGGTGAAACTCGATCGGCCAACAGACTCTTTATTTACGCCCGCGCAAAGAGAAGCCCTACCCGTGCTGGCTGTACAAACCCGATCCCAAACACTGATGTTTCCTTTCGTTTCTCTGCTGAACCGTCCAGACTCAAGGACGGCTGCACATACCAAAGCCTGGGAACGCCACTCCTGGGAAATAATGCTCTGTTTATGCTTTGTAATCTCCCGCCGTTTCTCTGCCTTATATTTCCAAATAACGGGCAAGACAAGCCATAGCTGTCATCTTGCCTTCCATGCACTGTATTGCCTATTTGACCAGTAAAGCCATCTGCTTGGAATCTGATTGTCTCTGTGGTGATTTCTGGTTCAATGGGTCACACCGCGGTAGAAATTAGCAAAGCCCAGAAATTGCTGCACTTGCTTGCGGGTGGAGGGTGGAGTCCAGTCAAGTACCGATTGGACTTTAGCGGGGTCCATGCTAAGGCCACGATGAGAGATTATGTACCCCAAGAAAGTTATTTTCTCTTGGTGAAATTCGCATTTAGACAGCTTTGCACAGAGCTGGTGGTTACGCAGACGTTGCAAAACTTCTCTGACCAGAGCAACATGTTCCTCCATGGTTTTTGAATAAATAAGGATGTCATCCAAATAAACTACCATGCCGCGGTACAGCAAATCATGGAGGATTTCGTTAATGAGTTGCATGAAGACCCCCGGGGCCCCTTTTAATCCGAAAGGCATCACAAGAAATTCATACATATTAAACGAATCACCGGATGCCAAATAACGAAGGATTCAATTAAATACTTGGGTGTTAGAATATCTTCACAGAACAAGACACTTTTAAAGCTGAATTATTTGAAAACTTGGGGAGAAATAGAGGAAGACTCGAATTCATGGTCTAAGATGAATATCTCATGGTTAGGAAGGATTTCGGTGGTGAAGATGAACGTACTTCCGAGATTAAATTTTTTATTTCAATTTCTTCCGATTGAAATACCGGACAAAATAATAGAAAACTGGCAAAAGCAAATTAACCGGTTTGTTTGGAATGCGAAAAAGCAGAGAATCAGATTCAAAGTTTTGCAAGATGATAAGAAGAGAGGAGGGCTGGCATTACCCAATCTCAAACTATACTACCATGCTGCTTGCTTAACTTGGATTGCAGAATGGATAAAATATCCAAGAAATAGACATCTTATTTTAGAACGAACGGATTTAGGACAAGGATTCCACAAAGTTTTGTGGGACCCCACAACGATAATCAAAAAGGATAAAATATCAGAAGACTGCGATATTAAGCAAGCGATATTGAAAGTATGGAAAAAGTACAAAAAAAGGATAAGTCCTCCCCCACCATTTATAATGTCTCCGATTGAAGCCTATCATGACAATGTTAGATTGAAACCGGGTGTCCACTTTACCTACAAAGATATGATAGAACCCACAGGAGAAATTAAAAGTCAAGTTAAACTTCAAGAAAATTTTCAAAAATTGAACTGGCTGACCTACTCTCAAGGCATCACATTCTTTGATATCAAAGACATCTGCTGTCTATTGCTGTCACAATGTAAGCCCTTGGCCCAAATCTGAACCAAAAACCACCTCAGAGACAGTCAGGTCCAAAGAAGCTGGTTTTACTGGTCAAAATAGGTTAACAGAGCATAAAGGAAAAGGTGACAGCAAAAGCTTTTGCTGGCTTGAACTTGGTAATATAAAAGCATGAAAAAACGCAAGAGATTACAGAATACAAACAGCACTGTGGTTCACACAGCTTCAAAGGCATTTAGGTATGCATAACAGTCCTTGAGTTCTTGAGCCTGATCAGTGAGAAATCGAAAAGAAACAAAAGCAACTGAGATACAAGCCTGACATGTGGACAGCTTTCTAGAGCCTTTAAGCGCCTCTAGATTTTTGTGGTTGGTCCAGGACCACCTCAACCCCCTCCAGAAAATGCCTCCAGATGGTGAGGGCATGTTTCACAGCGGCCGCCTCTTTTTCCCAAATAGCCCAGTTAATTTCGGCCTGTGAAAACTTCTTTGAAAAGTAAGCGCACGGCTTTAAATGTCCATTCTCATCCTTTTGTAAAAGCCCCCCCCCCAGCAACTGGTGCAGCAACTGGTGCAGTTGCATCAGAGCTGTCTTGGCCCGCTCCCCCCGGTGCGGATCCTCGAACCAGTTCCGGAGAGCAATCATGAAGTCATGCAGACTCCGCTAAACACGGGAGCATAGTTCATACTGTTGCACCATCCACGCTGCGGCCTCTCCTTGCAGCAGCGAAGCAACGTACTGAACCTGGCTTTTGTCAGAGGTGAAAGTTTCCCCCTGCTCCCGCATAAAAACATCCACTTGGATCAGAAAATAAGCAACAGGTCACTCGACTCATCGAAAGTCACCTTCAATTCCTGCCGGTGTGGCGGGACTGGAGCAGGCTGATCCCCCGGTTGGCGGCGGAGGTACAATGGGCTGACCTGCCCCCACGGGCTGTCCAGCCCCCACTGGCTGCTGGGGCTGTGGCGGTCTCTGCCACAAGTCATCCATCTCCCGCTCCATGTCCCGCACCATGTCCTTGGTATACATGGTGTCCATCCATTCTGCCATCTCCTGGCACTCAAACTGTAGGTGCCAATGTTCCTCTTCCCACTCATGCCGTAAGTGGGATTCTCGTCGGGCCACATCACCATCAAACTCCTCCAAACCGGAGACCGCCGGCTTCCGCCACATGGTGTTGACCCCCGAAGGGACCCAGGTGCGGGGGGGGGGGGTCCAGCCAAGTACTGAGTCGGGACACTCGCGGTTTGGCTCCCACGCCCACCCCATCCGGCTTCTCTCCCGCCAGCCTTTCTTTCTTGGAGTCAGGATTGGGCTCACCCGGCACCGTCTTGTCCTCCTCTTTTTTGTCATGACCGTTCCCCACCATAGCCACCCGAGCGTTAGGATGGGAGCGGAGACCGGAGCAAAGAAGATTAGCAGCTTAATGTCAGGTTCTCCAGCCAACCTGGGCAATTCCCAAAAAGCCACTCGCTCAGACAGCCAAGTCAGAAGCAGGTAAACTTTATTGTAGAAGCATCAGGTCAAGCTAAGGCAACTTGCAGTTTCAAAGCTGCTAATGAGGAGGCAGGCTACTAGGCATAACTTAAAAGCATGATTACATCACAGGTGCAGGTTCAAACGGCCTGGGAAATGACTAGATAACGGTGCTTGGCAGGAAGGAGGAAGACGGAGCCTAAACACGGCGCTGCTCATTAGTCGCCCAAGGCCAAGGCAAGGGAGGGGGGAATGGACAGGGAGTGGGAAGAACAAAGCAAATGAACATCAAAGTAAACATGTGAACACTGGCCTAACTCATGTCAGGAGCCTGACCGCTTATACGGGTCAGCCCAAGCATGGCTAGGCAAGGACTCAGAAGACATTCAGTGAAGAACCAAAAGGAAATCGAAAGACAATCTCTGACACACTTCTGGGTAGCAGTGTGTGTGAACAAGATCTTGGGTGGACTGAAAGTTAAATATGAGCAGCCAGTGTGATGGAGTGACAAAAAAAAACTAATGTGATCTTGGGCTGCATCAACAGAGGAATCCTAACCGCAAGACGTCATAGTCCCGCTGTACACAGCATTGGTCAGGCCGCACCTGGAGTATTGCGTGCAGTTCTGGAGGCCTCACTTCAAAAAGGATGTGGACAGAATCGAGCAGGTGCAGAGGAAAGCGACGAGGATGGTCAGGGGCCTGGAGACCAAGCCCTGCGAGGAAAGGCTGAGGGAGTTGGGAACATTTAGTCTGGAGAAGAGGAGGTTGAGGGGAAACAGGATTGCTCTCTTTAAGTATTTGAAGGGCTGTCACTTAGAGGAGGGCAGGGAGCTGTTCCTGTTGGCAGCAGAGGATAGGACTCACAATAATGGGTTTAAATTGAGGGCGGAGAGCTCCTGGCTGGATATTGGGGGGGGGATTACAGTAAGAGTTTTTTGACAGTGGAATCAGCTACCTAGGGGGTATTGAGCTCTCTCACTGGAAGTCTATAAGCAGAGGCTGGACAAAGACAAAGACTTGTCAGGGATGCTCTAGGCTGATCCTGCATTGAGAAGGGGGTTGGACTAGATGGTCTGTATGGCCCCTTCCAACTTTATGATTCTGTTATTCTAATTTATATTAAATTAATTCAGTATGAAACCATATGACCTCAACAATTAATCATGTGGTTTTAGAAATATTTTTTTCAACTTGTAATAATCTGAATCTTAGTCAAATAAAGAGGACTTTGTAAGATGTGGAGAAAGATGTCATGAACTCCTTCACTGAGACAATTTGAGTAAATATTTCATTCATGCCTGAAAGGAAATTCTGCCTCCCCCTCTCTTTTCTTCGCAAATTAGGATGAGTATGTGACTGTCTCAAGGTCACAGTTCATGGCTAAGTGAGGATTTGAACTCTGGTCTTTCCAATCTTAGACCAGCACTCTAACAACTACACCAGTCACATGCTGGATACTCAGTACGAATCTTCTAATGCATCTCAGAATCCAGAGTAAATACTGGCTTCTCAGATGCCCTGAACTGAAAATATGGGAGCATTTGTTTGGCTGAAGGACAGCAGAATCACCTCACTTTCCATATTTGGGGAACCGGTTTTCTCCCCCACCAACCCCATTTACAGATGCACAGAGACAAAAAAAAAAGTGCTGAAGAGAGGAATATTCCAATCTCTTCCATTTCCTTTTCTCTAAAGCTGCAAGTCCCAGGATGCAAAAATCAATGTAACTTGCATCATTTGAGCGACAGGCCTCAGCTTCCTGCTCCCAAAGCACATGGCGGAAGACAGAATTATCCCCTAGTCTTGGGATACCAAAATCAACAATTTCCACTATTTGGAACCATTTGGTGCTCCTGGACTCGAATCTAGCTGTACAAATGTTATGTCTGCCTTATTGTATCAATATTCAATAACAATAAAACAGTTGGAAGTTGAAGATTCAAAGCAGTTTGTTTTTATTGGCCAATACACAAAATGCTGGTGAAAATTGCCTAAAGCGCAGAGCAATTTCCACGCACATCAAAGGATTACAAGCATGTATATAGACTTTGATAATGGGTGGTTACAGAAGCATAATACACACGTAAGACTCAATTACCCAATAAACCTTTTGGACGTCTAAGCAATTATTTGCATATCCAATAGAAAATGCTCTTCAAGGCGTTCCCTAATGGTTAATGAGGAACCACAAGTTTACATTCCAGGATGACACTTCTTGTTTTAAATCAAAGCTCCAGGCTTAATTAAGAAACCTGACTGTACCATCCAAACACACATCAGAAATAATGATCTCACCTGCAGCTGTGTGTGAAAACACTTGCAGGTCAAGCTGACCCAGTAGTAAATGTCTCTTGACCAAAGACTTGTATTTTACCCATCATGTATAAGGATTCTAGATCTGTACATAAGAATTTATATATGTGTGTGTGTGTGTGTGTGTCTCATACTATGTAAATATGCATATATGTGACAGCATATATGTTTTCCCTATAAACTAAGTTAATTAGGCACTACACTTACAGCAGAGTTTGTGTTGCAGGCGACAAGGAAGACATTCTTCAGTCCAAATGCTGAGGCCTTCTGATCGATCCCTTCCCCTTTCCATGCTCTCTCTCGCTATTGTTTCTTCACAGATAGTATTACACACTGAAGTTCCCCTCCTCTTATCTTTAGAAAAACAAACAAAACTAGTGCTGTGCCTCCTTTTTCTTTTCTTTTTTGCTCGTCAAGTCACATCTGATTTATGGTGACCCCCCCCCCCAGGGTTTTCAAAGCAAGAGATGTTCAAAGGTGGTTTGTCACTGCTTGCCTCTGCATCACCACCATGTTATTCCTTGGAGATCTCCCATCCAAATTCTAACCAGGGTCGACCCTGCTTAGCTAGATTGGCTAGATTGGGGCTATCCAGGCCAGGTCCCTGTGCCCCCTAGGAACTTGTTAAGTTGCTACAAAGACAAACAGGACTGACTGAACGTGAGAACCTGAGCAGCTTCATGATAATACCTGGCAGCCCAGGAAGGGCCATTGCCCCCACTGGGAAATCCTGGAGGGCCTGACAGGGAAATCCCACAGGTTATGCCCCTGCCACTTGCGACGGATGGCCAGAAAGGCTTCAGTCCTAATCTGGGCAGGCCTGTCTCAGGTGACCGACAGCCAAGGAGAGCTATTCGTTCAGCTGTTGAGAAAGAAATTTGCAGCCCCGGAGGAGTGGAAAATAATGGAACCCTTTTATAGTTGTTGTCGACAAGTTAAAGCACTTCAGTAAATCACTCATAATATATTATATTTCATGGCTGGAGATGGAAATGCTGCAGAGCTCTTTAAAAAGCGATCTGTGCCAGAACAGTCATGAAATGATGAAATTACATTTTACAGAGCTTGTTAAGAGTTGTAAGAACAATACACCCAACACGCATGCAATAAAACACCAATATTCTCAAATGCTGGCAGGACAGAGGTTGTGTCCCTCACAGCAACAGACCTTCACGCTCTCTCATTGCAGCTTTGCACCCCTAAACCTAAGCCCCAGCCCTAGTTGTGGCTTGTTATTCTCCAGAAATGTAAAAGGAATTTCACTGATATTTTCAAAATTTGTTTATCATTTTCAAAAACTCCTTGAGATGTTTTATCTAAGCAGGATCTTCAACTTGTTATGAGTTGCTGAAATTTCAGTGCAGCTCTCACACTCCTCCTCTTCTTCAGCCTGTCAAGCAAATTCACACGATTCCTGGGTCAGCTGGCCAAGTTGGGGTATGTGGGTAGTGATCAGAGCTGATTCGCTGCTCTCCCACTGCACCCCCAGTGCCCTTGTCCTGCTGGCACAAACCTTTCACAAATGTTGTGCCGCTGCTTTGCTACCTGTGATAAACATATCGTTGGATTCCTCTATCTGGTCGGCCAACAAGGGAAGCAGGATGCTGGACCAGAACGCCAATGGCCTGAAACAGCAGGACTTGTCATTTGCTCTTATGCTCCACCATGTTTGCTCCATGAGCAAGTCTGTGATCCAAAACAAAATGAATCTCACAGACCCTCTTCCCACTTTCTTCAGACTCCTCCTCCCCAACTTCTAATGCACTTTTAGGCCTTTTATGCTTGGTAATTAGCAGCACGTTCCAGGCTGAAGTGCCCCACATTTTTTTTAATTTCTTCATGCTGAACCATCATTCCAGACATCACTGCAAAGCTGGCACATACCTGCTTCGCATTTCTTGAGAGCCCCTTTAACGTGACCTTTTGTATTTGCTCAAACCCCTCCTAGAAGCATTCACTGAATGAAACATGAAGAATCACAGCGGGGGGGGGGGGGCTTAGCTATGCAAACGAATGAACAAAGGTGCAGGTGAGTGGGGGTGTGGAATTTGTTTGACTTTCTCCTCTTGCATCGGGACCCATGAATAGGCATTTTAAAGGTCAGATTTAAAAAAGAAGCTTTGAGGGAGCATCAAAATTGACCCTGCATAAATGACCATAGAGTGAATGAGTTTGCCCACCATTTTTTATGAAAGAGAAAACTTTGCTAATCTGACTAACATTCTTTTCGATTCCCTCAAATTTGGGATACCACCTAGGTGAAAGTCAGTGGTAAATCTAATAAATCTATTGTCAGCATGGGATAAATTTTATCACAGAAAATTTATCCTGGGAGTGGCTTAACCTGCTGCCAGATCACTCACTCACTCACTCACACACACACACACACCCATGGAGCAACAGCAATGCTGAAGGCCAATTTCAATCACCTGAAAGAGCCCCAGGAGGGGGATAATGGAACCTGGCTGAAATTTGCTGGTGTGTTTTATTTATCTGTTTTATCTGTTTTAGTGAGAACATTTATATGCCGACTTCCCAGACAATAGCTCAAGGTGGCTCAAAAAGTAACAAATCACAATCCTAAAAAAATAAGAATGGTCAATAGTAGAAAACAGCCATAAAAACAACCCAGAGCCATTACAACAGGCAGGGCTTGGGAGGAGAATCCTAACTGGTGCCCTGGACAGTACAGGAGGAGGTGGTCTCTCGTGTACCCCAATCCCAAACCAGTTAGGGCCTTAAGGGCAAGAATTCCCTTAAGAGGAAGCATTTGAATTGTGCCTGGAAACAAACGGGCAGCTGGTGCAGATCTTTCAGAGTAAGGTGATATGATCCTTGTATCTAGCCCTCAACAATAGCCCGGCTGTTGCATTTTGGACTAACTGGGATTTCTGGACTGTTTTCAAAGGCAGGCCAGAGCAGGCGAGTTTAACCTGGATGTCAACGGAGCATGGACCACCATGGCCAGATGATGATTTCCGAGGAAGAGCTGTAGCTGCCATATCAGCCAAAACTAATAAAATCAGCTACATGCCATGGAATAGATTTAAGCTTCCAACCACAGGCCAGGATCCAGCACACTCCCCCCCTCCCCGCACAAGCTATGGGGTATAGGGAGTGCAATCCCGCCCTAGGACAGGGTGATTCCACAATCCTTCAACAGCTTTGTAATTGACCAACAGCCCCATAGTCTCGCCTGGACTGAGCTTTAGATTTTTTTAGCCCTTGTCCATCCCATCACCATCTCCAGGCCTCTGTCCAGACCTTATGCGGACTTACCCAACTTGGCTAATAAGAGAAATAGAGCTGGTTGTTATTTCATTCTAGATCTCTCTCACTTGCCCACAAAGAGAGATTGAATCACATACTGTTGGAGTGCGTTTTATACAACAAAATCTTCAGTGAAACCATTAGGCCATTGTTGGAAGGATTTCTAGGGAGATCTAATAAAATCAAAATTGAATATCTTCTATTGGATAAAAACCATCAAACGACACAAAGGGTCGCCAGGTTTTGTGCCCAGGTTTATAACATTTAAAAAAAAACCCTGAGAAGTGATCTTAAATTAAAGAGTGGTATAGATTTTAGGTCCTTCAAGTGATTTTATTTTTAGTTTTCATTAAGGAGTGTTAATATGTTAAACACATTACGTTTATCTGTTTTCGTGGCTGCTGTGTCCTATGATTATTTTTATAATGTTACCATTTTTGTATTTTTACTGTATTTGCTGGTTGTGGACCGTAATAAATCTGTTCGTTTGTTTGTTTGATCTCTCCCACTGGTTTAATTGTGATTTATAACACCATGGGGGACAAGATGGCCCTCTGTGAGACCCCATAGCATAAATGCCATGGGGTGAGCAGCAACCCCCCACAGGGTTGCCAAATGGTGGCTGGAGATCTCCCAGAATTACAACTGGTCTCCTGGTAAAACAGATTAGTTCCCCTGTAGAAAATGACTGCTTTGGAGTGTGGATTCTATGGCATTATACCCTACTGAGGCCCCTGTCCTCCCCAAATCCCACCCTCCCCAGGCTCCACCCCCCAATCTTCAGGAATGTCACAGCCCAGAGCTGGGAACCCTACCCCAGCACCACCTTCCAGAACCAGCCAGCCTGCAGAGCCACCAAAGCAGCACTGCCCTCATTCCAAACACAGCCACTCTCTCCAGAAGGATAACAAGGCCACTGGTACCAAAACTGCCAAGAGGTTCAAGAAAAGAAGGACCCCTAATCAATCATTATATAGTCTACACACAGAAAGGCAGAAATTCTTGCAGAAGTTATTATGTCAGATACATGGAAAGCAAGGCCAGGAGGCAGACACAATCCCATTTTTCTCTCTGTGCATCATGCACCTACTGCCCTCACTGCTCCCGGGTTCACAGTCCTAGGATGCAGCCATTCTCGTCAAGGCTTTGCAAAGGTTTCTGGTAGATAGTTAAAAGTAGTCCAGTGAGGTTTTTTGATGGCGGTGTGATTGTTCTGGACTACCATGAAATAATACCAGCCACAGAAGTTGCTTTTGAGCCAGTGAGCCTTTAAAGTGATTTCAGATTACTATTTCAGTCCCCAGTTCCATAATTGTCATGAAGTGAACTAACCGTGGAGGGGGCATGGCTCAGTGGCAGAGCATCTGCTTGGCACGCAGAAGGTCCCGGGTTCAATCCCTGGCATCTCCAGTTCAAGGGACTAGGCAGGTAGGTGATGTGAAAGATCCCTGCCTGGGTCCCTGGAGAGCCGCTGCCGGTCTGAGTAGACAGTACTGACTTTGATGGACCAAGGGTCTGATTCAGTAGAAGGCAGCTTCATGTGTTCATGTGTTCAACCCATATTCTCCATGAAGTGAACTAACCCATATTTTCAGCAAGTTTTGAATCATTCACAATTATGACCATGTGTCCCCAAGGATGCTGACTGTGAACTATGGGTTGGAACAAAGCAAAAAAAGTTATCCAAACCCAGGCAGACTAGTTCAAGAAAAGCAAGAAAAAGGAAAAGGTTGTATGTTTTGAGGTTTAATTGTCATCTAACCAAGTTTGTCCTCTTTACCCAGATTGGAATGCTACAAGGGCTGCTTCATGTGGCCAGGGCTGTCTTTTGGCATATTTGGGACCAAGGCTTAGGGGCCATTAATTAGGTAGTAATGCTTCTCATCTGGATGATGTATTTATATTTCGGGGGCAGAAATGCCAGGTACGATGTTGCATATCCCAGAGATTTGGTGCTAAAGTTTGAAAAACTGCAGAGTGGGGAGGGGAGCCAGAGGGCTTTCGCTTGGGGTACATTTCTCCTTTGTCTAACTGAGGTTTTTTAATGCTCTCCATCACTGCTGGGCCTGCACATGCAGCACCACGTCCCCCTCCTCTAATTGCTGACGAGAATGAATGGCTTTGGAGCCGGCCCTGCCGAGCTCCACCAGTTGCAATCCCTAATGAGACTTGGCAAGACTCAGCGGGAATCTCCAGCTGAAGTTCCTCTGATGACTTTATTATTAGCTTGCTGTAGGTAGAGGAAGATCCTTGCTTTGCTCTGTGCCCACAGCTGCCTCACCTGCCTCAAAATGTCACCTGCTGTTTGATCAATAAGGCGTCTCTCTACAGCTCCTCCATTTCCCATCAACAGCTCTGGGATCTGCAAAGAGCAAATATTGACTGACGTTCACCGAGCAAAGGTTGCATGGGCCCATGCAGGTATTGGCTTGTCAGGAGCCTCAGAATTAACTTGCTGCCTTGTGTTAATTGTTGGTAATTAACTCATCTCTAGATGCTATTTTACCTGTAATTAAATGTGTACAAAGCAGAATAATGCAGTAAGACAGCTGGAGAAAGGCTGCCCTGGAAAAGAGGATTTGCTGGTACTTGGACAGAGTTTCTGATTCAGAGAGATGCAAAAATCCAACTTGCCCTTTCACAAGAACTCCTGGGGAAATGGCTTGCTTCTCCTAACCAGAGCTGAAATATAAGTGTATTTACAAGTTCAAAACTGAGCGCCAATTAAAGGTTCAATGCAAGTTTTAAAATGCTGGTTTCACATTTTGGCATTTTCACATTTTAGTACTGAAATTTGATTTTACAGGAATTTTTTTGAAAAAGGAATATTATAATCTTGTTTATTATGTGATAGAAATGATTTCATATGTATTTGTTGGTGGGGGTATTATTTTATAACTGAAATCCAAATGTTGCTTTTACTAAACCATCATCACAATAGGGTTCAACAACCAAAGAGGCCAGCCCCATTCCCTGCTCCATGTTTTAGCTCCTGGTCAGAACCTATCCAATGAAAACAATTAAGAAAAATAGTAAAACAGTTAAAAAATTGTTCATTTTATAACAATAATCTTATTAACTACTTGGAATTTATAGGTCCAATATGTTAGACATTTTCCTTCTCAGTGCAATTGCAGTGCTAGAGCAGCAACAGCCAGCTGGCATCAGAGTAGGGTTGCCAGGTCCTACCTCTCCTCCTGAGGGAGATTTTTAAGGCACATCTTGGGATCGCACAGCAACGTGTAGATGCGCCGACGCGCGTGCGCATCACTTCCTGTTTACAACCGGAAGTCCAGTTGTAAACAGGAAGTGACCAGCAGCGGCGTGTACGCTCGTGCACGTTTGCCCGCCAACCCTCAGCTGGTCGGCGGGCAAAGGGGCAAATTGCCAGGGGTTTGCCCGCCACCACCGGGCACCTGGCAACCCTATCATCAGAGGCCTGTGGGGGGTGGGGGTGGGGGTAAACCCAGTAAACCCCAGCAACAGATACAAAATGAAGCAGTGAAGAAAAGGTAAAAATATTTCCGAAATCCTTAGAGCATATATTCCACTGACATTATGGCTATATCCTGGAACAGGGGAATAAAATGAATTTGGATTTCGAGAAATCACAGTAATCCATGGTAAGAAAGGTCTCGATGTTAGAGGTTACTGTGATCCACAGTGATATTCCTGCCGGGCAAGCATATAGGCTATTCTTACAAAGTAAACTTCACAAATTTACCAAGGAAACTCTTCTTTTCCTTTTTTCCTCTTTAGCCACCTTTCCCCCGCTTGGCTCAAACACTTTTTCTCCTTCCTTCCCAGACACTTCTCTAATTCCTCCAGAGCCCCTAACCTCTAGGAGCTCTTTTGCCCCACTGCCCCCCCCCCCATTCTCAGGCCTTGGGCAGCCAGAAGCACAGAGAGAATCCATCTCTAATGTCATGCTATATGCAATGAGGAGGATTGCCACATCTAAATTGCTACTGCATTTAAGACTTGCCATTTTATTTCTTGCATAGGAAAGCTGTGGTGCTTTGCCATGTAAATACCATGTGTGTGTTGTACAAATGAGACTGCATCTCCTGCTACCCCCCCCCCCCAAAGATAGGGCTGCCAACCTCCAGGTGGTGGCTGGATATCTCCCACTATTACAACATTTCCAGGTGACAGAGATCAGTTCACCTGGAGAAAATGGCTGCTTTGGAAGGCATTATACCCCACTAAAGTCCCTCCCCAAACCCCACCCTCCTCAGGCTCACCCCCCAAAATCTCCAGGTATTTCCCAACCTGGAGCTGGGCAACTCTACCCAAGGAGAATTATGGTCAGCTGATAAAAAATTCCTGGTGGTCCCTGGCCTGAGAAATATCCATCAGCGCTAAACCAGGGGCAGGACTTTTTCCGCCCTGGCCCCAGCCTGGTGGGACTCTCTGCTGAACGGGACCTGGCTCAGTTCTGCAGGGCCTGTAAGACAGAGATGTCCCACCAATTCTACGGCTGAGGGCAGCAATGGATTTACAGCAGCTGGCCTCCTTTTCCCTTCCTTTCTGTTCCTCATTTCAACCCTTATTTTCTTTTTTCCTTTTCCTCTCCCTGCTGGACCCTACAGGATCAGATTGGACCAGATTGACTGGTTCGATGCTTCCCTCTTGTTTAATAGTTCTTCCACTATTACCCTCTAGGACTGATCTCACCTTATTAAAGAACGATTCCCCCTATTTTAATCTGGCATAATGGGGGAATCATCGTTAGTTAATTTGAATGTTAAGGTTTTTATAGTTTTATATATTTTTATTATTGTTCTTAATGTATTAACCATTGTATTATGATTGTTGTTAGCTGCTGTGAGCCTGGCTTGTGTTGGGAAAGGGCAGGGTGAATCCTAATAAAATACATATTTCCATGTTTTAATTTGGAGTTTTGAATGTATGTTGCTGTGATCCAAAATATAGGCCTGTAGAGTAAGAAAGAGAGGGGCTGGATGGGTGATTGAAATGTGATGAGTGGATGGAAGCTGTACCCGAGGAGGCGCCGGTGACTGTGTTTGGAGCTTCTGGCTGCTGAACTTTCTGGTCCCTGGAATAACAATATGGCAAGGCAAGGCTGATTTCCTCCCGCTTCATTGCCATTCCTCACAGTTTGGCTCATGTGCTGCCCCGCCCCGTTGGCAGTTGACCTGTTCCAATATGCATTTTGTGTTGCTGGTTGTGATGGCGATGTGTGATCCCATCTCTGTCCTTCTCCCTCTTTTTCTCCCCCTTTTTCTGGAGGAAGACACTTCTGACAAGGAAGCACTTCTGGTGGCTGGCCTGGGTGCCAAAGCCCCCATCTGCTGCCTTTGAGCACTGTAAGCTGCCGTTTGCTTCTTCTGCCAGGCTGCTTTTTGTCCAGCAGAGTCTCACTGGGGCATTTTTCACAGTAGATTTTGCTTCTCTTTTGCCACGGACCAATAAAAAACCCAACTTAAATGGTTTTTTTCATGGTGGTGATTTATCCCCGTCAATTATCTGTAGTTTTGGTTTTTCATGGGAACAAAGCACGCTGTATTTGACAACGGTTTGGTCTGTCCCTTTTGCAGGAGGCCTCCCCTTCCAAGAGGCTCATTGTTTATGCCTGCCCCCAGCTCTGCCCCAACTCCGCCCAGCAGATTACCTTGTGCGGTTCACCAGCCCCAGCGCAAAAAACAAGCCCCAGTCCCTCTGGTCTCCTCCATTTTTCTTCCACCCTCGCTCTGTTCTGCTTTTGGAACAGTCAGATTCCAAATTGGGGGGGGGGGAAGGCAGCACTTTCCTCAAAGCTTCCCTCTATTTTCTATAGGTGTGGAACCCATTGCCCTTTAATGAAAGACAGGATGGGGGGGGGGCATCCATGTGCCAAGAGGTGTGCCTTGGATCCAAGGTGTGCCTTGGATTTGCCACTCTCTAGATGCACATTTTCCCAATCCTAATTTTCAAAACTCTTCTTGGGGGCTGATTGTTGAGTTTTGAGAATTTGGATGGGAAAAGGGTGCATCTAGAGAGCAGCAAATCCAAGGGAAAAACCTCCTGTGCATAAATGGCCACTGCAAACCTCTTGCATTAAAGCCAGTGCATTGTGAGAGAGAGGAGGGCCCCTGGGTTGCGCGCTGGCCCTGATCCGGCCCCAGTGCATCGTGAGAGAGAGGAGGGCTCCTGGCTTGCTCGCCGGCCCCGATCCAGCCAGTGTGCATGGTGGGGGGGGACAGGAAAGAAGGCCCCTGGCTTGCGCTCTGGCCATGATCCGGCCCCAGTGCATTGTGAGAGAGAGGAGGGCTCCTGGCTTGCTCGCTGGCCCCGATCCAGCCAGTGTGCATGGCAGGGGGGGAAGAGGAAAGAAGGCCCCTGGCTTGCGCGCCAGCCCTGATCTGGCCCCAGTGCATCGAGAGAGAGGAGGGAGACCCAGAGCAGACTGGCTGCCCCTCTTCAGAAGAGTGATGGGAGGGAGTTTTGCCTTGGGTTTTCCGCTCTCAGGATGCACATTTTTCCCATCCGAATTCTCAAAAATCACCCCTCCCCGCTGGGGTAGAGGGGCCAACAGCCCTTTCCCTTGAACATCCCCCCCACGGGTCCAGTTGCCCTAGACCGAGCTGCCACCACCACCACCCCCAGCACTCAAGGCGCACATGGCCTGGCCCTGCTTGTCTCCCCCTGGAGCCGTCCATATGACATCCCCCCTGGGCTTGGAGGTGTGGGCCCAGCTCCAAGGCCCATCCTGGGCGAGGGGCAGGGAAGGCCTGCCCGCCTGCCAGCCTCTGGGACGGAGGGAGAGACGTGCCAGGACTCTAGGCAGGCAGGCAGGCAGGCAGCAAAAGGGGCGGAATTCTTGTCCGAGTGCGAAACTCCCCCAGCCAATCACTGTTCTTGGGGGAGGAGAAATTGACGTCATGATCAGGGGCAGCGGAACTGAAGCAAACAATTCTTCATGGGCCTCTGAGCCAAAAAACAGCTGCCAACAGGAAAGGACAGTTTAAAAGTGGTTTCAGTTGCCTCAGTTATAATGCTGCTTTTATTGCTCATTCTAGGAAAATGCGGACCTACAATGAATAACCAAAAATTCCTCACTGTGTCAAGGGAGCCTCGGGGCTATGAAATTGGCCAAGGCAATAATCAGGTCCCCTTTGGGACTTGCACACTGGGCTTGTAGGCTTCAGCCCACCCCTTCCTCCATAAATTAAAGGGGCTTTATAAGGCCACTCTGGAAGTGAATTGGTTGTTTATGTTCACCTTGTTTTGTCTCCAGATCTCCCCCTTCCCCCTGCTCCTGATTGCTGATGACAACTAGACAGAACTTACCGTATTTTTCGCTCCATAACACGCACTTTTTTCCTCCTCAAAAGTGAGGAGAAATGTCTGTGCATGTTATGGAGCGAATGTGAGCACAGAGCCGGCTGGGTGCGCTGGAACGACGCGAGCTGGCTCTGTTCTGGCTTTCTCCGCCCGCCTCATAGCTGGGAGGCGGGTGGGTTGCACAGAGCCGGCTTGCGTCATTCCAGCGCGAGCCGGCTTTCCCCGCCCCGGCGGCCAGCTGGGAGGCAGGCGTGTTATGGTCAGGTGCGTGCTATGAAGCGAAAAATACTGTAATTGGCTGGCATGAAAAAAGGGGCTGGTGCTAATTGGCTGTGTTTGCCATGCAGGCCCTCCCAATCTTGCATAGTTTCCCAGGAATTTTATCAAGTACATCTCAGAAATCAGCAGTTCCCCAAATCCTGTTGTCAATTAGATGTTTTGCACTTCAGCTGAATGGGATTTGATTTGGAATTATGGCACTCCAGAAAGAGAAAGTCACTTTGACATATACACAACAGCTTGAAATTTCTGCACAGAGTAACACAAAGAGAAGTATATCAGGGCAACACAGAAAGGAAGAACAGCCACTGTTTTCCAGGCACGTAGCAGGACGGGTGATGACATCATATGTGTAATCTCAGGATACAAGTATGATGGTGAACTGACAACACTTTTAGACTTGAAAAAACCTGAATCCATTTCAAAGAAAACCTGGCACTGTCTTACCATGCTGACTTAGCTGTGTTGGTCTTACAAAACAAGAAATACAGGGCTGTATTATTTCAGTCAAACAGTGTTTAAATCAAATAGTGTTTCAGTTGCAGGATCAGAGGTGGATCTACTGTGAAACTAATGAAGCTTAAGCTTCAGGGGCCCTAATTCCGGAGGGGCCCCCCTGAAGACACTTTCTTTTAATGAGTGAATTTCTCAACTAAATCGATGGAGTTTTTTAGTGATCGAATAATAAGCCAATGGGTTGAAGTACTTCATATTGACTTTAGAATATTCTCTAATACCTATTTCATATGGCCTCAAAATGTCCCTGTAATTGGTAAAATTTCAAAATTTTCTCAGGGGCTTGCAGCACTTGAACTCCCAGCTGTAAGGACTCACTGAGCTCACCAGAATCGATTCATAGCCTACATTTGGCAGCTGGCTCCTCAAATCCTTTGTTGGTGCATGGCTTAATAGCTCTATGGCTCAGCCCTTAGGCTAGAGCCAATTGGAACCATAAAAAGACATCTGAATTCTCAATTCAGGCTGCACTAGTCTCACTTGTACATTTTAACAGCAAAAATCAGATTTTCACCTCTTTGTCCTAATGAGCCCCCTCTGATGACCTTCTCCCTCCCTATTATTATTTATGTATTAGTTAAATTTCCCAAATAGTCATTCCTCCACTGGATTCTTGAGGTTCATTACAATGCCTGCTGCTACTTGTTCCAGCAACCATCCCTCTACATCCCCCGGGCCTAAGGTTCCCCACCCCTTCTCTACAGGCACAAGCACTCTGAAATGTACAAAGAGGTCCTTGCCCAAAGAAAACTTTAGTCAATTTCATTTTCTACACACTGGTTGAGGAATCCTACTGTTTTCATTTGGAGAAGTGCAGTTAACAGGAGTTTAATGATGCAGGTGTGCATTGTCATGATATACAGAGTAACATCGTATATATCCTACTTCATTCTCAACATGGCAAGATTCATGGATACTTAAATATGGAGATTAGAACCATTCCTGAAAAGAACCCCAGGTTCGCAAAAAATTCTGAAATCTTTAGCACCTGCATCTTTTAAAAAATGAATGCCCTCGCTGGCTGTTGTTAGGTAACCACAACAGTACTGCCAACCTTCAAGCCCTGGTTTCTTTCAGTAACAGTCAGGGCCATTTCCAGGGCTGTTTTGTCCATTAAAGGAGGGTTCATTGGGGCCAGGCCTGGCAGCAAACAGTGGGTAACTTGCATGGCTCACCCATGTGCCCTTTTCAATGTTCAGATTTGTTTGATCTGGTTTCTTTATCCAGTCCTCTGTCCATTATAATCCTGCCGCTTGGTGATAAAGCTTGATATTCGGTAAAGCAAGTCCACCTCTTTTCTTTTCATCTTGCATAATTCTAAAATTAATTCTATCGATTTGTCTCTGCCACTCTTTTAACAACTTGTTCTCAATTTGTATTGGAAGCATTTGAAAAAGAAATATCAATCTTGGAATAGGTTCATCTTAATGACTGTGATTCTCCCCATCCACGATAAATTGAGTTTTGACCATCTTTTTAAATCTTGCTGTACTGTCAACCATATTTTAAGGTAGTTATCTTTTAATAATGTATGATTGCTTATAGTTCACCTTGTTGTCAAGAGAGAATCCATCTTGGAGGAATTTTCCAGCCTGGAGTCTTCTTTGCCTTTTGCAGGGGGGCAGAGTGCACTCCCCTGCAATGGCCTCTTTCCAAGAACAGGTTCTCAGGCTAGCTAAATTAAATCATGCATTTCATCTGGGAACCTAGTATGGGGGGGTGGACTCACTCATACCCTGTAAAGTTTCATGGATGCAGCCCCATGATTGGTTGTAGAGATAAGGAGGTGAGGGCCAGCTTCTTTGATAAGTGTAGCTAGTGCGAATAACATTTATCCTTTTACCTTTTTCTTTTACCCCCTTCCTTGCTGCAGAAAGACACTTGCATTAGGCTCTGGAAGCTATTTGTCTCAAGAACAAGCTTTGCTGTGTTATGACTCCCGTAAGTAAGATAGCTAGTCAGCTTTGTTATTTTACTGCATTCTACTGTCATTGAAGTGTATGCCTTGTTTTAAATATCTTTTCTAACTTTTTTCAATAAAGTCTTATTTAGCTTTATGGTGTGTGTTGTTGAAGGAGTTACTGGTACCAAACCTACTTATTGAATGAAGGAGGCCAGTGGAGGGTCGAGAATCTCGGTGATTGAGGGGCATGGAAGGTATGGCGGTGGGAAGGAGATGGAGATATGGGTATGCTGGGTCTCCTTCCAACCTGTCCCCGAGATACGATAATGGTGGGGTTACGAAACGGAACCCACCTCCAATACTGATGTTGTGCAATGCTAGGTCCACTAATAACAAGACCACCATGCTGCAAAGTTATTTTGCTGCACAGGATGTGAATCTGGTGTGAATGACAGAGCCCTGGGTGAGGGAGGGCGAGACAGTCACCCTGGAAACCCCCAGGTTTCTTGGTCTGGACAGTGGGCTGGGGGATGTTGGAGATGCTCATCCCGGAGTCTTTCTCCTTCAGGCACTCCTGGTCTAGTGTGGTATGCTGAAGAGAATATGGCCATCTCATTAGTGTAGCGGCTGCCTAATGCACTGACAGATACCCTGCTGTGACTGACAAGGGGTTAATCTGCAGGAATAGCTCACAGAAACCAAGAGTGGCCAGAGCCAAGAAAGCTGACACTCTGAGCTCTGAGAGAGAGAAAGGATTGGAAGCTTGGTAGCCAGCCTGACAGGAGGCTGTGAGAAGAGTCTAAGATTTGTAACCAGCCTGAGGGAAGGCTGTGATAGATTCTGAGCTGGGTGACGGGACTGAGAAGAAGCGTGTCTATACTCTGGGAACCTAAGGGGTTCTGTATAGCCTAAGCTAGTAGAACACACAACCCGTGGAGTGACCGGAGTGAGAACTGGGTGAAAGAGGGCCCTTTCTCAGGTCACAAAGGGGAATTAGATTCTGGGGCAGAGCTATTCCGGTTGCAGGGTGGTGTGGAGGAATACTGCCACTGGTGTGCGGTAGTCAGTGAGAACTGGAAGAGGGATTTTGGATATTTCCCCATACTTCTGGAAGTTCTCTGAGGAGAAAGGGACTCAAAGTCCCTTCACACCTGTTAGCTAGGCTGGGAACAGAGTCTGTGAAACTGAATCTGTGAGAGTTCTGAGGGACAGAACTAAGCTTGAAAATTTAGAACTGAAGAAACCTAACTTGTGAAACATCTAAGCTAAAGACAACTTGAGTAACACCTAAACTAAGCGCTCTCTCTGAAAGAATCTTGTGTACAGATATGTGATTTGGTGTTTTCCCTCCAAATCTGAGTTTTCATCTAAAAATCCATCTTGTGAGTACTGTTCAATAAACTTCCCTGTTCTGTTTGGTAAAGTTAAGAAGTCTCTTGTGTCAAATGTCTCTCTGAGGTAAAAACAAGGTGTGGGACTAGAGGAGGAGAAAAATAATCTCACAATACACTCAGGCTGAGTTTCCCAGCTCCTCCCTGTTTAGGTAGCGAGCAGATTTATGTTTGCCCACAGAGATTTATGGATCCAATTGGTTTCCAGAATGCTCTGCAAGATTCGATACCTCCCGGCGATTCCAAAGATGAGCTGGTGGATGACTGGCATGTCCGTCTATCAAAAGCCATCAATGAGATCGCACCCTGATGACCTCTTCGCCCCCTCTTAAACCAAGCCCCATGGTAGACCATGGAGCTTGGGCAGAAAAAGCAGTCACTTAGGCAACTAGAGCGAGTTTGGCATTGAACTCATGATGAAGCTAGCAAAATACGGTAGCAAATATGGTAGAAGATAGAGCCAGGATACAGGATGACCTTGACAGGCTGGACAATTGGGCTAAAACCAACAAAATGCATTTCAACAGAGACAAATTTAAAGTTCTGCATTTCGGTAGGAAAAATCAAATGCATAATTATAGGATGGAGGAGACTTGTCTCAGCAGTAGTGCGTGCGAAAAGGATCTTGGAGTCTTAGTAGACCAAACACTGAACATGAGTCAGCAGTGTGATGCAGTAGCTAAAAAGGCAAATGCGATCTTGGGCTGCATCAACAGAAGTATAGTGTCCAGATCACGCAAAGTGATGGTATCACTTTACTCTGCTCTGGTTAGACCTCACCTAGAGTATTGTGTTCAGTTTTGGGCACCACAATTTCAGAAAGATGTAGACAAGCTGGAACGGGTCCAGAGGAGAGCAACAAAGATGGTGAGGGGTCTGGAGACTAAGTCCTATGAGGAAAGGTTGAAGGAACTGGTATGTTTAGCCAGAAGAGGAGAAGACTGAGAGGGGACATGATAACCATCCTGAAGTACTTGAAGCACTGTCATATAGAGGAAGCTGCCGAGTTGTTTTTGTTGCCCCAGAAGGTCGGACCAGAACCAACAGGTTGAAATTAAATCAGAAGAGTTTCCATCTAGACATTAGGAAGAAATTTCTAACAGTTAGAGCGGTTCGTCAGTGGAACAGGCTTCCTTGAGAGGTGGTAAGCTCTCCTTCCCTGGAGTTTTTTAAGAAGAAGCTAGATGGCCATGTTGACATGTAAGACTGCACATGGCAAGCAGATCTAAAAGATCTAAGTGACAGCCAGGTGATTGGTGGTGTCACATGACAGCTCAATGACTGAGCAGAAAAACCGGCTTGTACTGGACTGAGCTAGATGGTCCTGGAGACAAGGCAGCCAACAGTTGATTGGCTGGGAGACTATGCCAGATATGTATATAAGTGTATCATACATGTATTGGGGTGTGGGTTGTGAGAAGTAAATGCTTTGCGTAGCACTTTGTCACTGTATAATAAAATAGCACTTTTATACTACGTGCTGACTCTGCTGTATTCATTCGCCGCTGGGGTGTCTGATACTTCTTCCAGACACCAAAAGGGCTATGGGCCCAGAACGACTCCGCTAGGTGCTGGAGGTTCTGAACAGAAGTTTATCTGTGGAACAAGTGCCGTGGACTGCAGTGGGAGCAAGTGAATGTCTGAGGTGAATTCAGATGGAGCAGAGGAAAAGGCAAGCCTATCTGCTGGCAGTGAATTGTCGGGAGCAGAGGAGGAGGGAAGGCTATCTGCTGGCAGTGAGTTGTCGGGGCGGAGGAGGAGAACGATACAGAGCTTGAGGTGCTGGGTGCTGATGACATGGCACAGGCGGCTACAGCGTTGCTTGTGGACAAGCTCACCTCCACCAACTATGAGGTCTGGGCATTGCGAATGCAGCACTATCTCAAGAGAGAGGCGTTGTGGATTTATGTTTCTGACCCCCCTGACCCAGAGACAGCTCAAGACGTAATTAAAGATGAAAAGGCACTGGCGACGATAGTGCTGAGCGTGGCAGACGACCAGCTTGTTTATATTACAGGAGCTTTGAAAGCGAAAACAGCTTGGAACTCCCTTAAACAAGTTTATGTACAAAAGACAGCTGGCTCTTTGATGGCTATCACCTGAAGGATGTATCGGACAGTTTTGAAAAATGGAGCGCCAGTGAGATTGCACATGAACTCTTTAGCAGAGTGCTTCCAAATGCTGGAACAGAGGGGGAAAGCTGTGTTGGAAGAAGACAAGGTCTTCATACTATTAAGATCTCTGTCGGAGGATTACAATATGTTAATCACTTCTTTGGAATCTCTGGACACAGGCCAGCTGACTTGGCAGTATACGGCTGGGCGTTTGTTGGAATACGAGCAGAGATTGATTGCGTCGGCATCTGGGAAGCCTGCCCGGTCCGAGGGAGGAAAAGATAAGACGGATTACTGCACTAACAAGGAAAAGTTTGCAGAGAAAAAGCACCTGTCGTTGGATTTACAACATGTAGCTTTAAAAGTTAGAAGATGTTTTTTGTGTGGTCAAAAAGGGCATTTAAAACGTGACTGCCCTGACGTCAAGAAAAAGAGTCGAGGGGAGCAGTCATCAGCAGGCGCAGCCAGAAGCCAGACAGCGTCATTGGTGAGGACAGAGACTAATGACTCTACTGGCATGTGGATCCTAGACTCTGGAGCTTCTCAAAACATTTGTAAGAGTGAGGGGCTGCTACAGAATGCCCACAGTTCCAGCCTGAAGCATGTAAGCTTGGCAGATGGACGGAATGCTGATGTGGTGTGCGAGGGAAGTGTGAGGTTCCCTGCACTGGACTATGTCTTTAAAAAGGTGCTTTGTGTGCCCACTATAGAAACCAATTTGCTAAGTGTCTGTGCATTAGATAATGCAGGGTTTACTGTAACTTTTGCTGAGAAATCATGCCAGATAGCAAAGAATGGAGAGGTGCTTCTGAAAGGAAAGCTATGTCATAATGTATATGTGGTGGAAAATGTTCATGTGAAGGCTAAGACAGTACTTAATCAAAGCTTGCATGACAGCTGCATTCATTTATTGCATAGACGTCTAGCTCATTCCGGATATGAGGCAATAAATAAAACACTATCTCTACTGGGTAAAGAGAAAGTGAAAAAGTGTGAAAGGTTTCTAGACTGTGAGGTCTGTAAGTGTGTCAAGTCTAAAGCCTACCCAGTGGCTAGACATAGTGATAGAAGGTCTGAAAGAGCTCTACAGCTATGTCATAGTGATGTCATAGGTCCTTTTAGAGAGAGCCATTCAGGAAACCGCTATGCTTTAATTATAACAGATGACCACAGTAGATTCACCTAGGTGTTTCCCATCAAAAAGAAATCTGATGTGTTTGAGACCTTCAAGTACTGGGCTAGAAGAGTACAGAAGCAGCTTGGTCAAGAGCTAAGTGCTTTTCAGACAGACTTTGGGGGCGAGTACATGTCACAAACATTTGCCAAGTGGTTGCAGCAACAAGGTGTGCAACACAGGGTGGCTAATGTTTCAACCCCTCAGGAAAATGGTATTGCAGAAAGGCATGGTGGGATGTTGCAAACAAAAATGTATGCCATTCTGCGAGATGCAGAGCTGCCTATGACTTTTTGGGCAGAAGCATTAAAGGCAGCATGTTATATTTCTAATAGGATCTGGACCAGGTCCATAGATGATATCCCATACAGGGCACTATATAAAAAGGACCCGAGTCTGAGCTATCTTAGAGTGTTTGGAGTAAAAGCCTGGGTAAATGTTCCTTTAAACCAGAGAAGGAAAGGAGGAGCTAGAGCCAAAAAGCTCACTTTCCTTGGGTATCAAACAGGCATGAAAGCCTACAGGTTTGCCAATGAACACAATTGTTTGAGTTACAGCAGATCAGCCAATTTCTGTGAAAATAGTAATTGGGATAAGATCCATGGGCATCAAGTGTCTCAGCAGGTACTTCCTTTGTCTGACAGTTCTCATGATGAGAATGAGGTGAAACTGGAGGGATCTCCTAGTAGGGCCTCATCAGAGAGTGAACAAGGTGGAAGGTCTGTGCCAAGAGTGTCAAGCAGGAGCAACAAGGGAGTTCCTCCTGTAAGATATGGTTTTGAAACAAATTATGTTAACCATGTGTATGTGAAGGAGCCACAAAGTTACCAGGAGGTGTTGTTGTTAGAAGGGAAAGAAAAGGAGGGTTGGCTTGAAGCCATGAAGTCAGAGTATGACTCTCTCCAGGATAACAAGGTATTTTCCCTGACTCACCTGCCTGATCAAAGGAAAGCAATTGGGTGCAGACGGCTATACAAGGTCAAATATCTACCTAATGGGAAAATCCTTAGGAAGGCCAGGTTAGTGGCCAAGGGTTATTCTCAGAGTGAGGGACAGGATTTTGACGAGGTGTTTGCCCCGACTGTAAAATCAGAATCTTTAAAAGCTGCACTGTGCAAGGCTGCAAGGGACAGTATGCAGGTGCATCATTTTGATTTTACGACTGCATACCTGAATGCAAATCTGAGCGAGGAGTTGTATATTGAACAAATTCCTGGGTTTGCAAGCAAAGATGAGCTGGGAGTGCTGAGACTGCATAAGGCCATCTATGGTTTAAAACAAAATGCTTGGGCATGGTCACAATGCCTTAGCAAGGCCTTAATCAAACTAGGCTTCAAGCAAGGTGTGGCAGATCCTTGCATGTTCACTAAATGTGTGGGTGACACGGAATGTGTGCTCGTGGTTTATGTGGACGACCTTTGCCTGATGTTCCACACAGAGGAACAATTGCAGTGGTTCAAACAGGCTGCTGGGAGTGTGTTCAAGATGAAACATTTGGGGAATATTCAAAACTATCTGGGGGTTGAAATAACCAGAGACTCAGAGGGGTATTGTCGAAGGCTTTCACGGTCAGAGTTCATTGGTTCTTGTAGGTTATCCGGGCTGTGTAACCGTGGTCTTGGAATTTTCTTTCCTGACGTTTCGCCAGCAACTGTGGCAGGCATCTTCAGAGTAGTAACACTGTCCTTCAGTGTTACTACTCTGAAGATGCCTGCCACAGTTGCTGGCGAAACGTCAGGAAAGAAAATTCCAAGACCACGGTTACACAGCCCGGATAACCTACAAGAACCACTCAGAGGGGTGTTTTGAATTAAACCAAACCAAGAAAATTGAACAGCTTCTAAAGAAATTTGGAATGGCAGAAGCCAAGTGCACTGATACCCCCATGACAACAGGGTATGCCCGGGAGGTGGATGACAAAGAGTTCCACAACAAAGTGTTATATCAGTTCCTGGTGGGGTCATTGCTATACTTGTCTTGTTGGACTAGACCTGATATTTTTATGGCTGTACATTTATTGTGTCAAAGGTGTGCTTGTCCTTATGAAAAAGACTGGATAGCAGCAAAGAGAGTGCTGTGGTATCTAAAGGGCACTTCTTCAGCTAAGTTAAAACTCAAAGCTGATGAGGAAGAGCCAGTCACTGTCTACAGTGATGCTAGTTGGGGAGACAGGGAAGACGGGAAATCCACTACAGGGTATGCAGTGTATCTGCATGGGGCCCTCATCATGTGGAAGTCTTTGAAACAAACTCACGTCTCCACAAGTACATGTGAAGCTGAATACTCAGCCATTAGTGACTGTGAGATACAGTTGGAGTGGCTACAACAACTGGTTAAAGATTTACACCTGCAATGGAGTCTGCCTGTAAGGGTATTTTGTGATAATACAGCAGCGCAGCAGTTGGCAGGAGACCTAGGCATCAGAACTAGGAGTAAACATATAACAATAAGATACAACAATGTCAGGGAAGCGGTGAACAATGGGTTTATAAAACTGGAACATTGTGCTTCAAGTGACAACATTGCTGATGTTTTTACTAAATGTTTACCGGTGGAGAAATTTGTGAAATTTCGGGATTCATTGGGGCTTGCAATGTCAGTCTAGGAGGAGTGTTGACATGTAAGACTGCACATGGCAAACAGATGTAAAAGATCTAAGTGACAGCCAGGTGATTGGTGGTGTCACATGACAGCTCAATGACTGAGCAGAAAAACTGGCTTGTACTGGACTGAGCTAGATGGTCCTGGAGACAAGGCAGCCAACAGTTGATTGGCTGGGAGACTATGCCAGATATGTATATAAGTGTATCATATATGTATTGGGGTGTGGGTTGTGAGAAGTAGATGCTTTGCGTAGCACTTTGTCACTGTATAATAAGATAGCACTTTTATACTACATGCTGACTCTGCTGTATTCACTCGCCGCTGGGGTGTCTGATACTTCTTCCAAACACCTTAGGCAGATGATGAGAGGGAGGGCATCTTGGCCATCTTCTGGGCATGGAGTAGGGGTCACTAGGTGTGTGTGGGGGAGGCAGTTGTGAAATTCCTGCATTGGGCAGGGGGTTGGACTAGATGACCCTGGTGGTCTCTTCCAACTCTATGATTCTATGATTCTATTCTATTATTCTATAAGCTGTAAGGGCATCTTATAGGATGCTTATGAGATGGCAGTGAAGAATTCCGGATCTGGGGGGAATGCCGCGGCAGCACGAATGATCGCGCTCCGGGCTCGAAGCGGCCAGGGGGCAGGGAATCTGCCCCCAACACCTGGCAAGTGGCACCCCTTGAAGAAGAGGGGATGCTGACCGAGGCGCCGGTGAGCTCCCCGTCCTAGGAGCGGTCATTGCCTCAGAAGTGGCGACGAATGCTCGGACGGGTGAGCCGAGGAGTGGGTGCCATTAAAGTCCAAGGAGTCGGGAAAAGCGGCGGGGAGACCCTGATCTCTGCAAAACAAGGGGTTTTTTTTCTATAATTCATGGGATATTTAAAATCAATCATCACTGAGGTGAGTGACAGTAATTGTGAATGAACAAAAAGCACTCTGGACTCTATCTAAAGCTCGCTAACAGATCCAAACCGAAACTTGGCTTTTTGCCAGCTGTGGCGCACTTGAAATTCAGTCTTGCCAGCCAAGCTAACTGTCAAAGCAAATCCAATTGAAAACCTGAAGGTGTTTAAAAGCTGGCAAATGATAACGGACTGAAGAAACAGATGTGCTAATGTATTCTCCCAGGTCTGGTTTTTGAATTAAGTTAAAGTTCCAGTGGTAAATGTGACTTTTAAACTGATGATTTAAACAACAAGCATCACCCCCCTTTTTTCTGGATTACAAATAACAGCCATCCTAAGCTTTCTGGGAATGGGAGATAAAGATAAAGACAAAGAAAAGAAAGATACAGGAAAACATCCTAGAGGACTTATTAAAGATTCTAAACAGCTTCAGATTCAGCAAACTTTACCACTCCACAGAAGAGCTTCTGTTACCAGCACAACTGTTTCACCAGCCACTTCACCAGTTCAAACAGGGACATCTGTAGCTACAAAGATGGCAAAAAACCCTGATGTTACCCTGAACTCTCTACATGACCTGTTGACTAAAACATTTCAGGAGGTGACATCAGTGAAGCAGGAGGTGGAATCAGTGAAGCAAGAGGTGGAATCAGTCAAACAAGGTCTGAATCAAAACACAGTGGTTGTTGGACAAAATACAGCTGCCATTTTTGCTTTGAAAGACTCTATTTCATCTTTGACAGTGAGACAGGATAAGTTAGAGGCAAAACTTCAGAAACATTCAAAGGATAACAGAGAAACCAGAAAACGAGTTGATGTTTTGGAATTGCCAATGGAGGCAAGTCAAGAGAGAGAAGAAAAATGTGATGACCATACAGCAATGTTAGAATTAAAAATAAAGGAGAGCTGGATCCGCATACATGGCCTCAAAGAAAATCTGGAGGGGAAGGACTTAAAAAATTATCTGAAATTGCTGTTGGCTGATTTTCTTCAGGAAGATGAAGCAATTGTGGAAGGAATGATTATAACAGCCTATAGAGTCAACTCTGCTTATGCAACAAAAAACAAAGTTCCAAGGGATTGCCTGGTTCAACTTTTTTCCAGAAGTCATCGGGACCTGATTCTGAATAAACATTACTTGAATCCACTTACAATAGAAGGTACACCGGTGAGGCTAATGAAGGAGATTCCCGGAAGACTACTGAGGAAAAGAAAGGACTTTGCAGAGATTGTGGAACGACTGAGATTTAATGGAATTCAACATAGATGGGAATTTCCGCAAGGTATTTATTTTCTCTTCAAAGCAAAAAGGTTTAAGATTACAGACACTGTCAAAGCTGAACAATTTCTAAGAAGATATGAAGGAGACCTGCGCAAATCACCACGTCAACCATCCAAAGACTTGGTTGGAAAATATCTCTCCAAAGAAGAAAAGGCGGTAGAAGCAAGTGTGTGTGTGTGTGGGGGGGTAAAACCATCATCGTCAGAGGAGGACTCTCAATCAGAAGATGGCTGAACTATTTACAAGGGAAACTAAAAGGAGATGGGGGGTGGGGGGGAGATTAGATTTGGAAAAAAAGTTTAAATATGGGGTTTGATTGAATGCTAAAATGTTACAAATATTGTCATGGAATGTCAACGGTCTGAATTCTCCTAATAAAAGGAAGAAAATATTTTATCACTTACAAAAGTCAAAAGCTAATGTTTTTTGTTTACAGGAAACGTATTGTAACAAAGGATATTATAAGGTTGGAGCAAACAAAATTGGGTAAATTATTTACATCATGCAATGAAAAGAAAAAAACAAATGATATAGCTATGTATATCCCTTGGACACTAGAACCTAAGATTTTATATAAAGACAATGATGGGATGATCCTGTTGGTAGAAATTGTAAGTGGTTTCCAAAAAATATTGTTAGTTGGTATTTATGCACCTAATATTAATGAAAAAATTTTTTATAATAAGTTGGCATCGATATTAGATATATGCTAGAGAAAAAATGATTTGGATGGGAGATTTTAATGGAGTGATGGATCCAAGATTGGATAGATCTGCAAAGAAGAAAAAGGGTAAATTTGAGGGTAAATTACCAGGTATTTTTAATCATCTTACAGAACAGTGGGAAATGTTTGATCTATGGAGACTGGTAAACGGTAATAAAAAGGGATACACTTTTTATTCATCTAGACATTTCTCTCATTCAAGAATAGATATGTTTTGGCTTTCCAAAGGTATTACAAGTTTGTCTGAAAATCCTGAAACTTTACCCAAGGTATTAGCTGATCATAATGCTATTTTAATTAAAATTAATTTGGGGGATAAGAGAAATAAACCTTGGTCTATAAATGAATATTTATTGAAAAACAAGAAAATAGTAGATAAATTAAAAATAGATATAAAAAATTATTTTTCTGAAAATGCAGATAAAGGAATCTTGGATGAAATAGTATGGGATGCCGGTAAAGCAGTAGTTAGAGGATTACTAATACAACAAAATTCAAGATGGTTTAGAGAGAGGGAGATGCAAAAGGAGAAGATTTTAGAGGAAATTAAACAGGGAGAGAGACAGCTAAGAAATTACAAGATAAATTATCTAAACAAGAACAGATGGATAGGTTAAAAAAACTACAACATCAATATGAATTTTTAATAACCTCAAGAGAAAAAAATAATGTTTAATAGACAGAAATTTTTTGAACATGCCAATAAACCAGGTAAACTATTAGCTTGGCAACTCAAATATAAAGAGAGGAAATTACCTATATTAAAAATAAAGAGGGATGGTAAAACAATAACAGATAAGCAAAAAATTATGGAAACTTTCATATACTATTATTCAAATCTTTACAGACAAAGTGTTGTTTCCAAGAGGAAAATAGAGGTGTATTTAAACCAATTTGATTGGGATGGAATTTCACAAGAACATAAAGATTTATTGGATTCTAATATAACTATGGAGGAAATAAAAACAGTTATAGGTAAAAGTAAATTAAATAAATCTCCAGGCGAATATGGATTTACAGCATTTTATTATAAAACTTTTATAGAACAATTATCTCCACATTTATTAAGAGTAATGAATCATTGCTTGCAGAATGGATCTATCCCACATACCTGGAAACAAGCAAATATAGTATTAATACCAAAACCAAACTCAGATTTATTGGATGTCAAAAATTATAGACCTATTTCATTATTGAATAACGATTATAAACAAAATGTCAGAATAGTATTGGATCTTATAGAATATGCAGAATCTGTTACTACACCTATTGCAATGATATTTTTAGATGCAGAAAAAGCGTTTGATAATGTAAATTGGAAATTTATGAAAAAGTATTAGAATATATGGGTCTTGGACAAAACTTTCAATCAGCTATTGGAAATATTTACTTATCAAACGGCTAGATTGTTGATTAACGGTAGTTCGACATCTGTATTAGAAATAATACAGATATGATAAGTTGTCAATTTGGGAGAAATCATTTTAAGGTTAAAGCTTATGCTGATGATTTAGTTTGTTTTTTAACTAATCCTATTAGTCAAATTGGAGATGGCCAAATTAACGGAGTTCCTACATGGAAAAGATATGGAAGATTTTAAAAAAACTTGGGCAAAGGCCGCCACATATTGGGATAAACTGGTAAAAATGGATTTTACTATATTAATTAGTGAGTTATAGAAACTAGTTTTAATATTTTTATATTTTACTATTAATAGATATTAAAAAAACTGTTTAGACACTTGTTCGGAAGTCGGGTGATGGGTCTCTTTCTAAGGTGGGTTGAGGGTCGAAGGGGTATCTTGGTTTATCTTTGAACTTTATAATTTTGTAATCTTGAATGTATTAATAAGTATATATAGATACTCTTGTATTTTATTTTTAATTTTATTTTTATTATTATTATTGTATTTGTTTGTTTTGTTTTATGTTATAAAAATAATAATAAAAAATTAAAAAGGCTGTGAAAAAGACTTATTTCTTTGCCTCCATTGCATCCGCTAGCTCTTGCCCAGCTCAATTATTTAGGGTGATTTGGTCACTCACATCCCTTGCACAGTAATCTCAAAATGTCGTTCATTTGGATATTAGCAATGAGGCTTTTGCGAGCTATTTTGTGGATAAAATCTTGTCACTCTGCCATGACCTCCCCACCAACATTGATGCAGGAACTGGAGGCGCCTTGCCTGTCTTCTGGTCCAGTATTGGACCAATTCAGTTGACTCTCCCAGGCCGATGTAGACAAGATCCCGACTGCTGTAAAGCCCACCACATGCCTGATAGACCCTTTCCCCTCTTGACTGGTCAAGGCCAGCAAGGATGTGGTATGGGGGCTCCCCTGGGGGACCCAGTAAATCTGTCCCTGAGGACAGGGGTCTTCCCGGGCTTTTGAAAGAGGCAGGGGATATGTCTGCTCTTAAAAAGACCATCATTAGATCCTAGCGATCTGACCAACTACTGCCCAGTGTCCAACCTACCTTTCTGGGGCAAGTTGAGAGAGCAGTGGTGAAACAGCTTCAGGCTTTCCTGGAGGACACATCAGCTCTGGAATCATTTCAGTCTGGCTTCTGCCCTGGCCATGGGACAGAAACAGCACTGGTCGCCCTCACAGATGATATCCATTGCCAACTGGATCTAGGTCGGTTGGTACTGCTCATTTTATTAGATCTTACAGCAGCATTTGACACAGTTTATTACGATCTATAAGACTACTGTCTCTCTGACCTCCGATCTGGGGGACAGCCCTCCAATGGCTCCATGGTTGGGGACAGAGGGTAGCGCTTGGGGAGAAGGTATCACCACAATACTCCTTGGGGTGTGGGGTCTCTCAAGGAGCAACCCTCTCCCCCATGTTATTTAACATCTATATGCGCCCCGTTGCCCAATTGGTCTGGAGTTTCGGGCTGGGTTGTCATCAGTACAATGATGACACCCAGCTATACCTGTTGGTGGACAGCCAACCAAACACTGTCCTGGACACACTGGCCAGGTGCTTGGACACCATGACAAAATGGTTGAAACAGAGTCAACTGAAACTGAATCCCTCAAAGACAGCAGTCCTGTGTAGGGCTGTTGATTCGGTTCGGCCCAAACTGAAAAACAGCCGAATTTCCCCTGATTCGGTGGTTTTTAGTTCGGGACGAACCGAACTCAAAAATGGCAGGAAACCGAGGGAGCCAAATTCAGCGAGTTTGGGAGTTCACGAATAAATTCGGCAAATTTGGGGCGTCAGTAAGCAGCATAACTGTCAGTAAGCAGCATTCTCCTCCCCCAGCCAATCGGTGGCCAAGCTGGGTCTTCTACTGGCCAATCAGTCAGGATTGAGTACAGGAGGAATCAGCTGATGTGCAGCCGGGCCGGGGAGAGAGAGAGAGTGAGAGAAATCCTCATGGGGGGTGCTTGTGCACATTCGCTCCTTTCCGTGGCTGCAGGGGGCGCATTTTTTGGGGTAGAGACCCCAAACTTTCAGCAGAGCTTCAGACAAGCCTTCTTAAGAGACCCCCCAAGTTTTGTAAACATTGGGTCAGGGGCCCCCGAGATATGGGCTCCACCCCTTTTCCCTCCCCCTTTTCTATTTCCGTGGCTGCAGGGGGCACTTTTTTGGGGGTGCAGCCCCCAAACTTTCAGCATAGCTTCAGTTTTTAATTTTTATTGATTTTTTAATAAAGAATACAAAAAAACATTAAAGAAATATGTGTGCAATACAAAACAGAAAAAACAAACAATACAGAAAAGTATGTACAACGCACTGTTACGACCAGAACTAGTACATTAATGGTTACTGTCTATTCTTTAAAAAACAAAGGCCCATAGTGCGCCATACCCAACCACCCACCAAAGTGCCCTTCATCATTGGACTTCTGGCGAAGTGTTATGACAGTAAATAAAAACAACCTGTTAGTCTATTTCTTAATTAAAAAACACATTAAACTATAATTCGTTAAATATACCTTTAAAATCAATTTTTGCCAGTTTATCCCAACATGCGGCGGCCTTTAACCAAGTGTATTTAAATTCATCCAAATCTTTACCATGTAAAGAATCTGTAATTTTTGCCATCCGCATATAAAACCATAATTTTTCTCTCCATTCTTTGATTGAAGGTTTATTTATTTGCTTCCATTTTTTAGCAATAACAATTCTTGCTGCAGCAAAACTATATTGGCATATGACTCTATCAGCTTTGTCTAAACCTTTTGTTGGAATTCCCAATAAACAAAAAGAAGGATCTTTTTTGAAAGAGACAGGGACCTGTCTCTTTGCTTCTTTAAGTCAGCAGAGTGCTTTGTACATACCAGTGTAGCACTATAGTAAGTGATAATAAAGAGTCCTGTTAAAAATGTTGGAAAAGGCATGCTGTGCAATGGATGTTGGTTACTTTTGTCCCAGGAAGCACCTATTGGAGGACTGATATTAGCACTGAAGACAAGGTACAGTTAAGGGACAAAACTAACATGCTTTTCTAATATTTAACTTTGCTAAAATTCATTTGACCCTTCAAAATCTGTCTTGAATTTTCTCTTTCAACAGGCCTTGACCCCATGTGTGAGGGCCATACCTGATTTTGCATATTTAGCTCTCATCTCCTGCATGATGCTTAGGCAGGCGGTAAATACAAACGGCCCATTGGAAGGCAAACGGCCCATTGGATGTCTCCCCTTTGAGGATTTAAGAGATGGCGATAAATAAATTTTATAGGGAGGGAGCTCTTCCGGGATTTAGAGACATGGCCTTTGACCTGAAATTCCAGTAGCCATTTTTAGGAGCAACATCAAGAATTCAGGATTTCTTTATCCTTACCCTAAACTTTATTTATTCCATTTTCTCTTTTTGATTCTTTTCTCCCTGGTATGGAACAGTACAACTTGTCAACCCCCCCCCCCCCACAGAACCCAAAACTCACCTTCATCTCCAGTAATATAGGACTTACAGGACTGTCTAATCAAACTGGTAGCTGCTCCTCAGGATCTCAGGCACCCAAAGGTCTTTCATATCATCTCCTACCTCGTCCTTTTAACTGGAGATGCCGGGGATTGAACCTGGGATCTTCTGCATGCCAAGCAGAGGCTCTTACACTGAGCCACAGCCCCTCCCCAAATGCCTTATACTAAGTCAGACCCTTGGTCCATCAAAGTCAATACTGTCTAGTCAGACTGGCAGCGGCTCTCCAGGATCTCAGGCAGAGAAAGGTCTTTCACATCATCTGGTCCTTTTAGCTGGAGATGCCAGGGATTGAACCTGGGACCTTTTGTATACCAAGCAGAGGCTCTACCACTGGGCCATGGCCCCTCCCCTCCAGGAGTCATCAGCTTTCGGATGCCAGACTTAGCATCCCCAGCAGGACTTGGGGGGCGAGGACAGGCTACCTGGCATTATGCTGGTGGCTCACGTCACTTCTAGTTAAAGTCAGAAATGACATCATGATGTCAAGGGTGACACTCTACGATTTCTCTTTGAGGTATTAGCATGCAAAGGATAGGATCGCCAGGTTTCTCATAGCACAAGACCTGGCTTTGCCAACTGTGACAGCAATGCTGCAGTAATACTCACTACCCTTAGTTGTTTTAATAGGGGCACCCCCTTTTGCACCCTAAGTGGTTCCTCAGATCTCCAGTCCAGATCTCTGCTGGTCAGGAGGACTCTGGTTTCCTGCTGCACTCTGGGAGCTTTCCCTCCATGCTTTGCCGGCTCCTCCTCCTGCTCCTTAGATCTCCACTGCATCAGCTGCCAGATGTCCCCAGGCCTCAAACCCCCATGTAAGGTTGTCCTTCCCTTCCTTAAAACTTACCAATATCCTCCCTTCTCCCTTTTATAAAGTGTGCCTTTTTGTTGGTGCATGTGTGTTTGTGATTGCTTAGGGAACCAGTTCTCAGGTGCTTAATGCAGGTTCTTTACATTTTTATTCTTTTTACTTTATTTGGTATACAATAAAGTTATTTGTTTGTGTTTACAGTTATTCGTCTTTCATGCGCTTTCTTTGTAATTTTTTTTCGAGGTACTCCTACTGAGATATCCTGGTATACAGAGGCTACAAGTTTTCATGTTATTCCTTTCTGGACGCTTTTAGTTTCCCCTTCCCTGGGCCCAGCTTGGGTAACAGGATCACTCTAAATCCTTTCACAGTTTGTCAAAATGCATTCAGCTGCATTGAAAATATTATGTGCTGAATTGAATATGAAGAACTGGATTCTGTGACCTGCATAAATTATGTGGATTTGAATTATCCACTTGTTTTGTATAATTCACAGTGTCATCCTGCATTTTTTACTTAATGCATTTTTGCTTTTGTTATTCATGAGTAGATGTCTTGCTTTTGGATCCTTGGAAACTTTAACTCCTCCTCCAACCCCAGAGGTTTCATCAAGCATCATTTCGCCATCAGAAGGGCAAAAATTCTGGGCATGTGCAGAAACAGAATGCTTATAATCTTGGGGGCCTTGGACTGCAGGCAACCAAACAGGTTCCACACAGGAGCCTCAACTAATTAAATAATTTTAGTCCATTAATAGGCTGCCTTATCATAAATTCATTTTCTATACTTTTATGCATGTTATGGTTATGGGACTAAAAGAGCACTCGTTGCCCTGTTGCATGACCTGCACCAGGAGATGGGGTGGTGGTGGCTCTGTTCCTTCTTCCTACTTGTTAGAGAGAGCTCCATTCGCAATGAAACTTTTAAGAGTTTTCCTCTGAGGCTTTGGTGCCATTTCTGCTTCACCTCCTTCTGATCTTTTTTCTCCTTCAGTAAAATAGGGGCGGTAAGCTACTTGTTACCCTATCTGTGAGTGTTTGTGTCACAGTGGTTTGAGGGAGGTGAAAAGGCCAATGCCCAAGGGCAGAGTCAGGTCAGAAGGGCAACAGCAGGCATGCAATAGTTGAGAAGCAATGACAGCTCTGCATGCCGCCCTCATGAAGATGAGGTATCCTTCATGGTGAAGAAATGCATCCTGGATTTAAGAGCTGTATATGTCTACAGCATGCTCACTTTGTCTTTAAAAGCATTTCACTTATTCTGCAAGAGAAAATATTTCTTAGGAGTTATTTTCAGTACTCTTCCCAATTCTCCCAAAGTCCAAACTCTCCCAAATTTGGCAGGGGGAGCGGTAAGCATTGGTAAAAAAACCAAACAAACAGAAAAATGTTTTTCTCTGCAATTTTTTCTGGCCTTGCCCCTAGGACTTCACATCTCTACTTGCAGGCCACCTTGCTATAGCCTCTATGTATAAAGGAATGCATAACTCTGAGTATGTGCAGAATGCCTTTTACTCACCAGTGAATAATCACCGTCAAGCTTCTGTCCCCTCTCCCCTTCTCCCCCCCACCTAAAAAAATCAGATTACTGTGCAAGGGCTGAAGAGGCATAATGCTATGGCAGGTTTGAACTCTGGAACCTTTCACAACAGGAAAAGACGTTTTGTCTTACAGAAGGCCAAAGGGCTGAAGGGACATTATATCTCAGACCCCACCTCAAGCCTATTACCTCTACAAGAAAAGATATTTGACAGGGTCTAAAGGACGCAAATACTCTGCACTTACACTGAGTGCTTTTCCCTCACTGTACAGCAACCACCCTCATCTATCAATCTGCTATTAGGGGATAATGTCTAGATTAGAGGAAGTGTTTTGTGGGTAGGTGTAATTTAGGAATTTCTCATTTTAGGAATTAAGCCCCCCCACCCCAGCTTTGTTGTCCTGGTCTAGAGAGAAGAAAGGTGCACCACTCATTAAATGAACCACGGACTCCTCCTCCAAAAATCATGAGCAACTCAGGAGAGCTGGGGGCGGGCCACATGGCAGGTCTCTGGCTTCTTCTTCCCACACCTGCCTGTGGCAACCGTTGGCACTGAAACACAACTACATTTCACATTTGGCACATGGTTAATTTCCATGTTGTTATTTTTTAGTCTGCTACATAGCCCATTTCTTCTAAGGCACATGATTGTAAATACACACAGATATCATGTGGTACATACCTAGGGGAGCCCCCCACCCGACTTCAGGGGGTTTCCCTGAAGCCGGGCGGGGGGCCCTTTAAACAGATCTGAGCCTCCCGGCCGGGAGGCTCAGATCTGTTTAAAGAGCCCCGCGCCCTGCTTCAGGGGGCTTCCCTGAAGGCGCATGGGGGGCCCTTTAAACAGATCTGTGCCTCCTGGCCGGGAGGCACAGATCTGTTTAAGGGGCCTCCCACCCAGCTTCAGGGGGCTTCCCTGAAGGCGCGGCAGGGGGCCCTTTAAACAGATCTGCGCCTCCTGGCCAATAGTCAGCTTACTGTCTCCTTTTGACATGGTGTGCCGGTGGGACAAACAGCATTGCTGCACCTGCTTTTTTGCAGGCATAGCATCGCTGTTCTCAATGGGGCATTTTGCCTCATTTAAAATTTTTAAAGCCTCCAAAAGGCTTTCAGTGGCTGGGAAACGGGTTTGGAGGTGCCGATGCAGAGCCTCGGCATGCTGTCCCCTCCCGCCGAAAGGTCAGGAATGGGCAGTATGCAAGTCTTTCACCAGCTCATCTAAGGAATCACCAGGGGGAATCGGATCCCACAGGGCACTCTGGAATCCAATCAGATTCATGAGTCTCCACCAGAGAGCATAAATCTGCTCACTGCCCAAACAGGGAGGAGGTGGCACGTCAATCCAGGCCTTCAAGACAAAGTGGTTTGACCACGGCACTTCTTCAATAGATATCAGATCCATATCTACCCCCATCCAGCGTGTGGCCTGCTTGGTGTGTGGGGCCCGACACAATCTGGGAGAGCCCTAGGACTGCCATGGGAGACACTTGGTCTGAGACCTGGGAAGATGAGGTGATATTGGCAAATGGATGTTGAAGTCCCCCAGAGCTATCAGCTCAGGAAACTCCAAGGCCCAGCCTGCAGCTACCTCTAGCCTTGGCAGAGTATCTGCTGGTGAGTTAGGCAGCCAGTACACCAGCCAGAGAGCCACGCTCTCCTCGGCGTCCCACACCAGACCCACACACTCAATGCTGGGGATCTCTGGGGCGGGTAGATCCTTGAACGAGCAAGCCTGTACTATTAATACTGTTATGCGATATCAGCAAGCCACACCACATGAAAACTCTGGCCCTCATCCATGACATCATCAGGCCCCCAATGCAGGAAACCTCATCAGGCCCGGACATGGAAAGGACTTACAGATCAATAGTTCTTTCTTGATCTGGGGTGTGTGTGTGTGGCTCTTCTTAATCGGTGGAGTGATTTGTCTGGTTAATTCTGATAATGAACAACACTCTGCAATGACCTGCTAGGCAGCTTCTAGGAAATCAAAGTCTCTGAGTTCTGGGAGGAGTATGGATTAAGCCACCTCCCAGAGTGTCTGGCTCCGGGCCAGGGAACAGGCCCAGAGCTGGAACTGCCCTCTCCTGTGGGTCTTGCAGTAATGTTTTGGCTGACCTGCCACATACTCCCTCTGAGTCCTGGGCAAAGACCCCTTTCCCCCAACCGCAGCATTGTGTATGTCCATTGTCTAACGCTACAGGTTGGTGCTGCATGTGTTTTAAATGAAGCTCTCACTTAAGAAAACGTTTATTCACAGATCACCTGATTAAAGACAGTTTTTTTTCAGGAAAGTGTTTGTTTTGGCAGAAGAGGAGGAATGATTTCTGCCTTGCCATCATCAAAAATTACTCTCTCTCTCTCTCTCTTTCTCTTTTTTGCACTGACCAGTATTTCCATTTCCTCTTCTTAATAGAGGCAGGTTATGGTGCTTACTTCAATGAGAGCCATTCCTTTTCAAAGAAGAGTTGGAAAGAACAATCTTTAATGCTGTGGGTGTATGCTCATCTTTGATTTGTCCCTTTAACCATTTGCAGAAAGGGAGGGAGAGGGGGAAAGGCTCTTCTGGTAAATCCATTTCCCAAAGCTGCTGCATGAAAAGGAAATGACCTCTTAACGCTGCGCACCTGTGTCTCTTAGAGTAATATCCTGGGAAGGAGCGGAGTCTGGACAGTCTGCAGCCAACAGCCAAGTCAAAGAGTGCTCTAAGTCCTGCTTAAGCATTTCTCCTGTTCTCTGGCCTATGCTCAGTGTTAAACTCAGTTCCTTTCAGCTCATACCATTCTTACTGTGTACCTTTTACAAGTGAAACTTCTTTTCTTTCTTTCCTATGGAAGGTGCTTTCCTATAGGGCTGAGTCTGACAGATATTGGATCACCAGTACTAACAATCAGGATTTGGTTAAATTGTGTGTGCGTTAAGTGCCGTCAAGTCGCTTCCGACTCATAGAGATGCAATGAATGAAAGTCCTCCAAAATGTCCTATCTTTGACAGCCTTGCTCAGATCTTGCAAATTGAGGGCTGTGGCTTCCTTTATTGAGTCAATCCATCTCTTGTTGGGTCTTCCTCTTTTCCTGCTGCCCTCAACTTTTCCTAGCATGACTGTCTTTTCCAGTGACTCTTGTCATCTCATGACGTGACCAAAATACGATAGCCTCAGTTTAGTCATTTTAGCTTCTAGGGTCAGTTCAGGCTTGATTTGATCTATAACCCACTGATTTGTTTTTTTGGCAGTCCATGGTATCCTTAACACTCTCCTCCAACACCACATTTCAAAGGAGTCTACTTTCTTCCTGTCAGCTTTCTTCATTGTCCAGCTTTCACACCCATACATAGTAATAGGGAATACGATGGCATGAATTAACCTAATCTTTGTTGCCAGTGACACATCCTGACACTTAAGAATCTTTTCTAGCTCCTTCATGGCTGCCCTTTCCAGTCTCAATCTCCTTCTGATTTCTTGGCTGCAGTCTGCCTTTTGGTTGATGATGAAGCCAAGGAAAAGAAAGTCCTCAACAACTTCAATTTCCTCATTGTCAACCTTAAAGTTGTGTAATTCTCCTGTAGTCATTACTTTTGTCTTCTTGATGTTCAGCTGTAGTCCTGCTTTGGCACTTTCTCTTTTAACTTTCAGCAGTAGTCGTTTCAAATCTTTGCTATTTTCTGCCATAATGTAGTATCATCGGCATATCTCAAATTGTTAATGTTACTCCCTCCAATTTTCACTCCACCTTCATCTAAATCTAATCCAGCTTTCCTAATTATATGTTCTGCATATAGATTGAAGAGTTAGGGAGATAAAATACATCCTTGTCTGACTCCTTTGCCAATTGGAAACCATTCCGTTTCTCCATATTCTGTTCTAACTGTGGCCTCTTGTCCAGAGTACAGGTTGCACATCAAAATGATCAGATATAGAGGTACACCCATTTCCTTTAAAACCAGCCATAGCCTTTCGTGATCCACACAGTCAAAAGTTTTGCTGTAATCTATGAAACACAAGCTTATTTTCTTCTGAAATTTTCTCGAATGCTCCAGTATCCAATGTATATTTGCAATATGATCTCTAGTGCCTCTTCCTTTTCTGAATCCAGCTTGAACCTCAGGCATTACTTGTTCCATATATGGTAACAGCCTTTGCTGTAAGATTTTGAGCATCACTTTACTTGCGTGAGAAATTAATGCGATGGTTCGATAGTTGCTGCAATCTTTAATATCTCCTTTCTTGGGAATTGGAATGTAAATGGATCATTTCCAGTCTGTGGGCCATTGTTTTGTTTTCCATATCTGTTGGCAAGGATTTTGTCAAGATTTTGATGGACTCCATTTTTGTGGCTTGGAATAGCTCTATTGATATCCCATCTGCTCCTGGTGATTTGTTTCTCTCCATTGCTCTCAGTGCAGCTCTCACTTCACTTTCTAAAACTGTAGGTTTTTCTTCAAAAGATTCTTCTTGGAAATAATCTGTCATCCTTTCAACTCTTCTGTATAGTTCTTCAGTGTACTGTTCCCAACTTCTCTTTATTTTGTCCTGTTCAGTTAATGTATTTCCATGCTGATCTTTCAGCATGCCTAACCGTGCTTTAAATTTCCCTTTGATTTCTTGGATCTTGTGGAACAGATCTCTTGTTCTTCCTTTTTTATTGTTCTCTTCTATTTCTTTACACTGGATGTTATAATAGTTCTCTTTGTCTCTACGTGCTAGTCGCTGGAACGTTGCACTTAGACTATTGATTCTATTTCTGTCACCTTCTACTTTTGCTTCTCGTCTATCTCTGGCAATTTTAAGAATTTCCTCAGACATCCATCGAGGCTTTTCATTTGTTTGGCTACAGGAATTGTCTCTGCACATTCTTTCTTGATAATATCTCTAGTTTCCACCCATAGTTCTTTCTGGTTTACCTTCACTTGAACTCAGTAATGCAAATCTGTTCTTTACATGGTCTTTAAACTCTTCAGGAATATTGCTTAGATTTGATTTTGGTGTTATGAATGTTCTGGTGTTTTTCTTAAGCTTTATCTTGATTTTCAATATTTTCGATATTAACAATTCATGATCTGTACCACAGTCGGCTCCTGGTCTTGTTTTTGCCAAGAGAATAGAGCTTCTCCATCTTCTGCTTCCAATTATGTAATCTATTTGATTTCTATACTGGCAGTCTGGTGATGTCCATGTATACAGTCGTCTATTTGGTTGCCTGAAACTTGTGTTTGCAATGAACAAATTGTTGTCTTCACAAAATTCTATGAGTCGTTCTCCTGCTTCATTCAGTGTTCATAGCCCAAAATCTGCCAACAACATTTGATTCTGCTTTGTTTCCTACTTTTGTGTTCCAGTCACCTATGATTATCAGCACATCTTCTTCAGGTGTGTTATCAGTTTCTTCCTGAACACTTGCATAAAAACTTTCCATTTCTTCCTCATCAGCATCTGTAATTGGGGCATAAACTTGAATGATGCTTATGTTGATAGGCTTTCCCTGACGTCTGATTGATATTATTCAGTCAGACTTTGCATTATAGCTCCTGACTTCCTTTACTACATCTTGCCTCACTATTAAAGCAACTCCATTTCTTCTCTTTTTGTCATTCCCTGAATAAAAGACTTTGTGGTTTTTTTTATTGAAAACGTCCTAATTCTGTCCACTTTAGTTCACTTACTCCCAGGATTGAAATGTTTAAATGGTCCATTTCTTGTTTTACATTTTCAAGCTTACCTTGATTCATGCTTCTCACATTCCATGTTCCTATTATATGCATAGAACAGCTTTGGACTTTCCTTTTGCATCCATTCACGTCAACCACTGATGTGGTTTCAACGGTCTTCGGGCGGCGGTGTTGAATTCCCCTCCAACGCCATGGCGGGGGAATCGGAGGACATTTGGCAGCTCCTCCTGGAAACTACCGAGCAGGCTGCCGCTGAAGAGGCCGAGCAGACTGCCACCAAAGAGGCCAAGCTGGCCACCGCCGAAGAGACCAAGCGGCACGCACTGGAGGAGACCGAGCCTCTCACAGGAGGAAGCCCGGTGGCTCATTGAGGAGATGTTTGGATGACCCACGGGGAACGGGGCCACCATAACCACTGAGGCGGGAGCTGTCATCAGCAAAGCGGTAACCCTAGAGGAGAAGCTTTTGGAACCACAACCGGGCCGACCACTTCTTCCGGATGTGGACTTGCTAATGGGTGAGACCAGGTCCCGGGACACTGTACCCTGACCCTCTGGGTTCTCGGATCTTTTTGCCCAGCCATGGAAACACGAATCCAGGGAGGGGATACCTTACAGTGTGACAACCCGAGGAGGACCTTGGGATTACTTTTCGATGGGATGAAGGGGGACACAGGGGTCTCGGAGGAGCCTCCGGCATGGGGCACAGATTTCCACCGAACACAGGACTGGCGGGACAGGGAAGTAGGCTTCCAGCGCCAAGTGCAATGAGGGCGGGAGAGTGATGAGGACTACCGACGTCTTCAACACCAGAACCAGGAGCTGACTTCCTGTAGAGCGTTTGGTCCGAGCGCCATTGTTTCCTGGGGGCTCCCAGGAAACACCAAGAGTCGTTTAGATTTGGAGTGCAAAAAGCACTCCAACTCGGTCCTAAATAGTGGATCGGGAAGCAGGAAATTCCCCTGCAGCCTTCAAGAGCGGTTTGGACTCCCATATTCTCTGAGAGAGCTTTTTTAAGCCTCCCGTAGAGTTGGAAGTTGTCCCCGCCGGCATAGGGGCTACCATTGCCACGGACGACTCTTTGGATTATAGGCTTTGACCTCCTCTATACATTAACATCAAATAATCTATGAAAAGAACAAGAAGCCTCACCTTTGGAAGTCAGAGTGAGTAAAAAGACACTTTTTGCCTTTATCTTGATTGAGAAGACCTGAATGACGATAAAAACACCTACGAAAACAGGCGACTCCCTGCCCAGCGTAACGAGACTTTTAAAATAAACAAATGCCATTAAATGAACTGACTAAGACCTTATCAACTTGATCAGTGAGTAGACACAATAAAAGGGACTTTTGAATGACTTTACAACTACCAATTAAATGCTTTGAGGGGAGGGAGGGAGACGAAAACCTTCCCCCCCCACTTCCGGCTTCTTTGATTCAATGTCCAGCCACGTCGCCTCTTAAGACCGGAAGATAACAAGAAGGGCTTTGTTACCATCGAAAAGACAGGGCAGATTGGAAGACTTGAAGTGAATCTCCCCGGTGTAACCATCAAATCGTTCCTACTACTTAACCACCGAGAGGAGACGACGTAGGGTCTATGATACTGCAGTTTCCTGTCTACTTTCTTTTCTTTATCTGTGCTGCTTTGAAGCATAATTGAGGATATCTTGAAAATTACAAAGCCTGCTTCTATATAAGAATACAAGCAGATATGTCAAACAAGAGGATGGAAGAGATGTTACTCAAACAAATGGACATGTTTGCAGTGCAACAAGATTTAGTCTTTGAAAAACAACAAGCGCTCTCACATCAAGCATTTCAACTAGCTGAGGTGATGAATATCCTATTTAAATCAATTAATGGAAAACTGGACACAATTATTGAGGAGATCCACAATATGAAGACCCAAGATTTTAAAGAGGTAGCTGCAAGTGACCAGCAGGCAAGGAGAGAGAGCAACATGAGAGAACTCAATACCTCTACAATTTACTTGTCTGAGTCACTGCTGACAGGAGGAGCATTATTATCCCAAGAAAACACTTCCTGGCAGCCAGCGATGGAGGGAGACATGATGAAGGATTTTACCAAGAAGATGCTGGAAATTTTAACAAGAAGCCAATGGATACAATCACCGGGATCTTCTTTTACATCTTCAGAGGCCAGAATTGCAGCTACTATATTGAAAAACGGGGGGGTGGGGATTGGGAAATAAAGAAGGACTGGCAGATCCCCTCCCAAAACAAGATAATGGCTAAAATGATGCTTATTTTTGGGGTGTAAGGGAGCCACGGTGGATTTACTTTGATGAATTTTTAATGGGAAAATTTGTTTATGTATTGATCTAATCCCTTTAATTTAGAATAATAGAATGTTATATAGAGACATTGATGATAATATTATAACTAGGTAGGACTTGAAATTGCTTATAGAAGTAGTATAGATAGCTTAAAGCAAGTCTGTATGAGAGAAAATAAGGATTAGAAATTAATTTGAAATGCAAAAGTGTTAACCAGTAGAATTAGTGACTGAAGAAGATGCGGGGAAGTCACATATAGTAGATAGCATAGAATATTATAGATAACATATTCTCAGTAATAGCAATGAACTTTTTTTGTTACAAGCAGTTACAACTGAATATATTGTTGAGATATGTTTATTTTAGTTGAATTGTAGAAAATAATAAAAATAATTTAAAAAAAAAAACAAACACCAGAACCAGGAGCTGGTCGAGCAGATCGCCGTGATGCAGGGCTTTATAGAGGGACTCTGGCAGGAGGTGGCCGACCTCTGTTGGCCTCAGGTGGTCCAGCTGGCGCCTCCACCGCCCCAGAAACCGGCACCGTTGTACCCTCAACCACTGCACGCTCTGCAAGCGCCCCCTCCTCCACAAGCACCCACTCCTCCATCCGCTCCCCAACTGCAACCACCATCTCCAAAGAGGGAACTGTGAGCCTCCTTTGATGGCTTAGGGCAGGGGTCTCAAAACTGCGGCTCCAGAGCCACATGCGGCTCTTTGGCCCATTGAGTGCGGCTCTCCGAACTTGGTTTGGAGCCCCTGCTCTTGCGCCCGCTCATGCCGGCAGCCGGGCTGTGGAGCCAGCGTGCCTGAGAGAGAGAGAGAGCGGGCGAGCGGGCGCGCTGTCTCCCCCACCCACCGGGGAAAATGGCCGGGTCCCCCTTTCCCTCGATGATTGGGAGGCTAAAGCATCCCCTCCCCTCTAGCCGCGCGATTGCTGGGCGGGCGGTTCCTGGCCCCCCCGCCTATCAGCTGTTGGGCGGGGCGGGCTTCCTTTGGTAGACCTGGCCTCCAGCTGAGTCCCATTGGGAGGCCAGGTCTACCCACTGGCTTTCTTGGCAGTAGACCTGGGCTCCCAGGAGGGGGAAAAGTCCCCCTTCAGAGGCCAGGTCTACCAACTGGCTTCTATGGGCCTCCAGAGGCCAGGTCTACTGCCAAGAAAGCCAATGGGTAGACCTGGCCTCCCAATGGGACTCAGCCGGAGGCCAGGTCTACCAATAGGCTTTTATGGTGGTAGACCAGGCTTCCAGACGAGGACTCTGGATGGGGAGGGGGAAATGGCAGGGACTTCCAATTTAATTTTTATCAATAAATAAGATCACTATTAAGTATGATATCAAGTTTTATTCAGTGTTAAGACTTAAAACTTTAATTAAAGTTTATTAAGTTAATAAACAGTGTACCTACCTATATAGTTTAAGTTTAAGAAATTTGGCTCTCAAAAGAAATCTCAATCGTTGTTCTGTTGATATTTGGCTCTTTTGACTAATGAGTTTGCCGACCCCTGGCTTAGGGGACAAGCTCCCGTACTTTTTGCTCCAGGTGGACAGTTTCATGAGGGAGCAGGGGGCTACTTTCATCTTGGAGGAGAGTTGGGTGCGGTATGTGGCATCGTTACTGGACGGAGAAGCGGCCAGATGGATGGTCCAACAGTTCGACCTTCATTCCCGTGCGCTGCGGTCCCTAGATGACTTTATGGTTGCACTCAGACGGCTTTTCAAAGACCCGTTCCAGAGTGAGTGGGCCAAGACAGCCCTTTTTCAACTCCGCCAGGGGACCAGGTCGGTGATGCAGTATGCAGGAGAATTTCAGTTGCTGGCAAGCAAAGTGGTGGACTGGAGCAAAGCCATGTGGGTGCAGTATTTCCAAGAAGGACTACGGAGGGCTCCGACTACGGAGAAAGCGAGGCAGTTTCAGAGTGGAGCGTGCCTAACGTGTGGCGGAATGGGACATTTTGCTGCCGCTTGCCCTTCCCGGCCCAAGGGGCCTCCTATTGCTTCCTGCCCGACCAAGGACGAACCAGCACGGGCTGGAGGCAAGGATTGTCGGAAGACTGCGGCTCCCAGAAGGTGAGGAACCTCCGCTCTTAACCTCACCCCGACCACCCATGAATACTGGCATACGGCGCCACTCGATCCAACGGGATCGCGGATTACAAATGTGACCATGCCAAGCCTGGATGGCTCATCAACTTCAGAGGAGGACGAATCTTGGAGCGACCAGCCAAAAAACATCCCAGGTCTGCTGTAACTGGGACTCCGCAGCAGACCCTGACTGCCAAGAAGCAGGGAGCTCCAGTGATGGTGAGCGATGTGGGAGAGACTCTATTTTTAGATGCTACTTTACAAAATTACAAGAGGGGGCCCGGATGACAGTGGAGGCCTTAATGGACTCGAGATGTGCACACACTTTGATCAGTGAAGAAACTTTTAAAGCTTTAAAAGTAAAAGTGGTACGCTTGCCCCAGGCTGTCCAGTTCACTCAAATGGATGGCAGCGACTTTCGAGGGGGCCCAGTGGATAGGCGTACAGGCTGAGTGGTGATGGGAGTTGGGGCGCATTGGGAACAAATACATTTTACCATTGTTCCAGGCATTCGGAACCCAGTGGTACTTGGAGCAAATTGGTTACAAGGACAGGGCCCCACCATAGATTGGATGGCCAGGACTATTGCTTTCACCCAGCCACAGTGCCACCGTAGAGAAGTGGCCATGCTAGAGTGTGTGGCCATGGCGTCGGGGCCTCAGAGTTCTATACCCCCTTACTCTCCGAAGAGTATGCCCCATTTGCGGATGTATTTAATGAGTCCTAAGGAGAAATTGGTGCTGTGGGAGTTTCTGGACAAAAATTTGGCCCATGGTTTCATCCAACCCTTGTCCGCTCCTTGCTCCACTATCATTTTTTGTGCATAAAAAGATGGGTGATCTACTCTTATGTATTGATTTTCGCAGACTCAATGCAGTCACACAGCCTACCCTCTTCCATTGATTCCAGACCTGCTCAGCCAGCTGAAAGAAGGTCACATTTTCACCAAATTGGATTTGGTGGAAGCTTATTACCATCTTCCAATAAGGAAAGGTGACGAATGGAAGACAGCCTTCTCCAGTTGTTTTGGAATGTTCGAATACCTGGTTATGCCCTTCGGGTTAAGTGGGGCTCCTAGTGTCTTCATGCAAATGATTAATGAAGTGCTGCATGACTTACTATTCAAAGGGGTGATCGTTTATCTAGATGACATTTTGATTTACTCAAAACCTTATGAGGAGCATGTGAAGCTAGTCAAGGAGGTCCTGAGGCATCTCAGAGACAACCATCTGTTTGCCAAGTTATCTAAGTGTGAATTTCACCAAGATAAACTGACTTTCTTGGGGAATGTGGTTTCGCCTAACGGTCTTGCCATGGATCCTGAAAAGATACAGGTGGTGTTGGAATGGGAGCCGCCCACTACTTGCAAACAACTGCAGCAGTTCCTTGGTTTCGCTAATTTTTACAGGGGGTTTCTCAACAACTTTGGGCAGATGGCGCTGCCCATAATGGACCTATTAAAAACTAAGGGGAAGGGGGGTTCGGCACTCCTGCCTTCTGCCCGGCTGGATTGGACGCCAGCCTGCCAGCATGCATTTGACACCCTGAAAAAACTATTTACTTCGGAGCCCATACTCAAACACCCTGATTGTGAGAAACCTTTCATTGTTCAAGTAGATACTTCAGATGTAGCGATGGGGGGGCTCTGTTAAAAGAGGGGGAAGCAGAAATTCTCGTCGTCTGAATTGAACTGGACCATTTGGGAGAAAGAGGCAGCCACAGTTAAACATGCTCTCACGGTGTAGAGACATTTTTTAGAGAGGCCGAGATTCCGTTTGAGGTATGGACGGATCATAAAAACTTAGAGGCTTTAAAGGGAACACGCAAGCTCATAGCAAAACAGGTGCGTTGGGCAGAATTCTTCTCTAAGTTTCATTTTGTGTTAAAGCATGTCCCCGGTAACAAAATCAGTTGGCAGATGCGCTGTCCCGGCTCCCCCAATATCAGAGCAAGGTGGAACATCCTACAGACTCTCTCTTTATGCCTGAGCAGCAGGGGGTTGTGCTCAGTCTAGCTGTTCTTACTCGCTCCCAAGTGCGGAAGTCACCCACCTTAAAGGGACCAGAGGACTCTTCCAAAGTTGTACAAAAGTCCCCTCCCCTTGAGGGGCTGCCAGACTCTTTCAAAATCGCCCTAGCTCAGGCCTACCAAGCGGAAGGAGCCACGAATAGTCTGCCAGATAAACTGACTCAGGGGGGTAGTTTTGGTTTAAAGAAAACAAACTGTATGTTCCTGCTTCTCTACAGAGGGAGGTGATGGATCGGGGCCATGGTTCCAAAGTAGCAGGGCACTTCAGTTTCATTAAAACCCTGCATCTGTTGCGCAGGCAGTTCAGGTGGCCAGGAATGAGAAAGGACTTGGACTCTTTCATTTGTAGTTGTCCTACGTGCGCTACAGCCAAAAGGGTGATGGGGACCTCTTGAAGCCCTTAGAAACTTCGGCTCCCTGGGAAGTCATTGGCATGGATTTTATCACAGATCTGCCTCCCAGCCGGGGGATGACAGTACTGTGGGAGGTTACAGACCTATTTTCCAAACAAGTGCACCTAGTCCCTTGCACGGGACTGCCCACAGCGCAAAAGTTGGCTCGTTTGTTTGTATCACATGTCTTTAAATATCACTCATTTCCGTGCAAGGTGCTCTTGGATCGGGGCCCACAATTCATGGCAAAGTTTTGGAAAGCATTTCTTAAACTAGTAGGGGTGGAACAGGGGTTATCCAGTGCCTATCACCTCCAGACCGACGGACAGACTGAACGTGTCAATTCAGAGTGTTATTTGTGTTGTTATGTGAATTACCACCAAGATAATTGGGTGGATCTCTTACTTTTTGCTAGCTTGCCCTCCCCTACCAGTTCAGTAGCACAGTCCGTCTTACGGTGGGGGGGCAGAATATCACACTGTCATCAAACAGAAGAAGGCTGCTAATGGCAATACATAGGCAGGTTACATGTTTAAAAGCCCCAGGAGCCCTGCCTGAGCTGAGGCTCTGCATGCAGGAGTAGATTGGTTCAGCACAGGAGAAACAGGCCCCATTTTCTGGGCATCATATATTTTGAAAATAACTATTATTCGACCAGTCAATTGAAATCTTGGCACCAATTGCAAGACAGCAACACAACATTAAAAGAATCAATCTCCAAGAAAATACTACCAAAATGTTATTATATGCAGATTATATAATGTTTGCTATTCAAGAACCAAGGAATTCAGTAGAGAACCTGAATAAACTGTTTTTTTGTTGTTTTTTTAATTATTTTTATTATTATCTACAATTCAACAAAAATAAACATATCTCAACAATATATTCAGTTGTAACTGCTTGTAACAAAAAAAGTTCATTGCTATTACTGAGAATATGTTATCTATAATATTCAATGCTATCTACTATATGTGACTTCCCCGCATCTTCTTCAGTCACTAATTCTACTGGTTAACACTTTTGCATTTCAAATTAATTTCTAATCCTTATTTTCTCTCATACAGACTTGCTTTAAGCCATCTATACTACTTCTATAAGCAATTTCAAGTCCTACCTAGTTATAATATTATAGACAGGAAACTGCAGTATCATAGACCCTTCGTCGTCTCCTCTCGGTAATTAAGTGGTAGGAACGATTTGATGGTTACACCGGGGAGATTCACTACAAGTCTTCCAATCTGCCCTGTCTTTTCGATGGTAACAAAGCCCTTCTTATTATCTTCCGGTCTTAAGAGGTGACGTGGCTGGACATTGAATCAAAGAGAGCCGGAAGTGGGGGGGGGAAGGTTTTCGTCTCCCTCCCTCCCCTCAAAGCATTTAATTGGTAGTTGTAAAGTCATTCAAAAGTCCCTTTTATTGTGTCTACTCACTGATCAAGTTGATAAGGTCTTAGTCAGTTCATTTAATGGCATTTGTTTATTTTAAAAGTCTCGTTACGCTGGGCAGGGAGTCGCCGGTTTTCGTAGGTGTTTTTATCGTCATTCAGGTCTTCTCAATCAAGATAAAGGCAAAAAGTGGAGGTCAAAGCCTATAATCCAAAGAGTCGTCCGTGGCAATGGTAGCCCCTATGTGCCGGCGGGGACAACTTCCAAATCTACGAGAGGCTTAATAAAAGCTCTCTCAGAGAATATGGGAGTCCAAACCGCTCTTGAAGGTTGCAGGGGAATTTCCTGCTTCCCGATCCACTATTTAGGACCGAGTTGGAGTGCTTTTTGCACTCCAAATCTAAACGACTCTTGGTGTCTCCTTGGAGCCCCCAGGAAACAATGGCGCTCGGACCAAATGCTCTACAGGAAGTCTTTTCGAGAACCTGAATAAACTGTTGATAAATTTCAGGGCTATCTTAGGATATAAAATAAACAGCACCAGGTCAGTCTTCTCAGGTTACAACTGACAGAAGTGGACAAACACTTATCACTAATATTATTAGCTCAACTTAGAGGAGAGATAAACATCACATACTCATGAACACATGAAGCTGCCTTATACTGAATCTGACCCTTCATCCATCAAAGTAGGTATTGTCTACTCAGACCGGCAGCAGCTCTCCAGGGTCTCAGGTAGAGGGTCGTGCCTTTGAGTGACTATACTCTCAGAATGGACCACTTCCTGAGAAGTGATATGTTATCTTATTCAGATAGTCACCTACTAAGCAGGACTCAACGACTTTACCTACTTTTAAAAAGCAAGTCTTTTTATTGATGTACTCCTAGTAAATATGTGTAAATGCAAGTTACAAAGTCTTTACACTCTGTTACAATGTATGCAGTAAAGCAAGCAAGTCTTACATACTATTCAGATTTAAAATCCAACTTTTAAAATATAACAGTCAAATAAGTCTGATTGTTCAAAGTATCTAATTCACAATATCTAGAATAAAATTCAAAGCCATACATACCAATACCGTCTTTGAGACCCTCTGAGAGAGATCTGAAAATCTAGCCTTTCTGTGCCTGTATTTATACTGTTTCAAGCACCTTGAAAAAGGTGCTTGAAACAGTATAAACCTTTCTATGTGTTGGAAATGTTTCTTAGAAATGTTATTGCTCAACAGCCTTCCTTTGTGCTGTTCAGTAACCTTTTTCTTATTACCTAATATGGGCTTCCTTTCCTCCAGTCTATTTTACTAAACTATAAACAGTCAGTTTTGAGCTTTGTGATCACTCTATATACTCAATTTTAACATCATTCTCATCTCCAGCATAATACTCTTTCATTACATTCATTTATGAATCAGTAGCATCATGTTTACATGTTTAAATCATAAAACACAATTATTGCTTATATTGCATAATGTCATCATTAGTTAGCATTGAATAGCCTTGTAGAGTGGAGGGTGGAGAACATCTCTTGTGAAATGGCTGGGGAAGGAAATCAGGAAAAGCTTAACAAGTCAGTCAGCTCTGCCCCTGAAACATTTTTCAGAAACATAAGCCTCTGGTTTAATATTTTCAGGCTTTCTTTCCTTCTTTAAAAAGTAACTAAAACTCTGCTATATAGTTTGCAGTTTAGTTTGTTGTTTGTATGTGTAGTTTTAGCTTTATAGTGAATTAATTCTGCATATGTACAACACAATATCATAGTTCATGTGCTGTAAGTTGTCAGAGACTGTGACAATATCACCTTCTTGTCTAATCCCTTTAACTGGAGATGCCAGGGATTGAATCTGGGAACTTCTGCATGCCAAGCAGATGCTCTACCACTGACCACGGCCCCTCCCCTCAAATATTTGGGTACTTTAATCTCATAAATAAATTTTATTTGTGGCTAATATGCCAGATAAAACAGATAAATACTTTAATCTCAAATAATAGCTTCCATGATGCAGCAGAATCCGATCCTATTAATTAAAAAGGCCAAAAAGGATTTCAATAACAGGGCTAAATATAAAACATCTTGAATGGGTTGAATCTTGGTGCTTAAGATCGAAGTATTACCCAGGATCCTTTTTGTCATAAAGACACCCCCTTTGGTGGTTAACCTTTTGACCTTAACCCCAAATTCAAGTGATGCTCAATTATGTCATATAGGAGAACAAGAAACCCAGGACCTGTCCCTGGGTGTCACAACAAACATAGCTCACTGGCTGCCTGCCTTCCTCCTAATACAGGGAGAGACTAGTTTGCCTCAACAGCAGCAGCACTTGTCAATTGGCTCAGGGGGGAACAAACCAAGGCAGTCTGGGTACTGGCAAAGTATGGAATAAGTTGTTCTCTAAGCAATTTGATTTGGAAGGTCAAAAGACACCAAGCTGATCCTGGTACTAATTATACTCATGCAGCATTGAGTAGAGCCTGGGATCAGTGTAAAAAAAGAATTGGGTTTACAATGTTCACCCTGCATGCCAGTTATGCATCATACTGAATTCACAGAAGCATTTAGACTGAGCAATTTTGGGGCCTGGGAAAATTTAGATCTCACCAGGCTGATTGATTTTGTTATGGACTAAATAATTAACTCCCTTGTGGATCTTCAATGAGAGGATGGCAAGATTCCTCTCCCTTTTTCAACAACTTCTGATTTGAAATTTTATACAAACCAGTCTCAGATGAATATTTTTCAGCCTCTTAACAAGTTTGAATGTATTCTCAATCAACCAATGAAACAGAAACAGTTAGTTGCCAAAATTTATGGGCTAATAGCAGATTCAGAAAGCAAAACTACAGCTTACAAAAATGGATAGGAAAGTTTTCAGACGATCTCTTGAGCAAATTACATAAATTTATCACAAAAGTATCAGTCAATGTGGGAATAAGAGAGAATATGTTAAAATATGTATAAGCGGTACCTTACACTTGCTAGACTAGCTGAAATAATAGGAATCTAGGCACTGTTCTATATATTTGACAGGGGTGTCCACAAGCACAAAAGTTTTGGATTGATATATGTAAAGAGGTAATTACAATTTTAGACAGTAAGATACCTTGTGAGCCTAAGACCACTCTTCTAAATATTCTCCCTTACGATATGCAGGGGGAAAAAATGAAATACTTAAAAATCTTTTGGCGGCAGGAAGACAATGCTGGTGCATGCTTGGAAATAGGAAAGGTTGCCTGAGATAGATATATGGTCTCACAAAATGTTGCATGTTGTATTGATATATGAAATTTCTCTACAAGAAAATGTTAGAAAGGAACAGAGGAGTGCAGGAGACCTGGCAACCCTTCATTTCCAGTCGGGGGAAATTCGGCTGTTTTTCAGTTTGGGACGAACCGAATCGACAGTCCTAATAGCAAGTTGGTCCTTGGCATTTTCTTGTTGGATATGCATAGCTTGAGTTTGTTTATCTTGAATTATCTGTTTGTTTTTAATCTCTTTCTGTTCTTCAACTGCCTTTTTAATTGATATATCCATTTTTCCCATATCCGTTTTCATTGTAGTGATTTGAGATTTCATGTTTTTAATATCACTAGTCAAAATGTCCAATTTCTCACTAGTCTGGTTAGTGGTTTGAGTTAGACTAGTCAATATGCTGGTTAACTGAGCCAGTTGCTTGGATACTTGCTCATATTGTTTAGTAAAGGCATCAGCGTGTTTTGCTAGCATTTCCTATATCTTCTTATCATCCTTTTCCATGTTTATTTCTGAAAAGAGTCCCAAAGATTCACCAATATCAAAGGAGTGTTGTTTTAAGTGTGCTGGCAGGAGTCGAGGTCTTGTGACAGCTTCCTATTAATCGATTTTATGGGTTTCCTGGGGTTAAATGACTGCAGTTTCTTCTGTTCATTGTAAAACAATTAGTGTGGTTTTAAAGAGCCATCAAGTTTTACTGACACTCTAGCTCGGCTATAGGAGAGGGAGTGAACAGGGTGTTGTTAATTCACGGACCTTCCGTCATCTCCTCTTGTTAAATTCCAAGTGATAGGAATATTTTGACCGTTACACAAGGGAGACACACTTCTGATCCTACGAGTTCCTGTGATGGTCTTTCAAACTCGATGGTTTTGCTTGGTAATACAGCAAGAATATTTTCCTAGCTGTCTTCTGGTTCTCAAGATTGTTCCAGGGAGAACATGGCTGGTGGACCTTCTTAATTCGGAAAGACGTCTGCTCCAAAGGAATTTATCCCATTCATTCCCACCTCTTTTAACACCTCAGCATCTGATTGGTGGCTAGAGTGTCTTTCAAGCATTCCGTTTGTTGTGTCTAAGTAATGATCGAGTAGATAAGGCTCCTGCCACTTATCTATAGTCTTTTTAAAGTTACAAAGTCACTTATATTCTGGGCAGAGAGGTGCTGATTGCATTGATGGTTATATCAATCTTTCAAAGCGTCGGATTCAAGGTAAGAACAAAAGAGTTCTTGTAACTTACTCAGATTTTGGATGGTGAGGTTTTCATTTCGATGATATTGTTCTTTAAGTGTTGATAGATAAAGGAGGTCGAAGCCTCAAGCCTAGGAAGCGTTCATGGCAATGGTAATCCTCTCAATTGCCCGCAGGACACCATCCATATCTCCGGTAGGCTTATCAGCTCTCTCAGAGAATATGGGAATTAAAACCGCTCTTCGTGGCTGCAGAGGAATTCCTGCTCCCCAATCAACTGATTAGGGGTGTTTAATTTCACCCCTATTCTAACGTTCCTTGGATTCCCTCAGGGAGGATCCTGAGAGACATCTTGCTTGGACCAGCGCTGTACCGGAAGTCCAGGAGTGGTGGACTCTAATCTGGAGAACTGGGTTGGTTTCCCCACTCCTCCACATGAAGCCAGCTGGGCTAGTCAGTAGGGCCATCGATTTGGTTCGTCCCGAACTGAAAAACAGCTGAATTTCTCCTGATTCAGCACTTTTCAGTTTGGATGGAACCGAATTCAAAAAAAGGCTGGAAAACGATGAGCCAAATTCGGTGAGTTCGGAGCGCACTGAATAAATTCGGCAAATTTGGGGGCTCAGAATCAGCAGCATAACCATCAGTTAGTAAGCAGCATTCTCCCGCAGCCAATCGGTGGCCAAGCTGGGTCTTCTTCTGGCCAATCATTTGCGGTTGAGTGTGTGAGCCCAGCTGCTGCACGGCCTGGGGAGAGAAAGAGAGTCTGTTTGTGTGTGAGAGAGATCCCCATGGGGGGTTGCATGTGCACATTCGCACCTTTCCACGGCTCTGGGGGGGCATTTTTGGAGGTAGAGGTCCTAAAATTTCAGTGTAGCTTGAGGGGACCCTTGCAAGAATCCCCAAGTTTGGTGACGATCGGGGCAGGAGGTCCCGAGTTATGCATTCCCCCCCCATCCACCCACTGGAATGATTGGTAGCAGGCGATCCTGTGCATCTAGAGAGCAGCAAATCCAAGGCAAAACCTCCCGTGCATAAATGGAATCGTATTGGATTACTCCTGAGTCCTGACTCCCTCAGAAGACATCCACAGTAAGACCCATTTTGGGGCTTTTCTCTATATATTTTTTCCTGTGTGGGTCTATGTGGGGGGGGGATAGGATTGGATTTACTTCTCCTCCATGCTCCTGCTGGAAGACATCCACAAAGTTTGATTTTGGGGTTTTTTCTCTATACCTTTTCTCCTGTGTTTGTGTGTGTGTGGGGGGGGAAGCAGAGTCTCTGTGTGTGGGGGGAGCAGTTTCTGTGGGTGTGGGGAGAAGCCAAAAGGGGCTTTCTCCCATTCTGCCGAGGGGGGTGTGCCCACTCGCTTCTGTGGGAGTGTGTGCTGCTTTTAAAGTTTTAAAGTTTAAAGTTGACTCCTTGGTTTTTTTTCCCGTTTGAGGTTGAGCCGAGCCATACTGGTTTGGGGGGGGGGGCATCGCCCGTTCTGCAGAGGGTGTGTGCCCGCTAACCTCTGCGGGAGTGTGTGCTGTGCTCTGCTTTTGTTTTTTGCCCCTAGCCTGAGGTTGAGTGCGATGGTGCAGCTTGCGTGAGTCTCTCCCCAGGGCTGTTCGGCAACCGCGCCTTCTCCTCGGTTTTTTTCCCTTTTGGGGCCGAGCCGTACTGGTTTGAGAGGGGGGGTTTCGCCCGTTCTGCCTTGGTGTGTGTGTGCCCGCTCGCGTCTCTCTCTCCCTGGTTTGAGGGGGGGGATTCAGTTGTGTGTCCTCAGGTTTTCCCTCATTCATAAGATCGGTTAGGTCTATTTTGATGTTTGCTCAAAACTGGTTTTTGAATTGTGACTTAAACAATGCATTTTCCCCGTCCCGAGACTCCTGACTCCCGAGTCAGAAGCAAAAGGGGAAATTCCACCCCACCTGCTCCTTATGCATAGCTAGCACGCCTCTGTCCCTTTCTATGGTTTGCAAACTCCCAACATCATGTCACGTGTTGCTTTGCATGGTTTTGCAAACTCTGGGTCCAAACGGTCTATTTATTTCTATTCATTCCAATGGGCGGAGGGGGGGACCCCTTCCGGGCCCCATATCTCGGGACCCCCTGACCCAATCTTAACAAAACTTGGGGGTTCTTGCAAGAAGGGTCCCCTCAAGCTACACTGAAATTTTGTGACTTCTACCTCTAACAATGCCCCCCCTTGAGCCATGGAAAGCCGCGAATGTGTTTTTATTCGCTTTATTCCAATGGGCAATTTTGGGGGTACCCCTTCCAGGCCCCATAACTCGGGACCCCCTGCCCCAATCATCACAAAGCTTGGGGGGTCTTGCAAGAAGGGTCCCCTCAAGCTACGCTGAAAGTTTGGGACCTCTACCTCCAAACATGCCCCCTCAGAGCCACGGAAAGGCTCAAATGTGTTTTTAATGGCTTTAAACGGCTGAATTTTTTCACAAACTCCAAATTTCATGCCGAATTGCACAGATCCGAATTGGGGGAGTTCAGACTTCGGCATTTCCCAAATCAAAACAGGCCAAATTTTGCCGAATCCAAATTTTACCGATTTTTTTTTCAACAGCCCTACTAGTCAGTTCTTTTTGCTCTCAGCCCCACCTACCTCACAAGGTGTTTGTTGTGGGGAGAGGGAGGGAAGATGATTGTAAGCTGCTTTGAAACTCCTTAAAGGCAGAGAAAATTGGGGCATAAAAACCAACCTTCTTTCCAGCTGTTTCATCAAAGTAAGGGTTGTCACGAATCAGGACTCCAACCGTAACTTCCAGGATGCTCTTTGCCATGCTGGGGAAACTGGGCAGGCAGCCCTATGGTTATCCTTCTGATTGGGTAAGGTCACGATGTCACGGTCTCCATTGAATAGCACTTACAACTTTAAACTTCCACAGAAATGACAGATACCAACACCACTTATTTCTGATATTTGAATTTGGCGGCCTCCATCGTGCTGTGCATGTTCTTCAAATTCCTCCTGCAATGAAGTCATACATCTGCAGTGATTCCGAGTCTGTTAGATCAAACATATTGTAATGTAATATCCATGAAATATAACTTGCAATCAGCTCAATGTCTTCTTACTGCAACTGGAAACTCATATGCTGCCATTTCATTTAGACGGCCACATTCGAGGGATTTACATCGCACAGCACTCAAATCCTCAGTGTCGTTTACGAAAGGAAGAGCGCCCTGGCCAGCCCACCCCCAAAAGTGCAGGTATTGCTGCACAGCTATTAAATTATATGCAGCTATGAAATTGTATTTGACTCCCCCTGACTTTCTGAAGCTGCACAAATCTATAGCACTACCTTCTCCTGGGATCCTTGGCTTCGAGAACTTTCACATTGTACTCACACATCTAGGAAACCTGAACCCGTGCATCACTGGTTCAGGCTGCCTGTTTGAGCAGGTCCCTGACAAACAGTTTAAATGACCTAGTAATGTTATCTTAGTAAATAAAAAATGTAAACATTTAGGTTTGGGGCTTTGCTGAATGGATCTGAAAATGAGTTATGGTAGATACTGGGCAAGGAGTCTAAGTTTGGTTTGGCAGTCTCTTCTCGTGCCTGGAACCTGCTTTTCAAGAGTAAATATAATACTGTGCAATACATCCAAAATGTCAATTACTCCAAGTCTTGCAATTATAGAATGCAAGACATGTTCAGCATTTTATGAAACTGCTTTCTTTGGCAAGGCCCATCTTTCTCTTATTGTAAAAAGTAACTTTCAAATCAAAGCATTAAATCAAGGCAGATTCACTAGAAATGAATGTTGAGCTGATCCTGGGCTGCAAGTGATTACAAAGCTGGAAGAGAGCAGGGCTCCAGGATGCTGAAGGTGGTTAAGCTGGCCTGTTTTCTGTTTTGGGGGAATGAGAATGACAAATCAGGCTGGAAGAATGTGTGGAACCATCTTGGTTGCACCAAGGCAGAATTAGATCCCACAATCTAATTACGTAATTATAATAAACCTTGTGATGGAATAGTTGGAATCCACACTAGAGGAAGCCTCTCTTTGCTCTTACAGGAACCACCAAAGCTCTGCCACATCTTGAACTTTACCTTATAACCCACCAGCTGCAGAGCAGCTCCGTCTTTTGGCCTCATCCAAGTTTTCTTGCCAAAGGCACCTTCGGCCATCTTCCTCCCTTTACATCTTTAGTGAGTCGGGTTGGGTAGATGGAGTTTGAGAGTATGACTGCTGGTATTCTTTGCAACAAGAGTGAAATTAATTTACCTCTGCAGCAGGAGGGCTTGGCTCATCTGGGACCAAACACACACCTCTTTGGAACTTTCCCTGCTTCAGATTTAGAACTTTAACTCAGAACGAGAAGCTGAACCTACAAGAAGGTGCAATCTGTAAGGGCTATCAGTTTAGAAAAACGACATGATGCTCATAAAATTATGAAGGAACATTTTCTTCTGTCACAGGATTAGTGCTCCTGGTCACTCAATGAAACAGGGTCACAGAAAGCTCTGGATGGACTAAAGGACGTAGTTTCTTCAGCCAAATTTACTACCATAAAAAATAGTAACAACTGTTTTTGATAATAGATTTTTAAATGATTAGACAAATTCTGACTGCAATTTATTTATTTGTAATTTAATATAATATTGAAAGCTTAGATACTTTGGTTTCAGATAGGCTCGCAGCCAGAATTTTTTGTGGGGGGTGGGATTTTTTGTTAAGGGGGCAATTTAGCACAGTTGAAAGCAGGCCATTATGTGTCTATACAGAACTGCAATGCCTATTCTTGCAAAATAAGTAAGTCAAGTGGTATATCACATAAAAATGTTTCAGGTTTATTACAAACATATTTACATGTAGAATATATTGACTGCTTTTACAAGTAACAGACAATACACATTTTCAAACTGCTCAACAGTATGCATATAATCCTTCTTTGAAGAAATCAACTCCAGTGAAAGTTGGTGGAAGACAGGAAGAAATAATGAATCCTCAATGTAATAAAAAAATTCAGCATACTTAAAACCTTAAAAGTTTCAGGTAACTGTACTGATGTAATAGAAAATAGATTCAAGAGTAATAGCACTGTGGTACCTTTTATCACAACCAACTAAACAGTGTAAATTATGACTGAACAGTCTTACCTAACTTTCTTCTCTTCTTTTCGAGGCAAGAGACTAAGAGGTGGGGTTTGTCATTGCCGGCCTCTGCCCAGCAACCCTGGACCTCCTTGGTGGTCTCCCATCCAAGTACTAACCTGCTTAGCTACTGAGATCTGATGAGATCAGGCTAGCCTGGGCTATCCGAGTCAAGGCAGAACGATATTTTAGGACATGGAAAAAGCCAACTCTGAAGTTCAACAAGACAGGGTATAAAAAGACATACTGTGCAGCTTAAACAGATTTCATGCGGCACCAAGAGCTACTGGGACAGAAAACCCGGCAGTGGCTGTTCTTTCAGTCAGCATGCATGCAACTATAGTGCTGGAGCTAAGTGACCCAGGTTCGAGTTCCTACTCCAGCATTCTCTGCCTCACCTACTTCACAGGGTGGTTCTTGTAACCTAGTAGCCCTTTGGACAACCTGAAATCTGCTTTGCTTCACACAGTTGAATCAGTTCTTCATCACACCTCTCCATGCCGCCTTTATTTAAAGTTTTTTTAATTAAGAGTATGAGCAAAACAGAATAGAAAAGACAAAGATTAATACAAAACAAGAGAAAATCATACCATGATCTCATTTACAGTTGAGACAATTAAGGCATTTACACCAAAGGGGAAAAATATAACAATGATAGTATAATGAGCAAATCGTGTTAAAAGATAATGTCAATTATAAGCAATATGTAATACAGATAATATACACCATTAAATAATAATTCTCCTAATATTTTATCATAAATCATAAAATTCTTTGTTTGATACTTAATAACCACAATATTTGCATTCACCGGTATGTTAAGATGAATCATAAAATAATATTGGTAAAATACATAATGTTAATTATGGTATTATATTTCTAATAACACTTAATTATTGTTTTATATTTCTAATAATTCTTCCAAGCATTGAAAATTGATTATTTTCACACCATATACATTCAAAACAATATATTGGGGGGGGGGGAAATCAAAATTTCTAAATGTCATACCCATAAGCTCCTTTTCTGTTCCCCGTTTTTTAGGGATAAAATAAACAGTACGCTTTCTATTTGCCTTGGTCTTTTATAGTCCATTCCTGAAAAGCCACAGCAGCTGGGGACGGTGTAGGCGCAATGAAGTTTTGCAGCCACTGCGGGGGCAAAAAAAAGGTTTTTTTATTTTAAAAAACCCAGAAATGGGGGGGGGGAAGCCCCATAGTGAACAGCGATGCTGCGTCACCAAAAGGGTGGCAGACAACACTGTTGCGATAGGGGCATTCCCAGGCCAAAAGGGGTTAGGGAGCTGCTTAACAGCAGCTCTGCCCCCCAGAACACCCCGGGAACACCTCCTGCGATGCTGGCATGGGGACTTGCACTGGGAGAACACTGGTGGGAAGGCGCGCTGGTGTCCAGGGGCCATTCTCCCGCCATGGTCCAGGGGGGCAGCGTAAGTGCCCTGACACTGGCGTCTGCGCCAGTTTGCACAGTGCAAACGGTACAGATGCCGGCATAGGGGTCATGCTGCCACCTAAGACCATTCACCCTCCCTTCAGGAATGCACCATAATTCACATAATTTGTCATTTTTCCATTAGTGCATATTCAGCTAGTTTGCTCTTCCAGTCCTCTCAGCATGGGCACACTTCTGCTTTCCATTTTTGTGCAACTCTGGCCACCATAATCATATATCTGAACAATTCTTCAACAATAATTCTTCTGAAGTTTTTGGGAAGTTCTATGGGTATTTTAGTTATATTAGCGCTGTTTTAGTTTGTTTTTTTTTTAATTTATCAACATTATTTGATTTTTTTAAAGTAATGTTATATCTAGGGATTTCCCCCCTTTTTCTTTTATTGTAAGATTAAATGTTTGTAATAAATTTTTTAAAAAGAAAATTTAATTTGCAAAATTTTCTGAGTTTCAGCATGCATTTCTTTCCAGTATGTCTTTGTCTTAATGCAAGTCCACCACACATAATAAAAAGTGTCGTCCACCTCTTTACATTTCCAACATTTCCCTTTATAATTTTTGTTCATCTTCTCAATATCCATTGGCTCGGGAATGCCCCCTTTTTGGGGGGACGAGATACGCCACCTTTCAAGGTAGCCCAGATTTTTTGTGCAGGGCGGAGGTAGCACCACTGTGTTGCCTCCTAAGCCCGCACAGGCATTCCTGTCAGGAATGCCCTGTGAATCTGATTCTTGGCTGTTTGCCATTCTATATGAACTTGTTTATCTGCTTCTGCCATTCTTGCAAGATGTTTTCCTGTATATAATAAATTGGCAACATCTGGAATAAAAATAATAATTTTGGCAATACATTCATTTTTATTGTAGAAATTCTTCCTAGCCATGAAATTTTTAGTTCAGACCATCTTTGCAAATATTTCTGTATCTTCTGTGAACTTAGGCAGATCATGAGAGGGAGGGCAGGAAGGGTTGCATCAGTTCTTGGCTCTTGTGGCCCCTTCGAACATGCCCAGGGTAATGCCGGTTGCCACTTTGGGGTCAGGAAGCAATTTCCCTACAGACCAGATTGGCCAGGGATCCTGGAGGAGTTTTCTGCCATCTTCTGGGCATGGAGTAGGGGTCACTGGGGGTGTGAGGGGGAGATAGTTGTGAATTTCCTGCATTGTGCTGGAAGTTGGACTAGATGACCCTGGTGGTCCCTTTGAATTCTATTATTCTCCCACACTGCTTTACAGTGTCTTTAAATAGTGTAGCATTTTGTTCTTTCAAGTTTATTCCCAAATATTTAATTGAATCTGACCTTCCCAAATATTTAGTTGGATCCTGTGATCTTTCTGATATCTTCCTCTTCTTGCTTTGTTAAAAATTTTACAATTATTTTCATCTTTCTCCTATTAATTTTGTATCCTGAAAAAGATCCAAATTCTTCTATTTACCGTATTATATGCTGCATCGATAATTGGGGATTTGAAATTGTCCACACCACATTGTCAGTGTAGCTTTTCATTTTGAACTCTTCCCCATCCACTTTCAGTCTTTTCCCTTCTAGAATCTTGTATGTTCTTAGTAGCCCTAACACTTCTAATGCGAGAATAAATAAAAGTGGCAACAGTGGGCATCCTGGACGTGTTCCTTTTTCAATTTGAAATTCATTGGTTAATGCTCCATTTATTAGAATTTTTGCCTTTCGTTTTGAATAAATGCTCTGTATCCAATTCATAAACCTTGAACCACATTTTAAATTTTCTAACAATTTTAATTTTTCTACTAAAAAGGGCCAAAAAATGTTATTAAATGCTTTTTCAGCATCTACTTTCTTCTCCTTTTTCACTATTTTTTTTGCATTAATCACAAAACGTACATTGTTTTTCGTGAATCTCTTTGGTACAAAACCAGTCTGATCTACATGAATTGTTTTTGTTATATGTATTCTAAATTTCTCTGCCATTGTTGAGGTAAACTTTTTATGATCCACATTCAGTAGTGAAATGTGTCTGTATGATTGTAGTAACATTGGATCATTGCCTTCTTTATGTATCAATGTTATATGTGCTTCTTGCCATAATGGGGGCAAAATTTTCTCTTTACTTATTTCATTTATAACTCTATTCCACCTTTTTGATTTTACAAATGATTCTAGCCTTGAGAGAGGAATGGAATCTCCATGTTCAGAGACAGTGCACCTTTGAGCACTAAATGATGAAATGGAATAAGTGGCCAGAGTTACTCATCTCTATTTGACCAGGAAAGGTACAACTGACCTATTTCTGCCTGTCACAGTTATCTTTAGGGGAGTAGGAGGGTCATTGGATTTTGTGATGCAGTGTAAATACTTTGACTCTGTGATAGAGAATGATTCCCAGCTAGTATATCAGGTCTGAACACAGAAATCTTAGCTTTGAATCTTACTGCATGGTTTTTGGCAGGTCTCCAACTCAAAGAGTTTTATCAGGGTAAAATTAAAAGAGTACAGTCGCCTCTAGTGTGTAGCAGAGTGGGGTAAAATAAAAAAAGAAATTGTCTAACTTCTAAATCTTAACAGAGTAATATAGAAAACCATTACTATTTTAGGCTGTATTTCTTGATTGCTTTCAATACAAGTGAGTAAGTGAGTAAGACACCCATAGAGATTTTAAGCTCTGTACTTAAAGCCATAATTATTAAGCTAATTGCACCATATGTTTGCAATTTTAGCCATTTCTTCCAGGCAGTGCACCCAATGCATTAGTTAATCCACATTATTAAATGCAGCGGAGATGAAACGTCAGCCAGGCAGCTAGTTGTTTAAAGGGGTGACTGTAGGCATAGGTGTTTAAAGCCAAAACAGTAACCATGATTATCTTAGCAACAGACTCACCCTGTCCAAACCTTTCAGCATCCTCGTAGGTTGGGGCCATGCCTCGGCCCCTGTGGCTGCCTGCTTTTGCCTGCTCGTGCTCTTTGGGCACGGGAAAGTGTCGGTGCCAGATGAACACACAAAACAGCAGCCGGTTCGTGCTTGGGCTGGCTGCTGCCTCCTCCAAGCACAAGCAGTGTGCTTTACGCTCTTTGGGCTTGGCAGAAGAGCATCAGGCACAGACAGGCTTGATGCTGCCTTCTCTTCCAGCCAAAAAAGCATGCTGAAGAGCACAGGCCACCAAGCTGGCAACTCTACAACTGGCAGGGGGAGGGGAGAGAAGCACCTGCCTCCTCTCTCTAGCTCCAACTACACTCCACAGATTGGGTGGGGAGACACACCAGTCTTTCAGGATGGAGGAAGAGAAGGTAACCTCTAGCCTGCCTCCTATAACAGGAGGGATGCTGATAGGTGAGGCCCAGCACATTTGGAGGGAAGCCTTGCCCTTGTAGGCCCCACCGTAGCCAAGGGCCCGGTTTCAGATGATGGTCTGAAGGGCTGTGGATCAAGCCAGATGTTTCATTGGAAATGTGGGCCTGAGAAGGGAAATCACTCCAATGAGGGCAACAGCACCATTTGCAGGTAGACATTCCAAGCAGAGGCAATAGAAGCACCTAAAGTGAGCCCTCCTAAATCAAACCAAGGCCCATTCTTCCATTCTTGTAAAATTAAGTAAGAGCCCCTTGGCTCCTTGCTGCAACAGACTTACTCACCTGGCATTCCATTCTTGTATTTCTACCAATGGCCACCCAAATATTTCCAGGGCAAAAAGGCAACAGCCCTCCCCTGGTCATGCCCAGCACCTCATATTCAGAAGTTTACTGCCTGTAATGAAGCTGCCGTCTATAGGTATTTGTTTAGTCCTGTTTTAAAGCAGTGCAAACATGGATCATCAACATATCTTATGGTTGTGAAGGGAGGGTGGGTGGAGTCTTTAAGAAAGCAAAAGGCACTTGAGTTGAGCAACTGCTGGTTTAACTTGCATTATGACCTTGTGTTGGTCTCAAAGGAGACGGACATTCGCCAGGGGGCTTCCCTGGCCCACAGCAGAACCGTCCAAAGTGCAGAGTTTTTTGGTCGCTTCCCTTGCACAGAGGAAGAGAATTCTAGCCATTTGGCTGTTGTCCTCTCTTTCCCATGGATGTGATATTCTAGCAATGTGTGAGACAATAACTAGGGCTGCGCGTATCGGTAAACCCAAACCAAAAATAAACCAAAAATTAGCTGTTTTGGCAATGTTCGGGTTTAGTTTCGGCCAAATATCAAAACTTGGGAATCTGCCCAAAGCCAAATAGGCAATTCCTGAAAAGCCAAATAGGTATTTGGTTTTTGGGGGTTTCAGCTATTTGCCTTTGTTCAGATGCACGGCCCTCTGCGTTCTTCCATTTTTCTATCTCTGACTTAGTTAGGAACCCATAGTTGGGGCCCTTTGGAGGTAGGGGTTGTGTAATCGGAGCCAACTTGGTCAGACCAAACTATCCATCACCATTCAGTGGTGTAATCTGGATAGCAGAAGGGTCATTTAAGAGATGGGGCTCACCCAGTCCTGTCTAGAGGGATATACCCTCCAACTAAAAGCACCAACAAAAATCTGTTCCACAAGATCCAAGAAATCAAAGGGAAATTTAAAGCACGGTTAGGCATGCTGAAAGATCAGCATGGAAATACATTAACTGAACAGAACAAAATAAAGAAAAGGTGGGAACAATACACTGAAGAACTATACAGAAGAGATGAAAGGATGACAGGTACCTTCCAAGAAGAATCTTTTGAAGAAGAACCTACAGTTTTAGAAAGTGAAGTGAAAGCTGCATTGAGAGCAATCGGGAGAAACAAATCACCAGGAGCAGGTGGGATATCAATAGAGCTATTCCAAGCCACAGAAAGGGAGTCCATCAAAATCTTGACAAGAATATGCCAACAGATATGGAAAACAAAACAATGGCCCACAGACTGGAAACGATCCATTTACATTCCAATTCCCAAGAAAGGAGATATTAAAGATTGCAGCAACTATCGAACCATCGCATTAATTTCTCATGCAAGTAAAGTGATGCTCAAAATCTTACAGCAACGGCTGTTACCATATACGGAATGAGAAATGCCTGATGTTCAAGCTGTTTTCAGAAAAGGAAGAGGCACTAGAGATCATATTGCAAATATACGCTGGTTACTGGAGCATACGAGAGAATTTCAGCTTGTGTTTCATAGATTACAGCAAAGCTTTTGACTGTGTGGATCATGAAAAGCTATGGCTGGTTTTAAAGGAAATGAGTGTGCCACTACATCTGATCGTTTTGATGCGCAACCTGGACAAGAGGCCACAGTTAGAACAGAATATGGGGAAACGGAATGGTTTCCAATTGGCAAAGGTGTCAGACAAGGATGTATTTTATCTCCCTATCTCTTCAATCCATATGCAGAACATATAATTAGGAAAGCTGGATTAGATTTAGATAAAGGTGGAGTGAAAATTGGAGGGAGTAACATTAATAATTTGAGATATGCTGATGACACTACATTTTTGGCAGAAAATAGTGAAGATTTGAAACAACTACTGCTGAAAGTTAAAAGAGAAAGTGCCAGAGCAGGACTACAGCTGAACATCAAGAAAACAAAAGTAATGACTACAGGAGAATTACACAACTTTAAGGTTGACAATGAGGAAATTGAAATTGTTCACAATTTTCTATTCCTTGGCTCCACCATCAACCAAAAGGGAGACTGCAGCCAAGAAATCAGAAGGAGATTGAGACTGGGAAGGGCAGCCATGAAGGAGCTAGAAAAGATTTTGAAGTGTAAGGATGTGTCACTGGCCACCAAGACTAGATTAATTCATGCCATCGTATTCCCTATTACTACAGTATGTATGGATGTGAAAGCTGGACAGTGAAGAAAGCTGATAGGAAGAAAATAGATTACTTTGAAATGTGGTGTTGGAGGAGAGTGTTACGAATTCCATGGACTGCCCAAAAAAACAAATCAGTGGGTTATAGATCAAATCAAGCCTGAACTGACCCTAGAAGCTAAAATGACTAAACTGAGGCTATCGTATTTTGGTCACGTCATGAGATGACAAGAGTCACTGGAAAAGACAGTCATGCTAGGAAAAGTTGAGGGCAGCAGGAAAAGAGGAAGACCCAACAAGAGATGGATTGACTCAATAAAGGAAGCCACAGCCTTCAATTTGCAAGATCTGAGCAAGGCTGTCAAAGATAGGACATTTTGGAGGACTTTCATTCATAGGGTCGCCACGAGTCGGAAGCGACTTGACGGCACTTAACACACACAAAAGCACCAGCTTCAACTGCTGCTGATCCAGCTTCTGAAGAAGACACCTCATCTGCGCGGATGAGCAATCTCCTTCAGAAGAGCTGCCTTGGTCATGACTTCAGCTGGCTCCGATATCACCCCCTCCCCCAACTGAAGGTCGCCCCGAGTAGTGGCTTTGTTTCCCCGCACTGTGACCATCTCTTGAAATCCGATTTTTAATGACTATAATAAAGGCCTGTTCACAGGATATCATTTGCCACCAAAATAAATGTTTTTCGTGCCTTATTTTTCTTTCATTTAGGGTGTTTTCCTCAGTTTGGAAGCTAATTTGCATGGGCATCATGCTGTGTGACCCAGATACAAAGGGAGCCCCCAGAGTTTGAGGTGCCAGCCTGCTGATCAACTCTTTCTGCTAGTCCATGGCAACACTGACTTTCTGAACCTGAAAACAGATTGACAGCTCAGTTCTAGCCTCTCACAAATGCCTGGAGAATGGGGATGACCCCTTTGTGGGCCCATAAAACTGAACCCCTTTCCCAAACCTCACCAAACTTCAGTGTCCAAGTAAAGAGAGTTCCTTCCAGTTACACTGCAAATTTGGTGACTCTACCTCAAAAAACACCCCCCCCCCCACCACCGGAGCCTTGAAAATAAATTCCATAGACTATAATGGACCTGAATTTTTTGGGGAAACTCAGAAATAAAGCCAAACACCCATTTACCGGTATGGTTATTCAGCTTATTTTAGGTTTACTGAAAGAAATCTCTCACCCTCTAGCTTTAGCAGATGACCCTGTGTTCTAGTATTATGACAGAGGGAGAAAAGCTTCTCTGTCCACTCTCTCCAAACCATGCATAATTTTATAGACTTCTATCATGTCTCCCCTTAGCCACTTTCTTTCCAAGCTAAACAGCCCTGTTTTAACTGCTCCTCATGGGGCAGTTGCTCTAGACCCTAATCTTGGGGACTAGATTTTGGTATGCTCCTCTGATAAAAGAGAGAAAAGGTATACATCATGACTAGTATCCATTTTGACTAATAGCCATGACTACCCCTCTCCTCCATGAACATGTCCACTCCCCTCTGAAAGCCTTCCAAGTTGGTAGCCATCACCACATCCTGGAGCAGAAAGTTCCACCATTTAATTATGTGTTGTGTGAAAAAATACTTCTTTTTATCTGTTTTGAATCTCTCACCCTCCAGCTTTAGCAGATGACCTCACGTTCTAGTATTATGAGAGAGGGAGAAAAGCTTCTCCCTGTCCACTCTCTCCACAGCATGCATTATTTTATAGACCTCTATCATGTCTCCCCTTAACCACCCTCTTTCCAAGCTAAACAGCCCTAAGCGTTTCAACTGCTCCTTATAGGGCACTTGTTCTAGCCCCCTGATCGTTTTGTTTGCTCTTTTCTGCACCTTCTCAAGCTCTGTGATATCCTTTTTTAGGTGTGGTGACCAGAACTGTACACAGTTTTCCAAGTGTGGTCTCAGTATAGATTTGTACAAGGACAGTATGACATCAACAGTTTTATTTTGTATTCCTCATCTAATTACGGCATGGAATTTGCCTTTTTTACAGCAGCCGCACACTGGGTTGACGTCTTCATTGAGCTATCCACTACCAACACAAGATCCCTTTCTTGGTCTGTCGCTGCCAGCACAGATCCCATCAGTGTATATGTGAAGTTGGGATTTTTGTCCCAATATGCATCACTTTACACTTGCTCACATTGAATTTCACTTGCCATTTTAATGCCCATTCCTCCAGTTTGTAGAGATCCTTTTGAAGCTCTTCACAGCCCGATTTTGTTTTAACCACCCTAAATAATTTCTTGTCATCTGCAAACTTGGCTACTTTGCTGTTCCCCCGCAACTCCAGGTCATTGATGAACAGGTTGAAAAGCATCCTTCCCACAGATCCCTGAGGGACCCCACTGCTCACATCCTGCCATTGTGAGAACTGACCATCAATTCCTACTCTCTGCTTCCTATTTTTCAGCCAGCTCTCAATCCATAAGAGGACTTGTCCTCTTATCCCATGACTATGAAGTTTGCATAGCAGTCTTTGATGGGGGACTTTGTCAAAAGCCTTTTGGATATCCAAATACACAATATCCACAAGCTCATTCCTGTCCACATGCTTATTGACGCTTTCAAAAAACTCTAATAGGTTAGTGAAACAGGACCTATCTTTACAGAAGCCATGTTGGGTTTTGCTCAGCAGGCCTTGCCCTTCTATATGCTTGACAATTCTATCTTTAATAATGCTTTCCACTAATTTACCCGGAACAGACGTTAAGCTAACTGGCCTGTAATCTCCTGGGTCCCTCCTGGAACCTTTTTTATAAATGGGTGTTACATTGGCCATTCTCCAGTCCTCTGGTACAGAGGCTGATCGAAGGGACATGTTACATATCTTTGTTAGGAGTTCAGCAATTTCCCATTTGAATTATTGAAGAACTCTAGGATGAATACCATCTGGTCTCAGTGACTTGTTAGTTTGCGGTTTGTCTAGACATTCTAGGACTTCCTGCTTTGTTACCACTATTTGCCCCAGTTCCTCATTCTCCCCTCCCCAAAACCTCTGTTCAGAAGAAGTGAAGACAGATGAGAAGAATTCGTTTAGTTTCTCAGCGATCACTTTAGCCTCCCGTAGTGTTCCTTTACTCCCATTGTCATCCAGTGGTCCAACCACTTCCCCAGCTGGTTTCCTACCCTAATGTACTTAAAGAATTTATTATTGTTTGTTTTAATGTGTTTAGCGATATGCCCCTCAAAATCGTTTTTTGCATCTCTGTTTGCTTCCATTTCTTTTGTGTCAACTTTGTGCCTTTGTGTCAACCCAGTGGTCATTTATGCAGGGGAAATTTGCATTTGGTGCACAGTTTTCTGTTTTTTTCTGCTCCGAATTCGCAAACATATGCATGAGGGATTTCCCCCCCCCCATTCCAGGAGTATCTTGTGATTAATTAGGCATGAGTCCCTCCCCCCGAAAACACAGCCTTGCTGCACTTTACTTGGAGGGGGTGGGTCAGCTCTTAAAGGGACTGCGTGTGCTTTTGCTGAATATTCCTCTCCACCTTTCTTCAACAGCTCCCTGCGGGGAGCTGCCTTCCAACCTCTGCAGCCTCTCTTCGGTGTGTTCCTGCACATTTCATGAAGGTTTAATTCCCTCTTTTGTGCTTTGCTTTGAGGGAAGGGGTTGGATGGGAGGTACAGACATGTGGGAGGGAGAAGCCAAAATGGGCGTGGGGAGAGAAACCCGAAGTTAAGAGCTATGCATGGAAATAGGGGGAATTTGTGTTGCTCTTGCCTCAAAGCAGTATTTAAATTTGACCTAAAACAGGATCCTAGAACTGCGGGGGAAGAACAAGACCAGAGTGAAGTCACATCTGAAGGTCGGTAAAATCATGAATAATGCAAAGGAAGCCTCGAAGCAGTCCAGCAGGGACTGCAAAGTAAATAATTTGCATAAATGGCCAGTGTGTGGCTGCTGTGAAAAAGACAATGCATAGTTAAATTGTGGAACTCCCTGCCCCAGGATGTGGTGATGGCTGCCAACTTGGAAGGCTTCAAGAGGGGAGTGGACATGTTCATGGAAGAGAGGAGTATTCATGGCTACTAATAAAAATGGATGCTAGTCATGATGCATACCTATTCTCTCCAGGATCAGAGTAGTATGCCGAATATATTAGGTGCTGTGAAACAGCAGGATGGTGCTGCTGCAGTCATCTTGTTTGGGGGCTTCCTAAAGGCACCTGGTTGGCCACTGTGTGAACAAACTTCTGGCCTCGATGGGCCTTGGTCTGATCCAGCAGGGCCTTTCTTATGTTCTTACAAAAATAAATAAATCTTGGTATATGCCCTATAAACCTCAGAGCTTCAGTTTGCTCTTAGGCTGTGCTGAAGAGGGTCCTGCCCTGTGAATGTCCTGTTCTCTTCCCCACATCGCTGCCTCCTGAAGTTGACTGTCAGAACAGCCTACCTTGCAGTCTATGATGCGCTTCTCGGTCTTTTGATCTGGGTTTGTTTCTTTGGGAATTTGGTGCCTGCTTGCTGTAGGCCACATTACCTGCCTCTATACCTTTTGGATAGACAGCTGGCACTCCGCTGGGCCCAAAGACCTGGCTGCTTGGGGGCAAACTCAGCAAATGACCCTCAGCAGAGGTGTTCAGACAGGCAGTCTATGTTCATTCTTAGCATGCAGGTGGACCAGCTGTTGAGTTAGGGTTGCCAGGTTCCTCATCGCCACCGGTGGGAGGTTTTTGGGGTGGAGCCTGAGCAAGGTGGGGTCTGGGGAGGGGAGGGACTTCAATGCCATAGAGGCCAATTACCAAAGCGGCCATTTTCTCCAAGGGAACTGATCCCTATCGGCTGGAGATCAGTTGTAATTGCAGGAGATCTCCAGCTAGTACCTAGAGGTTGGCAACCTTGTCTTGAGTATTCATGGATTATGACAGATCTATTGGCTGCAAGTTTCATGTTGGCTTAGCATGACATCCAGGGTGATGAACTAACACCATTCAGAATAGAGACAAGCATACTCACAGTGTACACACATGCATAAGATGTAAGCAAACCATCCTCTTTCTTCATATACACCTTCATGCTCCTGTGCTTGCATAGTAAAGCTGTGGGTATCAGCTAGTCTAATGCATAGTAAAGCTGTGGGTATCAGCTAGTCTAATGCGGCCTAAGTTACATTAGCTTAAAGGAAGCACTGTTGAATGGGACCCTGGGGATTAATTAACCAACAGTCTTGTAATGTGTCTGATATAAATCTGCAAATGAGATGCCTTTATCGGTAGCCAAGCCTTTGGTGATTTAATTGGGCAATTACAGAGTGCAGTGGAATCAGAGATATTAATGCCATGTGTATTCATATTTAAGAGGCTGGGTCGGTGGGAGTTTCATTATCCTGAGCACTGCTGGGTAATTCCTCCCCCCCCCCAACAAGTACTCTTGCTGCAAAGACAGCATTGCAGGGCAGGAAGCTTTCACAGCCACCTGCCAATACCCCCACAAGCTGGCGCCACAATGGAATTCTCAAAGCACCTACAACACCTGCAACAAGCTGCTGATTTCCACACTCACTGGGCAAATCCCAGCAAACTAGCTCAGGGATATTTAACTGGTGGTGGACCACATTGGTCACACAACAACAAGAACTAGACGATTCGATCCAGGTTTGTTTTTCACAGCACACCTCGTAGCATATATGTTTATAATACTTGGACTTTATCCTAAAGTCCTGGATTAATGCGATACCATTGATCTTACCAGCTACAACTCCAGATCGCTGCTCTCGTGTTGGCCAGATGCAGCACACAGACCATGGTCACTCCGGCTGGCGGAAGCCTATCTCCCCATGGACCTTTGTCGCTTCCATTGACTCCTTTGTACCTTGTCGCTCTAACAGTCGTTGTTGTGGCCCACCTGTTTCCCCTCTTCTTTTCTGTTATACCTTCAAGTTCTTACTCTGGAGGGTCGTGATTGGACATGCACAGTGGGCTGATGGTGGCCTAACCTAGATCCGTCTAAAGGTACACTCTTATCATCCTTCATTCTGTGCTTGTCAGCTTAGCCATTATCCACTGTCATTTCAGTCACATTCACTGGACATCCTCCTGATATAAACAGACATGAGGTTGGTTTTGGACTTTCTGGCTTGGCTTTGTTCCTATCCATACTTCCCCCACAATTTACTAGCCTTTCTCAAGTTTCCCAGTCATTCAGTTGACCAGTTTTTCCCACCTGCACCAGTCTGAGTGTGGCTATATTACCCTAAATAGGCAGCCTCCACTTTGGGGAAATTAGCTGGGGAGACAGAGCTCGTGAGAGGTGGATCACTGGGATCTGTAACCTGTGTCTACCAAGATCAATATTGGGGAAAACTCTCCAGTCAGCAGGCAATTCTACAATGACATGTATTTTTATTAAAGAAGAAAATAATAAAGAATATAATTCTCAAGCAGAAGGGTAAACACACACGCAATTCATACAAGAGCTAAGGAAACAAGGGTGGAAAATTGGAATACTTCAGGGATGGGCAATATTTACCAGTCCAAAAGAGATGTCCAGGGAAAGCTGTCCTCAGAAGGGAAACAACCAGCATTTCCAGGAGCAAAAAAGGAGCCCATACGCAAGTGGGGGTGTATGCACAGATCCAACACACACACACTATGAATGGCCAAAGGACTACCATATTTTTCCCTCCATAGGACGCACCGCTCCATAAGACGCACCTAGTTTTTAGAGGAGGAAAACAAGAAAAAATCTTGTTTTCCTCCTCTAAAAACTTGTCTTATGGAGCAAATGCCGGCTGGGCGCGTGCTCGTCGGGACGGTGCGAGCTGGCGTTCCCCGCCCCGATGGCCAGCTGGGAGGCGGGCGGGGCGGCACAGAGCCGGCTGGGTGTGTGCGCGTCGGGACCATAAGCCCCAGCTGGCTGTCGGGGCGGGGAAAGCCGGCTCGCACCCTGCCCGCCTCCCAGCTGGGAGGCGGGCGGGGCTCACAGAGCTGGCTGGGCACGCTGGAACGACGCGAGCCGGCTTTCCCCGCCCCGATGGCCAGCTGGGAGGCGGGCGGAGCGCACAGAGCCAGCTCGCGTCGTTCCAGCGAGCCCAGCCGGCTCTGTGCGCACATTCGCTCCATAAGATGCACAGACATTTCCCCTCACTTTTGAGGAGGAAAAAAATTCATGTTATAGAGCGAAAAATATGGTAAATGAGTCCTCAGGTATTATGAGGCAAGCTGGCAGGAAAGCCAGAGACAAAGAACTGATTGCTTTACAAGGGTCCGAACAAAAAGAGAGGAGAGGCTTGATGAGTCGTCAGGATGCAGGGGAATGTCTGTGTGACCCTTCTGAATACTGATTGATTGCCTAAGAGGGGTGCAGCTAAGATAATTAATGGTCGGCTTGGAGCGCTGATTAAATCACCTTAAAGTGAGGCAATGGAGATTAGCTAGCCCCATTGTCTAGCCTGAAACACCTTTGGGACATGAGAAAATGCACAGCTGTCAACAGCCTTCCTGCCTATGTTATACACACAAAATGGCTCACAAAACTCCTTGTGGGGGCTTCATTTTGTGGACAGTAGTGTCCTGCTTTGCTTTCAGTCCTTGGAACCCAAGCCATCATGACACCCTTAGCAGGAAGAGGGGTCCGGCTGCTGACAGCTATAGCAGGGGGTCTTCCAGGAGCTAGAGAAGGTGAAAATTCATGCAATTTCTTGCTGTGAGGAGTTCCTGGAAGCACCTTCTTGGGAAAGCAGTGCTCTGTAACCTTCCTCCATCCCCTTTCTGGCCAGAAAGTGGGGGGGGGTGGCCCTTGAGAGTCCTGTGACAATTCAAGGGCCCTGGGATGATCTGCTCTTTGGAAGGCAGCCAAGCATTGCTCCCTCTCTCCCTGGCTTGAAAGCACATGAGAGAATGGCACTCTGCTGTTTTCTCATGGAGGCAAAAAGGTCACAGAAGAGTGTGGCTCCTTCTTGTTCCTTCAAACTGGAGGGCCCTGGAGTTGGTTGGAGGACCCTTTTATTCACCTTGTTTTACCGGGGCATGGACAGGTGAAGCAACTGTCATTGGTGGAGCCCCTTTGTAGAGTTTTTGGAATTATTAGGCTCTGTCCTGCTATGGTAGGATTTTTTAGCTCCTTCATGTTGTTAGAGCATTTCTATGATGTATGCTACTATTAGAGAGTTTGAATTTCTTCTTTGTGTGAGAAGGGATTTGAACTAATTACTAAAGGAGTTAGTCTATTTTTGGCCAGCCATATAGGCAGGGGATGAGACATCCTGCTTAAATGGGTACACCTGCCTTGATTGAGAATCCCTGACTTGATATGAATGCTTCTGACTGTGCTGGCCCAAGGGTCTTGGTGGTATAGAGACGTTCCTTTCAGTGAGGAGAGGGTAGGGCTGCCAGGTCCCACTTTCCAGGTGAACTGATCTCCATTGGCTGGAGATCAGTTGTAATAGCGGGAGATCGCCAGCTAGTGCCTGGTGGTTGGCAACCCTAGGAGAGGGGTCCTAGGGGTAATATTTTCAGCTACAGCCTGAAGAATGCCCTGTAGAACACCACTCTTGCTGGCCAGGTAAGGCCAGACGGCTGACTCCCTGTATTCGTTCCAGGGCTGGCTGATGCAGAGGATGCCTAATGCCTGTCAGATGCAAAGGCTGATGTGGCAGAGCCAGGATCACTAGGCAGTAGATAGAATCATAGAATTGGAAGGGGTCATAAGGCTACCCAGGCCAAACCCCTGCTCAATGCAGGATCAACCTAGAACATCCCTGACAAGTAATTGTCCAGCCTCTGCTTGAAGACTGATGATAAGGGGGAGCTCACCACCTCCCTAGGTAGCTGATTCCACTGTTGAAAAACTCTTACTGTAAAAAACTTTTTCCTAATATCCTAATACCTCTCCGTCTGCAATTTAAACCCATTATTGTGAGTCCTTTCCTCTGCAGCCAACAGGAACAGCTCCCTGCCCTCCTTTAAGTGACAGCCCTTCAAATGCTTAAAGAGAGCAATCATGTCCCCTCTCAACCTCCTCTTCTCCAGACTAAACATTCCCAGCTCCCCCAGCCTTTCCTCGTAGGGCTTGGTCTCCAGGCCCCTGATCCAGGCCCTCTTCGCTCTCCTCTGCACCCGCTCGATTCTGTGCACATCCTTTTTAAAATGGGGCCTCCAGAACTGCACACAATACTCCAGGTGCTGCCTGGCCAATGCTGTGTACAGCAGAACTATGACATCTTGCGACTTGGATGTTATGCCTCTGTTTATGCACCCCAAGATTGCATTCACTTTTTTTGTCGCTGCATCACACTGTCTGCTCATATTTAACTTACGGTCCACTCACACCCCAAGATCTTGTTCACACACACTGCTACCCAGAAGTGCATCCCCCATCCAGTCTGCATGTCCCTCATTTTTGTTACCCAGATGTAGAACTCAGCACTTATCCTTGTTGAATTGCATCTTGTTTGCATCCACCCATTTTTTTCCAGTGTGTTCAGTGATCTCGTTGAATTCTATCTCTGTCTTCTGCTGTGTTTGCTGCTCCTCCCAATTTGGTGTCATCTGCACATTTAATGAGTAGTCCCTCCACACCCTCATCCAGATCATTTATAAAAAGATTGAAAAGTACCGGGCCCAGAACCGAGCCCTGTGTCACCCCACTGGACACCTCCCTCCATTGAGATGAAATGTCATTGACAACTGCTCTTTGAGTGTGGTTCTCCAACCAGTTCCCTATCCACCTAACTATCCTAGGGTCCAGCTCACAGTCCTCTAATTTACCCAACAGAACACCATGACGAACTCTGTCAAAAGCCTTACTGAAATCAAGATTAACAACATCGACCACATTCCCTCAATCCAGTAAGCTTGTCACTTGATCAAAGAAGGAAACAAGGTTGGTCTGGCAGGACCTGTTGGGGACAAATCCATGCTGACTTCCCCAGATCACCAAGTTGTCTTTCAGATGCTCACAGATTGATCCCTTTAATATCTGCTCCTGTATCTTCCTTGGGACACAGGTCAAACTGACTAGCCTGTAGTTTCCTGGGTCATCCCTTCTCCCTTTTTTGAAAACTGGGATAACATTTGCCCTCCTCTATGTCAGAATCAGGCGTTTACCTGTAGCATCTAGGGCTGTTGAATTAAAAAAAATTCAGTATAGTTCGGATTCGGCTGAATTCAGCCCGTTTAGATTCGGGATATGCCGAAGTCCAAACTCCCCCGCTTTGGGTCCGTGCAATTCGGCGGGAATTCAAAGTTTGGGGAAAAAATTCGGCCGAATAAAGCCATTAAAAACACAACCGCGCCTTTCCGTGGCTCTGGGGGGCATTTTTGGGGGTAGAGGTCCCAAACTTTCAGTGGAGCTTCAAAGGACGTTTCTTGAAAGACACCCCAAGTTTTGTAAAGATTGGGTCAGGGGGGGCTGAGATATGGGCCCCAAAAGGGGTCCCCCCACCCTTAATGTGCATGTCTGAGCAGAGCTTGCCACCCACACACAAAGCTCCCAGCCCCGACAAACAGCTGAGAAGTTTGCAAAGCATTTCAACACGACTGTAAAGCAATACAACCTTGTAAGCAACACCTTTGCAACTGTGCAAAGCAACACCTGACACCTTGGAGTTTGCAAACCATGGAAAGGGACAGAGGCAGCTAGCTATGCATAATGAGCAGGAGGGGTGGAATTTCCCTTTTTGCATGGGACTCCAAATGCATTCTTTAAGTCACCATTTGAAAACCAGTTTTGAGCAAGCATCCAAATAGACCTAACCGCTCTTATGAATGAGGGAAAACCTGAAGACACACAACTGAACCCCCCCCCTCAAACCAGGGAGAGAGAGACTCGAGGGGGAACACACCCCCAGGCAGAACTGGCAAAAGCCCCCTTTGGCTTCCCCCCCACCCACAGAAATTGCTCACTCCCCACACATACACAGACTCTGCTCCCCCCCCCACACACACACAGGAGAAAAATGATAGATTAAAGCCCCCAACGGGGTTTTACTGTGGCTGTCTTCTGTTCCATCAGGAGGGGCTGGGGAAGACTTGTAATCCAAGACGATTCCAATTAGGCACGGGACGTTTTGCTCTGGAGATGCACAGGGTCAGCTGATCCATTCATCCCAATAGGGGAAAGGGGAAAGGGGAAAGCCCATATCTCGGGACCCCCTGACCCAATGTTTACAAAACTTGGGTGGTCTCTTAAGAAGGCTTGTCTGAAGCTCCGCTCAAAGTTTGGGATCTGCACCCCCAAAAATGCACCCCCTGCAGCCACGGAAAGAGAAAAGGGGGGAGCCAATATTTCTGCTCCCACTGAACCCATCTTTACAAAACTTGGGTGGTATCTTAAGAAGGATTGTCTGAAGCTATGCTGAAAGTTTGGGGGCTGTATCCCCAAAAAAGTGCCCCCTGCAGCCACGTAAATGGAAAAGGGGGGAAGGAAAAGGGGTGCCCATTCAACAGCCCTAGTAGCATCCCAAAAGCAAACCCACTCAGGCAGGGGATCCTGAAGCAGTATACTTTATTAGGAGCAAAAGGTAAATATAAGAAATGACTGTATAGAAACAGAGGAAGGCTGCTAATGACCCCAATAGGGAAAGCATAAGCTTAAAAGCACTTTAGCCACCAAAGTAAAACAGTGAGGTAAAGCCGAGATAAGAGTTCCCACGAAGCATATACCAAACAACTAGGCAGCTGCGGGAAGCCGGACTGAGGGAAGTGTACACAGTATTTACAGACATGTGAACCAAGGTCTTTTGACACAGAGCCAGAGCCAGGCCTGAACCAGCAAAGGCCTGACAGAGTCATGTCAACGGATCAGGCCTGAAACAGCAACACCCTGACAGAGTCATGTCAAGGGATCAGGCCTGAAACAGCAATGGCCTGACATTCTGCCTCCCTTAAGACCCCCTCCCCGGCTTCTCCCCAGTATGGGGTTTTTGTGGGTAGGCATCATGGAATTGTTGAACCAGTCGAAGGACAGCATCATGGTGTTTGGCCACCCACTCAGCATGTCCTAAACCTAAGTGCTATCCAACGAACCAGATAGTAGAAGACCCCTCTGTGTATGTGGAAATCTAGAATTTTGGACACTTTGAAGTGTTTTCCCCCACCTTACCAACACCGGAATCTCTGGTGGGGGTTCGGGATGCCATTCAGGGTTGGGCACATACTTCTTCAGAAGGCTGATATGAAACACAGGGTGGATTCCCCTCAGGGACTTGGGAAGGCTTAGTTCCACCGTGACTTCATTAATAATCCGTGAGATTGGAAAAGGTCCCACATATTTTTCGCTCAGTTTTTTACTGGGGCAGAGGGAGCGCAGGTTTTTTGTGGACAGGTAAACCTGATCCCCCACCTTGATGTCCCACCCCGGAGAACGATGCTTGTCAGCTTGTGCTTTGTACTTGTTTTTGGCTCGCTCCAGATTCTTTTGCAACCAGGGCCAGGTGTCTCTTACCATGTGTACCCAATCAGCTATTTCAGCATCATCCCCCTCCCCTGTCCGATCCACACTGCCAAATGGCCCAAACTCTTCACCATAGACTACACGGAATGGGCTGCAAGCTGTGGATTGATGGGAGGCATTATTGTAAGCATACTCTGCAAAGGGTAGAAGATCTACCCAATCGTCTTGGTGGTAATTCACATAATAATGCAAATAACATTCTAACACCGAATTGACACGTTCTGTCTGTCAGTCGGTCTGGGGGGTGGTATGCACTAGACAACCTTTGCTCCACCCCCACCAATTTCAGAAACATTTTCCAAAACTTAGCCACGTATTGTGCCCCCCTGTCAGACATCACCTTGTGTGGAAATGAGTGATATTTAAAGACATGTGACACAAACATCTTTGCCATTTTTTGCGCTGTGGGCAATCCCGTGCAAGGGACGAAATGCACTTGTTTGGAGAAAAGGTCCGTAACTACCCAAAGAACCGTTTCCTAGGGCTGTCAATTCGGTTCTTTCCAAACTGAAAAACTGCCGAATTTTCCCCGATTCAGCGGTTTCCGGTTTGGGACAAACCGAATTCAAAAAAGGCAGGTAACAGGGGGAGCCGAATTCGCCGACTTCGGGAGTTTGGCAAATAAATTCAGCACATTCGGGGTTCGGCTCCCCCCCTCCCTGCGTGCCTTCACGGGGCTTCCCTGAAGGCACGCAGGGGGGCCTTTAAACAGATCTGTGCCTCCTGGCCGGGAGGCGCAGATCTGTTCCACCCCCCCCCCCCCCGCGTGCCTTCAGGGGGCTTCCCTGAAGGCGCGAGGGGGGGGGAAACAGATCTGCACCTAACAGCTTTTAGGAGCAGATCTGTTTAAAGGGCCCCCCGCACCTTCAAGGGGCTTCCCTGAAGGCGTGCGGGGGGCTCTTTAAACAGATCTGCATCTCCCGGCTGTAAAACAGTGAGGTAAAGCCAAGATAAGAGTTCCCATGAAGAGGGGAACTTCCGGAAGAAGCTGATCTGAGTAGATGTCCTCTGAGTTCTCTCTGGGGAACCGGGAGGCGTTTTGAAGTCGGGACGCCCTCTGGACGCCCCGACCCCGATCCTAAACAGTGGATCGGGAAGCAGACAACCCCCTGCTGCTGAAGAAGAGCAGCTGACTCACACTCTTCCCCCCACAAGACTGCTTGCACGGGGGAGGACTGTTTGAAGTCGCCTCCGGCTGAGGAGGACCCCACTGCCATGAACGCCTTTCAGATCCAGGCTCTGATCTCTTCTACCTAATGCTGAATATCAAACAAGATAACTACAAAGCACCCGACCTCCAACACCCAAGTAAGTTACAAGGACTTCCTTTGTTTACAAACTCAACTCTCAACTAACGGAACTTTTTAAAAAATAAACCGATTAAGGACTTTACATCTCTCTGCCCAGGATCAACTGAAATTCTGACTTAAAAGGCTACTTAAATAACTTTTAAATTGAATTAGCAGGCATACAAAACAATTGCAAGGAATTGATTGATATGCATAGCTACCAACGGGAGGCTGCAGCGTAGAAGGAGGGTGGAGAAACTCTTTACTTTCATTTCCCAATTCCTTTGTGCAAAGACAGTCCTCCAGACACGTTTGCAACCAGGAAGATTTCTATCTAGGAATACAGGAAGTCATAGAGGGTGGATGAATTGGATGTGTCTCACTCAGTGTACCATCAAAATAAATCCTACCTTTCCGGATTAAGAGTAGGACCAACAGAAAACCCATTTTCCTACAGTTCCCTACAAGCCTCCTGGAAAAACACTCAAAGCCAGTGCCCCTTCCCATACAGTGGAAACAACCTCGGTTGAGAGTGACCAATGACGGCTCAGTTGAAGCCCTACCCTGTTTCCTACACCAAGTGGACAGTTATATGCGGGAACAGGGGCAGCACTTCCCCACTGAAGACAGCCGGGTGCACTTCGTTGCCTCCCTCTTGACTGGAAAAGCCGCTGACTGGATGGTCCTCCAGTTTGACACTCGGGCCCGATCCATACGCTCACTCAACGAGTTCATGCGAGTGTTACGACGCCATTTTGAGGACCCTTTCCTGGGAGAAAAGGCCAAGGCAGCCCTCCTGCAACTTTGACAAGGCTCTACACCAGTGCGGGAATTCGCGGACGAATTCCAACGGCTCTCCAGCAAAATAGTGGACTGGACCGAAGCTACCTGAATACATTATTTCCCGGAAGCCTTAAATCCTGAGATATTGAACTGGGCTTATATGCAACGAGACCCAGACACCCTTGAAGAATGGATTTTACTAGCCGAGGAAGTGGAGAGTCATTGCCAATTCATTTCGCTGGCTCGCCGATGAGCCAGGGAGGGGGGGAACCAAAAGCCCCTGACTAAGGCCGCAGCTCCTACACCGCGGAGACCTGCTGTACCCTCACAAGACCGCGTGTCTCGATTTCAGAGGGGAGCCTGTCTCGCTTGTGGAACCATGGGCCACTTTGCAGCCACCTGCCCACTTTGGCCGGACCGGTTGGCCCCTTCTCGACAGGATGGACCGCCCCGGAATCGGGGGCAACCTCAGCACAGGGGCACCGGGGCCAGCCGTAGCGCTGCTCCTGGACGGACTGCGACATCAGCTCTCCACATCGGAGATGCGCCCCGTGAACCTGCACCAGCGAGTCCATCAGGGTTCCGGATTACAAGTGCCCCACTTGGGGACAACTCGCCATCTTCGGATAAAGACAGGGACTGGGACTCCCCTGCCTTGAATCTCGAATCTCCGCTAGATCTGTCAAAAAATGGGCAGGGTCTGCGGTGAGTGGAGCGACACCACGGACCCTCGCAGCTGTTCCTGCAAAACCCAAAGCTCCAGTGAAGGTGAGTGAGATCGAAGATACTATGTATGTAGACGTAGTGTTACAGCACCATAAAGGGAGATCCCAGTTACAAGTTAAAGCGCTCATAGACTCCGGGTGTTCCCACTTCCTGATCAACGAAACCACTTTCAAAGCGCTCAAAGCTAAGTCAGAGCCCCTGCCAGCTCCCATCCAGTTCGCCCAGATGGATGGCAGTGACTTCAAAGGGGGGCCAGTGGATCATCGCACTTGCGGATTGGCAATGGGCATTGGCCACCACTGGGAACAAATTGACTTTACCATAGCCCCTATCAGATATGATGTGGTATTGGGAATTAACTGGCTCAAGGAACACAGCCCTTGTATTGACTGGGGGGCTGGAACTATAAAATTCTCCGATCCTGATTGTGATCAACACCATCTTGAGGTAGCTGTTGTACCTCCGTCAGCCTCGGCTTAAGTCTCAGACCCTCCCTCGTCCTTTCCTCTACCTGTTGAATATCGAGACTTTTCCGACGTTTTTGATGTACAGGAATGTGATGTACTGCCCCCACCACCACCACACAGACTGTGCTATTGAAGTGGTGGGAAATGAAAAACTGCCTAAAATTAAGATTTACCCCATGAGCGCTACCGAACGTACCATACTATGTGAATTCTTAGATAAGAATTTGGCGCGGGGTTTCATCCGGCCGTCTACCGCCCCTTCTTTGGCCCCTGCCTTCTTTGTGCGCAAAAAGACAGGTGACTTGCACTTATGCATCGACTTCCGAAAACTCAATACAGTCACCCAATCCAATGCCTATCCCATTCCTTTAATCTCGGATCTCTTGGGACAATTAAAGGAAGGGCGTATCTTTACAAAACTTGATTTGGTGGAAGCCTACTACAGAATCAGGATTCGAGAGAGAGATGTACCTCTCACAGCCTTTTCCAGTTGCTTTGGCATATATGAATTCTTAGTGATGCCTTTCGGATTAAAAGGGGCCCCGGGAGTCTTCATGCAATTCATTAATGAGATCCTACATGACTTGTTGTATAGGGGTGTGGTGGTTTATTTGGATGATATTCTTATTTACTCTAAAACCATGGACGAACACGTTGCCCTGGTAAGGGAAGTGTTCCAACGCCTCAGAGACAATCAGCTCTATGCTAAGGTGTCCAAGTGTGAATTTCACCAAAAACAGTTAACCTTCCTGGGCTATATAATTTCGCACCACGGACTTACTATGGATCCTGACAAGGTGCAGTCGGTAACCAATTGGGAACCACCCTCCACCTGTAAGCAAGTTCAGCAATTTCTTGGGTTCGCTAACTTCTACAGGGGGTTCATCCCCAACTTCGCTCAAATTGCACTCCCCATCACGGATCTCCTTAAGACTAAGGGAAAAGGCAGTGTTGCCAGGCTGCCCTCAGCTAAAATCAACTGGAACCCCCAGTGCCAAACCGCTTTTGATACTCTCAAGCGACTGTTTACCTCTGAACCAGTATTAAAGCACCCCAATCCCGATCAGATGTTTATAGTTCAGGTTGATGCCTCAGATGTGGCAATGGGGGTGCACTTTTACAGCAGGGGAGGGATGGTCTTCTGCATCCATGTGCTTATTTCTCTAAGATGTTCGTGCAATCTCAGCTCAACTGGCCAATCTGGGAAAAAGAAGCGGCTGCCGTCCACCATGCCCTTACGGTGTGGAGACAGTTTTTTGGAGGGTTCTAAAGCCCCTTTTGAAGTACGGAGCGATCACAAGAACCTGGAGGCACTCACAGGGGCCCGTAAACTGTTCACAAAACAAGTTTGCTGGGTGGACTTCTTTGCTCAGTTCCGTTTCGTATTAAAACATGTACCAGGGAAACAAAATGTCCTGGTTGATGCTCTATCCAGACTTCCCCAATATCCAACCAAGGTTGAACGCCCCACGGAATCCCTGTTCACTCCTGGTCAAAGGGGTTTGCTGCCCACTCTAGCGGTCCAAACCCGATCGCAAGCCCGGCTCCCACTGTAACCCCCACAAGGGGAGGGCACTTCAGGCCCAACCACACCGGTCAACCCAACTGCTCCACCCCCTCACCTCCTTCGCCAGCTCCACCGGCGCCCCATCGCTCTGATGGTCCAGCCACCCAACCCCTTTCGGGGACATCCCCTCCTTCCAACACGGAGCCCACACTGCCAGATGGGTTGGATCTCACAGACTCTCTTTTGGCCTCGCTTCGTTCCACTTGCCAAGCCGAACTCTCTGCGCAAACCCTCCCCTCCACTCTGACTGAACGTAGCAGTTTTTGGTACAAAGACTCTAAGCTCTATGTGCCTAAAGAACTACAGAAGGAAGTCCTACAGCTAGTCCATGAAGCCAAGACCGCGGGACACTTGGGGTTCCTAAAAACATTGCATTTGTTACGGAGGCAGTTTTGGTGGGCAGGCATGCGGACTGATGTGGATTCATTCATCTGCAGTTGCCCAATCTGCGCTACTGTTAAAAGGGCCCAAGGGAAGCCTCCCGGGTTGTTGCAACCGTTAGAAACCCCCACTAGACCTTGGGAAGTTATTGCGATGGCTTTTATGACTGACCTCTCCTCAGCGAGGGGAAAACTGTACTTTGGGTAATCACGGACCTGTTCTCTAAACAGGTGAATCTCATCCCTTGCGCAGGTATCCTGTCCGCCCCAAAACTGGCCCGCCTCTTTGTGTCACATGTCTTCCGTCTACATTCCTTTCCGCGCAAGGTGATCAGCGACCGCGGAAGTAACTACGTGGCTAAGTTTTGGAAAGCTTTCTTAAAATTAGTGGGGGTGGAACAAGGTCTTTCAAGTGCTTTCCACCCCGAAACCGATGGCCAAACTGAACGAGTGAATGCTGTACTAGAATGCTATTTACGCTGTTATGTTAACTATCATCAGGATGATTGGGTTGAATTGTTACCCTTTGCTGGATATGCGTACAATAATGCCGTGCATCAGTCCACTGGATTTAGCCCCTTTTGGGCCATTTATGGGCAAGACTTTGGTCCCATAAGCCATAACGATGTCTCCAGGGTGGAGGGGGGTGAAAGTGTTGCTGACTGGGTACACACTATTCAGACAACCTGGCCTTGGCTGGTACGAAATCTGGAGCGAGCTAAACGTAAATACAAGGCTCAAGCTGATAAACATCGCTCACCAGGCAAGGACTACTCAGTGGGGGACATGGTTTATTTGTCCACCAAAAATCTACGGTCCAACCGCCTGTGTAACAAACTCAGTACCAAGTATGTGGGTCCCTTCCCCATTGCTCGTATCATTAACCTAGTGACTGTGGTACTTTCACTCCCAAAATCCCTCAGGCGGATCCATCCTGTCTTCCATGTCAGTTTGCTGAAACCACATGTGCCTTCTCCCGAGTGGCATCCTGAACCACTTCCTGAAGTACCAGTGATGGTTGGGGGGAGGAACATTTTGAGATTGCAAAGATCTTGGACTCGCTCATCCGTCATGGGTCTCTCCACTACCTAGTTCATTGGAAACATTTCGGTTCCCCTCACGATGAGTGGGTACGTGCACGTGATGTGTCTGTGCCCCGTTTGGTCCGCCAATTCCATATTGCCTACCCTCACAAACCAGCGCCTCCGGAGGGAACGGTGGAGGAACAGTGGGGGGGCTAAAGGAGGGCAGGATTTCAGGCCTACTCTCAGCAGCCTGTCAGACTGGGAATGTTTTGGTTTCAGTTCCACCAGATGTGTTTCAAGGCCGAGCCTGCTAACTGTAGAATTCCTGTTCCAGCGCTATCTCCCGTGGGAATGGCTCCTCGTTAGAGGGGGGGCCGCCATGACCCATTGTGACTAGTACTTTCCCTTAGAGGCCCTGCACTATGCTCCCAGTTTCCATTTGTGCCAATTTACCTGTTTGCTCTGTATACCTGTGGTTTTCTAATAAGTCAGCTCTCTTTTGGACTCCTAGTCTGTGGTTGCTGTTTGTGGGTTTACCACGGGGACAAGTGTTCACAGAGTGACAGCTAAGTCATGTGATGATGCTTGTCTGATCCAGTTTGTACAGCCAGGAATGGGGATTTCCACAATGACTCATCTCAGGTGAACTGTGATTGGTCATAAATGTGTATATAAGTCTGTGTAGTGAATGTAAGTTACCTCTTGCCTGAAATATACATGCTGGCAGAGCATGCTGTTGCTCAGAGCTGTGAATGTTAACAGCCAAAGGACTCTGTGTAAATATTGTAAATAAACTGTACATAGCAGAACTGCGTGATGTGAAGTTGCTACCAGGTAAACTCTTGAAGTCCAGACAAGCTGTGCACGACAGGGTTATGGGCCCAGATAGACTGCGCTGAGAGCTGGAGATTCTATTGGAGTTGGTGAGCTACTGCCGTGAGTTGCTGCTGTGAGCGGTTTGGATGTCTACAGAGGCCAGCGACGCTGAGGACCTTGATGTATGGTCTGAAGACGGTTCAGTTGTTTCTGACCAAGAGTCAGAGGAGGAACCAGGGGAAGATAATCAGCTACTGCCGGTGAGCGAAGATATCATGGCGCAAGCTGCTTCTGCCCTGCTGGTTGATAAACTGACCACAGATAACTATGCCGTGTGGTCCCTGCGAATGGAGCATTATCTTAAGCGTGAGTCATTGTGGACATATGTGAATTCTCCCCCACAAGCTCCCATGCCTGAGGAAAGTTTAAAAGACCAGAAGGCATTGGCCACGTTGATATTAAGTGTTGCTGATGACCAGTTGGTGCATGTGGCGGGACAAGGGTCAGCTAAAGATGCCTGGAATAGCCTCAAGGCTGTATATGTGCAAGACATGGCTGGATCCCTTATTTCCCTGATGAGAAGGATTTATAGAAAGACTATGGAGCCAAATGAGACAGTCAGAGCTCATTTGAATACCTTAGCCACGTATTTTCAACTGCTGGCTCAGAGGGGAAAGCAGATTTCTGACCAGGACCAGGTGTTTATAGTTTTAAGTTCCCTGACGGAGCGTTTCGACCCACTTATCTCAGCCCTTGAATCTGTGGATGCAGCAAAGTTGACCTTACAGTATATCTCAGGCAGATTATTAGCAGAGGAGGCACGATATACGCAGCGGGAGTTGGCAGTCGGCCAGACCGGGAGCTGTGTCAAGCATGAGATAAGGAAGGAAGCAAGCCTCAGCTGTGAAACAAAAGTCTGTGAAGCAAGCCTATACCTGTAGCTTTATGTGTCAGGAAATATTACAGATGTGGAAAGGAGGGACACATCCAAAGATTTTGCCCTGCTGCAAGGGAATACAGAGAAGGAAAAAAGACTCAATTTGTGACCAAACAGCAAGCTACGCTGGTGAGAGTGAGTCCAGACTCCCTGAATGACTCTTGGATAATTGACTCAGGAGCTTCACAAATATTTGTGAGGGAGGAAGGGCTACTAATGAACTCACATCAATCGGCGTTAGGTCATGTACGTTTGGCAGATGAACGTTCTGAAACTGTTTCCTGTGAAGGAAGTGTAATGTTTGGAAGTTTAAACCATACATTCAATGATGTGCTTTGTAAACCCTCTCTTGAGAGAAACTTATTAAGTATAAGTGCACTAGTATAAGTATAAGTATAAGTGACAGCTAAGTCATGTGATGATGCTGGTCTGATCCAGTTTGTACAGCCAGGAATGGGGATTTCCAGAATGACTCATCTCAGGTGAACTGTGATTGGTCATAAATGTGTATATAAGTCTGTGTAGTGAATGTAAGTTACCTCTTGCCTGAAATATACATGCTGGCAGAGCATGCTGTTGCTCAGAGCTGTGAATGTTAACAGCCAAAGGACTCTGTGTAAATATTGTAAATAAACTGTACATAGCAGAACTGCGTGGTGTGAAGTTGCTACCAGGTAAACTCCTGAAGTCCAGACAAGCTGTGCGCGACACAAACTTGTTTTGCTGACAACTTTTTGCCCCCTTAAGAGCCTCTAGGTTCTTGTGATAGGTCCAGACCTCAAAGGGCACCTCAACCCCTTCCAGGAAATGTCTCCAAATTGTGAGGGCGTGTTTCACAGCGGCCGCCTCCTTTTCCCAAATGGCCCAGTTAAGCTCCGTTTGTGAAAATTTCTTTGAGAAATAGGCGCATGGCTTTCAATGCCCATTCCTGTCTTTTTGCATCAGCCCCCCCCCCCATTGCAACATCAGAAGCATCTACTTGCACAACGAAAGGTTTTTCACAATAAGGATGTTGCAGTACTGGTTCAGACGTGAACAACTGTTTGAGAGTATCAAACGCCTGTTGACACACAGGAGCCCATTGAAGCCGGGCAGACGGCAAGGTGGCTTCAGGCCCTTTCCCTTTAGTTCATAGCAATGAGGTGAGGGGCAAGGCAACTTGGGCAAAATGAGGAATGAAATTCCGATAAAAATTATCAAACCCGAGGAACTGTTGCAACTGCTTGCGAGTAGTGGGAGCCTCCCACTCCACTACTGCCCGAACCTTTTCAGGATCCATTTCAAACCCTTGATGAGATACAATGTAACCCAGGAAGGTTAGAGACGACTGATGAAAGTCACACTTGGACACTTTTGCATACAGTTTATGGGCGCACAGACGTTTTAAAACCTCTTTAACCAGGGTCACATGTTCCTGCATAGTTTTTGTGTAAATTAGAATGTCATCTAAATAAACAATCACCCTTTTGAATAGCAAGTCGTGCAGTACTTCATTAATCATTTGCATGAACATACTAGGAGCCCCCGTCAGTCCGAACGGCATTACTAAATACTCAAACATTCCAAAGCAACAGGAAAAAGCAGTTTTACTTTCGTCCCCTTCCCTAATCCTGATGTGATGGTAAGCTTCCACCAAATCCAGTTTAGTGAAAATCCTGCCTTCCTTTAACTGAGCAAGCAGGTCTGGAATGAGAGGAAGGGGATAGGCATTAGACTGCGTGACCGCGTTCAACCTGCAGAAGTCTATACAAAGTCTTAAATCGCCAGTTTTTTTTCCCACAAAGAACGCGGGTGCTGAGTAAGGTGCTTTGGTATGAAGCCTCTTACGTATGAAACCTCTTGCCAAATTAGTGTCTAAATAGTCTCTTAAAACCGCCTTTTCGTTCGGACTCATGGGGTAAATTTTCCCTTTCAAGAGCTTTCCATCCCCCACCACTTCAATAGCGCAGTCAGTATCCCGGTGGGGGGGGGGTAATTCGTCACATTCGCGAACATCAAACACATTGGCAAACTGAGCATACCCTTTAGGAAGCAGGGATGGCTTCCCCGGCGGTTGCTCTACCACCACAGCTGCTGATGCTCTGAGGACCCATTCCCGGTTATGCCTGTCACACTGAGCTTGCGAGAACGTTAGAGTGTGTTCTTTCCAGTTTATGATGGGACTGTGACCAAGCAACCAGTTCATACCCAATACAACGGGGGCTTGGATAGGAGCTATGGTGAAGTGTTCCCAATGTTCTCCCACACCTAAGGCGACCCGCACAGTCCTATGAGTGACTGGACCACCCTTAAAGTCACTTCCGTCCATCTGGGAGAATTTAACGGGCTTGGGTAGCTAACCCCGTTTCACTTTTAACACCTGGGCTGTCTCTTCGTTCATTAAAGTCCTAGCACAGCCCGAATCGACCAGGGCTGCCACCTGCAGTGATGGACCCCCTAGGTAATGTAAGGGTCACCTCAACGTACACATTATCCTCTTGCTCGCTTACCATAATTGGAGCCCCTTACTCACGGTCCGATACGGTCTGCCGAGGAGCTCCCTTTACAGCAGACCGACGGCGTTTTTTGCTGGCAGTCTCCCCTCCTCCCTGTCACTCGAGGAGGGGGAATCAGAATTTGTAATCCGTGACTCCGATGAGTCAGAAGTTGGATTTGTAATCCACAGCCCCGATGGGTAGGCTGCTTTCGGTTGGTCCCGGTCGAGTTGTGCCTGCAGAGCCGAGGGTGTGTTCCTGGCAGGCTGCTCCGGCGACGGGATGAAACTTCGGTGCGTGCTCTCTTGGTGTCTCCGACCGGGGGCTGGGAAGGACCCAGTCTCTCTGCTCGGGAAGAACAACGGGCGGCAAAATGCCCCAAACCCCCGCAAACGAGACAAGCCCCACTCTCAAAACGTTTGCGGCGTTCTGCCACAGACTGCCCCCCTCCTTGGCCAGGACGAAAGTCTTTAACAGTACCTGGCTTGTCTCCACTGGGTTTAGTGTCTCGTGCAGTGCGCTGCTTGGAAATCTGCAGAAGCTGTCTGCGATTCTCGATGTCGGCTGCATGCCGCACCCACCCCTCCACATCAGGAGGGTTTCCTTGCATAAAGACCCAGTGTTGTAACTCAGGATTGAGGCCCTCACGGAAATACTGCACTCAGGTAGCCTCACTCCAGTCACGGATTTTACTGGAAAGTAACTGGAATTCGCTTGCATACTGCACCACCGACTTAGTTCCTTGGCGCAGCTGTAGCAGAGCAGTCTTAGCCCGCTCCCTTCGGTGCGGATCCTCAAACGGGTTCCAGAGAGCGACCATGAAGTCATCCAGACTTCGCAAAATATGGGAGCGGAGTTCATATTGCTGCACCATCCACGCCGCGGCCTCACCTTGCAGCAGCGAAGCAACATACTGAACCCAGCTTTCTTCGGAGGGAAAGGTGTCCCCCTGTGCCTGCATGAATACATCCACTTGGATCAAAAAGTAAGACAGCAGGTCACTCGACCCATTGAACGTTATTTTCAAGTCCCGTCTGTGCAGCGGAGCTGGAGTGGGGTGGTCCCCGGAGGTGGCACCGGCACAACTGGCTGCCCTACACCAACGGGTTGCTGGGGCTGCTGGGGCTGTGGCGGCCTCCACCGCAAATCATCCAGTTCCCATGCCATGTCTTGCATCGCAGAGTACATAGCATCCATTCGGTCAGACATCTCCTGTCTCTCAAATTGCTTATGCCGACGTTCCTCTTCCCACTCATACCATGAGAGAGACTCCCGTAGCACTGCATCACCTTCCAGGTCCTCCAACCCGGAGATTGCTGGTCTCCATCGGGTGGTCATAACCCCCGATGGGACCCAGGGGGAAGGGGAGTCCAGCCAGGCACTGAGATGGGACACTTTCTGTTTGGCCCCAGTGCCAGCTCCGGCTGGTCTCTCACCCACCAGCTTTTCTTCCACTGGCTTCTCCTTCGGGACGGTAGGATCAGGCTCACCCGGTGTCGCCTTGTCCCTTTCAGCTTTGTTATCCCCGTCTCCCGCCATAGCCACCCCAACGTTAGGATGGGAGTGAGATCCGGAGCACAAGGATTAGCAGCTTAATGTCAGGTTCTCCAGCCAACCTGGGCAATTCCTAAAAAGCCACTCACTCAGACAGCCAAGTCAGAAGCAGGTAAACTTTATTGTAGAAGCATCAGGTAACTTGCAGGTTTCAAAGCTGCTAATGGCGGGCCAGGTTACAGGATAATACTTAAAGCATTGTTACATGATTACATCACAGGTGCAGGTGAGAATACTAACAGGCTTGGGAAAGGGATAGATAACAGGAAAGGGACTGATAACAATGTCTGGTGGAGAGGAGAGTGAAGCAACCCAAAACAGACTACAGCTTGTTAGCTGCCCAAGGCCAAGGCAGAGGGCGGGGGGAAACCGGGAGTGAGAACAGCAGAGCAACCATGTAAACACCCCGCAGGGCCCTAACTCATGTCAAGAGCCCGACCGCTTGTACGAGCCAGCTCCACCACGGCTAGTATGGGCAACACAGACATCAGTGAAGAAGAAACCAAAGGCCACCTCTGACAGGACCGAGGGAAGTGTACACAGTATTTACAGGCATGTGAACCAAGGTATTTTGACACAGAGCCAGAGCCAGGCCTGAACCAGCAAAGGCCTGACAGAGTCATGTCAAGGGATCAGGCCTGAAACAGCAACGGCCTGACACTCTAGTCTTGTGGCACATATCCCATCCTCCAAGAGGTCTGGAAGATGATGGACAAAGGCTCTGCAAGCTCTCTAGAAAGTTTTTTGAGCACTCTCAGGTGCATACCGTCTGGCATATGGTGGATGTAGCCTGGCAGAACGGGCTTTCATATCCAAATACTGTCCATCTAATTGGTTCAGTGAAATATGGAATGGTGAGTAAATCTATCTCCATCTACTGAGTGATAACCCTGTGAAAGGACTACTGTTTTCAATTCCTACCAATCCTCTGCTGGTTTTCCTTTATACTGGGAAAACCATATCTGAGAGCCAGTATGGTGTAGTGGTTAGAGGGTCACACTAGGATCTGGGAGATGCAGATTCAAATCCTTGCTCTGCCATGAAAGTTCACTGGATGGCCTTGGGCCAGTCACATACTCTCAGCTTCACTTGCCTCACAGGGTTGTTGTGAGGATAAAATGGAGGAGAGGAGAACAATGTAAGCTGCTTTGGGTACTCCTTTTGGGAGAAAGGCAGGGCATAAATGCAGCAAGTGCATAAATCAATATTTGATAATATCCTAAGAGCCTGATTGCCCTGCAGCTGGCAGCAGCCCTCACAACAGCCTCTTCCAGTGTGGGGAGAAAGGAAACAGTGGCATTGCTTGCTATGGCTGTGGGAAACAGAACTGCCCACACAGGATGCTGAAGGACTTCTCCTAATTAATGTTTGTTACATGCATGTAGTTGGTGCAATTGCATATGAAATGCAGGAGAAGAAGGCCGCACCAAAGGTGAGCAAAAGAGCTAAAAAACAGTGGGGCAACAGTGGATCGTTAGGAGATCAGAATAACACAATTTTTCCCCATTGCACCATATTTTTTTGTTCTTTTGCAATTACGTATCAGCATATGAGCTGATCTACAGGCAATTTCCTCAAGCTTATAGTATAGCTAAGATGATGGTAAGTGGTGCTTTCCTGGCCCCTTTGTAACATTAAACCATTATCTAATGAGGAATAAATCACAGGAGGCCCATATCTGGCTCTGAGAACAAATGAAGCGGGTATCACTTCTGATTAGTGCACTGAAGGGATGTTATTCTCCAGGCAGCTCTAAATGCAGAAGGCGATGGGATGTCCTAGACTCATCAGAAGCAGAGTGTACTTGATGGTCTGTTGGGTGCAAATGGGAGCACTCTGTGTGGGCAGCTGCAGGGCTTCTCTGGAGTATTGAGCAGAACCAGCCAAACTGAGATTCTAAGTGGAAGTAAGAATATCTGAAGGACTGGACTGGCAACTTCCAAACCTGCACATTTGAGCTGGGACCATTTGTTGTGCCCCTGTGGTCTGGGAGTTCCCTGTGCAGGTAGCCAGAGGGCAGAGAATGCTTGACTGCATTTGGGGCCAGGGCAAGACACGGTGCCATCAAACATTTGGAGCAGCAGTCATAGTTTAATAGAATCCCATGGGGATGGCAGTGTTATGGCCTTGCGGGATCAGACCCGGGTCCATTTAGTCCCAGCTTTTGTTTAAAGCAGCCGCTGGCTCAGGAAGTATACAAGCAAACATGCATTTGATGGATGGCTTCTTCTTTGTCCTCAGCAGCTGCCGCTCAGAGGCACCAGGCACCTGAAAATGGAGGTCCATTTAGCTGCAGCCAATAAACAACACTAGAATATCCTCTTTGATTTATTTACCCTTTCTTTAAAACTATGTAAGCTAGAGGTGTCCACCATTTGCCACTACTTTTCTTTTATCCCTTAGAAGCTCCTTCATCCATTGATCTTGAGCAGCATATATCGAGTGTTTGAGGGATAGAAGGACTGAAGCAAATCTTGCCACCCACAATGTAGCCTTGGGATCCCTGTCACTTAATAAAAAAGGCATGATGTCAGACACAGAGGCATTAGATTTGTATGTTAAAAGGGGGGAGATATGTGATCAAAGTTCCTCATAAAAGCAGCATTCCAAAAGGGCATGAGCTAGTGAATCGATAGAGCCAGAAGAGCAAGGACAGGTCCTATCTGGATATGGTATATTCAAAATTCTGCCCCGCAAAACCATAGAGGAGTTAGTATTCAATCTAGCTAAACAGAAGGCTCTAGAAAGACGAGGAGTTGTTAAATAATATGTATAAGCAGGAAAACCACATGGTGGTGGTATTCCGAAGAACTGGGATGAACAAACGCGGCGAGCATTTGCCACTACTAGGGATTTCCAAAGGATCTTCTATATTATTCAAGTAAAAGTTATTAGTAGTATTACAGATTAGTATCATTGTCCTACTCATTTTGGGACTCCTTGGGGATCAAAGTGGGATATAAATTATATTTTATTTATATATTTAAATATAATTAGAGCAGCATAGTCCATCAAAATCTTAGGCTTAGAAGGTAGGTACTCTACTTAAGATGGCACTGATAATATCTGGATAAGTCTTTTATAAGAAAAACCTTGCCTTCTTATTTTCCAACTGAGTGAGTCAGACACTAGAACACCGGTTTGGGTATAATCTTGTGTGTGTGTGTGTGTGTGTGTGTGTGTGTGTGTGTGTGTGTGTGAGAGAGAGAGAGAGAGAGAGAGAGAGAGAGAGAGAGAGAGAGAGAGAGAGGATTATTTATTTATTTGCAACATTTATATCCCATCGTTCTGTTATTACAAGGGCCACCAAGGTGGCTAACAATTTAAAACATACATGATAAGATCACATTTTAAAACCATTAAATTCACCCCAACACAAATCATTAAAACAATTTAAAATTGAGTAAAAATACATAAATATAAAAAAAAACATTGACATTGGTTAGGAAGGAAGAATCATTGAGGGAATTCCAAATAAAACAAAAAAGTGTTCACCCACTGGTGGAAGACGGCAACAGAAGGGAACAGATGAATCTCCCTGGGGAAGGGAGTTCAAGAGCTTGGGTGCCACCCAGAAGGCCCTCTCCCGGGTTGCCACCTGCTAATCTCAGAAGGCAAGGGTACCCTAAACAGAGCCTCCAAAGATGACCGAAGTAGTTGGGCAGGTTCATAAGGGAGTAGGCAATGAGACATTTCAACGTCTCTGTCTTCATCAGTTGGCCACACGATATGCAGCATGTTCAAATGTAGGGTTGGATCCAGAACAAATGGTCTGCAAATGGAAAGAGAGAGAATTTTTGCCAGTTCCCCCTTCCTGCTTCAGACCCCTGCCTTTCCCCTCATGCGATTTCCGAGGGTTGCCTGTCCCCCCAGGAGAAGCATTTTGGGAAGATCTATGGGCTACAGGGGCGGGAGAAGAAGAAAAGGTCTGATGTGTTGACGGAAATGCCTCCCGCTGGGGGAAAATGTAGTTGTGATCTCACCTGTAACTTCTCCTACTGTGCCAGTGACTAGTACACCTGCACCATAGATAAGGGGTTGTGTACACCTAATAAGGGCTTCACACTGTTCGTCACACTGAAGGCCCTTAAAGTTCACTTATTTATTTAGCATATTCTTTTCTGTAACATGGCACTCAAAGTGGCTTACAAACTCATAATCAAAAATAAGAATACAATTGCTCAAAATCTACAGCTCACACCCCTATTATTATCAAACTTTCCCTCAATAGGAATTCGAGATGGTTTACAAAATAGGTTAAAACCAAGTTACCCTATATTTGGATTGCTGGGTTTTTTGTTTTGTTTTTCATTTTAAAAATTGAGATTCCAAAATATTTTCTTTTTCTTTAAGAAATTTCTACCCTACTTTTCTGTAAAGGCCCAAGGTGGTTGGCAGAATTTAAAGCAGGGTAAAACAAACAATAATGGAAAGAATTTAAAGCTAAAAGCAGCTGCAGACCTTCTCAAATGCCCACGAAGCTCCTTCGGTGCCCAAGTTCCAGCGGTGCCGCTCAACAGGCCTCTCCTTTCCTTTAAAGATAAATTTGCTGAGGGCAGTCTGGGCTTTTGTGATGTTTAACTCTGGGGATTCTAGGCTATGGAATCGGGCGCTGTCTGTCGATGTTCCTGATTCCGCCGTGCTCCTGTCCATGTGATGAGAAGTTGTATTGTGTGTTTATATTGTTTTTGGGTACTTAACATTTGATGAGACAGTGGGATATATTATCTTGAGATGTCCTTATTATAAGGAGGTTAGATCAAAAAATTTAAAGGTTCTGTTAGATAGAATTTCTGATGAAACCAATGAAATTAAACACGATTTTCTGTTATTGGACAAAACCCATCTGATATCAGGCCAAATAGCCAAATTCTGCTTTTTGATAAGCAGGATTTGGGGGGGGGGGGAAATAAAATAAAACCATTGTAGGTTAAACGGTCTTAAAGGGTTGAAGGTTGCATTTTTAAAAGTTGTAAGACTCGAATTATGTTGTCATTGGATTGAACTGCTGTTTTCCTCCCCCCCCCCCCGTAATACTGGTCAATGACCGTAATAAAGTTAGGGTGATGATGTTCTGGGAGTTCTGGGCTATGGAACCGGGCACTGCCATTGCTCCTGATTCCGCCGTGCTTGTGTCCATGTGATGAGATATTTTATTGTGTGTTAATATTGTTGCTGGGTGCTTAACATTTGATGATATATATAAATTGTATTTTTAATTTTGAAAAATATAGACCTTGTAGTGGTCTCACCTACCAAAGGGAGAGGCTTTGGGGGAGGGGGACTACGATATACTGAGCATTCCCAGATATTAGGAAAGTTTCTGGTTCTCTTTGCTTGCTTGCTTGCTTGCTTGCTTGCTTGCTTGCTTGGTGCCATCACAGAATGAGGGTCTCAGTTTCCTAAGGTGGCTGCAGATGAAATATTGGCCCCAATCCTGCTGCACGAGCCTCAGGTTTTACACTGTGATGTGTCCAAAATGCGTGCCATGGGAGGCAGTGTTGGGATCTGAATGGCTCAAGCAGCATAACTCCCAACCCATCCCCCTCTCTCCCATTGCTGCTGTGGATGCAGAGGAGGCACATGGGCAACAGAGCTTCTTCACGCACTTTCCTCCACGTGGCTGCCATGTCCCCTTCCCTTTTCCCCAGCCCTGAAACGTGAGGGCTTTAAAAAAAATCAGTAATTGCTATGATGTGGTATCATTACATCACTACAGTAATTACCAAGTTTTTTAATGCCCTGAAAATCCCCTCCAGTGGCACAGTGGGGGAAATGGTGGCCACAAGGAAATGATACCAATCTGGGCAGAAGTTGCAGGGCAAGAAAATAGACACCTTCCCATCCTGGCAATGGACTAAGACTGAGCTGTTTCCAAAGCGGGGGTGGGAAAGATGATGTCGAGGGTGGGGAGGAGCACGACACCCCGTGGCTGCTCTTTGGGATCCAAAGCACAGAAGGGCCTCCAGGTGGCAGCAGCTTCTCCTGCATGACTCCACCCGAGGTGACCAACTCAGCACCCTCCCAAATGCCTGAGCAGTGCTCCGCTTTTTGTTGACAAACTACCTTGGGCACAATTTCTGCCAGAAAGGCAGGGGGCTGAGTTCAAAGCCAGAGGCACCAGACAAGCAGGACGAGGCACCTATGCTTATGCAGGGCAGGGGTGTGTGTGCTTTGGGCGCAGGTGGCCCAGCAGCCCTGGCTGGGAGGCCTTGGTGACCTACTGCCAGGCAGGCAGAGTGGACAACACTGGAAAAGAACCAGATGGGCCGGTGCTCTGACCCGGCATTAGGCAACTGCACATGTCCATGTGCCTTGGGTGAGGAGGAGAGGGTTAAAAGGTGCTACGAAAACTGGGGGGAAAACAGCTGTTCAGTGATGGAACCAAAAAAATGAATATGTAACTCACGTATCCAACAATAATATGACGAGGACAATTCCATGCACCATTGGTGCAAACTCTTCTCCCCCCAGATATAGCTGCTTCCACCTAACATCTGGTGGTAAAGGATAAGGCACCATTAAGAACTGAGGGCTGCATGTGCACGAAAGATCTGTCCAGTTGGCCAAGGGGTATTCCATCTTAACTAGGGGCGAAATGTGAAGGGGATCTCCCTTTCCTTTCCTGCCACATGCAAGCAAATGCTATTAAAGGCTGTTAAAAAGGTGCTAGAAGCAAGTGTTTGCTGCAGTGTCAGAACAGCATCCAGGAGGAGGAAAAGTATTGAGTTGTTGCTTTATTAGTTGGAATCAGTGATCCAAAGAGGACCAAAGGCCATCTAGTCTCACCCTTCACCAGTTGTGTTGATCTTCAGGTGCCTCCACTCCTCCTTGTGATCCCACTGCAAGCCAACAATGTCTGTGTGTAGCCCTCCTCAGAGTAGGAGCTCACAAGAGAATTGCCTCCAAAATGAAACCTAGGGCAAAACTCAAAACTAATGCTGAGGGGGAGACTTCTCAAGAAAAACATATGAGAAAGTTCAAGGGTTGTTTATTAGACCTGAAGTACATCCCCAAAACATCCTCAAAGGTCACCTAAAGCAAAAGTTCAAGGTGACCCTGGAGTACTGCATCCCCTCCCCTGCCAGCAAAAGAGCTCAACAGCAGCTCAAGTCTGGTTCGCAAGCTCACAGCTTTTCATCAAAACCATGGAAGCTCTTCATGTCAGTGAGGTCTGTGTGAGAGGTGGGGGGGGGGCTTTTGTGTGTGTCAAAATGTGGACATTTGGAAGCTGTAAGATTTGCATGAAAGGATTCTATTCAACTTCTTACAGACAGAAAATTAGGGCCATCCTTTAGGTTCTATTTATTTCTTAATTGTTTAGCTCATCCCAGCTCCCGTCCACATTGGTGTGTGGGAAGAGCTCTGCCGTAATGAGGGTCCCCTCAAAATCAGAAGCATCTGGGAAAGCAATTGCGTGTAGAGAGGGCTGATCCTTAAATACCCATTTTAGAGCTTTCTGAAACTGCTAGCCCACTATTGCTGCTGCTGTTGATGACATTTTTGTGCTGCCACTCTACCCTATTAGGGTCCCCAAGGAGGCAAACTTGAAAAAAAACATTAAAATTTGAACATTAAAACAGCATTAAAAACAATATATAAACCAATTCAATGAAAACATATGAACACCTAAACATGGGGAATGTGTATGCTGCCTCTCCGGAGTCCCCCTTTTCACAGCAGTCCCTGGCTCTCCTTTCTTGTTCTTGGCTGTGAAAGCTGCTAATCGCTTTCCTCTTGCTGGGATTTCATCTAAATTGTGCTTTTAAGACAGCCACCGATGTGCTAAATTGGCTCTGCATAATAGGACAAGATGGAGAGAAAGGGCTCCCCCAGTGTCTCATTGCCAGTGCTGGTAATTTATTACCGGTGTGGCTAATTATATGCTTCATGGTCTCTGAGGATGAACCAAGCTGGAGAGTCGCTGGCTAAATGACCTTGACATGGCCAGTGCGAATGCTGGCAACCAAGTAAAGGGAACCTGAAGATAGACTTAATTGTAGGGTTCCTCTCTCAGCCCAATAGCATACCAGGAAAGGGCACCTCCCCGGGGTGCCAACCTAGGCAGGGATGCAAAATAGGTATGTAACATACTGACAGTTACTAAAGAAACACTGAATGATGCAGAGCTCTCTTATTCAGAGGCTGAGTGAGGGCAGCAGCTCAGGCAGAAGGGCAGTGCTGCAGCTTTTCACAGGCCCTGGCTCGACGCTCTGACACAGCAAAGCACTGAGTTCCACCAGTGGAGGAGAAAATTGAAAACTTGGGTCAGCTTTCAGCAGAAACCAGCACAGCACCTCACCAACAGTGTCTGAGGAGCTCACAGGCTACTGCTTGGCTGATACTGACCAGTGGCAGTCTCCAAGTATTTAGTGGGGGGAGGCAGGACACATAGATCCTAGGCACTTCTCTTCGCACATGTATGCTCACTCTATGGACAAACCATAGAATCATAGGGTTGGAAGGGACTACCAGGGTCATCTAGCCCAACCCCCTGCACAATGTAGGAAATTCTGGACTACCTCGCCCCCACCCCCCCAGGCTAGCCTGATCTCGTCAGATCTCAGAAGCTAAGCAGGGTCAGCCCTGATTAGTATTTGGATGGGAGACCACCAAGGAATACCAGGGTTGCTGTGCAGAGAAAGGCACTGGCAAACCACCTCTGTTAGTCTCTTGCCATGAAAACCCCAAAAAGGGTCGCCATAAGTCGGCTGCGACTTGATGGCACTTTACACACACACAAGTCATACTTGGAACAATGAGCCAAACTTTGTAGAACTTGTATTGAATGGACAAAATACAGTTCACTGGAAAATCTGCCCGTGTGTGCCTGAACATAAGGCCAGAGTTGGAAGCGGTTGATGGCCGAATGAACCCCCAAGCAAGATTTTTGTCTAGAAAGTCTCGCAATACAGCACGCTCGGAAATGCTCATAGGGTATATTTTGCTTTTAGTCAGTTTGCAGTCTCCCACCACTTCAATAGCACAGTCCGTTTTGCGGTGGGGGGGCAATGCATCACATTCTTTTATATCAAAAACATCCTCAAAATCTTGGTATACATTGGGTAATTGGATCGAAGGAAGGGCATTGGAGGCTAAGGCTGAGGCAGGTGGAAGAACAACCGCAACCTCGCGTCGATGCTGGTCACGCTTAGGGTTGGTAAATGTAATAGTGTCAGCCTCATAGTCTATGGAGGGACTGTGCCCTTTGAGCCAGTTGATTCCCAAAATGACCTTGTATTGGACTGGAGCTATGGTAAAGTCTATCTGCTCCCAATGGGAACCGATGCCCATCGCTACTCCCCATGTGCGACGGTCGACCGGCCCCCCTTTAAAGTGGCTACTGTCCATTTGGGCGAATTGGACGGGAGCCGGTAGATTTTCGGACTTGACTTGCAGAGCTGCAAACGTGGCCTCATTGATTAAAGAGCACCCACAGCCGGAATCTATGAGTGCTTTGACACGTAACTGGGGGCCCTTTTTATAGTGTTGTAACACTACGTCCACATACACAGTATTTTCGACTTCACTCACCATGACAGGAGCGTTGGATTTTGCAGGGGTTTCTGCAGGGGTCTGTGGGGACACTCCACTCACCACAGACTGTGTCTGTTTTTTGGACAGGTCAAGAGGAGATTCCAGATTGAGAGCTGGGGAATTCCAATGATGGTTTTCGTCTGAAGAAGGAGAGCTGTCCCCCAATGGGGCACTTGTAATCCGGGACCCTACAGGGTCAATGGGTGCAGGGAGACTAGACGGTTCTCCAACATGAAGTGCAGAGGGTGTGGGTCGTCCCGGCGCTGCGCTGCGGGTGGCCGTGGTGCCTCTGCGTTGAGGTCGTCCCCGAGCTTGAGGCGGTGCATCTGGTCGAGTGGGTTCTGGACGTTGAGGACAAGCCACTGCAAAGTGGTCCATAACACCGCAAACGAGACAGGCTCCTCTCTGGAAACGGGACTCATGATCCAGAGGGAGCCAGGTTGGTCTCCGCGGGTTGGGATTTGAAGGTTTGGGGGGAGGTTTTTGACTGCCCCTCTCTTTGGCCCGATTCCGGACTAGGGAAACGAATCGCCGGAGGCTTTCTACTTCCTCGGCCAGTAAAATCCAATCCTCAAGGGTATCTGGGTCACCTCACATATAAGACCAGTTCAAAATGTCTGGGTGCAAAGCTTCTCGGAAGTAGTGGATAAGGGTAGCTTCAGGCCAGTCCACTACTTTACTCGCGAGTCGTTGGAATTCATCAGCGAATTCCCGAACCGGAGAGGAGCCTTGCCTGAGTTGCAAAAGTTCCGCTTTGGCTCTCTCTCCCATGAAGGGGTCCTCAAAGCGCCTCCTTAAGGCAAACATAAAATTGTTGAGGGAGCGAATGGAGCGGGACCTCGTATCGAACTGGAGAATCATCCAGTCGGCCGCTTTCTCCGTTAACAGGGAGGCAACGAAACGGACGCGGCTATCTTCGGTAGGGAAGAATTGTCTTTGCCCCGTTTTTTACATCATGTGGATAGTTATATGAGGGAGCAGAGTTTCAACTGAACCGTCATAGGTAATCTTCAACTTGGGTTGTCTCCATGGCATTGGGGGTGCAGGTGGTTGTCCAGGAATTGGTGCCCCTGGCAACCCCGGTGCACCCGGTAGCAATGATAAAGCAGGTATGATAGGCACAACGGGAACCCCCCCGGGCACCACGGGGCCTCCGCCAGGAGCGGCAGGTCCCCCGCCAGGAGCAGCAGGCTAGTTAGCAACTGCAAATCCTCCACTGCCAAGCGAGTATCCTCCACCAACCAGTCCAGGGTGTGGAGGTCTTGGCAAGCACTGGCGTCCGCGACCTCGGATGTCCAGGGAACCGTCGCGGCCAGAGAACGCCACTGAGCTCGAACAAGTCCAGTTAGGCGGTTGACTTCCACGTCAGTACGATGTATCTCAGCTAAAACATCCCGTGCTAAATCGGGTTCGTCGTCCGCTGTCCCCAAGGGAAGGAACCAAGGATGGAAGCCTTCCAGGGCTCCGGGCAGGAACCCACCACCCGGGCGAACCGCACGAGGCTCCAGCCACGGGTAGACAACTCGGAGAGCACCGTCCTAGCTCCAATCCGAGCGGCAGGCGAACCCTTCGGGGCTCTAGCCTGACAGGTGAAAGAGGGTTCATTCCTGCCTTAATGGAAGCACTTGGTCCATAGAAATCCAAAAACCACACCAGGAGACTTAGTAGTCCAAAAGAGTAGGTTTACTGGTAACATAGGCAAGCAGAGCTTAGAAATCCAAAGGCAGGAATGGGGGGGGGGGAATGGTAAGCACTTGATTATATGAGAATACCAGAAAAGCAGCAGCAATACAGTCTCATGAGATAACCCCAAAGTCTAGAAACACCAAGGCTCCCATGGGCACCCGCTAGCTTCAAAGGGAACAGGAATGCGAGCATTTAGAGAAACAGCTTAGAGAAAAAGAAACAGTCCTTGAACGGGAGTCTGTGAGAAAACGAAACCATCTTAGACACAGCGAGCAGGCCTGACACCTGTCCAGCATTAACTCTGTCTTGTCTGGATTCAGATTCAGCTTGTTCTGCCGTAGACACCTGACCCTTGCTTCAGAGAACTAGTTCAGAACAAAGGCTGATCCATCTTGAGGCCTAGGTAATTAATATAGCATTTGTTTACAACTGATTGATATGACTTGTGACTAATTTGACTCTTTAATCAATTCCCTGCCCTGCAGACCAGCAATTCAGTGGCGGTCTGTGGGAGAACATGCATGCGCCAAAAGCAGATTGTGCTGTGCTTCTTCGTTAGGAAGAAAGAGAATGAAGCAGCTTGCTGAACAGCCAGGATTGGGTGCACAAGCACAAAAACAAAAGTCAAACGTTCCGTTCCCCGTTTGTGACTGGTGGGCAGGATATGAGCCAAACCGGCATGGGTTCAACCCTCTCTAGTTTCATCAGTGTTCCTGTGGATACTGGCAACAAAAAAGGGGGAAAGAAGAAACTGAAAGCTGCACCAAGTGGCACATGTGCAGCACTGTAGAGCAAGACGGGCAGCTCAGTCCTAAGGCACCGATGCTGGTGCACCGGCAGCACCAGCAGGGCAAAAGCATAGCTAGCTGGTACTCTATGCTTGCTCAACAGAGGGGAGAAGAGTGAAAGACCCCACGGCAAGGTGCAGTGAGCCTAGTCAGGGGCATGCTGACGCTGGGGGTAGAATACACACCTGCACATTCACAAAAGGCATGTGTGTCAATTCCCCAATACCTCACTCAGGAAAGACACCCATGTATGTATAAGTCAGGGACCCTAGCTTGTAGTCAAGAGGGCAACACTCACTTTTTGGCCAAAAGAGAAGGGCTGGAGTAAATTCACCACTCACACTCTGTAACTTCTAGATACGCAGAAGCAAGACAGAGAAGAGAGTGTCAGGGATCTCCCAGCTGCCTGAGCATCAATTCCAGCCATGCAGGTGAGGGTGTCACGAGGAGCTTGGCGGATTAATTATAGAGTCCTTAATATAGAATCCAGAAACAGCCAAGCTACAAAAGCCAGTGATTGTTTATTTACAGTGCATAAAATCCAACTCACATACTCTCGACACTCCACCAACTATCTCCTGCGCTGTTGGTACATTTCACATTACATTTATACAGTTTCAGGTTTACAGGAACCAATCAGCACCCAGCTGACTCATTTAGCTTAGTCATTGCACCTTCTTGCATCAGCTCATGAGCAACACCTGCTCTCTCCAGCTGAACCCAGTTTCCACAGTGCAATGTGTTCCCAACCTCACAGTTCCTGATATGCAATGACTTGCTATCTTGACACTCCTTTTCAAGCCATGCATATCAGGTCTGTCAATTTTCCAAACCTCTGACAGTCTATTGTTTTGGTGAACAGATCCGCCACATTTTCCACACCTGAATATTTTTTCACACTTATCAGGTTCCTCTCCACAGCATCTGATGCATTTTCATATCGTATCCTGATGTGTTTACTTTTGTTTCTAAAACATTGCTCATTTGCTAATTGCTTCGCTGTCTCATTATCTGTGTATATCACCACAAGCAGTGGCACACTTACACCTAATTCTTTTAGCAGATACCCAAACCACTCAATCTGAGTACTGCATTCACTGATAGCTCTGTACTCTGCTTCACAGGTGCTAGTAGCCACTAATGATTGCTTTTGTGACTTCCATTGTATTGGTGCCATGTCTAAATAGACAACATACCCTGTTGTTGATCTAGCTTGTCTCTCATCGGCCCAGGAAGCATCTGCATATGCTTCCAACTTTCCACTGTTGGCCTTTAAATACAACCTTTTGTTTATGGTACCCTTTAAATACCTCAGCACTCTCTTTGCTGCTTTCCAGTCCGTCTTTGGGATCAACATTATGTTTACTTAGACAGTGTACAGACTGATATATTTCAGGTCTAGTCCGAGATGCCATATACAACAAACTTCCAATCAAGGATTGGTACAATGTTTTATCACAATTTTTGCTATCTGTTTCATCTTTTGCACAGCCAGTTGTCATAGGGGATTCCACAACATTTGCTTCCAGCATGTTATACTTCTCTAACAACTGCTGAATTTTGTTTTGTTGTGATAGGGAGAACATTCCATCAGTGTCTCTCCTTACCTCCACCCCTAGGTAATTAGTAATCTCTCCCTAGCACTTGAGTTTAAACCGTTCACCCAACTCCTTCTGGAACTGCTCCTGTTCCCATTTAGTGCTTGTAATCACCATCAGGTCATCAACATAAATCAGAAGGTAAATGACTTTATTACCCTCTCCCCTTGTGTACAAACATGAATCAGCTACACATTGCTTAAAGCCTAACTGCTTCACTGCAGTATCCAGGCAATTGTTCCACTCTTTGGCTGACTGATGAAGCCCATACAAAACCTTGTTCAGCTTTAGAACTGTCATTCCTTTATTCAGTTCAAAGCCAGGTACCTGAGACATATAAATTTGTTCTTTTAAGGGTGCATTTAAGTAAGCAGTTTGAATATCATAGTGGTAAACTACCAAACCTTTCAAACCTGCTACCGCCAAACTGGATTTCACAGTCTCACATCCAGGTGCAGCCAATTACCAGCCAATTGCAGCTCTGACTATCATGGCTCTTAGACCTGCCGCCGGCCACGGCAGCGGAGGCCGACGTGGAAAAAAGTTTGAAACCTACGTTTGACGCTGCATCCGCGGATCTTGCCCAGCAAGTTCATCCATTGTTGGGCAAGCACAAGGAAATCCTTCCGATTTTGGAACAGGCGGCTATACCTCTAACAACTGCTGCCGAGGCAGCCAGACTCATGGCGTGCAAAATGCTCACTGACCAACAGCGGGCGGAGGAGGAAGCCGCGGCTTGGTCTCGAGGTGCCTTTGCGGTGCGAGCAGGGAGCCGCAATAAATCGGAATGGTCCTTTCCTTCATGGTCCCCAGAACCCAGAGATGCGGCCCGTAGACGGCAACTTGCAGCGGGGGTGCCACGGGATCAAGAGGGGGACTACGAGGACAACTGCGAGGATTGGAATACAAACTTCCGGGCTAGCCAAGCCCGATGGACTGGGGGGGCTGAGGAAGAGATCCTCACTTTGAAGTATCAAAACTGAGACTTATTGGATCGTATGGGACAAATGTAGGACCAAATCGACGTCCTAGTACGCGAACTTGCGTGACAGCATCAGGGGCTGCCAGCTCCGAGGCAACTGGCCAGCCCAGGGCAACCGACTGTGCTGCCAGCGGGGCCCAGGCAACCAGTGGCGCCCAGGCAACCAGCGGCGCCGCCAGCGGGAGCACGAGCAGCGCCACCAGGGCAACCAGCGGCACCTCCAGTGGGGCTTCCAGCCGGTCCTCCCTTATTGCCAGCGGGACCAGTAGCCCCTGCCACCCCATGGAAACTGCCTCGGTTACGCATCACTTTTGACGGCTCTGCTGACGCGTTGCCGTGTTTTTTTACATCAAGTGGACAGTTACATGAGGGAACATGGGCATGCCTTCCCCACAGATGACAGCTGAGTGCGGTTCGTATAATCTCTGCTGACGGGAAGGGCTGCCGAGTGGATGATCCTGCAATTTGATAAGCGGGCCCGATCCGTACACTCTCTGAATGAGTTCATGAGGGTGCTTCAGAGGCATTTTGAAGACCAGTTCCAGGGTGAAAAAGCCAAAACTGCCATCCTGCAACTCCGCAAGGCTCTACCCCGTGAGGGAATTCGCCGACGAGTTTCAAAGACTGGCGAGTAAAATAGTCGATAGGCCGGAGGCCACTCGGATCCATTACTTCCATACAGCCCTCAATCCCGATATTTTAAATTGGGCCTACATGCAACGAGACCCAGGACTTTGGAAGAGTAGATTTTACTGGCCGAAGAAGTCGAAAGCCGCCGCCAGTTCATCACCCTTACCCGCCATCAGGCCAAGGATGGGGGGGGGGGCGAAGAATCCTCCCAAAGTCGCTGCTCCGGCCACGCCATGGAGGCAGGCTCAATCTACGCCTGACCATGCTTCGCGTTTTCTGCACGGGGCCTGCCTCGTTTGCGGTGCGGTGGGGCACTTCATTGCAGCCTGCCCGTTACGCACAGAGTGACCAAACCCCCTACCATGGCCAGACAGAACTCCTTGAGGGAGAGGACGCACTCGAGGATGGAGCACCGTAGCTGAGCGCAGCATCACTCTGGGACAGAGAGCGCCCCCAGCCCTCCACGTCGAAGAAGCGACCCCAGAGGCATCGCCAGCGACCCGTCCAGGATTACAATTGCTGTCCTCCCGGGAGACAGTTCTGCTCCATCGGATGAGGGTTACCGCTGGGAAGCCGCTGCCCTTAATCTGGAGTCACGCCTTGAGCCGCCAAAAAACGGGTGGTGTCTGTGGTAGAGGGAGCGCTGCCGCAGAACAGCAGGACCTCCTGCAAAGCCTCAAGCTCCCTTGATGGTGAGTGCAGTGGAAGAGATGATGTATGTGGATGTACTTTTGCAACATTATAAGAGGGGTCCCCAATTAAGGGTCAAAGCCTTAGTTGACTCAGGGTGCCCCTGCACTTTGATCAATGAAGTCACTTTTAATGCACTCCGAGTAAAATCCCTGCCATTACCAACACCCGTTCATTTCGCCCAGATGGATGGTAGCGATTTCAGGGGGGGGCAGTCACTCGGCACACAGTTGGGGTGGCGATGGGAATTGGCCACCATTGGGAACAAATTAACTTCACCACCCAATGTCCGATACGACGTGGTGCTGGGAGTAAACTGGCTCAAAGGACACAGCCCTACTATTGATTGGGGGGCTGGGACGGTGGCGTTCGACAACCCGCTGTGCGACCAACACCGATACGAGGTGGCGGTTAAAACTGTCAACACCCCAACCCCTGCCCTGGCCCCAGAGACCTCTGATCCGCCCGCACTGCCCCCCCATATCAAGACTTTGCATATGTATTTAACGTGCAAGAATGTGACATCTTGCCCCTCCACCGCCGGACAGACTGTGCTATTGAAATGGTGAGCAATGAAAAACTGTCAAAGAGTAAGATTTACCCAATGAGCCATACAGAGAGGGGGGGTGCTTCGGGACTTCCTGGATAAGAACCTAGCTTGGGGTTTCATCCATCTCTCCACTGCTCCCTTTTCTGCACCCACTTTCTTTGTGCGCAAGAAAACTGGAGATTTGCGTTTGTGTATTGACTTTCGCAAGCTCAACGCTGTCACACAAACCAATGCTTACCCCATCCCTCTCGTTTCAGATCTCCTCAGACAACTGAAAGAGGGACATATCTTCACTAAATTGGACCTAGTTGAAGCATATTACAGAGTTAGGATCCGGGAGGAGGATGAGGCTCTAACAGCATTTTCAAGTTGCTTTGGGATGTTTGAATTCCTGGTCATGCCCTTTGGGTTAAAAGGGGCCCCGGGAGTCTTCATGCAACTCATTAACGAGATGCTACATGATCTTCTGTATGAAGGGGTTATAGTTTATCTAGATGATATACTTATTTACTCTAAAACTATGGACGAACATGTTGCCTTGGTTCGAAAAGTGCTGCAACGTCTCAGAGACAATCAGCTCTATGCTAAGTTATCCAAGTGTGAATTTCACCAAAAGCAGTTGACATTCCTCGGCTATGTCATTTCACACCATGGGCTAACTATGGATCCTGACAAAGTGCAAGCAGTACTCGATTAGGAGCCACCCTCCACCCGTAAGCAAGTCCAGAAGTTTCTTGGATTTGCAAACTTTTACAGAACCTTCCTCCCCAATTTCGCTCACATTGCACTCCCCATCACGGACCTCCTTAAGACTAAGGGGAAGGGGAATGCAGCTACCTTACCCAACGCTCAAGTAAATTGGATCCCCACTGTCAAACTGCTTTTGACACTCTGAAACGCCTGTTTACTTCTGAACCTGTTTTACAACACCCAGACTGTAACCAAATGTTTATTGTGCAAGTCGATGCTTCCGAAGTTGCCATGGGAGGAGCCTTGTTGCAGCGGAGGGAGGATGGTCAATTGCATCCGTGCGCTTACTTCTCTAAAAAATTCACACAGTCCGAGCTCAACTGGCCCATATGAGAAAAAGAGGCTGCTGCTGTCAAGCATGCCCTGACTGTGTGGAGACAGTTCTTAGAAGGTTCCAATCTACCATTTGAAGTCTGGAACGATCACAAAAACCTGGAGGCCCTAACAGGGGCTCTCAAGCTGTCCGCGGAACAGGTGCGCTGGGCGGACTTCTTTGCCCAATTTCGCTTTGTGTTGAAACATGTACCAGGGAAGCAAAACTTACTGGCCGACGCTTTGTCTAACTTCCCCAATATCCTACCAAAGTTGATCGGCTCACTGACTGGCTCTTCACCCCTGCCCAGCGACGTTTATTGCCCATGCTCGCAGTGCAAACGCGATCCCAAACCCGATCACCACAGCTGCCGTAGGAGGACAGGCAAACCTCACGCCCAGCTGAGCCAGCGGCGCCATCCATCTCGCTGCCTCCACCGACCGAAAAGCCTATAGTACAGAGCCCTGGCTGCTCAGCCCCGCTCCCTCCCGGGGCACTGGCTCCGCCTGCACCGCCCACCCCCACGACTCCCAGGGTTGAGGGGGTGGAGGGACAGCCTGATTCATTCAAAGAAACTCTGTGTTGTAGCTACCAAGCTGACAGCTCCTTACCAGCTACTCTAGTGAAACGGGGGGGACTTTTGGTACAAAGATTCCAAGTTGTACGTTCCTGCAGGGTTACAGGGGGAGGTGTTAGGCTTGGTTCATGGGGCCAAGACAGCTGGACATTTTGGGTTCCTCAAAACTTTACATCTATTAGAGCGTCAATTCTGGTGGGCGGGCATGCGATCAGATGTAGACTCTTTTATCTGCAGCTGCCCCATCTGTGCCGCAGCCTAACGGCCCCAAGGCAAGCCGCCTGGACTCTTACAATCCTTGGAGACCCCCTCTAAATCCTGGGAAGTGATTGCAATGGATTTCATGACAGATCTTCCCCTCAGTGGGGGAAAAACAGTGTTTTGGGTGATTACTGATCTGTTTTCTAAACAAGTGCATCTTGTCCCTTGTGCAGGTATTCCTTCCGCCCCAAAACAGGCCCGCCTCTTCGTGTCACATGTCTTTCGACTACATAGTTTTCCACGCAAGATCGTGAGTGACAGGGGGGTACATATGTGGCCAGATTCTGGAGGGCCTTTCTGAAACTGGTTGGGGTGGAACAGGGTCTGTCTAGTGCCTTTCATCCTCAAACGGATGGTCAAACAGAACGAGTGAATGCTGTACTGGAATGCTACTTACGCTGTTATGTTAATCACCACCAGGATGATTGGGTAGACTTACTGCCCTTTGCAGAATACGCTTACAATAATGCAGTCCATCAGTCCACTGGGTTTAGTCCCTTTCAGGCAGTGTATGGCAAAGACTTTTGCCCCATCAGGCACTTTGATGTGTCCAGGGAAGGGGGAGCACTCTGACGTGAATGAGTGGGTGCACACTATCCAAGCGACTTGGCCATGGCTTGTTAAAAATTTAGAACGAGCCAAGTGCAAATACAAAGTTCAGGCTGACAAGCACTGTTCACCAGGGAAGGACTGTAAGGTGGGGGACCTAGTGTACTTGTCCACCAAGAATCTGTGCTCCACTCGCCCCTGCAGCAAACTCAGTGCCAAATACGTGGGTCCTTTCCCCATCTCCCGCATCATCAACCAGGTCACCGTGGAACTCTCCCTCCCTAAATCTCTACGCAGAATTCATCTGGTATTTCACATCAGTCTCCTCAAACCATATGTGCCCTCACAAAAATGGCATCCAGAACCACCGCCTGAGGTGCCCGAGATGGTGGAGGGGAGGAACATTTCGAAGTCGCTAAAATCTTAGATTCACGACGTCACCGGGGCACCCTTCAATACTTAGTCCGCTGGAAACATTTTGGCCCCGCGCAAGATGAATGGGTACATGCCAGGGATGTCTCCGCCCCCCGGTTGGTTCAGGACTTTCATGTCACCTACCCTCACAAGCCTGCCACTGGGGGGTGAGGGAGACTTTTGGAGGGGCAGAATGTCAAAAGCAGATCCTGGGAATGGTATGCTGTGGTTGTGAGCAGCTGCTGTTGTGTTCCTCGTTCAAGGTCTCGCCTGGCTCTCTGTTTAGACTTCCCACCTGAGAAGCACCGAGTGCTCCATTGGTCTCCCTTGGTCTCCGGGGGTGTGTGTGGTTACCATGGTGCCCTGTTATCAGTCCTCGTTTTGCTACTTATGTTCTGTATCTGCCTGTCGCCTACATTAGAGTCCATTTAACTTTTAGGCTTCTGTAACCTGTTGACTTTTCTGAATAAACTTGATTTTCTGGACTAAGCATCTCATGGAATTTATTCATGAAATTATCATGGGGCTAGAGCTGACACTGCCCTCTTGTAGATTAGTGTGAGAATACACTTGGTGCTTTTGCAATGCTCCCATTTCAGCTTTCTTTGCTTGGAACCACAATAGTTTATCCTTTTCATTTGAGGCTAATATTTGTTCATAGCTCTCAGGTTCACAAACATCCATATTGCAAATTTGACCACACATATCATAACCATACCTCTCAGGTGCAATGCCCTTGGTAGCTCTCTCTGAACGCCTAACAGGTGTTCCACTTGACTCCCCTCCTTCTGAAGCTTCAAGCCTGCTAGCTTCTCTTCAGGGAGACCTTTACGGGGAAACACTCTCTGTCTTAACTTTAGGCTGTTCACTAATTGGCAAGGTAACCATTTCATTTTCTTTTTCTACACCATGCAACCTTTGCCAATTCTGAGCTTCTGCAAAGCTTGCAGACCTACTGAAAGCAATTCTATTTTGGTCATTTGCAAACCTGTAGGATTTTGCTGCATTCTGGTACCCAAGGAACAGCATTTGCTTGGACTTTTTGCCACCTTTCCTTCTATGTTTAAGTGGAATATTGACCCACGCTTTGGTTCCAAACACTTTCAAGTGTTTTATAGAAGGATTCTTCCCATAAAGTACCCTGTAGGGAATATCATTAAGGCTTGAAGTCCATAGCCTATTGATTAAATAACATGCCACCTTAATGGCCTCCGCCCAGTAGGTAGGCTTTAGGTTTGCATCCTCCAGCAATGCTTGCATCATCGACTGTAGGTACCCTCCTCTCCTTTCAGCAATACCTTTTTCTTGTGGCACACAGGGGTTAGCTAGATGGTGCGCAATCCCCTTACCCTCCAGCCATTGGATCAGGGCCTGAGACTGGAACTCACCGCCTCTGTCACTCTGAATGGCTCCCACTTGCAAATCTAGCTGCCTTTCCACTCTGGCAAGCCAATATTTCAAGGTTTGACAAGCCTCACTTTTTTGCTTAAGCAGGTAGACCCACCCAAACCTCGTGAAATCATCTGTGATCACCAAAACATAACGGTTTCCTGACACACTTGCAGTGAAAGGGCCACAGATATCTACATGGATTAATTGTAAAGGTTTTTGGGTCACTTTCTGACTTGCTTTGGCAATGGGGCACCTTTTACTCTGTGCAGATTTGCCGACTGCAGTCTAAAAACTTGCTGCACTTATTTACTTTCACACCATCACCCAATAACTCTAGGGTCTTCTGTATGATGTGGAAGTTAGCATGACCAAGCCGGTGATGTAATAAATGGATGCATTCATTATGAGGATTTACATTCCCCACCAGTACATTCTCAGCTTGCTAACTACATACACATTCTGCTTCAGGTTCCCTGTTAACAGCAAATCTCCTTCTCGACTTACACTGCATACTTTATCTTTAAACATCACAGTGAAGCCTGCTTTTGTCAGGGCTGACATGCTGAGCAGATTCTTTTCCAGGGAAGGTACACACAAAACGTTTTTAAAAGTGTAATTCAAGGTAGGAAAAAACAACACCCCTGACACTTTACTGCCAACCTCTTCCCATCAGCTAGGCTCACATATTTTGTTGACTCTGTTTTGTTGCTCAAGTTAATAGCCTCATTAGTGAACACCTCACTAGCTCCTCTATCGAGCAGCCATAAATCAGAGTCTTTACTGGCTTCTGCCAGAACAACAGCAGTAGACATTGAAAACGGCCTTGAGCTTTCCTGTTTATTTTGCTTTCTCTTCCTCTGTGGACAGTCTCTTTGTAGATGCCGCGTTGAGCCACAGCTGTAACATTTCTTCACAAAGCAGATGTGCTCCTCCGGCTCCTGCTTGTAATCTTCACGCCCATGGCCCCCAGCTCCACGCGCTTGCTTCGGCGCTTTCTGTGAAGGGAAGAACTTTGCTTCTCTGGGTTGCCAATTCTCCAGGGCTGTAGCCATCTGCGTAGTCTCCTGAAATCCTCCAGGGTGAACTCCCGCCTGGGCTGACGTCATCTGCATAGTTTCCCGGAATCCTCCTGGGTGAACTCCCTCCTGGGCTGTCGTCATCCATGATGATTGATGTGCTGCTCTAATCACCGGATGTGTTCGCTGCATGGCTGAGGTCATCTGCCCCCGGCATTCCTCATGTCTTGCTTCATCCTCGAGTATCCTCCCAGTCACATACTCAGGTGTGAGTTGTGTTTCGTCCATGCATTCCAGTGATGTAATTAGCACATGGAAGCTCTCGTCTAAAGACCCGAGGATAACATACACATGGTCTTCAGGAGAGTAATTCCCCCCCCTCAGCTCTAACTGCCTGAACAAATCTGTTAGAGTCCTGAGGTGTTCTCCAGCTGGTGTCAGGGACGATTTATGGCACTTGTGTAGCCTCCTTGTTAACGCAAGGACAGTCCTGGCCGAAGTGCGTAGGTGCACATTCTGAAAAGCCGCCCACGCCTCTTTGGCATTATTTTTATCAGCCACATATGTTAGCTGGCTATCATCTACTGTCAGAATGATATTTGCCAGCGCCTTCCGGTCTCGGTCCATCTCTGCTGCACTAACTGGGTCCTCCTCTTCTTCATCTTCATCTTCAACAGCTGGGCCCCCCTCCACAGCCTCCCACAGGGACTCACGCTTTAAGTACTGCTCCATGCGAACTGACCAGACGTGGTAGTTCTCAGCAATCAGCTTTTCCACCGGAATTCCAATCTGAGCCATGTCTTCACTCAGACTCCCTCATTGCTCTGTAGCCTTTCTGGATTCTCTGACTCAGTGCCACCACTACCTACTCTCGTGTAGCGTAGTGGGCTGGGCCCATAACCCTGTTGCGAGGAGTTTGGCAGATTAATTATAGAGTCATTAATATGGAATCCAGAAATAGCCAAGCTACAAAAGCCAGTGACTGTTTATTTACAGTGCATAAAATCCAACTCACATACTCTTGACACTCCACCAACTATCTCCTGCGCTGTTGGTACATTTCACATTACATTTATACAGTTTCAGGTTTACAGGAACCAATCAGCACCCAGCTGACTCATTTAGCTTAGTCATTGCACCTTCTTGCATCAGCTCATGAGCAACACCTGCTCTCTCCAGCTGAACTCAGTTTCCACAGTGCAATGTGTTCCCGACCTCACAGTTCCTGATATGCAATGACTTGCTATCTTGACAGAGGGCAGGGAGGGTGACAGAGGCACCACCTCTCCAAGGTCCACTTGGGCATCCAGCAATCCCTGAGACGATTCTCAGGCACAGTTCTGATTGCCCCCCATGGAACTCAAGCCTCTGGGAGAAGGGGCTGGTTGTCCCCACACATCCCCCCCACTGCCCTTGGAGTCCATTGTACCACCTTCCACTCCATCCCCCCATCATACTGTGTGGCTTGTAGATGCCAGCAGTGATCCAGAGGTGTGAGCCCCCTGGGCATTCTTTTGCAAAAGTATACATGCACAAGCATTGGATGCCCCCCGAACCCCTCCCAGCATGATTCTAATGCAGAAGAGAGCTGAGGCCTGTAATGAGCCATGTGTGGACACTGGGCCCTATGGGCCAAACCCACATCATACAGGCACAGCTGTGAGGCAAGCCATACATTTACCCAACAACATCAGGCACACTGAAAGCAAGTCAGATGAATGGAGTTGCCAGCTCTACATATTCTTGTAAGACTCGGGTACCTTCGCATTCTGAGCGGGTGAACTGCGAGTAGAGCTTCTGTCCCTGTAGCAGTGGCCCTGCCCATGAGAGGGGGAACTCTTCTGGTCACATGTCTGTGTGTGAGCGGAGGTGGAGTCCTTGTGAGGGTTTCCAGCAGAGCGGAGTTACACAGGGGCTACATATCTCCTGTGGGTGTTTGTGCAATGGGCCCTTCTGTGGATTTGCCACAGAGGTGTGTCCAAACATCTGTTGTCTTGTCTCCTGACAGGGCTGCCAGCTGAGCACTGGAAACAGGTGGGAGGTGTACGGGGTGGGGACATGAAAATGTGCATTGCTCTGACACTGCAATGTCACTTCTGGCACAACCGCCAAAGGGATGCGATGATGTCACTTCCAAGGTCGGGCCAGAAGTGATGTCATGGGATTGGACTGATGTCTGTGTCCCCCTTCCCATTTCCCCTCCGCTACTGAGCAGCGGAGAGCAACCCAGACTGCCGGAGGGAGGTCTCCCATCATAGCAGGAGATCTGGCAGCCCTACCTCACATCCTGTTGTGATCAAGGAGCTGCTAGTTCAGCGAGCTGTTCAGATGTGTCTGGATGAATATGGATTTCAGCTGATCGTGCTGCTTTCAGACATGATTCCGCACTTTTCACATCAGCTGTCCCACCCCCACTGCTTGTCTGCTGCTGCCTTCAATTTTAAAAGGCGCATAAAAGATAAAAGAAAGAAAAATCTGTTTGAGCTGAGTTCCTTCAGGTTCTTTGGGTGGTTCTCAGAATGTTGCGTTGCGTTGCTGGAAAGCAGAGTTCCAGTTGTCAACCTCCAAACTGCTTGCTATTACCATCTTTTGAAAAAAAACACTTGAAATGGTCACTGGTACACTTTGGCACTATTTCTACCCTTAGGAAACATTCCCAGGTCATTTATGCATGGGTACTTTCACTCACGTTCGCCCCCAGACTTTCTTGGTTGTTCCTTGGAGTTATGCATGAGTTTTCTGTCCCTTAGAGATGACCTCACTGCCAGCCCTCATAAATCCTGGACCTTCCTGTTCCTCTGTTAACCTGATTCTTCCCTCTCCTCTGAGCTCAGCCCAGGTGAAATCCCCTTGCATAAGGCAAAGTGAGGGACATGCAAGCTTGCTTTCTCTCACAGCCAATGACAAAGCATCGTGTAAAGAGGTGGGGATTCAAATGCTTCCTGCTTCCTTTGAGCACTTTCTGAGCAGAAGAAAGGATTTTTAAAATCAGGGTTCGGATTTTTCCCCACCCTTTCAGATTGCTCCGTTTTTTGTTTTTTGTTCTTAAAATGCTTTTTTATGCAGCAATTGGGTTTGGGGAGGGATATTTCCTCTCACAATAAGCACTACAAGTAAGCCAATTACAAAGCAGCATTTAAGGAGGCAGGGATTTGATTTGAGCTTGGAGACTGCTGGTACAGAGATTCCCAACAGGAAGGCATGGGTCCAGAAAGCAACGAACCTCAGGTAAAACTCCCATGCATAAACGACCCCAGTATCCTGGCACAATGGTATCACTCAGCTCAGACAGAAATTACCAAGCCCCACGTACCTGATGTCATTAACAGAGAGGAAAGTGCAGTTCAGTAACTGAGAACAGAGCTTTCTGTAAGCCCCCCCCCCACAACACACCTCTGCTCCTGTCCCTATTTTTAAAAGGCACAGAGTTACGGGGTGGGGTGGGGGACGACACATCCATTGGGACTAAGACTTATTTATTTAGGTGCCTTTGGTACCTGCTTGTTATGGTATCACCTTTGCTTGGCCCTGTGTTTACTGATGTGATGTCACAGGAAGTGTTCCTCCATACTGTTTTTCATTTAGCCTGATGAGTCCTCTTACACCACGCCACCAGGATCATTGCCTAATTGTAGAAGAGGTAGAATCATGGGCATTTTTTTAATGGCAAACACAGGCAACAGATCAGAAGTTGACAACCAGCACTGCAAGAAAGTCTCCCCCCACCGCCCATTGAGTGAGCCCCTCCTGAGCAGGAGCAGAGTAAACTCCAACAACAAAACTTAAGCCAAGCTGGTGAGGAGCTCCTTTGACATCTAGCCTGGTGGTTGTGCTCCTGCTGAAGTTCACAGCAAGCCTACACCAAAGGGTGTGTGTAGTGTGTACAACACATAGCCCCAAGCTCCACAACCCATCATCCGAGGCATTCCTGTCCCAGCTGGGGTTATATTGGGCTTAGAGGGCTGTGATTGGTTGCAGTTGTAGACGGCATCCTAACCTGCACTGAAGCTTGGGAAATGAGGGGGAGCACTTGTATTTTCAGCATGAGTTCTGTGGGGTTGTTGTTGCTGGTGTAACATAACACCAGCAAGGGGGGGGTGACAGGAGCTGAAGAGGTTTAGAATGCTCCACCCATGACCCGTCCATAGGGTTGCCCAATTCAATTATGCTTTTCAGCAGCAGAGATGAAAAGGCATTATGCCAGCACAGCTTGGCATAGGATATCTCCAGGATATGTTGGCATAGGCCTTCAGCAAACCCCCCCCCACACAAATGAGAATCAAATCTACCAGCATTTTGCTTCAGGTGAGAACACCTGGCCCCTTGCAACACAGCTCCAACCTTCACTCCTTCGGATACTGCTACTATCGTGTGGAAGAGCTCTTGATAAGCCAGGCCTGGCATCACGGGAGGCAGAAGGGCCAGGGAGTCCCCACCACCACCCTCTACAGCCAGCAGCACTCACAGCTGCCCTTGATCTATGCCCTGGTATGGCGGCAACATTCACAAGCTGGCCCGGGCTCCACAGGGGATGGCCGCTCAAGAGCCTGCTCTCTCCCGGTTTCCTAGAGTATCAGGAAGGTTTTCTCCTTGCTACTCCTCGCAGGCCACATCTGGCTCCAGAGTGTCTGGCCAGGGAGGCAAAGCTCTTGCTTAACAGCTGCTCTGGTAGGCTGAAAGGATGAAAAGGTCAGGACAAGTATTTTTTGGGGGGGGGTCAAGCGAGGGCTGATTTTGCAAGGGAGTAGCACATGGAAGGCAGAGAGGGAAGAGAAGGCCAAGAGTAGGAATGCCAACCTCCAGGAAGTAGCTAGAGATCTCTATTACAACTGAGCTCCAGCCGATAGAGATCAGTTCCCCTGGAGAAAATGGCCGCTTTGGCAACCCTATGGCATTGAAGTCCCTCCCCTTCCTGAACCCCACCCTTCTCAGGCTCCACCCCCAAAACCTCCCGCCGGTGGCAAGAGGGACTTGGCAACCCTAGCCAAGAGGCGCCTGAGAGAAAACCAACCTTGTTAGCTGCACAGTGACACTGAATTGGAAGTGGGGCAAATTTCAAGCAGACGTCTGCACTGGGCGCTCAAGCCCCTCTTCCCCAAACAGAGAGGCCTTTTCCTGTTGTGGGGTAGAGTGACTCTCTGGCTCATTTTGGACCACCTCCAGATACTAGCAGAAGATCTTCTGCTATTACGATTGATCTCCAGCCGATAGAGATCAGATCACCTGGAGAAAAATGGCCGCTTTGGCAATTGGACTCTATGGCATTGAAGTCCCTCCCCTCCCCAAAACCTGCCCTCCTCAGGCTCCACCCAAAAAACCTCCCACCGATGGTGAAGAGGGACCTGGTAACCCTACTTATGGCCCATGGCTCACAGCCTGTGGCCTCCATGGACCACCCCAGTGGATCTCAGGCCAGAGCAGGCCACAGTATTCTTCTTTTTTTGGGGGGGGGTTGCCAACTCCGAGCTGGGAAAATTCCTGAAGATTTGGGGGTGGCCAACCAGTTATTCTGGGGGTCCAAGAACAGGGCATAGAGGCCAAGGCCTTCCCCTGATGTTGCCTTCTGCCACCGGTATTCAGAGGTATACTGCCTCTGAACATGGAGGTTCCCATAGGCCTATCCTCCTGCGGCATTTATGGTACCATCAACATGTTTTGTACCTACAGGTCCATTTAGACCCAGTGGAGAGACTAATACCACTTAAACCAGACCTGAGGCTAAGCATGAACCAGACCTGAGGCTAAGTATGAACGGCATGTAAATATTACCGTTATTTTTATACACAAAAAGCAGAGATTTGTAATGTGGTTCTTTGGAATAAATTTCCGCACACATGGCCTTAGGAAAGGAAGTAAAATTTTGCCAGACATGGAAATAATTATTCAAGAGCGCTTTTGAAATAAGTTAAAAAAAATAACACTGAAGCTTCATCATAAAACTTGAAAAATGCTTAAAAACGGTAAGAATGACAGTTAACTCAAAACATTTTGATCATATAGAAGTTCAGTATTAGGTAAGTTCTCACTCCAGGCATTTGGTTGGCTACTGCTGGGTGAACCTTTGATTTAGGAAGGCAGTTCTTGTATCACAGTGTCCTTGGTACGATTTTTATGAGAAGTATGGTAAGTGGAACAAAACAAGTACATTTTCTCACAGGTTAAAAGCATTGCCCCATAACATACTAGGGTTGTCAATCTCCAGGTGGGGCCTGGAGGTCTCCCAGAATTACAACTGATCTCCAGACAACAGAGATCAATTCCCTGTAGAAAATGGCTGCTTTGGTGGGTGGGCTCTATGGTATTATAGTTTGCTGAGCTCCCTCCCCAACCCCCCCTCCATCTCCAAGCTCCACCCTCAAATCTCCAGGAATTTCCCAACCCGGAATTGGCACCCTTGTAACATATCAACTACTGGCCATGCAATGCAATGCTCTTCACTGTGTGGTAGGAGAGAGGCATGGGGAGAGATTGCCAGTGCCTGCGGTTGGTGAACATCAGGTGGTCAGTGGGTAAGTGTCTCCCTTTCATCCAGAGCTTCAATGAAGATGCAGTCTCCAGAGTTAATCTGCAACACTAAATCTGTGTGGTTTTATAGGGAGGTGTTCTAGACTTCCACAATCGCTGCCAGATCCCCAGAAGAATTTCAGTCAGTGGCAACAGCAAAGCTAATGAAGACTTTAACTAGCCCCCTCCCTCTCTTTCCCCTCGCTCTTTTGCTCTCACACCTGAGGGTGTGACATTCAAGGCGACAAGAGAGTCCCCATTAAAAATTGACCATCTGTGTTGTTTATTTCAAGGGACGGGTTGGAGGGACTGTGTGGTGTGCGTGAACAGAGAAGTTTGTATTTAACATTTACATCACTGCCTTTGCATATAGGATAGAATAGGAATTCTAAAAAAAAAATTCTATAGTACTTCCCAAAGTAAGTTGTGATGAGAGAAAGGCAAAGGCATCCTCAGATGTTGATTCGTAGTGTTCTTCCCACCCCTTTTCCACTCACTTCTCATGATCTATCACTGCCTGTAGTCATCACTATCTCAACCAGAGTAATTGACCATCCAAATGGTGATTGACAGCCAGCCCTGGCCCCAGCTCCAGCCCTGAACCCAGGGACGCCTGGCTCCCCCCCCCACCGCTCCAGGCTTGCCTCCCCCCACCCCCACTCACCACCAGGGAGGAGGGCATCCATGGGCGATGAGTGGCAGCAGGAAGAAAGGCAGCCACGACAGGTGGCCAGATGGTTGCCCCTCACCTTGGTGGCATGCACAAGGGGCAGGGGGCCACACCGCTCTGTGGCATGGCACCTGGGCAGCCCCCAGCCCTGCCACCTCCCTGCAGCTCAGCTAGTACGAGTCTCAGCACGGTGCTACGTGTGGCCTCGTCATGCTGGCACACCACTCAGGCAGCAAAGCCACATGGGCCAAGGTAGGGCTGTCAATTTGGTTTGTCCTGAACCAAAAACCACCGAATTTCCTCCGATTCGGCAGTTTCCGGTTCGGGAAGAACCAAATTCAAAATAGGTGGGAAACTGGGGGAGCCGAATTCCCCGACTTTGGGGTGTTCGGGAAATAAATTCAGCAAATTTGGGGTTTGGCTCCCCCCCGCGCGCCTTCAGGGGGCTTCCCTGAAGCCGGGTGGGGGGGCCTTTAAACAGATCTGAGTCTCCCGGCCGGGAGGCACAGATCTGTTTAAAGAGCCCCCCGCCCGGCTTCAGGGAAGCCCCCTGAAGGCCCGTGGGGGCCCCCGAATTTCCCCCCGAACTCCAGATCTCACCTGAATTTCAGGGATCTGAAGCTGGGGAGTTCGGACTTCGGCATGGCCCGAATTTAAAAGGGCTGAATTTTGCCGAAGCCTAACTTTACCGAATTTTTTTTTCAACAGCCCCAGGCCAAGGGCGTCACATGCTCTAGTCAGCCCAGTGTGGGTGGCACACAGCAGCAGAGTGGGTAGCCGTGCCCACAGCCTCTGACCTGGCTCAGTCGCACCCCCTTCTGCCTGCCATCCGGGGCAGCCATTCCCCCCAGTACCCCTAGATGCAGCCCTGCCCCCCATGTATATATATATTTCACATTTTCCTGCAACCCTGGGGTATTGTTCAGGTTTGGAGATAGATCTGTCTTGCCCATTCACAGCTCCAGTCACAACGTCCGGTTCAGGGCTCCAGATTTGGCCAACTTGGCCATTAGTATGTAGTCTAGATACTAGCCTATAACTGAAATGAGCTGTATCTACCAATTAATGATCTCAACAGAGGTGCATCCTCCCCTAAGGAGGAATTCACGGGATGCAGGATGGAATTGACTTGGATCCTGGCTAGGCTAAGCCAACCATGCCCTTGTCTACTGTACAAGTGAGAGGGCAAATAGCAACAAAGAACCCATCCGCATTTTCTGGCTTTACCAACAAAACTCACCCAAACAAACTGGGTGAGAGGAGGCCCCGGAAACCTCCTTCAAAGTCACTCTGTTTCAGGGGGGGGGGGGTAAGGTCAGAATGAATGCAGCCAGTTGTATCTGCAAAATGTCACAGTGGGTTTCCCACCAGTGGTCAATCCCAACATTTTCTGTCCTGGATTCAGTAGGGCTCTGAGCCACCTTAAACAGCACTGTCCAGATGTCATGGTGGCAGAGAAAGAGGAACATTTTACCATGAAAGGAAGGCATTTTAAAATGATCTCTAGCCTGTGTTGAATATGTTTTCCTTTACCTGTTGTTTCACTGCTTTTAGGCCCACACTGTACCTGGGAGATTCTTGAACTCTGCTCAGCGGTAGGGGATGGCTAGGAACAATTGGGTCAGCGGCTTGGGTTCGCTCCCTAAGTGTCCCCAGAACTTGGCCTGGGAGCTAGCACATTCTGCTGACAAAAACTTAAGGGGCAAGATCCAGGACCCTTCAAAGCATTTTAAAATGGGATCTCACTCTTGCAGAGTTATGAGTCAATGGTCCACAAGTCTCACTGGATGATGTCCTCTCTCCATGACAAGAGAGAAGAGACAGGAGACAAATGTTCTTGGATAATTCCCATACTCACCCAGCCACCAAATGGAGAGGGCATAATCAGATATAAATTAAGGCAGCCCTCTGGTTATTTTGGCAGCCACAAAGTCCTGACCAACATCAGCATGGAGGACCTTGGAGTGGATACGTCCTCCAGAACATAATGCCAAGATGATCTCAGTGCCAACTCTGCCCACTTGCTCAGTTAATGCTTGCTAGGGAGCAGGCTATGTGTGTGCATGTGTGTGTGTGTGTGGGGGGGGGAGATAGCAGCAGAATCAGCCTTGAGAACCCAAACTGGGTGACACACACTCCATAAAGGATGTCTGAAAGATGCAGTGAGAGTGAAGGAATCTTTGCAAGCAACACCAGCACCACACTTGCTGCCCCAACATCTGCACGGATGCTGGATGGAGTCAACAGGTTCAGAGTAGTCCCACTTAGCAAAAACAGAACCAGAGCTACAGAAAACTAAGTTTCTCTTAAACGGTGTGAACATGGTCTTGTGGGGGGGGGGTTGATGGGGTTTTTTAGGGGTGTGGAAGAAAGTATCTGTAGCTTCCAGAGGTGATTGTCTGGAACCTATTATGGATCAAAGGGGAAACAGCCTGTAAGAGCACAGCAGGCGCTTGAAAAGGAGGTGCCTCCTCCTTGCCGGCTCTATCCCTCCTCCTTCGCCAAGCTCCTCATCCTGTGTCTGCAGGCAATAAAAACCCACAAAAGGAGAGTCCCAGTGTCCAGAGAGCCCTCTTTTCCAGCCTCTTCCGAGCCTCCCTCTTCGCTGCGCTGAGAGCATACCTTCCCCTTGACTTAAGACTAACATATGTACACTTGACACTTCAGTAATGCCTTACAAATTGACTGGATGTGATGGAGAGATTAATGGCCAATTCCAGTTTCTTCCTGTTACCCGATTCGTCCCAATTGATCTTGTTTAGATGACAAAAGCCAGAGATTCTTCTTCCAGGATCTCTTGCCCACATTATGCAAGCAGGCCCGTGAATGCAGTAGCAACTTACCTCGCAATTTCAACGTGTCCAGAACACAAGAATCCAACTTGACTTTAAATTTCTGTTCCCACCGCGCTGCCTTTCTTCGCTGCATGTGATAAGCCAGGATCAAAGGGCTCCCACACATGCCCAGTCGGCACTGGAAGCAAGAGGACGGCGATTGGTCCAGCGTCCCTTAGGGAGGTGGGAGGAGTGGGGTAGTTGGCTGGCAGCAGGAAGTGGGCTGGCAGCAGGAAGTGGATTCAACACTGATTGCATGTTCCCACTATAAGGCTCCTGGTGAGGAAGACGTTTCATTTTTTTACTTCGCTGTATAAGCAGATCCTCTTACCGCGGAGAAATTGCGCTCTGATGACGCTTCGGAGATCCTTCGAACAGAGTAAGTGGGAACATGCAAGGAAAGCCCGCAGAAGTTGGCGCCGCAAACGCCCAGTGCGGACATGGCCCAGGTGTCTTTCCTCCTTTTGCAATGAAAATATGTTTCTTTACACAAGCCGTCTCATATTTATTATGCTGTTCACTTTCTTACTAGCCTTGAAAATCAAAGAGTGGAGAGAGGGAGCACTTTTTATGTCCTGTTGAAGGTGGGTCAAGGGAAGCATGGTGCAGTAAAGGGGTGGGGGGAGTGGGGCTGGCAGCTCTGGGTTGGGAAATACCTGGAGATTTTGGGTGTGGAGCCTGAGAAGGGCAGCATACGTGGTGGGAACGTATCAGAGCTACAGTTTATTGGGAAAAAGTGATTACTATAATATCTAAAGATCTGGAAATAGAAATACCTATGAAACCAGAAATAATTTTGTTAAACTGTTTACCAACTATGAATAAGAAGCATCTTGATGAATTCTTCCATATGTTAACATTAGCAAGGATAAATTTTGCCAGATATTGGAAAGGAACAAACTCTCCAAACTTAAATAATTGGTTTGACAAAGTAAGGGAGATTTATGTTTTGATTAAATTGACTTACTATCAAAATATCAAAAACATAGAGGAATTCGATGGAATATAGAATCCCCAATATCCAGAATGGAGAACACGCTTAAAAGTTTAGATTCTGTTGGTGGTGGTTTATAAAAAGATTGATTGTTTAATAGGTTTTATAAGTATTGGTTGATGTTTGTTTGGAAAGAATTTCATTTTTAATGCTGTATTATTGTAAATCTTAATAAATATACTGTTGTGTATGTATATAAGTATGTTGCCAGTAAGCAGGGGAAACCCGCGGAGCTTGGGGTTCTCCAAGGCTCCTAAGTCTGTAACGGCCCATTGGCCACTAGGGTTGCTGTCCCCCCCCAATCATGGTCTGGGGGGAGTGGCCGCAGGTGGCCTGGGGGGCATATAAGTGGGGGGGGGCTGACCACTGTAGTTCAGTTCTGTTCTTGTTCACAATAAAGCGGTTGCCGTTGGAACTCCGTCTCCGACCTCGTGTGTCCTCCCCATGTGGACTTAACATATACTTTTTTTAAAAAAAGAAGGGCAGCATATGGGGAGGGGAAGGACTTCAATAGGGTGTAATACCATCCAGTCCACCCTCCAAAGCATCCATTTTCTCCAGGGGAACTGATCTCTGTCACCTGGAGATCAGTTGTAATAGCAGGAGATCTCCAGACACCACCTAGAGAGTGGCAACTGTAGTGGGGATGCAGCCTCATCCCCTGCCACCTCTGAGGAAAACGCTTTACAGGGTTTTTTGTTTGTTTGTTTTTGTAGATTTTCTCAATTCAGCAAAACCTTCTTGATCAGAAACAGTAGTAGTACAAAAATAATTGATATGAAGTTAAACTTCTCCCGGCTAGAATCCAAAGCAATCCAGCAACCAGAAGCAATGTTCTTTGAGAAAGTGCCCCCCCCCCATTGACAGTTCTCAATAAGCTTTTAATTCCCCGACCCTTACGGTAAGCCCTTATGAAACATTTTGGGTGGAACTGCTTAGTTCTGTCCTCCTCTTCTTTCCGTATTTTCATTGGTGGAGAAATGTGTTTCAGAACCTGGCCCCGTTCTGTGCCCTTCTTCCCTGGGTGATATTCTCACCAATCCTTCCTGTTCAACCACCTCTTCCATTCATGCTCTGTGGAGATTCAGGGGGACCCCCCTCCTTGCCAAAGTCCCCAGAAAGGGGGGGAAGAAGAGGATAAAAAGTGACCAGGCACTTCCTGTCTGTCGCTAATGCCGGTGAGTGAGAAGGAGGCCCTTCGTGAGCCATGGCCTGGTCATCAGGAGAGTGGCCTTCAGGAGGCTCAAGCCACTGGGAAGCTGAAGGGGTGGCAGAGGAAGGGGTTGGCTGAAGTGGGAGGAGTGCTGTGGGATCCGCGTAGAAACCATTCCCTTCCCTCGAGTTGAGGCCACGGGGCCCCCATGGCCAGCTGGCTTATCCTTCCTCACTCTCTTGCATGTCTCCCTATTCAGACATAGGGAAGAGGGTGAAATACTAATTGGTGCACCTGAATCTTGGATGTGGGATAAAGGATGGCAAATGCGCACATATGTGCTTGATGTATACCCTTGATGTACAGCTCAGCAGCAATGTTTGCATTTCAATATTTATGATCCATATGTGTTTCAATATGAGAGCCGGCACGGTGTAATGGTTAGGAGCTGGTGGACACTAATCTGGAGAACCGGGTTTGATTATCCACTCCTCCACATCAGTTGCGGACTCTAATCTGGAGAACCAGGTTCAATTACCCACTCCTCCATGTGAAGCCTGCTGGGGTGACCTTGGGCTAGTCACAGTTCTCTCTGAACTCTCCTAGACCCACCTCCCTCACAAGGTGTCTCTTGTGGTGAGAGGAAGTGAAGGAGATTTGTAAGCTGGTTTGAGACACCTTAAAGGTAGAGAAAAGCAGGGTATAAAAACCAACTCTTCTTCTTCCTAAAATAACAACTTCGATTTGAGTTCTTCTACAGCTTTTTCAGTAAGAGTTGTTCAACAGTGGAATCAGCTACCCAGGGAGGTGGGGAGCCTCCCCCTCACTGGCAGTCTTTAAGCAGAGGCTGGACGAGCACTTGTCAAGGATGCTCTAGGCTGACCCTGCAGGGGGTTGGACTAGATGGCCTGAATGGCCCCTTCCAACTCTATGATTCAATGATTCACTGGATTGGTTCCGTGGGCCATCTCTGGGACTGCATGAAAAGCCAATGCAGGGAAAAGTGTTTCCCACAGTTACACGGTGGATAAATCTGCTTGATGGGATTTAATGATGGGGGTTATTATTTCCTTTGCCCCTTTCTCTGCCTCCTTTTTAAATGCCCTTCTTGGTTTTTCAGATTACTGTAATGGTTCCAAAGTTCTCGTGCTTTGAAGAATCCCTGCGGTGCTGTGCTGTAAGAACTGTCTTCTTAGAAGATTGTCCAGGTGGTGGGAACAGTCAGTAGAGGTGGGGGAGGAGGGGGCTGAGATGCACAGGGAAGTGAGGAGAAGCAGGGGGCATTTGTGCCTGGTTACAGATGATTTTCAGACTCTTTGCAAAAGCAGCTGGGGAAGAATTCTGTCTGTAAGCGACGGAAGACCTTTTGTGGTCTTTTATGCATGGCTGTTTCACTCACCCTCCAATGACTTTGGGTCTTTGTGGTTATGTATGCCATTTCCGACTGTCACACACACACACACACACTATTCAAATTAGAAAAATGAGAAAAATAATAATTTGTTCAAAAACAGAAGGCACCTGGAATTCCCGACTATTAGACACTCATGCATTCTGCTCCAAAAGAGGCTGTATACTTAGGAACTTTCAGAGACTGGTGCCTACAAGCTAAGCACCAAATGTAGTCCTTATGTCCTTTCCAAAGGATGTATCTTGTGCTACATGCTCATGTGCACATTGCATCATTCATGATGGGCTAGCAGATGCTCCCCCCCTTCATGCTCATGACAAACAGCTCTTGTGTTACATTTGCCACCAGTAGCAGCTGCAAATTACTGTAGATCTCAAGGTGTGCCCTTCTTCCAGCAGAATAGTCGTCTCATTCCACTTCAGAGTGCTGCAGAGGCTTACTGAGTGATTTGGGTCAGCAACTCTCTTTAGCAGCCTTATCTACCTGAGAGGGTTGTTGTTGTAAGGCTGAAATAAAGGAGGGGAAATGATGTGAGCCACTTTGGCTTCCCATTGTGCAGAAAAGTGAGGTATCAATATATGTAAATGAAGAAATTCAGCTGATGCCCTGAACGGTGGGAGGTCCTGATTGAAATATTGACAGGCATGTGCAGCTTTGGAGGTGAATGTTTTTTATAAATTATATATATATATATATATATATATATATATATATATATATATATATATTTTTATAACAAGGAAAACAAAACAGAAAAATCATAAAAAAGAAAACAGAAAAAACATAAAAGATACAGAGATACAAAAAGAGCACATACAACCATCAAAATTACATCATATAATATAAATTGTAAAATACACAGTGCTCCTCCACCCACCTTGATCATATAATATAAATTGTAAAATACACAGTACCCTCCACCCACCTTGATAGTGTGTCCCACCACCAATAGACTTCCGGAGAAGTGTTTAAAATTACTTATACCATTATTATAAAAAACATTACATTTTATCTATAATTCATTAACTATACTTGTAAAATTCATTTTCGCCAGTTTATCCCAAAATGCGATGGCCTTTAACCATGTTTTTTAAAACTCTTCCATATCTTTACCGTGTAAAGAATCTATAAGTTTGGCCATCCGCATATACATCCACAATTTCTCCAGGCCTTAATTGAAGGTTTATTTACTTGCTTCCAGTTTTTCGCTATTGTAATTCTTGCTGCCGCGAAGCTGTATTGACATATAACTCTATCACATCTATCCATATTGTCTTTAGGAATTCCCAATAGACAAAAAGCAGGATCTTTTTTTACTTTTATATTAATCAAATTAGTAGTTTCCTTTACTATTAGTCTCCAAAATCTCTTAATTTTTTTACAAAACCACCATGCATGCATAAACGTGCCTTTTTCGGTTCCACACTTCCAACATAAGCCCATATCGTCTTTCTTCATTTTACTTAACAGTACCGGGGTTAAATACCATCTATGAAACATCTTATATAAGTTTTCTCTTATTTCATTTGTAATTGTAAATTTGTATTCCCTCTTCCATAAGTTTTCCCATATTTCCAAATCAAAATTATACCCTAGCTCCTTCATCCATTTTATCCTTTCTTGCTCTAAATTCACTTCAATTAATAACTTATAAATTCTTCCTATCAATCCTTTATTTCCCTTAGTTAATATAATTTCTAATTTTATTTATTTTGATTAAATCCCCTCAAATTATCATTATTAAATATATCCCTTAATTTATAATACATAAACCAGTCATTAATTTTAAGCTCTTCTCTACTCTTCAAAATCCAGACCCCATCTTTAAATTCCATAATTTCTCTATAAATATCAATATCCAAATTTAGTTGCACACCTCTCTTCATAAAAGCTTCTATAGGTTTAATCCAGCTATGGGTTTTACATTCCAAAAATCCTTTATATTTCTTCCAAATTTGAAGTAGACCACCTCTAATAATATGGGAATTAAATTCTTTGTTTACTTTCTCCTTTTCATACCGTAAATATGCATGCCACCCAAAGCGTAAATTAAACCCCTCTAATTCTAGTATTTTAGGATTCTCTAATAGAATTCAATTTTTTAGCCAGGTGAAACACGCTGCTTGATAGTACATTCTCAAATCTGGTAATCCCAAGCCTCCTGTTTCTTGTAATTCAACTAAATTATTATATGCTATCCTATGTCTTTCCTTACCCCATAAAAAGTTTGGAATATCTTTCTTCCAACTTTTAAATATCTGTACTCCTTTCAAAATAGGTAGGTTTTGAAATTAAAAAAAGCATCTTGGGCAAAACCATCATTTTAATAACTGAAATTTTACCCCATAGTGATAATGGTATTTTACCCCAATTTTTTAAATCTATTACTATCTGTTGCCATTGTTTAATATAATTATTCTGAAATAAATTAACATTATTCAGTGATAACCATATACCCAGGTTTTTTACTTTATGTTCAATATTAAACCCTGTCTTTTTAGTTAATACTTGTTGTTGTGAGAGAGTCATATTTTTAACCAATAGCTTTGTTTTATTTTTATTTATTTTAAAACCTGCAAGCTTTCCATAAACCTCCAAAATTCTATTCCAATTATCAATTTGCTCAATAGGATCTGTCAAAAAACATACAAGGTCATCTGCATATGCTTTAATTTTGTAGTGATTTCTCCCAATTCTGAATCCAATTAATTCAGTAGATTGTCTGATCTTTTGTAATAGGACTTCTAATACTAAAATAAACAACAAAGTGGAAAGAGGACAACCTTGTCTCTTTCCCCTTTGAATTTCAAATTGTGATGATAATATTCCATTTACCAACAAACTAGCCGTCTGATAAGTATATACATTTTCTATAGCTGTCTTAAAATTTACTCCAAAACCCATACATTCTAATATTTTTTTCATAAACTTACAATTTATATTATCAAACGCTTTCTCAGCTTCCAAAAATATCATGGCTACCGGGGTTGTAGTTTGTTCTGCATATTCTAAAAGATTTATTACCACTCTTACATTTTGACTAATCAATCTTCCAGGTAAAAATCCTGCTTGATCTTCATGTATAGTTTGGTTTAATCTAGTTGCTTTTTTAAATCTAGTTGCTAAAATTGCAACAAATAATTTGTAATCATTATTCAATAATGAAATAGGTCTATAATTTTTTACTTCCAATAAATCAGAATTTGCTTTTGTTATTAATACTATATTCGCTTGTTTCCAAGTTTGAGGAATAAGTCCATTCTGCAAACAGGAGTTCATCACACCCAATAGATAAGGGGCTAATTGTTCTTGAAATGTTTTATAATAAAATGCTATAAACCCATCTGCCCCAGGTGATTTGTTCAGTTTACTTTTCCCAATTGCCTCCTGTAATTCTTCCCTAGTTATTAGAGAATCCAATGATTCCCTATTTTCTTGTGATAATTTTTCCCAGTCAAATTGACTGAGATATACATCCATTTCTTTCTCTGGTACTAAATTCTTCCTGTATAAGTTTGTATAATATTCTACGAATGATTCCATAATTTTTTGTTTATCATTTGTTATCTTACCATTCTTTCTAATTTTTAATATTGGTATTTTTTCTCTTTGTGTTTAAGCTGCCATGCTAACATTTTACATGGTTTATTGGTGTGTTCAAAGAATCTTTGTCTATTTCCTCCAGGTGAACTGATCTCTATTGGCTGGAGAACGGTTGTAATAGCAGGAGATCTCCAGCTGATACCTGGACGTTGGCAACCTGACACATGGCAAGAAGGCTCAACTTTCTTGGAATATTATTAGGAGCATTTATATATTACATATGTCCCCCCCCCTGAAAAGCTGCTCAATTTTCTTGGAATATTATTTGGCTTATTAGTTTAGCAGGATCAGAGTCTCTCAAAGGTGGTGGCGGGCCCCTCTGCCACACAGCAGCAGTGGCTTCATATGGCCCCTCTGGTGGAGAAGAGAGGGCGTTCATGCCCTCGCCTGGCTCCAGGGAAGGTGGTTTCAGCACCCTCCCAGAGTACAGCTTGTTCTACGCTCTGAGATATTTTTAGAGTTGTATAAAAATGCTTTTTAATATTTATCATTTTTGCCGGCTGCAATTAAAAGTCCTCTAGTGCTCTCTCTCTCTCTCTCTCTCTCTCTCTCTCTCTCTCTCTCTCTCTCTCTCTCTCTCTCTCTCTCTCTCTCTCTCTCTCTCTCTCTCTCTCCTGTGTGTGTGTGTGTGTGTGTGTGTGAGGATAGCAAGAAGCTTCTTGAATGCTTAATTGATATGGAAGAGGTTGTAAAAAACCACTGGCCAGGGTTTTCATAATTTTCATCTGATTTGGCTGCAGCCATTTCAGAACTAAAATATGGGATTAGCAACATTAATTCTTGCTCTACTTTCTCTCTTCAATTATTTAAAGTTAATGGCACTAGTCTGACATTACTTATCTTATTTATTCCAATTTTCTACCCTAGCAACAAAGTTCAAAAATTTCTTGGGGAATTAGTTCAGTTTAAACTGGAACGATGGCACCCTCCTGCCTCTCCTGTGTTTTGCATTCTGGCAGCATGCAAATGTGACTCCATATATTTGGGACCTGTCTGTGCATAACAATGCAGAGAAAATCCTGGAGCACGTTGGTGCCTTTCCCTCAGGGGGCTGGAGACACACAGGGCACACTGGCTAACTGCGGCTGAGAGGTCTCTCAGGTATGTCCTCGCATGATCTTTGGTTGTGAAGTTACACCCTCTTGTATGGTGTCACGCCACCTCTGGTCCTCTGCGATCCCCAGGGTCTCTGCCCTGGAGAAGGGTGGGGGTGGAGGAGCCTCCTCGGCCTCAGACCAGTCTGAAGGAGAGTCAGAGTTTTCTCCCCCCTCGGACGCTGCCAGGTTGTCGGCCGACCCACGTTCAGCCTCCTCGCAACCTCTTCCGGCTTCCTCCCCGGCCTCGGCTCCCCTCTTGCCTCATATCCTCCCCAGGCCAGAGAGGCCCCGCCTCTCCCACACTGCCGTCCCTTCCCCCGTGATCCCCTCGCAGGCCGGCCGAGTGCGCTCCCCTCCGGGATCCGATGCAGCTGCGCCGCCGGCCCTTCCCCGCCCCACCCTCGCCCTCCCGACCATCAGCTGGTGAGTGGGGCGGAGCCCGGAGGGGCGCGTCATTCTGGCCAGGTCAGTCCCTGAGACTCCTCGCCCAGCTGTGACGTCCCTGGGTCGCCGGGTCCTGTCTTGTCGGCCGCCTGGGGAGAGAAAAGAACCGGCTTCTCCCGATTCTCCCTGGGGGGGCTGGGTGATCCGTTGAGCCCCCTCCGTATCCCCCATGAGTAAACCTGGGTCCGGGGGATTGGACACGGGGGAGGCATCGGCTCGGGAGCTGGCCGGAAGGCCTATACCGGGACATATGGGGCTTCTCCTGTGGGCACAGCAAAGCCAGAGACCAAGTTTCCCTTCAAATACACTTAAGCAACACAATGCCAGCTCCTAATAATATCTGTTATAGCACTTGTTTATCCTCCAAAGTCATATCTACCTCCAAGTCAGTAATCCCCTTCTACATGCTGCACTGGGGGAAATGTCCAGGATGTGCTCAAACATGATTGGAATCTGGACCTTCCAGACTCATATAAACAGCTACTGAAAATGATTCTTGATATGCCCTTGGCCAGAGATTTTGGATTAAGTCCAGATTCTTGGATTGTACAGTAAGCTACAAAGCTCTTGTGGAATGTGCCCCTGGCAGTCCACCTTGATCAAAGTGTGGGGCCACCCCACTGTGCACCAGCTGTTGAATATGGTGAGCTGAGAAGCATTGAAGAGATGATTGTAATACAATGGCACTGAAGCATTCTTCTGAAGCAACATGAAGAAATCATGTGTCCTTGGGGGGGTTGGGAAATAAAAACCCCTTTCCTCCCCTCCTTCATCACCACCTCCTCATATTTTCTCTGTAATTTAAAGATGGAGCTTTTTATCCAGATGGTCAGGAAACAGGAAACTGACCCACCCGTCACCCCCTGCAGGGTATGTATCAAGTCGCTCCCCCATTATCTCTGCCATCAGAGGGATTTCCTCATCTTCCTACCTTAGAATCAGCACTTCTGTTACTGTGTGTGTGTGTGTGTGTGTGTGTGTGTGTGTGTAGGGGGGGATGCACATGTGTTTGTTCATTAACAGATTAGTGGGCACCATGGCTGTGAGCTCTCTTTTTCACTGTGCTTAGGGAGCTCTTGAGGGTTTCAATGAAAATGCACAAGAGGTGTATTATTATTGTAAAATTCTTCAGGGAAATCCATACTGTGTATGACAGAAGGCTTGCTCTGTAAAAAAAAAGTACATCTGCTGAGAACTCAATTTTCTGACAAAATCACACATGGCCTATGATACTGAGGAATATTTTCACAGAGTTCTCCCATCTCACTCCCCTAATTTTAATTTGTTTCTGTAGACCTTTTGAGTACAGGTCGGTGTTTTCTGGGTGTAAAATTTTAAAAGAACCCCCAAACTGCTTGTAAATGCTTGCAGTCAAGAATAAGGTAGAAATCCCTATTTATTAACAAGACTTCATTCCCTAGCCATTAATCGCCTGGATTCCTAGCAAGGCCACTGCTCACAAGTGCAGACATTCCCTGGTGGGGTGAATTTTGCTCCTATGTGCATCCTTTGTTCTCCATTGTCAGGAGCACACCAGGAAACCAGGGCTGAGGCTGGGACACCGCTCAGAGAGCTCCAGTGGACCGAGTGCACACTTTGCTCTAGGGGACAGGAAGTCTGTCTGTTTTGTGCTGCTCGGCAACATGCCAGGCACAATGGTCCTGCCCTTGGAGACAGCTGTGAGCAGCTGTCACTCTACTCTGACTCATACTGCTCAAAGTGGGTAGAAGAGGCACGTCAGAAATCCAAGGGGACTGTATGAGTGGGGTCACAGTATTTGAGGGCCCTGTGGCTGTTCAACCGGGAAAGCCAACCCCCTCCCCCACAACAATCAAATTAAAGAAGAAAGATCCTTCGCTGACAGTAAAGGGATGTTGCGACTCCAGCTGGCTTGACCCCATTCCGCCCATCTCCTCTCACCTACTCGCTTATAGGGAAATCCCAAAATGGAAATGTGTCATTTCTTTATTTAGTCACTCATTTTATACACCATCCCCATTTTTCAAGTGGTTTATAATATGTAACCAAAAAAAGTACATTCATGAAATCTGTCAAATACAACTCGGCAAACTTCCCTTAGTTCAGTTTTGAACTGGTGTGGCATTTCCTAGCATTCTTGGAAAACTACCCCAAGATTGCTGCCAGGTGTATGCATCTTTTCCAGTTGCACTCTGGAATTGTATAGTTAATCAAGATCTTGTGTGAACAAGATATTGGGGCACAGGTGGGCCGTAAGTTGAATATGAGCAGCCAGTGGGATTCAGCAACAAAAAAAGCTAATGCGATCTTGGGGTGCATCAATGGAGGCATAACATCCAAATTGCAAGATGTCATAGTCCCGCTGTACACAGCGTTGGTCAGGCTTCACCTGCAGTATTGTGTGCAGTTCTGGAGGCCTCACTTCAAGAAAGATATGGACAGAATGGAGCGGGTGCAGAGAGGTAGTTTAGGGGCCTGGAGATCAAACCCTATGAAGAAAGGCTGAGTTGGGAATGTTTAGACTGGAGAAGAGGAGGTTGAGGGGGGGACATGATTGCTCTCTTTAAGAATTTGAAGGGCTGTCACTTAGAGGAGGGCAGGGAGCTGTTCCTGTTAGCAGCAGAGGGTAGGATTCACAATAATGGGTTTAATTTGCAGACAAAGAGGTACTGGCTGGATATTAGGGGGGAAAATTATGGTAAGAGTTGCTCAACAGTGGAATCAGCTACCTAGGGAGGTGGTGAGCTCCCCCTCACTGGCAGTCTTTAAGCAGAGGCTGGACAAACACTTGTCAGGGATGCTCTAGGCTGATCCTGCATTAAGCAGTGGGTTGGACTAGATGGCCTATATGGCCCCTTCCAACTCTATGATACTACTACTATGATTCTACTATGAATCAGCTCCTGCTCTCAAAATGACACCCTGGAAGAGGACTGGCAGCTTCTCTAAATACTGCAGCTGTCTTTGTCTACCCTTATTTTAAAGATTTATGTCCCACCTTTCCATCAAATGATCCTTAAGGCAGCTTGTGAACAATAGAGGCCAACTGAAATTCGAGGTGGATAGCCAAGCTCCCTTCAGCTGCTCCTTCTCTGGCTGAAGGTTGGGGCCAGGTTGGTCTTCCCTAAGAGAAAACATTCTTCAAGGGTAGGTGGAGAATCATCTCTAGAGAACTCTGTTTTCTGGCAGAGGGGTAACTTTCCCCACACATCAGAGCCTCAAGGGAGTTACCAATTCCAAAAGTGACAGAATTGTCACCAGTACCAAGCATAAAACCCCCAAGGGCATTCTGGAAATCTATCAACCATTGGGACCCACGTGAATAGGTTTCAAAGTTGCTGGAACTCTGAACCTCTCTCATAATGGTCAGCCTAGGTACTAGCTGGAGATCTCCTGCTATTACAACTCTTCTCCAGCCAACAGAGATCAGTTCACCTGGAGAAAATGGCTGCTTTGCCTATTGGACTCTATGGCTAGGCTTACCAGATCCCTCCTGTCCTTTGGCAGGAGGTTTCTAGGGTGGAGGTGAGGTGGGATCGCGTGCGTGCGGATGCGCCAACACGACTACGTCACTTCTGGTTTACAACCGGAAGTGATGCATCACAAGAGGCCTTTTCCACTCAAACTCCCAGTTGTAAACCGGAAGTGACATCCCTCTGCAGGCAGGCGCACATGCACTCATTGCCTGCTGACCCTCAGCTGGTTGGCGGGCAGCCAGGTGGATTGGCGGGGGTTTGCCCGTCAGCACCTGGCACTTGGCAACCCTATCTATGGCACTGACATCCCTCCCCACCCCAAACCCTGCCCTCCTCAGGCTCCACCCCAAAAACCTCTTGCCAGTGGAGAAGAGGGACCTGGCAACCCTAGGTCAGCCCATGACAGCCAGAGGCTTCCTTGCAACAGAATTAGGGCTGTTGAAAAAAACAATTTGGTAAAGTTCGAATTTGGCAAAATTCGGTCTGTTTTTTTGGGAAATGCCAAAGTCTGAACTCGCCCTATTCGGATCCATGGAATTCGGCATGAAATTCGGCATTCGCGAATAAATTTGGCCATTTAAAGCCATTAAAAACACATTCGCGGATTTCCGCGGCTCCAGGGGGAGCATTTTTGGAGGTAGAGGTCCCAAACTTTCAGGGTAGCTTGGAGGGACCCTACTTGCAAGAACCCCCAGGTTTGGTTAAGATTGGGTCAGGGGGTCCCAAGTTATGGGGTCTGGAAGGGGTTCCCCATCTGCCCATTGGAATGAATGGGAGCAGGCAATCTTTAATGTGCATCTAGAGAGCGGCAAATCCACAGTAAAACCTTCCATTGTTTCTCATTGGCTATTTATGCCTGGGAGTTTTTGCTATGGATTTGCTGCTCTCTAGATGCACATTTCCCCCATCTGAATTCTCAAAACTCTGCAGGGGGGCTTATTGTTGAGATTTGGAAATTTGGATGGGGGATCTAGAGAGCAGCAAATCCCCCAGGACCACGCACATGCAGGCAAGATGCTGCATTGTATGGCACATGACACCACTGGTGCATACACACATGCATGCCCACTACATGCCATTCCCTCCCCCCATCACGCAAAAGAAGGCAAAAGCTCAGATTCTAAGGACACAGCCCACAGAGACAATCAACCCCCCCCAAGCAGAACAGCCCCCTCCGTGACAAGAAGATGCAAATTCCAAACGAGAATAACGGGGCAGCCAGAGAGAGAGAGACTCACCTACCCACACTGACCTCCAGGTGAAGGTGGCAACCAGTGAAAACAGCAACAATCACACTCCCAAAGAGGAGATCAAGCCACCCCCCCACCAAGACAGGCCACCCCCCCCTTTGGCTTCCCCACACACACACACACAGTAGAAGCCAGTCCGTGGCTTCTAAGAGCCGATGTAACTACATCTAAAGTGCATCCCGCTCAAAGCGTAAGTAAACAGCATAACTAGCATGGGTAACGTATCTTTTCATTTCAACACAGCCAAAGTGCATCTTATAACACTACTAGTGTAAGTGTGACCTGCACAAATTCCGTATCTTCAGTATTGATAGATTTCATGCTGCTGGATTCAAATCTTCTACAGCAACAATCACACTCACAAAGAGGAGATCAGCCCCCCCCCGCATAACAGCCCCCTCGAACGAGAAGATGCAAATTCCAATCAAAGGAGAAGAATGGGCCAGCCAGAGAGAAACTCACTGACATGGGATGTACTAAAACGAATGACAGGCTAGCCTATTAGAAACAACAGGAGCGGCTGCACAGTCCATTGGAAACAATAGGAGCCAGCCAGAGAGAGACTCACTGACCCACAGTTAACTCCAGATGAAGTTGGCAACCAGTTAAAACAGCAGAAATCACAGTCCCACACAGAGGCAATCAAGCCCACCCCCAGCAGAACAGATAAACCCACCCCCCTTTGGCTTCCCCCCTCACACACACACACAGAATCTGCTTTCCCCCCCCCACACACACACACTGGGAAAAAGTGATAGAGAAAAGCCCCACAATGGATCAAACTGTGGATGTCTTCTCTTCCAGAAGCAGGGATCAGGAGGAGTAACCCAATCTGATTCCGGCAGGTCAGCTCAGCTCAGGATCTCTCACGTTCGGCACAGGAGCAGCACAGGAGCAGCAGCAATGGAAGGAATACAGACTCACACACACAGACTCTCTGGCCATTTATGCACGGGAGGTTTTGCCTTGGATTTGCCGCTGTCTAGATGCACATTTTCCCCGTCCAGATTCTCAAAACTCTGCATGCGAGTTTATTGTTGAGTTTTGAGAATTTGGATGGGGAAAATATGCATCTAGAGAGCGGCAAATCCAAGGCAAAACCTCCCGTGCATAAATGGCCCCCTCTCTCTCCCCCTCCCCCTCTCTCTCCCCATCTCACGCTCCTTTGCAGCCTGACAAAGTACAGCCCAAGAAACGCTTTATCTGGTAATTATGCCAGTTGAAGCGAAAATGACTAAACTGAAGCTGCTGTACTTTAGTCATTGGAAAAGAAAATAATGTTAGGGAATGTTGACGACAGTAGGAAAAGAGGAAGTTCCAACATGGGATAAATTGACTCAGTAAAGAAAGTGACGGCCTTCAGTTTATGTGACCTGAGCAAGACTGTTAACGAGAGGACATTTTGGAGGTCATTGATTCCTATGTCAGAAGCGACTTGATGGCATCTAACACAACTGAACAGGCCTTCCATTCTTGTCCCCCCTTTCCGAAGGTGTAAAATCAGGCTCTTTGGAGAAAGCCAAGCCTATCAGATGAGTGGGTAGGTCTACTCGTGGCCTTTGGTAAAGCCAAGCGTAATAAAGCTCCCAGTTTTAAAGCACAGGGGTAAGGTTGCTAGGTCCCTCTTCACCACCGGTGGGAGATTTTTGGGGTGGAGCCTGAGGAGGGAGGGGTTTGGGGAGGGGAGGGACTTCAATGCCATAGAGTTCAATTACCAAAGTGGCCATTTTTCTCCAGGCAATCTGATCTCTATAGGCTGGAGATCAGTTGAATTAGCATGAGATCTCCTGTTACTACCTGGCAGTTGGCAACCCTATTGATTATATTACACAAAATACAGCAGAATACCTGTACAACAAACATCCTAAAATGCCTATCTTTTATATTCTCCCAAAGATACATAGGGGGACAATTCCCCCGCCTGGGAGACATATAGTAGCCAGGGTAGAATCTTTGTTAGACCCCATAGCGAAATATTTAGAGTCCTTTCTACATATATATACTAAAAAAACAGATTCTTACATTAAAGACACATGTCATCTAGTGACTTTGGTAGGAGTTAAAGTCTCTAACAAGTGTGTATTGGGTACTCTCGATGTAAAAGCACTTTATACCAATGTTCCCACAGATCAAGTGAGAAATATAATTAAGGAATTACTTGAGTCCCGCCCGAATCTACAACCTCAGACAAATTTCCTCCTGGACTTACTGGACATTGTTACAGAACATAACTTTTTTATGTTCCAGGAAGAATATTTCATTCAGACAAGGGGTGTCGCGATGGGTAGCGCCTGCGCGCCTTCCATCACGAATATCTTTATGATTAACTTTGGATACAACTTTATCATATCTCATAATAATCCCTTTAATAATGCTATTTTGATTTATATGAGATATATTGATGACATTCTAGTAGCGATGGAAGACACGAACAGCTTTACAGCCTTTAAAAATTGGATTAATATTCAAGATGTTAATATTCATCATTCAGGTGAAGCTAATGCAGGACAAATTTCTTTCTTAGACACCATAATTTATTAGAAATATGATGGATCCTTAAATATTCGACCATACAAAAAATCAATAGATCGGAATTCCTTACTACATTATGAATTGTTCCATCCCGTCCACTTAAAACACAATCTCCCATATGGTCAATTTTAACAATTGAAAAGGAATGCCATGGAAACAGCAGAGTACCACAAAGCTGCAAAACAATTGGAACATGACCTAAGTTTTAGGCAATATCAACATAAAATTATATAAAAAGCGTCCAAAAAGCACAAATAAAACCCCGTTCAGAATTATTAAAGGATAAAATGACACCACAAGAATCTAGACTTTCATGTGTTTTACAATACATGGCGGCGGACTTCCGGGTCGGACAGCCCCCCCGCCGCAAGCGCGGAGCCGCGCTCTTGCTGTCTCGCTGCCGCGGGGCGTTTAACTGGCCCCTTGAAGATCCGGCAAGCGGCACCCCTCGGTGTAAGAGGGGATGCAGACTCGGGTGCCGGTGGTGGACCTGTCATTTGAGCGATAGCCACCACGAAATTGGCGGCGGTCGCTCTGACGGGACTCCGCTGAATGGCCGGCGCCATCTTAAAGGCACAGCAAGAAGAAAGCGAGGTGGGATCCGATTTCTTTTTAAATTTGGAATAAAGAATTTTTTCTACACTTAAAATATTAACTTGGGGTGTGTGGCAGTATTGCTTTCTAAAGACTTCACTTAGAACTATCTATAGTTCTGTTACGCTCTGTTTTGTGACTTTTGGCTTTTTGCCAGCTGTGTGACGCACTCCAAAAAGTTTCTCACTAAAGCAAGAACTTGGGGGGGGGGAAGCAAGGAGTTGGAGAACAATCAAGTGACATGGAATAAAATCATTTAAGATGTCATAGTGATTGCTTTCTCTGAATGGGATTCTTTCATCTGAAATAATTTCTGTGTAATGAGCTAAAAGAAAGTTTTTGCCCCCCCCCCCCACTCTCCTTTTTGTTTTTGGATTACAATTGCCAGCTGTTTTGTCTTCAGTTTTCACAGCTTACCAATGGGAGAAAAAGAGAAACATACCAAGGATATTCTTAAGAATACAAAGTTGGTGGTACAGCTTCCTCAGAGAAGGTCCTCTGTAACTCAAATTGTAACTAAACAGAAAACTTCCCCAGTTGCATCAACATCTGTTATTGCCAAGATGCCTCCAAAAGCAAAGTCTGAAGTAACATTGACTTCTGTTTTTGAACTTTTAACTAAGACTCATCAGGATGTTACAGAAATGAAGCAGGAGTTATCCCAGAATACAGCAACTACATCTCAAAATTCTGCTGCAATAGCTACCTTGCAAGACACAATCTCATCCCTGACCATCAGGCAAGATAGAGTTGAAACCAAGCTCAAGAAAAATACACAGGAAATTAAAGAAATTAAGAAAAAGGTGGACACCCTTGAGATGGCAATAGCATCCTCATCTGACAGAGATGAGAGACAACAAGACCAGATGGCGATGATTGAGCTTAAGATAAAAGAATCCTCGTTGCGTATACGTGGTTTGAAAGAAAAAGTGGAAAATCGGGATTTACGTGGATATTTGACAGTTCTTTTGGCAGACTTTCTACAGGAAACTGAAGAAGTTATTGCAGGGATGATTGTGACAGCTTACAGAATGAATTCTGCATATGCAACCAGAAACAAAGTACCTAGGGATTGCCTGCTTCAATTATTTTCGAGGAGTCACTGGGATTTGATACTTAACACTCACTACAAGACACCACTAAAAGTTGAAGATGAGCCTTTGAGATTGATGAAAGAAATACCGGCAAGATTGCTGAGGAAAAGGAAAGATTTTATGGAGATTGTTCAAAGTTTAAGACTTAGTGGAATTCAATTCAGATGGGAATACCCACAGGGTATCTCCTTCACTTTTAAGGCAAAAAGGTTCAAGTTTACAGAAGTGGATAAGGCTGAGCAGTTCTTAAGAAGATATGATGCAGAATTGGTTAAACCTACTAAATCAACCAAGCAAGTTCCAACTAGAGAATCTACGGAAAAAGAAAAGGCATCTGAAGCATCTGGAAGTGGAGATCTGCCAATAGACTCTTCAGAGGACTCTCCAATTGATGAAGCTGAAGACTAAATAATGGGGGGAAGGGGGGCAATAAGTAATATGGCTGTTATGGGATCTAACTGACTTTTTATATGTTACAGGTTTTATCTTGGAACATCAGTGGATTGAATTCTCCTAATAAAAGGAGGAAAATATTTCACCAGCTACATAAAAGTAATGCTAATATTATTTGTTTACAGGAAACTCATATACTCCCAAAGGATATATTTAGATTGGAACATTCAAGGTTGGGTACACTCTTCATGGCATGTAATAAAGGTAGAAAAACTAATGGAATAGCTATGTACATACCTATCTCACTGGAACCAAAAGTTGTTTATCAAGATAAGGAGGGAAGAGTTTTGTTAGTTGAAATAACATGTGGTTTTCAGAAGATAATGCTTGTGGGAATATATGCGCCTAATATAAATCAAAAAGTATTTTATGACAAATTAGCAATATTACTAGCTGAGTATGCCATAGAAAAAATGATATGGATGGGGGATTTTAATGGTGTTAAAGTACCTAAGATAGATAGATCTGGGAAAAAGAAAAAAGCGTCTAATGAAGGAAAATTACCAGGGGTCTTTAATGCTCTTACTGATCAATGGAATATGTTCGATGTTTGGAGACTGGCACATGGAAATAAGAAAGGTTATACTTTCTTTTCACAAAGACATCTTACATATTCCAGAATAGATATGTTGTGGTTATCCAAAGGCCTAATAGAGAAATCAGAGGATTCAGAGATCTTACCTAGAGTTTTGTCAGATCACAATGCGGTTTCAGTTAAAATTCAAATGGGAGATAGAGGATATAAACCTTGGAGAATTAATGATTTCCTTTTAAAAAATACTAAAATAGTGGCTAAACTGAAGATGGAAATACAGAATTATTTTAAAGAAAATATAGATAAGGGTACTCGTGAAGATATAGTTTGGGATGCTTGCAAGGCAGTAATTAGAGGATTATTAATTCAACAAAATACAAGATGGTATAGGGAAAGGGAGAATAAGAGAAAACATATATTAGATGAAATAAAACAAGGGGAAAGATATTTAAGCAGGTTGCAAGATAAAGCAGCTAAACAGGAACAGCAGGCTAAGATTAGAAATTGGCAACAGCAATATGAATTTTTAATTGTAGAAGAAATTGAAAGAAAACTTATGTACAATAAACAAAGATTCTTCGAACATACAAATAAGCTGGGTAAAATGTTAGCATGGCAACTTAAGCAGAAGGAGAAAAAAGTACCAATAACTCAAATTAAAAGGAACGGTAAGATTACAAGAATAAAAGAGGAGATACTAGAAACATTTGTAGAATTTTATACAAACTTATACAAAAAAAATGTATCTTCAGAGGTAGAAATGGATATGTACTTTACTAAAGGAGACTGGGGAAAAATAACACAAGAAAATAAAGATTTATTGGATCTTCCAATAACTAAAGAGGAGTTGGAAGAGGCAATAAAGAAAAGTAAACTAAATAAATCTCCCGGTCCAGATGGATTTAATGCATCTTATTATAAAACATTTAAAGACCAGTTAATCCCTTATCTATTGGAAGTAATGAATTTAGGATTGATAGAAGGAATTATCCCTCAAACTTGGAAACAGGCAAATATAGCATTAATACCAAAGGCAAATTCTGATATATTGGAAGTTAAAAACTTTAGACCAATTTCATTGTTAAATGCTGATTACAAACTATTTGTAGCAATTTTAGCTACGAGACTAAAAAGAGTATTAAATCAAGTAATACATGAAGATCAAGCTGGTTTCTTACCAGGAAGGTTGATGAGTCAGAATGTGAGGGTGGTAATTGATCTTTTAGAATACGCAGAGCAAGATACAACACCAATAGCTTTGATATTTTTGGATGCTGAAAAAGCTTTTGATAATGTTAATTGGCAGTTTATGTTCAAGGTATTAGATTTTATGGATTTTGGCGAGAATTTTAAAACAGCTATAAAAGGAATATATACACAACAATCTGCTAATTTGATTATAAATGGGTCATTATCACCAAGGGGAACGAGACAGGGGTGTCCTCTTTCCCCTTTACTGTTTATTTTAGTATTAGAATTATTATTGTATAATTTTAGAAAAAATGATGATGTAGTTGGTGTACGAATAGGTAGAAATCATTATAAGCTTAAAGCATATGCAGATGATTTAGTATGTTTGATTGATCCGATTGAACAAATTGATAGATGGAATAAAATTTTGGAGGTTTATGGAAAGCTTTCAGGGTTTAAAGTTAATAAAACTAAAACTAAGATTTTAACTAAGAATATGACTCTTTCACAACAACAAATATTAATAAAAAAGATGGGGTTTAATATCGAAAATAAAGTCAAATATTTAGGTATATGGATATCAAATAATAATCTTAATTTATTCCAAGATAATTATGTGAACCAATGGCAACAGATAAAAAAGGATCTGATAAGTTGGGAAAAATTGCCATTATCACTGTGGGGAAGAATTTCGGTAGTTAAAATGATGTTATTACCTAAAATGCTTTTTCTGTTTCAAAACCTGCCAATAGTTAAGGGTGTACAGATATTTGATGTCTGGAAAAAAGACATTGTGAGATTTCTATGGGGTAAAGAAAGACACAGGATTGCATATAATAATTTAATTGAACAAAAAGACACGGGAGGATTTGGATTACCAGATTTGAAAATGTATTATCAAGCAGCATGCTTCACCTGGATCAAAAATTGGATTCTCTTAGAGAATCCGAAATTATTAGAATTAGAAGAATTTAAGTTGAGATTTGGGTGGCATGCTTACTTGTGGTATGAAAAGGAGAAAGTAAATAAAGAATTTAATTCTCATATTATTAGGAAAAACTTACTACAAATATGGAATAAATATAAAGAAGTTTTTGAAAGTAAAACTCCCGGCTGGATTAATCCTATAGAAGCATTTATGAGAAGAGGTGCACACTTAAATTTGGATTGTAATAACTATAGAGAAATAACAGAATATAAAGATGGTATATGGGTATTGAAATCAAGAGAAGAACTCCAGATTAAAGACTGGTTTATGTATTATAAACTAAGAGATGTTTTTAACAAAGATAATAAGTTGGGTTTTAATCAAACCAAATCGAAATTTGAGATTATACTATCCAAGGGCAATAAAGGATTGATAGGTAGGGTTTATAAATTACTTATAGAAATAAATCTAGAACAAGAAAGGATTAAGTCAGTGATGTTGAAATGGATGAGAGATTTAGGTTATAATATAGATTTGGAAATATGGGAAAAGTTATGGGAAAAGGAATTTAAGTTCACCATTTCAAATAAAATAAGAGAGAATTTGTATAAAATGTTTTATAGATGGCATATAACCCCAGTATTATTAAGTAAAATGAAGAAAGATGATGAAGCTTTATGTTGGAAATGTGGTACGGAAAGAGGTACATTTATGCATGTTTGGTGGTTTTGTAAAAAAATAAGGAGGTTTTGGAGATTAGTTTTGAAACTAATAATTTGATTAAATCAAAAATTAAGAGAGACCCCGCCTTTTGTTTATTGGGTATTCCAAAAAGAGATCTAGATAAAGGTGACAGAGTCATATGTTAATATAGTTTTGCGGCAGCAAGAATTATAATTGCTAAAAAATGGAAGCAAACAAGTAAACCTTCAATCAAAGAGTGGCGAGAAAAATTATGGATGTATATGCGGATGGCCAAAATTACAGTTTTTTTACATGATAAAGATATGGAGGAATTTAAATGTACATGGGTAAAGGCCACCGCATATTGGGACAAAGTGGCAAAAACGGATTTTAAAAGTATAGTTAATGAATTATAGTACAATATGATTTTAAATATGATATAACAATAGATTTTTTTCCTGTTATGTCATAACACTCCATCGGAAGTCCAATGGTGGAGGGCACTGTGGTGGGGGGATGGGATTTGGATTCAGGGCATGATGAGGCTTATAGAGTGATTTGAATATTGTATTAGAGGATAAATTGTGCGCTGAACATGTAATTTTTGTTTCTTTTTTTATGTATATGTATTTTATATTTTTTTCTTTTTTTCTTTTTTTGTGTTTATTATAAAAATAAAAAAATTATATAAAAAAAACAATACATGGCAGCCACTCCCATGATTAGAAGCATTGTTCTTAAACACTGGCACCTAGTACAGAACCTACCAGGTTGCAATTTACCACCTAGGTTTGCATATAAACGCACACGTTCCATCCGTGACATTTTGGTTAATAAAAATAAATTACCAATGCAAGATACATGTCAGGCTTCAGCAACACGTTGCGTTCCTGGTATAAGGGACTTCACTACAGATGATGCAGCGAGTTAAAAGTTTTATTCAGAAAGTCAGCAAGTCATAGAAACTTAAGGCTAGAATACAGGCATGGGGAAATATCAGTACATATATAGGGTAAATACAATGGGGTTGATTAGGTTTTAGAAACAAAGAAACAATACAGAAGTTAACTACCGGTAAAGACTTAAGACAAGGCATACAGGAAATAAACGCGTGCATTAACTGGCTGATCTTCCCGAGCTCCTGGCTTTGTTTTGCGGGACCAGGTATCAGTTCAGTGATTACTCGGGCGGGTCTCCATAGAGTTGCAGATCTCGGGCAGGAGACCGGGTGCAAACGGGGGGGGGGAGCGGAGTGCACAAAATACTCCATTTTGTCCATGGGAAAACCATCTTGTTTGTATCCGGGGTCGACAGAGAGCCTAGCTGACATCTTGCCTCCCCAAAGACCCCCTCCCCGGTTTGTCGGGGCAACTCCGATGGAATTCAGCGACCAGAATGGGGGCATTTACATGTACCGCAGAAACCCATTCATCATGGCTAGAGTTCAGGTGTTTCCAGTGTACAAGGTATTCCAGTTGACCCCGTCGCAGCCTGGAATCCAGGACCTTAGAAATTTCAAAGTGCTGCTCCCCTTGAACCATGATAGGGGTTGCAGCCAAGGGTTCGGGATGCCAGTCGGGGGCGGGAAAAAATGGTTTCAAAAGACTAACGTGGAATACCGGGTGTACCCCCTGTAAAGTCTTCGGGAGGTCTAGTTCAGCGGTGACCTCATTGATGACTCGGGACATTGGAAATGGACCCACATATTTCTGGCACAATTTCTTACACGGGCGCAACGACCTTAAATTCTTTGTGGAGTGGTAGACCTTCTCCCTGACCTTAAGATCCCATTGGGGCGCTCTGTGTTCGTCTGCCTGTGCCTTGTACCTTTCTTTAGCCTGGTCCAATTGCTTTACCAACCAGGACCAAGTATTTCTTACAGTGTTAGACCATGCCGATACTTCTGCCGGTGGAAGAGGAACCTCCCCCAAAGGGTCGAATTCCATCCCATAAATGGCTTTGAACGGGCTTAAACCAGTAGCGGAGAGTACAGAATTATTATAGGCGTACTATGCTAAAGATAGCAGGTCGACCGAATTATCCTGGTGGTAGTTGGTGAAACAACGCAGATAACACTCGATCACAGCATTGACCCTTTCCGTCTGTCCATCTGTCTGTGGGTGATAGGCGGATGATAAAACTTGGTGTACTCCCACCAACCCTAAAAAGGCCTTCCAAAATTTAGAGATAAACACCGAGCCCCTGTCGCTCACGATCTTCCGGGGAAAGCCGTGTAGGCGGAAGACCTGTTGCACAAATAAATGAGCCAATTTATGGGCTGAGGGCATTCCTTCACATGGAATGAGGTGAATTTGTTTTGAGAACAAATCAGTGATCACCCAGAGTACAGACTTCCCCTGGCTAGGAGGGAGGTTAGTGACGAAATCCATGCCGATCACTCGCCAGGGTGCCTCCGGAGTCTCTAGGGGTTTTAATAATCCGGGAGACTTTCCCATCAGGCGTTTATTAGTGGCACACGCTGGGCAGGACCTTATAAAACCATCAGTGTCCTGGTGCATCCCTGGCCACCAGAAATGACGTCTCACCAGGTGCAAGGTTTTGACGAAGCCAAAATGCCCCTCCCCCCGTCCTGGAGCTGCAGCTCCACTCTAGTACATCTCGGCGCAGGTTCTGAGGAACATAGGTTTTGCCCTCTGGGGTACCGTTCTCCCCCTCCCTCAGAGTCTTCTCCCCTCGCTCTTCCTGAAGAGCTTCCTCCCACATGGTTTGGGTGGCAGTGGGAAGATCCCCTGGGATCGCTAGGGAGCGGGAGGTAGAGGCCGCCTCCGCCTGTGGAGGGTCCGGGGTTTGTGCCCTAGCTGCCGTACAGGCTTGGGCTCAGGTCAGAACTCCTGCGCTCGCCCCCTCCGGGTCCAAGCCAAGGTGTTCCGGGGTAAAAAGGGACCCTACCGGCCGCTCAACTCTACAGTCTTATTGCGGCATGCAAGAGAGTCCATCCGCCAGACTATTCTCCCTCCCGGGGACATGCTTAATAGTGAAACGGAACTTTGAGAAGAAGTACACCCACCTAAGCTGTTTGGCCGAAAGTTTCCTCTGCCCCAAGATGGCTTCCAAGTTACGGTGGTCAGTCCAGACCTCGAATGGTTCCACGGCCCCCTCCAGCAACTGGCGCCATATCGTGAGGGAGTGCTTAATCGCCATGGCCTCTTTCTCACCAGTTAAGCTCGGGCCCGGAGAATTTTTTAGAAAAGTAAGCGCAGGGCCTGAGCATCCCCTGAGCGTCCCTCTGAAGGAGCGCTCCCCCCATGGCCTTATCTGAAGCGTCTACCTGGAGGGTGAACGGGCGAGAACAGTCAGGGTGTGCCAGAACGGGTTCAGAAGTGAAATGGCTTTTCAGCAAGTCAAACGCCACCTGACAGCGGTCGTCCCACGCCACCTGATAGTTTGCAGCTGTAGCCGCCTGTCCCTTCCCCTTAGTTTTAAGGAGGTCCGTGATGGGGAGGGCTATCTTGGCAAAGTCGGGGATGAAATTACGGTAAAAATTCGCAAAGCCCAGAAACTGTTGGACTTGTTTGCGAGTCCTGGGGGGTTCCCAGTCCTGGACCGCCTGGACCTTCTTGGGGTCCATGATCAACCCGTTGGGGGACACGACGTATCCGAGGAAGGACAGTTGGTCCTGATTGAATGCACACTTAGACAACTTTGCATACAAGTGGTGTTCTCGCAATTGGCGCAGTACCTCCCTTACCAACTCCCGGTGTTCCTCTGGGTCCCTGGAATAAATTAGGATATCATCTAAATAAACAATAACCCCCTTAAACAATAAACAACAAGATCTCATTAATCAGTTGCATGAAGCACGACGGAGCTCCAGACAACCCGAATGGCATCACCATAAATTCAAACAGTCCATAACAACATGAGAAGGCTGTTTTCACCTCATCCCCCTCCTTTATCCGGACCCGGTAATAGGCTTCTGTCAGGTCCAGTTTCGAGAACACCCTGCCTTCTTGGAGTTGACTTAGAAGGTCAGGGATGAGGGGGATGGGGTAAGCGTTTGTTTCAGTGACAGCGTTAAGCCCTCTATAGTCCACACACAACCTGAAGTCCGATGTTCCCTTCTTCTTCACGAAGAAACAGGGTGAAGAAAACATGGCCTTGGAAGATCATATGAACCCCCGGGCAAAGTTCTTATCAAGGAACTCCCGTAACACATTCTTTTCTTGGGGGCTCATGGGATATACCCGGGCTTTGGAGGGTTTAATGTCCTTAGTCAATTCGATGGCACAGTCCATAGTGCGGTGAGGGGGTAGTAAATCACAGTCCTTCCCCTCAAAAACGTCCACGAAATCTCTATACTCCGGGGGCAGTGTCATGGTTTCCGCTGCTGCAGCACTCTCCCCCCTCCCTCGGGCAGGTCTTCCCTGCAGTGTCGGGGAATCAAACACCACCTGGCACTGCATCCAGTCGATGCTCGGATTGTGCCCCACCAGCCAGTTACTCCCAACGACCACCGGGTAAGGGATCCGAGGGACTACCGTAAGGCTGATCTGTTCCCAGTGGTTCCCCACCCCCAACCACACCGGGCAGGAACGTAAATGGATGGGGCCCCTTGCAGATCACTCCCATCCATTTGACGGAAATGCAGGGGCTGGTCTAACTCAAGAGCCCCCACCTGTAGGCGGTTAAATACCTCCTGGTCTATTAAAGTCAGGGAGCACCCTGAGTCCAGTATTGCTACTACTGCAACGGGATCCCCCCCTTGGGGATTCCGTAACACCACGGGTAGTAGGAGAGTGTCCCCCTGGTCACTCACCCAGGTTGAAACCGGGTTGGTTTCCTTTAAGGTAGCCCTCTGTGCCGGTTCGCTCACAGAAAGCCCTCCTCGTTTTTTGTCGGCGACGAGTCCCTGGAACAGCAGTGATGGTCGTAGTGAGCAGGCACCGGGTCTGCGTGCAGAGCAGTCATCCCACGCAGGGTGGTCATCCCCTCCACTTTCCTCTGGTCCGGAATCTGGGTCGCTCTGCCAGCGGTCGGTTCCATAGATCCGTTTGGAAATTTTGCCGCGAAGTGCCCCACTTTCCCGCAGCGCAGGCCCCATGCTTGAAATGGAGCGCTCTTTCTTCCAAGAACCTACTCTGGTTCCCTTCATCACGGCGGGACTCCGTCGCGGTGCCCCAGGCCCCGGGGGGGTTCTTTCACTGGGCGATCCTTTGCAAACTGGAGCGTTAACTTGCGCCGCCAGCCCGATCCATTCATCAATCGTCCCTGGGTTTCCCAGGGTCAGACAGCCATCCAACACTTCCCATCGCAGTCCTTCTCTGAAGTGTTGGACCTTGGTGGCTTCGCTCCACTCTCGTATTTTGCAAGAGAGGGACTGGAACTCTTGGGCATATTCCATGACAGAGCGGGCCCCCTGCCTCAGCCTGCGCTTGGCAATTTTGGCCCTCTCCCCCTGGTGGGGGTCCTCAAAATGGAGTTGCAAGGCCGCCAAAAACGTGCTCAGCGAGAGCAAGATCCCGGGTTCGGATTCTGTCGCTGTTACCGCCCACTCTACCGCCTCCTTCTCCAGCAGGCTGATGGCATAACGGACCCAGGCTTCTTCTGAAGGAAAAGTTTCTCTCTGGTCTTTCATGAATCCGGACAGCTGGAGCAAGAAGTGGGGCAGCTGGGTGCAGGACCCGTCAAAAGAGACCTTCAGGTCCTGGGTCACAGTCCACTTGGGCAGAACGAGTGGGGGTGTCTCTGCGCCGACGGGCGATTGAAGTCCTCTCACCACCCCCAGCAGCGCCATCATCTCCCTCTGCAGAATCCTCAGTTGCACCTGGAGATCCTGGTTTTGAAGGGTTCTACTCCCGCAGCAGGGCTTCCTCCTCTCTGAGGTAGGGGGCAGAGGTGGCTGGAACGTGGATGGTTGAGGAGCCTTCCAACCGGTCTACCGTCACCCATCCTCAGCTCGGCTCTTCTCCCTCTTCGTATAAGTCAATCAGTGGTCCCCGATGCAGATGGTTGAGGCCAGGATCTGTTGCCGGCCGCCGGACAACCCTCCTGAAGGTGTCATCGGTCTCCTCCATACCCCTTAATTCAGCGTGCGTTGGTAGAGAGGTCCATGCCAGCTCTCTGGTAGACACAAATGGGCACCGTCCAAGGGCTGCTTCTTCCCGGCTCTCCTCATGGAAAGGGGTTGCTACCTGCCGATCTTCCTGGCAAGGTAGTTCGTACATCCGGAACGGTTTGTCAGATCGAGTAGACATCTTTTTCAGAAACAAACAAAAAGAATAAAAAAGATGGATTCTAGCCTACTGTCAGGCTTCAGCAACACGTTGCATTCCTGGTATAAGGGACTTCACTACAGATGATGCAGCAAGTTAAAAGTTTTATTCAGAAAGTCAGTGAGTTCAGCAAGTCATAGAAACTTAAGGCTAGAATACAGGCATGGGGAAATATCGGTACATATATAGGGTAAATACAATGGGGTTGATTAGATTTTAGAAACAAAGAAACAATACAGAAGTTAACTACCGGTAAAGACTTAAGACAACGCATACAGGAAATAAACGCATGCATTAACTGGCTGATGTTCCCGGTATCCCGGCTTTGTTTTGTGGGACCAGGTATCAGATCAGTGATTACTCGGGCGGGCCTCCATAGAGTTGCAGATCTCGGGCAGGAGACCGGGTACAAACGGGGGGGGGGGAGCAGAGTGCACAAAAAACTCCATTTTGTCCATGGGGAAACCATCTTGTTTGTATCCAGGGTCGACAGAGAGCCTAGCTGACAATACAGAATTATCGCTGTACACAAGAATGGACAATTGACATGTAGAGAGGAAGATATTCAAGAAGTCTTTAAAGAATATTACACACAGTTGTATCGAAACAATGACACAGCACAAACAGACTTACAATCTTATGTACAATCAGCAAATCTTAAAAAATTTGGGGAAGACCAAAAAATATTAAATCAAAAAGTTACTGTACAAGAAATATTGGATGCCTTAAGAAATTTAAAATTAGAGAATGCACCAGGCCCCGACGGAATTACAGCAAGTTACTATAAGAAGATGGACATTATACTGACCCCACAACTACAAAAGGTCTTCAATGATCTACTATTCGAAGGTAAATTTCTGGAAACATGGAAACAGGCACATATCTCTTTTTTTAAAATATTTTTTATTATTTTTCATAATACATAATAGATACAGTCTTCCAACAATTACTAAAAGTCATCTACAGAAAAAAGAAAAAAGGAATAAAATGTTATTGTTAGAAATACATATATGTGATAAAGTAAAATATAAAAACTTCCCCTTCACCTCTCTCCATCTTGTTATAAATTTATGCACTCTTTTGTATAACAGTTCTAATCCTCATAGTATGTTATAATTTTAAATATAATTTCCTTGTTTGGTCAATTAAAATATATACAAATGCTAGTTCAAATCATTTAATAATTATTTCAGTGTTACAAATCAATCATAATATATGAAATATAATTTTTAATTGTAAAACATTGTTTATAACAGTATAAAGAATAAAAAGGATTAAAGAGTATTCTTTGAGTTTCCCCATTTGAAGTTCATTTTCACAGTAAACCCTCCATGCCTCCCATTCAACCCAAAATTGTATATTATCTTTTTGGTTTATCAATGCCGTAAGTTTAGCCATCTCCGCCAATTGAAACATTTTCCGAATCCAATCTGTTTTGTCTGGAATATCCAGTGACTTCCATTTAGCTGCATATACTAATCTTGCAGCAGTGGTGGCATATATAAAAAATGATCTCTGAGTTACAATAGAGTCTGGTATCATACTAAGTAACATCATCTCAGGTGTTTTAGGTACATTGTTCTGAACAATTAGCCTTATTTCATTATAAATAGTGTCCCAATTTTTTTTTGCTTTATCACAAGTCCACCACATATGATGAAATGAGCCTATTTCATTGTTACTTTTCCAACATTTTGGGGACAAAGAATTGTAGGCCATTGTCAACATTTTAGGTGTTAAATACCATCTATACATTTTATAGATATTTTCCCTTAACTGTTGAGAAAGTATAAGTTTCATATCACGCGACCAAAGTCTTTCCCATTTATTCAATAATATGTCGTGACCCAACATCTGTGCCCAGTTGATCATTGTAGGTTTTATTCGTTCTTGCTCACAATAAAGTTCTAGCAATAGTTTATACATCTTAGATATTAAGTGATCATTTGTATCCAATAAAAGTTTTTGAAAAGTTGATTTGGTTTTAGAAAATCCTGTTTTCAAATCTTGTGTAAAAACATAGTTGATCTGATGATATTGAAACCAAGTCATAAGATCCTTAACTTCATCATAGTCCTTTAATGAGCATTTGTTACCGTCCCATTTTAAAAGGTCTTGATATGTAATGAACTGAGCTGGTCTTAGTGGTCGTAATGTCAGCATTTCTTGCGATGAAATCCACATTGGTGTCTTTGGTTCTAAAAGATGTTTATATTTTTGCCATATCTTAAATAAAGAGGATTTACAGTGAGGGAAAAAGTATTTGATCCCCTGCTGAATTTGCCCGTTTGCCCTCTGATGAAGAAATGACCAGTCCATAATTTTAATGGTAAATTGTAGCTGTGAGAGACAGAATAACAACAGGGAAACTGCAGATGGGCCTGTACATGTGCTGTCTTGAGCAAGGGGACCTTGCGGGCTCTGCAAGATCTCAATCCTTCACGGCATAGTGTGTTACCAACTGTTTTCATGGTGACTATGGTCCCAGCTGCCCTGAGATCATTGACAAGTTCCCCCCATGTAGTTCTGGGCTGCTTCATCACCATTCTCATGATCATTGCAACTCCACAAGATGAAATCTTGCATGGAGCCCCAGACTGAGGGAGGTTGACAGGGTTAGGGTTAGGGTTAGGGTTGTCACCTTCTCACCAAGCTGCTTGGCAATAGTCTTGTAGCCCAGTCCAGCCTTGTGCAGGTCTACAATCTTGTCCCTGACATCCTTGGACAGCTCTTTGGTCTTGGTCATGGTGGCTAGTTTGGAATCTGATGGATTGATTGCTTCTGTCGACAGCAGAGCCCTAACCCTAACCCTAATCTGGCTGGTTGATAGGGGATCAAATACTTATTCCACTCATTATAATGCACATCAATCTCTGACTTTTGTCTTCTGGGTTTCTGGGGATTTCCCTGTTGTTATTCTGTCTCTCACAGCTACAGTAAACCTACCATTAAAATTATGGACTGATCATTTCTTCGTCAGAGGGCAAACAGGCAAATTTAGCAGGAGATCAAATACTTTTTTCCCCTCACTGTAACCCTATGTTGTTGAAATGATGTATGCACATATCTCTTTAATTCCAAAAGATGAAGCAGAAAGCCACCTCCCTAAAGCATACAGACCAATTTCACTCTTAAACGTCGATTACAAAATTTTTGCTTCAATACTAACTCAAAGACTGAAGAAATGTATCACGAAGATCATACATCCTGATCAAACCGGCTTTATTCTAAAGAGACAACTAAAAGATAATGTTAGAGTGGTTTTGGCGGCGATCAATTATATTAAGAACAAAAATGAAAAAGTTGCAATGTTATTTTTGGACGCTGAGAAAGCTTTTGATAACATTTCATGGAACTTCTTGGTCGAAACATTGCAACAAATAGACTGTGGCACACAATTTTTGAAAGCCATAAAGACCTTATACACCAATCAAAGCACGAGATTATTAACGGGATGTTAACAGAACGATTTTAAATACAAAAAGGGACAAGACAAGGCTGTCCTTTGTCCCCTTTACTGTTTGATTTGGCAATGGAGATACTTGCAAACAAGATAAGAGCTGATTTCAAAATAGAAGGAATAAGATATGAAGACCAAGAATATAAAATCAGAAGTTATGCAGATGACGTGGTTTTAATATGTCGAAAACCAGACGTTTCACTGACAGAAATAAGAAAACAAATTGATCAATTCAGTTATTACTCTGGATATAAGCTCAACAAAACCAAAACAAACATGATTCTCTATGTTACAGATGAAGAAAGACTGGATATACATAACAAATTCCAATTGGCAACACCAAAGATACTAGTGGGACTAGATACACTTTTTGACCTAAACTACAAAATAGTTTGGGGGAAAATAGAAGAAGAGCTTCAACGATGGACTAGATTACAAATTTCATGGCTGGGCAGTATAGTGGTGTTGAAAAATGAATATTATGTCTATGCTTAACTTCTTGTTCCAAACAATCCCAATCTATATAAACTCAATGACATTGTCCAAATGGCAGAGAAGACTGAACAATTTTGTTTGGAATGGCAAAAAACCTAGAGAGAGATTTACAGTCCTACAAGATAAGAGAAGTAGAGGTGGATGAATTTACCTAATCTCAAATTATATCACCAGGCAGCTACTTTGGCAGCACTGACAGACCGGATTATACGTCCTGAAGATAGAATGGTTAGATTAGAAAAAGAGGATCTTGATTATGGCTTCCACCAATGGCTTTGGACAGAAAAAGACATTATTTCCTAGGAGTAGCGTTCCCAGGCTTTGGTATGTGTAGCCGTCCTTGAAGTCTGGACGGTTCAGCAGAGAAACGAAAGGAAACATCTAAACCGAGATAACAGCCTGACAATGGTAAAGGTATGGAATTCATTAAAAAGATTTCTCAGACCATCGCCATCTGGATTAATGTCTCCAACAGAAGCATATGCAGATTTTGTAAGCAGGAGTAATAATGACATTTACTTACAATGATTGTATCAAGAAAGACGGTAAAGTGAAAACATTACAGGAACTTCAAGGAGAGAATATTAAGATTTCTTGGTTTGTATACCATCAAATAATACATGCTCTGAGAAAAGATTATGTACAAGAAGGTAAACAAAGGAAGTTAACAGAATTTGAAACTTTGATCACTAAAACACAAGATCACCTTCTGTAAAAAATCTACAAATTATTGCTGACCATAGAAACTGCACCTGAGCAAGTAAAAATATGTATGGTGGATGCAGAATTTAGGGGAGATGATCCCGATGCAAATCAAATCAGGCAAACTGCTGGAAATGTTCTGATACAGAAGGGACATATTTCCACCAATGGTGGACATACAAGAAAGTACAAACATTTTGGGAAAAGATACATAAGGAAATACAAGACATAATGAACACCAATTTTCAACCAGAAGCTAAATACTTCTTATTGGGTATTATTCCACCTCAAATCTTATCTAATCAAAGAGAGCGGTATCAATATGCTACAACAGCGGCAAGATCGTTATTGGCGCAAAAATGGAAAGATAAGGAGATACCAGATAACATGTGGATTACAAAAATGCATGAATATGCGATGATGTCAAAACTCTCTACCATGCTACATCATGAAATGTATGAGGAGCACATACAGAAATGGCAACCCTTCTATGACAAATATGACAGTTCATAAGTATATATTTCAGATTATATTGTCATGACATTAGTGATTGTTTTTCGTAATAGATTGAAAGGTAATACCAGAGACATTAAACATAATATTAGAGAATTGCTACATGGATATTATAATAGTAATAGAAGAGAAAGTAAGATTATGATAGAGATAGTGACCTAGAATGTCCATACGCCGGTGCATTAGAAATGTAACATGAACAAAGATTGATTATCCCTTTCCCTGCTTCCCTTTTCCCATATCTTGTAATAAAAACAATTTAAAAACTTCAAAAAAATTAGAAAACTAGAGGATGACTCTGGGAGCAAACTTCAGTTGTGTCAGAGCCTAGTTCCAGTAGTCACATAGTCAACACCGACATCGGGACTCCTTGGGACAATTCTCTGGCTGTCTCCTGTGGTCTTGAGAGCCACAGGCTCCTCTTCTTTCCCAGAAAGAGACTTGTAAACTTGCAGACCCAACTCGGACTCAACTGTCTCTTAAAGCATTCCCAGCAGAATCTGGTCCAACATTTTCTTGAAAATAATTACAAGAGGGGACATTTTATTGTAGGCAGCTTGATCCCATGTGACTTATTACTGCATTTATCCTTCTCCTTTCTATGCAGTGTTATCAATGTTTCATTTTCTGGAACAGTTCATTAATCAAACATTATTGAAATAAATCTTCCCCTTTTCTATTAGGAAGCATATTATTGCCATTTGTCAGCACATCACCTGTACATATTCTCAAAAGCATGTTATGACATATTTTAAAATAAGTTATTGAAGAAGAAACTGGGTAGAGCTATAATTTCATAAATAGGGCCATAATTTAAACATGCTGTTGAACAATATTAGTTGAGAATAAGATTTATTCTGTCAAGGAAAGTTTAATTACGAATCAAAAAGAGAGAAAGGTTGACATTGTCTGTGATGTTCAGGTCTGCTGCTGCTGAGGCTGGAGAGTCTTCTTCTGACCTCTTCTGGCAGATCCATCATACCCCATAGACTGTATAGTCAGGTAGGGGGTATTTGATATCAACAACTTTTGCATGAGCAGCATCTTACAAATTCACATTGACGTTTGCTTTAGGTCTGCAACGTGGCTCTAGCGCTGAATGTGGGTCAGGATTAGGGTTGCCAGCTCCGGGTTGGAAAATACCTGGAGATTTTTTGGAGGGGGGTGGAGCCTGAGGAGGGTAGAGTTTGGGAAGGGGAGCAACTTCAGTGGGGTATAATGCCATAGAGCTCACCTTCCAAGGGGGCCATTTTCTCCAGGTGAACTGGAGAATAGCGGAAGATCTCTAGTCACCACCTGGAGATTGACAGTCCTACTCAGGAGGGAAGCAAATACATGTCTTTTAAAAATAAAATGCATGTTAAGATATTTTGTTAAGATTTTTTTTTAAATTAAAAAAAGGTATTTTGCAGTGATAGATGCTAGAAAAAGCTGTATGTGAAGGGCAGGCAAAACATTTTCTGGAAACAAAGAGTTTCTTAGAGATGCTTTACAGAAAGCAAAATATAAGAGGTGAACAGTTTTTAGTAATCCAAGTGCAAACCAACTATATCTCCTACCTTACTATTCAGTAGAACACCCAAGGCAACTACAGTATATACTCGCGTATAAGCCGAGTTTTTCAGCCCCAAAAATGGGCTGAAAAAGCCGGCCTCGGCTTATACGCGGGTCAATACGGGGGGAGGGAGGGAGGAGGGAGGGGGGAAACTTACTGCCGTCGCCGCCGCCGGGCCCGTGCCGCTTCCTGCCGCCGGGAGCGGCCTTGGGCAGCCTCCTGCAGCCGCAGGAAGGCTGCCCCGGCCCTTCCCGCCCCCCGCCACCATTTTTCCTGGCCGGGAGGGGCCATGGGAAATCTCCTGCAGCCGCAGGAAGGCTGCCCCGGCCCCCGCCGCCATTGTTCCTTTACTCCCATTGTCATCCAGTGGTCCAACTGCTTCCCTAGCTGGTTTCCTACTCCTAATGTTAAATAATTTCTTATTGTTGGTCTTGATGTGTTTAGCGATATGTCCCTCAAAATCTTTTTTTTTTTTTTGCATCTCTGCTTGCATTTCCTTTGTGCAAGTTTGCATTTCCTTTGTGCAGTTAATAAGAACATAGGAACATAAGAAAGGCCCTGCTGGATCAGACCAAGGCCCATCAAGGCCAGCAGTCTGTTCACACAGTGGCCAACCAGGTGCCTCTAGGAAGCCACATACGAGTGCAGCAGCACCATGCTGGTGATCTCTTGGATTTAATACCACCTTTCCTGACCTGGGGTATACAATCGAGCCAAGCCTCTAGTATTGTCTTTTCCAGAGATTTAGCCCTACTAACTGTTCTTTTCAACTTCCTGTTTGCCAGGTTTCTCATTTTAGAGAAGTTCCCTCTTTTAAAGTCAAAGGTAATTGTATGAGATTTCCCAGGTTCTTTCCCAGATAAATTTGATGCCATTGTGGTCACTATTGCCAACTGGCTCAACTACATCCACATCCCACACTAAGTTGCTGGCAGCACCACAAAGTATTAAGTCCAGGATCGCCTCCCCTCTGGTTGGGTCTGTGACGGTTTGAGGGCACAGTCATTGAGGATGTCTAGAAATTTTATCTCTTTGGCTTGACTGGAGCATGCATTTATCCAGTCAATATGAGGGTAGTTAATGTCTCCCATTATTACTACCTTTGCATGCTTCCCTGATTTAATTCTCCATCTCAAGTTCACCCTGAGCCTTTTGGTCAGGGGGCTGATAGAACGTCCCCAGTATGAAATTACCTTTGGGACCCGGAATCATTACCCACAAGGATTCTTTGGACGGATGGTTTCTAGTAGATTAGACACTATGTCTTCCTTGATATACATAGCAACACTCCCTCCAATACACCCTTCCCTGTCATTTCTATAGAGTTTGTAATGCTTATTCCTTGCGTGCCTTGCCTAGCCCAAGTGAGTGTGGCCAGCTTTCTTAAGCTTCCTTCCCTGTGGCTTTGCATCTTGGTCTGTGTTCGTTTATGCAGTGTGCAGGAATGAAAGCCAGATCTTTGGAAGGGGAGGCCATGGAACCTCTCTTCTTCCTAATTAATGTGGTTCGAGAGTCAGACTATGATCTGGAAGACTCCAGTTCAAATCCCCACTCTGGCATGGAAGCTCACTGGGTAACCTTGGGCCAGTTACACATTCTCAGCATAACTTACCTCACAGGGTTGCTGTGAGGATACAATGGAGCAGAGAACAATGTAAGACAGGAGCACAATATTCTTACAATATGCCCACCTATTACTTGTTGAAGTTCTGCACTAAAGGGGACTCCTGCATTCTTCTTACAGTCAGAAAGGTCAAGCTGGTACACCCTGATATCCCGGGAACAAGCTGACCTGCCACAATAACCAATGTGTTTTAGGAAGGAGGGGGCTACTGTGCAGTCCACCTTAGAAGAGAAACTGCTTTTGAGAGTCCATCAGAGGATGTTGCACAGTCAATGGCACCGTCCCAAAAGTCAATAAATGCTAACTTGGTGGGTTAATTCTCCCTTCATGCGCTAATCATCTCACCATCAGGCTGGGAACTTTGTGGAGACTCTCATGTTTCATGCTTTAGTGTTATGATGCTTGTGGCTGTGGAAACTGTCTTCTAATGTCTTCATTTGTTTTTCTCTTTCTTGTGATTCTTATCATACTTCTTAGTCAATGAGCTGAAAGGCTAAAAATTACTTTAAAAAATGAAGGACTACGGTTCAATGATTGGTGGTTTGCCTGGCCTTTTGGAGGAGTGGTGACAGCCATAGAGTGTGGGTAGAAGAGGTTCCAGGGGGCACACAGGCCTGGATTCCTGTGGCAGGGGTGGACTGGGAAGTAAAAATGGCTCTGGAGCAAGCCAAGCAGAGAGGCCCCTGTGGCCCTTTGAGCCAGCACTGCAGGTGTCCCAGCTGCGCAGGCAGTGGCCGGTTCACTCCCCCCACCCCGTTCACTCGCTCCCTTCTGAAACCTGACAGCATTGCAGTAAAACAGCCGGTGAACTGATAACGACTCCCATTGCTGATGTGTGTGGGTGTAAAATGCCATGAAATCGCAGCCAACTTAGGGCGACCCCATGGGATTTTCAAGGTAAGAGACATTCAGAGGTGGGTTGCTATTGTCTGCCTCTGCATAGTGACCCTGGACTTCCTTGTTGGTCTCCCATCCAAGTTCTAACCAGAGCCGACCCTGTATAGCTTCCAAGATCTGACAAGATCGGGCCAGCCTGGGGCATCCAGGCCAGGGCACCGATTCTGACCCAGGGTCGAAGTCATGCACCCCCTAAGATGCTGGCTGGAGCTTGGCTCTGCTTGGTACTGGCCATCTAGGGTAGCAACCCACTGGCAATTTCCCCTGTAAGTTAAATGGCTGGTCCTCCCCTGGGCAGGATCTTGGCTTGGAAAGCTCACTGGCAGTTAGGAAGTAACACAATGAAGAGGTGACTCAGTCTCAAATACTGCAAAAAGGGCTACAGAAATGCCTAACTGTTACAAAGAACACCTTGTATAGTAAAACATGGCCACTGAATTGGTGTGTGTGTGAGTGTAACCAGTTTAGGCCTCCCCAGATATCAGTAACAGCACGCACTGTCCAAACAAGTGTTGATCTGTCAGGAAACCAATCACCCTGAGCCAGAAGAAGGGGCAGTGTCAGGTTTGTGGGTTTGCACCAACACTGGCTGCCCTTCAAGGGAGAGAGGGGGTTGGGGGTTCTCTGGGAGTCTCCTTTTCTGAAGCCTGGCCAGGAGATTGGCAGTGCAATCCTAGGCAGAGTTATTCCAGTCTAAATGCATTGGGCTTATGTTTGAGTAAATCTGCCTAGGATTGTATTGTTCGGTTGTAGGGTGGATGACCTGAAAACAGTCACAGCACAACATCAAACCTCTGCAGAGCACATGGAGTGGTCCCTTCTGCCCAAGGCTGAGATTCCTATGCCCATTGCTTTGCCTATTAAATCGTGGAAGTCAAGAAATGCTGTCATTTGATATGCTCACGTGAAGACCCCATTAAATTGCTTAACAAATTTGTGGTTTTTCACACTGTTCTAGAATCTGGGACTTTTGATTTCAGCCCCCCAAGCAGCAGATTTCCCTGGGGCCTCCCAAGCGGGCAGATCTAGCACAATCCCATTAAAAAAAGTTTTAAAAATGCAAATAAAATGTGTCACTTTTTCTTTTCATCGCTGCACCTTCTTTTTCACTTTCAAGCTTTCCTTTGTAATAGGCAGCAGCCTGGTGGTGCCTTCTCCTATATCCCTCTTTTGCTGAAACCATCTCCTGCCTCGTACAGGAGAGGGTGTTAATAGAGTCAATGCAGATGGGTTACAGTATAAAAGCATTCAAGGCAAAAAAGCAATACAAAGTGAAACCACAGTGCCGTACTAAGAGATAACAGTTCTCATAGGATCAAAGACATAACACAGAGGCCATTAATGCATGGGCAAGATGTCACCGTTTAATCTCTCTCTCATCTCACACTATTTTAATCTGGGATCATAAAAGTAAACGCACAACCGTCTCCCATCCCACACTATGTACACCACCCGATGCTCCATGCTTTTAGGACATGGGATAATATGGGATATTCGGGGAATGCTCTGTCGCTACCGACGTCATTACATCACAGTCATGCGACTGTGCGTGCTTGGCGTCTTCTTTTTTTTCCTTCTCCCCCCTAGAATGATATGCCGGTATACCAATGCAACTCACTTCAGGACATTAGTTTTTCTCCTGCCCTCCTGCTCTGCAGCAAAAAGCAGAGCTCTCGGGCCCGCAGCTCCGCAGTCTCCATTTTTTAGGTGGCAGGAGGCTCGGAAGCTCGGGGCAGGCAGGCGTGGCTAGAGCGGGGAACAATGAGTCCGCCGGCCAGCTGAGCAGCGGCTGGGCGGGTGCCGCGGGAGCCGTGAGAGATGAGCGGATGCTTGGTCCGTCTTGTCAGGCTTAGCAGCGTCACCTGCTTGCTTTCCTGGCCAGGGGAGGGGCGGTTTTGAGCCCCTGAGGGGAGTGAGCCTGTGAGGGAGAGGCGCGGCCTCGGCGCGAGGCGTACACGGGGCCTGGTGTCAGCGGGTGGCTGATCTACCTGAGGAGAATTTCACACACACACCCCTCTTTAGGGCGGCCAGGTGCTAATAAAAAAAATCACTCCTGGTTGTGTTTGGCCGGGTGATTATCACACACACGCACATGCTGGCACACACGCACACACGCAGTCTTGGGCGGCAAGGACTACTGGAATATCAGCCCGGAAGCACACGCATGACAAAACAACCGGATTTATCTCGATTGTGATCTGCATTTCGCGATAAGACGGGTCTTGGAAAACACGCAAGTAAATCGCGCTCGTGGTAGATTGGATCCGCAAGAGAGGGGACAGTGGGAGTGTGACCAATGGAAAACCGCTACATTAGTGGGGGAGAAGCAGACCAAATCGGTCATGCGTTAGTGGCCAGAGACAGGATAAGCAGGATTCGCAGCATGAGAACAAAACCTTGACCAGCAACCAGAACCTGGCCTTGACAGGAAGCCAGCCTCTGGCCTGCATCTGCCAAACCCCTACTTCAGGAAAAGTAAAGGCCTGGCAGCCCTTTTCTCTGCCTTCCAGAGGGGTCGTGGACGGGAGGGGGCAGAGATCCCTCTCAAACCCTCAGCAAACAGCAGCCCCTTTGGATTCTTGGCAGGGAGCCACAAGGGCTAAAAGAGTGTAAAACCAAGAGATGCTTGCTGCACTGGCAGGACCTGCCACTGGCTTGACTTCTTCAGCAGCTGCTTCTCACAAGCGTGTAGTGAGGACTTGATTTATCATCATACTTTTGGATAAACAAATTATGCTTACAGTTGTCATATTAATAATATACTGTGGAGCTTGCCCTTGCTCAAACAGATAGAGAAGGGTTAAGAAATAGCATCAGGTATCACGTGTAACCCCCCTCCCCGCCACCACATATACAGGGAAACAGGAAAATGCTGAACTTCTCAACCTTCACACAGGTGGTTGTATCCCATTCCCCGCTTGGGGGGATATCATGTCTCATTCCTTTTATCCCGAGCCCCTCAACTTTCATAGGCCTAGAACAACCTTAAACAACATTTTAAAATATTGCAACCCTGGGTGGAGAATGCAGAAAAAGGGGAGTCAGTCATATGAACAAGAAAAAAACAGAATTGTTTTACAAATGTGATGGTTTTGTCTTAAAAAATACTGGAGACATACAAATTCCTTGACCTTCCTTTAAAATGGGGGGGGGGGAGCTCCAGGGAGAAATAAGGAGGACTTCTCTGTTGCCAAAAAAGGGGGAGACAGATCCATGTCTTGTGTAAAAGGCTTCTCTCTCTTTTGCTCTTGGCCTCACTTGCAGGGCTATAAAATAAGTGTGTGGCATGCTCAATCGATTATGCCTCCTAATGCACTCTTTTTGGAGACAGGTAATTCATTTCAGGTTCCCTGTGTCTTCATGCAAAAAAGGCCCCCTCCAGACACAGGCAGAGTTTGTTTTAGTGGCTCCTTTCTGTCTTTTCTCACCACCCCCAAAGAAAAGTCCCTCCCCAGCCACCAGCATTTCCTAGCAAAAGGTGCAGCCCTTCCCTTCCCACAGTGCAACTGAAGGCAGGTAATGACTTTCTCACCCCATCCATAATGTTGCAGCCAATGCTGCCTCCCCACAGCTGCGTCCCTTTATTTTAGGAGACAGAGGGGGAGGGGCGGGTCAGTGCTGTCACAGACAGAAAGAAAGAAAGAAAGAAAGAAAGAAAGAAAGAAAGAAAGAAAGAAAGAAAGAAAGAAAGAAAGAAAGAAAGAAAGAAAGATTTTCTAAATACAAAAATAAAGTTCTGGAAGATTGCAAGCTCTCTTGTTGAAGTAATATTTCTGTTTCAGTCCCTGAATTCCCTTCAGCATCCTGAGACTTTCAAAGGGATCCTTGAATGGATGGGGGAGGGGCTGCTTGAGGGGTGTAACAGAGAGAGAGAGGTCTGTGGGGAGGATATCTGTGGGTCTCTTTCTCTCTGTGACAGGTTCTAACAGACTGAGGGCTTATCTCAGTATAAGGTTACACCAATTTAACTGAAGGTGTGATCTGAAGTGGATTTATTTAAATTGGCACATAAAACAAAGTGTGTGTGAACAATCTTCTTTCAGCTCAAGCTATCCATTTAAGTCCACTTGATTTAAATTGAGAATGTGCAGCATTTAAGATCTAAATCCCTTTCTACACTAAAATGTAGCAATGATAGACCCCCCCCCCCAAAAAAAATCTGGTATCTCAATGAATTTATCTCAAGATGTGAAAATAAGCTTGCTTCAGGCAAGTCTCTTTCTAGGGTCCCTGCTGAGTAGGGATGCCAGCCTCCAGGGGGGCCTGGAGATATCCTGGAATGACAGTCCATTGCCATTGCACTGGACAAAGTGGAGGGGGGTCTCTGTGACACTGTACCCCATGAGATCCCTGATCTCTCCAGGCTCTACCCCCAAATCTCCAGGAGTTTCCCAACCTGGATCTGGCAACCCTACCTCCCCGCCCCCCGCCAGTTGCCCGTGGGACCTGGCACTCCTGTTGCTGAGTCAGGTGCAGCAACTCTTTCTTTCTGGCTGAGATATCCAAGATGAAAAGACCCACCCTGATACAATCTTGAATTGGCAACAAAACTGCCAAAGCTGAGCAGGATTGGGCCTGGCTAGTACTTGGATGGGAGACCACCAAAGAAGTCCAGGGTTTCTAGGCAGAGGCAGGCAATGGCAAAACCACCTCTGAACGTCTCTTGCCTTGAAAACCCTACAGGGTCGCCATAAGTTAGATGCAACTTGATGGCAATTTCCACTCACCTACAAAGGCCTTTTATCCATGATCTGATTCTGCTGATTACAGCTGCATTCTAACTGCACAGTATTTGCAGTTTTATTTTTATTTTATTTATTTGTTAAATTTATAACCTTCCCTCCCTGGCCCAGTCAGGCTCAGGGCAGGTCACAACATTAAAAACAACATTATAACAGTAAAATACCATTTTAAAAACAATAAAATAACATTTCTAAAATTAATAACACCAGGCACCGTATAATATAGTGCCTGCTAGAACAGGATGCCAACACCAAGGTGAGTCCTCCAACAAGGTCAGCAACCCCCACCCCCATAATTCAGGAATCAGTAGTTGTAGATAAAAACGGGATAGGGGGTAGGGAGGCCAGCACTGATGTTACCTATGGTTGTCCTCAATCATAGGCCTGGTGGAATAGCTCTGTCTTACAGGCCCTGCGGAACTCTTTCAGGTCCCACAGGGCCCTGATGTTACTAGGCAGAGTCTTCCACCAGGATGGAGCCAGGGCCGAATCAGCCCTGGCTCTTGTCAAGGACAGCCACACACTCTTAGGACCAAGGACTACCAACAGATTATGATCTGCAGAGCGTAGTGCTCTTTGGGGGGGGGGGAACCAGGAGAGGCGGTCCCAAAGATACGAGGGTCCCAGACTGTGTAAGGCTTTAAAGGTCAAAACCAGCACCTTAAACCTGATCCGATACTCCAGCTGGAGCCAGTGCAGTTGTTGGAGCACTGGCTGTATGTGGTCTCGGGGTGAGGCCCCCATTAGGAGCCTTGCCGCTGTTTTCTGTACCAGCTTGAGCCTTCAAATCAGTCTCAAGGGAAGCCCTACATAGAGCGAGTTACAGTAATCCAGCCTAGAGGATAACCATGCATAACTGTGGGAGAGGTAAGGCACCAGCTGTCAGGCCCGGCAGAGAAGGAAAAATGCCACCTGGACCCTGGCTGTGACCTGAGCCTCCATAGATAAGGATGCATCAAGGACCACACCCAGACTCTTGAAAGCAGGGCTGTTAATTGCACGCCATCAAGAGTTGGGAGCTGGCACCCAACCCCAAACTGCCCCAACCGAACCGCAGAACCTCTGTCTTTGTTTCAGGTGGCTATTTCTCAACCACCCAGTCACGGCATCCAAGCACCTGGCCAGTGTTCCCAGTGCAGAGTCTGGATGGCCGTCCATTAACAGATAAAGCTGGGTGTCATCAGCGTACTGATGACAATCCAGCCCGAAACTCTGGACAATCTGGGCAAAGGGGCGCATATAGATGTTTAATAACATCGGGGAGAGGATCATACCCTGTAGCACCCCACACACCAAAGTGTGCTGCTGTAAAAACCCCGAGTGCCACCCTTTGACCCTGATCCCGCAGAAAGCCATTGACTGACTGTGCCCCAAATTCCAGCATCGGCAAGATGGTGGTCAAGAAGATCATGGTCAACTGTGTCAAAGGCTGCTGACAGATCTAGAAGTATCAGCAGCCCCGACCCAACTTGATCCAGTTGTCAACGTCTGTAAGGATGACCAGAGCCAGCTCTGTCCCATGACCTGGGCGCAAGCCCGACTGGAATGGGTCTAGTGCCAATGTATCATCCAAGAACTCAGCGACAGGTTTCTCAACTACCTTGCCCAGGTATGGTAGATTAGATACTGGGCGGTAGATGGACAGATCCCTTGGATCTAAAGATGTTTTATTTAAGAGCTTTCATACCACTGCTTCTTTCAACACCCCGGGGAAGGTCCCCGAGCTCAGGGACAAGTTGATAATTTCACCAAGGGAAGCCCGCACCACCTCCCGACTAGCTTTTATCAGCCAGGAAGGGTACTGGTCCAAGAGGCAAGTGGTAGACCTCACAGCCATCAGGAGGATCCTGTCCACATCAGACACCAAAAGCTGTCAGGCCTTGCCTCTCGGCCTTAGCCTGACACGGCTCCCTGCTGGCTCTTGGTCCGAGCAGGCCAGAGTTTGGCTTGATGTCTAGGCCCTGGTCACATGCTCCTGGTTCTCATGCCTTTGTACACTAGTTGTATCCTGCTTGCTATGCCCAGTATGGTATGTCTATCCTGTTTACCACAACCACCACAGCTGCATAGCCATGTTATGTCTTCCTACCCTGAGAAAGCTTATCATGGATTCTACTTGCTGTTTACCTTGCCTGTCCATCGTTGAAGTCTGCAATGCATTTTAACCATGTATCCTCACCCTGATTCCTCATTAGTAGCCTTGTATGCCAAGGAGGCAGCCAGCTTCTTACTTTGTCTAATTTTGCTCCTAATAAAGTCTACACTGCTTCAGAGCCTTTGCCTGAATGAGTTTTGCTTGAGGGATGCTAAAGACAAATCCCTGAGTCTGACATTGGGCTACTAGTCTCCAATCATCAAACCTTTTGTCACTCGTTCTCCTCTCTTGTGGACCGGGACCTTGGTCTACTATGGCGGGGAATGGCGACTCGAATAGAGTACTGAACACGGAAAAGTCGGTCCCGGCTCCCAATGAACCCAAGGAGCAACCCAAGGAGCCCTATTCCGGGATGCGCCCTAAGGGAGAGCAACGCCTGGGAGAAGAGCACCTGGGAGGGTCCTGGCCAGGCCATCCGGACTTTTGCTTGAGCTCTTGGTTGGACTCACCTCAGGCTTGGATGACTTCTGGGGCTGACGCCCGCTGGCGGTGCCCAGTGATTTCGAGGTTTCCCGAGGACCTGTGGGGTCTAGTGACTGCTCTTGGAGACTTGCAGTGGCGTGAGTGGGAAGAGGAATGCCAACACCTCCTGCACCAGAATCAAGAGCTGGAGGAACAGCTTACAACGATGCGGGGGTTTATGCAGGACATGTGGCTGGAAATGGATGAGCTACGACATGCTCGTGTGCCTGACCAGCCACCAGGACCGCCAGGACAGCAACCTCCTGGGCAACCAGCGCCCGGGCAGCCAGGACAGCCGGTCCCAGCGCAGCCAGCTCCTGGGCAGCCAGTCCCAGGGGGACAGCCTGCACCACCCATGCAGCCGGTCTTACCTCTGCCTCCTCCCCGGAGGGAGTTGAAGGTGACCTTTAGTGGGGCCAGCAAAAAACTTTCCTATTTCTTTATCCAAGTGGATGTATACATGCGGGAACAGGGGGCTGCTTTTGCTACAGAAGAAAATCGTGTACAGTACGTGGCTTCCCTACTGGAGGGTGAGGTGGCAGCCTGGATGGTTCAACAGTATGAACTGCGCTCCCGTGTCTTGATGACTTTATGCTAGCGCTCCGGTGGCATTTTGAAGATCCCCACCAGGGCGAGCGGGCGAAGATGGCCCTTCTATAGCTGCGCCAAGGGAGTAAGCCAGTGATGCAGTACGCTAGTGAATTCCAATTGCTGGCAAGCAAAATCATGGACTGGAGTGAAGCCACCCAGGTTCAATACTTCCATGAGGGACTTAATTCCGACTTGCTGCATTGGTCTTTCATGCAAGGGAACCCTCCAGACCTCGAAGGCTGGATCCATCTGGCGGTGGATGTGGAAAACCGCCGACAACTCCTGATCCTGTCAAGGCAACGTAATGTGCAGGAATCAAGACCATGGCAGGTGCGAGCTGTCCCGGGGAGAGGTGGCCCCACCCCGGGGAAAACTCCAACAGCAGAGAGAACCAAACGTTTTCAGAGCAGCGCATGCCTCTTGTGTGGGCAGATGGGTCATTTTGCGGCTACTTGCCCTGCCCGGCCGGAGGGGCCGCCAGCTGACCTGCGAGCACCTAAGGAGGAGACCACGCGTCCCGAAGGGAAGGAGCGCTGTCGAAGTACAGCGGCGAGATGAAGGGGGAAGCCCAATGCTCTCAACCTCCAATGCCCTGGTCAAGGGGAGCAGCACCCATCTCCTTCTGGCTCACCAGAGCCATGGATTACAAATGCCCACCATGACAGCCCCATCACTACATCTAGTGAGGAGGAGACCTGGAACCAGTCGTCAAGAAACGACCCCGGTCTGCTGTAATAGGGGCTCCGCAGCAGACCTTGTCGGATCAAGTGCAGGGAGCTCCAGCTATAGTAAGAAACTGGGGAGACACCGTGTGTGTGGATGTGGTTTTATGAAACTACAAGGGGGGACCCCCATTGACTGTAGAAGCCTTAATAGATTCTGGCTGTGCCCGAACCCTGATCAGTGAAGACACTTTTAAAACACTTAAAGTGAAAGTGGTAAACTTGCCCGAAACCCTCCATTTTGCACAAATGGATGGCAGTGACTTTAAGGGGGGGGCAGTCGCCCAATGTATGGGCCGGGTGGCCATGGGAGTTGGGACACATAGGGAGCAACTCCACTTCACCGTCGCCCTGGGCATCAGATATCTGATTGTGTTGGGGGGTGAATTGGCTGCAGGGACACAACCCCACCATAGATTGGGCGGCCCAGACTATAGCCTTCACCCAACCGCAGTGTGAGCGGCCTCGACAAGAGGTGGCAGTCCGAGGGTGTGCCGCTGTTAGTCTCCAAAAAAGAGACTCTGGTCCTCCTCAACTGCTGAGGGAATATGCTCAATTTGCAGACGTGTTCGATGTGAAAGAGAGTAATGTGTTACCACCCCACCAAAAGACGGTGGCATTAAATTGTGCCATTAAATTAGTAGGGGAGGGTAATCTGCCCAAAGGGAAAATTTACCCCATGAGACCTAAGGAGAAGGCGGTCCTGCAGGAGTTCTTGGACACAAATCTTGCCCGCAGATTTATTAGGCCCTCCTTGGCGCCTTGCTCTGCTCCCTCCTTCTTCGTACAAAAGAAAACGGGAGACCTGCGCTTGTGCATAGACTTTTGTTGACTTAATGCTGTCACCCAAACTAATGCCTACCCCCTTCCCTTAATTCCAGATTTCCTCAGTCAACTGAAGGAGGGGCACATCTTCACCAAATTGGATTTGGTGGATGCCTATTTTCATGTGCGAATTAAAGCTGGGGATGAATGGAAAATGGCTTTCTCAAGCTGTTTTGGGATGTTCGAATACCTTGTGATGCCCTTCGGGTTAAGTGGGGCTCCTAGTGTCTTCATGCAAATGATTAATGATTAATGTGTTACATGACTTACTTTTCAAAGGAGTGATTGTGTATCTGGATGATATTTTGATTTATTCAAAAACTTATGGTGAACTAGTTAAAGAGGCGTTAAGACGCCTGCGGGACAATCAACTGTATGCCAAAGTGTCTAAATGTGAGTTCCATCAACAAACTTTGACTTTCCTGGGGTATGTGATTTTGCACCAGGGTCTTGCCATGTACCCAGAGAAAGTACACCCAAAACACGAAAACAACTCCAGCAGTTCCTAGGGTTCGCAAATTTCTACCGTTCCCATCTCAAAAACTTTGCCCAAGTGGCACTGCCGATCACGGATCTGTTAAAAACGAATGGGAAAGGGAGTGCGGCAATGCAGCCGTCCTGTTTGAACTGGACTCCCGAGTGTCAATTAGCTTTTGATACATTGAAAAAATTATTTACCTCTGAACCCGTCCTGAAACATCCTGACTGTGAGAAGGCTTTCATTGTGCAAGTCAACACCTTGGATGTAGCAATGGGGGGGGGCTCTTCTCCAGCTGGGGGAGACCGGGCACCTACAACCCTGTGCGTTCTTCTCAAAAACGTTTTCCTAATCGGAGCTGAACTGGCCCATTTGGGAGAAAGAGGCGGCTGCCATGAAATATGCTCTAACGGTGTGGAGGCAGTTCTTGGAGGGGTCTGAAATTCCTTTCATGGTCTGGACGGATCATAAAAATCTCGAAGCTTTAAAAGGGACTCACAAACTCTCTGCCAAGCAATGGGCTGAGTTTTTCTCCAAGTTTCGTTTTGTGTTGAAACACGTACCAGGAAAAAAAAAACAGTTGGCAGATGCCCTCTCCAGTGGGGTCATGGAGCTAAAGTAGCTGGTCACTTTGGCTTTGTAAAGACTTTGCACCTTCTGCGCCAGCAATTTTGGTGGCCGGGGATGAGTTCAGACTTAGACAGTTTCATCCGCAGTTGCCCCACATGCACTTCCGCCAAACGGATGATGGGGAAACCGCCCGGTTTTTTAAAACCTCTAGAGGTTCCCTCGGCCCCTTGGGAGGTTATTGCAATAGATTTCATTATGGACCTCCCTCTCAGCAGGGGGAAAACAGTACTTTGGGTGGTCATGGACCTTTTCTCCAAACAAGTGCATTTAGTCCCCTGTAAGGGATAGCACAAAAACTGGCTCTCTTGTTTGTAGCGTACGTCTTTAAATATCACAGCTTTCTGTGCAAGGTAATTTCAGATCGGGGCCCTCAATACGTGGCCAAATTTTGGAAAGCTGTTCTTAAACTGGTGGGGGTGGAACAAGGGTTATCTAGTGCATACCACCCCCAGACGGATGGTCAAACTGATGAGTCCTCTGTGTTAGAATGTTATTTAACAGTCAATGCTGTGTTAGAATGTTATTCAATTATTCAACACTGTGTTAGAATGTTATTTACTGCTAGGCACCGGCCTGGGAACGGCGCCCAGCGGTTGCACCAGGTGGTTGTCCAAGGTCAAACTGTTGTTCATCTCTCTGTTTAGTCTTTGATTGCTTCTAGAACAATGTGAGCTCGGAGGGTTGTCCTAGCAACCAGCTGTTGTCCTGAAAATATACTTTTGCCTTTTTAGGACCCTTCCCTGCAGTTTCCCCTCCATTAGTGCCCTTGCCAGGTTCCAAGTCAATTTCTGCAACTTGCTGTATGATTCCTAATAAACCCGCTTTCGTAGGAAGACCTGCCTGGAAGTCTGTTTGTGGGGTTTATATGGTGAGCCCAAAGCTGACATTAGGGCACTAATCACTGGGAACAAATACACTTCACTATAGTACCGGGCATTCGTTATTCGGTGGTCCTGGGGGCTAATTGGCTGTGTGGGCACAGCCCCACTATAGATTGGGTAGCCAAGACAATTGAGTTCACCCAACCCCAATGCAACCACCATCGAAGGGAGGTAGCAGTGAAAATGCCTGCCACGGAGGCAGAACCCAGTGGCATTTCCAGCACCCCCCCCAATTACCTTACAAATACTTGGACTTTGCTGATGTTTTTGATGTGAAGGAATGTGATGCTTTACCCCCACACACACCACAGAACGGCTGCGCCATTCAAGTGGTGGGGGAGGGCAACTTGCCCAAGAGTAAAATTTACCCAATGAGCCCCAAAGAAAAGTCTGTGTTCAGAGACTTTTTTAAAAAAATCTAGCTCGGGGATTCATCCAACCCTCCACTGCACCTAATTGCGCCCCTGCCTTTTTCGTGCGAAAGAAGATGGGTGATCTGCGCTTGTGCATAGACTTTCACAAACTCAATGTGGTCACCCAAACTAACTCTTACCCCATCCTCCTGATCTCTGATTTATTGAGCCAACTAAAGGAGGGGCGCATTTTCACCAAACTTGACTTAGTTGAGACGTATTATCGTGTTAGGATGTGGGAGGGGGATGAGCCATTGACTGCCTTTGCCAGCTGTTTCGGGATGTTTGAGTACCTAGTGATGCCCTTCGGGTTAAAAGGTGCCCTGGGGGTCTTCATGCAATTAATTAATGAAATCCTGCATGTCCTGTTGTTTAAAGGAGTGGTAGTTTACTTGGATGACATTCTGATTTACTCCAAAACCTATGAAGAGCATGTTGCCATGGTCAAAGAAGTGCTACGGCGCCTCAGAGAGAACCAACTCTTTGCTAAAGTATCCAAGTGCGAGTTCCACCGTGACCAATTGACTTTTCTGGGGTACATAATCTCGCACCAGGGGCTAGCCATGGATCCTGACAAGATGCGAGCAGTGGTGGACTGGGAGCCGCCCTCAACCCGTAAGCAAGTGCAGCAGTTCCTTGGGTTCACAAATTTCTATAGGGGATTCCTCCACAACTTTGCCCAAGTTGCCTTGCCCATTACCGACCTCCTCAAAACCAAGGGGAAGGGGAATGTGGCAACTCAGCCATCTGCTCGGGTAGAATGAACTTTTGAGACTCTTAAACGATTTTGAGTGTCAAAGGGCTTTTGAGACTCTTAAACGATTGTTTACTACGAACCCATGCTAAAGCATCCAGACTGTGGGCGGCCGTTCGTTGTTCAGGTAGACGCTTCCGAGGTAGCCATGGGGGGGCCCTTTTGCAACAGGGGGAAGACGGCCAGTTACACCCATGCGCTTATTTTTCTAAGAAATTTTCCCAGTCCCAGCTAAACTGGCCCATTTGGGAAAAGGGGGCTGCAGTGGTGAAACACGCTTTGGAGGTGTGGAGACATTTCCTAGAAGGAACTGACACCCCCTTCCAAGTTTGGACTGATCACAAGAACTTAGAAGCCTTAACCGGAACTCAGAAACTCTCAGCCAAACAACTACAATGGGTGGATTTCTTTTCTACGTTTCGGTTTGTATTAAAACATGTCCCAGGGAAACACAACCAGCTGGCGGATGCTCTATCCTGGCTTCCCCAATACCCAAGCAAACTAGAGCACCCCACAGAGTCCCTCTTCACTCCAGCCCAAAGAGGTCTCCTGCCTACTTTAGCAGTGCAGACCCATGCCCCGAAACGGCGGTTCCCTAGCATCACTGAAGTACCTTGGCCAACCAAAGCGCTCGTTTCCCCCCCTGCAGCAGCCGGCTGAAGTGTCAGGAGAACCTCCTGTAAACCCAACGTCCAAAGAACCATCCCAGCTTCCTGGCACGGCCCCTGACGGTCCTGTGTTGGAGGGACTACCTAATTCCTTCAGAGACGCTCTATCAAACCGAGCAGTCGGCCCATACCTTCCCCCACGACCTCGTTAGACAGGGGGAGTTGTGGTTCAAAAACGCTAAGTTGTATGTGCCAGAAGGACTGAGGGGGGAGGTGCTGGGCCTCACTCATGGGGCAAAAACTGCAGGACATTTTGGCTTTGTGAAAACACTGCACCTGCACCACAGACAATTTTGGTGGCCAGGAATGCGATCAGACTTGGACTCTTTCATCCGCAGCTGTCCCACTGTCAGGACTACTCTCTGTGTCTGAGTTAGTTTCGTTTTCTCACAGACTCCCGTTCAAGGTCTGTTTCCCTACCGATAGCATTCCTGTTCCATTTGAAGCTAGTGAGAGCCCGTGGGAGCCTTGGTGTGTCTAAGCTGTTTGGGATTATCTCATGAGACTGTATTGCTTCTGTTTTTCTAGTGTTCTCATATAATCAAGTGCATGCCATTTCTCCTCCATTGCTGCCTTTCGATTTCTAAGCTCTGTTTGCCTATGTTACCAATGAACCTACTCTTTTGGACTACTTAGTCTCCTGGTGTGGCTTTTGGGATTTCTATGGAACAAGTGCTTACACCCACCTGTGCCCCCCCAAACATTCCACAGGGAAGCCACCTGGATTATTGAAACCTTTGGAAACGCCTGCAGGGCCGTGGGAGGTCATTGCCATGGATTTTATGAGTGATCTTCCTCTTAGCAGGGGGAAATTGGTACTATGGGTGGTTACAGATCTCTTTTCCAAGCAGGTGTATCTGGTCCCCTGAGCCGGCTTGCCCTCTGCCCCAAAGTTGGCCCTCCTCTTTGTGTCACATGTTTTCAAATATCACTAATTCCCGCATGACCGCGGAGTTCAGTTTGTAGCCAAGTTCTGGAAAGCTTTTCTCAAATTGGTGGGGGTGGAGCAGGGTTTGTCAGGTGCGTTTCACCCACAAACGGGTGGACAAACCGAACAAGTTAATGCTGTATTGGAGTGCTATTTACGTTATGTCAATTTCCACCAAGATGATTGGGTAGACCTGTTGCCCTTTGCGGAGTACGCTTACAATAATGCTGTGCATCAGTTCACTGGCTTCAGCTCATTCTACGTAGTGCATGGAAAGGAATTCGGACCCATAGGCCATGTAGATATTTCGGGGGAGGTGCTGAAATCACGGATTGGGTCTGCGCTATCCAAACGACGTGGCCTTGGCTAGAAAAGAATTTGGAACGGGCCAAACGGAAATACAAGGTTCAAGCAGACAAACATCATTCACCTCGCTGGGAATTCAAGGTGGGGGATCTGGTGTACCTATCCACCAAAAACCTGCACTCCCTCCGCCCTTGCAGGAAACTCAGTGAAAGGTTCATAGGACCTTTTCCCATCTCAAGAGTCATTAACGAAGTAACTGTAAAAATCACTGAGGAGGATCCATCCGGTTTTCCATATTAGTCTTTTGAAGCAACGTGTACCATCACTCAGGTGGCATCCAGAAGCCCTCCTGGAGGTACCTAGGGGAGAGCACTTTGAAGTCTCCAAAATCCTTGATTTCCGCACCCACTGGGGGGTGCTACAGTACTTGGTTCATTGGTCCTGCTTACAATGAATGGGTTGCTCATCACCATGTTTCAGCCCCCCTGCTCACCCATCAATTCCATGCATCATACCCAGACAAGCCCTCCCCATCGGACATGGGAGGAGGGAGGCCTTGAGGGGGCAGAATGTCAGGCACCGGCCTGGGAATGGCGCCCAGAGGTTGCACCAGGTGGTTGTCCAAGGTCAAACTGTTGTTCATCTCTAACTCTGTTTAGCCTTTGATCGCTTCTAGAATGATGTGAGCTCGGAGGGTTGTCCTAGCAACCAGCTGTTGTCCTGAAAATATACTTTTGCCTTTTTAGCACCCTTCCCTGCAGTTCCCCCTCCATTAGTGCCCTTGCCAAGTTCCAAGTCAATTTCTGCAACTTGCTGTATAATTCCTAATAAACCGCTTTTGTAGGAAGACCTGCCTGGAAGTCTGTTTGTGGGGTTTATATGGTGAGCCCAGAGCTGACATTTACGTTGTTATGTCAATTACCATCAGGATGATTGGGTGGATCTGTTACCTTTCACAGAATATGCTTACAAACAGGATAGACCAGCCTGAACTGGTCTAAACATGGACCAGAAGACGGGCAAGGGGCTTCTAGTTCTCTTACTATATCAAAGTTTGCAGGGAGGTCATGGTGGAGCGACAAGATTTTATTCGCAAAAAAGCTAGCAAATGCCTCGCAGCTATGGGCTGAATCAACTATATTTGGTTGCTTGTCTAAAGATGTGAGAGACTGAATTACCCTAGATAAATTGTTTTGAGTTGAATTCTCAAAACATTATGCACAGGGGTTTTTCTCCTCGAAGAAATTCCAGAAGTACCTTGTGATCAATTATGCATCCCCAGAGAAAATGTGGAGATTCTGAACCATTTGAGTCCCTCCCCCTGAAAACACTGCTTTGTAATTGGCTGTGGTGTTTTTTTTTTAAATACATCACCCACCCCCACTAGCCCCACAGCAGGGTTATTTCATTTGATCTGAACCGAGTGACCATTTTATAGCCAAAGCAGAAAAGAGTCTGGGCAACCTCCCCACCCCCCTCCACACACACCCATTTGTTTCTATCTATATCAGTGCAGGGGTCATAAGAACATAAAAACACTTTTTCCATCAGTAGTAGTGCACTCACAAAAAAAAGCTTTCATGTCTATAAGAGGAGGCATATAAGGGGAGGGCAGCGAATCAGCCCAGCTACGTTCCATCCTGTCAAGAACTGAAACTGACCCAAACTCGCTCTCCCTCCCCTCTGCAATCTGTGAGTGACACTGGGGCGTCTTTCACTTAGTCTCATTCTGCCTGCCCGACCATGAATTTACTACAGCTGTGAAAGCACCAGCCATTTCCACCATTACCCCTTACCACCTTGCCTCCCCCCTTTCTCTCCTCTGGCAGCACAGGGTTTTAACTGCTTGGAGATAAGATGTGAATTTGCATGAAAGAAGCAAATGAGGGCGAGCAGACTGCATCGAGGAGATAGACTGGAAAGGGTACTTAGAAATTGGGGGCTGGCAGTGCATAGATCGTTTGTGATTATTTCAGCATTCTCTCAACTGTGCAATCTGAAACTGACCCACACTCTCTGTGAAACTGACCAGCATTATTCCAGCATTATTCTCACACTAGTGCACTCACAGATGGCTTTGAGGGGAGGAGTTGGATGAGGGGGACGGACACATGAGAAGGAGAAGCAAGAATGGGCATGGGGAGAAAAACCCAAAGTGACAAGTATGCACAGAACCGGCTTTCAATTAAACTTGGGGTAAAACAGCATCCTGAAAATGAGGGGGAAATGTGAGGGGAGAGCGAGGCGACTTCTGAGGGTTGGAAAATACATGCATAATTAAAACGAAGCCCCAAAGTAGTCGGGGCTGACTGTGACAGGAACAACCCATGCATAAAAGACCACCGTGCACAAATATCTAGCACAAAGCAACATGTCTGTACAATGCAATACATTCAGATGTAAAATAAATGAGTTTTTTTATAATGTTAAAGCCCCATCCAGGCTAGCCTCACATCTTGTGGGCTATCCTCTGCCCATCCTCCACTCCTGATTTAATGTATTGGTTTATTCTGCCACCCTCTTCAGAAGGAGAACTAACAAATTTCTGGACATTAAGTAGCGAGCTTTGTTACATGTCAGACAGTCAAGGGTTAATATTGAATGTATAGATGCTGACCAGTTTAAGGAAATGATGTAATGTGTTAATTTGCAAATGGTCAGCAGAGTAACCATTGGAATCGTGTTTGTTTGTAACATACACAAGCAATCTGCATTTACTGCTTTCCTTTGTCCTTAGTGTAGAAGTGAAAGCAGTATCTAGTCTGAGTTTTGATACCAACCTGAAAGGATGGAGAGGCAATCTTGTCTTCCAAGAATGCCTACTCATGTGTAAGTTTAGTACCTGCCAGCTTCTGGCAAGGTTAGGAAACTTAGCAATGTAGAAAGGATTATTTGTTTTATTCCCAGTGAACCCTACCCTTGAGTTAACCTAGTAAAGATTAGTTTTTACTAAGACAAACGACTTTGTTTCTTTTGTGTGTGTGCGTGACTCATCCTTACTTTCAATAAGCCATAACCAATGATCCTGTCCCTCTGAAATCGGTAGCAGATGAATAAGTCACTTCCAGAACTCATCAAATTGGTAGCTTCGGGCGGTTTGGGTTATTGGCTATTGAAGTAAAAGTCACACCCCACACTTTTTGAGTTGGGATTTTTCACTGGAGGCGAAAGGATTTTTACAAATGCCTAAGGGAACTTTTCCTGTGTCAGAGCCGCCAGCCTAGTCTGCAGCGGATGACAGGAAAGCTCAACCCTGCTCTTGTTACCCTGAGGAGAGGAACTGTGCGCTGCAGGAATGGGAGAGAACAGAGAGCGAGCCACATCAAGCACAAACCCGGGAACCGTAAGTTCAAACGTTAAGGGGACCCAATCCGTGGCCATTCCACACATCAAACATCTTTTCCCATATGGAAAAGGACTGTTTAATTTGCATTTAAAGCTCTGGGGATTCAGCACGTATTAAATGAAGATGCCCCAGGAGATACTGGGAGTGAACAGTTTAAAGCCTTTGAGAAAGCTGATGCACAAGCTATATGCCTGCTTATTAATGCAATCACCCCAACAGAATCCAGCATCATTTTGAATAGTAATACAGCAAAAGAAACAATGGCTGCCCTGAATGAAACGTATGGAATTTTGTCAGATAATCAGAAAATGACCCTCAAGGCAAACCTATTTTCAAGTAGAATGCCTGGAAATATTACTCTCATGCAACACCTTAAAAATATGCAGGATTTGGAATCACAGGTGAAATTTGCAGGAGGGGAAGTGAGTGAAACAGACTTTCTTACAATCTTTATTGGGAGCTTGCATCCAAAGTTTAACGCAGAGAAGCGCAATCTCTTGGGCAGAGAAAATTTAACTCTTACTAAGCTGATTACTGCTCTTAAGCAATTTGAAACAGACCGGAGCCAAGAAGATCTCATGGAATGTCTGTATTACGTGTAAATGAGAAAAGAGGAATTAAATGCTTTAACTGTGGCAAACATGGGCACAAATCTTTTGAATGTAGACAAAGGGATTTGAGAGGAGGAATCCTCCCCCCTCTCGGCCAAGCCAAGTGGAAAAGCCCACCAATTCTAGACAAAGGCAGGACAGGCAACAAGTCAGCCACAAGAGGGAGCCACAGCCAAAGCAAAACTAAAAGACCGCATGAGCTTACTGCTTTGATGGTAACAAATGAATCTAAGAATGTTTCCTCAGCTAGAAATGATTCGAAGCGTGTGCAAAGGTTATTGCTTGACTCTGGAGCTGAATGTCACACATGTGGAATAAAGGAGACATATGATTATATGGAGGCTTGCAATGAAACGCTCATTATGGCAAATGGTGAAAGATATATGTGCACCTAGAAGGGAGAAGTTTCAGTTTCCATCCAAAGCCTTTGTGAAACTGTTATGGGTCTTAAGCTGCAAAATGTGTTTTATTTGCCAAACTCTAAGGAGTGTTTACTATCTGTGAAAAGGCTAGTGAATGCTAATTTCCAAGTGACAATAAGAAAGGACGGATGTTGTTTATTTGACTCAAAAGGCAGAGAATACGAGGTTCTCTCAGAAGGTTCTCATTTTTGCTTGGAAAATGTTGCAGATCAGATAGTGGACTATAGTGATTCTGAGGACAGTGTTAATTCTGATGAAAATGATTTCTTTGAGGATGAAGATGATGGTGTTGATGATGAGGAAACAGGATACTTAGCTGCTTTTAATGAAGGATTGGCAGAGCAGAAGGCTACAGATTGTGATCATAAAGACTGCTTGTTCCATTGGCATGTGAAGCTTGCCCACAAAAACTTTAAGTCTGTGAAACAATTGCTGATTGATTGTGAAGTGCCAGTAAAGAAATGCTTTAAGAATAAAGAACATTGTGATACTTGTCTCAGGGGAAAAGGGACTGCTCCTAGGCATGTGCAGAGGCCAAGCAATGTTAAGGAGATTTTAGAAGAAATACATTCTGATTTGATTGGCCCACTCAAGCCAACAGCAGGAGGGGCAAAACATGTTCTGCACTTCATAGATAGCGCCTCAAGATTTGCATACGTGTATTTGTTGAGATCAAAGACTGAAGTAGCTGAAAGATTTAAAGCTTATGTCGCTCTGATGAGGAATAAGCACAATAGAGGAATACAATTGCTGTATACTGATAATGGGACTGAGTACCTTAATAGTGAAATGAAAGAGATTCTTGAATCTGAGGGAATAGAACATGCAACATCAGTTGCATACACCCCCAAGCACAATGGATTATCAGAGAGATTCAACAGAACTCTAATGCAGAGTGCAAGGTGACTGATACTACAGGCAGGCTTACCTTACCCCTGCTGGGGAGAATGTGTAAATACAGCAGCCTACCTTTACACAGGACAATTTCAAGTGCTATTAACATGACTCCATATGAGAAATGAAATGGCAGGAAGCCTAGTCTGAAACATTTGAAAGCATTTAGATCTCGTGTATTTGCATACATCCCAAGAGAGAAAAGGGGGAAATGGATCCTGCCACAGAACTTGGAATTCTTGTAGGGTACCATCCCTATTCAAAAGGATACAGAATTATGGACCTAAAGACTTATAAAGTACAAGCTTTGAATGCAGTGTACATAGATGAGAGAGATATTATTAATAACAAACAAATTAATAACTTTGATGATCCAGAGGTTTGTGAAGAAGAAACCAGAGAGATTTTGACATTTCACACACTATGCACACTGCACCACGTGCAGGTCAAGTGACACACTGCAGCCATGCACAAGTCCCAGGCTTTGGGCAAAGTTGTGTATCCACAGAATCTGCAATGACTGGCTGCAGGGCTTTCTTCCTCCAGCCATCTTATTTGCTTAATTAGATAAATTTTTAAAAAAAATTATTTGTGCCTATGGAGTGTAATACATTGTGGACTATAGAACGTTCAGCAAGTAGTTGAAATTCACAAAGAAAATGCGTGTTCAGTGGAGGTTATGGGAGGTACCATTGTGTTTCAGATATCCCAAGAATGCATTATGCTGACTGTACATGTACATTTCTTGGTTTCTTCAAAGATGAATGTATATCCGTATATCAGTTTCATTGAAAGCAATTTGCATTTTGGTATGGTCAGAAAAATGTTCAGAGTAGGATTTGAAATTGCTGAAAAGGCAGTCAGTATAGTGTTTAGAGCAGGGAGTCTGGGGAGTCTCTTGTTCAAATCTTCACTGCCAAGAAGCTTACCAGGTGACTGTGGCCCAGTCAATACCTAACCTATATCACAGAAGAGTTGTGGAAATGAAATGGAAGGGGGAGAGCCATGAGCCCTAATTTGGTCTCATTTGCCTTGGGAAAAGGGCAAGGTGAACACATGAACACATGAAGCTGCCTTATACTGAATCAGACTTTGGCCATCACAGTCAGTGTTGTCTACTCAGACTGGCAGCGGCTCTCCAGGGTCTCAGGCTGAGAGGTCTTTCACATCACCTACTTGCCTAGTCCCTCTAACTGGAGAGGCCAGGGATTGAACCTGGGACCTTCTGCATGCCAAGCAGTTGCTCTACCACTGTCTTCTCTTGAAGATACCATGTAAGAGTATTTTACCTGGTAAGAGAGTGAGAAGAAAAGAAAAAGGTTTGTGGGGATGGGTGGACATAGGCTCTCTTTTAAACCTTGTGTTAGCAAGATAAACCCTGTCTCTTGGAAGTTCTGGCTTTCTGCTCCTCCAAGATAATACTACCAAATATCTATTGCATCATCTATGAAGCTGCTCTGCTGCTTATAACACGTAATGCCATATCCCCCTGTCTGTTTTTCCCTCCTCTACCAAGCTCATGACTTCTTTGCTCAAATGTTTCCCCAGACATTTCCCTTGAAGGGAGGGTATCATGTCATTCTACCTAGTTTTTAAGAATTCCAGTCCATAATTTAAAAAACAGCAGGCAGAATGGAGTGCAGCTTAGTGGGTATGTGGTGTTCTGGCACCCATTAGAAATCCTGTTGACACATCTGGCAACAATTGTTTCTGACCATTTACCCTCCTTTGTTCTGGAGACCAGAGAGGTAGGCCCTCCCAGTAGTGAGCAGCTCTTCCTGGCACACACACAGTTGTTTTATGCAATTGTTTATTCACATCTTATTATTTGTCAAGAATCAGCAAATAGCTCAGCTTTTTCTGAAACTTTTTCAGAGCCCAGAGTGGATTGGAGGGGCAGCTGTCCTTATCTCCCCTTTCAATCGACCTCTCTATCATCTATTTATGTAAAATATTTTTAGCATGCACTCTTAGTTTTGAAAAAAAAAATCTTCTGAAGCAGTTTAAAATAACAGTGCAATAAAACTAAAACCACTGGCAGCAGCAAAAAGTTCTCTAATGAAAGCAACAGGTTCCTCTAGGATCTAGAAAACTAAAACTACAGCAATGAGCTTAAACTAACATTAGCTTCTGCACATGAACAAAATCTCATTAAGTGTGAGCCAACTTTTGAACTCTTGATAAAACGTTTTCCCCCCAGGCCAAGACAATTCTGCTCTTAGTAGGCAGCTCAGCTATGAATTTAGATGGGGGAAGTTCAGCTGCCTTAAGGCCAAATGAGATATGTCTGGACTTTTTTCATTGAGCAGCTGGGGAGAGAGACAGAGGAGGAGCTTAGAGACAGCTGTAGCTGGAGTGGCTGAAGGTAATTGCTGTGCTGTTGGGTGGGGCTGAGAGTATTTAAAAAGGCTCTTGCCAGAGGTGCAAGCCTTGGCGCAAGCCGAAGGGCAAGAGCACAAGGGCTTTCAGCCTGGGGGTCTGGCCTGTTGGCTCTGTAAAAGGCAGTTTGTCAGGGTGGCTATCAGGGAAGTGCAGCAAAGTCACTGAACAACTTCAGCAATGGAACACAGCAGTGTGGCTGGTGAGGGAGCTGAGGCAGTAACATGCAAGGTCTGTGGCATGTTTGTATTCTTACCTGAGGGTAACAATAATTACACTTGCAGTAAGTTGATAGCCCTGCTGGAGGAGAAGATACAGGATTTCGAGGTGCTCTTGTCCACGCTCCATTTTATAAAGGAAGGTGAAGAGTTCATGGATAGAACGCCTGAAGAACTCTTTAGGGGGCAACAGGAGGAGGAGAGTATCATCCCTGAAATGGGGGAAGTGGAAACATCATGCTATAAGTGTTTGCAGATACAATGGTAATTAAATTATTTCAAAGCAGTTCCACCGCCAAACGGGGGGGGGGAAGAATTGCAGAAATGAATAAATAAAATGTATCATTAAATGTTACAAAGGGTTGGTGTGGAAACAGCCTGAATCACATCCATTTAGAAATGCTTTGAAACAGAACAGAATCAGAACCCTCTGACCTAATAGTTATCCGGAGTTAGTTAAATAATTGTCCCCATGCCCTATGAGTAGGGTTGCCAGGTGCCCGTATAGCGCCCCTCTGCCCACCAGCCACCTGAGTGTTGCCGGGCAATCGTACATGTGCAGGCTCGTGTGCGCCAGCAGGAACCCTCCCCTTGCCCTCTCTGGGGTGAGCAGGCCACCCACTGCAGCCACGTGAGCCAGCAGGAACCCTCCCCTCGCCCTCCCTGGGGCGAGCGGGCTGCCTGGTGAAGCTGTGCGCACCAGCGGGAATCCTCCCCTCGCCCTCCCTGGGGCAAGCGGGCTGCCCGCTGCAGCTGTGGGTGGCAGGCGGCACTTCGGGTTTACAACTGGGAGTGGCGCGTCCGCGGGTCAGCACGCACGCTCACACCCCCACAACAGAAATCTCCTGCCAAAGGTAAGTGAGGACCTGGCAACCCTATCCATAAGGTGAGAGGTGCAGTGAAGGGAGAGAGTGATACAGCAGATGTGACTGACAGGAAGATTATCCATTCCAAACTTGAGCCATCTTCTTACCAAGCAGAATGATCCCAGTTGGCGTTGTGCATATTACTCTTTCCACTAATCAATGGACTATTTCACTGCCTTTGGAATGTGATTTCTGGTCCTATGTAAGTACAGATCTTGTGTTCACATGAGATTTGAAACCAATTGTTGGAGATACTATTAGATGTTTCAGTGGACTGACATAGTTGATTACACCATTCTTATCCATCGGCTTGAAAATTGCAGTGTTATGAGCATAGCCCTTTGGTGGCTTCATTCTTTTCTGTCTGACCAGACACGAAGAGCCTCCATCAACGGTGCAGAATCAACTAGGCAGGACTTGTCCTGTGGAACCACAGTTAATTGGGTGCTCTCAAGCTCTAGTATTATGGCAGAGGGAACAAAAGCTCCTTTTATGCACTTTCTACACCCTGTGCATAATTTTACAAACCTGTATTTTATCTCCCCTTGGCCATCTTTTTTTTAGACTCCCAGACTCTCCAGACTCTTCCTAGAAAAGGTGCTCCAATCCCTTAATCGTCTTGGTTGCCCTTCCTTTGTACCTTTTCCAGTTCTGCAATATCCTTTTTGATATATGGTAACCAGAACTGCACACGGTATTCCAAATGCACACGGTATTCCAAATGCAGGCATGTCATAATTTTATACATGGGCATTACAATATTGGCTGATTTATTTTCAATCCCTTTCCTAATAATTCCTAGGATGGAGTTTGCCTTTTTCACCACTGTTTCACACTGTATTTGTATTTGTTTCACACTGGGTCAACATTTTCATCAGACTTTTAACTACAACACCCAAGATCTCTTAGTCTCAGCCAATCAGAACCCATCAGCATATATTTAAAATTAGACATTTTTGTTCCAATGAGCATCACCTTAAGATCATAAGAAAGGCCATGCTGGATCAGACCAAGGTCCATCAAGTCCAGCTGTCTATTCACCCAGAAGCCAATCAGGTGCCTCTAGGAAGCCCACAAACAAGACGACTGCAGCAGCATTATCCTGCCCATGTTCCACAGCACCTCATACATTAGGCATGCTCCTCTGATCATGGAGGGAATAGGTATGCATCATGACTAGTATCCATTTTTACTAGTAGCAATGAATAGCCCTCTCCTCTATGATCATGTCCACTCCCCTCTTAAAGCCTTACAAGTTGGCAGCCATCACCACATCCTGGGGCAGGAAGTTCCACAATTTAACCATGTGTTGTGTGAAGAAATACTTCCTTTTATCTATTTTGAATCTCTCACCCTCCAGATTCAGCAGATGACCTCACATTCTAATATTATGAAAGAGGGAGAAAAGTTTCTTCCTGTCCACTCTCTCCATACCATGCATAATTTTATAGACCTCTATCATATTTCCCCTTAACCACCTTCTTTCCAAGCTAAACAGCCCTAAGCATTTCAACCACTCCTTATACAGAAGGCTGCAGCCAGCATGTTGACTGGAGTGGGTCATAGGGACCCTATCACCCCAGTCCTTTTCTATCTACAAGTGTAATGCCTGTGATCATTATTATTATTTAAATGTATGCTTTTGTGTTCAGTTTGCATAATTGCTCTTATGGAAATGCTAGGCCTAAAGTATAGGAGCTGGTTTGGAATACTGTGTATTCATACGCACACACATGGAAGCTTTGGGAAGTTGGCATCCGGGAGCCATGAACCAACAAATCATGGCCTCTGTGTCTGGCACCGCCTCGCACCAGCAGAGAGCTCTGGGTTACGTTCATCTTCAGGAATGTGGTCTCTGCTTACCAAGCTCACAAGATCAGGCACTGACTAAGTGACCTTTTCAGCCAATATCTATAGGTTGTGCTGGTTGGAGTGGGGTGGACACTTAATGTGCATTGGTGCTTTTGTGTATCAATCTAGCAGCCATGAGCCTGCCTCATGCAAATGCATAAATAATACTGACTTTCCTTTATTTCTCTGGTGAGTAACTCTGCATCTTATTTGTGGGTTATTTCACCCCAGGGTCTTTACTTAGCTAAATAAAGAACTGGTCCGTTAACCTCCTCCTAGTTGTCTTCATTGAACTCTATGAGACCACTAGGCATTTCACAAGGGCTTCCAATTTGCTTTCAGGCTCAATCCAAGGTGCTGGTATTGACCTTTAGAGCCCTGTACAGCCTGGGACAAACCTACCTTAAGGACTGCCTCCTCCTAGTCATATTTGGGGGGCCCTGCTTCAGTTGTCAACACCATCTGAAGCTAGAAAGGTGGCAACCCAAGAAATGGTAGGGCTATTCAAGGCTACTAGTAAAAATGGATACTAGTCATGATGCATCTCTCCAGGATCAGAGGAGCATGCCTATTTATATTAGGTGCTGTGGAACACAAGCAGTTGTGTTTTGTGGGCTTCTAGAGGCACCTGGTTGGCCACTGTGTGAGCAGATTGCTGGGCTTGATGGACCTTGGTCTGATACTTTTGCTTCTCATCTGTCTTTAGCAATTTTAAGAGTTTTCTAGCCATTCATTGAGGCTTGTCATATCTTTTGGCTACAGGAATAGTCTTTGTGCATTCTTCCTTGATAATATCTCTATTTTCAACCCACAGTTGTGGGCCCAGGTGCAAAAGCTGTTTCCACCCAAAATGAATAACAAATAGAAACACAACACAAGAAATCGGGTTATGACAAGTCCACAGCTTTATTGGTTACAACATTCAAGTGGCATTTTGGCGAAGCATGAGGGGCGGATTTAAGCATTGAGTGACCACCCTGTCACTCAATGGAACTGTCCCCAATGCGAGTGTTGGAGCAGCACCAGAGTGGCAAAAAAGTGGTACTACTAGGACATTAATCTCTGAGTGATTCCTACACCACCTGGGAATGGAGCTACCTGACAGCCCCCGAGCTGGGCATCCCTGGTAGGCTCTGCCCCAAGACCCCTTATGGGGGTCCCCATCAAAGGGGAAAGGCAGGTACACAGACACATCTCCCCCAAATTGGATCCATCCCGATGCCAAAAACTGCCAAAAGATCTCGCTGTTGCAACCAACAAAGGAGGGAATTCCAAATCCCATGGAGCCAAAGGTCCTGTCCCAAGCTGGGCAGATGCTGTCCATCTGAGTAGTACACCACATCCAGCCGGAAAGATATTTTCTGGATGGCAGATAACAGCACCTTTGCTGGATTCGACAGGATGTCTCACAGCTCTGCACACCTTCTTCCTAATAAAGTTCACTCTCTCGAGAGTATCTGTATTCCTCCAGGTTTGCCTTTCCAAAAGTTAAAACCAGAAAATACGCTCATTCAGAAGACTGCGATCACCACAAGTGATACTTTGATCCCTTTTTGGCCCAGCAAATCATTCTCCCCTGGATGGAGTACTACTGCATCTGGGGGCCCAAACCATTGGAAGCTTTCCATTATTGTGGTGTTGAAGGAGTTCCATAGCCGGGCAATCCATCTGATCCTCATCTCCTGGTCAATCCCAGCAACGTTCCCCATCAGGAAAAAGACACATAACAGCCAGCCCAGTGTATTATGTTGTGTCCAACAATCCACACTGTCCTCAACTTGCCTACCAGAAAAATAACCAGAAAGAAGGATAATAGTATGCATCTAGAGCCATTCACTTGCGGATGGGACTTGTAAACAGCTTACCTCCATGCCCAATTGACCTATTATCTCTGTGGGATAATCCCAAAGCATTGGCAGTGGTGGCAGCCCCAATACAAAAGAAATGGGTACCAAATTCCTTAGACTGTAGGCCTGCAGCATCAAGGCAGAGCCTCAAAACTGCTAAAAATTGGTATCCTTGTGTATGAACAAGGGGCCCAAGGCCTGTGAACACATATGTAGGTAAGACTTTAATGTGGATATCAAGCAAGGCTGTCCTGACGGCACAGCTTCAAGACCATGGTCATCCCATGACCCAACTGATCAGTTTTTAACCTCCTGTGATGCATATGGATGAACCGAGAAATATGACATCCTTGACGTTTAAGGCCCATGCTGATTTATCATGGCCAGAGGCAGAGCCTTAATCGCTGCAATGAAATGCTCCAAAAAAGGCAACCAAAAATGGACTTAAATAAAACACATTCAAATTTTGAACGGCATATTGTTCGAAGCTGTTGCAACAAAACCAGAAGAATTTGGTAAATTATAAACTCTGCTCTATCCTGCTCCTCTTATGAGGGGTTTGTTTGTTTTTTTACTTAATTAAAGTTTAATGTACTATTTGCTTACCCCAAACAAAATTAATATGCTGTGATTAGCAGAAACAAAGATTTTGCCTAATTAAATGACCCTGCCCAAAGGCTCACAGTAAGGAGCAGGCAAAACGTAGTACCAAATGTTCTAAAGACAAAATAAATTAACAAAAAATTAATCCCCTGGTCAGTGTAATTCAAAACAATATGAACCCCACCACTCGACCAGAATGGGCAGGGGCCACCCGTTAGGATCCCACAACAAAAAGAAGGGCCTATTTAAACCCCTTCAGTACCCCCAAAAAGTGCACTCAGCCTGCACCAGATGGGGGGGGGGGCTCAATGCTCAGACGATAGTAAATTAGAGTGCTTGAAGCACGCAAAATGCAGGGCCGGAAAGGAGACTATGCAGCTCGATGGGTCTACTTGTGAGCAAGGGAGTGATGCCCGAAAGCTGCCAATCCACCACTCATCTCTTTGCCCCTTTGTTGCCTTGGAGTTGTCACTTCGCTGCCTCACCACCCCGAGAACTCGGGATGCTGGCTCCGCTCTGAGGTGCCACCAACAAGGCTGGGCTCCTGTGCCATGCGATCTTTAAAAAGCTGAGGGGGCATAGGCACACTAGCATGCCCTCTGGCGCAACTGCCTCTGGGTCAGCCGGCCCTGGCGCAACTGCCTCCAGGGCAGCCGGCCCTGGCACAACCACCTCCGGAGCAGCCAGCCCCTGGGCAACCACTGGCACCACCCCCTGTGGTCCCAGTTGTGCAGTGGAAGCAACCCCGTTTGCGAGTGACATTTGATGGCTCCGCAGATGCGTTGCCCTCTTTTTTACACCAAGTGGACAGTTACATGAGAGAACAAGGGCATACTTTTTCCACAGAAGACAGCCGAGTAAGGTTTGTTTCCTCACTTTTGGCTGGAAAGGCTGCAGAATGGATGGTCCTCCAGTTTGATACCCGGGCCCGCTCCATACGGTCGCTTAATGAATTCATGCGAGCGTTAAGGAGAAGTTTCGAGGATCCGTTTCAAAAGGAGAAGGCCAAAGCGGCCCTTCTACAACTCCGTCAAGGATCCTCCTCAGTCCGAGAGTTTGCGGATGAGTTCCAAAGACTCGCTAATAAAATAGTGGATTGGACTGAAGCTACCCGAGCAGCGTTGCATCCTGAGATTCTAAACTGGGCATACATGCAGCGAGACCCAGCCACCTTGGAAGAGTGGATTTTGCTGGCGGAGGAAGTGGAAAGACGCTGCCAGTTTATTTCCCTTACTTGACGGCAGGCCAGGGAGGGGGGAAGCCAGAGAAACCCTCCCAAACCTGCCGCTCCTCAGGCCCCGTGGAGGCCAGCTCTACCTCCGCAAGACTGAGCGTTGCAGTTTCAATGGGGAGCCTGTCTCGTTTGTAGTGCCATGGGTCACTTCCCTGCTACTTGTCCATCACGTTCGGGACTGCCGAGTCCCACTCCCCAGCCAGAGGGGACTCCTCACAGGAGAGGATGTGCTCGGGGGAGGGGCACCACAGCCGAGCGGAGCATCACTCCAAGACGAAAAGCACCTCCAGCTCTGCACGTGGGAGAAGTGACAATGGACCTTTCGCCAGCGGACCCATCGGGGTCCAGGATTACAGTTACTACTCCTGGTGAGGGTAGCTCGGCTTCTTCAGAGGAGGGTGACCACTGGAACTCCCCAGCCCTTAACTTGGAGTCTTCCGTCGAACAGCCAAAAAACGGACTGCGAAACCCGAGGCTCCTTTCATGGTGAGTGGAGTAGAAGAGACTGTGTATGTAGATGTGATATTATGACATTATAGAAAAGGTCCTCAATTACAAGTTAAAGCCTTAATTGACTCCGGATGTGCCTGCTCGTTAATTAATGAAACCACCTTTAGGGCACTCCAAGGGAAGTCAGTCCCTTTGCCAGCACCTGTTCAATTTGCTCAAATGGATGGCAGTGATTTCAGGGGGGGTGCCAGTCGACCGTTGCACTGATGGAGTGGCAATAGGAACTGGCCACCATTGGGAACAAATTTGACAACATGTAAAAATGTGTGACTAGTCAGCAGTTTGGACATAGATTAGACTGATCTAGTTGACAGCTAGTGTCATGTGACTGAGCCAGCCTGAACCGGCTTGAGTGGCCTGAAAAGGGAATTTCTAGGATGACTCACAGTGACACAGCAAATGTATGTGATTGGTCAACTGTATGGCTGTAAATATATATAAGTCCATGAACTACGTGCAGATATGTGGTGAAGGAAGTATTGATGTATGGCGGAGCATTTTGTTGGAGAGAACTGCATTTTGGACTGTATAAATACTGTAAATAAATTGTACATAGCAGTACTAGTGTGGACTGAATTGCTGCCAGGTATACTCCTGCATTCCAGCTCACTGCACACGTCAGGGTTATGGGCCCAGATAGACTGCACTGACAGCTGGAGGTTCTACTGGAGTTGGTGAGCAACTGCTTGATGAATGTCTACAGAAGCCAGTGATGCTGAGGAACTGGAAACCCAGTCCAAAGATACATCAATTGAGTCTGACAGTGAGTCGGAGAAGGAACCAGAGGTGGATAATCAGCAACTGCCGGTGAGCGAGGAAGCCATGGCACAAACTAATTTTACCTTGATGGTTGACAAGCTGACTGCAGATAATTACACCGTGTGGTCATAGCGAATGGAGCATTATCTCAAAAGGGAGTCATTATGGACGTTTGTAGATTCTCCCCCACAAGCTCCTACTGCAGAGGAACTATTGAAGGACCAGAAGGCGTTAGCCACGGTGATTTTAAGTGTAGCTGATGACCAATCAGTCCATGTAGCAGGCAGGAGCATGGCGAAAGAGGCTTGGGATAGTCTAAAAACTGTCTATGTACAAGACACGGCCGGTTCCCTGATATCTCTGATGAGAAGGCTCTACAGGACTGTAATGCAACCTCAACAGACAGTGAGAGCACATTTAAATTCCCTTGCAACTTATTTTCAATTGCTGGCACAGAGGGGAAAACAAATATCTGACCAGGACCAAGTTTTCATTGTGATAAGTTCCCTGACTGAGTGATTTGACCCGCTCATATCAGCGTTGGAGGCTGTCGACGCGGCTAAATTAACATTGGGATATGCAACAGGAAGATTGCTCGAAGAGGAGTCTCATTATCTGCAAAGAGAGATGGCAGTCATCCAGACCGGGAGCAGTGCCAAGTCAGAGGCAAGCCACAGCAGCTGCAAGCACAAGGTTGTTGAAACCTGTAAGCAGGAAAATGTAGCTCTACGCGTAAGGAAATGTTTCAACTGTGGATCTACAAACCACCTGAAAAGATTTTGCCCAGCAGCTAAGAAAGGCAGAGGAGGGAAGAAATCTTCATTTAACCAGCAAGCAACTTTGGTGAGATTGGCAGCAGACAGCAAGCAAGAGACATGGATTATTGACTCTGGTGCTTCAGCTATTTTTGTCAATGATAAGAAACTTTTAATGAACTCACAGCAATCATCTTTGGGACATGTAAGTTTAGCAGATGGACGTTCTGCTACTGTCACATGCCAAGGGAGTGTGAAGTTTGAATGTCTGAACCATTGTTTTGATAATGTTCTCTGTGTATCCTCTCTAGAGACCAACTTACTTAGTATAAGTGTGCTAGATGCAGCAGGGTTCAGTATAATGTTTAAGGATAAGAGCTGCAATATTCTTAGAGAGAACAAGGTGTTGGCAGTTGGAAAACTGACAGTGTATATGTGCTTGAAAACAAATCAGTGAAAGCACAAGCTGTTACAAATAAGAATCCCCATCACAAATGCATTCATTTATTGCATCGTCTGTTAGCTCATGTTGGTTGGGGCACCTTAAATAAAACTCTTGTCCTGTTAGGCAAAGAGAAGGTGTAAGTCTTAAGTCATAAGGTGTAAGTCATAAGGTGTAAGTCATATCTAGACTGTGATGTGTGTAAACAGTGCAAATCAAAAGCACATCCAGTGTCAATGAAAAGTGATAGAATGACTGATACTCCTTTAAAACTCATACACACCGATTTAGTGGGCCCGTTCCCAAATAGCATTTCTAAGAAAAGGTTTTTACTTTTGTTGGTAGATTATGCTACAAGATTTACTTGGGTATACCCACTGGTAAAGAAGTCAGAGGTGTGTGAAACAATAAAAATGTGGACCAAGAATGTGCAAAGACAGCTAGGGCATAGTATTTGTAAAATCCAAAGTGATTTTGGTGGTGAGTACATGTCTGGTGAATTGGCTAAGTGGTTCAAAGCCCAAGGTATAGAACATAGAGGTGCTAACGTAGCCATGTCACAGGAGAATGGAGTGGCTGAAAGAAAGGCTGGTATATTACAAACTATGATTAAGTCAATGTTAGCTGATGCAGAAATGTCTATGGTGTTTTGGGCAGAAGCAGCCAAAAATGCATGCTATATATTGAACAGAGTTTGGACCAGTGCAACAGATAATATCCCCTATAAAGCTTTGTATGGGAAAAATCCAAGTTTGGATCATATCAGAATTTTTGGTACCAAGGCATGGGTAAATATCCCACTGAAGCAACGTAGAAAAGGTGGTGCCAGGGCCAAAAAGTTAACATTCCTGGGATATCAGACAGGAATGAAAGCTTACAGATTTGCTGATAATTACAATGCGCTGAGTTTCAGTCGTTCAGCTAGTTTCTGTGAGGATGCAAATTGGGCCAAAATACATGCTAATGAATTACCATCTACTGTGTTATTGCCTATGCATAGTGAAACAGATAATATGCCAGAGATAAAGCAGGAGGTACAGGCACAAATACATTCAGATTCTGAGAGTGTGTAGAGTGCAGACCTGAGTTCAGATCAGAGGGAAGTGCCTAGAGTATCCTCTAGATCAACTAAAGGTATCCCCCCTCAGAGGTATGGCGTGGCAAATCATGTGTTTGTAAAGGTGCCAAATAATTACAATGTGTTAACTTTGGATACTGAAGAAAAAAATGCTTGGCTAAAAGCTATGGAGGCAGAATATAACTCATTGGTGACTAACAAGGTGTTTTCATTATCTGAGTTGCAAACTGATAGGAAAGCTCTAGGATGTCGTTGGTTGTATAAGCTCAAGAACCTGCCAGATGGAAATGTCAAGTGCAAGGGAAGACTTGTAGCTAGGGGTTTTGCGCAGATTGAAGGGCAGGATTGTTATGAATCATATGCACCCACTATTCGCATGATTCAAATAGCATTGACCAAGGAAGGAGCAGAAGGAATGTTTGTAAATCATTTTGATTTTGACACAGCTTATTTAAATGCACCCATAGAGGAAGAGCTGTATCTAGAGCAGATTCCTGGTCTAAATGTCAAAATACACAAACAGTGCTGAGACTGCACAAGGCATTATATGGTTTGAAACAATCAGGACGTGCCTGGAATATATGTTTAAAAAATGCTTTGACACAGAAAGGTTTTAAACAGAGTGTGTCAGATCATCTGTACAGTATAGAAATATGTAATCAAACCTGTTATTTATTTGTTTTTGTTGATGATGTGTGTTTAATCTATCATACCAAGGAACAGTTGAAATGGTTTGAGGAAACTATACAGGAGACATTTAAAATGAAGCATCTGGGACCAATTCAAAACTACATGGGAGTGCATGTAACCAGAAATGCAGGTGGTTGGTTTGAATTGAGCCAAGAAACAAAAATCAAGGAATTACTGAACAAGTATGGCATGAGTGAAGCTCATGAAGTAACAACCCCAATGACAAGCAGCTATGAGAGCCAGATGGTGAATTGTTCCAACAAAAGCAACTATATCAATCATTAGTAGGGTCACTACTGTATATATGTTGTTGGACAAGGCCTGATATATGTATAGCTATACACTGGTGTAGAAAACTAGCTTGTCCTTACCAAAAGGACTGGGTGGCGGCAAAAAGAGTTCTCTGGTATTTACAGGGGACAATGTCACATAAACTGATGCTGAAGGCAGATGACAAAACAGCATTGAAAGGTTACAGTGATGCTAGTTGGGGAGAATATATTGATGGGAAATCGACATCAGGGTATGTGTTATATGTACTGGGAGCATTGGTACAATGGAAGTCTATCAAACAGACTCATGTGTCCACAAGTTCGTGTGAAGCAGAGTATTCAGCTTTGAGTGACTATAATTCAAACTGAATGGTGTGTGCAATTGCTAAACGACTTAAACGTGAACTGTAAATTACCAATAGAGATAATGTGTGATAATACTGCAGCACAGCAGTTAGCACAGGATCAAGGTGTGCATGCCAGAAGTAAACACACCAACATAAGGTATCAGAATGTACGTAATGCTGTGAGCAAAGGGTTTGTGAAATTGCAGCATTGTAATACTGATGCAAATATAGCAGATATTTTTACCAAATGTTTATCTGCAGAGAAATTTCAATTTCTGAGAAAAGAACTGTGTATGTCAAACTTTGACTAGGGAGGCGTGACAACATGTAAAAATGTGTGACTAATCAGCAGTTTGGACATAGATTAGACTGATCTAGTTGACAGCTAGTGTCATGTGACTGAGCCAGCCTGAACCGGCTTGAGTGGCCTGAAAAGGGAATTTCCAGGATGACTCACAGTGACCCAGCAAATGTATGTGATTGGTCAACTGTATGGCTGTAAATATATATGTCCATGAACTGTGTGCAGATACGTGGTGGAGGAAGTATTGATGTATGGTGATTTTGTTGGAGAGAACTACATTCTGGACTGTGTAAATACTGTAAATAAATTGTACATAGCAGTACTGGTGTGGACTGAATTGCTGCCAGGTATACTCCTGCATTCCAGCTCGCTGTGCGCGTCAAAATTAACTTTACTATTGTGCCCAATGTTCGATATGCTGTGGTGTTAGGCGCAAATTGGCTCAAAGGACACAGTCCCACCATAGACTGGGAAGCTGAGACTTTAACGTTCAATAGCCCACTATGTGAGTTACACAGATATGATGTGGCCGTTAAAACCGAATATCAGGACTTTGCAGACGTGTTTAATGTGCAGGAGTGTGATGTGTTACCCCCCCACACCGGACGGACTGTACTATTGAAGTGGTGGGGGATGTAAAACTGCCAAAAAGATCTATCCAATGAGTCCTACAGAACGGACGGTGCTCCATGAATTCTTAGACAAGAACTTGGCTTGCGGTTTCATCCGACCCTATTCGGCACCGGCTTCCTTCGTGCATAAGAAAACAGGGGATTTGCATTTGTGTATTGACTTTCGAAAATGCTGTTACTCAAATGAATGCTTATCCCATCCCCCTCATTTCTGATCTCTTGGGACAATTGAAGGAGGGACACATTTTCACCAAATTGGACTTAGTCAAGGCTTATTACAGAGTCAGAATCCGGGAGGGAGATGAATCTCTGACAGCCTTTTCCAGTTGCTTTGGGATGTTCGAATTTATGGTGATGCCTTTTAGATTAAAAGGGGCCCCAGGGGTCTTCATGCAATTCATTAATGAGATCCTCCATGATTTACTGTTCAAAGGAGTGGTAGTTTATTTAGATGATATTGTCATTTACTCTAAAACCATGGATGAGCATGTTGCCTTGGTTCGAGAGGTGTTGCAACGTCTCAGAAACAATCAGCTGTATGCTAAAGTGTCTAAATGCGAGTTCCATAAAAAGCAATAGACTTTCCTAGGATATATTATCTCGCACCAGGGACTGACTATGGATCCTGAAAAGGTGCAAGCGGTGCTTGGTTGGGAACCACCCTCTACTCGTAAATAGGTCCAAAGATTTCTCGGGTTCGCAAATTTTTACAGGGCGTTCCTCCCACATTTCGCTCAGATTGCACTACCCATCACGAACCTCCTTAAGACGAAGGGAAAGGGTAATACAGCCACCTTACCCAAAGCCCGGGTGGAGTGGACCCCCCAGTGTCAAGCTCCCTTCGATAGTCTTAAACAGCTTTTTACATCCAAGCCTGTTTTGCAGCACCCGGACTGCAATCAATCCTTCGTAGTGCATGTAGATGCTTCCGACGTAGCGATGGGGGGTGCACTCCTGCAGTGGGGGGAGGATGGGCACCTGCATCCGTGCGCTTATTTTTCTAAAAAGTTCACTCAATCCGAACTCAATTGGGCCATTTGGGAAAAGGAAGCCACAGCGGTAAAGCATGCCCTGACAGTGTGGAGGCAATTTTTAGAAGGTTCCAAGGTGCCCTTTGAAGTATGGTCCGATCACAAAAACCTAGAGGCCCTAACGGGGGCTCGCAAGCTGTCCGCGAAGAACTTACGCTGGGAGGACTTCTTTGCCCAATTTCGATTTGTCCCAAAATATGTACCAGGGAAGCAAAACCTTCTGACTGACACTTTATCCAGACTTCCCCAATATCCCACCAAGGTTGATCGGTCCACAAAGTTGCTCTTCTCCCCTGCCCAATGAGGTCTGTTGCCCACTTTGGCCGTACAAACCCGTTCTCGATCCCCACCGTCGCCGCTTTCGATGGGGGGGAAGCCCCACACCTGGCTGAGTCGGCAGCGCCGCCCACCTCGCTTCCTCCTCCCCCTGAGCGACTGACAGCCAAGGTTCCCGAGGTGCGGGGGCCGAGTGCCCCATTCAGTCGCTCCCTGCACCTGTGTCGGCTCAGTCCCCAGTCAAGCTGCCCGCTGACTCCTCTCCGGAGGGGGTGGAAGGACTGTCTGATTCCTTTAAGGAGACTCTCCTTCGCAAGCGGAACTTTATCAAGCAGAACTGTTCTCGCAGACCCTTCTGGCTACTCTAATTAAATGTGGGGAGTTTTGGTACAAAGATTCTAAATTGTATGTTCTGAAAGTGTTGCGGGGGGAGGTTTCAGGTTTGGTTCATGGCACCAAGACCGTCGGACATTTCGGATTTCTTAAGACATTGCATTTGCTACGGAGACAGTTTTGGTGGGCGGGCATGTGGTCAGATGTGGACTTCTTCATCTGCAGCTGCCCCATATGTGCAGCGGCCAAACGATCTCAGGGAAAACTGCCTGGACTTTTACAACCATTAGAGACTCCCTCCAAACCATGGGAAGTTATTGCAATGGATGTCATGATGGACCTACCCCCTAGTGGGGGAAAGACAGTTCTTTGGGTGATTACTGATCTGTTCTTGAAACAGGTACATCTTGTACCCTGTGCAGGTATCCCTTCTGCCCCGAAATTGGCCCACCTCTTTGTGTCACATGTCTTCCGTCTCCATTCCTTTCCGCGCAAGATAGTGACGGACAGGGGGTCAACTAGGGCTGTTGATTCGGTTCAGCCCGAACCAAAAAACAGCCAAATTTCTCTCAATTCGGCAGTTTTTCAGTTCAGACGAACCGAACTCAAAAAGGGAGGGGAACCGGGGAGCCAAATTGGCTGAGTTCGGGGTGTTCTGGAATAAATTCGGCCAATTTGGGCCCTTTCCCCCACCCCTTGCACCTTCAGGGAGCTTCCCTGGAGAGGCGCGGGGTGCCCTTTAAACAGATCTGCGCCTCCCGGCAGGGAGCAACATATCTGTTTAAAGGGCACCCTGCGCCGCTCCAGGGAATCCCTGAAGGGGGGCAGGGTGCCCTTTAAACAGATCTGTGCCTCCCGGCTGGGAGCACCAAATCTGTTTAAAGGGCACCCCGCGCCTCTCAAGGGATTCCCTGAAGGGGGGCGCCTCTCCAGGGATTCCCCCTGAAGGGGGGCGGGGTGCCCTTTAAACTCATCTGCTGCTCCCGGCCGGGAGCAGCAGATCTGTTTAAAGGCCCCCCGCGCACCTTCAGGGAATCCCCCTGAAGGCGCGCGGTGGGCCGAATTTTTCCCCGAACTCCGGATCCCCCCGAATTTCCGGGGATCCGAAGCGGGGTAGTTCAGACTTCGGCACGGCCCGAATAAAAACGGGCCGAATTTTGCCGAAGCCGAACTATACCGAATTTTTTTTTCAACAGCCCTAGGGTCAACTTTCGTGGCCAAATTCTGGAAGGCTTTTCCCAAATTGGTCGAACAAATGGTCTAGTCCCTTCCATCCCCATATGGACGGTCAGACTGAATGGGTGAATGCGGTGTTGGAATGCTATTTACACTGTTACATTAATTACCATCAAGATGATTGGGTAGACCTTTTGCCTTTTGCTGAATATGCTTATAATAATGTGGTTCACCAATCCACAGGGTTCAGCCCTTTCCAGGTTGTCAATGGTAAAGAGTTTGGCCCCGCTGGTCATACTGATGTTTCTGAGGAGGAGGGGGGAGCGGATGTGGCCGGATGGGTACGTTCAATTCAAACAACCTGGCCATGGCTGGTTAAAAGTCTAGAGTGGGTCAAACGGCGTTACAAGGCTCAGGCTGACAAAAATCGCTCCCCCAGTATGGAATGCAAAGTGGGGGATCTTGTCTATCTTTCCACCAAGAACCTACGATCCACCCGCCTGTGTGATAAACTCAGTGCCAAGTACGTGGGTCCGTTCCTGTCAGCGAGGGCATGCAATCGAACCCTGGATAGCGAGGTGACTTTCTTTTCACCTCTCCTTCCCATGAGAAAGAGAAAGGAAGGAAGGGGCAACAGCCAGAGGCTCGAGAAATCTCCATTTCAAAGTGACTTCCTGATTGTAATCCTGCTCTGATCTCAAGGTGTGAATTCTCTCTCTTGGTGTTGAGGAACCTCTAATGTTTTGCATTTCAAAGCTTTTACTTGTAAACATTTCTAGCTTGTGTAGTCTATAAGAATGCCCTCCAAATGATTTTGCGCCATTGTAACGTTGTGTTTCCTAGATTACTGTACTCTTCCTTTCAAATAAATTCTACTTTAACTCTCTGCAAATGTCTGGAGTAAAGTTGATGATTCTTGAGAGGCAACGGAGTCCTAGAATCTGACAGTTCCCCATTTCCTGGATTATTAATCCAGTGGCTGTGGAACTCTCCTTGCCCAAGTCCCTGCGAAGGATTCATCCTGTGTTCCATATCAGTCTTTTAAAACTGTATGTTCCTTCCCAAAAATGGCATCCTGATCCCGAAGTGCCTGAAATGGTGGGGGGGGGAGGAGCATTTTAAAGTGGCTAAAATACTGGATTCTTGCATTCGCTACGGTACCCTTCAGTACCTGGTCAGCTGGAAACATTTTAGTCCTGCCCAGGATGAATGGGTGCATGCCTGTGATGTCTCCGCCCCCTGCCTAGTACAAGAATTCCATGCCACCTACCCTCACAAACCCGCGGTGGGAGGGTGAGGGGGGTCTTTAGGCGGGGAGAATGTCAGGAGCAGGCGATGGGGATGGTATGCGGTAGTGCGATTGTGCTGCTTCCAGGTGCTGTTGAGCTATCCTGTCCAAGGACAGTCTATGCCCCGTGTTTAGTCTTCATAGATTTCCATACTGTGGGAATCACCAAGTACTCCTTCCTGCCTCTGGGAGGGGGGTTGCCTGGGTTACCAGTTATCTCCTTTTGCTCTTCCATATATGCTATGTATCTTGTCTTTGCCCCTTACTAGTGTCCTTTTGAATATGGTTTCTGAAACCTGTCGATTCTAACCAATAAAACTGCTTTTGTGGATTTGCCATCTGCTGGAATCTGTTTATGGGTTTGCTGCAGGGCTAGAGCTTACACGGGGATTGAACCTGGGACCTTCTGCATGCCAAGCAGATGCTCTACCACTGAGCCATGGCACAGCAGCCCATCCATGTGGCCGGCAGGATGGAGGGGCCCAGAAACACACAGTGGCAATCTCCACTTTGGAGCAAACAGCAGCACCGTATTGCAATGACAGTGCAGGGTGAGTGTTCCCCTTTCCATTTATTTCTTCTGGTTTACATTCACTTGAACTTAATAATGCAAATCTGTTTTTTACGTGGTCTTTAAACTCTTCAGGAATGTTGCTTTTTGCATTTTGATACTATGAATGTTCTGGTGTTTTTCTTCAGGTTTATTTAAATTTTTGATATTAACAGTTCATGATCTGTACCACAGTTGGCTCCTGGTCTAGTTTTAGCAGAGAGAATAGAGATTCTCCATCTTCTGCTTCCAATTATGTAATCTATTTGATTTCTATAGTGGTCGTCTGGGGATGTCCATGTTGTCAGGGCACATCTTGTCAGGGCTGTAATTGGGGTGGGTGGGTGGGGAGGTGGACACTCCTATGGCATGCAGAGGGTAGCAGAACTGCCCCCAGCTAAGGCCCTGCATGTTGTTTAGGAATGTCATCAATTTCTTCCTGGACACTTGCATAAAAGCTTTCAATTTCTTCCTCCTCATCATCTGTAGGTACTATTATATCCGTCAAACTGTTATAATACTTGGCAAATAAACTAAGGAACACCTGGAGATTTGGGGGGTGGAGCCTGAAGAGGGCAGGGTTTGGGGAGGGGAGGGGCTTCAATGGGATATAATGCTATAGAGTCCACCTTCCAAAGCAACTATTTCCTCCAGGGGGACTGACCTCTGTTGCCTGGAGATCAGGACATATCCAGCCACCACCTAGAGTTTAGCAGCCCTATCGGCACTCCAGGTTCTAGGGTGGCCATCTCCAGGTTCGGAGATTTGGGGAGTGGAGCCTGAGGAAGGAGGGGTTTGGGGAGGGGAGGGACTTCAACTTTGTATAATGCCAATCAGTCCACTTTCCAAAATGGCCATTTTCTCCAGGTTATCTGATCTCTGTCACCTGGAGATCAGTTGTAATAGTGGGAGATCTCCAGCCACCACCTGGAGTTTGGCAACCCTACCTGGTTCTGAAGAATATGTGTTGAGGCAAAAAACTTTGTGATAAGACAGAGACATTTGTCAGGTGGATACTGCAGGGCCTGCCCTCCCTCTCTTGCCTCCTGCTTGCTGTCTCCCAGCCACTGGCTCCTGTAGCAATTTAGAGAGCAATCCTAAACAGGTGTTCAGAAGTCCCATTTATTCCCAGGAAAGTGCCTTTAGGATTACAGCCTTAGGAAGCTCAGGCTGGGTTCAGGCACCTGTGTGCCTGCTTACAGCAGTGGTTTGCAAAGTTATGACAGCAGTTTCATTGGTTCTGGGTTAAAATGGGATAAAGTGTATGTGGTGGGGGGAGCTTTCAAAGGCTTTGTGGACATGGCCTACTTATTGATGGTTGCATCTGTAGCTTCTCTTGGGGAGGGCGCACTTCATGCTCTGCAGTGAGATGCTGTGGAGTTTCACCCTCGTTTCAAATTGCAGAATTTTGAAAAATTTCTTTCAGTATAATTATGGTGATAAAGGGTGGGGGTATTTCTACATGCAATATTTTACTGACATTCTCTTTCATTCAGACCACAATGGCCTTAACCTTCTAGTTTAAGACAGGCCTGCTCAGCTTGTTGTCCAGAATGCAAAATGCCACACAACAGGCCTGGCCGGGCAGTTGACCCCCCCCCCCATGTTTGTAGAAATGCACCAAGAGAGCAAAACTGGTGTTTTTTCAAGCTCCCAGGGGGCCACCTTATATGGTGGATGGGTGATGTTTGGCTCCTGCTGGTGGGCATTTGCAGCCTCCTGCATAAGAAGTCCCAAGGGCTGTTTTGTGTGGGTAAGATTTTGCTTGTTCAAGGGAAGATATGCAAAACTGGGCCCTTAAGGTACCTGGGAGACTTGATTAGGCAAAAGGATAATCTTTAGGCTGTGATTTATGAGCCCCAGATTAATTAGAAGCTAGATGCCAAATACGTTAAGGAGCTAATAACAGCATTACACTTACCTTGAGAAATTACAGAGCAGGCAAGCAGCCAAGAGTACCACTGGTCTGCAAGGGATTTTGTGCAAATATATGCAAATTGCTACAAGGCTGAGTGGTGACTTCAGGCAAACGGTTCTCTCCCTCTTGAGCCCAGCAGAAGCTGCCGGGCGAGACAAACCTCCTTCTTCCCCTGCACATTTTCTTGAATCAAAACTCAGAGCCAGAGACTCAAAGTCCCACCCTTTAAGGGCGACAGAAAATGGGACTGCTGGGAAGAGGACAATTTCCACGCTCTTTAGAGGAGGCTCCCATCAGACTCATTGGTTTGTTAATGCTAATTAGCATTGATAATATGAAATTGCAAGTTGTGCATATCCAATGTAATTTCCACTGCAATATCCCCAGGTTGCTGCTCCTCGGTATTTTGGAGCAAAGTTGAACTGGAACCCCTGTTTGTGGCTGGGATGCAGTCCGAGGTGCTGCTGTCAGGGTTGCCAACCTCACAGTTGGCTATTCGTATATAATATATGTGCACTGTTTGATATTTCCTTGAGAGCCGAGTTGTTTGATTCAACCTCCAGGTAATAGCTGGAGATCTCCTGCGATTACAACTGATCTCCAGCCAATAGAGATCAGTGCACCTGGAGAAAATGGCCACTTTGGCAATTGGCATCAAAGTCCCTCCCCTCCCCAAACCCCACTCTCCTCAGGCTCTGCCCCCCAAATATCCCACCAGTGCAGAAGAGGGACCTGGCAACCCTAGCTACGGTGTAGGGTTGTGTCAGGCCTGTATCTCAGTTGGTTTCGTTTTCCCACTGACCTGACTCAAGGACTGTTATGCATACCTAAAACTCTTTTGAAGCTGTGGGAACCACAGCGCTGTTTGTGTTTTGTAATCTCTTGCTTTTTTCTATGCTTTTATATTACCAAGTGCAAGCCAGCAAGCTCCATTGCTGTCACCTTTTCTTTATGCTCTGTTAACCTATTTGACCAGTAAAAACCAGCTTCTTTGGACCTGTCTCTGATGTGGTTTTTGGTTCAGTTGGGCATGCACAATTTTTTTCGAGAAGTAGGCACAGGGGTGAAGGAGACCGTCCGGTCCTCTCTGGAGAAGAGCCCCCCCCCCATGGCTACGTCGGAAGCATCGACCTGTACAATAAACATTTGGTTCGGGTCCGGGTGCTGCAGTACAGGTTCAGAAGCGAAAAGCCGCTTGAGGGCTACAAAGGTGGATTGACATTGATCAGTCCAAAGTATTTTGGCAGAGGGCAACATTGCAGAAACCCCTTTACCCTTCGTTTTTAGGAGGTCAGTGATTGGCAACGCCACTTGAGCGAAGTTGGGAATGAAACCGCGGTAGAAATTAGCAAAGCCCAGGAATTGCTGCACTTGTTTGCGGGTGGAGGGTGGAGTCCAGTCAAGTACCGATTGGACTTTAGCGGGGTCCATGCTAAGGCCACGATGAGAGATTATGTACCCCAAGAAAGTTACTTTCTTCTGGTGGAATTTGCATTTAGACAGCTTTGCATAGAGCTGGTGGTCACGCAGACATTGCAAAACTTCTCTGACCAGAGCAACATGCTCCTCCATGGTTTTTGAATAAATGAGGATGTCATTCAGATAAACTACCACGCCACGGTAAAGTAAATCATGGAGGATTTCGTTAATGAGTTGCATGAAGACCCCCGGGCCCCTTTTAACCCGAAAGGCATCACAAGAAATTCATACATTCCCAAACAGCTAGAGAAGGCGGTGAGGGGTTCGTCCCCCTCACGGATACAGACTCGATAATAAGCTTCCACTAAGTCTAATTTGGAGAAAACGCGGCCCTCCTGCAATTGTCCCAAAATGTCTGAAATCAACGGTATGGGATAGGCGTTGGCTTGGGTAACTGTATTAAGCTTTCGGAAGTCAATGCATAAACATAGGTCACCCTCCTTTTTCCGGACAAAGAACGCAGGGGCTGAGTTGGGAGCGTTCGATTGCCGAATGAACCCTCAAGCAAGATTTTTATCCAAAAAGTCACTTAACAGCGCGTTCGGAAACGCTTATGGGGTAAATCTTGCTCTTAGTTAGTGAGCAGTCTTTTACCACCTCAATTGCACAGTCTGTGGTACGGTGGAGGGGCAAAGCATCGCATTCTTTAATATCAAAAACATCTGCAAAGTGTATACTTCGGGTAAAGGTGTCGGCGATGAGGCATTGGAGGTTAACGCCGGAGCGGGTGGAGGCACCACCGCGACTTCGTGTCGGTGTTGTTCGCACTTGGAATTGGCAAAGGTAATAGTGTCAGTTTCCCAGTCTATACAGGGACTATGACCTTTGAGCCAATTAATCCCTAGAACAACTTCGAATCGGATGGGGGCTATGGTAAAGTCTATTTGTTCCCAATGAGAACCAATACCCATCGCTACTTCCCGTGTGCGATGATCGACTGGTCCCCCCTTAAAATGGCTCCCATCCATCTGGGCGAATTGGACGGGAGCTGGTAGAGCCTCGGACTTAACTTTGAGGGGTGAAAACGTGGCCTCACTAATTAAAGTGCGGCCGCAGCCAGAGTCTATAAGTGCCTTGACAGGTAATTGGGGACCCCCTTTATAGTGTTGCAACACTGCATCCACATAAACAGTGGTTTCCACTTCACTCACCTTGACGGGAGCTTTGAGTTTAGCAGGAGATTCTGCAGGGGTCTGTGGAGACGCTCCACTCACCACAGACCGTATCCGTTTTTTGACAGGTCAAGAGGGGTTTCCAGGTTTAGAGCTGGGGAATTCCATTGATTATCCTCGTCAGAAGAAGGAGAGTTGTCCCCCATTGGGGCACTTGTAATCCAGGACCCTGTGGGGTCGCTGGATGCAGAAAGGTTAGCCGATTCCTCAATGTGAAGTGCAGAGGGTGTGGGTCGTCCCGGCACTGCGCTGTGGGTGGCCGCGGTGCCCCCGCGTTGAGGTCTCCCTCAAGCTCAGGGTGGCATGCTGGGGCGAGTGGTCTCCGGGCGTTGAGGACAAGTCGCTGCAAAGTGGCCCAATTCCCTGCAAACGAGGCAAGCCCCCCTCTGGAATCTTGTTTCGCGATCCAGAGGTGGCCGAGTAGGTTTAAGCAGGCTGGAAAGCGGTGCTTTTGATGGGGGTTTTTGCGTGCTCTTTTCTCTGTTCCGTTGTCGGATCAGGGAAATGAAACGTCGGCGGCTCTCGACCTCCTCAGCTAGCAAAATCCAATCTTCTAGGGTCTTGGGATCACCCCGCATATACGACCAGTTCAGAATGTCAGGGTGTAAGGCTTCCCTGAAATAATGAATAAGGGTGGCCTCTGGCCAGTCCACAATTTTACTGGCCAGTCTCTGGAATTCATCTGCAAATTCCCGGACTGGAGAAGAGCCCTGTCTGAGTTGTAACAATTCATTAAGAAAAACTGGCCCATTTGGGAGAAGGAGGCGTCAGCCGTCCATCATGCCCTTACTCTGTGGAGGCAATTCCTCGAGGGGTCCAGGGTCCCCTTCGAAGTCTGGACCGATCACAAAAATCTAGCTGCCCTCACGGGGACCAATAAACTCTTCGCAAAACAACAGCGTTGGGCAGACTTCTTTGCTCAATTCCGTTTTGTTCTTAAACATGTGCCCGGGAACCAGAACGTGCTTGCTGATGCCCTATCCAGGTTGCCTCAATACCCAGTAAAACTTGATTGGCCGACAGACTCTTTATTCACCCCGGCACACAGAGGGGCCCTGCCCGTACTGGCCATGCAGACCCGGTCCCAAACTCGACCCCAGCCTGAAAACCATACAGTGGCCGACAGGGTATTCCACCCTAACCAGCCGGCTCCCTCGCCGGCCCCCCTTGCGCCATCTGTACCCGGCACCTCGCAGCAACCAGTTCCCCCCCCTTCAATCACCACCAGCTCCTGATCCACCCTCTTCTGCGGGAGGAAGGGGAGTGACCCTCTCCAACTCCTTTCTGGACTCCCTTCGTGCTCAGTGCTTAGCCGAACGCACTGCCTAGACCCTGCCTCCAGGTGAACTTGAGCAAGGTGGTTGTTGGTACAAAGACTCGAAATTATACGTGCCTAAGATACTTCGAAGAGAAGTCCTGCAATTAGCCCATGGAGCTAAAACCGCTGGGCACTTTGGGTTCCTGAAACCGCTGGGCACTTCGGGTTTGTAATCTCTTGCTTTTTTCTATGCTTTTATATTACCAAGTGCAAGCCAGCAAGCTCGATTGCTGTCACAATGTAACCAAAAACCACATCAGAGACAGTCAGGTCCAAAGAAGCTGGATTTTACTGGTCAAATAGGTTAACAGAGCATAAAGAAAAGGTGACAGCAATGGAGCTTGCTGGCTTGCACTTGGTAATATAAAAGCATAGAAAAAAGCAAGAGATTACAAAACACAAACAGCGCTGTGGTTCCCAATGTTTATTGTACAGGTCGATGCTTCCGACATAGCCATGGGGGGGGGGGCTCTTCTCCAGAGAGGACCGGACCGTCTCCTTCACCCCTGTGCCTACTTCTCGAAAAAATTTGTGCATGCCCAACTGAACCAAAAACCACATCAGAGACAGGTCCAAAGAAGCTGGCTTTTACTGGTCAAATAGGCAATACAGTGCATCGAGGATAAGATGACAGCTATGAGTGTCTTGCTCGTTAGTTGGAGATATAAAGCATAGAAACGGCGGGAGATTACAAAGCATAAACAGAGCACTATTTCCCAGGAGTAGCGTTCCCAGGCTTTGGTATGTGGAGCCGTCCTTGAAGTTTGGACGGTTCAGCAAAGGAACAGAGGAAACATCTAAACCGAGATAACAGCCTGACACTGCATCACCCACCCACATGGTGTTTCCCAAGCCTTTAAAAGAGGCTTTCTGGCTACTAGACTTCTTAAAGGTAAAGGTCCCTGCACAAGCACTTGGTCATTTCTGACCCATGGGGTGATGTCACATCCCGACGTTTATTAGGCAGACTTTGTTTGCGGGGTGGTTTGCCAGTGCCTTCTCCAGTCATCTCCCCTTTACCCCCAGCAAGCTGGGAACTCATTTTACTGACTTCGGAAGGATGGAAGGCTGAGTCAACCTTGAGCCGGCTACCTGAAACCAACTTCCGTCGGGATCGAACTCAGGTCGTGAGCAGAGGTTAGACTGCAGTACTGCAGCTTACCTCTCCGCGCCACGGGGCTCCTTACTAGAGGACTTATTACCCAACTTATATTCACTTTTCTGCCACTCACTTCATTCAACCTGCAAATAAATCTTCTTAGTTGTTTATATTTTAATTCAGCCGCAGTGATCTCAATAATCTCCTTGAGCACCACAATATTTACCTCAAAGCAGCGAACCCAAAGCTCACTACCTGCAGAACACCTGGAAACTGAGGGGAAGGTTTATAGTTCAAAACAAACCAAGATCCCAAAAATCTTAGGAGGTTGTGTGCGTCCCCTCAGTAGGAAAAAAAAAAGGCTTGTCACAATTGCCTACAAGGTGAAGGATGGTAATGTATATGTCAGAAGATATAATAAAAAATAATTTTGCTAGAGTAAAAATAGGGGGCAAATTTGAGAAGGTGGCATTTCTCATGGGTCCACCATTCTTAAGGACTCTTTCTGTCTCTTACTGACTTTGCACAGCCTTCTCAGCTTCCTCTGCACAAAAGCTCAGCCACTAATAGTCTCCTTTCATAGATAATGGCGCAAGGCTGTTCCTTGAGATTCACTGCAAGCCTGTAGCTGGTGACTTAAATTCAAGGCCTGGACCCAGCCAACTGGATGGCACATTCTCAAGGGACATTGAGAAGCCTGGCACCATGCCATCTGTCTGTTGGAAGTGAAGCACTGGGTGCCTCCAGAGGGTGCTAGTAGTGCTAGTAGGGTGGAAAGGTCAGGTTCCTCCATTTCTTGTGTGGACTTTATTCTAAAACAGCCTCCTCCTTTTGCCTGCACACAGCCAGCTCCCACGAACCAGACACAAAAATGCCTTTTAAGGCTAAGAGATGGAAAACCTACTGTTAAGTCCGCATGGGGAGGACACACGAGGTCGAGACAGAGTTCCAACAACAACACTTCATTGTAGTGAAGAACAGAACTGGGCATACAGTGGAAATGGCCCCGCTTATATTCTACCCTGGCCACCTGTGGCCACTCCCCCCCTGATCCGTGATAGGGGGTAACAACCCCGGGTTGCCAATAGTGCGTGCCAGCTTAGGACCAATGGCGCTTGCTGGCAGGGGGCCAATCGCGTGTGCAGGGTTTTGGATCCTTCGTCCAAGACTCAAGCTCCTTCGTTTCCCTGCCTGTCTGCCAACTATGTACATACACAACACCCCTCCCCCCTAAGTCTTGACAGTCAGGAGCACACATAGTCCTTAAGGTGGCTGGGCCGCGATCTTACGCACTGGGAGCGGTGAGGTGCGGGAACGGGGGGTTAATTCATTCATAAACCTTTAATGGCATATAAATTGTTACAATTGATACGAACAATGGTCATAAATCTTAAAACCAATAAGATAAAATCATAGCCAGTAACATCAGATATCAGAGGTTATACGTTTTTGGACATTTAGCACTTCTACTAAAAAAATTGGTGACATCCACAGTAACCTCTGGAACTGAATCATTCATTAAAAATTGACATTTAACTTTATTAGACAGGTAAAACTTGGGATGTAACCAGTTTTTTAACCATTTTCTACGAGGTGTTTCGTATAGAGGGCAATCACATAAAATAGGTTCAATTGTATCCAAGGAATTTGAATTACAGGGGCAAGTCCGTTCATGAATTGGAATTTGATGGAACCTTCCATACAGTATCCTAGATGGGAAGGCATTGACCCTGGCAAGAGAGAAAGCTCTACGGAGAGTAGGTATATCCAAATTATAAAAATAATGGGGAATACTGTCTGTTTTATTCAAAAGGCACAACATTGCTGAGGAGCAGACAAAAGGTTGAGTAGGATGCAACCATTGTAACTCTATATCTAAAAGACGATGTTTGATTATTTTAAAAATGTGTGCCTCTGTAAATGGAACCAAGTCATCAAGAGAGACTCCGATTGATCTTATTTTAGTCAATATCAAGTTGTCCCAGGATGTATTATGAAGTTCTTTTAATAATAGAGATAAAAGAGAACCGTGCTCCGCTCTAAAATATAGTTTAAGCCAGTAACGAACAGTTAATAACCAGGCCTTGGTTTCGCACAGGTTTTGGCCTAGTTCAGAGATGATTGCGTAATAGGACACACAATGAGGGAAACCCAAAATCTGTCTAAAAAAATTGGCTTGAAGAGGTTCTAAATCGCGATTAAAAGCATTTACCCAGATAGGGATACCGTACAAGACCTGGGGTAAAATTTTAGAGTTAAACACCTTAATTGTGGCAGGGATGTATTGGTTGCCCTTATAAAAGAAAAAGGACTTCAATTGACTCGCAGATATTTTCCCTAATTTAGTGATTCTGCTTCTGTGTACTGCCCATTTACAATTATAATTAAAAGAAATGCCCAGATATTTAAAACTCTTAACCTGTTGGATTTTGGCCTTCCCAATGCGCCAGCTGGAGGGCGACCACTTCTTAGAGAAGACTAAAACATTGGACTTAGAATAATTTATTTTGAGAAAATTTAGCTGGCAATATTTCTCAAAAGCTACTAAATAGCGTTTGAGTCCAATTTTGGTATAGGATAAAATGGCAGTATCGTCGGCATATAATAAGATAGGGATTGTTTTGCCACCTAATTTTGGCGGGTGTCCATTGATAGGGTCTAAAAAACAAGCCAAGTCTGACAGAAACAAATTAAAAAGAAGGGGAGCAAGAATGCAACCTTGCTTCACACCTTTATTTAATGGAATTTTATCAGTGAGGCTGCCGTTTGAGGAAAATTTAACTTGGCTCGTTGTGGATGAGTGTAGTTTCTTTAAAAGGAATAAAAGACGCAGATCAATTCCTAAACTCAACAGCTTAGACCAGAGAATGTCTCTGTTGATCGAGTCAAATGCAGTCTTTAAATCAATAAAGGCGACGTAGAGTTTCTTACTGCCCAGTTTCATGTACTTTTCTGCAAGAGTGGCCAGGATCAGACAGTGATCCAAAGTTGATTTATTTTTGGAGAAGCCAATTTGCTCAGGGCCGATGATGGCATTGTCCTTTACCCATCTAAGGAGACGCTGCTCCAAGTGCTTCGCATACAGTTTGCCTAAGATTGATAAAAGGCTAATGGGACGAAAACTTTTAGGTAGGGTTGGGTCACCTTTCTTATAAATAGGAATTATGATTGAATTTAACCAGGAGTTAGGGAGAATACCATATAAATCAATGGAGGTAAATAATTTGGCGAGAAGTGGGGCCCACCAATCTGAGAATTCCTTAAACAGCTCTGCAGGGAGACCGTCCGGACCTGGGGCTTTGCCAGATTTCATGCTACTTATCAGATCAATGACTTCTTCAACCTCAACCGCTGGCCATCTAGGGTAATCTGAGGGGATAATTTCATCAGGGTTGAGCCTAAGATTGGAGTGAGAATGAAATAGCTTAGTAAAATGTTCAACCCAGATTTGGGGTGGGATACTAATTTCAGGTGAAGGGTTGTTATTAGCTGAGGTTACCATTGCTTTCCAAAAAGTCTTGCTATCATGGGACTTAAGGGACACAAGAAGATGTGACCATCTTTGTCAGAAGTGGGTTTTCTTTTTTTCTGTGACCAAATTTGCATACAACTTTCTGTGTGTAAGGTAGTCGTCAAATCTATCAAAGGTAGCATTCATACTAATTTTCCTAAACAGAGATCTTAGTTGCCTTTTATGGGCTAAACATTCCTTGTCGAACCATGAAACCGGCTTGGTAGAATTGGTCTGGCAAGGTTCGGCCAATGAAAAGCAATGCACTTCGATCTGGGAGAGGGCTGATAAAGTCTCAGTATGCGAGTCAGAGTTCAGAATCGTTGATTTAAAAGCAAGCATTTCCTTAGATTGAAAAAGGGTGAAGAAAGCATGCACCCGAGAGTCAGACCACTTAATTCTTTTCAGGCCTAAAGTTGCCTGTGATACAGAGATGGGTTCTGGCAAGACAGCATTATCAGACAGGCGCATCCAGGAAATTAAAATTGGAAGGTGATCGCTTTCAGAACGAAAATCAATGTTAACAGATTTGACTAAGTCTAAAAATTTGGGGGAACAAATTCCATAGTCGATGACGCTTCTCCCTTGCCACGAGTTAAACGTGAAATACTGGGAAGCTGGAAATTGACGGAGTCCATTTAGCGTTATCATATTAAGTTCGATACAGAATTCAATTAATTTGCGACCGGCTTTATTAAAACAAGAGTCTTGAGATTGGCAAAGAAAACTGAGCTGCGGAGGTGTGGGCTCAATGTCATCTAAATCAACAAAAAGGGCCCAACTCCGATTATCGTGGCCAATCCTAGCATTAAAATCCCCTAGAAGGACAATTGGAATCGACGGAAATTTTTGGATAATTTTGGCAACAAAATTTGTAAGATTAAACCAGTTTGACTCTAAGTATTTTTCATTTTCAGTAGAGGGGAGGTAAATGTTGATTAAAATGAGAAAGGGAGAGGGATCGTAGAGTAAAACAGCTTGGGCAGCGCAATTACAGGTATCGAGTAAGGCAAACCTAGAAAAAGGATTTTGATTGATTAAAATAGCTAGGCCAGCCTTGCATCGGCCGGGAACGGGGGTTTCCGACTGCTCGGTGGCTGCAGGGCTGCCCTGTTGCTCGGGGGTGGGGAGGTCATCCTCCACTCTATCTCCAGGCGGCGCAGCCTCGTACAGCGGTATCTGCCAGTCGGGTGCTGTAGACTCTGTCGCTTCTGGGAGCGTGGGGTCTGCGGTGCCAGGTTCCAAAGCAGGTTCCGGGGTGGCTGCGTGGTCAGGCAAGTCCGCTGGGTGGCGGTGCAGCTGGTCGATGTGTCGCTGCAGGACTTGCCCGTCCGGAGTGGCGACCCGGTAGGAGACTGGCCTGGTTGCTTCCTGGACTGTGGCTGGGATCCAGGCCGGGCCCGTGCCGTAGTTCCTGGCGTAGACCGGGTCTTCCTGCTCTACTGTCCTCGGGACTGCAGGGCCGTGTCGGCAAGGCTTTGCCGGCACGAAGTCAGGGTGTAGGCGGTCGAGAAGTTCTTTCGGCCGGCGACCCATCAGAAGTACCGCGGGGCTTTGGCCCATCGCGGATTGGGGAGTGATGTGCTGGTGTAGCAAGAAGTTGGCTAGCCGCACATCCCAGTCCCCATGAATGATGTGACGCAAAGCATCCTTTGTTGTGCGGACCATGCGCTCCGCTTGGCTGTTGGTAGAGGGGTGGAAGGGTGCTGAAGTCACATGGCGGATCAGGTTCCTCGCCATGAACTCGGCGGACGTGAACTGTGCCCCGTTGTCGGAGATGACGGTGTCCAGCAGGCAGTGGGTAACGAAGAGCCGGCGCAGCTCCCAGATGATGGTCCACGAGATCAGGGATGTCACGGCTACGACTTCCAGCCATTTCGAGTAGGCATCCACAACGACTAGGAAAGTCTTGCCTTGGAATGGTCCCGCAAAATCGATGTGTAAGTGTGACCAGGGGGCATGTGCGGATTCCCACAGTTGGACCGGGGCGCGTGGCATCTCGGGTCGGGACTCCTGGCAGGGCTGGCAATGGCTCACCCATTCCTCTATCGTGGCATCGATGCCCGGCCACCAAACGTAGCTGCGTGCCAGCACCTTCATGCGGACGATGCCTGGGTGGCTGGCGTGCAGTGCCTCCAGTATTCGTGAGCACAGTTTGGCCAGTATGACGACGTGGCTTCCCCAGAGCAGGCACCCTTTGTGAAGTGATAGTTCATGCTGCTGGCTTGCAAATGGCATGAACTCCTCCCCGGGCCGAGCCGCAGGCCAACCCTTCCCCACCCAGTTGAGGACACGGGCAAGGGTGCGATCCTTCGCAGTATGGGCGGCGACATCCGAGGCTTGCAGGGGAGGCTCCGGCAGAGACTCGAGAAGCATCACGTTGTAAGCCAGGGCTGGGTCAGGGTTGGACCCCTCGATCAGCAGGCGGCTGAGGGCATCCGTGAGGCCGATGGACTTCCCTGGACAATGCAAAAGGCGAAAGTCATAAGCATTCAGGGAAGATAGACCAGCGGAGCATCCGGGGTGACAGGATCTGCAGTGTTTGAAGAGGCCCAGCTCCACACGTCCTCGAATTCAGTCCAGACGGTGTCAAGCTGTGCCTGGTCAATGTGGTTTAAACCCATGAGGTTGATTCCCAGTGCAGGGAACCACTCGAGTCCCAGGAGGCTAGCGCGAGGACCCTCAACGACAACGAGGCGTAGGTGGCTCTCAAAGTGCTTGTTGCAGATGGTCACGAAGGCGACGCCCTGAACTGGAATCCTGCGGCGCTGGTAGTCGGAGATGGCGATCTCTGACTGCTGCAGCTTGGGAAGGGACGTTCAGGCAGCCAAGGCACGATAGGTGTCCGCCGAGATGAGTGAGAGCACTGACCCGGAGTCGACCTCCATAATGCATGGGGCGCCCTTGATGGAGATGGTGATGGAGACTTTTAGGGCTCTGTGGACCTTGTGAAGCTTGATGCTGTGCAGCAGGTCGTCATGGTGGCAAAGGCAGGACACGGTGCGGCCCTTGGTGGCGAGCTGATGGACGGGCTGGGCGGCGCCATCTTTCTTTCCCGGGGCAGCCAACCGACCCTTCTTGGTGGAGCAGCAGACTTAGCGATGTGGCTGCTCCGGCCGCATCCACGGCAGACGGCATCACAGAAGCAGCACGTGCGACGGTCATGCTGGTCCCTGCAGCTGGAGCATGGGTGAGCCATTGGTCCCCGCGACCGATGCCCCTGGATGCCCATTTTGTAGGCTTCAGCCTCGCCTTCCTCATCACTGGCGCTCTTGAAGTGGATGGTCGCTGGCGTCGGAGGAGGAGGTGCGGTGCCCCGGTTTGCCCCCCCTGTCAGCTCTGGTAGAGGCCTCAGCAGTAGCGGCCTCCTCGACGGCCTACGTGAGGGTGATGTCTTTTCTGGCGATGAGACGGTGGCGCCCCTTCTCGTTCTTGAGGCCGAAGACGAACCTGTCGAGCAAGGCGCCGTTGAGGTCTGGGAACTCGCAGAACCAGGCCGTTTGGTGTAGGGCGGCAAGGTAGTTGGTGGCAGACTCGCCCGGCTCCTGGTCTTGGAGGTGGAACAGCAGGCGGCGAGCTAGGCGCGTTGGCTTGGGCGTGAAATGGTTGCCCAGCGTGGCCATTATCTCCACAAATGGTGGAGCTGGAGGTCCGTGGTCCACACATGCTGAGGAACAGCGATTGCTTCTTGCCGGGGTCTGTAATGTCGTTGGCGTCCAGGAAGCACATTACTCGGTCTGCATAGCTCTCCCACTCGCTGGGGTTGGTGGAGTCGAATGCTTCCAGTGAGCCTCAGGTGGCCATAGCAGCGAGGTGTTGTGTCTCTGGTGTGTCGAAAGATTTCAGCAAGGCGAGCCAGACTGCCTACCGGGCACCGTGAGGTTGTGGAAGATCGAGGGTGATTTCAGTGAGAGTGATTTCGATAGCAAGCCGGTCTGCCTACCAGCTTTTGTTGCCACTGTTAAGTCCGCATGGGGAGGACATACGAGGTCGAGACGGCGTTCCAACAACAACGCTTTATTGTAGTGAAGAACAGAACTGGGCATACAGTGGAAATGGCCCCGCTTATATTCTACCCTGGATTCCTGTGGCCACTCCCCCCCTGATCCTTGAAAGGGGGTAACAGCCCTGGGTTGCCAATAGCGCGTGCCGGCTTAGGACCAATGGCGCTTGCCGGCAGGGGGCCAATCGTGTGTGCAGGGTTTTGGATCCTTCGTCCAAGACTCAAGCTCCTCCATTTCCCTGCTTGTCTGCCAACTATGTACATACACAACACCTACCAATAAGTGATAGGCATCATTTTTAAACTGGTGTGTATACAGAGTAATGGTACCTGTGGAAAAACAGTCCTCTCAAGGTCCCATTTCTATCCACGGCCATCCAAAATCAATGACTTCACCCTCTTGCTCCCCTGTGACCCCTGCTCACTCGGTATTTCTACCACTCAGTCATAAGACCCTTTTCTCCATCCCCAAAATGTGATGACCCTCATCAAGTTGCATGAGGTGACACTTCACCCCTCCACGTCTGCTGCCTCTGTTGTGAGTGTGCCACGCGGCTTTAACCTCGGCATTATTCTGGCCAGGTTCTTGACCTTTCTCTGCCATTTGACTAAACGGGCTGCTAAAATGAACTCTCAGGGTAATCCGTTCAACCAGCTCACTGGTCTCCTGAGGGCTCTAAAGCCAATACTCTTTGAACATCCATTTTTGCAATCTGTTTAGCAATCTGCACTCCACTCTGGGTTCCAGTTCTGCATACTAATTGGCTCATCATATCCTTGCAAGTACCTGCTAGCACAATCATTTGGGGACTCTGAACTCTACACCTGGACAGAATTAACCTTTCTCTGATACACGTGCTGAACACTGTGTGCCATACATGCAGCAAAGTGTTCCACATTTCAACTCAAAGGCAGCAATATTCTGCAACTGGTCAAATTAGACAAATTGAGCCAGTTCACATGTTGTAGTTTATTTTTCATAATTCATTTTGTTTGTGTTAAACTGGGACACTTCACTTAAAGACTATACACCAAAGTTGGATTGTAACAATTCCTATCTTCATCTTTTTATAGTCCTCCTCCACCACCACCCCCGTCCAAGCAATGAGGTGCTCTCCTGTTCCAAAAATCTGTCCATATCAGTTCATCCCCAGGCATCTTGAGTGCAAATCTGATTAGAATCATAGAACCATAGAGTTGGAAGGGACCTCCAGGGTAATCTAGTCCAACCCCCAGCACAATTCAGGAAATTCACAACTACCTCCCCCACACACCCCCAGTGACCCCTGCCCAGAAGATGGCAAAAAAAAAAAATCCCTCCAGGATGATGCTGGTCAGGAAAAAGGGATGGTGGAGGGCGTTGTGGCCCCGGTCTCTGATCCACCACCAGGAGAGTCTGACAAATGTGTACATGTAAAAGGTTTTGCATATATACCTGGACTGCCATTGGGTATATTCAAGATTACAGTTGCTTCCACATGGCAAGGATTCTCTGTGTCATACTCATCACAGCTGTGAATGCAGAGCACATCCCTGTTGGCAACAAAGCTCCCCCACATGCATGTTCCTCCTATTTTCTGAGTTCTCCTTTCCACAACCATTATGCACTGGATCCCAAGGGTATGGTTGTCATGGCCATGGAAATATCTGCCCCTTTTTTCTTCAGGTAGGCACTATAGTGCTATCACAGCTCTATTAAAAACAGAAATAAGCAAGTGGCAATAGACTGTTATAGTGCTATGCTGCTAAAATGATCTATTGCCACGCATCTATTTTTATATTTTAATAGAACCATTATAATGTTATAACAATAGGTCTCTATAATGCTATAGCATTAGAACAATTACCATTTTTCTTTAAAAAAAGAACTAAAGTCTTTTCATGGTGTGGTAGAAAAAACATATTAGGAGGGTCATGGTACGAAGACAGGCTCACCATTCCTTCAAGGTGGCATGCTAATGTGCTTAGGCTGGATTCTTTTCCTAAAGATCAGAATAAGCCAGGTTTGGGAAACAGCATATTGGAAACTAGGTAATTGCAGCACCATTTTGTGTTGAATCTATCCCCACTACCCCCCCAAAAAAAAGCCATGGAGGAAAAAAGCCTCCCCATGAAACACCCTAAGTAGTAAGAGGCCGTATGTTTTAAAGAGTGCATAATGATAAAGCTTTAACATTGGCCAGAGAAACAGCTGCTCCTGAGAAACTATTGCATGGGTCTTATGCAAGGTATTAAATGAACTTCCTTCTCCCTAAATGGTGCTTGATACTCATGTGGCATGCACCTGTTCCCCAACACTGTATCTGCTACACATACATGTGCTGAACAGAACCGTGATTACCCGTGGTACCAATGCAAGTAAACACGGGCCAATTCATAAGAATGTGTGAAGCATCCATTGGTGTGGGTGGAAGGCAGGTCCATGTTAGCTTCCTCTAAATGGTGAGCATGTTGCAATTCATCAGTATTCAGACGTTACTATGCCTAGATGTGGGGAAAATGTTCCTCTTCCCAAAGTCTTCAACTCCTGGTAAACACCCTCCCACACAAAAGTCAGTGAGTCAGTGTGGTGAGGCTGGATCAGCAGGACATGCCTTTCTATGAAGGAGAACCACGGAGCTGGCATCTGAGACCTCCTGGCATTTGTAAAAGCATCAAGCAGCTGTGCTTCTCCCTATACAAATTGTTCTCTCTTCCCTGTTGCTATTAGCCCCACTTGGGTGTGGGGAGAGACAGGAATGTTTTTAAAAATGGAAACCTTGTGCCTTGCTTTGGTGCTTGCATGACTTTCTCCTTGGCCAGGTTCTCATCCCAGAACACCACCAAACTGGGAGAAAACTGTTGGTATGATGAGGGCTTTGTTATGCCCAAATCCTTGTTAAGTTAGCAGAGTGCACAAAGGCTGTTGTGTGCAGAAGAAACTCATCCAAACCTCTGTGTGGGCCAGGAACAAAATTGCTAGGAGCTTTTTGTCTATTTAACGAATATACTACATTTATTGTAGGAAATCCATTTCTGGATAGGATAAAGTATAGTTCCCTATCTATTCAAACTAACTAGGATGGAGGGAGATCCAGGACATGTGTCCTTCCCTCATGGTGGCAAGATGGAGAAGAGGGCCAGTGTGTGTGAGGAGGTGAGGAAGAAGCAGGAAGGAAGTTTCCCTAAGAGTAGCAATCTTCAAATCAAAGGGATAGGTCAGAGCAGTAGAGAAAGGATGCCCCAGTGTCTTGTCCCCTCTCTCTCTCTGACTCACTAGTCTTGTCCCCCTCTGGAGTCTGAGGTTAAGAGACAGCGGAAAGTCCTTCACTTCCAACAAAAACATGTTGCATTTGGCCAAAGGTAAGCAAAGTTTAGACCCCCTCACTCCAAACACTCTTCCTTTATTTCAACCCAGCTTGAGAGTCCCAGGAAAAGATGGGCCTGCTTTCCTGTGCCACTGGGGAGAGAACACATCGCTGCAAAACCAAGAATGCTTTTTCCTACTTGCCTGCCTTTCAAGAAGGAAGGGTCCCTTGGATGTTGGTGACATCCCAAAGAATTATTTCCAAATTGGATGGTGGTGGTAGAGGGGAAACAAGGTTACACCTGAATGAGTTTCCTATTCAAACAAATGAATCAGAATTCAGACTAGGATGAAGAATGCAAACAGGTATCATAATTATAACAAAGAAAATGAATGGCAACCACTGGGAAAAAATGAACTGAAAAACAAATGGAATACCATTAATCCCTGAATAAAATTAAGTGTTTGCCCCATTGCTTGTTGCCTAGGGCTGCCAACCTCCAGGTGGTGGGTGGCAGGAGATCTCCCGCTATTACAACTGATCTCCAGCCGATAGAGATGTTTACCTGGAGAAAATGGCTGCTTTGGCCATTGGGCTCTATGGCACCGAAGTCCCTTCCCTCTCCAAACCCCACCCTCTTCAGGCTCCGCCCCCAAAATCTCCAGGTATTTCCCAACCCGGAGCTGGCAACCCTACTGATGCCTATACTGTAACTTCAAGAAAACAAATCTGGGCACTTTCTCCCAGATCAAGGGTGTCAGTCTTCCATGCCGGCTCCCTTTCTTCCCACATAATGCACCCCTCCCCCCCAAAAAAAAAAGAAAGAAAAGAAAAAAAGATTGAAAGGAGAAGCCAGAGCAGATGTGGCCTTTCCCAGCCATAGACCCTCAAATGGAGTAGGTGTGTGTGAGGGAGACTGATATGAAATTGGTGGATTTCTTGCACATGGGAGTAATATATTGAGTTACACGTATGTCCAAGAGAGAGATTTCTTTTCCACATGTGCAGGCAGCTGCATGACCCCAAGGAATCCAGCGGTCGGATCTTCCTTAGGAGACAAACAGAGCTATTTTGTTTCCCTCTTGTGACTTTTTTTCACACGGGAAGGGGAGGTGATGGGTGGAACTGATTCCCACTGTGCATCTCAATATGCGAGGAAGCAAAAAAGGGCAACTTTGAGGTCTCTAGTCCCTGCATATCTGCATATGCACACTTGCATATTGTTTTTGTTACTTTTTAAAAATAAAAACAAATCTCTCTCACACACAGCCCTTAAAATCCATACCTACCATTTGGTGATAAATTTGGGCTTTGCTATAGATGGTTCCCACAACTGAAAGTGATCCCTTCTGTTTGATCTCAGCCAGTGAGGAAAGAAGGAGAAGAAATATATGTGTATCAGTGGGGGGGGGGGCATTAGAAGTCGTCTTGAAGAGCAGCATTCAAACTGTGCCAGAGCGGCAGGTCAGTCGGGTATTTCTAAGCCATCTTGATTGAATTGAAACCCCGCAGCAGCTTCCCCACTTCCTCTCCTCACCCCTTCTGGCACCCCAGCCTCTAAATTGTCATCAATTGACTCATCAGTTGACTGGTGGTGTTAACTCTAGAGGGAGGGGCCCTGGGCAAATGTGCTCTGCAGCAGAGAGAAAAGCAGTCCCAAATATCTAAGAGCCAATTCAGACTAAGAACCAAAACCAGCAGAAGCCACCTAAAAACAACAGTAGAAAACGAGAGGGGGTGAGAGACAAAGACCAACTATTGACTGAATAATGAAAAATAAGGTGAAATGAAAACATCTTGGTCTGGCACTAAAAACACATAATGATGATAACAGATGGAGGGAGTGGAGGAGGAGGGTGTTCTAAAAGTGAGCCGTAGCCAGAGGGTTCCCAACCTCAAGGTGGGGACTGGAAGTTCTCCTGTAATTACAACTGATATCCAGATTAGAAAGATCAGTTCCCTTGGAGAAAACAGCTGCTTTGGAGGGTGGACTCTATGGCAGCACATCCCTGCTGAGCTTCCTCAGCTCCCCAATCTCTGCTCTGCCAAAGCACCACACCCCCAAATCTCCAGGAATTTTCCAAGATGGAGTTATGTAGCCTTATGTAGCCACTGAAAAGGCCCTCTATCACTTCTGGCTTTCTGCCTCACATTAGAAGGTAGGGGACATTAACCACGGTCTGAGATGAAGATCTTAGTCTCCAGGCAGAACTGTAAAGGGACTCTAAATCTGAAATGCTGAGGCAAATGTAGGAGATTTCTGTTCAGTTATAGCAATACTATGGATTTCATGGTGGAATCAATCATCAAGCCCACAGATTATTACCACAGCCCACATTCTGTGTTTTTGTATCTGTTCTTCATTGCTTTTAATACTACTTTATTTGCTGTGCATTGTGTTTAATAAAAAAATCTTTTTTAAAAAATAACCAGAGAATAACTTAAACAATAAAGATTTGCAGGGAGTGCCATGTATGCGAGGAAGCATAAACTTGCATGTAAATTCAGAAACGAAAACCTCAAGGCACATAAACCATGGATTCTGATGTCTGTACACTAATGTGGAGAGTATGGGAAACAAGCAGGAAGAACCTGAAGCCCTAATACAGGAAGGGGATTTAGACCTAATTTGGCATTACTGAAACTTGGTGGGTTATCACTCACATTTGGGATGTTAAGACTGAAGAGTACAACTTGTTTAGAAGGGATAGACAGCAAGGAATGGGGGGGGGAGTAGCATTATATGTCAAAACTCTGCTCTGGTTAGATCTCACCTAGAGTATTGTGTTCAGTTTTGGGCACCACAATTTTAAAAAGATGTAGACAAGCTGGAACATGTCCAGAGGAGGGCAACAAAGATGATGAGGGGTCTGGAGACCAAGTCCTATGAGGAAAGGTTGAAGGAGCTGGGTATGTTTAGCCTGAAGAGGAGAAGGCTGAAAGGGGATATGATAACCATCTTCAAGTACTTGAAGGGCTGTCATATAGAGGAGTGTGCTGAGTTGTTTTCTGTTGCCCTAGAAGGTCACCCAGAACCAATGGGTTGAAATTAAATCAAAATAGTTTCTGTCTAGACATTAGGAAGAATTTTCTAACAGTTAGAGTGGCTCCTCAGTGGAACAGGCTTCCTTGGGAGGTGGTGGGCTGTCTTTCCCTGAAGGTTTTTAAGCAGAGGCTAGATGGCCATCTGTCAGCAATGCTGATTCTTTGACCTTAAGCAGATCACGAGAGGGAGGACATCTTCTGGGCATGGAGTAGGCTCACTGGGAGTGTGGGAGGGGGAGGTAGTTGTGAACTTCCTTCATTGTGCAGGGGGTTGGACTAGATGACCCTGGTGGTACCTTCCAACTCTATGATTCTATGAGAATGATTTGTGGAACAGTGAACTGTGAAGAGTTGCTTGTCATAGGCTGCTCAGAGATTTCAGTGTGTGCATAATGTAATGGACAGTCTTCCAGGCTCTAATAGAGATCTGGTTCGAAACTCCATTTCACCAGCATAATCATGCAAATGATTTACATTCATTTACATACAAGCTGACATGATTCAGGAGAACTGACATTAAATGACTAGGAATGAAACACTGGCTTTTTAAGGCCATATGATCCTTTCTTTAAATGAAGGTGTTCATGGCCACTAAGGCTGGTGAGGTTGTTGTTGTCCCAGAGCCTTCAGAAATGAATGAAATTGGCTGGGTTGGTTAGTGTCCAGCTGCATTTCAGTGTGTGTGTTAAGTGCTGTCAAGTCACCTCTGACTCATGGTGACCCTGTGAATCTGGAGAAGAGGAGGTTGAGGGGGGGGCAGGATTGCTCTCTTTTGGTATTTGAAGGACTGTAACTTAGAGGAGGGCAGGGGGCTGTTCCTCTTGGTGGCAGAGGATAGCACTAGCAATAATGGGTTTAAATTGCGGGAGGAAAGGTCCTGGCTAAATATTAGGAAACAATTTTTTACAGTAAGAGTTGTTCGACAGTAGAATCAGCTACCTGGGGAGGTGGTGAGCCTCCCCTTCACTGGCAGTCTTCAAGCAGAGGCTGGACAAGCATTTGTCAGGGGTGCCCCAGGCTGATCCTGCATTGAGCAGATGGTTGGACTAGATGGCCTGTATGGCCCTTTCCAACTCTGTGATTCTATAATTCTATGAATTAGGGCTGTTTAAAAAAATTCAGTCAAATTCAGATTTGGCAAAATTCGGCCCATTTTGATTCAGGAAATGCTGAAGTCCGAACTCCCCCGATTCAGATCCGTGCAATTTGGTGCAAGATTCGGAGTTTGGGGGGAAATTCGGCCGTTTAAAGACATTAAAAACACATGCGTGCTTTTCCGCAGCTCCGGGGGGGCATGGTGCCCCCCCAATCTGCCCATTGCAATAAAGCCATTACAAACACATTCGTGGCTTTCCGCGGCTCTGGGGGGGGGCTTTTGGGAGGTATAGGCTGTTTAAAGCCATTAAAAACACATTCAAACTTTTCTGCAGCTCCAGGGGGGCATGTTTGGAAGTAGAGGTCCCAAACTTTCAGCGTAGCTTGAGGGGACACTTCTTGCAAGAACCCCCAAGTTGGAGACAATTGGGGCAGGGAGTCCTGAGTTATGGGGCCCGGAAGGGGTCCCCCCTTCATCCATTGGAATGAATAGAAATAAATAGACCGTTTGGACTCGGAACTTGCAAAACCTTGCAAAGCAACACATGACACGACCTTTGGAGTTTGCAAACCATGGAAAGGGACAGAGGTGCCCTAGCTATGCATAAGGAGCAGGTGGGGAGGAATTTCCCCTTTTGCATCAGACTCGGGAGTTGGGAGTCTCGGGACCGGGCAAATGCATTGTTTAAGTCACAATTCGAAAACCAGTTTTGAGCGAACATCAAAATAGACCATGCAAAAATGGCCCCAGAGTATTTTCTGCCCTGCTCCTTTTGTCATGGTGGAGGGAAGCCCCCCCTTACGCAAACGACTCCTCCAAATGTGAGATAAGTTATGCACCCCTCCTCTCTTTCTCTTTTGTATGTTTCTATTCTTTGACTTTCCAAGGTGGGGTTACCTATTCGGCATTCCCCGGGAAAAATTGGGAAGCGGGATGTAGAAACGTTCGTGGCTGGTGTTCCTGTACAGCCACCGAGAAGGTGGACCCAGGGCAGCATCGAAAAGTGGGTGAACCAGAACCACCATGGCCGGCCCAGGGCACTAGTCACAGGATTCGAGAACAGATCCAGCAAGAAGAAACATCTGCTGAATCCAACTCCATTCCTCCGACTAAGTGTCTCCCTGCTTTGGGGCTTAACATCCCGCCAGAATCGGTCCCTGCCCAAGATCAGGGTGCCCCCCTCCTCCCCCCAAAATGACATGCCCTTGGAAAGTCAATCTCTGGTCTGTACCTTTAAAACCTCTGCTACCTCTTTAAATGGAAACACGGCGATCTGACACCTGTCAGAACACCGCAAGCATTAAGGTACCCAGCATGCCCCTGGCGTTGAAAGATTTGCATATGTCCAACCCTCTAGGGCAGACAGGGCTGAATTTGCACCTGCTCTGGGGCAGGGATTTTGGAGGTGGAGGTCCCACACTTCCAGCGTAGCTTGAGGGGACCCTTCTTTCAAGAACCCCCAAGTTTTCTTCAGATTGGGTCAGGGGATCCGAAGTTATGGAGCTCGGAAGGGGTCCACACCCCATCTGCCCATTGGAATAACGCCATTTAAAAACACAGTCGTGCGTGATTCCGACACCCCGTGCCCCAGCCCTCCTGCTCCCACGAGCCCCCGCACATCTAGGAGGGCTCCCTCGGGGGAAATGGCCTTGAGAAGAAGGTGGTGCGAGGAAATGTGCCTCCTCCTCTTCTACCTCGAGTCAAGCGGGCTGGCATTTAGGGTTCTGAGGTACCCCAGGGGTTTTGTCCTGCATACTTTTAGGGAGATTGCCCTGGGCCTCGAAGCCTGTGGCCACAGGAGGAGGTCAGCGCAAGTGTCTTCACAAGTACAGGTGTGTGTGCGATGCCTTCTATGCCTCCGTCAGATGCCCGCTGCAGCCCGGACAAAGAAGCCTGCCTTCTTCAAAATGATGAAGCTGCACTGGGAGCTGGCAGAGTGCCCCCCAAACCCCCCTGAGGGCTCCGAAGCTGAGTGGACAGGTACGTTGTTTGCGCGCTCTCTCTAAATGCTAGTAGCCATGGATATCCCTCTCCTCAATGAACATGTTTACTCCCCTCTTAAAGCCTTCCAAGTTGGCAGCCATCACCACATCCTGGGGCAGGGAGTTCCGCAATTTAACCATGCGTTGTCCATGGGTGGACTGGATGGAACTCACAAACAGCACCTCTATAAGATCCCCATGTGCTCCCACATGGCCAAGCAAATGGGACTTTCCAGTCATTCTGCAATATTCCTCCAATTTTTCTTTCTCAGAAAAAAGAAAGAAAGAAAGAAAGAAAGAAAGAAAGAAAGAAAGAAAGAAAGAAAGAAAGAAAGAAAGAAAGAAAGACAACTACTACAGTATGGAACTTGAATTAACAGGGGGAGGCTATCTGACCACCGCAAGTTTATCATGCGGCTTCTAACACCCCTCCACATATTTACAAATATCTGGATTGATAAAAGGAAGTGAGAACAGGGCATCAAAATAACATTAGCAAAGATTCACCTAAAGAGAGGAGGAACCTTTTTGTATATGCTGTTGGAAAAAAAAACCCTCTTGTGCTAGTGCTTTTGTTTTCACTGGCTGGCACCTTCGCCTGGAGTATTGAGATTTCAGCTGGGCAGGGCACATCTATAGAGTGGCAAATCCAATGCAAAACTTTCCAGCGTTAATAAATGGCCAGATCTTGTGCTACTCTCTCCCATTCACTTGACTGGGGCATACATTCTACTAATTTGGGATTTTTCCCATTTTATGCCTCTGTTGACATGAGTCATTAGCCAAATTGGGGGGTTGTCAACCTCCAGGAGGCGGCTGGAGATCTTCTTTTCTTGCAACTAGTCTGAGTCAAACTTTCTCTTTTTCTCCCTACAGAGGCAGAAAGCAGAGGGATTGTTCTTGTGTTTTTATTAAAAATTAAAAAACAATGTTTAAAAAGTTTATATTGTTCAACAGTTTATAAAAAGTTAATATTGTTTAATGGTTGTAAAAAAGTTTGTATTGTTAAAAAAGTTCTAAAAAGGTTTACATTGTTGTACATGATTTAATATACGTCTCTCACACACAGGCCTCAATAGGAAGCAAGTGTGAGAGTCCCCAACCTAGCTGGGCAAACTTCGCCAAATCAATTGCTCAGACTTGGATGCAGAAACAAAAGATTTATTGAAGGCTTCAGATAGAGAAGACAGGCTCATGGATTCAAAGTTGCGAGTGACTAGCTTATCGGGGTTACAGTATTTATCTACTACAGGGCACGAAGGTTCACACGCATGGGAGGCATGGGAGGTTACAAGGCAAACCGGTGCAGCATAAAACATCAAACAGTCCTAGAGAGACAGTGAGGGCTATCTGCATTTCAAGGCCGGACTCGGCCCGAGGGAGTGAAGGCAGAAAGCACAGCAGGGGAGGAGAGGTGGCACCTGGGCAAGAAGGACGAGGCGGGGGACTCAGGAAGATACACAGAGGTGCGAACTGCTTGTACGAGTTCAAAGGGGTAGAGATAGAAACAGATAAGAGCCAAAACCAGATGGCCCTCACATTCTGCCCCCCTTAAGGCCCCCCTCCCGCGAGTTCGGGAGGTCGAGGCTTCTCGGGATAAGCGCAATGGAATTCGTGTACGAGCCGGGGGGCGGCCATATGGGGGGCTGCAACCCATTCATCGTGCGCGGCGCCTAGATGTTTCCACCGTACAAAGTAAAACAGCTTTCCCTTTTTCCACTTGGAATCCAAGACCTTGGATACTTCCATGTGGGTATCCCCTCCCACAACAGTGGGCACTTCTGGCTTAGAAGGGGGGTGGAACTGGGGAGCGGAGACGAACGGTTTGAGCAGACTGATGTGAAAAACGGGGTGTACCCCGCGAAGAGTTTTGGGAAGATCCAGCTCCGCAGTTACCACGTTAATCACCCGGGTAATGGGGAAGGGGCCCACATAACGGTCACTGAGTTTTTTACAGGGTCGGAGGGAACGCAGATTTTTCGTGGAAAGATAAACCTGTTCTCCCACCCGGAGTTCCCATCCCTGTGACCGGTGTTTGTCAGCCTGTTCCTTGTATTTCCGCTTGGCCCGTTCAAGGTTCTTCTGTAGCCAGGGCCAAGTGGAACTGACCGCCTGTACCCATTCCTGCATCTCGGGCACTTCCTCGAGTTCGGGGGAGACGGGGGCGGCACCGAAAGGGCCGAAATCGGTTCCGTATACCACACGGAAAGGACTAAACCCCGTGGAGGAGTGGGGGGCGTTGTTGTATGCGTATTCGGCGAAGGGTAACAGGTCCACCCAGTCGTCCTGATGGTAATTGACATAACATCGGAGGTAGCACTCGACCACGGCATTCACCCGTTCGGTTTGGCCATCAGTTTGCGGGTGGTAGGCAGACGAGAGACCCTGTTCCCCCACCCCCATAAGCTTCAGGAAGGCCCGCCAGAATTTGGCAACGAACTGGGCCCCTCTGTCGGAGAGGACCTTCCTAGGGATCGAGTGAAGCCTGAGGACATGGGTGACAAACATTTTGGCCAACCCCTGCGCCGACGGGAGTCCAGCGCAGGGGACAAAGTGGACCTGCTTGGAGAAGAGGTCTGTAACAACCCACAGTACGGTTTTGCCCCTGCTGGGAGGTAGATCGGTGACGAAATCCATGGCAATCACCTCCCATGGCCGGGTGGGGATCTCCAGGGGTTTCAGAAGCCCTGGGGTTTTGCCCCCCCTGTTTTTGGCAGTGGCGCATGTGGGACAACTGCGAACGTACAATTCTACATCCCCTCTCATGCCCGGCCACCAGAACTGCCGCCGTACCAAATGCAACGTCTTGACAAACCCAAAGTGACCGGCCAGCTTGGCTCCGTGGACCAGTCCCAAAACCTCCCTGCGAAGAGAGGCTGGGACATAGAGTTTCCCTTCCTGCACCCACCAGGACTCTTGCTGTTCCATACCGGAAGGGAGCGTCTGCTGCTCCGCTTCCTGTAGGGACGCTTCCCGGAGGCGTTGCTGGAAAGCCTCCGGGATTCCCTTGAGCGAGGGACCACAGGGGTGGTGGGTTTGAGACCGGGTGGAGACCGCCAAACCCGGGATCTCTCCCCTTTGCTCAGGAGTGAATAGGGAGTCCACAGGACGGTCAAAATCGTTGCGGTACTGGGGCAGTCGGGATAGAGCATCTGCTAGGGCGTTTTCCTTGCCGGGTACGTGTTTGAGGGTGAACCGAAATTTGGCAAAGAATTGGGCCCAACGTATTTGCTTGGCGTTGAGCTTTCTAGCCCCTTTGAGAGCCTCCAGATTCTTGTGATCAGTACACACTTCAAACGGGAATTCTGCCCCCTCTAGAAAATGCCTCCACACAGTGAGGGCGTGCTTAACTGCCGCGGCTTCTTTCTCCCAGATGGCCCAGTTGATTTCGGACTGGGTAAACTTCTTGGAGAAATAGGCGCATGGCTTTAAAGCGCCACTTTCGTCCCGCTGCAGGAGGGCCCCTCCCATAGCTACATCGGATGCGTCCACCTGGACCACAAACGGTTTGGTGCAGTCCGGGTGGGCCAGGACCGGTTCGGACGAGAAGAGTAGCTTCAAGTCCTCAAAAGCCTGTTGGCAGGGAGGGGACCACTGCAGTCGGGCCGAAGGCAAGGCGGCATTGGCACCCTTTCCCTTAGTGCGCAGAAGGGAAGTGAGAGGAAGAGCCACTTGCGCAAAGTTGGGAATGAAATTGCGGTAGAAGTTGGCGAACCCCAGGAACTGCTGCAGTTGCTTGCGCGTAGTAGGGGGTTCCCAATCTCGCACAGCCTGAACCTTTCCGGGGTCCATTTCCAACCCCTGGTGGGAGATTACATAGCCTAGAAAGGTAATGGAAGGCTGGTGGAATTCACACTTAGACACCTTGGCATATAACTTGTGGTCCCGTAACCGCTGGAGGACCTCCCGCACCAGCCGGACATGCTCTTCCATGGTTTCAGAATAAATGAGTATATCGTCCAAAAATACCACCACCCCCCGAAACAACAAATCATGTAACACTTCATTGATTAACTGCATGAACACACTCGGAGCCCCAGAAAGTCCGAACGGCATGACTAAGTACTCAAACATGCCAAAACAGCTCGAAAAAGCCGTTTTTGGTTCGTCCCCCTCTTTTATGCGGATGCGGTGATAGGCTTCCACTAAATCCAGTTTGGTGAAAATCCGGCCCTCCTTCAATTGTGCTAGCAGGTCTGGAATGAGAGGGAGGGGGTAAGCGTTAGACTGCGTGACAGCGTTGAGCCTCCGAAAGTCAATACACAGTCTTAAGTCTCCCGTTTTCTTTTTGACAAAAAAGGCGGGGGCGGAGTACGGAGCTTTGGAGGGGCGGATGAAGCCTCTCGCCAAGTTAGTGTCCAAATAGTCCCGCAACACTGCCTTTTCACTGGGGCTCATGGGGTACACCTTTCCCTTGGATAACTTGCCGTCTCCAACTATTTCAATCGCACAGTCGGTCTCCCGGTGCGGTGGCAGTTCGTCACACTCCCGCACATCAAACACATCCGAATATTGGGAGTATTCCGAGGGTAGGTTGGGGATATTGGAAACGGGTCCTGGGGAACCCACTAGGGCGGCCGCCGGGGTCCCGGTCATGCGGTCCCTGTCATGCATGGCGCAGGGATCCTCTGGGAAGGTAAGGGTCCGCTTGACCCAATCAATGGAAGGGTTGTGGCCCCGTAGCCAGTTCATTCCCAGCACTACAGGGGCAACTATGGGGGCAATGGTAAAGTACAGCTGTTCCCAATGCTCCCCTACAGTCATGACTATCGCGGTAGTACGGTGAGTGACAGGCCCCTTTTTAAAGTCACTCCCGTCCATCTGGGAGAAGCGGAGGGGACCCGGGAGGCGCTTGCGGCGGACTTGCAATTTCCGGGCCGCCTCCTCACTAATCAACGTGCGGGCGCACCCCGAGTCCACGAGCGCGGGGAATTCTAAAACTGGGCCCCCCGTGGGTAGTGAGAGGTGAACCCGAATATAAACATTATCCTCCTGGGCGCTTACCATCGGTGGAGCTCCTTGCACAAGGGACGGTGCGGTCTGCTGAGGAGCCCCCCTTACAGCAGACCGACGGCGTTTTTTGCCGGCACATCCCACTCTTCCTCCTCGCTGGACGAGGGGGACGAGGTGTTTGTAATCCGTGACTCGGCAGAGTCAGAGGTTGCACTGGCAATCCGGGGTCCCGATGGACCGGTCGAACTGGCGATCCCATCCCGGGCGTGCGCGTGTAGTGCCGAGGGGGTGCTCCGTCGTCCTGGAGCGTTGCTTCGGCGTCGCGGCTGACCCTCTGCGGGGGCTTTCTCTGGTTCGCTCGGGACGGGGCGAATGGAAGCCGGGCGTCCGGAGCGGGATGGGCATTGGGAGGCGAAGTGACCCTTTCCTCCACAGACCAGGCACACCCCTGCCTCGAAGCGCTTGCGGCGCTCCGCTGGCGTGGGGCCGCCACCGCCTGGGGTGCGAGGGTCCCGGATCCCACTTGCCTTGTCTCCTCTTGGTTTGAAGTCGCGGCCGGAACGTTGCTTGGACAGGTTCAGGAGCTGCTTCCGATTTTCGATATCGGCAGCGTGGCGCACCCAACCCTCAACGTCAGGGGGGTTGCCTTGCATAAAGGCCCAATGCTGCAGGTCCGGGTTTAGGCCCTCCCTGAACAACTGCACCCGGGTAGCCTCACTCCAGTCCAGAATCCGACTCGACAGGGACTGGAACTCGCTCGCATACTGCGCCACTGACTTGGCCCCTTGGCGTAGTTGCATCAGAGCGGCTTTGGCCCGCTCCCCCAGATTCGGGTCCTCGAACCGGTTACGGAGTGCGATCATAAAGTCATCCAAACTCCGTAGCACAGGGGAGCGGAGCTCGTACTGTAACACCATCCACGCGGCCGCTTCGCCTTGCAGGAGGGAGGCCACATACTGGACCTGAGACTCCTCGGAGGTAAAGGTCCTGCCCTGCTCCCGCATGAAAATGTCCACTTGGACCATGAAAAAGGTCAACTGGTCCCCCGACCCATCATACGTGATTTTCAAGTCCCGGCGGGCCGGGGTGCTGGGAGGAGGCGCAGGGGGAGCCGCCGGTGTCCCACCCGGAGGGTTACCCGGCGGGGGCTGTACCTTCAGCTCGTCCATGGCAGCGGCCATCTCCTCCATCACAAGCTGCATGGCATCTATGCGCTCCACCATCGCTTGGCGTTCCTCCTGCCACTGTCTCCGCTCCTCATCCATCAGAGCGTCCCGACGAGCGGGGTCGTCCTCGAACCCCGTACCAGTTAAGGCCAAGCGGCGGTGCTTTGCCTCAGTCCGGGAAAGCGACCAACCTTTCGGCGAATCCAGCCAAGTGTTAAAGGTGGTCTTGGGACGCGTGCCCGGACCCGGTCCCGGGTGGGGCATGCCTGGCACCTTCTGGTCCGGTTTGTCCTTCGGGGCCGGCTTGTCCGGTGCACCACTTCCATCCGGCGAGGCCGGAGGGGTAGTTTTTTCCTCGTCGGCTGACATAGCTGTCCCGTAGGGTACAGGTGCAGAACGAAGAGGCAAGCACTCGCAACTTAATGTGAGAGTCCCCAACCTAGCTGGGCAAACTTCGCCAAATCAATTGCTCAGACTTGGATGCAGAAACAAAAGATTTATTGAAGGCTTCAGATAGAGAAGACAGGCTCATGGATTCAAAGTTGCGAGTGACTAGCTTATCGGGGTTACAGTATTTATCTACTACAGGGCACGAAGGTTCACACGCATGGGAGGCATGGGAGGTTACAAGGCAAACCGGTGCAGCATAAAACATCAAACAGTCCTAGAGAGACAGTGAGGGCTATCTGCATTTCAAGGCCGGACTCGGCCCGAGGGAGTGAAGGCAGAAAGCACAGCAGGGGAGGAGAGGTGGCACCTGGGCAAGAAGGACGAGGCGGGGGACTCAGGAAGATACACAGAGGTGCGAACTGCTTGTACGAGTTCAAAGGGGTAGAGATAGAAACAGATAAGAGCCAAAACCAGATGGCCCTCACAGAAAGCAGAGATCACCAGAGTTCAAGTTTCCTATCCCACTTTCGTGTACCCTACCTCACAACTACTGCAGCCTGCCTTACACAAAGTTAAACAACAGACAGCATCACAAAAAAAGCAGCTACTGTAATGCCTTATTAACTTAGTTTATGGGGAAAACATATATTTTTTCACACACATATATATATTTATATACAGATCTAGAATCACTATGCATGATGGATAAAATAGGAATCTTTGGTCAAAGAGAATCAAACCAAGTCCTAGGTCAGCCTGACCCACAACCATTGCTAGTCAGGTGCAAGTGAGATCATTCTCTCTGTGTGTCTTAGCTGGCACAGCCAGACTCGCTAACGAGCTTAAAGACTAGTGATTGATGAGACCATTAATGTCATCCTGAAATGTAAAGTTGTGGTTCTTCATTACCAGCTAAAGTAAACGCCTCCAAATGATTCTTATAGGATATGCAAATAGTTGCTTATATGTCTATAAGGGTTTATTGGGCAGTTGAGTCTTACATGTGTATTACGCCTCTGTAACCACCCACTACCGAAGTCTATACGCATGCGTGCAACCCTTTGATGTGTGTGGAAATTGCTCTGCGCTTTAGGCAATTTTCACCAGGCTTTTTGTGTATTGGCCAATAAAAACAAACTGCTTTGAATCATCAACTTCCGACTGTTTTATTGTGATTGAATATTGATACGATGAGACAGGCTTATCACTACCTAGAAGCAGAAGAAATACCAGCGAGGACATCCTCAATGCAAGGAAGCAAGCAAGGTTCACCACAGTTCCTAAATCAGTAAACTCAGTCACTCACAAGGTCTCCCCCACTGCCAGAAAAGTGGTTCGCAGGAAGCTGGCTACCTTCCCCCCTCCGCCCCCCACAAACAGACAGAGAAGCCCAATAGTAGTCACGCATGGCAGAAAGGCACACAAACCCAAATTTTCCCCATGGAAGGAAAGCCTCAGACAGTGAGAGGGAGGAGTTTGGTCACACCCAGATCCTCTGCTCTCTGCAGTCTCGCACACCATCACACGGCCCACCAGGTGGACAATGTGACTCTGCAGCTGCCTTTCATCATCACTGGCTCTTCTATTCTATTTCCCACCTCCCACCCCTGCAAAGAGGATAGTTAAAGGGGTTTAGATTAAACACATTAAGCACACTTAATGACCTCCATGATGTTGTTGGCCAATCTGCAGGTTTCTGGGGTGTGGGCATGCGGCTGCATCAGTGTGAAATTTGGTGTGGGCACTGGGTTATGGTGATGATGATGAGTCCAAGGGGCTGGGTGAGTGATGGCAGAGCTGGGAATTCACCTGGACGTGAGCCACTCAGTGGTTCCGCCGCCACTTGGCGTTATGGGTTTGGGAAGGGGAGACAGTTCCAAAGGACCAAATCCATGGGGGATGTGACCTGACACTTCTTTGTGAGGCTGCTGAATTTTTATTAGGGGAAGAGCGCTTCACCCAAACCTCCCAAGACAGGCCCCAAGGCGATGCAGGCACAAGCATGTGCTCACCTCATGCATCCTCAAAGTCCAGGTCTGGAAAGCCAATTAGAGGCAAGTTGATCTTGAGGAAGACCAACTGCTCTGTGTGCCAGGGTGCCAGGCTAGTGCTATGTAGGCTGATCACATTGCCCAAATGCAAAAAAAGGCGCTCACTCTGGACGCTCGTCTGAGGACAGGAGAGGAGCCTCTGGGCCACTACAGAGAGGTCCGGCCAGACCGACTCCTTCATGGCCCAGTAGCTCAGCGGGCACGTGGTCTGCGACTCGTAGGGCTCCACAAGGTACTCCCTCACCATTGCCTCCGCCGTGTCCTGTATCATGTGCCTTGCCGACCCCTGGGAGGGGCCAACTGCCCACCCGATCACGGCCATCTCCATTGTCATCAAGGTGGTTGCCTGGGGGGGCAGGGTGGTGGAGGTGGGTGACAAGCAGCCAAGGAGCGACTGCTTGAGGCCCCTGCCTCCCCCTCCCCAGGTGAGCTCCCCCTTTTGGCCTGCACTCGCCGCACACGCTGGCAGAGCTCGTCTCTCCAGCGCAGCAGCCGGTTGTCCTGCTCAGCGATGCTGCTCTTGATGCACGGGTCGCACATGCTCTCCAACATGTAGACTGGCTCCTGAGCGACAGGCACAAGACAGGTTCTCACACCGTCTCGCAGCCTCCACACCAGAGCTCTCACGGCTGGAACCAACTCTGCACATTCTTCAGTTGGCTCCAGAAAGGCGACCAACCTCGCATGAAGCCTGTGGGCCATGGGGGTGAACAGAGCCAGCATCGCCATGTCAGAGGAGAGCATGTCTGTGCACTGCTTGAAGGGCTCAAGCACCAGCACAGTCTGAGAGCCAGCCACTCGTGGTTGAGCTACCTCCCAGGCCCCACGGCATTAGTCTCCCGGAACAATGCCCTGAGGGCCCTCTTCTGCTCCACCAAATGCCTGAGCATGGCATGGGTGGAGTTCCAGTGCATGTCGATGTCTCCCTTCACACGGTGCTCGGGCACGCCTTCGCGGGCCTGCCTCTCATGCAGTGCGTAGTTGTCCTTAGGACTGTGAGAGAAGTGACTCGCAAGCTGCTGGCATTTCATGATAAGATGCCAGAATTCACGGGTCTCAGCATCCAGCCTGGAGTCTACTTGGGAGCCCAGGCCCAGGGCATCCTTGACCATGAGGTGGAGAAGGTGGGCCGCACAGTAAATCCGTTCGTCCAGGTCCAATGCTGCTGCTGCCGCCCTGATGTTTGTGGTGCCGTCCATCACCATGAAGCCCTTGGTGACATCCCTGCCTACCCAGGACTCTAACTGTGCGTTCAGGGCTGCGGAGATGTTGGTCGCTGTGTGAACCTCCGTGAACTACTGCGCATGGAGCATAGCCTGGCGAAAGCCAGGCCAGCTGCACTCTCCCTGCCTAGCGCTGCTCCCCCCACCCCCACCCACGAGGTTGTGGGTTTGGCACCAGTGTGCGATGAGGGAGAGGAACCCGTGCTGTGCATGCTGGCTTGTCCATAGGTTGGATGTGAAGTGCACAGTCCTCCCAGCAGCACGGGACAGCTGTGCCTTCACATACACCCTGGCGGCCCTGTACAACGAGGGCACAATGGATTGTGCCATCGTGGAGCGAGCTGGGAATTTGTACCAGGGCGCCAGGCAGTGGATTAGCCTCCGGAAGGCAACCTTCTCCACTAGACAATAGGGTTCACCGTCCACAGCAATCACCTCGCTGATGAGACAAGTCACCATTCTCGTCACTGCCCTAACCCCACCTCTTTGCGCCCTACTGACACCACCCTCCACAAACATCTTGGTAAGAGTAGTTTGGCATCCCTTTTCTACCAGAGCTGCTGCAAGGGGAGCACCAGGCGATGGCGGTGTGCTGGCTCCTGGCCCCTTGGCCAACAAAGAACCAGCCTGTCTCTCCCCCAGAAGAAGCACCGCGTTGTGGTGCTTCTGCAGATGGCTCTGGAGTGCGGAGGTCAAGAGATGGTGGAGGTCTTTCCCTCGACTGACCCGCGCCCTACAGAGCTGGCACTGAGCGAATCGTGGATTATCCTGTGACACCTGGAAGTGCTTCCAGACTGAGGTTGTGAACTGGCTCCCATGCAGCTGGGCCGCCCCGGGTGCCACAGGAGCAACCTGCCTAGAGGTGCTCGGGGCAGACACGTTGTGTCTAGAGAACCCAGGGGGAGGTGGTGGCGGGGGAAGGGTTGAGATGGCAGGCACACCTGCACCTTCTCCATCTCTTCCTCTTGCACCTCCCTCACCCTCTCCTCCCATGCCCCCATGGAAGAACTGCTGCTGGGGAGTGAAGAAGCAGGCAAAGTCGATGGGCTGTCCAGCAACCATGCAAGCTCCTGCACCACCCTCTTCGAAGTGGGGATGAGCTCCGACAGACCCACGTCAAAGAAACTCAGCCCCACTTCCTCCCCAGACTTCTCCCCCTCCTCCCGTTGTTGCAGGGAAGTCTCCACAACAGCAGCACCAGGAGGAGCAAGAGGAGGGACAGCCTGAACAGCAGCAGCAGTCCCCCGCCCAGCAGCACCTGTTGTCACCTGTGCAGGGGTTGCAGCTCCAGAGGCCCCCTCGGGAAAGAGCATCTGCCGCTGGATCTTGGAGGGCGCCTCTGGAGCTACTTCCTGTCCAGGTCGGGGGCAAGCCGAAGCCCCCCTCCCCCCTCTAGTCTTCTGCTTCACTCCCCCCCCCCGGGGCTGTTACAATATGCGCTGCCTGACCTCCAGCCCTGGTCATGGCAACTACACCAGAGACTCGCTGTAATGTCTAAAGCGCCAACAGCCCGCTGCTCTGGGCTAGCGCTCTGCTGCATTGCCAGGCTGTCCAGGACAAGAGATTGGGAAGCCCCTGCAGAACCAGTAAAAGGGAAGCCAGGATCCTGGCTGTCTTTTTATTATTATTATTATTATTTTATTATTTTTATTTTTTTATTTTTAAAATATTTTACTGTCAGGTACTTTTCAACAACACATTCATTTCATCAATCATACAATAAAAACTTTAACAGCGTCATCAAAAAGCATATTCATCTATTAATGACCTAATCCTTTTACCTTAAGAACGGTTTTGAAATAAAATCTGTTACTATATATGAAATCAATAATAAACACGTACTAATTGTAAATGAATTGAATAATTTAGAATTAATTTAGTAATCAAGCTTGACGTATTTTTCTGGATTAGAATTTCTTTGCAAAAGAATATATAAATTTATAGCAAAATGGAGGAAGGTGAGGGGGAAGTCTCTTATTTGAAGATCCTGACTGTCTTTTGATCCAACGAGAAGCTATTATGCTGAAGTGAGAGCATCACGTCTCTCTCTTGCATCCCCCCCCCCCCAGTATCCCGTGGGAAAACATCCACCGCAATCTGCATCAACAACCAGGAAGAATTTGTTTGCTGCATCCCTTGAGTGTAAAAAATTTACACCTTCCTGACATGAAAAGACCAGGTCGAGCTATCCCGGAGATGTGTAAATCATTGATGCCAGCTTAGTTTACAAATTGCCACTTTACCCTACCTCTGGACCTGAAGTCTTTGATCCCTTTTGTTTTGGGAAGGAGCCATCCGGGGAACCTCATTCCCCCCCACCCCCAGAAAAGGGTATATTTTGCCCTCCCTGACAAGGTAGCCTGGTTCAGATCTACCTGCCTCTCTCTTGTGTTGAGTTCCACAGATCTCCACCCCCCTCCTCCTCCTGGGACTTGGCTGGTTCAAGGCTCCGAGGTACCCTCTCCCATCTCCCGTTGTATTTTGTTTTGTATCTATAAGCCAGATTTTGGACTCCTTCTTTTAGATCAGTAATGTATTTCCCAATCAACAACCTCCTAAATGTCTCTAATCCTACCTCCTGTTATTCTTAGCCTTCTTGTATGTATGTATTTGCAACACTGAATGAATGAATATACATAAACACTTTTAATCTGGAAATCTTTGGTCTGTCCTTATTCTGAGAGTCATTGAAAACAACCTTGGTAGACACTGGGTGATCCCGCTATATAAATATTAGTGCCACTGCTCATGCTAATTTCCCCAATTGAAGAGCAGTTTTGGTAACAGGGCCCCTCTTACCTGCACCCCTGCCACTCATTGTTCCTCTGGGCCAAACTCTGGCTACCTGTACTGTGGGGAAGTTTAACTGACTAGCTAGCTGTCCTGGAGTAGGATCAGTCCCTGAGCCGAGAACATTTTACGTATCCTCCCCCAAGATAACTAACTGTTAACAATAGGCCTGCCCTTAACCTAACCTAACTTAAATACCTGCTGATTTGTTTGGTTCGGTACCTGGGGAACCTTGTCTACATAACTTTTTGGGTTTAACCCTGGAGATGGATTTCCAAACCTTTTTAAAAGGAGGAAGTAATGACTGGGAGCCTGGGATAAGTTAAACCCTATTTAATTCTGCACTCCAACAATGGTCAGACACCGCCTAACTGATCTTATGAATGAGGGAAAACCTGAGGACACACAACTGAAGCCCCCTCTCAAACCAGGGAGAGAGACGCGAGCGGGCACACACACACCCAGGCAGAAAGGGCGAAACCCCCTCTCAAACCAGTACGGCTCGGCCCCAAACGGGGAAAACACCAAGGAGGAGGAGGTGTGGGTGCCGAGCGGCACCGGGGAGAGACTCACGCAAGCTGCACAGTTGCACTCAACCTCAGGCTAGGGGCAAAAAAACAAAAGCAAAGCACAGCACACACTCTCGCAGAGGCGAGCGGGCACACACACTCTGCAGAACGGGTGAAGCCCCCCTCAAACCAGTACGGCTCAGCTCAACCCCAAACGGGAAAAAAACCAAGGAGGAGGAGGTGCGGCCCGGGTGTCGAGCAGAGAGAGACTCGCTAGCCGCCGCACAGACTCAACTTTAAACTTTAAAACTTTAAAAGCAGAACACACACTCCCGCAAAGGCGAGTGGGCACACACCCCCTCGGCAGAATGGGCAAAAGCCCCCTTTGGCTTCTCTCCCCACCCACAGAAACTGCTCCCCCCCACACACACAGAGAGACTCTGCTTCCCCCCCCACACACACACACACAGGAGAAAAGGTATAGAGAAAAAAACCACAAAATCAAACTGTGTGGATGTCTTCCAGCAGGACCACGGAGGAGAAGTAAATCCAGGCCTATTCCGGTAACCACCAGCAGCTTGGCCTAGTCAGGAATCAGATCTCTCAGCAGCACCACCACCAAACTGGAAGGCAATGAATACAGTCGGGACTGGAGGGGAGGGGAGGGGCAGGAGTTTTTAGACTCTTCTGGCCATTTCAAAAGTGAGAATCCCTGCTCTGATTGGCCAGGAGAAGACCACCATTGGCCGCGGAAGAATGCTGCTTACTAACTGACGGTTATGCTGCTGATTCTGAGCCCCCAAATTTGCCGAATTTATTCCACGCGCCCCGAACTTGCCAAATTCGGCTCATCGTTTTCCCGCCTTTTTTTGAATTTGGTTCCATCTGAACTGGAAACCGCCAAATCGGGGGAAATTCCGCTGTTTTCCAGTTCGGGATGAGCCAAATCGACAGCCCTACTATGAATCAATGTCATTCAGGGAGGGGGACGAGGCTCGGCAAGGAGAAACCAAGCTAGCCATAATTGCTTGCTGAGTTTGGAGCCAGGGTGGAGCAGCCAAAATGATGGTCACTGTTGGCTACCAGGCACATCTTGCCTTAAATATGCGGATAGATTACGACGGAGATCATCGATCTAATTAAATGGGTTATCCCAAGTGTGGTTGTGTAGTTCCATTTCAGGAGGTGCTGTGGACAATGGGATGAATACGTTGGAGGTGGAGAGGCAGTAAGGTTGCCAGCTCTGGATTGGGAAATACCTGGATATTTTGGGGGTAGAGCCTGAGGAGGGCAGGGTTTGGTGAAAAGAGGACTTCAATGGGGTATAATGCCATAGAATCCACCTTCTAAAGTGGCCCTTTTCTCCAGGTGAACTGATCTCTGTTGGTTGGATATCAGTTGTAATAGTGGGAGATCTGCAGCTAGTACTTGAACTTTGGCAATCCTAAGGAGCAGGCACCAAATTCCAAATGCATTGCTGCTCTGTGCATGCACAGTGGTGGCACAATGGACATGTTCAGATGTGGGCCAAACAGCTGGCATGAGCAAGACTAGGCAGGGCTGCCAGGTTTTCCCCAGAAGTGATGTAACAGAACAGACAACTTTGTGCCCCCCATGCCCCCACCCCCAACCTTCCTGCCAGTTACCAGACATGGCCTGGCAACCCTAAGACACATGAGCACAATGCAGATCATTGTATGGAGGACAGTTTCTTGAATTCATGACATCGTGTTTCTTTTAGTGGGCAAGCTCATTAAACATAAGGCAGAAAGCCTTAAAACATAAGGCAGAAAGGAGAGACCACTGAGGGAAGACAAGGCAAAACACGCACACACAAAAGTCTCCATGTGCTGCCATAACCACCTAAAGCAACATTTGCAGTGATTGTAGAGGTTCTTCCTCAGATAGAACTAGGGTTGCCAGCTTCCAGGTGGGACCTGGAGATCCCCTGGAATCACTGCTCATCTCCCGACGACAGAGATTGGTTCCCCTAGAGAAAACAACTGTTTTGGAGGGGGGGGGGCTGTGTGGCACTGTACCCCACTGAGCTCCCTGTCCTCCCCAGGCTCCACCCCCAAATTTCCAGAAGATCTCCAATCTGTATCTGGCAATCCTACCCCCCACTCCCCGCCAGTGGCCAGGAAAGACCTGGCCACCCTAGATAAAACAACCAAGAAAATTTTAGGGAAGCAAAAAAAAAAAAAAAAAGGCACAATTTCTGTTGGAGGTGGAGAGTCTTTTTTACATTGGACGGCTTGAATTGATCTTTGGAGGTTCCTCCTTGGGCAAAACATCTGAGGAATTTGGAAAGAATCAAAAATAATTTGAGAATGAAACAAATATTGCTAAGCCTAGCTAAAGGTCTTCTGCCTTGGTAGTCCCCTTATTCCTAGTAAATAAGGTCTCTTTAGATACTGCCATAAGGCTTAAGCAGGGTCAGGGGAGTCAGCTTAGAAATGAAATGGCCAGTGACAAGGGGGGGGGGCAGTGGTTCCAACTCCCCACAGAGCAGCAGCAGATGAGGAAGCAATGTTTCAGGAAGTAGCACCAATGAGCAGAATACCTTCACGAGCCTCTTTTCCATTTCTTCTGTTTCCTCTGAAACTGTCATTTTTTCCGCCTCTTCCCTGCCCAATATTTTTGAAAACACATATCCACAGCCCAAAGAGGTGTTATTTGCACTGCAGTTCAGAAAACAGAGCGATCTCCTAGCAGCTGTCAATCATGGTGACCTTAAGCTTCTGTGCAAACGGCATGGGACTCCCCCTCCCGCATACAATTTTTTTCTTTTCCTCCTCCCCTTCCTCCCTCCCCCCCTCCCAGCCAAGTTACTGTTTCATTGCCATCCGCTGGGATTCCGACAAGCGTCGAGTTCCTAGTAGATGACACAGAATAATTGAAATGTCCTTCTGGTGACCTTCAGTTTCTGGCAGCGTCGACTTTCCTTGTGGCACTCAGCGAGCTGACAGATGAGTGACACAAGCGGACTGTGTACCCCCATGCAGCCTCGCGAGCACACTGGCGCTTGTACAGACACACACTCCAAAGCAGGGACAGAAGCCACCTTTATGCCAGCAAACACACATTGAGATGAAAAAGGCACACTTGGGCACTCACAAAGAAGAAAGGGGCACACAGCCACATTCAGCAAGGCCCAGATGGAGGCAGGCGTGTTCCAGTCCCCTCTTCTTGCTCTCCAGCTTGCCTCTTCCCGGCTCAATGGCTCTGTTCTCCCTGGGAGTGCTGCTGCTGCTGCTGCCGCAGGGAAGCTGGAGGGCCTCTCGCCACGGCTACGGTGCCCTCCAAGCTAGGCAGCTGGGAGGGGTTTTCCGTTAGGCTGTCTTGGAAAGTAGGTGACACATTTAAGTCGGTCCAGAATATAGCAGTGCAGTTATTAAATGAACTGAATCACAAGGACCACGCTAAGTGTTCCGAGATCGTTATGGGGTGGCACTTTATTTCTGGATGAAATTCTGAGTGCTGATCTGTGAAGACCTAACTGGAGAAAGGCCAGCGTATCCAAGGGAAGGCTTCCTCCTCTCGGAGCCTCACCCAGTGCTGCGACCTCCAGAGGACCAAGGTGAGGTGAGCAAGAAGCCCTTCCTGGTAAGGGCCGGTGCTCCGTTGGAGGGAGGAATGAAGCTCACAGAGCCAATTCCTTCCTGGCCTGTAAAAAACGCAAATTAACCCATTGAAGGTTTCGTTGGGATTATTGGGGCACATATAACATTAAAACTAGGGTTGCCAACCTCCAAGTACTAGCTGGTGATCTCCTGCTATTACAACTGATCTTCAGCCAATAGAGATCAGTTCCCCTGGAGAAAATTGCTCCAGCAATTGGGCTCTATGGCATTGAAGCCCCTCCCCAAGCCCCACCCTCCTCAGGCTCCACCCAAAAATCTCCTGCCGGTGGGTGTTGTCAGGGAGGTAGCTGTGAGTTTCCTGCATTGTGCAGAGGGTTGGACTAGATGACCCTGGTGATCCCTTCCAACTCTATGATTCTATGATTCTATGAATGCTGGGACATATGAGTTTTTATTGTTCTAGGCAGCTTTGTGGGCCTGTTCAAAAGCAAGGCCAAGAAAAGGTTAAATAAACAGACAATGCTGATTGTAGGCACCTGATTTTGGATCTCACTGCCTAATTCTAACTGTGTGGGCAGCTACAATGCTGTCTGTAGGGTTGCCAACCACCAGGTAGTAGCTGAAGATCTCCTGCTATTACAACTGATCTCCAGCTGATAGAGATCAGTTCCTCTGGAGAAAATGGCCGCTTTGGCAATTGGACTCTATGGCATTGAAATCCCTCCCCTCCCCAAACCCTGCCCTCCTCAGGCTCTGCCCCAAAAACCTCCTGCTGGTGGCAAAGAGAGACCTGGCAACCCTAGCTGTCTGTGATTCTTGGAAACTCACCGCAGAATCCGGTGCATTTCTACTCAAAAGTTAGTCCAACTATACTCCATGGGGCTTCCTGCCAAATAAGGGTGCAGAGGATTGCAACCTTCGCCTTCCTAATGGTATCTAGTGGATTTTGAAACTTGGTCTAAGACTTTGAAGGACAAGGTATGCTGGGGCCATAGAAAGACTTGTATTTAGGATTCTGACCCCCCCCCCCACACACACACCCATGCATAGTCTACTTCTTAAGAAGAATTGCATGGAAGGCATTGAACACATGAACACATCAAGCTGCCTTATACTGAATCAAACCCTCGGTCCATCCAAGTCATTATTGTCTACTCAGACTGGCAGCGGCTCTCCAGGGTCTCAGGCAGGGGTCTTTCACATCACCTACCTGCCTAGTCCCTTTTAACTGGAGATGCCGTGGATTGAACCTGGGACCTTCTGCATGCCAAGCAGATGCTCTACCACTGAGCCCCATGCCCCCTCCCCATTCTGAATTCTTACTTGACACAACTAAAGAGCCCTGGGATTTTAATAGACCTGGACCTGCTTTTTGAAAGATATTTGGCCCTGGGTCCTAAACATGCCCCTTTTTCATCCCCATCTTCCACAGAAGCTTTTACCCCTCCTAGACAAAGCTCACCTGGCCAGGCTGATCCAGGTATTAGTACTCCAGACATGCGACTCCTGCAGACTCTCTGTCATCAAGTACACTGTTATTGCACCCTTCCTCTGAGGACCTCAGGGCAGTATACATGATGCTCTGCGTGGGGCTGCCCAAGAAGACGACTCGGCTGCATCCTGCAGAAGGTGGGCCACCCGCTTCACATGTGTGGGGTGGGGCTGAGCTGGCCTGGGCACCCATCCACTTCCAGGAGGCAATAAAGATGATGGTATCAACCCCTAAACCTTTCCACAGCCAGGGATCGCTTCCCTCTCAGTCAGCCCACGTGCCTCTCAAGGTCAGCTCAACAGTCCCCCCTCCTTTTTTTTTTTTGCATTTTCCCATTTATTGTTCAAAGATGTAAAAATACAAAAGAGAAGATGAAATACTATTATATACAACATACTTCAGACTATGTTAATCTGTTCATTCTGTTTCCATCCATTTAAACTTACACAAGTTTGGAATTTTACAATCCGTTGCTTCAGTTTGGCAGTTGAGCTTTTCTTCCAGGCCACACAACTACTAAACAGACGGCCACGATGGCATTTAATGTGAGTTCTCACAATCCAAGAGATTGTCCCATTATCAGCAGTCTCCTCCTGTCACCAAACTGAAACGGCAGCTGTGAGCAACAGGGCCTCTTCGATGGTTGCACCTGCTTTGTGAAATCAGCTCCCAAAAGAAACTGGCAGACAAGATTGCAAAACCCTTCTTTTTAGCAAGAAGGAGGTGGTTAAATGGTTATTGCTGGTATTTATCAACTCGATTATTGGTTTTGTTATTAATAATGTTGTTGCTAAATTGTAGAAGGGAAGAGTCGTGGGAGGGGCTGGACCCCCAACACCCATGAATTATTTTTATAGATGCCATTTATACATTATTTTGTATTTTAAAATATTTACATTCTGCCTTTCCTACTTAGACCAAGGCCTTGATGTATACAGCTGAATAGTAATTGCTGCCCAATGAGGGTCCTTGGCCTCCACTAGTTTAATATGAAAACCAGGTCTCTTGATTAAGGTAGGAATTTCGCCCAGGTGCTCTCCAAGAGGAGTAGCCAGACTGCCCAACGACCAGGAGGACGGCACCTGCCAACCCTTTCTCTGATAGTCTAGAGCTCCTCACACCTCGGCCATAAGCCAAGTCTGCAGGGCAGTCACCACAGCTCTCAAAACCTCCTTCACAGTACAAATGTCTGCAGCACAGAAAAACCCACCGAACTGCCTCTCGGCCTTTGCGAGGCAGGCCTGCCCTGCTCTGCCGCTCCAGTGCTCCTGCCGCCGGTCCCCCCGTGCTTCACTAGTTGGCACCCATCACCATTCTCTCCCTAAACTGGGCACATGTCATCCTCTGCTTACCAAAAATTTGAATCTGCCAATACAAAGCAGAAGCCAGAGCTCTGGGTTCAATGTTAGTGCTGGGGATGCCAGCCTCCAGTTGGGAACTGGGGATCCCCCGGAAGTACAGCTCATCTCCAGACTACAGAGATCAGTTCCCCTGGAGATGTCCCTGTCCTCCACAGGCTCCCCAAATCTCCAGGAGTTTCCCAATCTGGATCTGGCTATCCTACTCCCCCACCCCCATCCCCTGCTGGTACCCAGGGGGGACCTGGCAACCCTAGTTAGCACGGAGCCATACTCTGCACTGAATATGGCCAATAGTGGAGCTCCCCACTGGAGCCCAGGAAACTCAAGGTGTATAAGAAGGGTATCTCAAGCCCACCATTTTTGTAGCTGGTTCCCCCCCAGAGTCTTCTGCAAGCAACACAAGCACCACAGACCTCCCTTTTCAGGGCAAGTGAAATATGTTTTGTTCTCTCCCATTCATCTGTTCTCCTTCCCAAATTTAACCCCCGCCTCAATATAAGGAAAGCCTTGCTGGATCAGACCAAGGTCCATCAAGTCCAGCAGTCTGTTCACACAGTGGCCAACCAGGTGCCTCCAGGAAGCCCACAAACAAGACAACTGCAGCAGCACCATCCTGCCTGTGTTCCACAGCACCCAATATAATGGGCATGCTCCTCTGATCCTGGAGAGAATAGGTATTCATTTTGACTAGTAGCCACATCCTTCTACCTGCTCCTAATATGGATTAACTGGAACTTTAATTAGGCTCCTCACCTCTTTGCTTCTCCAGCTCCCATTCTCAGCCAGACTGCAAAGCCTGACCGCTGGCCACCTCTCCCCAGTGCATGAGAGACTCGTCTCCAATTATCTAAGGGCGAAAACGCACGGTCGCTTTATCCTCCTTTAATCCCTGTTTTAGCCAGGATCGAACGCACATTAGGCGAAACGCACGTGTTCGATCCTGGCTGAATCCTATCTGAAACAGGGACTAAAGGAGGAAAAAGCGACCATGCGTTTTCGCCCTAAGACTCTTTCCCTAGTTATCCTACCACAACCTTTGTCCCCTATGGGGCAAGCCCTCACCTATCTCCTTTCTCTGGGTTGGTTTGCTCTGGTCTAGCCACACAAGAGGAATAAAATTTGGATTAACTGTAACTTTAATTAGGCATTTAGCTTTTTTTAAAAAAACCTGCAATTATAAGCTAGTTGTGAATGGGTTTATTGTGTAGCTGTATATAATTGCTGTGGTATTATTGCAACTGCTCATTGCCTGGGACTTTTGTTTTGATTTTACTGCTCCCTTTTCTGTATCTTTGATAGAGTAATAAAGTTACCTGCTGGTTGAGTGCTTGTCTCCATGCCATCTTTCCAGCCTTGATTTATTGTGCCCAGTGCAGACCTGTGTATACAACAGACTCAGGGCCTTTTATGCATGGCTGTTTCCCTCGCAGTTACCCCTCGACTACTTCGGGGATTCCTTTTGATTATGCATGCCTTTTCCACCCAAACAGAGGTTGCCTCACTCTCCCTGTGTGTTTTTGCCTGCATTTTCCAGATTCTGGCTAAAACAGCATCTGGAAAACACAAGTAAAATGAACGTCCCGGCATAAAAGGCCTCGGTCTTACCCTTAAAAAAGGTGCCATCCCTGATCTGCATTTCTCTGCATGGCAGTTCCTCCAAACACATTCTTGCCCAGCTGAGATGGGGAAAGCCTGAATTCCATTGAGCCAGAGATGCTGCTTGTGTGACCATGGTCATCTGTTAGGCATTAGACTGATGAAAGGACCAAACAAATGCCCGGCTTGCAGCTAGGGACAGAGTGGCAGAAGGCGGGGAGTGGGGGGGGAGAGAGGGTTTTCTGGCTTGTCCGATTCCCAGTCCCTCCCTTACAAAGCCCACTGCAGCCTGATTCCTTCAGAGACAGCGGGAAAGGATTTACTTCTGTCTCCTGCAATATTGGGAAGTCTGCTGTGCCATGGGGGGAAGCCAAAGGCTAGCCTTGCAAAAGAAGGGGGGCAGGAAGAAAAAGGAACAACACAGAACAGCTGCCCTGGCTTTCTGGGGCCAGTCACAACATGTTGGGAGTTGCAAGTTGTGGCACCTTGCATGGCGGAGGCAGCTCATTGATCACAGTCCGGGAACAAAGATTTCACCGAGTACTTCAGCTGTTCGTGAGCAGCATCAGAATGGTTGCTGGGTTATTTTTCAGGTATTCAGACAGTACAGTAAAAGGGTGTTTCATGTTTACAGTAAGAGTTGTTTGACAATGGAATCAGCTCCCCTCACTGGCAGTCTTCAAGCAGCAGCTGGACAAACACTTGTCAGGGGTGCTCTAGGCTGACCTTGCATTGAGCAGGGGGCTGGACTAGATGGCCTTTATGGCCCCTTCCAACTCTAGGATTCTGTGTGTATGCATTCTCAAAGTCCAATGGGAGTCCCAGTTCACCGCCCAACCCCCACCACAAACTTGGCACCACTCCACAGCCAGTTGTTTCAATAACAAGTGAACAAACCAGTTAGACAGTTATTTATAAATAAACACTGTGGTTTGTCTTCCTATCTGGTGATCACCTAAGTAACTGTTATTTATGTTGTGTTGTGTTATATATTTATCTTCCTAATCTTAATACTCTGCCCTCCCCAACAAAGCCTGGCTCAGGGTAGGGTTGCCAACCTCCAGGTAGTTAAACCAAAATGCTGTAATACAGTAGTTAGGAAACAAACAGCACACAAGCTCAATGTTTTACAAACAGATCACTTGTCTTTTATAAAGTAAGTTTCTTAATGCAATAAATACTTTCTCTAATATGCCTTATTCATGAAGTTACAAACACAAAATTTTCAAAGCTGTGGAAATGTCCATAAGACGAAGGAGACCATGAAATACAAGTCCCAAGGCGAGTTGGTGAGTATGAGTTCAAACAGAACGCTAAAGGGCAAGAACGGTTGCGTCAGTGAAGATTCCAGCGGCGTCCCGAATGTGCTCAAAGGCTACCCGAAGTCTTCACCTCCGTCGTGGAGGCGAGACCAAGAGACCGGGAGGTCCCTGTGCGGCTGTAGAGAGCTGCAATCCGAAGGTAAACAAGGGAACATTCTATCTGGAAACGCTTTCGCCAATTGGCTTCATCAGCCCAGCTTTCTAACAAACAATGAAAATTCCATAATGCTACCAAACAGAATAAATTGATACAAAATAATGCTAATAAATTACATAACTTTATACATACCATCAGTGACACTTTCTGTAGACCTACACTTAGGATTCTATAGCAGGATTCACAAGGAATTCTCCAGCATACAGAGCAGAACACGCATGAGCCACTTAAAATACCAATGAAAAACAGGTGGAACGAGTACGTGCAAACGCCTCCTCTCTTAAAGAAATATAGACCTATATAATGTCTTTCTTCATGAAAAATAAATTTCTCCATGAAAAATGAATCCATCCTAGATTACAATATAATCAAATAGCCTAGTCAAAAAAACTAGTCAAAAAAATCCTACATGGTACTAGAGAATAATAATTTATAAAAAAACATGATAAATCAAAATCTGTGTTCAAACCGGAGGGGGCCAAAGTTTGGAACATGTGTATTAGTCTCATTTCCTGTCTGAGGAGGATTTGAGAGATGTTACTATCATTGTAAGGGTGCCCTTTGTATGTCCATGCCACAAAAAAATCTCAAATCATTAGCATCATGGTGACATTTAACAAAATGTGTAACAAGGGGCGATTCCAAAATTTTTGCGCGTACGCACGATTTATGCTCACTAATCCTGATCCTAATTGGTCAAATGGTAGAACCAAACTATAATTTTTGGCACGGGCACAGAATTCCGTAAACGACCCGTGCAGTGCCACAATTAGAAAAGTGTCTAATTTCAAAATTGAAGTTGGTATTAACGGAGCTCAAGTTCTTAATCGGCAAACTTAAATTACACACTGAACATGTCCCACAAGCAAAATGACCTTTAATAGAAATAGAAGAAGCAGGAATATTAACATCTGAATGTACTAGTTCATCCTTCAATGATTTAGTTTTACGCAATCCAAAAAACGGCTTGTCAGCACATCCCGGTATGGATTGGATCAAATGCCAATGACGGCGAATGGCTTTCTGGACCTCTTTGGAATAGGTGCTGTAAGTTAAAGAGCAACAAATTCTCTGTTGCTTCTCTGTTCTAGGTTTGTCTGTTAGTAAAAGATGTCTATTGTAAGTTTTAGCTTTAAGTCTGGCTTCATCTACAAGGCTCGGAGGATAACCTTTTTTGAATAAGTTATTTTGCATGGTTTGGGCCACTTGCTCATAATGATTTTCAAAAGTAGAGTTGCGTTTTAAATGTAAAAAATGACTAAACGGAAGATTCTTTTTAAGGTGGAAGGGATGTAAAGAATTGAAATGAAGCCCTGATTCCCTGTGCATAGGTTTTTTGTAATGTTTTACTGCTAAAGTGCGCTGTTCTGTTATATAGATCTCCACGTCTAAGAAGGGTATTTTTAGCTCATTATGAATGCCAGAAAAGGACAGGTGTCTATCTAAGGTGTTTATCCAACAGGCAAATTCTTGATATACTGTGGAAGAATCAAACAAGAATATCATCTATATAACGACAAAAATAAAGCATGTGTGACTGAAAGGGATTATTCTGGAATAAGTATTTGGTCTCGAATTGTATCATAAATAAATTAGCTATTGCTGGGGCGCAAGCTGAGCCCATTGCAACCCCTTTGATCTGAAGGAAAAATTTGTCTTGATACCTAAAAAAATTGTGCTCAAACAAAATATCTGCCAGGTCCAAAATAAAATGGGTGGGTGGGGACATGTCAGCTCAAGATTTTAGTTTCTCTTCTATAATAGATCTAGCCTCCTCCAAAGGTATGTTTGTATAAAGGGAGGAAACATCAAGTGTGGCTAAAGTCGCTCCTGCAGGTACTGTTACGCCTTCTATCTGCCTAATTAAATCTTTATTAAATTAGCTATTGGTGGGGGCTGGCAAGCCCCTCTGCGCTGTCTGCGCAGACAGAGCAGAGGATCTTGCCAGCCCCCCGCCAGCCCTGCCTGAGTCCCGGCAGGGCTGGGGGGGGGGTCTGGAAACCCTCTGTGCTGCCTGCGCAGATAGCTCAGAGGGGCTTGTTTAAAGGGCCCCCCGTGCACCTTTAGAGAATCCCCCTGAAGGCACGCGGGGGCCCGAATTTCCCCCCGAACTCCGGATCCCCCCAAATTTCTGGGGATCCGAAGCGGGGGAGTTCAGACTTCGGCACGGCCCGAATAAAAGCGGGCCGAATTTTGCCGAAGCCGAACTATACCGATTTTTTTTTCAACAGCCCTAAGACTTTGGCCAAGCACAGAAAAGTTTGAAAATAATTCCAGCCCCCCAAAAAAGCACCTTCTGTGATTGGTGAAAGAACACTGCTCTTCCTTACCTGGCTTCCTATTGGCCACTGAGAATTCCTGACCCTCCTCCCCCTCCCCCGCTCTAGGTTGTCCTCTGTTGCAATCCAGGTAGACTGCACCGGCTGGCTTTACAGCAATGCAAAACGCAGTGCTGCAATTGGCCACATGGGAAGCTCAAGTGACCCTTCCTATTGGCTACTCAAAGATACCTACTCCCTCCCTCATGACACACACACAGAAAGAGATCACAAGAGTTGGGAACACAGAATTTCCCCCACTTCTTTTTTACCCACTTTTGACCCAAAGACTTAATGGTTTAATTTTAGGACTCACCAGGACAGATTGCAAAAGGCAAGTCTAAACTAAAGTGAGCCAAGGGGCATTTGCAGGTCACTAAGTATGTTACACTCTCAAGCTGTTCAGGGAAAGAGCACACACCTTCGGGACAGTGCATGAGATGAGTTAGAAAGGATGTTTTTGCTTTCGTCTGAGCTAGGGTTGCCAACCTCCAAGTGGCAGCTGGAGATCTCTTGCTATTATCACTGATCTCCATTATCACTTCACCTGGAGAAAATGGCTGCTTTGGAAGGTGGACTGTATGGCATTATACCCCACTGAAATCCCTTCACTTCCCAACCTTCACCTTCCTTAGGCTCCACCCCCAAAATCTCCAGGTATTCCCCAACCTGGAGCTGGCAACAATAGTGTGAGCCCTCGGAAATCTACCAAATAATATTCCCTCCCCCTAAAACATATGAGAGCCACACATACCATACTTTCAACTGTTAAGTGTTGAGCTAACAAGCCTCCTTTATGTATACCGACAATGCCAAAATTTGCAGATCCAAATCCAAATTTGCAGATCACAATCAGGAGCAGAGCGAACGTCCTTCCCTCAATAAAGGAGATGAATGTGGATTGAGCAGCTATTTGGCAAAATGTTTTTCTCCTCACTATACATGGTCAATAACTATAGTCTATAGTCAATAGCTAAGGCTATTCCTCCAAAGTCAGATTTCTTGGCAAGAAAGGGCAGGGGGGAACTAAGGTCTAAGAGGAATTAGGAACTGAAAATTAATTTTATTTAGAAGGCTGTGTGTGCATTATTTTTCATTCTACAAAAATTGCATTACCATGATAATGGAATTTTTGTTTCAACTCCTCCAATGAATCATTGGCTGTATATAGTCACTGTATATATAGGATTTCAATAATATTCTAGTGACAGGATATGATGGGGGGGGGCTTGAGCCCCCTCTAGCAGCTGTGCCTGGCCTCAATTTGTTTGCCAGGACCTGGCTCAATTACGCAGGGACTGAAGGACTTAGATGTTCCACCAGGCCTATGGTTGAAGACAGAGATGGTTTTCACCTTAGCTGACCACCATACACCTTCTCCCCATTCCCTTGGTACTTTTATCTTCCCTTGGTACTTTTATCTGTTCCCGTTCCTTCCTTTCCCCTTCTCTTCCTCCCCCTTGGCTGGTTATCCCTTGATTGGTTATCCCTGTTATTGTTATTTAATGCCATCTGGGATTTTAAAGTTAATAAAATTTTAAGTATAATTTATATTATATGAATTATCCTTTTGTTGTTAGCCACTCTGAGCCTGATGGTAGTTGGGAAAGGGTGGAATAGAATTCATACAAACAAACAAATGAATGAACAAATAAATAAAACTCCAGGTGAAGGTTTTGTTTAGGTCAAACCTCCAAAGAAAAATGCGTTTCTCCACACTCATTGAACTAGCTGGAACCAATTCCGCTTTACCTTTTACACTCAGGGAGTGATCTTAAGCAGCAAAGGTGTCCTTCAGATTGCAGCCTGCAGTTTCCTTTAGGGTTGTGCATATTGACATACCCGAACCGAAAATAAACCCGAAATTAGCCGTTTTGGCAATATTCTGGTTTTATTTTACTGAATGCTAAAACCTGGGGATCTCCCCGAAGCTTAGTGGGGCCCAGTAAACCCAAATCTGAAATTTACCGATTTATTATTATTATTATTTGCACAACCCTAGTTTCCTTCAATGGCAAAACATTTCCTTCAGTGCCTTGTGAAGAAGGCCTAACTGGAATACTCTTCACTTCTGTATCCTTATCTCCAAATCCTTCCATCCTTCCCTTCACAACAAGTGGTGGACAGTGAGCTTCATGAAGCAGAGATCTGTTTGACTGCAGTCTGCTGTGAGGAACTGCTCTGTTTCTTTTTCTGTTCTGCCCGTACAAGCGGCAGTTCAGACCTTTGCTGGAATATTGGTTCAGGCTTTGCTGACAGGTTCCCTGTGTAGGCCTCTGCTGGAATGTCTCGCTCGCTCTCCTCTCCCCGTTCCCTCCTCCCCCCTGACCTTGGCTTTCACAGGATTGTGCTAACGAGCTTTCTTGAGATCTTTGATGTCTGTTCTATAGTCTAGCCTGGTACTGTTATCGTTTAGTTCCCAAAACATGTAACCGACACCTGCAATGTAGAACTGTTTATAATCTCACTCTTTTGTAATAGTAAGCACTTGCAGCTCGGACCGTGTAAGGGCCTAGTTATACCTGATGCTTCTCAATAAACTTACCTGCTTCTGGATGGTCGTCTGAGCGAGTGATTTTATGGGAATTGCCCAGGGTGGCTGGAAAGCCTTACATCTGCAAAGTGTCATGGACATGAAGAGATGGAAGGAGGACTAATCTCATATTTTAGTAATAATTGGCTGTCATTTTACAGTTGCATACAACACTGTTACAAAAAGCATCCCAGAGAAAGTAAATAAATAAATAAATTTAGAAGCACTCTGCATTTCCCTTTGAATAATTTGGATATAGATCTCAAGATCGTTGAGAAAAGATCTCAAACTAAATAACTCTTTTGGTCTTTCAGTCAGACACCAATAATTTTGTTAGCAGAAGGGAAGATGGATTGTTTCAATTTTGCTGAGAACTGACATGTTTGCGGAACCACAGCTGTACTTACCCAGTGATCAGAAAATTGTACACAGAGAAAAAATAGTATTTTGCTCTGGCCTAGCCTAACCGCTCATCTCAGATGAGAGAGATGTACTCCCAGGATGCACACAATCAAAACATGCATTTTTCCTGGTAGAGGAAACCATATTTACTTTCCATCTTCTTCACCTATCCAAAAACCAAACAAAAACAAATCTACAATAAAGTTTAATTTTATTAACTTAGAGATTGGTGTGTATGTGTGTGTGTTAAGTGCCGTCAAGTCGCTTCCGACTCATGGCGACCCTATGAATGAAAGTCCTCCAAAATGTCCTATCTTTGACAGCCTTGCTCAGATCTTGGAAACTGAAGGCTGTGGCTTCCTTTATTGCGTCAATCCATCTCTTGTTGGGTCTTCCTCTTTTCCTGCTGCCCTCAACTTTTCCTAGCATGACTGTCTTTTCCAGTGACTCTTGTCGTCTCATGACGTGACCAAAATACGATAGCCTCAGTTTAGTCATTTTAGCTTCTAGGGTCAGTTCAGGCTTGATTTGATCTATAACCCACTGATTTGTTTTTTTGGCAGTCCATGGTATCTGTAACACTCTCCTCCAACACCACATTTCAAAGGAGTCTACTTTCTTCCTGTCAGCTTTCTTCATTGTCCAGCTTTCACACCCATACATAGTAATAGGGAATACGATGGCATGAATTAACCTAATCTTTGTTGCCAGTGACACATCCTGACACTTAAGAATCTTTTCTAGCTCCTTCATGGCTGCCCTTTCCAGTCTCAATCTCCTTCTGATTTCTTGGCTGCAGTCTGCCTTTTGGTTGATGATGAAGCCAAGGAAAAGAAAGTCTTCAACAACTTCAATTTCCTCATTGTCAACCTTAAAGTTGTGTAATTGTCCTGAAGTCATTACTTTTGTTTTCTTAATGTTCAGCTGTAGTCCTGCTTTGGCACTTTCTCTTTTAACTTTCAGCAGTAGTAGTTTCAAATCCACTATTTTCTGCCAATAATGTAGTGTCATCAGCATATCTCAAATTATTAATGTTCCTCCCTCCAATTTTCACTCCACCTTCATCTAAATCTTTCCTAATTATATGTTCTTAATGTGTGTTTCCAGCTTTCCTAATTATATGTTCTGCATATAGATTGAAGAGATAGGGAGATAAAATACATCCTTGTCTGACACCTTTGCCAATTGGAAACCATTCCATTTCTCCATATTCTAACTGTGGTCTCTTGTCCAGAGTACAGGTTGCGCAGGTGTGTAGTGACACACCCATTTCCTTTAAAACCAGCCATAGCTTTTCATAATCCACACAGTCAAAAGCTTTGCTGTAATCTATGAAATACAAGCTGATTTTCTTCTGAAATTCTCTCGTATGCTGCAGTAACCAGCGTATATTTGCAATATGATCTCTAGTGCCTCTTCCTTTTCTGAAACCAGTTTGAACATTAGGCATTTCTCGTTCCATATATGGTAACATATATGGTAACAGCCTTTGCTGTAAGATTTTGAGCATCACTTTACTTGCATGAGAAATTAATGTGATGGTCTGATAGTTGCTGCAATCTTTGATGTCTCTTTTCTTGGGAACTGGAATGTAAATGGATCGTTTCCAGTCTGTGGGCCATTGTGTTTTTTTCCATATCTGTTGGCATATTCTTGTCAAGATTTTGATGGACTCCGTTTCTGTGGCTTGGAATAGCTCTATTGATATCCCATCTGCTCCTGGTGATTTGTTTCTCCCGATTGCTCTCAGTGCAGCTTTCACTTCACTTTCTAAAACTGTAGGTTCTTCTTCAAAAGATTCTTCTTGGAAAGAATCTTTTATCTTTTCATCTCTTCTGTATAGTTCTTCAGTGTATTGTTCCCACCTTTTCTTTATTTTGTCCTGTTCAGTTAATGTATTTCCATGCTGATCTTTCAGCATGCCTAATCATGCTTTAAATTTCCCTTTGATTTCTTGGATCTTGTGGAACATATCTCTTGTTCTTCCTTTTTTGTTGTTTTCTTCTATGTCTTTACACTGGTTATTATTATGTTGTTTAGATATTCAATTCCGGCCCTGCTTTTAAACCATCAGGTCCTCAGATCTACTTAGATTTGGGCCCTTTCCTGTTTTCAAACCTTTAATCAGATTCTTTAACAGCAACCCACCCTTCATTCACACTGGTGGCAACAGGAAGCCAGTGGTTGTGGGAATATTCCTCAGCTGGAATCAAAGTTTGGTGGCCATACTTGACCTCTTTCCACCAAGCACTTGCTACTGTCCCAGATTATATTGCAGATGTGGGATGGCTTCCCTGCTGGGCATAACTGTCCTGTCCCCTCTTCTGTCTGCATTGCTCACCTGACAGGAAAACCCCCCATGAACTTACCAAAGAGATGCTTTCTTTTGTTTTCCGTGCTGTGGCCCGGATGGGGCCCTGCCAGTCCTGCCTGTTTGCTTGCCTGGAACCCTAAGCCAGGGGTCTCCTGGTTTGTGGGTTACATATTCCTTGCACTGCCTCATGAGCTCTGAACTTGGAGTCTCCCCTGGATCATTAAAAAAATGGACTGGGTCTGCGGTGAATGGAGCGACACCGCAGACCTCTGCAGATGCTTCTGCTAAACCCAAGGCTCCCTTAATGGTGAGTCACCGCAGACCCAGTACGTTTTTTGATTGATCTAGGGGAGACTCCAAGTTCAGAGCCCCCCAAAGGCCCCTCCCTCATTTCCCGGGACCTGGCTTGTGAGGATAGGCAGCACAGAATTCGCGGACCAGGCAAGGGGCGGAAACATCGCTAGAACGCACCCGCTTATCCTGAGCAGAACTGAAGTGTTTCCAGGGAACCAGATATTGGAGGGAACCATGGTGGATATGCGAGTCCAGAATTTTTGAGACTTCAAAATGCTCCCCCCCCATCACAGGTGCTGCAGGCGGTGGTTCAGGATGCCACTCCGGGGAGGGAACATGCGGTTTCAATAGACTGACATGAAACACGGGATGAATTTGCCTCAGAGACTTGGGGAGCGAGAGTTCTACAGTCACCGGGTTGATAATCCGGGAGATGGGGAACGGACCCACATATTTGGCACTGAGTTTACCGCATGGGCGGATGGATTGTAGATTCTTGGTGGACAAATAAACCAAATCCCCCACCTCTTCCTGGCAAACGGTGTTTATCAGCTTGAGCCTTAAATTTACGTTTGGCTCATTCCAGATTTTTTATCAGCCACGGCCAGGTTGTCTGAATTGTGTGTACCCATTCAGCCACATCGCCACCTCCCTCCTCCCCTGAAACATCAACATGGCCGATGGAGCCAAACTCTTGTCCATACACAGCTTGAAAAGGGCTAAAGCCAGTGGACTGGTGTACAGCATTATTTTAAGCATATTCAGCAAAGGGCAACCATCCTACCCCATCATCTTGGTGATTATTAACATAACAGCGCAAGTAGCATTCTAACATAGCAATCCCCCTTTCCGTTTGGCCATCTGTTTGGGGATGGAAGGCACTTGACAGTCCTTGTTCCACCCCAACCAATTTTAGGAAAGCTTTCCAGAACTTAGCCACATATGGGCTCCTGCGGTCGCTCACTACCTTGCGTGGAAAACTGTGCAATCGGAAGACATGTGACAGAAAGAGGCGGCCCAATTTTGGGGCGGAAGGGATACCTGCACAAGGTACAAGATGTACCTGTTTCGAAAACAGAGCCGTGATTACCCAAAGTACAGTTTTCCCCTCACTGAGGGGTAGATCAGTCATAAAATCCATTGCAATTACCTCCCAGGGTCTAGTGGGGGTTTCCAAAGGTTGTAACAGTCCAGACGGTTTGCCTTGGGGTCTCTTGGCAGCAGCGCACACTGGGCAACTGCGGACGAATGAATCCACGTCTGATCGCATGCCCGCCCGCCAAAACTGTCTCCTTAGCAAATGTAATGTTTTGAGAAATCCAAAGTGTCCTGCAGTCTTAGCTCCATGAACTAGACCCAATACCTCCCCCCGCAGCATTTTAGGAACATACAACTTTCAATCTTTGTACCAATAACCTCCACGTTCAATTAGAAAAACCGGGAGGGTTTGGGCGGAGAGCTCTGCTTGGAAACTGCGATGGAGTTTCCTTGAAGGAATCATTAAGCCCCTCAACCTCCTGCACTCTAGGAACCGTGCTGGCAGGCGTCTCGGAGGGAGGAGGGGCCGGCGCCGTTGAAGGGAGCAGGGTGGATGGCTCGACCGATGTGGTTGGGTGTTGGGCATCCCCCTCCTCTGAAGGCGGTAGCGTTGGAAGCCAGGCCTGCGACCGGGTCTGAACAGCCAGTAAACCTCTTTGGGCAGGGGTGAAGAGAGACTCTGTGGGGCGCTCGATCTTGGTAGGATATTGGGGAAGCCTAGACAAAGCATCAGCCAGTAAGTTTTGCTTCCCTGGCACATGTTTCAATACGAAGCGGAATTGGGCAAAGAAGTCCGCCCATCGTACCTGTTTCATGGACAGTTTACGAGCCCCCGTTAATGCCTCCAAGTTTTTATGATCGCTCCACACTTCAAAAGGGAGTTTAGATCTGTCTCCACACCGTGAGGGCATGTTTAACTGCGGCAGCCTCCTTTCCCCAGACCAGCCAATTGAGCCAAGATTGCGTGAACCTTTTAGAGAAGTAAGCGCATGGATGCAGTTGACCATCCCTCCCTCACTGCAGCAGCACACTGCCTATAGCTACTTCAGATGCGTCTACTTGGATTACAAACATTTTTTCCCAATCAGGGTGCTGTAAAACTGGTTAGGAGGTAAATAGTTGTTTGAGGCTGTCAAAAGCAATTTGACATTGGGGGGTCCAATTTACTCTGGCCGTAGGTGCAGTGGCCGTGCTTCCCTTTCCTTTAGTTTTAAGGAGGTTTGTGACGAGCAACGCAATCTGAGCAAAGTTGGGGAGGAACCCTCTAGAAATTTGTGAACCCGAGAAATCTTTGAACCTGCTTACGTGTGGAGGGTTGTTCCCAATTGATAACGGATTGCACCTTTTGTGGGTCCATATTAAGTCCTTGGTGCGATATTATATAGCCCACAAAAGTGAACTGTTTTTGGTGGAACTCTCACTTGGACACCTTAGCATAGAGCTGATTGTCTCTGAGACGTTGCAACACTTCCCTAACAAGGGCGATATGTTCATCCATGGTCTTTGAATAAATAAGAATGTCATCTAAGTAGACCACCACCCCCTTGAACAGCAAGTCATGTAGGACCTCGTTAATGAGTTGCATGAAGACGCCCGGAGCCCCTTTCAGTCCAAAAGGCATCACTAGGAACTCAAACATGCCAAAGCAACTGGAGAAGGCTGTGAGGGGCTCATCTCCTTCTCGAATTCTGATTCTATAAAAGGCTTCGACCAAATCCAATTTGGTGAAAATGCGACCCCCCTTTAGTTGCCCCAAAAGATCTGAGATCAGAGGAATGGGGTAGGCATTGGTTTGGGTAACCGCATTGAGTTTTCGAAAGTCGATGCACAAATGCAAGTCACCAGTTTTCTTAGGCACGAAGAAAGCTGGGGCCAAATAAGGTGCAGTGGAGGGTCAAATGAAACCTCAAGCCAGATTCTTGTCTAAGAACTCACGGAGAACTGTTCTTTCAGAAGCACTCATGGGGTAAATTTTGCTTTTTGGCAGTTTTCCATCCCCCACCACTTCAATAGCACAGTCTGTTCTGTGGTGGGGGGTAGCACATCACATTCCTGTACATTAAAGACATCCGCAAAGTCCTGATACTCAGGAGGTAGTTGGGATGGACCAGAAGTGTCTGAAGCCAGGGCAGGGGTTGATTGAATTACGGTCTTGACCACTACTTCGTACCGGTGCCATTCACATATCGGGTTGGAAAATGTTAAAGTCTCGGCCTCCCAGTCAATGGAGGGGCTGTGTCCCCTGAGCCAATTTATTCCCAACACCACAGCGTAACGAATATTGGTGTCTACAGCAAAGTCGATTTGCTCCCAATGGTGGCCTATTCCCATTGCCACTCCCTGAGTGCAACGATCCACTGGCCCACCCTTGAAATCACTGCCATCCATTTGGGCGAACTGAACAGGTGCCTGTAAAGGCACCGACTTAACTTTGAGTGCCTGAAAAGTGGCCACATTGATCAAAGAGCAGGCACATCCAGAGTTTATTAAAGCTTTAACTTGTAACTGGGGGCCCTTTCTATAATGTTGCAACACTACATCCACATAAACAGTCTCTCCCACCTCACTCACCATTAAGGGAGCCTTGGGTTTTGCAGAAGCATCTGCAGAGGTCTGCGGTTTCACTCCATTCACTGCAGACCCAGTCTGTTTTTTGATTGATCCAGGGGAGACTCCAAGTTCAGAGCAGGGGGGTTCCAGTGGCTGCCTTCCTCCGACGAAGCAGAGCTGTCCCCTCCCGGGGCAATTGTAATCCGGGACCCCGGCGGGTCCGCTGGCGAAGGCTCATTTGCAGACTCCTCGATGTGGAGGGCTGGGGGCGCTTTCCATCCTGGAGCAATGCTACGATCAGTCACGGAACCTCTTCTCCGAGCACATCCCCTCCCATGAGGCATCCCCTCTGGCTGGGGAGTGGGAGCCAGTTGCTCCGGACACAACGGGCAGGCCGCAGCGAAGTGACCAATGGCACCGCAAACGAGGCAGGCTCCCCTTTGAAACCGCGACACTCGGTCTTGCGAAGGTTGAGCCGGTCTCCGCGGGGCAGGAGCTGCGGCCTTGGGAGGATTTTTCTGGCCTCCCCCCTCCTTGGCCCGACGTCGGGCAAGAGAGATGAACTGGTGGCAGCTTTCCACTTCCTCCGCCAGTAGGATCCACTCCTCTAGGGTGGCTGGATCCTGTTGCATATAAGCCCAGTTCAAAATCTCGGGGTGTAAGGCTTCTCGGAAGTAATGCACCCGGGTAGCCTCCGTCCAATCGACGATTTTACTAGTGAGTTTTTGAAACTCATCAGCAAACTCCCTGACCGAAGAAGATCCTTGATGGAATTGTAGAAGGGCAGCCTTGGCTTTCTCCCCCTGGAACGGGTCCTCGAAACGTCTCCTTAACACTCGCATAAAGTCGTTGAGCGAGCGAATGGATCGGGCCCAAGTATCAAACTGCAGGATCATCCACTCTGCAGCCCTCCCAGTTAGAAGAGAAGAGACGAACCTTACCCAGCTATCTTCCGTGGGAAAGGCATGCCCCTGTTCTCTCATATAGCTGTCCACCTGGTGTAGGAAACAGGGCAGCACTTCCGTGGAGCCATCGAAAGTCACTCGTAGTCGGGGCTGCTGCCAAGGTATGACCGGTACCACCAGTTGGAGTGGGCCCCCCGGCTGGGCAGGCAGTCCTGAGGTCAGCTCTGGTGGCTGTTGTCCAGGAACCGGTTGCTGTCCAGGTACCGGCTGTTGTCCCAGGACTGGCTGCTGCCTTGGGGGGGGGTGGCAGTACAGGAGCTGGCACGGGCGGAGGAGCCGGCGCGGGCGGAGGTAGGGTTTGGGCCTGATGCAAGTGTCCATACTCACGCACTAGCATGTCCATCTGGTCTTGCATTTGGGCCATACGCTCCAACAGTTCCCGGTTTTGATACTTCAAAACATGTATCTCCTCCTCAGCCCCCCCCCCAGTCCGTTGGGCTTGGCTAATATGGAGGTTTGTATTCCAGTTGTCTGAGTCCTCTTCGTCAGGCTCAACATCATCAAAATAATCCTGCACGTCAGAGGCGAAGGCGAGCCGCAGCCGCAGGGCCATATCCCGGGGCAGATAGGGTTTCGGGGAGAACAAGGGCCATTCTAGTCCCCCCCCCCGCCTTTTGGTCATGCTCCAGTCGCCAAGGCAACCTGCTCCAGGGCAGCCTTTTTCTGAGCAACGGCCACCTCAGCCAAAAGTTGCTCCATTTTCCGTTGTTGAGCAGCCTGAGCCTGAGCTGCTTCCAAGGCGGCGGCCCGAGCTGCCGCCTCAGGCACCACCAGCGGCTCGGCTGCTTGCTCCAGTACCAACTGGAGTTCCTTATGATTGCCCAGTAAAGGTAAAACCTTGCAGGCAAGCTCCACGGAGGAAGAACCAAACTCTGGTTGCAGCACCTTAACCACATAGTCCTCCGATGCCGTGTTTGGAGGTAAATCCATAAGGGCCAACACTGTCCTGGCGGCAACGTTATACGCTTCCCGGCTATCCTGGTTGAGGTCCGGTAAAGTTCCCCTCCCAGCTCCCACCATTGGGAATGGGGAAACGGGCCCTCGGTTTGGGACCGCTGGTTCCCGCTGCGCCCAGCGAACCACAACCTCGTCAAACAGCTGGGTTAAGAGAGTTGCGTCTTCTTGCGCCAACCGGGTCTCCTTCAGCAAGACGTCCAACCACCAAAGTTTGTTATGGGCACGGAGATCAGCGCCCCGCATCTCCCAGGGGGCCGCTGCCGCCAGCCAATGCCACTGATCCACGACCAACCCAGTCAGCCGGTTGGACTTGGCTTGAGTCTGCTGTGCCTCTGCAAGGATAGCATGCAGAAAGTCAGATTCCTTGGGGAGCACGTCCAAAGTTCTTACCCGAGCTCCCGGCGATCCCTCCAGGGCTCCAGCCAGGGAAAATGTCCTCGGGGAGCACGTCCGTAGCTCCAACCTGAGATCCCGGCGATTCCTCCAGGGCTTCAGCCAGGGAAGAACGTATAGGATCAGACTAGTGTCCAAATGTAAGCTCTAGTCCCGTGATAATCCCATAAACAACACCAGCAGACCGACAGTCCAAAGAAAGTTGATTTATTGGACAATCCACAGGTAACAGAAGCCAGGAGTCAGATGGACACTAGTGAAAACTAAGGGAACAGTACAGGGCATATATGAAAGAGCAAAGGGCAAATCTGGATACCATGGCAACCCCCCTCCCAGGAGCTGTCTTCCCACAGAGAGTAGTCTAAACACACTGTTTACAGGACGCAGAGCTGGCCAAGGCCAGCACCTGGAGAAACCACAACATTCCTTTCTCAGACCATGTCTGACACAGAGACTCTATCTGAGCATGCGCCAAGATGCTCTGAGCTCATGCAAAGTCACACCACTAAGTTCCCTTTTCTCACCAGTGTGATGGTCACATCAGGCCTCGCTCTGATGAGGGCAGCGGGACTGGGAGAGCAGGGATGGCCTCCCAGCAGCCCTTGAGTAGCCGGGCCAAAGCTCTGAGCAGGAGGGAGTGCTGCCCTTCCCCATCTGTGTCCAGGACTGCCTTGGAGAACCAGGGGTTTTAGGTGTTCTCATGAGCTGCTGCCACTTCCTTTGCACTTGTGTAATCAGGGTAACAGCAGACTTTGCTTCCCAAGATGAATTTTGGAGAGGTGGATGATGAGGGGTAATTTACATCTAGATCTGAGGAAATTCTCTCCACCCTCAACATTGCTTTCTTCTTGCTCCAGACTTTCTCCAGCCTCTAAATCACAAGTCTCTAGTCCTTGGCAGGGATGGAGACTTACCCTAACAGTGTCCCCTGTGACACCACAACATAATTTTCAGCTGCATAACTAGAAATGATGACACCCATGTTGACAACAATTTAGAATTTCCCTGAAACTCTGTGATAAAAAACATAGAGTTTTGGAGGCATCCTGGAGCCTCCTGTGGCCTGGGGGGAGGTATCATGCAGTGGGAAGCGGCGTCACTGCATTGCAGGATGCTGTTTCAGTCCCCTCCCCATTTCACCCCATGCCCTGTTGAGTAATGTTGGGGGATTGAGGCCAAGGGCAGGAGGCTGTCTGTCAAAGCAAGGCAACCTGGCCTCGTTTTCTGCAAGCCCGTTGATCCTCAAGGCACTTTTGGAATTTGGAGAAAGCACCTCTGCAAAAAGGGTTCCCTCGGGTGGAGCCAGTCAAAATGAATGGCCCAAGAGTGGGAGGCAGTCACAAAATGGCGGGAGGGTTCCAGCCAGCATCGGCCTCCAACAGAAGTAGCTGCTTCCCAATGGGCCCTCCCTGCAGACGCTGAGGCAATTCCTGCAGTTGAAGAGGTGGGAGAAGGCCAGCAGCAGGCCCTCCACTCTCGGGAGGAGAAGGAAGGAAGGGTGCTCTTGGGTGCCTGCTTTGGAAGGAAGGAGAGGGTTTTCTCCCAGTCTGGCCAGAGCTGAAGGGGCTGCAGGAGGAGTTTGAACTATGACTGTCTAGCTGCTGTTTGTTTTGCTTATTTTGTTGCTCACTTTTCAGTGTGTGGTTAAATTAATTGTTGTTGTTCTTATTTATTCTTTTTGGAAGAAGGCCCCAGTTATTTGTAAGTAGAAAGGCAGGCCATAAACCCTGTAAATAAATAACACTCTAAGCAGGGGGGGGAGGAAAACGGGGACCTCCTGGCCATGGCAAGCGGCCACCTGACTTCTAGCGCGAGCCGGGTTTCCTGCTGCTACCATAATTTGGACTTGCTTTTATCAAGATTTTCTTCAAGTCTTCTATGCTAATGGTATCACATGGAAAGACTTTTTCTTTTAAAAAGATTTTTATTTGCTGGAGTTAAATACATTTATTTATATATTTACTGTATTTATAGTCCACCTTTCTCACTGAGGCTCAAAGTGGATCACACAGTGTAAAGTGATAACAGTCCACATGAAGAGTTATCTAAGGAGCATCCTCTAGTCTAGGTTGATACAATCTATATGTGGAGACATTGAACGACCAGTTGCACCAGGAGTGAGCTTACAGAAATCGGAATGAGCACAGCATAATATGGAGTATGTATACAATGAAGAGAAATGGTATTACATTAGTAGAAAATAATGAAACCACAACAGGTTAATACATGCCGCAAAATGATATGACCTGTACGCAGACCACAGTTTCCCTTTATAAAGCACCTTCCAGAACAATTCTGTTGTAGTGTAGCCCTATTACCATTATTTTAAAAACTCTAATGAACAACACCATAAAACATGATTTGTGGAATGACCGGAGCATGGGAACCTCCCTGACCTCCTGTGGCATTTTGTACTAACTGGAGTCTCTGGGTTGACTTCCTAGGGCAAATTTATGAAGAGGGCATGACAATAGTCTAATCTTGGTGTTACTGCATCATCATAGGTGGCTCGATCAGCTGAGTCAAGATGGGGGAGGGGCATCTTCCAGGCTTGACAAAGTGGGAAGCGTTAAATTGCTTCCCCAGCAGTATTGCTGGATCCAGTATATTCCCATGGCTCTTAACTGAGTCAGCAAGGGTCAACTGAACTCTGTCAAAGGTGGGCTCTTATTAGGTGCTGTGGAACACAGGCAGCACGGTGCTGCTGCAGTCGTTTGTGGGCTTCCTGGAGGCACCTGGTTGGCCACCGTGGGAACAGACTGCTGGCCTTAATGGGCCTGGGTCTGATCCAGTGAGGAGGAGGAGGAGGAGGAGGAGGAGGAGGAGAAGAGCTGGTTTTTATATGCTGACTTTCTCTACCACTTAAGAAAGAATCAAACCAGCTTACAATCACCCTCCTTCCCCCCCCCACAACAGACACCCTGTGAGTTAGGTGGGGCTGAGAGAGCTCTAAGAACTGTGACTAGCCGAAGGTCACCCAGCTGGCTTCATGCGGAGGAGTGGGGAAACAAATCCAGTTCACCAGATTAGCCTCTGCCACTCATGTGTAGGAATGGGGAATCAAACCCGGTTCTCCAGATCAGAGTCCACCACTCCAAAGCACTGCTCTTAACCACTTGTCAGGCTTCAGCAAATTCACCGCGTTTCAGGCAATAGACCTTCAATCCAGGCAGAGCAGCGATTCAAAGATTTATTTCAGAAGTCAGTTATTTCAGTAAGAGACATGCAAGGTTGGAATACATGACAGGGGAAGTGGGGATACATTTATAGTGCTGATACAATAGGTTTACAGGAACAAAGAGACAATGTAGTCGTTTCCTGCCGGTAATGACTTAAGTAAAACTGAAACAGAAACAATCATGAACAATCAGTGGAGGAGATGGCCGAGCTCTCGGCTTTGTGCGCGGGACCCGATATCAGATCAAAGATTTACACGGGCGGGTCCCAATACAATTGTAAATCTCTGGCCGGTGCTAGTGTGCAAAACGGGAGGGGGAGGAGTGCACAGAGAACTCCATTTTGTTTGCGGGGGAACCATCTTGTTTGGGGACGGAGCTGTCAGAAGCCCTATCTGACATTCTGCCTCTCCAAAGGCCCCCTCCCCGGGTTCCCAGGCTTGTCAGGACAACTCCAATGGAACTCGGTGATCAGAGAGGGAGCGTTCACATGTTCTGCCACAACCCACTCATCGTGACTCAAGTTCAAATGTTTCCAGTGTACCAGGTACTCCAGCAGAACCCTCCGCAGCCTGGAGTCCAGGACCCTAGAAATTTCAAAATGCTGTTCCCCCTGCACCATGATAGGTGTTGCCTCAGGGTTTCGGGGTGCCAATCAGGGGCGGGAGAAAAGGGTTTCAGGAGGCTAACATGAAACACGGGGTGCACTCCCTGTAGAGTTTTGGGGAGGTCCAGTTCAGCAGTGACCTCGTTGATTACTCGGGATATAGTGAATGAATCCACGTATGAATCCGCATGAAGCCACGTACTTTTGGCAAAGTTTTCTACAAGGACGCAAGTTCTTGGTGGAAAGGTATACCTTTTTCCCGACCACAAGATCCCACTGAGGTGCTCTGTGTTTGTCAGCCTGTGCCTTGTATCATTCCTTAGCCTGGTCCAACTGTTTAACAAGTCCCGGCCAAGTATTTCTGACGGTGTTAGACCAAGCAGATACCTCCGGAGGGTTGCCTCCCGGAGGGTGGGGAACCGCCCCCAAAGGGTCGAATTCTATCCCATAGACGGTCTTAAAGGGACTCTGTCCAGTAGCAGAGTGCACAGAGTTGTTATAGGCGTACTCCGCCAGGGGTAACAGATCGACCCAATTATCCTGGTGATAATTGGTGAAGCAGCGCAAGTAGCATTCAATGACAGCATTCACCCTCTCCATCTGCCTGTCCATCTGGGGGTGATAGGCTGATGATAAACCTTGTTGTACCTCAACAATCCCCAAAAATGCCTGCCAGAATTTAGACAGGAACACCGAGCCTCTGTTGCTCACGATCTTCCGGGGAAAACTGTGCAGACGGAAGATCTGTTGAACAAACAGGTGGGCCAACTTGTGGGCTGAGGGCAACCCCTTGCACGGAATAAGGTGGATCTGCTTAGAAAACAGATCCGTGATGACCCAAAGCATGGTTTTCCCCTGGCTAGGAGGGAGATTGGTTACAAAGTAGGGCTGTCAAAAAATTTTTTTTTGGTACAGTTCGGATTCGGCCGAATTTGGCCCTTGTGGGTTCGGTACGTGCCGAAGTCCGAACTCCCCCACTTCGGATCCGTTCAATTCAGCGGGAATTCAAAGTTCGGAAAAAAAATTGGCCAAATAAAGCCATTAAAAACACAATCGCGCCTTTCCGCGGCTCGGGGGGGGGGCATTTTTGGGGTTAGAGGTCCCAAACTTTTGGCAGAGCTTCAAAGGACGTTTATTGAAAGACTCCCCAAGATTTGTAAAGATTGGGTCGGGGGGGCTGAGTTATGGGCCCTGAAAGAGGTCCCCCCACCCTTAATGTGCATCTCTCAGCAGAGCTTGCCGCCCACGCACAAAGCTCCCAGCCCCGACAACAGCTGAGAAATTAGCAAAACAACTGCAAACACAACCTTGTTAAACAACACCTTTGCAACACACAACTGAAACCTCCCCCTCAAACCAGGGAGCGAGAGACACGAGGGGGAACACACACCCCAGGCAGAACCGACGAAAGCCCCCTTTGGCTTCCCCCCCACCCACAGAAACTGCTCCCTCCCCACACACACACAGACTCTGCTTTCCCACACACACACACACACATACACAGGAGAAAAAATATAGATTAAAGCCCCCAAAGGGGTCTTACTGTGGCTGTCTTCTGTTCCATCAGGAGGGGCTGAAGAGAGGACTTGTAATCCAAGATGATTCCAATTAGGCACGGAACGTTTTGCTCTGGAGAAGATGCACAGGATCGGCTGATCCATTCATCCCAATAGGGAAAAGGGAAAAGGGGAAAGCCCATATCTCGGGACCCCCTGACCCAATGTTTACAAAACTTGGGGGGTATCTTAAGAACACTGGTCTGAAACTCCGCTCAAAGTTTGGGATCTGCACCCCCAAAAATGCGCCCCCTGCAGCCATGGAAAGAGAAAAGGGGGGGAGGCGATATTTCTGCCCCCACTGAACCCATCTTTACAAAACTTGGGTAGTATCTTAAGAATAATTGACTGAAGCTATGCTAAAAGTTTTGGGGCTATATCCCCAAAAAAGCGCCCCCTGCAGCCACATAAATGGAAAAAGGGGGAGCGAAAAGGGGGAGAGCCCATATCTCGAGACCCCCTGACCCAATGTTAACAGAACTTGGGGGGTATCTTAAGAACACTGGTCTGAAACTCTGCTCAAAGTTTGGGATCTGTACCCCCAAAAATGTGCCCCCTGCAGCCATTGAAAGAAAAAGGGGGGAGCCCATATCTTGGGACCCCCTGACCCAATGTTCACAAAACTTGGGGGGTATCTTAAAAACACTGGTCTGAAACTCTGCTCAAAGTTTGGGATCTGCACCCCCAAAAATGCACCCCCTGCAGCCATGGAAAGAGAAAAAGGGGGGAGGCTATATTTCTGCCCCCACTGAACCCATCTTTACAAAACTTGGGTAGTATCTTAAGAATAATTGACTGAAGCTATGCTAAAAGTTTGGGGGCTATATCCCCAAAAAAGCACCCCCTGCAGCCACATAAATGGAAAAAGGGGGAGGGAAAAGGGGGAGAGGCCATATCTCGAGACCCCCTGACCCAATGTTTACAAAACTTGGGGGGTATCTTAAGAACACTGTTCTGAAACTCCGCTCAAAGTTTGGGATCTGTACCCCCAAAAATGCGCCCCCTGCAGCCATGGAAAGAAAAAGGGGGGAGCCCATATCTCGGGACCCCCTGAACCAATGTTTACAAAACTTGGGGGGTACCTTAAGAAGCTTCATCTGAAGCTCCAGTGAAAGTTTTGTGTCTGTACCCCAAAAAATACGCCCCCTGCAGCCACAGAAATGAGCGAATGTGCACAAGTACCCCCTCCACACACACGAGGATTTTGCTCTCTCTCTCTCCCTGGCCGGGCCGCACATCAGCTGATTCCTCCAGTACTCAATCCTGACTGATTGGCCAGAAGAAGACCCAGCTTGCCCACCGATTGGCTGGGGGAGGAGAATGCTGCTTACTGACGGTTATGCTGCTTACTGATGGCCGAATTTATTCGCGAACTCCCGAACTCGCTGAATTCGGCCCCCCCGGTCGCCCGCCAGTTTTCAGTTCGGTTCCTCCCGAACAAAAAACCACCGAATCAGGGGAAATTCGGCTGATTTTCAGTTTGGGCCGAACCGAATTGACAGCCCTATTACAAAGTCCATGCCAATCACCTGCCAGGGAGCCTCCGGGGTCTCCAGGGGTTTCAGCAGTCCAGGGGGCTTTCCCATGAGACCTTTATTGGTAGCACACGTTGGGCAGGACCTTACGAAACCATCTATGTCCTGGCACATCCCTGACCACCAAAAGCGCCACCGTACCAGGTGTAGGATCTTAACGAAACCAAAGTGACCCCCCGTCTTGGAGCTGTGGCTCCATTCTAGCGCTTCCCGGCGCAGCTTCTGGGAAACATAAGTCTTTCCTTCTGGGGTCCCAGTTTCCTCCACCCCAAGGGGACCCTCCCCTTGTTCCTCACAAAGAGTCTCCTCCCACCTGGTCTTTGCGGCAGAGGGCAGATCTCCAGGAACCTCCTGGGAGCGGGGGGAATCGTGAGTCTCCCTCTGCGGGAGGGCCGGGGGAGGCGGAGAACCCGCCACCCGGGCTTGGGCCCAGGTCTGGACTCCCCGAGGGGGAGGCATCGGGTGCTCCCTCTTGCTGGAGGTCTGGTACAGGCGTGGTAACCACGGCCGGGTCTGGGCCCGGGTTCGAACCCCTGGGGGACGAGTGGCACCGCTCGTGCTGCCTTGCGGAAGCACCGGGGCAGGGGGGGCGCTGCCCAGGCTTGGGCCCGGGTCAGAACTCCCGCGCTTGCCCCCTCCGGGTCCAAGCCCAGGTGTTCTGGGGTGAAAAGGGACCCAAGCGGCCGCTCGACTCTGCAGTCATACTGCGGCATGTGGGAGAGACCATCCGCCAGGCAATTCTCCCTCCCGGGAACATGCTTAATGGTGAAGCGGAATCTAGAAAAAAAGTCCGCCCACCTCAGCTGTTTGGCCGAGAGCCTCCTCTGCCCCAAGATGGCCTCGAGGTTTCGGTGGTCTGTCCAAACCTCAAACGGCACCGTCGCCCCCTCTAAGAACTGGCGCCAAACCGTGAGGGCATGTTTGATAGCCATGGCCTCCTTCTCCCCAATCGGCCAGTTGAGCTCGGCCCCAGAGAATTTCTTGGAAAAGTAAGCGCAGGGTCTGAGCCTCCCCTGAGCGTCCTTTTGCAGAAGCGCTCCCCCCATTGCCTTGTCAAAAGCGTCTACTTGCAGGACGAAAGGCTGAGAACAGTCGGGGTGAGCTAAAATAGGCTTAGAAGTGATCCGGCTCTTAAGCAAGTCAAACGCTGCCTGGCAGTGGTTGTCCCACGCCACCTGGTAGTTAGCGGCCGCCTGACCCCTCCCCTTGGTCTTAAGGAGGTCCGTGATTGGGAGGGCTATCTCGGCAAAATCCGGGATGAATCCCCTATAGAAATTTGCAATTCCCAGAAATTGCTGGACTTGCTTACGGGTTCGAGGGGGGGGGTTCCAGTCTCGCACCGCCTGGACCTTCTCGGGGTCCATGATTAACCCGTTGGGAGACACTACAAACCCAAGGAATGCAAGCTTGTCCTGATTAAAGGCACACTTGGACAGTTTGGCGAATAGATGGTGCTCCCTCAGTCGGCGCAGTACCTCCCGCACCAACTTTGGGTGTTCCTCCGGATCCCGAGAATAGATTAAAATGTCATCTAAGTACACGATGACTCCCGAAACAATAAATCATGTAAAATCTCGTTGATGAGTTGCATGAAGCAGGATGGAGCTCCAGACAACCCGAACGGCATCACGTTAAACTCAAACAGACCAAAACAACATGAGAAGGCTGTCTTTGCCTCATCCCCCTCCTTAATTCAGACCCGGTAATAGGCTTCCGCCAGGTCCAGTTTCGAAAATACCCTGCCTTCCTGTAACTGACTGAGGAGGTCAGGGATGAGGGGGATGGGATACGCATTCTTTTCAGTCACTGCATTGAGACCCCTGTAGTCTACGCACAACTGGAGGTCCAAAGTCCCCTTTTTCTTTACAAAGAAGCAGGGTGAGGAAAATGCAGCCTTGGACAGATGGATGAACCCCCTAGCCAGATTCTTGTCCAGAAACTCCCGCAACACAGTCTTTTCCAGGGGGCTCATGGGGTAAACCCGGGCCTTGGAGGGCTTCATGTCCGCAGTGAGCTCAATGGCACAGTCCGTAGTGCGGTGAGGGGGTAATAAATCACAGTCCTTCCCCTCAAATACGTCCATAAAGTCCTGATACTCCGGGGGTAGAGTAACGGGGGTCGCTGTCATGGCAGTCACCCTCCCCCCATCGGGCATGTTCTCCCGGCAATGCCACCGGCATTGTGGAGACTCAAATACTATTTGACGCTGCGTCCAGTCAATGCTGGGGTTGTGACCCGCCAGCCAGTTGCTTCCCAGAACCACTGGGTAAGCGATCCCAGGAGCAATGGTAAGGCTGATCTGCTCCCAGTGATCACCCACCCCCAACAATACTGGGTCAGAGCGCAAATGACCCAGTAGGTTGCTCCCGTCCATCTGGCGGAAGCGCAAGGGTTGATCCAACTCCACAGCCTCAACTGCAGTCGGTCAAACACACCCTGGTCTATTAAAGTTCTAGAGCAGCCAGAGTCCAAAATGCCCCCTACTGCAATTGGATCCCCTCCCCGGGGATTCTTTAACACCACTGGCACCAGTAGAGTCTCTCCCTTGTCACGCACCCAGGTCGGAACTGGCTCATTGTCTTGCAAGGTAGCCTCCTGTGCCGGTTCAATCACAGGAAGCTGTCTTCATTTTTTTCCGGTGAGGCTTCTCTGGAGCAGCAGCGATGTTCACACAGAGTAGGCCCCAGGTATGCGCTTAGAGCCGCCGCGCCGCGCTGGGTGGGTGTTCCCTCTGCTCTCCTATGGTCTGGAACTCGGGGCCGGCCGGGATCGCTCTGTCTGCCATCTGTCCAGGGGATCCGTTAGTACACTTGGCTGCGAAGTGTCCCTTTCTCCCGCAACACAAGCAGGCCCCCTCTTGGAAACAATGCGCCTTCACTTCCGAGAACCTGCCTCGGTTCCCCTCGCCATGGTGCGCCCCCGCCGCGGCATTCCCCCTGGTTGGGCCTCTGGGGAGGGTTGCCTCCCTGGGAGATTCTTGGCAAACTGCAAGGTAAGCTTACGGTGCTCCACTTGCACTGCCAGCTGGATCCAGCCCTCCACCGTTTCAGGGTCGCCCAGTGTCAGGCAGCCCTCCAACACTTCCCATCTCAGTCCCTCGCGAAAGTGTTGGACCTTGGTGGTCTCGCTCCACTCCCTTACTTTGCACGCCAGGGACTGGAATTCTTGGGCATATTCCAGTACTGTGCAGGACCCTTGCCTCAATTTGCGCATGGCGATCTTGGCCCTCTCCGACCGGTTCCGGACCTCAAACCGGTGGTGCAGGGCTTCCAGGAAACCATTGAGGGAGTGCAAAAGTCCGGAATTAACTTCCATTGCTGTTACTGCCCACTCCACCACCTCCTTCTCCAGAAGTCTGAAGGCGTACCGAACTCGGGCTTCTTTGGAGGGGAAAGTCTCACCCTGGTTCTTCATGAAGCCAGAAAGTTGTAGTAAGAAGTGGGGTAACAGGGCGCAGGTTCCATCAAAGGAGATCCTCAAGTCCCGGGGGGCTGTGCGTGGAGGATGAACGGGGGGGGAGGTCGTAGCGACGATGGACGATCGGAGTCCTCGCACCGTTCCTGCTAGCACCGTCATCTCCCTCCTTAGGATCTCCAGCTGGTCCTGAAGCTCCCGGTTCTGCCAAGTCAGGTCGTGGTTCTGCTCCTGCAAAAGATGGTGTTCCTCTTCTCGGGTGCACGGGGTTGAGGTGACTGCAGCTCGGCCTTGAAGCGGTTCCTCCTCCCTGGAGTATAGGTCCTCCAGGGGGTCTCTATATAGGAGATCAAAGTTTGGCCCTGTGGTTGATTGGTGGACGTACTGTCCGGCAATCCGTGGTGCCCCTCTGCAAGTTCTGCGGGGCTCCTTCCCGGGGTTACTTCCTCCCGGCTTGGATCTGCTCCTCTCGGGGCTGCTTCCTCCCGGGGCAGGACCGCTCCTTGCTGTTCCGACAGGCAGAGGCGTTCGTACCGCCGGATCAGTTCGGCGGATCGGGTCAAACTGGGGAACATCTTTCTCAAGAACTAACTAGTAGAAAATAAAAAAGATGGATTCCAACCTAATGTCAGGCTTCAGCAAATTCACCGCGTTTCAGGCAATAGACCTTCAATCCAGGCAGAGCAGTGATTCAAAGATTTATTTCAGAAGTCAGTGATTTCATTAAGAGACACGCAAGGTTGGAATACATGACAGGGGAAGTGGGGATACATTTATAGTGCTGATACAATAGGTTTACAGGAACAAAGAGACAATGTAGTCGTTTCCTGCCGGTAACGACTTAAGTAAAACTGAAACAGAAACAATCATGAACAATCAGTGGAGGAGATGGCCGAGCTCTTGGCTTTGTGCACGGGACCCAATATCAGATTGAAGATTTACACGGGCGGGTCCCAATACAATTGTAAATCTCTGGCCGGCGCTCGTGTGCAAAACGGGGAGGAAGGAGTGTACAGAGAACTCCATTTTGTTTGCGGGGGAACCATCTTGTTTGGGGACGGAGCTGTCAGAAGCCCTATCTGACACCACTACACCACGCTGGCTCTCCTTAGGCATTTAACCACAGTGCTCAGGCAGTGGTTTAAGATCTGGATTTACAAAAGATCTACTGATATAGAGCTGGTTGTCATCAGCATGTTGATGACATCCAATTCCAAAGCTATGAATGATTTTTCTGAAGGGTTTTACATAGAGGTTGAGCAGTAAGGATAATAAGGTTGCACCTTGTGGAACCCCACACCGGTGACAACTGGTCTCCCATAACAACTCCTTGGGACCATCACAAACCATTTCAAAGCACATCCCCTGACACCTACTTCTGCCTCCAAATGTCTCAATAAGTTGGCCTGGTCCACTGTATCAAAGACTGCAGATAAATGTAGTAGGAGCAACAAAGAGGCATGGCCTTTGTCTAGATAATCAGCTAAGACTGCTCCATAGCCTGGCACAAACTGAAAAGGTCCCAGAACAGATGAGTTATCCAGGAAGACCTGGAGTTGGTCCATCACTGCTCTCAATCACCTTGCCCAGAAAGGGAAAATTAGAGAATGGATGATACTTGGTTGCTTCATTTTTCCAGAGTGATGGTGTTTTAAATAGTGGGTGGATACCCTCCTCTTTGAGTTGCCAAGGGAAGATACTCCAAGTCAGTGGTTGATTTTTGACAGACAACAAGGGCTCATGAATGTGATCCTTACATGATTTCAGCAGCTAGGATGGGCAGGGATCCAAAATACAAGTGGTGGCTTTCATAGATCCCAAGACCTATCATGATAACTAGGTGGGAATGTTCCATAAACAGATCATAAAATGTATTAGATGTATCTTCTGTCTGAGCTATGTTACATGCAGCATCTAATTCAGAACATATCTGAGAAATTTTACCAGCAAAGAATCTGCAAAAGCGTCACAACTGATTTCCTGTTCCTGAGACAACAGAAACTCAAATTCAGGAGTAAGGAGATGCTGAGATATCTTAATCAGTTGTGATGGTCATGAGTTAGCCGACATGTTGTTGTCGTTGTTGTTTTGCCATCAAGGAACAGTTGACTTATGATGATGGTAGCAGAAAAATAATGCCACTGTTGCTTCAAAGGTCACACTTTGTCAGATTCAGCACAAGTTTTCCACCCACATCACTGTAGACATCAGCCTACTTCATGGCAAACCACGGGGCAGGGGGTTCCTCCCAAGGTTAGTAGATGAGAGGCGATCTTATCAATAGTTTCTAGGAGCTTCATGTTTCAAGCTTCCACCACAGCCACAGAAGAATTGCTTTGCGATCCTAACCTACCCACCCTCAGAGTATTCTGGAAAGCACTAAGGACCACAAGTCTCTGCAGGCAAATCATTTTCCTTGGCCTCCCTCCACTATTCACCCTTGACTCAAGTAGATAGTCGTCAGACTGTGGTTCAGGCTGAACCTCCAGTCTCAAAGCCTGATCTTCTCTCAAAGGTACTGTGCAAAAGACATACAAAGGAGAAGAACACCAGTAGTTTAAAAAGAAGGATATAAAGTATGGGGTGTCTGTTTTCTCTCTGTACTGCTGCTTTCCTTTGCTGGCACACACACACAAATAAACTCTTGGTCTCTGCCCTGTAATTCTGCCCACCTGTCTCATGGCTCAGAAGCAGCAGTCTGTGGATGCTGGCACTGGCTTATGTAGGGTGTCAGCCAACACCTGAGTCCTAGCCGAGGGCTTGCCTTCCTGTACCCTCTCATAACAGCCCTTCCTTCCTTGAGTTGCTGGATGCAAGCTTCTGTGCCTTCACTGGCATTTTTGGGGTGCTCTGTACGCCGCTGTTTGCCTTTTGGGATGGCAAACATCTCTTGAGGCCTGCCTGGTTTGTCTGTCTGCCTTCTGGGGTTTCAAAATGCTGCTGGCTGAACCAAGAATGTTAATTGCCTATAATGTTAATTGTAAGTGAAATTAGGCAGGATGAGTCCCTTGGGTGAGGAATATGATACCTGAGAACTGTATCCTGATTAGCTGGAGGAAAGAAAATGAGAGCTGGAAGTGTTCTGCCTTGAGTTGCCTTTTATAAGCAACAAAGGACCCTTTTTCCTGTCGGTCTGAAATATGGCAGGCAGCATTCATTGGTCAGCCATACAAGCTCTGACCATTCATTTAAACTGTCAGGAAGACAAAAAACGATGGTGGGACAGGTACCCTACTGAAACCAGTGGATTCAACTGGCTGTGTGAGATCATTATACCCAGAGGCACCTAAAGTCTGAAACAGTCAGTGAGGGCGCATGGCCGAGACACTGGGGTTGTGATGGAAATGTCACCTAAAAGGGAATCCCAAGGGGACTGAAGGCAAACATCTGAGGAATATTAGCAGAGAAACCGACAGGCTGTTGAAATGCTATCATGCTTCTCAGAGGGGGACAATGTGCGTGGTCAGAGGAAATGTGCTCAGAGCCTGAGGAAAACAGTTAAAATATGAGGTGATTCTGTAAGGGAGTTTCTTATGATGTGTGGATCTGCAAGTGCAAACATTTCTGGAGGAAAGGCGCATTGCACATCATGCATTCAGCTAGCTTATTCCTCTCCCTCATCTCAATAACATAAACCAGGAGACGGGGAGGGAGCCATTAGAAGTTAACCTTAACTAGCTCCCGGTGCCTACTCCCACACAGCAGCCCGGCTCCCACAAAGAAAAACAACCTCTCCCCCCACCCCAAATACACACACAGACCATGCTAAGCCTTTATCAGCACTTAATTAAAACTTGACAAGAAGATTAACATACAAAGGGCAGCTTTAATTAACTTAATAACACATCCTATTTTCCAGCTCACCCCACCATACCAGACACCTGCAGATCTTTATACAAAACCAAACCAAAGGGAGGAGAGGGTGTTGGGGTGGAGGGGTGGGGAAAGCCAAAGTAAGAAAATCAGTTTTGAACTCGACTTTCCATTTGCTTCTGCCCTGCAGACTCCTCCACCCTCCACCCTCTAAGCCAGAATGCCCCCACGCCCACTCGGAACAGCTATGGTAGTTGGCACCCCCACCTTCTTTTTAGCAGTGTGGCGAGGACATAGAGAGTCTCAGATCCATAAAGGACTCTGCCATGATCTAGAGCAGCATGGCCGGGTGGGGGTGGGGGTGGCAGACCCAAGAATTTTAACAAAGGGATTTTTAATACCTTTTAATACATTTAAGAGTGTTCAAAGTATGTCATATATACGATCTCAGTAGTCCCTTTAACAGCCCTGAAAGGTAGGCGAGTGCCCCCATATTTGGGCCTGAGAGAGGGGCTGCTTCCCCAAGGAAAGCTGCCATGAAGAGTAGCCCATGGAGTTCATGGCAGGGGCAACGTCAGTCTCTATTGGGTGATGATGCACTTGCAGATGTAGTTATTATCACACCTCTCCTCCCAAAAAGTCAGCAGGAGAAACCGTCTTTAATCTCTTGATCGGTTCTAGTTCAGGGCCCTTCCCTTCTTGTGATGCCATGAGCTGCTTCCTGTCCCTGGAACAGAAAATGGGATTTCTGGAGCCTTGCCTGAATTCGGCCCGCATGCAGATCAAAACTACCCAGGACTCCTTGGCTCCATCTTTGTTCTTTCACTGTCACTTCTTTCCTCTCACAACACCAGTTGGGGCAGGGTGAACGAAGAGGCAGACTACTTCAAGATGTTCAGGCTCCTATCACATGTTATCAGCAGGGCACAGGGCAGTTTGATTCGGGGTCCTTGATCTTCGGCCTACCTGTTACTTCTATTTTTTACAGGCACACACACACACATTTTCTCCAGAACTCTCTTCTTCTAGTCATGGGTTACAAAAGCTCAAATGACTTAATATAGGTAATTTCAGGTTAAAGCTGCTGAGTACACAGAAAGTTTTAGGGACAATGGCAAATGCCAGTTCTTGATCCTGTAGACTTAGAAGCAAATATAGAAATATTTTATGAAGTGCTTCACAGAGCATAATCCATTAGCAACCAATATTAGACATGGAATCTATTTTCCAAATCTGACACACAACTCATTTTGTATGCATAATTAGAGAGCACAGAGCTGAACAGCTATTTATAGCATAGGCATCACATTTGCTTTGTAGTCTTTTCTAGTGGGAAAGGGTTAAGCCCTTGCTTGCTCTTCCTCTTCAAATCAATGTGCCTTCCAAGAATTCAATTTTTATTGCATCATTCTGTAACATATCAAAATAAGGCAAAAAATGTATTCAAAAAAATCAGAAAAGGGGAGGGAATCTAGAAAAAAAAATATCACAGGGGAGAAATTGGGGTTGCCAACCTTCAGGTGGTGGCTGGAGATCTCCAGGGATTACAACTGATCTCCAGGAGACAGAGATCAGTTCACCTGGAGAAAATGGCCACTTTTGAAGGTGGACTCTATGGCAACATACCCCACTGAAGTCCTTCCCCTCCCCAAACCCTGCCCTCCTCAGGCTCTGCCCCCAAAATCTCCAGGTATTTCCTAACCCAGAGCTGACAACCCTAGGATAAATTGATTATTGGTGACTCTGAACTGCTTTGAACTCCTCTGCTGTAGTAAAGCCAGAGGTGAAAAGATCCTGGGACAGCCCTTGGCAGGTGTGCACAAAAATCAGCCCTGAGATGGAAGCACGTCAAGGTGATTGCCATTTAAATCAGTACAAGTCTCTCACAAGCAAAAAAAGTTTCAGGACCTGTTTGCTAGTTTGCTCCACCTTCAGGGATGAACTGGATCCTGCCCACTGTCTTAATAACATAAGAACATAAGAACGTAAGAAAGGCCCTGCTGGATCAGACCCAGGCCCATCAAGTCCAGCAGTCTGTTCACACAGTGGCCAACCAGGTGCCTCTAGGAAGCCCCCAAACAAGACAACTGCATCAGCACTGTCCTGCCTGTGTTCCACCGCACCCAAAACAATAGGCATGCTCCTCTGATACTAGAGAGAATAGGTATGCAGCATGACTAGTATCCATTCTAACTAATAGCCATGAATACCTCTCTCCTCCATGAATATGTCCACTCCCCTCTTAAAGCCCTCCAAACTGGCAGCCATCACTACATCCTGGGGCAGGGAGTTCCACAATTTAACTATGCGTTGTGTGAAAAAATACTTCCTTTTATCTGTTTTGAATCTCTCACCCTCCAGCTTTAGCAGATGACCCCGTGTTCTAGTATTATGGGAGAGGGAGAAAAACTCCCTGTCCACTCTCTCCAAACCATGCATAATTTTATAGACCTCTATCATGTCTCCCCTCAGCCGCCTTCTTTCCAAGCTAAACAGCCCTAAGCGTCTTAACCGCTCCCCATAGGACAGTTGCTCTAGTCCCCTAATCATTTTGGTTGCTCTTTTCTGCACCTTCTCAAGCTCTGTAATATCCTTTTTTTAGGTGTGGTGACCAGAACTGCACACAGTATTCCAAGTGTGGTCTCACCACAGATTTGTACAAGGGCAGTATGACATCAACAGTTTTATTCTCTATTCCTCGTCTAATTATGGCCAGCATGGAATTTGCCTTTTTTACAGCAGCCGCACACTGGGTTGACATCTTCATTGAGCTGTCCACTACCACCCCAAGATCCCTTTCTTGATCTGTCGCTGCCAGCACAGATCCCGTGTATATGTGAAGTTGGGATTTTTTGCCCCAGTATGCATCACTTTACACTTACTCACATTGAATCTCATTTGCCATTTTAATGCCCATTCTTCCAGTATGCAGAGATCCTTCTGGAGCTCTTCACAGTCCTATTTTGTTTTAACCACCCTAAATAATTTGGTGTCATCTGCAAACTTGGCTACTTCCACTGTTTAACCCCAACTCCAGGTCATTGATGAACAGGTTGAAAAGCACTGGTCCCAACACAGATCCCTGAGGCACCCCACTGCTCATATCCCGCCATTGTGAGAACTGACCATTGATTCCTACTCTCTGCTTCCTATTTTTCAGCCAGCTCTCAATCCATAAGAGGACTTGTCCTCTTATCCCATGACTATGAAGTTTGCTTAGCAGTCTTTGGTGGGGGACATTGTCAAAAGCTTTTTGGAAATCCAAATACACAATATCCACAGGCTCATTCCTGTCCACATGCTTATTGACGCTTTCAAAAAACTCTAATAGGTTAGTGAGACAGGACCTACCCTTACAGAAGCCATGTTGGGTTTTGCCCAGCAGACCTTGCCCTTCTATATGGTTGACAATTCTATCTTTAATAATGCTTTCCACTAATTTACCCGGAACAGACGTTAAGCTAACTGGCCTGTAATTTCCTGGGTCCCCCCTGGAACCTTTTTTATAAATGGGTGTTACATTGGCCATTCTCCAGTCCTCTGGTACAGAGGCTGATCGAAGGGACATATTACATATCTTTGTTAGAAGTTCAGCAATTTCCCATCTGAGTTCTTGAAGAACTCTAGGATGAATACCGTCTGGTCCCTGTGACTTGCTAGTTTGCAGTTTGTCTAGACGTTCCAGGACTTCCTGCCTTGTTACCACTATTTGCCTCAGTTCCTCATTCTCCCCTCTCCAAAATCTCTGTTCAGGAGAAGGAATCTGCCCTGTATCTTCAACAGTGAAGAAAGATGAGAAGAATTCATTTAGTTTTTCAGCAATTGCTTTATCCTCCCTTAGAGGTCCTTTACTCCCATTGTCATCCAATGGTCCAACCACTTCCCTAGCTGGTTTCCTACTACTAATATACTTAAAGAATTTCTTATTGTTTGTTTTGATGTGTTTAGCAATATGCCCCTCAAAAACTTCTTTTGCATCTCTAATTATCTGCTTGCATTTCCTTTGTGCAAGTTTGTGTTTGCTTCTGTTCGCCTCGTTTGGGCAAACCTTCCAGTCTCTGAAAGAAGACTTTTTTTCTCTAATTGCTTCCTTCACCTTACCCGTTAGCCATGGTGGTGACCTCTTGGACTTATTACTACCTTTCCTGACCTGCTAACTGTTCCTTTCAACTTCCTCTTTACCAGTTTTCTCATTTTAGAGAAGTTCCCTCTTTTAAAGTCAGAGGTAATTGTGTGATATATCCCAGTAACTTTTCCACTTGCATATAAATTAAATTTGATGTCATTGTGATCACTATTGCCAACTGGCTCAACTACATCCATATCCCGCACTAAGTCACTGGCAGCACCACAGAGTATTAAATCCAGGATTGCCTCTCCTCTGGTTGGGTCTATGACCAGCTGTTCGAGGGCACAGTCTTTTAGGATGTCTAAAATTTTATCTCTTTGGCTTGATTGGAGCATAGATTTATCCAATCAATATGAGGGAAGGTGAAGTCTCCCATTATTTCATCACCTTTACATGCTTCCCTAATTTCATTCTCCATCTCAAGATCACCCTGAGCCATTTGGTCAGGGGGCCAATAGAACGTCCCCAGTACTAAATCTCCTTTGGGGCCCGGAATTGTCACCCATAAGGATTCTGTGGACAAATCTGCCCTTTTAATGGTCTCTAGCTTATTAGACACTATGCCTTCCTTGATATACATAGTAACACCCCCTCCAATACGCCCTTCCCTGTCGTTTCTATACAGTTTGTAACCAGGGATGACTGTATCCCACTGATTCTCTCCCCTCCACCAGGTTTCTGTAATGCTCACTATATCTATGCTCTCTCTTAAAACCATGCACTCTAATTCCCCCATTTTTGCTTGGAGGCTTCTAGCATTAGCATAGAAACACCTCCACACTGTTTCTCTTTTTTGACTTGCCTGGCAAGTGCCTTTGGGCATCTTCATGTGGCTATCCATCATTTTTTCCCCATTCCCTTTCATGTCTAAGTAATTCCTATGTGGGCAATCTGAAGCAATTTTTCCTTTGTCCATATGCACTGAGTTTGCCCGAACCAGATGCTTCTCAGCTCCTGTCGGCTTTCCCCCCAGGTTCAGTTTAAAAGCTGCTCTGCCACCATTTTTATATTACACACCAGCAGTCTGGTTCCATCCTGGTTCAAGCGGAACCCATCCCTTTTGTATAGGCCCGGCTTGTCCCAAAATGTTGCCCAGTTACTTACAAATCTAAAGCCCTCTTCCCTGCACCACCATCTCATCCACGCATTGAGACTCACCCACTGTGCCTGCCTAGCTGGTCCTGCACGTGGAACAGGTAGCATTTCTGAAAAAGGTACCTTGGAGGTCCTGTCTTTTAGTCTCCTGCCTAGCAACCTAAATTTGGATTCCAAGATCTCCAGATTATGTTTCCCCACATTGTTGGTGCCAACATGCACCACAACCACTGGCTCCTCCCCAGCACTATCTACCAGACTACCAATATGATGGGTAATGTCCGCAACCTTTGCACCAGGCAGGCAAGTCACCATGCGGTCCTTGCACCCACCAGAAACCCAGCTATCTACATTCCTAAGGATTGAATCCCCCACTACAAGAAGCCCCCCTCCCCTCTGAGGCATATCCTCGGTATGAGAGGATACCTGTTCATCCACCAAGGAAGAGGTCCCTTCTAAGGTACCACATCCCCCTACCTCAGTGAGATGGCCTCCTTCCCCAAGGGCTCCATCATCTGTGACTGGCAGATTGCCATCACCTTGGGACTGGGATGTGACCATTTCATCCCTGGAGTCCTTAGTCACCTCTCTCTCTGCCTGCCTCAGCTCATCCAGTTGAGCTACCTTGGCCTCAAGGAAGTGAACTCTCTTCCTGAGAGCCAGGAGCTCCCTGCATTGAGCACACACCCACGACTTCTGTCCAGCAGGCAGATAATCATACATGTGACACTCCATGCAGCACACTGGATAGCCCCCCTACCCCTGCTGGCTTTCTACCTTCATAACTGGTATTTAATTAATTAATTAATTATATTATATTATATTATTCTTTGGTGTTGTAACCCTGCCCTTTACTCTCTTGCACTCTTCCTGTACCAAATAAGAACTGAGTGCCAAAGTTCCTTGCCCTGCAGCTATCTGCTGCTAATTCACATAGATATTCAAGTTGCTCGGTACTCCTAAATGTCCTAAAGACATTTTAGAGGTCTCTTTCTTCAGCAGCCATTCCTATCAGTCTGCACTTCGAAGCCCTGATCCAACTTATTTTATTGATTGATTCATTCATTCATTCTTTAATTTCTACCGTGTCCTCCATCCGTGGCCAAAGCCAGACTCAATTAAGTCACACAAAACACTGTAAGCCTGAGTGAGCTTGCTTTTATGTCTATGTCCCGAAGAACTCTCTTGGGTAGAATTTCTTTGCAGGTCAAGGATCGGGTTGGATCCAGACTAAATTTCCCAACGGCAGAAATGCCTGCTGCTGGAGGACGGGGACCCTGAAGAATGACACAACAGGGCCTAACATGTGGCAAAGGGCGTGTCCGAGTCTGGATCCAACCTATCTGTTCAAAACACCACCATATAACTGGGCTGGGAGTGGGTACAGAAATCTAGTCTAGTATTGCCAAAGAAGAACTTGTTTAGAAGCTTTGTTCTCTTTTTCTTCGCTTCCACTGCCATTTGCCTTAATAGGGCCTCCACTTTGACAAATGTAAGGCTGAAATAACGCTGAGCTCCCCTGATGTGATATTTTGATGCCACGTCCAAGAGAGAACCGGCAGCATGAAACTACTTAAATAATGCCCCTCAGTGTATATAGATGTGCTAGAGAAATTATTTTAAATATTTATAATGATTCTGAATGTATCCAGTCTTGGAGGGAGCAGGTGCTAGATATTCATTTTCGGCTGATGCCAGGGATAGGCGTATTCAGACTTCATTTGCACGAAGGGAAGGGGGCCAGAGAAGTCCAAAGGGAGCTCTCATCAATGGCTTATTAAATCGTCACAAACTAATTCTGAATACCCTGCAACAGAACAGCAGCCAAGCAATAAATGCATATGATCCGTGGACAATCATTTCTGACAGACCTTGCCCAATGGTGTATGGGACATGTTTCTTCACGGAACGTAGAACTTGAAGGCTCTTCTGGAGCAGGAGTCCCGTTGGGCCTGGATTTGGCCACCCTAATCTGACTACAAACCTTGTGCTGAGATGCAGAAAGGGAGGTGGAACACAATGCAGCACAAACCGCACTGCTTCGGTATGGGCTGCTCTGTTCTTAAGAGGACAAAAAGAAAATTTGCTATGGCAACTGAAGCTCCCCCCCCCCGACCTCCCCCAATACCCCATCCCATTGAATGCCAATATGCAGTTTTGTGAGTTCACCCACATGCCATTTCACTACTTTATTTATTCAAAATATTTATTTCATTTATTTCATTTGTATCCTGCCTTTCTTCCCAATGGGGACCCAAAGCAGCTGACATTCGTCTTTCCTCCATTTTATCCTCACAGCAACCCGATTAGGCTGAGAGGGGTGTGGGGCTGACCCCCAAGGTCACCCATCCAACTTCCATGACAGAGTGGGGATTTGAACCCAGGTCTCCCAGATCTCCCAAGTCTGACACTCTGGCCACCATGCTGCCCTGGCTCTCACTTTTCTGTCAAATACCTGAAGCAAGAACAGTGTCCGGCATCGGCCTGGTATCCGGCGGCGATGCCAGGTGGTGTTCCAAGGTCAAACTGTTGTTCAGCTCTGGTTTTGTTTTGTCTTGCTATTTCCTGGGGGAAAGGGCTATCTGTGGGTTGCCATAGCAACCAGTAGTCATCCAGAAAGTTCATTTTCACCTTTATATCTCCTGTATTGCCCCCATTAATATCCTTGCCTACTTCCAAGTCAGTTTCTGAAACTTGCTGTATATTTTCCAATAAACCACCTTTCTATAGAAGGTCTGCCTAGAAGTCATTTGTGGGATTTATCTGGTGAGCCCAGAGCTGACATTAGGATACTAATCATCCCACTTTTCACCTTTCCACTGTAATCGTCACCCGCGTCCTGGCAGTGGGCACGGAAGAGGACCTTCGGCGGTCTCTCCTGGAGGAAGCGTGCCGCGCTCATCAGGAGTCCCATTGGCTGGGACTTGGGGGCTCCCAAGGGAACCAAGATTCATCTCGAATCTGGGGTGTAATCTTGCACCCCCTACCCGATCCTAAATAGTGGATTGGGAAACAGGATCTCTCCTGCTGCCCACGAAGTGTGGTTTGACCCCCCAGTTTTGCCGAGAGAGCCATCGGCGACTCTTGGAATCCTGGATGAGGTCCCATCTGGCCTGAGGGGAAACCATTGCCATGAACGTCTCTTTGGAATTAGGCTCAGCTTTCCCCTACCTATTACCATCTAAGCAACTTTACATAAGCAAGAATACCTACTCTTCTAAAATCTGAGTAAGTAACAAGAACTCTTTCATTTTACCTGGAATTGGAAGATCCGAAGGAGTGGAAAAAAATATCTGTAGAATCCATATCTCCCCATCTGAGGCTTGGATGACTCTTTGACATTTAAAAACATTGGATAAGCCGGCAGGATCTTAATCAAATTGATCGGTGGATAGACATAACAATTGGGACTTTTTGAATGACGTTATAGCCACCAATCAAAAATCCAGAAGTGTAAAGGGGAGGGACAAGCGAATTCCCCCCCACTTCCGGGAGGAGGCTTTTCTGAGTAAACAAACTCCTAAGCCACGTCTTATCCGGAAGTATCAGCTATCGTTTGCCAACATGAGAATACTACGGGATTTGAAACCCGATGTGTGGCACCACTGTGTAACTGGCAAATATTTCCCAAGTTCCTAGGAAGTAACAGCAGACGTGCGACCTTTTATCCTGCCCCCCGTAATACCATCTTACAACTCACAACGTATACCTGTCCGGATTTTACAAATTAAACTTCAACAAACTACCAGAAGTAGCAACCATGGAAAGTGAGACTAAATTCACGGATCGACTAGTGTCTCTGACAAACAGTATCTACAAACTTGCTAATCGGAAATTGGATGTAATTTTGGGAGATCTCAAGGATATATGACAATGAGGATTATGACAATGAGATCTGAGATGAGAGAAGGAAGCTCCCCAAATGATAAACCATTAAAAGAACAATTAAACTTTGCAAAGGAGATGGAGAGCTACGAAGGACTACCAAAGGATATACATCTGCAAGAAGAAATTGAACCAACCCAATTGACAACCATGGATATGAATGTAAGAGACTTAGATTTTTGGCTGTATGATTTACCTGACGAACTTTTCAAAGTCAACTGGGAGAATTTAAAAGGGCAAAACGCTGGAAATACCGGGATTTTTTTTTCTCACCTTAGGGATGGAAGAAAACATGTTGCAGATTCACTATCTCCCATCAATTTTCACAGAGGGAATTGCACTAACAACTTCCATGGATGCCCTTCAATCTTTAAAGCTACTGGGAAAAAGAGGAAGATGCTGGAAATTTAAAATAAAGAGACTGGGCCAAAGGGTTTAGTTTTTCTCCGGATTTAATCAAAAAGGACTGATCAAATGGCTTAGCTTTGATAAAATTAGAATAATTAATGGCATTAACATAACTGATGCTTATTAGATATGTGGGAGAAATGGAGGAATTAGAATATTCATTTTTAAAGGAAGTTAAAAATTAGGGCTGTCAATTCGGTTCATCCTGAACTGAAAAACAGCCGAATTTCCCTTGACAACCCACCGCCCGCCTTCCCGGGACTCCTGGGAAGATGGGCGGGGGGTCTTTAAACCCCTCTGCGCTGCCTGCGCAGACAGTGCAGAGCGGCTTGACAACCCACAGCCTGCCTTCCCGGGACTCCCGGGAAGAGGGGCGGGGGGGTCTTTAAACCCCTCTGCGCTGCCTGCACAGACAGCGCAAATGGGGCTTGACAACCCACCACCCGCCTTCCCAGGAGTCCCGGGAAGAGGGGCGGGGTCTTTAAACCCCTCTGCCCCCCCACGCCTTCACAGGGCTTCCATGAAGGTGCGGGAGGCGCTTTAAACAGATCTGCACCTTCCAGCTGGGAGGCACAAATCTGTTTCCCCCCACGGGCCTTCACAGGGCTTCCATGAAGGCTCACGGGGGCTCTTCAAACAGATCTGCGCCTCAAGCTGGAAGGTGCAGATCTGTTTAAAGAGCCCCCCACACGCCTTCATGGAAGCCCTGTGAAGGCCCACAGGGGGGGCTCTTTAAAGACCCCCACCCCCTTCCCAACTCTTTGAAGTGGTGGGCGCCGCCTGGGCAGGCAGTGCCCAGCACTTCAAAGACCCAGCCAAATTTTCCCCTGAACTCCGGATCTCGCGCCGAATTTCGCAGATCCAAAGCGGGGGAGTTCGGTCTTCGGTACGTCCTGAATTAAAAAGGGGCAAATTTTGCCAAATCCTAACTTTACCCAAAAAAAAAATTTCAACAGCCCTATTAAAAATGATACTCATTATCTAATCCATTTTATATTATAAAAATAATGCTTTTTATATCTGTTCTTTCTTTTTTATTTTCTATTTTTCTTTTCTTTTTCTTTATTTCAATATAGGTAAATGAAATAGCAAATGTTATAAACAATATTAGGATTAGAATCTTAAACAAAGGAGATTACAAATAAATGACAAGATTGAGGGAGGTGTAGGGGAAGTCTTTATATTTTATTTTTTATCTATATATGTATGTATTTTCAACAATTATTAATTAGAATTTATACTCTGATGTTTACTTATATTGATTGTTGAATACTTTGTCTAATCAGTATAGAAAAATAATTTAAAAATTTATATATATAAAAAAGGAGTCCCATTGGCTGGCAGGGCTGGTTGCCTCACAGTTGGTCCGCCTTGAGAGAGTAGCACCTGTGGAGTCACAGGAGGACGCACACCGAGCCCGAGAAGAAACCCGTTGGCTTGTTGGCCTCCTCGAGGAAGCGCTTCTAGCCCAGAAGGACTCTGTTCTGCTTCCCCGACTGGTTGCCAGACACTGCGTGCTGGGCTGGAGCAAGAACCTACTGGAGGGAACTGTACCACTTGTTCAAGACCCCGTACCTCTCGCTCCCATGGCAGAGATGTTGGAGGAGCCATCTCCTGATCAACCCCGTTTTCGCTGGGAGGCAGAGAATGCCGCCGCCAAAGCGGTCTTGCAGCTGCTCGATGTACCGGCAGATATGGCCACCGACGCCATGGTCCTGCAAATTCTGGAGCCTAGTTTCGGCTGCCCTGTACCCGTGGAGCTCGCACAACAGGCAGTGCCCTTGCTCACTAACTGCGGGGAACTTTTGCTTTTGCTACAATGGGAGGTTGAACAACTTTTGGCCACAGCGGCCGATACTCGGCCCGCCGAGCTGGCAGCAGCGCAGGCGGAGGCGCTTGTCACCGTGCGGGCAACGGCCGCATTCGGAGCGCGGTCCAAGGGTCCCATAATTCCGGACATGGGGGGGAGGAATGGATGCTTGGATTGTCCTCCCCCGATCCCTAGAAGAGCGAAGGCCTGGCTTCATTCGACTGTCACAGCAGTTTTTCACAAGACGTTGGGGCGTACCCGGATGAGGAAGACCTTGGGGATTGGAATACAAACCTCCGAGTAGGCCAGACTGGGCGGACCGGGGGAACCACGGATGAGATCCAACACCTGCGGTATCGAAACCAGGACCTGGAAGAGCAAGTGGCTCCGATGCGAGGCCAAATGGATATTATGTGGTGGGAATTTGGCAACTTACAACAGGCACAACCTCCTGCGCCGGCTCTGCCGCTTCCAGGGCAACCAGGGCAGCCGGGACAGCCTGTGCCGGGACAACCCGCCCCGGGACAACCAGCTCTGGGACAGCCTGCTCCAGGATTGCCCGCCCCAGGACACCCAGGAGGACCCGTGCCAAAAAAGCTAAGACTACTATCCTCCAACTGCACCAAGGCACTAAGTCTGTCAGGGAATATGCCAGTGAGTTTCAACGACTCACCAATAAGATTGTGGACTGGAATGAAGCCACATGGGTACAGTATTTTTGGGAGGGGCTGAATCCTAAAATCCTGTATTGGGGTTTTATGCAAAGAGACCAGCCTAACCCTGAGGAATGGATACTACTGGTGGAAGAAGTGGAAAGTCATCGGCAACTCCTCTCCCTCTCTAGACGCAGGGCAAGGGAGACAGGACCGCAGCAACCCAGAGCAACCCCAAAACCGTCCTCTAAAGTACCTCCATGGAGACCAGCTCCTGACACTGATCGAGCCAAACGGTTCCAGAGTGGAGCCTGTCTTGTTTGTGGGACTATGGGCCACTACACTGTAGCCTGCCTGTTGTGACCGGAACAACCAGTCCCCAACCCCTGCCCTGGGAGTGAGACTCGGGTGGGTAAAGACAGTCGTTGGAAGAGTGCACCCGCCAGACACGCTGCAGCTGCCGGACAGAAGGGTCCCCCCGCTCTCAATCTCGATGCAGACGTCCCTCCAACAGCTCTCACTATTCCACTACCTGACCCCTCCGGGTCCCAGATTACAAATACCGCCGTCCTAAGCGTGGACTGTAAGGCCTCGTCGGAGGAAGAGGGAAACTGGGGAGCCTCGGCACTGAATCTGGTTGCAACTCTTGACCAGGCAAAAAACGGACCGGGTCAGCAGTAACTGGAGCACCACAGCAGACCCTTGCTCCAATGCAACCTGAAGCTCCACTAATTGTGAGTGAGGTGGGGGGACACTGCTTTCCTAGATGTTATTTTACAACATTACAAGCCCCCCCCCAGATATCCGTTAAAGTTTTAGTCGATTCCAGTTGTTCCCATACTTTGATTAATGAGGACACGTAGAAGGCCTTGAAAGTGAAGTCGGTGCATCTACCCCAACCCGTCCAGTTTGCCCAAATGGATGGTAGTGACTTTCGGGGGGGGGGGGGCAATGGACCGTCGCACCGGCAGAGTAGCTATGGGGGTGGGCCATCACTGGGAACAGTTGCACTTCACAATAGCACCGGGCATTAGACATGCTGGGGTATTGGGAGTGAGTTGGCTGCATGGGCACAGCCCCACCATTAACTGGGCAGCCAAAACCATTGAGTTCACCCAGCCACAATGCAACCGTCATCATAAAGAGGTAGCAGTGAAAATACCTGCCACGGCGGCACAACCTAACGGCACCTCCAGCGCCTCCCCAACTGCCTCATGAGTATGTGGACTTTGCTGATGTCTTTGATGTGAAGGAGTGTGATGTGCTGCCTCACCACCGCAGAATGGACTGTGCCATTGAGGTGGTGGGGGAAGGCAAATTACCCAAGAGTAAAATTTATCCAATGAGCCCCAAAGAGAAAGCTGTGCTCAGGGACTTCTTAGACATGAACCTGGCTTGAGGATTCATTCAACCCTCCACTGCGTCTAATTGCGCCCCTGCCTTTTTTGTACGAAAGAAAATGGGTGATTTGCGCCTGTGCATAGACTTTTGAAGACTCAATGTGGTCACCCAAACCAGCGCCTATCCCATCCCCCTGATTTCGGATTTATTGAGCCAGCTGAAGGAGGGGCACATTTTCACCAAACTGGATCTGGTTGAAACATATTATCGGGTGTGAATCCTGGAGGGGGACGAGCCATTGACTGCATTTTCCAGCTGCTTTGGGATGTTTGAGTATCTAGTGATGTCTTTTGGGTTAAAAGGTGCCCCGGGGGTCTCCACAACCTGTTGTTTAAAGGAGTGGTAGTTTACTTAGATGACATCCTCATATACTCCAAGTCGTATGAAGAGAATGTTGCCATGGTTAAAGAGGTGCTTCGGCGCCTCAGAGAAAACCAACTCTTTGCCAAAGTATCCAAATGTGAGTTCCACCAGGACCAACTGACTTTCCTGGGTTACATAATCTCGCACCAAAGGCTAGCAATGGCTAGCAATGGATGAAGGTGCAGGCAGTAGTGGACTGGAAACCGCCCTCCACCCGTAAGCAAGTACAGCAATTCTTGGGATTCACAAATTTTTACAGGGGGTTTCTTAACAACTTTGTCCAAGTTGCTTTGCCCATCACTGACCTATTAAAAACCAAGGGAAAGGGGAATGCGGCAACTCAGCCAACCGCTTGGGTGGAATGGACTCCAGAATGTCAAAGGGCTTTTGAGACTCTGAAACGGTTGTTTACAATGGAGCCCATGCTGAAGCATCTGGACTGTGGGCAACCGTTCATCATTCAGGTAGACACCTCTGAGGTAGCCATGGGAGGTGCCCTTTTGCAGTGGGGGGAGGACAGCCAGTTGCACCTGTGTGCTTATTTCTCCAAGAAGTTTACCCAATCCCAGCTAAACAAGCCCATTTGGGAGAAGGAGGCCGCCGCGGTGAAGCATGCTTTAGCGGTGTGGCGGCATTTCTTGGAAGGAGCTGACACCCCCTTCAAAGTGCATACCGATCACAAGAACTTAGAAGCCTTAGCAGGGACTCGCAAACTCTCCACCAAACAAGTGCAATGGGCGGATTTCTTTTCTAAGTTTAAGTTTGTATTATGACATGTCCCTGGGAAACAAAACCAGCTGGCGGATGCTCTATCCCGGTTTCCCCAGTACACGAGCAAGCTGGAGCGCCCCATGGAGTCTCTTTTCACTCCTGCACAGAGGGGTCTGGTGCCTACTTTAGCCGTATAGACCCATGCCCAGATGCGATGGTCCCCAGAGATCACGGAAGTACCGTGCCCGACCAAAACCCTTGTCCCCCTCCCTCTGCAGCAGCCAGCAGAAGTGTCAGGAGAACCCCCTGCAAACCCTCCTCCTGAGGAGCCTCCCGAGGAGTTGCCCTGACTCCCTAGCCTGATTCCTGATGATCCTCTTCTGGAGGGGCTACCTGGCTCCTTCAGAGACGCTTTTGTCCAGGGTTACCAAACAGAGCGGTCAGCCAATGCCTTCCCCGCGAATCTTGTTAAGCGGGGGGAGCTGTGGTTTAAAGACACCCAAAATACTCCAGGGGGAGGTGTTGGGTCTTGCTCATAGGGCAAAATCTGCAGGACATTTTGGTTTCGTAAAGACACTACACCTGCTCCGTCGGCAGTTTTGGTGGCCGAAAATGCAATCGGACTTGGATTCCTTCATTCGCAGCTGTCCCACCTGTGCCTCTGCCAAACGCCCCACAGGGAAACCTCCTGGGTTGTTGCAACCTTTGGAAACGCCCTCAAGACCGTGGGAAGTCATTGCCATGGATTTCATGACAGACCTTCCTCTTAGCAGGGGGGAAATGGTACTATGGGTGGTGAGAGATCTTTTTTCCAAGCAGGTGCATTTGGTTCCTTGTACAGGCTTACCTTCAGCCTCGAAGTTGGCCCGTTTGTTTGTGTCACATGTTTTCAAATATCACGGGTTCCCGCGCAAAATAATTAGCGACCGCAGGGTTCAATATGTAACCAAGTTTTGGAGGGCTTTTCTCAAATTTGTGGGGGTGGAGCAGGGGCTGTCAAGTCCTTTTCCCTCAGACAGATGGGCAGACTGAACAGGTGAATGCTGTATTAGAGTGCTATTTACAGTGTTATGTCAATTACCATCAAGATGACTGGGTCGACCTCTTGCCTTTTGCGGAGTATGCGTATAATAATGCTGTGCATCAATCTACAGGTTTTAACCCATTCTACGCAGTTTATGGGAGAGAGTTTGGTCCCCTAGGCAGTGTTGACGTCTCGGGGAAGGAGGGAGGTGCCGACATAACCGAGTGGGTCCATGCAATTCAGACCACTTGGCCATGGTTACAAAAGAATTTTTCACACCAAAGGTGGCAAATATATTCCAGGGGCTATTCAGGTTTTTAACCTGAAAATTACCCCAATTATCCTCTTTGGTGTTGCCATCTGGATTACAGTCATCAATGAATCTATAGATCGTCCACTGCTTCAGTTCTTATGAAAACTCCTAAATGCCCCTCGATGTGTTGCTGGCGTTACTCTTCGTTCCGAGTTTGGCCAAATGTCACTTGAAGCTAGGGCGTGGTTGGCCGCCTTTAAACTCCACCTTAAACTGTGCTTTAGCACTGAGGGGTTCCTAGCTTCTCTGAAGCATGACCCTTTCAAATCCTCATGGCAAAAAATCTTAGATGAGAAACTGGCGTTGCTGGGCTTCTCGCAGGATATGTTATCAGATCTTGGGAAAACTGAAGCTTTTGCCAAAATTAAAAAGCGCATTAAAGAGCTCGATTATAACAGCACTACTTTTCGTGCTCTTCGTGTCTGTTCATCCCAGTTCTTCGGAATACCCCCTCCACGTGGTCTGCCTGCCTATACATATTATCTGACAACCCCTCGTCTCTGTAGAGCTTTTTGCTTGGCTAGATTGAATGCTAATCCTTCTATGGTAATGCAGGGCAGAATTCGGAATATACCATACTCAGACAGGATCTGCCCTTGCTCTTCTGGCTCTATTGACACATTAGCCCATGCCCTTTTGGAATGCCGCTTTTACGAGGAACTTCGATTGCACTATATTTCCCCCCTTTTAATATAAAAATCCAATGCCTCTGTGACTGACATAATGCCTTTTTTACTAAGCGACAGGGACCCCAAGGCTACATTGTCAGTGGCAAGATTTGTTTCAGTCCTTATATCCCTCCAACACTAGATATATGCTGCTCAAGATCAATTGATCAAGGAGCTTCTAAGGGATAAAAGGAAAGGAAAGGAAATAATTTGGACCGGGCTAAACGAAAGTACAAGGCCCAAGCAGATAAACATTGTTTGCCTGATTGGGAATTCAAGGTGGGGGATCTAGTGTACCTGTCCACTAAAAACCTGCGACCCCTACGCCCGTGCAGGAAACTCAGTGAAAGGTTTGTAGGACCGTTTCCCATATCAGGAATCATCAACAAAGTTACTGTAGAACTTCCCCCCCCCAAGGCACTGAGAAAGGTATATCCAGTGTTCCATGTTAGTCTGCTAAACAACATGTACCCTTGCCCAACTGGCATCCAGAAGCCCCTCCGGAGGTGTCTAGCATGGTGGAGGGGGAGGAACACTTCAAGGTTTCCAAAATCCTTGACTCCCGTATCCACAGGGGGGTGCTTCAATACCTGATTCATTGGAAACATTTTGGTCCTGCTTACGATGAATGGGTTGCTCATCACCACGTCTCCACCCCCCGGCTGGTCCCCCAGTTCCATGTGTCATACCCTAACAGTCCCTCCCCACCAGACATGGGAGGAGGGGGGCCTTAGTGGGGGCAGAATGTCAGGCATCGGCCTGGTATCCGGCGGCAATGCCAGGTGGTGTTCCAAGGTCGAACTGTTGTTCAGCTCTGGTTTTGTTTTGTCTTGCTATTTCCTGGGAACAAGTGCTATCTGTGGGTTGCCATAGCAACCAGTAGTCATCCAGAAAGTTCATTTTCACCTTTATATCTCCTGTACCCTCAGTATTGCCCCCATTAGTATCCTTGCCTATTTCCAAGTCGGTTTCTGTAACTCGCTGTATATTTTCCAATAAACCACCTTTCTATGGAAGGTCTGCCTAGAACTCATTTGTGGGATTTATCTGGTGAGCCCAGAGCTGAAAAACAGGTTCTTCTTCCATCTTCCATTTGATTCCTTGCACTGTTGGCTTATTATTATGACCACCATGCTGTAGTGAACGGCAAGTTCTTTTTCTTGCCCAGTCACATGCTCTTGGGTGAGTCGCCAGCTGTCAGTATGAGCCTACTCCACAGGGCTGCTATGAACTTACAGCTGCCCTAACGTCTTTGGATGAAAATTAGAATATGCATGTGGCAAATGAAATAAAAAGTATGTCACCCCTATGGGTAAGTAAGGATGACAACTGGACAGGAATGAAAAAACCTCTTCATTGGTTCATTCACTCATCTGTTCATTCATCCAAAAATTGCCCTCCTCCAGTCTTGTGGCACATCTCCCATTCTCCAAGAGGTCTGGAAGATAACGGACAAAGGCTCTGCAAGCTCTCTAGAAAGTTACTTGAGCACTTAAGTTAAGTTGAATATGGCTGAGCCCCTTGTAGCTTCCTCCACCATTTGAAAAAAGAAGTTGTTGGCCAGGCAGGTCAGAAACTTGTATAGCTGTGGACGCTTTGCAGAGGTGTCTCACAACACACATCAGGGAAGTTGAAGTCACCCATAACTACCAGGTCTTGCTGTGTGGATACCCTGTCAAGCTACTCAAGGAGGGCAGAACACACCTCCTTACCCCGGTCAGGAGGTCTGTAGCAGACCCCAACCACAATACTGTTTGTCCTTCCTTACCTTATCCTCACCTAGATACTTTCCACTGGGCTGCCACCCTCCTCCTCTAGCATTTCTTGACAAGCAATCCCTCTCCTCCCATACAGTGCCACTCTGCCACCTCTTTGACCTTTTTGGTTCGTTTTGAACAATTCATATCCCTCCACTACTACATTCCAGTCATGGGAATCTTACCATCAAGTCTCTGCAATGCCTTCTAAATCATATCCCTCTGACTGCATTAGAAGCTCAAGCTCTTCCTTCTTATTGCCCAAGCTTTGGGCATTGGTACAAAGGCACCTGAAGCCCTGCACCTGCGGCTCCTTTAGACCTGGCCCTCCCAGGTGGGTCTCTGCTGTTTGCTCTCTTTCATTTAAATCCCTACATAAGTCGTCTCCTTCCCCTTGTGGTTTTTTCCAAAAAACATTCTTCCCCAACCTTGAAAGGTGAATTCCATCGCGTGCTAGTAGGTTGTCATCCAGAAAACCTAACCCATGGTCCCAGAATCCAAATTGCTCCTGCTGGCACCACCAACACAGCCAGCAGTTCGCCTCCATTATCTTTTGTTGCTGTTGCATTCCCCTTCCTCTGTTAGGAAGGATTGAGTGAACACCACCTGTGCCCCCATTCCTTTCAACTCCCCCCCAAGAGCTTCACAGTCAGTCTTAACGTTTCTGATGGTGTTCCCAGCCATGCTGTTGGTTCTCACATGAACCATCACAAATGGGTGTAGGTTTGATCAGATTTGGGATTCAATCGACAATATCTTTAATTTTCACCCCTGGCAAGCAACACACCTCTCTGGTCAGGGGGTCAGACCTAGACACATAATGTTCCATACTCTTTCGTAAGGAGTTACCTATGACCAACACTTTCCTGTTCCTTCCAGTGCCATTTATTCCTATCCCCCTGTCCTCCTCCCTCTGTCTTCCTTGTGCTTGTGATTCTTCCGCTGGCAGTGTTTCCATCTCTGCCGCCAGTGCAAGGGCCTGGAATCAATTCCTGAGTTCTAATGGAACTGAGTGCCGTGTCTCTTACACCTCTGGGGTCATGCTGTAGCACTCTGAGGAGTCTTGTTAGGGCAGGCAACCATGCTGTTGTCCCTTTAAATTGTCTCCCCTTCCCCATGCAGGGCATCCAGGCTTCTGTTAATAAAATCCTCCCCTTCCTCTGTACTTTCTCCCATTTTTCTATCTTTTTAAAAAAATGGTTTTGTTAGGGCCCCAACTATGGGGATCGTGTAATTGGAACCAACTTAGTTTGACCAACCTTCCAACCATACAACCATCTGTACTCTTAACTACTATACCACGCTGGCTCTCCCCCAAAAGGAATGTTTTCCGTGCCTTATTTCTCTTGCATTTAAGCCTTTTCCCTCTGTTTGGAAGCTCATTTGCATGGACATCATGCAAAGCGACTCAGAAACGAAGGCACCAGCCTGGAATCGCTTCTTTCTGCCAGTCCTCAGCAATGCTGAACGTTTGAACCTGATGGACAGCTTGGCTCACAAATGCCTACACAGGATGAGGGCAACCCCTTTGTGGGCCCATAAAATTGGACCCCCTGTCCCAAAGTTCACCAAACTTTGGTGACCATCTAAGGCCATGTTGGCGAACGTATGGCACACGTGCTGCAAGCGGCATGCCGAGCCCTCTCTGTGGGCACGCGCAGAGCTGTCGTGTCTGCCTAGGGCTGTGCCATGTTGCCGTGGTGGGGCGCTCCTTCTTCCCAAGCCCATGCTCCCCAAGCCTGCGCTGGCGCCCTCCCTCTCCTTGCCCCTCTCTCTCTCTCAGCTGAGCTGCGGGCGGCAGCTCAGCTGTTTGTCGGCCGCAGCTCAGCTGTTTGTTGGGGCCCCACCTGTCTTCAGTTTGGACGGGGAGGCTGTGGCTGAGCACCTTGCCACGCCCCTTCCTCTCAGCTGAGCTGCAGCTCAGCTGTTTGTCGGGGGCCCGCCCATCTTCAGTTTAGGGGCTGACTGTCTTCAGTTTGGGGCCCCCGCCCGTCTTCATTTTGGGAGGCCCACCTGTCTTCAGTTTCTTCCATTCTGCTTTCCCAGTTAGGTATTACCACATTGATTGCTCTGCCTTTTTTCTTTTTATCCCTGCTTACTCTGTCCCTTACCATCCAACTGACTCTCTTCACCCCATTCCAACTGCCTTTTCAAACAACAACATTGGTTTTCCCCCCTTACAGAATGTTAAGTGCCATGCTGACTCACCTATATATCTAATTCTGAACTTGGTCCCAGGGTGCAGCTGTTTTAAAAAGGCCCTTTACAGAGACAACAAGGTACTAACTTCTCAGCTGAACCCTCCCCTCTACACCAGGTACAATTATCTCCTAGCAAGGAAAGAAGAGAGAAAAAGATTTTTCTACCAGGAACAATAGCCACCCAGTTGGGGAGGACATTTTTAATTGGGAAAATGAAGAAAGTTAATATCCTCCCAGCCCAGTGTGGTCTGTCCCTATGGCTGCATTTTAGGGTGAAAAAACCACGTGGAGATCTAGTAATGGATCTTCAACCTAATGTGTTGTTTGGCCTTTAGTCCTCTTGGTTTCAGTCTGAGAGCTAAATAGAAGAAAATACTTTTCTCCCCTTGAGGAGCACTTGAGGAGCACTTGAGGAGCTGGGGGTGAGGGACATGGTTCAATGGTAGAACACCTGCTTTTCAGTGAGTAGACAGTACTGACCTTGATAGACAAAGGTCCATGAAGCTTCAGGTGTCCCATATGGCTGGTACTACAGTGGCTTTGTTCTCAGACATGGGCCATATCTTTGACCCTCCTGTCATGCCAGGATGTATCTCTGTCTACCTAGCTTCCCCCAAGCCTCATTTCTAAAAGAAATTTCCAACTCTTTCTAGAACAAATCATCTGACAGCTGCCAGTTTTCAAATTTCACTGTGCATAGCAAAACATGGTAAGCCCCTTTCTGATGGGGATATTATCAAAACAGCCATGTTGTCTGGGAGTAATTCCCTTTTTCATGATTTCCCAAACAAGGATAAAATTATTCAACACATCTCTGAGATGCCACTTAGCAGAAATACTGTTAAAGATCAAGTCCAGCACATGGCAAGTGATGTTAGTCAGCAGCTCACCACTGACAAAGTGCAGTCTGTTACTCCATGTGCTTGGATGAAAGCACAGATATAAATAATCATGCAAGGCTAGCATTAATTTTGCGTTATGCTGTTGGTGACATCATGAGAGAAGAGCTGGTGAAACTGGTGTCTTTGCCTAAAAGAACACAAGGGATAGATATCTACAATGCTGTGATGGAGGCTTTTTTGTCACAAGACATAAGACCAGAAAAAGTGGTTTCAATTACTAGTGATGGGGCACCTTCTATGGTGGGGGCAACATCTGGTTTCATACAATTCTTTGTTAAAGAAACAAAACATCAAATCATTCAGTTCCATTGCATTATACATCAAGAAGCTCTTTGTGCCAGGGACAGCAGCAAAAAATTTGATGATGTCCTCAAAGATGTCACAAAAATGGTGAATGACATCATGGCTCGTGCTCTGAATTGTCGACAGTTTCAAGCACTTCTTGAGGAGGTTCAGGCACAGTATAATTGTCTACTTATGTACAATAATGTCCGATGGCTGAGCAGAGGACGAGTTCTGGAGAAATTTGTAGCCTGCTTGGATGAAATTAGGCTGTTTATTAATGAAAAAGGGCAGGAACATCCACAGCTCACTGATATGGCCTGGCTTACCAACCTCATGTTTTTTTACAGATTTTACACAACACTTCAATGTACTGAACAAACAACTACAAGGCGTAGGGAAAACAGCAAAAAGGATGTTTTGTGATATCAACACATTTGAGAGAAAACTGCAGGTTTTTTGAAAGAGACCTTGAAAGTGGCCAGCTGAAATATTTTCCAAAACTAAAAATGCATTTAGAAAATTCTACAACATTTGCAGACAATCCTACAAGCCATCAGGAAATCTACAAGGAATTTTCTAGTATTGTAGCAGCTGCACAGGTGAATTTTAGCAACAGATTTCTACAGTTCCATAAGATGGAGACAACCCTGTGTTTTCTTACTTCTCCAGATAAAGCCACATTTGAAGAACTTGATCTTTCCTGCCTACACTGGTTAGATTTAGAAAATCTGGAAATGGAGCTAATAGAAAGCTCTATCTGGAAAAATTAATTCTATGACCTGCGTGAAACACTTGAGAAAATAGAACAGATGCCAAAGGACAGCACAGTTAGTTCTGAAAATGAAATCCTTAAAATGTGGAATTCTCTGCCAAATAATTTTAAGTCAATGAAAGCACTTGGGATTGCTATCCTTACTTTGTTTGGATCATCTTATGCTTGTGAGCAGCTGTTTTCAGCTTTGAATTATATCAAATCTGACACCAGAAACAGACTAACAGATGACCTGAGTGCTGCATGTGTTGCTCTCAAACTTACAAAGTATGAGCCAAGGGTGGACAAATTATCAGCATGCACACAACAGCAAAAATCACATTAATTGTTCAAAAGCATGCCAAATGCAAACTTTTACCTTTCAATAAAAAGTTGTTTGTATCATTTAAAGCTCTGTTATTGTGTTTTTCTTTTAAGGCAAAAGATGTTAACGTAGGAGTTGTTTTTTTCTAAACTAAAACCTCAGTATTCAGGTTAAATTGCCGCATTGGCACTCGGCGATAAGTAAGTGGGTTTTGGGTTGCATTTTGGGCACTCGGTCTCTAAAAGGTTCGCCATCACTGATCTAAGGAGAGTTCCTTGCAGCCATGCTGCAAATTTGGGGACTCTACCTCCAAAAAAGCCCCCAGGAACTTCCCAGAAAATCCCCATTGACTATAATGGGCCTGAATTTTTCAGGAAACCCAAAAATAAACCCATATTTATTTGTATTCGGCTTATTTCAGGTTTCCTGAAAAAAATTGGGCTGAAAAATCCCAAATCCTAAATTTAGTGAAAGGTTTCTTTTTTTTCTTTTTTCTTTCTTCTTCTTCTTCTTCTTTTTTTTTTTGCACAACCCTAGACCAAGTGCTTGCACTTCCCAATCCAGGACATCTTTACTAAACAAAATGAGTCTTTTGCAAAACAGCAGGAACAGCTGTCAAAACAACAGGAGTAGATCTCCAAGCAAATGGATCAATTGACTACTATGATGAACACTTTAGCTCAGACTATGACTCAGAAAATGGATGTAGTGACAGAAGATCTCAAAGAAGTGAAAGCCCAGGTTAATACAATTACAACAGATGTGAAAACACTAGATGGCTCATTAAAGAAAGTGATGGAAGATTCAGAAGGATGTTAAGAAAAAAGTGGATAGCCATGAGACAGATAGATGCAATTTTGACTCAGGAAGATGCAGTAAAAGACCAACTGGCTATGATGGACATGAAAACTAGAGTGTCCAATCTACGTGTACGCAATCTCCATGAAGACCTAGGTGATACCAGAGATGCATTGATAAGGAGCCTGGCGGAGTTAACCCAAATTACTGAAGAGGAATTGAATCATGCAGTGAATAGAATTTACAGGATTCCCCTACCGGCAAGGTTGAAGAAAACCAAACCAAGAGATGTGATGATTACCTTTTATGATGTCAGGATGAAGGACTTAATTATGAAACTTCACTACGACAAACCAATGATGGTAGGGGAAACAACTTTGATAATACTTAAAGATATACCTAGACATTTGATGGCAAAAAGGAATATTTTTAAAGACTTTATGGAAAAATGGAATTAATTACAGATGGATACTACCACAAGGGCTAACCTTTATGTACAAGGGAATCAGAACAACTATCACTTCATTACAAGATGTTGGGAAATTCCTGAGGAAATATAAAAAAGACTTTACAGATGTTCCCTCTGGTGAATTAGGTGAGGAAGAAGAAGAACAAGAAGATCTTTCACTGAAGGGAGCATCTGGAGGAACCAGATTATAAGACTGTTATACCACATTAAAGAATCACCATGGCTAAAGTAATTTCATGGAATGTAAATGGTTTGAATGAAAAAATAAAAAGAGAAAGGATTTTCAAATTTTTACAAAAACAAAAATATACACTAATCTGTTTACAAGAAACTCACATCTCGAAAAAGGATAGAAAATATTTGGAAGGGAAATTGCTGGGTCAAGCATTTATTACATCACCCAAAACCAAAACTAAAGGAGAGACACTGTCCTTCAGTGTTACTCCTCTGAAGATGCTTGCCACAGCTGCTGGCGAAACGTCAGGAAAGAAAATACCAAGACCACAGTCACACACCCCAGATAACCTACAAGAACCAATAAAGGAGTAGTTATTTATGCACACCCCAGTTTGAGTCCTGAATTGGTTTATAAAGATGAAGAAGGTCGCATAATGATAATCAGAACAAAAATAATGGGACAAAAAACATTGGTGGTTGGAATTTATGCACCTAATGAAGGAAAGGCTAAATTTTATGAACAATTGCATGAGACCTTACTTCAATATTCTCAAGAACAGATTTTGTTGATGGGAGACTTCAATGGAATAATTTCCCCTTTCCTGGACAAAAAACCTCAAGCCAAAAATGAAAAAGGAGTCCTTCCAAAGACCTTCTTTCAAATGATGACTGATCTGGAGTTACAAGATATCTGGAGAACAATGAATACGACAGCTAAATAATTTACTTTTTATTCAGCAAGACATTCAAGGATAGATATGATTTGGGCAAGTAAATATATTTTTACACAACTTTGTAAAATACATATTGTACCAAGAACTTTTTCCGACCATAAGCCGATCTCATTTGAGTGGAACAATCGACAAGCATTTAGATGGAAGCTGAATGATAAACTTTTGAAAGATCAGAAATTGTTGGAGGAATTATCTGTCCTGATTAGGGATTACTTTGAAATTAACATGAATGGAGAAACCACCCTAAATATAGTATGGGATGCCTTTAAAGCGGTGATTAGAGGATTTATGATCCAGAAGAATGCAGCATGGAGGAAACAGCAGCTACAGTTAACTAACACTATACTATGGGACTTACAAAAACTTGAACAAGATTTACTTCTGGAACTACAAAAAGATCAAAGAGATATTATTTTGGGAAAGAAAAATGTCCTTAAACACCAATTGAATATGGTGGTTTCTGAAGACATGAATAAAAATTTGAAATATGCAAAACAAAGATACTTTGAACAGGCAAATAAACCTGGCAAGTTTTTGGCAACTCAGCTTTGGGACTTTTTAAAAAACATATTATAGCTAAACTACAACCAACAAAAGGACCTATTTATACAACAACAGATATTCAAAAAGAATTTGTATCTTTTTATACTAAGCTGTACCAAAAGGATGAAATATCAATTAAAAGGATGGGAAAAAAATTACATTCTACAAATAGAGACTACTCGATGAACCAATCTCTTTAGCGGAATTAGAATAAACTTTTAATAAACAAAAAATAGACAAAACCCCAGGACCAGATGGAATAACCGCTTTATTTTACCGTACTTTTAAATCACATTTGATGAAACCTTTTTTGATGCTTTGTAACTCAGCAATGGATACAGGAACAATACCAGAAACATGGCCGCATGCTTTTATTTCATTAATTCATAAGTCTGGAAGAGATCCTGAAAAAGTGACTAATTATAGACCCATTTCTTTACTTAATGTGGATTACAAAATTTATGCTTCAGTTTTATCATCCAGAATCAGAAAACTTATTGCTGAATTGATACATGATGACTAAGCAGGTTTTGTCCCTGGAAGACAAATTAAAGACAATGTTAGGGTACTTCTGGATGCTTTGGAATATTATGAACAGAATATTCAACATAAAGCAGCTTTTGTTTTCTTAGATCCAGAAAAAGCGTTTGATATGGTTTCTTGGGATTATATGAAAAAAACTTTGGAAGTAATGAACTTTGGAGAAAATTTTAGAAGAGGCATAGAAGCTATATATACTAAACAGCAAGCGAAAATATTGGTTAATGAATCAATGTCAGGAGATTGTAACATACAAAAAGGGACGAGACAAGGATGTCCACTTTCTCCTTTGCTTTTTATTTTGGTTCTGGAATCCTTATGTTGTAAGATTCGCGAATCGCAGGATGTAAATGGGTTAAAAATAAACAAACAGGAATTTAAAATGAAGGCGTTTGCGGATGACCTATTATTGATTCTAGATGATCCCAACAAATCTGCAATTAATTTGAAGGCAGTATTGGACTCCTATAGTAAGGTTTCAGGATTTAAAATCAACCAAGAGAAAACACAAACAATTTTTAAAAATGTTTCTGGTTCAGAACAAAAACACTTTATTGCTATGACAGGCTGGCAGAAAGTGATTAAAGTGAAATACTTGGGAATTTGGATTGCTACAAAAATGCAGACTTGGTTATCAACAATTACATTAAATTATGGGAAGAGATAAAGAAAGACATGATGATTTGGACAAATAAGAACCTGCCCTTATTAGGCCGCATTTCAACAATACAGATGAATGTATTACCAAGATTATTAATTTTTTTTCAAAATCTTCCCATTATATCCCAAGTAAAGTACTTTAATACCTGGAAAAAAGACTTAATGAACTTTATTTGGCAAGGCAAAAAACCAACGGTTGCATATAAATATTTGATTGATTTGAAAGAGAGAGGTGGACTTGCACTTCCTAAATTTAAATTATATGCTGAAGCGGCTGCTTTAGTATGGTTGAAAGACTGGATGGATTTAAAAAACACACGATTACTGGATTTAGAGGGATATGACAATAGAAGTGGATGGCATGGTTATTTGTGGTACAATAAAGTTAAATCTCATGCATCATTTCAACAGCATATGGTTAAATCATCTCTTTATAGGAAATGGATTAGATATAAACATCTATTAGAAGTAAAAACTCCATTATGGATTTCAACACAAGAAATGTTAACTTTACACCCATTAAGACCTGCACAATTTTTAATTTATCAAGATCTTTTGAAATGGGAAAGTATAAAATGTTCACTTAAAGATTATGAAGAAGTCAAAGATTTATTGTCTTGATTCCAGTATCACCAAATAAACTCGGTTTTTCAACAAGATATGAAAACTGGATTTTCTAAAACTAAATTAACTTTACAGAAATTTTTACTGGATACAAATGATCATTTAATATCTAAGATGTACAAACTATTGCTAGAACTTTATTGTGAACAAGATCGAATAAAACCAACCATGATTAGTTGGGAGCAAATGTTGGGTCATGATATAATGTTGCAAAAATGGGAAAGGTTATGGACAAGAGATTTGAAACTTATATCCTCCCAACTGTTAAGAGAAAATATATACAAAATGATGTACAAATAACACCGAAGAAACTAGCAAAATCATTTCCCTCAATGTCACCAAACTGTTGGAAATGTAACAAAGAAGTTGGATCATTTCATCATATTTGGTGGACTTGTGAAAAAGCTAAGAAATTTTGGGAGATGATATATAATGAAATAAGGTTGATTTTACATCAAAATATTCCCAAAACACCTGAAATGGTGCTACTGTGTATGATACCGGACACCATTCTTACTCAGCGGACATTTTTGATATATGCCACCTTGGCTGCACGTGTGATATATGCAGCTAAGTGGAAGATGGACGAGATACCGACCAGAAAAGACTGGATAAATAAGATGCTGGAATTGACGGAGATGGCGAAACTTACGGCTTTGATAAATCAGATTGATAATGTACAATTTTGGGGGAATGGGAGGCGTGGAGAATTTACTGTGAAAATCAATTTTTGATGGGACCATTTAAAGGATACTCTGATTTAATCTCTCATATATACTCTGTATTATGATTATAATAAGATATTGAATGAATAACATCAGATAAGATAAGTTAAATATACATTCATTAAATAATATGGGGATTAGCTTAATCAGCAAAAAGTATATACACTATTTGTAGATGGAAGAGAGTGAGGGGGAAGTCACTATATGCTTATTATAGATTACTTATAGATCTCTTACTATTTTTATTAACTTTTAGAGTTAAATGTTGATTTTTACATGGATGTATTAAATGAAGGAAAACAATAAAAAAAATTATAAAAAAATGTGCTTGCCCTTCCCGTCATTCATGCCCGACATAAATCATGCATTTACACCAACTCATTCAAACAGCAATAACTTTAGCAGTAGACTGAGTGTTTCTCTTCTGTACTGTCAAAGCAGTAGAGAGACTCATGTTCACAGTAGTGTGCGTTTACTAGGATGAAGTACTTAACCTGACCATAAGGGTTGCCAACTCTGGGTTGGGAAATTCCTGGAGATTTGGGGGGTGGAGCCTGAGGGGGGCGGGGTTTGGGGAGGAAGCTCAGCAGCAAAGTGATGCCATACGGGCCACCCTCCAAAGCAGCCGTTTCCTCTAGGGAAACTGACCTCTGTGGTTGGCAGGTTGGCAACCCTGCCCAAATAGATGCTGGTAGAAACTGATGCTGCTCCAGGGAGATATCCAGGCATCCATCAAAGAAGACCCAGTCCAGCAACAGGCTTCTATGGGGGCAGGACTGCGTGCTTTCCCCCAGGAGTGCTATTTTGAGATCAGAGGTTAAAGGACATTTAACCTCTATGGCATTTCACACTGCTGATTTCCCTCCCCAGGTTCCACCCCCACCCAAATCTCTGGGAATTTCCTGGAGTTGGCAACCCTAGGGCCTGCTGTGTGGTGTTGCTGCTGTCCTTCCCTCTGCTCTGCACTTTCTCTGAAGACGTCATCACCTGGCAAGGCTTTGCGGCAATATAGATTCATTATTAACAGAGTTGAATCCGCAAGCTCCGGAAGAGAAGAGAGAGAAAGAAAGACGAAGAAAGAAAATGTAAGCGTGCATTTTTAAAAACCCAGGGCTTTATAAATGTGAACTCACATTACTAGATAAACCGGTGAACCTGAATGTTCAGCTATCCACCGACATATCTGAGAAAATGTCACTGCACCCCATAAACTCCATTAGTTTTAGCAGATGCTCTTTTTAGATGCTCAGATTCACTGTTAATTACTCACCATTTACAATTCTTCTGCTTAGAAATTTTCAGAGCACCAGGGAGCATTATTCCTATGTGAGAGGCCCCAGGGCATGAAAATCCAGTCTCTGCTTCCCTGCCAGGCCTTAATCCAGCCTGAAAAGGTTCTAAATATGTGGATTCATCCAAGAATGCTTGAAGTGCTCATCCCTTCTAAGAAAGTGGCCTTTCTAAGACCTTACATCCAAAATTAAGAGTTCACCAGCTGTAAAGGACATGGATCAAGAAGGAATGTAATACACAACACATCTCCTAGGCTCTTGTCCACAATCTTTGGTAAACCACTTGTAAACTCTTATTCTGGCTTCCTGTGTGGACTACAGACTCCTCAAGAACAGGGATCTGCACAGAAGCTGGAGGCTGGGTCTGTCCTTCCAAGCAGCACAGAAGTCAAGGTCGCAGTATGGGTCACACATGAACACATGAAGCTGCCTTATTCTGAATCAGACCATATTGTCTACTCAGACCGGCAGCGGCTCTCCAGGGTCTCAGGCAGAGGTCTTTCACATCACCTACCTGCCAAGTCCCTTTAACTGGAGATGCTGGGGATTGAACCTGGGACCTTCTGCATGCCAAGCAGAGGCTCTACCACTGAGCTACAACTTTTCCCCAAGCAGAGGCTCTACCATTGAGCTACAGTCTCAGGTTCTCAAGAGCGCTGACATACCCAGGCCAGTCCAGGGCTTATATAGCCTAGAGAGGAAGGCACGGGACCTGATCTTGGGCTTCATCTAGCCAGGGCTAGACTGAGATCTGATCCTGCAAATAATTATACATGTTCTCAGGCAGCAATCTGGCCCAGAAGCTGAAACAAAGGCCACTAGCCTGGTGCTTCATTGACGCTGGGTTGCTTCTTTGTGGGACGATCATCTCTGATGGTCTGGAATCTGGCCCTACAAAGCATGGGTCTGGCAGCCCTGGGGTCTGGCATGCTGGCAACATGGTCTGGAGCTGAATCTTCAGGCACAGGTCCATCAGCTGGGGCCCAAGGGCTCTGGGTCCGGAGAAGGTGTGATGGTACTGGGGTCCCCTGAACCTCCCAATCTCCCCCCGGGATGGTCCCTGGCTCATCCTGGTCATCTTCAGATGAGGGGTCTGTTCCTGGCTCTGAGTCTGGCCCAGGGGAGGGCATGACAGGTGCCAGGTGAACCCAAATACAGAAAATTCAGGACTATTCAGTCAGTGCCCAGGTGTGCTTGAACACCTGCCGGCAAGCACACTTCCCATTCAACAGGGGTGATCAAGCAACCAATTGCTGGGCTCTTCACAACCCGTTCATGTGTATTCATAGGAACAGGCTACTTGCAGCCATCAGAGGCTGACTCTCAGCTGATGTCAGCTTCTGATCTCCCGCTGGAGAAAATTTACTCTGTACACAGCAAAAACTTTCAGGCAGGTGGAATCAGGTGCCAGCTCCTAGCTGTTCAGCTGGAAGCCAGGTTCTTCTAATCTCTCACTGCGGAAAGTTTGATGGAACAAGCTCTTTCTCCCCTCCCTTTTTCAACGTTATCGTAAAAGCATTGCATTCTTTCTGCCCTCACTCAGCGGAGGGAAGAGCCTCCCTTTTGCCACTTCACTGTGTAACTTTTTTAAAGAGGGGGAAAGTGAATAAGAACCCCACTCCCAGAAGATCCCCCAATCAGCTGTGAGTTGGCTTCTGACCAACAGGATTAGGGAGGTGTTTGAGTTGCTTTATTCGACTTTTTCCGGGAATTGCCTATTCGGCTTCAGCTTTCTCCTCAGGTTTGTGCATTTGGTAAACCCGAACCCAAAATTTACCGAAATGGCTAATTTCAGGTTTATTTTTGGTTCAGGTTTATCGACTTGCACAAGCCTAGTCCTTACAGTCCAGGAGATGTTTTCAGTACCAGGTCTGAGTCCTTTTGGAGTCCAATTGGTTAAAAATTCAAAGGAGAGAAAAAGAAGCATTCTTCGTGCCATTTTCTTGGCACAAGAGAGCCAGAGTGGTGTAGTGGTTAAGAGCGGTGGTTTGGAGCGGTGGAGTCTGATCTGGAGAACCAGATTTGATTCCCCACTCCTCCACATGAGTGGGGGAGGCGAATCTGGTGAACTGGATTTGTTCCCCCACTCCTCCACATGAAGCCAGCTGGGTGACCTTGGGCCAGTCAAACTCTCTCTGCCCCACCTACCTCACAGGGTGTCTGTTGTGCGGAGGGGAAGGGAAGGAGATTGTAAGCCAGTTTGATTCTCCCTTAAGTGGCAGAGAAAGTCAGCATATAAAAATCAACTCTTCTTCACAAACCTGGCAATTTCCACTAGTACTAAGATATTCAGAAGCAAGTTCATTATTTCATTTATTGTTATCCCACTGTTCAGCCAAAAGTGGATCCCAAAGTAGATCCCAGTAATAAAGCACCCATTTAAATGACATTAAAATGGAACACAGTTCTGGAAGGGACTGTCCTGCTATGATGGAAGGCTGGGCTCCATGGTAGGAACTAGAAAGTACTCTTAGTTGGAGCAACACTGAACTCACTCACGCTTGGAACTGGGCTACAGAACATATTCCAGGTTGTACCCTGCAATAGATATCTTTTTAGGCCAGTTTTCTGATCTTACATTGTAACATACCTTCCAGCTGTACCTCTTTGGGCTTCAGAAGTAGATCTAGCTATTTTTTTAAAAAATAACAACATCAAGTCGCCACTGACTTAATGGCCTAACCCTGTACAGCTTTCAAGACTAGAAACGTTCAGAGGTGGGGCTGCCGCTGCCGGCCTCTGTGCAGCGACCCTGGAATTCCTTGGTGGCCTGGTAAATTATGACTCCACCCTTCCTACTAGGAATTCAGGGAGGTATATATAAGCCTCCCTTCTCCTCCTCTATATTAGTCACAACAGCCTTGCTAGGTTGGTGAGGATGTCAGAAAGTGACTGGACTTCCAGGGATTTTCATGGCAGGGTAGGGATCTGAGTCCATGTCTTTCCACTGTAGCACACTGGCTGCCTGGGTATCGGGAACGCGAGGAATATAACAGGCTCACTGTTTTAAGACAAAAAACCCTGTTTTATTTTTGTTTTTCTATTGTCTGAACTAGGCTCATGAATCTTTATTTTCACACCATTTTATGTCTCCACATGCCAAATTTTACCATTTAATTTATGCAATTTTAATGTGATTTTTCATTCAGCTACATGTAAGTGGCAAATAACATTGACATAAAAATGACAGAACATGATGTAAAAATGCTGTAAAAATCACTGCATCAGCAACAGTGGCAATGAAAATGAGCAAATCAAAATGGCTCCCCCTGACAAGGCTCAAAACAGCAACGAGCAACGCATCCCTTGACACATCAGTGTGGACGTGCTGCTGGCCAGCTTGGCACTCCCAGACAGGTCCCTGAAAGGCATTTAGATAGATGGAACCAAAATGAAAAAATGTCATGGTGGTTGGAAAACAATGATTAAGTAAAAAATATATTAAAAAAATAGTGTTACCACCTGATTAGCTTTTTTTAAACACATGTTAGGGGAACCATTTACAGACCAGACTTCTTGTTTCAGAACATGCAGTGCTGTTTGTTGGGAGTATCTGTCTCGCTTTCCAACTCACTAAGGGCCAAACTAGAAGTTCTATTTTTTTAGTAAGCCTTCCCCAGGCTCCACCCCCAAAATCTCCAGGTATTTCCCAGCCCTGAGTTGGCAACCCTACTGGGAACTTAATGTCATGATGACTTGTAGGTTCAAGAGTGATATGGGATGAGATGGAGCCAGGCACGGGTACAAGTGAGATCACAGGCTGGGGAGCTTCAAGGCCAGAGATCCCAAGGGGGTTTCGCACTCACATTCCATCTCAGCTCAAGGAACCATGGGTGTTGGTGAGTTGCTTAGTTGTGAGTATGTGCCAGATGCAGAGGGATGTGGGCACGTGTCTTAACAACACCCCTGATCGGCTGAACAGGAGCAGGCCAGCTAGGTTCATCTTTGGGGCCTGCTTTCCTCCCAGCCATCCTTGTGACTGTCATTTGGGGGTTGTATAGCTGGAACTCCTTCTTTCTGGATCTAGTCCGACCCCCTGCACAATGCAGGAAATTCACAACTGCCTCCCCCGCCACACACACACCCCAGTGACCCCTACTCCATGCCCCGAGGATGTCCAAAAAAATCCCTCCAGGATCCCTGGCCAGTACGGTGGCCAGGTGGGTGGTATTGGTGGGCAATTGCCTGCCAATCCACCCAGCTGCTCTGGAGCTGCGACTGTGTGCATGTGCAGGTGCGCACGTGCAATGACAGCACTTCCGGCTTTGCTTCCAGAAGTGCTGCATCACCACAGCTGCTTTCTCAAACCCCCAAAATGTAGGGGTTTGAGTGTTAAATAGGCCACAGCAATGTGGCGCTTCCAGAAGTAAAACAAGAAGTGCCGTCATTGCATATGCATACCCATGCAGCCACCCCAGCCCCGCCCCCTAAAAGAAGAAGAAGAAGAGTTGGTTTTATATGCCGACTTTCTCTACCACTTAAGGCAGAATCAAACTGGCTCACAATCACCTTCCCTTCCCCTCCCCACACCCTGTGAGGTAGGTGAGGCTGAGAGAATGTGACCAGCCCAAGGTCACCCAGCTGGCTTCATGTGTAGGAGTGGGGAAACAAACCCAGTTCTCCAGATCAGACTCCACTGCTCCAGACCACCGCTCTTAACCACTACACCCCCCCTCCTGCTGATTGGGAGGGGGGACCTGGCAACCCTACTGGCCAGTCTGGCCTGTAGGAAAATTGCTTCCTGACCACAAAGTGGTGATTGGCATTACCCTGGGCATGTAAGAAAGGGCCACAAGAGCCAAACACTGACATAACCCTTCCTCCCCTCCCTCTCATGATCGGCCTAAGTTCACAGAATTGGTTTTGCTGTCATCTAGCCTCTGCATAAAAACTTCCAAAAAAGGACAGACCACCACCTCCTGAGGAAGCCTGTTCCACTGAGGAACTGTTCCGTTAGGAAGTTCTTCCTAATTTTTAGCCAAAAACTCTTTTGATCTAATGTCAACCTATTGGTTCTGGTCCGACATTCTGGGGCAACAGAAAATAACTCTGCACCCTCCTCTGTAAGACAACCCTTCAAGTATTGAAGATGGTTATCAGATCACCTCTCAGTCATCTCCTCTCCAGGCTAAACCTACCCAGCTCCTGCAACCTTTCCTCATGAGGAGGAGCTCCTCCTACCCCCATGCCACAGCTCCAAGCTAAAGGGGGCTCCTTCTGATCGTTAAGATCACATTCCCTGCAGCTGCTGTGAGGCTGCAGGGCAAGCAAGTGGGGTCAGGGGAACCCTCTCAGTCCTTCGAACATCCTTGCATGGTGGGTCTGTTGGCAAGAGGGGTGGGGCTCGCATATGCTCACCTTGTGAGTTTATGGCAGGAACAAGGTTGGACTTAGGCTAATGCACTGCACACTTTCTTGGCCATAATATTATACAAGCTATGATCAGGTAAAACACAAGGACCATTTTGTATGACGTTTGCCTTAAACTTCAGAAGAGGTCCTTCCATGCTAGTGCTATTTACATCTGGGGCAACCTCAAAGTCTGGCAGCGCCCCACTGCAGTCCCCCTCGATGGGAATTGGCATTCATCTCTGGCTGCTTCCCTCCCAAGCCTTTCTGCTGGCCCTGCTAATGATGCCCCCCCTCGCCCCGTGACCTCTGCCGAGAACAAGAAAGTGACTGAAATGGCTGCGGCAAGGAGGCCTATGGGAAACAGCCCAGGCGCTTAGAAGGGGTAATTGATGGGGGCAGGTCAGCTCTCAGGCTCTTGGAGTCTTTGGAAGGAGAGGGAGGCATCCCCTGTGCCTGGCCTTCGCATTCCCCACCCCTCGCCAGCACGGTGTAATGTTCAAAAGAGGGCTCCCCGCAGAGCGCAGCTTCAAAGCTTTGTGGGTCCCTCCCACTGTGTCCTCCTGGTTCAGCTCCATCCTCCATGTTTCAGGGCCTTTCATCATTCATCTTCATCTCCCTCATTATTGCTTTCTCACCCCCTCCTCCGAGCTCCACATTCCCTTTATCACTCCCACCCCAGGCCAAACTGCGGCCCAATAAGGACCAGCTGTCAATGCTGAAGGAAATCGGTTTTTCTCCTCAGTCCCCAGGAGTCAGTCCGTCAGTCCTCTTATTTAGAGAACAGCCCTGCTGAAAAGAAGGGAAAGAGAGGACCCCACTGGGTATCCTGTCTGCTAGCCCTTGTTAGCTTAGCCCTGCTTCTTAGGGTTGCCAACCTTCAGGTACTAGCTGGAGATCTCCAGCCGATAGAGATCAGTTTGCCTGGAGAAAATGGCTGCTTTGGCATTGAAGCCCCTCCCCAAACCCCAAATGGCTGAAAATGGCATTGAAGCCCCTCCCCAAACCCCACCCTCCTCAGGCTCCACCCCCAAAACCTCCCGCCAGTGGTGAAGAGGGACCTGGCAACCCTACTGCTTCTGCGTTCTCTGGCCCGTTTTAAAAGCACACAGAAGCCCCCCCCCATTTCCCCCTCCCCGTCCGGAGTCCTCGTCTGGAGGCCTGGTCTACCGCCATAAAAGCCTATTGGTAAACCTGCCCCCCGGCTGAGTCCCATTGGGAGGACAGGTCTACCCATTGGCTTTCTTGGCAGTAGACCTGGCCTCCAGAGGCCCATAGAAGCCAATTGGTAGACCTGGCCTCTGAAGGGGGACTTCTCCCCCCTCCTTGGAGTCCTAGTCTACCGCCAAGAAAGCCAGTGGGTAGACATGGCTTCCCAATGGGACTCAGCCAGAGGCCAGGTCTACCAAAGGAAGCCCGCCCAGCCCAACAGCTGATAGGCGGGGGGGGGCAGGAACTGCTGAGCTGCCTGCCCAGCAATCACGCAGCTAGAGGGGAGGGAAGGCTTTAGCCTCCCAACCATTGAGGGCAAGGGAAAGGGGGACCCGGCCATTCTCCACTGTGGGGGGGGGAGAGGCAGCATGCCCGCTTGCCTTCTCTCTCTCTCTCTCTCTCTCTCTCTCTCTCTCTCTCTCTCTCTCTCAGGCGAGCTGGCTCCACAGCCCGGCTGCCGGCAAGAGCGGGCGCGACAGCAGGGGCTCCGAACCAAGTTCGGAGAGCTGCACTCAATGGGCCAAAGAGCCGCATGCAGCTCGTGAGCCGCAGTTTGCAGACCCCTGTTCTAGCCCATTTCTCCAGCCTGTCAAGATCATCCTGCATCTTGGCTCTGTCTTCTACTGTATTTGCTACCCCTCCCAATTGGCAAATTTAATAAGCATCCCCTCTATTCCTTCATCCAAATCATTTATAAAGATGTTGAACAACACAGGGCCCAGCACAGATCCCTGAGGAACTCCACTAGTCACTTCTCTCCAAGTGGATGAGGAACCATTAACTAGCACTCTTTGGGTATGATCTGTCAACCAGTTGCAGATCCATCTAACAATAATAGGATCTAACCCACATTTTCCCAATTTGTCAACTAGAATACTATGTGGAACCTTATCAAAAGCCTTACTGAAATCTAGATAAACTATGTCTACAGCATTCTCCTGATCCAGCAAGGTAGTAACTTTCTCAAAAAAGGAGATAAGATTAGTCTGACATGACTTATTGTTGAGAAACCCATGCTGGTTCTTAGTGATCAGATCTATCCTTTCTAAATGCTCAAGAATGGACTATTTGATGATTTGTTTGAACACTTTTCCTGGTATAGAAGTCAACCCATGAGGCAGCCTGCTCATGGGGGCAGATGCTGGTGCCCACCCTAAGGGCTGGAGGCATGCTTGCTAGGGACCAGGGTGAGCCCAGTGGGGGCTACAGCCTGAACTTTTGCCTGGGACCTCCAAATCACTAAAAGGGTCCCTTAGAAGGAGAGGCACTCAGCTCCCACCTCACACACCAAGGCCTCTGAACCTAGGGAGGACAAGCCCAAGAACCTCCTCTTCTGTACGCTGGAGGCTCCCTGTATTCCCCAAAGAAAGAAGAAGAAGAGTTGGTTTTTATACCCTGCTTTTCTCTATCGAAAGGAGTCTCAAAGTGACTTACAATCGCCTACCTTCCTCCCCACAACAGGCATCTTGTGAGGTTGGTAGGGCTGAGAGAGTTCAGAAAGAACTGTGACTGACCCAAGGTCACCCAGCAGCCATCATGTGGAGGAGTGGGCAATCGAACCCGGTTCTCCAGATTAGAGTTCACTGCTCTTAACTATAGAATCACAGAATCATAGAGTTGGAAGGGACCACAAGGGCCATCCAGTCCAACCCCCTGCACAATGCAGGAAATTAACAACTCCCTCCCCCCACATCCCCATTACACCACGCTGGCTCTCACTTCCAGCCAAAGTCTTGTTTCTAGCTGGGATGTTGGTGAGGGATGAGGCAAACATCTCCAGGAGCAGAGAAGTTGATCCAAGGTCTTCATGGACCTTGGAACCCACAACAATTATTAATTCTGTAGTTGCCTGTAGACTTTCATTCACCAATCGGCATTTCATTGCTACTAATGTCTGCTGGGTAAGGTCAAATTTTAAATGGTTAGATCTGCAGCAAATTGTTCGCCACCAGTGGTCAGTGTGCCAGCTTGGATGAACTGCTGCTTTCTTTCCCAGTGACGGGGGGAAACCCTGAGGGCAGAAAATGCCTCCCTGGTGGCCATCGTCCACTGTCAAACTGTCAGATAGGGTTTCTGACAGCATGGGCCAAACAGGATGGTTCCTCTGTAAACAATATGGATCCTTCCGTGCACTCCCCCCTCCCCTCCTGTTTTGCACACGAGCCACAAGCTCCGGTCAGAGATCTACAATTGTATGGAGACCCGCCCATGTAAATCTGTCATCTGATACCGGGCCTCGCTCACAATGCCAGGAACCCCACCGGCCCCTTCTCTGATTGCCCTTAAGTACCCAGTACTTGGTTTGCTGAAGTCGTTACCGGGAGAAAGAAATTTCATTGTTTCCTTTGTATTCCTGTAACTCAATCTCATCCATTGTATCCATTCTATAAATATAACAATGCCCCAATGCTCTGTATTCTAACCTTCTCCGTCTTGCTGAAACTACTACCTCATGAATAAACTCTCTGAATCACTGCTCCGTCTGGATTTGAGTTCTATTGCCTGAGACGCCGTAGGCTTGCTGAAACCTGACATTAGGTTAGAATCCATCTTTTTTATTTTCTACTAGTTTAGCTCTTAAGAAAGATGTCCTCCAGCTCGAGCCGATCCGCCGAGTTAATCCGACGCTACAAGAGCCTCTGCCTGTCGGAACAGCAGAGAGCAGCTATGCCCCGGGAGGAAGCTACCCCAGGAGGAGCAGACTCGGTCGAGCTGTACTGAGGTCCGCTGGAGGATCAGTACTGTGGGAGAGAGGCACCGATCCGGGACCAGGGACCAACCACCTCGACCCCTTACCTCCAGGAGCACCGGTACCTATAGGAACAGAACCACGACCTGGCCCGGGAGAATTAGAATCTTCAGGCCAGCTGGGAGTCCTGCATAGGGAGATGACGGTGCTGGCAGGGATGGTGCATGGACTTCGATCGTCCTTCGGCACGGCGAGCACCTCCTTTGTCCCCCCGGGACCTGCAGATCTCTTTCGATGGTTCCTGCGCTCAACTACCCCACTTTCTACTGCAACTTTCTGGTTTCATGGACGATCAGGTGAGACTTTTCCTTCTGAGGAGGCCCGCGTGCGTTATGCCATCGGGCTTCTAAGGAGGGAGGCAGTAGAATGGGCAGTAGCTGCTACTGAAGTCAACCCGGGACTTTTGCACTCGCTTGAAGATTTCTTGGAAGCCCTGCACCGCCATTTTGAGGACCCTCACCGGGCAGAGAGGGCCAAGATAGCCATGCGCAGACTGAGGCAGGGGTCCCAGTCTGTGCTAGAGTATGCCCAGGAATTCCAGTCCCTGGCATGCAAAGTGCGGGAGTGGAGCGAGACCACCAAGGTCCAGCACTTCCGTGAGGGATTGCGCTGGGAAGTGTTGGAGGGCTGCCTGACTCTTGGCGACCCTGATACTGTGGAGGGTTGGATCTGTTTGGCTGGGGAGGTGCAGCACCGCAAGCTCACCTTACAGTTTGCCAAGGATCGCCCGGGGAGGGAACCCCCCTCCATAGGCCCAGTCAGAGGGAATGCCGCTGCGGGGGCGCACCGTGGAGAGGAGAACCGAGGCCGGTTCCCAGAGGAGAAGGTGCGCCGCTCCAAGGAGGTGGTCTGTTGGCATTGCGGAAGAGCGGGGCACTTTGCAGCCAAGTGCACCTATGGCTTCCCAGGACAGACGGCGGATAGAGCGGTCCCAACCGAGCCCCGAGTTCTGGACAGAAGGAGAGGAGAAGGGACCCCCACCCAACGCGGCGCGGCGGCTCTCAGCGCAGACCTGGAGCCTGCTCCATGCACACATCGTTGTTGCTCCAGATGTTCCTCACCGTCAAAAAACGAGGAAAGCTTCCTGTGATTGAGCCGGCACAGGAGGCGACCTTGCAAGTGAACAAGCCAGTTCTGACCTGGGTGAGTGACCAGGGGGAGACTTTGTTGGTGCCAGTAGTGTTGAAGAATCCCAGGGAGGGGACCCTATTGCGGTCGTAGGCATTTTGGACTCTGGCTGCTCCAGAACTTTAATAGACCAGGGGGTGTTTGGCCGTTTGAAGTTTGGGGCAGTGGAGTTGGATCGGCCTTTACACTTCTGCCAGATGGATGGGAGCGATCTTCAGGGGGGTCCCATTCATTTACACTCTGAACCAGTTTGTTGGGGGGTGGGAGATCACTGAGAGCTGATCAGTCTCACCATCGCCCCTGGGATCTCCTACCCAGTGGTTCTAGGAAGTAACTGGCTGGCGGGTCATAACCCCAGCATTGACTGGACGCAGCGACAGGTTGTGTTTGAGTCTCCACAATGCAAGTGGCATTGCCGGGAGGACATGCCCGATGGGGGGGGGGGATAGCGGCCGCGACAGCGACTCCTGTGACATTACCCCTGGAATGCCAAGACTATATGTGTCAGAGGCTGCCTGACAACAGATTCAGACTCTGACGGAGACCAGATCCAGGGACAGAGTCCTCCTTCCCCACCCACGCTGACAGAGAAAACAGCTGATGACGATGTATTGCCAAGACATACCTTAAAGTCACCAGCTACAGAGCAGCCTAAAGAAGACCAGACGCCGGCCGACCCAGGAAAATCAAGGAAGCTGCCCAGGGAGTCGGGAGACCATGAGGAACAGATGTCTCCTGGGACTTGTCGACGGAAAATGGGCCGGGTCCTGGCAGAACAACGCCGGCGTTCAGCCAGGTTGGAACAACAAAGAAGGAACCGAGACAGCCATGAAGATAGTGAGTGAGTCTTTACAGAAGCTGCCTCCCCCAGACAGCTGCAAGTATTTAGGAAAGCTGAGCCAGCAGAATCTGTGGAAGCAACGCATGGCGAACCTGCGGCAATCCACTCTGGCTGATGCTGTATCGACTCGGACTGCTTTCTTGACCCTGAATTCTTCTGGGCTCCCTGCCTGACCTTGGACCGGCCCGACCTTGACTCTGCCTTTCGTTCTGACGGATTGCCTTTCACCCTGACTGACCTTGGACTGTTACTGGACTGCATGATTACTCCCATTCCCAATTAATACAGCTGCCAGCTGTAGAAGCCTCGGCTTCAGAAACCCCAGCCTGTTGCCCCGCATGCTGCAGGCCTCTTCAGAGCACCGTGCTGCTACAGGAGCACCCCGCCCTAGTGGGCCAGCACAATATGGATGTTTTTGAAGGGACAGATTGTGACTTGCTACCCCCTCACCGCACCCCGGACTGTGCCATTGAGCTCACCGCGGACGTGAAGCCCTCCAAGGCCCGAGTTTATCCCATGAGCCCCCTAGAAAAGAATGTGTTGCGGGAGTTTCTGGATAAAAATCTGGCTAGGGGGTTCATCCGTCCGTCCAAGGCTGCATTCTCCTCACTTTGCTTCTTTGTTAAGAAGGAGGGAACGTCAGACCTCCGGTTGTGCGTGGACTATAGGGGGCTCAATGCAGTAACTGAACGGAATGCCTACCCCATCCCCCTCATCCCTGACCTCCTCAGTCAGTTACAGGAGGGCAGGATCTTTTCGAAACTGGACCTGGCGGAAGCCTATTACCGGGTTCGGATTAAGGAGGGGGACGAGGCGAAGACGGCCTTTTCCTGTTGTTTTGGTCTGTTTGAGTTTTGCGTGATGCCTTTTGGGTTGTCTGGAGCTCCGTCCTGCTTCATGCAACTCATTAACAAAATTTTACATGACTTGTTGTTTCGGGGGGTTATCGTGTATCTAGATGACATTTTAATCTATTCTCGGGATCCGGAAGAACACCGGAAGTTGGTGCGGGAGGTCCTATGCCGACTGCGGGAGCACCACCTATATGCCAAGCTGTCCAAGTGCACCTTTAACCAGGACAAGCTTGCCTTCCTTGGTTTTGTGGTGTCTTCTAATGGGTTAATCGTGGATCCCGAGAAGGTCCAGGCGGTCCATGACTGGGAACCCCCCCGAACCCGTAAACAGGTTCAGCAATTTCTGGGCTTCGCGAATTTCTATCAGGGCTTCATCCCGGATTTTGCTGAGATAGCCCTCCCGATCACGGACCTCCTTAAAACCAAGGGGAGGGGTCAAGCGGCCACGGCCGCTAACTATCAGGTGGCGTGGGATGATTGCTGCCAGGCAGCATTCGACTTGCTAAAAAGCCAGTTCACGTCCATGCCTATCTTAGCTCACCCCGACTGTTCCCAGCCCTTTGTCCTGCAAGTGGACGCTTCTGAGAAGGCAATAGGGGGAGCGCTTCTGCAGAAGGATGCTCAGGGGAGACTCAGACCCTGTGCTTACTTCTCCAAGAAGTTCTCTGGGCCTGAGCTAAACTGGCCAATTGGGGAGAAGGAGGCCATGGCTATCAAACATGCCCTCACGGTTTGGCGCCAGTTCTTGGAGGGGGCGCCGGTGCCGTTCGAGGTTTGGACGGACCACCGGAACCTTGAGGCTATTTTGGGACAGAGGAGGCTCTCGGCCAAGCAGCTGAGGTGGGCGGATTTCTTTTCTAAATTCCGCTTCGCCATCAAGCACCCGGGAGGGAGAATTGTCTGGCGGACGGTCTCTCCCGCATGCCGCAGTACTACTGCAGAGTTGAGCGGCCGATGGGATCCCTTTTTTCCCCGGAGCACCTGGGCTTGAACCCGGAGGGGGCAAGCGCAGGGGTTCTCACCCGGGCTCAGGCTCGGGCAGCGCCCCCCCTGCCGACTCCGGCTCTCCCACGAGGGGAGGGTACCGTATCCACCCGTTCCCAGGGGGTCCGAACCCGGGTCCAGACCTGGGCAGCCGCTGCTCCGCCTCCTCCCAAGCTCCCGCCCGGAGAGGCGGCCGAAACCCCCCGCTCGCAGGCACCCCCTAGCGACCTGCCCCCAGCCACCCAGACTAGGTGGGGGGAGGCCCTTTTGGAGGAATGAGGGGGGAAGTCCTTTGGAGAGGAGGAAGCCGGGGTTCCGGAGAAAAAAACATACGTCCCCCTAAAACTGCGCCGAGAGGCTCTGGAATGGAGCCACAGCTCCAGGGCAGGGGGACACTTTGGTTTTGTAAAGACCCTGCACCTGGTCAGACGACGGTTTTGGTGGCCCGGAATGCGACAGGACATTGACAGTTTTGTGAGGTCCTGCCCGACGTGTGCTACCAATAAATGCCTTATGGGGAAACCGCCCAGTCTACTAAAACCCCTGGAAACTCCGGAGGCTCCCTGGCAGGTGATTGGGATGGACTTCGTGACCAATCTCACCCCTAGCCAAGGAAAAACCATACTGTGGGTGATCACGGACCTGTTTTCCAAGCAGATCCACCTCATCCCATGCGAAGGTTTGCCCTCAGCCTACAAGCTGGCCCGCCTGTTTGTTCAACAGATCTTCTGTCTACACGGATTTCCCCAGAAGATCGTGAGTGACAGAGGCTCTGTGTTCCTGTCTAAATTCTGGCAGGCATTTTTGGGGATTGTTGGAGTACAACCAGGTTTATCGTCTGCCTATCACCCTCAGACGGATGGGCAGACGGAGAGAGTGAATGCTGTTGTAGAATGTTACTTGCGCTGCTTCACCAATTATCACCAGGATAATTGGGTCGACCTAGCGGAGTATGCCTATAACAACTCTGTACACTCCACTACGGGACAGAGTCCCTTTAAGACGGTATATGGTATTGAATTCGACCCTTTGGGAGCGGTTCCCCTCCCCCTGGGTGGTGACCCGCCGGAGGTGTCAGCTTGGTCTAATATCATCAGAAATACTTGGCCGGGACTGGTTAAACAGTTGGACCAGGCGAAGGAACGATACAAGGCGCAGGCTGATAAGCACAGAGCGCCTCAGTGGGATCTTGTGGTCGGGGAGAAAGTGTACCTCTCCACCAAGAACTTAAAATCACTGCGTCCTTGTAAGAAACTTTGCCAGAAGTACGTGGGTCCGTTTACCATTTCCCAGGTTATCAACGAGGTCACGGCCGAGCTGGACCTCCCCAAGACTTTGCAAAGGGTACACCCCGTCTTTCATGTCAGCCTTCTGAAACCCTTTTCTCCCGCCCCTGACTGGCACCCGGAACCTCCCGAGGCAACTCCTATCACGGTACAGGGGGAACAACATTTTGAAATTTCCAAGGTACTGGACTCCAGGCTGCGGAGGGGCCAGCTGGAGTACCTGGTACACTGGAAACATTTGAATTCGAGCCATGATGAGTGGGTTGCATCTGGACACGTAAACGCTTCCTCTTTAATCACCGAGTTCCACCGGACTTGCCCCGACAAGCCCGGAGACCCGGGGAGGGGGTCTTTGGAGAGGTGGAATGTCAGATAGGGTTTCTGACAGCATGGGCCAAACAGGATGGTTCCTCTGTAAACAATATGGATCCTTCCGTGCACTCCCCCCTCCCCTCCTGTTTTGCACACGAGCCACAAGCTCCGGTCAGAGATCTACAATTGTATGGAGACCCGCCCATGTAAATCTTTCATCTGATACCGGGCCTCGCTCACAATGCCAGGAACCCCACCAGCCCCTTCTCTGATTGCCCCTAAGTACCCAGTACTTGGTTTGCTGAAGTTGTTACCGGGAGAAAGAAATCTCATTGTTTCCTTTGTATTCCTGTAACTCAATCTCATCCATTGTATCCATTCTATAAATATAGCAATGCCCCAATGCTCTGTATTCTAACCTTCTCCGTCTTGCTGAAACTACTACCTCATGAATAAACTCTCTGAATCACTGCTCCGTCTGGATTTGAGTTCTATTGCCTGAGACGCTGTAGGCTTGCTGAAACCTGACACAAACTCTGAACTAAGCAAAAGATGGCTCAAAAGAATGATTAGAAAAAGAATCAAGACCTACAAAAGGAGGCAAGAGGAAGCCGCTAGGGTTGTTGAATTAAAACAAATTCGGTATAGTTCAGATTCAGCTGAATTTGGCCCGTTTAGATTCAGGATATGCCGAAGTCCAAACTCCCCCACTTCGGGTCCGTGCAATTTGGCACAAATTTAAAGTCCAGGAAAAAAATTCGGCCGAATAAAGCCATTAAAAACACAATGGCACCTTTTCGTGGCTCTGGGGGGGCATTTTTTGGGGTAGAGGTCCCAAACTTTCAGCAGAGCTTCAAAGGACCCTTCTTGCCAGACCCCCCAAGTTTTGTAAAGATTGGGTCAGGGGGGGCTGAGATATGGGCCCCGAAAGGTGTCCCCCCACCCTTAATGTGCATCTCTGAGCACATTACTCAATCCTGACTGATTGGCCAGAAGAAGACCCAGCTTGGCCACCGATTGGCCGGGGGAGGAGAATGCTGCTTACTGACGGCCCCAAATTTGCCGGATTTATTCGTGAACTCCCGAACTCGATGAATTCGGCTCCCCTGGTTTCCCACCATTTTTGAGTTCGGTTCATCCTGAACTAAAAGCCGACGAATAGGGGGAAATTCAGCTGTTTTTCGGTTCAGGCCGAACCGAATCAACAGTCCTAGAAGCCGCAAGATGGATCTGGAGGAAGAGTTTTAAGGATTCGTGCTTGGCTATAAGCCAGGAAATCAGTTCTAATCTTTGGTTCCTTGTTAGATTTAACAAGAGCTTTAAAATGAATCCAGCCACATCTGACAGGTCCCACTTGGATCCTGGATGTATGTTGCAACAGGTCTGAATCAAAATGTCTGGGAGTGTCAAAGACTTGGGAATGGACTTCAGACCGGGAATGCAAAGTGGGACTCACACATAGGGCTGTCGATTCAGTTCCATCCAATGTGAAAAACAGCCGAATTTTCCCTGATTCGGCGGTTTCCAGTTTGGATAGAGCTGAAGTCAAAAAAGCAGGGAAACAACAAGCCGAACTCAGCGAGTTCGGGTGGATGCCAAATAAATTCATACAACTTCGGCGCCCCCGAATCAGCATTCTCCCGCAGCCAATGGTGGCCCAAGCTGGGTCTTCTTCTGGCCAATCAGAGCAGGGATTCTCCCTTTTGAATTGGCCAGGAGAAGAGTATAAAAACTCCCAAGTCCCTCCCATCCCGTCCCGAGTTCATTTCCTTCCATTTTGGTGGTGCTGCTCCTGAGAGATCCTGAACTGAGCTGCTTACTGGAATAGGATTGGATTTACATCTCCTCCCTGCTCTTGCTGGAAGACATCTACACAGTTTCATTTTGGGGGGTTTTCTCTATACCTTTTCTCCTATGTGTGTGTGTGTGTGGGGGGGAAAGCAAATTCTGTGTGTGTGGGGGGAAGCAGTTTCTGTGGTTAGGGGGGGCAAAGGGGGGCTGTTGCCTGTTCTGCCGGTGTGTGTGTGCCTGCTCGCCTCTGTGAGAGTATGCGTTCTGCCTTTTTCTGCCTGTTGCCACCCTCGCCTGGAGTTGAGTCAGTGCAGCGGTGTGGCATTAGTCTCCCTCTGCTTGGCCCCCACTCCTCCTCCTTGGTTTGTTTGTTTGGGGTTGAGCTGAGCCATACTGGTTTGAAGGGGGGTTGCCTGTTCTGCCGGGGGGTACCTGCTTGCCTCTGCAGGAGTGTGCACTCTGCCTTTTTTGCCCGTTGCCACCCTTGCCTGGAGTTGAGTCAGTGCGGCAGTGTGGCATAAGTCTCCCTCCGCTCGGCACCTGCTCCTCCTCCTTGGTTCGTTTGTTTGGGGTTGAGCGGAGCCGTACTGGTTTGAGGGGGGGTTGTTCTGCTGTGGGGGCTTGATTGCCTCTGTGGAGTGTGATTTGGGGGAGTTACCTGTCCTGGGGGGGCTGATTGCCTCTTTGCGAGTGAATATCAATCCTGATGATACGGAATTTGCGCAGGTGGCACTTATGCTAGAAGCGTTATAAGATGCACTTTGGCTGTGTTGAAATGAAAAGATATGTTACCCATGCTAGTTACGCTGTTTACTTACGCTTTGAGCGTTGTTGGATGCATTTTCGGCGTAGTTACATCGGCTCTTAGAAGCCACGGACTACTGTGGGGGGAGAGCTAAAGGGGGGTTACCTGTCCTGGTGGGGGGGCTTGATCTCCTTTTTGCAAGTGTGATTGTTGCTGTGGAAGATTTGAATCCAGCAGCATGAAATCTATCAATCCTGAAAATACGGAATTTGTGCAGGTTGCACTTATGCTAGTAGCGTTATAAGTTGCACTTTGGCTGTGTTGAAATTGAAAAGATACGTTACCCATGCTAGTTACGCTGTAAACTTATGCTTTGAGCATTGTTGGATGCACTTTCGGCATAGTTACATCGGCTCTTAGAAGCCACGGACTGGCTTCTACTGTGTGTGTGTGGGGGGGAAGCCAAAGGGGGAGTGAACTGTCCTGGTGGGGGGGGCTTGATGTCCTTTTTGCGAGTGTGATTGTTGCTGTTTTCACTGGTTGCCACCTTTGCCTGGAGGTCAGTGTGGGTCGGTGAGTCTCTCTCTGGCTGCCCCAGAAACAATGGGAGGGTTTGCCTTGGATCTGCCGCTCTCTGATGCACATTAAGGATTGCTGGCTCCTCTTCATTCCAATGGGCAGAGGGGGGGACCCCTTCCAGACCCCATAACTCGGGACCCCCTGACCCAATCTGCGCCAAACTTGGGGGTTCTTGAAAGAAGGGTCCCCACAAGCTACACTGAAATTTGGACCTCTACCTCCCAAAATGCCCCCCCAGAGCCACGGAAAGCCGCAAATGTGCTTAAATGGCATTATTCGGCAGAATTTATTCACGAACGCCGAATTTCATGCTGAATTCCATGGATCTGAATAGGGAGAGTTTGGACTTCAGCATTTCCCGAATAAAAATAGGCTGAATTTTGCCGAATCTGAATTTTACCGAATATTTTTTTAACAGCCCTACTCACACAGACACACACAGGTACCCCAGTGAACGTGGCGTGGTGCCATTAGCATGGAGCTGCTTTATGCCAAGAGACATTGTGGCTCCACAGGCGATGGCCTGGATTGAAGTACCAGATGCAACAAGGCTGTTTCTATCTCCTACTTGGAATTCTCTGGGGGGAAAACCCACCCTTCATTTATTTCCCACTTCAGCTGAGGCCTTTCCTCAATACCAAGAATTTGGTCACACACACTTCAGTAGCTTCCTTTCAATTCCTTTCAAACTTTTGGAAGAGAAAGAGCAAACGTGCTCCTCTAAGCACCAAAAAACAAAATCAAATAATCATGCACCCGTCTCTAAATCAAGCGTTTCTCTAATCTCCCTTAAACTGTAACACATTGCAAGAACAAAGGCTTCTGACCTGTATCCATAGCAACCATCAATTTCTGCACCTTTGCCTCTCACGTGCATTCATCCACCCACCCACCCCACATTTTCAGAAAACCGCAATGTAATATATATGTCTAACTGGCAAGGAAGGATTCCGCTCGCATCGGAGAGTAACGGCATTCAGGTCACCGGGCAGAAGGGGCCTTGGATTTATTCAGTGGCGGGTCTGTGCTGCTCTTTCTCAGTATGGGAGCACTGTGCTGATTTTGTGGCAGCCCAAATGTGGGAAATGCGAGGCCAGCTCAGGGAACCCATGCACCGGTGAACAGGCACCAAAAAATGGACGACTGGGCAGAGCTTCCTGTGCCGCTGGACTAAGGGCTTTCTTTTGCCTTGTTGCATCTCCCATTAATGTTTTGAAGAACGCACTAAAAGACATGTGGGAGGAAGGGGGCACCAATAATTGTGGTCTTGTGCATCATTTTCACTACAGTTCCATGAGTACTGCAGAAGTCAGAATGATGGACTGAGAGTGAGGAGACTTGGGTTCAAATCCCCACTCTGCCATGAAGCTATTCATTTCCTCTCAGCATAACCTACCTCACAAGATTTGAGCCAGGATAGGAGTTCCACAGTTTTGGTGCCACTAACCATCAAGAAAGCCCTTTCTTGAGTTGCCACCTGTCTAGCCTCAGTTGGTGAGGGCATCTGAAACAGGGCTTCAGTGGAGTGATCAGGTAGGTTCATACAGGAGGAGGCAGCCCCAAGCCATATAGGGCTTTAAAGGTCCATACCAGCATCACAATCCACTGGTTTGACATAAGATAAAATTTCTCTGCAGCTGCACATGGGCACACACACACAAGCACACATGTACAGCTGTCGATTTGTTTCCATCTGACATGAAAAACAGCTGAATTTCCCCTGATTCGGTGGTTTCTACTTCAGATAGAACCGAAGTTTAAAAAAAGGGCAGGAAAACGATGAACCGAACTCAGCAAGTTCAGTTGGACGTCGAATAAATTCGTACAAGTTCAGCGCCCCCGAAGCAGCATTCTCCCGCAGCCAATCGGTGGCCAATCTGTGTCTTCTTCTGGCCAATCAGTTGTGGATGAGTGCATGAGCCCGGCCACTGTGCGGCCCAGGGAGAGAAAGAGAGAGTGTCTGTTTGTGTGTGAGAGAGATCCCCGTAGGGGGTGATTGTGCACATTCACGCCTTTCTGTGGCTCTGGGGGGCATGTTTGGAGGTAGAGGTCCCAAACTTTCAGAGCAGCTTGAGGGGACCCTTCTTGCAAGAACCCCCAAGTTTTGTGAAGATTGGGTCAGGGGGTCTCAAATTATGGTGCCCGGAAGGGGTCCCCGCCCAATCTGCCCATTGGAATAAAGCCATTAAAAACACATTCGCAGCTTTCTGCAGCTCTGGGGGGGGCATTTTTGGAGGGAGAGCGTGAGCTCCAGGCTGAGAGCGCAGCTGGAGTCAAGGTCAAGTAGCTCAGAGGTTTGTTATGATGGCCTGCGCCCCGACACGATAACTGTAATCTATCATGGGAACCAGGCTCAGCCTGGTATCCAAAGGTGCCTTTCTGATGTATATGTTTCAACCTGCCCGCTTCCCCCCACTTGAGTCCTCATACTTTTTCCTGTAAGTTGCTGCTATATACCTTATGCTTCCCAAATAAACTGCTTCTTAGACGACTCTGTCTGGATGTCTGTTGATTGGGATTTGACAGGTGAACTCAGACCTTACAGAGAGGTCCCAAACTTTCAGTGTAGCTTGAAGGGACCCTTCTTGCAAGAACCCCCAAGTTTTGTGAAGATTGAGTCAGGGGGTATTGAGTTATGCGTTCCCCCCCATACACCCATTGGAATGATTGGGAGCAGGCAATCCTTAATGTGCATCTAGAGAGTGGCAAATCCAAGGCAAAACCCTCCATGCATAAATGGCCAGAGTCTCTGTGTGTGAGAGTCTGCTAGAATCATATTGGATTACTCCTGAGTCCTGAGTCCCAGTCCCTGCTCCTGATGGAAGAGAAGACATCCACAGTATGACCCATTTTGTGGCTTTTCTCTATAATTTTTTCCTGTGTGTATGGGGGGGGGGATTTTCTCTCTGTGTGTGTGTGTGTGCGTGAGGGGGGAAGCTAAAGGGGGTGGGTTTACCTGTTCTGCTGGGGGGTGGGCTTGATTGCCTCTGTGTGGGACTGTGCTTTCTGCTGTGTTCACCAGTTGCCAACTTTGTCTGGAGTTAACTGTGGGTCAGTGTGTGAGTCTCTCTCTGGCTGGCTCCTATTGTTTCCAATGGGCTGTGCAGCCGCTCCTGTTTTTTATAACGGGCTAGCCCGTCATTCATTTTAGTACATCCCATGTCAGTGAGTCTCTCTCTGTCTGGCCCGTTCTTCTCCTTTGTTAGGAATTTGCATCTTCTGGTTCGGGGGGCTTTTCTGCTGGGCAGATTGCCTCTGTGGAGTATGATTTGGGGGGGTTACCTGTCCTGGGGGGGGGCTTGATCTTTTTGTGAGTGTGATTGTTGCTGTGGAAGATTTGAATCCAGCAGCATGACATCTATCAATACTGAAGATACGCAATATGCGCAGGTTGCACTTACGCAAATAGCGTTATAAGTTGCACTTTGGCTGTTTTGAAATGAAAAGATACATACGTTACCCATGCTAGTTACGCTGTTTACTTACGCTTTGAGCGGGATGCACTTTCGGTGTAGTTACATCGGCTCTTAGAAGCCACGGACTGGCTTCTACTGTGTGTGGGGGGGAGCCAAAGGGGGGGCTGTCCTGGTAGGGGGGCTTGATCTCTTTGCGAGTGTGATTGTTGCTGTTTTCACTGGTTGGCACCTTCACCTGCAGGTGGGTCGATGAGTCTCTCTCTGACTGCCCCAGAAACAATGGGAGGTTTTGCCTTGGATTTGCCACTCTCTAGATGCACAATAAGGATTGCCTGCTCCCAATCATTCCAATGGGTGGATGGGGGGGACCGCATAACTCGGGACCCCCAGACCCAATCTTAACAATACTTGGGGGTTCTTGCAAGTAGGGCCCCTCCAAGCTACCCAGAAGGTTTGGGACCTCTCCCTCCAAAATGCCCCCCCAGAGCCATAGAAAGCAGCAAATGTGTTTTTAATGGCTTAATTCCAATGCGCAGATTGAGGGGACCCCTTCCGGGCCACATAATTCGGGACCCCCTGACCCAATCTTAACAAAACATGGGGGTTCTTGCCAGAAGGGTCCCTTCAAGCTACACTGAAAGTTTGGGACCTCTACCTCCAAACATGATCCCCCGGAGCCGCAGAAAGGTGCAAATGTGTTTTTAATGGCTAACGGCCAAATTTATTTGCGAACTCCAAATTTTATGCCGAACTCCACGGACTTCGGCATTTTCCGAATAAAAACAGGCCAAATTTTGCCGGATCCGAATTTTACCGATTTTTTTTTCAACAGCCCTACACACATGCTCTGGTTTGGCAGGCTCAACGTGCACTTGACGCCTCCTGTACACAAATACCACCACACCTGTGCAACATTTCCAACTCAGAAAGGAATGGCATTCACCCAAGTTGTGGAGAATTCAGTGCACATGTTGGAGGTTTGCAGAGCAAGGATTTATAGTGTTTGAGTACAAACAGAGCCCAGGATTGGTTCTTGTAGGTTATCCGGGCTGTGTAACCGTGATCTTGGTCTTGCGTACAAACAGAGCCCAGGATTGCCTTGATGTATCTGGACAGCGGCCCACTAGGCCAGCATTCTTTCTCCTGCTTGTAGTAATGAGCCAGTGCCATCACTCTAGCCACTTACAAATACTGAACAAAGGAGTATGAGAAGCAGCTGTGGTCCACCTCCTGCAGTTGGGGGGTGGACAGCTCTGTCCATTGTCTCCTAGCAGTCAGGGGGATGTCCTGTTGGTCCTGCTCCAGAGCCCTTGGAAGTCAATGTTGCCTCCTCCTGGTTTCAGGAGCTTTGGAAGGGTTCCATCCTGCCTGACAAGGGCTGAAATAGCAATTTATGGGGAGACTGAAGGATGTGACTGATGTTCATGTACTAATGAGAACTGAAGTTGCCTTTATTTTTAAACCAAAAGTGCAATTTGCCCCGTGCTGTGCATCAGCCAGGTAAAAGACCTAGAGAAGTGAGATACATAAAGAAATGTGTGCCTTTTTTGTTCAGGAATAGGTGGCAGTGGACAAACAGACAGGCAGGCAGGCAGACAGACAGACCGATAATTGGGAAAAGTAAGATTCAGGCTGTCTTCTGAATTTGGAAATTGTCAGGTTGACTCAGCCTTCCATCCTTCCGAGGTCAGTAAAATGAGTACCCAGCTTGCTGGGGGTAAAGGGAAGATGACTGGGGAAGGCACTGGCAAACCACCCCATAGACATAGTCTGCCTAGTAAACGTCAGGTTGTGACATCATCCCACGGGTCAGGAATGACCCGGGCTTGCACAGGGGACCTTTACCTTTAAATTAGAGGTGCCATGAATTTCATGTTTTGGTGCTGGAAAGTGTCATCAAGTCACAGCTGACTTATGGCGACCCTGTAGGGTTTTCAAGGCAAGAGACGTTCAGAGGTTGTTTGCCATTGCCTGCCTCCATGTGGGCTGAGAGAGTTCGAAGAGAACTGTGACTGGCTCAAGGTCACCCAGAAGGCTTCATGTAGAGGAGTGGAGAATGGAACCTGGTTCTCCAGATTAGCGTCTGTTCTTAACCACTATACCACATTGGCTCTCTGAATATGTTTTAAGTAAACTGTATTCTCAACAGCCCCAGTCATATGGGAGCCAGGCCTCAGATCACCTTGCTTTGCAGCTGTCTGGCTTGAGCAGCTGCTAAACAGCTTCATGGCTGCACAATAGCTGTGATGGTCGAGTTTCATTTCTTTCTTCGTTTTTGCACCAGCACAGTAGGTGGTTGGCTGTGCCAGGTACTTAAATTAAATTAAGGGGGAGATGAAATAATGTTGATAACGCAGACTTAGACAAACAGTAATACTTCCCTTAAACAGCAAGACTTTCCTTTTTTGTTTACTCACTTTTAAATAATTTAAACACTTGGCTGCCGAGTGGTGCACAGCAATGGCAGACAGGGGTGGGGTGAGGACTAGGTCAGGCTGCAAGAGAATGCACAGAATGCACAGATTGCTGTCATGTGCACAGCACTGTGATGTTTGAATCTGCAGAGACTGCCCCAGCCAGGAGGCTCAGGCGGCTCACAGACAGCCAAACTGCCTAGTGTCAAATAGTCTCCCTGCTCATGACTAGTGAGCAGAAGGTGAGCTGGAGCAGCAGGCATTTGAGCTTCCCTGCATTAAATGCTGTCAAAAGGGGTATACTGAGAACATATTTTTCATATCCCTCATACCCACAGATACTATTCCTGGGGAATAATCACATAATAATCACCAGTTAGCAATATTGCTGCCACATTTTGACCAATTAACACTTCCAGTCTTCAGAGGGAGTCCAATATAAAGCATGTAGCAGTGCTCTAACCTGCTAGTAATCAGGACATGGATAACCATGACCAGATGATGCCTCTTAAGGAAGGAACACTGCTAGTGCACCAGCTGAAGTTGGCTGAAGGTGCTCAGTATCACAATTGAGATGTGAGTGATCTTCCTGCCAAACTAAAGCAGAGAAGAGAAAGTAGCTGTTTTACACTCCGTTAAATTTCTCTGTTGCAAAATGGACACATGCAACGTTAGTTGTTCCTTTTCTCCTTTGATGATGGTGTGTGTGTTTAAGCACAGCAAAAACATATGGAATAGGGGGAAATCGTGGGGTTGCTTTTGGTGATGTGAGCTGCCAGGCTTAAGATGGACAGCCCATGAAGCCGTACACACCGCAGTCCAAACACCAACCCCAAGGCATTGGCAGGGACTGGGCTCATGCTTTGTTTGGCCAAGACCTCTCAGGATCAGAAAGTCTCAAGTTTAACCCCTTGGACTTCCAGTCACAAGGACCAGTTATTAGGTGACGTGATAGACCCTGAGACCATGGAAAGTTGCTGCCAGTCAGAGTAGACAATACTGACCTTGATAGACGAGGGTCTGGCTCAGTATAGCACAGTTTTGTGTGCCTCAAGGGATGAAGGAAGGAGACAAGATTCTAACACTGCTGCAGAGGCTTCTGCCAGCCTTGTCCTTCTGAGTAATAGTCCTGCACCAGTAACTGCATCCGTTCAAAGGGGCTCATCAGACACGAGGCCATCTCCCAGTCTGCTCAGTTTGCGTGGTTCTCCCCCCCCCACACTTCAAAACTACACATGCACAAAGACAACTGCAGATTCAAACTGATCAGCAGCCGCTAGTGCCATGAGGGACTATTTAAATGAACACTGAACAATAGGGTTTTGTTAAAATGCAGAATTTGTGTGCGACTGATTTATATAATTCAACTGTCTATTTAAACAATTTCATGCGGAGTGGAGGAGTGACAGGGCAGCGAGTAGTAAAGCTCCATGACGCTGTTGGAGGATGGGGCATTCACAAAAACGCAACTCCATTGTACTGCGTAGTGAGGAAAGAACATGGTGAAGCAAGTGTTGCCAACTCTGGGTTGGGGAAATCCCTGGAGATTGGGGGTGGGTAGAGCCTGGAAAGGGCAGGATTAGCCATTTTTTTCCAGAGGAACTGATCTCTGTGGTTGGGAGATCAGTTGTAATTCCAGGAGATCTCCAGGCCCCACCTGGGGATTGGCAACCCTAGGCGAAGCAACAACCAACCTGTCATTGAAGAACCGCTGAAGAACTGTTGAAGGGATTATCAAAAATTCAGCTGTGTGTGATTGGTGAACAGGACATGAGCCAGTAAGTTCATGGGTGTTACTTATCCCACTCCTCAGCATGGTGGCTGCACCCAAACCTTCAGAGCACACTGCCAGGGCCCCAAGATTTGAAACTGGAGCCTCAGGGTGTGAAGCTGGAGGTATCTGGCAGTCCACAAAGTGGTCTGGGATCATGTGCACCCACTTCTCAGAGTTCTCTATGGCACAGAATCACATGGGAATGTGCCCCATCAGCCTCTGCAACTGGCAGGCATCTTGCCATGATAGAAGCATGGGCCTTCTGCAATGTCGCACCTTTTTATTTCTGCCTCCCAGCTGAGATCCCAGCAGCTACTCCATGCCCTGGCCTCTGGCACTGATCTAGAAAAGACTCCCACCAGTTCTACAGATCCAGTGGTGTTTGCCTGGACACACATACAGCAGTTTATGTAATGCCTGACTTTGCTGTCACCTGGCACCTACCAGTGAATGCTGCTTCAGTGTACGAAAGAAGAAGAAGAAGAGGAGGAGGAGTTGGTTTTTATATGCCGACTTTCTCTACCACCTAAGGAAGAATCAAAGTGGCTTACAATCACGTTCCCTTCCCCTCCCCACAACAGACACCCTGTGAGGTAGGTGGGGCTGAGAGAGCTCTAAGAGAGCTCACCCAGCTGGCTTCATGTGGAGGAGTGGGGAATCAAACCCTCTTCTTCAGATTAGAGTCCACCACTCCAAACCACTGCTCTTAACCACTACACCATGCTGTCTAGCACAGAAGGACTCCAGAGTTCCCCACAGCAACTCTCCCTATGATCTCTTTTTCATATATTATCAACAACACAGATAGGTAGGTAGAACTCTTGAAAAATGGCCCAGGTCATATTCATTCTTCATTCATTCTGGACGCTGTGCAAGAGAGCGGGAGAGGGAGAGGGAGAGAGACTGTCTCCTTCCTCGCCTTTTGCCCTTCAACTTCCCTCTTCCCCCCTCCTCAAAAGCCCCAGATCAGCAGTTTTCCACAGGCCCCTTCTGGTGTCGTGTTTCTATCATGTGTAGTTCAACAAGAGTTTTATTGCCAGGCGAAGAAGAAGGAGGAGGAATGAGCAGCTCAGTTATTTTGGCCATAAGAAAACAAGTATGTTTGTTGCTTTGCTATGAAAAAGAAATGGGGACAAATATTCCCCATTCCTGGGTCCTAGCCTTTGAAGAGCAATCCAGACATGCTGCATTCCTGTTTTTATGAGATTGCAGAGCTGACTGGAGTTCACGTCAGCTGATACAATTTGGTGGGAAATAAAAGTCTTTTTCCAAGTCTTGGACTGCAGATAGGGTTGCCAACCTCCAGGTGGTAGCTGATCAGTTCACCTGGAGAAAAAGGCCACTTTAGAAGGTTCACTCTATGGCATTATACCTAGGCTTACCAGGTCCCGCTTCTTCTTCGGCGGAAGGTTTTTGTAGTGGAGGTGGGTGTGTCACGCGCTCCCGAAAGTGCTTCAGCACTTCCAGGTCACACCCAGAAGTGCTGCATTGCAAAGGGCCGGTTTCCACTCAAACTCCCAGTTTGAGCGGTAAAGGGCTGTTGCAATGCGGCACTTCCAGGTGTAAAACGCACCACAAGGAGCCGTTTTCCACTCAAATGGCCCCTTGTGATGTGTTTTACACCCGGATGTGCTGCATCGCAACAGGCCTTTACCACCCAAACTGGGAGTTTAAGTGGAAACCGGCCCTTTGCAATGCAGCACTTCCGGATGTGAACCAGAAGTGACCTGCCCCTACCTGCACAGATTGCCCGCCGACCCTCAGCTGATCAGTGGGCGGCCAGGTGGATTGGCGGGGGTTTGCCCGCCACCACCTGGCACTTGGCAACCCTAATTATACCCCATTGAAGTCCTTCCCCTCCTCAAACCCCGCCTTGCTCAGGCTCCACACCCAAAATGTCCAGGTTCTTCTGAAGCTGGCAGCCCTAACTGAAGACCAAGCAAATGGGGAGTCTAGTTATGAATCCAGCCTGGGCTTCTGTTGTGCTTTTCACCCAGAAGCAGTGGGCTGGTGTCTTTGGCCTCTGCATTGTTCTTCAAGTCTTGGCGGGGGGAGAGCTCTTATTCTGTCCCACCAGGAAACAGGAAAAAACATATACTGGAGACATAGTTAGTGATTCCTTGGGATACTGCACTTCCACAACCTTTCTTTTTAGGTACCAGGGCCTTTTCTTCCTCCAAAGCCTCAAACGGGTTTCAAGGGCCAAAATAAAAGACTCTCTGTCCATGTAGATTCCACTGAGAGCACAGAGGCTGCAGCCTGAACCTGTGTTCCTTGTCCAACTCTTACCTCTGCCAGGTAGTTTTGCAGCTGGACTCAGGTTGATATGGGCACACCTATCAAAGGGCTCAGGTATGCCAAGGAGTACATAGGATGAGCTGAGCAGGCATGCTGGCATCATTCAGGGTTATATCTAACATCTATGACTATGTGTAGTTGGGGCTGAGAGCTTTGGTGTGCAAAACCCAATCTGGAGAGTTAACTCTTTTCCCCAAATTGTTTATATGAGAGCTCCCTCCTCTAGTCCCTCTTAGCCCTGGGAGGGGGAAAATGCATGTATGATATAAGTATCTGTCTCCCTCCTCCCCAAGCTGATAGAAGCTTTGTGGGGGGGGGGAGGTTCTGTCAAGGAAGTTGCATGAGGAACAATTGAGCCCCTCCTCACTGTGCCCTGGCCCCAATCCAGATCTGGCTGTGCCCTCTGCAGCTGCTTTTACACCTACATGAGAGGCAATCAGTTTCCCAGTGTGGCATATAATGGGGTAAGGATTTGCAGTCAGAAATTTACTAACCATTTGTTAATGGTTAGTATTAGGGTTGTGCATATCGATATACCCAAACTGAAAATAAACCCGAAATTAGCCATTTCAGCAATATTCAGGTTTTGGTTTTACTGAACGCCAAAACCTGGGGATCTCCCCAAAGCCAAATAGTGATTCCTGAAAAAGCCAAGTAAATATTTGGCTTTTTCGGGTTCAGCTATTCACCTTTGCTCAGAGGCCATTTTTCTTTCTTTTTCTTTTTTTTTGACTGGTTTTGAGGTCGGGGTTGAATAATCAGAGCCAACTTGATTCCAGTCCTTATATTGTAATGCCTTATTAACTTAATTTATGGAGAAAACATATATTCTTTCATATATATGTATATTCACATAGCATGAGACACACACATATATATTCTTATATACAGATCTAGAATCACTATGCATGATGGGTAAAGTAGAAATCTTTGGTCAAAGAGATTCACTAGTGTGAGGCCTGGGTCAGGTTGACCCAGCAAACAGTTTGCAAGTCAGCTGCAAGTGAGATCATTCTCACTTGGTACAGGCAGGCTCTCTAATTAAGCCTGAAGCTTTGATTTAAGACAAGAAGTGTCATCCTGGAATGTAAACTTGCGTATCCTCATTAACCATTAGGGAACGCCTTGAAGAGCATTTTCTGTTGGACATGCAAATAGTTGCTTATACGTCTATAAGGGTTTATTGGGCAGTTGAGTCTTACGTGTGTATTACGCCTCTGTAACCACCCATTACCGAATTCTATATTCATGTGTGCAACCCTTTGATGTGGTGTGAATTGCCTGCGCTCTAGGCAATTTTCACCAGGCTTTTTGTGTATTGGCCAATAAAACAAACTGCTTTGAATCTTCAACTTCTGACTGTTTTATTGTGATTGAATATTGATACAATGAGACAGGCTTATCAATATCTCTTAAACATTAGATATATGCTGCTCAAGATCAATGGATCAAGGCGCTTCTAAGGGATAAAGGAAAGCTATGGGTATTTGGTTTATTCTGGGTTTACTGAAAAAAATCAGGCCCAATAAACCCAAACCCGAAATGTACCAATTTTTTTTTTTGCACCACACACAGTTGGTATCTTTTCAGCTGGTATCTTTGACACTTGTTGCTCTGTCTCAATGGTGCTGGGAGGGCTTTCTGACTCCACAGAAGCTCAGGTCCTTGTTTTCATACTAGTTAATTCTCTGAGGTTGTGCCCACTAGGCATGTACAAAGCTTTGTACCAACTGGCAGGCATTTCAGGGAGGGTTGGACAGCATCTTCCACCCAATAGGCAGCCAGCCCACCCACTGTGCAGGGAACAGAGGCAAAGATTTGATTTGCACATGTTGGCAGACAGGCAGTGATGCGAACACTGGGGAGGATTTGCCCCGCTCTGTGCTCGGCAGCTTTCCTACTCTGCAGACTTGGGGAGGGGGATAGAGGGATAGGCTACAGTTCAGAGTTCCCTCTACCAGTGTATAGAAGTCAACCAGTACATCTGCTATACTGGATGACCTGGGAGAAAGTGGCGAAACAGACCCTGTCACCCCCTGCTTGAGAACTTCAGTAAGGAGAGAAAAGCACACCCCACTTCGTACCATCTGCAGGCGCACACTTAACAGCCAGCTAATTGAGGTGCTTTCCCCTTTCATTTCTCATATAGCACCACCCTATAGTTGTGCCCTCAGCTGCCTTCTGGGGGCATCAGACCACTTCTTTGGCTGACCTCTTTGCTGAGGCTTTCCCCTCCATGTCAGGTGCCTGAGGCGAGGCCAGAGGCTCCAGCCTTGGTCAGTTTATTTACCCCCCCCCAGTAGAGAGCTGGTTCCTAGAACAGGTGAAGTGCTTTGGGTAGGTAAGGGACACACTATGCAAATAACCAGGCTTGTTCTTGGATTAATTTATTCTCCAATTCATTTTGCTTTCCTGTATGAGCTGTGCTTACCTGTCTGAGCGCTGAAGGCCCATCCTGCTTTCCATGCAGAGCGCTGCAGGGAGGATCCCGGGTGCTGAAGAGGACCCTCTCCCTGCTCCTTGCTGTGCTTCTGGGTCCCCCTCACTCGTGCTTGAAAAGGGTTAATTAAATGCACACCCTGACAGGGCAGGGGCTGGGAGGGAAACACCTTGTTCCAATTACCCTCTCTGAAGGTGCAGAAAAACACCTCATGAATACTTGCTGCCATGGGCTTTCCTTTTACAATTTTGGGTGTGAATACCAGTGCTGATGTGAGTTATGATGTGCAGCTGAAGAGTGAGAGCACCTAGGGAGTGACAGCTAATGGGGGCGAAGGTGTGCAAATGTCCCCCACATGTTTCTCTATGTGCACTTCTTCGGCCTCCTGCCTGGCCGTGACCCATCCCTTCCTCTGCCTGAGTCCCATATGTCTGCTTTGCAACTCACATTCTGCCTCCCCTCATCACAATATTCCACGGGCCCGTGTGGCTTTTTGTGCCAGTGCTACAGAAGGCAGGCACAAGAGGAAAGTTCAAAGCGCCCCAAAACCTGAACTGAGGTTGCCTTACGAAAGCACCTGAACACCCACACTTTGCAAGTCTTCCCCAGCTGGAGGAGGATCCAGCAGCAGCAGCAGCAGCACGGAGTGGGGGAGGGCAGTACTCGGTAGCCCCCAGGCTGTGGTCCATTCTCAGATTGGAAGGAGGGCTCAGAGTCCAAACGTGCCTGAAGAATGGCTTCAGTTTAGATGTGGTTTCTGTATTTATAAAACTTGGTAAGTAGGGGAAGGATTTTGAGAGCCGAGCCAGTGTGGAATGGGTCTGGAAGGGGTTGCCCCCTCCCCCTTAGAGAAGCACTGTAAACTTTACTACTCTATAGAGGAGGGGACAACCCCTTCTGGACCCCATAAAATTGGACCCCTGTCCCAAACTTTACCAAACTTTGGGGTTCGTGTAAGGAGAGTTCCTTGAAGCTACACTCTTACCTCGAAAAATCCCCCCCCGAGAATTTTAAAAAGGTTTACTTTTCACAGCCTATAATGGCCATTTCCTCTCCAAAGAGTCGTGGGAAAACTCGGTTTCCCATGAATGCTTTCCCACAACCCTTTGGAGAGGAAGTGGCCATTACAGACTGTAAAAAGTAAGTCCTTTTACAATTCTCCTCTTTCCCTGTGCCCAGCAGTTGAATGCAGGCCTCATCAGCAACGTGTGGCCCCCATGCTCTTCGAGTTCAGAGGCAGAGAGCAGCCATCAGCCGAGCTTGTGGACTTCTGTTGTAACCCTTCAATGCTTAGTTCTTCTGGTTCACTCTTCAGGAGATACACGTTCCCCAGAATCCCTAGTTAGGACTCCTAGTGACCTTTTAAGAGACATCTAGACTGACCCTTTGGTTTTTCCACATAGAAAGACTTAATTTTAAACGTGAGTCTCTCCCAGCACCACACTTCATTAAGCTTCCACACACACACACACACACACACCCTCCAAAGTCATGCTCTGAGACTTCCATTTCCTATATCAGCACCTCTGGCAGTTAATAACTCTATAACTGAAAACAGCGGTTCAAGGACTTTTACTGTCACCTCCTCTTCTCCTCTGCTTTCCCCAAAGTTCGTGGGCCCTGATTGGCTGTTGCCTGCCCTTCACACACTCCACCCAGGCGTAAAGGTTGTATATAAGAAGGGGCAGGACCTTTGTGCATCCATCACCCCCTGTCTAGAATGCTGACACAGCAGGCACCTCCGGCACAATGGATCTAAGGGAATGAGGGCCTGCCAGGCACCGGAGCAAACACCTCATGGGAGCTGCCTTTTTTTTCACAGCTCTCTGTCATTGCAGCTTCTTTGATAAATCTTGGTGATAGGTAAGGAGCAGCCGAGATGCTTCTGAGGTTTCTGGGGTTGTGGGGGGGGCATGGGACAGGGGAGAAGCGGCCAAACCCCTTTTGCACTCCCAAGGGCATCCAAAGGGTCTTCCAAACTCACCTTTGGGGTTGAGGAAAAAAGAACCCATGTGCACCCGTTTGGGGAAACAGCTCAGTTTGCAGCCCAACTCTGAGCCCTTGAAGTCCACGCTCTCTCCACACCACCTGTCTGAAGAGAGATGGCAACTGCAGACCCAGCAGGAGAAGCTGACCACCGTATCCATGACAGAAGCAAGCCACTAACAGCAAGCAGTCCACGCAACTCTCACTTGGCATATGCTGCATTGAGTGACGATGGGCATTCTGAGATGGCCCCAAGAATAGAAACGGTGGATGTGTGGAATGACATCAAACATTTAAGGTGTTTGTTAATGTGGAGGGTGTGCAAGGGCAGTCATTCACTCCAAGACTTTTGCTTCAAGACCAGGGAATTGTGGTAAGTACGGCACATTCTAGTCTATCCTGGATTAAAAAAATAAAAATAAATACCTGGTTTCTTTCAAGGTCTTTGAGTGAAGAATAAATCTGTAGCAAACTGTTTCCTTTGTATCAGGTCCTGGCCATATGGAGAACTGGAGGCAGTTTTGTGGAGCAAGTTCAGGGCTTTGAATATCCTCCTCCTCTTGGTGAACCTGGTCTTATCCAGTTCTTGCAAAGAACCTGCATTTGCATGGTAAGGTGTTTCTGGGGGATGTCTGGTTTTGATCTTCCTGTAGTTTGTGATGGAGCAGGCTCAGGAGGTTTTGATTGAGATGGTTCTTGAAAACTGTGTCGGATCTTTTCATGTCTGGAGCAGCACAGGGAATGACCCAGGGCTCTGGTGCATTTATCAGCATGAATGAATACAGTCCGAATTCTGAACCCCAGAGAAAGGACCTCCTGCAGCTGCTCCTCCGTGGCTCTGGAAACATAATCTTGTGAAAGGAAGGGCATCGGGGAAGAGGCACCCAGAAGGCTCTGTCCTCCCCTCTCCTCCCCAATGGTATCTTTTGTGGGGAGGGGAGGGGAAGGTGATGGTAAGCTGCCTTGAGACTCCTTAAAGGTAGAGAAAAGCAGGGTATATAGCCAACTCCTCCTCCTCCTCCTCCTCCTGCCAGTATGGCTGGCCAGTTGCCCTTCTCAGTCTTGGTAGAGCAGCTGCGCTTCTTCACAGCAAACAGAGGGCACCACTAAGGACTTGCCGAAGTTTGCTTGTGGGCAGGACCCAGCTCCGATCCTTGCCTCAGCAGGTCGACAGGAGGTGGAGCCTCTCGTGGTACAAAGAATACAACCCTTCACTACTGAGAAGAGGTGGGGAAGTATGGAAGAAACCGGAAAGGGAGACACGTGGTTCAAATGAACTCCCCCCCCCCATTTTTTCCCAGTGAAAAATGGGAAACTTTAGGGGAAATGAAAAGGAGGGAATCTTATGAAGTTTTTCTAAAAAACAACAACGAATGATTAGTGAAATGGTTTCTAAGAAAAAGTTTTGAAACATTGTTTTAGCTTCCCTTTCCTCCCTCAAAATGCTTTCTAATAACTGAGGGAGAAGGGGCTGTGTGCACCTGGAAGATCCTGCCCCTCCCTCTTGCTACAACACACCTGGAGTACCTACTCAGCATTCTCCCATGTTGGTCCCATAGTGCAGAATGGGAAGTGTATGGAGACACCACATCATCATCATCATCCTTCATCATCATCATTTATAGCTCCCCTTTCTCACTGGGACCCAAAGCAAATTACTAGTATGATAAAAATGATCAGTCAATAATACTTGAATCTAACAGCAAATATTCTTAGTAAGACAAAATAATGCAGTTGGGCTGAGACGGTAGAACAGAGGGAAGGGGGGGGAAACATAAATCTGTCTGTCCCTAATAAAAGTCACCTGAGCACATCTATTATGCGACCGATTCACATCTTCTACAAGAATGCCCTCCTGAGCAATTCTGTTTTGCGCATTTTGCAAAGCAATAGAAGTGTGGGGGCCTTCCCAACAGTCTCAGTGTTCTGCAAAGTAGGAGCTGCCTCAGAGAATGGACATTACAACAGTCTAGCTTCGAGGCAACCATTGCATGGATCCTTGGAGCAGGGTCAGCTGGGTCAAGGGCCGTTTTCTGAGGAAGTGGAGTTGGTGGAATGCCTTCTTGGCAGCTGCATCACCTTGCTTCTCCAGCAATAAAGCTGGGTCGAATGTCACCCCCAGGCTCTTAACTGAAAGTCACCCGGACTCCACCAGAAGTGGTGCGCACCTTGTCCTTCAGGACCTCAGCCTGCCCAACCAGCCTTACCTCGGTCTTGTCAGGATTCAGTTCCAGATTGTTTATCCTTCGACATTTAATGACAGGAGGCAGACAGAGGTTCAGAGGCTGTACTTGCATCTCCAGGCGATTTGGATAAAGAGATACAGAGCTGGGTGTGATCAGCATATTGCTGACACCCTAGTCCAAAATCACAAATGATGTTTCTCAAGGGCTTTACATAGAGATTGAATTGCTTTTGGGGGGGGGAGCAGGGACTGAGCCCTGTGGAACCCCACAAGGGCAGGTCACACACTGTAGAAAACTTGCCCCCTACTGCAGACTTCAGTTCTGCCCATAAGGAATGACTGAAACCCATCCAAAGCACATCCCTAAACCCCTGCTTCTACCTCTGAGCATCTCAACAGGGCGACCAAGCCCACGGTATCAAAGACTGCCAGCAAATCTAGTAAAAGCAACAGAGATCCTGCTCCCCTCTTTGTCTACATGTAGGTGGAGGTTATCTACTAGGGCCACCAACACCATCTCCGATGCATAGCCCAGCCTGAAACCAGACTGAAAGGGGTCTTTCACCCTGGCTAGCATTTGGACAGGAGACCTCCGAGGAATATCAGGGCCGTGATACAGAGGCAGGCAATGGCAAACCACCTCCCAAGGTCTCTTGCCTTAATCCAGGTATTAACTGGATTTTTAACTTTTTTTTGTTTTTGGATTTTATGTGGACCAATGTGGCATTACAACATTTTTACATCATTAAAACCAGCCCAAATCTCACTTCACAGAAACCTAATGCAAATAAAATATTTAAATCCCATTTATTTATTCATATCTTATTTTTCTCCTCAAAGCTGCTTACATAGTTCTTCCATGTATTGTGACAACCACCACCCTGTGAGGTAAGTTCAGCTGGGAGAGTGACTGGCCCAAGGTCATCCAGTGAACTCCTGCAGCAGATTCTCTCCCAGATCCAGAAGAAGAAGAAGAAGAGTTTTTATATACTGACTTTCTCTGCCACTTAAGGGAGAATCAAACCGGCTTACAATAACCTTCCCTTCCTCTCCCCACAACAGACACCCTGTGAGGTAGGTGGGGCTGAGAGAGCTCTGTGACTAGCTCAAGGTCACCCAGCTGGCTTCGTGTGTAGGAGTGGGGAAACAAATCCAGTTCACCAGATTAGCCTCTGCTGCTCATGTGGAGGAGCGGGGAATCAAACCTGCTTCTCCAGATCAGACTCCACCGCTTCGAACCACCGCTCTTAACCACTACACCATGCTGCCTCTGAAATCTTTGCAAGGTTGGGGCCTTCCTTATAGCCTGTTCCTCAGCACAGGGGGCCTCCGCAGGGACACTGCGAGCCTGAGCTGAGAGCCATTTCCCTGTCCTTCATGATAGAATGCAAGGAATGCCTGGTCTGATGAGCAGCACCAGTAGGTGGAGGGCTGTAACCCAGACAGGTGGGTCCAGGTTGGCCAGCGCCAGCACAGTGACATGGGAAGACGGTGCCCACACACCACATGTAGTTTAGAGACAGCCCAAAGTGCTTCAGTTATGAATTCCAGTTAGACCAGGAATTGGGGGGTGTTAACACTGGGCAAGGAAGAAGGGCAGTTGCCCAGCAGGGTAATGAACAGGGAGAGCCTGAAGGGAAGTTGAATAGATGTGGAGCCAATAAGTAAAGCACAACCCATAAGACCTTCTGTGTGGGTAGCCTGACCCCACAGCATCGATAGTTTCCTAATGTGGCTTCACTGGCCCCAAGCGAAAGACCAAATTAACACTCAGAAGAAGCACATGCCCCATTTTGACACGCTTAACAGCCACACTGAGGTCAGGCTGACTGGAGAAGCAGGCCCCGGCATTCCCCCAGCATTTGCCCTCTTCCTGGCTCTGGTGGCTGGTTTGCTTTTTGCACTCAGAGGAGCACTTAGCACATTCAGCACCGGCCTTCTGCAACTTCAGGGCATTTTATTCTTGGCTGAACTCTCCATTTCAATTTTCTCCTTCCTCTGTTTTTCCCCAATAGGTTTATAAGCTTGGTTGTGTGAAGTCTTACACACAGGTGAGTAGTAAAGCATTATGCATGTATGCACATGTACACACACACACACACACACACTCACAAAGAAGGAAGTACATTCAGTATGCTGCTAAAGATAGGAGGTCTGTGCAGTATTCGGTCCCCAGCTCTCTCATGCAAGAGGCACTCTGATACTGAGCTACGATGTCTCAGTGATCAGAAACAATTTGCCAAGACTTGAACAGGTTTGGCAGTTCAGAAGAGTGGCCAACTGTCTGCCAGGGCTTGCTTCTCCTGCCCCTTGAGGTCAGTGCTGGTCCCTGCTGGCCATGCAAGCTCACCGCCCCCCCAAGAAGAAGAGAAGGTAAAGTGGCAGAAAAGTAGCCTGCTTAAGTAATTTAAAAAGGGCACACCAGGATTGCCGGCCCTAGCTGACACCCCAGTAGGAGAAATCAGGTGGCAGAGACAATGCACACAGCGCTACACTGGCACACAGTCTCACTTCTGCCATGAAACCCAAAGTGACATCATCACATTGGGTTGACCGTCAGATCATTCAAAACTCTCCGGTCACACCACAGAATTTTGGATGAATCCTAGCGCATCACGGTGACATCATTTCCAGTTTCATGCCAGAAGTGACATCAGATGTTGGTGTGAAACCAAATCGTCTCTTCCTTTTTTGCCCCATTGCCATTTGAGCAGCAGCAGAGAATGGGGGGGGGGGCAAGGTGAGAGGTCCCTCTAGGCACAACATAGGGAAAGATTTTATAGGGCTTCACTCAAATGAAAGTTGGACGTTGCTCACTAAGCTCCCTTCCTAAATCCACTCCTCCCACTACATGACAATATGGGGCAGCAGGCAGAGCGGGGGTGAAGGCTGCGAGGCCCAGTGTGGAGCTCCACCCCTTCTCCAGGACCCACCCGGCCTGGACCTCCTGCAGCCCCTCAGTGCAGGACCCCTGGGATTGTGTGGCTGCAGCCTCTCCCTTAAAAGGGATCCCCCGCCAAGGAGGAGAGACTAGCAGGCTCTCCAAGAGTTGCCAGACAGACTCTGGGCTGGGGTGGCAGGGACCTGGGTGAGGTTGAATCTAGGGTTGCCAACCCCCAGGTGGTGGCTGGAAATCTCCCACTAGTACAACTGATCTCCAGGTGACAGAGATCAGTTCACCTGGAGAAAATGGCTACTCTGGAAAGTGAACTGTATGGCATTATACCCCACTGAAGTCCCACTCCTCCAAAATCTCCACCCCCAAAATCTCCAGGTATTTCCCAACCCAGAGCTGGTAACCCTAGTTGAAACCCCCTGCTTTCCCCCCACTGCAGAGGCAATGAAAGGGGGCTGCCTCCAGCACAGGACACTAGAGGGCACTCAGGAGCAGATGCCCTCCCCACCAAGCAAACAGCCCGTGCTCTAAACTGCTCCCCACTTGCCTCTAGCACACAGCATGAGCCTGCCTTGGAGGGCAGGGCAGAGCAAAGCAGCTTCCCCAGCACCTTCTGATAAGGCATCAAATGCCCCCCCCCCCAAGAGCCCATTGGACTCTCATGCCTTCTTTACAATTGGGACTGACTTAGGGTTGCCAGGTACCCCCTGGCAACCAGCAGGGGGTGGGGTGGCGGAAACTAAACAGCAGCGTGCACCAGAAGGGGCAGAAGTTCCTGGGCCCAACAACACAGGTCAAGCAGCAGAGCAGGAAGTGTGCAGCGGTGAAGCAGAAAAGGGGAGCTAGAGGCTGATTATGCACGGCTCTTTCCTCAGTTACCCCGCCAACTACTTCGGGGCTTTGCCTTGATTATGCATTCATTTTCCGACCATGAGAGGTCGCCTCGCTCTCCCCTCGCATTTCCGCACATTTTGCCCGTGTTTTCTGGATTTGTGTTTAGCCAGCATCCAGAACACCCAGGCAAAATGCACGGAAATGTGCAGGGAGTGTGAGGTGACCTCTGATGGTTGGAAAATGCATGCACAATCAAGGCAAAGCCCTGAAATAGTTGGCAGAGTGACTGTGAGGAAACAGCCGTGCATAAATGGCCAGAGAATATTTCATGGAAGAGAGGTCAGAGGAAGAGAAGTTCTTGGAGAAAACAAGATCAAGGAATGGGGAGTCAGTTCAAGTTCCTCTTGACTATGAGGAACAAGTTCAACATGAATGAAGAAATCATCAAAGAGAAAGCAGCATGAAAAATGTGTGGGTTCTACTCTCATTATATTCTGGAAAGAAAGGCAGTTGCCACTCTTCAAGAAGCACCATAACACCTTGAGAGCCAGCATGGTGTAGTGCTTAAGAGGAGTGGTTTGGAGGGGTGGACTCTGATCTGGAGAACCAGGTTCAGTTCCCCACTCCTCCACATGAGCGTCGGAGGCTAATCTGGTGAACCGGATTGGTTTCCCCACTCCTACACACAAATCCAGCTGGGTGACCTTGGGCTAGTCACAGAGCTCTCTCAGCCCCACCTACCTCACAGGGTGTCTGTTGTGGGGAGGAGAAGGGAAGGTGATTGTAAGCCGGTTTGATTCTTCCTTAAGTGGTAGAGAAAGTCGGCATATAAAAACCTTCTTGATTATTTTTATAAAGAAAATATCTCTGAATATAGAATTGGTCATGCAAATATTTGCCTTCACCGAATCTAAACAGAAATGGAATGCCTGACAAATATTGATTCTTTTCCGATATTTTAATATAAAACTAATAAAAATAGTATCCCTGAAAAAAAAAATTGTGTCTTTCCACAAAAATGTAACAGAGCCACAGAACTCCTTTGCAGCATAAAAACAAAAAACGCTTCACAGTTAATCTCTCGTGCACTGGAAAACAAAATTTATCTAAAAACAAATTCTCTGCACAAAATATTAGTCTTTGTTTTGTAGAAGAAAATAAAAATAACAGAAAACCTTTCCAAACTAGCCCTTATGAAGAACACGTGTTTATCATTTATAATGTTCAGCACAGAGAGGGTTCATTTGGAACAGGTGTGCAGTTTTTTAAGTTGCCGAAATGTGCAGTTGTGCTCTTCTGTAGCACTAAAATAGATTGCCCCCATATTTCAAAATAAAAATAACATACACAATGCAATTGGGTTAGCTAGGGTTTATCCTTTTCTTGGATACACACCTTAAAGTGGTGAGAGGGTTTGAGTGTGTCAGTGAAGCTCACAGCAAGACTGTCAGGAGTTTAGACTCTGTCAAGAGTCTAATCGCTGAGCAGAGTCACTCAAGATGGAATGGTCACAGCAGACTAAGACGCGTCCACACACAGACACCCTCAGGAATGAATGGTCGCATCAGCAGAATAGAACAGACAGTTCCAATGGTGATGGTGGTGGAGGAATCCTTGAAGATTAGCTACTGGGCAGCAGCAGTAGTGGAAGGTGACACTAGCAGAGGATCTCTCATGGAATCATAGAGTTGGAAGGGGCCATACAGGCCATCTAGTCCAATCCCCTGCTCAGTGCAGGATCAGCCTAGAGCATCCCTGACGAGTGGTCCAGCCTCTGCTTAAAAACTGCCAGTGAGGGTGAGCTCACCACCTTCCCAGGTAGCTGATTCCACTGTTAAACAACTCTTACTGTAAAAAAAACAATTCTCCCTAATATCCAGCTGGTACCTCTCCGCCTGCAGTTTAAACCCATTATTGTGAGTCCTATCCTCTGCTGCCAATGGGAATAGCTCTCTGCTCTCCTCTAAGTGACAGCCCTTCAAATACTTAAAGCGAGCAATCATGTCCCCCTCAACCTCCTCTTCTCCAGACTAAACATTCCCAACTCCCTCAGCCTTTCCTCGCAGGGCTTGGTCTCCAGGCCCCTGATCATCCTTGTCACTCTCCGCTGCATCCGCTCCATTCTGTCCACATCCTTTTTGAAATGGGGCCTCCAGAACTGCACACAATACTCCAGGTGTGGCCTGACCAATGCTGTGTACAGTGGAACTATTACGTCTTGCGATTTGGATGTTATGCCTTTGTTGATGCACCCCAAGATTGCATTAGCTTTTTTTGTCGTTGCATCACACTGGCTGCTCATATTTAACTTACGGTCCACTCGTACCTCCAAGATCTTGTTCACACACACTGCTACCCAGAAGTGTATCCCCCATCTAGTATGCATGTTTCGCATTTTTGTTATCCAGATGTAGAACTCGGCAATTATCCTTCTTGAATTGCATCTTGTTCTCATCTGCCCACTTTTCCAGTGTGTTCAGATCTCATTGAATTCTATCTCTATCTTCTGATATGTTCACTGCTCCTCTCAATTTGGTGTCATCTGCAAATTTAATGAGTAGTCCCTCCACACCCTCATCCAGATCATTTTTAAAAATAATGGGCCCAGAACTGAGCTCTGTGGCACCCCACTGGACAACTCCCTCCATTCAGATGAAATGCCACTAACAACTACTCTTTAAGTGTGGTTCTCCCACCAGTTCCCTATCCACCTAACTATCCTAGACTCCCATCCACAATTCTGTAGTTTACCCATAAGAACATCATGGGGAACCCTGTCAAAAGCCTTACTGAAATCCAGGCAAACAACATCAACCTCATGTCCCTCTGTCAAAGAAGGAATCAAGGTTGGTCTGGCAGGACCTGTTGGGGACAAATCCGTGTTGACTTCCCCGTATCATTGAGTTGTCTTTCAGATGCTCACAGATTGATCTCTTTAATATCTTGTCCAGTATCTTCCATGGGACAGAGGTCAAACTGATTAGCCTGTAGTTTCCTGGATCATCTTTCCTTGAAAATTGGGATGTTTTCCCTCCTCCAGTCTTGTGGCACATCTCCTGTCCTCCAAGAGGTCTGGAAGATGATGGCAAAGGCTCTGCAAGCTCTCTAGAAAGTTCTTTGAGTGCTCTTGAGTGCATACCCTCTGGCCCAGGGGATTTGTACTCATCCAATGCAGCCAGGTGCTTCTAAACTACCTCTCTGTTCATGCCAACCTGCAGCCCAGATGCCAGGCCTTGCCTACTATCATCTCTAGATGAGCCCATTGTCTTTTTCAGGGAAAAAACTGAAGCAGAATAGGCATTGAGTCTTTCTGCTTTCTCTCTGTCCTCTGTCCAAGTGACTCCATTTTCACCCAACAGTGGGCCTATGGCCTCTTTTCCCTTGCATTTTCTCCTCACATATCTGAAAAAGTGTTTCTTGTTGTACCGAGCTTCCCTGGCCAGCATCAGCAGGATTTTGCAGAAGTGTGAGGTAGGGCTGTTGAAAAAAAAAATAGATTTGATTCGGATTTGGCTGAATTTGGCCTGTTTTTATTCGGGAAATGCCAAATTCCAAACCCCCCCTATTCAGATTCAGGGAATTTGGCTTGAAATTCGGAATTCCAAAATAAATTCCGCCATTTAAAGCCATTAAAAACACATTTGCGGCTTTCCGCAGCTCTGGGGAGCATTTTTGGAAGTAGAGGTCCCAGACTTTCAGGGTAGCTTGGAGGGACCCTCCTTGCAAGAACGCCCATGTTTGGTGCTGATTGGGTCAGGGGGTCCCGAGTTACAGTGTCTGGAAGGGGTCCCCCATCAACCCATTGGAATGAATAGGAGCCAGCACTCCTTAATGTGCATCTAGAGAGCGGCAAATCCAAGGCAAAACCTCCCATTGTTTCTCATTGGCTATTTATGCATGGGAGGTTTTGCACACTGCAGGCACACTGCAATGGCCTCTTGTACCCAGTTTGAGGGAGGGAGTATGATGGATCTCTGGCTTTCCATGTCCAAAGGCTTCTGTTACTTTAAACACTTACCTCTGCTCCTTTAGAGACAGAAGCCAATGTACTGAGATCATCCAGTCTAGCTGTAAACCCCTGAAATCTTTCTTATTCAGCAGCACTTCATCTAAATCCAGTAATGTGCGTATCACTTCAGCTGCCAACAGACATTGAGAGGAGGGGGGCACTGAGTGGTTATTATTGCAGCCCTGATTTGTGCTCCCCAGAGGGCCTGCCAAGTTTCCAGGAAATATCTTGAGGGCGGAGGAGGCCTGTTTGAAGGGTCCCGGGGAGCTGAGCGGGCAAATCTGCTGTGTTGGGTAAGGATTAGCAGCCCATTAGAAAGGCAGTCTTGGCCTGCATTCCTCGTGCCTTTCCATTCCAGCTTCTGCAAATGCCAGCAGGTAGGTGAGAGCGCACGGCAGGAGCCGCTCCTTTGTCCTTGCCTGGTAGTCAGCCTCCCTCCACTCAATGGCTAGAAGGTGGAGGGACCCTGGCCTGCTTCCCCTTCTGGGAGACCCGACTGGCCCACAAGTTACCTTGGCTTGATCTATGCTCTGCCAAGGGAGCCCTTCAGGGCAGGAATAAAAAGAGCTTCTTGCAGCAGGAACTGCCTCTTTAATGGAATGCCTGTCTCCTAGGATGTGCGTTCAGAAGACAACTCATTGAAATCTGAGCACCCAAAGCCCCCCCCACCCCCTTCCCCATTGGTTAGCCCTAGAAGGTGACTAATCTGAATGACAATGATGCATTCCCAATGATGGGTTCCCCATGATGTTCTGATGGGTAAACTGGAATGTTGCAGACTAGACTCCAGGATAGTTAGGTGAATAGGGAACTAGTTGGAGAACCCCACTCCAAGATGAGCAAAGGGGAAAAAAAGGAAATGTTCAGGACTGGAGGCAAGGACATACCTCTACCGATGAGTATCTGAGGGTGTCTAGGTCAGCTATCAGAGAGACCATAGCCCAGAGTGAGCAGAAGCTGGCCAGGGAGTCTCACTACAACAAGAAAAGCTTCTTCTGGTAGGTGAGAAGCAAACACAAGGTAAAAGAGGCAATAGACTCACTTTTGGGTGAACATGGAGAGGACAGAGAGAAAGCAGAAAGGCTCAATGCCTATTTTGCCTCATTTTTTCCCTGAATAAAAGAACAGTATCATCTAGAGATGGTGGTAGGCAAGACACGGCGTCCGGGCTGCTGGTTGACATGAACAAAAAGGTCCTTGAGAAGCACCTGGCTGCACTGGAGGAGTACAAATACCCCAGGGCCAGTTGGTATGCAACCGAGAGCGCTCAAAGCATTTTCTAGAGAGCTTGCAGAGCCTTTGTCCATCATCTTCAAGACCTCTAAGAGGATGAAAGATGTACCACAAGACTGGAAAATGTTATCCCAATCTTCAAAAAAGGGAGGAGGGATGACCCAGGAAACTACACGTTAGTCAGTCTGACCTCTGTCCCAGGGATGATACTGGAGCAGATTTTAAAGGGGTTAATCTGCAAGCATCTGCAGGACAACTTGGTGATCCAGAGAAGTCAGCACAGATGTGTCCCCCAATATACAATATCTTCTACAGAAGGATACCATGGTCAACAGTATCAAAAGCCACTTAGAGATCCAGGAGAATCAACAGCAACACACTTTATCTGCTACTCGTCTGTAAATATCAGTCTGGGTGACAAAGGCAATTCTGTTCCAAACCTAGGCCTGCTTAAATTCAGATTGAAATGGATCTAGATAATCTGCCTTCTCCAAGATCACCTGGAGATGTTTAGCCACACCATACCACCTTGCCCAAAAATGGCCACCAGATCATAGTTATTTTGGTCACTGGGGTCCAACGACACTGGGGTCCTTCTCCAGATGGGGTCTCACAACAACATTTTTCAAACGGATTGAAACTACACTCTCACAGAGAGGCATTTATTACTTCCTGGGTCCACTGAACCAACACAACCTGGTTCAAGACCAACTGCCACGAAGGGCAAGTGCTGAGTCTAGATGTGGTGGGCTGCATACTTCTCAGCAGGTTATTAACCATCAGCCCTCACCGACTGATTGTTATCCATACAATTTCCTAGGTCTACATCTGCAGGGACCCGGGACAGGAGCCACCTCACAACCTATCAAAACTTCACCGGATGGCACTGTATGGATGTAACAGATGTGAGCTGGTGCTGCCTCACAGTAGGTACAATAGGGTTGCCAACCTCCAGGTGATGGCTGGAAATCTCCCACTATTACAACTGCTCTCCAGCTGATAGAGATCAGTTCCCCTGGATAAAATGGCCACTTTGGAAGGTGGACTCTATGGCATTGAAGTCCCTCCCCTCTCCAAACCCCGCCCTCCTCAGGCTCCGCCTAAAAATTCTCCAGGTGGTATATCCCAACCCGGAGCTGGCAACCCTAAGGCACAATGGTGAGCTCTCCTCTGTGTTTGGCTGCAATTTGCTTGGAGTTTCCTCTCTCTCTCTCTCTCTCTCTCTCTCTCTCTCTCTCTCTCTCTCTCTCTCTCTCTCTCTCTCTCTCTCTCTCTCTCTCTCTCTCTCTCTCTCTCTCTCTTTCTTTTGTGTGTGGTCATGCTGGAGGGTTTCTTTTTCGAAGTGTTTTAATGCTCTCAGTATGATTAGATGGGGAAAAAATCATCAAGCTAAAAGCAATTCCTATGAGTATCAATGCTAGGAAGATACAGACCAACTAATCCCATTAACCACAAACCACCAGCCAGTAACAAAATGGTTTGCAAGATGCTGTCCCCCACCCCTGCTTGTTCCAAGCAATAAAACTGAGTTACAGAGGTGACAAATTTATTGCAACAGTAATTACACAATTACTTTATTACATGCCACCAGTATGAAAAATATATACTACAAAAATCACTTATGCCAAAACCAAACCAGCCAGTAGAGAATTATTTAGTATAGTAAATAAACATGACATATGAAAATTATTTACTTGTACAAAAGCTAAAATTTCACAGGGGAGAACTCTGCCGTCATTTTGACATTCTCATTGGCGCCTTTGGCCACTATAAAAAAAACCAGAAACACTTGCTTGGAACCCTGCTTCATTCATTTGAAAGCTGAGAGAGGTATATTTATGAGGGTGATAATCTGAGGAAGGACTGAATTCTTCAAAGGCCAAAGAAAGGGGGATCAGGTCATTGCCAAGAGCTAATTCACATACCACCATTTAAGGTGATATAATGGGGTTCAATAAAAGCATAATATCCCCAAATTGTAGGCTTACTCACCCAAATCCACACTGCTTGCAACTTCCCTGGGTCAGGGGTCTCTATATTTCATAGAATCATAGAGTTGGAAGGGACCACTAGGGTCCAACCCCCTGCACAATGCAGGAAATTCACAAGTACCTCCCCCACACACACCCCTGTGACCCCCACTACATGCCCAGAAGATGGCCAAGATGTGTTCCCTCTCATCATCTGCTTAAGGTTATAGAATCTGCATTGCTGACAGATGGCCATCCAGCCTCTGCTTAAAAACCTCCAGGGAAGGAGTTTACCACCTCCCAAGGAATCCTGTTCCACTGAGGGGATGTTAAAAAAATCCCCTCAGGGACGTAACAGGGGATGTTAAAAAAAACTGATTCTCATTAAGAGTGTGTTCTTTTTCCTTTTTTCATACTGCACAGACAACAGAGAAAAGCTATGCAAAGTATTACTTCTTGCATCCCTGCCAAGACAACCTCACATGTATCTTTGCTCCTGGGTGGCTTGTTTCCTTGGATCAGCCTTTTGGAAGGAATGGATTGTTTCAGATTAAAATAACTACAGTGGGACACTAGGATCTTGCAAAGTGAACATTTTATTGGATTTCCACAAGTAAACTGCTGTGGGATTTTAGCATCGGACCACCTCGTCTTGCCGTCTTATTTTGCAACATAAGGAAGCCCATCATTTTACTTTTCTTTGCCGCTCCATATCTTGGCTAGGACAATATAGTTACCATCAGTTTAATCTTAAAAAATCAGAACACAATCCCCATAATACTTTTTATTATGTATGTATTATACATGTCAAGCCACAGCCAACTTATGGCGACCACAGCAAGGGGCTTTCTAGGCAAGTGAGAAGCAGAGACGGTTTGCCAGTGCCTTCCTCTGTGGTCCCCCATCCAAGGACTGACCCTGCTTAGCATCTCAGATCGTTGATTCCACATAATACCTTTTAATAGGAAGGACCAACCAAATCACACATCTCTTCTGCTGAATTTATTTGCCAAACTCCCAAATTCGGCAAATTCGGCTCCCCCGTTTCCTGCCTTTTTTGAGTTCAGTTCGTCCGAACCGAAAAACAGCCGAATCGGGGAAAATTCGGCTGTTTTTCAGTTCAGCCCGAACTGAATCAACAGCCCTAGATACGGGACTTTCTCCTGAGACGTGGTCTCATGCTTTTATGTTGTTAATCCATAAAGCTGGAAAAGACCCGTAAAGAGTAACTAATTATAGACCAATCTCTCTATTAAATGTGGATTACAAAATATATGCTTCTATATTATCGAATCGCCTAAAAAAATTACAACCTTGATTCATGAAGACCAAGCGGGCTTTGTCCCTGGAAGACAGATAAAAGACAATCTGAGAATTTTATTAGATGCAATGGAATATTATGAAGAAAATAATCAACATAAAGCTGCTTTTTTTTGGATGCTGAGAAGGCCTCTGACATGGTTTCATGGGAATATATGAAAAAAGTTTTGAAAAAAAATCAAGTTTGGTGTAAGATTTCGCACGGGGATTGATGCTATTTACAATATGCAAAAAGCCAAAATATTAGTGAATGAATCCATATCAGATAATTGTGAAATACAAAAAGGAACTAGACTAGGATGTCCACTTTCTCCTCTGCTTTTTATTTTGACTTTGGAAACATTATGTTGTAAAATACGTGATACAGATACAATCCACGGTCTAGAATTGCCTATAAATACTTGGTCGACTCTAAAGAAAGAGGAGGATTCGCTCTTCCAAATTTTAAATTATATGTGGAAGCATCGGCTTTGATATGGCTAAAGGACTGGATACAATTAAAAAATACATGATTATTGGATTTAGAAGGTTTTGACAACAGATTTGGGTGGCATGGTTACTTATGCTATGATAAACTTAAAAACCATATGGCTTTTCAACATCATATTGTAAAATCTTCCTTAATAAAAACTTGGTTAAGATATAAACATCTTTTAGAAACCAGAACACCTCTATGGATCTCTACACAAGAAATGTTAACATTACGACCACTGAGACCATCTCAATTTGTAACATACCAGGACCTATTGTTATGGGAGGGCAATAAATGTGCCCTAAAGGATCATGAAGATAAAATCTGTATATATACAGGATATGAAAATAGGTTTTACTAAAGATAAATCAACTTTACAACAAATGTTATTGGATAACAAAGATCATCTAATTTCGAAGATGTACAAGATGTTGTTGATATAATATACAGAACAAGATCAAATCAAATCTACAATGATAACTTGGGCACAGACACTGGGTTATAACCTTCCTTTGAATAGATGGGAAAGTCTTTGGTCAAGAGATATGAGATATATACTTTCACAATCGTTAAGAGAGAATATTTACAAGATGATCTACAGATGGTATTTGATACCAAAAGAAATAGCTAAAATGTATAGAACAGTGTCACCAAATTGTTAGAAATGTCAAGATGAGGTTGGTTCTTTTCATCATGTATGGTGGCTATGTGAAAAAGCCAAGAACTTTTGGGATATGATTTATAATGAATTAAGACTGATAATACAACAAAACATCCCTAAAACTCTGGAAAGGATGTTGTTAAGTATCATACTGGAATCTATACTGACTCAGAGATCTTTTTTGATATATGCCACTACAGCTGCAGGATCGGTTTATGCAGCAAATTGGAAAATGTCTGAGACACCGGATAAGACGGACTGGATTAATAAAATGTTGGAACTAGCAGAAATGGTTAAACTTACTGCGTTAGTAAATCAAAAGGAGAATATGGAATTTGTGGGAGAATGGGAGGCATGGACAACATACTGTGTAAATGAATTTAACTTGGGAAATATAAAAGGTTATGTTTTGATCTAATTCAACCGATTAAAGAAATAATATTAATGTTAATATTCAGACTTTAAGTCGAAAAGATATGTAATTAAATTTATAAATAAAATGATATAATGAATTAGAATTTAAATACAAAGGGGAGAACAGAGATATCAAATAGATAGAAGAGGGGAGAGGGGAAGTCAAGAAGTTAGAATTTATATTGTTTAGATAAATATTGTTTATGTTGTACAATTATGTTAAATTGAATGATGGAACAATGTGATTTAAGTAGAAAATAAAAAATATATTATTTTTTATTGTTTCTTTTTATACAAATTTCAATTATATATTTCTTATTCTACATACAATGTTTGTATAACATACTTTTCTCATTCCCTCCCATCTCCCTCCCTAGCCTGACTCCTTCTCCTTGTAGGAGAAGCACAAAGTCTGGATGGGCACAAAGTCTGGATCGTCCACCGAATGTCTTTTCTCCCTTCCACTGATATCCACTCTAAGTAGGTCTTCCATCTACTCGTGATTTCCCTGCTCTTGTCTTCCCATGAAGTCTTCTGGCGCATCATCTCGACGATATCCGACTGTATAAATTCAAACAGATAGTTGTGCCAGATTTCTATAGCCCATTTACTTTTATCCTTCCAACCCAGAGCTATTACTGCTTTGCTTGCTAATAGCATAGCCTTGAGCATGGCCTGATCCTTCTTATTTACCCCCGAGTTCCCTGTTGTGCTATTAACATTAGCTTAAAATCTATGGTTAAGGATACTTTACATATTCTCCTTATAATTTCTAATATTTGTGTCCAAAAGTCCCTAACCTCTGGGCATTCCCACCACATGTAGGAGAACCAACCTTTAGATTGTCTACAATGCCAACACATGGGGCTTAGTCCTGGACACATATTTGCTAATTGCCATGGTGTTTTGTACTATTTTGTAAAAAAATTATGTTCCAATTCATTGAATTTAATCACTTTTATTTTCTCTAGTCCTTTCATAATTTTACATGCTGTATTTTCTGATATCTGACCTTCCTTACTCCAAGTTTTTTGTAAATATGTTATTGTCTTATCTTTATTTGAAATCATTTTCCTGTAGATTTTCCCTGCCAATCCTTGTTTTGATTTTTGCATTTCTTTATATATTTCTTGCATTGGTTCCTCTGACCATATTTCCCCTTTTTCGTTAATCATTTTAACCCTTCTATAAAGGCCTGTTGGTTTTAGCCAATGTTGCTTGCCTATCTCTTCTACTATCTCCTGTAAAGGTTTTAGGATTCCTCCTCTGTACATATCTCCCAATCTATAATATCCTTTTGACCTTAGGGTTTCCCACCATTTACTTTCTCTCATTTCAGTATGCATAGTCTCTAGCGGAGCCCATCTTGAAGTCCTTCCTAGCCATAAAGGTTGCCATTTATTCCATACCTCTAGTGCTGTACATCTGGGACCTATAGTTAATTTTAAATCTTTACTTAAAACTTTTGAGAAAATGCCAAATCTTCCTATGTCACTGTTAATCTTGTTTTCAAATCTAACCCATTTCTGGTCACTTTCTTCTCCTATCTCTAATAATGACTTTAATTGAAAGGCAGCGTAATAACTATTCAGATCTGTGGCACCCCAACCCAATTCTGATCTAAGGCTATATATCAACCTTTTTTGAATTCTACATTTTTTGCTATCAAATATCCACCCTCTTATTAACAATTTATTGTGAGCAGGAAATAATCAAACCAACAATGATTAATTGGGCTCAAACTGTGGGACATGATATTGCCCTAAACAAATGGGAAAGACTATGGCGAAAGACCTGAAAGGAATAAATGCGCAGTCAATTCGAGAAAATATCTATAAAATGATGTATAGATGGCATTTAACGCCTAAGAAGATTGCAAAGATCTACAAAGTGACATCCCCTAAATGTTGGAAATGTAATAAAGAAGTTGGTTCTTTTTATCATATGTGGTGGACTTGTGACAAAGCTAAGGATTTTTGGGATATGATTTATAATGAATTAAGACGAATAGTACAAAAAAATATACCCAAAACACCAGAAATGATGCTATTAAGTATGATGCCTGATGATTTGTTAAAACAAAGGACTTTTTTGATTTATGCGACTACAGCTGCAAGACTGCTTTATGCAGCAAAATGGAAAGGGGCAGACACTCCTGGGAAAAAAGACTGGATTATGAAAATGTTTGAACTGGTGGAAATGGCAAAACTTACAGCTATTTTAAATCAAAAAGACAATGTTCAATTTATGGGGGAATGGGAGGCTTGGATGAAATATTGTGAATATGAATTAGGACTGGGAAAAATGGAAGAGTACCTTTTAATCTGATCTAGATGACATTGCTAACATAAAGAAATGTAATCAATTATATTGATAGTATAATGTGATTGAAACTTAATTGAGATCTAAGAATAATTAAGATCAGACCATATCACGATGGAATAGAATACTTTATTAAGAGGCGGACGGAGGTGATGGGGAAGTCAATAAATTTTCCTTTATTTTTTATTTTTATTTAGCACTTAAACAATTATAACAACATTACCTATGATTTAGTTTTTAATATTACGTATATTGTTGTTTGTTAACATGGAAAATTTATATTATAAAAACCAATAAAATTTTCAAAAAAAAATATCCACCCTCTTATCATTCTATTCCAGTGTTCTATTTTTTTTTTGTACTAATTCCTAGTGGTATCGTCTGAAATAAGTACATTAATTTAGCCACCCAGAACATTTTAGTACTAATTCTAGAGGAAATTCCTAAAGTTTTTTTTCTCCATCTTTTCATATCCTTCTTTATCTTTCTCCATACCTTGTTATAATTAACCTCTGCTATTTTATTAATATTCTTTTGTAATATTATACCTAAGTATTTAAACTTTTTAGCTCCCAATCCTATATTTGAAATTTTATTAATCTCTTTTTTCGTCCCTATTCACATTGGCATATATTATTTCTGATTTAGCCATATTGACTTTTAATCCTGAACACCTTTCAAAGTCTTCTAATATAATCTTTATTTCTTTTATTCCTTCTTTAGGGTTTGTCATAATAACCATAATATCATCAGCAAATAAGTTAATTTTCATTTCTACTTCCTTAATCTTATAGCCTTCTATCCTTGCGCTGTTTCTTATCCTTTCTGCTAGTTGTTCTATCGCTATGATAAATAAGAGCGGCAAAAGCGGGCAGCCCTGACGAACTCCTCTCTGGATCTGAAAGGCTTGCGAGTCATCATTGTTAACCTTAACCACTGCTGTTCCATCCCTATATAACTCCTGAATTGCATTTAAATAATTACTTCCTATTCCGTATTTGTGCAAAACCTGCCACAGGTATTCTTGGGACAGAGTGTCAAAGGCTTTGGATACATCCAGTTTTAGGAGGCCCAATTTTTCTCATTGGCCATGTTGCAGGACATTAATTATATTTCTAATGGGGTGTGCTAGATTCCTGCCTTTTACAAATCCATACTGGTCCTCTTTTATTATATTTGGGATAACCCTCTTAAATCTATTTGCCAATATTTTTGTGAATATCTTATAGTCTTGGTTGAGAAGGCTTATAGGTCTGTATGATCCTACCTCTTCTGGGTCTTTCTGTGGTTTTAAAATCACTATTTTTTCTGCTTGTCTCCATGAGTCTGGAGCTTTCTTGCCCTTCAAGACTTCATTAAACACCACCTGAAGTTCTGGAGCTAGTATTTCTGCCATTTCCTTATAGAATTCACTTGTAAACCCATCAAGACCTGGTGATTTGCCTTTTTTAAAATCCATTAATTATCTCTTATCTCTTGCAATGTTATATCCTCTTCCAATTTAACTTTCTCAGTCTCCTTCAATATTGAGTTAATATCTTCTTCAAAACCTACTGTGTCCCTTTTCTTATATAATTTTTTTATAAAAGGACTCAAACACCTCTTTAATTACTTTAGGGTTTTGTGATGATTGGTTATTAACTTTTATACTTTTGACCCTTTGTTTTTCCTTTCTATTTTTCAAATAATAAGCCAGTCTTTTTGATGAGTTTATGCTATTTCTTTGGAATTCATTCCTCACCATAACATCCCTTTTCCATATTGTTGCCAAATCTAAAGCCTCTATCTGTTTTTTAAGTTCCGTAATTTGTCTCTGTATATTAGGGTTATATCTGTTTGTTTACTCTGTAATCTTTCCAGTTCCTGAATTTTGTTGTCTTTTTGAGTACCATTCTCTTTTTATAATTCTTTCTTTTTTATGCAATATCCCCTTATCACCGCTTTTGCAGCATCCCATAAGATATTAGTAGTGACCGAACCTCTGTTTTCCTCAAAATACAGCTTTATCTGCTCTTTCATATATTGTCTATCCTCTTCCTTAACTATTATTAAATTATTGTACCTCCAATGACTTTTTTTATATTCTTGGTTTATCGCTATTTCAATACTTATTGGGGCATGGTCAGATATCAAAATTGGGTGAGTTGTAATTCCTTTTATGTTCATATTGCTGTTCTTTCCTAAGATTATGTAATCTATGCTTGATGCTGTTTTATGTCTACTATATATATGAGTGGGTTTGGGTTGTAAGCCCATCAATTCATGCGCTTCTTTCAGACCCCATTCTCCCAAATTTATTGTTTTATCTTTTGTAATATTGATGTTGAGATCTCCTGCTATAATGATTTCCCCTTCTGAAAATTGTTTGATTTTTTAAAAAATTCTACATAAAACTTCTTTTGTCCTTTGTTTGGGGCGTAAATATTTGCTATTGTATACCGTTTACCTTCCAATTTAAATTTAACTAATAAATATCTGCCGTCTCTATCTACCATTTTTTCCACTTCTTCCACTTTATATTTCTTGTGAATCAAGACTGCTACTCCTTTTACCCTAGAATCACTTCTAGCTTCTGCTAATGACACCCAGGCAGTATCTTTTAAAAGCAGCTTCTTATCATTTATTTTCTTATGTGTTTCTAATTAAAAAAATAGTTTTAAAAAAGTATCCCACCACTTTAGGCACCACTCTTCTGTGCCCCCATTTCACAGTCATCACCGCCCACCACAACTTCTGTCACACAATTCAGGTGCATATGTGGAGTGGGGGGGGGTTCAAAGGAAGACTTCCTTACTTTGTGAAGGGAAACAATGGACCACAACAAGGAAGGATGGCAAATGCAAAGGTTCAGTATACACTTCTGGTCACCACACCTAAAAAAGAATATTGCAGAGCTTGAGAAGGTGCAGAAAAGAGCAACCAAAATGATCAGGGGGTAGAGCAACTGCCCTATGAGGAGCGGTTAAAATGCTTAGGGCTGTTCAGTTTGGAAAGAAGGCGGTTAAGGGGAGACACGATAGACGTCTATAAAGTTATGCATGATATGGAGAGAGTGGATAGGGAGAAGCTTTTCTCCCTCTCTCATAATACTAGAACACTGGGTCATCTGCTGAAGCTGGAGGGTGAGAGATTCAACACAGATAAAAGGAAGTATTTCTTCACATAACACATAGTTAAATTGTGGAACTCCCTGCCTCAGGATGTGGTGATGGCTGCCAACTTGGAAGGCTTTAAGAGGGGAGTGGACATGTTCATGGAGGAGAGGGGTATTCATGGCTAATAGTCAAAATGGCTACTAGTCATGATGCAACCTATTATCTCCAAAATCAGAGGAGAGTGCCTGTTTTTTAAATTTTTATTGTTCTTATTACAAGACATGGGAAAAGGAAAACAGGGAAAGGGATAATCAATCTTTGTTCATATTACATTTCTATTACACCGACATACAGACATTCTAAGTCATTATCTCTGTCATAATCTTACTCTCTTCTATTACATTCATATAACAATTCTCTATTATATTACTTTTGAACTATTATAAAAAACAATCATTAGTATCATAGCAATGATTTCTGAAATATATACTTATGAACTGTCATATTTATCATAGAAGGATTGCCATTTCTGTTTGTGTTCCTCATACATTTCATGATGCAGCAAGGTGGAGAGTTTTGACATCATCGCATATTCATGCATTTTTGTAATCCACATGTTTAAATCTGCTATCTCCTTATCTTTCTATTTTTGCGCCAATGACAATCTCGCCGCTGTTGTGGCATATTAATAGAGCTCTCTTTGATTGGGTGCCTATTATTTTGGGTGCGGTGGAACACAGGCAGGATGGTGCTGCTGCAGTGGTCTTGTTTGTGGCTTCCTAAAGGCACCTGGTTGGCCACTGTGTGAACAGACTGCTGGACTTGATGGGCTTTGGTCTGATCTAGCAGGGCTTTTCTTATGTTCTTATGTTCAGTGGAATTTTTTTAATGCTGCTGGCCAATGCCATCCCCCCTTCCATAGGAATCAGTGAGGAAAAGTGTGCCTGTGCTGAAAGGCACATGTTTCAGGGGTCTGTAAAATCAAACCCATTCAAATCCATTCAACTCAAAACTTAGGGGGTCTTTAGATTAGAGGGTGTACAATGTTCTCTGTGCAAATTTGTTACCATTGTCTTTTAAAATAGCTGCCCCAGACCCTTGAATTTGCTCCACATTGAAAATAATGGTCCCAAAATTCTGGAACCTCCAAAACACATGGATCTGATTCCTGACCTGGTAATATCCTGCCCCCAAACCAGGAATCGTGATAAAGCCCATCCCCACCCCCAGTCCTGGATCCAAAATCATAATATATTTTTTCTTGGCACACACCCCTACTGTGCGCACACAGGTTTAAAAGGTACTCAGGAAACAGTGTCTAAGTCCCACATATGTGGGGACGCTCATATATGCAGATCCTGGTGAGGTCTTCATTCTGACAGTATTTGAACACTTGGACACTACAGAACCTTCTGGAAGGATTTATGCAAGCCACTGCTTCTGTAGCTTTAAGCACATTCTAATTGTGACCTAAAAGTACCTGTGTGGTAACATTATGATAACTTCCAATGCTCATCATAGAATCATAAAATTGGAAGGGGCCACACAGGCCAAGTAGTCCAGCCCCCTGCTCAATGCAGGGTCAGCCTAGAGCATCCCTGACAAGTCTTTGTCCAGCTGCTGCTTGAAGGCTGCCAGAGAGGGGGAGCCTCACCACCTCCCTAGGCAGGCGATTGCATGAAAGCGACTAACTGACAATTTAGAAAACATGGTAGGGAAAATGAAGCCAGCAAAAATCTGAAAGGGTAGGAAGATTTTTCACACCCAAGTCTGTTGCATTTCAATGAATTTCAAATCAAAATTCCATCATTGCACTTTGCACATTTATATGATATTGGTGCTTATTCAGGTTCATATCTAGAAGTCTAAACATCCATTTACCTTGACCTGGATGGCCCAGGCTAGCCTGATCTCATCAGATCTCAGAAGCTAAGCAGGGTCAGCCCTGGTTAGTATTTGGATGGGAGACCACTAAGGAATACCAGGGTTGCTGTGTAGAGGAAGGCACTGGCAAACCACCTCTGTTAGTCTCTTGCCATGAAAACCCCCAAAAGGGGTCTCCATAAGTCAGCTGCGATTTGACGGCACTTCACTCACACACAAACATGGTAAGCTCTCCTTCCCTGGAGGTTTTTAAGGTTAGATGGCCATCTGTCAGCAATGCTGATTCTGCGACCTTAGGCAGATGATGAGAGGGAGGGCATCTTGGCCATCTTCTGGTCACTAGGGGTGTGGAGGGGGGAGGTAGTTGTGAATTCCCTGCATTGTGCAGTGGGTTGGACTTGACGGCCCTGGTGGTCCCTTCCAACTCTATGATTCTTTGAAACATCCATTAAAGTTTACATTTTTATCTCACCCTTCAAGGTCTCTTCCATTTTATCCTTGCAACAGCCCTGTGAGAAAATGACGAGGCCAAGGTTATCCAGTGAGCTTCGTGGTCAAGCAGCAACTTGAACCTGTGTCTCCCCAACCACTACAACACACTGAGTCTGAGAAATAACTGGGAGTACTGTGATCTGCCACTGTTGATTTATTTGCACTGCAAAGTTGTATACTAGTTTGATGGTTGGACACACTTACATGTGAAGTGGCCTTCTCCCGAATCAGACCACAGGTCAGTACTGTCTGCTCTGACAGGCAGTTGCTGTCCAGGGTCTCAGGCTGAGAAGCCTTTTTGTGTCACCCACTAGCTGATCCTTTTGGCAGGAGATGGTAGGAACGGCACCTTCTGGATGCCAAGCAGATGTGGCCCCACAGGATTTCTTGTGCTTGGTTTTGTAGCTTCCACAAAAGAATCCGGTGGACGGCAGCTTCAATGACTGTTTCTCTTAGAAAATTGTCTTTGAGATCCTTGCTCCACCCTCCAAGTTCCACTGTTTCCAGAAAGAGTGGATGGCTCTGGAGATAATGTACCCTTGGAGTCATCCAGAAGCAAGAGCAATGATTATGGCCAAGCTCAGTGCACAGAAAGAAAAGTGTAAACCTGAAGTTCCTCTATATATGCCCTAGATGTTAATATAAGACAGGGTCCTTAAAAGTTACAGTGGTTCTAAAAGGTTTCTGTTACCTGCAAACCCCCACATAGCAATGGCCACCTTCAGCAGGAGCTCAATTAGAAGACCTCCTTCCTTCTAGGCAGTCAGCCCCAAAGAGCCTTTCCTTGTGAAAGAGTTTTATCATCTCTGTTTGCCCATTTCCTGAAGTCTCCAGGAAAAGACTTCTCTAGCATTTTCAGCCTCCCAAACTCTGTTTTCTGTTAGAGATTACCTTTCCAGCCTGGGTGGGAGGTCTGACTAACCCATTGTAATCCCACTAGAGAGTTATTAGCATTTCAAAGGGGTAGCTGGAGTGAGGCTGGAGAACAATTGAATTGACTCCCCCCCCCGCCCCTTCTCTGCCAAGAGAGATAAATTTTGCAAATTAAATCTGAACGTTTTGCTCTGTTCAGACCTCCAAAGGCAAATGCATTTCCCCACAAAAGGCATGCCCAGAGGACCATTGTGGTTGCATCATTAGTTTCTGGCTAATTCTGGGCAGAAGGTATCAAGACATGTGATGGACTTCTGTTGCTGAAGTGAAGAAAGTCTGGCTCTGCAAACGGTTTTAGGGGGAGACAGGCTAGGGACCAGAGGAAGCTGCTCTGAGCTCTTTGGAGAAGACAGATATAAATAATGCTGTTGCCCTGTTCCTAATGGTTCAAAGTGGCTTCTTACTGGTAAACTTATGAGAGAGAGAAACTTCTTACCCTCTGGGGTAAGATCAGTAACTAGTATATTAAAATTTTACAGATCGAAAGGAGGCTTTTTTATATACCTGCAGCCCTTAAGCTGTTTAAAGCTAAAACATTATAGCAGTTAGTTTATGGGTTATTCTTAGGACCACCTTCTTACTCATTTAAACCACTGGAGAAAGTCCAGTTTAAAAATTTTAAGGTCACTCTTACGAATCCCCAAATGTGTTTCCAATGCTGGGATTAGGTTAGAAACAGGAATAATGAGAGTGGAGGCCAAAATATATATTCTATCGATCTGCAAGTATCAGGCTGTTTAAATCCCTTAGGTTTATTCCCTCTAATTTTACATGGCAACTTTCAATCTAGTTGGCATAAGGCTTTTTAAAGTTCCGTTCAAAAACTGGGGTTTTCATCTCAAACCCTCCTGGATTTAGGTCAGGAGTGTGCAAGAGTAGAAATCAAACAGAGGGTGATCAATGTGGACAACATGGACAAATGGACAACATGGCTGCTCCTGGCTTCATTTCATCTGAAAATGTCAGCTTACCTGTATTTCCTGGAATCTAAAAAAGCCAGGAGGGTGTTTACGCTAGCCAGAAGCCATACCTTACCTTCTAGGGTAAATATAAGAAAATGCCCTATGAACAGAGATTATGTGCCTGCTGTCAGGCATGGCCTGAGAAAGGAATATTGTAGTTTTCTCCAGCTGCTGGCCAAGGCCAGCTATAGCCTTGCAAACAACGTGTTTAGACTGAACTCTGTGGGAATGCCGGTAGTATCCTACCTCCTTGACAGCTCCTGGGTGTGAGGTTCTCCAGCCAACCTTGACAATCCCAAAAAGTCACTCACTCAGACGGACAGGTCAATAGCAGGTAAACGTTTATTCAGGAGCCACAGGATACAGCATGAGCATTCCACAGTTTCAAAGCTGCTAATGGCAAGCCAAACTACAAAGCATAACTTTAAGCATAGAGTCATCCCAGGTGCAAAGATAAGCTGCTTGGGAACTACGAGATAACAGCGCCTGGTAGAAAGCAGGGAGTGAGCTAACCCAAATACAGTAGTTGTCTGCTAGAGACTTCAAGGCCAGAACAGGGGGAGGGACAGGGGGGAAATAGCCTGGACAGAGAATCAAAACCAAGGAATAACATAGGGGCATGAATGGGCCTAACTCATGTCAGGAGCCTGTCTGCACAGCATGGCTCCTGGCCGCAGGAATACATTAGAACTGCCAAACTCATAGGTTACACGTGAACAGAATGAAACAAGCATGACTCTTACATTCTGCCCCCCTTAAGCCCCCCCTCCCATGTTCGAGGCAGGTCGAGGTTTCTGGGGGTAGTCGCCATGAAATTGCTGCACCAAACAGGGGGCGGCTACATGTGGAGCTGCAACCCATTCATCATGTGCTGGTCCTAGATGTTTCCAACGCACTAAATAGAACAACTTTCCCTTTTTCAGTTTGGAATCCAGGATTTTAGAGACTTCCAGATGCACTTCCCCGCCCACCACGGTGAGCACCTCAGGTTTGGGTTCTGGGTGGAACTGGGGAGCCGCTACATAGGGCTTGAGAAGACTGATATGAAACACCGGGTGGATTCCCCTGAGGGCTTTGGGAAGCGCCACCTCTACAGTGACTTCGTTGATCACCCTTGTAATGGGATAGGGACCTACATACTTGTTACTGAGTTGCTTACATGGTCGAAGAGTCTGAAGGTTCTTGGTGGGCAGGTAGACTCAATCCCCCACCTTAAAATCCCACCCTGGTGAACGATGTTTATCTGCTTGCTCTTTGTATTTGAGTTTAGCCCATTCCAGATTTTTCTGGAGCCAGGGCCATGTAGTTTGAACCACTTACACCCATTCTCCCACTTCACCTTTCAGTCCCTTCTCCTGAAGCAGCTCTGCATTTCCAAAAGGTCCGAAATCCTTGCCATATACCACCTGAAAGGAACTGTATCCCGTAGACGAATTTGTAAGCATACTCAGCAAACGGTAGCAAATCCACCCAATCATCCTGGTGATAGTTTACATAACAGTGCAAATAACATTCTAACACAGAATTCACCTGTTCCGTTTGTCCATCCATCTGAGGATGGTGTGCTGAAGACAAACCTTGTTCCACCCCATGAGTTTCAAAAACTCTTTCCAGAACTTAGCCACGAACTGTGGGCCCCTATCAGAGATCACCTTGCGTGGGAACGAATGATGTTTCATCATGTGTGTAACAAACATGCATGCCAACTTCTGGGCTGTCGGCAAGCCCTTACACGGGATGAAATGTATTTGCTTAGAAAACAAGTCCGTGACCACCCACAACACTGTCTTCCCTCGACTGGGAGGAAGATCCGTAATAAAGTCTATGGCAATGACCTCCCAGGGAACGGACGGAACTTCCAAGGGCTTGAGGAGTCCCGGGGGCTTTCCCTTAAGTCTTTTAGAGATTGAACAGGTGGGACAACTGCGCACGAAAAGGTCCACATCAGCTTTCATGCCCGGCCACCAAAACTGATGCCTCAACAAATGCAAAGTTTTGACAAACCCAAATCTATACATAATTCACCCGTCTTTTTCTTCACAAAGAAAGCGGGTGCCATGTGAGGCGCAGAGGACGGACATATGAAACCTCTTGCCAAATTAGTGTCCAAATAGTCCCTCAGTACCGCCTTTTCCTTACAGCTCATGGGGTAAATTTTCCCTTTCTAAAGTTTGCCCTCCCCCACCACCTCTATTGCACAGTCAGTGGCTCGGTGGGGAAGCAATTCATCACATTCGCGCACATCGAACACATCTGCAAACTGTATATATTCCTTGGGGAGTTGAGGTGGCAGAGCCTCTGCTGGCGGCTGCTCCTGCAACGTGGCCACTTGTTCTCTGAACGCCACCTCCCTCCTGTGCCATTCACACTGAGCTTGCGAAAACATAATAGTCCGTTCCTTCCAGTCTATGGTAGGACTATGACCACGTAGCCAGTTCATTCCCAATACTATGGGGCACTTTATGGGGGCTATGGTAAAATGGAGCTGTTCCCAATGCTCCCCAACTCCCAAGGAAACCCGGGCAGTTCTATGCATGACCGCCCCCCCCCCCTAAAGTCACTACCGTCCATCTGGGCAAACTGAATGGGTTCAGGCAATTCAGCTCTTTTCACCCACATTTCACGTGCCGTTTCCTCATTAATTAAAGTCTGAGCACAGCCTGAGTCAACTAGTGCGGACACTCACAATATGGGTCCCCCCCTAGGTAAAGCGAGGGCGACTTTAATGAACACATTGTCCTCATGATCGCTTACCATCACCGGAGCTCCCTGCTCAAGGTCCGGGGCAGCCTGCTGTGGAGCTCCCTTTACAGTAGACCAATGGCATTTTTTGCTGGCAGGCTCCACTCATCCCCCTCACTGGAGGAAGAGGAGTCGTGTTTTGTAATCCACGGCTCTGATGAGCCGGTAGCTTTCGGCGGTTCTTGGGTGGGTTGAAACTGAAAAGCTGGGGGTGTCCCCCGTCATCCCGGCGGGCCACTTCTGTGGCGGGTCTGTCCCTCAGCGAGTGCCTTCTCCGGTTCCGCAACTGCAGGTTGGGCTGGAGCCAGTCTTTCGGACCGGGATGGGCAATGAGCGGCAAAATGCCCCAAGCCTCCGCAAACGAGACAGGCACCACTCTGGAAATGCTTACTCCATTCTGTCACTGACAAACCCCCTCCTTGCAAGGGCCGAAAGTCCTTAGGGGCACCTGGCCTGTCTCCACGGGGCTTGGTCTTCCACACGGTATGTTGCTTCGAGAGTTGCAACAGTTGCCTACGTTTCTCGATGTCGGCTGCATGCTGCACCCATCCCTCCATGTCCAGAGGATTCCCTTGCATGAAAGCCCAGTGCTGCAAATTGGGAATGAGCCCCTCCCAAAAATACTGGACTCGGGTGGTCTCGCTTTAGTCCAGAATTTTGCTTGAAAGCAGTTGAAACTCGCTAGCATACTGCACCACCGACTTAGTCCCTTGACACAGCTGCAGAAGAGCCATCTTGGCCCATTCCCCCCGGTGTGGGTCTTCAAACCGGTTATGGAGTGCTATCATGAAATCATCCAAATTTCTCAACACTCGGGAGGTCAATTCGTACTGTTGCACCATCCATGCCGCCGCTTCCCCCTGCAGTAACGAGGAAATATATTGAACTCGGCTTTCGTCCGAGGTGAACGTTGCACCCTGTTCACGCATGAACACATCCACTTGGATCAGAAAATAAGACGAGGTCGCATGACCCATCAAACGTCACTTTCAACTCACATCGGGCTGGGGGCATTGGACCCGGCGGCCCTGCCAGCTGCCCTACAGGGGCTGCCCAGCAGGTGGTGGGGCCTGCTGCCCTGCCGGGGCCGCCGGAGGTTGCTGAGGCTGCTGTCGCCGCAAGTCGTCCAACTCGTGCCACATGTCCTGCATCAAACTTGCTGGCCGATGCTTTGTTTAGACTGCCCCAATACCCTACCAAGATCAAGCACCCCACAGAGTCTCTATTCACTCCTGCTCAGAGAGGTTTACTGCCCACCCTGGCAGTCCAAAGCCAGTCGCAGACCCGGCTCCCAACGCCGCCTTTGAAAGTGGGGGAAGCCCAAAGCCAGACCACATCGGTTGGCCCGTCCACTCCGCTCCCCTCGTCTCCCTCGCCAGCACCGACTCCTCCACCCATACAGTCTACCAATACAACTCCCGAGGTGCAGGGACCCGTCTGCCAAGTCAAACCGACCACCCTGCCCCCCTCAACGGCGCTGGCTTCTTCTCCTTCAGAGATGCCTGCCAGCACAGTTCCCGCAACACCGGCTGGGGAGGGGCTTACCGATTCCCTTAAGCAGACTCTCTGTCGCAGTTGCCAAGCAGAGCTCTCCACGCAAACCCTCCCGGCCTCTCTGATTGATCACAATGGTTATTGGTATAGAGAATCAAAGTTGTATGTTCCTACGATACTGCGGAGGGAGGTTCTGGGTCTGGTTCATGGGGCTAAGACCGCAGGACACTTTGGGTTTCTCAAAACATTGCATCTACTGAGGAAACAGTTTTGGTGGGTGGGCATGCGATCAGACGTGGATTCGTTCATCTGCAGTTGCCCAGTGTGCGCTGCTGCCAAGAGACCCCAGGACAAACCGCCTGGACTATTGCAACCTTTGGAAACCCCCACTAGACCCTGAAAAGTGATCACAATGAATTTTATGGCTGATCTACCCCTCAGTGAAAGAAAATCTGTACTTTGGGTGATCACAGATCTGTTCTTGAAACAGGTGCATCTCGTACCTTGCGCAGGTATCCCTTTCGCCCCAAAATTGGCCCACCTCTTTGTGTCACATGTCTTCCGATTGCACAGTTTCCTGCGCAAGATAGTGAGCGACTGCAGGAGCACATATGTGGCTAAGTTCTGGAAAGCCTTCCTAAAATTGATTGGGGTGAAACAAAAACTGTCAAGCGCCTTCCATCCCCAAACAGACGGCCAAACAAAATGGGTAAATGCTGTGCTAGAATGCTACTTGCGCTGTTATGTTAAGTATCACCAAAATGATTGGGTAAAATTATTGCCCTTTACTGAATATGCTTACAATAATGCTGTGCACCAATCCACTGGATTTAGCCCTTTTCAAGCTATATATAGAGAACAGTTTGGCCCCATCGGCCATAATAATGTTTCAGGGGAGGAGGGAGGTGGCGATGTGGCTGACTGAGTGCACACAATTCAGACAACCTGGCCGTGGCTGATAAAGAATGTAGAACGAGCCAAATGTAAATATAAGGCTCAAGCTGACAAACACTGTTCGCCGGGTAAAGAGTATGGGGTGGGAGATTTGGTTTATTTATCCACCAGGAATCTACGATTAACCCGCCCGTGCGGTAAACTCAGTGCCAAGTATGTGGGTCCGTTCCCCATTTCCCAGATCATCAACCCGGTGACAGTAGAACTCTCACTCCTCAAATCACTGAGGCGAATTCATCCCGTGTTTCATGTCAGTCTGTTGAAACCACATGTCCCCTCCCCGGAGTGGCATCCTGAACCACCGCCTAAGGCGCCTGTGATGGTGGGGGGAGCATTTTAAAATCACAAAAATCCTGGACTCGCGTATACATCATCGTTCTCTCCAATATCTAGTTTGCTAGAAGCACTTCAGTTACGCTCAGGATGAGTGGGTATGTTCACACGATATCTCCGCCCCTTGCCTGGTCTGTGATTTCCATACCACCTACCCTCACAGACCAGCTCCCGGAAACTGAAGGGGGGGGGCTTTGGGGCGGGGCAGAATGTCAGGCATGGCCTGAGAAAGAAATGTGGTTTTCTCCAGCTGCTGGCCAAGGCCAGCTATAGCCCTGCAAACAATGTGTTTAGACTGAACTCTGTGGGAATGCCGGTAGTATCCTACCTCCTTGACAGCTCCTGGGAGGGGGGTTGCCATGCCATCCAGATCTACCTCGATTTGCCCTATGCTTCCATATATGCCCTGTACTGTGCTTGTAGTTTCCATTAGTGTCCATTTGATTCTTAGCTTCTGTTAACCTGTGGATTTTCCAATAAATCAACGTTCTTTGGACTACTTGTCTGTGGATGTCTGCTTATCATAGGACTAGAGCTTACACCTGCCCACAATGAGAGATTGAACCAACTGAGCACATATTGTTGGAGTGTGCTTTATACAACAAAATCTGCAGTGAAACCATTAGGCCATTGTTGGAAGGATTTCTATGGAGATCTAATAAAATCAAAACTGAATATCTTCTATCGCATAAAAACTATCAAACAGCATGAAGGGTTGCCAGGTTTTGTGCCCAGGTCTATAACATAAAAAAAAACCCTGAGAAGTGACCTTAAATTAAAGAGTGGTATAGATTTTAGGTTCTTGAGGTGATTGTATTTTTAGTTTTTGTTTAGGAGTGCTAATATGTTAAACACATTAAGTTTATCTGTATTCGGGGCTGATGTGTCCTATGGTTATTTTTATGATGTGACTGTGAGCACTTGTCCCGTGATAATCCCATAAACAAACATCCGTAGACGAGTAGTCCAAAAGAGAGTTGATTTATTGGAAGATCTACCGGTTTACAGCAGCTAAGAGTCAAGTTGGCACTAATGGGAACTATAAGCACGGTGCAGGGCATATAACAAAGAGCATAAGCTAAATCGGGATACATCTGGATGCCATGGCAACCCCCCACCCATCGAGGTAAGATTCCCACAGAGTTCAGAGTCAAAACACATAGTTGGCAGGGCTGGAGCTGGCCTTGGCCAGCACCTGGACAATCTCTGTCAGGCCATGCCTGGCATTTCCTGCACGGGCTATGCCTGACATTCTGCCCCCCAAAGGCCCCCCCTTCAGTCCTCGGGTGCTGGTTTGTGAGGGTAGGCAGCATGGAAATCATGGACTAGGCGAGGGGCAGAAACATTGCGCTAGCACACCCACTCATCATGAGCGGGATCAAAATGTTTGCAACGGACTAGGTATTGGAGAGAACCATGGCGGATACGCGAGTCCAGGATTTTAGCAACTTCAAAATGTTCCTCCCCCACCATTACGGGCACCTCGGGCAGTGGTTCAGGATGCCATTCCGGGGAGGGAACATGCGGCTTCAAAAGACTGATATGAAAAACGGGATGGATTCGCCTTAGCGATTTCGGGAGTGTGAGTTCTACAGACGCTGGGTTGATGATTCGGGAAATGGGGAACGTACCCACATATTTAGCACTGAGTTTGCTGCAAGGTAGGGCTGTCAATTCGGTTCGGTCCGAACTGAAAATCAACCGAATTTCCCCTGATTCGTTGCTTTTCTGTTCGGACGGATCCGAACTCAAAACTGGCAGGCAACCGGGGGGGCCGAATTCAGCGAGTTCGGGAGTTCGCGAATAAATTCGGCCAATTCGGCCGTCAGTAAGCAGCATAACCGTCAGTAAGCAGCATTCTCCTCCCCCGGCCAATCGGTGGGCAAGCTGGGTCTTCTTCTGGCCAATCAGTCAGGATTGAGTACTGGAGGAATCAGCTGATGTGCGGCCCGGCCAGGGAGAGAGAGAGAGAGAGCGAAATCCTCATGTGTGTGTGGGGGGGGGGTGTGCTTGTGCACATTCGCTCCTTTCTGTGGCTGCAGGGGGTGCATTTGTTGGGGTGCACACACAAAACTTTCACTGGAACTTCAGATGAAGCTTCTTAAGGTACCCCCTAAGTTTTGTAAACATTGGGTCAAGGGGTCCCGAGATATGGGCTCCCCCCTTTTTCTTTCCATGGCTGCAGGGGGCGCATTTTTTGGGGTACAAATCCCAAACTTTGAGCGGAGTTTCAGACCAGTGTTCTTAAGATACCCCCCAAGTTTTGTAAACATTGGGTCAGGGGGTCTCGAGATATGGGTTCTCCCCCTTTCCCCCCCTTTTCCATTTATGTGGCTGCAGGGGGCGCTTTTTTGGGGATATAGCCCCCAAACTTTTATCATAGCTTGAGTGAATTATTCTTAAGATACTACCCAAGTTTTGTAAAGATGGGTTCAGTGGGGGCAGAAATATCGCCTCCCCCCCTTTTCTCTTTCCATGGCTGCAGGGGGCACATTTTTGGGGGTGCAGACACAAAACTTTCACTGGAACTTTAGATTAAGCTTCTTAAGGAACCCCCCAAGTTTTGTGAACATTGGGTCAGGGGGTCCCGAGATATGTGCTTTCCCCTTTCCCCTATTGGAATGAATGGGGCAGCCGATCCGATCCTGTGTGCATCTCTCCAGAGCAAAACGTTCCGTGCCTAATTGGAATCATCTTGGATTACAGCCCGTCCTGCTGGAACAGAAGACAGCCACAGTAAGACCCCTTTGGGGGCTTTAATCTATAATTTTTCTCCTGTGTATGTGTGTGTGTGTGGGGGAAAGCAGAGTCTGTGTGTGTGTGGGGAAGGAGCAGTTTCTGTGGGTGGGGGGGAAGCCAAAGGGGGCTGTCGTTGGTTCTGCCTGGGGTGTGTGTTCCTCGCCTTCCTGGGAGTCCCGGGAAGACAGGCGAGGGGTCTTTAAACCCCTCTGCTTTGCCTGTCCAGGCAGAGCAGAGGAGCTTGCCAACCTCCCGCTCGCCTTCCTGGGAGTCCCGGGAAGACAGGCGAGGGATCTGCAGTGGATCGCCTGCCCTTCCCCCCCTCCAATCCCCCCTCCAATCTCCCGAGCGATCCTGCCGCCTGCGGGGGCCACAGAAGCCACGGCCCTCCGTTTGCAAGATCTGAGCAGGGCTGTCAAAGATGGGACATTTTGGAGGACTTTCATTCATGGAAGGTTTTGCATCAGAGTTGCCACTCTTTAGATGCACTTTCCCCCCCATCCATATTCTCCAAACTCAACAATAAGCCGCCGTGCAGAGTTTTGAGAATTCAGATGGGGAAAATGTGCATCTAGAGAGTGACAACTCCAATGCAAACCTTTCCATGAATAAATGGCCATAGGGTCGCCATGAGTCGGAAGCAACTTGACGGCACTTAACACACACATGCAAACAATGAGCAGGCGAGTGTGGTGGGGTGGGAATTTCTCCTTTTGCATCAGGACAGTGAATAGTCATTTTAAAGGTGTTTGGTTTGTTGCTCTGTGTGTGTGGGCTGTGATTTCTGGCCTGTGCTACTGTTCCCAAGTTTGGCTTTCTAATTCCTGCTGTGGCCTGGAGTTGGCATAGGCTTTTACTGACTGAGTCTCTGTTAAGCTTGGCCTGGTTTGGGGCTCTTTATGTTAAATTTGATGTTTGGGTTGTTGCTCTGTGTGTGTACGCTGTGATTTCTGGTTGGGGGGGATTACCTGTTCTGGTTGGGGTGGGCTTGCCTTTGTGGGAGTGTTATTCCTGCTGTTTTTTGTGGTTGCCAACTTTGGCTGGAGTTAAGTGGGTCAGTGTGAGTCTCTGCCCGCGGGGGGGGGGGATCCAGTGTACTTTGGTTGAAGTTAGCTTGGGTTCCTAGAGTGTTGCGCCGCCTCACCTGTGTGATTCCTGCTTGCAGGGGAGATCCATCTGCTTCAAGGTAGCTGCCTTGTTTGTGAATTGTGATGTTGGTGGTTAACTTTGTTTAAGGGTGCACTAGTTATTAGGTAGAGTAGCACCCAGGCTTGGGTGAGGGAGGTAAACCTCTTGGTCATTTAAGCAGGGGAGGTTTTGCCTTGGATTTGACACTCTCCAGATGCACATTTTCCCAGCCAGATTCTCCAAACTCTGCATGGGGGCTTATTGTTGAGTTTTGAGAATTTGGCTGGGGGGAATGTGCATCTAGAGAGTGGCAAATCCAAGGCAAAACCTCTCTGACCCTGGAGATTATAGATATGCATCATGACTAGTATTCACTTTGACTAGTAGCCATGGATAGCCCTAAGCCCTAAGCCAAAAGTTTTGCATTGGTTTTTATGGAGAAGGGGGCAAGCCCCCTTCCAGCCCCCCAACCCAATTCTCACCAAACACGGGGGTTATTGCAAGGAGTGTCCCACCAAGCTAACATAAAAGTTTGGGACCCCCACCTCAAAAAATGCCCCCCCAGAGCAGTGGGAAAAACCTCCCTATGCCTGCCTATGCTGGGAGATTTCTCATTAACCTACTTCCCATGAGGGGTTAACACTTTGGGCGTCTGTGGTTAACCGCAGAGGAAACAAGCTTAATGAGAAATCTCTCAGCACCAGCAGGCATAGGGAGGTTTTTCCCACGGCTCTGGAGGGGGCATTTTTGAGGTGGTGGTCCCAAACTTTTAGGGTAGCTTGGGGGGACTCTTCTTGCCAGAACCCCCAAGTTTGGTGAGAATTGGGTCAGGGGGTCCGGAGTTATGGGGCCCGGAAGGGGCCCCCCCCGCCCATTGCATGAATAGCAGCCGGCTTCTGTTCTTTCTTTCCTTTGGGTGGATGGGGGGACCCCTTCCGGGCCCCATAACTCCGGACCCCCTGGTCCAATCTTAACCAAACTTGGGGGTTCTGGCAAGGAGGGTCCCTCCAAGCTCCGCTGAAATTTTGGGACCTCCACCTTAAAAAATGCCCCCCCGAGCCGCGGAAAGGCGCGATTGTGTTTTTAATGGCTTTATTCGGCCGAATTTTTTTCCGAACTTTGAATTCTGGCCGAATTGAACGGATCCGAAGTGGGGGAGTTTGGACTTCGGCACGTACCGAACCCACAAGGGCCAAATTCGGCCGAATCCGAACTGTACCGAATTTTTTTTTTGAAAGCCCTACTGCAAAGGCGGGTAGACCATAGATTTTTGGTGGACAGGTAAACCAAATCACCCACCCCGTACTCTTTCCCTGGTGCACGGTGTTTGTCAGCTTGAGCTTTGTATTTACGTTTAGCACGTTCCAAATTCTTTATTAGCTAAGGCCAAATAGTCTGAACTGGGTGCACCCAGTCTGCTACATCTGTACCACCCTCCTCCCTAGACACATCAATATGACCAATGGGGTCAAAATCTTGTCCGTAAACAGCTCGAAAAGGGCTAAATCCAGTGGATTGATGCACAGCATTATTGTAAGCGTATTCAGCAAAGGGCAACAGCCTAACCCAATCATCCTGGTGATAGTTAACATAACAACACAAGTAACACTCTAACACAGCATTTACTCATTCTGTCGGGCCATCAGTTTGGGGATGGAAGTCCCTGTTCCACCCCAACCAATTTATTCCCAACACCACAGTGTATCGTATATTGGGGGCTATAGTGAAGTCAATTTGCTCCCAATGGTGGCCTATGCCCATCGCCACTCCCCAACTGCGATGATCTACTGGCCCACCTTTAAAGTCACTGCCATCCATCTGGGCGAACTGAACAGGGGCCTGTAGAGATACTGATTTTTCTTTGAGTGCCTTAAAAATGGCTTCATTGATCAAAGAGCGGGCACATCCTGAGTCTATCAGGGCTTTAACTTGTAACTGGGGTCCCTTTCTATAATGTTGCAACACCACATCCACATACACAGTCTCTCCCACCTCACTCACCATTAAAGGAGCCTTGGTTTTGCAGAAACTTCTGCAGAGGCCATGGGTGCCGCTCCACTCACCGCAGACCGGGTCTGTTTTTTGATTGATCCAGGGGATACTCCAGGTTCAAGGCAGAGTCCCAGTGGCTGGGGGCACTTTCTGTCTTGGTGCGGTGCTGCGATCAGTCACGGCGCTTCTCCTCCTAGCGCGTCCTCTTCCGCGAGGCATCCCCTCCCCTCCGGTCAAGGAGCGGGAGTTGGCTGCTCCGGACGTAATGGGCAGGCCACAGCAAAATGACCCATGGTACCGCAAACGAGGCAGGCTCCCCTTTGAAAACGTGACACTCGGTCTTGCGCGGGTTGAGCCAGTCTCCGTGGGGCAGGAGCTGAGGCCCTGGGGGGGGGTTTCTGGCTTCCCCCTTCCTTGGCCCGACGTCGGGCTAGGGTTATGAACTGGCAGCGGCTTTCTACTTCTTCCGCCAGTAGGATCCATTCCTCCAGGGTGGCTGGATCGTTGCATATAATCCCAGTACAATATTTCAAGGTGTAAGGTGTCAGATAGGGCTTCTGACAGCTCTGTCCTCAAACAAGATGGTTTCCCCGCAAACAAAATGGAGTTCTCTGTGCACTCCTCCCCCCCCCGTTTTGCACACAAGCTCCGGCCAGAGATTTACAATTGTATTGGGACCCGCCCATGTAAATCTTCGATCTGATATCGGGTCCCGCACACAAAGCCGAGAGCTCGGCCATCTCCTCCACTGATTGTTCATAATTGTTTCTGTTTCAGTTTTACTTAAGTCGTTGCCGGCAGGAAACGACTACATTGTCTCTTTGTTCCTGTAACCCTATTGTATCAGCCCAATAAATGTATCCACACTCCCCCTGTCATGTATTCCAGCCTTGTGCGTCTCTTACTGAAATCATTGACTTTCTGAAATAAATCTTTGAATTGCTGCTCTGCCTGGATTGAAGGTCTATTGCCTGAAACGCTGTGTATTTGCTAAAGCCTGACATTAGGCTGGAATCATTCTTTTTTATTTTCTACTAGTTAGTTTTTGGGAAAGATGTTCCCCAGTTTGACCCGATCCGCCGAACTGATCCGGCGGTATGAACGCCTCTGCCTGTCGGAACAGCAGGAAGCGGTCCTGCCCCAGGAGGAAGCAGCCCTGAGAGGAGCAGATCCAAGCCGGGAGGAAGTAACCCTGGGAAGGTGTCACACAGAACTTGCAGAGGGGGGACCGCGCATCGCCTGACAGTACATCCATCAATCAACCACAGGGCCAAACTTCGATCTCCTATATCAAGGCCCGCTAGAGGACCTGTACTCCAGGGACGAGGAACTGCTCCGAGTTCGAGCTGCAGTCACCTCAACCCTGTGACCCTGAGAAGAGGAACGCCATCTTCTGCAGGAGCAGGACCACAACCTGACTCAGCAGAACCAGGAGCTTCAGGACCAGCTGGGGACCCTAAGGAGGGAGATGACGGCGCTAGCAGGAACGGTGCGAGGACTCCGATTGTCCATCATCGCTACGACCTCCCCCCCCCACCGTTCATCCTCCACGCACAGCCCCCCGGGACCTGAGGATCTCCTTTGATGGAACCTGCGCCCTGTTACCCCACTTCTTACTACAACTTTCTGGCTTCATGAAGGACCAGGGTGGGAATAACCGGTTGTTGGAAGGTTTTGATAACAGATATGGGTGGCATGGTTACTTATGGTATGATAAAAACCATAAGGCTTTTCAACATCATATTGTGAAATCCTCAATAATAAAAATTTGGTTAAAACACAAACATCATTTCGAACCTAGAACACCTCTATGGATATCTGCACAAGAGATGTTAACATTGAGACCACTGAGACCATCCCAATTTAGAAGATAACAAATGTGTCCTAAAGGAATATGAAGAATTGAAGGAATACATGACTTGGTTCCAGTATCATCAGATACAATCAGTATATTTACAAGACATGAAGACTGGCTTTATTAAAGATAAATCAATTTTTCAATGAATGTTATTGGAAAACAACGAACATTTAATTTCAAAAATGTATAAGATTGTTACTATATACAGAACAAGATCAAATTAAACCAACGATGATAACCTGGGTACAGACATTAGGTCATGATATCCCCTTGAATAAATGGGAAAGACTTTGGTCAAAAGATATGAAATACATACTTTCACAATCATTGAGAGAGAACATTTATAAAATGATTTATAGATGGTACCTGACACCAAAGAAAATAGCCAAAATGTACGGAGCAATGTCACCAAAATGTTGGAAATGTCAAGAAGAAGTCGGTTCTTTTCACCATGTTTGGTGGCTTTGTGAAAAGGCAAAAAATTTCTGGGATATGATTTACAATGAACTAAGGTTGATAGTACAACATAATATACCTAAAACACCTGAAATGATGGTTAAGTATAATACCAGATTCAGTTAAGTATAATACCAGACTCAGAGATCATTTTTGATCCATGCCACTATTGCTGTAAGACTGGTCTATGCAATGAAATGGAAAACATCTGAAATACCAGAAGACCGCTTGTATAGATAAAATGATGGAACTGGCTGAAATGGCAAAACTTACCGCATTAATAAATCAAAAAGAAAATGCTGAATTTGTGGGAGAATGGGAGGCATGGACAACATACTGTGTAAATGAACTTAATTTGGGAAACATTAAGGGATATGTTTTGATCTAATTCAAATTCTTTGAAGTAATTAAGATACTAACGTTAAAGAGTAGAGTTTAAGATAATGATAAAGGTGGTTTATTATAATGAATTAGACATTAAATACAAAGAGAGAAATAGGAATATCAAATGGACAGAGGGGGGGAGAGGGGAAGTCAACTATATATATTTGTTTAATGATAAGATAGAAATTGTTTATAGTGTACACTGTATGAATTGAATGATATAATAGAATGTGAACTAGTTTGAAAAATAAAAAAAATTTTTTTTTGAAAAAGAGAGAAGTGACTAGTGGCCAGAGGGGAGGGGAAGTTCCTCAGGGATCTGTGCTGGGCCATGTGTTGTTCAACATCTTTATAAATGATTTGGATGAAGGAATAGAGGAATGCTTATTAAATTTGCAGATGATACTAAATTGGGAGAGGTAGCAAATACGGTAGAAGACAGAGCCAAGATGCAGGATGATCTTGACAGGTTGGAGAAATGGGCTAGCTGATAAAATGCACTTCAACAAAGACAAATGTAAAGTTCTGCATTTAGGTAGGAAAAATCAAATGCATAATTATAGGATGGGAGAGACTTGTCTGAGCAGTAGTGTGTGTGAAAAGGATCTTGGGGTCTTTGTAGACCAAACACTGAACATGTCAGCAGTGTGACACAGTAGCTAAAAAGGCAAATGCAGTCTTGGGCTGCATCAACAGAAGTATAGTGTCCAGATCACGCGAAGTGATGGTATCGCTTTACTCCTCTCTGGTTAGACCTCAACTAGAGTCCTGTGTTCAGTTTTGGGCACCACAATTTAAAAAAGTGTGAGCTCTTGACCCAAAGAACCAGAAATCACCACAGAGACATTTAGAATCCAAGCAGATGGCTTTTACTGGTCAAATAGGCAATACAGTGCATTGAGGATAAGATGACAGTTATGAGTGTCTTGCTAGTTAGTTGGCAATATAAAGCCTGAAAACGGCGGGAGATTACAAAGCATAAACAGAGCACACTTTCCCAGGAGTAGCGTTCCCAGGCTTTGGTATGTGGAGCCGTCCTTGAAGTCTGGACGGTTCAGCAAAGGAACAGAGGCAACATCGAAACCGAGATAACAGCCTGACATCCTGCTCCCCTTAAGGCCCCCTCCCATTCTGCAAGGGGGCTGGTCTGTCTGGGTAGGCGATGTGAAAGGCGTCGACGAGTTTGGGGGCGGAGACATCTCATGTGCGAACCCATTCGTCATAGGCAGGGGGGAAGTGTTTCCAGCGGACCAAGTATTGCAAGACCCCATGGTGAATGCGGGAGTCTAGGATTTTGGAGACCTCAAAATGTTCTCCCCCCCCACCATTAGGGGCTGTTCAGGAGGCGGTTCTGGATGCCATTGCGGAGAAGCAATATGGGGCTTCAGGAGGCTGATGTGGAAAACGGGGTGCACACGCCTTAAGGTTTTGGGGAGAGATAGTTCCACCGTGACAGGATTTATGATGCGAATGATGGGGAATGGGCCAATGTACTTAGCGTTGAGCTTATGGCACGGACGGGTGGAACGCAGGTTCTTGGTGGATAGGTATACCAGGTTACCTACTTGTAGGTCAACACCGGGGGACCGATGTTTATCAGCCTGCGCTTTGTATTTGCGCTTGGCTCGGTCAAGGTTGCTAACCAGCCAGGGCCATGTGGTGCGGAGGGTGTGTGCCCAAGAGGCAATGTCTGCATCCCCCTCCCCCTCCAAATCTTCCATTGGGGTGATAGGACCGAAGTCCTGTCCATATATTGCATAAAACGGGCTGAAACCAGTAGACTGATGTACAGCATTATTGTAAGCATATTCTGCAAAAGGCAACAATTCTACCCAGTTATCTTGGTGGTAGTTGACATAACAGCACAAATAACATTCAAGTACAGCATTAACACGTTCGGTTTGGCCATCCGTTTGGGGATGGTATGCACTAGACAATCCCTGCTCCAACCCCACCAATTTGAGAAAAGCTTTCCAAAACTTTGCAACAAAACTACTGCCGCGGTCGCAAATTATCTTGCGCGGAAACGAATGTAGTCTAAAGACATGTGACACGAAGAGGCGGGCCAATTTCTGAGCGGAGGGGATCCCCGCACATGGAACCAAATGTATTTGCTTAGAAAATAAGTCAGTGATAACCCATAATATAATTTTTCCCCCGCTGAGAGGGAGATCCATCATAAAATCCATAGCAATCACTTCCCAGGGTTTGGAGGGTATTTCAAGTGGTTGCAGTAGTCCTGGGGGCTTGCCTTGAGATCGTTTGACTGTGGCGCAAATAGGACAGCTGCGAATAAAAGAGTCAATATCAGAACGCATTCCCCCCCACCAAAATTGTCTGCGCAACAGGTGAAGGGTCTTTAGGAACCCAAAGTGTCCAGCGGTTTTTACTCCATGGGCCAAGTGTAAGACGTCTTTTCGGAGCGTTTTGGGCACATACAATTTCGAGTCTTTGTACCAAGAGCCTCCTTGTTCGATTACACCAGGAGGCAGGGTTTGATTGGAGTGTTCCATAAGGCATTGTTCCCGAAGGGACTTTAAGAACGAATCGGAGACGGGAACCCCCCCTTGTTTAAAGTGGCAGTAGGAGCAGTTAGGAGGGTTGACGAAGGAGAAGTGCTTACGTGCTGCGGTGCGCAGACTGCAGGCGGCTGGGCAACCAGTTGGGTTGGAGGAGTTGGAGCGTCGGTCATCGTGGTTCTCCGTTGCGGGGGCAGCTGGGCAGCCGGTAGGGTTGGAGAAGTTTGCACGCTGGTGACTGGGTGCTGTCGCTGGGGCAGCGTCTGGGATCGAGTCTGTACAGCCAGTACGGGTAAGGCTTCCCTTTGCGTGGGCGTAAATAAAGAGTCTGTTGGCCGATCGAGTTTCGCCGGATATTGAGGCAACCGGGAGAGAGCATCTGCGAGAACGTTTTGTTTTCCTGGGACATGCTTCAGGACAAAACAAAACTGAGCAAAGAATTCCGCCCAACGCTGTTGTTTCGCGGATAACTTATGGGTTCCTGTGAGGGGGGCTAGATTCTTGTGATCGGTCCAAACTTCGAAGGGGACTTTAGACCCTTCCAGGAATTGTCTCCATAGAGTAAGTGCATGGTGAACGGCTGAGGCTTCTATCTCCAAAATGGGCCAGTTCAATTGGGAGTGCGCAAATTTATTAGAGAAGTAAGCACAGGGGTGAAGGAGACCATCTGGTCCTCTTTGCTGTAGGCCCCCCCCCCCCATAGCTACGTCGGAGGCATCGACTTGTACAATGAACATTCGGTTAGGGTCTGGGTGCCGTAGCACAGGTTCCGATGTGAAAAGGCATTTGAGGGCTACGAAGGCAGTCTGGCATTGATCAGTCCACAGTATCTTAGCGGAGGGCAATGTGGCAGAGTTTTCTTTACCTTTGGTTTTCAGAAGGTCGGTGATGGGCAGTGCTATTTGGGCGAAGTTAGGAATAAATCCGCGGTAAAAATTAGCAAAGCCCAGAAACTGTTGTACTTGCTTGTGGTTGGTGGGAGGTGTCCAATCGAGGACGGAACGGACCTTGGCCGGGTCCATGCTAAGGCCATGGTGGGAGATTATATATCCCAAGAAAGTTATTTTGCTCTGGTGAAATTCGCATTTAGCCAGTTTTGCAAAGAGTTGGTGGTTGCGTAGGCGGTGTAGAACTTCTCGAACCAATGCGACGTGCTCGTCCATGGTTTTTGAATAAATAAGAATGTCGTCTAAATAAACCACCACCCCGCGGTATAGTAAATCATGAAGGATTTCGTTGATGAGTTGCATGAAGACCCCCGGAGCCCCTTTTAACCCGAAGGGCATCACAAGGAATTCAAACATTCCAAAGCAGCTAGAGAAGGCAGTGAGGGGTTCGTCCCCCTCGCGGATACGGACGCGGTAGTAGGCTTCTACTAGGTCCAATTTAGAGAAAATACGTCCCTCTTGCAGTTGTCCCAAAATATCTGATATTAGTGGTATAGGATAGGCGTTGGCTTGAGTAACTGCATTGAGTTTTCTGAAGTCAATGCAGAGGCGTAGGTCGCCCTCCTTTTTTCGGACGAAAAACGCGGGGGCTGAGTTGGGAGCATTCGATGGGCGAATGAACCCTCTGGCAAGGTTTTTGTCTAAAAAGTCCCGTAGTACAGTGCGCTCGGAAGTGCTCATAGGGTAGATTTTACTCTTGGTCAGTGTGCAGTCCTTCACCACTTCAATTGCACAGTCAGTGGTCCGGTGGGGGGGTAAGGCATCACATTCTTTAATGTTGAAGACATCCGCAAAGTCCTGGTATACGAGAGGGAGGGATGGCGGTGATGGGACATCGGAGATTAATGCTGGAGCGGGTGGAGATAGCAGCGCAACTTGCTGCCGGTGCTGGTCGCATTTGGGGTTGGCAAAGGAGAGCGTGTTCGTCTCCCAGTCTATACTGGGACAATGACCATTAATCCAGTTAATTCCCAGAACCACTTCAAATCGGATAGGGGCTATGGTAAAGTCTATTTGCTCCCAGTGGGAGCCAATTCCCATCGCCACCCCTATGGTGCGATGATCAACTGGGCCCCCCTGGAAATGGCTCCCGTCCATTTGGGCAAATTGGACGGGGGCTGGTAAAGCCTCGGACTCAACTTTGAGTGCTGCAAATCTGGTTTCGTTTATGAGAGTGCGACTGCAACCGGAGTCAATGAGTGCCTTAACGGGTAGTTGGGGACCACCTTCATGGTGTTGTAAAATTGCGTCTACATAAACGGTGGTTTCTACTTCCTTTACTTTAGTGGGAGCTTTCGGTTTAGCAGGAGAATCTGCAGAGGTCTGTGGAGACGCTCCACTCACCACAGACCGGAGCCGTTTTTTGACAAATCAAGGGGGGATTCCAGGTTTAAAGCCGGAGAATTCCATGGGTTCTCTTCATCAGAAGAGGGAAAGTTGTCCCCCAATGGGGCACTTGTAATCCGAGACCCGGCGGGGTCATTCGATGTAGGCAGGATGGCTGAGTCTCCAGCGTGAAGTGAGGAGGGTGTGGGTCTTCCCGGCGCTGCGCTGCGGGTGGCCGCGGTGCCTCTGCGTTGTAGTCGTCCTCTGGCTCGGGTTGTCGTGCTGGGATGAAAGGATTCAGGGCGGTATGGGCAGACTGCTGCAAAGTGGCCCATTTCCCCACAAATGAGGCAGGCACCTCTTTGAAATCGGGTTTCGCGATCCTGGGGTGGACGCGTAGGTTTCCGTGGATTGGGGGGAGGTGCCTTGGGCTGGGGCTTTTGGACGCTTTTCTCCTTGTGTTTTTGGCGGACAAGGGAAATAAAGCGCCGGCGGCTTTCCACCTCTTCGGCTAATAGAATCCAATCCTCGAGGGTGTCGGGATCACCCCGCATATACGACCAGTTCAGAATGTCAGGGTGTAAGGCTTCCCTGAAATGGTGAGTTAGGGTGGCTTCGGGCCAGCCCACAATTTTGCTTGCTAGTCTTTGAAATTCATCGGCAAATTCTCGAACTGGAGTAGAGCCCTGTCTTAGTTGTAGGAGCTCCGCTTTGGCTCGTTCCCCCAGAAAGGGGTCCTCAAACCTCCTCCGTAAGGCAGTCATGAAATTGTTGAGGGAACGGATAGAGCGGGATCGGGTGTCGAATTGGAGGACCATACAGTCGGCTGCTTTACCTGTCAAAAGGGAAGCCACATAGCGAACCCGGCTGTCCTCTGTAGGGAAGAACTGTCCTTGTTCTCGCATATAGCTGTCCACCTGATGCAAGAAACAGGGTAGGGTTTCGAGAGATCCATCGTACGTAGTTTTCAATTTGAGTTGTTTCCAAGGACCGGGCATAGGCTGACCCGGTTGCACGGGTGCCCTGGGTGCAGGTAAAACGGGGCCTCCGGGAGGCGGAGGTGGCGCAGGCACATTAGCGGGTGGCTGGACTGGCGCCCCCTGACCCGGTATTGGGACGGGCTGTGCCTGGGCTGCCAGGGCTTGCTGTAACTGCCTGTTGTCCTGAAGCACACGTTCCATTAGCTCTTGGAGTTGATCAACCCGGTCAGACAGCTCTCGATTTTGGGCTCGTAACAGGTGAACGTCCTCTCCTGGGCCACCAGTACGATGAGGTTTACTTGTCCGAAAACTCGTGGCCCATTGAGAACTGTCCCCATATAGGTCCTCTTCCTCAGACTCTCCGGAGTCTTGGCGTCGGTCTGCAAGGCGGCGTGCGCGTTGGGTCGTGCGCGACGGGGTAAATACTGGGGAAAAAGACAGACCTAACGGAGGGCCGCTCCTCACAGTGTCTTTAGGGCGACTGCCTGTCCGCGCCCGATCCGCAGCCAACTGTAACTCCTTATCCCTTGCGGCTTGAGCCTCGGCTGCCGCTTTAGCTGCTTCAGCAGCTTCCTTATCCGCGAGAACTTTTTCGTTTTCAAGTCTCAGGGCTGCAGCTGCGGTAATGTGCGATAAAAGTTCCATTTCCAGGAGTGTGAGTATGGGGTCGGGTTCCCCGCCCAGCAATGGTTGTATCCGAACCGCAATCGCGGGTGCATCGGCCCCAAACGTCGAGGCCAAACGTTGAGCCAAGGTGGATACCATGGTATCCTTTGTACAATCCGCAAAGAGGAGAGCCGTATGGATAGCGACCTGCTTGGCTTCAGCTTGACAGCTAGCTGCATCGGGTATCAGGGAAAAACCTGCCTGCGCGGCTCCTGCCATGGTACTTTTTCCCAGGGCAACAGGACGCGTTAGAGCCGTGGATGGGGGAGTCTCATGGGCAATAAGCTTGTCCAATAATCCGGTTAGTACTTGTAAGTCCTCAGTTGCCAGCCGGGCATCATCCAGCAACTGATCAAAATCCTGGAGGTCTAAACGAGTATTAGTATCCTCCGATGTTAACATCCAGAGAACTCTCACTAGAGATTGCCACTGCATCTGTACCAGTCCCCTCAAGCGGCAAACCTCTAAATTAGTCCTAAAGAGTTCAGCGACTATGTCCTGTAGAAGGGTAGGATCCTCAAATGAGGACTCCAGGGTTCCAAGGAGTAGTAGTCACGGTTCACTCGGAGAGCGACCTCCTAGCTCCCATCCGAGTGGCAGGCGAACCCTCCAGGGCTCCAGCCTGACTAGGGGATCGTTGAGGAAGAGTTGTAGAGATAGCTGTCATAATGTGAGCTCTTGACCCAAAGAACCAGAAATCACCACAGAGATATTTAGAATCCAAGCAGATGGCTTTTACTGGTCAAATAGGCAATACAGTGCATTGAGGATAAGATGACAGCTATGAGTGTCTTGCTAGTTAGTTGGCAATATAAAGCCTGAAAACGGCGGGAGATTACAAAGCATAAACAGAGCACACTTTCCCAGGAGTAGCGTTCCCAGGCTTTGGTATGTGGAGCCGTCCTTGAAGTCTGGACGGTTCAGCAAAGGAACAGAGGCAACATCGAAACCGAGATAACAGCCTGACAAAAAGATGTAGACAAGCTGGAACGTGTCCAGAGGAGGGCAACAAAGATGGTGAGGGGTCTGCAGACCAAGTCCTATGAGGAAAGGTTGAAGGAGCTGGGTATGTTTAGCCTGAAGAGGAGAAGACTGAGAGGGGATATGATAACCATGTTCAAGTACTTGAGGGGCTGTCATATTGAGGATGGTGCCGAGTTGTTTTCTGTTGCCCAAGAAGGTCGGACCAGAACCAACGGGTTGAAATTATATAAAAAGAGTTTCCGTCTAGACATCAGAAAGAATTTTCTAACAGTTAGAGCAGTTCCTCAGCGGAACAGGCTTCCTCGGGAGGTGGTAAGCTCTCCTTGCCTGAAGGTTTTTAAGGTTAGATGGCCATCTGTCAGCAATGCTTCTGTGACCTTAGGCAGATGATGAAAGGGAGGGCATCTTGGCCATCTTCTGCTCAGTAGGTGTGGGGGGGAGGTAGTTGTGAATTTCCTGCATTGTGCAGGGGGTTGGACTTGATGACCCTGGTGGTCCCAACTCTATGATTCAGTGATTCTATGATTCTATAATGGGCTGTGCAACCTCTCCCATTGTTTCTAATTGGCTAGCCTGTCATTTGCTTTAGTGCATCCCGGCTTCACCTCCTTGCTTTCACCCACTCTCAGAAACTAGCTGCGATGATCCTGAGGTGGCCAGAGGGGAGGGGAAGGCGAGCCTTGTGCATTTTTTGGCATGCAGCTTCAGAGGCTTGCAACAGCATGGTGAGGGTGAGGCAACAAAACTGGCTTGGTTTATTCAAAATGGGACAAAATAGACATTTTAATTAAAAAGACCAGGAAACCTGACAAAAATGGGACTGTCCCATTCAAAACGGTATGTATGGTCAGCCTAGTACTACAGCATATTCTAAAGTCAATATTCTAAAGTCAATACTTCAACCCATTGGCTTATGATTCTATCACTTACGAACTCCATCAATTTTGTAGAGAAATTCACTCATTAAAAAAAGTTGCTTCAGGGGCCCCTCCAGGATTGGGGGCCCTGAAGCTTAAGCTTCATTAGTTTCACAGTAGATTCGCCTCTGATCTCATCCACGCATTGAGACTCCTCAACTGTGCCTGCCTAGCTGTTCCTGCATGTGGAAGCTACCTTGAAGGCCCTGGATTTTAGTCTCCTGCCTAGCAATCTAAATTTGGATTCCAGAACCTCCAGACAACACTTCCCCACATTGTTTGTGCCAACGTGCACCACGACCACTGGCTCATCCCCAGCACTATCTACCAGGCTTCCTAAATGACGGGTAATGTCTGCAAACTTCATACCAGGCAGGCAAGCTACCATGTGGATCATGCACCCGTCAGAAACCCAGCTGTCTACATTTCTAAGGATTGAATCTCCCACTACAAGAAGCCCCCCTCAGAGGCATATCCTTGGTGTGAGAGGATATCTGTTCATCCACCCAGGATATCTGTTCATCCACCCTTCTAAGGTACCACATCCCCTTACCTGAGAGAGATAACCTCCTTCCCCAAGGGCTCCATCATCCGTGACCAGCAGGGAGCCATCACCCTGGGATGCAACTGTTTCATCCTCAGAATCCTTACCCACCTCTCTCTCTGCCTGTCTCAGCTCCTCCAGTTGAGCTACCTTGACCTCAAAGGAGTGAACTCACTCCTTGAGAGCCAGGAGCTGGAACAACAAGAAGAGAAAAGTGAAAGTCCCAAAACTTCCAGTGCATGCTTTTATTTCACTTATAATTTCCAATTTGGCAGTGACAAATTCATTCTCGCCTGTATCTCAGACATACCTAAAGAGAATGCATTTCCATTAGAACAGTGAGATTCCAGCAGCTGCAACCTCCTTCATTTTATGTCTTCTTGATTAAAAAAAAATAAAACAACAGTGTTAATTTTTTGTTTTCCAACTGCAATACTTTACAGCCTCTATGTTTGACACCATACATCTCTGGGAGCTGTATAAATAATTCCATATTTATTTTATTTGCATTATTTATTGTCTGCCTTTCTCACACAAACCTGTATTAATCCTGTCTTTACCAGAGATGCTGAGAATTTGCACACAAACTTACCTTGGCCAAATGCCTTGCTTACATACCAGGTGAACTCCTGGTTTTATTTGAAGATTGTCTTGGGCATTATGTTTGCTTGCTTGCTTGCTTGCTTGCTTTATTTATTTATTTATTTAGACATTTTATCCCACTTTTCTCCTGCAAACAAGACTCAAAGTGGCTTGCAAAAACAAACAAAACAAACAGAACACGTTGCTGTAGTAGCTTCAAGGGTTGTGCCTTGATAAGGAACAAGTTGTTACAACATGCAACAGTTGCTTTTCTGCTTGCACAGCCCACCAACAAAATCTTCTTGGTCACTAGAGAAAAGTCACACACACCCCCTTTGGGTCATGGTCAAGCCATTGAACTGACCTACCTTTTTGCACAACTGCTGTTTTCCCCCCTTCAACTCTCTGCCTTTCAGATAATTGCCCCCACTAGGGCTGTCAAAAAAAAAAATTCGGTACAGTTCGGATTCGGCCGAATTTGGCCCTTGTGGGTTCGGTATGTGCTGAAGTCCGAACTCCCCCACTTCGGATCCGTTCAATTCGGCGGGAATTCAAAGTTCGGAAAAAAAAATTCGGCCGAATAAAGCCATTAAAAACACAACCGCGCCTTTCCGCGGCTCTGGGGGGGGGGCATTTTTGGGCTTAGAGGTCCCAAACTTTCAGCAGAGCTTCAAAGGACGTATATTGAAATACTCCCCAAGTTTTGTAAAGATTGGGTCAGGGGGGGCTGAGATATGGGCCCTGAAAGTGGTCCCCCCACCCTTAATGTGTATCTCTCAGCAGAGCTTGCCGCCCACGCACAAAGCTCCCGGCTCCGACAAACAGCTGATGAGAGCAAGGGCGGGGCAGGTGCTAAGAACTTTGCAAAGCAACACAACTGAAAAGCAACACCTTTGCAAACATGCAAAGGGCGGGGCAGGTGTGAAGAATTTTGCAAAACAATACAACTGCAAAGCAACACAAGCACGCAATGCAACACCCTTTGCAACAGTGCAAAGCAACACCTGACACCTGGGAGTTTGCATACCATGGAAAGGGACAGAGGCAGCTAGCTATGCATAATGAGCAGGAGGGGGTGGAATTTCTCCTTTTGCATTGGACTTGGGACCAGGCAGATGCATTCTTTAAGTCACCATTTGAAAACCAGTTTTGAGCAAGCATCAAAATAACCTAACTGATCTTATGAATGAGGAAAAACCTGAAGAATAAAAATGAAGCCCCCCCTCAAACCAGGGAGAGAGAGACTGGAGGGGAAACACACACCCCAGGCAGAACCGGCAAAAGCCCCCTTTGGCTTCCCCCCCCACCCACAGAAACTGCTCCCTCCCCACACACACACACAGACTCTGCTTTCCCCCCCCACACACACACACAGAAAAGAAAAAATATAGATTAAAGCCCCCAAAGGGGTCTTACTGTGGCTGTCTTCTGTTCCAGCAGGAGGGGCTGGGAGGCTGGGTAATCCAATATGATTCCATTTGTATCCAATATAAGATCCATATGTATGCATCTCTCGAGGGTGATCCATTCATCCCAATAGGGAAAAGGGGAAAGCCCATATCTCGGGGGGCCCTGACCCAATGTTTACAAAACTTGGGTGGTCTCTTAAAAAGCCTTGACTGAAGCTCCGCTGAAAGTCTGGGGTTGGCACACCCAAAAATGCGCCCCCTGCAGCCACGGAAAGAGAAAAGGGGGGAGCCCATATCTCGGGACCCCCTGACCCAATGTTTACAAAACTTGGGTGGTCTCTTAAGAAAACCTGTCTGAATATCCCCTGAAAGTTTGGGGTCGGTACCCCAAAAAATGCGCCCCCTGCAGCCACGGAAAGGAGCGAATGTGCACAAGCACCCCCTCACACACACATGAGGATTTCCCTCTCTCTCTCTCTTTCCCCGGCCGGCCGCACATCAGCTGATTCCTCCAGTACTCAATCCTGACTGATTGGCCAGAAGAAGACCCAGCTTGGCCACCGATTGGCCGGGGGAGGAGAATGCTGCTTACTGAAGGTTATGCTGCTTACTGACGGCCCCGAATTGGCCGAATTTATTCGCGAACTCCCGAACTCGCTGAATTTGGCCCCCCCCCGGTTGCCCGCCAGTTTTGAGTTCGGTTCCTCCCGAACTAAAAACTGCCGAATCAAGGGAAATTCGGCTGATTTTCAGTTCGGGCCGAACTGAATTGACAGCCCTAGCCCCCACCCCCAATCAATCTCTCCAGCCGTTGAGGCACCTTGGTTTACTATGGAGCTAGGAGTCTTGAAGAGGGCAGTGCTGGTGGAAAACTCTCACTGATCCAACAGAGAAGGCCACGGAGCCCCTTGGAAGACCTTCGGGGCAGTAGGTAGGACCAGAACCCCCCTGCTGCTCTGTCCCCATTGTGCCATCTTGTTTGTGCCCAGGTCAGGTGTTTAAGGTGCTTTGGCTCTTGTTGACCCCAAAGTCTGAGCCTTTACATTCTTGGAAATTGAAGGTTAGTTGTGACATGTTTGCAACGTTTGCTCAGTTTTTTTTATTTTTCTCTCTGCTAGGCTAAAGCACTGGGCTTAGTCGGAGTAGCATTTGTATCGGGAGGGGGCAGAAAGTGGAACTGCTTTGACTTGGAATTGAAGATGTTCATAGATTCCATCTGACTCCGCCATTCCTGACTCAGCCATCACACTGACTCAGCCATTCCTCAGCAGTACTCCCTCGTATACAGAGGTGCTCAACTCCTTCTCTATCACCGCTTGCTCATGTCTGATCTGCTTTGGTGTGTCAAGGGGTAGGGATAACTCCACCTTCCACCAAGGGTGGGGCTAACTATTGCCTGGCTCGGTGCCCCTGTTCTGGCCGTAGCGGGAATCCTCCTGACTGTTCAGTTGGGGGCAAGCAACACAGACCTCATTCGCCTCATTAACCAGGATCTGGAGCAGTCTCCTGTCAGAGAGGACAGGGCACCGGGGGGGGGGGCATTAAAACAGGGAAGGAAATACTGAAGTGAAAGGAAGGACCCCCCCCCTCTTTTGGCTGGCTTTGAAAACCAAAGCCAGGCTGATGGGGATAGGCTGGTTTTGGCTTCAGGAAGCAGAAGATCCAGGCAGAGGAAATGAGAAAGATGGGGTGAACTTTGGGGGGGGGGAACAACCCTCTTTTCCAGGAGTGGACTGGCAGAGGGGGGCCTGAGCACAGAATGTGACCAAGTGTTACAGAAGGTGAGAACAGCCCAGTGATGTGCGTCTGCTCGGCCTTTTTTGCCCAGCAGTCTAAGAGGGCAGCTCCATTCACCTCCTCTCACTTCACCTGGTGGAACATCAAAGGCAGATTCAGCAAAGACCACCAAGGACTTAACTCCATTCATATATCAAGACAAGGTTTGGTGGGAAAGTCTCATGTCAGCAACAGGAGGCACAGGATTTCGGGATTTAGGCGCAGGCCTGAGTGGTGGGTTTTTGGTCACTGTGGTGCTGTGAAGAGGCAGGGCCTTACTGGGGCCACCCTCTCAATCCAATGAACCCAGCTTGGACCCGAGGATGATACCAAAACCTTTGGGTCTACATTCTCACCCAGTGGCTCAGACTCTAAGAGGTGTGCACTGTGAAAGTATACTTGCCAGGTGGTGCCCAGGCAGCAGGGCAGCCAGCTCCGGGTTGGGAAATACTGGGAGATTTTGGAGGCTGAGCCTGGGGAGGGCGGGGTTTGGGGAGGGGAGGGGCTTCAATACCATCGAGTCCTATTGCCGAAGTGGCCATTTTCTCCAGGGAACTGATCTCTATCGGCTGGAGATCACTTGTAATATCGGGAGATCTCCTGCTAGTACCTGGAGGTTGGCAACCCTACCAGGCAGCCTTGCAGTCCCTCCCATCAGGAGAGGACATCAAGTACAACCACTCTGGCAGGGTGTCTCTGAAGCAATCACATACTGGTAGAGGATGCCCTCTTTGCTTCAGAGACACCCTGCCAGAGGTTCTGGTCCTAGACCTCTGAGAAGGGTGAATGGCCCTGGGCTGTCGCAGCAGAACTCTGCAATGTGGCATCACCGGGCTCAGGCCTGCCACAGAATGTGAAACTCGTGTTGTATCCAAACAAGCATTGCTGATTCTGCCAGCAGAAGACTGTGTGTCTCGCAGAGTAAGCTGGGTAGCCTACAAGACGCCACAACATAGCTAGAGAACTACTGATCTGCTGCTGCTGCCAAGTGAATGAAAGATCTCACTGCTGCTTCCAGTGGAGCTGGAGGCCTCCGTGGCTTAACAGAGTGGAGGAGACAGACAAGATGGAAGAGCAGTCCAGCAGCAGCCTCCATGGGTCCCCCCATGTAGGGACAAACCAGTGGAAGGTCTGGGGAGAAGTGGGGTGCCCCATGACCCAACCCCTCGGGACCTGGTCCATGCTACATCTGCAGTCAGATAGGACACTTCCACAGAGGAAGCCCCTTGATGGAATGTGACGCAGGGTGAGAAGAACCGGCCAAGGCAAAAGCCCATCGCCTGAGCAGGAAATACTTTGTAGACTGCAGAGTAGAATATCAGCGATCATAATTGTGACACAGCTTCTCCATAACTAGTTGTGTTGGTGATTTTTTATGATCAAATAGGTTGGCTACATTAATAGTATGTTGTAGAAATTACATCCTCCTATTACATCACTTCAGAGTCTTTCTAGCATCCACCAGGTTGGTGAATCTGTTGCTGTGCCGGGAATGTGCCTGAGTGAGCCAGGAAAGGGAGGGCCGGGGTCTTTCGCATCCCACTCAGCCAAGGCCAAGGAGGGGGCAGCCTGCGGCAAGCAACAGCCAGCCGGGGCCGAGGTCAGCCTGGACCCACCTGCCCAGGTTGCAAGGGTGTCATTTGAGCAGTCATGTCAGGCCAAGCTCTAGAACAGAGGAGCGGGCCAGATTCGCTGAGGTCCTCTGAACAAGTCCCAGGATGGCTGGAAAGTCTTTCCCAAGCTGGGGCTGTGAGAGACCCCCTGCTGGGGCTGCCCCGGAAACCTGCTGTCAGAACCCCTGGAGAGGGGCGGGGGCTGGTTGCCTTTGGCTGGGCCAGTGATGGCTGCCAAGTTGGGGCTGGTCTCACCTTTGAGGCCAACCTCAGGCAACCTAAAAAAATCCCCATATTGTTTCAGGTTCCCGCTCATTCTATTCTAAACAGGGCCGTTGAGAGATGATACCCAATAATCTGAATAATGGGGAATGAAATTCTCTAACAAATCCCTGTGCAGATTAAGGATTTCATCATTGTTCAGGCTTTTACTAGTACTTTAAAAAATCCATATGTCTGTTATCTTCATTTCCCACGTGCTTTCAAACAGAAATGTGTCGAGCAGAAAGGAATTTATAGATGAGCCACAGACTGACTGAGCCCCCCCCCCCCACCACCACCACCATGCTGCCACACAGCATTAAGGCCTTAGAAGGGAGCACATTGCGGAATAGCTATTGCTTAAATATGAGTTAACGCATAAGTTAAATAACACTAAAACTCATCCAGGTGTATGGTATTATACCCGCAAATTGTATATAATGTGAACAGCAGCACACCCAAAAGATGGAACGACAATTGGAAAATATTTAAAATAGCAGAGTATATCCAATTGCATTTAAATCACACAACACTTAAGTATGCACTGTAAACATAACACTTTAGCCCATTTAGCCAGCTTTGAACCAATTCCCATACGAAACTGTCCTGATTTATACGCATGTGCTGTGAAACTTTTGAAATATATATCTGTGCCTCTGATATTTCCCCCATATGTTCCTTCTTTGCAGAGCAGAGGTGCAGCCCTGGACGAGGAGCCTTGGCACTGTATTGGATTACTAAAGTATTCCAGGCCCATTTACGTGTGTGCAGACACACACGCACACACGCACACCAAGGGGCCAGGCTTCTTTAAAAATGAAAGCCACTTTATTCCCATTTTGATTCCAGTTCCACCTCCCTCCCCCCGCCCCCGGCACACAGGCTCCCCCGCCCACCCCACCCCAGCCGCTGGAATATTGCTGCCGATTATCCTTGCTGGCTAATTACACAATAGGCAAATTACATGTCTCTCCTCGTTGTGAATTGGAATTGATGGCCGTGGTGAGCGAAGAGCTCAAACGCAGCCTGAACCTATCAGGCTTGCGAGACCCTGGCTGTCACTACGACAACACAACACGGCACCAGCCGGTGGCCTTTGGGCTAACCTCGTGGCCCCCGGCCTCATTGATCAGGCACTCACCGCCTCTGAAACCTCACTCCGCTCGTTCTCGCTCCCTCGCTCACACTTCCCCCTCCGCATCCCACACCGTTCAAACGCTCCTGGACTTTTAAAAAAGCTTTTAGCTGTGTGTGTGTGTGTGAGCGCAGGCACATGCATGGGGGCGGTGAGTGGGATTGGCGCCACAGGTTTTGCTGTGGCCAGAGTGACCGGTGCTTTCCCCCTTATTTCCCTGTGGATTCGATTAGTCAAAGAACTTCTCCTTTTAAGGATACTATTTCACTATTTTAAATGAATAAAAATGGTTTCTAAGACAGTATTTTCAAAATGACACATACAATGCTCTCTACACACATTTGCTTTTTTTCTGGTTGATATATGCAAACACATTCATATGCTTATGAATTAGGGGGGAACTATGTTTGGCTTTGTGGTTTAAGAAACCCAGTTACTCAGATAGATTCCGTTTTTGCACGGTAACCTGGAGCTCCCTGTGGGTTCTTTCTTGAGCATTAAAAGATGTATTTAATGTCAGCTCCCCTTTACCTGCAATTTTCTCCTCAATCCCTCCAGGGAAAGTCCCCAATGAAGACACTGAGTGTGATGGAGATGTGAAGAATGGCCCTCACAGAGCTTCACTGGGCTTGGCTTGGCCTGATGAGGGGCTGCCATGGTTGGGGAGTGGGGCAAGCCCAGGAATGGCAGGCATCTCGTTAGCATCTCCACTGGGTATCTTTTAATTATTATTTCCAGTTGCCTCCTTCTCAGAGTAATTGACATTTATGGATGAGGCAACATACTGAAATGCAGAGTACATTAATTTGTTCAAACTGAAGGTGTTTTGCCACTATACAAAAAAAAAAAAAAAGTCCCAGGAACTCACACCAAAAACAAAACACAGAAAACCCGATTCTGAAAGGCCCATGGCCTTGTCAAAGGAGGCCCATCTCCCAGTGGCACAGACGATCCTGCCACCACACACTGGTACACCATCCATGTAGAGGCAGAGGGCACCATTCGCCAACTTTCCTGACACATGGGCCCACTTTCTCCTCTCGGCAGCTGCTTGGACAGCAGCAGCTGGAGTCAGGCATAGGACTGGGATGGCCGGAACGTTTCGGAACCAGGATGGTCGACGTCTGCCCTTTCAGAGACCACTGCAGGGGCCCAAACTCTGTCATATATCACAATGTGACACTTCACACGTGGTCAGGCACTATGAGAGAGTCAATATGATAGTGGTTGCCGTGTTAGACCACGACTGGGAAGACCTGGTTTCAAGTCAACAGTGAGCCTTGATGTTCATACTTTCAGCCTGATCTACGTCACCAGGTGGTTGTGAAGTGAAGACAAAAATTGAGGAGAGCCATGAACTCCTTAGATGAACAACAGGAGTATAACTTGATAAAGATACAATTCAGTTTCATTGCAGACATCAGGCCTGACATACAAAACTCATTAAGATGTAACATTAAGTGCAGTTGCAGAATCTTTCCTTTGCATATTTTGTTTGGAAAGATTATCCTTTCCCTTCAGGTGAGAAAACTGGGGATGCCTTGATGGAAGTTTGGAAGGCTCAGATCAATAAAATTTCTTGACGAACTGGCCTCGACATACCTGTTCTTATATAGCAGCACTTACTTTTTATATAAAGGACTGGATGTCAAAGTAGGGTGTCTGAATGAAGAAAGGGGAGAACTTCACAGGGAAAACATGTTTAGCAGGCAAGCCTACTATTTGTTGACAGCCACAATGACTCATGAGCCAAGTGGAGCCAGAACGCAGGTTTGGCCCAGACGGGCTTAGCTCTTCAGTGCCCGAACAGCTTTGCAACGGCACTGTGCTGGAGGAGCTTCACGGCCGCAGCCACTATTGAACATGCAGTCTTTTCCTTTTATTTCAGGCTCATCTGACCAGAGGTCTTGAGCACAGTGTGCATAGGATAAAATACTTTCAACATCACAGATTATTAAAATGTACAACAAATTCTTAAAATGTTTGAAAGACATTAAAATCAAAATCACAATAACTAAAAATTGAGCCACTTTACAAGCACAACAGCAACCACGACAATAATAATATCACTAGTTAACAACAGCCCAGCCCTGTCGTGCCTTTAAGGAAACTACTGTTACCAGATATTTCACGACACATTTGGTTATTTCTGGGTCAACATCACCCAGCAGAAATGGGACCACCCAAGAGTCAGCAGGAAGATGATATCTTGATAAAATAGGTGCCACCCAGGTGGGACATGCCCAGTGGGGATACTCAAGCACCTGCCAGCCACTTCCTGCTCACCACTGGTGATCAAACGTCCAATTAATCTAATGGGCTGATCAGCCACTGGTAACCTGTTTACATGTGTTTACAGGAACAAGCTATCAGCAGCCATCAAAAGCCGACTCCTTGGGAACTGGCTCCTGTTCTCCTGCTGGGGATATTTTACACTGCGCCCTGCAAAGTTTTTGGGGGAATGGATCAGGATATGAAACCCAGCTGAGCAGCTGGAAGTCAGGTTCTTCCAGTCTCCCATCATGGATATTTTGCTTGAGAAGAGATGAAAAACTTTGCTGAAATACAGCAGTTGGGGGGTGGGGGCGAGGGTGGAGAGAGGTTTGACCAGAAAAACAGCAGATTCTCCTCTTCCCACTCTAAGCTGTTGGCTTGGGCTGCAGAGAAAAGGAGAGAAACAATCTCCTTCTCATCTCCCTTTTGCAATACAGAGATTAAAAGCATCGCTTCTAACCCCCCAAGCTTGGAGAAGAAAAAGAGAAAGAATCTTTTTGTCTCCCTTTTGTGATGCAGGGATCAAAAACATTGCTTCTGTCACTGTCCAGCTTTAAGGGGGTGGAAGATCAACAAGCTTTCTTTTCTTCATTTTGTAATTTCACTGTGTAGTTATATTGTGTGTGTGTGGGGGGGGTGTGGATCAGAAGCCGACTCCCAGCTGATTCCCTAATCAGTTGAGAGCTGGCTTTTGACCAACAGGAAGCTGTCAACGTCTGGTTCCACAGCTGTTCAATTGTTTGATAGAATCCGAATATATCTCTGATGTGCTCACAAGCCGATAGTGAGTGTCAAACAAGGTAAGTTCACCTGCCAAACAGGTTCAGTGAGAAATTCATGGCATCTCTAACTGCACAATAGATAAAATCTATGGAAACAATTCCCGTGAGAGCCTCAGGACATGTATGGAAACAAAACAGCCCTAAAGCATGTTGTGAATTACTTTTGCCCTGTAAAGCATCACATTTGCACTCATCAATAGGCAGGGAGGAGCCATTCATATATCCTGTTTTTCTTCTCTCTCTTGACTTGCTTCCATTGACATTTCCAAGGTGTCAACCCTTTTTCTGGTATCTTTGTTATCCTGTGAATGTTTCTGGAGTTTGACCTCCATCTTGTCCTGTTGAACTGTCAAAGATGAAATGCTGTCTTTCAGAGCAGAAATGGCAGCTGTATTTTGTCCAATAGCCACTGTATTTTAAGTCAGTTCTTGTTTTACTGCTGTCACCTCCTGAAGTGTTTTAGTAATCAGTTCATGTAGAGAGTTCAGGGTGACCTCAGGTTTTGGTTTAGGAGCCATGTTTGCAGCCACAGATATCCCCGTCAGAACTGGTGAAGTGGCTGGTAGGGCAGTTATATTGGATGCAGATGCTCTTCTCTGGGATATCAAAGTTTGCTGAATCTGGAGCTGTTTAGGGTCTTTAATAAGTCCTTTCGGGTGTTTTTCTGTATCTTTTTTTTCTTTGTCTCCCATTCCAAAAAACCTGCATTGGCTGCAATTTTTAATCCACGGGGGGGGGGGGGGTGTGGCACTTGTTGCTTAAAACATCAGTTTACTTAGAAAACTGGGAATCAAACGTAGTTTGTAGTCCGGACCTTAGAGAGCACTTTGCACAACATCTTCTTTAGTTTGCTGTTTCTTGCCAGCTATTATTCACTGCAAAAGGCTTGGTTAAGATGGTAAAATGGTTGATTAAGCTGGCAAGATTGAATTTCAAGTGCACCACAGCTGGCAAAAAGCCAAGTTTCGATTTGAAGCACTTTAGAGAGTTATAGGTAAAGTCCAGAGTGCTTTCTCTTTAGAACAATAACGGTCAGACACCTCAGTCGTGTTATTTGTTAGACGTTAATAAAATGAAAAAAGGCACTTGCTGTTTTTAGATCAGGGCTCTTCCTGGCTGCCTGAACTATAATGGCGCCCGCTCCTCGGCTCACTCGTCCGAGCGATCGTTGCCGCTTTCGCAGCAACGGCTGCTCCTAGGACGGGGAGCTCACCGGCGTCCTGTTCAGCATCCCCTCTTGTTCAAGGGGTGCCGCTTGCCAGGTGTTGGGGGCGGTTTCCCTGTCCCCTGGCAGCTTCAAGCCGGCCCGCGATCAGTTGCGCGGCTGCGGCGATGCCCCCCCAATCCGGAAGTCGTTTCTGTAAACATCTGAATAAGTGGCATTAATCCTATTCATTTTTTAAAAAAAATTCTGCTGCCACTATATTTAAAATATTTTCTGTTCTTTTATTATAAGTTTGCTGTTTCCAGCCCTCTTTGCATTAGGGTTGCCAGACTCCAGGTAATTTCCTTTGTATTACTACAGCACAGTGGTTATTTGGTTTGTTTGACAGACTCCAGGTAATAGCTGGCGATCTCCTTCTATTACAACTGATCTCCAGTCGATAGAATTCACCTGGAGAAAATGGCTGCTTTTGTCATTGGACTCTATGGCATTGAAGCCCCGCCCCTCCCTTAACCCCAACCTCCTCTGGCTCCTCCCCAAAAATCTATCACCGGTGGCAAAGAGGGACCTGGCAACCCTACTTTGCACCGAAAACCATGTGCATAGAGGGAAGTTAGCTGCAGTGCATTGGCCCAGGCCCTGACTGCGTGGAGTTGCTGGCCTGAGAGTTTGACAAGGCAATTTTGTTTTTGAAGGAGGGCTTCAGTCTGTGCCTTTAAAATATTTTATGGATGGTATCTGCTGTTTCAATTGTCTTTCTTTAGTCTGGATTTTAATATTTCATGGCATTTATTATTGATGTTGGAAACTGCTATGTGCAAGATGTTTTACAGCACTGTGGTCCAGAAATATTTTAAATAAGCAAACAAGGTCACAGAAGGGAAAAAGCTGCCTGGGGGCCAAATGAGCCATTTCCTCCAGGGAAACTGGTCTCTGCAGATCTCATGTAATTCCAGGAGATCTCCAGGCCCTCCCTGGAGGTTGGCAACCCTGTTTCTGGGCCCAAACCCAGACTCTACAGCTCAGTGTTGCGCAGTGCCAGTTTTTGGAGTCTCCCACCCCTCGTTGTTTCCCGAGGTTCCCAGCCAGGGGCTGGCAGCCCTAACAGCACAGGTGAACTGAAATGGTCTGCTGTGTGTTTCTTTCTCTTGGCTAACTAGGCTCCTTCTTGGATCCATAGTTTTTTCCAGTTTCCATTCTGCTTAGGCCATAACTAACATGTTCATCTCAAGGTCTCCAAGTGGATCCAGAAATGGATACTGAGGTTGGAGATTGTCTTGCCTGCTCTAAGGGTGATTCCTGGCAGGTTTGGGCATGTCAGGGGGTGGGGCCTGGCAGAGGAGGTTGTCAAGTCAGTACAGTCCATTTAAATAATCTACCGAAGTCTCCGTGCAGTCAATAAAATGCAGGACCTGAGGCAAAAATAAATGCCCAATATTAATCAGCAATCTGCCACTCTGAGCCCCTAGCAAAGATTCTAATCCTTCAAAGGCCCTCTAGAAAATAACGTTGTCACCATTCGGCAGGCCAACATAGAGGGGTGGAGTTGGGGTTGCCAAACTCCAGGTGGTGTCTGGAGAGCTCCTTGGGATTACAACTAATCTGGAGAAAATGGCCACTTCGGAAGATGGATTCTATGGCATTATACCAAATTGAAGTCCCTCCCCAAACCCCGCCCTCCTCAGGCTCCACCCTTAAAATCTCCAGGTATTTCCCAACCTGGAACTGGCAACCCTAGATGAAGTTAACTGGGGCTGGGAATTCCACAGCTCCAAGGCTGTGGCTGAAAAAGCCGTTTGTACCCACCAGCCTCACCTTCCTCCGAGCAGGGACACAGAGGAGGGCATCAGCAGCAGATCTTAAACTAAAGGCAAACTCATGTGGGCAAAGATGGCCTCAAGATATCCCAGTCCAGAGCTATGCAGGACTATCAAGGTAGTCCAAAACTTTGAACTGCACTAAGAAACCAATTGGAAGCATTAGGCCAAGGTAGGGACTGCAGCACAGTCAATTCAGTCCACCACATGTGAAGAAGCACCCACACACACACACCCGTCCAGTGTGGCAGAACCCTGTTTCCACACACACACCTTCCCAGCAGAGTGTGTGAAGACACCATGCCAGGTCATTATGGGGAAGCTGTGAGTACCATTAATGTCTCCCCCACCTCCGCCAGGCCAAGAAACATAAGCTCTTTGCCCAGAGAAAAGGGGAAAGTCTGGACGGGGGCATAGTAGGCTGCACTGGCCTCCCATTGCTTAGCAGTGCATGGCATTTCCTTCTCTCACACATAAGAGAGAGAACAGGGCTCCATTATGCCTGGGGACCAGGTCTCCTGCTTTGGAGGGAAGCCTCTTTTAAAGCAGCTGTGTGTTGACAGCACGAGTCACTTCTGGCAAATACCCAGAAGTGATGTCATACTTCCAGCTTTATACCAACTTGATGCTGTAGGGTTCAAACAGAACTCTGGTTTTACCATTGAGCTTTGTCCAAACCCAAGAGTGCTCCATCAACAACATGTAGACTTGCCAACCTCCAGGTAGTAGCTGGAGATCTCCTGCTATTACAACTGATCTCCAGCCAATAGAGATCAGTTCACATGGAGAAAATGGCCGCTTTGGCAATTGGACTCTATGGCATGGAAGTCCCTCCCCTCCCCAAACCCCACCCTCCTAAGGTTCTGCCCCCATAACCTCCTGCTAGTGTCAAAGAGGGACCTGGCAACCCTAACGACATGCCAGTGATGTGAGGTCACTTCTGGGTATTCATCAGAAGTGACATAGCACCGTTGGGGCTGTGTCAACCCCATCCATCCCTGCCCCTACCTCTCCAGCTGGTTCTCAGCCAATGGCTGGCAAGCCTCATTATGCCCTACGTGGGTTCCCCTCATGGGCATGATGCCCATGGTAGATTAGAGTTCATTTTTATTCAGATGGTTTTTTTTTAGACAACTGTAAATTGGTCACTTACCTGTTTTACTTGTGCTGGTCATTGACTGTAATAAAATTTCTATTCTATTCTATTCTATTCTATTCTATTCTAGAGTTCATCTCAGTTTATCTGTCTGTTTCTTACCCACTAGGCCCTTATGCAGCTCACATTCATACAAAACGACAATACAACTCAGTCAACAAATCATTTTCTAGCATTTTCTAATTTAAATAGTTAAATACATCTTTATGAAGGCAAAACATACTTTGCTAGAAAAAAGCTGCCAGCAGACCTCAAAGATGCTTCTTCAAAGCCTGGCCAAAAATGGATGCTTGGACTGATCTCCTGAGAGCCAGTGTGGTGCTGTGTTTGAGAGTCAGATGAGGATCTGGAAGACCCAGGGTCAAATCCCCACTTGTGCCATGGAAGCACACTGGGTGACCTCGGGCTGGGCACAGACCCTCCGCCTAACTTACCTCAGAGGGATTTTGTGAAGATAAGATGGAGGAGAGCAGAACAACGTCAGAACAATGTCATCCACTTTGGGTTCCCACCCAGTGAGGACAAAGGCAGGGTGTGAATGTAATCAATGAATGCTGATCATTGAGCCAGCAATATCAGAAAGGCTGGCTCCTCATGGTATTTGCTTTACTTTGTCCCTCCTGAAGCGTCACACTCCCTGCCAATGCTGATCTTCACTGGTTTCACACCATTGGTGGGGGGGGGGGCTTTCATGCTACCCCTCCCTCCATTCCTGCCCTTTAAAAGTCTCCCAATCATGAGAAGGGCATTTAAGGCATTTCAGAGTTTACCAGTGTTATGCCAGGCAAATTAGATGCCTTCTGTCTACTCAGAAGTGGGGGAGGAGTTTCAGAATTAAGACTGACAAGCTGATGAGATAAACTGGTCAAATGAAAGGCTGACAAAAATAATTTTATATGGCATTACTGTGAAAAGCTAATTTATAAACAGATGAGTCCATGACAGACTTGGTGGAAGGTGGCAGATGAGTGGGGGGGGTGGGAGAAGAGAACATATTGCTTCATTTATTCTGTGCAAGAGCAGATTATGAGCCCATCCTTGAGTGATTTTGGCTCATCTTCTCTCCATCTTTTTCTTTTCAAGCTTATCAAGAGTTGATTAGGTTGCTGAGTCAAACCTAGGATGGGACAGATGCCCTCTAGAGATGCCTCTACCACCAGATGTTGGTGATGTCAGTCTCAGGTGTCTGCCTCTAGTATCCCTCAAGCAAACTCATCCAGACAGGTAGATCTGAAGTAGTAATACTTTATTAGGAAATAATAGGCAAATAAAAGAACTGACCGCTCACAGGCAAGGAAGGTTAGCTTTAGAGATCTCTAGGAGGTTACTTGCTTAAAAACACTAGTGCAGAAGAATAAGATAAACATTGCTAGGCAACAGCGAGATAGTAGTTCTCATGAGTGGAGACAAAACACTTTGCAGCTGTGGCAGAAACGAAGGTATACACAGGAGCTTCAAAACCCTGGGAACCAAGGACTTGACTTGTGGCCAGAACTTGGCCTGAACTTATGTCAAGAGCCTGACTGGAGTTTGCATTCAGTTAGGAACCTGACAGGTGAGGCACAGACTGGTCAAGTCCCAAACCACCCCTCCCATCTCTGAGCCTTGTTGCTCTCTTAACCCCTTCCTTGCCTTGCCCACCCACCCCTGCTGGGTTTGCATTGGGCCACCTGCCCCTCCCCAATTTAAAAATTGTTTAAGCAACAGGAATAAATGGATATTTCTCACAATGGAGGGAAGTGAGCAGTGGGGTCTCAACAAGGATGTGTACTTGGACTGATGCCATTTAATGTTTCTTGTAGGTTATCCGGGCTGTGTAACCGTGGTCTTGGAATTTTCTTTCCTGACGTTTCGCCAGCAACTGTGGCAGGCATCTTCAGAGTAGTAACACTGAAGGACAGTGTCTCTCAGTGTCAAGGGTGTAGAAAGAGTAATATATAGTCAGAAAAGGGTTTGGGTTTGAGCTGAGTATTGTCCTGCAAAAGTATTGTCCTGTAAGTATCAAGATAATGTGCTAATGAGGGTATGGTATGTTAATATGGAACCATTGTATCCTGAAGTGATCTGTTAATGTGTGTAATCCAAAACTAATCTGTATGGCTATTGTTGAATGTTGTCTTTGTCTGGAGGTTTTTCAGGGCAGGAAGCCAAGCCTTATTCATTCTTAAACTCTCCTCTTTTCTGTTAAAGTTGTGCTGATGTTTGTGAATTTCAATGGCTTCTCTGTGCAATCTGACAAAATAGTTGGTAGAATTGTCCAGTCTTTCAGTGTCTTGGAATAAGACCCTGTGTCCTGTTTGTGTCAGTCCATGTTCAGCCACTGCTGATTTCTCAGGTTGGCCAAGTCTGCAGTATCTTTCATGTTCTTTTATCCTTGTTTGTATGCTGCGTTTTGTGGTCCCGATGTAAACTTCTCCACAGCTGCAAGGTATACGATATACTCCTGCAGAGGTGAGGGGGTCTCTTTTGTCTTTTGCTGATCGTAGCATTTGTTGTATTTTCTTGGTGGGTTTAAACACTGTTTGTAGGTTATGTTTTTTCAAAAGTTTCTCCATCCTATCAGTGACTCCTTTAATAAATGGCAAGAATACCTTTCCTATGGGAGACTGTTTTTCTTGAGTTTTCTGATTTTTGTTTGGTTCAATGGCCCTTCTGATTTCATTCTTGGAGTAGCCGTTTGCTAGCAGTGCGTGATTTAGATGGTTAGTTTCTTCCTTGAGAAACTGTGGTTCACAGATCCGTCTTGCACGGTCATTAGCACATTATCTTGATACTTACAGGACAATACTTTTGCAGGACAATACTCAGCTCAAACCCAAACCCTTTTCTGACTATATATTACTCTTTCTACACCCTTGACACTGAGAGACACTGTCCTTCAGTGTTACTACTCTGAAGATGCCTGCCACAGTTGCTGGCGAAACGTCAGGAAAGAAAATTCCAAGACCACGGTTACACAGCCCGGATAACCTACAAGAACCAATGAACTCTGACCGTGAAAGCCTTCGACGCCATTTAATGTGTTCATAAATGATCTGGAATTGAGGGTGAGTGGCCAAGTTTGCAGATGATTCCAAATTATTCAGGATGGTGAGAACAAAGCACATCACACTGCTGACTCATGTTCAGTGTTTGGTCTACTAAGACCCCAAGAACCTTTTCGCACACACTACTGCTCAGAAAAGTTTCTCCCATCCTATAATTATGCATTTGATTTTTTCCTACCTAAATGCAGAACTTTACATTTTATTAGTTTTAGCCCAGTTCTCCAGCCTGTCAAGATCATCCTGTATCCTGGCTCTGTCTTCTGCCGTAATTGCTACCCCTCCCAATTTAGTATCATCTGCAAATTTAATAAGCATCCCCTCTATTCCTTCATCCAAATCATTTATAAAGATATTGAACAACACACGGCCCAGGACAGATCCCTGAAGCACTCTAGTCACTTCTCTCCAAGTGGATGAGGAACCATTAACAAGCACTCTTTGGGTGTGATCTGTCAACCAGTTACAGATCCACCTAACAGTAAAAGGATCTAGAGCACATTTTCCCAATTTGTCAACAAGAATACTATGTGGAAACTTATGGAAATCGAGATAAACTATGTCTACAGCTTCCTCTGATCCAGCAAGGTACTAACTTTCTCAAAAAAGGAGATAAGATTAGTCTGACATGACTTGTTCTTGAGAAACATAAGAACATAAGAAAGGCCCTACTGGATCAGACCAAGGCCCACCAAGTCCAGAAATCTGTTCACACAGTGGCCAACCAGGTGCCTCTAGGTAGCCACAAACAAGACGACTGCAGCAGCACCATCCTGCCTGTGTTCCACAGCACTTAATATAATAGGCATGCTCCTCTGATACTAGAGAGAATAGGTATGCAGCATGACTAGTATCCATTCTAACTAATAGCCATGAATACCCCTTCCCTCCATGAATATGTCCACTCCCCTCTTAAAGCCTTCCAAGTTGGCAGCCATCACCACATCCCAGGGCAGGAAGTTCCACAATTTAACTATGTGATGTGTGAAAAAATACTTCCTTTTATCTGTTTTGAATCTCTCACCCTCCAGCTTCAGCAGATGACCCCGCATACTAGTATTATGGGAGAGGGAGAAAACTTCTCTCTGTCCACTCTCTCCAAACCATGCATAATTTTATAGACCTCTATCATGTCACCCCTTAGCTTCCTTCTTTCCAAGCTAAACAGCCCCAAGCGTCTTAAACGCTCCCCATAGGACAGTTGCTCAAGTCCCCTAATCATTTTGGTTGCTCTTTTCTGCACCTTCTCAAGCTCTGTAATATCCTTTTTTTAGGTGTGGTGACCAGAACTGTATACAGTATTCCAAGTGTGGTCTCACCATAGATTTGTACAAGGGCAATATGATATCAGCAGTTTTATTCTCTATTCCTCGTCTAATTATGGCCAGCATGGAATTTGCCTTTTTTACACCAGCTGTACACTGTGTTGACATCTTCATTGAGCTGTCCACTACCACCCCAAGATCTCTTTCTTGGTCTGTCGCTGCCAGCACAGATCCCATCAGTGTATATGTAAAGTTGGGATTTTTTGCCCTAATATGCATTACTTTACACTTGCTCACATTTAATCTCATTTGCCATTTTAATTCCCATTCTTCCAGTATGCAGAGATCCTTCTGGAGCTGTTCACAGTCTGATTTTGTTTTAACCACCCTAAATAATTTGGTGTCATCTGCAAACTTGGCTACTTCACAGTTTAACCCCAACTCCAGGTCATTGATGAACAGGTTGAAAAGTACCGGTCCCAACACAGATCCCTGAAGCACCCCACTGCTCACATCTCGCCATTGTGAGAACTGACCATTGATTCCTACTCTCTGCTTCCTATTTTTCAGCCAGCTCTCAATCCATAAGAGGACTTGTCCTCTTATCCCATGACTATGAAGTTTGCTTAGCAGTCTTTGGTGGGGGACTTTGTCAAAAGCTTTTTGGAAATCCAAATACACAATTTCCACAGGCTCATTCCTGTCCACATGCTTATTGATGCTTTCAAAAAACTAATAGGTTAGTGAGACAGGACCTACCTTTACAGAAGCCATGTTGGGTTTTGTTCAGCAGATGCTGCCCTTCTGTATGCTTGACAATTCCATCTTTAATAATGCTTTCCATCAATTTACCCGGAACAGACGTTAAGCTAACTGGCCTGTAATTTCCTGGGTCCCCCCTGGAACCTTTTTTATAAATGGGTGTTACATTGTCCATTGTCCAGTCCTCTGGTACAGAGGCTGATCGAAGGGACATATTGCATACCTTTGTTATAAGTTCAGCAGTTTCCCATTTGAGTTCTTGAAGAACTCTAGAATGAATACCGTCTGGTGCCTGTGACTTGTTAGTTTGCAGTTTGTCTAGACGTTCTAGGGCTTCCTGCCTTGTTACCACTATTTGCCTCAGTTCCTCATGTTCCCCTCTCCAAAATCTCTGTTGAGGAGAAGGAATCTGCCCTGCACCTTCAACAGTGAAGACAGATGAGAAGAATTCATTTAGTTTTTCAGCAATCGCTTTATCCTCCCTTACAGTTCCTTTACTCCCATTGTCATCCAATGGTCCAACTGCTTCCCTAGCGGGTTTCCTACTCCTAATATACTTAAACAATTTCCTATTGTTTGTTTTGATGTGTTTAGCAATATGCCCATCAAAATATTTTTTGCATCTCTAATTATCTGCTATTGCCAATTGGCTCAACTACATCCACATCCCACAATAAGTCACCGGCAGCACCACAGAGTATTAAATCCAGGTTTGCCTCCCCTCTGGTTGGGTCTATGATCAACTGTTCGAGGGCACAGTCATTTAGGATGTCTAAAATTTTTATCTCTTTGGCTTGACTGGAGCTTACATTTATCCAATTGATATGAGGGAAGTTAAAGTCTCCCATTATTACTACTTCATTACCTTTATATTCTTCCCTAATTTCATTCTCCATCTCAAGTTCACCCTGAGCTATTTGGTCAGGGGGTCAATAGAACGTCCCCAGTACTAAATCACCTTTGGGGCCCAGAATCGTCACCCATAAGGATTCTGGGGATGAGTCTGCCCTTTTTATGGTCTCTAGCTTATTACACTATGCCTTCCTTGATATACATAGAAACACCCCCTCCAATACACCCTTCCCTGTCATTTCTATACAGTTTGTAACCAGGGATGACTGTAGGCTACTGGTTCTCTCCCCTCCATCAGGTTTCTGTAATGCTCACTATATCAATGCTCTCTCTTAAAACGATGCACTCTAATTCCCCCATTTTTGCTTGGAGGCTTCTAGCATTAGCATAGAAACACCTCCACACTGTTTCTCTCTTTCGACTTGCCTGGCATGTGCCTTTGGGCATCTTTAAGTGGATATCCATCATTTTTTCTCCATTCCCTTTCATGTCTAAGTAATTCCTATGTGGGCAATCTGAAGCAATTTTCCCTTTGTCAGTGTGCACTGAGTTTTCCCAAACCAGATACTTCTCAGCTCCTGTCAGCTTTCCCCCCAGGTTCAATTTAAAAGCTGCTCTGCCGCCTTTTTTATATTACGCGCCAGCAGCCTGGATCTATCCTGGTTAAAGTAAAGCATAAGGTGGAAAGCAGCAACTTACAGGAAAGAGGGGCGAGGACTCGAGTGGGGAAACAGCGGGAATACATATACATCAGAAAGGCACCATTAGAAAGTAGGCTGACTCTGGTTCCCAGTGTCTCTGTAGAGATTACAGCTATCGGCTGGGGTGGAGACCGTCATAACATAAGCAAAGCTACTTGTCCTTGACTCCAGCTGAGCTCCCAGCCCGGACCTCACATTCCACCTCCCTTAGAGCCCTCCCCCCCATGTCAGATGATGGGGCGGGCTTCTCTGGATACGAAGCATGGAATTGACTTAGTAGGCGAGGGGCGGAGATGTGACGGTGTTTAACCCATTCGTTGTGGGCTGGACTGAAATGTTTCCAACGCACTAGGTATTCCATGCCTCCCCTATGAACGCGGGAATCGAGGATTTTGAAAATCTCACAATACTCTTGCCCCCCCCCCACCATTTTGGGAACCTCGAGGGGCTTTTCAGGATGCCACAGGGATGTGGGCATGTACTGTTTTAATAAACTGACATGAAAAACTGGATGGACCCTTTTCAATCTCTTGGGGAGTTGCAGCACCACTGAGACTTCATTAATTATGCGAGTGATAGGAAAAGTACCAATGAATTTTTCACTCAGTTTCTTGGAGGGCCGTAGTGACCTGAGGTTTTTGGTGGAGAGATATACTTGATCTCCCACCCTGAATGACAAGCCTGCAGATCGATGCTTGTCAGCTTGGGCCTTATACTTTCTTTTCGCCTGTTCTAGGTTTTTACTTAACCATGGCCAGGTAGACTGGATGGTTTGAATCCAGTCTGATAATTCAGCACCCTCCTCCTCCCCTGATACATGCACCTGTCCAATGGGGCTGAATTCCTTGCCATACACAATGTGGAATGGACTGAATCCTGTGGATTGATGAACAGAATTATTATAGGCATACTCTGCAAAAGGCAGTAGATCAACCCAGTAATCCTGATGATAATTCACATAACATCGGAGGTAACATTCTAGAACAGCATTCACCCTTTCTGTCTGTCCATCTGTTTGGGGGTGAAAGGCACTTGAGAGACCTTGTTCAACACCCACCAGTTTGAGGAATGCTTTCCAGAACTTGGCTAGAAATATAGAGCCGCGGTGTTATAACAAATCCAAAGTGCCCAGAGGTATTTGCTCCATGAGCTAGTTTTAACACCACTGCTCGTAATGTTTTAGGCACATACAATTTGCAGTCCTTGACCCATAGTTTCCCCCTCTGCTCAAGACATGAAGGCAGTGCATTGTTATCCCTTTCGGTTAGGCACTCACAAATCAAAGTGTCACGGAAAGTCTAGGGCAGTCCTGCCGGAATGACAGGATCACTCTCCTCTTGGGGTTGGGGTGGAGAGTGACTGCTAGCATCCCTGGATGTTGGCGGAGAGCCAGGAGGGGTGACCGCTTCAGTGGGTTGTGGAGAGTCGCTCTCGACCTGGGCTTGTCGCGCCTGAGCGCGCGTGAGGACTGCCAAGGTGGGAAGAACACCTCTTTGCTCTGGAGTAAATAGGGACTCAGTGGGCCGTTCCACCTTAACAGGATACTGAGGAAGTCTTGAAATAGCATCAGCCAAAAGGTTTTTCTTGCCCAGAATGTGTTTGATTACAAACCAAAAGCGAGAAAAGAAGTCTGCCCATCTGATCAGTTTCGCGGTGAGTTTGTGAGTCCCAGTTAAAGCTTCCAGATTCTTGTGATCTGTTAAAACCTGGAAAGGGGTTGGGGTAGCTTCCAGGAAGTGTCTCCAGATTGTTAAAGTGTGTTTTACAGCTGCGGCTTCTTTTTCCCAAATCGGCCAGTTGAGCTGAGATGGGGAAAATTTCTTGGAGAAATAGGCACATGGGTATAGCTGGCCACCATCTCCCTCCTGCAGGAGAGCCCCTCCCATGGCCATTTCTGAAGCATCTACCTGAACAATGAAAGGGCGGTTACAGTCTGGATGCTTCAGTACCGGCTCAGTCGTAAACAAACGTTTCAGAGTCTCAAAGGCTATCTGACAGTCTGGGGTCCATTCTATCTTAGCGGAGGGCTGGGTAGCAGTAATGCCTTTACCTTTAGTTTTGAGTAAGTTGGTAATTGGGAGTACAATTTGTGCAAAGTCTTTGAGAAAATTGCAGTAGAAATTCGTGAAACCGAGAAATCTTTGCTCTTGCTTGCGAGTAGCTGGGGGCTGCCAGTCAACTACTGCTTGCACTTTGTTCGGATCCATGGCTATTCCTTGGTGTGAGATTCTATAGCCTAGGAAGGTTAGTTCCTCTTTATGGAATTCACATTTGGAAACTTTAGCATAGAGGTGGTTCTCCCTGAGTCGTTGTAGAACTTCTTTGACTAGGGAGATGTGTTCCTCTACATTCTTAGAATAAATTAGGATATCGTCTAAGTAAACAATAACTCTTTTGGTTCTTGTAGGTTATCCGGGCTGTGTAACCGTGGTCTTGGAATTTTCTTTCCTGACGTTTCGCCAGCAACTGTGGCAGGCATCTTCAGAGTAGTAACACTGAAGGACAGTGTCTCTCAGTGTCAAGGGTGTAGGAAGAGTAATATATAGTCAGAAAGGGGTTGGGTTTGAGCTGAGTATTGTCCTGCAAAAGTATTGTCCTGTAAGTATCAAGATAATGTGCTAATGAGGGTATGGTATGTTAATATGGAACCATACCATACCCTCATTAGCACATTATCTTGATACTTACAGGACAATACTTTTGCAGGACAATACTCAGCTCAAACCCAACCCCTTTCTGACTATATATTACTCTTCCTACACCCTTGACACTGAGAGACACTGTCCTTCAGTGTTACTACTCTGAAGATGCCTGCCACAGTTGCTGGCGAAACGTCAGGAAAGAAAATTCCAAGACCACGGTTACACAGCCCGGATAACCTACAAGAACCAATGAACTCTGACCGTGAAAGCCTTCGACAATAACTCTTTTATACAACAAACCATTAATCATTTGAATGAAGACCCCTGGGGCCCCTTTTAATCCAAACGGCATTACAAGGTATTCAAACATCCCAAAGCAACTTGAGAAGGCAGTCAAAGGTTTGTCCCCTTCACGAATTCGTATGCGATAATACGCTTCAACCAAGTCCAATTTGGTGAAGCTGCATCCTTTCAACTGGCTTAGGAGATCTGGAATGAGGGGAATGGGGTAGGCGTTAGACTGGGTGACTGCGTTGAGTTTGCAAAAGTCTATACATAGTCTTAGGTCACCTGTCGTCTTATGCACAAAGAAGGCAGGTGAGGAGTGGGGGGCTTTGGAGGGGGGGATAAAGCCCCGTGCCAGGTTCTTGTCAATAAAGTCCTTCAACACTGTCTTTTCTTTGGGATTCATGGGATAAATCTTGCTCTTAGTTAAGTGTCCCCCCCCTCCACTTCAATAGCACAGTCCGTGGAGCGGGGGGGGGGGGCATAGCACTGTGTTTTCCCGAAAATAAGACATACCCATAAAATAAGCCATAGCAGCATTTCAAAGCATTTGCGCAATATAAGCCATACCCCGAAAATAAGACATGGTCCCATGGGACGGCGTGAAGACCGGGAGGAGCCCAGCTGAGCAGAGGCGGTCTCCCGTGGCCGCTTCAAAGGCCAGGCAACCAGTGCGCCCAGGGCTGGGGCGGGGAGGAGCCCAGCTCAGTAGAGGCAGTCTCGGCAACCAGAGCACCCGGGGCTGGGGCGGGGAAGACCGGGAGGAGCCCAGCTCAGTAGATGCAGTCTCCCGTGGCTGCTTCAAAGGCCCGTCAACCAGCGCACCCGGGGCTGGGGTGGGGAGGAACCCAGCTCAGTAGAGGCAGTCTCCTGTGGCCGCTTCAAAGGCCCGGGGTAGGCACAGATATCCTGGGTCAGGGCAGAGTGAACAGTAGCTCGTTGATGACGAGCTAAGTGTCTAGGAAGAGCCATAAAAGACTGGTCAGGAGAGAGCGAAAGCGAGTAGTCCTCCTCTCCAGTTCCAGGTCCTGAGCCTGGCCCAACCTCCTTGGGCTGCGCTCCCAGGGCGGCCTCCGTGTTCAGGATGGTCTTGAGCACCCGGGCTGCAACCGACTCCGCCAACCGGGCCTCGGCTCTGGCGACAGCTGCTCCTGATTTTGCCGCCTGAGCATCGGCTGTGTCTTGGAAAAGTTGCACAAACAGGGGAGTTTAAAATAGTTTAACCTCCTCCAGGTTGGTTAGTAATGGCATTTGTTAGTAATGGCATTTGTCGAGCCACGCTTGTGGCAGCGGAGCCAAAATCTGACAGTAGCAGTTCGTAAATTTGGGCTTCCGATGCTGACGGGGGTAGCTCCGGTAGTCAAGCAGCGGAACTGGTTTAGTAGGTAAGACCTGGTAGCCTTCCTTCGTTCCTCACGTCGGCATCGGTCAACCTCCCTCTGGAGACTTCGGAACCGATCCTCAGCCTCCCCTTGCAGGAGCTGTCGGAGGATCTCTCGAGTGGTGGAGGTCATCGATGGACCTTCCCTTCGGTTGTCCTCTCCCAATGATGAATCAATGGAATCAGGTGCTGTTGCCATGCACCTTAGGAATGAGGAAACATTCACGTTCCTGACAGTAAAATACAAAAATAATAAAGCAACATAAAAATATATGTCTTGAGTCCTAATGTAAGGTCTGGGTCCACCTGTCGAATCCCAAACAAGAGAACATCCAAACAGAGTTGTCTAAGAAGCCATTTATTTGGAAAGCATAAGGGGGAAAGCAGCAACTTACAGGAAAGAGGGGCGAAGACTCAAGTGGAGAAACGACGGGAAGGTTGAACACATATACATCAGAAAGGCACAGTTAGAAAGTAGGCTGACTCTGGTTCCCAGAGTCTCTGTAGAGATTACAGCTATCGGCCGGGGTGCAGACATAACATAAGCAAAGCTACTTGTCCTTGACTCCAGCTGCGCTCCCAGCCTGGACCTCACAATAGGCCCGGCTTGTCCCAAAATGTTGCCCCATTCCTAGAGCCCTCTTCCCTGCACCACCGTCTCATCCACGCATTGAGACTCACCAACTGTGACTGCCTAGCTGGTCCTGTACATGGAACAGGTAGCATTTCTGAGAAAGCTATCTTGGAGGTCCTGGCTTTTAGTCTGCCTAGCAACCTAAATTTGCATTCCAATACCTCCGGACTACATTTCCCCACGTCATTGGTGCCAATATGCACCAGAACCACTGACTCCTCCCCAGCACTCTTTACCAGATATAACGGGTAATGTCTGCAACCTTCACACCAGGCAGGCAGGTAACCATGCAGTCCATGCACCCGCCAGAAACCCAGCTATCTACATTACCATGCTCATATTCATGTACTTCTTCGCAAGTGTACATATGTGAGCAGAGCTTGGACTGCAGTACTGCAGCTTACCACTCTGCGCCACGGGGCTCCTGAAAGAACAGTGCTGCCCTATTATTCCTTGGGGGGCAGTGTGTCTAGGACTGAGGTCATTGCCACCGTGGCACTTGGCTCTGCCCGCCACCCTTTTGGTCTTGGCATCTTGTTCTGGATGAACCTGGCCAGTCCTGATTCATACATAAGCATGCCCTTAAGAAGCCCTGGCTATCTAGTAATTAATTTCCTGGCAAGAAGTACTCTTCAAATGCAAACAGCAAAAACAAACAAAAACGGAGAAAATTCCATCCCAGAAGAGACCAGGTAACCAGAAAAGTTGAAAAAGATCTACATATAGAGTTATCACTGTCAATTACCAAAAAGCTAAAATTATAATCCAAAAGCTTTAATCAAATTAAAAATATTCAATCAATAACTATCAATATAGATATCGATAGGATTTCAAAATGGTCTTCTGGCACTAGCTGGCTGCCCTACTTAGCCACATTCTTGGCTAACGAATTGTCTTCTGTCTTCAAACACCAGGCAAAATTGCAGCAACACAGGAAGGGCTTCAGCATCCCCTGTCAAGGTTTTAATACAAGCAAACAGATGCAAACTGTTCCAACCCAGGCAAACCGTTTGTCCAACATGCAGTTGTGATTATTGCAATTTGTGAACAGACTGAACTGGTGACTGCTTGAAGCCCTGCTGCTTCCAAAGCAAACTGAAGACTGAGGGGGTTTTTTCACAGAGGTTTGCGGTGGTTTCACGTCTGTTTTACCACTCTGCTAATTTTTGATTTTTCATGACCATTTCGGATTTGGCCAAAAAAATTGCATCATCCCCGCATCTTCTCAAACCTGTGCTGGTGCGATCTTTGATTTTGCTGCGCAGTTTTTGCCGCAGGGCTCCATGAAAAATTTTCCCTGGTTCGCATCGATTTTCCCCACCCATGCAAGCTAATTTCTCCTCCCCTGTGAACAGCAATTTGCTGGGGGAGTTTCGCGTTCAGACAAGAATACCACCCCTTTTGCTGCCTGCCTTCCTGCCTGCATGGAGTCGTGGCACTTCTCTCCCTCACTCTGTCCCGGAGGCAGGTGGACAGGCAGGTGGGCCTTCCCCACCCCTCGCCCGGGATGGGCCTTGGAGCTGGGCCCAAACCTCCAAGCCCAGGGGATGCCGGATGGCTGGCTCCAGGGGGAGGCCGGCGGGGCCATGCCACATGCGCCTCGTGTGCTGGGGGTGGGGACAGCTCGGTCTAGGGCAGCTGGACCCACGGGGGGGGTTGCTCAAGGGAAGGGGCTGTTGGTCCCCCTACCCCAGCGGGGAGGGGAGGGGAGGGGGAAGTTTTGAGAATTCGGATGGGAAAAATGTGCACCCTGAGAGCGGAAAACCCAAGGCAACACTCCCTCCCATCACCCTTCTGAAGAGGGGCAGCCAGTCTGCTCTGGGTCTCCCTCCTCTCTCTCTTGATGCACTGGGGCCCGATTGGAGCCGGCGCGCAAGCCAGGGGCCTTCTGGGGGGGAACATACCCTGGGAAATCACGTTAATGCAAGAGGTTTACAGTGGCCATTTATGCATGGGAGGTTTTGCCTTGAATTTGCTGCTCTATAGATGCACCTTTTCCCCATCCAAATTCTCAAAACTCAACCATCAGCCCCCAAGCACAGTTTTGAGAATTCGGATGGGGAAAATGTGCATCTAGAGAGTGGCAAATCCAAGGCACTCCTCTTGAATCGGCACAGGTTGGAGCTGCTCTATTCCCACTTTCAGCTAAACACTTTTCCGGGCACATGGATGCAATTCCTGCTCCCCTCCAAATCCTGCCAGTCATTAAAGGGCAATGGGTTCCACACTTATCGAAAATAGACGGAAGCTTTGAGGAGAGTGCTGGCTTGCCCCCCCCCCCGGCCCATTGGAATCTGACTGTTCCAAAAGCAGAACAGAGTGAGGGTGGAAGAAAAATGTAGGAGACCAGAGGGACTGGTGCTTGTTTTTTTTGTGCCATGCCCACAGAGGTGAACCGCACGAGGTAATCTGCTGGGTGGAGTTGGGGGCAAGCATAAACAATGAGCTTGTTGGAAGGGGAGGCCTCCTGCAAAGGGGACAGACCAAACTGTTGTCGAATACAGCATGCTTTGTTCCCATGAAAAACCAAAACTACATCAGGATTGATGGAGATGCCTGTGAATTGTCTGCTAGGAGACAGAAGGACCTCTGCCACTGTCTGCATGGATCCCCGGGATCGCCAGGCTTGAGTCTGTGAACTTGCAGTGCCCCTGGCATTTGCTGAGGCCTGAGTAAACCCACTCCATACCATCTTGAAAACTTTTTCTTCTTTTTTTACTGGTCTGATCCAGCAGGAGTCCTCTTATATAAGGAGAGCCACACAATGTTAATCAGACAGCATCAGGATATCAGTAAATAATGCAGGAGGACTAGGGTTAGAAATGTTAGGTAAAAATGCAAAAAGAAAAAGGTGTAGGCAGGGTCGTAGCTGGGGGGTGAGGAAGTCACCCCCCCCCCTTTGGCATGCAGAGAGGGTGGCAGAATTGCCGCCCCTACAGGAGGAGCAGGCTGGGCAGGAGAGGCAGTTCTGCCACCCTCTCTGCATGCCACAGGGGCGGCGCCTGCTCTCCATCCCCTCTCCCCCAGATATGGCCCTGGGTGTAGGACATGATATATCATAAATACTGAAGAATGTGGAATTTCAAAAGTAGAAGACAATGCAGTACGGGCAGAATAAAACATACAGTAAATACTGGAATAGACTATAATCCTATTAATTTTATAAATGAACATTCTCCTGAACCATCCCTTTGTACCTCAGGTTGTCCATTGGGAGAAAAGTGGGGAATTGTCAGGTGCAGGCCATGAAGACAGTTCATGGTTGAGCTCCCAGGTGTTGTTTTGTAGTTCTCTCCAAGGCCAGATTAGATCACCACTCCGTGCCCTGTGTTTAGACTTCATAGATTCCTTCAGTGTGGGAATTGCCAAGTGCTCTTTCCTGCCACGGGGGGGGGGGGGGTTGCCAGGGTTACTGGTTATCTCTTATTGCTTTGTATATATGCCAAATGCTTTCCCTTAGCCCCTCACTAGTAACACCTTGAATATGACTTCTGTAACCTGTCGTGCTTAATCAATAAAACTGCTTTCCTGGACTTGCCGTCTGCTGGAGTCTGTTTATGGGTTTGGTTGCTGCATTAAAAAAAAGTACAGAAAAGAACAGCCCCAAAGGATAAATTGTGAGGCAGTGGGGAGATTTTTGAGGGAGGGTTGTGTAGGGGCAGAAGGGTGGTGTGTCTGAATCTGGGGGCTTCAAGGTGGTGTGAAAGGGATCTGTGTGTGTGTGTGTGTGTGTGTGTGTGTGTGTGTGAGAGAGAGAGAGAGAGAGAGAGAGAGAGAGAGAGAGAGAGAGAGAGAGAGAGAGAGAGAGAGAGAGAATTTGCTTCCGCGTCACCTGGGGCTCTGCAAGGCCTGCTCTCTGTGTCTGAGTTAGTTTCATTTTCTCACAGACTCCCGTTCAAGGTCTGTTTCCCTACCGATAGCATTCCTGTTCCCTTTGAAGCTAGCGGGTGCCCGTGGGAGCCTTGGTGTGTCTAAGCTATTTGGGATTATCTCATGAGACTGTATTGCTTCTGTTTTTCTAGTGTTCTCATATAATCAAGTGCATGCCATTTCCCCTCCATTGCTGCCTTTCGATTTCTAAGCTCTGTTTGCCTATGTTACCAATAAACCTACTCTTTTGGACTACTAAGTCTCCTGGTGTGGTTTTTGGGATTTCTATGGAACAAGTGCTTACATTAAGGCAGCAATCCACACCTCTTTTACCTGTCAGGCTAGAGCCCCGGAGGGTTCGCCTGCCGCTCGGATTGGAGCTGGGACGGTGCTCTCCGAGTGACCTACCTGTGGCTGGAACCCCGTGCGGTTCGTCCGGGACCTGGGTGGGAGCGGATCCGCTCCCCGGGTGGTGGGTTCCTGCCCGGAGCCCTGGAAGGCTTCCATCCTTGATTCCTTCCCTTGGGGACAGCGGATGACGACCCAGAATTAACACGGGACGTTTTAGCTGAGATACATCGTACTGATGCGGAAGTCAACCACCTAACTGGACTTGTTCGAGCTCAGTGGCGTTCTCTGGCCGCGACGGTTCCCTGGATGTCCGAGGTCGCGGACGCCAGTGCTCGCCAAGACCTCCACACCCTGGACTGGTTGGTGGAGGATACTTGCTTGGCAGTGGAGGATTTACAGTTGTTAACTAGCCTGTTGGTGGGACTAACCTCCAGTGACACGCAGTTGGATCAGGCAGGGGTCCCAATCCGGCCTGCTGAATCACCAAATATGGCGAGTCCAGCCACGCCAGACCCCCAGCTTTGCCAAATGGAGACAAAAGCGGTAGCAACACGGGTGGCTGCACTCTTGCAGGGCAAGACCTCGGTGACGATTTCGGTGGTGGAAATCACAAAGCATCTGACCCCTAACTTCGGTGCTGGTGCAGCAGCCTTAGCGGTGCAGATCCAACTGCTGTGTCAGGCCTGTATCTCAGTTGATGTTTACTTTCGCTTTCCCGCCGACCAGACTCAAGGACTGTTATGCCAAGGTCTGTTATGCCTACTGAACACTGTTTGAAGCTCTGGGAACACAGCTTTGTTTTTGATATGTAATCTCTCGCCGTTTCAGTGCTTTATATTACCAAGTCCTAGCCAGCCAGCCCTATAGCTGTCACCCTTTTCTTTATGCTCTGTTAACCTATTTTGACCAAGTAAAACCAGCTTCTTTGGACCTGACTGTCTCTGATGTGGTTTTTGGTTCAAGTGGGCCAAGGGCTGACACGCTGTTGGATCTTACCGACCCCTCTGAACTCCTCTTGGCTTTGGAACTGGTGGCTCTCCCACTGGTTACCACAGCCCTCGCCCCTAAGTTGACCGCCGACCAGGCCTTCACAGAACGCAAGAAGGCTGAGGATCAGGCGCGAGCAGCGGCGGATGCCACGGCCAAGGCTCGGGCTGAACACCATGGGCTATGAATTTCCCTCATTCTCCCCGACTTTCATTCCGTCTTGCAGTGTCCAACACTCCCATAGGTTTGCGGGACCTTTGTCCATTGTACCGGATGACTCTGACGAGGAGGACCTATATGGTGGGTAGTCCCTCTGGGCTACTAACCTACGGGCAAGCCATTCCCTCCACACTGGCGGTGCCGGCGACAATGTGTTTTTGTTGCGGAACCAGAATCTAGACCTTATGGAACAGGTGGCGCGCTTACAGGACCAACTGGCCCTAGTACTCCGTGACAATGACCAGTTACAATGGGCCCAAACCACGCCCGTTGCCCTGGCTCCAGCAACGCTGCAGCAGCCACCACAACAACCGCCACAACAGCCGCCGCAGCAATCAGCTGTGCCGATGGTACCTCCTGGCGGAGGACCCGTTGCCCCTGGTGGAGGGACCATTGCCCCTGGTGGAGGGCCCGTAGTGCCAGGAGTCCCTGCCCTACCGTTGCTACCGGGTGCCCCGGGAGTACCAGGGGCACCAATTCCTGGACACCCACCTGCACCCCCAATGCCATGGAGGCAACCCAAGTTGAAGGTTACTTATGACGGTTTGTTTGAGACGCTGCCCCGATTCTTGCACCATGTGGATAGTTACATGAGGGAGCAAAGACAATTTTTCCCTACCGAGGATAGCTGTGTCTGTTTTGTTGCCTCCCTGCTAACGGAGAAAGTGGCCGACTGGATGATTCTCCAGTTCGATACGCGATCCCACTCCATTCGCTCCCTCAACAATTTTATGTTTTATGTTTGCCTTGAGGAAGCGCTTTGAGGACCCCTTCATGGGAGAGAAAGCCAAAGTGGAACTTTTGCAACTAAGGCAAGGCTCATCTCCGGTTCGGGAATTCGCAGATGAATTCCAACGACTCGTGAGTAAAGTAGTGGACTGGCCTGAAGCTACCCTTATCCACTACTTCCAAGAAGCTTTGCACCCGGACATTTTGAACTGGTCTTATATGCGAGGCGACCCAGATACCCTTGAGGATTGGATTTTACTGGCCGAGGAAGTAGAAAGCCGCCAGCGATTCGTTTCCCTAGTCCGAAATCGGGCCAAAGAGAGGGGCGGTCAAAAACCTCCCCCCAAACCTTCGACTCCCAACCTGCGGAGACCAACCCAGCTCCCTCTGGATCGCGAGTCCCAATTCCAGAGAGGAGCCTGTCTCGTTTGCAGTGTCATGGGCCACTTTGCAGCGGTTTGTCCTCAACGTCCAGAACCCCCGCGACCGGACGTACCGCCTCGAGCTCGGGGATGACCTCAACGCAGAGGCACCGCAGCCACCCGCAGCGCAGCGCCGGGACGACCCACACCCTCTGCACTTCATGTCGGAGAACCATCTAGTCTCCCTGAACCCATCGACCCCGTAGGGTCCCGGATTACAAGTGCCCCAGTGGGGGACAGTTCTCCTTCTTCAGATGAAGACCATCATTGGAATTCCCCAGCTCTAAATCTGGAATCTCCTCTTGACCTGTCAAAAAACGGACACGGTCTGTGGTGATTGGAGCATCCCCACAGACCCCTGCAGAATCCCCTGCAAAACCCAAGGCTCCTGTCATGGTGAGTGAAGTCAAAAATACTGTTTATGTGGATGTAGTGTTACAACACTATAAAAAGGGCCCCCAGTTACGTGTCAAAGCACTCATAGATTCCGGCTGCGGGCGCTCTTTAATCAATGAGGCCACATTTGCAGCTCTTCAAGTCAAGTCCGAAAATCTACCGGCTGCCGTCCAATTAGCCCAAATGGACGGTAGCCACTTTAAAGGGGGGCTGGTTGACCATCGCACATGGGGAGTAGCGATGGGCATCGGTTCCCATTAGGAGCAGATAGACTTTACCATAGCTCCAGTCCGATACGAGGTCATTTTGGGAATCAACTGGCTCAAAGGGCACAGTCCCTCCATAGACTGGGAGGCTGACACTATTATGTTTACCAACCCTAAGTGTGACCAGCATCGACGCGAGGTCGCGGTTGTTCTTCCACCCGCCTCAGCCTTAGCCTCCGATGCCCTACCGTCAACCCAATTACCCGATGTATACCGAGACTCTGAGGATTTTTTGATGTAAAAGAATGTGATGCATTACCCCCCCCCACCGCAAAACGGACTGTACGATTGAAGTGGTGGGAGACTGCAAACTCACTAAAAGTAAAATTTACCCTATGAGCGTTTCCGAGCACGCCGTACTGCGAGACTTTCTAGACAAAAATCTTGCTCGGGGGTTAATTCGGCCGTCAACCCCTCCCAACTGAGCCCCCACTTTCTTTGTCCGTAAGAAGACAGGTGACTTGCACTTGTGCATTGACTTTCGAAAACTCAACGCAGTCACCCAAACCAACGCCTACCCCATCCCACTGATCTCGGACATCTTGGGACAACTGAAGGAGGGGCGCATTTTCACCAAACTGGACTTGGTTGAAGCTTATTACCGGGTCCGGATTCGTGACAGAGACGAACCCCTCACAGCCTTCTCTAGCTGCTTTGGAATGTATGAATTTCTGGTGATGCCTTTATGTTAAAAGGGGCCCCGGGGGTCTTCATGCAACTCATTAACGAGGTCCTCCATGATTTATTATATCGGGGCATGGTGGTTTATCTCGATGATATCCTTATTTACTCTAAGTCCATGGATGAACATGTTGCTCTGGTCAGGGAAGTGTTACAGCGTGTCAGAAACAATCAACTCTACGCTAAGGTGTCTAAATGTGAGTTCCACCAAAAACAATTAACTTTCTTGGGATACATAGTTTCACATCAGGGCCTCACCATGGACCCCGCTAAAATACAGTCTGTGCTTGATTGGGCTCCTCCCTCCACCCTCAAGCAAGTGCAGCAGTTTCTCGGCTTTGCCAATTTTTACCGGGGTTTCATTCCCAACTTTGCGCAAGTGGCACTGCCGCTCACCAACCACCTAAAGACTAAGGGTAAGGGGGTCTCATCCATGTTGCCCTCCACCAAGATTCATTGGACAGATCAATGTCAAACTGCCTTTACAACTCTCAAGCAGCTTTTCACTTATGAACCTGTACTGCAGCATCCTGATCCTGACCATATGTTCATTGTACAAGTGGATGCATCTGACGTAGCTATTGGGGGGGCTCTTTTGCAACGGGGGCCAGACGGTCTTCTTCGCCCCTGTGCTTATTTTTCAAAGAAGTTTGCGCACTCCCAACTGAACTGGCCAATTTGGGAGAAGGAAGCTGCAGCCGTCCACCATGCTCTCACTACGTGGAGGCAATTTCTGGAGGGTTCCAGGACCCCCTTTGAAGTCTGGACTGATCACAAAAATCTAGAGGCCCTCACGGGGGCCCACAAACTGTCCGCAAAACAACAGCGTTGGGCTGACTTCTTTGCTCAATTCTGTTTTGTGCTCAAGCATGTGCCTGGAAAGCAGAATGTGCTGGCTGATGCTCTTTCCAGGCTTCCCCAGTATCCGGTGAAAATCGACCGTCCAACGGTCTCCTTATTCACCCCAGTGCAAAGGGATACTCTACCGGTTTTGGCTGTACAAACTCGGTCCCAAACTCTACTCCAGTCCCAGTCTCAAGCAGCGGACAGCAGAGCCTCTATCAGGAGGGAATCAACTCCCTCACCAGACCCACCTATGCCTCCTGTGCCTAGTGCCCCAAATCAACCAGTCCTCCCCTCCGCCCACCGCCACTGCCAGCGACCCCTGCTTCACCCCCCTCCGTGGTGGGGGTGACCTTGCCCAACTCCTTCCTGGACTCCCTTCGTGCCCAATGCCTGGCTGAATGCACTGCTCAGACACTGCCCCCGTGCCTGCTAGAACGGGGTGGTTGTTGGTACAAAGACTTGAAATTGTATGTGCCCAAAGTACTTCGGAAGGAAGTCCTGCAATTAGCCCACGGAGCCAAAACTGCTGGACACTTTGGCTTTTTAAGAACTCTCCACTTATTGTGCAGGCAGTTCTGGTGGGCGGGCATGCGTACCGACGTGGACTCCTTCATCCGCAGTTGTCCAGTCTGCGCCACTGTCAAGCGGTCCCAAGGGAAACCCCCTAGACTATTGCAACCATTGGAGGTCCCTTCCAGACCCTGGGAAGTAATTGCTATGGATTTTATGACTGATCTCCCCCTCAGTGAGGGGAAAACGGTTTTATGGGTTATTATCGACTTGTTTTCTAAACAGGTGCATCTCGTGCCATGTGCTGGTATTCCCTCCACCCCAAAGTTGGCCCGCCTCTTTGTGTCACTTGTCTTCCGACTAGGGCTGTAGATTCGGTTCGGCCCGAACTGAAAATCAGCCGAATTTCCCCTGATTCGGTGGTTTTTAGTTCGGGAGGAACCGAACTCAAAACTGGCGGGCAACCGGGGGGGGCGAATTTAGCGAGTTCGGGAGTTCGCGAATAAATCCGGCAAATTCGGGGCCGTCAGTAAGCAGCATAACCGTCAGTAAGCAGCATTCTCCTCCCCCGGCCAATCGGTGGCCAAGCTGGGTCTTCTTCTGGCCAATCAGTCAGGATTGAGTACTGGAGGAATCAGCTGATGTGCGGCCCGGCCAGGGAGAGAGAGAGAGAGAGCGAAATCCTCGTGTGTGTGTGTGGGGTGGTGCTTGTGCACATTTGCTCCTTTCTGTGGCTGCAGGGGGTGTATTTTTTGGGGTACAGACACAAAACTTTCAGTGGAGCTTCAGATGAAGCTTCTTAAGATACCCCCCAAGTTTTGTAAACATTGGGTCAGGGGGTCCCGAGATATGGGCTCCCCCCTTTTTCTTTCTATGGCTGCAGGGGAAGCATTTTTTGGGGTACAGACCCCAAACTTTTAGTGGAGCTTCAGATGAAGCTTCTTAAGATACCCCCCCCCCAGTTTTGTAAATATTGGGTCAGGGGGTCTCGAGATGTGGGCTCTCCCCCTTTTCCCTCCCCTCTTTTTCCATTTATGTGGCTGCAGGGGGTGCTTTTTTGGGGATTTAGCCCCCAAACTTTCAGCATAGCTTCAGACAATTATTCTTAAGATACCACCCAAGTTTTGTAAAGATGGGTTCAGTGGGGGCAGAAATATCGCCTCCCCCTTTTCTCTTTCCGTGGCTGCAGGGGGCGCATTTTTGGGGGTGCAGATCCCAAACTTTGAGCGGAGTTTCAGACCAGTGCTCTTAAGAGACCACCCAAGTTTTGTGAACATTGGGTCAGGGGGTCCCGAGATATGGGCTTTCCCCTTTCCCCTTTTCTCTATTGGGATGAATGGATCAGCGGACCCTGTGTGCATCTTCTCCAGAGCAAAACGTCCCGTGCCTAATTGGAATCATCTTGGATTACAAGTCCTCCCCAGCCCCTCCTGATGGAACAGAAGACAGCCACAGTAAGACCCCTTTCGAGGCTTTAATCTATAATTTTTCTCCTGTGTATGTGTGTGTGTGGGGGGGAAAGCAGAGTCTCTGTGTGTGTGGGGAGGGAGCAGTTTCTGTGGGTGGGGGGGAAGCCAAAGGGGGCTTTCATCAGTTCTGCCTGGGGTGTGTGTTCCCCCTCCAGTCTCTTGCTCCCTGGTTTGAGAGGGGAGGTTTCAGTTGTGTGTCTTCTGGTTTTCCCTGTTGCAAAGGTGTTGTTTTACAAGGTTGTGTTGCTTTGCAAACTGTTGTCGGGGCTGGGAGCTTTGTGCGTGGGCGGCAAGCTCTGCTGAGAGATGCACATTAAGAATGGGGGGACCCCTTTCGGGGCCCATATCTCAGCCCCCCCTGACCCAATCTTTACAAACCTGGGGGGTCTTTCAAGAAACAGCCTTTGAAGCTCCGCTGAAAGTTTGGGACCTCTACCCCCAAAAATGCCCCCCCCAGAGCAGCGGTAAGGCGCGATTGTGTTTTTAATGGCTTTATTCGGCCAATTTTTTTCCCGAACTTTGAATTCCCGCCAAATTGAACGGATCCGAAGTGGGGGAGTTCAGACTTCGGCATATCCCGAATCTAAACAGGCTGAATTCGGCCGAATCTGAACTATACCGAATTTTTTTAAATTCAACAGCCCTACTTCCGACTACATTCGTTTCTGCGCAAGATTGTGAGCGACCGCGGAAGTAGTTATGTTGCCAAATTTTGGAAGGCTTTCCTCAAACTGGTCTGGGTGGAACAAGGTCTCTCTAGTGCTTTCCACCCCCAAACTGATGGACAAACTGAACGGGTCAATGCAGTTTTGGAATGTTATCTCCGTTGTTATGTGAACTATCACCAGGATGATTGGGTTGGGTTGTTACCTTTTGCTGAGTATGCTTATAACAATGCTGTACACCAATCCACAGGTTTCAGTCCGTTTCAAACTGTATATGGCCAGGACTTCGGTCCTATTGGCCATATCAATGTTTTGGGGGAGGAGGGTGGTAAAGATGTGGCAGCTTGGGTGGACGCGATTCATACCACCTGGCCCTGGCTAGTGAAAAATCTGGAGTGGGCTAAACGTAAATACAAGGCTCAAGCTGACAAGCACCGATCTCCTAGCCAGGACTTTAAAGTGGGAGAGTTGGTTTACCTGTCAACCAAAAACCTCCGATCCACCCGCCTATGTAATAAACTCAGTGCCAAATACATGGGTCCCTATCCCATTACTCGGATCATTAACCCAGTAACCGTGGAACTCTCCCTTCCAAAGACTCTGAGGCGCATCCATCCGATTTTCCATGTAAGCCTCTTGAAACCTCATGTTGCATCCTCGCAATGGCATCCCGAACCACTTCCAGACCAGCCAGTGATGGTGGGAGGGGAGGAGCATTTCGAAGTTGCTAAGATCCTGGACTCTCATATTCGTCAATGCTCTCTCCAATACCTGGTTCATTGGAAACACTTCCCCCCTGCCTATGACGAATGGGTTCGTTCACGGGATGTTTCTGCCCCACACCTGGTGCGTGCCTTCCACATCGCCTACCCCCACAAGCCTTCCCCCTTGCAGGATGGGGGGGCCCTAAGGGGAGCAGAATGTCAGGCATGCTCTCTGTGTCTGAGTTAGTTTCGTTTTCTCACAGACTCCCGTTCAAGGTCTGTTTCCCTAACGATAGCATTCTTGTTCCCTTTGAAGCTAGAGGGGTGCCCGTGGGAGCCTTGGTGTGTCTAAGCTGTTTGGGATTATCTCATGAGACTGTCTTGCTTCTGTTTTTCTAATGTTCTCATATAATCAGGTGCATGCCATTTCCCCTTCATTGCTGCCTTTCGATTTCTAAGCTCTGCTTGCCTATGTTACCAATAAACCTACTCTTTTGGACCACTAAGTCTCCTGGTGTGGCTTTTGGGACTTCTATGGAACAAGTGCTTACAGGCGGTGGCCGGGTCGATGGGTGGATGGGCCGCCCCCAGGGTCTCTCAGTTTAGAGAAGGCAGGTGGCTGAGTGGTGGCACCAAACCCTGCGTGGTGGGGAGAAAGTGTATAGATGCCTCCCTCCCTCTCTCATACTACTGGCACGTGGGGGCCACTTCGTGAAACTGACTGGGAGTAGAGTCCTGAGAGACAAAGGAAGTAGCCCTTCCCATAACGGGCAGTTTGCTCGTGGTACTCCCTGCCCCAGGATGGTCACTGGTTGATATGAACTTTACAGGGCTGTGGGCTGGACTTAGGGTTGCTGGATCCCTTTGCCACCAGTGGGAGATTTTTGGGGTGGAGCCTGAGGAGGGTGGGGTTTGGGGAGGGGAGGGACTTCAATGCCATAGAGTCCAACTGCGAGTCGCAAAAGCACGGCTCCCGAGCCGCATCAGGCTCTTTGAGCCCTTGAGTGCGGCTCTTTCCAGTCCCACCCAGCTGGCCGGCGGGGGTTTGAAGTGCTTCCCGCCCCTTCCACCTTCCCCAAACTTCCAAGGGCCCTCCTGGTTTCCAGCCCCACCCCTTTCCTCTCTGGCGGGTGGTCTGGTCGGGGGGGGCATCTGGTGTCCGTCTGGGCCCATCTTCCTGCCGGCCGGCCTGAGAGCTATCTCCCCCCGGGGCCTCCTCTAGGCCGCCCCGCTTTGGCTCCCCTCTCCCTTGTTGTAAGGGCCGCCTGGTGCTGGAGCCGTCGGCATCTGCGCACAGCCCCGCTGGAGCGTTGCCCTGCCCCGGGTCACTCCTGGCCTCGCCTCTCAGCCCCAGTATACTGGCCGGGAGAATGCCTTTCCAGCCCTCCCTCCCATCGGGGATGGCTGTCGGGGCCCCAGTCGCTCACCCCTCTCTGCTTGGCCCGGCACCGTGGCTTGGCTCCGTCCACACCGTGCTCCCGACGCACTGTGCCGCCTGTTTCCCGGGCTTGGAGGTAAGTGGGGTGCGGGGCCCGTCAGTGTCCGCCCAGGGCAGTCCTGGGTCGGGTCTTGAGGGAAGGTAGGAAGGAGCCCAGGTGGCGGCGAGGAGGAGGAGGTCTTGGATTTGCCACTCAGATGCACATTTTCCCCATCCAGATTCTCAAAACTCTGCATGGGGGTTATTGGCCATTTATGAATGGGAGGTTTTGCCTTGGATTTGCCACTCACATGCACAACTCAACAATAAGCCCCTCTGCAGAGTTTTGAGAATGCAGATGGGGAAACTGTACAGTGTTTGTCAGTCATTGTCATGATTTAATTTTATGGATGCCTTACTTACTTTTTTCCCTCCTCAGAGGCCATGTCTACCCACTGGCTTTTTGGCAGTAGACCTGGACTCAGAGGCCAGGTCTACCAATTGGCTTCTATGGGCCTCCGGAGGCCAGGTCTACTGCCAAGAAAGCCATTGGGTAGACCTGGCCTCCCAATGGGACTCAGCCGGAGGCCAGGTCTACCAATAGGCTTTTATGGCGGTAGACCAGGCCTCCAGACGAGGACTCCAGACGGGGAGGGGGAAATGGCAGGGACTTACAATTTAATTTTTATCAATAAAAAAGATTATTATTAAGTATGATATCAAGTTTTATTCAGTATACCTATAGTTTAATTAAGACTTAAAACTTTAATTAAAGTTTATTAAGTTAATAAACAGTGTACTTACCTATATAGTTTAAGTTTAAGAAATTTGGCTCTCAAAAGAAATCTCAATCATTGTACTGTTGATATTTGGCTCTTTTGACGAATGAGTTTGCCGACCCCTGCTCTAGGTGAACTGATCTCTATCGGCTGGAGATCTGTTGTAATAGCAGGAGATCTCCAGCTAGAGTATCTGGAGGTTGGCAGTAGGGTTACCAGGTCCCTCTTCACAACTGGCAGGAGGTTTTTGGGGTGGAGCCTGAGGAGGGCAGGGTTTGGGGAGGGGAGTGATTTCAATGCCATAGAGTCCAATTGCCAAAACAGCCATTTCCTCCAGGTGAACTGATCTCTATCGGCTGGAGATCAGTTGTAATAGGAGATCTCGTGCCACTACCTGGAGGTTGGCAACCCTAGTTGGCAACCCTAGGTGGAAGGGTAAATTGCTATTGTCTGTGGGGCTTCCAAGTTTCTGGCCATTGTTGGAAAGTGGACCCTGGATTGTATGGACAGTTGGTTTGACCCAATATGGCTACTCTTAAGTTCATCAGAATGAGGGCATAGAATGGAGAGCAGCACTCAGTCTTCAGGTCTGATATAGGACATTTTAAATGCTCTTTCACTTAAAAAAGCTCCCTCAAGTAGAAAACTGACACCGTAAATGGGGAGGTAGACACTTTTTCTTTGCTGGGCTACTTTTCTATATGTGGGGAACTTCTTCAAGTGAAGGAGTGTTTGCAATTGAAATCCACCTGCAATCTGCCATGGGGCAGACCATTCTGCCCTTCCAACCTCTTCCTCCTTGTCAGCCCTTGCCCTAGTCAGAACCAATAACCACGACAGGAGACACACTGGTCCAAGGAAGATGGTTTACTGGCAGCATAGGTAAGCAGAGAATACAGGATCTAAGACAGCAATGGAGGGCACTGGGATACACTTGACTATATAAAAGCATAGAAAAAAGCATTCAGCATTCAGCAGCCCAGGACAGGCTCAAGAGATTACTATTTCAAAACAGTCTAGAGCTGTCTCCGTTCTCACGGAGTACTGTCTACTTCAAAGAGTCCAAGAATGCAAAACAATCCTTGGGAGCGAGTTGGTGGAAAATCGAAACTGAGACACAGGCCTGACATTCTGCTCCCCTTAGGGCCCCCTCCCAGTCGGCAATGGGGATGGTTTATTGGGGTAGGCGGTGTGGGAGGTGTGCACCAAGTCCGGGGCGGAGACATCTCATGCCTTCACCCATTCATCATAGGCAGGGGGGAAGTGTTTCCAACGAACCAGATACTGTAGAGACCCATGACGTATACGAGAGTCTAAAATCTTAGACACTTCGAAATGTTCTCTCCCCCCCACCACCATCACAGGCTGCTCAGGGGGCAGTTCCGGGTGCCAATCTGAGGAGGCGACATGAGGTTTGAGGAGACTAACATGGAAAACAGGGTGGATACGCCTCAGGGTTTTCGGAAGAGTCAGTTCTACAGTGACGGGGTTAATTATCCAGGCGATGGGATATGGCCCCACGTACTTGGCACTGAGTTTATGGCAAGGCCGGGTGGACGGCAGATTTTTGGTGGACAGGTACACTAAGTCGCCCACTTGAACATCTTTACTGGGAGAACGATGTTTATCTGCTTGAGCCTTTTATTTGCGCTTAGCCCTGTCTAGATTCTTTACTAGCCAGGGCCAGGTGTTGCATATGGCTTGTGTCCAGGCATCCACCTCGATACTCCCCTCCACCCCCGTCATATCCACATGAGCAATGGGGCCAAAATCCTGACCGTATACCACATAGAATGGACTAAACCCAGTAGACTGATGCACAGCATTATTATACACATATTCTGCAAAAGGCAACAATTCAACCCAATTATCCTGATGGTAATTGACATAACAACGTAAATAACACTCCAGGACAGCATTAACACGTTCAGTTTGCCCATCCGTCTGGGGGTGATAAGCGCTAGATAAACCCTGTTCCACTTGAGAAATGCCTTCCAAAATTTAGCCACGTAGCTACTTCCGCGGTCGCAAATTATCTTACGCGGAAAGGAATGTAGATGGACAACATGTGACAGGAAAAGGCGGGCTAACCTGGGGGCAGATGGAATACCTGCACATGGAACCAAATGTACCTTTTTTGGAAAATAAATCAGTAATAACCCAAAGTACAGTTTTTCCTTCACTCAGAGGGAGGTCAGTTATGAAATCCATGCCAATCACTTCCCAGGGTCTACTGGGAATTTCCAGTGGCTGTAGAAGTCCCGGAGGCTTACCCTGGGATCGTTTGACAGTGGCACAAATGGGACAACTGTGAACAAAGGAATCCACATCTGTATGCATGCCCTCCCACCAAAATTGCCTGCGTAACAAGTGAAGGGTCTTTAGGAAACCAAAATGTCCTGCCGTTTTAGCTCCATGAGCTAATTGCAGGACTTCCCTTCTAAGCACTTTAGGCACTTATAGTTTCGAGTCCTTGTACAAACATCCACTCCGTTCAAGCAAGCCTTGTGGTAGAGTTTGAGAGGAGCGTTCGGCCAGGCATTGAGTACGAAGGGAGTCCAGGAAGGAATTGGACAGGATCACTCCCCCCCCCCACAGAAGAGGAGGAATCCGGAGCCACTGGTGGTGGAGATGGAGGGGGGGACTGCGGGTGCTGCGGAGCGCTGGTGACGGTCAGCGCAGGCTGATCTGTAGAGGGAGTTGGTTCGCTTGTGCCCGATGCTACTGTCCATTGCTTGGGTCTGGGATTGGAGCAGAGTTTGGGACCGAGTTTTTACCGCCAGGATGGGCAGAGCCCCTTTGTGCGCCGGAGTAAATAAAGAGTCCGTGGGACGGTCAAACTTTACTGGATATTGGGGCAACCTGGAAAGAGCATCAGCAAGCACATTCTGTTTTCCAGGTACATGTTTAAGTACAAAACGGAATTGGGCAAAGAAGTCAGCCCAACGCTGTTGTTTCGCGGACAGTTTGTGGGTCCCCGTGAGGGTCTGTAGATTTTTGTGATCGGTCCAGACCTCAAAGGGGACCCCGGACCCCTCCAAAAACTGCCTCCATAGGGTGAGGGCATGATGAACGGCTGCTGCTTCCTTCTCCCAAATTGGCCAATTTAATTGAGCGTGCGCAAACGTCTTGGAAAAGTAAGCACAGGGGTGGAGAAGACCGTCAGCCCCCCTCTGGAGAAGAGCCCCCCCGGTAATAAGCCTCAACCAAGTCCAATTTGGTGAAAATACGCCCCTCCTGTAGTTGTCCTAAGATGTCCGAAATCAATGGGATAGGATAGGCGTTAGTCTGGGTATCTGCGTTGAGTTTTCGGAAGTCTATACACAAACGCAAATCACCTTCCTTCTTATGGACAAAGAAAGCGGGGGCTGAGTTAGGGGCGGTTGACGGCCAAATGAATCCCCGAGCAAGATTTTTATCCAAAAAGTCTCGCAACACAGCGCGTTCGGAGACGCTCATAGGGTAAATCTTGCTTTTGGACATTGTGCAGTCTTTCACAACTTCAATTGCACAGTCCGTGGCACGATGGGGGGGGGGGTAAGGCATCGCATTCTTTCATGTCAAAAACATCTGCAAAGTCTCGATATACCTCAGGTAAAGGTGTTGGCCCTACTGCATCTGAGGTTAAGGCAGGCGCGGGTGGAGGTACAACCGTGAGTTCACGTCGGTGTTGCTCACATTTAGGGCTGGCGAACGTAATTGTGTCAGTGTCCCAATCTATGTAAGGGCTATGACCCTTGAGCCAACTAATTCCCAAAACAACTTCGTATCGGATGGGAGCTATGGTAAAGTCTATTTGCTCCCAATGGGAACCGATACCCACCACTACTCCCCGTGTGCGACGGTTGACTGGCCCCCCTCTAAACTGGCTGCCGTCCATTTGGGCGAATTGGACGGGGGCCGGTAGATCTTCGGACTTGACTTGTAGGGCTGCAAACGTGGCCTCATTGATTAAAGTGCGTCCGCAGCCGGAGTCTATGAGCTCCTTGACACGTAATTGGGGGCCCTTTTTATAGTGTTGTAACACTACGTCCACATAAACAGTGTTTTCCACTTCACTCACCTTGACAGGAGCCTTGGGTTTTGCAGGAGATTCTGCAGGGGTCTGTGGGGACGCGCCACTCACCACAGACTGTGCCCGTTTTTTGACAGGTCGAGAGGGGTTTCCAAATTAAGGGCTGGGGAATTCCATTGGTTATCTTCCTCAGAAGAAGGAGAACTGTCCCCCACTGGGGCACTTGTAATCCGGGACCCTACGGGGTCGATTGGTGTGGGAATGTTGGATGATTCTCCGATGTGAAGTGCAGAGGGTGTGGGTCATCCCGGCGCTGCACTGCGGGTGGCCGTGGTGCCTCTGCATTGAGGTCGTCCCCAAGTTTGGGGCGGTAAGCTGGGGCGAGTGGTTTCCGGGCGATGAGGGCAAGCCACTGCGAAGTGACCGATTTCCCCGCAAACGAGACAGGCTCCCCTCTGGAATCGAGATTCGTGGTCCAGAGAGAGTCGGGTTGGTCTCCGTGGGTGGGGAGTTGCAGGTTTGGTGGGCGGTTTTTGTCCGCCCTTTTCCTTGGTTCTACTGCGAACAAGCGAAACGTACCGCCGACGGCTTTCAACTTCTTCAGCCAGTAAAATCCAATCCTCGAGGGTGTCAGGGTCGCCTCGCATATAGGACCAGTTCAAAATGTCCGGATGCAATGCCTCACGAAAGTAATGGATAAGGGTAGCTTCAGGCCAGTCCACTGCTTTACTCGCGAGTCATTGGAACTCGTCTGCAAACTCCCGAACTGGAGAGGAGCCTTGCCTGAGTTGTAAAAGTTCCGCTTTGGCTCTCTCTCCCATGAAGGGATCTTCGAAGCGTCGTCGCAAGGCGAACATAAATTGTCGAGGGAACGAATGGAGCGGGACCGTGTATCAAACTGTAGAATCATCCAGTCGGCCGCCTTATCCGTTAACAGAGAGGCAACGAAACAAACGCGGCTATCTTCGGTTGGGAAGAATTGTCATTGTTCCCTCATATAACTATCCACATGGTGCAAAAAACGGGGCAAGGTTTCAACAGAGCCATCGTAAGTAATCTTCAGTTTCAGCGGTCTCCATGGTATTGGGGGCATAGGCGGGTATCCAGGGGCTGGAATTCCCAGTAAGGCAGGTGCAACAGGCACTCTTCCGGGTGCTGCGGGGCCAGGAGCTGCTGGTCCTCCGCCCGGGACTACGGGTCCCCCACCCGGTGCGATGGGACCCCCGCCAGGGGCTGTAGTGCCTCCGCCTGGAACCACAGGTCCTCCATCAGGCATGACAGGCCCTCCGGCGGGACCTCCTCCGCCAGGAGGAACCACCGGAGCAGCTGGTTGTTGCGGCAGCTGCTGCGGTATCATAGGAGCGGGGGTAACGGGCACAGTTTGAGCCCGGTGTAACTGGTCATTGTCCCTGAGTACTAAAGCCAGTTGATCTTGCAAGCGTGCTACCTGCTCCATGAGATCCATAGTTTGGTTATGTAGTAAAAACATCTCATTGCCAGCACCGCTAGTCCGGCGGGACTGGCTGGACCGCAAACCAGAGGCCCAAAGAGATTCTCCTGTATATAAGTCCTCCTCGTCGGAATTATCCGATCTCTCGGGCAAAGTCCCCGCCAACCTGCGGGTTCGTTGAACGCTATGAGACAGGATGAAAGACGGGAAGAACAGAGGTAATTCATAGTCCTTGGGCTGTCAAGGACGCGCGCCACTCCGCGCCCGTTTGTGGGCTAAACGCTCTCTCTCCACTTGTTCCGCCCGAGCTTTTGCGTCGGCCTCAGCTGTAGATCGCGCTTACTCCTCCGCTTTTGTGCACTCAGCCAGGTCCAGGTCAGCTGCCAGCTTGGCGGTCAGCGTCGCGGTAACGAGTGGGAGGGCTTCCTGTTCCAAAACGTAAAGGAGCTCTGCGCGCTGATCTTGCAGGTCCAACATCGGTTGGATTTGTACCGCCAAGGCCGCCGCATTTGCACCAAAATTGGGGGTGAGTTGCGTGGTAAGTTCCGCCACGGAAATAGTGGTCGCAGTGTGGCCCTGGAAGAGGGCAGCCACCCGTATGGCTACCGCTTTTGCCTCCGCTTGGCAAAGCTCGGGGGTGGTGCGACCGGAGTCGCCATGTCGGCCGAACGGATCGGGGCCGCAATCAAAGTCAGTTGCGTTTCACAAGTAGTGAGTCCGGCCAACAGGCTAGTCAACAGTTGTAAATCCTCAGCTGCCAATCGAGCATAATCCACCAACCAATCAAGGGTCTGAAGGTCTTGACAGGCGCTGGCATCCGCAATGTCAGACGTCCAGGGGACCGTTGCAGCTAGGGAATGCCACTGAGCTCGGACCAGTCCAGTCAAGCAGTTGACTTCTGCATCGGTTCGATATAGCTCAGCTATAACATCCCATACAAGCTCGGGGTCGTCAGTCGGCGTTCCCAACGGAAGGGACCACGGATGGAAGCCTTCCAGGGCTCCTAGCAGGAACCCGCTACCCGGGGATCAGATCCACCGGGCCCAGGCGAACCACACGGGGTTCCAGCCATGGTTAGATCACTCGGAGAGCACTGCCGTTGCTCCCACACGAGTGGCAGGCGAACCCTCCGGGGCTCCAGCCTGACAGATGAAAAAGTTAGGATTGCTGTCTTAATGTCAGCCCTTGCCCTAGTCAGAACCAATAACCATGACAGGAGACACACTGGTCAAAGGAAGATGGTTTACTGGCAGCATAGGTAAACAGAGCCTACAGGATCTAAGACAGCAATGGAGGGCACTGGGATACACTTGACTATATAAAAGCATAGAAAAAAGCATTCAGCATTCAGCAGCCCAGGACAGGCTCAAGAGATTACTATTTCAAAACAGTCTAGAGATGCCTCCGTTCACACGGAGTACAGTCTACTTCAAAGAGTCCAAGAATGCAAAACAATCCTTGGGAGCGAGTTGGTGGAAAATCGAAACTGAGACACAGGCCTGACACTCCTGCACGTGTGAAGTAGGGCTGTTGAATTTTTTTTTTGGTAAAATTCAGATTCGGCAAAATTTGGACCTTGTTTATTCAGGAAATGCCAAAGTCTGAACTCCCCTGATTCGGATCCGTGGAATTCGGCACCAAGTTTGGAGTTCGCGAATAAATTCGGCCGTTTAAAGCCATTAAAAACACATTTGAGCCTTTCCGCGGCGCCGGGGGGGCATTGTTGGAGGTAGAGGTCCCAAACTTTCAGGGTAGCTTGAGGGGACCCTTCTTGCAAGAACCCCCAAGTTTTGTAAAGATTGGGTCAGGGGGTCCCCCATCTGCCCTTTGTAATAAAGTCATCACAAACACATTCGCAGCTTTCCATGGCTCTGTGGGGGCATTTTTTGAGGTAGAGGTCCCACACTTTCAGTGTAGCTTGAGGGGACCCTTCTTGCAAGAACCCCTAAGTTTTGTGAAGACTGGGTCAGGGGGTCCAGAGTTATGGGGCCCAGAAGGGTTCCCCCCTCCGCCTATTGGAATGAATAGAAATAGAATAGACTGTTTGGACTCGGAGTTTGCAAAACCATGCAAAGCAACACGTGACGCGACCTTGGGAGTTTGCAAACCATGGAAAGGGACAGAGGCACGCAAGCTATGCAGATGGGGTGGAATTTCCCCTTTTGCATCGGACTCGGGAGTCGGGACCGGGCAAATGTATTCTTTAAGTCACAATTTGAAAACCAGTTTTGAGCGAGCATCAGACCATGCAAAAATGGCCCCAGAGTATTTTCTGCCCTGCTCCTTTTGTCATGGTGGAGGGAAGCCCCCCCTTAAGCAAACGACTCCTCCAAATGTGAGATAAGTTATGCACCCCTCCTCTCTTTCTCTTTTGTATGTTTCTATTCTTTGACTTTCCAAGATGGGGTTACCTATTCGGCATTCCCCAGGAAAAATTGGGAAGTGGGATGTAAAAACGTTCGCAGCTGGCGTTGCTGTACAGCCACCAAGAAGCTGGACCCAGCAGCATCGAAAAGTGGGTGAAACGCAACCAGCGCAGCCAGCCCAGGGCACTTGTCACAGGATCCGAGAACAAATCCAGCAAGAAGAAACTTCTGCTGAATCCAACTCCATTCCTCCGACTAAGTGTCTCCCTGCTTTTGGGCTTAACATCCCGCCTGCTCGAAGAAGAGGGTCCCAAGATAGCGAGGTTGTTGGAAAAGTGGCAAGGAGCCCCCAAGCAGCCTCCTTCCAAGATCAGGGTGCCCCCCTCCTCCCCCCAAAATGACCATGTCCTTGGAAAGTCAATCTCCGGTCTGTACCTTTAAAACCTCTGTTACCTCTTCAAGTGGAAACACCATGATCTGACACCTGTCAGAACGCCTCAAGCATTAAGGTACCCAGCATGCCCCTGGCGTCGAAAGATTTGCATATGTCCAACCCTCTAGGGCAGATCGAGCCGAGTTTGCATTTTTAAACCGGTTTAGCTCTAGCATACCCTTGAAGGCATGCCTGTGTGTAAAGTGATCTAGTAGTGAATATATGTGTGTGTGTGTGTGTGTGTGTGAGATTATTTCCTATACTTCTCTTTATATGCATTTATCATTTTCATGTTTCTATTCTTTAATCTTCATAGGAGGGGTTGTTATTGGCCAAACCCCTGGGAAAAATTAGGGTGGGAGATTTCAGCAGGCTTCTGTACAGCCTGTGTGAACATGGGCCGTCAGGAGAGTCTTGTGGCATTTGTGCAAAGGTGGGACTCGTCTGCCCTGGGACTGCCGAGGTTTTGGATGGTCGGCCCGCTCCCTTGTACCCATGCCAGTTGGCTGGGTCAGAATGTAGCGTGGAGCTTGCAGACACCTTCGACAGAACCCTTTTGCATAATATGGTTGCCCCCTCATCTCCCCCAAACATCCCACTCCACAGCAGGTTTAAAAAAAACTCTCTCTTATCTCTCCTACCTGTCAAGTCACAAAGCCGCTCTCTGAGCACCGCCCAGAACGCTTAAAGGTACAATTATCCCAGCATGCTGAACAACCGGCAATTTGCATACATCAGCCTCTCTGTGGCAGAGCAAGGAGACTTAGAAATCAGCTCTGTCTCTTTAAAAATGAGACCCTCCATGCAAACATGTCCGTGTATTTATTTTCTGATGTTTAAGGGTGTTCTATCTTTGTACAAATAAGGGAAAGGTCCCCGCATTGGCGGGGAGACCTCAGGTTAAAAGAAGCTGATCCCCCTCCGGAGCATAGGGCTCCTCCCCATATTTTATCCCTAATGGGATGGCACACCCAAAACCTGGGCAAGCCCAGGGCAGTCAGCACACTGAGAGAACCTGCTGATAGGCACACGTCTTCGGGTGGCTGTACAGATATGCCACCCAGGAGCTCTCCCTCCATCTCGAGCCCTAGTAGGACCAGCGTAGCCCTGAGCGCCGGCCAACTTACAACCAAAAGTCACCCGCAAACTGTTTTATTTCTAGCATGTGTGTTGTGTGTGCTTGGGAACTAAAATAAGGACGGCCGTATAAGCGCCTAGAAATAAAAAAAGAAATTATAACCAAAAGTTTTAAGAACCATGCACCTCTGTATTATAACCATCATACTTTGCCAGCCCATGCAAATCGCTCCCATGCCCCCTCGGACTGACTTTCCCATGTCAGCTCCCATGGAAGCAATGGGTAAGAGAGCTGATTAGGACCCCAAGGTCCCGTTGCATCCCGTCCTCATGCTCTCAAGAGGCCACGCTGTGAGGGTCTGGTATTCTTTACTCCCCTTCCCCACTTTGATCCTTGCCTATCTCTTTGAACTCGTAAAAGCGGTTCACACCTCCCCGCAACCCGGCGCCTCTGCTGTCTTTCCCAGGTGCCCTCCCCTACCGCGCTTCCTGTGAGCACTCCCTCAGGCCGAGTCCGGCCTTGAAGATCTGATAGCCCTAGCAGCCTTGCTGGGACCCGTTTGATGTTTTGTATTGCACCAATCTATCTTGTAACTTCCCATAACATCAGTGTGAACCCTAGTGCCCTGGAATAGATATATTTTGTAACCCGGCTATGCCAATTCACTTGCAACTTTGAATCCGTGTCTGTCTCATCTGTCTGAAGCCTTCAATAAATCTATTGTTTCTGCATTCAAGCCTGAGCAGTGATTTTGCGAAGTTAGCACAGGGAGTTGGGAACTCTCACATTAAGTTGCAAGTCCTTGCCTTTTCGCTCTGCATCTGTACCTTAAGGGACAGTAATGCCAGGCGACGAGGATCCCTCTTCCCCCCCGGCTTCACCGGGGAAACCCGAGGTTCCGGAGAAACCGGACCCAAAGGAGGAGGATGTCAGGCGGAAGGTGCCCGGTCCCCCACACCCGGGACCGGGCTTGGGTATGAAGCCCAAGAACACCTTTAACTCCTGGCTGGACTCTCCGAAAGGTTGGTCGCCTTCCCGGACCGAGGCGAAGCATCGCCGTTTGGGATTGTCCGGCACGGGGCTCGTGGACGACCCCGCGCGTAAAGAGGTCCTGATGGACGAGGAACGGAGGCTTTGGCAGGAGGAACGCCAAGCTATGCTGGAGCGGATGGATGCCATGCAAGCCGTGATGGGTGAGATGGCAGCCGCCATGGACGCGCTGAAGGTACAGCCTCCCCCCGGCAACCCTCCGGATGGAACGCCGGCGACTCCTCCCGCTCCTCCCAGCGCTCCGGCCCGCCGTGACCTGAAAATCACGTACGATGGGTCGGGGGATCAGTTAACCTTCTTTATGGTCCAAGTGGATATTTTTATGAGGGAACAGGCCCGGACCTTCACCTCGGAAGAGTCCCAGGTCCAGTATGTGGCCTCCCTTCTCCAAGGAGAAGCGGCCGCGTGGATGGTGTTACAGTATGAACTCCGCTCCCCTGTGCTGCGGAATCTGGATGAGTTTATGGTCGCTCTCCGCAACAGATTCGAGGACCCGAACCTGGGGGAGCGGGCTAAGGTGTCAGGCTGCTATCTCGGTTTCGTTATTGCCTCTGTCTCTGCGCTGTATTGTCTGCCCCCCAAGGTCGCATACCTAGGCCTGGGAACTCAGCTCCTGGGAAACTGTATTCAGCCTGTGCGTGTAATCTCCCGCCTTTCCTGCCTTATAATATCTCCCAGCTAGTGAGCCTCTCATAGCTGTCATTTTATTCGTTTGCACTGTATGCCTATTTGACCAGTAAAAGCCATCTGTTTGGACTCTATATGACTTTGTGGTGATTTCTGGTTCTGTGGGCCAAGGGCTGACATTATGACAGCTATCCCTTCTCTTCACCATTCTACTAGCCAGGCTGGAGCCCAGGGGGGTTCGCCTGCCACTTGGATGGGAGCTGTGCAGCTCTCCAGGTGATCTACACCCTGGAGCCCTTCTCTGAGGATCCTACTCTGTTACAAGACTTAATCGCTGAACTTTTCCGGACGACCCGAGAGGTTTGCCGCTTGAGGGGACTGGTACAGGAACAGTGGCAATCTCTTAAAGGACGTCTCTGGATGTTAACGTCGGAGGATACTGATGCTCGTCTAGATCTTCAGGACTTGGATCAATTACTGGACGATGCCCGATTGGCGACTGAGGATTTACAAATATTAACTGGACTTTTGGATAATCTTATTTCTCGAGAAACTCTTTCTACCATGGCGGGAGCCCCGCCGGAGGGTTTTTCCCTGATCCCGGATGCAGCCAGCTGTCAGGCTGAGGCCAAGCGAGTCGCTATTAGCACCGCTCTTCTCCTTGTGGAATGTACAAAGGACACCCCGGTAGCCACCTTGGCTCAAGTTTTGACCTCGACTTTTGGAGCCGAGGCACCCGCACTGGCGGTTCGAGTACAACCTCTGCTGGGCGGGGAACCCGACCCCCTACTCGCACTCCTGGAAACAGAACTTTTGCCGCGCATTACGGCAGAGACTGCCCTAAGACTTGAGAACGCCAAAGTTCTTGCGGATCAGCAAGCCGCCGAAGCGGCTAAGGTCGCAAGAGAGAGAGAGGCTGCAGAAGCAGCCAGGGCGGCTGCAGCAAGGATTAGGAATCTGGCGAACGTGGACACGCGCCCCAAGGACAATGTACTAGGGCTATCGGGTCTGTCTTATTCCCCGGCGTTTGTCCAGTCGCGCGCGACCCAACGCTCACGCCGTTTGGCTGACCGACGTCGAGACTCAGGAGAGTCTGAAGACGAGGATTTATATGGGGATAGCTCTCAATGGGCCACAAGCTTCCGGACCAGTAAGCCTCATCTTACTGGTGGCCCAAGTGAGGAGGTTCATCTCTTACGAGCCCAGAATCGGGAGCTCTCCGACCGTGTTGATCAACTCCAGGAAGTAATGGAACTTATGCTTCAAGAGAACAGGCAATTACAACAAACCCTGATAGCTCAGAGACAGCCCATTCCGATACCGGGTCAGGGGGTACCCGTACAGCCACCCGCTAATGTGCCTGCCCCACCCTTGCCTCCTGGAGCTCCCGTTGCTCCTCCGCCCGGACCACCCGTGCAACCACCCGCTAATGTGCCTGCTCCACCCTTGCTTCCTGGAGCTCCTGTTGCTCCTCCGCCCGGACCACCCGTGCAACCGGGTCAACCTGCGCCCGGCCCTTGGAAGCAACTCAAATTGAGGACTACGTATGACGGATCTCTCGAGACTTTGCCTTGTTTCTTGCATCAAGTGGACAGTTATATGCGAGAACAAGGACAACTTTTCCCCACGGAAGACAGCCGGGTGCGTTACGTAGCTTCCCTTCTGACAGGTAAAGCGGCTGACTGGATGGTCCTCCAGTTTGACACCCGCTCTCGTGCTATTCGTTCCCTCAACAACTTCATGACTGCCCTGAGAAGGAGGTTTGAGGACCCCTTCCTGGGGGAAAGAGCCAAAACGGAACTCTTACAATTAAAACAAGGCTCTGCTACAGTTCGAGAATTTGCCGATGAATTTCAACGACTAGCAAGTAAAATTGTAGGTTGGCCCGAGACCACCCTGATCCATCATTTCAGGGAAGCCTTGCATCCTGACATTCTGAACTGGTCTTACATGCGAGGCGATCCCGATACCCTCGAAGACTGGATCCTATTAGCCGAGGAAGTGGAAAGCCGCCGACGCTTCATTTCTCTCGTCCGTCAAAAGCACAAGGAAAAAGGCACCCAAAAGCCTCAACCCAAGGCACCACTGCTCGTCCCACGAAATCCCCCACGTCCGCCCCAGGAATGTGAAGCCCGATTTCAGAGGGGTGCCTGTCTTACTTGCGGAGAAATGGGCCACTTTGCAGCCGTTTGCCCACGCCGCCAGGAAATATTTCGTCCCAGCACGACAACCCGCGCCCGAGGTCGTCCACCACGCAGAGGCACTGCGGCCACCCGCAGCGCAGCTCCGGGAAGACCCACACCCTCTGCACTCCATGCCGGGGACCCACCTCCTGCGCAACCCATCATGGTGGGGGGGGAGGAACACTTCGAAGTCTCCAAGATCCTTGACTCCCGTGTTCACCATGGCAACCTGCAATATTTGGTCCGTTGGAAACATTTCCCCCCTGCCTATGACGAATGGGTGCGCGCACGGGATGTCTCCGCCCCCGACCTCGTCGACGCCTTTCACATTGCTTACCCAGATAGGCCAGCCCCCTTGCGAACTGGGAGGGGGCCTTGAGGGGAGCAGAATGTCAGGCTGCTATCTCGGTTTCGTTATTGCCTCTGTCTCTGCGCTGTATTGTCTGCCCCCCAAGGTCGCATACCTAGGCCTGGGAACTCAGCTCCTGGGAAACTGTATTCAGCCTGTGCGTGTAATCTCCCGCCTTTCCTGCCTTATAATATCTCCCAGCTAGTGAGCCTCTCATAGCTGTCATTTTATTCGTTTGCACTGTATGCCTATTTGACCAGTAAAAGCCATCTGTTTGGACTCTATATGACTTTGTGGTGATTTCTGGTTCTGTGGGCCAAGGGCTGACATTAGGCCACTCTGATGCAACTGCGCCAAGGGACTAAGTCGGTGGCGCAGTATGCGAGTGAATTCCAGTCTCTGTCGAGCAGAATACTGGACTGGAGCGAGGCTACCCGGGTGCAGTGCTTCAGGGAGGGACTAAACCCGGACCTGCAACATTGGGCCTTCATGCAAGGCAACCCCCCGGACGTCGAGGGCTGGGTGCGCCACGCCGCCGACATCGAAAATCGGAAGCAGCTCCTGACCCTGTCCAGACAGCGCACCGGTCGCGACTCAAAGCCGAAAGGGGACCAGCCCGGCGGTATCAAGGATTCCCGAACCCCGGGGGGCCCCTCCACAGCCGAACGCCGCAAACGCTTTGAAACCGGGGTGTGTTTGGTGTGCGGTGGCAAGGGCCATTTCGCCTCGTAGTGCCCGTCCCGTTCCGGACGCCCAGCTACCCCTCGCCCAACCCCGGCCGAACCGGGGAAAACCCCGGCGGAGGACCAACCTCGACGCCGCAGCGGCGCTCCTGGACGCCGGAGCGCGCCCACCGCACTGCACGCGAGCGCCCAAGAGGAAACCTCCACCTCCACTGGTCCATCGGGACCCCGGATTACAAATGCAGCCTTTGACTCGGCCGAGTCACGGAGTACAACTACCACGTCTCCTTCATCCAGTGAGGAGGAAGAGTGGGAGATACCGGCAAAAAACGCCGTCGGTCTGCTGTAAGGGGGGCTCCTCAGCAGACCGCTCCCGTTGTTGTGCAAGGAGCTCCACCGATGGTAAGCGCCCAAGAGGACAATGTTTATATTCGGGCACACCTCTCGCTGCCCAAGGGGGGTCCAGTTTTAGAACTTCCCGCCTTGGTAGATTCCGGGTGCGCCCGCACTTTGATTAGCGAGGAAGCCGCCAAAAAGTTAGGCGTCCGACGCAAACTGCTCCCAGGTCCCCTCCGCTTTTCCCAGATGGACGGTAGCGACTTTAAGAAGGGACCTGTTACTCACCGTACCGCTGCGGTGATTATGGCTGTGGGGGAACATTGGGAACGCTTATATTTTACTATTGCCCCCATAGTTGCACCCATAGTCTTGGGGATGAATTGGCTGCAGGGGCATAATCCCTCGATCGACTGGGTCAAGCGAACCCTCACGTTCCCGGAGGACCCTTGCAGGGCTCACGACAAGGACCGAGTGCTTTGCACCCCGGCCACCGCTTTGGTGGGATCCCTACCCCAAGTCACCCCTCCGCTCCGCCTGCCCGCGGATTATTCCCGTTTCGCGGATGTGTTCGATGTGAGGGAATGTGACGAATTACCCCCACACTGGGACACAGACTGTGCCATTGAAATTGTGGGGGAAGGCAAGTTGTCCAAGGGGAAGGTTTACCCCATGAGTCCCAACGAAAAGGCGGTGCTGCGGGACTACCTGGACACCAACCTGGCGAGGGGCTTCATCTGCCCCTCCAAAGCCCCGTACTCCGCCCCCGCGTTCTTCGTTAAGAAAAAGACGGGGGACTTAAGACTGTGCATAGACTTTCGCAGACTGAACGCAGTCACCCAGTCTAACGCTTACCCCCTCCCTCTCATTCCAGACCTTCTTGCGCAACTGAAAGAGGGCCGAATCTTCACTAAACTGGATTTGGTGGAAGCCTACCACCGCATCCGCATCAAGGAGGGGGACGAACCCAAAACGGCCTTTTCCAGCTGTTTTGGAATGTTTGAGTACCTTGTTATGCCTTTCGGACTTTCTGGGGCCCCGAGTGTTTTTATGCAATTAATCAATGAAGTTTTACATGATTTGTTGTTTCGGGGGGTGGTGGTATTTCTGGATGACATTCTCATTTATTCGGAAACCATGGAGGAACACGTTAAGTTGGTTCGCGAGGTCCTCCAACGCTTGCGTGAACACAAGCTGTATGCCAAAGTGTCCAAATGCGAATTTCACCAGCCCTCCATCACCTTCCTGGGTTATGTCATTTCCCACCAAGGCTTGGAAATGGACCCCGAAAAGGTTCAAGCCGTGCGGGATTGGGAACCCCCCACCACACGCCGCCACCTACAACAGTTTTTGGGGTTCGCCAATTTCTACCGCAACTTCATCCCCAATTTCGCGCAGGTAGCCCTTCCCCTCACTTCCCTCTTGCGTACCAAGGGGAAGGGAGCGAGCGCCGCTCTACCCTCGGCCCGTTTGCAGTGGTCTCTCCCCTGTCAACAGGCGTTTGACGAGCTTAAAGTGCTTTTTTCATCGGAGCCGGTTTTGGCCCACCCAGACTGCACTAAACCTTTTGTGGTCCAGGTGGACGCCTCCGACGTAGCCATGGGAGGGGCCCTACTGCAAAGGGACGGGGAAGGGAAACTGCGGCCATGCGCCTACTTCTCCAAAAAGTTCTCCCAATCAGAAATCAATTGGGCTCTTTGGGAGAAGGAGGCGGCAGCGGTGAAACATGCCCTCACCATCTGGAGGCATTTCTTGGAAGGGGCCGAGTTTCCGTTCGAAGTGTGTACTGATCACAAAAATTTGGAGGCTCTCAAAGGGGCTAGGAAGCTCAACGCCAAACAAATTCGGTGGGCCCAGTTTTTCGCCAAATTCCGCTTCACTCTCAAGCATGTCCCCGGAAAGGAAAATGCCCTGGCAGATGCCCTGTCCCGACTTCCCCAGTACCGCAACGATTTTGACCGCCCCGTGGACTCCCTTTTTACCCCTGAACAACGAGGGGAAATCCCGGGGCTCGCCGTCACCACCCGGTCACAAGCCCGGCTGCCAGAGAATCCCATGCTCAAAGGGATCCCGGAGGCCTTTCAGCAAAGGCTCCGGGACGCTTCCCAGCAGGAAATGGAGCAACAGATTCTCCCTATGGGCATGGAGCAACGGGACTCCTGGTGGGTACAGGGCGGGAAACTCTACGTCCCAACTTCTCTCCGTAAGGAAGTTCTGGGACTGGTCCACGGCGCCAAACTGGCAGGTCATTTTGGTTTTGTCAAAACACTGCACCTGGTGAGAAGACAATTTTGGTGGCCAGGTATGAGAGCCGATGTAGAATTGTACGTGCGCAGCTGCCCCACCTGCGCTACGGCCAAGAAAAGAATGGGAAAACCCCCTGGACTACTAAAACCCCTGGAGAGCCCCACCCGACCCTGGGAGGTTATCGCCATGGATTTTATCACTGACCTACCTCCCAGCCGGGGTAAAACGGTTCTATGGGTGATCACGGACCTTTTCTCCAAACAGGTCCACTTCGTTCCCTGCGCCGGACTCCCCTCGGCCCAGGGATTGGCTAAGTTGTTTGTCACTCATGTCCTCAGACTACACTCGGTCCCTAGGAAGGTCCTCTCCGACAGGGGGGTCCAGTTCGTCACCAAATTCTGGCGAGCCTTCCTAAAATTGATGGGGGTGGAAGAACAGGGTCTCTCCTCAGCTTACCACCCTCAGACTGATGGTCAAACGGAATGGGTAAATGCAGTGGTCGAATGTTACCTCCGTTGTTATGTCAATTACCACCAAGACGATTGGGTGGATCTGCTGCCGTTTGCTGAATACGCCTATAACAATGCCCCCCACTCCTCCACTGGTTTCAGTCCTTTCCGCGTAGTGTACGGAACGGAATTTGGTCCTTTTGGTTCCGCTCCCATCTCCCCAGAGCTCGAAACAGTCCCTGAGGTCCAGGAGTGGGCACGAGTAGTCCAGTCTACCTGGCCCTGGTTGCTCAAAAATCTCGAACGTGCCAAGACCAAGTACAAGGAGCAAGCTGACAAACATCGATCCCCGGGCTGGGAACTCAAGGTGGGGGGGCAGGTCTATCTCTCCACTAAGAACCTGCGCTCCCTCCGACCCTGCAAAAAGCTCAACGATCGGTATGTGGGCCCTTTTCCCATTACCCGGGTGATCAATGAAGTCACTGTAGAACTCGAGCTTCCAAAGACCCTTAAGGGCGTCCATCCCGTCTTTCATATAAGCCTCCTCAAACCGTACGTTGCGGCCCCCCAATTCCACCCCCCTCCGAAACCTGAGGTTCCTACGGTTGTGGGAGGGGACACCCATCTGGAAGTGTCTAAAGTGTTGGATTCCAAATGGAAAAAGGGGAAATTGTTCTATTTTGTCCGGTGGAAACATCTGGGACCTGCACACGATGAATGGGTGGCAGCCCCACACATGGCTGCCCCCCGCCTGATACAAGATTTCCACACCGCCTATCCCGATAAGCCCCGTCCTCCTGACCTTGCGGGAGAGGGGTCTTAAGGGGGGCAGAATGTGAGGGTCTGGTATTCTTTACTCCCCTTCCCCACTTTGATCCTTGCCTATCTCTTTGAACTCGTAAAAGCGGTTCACACCTCCCCGCAACCCGGCGCCTCTGCTGTCTTTCCCAGGTGCCCTCCCCTACCGCGCTTCCTGTGAGCACTCCCTCAGGCCGAGTCCGGCCTTGAAGATCTGATAGCCCTAGCAGCCTTGCTGGGACCCGTTTGATGTTTTGTATTGCACCAATCTATCTTGTAACTTCCCATAACATCAGTGTGAACCCTAGTGCCCTGGAATAGATATATTTTGTAACCCGGCTATGCCAATTCACTTGCAACTTTGAATCCGTGTCTGTCTCATCTGTCTGAAGCCTTCAATAAATCTATTGTTTCTGCATTCAAGCCTGAGCAGTGATTTTGCGAAGTTAGCACAGGGAGTTGGGAACTCTCACACACGCGCATCTGCTCCTGGGGGGGGGCATTTTTGGAGGTGGAGGTCCCACACTTTCTGTGTAGCTTGAGGGGACCCTTCTTGCAAGAACCCCCACATTTTGTTCAGATTGGGTCAGGGGGTCTAAAGTTATGGGGCCCAGAAGGGGTTCCCCCCATCTGCCCAATTTGGAATAAAGCCATTTAAAAACACAGTCACATGTGATTTTGACACCGCATGCCCCCGCCCTCCTGCTCCCACAAGCCCCCTCACATCTAGGAGGGCTCATTCAGGGAAAACGGCCTTGAGAAGAAGGCTGTGCAAGGAGGAAATGTGCCTCCTCCTCTGCTACTTCGAGGTGCGCAGGCTGGCATTTAGGGTGCTGAGTTACCCCAGTGTGAGCTCTAGCCCTGCGTTCCATCCCTCAAACAGACTTCAGTAGATGGCAAATCCACAAAAGCAGCTTTATTGGGTAGAATCGACAGGTTACAGAAACTATATTCAGAATGATACTAGTAAGGGGCTGAGGTAAGGCACATGGCATATATAGAAAAGCAAAAGACGATAACCAGTAACCCAGGCAACCCCCCTCCCAGAGGTAGGAAGGAGCACTTGGCAATTCCCACACTAAAGGAATTCAGAAGGACTCTAAGAAGTCTAAACATGGGGCATGGACTGGCCTTGGAGAGAACTGCAAAACAATACCTGGGAGCACAACTATGAACTGGCTTCATAGCCTGCTTCTGACACCCATGGATTTTGTCCTGTGGCTTTTTAGGCCTGTGGCTACAGGAGGAGGTCCGCACGCAAGTGTCTTAACAAGTACAGGTGTGTGTACTTCTACGCCTCCATCGGACGCCCGCTGCAGCACGGACAAAGAAGGCCTGCCTTCTTCAAAATGATGAAGCTGCACTGGGAGCTGGAGGAGTGCCCCTCAACACCCCCCCCAAGGGCACCGAAGCTGAGTGGACAGGTACGTTGTTCGCACACTCTCTAAAAATGCTAGTAGCCATGGATAGCCCTCTCCTCAATGAACATGTTTACTCCCCTTTTAAAGCCTTCCAAATTGGCAGCCATCACCACACCCTGGGGCAGGGAGTTCCACAATTTAACCATGCGTTGTCCATGAGTGGACTGGATGGAACTCACAAATAGCACCTCTATAAGATCCCCATGTGCTCCCACATGGCTCTTAAGTAAGTCAAACGCCGCCTGGCAGCGGTCGTCCCATGCTACCCGAAAGTTGGAACGGCAGAGAGAGGCACTGCTCCGGGAAGAAGCAGCCCCGGAAGGAGCTGACCCACTCTGGGAGGAAGCAGCCCCGGCGGGGTGCCCCGCAGAATTTGTCGAGGGGGCACCACTAAATGAACTCAGCACCAGACAGAACGTCCCCCGATCGACAACGACCCCAAGCTTCGATCACCTGTACCGAGGCCTGCTGGTTGAACTGTACACCGGGAGGGAGGCACCGCTCCACCGATTGACAATGACCCCAAGCTTTGATCACCTGTATCGAGGCCCGCTGGAAGACTGGTACTCCAGGAGGGAGGCACCGCTTCGAGACCAGACGCCAGCCACCTTGACCCCTTGCCCCCGGGATGAGGAACACCATCTTCTACAAGAGCGGAACCATGACCTGACCAGGGAGAATCGGGACCTTCAGGCCCAGCTGGGAGCCCTGCAGAGGGAGATGATGGCGCTAGCAGGAACGGTGCGACAGGGTGGATCGGGACCACGGTCAAAGCCGGTTGCGTTTCACAAGTAGTGAGTCCGGCCAACAGGCTAGTCAACAGTTGTAAATCCTCAGCTGCCAATCGAGTATCTTCCACCAACCGGTCAAGGGTCTGGAGGTCTTGGCAGGCGTGGGTATCCACAGTGTCAGACGTCCAGGGGACCGTTGCAGAAAGGGAACGCCACTGAGCTTGAACAAGTCCAGTCAAGCGGTTGACCTCTGCGTCGGTTCGATTTATCTCCGCAATAACATCCCATACGAGTTCGGGGTCGTCAGCCGGCGTTCCCAATGGAAGGGACAACTGATGGAAGCCTTCCAGGGCTCCCAGCAGGAACCCGCTATGCGGGGATTAGATCCACCGGGCCCGGGGCGAACCACATGGGGCTCCAGCCACGGTTAGATCACTCGGAGAGCATCATCCTAGCTCCCATCCGAGTGGCAGGCGAACCCTCCGGGGCTCCAGCCTGACTGGTGAAAGAATAGGATTGCTGTCTTAATGTAAGCACTTGTCCTATTGAGAACCACAAACCACAGCAGGAGACAAAGATGTCCAAAGAAGCTGGTTTAATGGTCGCAAAGGTAAGCAGAGCAAAAGAACCTAAGACAGCAATGGGGCAAACCGGCTGGCACTTGATAATATAAAAGCATTGAAAAAAGGCATTCAACAGTACAGTACAGCTTCATGAGATTACAGATTACAAACAGTACAGAGGCACCGCAGTTCCCACGGAATACAGTCGGCTTCAAAGAAACCAAAAATGCAAAACAATCCTTGAAGGCAAGCTGGTGAGAAAACGAAATGAAACTAACTGGGATACAGGCCTGACAGAGGTCACTGCTGAACTGAACCTCCCCAAGACCTTGCAGGGGCTACATCCCATGTTTCATGTTAGCCTTCTGAAGCCCTTTTCTCCTGCTCCCAATTGGCACCCCGAACCCCCGGCGGCGACACCTATCATGGTGCAGGGGGAACAGCATTTTGAAATTTCCATGGTCCTGGACTCTAGGCTGCGGAGAGGTCAGCTGGAGTACCTGGTACGCTGGAAACACTTGAACTCGAGTCATGATGAGTGGGCCATGGCAGAACACGTGAATGTTTTAATTGCCGAGTTCCATCAGAGTTGTCCCGACAAATCCGGGAACCCGGGGAGGGGGTCTTTGGAGAGGCGAAATGTCAAATAGGGCTTCTGACAGCTCCGTTCCCAAACAAGATGGTTTCCCCACGAACAAGATGGAGTACTCCGTGCACTCCTCCCCCCCCCCGTTTTGCACACGAGCTTCGGCCAGGGATTTACAATTGTATTGGGACCCACCCGTGTAAATCTCCGATCTGATATCAGGTCCCGCGCATAAAGCCAAGAGCTCGGCCATCTCCTCCACTGATTGCTCACAATTGTTTCTGTTCAGTTTTACTTAAGTCGATACCGGCAGGAAACGACTACATTATCTCTTTGTTCCTGTAACCCTATTGTATCAGCCCTATATATGTATCCATACTCCCCCAGTCATGTATTCCAGCCTTGCTCGTCTCTTTACTGAAATCACTGACTTTCGGAATAAATCCTTGAATCGCTGCTCTGTCTGGATTTGAGTTCTATTGCCTGAAACGCCGTGCATTTGCTGAAGCCTGACACTGCTCCCCATTTGCTGCTCATCCTCTGAGCTCTACGGTAATCTTCCCTCCCCTTGGCGTCCTCCTTGAGTCTCTCCAAACCAAAACTTCTCAGAGTGTCTCCTGAGCCCAAACTCCAAGATGGGGTTGCTGCCAAGCTTTTGCCTGCCCACCAATCCAGCCAGCCAGCCCCACCCCAGCAGCTGAGAAGAGTGGGTTGCATGGGGAGACAGGGGTTGTGGGGGGCCTTGCCCTTCACTTTTGCCCAGGGCCCCAGACCAGCTGTATTCATTTATCATTTGCATTCTCATTGAGATGCAAGGGGGATTACACAAGGTAATCAAAATAAGTCATCTAATGAGCAACTGTAAGCTCCAGCACCTCGTTGCATTTCTCTCATAAGGAACTTTACTCCAGACATAATTGCGAGTTAAAAAGTTTTATTTAAGAAAGCCAGCAAGTTCAGTAGGTCCATTGAGACATAAGGGTAGAATGCAGACATTGGAAACAACAGTACATTTAAAGGGTACATACAATAGGATTGATTAGTTTCAGGACATAATACAAAAGGGCCGAGTTGAGGCAGAGTTGTCTTGATGGCTTAGGTATCAGGAAACAATACAGAAGGTAACAGCCAGTAACCACTCACTGACAAAACCATACATGAAACTAATGCGTGAAATAGCTAGGTGATGGCCAGGGCTCCCAGGCATTGTTCCGCGGGGCCTGGCAACAATGGTCTCCATTGAAATGTAGATGCCGGGGGGGATGGGCAGAGGCAGAAAGCCAGGAAGCCTTAGCTGACATTTCACCTCCCCAAAGACCCCTCCCCCGGATCTCTTGGTTTGGTGGGGTAATTACGGTGGAATTCAGCTATCAGGGTGGGGGCGTTCACTGACGCGCGCAGCTGAGCTGGAATGCAGGAGTATACCTGGCAGCAATTCAGTCCACACCAGGACAGCTTTATGCAATTTATTTACAATATTTACACAGTCAGGATACAGTTCTCTCCAACAAACTGCTCAGCCAAACATCTATTTTCTCTCCACCACACTTCTGTACATATATCATGGACTTATATACATTTACATCCATACAATTGACCAATCATATACAATTGCTGTGTCATGGTGAGTCATTCTGGAAATTCCCTTCTCAGGCTGCTCACTCCATCTAAACCGGTTCTGGCTGGCTTAGTCACATGACACTAGCTGTCACTTTAGATCAGTCTGATCTATGTCCAAACTGCTGACTAGTTACACATTACATATGTTGTCATTCACGTGTACAGCGGACACCCATTCGTCATGGCTAGAGTTCAGGTGTTTCCAGTGCACGAGGTATTCCAGCTGGCCTCTCCGTGCCCTGGAATGTAATACCTTGGAGATTTTGAAATGCTGTTCCCCTTGAACCATGATTGTGGTTGCCGCAGCGGGTTCGGGGTGCCATTCAGGGGCTGGTACAAAGGGTTTCAACAGACTCACGTGGAATACTGGGTGTACCCCCTGTAAGGTTTTAGGAAGATCCAACTCTACGGTGACCTCATTGATAACCCAAGAGTTTGGGAACGGTCCCACATACTTTTGACATAGTTTCTTACACGGACGTAGGGACCTGAGATTTTTTGTGGAGAGATGAACCTTTTCCCCGACCCTAAGGTTCCATTGGGGCGTTCTGTGCACTACTCTCTCAATCATCTAGCCCAGAAAGGAAAAATCAGAGACAGTACACTCCTTTGGCCACATCCTTTTTCTGTAGTCTTTTTTTAAAATAGTGGGTGGATGAATGCCTCTGAGTTGGCAAGAGAAGATACTCTGAGTTAGTGACTAATTTATGCTGGGCAACAAGGGCTTGTGAATGTGATCCTTACATTTTAGTATGTACAGTTGAGGTTTTGCACAGCCTTGCCCAGTCCATAGGGATGGGCCACTTATATGCTTATTGGCAGCTGTAGACTCCAACACTTTCTTGAGCTCTTGCCATGGTGCCCTCCCTCCACCCACTGCAGCATCAAGTTTATGTGAATGAGCCGTTATAGATCAAATGCTAATGAGGAGTCTATTCACACATTCTTCCAGCTATCAAGTGTTGAGAAATTAAGGAATGTGCCTTAGGGCTGTCAATTCAGTACCATCCGAACTGAAAAACAGCCGAATTTTCCCCGATTTGGCAATTTCCAGTTCAGATAGAGCCAAAGTCAAAAAAGGTGGGAAAACGATGAGCCAAATTCGGCGAGTTCGGGTGGATGCTGAATAAATTCAGGCAAATTCGGCATCCTCTAATCTGCATTCTTCCGCTGCCAATGGTGGCTCAGCTGGGTCTTCTTCTGGCCAACCAGAGCAGGGATTCTCCCTTTTGAATTGGCCAGGAGAAGAGCATAAAAACTCCCGTCCCGTCCCAAGTCTGTATTCATTTCCTTCCATTTTGGTGGTACTGCTCCTGAGAGATCCTGAGCTGAGCTGCTGCTGCTTACTGGAATAGGATTGGATTTACTTCTCCTCCCTGCTCCTGCTGGAAGACATCCACACAGTTTGATTTTTGGGGTTTTTCTCTATGCCCTTTCTCCTGTGTGTGTGTGTGTGTGGGGGGAAAGCAGATTCTGTGTGTGTGGGGGGGGAAGCAGATTCTGTGGTTGGGGGGAAGCCAAAGGGGGGCTGTTGCCTGTTCTGCCGGGATGTGTGTGTGTACCCGCTCGCCTCTGCGGGAGTGTGCATTCTGCCTTTTTCTGCCCGTTGCCACCCTCGCCTGGAGTTGAGTTAGTGCGGCAGTGCGGCATGAGTCTCCCTCCGCTCGGCACCCGCACCTCCTCCTTGGGTCATTTGTTTGGGGTTGAGCCGAGCTGTACTGGTTTGAGGGGGGACTGTTGCCTGTTCTGCCGGGGGGGTGCCCACTCACCTCTGCGGGAGTGTGCATTCTTGTCAGAGGTTGCCTTTCAATGTCTTTGGTTCTAATGTCAGAGGTTGCCTTTCGATGCCTTTGGTTCTTCACTGAATGTCTTCTGAGTCCTTGCCTTGCCATGCTTGGGCGGGCCTGTACAAGCTGTCAGGCTCCTGACATGAGTTAGGCCAGTGTTCGCATGTTTACTTTGATGTTTGTTTGCTTTGAGATTCCCACTCCTTGTCCCTTCCCCTCCCTTTGCTCCGACCTTGGATAGCTAACGAGCAATGCCGTGTTTAGGCTTCTGTCTCCCTCCTTCCTCCCATGCCTCATTATCTATCTGTTTCCCAAGCCGTTTGAACTTGCAGCTGTGATGTAATCATGTAACCATGCTTTAAGTTATGCCTTGTAGCCTTGCCCGTCATTAGCAGCTTTGAAACTGCAAGTTGCCTTAGCTTGACCTGATGCTTCTACAATAAAGTTTACCTGCTTCTGACTTGGCTGTCTGAGTGAGTGACTTTTTGGGAATTGCCCAGGTTGGCTGGAGACCCTGACAATTCTGCCTTTTTCTGCCCGTTGCCACCCTCGCCTGGAGTTGAGTCAGTGCGGCGGTGCGGCGTGAGTCTCCTTCCGCTCGGCACCTGCGCCTCCTCCTTGGTTCACTTGTTTGGAGTTGAGCCGAGCCGTACTGGTTTGAGGGGGCGGTTGCCTGTTCTGCTGGGTGTGCGTGCCTGCTCGCCTTTGCAGGAGTGTGCGTTTTGCTTTTTCTGCCCATTGCCACCCTCGCCTGGAGTTGAGTGCGGAGGTGCATGAGTCTCCCTCCGCTTGGCACCCACTCCTCCTCCTTGGTTCGTTTGCACGGTCTATTTTGATGCTCGCACAAAACTGTTTTTTTAAAATGTGACTTTAAAAATGCATTTGTACAGTCCCAAGTCCGACGCAAAAGGAGAAATCCTACTCCCCCCACTCACCTGCTCCTTTGTTCCTGTTTGATGAGTTATTAGCATATGCATAGCTAGCACGCCTCTGTTCCTTTCCATGGTTTGCAAACTCCAAAGGTCGCATGTTGCTTTGCATGGTTTGCAAACCATGGTCTATTCTATTCATTCCAATGGGCGGAGGGGGGACCCCTTCCAGACCCCATAACTCGGGACCCCCTGACCCACTCTGCACCAAACTTGGGGGTTCTTGCAAGGAGGGTCCCCTCAAGCTACACCGAAAGTTTGGGACCTCTACCTCCAAAAATGTTCCCCCCGGAGCCGCGGAAAGCCGAGAATGTTCTTTAAATGCCTTTATTTGGCTGAATTTATTCAGGAACGCTGAATTTCATGCCGAATTCCATGCATCTGAATAGGGGGAGTTCGGACTTTGGCATTTCCTGAATAAAAATGGGCCAAATTTTGCCAAATCAGAATTTTACTGAATTTTTTTTCAATAGCCCTAATGTGCCTGCATGGAGCAACCAGACCTGTTCCATTTAATTACAGGGCAATACAATGGTGGTGCTGCCCTGGCTGTGCTGGGATGCCTTGAGTATCTTGGGATGGGGGTGGGGAGGAGCACTACTATGGATTGCTCTATGAAGCTGCAGGAGGCACCACTTCAGCTCACATTACATCAGAGTGGCATTTCTGTCCCCCCTGCCCCCATTAAAACAGGATGTCAAACAGGTAGATAAATCTGAGGAAAAGTTGTTGCAGCCATGTTGGTCCAAATTTTTTTTTTAAAAACCTAATAAATCTATGTATAGAAATAACTCACGTCCATTTGTACAGAGAGGGTCATCTTATTTTAAAAACATAGATATAGCTTTCCCATTGAATGCTGCATTTCCATTTCCACCCAAAGCCAACACTAATTCAGTTCAGGGGTTCCCTAATGGCATCATTAACTGCCCAAGTGCCATTTTTCAGGCCCCTTGAGTGGATTACTACAGAAAGCTCATGTTCAGCCTCAGCTGTGTCATGCGCAGACAAAAAGGAGGAACATAATGAGGATTTATGACTTTGGAGATGAGCGGAAAGGGCAGAGGGACCAGCTGCCAGCTTAAATTCAGAATGACTAAAGACAGAATAAAAAGATTTGGCTTCAGGGCACCATGTAAGCCTCCACAAATAACCATGTGGCCTTGCCAGCTCTGAGGTATATATGATAAAGAAATGCAGGGGTCCCATCGCTGGACAAGTGAATCAGGTATGCCCTCGCCCTCAGCTCCTGGACAGAACGTTCATTTCTTGTGAGGCCAGAGGACTGAACTAGGCTGGGCTGTCAGGCAAACATTCCTTCATTGACAAATATATAAGCTGAAGGGGGGGGAACAGGCATCCAATCAGTGTCACTCCAGAAAACAACAACTGTTGCCCAAGACTGGTGACAGGTGATCTCCCCACCCCGATTTAGAAATGGGTTTTTGAAGTGTGCTTTTTTAAAACAAAGAGTTCCACATTACCCCCATTTATTGCAAGCCCCACCACGTGCTTCTTACATTACATCAAGTATTAGGCTGACCATACAAACCACTTTGAACAGGACAGTCCCGTTTTTATCATATTTCCCAGACGTCCCGTCTTTTTAATTTTGTCCCATTTTGCATCCCATTACACTTCCAATGTTTGTTTCCTTCAGTTCTGACATTTCTTATGCTACATGCAGGCATGGCTGGGTAAATTATTGACATAGAAGAAGTGCTCCGATTGGGTTACACTAATATTACACAACCCCTGTACCATTTTTGCCATCCCAATGTCCCGTTTTTGTCTCAAGGAAATATGGTCAGCCTATCAAGTATAGTAAGAGGCATCTAATGGAGGAACTGTCTTTTTCTGGAGAGATTTGGTACAGATTTTGGGGAGACTTTGAGCTTTTCCCCTTCTGGGTAAAAAGAGATTGGAGTGTGGCATTAACATGAAAAGAAGTCTTCAATGAAAGAAGACCAGGAATGGCTGGGGAGGAGGAAGGACTGAATGCAGCAATATGTTGACTTTCTTCTGCCTGCCACCTAATTCACCAGAGTAAGGGAGACATTTAGTCCAAGAGGGAGAGGATGCATTTATTGTCCTTTTCCCCCCCACTTCGCTCAGTAATTAGGAATATTTGCTCAACTATATCTGCTTTTAATTATTTAATCAGTAACTGCATACACAAGTAAAGTTACATTTTTCTTTTTCTGATAATGCTGTTATGGTGGTCTATATTTGCACCCATATAAAAAACCTAACTTGGCCCATACTTACTAAGGTCCAAAGAGAAGGCTGGGAAAAACATATTTCAGCTATGGAATCAACTCCCTAGGGAGGCGGGTGAGCTCCCCCTCACTGGCATTCTTTAAACAGAGGCTGGACAAACACTTGTCAGGGATGCTCTAGTCTGATTCTGCATTAAGCAGGGGGTTGGACTAGATGGCCTGTATGGTCCCTTCCAAGTCTATGATTCTATCTTACACACACAGGGGTTAAGCAAAGAAGGTTGACAACTGAAACCTAATACCCAAATTCTGCTTCGAGTTACAAGCATGACCCACCTTTCCATCTGCCCACCTGTGCCGCTTCATTAAGTCCAGTGGGCAAGACTGTAACTCGCACTTGCTCCTTAGGAACAAGCATGACTCCAAAATGCAGGCTACCAAGGGAATTGTGTACATTGACCATTTCCTTTCTAACACTCCTCTGGAAACACTGGAGTGTTTCTTCAGCGTGGCAGAGAAAGGCATGATTAACACACACACACACACTTTTCAAGGAATTAATTCTTAATTATGCCTCAATTGATGTAATTTACGAATAGGGAGATCTTATAATGGGCAGTTGAAAATGCAAAAATGAGGCAAGACCAATGTTTTAAAAGACGTAAAACAGCTATAAAAGCAGCCTCTGAAAATGGAAAATATGTCAAACAAAACTGGTGGGATTTTCCCCCTGACCATACAAAAAACTTAAAAGAGCTGGAAACTGACCCATCCTGCCTAGGCATCCCTTGCACTTTTCTCACTGCTCAGCTATCTTGCACCATATTGGTGTTTAACTTTCCATTAGTTGATGTTCGTTCTGAACTTAGCAGCACTTAGAACGTAAGACCAGGAGCTGCAAGACCCACAGTCAGATCCTCAGTCAGGTGAACATCTCACTGGGTGATACTGAACTGGTCACTGTCTTTCAGATCCACTTACCTTACTGGGCTATTGTTTTGTGGGGGAGGAAAGAAGCTGACTGCTTTGGACTGCATACACATGGAGATGATTCTCCGTGGCCATTTATGCATGGGATTTTTACCCTGGGTTCGATGCTCTCTTGACACACATTTTTCTCATCCAAATTCTCAAAACCCTATGCATGGGGGGGTTACCCCCAAAAATTCCTGGAGTATCAGGAGTAAATTTTTGTACTGCAGAATCACCAGTAGGGCTGTTGATTCGGTTCATCCCACACTGAAAAACAGCCGAATTTCCCCTGATTCGGCGGTTTTTAGTTCGGATGGAACCGAACTCAAAAAAGGTGGGAATTCGGGGAGCCGAATTCAGCGAGTTTGGGGTGTTCGCTGAATAAATTCAGCAAATTCGGGGTTCGGCGCAGCAGCATAACCGTCAGTTAGTAAGCAGCATTCTCCCCCAGCCAATCAGTGGCCCAGCTAGGTCTTATTCTGGCCAATCAGTCGCGATTGAGTGCATGAGCCCAGCTGCTGCATGGCCCGGCCTGGGAGAGAAAGAGAGAGTATCTGTTTGTGTGTGAGAGAAACCTCCGTGGGGAGTGCTTGTGCACATTAGCTCCTTTCTGTGGCTGCAGGGGGTGAATTTTTTTGGGTACAGCCCCCAAACTTTCAGCGTAGCTTCAGAGGAGCCTTCTTGCAAGAATCCCCAAGTTTTGTAAAGATTGGATCGGGAGGGCTGAGATATGGGCCCCAAAAGGGGTCCCCCCCTTAATGTGCATTTTTATTCCATTTACAGCACACATTCACTCCTTTCCGTGGCTGCAGGGGGTGCATTTTTTGGGGTACAGCCCCCAAACTTTCAGCGTAGCTTCAGAGGAGCCTTCTTGAAAGAATCCCCAAATTTTGTAAAAATTGGATCAGCGGGGGCTGAGATATGTCCCTTCTTTCCCCTATTGGGATGAATGGGATCAACCGATCCTATGTGCATCTCTACAGCGGCAAATCCAAGGCAAAACCTCCCGTGCTTAAATGGAACCGTATTGGATTACCCAGTCCTCCAAGTCCCTCCTGATGGAACAGAAGACACCCACAGTAAGACCCCTTTTGGGGCTTTAATCTATAATTTTTCTCCTCTGTGTGTGTGTGTGTGTGGGGGAAGCAGAGTCTGTGTTTGTGTGGGGAGGGAGCACACATCACCCCCAAACAATCGAACAGCTGGAACTTTTGTCCTTGGCAGCCAGCTCCCCCCTGCTTTTGTTTGTTTGTGCAATGTTGGCAATAAAATGCTAAATATATCAATATTTTAGTGTTTTATCACTGCAGTTGAACAAGCAAACAAAAAAAAGCCCGCACTGTAGCCTGGGGCTTAGCTACCTATCCCCTGTGATCTATGATCACGGAGCACTCAGGGGAAGGAAAGCTAAGCCTTGGGCAGCAGCTCGGCATTTGGCTTACCCTCCACACCCCACACCAACCACAGATTGAACCACCAAAACAACAAAATAAACGAGACACAGTACAATTGCTTTTATTTCTGTATTAGTGATAAATTGATTATAATTTTTTAAAAAATATATTAAAAAGGAAAGGGGAGGAGAAGGGAAATTTTAAACATCTTCTGGGGCTTCAAGGAGTTGGCTTCTGGGGCTTCAAGGAGTTGGCGGAAGTCTGGCTGGAGGGGAAGGGAGAAAAGAGAAGGGGTGTGTGTTGGGACATGGGTTAAGAGACCAGTGGTTTTCCCTATGCACTCAAATGGCATCGATTTGAACTGAGCTGAACTTGGAGCAGTCTTTAAATTTGTGATAAAACAGCATTGGGAAGATTCGGGGAAAGTGTGGGATGGAGGCAAGCTGAACTCTGAGGGATAGGACAATCATGCATAACTGCGACAGAGAACGTGAGTTGAAGTACCCAGGCATAAATGTCCTGTATTGCTTTCACTGCTTATGTGAGTGGGGAAGCATTTTCAGTAGCAATGGAGCATCCTCATGATCAGTTGAGCAATGAATTCCTTCAGACAACTTGCAGCTTCCCTTCCAGATTGCTTTCCAGGCTATCTAGGGTGGGGGTGGGGGGTCAAAGCTGCCTGCGCTTTCCACTCTATATGTCCATAACAAAAAGGACTAGAGACTTGCTTTTTAAAAAAGGAATGCTGAGAATTCAGAGAAACTAATAAATCATGACAATTCTAATGTTATTCCTCAACACCAAATATTGATTTTTTTAAACCCCAAAGCTCTCAAAAAGCATGGCAGGAAAATGGCTGCTAAGAGAGGCTGGTGCAAGAAAACTGGTGCTGATGTATGTAGGATCTTTCAAAAGGCACACCTTGCTGCCCAGAGGGCACACAAACATGCTTGGGCTGAGTCCTTAAAAGAATTAGAGCAAAGCAAGTTTGAGAAAGACTGGAGCAAAACGGGGAAACCAAGGAAGTAGATGGTTAGAGGTCATGTGGATGCTGAAAAGAAAAGAAAAAATGCTCCAGTTTGGAAGGTGGAACATTTCCATGCGGAAGCAGCCTTGGAGGAAAGGTGTGGGATATAAATGAAGTAAAATAAATGAGTTGTGTTGTTTATGTTCTTCCCAAATGTCTCCTATAGAAATGTGCCTATCAAAATCAGGCATTGTACAAATCATTAAAATACATGGCATTGCCCAAAGCTTACCATCTCACACAACAATAACAGCCCTCGAGCATCCTGTTTCATTCAGCAATTGGGCCTCCCAACCCAAACCTCTTGGTTCTTTTCTGAGCCCCATTCTGATATCTGGAAACCCTGATCTAGTCGTTGTCAGCACAAGAGGTTTGCTGAATGTCCCCAACCTTCCCCACTGAGTCCCCAATCTCTCCTTCCCAATTCTTGCTTCACTAATCAGACTTGGTGGCTGCTACACCAACAAAGATCTCACTGGAGGCTGTACTGCCGGCGTGGTGTAGTGGTTAAGAGTGGTGGTTTGGAGCGGTGGACTCTGATCTGGAGAATCGGGTTTGATTCCCCCACTCCTCCACATGAGCGGCGGACGCTAATCTGGTGAACTGGATTTGTTTCCCCAGTTCTACACACGAAGCCAGCTGGGTGACCTTGGGCTAGCCACACTCTCTCAGCCCCAGCTACCTCACAGGGTGTCTGTTGTGGGGAGGGGAAGGGAAGGTGATTGTAAGCCGATTTGAGTCTCCCTTAAGTGGTAGAGAAAGTCAGCATATAAAAACCAACTCTTCTTCTTCTTCCTCCTCCTCCTTCTTGCTTTACTTGCTGGAGTTGTGGCAGGGCTTTGCAAAAGCACTTGACACAACACCGGACTCAGGTATCCTGGGGAAATTACATTTCCCAGGATTCCTAGCACCTGGGATTAGGGCTGTTGAAAAAAAATTAAGTATAGTTCGGATTCGGCTGAATTCAGCCCATCTGGATTCAGGATATGCCAAAGTCTGAACTCCCCTGCTTCGGGTCCGTGCAATTCGGCGTGAATTCAAAGTTCGGGAAAAAAATTCGGCCAAATAAAGCCATTAAAAACACAACCGCGCCTTTCCGCGGCTCTGGGCAGGCATTTTTGGGGGTAGAGGTCCCAAACTTTCAGCGGAGCTTCAAAGGACCGTTCTTGCAAGACCCCCCAAGTTTTGTAAAGATTGGGTCAGGGGGGCTGAGATATGGGCCCCAAAAGGGGTCCCCGCACCCTTAATGTGCATCTCTGAGCAGAGCTTGCCGCCCATGCACAAAGCTCCCAGCCCCGACAAACAGCTGAGCAAGGGTGGGGCAGGTGAGAAGAAGTTTGCAAAGCAACACAACTGCAAAGCAACACAACCCTGCAAAGCACACAAACATGCAAAGCAACATGTTTGCAACCATGCAAAGCAACACCTGACACCTGGGAGTTTGCAAACCATGGAAAGGGACAGAGGCAGCTAGCTATGCATAATGAGCAGGAGGGGGTGGAATTTCCCCTTTTGCATTGGACTCGGGACCAGGAAAATGCATTCTTTAAGTCACCATTTGAAAACCAGTTTTGAGCAAGCATCAAAATAGACCTAACCGATCTTATGATGGACACACAACTGAAGCCCCCCCTGAAACCAGGGAGAGAGAGACTCGAGGGGGCACACACACCCCAGGTAGAACAGGCGAAAGCCCCCTTTGGCTTTCTCCCCCCACCCACAGAAACTGCTCCCTCCCGACACACACACAGACTCTGCTTCCCCCCCCACACACACACAGGAGAAAAATTATAGATTAAAGCCCCCAAAGGGGTCTTACTGTGGCTGTCTTCTGTTCCATCAGGAGGGGCTGGGAGGACTGGATAATCCAATACGATTCTATTTAAGCATGGGAGGTTTTGCCTTGGATTTGCCGCTCTGGAGATGCATACAGGATCGGGTGATCCATTCATCCTAATAGGGAAAAGGGGAAAGCCCATATCTCGGGACCCCCTGACCTAATGTTTACAAAACTTGGGGGGTCTCTTAAGAAGGCTCGTCTGAAGCTATGCTGGATGTTTGGGGGCTGCACCCCCAAAAATGCGCCCCCTGCAGCCATGGAAAGAGAAAAGGGGGAACCCATATTTCTGCCCCCACTGAACCCATCTTTACAAAACTTGGGGGGTCTCTTAAGAAGGCTTGTCTGATGCTATCCTGAAAGTTTGGGGGCTGCACCCCCAAAAAAGCACCCCCTGCAGCCACAGAAATGGAAAAGGGGGAGGGAAAAGGGGTGGAGCCCATATCTCGGGACCCCCTGACCCAATGTTTACAAAACTTGGGGGGCTCTCTTAAGAAGGCTCGTCTGAAGCTCCCCTGAAAGTTTGGGGTCTCTCCCCCCAAAAATGCGCCCCCTGCAGCCACGGAAAGGAGCGAATGTGCACAAGCACCTCCCCATGAGGATTTCTCTCTCTTTCTCTCCCTGGCCGGGCCACGCAGCAGCTGATTCCTCCAGTACTCAATCCTGACTGATTGGCCAGAAGAAGACCCAGCTTGGCCACCAATTGGTCGGGGGAGAATGCTGCTTACTGACGGTTATGCTGCTGCATATTTGCCGAATTTATTCATGAATTCCCAAACTCGCTGAATTCGTCTCCCCCGTTTTCCCGCCATTTTTTAGTTCGGTTCGTCCCGAACTAAAAAACGCAGAATCAGGGGAAATTCGGCTGTTTTTCAGTTCGGGCCGAACCGAATCGACAGCCCTACCTGGGATATTACCATTCCATGCATCATGCAGAGAGCAAGTTCTTGGTTTTGTGCTATAGTGTGAGATGAAGAATTATAAAAGAAATGGTGCTTAGTTTAGATTATAGTAAAACAAACTGAGCAAATTCATATTCTGAACCAGGCCCCCATGACTTTCCATAGCATCACTTCAGGCTAGAGTTGCCATGCTCCAGGTGGGGCCTGGAGGTCTCCTGGAATTCTAATTGATCTTCAGATGGCAGAGATCAGTTCACCTGCAAAAAATGGCATTATACTCCACTGAAGTCCCTCCCCTCCCTAAACCTCCCCCTCCTCAGGCCCCACCCACCAAATTGCCAGGTATTTCCCAAACCAGAGCTGACAACCCAAGATTTAGCAACCAAGATTTGGCAACCCTACTTAAGGCTCTTTTTTCTTTAGGTGTTTTTCTTGATGCGTTTCCTAATTCCCAAAGGGAATGTACAATAAATATGTCCAAAACAAAAGATATAAGAGGGTAAAGAAAAGCAAATGAGACATTTTAGTTCTTCCATCATTCTTTTCAGTGTGCTATGGACCAGGGAACGTCCCATGAAATGTTCCCTTTGCAACTGCCAACTCACCAATTTTCCACAAGGTTCCTTCTAATGGAAGAGGCAGTTTTTAACTGCTTAGGGCCTTTTAAGGCAAAGGAATTTACTGTGCTGTGCATTTAAGACTTTTGTAGCACTAAGTTGGCAGATAGTTTCAGTTTTCCTTTTCAGTCCTGGCTTTTCTGTGCTTCAGCAGCAGCTTCTCTAAACACTTGGCTGCATTCTCTGCTTCCCTTTCCCTCCTGATAGTTTCCCAGCAGGTCTGAAAGAACTACACACCTTTTGTGTTTTTTTAATGTTGGCTTTTACCACTTGACCCCTCAGGTCTGTCCCTTAACATAAGAGCTGGACCCTGCTGGTCCTGTCCCCGGGTGAGTGAGCCCTGCCCCAGACTCTGTCCCTTGGTCAAGTTCACCCTTTGCCAGATGTGTGCCTTCAAAGAACTCTGTAGTGATATTTGGTTCTTGCTCTGTTCTTTCCCACAGACCTTTTGCTTCCTTCTCTTGCAATCCTTTTGCTAATACTTTCCAGGTGTTTCCATTTAGATTTCCTCCTTTCCACATTCCAGTTTCTCCTTTCTCTTTCTTCATTTTCTTCCAGCAAAAACAGGAGATATGGATTTTCAATGCTTCTAAAAAGTCAATGGGCATTGCTTAGAGATGTAATTCATTCCAGTATATCTGAAGAGTCTTATAGCTAATCACCCAGTTCCCAAAATGAGCCATCTGTGTTGGGTGGAAGCACTGGCTTGGACAGATTCAAGGCTGAGGACTCAAGCAGCCAGTCAAAGTTCTCCTATGAACTTCAAAAGCAAAGCAAGACCCCTCCCCCTCCTCCAGTTCTGACTTAACACTCTGATAATAGGTGAAGCTCAGTAAGTTCAGAGGGTTGCTCTTCATGAACACTCATAGATTTGGCAGCTCTGCAGAACTTCTGAGGATCGGGTGTCTGTGTTCAGAACCGGTGTCTGTTGAATCTAGGACAGAAGGCTTTCTTCTTAGAGCTGCAAGACATCCTGCAGGGAAACAGTTTGAAACAGCTGCAGGGAATTATTCCTAATAGTTCGGAATAAAACTAGCAATAAGCACCAATACTGCCAACATTGGAGGAGACCTTAGTTGCAGCCTGCTTACTGCAATCAAAACACAGACTCTTATCCCGCAGCTGTTAGTCTGAAATAGCATTTCCTGTTTACATGAACAAGAAATTCTAATGGGTGTTTCATCCACAAGCCCTTCTGGATTGTCTCAAGTCTTTCACAAGTTACTGAGTTTCTCTCTAGAATGGTAAATTTCACCAACCCAAGATAAAACAATCCTGCTACTTTCTTCACAACCGCTTATTCTGGAATGAAAGTGTCAAGACCTTTCCAGGAAGTCCTGACTCTTTTTCCATACTATCCAGCCTCTGAGGGCCTCCAACACGTTACCCAGCAGCTGCACATACCACTAACCCACCAGCTCCTGCTCCTTGCAGGGACATCTTAAGATGGAAAGAAGCAAAGGAAATTTGATCTCAATGCAGCCCTCATTAGTAGCCTTAATTGTTAAAATGTGGAAGAACAAGAAGAACCCCACTTTTCTCACCCTTTAAGGAGTCTTAAAGCTGCTTACAACTGTCCTCCCTTCCCTTCCCCACAACAAACACCTTGTGAAGTAAGTGCGGCTGAGAGAGTTCAGAGAGAACTGTGACCAGCCCAAGGTCACCCAGTAGGCTTCATGTGGAGGAGTGGGAAATCAAACCCAGTTCTCCAGATTAGAGTCAACCACTCTTAACCACTACACCAAGCTGGCTGTACATGTTTAATGTAGGAGAGCATTTTTGTGTGTGGTTAAAATAGCTCAATCAAATTAGCTAGAAAACATTGGGGGAATGAACTCCTGAACAAGTGATATAATGGATACCCAGCAGACAGGATGGGTCCTCTTTTAAAGTCTGGATAAATGACAGGAAGCTGAGCATCTGAATAAATGGACACTTCTCGCAATGTTGGGAAGAAAGCAGTGGGGTCCCACAAAGATCAGTATTGGGGCTGGATCTATTTAACATCAGGAAATCAAATGATTATGATTTCCATGAGAAAATGACAACGTAACACAACATAATCTTGATGATAACTTGGAATTAAGCTGTAGTACTGCAGTCAAAAGCTCTGCTCACGACCTGAGTTCGATCCCTTTTTTTAAATAAATTTTGCATTAATTTTCCAGAATTATAGTTTAACAATTTTAACACATAGTTTAACAATTGACATATAAAAACATATAACAATAAAAAGTAAAAACAAATAGGAAACATTGTTAAAGATATTTGTGTATAATCAAAGAAATATTGACTTCCCCTACACCTCCCTCCATCTTGTGATAAATTAGTAATCTCTTTTGCATAAAATTCTAATCCTGATATTGTTGCTAATATTTATTAATAGTTAGTACTATCATATAAAAGAAAGAAAAAAGGGAAAAGAAAATAAAAGAAAAAAGAAGAAAAATAGTGAATCTCACTAATAATAAATGGATTAGTATAGTAGAAAACATTTAATTACTTCCATTAAAAATTAATATTTTGTAAGTCCTCCATTTCTCCCTAACACTCATTTAAAACATTTTATATTTCTAGTAAATTAATATCATATATGGTTCTGTTTCCATTATAGCCAATCCTTTTAACCGGTTCCTTTTTAATCTCATCCAAAAGAGAAACTAGACTCTTTTAAATTAGTCCCTTTGTCTGGAATTTCCAGCATTTCCTTCTTTTTGTCATTAACAGTAAGCGTCAAAGAGCATCCTTGGAAATTGTTGGTTTCTTGGAAATTGTTGGGCGACCTGAGTTTGATCCCGACGGAAGTCGGTTTCAGGTAGCCGGCTCAAGGTTGACTCAGCCTTCCATCCTTCCGAGGTCAGTGAAATGAGGACCCAGCTTGCTGGGGGTAAAGGGAAGATGACTGGGGAAGGCACTGGCAAACCACCCCGCAAACAAAGTCTGCCTTTGAAACGTCAGGATGTGATTTCACCTCATGGGTCAGGAATGACCTGGTGCTTGCACAGGGGACCTTTACCTTTTTAAACCATTTATTTACACTCGCTGGCTGACAAATTAATGTGCTCCCTGTTTCTTATAGAACTGGCTGCTGGTTGGTGAGCAGAGAAGACAGGTCTGTGTGTGTCAGGGCGAAAGTAAGAATTGTCATGAACTAGTGCCAACTGCATTGTACAGCACTGTTCTGTTTGAATAGATGTAAAGTAACCCAGCAAAAAGGTTTGAGCTGCTTGCACACAATAGCTCTGCTTGGTGAAAAACCTGTATATCTTCATTAGGTATACTTGTACCACATGAAGAGTTTCAACTGAACTTGTTCAAATTTCACCACCATCTTGAACGCTGCTAAAAAGGCAGCTTCAGTCTCACTCATCCCCCACCATTTACAAAATAGGGTTGCCAGTAATGACCAAAATAGGGTTGCCAGTAATGATCAAAAGAGATCACAAAAATATCAATACAAAGTGCTTTGGACCCTGTAAATTCAAGTATTCCTTCTTGCTTGGTGACTGTGGCAAGAATCTGTTGCATCCTTTCTGTCTGCCATGGAAATCAGTGCAGCTGATGTTTATTTCAGATTGATACTATGGCCTTTTATGCCTGGTCTGTTTCCGCTAGTTCTGCTGCTCTCTAACTGCACAGTATTTGCAGTCGGATTCTCAAAACACTATGCACAGGGACTTGCCCCAAAGAAATTCCAGAAGTGCCTTGTGATGCATCCCCAGCAAAAATGTGAAGCTTCTGAACCACACGTGAATCCTTCCCCCTGAAAACACTGCTTTGTAATTGGCTGTAGTATATTTTTTGAAATCCCCACCAACAGGGCAGTGGGATTCTTTAATTTGATCTGAACCGAGTGGCCATTTTACTGCCAAAGCAAAGAAGGGTTCAGACAAACACCCCCCTCTGACAATTTGTTTCTGTGTAACTCAATGCAGGGATCACAAGAACATAAAAATACTCACATTGTCACCTGTGACATTTACCGTGTACATCGATAGTCTTGCACGCAGAAAAAAAAAGTAGGATTTCATGCCTGTAAGAGGACGCATATAAGGGGAGGACGGCAAATCAGACTGGCTCTCCTGCAGAGAGCTGACCCAACTCACTGTGAAACTGACCAAATAAGCAGTGTCATGGTATTCCAGCATTATTCTCTTACTAGTGCACTCTATAATGGCTTCAAGGGGAGGGATTGGATGAGAGAGGGAGACACATGGCAAAGAGAAGTGAGAATGGGCATGGGGAGAAAAACCCAAAGTGACAAGTTTGTACAGGACCGGCTTTTGATTTGGGATCAAGGTAGACTTTAAACTCAGGGTAAAACAGCATCCTGAAAATGAGGGGGAAATGTGAGGGGAGAGCGAGGCAGCTTCTGAAGGTAGGAAAATACATGCATAATTAAAAAGTAGTTGGGGGTGACTGCGAAGTAGTTGGGGGGTGACTGCGACAGGAGCATAGAAGGCCAATGTCAGGTTTTTGGAGAAATGTGTTTTACGTCTAAAATATTGTCGAAGGCTTTCGCCGTCAGAGTTCATTGGTTCTTGTAGGTTATCCGGGCTGTGTAACAGTGGTCTTCGTATTTTCTTTCCTGACGTTTCACCAGCAGCTGTGGCAGGCATCTTCAGAGGAGTAACACTGAAGGACAGTGCCTCTCAGTGTCAAGTGTGTAGGAAGAGTAATATATAGTCAGAAAGGGGGGGTTGAGCTGAATCATTGTCCTGCAAAAAGTATCAAAGGTAATGTGCAAATCATTGTCCTGTAAGTATCAAGATAATGTGCTAATGAGGGTGTGGTATGTTAATATGGAACCATTGTATCCTGAAGTGATCTGTTAACGTGTGGAATCCAAAGCTAATCTGCATGGCTATTGTGGACTGTAGTCTTTGTTAGTCTGGAGGTTTTCAGGACAGGAAGCCAAGCCTTATTCATTCTTAAACTCTCTTCTTTTCTGTTAAAGTTGTGCTGATGTTTATGAATTTCAATGGCTTCTCTGTGCAATCTGACAAAATAGTTGGTAGAATTGTCCAGTATTTCAGTGTCTTGGAATAAGACCTTGTGTCCTGTTTGTGTCAGTCCATGTTCAGCCACTGCTGATTTCTCAGGTTGGCCAAGTCTGCAGTATCTTTCCTGTTCTTTTATCCTTGTTTGTATGCTGCATTTTGTTGTCCCGATGTAAACTTGTCACAGCTGCAAGGTATACGATATATTCCTGCAGAGGTGAGGGGGTCTCTTTTGTCTTTTGCTGATCATAGCATCTGTTGTATTTTCTTGGTGGGTTTGTAAGGTGCCGATTCTAATGCTGTCATTAGAACTCAGGAAAAACAGTCTCCCATAGGAAAGGTATTCTTGCCATTTATTAAAGGAGTCACTGATAGGATGGAGAAACTTTTGAAAAAAACATAACCTACAAACAGTGTTTAAACCCACCAAGATAACCTACAAGAACCAATGTTTTACGTCTCTTGCTGGGCATTTGCAACCCTGGCAGGTGCTTCTGTCCTGCAAAGGATTTCACTATGTGAATTTCTTTCTTTATTATTGGATAAGCTTCTAGAACAACTGACCACAGAAGGAGCTACAAGCCACAGCAGACAGAACTCCGAGTCTGTTGTGGAAGTTGGGAGGGGGAGCTCCAGCTCAGCGTTTCAGCATTTGCTCCCCAAAACTGGCTGCCAAGCGCTGATGGAGGGATACGGAAAGGAAAAAACCACTCCGGAAAAAGCTGCATATGTGAAGATCCTGGTGCACAATATGTTGCATGAGCAGAAAAGGACAAATGCAGTTGTAATGGTTTTATAACAAGACGTAAAAATCAGCAGCCAGTTGTTAGATTCCCAATGTAAGTATTTTCAGAAGCTTGAAAGAAAGCTGGTGCATGAACCCATATTGAAAGCTTTAACTTGTTCATGAGCAGACAAGAGCTAGAAAAGTGTCTCAGCATGATTAAGGGTAAAAATCATTGATCATTTCACATGCCATATAGTTGAGGCAAAGCCTGGGTCCTGTTTGTCCTGGTCTAATAATTTATTTGGCTCTTTTATATCCTGCCCTTCTACAATTCCTTAGGGTGGTGTGCACATTGAAAAGTGCAATGTTTTAAAAGTGTAAAAAACTGCCAACACCAACAGCTGCCTAAAAACTGTTACAGCACAATATCCAAATAAAATCAGCAAAAAAGCAATAAACAGTCACCAAATAGAGATAAACTAACAGCTCATTAATAGAATATTAAAAGTAATAAAAGCATTATCTTAGGAAAAAAACAGCACAGCCACTGGAAATCAGTGCAGCTCGTATAAAATTGGGGAAATATGATCCCATTGTGAGCCCCAGTTAACAATCCATCCACTGCATTCTGCACAGGGATGTCCTGCCTCACCAACCTCTTAGAGTTCTTTGACAGACTTAACAAGCCTAGTATGTAGACACTGCTTACTTGCACTCCTAGAAGGCTTTTGACAAGTGTGGCAGAAGAGCTGCACTAACCTACAAGCGCCGCTCCCTTCTGTTCTCCGAGGGTCTAGGGACCCAGCGACTGGCTTGAGTCTCCAACTGGCAACACACTCCTCTCCTGGCTTGCTGGACCCTGAAAGGGTTCATCTGTCAAGCTTCTCCTTCCATACACGGCCATCAGTGGGTCACGTTCAACATTTTCCTCCAAAGTTCCAAAACCCAGCTTCCTTTCCCACATTGCCTTGGCTCCATTGCATTGCACTGCTAGAAATCCCCCCTCCAGTTGTCTTCCAATTTGAGTCTCTGTTTCTGCTCAGCAACCCCACCCCCCACCCCCAAGCTAATGGTACTTTAAGGCTTGGGGAGTCTCTGTGTTTATTCTAATTAGAAACATTTTCAGCAATGGTCATGACATGGTCCCTCCCCAATGTTGTTCTTTTCCAGGGAAACCAGTGTTGGCTCTCCTTCCCACTGTGATCCATGGATTCAGGGAGGGTTTCTAATATGGTTGTGCTCCTGCACCATCCAGGAAGTAAACAAAAATGCCTGGCCTTCAGTGACACCCCTCCCCCCCCCTGATCTCTGCTCCACACACTCTCCTGAATCTGGAGTGCCCTGGTTCACCAGGATGCCAGGCCTGTCTCTTAATTCTATCGGAAAAGCAACCAAATCGGATGGTGAGTAGCCAAAGAGTACAGCTTCTTACAGTTTTGTAAGACGTCTGTCATGTTTGCTGTGCCAATGAACTATACCTGGGATCAACTCATCATAACTGCTCATGTAATATATGGTAAGTTCGTCTAACAAACTCCTTTGCCTCAAAGTAGCTGCATTCCTAGCGCAGATTTTGAATACTGACTCAATACCAAGACTAACAGGGTGGTCAGAATAATTAATATAACGGTTTGTGATCATATCATCAATAGAGCCACAAAATTGACGTAGGGATAGGCTGGGAGGAGTTCTCCACAAACCTGAACAAAGTTTCAGAAAAATCTGAAATCTAAAACACACACACACACACACACACTCCAGTGGATTTTTTAAAAACACAAAATAACAGAAGCAGTGCCTGTGATGTTATGAAGAAGAGTTGATTTTTAATGTGCCGACTTTCTCTGCCACTTAAGGGAGACTCAAACTGGCTTCCGATCACCTTCCCTCCCCCTCCCCATAACAGACACTCTGTGAGGTAGGTGGGGCTGAGAGAGCTGTGACTTGCCCAAGGTCACCCAGCTGGCTTCATGTGTAGGAGTGGGGAAACAAATCCAGTTCACCAGATTAGCGTCCGCTGCTCATGTGGAGGAGTGGGGAATCAAACCCGGTTCTCCAGATCAGAGTCCACCGCTCCAAACCACCACTCTTAACCACTACACCACGTTGGCTCTCCCGCAGAACTTTCCGTGATGGTTGGGGATTAAGAACATAGGAACATAAGAAAGGCCCTGCTGGATCAGACCAAGGCCCATCAAGTCCAGCAGTCTGTTCACACAGTGGCAAACCAAGTGCCTCTAGGAAGCCACAAACAAGACTTGTCTTACAAAAGGCCCGTTAGAAAGAAAGGAAAAAAAATAACCCTGCCCTAGATGTGCAATCCAGAGGCCCACAACTACACTCAGCTGCTTGTCATAAGAACATAAAGAAGGCCCTGCTGGATCAGACCAAGACCCATCAAGTCCAGCAGTCTGTTCACACAGTGGCCAACCAGGTGCCTCCAGGAAGCCACAAACAAGACAAGTACAGCAGCACCATCCTGCCTGCGCTCCACTGCACCCAAAACAATAGGCATGCTCCTCTGATACTAGAGAGAATAGGTTTGCAGCATGACTAGTATCCATTCTAACTAACAGCCATGAATACCCCTCTCCTCCATGAATATGTCCACTCCCCTCTTAAAGCCCTCCAAGCTGGCAGCCATTACCACATCCTGGGGCAGGGAGTTCCACAATTTAACTATGCGTTGTGTGAAAAAATACTTCCTTTTATTTGTTTTGAATCTCTCACCCTCCAGCTTTAGCAGATGACCCCGTGTTCTAGTATTATGGGAGAGGGAGAAAAACCTCTCCCTGTACACACTCTCCAAATTAGGGCTGTTGAATTAAAAAAAATTCGGTATAGTTCGGATTCGGCTGAATTCAGCCCGTTTAGATTCAGGATATGGCGAAGTCCGAACTTCCCCACTTCGGGTCTGTGCAATTCGGCGGGAATTCAAAGTTCGGGAAAAAAATTCGGCCGAATAAAGCCATTAAAAACACAAACTTGCCTTTCTGCGGCTCTGGGGGGGCATTTTGGGGGGTAGAGGTCCCAAACTTTCAGCGGAGCTTCAAAGGACCCTTCTTTCCAGACCCCCCAAGTTTTGTAAAGATTGGGTCGGGGGGGGCTGAGATATGGGTCCCGAAAGGGGTCCCCCACCATTAATGTGCATCTCTGAGCAGAGCTTGCCGCCCACGCACAAAGCTCCCAGCCCCGACAAACAGCTGAGAAGTTTGCAAAGCAACACAACTGCAAAGCAACACAACCCTGCAAAGCAACACCTTTGCAACCGTGGAAAACATGGAAAGGGACAGAGGCAGCTAGCTATGCATAAGGAGCAGGAGGGGGTGGAATTTCCCCTTTTGCATAGGGCTCGGGACCAGGTAAATGCATTCTTTAAGTCACCATTTGAAAACCAGTTTTGAGCAAGCATCAAAATAGACCTAACCGATCTTATGAATGAGGGAAAACCTGAGGACACACTGAAGCCCCCCCCTCAAACCAGGGAGAGAGAGACTCGAGGGGGCACACACCCCCAGGCAGAACGGGTGAAAGCCCCCTTTGGCTTCCCCCCATCCACCCACAGAAACTGGTCCCTTCCCACACACACACAGACTCTGCTTCCCCCCACACACACACACAGGAGAAAAAGTATAGATTAAAGCCCCCAAAGGGGTCTTACTGTGGCTGTCTTCTGTTCCATCAGGAGGGGCTGGGAGGAGGACTGGATAATCCAAGACGATTCCATTTAAGCACAGGACGTTTTGCTCTGGAGATGCATACAGGATCGGGTAATCCATTCATCCCAATAGGGAAAAGGGAAAAGGGGAAAGCCCATATCTCGGGACCCCCTGACCCAATGTTTACAAAACTTTGGGGGTCTCTTAAGAAGGCTCGTCTGAAGCTCCGCTGAAAGTTTGGGGTCTGTACCCCCCAAAATGCACTCCCTGCAGCCACGGAAAGAGAAAAGGGGGGAGCCGATATTTCTGCTCCCACTGAACCCATCTTTACAAAACTTGGGGGGTCTCTTAAGAAGGCTCGTCTGAAGATATCCTGAGGTTTTGGGGGCTGCACCCCCAAAAAAGCACCCCCTGCAGCCACGGAAATGGAAAAGGGGGAGGGAAAAGGGGTGGAGCCCATATCTCGGGACCCCCTGACCCCAAGTCTACAAAACGTGGGGGGTCTCTTAAGAAGGCTCGTCTAAAGCTCCGCTGAAAGTTTGGGGTCTGTACCCCCAAAAATGCACCCCCTGCAGCCATGGAAAGAGAAAAGGGGGAGCCCATATCTCGGGACCCCCTGACCCAATGTTTACAAAACTTGGGGGGGTCTCTTAAGAAGGCTTGACTGAAGCTCCACTGAAAGTTTGGGGACTGTATCCCCAAAAATGCGCCCCCTGCAGCCACAGAAATGAGCGAATGTGCACAAGCACCCCCCCACGCACACATGAGGATTTCTCTCTCTCTCTCTCCCCCCGGCCCGGCCGTGCATCAGCTGATTCCTCCAGTACTCAATCCTGACTGATTGGCCAGAAGAAGACCCAGCTTGGCCACTGATTGGCCGGGGGAGGAGAATGCTGCTTACTGAGGGCCCCGAATTGCCAGATTTATTCGTGAACTCCCGAACTCGCTGAATTCGGCTCCCCCGGTTTCCCGCCATTTTTTAGTTCGGTTCGTCCTGAACTAAAAACCACCGAATCAGGGGAAATTCGGCTGTTTTTTGGTTCGGGTCAAACCGAATCAACAGCCCTACTCCAAACCATGCATAATTTTATAGACCTCTATCAAGTCTCCCCTTATCAGCCTTCTTTCCAAGCTAAACAGCCCCAAGAGTCTTAACCGCTCCCCATAGGACAGTTGCTCCAGTCCCCTAATCATTTTGGTTGCTCTTTTCTGCACCTTCTCAAGCTCTGCAATATCCTTTTTTAGGTGTGGTGATTTGGAAGTGGATTTGTAGGCTTAAACAGCCCTAGAAAGGATCCTCCCCCCCCCCGCATTATCATGTCCTCTTATGGAGGAGAACTTACCTGGTATTGACCCTTGCAGTTGTATTTTCACTGGCTGTCTGGGGAAAACAGTGAGAAGATACTGTACACTTAAATGTTCGGTATTCTCAGGGTTGCAGGAGGAGTTGGGGGCTCTCCTGCTGGCCTAGCCAGAAGGGAAGGCAGCTGGTCGGGGGGGAGAGCGCTGGGATTCCAGCAGAGGGGATGGACCTGCTCTGGTCCCCCTTGCCATCAAAGGATGGCCGTGAGCCAGGTGAAAGAGGCTGGTGGGAAAAGAGCCATTGGGGCAGAAGCGCAGGCTTGGCGCTGCCTCCTCCAAGCCCAAAGCCACCCCAACTCAGGAGGACACTACAAGGCCTGAGGTTCCCACAGGCCTTGAGGTAGCCTCATGGGTTGCAGCTCTTCCACAGTAGTCGTCACAGCTGCCTAGCGCTGTTTGGGCTTGGAGCCAAGCGCAGGAAGTCCTTGCCAAGGGCAAAGCTTGGCAGACCCCTGGCTGCCCCATCCGGCTCCCCCATATACCATGTGGCCAGCCGGCCTGGGCCACAGAGGGGGTAGAGAGAAGCTGAAGTTTCTGAAATCTGGACCAATGCTAAGAATATTCATAGTCTGCCCGTCTCTTTCTTGGATGATATACCTGTTTATTTGTAGTCAACTAATTTCACTGAACTAATTCATTATAGTCTGGCCTAGTAAAATCTCTTGGTTAGAGTTATGGTAAATTGTAAGTTTGGATCATTGCTAAGTATATTTATAGTTTGCTTGTCTTACTGAATGTTTGATAATATACCTGCTTATTTGTAGTCAGCTTAGCTCAACTTTTATACATGGCCTTTTATGCATGGGTTGTTCCCATTGCAGTCACCCTCCCCGGTTACTTAGGGGCGTTGTTGTTTTTATTAAGAATGTTTTTTTCTGACCTTCAGAAGTTGCTCTCCCCTCATGTTTTCCCTGCATTTTCAGGATGCTGTTTTACCCCGAGTTTAATGTCTGCCTCTATCCCAAATCAAAAGCTGGTCCTGTGCATACTTTTATTTCAGGTTTTTCTTCTCACACTCATTGTAGAATCATAGAATCATAGAGCTGGAAGGGGCCATACAGGCCATCTAGTCCAACCACCTACTTAATGCAGGATCAGCCTAGAACATCCCTGACAAGTGTTTTCCAGCCTCTGCTTAAAGACTACCAGTGAGGGGCTCACCACCTCCCTAGGTAGCTGACTCCACAGTCGAACAACTCTTACTGTAAAAAAAATTCCCCTACTATCCAGCCGGTACCATTCTGCCCTCAATTTAAACCCGTTATTGCAAGTCCTATTCTCACTTCTCCCTCCCACTTTTCCGTCCCCCTCATCCAAGCCCTCCCCTCAAAGCCATTTGTGAGTGCACAAGTGAGAGAATGCTGGAATACTATGAGGCTGCTTATTTGGTCAATTTCACAGCACATGTGGGTCAGTTTCAGTCTTCTTACTCTTTGAATGAGCTCCTAGAAAAAAGTCAGGAGAAGCTGTTGTTCCCAGAGGAACTGGCTCTCCTTTGGTTACTCCTGCCAGACATCTCTAGCAACAAATGAAGGTGGCAGATACATTGTATTTCTATGGAGGCACAGGGCGAACTTTCCCACCATTCAAAGACCTGCTGCTCCATTGAGATACATTGCGAAGATCACACTAAAGAATCTGAACACAGCCACTTTGTCAATGCTTTTCAATGGAGGAAGATGGGGGTGACCCCTTCCAGACCCCATAACTCTGGACCCCCTGACCCAACCTTTAAGAAACTTGGGGGTTCTTGCAAGGAGTGTCCCTTCCAGCTTCCCTGAAAATTTGGGACCTCTACCTGTAGAAATGCTGCCCCAGGAGCCGTGGAAAGCCCCATAGGCTTTATTGGACCCAATTTTTTGGGGAAACCTGGAAAAAAGCTGAATATTTACCAGTGTGGGAAATTCGGCTTTTGGGGTTTTCCTTTAAACATTGGGACCAATAAACCTAAACTCGAATTTTAACTATTTTTTTAAAAAGCCCTAGAAAGCGACTCAGCTCCCCTCAGCTGCCCGCCCCACAGGCAATAGTCATGGCTGCTACTGGAGTCGCTCTTCCCTACCCTTTTATGTATCCTCTTATAAGCATTAAAGCCTTCTTTTTTTGAGAGTGCAAGATTACCGATGGAACGATAAAATGGTCACAAATGACCATGTGAGTGTTTTTATGTTCTTATGACCCCTGCATTGAGATAGCCAAAAGCAAATTGGTGTGTGTGTGTGTGGGGGGGGGGGGTTTGCCCAGACCCTTCTCTGCTTTGGCCACTCAGTTCAGTTCAAATGAAAGAATCCCGCTGCAGAGCTGGTGGGGGCTAGTGACAGATTTTTAAAAAATATATATACTACAGCCAATTACAAAGCAGCATTTTCAAAGGGGGAAGGACTCAGAAGCTGCACATTTTCACTGGGGATGCATAATTGATCACAAGATACTCCTGGAATTTCTTCGGGGGAAAAGCCCTGTGCAAATACTGTGCAGTTAGAGAGCAGCAGATCCAGTGGAAACAGACCAGGCATAAAAGGCCTATATATCGATTTCTCAAGTGTGGTGCCCATCTGCCCAGGTTTGCAGAAAAATCTGAATTTTTTTTTAATAGGGGGTTTAAATTCCTACAAAAATAAAACAATGGTAAAAAAAAATTATCCCTGACCTGGGTAGCCTAAAGCTAGCCTGATATGGTCAGATCTCAGCAGCCAAGCAGGTTCGGCCCTGGCAAGTATTTGGATGGGAGACCTCCAAGAAATACCTCCAAGAAATACCAGGGCCATGACGCAGAGGCAGGCAATGGCAAACCACCTCTGAATATCTGTTGCTTTGAAAACCCCACCAGGGTGTGCCATAAGTCAGATGCGACTTGATGGCAAAAAAGGAGGTAAAAATCAGGACTACTGCAATTTGTACTTGTTTATCTGTAATGACTTGTTGCCACTGACAGTGTTTTATATATCTGTGTTGAAATCATAGAGTTGGAAGGGGACATACAGGCCATCTTGTCCAACCCCCTGCTTAATGCAGGATCATAGAATCATAGAATCATAGAGTTGGAAGGGACCTCCAGGGCCATCAAGTCCAACCCCCTGCACAATGCAGGAAATTCACAACTACCTCCCCCCTCCACACCCCTAGTGACCAGAAGATGACCAAGATGCCCTCCCTCTCATCATCTGCCTAAGGTCACAGAATCAGCATTGCTGACAAATGGCCATCTAACCTCTTCTTAAAAACCTCCAGGGATCAGGTTTGATGGTCGTGATCTGTAATTGATTAATAAAGAAAAAATAAGATGTGATATAGGATGTTATCATTAAACTTCCTGAATCATGTTTGGGGAGGGGGTCGATAATTTTTTTCACAAGTGTGTCCAGTATGTTTGTTGAAACCAGCTGGCAGCCCTCCCTTGTACAGGCCCAGCAGTGACTGCTGGAAACTCACTAACTACAAAACCACCATGCAATTTGGCCTGGCCCGCCCCAGCACCAGTTGCCCCATAGCCTGGCCAGGCCACCCCCTCCACTGCCATTCCCCTGCACAGTGGCAGGGAGCAACGAGTGGGCAGGCTGGTTGGCAGGTGGGCAAAGCAGTGGGGAGGAGCCAGGTGGTGGGTAGGGGGAGATAGGCAAAGAGGCAGGGAGGGGGTGCATGTTGGCTTGCAAGCAGAGGAGTGGGAGGTGGTGGGTGAGATTCCCTCTCCCCTGCATGTTCCTTGCAGATCATGTGAAGGAGAGGAGCAAGGTGGGCATGCGGGCAAGAAAAGCAGGGTGTGTGTGTGTTGATGGGATTCCTCCCCCCAAGTCTCTCGGGTCCTCTGCTTACACCACCAGAATCTCTACATAGTCTTTACCGCTTATGACCATGCCTCCAATGTCCCTGTTGCATTAAGGAGTCCCTGCCTGCCATGAAGAGCAGCATGAAAGGAGAGATGTAACCGGCAGAAAGGAGAAGACAAGCTCACCGGGATGGAGTCATGCCAATCAGCGACATGTCCTTACGCTTCTTGGCTTAAGGGCTTTGGAATGTGGATGCCCCCAATGCCTCATGGAAAAGGAGGAGCATGGAGCCACGTGGGGGTGGCCATATGCAGGGATTCTGAGAAGACACTCGTAGCATCAGTGAAAGGAGCAGAATGGGTGCAGTCAGTAATGAGAGCAAGAGACCTTTGGGTGTTGGAGGATGGGAGAGCAGGAAGACACTGGCAGGGATTTGTCAAGGCTGTGGAATTTACCCTGGAAATGTAACCTCAACAAATAAGAGAGCTCATAATGTTTTAGTTATGATGTCACACAGTCTGGCCGCTTCGCTCTCTCCTCTCTGACAAAAAATGCAGTGGAGGCTTTTTAGTTCATTCTGAAATTCCTGGAGAATGAGTACATCATCCACCCCCTCTGCCTGACGTTCTCTCACCTCTCCGGAAAGACCTCTCTCCCTTCCCCTCCCTCCACCTCCTAGCCCAGCTGTGGCCTGATAGGGCAGCCATAAAAACATTACTAGGTATAAATGAACTGATGGGGATTAAGGAGCCAGAGCAGCCTCCGAGAAAGCTTTAAAAGTATTCTGTTTAGTAATGACTCTGATGCTGAACTTCACATTCCCAGAGCCACTTCCTCTGCTCTGTTTTATTTTAATTGAGAGATAGGAATTGCAGATGGAGCCAACGGCAGTGCCTACTCGGGCTGCACTGGGGCAAATGCAAGTTCTCACTCCAAATGTCCTCTTCCCTGGGGTTCTCCCAGTCTAATGCAAATGTTCAATGGAAGGGACTTCCTCCGTGTTTTTCAGTGGCCTCAGGTGGCCATATTTGCCAGACAGCCCACTGGCTAGACTCCAGCTTGTGGCTGCTCCATTCATTCATTCATTCCCCTCCTTTCTCCCCAGTTGAGACCCAGAGCAGCTTATATCATTTTTGTCACAACAACTCTGTGAGGTAGGTTTGGCTGAGAATGTGTGACTGGCCCAAGGTCATACAGCAAGTTTACATGGCTGAGTGGGGATTCAAACCTGAGTCTCCCTGATCCTACCCAACACTCTAACCTGTACGCCCCACTGACTGAAATGACCTGGATGTGTGTGTGGAGGTAAAATATCAAGCAAATTCTTTCAATTAATGTTTGTTTGCAAAAATAAGATATCTTGTGCGTGTAAAGTGCCGTCAAGTTGCAGCTGACATGGTGACCCCATAGGGTTTCAAGGCCTGCCTCCATGAAGGCTGAGTGAGTTCTGAGGGAACTGTGACCGGCCCAAGATCACCCAGTAGACTTCATGTGGAGTGCAGAATCGAACCCAGTTCTCCATATTAGAGCCCACTGATCTTAACCACTACACCACGCTGACTCTCACCTTCCCTCCCCCACAAAAGTCTAATCACCTCTATTTGACTCAGTTCTTCCAACGTTTACTGAAAACAGTAATTCTGGCCTAGGGAACTAATTCACACTTTCTACAGTGAAACCAGATGCAAATAATTCATTCAGTATATTTGAAGTCTTTAGGGCTGTTGAATTTTTTTTTGGTATAGTTCGGATTCGGCCGAATTTGGCCCATCTGGGTTCAGGATATGCCGAAGTCCGAACTCCCCTGCGTTGGGTCCGTGCAATTCGGCGCGAATTCAAAGTTCGGGGAAAAAAATTGGCCGAATAAAGCGATTAAAAACACAACCGTGTCTTTCCATGGCTCCAGGGGGGCATTTTTTGGGGTAGAGGTCCCAAACTTTCAGCGGAGCTTCAAAGGACCCTTCTTGCAAGACTCCCCAAGTTTTGTAAAGATTGGGTCAGGGGGGGTTGAGATATGGGCCCCTAAAGGGGTCCCCCCACCCTTAATGTGCATCTCTGAGCAGAGCTTGCAGCCCACGCACAAAGCTCCCAGCCCCGACAAACAGCTGAGAGCAAGGGCGGGGCAGGTGCTAAGAAGTTTGCAAAGCAACAGAACTGCAAAGCAACCCTGCAAAGCAACACAACTGCAAAGCAACACCTTTGCAACCATGCAAAGCAACACCTGACACCTGGGAGTTTGCAAACCATGGAAAGGGACAGAGGCAGCTAGCTATGCATAATGAGCAGGAGGGGGTGGAATTTCCCCTTTTGCATCGGACTCGGGACCAGGCAAATGCATTCTTTAAGTCACCATTTGAAAACCAGTTTTGAGCAAGCATCAAAATAGACCTAACCGATCTTATGAATGAGGGAAAACCTGAAGACACACAACTGAAACCCCCCCTCAAACCAGGGAGAGAGAGACTCGAGGGGGAACACACACCCCAGGCAGAACGGGCGAAAGCCCCCTTTGGCTTCCCCCCCACCCACAGAAACTGCTCCCTCCCCACACACACACAGACTCTGCTTCCCCCCACACACACACAGGAGAAAAATTATAGATTAAAGCCCCCAAAGGGGTCTTACTGTGGCTGTCTTCTGTTCCATCCGGAGGGGCTGGAGGACTGGGTAATCCAATATGATTCCATTTAAGCATGGGAGGTTTTGCCGCTCTGGAGATGCATACAGTATCGGGTGATCCATTCATCCCAATAGGGAAAAGGGGAAAGTCCATATCTCGGGACCCCCTGACCCAATGTTTACAAAACTTGGGGGGTCTCTTATGAATGCTCGTCTGAAGCTATGCTGAATGTTTGGGGGCTGCACCCTCAAAAATGCACCCCCTGCAGCCACAGAAAGAGAAAAGGGGGGAGCCCATATCTCTGTCCCCAGTGAACCCATCTTTACAAAACTTGGGGGGTTTCTTAAGAAGGCTTGTCTGAAGCTATGCTGAAAGTTTGGGGGCAGGGGGGAGGGAAAAGGGGTGGAGCCCATATCTCGGGACCCCCTGACCCAATGTTTAGAAAACTTGGGGGGGTCTCTTAAGAAGGTTCGTCTGAAGCTATGCTGAAAGTTTGGGGGCGGGGGGGAGGGAAAAGGGGTGGAGGGAAAAGGGGTGGAGCCCATATCTCGGGACCCCCTGACCCAATGTTTAGAAAACTTGGGGGGTATCTTAAGAAGGTTTGTCTGAAGCTCCGCTGAAAGTTTGGGGTCTCTACCCCCAAAAATGCGCTCCCTGCAGCCATGGAAAGGAGCGAATGCGCACAAGCACCCCCCCCACGAGGATTTCTCTCTCTCTCTCTCTCTCTCTCTCTCTCTCTCTCTCTCCCCGGCCGGGTCGCGCAGCAGCTGATTCCTCCAGTACTCAATCCTGACTGATTGGCCAGAAGAAAACCCAGCTTGGCCACCGATTGGCCGGGGGAGGAGAATGCTGCTTACTGACGGTTATGCTGCTTACTGATGCCCCGAATTTGCCGAATTTATTCATGAACTCCCGAACTCGCTGAATTCGGCTCCCCCGGTTTCCCGCCATTTTTTAGTTCAGTTCGTCCCGAACTAAAACCCGCCAAATCAAGGGATATTCGGCTGTTTTTCAGTTCGGGCCGAACCGAATCGACAGCCCTAGAAGTCTTTCTGTATTCATGTAGTAATCATTTCATCCTTTGTCATCCAAGTTCCTCTGGCTGGTTTCCTGTTTCTGATGTGTTTAAAGAAATTCCTATTATATGTCTTAATGTATTTAAAAATCCTTGTTTCACCCACTTTACCAGCAGTTTACATGTTGTTTTAGCAAAAGCTGTACTCCTTATTCGCCTCATTTGGGAAACATTTCCACTTGGGCAGATTTCCACTTTTGGGGCACTTTCTACTGTTTTCTTGCCTTTTATGGCTTCCTTGACTTATCTCATTAACCATGCTGGCATTGTCTTAGATTTGGTGATGAAGTGCCTTATTAACTTCATTTATGGGGGAAACATATATTCGTTCATATATATGTATATTCACATAGCATGAGACACACATATATATTCTTATATACAGATCTAGAATCACTATGCATGATGGGTAAAGTAGAAATCTTTGGTCAAGAGATTCACTAGTGAGAGACCTGGGTCAGCCTGAACCAGCTCCATTTCTAGTCAGGTGCTAGTGAGATCATTCTCTCTATGCTGGTACAGCCAGACTTGCTAACAAGGCCTAAAGCCTAGTGATTGATGAGACCATTAGTGTCATCCTGGAATGTAAAGTTTCGGTTCTTCATTACCAGCTAACGTGAACACCTTCAGATCATTCCCCTAGGACATGCAAATAGTTGTTTATACGTTTCTAATGGTCACTGGCTCAAGTGTTATACGCAATGATAATTAGTGCTGTCTGTTTAATTGAATATAAAACGAGCTGTATTCCTTTGTTCTGAATGGTGGAAGACCTCTGACTTTTTAATGAGCTTCCTCAACACCCCTTTGCTGTCCTTTATTGATCAATAAAAGACCTGTTTGATTGTTAACCTCTCCTCAATTACTTAATTGAGTACTAAAGTAATTAGGGCTTCACATTTTGGCCCCCAACGTGGGGTTTTTTTAAATAATTTTTTTTTTATTTTCACAATTATTTACTGATAGGTAACTTTTCAGCAACACATTCATTTAAAATATAAGATATAGAATAAATTTAACAGCGTCGTTGAAAAGCATTTCATCCATTAATAAAATGATATTGAAATAAAAGACTTCCCCCACAACTTCCTCCACCTTGCTATAAATTTATCTACTCTTTTGTATTGAGATTCTAATCCAAAAATATACATCAAACTTAGTTACAAAATCAATTCTGAATTATCTAATTCATTACAGTAGTTACGTGTTAATTATTAATTTAATATATAATAAAAAAGAACTTTTTTTCAAGAATTTTCCTTAAGCAAAAGGATTAGATCAGTAGTAACAAAATTCACCAGTTATAATTTATTTTCTTATTTAACCCTCCATATCTCTCTATCACCCATGAACTGCATGCTTCCTTTTAACTTTTTTCTTGTTGTAAGCTTTGGTTTTTCCAACAATTCTGTTATTTTTAGGATCCAGTCTTTTTTGTTCGTGTGACAAGGCCAACTTCTTTCCCTCTTCTTCTTGTTCTTGTTGGTCAGGATTAAGGCCAACTAGATCTTTTTCATGGTTTTCCAAAAAAAAATTTACGTCCTCCTGTGAAATGATAGTAAATTTGATCTCTTTATAAGTAAAAATGTGTCCCTGTGGGAAGATCCAACAAAATCTTATTCCATTCTTCTTCAATGTCCCAATAAAATCTTTATAGATATTTCTCTTCATCATCAGATGTCACAGAATGTCCTTGAGAATTATAAGTGGAGTTCCTTTCACGGACAAAGGGTTGTCATATAAAGTTTGCATGATATAATCCTTCATCCTGATGTCATAAAAGGAAATCATAATGTCCCTGGCCTTTGTCTTCTCCAATCTGGCAGGTAGAGGGATTCTGTATATTTTATTTATTGCATAATCCAGATCTTGTTCATTTATATGGATCAGGTCAGCCAATGATTTTATAATGGTGGTTCTGGAACCTCCCAGTTCTTCTGGAAAATTATGAAGACGAACATTTGATTGTCTTAGCTTCATCTCCAACATAGCGAAATGATCAGTAAGGGTTTGCTGTCGAGAGTGAATAGCTTGAATTTGTTTATCTTGAATTATCTGTTTACTTTTGATATCTTTCTGTTCTTCAACTGCCTGTTTGATTGACATGTCCATTTTTCCCATATCGGTTTTTATTGTAGAAAGATGAGATTTCATATTTTTAACATCACTTGTCAAAATATCCAATTTCTGACTGGACTGATTGGTAGTTTGTGTCAGGCTAGTCAATATGCTAGTTAGCTGAACCAGTTGCTGAGATACTTTCTCATATTGTTTGGTAAAGATATCATTGTGTTTTACTAACATTTCCTGTATGTCCTTGTCGATCTTGTCCATTTTTATTTCTGAGATTAATTCCAAACATTCACCAATAGCAAAAGTGTGTTGTAAGTGTGTTGGCAGGAGCCAAAGTCTGTGTCAGTTTTCAATTCGTCAATTTTATGGTTTCCCCAGGGTTAAATGACTGCAAATTCTTTTCTTCGTTGTAAAACAATTAGTGTGATTAGTCATCAAGTTTTACGGCACTCTAGCTTGGCTGTAAAAGGGGGAGTAAAGATAATGATGTTGTTTTCGTGGACCTTCCTTTGCCTCCTCTCAGTAGATTCCAAGTAGTAGGAATGTTTTAATTGATGCACAAGGGAGGCGCAAGTTGGGTCCTACGAATTTCCCCTTAATCTCGATGGTTATGCTTAGTAGAGCAGTGAGAATATTTCCTTGCTGTCTTCCGTTTCTCAAGACAAATCTTACAAGTATAAACGTGGCAGGAAACTCATCTTGGATCGAAAAACGTCAGCTCCATAGGAATTTATCCCAGTCGCTCCCACCCCTTTTAGCACCTCGGCGTCTAATTGGTAGCTAGAGTGTCTTTCAACCGTCCCGTTTGTTTTGTCTGAGTAAAGATCAAATAGATAAGGTTCCTGCCGTTTAACTACAGTCTTTTCAGAACTTTAAAGTCATTTATATTCTGGGCGGAGAGGTACGGATTGCAGTAATGATTCTATCAATCTTTCAAATCATCAGAATCAAGGTAAAACCAAAAGAGTTCTTGTACCTTACTCAGGTCTTGGATGTTGAGGGTATCATTGCAATAAAGTTGTTCCTTAAGTGTTGATAGATACAGGAGGGTGAAGCCTCAGACCAAGAAGCCGTTCATGGCGATGTTAATCCTCTCAATTGCCTGTGGGACAGCGTCCATATCTCTGGGAGGCTTTTGGCACTCTCAGAATGTATGGGAGTCAAACCAACCTTCGTGGCTGTGGAGGAATATCCTGCTCCCCAGTTCCCTAATTATAACTGGGGTGGGGTGTTGATTTTCACCCCTGTTCGAACAAATCTTGGGGTCTCTCAGGGAGGGAAGTCCTGGGAGACATTTTACTTCACCCAGCTCTGAACCGGAAGCCCTCCCAACGTGTTTTTTTTTTTGACGGGCTGGCCAAACGGCCCTTGCCCTCCATAAAACTTTTACAACACCAATAAAAGTTGGGGAGGGAGAGTCGCTGTTAGGCTCCCTTGGATTTCGATCGGCCACTGCTGAGAACAAATCGACTCCTCTCTGAGGGACTCTTGAGGATCTGCGCTCAACTCCGCTGCTTTTGCGGCAAAGACTTCCTCCAGCCTCCTGTCGGGGAGAGAGACGGTAGATCTCGCGACTGCCCACTTGAACCCTGCCATAAGAGGTTAACAGCCGTGCTAGCGTTTGTCTGGGGAGGTTTCTTCATCTACTTTCAGTGTGAGTATTGCTGTGCAAATTAGACACTGTCTGTCTGGGGTGTGTTTGGAGGCTGGCTGTTTGTTGAATCGTGCACTTGCCCCCTGAACTAGCGTCGACCCTGCAAGTGGCAGGTGACAGGGGAGTGTGTGTGCTGTCATAAATCCCTTTGTCTCGAGGAAGCGGACCCCTTACCTCTTCCTTTGTTCCCCCTCCCTTTTGGGTTTTGTCTGTGTGCAAGTACCGCCTCATTTTGTCTCCTCCAGAAAGGTACATTTCAGCCAAAATAGGGAGGGAAAGCAGGAGCCCAGTTTACGAGAGGCCAGTTAAGTCTTTCACGTTGACGAACGACAAAATCCCTTAGCTGAGATATGGGTTGTAATCAAAGCAAGCTCTCCGACCTTCTGGCTTGTGTCTGTGAGAATTGGAAGGTTTTAAGTGGCAGCACAGGGCTTTCTAAGAACCTTTTAATTTTTTATTGCGAAGTGGCGTGGCCTCAATACGAATTGCCTCGCGGAAGTGCCTGGCCTTCTTCAGGTTCTCTTGACCCAGCTCTCCTTGCCCAATTAGACCGCTATATGTCCAGAACAGGAAAGCACCGTGAAAAGGCTTATCTCTCCCCCATTTGGGGACTCAGGGAAAACCCTCAGCTCGCAGCCTGTTTTGGACTGGCTGTTCCTCCTTTGGAGTTACAGTCAGGCATTGTCGCTGTCTGTCAACATCTGAGGGTCGCCCCTGAAGACCCAGAAGAGGACCTGTCGGACTTTCCCCCGCCCTATGCAGCGGAGCCGACGGCGCCACCTCCATCTCCTGCCCTCGTCCACCAGCAGCAACCACATGTGCCTGCAAACATCAATCTCCCGAGCCAAACTCCCCCGCCAGCTTCAGAGCCTCCCATCCATCCTTCAGCAGCAACAGAGCACCATGCAGCTCGGCGTGCTATTCCCTTGGCGTTTCGTCCTCTTCAGCAGTCTTCCCCCAGCCTCCCCCGGGAAGTCAGGGAGCTTGGCACCCCCTCCTCCTCTCCTTCAGCTACACGCTCAGGAGCTGGTTATAGCCTGCAAGCACCTCTTAGACAAATTCCACTAAAAGATACCCTCATCTATGTACACAGCCCCTTCTCCTCCGCCAATTTGTATAACTGGCGGGCATCTTTACCCCCCTTCTGAGAGGCCCCCTAAGCTTATGTGGAGCTTATGGAATGCATCATGGACACCCACCGTTTTAATGTCAGTGGCCGACCTCCTTGAGCTAGTCATCATTTGTCCGGCCCCGGCAACCCCTTCTTGGGAAACTCTCCTGCCTATCAATTAGCAACCTTTGATGAGTCAGCCTTTGACCAGCAAGCATGACGGGTCTCCAGAGGGACTTCCTCCAACCCTCTGTTTGAGCTAAATATTGGAGGAGAAAAATTACAATTCCTTGTCGACACAGGCGCTACCCACAGCGTCCTCACCGACCCTGCCACCCCTCAGCTCCCCACAGAATGCAAGGAAGTTATGGGCGTGGGAGGCACAGTCAATCGTGTCCCGGTATCTCCTCCCTTGGATGTCGAGGTCCCTCAGGGTCCGAAGCTTGCCCACAAGTTCCTTATCATGCCTCAGTGCCCTGTCAATCTTCTGGGCAGGGATCTGCTTTGCAAACTCGATGCCACGGTCTCCTGTTCACCAGATGGCATCACTATAGAATTTCCTACTGAAAAAGCTTATCTCTGCTACCTAAACCAGCCCTCTGCAGGGAAGCAGGACTCCCTCTTTCTTCTCCACAAGTCACCAGATGACCTCGCTGGATGTGCTTCCTCCATTGACCCCCAAGTGTGGTATTCAGGACAACCTGGCTTTGCTCGCTATGCCACCCCACATCTAGCTGAATTGCTTCCTGATGCACAGCCCGTTGTAGTCCGCCAATACCCTCTCAGGCTGGAAGCAAGACAGGGGCTAGCTCCTCTCATCTGCCTCTTCCTAGATGCAGGCATCCTCATCCCAGTGCAGTCTTCCTGGTCCACCCCCATCTTGCCAGTGCAGAAGCCAAACGGCACGTGGGGTTTTGTGCAGGATTTGCACGAAGTCAATTGCCGTGTCCGCCCCCTCCATCCCGTGGTAGCCAACCCTTATACCCTCCTGACCACGCTACAGTTTTCCCAAATGTGGTACACCGTGGTAGACCTCAAGGATGTGTATTTTACTGTGGGGCTTGCCCCCAAATCATTTCCCTTGTTCTGTTTTGAATGGCAGGATCCGCCACCTGCCAATGGGGAGTGCCATCTCCTTGCTTGGTCAAGGCTCCCCATGGGCTACAGAAATTCCCCCACGGTGTTTGCAGCTGCCCTCACTGATGACCTTAGCCACCTAGAGACCCCAGGCTGTACGATGATTTCATACATTGACGATATTTTATTAGCATCGGACTCTATGGATGCCCTCCGAAACTCTTCTATTGCCCTCCTCAATCACCTAGCTGCCTGTGGCTACAAAATTAGTAGAGAGAAGGTTCAATGGCTTTCCCCTGAGGTCACCTACTTGGGCTATGTTTTGCATTAGGGCACCAGGCGCCTTCACACATCCCGGGTTCAGGCTGTCCTCAACCTGCCCGAACCCCGAACTGTCAAAGATGTTAGAGCCTTCTTGGGAATTGTGGGGTATGCGAGTGTCTGGATACCCTCCTTCTCCGTCTTAGCGCAACACCTCTACGACCTCACTAAGCAGGGACAGGCATGGGAAGGGACACAGGTCCATCATGCAGCTTGGGACTCCCTTCACTCAGCCCTGCTTCGAGCTGTCACCCTGGCTCTTCCTGATCCTCAAGGACCCTTCCTCCTCTTTGTAACTGAAAATGCAGGATGTGCAGTGGGACTTCTTGCCCAGACCTTTGCGTCTATTCCTCGTCCTGTTGCCTATCTCTCCAAGCGCCTTGATCCCATTGCCAGAGGTTGGCTCCCATGTGTGCACGCAGTAGCAGCAACTGCCCTTCTGGTACAAGAGGCTCAGAAAATAACCTTGGGGGGAACTTTAGGAGTAATCTGCCCTCACTCTGTTCGCACCCTTTTGGAGCAGAAAGCCCCAGTCTGGGCTACATCCAATCATCTCTCCAAATACATGGCTCTGCTCATTGAACAGGAAGGGATCTCCCTCACTCGTTCAGAGTGACTGAACCCAGCCACCCTCTTCCCAGCACAGCCCGCTCCTGACACTCCTGAGCAAGACACCCCTTCCCATGACTGTATGTAAGTTTTGCAAGCCACGTGGGGGGGGCCGACGATCTTTGCTGTGATCCTATCCCTGAGCTTGTTCTCTGGACTGACGGCTCTTCTTACGTCCTCAATGGCAATTGCCACACAGGCTTTGCGATTGTGTTCCTCCTTTCAACCAGTGTTTATGTCTGCCTTGCCTTCCCACTGCTCAGCCCAAGCAGCTGAGTTAGTTGCCCTGATTCAAGCTTGCCACTTAGCCCAGGACAAGTCAGTCACCATATATCTGAACAGCCGGTACGCTTTCCTAGTGGCCCACTCCCACGCTGCCCTCTGGAGGGAGAGAGGGTTTCGTGGCACTGATGGGAAACCCTTAAAGATGAAACCCCTTCTCGAGGAACTCATGAATGTTCTTTGGTTGCCATCTGCCCTTGCTATTGTTCATTGCCCAAGTCATCAGGCTGATAGCTCAGAAGTGTCCCAAGGGAACCATGCTGCCAACCACTGGGCGAAGAAAGCTGCCCTCCTCCCCCCTGCCCCTGACCCTGTCTGCCCACTTGTCTTGGTTGATCCCTGTGAAACTGAATGTCTCCTGTACAGCAGTCAGGATTTACTAGAAAAAGGGGGGAGGTGGCATCAGGGCTGGTGGGTAGAAGGAGACAGGATCCAACTACCAGCAGAAGGACTGTTTTTCGTAGTCCAGAGAGCCCACAAAGCCAGCCACATGGGAATTAAAGCTCTCACAGCATGGCTTCAGTCCCAGTACTGCAATCAAGGCTTCCGTGCCATAGCACAGCGAGTGGTTGCCAACTGCCCCGAATGTCTGCGAACCAACCCAAAGCCTCCTGTCCACAAGGGACCCCCAACTAGACTCAGAAAAGCCAAGTACCCAGGAGAGGCATGGCAGGTTGACTTTGCTGAAATGCCACAACACGGCAGAAAGAAACATTCGTTGGTTTTTGTGGACCTTTTCTCTGGATGGGCCGAAGTGGTACCTACTGCCACTCAGGGATCTCGTGAGGTTGTCGCCACCCTACTGGACGTTCTGGTCCCAAGATTCTCCCTCCCAAAGGGGTTAGAAATCGACAATGGCGCGGCCTTTATTTCAGAAGTTACACAAGCTGTCAGTACTTTTCTGGGCATACAGTGGTCCCTGCATTCAGCTTATCGCCCACAGGCTTCAGGCAAAGTTGAACGCATGAACTGTACCCTCAAAATGCACATTTCCCGGTTGTGTCAAGAGACTTCTCTCCCATGGACTAAAGTCCTGCCCCTTGCCCTAATGCGTATCCGAAGTGCCCCAGGGTCTAGACTTGGGTTGTCCCCCTTTGAAATATTGTATGGGAGACCATTTGCTGCTTCTGTGTGTAAGCCATATGGGGGAGAAAAGAATTTAAGTTTGTACATGCAAAAGCTGGCGCAGGTTTTGTCTTCTATTCACAAACAGGTGCTGGATGCCCTTCCCCCGCAGTCCGACCGGCCTCCATGCTCAGAGGAGGGATCGTGGCTCCTGATCAAAGAACTTTCCCCAAGTCCCGAACAGCCCAGGTGGTTGCTACCGAAGCAAGTCCTCCTGTCCACTCCAACAGCGGTGAAAGTGGAAGGAATCAAGCCTTGGATCCACTGTTCCAGACTGAAGTCTTTTCCTGACCCAAATCTCAACTGGCAAGCTGAGCAGCTTGCTCCTCTGCGTCTGAAGATTGCCAAGAGACTTCAAAACTTTTTCTGAAGACTTCAAAGCCCTTCCTGAATGGACTGGAGTCTCAAAGTGTTGGGACTTTTGATCGGAGTAGGGTTTGCTTTTATTTTTTGCTGGTTTCAAAGACAGCGTCTGTGTGGTGTACCTGTTTCTACAGGTCAGTGTGCAGAAAATGTTGTTGTTTACCATGAAAACACTACATGCATGGAGGGGTCCCCTAGCCCCCCTCCTTATAGTAATTCTCTGTAGCCCCCTGACACTGTCCATCGCTTGCATTCGATGTGTCCCCTCTACCTGCAGTCAGTGCCACGAGTTCATAAAACGAGATGGCTACTCAGTCAAAGCTTTTCGCTTTTTCCTTAGTGTCAATTCCTCTTGTCTCCAACTCCCTCCTAAGACCTGTACAGAGGCAGGGAAGACTTATCTCATGGCCCCAAACCTAGGACATGTCACTGGGAAGTGGGCTGGAGTGTCTTGCCCTAGGGCCCCTTGGGTGTGTACATCCCAGGTGAAGCAGAAAGACTCAAAAGGCCCCCTTCCTAACTTGCCTGCTCCTGAGGAAGCTGCCAGAGTCTTGCTGCCTCCCCCTTCTCTGAAAAATATCCCAACTCCCAAAGGCCCCCTAGTGTATCCTTCGGCTCCCAGATCCAGCTAAAAATTTATTTATTGACTTGGGAGAAAGAATTGCTGCTGTGTTAAATGTTACCAATTGCTGGGGCTGCGGCAGCTCTATCGCCAGCACAGAGTGGCCTTGGCAAGCGATTGAAATTCCCCCAGCTTCCTTAACTGAGTGGAATCACCACCCTTCCTTTAACCCTTCAGCCAGGCCACAGCTCTGGCTGCTGAGAGCTCCAATTCTTGGGAACCTCTGTGTATCCCGCAGACAATCTGCCAAGTTCAATTACCCAGTAGGAAATACTCTATGCACCTCCACTCTTGTAGCCAATGAACCCACTCCTTCTGGTGGCCTCGAGCTCCCACTTTCTTTTTCTCAGCCACCAACAGGAGTGAAAAATGTATCCCTGCTAATGACTCCCGACTGTTTAATTGCTCAGGCAGTAACCCATTCCAGGCATTCCCCTCTTTACGACTGCTCTGGAGAGACCCTTCTAATTTCTCCCTCCCCTGGGTTGCTCCTGATGGTTTCTTTTGGCTGTGTGGCAACACTGCTTATTCTCAACTGCCACTGAAGTGGGCTGGAACCTGTGCATTCGGGACCATCCAGCCAGGGTTTTTCTTGCTGCCTTCAGTCAAAGGAAATTCCCTAGGAATCCCAATCTATGATGATCTCAAACGGGATAAGAGATCTATTAATATTGGTGGATCTCAGCATTGGGGGGATGCTTGGCCTCCACAGTGTATCATTGAATATTATGACCCTGCTCTTGGGCCAATGATGGCACTTTTGGGTATAGAACTCCTATATACATGTTAAATCACATCATCCGGCTTTAAGCTGTCCTAGAAATCATTACCAACCAGACTGCCAGTGCCTTAGAGCTGCTGGCCCAGCAGCAAACACAGATGCAAGCAGCAATTTACCAGAACCGACTGGCCTTGGACTACCTCCTCGTCGAACAGGGTGGAGTTTGCGGCAAATTTAATTTTAGTAATTGTTGTCTTCAAATAGATGACAATGGAGAAGCAATCCTTAATATTGCCTCCAATATCTGAAAAGTAGCCCATGTCCGTGTTCAATCCTGGAAGAGTGCTTGGGATGCATCTTGGGGGGAAAATCTTTTTGCAGGGGCTTGGTGGAAAAAGTTGATGTTCTTTTTAGCTTGTGCACTTGCTGGGATGATCTTTATACCCTTTTGTATCCCCTGCTTCACGTATCTCATTCGAGCTGTTCTCCGAAGCTCACCCATGGTCACAATGCCCCTTGATCAACCCTCACCCAAGGCACCAGGGAACTTAATGGTTCTACGTTTCCTGCTCAAAGCAGTTCGCTAATCTTCACCCACACCTCAAGTGTTTCTATTTTCATTTTAAAAGAATTTAAATGCTCAAATCAAGGGGGGAATGAAGTGCCTTATTAACTTCATTTATGGGGAAAACATATATTCTTTCATATATATGTATATTCACATAGCATGAGACACACATATATATTCTTATATACAGATCTAGAATCACTATGCATGATGGTTAAAGTAGAAATCTTTGGTCAAGAGATTCACTAGTGAGAGACCTGGGTCAGCCTGACCCAGCTCCATTTCTAGTCAGGTGCTAGTGAGATCATTCTCTCTATGCTGGTACAGCCAGACTCGCTAACAAGGCCAAAAGCCTAGTGATTGATGAGACCATTAGTGTCATCCTGGAATGTAAAGTTTTGGTTCTTCATTACCAGCTAAAGTGAATGCCTTCAGATCATTCCCCTGGGACATGCAAATAGTTGTTTATACGTTTCTAATGGTCACTGGCTCAAGTGTTATACGCAATGATAATTAGTGCTGTCTGTTTAATTGAATATAATTAATATATTATATTATAATATATACCTTTGTTCTGGGTGGTGGAAGACCTCTGACTTTTTAATGAGCTTCCTCCACACCGCTTTGCTGTCCTTTATTGATCAATAAAAGACCTGTTTGATTGTTAACCTCTCCTCAATTACTTAATTGAGTACTAAAGTAATTAGGGCTTTACAGTGGGAGGTTTCCTAATCTGTAATATGCATTTAAACCGAGCTTCCATTTTTGTGGATTTAAGTAATTTTCAAACATCATAAAGGTATCTAAAAGCCAAAAAACATGTCACAGGCAGGCCTGGGATAACCCATGGCTGCCAGTGACATTTTAGATTAGCATTTAGCAGTTCAAAAATTGCTGCAATGGCCCAATTCAGATTAGGTCTGTGGCACGGCAGCAGCACTCGATATTGTTCCCCCCCCCATTGTAAGTGGCCAGACTGCTCCGGCAACCTGGGGTGCCCAGAAGTGCACGAGGGACCAAGGCTGGAACAAGAGCAGGGCACTGCTCCAATGAGACGAACCAATTGTCCAGGGACCTGGAATCCATCTTGGTGTTATGTGTTGTACTTTGGCATTGGAAGTATGAGTTGGTCACTTTGCATTTTCTTCAAGGCCCAGAGTGTAAACGACTGAAACAATGGGAATGACTTCCCTTGCATATTGAATTAAGCCCTGCTGGCAGGCACATGGGAAACATTGGGAGCTTTAAAACCCATCAACCCATCAACAATGGATGATAAGGTTATTCAGGAGAGTCACACAGCCCTCAGTTTGCAAGATCTGAGCAAGGCTGTCAAAAACAGGACATTTTGGAGGACTTTCATTCATAGGGTCGCCATGAGTGAGAAGCGACTTGACAGCACTTAACACCACACACAACAATTCTCCTGCATATCTGATTCCCCTCGAGACAGTCAACAGGCATTCCAAGGAGATTGAATCAAACTTCTATCTGCTCACACCCATCCTGAGAAACCCCTCAGACATCCCCTCACATTCAAATGTCTATACAGAGCAATCACCAGCAATCAGTCAATCAGTCAAACAGATATAATTTTGCTTCCTGACATGCATCGAACCTCTCCCAATTGTTTGTCCGACCCCGGAGGAGCAATCAAGGTTATTTGTCCCTGGTAAAGTTTCCTTTGCCAGTTACCTCATACTGCCATATTTAGGTATAACTATGTGGCATTCATAGTGTGTGTGTGCTCGCGCGCTCGCCTGGGAGCTGAACACTCACCCCCTACTAGCATATAGGGTCACTTGCTATCTTTGCTTCCCAAAATGCTGGTCATTTCACGCTCTAGTGGTTAAGAGCAGTCGTTTGGAGTGGTGGACTCTGATCTGGAGAACCGGGTTTGATTCCCCACTCCTCCACATGAGCGGCGGAGGATAATCTGGTGAACTAGATTTGTTTCCCCGCTCCTACACATGAAGCCAGCTGCATGACCTTGGGCTAGTCACAGCTCTCTTAGAGCTCTCTCAGCCCCACCTACCTCACAGAGTGTCTGTTGTGGGCAGGGGAAGGGAAGGTGATTGTAACCCAGTTTGATTCTTCCTTAATTCTTCTCTACAGTTCTGTTTTCATTGGTTGTCGCTCTTCTAGACTGGTAATTATCACCCATTTCCTAAGTTTATTTTCCCACCCTCCACCCTTATTGTTCACTAGCTCTGGCATTACTTATGCACGTGTGTTTATATTGGGTGCTTGAAATTATCATTGTAACTAAAGCACCTTGTATTTGAGCAAATTGCCTCTTTATTGAGTTTTCCAAGGGACTTATCCCTGTATGTGTGTGTGTTAAGTGCCGTCAAGTCGCTTCCGACTCATGGCGACCCTATGAATGAAAGTCCTCCAAAATGTCCTATCTTTGACAGCCTTGCTCAGATCTTGCAAATTGAAGGCTATGGCTTCCTTTATTGAGTCAATCCATCTCTTGTTGGGTCTTCCTCTTTTCCTGCTGCCCTCAACTTTTCCTAGCATGACTGTCTTTTCCAGTGACTCTTGTCGTCTCATGACGTGACCAAAATACAGCTTCAGTTTAGTCATTTTAGCTTCAGGCTTGATTTGATCTATAACCCACTGATTTGTTTTTTTGGCAGTCCACGGAATCCGTAACACTCTTCTCCAACACCACATTTCAAAGGAATCTATTTTCTTCCTATCAGTTTTCTTCACTGTCCAGCTTTCACACCCATACATAGTAATAGGGAATACGATGGCATGAATTAATCTAGTCTTGGTGGCCAGTGACACATCCTTACACTTCAAAATATTTTCTAGCTCCTTCGTGGCTGCCCTTCCCAGTCTCCATCTCCTTCTGATTTCTTGGCTGCAGTCTCCCTTTTGGTTGATGGTGGAGCCAAGGAATATAAAGTCTTGAACTATTTCAATTTCCTCATTGTCAACCTTAAAGTTGTGTATACAAAGGTTTGTATATATTGCTATATACAAAGGTTTAAAAGATCCCTAAGTTACCCCTGCCTCTTGCAAAGCTCTGTATCCAACCCTAATTCCCCTAATTAAACTGAATACAATCTAATTTGGGTAACACCATGCCTTTTCAAGTGCCCCAACAGCCCCCCATGGTTATTTAAACTATGAAATTCATATCTAAAGTACTGGTGGCCACAGGTTGTCCCATGCCCACCTATAACATGTAGTTTGAACATAAGAAAAACCATGCTGGATCAGATCAAGGCCCATCAAGTCCAGCAGTTTGTTCACACAGTGGCCAACCAGGTGCCTCTAGGAAGCCCCCAAACAGGACGACTGCAGCAGCATTGTGCTGCCTGTGTTCCAAAGCACCTGATATAATAGGCATGCTCCTCTGATCCTGGAGAGAAAAGGTATGCATCAAGGCTAGTATTCATTTTGATTAGTAGCCATGAATAGCCCTATCCTCCATGAACATGTCCACTCCCCTCTTAAAGCCTTCCAAGTTGGCGGCTGTCACCACATCCTGGGGCAGGGAGTTCAACAATTCTGGTATTATGGGAGAGGGAGAAAAGTTTCTCCCTGTCCAATCTCTCTACACCATGCAGAATTTTATAGACCTCTAGCACGTCTCCCCTTACTTGCCTTCTTTTTAAGCTAAACAACCCTAAGAGTTTTAACCACTCTTCATAGGGCAGTTGCTCTGAGCTTCTTTAATCTCCAGCTTCCTTTTCACTCATTCATTTTTTAAAATTTACTCATCTGAAAGCAAATGAGGTCCATGATCATGACTCCCAATCAATGCAAAAACACATACGTTTTCCAGGTCTGCAGGAAGCATCTATCTGGATTCTTGCCTCCATCAGCAGAGAGTCTTTGCTCTTTCCCTGCCATCAGCAGATGAGGAGAAAGAAGAAGAGTTGGTTTTTATACCATGATTTTCTCTACCTTTTAAGGAGTCTCAAAGCTGCTTACAATCACCTTTCCTTCCCCTCCCCACAACAAATACCTTGTGAGGTAGGTGGGGCTGAGAGAGATTGGAGAGAACTGTGACTAGCCCAAGGTCACCCAGCTGGCTTCATGTGGAGGAGCGGGGAATCAAACCCGGCTCTCCAGACTAGGGTTCACTGCTCTTAATTACTACATCATGCTGGGTGCTTCTCCAGAAACAATCTCGTGTTCACAAAGTGGCTCTTTTTCATTCAGAGTACTTTCACCTAAGTTATCTCACTAGATCCAAAACAGTTGTCTTTGAACCTTGCAGAACACATCTCTCCTGAGAAAGGCAACGTTATTAGAGAGGCTTTTCTCTGGGAGAAAAAAAAAGACAAATCATGATAGTTCATGCAGAGCTATGAAGTTATCCAAAACATTCATCTTTTTTCAAGACTGGTCAAAAAGTTCTTTTTCTGAGCCATAAATATTCTTTCGCCCTGTACTGAGCATTTTCTCACCCACATGTACTCCTTTGCAGGTGGGTTCTGAATTACTACCAAACTCCACAGTGAACCATCCACTGATCTTTGAGTTAACAATGGTAGCTACTTTGCACCAGGAAAAGACATATTTCTTTAATGTAGAACTGAGCTTAGAAAGTCTGGAAGTTTTAGTAATTTCTATGACATACTGAGAAAATATTATTGCATGGAAATGTCCTTAAACAGGCTTGGGTAGTTGGCAGCCAAGGACTACCTGTGAATCAATATTTTCTGCCCCTGAAAAAGCTACCGAGTTTATAAATGGTTTGCAAACACAAGACCTCTATTTATATGAAATCAGAAAATTACCTCCCTGCACACAAAAGTGCAACAATTGACAGAAAATGCTGCACAAAAATGGCAATCAGGATGATTTGTTGGAAAGGGAGCAGAACCGTTCTGGTTGGTCAACACCCCTCTCAGATGCCTGCTGAGTCATTCTCTGTTATGGCCTCTTCCATCTCCCACTACCTGAAAAGATGATGCCAGACAGTAGTGCAAAACTATTGTGTCTGGAAATTTTGATGTTGGCACGTGATTGTTCAGTCGACCGTATTAATAAACTTGATCTTGACACCAGACAGTGAAGCACCAGAATTTGGTCAGAAGTTTCCCAAACCCCTCCCAAATAATGGAAATATATATTTTTTGTTTAATGTAGAGAACTTATATGGTTCAGATCTGACCCAGTATTACTCAACTAGACTACTCATCCATTCATAGAATCATAGAGCTGGAAGGGGCCATACAGGCCATCTAGTCCAACCCTTTGCTTAATGCAGGATCTGCCTAGAGCAGGGGTGGGGACCGTCAGGCCCGGGGGCCGTTTAAGGCCCGCAAAATCATTTGGTCTGGCCCTTCATGGGGCCTGACAGATCTCTAGCTCAGAAGGATCTAAGACTGGCGATCTGCCCCTCCAGTGGACAGGAGTAGACTCTATTCAAGGCAGATGTGAGTTTGTTTTGCCGAGAAAAGGAACCTTTTCCTCCCCTTGCAGAAGAGTCGTTAGCTATGGAGCTGCTAGGACCGCCCAAGAAACTGTGTTAACTCTTTCCCACCCGGGCCATGGAGAAATTTATTGGTCGGCTAATTTTCAATTTGATAATTTTGTATGGCTCGCGAATTATGTTATAAATATCGAAATGGCCCTTGGGTGAAAAAAGGTTCCCCACCCCTGGCCTAAAGCATCCCTGACAAGTCTTCATCCAGACACTGCTTAAAGACCACCAGTGAGGGGGAGCTCACCACCTCTCTAGGTAGACAATTCCACTGTTGAACAACTCATACTGTAAAAAACTTTTTCCTAGTATCAAGCTGGTACCTTTCCGCCTGCAATTTAAACCCATTATTGCAAGTCTTTTCCTTTGCTGCCAACAGGAACAGCTCCCTGCCCTCCTTTAAGTGACAGTCCCTCAAATACTTAAAGAGAAATCATGCCCACCCCCCCTCAACCTCTTCTTCTCCTGATGGAACATTCCCAACTTCCTCGGCCTTTCCTCGTAGGGCTTGGTCTTCAGGCCCCTGATCATCTTTGTTGCTCTCCTCTGCACCCACTCCATTCTGTCCACATCTTCTTTTATGAAGTGAGGCCTCCAAAACTGCACACACTCCAGGCACACCGTACTCCAGAATATGTGCAGTGCTTCACACACAGTATTCCCTTCAGTGTACCTAATAGCTTTGGATGGGTACAACTTTTCTGGTGCTGTATGAAAAGTTCTTTTTACAAAAACGTTCAAAGGATACAATCTAGAGGCCTCTTCCTATTATGCTGATAAATATTTTTTCCTTGTAGGGAAAGAAAAAGGGGTCCTTTATGGGTTAAGAAATATGTGTGTGCCAAAATGGAGAAATGACAGCATGAGCCGAGAGGAAGATCCATGCTGTGATAACGGCTTTGTGGGAGAGGAAGATGAGGAAGGAACTTGAACAGTAACCAAAAGAATGGGAGCGACTTCCACCCAGGAGCCTCCTGCTGATAGCATTGTTTGCAGGCCTGAAGGGACTCCACACCCATTATTGTCTCTGGCACTTGGAAAAGTTTGTGGCGGACGGCATCTTTGCCCTTCCTCTATCTGATGGGTAGGAATTCAAAGTCGGGCACCTCTGACATTTAACTGAGTCATATTCCTTAAAACATAGGATATGTTTTTATGGACAAGTACATCTTTTTATTTGCTCCCCATCCCACTCTTTCCTCTCCCAAAAAGATCTTAAAGATCAGAAATTAGAGAAAATGAACATACCAATACTTGTAAAAACCCACTTAATTTTTTTCAGCGCTTAAATATTCAATATTTGTTTCTGAAAAGAAATAAAAATCCTATGTAAATTCTAATTTATATATATATATTTCAGGTTACCAGTACTAAAATGTTATAGTTGTACTTAATAACTGCCTTTGCATAGTCCAGTTATTTAGAATGCTGTTTTTCAAAGAAACCAAATACTTTGCAAAAATGTAACCTGGCAAGAACGGAAGGTCAGGAAGGCAGCGTGTGGCCCAGGGAAGCGGGAGCCCAGGATGGGTGATGCCCGTCCGGATGGGTGTGCCTGGCCCCAGCGAGCCATTTGTGGAACACTGACTGACCCCCCATAGGACTTCTCAGAGCTCTTCTTCAGCTGGAGGTGCTGCCTGTTTCCTGCCTTCCCCGGTACCAGTAACCTGCTCAGCCACCAGGAGCACTCTGGATCCTCTCTCATTAATAAACCCCATTTGGTAACAGAGGCCAACTAGACAAGGACGAGAGTTACTCCAGAAAACCATTAATCTTTGGTTAAGAACTGCTGAGGACATAATATTTATAAAATCAAAGGGGGACAAAACAAGCTTTCTTTTAGGATTCATGTTGAGTTCAGAATCACTTCTCTCAACCTCCAGCCTAATACTTGAAAATGCAGTCAAAGGAAAATTTGCAAGACAAAATAATAAACCTAACCCTTCCTTAGCTTATCACTAATATCTTTCTTTCTTGACTCCCTTGTATTACCAATCCATGCCTATCCTTAGGCCTCATCAATATGTGTGTGTGAGGGAGGAAAACTACAAGAGTCACATGTGAATCCTGCACATGCTAGGGTTGCCAACCTCCAGGTGGTGAACTTAAAGTGCAAAAATATCTTTATATACTACTGTGTTTAACCTTATACATCAATATTCTAAGTTACCTATGAAATGTATACAACCCACAAATACAACAGTAAAACAAACATACAATCAACCACCTCAAAGGTGAGAAGAAAGGGAACAGTTCATATATGACATGTCTCAAAGAGTCTTATATATGAACTGTTCCCTTTCTTCTCACCTTTGAGGTGTTTGATTGTATGTTTGTTTTACTGTTGTATTTGTGTGTTGTATACATTTTATAGGTAACTTAGGATATTGATGTATAAGGTTAAACACAGTAGTATATAAAGATATTTTTGCACTTTAAGTTTGCTTTCGCTCCTGTACTGATTTCCCAATCTCCCCGATACTAGTACAGTGGTGTCTGTTTCTCCCCCAACCTCCAGGTGGTGGCTGGAGATCTCCAGGTGACAGAGATGAGTTCACCTGGAGAAAATGGTTGCTTTGAAAGGGGCATCATACCCCACTGAAGTTTTCACAAAACTTGGGGGTTCTTGCAAGAAGGGTCCCCTCAAGCTACACTGAAAGTTTGGGACCTCTACCTCCAAAAATGCCCCCCGGAGCCGCGGAAAGGCCCAAATGTGCATACGCACCCCCCCCCCACGGGGATCTCTCTCACACACAAACAGACACTCTCTCTTTCTCTCCCTGGGCCGCGCAGTGGCCGGGCTCATGCACTCATCCACAACTGATTGGCCAGAAGAAGACCCAGCTTGGCCATCGATTGGCCCCGGGAGAATGCTGCTTCGGGGGCGCTGAACTTGTATGAATTTATCTGGCATCTGCCCGAACTCGCTGAGTTCGGTTTGTCGTTTTCCCGCCTTTTTTGACTTTGGTTCTATCCGAAGTAGAAACTGCTGAATCAGGGAAAATTAGGCTGTTTTTCTTATTGGATGGAACCGAATCGACAGCCCTAAGGGGCAGGGCAGGGCTGCAGTTGGAGTGGCAGCTTCCTCTCCCTCAGGCTGGAATGTGACGAAAGGGCAGGCCCAGCCGAGAAAGGGAAGACAGGGCTGCAAGGAAGGGAGGCTGCCCAGGGGGAGGCCAAGGCAGGGCTTGCTTGCCAGCACCTCACTGAAGAGAGGAGCAGACGGTTCTCCAGGAAAGGACAGGTCCGGAGACCAAGAGGGCCAGGCGGCTGAGAGCCAGAACCGGCAGAACTGCTCCGTGTGAAGCCGAACCAGCAGAGGGGCTTCCAACCTCAGGAAAGGACTGCAGGAGCACATTAAAGGGACTGCCCTCTCTTCAGCTGCGTGAGCCTCAGGGAGAGTAAAGAGAGGGCTCACGGCAGCTGATGATGAGAGTGGGGAAAGAGCCTCCCCCACCCCCAACACTCTGTGTGTGTGTGTCCTTATAGCTCCCTTGTCAGTTGCATCCTTATAGTTGTGAAAAGTTTTGATTTTTAATGCCTTGGTATGATTTCACCTGTAAGCCACCATCTGCACCCTGTGCTTGGAAAGGCAGTTTATATCTTCTGTATGTAGGGGGATGACAAAAGTGTTTAAGTAGGATGGGCAAACTTTCTCAGGTTCCACATACTCCCAAAATAAAGGATGGAGATGCTGCTCCCATCCAGCCCCCAGTCTCACAATGAAAACAACCTCTTATTTTATTTTTGTTAATTTATTCTTGTATCCCTTGTTTTTCCATCACTGTAGTCAGAAACTCTCTTCCACTCCCTGCCTGCTTTGGCCCATCTTTAAATCACATTTATGCTACTTTCCTTTCTCCTCAGACAGTCTATTTACGATCAAAGGTCTTCCCCGGGTGTATGGGGAAAGAACCCAATCGATAGCTCAGGCAGAACTTCTTGGATGTCAGGGAGGCGGTTTTATTCACTGTCAATGCTGCTTGATGCTTTCCCCCCCTTACAGAGACAGACGTTCTTTCACTCTCAGAAGAAGAAAGGCTGTCTTGTGGTTAAAAGAGCTGCAGGACTCCCGACTCCAGTCCTGTCTTTTGCTTTTAAATAGGGCTGTCGATTTGGTTCGGCCCGAACTGAAAAACAGCCGAATTTCCCCTGATTCGGCGGTTTTTAGTTCAGGACGAACCGAACTCAAAAATGGCGGGAAACCGGGGGAGCCGAATTCAGCGAGTTCGGGAGTTCATTAATAAATCCGGCAAATTCGGGGCCCTCAGTAAGCAGCATTCTCCTCCCCCGGCCAATCGGTGGCCAAGCTGGGTCTTCTTCTGGCCAATCAGTCAGGACTGAGTACTGGAGGAATCAGCTGCTGCACGGCCGGGCCCGGGAGAGAGAGAGAGTGAGAGAAATCCTCGTGTGTGTGTGTGGGGGGGGGTGCTTGTGCACATTCGCTACTTTCCGTGGCTGCAGAGGGTGCATTTTGGGGGGTACAGACCCCAAACTTTCAGTGGAGCTTCAGACAAGCCTTCTTAAGAGACCCCCGAAGTTTTGTAAACATTGGGTCAGGGGGTCCCGAGATATGGGCTCCCCCTTTTCTCTTTCCATGGCTGCAGGGGGCACATTTTTGGGGGTAGAGTCCCCAAACTTTCAGCGGAGCTTTAGACGAGACTTGTTAAGAGACCCCCCAAGTTTTGTAGACTTTGGGTCAGGGGGTCCCGAGATATGGGCTTCCCCCCTTTTCCCTCCCCCCTTTTCCATTTCCATGTCTGCAGGGGGCGCTTTTTTTGGGGGTGCAGCCCCCAAACCTTCAGGATATCTTCAGACGAGCCTTCTTAAGAGACCCCCCAAGGTTTGTAAAGATGGGTTCAGTGGGGGCAGAAATATCGGCTCCCCCCTTTTCTCTTTCTGTGGCTACAGGGGGTGCATTTTGGGGGGTACAGACCCCATACTTTCAGTGGAGCTTCAGACAAGCCTTCTTAAGAGACCCCCCCCAAGTTTTGTAAACATTGGGTCAGGGGGTCCCGAGATATGGGCTTTCCCCTTTTCCCTTTTCCCTATTGGGATGAATGGATCACCCGATCCTGTATGCATCTCCAGAGCAAAACATCCCGTGCTTAAATGGAATCATCTTGGATTACCCAATCCTCCTCCCAGCCCCTCTTGATGGAACAGAAGACAGCCACAGTAAGACCCCTTTGGGGGCTTTAATCTATACTTTTTCTCCTGTGTGTGTGTGTGGGGGGGAAAGCAGAGTCTGTGTGTGTGTGGGGAGGGAGCAGTTTCTGTGGGTGGGGGGGAAGCCAAAGGGGGCTTTCACCCATTCTGCCTGGGGTGTGTGTGCCCCCTCGAGTCTCTCTCTCCCTGGTTTGAGGGGGGGCTTCAGTTGTATGTCCTCAAGTTTTCCCTCATTCATACAATGGTTAGGTCTATTCTGATGCTTGCTAAAACTGGTTTTCAAATGGTGACTTAAAGAATGCATTTGCCTGGTCCTGAGTCCCATGCAAAAGGGGAAATTCCACCCCGTCCTGCTCATTATGCATAGCTAGCTGCCTCTGTCCCTTTCCATGGTTTGCAAACTCCCAGGTGTCAGGTGTTGCTTTGCATGTTTGCAAAGGTGTTGCTTTGCAATTGTGTTGCTTTGCAGTGTTGCTTTGCGGTTGTGTTGCTTTGCAAACTTCTTAGCACCTGCCCCGCCCTTTGCATGTTTGCAAAGGTGTTGCTTTGCAGTTGTGTTGCTTTGCAGTGTTGCTTTGCAGTTGTGTTGCTTTGCAAACCTCTTAGCACCTGCCCCGCCCTTTGCATGTTTGCAAAGGTGTTGCTTTGCAGTGTTGCTTTGCAGTTGTGTTGCTTTGCAAATTTCTTTGCACCTGCCCCGCCCTTGCTCTCATCAGCTGTTTGTCGGGGCTGGGAGCTTTGTGCGTGGGTGGCAAGCTCTGCTCAGACATGCACATTAAGAGTGGGGGGGACCCCTTTCGGGGCCCATATCTCAGCCCCCCCGACCCAATCTTTACAAAACTTGGGGGGGGGTCTTTCAAGAAACGTCCTTTGAAGCTCTGCTGAAAGTTTGGGACCTCTACCCCCAAAAATGTACCCCCCAGAGCCGCGGAAAGGCACGGTTGTGTTTTTAATGGCTTTATTCGGCCGAATTTTTTTCCCAAACTTTGAATTCCCGCCAAATTGCACGGACCCGAAGTGGGGGAGTTCGGACTTCGGCATTTCCCGAATCTAAATGGGCCGAATTCAGCCAAATCCGAACTATACCGAATTTTTTTAAATTCAACAGCCCTACTTTTAAACTCTTCCCCAAGACACTGATGGATATTGTGACCTTAGGTAACTCCTGTGGGAGAGATTTCTAGACAGTTTATGCAAGCAAACCCTTCTGTCCTTTCACCAACACAACAGCATATGAGTTTTATGAGTCTATTTCAGAAAACTCAGACTCAAACTCAGGAAAAATTCAGGAATTATCCAGAGCCCAAGTTGCTGACCCGTGCAGGAAGCGGCTGGAGAGGGCACTCGTGGAGGTGAGTCTGAGTGAGTCAGCTTGTTTTGGGTGACGGTGAGTGCATCTCACTTCCCTGAGTCTGATCGAGTGTCCATGCAATGGAGGCAGCTAGCTTTTTGCTGCTGCGGCTGCGCAGGCTCTCAGGCGGGAACTTGCCTGACTGCCGTTTGCCTCCCTGCACAAGCCCTTATTCAAGTGGGCCAATCAGGGAGAGCCTGTGGGAGGGGGGAGCGGCAGGGGGATCGCGAGCCTGCAGACTTCACTCAGGTCTGCCACCGGGATACAAATTTGGCCCCCTCTTGCTTCCCTGCTGCTGTCCTTGCTCGCCTCCCACCTCATCAACATCTCAGCTTGTCCCACCCTCCCTCCCTTTACCGGGCATCATGGTTTGTTCTTTTTTGCTCTTTGCATGTCACAACTTATTGGCGGTGTGTGCATGGGGCCGGATCTAATTGAGGGGGAAAGCCGGTCTGTGTGCCCCTTTTCCCCATTCTGGGGATCCCCTTAAGGGATTTGGGGGGAGGCCTGGCAGGGGACATGTTGGGGGCTGTTGGGGCAGCCTCCCTCCAAGTGGCAGGGGATTCACATAGTGGCTCATGTCCAAGTGATGGCCCGCATACTGCCATCCCAGGCTACTCCCAGCAGGTGGGCTGGGAGTAGGTGGTCCTCCCAGGCTACTCTCCAGCAGATGGGCTGAGAGTAGGAGGTATATCATCGGTCTGCAAATGGGCCAGCCAATGTTCTGGATCCAGCCCCTATGCTACGCCAATGCCCTTACACTGTAACCAATAAAAGTTGTGGCCATTTTCATCCAGATACGTTTGTCTGTGTTCTTATTTGCATCCTAGGGTTTGGGGTGAGTTGGATTCTTTGTAGCCGGCTCCAGCTGCTCCCCAATTAAGCACTGGGTCGGCAAATCCCAGCACGTGAATGTTAAAGAGGCAGTAAGCAGGCAGTCCTGGGGGTTGGACCCCCTCCCCAGTCCATTCTGGGAATAAAGCGATTTTCCAGGTGCCTCCTGGATGCCCAGAAAAGGATGGGCTGCAGCTTGGTCCCAAGGCTGGTACAAAATGCACAGCAAGTGGCATTTGCCACCAGCTGTAGGTTGGGCCAGGAAGGCCTCCTGGGTCTTCGTTTGGCACAGGATGAGAAGAATGCCTGGCCTTATGTATAGCAGCAGCACCCCCACCACCACCCTTGCTGTCATTCCTGCAGGACAGGTGAGTAGCGGAGGCAGAATGCCTTTCCAATAGCTATCTTGTATGTCCCTAGCAGGGGCATGATCCAAATGGGCAGCACACATCCTTGGCATTTTGCAGCATCAGCTCTCACCAACAGGAACTGAAGAAGTCAGCTGGTGACTGCTGAGGAGTCTTTGTGGTAGCTGATCTCTGATCCAAGAACAAATTGAACGGATGGGTCCTCTCAGTAAAAAGTTTCCAAGACTTTGATCTGGCAAGAAGTCCCCCGACACTCTCACATCTCTGGAGCAGGAATATTGTCTAGACCACAGCAGAAAAGAAGTGTGTGATTTACAGAGCCCCACAAATTGCTTCCTCCTCTGTGAGGAAAGATGTATATGCCTATGTTGGTGTCTGGTTTATACAAAAACTTAACCCGAACAAGCAAATTGGAAGCATCACTCTCTCCTGTCAGTTCTGTGGAGTGATTTAAATGCTGAGACTACACCTGTCCATGAAGGGATCACTAATTGATCCATAAGACACAAATCATGTGCAACTTGACAGAAGGCAGCCAAGTATGCTTGACGTCCATGCCACAAATTTCACTTCCTAGGGAAAGAATGGGCAGGGAGCCACCTCCTCTCCTGTCAACAAGCCCTCTTTCAAGCCACGATTGAACTGTCTTCATTCAGCTAACTGTGGATTTCTTCCCATGAAATAGTTTACATGGTATAATTTTTTTAAGGGATGGGAGGTGAGAAGTTCCCTTTCCCTCAGGCTCGAGTAAGGTGGCCAACTCTGGGCTGAGAAAATCCTGGGGATTTGGGGGGGGTGGAGCTTGGGGAGGGCAGGGTTTGGGGAGGGGCCTCTGTGAAGCATAATGCCATAGAGTCCTCCCTCCAAAGCTGCCATTTGGGTTGGACTTGATAGCCCTGGTGGTCCCTTCTAACTCTATGATTCTATGATTTTCTCTAAGAGAACTGATCTCTGTAGTCTGACGATCTGTTGTAATTCCAGGAGATCTCCAGGACCCACCTGGAGGTTGGCAACCCCAGGTTTGTGGCAGGTCAGACACCTTCTGGTTGTTCACATAATGCCTCTGAGCCACCTTTGTGTGGAGGGGGGCTGAACAGGTGGCTGACATTTGCCTCTGCAGTAATTCGGAACCTGGAGGGGCCTGTTGAGTTCACACCACTGACCCTGCGTATTTTTATAGATCCTCTTCCAGCTGGCACCCCCAGTCTGTCCCCCTTGCCAAAAAGGAAGTATCCCCTGCACATGTGCTCTGGCAGTGATGGCTGTTGGTATAGGAAAAGCGACCCCAAGTTGTAGATAGATGGTGGCCACATCTGCAGCTAAAAGGAATAGCTAATGAGTTTTAAATGATATCTGAAATTCAGTCTCCTCCCCCCCCCCAACCCCTTCACAAGCAGCTTTTCAGTGGTCCATTGTAGGGTTGCCAACTCTGGCTTGGGATACGCATGGAGATTTGGGGGGTGAATGAGGAGGGTGGGGATGGGAGGGACCTTAGCAGGGCATAATACCATGGAGTCTACCCCCCAAAGCAGCCACTTTTTCTCAGGGGACAGCTCTCTGCTTTCTGGAGATCAGGTGTAAATCCAAAAGATCTCCAGGCCCTACCTTGGTAACTTGGTGCCAGGTCAGATTACTACCATGGCACCCATCAGAATTCTCCCTTCTATTTAGAACTGAGAGCAATTGGGAGAAACAAACCACCCGGAGTAGATAGAAGAAGGGTTGGTTTTTATATGCTGACTTTCTCTACCTTTTAAGAAGAATCAAACCGATTTACAATCTCCTTCCCTTCCTCTCCCCACAACAGACACCTTGTGAAGAAGGTGAGGCTGAGAGAGCTCGAAGAGAACTGTGACTAGCCCAAGGTCACCCAGCTGGCTTCATGTGTAGGAGTGGGGAAACCAACCTGGTTCACCAGATTAGAATCTGCCGCTCATGTGGAGGAGTGGGGAATCAAACCCAGTTCTCCAGATTAGAGTCCGCCGCTCTTAATCACTACACCATGCTGGCTCACTGTGCTGATAGGATAGCAATAAAGCTATTCCAAGCCACATAAATGGTATCCATCAAAATCTTAACAAGAATATGCCAACAAATACGGAAAATAAAACAGTGGCCCACCGACTGGAAATGCTCAATTTATATTCCATTTCCGAAAAAAGAAGATGTCAAAGACTGCAGCAACTATCAGACCATTGCATTAATTTCTAATGCGAGTAAAGTGAAGCTCAAAATTTTACAACAAATACTGTTACCATATATGGAATGAGAAATACCAGAAATTCAAGTGATATTCAGATAAGCTAGAGGCACTAGAGACCATATTGCAAATTTACATTGGTTACTGGAGAATAAACAAGAATGTCAGAAGAATATCAGCTTGTTTTTCATAGAGTACAGCATGGCTTTTGCCTGTGTGGATCATGAAAAGCTGTGGTTGGTTTTAAAAGCAATGGGTGTCCCAAAACATCTGATAGTTTTGTTTCTCAATCTGTACTCTGGACAAGAGTTAGGACAGAATATGGAGAAACGGAATGGTTTCCAATTGGCAAAGGTGTTAGACAAGGATGTATTTTATCTCCCTATCTCTTCAATCTAAATGCAGAACATATAATTAGGAAAACTGGATTAGATTTAGATGAAGGTGGAGTGAAAATTGGAGGGAGGAACATTAACAATTTGAGATATGCCGATGATACTACATTACTGGCAGAAAATAGTGAAGACTTGAAACTACTACTGGTGAAGATTAAAGCAGAAAGTGCCAAAGCAGGACTACAGCTGAACATCAAGATGGCAAAAGTTATGAGTACTGAGGAATTACAAATTTTAAGGCTGACGATGAAGAAATTGAGATTGTTCAAGACTTTCTAAGTCTTGGCTCCATCATCAATTAAAAGGGAGACTGCAACTAAGAAATCAGAAAGAGACTGAGACTGGGCAGGGCAGCCATGAAGGATCAAGTAAAAGATACTTAAGTGTAAGGATGTAGAATCATAGAAGGGGCCATACAGGCCATCTAGTCCAACCCCCTACTTAGTGAAGGATCAGATAGAGCAACCCTGACAACTGGAAGCTGATTCCACTGTTGAACAACTTTTACTGTAAAAAAAAATCCTAATGTGTTTCTGGCAACCAAGATCAAGATAATTCATAGTATTCCCCATTACTATGTCTAGATATGAAAACTGGACAATGAAAAAAGGTGACAGGAAGATTCATTTGAAATTTGGTGTTGGAGAAGAGTTTTACAGATACCGTGGACAGGCAAAAAGACAAATAAGCGGGTTTAGAACAAATCAAGCCTGAACTCTGCCTAGAAGTTAAAATGACTAAACTGAGGCTATTGTACTTTGGTCACATTATGAGAAGACAAGAGTCACTGGAGAAGACAATAATGCTAGGAAAAGTTGAAGGCAGTGGGAAAAGAGGAAGACTCAACATGATATGGATTGACTGTATGAAGAAAGCCAAATTTGCAACATGCATGCAAGGGACTCTCTTTAGATGGTCACCAAAGTTTGGTGAACTTTGGGACAGGAGGTCCAATTTTATGGGTCCACAAAGAGGTCGCCCCCATCCTCCAGGCATTTGCAAGCCAAGCTGTTCATCGGCTTTCAGGTTCAAAAGTTCAGTGTTGCCAAGGACTGACAGAAAGAGCCAATTACCTGGGTGGCACCTCAAAGTCTGGGGGCTGCCTTCGTTTCTGGGTTGCTTTGCCATGGAAATTAGCTTGCAAACGGAAGGAAAAGGCTTAAATGCAAGAGAAATAAGGCACCGAAAACATTCCTTTTGGAGGCAAATGACATCCTGTGAGCAGTCCTTTATTGTAGTCATAAAAAAACTGATTCCAAGAGATGGTCACCTCTACTTAGGGCAACCTTCTTTTGGAAAGCAGGTTTTCATGGGGTGGTGATGGTGATATTGGAGCCAACTGAAGTCATGACCACAGGGGTTGTCTGAAGGAGATTGCTCATCCACGTGGATGAAGAAATGTCCTTTGGAAGCCTGGTGGGGTGGCTGTTGAAGCCGGCTCTTTTCGTTGGAGGGTATATCCCTCCAGACAGGTTGAGCCCCGTCTTTTAAATAACTCTTAAATAACCCTTACAAAACCAGGAAAGAAAGAAAGAAAGAAAGAAAGAAAGAAAGAAAGAAAGAAAGAAAGAAAGAAAGAAAGAAAGAAAGAAAGAAAGAAAGAAAGAAAGAAAGAAAGAAAGAAAGAAAGAAAGAAAGAAGAGGAGAAGGCAAAGAGCCATGTCTCTGAGCAAAGGCAAATAGCTGAACCTGAATAGCTGAATATCTATTTGGCTTTTTCGGGAATCGCCTATTCGGCTTCAGCTTTATCCCCAGGTTTTGGTAGCTGGTAAACCCAAATCCCGAAATTTACCAAAACGGCTAATTTTGTGTTTATTTTCAGTTTGGGTTTACCCTACTGTTAACGATAGGATGTTTCGAAGGACATTGATTCATAGGGTCACCCCATCGTACTTAACACATACAAAATGTCACTCTGCAAGGCAGCAGAGCCCTGTGGGGTCTCCACTAGAAAGACTCTGTTTCTCTTGGCTCCCTCAGCTGCAGTCTCTGAGTCCAGCACTTTGACACTCTCTCCCCCACCTGTCTTTCCATCAGGTTTTCACAGATTGCTCTGCCCCTTCCATCAGTCAGCCTCACTCTTGGTCTCTTTGCCCCTTAGACTGCCTGCCTTCCTTCAGGGGTTTTATATCTCCTTCTTCCCTAGGGCTGTCTGGGGTGGGCCAAACTGATAGTTACCAACAGAGCTGCAGAGAGCCACCAAGGTCCCTCAGGCAAAAATTCCTTCTGCCAGCCCCCATATGACCCTCACCTAAAAGAAATATCATAATAAAACAAATCACTTGGCTTTCTCTTACTGTGAAAAGAATAATAATTGCAATAGGATACATTGCACCCCTCCCCCAAAGAAACAACAAACCAGGAGCAAGATGAATCAGAAAGATTCTTCAGCAAAGGCCTGCCCAGAACACTGAAGCACACTATTAGTTCAATATAGGTGAAGCACAAGTTACTTGGGAGTAAGCCCCATGGAATAAAGCAGGACGACAGCCTCTCTCGAAACACACTAAACTGGGGGGGGGGGACTTTTAAAATATGTCTACTAATCCAAAACAGAAAAAGCAAATGTACAGCAACCAGAAGATGCTTAAAAGGGGAAAGGAAATTGAGGAGATAAGAAATGTCTGTATTATCGTGTAGGGAGAGGAGCTGGTTGAGCTGAGTCTCCACACATCGTTGTCTTTATGCACCTGCCCTAACCTTAGAAAGTGATTCTAGTCGCTGGATGCCAAAATCCAAGCAGCTCCAGCAATCTTCCCATCTGCTCCCCTCCCTTTCTGCCTCCATAAAGAGAAGGGAAAAAAAAGCAGGAGACCAGGGTCAGATCAGGCAAGTGAAATGACCCTGGAAACGATTCCCATGCTTCTGATCAGGTTGAAGGTACAGACCCTTAGCAGATCAAAGAGTACAGAACTGACTAGATATTTTAGGAACAAACCTAAGCAGGTATCCTTATAAGTAACTTCAATTTTATGCAATCAAGCTTTCTCCTGTTTCACTATTGTATGTGCTTTTACAAATTTAACATTGACAAGATTACCAGGTAATTCAGAAGTTCATACCCCATGCGGAAGTTTGGGTGAAGAGAACATAGGAAGCCTTCCTAAATGAAAGGGGAATAGAATCAAGTTGTAGGCAGTCGAAGGAACAGGAGGAGGCTGGTGGCAGGGCAGTGAGGGGGCAAGAAGGTCTCTGCATCTCCTGGACTGTGGAGGAACTCTGGGCAAGGCTCCTTTGGTGAACTCACCCCTCCCTACTGGTGCCAGCCCTGCTAACCACCCTCATTAGTATCCACCCATCCACTAGCACTGAGGTTACAAAGGTAGGTAGGTAGGTAGGAAGGTAGACAATAGTATTTGAGTGATATCATGAAATTAATTGAATAATTATAGCAATGCTGCAAGTACATGGTCCCTTACAAGATCACAAGATCGCAAGGTTGGAAGAGACCACAAGGGCCATCCAGTCCAACCACCTGTCATGCAGGATCCCACAATCAAAGCACTCCCAACAGATGGCCATCCAGCCTCTGCTTAAATACCTCCAAAGATGGGGACTCCACCACCCTCCAAGGCAGCGCATTCCACCATTGAACAGCCCTCACCATCAGGAAGTTCTTCCTAATTCTGCTAGAAAAATAAAAAAACCTTTCAAGGTACTGTTGCTGTCCAGCATGATGAAACACCAAGAGAAGCCCCAGAAGTCAGAGCTGTGAGAGAGGAAGACAGAAAAAATTGTGTCACGAGATGAAAAGGGAGGCTGGAGGGAAGCAGCCTAGGCTGTTCTGCTGCATTCTGGGACACGGATTGATCCACCTGAACATCTCCTTGCACCGCTGGTGATCCGTCCAGCTGAATGCCGCCCACCAGCTGTGTCTGCCGGAAAAGCAAGGGGCTCCATCGACTGCTGTTTTATGGGCTTCCTGGGACTGGAACAGTGAGGGAGTGGGGGGGGTTGAGCACCTAGGGGGCCTCAATGCATGTCCGATGCCAGATCCTGGCCTGGTATGGGGAATAGCAGCATTCAGTGTGGAGGCACTTCATCACCCCCAGCGCAGCGGCCTCTCTCCCAGGTGGAAAGTGCCCAGGGGCCTGAGAGCAGGAGGGATTGTGCCTTGTGCCCAGGTCTCCATGAATGTTCCCTCTCTCGTTTGTTTTTATATTTGTGTCAACAGCTTCAGGTCTTTGCAATTTGTTGCTGCTATTGTATTGTGTATCCTGCATATATTGTACAGTTTTATATGCAATTTATACAAGACATATACAGTACAAACATCGTCACTTATAACTATATCTAGCCATGTAGCTCTAGATCCAGATATAGGTAATACTGATATATTGATGCACGAATAATACTTACTGAGAAATTGGTATATTTTACATAACAAGGAAGTGGAAAGAAAATGGTGCAAAAAAAGAATTATAGGTTTGATTCACACAAGGGAGTGGCAAAATTGTCATAGGGATTTGCAGATCAAAACAGAAAATTTCAGAATCATTCCTAAAAGCCTTCAAGCCAATTTAGTGTCTGCAGTTTGCATTACAGAAAGTGATGTTAGCAGATTTGATGGCAACTCTGTTTTGACTGAAGTCTCTTTCATAGTTTCCTCAGACTTAGAAAGACACAAAACAGAACAGAAATGTTGCCATTAAAACTGAGCCATGTTTTCAGATCAATGGCCAGAATGCTTGACCATCTCCCAGTTTTCCTTATGGTGTGATCACCACGTTTGACCAGTACAGTAGAATGGCTGCCAAATTGTTCCTCTGTACTCAAACAGTTCAATTCTGCAAAAAAACCCACAATGATTTCACATGTGTGATCACACATTACTGCTTCCCCACAGATCTCACTGGCCATTTGCTGTTTGCCACATTCTTTAGATTCACAGAGCATTAATATTTCACAGGTAGAGACTACGGCCATGAGGTGTCTCCCTGTGTCCCTTTTTGATGCCTATCTCACTTTTCATGAGTGTGTGTGTGTGTGTAAAGTGCTGTCAAGTCGCAGCCGACTTATGGCGACCCCTTTTTGGGTTTTCATGGCAAGAGACTAACAGAGGTGGTTTGCCAGTGCCTTCCTCTGCACAGCAACCCTGGTATTCCTTGGTGGTCTCCCATCCAAATACTAACCAGGGCTGACCCTGCTTAGCTTCTGATATCTGACGAGATCAGACTAGCCTGGGCCTGTCATGAATAAGGCAGACGAATTGTGTGCATCTGAACCAGTTCAAATATGTGCATTATTCTCTCTTTCATAGCCCCAAGGGAATTGCCCCACCCCACCCCCACCCGATGCTTTTACCAAATTCTTCTTAAAACTTTATTAACAAAAGGACTTCTTGGCTTGTCCATTTAATGTATTCTTGGCCCATCATCAGCACATGAGACAGTGTTTGTCAGGCAAAGTGTTAAGATTGGGAATAATTTGAGTATGTGCATTCTTACATTCAATGACTCACAGGAGTTGCAGTTATGCGGCAGCAGTGAACTTACCATTAGACCTATCAGCCCCACCTCAGCTCACCATCTGTTTGGTTGTGGAGAACAGAGTAGATTTTCCATTGAACAGTTTGGCCGTTTGCAAACCCTCCAGACCTCTTCACCAAATGACTGTTCAAGAAGAACAACACAGCGTGTCCCATCAACGGTAGTTGCCCTTCTGGGAGTCCTGTGTTCCCCCTCCAACAGTAACAAACCAATCAGTTAGCTGTGATTATATATAAGGGGGGGGGCTCATACCATCTGGTGTATGCTTTTGGTCTGCATTATCAACATTATCAGGTTTGCAAGGCTCTCACCAAACACAGGTTTGCAAGGCTCTCACCAAACACATTTTTCCCACCCTTGTGAGGTGCGAACCAACTCCTGATTGAAAAGCTTCGTCTCAACAAGTAAACCATGGTCCAAGAAACCCAAACCTTTCCTGATGACACCATCTACACAGCCAGTCATTTTTTCCCAGCATTCTTCTTTTCCTTCCTAAGCCATGACTTTCTACAGGAAGAACTGATGAAAACACAACCTGTGCTCCCAGGTCCTTCACCTTTTTACCCAGGTCCCCACTTTTTATCCACCTTTTCCCCAGTCCTTCACTTTTTCATAGTCTCTTTTAATACATTCTGGGCTGTGTCGGGCAGTATTATTTGTTCCCCTGTGGATAAGCAAGAAAGGATAATAATCTATGGGCTTGATGAGTCTTTCTACCATTTCTGGAATATCCTGGATGCGTGCAACTGGTAGGCAGCATACCTCTTGAGACAACAAGTCTGGTTGGCACACTTCAGCCTCTACCCCTCTCAGTAAGGAATCCCCAATTACCAGCACACGTCTCCTCCATCTTGGGTAGCGGAAACTCAACTCCTCTCATCCAAAGGGGCCTGAGACATTTTCTTCAAGCTTTGGGAGGCCAGTGGTCTAGAATCAATATACACGAGGAGACCCTGGAACTGATTGCTTAGTAACAGAGGCTCAGAATGTCTCCTGATTTTCCTGCTCCGGTGGGTTCCATTCTTCCATGCGCCCTCCTCCTGTGCTGGGTACTCCTCCATTTGCTGAGATGCCTCCACCTGTTGCTTCATGCATTCTGTTCATGAACTCTTCATCTTCCCTTATAAAATGGAGTGTGGACAAGCATTCCTCAAGACCCTGGTCTAGGGAAAGAGAGATCCCCACCCGCCCACTAGCAGGGCCAAGTCAATCAACAAATAACTTGCAACGTAATTGTAACTTTGCAGTGGGTGGCATGTTTATTTCACTGAAGTTCTGTGCATGACAAGTAGGATTTTTCACCTGGGCAAGAAGGATAAAGTTGGATGAAAGACTGATCAAAGTACAATGAGCAAAACATGCCAAGCTACTTCTTTGGCAAGATTTACTAGACCCTGGTCACTACCACCCCTCTCCCAGATATGAGTTCAACATTGTGGTTTAACACTACCAAATCCTGCTCAAAAAACTAAGATATCATCTCAAACTCTGCCAGGTTTGATATAAATTGCCACAGGTTCATCAAATGACAAAATTGTTGTCAGAAGCAGGCCATGAAGACAGTTCATGGTTGTGCTCCCAGGTGTTGTTTTGCAGTTCTCTTCCAAGGCCACTCCGTGCCCCGTGTTTAGACTTCATAGATTCCTTTGGTGTGGGAAATGCCAAGTACTCCTTCCTGCCTTTGGGAGGGGGGTTGCCTGGGTTACCAGTTATCTCCTTTGCTTTTCCATATATGCCGAGCCCTTGCCCTAGCCCCTCACTTGTGTCATTCTGAATATGGCTTCTGTAACCTCTCGAGTCTAATCAATAAAGCTGTTTTCGTGGACCTGCCGTCTATTGGAATCTGTTTATGGGTTTGCCACAGGGCTAGAGCTTACAATTGTGTATATTTATTGATACCCCACCTTTCTTTTTCTAAAGACACTCAAGGCTGCTCGCAAAGAAATATGAATTGCAGATAATAAAATGCATCTATGAAGTTCACTTTCATCGATTAGCAGGATGTTGGATGTGATAAGCAGGCAGGGCTGCTCAGTGCCAGGGTTTGTGCTGGAGAAGAAACAGGGCCGCTTATCTTGTTGCCCTGAAGGGCAGCTTTGGCGCGTGGGTCCTTTGGAGCCCCAGGCGCTCTGTGCCAAAGAGCAGGGGTCCAAGAGAAATGCTCTGCATTGCCAGAGTAAAAAATTCTGCCCACAGGTTCTTTTCAGTAAAATGCCATATTGGACAATGGCAGGCATTTCTCATTTTAAAAGCACAGAATTATTTTCTGTCAGGGGCATATCCATATGTGGCATTTCCTGTTACTTTTCCCGAAGCCCCTCTCTGGAAAAAGCAAAACCTCAAAATAGGTCTAATAATATATTGGAAATGGAGATGTGGCCTTTATTACAAGCTTAGCCCTTTATAGCAATTTCTGGACTTTCTTTAAATTTGTCCATTTAAAGTGACAGGTGGAAAGCCATTCCAGGTGACAGAGCAGGTGAGCCCAGGGGTGGGGCTCCCTCTCTCTCTCTCACACACACACATTGTTCTCATCCCCCTTCCCAGGAGTAAATCAAATCTTGATAGCGGCTAAAATGCATGTTGAAAATGGCAACCAGCAGGGTGGTTGATTTTTAAGGAATGTTATTCTCCAAGTAATTCACAGTGCGTAGCCGTGTTAGTCTGTCTGCAGTAGTAGAAAAGAGCAAGAGTCCAGTAGCACCTTAAAGACTAACAAAAATATTTTCTGGCAGGGTATGAGCTTTCGAGAGCCACAGCTCACTTCTTCAGATTCTCCAAGTAAGCAAGTTTATTCTCCAAGTAAGCAAGTGCTACCCAGGATTCTTCAGAAGAGATGGTGGGGGGGGGGGTGTCAGGGGCCTGGAGCTTCTGGGTCACTTTGGTTGGCCTTGATAAAAGGCATTACATGGGTTTTGTTCAATAGAAATGAAGCCTCTCGCAGGTCATTTTCAACTCTTTAAACAAAAGTAATATATCTTCAGCCTGAGAGGAAGTGGGGGAAGGGGCAATGGGAGGAAAAGCAAGAGAGGATATTAAAATGTTCAATCAGAAGTTTCTGATGATCTGTCAGGTTTATAGACTCAGCAGGGAACAAAACTTTGCATTTGCAAATCAATAAAAATAAATGTGGAGAAAAAAAATCCATGAATATTTTAACATAAATCTACATAAGCCTAGAGATGCCCAGAAAAAAAGCCTGGTAGCGTATCAGCCCCCGTCAGCAACCTGCCAGCATCCTCAGGAGCCAGAGTCAGGGGGCCAAAGGGGGGGACCAAATCATCGCCTGCCTCGACAGGACAGAACCAAGGCCCAGCTGCCCGCCTCAGCAGACCAGCTGGGGACGTGGGCCGAGGGGCCCGTGCAGAGCTGAGCACAAGGCCACGTGGCTGCTCCCCATGCCACACCTCCCACGCTGCCCAAAGTCGCCTGGTCAGGATGCAAGCAAAGGCCCTTCCTCCTCTGCCTCAGCCCCAGGAGCTCGTGGCCATGCTGCAGTTCACTTCTTCCACTTGGACAAGAGGGATGTCCACAGAAACACTTTTCAGTTTCAAGTTTAGCATAATTTTTTCTTTCTTAAAAAAAAAACAGGGGGGAAAAGAACAAGGGGAAAAACCCTCAAAATCCAGGAACTAAATAGACTTTAAAAAAAAGAAGGAAAAAAGTATACAGAAAGTATAATTATAAAGTATAATTGCTAACATTTTTTTACTCAGCTGGGATAGCATCTTGGAAATTATACCCTTCATCCAGCGATTCTCCCCCCCCCCCCACACACACACACATTATAGAAGCAACTAAAACGTCCCCTTGCAGAGTGACATGAAATGAAAGAAAGACTCTTCCGACCAGCAGGCTGTTGGCACAGCAAGGCGGGGCTGGGGGGGCTGGGCAGGGTTTGCTGCTCCCCCCATTACTGGTCCTTCTCCTTTACCCCAGGACGGGCAGACTCCTGCATAACTGGTTTGTCCTGGGTTTGTCCTAGGTTTGCCCCCCCCTTTGCATAACTGGTTTGCCCCCCCTTTGCATAACTGGTTTGTCCTGGGTTTGCCCCCCCTTTGGGGGGGGGAGGTAGACCAAATGAGCCTGCATAAACGTCTGCCTCTCCCTCCTTCCTAGGGTTGCCAACCTCCAGGTGTCACCTGGAAATATCCAGCTATTACAATTGATCTCCAGACAACCAAGATCGGTTCCCCTGGAGAAAATGGCTGCTTTGGAGGATGGACTTTATGGTCTTATACCCTGCTGAGACCCCTGCCCTCCCCTGGCTCCACCCCCAAAATCTCCAGGTATTTCCCAATCCAGAGCTGGCAACCCTACTCCCCCACTGCCTTCCTGTGCCATCAAAGCCCTGGGCCTGCTCCTGCAGCCAGACGAATGCCTGACAGCTGGGGTGTATCAGGAGAGGACTGTGCCTCTGCACCTTGAAAATGAGACAGCCCCCACCCACCAGTGAGTCGGGTTGCCAACTATGGGTTGGAAAATTCCTGGAGTTTTGGAGGAGGAGTTTGGGGAGGGCAGAATTGGGGGAGGGGAACTCAGCAGGGATGTGATGCTATACAGTTCCTCCCCCCTAAATTGCCATTTTCTTCAGGGGAATGGATCATTGTAGTCTGGAGATTCCACAACTCTGGGCCCCACCTAGAGGTTGGCAACCCTACCAGTGAGATTCTTGTACAGCAGTGCCCATGAGTGATGCCACTTACATGGCCTGGATGCGGGCTGAGTGGTCTGGCTGGAAGGGGTCAGCATCTGGCATCTGCCTGCTGAGCCCCTCCCCACACCCACTGTCTGAGTGGAAAGGGAAGGCAGACGCGGCCAGATCTGGGCGCTGGAAGTCTGGGGAAATGTCATCCTGGTTAGTTGACATTCCAACATTCACTAACGGGATGTGTTCAGGTGGTACCTAGCACGAAAGTATCTCATTGCTGAAGAACCAAAACCAAGTGGATCTACACTTGTGGACAGGTCCTTGGCCTCTCTCAGCAGCCACTGTGCACCAGAGGACAAAAGGGCCATCCCATCACAGGGTGTGGTTTCTGGACAAAATTGAGCACTGGGTGCAGAAAAATAAATAAATGTGGGTGGGTTTCCAGTTGATTGACGGAGCAGAAGATCCCGTTTCAGTACTCCAAGATCTGCAGGAGCCCAAAAGTTAATGGCCCGTGAACCCCAAATGGATTTGTTTGTACTGCCTGGCTTGGCCAGAGTAATCTCCCAACACTGAAAGGACAGTCCAGGGTTTCCTACATTGCTGACAGTGAAAGTGGATTGCTGATCCTATTCAAGGTGGTGACATTTGGACATATTCCATATCTATTTATTCTTGCCTACTTTTGCAACTAGCTACCAAATATCTCAGAAGCAAGCAAAAGCACTCCCATTCAGCATTAATGTTACATTAAAGGTAAAGGTCCCCTGTGAAAGCACCAGGTCATTGCTGACCCATGGGGTGATGTCACATCCCGGCGTTTACTAGGCAAACAGTGTTTCCGGGATGGTTTGCCAGTGCCTTCCCAAGTCATCTAACAATGCTCCCAGTCCTTTCCTGATTTCTCTGTCTGTATAGACTCCAGGGGGAGACAGCCCCGTTGAAGTGCCTGGGCACTCTTCACTGTATTTGATACATGGGGGTGGGGGCAGGAAAATGTGAATGGGCCCCTCTTTGCCTGTTGCCTGGTGTCTGGGCGGTTTCAAGGCCTTTTAGCCAAACTTTCACAGTTCTACCCCAGAGCAGCATGACTACTGTCTGGATTTCGAAGTCCAAATGGAGGCCACAGATATCTGGCCTTCTATTGATGAGTCTTGTTACACACACAGATGGGGTAACATCCTGTTTGCGGCTGTTCTATTGGGCCCTTCTCCTTTCCTTAATTGGGACAAAGACATCTGGCAAAAATTTGTTCCTGCCAGCTTGAGTCTTTAACTTACATACACATTCCACTTGTTAGGGGAGTTAAAAAGGAAATTCCCTTGAGCACAGATTTCACTCATATGCCACAAGATCTCTGGAAAGCCCTGATATCTGGCACTGGCAGAAATTCCACCTCCCTCATTCCTTAGGGTTGCCAGGTCCCCCTCTCCATTGGCGAGAGGCTTTGGGGGGCAGGGCTGGGGCGATCGCACATGTGTGCAGCTGCGTGCATCACAATCACGTCACTTCCAAGTTTACCTCCAGAATCACCACATTTATCACTCAAACCCCAAAACACTGGAGCAATTTCCCACCAAAATCATCCACCTGGCAATCCAACTCATTCCTCCATGGGGTTCATGAGTACTCTTAGCCTCCCACACATTCTTGAAACTCTGGGGGGGGGCAATCGAGGAGGACTCACAGCTTCTAGGAGAGGCGCATGTAACCACACAGCCCTGTGCCATCACCAGATCACACCAAAAGAAAAATGCTGAGGGAATGTGGAGCCTTTTTCTTGGGCTCTAGCAACACATTGCAAATTCCTCAGGTTTGTTGGGGAAGAACTCAAGCATACCATCCTGCTACGGAGGGCAGCCTCCCACTGATCACTTCCAGCACCTGCTGCCAGCCACTCTGAGCAATGGCAGGAGAAAAACAAGACACTCTCCAGCGTCCTCTGCCCCAAGTTGTACCTGGAAGTGACAATGGGTAGCTCTAGGAATTGTTGGAAACTCTATCACTTTACTATAGAGTTTCCAGCAATTTCTAGAGTTACCCATTGTCCCTTCTGTTATTTTTGCAGCCTCAAACTGCCCCATGGAACCACTCCATTGTAAAAATAACAAAACTTACAAGGGTATACCCACCTGCAAGTTTAATTCCTGAGGCTGAGCAACAGCCCTTGGTTGAGCAAAAAGGTCATCTATCAATCATGCGATAGATGCTGGTGCCTCTAACTTTTACTTTAACTGCCTGCAGGCCTTGAGCAATGTCACACTAGGTACAACCAAAATAAATAATTTAAATGACCCATCAGTGACCATGCTTGAAGTCCTTTGCATTTAATTCCATGAGCAAAAAAATTGGCTCTAGCTAATGTAACTCCTAAGTCCACACCTGCTAGGAGTTTATGTACCTTATCTGGTACTGACAGCCCCTCATTATCGCAGAAAAGAGGAGTAATCCACAAATCCCCAATACTGCAAAAGGTACCACATTCCAGCAAGCAGAGCTCCAGAGTTTCTGTTTGCCCTGAAGGACAGTACTTGTGCCTCCAACTGTGTATCTGTGTGCGCTGCTGCCCTGGCCTGCCGCTGGGCAGCCTCCTCGGACCACTCCCAATCCAAACTGTGCTGTGTGATCTTTGGCAGAGTTTATAAAACACATCTGCATTGCAGGCCAGATCTCCAAGTCACCTTTTCTTTGTGGACTGCAATGTTTTCTTACATGGCAGACGGTGCGGGAGGCCACTGGAAAGGTTTTCCAATTCAGCCTCAGTCTCTGGTACTCCAGTGTAGCTTTACAGAAGGCCTCTTTTCTACCTTAAGGTTGTTTTTCAATATATGGGTGAGCATTTAAATATGGCAGCCCCACAGCTGCAGTCTGAAGGGACATGGTTCAACAAAGGGCTCATGGTGGAAATCTGTTATTCATACAGCTCACAGCTGATTCCAAAAGTACAGTAATGTGGGGTTCTCCAGCCAACCTCTGCAATCCCAAAAAGTCACTCGCTCAGACAGGCAGGTCTAAAGCAGGTAAATGTTTATTCAGGAGCTGCAGGTACAGCATGAGCAATCCACAGGTTCAAAGCTGCTAATGACCATCCATTCTACAAAGCATAACTTTAAGCACAAAGCAACCCCAGGTGCAAGATCAAGCAGGCCTGGGAATTGGGAGATAACAGTGCCTGGTGGGAAGCAGGGAGTGAGCAAGTCATAATACTGACGTTGCCTGCTTGCGACTCAAGGTCAGAGTGGGTGGGGGGAAAGGCAGGGAGTGGGGATAGTTTGAACAGCTCAGGGAAACAAAACCGAAAGATGCTCTTGAACAGAAATGGGCCTAACTCATGTCAAGAGTCTGCCTGGTACCTCGGGTTTAGGTGCTGGATGGAACTGGGGAACCGCTACATAGGGTTTGAGGAGACTGACATGAAACACTGGGTGAATTCCCCTGCGGGCTTTGGGAAGCCCTAGCTCTACAGTCACTTCGTAGTGGGATGGTGATGGGATAGGGACCCACATACTTGTCACTGAGTTTTTTACATGGTCGTAGGGTCTGGAGGTTCTTGGTGGACAAGTAGACTTGATCCCCCACCTTAAAATTCCACCCCGGGGAATGGTGTTTGTCCGCATGTTCCTTGTGCTTGCGTTCAGCCCGCTCCAGATTCTTCTGAAGCCACGGCCACGTGTTCTGGACCACCTGTAACCAGTCCCCCACTTCACCTTTTATCCCCTCCTCCCGGTGTAGGTCTACATTCCCAAAGGGACCAAAGTCTCTGCCGTATACCACCCGTAAGGGGCTGTACCCGGAAGATGAGTGGGGAGCACAACAACCCTCGTGCGGAAGGCTTCCAGGAGTCCGCTTGCTGGGTCCGCTGCTTGGCTCTGAGCATGAGTAACTATGACTAACCCAGGCACCTCCCCCCGTTGTTCCAGAGTGAATAAGGAATCCACTGGGCAGTCGATTTGACTGCAGTACTGGGGAAGACGGGACAACGCATCTGCCAAACAATTTTCCTTCCCTGGAACATGTTTCAGGATGAACCGGAATTTGGCAAAGAACTTTGCCCAACGAATCTGTTTGGCCGATAATTTTCTAAACACTTTTAACGCCTCCAAATTTTTGTGATCGGTCCAAACCTCAAAGGGGACGTCAACCCCTTCTAGAAAATGCCTCCAGAGAGTGAGGGCATGTTTCACGGACACGGCCTCCTTTCCCCAAATGGGCCAGTTGAGCTCAGCTTGGGAGAATTTCCTAGAAAAATATGCACAAGGTTGCAATTGTCCACCCTCTCCCATTTGCAAAAGCACCCCTCCCATAGCCACGTCTGAAGCATCCACCTGAACAACAAAAGGTTTCTCACAATCAGGATGTTTCAACATGGGTTGAGATGTGAACAACTGTTTTAGCGAGTCAAACGCTTGTAGGCATTTGGGAGTCCAAAGCAACCGGGTTGGAAGGCAACGTGGCTGCAGACCCCTTCCCTTTGGTCCGCAGCAGAGAAGTGTAAGGCAACCTGCGTAAAGTCATTTATAAAATTGCAGTAAAAATTGGCGAAACCAAGAAATTGTTGTAGTTGTTTGTGAGTAGTGGGGACTTCCCACTCCACTACTGCCCGAACCTTTTCTGGGTCCATGGCGAGACCCTGCTGCAATACTATATACCCTAGAAATGTTATCGATGACTGGTGAAAGTCACACTTGGAAACCTTGGCATATAACCGGTGGGCTCGCAGCCAACTTAACACCTCCTTCACCAGAGCCACATGCTTGTCCATAGTCCGGGTGTATATTAAAATGTCATCTAAATAAACAATCACTCCTTTAAACAACAAGTCATGTAACACCTCATTAATTATTTGCATGAAGACACTCGGAGCCCCAGTCAATCCGAAGGGCAACACTAAATATTCAAACATTCCGAAACAACTAAAGAAGGCAGTCTTGTGTTCAGTCTTGTGTTCATCTCCTTCTCCCTAATGTGAGGGTACACTTCCACTAAATCTAGTTTAGTAAAAATCCAACTATCCTTCAACTGAGCGAGCAGATCTGGAATGAGAGGAAGGGAGTAGGCATTAGTCTGCGTGACCGCATTGAGTGCGGAAATCTATGCAGAGTCGCAAATCACCAGTCTTTTTCTTCACAAAGAAAGCGAGTGCCGAGTGAGGTGCCGAGGACGGACGTATGAACCCCCTTGCCAAATTAGTGTCCAAATAGTCTCTTAACACCACTTTTTCCTTAGGGCTCATGGGGTAGATTTTCCCTTTTGAGAGTTTGCCCTCCCCCACCACCTCAATTGCACAGTCAGTGGCTCGGTGGGGGGCAATTCATCACACTTGCGCACATCAAATACATCTGCGAACTGTGCATATTCCTTGGGGAGTTGAGGCAGTGGAGCCTCTGCTGGCGAATGCTCTTGCAATGCAGCTGCTTGTTCTCTGAACGCCACCTCCCTCCTGTGCCAGTCACACTGGGCCTGCGAAAATGTAATAGTCTGTTCTTTCCAGTCTATGGTAGGACTATGACCATGTAGCCAGTTCATTCCCAACACTATGGGGTACTTAATAGTGGGGGATATGGTAAAATGGAGCTGTTCCCAATGCTCCTCAACTCCCAAAGTGACCCGGGCTATCCTATGTGTGACTGCCCCCCCTTAAAGTCACTACTGTCCATCTGGGCAAACTGGATGGGTTTGGGCAATTCCACCCTCTTTACCCATAATTCACATGCAGTCTCTTCATTAATCAAAGTCCGAGCACAGCCTGAATCAACTAGCGCTGATACTCGTAACACGGGTCCCCCCGGGGTAATGCGAGGGCGACCTTAATGAAAACATTGTCTTCATGATGGCTTACCATCACTGGAGCTCCCTGCTCAAGGTCCGGAGCGGCCTGCTGTGGAGCTCCCATTACAGCAGACCGGCGGCGTTTTTTGCCGACGGGCTCCACTCTTCCTCCTCTCTGGAGGAAGCGGAGTCTTTATTTGTAATCCATGGTTCCGATGAGCCGGTAGCTTTCGGCAGTTCTTGGGTGGGTTGAAGCTGAAGAGCCGTGGGTGTCCCCCGTCGTCCCAACGGGGAGCTTCTGCGGTGCGCATGTCTCTCGGTGTGTGCCTTCTCCGATTCCACAGCTGCGGGCTGGACTGGGGCCGTTTTGTCTGACAGGATGGGCAACGAGCGGCAAAATGTCCCAAGCCTCTGCAAATGAGACAGGCACCACTCTGGAAACGTTTAATCCATTCTGCTGCTGACAGACCCCCCCCCTGCAGGGACCAAAAGTCTTTAGGGGCACCTGGCCTGTCTCCACGGGGTTGGCCTCCCATGCGGTACGCTGCTTCGAGAGCTGCAAAAGTTGCCTACGGTTTTCGAAGTCGGCTGCATGTTGCACCCATCTCTCTATGTCCAGAGGATTCCCTTGCATGAAAGCCCAGTGCTGCAATTAGGGATTGAGCCCCTCCCAAAGTACTGTACACGGGTGGCCTCGCTCCAATCCAGGATTTTACTCGAGAGCAATTGAAACTCGCTAGCATACTGCACCACCGACTTAGTCCCTTGGCGCAGCTGCAAAAGAGCCGTCTTGGCCCGTTCCCCCTGGTGCAGGTCTTCAAACCGGTTACGGAGGGCTATCATGAAGTCATCCAAACTTCTCAAAACTGGGGAGCGCAGTTCATACTGTTGCACCATCCATGCCGCCGCTTCCCCCTGAAGCAGCGATGCAATGTATTGAACCCGGCTTTTGTCCGAGGTGAAGCTTGCACCCTGCTCCCACATGAACACATCCAGTTGGATCAGGAAATAAGACAAAAGATCACTCGACCCATCAAACGTCACCTTCAACTCACGTCGGGTTGGAGGCGCTGGACCCAGCTGCCCCGGCGGCGGTGGCTGGACTGGTTGGTTCACAGGAGCCACCGGTTGGTTGTTGGGAGGACGAGGCTGCTGTTGCCGCAAATCGTTCAACTCATGCCACATATCTTGCATCAAGGTTTGCATGGCATCCATCTTTTCCACCATCTCCTGTTTCTCGAAGCGGAGTTGCTGGCGTTCCTCCTCCCACTTTCGCAGCCAGACCAATTCCCTACGGACCGGGTCTTCCTCAAACCCCTCAAGCATCCCAGAAATCGCTGGCCTCCGGCTTCTACTTTCCGCCCGCGACCCCATCCAAGGTCGGGGAGAATCCATCCAGGATCGAATACGAGAAATCTTAGGTACCGGACCCTTCCCAGTGCCGCTGGTTTCTCGTCCACTGGCTTGTCCCACTTCGAGCCAAGATTGGGCTCGGCCGGAGGCACCGTCTTGTCCTCCTCCTTCTTGTCCTCTCCATCCCCCACCATAGCCACCCTCACATTGGGTTGGGAGCAGAGAACGGAGCAAAAAGATTAGCAGCTTAATGTGAGGTTCTCCAGCCAACCTCGGCAATCCCAAAAAGTCACTCGCTCAGACAGGCAGGTCTAAAGCAAGTAAACTTTTAATCAGGAGCCACAGGTACAGCATAAGCAATCCACAGGTTCAAAGCTGCTAATGACCATCCATTCTACAAAGCATAACTTTAAGCACAAAGCAACCCCAGGTGCAAGATCAAGCAGGCCTGGGAATTGGGAGATAACAGTGCCTGGTGGGAAGCAGGGAGTGAGCAAGTCATAATACTGACGTTGCCTGCTTGCGACTCAAGGTCAGAGTGGGTGGGGGGAAAGGCAGGGAGTGGGGATAGTTTGAACAGCTCAGGGAAACAAAACCGAAAGATGCTCTTGAACAGAAATGGGCCTAACTCATGTCAAGAGTCTCCTGGACCGCATGACTCCTGACAAGTAAACTGTGACTATAAATGCTAAATCATACAGGTGGTCAAAATATTTGATTCATCAGCAGTCCAAGGATACCACCCAAGAAGTTCCAGAAAGGGAACAGATATACAAGGCTATAGAGACATGACTCTAAAGTGAAGGTAGCAACCAGAAACAAAACCACAACATTTTACTATTTGAAGAAAATGAATTATTTCTCAATAAATAGGAATTTTTACAGCACATTAAACAACCATAGTGGAGTGAGGCTGAAATAAAGACAACTAGCTGTTTAATGTCTTGCACAAAATTCCTACTTGTTTTATATGTACATTTTGTTTGGGTTGGATACAGATGACACTGGCAATTCCCACAAATTCCCATTTCAGACCCCCCCCCCCATGTAAGTGTGTGCATATTGATAAACCCAAACCGAAAATAAACCCGAAATTAGCCATTTTGGTACATTTCCAGTTCAGATTTACTGAATGCACAAACCTGGGGATAAAGCTGAAGACATATAGGCAATTCCAGAAAAAGCCGAATAATTATTCGGCTTTTTTGGGGGGGTTCATTTTTGGAGGTAGAGCCCCCAAATTCACTGCGTAGCTTGAAGGGACTGTTCTTGCACAATCCCCAAAATCCTCCTCCTTCTAGCCATAGCTGACTGCAAGCCCCCTGATGGCCCCCGGAGGTCAGGCGGCCCAGGCCCTTTGGGGTGCACCATGGTTGTGTCCTCCACAGGTCTACCCCCAAGGTGCCCTCATCCTCTGATGGATGTCCGGATGAGCATATGCCTGGCATCCAGGAAGACTAGCTGGCTCCTTCAGCAGGAGGCACAATTCCTTGCTTTGCCTGCTCCTCTTCCCATGTCCAAGACAATATATCTCAGAGACCCAGTTCAGTTTTCTTGGCTCTGGTGCTGCTATGGAAAACCCATTGCTTGAGAAAGTGTTTGTTGCTACACTTCTCTTGAACAATGACATATTCAGCCCTGTGTTGATCAAGATGCAGGTTCCTCCCCTCGGCAGACCTTTGGCTGCTGCTGGCCAGAGTCCCTCAGGGCCACTCGGTCAGGGGACAACAGGAGTGAAGCAACTCTGGGAATAGACACTGTTCTTCCCTCTTTTGGGGCTTTGTTCCCCTTCACAGCAGCTTTCCGTTTGTTTGCCTGGCTTAACCCTTGAGTCACTGTCTCGTCCAGCGCCTGGAGCTCGGCCCCCAGGCCCCTTTTGAGTAGTGACAACAGAACTCTTAATGTCCAAAATATTACATCTTTATTATTTCTTCACATAAATGCATAAGGATTAATCTCTCAACTCACACATCGCTGAACAGGAAGTAGATGCAGAAGTCACCTTCTCCCTAGATTTGCACATCCTTGTGTTGGAGGATAAGCACCTGGGGCTGTTTGTACATTTCAAGTTGCGAAGGAGACAGGAAATCGGCCATGATCATGAGGATGGGGAGTCAGAGATGCATCCTGTGTCAGTGGCCTATAGAGTATATTGCTGATCAATTGTAAAGGCCTTCCCGGCTGTCAGGGCACCGAGAGAGATGCAGAGAGAGTGTCCTTTGCACCTTCACTTGTGCAACTGCAGGGGAAACCATGACGGTGTCAGGCAGAGAGGGTTTTAAAAGAGTAATTTCTGGCATCTGCTGAAGGAACCTCACTTGAAGTCCAGGGAATTCCAGGAAAAAGAGTGGAATGAGGTGAGCTGGGGGAATCAAGGAGAATGCAGAGCACAAGTTAGTGAGGGAGTTCACCAGCAGGGTTACCACAGCTCTGGAGGGAAATGACCTCTTCGTTTAATAGAGAATGATTAAGTCTCTATTAGAATCATAGAGTTGGAAGGGACCACCAGGGTCATCTAGTCCAACCCCCTGCACAATTCAGGAAATTCACAACTACCTCCCCCACACACACCCAGTGCCCAGAAGATGGCCAAGATGCCCTCCCTCTCATCATCTGCCTAAGGTCATAGAATCAGCATTGCTGAAAGATGGACATCTAGCCTCTGCTTAAAAACTTCCAGGGAAAGAGAGCCCACCACCTCCCGAGGAAGCCTGTTCCACTGAGGAACCGCTCTAACTGTTAGACAATTCTTCCTAATGTCGAGATGGAAACTCTTCTGATTTAATTTTAACCCGTTGGTTCTGGTCCGACCTTCTGGGGCAACAGAAAACAACTGGGCCACTACCCTTTCTCAAAACCAGAGAAGTGTCCACAGGCTGAGTAGGGTTTGGGACCCCAGAGCTTGGAAGCATATTGAGAGAGCGGGAATCCTTGCCTGTTGTGGGACAGGAACAAGGCAGGGGGAAGTCGTCCATTGACTGCCTTTGGGCCTGGCTTACTTTGCCACCCCTTTTGGTGGCTGTGTTGAGGAACCAGTGAGGAAGAACCGACCACTGAGCTTGCGTGTCAGGTCCTGACTAAAGTCACCTGAAGAAGGGCTCTTGGCAGGACCCAGGCCAGAGTCTGGCTTCAGGTCAAGTTCTGGTTCACATGCCACAAACTCTGTGTACTGTTTCTCATCCTGTTATTTTCTCAGCCTGCAATCCCCAGCTGTTGTGTTGTCTACCTTACCATGGGAACATTATCTTGGAAATGTTTCGCTTTGTTTTTCCTTTCTCTAGATGAAGTGCTTTTAACCCTGTATTATACCCATGCCATGCCATTAGCAGCCTTCTCTCCTGTAGACAGTCAGCTCTTTTATTTACCTTGTTGCTCCTAATAAAGTATTATTGCTTCAGAGCTACCTGCCTGGATGAATCTGCTTTAGAGGGATGCTAGAGGAAAACGCTTGACTCTGACAGTACACTGGGTCTGAGTCCAGCTCCGGCCCTTGCCTCTTCACACAGCTGACTCTGCCCACAAGGTCTCTTGGTGTGACCAGCCTTGGCATTCCATCCATCAACATCACTTCTTCTTCCACTGGTGCTGTCATTGTGACATCATCTCTGCCTATGAGGTGTAAGTTACCCACAGGGCTGCACTGTGTAGATGAACTGATACAACCCTGGTGGTGGTGGAACATGCCAACAAGTTACAGCAGTCTTGTGGTGACTCCGTAGGGTTTTCAAGGCCAAAGACTTTCAGAGGTGTTTTACTGCTGCTTGCCTCTGTGTAGCACCTAGGGCCTTTCTTGGTGGTCTCCCATCCAAGTACTAACCATGGTTGACCCTGTTTAGCTTCTGAGATCTAACAAGGTCAGGCTTACCTGGGCCATCCAAGTCAAAGCAATACAACCCTAAGCAGCAGTCAAATCGGAGATCCAGGCATGTTCCTTCTGTTCACATCAACATGCCTAAGGTGCAGAACAAATGGGGTCTCACAGAAATGCCTAAGATCCAGGAGGGAAGGTCAGGTGCGATCTCGGCTGGATCATGCCGTGTAGCATGCCCTGCTTCATGCTGCCCCTCGTGGAAGGATCAGGGATATCAGTGATAATATGCAAGGCTGTCCCTAAGACTCTCAGATCCGGCCCCAGCAGGTCTTCTGAGGTAAGAAGCAGAATTTCAAATGGCTCAGGGCCAGTTCTCAAGGGCAGCCCCAGTGCTGGCAAAGGCTTGAAGGGCAGAGGCAGCAGGATCAGCCTTCCAGTAGGCACCGTCTAGTGCCAGGCAGCAATGGCAGGAGTGTGTGTCCAGGCATCACCCTTTCTCTGACAAAGCACCGACCATTGAGGCTGGCTATCTCTCTTCCATTTTGGCAGCATCTAATTTCTATTGAGCCTTTCCCTCAGAGGTAGCTTAAAGTAAATCGGAATCCAGATTTCAGGATTAGCAGAGAATCAGAAAGGTCAGCCCAGATCAATGGCCATTAGCAGGAAAGAAACTAAAACAGTCTCTTGTTTGCTGTGCATTAACAACTCTACTGCTGAGCAAAGATTCTCTCAAAGCCACTCGAGAAATAAAAAGAACAAACACCCTAAGCAGGAGATGAGAGCTCTGAACTGAGGCGCCTGCCAGCACACCAGCACTGCGGCCTTTCTTGAGGATCTTTGTTTACCTCTCAACTGGGCCAGGAATGTGCTGCGCAGGAGAGCTTCTGGCTTCACCAGCCCCACAGATTACGACTCGCAGCTGCTCCGGTAGCCTCCTCGCAAGACTGGCAGCAGCAGCCTGGTGCAGTGAAGGAGAACTGGAGCTTGGGACTGGAGCTGACACGCAGGCCCCTCGGTGTGCCTTCCAATCGGCCTCTGGCTACTAAGATGCATATAATAATGGCAACCAAGACTTTCTATTCCTTGGCTCCACCATCAACCAAAAGGGAGACTGCAGCCAAGAAATTAGAAGGAGATTGAGACTGGGAAGGGCAGCCATGAAGGAGCTAGAAAAGATTTTGAAGTGTAAGGATGTGACTCTGGCCACCAAGACTAGATTAATTCATGCCATCATATTCCCTATTACTATGTATGGGTGTGAAAGCTGGACAATGAAGAAAGCTGATAGGAAGAAAATAGATTCCTTTGAAATGTGGTGTTGGAGGAGAGTGTTGCGGATTCCGTGGACTGCCAAAAAAACAAATCAGTGGGTTATAGATCAAATCAAGCCTGAACTGACCCTAGAAGCTAAAATGACTAAACTGAGGCTGTCGTATTTTGGTCACGTCATGAGACGACAAGAGTCACTGGAAAAGACCGTCATGTTAGGAAAAGTAGAGGGCAGCAGGAAAAGAGGAAGACCCAACAAGAGATGGATGGACTCAATAAAGGAAGCCACAGCCTTCAATTTGCAAGATCTGAGCAAGGCTGTCAAAGATAGGACATTTTGGAGGACTTTCATTCATAGGGTCGCCATGAGTCGGAAGCGACTTGAGGGCACTTAACACACACACACACAAGACCCCATGTGACCACACATGAAAACAAAAATAAGTGAAAAGAGGAGTCGTCGTACATTATCCCAAATCCTGGGGGTGCCATTACTAGTCTAAGATTCTGTTTTGGTTACTTTTTCAAATTCTGGAATTTGGGCTCCCTAATTTCCTATGAGGAATAAATTCAGGGACCTGGAGTGGCTGTTCTTAAGCAAACAGCATCACATTTGCAGAGACCCCTAGTCCTCCCTCTGTATGAGGTTGTTGGGAGATCCTCCCAAGATTGATGGGGATTGTACAGTGGCATCTGATCTTACAGACTCCTGAAGAGGCCGCAACCGGTCGTTGCTCAGTGGTCTCTCCCCTTGCCACGGCCACCTTGTGCAGGGAGATTTTCTGTTCCACCAGAAGATCAAGCAGGGCAGAGACAGCTCTCCCGATCCCATTGGGTGGGAGAGCAGTCTACCCTCCCCACATTGTGTCCCATTGGGTGGGACAGCAGTCTACATCATTATTATTAAGTAGTAATTTACTATTTACTAAAGGTCCACCAAGTAAAACATCGTAACTGCACTTCAGAAACATGGTGCTGGCTGCCCCTCGCTGCCCCCCCTTTCTGCAGGGAGTGTGAGACTTGCAGGACCTTTATTCTAAAAGACACCGGGATTTCTGTACAGTGCAGTTAGCAGGCTGTGGTCCCACCCACCAAAATGAGATGCAACAGTTATTTATGTTAATAAGATGCTGGTTAGATTATTAGAAACATAGTGATAGAGGCTTTGGGGCAAGAAAATGATACAGATCTGCATACAGTAGCTGCAAAACCACAATCAATATGGTTCTCATAATCAACTTTCCATTTCATAAAAATAGAACGAACCCTCACTAGTGATAAGAACTGGCCTCCCTATCAGTCATTTGCAAGAATAAAAAGACTTTTAAGAAATCCCCACATACACCTTTCCCACACTCTCCATGTACTACCAAGAGTATTTAAGTCCCAGTTTTCATAGTACCAATGTGCACAGCTATTCTGTGGTTTCTTTCATGCTTTAGAGCAAAACAACAAGAGCCATTCACTGCCAGGGAAATACTCAGCCAGGCTGGAATTCTTCTTGTAGTTTCTTTTCTCATTAAAACTCCCTGACAGATTGCATTGGGGGAATCCTAAGAATCACTGCCAATTTTCAGTATTATTTGAGAGAAGCTACGCTTTTGCTGCAGCTGAGAAAATGTTGCTTATTTTTGGTGTATTCCTATCCACATTATGGAGAGTTGAGCCATTTCTGGTTTCAGTGGGACAAATGAGGGGGGGGGAGGATTGATAGGTAGGGATGCCAACCTCCAGGTGGGACTTGGGGATCCCCCGGAATGACAGCTCCTCTCCAGACCTTTACATTTTTAAGGTCCATTTTTGGGGAGAAGAGCATCCTGGATGACTGGGGCAAAGGCCCATCACAGTTTACAAACAGACCATTGGACAATTGTCTGTCCCATTTGGAAGAATAACAGCAGCACTGGCTCTCCCTGGTGCTCCTGCTGCTCCATTTACAGAGAAATGCAGCTCTCAGGAGATCACAGAATCATAGCGTTAGAAAGGGCCATACCTGGCCATCTAGTCCAACCCCCTGCTCAATGCAGGGTCAGCCTACAGCATCCCTGGCAAGTGATTGTCCAGCCTCTGCTTAAAGACTGCCAGTGAGGGGGAGGCTCACCGTTCCCTAGGCAGCTGATTCCACTGCTGAACTACTCTCACTGGTAGTCTTTCTGCCTGTAATTTAAACCCATTATAGCAAGTCCTATCCTCTGCTGCCAACAGGATCAGCTCCCTGCCCTCCTCTAAGTGACAGCCCTTCAAATACTTAAAGAGAGCAATCATGTCCCCTCTCATCCTCCTCCTCTCCAGACTAAACATTCCCAAGTCCCACAGCCTTTCCTCACTCTCCTCGCTCTCCTCTGCACCTGCTCCATTCAGTCCACATCCTTTTTGAAGTGAGGCCTCCAGAACTGCACACAGTACTCCAGGTGCAGCCTGAACAATGCAGTATAAAGTGGAACTATGACATCTTGTGATTTGGATGTTATACTTCTGTTGATGCACCCCAAGATTGCATTAGCTTTTTTTGTCACTGCATCACATTGGCAGTTCATGTTTACCTTACAGTCCACCCGTACCCCAAGATCATAGAATGATAGAGTTGGGAGGGACCACTAGGGTCATCTAGTCCAACCCTTTGCACAATGCAAGAAATTCACAACTACCTTCTCCCCACAATCCCAATGAACCCTACTCCATGCCCAGATGATGGCCAAGATGCCCTCCCTCTCATCATCTGCTTAAGGTCATAGAATCAGCATTGCTGACAGATGGCCATCTAACCTCTTCTTAAAAACCTCCAGGGAAGGAGCGCTTACCATTTCCCGAGGAAGCCTGTTCCACTCAGGAACCGCTCTGTTAGAAAATTCTTCCTAATGTCTAAACGGAAACTCTTTTTATTTAATTTCAACCCATTGGTTCTGGTACGACTTTTGGGGGCAACAGAAAACGACTCTGCACCATCCTGTATATGATAGCCCTTCAAGTACTTGAAGATGGTTATCATATCCCCTCTCAGTCTTCTCCTCTTCAGGCTAAACATACCCAGCTCCTTCAACCTTTCATCATAGGACTTGGTCTCCAGACCCCTCACCATCTTTGTTGCCCTCCTTGGGACCCTTTCCAGTATGTCTACATCTTTCTTAAATTGCGGTGCCCAAAACTGGACACAGTACTCTAGGTGAGGTCTAACCAGAGCAGAGTAAAGCGATACCATCACTTCGCATGATCTGGACACTATACTTCGGTTGATACAGACCAAGACTGTATTTGCCTTTTTAGCTACCGCATCACACTGCTGACTCATGTTCAGTGTTTGGTCTACTAAGACCCCAAGATCCTTTTTGTACACACTACTGCTAAGACAAGTCTCCTCCATCCTATAATTATGCATTTGATTTTTCCTACCTAAATTCAGAACTTTACATTTATCTTTGTTGAAGTGCATTTTATTAGTTTTAGCCCAATTCTCCAGCTTGTCAAGATCATCCTGTATCCTGGCTCTGTCTTCTACCGTATTTGGTACCCCTTCCAATTTAGTATCACCTGCAGATTTAATAAGCATCCCCTCTATTCCTTCATCCAAATCATTTATAAAGATGTTGAACAACACAGGGCCCAGCACAGATCCCTGAGGCACTCCACTAGTCACTCCTCTCCAAGTGGATGTGGAACCATTAACAAGCACTCTTTGGGTGCGATCTATCAACCAGTTACAGATCCACCTAATAAAAATAAGATCCAAACCACATTTTCCCAATTTGTCAACCAGAATATTATGGGGAACCTTATCAAAAGCCTTACTGAAATCAAGATAAACTATGTCCACTGCATTTCCTTGATCCAGCTTGGTAGTAACTTTGCCGTCCCAGGACCAACCCTTCAGTCAAATATTACTAACACACCGAATATTAACCTTTCAAACTTTTATTAACATTTAATAAAACGTTGATAACTCTAACTTTTGCAATGATAACTTATTAACTTTATTTGGAAAATTAAGTGGCCACAGCTTAACGGCAACAGCAATTATAGCCTTGGCGCAGCATGGGGGCAGAATCAGGTGCATCAGCCGACCCCAATGCGGCAGGTTGTACTATCCTACCCACAGTGATCCCGCTGTGGGTAACTAAGGGGAAGGGATGGAGCTATTCAGGTAGAACCAGGACGTTCGCCACTAGGTCTTACCCACACCACTTATGTCAGCTCTGGGTTCACCAGCTAAATCCCACAAAATGACTCTTAGGCAGATGTTCCATAAGAAGGTGATTTTTTGAGAAATAAGCACAGTGAATGGCAGAATATGACTTGGAAAAAGCAACGAGTCTAATGGGAAACTACTGAGGGTGCAGGAAATATATTAGAAAGCAAACTTTCAGAATGGCTCTTGGTTGCCACGGCAACTCAGATGAGCCCCTTCTTCCCAGGGCCCAGTGTCCAGAATAGAACTGAGTACAGACATAACAATACAGATGATGTACCACAACATAGCGACCTTGGGGCTAGCACCTGGCAAGCCCCTGAACAACAGGCCAGTGCCTGACATTCTGCCCCCTCTAAGAACCCCCTCACCCCACGTCAGATGGAGAGGGACATTCTGGGTACAACGCATGGAATTGGCGTACCAACCTCGGGGCAGAGATGTGATGACGTGCCACCCACTCATCGTAAGCAGGGCCAAAATGTTTCCAACAGACCAGGTATTGAAGCCCCCCCCCCCCCGTGGATACGAGAATCGAGGATTTTGGAGACTTCAAAGTGTTCTTCCCCACTCACTACGCTAGGTACTTCTGGGGGGTCTTCGGGGTGCCATTGGGGTGAGGGGACATGTTGTTTCAAAAGACTAACATGGAAAACGTGATGGACCTTTCTCAGAGTCTTAGGCAGAACGAGTTCCTCCATTACAGGATTGATGACTGTAGCTATGGGAAAAGGGCCGATAAATCTTTCACTGAGTTTCTTGCTCAGACGCAGGGGCCGCATGTTTTTGGTGGACAAGTAAACTTAAGTTCCCCACCTTGAGCTCCCACCCTGGAGAACGATGTTTATCAGCTTGGGCTTTGTATCTTTGCTTAGCCTGTTCTAAATTCTTCTGGAACAACGGCCAAGTGGTTTGAATTGTGTGCACACAGTCAGAAAAGTCTGCACCTCCCTCCTCCCTTGAAACATCCACACTGCCCAGGGGGCCGAACTCTTTCCCATACACAATGCGAAACGGGCTGAAACCTGTAGACTGATGCACAGCATTGTTGTAGACATATTCTGCAAACGGTAAGAGATCTACCCAGTCATCCTGATGGTATTTGACATAACATCGTAAATAACATTCCAACACAGCATTAACCCGTTCAGTCTGTCCATCAGTCTGAGGGTGAAACGCACTTGACAGCCCCTGCTCCACCCCCACCAATTTGAGAAAAGCCCTCCAAAATTTGGCTATTTATTGAGGCCCGCGGTCGGAGACCACCTTGCACGGAAAAGAATGATATTTAAAGACATGTGACACAAACAAGCGGGCCAATGTTGGGGCTGAGGGCAAACCTGTTAAAGGAACCAAATGCACTTGTTTTGAAAATACATCCGTTACCACCCACAGTACCGTTTTCCCTTTAATGAGAGGGAGATCAGTCACAAAATCCATTGCAATAACTTCCCATGGTTCTGAGGGAGTTTCTAGAGGCTGCAACAATCCAGGCGGTTTTCCCGGGGGGCGTTTTGAAGTGGCGCAGATGGGACAACTGCGAATGAACAAGTCTAAGTCTGATCGCATTTTCGGCCACCAAAATTGTCACCAGAGGAGGTGCAGTGTTTTAACAAACCCAAAATGTCCTGCAGTCTTTGCTCCATGCTCAAGGTGCAACACCTCCCTCCAAAGTAGTTCCGGTACATATAGTTTGGTATTTTTGAGATAGAGTTCTCTGCGCTGGTCAAGATCCATGGGGAGAGTACTGGCCGAACGTTCAGCTTGATACCCTTGGATTAAGGTGTCCCGGAAGGAAACGGGCAGTCCTTCTAGGAGTGGATCTCTAGGAGCTGGGTTAGACAGTTCGAGAAGTTCTCTGGGTGAAGAGCTAGTGGGCGCTTCACCTGGCGCTATCATCGGCAGAGTTGATGGCAGGGGGTGAGCGATTTTGGTGAGTTAGAGGGTGTTTCAGTGACTTCTAGGGAACGTTATGTTTGAGCCTGGGTCTGCACAGCTAACGCGGGCAGTCCGCTCTGTGCCGGAGTGAACAGAGACTCCATGGGGTGCTCTAGCTTATTGGGATACTGGGGAAGCCGGGACAAAACATCTGCTAGCTGGTTTTGCTTCCCTGGAATGTGTTTTATTACAAACTGAAATCTCGAAAACAAGTCCGCCTACCTTACTTGTTTGGCTGAGAGTTTGCGAGTTCCCGTCAGGGCTTCTAAGTTTTTGTGATCAGTCCAGACCTGGAAAAGGGTATCTGCCCCCCCACTAGGAAATGTATCCATACTTCCAAAGCATGTTTTACCGCAGCCACCTCCTTTTCCCAAATGGGATTGAGAAAATTTCTTAGAAAAATAAGCACATGGGTGCAATTGCCTGTTGTCTCCCTATTGCAATAAGGCCCCTCCCATGGCTATTTCTGAAGCATCTACTTGGACAATAAATGGTTTTTGACAATCTGGGTGCTTCAGCACTGGTTCAGTAGTAAACAATCATTTGAGAGTATCAAACGCCGTTTGGCATTCTGCTGTCCACTCTACCAGAGCTGATGGCTGTGTAGCTGCGCTCCCTGTTCCTTTGTTTTTGTCAGGCCTGTGTCTCAGTTTCGCTTTTCCACCAACTCGCTCCCAAGGATTGTTTTGCATTCTTGGACTCTTTGAAGTAGACAGTACTCCGTGAGAACGGAGACAGCTCTAGACTGTTTTGAAATAGTAATCTCTTGAGCCTGTCCTGGGCTGCTGAATGCTGAATGCTTTTTTCTATGCTGTTATATAGTCAAGTGTATCCCAGTGCCCTCCATTGCTGTCTTAGATCCTGTAGGCTCTGTTTACCTATGCTGCCAGTAAACCATCTTCCTTGGACCAGTGTGTCTCCTGTTGTGGTTATTGGTTCTGACTAGGGCAAGGGCTGACAATTTTTTAGGAGGTCGGTGATGAGCAACACAATTTGGGCAAAATTGGGGAGAACCCCTCTGTAAAAATTGGCGAAGTTGAGGGTGGCTCCCAATCCACCACTGCGCGTATCTTTTCTGGTTCCATGGTTAATCCCTGGGGCGAGACTTTGTATCCCAGGAAAGCCAACTGGTCACAGTGAAACTTGCATTTGGAAACCTTAGCATAAAGCTGGTTTTCTCTGAGACGTCGCAATACTTCCTTGACCATGGCAACATGTTCTTCATAAGTTTTGGAATAAATCAGGATGTCATCTAAATAAACCACCACCCCTTTGAACAATAGATTGTGTTAAACTTCATTGATTAATTGCTGAAGACCCCCAGGGTGCCTTTCAACCCAAACGGCATCACAAGATATTCAAACATTCCAAAACAGTTGGAAAAGGCGGTTAATGGCTCATCCTCCTCCCGAATTCTTACACGATAGTAAGCCTCGACCAAGTCCAGTTTGGTGAAGATGCATCCCTCTCGTAGTTGGCTTAATAGGTTGGGAATTAGGGGAATGGGTTGGGTGACTGCATTGAGTTTACGAAAGTCAATGCACAAGAGCAGGTCTCCTGTCTTTTTGCGCACAAAAAAGGCTGGGGCACAATTCGGTGTGGTGGATGGACGAATGAAACCTCAAGCTAAATTCTTGTCTAAAAAGGCTCGGAGCACAGCTCTCTCTTTAGGGCTCATGGGATAGATTTTACTCTTGGTTAAATTGCCTTCCCCCACTTCAATGGCACAATCCGATTGTCATGGGGGGGGGGGTAACACATCACACTCTTTGACATCAAAAACATCAGCAAAGTCCGTATATTTGGGCAGCAACTGAGAAGGGTCGAGAGGGACACTCTGTTACCAAAATTGCTCTTTGGATGGGGAATTAGCTCGAGCAATCGGTAACTATGTATTTATTAAGCCGGGATCGCCCTATGTCTACGAGGGTTTTTCTCTGTGACTCCCCAAATAAAGACAGACTCAGGAATTCCAAATTAAAAGGTGTTTATATATATATTCATTCATTCAATGTTACAAGTAACACACATACAAGAAACTAGGAATAAAAATAAAGGAGGTAAGCTAGAGACATTGAGGGAGTTATTAATTAGGATACTTTACCAATCTCTAGAAGTGGAGATGTTCCAAAATCCGTGGCATAGAAGTAGACAGAATACAGCGGGGGGAAGGAAGGGAGGGAAGGGGTGTATGGAACTTAACATACGAGGGAGACAGGGCAGAGTGAAGGGGAAGATCTGCTCTGAGCCTTGTTGGGTAGGGCAAAATATACCCTTTTCTGGGGGTGGAGGGGGGAGTGAGATTCTCCAGATGGCTCCTTCCTAAAAAAGGATCAAAAGACTTTTTCTATGGCTGTGACTATCGGGCCAAGTGACAATTTGTTTTCTAAAGCTGGCACCCCTTGATTTATACATCCTGAGATGGTCCTTCTCCGGAGGTTATAAATCTTCACATTCCAGGGAGGCGGCAGGGGGAATCCTTTAATGTAGATAGCTGAGGATGTTTTTCCCAAGATACACAGGAGGGGGGGGAATATGCAGAGAAGGGCTACGTGATGCTCTCGCCTCGGTGTAATGGCTTCCCTTTGGGTCAAGAGGCAATCAGGACCATGGCAACTGTTCTGCTGGTTCTGTAGAAGTGATCCGGCCTCTTGTCCCTGGAAAGTCTGGCTAGTACAAAGCTGGGGAGTGCTAGCCCAGAGCAGCAGGCTATTAATGTGCAGGCAGCAATGTTTCAAACAGTTCAGTGAGTCTCCGTTATGGGTGCCATCTCCAGGGCTGGAGCTTTTAGGTATCATAAGGTATCAACTCGATCCTGTCGCCAAGGCGAGTACTGGGACTGCTACCTCCCGCCGATGTCGTTCGCATTGGGGTTGGGTAAACTCAATTGTTTTTGCTACCCAGTCAATAGTGGGACCATGCCCACATAGCCAGTTGGCCCCCAGGACTACTGCATAACGAATGCCTGGCACTATAGTAAAGTGTATTTGTTCCCAGTGATGCCCAATTCCTACGGCCACTCTGCCAGTGCACCTGTCTACTGGCCCTCCCAGTATGTCACTGCCGTCCATCTGAGCGAATTGAACGGGTTGCAGCAGACAGACCGCCTTCACCTTTAGGGCTTTAAACGTCTCTTCATTGATCAGGGTACGGCCACAACCAGAGTCTACTAATGCCTTGACAGAAATTGGGGGGGGGGGCTTGTAATGTTACAGAACCATAACCAGAAAAACTGTGTCCTCTACTTCCCTCACCATCAGTGGAGCTTTGGGTTGCACAGGTATAGGAGTCTGCTGTGACACTCCCTCCACTGCAGACTCAGTCCATTTTTTGGCTGCTCGAGAGCTGGAACCAGGTTCAACGCTGGCGTTTCCCAGGTCACTTCCTCCTCTGATGATGGCATGCTGTCTTCCTCCTGGTTGGCAGCATTTGTAATCCAGACCCTCGATGGGGCAAGTGCAGGTGTATTTGTAATCTGAGACCCTGAGGGGTCAGTGGTGTCTTTTGCATTCAGGGTAAGAGCGGGTGGGGCTCTGCGCCCAGCGTTGGCAGTGTGTCTCGGCATCACTGTCTCCTCCCGCCTGAGCCGTACTGCTAGGATGAGATGTTGGCCGCACTGGACAGGCTGCGGCGAAATGGCCATGCTCTCCATAAACGAGACAGGCCCCACTTTGGAACCGTTTGGTTTGATCGGACTCAGGGGCCAGTCTCTGTGGCGGTGGAGTGGGCACACGAGGGGCCAATTTAGGGGTTGGGTGAACCTGCCTTAACTCTGTCTCTTTGGCTCTGCATCAGGAGAGAGTGAGGAGTTGTCGACTGCTTTCCACCTCCTCCGCCAGCATTATCGATTCCTCAAGAGTAGGTGGATTTCTTTGCATAAATCCCCAGTATAGAATCTCGGGATTAAGTCCTTCCCGAAAGTACTGTACTCGTGTGGCCTCGCTCCAGTCTACAATTTTGCTAGCAGGTCATTGAAACTCACCCGCAAAGTCTCTGACTGATTTGGTGCCCTGGCATAATTGTAGAATGGCTGCTTTAGCCTTCTTGCTTCAGAAAGGATCTTCGAAGTGTCTCCGTAATGCCCACATAAAGTCGTGTAAAGTTTGTATGGATCGGGCCCGAAGATCAAACTGCTGAATCATCCATTCAGCCACTTCCCCCTCCAGCAGGGAAGACACATATCTGACATGGTTATCTTCCATAGGGAAAGTGGGCCCTTGCTCTCTCATAAAAGGAGTCCACTTGGTGTATGAAGCAAGGCAGTTTCTCCGTGGATCCATCAAACGTTACCCGTAAATCTCTTTGCCAGTCTCTATGCGGGCTGTACGGGAGCAGCGGTGGGGCTGGTCATCCTGGCGGTGCGGGACCGGGTGCAGGCAGTCCAGGTATCAGTGGTCTTGGGGTGGTGGTGCTGGCCCTCCCGGCTGTATCGGTTGCCTAGGGGGGGTGGAGCCGGACCCCCAGGCAGTACCGGTTGTCCCGGGAGCGGTGGAGCTGGCATCTGGGTCTGCGCCCGCTGAAACTTGCCAAACTCCTGCATTAGTAGATCTATTCGATCTTGCAACTGAGTCACTTGTTCTTCCAAATCCTGATTGCGGTACCGTAGGCATTGGAGTTCGGCTTCAGCCCCCCCCCCCCGTCCAACTGGGCTGAGGTACTTGTAGGTTGGCAGCCCAATCCCTGAGATCTTCCTCTTCAGAGCAGCCCCCAACATCTTGGGCAAAACTGCTGTAATACTCGGCTTGTGCTAACCTCTGCAACCTCGTCATCTCCCTCCTAGGGAGCTCATAGAACAGGCATTTGGGAGAGAATGAAGGAATCATCCATTCGTCCCCCCCTCTGTCTGGCCCCACTGGCCCTCGCTCCTTAGCCCGCGCTCCCAGCGCTTGGGCCTCCGCCAGTGCTTCCATCCTGGCGGCGGCAAGTGCCTCCGCCTGTACTGCTGCTAACTCCGTGGCCCGGGCATCAGCCACCGCCGTGAAAAGAGTCTCAGCTTCCTGCTGGAGTAAAAGCACCAACTCCCCATGGTTCGTGAGCAGCGGCAGCACCTGCCGCACAACTTCTACTGACACCAAGCAGTTAAAACAAGACTCCACAATTGGCAAAACCATGGCCTCCGTAGCCATTTCCGGTGGCACATCCATTAGCTGTAACACCGCTTTGGCGACCGCATTCTCTGCTTCCCAGTGAACATGGTCCTTTGCAGGGTCCCCCTCTGCCAGCTTCTCCGCCATGGGAACAAGAGACCCGGTTCTCACCAACAGGTGCGCGCCTCCTTGGTGACAACAGCAAACCAACGGGTTCCTGGGGTACTCCTCTCTGTCTGGGCCTACCAGGGCAAAGAAAACAACAAACTAAAATAAAAATGATGGTGGGATTAGACTCGTAATGTCAGCTCTGGGTTCACCAGCTAAATCCCACAAAACGACTCTTAGGCAGGTGTTCCATAAGAAGGTGATTTTTTGAGAAATAAGCACAGTGAATGGCAGAATATGACTTGGAAAAAGCAACGAGTCTAATGGGAAACTACTGAGGTTGCAGGAAATATATTAGAAAGCAAACTTTCAGAACGGTTCTTGGTTGCCATGGCAACTCAGATAAGCCCCTTCTTTCCAGGGCCCAGTGTCCAGAATAGAACTGAGTACAGACATAACAATACAGACGATGTACCACAACATAGCGACCTTGGGACTAGCACCTGGCAAACCCCTGAAAAAAAAGGCCAGTGCCTGACAACTTAGAGAAGAGGCTACCTGACCATCGATCTGGTCCTAGCCCCTTTAGCCTCTTACCCCAAAACCCCTTATTGGGGTCCCCTGTCCCAAGGAAAAGGGCATGCAAGCTGCTTTCCCCAGCAAACTGATTCCAGCTCCCATGCCCGACCGCCTAAGCTGTGACAACAAGAACCACAATTACTTTAAGCCTAGGGTGGGATGGGTGGGACAAAGCAGGAGATGGACTGAGCTCCCTGCAGCCACATCCCCAATTATAAAGGGGAAGGGAGGACCAGAATGAAAACCTCTGCCTCCTGATCCTCACCCCAAGCCCTGCCCATACTCACCCAAGCTGCCTCCCCACTGGTCCTTTCAAATTCCAGGGAGGCAGCCCATTGGCTGAAACGGAGCCTCCTGGCTCACATGGCCCCAGCATGAGACCGCCTCGTTCTTCAGCAGCACCGAACCCTAAGTGAGCCGATGCCCACTTTAACTTTCGTTTCTCCCCGGCCCAGGCGGCAAATGAGGCTCCCGGCTAACCGGGAACCGTCTCTTCTCAAAAAAGGAGATAAGATTAGTCTGACATGACTTGTTCTTCAGAAACCCGTGCTGGCTCTTAGTGATCAGATCCATCCTTTCTAAATGCTCAAGGACTGACTGTTAGATGATTTGTTTGAAAACTTTTCCCAGTATAGAAGTCAAGCTGATGTTACCCGGTGTCAGAGGTTGTCTTTTGATTCTTCACTGAAGGTTTCCTGATTCCTTTACTAGCCATGCTTGGGCTGGCCCGTACAAGCGGTCAGGCTCTTGACATGAGTTAGGCCAGTGTTTACATAATTGCTTTGCTGTTCCCACTCTCGATTCACCCCACCTTTTGCCTTGGCCTTGAGCGGCTAACGAGCCATACTGTGTTTAGGTTACTTCTCCCTCCTTTCCTGCCAGGCACCTTTCCCAGGCCTGTCTGAAACTGCAATTGTGATGTAATCATGTAATCATGCTTTAAGTTAGGCATTGTCATTTGACTTGTCATTAGCAGCTTTGAACCTGCACGTTGCCCTAGCTGTACCTGTTGCTTCTACAATAAAGTTTACCTGCTTCTGACCTGACCGTCTGAGCGAGTGGCTTTATTGGGAATTGCCCAGGATGGCTGGAGAACCTGACATTAAGCTGCTAATCCTTCTTGCTCCGATCTCTGCTCCCATCCTAACACACGGGTGGCTATGGCGGGGGACGGAGATGACAAGAAAGAGGAGGACAAGACGGAGCCGGGTGAGCCCGATCCTGACTCCAAGAAAGAGAAGCCGGTGGGAGAGAAGCCGGATGGGGATGGGGCGGGCGCCAAACCACGAGTGTCCCGTCTCAGTACTTGCCTGGACTCTCCCCGCACCTGTCACCACCATGCGGTGGAAGCCGGCAGTCTCCGGGTTAGAGGAGTTTGATGGCAATGCAGCCCGACGGGAGTCCCTCTTACGGCACGAGTGGGAAGAGGAATGTCGGCACCTGCAGTTTGAGAGACAGGAGATGACAGAACGGATGGAGGCCATGTATACCTTGATGCAAGACATGGTGCGGGAGTTGGACGACTTGTGGTGGAGACCGCCGCAGCCACAGCTGCCTGTGGGGGCAGGACAGCCCGTGGGGGCAGGACAGCCCATTGTACCTCCGCTGCCACCGGGGGATCATCCTGTTCCGAACCCGCCGCACCGATGGGACTTGAAGGTGACGTTTGATGGGTCGAGTGACCTGTTGTCTTATTTTTTGATCCAAGTGGATGTTTTTATGCAGGAGCAGGGGGAAACTTTCACCTCTGACGAAAGCCGGGTTCATTACGTTGCTTCGCTGCTGCAAGGAGAGGCTGCAGCGTGGATGGTCCAACAGTATGAACTACGCTCCTGTGTTTTGCGGAGTCTGGATGACTTCATGATAGCTCTCCGCAACCGGTTAGAGGATCCACACCAGGGGGAGACGGCCAAGAGAGCTCTGCTGCAACTTGGCCAGGGAACTAAATTGGTGGTGCAATATGCAATCGAGTTCCAATTGCTCTCAAGTAAGATCCTGGACTGGAGTGAGGCCACCCGGGTACAATATTTTCGTGAGGGACTCAACCCCGAATTGCAGCACTGGGCTTTTATGCAGGGAAACCCTCTGGATGTGGAGGGATGGGTACGGCATGCGGCCGACATCGAAAATCGTAGACAACTACTGCAAATCTCTAAACAGCAGACAGCGTGAGAGACCAAACCCAGTGGAGACAAGCCAGGTACTTTTAAAGATCCTCGGCCTTTCCAGGGAGGGGGGCAGTCCGTGGCAGAACACCGCAAATGCTTCGAGAGTGGGGCTTGTCTCGTTTGCGGGGGTTTGGGACACTTTGCCGCTCATTGTCCTTCCCGAGCTGAGAAGCCTGGACCCTCTCAGCCACCGGCCGGAGAGACAGAAAGAGCCTGCACTGAGGGGCAATTCCTCTGCCGGAGCAGCTTACCAGGAAGGCGGAGTACCTCCTTGGCACTTCAGGCACAACCCAGCCAGGAGCAGCCAAAAGCAACTGGCCCATCGGGGTCGCGGATTACAAATCCATATTCCCCCTCCTCCAGTGATGGGGAGGAAAGGGGCCTGCTGGCAAAAAATGCCACCGGTCTGGCGTAAAGGGAGCTCCTCGGCAGACTGCCCTGGACCGTGAGCAGGGAGTTCCAGTAATGGTAAGCGAGCAGGAGGACAATGTGTATGTTGAGGTCGCCCTTGCATTACCCAGAGGGGGACCGATGTTGCGGGTGGCAGTGTGTCAGGCTGTTATCTCGGTTTCTCTGTTGCCTCTGTTCCTGTGCTGAACCGTCCAGACTTCAAGGACAGCTTCACATACCAAAGCCTGGGAACGCTACTCCTGGGAAAGTGTGCTCTGCTTATGCTTTGTGTGTTCTGTAATCACCCGCCTTTTTCATGCTTTATATTGCCAACTAACGAGCAAGACCCTCATAGCTGTCATCTTATCCTATATGCACTGTATTACCTATTTGACCAGTAAAAGCCATCTGCTTGGATTCTAACTGTCTCTGTGGTGATTTCTGGTTCTTTGGGTCAAGAGCTGACATTATGACAGCTATCTCTACAACTCTTCTTCAACGGTCCCCTAGTCAGGCTAGAGCCCTGGAGGGTTCGCCTGCCACTCGGATAGGAGCTAGGAGGTCGCTCTCCGAGTGAACCGGGACTGCTACTTCCTGGAACCCTGGAGTCCTCATGTGGGGATCCTACCCTTCTACAGGACATAGTCGCTGAACTTTTTAGGACTACCCTAGAGGCTTGCCGCTTGGAGGGACTAGTACAGACACAGTGGCAATCTCTAGTGAGAGTTCTCTGGATGTTAACCTCGGATGATACTAATACTCATTTAGATCTCCAGGATTTTGATCAGTTGCTGGATGATGCCCGGCTGGCAACTGAGGACTTACAGGTACTAACCGGATTATTGGATGAACTTATTGCCCGTGAGTCTCTCCCATTCACGGCCCCTACTACTCTGGGAAAAGGTACCATGGCAGGAGCCTCAGGTCCTTCCCTGATACCCGATGCAGCTAGTTGTCAAGCTGAAGCCAAGCGGGCCGCTGTCCATACGGCCCTCCTCTTTGCGGATTGTACAAAGGATACTACGGTAGCCACCTTGGCCCAACGTTTGGCCTCAACATTTGGAGCCGACGCACCCGCTATCGCGGTTCGGATACAACCATTGCTGGGCGGGGAACCCGACCCCATACTCACACTCCTGGAAATGGAACTTTTACCGCACGTTACCGCAGCTGAAGCTCTGAAACTTGAAAGCCGGAAAGTTCTCGCGGATAAAGAAGCTGCTGAAGCGGCTAAGGCGGCGGCCGAAGCCCAAGCCGCAAGGGATAAGGAGTTACAATTGGCTGCGGATCGTGCGCGGACCGGCGGTCGCCCTAAGGACACTGTAAGGAGCGGCCCTAGGTTAGGTCTGTCTTTTCCCCCGGTATTTGTCCCGTCGCGCACGACCCAACGCGCACACCGCCTTGCAGACCGACGCCAAGACTCCGGAGAGTCTGCTGACGAGGACCTATATGGGGACAGTTCTCAATGGGCCACGAGTTTCCGGACAAGTAAACCTCATCGTACCGGCGGCCCAGGAGAGGATGTTCACCTGTTACGAGCCCAGAATCAAGAGTTATCCGACCATGTCGATCAACTCCAAGAGCTAATGGAACAAATGCTGCAGGACAACAGGCAGTTGCAACAAGCCCTGATGGCCCAAGCACAGCCCGTCCCAATACCAGGTCAGGGGGGACCAGTCCAACCTCCTGCACCACCTCCACCTCCCGGAGCTCCCGTTCTACCTGCACCCGGAGCACCTGTGCCACCGGGTCAGCCTGTGCAACCGGCTCAACCCATACCCGGTCCTTGGAAACAGCTCAAGTTGAAAACTACCTATGATGGATCTCTTGAAGCCCTACCCTGTTTCTTGCATCAGGTGGACAGTTATATGCGAGAACAGGGACAATTGTTCCCTACCGAGGACAGCCGGCTGCGCTACGTAGCTTCCCTTTTGACAGGCAAAGCGGCCGACTGGATGGTCCTCCAATTCGACACCCGATCCCGCTCTATCCGTTCCCTCAACAATTTCATGACTGCTTTACGTAGGAGGTTTGAGGACCCCTTTCTGGGGGAACGGGCCAAAGCAGAGCTGCTACAACTAAGACAGGGCTCTACTCCAGTCCGAGAATTTGCCGATGAATTTCAAAGACTGGCGAGCAAAATTGTAGGCTGGCCCGAGGCCACCCTAATTCACCATTTCAGGGAAGCCTTACACCCCGACGTCCTGAACTGGTCGTACATGCGGGGCGATCCCGACACTCTCGAGGATTGGATTCTATTAGCCGAAGAAGTGGAAAGCCGCCGGCGCTTTATTTCCCTTGTCCGCCAAAAACACAAGGAGAAAAGCGCCCAAAAGCCCCAGCCCAAGGCACCACCCCCCGCTATACGGAAGCCGACGCGTCCACCCCAGGATCGCGAAACCCGATTTCAAAGGGGTGCCTGCCTCATTTGTGGGGAACAGGGCCACTTTGCAGCGGTCTGCCCGTACCGCCCTGAACCCTTTCGTCCCAGCACGGCAACTCGAGCTAGAGGACGACCGCAACGCAGAGGCACCGCGGCCACCCGCAGAGCAGCGCCGGGAAGACCCACACCCTCTGCACTTCACGCTGGAGACTCATCCGTTCTGCCTGCATCAATTGACCCAGCCGGGTCTCGGATTACAAGTGCCCCATTGGGGGACAACTTTCCCTCTTCGGACGAAGAGAACCCATGGACTTCTCCAGCTTTAAACCTGGAATCTCCCCTTGATTTGTCAAAAAACGGCTCCGGTCTGTGGTTAGTGGAGCGTCTCCACAGACCTCTGCAGATTCTCCTGCTAAACCGACAGCTCCCACCAAAGTAAAGGAAGTAGAAACCACCGTTTATGTAGACGCCATTCTACAACATCACGAAGGTGGCCCCCAACTACCCGTTAAAGCACTTATTGACTCTGGTTGCAGTCGCACTCTCATAAGCGCAGCCACATTTGCAGCACTCAAAGTCGAGTCCGAGGCTTTACCAGCCCCCGTCCAATTTGCCCAAATGGATGGGAGCCATTTCAAAGGGGGTCCAGTTGATCATCGTACTATAGGGGTGGCAATGGGAATTGGCTCCCACTGGGAACAAATCGACTTTACCATAGCCCCTATTCGATTCGAGGTGGTCCTGGGAATTAACTGGATTAAAGGTCATTGTCCCAGTATCGATTGGGACATGAACACAATCTCCTTTAACAACCCTAAATGCGATCAGCGCCGACAGCAAGTTGCGATGCTGTCTCCACCCGCTTCGGCATTACTCTCCGAGATCCCATCAACACCAGCCCTCCCTGAAATATACCAAGACTTTGCGGATGTCTTTAACATTAAAGAATGTGATGCCTTACCCCCTCACCGGGCTACTGACTGTGCAATTGAAGTGGTGAAGGACTGCACATTAACCAAAAGTAAAATCTACCCAATGAGCACTTCCGAGCGCACTGTGCTTTTTGGACAAAAACCTTGCCAGAGGGTTCATTCCCCCATCGAATGCTCCCAACTCAGCCCCCGCGTTTTTTGTCCGAAAAAAGGAGGGCGACCTACGCCTCTGCATTGACTTCCGAAAACTCAATGCAGTTACTCAAACCAACGCCTATCCTATACCACTAATTTCAGATATCTTGGGACAACTACAAGAAGGACGTATTTTTTCTAAATTGGACCTAGTAGAAGCCTACTACAGCGTCCGCATCCGAGAGGGGGACGAACCCCTCACTGCCTTCTCTAGCTGCTTTGGAATGTTTGAATTCCTTGTGATGCCCTTCGGGTTAAAAGGGGCCCCGGGGGTCTTCATGCAACTCATCAATGAAATCCTTCATGATTTGCTATACCGCGGAGTAGTGGTTTATTTAGACGACATTCTCATTTATTCAAAAACCATGGACGAGCATGTCACATTGGTCCGAGAAGTTCTACGCCGCCTACGCAACCACCAACTCTTCGCAAAGCTGGCTAAATGCGAATTTCACCAGAGCAAAATAACTTTCTTGGGATACATAATCTCCCACCATGGCCTTAGCATGGACCCGGACAAGGTCCGTTCCGTCCTCGACTGGGCACCTCCCTCCAACCGCAAGCAAGTACAACAATTCCTGGGCTTTGCTAATTTCTACCGCGGATTTATTCCAAACTTCGCCCAAATAGCACTGCCCATCACCGACCTTCTAAAAACCAAAGGTAAAGAAAACTCTGCCCCATTGCCCTCTGCTAAAATACTGTGGACTGATCAATGCCAGACCGCCTTTGTAGTTCTCAAACGCCTTTTCACATCAGAACCGGTGCTACGGCACCCAGACCCTAATCGAATGTTCATTGTGCAAGTCGATGCCTCCGACGTAGCTATGGGGGGGGGGCTGCTGCAAAAAGGACCTAATGGCCTCCTTCATCCTTGCGCTTATTTCTCTAAGAAGTTTGCGCACTCCCAATTGAACTGGCCTATTTGGGAGAAAGAAGCCTCAGCTGTTCACCATGCTCTTACCCTTTGGCGACAGTTCCTAGAAGGGTCCAAAGTCCCCTTCGAAGTTTGGACCGAACACAAGAATCTGGCCGCTCTCACAGGAACCCATAAATTATCCGCAAAACAACAACGTTGGACGGAATTCTTTGCTCAGTTTCGTTTTCTCCTGAAGCATGTCCCAGGAAAACAAAACGTTCTCGCGGATGCTCTCTCCCGATTGCCTCAATACCAAGCAAAACTCGATTGGCCAACAGACTCTCTATTTACGCCCGCACAAAGAGAAGCCCTGCCCGTATTGGCTGTACAAACCCGATCCCAAACGCTGCCCCAGCGACAACACACAGTCACCAGCGGGCAAACTCCTCCAACCCTACCGGCTACTCTCCTACCTCCTCAACGGGACACCACGATGACTCCGGCTCCAGCTCCGGCTCCTCCAACTCGACTGGCCGCCCAACCGCCTGGAGTCCACGCACCGCAACACGTAAGCGTTTCCCCCTCGCCAACCCCCCTACCTGCTCCTACTAATATTTTAAACGAGGGGGGGGGTTCCCGTCTCCGATTCTTTCATAAAGTCCCTGCGGGAACACTGCCTTATGGAACATTCTAATCAAACCCTGCCTCCTGGTGTTATTGAACAAGGGGGCTCTTGGTACAAAGACTCAAAATTGTATGTACCCAAAGCGCTCCGAAAAGACGTCTTACACTTGGCCCATGGAATGAAAACCGCAGGCACTTCGGGTTTCTAAAGACCCTTCACCTGTTGCGCAGACAGTTTTGGTGGGGGGGAATGTGTTCTGATATTGACTCTTTTATTCGCAGCTGTCCTATTTGCGCCACAGTCAAACGATCTCAAGGCAAGCCCCCAGGACTACTGCAACCGCTTGAAATACCCTCCAAACCCTGGGAAGTGATTGCTATGGATTTTATAACGGATCTCCCTCTCAGCGGGGGAAAAACTGTACTATGGGTTATCACTGACTTATTTTCTAAGCAAATACATTTGGTTCCATGCGCAGGGATCCCCTCCGCTCAGAAATTGGCCCGCCTCTTCATGTCACATGTCTTTAGACTACATTCGTTTCCGCGCAAAATAATCTGCGACCGCGGCAGTAGCTTTGTTGCAAAGTTTTGGAAAGCTTTTCTCAAATTGGTGGGGGTGGAGCAGGGATTGTCTAGTGCATACCATCCCCAAACGGATGGCCAGACTGAACGTGTTAATGCTGTACTTGAGTGTTATTTGCGCTGTTATGTCAATTACCACCAAGATAACTGGGTAGAACTGTTACCTTTTGCAGAATATGCTTACAATAATGCTGTACATCAGTCCACTGGTTTCAGCCCGTTTTATGCAATATATGGACAGGACTTCGGTCCTATCCCCCCTGTGGAGGATGTGGAAGGGGAGGGGGATGCCGACATTGCCTCTTGGGCACACACCCTCCGCACTACGTGGCCCTGGCTGATTAGCAATCTTGCCCGAGCCAAGCGCTTGTACAAAGCACAAGCCGATAAGCATCGGTCCCCCGGTGGGGACACACAAGTAGGTAACCTGGTCTACCTATCCACCAAGAATCTGCGTTCCACCCGCCCGTGCCATAAGCTCAACGCTAAGTACATTGGTCCATTTCCCATCACTCGCAGCATAAATCCTGTCACGGTGGAACTATCTCTCCCCAAAACCTTAAGACGTGTGCACCCCGTTTTCCACATCAGCCTCCTGAAACCCCATATTGCTTCTCCGCAATGGCATCCAGAACTGCCTCCCAAACAGCCCATAATGGTGGGGGGGGGAAGAACATGTCGAGGTCTCCAAGGTCCTAGACTCCCGTATTCACCATGGAGTTTTACAATACCTAGTTCGCTGGAAACACTTCCCCCCTGCCTATGACGAGTGGGTTCGCGCACGAGATGTCTCCGCCCCGAAGCTCGTCAACGCCTTTCACATTGCCTACCCAGACAGACCAGCCCCCTTGCAGGATGGGAGGGGGCCTTAAGGGGAGCAGGATGTCAGGCTGTTATCTCGGTTTCTCTGTTGCCTCTGTTCCTGTGCTGAACCGTCCAGACTTCAAGGACAGCTTCACATACCAAAGCCTGGGAACGCTACTCCTGGGAAAGTGTGCTCTGTTTATGCTTTGTGTGTTCTGTAATCACCCGCCTTTTTCAAGCTTTATATTGCCAACTAACGAGCAAGACCCTCATAGCTGTCATCTTATCCTATATGCACTGTATTACCTATTTGACCAGTAAAAGCCATCTGCTTGGATTCTAACTGTCTCTGTGGTGATTTCTGGTTCTTTGGGTCAAGAGCTGACACAGTGCTGGTTGATTAGGGCTGTGCTCGGACTTTAATGAACGAGGAGACAGCCCATGCGCTAAGAGTGAGACGAGTCAAGTTACCTGAGCCTGTTAAGTTTTCCCAGATGGACGGGAGTGACTTTAGGGGTGGACTGGTCACACATAGGACAGCACTGGTTGCCCTAGGAGTGGGAGAACATTGGGAACAGCTCCACTTCACTATAGCTCCCATACAGGCCCCTATTGACTTGGGAATGAAATGGTTACTTGGTCACAGTCCCATCATAGATTGAAAAGAACGCACTTTAATGTTCTCAAAAGCTCAGTGTGACTGGCATAAATGAGAGACGGTCTTCAGAGAGCAAGCGGCTGCATTGCTTGAGCAGCCGTCGGTGAAAACTCCGCCGCCTCAGCTCCCGAAAGAATATGCACAGTTTGCTGGTGTGTTTGATGTTCGTGAATGTGATGAGTTGCCCCCCCATCGGGATACTGACTGCGCAACTGAAGTGGTGGGGGAAGGCAACTTTTCAAAAGTGAAAATTTACCCTATGAGTCCTAAGAAAAAAGCAGTGTTAAGAGAGTATTTGGATACTAATTTGGCACGGGGGTTCATCCGTCCTTCCAAAGCACCTTACTCAGCGCCCGCTTTCTTTGTAAAGAAAAAGACTGGTGATCTACGGCTCTGTATTGATTTCCATAGACTCAATGCGGTCACACAATCTAATGCTTACCCCCTTCCTCTCATTCCAGACCTGCTCGCTCAATTGAAAGAAGGCCGGATTTTTACTAAGTTGGACTTGGTGGAAGCTTGCCATCGTGTCAGGATTAGGGAAGGGGACGAACATAAAACGGCCTTCTCTAGTTGCTTTGGCATGTTTGAATACTTAGTAATGCCGTTCGGATTGATGGGGGCTCCTAGTGTGTTCATGCAAATGATTAATGAGGTGTTACATGACTTGATATTCAGAGGAGTGATTGTTTATTTGGATGACATTTTAATTTACATGAAAACTATGGATGAACATGTGACCCTGGTCAAAGAAGTTTTGAAAAGGCTGCGCGCTCATAAACTGTATGCGAAGGTATCCAAGTGCGACTTCCATCAGCCTTCTATCACTTTCTTGGGGTATATTGTGTCGCACCAGGGGCTTGAGATGGATCCCGAAAAGGTTCGGGCCGTGGTAGAGTGGGAAGCCCCCACTACTCGCAAGCAGTTACAGCAATTTCTCGGGTTTGCTAATTTTTATCGAAAGTTCATTCCTGATTTTGCCCAAGTAGCTTTGCCCCTCACCTCCCTACTACGAACGAAAGGGAAGGGATCTGCAGCCACTTTGCTGACCACCGGGCTTCAATGGTCTCCTGAATGCCAACAGGCGTTTGATACGCTCAAACAGTTGTTCACATCAGAACCAGTACTACAGCATCCAGATTATGAAAGGCCCTTTATTGTACAAGTGGAAGCTTCTGGTGTTGCTATTGGGGGGGGGGGCTTTTACAAAAGGATGAGAATGGACATTTAAAGCCATTCTCAAAGACGTTTTCACAAGCCAAAATTAACTGGGCTATTTGGGGAAATTCTTTAAGTTAGGCATTGTCGTTTGACTTGTCATTAGCAGCTTTGAACCTGCACATTGCCCTAGCTGTACCTGTTGCTTCTACAATAAAGTTTACCTGCTTCTGACCTGACCGTCTGAGCGAGTGGCTTTTTTGGGAATTGCCCAGGCTGGCTGGAGAACCTGACACCCAGGTCCTCCTTTTTCCCCTTCTTGATGGGGACAACATTTGCCCGCCTCCAATCTTCTGGCCCCTCACCTGTTCTCCAAGACTTCTCAAAAATAATGGACAGAGGCTCAGAAATTACATCTGCAAGTTCTTTAAGTACCCTTGGCTGCAATTCATCTGGCCCTGAGGACTTTGTTTCATTTAAAGAAACTAAGTGTTTGTGAACTACCCCAATGCCAGTTGTCAGCTGCAAATTCCTTCCCTCATCATGTATTCTTTTCATGCCATGTTGAGCACCACTTCCCTTGCAAGAAAAGACTCAGGAAAAGTAGGAATTGAGCAGTTCTGTCCTCTCTTCATCTCCCGTTACAATTTCACTTTCCAGTCCCAGCAATGGGCTTATTCTATCCTTGTTCACATTCTTACTCTGTACATAGGAAAAGAACCATATTTTGTTGTGTTTAGCATCTCTCGCTAGCCTGAGCTCATACTGAGCTTTAGCTTTCCTAACACTCTCCCTACAAGCACTAGTTATTTGTTTATATTCCTCTTTGGTTATAAGGCCCTCCTTCCACTTCCTAAAGGAGTCTTTTTTATTTCTCAACACTTTAAAAAGCTGTTTATGGAGCCACCCTGGCCCCTTTAGGAATGGTTTGTGATTGCTCCTTCAGTATTTCATTTTTAAGAAACTCCCACCCTTCTTGAACTCCCTTCTCCTTAAGTATTTCTGACCATGGGATTCTACCCAGCATAAGTTTAAGTTGGTTAAAATTAGTTCTCCTAAAGTCCTACCTATATTTCTGACTATGTACAGTTTTCCCTTTCCCCAAGATTGTAAATTTCAAGATTACATGGTCACTACTACCCAGGGTGCCTACTACTTTAACCTTATCAACCAGTTCTTCCCTGTTGGTGAGAATCAGGTCTAAGATAGCAGATCCCTTTGTTTCCCTGTCCACTTTCTGGAGTAGGAATTTGTCAGCAAGACAAGTCAGAAATTTATTGGACCTTGCATTTTTAGCAGAGATCTTGTTCACACACACTGCTACCCAGAAGTGTATCCCCAACCCAGTATGCGTGTCCTGCATTTTTGTTACCCAGATGTAGAACATTGCACATGTCTTTGAGGAATTGCATCTTGTTCCCATCCGCCCACATTTCCAGTGTGTTCAGATCTCATTGAATTCTATATCTTCTGGTGTTTGCTGCTTCTCCAAATTTGGTGTCATCTGCAAATTTAATGAGTACAATTTTTGTACAATTTTTGGGGGAATGGGAGGCTTGGAGAATTTACTGTGAAAATCAATTTTTAATGGGACCATTTAAAGGATACTCTTTGGTTTAATCCCTCTTATATACTTTGTATGGTGGTTATATTAAGGTACTGAATTAACTTTAACAAGATAAGACAAGTATATATTAATTAAATAATATGGAGATTAATTTTGTTAGCAAAAGTATATACAATTTATCTTTAGATGGAAAAGAATGAGGGGGAAGTCCTTTTAAGTTTAAAATACTATTATTTTTTGTTTTTTACTACTTTTATTAATTTTTTAGTAAATAGATCTTGATGTTTATGTTGATATATTAAATGAAGAAAATAATAAAAAATTATTTAAAAAAACAATCTGAAACGGGCTGAACCCTGTGGATTGGTGAACCGCATTATTGTTAGCATACTCGGCAAAAGGCAACAGGTTTACCCAGTCATCCTGATGGTAATTGACATAACAGCACAAATAACATTCCAAGACCGCATTTACCCGTTCAGTTTGACCATCCGTTTGGGGATGGAAGGCACTAGATAGTCCATGTTCCACTCCAACCAGTTTGAGGAAAGCTTTCCAGAATTTGGCCACAAAATTTGAACCCCTGTCCATGACCACCTTGCATGGGAAGGAATGGAGATAGAAGACATGTGACACAAAGAGGCGGGCCAATTTCGGGGCAGAAGGGATACCTGTGCAGGGCACAAGATGCACCTGTTTTGAAAACAGATCAGTAATCACCCAAAGTACAGTCTTTCCCCCACTAGGGGGTAAATCCGTCATGAAGTCCATTGCAATTACCTCCCAAGGCTTAGAGGGGGTCTCTAACAGTTGCAAAAGTCCGGGCGGTTTTCCCTGTGCCCGTTTGGCTGCTGCACAGATGGGGCAGCTGTGGATGAAGGAGTCCACATCTGACTGCATGCCCACCCACCAAAATTGCCTCCTAAGTAAATGCAACGTCTTAAGGAACCCAAAATGTCTGGCGGTCTTGGCACCAAACCTAAAACCTCCCCCCGCAACACCTCTGGCACATACAGTTTAGAATTCTTGTACCAAAATTCCCCGCGTTTAATTAGAGAAGCTGGAAGGGTCTGCGAGGAAAGTTCCACTTGATAACTACAAAGAAGAGTGTCCCTAAAGGACTCGGACAGACCTTCCACCCCCTCTGGAGCAGTGCCAGCGGGCAGCTGGACCGGGGACGGAGTAGATACTGGAGTGGGGGGTGGCTGAACAGGGTGCTTGGGTCCCCGTGCCTCGGGAGATATGGCTGTAGATCGCTCTGAGGGAGGAGGAAGCGAGATGGGTGGCGTCACTGGCTCGCCCGGGCGCGGGGCATCCATCCCCTCTGGAAGCAGCAGCGGCGGCGGGGAGTGAGTCTGAGAACGGGTTTGCACAGCCAGAGTGGGCAATAGACCCCGTTGGGCAGGGGTGAAGAGCGACTCTGTGGGTCAGTCAACCTTGGTGGGATATTGGGGAAGTCTAGATAGGGCATCAGCCAGTAGATTTTGCTTCCCTGGTACATGCTTCAGGATGAATCAGAATTGGGCAAAGAAGTCTGCCCAATGCACTTGTTTTGTGGACAGTTTGCGGGCCTCCGTTAGGGCGACCAGATTTTTGTTATTGGACCACACTTCAAAAGGCACCGTGGAACCCTCCAAAAACTGTCTCCACACTGTCAAGGCATGTTTTACAGCAGTGGCTTCCTTTTCCCAAATAGCCCAATTGAGTTCGGATTGGGTAAACTTTTTGGAAAAATAAGCACAGGTGTCCATCCTCCCCCCCGTTGCAGAAGTGCACCCCCATCACTACGTCGGAAGCATCTACTTGAACTATGAACGGTTGAGTGCAGTCAGGGTGTTGCAAGACCGGCTCGGACCGGCTTTAGACTATCGAAGGTGGCTTGACACTGGGGGGTCCACTCCACCCGGGCGTTGGGTAAAGTGGCCGAATCCCCCTTCCCCTTCGTTTTAAGGAGATCCGTGATGGGCAGAGCAATCCGAGCGAATTGAGGGAGGAACGCCCTGTAAAAATTTGCAAACCTGAGGAATCTTTGGACTTGTTTGCGGGTAGAGGGTGGTTCCCAACTGAGCACAGCCCGCACCTTTTCTGGATCCATAGTCAGTCCTTGGTGCGAGACGACATATCCTAGGAAGGTTAACTGCTTCTTGTGAAACTTGCACTTAGAAAGTTTGGCATAGAGCTGATGATCTCTAAGATGTTGCAATACCTCTCTGACCAAAGCAACATGTTCCTCCATGGTTTTGGAGTAAATAAGAATGTCATCTAAATAAACTACCACTCCTCTGAACAGCAGGTCATGGAGGATCTCATTAATGAGTTGCATGAAGACCCCCGGAGCCCCTTTTAATCCAAACAGCATCACCATAAATTTGAACATCCCAAAGCAACTGGAGAAAGCTGTCAGAGATTCATCCCCCTCCCGAATTCTGACTCTGTAATAAGCCTCGACTAAATCCAGCTTAGTGAAAATGTGTCCTTCCTTCAATTGTCAATAGAGATCAGAAATGAGGGGGATGGGGTAGGCATTCGTTTGAGTAACAGCATTGAGTTTCTGGAAGTCAAAGCATTTGCAGATGATATGTTAATTATATTGGATAATCTGAATCAATCTATTTCTAAACTGCTGGAGATATTGAAACAATATGGAGAAGTCTGGGGTTTTAAGATCAATCAAGAAAAAACTCAAGTAGGGCTGTTGATTCGGTTCGGTCTGAACTGAAAAACAGCCGAATTTCCCACAATTCGGCAGTTTTTCAGTTCGGACGAACCGAACACAAAAAGGGGGGGAAACCGGGGAGCCGAATTCGCCGAGTTCCAGCTGGAAGGCGCAGATCTGTTTCCCCCCCTCCCCGCGTGCCTCCAGGGAGCTTCCCTGGAGGCGTGTGGTGGGCCCTTTAAATAGATCTGTGCCTCCCGTCTGGGAGGCACAAATCTATTTGAAGCCTCCCCCCCAGCCCTGCCGGGACTTAACAACCCCCACCCCCTTCTCCAGAGTCCCGGCGGATGAGGCAGGGGGTCTGGAAACCCCTGTGCCCAGCCAACGCTGGCTGGGCACAAGGGATTGGCAACCCCCCTCCCCCTTCCCCAGAGTCCCGGGGGATGGGGTGGGGGGTCTGGAAACCCCTGTGCCCAGCCAACGCTGGCTGGGCAGAGGGGATTGGCAACCCCCACCCCCTTCCCCAGAGTTTGGGGGGTCTGGAAACCCTCTGTGCAGAGGGTCCTGCCAGCCCCCCGCCAGCCCTGCCGGGAGTCCCAGCTAGGCTGGGGGGGTCTCCCGGCAGGGCTGGGGGGGGCTTCAAATAGACTTGTGGCTCCCTGCCAGGAGGCACAGATCTGTTTGAAGACCCGCCGCGTGCCTCCAGGGAGTAGATCTGTTTAAAGGGCCCCCAGCACCTTCAGGGAATCCTCCTGAAGGCGCGCGGGGGGCGAATTTTTCCCCGAACTCCGGATCCCCCTGAATTTCTGGGGATCCGAAGCGGGGGAGTTCGGACTTCGGCACGGCCCGAATTTTGTCGAAGCCGAAGTATACTGATTTTTTTTTCAACAGCCCTAAACTCAAGTATTATTTAAAAATTTTACAAAAGAAGAACAAACTGCATTCGCAAACACTTCAGGATGGGAGAAAACTAACAAAGTAAAATACTTAGGTATATGGTTTACAAACAAAAGTAAAAATTTTATATTTAACAACTACGTTAAACTATGGGAACAGGTGGAGAAGGAAATAATAACGTGGTCCAATAAAAATATTTCCTTTCTGGGTCGCATCTCAGTAACTCAAATGAATATTTTACCAAGGCTGTTGTTTTTGTTTCAGAATTTGCCTATAATCCCACAGAAAAAGTACAGTGATGTCTGGAGGAAAGACCTGTTGAACTTTATTTGGCAAGGTAAAAAACCTAGAATTGCTTATAAATACCTAGTGGACTCTAAAGAAAGAGGAGGATTTGCCTTACCACATTTTCAACTGTATGCGGAAGCTTCAGCTATGGTATGGCTAAAGGATTGGATACAAATAACAAATACGAGACTATTGGATTTAGAAGGTTTTGACAACAGATTTGGGTGGCATGGTTATTTGTGGTATGATAAATGTAAGAATCACTCAACTTTCCAACATCATATTGTTAAATCTTCTATTATAAAACTATGGTTAAGATACAAGCACCTTTTGGAGACTAGAACACCTTTATGGATTTCGACACAAGAAATGTTAACATTGCGACCACTATGACCTTCCTTCTTTATAACTTATCAGGATATTTTGTTATGGGATGGTAATCGAGTAGCCCTAAAAGAATATGAAGAACTGAAGGATCATCTGACTTGGCTTCAATATTATCAAATACGGTATTTGCTCAAGACATGAAAATAGGTTTTACAAAAAATAAATCACTATTGCAATGGACATTATTAGATACAGATGACCATTTAATTTCCAAGATGTATAAAATACTATTGATGATCCGTTCTGCCGGCATGGCGACCCCAGTCGCACCACCCCCCGAGCTTTGCCAAACGGAGGCAAATGCGGTAGCCACACGGGTGGCTGCCCTCTTCCAGGGCCACACTACGGCCACTATTTCCATGGCGGAACTTACGACGCATCTCACCCCCGATTTCGGTGCAAATGCGGCGGCCTTGGAGGTACAGATCCAACCGCTGTTGGACCTACAAGATCAGCGCGCAGAGCTCCTCTACATTTTGGAACAGGAGGCCCTTCCAGTCGTTACCGTGGCGCTGACCGCCCAACTGGCGGCCGACCGAACCCTGGCTGAGCGCAAGAAAGCGGAGGAGCAAGCGCGGGCGGTGGCTGCAGCCAAAGCAAAAGCTCGGGCAGAGCAGGAGGAGAGGGAGCGCTTAGCCCACGACCGGGCGTGAACCGGCACACGCCCCCGACAGCCTGGGGGCTATGAACTACCCCCATTTTCCCCGTCTTTCATCCCGTCTCGTAACGTTCAACGGACCCACAGGTTGGCGGGGACTTTGCTCGAGAGGTCAGACAATTCCGACGAGGAGGACTTGTACACTGGGAAATCTCTTTGGGCCTCTGATCTACGGGCCAGCCAGTCCCGCTGACCTAGCGGTGCTGGCAATGAAGTATTTTTGCTACGTAACCAAAATATGGATCTCATGGAGCAGGTAGCACGCTTGCAAGATCAACTGGCCTTAGTACTCAGGGACAATGACCAGTTGCAACGGGCTCAAACTGCGCCCGTTACCCCCCTCCCATGATACCGCAACAGCTGCCGCAACAACCAGCTGCCCCGGTGATTCCCCCTGATGGAGGTCCTGCCGCGCCTGATGGAGGACCGGTAGTTCCAGGCGGAGACCCTGCAGCCCCTGGCGGGGGTCCCGTCGCACCTGGTGGGGGACCCGTAGTCCCGGGCGGAGGACCAGCAGCTCCTGGCCCCGCAGCGCCCAGAAGAGTGCCTGTTGCACCTGCCTTACCAGGAATTCCAGCTCCTGGATACCCGCCTGTGCCCCCAATGCCATGGAGACTGCCAAAACTGAGAATTACGTACGATGGCTCTGTTGAGACCTTACCCCGTTTTTTGCATCATGGGGATAGTTATATGAGGGAGCAACGACAATTCTTCCCAACCGAAGATAGCCGCTTCCGTTTCGTTGCCTCTCTATTAACGGAAAAAGTGGCCAACTGGATGATTCTATGGTTTGATACACGGTCCCGCTCCATTCGTTCCCTCGAGAATTTCATGTTCGCCTTGAGACGGCGGTTTGAAGATCCCTTCATAGGAGAGAGAGCCAAAGCGGAACTTTTACAACTCAGGCAAGGCTCCTCTCCAGTTCAGGAGTTTGCAGATGAATTCCAAAGACTTGCGAGTAAGGTAGTAGACTGGCCTGAAGCTACCCTTATCCACTACTTTCGCGAAGCATTGCACCCAGACATTTTAAACTGGTCCTATATGAGAGGCGACCCAGATACCCTCGAGGATTGGATTTTGCTGGCTGAGGAAGTTGAAAGCCGCCGGCGGTTTGTTTCGCTAGTCCGAAATAAAACCAAGGAGAAGGGCGGACAAAAACCACTCACCAAACCTTTGACTCTCACCCCGCGGAGACCTACCCGGCTCCCTCTGGATCGCGGGTCCCGTTTCCAGAGAGGGGCTTGCCTCGTTTGCGGGGGAATGGGTCACTTTGCAGCGGCTTGCCCTCAACGCCCAGAGACCACTCGCCTAAACATACCGCCTCGAGCTCGAGGACGACCTCAATGCAGAGACACCGCGGCCACCAGCAGCGCAGCGCCGGGAAGACCCACACCCTCTGAACGTCATGTCGAGGAATCGTCTAACCTCCCTGCACCAATCGACCCTGTAGGGTCCTGGATTACAAGTGCCCCAGTGGGGGACAACTCTCCTTCTTCCGACGAGGATAATCAATGGAATTCCCCAGCTCTGAACCTGGAATCCCCTCTTGATCTGTCAAAAAACGGACATGGTCTGTGGTGAGTGGAGCGTCCCCACAGATCCCTGCAGAATCTCCTGCTAAACCCAAAGCTCCTGTCATGGTGAGTGAAGTTGAAAACACTGTTTATGTGGACGTAGTGTTACAACACTATAAAGGGGGTCCCCAATTGCGTGTTAAGGCACTTATAGACTCCAGCTGCGGGCGCACTTTAATCAATGAGGCCAAGTTTGCAGCCCTAAAAGTCAAGTCCGAGACCCTACCAGCTCCCGTCCAATTCGCCCAAATGGATGGTAGCCATTTCAAAGGGGGACCAGTCGATCATCGCACACATGATTTACTATACCACGGAGTGGTGGTTTATCTTGATGACATCCTCATTTATTCAAAATCCATGGACTAGCACGTTGCTCTGGTCAGGGAAGTTTTGCAACGTCTACGTAATCACCAGCTCTATGCAAAGGTGTCTAAGTGCGAATTCCACCAGGAAAAAGTAACTTTCTTGGGGTACATAATCTCCCATCGAGGCCTCAGCATGGACCCTGTTAAAGTCCAATCGGTACTTGACTGGACTCCCACCACCACCCGTAAACAAGTGCAACAGTTTCTGGGCTTTGCTAATTTCTACCACGGTTTCATTCCCAACTTTGCTCAAGTGGCGTTACCAATCACCGATCTTCTGAAAACAAAAGGTAAAGAGGTCTCTGCTACATTGCCTACCACCAAAATACATTGGACTGATCAATGTCAATCTGCTTTTGTAACCCTCAAGCGACTTTTCACTTCTGAACATGTGCTACAGCATCCCGACCCAAACCAAATGTTTATTGTGCAAGTCGATGCGTCTGATGTAGCCATGGGGGGGCTCTTCTCCAAAGAGGACCAGACAGTCTTCTTCACCCCTGTGCTTATTTTTCAAAAAATATTGCGCACGCCCAACTGAACTGGCCCATTTGGGATAAGGAGGCATCAGCCATCCATCATGCTCTTACTTTGTGGAGGCAATTTTTGGAGGGGTCCAAAGTCTGGACTGATCACAAAAATCTAGCTGCCCTCACGGGGACCCATAAATTGTCCGTGAAACAGCAGCTTTGGGCAGACTTCTTTGCTCAATTCGGATTTGTTCTTAAATATGTGCCTGGGAAGCAAAACGTGCTTGCTGATGCTCTTTCCAGGTTGCCCCAATACCCGGTAAAGATAGATCGTCCTACGGACTTTTTGTTCACCCTGGCACACAGGGAGGCTCTGCCCATGCTAGCCGTACAGACTCGGTCCCAAACTCTGCCCCAGTCCCGGACCCGAGCGGTGAACAGCAGAGTGTCTGGCACAAATGACCCGGCTCCCTTACTGGACCCACTCGCGCCGCCTGTCTCCGGCGCCCCGCAGCAACCAGATCCCCCCCGCTCTGTCGCCATCACCAAAGGCTCCTGATTCACCCTCCTCTGCAGGAGGGGGGGAGTGATTCTGTCCAATTCCTTCCTGGACTCCCTTCGTACTCAGTGCTTGGCCGAGTGAAAACCCTTCACTTGTTGCGCAGACAGTTTTGGTGGGTGGGCATGCGTTCAGATGTGGATTCCTTTACTCGCAGTTTTCCTATTTGTGCCACTGTCAAGCGATCCCAAGACAAGCCCCCGGGACTGCTACAACCACTAGAAATTCCCAGCAGACCCTGGGAAGTGATTGCCATGGATATCATGACCGATCTCCCACTGAGTGAGGGGGAAACTGTACTGTGGGTTGTTACTGATTTATTTTCCAAACAGGTACATTTGGTTCCGTGTGCAGGTATCCCCTCCGCCCACAAGTTGGCCTGCCTTTTTGTGTCACATGTTTCCCGTCTGCATTCCTTCCCGCATAAGATAATCTGCGACCGCGGAAGTAGCTACGTGGCTAAGTTTTGGAAAGCTTTTCTCAAATTGGTGGGGGTGGAACAGGGTTTATCCAGCGCTTATCACCCCCAAATGGATGGGCAAACTGAATGGGTCAATGCTGTATTGGAATGTTATTTACGTTGTTATGTTAATTACCATCAAGATGATTGGGTTGAGCTGTTGAGCCCTTTGCAGAATATGCTTACAATAATGATGTACATCAATCCACAGGTTTTAGCCCTTTCTACGCTGTGTATGGTCAGGATTTCGGTCCTATTACTCGTGCAAATGTAACTGAGGGGGAGGGGGTTTCTGATGTAGCCTCTTGGACTCAGACTCTCCGCACCACCTGGCCCTGGCTGGTGAAAAATCTGGACAGAGCCAAACGCAAATATAAAGCTCAGGCAGATAAGCATCGCTCTCCCAGCAAGGACTTTCAGATTGGTGACTTAGTGTACCTTTCCACCAAGAACTTGCGGTCCACCCGCCCTTGCCATAAACTCAGCCGCCAAGTATGTGGGGCCATATCCTGTTGCCTGGATAATTAACCCCGTCACTGTAGAACTGACTCTCCCTAAAACCTTGAGGCGTATCCACCCTGTCTTCCATGTCAGTCTCCTCAAGCCTCATGTCGCTTCCTCGGAGTGGCACCCGGAATTGCCTCCTGAGCAGCCTGTGACGGTGGGGGGGGGGAGAGGAGCATTTCGAAGTGTCAAAGATTCTGGACTCCCGTGTACTTCATGGTTCCCTACAATATCTGGTTCAATGGAAGCACTTCCCCCCTGCCTACGATGAATGGGTGTGGGCACGGGATGTCTCCGCCCCACACTTAGTGCACGCCTTCCACACCGCCTACCCCGACAAACCATCCCCCTTGCAAAATGGGAGGGGGCCTTAAGGGGAGCAGAATGTCAGGTCTATGTCTCAGTTAGTTTCGTTTTCCCACCAAGTAGCCTTCAAGGTTTGTTTTGCATTTTTGGACTCTTTGAAGCCGACAGTAACCCGTGTGAACCACAGCGCCTTTGTGCTGTTTGTAATCTGTAATCTCTTGAAGCTGTACTGTGCTGGTGAATGCCTTTTTTCCAAAGCTTTTATATTATCAAGTGCAAGCCAATTTGCTCCATTGCTGTCTTAGTTTCTCTGTGCTCTGCTAACCTATATGACCAGTAAAACCAGCTTCTTTGGACAATTTCGTCTCCTGTTGTGGTTTGTGGTTCTTGTTAGGCCAAGTGGTTACACCCGTCAGTGTGATGATCTACCGGGCCCCCCTTGAAGTCACTGCCGTCCATCTGGGCGAACTGGACCAGAGCAGGCAGAGGGACTGACTTCACCTGGAGCGCCTTAAAAGTGGTTTCGTTTATTAACGAGCGGGCACATCCAGAGTCAATTAAGGCTTTCACTTGTAATTGAGGACCCTTTCTATAATGTTGCAATATGACATCTACATACACAGTCTATTCCACTTCACTCACCATAAAAGGGGCTTCGGGTCGTGCCCAGGGCTTTGCAGGAACTCCTGTGGGGGTCTGCAGTATTGCCCCCTCTACCGCAGACCCAGTCCGATTTTTGGCCGTTTGAGGGGAGACTCCAGATAAAGCGCAGGGGAGTTCCCGTGGTCACCCTCCTCAGATGAAGCTGAGCTGATCTCTCCAGGGGTAGTAATTGTAATCCTGGACCCCGACGGGTCCGCTGGCGAAGGGTCCGTCGTCACCTCTCCGGCAAGCAGAGCTGGGGGTGCTTTTCGTCTTGGAGTGACGCTTCGCTCGACCGTGGCACCTCTCCCTCGTGCACGTCCCCTCCCACAAGGAGTCCCCGCTGGCTGGGTAGAGGGACTCGGCGGTCCCTGACGTGACGGGCAGGCTGCTGCGAAGTGGCCCATGGAGCCGCAAACGAGGTAGAGCTGGCCTCCGCAGGGCCTGAGGAGCGGCTGGTTTGAGAGGGGGTTTCTGGCTTCCCCCCTCCCTGGCCTGCTGTTGGGCAAGAGAAATAAACTGGCCGTGACTTTCCACCTCTTCCGCCAGTAAAATCCATTCTTCCAAGGTGGCTGGGTCTCGCTGCATGTATGCCCAGTTTAGAATCTCGGGATGTAATGAACTGGTGGAAATGGCAAAACTTACAGCTACTTTAAACCAAAACGACAATATTCAATTTATGGGGGAATGAGAGGCTTGGATGAAATATTGTGAATATGAACTAGGACTGGGGGAAATGGAAGAGTACCTTTTAATCTGATCTAGATGATATTGCTAACCTAAAGAAATATAATTAATTATATTAATAGAATATTGTGATTTAAATTTAACTGAGATATAAGAATAATTAAGATCAGATCATATCACGATGGGACAGAATACTTTATTAAGAGGCGGACGGAGGTGATGGGGAAGTCAACAAATTTTCCTTTATTTTTTCATTTTATTAAGTACTTAAATAGCTACAACAACATTACTTATGATTTAGTTTTTATATTACTTTTATTGTTGTTTGTTAACATACAAAATTTATATTATAAAAACCAATAAAATTTTTCAAAAAAAAGAAATCTCGGGATGCAATGCTGCCCTGAAGTAGTGCACTCGGGTCACTTCACTCCAATCAACTATTTTATTAACGAGTCTTTGGAACTCGTCTGCAAACTCACAGACTGAGGAGGATCCTTGCTGAAGTTGGAGGAGGGCTGCCTTGGCCTTCTCTCCCTGGAACGGATCCTTGAAGCATCTTAATGAATTCATTAAGCGACCGTATGGAGCGGGCCCGGGTATCAAACTGGAGAACCATCCAATCTGCGGCTTTTCCAGCCAAAAGCGAGGAGACGAATCTTACTCGGCTGTCTTCCGTGGGGAAGGAATGCCCCTGTTCCCTCATGTAACTGTCCACTTGGTGTAGAAAACAGGGCAACGCATCCGCGGAGCCATCAAATGTCACTCGTAGACGGGGTTGCTTCCGCTGCACAACTGGGACCACAGGGGGTGGTGCTGGTGGTTGCCCTGGAGCCGGTAGTACCGGGGCTGGCTGTCCCGGCTTCCCTGGAAGTGGCAGCGCTGGTTGCCCCGGCTGTCCTGGCTGTCCTGGTTGCTCCGGCTGTCCCGGCTGTCCTGGTTGCCCCGGCTGTGCCGGGGCTGGCTGTGCCGGCTTTCCTGGGGGTTGCTGGTTTGGGACAGGCATCCCTTGAGTATGCTGCAGGCGATCGTACTCATGCATCACCAAGTCCAGATGGTCCTGCATCTGGCCATACGTTCCATTAGCTCTTGCTTTTGAAACCACAAGGCATGGATTTCTTCCTCAGTCTCCCCAGTCCGTCAGGCTTGGCTGATTTGGTAATTGGTATTCCAGTCACCTTCTTCGACATACTCGGTCTCCTCCTCCTCATACTCGTGGACATCAGGAGCAAAGGTGAGCTGCTGTCTGCTTGCTATGTCCCGGGGTTGTCCTGGTTCCGGGGAGCACCAGGAGGATGAAGGGAAAGACCAGTCCATCCCCCCAGTAATTTTTGACTGTGTTCCAGTCCCTGTCATCGCTCGAGCCCGAGCAGCAGCCGCCTCCGCCAACAGTTGTTCCTCCACTCGCCTTTCGTCAGCGAGCACTCGGTCCATCTCAAATTTGGCAACTGTGGCGGCCATCACAATTGGTTCGGCTGTTTGCTCCAAGAGTAATTGGATCTCCTTGTGTTGACCCAACAGCAGTTGGACCTGTTGAGCCAAATCGGCAGAGGAAAGACCAAATTCCGGGCTTAAGACTTTCTCAACTTCTGCTACTGTCGCTGTGGTTAGCGGTAAGTCCATGAGGGCCAGGACTGTCCGGGCTGCAACGCTCTGTGCTTCCCAGTGGCATACGGTGGGGTCCAGGACAGTTAGGGGAAAGTCTCCCTCTCAAGCCCCCACCATCAGGAAGCAAGACCCGAGCCCCTGGATGGGGACCACCGACTCCTGTCGTGGCTTGCTGAGCGTCAGCTCAGACAACAACTGAGTTAACAAGGCAAGGTCCTCCTGCACCAACCGGGTCCCTTCCAGTAAAGTATCTAGTCCCAAAAGGTCATCGCGGGCACGTAGATCAGCATCCTGGGTCCTCCAGGGGGGCGTCTCTGCCAGGTGACACCACTGATCAGTCACCAGCCCAACCAGCTGGGTGGCCTCCGCATCAGTTCGCAGTGTCTCCTCCAAGACGGCATGCAGTAAACCAGGATCCTCGGGGAGCTCGTCTCTCGCCCCAAGCCAAAGAGACGAGTACCTAGGCAAACCCTCCAGGGCTCCAGCCAAGGTCAGCAATTAAAACTGATGAAGAGGACTAGTGTCATAATGTGAGCTCTAGCCCTGCGGCAAACCCATAAACAGATTCCAGCAGTTGGCAAGTCCATGAAAACATTTTTATCGATTAGACTTGACAGGTTACAGAACCCATATTCAGAATGACACTAGTAAGGGGCTAAGGCAAGGCACATGGCATATATGGAAAAGCAAAAGGAGATAACCAGTAACCCAGGCAACCCCCCTCCCAGAGGCAGGAAGGAGTACTTGGCAATTCCCACACTAAAGGAATCTATGAAGGACTCTATGAAGTCTAAACACGGGGCATGGACTGGCCTTGGAGAGAACTGTAAAACAACACCTGGGAGCACAACTAGGGCTGTTGAATTAAAAAAAATTCGGTATAGTTCAGATTCAGCTGAATTCAGCCCATTTAGATTCAGGATATGCCGAAGTCCAAACTCCCCCGCTTCGGGTCCATGCAATTCGGCGGGAATTCAAAGTTCGGGAAAAAAATTCGGCCGAATAAAGCCATTAAAAACACAACAGCGCCTTTCCACGGCTCTGGGGGGGCATTTTGGGGGGTAAAGGTCCCAAACTTTCAGAGGAGCTTCAAAGGATGCTTCTTGAAAAAACCCCCAAGTTTTGTAAAGATTGGGTCGGGGGGGGCTGAGATATGGGCCCCGAAAGGGGTCCCCCACCCTTAATGTGTATCTCCGAGCAGAGCTTGCCGCCCACTCACAAAGCTCCCAGCCCCGAGAAACAGCTGAGAGCAAGGGCGGGGCAGATATGAAAAAATTTGCAAAGCAATACAACTGCAAAGCAACACAAGCACACAATGCAACACCTTTGCAACAGTGCAAAGCAACACCTGACACCTGGGAGTTTGCAAACCACGGAAAGGAACAGAGGCAGCTAGCTATGCATAATGAGCAGGAAGGGGTGGAATTTCTCCTTTTGCATTGGACATGGGACCAGGCAGATGCATTCTTTAAGTCACCATTTGAAAACCAGTTTTGAGCAAGCATCAAAATAACCTAACTGATCTTATGAATGAGGGAAAACCTGAAGACACAAAACTGAAGCCCCCCCTCAAAGCAGGGAGAGAGAGACTGATGGGGGAACACACACCCCAGGCAGAACCGGCAAAAGCCCCCTTTGGCTCCGCCCCACCCAAAGAAACTGCTCCCTCCCCACACAGACTCTGCTTCCCCCCCACACAAACACAGAAAGGAAAAATTATAGATTAAAGCCCCCAAAGGGGTCTTACTGTGGCTGTCTTCTGTTCCATCAGGAGGGGCTGGGAGGCTGGGTAATCCAATATGATTCCATTTGTATCCAATATGAGATCCATATGTATGCATCTCTCGAGGGTGATCCATTCATCCCAATAGGGAAAAGGGGAAAGCCCATATCTCGGGTGCACACCCAAAAATGCCTCCCCCCTGCAGCCACGGAAAGAGAAAAGGGGGGAGCCGATATTTCTGCCCCCACTGAACCCATCTTTACAAAACTTGGGTGGTCTCTTAAGAAGGATTGTCTGAAGCTATGCTGAAAGTTTGGGGGCTGCACCCCCCAAAAAGCCCCCCCTGCAGCCACGGAAATGGAAAAGGGGGGAGAGGAAAAAGAGGTGGAGCCCATATCTCGGGCCCCCCTGACCCAATGTTTATAAAACTTGGGGGGTCTCTTAAGAAGGCTCATCTGAAGCTCCGTTGAAAGTTTGGGGTCTGTACCACCAAAAATGTGCCCCCTGCAGCCATGGAAAGAAAAAAGGGGGGAGCCCATATCTCGGGACCTCTTGACCCAATGTTTACAAAACTTGGGTGGTCTCTTAAGAAGGCTTGTCTGAATCTCCGCTGAAAGTTTGGGGTCTGTACCCTCAAAAATGCACCCCCTGAAGCCACGGAAAGGAGCGAATGTGCACAAGCACCCCCACACACACACACAGCGGGGCCGCACATCAGCTGATTCCTCCAGTATTCAATCCTGACTGATTGGCCAGAAGGAGACCCAGCTTGGCCACCGATTGGCCGGGGGAGGAGAATGCTGCTTACTGACAGTTATGCTGCTTATCACGCCCCGAATTTGCCGGATTTATTCATGAACTCCCGAACTCGCTGAATTCGGCTCCCCGGTTGCCCGCCAGTTTTGAGTTCGGTTCGTCCCAAACTAAAAACCGCCGAATCAAGGGAAATTCAGCTGTTTTTCAATTCGGGCCGAACCGAATCAACAGCCCTAAACACAACCATGAACTGTCTTCATGGCCTGCTTCTGACACCACCCCATGCCTCTAGCCCATGGGAGCTTCTGCCCAAATAATACCTGGTCGGACTTTAAGAAGCCACAAGGCTCCTGTTTATTTTTGCCACTCACAGGGTTGTTGTGAGGTTGAATGGAAATAGACCCCTGTGTGTCCCCTCCTGGTCTGTGGATATGCTGGTGGGAGGGCTGTTTCTCTGAGCTTGTGTGCTCATCCAGTCCACGAGTCCCTGACCCAGAAGAAGTGGGCCTTGCTAGGACTTGTCCCCAGTTTCATGCCCTTCCTTGTTTCCCAGAAGAGCACTGATGTTTATATGCAGACAAACAGAGAAGCACAGAACACAGCAGCAAGAGGTGGAGAGCCAGCTGCTGCTGCCTCTTGTGCTTTTCAAACTGTAAGGGTTTCCCCCCCACAGATTAAGAAAAAAATAATCCATGAGGGAATCTCACTCTGCCTCATGTCTGACTGTGAATAAATTGCACTACAGTCAAACACAGAGCAAGGAGAATGACCTCTGCCAATGGAAGCAGGGGGGGCACAAGCCCCCCCCCCCCCCATGGATGGAGGTTGACTTTTCTCAGGCTCTGCTATTGTTTGGCGGCTGTCTGGATTTCAGTGATGTTCGGGCTCCACTCTCTCCTAGCAGCTCTTTTGAACTTTTCATCCCAAGGGCAGCCGAAACCCAAGCACAATTTCTGTGCACATCCCTGCCACACAGTATCCGGTGAAACCCTGCTGGTCGATTATATGTTTGGCTGCAGCAGTAGCCTTGCATGTGATTTAAGACTCTTGGGTTTGGAGGAGAACTCCTCCATGGTTTCTGCCTGATCCAACACACAGCACAGCACAGCACTGATCTAGGAGATATTCAGCAAAAAACAACAACAACAAAACCCCAAAACACAGAGCAGCATGGGGGGGGGCGGAGAGTGAGAGAACCACCTTTTGCCCTTTGGGCTTCTGGCATCGGTCCTCCAGGCAGCATCTCTGGTCCGCTGGCAATTCAGCACGAGCTCTCAGTCGTGCCTCAAGGGATGTCTTGCTATGTGCAGACTGCCAGTGCAAAACTCACCACTTTGCAAACAAAAGGTCAGCAATGTCAACAACATCACCAACAATAACTGAGCTGCATTTTCATTGGTCTGCAGATTTTTGTTAGTCGCCTGGAGAGACAGCAGTGTTGTAACAAAGCTATTTAAAGGAAAGGTGTTACATGGAAAGTCTACCCACTGTCCCAACACAACTCTGTTCAGGCAGGCATATCTTACAGAAAGCTTCAAACCACCCACAGTTTCTCCCTTCTGAAAGGCCCTGTGTCACCAGGCAGACATAAGCACTGGCCCTGGTTAAAAGGAAAGAGAACCCAATGTGCCCCTTGGATAGGGTTGCCAGGTGCCCGCTGGTGGTGGGCAAACCCCAGGAAATTTACCTCTCTGCCCGCTGACCACCTGAGGGTTGGCAGGCAAACGTGCACATGCGTGTGCATACCACGTGCGCCACTTCTGGTTCAGAACCGGAAGTTCCGCCTCGCGAGGGGCCTTATACCTCTTAGTTTGAGTGGTAAAGGGCCGCTTTACCACTCAAACTAAGAGGTAAAGGCTCTTTGCGAGGTGGCACTTCCGGTTCTGAACCAGAAGTGGTGCCCGCACACGCGCTTTCCAACAACAGCCGCCAGAGGAGAGAAGGGACCGGGTGACCCTGCCCTTGGAGCAGAGCCCTTCAGTGCTGGAGCCACAGCTGCAAGTCTGCAGGGCAGCACCCAGTGCCGGGGCACAGGCATGGCATCCCTCTAAGTCAGAGGTGTTGAACTCATTTGTTATGAGAGCCGAATATGACATAAATGTCACTTGGTTGGGCCGGGCCATGCATACCATCACATTTAATGCCAGGTTCAGGATATGGGGAAGGCACTGGCAAACCACCCCGCAAAGTCTGCCTTGGAAACGTCGGGATGTGACATCACCCCATGGGTCAGGAATGACTTGGTGCTTGCACAGGGGACCTTTATCTTTTACCTTTACAGGATATACAAACTTTATAGAAGACACAGGCAAAGCAAATTAATGATATTATTTTTAACTTTATTTTTTACTTAAAATACAAACATACTTAAAACACTCTTAGTGTATTTTCTTTTATTTAACAGTCTTTGATAATTGACACCTCGGGTGTGGGGGTATGTGTCTGCCTCAGCTGGCTCGCCCGCAGAGCTCTCAAGGGCCGAATCCGGCCCCCCAGGCCTTATGTTTGACCCCCCTGTTCTAACACCTCAACTGCAGAGCTGTCTGTCAAGCAGGGATAGTCAAAAGTGAAGGAGGAGGCCAAAACAAACAAACAAAAAAACCCCCAGCACATTGCAGTTTCTGGTAAAGCTTCAGGTATTGAAGTGGTGCAACAGGCCTGCGGGAAATCCTGTGGTGAGGGAAAGTGGGAATGTGGCTAAGAATACTGATCTGGCTTGGGTGACCAAAATCTGTCTGGGCAATAATTCTGCAGTTATTAACATTGGTTCTTCAATCTCCACCAGTGGCAGGGAGATCTGGGATCCATCAGCACACTTCTCTCTTAGCATCAGCCTATTAACCCCTTCAGTCCCTAGAACTGACAGCAACCAGGGCTGCCTCCATTTTTGGGAATTACTGCAGTTTGATTTTTTCCTGCTCTTAACCTTAGATTGAAAACATTCTGGTCTCTGGACAGGGCTGGGAGGGCACCCCCGACCTGACTTTCTTAGCTCAACAGAGCAGCTATCAGAAGCCCACACCTGCATCCTCCAGCCTCACCTGGGGCAGAGGGGTATGAATTGCCACTCTGAGGCAGAGGTCAACAACCTGGCACCTGAGGGCATCGGCCTTGGCTCTGCCATTGAAGCACCTTCACTGGATGAGAACTGTGCTGCAGGCTTGTACCCAAAGACATCCAACTTTGCTCAGCCCCAGCCCCGTCTCTAGCTTGGGCACAAAAGTCCCGGCAAGTGGTCTGGAGGTTTCCAAGGGCCACCCGCCCAAACATGTCCCAGCAAGTCTTGTCACTCTCACCCGGGCAGTCCCCAGGCTGTGGGACTCCTTCCCCAGGAGAATGTGGCACCATCACTGCCGGCCTTGCAGAGAACATGGGATGCACTTCTGGTGCAGAACATTTCCGGCCTGTCAGGCCTAGCCTGTGCAGGAAATGCCAGGCATGGTCTGACAGAGGATGTTGTGCTTTCTCCAGGTGCTGGCCAAGGTCAACTGCCAGCTATGTGTTTTGACTCTGGACTCTGTGAAACTCTGTGAAACTCTCGCCTCAAAGGGAGGGGGGTTATCATAGCATCCAATGCTTCTGATTTGTTCTATGCCCTTTCATATATGCCCTGCACCAGGCTTTTAGTTCTCATTAGTGCCATCTTGATTCTTAGCTGCTGTAACCCTGTGGATCTTCCAATAAATCAACTCTCTTTTGGACTACTTGTCTGTGGATGTTGTTTATGGGATTGTCATGGGACAAGTGCTCACACTAATTTGTTTGCAGAGGTTGCCGGGCTCCTCTTTCACTCACTTTTGTTGTAGTGCCATTTAAAATTGATTATTTAAACTTATTATGACACAGGCACCTGATGAAAGGCAGCTGATAGAGAGAGAGAAGGGAATGAGCCAAGCAGGATTCCTGTACTTTTCAGGCAAGAGAGCCTGCTGGCAGGTGCTTGCATCTGACCAAGGGAGCCTTGACTCTCAACAGCACATTACACAGAAAATCTCGTTGGTCTCTGAGGTGCTCCTGGACTTGAATCCCGCTGTTCTGTGGGCAGGTGCTGTTGGCCCCGGAAGGCTGAGGCGAGAAGCTCCCGCTGTTGCGGGCTGCTGCTGATTTTGGTTCAGAAGAGGGACCTCGAGACCAGGGTCAGCAGCATAACCCAGAGCTCTTTCCTGGTGGGAAGTGCATCTCATTCACCCCTCCCCGCAACACCACTGACCTGTTTAGAGATGTTGCCTCTCCCGCAAGTATGCAGCTGCTTCTGCTTGAGGAGGAAGGGGTGGAGCCACCCAGCAGGCGAGCCCCCACTCACTCGCTCTCTCGCTCTCTCCACACCCACACCCACCTCAAAGGCTGTTTGGGAGCATCGGAGGTGCCCTTGGTGCCATTGGGTGATGAGCACAGCTCCCACCTCCCACCCCCAATCTTGGAGTCTCGTGAAATCATCAGTCGCACCAGGGTCTTTCTAAGCTTTCCAGTACTTGAAATTGGGCTGAGACAGAGCTGTGGTATTTGCCTACAGGGCAGCAAAATAGCTCACTGGCATGTTTATTTCTTTCATTTACAGTCCATCTTTCTCACTGAGACTAAAGGCAGATTACATGCTATAAACAATGTAATAAAACAACATGAGATATCTAATATACAGTACAATAGGATTAGGATTACAAAAATTAGAAACAATGCAAAAATGTATCAGATAGGATAAGTCTAACAATGCAGAGAGCCGAATTACAGAATTAGAACACTGGAAAAGTAGGCGGATGTGAACAAGAAGCAATTTGACATGGATAAGTGCTGAGTTCTACATCTGGGTAACAAAAATGAGGAACACACATACTGGGTGGGGGATACACTTCTGGGTAGCAGTGTGCGTAAACAAGATCTTGGGGGTATGGGTGGACCATAAGCAGCCAGTATGATACAGCAACGAAAAGGGGCAATGCAGTCTTCGAATGTATCAAAAGAGGCATAACATCCAAATTGCAAGATGTCTTGCCGTATACTGCATTGGTCAGGCTGCACCTGGAGTATTGACTGCAGTTCTGGAGGCCTCACTTCAAAAAGGATGAGGACAGAATGGAGCTGGTGCAGAGGAGAGCAACAAGGATGATCGATCGGGGGGCCTGGAGACCCAGCCCTGCAAGGAAAGGCTGAGGGAGTTGGGAGTGTTCAGTCTGGAGAAAAGGAAGTTGAGGGGGGGACATGATTGCTCTCTTTAAGTATTTTAAGGGCTGTCTCTTAGAGGAGGGCAGGGAGCTGTTCCTGATGGCACCAGAGGATAGGACTCGCTATAATGGGTTTAAATTGTGGGTGGAAAGGTACCAGCTGGATATTAGGGGGGAAATTTAGAGTAAGAGTTGTTCAACAGTGAAGTCAGCTTCCCAAGGGAGGTGGTGAGCCTCCCCCTCACTGGCAGTCTAAGCAGAGGCTGGACAAGCACTTGTCAGGGATGCTCTAGGCTGATCCTGCAGGGATTTGGACTAGATGGCCTGTATGGTCCTTCCAACTCTATGATTCTATGAAATGCAGTAATATACAGTATATGATAAATAGGTAATTGATAAAAGTGGCATAGACTATATTCTTGTTCTCTTTACAAGTGTGCCTTAGTGAACCTTTCCATTACACTATAGCCCTATTTCCTTTATCAAAATGCCCTCTTGAACCATTCTGGAACTGTGGGGGGTGGGCCTCTCATATCATATCAGCACACAGCTAAGAGCAGGGCTGTCCTGCAGGTGCGAAGGTCCAAGGGCCGTGCCTCAGGCCTTTGCATGTACTGAATTGGACCTGAAACCTGACAGGAAATCAATGGAGTGACCTGCAGAATGGGTTTAATGTGCATGGCTCTGCCAACCCAGCTGCGGCATTCTATACCAACGGGAGCCTCTGAGTTGACTCCCAGGACAGACCCATGCATGAGAATAGTCTAGTCTTGAGGTCACCATGGCCTGGATCCACATGGCCAGGTCAGCTGAGTCATCTTGCAGGATAACTGAAGATGGAAGAAAGCAATTTTTTGCAGCCACATTAACCTGCTTCTCAAGGGTCATTTATGCAGGGGAAATTTGTGTTTGGTTTGCTGCACAGTTTTCCACTCCAAATTCTCAAACATCATATGCATCAGGGATCCTCCCCCATTTCAGGAGTACCTTGTGATTAATTTTGCATCCCCGGTGAATCACGGAGCTTCTGAGTCCCTCCCCCTGAAAACGCAGACTTGTTGCACTTTACTTGGAGTGGGCAGGTCAGCTCTTAAAGGGACTGCATGTGCTTTTGCTGGATATTCCTCCCCACCTTTCTTCAACAGTTCCCTGCTGGGAGCTATCTTCCAACCTCTGCAGCCTCTCTTCAGTGTCCTCCTGCACATTTCATGGTTGAACTCCCTCTTTTGTGCTTTGCTTTGAGGGAAGAGTTGGATGGGAGGGACAGATGCGTGGGAGGGAGAAGCCAAAATGGCCATGGGGAGAGAAACCCGAAGTTAAGAGCTATGCATGGAAATAGAGGGAATTTGCATTGTTCTTGCCTCAAAACAGTATTTAAATTTGTCCTAAAACAGGATCCTAGAACTGCAGGGGAAGAACAAGGCCAGAGCAAAGTCACATCTGAAGGTTAGTAAAATCATGAGTAATGCAAAAGAAGCCTCAAAGCAGTCCAGCAGGGACTGCGAAGTAAATAACCTTGCATAAATGGCCAAGCAGTAATGCTGGGTCCAGTATAACCCTTAAGCTCTTAACTAAATCTGCCAGATTTAGCTGGGCCCCATCAAATGTGGGAATTCCAAAATCTTTCAATACTTCAGCCTCCTCAGCCAGCTTTGCTTCCTCCTTGCCAAGATTCAGTTTCCACTTGCTCATTTTAGCCACTGAACCATGACAGGCAGCAGCCCAAGACCTCTCCCAGATTAACAGGTGAGCTGGACCAAGTCTAATTCCTCCCCAAGCCTGGCATGAGGGGAATCCTCATGTCACAATTGTGTTTTCTAAATTCCTGGTCAAGGAACTGGAGCCCCTGCCCTCCCCAGTCCACTTGTGAGGTGGCTCACATGCTCACACCTGGCTTTGCTGCACCAGGGGACTGTCGATTTGACGACTGGCAGCTGCGTGCGTGATCTGGGTGTGTGGTGATGAGAGTAATACAAAGCATCTGTCTAAGTGTTCTCTTGAGCCCTCTACGCAGGACATTCCCTGCACTGATTTCTGGGGGGGGGGAAGGTCATCCTAGGTGGGGCAATCACACCATGCATACAGGGCTTCTCTGACAGACCATCCTCACCCCCAGGCATTGTAATGTGATGGTGCAGTCACCCATATGTTGAGTGTGCACGTGTTAATCATCCTGAGAAAGGTGGAGGACAAAGCCAGGGCTGAGGGCTGAGCGAGGGCATGGCGGGCTGCTGGGGCTGCTTCCTTTCCGGCCAGGCTCTGGTCACGAGCACATCAGGGCAGTTCAGAACAATCTGTGGCCAAACACCCCAAAGAACGGAAGTCTTTCTTTCAAGAAACATGGCTCAAAGTTGCCACAGTGCTTTTAAACTCAGACTCAGTGGACAGACTGTTGGCAAACTGCTTCTTCAAATCTTCATTCACCCATTGTTCAAAAATAGGAGGAGGAAGTCCTTGAGGAATAATATACCTTGATGTGCAGCTGCTGTTTTGTTAATGCCGTTTATGGCCGGTGCGCTTAGGTTTTATCAGGGGAGGGCAGCTTTGAAAACACTGTTTTGGCAGGAGGGTCGGATCTGTTAGAACACTTCCCCCTCATGTAAAGAACAGCACACACCCTTTTCCCTCATCATATTCTACTTCCTGTCTGTTTGCCCAATCATAACCAGTTATATAAATTAATATGGAAGGGCCGCCCTTTCTGAGTGCTGCTATGCCATGCCAACAGCGCTCCCTCATGCTCAGCCCACCTCCCCCGAGTTCCCCCTGCAAACAGATCCAGGCTAAACCACCAGTGCTGGCACATGTGAGTTGGATGCCAAATGGCCAGCAGCCCAGAAAGTGCGCACTTCTGCTGACGGAGGCCCCCCAGGCCTGATCCTGCAGGCTGCTTGGAATCTCCTTCCCTGGAGGTTTTTAAGCAGAGGCTGGATGGCCACATCTGTCAGCAATGCTGGATTCTGTGACCTTAGGCAGATGATGAGAGGGAGGGAGGGCACCTTGGCCATCTTCTGGGCATGGAGTAGGGGGTCACTGGGGGTGGGGTGGGGAGGAGTTAGTTGTGAATTTCCTGCATTATGCAGGGGGTTGGACTAGATGACCCTGGTGGTCCCTTCCAACTCTATGATTTTGATTCAGCTGAGCTGAGCTGGGGACTACAAGCAGGGGTGAGTTTAAACTTTGCCTTTCCTAAACTTTGCCTTTCTTAAAATGCTGGGAAGCCTAACTAAACTAAAATTTAATTGAGGTTTGCTGGGAGAGGGTTGTGATTGTTGTGCCAGTGGGTGATTAAAGGTTGATTGCTGCCTGAAAGCTTGATTGTTACCTTGTTAAGTGGGGTTGTTGTGACTGGAGCTTGTGTGTGAGAGGCAGAGGCTGTGAGCATTTAAATTTCAAGGCTCCTGCTTACCAGAGGCTCTTGCCCGGTGGCTCTTAACCTGTGGATGGTGACTGGGGATCTGTAGGGTGAGTATAAAATCTTGTTATCTTGGCAGAGTAATTCTCTCCATCCAGTTGGAGTACCGAGTAACTTGAATATCTATGTGAATTAGCAGCAGATAGCTGCAGGGCAAGGAACTTCGGCACTCAGTTCTTATTTGGTACAGGAAGAGTGCAAGAGAGTAAAGGGCAGGGTTACAACACCAAATAATAATATAATAATTAATAAATAAATAAATATGAGTTATGAAGGTAGAAAGCCAGCAGGGGTCGGGGGGCTATTCAGTGTGCTGCATGGAGTGTCACATGTATGATTATCTGCCTGCTGGACAAAAGTCATGGGTATGTGCTCGGTGCAGGGAGCTCCTGGCTCTCAGAAGCAAGTTCACTTCCTTGAAGCCAAGGTAGCTCATCTGGATGACCTGAGGCAGGCAGAGAGAGAGGTGACTAAGGTCTCTGGGGATGAAATAGTCACATCCCAGTCCCAAGGTGATGGCAACCTGCCAGTCATGGATGATGGCTCCCTTGGGGAAGGAGGCCATCTCACTGAGGTAGGGGGATGGGGTATCTTAGAAGGGACCTCTTCCTTGGTGGATGAACAGATATCCTCTCGTACCGAGGATATGCCTCAGAGGGGAGGGGGGCTTCTTGTAGTGGGGGATTCAATCCTTAGGAATGTAGATAGCTGGGTTTCTGGCGGGTGCATGGACTGCATGGTGACTTGCCTGCCTGGTGTGAAGGTTGCGGACATTACCCGTCATATAGGTAGTCTGGTAGAGAGTGCTGGGGAGGAGCCAGTGGTTGTGGTGCATGTTGGCACCAACAACATGGGGAAACGTAGTCCGGAGGTCTTGGAATCCAAATTTAGGTTGCTAGGCAGGAGACTAAAAGCCAAGACCTCCAAGGTAGCTTTCTCAGAAATGCTACCTGTTCCACGTGCAGGACCAGCTAGTCAGGCACAGTTGGTGAGTCTCAATGTGTGGATGAGATGGTGGTGCAGGGAAGAGGGCTTTAGGTTTGTAAGGAACTGGGTAACATTTTGGGACAAGCCAGGCCTATACAAAAGGGATGGGCTCCACTTGAACCAGGATGGAACCAGACTGCTGGCGCATAATATAAAAAAGGTGGCAGAGCAGCTTTTAAACTGAACCTGGGGGGAAAGCCGACAGGAGCTGAGAAGCATCCGGTTTGGGCAAACTCAGTGCACACTGACAAGGGGAAAATTGCTTCAGATTGCCCACATAGAAATTACTTAGACATGAAAGGGAATGGAGAAAAAATGATGGATATCCACTTAAAGATGCCCAAAGGCACATGCCAGGCAAGTCGAAAGAGAGAAACAGTGTGGAGGTGTTTCTATGCTAATGCTAGAAGCCTCCAAGCAAAAATGGGGGAATTAGAGTGCATGGTTTTAAGAGAGAGCATTGATATAGTGAGCATTACAGAAACCTGGTGGAGGGGAGAGAACCAGTGGGATACAGTCATCCCTGGTTACAAACTGTATAGAAATGACAGGGAAGGGCGTATTGGAGGGGGTGTTGCTATGTATATCAAGGAAGGCATAGAGTCTAATAAGCTAGAGACCATAAAAAGGGCAGACTCATCCACAGAATCCTTATGGGTGACAATTCCGGGCCCCAAAGGAGATTTAGTACTGGGGGCGTTCTATTGGCGCCCTGACTAAACGGTTCAGGGTGATCTTGAGATGGAGAATGAAATTAGGGAAGCATGTAAAGATAACGAAGTAGTAATAATGGGAGACTTCAACTTCCCTCATATTGATTGGATAAATGTATGCTCCAATCAAACCAAAGAGATAAAAATTTTACACATCCTAAATGACTATGCCCTCAAACAGTTGGTTATAGACCCAACCAGAGGGGAGGCGATCCTGGATTTAATACTCTGTGGTGCTGCCAGTGACTTAGTGCGGGATGTGGATGTAGTTGAGCCAATTGGCTATAGTGATCACAATGGCAACAAATTTAATTTATGTGTAAGTGGGAAAGTGACTGGGAAATCTCACACAATTACCTTTGACTTTAAAAGAGGGAACTTCTCTAAAATGAGAAAACTGGTAAAGAGGAAGTTGAAAGGAACAGTTATGAGGGTTAAATCTCTTGAAAAGGCTTGGGGCTTACTCAAGTCCACATTACTAGAGGCTCAGCCAGCTTGTATATCACAGGTCAGGAAAGGTAGTAATCTGTCCAAGAGGTCACCACCATGGCTAACGGGTAAGGTGAAGGAAGCAATTAGAGGAAAAAAGTCTTTCTTCAGAGACTGGAAGGTTTGCCCAAATGAGGCGGACAGAAGCAAACACAAACTTGCACAAAGGAAATGCAAGCAGATAATTAGAGATGCAAAAAAAGATTTTGAGGGGCTTATTGCTAAACACATCAAAACAAACAATAAGAAATTCTTTAAGTATATTAGAAGTAGGGAACCAGCTAGGGAAGCGATTGGACCATTGGATGACAATGATGGATGACCATTTCAGATGATGAGAGGGAGGGCATCTTGGCCATCTTCTGGTCACTAGGGGTGTGGGGGGGGGAGAGGTAGTTGTGAATTTCCTGCATTGTGCAGGGGGTTGGACTTGATGGCCCTGGTGGTCCCTTCCAACTCTATGATTCTATGGGAGTAAAGGAACTCTAAGGGAGGATAAAGTGATTGCTGAAAAACTAAACGAATTCTTCTCATCTGACTTCACTGCTGAAGATACAGGGCAGATTCCTTCTCCTGAACATGAGATTTTGGAGAGGGGAAAATGAGGAACTGAAGCAAATAGTGGTAACAAAGCAGGAAGTCCTAGAACATCTAGACAAACTGCAAACTAACAAGTCAAAGGGACCAGATGGTATTCATCCTAGAGTTCTTCAAAAACTCAAATGGGAAATTGCAGAACTTCCGGTGGTGCCGCTGGAGAGAGCACTCCATTTCCCCAGGTTGTCCTGGGAGAAATCCAAGTTTGCGTTATTTCTGGGGTACATAGATACCCCAATCCGACCCTTGCAAGTGGGTTGGAAAGCAGGAACTCCCTGCAGCCCGCAAACGCGGTTTGACCTCCTAGGTACTCTGAGGGGGCTTTTTTAAGCCCCTCGGAGTCCTGGACGCCGGTCCTGCGAGGGCACTAGGGAAGGACATCGCCAAAACGCAACTCTGGCCTCAAGCTCTACCCTCCACCACCTTATTACCAGCATAAGGACTACATAAAGAAAAGAACCTCACCTCTTGACATCCAAGTGAGTACAAAGAACTCTGCGTCTACTTACTGGAATATTTGAACAGACGGGGGGCTGATAAGAACATTTCTGAGACCCCCATTCCTCCTTAATTCGAACTGAAAAAGTTTGATCTGAGTTAGTCATCGGGATTAGCGACAGGACCTTTATCAAATTGATCAGCCTAAACCATAACAAAGAGTCGGAAGGATACCTTTTAGATTGACAAGAACTATCACCAATGAGAAGGTCCGAGGGAAGGGGAGGGTGATCTTTCTTCCTGATTTTCCGGCGAAAAGAATTTCCTGCCACGTTTGTAGTAAGGGAGCGCCTGGAACGGAAGACTCTCTATAACACCCTCTCTATCATCGGAACTAAAACAACAGGAAGTAGCTGTGGGACTGAATATGCGTCGCACTCGAGTTACTTTGAAATCATTCCTGAAGGAATAACCATCGAGAAGAGGCGGTAGAAGGTCCGCAGCACTTGCAACTTCCGGTATACTTCCTGATTAACCCGATCTAGAGCGACCGAAAAAACTCACTGGTATTTTAAAACTTTAAAATGCAATTTTAAAGCCAATTTCGACTCTTTTCAACCCGAAAAAATTATTAGGCTGATATTTGAATTATCATCTTTTAATCAGCACCTTAAAGGCCCTGTCTGTGGACATGTATTTTACCAGCTTTTTTTGAATGTAAATGTCTCGACCCCGCTCTGGCTCACTACACAGCCCTGCCTATACTAAACTAAGGGACTCTTTACAAACCTCGACCATGGAAAAAAAGTTACAGGATATGCTAACTAAACAAACTGAGGCAACAAATAAACAGTTTGAACAGATGTCTACACAGATGGCACAGTTGACTTCTATGATGACAAATCTTGGTCAAGCATCCCAAGCTATTAATCAGAAGTTAGATGTGGTCACTGGAGACTTGAAAGAAGTAAAAACCCAAATGACTGTTATGAAGACAGATATGCAAGTGATGGATGTATCAATTAAGAAAGTGATGGATGAGCACAAGGACACAAAGAAAAAATTAACAAGCCAAGAAAAACAGATTGAAACAATACAAACTGATCAGATGGCGGCAAAAAATCAAATGGCAATGATGGAGATGAGAGTGAGAGAGACCAATCTTCGTATACGCAACTTTCCAGATATGATGGGAGATAATAAAGAAATTGCAATACCAAACTTGGCCTACTTATTTCAGATAGATGAACAAGAATTAAAACAAGCCATTAATAGAATATATAGGATACCATTACCTGCTAGAATGAGAAGATCTAAGCCAAGAGATTTGATGATAGTGTTTTATGACACCAGAGTTAAAGATAAGATTATGAAGATTCATTATGAAAATCCAGTGTCAGCAGGAGATTCCTCTCTTATACTACTGAAGGATATTCCAAGGCATCTACTCTCACAGAGGAATAACTACAAAGACTTTGTGTCTACACTGAAAGCTAATGGTATCAAATACCGTTGGGTTATGCCACAAGGTTTGGCTTTCACCTACAAGGAAGTGAAAACGACAATTCTATCTCAAGCAGATGTGGGGAAATTTCTGAGAAAATATAAGATGGACCTTAAAGAATTACCTGGAGAGAAGGAGGAAGAAGAAGAGGAAGAAGAAGAGGTACAGGGTGCAGAAGGAGGTACCAAATTATAGACTTTTTATTTTGCTAAAAAATACTACATTATGGCAAAAGCAATTTCTTGGAATGTAAATGGACTGAATGAGAAAACTAAAAGGGCTAGAATCTTCAAATATCTACAGAAATATAAATACTCCCTAATTTGTCTACAAGAGACCCATATAGCTTCAAAGCATAAAAAATACTTGGAGAAACAGGTGCTTGGACAAGCATTTATTGCTTCAGCCAAAACTAAAACAAAGGGAGTGGTAATCTATGCCCACCCCAATCTTTGTCCAGAATTAGTATATAAAGACAATGAAGGAAGAATTGTAATTATCAGAACTAAAATATTGGGACAAAGGACAATAGTGGTTGGAATTTATGCACCCAATGAAGGGAAAAAATCCTTCTACGAAAAATTACACGATTTGATAGCCCAGCACGCAAAAGACCAAATTTTATTGATGGGCGACTTCAATGGAATTATTCTCCCATCTCTGAACAAAAAATCAAAAGCAAAAGACATCAATGATGGATGCTTGCCTAAAACTTTCTTTACCATGGCTTCAGAATTAGAAATACAAGACATTTGGAGAACAATGAATACAACAGCTAAAGAATACACCTTTTATTCAGCAAGACATGATTCACACTCCAGAATCGATATGATATGGGCCAGTAAATCAATCTTCACGCAACTACGTAAAATTCATATCTTACCTAGAACTTTTTCTGATCATAATCCTGTTACTTTTGATTGGAACAATAAACAAGCATTTAGATGGCGAATGAATGATAAACTTTTAAAAGACAATAAGATACAAAAGGAATTACAGGCTTTAATGAAAGACTTTTTTGAAATTAACCTTAATGGGGAAACTTCTTTGAATACAGTTTGGGATGCATTCAAAGCTGTTCTGAGAGGTTTTATGATACAGAAACATTCGGCCTGGAAGAAGACTCAATTGCAATTTACAAACAATATACTTTGGAACTTACAAAATTTGGAGCAGAAATTGGTAACGGTAACACAGGAAGAGGAGAAAAGAGAAATTCAAATAAAGATTTCTGCATCTAAACACCAATTAAATTTGGTAATAATGGAGGAAATGAATAAAAATCTGAAACTTGCTAAACAAAAGTATTTTGAATATGCAAATAAACCAGGAAAATTTTTAGCAACACAACTGAAGGACTCATTTCAAAAGAAGATTATAACAAAAATCCAAACTGTTAAAGGACCAGTTTATTCAACTTCAGAAATTCAGAAAGAATTTGTTTCATTCTACTCTAAGTTATATCAGAAAGAAAATACTCCAAAACAGAAAATAGATAAATTTCTAAACTCAATACAGATGAAAGCTTTGTCAATGACCCAGAGAGAATGTATTGAAGCTCCAGTAACAAGGGAAGAAATACAAGAAGCAATACTGAGACAAAAAACGGATAAAACACCTGGACCAGATGGAATTACTGCACTATTTTATAGAACATTTAGTGACAATTTAGTTGGATTTTTTGGCTCACTTTACAATGCAATTTTGGACGAGGGAACATCCCCCGAGACTTGGTCACATGCATTTATATCATTGATACCTAAAGAAGGAAGAGATCCAGAAAAAACATCTAATTACAGACCTATATCGCTGTTAAATGTGGACTACAAAATTTTTGCTTCGGTTTTGGCATGTAGGATAAAACAATTTATTAAGGATCTTATACACGAGGACCAAGCAGGTTTTATACCAGGAAGGCAAATAAAAGACAATGTAAGAATTTTACTAGACTCACTGGAATATTATGACCAGAATATTCAACAAACTGCGGCTTTTGTATTTTTGGATGCAGAAAAAGCCTTTGATATGGTCTCTTGGAACTTTTTGAAACGGATTTTGGATAAATTGAATTTTGGAGATCGTTTTCAGAAAGGTATATCGGCTATTTATACCTCCCAACAAGCTAAAATTTTGGTTAATGAATCAATGTCAGATAATTGCCAAATCACGAAAGGGACTAGACAGGGATGTCCCTTGTCTCCACTTTTATTTTTGTTGGTGTTGGAACCGCTATGTGTGAAACTAAGAAGTATGGAGGACATCCGCGGGTTAAGAATTAAAAAACATGAATTTAAGTTGAGAGCATTCGCGGATGACCTACTGCTAATTTTGGAAAATCCAACACAGTCAATGAATATACTTCAGGAGACTTTGGACGATTTTGGAAAAGTATCAGGCTTTAAAGTGAATCAAGAAAAAACAAAGATAATATTTAAAAATTTATCGGAAACACAGCAACAGGAATTTATATCATATACTGGCTGGGAGAAAGCTAACAAAGTTAAATACCTGGGAATTTGGATTACTGCAAAGAATAAAGATCTGATAACCAACAATTACCTCAAGTTATGGGGTAAGATTAAAACTGATATGATTATATGGTCAAACAAAAAATTGTCACTAATGGGACGTATTTCAACGATCCAAATGAATGTCTTACCGAGGATGCTCTTCTTATTCCAAAATTTACCAATAATATCACAAACTAAATATTTTGAAACTTGGAGGAAAGACATTTCAAACTTCATCTGGCAAAGGAAAAAACCAAGGACTGCTTATAAATACTTGGTGGATCTAAAAACTAGAGGAGGTTTAGCACTGCCTAATTTTCAACTCTATGCTGAAGCGGCAGCTTTAGTATGGCTAAAAGACTGGATGAACTTGTCAAATATACGTTTGTTAGACTTGGAAGGTTATAATAACTTAAGTGGATGGCATGATTATTTGTGGTATGATAAAATTAAATTACAAGCAACATTTCGTAATCATATAATCAGGTCCTCTTTACTTCGTATCTGGATGAGATATAAACATATTTTGGAACCAGAAACACCGATGTGGATATCGCCTCAAGAAATGCTAACTTTGCGCCCACTTAGACCAGACAAATTTATTACTTATCAAGATCTAATTAATTGGGAAGGAAAGAAATGCTCACTAAAAGACTTTCAACTTCTTAAGGATGATTTACAATGGCTCCAATACTACCAAATCAAATCAGTTTTTGTACAAGATGCTAAAAAAGGTTTCTCTAAAGAAAAATCTTCTTTTCAAAGGATTTTACTAGATAATAATACAAAACTGATTTCTAAAATGTATAATCTCCTTTTAACAATATATTGTGAGCAGGATACGATTAAACCAACTATGATCGATTGGGCTCAAAATGTGGGACATGATATTGTTTTAAATAAATGGGAAAGATTATGGTCCAAAGATCTAAAAGGAATAAAAGCACAGTCAGTGCGAGAAAACATTTATAAAATGATGTATAGATGGTTTTTAACACCCAAGAAAATTGCAAAGATTTATAAAACGATGTCCCCTACTTGTTGGAAATGTAACAAAGAAATTGGTTCCTTTTATCACATGTGGTGGACCTGTGACAAAGCCAAAGACTTCTGGGACATGATCTATAATGAATTGAGATTAATACTACAAAAGAATATACCCAAAACACCAGAAATGATGCTACTGAGTATGATTCCAGACGACTTAGCAATACAAAGAACTTTTTTGATTTATGCCACAACAGCTGCGAGACTGCTTTATGCAGCGAAATGGAAAGGGCTAGAAACTCCTGAGAAAAAAGACTGGATTGTTAAAATGTTTGAAGTGGCAGAAATGGCAAAACTCACAGCTATTCTAAATGAAGAAAATGACGTTCGGTTTTTGGGGGAATGGGGGGCGTGGATGCATTATTGTGAATATGAGTTAAAAATGGGAAGAATGGAAGAATACTTTCTAATCTGATCCAGAGGATTATTTCTGATCTTTTTTATAATGATTAAGTATAAGTATATTTACTAACAGACTATGGTTTTTTTTCTCTATATATGGTATTGATAGTTTATTAAGATTAGATTACCTACGACGGGATGAACTTTTTATTAAGAGGCAGATAGAGGTGAAGGGGAAGTCAAAAAACTTTTCCATTTTTCTTTTTTCTTTTTTTATTATATGATATGGAACTATAACAACTTTAAGTTAGAATTGAAATTTGATATTGTTATAGATGTTGTTCAATGTAATGGAAAACTTCTAGTATAAAACCTAATAAAATTTATATTAAAAAAAAAAACTCAAATGGGAAATTGCTGAACTTCTAACAAAGATATGTAATATGTCCCTTCGATCAGCCTCTGTGCCAGAAGACTGGAGAATGGTCAATGTAACACCCATTTATAAAAAAAGGTTCTAGGGGGGACCCAGAAAATTACAGGCCAGTTAGCTTAACATCTGTACCGGGTAAATTAGTGGAAAGCATTATTAAAGATCGAATTGTCAAGCATATAGAAGGGCAAGGTCTGGTGGGCAAAACCCAACATGGCTTCTGTAAGGGTAAGTCCAGTCTCACTAACCTATTAGAGTTTTTTGAAAGCATCAATAAGCATGTGGACAGGAATGAGCCTGTGGATATTGTGTATTTGGATTTCCAAAAAGCTTTTGACCAAGTCCCCCACCAAAGACTGCTAAGCAAACTTCATAGTCATGGGATAAATGTCAGCACTTGCCCTATCGAGAACCACTAACCACAGCAGGAGACGAAGTTGTCCAAAGAAGTTGGTTTAATGGTAGCATAGGTAAGCAGAGCATAGAGAACCCAAGACAGCAATGGAGGAAACTGGCATGCACTTGATAATATAAAGCATTGCAAAAAGCACTCAGCAGTACAGTCTCATGAGATTATTTCGAACACAGTACAAACAGTACAGAGGTGCCGTTGTTCCCACGGACATCTGCAGGCTTCAATGAGAGCAGGAATGCAAAATAATCCTTGAGAGACAGTCGGTGAGAAAACGAAACCAACTGACACACAGGCCTGACATTAAGAGGACAAGTCCTCTTATGGATTGAGAGTTGGCTGAAAAATAGGAAGCAGAGAGTAGGAATCAATGGTCAGTTCTCACAATGGTGGGATGTGAGCAGTGGGGTGCCTCAGGGATCTGTGTTGGGACCGGTGCTTTTTAACCTGTTCATCAATGACCTGGAGTTGGGGTTAAACAGTGAAGTAGCAAGTTTGCAGATGACACCAAATTATTTAGGGTGGTTAAAACAAAATCAGACTGTGAAGAGCTCCAGAAGGATCTCTGCGTACTGGAAGAATGGGCATTAAAATGGCAAATGAGATTCAATGTGAGTAAGTGATGCATATTGGGGCAAAAAATCCCAACTTCACATATACACTGATGGGATCTGTGCTGGCAAGGACAGACCAAGAAAGCGATCTTGGGGTGGTAGTGGATAGCTCAATGAAGATGTCAACCCAGTGTGCGGCTGCTGTAAAAAAGGCAAATTCCATGCTGGCCATAATTAGACGAGGAATAGAGAATAAAACTGCTGATATCATACTGCCCTTGTACAAATCTATGGTGAGACCACCCTTGGAATACTGTGTACAGTTCTGGTCACCACACCTAAAAAAGGATATTACAGAGCTTGAGAAGGTGCAGAAAAGAGCAAAGAAAATGATTAGGGGACTAGAGCAACTGTCCTATGGGGAGCGGTTATGACGCTTAGGGCTGTTTAGCTTGGAAAGAAGGCGGCTGAGGGGAGACATGATAGAGGTCTGTAAAATTATGCATGGTTTGGGGAGAGTGGACAGGGAGAAGTTTTTCTCCCTCTCCCATAATACTAGAACACGGGGTCATCTGCTGAAGCTGGAGGGTGAGATATTCAAAACAGATAAAAGGAAGTATTTTTTCACACAACACATAGTTAAATTGTGGAACTCCCTGCCTCAGGATGTGGTGCTGGCTGCCAGCTTGGAGGGCTTTAAAAGGGGAGTGGACATATTCATGGAGGAAAGGGGTATGCATGGCTATTAGTTAGAATGGATACTAGTCATGCTGCATACCTATTCTCTCTAGTATCAGAGATGCATGCCTATTATTTTGGGTGCTGTGGAACACAAGCAGGATGGTGCTGCTGCTAGTCGTATTGTTTGTGGGCTTCCTAGAGGCACCTGGTTGGCCACTGTGTGAACAGACTGCTGGACTTGATGGGCCTTGGTCTGATCCAGCAGGGCCTTTCTTATGTTCTTATGATTCTATGATTCTACAGGGCTCCATAGGGCACCATGTCTAGCTGGAAATCTCACCTTGTCCCACACACCTGTGGACCATCCAGGGCTGGCCCCACTGCCAGGCATACCTGGGTGGTTGCCTGGGGCCCCAGAGGTGGAGGGGCAGCCCCCATCCCTGTTGTCACACCTGCCAGAGCAAGCAGCAGCCCCAGGAGGGAAGCTGGGGAGGAGCCTACTCTTTCCCTTGGCCCTCTTCCTCCTTCCAGTGCCAGGGCCTGGCACTCTTCTGCCGTCCCTCAAAGCCTCCCCATGCTAAGGTCGGAGGCCACCCCACCTCACCACCCCCACGCCTTGCCACTGCCTTGCCTGGGCGAGGAGGGCAGGTGCTGCTTTGCCTCACTGCCCCTTTAATGGAGACCCACATCGTTAGGGTTGCCAGGCCCCCTCTAGCCACTGCCAGGAGCTTTGTGAGGGGAGAATGCGAGAGTGTCCCCGTCATGGTGCCAGAGCTTCCAGAGTAAACCGGGAAGTGACCTTCTCGCATCCCATGCATTGGGGTTGCCAACTTCCAGGTACTGAAGTTAAACCCAAATAAATAGCACAAAGGCTCAAACATATAACGACTATCGTATTAGAAATAACACCAACCTATACTATTGCAATAAATCCAAAATCCTATTCACATATATGATTCTAATGATTCTACTAACATATTATGATTCAGCACATATCACTATATATTACAAACTGAGAAATAAGTACCATACTGGAGAAGTCCATCAATTCCACTAGTCCACAGTGGAGAAAAAATAGCTCTAAAGGCTTCTGTGGAAAAACGGCAGGTAAGTACATGAAGTTCCAAACTGCGAAGGTGAAGGTACCAGAAGGATAAATGTATGACTGTCCGACAGAAAACAACACAGTCCAGCAGTAAGATAATCAATGGAGGACTTCCAAAGAATCCAGCAAATGTGATCAGTGGAATATGGCAAGGACCAAACGATCCAACAACTATAATCAATGAATGGTGGCAAGTAGATGATGGCAAGAACATGAATTCCAGATATTTCAACATTTCGGTAGCTTCTTCAGCTTGCAAATTTCTAGTTTAAATGCTTGCCTTTAAATATTGTCATCATAATGTTGATGGCTTCTCAACAAAATAACACAAAATGATACATGCCCAAGTGACAAATACAAAAATCAGCTACTTATAAAGGTACCATTACAGCTGGCTATTACTCCATCAGTGCCTACCTGGAACAATGGGTGAATGCCAGTACAAGACCTCAGCAGCTTCTCAGACACTTCCCGAAGGCACATAATGGTCAGCTCAACTAGGAGCCTAAAAGCTGTTACAGCTATCCCATGTGAAACTGATTAGTAGGGCTGTCGATTCGGTTCATCCCGAACTGAAAAACAGCCGAATTTCCCCTGATTCGGCGGTTTTTAGTTCGGATGGAACCAAACTCAAAAAAAGCGGGAAAACGGGGAGCCGAAATCAGTGAATTCGTGGTGTTTGGCGAATAAATTCGGCAAAGTTGGGGTTCGGCGCAGCAGCATAACCATCAGTTAGTAAGCAGCATTCTCCTGCAGCCAATCGGTGGCCAAGCTGGGTCTTCTTCTGGCCAATCAGATTGAGTGCATGAGCCCAGCTGCTGCGTGGCCCGGGAAAAGAAAGAGTATCTGTTTGTGTGTGAGAGAGAAATCCCTGTGGGGGGGTGCTTGTGCACATTCGCTCCTTTCCGTGGCTGCAGGGGGTGCATTTTTGGGGGTAGAAACCCCAGACTTTCAGCAGAGCTTCAGAGGACCCTTCTTGTGAGACCACCCAAGTTATGTAAACATTGGGTCGGGGGTCCCGAGATATGGGGCCCGAAAGTGGTCCTCCCCTTAATGTGCATTTTTATTCCATTTAAAGCACACATTTGCTCCTTTCCATGGCTGCAGGGGGCGCATTTTGGGTGGTAGAGACCCCAAACTTTCAGCGGAACTTCAAAGTTCCCTTCTTGTGAGACCCCCCAAGTTTTGTAAATATTGGGTCAGGGGGTCTCGAGATATGGGGCCCAAAAGGGGTCCTCCCCTTAATGTGCATTTTTATTCCATTTAAAGCACACATTCACTCCTTTCCGTGGCTGCAGGAGGCGCATTGTTTGGGGTAGAGACCCCAAACTTTCAGCGGAGCTTCAAAGGACCCTTCTTGTGAGACCCCCCAAGTTTTGTAAACATAGGGTCAGGGGATCCCGAGATATGGGGTCTCCCCCCTTTTCCCTATTGGGATGAATGGGATCAGCCAATCCTGCGTGCATCTCGAGAGCGGCAAATCCAAGGCAAAACCTCCCGTGCTTAAATGGAATCGTATTGGATTATCCAGTCCTCCCAGTCCCTCCTGATGGAACAGAAGACATCCACAGTTAGACCCCTTTTGGGGCTTTAATCTATAATTTTTCTCATGTGTGTGTGTGGGGGGGGGGAAGCAGAGTCTGTGTGTGTGTGCGAATGAGAGACCTATGTTCCCAGAGTTGAATCTGCACTGCTCTTACAATACTTCCAATATAGATCGTTCCACAAGGGCATAGGATCGCACAGATGACCTGTCTTGAGGCACAATTGGTAAATTGCTTAAGTGTGAACCTGAAACCAGTTGACATTGCTGTCAGGGCTTTGGCCTGGTCTCGCTTCCCAGGGCCTCTCTGGTGTTTGTGCTTTCGGTTTAGCCCAAGCACCTGGGCTGTGTTGAGTCTTCAATCGTGGGAATCCTTATCTCCGTCGTTGCAGGGCAACGCCAGCCCGGGACCCCAGAAGAAGTGCTTATAGTCTAGTAAACTTTCTTGGGAAAGTATTGCCTGCTTTGCTACGCCTGTGAGCGGTCAAGTCTTAGCCTTAGCCTTCTTGTCTTTGAATAAAGCATTTTACTTCAGACCACACCTGTCTGAGTGAATCTTTTACATAGATCGAGAGATCAGTTCTCCTGGAGAAAATGTCTGCTTTGGAGGGTGGATTCTATGGCATTATATCCCACTGAAGTCCCTCCCTTCCACAAGCCCTGCCCTCTTCAGGCTCCACCCCCAAATCTTTAGGAATTTCCCAATCCAGAGCTGTCAACCTTAGGGGTGTGTGTGAAGAAATGGCTGGCTTGAATCTGGCAGAGACCAAGAGAGAAGCAGGCAGGGGTTGTTCAGGGTTGTATGAAGCACCTTCAGCTGTAGGATCCTTCTCTCATGGGACTGGGTGCCTCTTGGCCTCCACCTCCGAAGAGAGAAAAAGGGTGCAGGTAGCTCTGTCCCAAGTATTTTCTCTATGGGAAAGCACTAGATAAGACTGCTGTGGTGGTGGTGGTGGTGTCGGTGTTGCTTTGTGGCTGCCAAGGCAATGGCTCTGCCACCAAGCTATGGTTGGAAGAGGACCCATTGGTGGCTCAGTAGTTAAAAACCTCTTCTCCAACGAGTCAGACCACGAGTCTTGCTAGCCTGGCAATGTCCCCTCTACCCGTCTGCACATTGCCGGAGTTATGGGCAGAGAAAAGCTCTTCCAGGCTGGAGACATGATAAGGATGGGTGGCAGGGGTGGAACTGGTGGTGCAGGGTAGGCAAAGCATGAGCTCCACCACTAAGCCCCTCCTGTTTCAGCTTCCCACCATCAAATGCAAGGTAAGCAAGATTTACCCGGACTTCTTAACCACAAGTGCATCTCCTGATTGGCTCCCTGTGAGGTGGCAACCAAAGTGGGCAGCTTCCTCTCCATGGCAGCTGTGCCCCCAGATGACCTCTGCAAAGGCCACATCTCTTCAAATGGCAAAAATGCAAAGGGGGTTGGGCTAAGCGACAAAGACATTCCCAAGCCCATCCAGTGAACTTCACAATGGAGACAGTGTTTGACCCGGCATCTCTCCTGACCCCAAGCCCACCTTCCTCTGCAGTTGGATTCCAGTGGAATCAACCTCTGCTATATGGGCTTCTGTGAAGCTGCAGCACAGGGGTGGGTGGGGAGGAAATGATGAACAAAATCTTACATCTACAGCCCTGCTGTTCATTATGTGGAGCCTTTGCACAGAAAACAGGGAGCTACATTTTTGACACTTAAAAACCCCCCACAACATTCCAAATTGGGTTCCCACTTATGCTGCATTCCTGTGGGCTGGACTCTCCCACCTCCCCTTTTCCTCTATGAAATTGTCTTAATAATGGAGATTAACAACTCCTTTCAAAGGACACTTTAATTGGTTCCAAATTCCCCAACCGGCTGCCTCAGCTATTCTCAGCTATTCCAGCACAGAGATGGACAGAGAGGCAGAGAGAGACATTATCTGAGCCCAGCCTAGGGGAATATGGCTGCTGCTAGGAGGCCAGGGGCTCCTTGTCTGTCGTCAGGCCTGTGAGCTCAGTGCCGCGGGGATCCTGCTTACTACCCCGGTCGCAGGAACTGTTGATGCCAGGTGATCTGATCCTGCCCTCTCCTTGCCGTGAAATGGGTTAGGGACTCTGCAGGAACAATTCTACAAACATTGAGAGGAAATAAATCAACAGTGCTGCTCAAGCTTTTTTGACAAATGGCTCAGAAAGCTCATTGCCTCCTTGTGAGCCAATCCCCTGAGGCTGGATGATGCTGTGTATGTGTGTGTGTGGGGAGGGGGTTGCAGCACAATCCCATGTGGAGTTCAGCTGGTTGTGAAGCACACAGGAAGAGGCTGTGAGGAGGAGTAGGTCTTCCCAGGCGATGCAAGGCTCCGGAGAGAGGGCCAGAAGATGGCCAGGAGCCTTCCACAGCCGCTGTCTCCATTATTGCATTCTTAATACATTGGCTTACTCTTGCATTTGAATAAGTAAATGAGGTAATAAGTAGAATCTAAGTGTGCATGAAACCCACTCTACATAGCACTTTAAAATATCACTTTATTTCTATTTGTGAAAAAAAGAAGATTGAGTTTGAGGTTTGGTGAAACGGCTCCCCTCTCTCTGCACCTGGGCAGCAAAAGAGCACAGCGCGTGACTTGCCTGGCAAGAGACGGGGGACACGGCCGGTTTTTGGTCTGAATGTTCTGAGGGATGCCAGGACTCCTGCTTTTGCTCTGCCAACCACTGTCCAGCTGGGTGGAAGGGGAGGGAATGCTGGGGAAATGGGAAGGATGATCGACATCTGACTGGTGCCGTGATGTTACTTCTGGCAAGACCTGGAAGTAACATCATTGTATCGGGTGACCCTCTAGCATTTTCCCAACAATAGAATTTGGAAGAATTTAGGAGAGATCTTTATGTCACCAAGGGTACATGGGGCAACTATTTTTCTTCACTTGAATTCAATCCTCAGTGTTTTCTCTTTCCCAAGAGCATGATCCTATGTGTGTTTACTTGGAAATAAATCCCATTGAGCTCAGTGGTACTTGCAGCAAGAATGGTTAAGAGCGGCAGACTCTAATGTGGACAACCAGGTTTGATTCCCAACTCTTCCACATGAAGCCTGCTGGGTGACCTTGGGCTGGTCACAATTCTCTCTTAATTCTCTCAGCCCCACCTACCTCACAAGGTGTCTGTTGTTGGGGGTGGGGGGAGACTCCTTAAAGGTAGAGAAAAGCAGGGTATAAAAACTAACTCTTCTTCTTCTTCTTCTCATGAGCTGCCTAAGTTCACAGAATCAGCCTTGCTGTCAGGTGGCCAGCTGGCCTCTGCTTAATGATCTCCAAAGAAGGCTTCCCTAGCAGCTGCTCCTGCGCGAGACCCGGCCATGGCCAGCTGGCTACTTCCCCCCAGCTCGGTCTGCCCTTTGCTTGCTGGCGTGGATGCTGGGGGACTCCCTTGCTCTCTTCCCTCCATTTCCTTTCTCTCCTACAGTGCTAAGCAGGGGATGAATGTCTGCTTTCCCTCCCTCTTGCTAAATCTTTATCCTTCATCATGAACCTCGGAAACAACACAGACCAGGCAATTTTACAGGAAGCAGCCAAACTATTTTCCAGCTGGATTTGCCTCCCTCCCACACCCTTTCACCATTTTCTGCATCTGTGTTGGTTAGGCGGTCACTCAATTTCCAAATTTTCCAAACAGTATTTCACAATTATTGATGCTCCCTGTTTCTTACTCAGGGTACACATTTTTGGTAGGGGCTCAGACTGGGGTGAATATGAGCAATTGCCTGCCAATGGCACTCATCAAAGTCCTGGATAGACCACAATCTGTTTTGTTTGAGAACTGGACCATATTGAATTGCTCATTTTGAACATATTAGTATTTGGAGATTGGCATGCTGTGTAACAAAGGCTAGTACAAATTATGCAGCATTTTTCATGTGGATTGTAGAGATTCTTCTTATTCAGGTTTTACAAATAGAGAACTGAACCTGAGCAATAGTTATCCAAAAAGGTTGAGTGTAAAACCTCAGTTTGGATACAGTTTTCTAGATGAGGGGCCAGGATCTAAAGCTAACTGCTGTTCTCTCATTGTTTGAGGTGGGGCAAGGCTCACCACAGGGCTTTTCCCCATGCTCGACTTGCTCCTGATTCTCTTGGCAGTCGATCTGCTAGCACTGGAACCTGTTTGGGAAGGGTTCTTCTGCACATCTGCCCTCCCTCTGCGTTTTCACAGTTGTAGAGTCAGTTTATTTTCTTCTGCATGTGCCTTAAATATTCAAAATTTTCAAGGGATGGTTCTGGCATCTCTGATGAAATCACTGCAACCCCCCCCCCCTTTTATTTTTTTGTGCATGTTTATATTGATATCCTGGCTACATTTTAAAAGGTACCCAAATACTGATATATTGATATACCATTGTGATGATAGATTAAGCAGGTTCTCTCAATTCCCAGCTATCATTAAAAAATAATAATAATCTAGCCTCTTCCTTTGCAGAGACATGCCTTTTCCCTTATATCTCTGGTACAGAAGATGCTAGAGACTTACTTTAAAAAAATGATAACTGGGGATTCAGAGAACCTGCTTAATCTTTTGTTACAACATTATATTGCTATATCAGCATCTTGGTGCCTTAAAAAATTGAAACCACTTGTCTTTAGGGCAGTAGGAAGAGGGGCAGAAGGTTGATAATGATGACAGTCATTGAAAAGTGGGCTGGGAGTGGTTGGGCAAAGAAAACCAGCAGAAACATAATGCATGAGAAAAAGGGTGGCTCAAAATTAGCTTCTAGAAAAAAACCAGGTGTCAGGTCTGTATCTCAGTTGGTTTCGTTTTCCCACCGATTAGCCTTCAAGGATTGTTTTGCATATTTGGACTCTTTGAAGCCGACAGTAATCTGTGAGAACCACAGCGCCTTTGTGCTGTTTGTAATTTGTAATCTCTTGAAGCTGTACTGTGCTATAGAGTGCTTTTTTCAATGCTTTTATATTATCAAGTGCAAGCTAGTTTGCCCCATTGCTGTCTTAGTTTCCCTGTGTGCTGCTAACCTTTGTGACCAGTAAAACCAGCTTCTTTGGACAACTCGTCTGCCACTCGGATGGGAGCAAAGGCAGTGCTCTCCGAGTGATCTATCCATGGCTGGAGCCCCGTGTGGTTCGCCCCGGACCCGGTGGATCTGATCCCTGGGTAGCTGGTTCCTGCTGGGAGCCCTGGAAGGCTTCCATCCGTGGTCCCTTCCGTTGGGAACGCCGACTGAACCCCGAACTCTTATGGGACATTATAGCTGAGCTGAATCGAACCGATGCAGAGGTCAACTGCTTGACGGGACTTGTTCGAGCTCAATGGCATTCCCTTTCTGCGATGGTCCCCTGGACGTCTGACACTGTGGATACCCGCGCCTCCCGAGACCTCCAAACCCTCGACCGGTTGGTGGAAGATACTAGTTTGGCAGCTGAGGATTTACAATTGTTGACTAGCCTGTTGGCCGGATGCACTACTTGTGAAACGCAACCAGAATTGGCCACCGCCCCGATCCGCTCCGCCAACATGGCGACTCCGGTCACATACCCCCGAGCTCTGCCAAACGGAGGCTAAAGCGGTTGCCATGTGAGTGGCTGCCCTTCTCCAGGGCCACACTGCGGTCACTATATCGGTGGCAGAACTTATGAACCACCTCACCCCCAATTTTGGTGCAAATGTGGCGGCCTTGGCGGTACAGATCCAACCATTGCTGGACGAACAAGACCAAAGCGCTGAGCTCCTTTACACTTTGGAACAGGAAGCCCTTCCACTAGTTACCGCGACGCTGACCGCCAAGCTAGCAGCTGACCTAGACCTGGCTGAGCGCAAGAAAGCGGAGGAGCAAGCGCGGTCGACAGCTGAAGCCGAAGCAAAAGCTCGGGCGGAACAAGCGGAGAGGGAACGAGCGTTTAGCCCACGAAAGGGCGCGGAGTGGCGCGTGTCCCCGACAGCCCAAGGACTATGAATTGCCTCCGTTCTTCCCGTCTTTCGTCCCGTCTCTTAGTGTTCAACGAACCCGCAGATTGGCGGGGACTTTGCCCGAGAGAACAGATAATTCCGACGAGGAACCTGGAATCCCCTCTTGATCTGTCAAAAAACGGATATGGTCTGTGGTGAGTGGAGCGTCCCCACAGACCCCTGTGGAATCTCCTGCTAAACCCAAAGCTCCTGTCATGGTGAGTGAAGTTGAAAACACTGTTTATGTGGACGTAGTGTTACAACACTATAAAGGGGGTCCCCAATTGCATGTTAAGGCACTTATAGACTCCAGCTGCGGGCACACTTTAATCAATGAGGCCATGCTTGCAGCCCTAAAAGTCAAGTCCAAGGCCCTACCAGCTCCTGTCCAATTCGCCCAAATGGATGGTAGCCATTTCAAAGGGGGACCAGTCAATCACCGCACACAGGGAGTGGCGATGGGTATCGGTTCCCATTGGGAGCAAATTGACTTTACCATAGCTCCCATCCGGTACGAAGTTGTTTTGGGGATTAATTGGCTTAAGGGTCATAGTCCCTATATAGACTGGGAGGCTGACACAATTACATTTACCAATCCTAAATGCGAACAGCACCGACTTGAAGTCGTGGTTGTACCTCCACCCGCTCCAGCCGCTCCATCCTTAACCTCCGATACATCATTGCCGACACCATTGCCCGAAGTGTACCGAGACTTTGAAGATGTTTTTGATATAAAAGAATGCGATGCTTTGCCCCCCCCACCGTACCACAGACTGTGCAATTGAAGTAGTAAAAGACTGCACACTGACTAAGACCAAGATTTACCCTATGAGCGTTTCCGAACGCACTGTGTTACGAGACTTTTTGGATAAAAATCTTGCTTGAGGGTTCATTCGGCAATCGAATGCTCCCAACTCAGCCCCTGCTTTCTTTGTCTGTAAGAAGGAGGGTGACTTACGTTTATGCATTGACTTCCGAAAACTCAATGCAGTTACCCAAGCCAAAGCCTACCCCATACCATTGATCTCAGACATTTTGGGACAATTACAAGAGGGGCACATCTTCTCCAAATTAGACTTGGTTGAAGCTTATAATCGGGTCTGGATTCGTGAGGGGAACGAACCCCTCACAGTCTTCTCTAGCTGTTTCGGGATGTATGAATTTCTTGTGATGAGTTTCGGATTGAAAGGGCCCCCAGGGGTCTTCATGCAACTCATTAATGAAATCCTCCATGATTTACTATACCGTGGCGTGGTGGTTTATCTTGATGACATTCTCATTTATTCCAAATCCATGGATGAGCATGTTGCTCTGGTCAGGGAAGTTTTGCAATGTAATCACCAGCTCTATGCAAAGCTGTCTAAGTGTGAATTCCACCAGGAAAAAGTAACTTTCTTGGGGTACATAATCTCCCATCGAGGCCTCAGCATGGACCCTGCTAAAGTCCAATCGGTACTTGACTGGACTCCCACCACCACCCATAAACAAGTGCAACAGTTTCTGGGCTTTGCTAATTTCTACCACGGTTTCATTCCCAACTTTGCTCAAGTGGCGTTACCAATCACCGATCATCTAAAAACAAAGGGTAAAGGGGTCTCTGCTATGTTGCCTACTGCCAAAATACATTGGACTGATCAATGTCAATCTGCTTTTGTAACCCTCAAGCGACTTTTCACTTCTGAACATGTGCTACAGCATCCCGACCCAAACCAAATGTTTATTGTGCAAGTCGATGTGTCTGATGTAGCCATGGGAGGGGGGCTCTTCTCCAAGGAGGACCAGACGGTCTTCTTCACCCCTGTGCTTATTTTTCCAAAAAAATTGCGCACGCCCAACTGAACTGGCCCATTTGGGAGAAGGAGGCATCAGCCGTCCATCATGTTCTTACTTTATGGAGGCAGTTTTTGGAGGGGTCCGGGGTCCCCTTTGAAGTCTGGACCGATCACAAAAATTGAGCTGCCCTCATGGGGACCCATAAACTGTCCGCGAAACAACAGCGTTGGGCTGACTTCTTTGCTCAATTCCGATTTGTTCTCAAACATGTGCCTGGGAAGCAAAACGGGCTTGCTGATGCTCTTTCCAGGTTGCCTCAATACCCAGTAAAGATTGATCGTCCTACAGACTCTTTATTCACCCCGGCACACAGAAGAGCTCTGCCCGTACTAGCCGTGCAGACTCGGTCCCAAACTCTGCCCCAATCTCAGACCCGAACAGTGAAAAGCAGAGTATCGAGCACTAACCAGCCGGCTCCCTCGCCGGCCCCCCTTGCGCCGTCTGTACCCAGGGCCCCGCAGCAACCAGTTCCCCCCCCCTCTATCGCCAGCGGCTCCTGATTCACCCTCCTCTGCAGGGGGAGGGAGAGTAATCCTCTCCAACTCCTTCCTAGACTCCCTTCATACTCAGTGCTTGGCCGAAAGCACTGCTCAAACCCTACCCCAAGGCTTGCATGAACAAGGTGGTTGTTGGTACAGAGACTCGAAATTGTACATGCCTAAAGTACTTCGAAGAGAAGTCCTGCAATTGGCCCATAGAGCTAAAACTGCGGGGCACTTTGGTTTCCTGAAAACCCTTCACTTTTTGTGTAGACAATTTTGGTGGGTGGGAATGCGTTCGGATGTGGATTCCTTCATTCGCAGCTGTCCTATTTGTGCCACGGTCAAACGATCCCAGGGCAAGCCCCCGGGACTGCTACAACCACTGGAAATTCCGAGCAGACCCTGGGAAGTGATTGCCATGGATTTCATGACCGATCTCCCACTTAGTGGGGGGAAGACTGTACTGTGGGTTGTTACTGATTTATTTTCCAAACAGGTACATTTGGTTCCGTGTGCAGCTATTCCCTCCGCCCCCAAGTTGGCCTGCCTTTTTGTGTCACATGTTTTCCATTTACATTCCTTCCCGCGTAAGATAATTTGTGACCGCGGAAGTAGCTACGTGGCTAAGTTTTGGAAAACTTTTCTCAAATTGGTGGGGGTGGAGCAGGGTCTATCTAGCGCTTATCACCCCCAAACGGATGGGCAAACTGAACAAGTCAATGCTGTACTGGAATGTTATTTATGTTGTTATGTCAATTACCATCAAGATGATTGGGTTGAACTGTTGCCCTTTGCAGAATATGCTTACAATAATGCTGTACATCAATCTACAGGTTTCAGCCCTTTCTACGCTGTGTATGGTCAGGATTTCGGTCCTATTGCTCCTGTAGAGGTTCCTGAGGGGGAGGGAGACCCCGATGTAGCCTCTTGTACTCAGACTCTCCGTACCACATGGCCCTGGCTGGTAAAAAACCTAGACAGAGCCAAACGCAAATATAAAGCTCAGGCAGATAAGCATCGCTCTCCCAGCAAGGAGAGCAAATTGGTGACTTAGAATATCTTTCCACCAAAAACCTGCGGTCCACTCGCCCTTGCCATAAACTCAGTGCCAAGTACGTGGGGCTATATCCCATTGCCCGGATAATTAACCCCGTCACTATGGAACTGACTCTCCCTAAATCCTTGAGGCGTATCCATCCAGTCTTCCATGTCAGTCTCCTCAAGCCTCATGTCGCTTCCTCGGAATGGCACCCGGAATTGCCTCCAGAGCAGCCTGTGATGGTGGGGGGGGGGGAGGAGCATTTTGAAGTGTCAAAAATTCTGGACTCCCGTATGAAAAAAAAAAAACCTTTAATGGCATAAGTAATATTACAATTGTTACAAAGGTACATAAAATATGCAGTCATTAAGATAAAAACATAGGCCAGTAAATTCCAAAAGTAGAAATTACAAACTTTGGGCTTTTTGAACTTATCACATCCACTAGAAAATTGGCAACATCTAAGGCCGTGTTGGCGAACCTATGGCACGGGTGCCACTTCCGGCACGCGTAGCCCTTTCTGCCGGCACGCACGGTTCCTCCAAGCCGCTGGCCTTTCCAGCTCTGCCCCACCCCGGATGGGGGAGGCTGTAGCCCAGGGGTGGGGAACCTCCGACATCATTGGCGGTGGCCCCCGGACTCTCCCACAGAAGCTGCCGCCATTGCCGCCGCTGGAGCGTGCGTGGCCAGCCAGGCGGGTGGGAGAGCGGGGAACAGAAGCCGAGCGCTCACACTCGGCATGGCCGGCGGCTTCTCCGGCGCCCTCTGGGCCTGTGCGGGCGGAGGGGCATGGCTGGTCAGTGGGTGCGAAGGAGGCACCCTCTGCCCCACCCTGCTCGCCTCTCACAAGCCTGCCGCCGCGCCCCACTGAGTGGCAAATCCAAGGCAAAACCTCCCATGCATAAATGGCCTCTTTCTTTTTCTGTCTCCCTCTGTCCTTTTCTTTCTCTCCCTTGCTCCATTTCTTTCTCCCTTTCTCTCTCTTTTTCTTTCTTTCTCTCCCTCCCTTCCTTCCCTTTCCCCCTCCCTTCCCTTCTTTCCTTCCTTCCTTCCCTCCAGCGGCTTCTCCGGCACCCTCTGGGTCTGTGCAGGCGGAGGGGCGTGCAGTCCTATTCCACCTTTGAAGTGCCCACAAGCTATCCTCCAAACACCTTTCCATTTGTCTTGATATGTAGAGAGAAAACACTAAGGAACTAGTTGCCAATCTCCAGGTACTAGCTGGAGATCTGTTATTACAGGTGATTTCCAACCAATAGAGATCAGTTCCCCTTGAAAAAATTGCCACTTTGGCAATTGGACTCTATGGCACTGAAGTCCTTCCCTAAACCCCGCCCTTCTCAGGCGCCACCCCAAAAACCTCCCACTCATGGCGAAGAGGAACTTGGCAACCCTAGCCTCTCCCTCTGGGCCCCCTCTGGGGGTGGTATTCAGGTTAAATTGCCGCATTGGCACTCGGCGATAAATAAGTGGGTTTTTGGTTGCAGTTTGGGCACTCGGTCTCTAAAAGGTTCGCCATCACTGATCTAAGGTAACCTCCGGATCAGAATCGTTTAATAAAAATTGACGTTTTGCTTGGGTAGATAGGTGATATTTGGAAATAAGCCAATTTTTTAACCATTTCCCACGGGGTGTTTCATATAAGGGGCAGACCAACAGAATATGATCAATTGAGTCCAGGGAATAGGTATCACAGGGACAAGTCCTATCCTGGATTGGTATTGTTGATACCTTCCATATAGCATCCTTGAAGGAAAGGCATTAACCCTAGCAAGAGAGAAGGCTCTGCGGAGGGGTGGGATGTCCAGCGTATGAAAATAATGGGGAATATTGTTGGTTAAATTCTTGAGGCCCAACATTGCTGGAGAGCAGACCAAGGGTTGAGTGGGGAGTAACGTCTGACGCTCCATATCCAAGAAACGCTGTTTAACAATTTTAAAAATGTGGGCCTCACTAGTTAAAGCCAGGTCTTCCACAGAGACTCCAGATGATCTTATTTTAGACAGAATTAAACAATCCCAGGAGGTATTATGAAGTTCTTTTAGCAGCAGAGACATCAGAGAACCATGCTCTGTTCTAAAAAAAAACAGTTTAAGCCAATAACGAATGGTTAGCAGCCATGCCTTGGTTTCACACAAGCTTTGACCAAGTTCAGAGGTAATAGCATAATAAGAGACACAGTGAGGGAGACCAAGCATTTTTCTAAAAAGTTAGCTTGAATGGATTCTATGTCCCGATTGAACGCATTTGCCCAGATAGGTACACCGTACAGAATCTGGGGTACGATTTTGGAGTTGAATACCTTAACTGCGGCGGGGACATACTGGTTACCCTTATAAAGAAAGAAGGACATCAGTTGGTTTGAAGAGATTCTCCCAAGTTTGGTAATCCTGGATCTATGAACTGCCCATTTAAGGTTATAATTAAAAGTAATGCCGAGATATTTAAAACTCTTCACCTGTTGGATTTTGGCCTGACCAATACGCCAGCTGGTGGGCGACCATTTTTTTGAAAAAACCACAACATTAGTCTTAGAGTAATTAATTTTAAGAAGATTTAGATGACAGTATTCCTCAAACGAACTTAAGTAGCGTTTGAGTCCGATTTTGGAATAGGATAAAATAGCGGTGTAATCGGCATATAAAAGAATAGGAATGGCTTTGCCTCCCAATTTAGGAGGGTGTCCATTAATAGGCTCTAAAGAACAAGCCAGGTCTGACAGAAACAGCTTAAAAAGAAGGGGAGCAAGTATACAACCTTGCTTCACACCCTTATTAAATGGGAATTAACCAATAGAATTAACCTGTCAGAGTTGTTTCCGGTTCCATTGCAGAGATAAGCCACGCGTCTTCGCAGCTCAGATAAGTTATTTTAACTTTTATAAAAAATTTAATGCCCAAGAGGGAAACTACTTTTAACCTTGAGTTCGCTGGATGGGAGAGCCTGCCATGCGAAAGGCTGATTTTAATTTATCTGTCATGCCTCTTACCAGGAAGAGGAATAGAGAATGTTTAACCGATGACTCACCTGGTTCCCCTCCACTGAAAGGATATAAGCAATTGAAGATAAAGGATTTTTTCACAAATGACCTTGAGGTGGACTATGATTTTCTTATTCCATGCTCGGTCAACAATTACGAGGTGTTAGAACAACAGGATAATTTACAACCTTCCACCCCGCAATTACAGCTGCCGACCGACAATCACTCTCAGCCAGATTCTGATGCAACGTTTGGTATTACTCATCCTTAAGAGGCTCCTCCTCACTTTAGAGACTTTGATATTGATTCTGTTAGTAACCTCTCCAAAGCTGAACTAGTGAAACTAATTGCTGATTACAGCATATTAACCGCCCGAACGACAAATAACATATTTGAGCATTTAAACAAAATATCTTGCAGGCTACAATCACTTGAAGAGCTACTAGCAAACAAAGATACTCTATCTGGCTTGAGTAAAGCTTCCAAGGAATACGGAGACGACTATATCTTGGGGTCAACACATCCATCACTTCCTAGGAACTGTTCCACCGCCCAAAATGCGAATGTCTCTGAACATGTCACATTTTCCTCCAGGAGAGTTCTGTTGAACAACAAAATTGCACTAACAATAGCCAAATTGCCTGTCAACTTTGCCAGATGGGAGAGCAGAAGATCCATCCTCCTCTCTTTGGCATCCCTGTTGAGAATTGACATAAAATATATTGATTTGGTTGCTATGGATAATCTCCCCTATTCTCCAATGGGGAAAAGACTAATTTTGACCTTTAAAAAGGACTTCATTCCTGATCAACTTCTGAGGCGCAGACGGTTTTTACTAAACTTCAAGATTCAGCTCACGAGAGTGTTCTCTGACCCAGTTATTATGCCACTTATAAAAAAGAACTCCATGAAGGAGACTCGTATTCTTCCCAGTACACTAAAGTTACCAGTGGGCGTGCCTAGTGTTATCCCATCTGAGGCAGGCAAAATGGACTTCTTAATTGACTCCTTTATTCCCTCACAAATTCCTCTTAGAGAGCCTCTACTTCCCAAGATGGACCTTCTCTCGAGGAACAATTGTGAGGCAACGAATGATGCTGCTTCACCGCTGGACTGTGCTTCCCTTGAAGACTCTTTTCTCCTCTCATTTGATAAATTGCCTCCCTTGGAACAACAGGAAGTTATTAGAAAACTGGAAAGTACAGTCCATCGTCTTCAGGCACATAAAATTTCTACATCTGCATCTACCCCCGCCACTCCTTCGGGGTCCTGCCCACCTGCTGGTCCTGCCCTCCAGTCCCAAGATTCCTCGACTTCTACCAGCATTGGAAGGATGTTCTCTCCCTCCCAGACTATAAACATTCCAGTGGCCTCGGATTTAGTAAAAGATTCAGCTTTACCTGTCTGCCCTCCAAAATCTAATGGGTGTATCTTCAAAGACACTCACAAGAGGCTGGACCTAATTGAAGAATCAGACTGACTAGCCTCAAAGAGCCCTGCTAGAGATGTCCAAATGATGTCCTGGAATATTTCTGGCTGGAGCAATAAAAAGCTTGATTTTGATTTTATCAATTATATTAGGAACTTCGACTGCATCTGCTTCCAGGAAACCTGGATGACAGAAAATTTTACTGCTAACGGTTATCATTCTTTTCCTCTACCAGCATATAAAGACAACCCAAAGGGTCGGGGTAAAGCTGGCCTAGCCGTTTTAATTAAACAAAATATTTTCCCTAGGGTTGTGTCACTGGGCTCCTGTAAATGTATTGCTCAAGCTGTTTTAATTTCTGATATTGAGCCTCGCTTTATTTTAATCAATATTTATCTTCCCTCTACCGATAATGACAATTCACTAGATACAAACTGGTTACTCCTTACCAATTTCGTCTCGAAAATCTCTCAAGATTTTCCAATGATCCCAACTTTCCTTTTAGGAGATTTTAATGCTCGGATAGGCCACGATACTCGGAAATGGGCACTTTCTATAGATCTAGATGATATAGAGCCTTCACCTCTGCAGCTGGGCTTGCCTCGCCATTCCCATGATTCCTGTTTTAACAAAGTGGGCTGCAAATTAATTGAATTTTGTATTGAACTTGATTTGATTACCTTAAATGGTCTCTGCCAATTTCCAGCTTCGCAGTATTTTACATTTAGTACGGGGCTAGGGAGGAGTGTGATTGACTATGGAATTTGTTCCTCTAGATATTTACCCTTAGTCAACGATGTCTACATAGACTTCCGTACTGAAAGCGATCACCCCCCAGTCTTATTCTCCTGGCGATGCCCGTCTGAAAATTCTTCCCCACAAGAACCTCTATCTGCACTGCAGGCCATTACGAACTTGAAAAGAATTAAATGGTCTGACTCTATGAGAATTTCCTCTCCCACTCTTCTCCATTCTAAAGAATTGTTGGCCCAGAAATCATCAATCTTGAACTCTGACTCACATACGGAGATATTATCAGCTTTCTCCCAAATTGAAAAGCACTGCTTTTCATTGGCCGAACCACTTCAGACTAATTCTATCAAGTCTGCATCATGGTTCGACAAAGAATGCCTAGCACATAAAAGATCCCTAAGAACCCTGTTTAGGAAAGCTAGTATGAAGAATCCCTGTGTCAGCTACGAAGATTGCTTTACATACAAAAAGTTGTACTCAAACCTAGTTACTAAAAAGAAGAAATTCTTCTTTCAACATAGATGGTCACATCTGCTTTCGTCTCTTAAGTCTAGAAACAGTAAAACCTTTTGGAAGGCTATTGCAACCCCAGATTCCTACAACTCTCTTCCCGATGTCAGTATCCCTCCCCATGTTTTGGTAGAACATTTTCCCAAGTTTTTCAATTCTCACACTAACCATGTGTTTAGTTCTGATGAATCTATGCCCTTAACTTACCCTAGATGGCCAGCTGCAGATGTCGAGGAAATTCTTGAATTAATAGGTAATCTGAAGCCAGGCAAAGCCCCAGGTCCTGATGGTCTCCCGGCCGAATTGTTTAAGGCATCTCCTGATTGGTGGGCTCCACTCCTTGCCAAACTATTCACATCTATTGACCTGTATGGCATATTGCCAAACTCCTGGCTAAATTCAATAATAATTCCTATTTTTAAAAAGGGTGATCCAACTCTGCCTGATAACTTCCGTCCCATCAGTCTTCTTCCAGTCTTGGGTAAACTGTATGCGAAACATCTAGAACAGCGACTCCTTAGCTGGGTAAAGCAAAACGCAATAATAGGCCCAGAGCAAATCGGCTTCTCCAAAAACAAATCAACCTTGGACCACTGCCTGGTTCTGGCCACAATTGCAGAAAAGTACATGAAAATGGGTTGCAAGAAACTCTTTGTCGCTTTTATTGACCTAAAATCTGCCTTCGACTCCATTATCAGAGATAAACTCTGGTCTAAGCTGTCTAGTATGGGAATTGACCCTTGCCTTTTATTCCTTTTAAAAAAAACTTCACTCATCCACAACATGCCAAGTAAAATATTCTTCAAACGGTGGCCTTACTGACTCCCGTATATGGCATGGGGGGAGGAGGAGCATTTTGAAGTGTCAAAAATTCTGGACTCCCGTATACGGCATGGTTCTCTACAATATCTGATTCGCTGGAAACACTTCCCCCCTGCCTACGATGAATGCGTGCGTGCACGAGATGTCTCCACCCCACACTTAGTGAATGCCTTCCACACCGCCTACCCTGACAAACCGTCCCCCTTGCAAAACGGGAGGGGGCCTTAAGGGGGGCAGAATGTCAGGTCTGTATCTCAGTTGGTTTCGTTTTCCCACCGACTAGCCTTCAAGGATTGTTTTGCATATTTGGACTCTTTGAAGCCGACAGTAATCCGTGAGAACCACAGCGCCTTTGTGCTGTTTGTAATTTGTAATCTCTTGAAGCTGTACTGTGCTATAGAGTGCTTTTTTCAATGCTTTCATATTATCAAGTGCAAGCTAGTTTGCCCCATTGCTGTCTTAGTTTCCCTGTGCGCTGCTAACCTTTGTGACCAGTAAAACCAGCTTCTTTGGACAACTCATCTCCTGTAGTGGTTTGTGGTTCTCCTTAGGCCAAGTGCTTACACCAGAGGGGAAAGTGGTCTCAAAACAACTGGAAAACAGAGGGGGGGGGCAGGTGCAAAAAATCTGAAGAGAAAACTAAAAGCATAAAAATTCATGTGGAAATCGAGATAACCCGAAGCAGTATGAGTCCAGAACAGACTAAAGGAAACATGGAGAAAAATCTATCTGGTACACTTTTTGTGCTCCAGTGTCAGGTCCTCCAGCCAACCTAGGTAGTCTCAAACAGTCACTCGCTCAGACAGGCATGTCAGAAGCAGGTAAACATTTATTGAGAGCATCTAGTAAGCATGGATACACTGCAGCTTCAAAGCTGCCAATACAGAGCTGGGCTACAGGCCTAACTTAAAGCATGGTTACATGATTACATCACAGGTGCAAGATCAAACTGCCTGGGAAACAGCAAGATAGCAGAGAGCAGGGAAAAGGAGGGAAGAAGGAGTGAAACAGGAATCTAAACACGGCCTGGCCATTAGCTACTCAAGGTCGGGACTCGGGAGGGGCGAGGAACAGGGAGTGGGAATCACAGAGCAACTGAACAGCAAACACAGGCCTAAAACATGTCAAGAGCCTGAATCAGGACCTGACCGCTTGTACGGGCCAGACCTGACAACAGAGTTGAAAGAAACAATTCAGCAGACTTCCTCACATTCTGCCCCCTTAAGGCCCTCCCCCCGAGTCCGAGGATGGATGCGGCTTCTGGGGGTAGGTCGCATGGAACTCACAGCCCAGACGGGGGCTGCTACATGTGGAGCCGCCACCCACTCGTCTTGGGCAGGACCCAGATGTTTCCACCGGACCAAATAGAACAATTTCCCCTTTCTCAGTTTAGTATCCAGAATCTTAGAGATTTCCAGGTGCATTTCCCCTCCCACCACGGTCGGCACCTCAGGCTTGGGCTCCGGGTGAAATTGAGGGCTGTGGTATACGGTTTGAGCAAGCTAATGTGGAACACAGGGTGAACTCCTCGAAGCGCCTTGGGAAGAGCCAGTTCCACAGTCACCTCATTGATCACCCTGGTGATGGGATAAGGACCCACATACGTATCGCTGAGTTTTCTGCATGGATGCAAGGTCCGTAGATTCTTAGTGGACAGATATACCTGGTCCCCCACCTTCAAATCCCACCCCGGGGAACGATGCTTGTGTGCTTGCTCTTTATATTTACATTTGGCATGGTCCAGGTTTTTCTGGAGCCAGGGCCACGTGGTTTGAACAACCTGTACCCACTCATTGACATCAGCAGTACCCTCCATGTCCTGGGAAAGAGCAGCATTTCCAAAAGGACCAAAGTCCCTGCCATTAACCACTCGGAACGGGCTGAAACCTGTGGAGGAATGGGGGGCATTATTGTAAGCGTACTCAGCAAAAGGCAAAAGATCTACCTGTGAGCTCTTGACCCATCGAACCAGAAATCACCACAGAGACAATCAGATTCCAAGCAGATGGCTTTACTGGTCAAATAGGCAATACAGTGCTTTGAAGGCAAGATGACAGCTATGAGTTGTCTTGCCCGTTAGTTGGAAATATAAGGCAGAGAAACGGCGGGAGATTACAAAGCATAAACAGAGCATTATTTCCCAGGAGTGGCGTTCCCAGGCTTTGGTATGTGAAGCCGTCCTTGAAGTCTGGACGGTTCAGCAAAGAAACGAAAGGAAACATCTAAACCGAGATAACAGCCTGACACTACCCAATTGTCCTGATGGTAATCCACATAGCAACGCAAATAGCATTCCAGCACAGCATTAACTCGTTCAGTTTGTCCATCCGTTTGAGGGTGATGTTCAGACGATAGCCCCTGTTCCACCCCCATGAGTTTCAAAAAGGCTTTCCAAAATTTAGCTACGAATTGAGAACCTCTGTCGGAAATTATCTTGCATGGAAAGGAATGATATTTCATCACGTGTGTAACAAACATGCTCGCCAGCTTTTGAGCGGTAGGCAAACCTGCACAGGGAACAAAATGTACTTGCTTGGAAAACAAGTCCCTTACAACCCACAACACTGTTTCCCCCCAACTGGGAGGTAGGTCTGTAATAAAGTCCATGGCAATAACCTCCCAGGGGACTGATGGGGTTTCTAAAGGTTTAAGAAGTCCCGGAGCTTTTCCCATGAGCTTTTTCGAAGTTGTGCAGATGGGACAACTGCGCACAAAGAGCTCCACATCCGCTGTCATTCCCGGCCACCAAAACTGACGCCGCAGTAAGTGTAAGGATTTAACAAAACCAAAATGTCCTGCGGTTTTGCACCATGCACCATTCGTAACACCTCCCTCTGAACACTTTCAGGTACATAGAGCTTATCGCCATGAAACCACAAGTCCCTGCAGCGAGTGAGGGCTTGGGGAAAAGTCTGTCCCCCTTCCTCCTGCAGGGTGGCCTTGGTCAGCTTTACTCGGAAAGCTTCCGGCAGTCCGCTGACCGAGGCGGGAATCTCCGCCTGGCTTTGAGCCCGACTGGACACCTCCCCCGTTGCTCCGAGGTGAAGAGTGATTCGACAGGACGGTCGATGGGGTCGTGGTATTGGGGAAGTCAGGACAATGCATCAGCCAAACAGTTGTCTTTCCCCGGAACGTGCTTCAAAACAAAACGAAACTTGGCAAAGAATTGTGCCCAACGAACTTGTTTGGCTGACAGTTTCCTAGAACCTTTGAGCTCCTCAAGGTTCTTGTGATCAGTCCAGACCTCAAAGGGCTCCTCCACCCCCTCCATAAAATGTCTCCAGATCGTGAGAGCATGTTTAACAGCCGCCGCCTCCTTTTCCCAAATAGCCCAGTTGAGTTCGGCTTGAGAAAACTTTTTGGAGAAGTAGGCGCACGGTTTTAACTGGCCGTCCTCATCCCTTTTCAAAAGGGCACTCCCCATTGCAACGTCGGAAGCGTCTACCTGAACAATAAAAGGTTGTTCACAATCAGAATGCTTAAGAACCGGTTCGGAAGTGAACAACTGTTTGAGGGAATCAGATGCCTGCTGGCATTCGGGAGTCCACGAAAGCTTGGCGGACAGCAGAGCGGCAGCGGGTCCCTTTCCCTTCATTCACAACAGCGAGGTGAGGGGCAAGGCTACTTGCGCAAAGTCATGGATGAAGTTTCTATAGAAATTAGCAAACCCGAGAAACTGTTGCAACTGCTTACGAGTGGTGGGTGCCTCCCACTCCACTACTGCCCATATTTTCTTGGGATCCATTTCTAGTCCCTGTTGTGACACAATGTACCCCAGAAAGGTGATGGATGACTGATGAAACTCATATTTGGACACCTTAGCGTACAGTTGGTGAGCCTGCAAACATTTCAACACCTCTGTGACTAAAGCCACATGTTCCTCCATGGTTTTCGTATAAATTAAAATGTCATCCAGATAAACAATCATGCCATGGTATAACAAATCATGTAACACTTCATTTATCATTTGCATGAAGACACTAGGAGCCCCCGTTAGTCCGAACGGCATCACTAAATACTCAAACATCTAGAGAAACAACTAGAGAAGGCTGTTTTCTGTTCATCCCCTTCCCTAATCCCGATGCGATGGTAAGCTTCCACTAAGTCCAATTTTGTAAAAATCCGGCCTTCTTTCAATTGAGCGAGCAGGTCTGGAATGAGAGGAAGGGAGTAAGCATTAGACTGGGTGACTGCATTAAGTCTACGGAAGTCAATGCAGAGACGGAGGTCACCAGTCTTTTTCTTTACAAAAAATGTGGGTGCCGAATAAGGCGCCTTGGACGGACGGATAAACCCTCTCTTCAGATTAGTATCCAAATAGTCTCTCAACACTGCCTTTTCCTTTGGGCTCATCGGGTAGATTTTCCCTTTTGAAAGCTTGCCCTCCCCCACCACTTCAATTGCACAGTCTGTCTCACGGTGAGGGGGTAACTCATCACATTCACGCACGTCAAATACATCACCTAACTGGGCATATTCCCTGGGGAGCTGAGGCGGTGGAACACTCGTTGACGGCTGTTCCAGTAACGCAGCCGCTTGCTCTTTGAAGGCCACCGCCCTCCTATGACAGTCGCACTGGGCTTGCGAAAAGGTTAAGGTTAGATTCTTCCAGTCTATAATCGGGCTATGACTCAAAAGCCAGTTCATTCCCAAAACAACGGGAGCCTTTATGGGAGCTATAGTTAAATGGATTTGTTCCCAATGTTCCCCCACTCCCAAGGCAACCCGTGCAGTTCTATAGCAGACCGGGCCACCCCTGAAATCGCTCCCGTCCATCTGGGCAAATTTACCAGGTTCAGGTAATTCAACCCTTTTTACCCGTAATTCCCGGGCAGTTTCCTCATTTATCAAAGTCCGTGCACAGCCTGAATCGATTAAAGCTGGTACCCTTAGAATAGGTCCCCCCCTGGGTAAAGCAAGAGTGACCTCCACGTACACATTGTCTTCCTGCTCGCTTACCATTACTGGAGCTCCCTGCTCGAGGTCCGGAGCGGTCTGCCGAGGAGCCCCCTGCACAGCAGACCGACGGCATTTTTTGCCGGCGGGTCCCACTCCTCCTTGTCACTGGAGGATGAAGACTCTAGGTTTGTAATCTGCGGCTCCGATGAGCTGGACGCTGGATTTGTAATCCATGGTCCTGATGGACCGGTAGCTTTCGGCGGGTCCTGGTCGGGTTGAACTTGAAGAGCTGAGGAAGTACTCCGTCTCCCTGTCAAGCTGCTGCCTTCGGTGTGGGTACCCTCTGTTTCCCTTGCCGCTGGCTGGGAAGGCCCCGGTTTTCCTGCTTGGGACGGGCATCGGGAGGCAAAATGACCCAAGCCCCCGCAAACAAGACAGGCCCCACTCTCAAAGCGTTTGTGCCACTCAGCCACCAACTGCCCCCCTCCTTGCCAGGACCGAGAGTCTTTGGGGGCGCCGGGCCTGTCTCCATGGGGTTTGATCTCCCGGACCGTCCGCTGCTTGGAGAGTTGCAGGAGTTGTCGGCGGTTTTCGATGTCAGTTGCATGCCGGACCCATCATTCCACATCTGGTGGGTTCCCCTGCATGAAGGCCCAATGCTGTAGCTCCGGGTTGAGTCCCTCAAGAAAGTACTGAACCCGAGTGGCCTCACTCCAGTCCAGTATCTTGCTCGAAAGCAATTGGAACTCACTTGCATACTGCACCACCGACTTAGTCCCTTGGCGCAGCTGCAACAATGCCGTCTTGACCCACTCTCCCCGGCGCGGATCCTCGAACCGGTTCCGGAGAGCTACCATAAAGTCATCCAGACTCCGCAATATGCGGGAGCGCAGTTCATACTGGTGCACCATCCATGCCGCGGCTTCTCCTTGCAGCAGCGAAGCAACATATTGCACCCGGCTCTCTTCCGAGGTGAAGGTCTCGCCCTGCTCCCGCATAAAAATGTCCAGTTGGACCAAAAAATAGGACAGTAGGTCGCTCGACCCATCAAAAGTCACCTTTAATTCCCGGCGATGGGGTGGGCCTGGAGCGGGTCCACCCGGCTGCATGGATATCGCCGGTTGTCCTCCCCCGTCGGGCTGCCTTGGTTGAGGTGGCTGTCACTGCAAGTCATCCAGCTCACGTGCCATATCCTGTAGCACTGCATACATGGCATCCATCCACTCGGTCATCTCCTGCCTCTCAAAGTGCAGATGCTGACGCTCCCCTTCCCACTCTTGCCGCAGAAGGGAGTCCCGTCGGTCCGCGTCGGCATCAAGCCCTTCCATCCCAGCCTTCGGCTGCTTTCGATGCTTAGTGTTGACCCCCGACGGAACCCATGTGTGGGGGGAATCCAGCCAGTCACTGAGACAGGGAATCCGTGGCTTGGCATCCACATCCGCTCCACCTGGTTTCGGCTCCTTCGCCGGTTTCTCCTTCTTGGTGTCAGGATCGGGCTCCTCAGGCACCGTATTGTCCCCACCATTTCCATTGTCTCCAGACTTCGACATAGCCAAAAACCCGAGGGATTTGGATCGGAGCTGGAGCAGAGATTGGCAGCTTAATGTCAGGTCCTCCAGTCAACCTAGGTAGTCTCAAACAGTCACTCGCTCAGACAGGCATGTCAGAAGCAGGTAAACATTTATTGAGAGCATCTAGTAAGCATGGATACACTGCAGCTTCAAAGCTGCCAATACAGAGCTGGGCTACAGGCCTAACTTAAAGCATGGTTACATGATTACATCACAGGTGCAAGATCAAACTGCCTGGGAAACAGCAAGATAGCAGAGAGCAGGGAAAAGGAGGGAAGAAGGAGTGAAACAGGAATCTAAACACGGCCTGGCCATTAGCTACTCAAGGTCGGGACTCGGGAGGGGCGAGGAACAGGGAGTGGGAATCACAGAGCAACTGAACAGCAAACACAGGCCTAAAACATGTCAAGAGCCTGAACCAGGACCTGACCGCTTGTACGGGCCAGACCTGACAACAGAGTTGAAAGAAACAATTCAGCAGACTTCCTCACATCCAGATTCGCCATCTCGCTTGGTTTTGACCGCTCTCTCTGTCTCTCTGCAATCTTTCCATCACCTCCTTCCCCAGAACCACTGCTCTATTATCTTGGTGATATCAGTTTCTGGGGAAAGAAATTGTTCTTCACAGAGCTTCCCATTCCTGGTCCTCTTCTGTTACCTGAACCTTTTCATTCCTCATTTAATTTCCTCCTCCTTCATGAAGTCTGATGAGCCTCCCTGATGCCCCTCGGAGTCACCCTCAGGGTTATCCAATAATCTCAAGCTTGTGGGAAGCCATCAAAGCAATTCGTCCTCCCATTTTGAAGAGAGTCTGAGAATCATCCTGCTTTGAAAGAGACCATTTGTCTGCAGCACTGCAGCTCCAAGATAAATGTTGTCAGCTGTCTAGAAGATTAGTAGTCAAATAATAATCCCTACATGATGAGGCCTCAGACAGATTTTTAAAAGATGGAGAATGTAGATTGAGAATATTATTAAATGGTAGCCACACTGGTCCTACACATTTAAAAAATGGGGACAGTAATCATAACTTTATTTGACAAACCAGTCTGTTAAAAATACACAAGCGGTGAAGGTTTGTCCCATTCTGCCTCTTCCTCAATGTATTTCTGCAGGAGTTTGTCATGACTTTCTGGGCCTTTCTTGGGAGCCATAGATGGCTGGATGGAAGGTTAAAACAAGCACATATATAATTTAAACAATCTATACTCATTCTTTACTTAAATTGAAGTTTTAAATGGTGCCTTCATCGTGTCAGTTGTGGGTGAGTGGATGTGCACCAGATCCATGAAACCAAAAAGACGAATAATCTCTCCAAAGGTTCATACCCAACTGTCTTATCACAGAAATGTAACTTCAGAGACCTCAGGGTGTGTTTTCCTGGTAAAGAAAAAATACCTCCAAATACTATTTATTTTTTATTCTGCTGTTAAGTCACAGCAGACTTATGGCAACTCCATAGGGTTTTCAAGGCAAGAGACGTTCAGAGGTGATTTGCCATTGCCTCCCTCTGCGTCATGACCCTGGTGGTCTTTGGAGCCCATCCAAATATTAACCAGGGCTGACCCTGTGTAGCTTCTGAGATCTGATGAGATCAGGCTATGCACATATAACTTAAAAAAGAATGAACACTACTATGTAAATCTCTCAAACAATATTTAACATTATAACATTTGGAACCACTAAGAAAAAACAGAGAAGATAAAGATGACCCTCGCCATGGAACTATACAGTTGGTGAGAATACCTTCCCCTCCTCACAGTCACCATTCAATTAGAGATGCACCCATTTTGGGTTTGAATTTTTGTGTTAGTTTTCTTCTTATAGTTATTATTTGTTTCCATTGGTTTCAATGGAAACTTTTCTTGATAAAATATTAATTTCATCAACCAGTCGCAATGATGTTCTCAGAAATTTTTTCCATCCCTTGAGCAATCCTCTCCCAAAATTTCAGGCAAATAGGACAAGTCATCTTTTTTTCCTACAATTAATTAAAATCCTCTCTTGTAGAATAGGCACAGAGGGCCATTTGATACCCCAAGAAAACCAGACAGCAGATGAAAATGATATAGGACCGGAGCATCCTCATATCACTCATGAGTCCGGGGGATAGGGGATTCATTTGTAAAGTGCAAGTGACCCTAAATCATATTCCCCCCCAATAAACTTATATTGTTTCCCATCAATATTTGAAGCACTTTTCTTCCAACCTGGCTACGATACTGGAAGAGAGCTAAATGCTGAAAAAAATGTGAGCTGAATGAGGTAAATTGCAGAAAGGGTTTGACTTCACCCCTTGAGAAACAAGATGTCTCACCACACGGGAAATATGAAACATGTAAGAATGAATGACGGGAAATGATATCATATATTTCTCAGTAATTCAGACTAGGGATGTGCACTTTAAAAAATTTCATTTAATTTTAATTTTATTTCATTATTTTAGAAAGTGTGCGATTATCATTTTCACAAAATTTCAGCATTGGTATTGTTTCTGAAATCTGTTTCAGGTAAATTTTTCAGGTCTGGGAATATCGGGTGTCAGAGGACCCCCGGCCTCCATGCAGACACCAGGTCTACCAATTATAGTACTCGACATGGATAGACCTGGTCTCCAGACTCCACATGCCAGGTCTACTTACATTGTTTCCCATCGGTGGTAGAACTAACAACCAGACTTGGATGCCAGGTCTACTGACCATAGACTATAGTGCCAAAGTAATTTGAAATAATCCCAAAATTTTGGGAGATACTTTTCAGGAAAGCCTTGCTCCATTTTGGAGTATTTCTGATCTGAAAGAAAACAGGGAGTTTCAGACACTATTTCAGACTGGAAACATCTGAATACATACCCCTAATTCAGACAACGAAAGAACCATAAGGTGGAAAGACTATCACATTTCAGCTGGTCATCTGTACTGGCTGAAAGATAAACAAATGAAAGTCCAAAAAATTGTCCAAGGGGGTGTTGGTAGAGTGTCTTTGACAATGTACAGTGTCTTTTGCTGACACAGCACTTCCAACATCCACCTGTGAATTAGGAACAGAATGGGTTGTTCTGTATTTCCCCATAGGTCAACGAGACTACAAAGTCAAATTTAAAACATACAGTACAGAATAAAAGCCCAAAATGTTTTTTCTGCTCTAAAAATGCCTGCAACCTACACCCCATTAAAAGCCCTACCCCATGAAGGGGACTTGCGGGGCCTCCTAAATACCTCTGGAGATGGTGGCCCCACCTCTTCAGGGAGTCCATTAACTAGGGTTCACTAGGATTGGAGGTACAATGCAAAAAGCTCAGGTGCTGCTTGATGCCAGGTGTTCCTTAAGTGGGGAACAGAGAGCAGGTGGGAGTTTGAGGACCTCCTTTAGAGATTGTGGGTCCTAGACCATGAAGGGCTTTAACGGTAATAACCAGCAACTTGAATTAAACTAGGAAACAAAAGGGCAGCCAGCATAGCTACTTCCCAATGGGCAACTTCTGTTCCCATTATTTACCTCTGAACGTCTGTCACAGTTGTCATTAAAGTGGAAGGCCAGATCAAATAGGGTAGATTTTACTGGGCTACCCCCGGGGCAGGTGATCAGGGCACAGGCTAACCAGGTATGTGTTTATATATTGGTATATTTAATATACATAGTAAAGTAATTATTCAAGTTAGATTAATAATGAACTGAGGTTTCCAATTTGTTTAATTATGTTTTATAGTATTACAACTAAAACCAATCTGACCAGATGTTTGCGTTATTGGCAATAGATTTTGTAAGTATCTTTCAAACATCTCTTTCAAGACTTATATAATGGGCTCTTAAATAAATAGAAACTAACCCATTATTATTCTATCTTTTCAGACAACCTATATACATGCCTGGTTGGGTTTGAACTGTTTGTATATGTATTTATTTATTTATTTCTGTAAATGTGTGCAGGCTTAACATGGGTTTTAATTAACCACTGATGAAGGCGCATTAGGCTGAAATGTGTTTGATTGTGGTTACAGATGTCAACCTTAGGAAATGCCATTTTAATGTATTTTTTTTCTTTTACCTAACCTCGGGTAGCCAGCCTCTGTTTTTAGGCTGGGTCTTATTCCCCTCTTTTTTCTTCCACTACTTTCCCCCATTAGTTAGCCCCTCACTATAGTCAGGCTGCTGCATTCTGGACCAGCTGCAGTTTTCAGGTTGTCTTCATGGGCAGATCAATGTAAAACACTCTACAGTATTCTAGGGTTGTTAACCTCCAGGTACTAGCTGGAGATCTCCTGCTATTACAACTGATCTCCAGCTGATAGAGATCAGTTCACCTGGAGAAAATGGCTGTTTTGGAAATTGGACTCTATGGCATTGAAGTCCCTCCCCTCCCCAAACCCTTCCCTCCTCAGGCTCCACCCCAACAACTTCCCTCCAGTGGCAAAGAGGGACCTGGCAACTGTAACTAGGAAACAGGGCAGAGACAAACATTGGTCTAGCAACACACCTCTGGAAAAGGCAGGCAGGATTACAGAAAGGGTAGGACCATCATTTGTCCGCAGATGCGTAAATAATGAGAGCTGACACCAGAGCTGGGATAATAAAAGGGCCAACTTTATTTAATCATTCAAGAGGGATCTGCAGCGCACAAAACCAAAACATCCCCAATAACTGACTGCAGTGCGGGCCATTGCTGGGATGCTGAAGAGTCAGGCCTCCTCTTGCTTTTGCATCTCTGTTCTAAGGGCGAGACCCACCCTGGCTCTGAGCTCCGAGCCGTCATATGTGGTATGGCTCCTGCTCTTCCTTGCCAAGCTTTTTTAGTGCTCGAGGGAGGTGTGCCGCGTCCAATCCACCCTAGCTGTGAGGTCTATAGGTAAAAGATGGTGGCACCCCTCAAGGAGTTCCTGTCCCAGGTCCCTGCCAGGCACCGAGGCCCCAGTCCTGGTTTGAGGGTTACTCCTTCATCTTCCCAAGTGATGCCTCAGGGTGCTCACCAGAGTTGTAACATGAACCATGAAGCCACCTTTTTCCCGCACTGCTCCTACCATGGGGGGCAGATCAGCCTAATGCTTGGTCTGCCCCCAGCCCCCACTTGCCTTCTAGGCTGCCAGGAGGCCCCGCTGCAGATCCCCCAATAAGATGGCATAGCCTGCATCTGAAAGACGGACCCCATCAGATCTGTATAGGTGTGGAAAGCAATGCTTGATTTCCCGATGCGCAATATGCAAGCCATCCTCCGAGACTACCGCATGCTGTATTTCACCATTCACCTTTGCCCGAGCCCTTTCCAGGTGCCCTGGGGCCAATGCGCCCTTCCAGACCCGTCTCTGGAGCATGTCTGACCAAACCAACCGTACGCCGGGCACCAGGGCCCTCAGGTGCTCAAAGTCCACCAGGGCTTGCAAAACAATAGACTTTCCAGGCCGCTTTCCCATGTCATTCTCGCCCAAGTGGATGACGATTACTTGAGGTGGGTGAGACGCTTTCAGGTGGTCGTGGAGAGTTGGCAATAACTGTTCCCACCGCATGCCCCTTCTGCCCAGCCATGCAATCAGCATCATTTCGCTTAAACCCAGCTGCGTGCTGAAACCCCCTGTGGCTGCCCTGCGGCTAGCCCAAAAGATAATGCTGTGGCCACAGATGAGAACCCGCCTCCTCCTGCGCTGGCAGCCTGTAAAGACAAAATGTCAGTGTGCCGCCGCAGAGGATCCCTGCCCCGACCCCACTCCTTGCAGCTGTGCCACTGCAACCAAAGGCCTGACATAAGACCTGAAGGCTGCTGAACGCCACCTGCCAACTGCCTTAACCATTTCATCCCCATGTCCCAAAGTGGCCGCTGTGGAGGCAGCCCCAATGCGAAAGGAGTGAGCACCAAAAAGGTGAGGGGGGGCTCCCAGACTAGCTAAAACTCTTCACCACCGCCCAGAACTGGTACCTAGTAAGTGGCTTGCCATTGGCATGCTGGAAAAAAGGCCCAGTTCCCTGTCCCCGTGTTGCAACATAGCTCTGCACGGCTTGCACAGGGCAAACGGCCACTGATGCACAGGGGTACAATTGAAATACCTCTCCCTTACCCTTCTGATCAGTCTTAGATGCTCGGAGCCTGACCGCTAAACCCGTGGCCGTTACGGAAATATCCTGCATATGCAGTGCTCTGCCTGATTGGTCCCATTTGGATTGCACTAACAATTCACTAATCCGCAGGGCCCCAAAGAAGGCCCGGAGGGCAGCTGCACGATACAGTTTGACCTCGAAAGCTGAGGCGCAGTGCGCTTCTAAGGCCAGAGACAAACCTGCTAGCAACTCGGGGGACACAGGGGCCCTGGCATTGGCTTCCTTGGCTCTGCTCTGGCCCACCCCTCCAGCATCCTCCTCACCCTAAAGTCGCCTGTCGTGTCTGCCTTCCCGGCGGCCTTTGCGTAGAATGCCAAAGCTGACAGGCGGCCAGATATAGTGGAAACCGTGTACCCTGTGTTGTGCAGTTGGATGCAGTACTGCATGAGGTGGTCCACCGGTATAGGCCAAACAAGCTGCAGCTGCTCCTTCCTCCTAAAATCCTCAAAAGCCCAGAAACTCCTGGCATAGCCATTCTGAGTACACAGGGCCAAAGAGTTGCTTATGGCATGCCAGGCCTCACCCCTCCAAGACTCCACAGTGCCACGGGCATCTCCTCTGTTGACTCCTGGGCTAGACGGGCCAGGCTCCTGAAGCACTCTATCTGAAAACGGGATAGTGCATCAGCGCAATTATTTGTTATTCCAGGAACATGGCAAGCTGAAAAGAGGATGTTATATTTGAGGCACTGTAGTACAAAAGCCCACACCGAGGACATGACTCTAGGGGATTGGGAGGACAGTGTGTTAACGATGTGGACCACAGCCTGATTGTCACACCAGAAACACACTGAATGATTGGCTAGAGCCTCCGGCCAGATGTGTACTGCCACAACCATTGGGAAAAATTCTAGGAAAGTGAGGTCCCTTATAATGTCACTGGCCTTCCATTCTGCTGGCCACCGCTCAGCACACCACCTGCCCCGGAAGTAAATGCCAAACCCGTGGGCCCCAGCTGCATCAGAGTGCACCTGAAGTTCTGCCTCGAGCAAAAGGTCTTCTCTCCAGAAAGATACCCCATTGTAACTTTCCAAAAAACAGGCCCAAATGCAAAGGTCCTGCCTCATGGCGGTAGTGACCCGTATCCTGTGGTGGGTGGCCCGCATGCCGGCCATGGCCCGGCAGAGGGGACGCACAAAGGCATGCCCCGCCGTGACTACCCTGCATGCAAAATTCAAATGTCCCACCAATGATTGGAGCTCACACAGCGTGACTTTCCTTGCCCACATAGCACCAATCACGAGGCCCCGTAGCTCAGCAAGCTTTTGGACTGGCAGCTTCGAAAGCTGCCCCATGGTATCCAGTTCAATACCTAGATAGGTCAGCTTGGTGGATGGGCCCTCGGTCTTTTCGTGGGCCAGGGGCACTCCTAGCTCCCTGCACAATGCATGAAATCGCTGCATGAGCTCCAAACACCTATGCGACTCTGGGGGGCCTGCAAAAAGGAAATCATCTAGATAATGTGTTACGCTGGGTAGACCAGAAAGCACCTTAACTGCCCACTCTAGCATGGAACTGAATTTCTCAAATGCCGCGCAAGATATGGAACACCCCATAGGCAATGCCTTGTCAAAATAGAATTTGCCTTGAAATGAGAAACCCAGGAGATCGAAGTCAAGTGGATGGACGGGGAGGAGGCGGAACACAGGCTTAATATGGCACTTCCCCAACAGTGCACCCTCTCCAAAAGTGCGTATCAAACACACTGCATTATCAAAGGATGAATATTTGACCGAACAAATATTCACCGATCCTCCCTTCGGGAATGATAGATGAAGTATCAGCCTAAACTCCCCAGGAGCCTTCTTTGGGACTATACCCAGTGGTGAAATACGCAGATTTTTTAGGGGCAGGTCACTGAACGGGCCTGCTACTCTGCCTTCCTTGACTTCCTTATCAATTTTTGTTTTAACTACACCCTCCATCCCAGTTATTGACTTCAGATTCCTGGCCATGCTATGCACCCTAGAGCCCACCGCTGGGATCCAAAAACCATATGTAAAACCATCAATCAAATACCGCATGTTCAAATCCTTCGGGTAGGCAGTTAAAAGGCACCTGAGTTCGGGAACCTTAATTGGACTGGGCGCCTTTTGGAGCAGCGCCTGTGGCAGCTCCCCCACTTCCTTTCTGCCCCAGCCCTGGTCCCCTCGACCCCACCTATGGGGTCGTCCCTTGGGCCAGGAAGTGACGGGGTGGTGTTCCTTCGTGCCTGTATCTGCATGGGCGATGATCACAGTGGCCGGTAGAACTGAAATCCCAGCAAAGCAAGCGGGGTTGAACTGCCTGGCCCCCCGGGGGCCTGAAGCTTGGGGCACGATTGATGAGGTGTCCACTGTGGGGCCTCTCACCCTGCACTGCCCTTGCAGGCATCATGCACTGCATCCACAATTCACCCTGCGGGACATCCCAAGCAAGTGCCGTGTTACGAGCTGCTCGCAGTCTGAAATTCTCGTAGTATTGGAGCCAAGCCTGACCCATGAACTCATTATAAGCATGATTAATGATGTCCAGATACTTGACCAAGGCCAAGGCCCTGGATGGCTGTTCATGCATAATCACCCCTGATAAATAAGGTAACCTACCAAGCAGTTGGGCCAAGTGCAGTCCACTTTCTTTCTTCGCCACTTGTCGTCATCCCTATGTCCTTCCTTGTCTCTCCCTTTTGGCTCCTCATCCCTGTTCAGCAGTGAAAAGATATCCAGATATTCCCCTCTAAATATTTTGTCTGTGAGAGCCTGGGGAAGGTGGGATCCTAAGGGGAGCTAGGGCCCTGGCCAAGCGTAGCTGCGGCAGTAGGCTGCACAGCCACTGGAGTGGGCCCTGTGGCTCCACCATCCAGCATCCCCCGGGGGTCAGTGGCTTGCTGCCCTTGCCACACCTGATTGATCACTGACATGGGTTCCTGGGCAGTGGCCGCAAGCTGACGAGAAGGCCTCCCCAGCCCACAAGGCTGCCGCCCCCGCCCAGAGAGCTGCGGGGCCCCCAAGGCAGGCAGTGCCTCATTTGACTGGTAAGGGGGTGGCAAGTCCATTGCCTGATCATTAACTAAAGACTCCCCAGTAGATGCTGTGGCCCATGACTGTGTATGCACTGGGGACTCACCTGTTTCTGAGAGCCTGGGCAGCGAGCAGCTCTCCCTTGTCGGTGCAGGGGCAGACTCACTGTCCTCCCTGGGTTCCCTGGCATTCCCCTGCTCCAGCGTATCCATATGCCCTGCAATCGCATCCATACGTCCTGCAATCACGGACACAATCTGATAAATGGATTCCAAATCATGAGCCACCTGCAGTGGGGCCCCACCCCAAGCAGGCGGCCTCCCCTGCCCCACGGTTCTTTGCACCCCACCCGCTGCTTGAAAAGCACCGCCCCCTTCCCTTTCCGGGTGGTCGTGCTTGTGGCTTGGATGTGCCAGGCCGCGTGGCCAGCAGCCTGCCCCTCCAGTACTTTTTGGGTGGGCTTCCGTGCCCTCCTGGGCCTTTGGGCCTGTGAGGGCTGTGCGCCTTTCCTTGGTCCCATGGCTGGTAGAAGCAAGAGGTAGAGGGTTAAGAAAAGAAATGAAGGGGCTTCCGATTCAGAAACGTGCGTGAAGCAGGGGGCAGATGCTGCAGTCAAGAAACGTTTCCATTCCAAAACGTGCGTGAGAGGGAAACAAAAGCTAAGCCACAAGCCACTGAACAATGGGGGCAGTAGGACCCTGACGCTGGGCAGCCAGTTCGCAACCCGGCTTCCTAAACGCACGCTAACGGAACAAAGATATTACTCCTGAAAGCAGAGGAAACAAAAGGAGAGAAACGGAGCGCGCACGCAGCAGGGAACGAAAGAGGACTGTGTCCGGAGAGGCGGAAAGCGGGAGATGCTGATACCCTCTGCGCACAAGCAGATGCTTGCCCCCCCACCCTTGGAACGACTGAACCAAATGGATGGCCCCCTGCCCGTCTCCCTCTTCCCAGATACTCAGCCACGTGTCCGAGTGTGAGTTCCTCTGTTCCTCCGTCCACCTGTCTGCTCCGTCTGCTTCAAAAGAGGGAGGAAATTTCCACCCTGGAGCTATTAAGCCCTTTTCCCCAGGCCCGCCCTCTTCCCCACGTCAGGCCAAAAGATGCAAGAGGACTGGCTATCTTTTCGCGCCCGCAGCCAAATGCACCCCTCCCCTCACTTCTTTGAATGCTGGGAGGGGGCAGTCTTGGGAGGCCTGACATCTGGGAGACTGACAGGTGTGTGGCCCACTGCTGCCTGGCAAATGGTCAGAAGAGCACCTGGCCTGGGGGGGGGGGAGGGCTGCACAAACTGCTATCCCAAAGGCCTGTGCCCTGATCACCTGCCCTGGGAGTGGCACAGTAAAATCTACCCTATTTGATCTGGCCTTCCCCTTTAATGACAACTGTGACAGATGCTGTGGAGGTAGGGTTGCCAGATACCAGGTAATGGCAGGAAATTGCCCTCCAATTAAGGGGGCTGCCCACCACTCCTCAGTTGGCCACTGGGTGGAAGCAGGCCAGCTGAAGGGGGGGCATTAACGTCTGAACCTCAGAAGTGACAGGGACACTCTAACACCTTGATCCTGTCTGCTGGCCTAAGTCTAGGACAGAGATGGTTGCGGTCACTCAGAACACAGAGTGTGCTTACCTGTCCCTGTCACCTTCTACTTTGGCCAAGACTAGAGGCTCACAGGGCTGAACTGCACATTCATGTTTTTAAAGTGTTGGGTCTGAGTTCCCTTCAGCCACTGAGCAGCTGCTGGGAATAGCTTCTGCCTCCCCCCCCCCAAGCTGCTTTCCTACACAGAAACAGTGCTTGGTGGAGTTATTTTTGCTGCTTCACGTGTACAGAATATTCCACAGGGAGCAGCAAAAACAAGGAAATAATTCCCTCCCCCAGCGCTATTTCTGTATGGAAAACGGCTTGGCAGGGAAGGCAAGAGCCCGTCCTCGCCCTGGGGTGGAATTCCAAGCCTGTTTGGGCTCTCCGTTGTTTTGAAAAAGCCCTTTCTTTCTGCTTCTGTGAGGCTGTGGGGAACCTGAGTGGCTCTTTACCGACGTGAACGTGTAGTTTGGCCTACAGTTCAAAGGTCCAATGGCTGAGGAGGAGCAGCGCAGAGACTGTCTGCATGGATCAGAACCACGGGAGGCAACTGAAGTTCTGGGCAGCTTGATGATGCTCACCAGCCTGAGAGGAAGACTGGAGGTCGGAGGAAGAGGAGCCCCAGAGAGTCAGCTGAGGAAGAGGTGGGGTCTTCCCGATGCAGAGCCTTGGAGTCTGTATTCCAGTGTCTTTAGTGAGCAGTCCTGGCTGGGTTGAACCCCCAGCTGCATGTAAGCCAATATCTTCAAGATCCAGAAGAAGCCAAGGAGAGGTCTCAAAATGAACGTGTCAGCAAATCCAGTCCCCACCCAGAGTGTACCCGCTGTGAGGCGGCCCTCAGGGCAAAACTCCTGTGGAGCTGCCAGAAAGGCACTGCCGGCTCCCAAACCTTGGGTCGGCACCTTCCGGGAACCCCCCCTCCTCCTGATCCTTCCCAGCAGGCTCCCTTATAAATGATTTTGTTTTTGAGATGCTTCCCAAGTGTTTATCTTACTTTAAGTGTAATTGAATTTTGTGTTCTGCATTTTTCATTTTTGATGACTAATTACCTTCCGTTTAGAAAATGTGGCAAGCACTTGCCGGTGTCTGACCACACAGGTGTTTGCGCTTGGGTTAAAAAATGCTCCAGTAGGTTCATCCTGATGCCCTGTGGTAAAAACAGTCTTTACTGTGCAAGCCCTCACATCATGCTTTGGGTTAGCCCAACTCAATTAGAACTTCAAAGTGTTCGGTCTTTGTCTTTGCCTCACAGCTGACTGGGAAGCAGTCGTGGGTCTGAAATGGTTCTCTTTTTTCAGTTACTTACACCCCACCCCACCCCACACACAAAGGAATTCAAGAAACCACTTTCCATCTGGAGCCATGTGGAATTTTTGCATTTGTGATACTTAACCTGACTTTAATTTGAGTTGAAAAGTCTGATATTTCTAATAGTATTAACATGCCCTGGATGTAGAAGGAAAGGAAGGGTTGGTGAAGGATAGGAGGGGAAAGAACACCAAAAAGCTCTTACTGTTCATTTCACAGAAGCATTCCAGACGGTCCCTGTTTAATGACTCTTGGCAGGCAAATGCATGGCAGACGGTCATGGGGAACCTAATCAGATCGGGGGAGCTCACAGTCACTGGAACGGCAACCAAACAAGGGGGTTCCCAGAAGAAGGCCAACAGTTCTGATTTCATGTTTTTCCTTCGGACCATCTACACAAGAGGAACCGGGCCCTCTCCACTGCCTCCCACAGCAAACAGGAGCTAGTGATGCTGAAGGCGGATCCAATTATGGTGGCCTTTGATTCAGAATGAAATAAATCAGATCATACAAATGGCCTCCAGGGTTAGCATTGGTGTGCTGGGGTTAGTGCCATTTGTTCAAACGTAAGCGCCTACTTTCAAAACTCACCTACATCAGGACGCAAAGCACTAGGAACAGAGGATTGGCCTGCTCCACACCTGCTCTGCAAATGAGCATTTCTGTGGCTTCGAGAAGGTGTCCTTTTCTCCTCTCTGTTTGTAAGGGAGGATCCCTTGGCTGAGGGCCACAATCTCAGAGAATTTCCTCCCAGCTGGATGAGGCGAGAAAAGTTAGGTCCACAAACCGTGTGCCTTTCATTGTCCCTAGATGAGGCATGCTTTTCCCTATTTGCCTGGAATTTTGGATGCAGGATCCCTTGGGCGACGGGAACAGCCCCTGCAAATTTACTCCAAATACCATGTGGACCACACCTGCATTTTGCTGCATCTTGCAGTTCCTTCTGTTCACTTGCACTCCCCACCCACCACATGACTCATTTGCAATTGTCTCAAAGTTCTCTTTCTGCATTTTTTTTACCAATGAACAAGACTGCATATCATCTGCTTTCATGCCACCCTTCCTTCTGTGACCTCAGGAGGTTTCTCTGTTCCCCCATTTTATCCTCACAACAGTCGTGTAAGGCTGCTATTTTTCAGAATATCTGCTTCCTCATTAATAGTTTCCATGAGGGGGATGCAGGGATTTTTAGTTATTGGTTCATTTTCCTTTGAATCAATTGGTTGGTTGCTTAGGAGAGTTGTTTAAGGAATGGTACATAGCCCACTCATGGCCTGAGGTCACTCCCATTCACACGGGAGTTGTGGCTCTTATGATCAGTTAGCTCTGAGCACGTGCTAACACACACACACACACACACACACACACACACACACACCACCTGTAGGTCATTTATATGATCCATCCTGCCTGCGCAAGCAGAATGAGGGGTTAAATGGCAGGATCAGAAAGGAAGTCACTTTAAAACTAGGGTTGTGCAAAAAAAAAATTCAGTAAATTTCGGGTTTCAGTTTTTTGGCCCAATTTTTTTTTTATTAAACCCGAAATAAGCCGGTAAATATGGGTATTTTCAGGTTTCCTGGAAAACTCTCCTTTGATGGTCACCAAAGTTTGGTGAACTTTGGGACAGAGGATCCAATTTTATGGACCCATAAAGGGGTAACCCCCCATCCCCCACACATTTGTGAGCTGAGCTGTCCATCAGGTTCAAAAGTTCAGCATTGCCAAGGACTGGCAGAAAGAGGTGATTCCAGGTTGATGCCTCAAAGTCTGGGGTCTGCCTTTGTTTCTGTGTCGCTTTGCATGATGTCCATGCAAATGAGCATCCAAAGAGAGGGCAAAGGCTTAAATGCAAGAGAAATAAGGCACAGAAAACATTCCTTTTGGTGGCAAATGATATCCTGTGAGCAGTGATCATGAAAAATCTGATTTCAAGAGATGGACACCATGCAGGGAAACAAAGCCTTTACTTGGGCCGACTTTCAGTTTCAGAGAAGGTTTTCAGGGGTGGTGGTGGTGAGATTGAAGCCAGCCAAAGTCTTGACCACAGGAGCTGTCTGAAGGAGATTGCTCATCCATGTGGATGAAGAAATCTCCTTCAGAAGTCTGGTGGTGTCAGCACCTGTTGAAGCTGGCTCATTTTATTTGGAGGGTATATACCTCTGTGCGAGACTTGGTGAGCCCCAACTATGGGGCCCTAACAAAACCAGCCAAAAAAGAAAAAAAGGAGAAAGCACAGAGCCATGCCTCTGAGCAAAGATGAATAGTCGAACCCAAAAAGCCAAATATAAATTCGGGGTTTTTTTGGGAATCAGCTATTCGGCTTTATCCCCAGGTTTTGGAGTTTGGTAAACCTGAAATTGTCCAAAAAGGCTAATTTCGGGTTTATTTTCAGTATAGGATTATTGATATGCACAACCCTATTTAAAACCTAAGCATGCCCCTGGGGGACGGCATACTGGGGGGGTTTGCTGGGGTCTGAGACCATTCTATATCCAGGGACAGAAGCCGAAGCATGTAAGACAGACATGGAGCTTAACGTCTAAGGCTCAAGCTGCCCATGACATGTAGAGAATGAAGCAATTTATGCAGGAGAAGTTGTAAAAACAGCAATGGGGGAGTTACAAATTCACTTAATGCAGCAGCTGATTCAAATGCCAAGCAAGGCAGGAGACAGTTCCTTCAATGGTCACAGTAAAGTGGACCAACAGTTGTGTTCCCATCAAACTCCTCAGCATCCCTGATCCTGAGAAAATGAATGGATTTAGGATGAAGATGAAGTGATGTTGTTGGGGCAAGAGTTCACAGAAACTTAATCACTGACCACTTCTGAAACTACAATTAAAGCAACGTTAGCAAGCATTTCTTTGGTTCCTGGTACATATCTCAGATTTTGATCCCGTACTCTTTTTGTGAGTGGAGATTCTACATAGCTTTGTTATGATTAATGGATACCTATTCCTTGTTTTTTGTGTTGCTCATGATAGACAGTGAGCATCTCTCCCAATGTTCAAGAGGGGTACAAGGAATCGTTATTCATTTTTCATGAACTGCTGAGTAGAGTACTATTTGTCCTAAGTTCTCAGTTAGAAATCAGTGGGGAAACCTAGGCTGCAATCCCAAGCCACTTTTCTTGGAGTAAATTCCACCAAACAACATGGGTCTTACTCATGAGTGGACCTACTGTTTGAATTTGGATGGACAACGTCCAAGGACCATCAGGGTCATGATGCGGAGGCAGGCAATGGCAAACCACCTCTGAACGTCTCTTGTCTTGAAAACCCCACCAGGGGTTGCCATAAGTCAGCTGTGACGTGACGGCACACACGCACCCAGAGAGAGAGAGAGAGACCTGCTTAGGGTTGTTTTCTTCATCACTTAGGAACAGTCCCACGCCTTCCTTCCCCAGGAATGCCAAGTAGATGAAACAAAAAATGTTTTACAAATAATTCAAACGATGGAAATAATTAATCCAAACCATTCAGTGTCCTTATGAATAATGGATTCACTTGAGCAAAATCAGGATCAGCTAACAAATAATTCACACATCTGAAGTGCTTTTGATTCACAGTGCTTTTGATTATTCATCCTGGATATCAAGATCTGATCTTTAAAGCCCTCTGAATCAGATCACTGATGCCACTTCAAGCCCAAATAAGATTAATTTAATTAAAATATTGCCAGAGATCTGCAGCCAAGGATTTGCTTTTAAATTAATAAGGTCCTTTTAAATTAATAATAGCCTTGTTATTCTCGACATCACTCTTATGGGAGACTCCTCACTGTCTTCCTCTCTTTCGCAGTATGATTTCTGCTTGGGATTCTCTGTTGATGCTCATTCTTCAGTACTGCCAGGCCTGTGTCTCAGTTGGTTTTGTTTTCCCACTGACCAGACTCAAGGACTGTTATGCATACCTAAATCCGTTTGAAGCTGTGGGAACCTCAGCGCTGTTTGTGTTTTGTAATCTCTTGCTTTTTTCTATGCTTTTATATTACCAAGTGCAAGCCAGCAAGCTCCATTGCTGTCACCTTTTCTTTATGCTCTGTTAACCTATTTGACCAGTAAAACCCAGCTTCTTTGGACCTGACTGTCTCTGATGTGGTTTTTGGTTCAGATTGGGCTAAGGGCTTACAAGTACCACAACCTGCTCCTTTGTTGCCCCCACCCAAGATTTAGGTGACCATGGGAGAGGTGGCAATAGGCTAATCCCCTGCCTCACTCCACCTCTGGATGACTATGCCCAGCTCAGAGTTTAGAGAAATTACTGAGGGTGCCATCCTGTGGTGAATTACACCCATTAAAGTCCACTTAAGTCAATGGCTTAGAAGGGTGTAACTCTGCTTAGGACAGCAGTGTGAATTTCATGGACACACTGTTTCAATTAGAAAATTCCACTTTACATTCAATAAAAATAATCAATAAAGCACAACATCTTGTCAGACTTTTCCAATTAGACAGAGCCAGCATGGTATAGTGGTTAAGAGCAGTGGACTCTAATCTGGAGAACTGGGTTTGATTCCCCACTCCTCCACATGAAGCCTTCTGGGTGACCTTGGACTTGTCATGGTTCTTTCCAAACTCTCTCAGCCCCACCTACCTCACAAGGTGTCTGTTGTGGGGAGGGGAAGGGAAGGTGGTTAAGTAATCTGCTTTGAGACTCTTTAAGGGCAGAGAAAATGTGGGGTATAAAAACCAACTCCTTTTTTTCTCATTCATAATGTAAAAGTGCACAACGATACAGATTTGGTGGTGGTAAGTGCCGTCAAGTTGACTTATGGTGACCCCGTGGAGTTTTCATGGCAAGAAATGTTCAGAGGAAGTTTGCCATTGCCTGCCTCTGCATAGTGACCTTGGACTTCCTTGGTGGTCTCCCATCCAAGCAATGACCAGGGCCAACTCTGCTTAGCAGCTGAGATGTGACAAGATCGGGCTTGCCTGGGCCATCCAGGTCCAGATAATACATATACTGAAATATAAACCAAAGACATCCAAAGATACACCTAATAATAAAATAATCGAATTATATAATCCAGTGGTGGCGAACCTATGGCACGCGTGCCAGAGGGAGCACTCAGAGCCCTCTCTGTGGGCATGCGCGCCATCGCCCCAGCACAGAGTTCACCTGAGTTCATTACTAGAAAGCCAGAGCGATGCGGGGCCAGGCTGCTCCCCTCCCTCTCTCCATGCGCACCTGAGGGCATGTCTCACATCACCTGCCCCTCTGCCCAGCAGCCCAATGGGAGTGCTTCCTCCCTCCCCTGTCACATGCGGCAGGGTGGCTCACATGCCGGGCAGCTCACATGTGGCATGAGGGTGCGGCGCGGATGGCAGCCTGTTGAATCTGTGGTGAAGGTGATTCCTGTGGTGGGGTTGGAGAGGAACTAGGTTGGAGGGGAGCATAGCTGACAGTGTGGCATAGCTGGAGGGGAGCAGAGCGCTCGGGCCACAGTGTTGGCACTTTGCGATAAATAAGTGGGTTTTGGGTTGCAGTTTGGGCACTCGGTTTTTTAAAAGGTTTGCCATCATTGATATAAGCTAATGAAATTTGATGAAATTTGACTATTAAAATAGATGCCCAGCTGGCTATCCTTGGCCCTGTGACTGCTGCTTCAAATGTTGGAGGAAGAAGACACTTTTGTCTAACCATCCCCTGCCTGAAACCTTGCAGAACAAGGAAGCCCACTTATGTGTCCTGTCATGTGTCAATCAAAGAAAAGCATGAGGTCTGATTATTGAAAATGGGGCTGAGTGTTTGATCTGTACTCCCAGCTGCCTCAAGCCTTTCATGAGACCACCAAGTGGCCCTTCTGCTGTCCACCACCGCCATCCTCTGGTGGGCTTCTTTCCACTCTGCCTTACAGGTCCCAGGACAACCCAGCAGTGTCTGCCGTCTCACCCCTGGATGCTTTCTTGGCCTCCAACAGGTGCAAACATATAAATCCATGGGCCATGCCCCCTCTTCCCCACCAACACTTCACAGGCCAGCAAAGCAAAAATGGGCTGGAAATGGAGAGGGCACACTAGTGTAAACCATGGAGTCTGGGGCGAATCCTAGAGCATCGCCCCAAGGCAATGGCATCAGTTCATTTTTTTTGCCTGTCCCCACCCTCCAATTCTTCCCAGAGGAGGCCAGCTGTGCTCTCCTGCCGAAACAAAAGCCTCACTCAAGTAAACCACTTGCACTGGTGCTTGCTGGCACCACTGCTGCTACAGATGTTGCAGTACAAATTAACCCCCCCACACACACACATACACACACAAAGATGCCTGCTGTTCACATCATATCAAAACCCCTGACAAATAAGCAAGCCTAGGAAGAATGCCTCCTGAAGATCTCCAATGGGGGGCTCCCCTCACCTTTTCAGCAAGCCCCTTCCACAGAGTTGGGGTTATGATGGAAAAGGCCCAGGCTCTGGTTGACATACGAGGCAGCCCACTCTAAGTGAGAGAACAGCCAACTGGTGGCCTGCATGGGGCAGGGGTGGGGGTTGATAGGAACAGCCAACCTGATAAAGAGTTCTGGAGGACTTTGCAGGTTGCAATCCTGCTCTTCCAAGACTGAAAGATTTAGCAAATATGTGTGGACATTTTCTTTTTTCTCCCTTCTGCCCCCAAGGTGTTTTAGGCCATGAAGAAGGCCACAAAATCATGGCCCAGAACATCTTTCCTTTCTGCACCTCGTTCTCACAGGCCATTTTAATGTCCCCTTTGTCCTGAAAAGGGAAGCAGGATATGCTTAACTCTCCCAATGAAACCAAAGAATCCTACCCATGTTTACTCAGAAGTAATGCTGAGCTCAATAGTGATTACTTATCTGTAAATGTGCACAGTCTTGCAGCCTTAAAGTACTTGATGGCAATCAAGCTCCTGCCGTCACCAAGGCTGAGCAAAGGATGGAAAGGCATGCAGACACCAGGTTCACACACAACCCTCCAAGGGACTCACTGCCTCCAATTTTTCCAGTTTTCCCCCCCCATCACCTTGACCCCCTCATGATCTTTCTCAATTTTCTTTAGAAGATTCGATCCTGCCACCATCTACCCCCCACAGTCAGCTGGAACCAACTTGGGAAACTGATTGGTTGACCTTGGACATCTATCCCTGGCCAGCGTTCTTCCATTGAGCCAGATGGGTTTTTCTAGGAGCACCCTGCCTGACTGCTGCGTGACACATTTGATTCTTTTCTAATTTTGCTGGCTGTGATGGAGAACATCAAGTGTGTTGTCTCTTTATCCACAGGGGAAAGGAAGTGTGCATGCCTTCCAAGGAAAGGTCGTCCCCCAGCTTCTATATGGGTCACAGCTCTCCATTTACAAAGATATTCACCTATTGGAAACGATCCAATCAAAGTTTCTGAGGAAGATACTTGGAGTTCCAAGATGTGTTCCGAACGCTCTTCTCCGATTAGAAACTGGACTGATCTCTTTGGAGTCCAATATGTGGATCAGAGCACTTAACTATTGGCTGAAACTCATATTCAACCCTATTGGTCTAACCCCTCTGATTCTAGCTGATAATCACTGCTCAACTTGGCGAAGTGCAATAGAGAAGATGCTCCAGAAACACAGCCTCTCTTCTCAAGCCATATTGCCACTGGGACACCAAAAAGCCGAGGAAACAATCAAACAGACTCTTAGGCCATGCCCTTCAATCAGATAGGGCTCAGATTCATAAGTATTCATCCATCTTGCAATACATCACACTTGCCCACCCTGCAGACTACCTTGGATTCCTGGAAGTAGCCAAATATCGAATTGCCTTCACTCTTGCACGTTTCAGTGCCTTACCTTCAGCTCTCCTGGAAGGCAGGTATCGCCGCACTCCCTTCCACCAAAGACTATGCCCGTGCAAAACAGAAAGTGGAAAAAATAACATGTTCTGCTGCAATGTCCCTTCTGCAACAACATAAGAGCGCAGTACATTCTCCTCATATTGTCATCCTTTCCCAGGAGATCGGAAGAAGCTAAAGTTTCCGACTTCCTGTAGAGCGTTTGGTCCGAGCGCCATTGTTTCCTGGGGGCTCCCAGGAGACACCAAGAGTCATTTAGATTTGGAGTGCAAAAAGCACTCCAACTCGGTCCTAAATAGTGGATTGGGAAGCAGGAAATTCCCCTGCAGCCTTCAAGAGCGGTTTGGACTCCCATGTTCTCTGAGAGAGCTTTTATTAAGCCTCTCGTAGATTTGGAAGTTGTCCCCGCCGGCACATAGGGGCTACCATTGCCATGGACGACTCTTTGGATTATAGGCTTTACCTCCTCTATACATTAACATCAAATAATCTATTAAAAGAACAAGAAGCCTCACCTTTGGAAGTCAGAGTGAGTAAAAAGACACTTTTTGCCTTTATCTTGATTGAGAAGACCTGAATGACGATAAAAACATCTACGAAAACCGGCGACTCCCTGCCCAGCGTAACGAGACTTTTAAAATAAACAAATGCCATTAAATGAACTGACTAAGACCTTATCAACTTGATCAGTGAGTAGACGCAATAAAAGGGACTTTTGAATGACTTTACAACTACCAATTAAATGCTTTGAGGGGAGGGAGGGAGACGAAAACCTTCCCCCCCCCCACTTCCGGCTCTCTTTGATTCAATGTCCAGCCACGTCGCCTCTTAAGACCGGAAGATAATAAGAAGGGCTTTGTTACCATCGAAAAGACAGGGCAGATTGGAAGACTTGAAGTGAATCTCCCCGGTGTAACCATCAAATCGTTCCTACCACTTAACCACCGAGAGGAGATGACGCAGGGTCTATGATACTGCAGTTTCCTGTCTACTTTCTTTTCTTTATCTGTGCTGCTTTGAAGCGTAATTGAGGATATCTTGAAAAATACAAAGCCTGCTTCTATATAAGAATACAAGCAGATATGTCAAACAAGAGGATGGAAGAGATGTTACTCAAACAAATGGACATGTTTGCAGTGCAACAAGATTTAGTCTTTGAAAAACAACAAGCGCTCTCACATCAAGTATTTCAACTAGCTGAGGTGATGAATACCCTATTTAAATCAATTAATGGAAAACTGGACACAATTATTGAGGAGATCCACGATATGAAGACCCAAGATATGAGAACAATTATGTCAATGGGAAAAAAAGATTCTACTAAGGAGATGACGATTGAATGCTATGTGGAAATGGTGATAAAATCTGGAAAAAATGACAATGAATTAGAACAATTTATTTTTAAAGAGGTAGCTGCAAGTGACTAGCTGGCATTGAGAGAGAGCAACATGAGAGAACTCAATACCTCTACAATCTACTTGTCTGAGTTACTGCTGACAGGAGGAACATTATTATCCCAAGAAAACACTTCCTGGCAGCCAGCGATGGAGGGAGACATGACGAAGGATTTTACCAAGAAGCTGCTAGAAATTTTAACAAGAAGCCAATGGATACAATCACTGGGATCTTCTTTTACATTTTCAGAGGCCAGAATTGCAGCTACTATATTGAAAAACGGGGGTGGGGATTGGGAAATAAAGAAGGACTGGCAGATCCCCTCCCAAAACAAGATAATGGCTAAAATGATGCTTATTTTTGGGGTGTAAGAGAGCCACGGTGGATTTACTTTGATGAATTTCTAATGGGAAAATTTGTTTATGTATTGATCTAATCCTTTATTATAGAATAATAGAATGTTATATAGAGACAATGATGATAATATTATAACTAGGTAGGACTTGAAATTGCTTATAGAAGTAGTATAGATAGCTTAAAGCAAGTCTGTATGAGAGAAAATAAGGATTAGAAATTAATTTGAAATGCAAAAGTGTTAACCAGTAGAATTAGTGACTGAAGAAGATGCGGGGAAGTCACATATAGTAGATAGCATTGAATATTATAGATAACATATTCTCAGTAATAGCAATGAACTTTTTTTTGTTACAAGCAGTTACAACTGAATATATTGTTGAGATATGTTTATTTTTGTTGAATTGTAGAAAATAATAAAAAATAATTAAAAAAAAAAGGAAGAAGCTAAAGTTTCCCTTCTCTTAGCACACTCCTCTCAGGAGAGACCACTCAAGTAGCCAAATTCTGCCTCCGGTCTAGTGGGATTGGTAAACAGCTGACTGAAAACCTTTCCCCATAGAAGATCTTTCTTCCTCTTCTTCAAATCATCCCTCCCAGAATCATCAACTTTTATTATTTTATTTTATTATTTTAACCTAACTTTGATTTTTATTCAGAGCTGATATTGTATCGAAATAAAACTTGATTGATTGAGTGTGCATGCATGGAGCCCGGCTGCCTTGGTTTCAGGCTTTCTTAATCAGGAAACAGCAGACATTCATATGTCCAGTATTTTTTCAATTTAACTACTGGACGGAAAGGCAAAGTGCGGGACTGTCCAGTTCAAAGCCAAACGCTGGTGCAGGGGGCAGAACATCAGCCTATTGGGAAAACGACCTTCCGAGGCCGCTTTTGCATAGTGTGGCCCATACTTGGGGGGGGGGGTGCCCTGGCTGCTCCGGTCATGCCCTCTACCCACCAAGCTCTTGCCTGGCCAACAGGGCCCCTTCAGGATCTCTTCTCACTCACGCTTAAGCCCCTTCTTAAAACCAAACTAAACTTGTTGGACAGGCCTGCACACCTCCCCTCACAAGCACACAAAAAGAACCAACTAACCACCGAACACACACACAGTGAAGCAAATTTTAAAAATCCAATACTTTTTAAAACCACAAACAGCGGCCCACAATAAAAAAAAGAGGCACCAAATTAATCCAAAGGCAAAAACAAACAACAGCAGCAGCAGAGCAGAACCCGGAAACAAGGAGAACAAAACAGATGTAAAAATTCATCTCTCTCCCACAATGCAGACAACTAACAAACCAACAGTAAAAACAAATGGGGGGGGGGAATCCATCTCCCCCAACATGCAGCAAACTAAACTGTAAAATAAACAGCAAAACAAAATGTCTTCCCTCAGATCCTCCAACTCCAGAGAACATAAATGTGCTCCCTTCCTGACTAAAGCCCTCAGCTAGGATTGCCAACCTCCAGGTGATGGCTGGAGATCTACTGGAATTACTATTGCTCTCCAGGTGACAGAGAACAGTTCACCTGGAGAAAATGGCTGCTTTTGAAGGTGGATTGTATGGCATTAAAATTTTTGAAGCCCCTCCCCTCCCAAACCCCGCCCTTCACAGGCTCCACCCCCAGAATCTCCACGTATTTCCCAACCCAGAGTTGGGTTTCAGTAAAGTTTTTGAAAGGGTTCCCCATGATGAGTAAACTGGAGGACTGTGGGGTGGACCCTAGGATAGTTAGGTGGATAGGGTACTTGTTGGAGAACCGCACTCAAAGAGTAGTTATCATTGGCATTTCATCAGAACGGAGAGAGGTGTCCAGTGGGGTGCCACAGGGCTCAGTTCTGGGCCCTGAACTTTTCAATATTTTTATAAATGATCTGGATGAGGGTGTGGAGGGACTGCTCATTAAATTCACAGATGACACCAAATTGGGAGGAGCAGCAGCAAACACTCCAGAAGACAGATCTGAACACACTGGAAAAGTGGGCGGATGTGAACAGGATGCAATTCAACAAGGATAAGTGCTGAGTTCTACATCTGGGTAATAAAATGAGCACCACACATACTGGATGGGGGATACACTTCTGGCTAATGCGATCTTGGGGTGTATCAACAGAGGCATAGCATCCAAATCGTTAGATGTCATAGTCCCGCTGTACACCCCAACTTGTCAGGCCACACCTGGAGTACTGTGTGCAGTTCTGGAAGCCTCAATTCAAAAAGGATGTAAACAGAATGGAGCAGGTCCAGAAGACAGTGATGAGGAGGTTCAGGGCCCTAGAGACCAAGCCCTACAAGGAAAGGCTGAGGGACTTGGGAATGTTCAATCTGGAAAAAAGGAGGTTGAAGGGGGAGATGATTGTTCTCTTTAAGTATTTGAAGGGCAGTCACTTAGAGTATAGCAGAGAGATGTTCCTGTTGGCAGCAGAGGCAAGGACTCACAATAATGGTTTTAAATCACAGGCGGAGAGGTACCGGCTGGATATTAGGAAAACTTTTTTTATAGTAAGAGTTATTTGACAGTGGAATGGGCTACCTAGGGAGGTGGTGAGCTCCCCCTCACTAGCAATCTTTAAGCAGAGGCTGGACGAGCACTTGTCAGGGATGCTCTAGGCTGATCCTACATTGAGCAGGGGAGATGGACTAGATGGCCAGGTATGGCCTCTTTCAACTCTATGATTTTAGCTTGTAGGAATGAAGTGGGAGACACAGCAACCAAATGAAGCCTCTAAACAGCAACACAGATCCAGACTGCTAGTTGTGCAACTTTGTCTAGCAGGAGAAACTCTCAGAGTTACTGGTAGCAGAGGTTTTGGGAAACCCCCAGGATTAAAAGAAAGAGGTGGCTTTTCCAAGGGGAGATTTTGGTTGGCAGTGGGGTTTTCCTCTCCTAGGGACCAGCCTGAAGGAACAGGGGACTTGTGAATTTATTCCTTCACACTGTACAGGCTGTGGAAATATGGACAGTGTTTTGCAGAGAGGTCTTGATGAAATGGGGCTGGAGAGAGGCAGCAAGATAAATACTCTCTCCCACCCAACATGCAGTAGAAAAGCCATAAAAAGAAAGGAAAGTCTAGCAGGGATCCTGACCTCTGATCTCTCTGACCCTTCTTTATGTTTTCTTGACTTCAGCCTTACCGTGGGCAGATTCCTTTGAATATGATTTATTTGTTTCTCTTGGCATCAAAACAATGAAATGCAGATGAAAAAAGACTATTGAGAGGCCTTTTCCGAATTTTCCTTCCCTTTTAAGCTGTGATCGAAGACCGCCCCATGATCGGCCTCTGAGCTCTTGTTACCATGGCCAGCAGGATGAATGTTTATGTTGTTAAAACAATACACTTCACTGGCTGTGGAATGGCAGGTCAGACACCATGACTCTCCCTGCCAGACGGGGCTTCTCTGCCTGCTGGAGACTGGAAGCCTTGGAGGAAAATGCAGCTTTGGTTGAACAATAAAGATCAACGAAAAGAATGTTTCTGAACCTCTCCTTTGATGGCTGCATCAGCAGGACTGAAACAAATCATAAACATTTGGATTAGGGTTGCCAGCCTCCAGGTGGTGGCTGGATTTCTCCCACTTTTACAATTGATCTCCAGGTGACAGAGATCAGTTCACCTGGAGAAAACAGGCGCTTTGGAAGATGGATTCTATGGTATTATACCCCATTGAAGATCTTCCTCGCCCCAAATCCTGCCCTCTACAGGCTCCACCCCCAAAATTGTTAGTGGCTGGACCGCTCCAGCTACCTGGGGTGCCATAAGTGCATACAGGACCAAGGCTAGCACATGACCAGGGCACTGCTCCACACAGATGAACCATTCTTTCAGGGACCTGGAAGCCATCTTTTTGTCTGTGAGATACCTTGGAGTTGGAAGAAGGAGTTGGTCAATTTGCATTTTCTCCTGGCCCCGGGGGTGGTGGTGGTGGTAGTGTAAGGCTGACAAACAATAGGGAATGACTAAGCTCCCCCTTGCATATTAAATTAAGTACTCCTGGCAGCCAGCTGGCAAACATTGAATTGAGAACTTTAAATATCATCAAGAATGAGCAATCAAGGTCATTCAGGAAAAGCCTAGCTATTCTCCTGCATATCTGATTCCCCTCAAGACAGTTATCAGGTATCCCAAGGAGCAAACTTCTCTCTGCTCACACTCATCCTGAGAAACCCCTGAGACATTCTCTTACATTCGAATGTCTGTACCAAGCAATCTCCAGCAATTAATCAAGCAACCACACAGGTATTCTTTCGCTTCCTGACATGCATCATACCTCATACTCTTTTGGCCTGACCCTGGAGGAGCAATCAAAGTTCTTTGTCCCTGGTAAAGTTCCCTTTGCCAATTACCTCATACTACCTCAGGTCCCATTTTGGGGTATAAATATTATTTGTGGAGCCATTCATAGTGAGTGTGTGTGTGTTAGATCCGAACACTCCCTCCCTGCTTGTGTGTAGGGTTACACCCCCCACTGGTTAGTTCTTGTATGAATTGTGTTTTTTTTAAATTATTTATAATAAAAGCCCATTTTATTTGGAACAAAATGCTTCTTTATTGAAAATTGTCCAAGGGAACTTATCCCTGTATACAAAGGCTGCAAAGATCCTGATTACCCAACCTCTCGCAAGGCTTAGTCTCCTACGCTAATTCCCCCTACTAAAGTGGAGATAATCTAATTCGAGTAACAAAATCTCCAGGTATTTCCCAACCCAGAGCTAGCAAGCCTAATTTGGACAATCAAGATCCAACCAAAATCATATCCATATAGTTAATATAATCAATCCATCTTTAATCAGTTGAAACATTTGTATCAGTTATGCTGTTACACTGGTGCCTTGTTTGGTTTTTTCACTGGTCAGGAGAACAGTGATGGAAGACTATGACTCAACCATAAGTGCCTCACAGGAACGTCATCCAACCAAAGGGAATGGCAGATGTTACTGCTGAACAATTCTCTCTACCACAGCAAAAACAGACACACCTGAATTTAAAGGACTTACTTGAACATCTGTCACCTTGGTTAGAATCCCAGTGTGAGGGTCTGTCAGCTTTTGCCTTGTGTGCTTCCCCCCCCCCCCCCCGGGCTCGTAAAAGCAGTCCAGGCCTTTTGCCTTTCTTTGGTTCAGGCGCTGCGTCCAGCAGGCCCCAAGTTGGAATGTCTCTTCCCGCCATCCTCCTCCCTTGCTCTCTCCGACTCCCTCCCACCAGCTATGGCCTTGGTGTGTAGATAGCAATAACGAGCTCCCTGAGATCTTTGATGTTCCTGTACCATGCACAATTATCTCGTAGATTCCCATAACATGTATTTGACATCTGCTTCCCTGTAGGGGTTATAATTCTGTCTTTGTGAAATTGCTAGCACTTGCAACTTTGCCCTTGTAGGGCCTATACTAACCTGAAGCTTCCAATAAAGTTCCTTGTTTCTGCATGACCGTCTGAGCAAGTGATTTTATGGAGTTTGCACAGGGAGGTTGGGAACCCTCACACATATAAGCCCAGTTTAATATCTCAGGATGTAAGGCTTCCCGGAAATAATGTATTTGGGTAGCCTCAGTCCAGTCTACTATCTTACTGGCGAGCCTTTGGAATTCATCTGCGAATTCCCGCAATGGGGTAGAGCCTTGTCGAAGTTGCAGGAGGGCTGCTTTGGCCTTTTCTTCCAGGAACGGGTCCTCAAAACAGCGCCGTAATGCTCGCATGAACTTGTTGAGTGAGCGGGCCCGAGTGTCAAACTGGAGGACCATCCAGTCGGCTGCTTTTCCCGTCAAGAGGGAGGCAGCGAAGCGCACTCTGCTGTCTTCGGTAGGGAAGTGCTGTCCCTGTTCCTGCATATAGCTGTCCACCTGATGTAGGAAACAGGGGAGGGCTTCAACTGAGCCGTAGTAGGCCACTCTCAACCGAGGTTGTTTCCACTGTATGGGAAGGGGAGCTGGCAGTTGCCCTGGAAGGGGCAAAACTGGTGCTCCTGGGGCCAGTACAACTGGCGGTCCTGGGGCCGGTACAACTGCCGCTCCAGGGGCTGGTACTATTGGCGCTACTGGGGCCGGTACAACTGGCACTCCAGGGGGCAGCAAAACCGGTGCTCCGGGAGCCGGCTGCAGTGGGAGTCTCAGGGGGGGGAAGTGGTGCCCTCAGCAGAGGAACCTGCGGTCATGGAACCGGCAGAGTCGGGTGAGTTGGCACCGGTTGAATGGGGGTGGTCAGAGCTTGTTGTAACCATTTGTTGTCCCGAAGCAACATTTAAGTCCTGGTTTTGGTCCCGCAAGAGACACATTTCGTCCCCAGCTCCCCCTATGCATCGGGACTGGCTGACCCGGAGATCAGTAGCCCAGTGGGATTCCTCACCATACAGGTCTTCCTCATCCGAGAAGTCTGGCTCAGTGAAGTGATCTGCACGCCGACGTGCGCGCTGCATGTCGCGAGATGGACCAAAACTCGGAGAAAATGAGGGGATAAATCCAAAGTCGGTGCTGTCTTTGGGATGCATGCCTGTGAGCATGCGGGCTTGAACGGCTGCCAAACGTTGCTCCTCTTCTTGCGCAGCCCGCGCCTGAGCCACCGCATCCACAGCCTGCAACTGTTCCTCGGCCCGCTGTCGGTCTGCGAGCACTTGGTCGGCCTCGAGCTTGGCGGCAATCTCCAAAAGCAGAAGGAGTTCAGAGGAATCTGTTAGGTCCAATAACGGTTGAACCTGAACTGCCAGAGCAGCTGCGTCTGCTCCAAACTCAGGGGCTAAAAGCTTCATGAGGTCAGCCACCGTGGCTGTAGTCGAGGTCAGTCCCACAAACAGTAAGGCTGTTCGGGCCGTAACATCCCGTGCTTCCTTCAAGCACAAGTTGGGGTCTGGAGCGGTTGGGGCCGGAGTCTCTTCCACCCGTGATCCTGCCATGGATCGGGGTGGAATGGGGCGGATTGGCGCCGCTACCGGTTCTGGTTGTTCTTCACGTATAGTTAACCCCGCTAGCAAATGGGTCAAAGTTACTAAATCCTCTTGCGCCAGCCGAACTTCCTCCACCAAGCCGTCCAGTACGCGGAGTTCGTGGTGGGCACTTTGGTCTGCATTGGAGTCCATCCAGGGGGTCGTGTCAGCTAGACGATGCCACTGAGCTCAAAGGAGTACAATCAGGCAATTGATCTCAGCATCCGTTCGCAGCGCCTCAACAAGGATGTCATCTAGCAAAGAAGGGTCGTCGGGGTACTCGTCCGACGGTTCCAACGGAGGGTACCAAGGTTCAGGACCCTCCAGGGTTTCGGTCAGAAACCCTCTACCCGGGGAGCGGCGCCTCTGCTCCCACCCAGGGCCTAGGCGAACCCTCCGGGGCTCCAGCCACAGGCAATTCACTCGGAGAGCACGTCCCCTGCTCCAATCTGAGGCCCCGGCGAACCCTCCAGGGCTCCAGCCAGGCAGGGAAAAATAGAGAAGAGATTCATGCCAAAATGTGAGCACTTGTCCCGTGGTAATCCCACAAACAGCATCCAGAGACAAAGAGTTCAAAAGAGAGCTGATTTAATGGAAAACATACAGGCATGCAGAGCTTACAGGTACATTGGCACGAATGGCAATTGGGAGCACGGAGTAGGCCTATAAGGGAAAGTACTAGTCACAACAGGTCAAGGGAGATAGCACTGGAACAGGAATTCAGCAGTTAGCAAGGTTGGCCTTGAGAGGCACCTGGTAGAATCGAAACTAAAACAGTCAGAGTCTGACAGGCTGCTTGGAGCTGTGGAAAGCAGGCCTGACAAATTCTCATCATGCCTCTGAGTTCATTAAAGTATGCCCTACCAAAATCTTACAGACACATGAGGCCACAAACTTTCTTGTTCCCCCAAAGTAAAAGAAATTTAAGAGGACATGGTCATTCTCGCCTAAGGTTCCCACCACCTTCACCCCATCTACCATCTCTTGCCTGTTTGTCAGTATTAAGTCGAATATGGCTGAGCCCCTCACATCTTCTTTCAACATTTGATGAAGGAAGTTGTCGGCCAGGCAGGTGAGGAACTTGCGTGATAGTGGTTGCTTTGTAGAGTTTGTCTCCCAGCACACAGCAGGGAAGTTGAAGTCACCCATAACTACCAGGTCATGTTGCTTGGATCCCCTGTCAAGCTGCTCAAGGAGGGCAGCAGCCACCTCCTCACCCTGGTCAGGTGGTCTGTAGCATGCCCCAGCCACAAAACTCTTTGTCCTCCCTTCCCTTATCCTCACCCAGTGGAGAGAAGAAGTCATACTCGGAGAGAGGCAGCCATTCCTGGGAATGAGAGGCATGCAAGTGGCATTATAGTAGCCAGATGGAGATAATGAAAAGAAGCTGTGCCAACCAGCTGACAATTGCCATGGCTGGTGGCCACTCCTACCTGGCACAAAAGACCCCTGATGCCAAGCGAGTGCTCAGCTTCCCTGGCACAACAGCACATGCAGTGAGACTAATGCACCATTCATTCATTCTGTTTTGCAGGCCCTGCTGAATTAAGATGAATCCATCAGGGCACAGATATCCCCCAGCAGAGCATTGCCACCATTAGGGAGCTGCCACCAAATATGCTCTAGACCCGGTGAAAGACAGGCGGACTTCACGGGGTCCTGGCACCTCCTGTGGGGGCATTTTTGGAGGTAGAGTCACCAAACAACTCCTCAGTTGACTGGGCCACAAAAGGAATAATGACCCAGACAAGGAGCAATGGGAGCCTTGTATGCCACTGAGGCAGGTGGATACAAAGAGCAAAGAACAGTCTCGCATTAAGATGGCCACATTTGAGGGCCCCTCTTCAGAGACACGCCTCACTTCTTCAGAATACACATTCTATTGTCCGACACATTTTCAGGCCTGGGAAGACTGTTTCTGCTTTTCAGGCTCGTGCTGTGTGGGAGGTCTGAGGTCTCTCCTTGCTCTTGGCTCCCTTATGACCACAAAATCTGCATTAATGCCTCTCTTCCTCAACAAAGCCCCTAAAGTCAGCAAGGGCCAGACAGACACTCAGCAAGGCCTTGGTGCTGCCGGGTTCTTCCATCCTCAGGGCTTTCCCCTTGAGCTGCATCGTGTTGCACTGCTGCTGGCCTCCATATCGAAGGCTTTGGGTGAGGGGAACTCGCCTGGGGCAGCCAGCTGACGCCCACCTCCTGGAAGTCGACCTCACGTAGATGGGAAGTGTGCATTTATTTCTTTTTCTTTACGGTGCCCTCTCAGCTCAGGAACATGAGGCTGAGCTTCTGCTTCGAACAAACCTGGCTATTTGAACATTTTTTTTTGTTAAAATACCCCAATCACTCACCATCTCCCCATCACAAGATTTATTGACTTTTATTTATTTATTTGGGCTCGGTCATCTTTCTTCTGAGAGATGGAGCCACGTGCTGAGTGAGGGAGGCCTGGCGAGGCCCTCTCTCTGCATGACTCACTGCCTTGTGCCGCTGAGATGTTTTGTTTCCTTTGCTTGAATCATAGGATGTCTACGGGCGCACTGGACATAGACGCCCTTGTTCCAGGACAGCAGGGGTTGCTGCTTTGTGGAAGCCGAAGCAGGATGTGGTGAGGGCCGGCAAAGTGCTCTTTCCTTTGCAATTCACTAGCTGACGGTGGTTCTCGTGGTGGGTCATGCAAAGTAGAGGGGAGGGATAGTTCAGCTCTTTCCCTGCAGAAGAGCTGAACTCACAAACCGCAGCACAAATGTGTCCTACATACAGCAGCAGGTTTTGTAATAGTTGATTGGAAGGGGTGTCTTATAGGAGGGGCTGTTTCTCAATTACCCTAATGCATCACTCAGAGGTCCCTAACATGGTGCCAGGGTGCCACAGTGCCTGCCAACACCTCCCCTGGCCCCGCCAAACATTTTTGGGAAATGGGCCCAGCCAGGGGGAGCTTTTGCCCAGCAAGGCTTCTGATTGGCCACTGAAGATGTGATTGGCCGTGCAGATTTTTTTCAAGGTCGCTTGGGCAGCAGCTGCTACCACAGCACAAGGGTCTTCATGGCATGACTGAAGATCATAGAATCATAGAGTTGGAAGGGACCACCAGGGTCATCTAGTCCAACCCCCTGAACAATGCAGGAAATTAAAAACTACCTCCCCCCACATCACCAGTGACCCCAACCCTCCCCCCGCCATGCAGGATCCCTGCAGCCCCTGGCGGGGGACCCATCGCACCGGGCGGAGGACCAGCAGCTCCTGGCCCCGCAGTGCCTGGAGGAGTGCCTGTTACACCTATTTTGCCGGGAATTCCACCCCCTGGATACCCGCCTATGCCCCCAATGCCATGGAGACCACCTAAACAGAGAGTTACTTACGACGGCTCTGTTGAGACCTTACCCCGTTTTTTGCATCATGTGGATAGTTATATGAGGGAGCAACGGCAATTCTTCCCAACCGAAGATAGCCGCCCACCAAACCTTCAACTCCCAACCCGTAGAGACCAACCCGGCTCCCTCTGGATCGCGAGTCCCGTTTCCAGAGAGGGGCTTGTATCGTTTGCGGGGGAATGGGTCACTTTGCAGCGACTTGCCCTCAACGCCCAGAGACCACTCGCCCAAGCATGCTGCCTCAAGCTCGAGGACGACCTCAACGCAGAGGCACCGTGGCCGCCTGCAGCGCAGTGCCGGGACGACCCACACCCTCTACACTTCACGTCGAGGAATCGTCTAACCTCCCTGCACCAATTGGCCCCGTAGGGTCCCGGATTACAAGTGCCCCAGTGGGGGACAACTCTCCTTCTTCCGACAAGGATAATCAATGGAATTCCCCAGCCCTTAATCTGGAACCCCCTCTCGACCTGTCAAAAAACGGGCAATGTCTGTGGTGAGTGGAGCATCCCCACAGACCCCTGCAGAATCTTCTGCAAAACCCAAGGCTCCTGTCAAGGTGAGTGAAGTGGAAAACACTGTTTATGTAGACGTAGTACTACAAAACTACAAGAAGGGCCCCCAAATACGTGTCAAAGCACTCATAGACTCTGGCTGCGGACGCACTCTAATCAATGAAGCCACATTTGCAGCCCTGAACGTCAAATCCGAAGAACTACCGGCCCCCGTCCAATTCGCCCAAATGTTTAGAGGGGGGCCAGTCGACCATCGCACACGGGGAGTAGCGATGGGTATCGGTTCCCATTGGGAGCAAATAGACTTTACCATAGCTCCCATCCGATACGAAGTGGTTTTGGGGATTAATTGGCTCAAGGGTCATAGCCCTTACATAGATTGGGACGCTGATACAATCACGTTCGCCAGCCCAAAATGTGAGCAACACAGATGTGAACTCACGGTTGTACCTCCACCCGTGCCTGCCTTAACCTCTGATGCTGTAGTGTCAACACCTTTACCCGAGGTATATCGAGACTGCAGATGTTTTTGACATGAAAGAATGCGATGCCTTACCCCCCCCCCCATCGTACCACGGACTGTGCAATTGAAGTTGTGAAAGACTGCACATTGTCTAAAAGCAAGATTTACCCTATGAGCGCCTCCGAACGCGCTGTGTTGTGAGACTTTTTGGATAAAAATCTTGCTCGGGGATTCATTCGACCGTCAACCGCCCCTAATTCAGCCCCCGCTTTCTTTGTCCGTAAAAAGGAAGGTGATTTGCATTTGTGTATAGACTTCCGAAAACTCAGTGCATTTACCCAGACTAACGCCTATCCTATCCCATTAATTTCGGACATTTTAGGACAACTACAGGAGGAGCGTATACTCACCAAATTGGACCTGGTTGAGGCATATTACTGGGTCCGAATTCGTGATGGGGATGAACCCTTTACCGCCTTTTCTAGCTGCTTCGGCATGTATGAATTTCTTGTGATGCCTTTCGGATTAAAAGGAGCTCCGGGGGTCTTCATGCAACTCATTAATGAGATCCTCCATGACTTATTATATCGTGGCGTGGTAGTTTATCTTGATGACATCCTTATTTATTCTAAATCCATGGAAGAACATGTTGCTCTAGTCAGAGAAGTGTTGCAACGTCTCCGTGATCATCAACTCTATGCTAAGTTGTCTAAATGCGAATTCCAGCCAAGAACAGCTAACGTTTTTGGGGTACATCATTTCACATCGGGGCCTCAGCATGGACCCTGCTAAAGTGCAAGCGGTTCTTGACTGGACACCTCCCTCCACCCGTAAACAAGTGCAGCAGTTTCTAGGCTTTGCCAATTTCTACCGTGGTTTCATTCCCAACTTTGCTCAAGTGGCACTGCCAATCACCGACCTCCTTAAAACTAAAGGTAAAGGAACCTCAGCTACGTTACCCACCACCAAGATACTTTGGACTGATCAATGTCAAACCACTTTTACAGCCCTCAAATGACTTTTCACTTCCGACCCAGTGCTGCAGCACCCCAACCCGAACCAAATGTTTGTTGTGCAAGTAGATGCTTCCGATGTAGCCACGGGGGGGGGGCTCTTCTCCAGAAGGGGGCTGACGGTCTTCTCCACCCCTGTGCTTACTTTTCCAAGAAGTTTGCGCACGCTCAATTGAATTGGCCAATTTGGGAGAAGGAAGCGGCGGCCGTCTATCATGCCCTCACTCTATGGCAGCAGTTTCTGGAGGGGTCTGGGGTTCCCTTTGAGGTCTGGACCGATCACAAAAATCTAGAAGCCCTCACGGGGACCCACAAACTGTCCGCGAAACAACAGTGTTGGGCTGACTTCTTTGCCCAATTCCGTTTTGTACTAAAACATGTTCCTGGGAAACAAAACGTGCTTGATGACGCTCTTTCCAGGTTGCCCCAATATCCAATAAAGATTGACCATCCCACGGACTCTTTATTCACTCCGGCGCACAAAGGGGCTCTCCCCGTCCTGGCAGTAAAGACTCGGTCCCAAACTCTGCTCCAATCCCAGACCCAAGCAATGGACAGCAGAGCTGTCTCTCCAGATCAGCCTGCGCTAACCGTCACTGGCGCTCCGCAGCACCCACAAACCCCCCCCTCTATTACCACCACCAGCTGCTCCGGATTCCTCCTCTTCTGTGGGGGGGGAGTAATCCTGTCCAATTCCTTTCTGGACTCCCTTCGTACTCAATGCCTGGCCGAACGCTCTGCTCAAACTCTACCCCAAGGCTTGCTTGAACAGAGTGGCTGTTTATACAAGGACTCGAAACTGTACGTGCCTAAAGTGCTTAGAAGGGAAGTCTTGCAGTTAGCTCATGGAGCCAAAACGGCGGGACATTTTGGTTTCCTAAAGACCCTTCACCTGTTACGCAGGAAGTTTTGGTGGGTGGGCATGCGTACGGATGTGGACTCCTTTGTTCGCAGTTGTCCCATTTGTGCCACTGTCAAACGATCGCAGGGTAAGCCTCCGGGACTTCTACAACCACTGGAAATTCCCAGCAGACCCTGGGAAGTGATTGGCATGGATTTCATGACTGACCTCCCTCTGAGTGAGGGAAAGACTGTACTTTGGGTTATTACTGATTTATTTTTCAAATAGGTACATTTGTTTTTTTGGGTTTTTTTGAAAAATTTTATTGGTTTTTATAATATAAATTTTCTATATCAACAAACAACAATGAAAGTAATATGAAATCTAAATCATAACTAATGTTGTTGTAATTATTTAAGTACTTAATAAAAATAAAAAATAAAGGAAAATTTTTCAACTTCCCCATCACCTCCGTCTGCCTCTTAATAAAGTATTCTATCCCATCGTGATATAATCTGATCTTAATTATTCTTATATCTCAGTTAAGTTTCATTTACAATAATCTATTAATATAATTAATTACACTTCTTTGTGTTAATAATGTCATCTAATGTCATCCAGATCAGAATAAAAGGTACTCTTCCATTTTCCCCAGTCCTAATTCATAACAGTATTTCATCCAAGCCTCCCATTCCCCCAAAAATCGTAAATTGTCTTTTTGGTTTAAAGTAGCTGTAAGTTTTGCCATTTCCACCAGTTCAAACATTTTCATAATCCAGTCTTTTTTCCCAGGGATATCTGCCCCTTTCCATTTTGCTGCATAAAGCAATCTTGCAGCTGTTGTTGCGTAGATCAAAAAAGTCCTTTGTATTAACAGGTCATCAGGTATCATACTTAATAGCATCATTTCTGGTGTTTTGGGTATATTTTTTTGTACTATTAATCTTAGTTCATTATAAATCATGTCCCAAAAATCCTTAGCTTTATCACAAGTCCACCACATATGATAAAACGAACCAATTTCTTTATTACATTTCCAACATTTAGGGGATGTCACTTTGTAAATCCTTGCAATCTTCTTTGGTGTTAAATGCCATCTATACATCATTTTGTAAATATTTTCTCGAATTGACTGTGCATTTATTCCTTTCAGGTCTTTCGACCATAGTCTTTCCCATTTATTTAAAGCGATATCGTGTCCCACAGTTTGAGCCCAGTTAATCATTGTTGGTTTAACTGTTTCCTGCTCACAATATATTGTTAAGAGAAGATTATACATTTTGGAAATCAGTTGAATATTATTATCTAATAACATCCTATGAAAAAGCGATTTTTCTTTGGAAAATCCATTTTTCATATCTTGTGCAAAAACTGATTTGATTTGATAATATTGAAGCCATTGTAAATCTTCTTTAAGTAACTGGAAGTCTTTTAGTGAGCATTTTTTCCCTTCCCAAATTGTTAACTCCTGATAAGTAACAAATTTATCCGGCCTAAGTGGGCGTAATGTTAACATTTCTTGGGTTGATATCCACATCGGTGTTGCTGGTTCAATAATATGTTTATATCTCATCCAAATACGAATTAAGGAGGACCTGCTTATATGATTACGAAATGATGCTTGTGTCTTAATTTTGTTGTACCACAAATAGCCGTGCCATCCACTTATATTGTTAAAACCTTCAAGATCTAACAAGCGTGTATTTGATAGGTTAATCCAGTCCTTTAGCCATACTAAAGCAGCCGCTTCAGCATAAAGTTGAAAATTTGGTAGTGCTAAACCTCCTCTAACTTTAGAGTCCACCAAGTGTTTATAAGCAATCCTCGGGTTTTTCCCTTGCCAGATGAAATTTAATATGTCTTTCCTCCAAGTGTCAAAATACTTAACATGTGATATTATAGGCAAGTTTTGAAATAAGAAGAGTATCCTTGGCAAAATATTCATTTAGACTGTTGATATACAACCCAAGAGTGACAGCTTTTTATTTGACCAAATGATCATGTCAGTTTTTATCTTATCCCATAATTTAAAATAATTATTAGTTATCAGTTCTTTGTTCTTCGTAGAGATCCAAATTCCCAAGTATTTGACCTTATTGGCTTTCTCCCAACCTGTATATGATGTAAAGTCCTGCTGTTCCCTTTCTGTCAAATTCTTGAATAATGTCTTTGTTTTATCTTGATTAACTTTAAATCCCAATATTCTTCCAGTCGTCCAAAGTCTCCATCAATATCCTCATTGATTGTGTTGGATTTTCCAAAATTAACAGGAGGTCATCCGCGAAAGCTCTCAGTTTGAATTCATGTTTTTAAATTTTTAATCCGCAAATGTCCTCCATAGCTCTTATCTTACAACATAATGATTCCAACACCAAAATAAATAGTAATGGAGACAAAGGGCATCCTTGTCTAGTTCCTTTTTTAATTGAGCAATTTTCAGACATCAATTCATTCACCAAGATTTTTGCCTGTTGGGATGTATATATGGCCGATATACCTCTCAAGAAACGGTCTCCAAAATTTAATTTCTCCAATATCTTTTTCATAAAATCCCAGGAGACCATATCAAAAGCTTTCTCAGCATCCAAAAAAACAAAGAAAGCCGACTGTTGGATATTCTGGTCATAATATTCCAATGAATCTAATAAAATTCGTATATTGTCTTTGATTTGCCTTCCTGGAACAAAGCCTGCTTGGTCTTCATGTATTAAATCTTTAATAAAATGCTTCACTCTATTCGATAAGACCGAGGCATAAATCTTATAATCCACATTTAGCAATGAAATAGGTCTATAATTTGACATTTTTTCTGGATCTCTTCCTTCCTTATGTATCAATGATATAAATGCATGTGACCAAGTCTCTGGGGATACTCCCTTATCCAAAATTGTGTTGCAAAGTAATAAGAAAAATTCCATTAAGTTATCACTGAATGTACTGTAAAATAGCGCAATTATTCCATCTGGTCCGGGTGTCTTGTCCATTTTTTGTTTCATTATTGCTTTTTGTAGTTCCTCCTTTGTAATTGGAGCATCTATCAATTGTTGTTGGGTTGTTGAAAGAGCTTTCATCTGTATTGAATTTAAAAACTTGTCTATTTTTTTTTGAGATGGTATCTTTCTGATATAGCTTAGTATAGAATGAAACAAATTCTTTTTGTATATCCAAAGTTGTATGTACTGGTCCTTTGGTGGATTGAATTTTCATTATGATCTTCTTTTGAAATGAGTCTTTTAGTTGGGTTGCTAAAAATTTTCCAGGTTTATTAGCATGTTCAAAGTACTTTTGTTTGGCAGATTTTAAATTTTTATTCATTTCCTCCATCATTACCAAATTCAATTGATGTTTAGATACAGAGATCTTCATTAATATTTCCTTTTTTTCTTCTTCATGTATTGCCATAATAAATTTTTGTTCCAAATTTTGTAAATCCCAAAGTATATTATTGGTGAATTGTAGTGGAGTTTTCTTCCAGGCCGTATGCTTCTGTATCATGAATCCTCTTAGAACAGGTTTAAATGCATCCCAAACTGTATTTAACGAGGTTTCCCCATTTAAATTAATTTCAAAAAAATCTTTAATTAAATCCTGTAATTCTTTTTGGATCTTATTATCCTTTAAAAGTTTATCATTTAGTCGCCATCTAAATGCTTATTTATTGTTCCATTCAAATGTGACTGGGTTGTGATCAGAAAAAGTTCTTGGTACTATTTGAATTTTACGTAATTGCATAAAAATAGATTTACTAGCCCATATCATGTCTATCCTGGAGTGTGAATCATGCCTTGCTGAATAAAAAGTATATTCTTTAGCTGTTGTATTCATAGTTCTCCAGATGTGTTGTATTTCCAATTCTGAAGCCATGGTGAAGAAAGTTTTAGGCAAACATCCTTCATTTTCGTCTTTTGCTTTTGATTTTTTGTCTAAAGTTGAGAGATCAACACCATTGAAATCTCCCATCAAGAGGATCTGATCGTTTGCGTATTGGGAAATCAGTTTGTAATTGTCCATAGAACTTTGCTTTCCCTTCATTAGGTGCATATATTCCTACCACAATTGTCTTTTGCCCCAATATTTTGGTTTTAATAATTACAATTCTTCCATCATCATCTTTGTATAATAATTCAGGACTAAAGCTAGAGTGAGCATATATCACTACTCCCTTTGTTTTTGTTTTGGCCGAAGAGACAAATGCTTGTCCAAGCACTTGCCTATCCAAATATTTTTTTATGTTTTATTGCTATGTGGGTCTCTTGCAAACAAATTAGGGAGTATTTGTATTTCTGTAGATATTTAAAGATTCTAGCCCGTTTGGTTTTTTCATTCAGGCCGTTCACATTCCAAGAAATTACTTTTGCCATATTGTGATAATTTTTGAAGCAAAATATTAAGTCTATAATTCAGCACCTCCTTCTGCTCCCTGTGACTCCTCTTCTTCTTCTTCCTCTTCCTTTTGTTCCAAAGTTAGAACTTTAAGTTCTTTTTTATATTTCCTCAGAAATTTTCTCACGTCCGCTGGGGATGTAATTGTCATTTTAATTTCTTTGTAGGTAAAGGCCAAGCCCTGTGGCATTATCCAACGATATTTGATACCATTAGCTTTCAAAACAGATACAAATTCTTTATAATTACTCCTCTGTGAGAGTGTCTTGGTATGTCCTTTAAAAGTATCAAAGGGATATCTCCTGCTGAAACCGGGTTGTCATAGTGGATCTTCATGATCCTATCCTTAATCCTTGTATCATAAAAAACAATCATGAGATCTCTTGGTTTTGATCTTTTCATTCTTGCAGGTAAGGGTATTCTATAAGCTCTGTTAATAGCTTGGTCTAACACTTGTTCTTCTATTTGAAATAAGTAAGCCAAGTTTGGAATTAAAGTTTCTTTGTTATCTCCCATCATATCTGGTAAATTGCGCAGACGAAGGTTGGTTTCTCTGACTTTCATCTCCATCATGGCTATTTGATCCTTGGCTGCAATCTGATTAGTTTGTATTGTTTCAATCTGTTTTTCTTGGCTTTCTAGTTTTTTCTTTGTGTCCTTATGTTCTTCCATCACTTTCTTGATTGATGAGTCCATTGCTTGCATGTCAGTCTTCATGGTATTCATTTGAGTCTTTACATCTTTAAGGTCTTCTGTAACCACGTCCAGTTTCTGCTTAATAGCTTGAGATGCTTGGCCAAGATTTGTCATCATAGATGTCAGCTGAGTCATCTGAGTTGACATCTGTTCAAACTGCTCAGTTATTGCCTCTGTTTGTTTGGCTAACATTTCCTGTAGTTTCTTATCCATGGTTAAGGTTTGTGCAGTTTCTTTTAACAGGTACATTTGGTTCCATGTGCAGGTATTCCGTCTGCCCCCAGATTGGCCCACCTTTTCCTGTCACATGTTGTCCATCTGCATTCCTTTCCGCGTAAGATAATTTGGGACCGCGGAAGTAGCTACGTGGCTAAATTTTGGAAGGCATTTCTCAAGTTGTGGGGGTGGAGCAGGGTTTGTCTAGCGCTTATCACCCCCAAATGGATGGGCAAACTGAACGTGTTAATGCTGTCCTGGAGTGTTATTTACGCTGTTATGTCAATTACCATCAGGATGATTGGGTTGAATTGTTGCCTTTTGCAGAATATGCTTACAATAATGCTGTGCATCAGTCTACTGGGTTTAGTCCATTCTATGTAGTGTATGGTCAGGATTTCGGCCCCATTGCTCATGTGGATATGACGGGGGTGGAGGGAAGCGTCGAGGTGGATGCCTGGACTCAAGCCATCCACAACACCTGGCCCTGGCTAGTCAAGAATCTAGACAGGGCCAAGAGCAAATACAAGGCTCAAGCAGATAAACATCGTTCTCCCAGTAAAGACTTCCAAGTGGGCGACTTAGTGTACCTTTCCACCAAGAATCTGCGGTCCACCTGACCTTGCCCTAAACTCAGTGCCAAGTACGTGGGGCCATATCCCATCGCCCGTATAATTAACCCCGTCACTGTAGAACTGACTCTTCCGAAAACCCTGGGGCATATCCACCCCGTTTTCCATGTTAGTCTCCTCAAACCTCATGTCGCCTCCTCCAATTGGCACCCGGAACCGCCCCCTGAGCAGCCTGTGATGGTGGGGGGGGAGGAACATTTCGAAGTGTCTAAGATTTTAGACTCTCATATACGTCATGGGTCTCTACAGTATTTGGTTCGTTGGAAACACTTCCCCCCTGCCTATGATGAATGGGTGAAGGCACGAGATGTCTCCGCCCTGGACCTGGTGCACACCTTCCATACTGCCTACCCCGATAAATCATCCCCTTTGCCAACTGGGAGGGGGCCCTAAGGGGAGCAGAATGTCAGGCCTGTGTCTCAGTTTCACTTTTTCACCGACTTGCTCCCAAGGATTGTTTGCATTTTTGGACTCTTTGAAGTAGACAGTACTCCGTGAGAACGGAGGCATCTCTAGACTGTTTTGAAATAGTCATCTCATGAGCCTGTCCTGGGCTGCTGAATGCTGAATGCTTTTTTCTATGCTTTTATATAGTCAAGTGTATCCCTGTGCCCTCCATTGCTGTCTTAGTTCCTGTATGCTCTGTTTACCTATGCTTCCAGTAAACCATCTTCCTTGGACCAGTGTGTCTCTTGCTGTGGTTATTGTTTCGGGCTTGGGCAAGGGCTGACATTAGCATGTTATGCTGGACCTGAACCAGCTTAAGCAGTGAGTTAGGATTCCTGCCTTAATGTAAGTACTTGTTCCCGATGCACTCCCATAAGCAACACTCGCAGACAGGTAGTCCAAAATAGAGTTGACTTTAATGGAAATCATACAGGCTTTCACAGATTGCAAAAATAAAAAGGCAGGAATGGAGCAAAAGGGACATACAACTGAATATATGGGGGAATAGGTCATATCATGATAGCACAGGTTGGCATGGTAACCCCTCAGTCCAATGGGCCAGGCTCCCACGAGCTCCCGCGAGCTTCAAAGCCTAAGAGGAATGCGATCTTTAGGAAAACAGTCCTTGAGCAAAGCAGAGCATCTGTGTGAAACCAAAACTATCCCTAAACGCAGAGAGCAGGCCTGACACCTGGCCTGACATCGAGTCAAAGAGGGAAGCAAGAAAGCCCTTCTAAGGGCTGCGGTTCCTGTCCCGCGGAGACCTGCTAAACCCGCACAAGACCGAGTGTCGCGCTTTAAAAGGGGAGCTTGCCTCATTTGCGGTGCCATGGGTCATTTTGCTGCAGCCTGCCCATCTTGCCCGGAGCAGCCAACTCCTGCTCCCCGCCAGGAGGGGACACCGCGCGGACGAGGACAAGCTTGGAGGAGAAGCGCCGCGACGGATCGCAGTGCCGCACCGGGATGGAGAGCGCCCCCAGCCCTCCATGTCGAGGAGCCAGAACACGAGACCTCGCCAGTGGACCCTTCGGGGTCCTGGATTACAATTAACCCATCGGGGTCTCGGATTACAATTGCCCCAACAGGGGAAGGTTCTGCATCGTCGGATGAGGACCGCCACTGGGAAGCTGCCTTAAACCTAGAGTCTCCCCTGGATCTTTCAAAAATGGACTGGGTCTGCGGTGAGTGGAGCGGCCCCGCAGACCTCTGCAGATGTTTCTGCCAAACCCAAGGCTCCTGTAATGGTGAGTGAAGTGGGGGAAATTGTATATGTGGACGTAGTCTTGCAGCATTATAGAAAGGGACCCCAGTTACAAGTCAAAGCCCTCATAGACTCGGGATGTGCCCGCTCTTTGATCAATGAAGCCACTTTCAAGGCACTCAAGGTGAAAGCGGTACCTCTACCGAACCCTGTTCAATTCGCCCAGATGGATGGTAGTGACTTTAAAGGTGGGCCGGTTGACCGTCACACATGGGGTGTAGCGATGGGCATAGGCCATCATTGGGAGCAAATCAACTTCACTATAGCCTCCAATATTCGATACGCTGTGGTGTTGGGCTTAAATTGGCTGAGGGGACACAGCCCCTCCATTGACTGGGGGGGCCGAGACTGTCATTTTCCAGCCGGGGTTGGGAACAACATCGGTACAAAGTAGCTGTTAAAACCGTACTCCCGTTGACCCCTGTCTTGGTTTCAGACGCCCCCGGGCCATCCCAACTACCTGCTGAATATCAGGATCTTGCGGATGTCTTTAACGTACAAGAGTGTGATGTGCTACCCCCCCACACACCGCAGGTCTGACTGTGCTATTGAGGTGGGGAAGGAAAACTGCCGAAAAGCAAGATTTATCCCATGAGCGCTTCTGAAAGAGCAGTGCTCCATGAGTTCTTGGACAAGAATCTGGCTCGAGGTTTTATCCAAACCTCTACCACTCCATATTCAGCCCCCGCTTTTTTCGTACGCAAAAAAACCGGTGACTTGCACTTGTGCGTTGACTTTCGGAAACTCAATGCGGTCACCCAAACCAATGCCTACCCCGTTCAATGGTCCCGCAGGTTGGCGGGGGATTTGCCCGAGATACCAGGCAACTCTGATGATGAGGACTTATATACTGGAGAATCTCTCTGGGCCGCTAATCTACGGACCAGCCAGTCTTGCCGGACTGGCGGCGCTGACGACCAAGTATTTTTGCTACGTAACCAAAATATGGATATTTTGCAACAGGTAGCACCTTAGTACTCAAGGACAGTGACCAGTTGCAACGGGCTCAAACTGCGCCCGTTACTCCCGCACCTGTGATACCGCTGCAGCCGCAGCAACAGCCAGCTGTCCCACTGGTTCTTCCTGGCGGGGGCCCCGTCGCGCCTGGAGGAGGACCTGTGATTCCAGGCGGAGGTCCTGCAGCCCCTGGAGGGGGTCCCGTTGCACCTGGTGGGAGACCCGTAGTCCCGGGCGAAGGTCCCGCAGCTCCTGGCCCCGCAGCGCCTGTTGCACCTGCCTTACCAGGAATTCCAGCCCCTGGATACCCACCTGTGCCCCCAATGCCATGGAGACCACCAAAACTGAGGGTTACTTACGACGGCTCTGTTGAGACCATCATGTGGATAGTTGTATGAGGGAACAACGGCAATTCTTCACAACCGAAGATAGCCACGTCCGCTTCGTTGCCTCTCTATTAACAGAAAAAGCGGCTGACTGGATGATTCTACAGTTTGATACACGGTCCCGCTCCATTAGCTCCCTCGACAATTTTATGTTTGCCTTGCGACGGCGGTTTGAAGATCCCTTCATGGGAGAGAGGGCCAAAGCGGAACTTTTACAACTCAGGCAAGACTCCTCTCCGGTTCGGGAGTTTGCAGATGAATTCCAGAGACTTGCGAGTAAGGTAGTGGACTGGCCTGAAGCTACCCTTATCCACTACTTTCGTGAGGCATTGCATCCGGACATTTTGAACTGGTCCTATATGCGAGGACCCTAGAGGATTGGATTTTACTGGCTGAAGAAGTTGAAAGCCACAGGCGGTTCGTTTTGCTTGTTCGCAGTAGAACCAAGGAAAAGGGCGGACAAAAACCGCCCACCAAACCTGCAACTCCCCACCTGCGGAGACCAACCCGACCCTCTCTAGACCACGAGTCTCGATTCCAGAGGGGAGCCTGTCTCGTTTGTGGGGAAATCTGTCACTTCGCGGCGGCTTGCCCTCAACGCCCGGAAACCACTCGCCCCAGCTTACCGCCCTGAACTCGGGGACGACCTCAACGCAGAGACACCGCGGACACCCGCAGCGCAGTGCCGGGACGACCCACACCCTCTGCACTTCACATCGGAGAATCGTCCAACCTTCCCACACCAATCAACCCCGTAGGGTCCCGGATTACAAGTGCCCCAGTGGGGGACAGTTCTCCTTCTTCTGATGAAGATAACCAATGGAATTCCCCAGCCCTTAATCTGGAAACCCCTCTCAAAACCCCTGTCAAAAAATGGGCATGGTCTATGGTGAGTGGAGCGTCCCCACAGACCCCTGCAGAATCTCCTGCAAAACCCAAGGGTCCTGTCAAGGTGAGTGAAGTGGAAAACACTGTTTATGTAGACGTAGTACCACAAAACTACAAGAAGGGCCCCCAAATACGTGTCAAAGCACTCATAGACTCTGGCTGCAGACGCACTTTAATCAATGAGGCCACGTTTGCAGCCCTGAACGTCAAATCCGAAGAACTACCGCCCCCCGTCCAATTCGCCCAAATGTTTAGAGGGGGGCCAGTCGACCATCGCACACGGGGAGTAGCGATGGGTATCGGTTCCCATTGGGAGCAAATAGACTTTACCATAGCTCCCATCCGATACGAAGTGGTTTTGGGGATTAATTGGCTCAAGGGTCATAGCCCTTACATAGATTGGGACGCTGACACAATCACGTTCGCCAGCCCAAAATGTGAGCAACACCAACGTGAACTCGTGGTTGTACCTCCACCCGCGCCTGCCTTAACCTCTGATGCAGTAGTGCCAACACCTTTACCCGAGGTATATCGAGACTTTGCAGATGTTTTTGACATGAAAGAATGCGATGCCTTACCCCCCCCCCATCGTGCCATGCACTGTGCAATTGAAGTTGTGAAAGACTGCACACTGTCCAAAAGCAAGATTTACCCTATGAGCGTCTCCGAACGCGCTGTGTTGCGAGACTTTTTGGATAAAAATCTTGCTCGGGGATTCATTCGGCCGTCAACCACCCCTAATTCAGCCCCCGCTTTCTTTGTCCGTAAGAAGGAAGGTGATTTGCGTTTGTGTATAGACTTCCGAAAACTCAACGCAGTTACCCAGACTAACGCCTATCCTATCCCATTGATTTCGGACATCTTAGGACAACCACAGGAGGGGCGTATTTTCACCAAATTGGACTTGGTTGAGGCTTATTACCGGGTTCGGATTTGTGATGGGGATGAACCCCTTACAGCCTTTTCTAGCTGCTTCGGCATGTATGAATTTCTTGTGATGCCTTTCGGGTTAAAAGGGGCCCCGGGGGTCTTCATGCAACTCATTAATGAGATCCTCCATGACTTATTATATCGTGGCGTGGTAGTTTATCTTGATGGCATCCTTATTTATTCTAAATCCATGGAAGAACACGTTGCTCTAGTCAGAGAAGTGTTGCAACGTCTCTGTGATCACCAACTCTGCTAAGTTGTCTAAATGCGAGTTCCACCAAGAACAACTAATGTTTTTGGGGTACATCATTTCACATCGGGGCCTCAGCATGGACCCTGCTAAAGTGCAAGCGGTTCTTGACTGGACACCTCCCTCCACCCGTAAACAAGTGCAGCAGTTTCTGGGCTTTGCCAATTTCTACCGTGGTTTCATTCCCAACTTTGCTCAAGTGGCACTGCCAATCACCGACCTCCTTAAAACTAAAGGTAAAGGAGTCTCAGCCACGTTACCCACCACCAAGGTACTTTGGACTGATCAATGTCAAACCGCTTTTACAGCCCTCAAACGACTTTTCACTTCCGAACCGGTGCTGCAGCACCCCAACCCAAACTAAATGTTTGTTGTGCAAGTAGATGCGCCCAATGTGGCCATGGGGGGGCTCTTCTCCAGAGGGGGGCTGACGGTCTTCTCCACCCCTGTGCTTACTTTTCCAAGAGGTTTGCGCACGCTCAATTGAATTGGCCAATTTGCCCTCACCCTATGGAGGCAGTTTTTGGAGGGATCCGGGGTCCCCTTTGAGGTCTGGACCGATCACAAAAATCTAGAGGCCCTCACGGGGACCCACAAACTGTCCGCGAAACAACAGCGTTGGGCTGACTTCTTTGCCCAATTCCGTTTTGTACTTAAACATGTACCTGGGAAACAGAACGTGCTTGCTGGCGCTCTTTCCAGGTTGCCCCAATATCCAGTAAAGATTGACCGTCCCACGGACTCTTTATTTACTCCGGCGCACAAAGGGGCTCTGCCCATCCTGGTGGTAAAAACTCGGTCCCAAACTCTGCTCCAATCCCAGACCCAAGCAATGGACAGCAGAGCATCGGGCGCAAGAGAACCAACTCCCTCTCCAGATCAGCCTGCGCCGACCATCACCGGCGCTCCGCAGCACCCACAGTCTTCCCCCTCCATCGCCACCGCCAGCGGCTCCGGATTCCTCCTCTTCTGTGGGGGGGGGGAGTGATCCTGTCCAATTCCTTCCTGGACTCTCTTCGTACTCAATGCCTGGCTGATCACTCCACTCAAACTCTACCCCAAGGCTTGCTTGAACGGAGTGGATGTTTGTACAAGGACTCGAAACTGTACGTGCCTAAAGTGCTTAGAAGGGAAGTCCTGCAATTAGCTCATGGAGCCAAAACGGCAGGACATTTTGGTTTCCTAAAGACCCTTCACCTGTTACACAGGCAATTTTGGTGGTTGGGCATGCGTACGGATGTGGATTCCTTTGTTCGCAGTTGTCCCATTTGTGCCACTGTCAAACGATCCCAGGGTAAGCCTCTGGGACTCCTACAGCCACTGGAAATTCCTAGCAAACCCTGGGAAGTGATTGGCATGGATTTCATGACTGACCTCCCTCTGAGTGAAGGAAAAACTGTACTTTGGGTTATTACTGATTTATTTTCCAAACAGGTGCATTTGGTTCCATGTGCAGGTGTTCCGTCTGCCCCCAGGTTGGCCCGCCTTTTCCTGTCACATCTTTTCTGTCTACATTCCTTTCTGCGTAAGATAATTTGCGACCGTGGAAGTAGCTACGTGGCTAAATTTTGGAAGGCATTTCTCAAGTTGGTGGGGGTGGAGCAGGGTTTGTCTAGCGCTTATCACCCCCAAACGGATGGGCAAACTGAATGTGTTAATGCTGTCCTGGAGTGTTATTTACGCTGTTATGTCAATTACCATCAGGATGATTGGGTTGAATTGTTGCCTTTTGCTGAGTATGCTTACAATAATACTGTGCATCAGTCTACCGGTTTTAGTCCATTCTATGTAGTGTACGGTCAGGATTTCGGCCCCATTGCTCATGTGGATATGACGGGGGTGGAGGGAAGCGTCGAGGTGGATGCCTGGACTCAAGCCATCCACAACACCTGGCCCTGGCTAGTCAAGAATCTAGACAGGGCCAAGAGCAAATACAAGGCTCAAGCAGATAAACATCGTTCTCCCAGTAAAGACTTTCAAGTGGGCGACTTAGTGTACCTTTCCACCAAGAATCTGCAGTCCACCCGAACTTGCCATAAACTCAGTGCCAAGTACGTGGGGCCATATCCCATCGCCCGGATAATTAACCCCGTCACTGTAGAACTGGCTCTTCCGAAAACCCTGAGACGTATCCACCCTGTCTTCCATGTTAGTCTCCTCAAACCTCATGTCGCCTCCTCCAATTGGCACCCGGAACCGCCCCCTGAGCAGCCTGTGATGGTGGGGGGGGGAGGAACATTTCAAAGTGTCTAAGATTTTAGACTCTCGTATATGTCATGGGTCTCTACAGTATCTGGTTTGTTGGAAACACTTCCCCCCTGCCTATGATGAATGGGTGAAGGCACGAGATGTCTCCGCCCCGGACCTGGTGCACGCCTTCCACACCGCCTACCCCGATAAACCATCCCCCTTGCCGACTGGGAGGGGGCCCTAAGGGGAGCAGAATGTCAGGCCTGTGTCTCAGTTTCACTTTTCCACCAACTTGCTCCCAAGGATTGTTTTGCATTCCTGGACTCTTTGAAGTAGACAGTACTCCGTGAGAACGGAGGCATCTCTAGACTGTTTTGAAATAGTAATCTCATGAGCCTGTCCTGGGCTGCTGAATGCTGAATGCCTTTTTCTATGCTTTTATATAGTCAAGTGTATCCCAGTGCCCTCCATTGCTGTCTTAGATCCTGTATGCTCTGCTTACCTATGCTGCCAGTAAACCATCTTTCTTGGACCAGTGTGTCTCCTGTCGTGGTTATTGGTTATGAATAGGGCAAGTGCTGACAGGTGGTGGCATCTGTGGGGTTGCTTGTGGCGGAGCCCGCAGGGGTGCTTGTGGGGGAGCCTGCAAGGTGCCTGTGGAGGGGCACCAGGTGGAGGGACACCTGGTTGCTGCAGCGGCGGCAGCGGTGGTCTTACCGGTTGTCCCCCTTGCCTCCATTCCTGGCATAGCACATCCATTCGCTCTTGCATTTGGGCCATCTGGTGCTGTAGTTCACGTTTTTGGAGGCACAAACGGAAACATCATCTGCCGGTCCGCTTCTGCGCAGACTTTGGAAAACACCGAATTGGGTATTCCAATCCTCGGCTGCGTCTCTACTGTGCTGCCCCTGAGAGAGATTGAAAGGTGCGTTCCAGTCTCCAGCATCCTCTCCTTCAGAATCCCCCTCCCTGGGGTAGGCACAGATATCCTGGGTCAGGGCATAGTGAACGGTAGCTCGTTGACGACGAGCTAAGTGTCTAGGAAGAGCCATAAAAGACCGGTCGGGAGAGAGCGAAAGCGAGTAGTCCTCCTCTCCAGTTCAAGGTCCTGAGCCTGGCCCAACATCCTTGGGCTGTGCTCCCAGGGTGGCTGCCGTGTTCGGGACGGTCTCAAGCACCCGGGCTGCAACCGACTCCGCCAACTGGGCCTCAGCTCTGGTGACAGCTGCTCCTGATTTCGCCACCTGAGCATCGGTGGTGTCTTGGAAAAGTTTCACAAACAGGGGAGTTAAAAATAGTTTTACCTCCTCCAGGTTGGTTAGTAATGGCATTATTTGTTGAGCCATGCTTGTGGCAGCGGAGCCAAAATCTGACAGTAGCAGTTCGTAAATCTGGGCTTCCGATGCTGATGGAGGTAGGTCCATGATGCGTAACACAATCTTGGCGGCAGCATTACTCGCCTCGAACTGAAAGCCTCCTGAGCCCTCAGCCATAGTGTCTCATAAGAAAGGGCAGTCCAATAAATCCTCAAGAGCTGCGATGCTCGTGATCCATTGTGTCAGTAAGGAAGTTCCCTCTTGGGCGAGCAGAGTATGTTCCCCCAGCGCCCCCCTAGTAGCACCGGTAGTCAAGCGGTGGAACTGGTTTAGTAGGTAAGACCTGGTAGCCTTCCTTCATTCCTCATGTCGGCGTCGGTCGACCTCCCTCTGGAGACTTCGGAACTGATCCTCAGCCTCCCCTTGCAGGAGCTGTCGGAGGATCTCTCGAGTGGTGGAGGTCATTGGTGGACCTTCCCTTCGGTTGTCCTCTCCCAACGAGGAATCAGTGGAATCAGGTGCCGTTGCCATGCACCTTAGGAATGAGGAAACATTCACGATCCTGACAGTAAAATACAAAAAACTAAAATAATAAAGCAAAATAAAAAAAATATGTCTTGAGTCCTAATGTAAGGTCTGGGTCCACCTGTCGAATCCCAAACAAGAGAACATCCAAACAGAGTTGTCTAAGAAGCCATTTATTTGGAAAGCATAAGGTGGAAAGCAGCAACTTACAGGAAAGAGGGGTGAGGACTCAAGTGGGGAAATGGCGGGAAGGTTGAACACATATACATCAGAAAGGCACTGTTAGAAACTAGGCTGACTCTGGTTCCCAGAGTCTCTGTAGAGATTACAGCTATCGGCCGGGGTGCAGACCGTCATAACATAAGCAAAGCTACTTGTCCTTGACTCCAGCTGCACTCCCAGACTGGACCTCACATGGAGCTCCCACCAAGGGCAAATACACATCAGGTCCCTGGATCGGGACCGCTGACACCTTCTATGTCTTGCGGAGCATAAGTCCCGCCAACAAATGAGTCAGTGTCTCCAAGTCCTCTTGCACCAGCCGGGCCTCTTCCAGCAGAACGTCCAGTTGCCGGAGGTCGTCTTGGGCACAATAATTAGCGTCCAGAGTCTTCCAGGGGGCCGTTGCAGCCAGGCGACGCCACTGGTCACCCACAAGTCCAATTATGAGGGTGGCCTCCGCGTCCGACTGCAGCATCTCTTCAAAAATGTCCTGCAACAGGTCAGATCATCGGGGAACTCGTCCGGTTTTCCCAACGAAGAAAATGAGCGTCCAGGCGAACCCTCCAGGGGACCATCCATTCTGCAGCCTTTCCAGCCAAATGTGAGGAAACAAACCTTACTCGGCTGTCTTCGATGGGAAAGGTATACCCCTGTTCTCGCATGTAACTGTCCACTTGGTATAGAAAACAGGGCAACGCGTCCGCGGAGCCATCAAATGTCACTGACAAATGGGGTTGCTTCCACTGCACAACCGGGACCACAGGGGGTGGTGCTGGTGGTTGCCCAGGGGCCGGCTGCCCGGGAGCCAGTTGTACCGGGGCCGGATGCCCCGAATGCGGTTGCGCTGGGGGTTGCCCTGGAGCCGGCTGCATCAGAGGCTGCTGGCCAGGGGGCTGTTGGCCCGGGACCAGTGCCTGCGCAGGCGCCACTTGAGCTCGCTGTAGGCGACCGTACTCACACATCAGCACGTCCATTTGGTCCTGCATACGGGCCATACGATCCAACAGTTCTCAGTTTTGAAACCTCAAGGCATGGATCTCCTCCTCAGCCCCCCCAGTCTGTCGGGCTTGGCTGACTCGGTAGTTCATATTCCAGTCGCCCTTCTCTACTTACAAGTCCTCCTCATCCAAATATTCCTGTACATCAGGAGCAAAGGGGAGCTGTTGCCTGCGCGCCGCTTCCCGGGGCAGGGCAGGTTCCGGGGAGCCCAAAGAAAATGAGGGGAAAGACCAGTCCAGTCCGCTGCTAACTTTTGACCGCACTCCAGTTCCTGCCGTCGACCGCGCTCAAGTGGCGGCCGCATCCGTCAACAGTTGCTCCTCCGCCCGCCTCCAGTCCATGAGTGCTTGGTCTGCCTCGAGTTTGGCGGCGGCGGCAGCCATCACAATTGGTTTGGCCGCTTGCTCCAAGAGCATTTGGATTTCCTTGTGCTGGTCCATCAGTGGTTGGACCTGTTGAGCCAGGTCCGCAGAGGCAGGACCGAATTCAGGAGTTAGTATCTTTTTGATGTCAGCCGAATTCGCCGTGGTTGGTGTGAAATCCACAAGAACCAGGACTGTTCTGGCAGCAGCGTTCTGTGCTTCCCGGTGGCACAGGGTGGGATCAGGAACAGTTTGCGGAACGTCTTTCCCATGAGCCCCTGCCATTGGGAAACAGAACTCAGGCCCCTGAATTGGGGCCACCGACTCCTGTTGTGTCCCATGGAGCGCAAGCTCAGCCAACAACCGAGTTAGGAGAGTGAAGTCCACTTGCTCCAACCGGGCCTCCTCCAGCAAAGTATCTAGCCCCAAAAGGTCATTGTGGGCACGTAGATCAGCGTCCTGAGTCCTCCAGGGGGTCGCCGCTGCCAGGCAATGCCACTGATCAGTCAGCAGCCTAACCAGGCAAGTGGACTCCGTGTAAGTCTGCTGTGCCTGCTCCAAGATGGCACGCAGAAAGTCAGGGTCCTCAGGAAGCTCGTCCTGCGCCTCAAACCAAGGAGACGAGTGTCTAGGCGAACCCTCCAGGGCTCCAGCCAAGGTCAGCAAGTAAGGATAGGACTAGTATCCTAATGTAAGCTCTAGCCCTGCGGCAAACCCATAAACAGATTTCAGCAGACGGCAAATCCACGAAAGGAGTTTTATTGGTTAGAATCCACAGGTTTCAGAAGCCATATTCAAAAGGACACAAGTAAGGGGCAAAGGCAAGGTACACAGCATATATGGAAGAGCAAAAGGAGATAACTGGTAACCCAGGCAACCCCCCTCCCAGAGGCAGGAAGGAGTACTTGGCGATTCCCACAGTATGGGAATCTATGAAGACTAAACACGGGGCATAGGCTGGCCTTGGACAGAATAGCACAACAGCACCTGGAAGCAGCACAATCACACTACCTAATACCGTCCCCATGGCCTGCTCCTGACAGATACAATACAAAACCAGTCAGTATCCTGCAATGCAAAACCAGTCAGTATTTTGCATGGGGGAAACTAGGACCTGCCCCCTGCCAGGGAGGACTCCCCTTTTAACTAGGGCTGAAGGCATAACTTCATGAGATGCCCGACACGTGTTGGGGTCATGTGTGTGATGTTGGCCTCACAGTCAGGTGTACATCAGGGAAACTCACCTTAAAAAGTGCTCATTTACTCATCACTGTGAGGGAGAGCTGTGTGGAAGGAGAAGGAGCCTTTGGTTTCCTGACCACCCTACTTTTACCAGTGGAAAGGGTGGCTGGGGGTGGGCTCTTCACTCCCTTTCAATAGCTCCACATGTCCTTCCAATGCTTGAACCAACCACAGGCATTCCACCCAGTGATGTGGAATCCCAAGATCTGAGGAGAACTTCTGCATAGGAAGCTTTCATGACCTGCCCTCTGGACATGTGTTTATGAGCTTTCTGCTCCTGCCTGGCTTCTTAAATACACTGGATTTCCCCTGACCTTCCACACAGTACCGTGCACCTGTCGTTGTGTGCTGGTTTAAAGCCAGTTTTTCTTCATATTTTCACAGACCACTTCTGCACCGAAGTTTCCAGGAAAAATGCATCCAGATCTTTTTTAGTGGAATTTGTGTAGCTGTCCTCATTTCCCAAATAGCACCATCTCTTTTACTGGTCATGCCCCTCCATTTCCCCTCATTTCCTGCGTAGTAAGTACTCTCCCTCCAGTTTTTTAAAGCAGTTTCAATGAAGGGCAGGTCACCACCATCCCCACTACCAGCCACAAAATAAAGGAGGGGAAGGAACAGTCTGCAGCTGAGAAGAAAAGGGAGTGGGGAAGTGGGTGGGAGAAGAGGGGTGGGTGGGAGAGAGATGAGTCCTCCAGATCCACCCAGCAAAGGTCACCTTTCACTCCCGGATGTAGCATCTCTTCTCAAAAGGGTGGTGCGGGAGCTGGTGCTCCTATCTCTCATCCAAGGGCAGGGTTGCCAGCCAGGCCGCTCACCCCCACTGGTTCTCTGGGTTGCCCACTGCTGCTTGGAGCAGCACAGGGGGAAACAAAGGAAACAACTGTTGCCCGAGCTCTTCGCCAGTACGGCAGTTTCCTGTACAACCCAGAAGTGACAATGGTAAAACTGAAGGTACAACCTGGAAGTGATGTAGTGACACCAGCGATGTCACATGCTCCCCATGTCTCTCTCCCCCTCAACCCTCCTGCTGATTGCCAGGGGTAAGCAGAGCTTTGTTTTTTTCTCCCCAAATTTATAACCCGCCCTCATCCCCAGCGAACCGGGCTCAGGGCGGGTAACAACAATTAAAAACATAAATATCCAATATACTTCCTTAAAACTGTAAACATTAAAACCATTAAAATCCTAATCAGATGGCCATAACTATACCTAGGTGCCACAGCAGATCAGTGTCAGCAGATCAGCCCCCCACAGATTTCAAGAGTGGGGGGCGGGATGGGGAGGCCAGTAAAAATGGATCTTCTTGCGGCTGTCCTCAGTTATAGGCCTTTCAGTTTGCTGTGGTTGGTTGGGGCAGACACATGTGTGTGTGTGTGTGTGTGTGTGTGTGTGTGTGTGTGTGTGTGAAGGTGCCAATTCTAAAGGCACAGAGCTGGAAGGAGAATGAGGGAGAGCTGCATAGAAGCTCACTATGTCAATATATCCGTGTTGAACTTGTGAAAAACAACAGCAGGGTGGTGCATTGTGGACTCTGTAGGGATGAAAGTGCTGGTGTAGAAGAAAAGCCATCTTTCATCAGCTCCGAAGGAAAGCTCAGCTTGAAAACTTAGAGAAACCAGGGGGGGGGGGGACAGAGGAAAGTGGACAGAATGTGACAAAATTTGCAGAGTGCACATAGCACAGCAGAATCTATGTGAGGTTTCTGCTAAGGAAATAAAGTACACACGGTAAACTAATAAACTAATATGAGTCCTATATTATAAGGAACTCCTTTCTAGACTAAATAGCTAAACTAGGATGGATGGAGACGCAGGAAAGCATGTCCTGTTCCCATGGCTGCAAGATGGAGAGAGAAGATGTTAGCTGGAAAGGAAGATTCCCTGAGAGCAGCAATCTACACATGAAAAGGACAGCACCGGAGCAGTAGAAAGGTCTGGACCTATCTATTGTGCTAGCTCTCTATAGTTTCCCTCTGAAGTCTAAGGTTAAGAGATCGCGCAAAGACTTTCACTTCCAACAGTATGGAATCAATTTCTGAAATTGCTTCAGCTGAAAGTGCACCTGAAAAAGATGAAATACAAAGCAAAGTGTTTAGTGCAGAAGTGCCCTGTGCTTTATCAGTGTGTGCTCATGTGCATCAATGACATAGAGAAGGAAATGAGATGCAAATAAATTGAGGGAGAGGAAACCTGTGGCAAATATCATGTAATCAAGTTTCAGAATAAATTTTAGAAATTCACCTGATTAAACTGGAATTGAAGAACACTGGAATGTAAGGTAGAATGAATCCACTAAAAAAAAAAAAGGTGTGCAAGCAGGAAAATCCACATCTTTTTATATGTAGCTGTTCCTCCTTCCTTCCTTCCTTCCTTCCTTCCTTCCTTCCTTCCTTCCTTCCTTCCTTCCTTCCTTCCTTCCTTCCTTCCTTCCTTCCTTCCTTCCTTCCTTCCTTCCTTCCTTCCTTCCTTCCTGGAGTTCTTCCAAATAACCAGTTTGGTGCTAAGGAATGGGAAGCAGGATGTCCCCCTAATCCATTAACAGAAGATCTGGGTGGTAGTGATGCACGAACATGTACATTTCCTGCTATTGTAAGAGTCCATATTTTCCCCTCCTACATTTAATAAATTCAGAAATCAATTGTTTCTTTTACTGATTTTTAATGATGGTTTTGTCCTGACCTGGATAGCCCAGGCTAGCCTAATCTAGTCTTATCTTGGAAGCTAAGCAGGATCGGCCCTGGTTTGTACTTGGATGGGAGACCACCAAGGAAGTCGAGGGTCGCTATGTGGGGACAGGCAAAGCCAAACCACCTCTTTTCGTCTCTTGCCTTGAAAACTCTATGGACTCTCCATAAGTGGCTACAACTCAATGGCAAAAAAAATGTGTTCTGCCTGTTTCCCACTATCTTGATGTCTATTTCATGACCTTTTACTGTACTGTCCTGATGCCAAATGACGGGATGACCAACGATGCGCAGTTGGCTCCTTCACCAGCTTTTGTTGTTACAGCTTTTGTTGGACCCTCATTCCAAGAAAATCAGTTTGTTCTTTTTAGAAGTATGTTTTGTCTTTGAGGTTCTAACAATGTGGCTTTTGATTCCCGTTGTGGAGAGAAAACACTGGAGCCTTATAGTGGTTTTGTGATATTTACAAATATACAAGTCAAGCACAACTCTGCCTCTGTCGCTTCCAGATGAAGCTGGCTGTTTTTTTTAACATACAGTTGAGGTTATTTCTCCAGCTCTCATAGATACTTTAACAAGCTACCAGGGGATTATCTCCTAGCAATTAGCAATGATTGAGGAAACATCAGATGGCCATTCCAAGTAACCAGCATAATAATAGAGACAGAATTTTTCTAGAGAATGTTGCTCATGTGATTGGTAAATCAACGTCTATCTAGATTTTCTTCCCAAATATGTAGAAACTGCTTAAGAAATCAAGCCAGAGTAATCAGAGGTTGCATTCCAGTCGTGGGAGCGAGTCAGTCCCTTCACGGACTTCTCCTCAGTGCACACTCCTTGGTCTACAAATTTTTCAGACTTTCAAACATTTCAAAAACCAGCAAGAGGAAAATACCTGGCTTGTTCAAGGACATAAGAACATTAGAATGTAAGAAAAGCCTGCTAAATCGGACCCCTTTAAGGTTGCCAGCTGCTGCTGGAAAACTCCTGGGAAGAATTGGGGGACAGGGATAGGTGCGCTAGTGTTGCACCAGCACACAAAGACACTTCCAGTGCCAAACCAGTAGTGACAACCACCACATGGAGAGGACACTCTAGGATTCCCCCAACATTCCATAAGTTTTAGGTGAATCCTACAATGTTGCCTCAAATGTGATGATGTCACTTTCGTTTGGGTGCCGGAACTGATGTTACCATTCTAGCACAACGCTGGCACTCCTTATTCCCCCTCATTTTTCCTCTGCCAGCCTGTGAAGCACTGAAGGAAGCCAGGAGAAATTCCAGAACATCTGCCCCCCACACACTAGTGGTCCATTCAGTCCAGCATACTGTTTTGCACAGTGGCCAACCAGTTGCTCTTAACAGTCAAGCGAACAGGGGAAATAGGCTGGGGCCTTCCCCTGATGCTGCCTCTTCACACTGGTATCCAGAGGTTTACTGCATCTGAATGTGGAGGTTCCCTTTAATCACTATGGCTAGTAACCACTGATGGATCACTCCTCCATGCATCTTTTAAAGCTATATGTGCTTATGGCCATCACTACATTTTGCTGCCTCATTGAGTAAAGATGGCTTCCCTTGTCGTATTATGGGGAAAGCTCCCTGTACTCGCTTTCTCAACCCCATACATAATTGGATAAGTCTGTATCTGGTCTCCCCTCTCAGACTCGCCAGACTCTCCTCATTCGAACAGGGCCCCAGCCCCTCTAATCATGTTGGTTGCATCCTTTGTATTCCCCCCCCCAGCTCTGTAATATCCTTTTTGAGATACATCAACCAGAACTGCACACAGTATTCAAAATGAGATTGCACCATAGCTTTATACAAGGGCATTACAATATTGGCCTTTTCTTTTCAATCCTTTTCCGAATAATTCCTAGCATGGAGTTTACCTTCTTCACCGCTGCCTTACACTGGGACAACATTTTCATCAAGCTTTTCCCTACAACTCCAAGATCTCTTTCCCTCTCAGTGTCAGACAGTTCAGACCACATTTTTTTGCCATCAAGTCACAGCTGACTTGTGGGGTTTTCAAGGCAAGAGGCATTTAGTGGTGGTTGGCCATTGCCAACCTTCGCATCATGACCCTGGTATTCCTTGGACATCTTCCATCCACATACTAGCCAGACTTATGGCTGAGAATATGTGACCAGCCCAAGGTCACCCAGCGAGCTTCCACGATGTGGTAGGGATTTGAACTTGGGTTTCCCAGGTCCTAGTCTGACACCTTAACCACTACATCACTCTGGCTCTCTCAGACCCCATTTATGTTAGGATCCATGGCAGGGCGAGGTTTCAGGGGGTACTCATCATGGAATTGTCGAACCAAGCGAGGGGCTGCGACATGTGGAGCCGCCACCCACTCATCATGTGCCGGTCCTAAATGTTTCCACCCTATCAAATAGAACAACTTGCCCTTCTTCAGTTTGGAATCGAGGACTTTTGACACTTCCAGATGTACTTCCCCGCCCACCACCGTCAGTACCTCGGGCTTAGGTTCTGGGTGAAATTGGGGAGCCGCTACATAGGGCTTTAGAAGACTGATATGAAACACTGGATGCACCCCTCTGAGAGCTTTTGGAAGTGCTAATTCCACAGCTACTACATTGATCACTCTTGTGATGGGATAGGGACCCACATATTTGTCACTGAGTTTCTTACAAGGCCGCTGGGTCCGAAGATTTTTGGTGGACAAATAGACCTGGTCTCCTACCTTAGTCCCCTCCCTGGGAACGATGTTTATCTGCATGTTCCTTGTATTTGTGTTTGGCTCGCTCCAGATTTTTTTTGAAGCCACGGCCATGTGTTTTGTACTACTTGCACCCATTTTCCCACTTCTCCTTTGACCCCCTCCTCCCGGAGCATATCCACGTTTCCAAAGGGTCCAAAGTCCTTTCCGTACACCACCTGAAAGGGACTATACCCGGTAGACGAATGAGGGGCATTATTCAGCCAATGGCAGTAAATCCACCCAATCATCCTGGTAATAATTCACATAACAGCGTAAATAGCATTCCAACACTGAATTAACACGTTCAGTCTGTCCATCTGTCTGAGGATGGTGTGCCAAAGACAAACCTTGTTCCACTCCCATGAGCTCTAGAAACGCTTTCCAGAATTTAGCCACAAATTGTGGGCCCCTGTCGGAAATTATTTTGCGTGGGAAGGAATTATATTTCATCACGTGTGTAACAAACAGGACGTGCCAGCTTTTGGGCCGTTGGTAAGCCCAGACAAGGAATAAAATGCACTTGCTTAGAAAACAAGTCTGTTACCACCCACAACACCGTCTTCCCCCTGCTGGGGGGAAGATCTGTAATAAAGTCCATGGCAATGACCTCCCAGGGAGCGGACGGGACTTCCAAGGGTTTAAGGAGTCCTGGGGATTTCCCCATAAGTCTTTTAGAAGTTGCGCAGGTGGAGCAACTGCGCATGAAAAGGTCCACATCCGCTCACATGCCTGGCCACCAGAATTGACATCTCAACAAATGCAAGGATTTGACAAACCCAAAATGTCCTGCGGTTTTTGCCCCATGAGCCATTTCTAATACCTCCCTTCAAACAACTTCTGGAACATACAGTTTCACCCCATGAAACCACAATCCCCCCTGGCGAGTAAGAGTTTGAGGAAGCTTTTGACTCTCTTCCTCCTGGTGCGCGGCTTCAGTCACCCTTGCGCGAAACGCTTCCGGGAGTCCGTTTGCTGAGCCAGAATCCTCTGCCCGGCTCTGAGCACGAGTGAGCTCAGCCAACCCTGCCACCTCCCCCCATTGCTCCGGGGTGAATAAGGAATCCACCGGGTGATTGATTTGACTGCGATACTGAGGAAGTAGAGAGAATGCATCAGCTAGACAGTTTTCTTTCCCCGGAACATGTTTTAACACAAATCGAAACTTGGCAAAGAACTGTGCCCAGAGAACTTGCTTGGCGGATAGCTTTCTAGACCCTTTTAGTGACTCCAGGTTCTTGTGATCGGTCCAAACCTCAAAAGGTACGTCAACCCCTTCCAAAAAATGTCTCCAAATCGAGAGGGCATGTTTCACTGCGGCGGCTTTCCCCCCCCAAATAGCCCAATTTTGTTCTGCTTGAGAATTTTTTTTAGAAAAATAAGCACACGGCTGTAACTGGTCATCCTCGTCTCTCTGGAGAAGTGCCCCCCCCCATGGCTACGTCTGAAGCATCCACCTGAACCACAAAAGGTTTTTCACAATCAGGGTGTTTTAACACTGGTTCAGATGTGAACATTTGTTTTAACGTGTCAAACGCTTGTTGACATTTAGAATCCCACAACAACTTGGCGGAAGGCAACATAGCTGCAGGTCCCTTGCCTTTCGAACGTAATAGCGAAGTCAGAGGCAAGGTGATTTGTGCAAAGTCATGAATAAAATTGCAGTAGAAATTAGCGAAGCCGAGAAACTGCTGTAATTGTCTGCGAGTAGTGGGGACTTCCCACTCCACTACCGCTCGAACCTTCTCAGGGTCCACGGCAAGCCCCTGATGTGACACTATATATCCCAAAAATGTAATAGAAGACTGATGAAAGTCACATTTAGAAACCTTGGCGTACAATCTGTGGGCACGCAAACGACGTAACACTTCTTTCACCAGGGCCACATGTTCCTCCATGGTCTTGGTGTATATTAAAATATCATCTAAATAAACAATTACTCCTTGGAACAATAGGTCATGTAACACTTCATTAATCATTTGCATAGACACTCGGAGCCCCCGTCAAGCCGAACGGCATGACTAGATATTCATACATTCCAAAACAACTTGAGAAGGCCGTCTTGTGTTCATCTCCTTCTCTGATCCTAATACGATGGTAAGCTTCTACTAAATCAAATTTAGTAAAAACGCAGCCTTCTTTTAACTGAGCGAGCAGATCTGGAATGAGAGGAAGGGGGTAGGCATTAGTCTGTGTGACCGCATTGAGTCTGCGAAAATCTATGCAGAGTCACAAATCACCAGTCTTTTTCTTTACAAAGAAAATGGGCGCTGAGTGAGGCGCGGAGGACAGACGTATAAATCCCCTTGCCAAATTGGTGTCCAAATAGTCTCTCAATACTGCTTTTTCTTTGGGGCTCATAGGATAAATCTTCCCTTTTGGAGAGTTTACCCTCCCCTACCATTTAAATTGCACAGTCAGTGGCCCGATGGGGGGGCAGTTCATCACACTCACGTACATCGAATACATCGGCAAACTGTGCGTACTCTTTGGGGAGCGGAGGCGGTGGAGCCTCGGCTAGCGGCTGCTCTTGCAACGTGACCGCTTGTTCCTTGAATGCTACTTCCCTCCTGTGTCGATCACACTGAGCTTGCGAAAATGTGATAGCTGAGCTTTCCGGTCTATGGATGGACTATGACCATGTAACCAGTTCATTCCCAGCACAATGGGGTATTTGACAGAGGGGGCTATAGTAAAATGGAGCTGTTCCCAATGCTTCCCAACTCCCAAGGCAACTCGGGCTGTTCTGTGAGTGACCGCCCCCCCTAAAGTCACTACCGTCCATCTGGGCAAACTGAATAGGTGTCGGCAGTTCCACCCTCTTTACCCATAACTTATATGCCGTCTCTTCATTCATTAGGGTCCGAGCACAGCCGGAGTCAACTAGGGCTGGTACTTGCAACACGGGTCCCCTCTGGGTAACGCTATGGAGACTTCAATGTACACATTGTCCTCATGATCGCTTACCATCACCGGAGCTCCCTGCTCAAGGTCTGAGGCGGTCTACTGTGGAGCCCCCTTTACAGCAGACCGACGGTGTTTTTTGCCAGCGGGCTCCACTCGTCCTCCTCACCGGAAGAAGAGGCATGGTTTGTATTCCGCGGCTCCGATTAGCCGGTATCTTGGTTTGTAATCCGCTGCTCGATGAGCCGGAAGCTTTTGCCAGGTCTTGCCCTGGTTGAAGCTGCAGAGCAGTGTTTGTCCCCCGTCGTCCTGGCTGGGCGCTTCTACTGCGGGCCTGTCCCTTGGCGCGTGCCTTCTCCGCTTCCACAGCTACTGGCTGGGTTGGGGCCGACTTCTCAACCCAGGATGGGCAACGAGTGGCAAAATGTCCCAAGCCTCCGCAAATGAGACAGGCACCACTTTGAAAACATTTGTTCTGTTCCGTCACTGACAGGCCCCCTCCGGCCCCGAGCGAAAGTCTTTTGGGGCACCAGGCCTATCTCCACGGGGCTTGGTTTCCTGTGCAGTGTGCTGCTTCGAGAGCTGCAACAGTTGTCTACGGTTTTCGATGTCGGCTGCATGCCGTACCCATCCCTCCACGTCCAGAGGATTCCCTTGCATGAAAGCCCAGTGTTGTAATTCTGGATTGAGCCCCTCCCGAAAATACTGTACTCGGGTGGCTTCACTCCAGTCTAGAATCTTACTTGAAAGCAATTGGAACTCGCTGGCATACTGCACCACCGACTTAGTCCCTTGGCGCAGTTGCAGAAGAGCCGTCTTGGCCCATTCCCCCCGATGCGGGTCTTCAAACCGATTATGGAGGGCCACCATAAAGTCATCCAGACTTCTCAACACTCGAGAGTGCAGTTCGTACTGCTGCACCATCCATGCCGCCGCTTCCCCTTGAAGCAGCGAAGCAACGTATTGAACCCGGCTCTCATCTGAGGGGAAAGTCACCCCCTGTTCACGCATGAACACATCCACATGGATCAGAAAATAGGACAAAAGGTCGCTCGACCCATCAAACATCACCTTCAACTCACGCCGAGTTGGGGGCGCTGGACCTGGCGCCCCCGGCGGCGGCGGAGGTGGCAGCTGTGGCTGAACCGGTTGGCCCCCCGGAACTGCCGGAGGCTGCTGAGGCTGCTGCCGTCGTAGGTCACCCAATTCGCGGCACATTTCTTCCATCAAGGTTTGCATGGCATCCATCCTTTCTGCCATCTCTTCCTTCTCAAAGCGAAGTTGACGGCGTTCTTCTTCCAACTCATGCTGCAAGATCGCTTCCCTTCGGGCCGAGTCATCCTCAAACCGTGTGCCCGTGAATCCTGGCCTCCGAGGCTGCATGTCTCCCCCCGATGGCATCCAGGAATGGGGGGATTCCAGCCAGGTGCTAAGCTGGGTGGTTTTGGGCTGCTCGCCCGAGCCAGTGCCACTCGGCTTCTTCCCCACCGGCTTTTCCTTCTTGGAGTCAGGATCGGGCTTGCCCGGCGCCATCTTGTCCTCCTCCTTGCTGTCCCCATTCCCCGCCATAGCCACCCGCACGTTGGGATGGGAGCAGAGACTGGAGCAGAAAGATTAGCAGCTTAATGAGAGGTTTGTCAGCTGCCCTTGGCAGTCCCAATAAGTCACTTGCTCAGACAGGGAATCAGAAGCAGGAAACATTTATTGAAGAGCACGTAGGAATACAGCATAAGCAATCCACGAGTTCAAAGCTGCTAATGGTGACCAATACTACAAAGCTTAACTTTAAGCATGACCCCATCCCAGGTGCAGAGCAAAGCGGCCTGTGAATCAAAAGATAGCGGTGCCTGGCAGGAATCAGGGGAGTAAGCCAGCCATAATACTGAGAGGCTCGTTAGAGGCCCAAGGTCAGAGCAGGGAGGGAGGATGGGAGAGTGGGCTGCTTGCAGAGTGAGAAACGAAACCAAATAATGACACTGGATCAGCAATAAGCCTAACTCATGTCAAGAGCCAGACCAAAGTGCTTGACACCACAAGAAGACAAAACCAGGAGATACTGTGAACAGAAATAAGCATGCCTCATGGCATGACACTTGACACTTGCACAACACCAGGACAGACCCCAGTCAGGACCCTGACACTTAGTTTCCTCTCCATTTCAAGATCGGCCTCCTGGTTTTAATTGGGGAGCAACAGTAGACCCCCACTTTGAAGTAACCCTTAGGGCCCCAGTATCTCTGCCCATAGAGATTCCAGGGAGGAGTTTCTTTCCCTAATGTTTTGTGGCTTATTTGACTCTATGCTTTCTTTGACATACGGAGCAAGGCTGCCCCCACCATGTCCCTCTTTGTCCTGTCTATAGAGTTTATATCCAGGAATAAGCGTCTCATTGATTTTCCCTGTTCAATGGGTTTCTGAAATGCCCACGACATCTACATTGTCATATAGCGCCAAGCGCTTCAGCTCCTGAATCTTAGCTTGGAGACTTGCAGTGCGGGCATGCAGGCACCTGTACCTCGTTTCCCTCTCTAAGCATCTCCTTCTCCCTCGGCTCTCAAGTTTCCTAACATGGACGCCCTTTACTACCTTATTCATGTTCCAGCCCTGGTCCCTAATATTTTCCAAAGAATTTACCATCCTATCCCTTTGGACTGAGTTGTCCCAACCCAGAGGCTACCCAGATCCTGCCAGCATTCTCCCTGGGATTAGCTTTAAAACTGTTCTGCCACCTTTTTAATATTAAGTGCCAACAGCCCAGTTCCCTTTTGTTTCAAGTGAAGTCTCTCTTTTTCGTACAGGTTCAAAGGCAAGGTATCAAGATTTCAAATAAATAAATAAATAAATAAATAAATAAATAAATAAATAATCTACCACTCAAGCCTCCCCTTCTTAGTCCATGCACTGACCTCAACCAACCGAACTGAAGAGTCTACTTTGAGATATGGCTGCTTGTAACCCCCTTCTGAGAGCCAGCATGGTGTAGAAGAGAAGAAGAGTTGGTTTTTATATGCTGACTTTCTCCACCACTTAAGGAAGAATCCAACTGGCTTAAAATCACTTTCCTTTCCCCTCCCCACAACAGACACCTTGTGAAGAAGGTGGGGCTGAGAGAGTTTGGAGAGAACTGTGATTAGCCCAAGGTCACCCAGCTGGCTTCGTGTGGAGGAGTGGGGGAACCAAACCTGTTCATCAGATTAGATTCCGCCTCTCATGTGGAGGAGTGGGGAATAAAACCTGGTTCTCCAGATTAGAGTCCACCACTCCTAACCACCTTTCTTAACCACTACACCATGCTGGCTCTCTAGTGTAGTGGTTAAGGTGTTAGATTAAGACCTGGGAAACTCAGGCTCAAATCCTCGCTTGTGCCATGGAAGCTTGCTGGGTGACCTTGGGCCAGTCACACACTTTCAGCCATGGCCCTGTTTAGTATTTGGAAGGGAGACCTCCCGGAAATACCAGGGTGATGCAAAGGCAAGCAATGGCAAATCACCTCCCAATGAAAGTTGCCTTGAAAACCCTACCAGGTCACCATAAATCAGATGTGACTCGAAATTAAAACAAAACAAAACAAAAAAGCCCCCTTCTGGTCCTACAACAGAAAATTTTGATCATATTTCTCATAATTCATGTTTAGCTGAAAATAATGACTGTAATCTGACACTAAAAATTGCAGTGTGTGTGTGTATATATATATATATACACACACACAAACTCTTCCTCTGACTTTTTCTCATTCAACAATTCATGGTTTATTTTAAAGAAGAATTTTTTCTTTCTGTTCCTTTCTATTCCTTTCCTTTTGTTCCTTTGGTGGAAATGTGCTATGTATTTGCAAAAGACAAGGAAAGAAAAGAACCACTACCCCACGTTGACTGATTGATTTCTAACTACTCCCCAAACTGAGACATTTTACACCTAAGTAATAAATGCCTTCTCCTAATCACTTTGCACAGGTGGGGAAAAAGAAGAAAGAGAAAGAAAGGTTGTTCAGGACAATGATGAACAAGCAAATTGTTTTCATTCCAATCTACTTTAAATCCTTAGTGTGGAAAAGGTGGATTAAAAAATGACACAACTAAAATGAGCATATGCTTTAAACAGTTCCAAGCCCCCTTTGTCAAGGTTTTTATTTAGTTTAGAAGAGAGATGCATTTATTGTTTTCATCACTGGCTGTTGTATCTTTCCGGGTTCCCTTTTTCTCATTTATTTCTTTGCACACAGAAAAGAAAAAAAGAAAATATTCCCAGCTGAACAGTGGCTTTGAAATACTGATGCAGGTTATAAATCTTGAGGGCCAACAGAGAAAGGGGGGGGCACACACACAACTGGGGGCTGTTGCGTTGCAGCTGAGCAGAAAGCTCACCAAAACTTCTTTTTCCTTTCTCAACTTTTTACAGTGTAAAGCTCTCATTATTTCTAGTTGTTTTCGAGAGGAATTTCAGGAGAGAGTGTGCATGAACAGCAAACAACAAAGTGGCAGTGGCTAGAGACAGATTTGGATTATCATCCAATTTTAAAAAAATGAGTCAAATTTTAAAATACTGGAATTAAATCAAGTGTATTAGGAAATCAGTCTAATTGAGATGTACTTTTGAAATCACAGTTGTAATGATCATATACCAAATACATATTTTCATTCTGACTGTACAGCAAAGTGAATGAAATAGTTTTTATGGCTGTCTTTCCATTAAGAAATATGCCAATCTAAACATTTTTATGCGTGTTACAGATTTAATCTCTTCTTAGCCTCAATTCTGACTGCAAAATAAGATGCAATAGAAAAGGGCATCTCACTGAAGCCATCAAAACATTCAAGGGAGTCAGGCAAGGCTGCTTGCTGGCTCCTATGCTTTTCTTTTTTTATATCAACAACCTGGCAGACAGTATGAATTTTGATGCCTTCCATCCACCCAAACTGGTCCAGCAAAACATTCCACTTCTCCTGTATGCAGATGACATGGTGATCCTCTCGAGGACCCCAGTGGGCATGAGAAAAGCTCTAGCCAGCTTAGCTAACTGCTGTGCCGGGGAATCGCTTGTAATAAAGGACAAAACAAACTAAGGTGATCGCTTTTGGTAAATATCGTAAAAACGGAGCCTGGTATATAAGAATAGAATAGGTAAAGTCCATCAGATACCTAGGGGTGACTTTCCAATCAAATGGACTAAAAATGGAACACCACAGGTGGCAGTGAATGCAGCTGAAAGATCATCCTACAATATAATAAAATTTTACTGCACAAGGGAAGCCTATTTTATCCCAGCTGCCCTAAGCTTTTATCCTAAGCTGCCCTTGTTCAAGGCAAAGTCTTTGACCCAGATGCTTTATGGAAACTTATTGGGTTCTTCTAGGTCCAGCTGTGCCCCGCTGGAGCGGGTCCAAGCCAAATTCCTTAGAGCAGTACTTCAAGTACCACCATGCGTATCGAACTATTGGGTATGCCTGGAAACTGGGATGTTAAAGACAGAGGCCAGGATCGGCCTCTCCTCCATTTATCTTTGGCTGAAGTTGCTAGGTGCAATTGAAGGCCTTCTTCCTTTGCTCCTTGATGATGATTTTAAACCCAGATGGTGGCAACAGACAGAAAGGAGAGTCACAAGCCTAGGATTCTCCACCCACTCTCTGTTAGAGCTTAATATTGATCAAACAAAGCAATTAATCAGGCAGAGGCTTTTTGACATTGAACGTCAAAATGAGCTTGTGAACTCTCCGGCGTTTTTGGCCCCAGACAATAATAGGTATGTGTTAGCACCAGCAGAATATCTTTCATTTCTGGAAATCAACAAACAAAGACGGGCTTTATCGCTTGCTAGAAGTTCTGCCCTGCCCTTGGCTATTTTAGAAGGCAGATTTAGGAGATTACCAAGGTCAGAATGGAGGTGCCCCTGTAAATCAGGTGAAGCTTAATCTCCTGCTGATGTCTTTTTCTACCTGGAAGTCCAATACAGGCTCATTTCCCCTCTCCTTGATCTAATAAAGGATAGCTCTAAGGAAGCGAGGCTGAAGAATCTCCTATGGGATGGGTCAAACCAGAGGGTGAAGCAAGTAGCGAAATTCTCTGCCGCAATATATAAGATCTGCCAGACAAAGCTGGGGCTTGGTAATTTAACTTAAAATGGAGACTGTTTTATTAATTCTAGGTTTGTTTAGATTATATAAACTGTCTATGAATTGTATATCCTATAGTTTTAGTTACTGTATATTCTCCAGTTTTAATTCTGTAACTGATACGAATTTTAATGGCATTTGCCATATTAATAAATGAATCTGACTGCAAAAAAAGGTTCACTTCATCAGGTAAGAACATTTTTGTGCTTAGGCTTCTGGGAGGAAGGGGTTGTTGTTGTTTTTTGGCTCACATTCCTTACCTTAAGCAGAAAAGTGAAGGTGAATAAGAGTAAGGGGAGAAAAAAAACCTTGGTGATGAATCTCCCGGCCCTCTCCGTGGCCGGGCACCCTCTCTCTTGCCTTCCCATTTGCCAGCTGATGAGAGACATTAACCCTTTGGGGATGTTAGCTCTATCTATGCTTGTTGAGTCTAGACTGTGATAAAAAAAGGGCTTAACCTTAATATGCTTTTGGGCAGATGGATTTAGTTTCCGCTGGCTTTGCTTCAACCATCTCACCATGGCCTCTAGACTCCTGGCCAGAGTATCTGGGATGGCATCCGGCTGGCTCCCCATCAGCAGACGTAACTGGTTGTCAGCCACGTCCTGGTGACAGCCCACCCCTGAAACTCCAGTTTAGCTGAGTGAGGTGGGGTGCATGAAGATATAAAACAACACTGGAGAGAGAAACACGCAGCAAGGGGCTTACCCTGGCCACCATGGCGGCCAGTGGGTGGCGACTCTGTCCCGGAAATGGAGCTAGCAGCCGGACACGTGTTTCCCGGCTGCCTCCGTCTCGGTGGCCGCATGGCCGGGTGTTTCTGCCCATTCCTCTGCAAGCAGCCTGTTGCTGCTGTGTGGGGTGGGCTGCTGCCCAGGCCAGGGGTGGGGAGGAGTGATGCAGGGTACACACCCCTCTCTTGCCCTGCCTCCATGGCCTATTTGAGGCCCCCTTGCCCGGCCGCCCAGCCTTGTTGCTTTTCACTTCAGAGGAGCGAAGGTCAGCGGCAGTGAGAGAAGCTCTTTGGAGACCCCACTTGGCCAGGTGGACGGAGCACAAGTGGAGTCGGCAGCAGGCGGGGAGGAGGAGTGGGCAACAGCGGCGGTGCGGTTTTCCAGCTGAGCATAAGTAGACCTATGGGGCTGATAGGCCTTCTTCCCCACCGATAGGCCTTCTTCTTCCTCTGCATTGTTTGCTTTCATGGGGGAGGGGCTGTGGCTCAGTGGTAGAGTATCTGCTTGGCATGCAGAAGGTCCCAGGTTCAGTCCCCGGCATCTCCAGTTAAAAAGGACCAGGCAGTAGGTGACGTGATAAGACCTCTGCCTGAGACCCTGGGGAGCCACTGCCGGTCTGAGTAGACAATGCTGACTTTGATGGACCAAGAGGGGTCTGATTCAGCAGAAGGCAGCTTCATGTGGGCTTCCAGTTCTGACTGTGCCTGATCTGTTGTTCTCAGCAGCCCTTCCCCCGCCCCATTTTTGAAGGAGCCAGCAGCATGCCAGTGGGTTGGGACGCTTGCTTGCACTGTGGCAGGTGTAGAGCCATCGGGAGTTTAGTCCTCCTCGCTTTTTTCTTCTTCCTGTGGGACTTTGGGACAATAGTAGCTTAACCTACAGGGCTGGAATTGAGTGTTGCCCCTGAGTGCTGGAGCACATTAGTTTAACAGGACGTGGGCTGTGGGTTCGGTTCCATTGTCACAGGTCTGACTGGGTGCAAAGAACTAACAGGGGCTGCTGCTGCTTTTTAAATCCAGGTATTATGATTGCAAGTAAATAAATATGGCACAGGGTGACTGGCAGCTATTTCTACATAGTAATTGGATAAAAGGCAACAAGTGGCAAAGGGCTCAATATATTACCCTTGTTCTGTGTCTAATCAGCACCCTCCTATTTGGAGCATTCATAAGGTGTTTGTTTTCTGGCATATGCGAACTCAGAATGCCTCCTAAGAAAAGCACCAAAGCGCCTCAGTGGAAGGCTGCATTGTCTGCTACCGTGGGGTGGGCAAGGGGAAGGTGCCCCCCCCCCCCCGCAGCAAAAAGGGCCAGGCCCATTGCAGGGGCTAAGAAGCAGCAGTCCAGCCAGGCTTCAGCTTCCTCTCGAGGGTGGGTGCCCCAACCCAGCCCCATGAACCAATAAGGGCATAACAGTGCATGTACCATCCTAGGTGCTAGGAGAGAGGGTCTTCTAGGAGGGCTTATCACAAGTTGTCATACGCCTTATGGAAGGCTCGAGAGCCCAGGAGCTTCACTGGCTGTTCCTGCAACATCTGCTATAGTCCTGCAAGCAGCTCTTTCCAGTGCCAGCACTGATGTAGACAGGAGCAGACGGGCTTCTAGGTGGCTCCAAGAGTCATCCCAAGCCTGTCTGAGAGCTCGTGTGCCTCTGATGTGGAGGAACCAGAGAGGCATAAGGCTCCCAAGAAATGCCATGGGATGCATCGTAGACTTTAACTAACATTGGAGAGAGAAACATGCTGCAAGGAACTTACCCTGGCTGCCACTGCCATTAGCCTGTCTAGCCCCAGAAAGGGAGCTAGCAGCCGGGCACATGTTTCCAAGCTGCCTCTGTCTCAGCTGCCACATGGTCGGGCACTTCTGCCCACCTTAGGAAAGGATCCTATTGCTGCTTATGGGGCAGGCTGCTGCTCAGGCCGGGGCCAAGGAGGGGTGACTCAGGTATGCCGGCATCACCCTGCCTTTGTGGCCTATTTAAGGCTCTCTCACCTGGCCAGACTTTGTTGCCTTCGGCTCCATCTTCCCTCCCCATGTTTTATGTTTTGTTTTACTCTGCTTTTATCACAGCTTAGGCAGGTTTTGGCATTGAGCTGGATCCATTGGGGGAAGACGCACCTGCTTGCCTGCCTTCCCTCCTTGTGGTCTTCGGGTCGAGTCTTTCCGTGGATGCCCAGCTCAGGGCCGGTCATGTGGCTCCACTCCCAGGTGATGAAGGGACCACTTAGAAGGCTAGGCCCAAGTGAAACCAGTGGTTCACCAATCCTTTTTGGCCTCCAGCACTCAGGCTGGGGATCATTTGATCGGTTGGCAGGGTGGTCACCTGATGCCTGGATCCTGCCCTATTCCTTGCCAATGCTCCATCTACTGTAATCAGCCAATTTCGGCTCCATCTACTGTAATCAGCTAATTTCTGGTGTACTTGTATTTTGTTTCTCCCTTCCCCATTTCTGTGGTAGAACACTTCTGCCCTTAGGATCACAATCATCCCTTGGGGGACTGCGTACCCCAAAGGGTGACACGGGGAGACCCTCCCTCCTAGCACCACCCTCTGACCCTGATCTCACAGAAATGAGAGCAGCCATTGAAGAGTTGTCCCACATATCCCAATATCGACGAGACAGTGGGTCAACAGGCCATAGTGGCTGTGACGAATGCTGCCAAAATGTCTAACAGTAACAATAACAGTAACAGCAGCACTGACCTGCCTTGATTATTGCTGATGCCAAGTCTTGCTGGTTTTGCTTGGCAGCAAGACCCCCATGAGCATGTAGAATAAATCATCTTCGACATTTATTCTGTAGCCATCCAGCCCAGGAAGCAGAGGTACTCTGTGATATTTCCAAACGTATAGTGTGCATTAGGGTGGACCACATGGCAAATGCCCCCTTCCCAAAAAACCTGCTTGTTTAATTTAAGTCCAGGCATAAAGAACAGGCAGAAGAAGAAAACCTTAATAAGGGCACCAGCTGCAGGCACAAAGGCGTGGTTTTGAATGCTAAGTGATTGACCAGTTTTCATGCATTTCTGCAAAAGAAGGCTAGTATTTCCAAAAGGAAGCACACTTCCTATGAGAACTCTCCCTTATAACCTCTTAGCACATAACTCCTGTGCTTTCAGCAAGCCAAAAACGTTCACTGCACAACTGTCACTCATTTGCATGCAAAGAATTCACACTGCCTCCTTTTTAATACTGAAGGATAACTATGGTCAGAAAAGTGACTTGGCCTTTTCTGGCTCACCAACACATGGACACAGGGTTCCTGTGCCTGCTGCTGAGACAAAGCGGGTTGCTATTCTTCACCATCATCCATTGTTAGGAATACCACCTTTGGGACCGGATTCTGACTCCGCTTCCATGGAATAGTTCACAGAATAGCTACTTCTGACTTATTGCTTGATTGTCACCTTCTGATGGGATTGCATCAAGAATGATTGGATGGGCTGTAAAACCAGCCCTTTGTCACTATCCAGATCTATTCCCCTGAGCTGTTCTTTTATCCATGATATGTGGATCTGGCATAAGATGCTTTCCTCCCTCCCCCTCCCTAGTTACTCCTGAGCGAGGCTGTTTTACATAGTCTGCAAGCTGAGAGAAGGGGGGCAGCCTTCCTGGCCTCCTTGGGCAGGACTGCCCATCAGGCGGGAGCCACAGCAAAGACTGCTCGGGCACAGGCGGCTGAAGGGGCCACCCATTTGCAGGGGTGCACCTCAGCAGGCTTTGTTCAGATGAGCACAGCTGGCACTTTGGCGCGCAGCAAGAAAGGCTACGCTTCAGAAATGTGGCTCCCTGGCCGTGATGGGCTTTGCAGGTGATAACTGGCATCTTTGACTGAAGCCAGGAGTTAGTTGGTAATCAATGAAGGGACTGCAAAACAGGTATAATGTGCATGTTAGCTGCAGACAAAACTTAAGCGGCGACATCTTGTACCAGCAGGCATTCCCAAGCTGTCTTTGTGGGCCGACCCATACAGAGCGCACTGCAACAATCTCGTGTCCCAGCTACCAAGGCATAGAACAAGGTGGCCAGATCTGTCCTGTTGTCACCCATAACAGCAAACCAGTTGACATTATCCATCAACAGACCTGGTGCAGCACTTCTACTATCTGAGCTGAATTGCAACTGGTGTCCAAACTGGAGCATATCTGAGAGATTTTCTCAGCAAATAGGTCTGCCAACAACCAGGCAGGACCTGGAGATCCCCCATAATTACAACTGATCTACAAACTACAGAGATCGATTCCCCTGGAGAAAATGGCTGCTTGGGAAGGTAGACTCTATAGCATTCTATCCCATTGAGCTTCCTCCACTCCCCAAACCCTGCCCTCCCCAGGCTCCACTCCAAAATCTCTCTGAATTTCCCATCCTGGAGTCAGCAACCCTATCAGCAAACTAGTTTGTGAAAGTGTCACAACTAATTGTCGATTCCTGAGAATTTAAGGACTCAGACCTACAGGTCAACATATGCCAAACTACCTTCAACATTTGAGCTGGCCACTATCTGGCTGGTGCAACAGTAGCAGAGACTGCTGCTTCTTGAGAGGGATTGAATGGAGGTTCCCCTGATCTTGATGGCCCAGCTAGCCCAATCTCCTCAGATTTTAAAAGCTAAGCAGAGTCAGCCCTGGCTAGTACTAGGATGGGAGACCACCAAGGAAGAAGGCCAGGATCGTATATGCAGAAGCAGGCAATGGCAAAACCCCCTCTGTTCGTCTCTTACCTTGAAAACCCCATAAGGGGTTGCCATAAGTTGGCTGTCATTCAATGTCACTTTCCACCACCAATAGAGTCACAAGACAGGCTGTCAGGCAGAGGGATTTCACAGTTAATGGTTACCTCGTCACGAGACAGCAATTTATCTAATTTTATTTTCCCCAAAGGCCAATAAAAGTTCCCTGATGGAGTTCTAAGTTAATTAAGATTCTAAAATGGAGCCCTGCTATGCCTGTGAGTTCTATGGCCATGGTGTTCAGGGTTTGGGGATGACATATTGTGGCAGAAATCTGCCTTGCTGTTTCCCTCTCTTGGATGATGGGTAGAGGAGTTCAACCATGACATCATGTCCCATCATCTTTATACTAAAATTTGGCCAAAAAAACCAGCACACATCCCTCATTCCAATGACTGCTGGGCTCTTCTGATTGCTCTCTGTTAGTCCAACCAATTTATAGGCCAAAAAACCAGCACACATCCCTCATTCCAATGACTGCTGGGCTCTTCTGATTGCTCTCTGTTAGTCCAACCAATTTATAGGGGTGCTATATGGGAAAATGTCCTGTTCAGTGATACCAAAAAAGTGTCAAAGTTTCTTTTTGTATTTTGGTGCGCCTTTTCTGATGTTTTCGAAGGGCAACCTCCCCCCCCCTTCTTCCTACTTAGTGGTACACCACATACCTTACATGCTTGATGTCCTAGGACTGATCTCTGAAATCCATGGATAAAATAATTCCAGGTTGTAGGACTACCAAGGAAAGCTGAAGCCAAGTAGGATAGACAGGAATGTGATAGTAAGACCATTCAGGATTTGGAGTATAGCAATTTCAGAAAATTGTCCAGTTTTTCCTTGTTGAGGATTGGACAACGACCTTAGCAGTCACTAAATATTTAAGTGTGGTGATTGCCTGTAAGAGGGTTGGATTTCGATCAGTTCAAGACCTGTGATTCAGAAGAAGAGTAAAATAAGATGTGGACAGGTAACAAAACTCCCGGTTAATTTCGCCATATCACAACCTTCCTCTGGCCATCAAAAGTGAATTTGAATACCAAGATGAGATGCTCCCTCTAGAAGAGATGTGGTCGCTGGGCAAAGGGGCAGTCTGGAGCTGAGCGGTTACCTCTGAACTCATCTGCATGGCCTTGCAGTCCTGCCTTGGTCTACAGATGATCATGTGATGGACCAAAGTGTTGGAGATGACCTCTTCTCTTACTGTCTTTGGAATGGGATTGTTGCCCACAGTAGAGCAGTTGAGACAGTATTTCCCATTAGGGGTGTGCACTGGAAAAATATTGTTTTAATTCCATACCTTAAAAGGGAAGATGTGTAAGTTTCAAGAATTCTAGGAAAGGTTTTTGCATCTTAAACTCTCTCCGGGTGTCAGGCATAGCCTGTGCAGGAAATGCCAGGCATGGCCTGACAGAGATTGTTGTGGTTTTCCCAGGTGCTGGCCAAGGCCAGCTCTACCCCTGCCAACTGTGTGTTTTGACTCCGGACTCTGTGGGAATCTTACCTCGATGGGAGGGGGGTTGCCATGGCATCCAGATCTACCCTGATTTGGCCTATGCTCTTTTTTATATGCCCTGCACCGTGCTTATAGTTCTCATTAGTGCCAACTTGACTCTTAGCTGCTGTAAACCTGTGGATCTTCCAATAGGGCTGTTGATTCGGTTCGGCCCGAACTGAAAATCAGCCGAATTTCCCCTGATTCGGTGGTTTTTAGTTTGGGAGGAACCGAACTCAAAACTGGCGGGCAACCGGGGGGGCCGAATTCAGCGAGTTCGGGAGTTCGCGAATAAATTCGGCAAATTCGGGGCCGTCAGTAAGCAGCATAACCGTCAGTAAGCAGCATTCTCCTCCCCCAGCCAATCGGTGGCCAAGCTGGGTCTTCTTCTGGCCAATCAGTCAGGATTGAGTACTGGAGGAATCAGCTGATGTGCGGCCTGGCCAGGGAGAGAGAGAGAGAGCGTAATCCTCGTGTGTGTGTGGGGGGTGCTTGTGCACATTCGCTCCTTTCTGTGGCTGCAGGGGGCGTATTTTTTGGGGTACAGACACAAATCTTTCAGTGGAGCTTCAGATGAAGCTTCTTAAGATACCCCCAAGTTTTGTAAACATTGGGTCAGGGGGTCCCGAGATATGGGCTCCCCCCTTTTTCTTTCCATGGCTGCAGGGGGCGCATTTTTTGGGGTACAGACCCCAAACTTTCAGTGGAGCTTCAGATGAAGCTTCTTAAGTTACCCCCCAAGTTTTGTAAACATTGGGTCAGGGGGTCTCGAGATATGGGCTCTCCCCTTTTCCCTCCCCCCCTTTTCCATTTATGTGGCTGCAGGGGGCGCTACCATTAATAATTCTGCACTGAGTGATGCAGAAGGAGCTACATATCACCCAAAAACAGCTGACAAAGACATGAGGTAAAATACCACAACCTTTCTCCTCTGAAAATGTTGATAGTTCACGGTCCCCAAATGCCCTTCAGATGCGCAGAGGTTTATTTGATATTTAATGTTCTGCATTAGGGTATGGTGTTTAAAGATTTCTCAAGAGCACCCGATATTTGACAATATCTGTCATTACAGCAGTTCGGTGTCCTACATGAATTGCGATAAAATTTAGTAATGCATATTCATTTCATTATACAAAACAGTTTTTTTATTCTAAATGTTGAATGTCAGTTCTTGAGATAAATTTTCAACATTAACATTCAAACTGGTATAGTGGTTAAGAGCGGTGGTTTGGAGCAGTGGACTCTGGTCTGGGGAACCGGGTTTGATTCCTTGCTTCTCCACATGAGCAGCGGACACTAATCTGGTAAACTGGATTTGTTTCCCCACTCCTACACACAAAGCCAGCTGGGTGACCTTGGGCTGTTAGAAGTCTCTCAGTCCCACCTACCTCACAGGGTGTCTGTTGTGGGGAGGGGAAGGGAAGGTGATTGTAAGCTGGTTTGAGTCTCCCTTAAGTGGTAGAGAAAGTGGGCATATAAAAAACAAACCCTTGTTCTTCTTCAATAATTTTTTTAATTATTTTTCTATACTGATTAGACAAAGTATTCAACAATCAATATAAGTAAACATCAGAGTATAAATTCTAATTAATAATTGTTGAAAATACATACATATATAGATAGAAAATAAAATATAAAGACTTCCCCTACACCTCCCTCAATCTTATCATTTATTAGTAATCTCCTTTGTTTAAGATTCTAATCCTAATATTGTTTATAACGTTTGGTATTTCATTTAGCTATATTGAAATAAAGAAAAAGAAAAGGAAAATAAAAAATAAAAAAGAACAGATATAAAAAGCATTATTTTTATAATATAAAATGGATTAGATAATAAGCATCATTGTCAGGCCTGCTTTCCACAGCTCTAAGCAGCCTGTCAGACTCTGACTGTTTTACTTTTGATTCTACCAGGTGCCTCTCAAGGCCGGACTTGCTAACTGCTAAATTCCTGTTCCAGTGCTATCTCCCGTGGGAACGACTCCTCAGTAGAAGGGGGGCCGCCTTGATCTGTTGTGACTAATACTTTCCCTCATAGGCCTACCCCGTGCTCCCAGTTGCCATTCGTGCCAATGTACTTGTAAGCAGCTGCATACTAGTATGTTTTACATTAAATCAGCTCTCTTTTGGACTCTTTGTCTCTGGATGCTGTTTGTGGGATTACCACGGGACAAGTGCTCACATTTTGGCATGAATCCCTTCTCTATTTTTCCCTGCCTGGCTGGAGCCCTGGAGGGTTTGCCGGGGCCTCGGATTGGAGCAGGGGACATGCTCTCCGAGTGAATTGCCTGTGGCTGGAGCCCCGGAGGGTTTGCCTAGGCCCCGGGTGGGAGCAGAGGCGCTGCTCCTCGGGTGGAGAGTTTCTGACCAAAACCCTGGAGGGTCCTGAACCTTGGTACCCTCCATTGGAACTGTCAGACGAGTACCCCGATGACCCTTCTTTGCTGGATGACATCCTTGCTGAGGCTCTGCGAACGGATGCTGAGATCAATCGCCTGATTGTACTCCTTCGAACTCAGTGGCATCGCCTGGCTGACACGACCCCCTGGACGGACCCCGACGCAGACCAAAGTGCCCACCACGAACTCCGCGTACTGGACGGCTTGATAGAGGAAGTTCAACTGGCGCGAGAGCATTTAGTAACTTTGACCCGTTTGCTAGCGGGGTTAACTATACGTGAAGAACAACCAGAACTGGTAGCGGCCCCAATTCATTTCGCTGGCCCGCCGCCGAGCCAGGGAAGGGGGCAACCAAAAGCCCCCGACCAAAGCCGCAGCTCCTACACCGCGGAGACCAGCTCTACCCTCGCAGAACCACACGTCTCGGTTTCAGAGGGGAGCCTGTTTCGTTTGCGGAACCATGGGCCACTTTGGCCGGACCGAGTGGTCCCTTCCTGGCAGGATGGACTGCCCTGGAATCAGGGGCGATCTCAACGCAGAGGCACTGCGGCCAACCGTAGTGCTGCTCCTGGATGGACCGCGCCATCAGCTCTCCACGTCAGAGAAGCGCCCCACGATCCTGCACCAGCGAACCCATCGGGGTCCCAGATTACAAGTGCCCCACTTGGGGACTACTCGCCATCTTCAGATGAAGACAGAGACTGGGACTCCCCTGCTTTGAACCTCGAATCTCCTCTGGATCTGTCAAAAAACAGGCAGGGTCTGCGGTGAGTGGAGTGACACCACAGACCCTCGCAGCTATTCCTGCAAAAGCCAAAGCTCCGGTGAAGGTGAGTGAGGTCGAAGAGACTGTGTATGTGGACATAATATTACAACGCCATAAAGGGGCCCCCTAGTTACAAGTTAAAGCACTCATAGACTCTGGGTGTGCCCACTCCCTGATCAACGAAACCACTTTCAAGGCGCTCAAAGCCAAGTCAGTGTCCCTGCCTGCTCCCATCCAGTTCGCCCAGATGGATGGCAGTGACTTTAAAGGGGGTCCAGTGGATCGTCACACTCGCGGGTTGGCAATGGGCGTCGGCCACCACTGGGAACAAATTGACTTTACCATAGCCCCTATCAGATACGATGTGGTATTGGGAATTAACAGGCTAAAAGGGCACAGCCCTTGTATTGACTGGGGGGTTGGAACGATAACATTCTCCGATCCTAATTGCGATCAACACCGTCTCGAGGTAGCTGTTACACCTCCATCGGCCTCGGCTTTAGTCTCAGACCCCCCCTCGTCCTTTCCTCTACCTGTTGAATATCAAGACTTTTCGGACATTTTTGATGTACAGGAATGTGATGTACCGCCCCCCCCCCCACTGCCAGACAGACTGTGCTATTGGTGGGAAATGAAAAACTGCCCAAAAGCAAGATTTACCCCATGAGCGCTACCAAACGTACCGTGTTACATGAATTCTTGGATAAGAATTTAGCAAGGGGTTTTATATGGCCGTCTACCACCCCTTCTTCGGCCCCTGCCTTCTTTGTACGCAAAAAGATGGGTGACTTCCGCTTATGCATCGACTTCCGAAAACTTAATGCAGTCACCCAATCCAATGCCTATCCCATCCCTCTGATCTCAGATCTCTTGGGACAATTAAAGGAAGGGCGCATTTTCACAAAACTTGACTTGGTAGAAGCCTACTACAGAATCAGGATTCGAGAGAGCGATGTGCCTCTCACTGCCTTTTCCAGTTGCTTTGGCATGTATGAATTCTTAGTGATGCCTTTTGGACTAAAAGGCGCCCCAGGGGCCTTCATGCAATTCATTAATGAAATCCTACATGACTTGTTGTTTAGGGGCATGGTGGTTTATTTGGATGATATTCTTATTTACTCTAAAACTATGGACGAACACGTTGCCTTGGTGAGAGAAGTATTGCAACGCCTCAGAGACAATCAGCTCTATGCTAAGGTGTCTAAATGTGAATTTCACCCAAAACAGTTAACCTTCCTGGGCTATATAATTTTGCACCACGGACTTACCATGAATCCTGACAATGTGCAGTCGGTAACCGATTGGGACCCACCCTCCACCCGTAAGCAGGTTCAGCAATTTCTTGGGTTCGCTAACTTCTACAGGGGGTTCATCCCCAACTTTGCTCAAAATCGCCTTCGATACTCTGAAATGACTGTTTACCTCTGAACCAGTGTTAAAGCATCCTGATCCTGATCAAATGTTTATAGTTCAGGTGGATGCCTCAGATGTGACAATGGGGGGGCACTTTTACAGCAGGGGAGGGATGGTCTTCTGCATCCATGCGCTTACTTCTCTAAGAAGTTTGCGCAATCTCAGCTCAACTGGCCAATCTGGGAAAAAGAAGCGGCTGCTGTCCACCCTGCCCTTACGGTGCGGAAGCAGTTTTTGGAGGGGTCTAAAGTCCCCTTTGAAGTGTGGAGCGATCACAAAAACCTGGAGGCGCTCACGGGGGCCTGGAAACTGTCCGCGAAACAAGTTTGCTGGGCGTACTTCTTTGCTCAGTTCCGTTTTGTATTGAAACATGTGCCGGGGAAGCAAAATGTCCTGGCTGATGTTCTATCCAGACTTCCCCAATATCCAACCAAGGTTGAACTCCCCACGGAGTCCCAGTTCACTCCTGCCCAAATGGGTTTGCTGCCCACTCTAGCAGTCAAAACCCGAGGGCAAACCCGGCTCCCACCATAACCCCCACAAGGGGAGGGCACTTCAGGCCCAACCACACCGGTCAACCCGACTGCGCCACCCCCCTCGCCTCCTTCGCCAGCTCCGTCGGCGCCCAGTCACTCCGACAATCCAACCGTACAACCCTCCCTCCACTACAGAACCCACACTGCCAGATGGATTGGATCTCACAGACTCTTTTGTAGCCTCACTTCGTTCCACTTGCCAAGCCGAACTCTCTGTGCAGACCCTCCCCTCCTCTCTAACTGAACGTAGAGGCTTATGGTACAAAGACTCTAAGCTGTACGTGCCTAAAGGGCTCCGGAAAGAAGTCCTACAGCTGGTCCATGGGGCCAAGACCGCGGGACACTTTGGATTTCTAAAAACATTGCATTTACTACGGAGGCAGTTTTGGTGGGCGGGCTTGCGGACTGATGTGGATTCCTTCATTCGCAGTTGCCCAGTCTGCGCTACGGTCAAAAGGGCCCAAGGGAAACCTCCCGGGATTTTGCAGCCATTAGAGACCCCCACTAGACCTTGGGAGGTTATTGATATGGATTTTATGACTGACCTCCCCCTCAGCGAGGGAAAAACTGTACTTTGGGTAATCACAGACCTGTTCTCTAAACAGGTGCATCTCATCCCGTGCGCAGGTATCCCATCCGCCCCGAAACCTGCCCGCCTCTTTGTGTCACATGTCTTCTGTCTACATTCCTTTCTGCGCAAGGTGATAAGCGACCGCGGAAGTAACTACATGGCTAAATTTTGGAAAGCTTTCTTAAAATTAGTGGGGGTGGAACAAGGTCTCTCCAGTGCTTTCCACCTCCAGACCGATGGCCAAACAGAACGAGTGAATGCTGTATTGGAATACTATTTGCGCTGTTATGTTAACTATCATCAGGATGATTGGGTTGAATTGTTACCCTTTGCTGAATATGCGTATAATAATGCTGTGCATCAGTAAACTGGGTTTAGCCCCTTTTGGGCCGTTTATGGGCAGGACTTTGGTCCCATAAGCCATAATGATGTCTCCGGGGTGGAGGGGGGAGAAAGTGTTGCTGACTGGATGCACACGATTCAAACAACCTGGCCTTGGCTGGTACGTAATCTAGAGCGAGCTAAACGCAAATACAAAGATCAAGCTGATAAACATCGCTCACCGGGCAAAGACTACTCAGTGGGAGACATGGTTTATTTGTCCACCAAGAATCTATGGTCCAACCGCCCATGTAACAAACTCAGTGCCAAGTACTTGAGTCCCTTTCCCATTGCTCGTATCATCAACCCAGTCACTGTGGAACTTTCACTCCCAAAGTCACTCAGGAGAGTCCATCCTGTGTTTCATGTCAGTTTGCTAAAGCCACACGTGCCTTCCCCCGAGTGGCATCTTGAACCACTTTCTGATGTACCAGTGATGGTTGGGGTGGAGAAACATTTTGAAGTTGCAAAAATCTTAGACTCTCGCGTCCGTCATGGTTCTCTCCACTACCTGGTCTGTTGGAAACATTTTGGTCCCGCCCACGATGAGTGGGTACGTGCATGTGACGTGTCAGCACCCCGTTTGGTCTGCCAATTCCATACTGCCTACCCTGACAAGCCTGGACCGGTGGTGGACAGTGGGGGGGGGGGTAAAGGAGGGCAGAAATGTCAGGCCTGCTTTCCACAGCTCTAAGCAGCCTGTCAGACTCTGACTGTTTTACTTTCGATTCTACCAGGTGCCTCTCAAGGCCAGACTTGCTAACTGCTAAATTCCTGTTCCAGTGCTATCTCCCGTGGGAACGGTTCCTCAGTAGAAGGGGGGCTGCCTTGACCTGTTGTGACTAATACTTTCCCTCATAGGCCTACCCCATGCTCCCAGTTGCCATTCGTGCCAATGTACCTGTAAGCTCTGCATACCTGTATGTTTTACATTAAATCAGCTCTCTTTTGGACTCTTTGTCTCTGGATGCTGTTTGTGGGATTACCATGGGACAAGTGCTCACAATCATTTTTAACTTCCTAAAAGAGTGAATATTCCAGTTCCTCCATTTCTCCCACATATCTAATAAGTATCAGTTATGTTAATGCCATTAATTATTCTATTTTTATCAAAGCCAAGCCATTTGATCAGTCCTTTTTGATTAAATCCCAAGAAAAACTAAACCCTTTGACCCAGTCTCTTTATCTTAAATTTCCAGCATCTTCCTCTTTCCCCCAGTAACTTTAAATGTCAAATCCACCGGATCCTACCCAGCCTCTGCAGCCAGCTCTGCAACATCCACCCCAGGCACCTGGCGGGGGACCCGGTGCACCCGCCGCCTCCAATCGGGCCAGGTGCGCCTGCCGCGCCGATCATGCCCGGTGCTCCCATCGTGCCAGGCCAGCTGTTCCCCGGGGCGCCAGGTGTACCACCGCCCCCTGGAGCGCCGGTGTTACCACTCCCTGTGCAACCAATTCAATGGAAACAACCCTGACTAAAGATCACCTATGATGGCTCAGTCGACTCTTTACCCTGTTTCCTGCATCATGTGGACAGTTACATGAGGGAACAATGCCAGTTTTTCCCCACCGAGGACAGCCGGGTTTGTTTTGTCGCCTCCCTCTTAGTGGGAAAAGTGGCGGACTGGATGATTCTCCAGTTTGACACTCGGGCTCGCTCCATACACTCTCTCAATAATTTCATGAGGGCCCTGCGGAGGCGTTTCGAGGACCCCTGTCTGGGAGAAAGGGCTAAAGCCGAACTTTTACAGCTCCGGCAGTTCGGGAGTTCGCCGACGAGTTTCAACGACTCGCCAGTAAAATAGTGGACTGGCCAGAAGCTACCCACATACACTATTTACGGGAGGCATTACACCCCAACATTTTGAACTGGGCATATATGCGAGGGGATCCTGACACCTTGGAGGATTGGATCCTGCTGGCGGAAGAAGTGGAAAGCCACCGCCAGTTCATCTCCCAGGTTCGGCGTCGGACCAAAGAGGGGAGCAGCCAAAAGCCTCCCTCTAAGGCTTCAACCCCCATCCCGCGGAGACCAACGCGACCCTCACAGGGCCACGAATCCCGGTTCCAGAGGGGAGCCTGTCTCGTTTGCGGCACCATGGGCCACTTCGCAGCAGCCTGCCCATGCCGTCCAGACCTCGCTCTTCCTTCTAGTCCAGAAGGACCTCCCCGGGCTCGGCGACGACCTCAACGCAGAGGCACCGCTGCTGCACGCAGCACTGCGCCGGGGCGACACGCGCCCTTGGCACATCACATTGGAGAAGTCACTGGTGAACCCACTCCTACCGTCCCATCCGGGACTCGGATTACAAGTGCCCCATTGGGGGACAGCTCTCAATCTTCTGATGAGGATCGCTCCTGGGATCCCCCTGCCCTCAACTTAGAATCTCCTCTTGACTTGTCAAAAAACGGGCAGGGTCTGCGGTGAGCGGAGCGACACCGCAGACCCCTGCAGCTTCTTCTGCAAAACCCAAGGCTCCTGTTATGGTGAGTGAAGTTGAAAATACTGTATATGTGGATGTAGTGTTACAACATTACAAACGAGGCCCCAAACTACATGTTAAAGCCCTCATAGATTCGGGCTGTGGGCCCTCCTTAATCAATGAGGCCACTTTCAAGGCACTTAAAGTTAAATCAGAGACACTACCTGACCCTATCCAGTTTGCTCAGATGGATGGCAGCACCTTTAGGGGTGGCCCGGTAGACCTTCGCACTCGCTGCATTGCAATGGGTATCGGTTCTCATTGGGAACAAATAGACTTCACTATAGCCCCCATCCGATACAAAGTCATTTTGGGAATAAACTGGCTAAAGGGACACAGCCCCTCTATAGACTGGAAAGCCGATACTATCACCTTCTCGCATCCCAACTGCGCCCAACACCGACACGAAATCGCAGTAGTTCTTCTGACAGCCACAGCCTTAGTCTCTGACACCCCCCCTCTAATACTGCCTGCTGAGTATCAGGATTTCGCGGACGTTTTTGATGTCAAAGAGTGCGATGCTCTGCCCCCCCACCATAGGACGGACTGTGCTATCGAAGTAGTGGGGGACGGTAAATTGCCTAAAAGTAAAATATATCCCATGAGCACTGCCAAACGTACTGTATTGCGAGACTTTTTGGATAAAAACCTTGCTCGTGGTTTCATTCGACCATCTTCAGCTCCTTGCTCGGCTCCTGCCTTTTTTGTCCTCAAAAGGACAGGCAATCTGTGCCTCTGCATTGACTTTCGGAAGCTCAGTGCTGTCACTCAGACTAACGCCTACCCCATCCCTCTAATTTCACATATCTTGGGACAGCTAAAGGAGGGGCGTATTTTCACCAAACTGGACTTAGTTGAAGCCTATTACAGAGTCCGCATTCGTGACGGGGATGAGCCCCTCACAGTCTTTTCCAGCTGTTTTGGTATGTTTGAATTCCTTGTCATGCCCTTCGGATTAAAGGGGGCTCCGGGGGTCTTCATGCAATTCATAAATGAAATCCTCCATGATTTGTTATACCGGGGCATGGTGGTTTATCTAGATGACATCCTCATTTATCCTAACTCCATGGAAGAGCATGTAGCTCTGGTGCGAGAAGTACTACAACGGCTCCGGGACAATCAGCTCTATGCTAAAGTATCCAAATGTGAATTTCACCAAAGCCAATTGACATTTCTGGGTTATATTGTTTCACACCAAGGTCTCACCATGGACCTCGCCAAGGTCCAGTCGGTTGTTGATTGGGCTCCCCCTTCAACTCATAAGCAAGTGCAACAATTTCTTGGCTTTGTGAACTTTTATCGGGGGTTTATTCCCAACTTTGCCCAAATTGCTCTGCCTATCACTGATCTCCTCAAGACTAAAGGCAAGGGGGCTTCCGCCTCTCTGCCCACGGCCAAAGTTCTATGGACTCTCCAATGTCAAACTGCATTTGATACCCTTAAGTGTTTGTTCACCTCTGAACCAGTTTTAAAGCATTCTGATCCCGATCGTATGTTTATAGTACAGGTAGATGCTTTGGATGTAGCCATGGGATTCGCCCTTCTGCAGCAGGGCAATGATGATCTGCTTTACTCCTGCGCTTATTTTTCTAAAAGGTTTGCGCACTCCCAACTCAACTGGCCCATTTGGGAAAAGAAAGCCGCCGCCGTCTACCATGCTCTAACTACATGGCGGCAATTCCTTGAGGGTCCCCGGGTCCCCTTTGAGGTCTGGACCGATCACAAAAATCTGGAGGCACTGACTGGGACCCATAAACTGTCCACGAAGCAACTTCGTTGGGCTGACTTCTTTTCCCAATTCCGTTTTGTACTCAGACATGTCCCTGGCAAGCAGAATGTACTGGCGGACGATCTCTCCAGACTCCCCCAGTATCCTACTAAAGTTGACCGTCCCACGGTCTCCTTATTCACCCCAGCGCAAAGAAGTCTCTTGCCCACCCTTGCCGTCCAGACCAGATCACAGACCCTACGACAGCCCCGCGCTGGGGGTGTGTGTCCAGAACTCAAACCTGACTCCCTCGCCCTCCACAGCCACCCCCCCGGCACCCGTACGTTCGGACGTGCCACCTTCTCCTCCAATTGCCCCTCCGGTTCCACAACCAGTCTCGTCCACATCACCGGGAAAGATGGACCTGTCTGATTCCTTCCTGGATTCACTCCGTGCCCTTTGCCAGGCTGAACTCTCCGTTCACACCCTCCCTCCCTCCCTTCTGGAACGTGGCGGTTGCTGGTACAAAGACTCTAAACTATACGTGCCCAAAGACTTGCGGAAGAAAGTGTTAAAATTAGCCCATGGAGCTAAAACAGCAGGGCACTTTGGATTCTTGAAAACTCTTCACTTGTTGCGTAGGCAATTCTGGTGGGCGGGAATGCGCACTGACGTGGATTCCTTCGTTCGCGGCTGCCCGACTTGTGCCACTGTCAAACATTCTCAAGGGAAACCCCCCGGACTCTTGCAACCCTTAGAAATCTCCTCCAGACCCTGGGAAGTCATTGCAATGGATTTTATGACTGACCTCCCTCTGAGTGAGGGTAAAACTGTTTTATGGGTTGTTACGGATCTTTTCTCTAAACAGGTGCACCTCATCCCGTGCGCAGGTATTCCTTCCGCCCCGAAGCTGGCCCGCCTCTTTGTGTCACATGTCTTCTGTCTACATTCCTTCCCATGGAAGATAGTGAGTGACAGGGGGGGCACCTATGTAGCCAAATTTTGGAAAGCTTTCCTTAAATTGGTGGGAGTGGAGCAGGGTCTCTCTAGTGCATTCCATCCCCAGACTGATGGGCAAACTGAACGTCTCAATGCTGTGTTAGAACGTTACCTTCGTTGTTATGTCAATTATCACCAAGATAATTGGGTTGAACTGTTGCCTTTTGCTGAATATGCCTACAACAATGCTGATCACCAGTCCACAGGGTTTAGCCCATTTCAAGCTGTATATGGTCATGACTTTGGTCTTATCGAACAGCTGAATATTTCCAGGGGGGAGGGCGATGGAGATGTAGCTACATGGGTGGATGCAATTCACACCACCTGGCCCTGGCTAATAAAAAATTTGGAATGAGCCAAACGTAAATACAAGACTCAAGCTGACAAACATCGATCTCCAAGCCAGGACTTTAAAGTGGGAGACTTGGTCTACCTGTCCACCAAGAACCTTCGATCCACCCGTCCTTGTGACAAACTGAGTGCCAAATATGTGGGACCTTATCCCGTGTCTTGTATCATCAACCCCCTGACAGTGGAACTCACTCTGCCAAAGGCACTCAGACGTATCCATCCAGTTTTCCATGTAAGCCTTTTGAAACCACACACTCCCTCCCCGGAGTGGCATCCTGACCCGCTTCCTAAGCAACCGGTGATGGTGGGGGGGAGGAGCATTTCAAAGTTGCTAAAATCCTGGACTCTCACATTCGCCACGGCTCCCTCCAGTATCTTGTTCGTTGGAAGCACTTCCCCCCTGCCTATGACGAATGGGTACGCGCCTGTGACTTCGCCGCCCCTCGGCTAGTGCAAACCTTCCACTCCACCTACCCTCAGAAGCCAGCCCCCTTTTGGGTCGGGAGGGGGCCCTAAGGGGAGCAGGATGTCAAGTGCGGGCCTGTTCTCGACGATTCTCGGCTCCCCTGAGTGGTTTGGCTTTCTCACGGCTTCTCGCAGCTGCCTCACTTTGTTGTTCTAACGGACACTTTATCTCGTACATTCCTCTCCCGTGGGAGACTGAGTTGCTATGCCAACCTGCCATACCAGCTATGCTAATATACATTACTGATTTGCACCAACCAGCCATTCTTGGCTTAGTTAGTTTGCAAGCACTGTTAACCCGTTTGATTTCCAATAAAGTCAACTTGCCTTAGGACCACCTGTCTGGGTTGTTGCTTTTGGGGATTCTTCGGGCCAAGGGCTTACAGTACCAAACTCGGGCTTCTTCGGAGGGGAAAGTCTCACCCTGGTCCTTCATGAAGCCTGAAAGTTGTAGTAGAAGTGGGGTAACAGGGCGCAGGTTTCATCAAAGGAGATCCGCAGGTCCTGGGGGGCTGTGCGTGGAGGATGAATGGGGGGAAGGTCGTAGCAATGATGGACGATTGGAGTCCTCGCACCGTTCCTGCTAGCGCCGTCATCTCCCTCCTTAGAATCTCCAGCTGGTCCTGGAGCTCCCGGTTCTGCCGAGTCAGGTCGTGGTTCTGCTCCTGCAGAAGACGGTGTTCCTATTCTCGGGAGCACGGGGTTGAGGTGACTGCAGCCCGGCCTCGGAGCGGTTCCTCCTCCCTGGAGTACAGGTCCTCCAGCGGGCCTCGATATAGGAGATCGAAGTTTGGCCCCGTGGTTGATTGGTGGACGTACTATCTGGCGATCAGTGGTGCCCCTCTGCAAGTTCTGCGGAGCTCCTTCCCAGGGTTACTTCCTCCTGGCTTGGATCTGCTCCTCTCGGGGCTGCTTCCTCCCGGGGCAGGACCGCTCCCTGCTGTTCCGACAGGCAGAGGCATTCGTACCGCCGGATCAGTTCGGTGGATCAGGTCGAACAGGGGAACATCTTTCTCAAGAACTAACTAGTAGAAAATAAAAAAGACGAATTCCAACCTAATGTTAGGCTTCAGCAAATTCACAGCGTTTCAGGCAATAGATCTTCAATCCAGGCAGAGCAGCGATTCAAAGATTTATTTCAGAAGTCAGTGATTTCAGTAAGAGACGCGCAAGATTGGAATACATGACAGGGGGAGTGGGGGTACATTTATAGGACTGATACAATAGGGTTGCAGGAACAAAGAGACAATGTAGTTTCCTGCGGGTAATGACTTAAGTAAAACTGAAACAGAAACAATCATGAACGATCAGTGGAGGAGATGGTCGAGCTCTCGGCTTTGTGTGCGGGACCCGATATCAGATCGAAGATTTACACGGGCGGGTCCCAATACAATTGTAAATCTCTGGCCGGAGTTCGTGTGCAAAACGGGGGGGGGAAGGAGTGCACGGAGAACTCCATTTTGTTTGCGGGGAAACATCTTGTTTGAGGACGGAGCATTCAGAAGCCCTATCTGACATTCGACGGAGCTGTCAGAAGCCCTATCTGAAACATCCATGGAAGTTGTTAGTGCAATTCCCTCTGTGAAAATTGATGGGAGATAGTGAATCTGCAACATGTTTTCTTCCATCCCTAAGGTGAGAAGAAAAATCCCGGTATTTCCAGCTTTTTGCCCTTTTAAATTCTCCCAGTTGACTTTAAAAAGTTCATCAGGTAAATCACACAGCCAAAATTCAAAGTCTCCTACATTCATATCCATGGTTGTCAATTGGGTTGGTTCAATTTCTTCTTGCAGATGTATATCCTTTGGTAGTCCTTCGTAGCTCTCCATCTCCTTTGCAAAGTTTACTTCTTCTTTTAATGGTTTATCATTTGGGGAGCTTCCTTCTCTCATCTCAGATCTCATTGTGATAATTTGGTCTTTTATATCCTTGAAATATCCCAAAATTACATCCAATTTCCGATTAGCCAGTTCGTAGGTGTTGTTTGTCAGAGAGACTAGTCGATCCATAAATTTAGTCTCACTTTCCACGGTTACTACTTCTGGTAGTTTGTTGAAGTTTAATTTGCAAAATCTGGACAGGTATATGTTGTGAGTTGTAAAATGGTATTACGAGGGGCAGGATAAGAGGTCGCACGTCTGCTGTTACTTCCTTTTGCTTAGGAACGAAGTATTTGCCAGTTACACAATGGTGCCACACATCCGGTCTCAAATCCCGTAGTATTCTCGCGTTGGCAGACGATAGCTGATACTTCCAGGTAAGACGTGGCTTAGGAATTTGTTTATTCAGAAAAGCCTCCTCCCGGAAGTGGGGGGGAATCTGCTCGTCCCTCCCCTTTACACTTCTGGATTTCTGATTGGTGGCTATAATGTCATTCAAAATGTCCCGATTGTTATGTCTATCCCCCGATCAATTTGATTAAGATCCTGCCGGCTTATCCAATGTTATTAAATGTCAAAGAGTCATCCAAACCTCACATGGGGAGATACAGATTCTACAGATATTTTTTTCCACTCCTTCGGAACTTCCAATTCCAGGTAAAACAAAAGAGTTCTTGTTACTTACTCAGATTTTAGAAGAGTAGGCATTCTTGCTTGTGTATCATTGCTTAGATGGTAATAGGTAGGGGAGAGCTGAGCCTAAATCCAAAGAGACGTTCACGGCAATGGTTTCCCCTCAGGCCAGACGGGACCTCATCCAGGATTCCAAGAGTTGCCCGATGGCTCTCTCGGCAAAACTGGGGGTCAAACCACACTTCGTGGGCAGCAGGAGAGATCCTTTCCCAATCCACTATTTAGGATCAGGTAGGGGTGCAAGATTACACCCCAGATTCGAGACAAATCTTGGTTCCCTTGGGAGCCCCCAAGAGACGTGGTGCTCAGCTCAGTGTCCCTAGTGGAAGTCTCCAAACCCTTCTTCTTCTTCATTGGATTTCAAAATTTTGTTTCTGCTCTAGTAGAAGTTGGAAGACAATGGCTACAATGGGAAGCATTGTGAAACATTTGGCAAAGCGCACAAGTGACATCGTAGTTCCTCTTAAAACATATTTCATGGGAAAACACATGACATGGAATGGTAATCAAGAATGGAACCTGGAATGAGGCATGGTTTGCATCCGCTATTTGTGGCACATTCTAGGACATCACACCAAAAAACAGCAGATGAAGAATGTCCTGCTGGTGTGAGAGGTACGTTTGCCCTTCCCTCATCTGAACTCATGCTGATTGTTGCACAGTTTGAAATGCAACAAAGCATTAGAAGTAGTTGAGAAGGTGTGTGGTAGTATGAAGGAGGATATTGGAATAAGTTGTAATATAGAAATTCTGTTAAATTTTTGAAGTTTACACATATATATTGTATTTTAAACTATGAAGATTGTTGTATGTTTTTTGTTGTTTATTTTATTGAATAAATATTTTTTAAAAAAAAGTATTGGAGGAAGGGTTTTGGCAGAGAAGATCCCCTTTAGTTTATATATTGCAACCACCAATTACCTTCAGGATGAAGAATGAATGACTGAGCTGTCTTCCAGCTGTTCCCCAAGCCCAGATGTGACCCAAACCTCTAAGTGTTTGGAGCTAGATGGTGAGAGCTGAGAAATCTGCTTTGCAAAATACATTAAAAGGAGGGGGAAGCACTGCTTGGGAGGTAATGGCAAATGAAAAACAAGCCAAATCCATCCCAACCTAATTTTAAATATTACTAGAGGCTGAACCCAGGTGTGTAATTAGGAGGAAGAAATGTGAAAGGTGTGGGGGGGGGGAGGAGGCAAAGAAAAAGTGAGAGAACCACCCTCCTACAGGTGGATAATTTAAGATGGAAGGATTTCAAGTCTGCTCTGCTTAACAAAAGAAACACAAACCATCTGCTGCACCGGAGGAATGAATTATACAAGAGTCTTTTTAGGGACATCATTCCACAGAGATCCTTTGGGCTAGAAAGACTTCTGAATTCCTCCCCAGTCAGAATTCTGCTCAGAATATGGTCCAAACTGCCCATTCCATGGAACTGCATGCATATTATTGTTGCCAATTTCCCATGAGTGTGTCCAGACGTTTGGGGAGGATGGAGGCATGGGATACATATTTGGAGATGCGTCATCATTACACCAGTGTGACTTAACATGCACTGACCATATATAAAGCCTTGAAAAATATGTATTTAAATGTGCATTGTATGTGCATCCACACAAAGGATGTTCAATGAAAGAATATTGAATGAAACCCTTGACTTAGTAAAGGAATGACCCAAGTACTGGGTTGGATCCAGACTAACCTTTTGCACTGATGTAAGGAAGAACACAGCTTTCTCAATTCTACCCTCCCGCTGAAGTCCTTATTTCCTTGGAATGTCTCTCCTGGGGGACGGGGGATGGGGGCATCAGGGATGGCATGAGAGGGGCATTGTGGGTCTGCAGCAGGAAGGGGGAATTAGCAGAGATCAAATTTTTCACTTTTTTAGCCAAAAATTTGGTCTGACTTCAACCCATTGACTGAAGCTAGCGATATTATTAATCCAGTCCTACGCAGGCATGCTGAGAACTTCGTGATGAACAATCTTGCCAGGCGAATGTGCCTTACTGGCCTCTGATTGACTCTCTTTGCCATCTGGTGCGAGCATCAAACTGGGCAGATTTGCAGCTGCGCAGTAGGCCTGGTGGAGAAGTTGCCTGGTGCTCTATGCCTCGTGGCCTCTGTTTGAAGACAGTTTTATTGAGGACTCCATTTTAATTGTTTCAGCTCTTATTATTGGCAGTCCTAATTGGAGATTAAAAATTGTGACTTTAATGGGTTTTATAATAGCTTTTCAATCGTGCTTTTTGTAATGTTTTATTTATATTGAAGGCCACCTTGAGTTTTGCAAGGGAGAAAGTGGCTAACTAATATTTTAAACAAACAGCCAAACAAACAAACCAATGCCTGTGTGGTAGAGGCGAAATCAGCATACCCACACACCAGCTCATGGGCCTTCGCCACACTAATTTCCTTCATGTTTGCCTTGTCGTCAATACCCGAGGCTTGGAAACGCATGCTCATTTTCTGTCAGCACATCTCCTTTTCGAGAATGTTTCAGTCTTTCCACACTCCCCCCCCCCGAAAAACTACAGGAGGGGTAGAGAGGGACAGGTTTGAGGAGCTGCCTTGCCAATGGGGTGTCTGAAGAGGTGAGGCAGAAGCAGCCTGGCCAGATCAGCAGAGGGGGCTGTGGGGGGCAGAGATGGCTCCCGATCGGCATCCCTTTTCCTGCAGCTGCCCCTGAGGGGCCGAGGAAGCAAAAGCCAAGGTGGCGAGGAAGCAGGAAGCCACTGCCAATGCTGAGGGGCCAGCCACAGCCAGGAGCCGAGGGCTGCGTTGGCATCCACAGTACAGATATTTGGACTTCTGAGACATGGACAACACACACACACACACAGTGATTTGCCCCCCCACACACACACACACAAACACTACGCTTCCCCTGGAGATTGCCTGGAGATTTCTTCCACGGCCTGCCTGCTTGTTTCTAAGTTTTTGAACATAACACTTCTACTTTTCTTCATTAGTCCCAATGTTTAATTAAAAAAAAAACCACACTGGGAAATGGCTTCTGGGCTTGGCTAGTGGAAATGGATAGAGGGAGGAGAGGGTAGGGTGATGGGTGGAGAAATTAATAACACCTTTAAATGTTCGCACCAAAGGGGAAGTAGTCTTTAAGACAGAGGCAAGAGATACATCATCATATAAGCGTTTGCTGAAACCATTGCAGATTCAATGATTGCAAGACGTTTCTGGTACAAAACGGGGGCAAAATGGTGCAAACACAAAAAGAGGCAACATTTCATTAAATGCTACAAAACATTAGTGTGGAAACAGCCGAGGTCGGATCAGAGTGTCCAAGGGCACGCACACGCACGCATGCAGCTCAGCTGCCCCCTTGATGCCCGAGCAGCAGGAAGCAGCGCTTGCGTAGCCGAACCATGGCCGCGGATGGCTATGCAGTTGCCAGCGTCTCTCTGCAGCCTCGACATTCACCACCCAGAGTCATCAGCCACTCATGAGCCTTTGCATAAAGAAGGAGCCCAAGCAACCATCTAATCCATTGGTGGAGGGGCAATGACTTTGAAACGCTCTTCATTCTACCCCTGGCCACCACCAACTAAGTGGTGGGGATTTTGGACAAAAGGTTACCCTTGGAGCTTTACACATCACAACTGCTGTGAGATTTTGCTACCTTTATATTGGGGGACCCAGTGAATTAGCAGCCAGGACCTGACCTAGACCAGAACCGCTGACCAGGACCTCCTGCACTAGTGACCAGGGCCTTGTAGAAATGGCAACCAAGCCCTGACCTGGACTCGGCAAGCTGACGACCTGAGGGCTGAACAGACAAAGAGTCTTTGTTCATTCGACAAGCACAGGGCCCCCCTCTCGGGGGGGGGAATTCTTTGCTCTGTTGACAGGGCTTGAGTGGTGGGCTGCAGCTTGCAGCGGGAGCTTAGAATGTGTCACCACCAGCCTTGTTTTGGATGTGCCTGGAATGGAGGGGAAGAGGGCAGTGATTCTTGGGTCTCTTGTTATTGGCTTGACTCCATGAGAATGACCTGCATTTTGCATTCTTCCATCTTTTTCTTGTGCATTTGCTTGTTGTGTGTGACAGCAAAGCTTCACTGTTCTCATTTTAGGCAGGCAGTGGGCTCCAACTTTTCCTGCTGCTTTTCCCTCACCTCCAAGTGCTGCCCAGTTTCTGTGCATGTCTGAATCTTGTTTTTCTTGGTTCAGGCCTGCCGCTAGCAAACTGTGATTGTGTTATAAAAGGGACACTTACTCCCAACATATACTGGATCCCTCCTCCTTTCATCCAATTTCCTTGCAGAATAGGACAGGTAATTGGTTCTTGTAGGTTATCTGGGTTGTGTGACCGTGGTCTTGGTATTTTCTTTCCTGATGTTTCGCCAGCAACTGTGGCAGGCATCTTCCTGAAAACCTCCAGACTAACAAAGACTACAGTCCACAATAGCCATGCGGATTAGCTTTGGATTTCACACATTAACAGATCACTTCAGGATACAATGGTTCCACATTAACATACCACACCCTCATTAGCACATTATCTTGATACTTACAGGACAATGATTAGCACATTACCTTTGATACTTTTTGCAGGACAATGACTCAGCTCAAACCCAACCCCTTTCTGACTATATATTACTTTTCCTACACACTTGACACTGAGAGACACTGTCCTTCAGGGTTACTCCTCTGAAGATGCCTGCCACAGTTGCTGGCAAAACATCAGGAAAGAAAATACCAAGACCACGGTCACACAGCCCAGATAACCTACAAGAACCAATGAACTCTGACCATGGAAGCCTTTGACAATATTTTAGGACAGGTAATCTTTGCTTTCCCTCTTGGTCTACCCCCTCCCCTTTTATTTCCCGAACCACACACTTGCCCCACAAACAGAGCGGGCACTTTGCCCCTCTCTACTCTGGACACCTCTGTTCTGACTGTTGTCCCTTTTCCTCTTTCCTCTTTCCCATTCCCCCCACATGTACACCTTTAGCTCAAAGATTAACTCCTGCTCCAAATTGGAGTAGCTCTGCAGAACATTTGGTTGTTGTTGCTGTATTAACTGGGATAAGGAATGTGAGGTTTGTTTCAGTATGTGCATAGGATACGTTCCCCCCTACCACGACTGTACCAGATCCCTCAATAAACTTGACATTCCTTTTAAATCTGGTCTCTGCCATTCTTTTCCTACTGAAGACTTCCTACTCACAGCTACCTCTTTAGATAAAAGATCTGAGTTTGTTGAGCCCTGCACAAACACACAAGCTGATTCCCCATGTTAATCTGAATGTGGGGGTTCACATGTTTGTGGGGGGTTCGTTAACAAAAGCTGTATCATATATACAATAACTCACACATGGGGCAGGTTCATATGGGGAAAGCAGTTACCACAGAGCCTGAGAGTGGGTCGATGAAGGGCCACCCCCTCAGCCCTTCAGCTCAGCTCAAAGCGCAGCTCCTCTGGAGAGTTCATGGTGGGATGCTCAGAGGAAGACCTGTGATGTGGCCAAGAAGGCACCTAGTGGCAAACTCCCACACACCTTACAGCAATGTGGGGCATATGTGGAGGGCCGGCTGACTTTCAAAGACTTTTCGGTTGCAAAAAAATAGCACGGAGGTCTTGTAGCACCAGGAGGGTGTCCATCTTGAAGGTGCAGAAGTTCCCATGCCCCCACCCCCACCCCGTGTCAGCTGCAGGGAGGCCACTCCCCGGTCAGCAAGGTACGTTTTTATGCACCCAGAGAGAAATACTAAAACCTGCAAACCCCGGGTTAGGAGGCAGAGGCTTTGTGACAGACCCGGGGAAGACAGAAAGAAGAGACAACCTTCACATTCTTTGGTCATTCTCAGCCCCTGCAGTCTGTAAGGGACCGGGGCAGCTTAGCTATGCTAATTAATTTAACACCTATAGAGAACAGTCGCCATGACTGATCTCTTCACTGAAGCACCCCTGAAGGGGGGTCAGAGGGATCTCCAGAATATATTTTGAAAACCCCTGTTATACAACCTCTTTCCATAGACTTATTTACATTTCTCAGAAAATGTGATTCAGGGGATGAGCCGTCCACACATTTTGACCTGATGTTGAAGCAAGCGAAGGGGGGGAGTCAGGGTGGCGCGAGGGCGAAAATGGCAAGATGGAAGATCCAGGCTGGAATCACTACAGCTTATGAATGATGTAGCAGTGACATGACCCCCCCCCCACTGCCCACATGGCTAATGGGTAGGCAAATCCAGCCACTGCTGTGCTGAGAAACATATTCTGGGATGCTGCAGACTCCGGCTAGCTCAGTGCCTGGAGACTGCCTGAGGCAAGCATTAAGTGGAGTTAAAAATATTAATGCTAAATGTAATCTTTCCATTCCCTTACTGCTGGAAGGAGAAAAAGCAAGAGAACTGTCTCACAGGTAGACAGAGAGGGATGGAGCATGGAAAGGCCATAATCAAGCTCCTTGCAGACCTGTCACACAAACAACCTCTACTCCAACAACCAAAGCACCCCCAATGCATGGAGTCCAGCACTAGAAAAATGGGCATGAAATTCTTGTGAACTTTACACCTTATCATTGGTTATAACATAAAATCTATCAAAAAGATAGTATTTATTTTAAGAGTGTATCTCACTTTTTCATATTAACATTTCCAGAGGTCACCTGATACAAAATTTGTGCCAAGGGGGGTTTCCAGTGAGTGCCGGGTGCCTCTCCCAATGGGTTCGGTTTCCTCATGAATGGGATTCAGGATGCCACAGAGTTTGCCTGAGGAGAAGTTTGAGTAACTCGAGAGGATTCAGCTCAGGCAAAAACTACCTGAGAAATTCTGAAAATACTTTCTGTTTGGGAGGGGGGCAGGGGGGAGCACTGAAGTGCCGCTGAATTTCATCCAAGTGAATTTAAGGTGAATTTTGAGTGCCTTCCGCAGGCAAAATCTCTGCAGGAATATTCAAGGAATTTTGATAAAATTACGACAGCTTCTCAAGGGTGGGGGCGTATAGCATATTTACGCTCCTGAATTGGAAGTGGGAGGAATGGCCTAAAAAGGAAAAGTCAGCAGGGTGGCAGGAATCCAAAGTTAGCCAATCCCTTTCTAGCAGCTCAAGTCCTCACTTGGCTTCCTCAGAGAATTACCACTCAGGGCCGAGCAGGGTTTCTTGTAGCTGCTGAAAGGCATTGTTAAGAGAGCACAGGTGGGCAGCATATGAGTAGGCAGAAATACACCTCAGCGTAGAGTCACGGTGCCTCTCTGTCCAGTCATACTGGCCTTTGGGGCACTCGTTCATCTGTTACCAATTTAGATACTTTTTACAAGTCATTTTAGAGACATTCAGGCAATAAACTGTGCTGCCCCACCCTGAAAGAACACAGATGGGTGTATGAGAAATGTTAATATCTTCTACAGGAGGGGATGGAAGCGGGTGAGAGAGAAAATGGGCTGTTCCTTTCCTTTGCATGTGGCCTAGTTCTGTGTGGGAGAGACACAAACCCGGGTCTCCTCTGAATCCATCCAATGACAGCTGCTTCTCTGTAGGGCTGTTGAATAAAAGAAATTCGGTATAGTTCGGATTCGGCTGAATTCAGCCCGTTTAGATTCGGGATATGCCGAAGTCCGAACTCCCCCACTTCGGGTCCGTGCAATTCGGCGGGAATTCAAAGTTAGGGAAAAAAATTTGGCCGAATAAAGCCATTAAAAACACAACCGCGCCTTTCTGCAGCTCTGGGGGGGCATTTTTGGGGGTAAAGGTCCCAAACTTTCAGCGGAGCTTCAAAGGACCCTTCTTGCCAGACCCCCCAAGTTTTGTAAAGATTGGGTCAGGGGGGGTGAGATATGGGCCCCAAAAGGGGTCCCCCACCCTTAATGTGCATCTCTGAGCAGAGCTTGCCGCCCACGCACAAAGCTCCCAGCCCCAACAAACAGCTGATGAGAGCAAGGGCGGGGCAGGTGCAAAGAAGTTTGCAAAGCAACACAACTGCAAAGCAACACTGCAAAGCAACACAACTGCAAAGCAACACCTTTGCAAACATGCAAAGGGCGGGTCAGGTGCTAAGAAGTTTGCAAAGCAACACAACTGCAAAGCAACACTGCAAAGCAACACAATTTCAAAGCAACACCTTTGCAAACATGCAAAGCAACACCTGACACCTGGGAGTTTGCAAACCATGGAAACGGACAGAGGCAGCTAGCTATGCATAATGAGCAGGACGGGGTGGAATTTCCCCTTTTGCATTGGACTTGGGACCAGGCAGATGCATTCTTTAAGTCACCATTTGAAAACCAGTTTTAGCAAGCATCAAAATAGACCTAACCATCGTATGAATGAGGGAAAACCTGAGGACATACAACTGAAGCCCCCCCTCAAACCAGGGAGAGAGAGACTCGAGAGGGCACACACACCCCGGCAGAATGGGCGAAAGCCCCCTTTGGCTTCCCCCCCCACAGAAACTGCTCCCTCCCCACACACACACAGACTCTGCTTTCCCCCCACATACACACACAGGAGATAAAGTATAGATTAAAGCCCCCAAAGGGGTCTTACTGTGGCTGTCTTCTGTTCCATCAGGAGGGGCTGGGAGGAGGACTAGGTAATCCAAGACGATTCCATTTAAGCACGGGACGTTTTGCTCTGGAGATGCATACAGGATCGGGTGATCCATTCATCCCAATAGGGAAAAGGGAAAGGGGGAAAGCCCATATCTCGGGGTCCCCTGACCCAATGTTTACAAAACTTGGGGGTCTCTTAACAAGGCTCGTCTAAAGCTCCGCTGAAAGTTTGGGGTCTGTACCCCCAAAAATGCACCCCCTGCAGCCACTGAAAGAGAAAAGGGGGGAGCCGATATTTCTGCCCCCACTGAACCCATCTTTACAAAACTTGGGGGGGGTCTCTTAAGAAGGCTTGTCTGAAGATATCCTGAAGGTTTGGGGGCTGCACCCCCAAAAAAGCACCCCCTGCAGCCACGGAAATGGAAAAGGGGGAGGGAAAAGGGGTGGAGCCCATATCTCGGGACCCCCTGACCCAAAGTCTACAAAACTTGGGGGGGTCTCTTAACAAGGCTCGTCTAAAGCTCCGCTGAAAGTTTGGGGTCTGTACCCCCAAAAATGCATCCCCTGCAGCCACGTGTGTCTTCAATGTGATAGCACCAAAGCCCTTAACAAATTTTGCATTCTGCACCCACACTTCTAGACAAGAAAAGGTGGGAGGGACGTATTCAAGTGACACAGGCACACACGCACACACACGCACACAGGCACACACTACTGAGCAAAAACAAACTTTATCTTTCATCAACTCAAGTCTCTGGGCTTACCAGCCTTACATTTTTGAGGGGTAATTTGACTTCCTACTGAACCTAGTGTTTTATTCTGCTTTAATGCTTGATGACTTTGGCAGGGGAAACACTAAAGTGTGAATCTTGTTTGAAACATCCCTTGAGATTTTGTTGTTTGTTTTGGGGCTTCTTCTGCTGAAGAATAACAGACATTTGAAAAACATTCACCTCCTACAAACAAATCTCTCCTAGCACATCGTTTGCACAAGCCCCTTTTAACATTTTGAGAGCAACTGAAACAAAAGAGCTTCCCCTCAAATTCTTCATGACCTACAATGGAGGGGGCTTTGGGAACTCTTGTGTCTCTCAGCAACTGCACATTTCCTTGCTTGAGGGTATCAGTAAGTCCTTACAGTTAGGTGCATTGGGAACTGGTTGGAGAACTGTACTCAGTGGCATTTCATCTGAATGGAGGGAGGTGTCCGGTGGGGTGCCACAGGGCTCGGTTCTGGGCCTGGTACTTTTCAATATTTTTATAAATGATCTGGATGATGGTGTGGAGGGACTACTCATTAAATTTGCAGATGACACCAGAAGATAGAGATAGAATTCAACAAGATCTGAACACACTGGAAAAGTGAGCAGATGTGAACAAGATGCAATTCAACAAGGATAAGTGCCGAGTTCTCTATGGTCATCTGACAACAGCCTACTGGTGGTCTCTGGCCCTAAGATAGGGTTGCCAAGTGCCAGGTGGTTGTGGGCAAACCCCCGCCAATCCACCTGGCTGCCCACCAACCAACTTGAGGGTCGGGGGGCAACACATGCACGCACGCCTGCCCGAGGCGCAAAGACACTTCCGGTTGTATACCAGAAGTGCTGCATTGCAAGGGGCAGTTTTCTGGGAGTTTGAGTGGTAAAGGGCCCATTGTGATGCGGCACTTCCGGGTGTAAATGCATCACAAGGGGCCTTTTACCACTCAAACTTTGAGTGGTAAATAGCCTCTTGCGATGTGTTTTACACCCGGTTGTGCCACATCAAAATGGGCCCTTTACCATTCAAACTCCTAGTTTGAGTGGTAAAGGAAGGCCCCGTTGCGATGCAGCACTTCCTTGTGTAAACTAGAAGTGCTGTGATCGCGTTGGCGCAGCAGCGCTCGCGCTCATGTGCAATCTCGCAACCACCAGGAAAACCTCCCACTGGAGCAGAGGAGGGACCTGGTAAGCCTAACCTCAGAGTGTGCAACTGCCCTCAAAGAGACAGGACCTTTTCTGCCCTGTGTCAGGCCTGTATCTCAGTTGCTTTCATTTCCTGCTCTCTGTTCAGACTCAACAGCTCAAGGATTATTATGCATACCAATCTGACTGTGAAGCTGTGTGAACTTCAGTACTGTTTGTGTTCTGTAATCTCTTACGTGTTTTCATGCTTTTATATTACCAAGCCCAAGCCAGCAAAAGCCATTGCTGTCACCTTTTCTTCATGCTCTGTCATCCTATTTAGACCAAGTAAAAACCAGCTTCTTTTGGACCTGGCTGTCTCTGATGTGGTTTTTTTGGTTCTGATTTAGGCCAAGGGCTCACATTGTGACAGCAATGGCTTTTCTTTTCTCTCTTCTCATCTGCCTGGCTGGAGCCCCGGAGGGTTCGCCAGGCGCTCGGATTGGAGCTGGGACGGTGCTCTCCGAGTTATTTGCCCGTGGCTGGAGCCCCTGTGCGGTTCGCCCGGATTCCGGGGGGGGGAGCTTGGTCACTCCCCAGACAGTGGGTTCCTCGCCGGAGCCCTGGAAGGGTCCCATCTTTGAAACCTTCCTTTGAGGATGCCCTAGACAAAGTTCATCGGGCAGACGTGGAACGTAACTGCCTGGCTGGACTTGTACGGGCGCAGCGCGGAGGCCAGCGCCCGCCACGACCTCCAAGCGTCAGATTATCTAGTAGAGGATGCTCGACTGGCCCGGGTGTGCGGAGCCGGGCCAAAAGCACTGGTGAAACAGATGGTTGCGCTCTTCCACGGAATGACCTCGACCACCATTTCAATGGCCGGGATTGCTAAGCTCTCAACCCTCCATCTTCGGACAGGGATCATCCCTGGGATACCCCAGTGTTAAACCTGGATTCGCCTCCTGACCTGGCACAAAACCGGGAACGACCTCAACGCGGAGGCACCGCGGCCGCCCGCAGTACAACGCCGGGACGGCTCACACCCTCTGCACTTCATTTCAGAGACTCTCCCGATCTTCCTACTTCCACAGACCCCTCCGGGTCTCGGATTACAAGTGCCCCAGTGGGGGACAACTCTCCATCTTCGGATGGGGATCATCTCCAGGTTACCCCAGCGCTAAACCTGGACTCGCCTCTTGACCTGTCAAATAACCGGTCACAGTCTGCGGTGAATGGAGCGTCCCCGCAGACCCCCGCAATTTCTCCTGCAAAACCCAAGAAACCGGTGAAGGTGAGAGAAGTAGAAAATACGGTGTATGTGGACGCAGTGTTGCAACACTATAAAGGGGGTCCCCAACTGCCTGTCAAGGCACTTATTGACTCTGGCTGCGGCCGCACTTTAATCAGTGAGGCCACGTTTGCAGCCCTCAAAGTCAAGTCCGAGGCTTTACCAGCTCCCGTCCAATTGGCCCAGATGGATGGGAGCCCTTTTAAGGGGGGACCAGTTGATCATCGCACACAGGGAGTAGCGATGGGTATTGGTTCTCATTGGGAACAAATAGACTTTACCATAGCCCCCATCCGATTCGAAGTTGTCCTAGGGATTAATTGGCTTAAAGGTCATAGTCCTTATATAGACTGGGAAACGGACACTATTTCCTTTGCCAATCCCAAGTGCGAACAGCACCGACAGGGAGTCGCGGTGATGCCTCCACCCGCTTCGGCTTTAACCTCCGATGCCGCATCGCCACCGCCTTTGCCCGAAGCATACAGAGACTTTGCAGATGTCTTTGATGTTAAAGAATGTGATGCCTTGCCCCCCATCGTACCACTGGCTGTGCAATTGAGGTGGTAAAAGATTGCACACTGACTAAGAGCAAGATTTACCCTGTGAGCGTTTCCGAACGCGCTGTGTTACGTGTTGACTTGTTTTCCAAACAGGTACATTTGGTTCCGTGCGCGGGTATTCCCTCCGCTCCCAATTTGGCCCGCCTCTTTGTGTCACATGTTTTCCATCTCCATTCGTTCCCGCGCAAGATAATCTGCAACCGCGGAAGTAGCTTTGTTGCTAAGTTTTGGAAAGCTTTCCTCAAGTTGGTGGGGGTGGAGCAAGGTTTATCTAGTGCCTATCATCCCCAGACGGATGGGCAAACTGAACGTGTCAATGCTGTGCTAGAATGTTATTTACGCTGTTATGTCAATTACCACCAAGATGAACTGTTGCCTTTTGCAGAATATGCTTACAATAATGCTGTACATCAATCTACAGGTTTCAGCCCATTCTATGCTGTGTATGGTCAGGACTTCGGTCCTCTTGCCCCTGTAGAAGCACCCGAGGGGGAGGGGGATCCTGACGTAGCCTCTTGGGCACATGCTCTCCGTACCACATGGCCCTGGCTGATGAGCAATCTTGACAGAGCTAAGCGCAAGTACAAAGCGCAAGCAGATAAGCATCGTTCTCCCAGCAAGGACTTTCAAATTGGTGACTTAGTGTATCTGTCCACCAAGAACCTAAGGTCCACTCGTCCTTGCCACAAACTCAGTGCCAAGTATATTGGACCATATCCTATTGCCCGGATTATTAATCCTGTCACCATGGAACTTACTCTCCCTAAAACCTTAAAACGTATACACCCAGTCTTCCATGTCAGTCTCCTCAAACCTCATACTGCCTCCCCAGAATGGCACCCTGACCCGCCTCCCGAGCAGCCCATAATGGTGGGGGGGAGGAGCATTTTGAAGTATCAAAGATCCTGGACTCCCGTATATGACATGGATCTCTCCAATACCTGATTCGCTGGAAGCACTTTCCCCCAGCGTACGACGAGTGGGTGCGTGCACAGGATGTCTCCGCCCCACATCTGGTCAACGCCTTTCACACCGCCTACCCAGACAAGCCGTCCCCCTACCAAGCCGGAGGGGGGCCTTAAGGGGGGCAGAATGTCAGGCCTGTATCTCAGTTGCTTTCGTTTCCTGCTCTCTGTTCAGACTCAACAGCTCAAGGATTGTTATGCATACCAATCTGACTGTGAAGCTGTGTGAATTCAGTACTGTTTGTGTTCTGTACACTCTTACGTGTTTTCATGCTTTTATATTACCAAGCCCATGCCAGCAAAAGCCATTGCTGTCACCTTTTCTTCATGCTCTATAATCCTATTTAGACCAAGTAAAAACCAGCTTCTTTTGGACCTGGCTGTCTCTGATGTGGTTTTTTTGGTTCTGATTTAGGCCAAGGGCTCACACCCTGGCACCTGTTGGGGAATAGATAGCGAGCTTCATTATATGTCAGACAGACAAGGGTTAAATTGAATGTATTGATGCTGACCAGTTCAAGAAGGTGATGTAATCTCCAATGTGTCAATTAGCTATTGGTCAGTGAGGATAAGTTGTAAACATGGTGTTGGTCACATACCCAAAATCTGCATGTTACTGCTCTTCCTTTGTCTAAGAAGAGCTCAGAACCATTTTGGATCCCAAACAGGGAGGATGGGGGCATTTCTGCTCTTTAGAGATGCCGTGTGCTTAAGAGTAGATTCCTGCCAGCCCAAGCTGGCAAGTTTAGGGAACTAGAGATGTAGAAAGGATTTATTGTTTTAAACTCAAGTTTTCCCTACCCTATTTTATAGTGAGTAAAGTTTGTTTTGCTAAGACAAAGGACTTTGTCTATTCATTGTGTGCTTGTGCTTTAATTGACTTTCACCAACCATAATCAAACGATTCATAACCTCTGATAAAAGAATTTTCCTAACAGCACCGGCCTGCTGGAATACTCTGTCTGGTGATATCAGGACTCTGCAGAACCTCAAAAGAGTTCTGCAGGGCCTGCAAGACAGAGCAATTCCACCAGGCCTATGGTTGAGGACAGCCGCGAATATCCTCATCTGCTGGCCACCCTATCCCCCTCCCTTTGGGTATACTATTGATGTCAACTGAGGGGTAACCTGCAGCATATATTTGGCAGCATGAGAAGTGTTAGGCGCCATCCGTATTTTTGTAGGTTTTATGTTTAAAATTGGGATTTTATTGTTTTAAATTTAGTTTTTTGGCTAATTTTATTGTTGATTATAGTATTGTATTTGCATGGTGTTACCCGCCCTGAGCCGGCTTCGGCAGGGGAGGGCGGGCTATAAATTACAAAACAAACTTTGGGCTGGGAAATTCCTGGAGATTTGGGGTCGAGACTGGGGGAGGGGTGGGGGTTTGGGGAGGGCACAGAGACCCTCAACACTCCAGCCCACCCTTGAATGTGGCCCTTTGTGTCCCAGTGAGGTTCTTCACTGTAGTCTGGAGATCAATGGCAATTCCAGGAGATCTCCTGGTCCCACCTGGAGGTTGGCAACCCCAGGAAGAACCCTAGGAAGAACACCAGAAACTAAGCTACTGGTTGAGTATCCCTTATCCAAAATGCTTGAGGCCAGAAGTGTTCTATATTTGAGATCTTTCAGAGTTTTGGAATATATGCATGTGCATAATGAGATGTCTTGGGGATGGGAGCCAAGTCTAAACAAGAAATTCATTTATGTTTTATATATACCTTATATACCTAGCCTGAAGGCAATTTTATACAATATCTTTAATAATTTTGTGCATATGGGGAACCTGCTGTTGGCGTAACCGGCCTGTACACGTGCCATTTTATTACTCTTTGTGGGTGCTTAAAAAGGTTTGGATTTTGGATCATTTTGGTTATCAGATTTCTGAATAAGGTATACTCAACCTATATCAGCTCAGCAACACAGAGAAAATAACCTATTGAATAAATGGTTTGTTTGTTGTTTTAAAAAAGAGCCTGGAGCAGATCTTTTCTGTGGCCTTTTCCTGGTCCTTCCAGGGCACACGCAGGAGCTCCTCTGCAGCAGCTGGCCAGTTGCTGGTAGCTCCTCTCCTGAGCTACCTGTTGGTACCTGACACCCCCTGGGAAACTGGGGAGGCAGATATTTGCCCAAAAGGCATCCCCAGATGCTGCATAACTGGAAGTGATGTCACCACTTTTCTCAAATACTCTAGTGTTTCGGGTGAGTCCTAGTACACCCCACAACAAGTTAGAATCACCTCTGGTTATGTAGCCAGAAGTGATATCACAGTATTGGAGGGCACTGTTTCAGTCCCCCCCATTTCCCCCCTGCTGCCCTATTTGTCAGAGGTGGTCTTTGGTTTCTTCTTCACTGATGCCTGTGTTGCCCATACTAGCCGTGCTGGAGCTGGCCCGTACAAGCGGTCAGGCTCTTGACATGAGTCAGGGCCCTGCGGGGTGTTTACATTATTGCTCTACTGTTCTCACTCCCGGTTTCCCCCCCGCCCTCTGCCTTGGCCTTGAGCGGCTAACAAGCTGTAGTCTGTTTTGGGTTGCTTCGCTCTCCTCTCCACCAGACACTGTTATCAATCCCTTTCCTGTTATCAATCCCTTTCCCAAGCCTGTTAGTTTTCGTACCTGTGATGTAATTATGTAACCATGCTTTAAGTATTATCCTGTAGCCTGGCCCACCATTAGCAGCTTTGAAACCTGCAAGTTACCTTAGCTGTACCTGATGCTTCTACAATAAAGTTTACCTGCTTCTGACTTGGCTGTCTGAGCGAGTGGCTTTTGGGGAATTGCCCAGGTTGGCTGGAGAACCTGACACTATTGAGTGGCGGCAAGGGATTGCAACTGAGGGCAGAAGGTTGCTTGCCAACGCAGGCAGTCTTGCCTCCCTACCTCTTGGAGACCCATTGGAGACTTTTCCATACATCTCAACCCATTGCCCCTCAGATGGTGATGGGACACATAAAAGAGAGCCAGAGGCTGATGTGTGGCTGGACAGGTACATATGAAAAGAGGCTGTCCCTGAGGAGCTGCCCCACCAGTCCCCAAGGCCAGAGGGTGAAGAGATGGTATCCAGACACCTTTCTGTCATGGAATGAACCTCTTACGTCACGCCTGGCCCCAAGATGTCACTGAGAACACCCTGGCTGAGCACATTTAGAACATCATATTGTAATCAATATTTCTATTGGCTTATAATTACTAAATTTATTTGGCAGCCAGGATAAAATGAATCAACCAACCAACCAACAGATAATCTAGTCTTAACATTTATGGATTTAAAGACTAACAAGAACAGTGACTTGCACTGGACCTAAAAATAAATAGGTGACCAAAAAACTTGGTGAAGCATTGAAATTACATGCTCCATTTGGTAAATTATAGCTAGTAGACTACTTACTGCTTTGGCCCAAGTATAGTCCAATCCTCTTTTAAAGCAACTTAGGTCTGTGGGCATTACAACATCCGCTGGCATGATTTCTACACTTTCCTTTCACCTGCCCTGGGTGCCGACACATTCTAGTCTTATTGAAGAAGAAATGTTCTCTCAATCAATTCCCCCCTCCCCATATTATTTTATACATGTTTATCATGTCCCCTTAAAAGTCCTCCTTGCCTTATAGAGCAGGTGGTGTTACAAAATGGGTTGCCAATCTCCCGGACTGGTCATGGCAACCCCAGCTGATGCGTGCCTCCGCCTCTCCAGAGCAGGCGGCAAGCCTGAAGCAGCCTGGGAAAGAATGCCCCGTCATCCTGTGAACCGGCAGTCAAGGAACCACGGCCAGGTCAAAACCAGAGGGAATCCATTTTCCAGTGTGCCCTTGTTCCAGTGAAAGCCATCTTGCAGAGAGCTGTCAGCACGCAGCCACCATCAATACCCCACCCCTTGCCTCATCAGCTTGATTAGCAAGCCATCAAGTAGGGCTGTTGAAAAAAGTTTTTCGGTAAAATTCAGCTTCGGCCGAATTCGGCCCATCTGGATTCAGGATATGCTGAAGTCCAAACTCCCCTGCTTTGGGTCCGTGCAATTCGGTGCGAATTCAAAGTTCGGGGAAAAAATTCAGCCAAATGAAGCCATTAAAAACACAATCGCACCTTTCCGTGGCTCCGGGGGGGCATTTCTGGGGGTAGAGGTACCAAACTTTCAGCGGAGCTTCAAAGGACCCTTCTTGCAAGACCCCCAAGTTTTGTAAAGATTGGGTCAGGGGGGCTGAGATATGGGCCCCGAAAGGGGTCCCCCCACCCTTAATGTGCATCTCTGAGCAGAGCTTGCCGCCCACGCACAAAGCTCCCAGCGTTGACAAACAGCTGAGCTGCGGGGAGCAAGGGCGGGGCAAGTGCGAAGAAGTTTGCAAAACAACACAACTGTAAAGCAACACAAACATGCAAAGCAACATGTTTGCAACCATGCAAAGCAACACCTGACACCTGGGAGTTTGCAAACCATGGAAAGGGACAGAGGCAGCTAGCTATGCATAATGAGCAGGAGGAGGTGGAATTGCCCCTTTTGCATGGGACTCGGGACCAGGAAAATGCATTCTTTAAGTCACCATTTGAAAACCAGTTTTGAGCAAGCATCAAAATAGACCTAAGTGTCGTATGAATGAGGGAAAACTTGAGGACACACAACTGAAGCCCCCCCCCCTCAAACCAGGGAGAGAGAGACTCGAGGGGGCACATACACCCCAGGCAGAACGGGCAAAAGCCCCCTTTGGCTCCCCCCACCCACAGACTCTGCTTCCCCCCCACACACACACATAGGAGAAAAATTATAGATTAAAGCCCCCAAAGGGGTCTTACTGTGGCTGTCTTCTGTTTCATCGGGAGGGGCTGGGAGGACTGGGTAATCCAATACGAGTCTATTTAAGCATGGGAGGTTTTGCCTTGGATTTGCCGCTCTGGAGATACATACAGGATCGGGTGATCCATTCATCCCAATAGGGAAAAGGGGAAAGCCCATATCTCGGGACCCCCTGACCCAATGTTTACAAAACTTGGGGGGTCTCTTAAGAAGGCTCGTCTGAAGCTATGCTGAATGTTTGGGGGCTGCATCCCCAAAATGCGCCCCCTGCAGCCACAGAAAGAGAAAAGGGGGAGCCCATATTTCTGCCCCCACTGAACCCATCTTTACAAAACTTGGGGGGTCTCTTAAGAAGGCTCGTCTGAAGCTATGCTGAAAGTTTGGGGGCTGCACCCCCAAAAAAGCACCCCCTGCAGCCACGGAAATGGAAAAGGGGGAGGGAAAAGGGGTGGGGCCCATATCTCGGGACCCCCTGACACAATGTTTGCAAAACTTGGGGTGGGGTCTCTTAAGAAGGCTCGTCTGAAGCTCCGTTGAAAGTTTAGGGTCTCTACCCCCAAAAATGCACCCCCTGCAGCCATGGAAAGGAGCGAATGTGCACACACACACCCCACAAGGATTTCTCTCTCTTTCTCTCCCCGGCTGGGCCGCGCAGCAGCTGTTTCCTCCAGTACTCAATCCTGACTGATTGGCTAGAAGAAGATCCAGCTTGGCCACCGATTGGCCGGGGGAGAATGCTGCTTACTGATGGTTATGCTGCTGCACCCCGAATTTGCCGAATTTATTCATGAACTCCCGAACTCGCTGAATTCGGCTCCCCCCTTTTCCTGCCATTTTTGAGTCCCGAACTAAAAACCGCCGAATCAAGGGAAATTCAGCGGTTTTTCAGTTCAGGACGAACCGAATCGCCAGCCCTACCATCAAGAGACGTTGAGATAACAGCAAAACACCATTCCTCTGGCTATGCAAAGTGACATGCCCCGGAGACAGCGATGTGCATCTTTGTGTATGAGCAGTAATCCCACCCAACTCAGCTTGGCCCGCTGGCACCAGGGGGCTGCGATGCAATGTGGCCCAGCCCAGCGGCAGCCACTACACCATCCAGCTCAGCCTGGCTGCCGATGGAACCACATCAGCATGGTTTTTACATTTTGCACGAATGGAGTTACCGCCAAGAAATATCTTAGCTTCCAAATTATTCTTACTTTGCCTCTGGAGATTCCTCCCTTCACCAAGGCTTGAAATCTGTTCTTTGTGTTAATAGCAGCAGCAATTTTGAAATAACAGGCAGCAAATCTCCAGGCAAACCACATGAACAATATGGCAAGTTCTGAGCATCAGATTACATAGCAATTTCCATGCGATATCAGGGTTATTACACAGAAATGCACAGCACGTAAAGGCTAAATGCATTATCATCACTTCTGTCTGACAAATCTTCCTGGCAAATTCAGCCTGCAAAAAAGAGGATGCAATTTGCTTATTTTATTTGCTATTCAAGCTTTCTACCGATTGTATTTGCACATGGGCTGCTACCTCAGCAAGCGACAGCACTGTCAGGTGATCACTGAACTAAACCGAGATGCTCAGCATTATATTAGTCCAGTAAACCATATAATCTTTTTGCAATTTTCCTTTGAATTAGTAATGACACTCATCTAGGAAGCACCAAACATTGGTGAATGCATGGCCGCATGTGCAACCCCTTTACTGGCACAACCACTGGTATTTCTGCTCAACACATCCAGTGGGCCTGAACCCCTAAGGACAGTTCCCTGGAATTAAGTCCCATTGAATAACACAGGACTTGTTTAGGATTACTCCCTAAATTTGCTTATGTTCTGCACGTCAGCTGGGAAATCAACAAGGTCAGAAAAGTAGATTGGCTAGCAGAAATGGCAAAATTGACTGCTTTAATAAATCAAAAAGACAATGATGAATTTGTTAAGGAGAGGGAGGTATGGATTGTATACTGTAAAAATGAACTCAATATTCAAAATGTTAAAGGTTATGACTTAGACTAATTCTAACTTGCTACAATCTTTTTTCCAATAATTAATGAATGTTAAATATAGAATTAGGATATAAATGCAAAGAGGACTACGAAGATGAATTAGAGATAGATAAAGGAAGAGGGGAAGTCACAGTAGTAGTATAAGAAGAGAATGTTAGATATATTGCAGATTAAATTAGATTTAGAAAAGATTAATGAAAAATGTTAAATGATTGTATTGATACTTGAAAAAACAATTAATTTTTTTTTTTTAAAGGGAAAATAGGGTTGTGGAATCAAAATTTTGTAGAAATTTAGCGGCTGTGTATCACACTTGATTGTGTATTCTAGCACTGTCCTTGATTTTCTGTTTTTCTTCAAGCTCTGATCTGGGTCACTAAATTCTTTTGTAGATCAAAAAAAAAGAAAGAAAGAAAAGAAAAGTAGATTGGCCCGAGACGGGCTCCCATTCATTCCATCCCTATTTACACTGATATTGTGAGCCTTTGTGAACCTGCCCGCCGTCTTGGGATCCTGAACTCACTGAGAGCTCCAGATACTCTCAGGCCCTTGGGAAAGCAGAAAAAAACAAAAAGGGAGCAGAGAACCTGTGCTGAGCTTTGTAAGTCCTCTAAAGATGTTGGAGCAGCTAAAGGGAAAAGCAGGAGTTGCTGCTGCACATTGTCGTGAGTATGGGCTCTTGAAAGGTATTGGATAGAAAAGGAAGAACTGGGGACTAGAGTGGTTGGTAAAAGGAAGGGTTGAGCAGAAAGTGGAGGGGGGAGGAAACACTTCCTCCCCATACTGTAACTGAGCTTCTTCGGATGAGAACAAGCAGCCCAGTGACAACATAATGTACAAGCTACAGGGTGAGGCAGGACTTGACCATATTTACACCTGTTCCAGCATCATGAGTAAATCTACTTTTAATTTTTTTTAAAATCTTTGGATTAAGAATAGAGTTGCAGTGCTCCCAGGGTGCTCAGGCACCTGAGAACATGGAAATTAAAGCATGTGTGACCTTCTCCACATATGTGACAAAGTCTTCCATACAATCAAACTGGTGCAGCTTTCCCACATATTTACTGGACACATACCTAGCAAACTACCGGGACTAGCAGAGCAATCCTAAACCCTGAGCCCAAAGTGATTAGGCTGAAGACTCAGCCCTTCGCTGGAGTACCCCAGGCTCCCATTGCTGTGTCTCCCAGTTACAGTGGCCTATCTGGAGAGGGGTTTGCACTGCAGGCCGCCCAGCTGATGGGGCACAGGTGTAGCTCCAGAATAACTGCTGCTTCAGTGTAGAAATGGGAGAAGCCAGAGGCACATCATGGGTGGAGCTGGAGCTCTCCATTCGGAACCCCATGCCCGGCACGAGCATAAGAGCATAAGAAACCCCCCTGGATCAGACCCAGGCCCACCAAGTCCAGCAGTCTGTTCACACGGTGGCCAACCAGGTGCCATAGAGATGCACCAGTGAGAACAACTGTGTGAGTGGCTGTGAACTAAACCCTGGCCTAGTCCACAGACGCCCACACAATAGGAAAGTCCAAGCGCCCCCCTCCCCCAGCCCTGAGTATTGGCATAGCTTAGGATGCCCAATAGGTGGGCAGCCAATTACACTGCTGCGCAGCAGCCTGGCACTTCCCCCATCATGACACCCATAAATCAGACGAGAAAGCCTCTGTGGTGCATTTGACAGGATAGGCCTGTTTCTGCACCACGGAGGAATGAGGACGTTCCTCCAACAACTCAGGTCTCTAACTACTAAACACTAAACACCAACAACACCCCTTGCTTTCCTTGGGGTTGCTACCTCTGGGTTTAGGAGAGGAGGGACCTCAGTGGGGTATAATGCCATACAGTCCACCTTCAAAAGCAGCCATTTTCTCCAGGGGAACTGGTCAGTGTTGTCTGGAGATCAGTTGTGATTCTGGGAGATCTCCAGCCACCACCTGGAAGTTGGCAATCCTATACTTACTGCCACCAGCAGACTGATTCCTCAAGGTTTAGCCCAGTCATCACACCTGAAATTTGGGATTAAACAGAAGACTATTCTGTGCTTAATGCTACCGTTTTCCAGAAACCATGTTAAGCGATTCAGCCCCGTCCTCTTTTTGTCCCTCAATAATTGCTGTAGCAATCCCAGCACAGTGTCATGTAATTACTCTGTGGGTAATTATCTAGTGTGTATTTTTTTTGGGGGGGGGAATTCCTCTTGAGGAGCAATGTATGATATTGTGAGATCATCAAAGCCTCTTGACACAATGCTAATTACCCCTCCACAGCTTTAAAGATAATTGTAATCTAGAAGGACGTGTAATTTTCCTGTGCCCTTATATGGTAGCTGAAGTGTTGATGGTTGGCTGAAATCAAAGAGAGCGCCTGCCGGCCTCGTTGAGCAGAGGGGGGGGGGGTTCAGCCAGGAGTGGCATCTTCAAGCTGTCTTGTGAGATGGCTGAGTGGAAAAAAAGCACCCGACCCCTCCTAGACTCCCGTGGCCCAGAACATCCCCACAGCTCGGTGCTCCTTAAGCTCCAAGGAGCACGAGGTTGCCATATTTTAAGAGTCAAAGTACTTTTGCCAGCTGTGCAGCATGTAGAAAGGAACTTGGTGCCTTTTTCAGCTAGCCCATTGACTCGGAAGGCTCAAGAATGTCTGCCTGTCCTGACCTTGTTAAAGACACTGGAGGCCCTCCGTGGCAGCCCTCAGGGGCACCGCGGATGTCCGTCTAGAACTGGAAACAACCTGCATGCAAAAAGATCCGTCTGTACAAGGCTTAGGGGGGTTAGGGGCAGGGAATACAATTTGGGACATGGGCCCACAGGCCATATACCACCTCTGCAAAGGATTCCCTATACGTCTGCAAAGGATTCCCTTCCATATATGCAACCAATAATCAAAATCAATGCCTCTCAGTACCACTGTGGCTTTTCTCTTGCTCATCACTGTCATGAGCCTTTTTGGTCTGCCCATTTTTGTTGCAGATTCATTTCTTTTACAACAATGTTACTCCTTTTTGATGCCATTTAATATGCTATTAATGCAAAAATAAGTTGAAAAATCATTCCCAGGAAAATTGGGCATAAAGAATCAGAAAATGATATGAAATAAAGACTTGGAGATTCAACTCACAGAAAGGAGAAGCAACATCAAAAACTGGGTTTTGAGTCAAACCAGCAAGAATGAGAAAGAAATGAGATTCCTTGAGGCTGAATGTAAATCAGCTGGGCTGGGAGACAGAGGCAGAGATGCTGGCAAGGTGAGATGAGTGCAGATTTTTGCCTTCCCTAAAACTGCTGGGGAGTGTTAACTGAGGTTGCTGTGAGAGGACGGTGTTTGAGGGAGGGTGGGTGCTTGTAGCCTGACTGTAGCCTTCTAAAGAAAGGTTTTTGCTTGGTGCTGAGTAGAGCTTGTGTGTGAGAGGTGGGGGATGTGATCATTTAAATTGCAAATGCCCCTCCTTACCACAGGCTCTTGCCCTGTGGCTCTTAGCCTGGGGATCAGGCCCAGGGGCCCTATAGGGTGGGGGAGCGAATCTTGTTATCAGAGAAGAGTAGCTATTGGAGAAGAGCCTGATTTCCCCCCAGGAAACCCAGAAATAAGCCGAATGCTGATATCTACTGGTATGGGTATTCAGCTTATTCCAGGTTTACCAAAAAAATCAAGCCCAAATAAAACCGAACCCAAAATTTACTTCTTCTTTTTTGCACAACCCTAGTCATGATGCATACCTGTCCTCTCCAGGATCAGAGGTGCATTCCTATTATATTGGGTGCTGTGGAACACAGGCAGGATGGTGCTGCTGCAGTCGTCTTGCTTGTGGGTTTGCTAGAGACACCTGGATGGCCACTGTGTGGACAGACTGTTGGACTTGATGGATCTTGGTCTGATCCAGCAGGGCCTTTCTTATGTTCTTTTTGCCACCTTTTTCCTGAACCGAAGCATCTTGAAGGGCACTGCATGTAGCTCTTGGGTGTAGCTTTTGCTGTCTGGCCCAGCCAAAAAGGGCAGGGTGCCATTGGGGGCCACAACAATACATTTCCTCCCCACCTATGGTGACAACCTGTAAGCTCTAGCCCTGCAGTGAATCCATAAACAGATTTCAGCAGACGGCAAATCCACGAAAGCAGTTTTATTGGTTAGAATCGACAGGTTTCAGAAGCCATATTCAAAAGGACACTAGTAAGGGGCAAAGCCAAGGTGCAGAGCATATATGGAAAAGCAACAGGAGATAACTGGTAACCTAGACAACCCCCCCTCCCAGAGGCAGGAAGTAGCACTTGGCAATTCCCACAGTATGGGAATTTATGAAGACTAAACACGGGGCACAGATTGGCCTTGAACAGAACAGCACAACAGCACCTGGGAGCAGCACAATCGCACTACCGCATACCATCCCCCTGGCTTGCTCCTGACATTCTGCCCCCCTAAAGACCCCCCCCTTCACCCTCCCACCGTGGGTTTGTGAGGGTAGGCTAAATGAAATTCTTGTACTAAGCGGGGGGCGGAGACATCACAGGCGTGCACCCATTCATCCTGGGCGGGACTAAAATGCTTCCAGCAGACCAGGTACTGAAGGGTACCGTAGCGAATGCGAGAATCCAGTATTTTAGCCAAAATGCTCCTCCCCCCACACACCATTTCAGGCACTTCGGGTTGTGGTTCAGGATGCCACTTTTGGGAAGGAACATATGGTTTTAAAAGACTGTCATGGAACACAGGATGGATTCTCCGTAGGGACGTGGGCAAGGAGAGTTCCACAGCCACTGGATTAATAATCCGGGAAATGGGGAATGGACCTACATACTTGGCACTGAGTTTATCACACGGGCGGGTGAACTGTAGATTCTTGGTGGACAGATAGACAAGATCCCCCTTTTTGCATTCCATACCGGGGGAGCGATGTTTGTCAGCCTGAACCTTGTAACGCCATTTGGCCCGCTCTAGATTTTTAACCAACCATGGCCAGGTTGTTTGAATAGAACGTACCCATCTGGCCACATCAGCTTCCCCCTCCTCCTCAGAAACATCAGTATGACCAGCGGGGCCAAACTCTTTACCATGGACAACCTGGAAAGGGCTGAACCTCGTGGATCAGTGAACTGCATTATTATAAGCATATTCAACAAAAGGCAACAGGTCTACCCAATCATCTTGATGGTAATTAACGTAACAGCGTAAATATCATTCCAAAACCGCATTTACCCTTTCAGTCTGTCCGTTTGGGGATGGAAGGCACTAGACAGTCCTTGTTCTACTCCAACCAGTTTGAGAAAAGCCTTCCAGAATTTGGCCATGAAAGTTGACCCCCTGTCCATCACTATCTTACGCGGAAAGGAATGGAGACGGAAGACATGTGACACAAAGAGGCGGGCCAATTTTGGGGCAGAAGGGGTACCTGCGCAGGGTACAAGATGCACCTGTTTCGAAAACAGATCAGTAATCACCCAAAGAACTGTCTTTCCCCTCACTAGGGGGTAGGTCCGCCATGAAGGCCATTGCAATCACTTCCCACTGTTTTGAGGGAGTCTCTAACGGTTGTAAAAGTCCCGGCGGTTTGCCCTGTGATAGTTTGGCCGCTGAACATATGGAGCAGCTGCGGATAAAAGAGTCCATATCTGATCGCATGCCCGCCCACCAAAACTGTCTCCATAGCAAATGCAATGTTTTGAGGAATCCAAAATGTCCGGCGGTCTTGGTGCCATGAAACAAACCCAAAACCTCCCCCCGCAACGCTGCCGGAACATACAATTTAGAAACTTTGTACCAAAACTCCCCGCGTTTAAGTAATGTAGCTGAGAGGGTTTGCAAGGACATTTCCGCTTGATAACTGCGAAGGAGAGTCTCCTTAAAGGAGTCAGACAGTCCTTCCACCCCCTCTGGAGAGGAGTCGGCGGGCAGCTTGACTGGGGATGGAGCCGATACAGGTGCAGGGAGTGACTGAATGGGGCGCTCGGGTCCCCGCACCTCGGGAACCGTGGCTGTCAGCTGCTCAGGGGAGGAGGAAGCAAGGCAGGCGGTGCTGTCGGCTCAGCCGGGCATGGGGCTTCCCCCCCATCGAAAGTGGTGGTGGTGGGGATCGGGTCTGAGAACGGGTTTGTATGGCCAAAGTGGGCAACAGACCTCGTTGGACAGGGGTGAAGAGCGACTCTGTGGGCCGATCAACCTTGGTGGGATACTGGGGAAGTCTGGATAAAGCGTCGGCCAGAAGGTTTTGCTTCCCTGGTACATAATTTAGGACGAATTGAAACTGGGCAAAGAAGTCTGCCCAGCGCACGTGCTTCGCGGACAGCTTGTGAGCCCCCGTTAGGGCCTCTAGGTTTTTGTGATTGGACCACACTTCAAAGGGCTCCTTGGAACATTCTAAAAACTGCCTCCACACTGTCAGGGCATGCTTTACCGCAGCGGCTTCTTTTCCCAAACGGCCCAATTGAGTTCGGATTGAGTGAACTTTTTAGAAAAATAAGTGCACGGATGCAGGTGCCCATCCTCTCCCCACTGCAGGAGTTCACCCCCCCCCCCATCGCTACGTCGGAAGCGTCTACATGCACTACGAATGGTTGATTGCAGTCCGGGTGCTGCAAAACAGGTTCGGATGTAAAAAGCTGCTTAAGACTATCAAAGGTGGCTTGACACTGGGGGATCCACTCCACCCGGGCATTGGGTAAGGTGGCTGTATTTCCCTTTCCCTTAGTCTTAAGGAGGTTCATTATGGGTAGTGCAATCTGAGTGAAACGTGGGAGGAACCCCCTGTAGAAATTCACGAACCCAAGGAATTGGTTCTTGTAGGTTATCCGGGCTGTGTGACCGTGGTCTTTGTATTTTTTTTCCTTTTTTTCCGGGTCACACAGCCCGGATAACCTACAAGAACCAATGAACTCTGACCATGAAAGCCTTTGACAATATTTTGAACCTGAGGAATCTTTGGACCTGTTTACGAGTAGAGGGTAGTTCCCAATCGAGCACCGCTTGCACCTTTTCAGGATCCATAGTCAGTCCCTGGTGTGAGATAATATATCCTAAGAAAGTCAATTGCTTCTTATGGAACTCGCACTTAGACACTTTAGCATACAGCTGATTGTCTCTGAGACGTTGCAACACCTCTCGAACCAAGGCAATGTACTCATGCATGGTTTTAGAGTAAATGAGAATATCATCTAAATAGACCACTACTCCGTTGAACAGTAGATCATGGAGGATCTCATTAACGAGTTGCATGAAGACCCCCGGGGCCCCTTTTAATCCAAAAGGCATCACCATAAATTCGAACATTCCAAAGCAACTAGAAAAGGCAGTCAGAGATTCATCCCCCCTCCCAGATTCTGACTCTGTAATAAGCCTCAACTAAATCCAATTTGGTGAAAATGTGTCCCTCCTTCAACTGTCCCAAGAGATCAGAAATGAGGGGGATGGGATAAGCATTTGTTTGGGTAACAGCACTGAGTTTTCGAAAGTCAATACACAAACGTAAATCTCCTGTTTTCTTACGCACGAAGAAAGCCGGTGCCGAATAGGGCGCGGTGGAGGGTTGGATGAAACCGCGAGCCAAGTTCTTGTCTAAGAATTCGGGGAGCACCACCCGTTCTGTAGGACTCATTGGGTAGATTTTACTCTTTGGCAGTTTTCCATCCCCCACCACTTCAATAGCACAGTCCGTCCAGCGGTGTGTGGGGGGGTAACACATCACACTCCTGCACATTAAATACATCTGCAAAGTCCTGATAGTAGAGTGGCAATTGGGTCGGACTGGAGGTGTCCAAGACCAGGGCAGGAGTTGGTTTGATTACGGTTTTTACGGCCACTTCGTATCGGTGCAATTCACATAGCAGATTATTGAACTTTAAGGTCTCAGCTTCCCAGTCTATGGTGGGACTGTGCCCTTTGAACCAATTTGTTCCCAACACCACAGCATATCGAACATTGGGTACAATAGTGAAGTTGATTTGTTCCCAATGGTGGCCAATTCCCATTGCCACTCCATGAGTGCGACGGTTGACTGCCCCCCCTGAAATCACCGCCATCCATTTGAGCAAAGTGAACAGGTGCCGGTAAAGGGACTGACTGTCAGGCCCAGCCTGGGCAGTGTACAGAAACTGCCAGGCATGGTCTGACAGAGGATGTTGTGCTTTCTCCAGGTGCTGGCCAAGGTCAGCTCTACTGCCAAGTATTTGTTTTGACTCAGGACTCTGTGGGAATCTTACCTCAGTGGGGGGGGGGTTGTCATGGCATCCTGAATTGTTCTATGCTTTCAGATATAGGCCCTGCACCATGCTTCTAGTTTTCATTAGTGCCAACTTGACTCTTAGCTGCTGTAAACCTGTAGATTTTCCAATAAATCAACTCTCTTTTGGACTACTCGTCTATGGATGTTTGTTTATGGGATTATCACGGGACAAGTGCTCACATTTTGGCACTAAACTCCTTCCCTTATTTAATTGAATTTTACTCCCTGGCTGGAACCCTGGAGGGTTCACCTGGATCTCGGGTTAGAGCATCGGACGTGCTCCCCGAGTGGATTGCCTCTGGCTGGAGCCCTAGAGGGTTCGCCTGGATGCTCGTTTTCTTCGTTGGGAACACTGGACGAGTTCCCCGACGACCCTTACCTGTTGCAGTACGATTTGGAAGAGATGCTGCGGACAGACGCAGAGGCCACCCGCCTAATTGGACTTGTGGGTGACTAGTGGCTTCGCCTGGCTGCAACGGCCTCCTGGCAGACTCCGGACGCTGATTCTTGTGCCCAAGACCACCTCCGGCAACTGGACATTCTGCTGGAAGAGGTCCGGCTGGCGCAAGAGGACTTGGAGACACTGATTCATTTGTTGGCGGGACTTACGCTCCGCGAGACACAGCAGGCGTCAGCGGTCCCGATCCAGGGACCTGACGTGTATTTGCCCATGGCGGGAGCTCCGAGAGGAGAGGTTCCGCAAATCGTTCCAGATCCCACCTTGTGTCAACGGGAGGCACGGGACGTGGCAGCCCGGACTGTCATGGTTCTTCTGGACTTGCCACCGGCAATGGCGACAGCAGCCGATGTCGAGAAACTGCTAACCCCTGAGTTCGGCTCAGCCTCAGCGGATCTGGCTCCCCGGGTCCAACCGCTGTTGGCCCAACCTAAAGAAATCGAGCTGCTCTTGCATCAAGAGGCCTTACCGATCATGACGGTGGCTGCTGCCATCCAACTAGAAAAGGATCGGGCTCTCGCTGACCAGAAGCGAGCGGAGGAACAACTGTTGGCTGACACAGCTGCCATTCGGGCGTGGACAACAGGAGAAGCCGATGTGCGGCCGAAGGTGGGCGGGGGACTGGGACTGGGACAGTCTTTCCCCTCGTTTTCCCCGGATGGTGGCCTGCCTCGTCAGGTGGCACGCAGATGACGACTCGCTTTTGCTTCCGACATGCTGGAGTACTCGGATGACGAGGACTTATACACTGGGGAGGAATGGAATACCCATTTCCGAGTCAGCCAACCCCAACGTACTGGAGGATCCAAGGAGGAGATCCATATTCTACAGTTTCAAAACCGGGACTTGACGGATCGTATGACCCATATGCAGGACCAAATGGACCTACTGATGTGTGAACCCGACCGCCTGCAGCGCACTCAAGCGATTCTGGCACCACAGCCGCAAGTGCCTCCAGCACTCCCGCCGCAAGTGCCTCCAGCGCTACTGGCCCAGCCACCCCTGGCGCTGCCAACCCAGCCACTCCCGGGACAACCACCGGCACCACCTCCGGCGGCCCCGATTGTGCAGTGGAATCAGCCCCGTCTACGAGTGACATATGACGGCTCCGTGGATACGTTACCCTGTTTCCTACACCAAGTGGACAGCTATATGAGGGAACAAGGGCACAGCTTTCCCATGGAAAATAGCAGAGTACGGTTCATTTCCTCACTTTTGGTAGGGAAAGCCGCTGATTGAATGGTCCTTCAGTTCGACACCCGGGCCCGATCCATCCGCTCTCTCAATGAGTTTATGCGAGCATTAAGACGATGGTTTGAAGACCCGTTCCAAGGGGAGAAGGCCAAGGCTGCCCTCCCACAGCTCTGTCAAGGATCATCTTTTGTCAGAGACTTTGCTGATGAGTTTCAGAGACTTGTGAGTAAGATTGTGGATTGGACTAAGGCTACCCGGGTGCATTATTTCCGAGAAGCCTTACACCCCAAAATACTGAACTGGGATTATATGCAATGGGATCCGGCCACTCTGGAGGAATGGATCCTACTGGCGGAAGAAGTAGAAAGCCACTGCCAGTTCATAACCCTGGCCCGACATCGGGCCAAGGAGGGGGGAAGCCAGAAAGCCCCTCCAAGGTCCGCAGCACCTGCCCCGCGGAGACCGGCTCAACCCGTGCCAGACCGAGTGTCATGCTTCCAAAGAGGAGCCTGCCTCATTTGTGGTGCCATGGGTCATTTTGCTGCGGCCTGCCCATTTTGTTCGAAACAGCCAACTCCCGCTCCCTGCCCGGAGGGGACACCTCGCGGAAGAGGACACTCTCGGAGGAGAAGCGCCGCAACGGATCGCAATGCCGCACCGGGACGGAAAGCGCCCCCAGCCCTCCACATCGAGGAACCGGCACACGAGCCTTCGCCAGTGGACCCATCGGGGTTCCGGATTACAATTGCCCCAATAGGGGATGGTTCTGCATCGTCGGATAAGGACCGCCACTGGGATTCTGCCTTAAACCTAGAGTCTCCCCTGGATCTATCAAAAAACAGACTGGGTCTGCGGTGAGTGGAGCGGACCCGCAGACCTTCGCAGAAGTTTCTGCCAAACCCAGGCTCCTGTCATGGTGAGTGAAGTGGGAGAGACTGTATATGTGGATGTGGTCTTACAACATTATAGAAAGGGACCCCAGTTACAAGTTAAAGCCCTCATAGACTCTGGATGTGCACGCTCTTTGATCAATGAAGCCACTTTCAAGGCACTCAAGGTAAAATCAGTACCTCTGCCAACCCCTGTTCAGTTTGCCCAGATGGATGGCAATGACTTTAAAGGTGGGCCAGTTGACCGTCGCACTTGGGGGGTGGCGATGGGCATAGGCCACCATTGGGAGCAAATTGACTTCACTATAGCCCCCAATATATGATACGCTGTGGTGTTGGGAATAGATTGGCTGAGGGGACACAGCCCCTCCATTGACTGGGGGGCCGAGACTTTGACATTTTCCAGCCCAAGTTGCGAACAGCATCGGTATGAAGTAGCCATTAAAACCATACTCCCAACAACCACGGCCTTGACTTCAGACATCCCTGGGTCATCCCAACTTCCTGACGAATACCAGGACTTTGCGGATGTCTTTAACGTACAAGAGTGTGATGTGCTACCCTTCCACCGCAGATCAGACTGTGCCATTGAAGTGGTGAGGGAGGGGAAATTGCCCCAAAGCACGATCTATCCCATGAGTGCTTCTGAAAGAACAGTGCTTCATGATTTCTTAGACAAGAATCCGGCTCGAGGTTTTATCTGACCCTCTACAGCTCCGTATTCAGCCCCCGCTTTCTTCGTGCGCAAGAAGACCGGTGACTTGCGATTGTGCATTGACTTTCGGAAACTCAATGCGGTCATCCAAACCAATGCCTACCCCATTCCTCTGATCTCAGATCTTTTGGGGCAGTTAAAGGAGGGACGTATTTTCACCAAGTTAGACTTGGTCGAAGCCTATTATAGAATCAGAATACGAGCGGGGGAAGAACCCCTAATGGCCTTTTCCAGTTGCTTTGGAATGTTTGAATTTTTGGTGATGCCTTTCAGATTGAAAGGGGCTCCAGGGGTCTTCATGCAACTCATTAACGAAATACTACATGACTTGTTGTATAAAGGAGTCGTGGTTTATTTAGATGACATTCTTATTTACTCTAAAAACATGGCTGAACATGTCACCCTGGTTAGGGAAGTGTTACAACGTCTTAGAGACAATCAACTCTATGATAAGGTGTCCAAGTGTGAATTTCACCAAAAACAGTTGACTTTTCTGGGCTATATAATTTCACACCAAGGACTCACAATGGACCCAGAAAAGGTACAGGCCGTAATCGATTGGGAACCACCCTCAACCCGTAAACAGGTTCAGAAATTTCTCGGATTTGCAAATTTCTACAGGGGGTTCCTCCCAAACTTTGCTCAAATTGCACTACCCATCACAGATCTCCTTAAGACTAAAGGGAAAGGAAGTACAGCCATCCTGCCCTCGGCGAAAGTGGAATGGACACCCCAGTGCCAAGCTGCTTTTGACAGTCTCAAACGACTGTTTACCTCCGAGCTGGTATTGAAACACCCTGACCCAGAACAAATGTTCATAGTACAGGTGGATGCTTCAGACATTGTGATGGGGGGGGTGCATTACTACAGCGAGGAAGGGACGGTCAGCTTCATCCATGCGCATACTTCTCAAAGAAGTTCGCGCAGTCTCAGTTCAATTGGCCGGTCTGAGAAAAGGAAGCAGCCGCAGTCAAGCATGCCCTCACTGTGTGGAGACAATTTTTAGAGGGTTCTAAAGTTCCTTTTGAAGTATGGAGTGATCACAGGAACCTGGAAGCATTAACGAGGGCTGCTGCAGATGAAGGTGTCCACATCTGACCGCATGCCCGCCCACCAAAACTGCATCCATAGCAAATGCAATGTCTTGAGAAATCCGAAATGTCCTGCAGTCTTGGCACCATGAACCAAACCCAAAACCTCCCCCCGCAACACTTCCGGAACATACAATTTAGAATCTTTCTACCAAAATTCCCCCCGTTTAATTAGAGTAGCTGGAAGGGCCTGTGAGGAAAGTTCCTCTTGATAACTGCGAAGAAGAGTCTCCTTAAAGGAATCAGACAGTCCTCCCACCCCCTCCGGTGTTGTGCCGGTGGGCAGCTGGACAGGGGACGGAGATGACACTGGTGCAGGGAGTGACTGAATGGTGCGGTCATATCCCCGCACCTCGGGAACCGTGGCTGTCAGTCGCTCAGGGGGAGGAGGAAGTGAGGCGGGTGGCTCTGCCGGCTCATCCTGGAATGGGGCTTCCCCTCCCACCAAAAGTGGCGGCGGTGGGGATCGGGTCTGAGAACGGTTTGCACGGCTAAGGTGGGCAATAAACCTTGTTGGGCAGGGGTGAAGAGCGACTCTGTGGGCCGATCAACCTTGGTGGGATATTGGGGAAGTCTGGATAAAGCATCAGCCAGAAGGTTTTGCTTCCCTGGTACATATTTTAGGATCAATTGAAATTGGACAAAGAAGTCCGCCCAGCGCACGTGCTTCGCGGACAGCTTGCGAGCCCCCGTTAGGGCCTCTAGGTTTTTGTGATCGGACCACACTTCAAAAGGCACCTTGGAACCCTCTAAAAACTGCCTCCACACTGTCAGGGCATGCTTTACAGCGGCGGCTTCCTTTTCCCAAACGGCCCAATTGAGTTCGGATTGAGTGAACATGAACTTTTTAGAAAAATAAGCGCGCGGATGCAAGTGCCCATCCTCCCCCCGCTGCAGGCGTGCACCCCCCCCATCGCTACGTCGGAAGCATCTACATGCACTACGAATGGTTGATTGCAGTCCTGGTGCTGCAAAACAGGTTTGGATGTAAAAAGCTGCTTAAGACAATCGAAGGCGGCTTGACACTGGGGGGGTCCACTCCACCCGGGCGTTGGGTAAGGTGGCTGTATTCCCCTTTCCCTTAGTTTTAAGGAGGTTCGTGATGGGTAGCGCAATCTGAGAGAAATGTGGGAGGAATGCCCGGTAAAAATTCGCGAACCCGAGAAATCTTTGGACCTGTTTACGGGTAGAGGGTGGTTCCCAACCAAGCACCGCTTGCAGTTTTTCAGGATCCATAGTCAGTCCCTGGTGCGAGATAATATATCCTAGGAAAGTCAATTGCTTTTTATGGAACTCGCATTTAGACACTTTAGCATACAGCTGATTGTCTCTGAGACGTTGCAACACCTTTCGAACCAAGGCAACATGCTCATCCATGGTTTTAGAGTAAAGGAGAATATCATCTAAATAGACCACCACTCCTTTGAACAGTAGATCATTGAGGATCTCATTAATGAGTTGCATGAAGACCCCCAGGGCCCCTTTTAATTCAAAAGCCATCACCATAACTTCGAACATCCCAAAGCAACTGGAAAAGGCTGTCAAAGATTCATCCCCCTCCCGGATTTTGACTCTATAATAAGCCTCAACTAAGTCCAATTTGGTGAAAATGTGTCCCTCCTTCAATTGTCCCAAGAGATCAGAAATGAGGGGGATGGGATAAGCATTCATTTGAGTAACAGCATTGAGTTTTTGAAAGTCAATACACAAACGCAAATCTCCTATTTTCTTAGGCACGAAGAAAGCCGGTGCCGAATAGGGCGCGGTTGAGGGTCGGATGAAACCGCGAGCCAAGTTCTTGTCTAAGAATTCGTGGAGCACCGTCCATTCCGTAGGACTCATTGGGTAGATTTTACTCTTTGGCAGTTTTCCATCTCCCACCACTTCAATAGCACAGTCCGTCCAGCGGTGTGTGGGGGGGTAACACATCACACTCCTGCACATTAAACACGTCTGCAAAGTCCTGATATTCGGGCGGCACTTGGGTCGGACTGGAGGTGTCCGAGGCCAGGGCAGGAGTTGGTTTGATTATGGTTTTAACAGCCACTTCATATCGGTGTAACTCACACAGCGGGCTATTGAACGTTAAAGTCTCAGCTTCCCATTCTATGGTGGGACTGTGTCCTTTGAGCCAATTTGCTCCTAACACCACAGCATATCGAACATTGGGCACAATAGTAAAGTTTATTTGTTCCCAATGGTGGCCAATTCCCATCGCCACTCCGCCAGTGCGACAGTCAACTGCCCCCCCCAAAATCACTGCCTTCCATTTGAGCAAATTGAACAGGTGTCGGCAAAGGGGCTGATTTCACTTGGAGAGCCTTAGAGGTGGTTTCGTTAATTAACGAGCGGGCACATCCAGAGTCTATTAAGGCCTTAACTTGTAATTGAGGACCTTTTCTATAATGTCGTAATATCACATCTACATACACAGTCTCTTCTACTTCACTCACCATGAAAGGAGCCTCGGGTTTCGCAGGAACACCTGCGGAGGTCTGCGGTATCGCTCTTTCTACTGCAGACCCAGTCCATTTTTTGGCTGTTCGAGGGGAGACTCCAAGTTAAGAGCTGGGGAGTTCCAGTGGTCGCTTTCCTGTGAAGATATGGGGCTACTCTCTCCAGGAGTAGTAATTGTAATCCTGGACCCCGACGGGTCCGCTGGCGAAAGGTCTGTCATCATTTCTCTGCGTGTAGAGCTGGGGGCGCTTTTTGTCTTGGAGGGGTGTTCCGCTCGGCTGTGGTGCCTCTCCCCTGAGCGCGTCCTCTCCCGCGAGAAGTCCCCTCTGGCTGGGGAGTGGGACCCGGCAGTCCCGGACGTGACGGACAAGTGGCAGCGAAGTGACCCATGGCACTGCAAATGAGGCAGGCTCCCCTTTGAAACCGCAACAGTCGGTCTTGTGGAAATAGAGCCAGCCTCCGCGGGGCCTGAGGTGCGGCAGGTTTGGGAGTGTTTCTCTGGCTTCCCCTTTCCCTGGCCTGCCGTCGGGCAAGGGAAATAAACTGACAGCGGCTTTCCACTTGCTCCGCCAGTAAAATCCACTCTTCCAAGGTGGCTGAGTCTCGCTGCATGTATGCCCAGTTTAGAATCTCAGGATGTAACGCTGCTCTGAAGTAATGCATCCAGGTAGCTTCCGTCCAATCCACTATTTTATTAGCGCGTCTTTGGAATTCATCCGCAAACTCTCGGACTGAGGAGGATCCTTGACAGAGCTGTAGGAGGGCCGCTTTGGCCTTCTCCCCCTGAAATGGGTCCTCGAAACGTCTTCTTAATGCTCGCATAAATTCATTAAGCGGCAGTATGGATCAGGCCCGGGTATCAAACTGGAGGACCATCTATTCTGCAGCCTTTCCAGTCAAAAGTGAGGAAACGAAACTTACTCGGCTGTCTTCTGTGGGAAATGTATGCCCTTGTTCTCTCATGTAACTGTCCACTTGGTGTAGGAAACAGGGCAAAGCGTCCGCGGAGCCATCAAATGTCACTCGCAAATGGGGTTGCTTTCACTGCACGACCGGGACCACAGGCTGGACCGGTCCCACTGGTGGTGGTGCCGGTGGTTGACCAGGGGCCGGCTGCCCGGGAGCCGGTTGTACCGGGGCTGGCTGCACCGGAGGCAGTTGCGCCAGGGCCTGCTACCCCAGAGGCGGTTGCACCGGAGGTTGCCCTGGAGCTGGCTGCGCTGGAGCTGGCTGCATCGGAGGCTGCTGGCCCGGGGGTTGTTGGCCTGGGACCGGTGCCTGCGCAGGCGCCCCTTGAGCTCGCTATAGGTGACCGTACTCACGCATCAACATGTCCATTTGGTCCTGCATACGGGCCATACGATCCAACAGCTCTCAGTTTTGAAACCTCAAGGCATGGATCTCCTCATCAGCTCCCCCCCAGTCTGTCGGGCTTGGCTGACGCGGTAGTTCGTATTCCAGTCACCCTCCTCTGCATACAAGTCCTCCTCCTCCAAATACTCTTGCACATCAGGAGCAAAGGTGAGCCGTTGTCTGTGTGCCACTTCCCAGGGCAGGCCAGGTTCCGAGGAGCCCAAAGAAAATGTGGGGAAAGACCAGTCCAGTCCCCCGCTAACTTTCGACTGCGCTCCAGTTCCTTCCATTGCCCGCGCCTGAGCGGCGGCTGCATCCACCAACAGTTGCTCCTCCACCCTCCTCCGGTCAGCCAGAGCTCGGTCCGCCTCGAGTTTGGCAGTGGCGGCAGCCGTCACAATTGGTTCGGCCGCTTGCTCCAAGAGCATTTGGATTTCCTTGTGCTGGCCCAACAGTGGTTGGACCTGTTGAGCCAGACCCGCAGAGGCAGGACTGAATTCAGGAGTTAGTATCTTCTCGACGTCAGCTGCCGTCGCCGTGGCGGGTGTGAAATCCACAAGAACCAGGACTGTCCTGGTGGCAGCGTTCTGTTCTTCCTGGCGGCATAGGGTGGGATCCGGAACAGTTTGCGGAATGTCTACCCCCTAAGCCCCTGCCATTGGGAAACAGAACTCAGCCCCCTGAATTGGGGCCGCTGACTCCTGTTGCGTCCTGCGGAGTGCAAGCTCAGCCAGCAACCGAGTTAGGAGAGCAAAGTCCTCTTGCGCAACTGGGCCTCCTCCAGCAAAGTATCTAGCCCCAAAAGGTCATTGTGGGCACGTAGATCAGCATCCTGAGTCCTCCAGGGGGTCGCCGCTGCCAGGCGATGCCACTGATCAATCACCAGCCCAACCAGCTGGGTGGACTCCATGTAAGTCTGCTGTGCCTCCTTCAAGACGGCATGCAGAAAGTCGAGGTCCTCGGGGAGCTTGTCCTGCACCCCAAACCAAGGAGACGAGTGTCTAGGCGAACCCTCCAGGGCTCCAGCCAAGGTCAGCAAGTAAGGATAGGACTAATGTCCTAATGTAAGCTCTAGCCCTGTGGCAAACCCATAAACAGATTTCAGCAGACGGCAAATCCACGAAAGCAGTTTTATTGGTTAGAATCCACAGGTTTCAGAAGCCATATTCAAAAGGACACTAGTAAGGGTCAAAGGCAAGGCACATAGCATATATGGGAGAGCAAAAGGAGATAACCAGTTACCGTGGCAAACCCCCCCCCTCCAACAGGCAGGAAGGAGCACTTGGCGATTCCCAGAGTATGGGAATCTATGAAGACTAAACACGGGGCTTAGACTGGCCTTGGACAGAATAGCATAATAGCACCTGGAAGCAGCACAACAACACTACCACATACCATCCTCATGGCCTGCTCCTGACATTTGGTGCCATGACCAAGAAGGTCCTCTCCTGGGTTGCCCCCTGTGTAATCTCAGAAGGCGGGGTCACCTGAAGCAGGGCCTTAGACGATGATCATAGCAGTCAGGAGTAGGTGGTCCTTCAGGCACTCTATTCCCAAGCCATATAGAACTTTTCACAATTACAAGTACATAAATAATGTTAAATAGGCGATAGATCCAATTAGAGGCAAATATATTCGTATCATCCTTAACATTTAAATATGTTTCAGCGCATTCAGAGTATTTCCAGATGATACCTCCATTAACAGTGTCCCCATACTGTAGATGAGGAGGATTCACCCTTACTCAGGCCATCTGGTGAATTCATGAGTGAGCTCAGCTCGGGAACAAGGCTTGATGCTTCCCAGCCGAGTCTAGGCTGGTTTACTTTCCCTGTCAAGTTGATGGAGAGACAGGAAGAGCTGCATGGAGCAGAAAAGATCCTTTGATCTGCTTTGTGGATTTAGATATGTCTTCTGACCCTTAAATATTTTCTCACTAGGATGTACCAAGAGCAGTGCCAAGACCAGTACCTCACTGCCAGTCATTCAAATGTTGATTCAATATGTCGGCAATCTTCCTCTTGTAGAATTTAAATGTGACTTTGCAACACCTGAATAGAGGACCCCAGGAGCAATCTGTACCTCAGCAGCATAGCAGGCAGGAAGAGCAGTGGGGGGGGAGGGAGGGAAGGCCTGGTCCCTCTTCACCCTCTTCCCTCTTCGTGAAAAAGAATCCAGGTTTCCGTTGTAGAGTCCCAGGCTGTCCAACCTGAGGACATCACACAGAGCAAGCTGATAAATCTTTCATCTCCTTGAACTGCAGGTCTGTTCAATGCCTGACACATGTATGCAAAATAACATCTTTGTCATACCACAGCCGTTTATGGAGTATGTCTGTGAATCTGCCCTGTGAGAGAGTCTCCTGCTGCCCACTGACCTCAGTGAAGGCTGGTGATTTAACTCAGGACTAGACGACCCTGGAAGTCCCCGTCCAACTTTGTGTTTCTATAGGAGCCATCAGGGAGATTCCAAAAACATAGGGAGTGAAGCAGCAGCAACCTGTGGGCCTGGAAGGCTTCTCTTGTTCAGACGAGTGCGCCAGGGAGAGGCTGCCGGGCCCAGCGCCTTGTGCTAAATCCAGCACAGTGTGGTAGTCCTCTGGCACAGGAGAACTTGGTAAGAACTCATTTCACTGCTTCTTATTGATCTGAATAATTATATCTTGAACCCTGAGGGCTGAACTACATGATTTTTTTATACCGAATTTCGTTTCCCATACCTGAGCCACACAGCAGCTGTGGGGAAGCACTCTTAAAGCCCACAGGAGCCCAATTTGGGTCAGGACAGTGCTGTCAGGGGAGGAGGGGCTCTTGTCTCCCCCCACACTTTTCCTGAGACCAGTGGGGCTGCACATGGAGTATCCAGACTCCATGCTGCTCCAACATTGTGTCAGTAACTCTCTACGGGGGCCTGTTTTGGCTCAGGAGAAAGGCGTATGGGGAAAGCTGGAGCCGCCTCCCCAACACACACACCTCTGCTTCGAGCCTGGGCTCCTGCTCCTGCGAGCTTTAGCAATGTTCCCTACATCCGCTGTGTGACTTGGAGAAAGAGAGTTGGGTCCGGGAAACACAGACTCACTAAAAACCATGCTGTCATTAGCCTCCAGATGGGGACCGCCAGCCTCCCGGAATTACAACTGATCTCCAGACTGCGGAGATCAGTTCCCCCAGAGAAAGTGGCTGCTTGGGTGGGCGGATTCCATGGTATGCCATAGTGTTAGCCAAAATGCTCTTTAACCTGGGGAATTAGCAAGCAAGATGGCAAACTACAATATTTATATAGCAGGAGCAATCTTTGTATACCAGAGCCGGTATTCTGTGACCTTTAAATAAAGACAGAAGCAAAGGATTCCGAATTAAGAGAGTTTATGTTTTTCTTTCAAATCCGTGGTGCATACAAAGAAATCTAAGAAATGCAAAGAGAGTAGTACAAGCACAGATGCCAACGTGGCAGGGATCATTGATGGGGTGATATTTACCGTTCTTGAAGAGAAGTTGTCCAAGTTCCAATAGACTAAGATAGCAGAAAATAAGAGCAAAGGCGGGGGCAAGGGGTTCCTGTAGACTTGGCCAGCAAGGCAGGAGGGAGCGTGGTCAGGCTGCGCAAAACCCAAACCAACAGAGTAATGCCTTAGAAGCCAGGAAAGACCTAAGATAACATTATGGGCTGGGGGCACCATATACTGTTTTTTCTGGGGGCGGGGTGAGGGGATTTACCCCTCCTAGGTTCCCAGGTGACAAAAGGTGACAAAAGGATTAATCTTTGGCTGCCGGAGTGGGGTAGTGAGAATTTGGAAATCTATTCTGATTCCAATGGCTTTTGCAACCTGGGAGGAACCGGGAGATCTCTGCTGAAGTGATTAATGTTCTCAAACAAAAGGCGCGATCTCTGCAAACGTCTGGGAATAGCTGCTGCATAGCTGGAGGAACGACTCATCGCTGATATCAGGATCGCTGCTGATTGCCCATTAAGCTGCTGATGTTGCAATGGGAAAGGGGGGAGTTGGCACTGACTATGCGACTGTCTGCTTTCCACGACATGGCTGCAGCTGGAACAGAGTTTGCACAGGAACATGGAGTCTCTCAGGTTCACTGGTGGTTGCCCTTGCTTCTGCTTCCTAGCTGCTGGCTGCATGGAGCGCACAGGAGGGGCTGTGTCAGTTTCAACGGAACACGCAGTAGCGTTTGGGGCACGCGCGCGGCTGGAACAGTAGTCGTGTGCCTGCATATCGGGTTGCCAGGTCCAGTCCGGGAGTTTAGGCGGCCCGTATGCTTACAATTGGTTCTAGGGGAGATCCCTTCCCAGGTTCCCCCCTCCACAGGCACTGCCCCCAAATCGCCATGCATTTCCCAGGCTGGAGTTAGCAGGGGAGCAGCTCAGGGCGAACTTTTCAAGCTGTGCAGAAAAGTACTATAAATGCAGGCCTAACGGTTCTTTTCCCTCTGGTTGCTTACCCGGAGGGAAGTATTCACAAAATTTGTTTTACAGTTTGAGGCAATAAGTGCTGTTACACTGTGATGCCCCACTGTCACCACCTGGCCCGCTGGAGTGCCCCCGCCATGTTGCCCAATGGCTAGAAGTCCCTGAAGGCCTCCGATGGGAAGGGGGGTTGGTGCTGCCTTATCCTTCCTTCCCAGTACTTGACCAGACCTTGCAGCCCAACTCCTCATCAGCCCCTTTGGGACTGCCTTTATACTTTCCTTGCCCGCTTAGTCCTTCCCACTGATCACCCCAGTGTTGCCCCATTGCGCTCTCCCACTGGTGCCTCCTGCTTTCCCTCCCTCCCCCCCCACCTGTGGATGTTCCCCGGGAGGCTCGGTGCCAGCTGGGTGGATGAGGCTGCTCTAACCTCAGGAGTCTTCCCTGGCCATTTCCCCAGCTGCGGGTAATCCGTGCTTGGCCGGCAGGAGCCTGAGCCCTTGTTCCGAGGAGCCCCCAGCTAGCTCTGCTGCCTCTTTCTTCCTTTGTTCTGCTGCTTTCCCCACTAACTGGTTCCTCTCTTCCCATCCTGGCACGAGCTGATGACCCCATTCTGGGGCTGGGGGCTGGACGCAGCAGCTCCAGCCAGTCGATGGCTTCCTGGACCTCTCAGCGCTTCTGTCACCCCAGACAGCTTTCCCGACGTTGGGTAAGTATCCTCTGCCTCTCCTGCTTTCCCCCTAGGGTTGCCAGGTCCCCCCTTGCCACTTGCAGGAGCTTCCTGAAGGCGGGACTGGGGGTGGCAATCCACACGTGCAGAGCACGTAGGGATGCTGAAATCACTTCCGGGCTTACCCCGGAAGCTCTGGCATCTCATGGGACACTCTTGCACTGACCTCCACAAGCTCTATGAACACCATAGAGGGGTTTTTTGGGGGGGGAGAATGCTAGAGTGTCCCCATCATGATGACGGCACTTCTGGGGTGAACCTGGAAGAGATATCATCATGCCACACATGCAGATCATTCCCCCCCTTCAGTGGGCCAGGTTTACTTTGGAAGCACTGGCATTGCGTGGGACGCTCTAGCACTGTCCTCAAAAAACTCTATGGAAACCATAGAGTTTTTGGGGGGAGAATGCTTGAGTGTCCCCATCACGATGCTGGCACTTCCAGAGTAAACCAGAAAGTGACGTCATCATGCCGCGCATGTGCGAGCAGATCACTCCCCCTCTCCAGTGGCCTGTTTCTGCCCATCGGCCAGCTGAGGGGTGGAATTGGCGTCTTGTCTGCTGTGCCTGCCAACTCTAGGCACATACTCTGCCACCAGGATCATTGCCTAATCATAGAAATACTGCAATCATGTAATCGCACTCTGTGGCAAGTAGTTCTGATACAGGTTGGCAACCAGGACTGTGTTTTCCAACCCACGTGAGAAACCAGTGTGATCAGGTGATGTGGAGACATCCACAGAACAATCCACTTCCTGCTTGCAACCGGTGGGTGTTGGTGCCTTCCTGCTCCATAATGAAGCCCCAAGGGCTTTTTTTGTGTGCCCACCACCCAATCGGCTCTACCATGGGCAGTGATGCAGGGCCACTGGGCCATCTGAACAGTAGTGCCAATCTCTGGAACTCCTTCCCAAGGAAAGTTCACCTCCCTTCTTTGCGGCTGGTTTTTCAGCACCACCATGCAAAGGATCCAGGATGGCGAGATAGATGTCTGCCTGCTTCAGCTGTTTCTAGTTGGGTTTCTGGCATCTGTTCTCCTCTGTGCCTTTACTGGTTTGTATACCTTGGTGGTGGTTCTGTTGTTTAGATTTTCATTGATACTGTTTATGGGAATTCTGCTGTTAGCTGCCTTGATGGTTTTGTGAAATTGAAAAATGGGATATGCATATTAATAAAATAATACATAATAATTCATAAATTCCTTTGCAAATGTTTGAACTATGTTGACAGTATTGTTATAATTGTAATGGAGTACAAAAAAGTAACCACAACCAATATTTTAAGACAGGCTGTCTTAAGAGCGCCTTCCTTCCTTCCTTCCTTCCTTCCTTCCTTCCTGCCTGCCTGCCTGCCTGCCTGCCTGCCTGCCTGCCTGCCTGCCTGCCTGCCTGCCTGCTTGCTATGTGTTCTTAACAGTTTCCAACAATAGCCTTGTACAGTCTTCTCTATTCTGAGGTACCTCCTCCCCCTGCAATGCCTGAAATGGATCTCCTTGGGGGATCCAGTCAGGGCTCTGCTTGCCACAATTGAAGCAAACATATGAAATGGACAAGTCTTCCTGTGAAGCAAGGAAGAGTGGGTGAGCTCCCAGACTGGCCAGGTTAGTGCTGTGTTTATTATAGACTGAAACTGGGATGAGCTGTTTTTGCAAATCTTTTTCTCCATGGCAGTTATCCCTCTTATTTTTTTAAAAAAGGATCTGGTTCTATCAGGACCTTTGTTTAGAGCTGTGGCCTCCATCCGTTGGTTTTATACAGAAGCTGGCAGTCTTAGGGTTCTGTAAGCAATCTACAAACATATCTACAATTTTTTTAGAAGACATAAAATAAAATAAGTTTTGGTGAACACAGAAACCGTATGTCTGAGCGAGGGCTTTGCAAGAAGCACTACTGGGAAATAGATTGAAACCAGATTCAGGAAAAAAGGACTGTAAATGTTCTTTTTTTCTTCCCCCATCGGCTACCCTAAGAAATTTATGTCTCACCCACTCAATCATATCCTTCAGGATGGCTTTTTCATAGCTGTCCTCAGAGAATCCCCCCTCCCCTTATGAAGTCCACTTCATGATGTCACCCAGAACAATAACTCACTCACCTCCTGGAACCAGGGCTCCCATGGAAAGTATTGCAGAAATAATAGGCCAAAGATGGGGTGAGGAGGGGCAAATTGTTCCGACATCTGAAAAATGGAGAGGGAAGCCACAATGAGTTTCATTACAAGCACCACTGTAAAAATGAAAAAGGGATGGGAAAACACACCCCAGTTTTGGCAGAGGAGCTGTTTAAGTTGTGTTTCCCACAATAGGGTCACCCCAGCTGCAAACAAGTACTCTGGGAGCCATGGGGACTGGCTTCCGAGGCAGCAGCTGTGGGCTCTTGTTGTCTCACTGAGAGCCAGTGTGGTGTCGTGGTTAAGAGCGGCGGACTTGAATCTGGAGAGCCGGGTTTGATTCCCCGCTCCTCCCCGTGAAGCCTGCTGGGTGACCTTGAGCCAGTCACAGTTCTCTCAGAACTCTCTCAGCCCCACCTACCTCACAAAGTTTCTGTTGTGGGGGGGGGATGGAAGGCTCTACTATACTACTCCGAACATGGGTGTGATTCTCAGCATAGGAAGTAAAATGGCCACTTTGATCATATTGAATGAAAGAATCCCATGCTTGGCTGGCAACATAATTAAAAAACCCACATCCAATCACAAGGGAGCGTTTTTATCATAGAATCATAGAGTTGGAAGGGACCACCAGGGTCATCTGGTCCAACCCCCTGCACAATGAAGGAAATTCACAACTACTTCCCCCCCGCACACCCCCAGTGACCAGAAGATGGCCAAGATGCCCTCCCTCTCAGGATCTGCCTAAGGCAGGGGTGGGGAACCCGTTTTTCCACCAAGGGCCATTTGGATATTTATAACATCATTTGCGGGCCACACAAAATTATCAACTTAAAAATTAGCTGACCAAGCCCCAAGCAGGCAGCTGCCCCAGATGACACCCCCCCGTGCACGGGCAAGCAGGCAGGCATCCAATTGGTGGCACACTCACCCACCTGGTGGCACAGGATGGTCTGTTGCACCAGCCGGGCATAGCCATCCAGCCACACGCTGGAGTTGCTCCTGCTCCACATGGTCAGGGCTGGATTCTACAGCCAGCTCCTGCTACGTCTGCCTGCAGGGATGAAATGAGGACACACTGGCTAAGAGCTCCCCCCCCCTGTGCATTCTGGCCCTGCCCCCTTTAATTCCTCCATTGTCGCCACTTCCGCCCTTAGCCCTCTTGTATTACAGAGGGAATATGTTTCTCCATGGCCTGGGTGGGAAAGGGTTAACACAGTTTCTTGGGCGATCCTAGCAGCTCCATGGCCAAGGAAGGCGAGCCGGTTGACAAAGCCACACAGGAAATCATGAGGTCAGAACTTGGCCAAAAAGGCTTACAAAGGGTTGTCTGGCCGATGGGGGGGGGAGGAGGAGGAGAAGAAGAAGAAGAAGAGTTGGTTTTTAAATGCTGTCTTTCTCTACCACTTAAGGCAGAATCAAACTGGCTTACAATCATCTTCCCTTCCCCTCCCCACAACAGATACCCTGTGAGATAGGTGGGGCTGAGAGAGATCTTAACAGAACTGTGACTAGCTCAAGGTCATCCAGCTGGCTTCATGTGTAGGAGTGGGGAAACCAACCCAGTTCACCAGATTAGCATCCATCGCTCATGTGGAGGAGTAGGGATTTGAACCTAGTTTGAATCAAACCTAGTTCTCCAGATCAGAGTCCACCTCTCCAAACCACTGCTCGTAACCACTACACCATGCTGGCTCTCAGCTGAAATCTGAAATGAAACCCAATCAAGGCATTCCCATTTCTTTGATTGCACAAGCTGGTTGTCATGAGGATCATTGACTTATGGCTAAGAGCCTGTTACATTTTCCTTGAGGGCTGTAATTAAATGTCTCTTCAGCCAGGTGTCTGTGTAAAAATTTCTCCTTGGCATTGTGAATGTTGAGTATACACTCTGTGAATGCTCGGCCATTACGCTCAAACTGTTTGTTATGCCACCTGGATCAGGTGGCCAACAGCCGGGCCACCTTAAGAGGGTAAGTGGGCTGAGAGCGCAAGAGGCAACCTGAGCAAAGCTGTTTGACTCTTTTCTCGTTGCTACAGAAAAACGTCCATTTATGCAAGGCCAAGGTTTTGCCTTGGATTTGCTGCGCTCTAGATGTTTGCTTTGGCAGGGCCTGACCAAAGGATTAAATGGCCCGCGGGCTGAACGTTCCCCACCCCTGCCCTACGGGGTTGCCATAAGTTGGGTGTGACTTGATGGCACACACACACACACACACACACACACACACACAGAGAGAGAGAGAGAGAGAGAGAGAGAGAGAGAGAGAGTTTTTGGAGCAGAGCACACAAGAATCGCTTCTTCCATGCTGTCTTTCACAGATATGTCAGGATATCACTGCAACTCTCAATATTTATTCCTGGCTTTTCTCTGAGGCTTTCCATGGAGTGGAGATATAGGAACAGTTGTCTAAGGATGCTGGGAATCTTGCAGCAAATGTTTTCCACAATCACATTTACCATGTCTGACTGTGAGCCAATCACTGGCTCTCCTTTGTTCAGCACTGAATGAATCAAATGCCTGCTGAACAAGTATGTGTTGGGTTTTGGCAAAATGCCGCATGCCCCAAAACACTATTGATCCAACCTATCAGCAGCCATTAACATCACTATGAATGAACACTTGGGCTGTTGAAAAAAAATTCAGTAATTCGGCTTCGGCAAAATTCGGCCCTTTTTAATTCGGGACGTGCCGAAGTCCGAACTCCCCCTCTTCGGATCCGCGAAATTCGGTGCGAGATCCAGAGTGCAGGGGAAAATTCGGCCAGGTGTAAACACTTGTCCCCGTGGTAATCCCAAAAACAACATCCACAGATGAGGAGTCCAAAAGAGAGTTGATTTAATAGAAAACCTACAGGTATACAGAGCTACAGATAAATTGGCATGAATGGGAACTGGTAGCACAGTACAGGGCCTATATGGGAAAGCATTAGTCACAACAAGTCATGGAAACCCCCCTCCTAACAAGGAGCTGTTCCCACGGGAGATAGCGCTGGAACAGGAATTCAACAGTTAGCAGGCTCGACCTTGAGAGGCACCTGGTGGAACCGAAACCAAAACATTCTCAGTCTGACAGGCTGCTGAGAGCAGTGGAAAGCAGGCCTGACATCCTGCCCTCCTTTAGGCCCCCCCCACTGTTCCCCCACGGTTCCATCCGGGGGCGCTGGTATACCTGCAGGTTTTCTATTAAATCAACTCTCTCTTGGACTCCTCGTCTATGGATGTTTTTTGTGGGATTACCATGGGGACAAGTGCTTACATTTTGGCACGAATCCCTTCTCTATTTTTTACCTACCTGGCTGGAGCCCTGGAGGGTTCGCCGGGGTCTCGGATTGGAGCAGGGAACGTGCTCTCCGAGTGAATTACCTGTGGCTGGAGCCCTGGAGGGTTCGCCTAGGTCCCGGGTGGGAGTAGAAAGAAGAGGAGCAATGTTTGGCCGCCGTTCGAGCCCGCACGGTCACGGACATGCATCCCAGAGACAGCACAGGATTCGGGTTTATCCCCTCATTTTCCCCGACTTTTGGCCCATCTCGCGACACGCAAAGCGCATGTCGGCTTTCAGGACGCTTCATTGAGCTGGACTACTCGGATGAGAAGGACCTGTATGGTGAGGAACCCCACTGGGCTACTGATCTCCGGGTCAGCCAGTCCCGACGCATGGGGGGAGCTGGGGACGAAATGCGTCTATTGCGGGGCCAGAACCGGGACTTGAACGATCGTGTGGCCCGTCTGCAGGACCAAATGGAGCAATGACTCCAAGAAAATGAACGTTTGCAACAAGCTCAAACTCCCCCAGTCCAACCGGTGCCAACTCAGCCAACTCTGCCGGCTCCACGACCACAATTCCTGCCACTGAGGGCACCACTTCTCCCCCTCCGGGACAACCAGCCCATCCGCCTCCAAGACGTCCGGCTCAGCCGGTCCCAGGAGCACTGGTTTTGCCGCCCCCAGGGCAACCACCAGTGCTATCCCCAGCGCCCCCTCCCATACAGTGGAAACAACCTTGGTTAAGGGTGACCTACAATGGTTCAGTTGAGGCTCTGCCCTGTTTCCTACACCAAATGGACAGTTATATGAGGGAACAGGGGAAACACTTCCCCACCGAAGACAGCCGAGTGCGCTTCGTTGCCTCCCTTTTGACTGGAAAAGCCGCCGACTGGATGGTCCTCCAGTTCGACACTCGGGCCTGATCCATAAGCTCACTCAACGAGTTCATGCGAGCATTACGGTGCCGTTTTGAGGACCCTTTCCTAGGATAAAAGGCCAAGGCAGCCCTCCTACAACTTCGACAAGGCTCTACACCAGTGCGAGAATTCGTGGACGAATTCCAGAGGCTCGCCAGTAAAATAGTGGACTGGACCGAAGCTACCCGAATACATTATTTCCGGGAAGCCTTACATCCTGAGATATTGAACTGGGATTATATGCAACGAGACCCAGACACTCTTGAAGAATGGATTTTACTAGCTGAGGAGGTGGAGAGTCGTCACCAATTCATTTCGCTGGCCCGACATCGAGCCAGGGAGGGGGGCAACCAAAAGCCCCTGACTAAGGCTGCAGCTTCTACACCGCGGAGACCTGCTCTACGCTCGCAAGACCACGTGTCTCAATTTCAAAGGGGAGCCTGTCTCGTTTGCGGAACCATAGGCCGCTTTGCAGCAGCCTGCCCGCTTCGACCGGACCAGTTGGTTCCTTCTCAACTGGATGGACCGCCCCGGAATCAGGGGCGACCTCAACGCCGAGGCCAACCGAAGCTCTGCTCCAGGACGGACCGTGCCATCGGCTCTCCACGTCAGAGATGTGCCTTGAGAACCTGCACCAGCGAGCCCATCAGGGTTCCGGATTACAAGTGCCCCACTTGGGGACAGCTCACCGTCTTCAGATGAGGACAGGAACTGGGACCCCCCTGCTTTGAATCTTGAATCTCCTTAGGATCTGTCAAAAAACGGGCAGGGTCTGCGGTGAATGGAGCGACACCGCAGACCCTCGCAGCTGTTCCTGCAAAACCCAAAGCTCCAGTGAAGGTGAATGAGATTGAAGATACTGTGTATGTGGACGTAGTGTTACAGCGCCATAAAGGGGGCCCCCAGTTACAAGTCAAAGCACTGATAGACTCCGGGTGTGCCCGCTCCCTGATCAACGAAACCACTTTCAAAGTGCTCAAAGTCAAGTCAGACACCCTGCCAGCTCCCATCCAGTTCGCCCAAATGGATGGCAGTGATTTCAAGAGTGGGTCAGTGAATCGTCGCACTCGCGGGGTGGCGATGGGCATTGGCCACCACTGGGAACAAATCGACTTCACCATAGCCCCTATCAGATACGAAGTGGTGTTGGGTATTAACTGGCTCAAGGGGCACAGCCCCTATATTGACTAGGGGGCCGGGACTATAAAGTTCTCAGATCCTAACTGCGACTAACACCATCTCGAGGTGGCTGTTGTACCTTCGTCAACCTCGGCTTTAGTCTCAGACACCCCCTTGTCCTGTCCACTACCTGATGAATATCAAGACTTTGCAGATGTTTTTGATGTGCAGGAATGTGATGTACTGCCCCCCCCCCCACTGCCAGACAGACTGTGCTATTGAAGTGGTGGGAAATGAAAAACTGCCTAAAAGTAAGATTTACCCCTTGAGCGCTTCCGAACGTACCGTGCTACGTGAATTCTTGGACAAGAATTTGGCTTGAGGTTTCATCCGGCCGTCTACCGCCCCTTCTTCGACTCCTGCTTTCTTTGTGTGCAAGAAAACAGGTGACTTGCTCTTATGCATCGACTTCCGAAAACTCAATGCAGTCACCCAATCCAATGCCTATCCCATTCCTTTGATCTCGGATCTCTTGAGACAATTAAGGGAGGGGCGTATCTTTACAAAACTTGACTTGGTAGAAGCCAATTATAGAATCAGGATTCGGGAGGGCGATGTACCTCTAACAGCCTTTTCCAGTTTCTTTGGCAACTGAATTCTTAGTGATGCCTTTCGGATTAAAAGGGGCCTCGAGGGTCTTCATGCAATTCATTAATGAGATCCTACATGACTTGTTGTATAGGGGCGTGGTGGTTTATTTGGATGATATTCTTATTTACTCTAAAACAATGGACGAACACGTTGCCCTGGTAAGGGAAGTGTTACAACGCCTCAGAGACAATCAGCTTTATGCTAAGGTGTCCAAGTGTGAATTTCGCCAAAACAATTAACCTTCCTGGGCTATATAATTTCACATTACGGACTCACCATGGACCCTGACAAGGTGCAGTCAGTAACCAGTTGGGAACCACCCTCCACCCGTAAGCAAGTCCAGCAATTTCTTGGGTTCGCTAACTTCTACAGGGGGTTAATCCGCAACTTTGGTCAAATCGCACTCCCCATCATGGATCTCCTTAAGACTAAGGGAAAAGGCAGCACCCCCGCGTTGCCCTCAGCTAGAATCAATTGGATCCCCAGTGCCAAACCGCTTTTGATACTCTCAAGCGATTGTTTACCCTGATCCTGATCAGATGTTTATAGTCCAAGTTGATGCCTCAGATGTGGCAATGGGGGGTGCACTTCTACAGCAGGGGAGGGACGGTCTTCTACATCCCTGCGCTTACTTCTCTAAGAGGTTTGCGCAATCTCAACTCAACTAGCCGATCTGGGAAAAGGAAGCGGCTACCGTCCACCATGCCCTTATGGTGTGGAGACAATTTTTGGAGGGTTCTAAAGTCCCTTTTGAAGTATGGAGCGATCACAAGAACCTGGAGGTGCTCACGGGGGCCCGTAAACTGTCCGCGAAACAGGTATGCTGGGCGAACTTCTTTGCGCATTTCCGTTTCGTATTAAAACATGTACCAGGGAAACAGAATGTCCTGGCTGATGCTCTATCCAGGCTTCCCAAATACCCAACCAAGGTTGAACGCCCCACGGAGTCCCTGTTCACTCCTGCTCAAAAAGGTTTGCTGCCCACTCTAGCAGTCCAAACTCGATCGCAAACCTGGCTCCCGCCACAGCCTTCGCAGGGGGGCGGCACTTCAAACCCAACCTTGCTGGTCGACCCAACCGCACCCCCCTTGCCTCCTCCACCAGCTTCGCCAGCACCCAGCCGCCCTGGCAGTCCAGCCACCCAACACCCCTCAGGGACATCACCTCCCGCCAGCACGGAGACCACACCACCAGATGGGATGGATCTAACAGACTATTTTTTGGACTCGCTTCATTCCGATTATCAAGCCGAACTCTCTGCACACACCCTTCCCTCCGCTCTGACTGAACGTGGAGGGTTTTGGTACAAAGACTCTAAGCTGTATGTGCCTAAAGGGCTACGGAAGGAAGTACTACAGCTAGTCCATGGAGCCAAGACCACGGGACACTTTGGGTTTCTAAAAATGCTACATTAGTTACAGAGGCAGTTTTGGTGGGCGGGCACGCGAACTGACGTGGATTTGTTCATCCGCAGTTGCCCAATCGGCGTTACTGATAAAAGGGCCCAAGGGAAGCCTCCCGGCTTATTGCAACTGTTAGAGACCCCCACTAGATCTTGGGAAGTTATTGCTATGGATTTTATGACTGACCTCCCCCTCAGCGAGGGGAAAACTGTACTTTGGGTAATCATGGACCTGTTCTCTAAATAGTTGCATCTCGTCCCTTGCGCAGGTATCCCGTCCGCCCCAAAACTGGCCCGCCTCTTTGTGTCACATGTCTCCTATCTACATTCCTTTCTGCGCAAGGTGGTGAGCGACCGCGGAAGTAACCACCTGGCTAAGTTTTGGAAAGCTTTCTTAAAATTAGTGGGGGTAGAACAAGGTCTGTCAAGTGCTTTCCACCCCCAAACCAATGGCCAGACGGAACGAGTGAATGCTGTACTAGAATGCTACTTGCGCTGTTATGTTAACTATCATCAGGATGATTGGGTTGAATTGTTACCCTTTGCTGAATATGCATACAATAATGCTGTGCACCAATCCACTGGATTTAGCCCCTTTCGGGCCATTTATGGGCAAGACTTCGGACCCATAAGCCATAACGATGTTTCCAGGGTGGAGGAGGTTGAAAGTGTTGCTGACTGGGTTCACATGATTCAGACAACCTGGCCTTGGCTGGTACGAAACCTGGAGCGAGCCAAACATAAATACAAGGCTCAAGCTGATAAACATCGCTCACCAGGCAAGGACTACTCAGTGGGGGACATGTTTTATTTGTCCACCAAAAATCTATGGTCCAACTACCCGTGTAAAAAACTCAGTGCCAAGTATGTGGGTCCCTTCCCCATTGCTCGTATCATTAACCCAGTGACTGTGGAACTTTCACTCCCAAAATCACTCCGGTGGATCCATCCTGTCTTTCATGTTAGTTTGCTAAAACCACATGTACGTATCCCGAACGGCATCATGAACCGCTTCCTGAAATACCGGTGATGGTTGGGGGGGAGGAACATTTTGAAATTTCAAAGTTCTTGGACTTGCATATCCGTCATGGGTCTCTCCAATATCTAGTCCATTGGAAACATTTCGGGTCAGCTCACAATGAGTGGGTACACGCACGTGATGTGTCTGCACCCCATTTGGTCTGCCAATTCCATATACCTGTCTTTGAAGTGCTGGGCACGGCCTGGGCAGGCGGCACCCACCACTTCAAACCGAGAGTTGGGAAGGGGGCGAGGTCTTTAAAGAGCTCCCCACGGGCCTTCAATGAAGGTGCGCGGGGGGCTCTTTAAACAGATCTGCGCCTTTCAGCTGGAAGGCGCAGATCTGTTTAAATCGCCCCCCGCGTGCCTTCAGGGAAACCCCATGAAGGTGCGGGGGGAACAGATCTGCGCCTTCCAGCTGGAAGGCACAGATCTGTTTAAAGCGCCCCCCGCGCGCCTTCAGGGAAGCCCCGTGAAGGCGCGCGGGGGCTCTTTAAACAGATCTGCACCTTCCAGCTGGTTGCGCAGATCTGTTTAAAGAGCCCCCCGCCCGGCTTCAGGGAAGCCCCGTGAAGGTGCGCGCGGGGGGGAACATCTGCTCCTCCCAGCTGGAAGGCGCAGATCTGTTTAAAGCGCCTTGCTGGAAGGCAAGAGTCCCTGGAGCCTAAGTGGGGAGTTTAAAGACCCCCCGCCCAGTTTCCCGGGAGTCCCGGGAAAGTGGGCGGTGGGTCTTTAAAGGCGGGAAAAGGAAGGTTCAGGAATGCCAAACCTGCTGAATTTATTCGGCGATCGCCCCAAATTTGCTGAATTCGGGGCGTCATTTTCCCGCCTTTTTTCAGTTTGGTTCCATCCGAACTGAAAACCCCTGAATTGCTGAAAATTCAGCTGTTTTTTCGGTTCGGATGAACCAAATCGACAGCCCTAATGAACACAGAATGGATAAAAAATGTAATTGTCTCTTTAAACTCATTTAAGGGTCTATTTAAACAGCTGCTTGCCAGGCAGACCAACAGCAGGGGAGGGAGGGAAGTGGGGAGACGGACCCCGTCTGGCTGTGTGAGAACACATACAAACAAAAAGCCAATCACATTTGCTACAGGGTGGTGTAGTGGTTAAGAGCGGTGGTTTGGAGCAGTGGAGTCTGATATGGAGAACCAGGTTCGATTCCCCACTCCTCCACATGAAAGCCAGCTGGGTGACCTTGGACTAGTAACACTCTCTCAGCCCCACCTCCCTCACAGGGTGTCTGTTGTGGGGAGGGGAAGGGAAAGTGATTGTAAGCAAGTTTGATTCTCCCTTAAGTGGTAGAGAAAGTCGGCATATAAAAAACAACTCTTCTTCTCTGCATCGAAAGGAAGAAATACGGTTAAGTACCCTGCCCCACAGGCATGAGGAGGTCAACAAAGGGTCTACTGAAAACCCTCTCACTGCTCATGACTGGTGAACAGGATGGGAGCCGCATTGCCAGGTTGGTATTCAAGCATCCCTACAGTTTTCTCATTTTTTCCTTCTTTGGGAGTTACACTTGGAATAAGATCTGGGCTCTCTGCATAAAAAATATTCTGGATGTCCTGGTATTTTAAAAGTGCTTCCTAATTTGTGGTTTGTGAACTGGATTCCCCTTAGCTTTTATTGCCAGGAAGCAGCCACCCTTGGTCTCCAGAGGTTTCAGAACAGTGTCCTGATAGCGCTTATTATTGTTGTGTTTATTGTTTAGCCAAAAAAGAGTTTGGGATTGTAAAAATATTTTTGGAGAAAGAAAGAAAGAAAGAAAGAAAGAAAGAAAGAAAGAAAGAAAGAAAGAAAGAAAGAAAGAAAGAAAAAGAAAGAAAGAAAGAAAGAAAGAAAGAAAGAAAGAAAGAAAGAAAGAAAGAAAGAAAGAAAGAAAGAAGTGCTACTAAAACCTAAGTGGATTTCATAGGTTGAAGCAACTTTCTTTAGGGCTTCCATATGACTTGCTGCAGCTTACATTTAAGGCAGCCTTTCAGAGTTTCAGCAAATCATGGCTGATATGTACAATCGGACAAGGAAAGAGCTATTAAAGTGATAAGATAACTTGGTGAATGCACCCTCTGTAGAGTCAAATTGCAGAAGAGAGAGAGAGAGAGAGAGAGAGAGAGAGAGAGAGAGAGAGAGAGAGAGAGAGAGAGAGAACTTTGATGGTGGGGTGTGTGCACCAAATATTATGTGAATAAATGATATTAAAGCATCTATTTCCTATGCTGCCAAGAGCTTGATTTTTCCTTGATGTTTTATACATCGGCTGCTTTTCAAAAAATTATACACGCTGAAATCTCATGGGCTGCTTCATAAAGCCAATGGTTTGTTCAACTGAATGAATCTTTTAGATCTATGTGTGAGCACTTGTCCCCGTGGTAAACCCACAAACAGCATTTACAGACGAGAAGTCCAAAAGAGAGCTGATTTATTAGAAAACCACAGGTATACAGAGCAAACAGGTAAATTGGCACGAATGGGAACTGGGAGCACAATGCAGGACCTTTAAGGGAAAGCATTAGTTACAACAGGTCATGGCGGCCCCCCTCTAACGAATATCATCTAAATAAACCACCACGCCCCTATACAACAAGTCATGTAGGATCTCATTAATGAATTGCATGAAGACCCCTGGGGCTCCTTTTAATCTGAAAGGCATCACTAAGAATTCATACACGCCAAAGCAACTGGAAAAGGCTGTGAGAGGTACATCGCCCTCCCGAATCCTGATTCTATAATTGGCTTCTACCCAAGTCAAGTTTTGTAAAGATACGCCCCTCCCTTAATTGTCCCAAGAGATCCGAGATCAAAGGAATGGGATAGGCATTGGATTGGGTGACTGCATTGAGTTTTCGGAAGTCGATGCATAAGCGCAAGTCACCCGTCTTTTTGCGCACAAAGAAGGCTGGGGCCGAAGAAGGGGTGGTATACGGCCGGATGAAACCTTGCACCAAATTCTTGTTCAAGAATTCACGTTTGGTAGCACTCATGGAGTAAATCTTACTTTTAGGCAGTTTTTCATTTCCCACCACTTCAATAGCACAGTCTGGCGGTGGGGGGGAAGTACATCACATTTCTGTACATCAAAAATGTCCATAAAGTCTTGATATTTAACAGGTAGTGGACAGGGCGAGGGGGTGTCTGAGACTAAAGCCGAAGTTAACGGAGGTGCAACAGCTACCTCAAGACGGTGTTGGTCGCAGTTAGGATCAGAGAACTTTATAGTCCCAGCCCCCCAGTCAATATAGGGGCTGTGCCCCTTGAGCCAGTTAATACCCAACACCACTTCGTATCTGATAGGGGCTATGGTAAAGTCAATCTGTTCCCAGTGGTGGCCAATGCCCATCGCCACCCCGCGAGTGCGACGATCTACTGGCCCACCCTTAAAATCACTGCCATCCATTTGGGCTAACTGGATGGGAGCAGGCAGGGTGTCTGACTTGACTTTTAGCCCTTTGAAAGTGGTTTCGTTGATCAGGGAGCGGGCACACCCGGAGTCTATCAGTGCTTTGAATTGTAACTGGGAGCTGCCTTTATGGCGCTGTAACACTACGTCCACGTATACAGTCTCTTCAATCTCACTCACCTTCACTGGAGCTTTGGGTTTTGCAGGAACAACTGTGAGGGTCCACGGTGTCGCTCCATTCACCGCAGACCCTGACCATTTTTTGACAGATCCTAAGGAGATTCAAGGTTCAAAGCAGGGGGATCCCAGTTCCTGTCCTCATCCATAGACGGTGAGCTGTCCCCAAGTGGGGCACTTGTAATCTGGAACCCCGATGTGCTCGCTGGTGCAGGTTCATGAGGCGTATCTCCGACTTGGAGAGCCGATGGCGCAGTCCGTCCTGGAGCAAAGCTTCGGTTGGCCTCGGCGTTGAGGTCGCCCCTGATTCCGGGGCGGTCCATCCAGTTGAGAAGGAACCAATTGGTCCAGTCGAAGCGGGCAGGCTGCTGCAAAGCAGCCTATGGTTCCGCAAACGAGACAGGCTCCCCTTTGAAATTGAGACACGCGGTCTTGCGAGCGTAGAGCAGGTCTCCGCGGTGTAGAAGCTGCAGCCTTAGTCGGGGGCTTTTGGTTGCCCCCCTCCCGGGCTCGACGTCGGGCCAGCGAAATGAATTGGCAACTACTTTCCACCTCCTCAGCTAGTAAAATCCATTCTTCAAGAGTGTCTGGGTTTTGATGCATATAAGCCCAGTTCAATATCTCAGGATGTAAGGCTTCCCGGAAATAATGTATTCGGGTAGCTTCGGTCCAGTCCACTATTTTACTGGTGAGTCTTTGGAATTCGTCCGTGAATTCCCGCACTGGTGTAGAGCCTTGTTAAAGTTGCAGGAGAGCTGCCTTGGCCTTTTCTCCCAGGAAAGGGTCCTCAAAATGGAGTCGTAACACTTGCATGAACTAGTTGAGTGAGCATATGGATCACGCCCGAGTGTCGAACTGGAGGACCATCCAGTCAGCAGCTTTTCCAGTCAAGAGGGAGGCATCTGAGCCGTCGTAGGTCACTCTCAACCGAGGTTGTTTCCACTGTATGGGAAGGGGCACTGGCGGTTGCCCTGGAGGCGGCTAAACCGGTGCTCCGGGAGTCGGCAAAACCGGTGCTCCGGGAACCAGCTGAGCTGGAAGTCTCTGAAGCGGCTGGGCCGGTTGCCCCAGAAGGGGGAGAGTTGGTGCCCTCAGTGGCAGGAATTGTAGTCGTGGAGCCGGCAGAGTTGGCTGAGTTGGCACCGGTTGGACTGGGAGAGTTTGAGCTCGTTGTAAACGTTCATTTTCTCAAAGTAGTTGCTCCATTTGGTCTTGCAGATGGGCAACACGATCAGTCAAGTCCGGGTTTTGGCCCCGCAAGAGATGCATTTCGTCCCCAGCTCCCCCCATGCGTCAGGACTGGCTGACCCGAAGATCAGTAGCCCAGTGGGGTCCCTCCCCATACAGGTCCTCCTCATCCGAGTAGTCCGGTTCGAACAAGCGACCTGCAAGCTGGCGTGTGCATTGCGTGTCGCGAGACAGGGCAAAAGTCGGGGAAAATGAGGGGATAAACCCAAATCCTGTGCTATCTCTGGGATGCATGTCCGTGACCGTGCGGGCTCGAATGGCGGCCAAACATTGCTCCTCTTCTTTCTCGGCCCGTGCCCGAGCGGCCACCACATCCGCTGCCCGCAACTGTTCCTCGGCTCGCTTTCGGTCAGCGAGCACTTGGTCGGCCTCGAGCTTGGCAGTAATCGCCGTGGTGACAATCGGGAGATCTTCTTGCTCCAGAAGCAGGAGGAGTTCGGAGGAATCTTGTAGGTCCAACAACAGTTGAACCCGAACTGCCAGAGCAGCAGCGTCTGTCCCAAACTCAGGGGTTAGAAGCTTCGTGAGTTCTGCCACCATCGGCCATGGCCGTAGTCAGTTCCACAAACAGCAAGGCCGTCTGGGCCGCTACATCCCGTGCTTCTGTCAAGCACAAGTTGGGATCAGGAGCGGTTGGGATGGGGACCTCTTCCACCCCTGTTCCTGCCATGGATCGGGGCGGAGTGGGGCGGATCGGGGCCGCTGCCAGCTCCTGTTGCTTCTCACGTATAGTTAACCCTGCTAACAAACAGGTCAAAGCTGCTAAATCCTCCTGCGCCAGTCGAACCTCGTCCACCAAACTGTCCAGTATGCGGAGGTCATGCTGGGTACGTTGATCTGCGTCGGGTGTCGTCCAGGGGGTCGCATCAGCCAGGCGACGCCACTGAACTCGAATAAGTACAATTAGGCGATTGATCTCTGCATCTGTCCGCAGCGCCTCAGCAAGAATGTCATTCAGCAAAGAAGGGTCGTCGGGGTACTCGTCCAACAGTTCCAACGGAGGGTCCCAAGGTTCAGGACCCTCCAGGGTTTCAGCCAGAAACCCTCTACCCGGGGAGTGTTGCCTCCACTCCCACCCGGGACCTAGGCGAACCCTCCGGGGCTCCAGCCACAGGCAATTCACTCGGAGAGCACATCCCCTGCTCCAATCCGAGACCCCGGCGAACCCTCCAGGGCTCCAGCCAGGCGGATAAAAAATAGAGAAGGGATTCGTTCCAAAATGTGAGCACTTGTCCCCGTGGTAAATCCACAAACAGCATTTACAGATGAGAAGTCCAAAAGAGAGCTGATTTATTAGAAAACCACAGGTATACAGAGCAAACAGGCAAATTGGCACGAATGGGAACTGGGAGCACAGTGCAGGTCCTATAAGGGAAAGCATTAGTTACAACGGGTCATGGCGGCCCCCCTCTAACGAGGAGCCGTTCCCACGGGAGATAGCGCTGGAACAGGAATTCTACAGTTAGCAGGTTCGGCCTTGAAACGCATCTGCTGGAACAGAAACCAAAACATTTCCAGTCTGACAGGCTGCTGAGAGCAGTGGGAAGCAGGCCTGACATAAAGCCCAGGGCATACAACATGTACAGTTATGTATTTATTATATTTATATCCGGTTTTTCTTTGGTCATAGAATACCAGGCAGCTTGTGTAGCATTGTGCCTCACTGCATAAGGCACTGCTTTAGGGAATGCAAGCGGACTGTTCCTCAAGCACAATGGTTAGGGTTGCCAGCTCCAGGGTGTGAAATTCCTGGAAATTTGGGGGGTGGAGCTTAAGGAGATGGAGTTTGGGGAGGGAACTGGGTTTTTTTGTGGGGTGGGGAAGTAGACCTCAGCAGAGATGTGATAACATAGACTCCACCCTCCAAGCAGCCCATTTCTCCAGGGGAACTGACCTCTGTAATCTGGAGTTTCTCTCTCAGTTATTCTGGGAAATCTCCAGGCCCTACATCAGGGGTGGGGAACGTCAGGCCCGGGGGCCGTTTAAGGCCAGCAAAGTCATTTGGTCTTGCCTTTTGTGGGTCCTGTCAGATCTCTAGCTCAGAAGGATCTAAGACTGGTGATCCGACCCCTCCAGCAGACAGGAATAGCCTCTATTCAAGGCAGATATGAGTTTGTTCTGCTGAAAAAAGGAACCTTTTGTCCCCCATGCAGAAGAGTTGTTAGCTATGGAGCTGCTAGGACTACCCAAGAAACTGTGTTAACCCTTTCCCACCAGGGTCATGGAGAAACGTATTCCCTCTGTACTACAAGAGGGCTGGGGGTGGAAGTGACAACAATGGAGGGGTTAAAGGGGGCAGGGCCAGAATGCACGCACGGGGGGGGGGGGAGTTCTTAGCCAGAGTGTCCTCATCTCATCCCTGCAGGTGGAGGTAGCAGGAACCAGCTATAGAATCCAGCCCTGACCATGTGGAGCAGGAGCAACTCCGGCGTGTGGCTGGACAGCTACACCCGGCTGGTGCAACAGACCATCCTGTGCCACCAGATGGGCAAGTGCACCACTGGTTGGATGCTTGCCTGCTTGCCTGCATGGGGGGTCATCTGGGGCAGCTGCCTGCTTGGGGCATGGTCGGCTAATTTTAAAGTTGATAATTTTGTATGGCCTGCGAATGATGTTATAAATATCCAAATGGCCCTTGACGGAAAAAAGGTTCCCCACCTCTGCCCTACATGGAGGCTGGTAACCCTAACAGTGGTTTATGCTCAGACAGGGAGGTGGCCAGTTTCACATTTGCAAGAAATAAATGCCCTGACTCCTAGAAGCCATTTCCCCCAGTTCCAAATCCATGGGGCTAGCTGTGGCTGCTTGTGAATGGTGCGACAGCACTAGGGGTGTGCATTCAGACTGTAAAACTTTGAGAAAGATAACTTTCCCATTTATTAACTGAGTTATCAAAACTTTAAAAATAAACTTTGGAAAAAATGGGACATGGTCATATATCCTCAATATTTTGGGGTGCCTCACTGTCTGGTAGCTTGATAAAGATGGTGGAAGAAGAAGAGAATAGAAGAAAGGCAGTAAGGTGGAAAATACTGCCAGCGACAGGGAAGTTGGCCAGCCAGTCCATTTGGAGAGCTTGCCACGAAAGAGGGTTGAATCAAAAGTCTTCTGTGGTCATTTATGCATGGGTACTTTCACTCACATTCACCCCCGGTCTGTCTTGGTTGTTCCTTAGAGTTATGTATGAGTTTCCCATCCATTAGAGATGACCTTGCAGCCAGCGATCACAAATCCCAAGACTTCCTGTTAACCTGATTCTTCCCTCTCCCCTAAGCTCAGCGCGGGTGAAATCTCTGTGCTTAAGGCAAAGCGTGGGACACGGAAGCTTGGTTTCTCTCACAGCAAGCAGACAGCCAATTACAAAGCAGCATGTCAAGGGGCGGAGATTCAAATGCTTCCAGCTTCCTCAGTGTTCTTTCTGAGCAGAAGGCTTTTAAAAACAAGGGTTGAGTTTCTCCCGACCCCCTGCCCGGTTCCTTTCAAATACCTCTGTTTTTTGTTTTTGTCCTTAAAGTTAAAGGTCCCCTGTGCAAGCACCGGGTCAATACTGACCCATGGGGTGACATCACATCCTGACGTTTACTATCGGGATGTGACATCACCCTTACACAAGTAGGCCTGAGAAGGTTGTTGCACAAACTAGGTGACTACTGTAAAGTAGAGGCCTTAAGAATCAACTATGCCAAGACCAAAGTGATAGTCTTTAGGAAAAAGCCTCGCAAGTTTAAGTGGTCCATAGACAGAACCCCTATAGAGCAATCCAGGACATTCAAATATCTAGGGATAACATTGTCGAAGGCTTTCACGATCTGTGAAAGACACTGTCCTTCAGTGTTACTCCTCTGAAGATGCTGGCCACAGCTGCTGGCGAAACGTCAGGAAAGAAAATACCAAGACCACGGTTACACAGCCCGGATAACCTACGAGAACCAATGAATCTAGGGATAACGTTCAATGAAACTTTAACTTGGAGGGCTCATTTGGCAGTTCCCAGAGCCACAGTCTTAAGATCCATAGGGGCTCTTCTGAAATGTTACTATACAAAAGACGGATTCTTTATTGACCCAGCTCTGAAACTTTATCAAAGTAAGTCAACTTTTGTATGGTACTGTAGAGGTTTGGGGTTGGAAGGATAGTCTGGTCACAAAGCTGGAGTCTATCCAAAATCACCTTCTTGAGGAGAATTCTAGCCTTACCCAGAGGCACCCCTGCAGCCCTGATGAGTGCAGAACTTGGCCTGCCCTCAATCAGGGCCCGTTTTTACTTGGCCCTGTTATTTTCTATTCAATCACTAAAAATAATCAGTAATCTCTGGAAATCTTAAAGAATATTAATTGCAATTTCTGGTACACGTTTTTCAACAGTAATGACAAAGGCGTGTTTAGTTAAAATTGATACAAAATATATTGAGGAGGAAGAAGAGTGCTGTGGAAGACAGGCAGGACAATGCTGATGCAGTCGTCTTGTTTGTGGGCTTCCTAGAGGCACCTGGTTGGCCACTGTGTGAACAGACTGCTGGACTTGATGGGCCCGGGTCTGATCCAGCAGAGCTTTCTTTATGTTCTTGTGTTCTTATCATATTAGGTGCTGTGAAACACAGGCAGGATGGTGCTGCTGCAGTCATCTTGTTTGTGGGCTTCCTGGAGGCACCTGGTTGGCCACTGTGTGAACAGACTGCTGGACTTGATGGGCCTGGGTCTGATCCAGCAGAGCTTCTTTTTTTTTTAAATAAAAATGTTTATTGTTTTTTTAAAATCACAATAATTTGCATAATTCAATAACATTGTTATATGATATAAACATTATTTTTCTTAACCAAATAACTAATTAAAACTAATATTTCATTAACTTCCCCTCTCCCCTCCTCTATCTATTTGATAACTTAATTGTCCCCTTAGCATTTAAATTTTAATTCATTATAATATATTTCTTATATCAGTCTAATTACAATTCTTTTAATCTAAATCAATATCCTTAAAAATATTTCTACTTCTCTCGTTTGAATTAGATCAAAATATAACCTTTACGCCTTCCCAGCTTTAATTCATTTTCACAATATATTGTCCATGCCTCCAATTCTCCCACAAATTCTGTGTTCTCCTTTAGATTTACTAATGCTGTAAGTTTATCCATTTCTGCTAGTTCCAGCATTTTGTTTATCCAGTCCGTCTTGTCCGGCATCTCTGAAAGCTTCCATTTTGCTGCATAAACCAGTCTTGCAGCAGTAGTGGCATATATCAAAAATGATCTCTGGGTTAATATTGTTTCTGGTATAACACTTAACAACATCATTTCCAGCATTTTCAGGATATAATGTTGTATGATCAGTCTTAATTCATTATAGATCATATCCCAAAAGTTCTTAGCTTTTTCACAAAGCCACCATATATGATGAAAAGAACCAATTTCTTCTTGACATTTCCAGCATTTTGGCGACATTGTCTTATTCGTTTTGGCTAACTTTTTTGGTGTCAAGTACCATCATTTTGTAGATATTTTCTCTTAGATTGTAATAATATATATATATATATATCATATCCCTTGACCAAAGTCTTTCCCATTTATTCAATGAAATATTATAACCCAATGTCTGTGTCCAAGTTATCATCGTTGGTTTAATTTGATCTTGTTCTGTATATAGCATTAACAACACCTTATACATCTTTGAAATTAAATGATCATTATTATCCAGTAACACTTGTTGTAAATTAGTTTGATCCTTAACAAATCCTATTTTCATATCCTGTATATATACAGATTTTATCTGATGATATTGAAACCAAGTCAGATGTTCTTTGAGCTCTCCTTGATCTTTTAGGGCACATTTATTACCTTCCCATACCAAAAGGTCATGATAAGTTACAAATTGAGATGGCCTCAATGGTCGCAGTGTCAGCATTTCTTGAGTAGAGATCCATAAAGGTGTTCTGGTTTCTAGTAGATGCTTATGTCTTAGCCAAGTTTTTATTAAAGAAGATTTTACAATATGATGTTGAAAAGCCGTATGATTTCTTAGTTTATCATACCATAAGTAACCGTGCCACCCAAATCTATTACCAAAACCCTCTAAATCCAATAAACATGTGTTCTTTAATAGTATCCAATCCATTAGCCATACTAATGCCGATGCTTCCGCATAAAGTTTAAAGTTTGGAAGAGCAAATCCTCCTCTCTCTTCAGAGTCAACAAGATATTTATAGGCAATTCTAGATTTTTTCCCTTGCCAAATAAAACTCAACAAGTCCTTCCTCCAAATATCAAAGTATTTTGTTTGTGTTACTATTGGTAAATTCTGAAACAAAAACAACAGTTCTTGTAGGTGTCAGGCCTGTGTCTCAGTTGGTTTCGTTTTCCCACTGACCAGCTCTCAAGGACTGTTATGCATACCTAAACTCTTTTGAAACTGTGAGAACCACAGCGCTGTTTGTGTTTTGTAATCTCTTGCTTTTTTTCATGCTTTTATATTACCAAGTGCAAGCCAGCAAGCTCCATTGCTGTCACCTTTTCTTTGGGCTCTGTTAACCTATTTGACCAGTAAAAACCAACTTCTTTGGACCTGACTGTCTCTGATGTGGTTTATGGTTCAGATTGGGCCAAGGGCTTACATTGTGACAGCAATCATTTCATAATTTCTACGACCTGCCTAGCGGGATCCTGGAGGACTTGGATCACTGGGCCCTACTGCTGGGGTCGTCGACTTGCCCTGACGACCCTACCCTCCTGCGGGATGTGTTATTGGAAGCAATACGGACTGATGCGGAATCAACCGCCTAGTGGAACTTATTCGAGGCCAGTGGCAATCATTAGCCGCGGCACAACCTTGGACCTCTGAGGATTCGGATCAGGACGCCTACCACGACCTTTTGATCCTGGACGGGCTTATGGATGAAGTACATGCTGCCCAGGACCACCTGGTCACCTTAACTCTCTTGTTGGCGAGGTTAACTTTGCAGGAGGCTCAACAGCGACCTTTGACAGCGTCCCCAATCAGCCCTGCCATATCCTGAGCCATGGCAGGACCGGCGCCGGAAGGTGTTTCACTGGTGCCAAATGCGGCTGAATGTCAAGCAGAGGCACAACGAACTGCTGTCCAAATGGCGTTACTGTTTGTGGGACTACCTAACGATACCACGGTAGCAACAGAAGCGGCGGCCAAAGCTCAGGCCGAACGGGAAAGAGAACAGCAGTTGGCTGCCGAACGGGCGCAGGTGGATGTGTGCCCCAAAGACACCGTGTGGACCGGCCCCTCGTTGGGTTCAACGTTTTCTCTGGTCTTTGCTCCGACCCGCACTACCCAACGCACGCGTCGCCTCGCAGAACATCTTCAGGGCTCTGACAACTCTGACGAGGAGGACTTGTATGGGGACGGCTCCCATTGGGCCACTGGTCTGCGGACCAGTCGAGCATGTCGTACGGGTGGTCCTGAGGACGAAGTGCACCACTTGCGAACCCCAAACTGGGAGTTAAACGATCATGTAGACCGCCTCCAGGACCAAATGGAAAGCTTGTTCCGAGAAAATGAGCGCTTGCATCAGGCACTGACAGCTCCGGCCCAACCGATCCCAACGCAACCCGTTCTCCGTGGCCCAGGGGCACCAGCTTACCAGCCACTGGCTCAGCCGCCAGCCCAACCGCTAGCCCCTGGAGCCCCGGTTTTACCAATTCCCGGGGCACCCATGCAACCGGGACAGCCCATGCCCGGCCAATGGAAGCAGCTTTGGCTGAAAACGACCTATGATGGGTCGCTCAAGACTCTGTCCTGTTTTCTGCATCAAGTGGACAGTTACATGAGAGAACAAGGCTGATACTTTCCCACGGAGGATAGCCAAGTTCGTTTCGTAGCCTCCTTATTGACAGGGAAAGCAGCCGACTGGATGGTCCTCCAATTTGACACTAGGTCCCTATCTATCCGCTCCCTCAACAATTTTATGTTTGCCTTGCGGAGACGGTTTGAGGACCCCTTTATGGGGGAACGGGTCAAAGCAGAACTGTTACAACTCAGACAGGGCTCCTCTCCAGTCCGGGAATTTGCAGATGAATTCCAGAGACTTGCCAGTAAAATTGTGGACTGGCTAGAGGCCATCCTTATTCATTATTTCAGGGAAGCCTTACACCCTGACATTCTGAACTGGTCGTATATGCTGGGTGATCCCGAGACCCTGGAGGATTGGATTTTGCTAGCTGAGGAGGTCGAGAGCCGCCGACGTTTCATTTCCCTGGTCCGACAACGGAACAGAGAAAAAAGCTTTCCAACCTGCGAAAACCTACGCGGCCACCTCAAGATCGCGAAACAAGATTTCAGAGGGGGGCTTGCCTCGTTTGCGGGGAATTGGGCCACTTTGCAGCGGCTTGTCCTCAGCGCCCAGAGACCACTCGCCCCAGCATACCGCCTTGGGCTCGAGGACGACCTCTACGCAGAGGCACCGCGGCCACCCGCAGCGCAGCGCCGGGATGACCCACACCCTCTGCACTTCACGTTGAGGAATCGGCTAACCTTCCTGCACCAAGCGACCCCATAGGGTCCCGGATTACAAGTGCCCCAATGGGGGACAACTCTCCTTCTTCTGACGAGGATGATTAATGGAATTCTCCAGCTCTAAACCTGGAAACCCCTCTTGACCTGTCAAAAAATGGATACGGTCTGTGGTGAGTGGAGCGTCTCCACAGACCCCTGCAGAATCTCCTGCTAAACCCAAAGCTCCTGTCATGGTGAGTGAAGTTGAAAACACTGTTTATGTGGACGTAGTGTTACAACACTATAAAGGGGGTCCCCAATTACCTGTTAAGGCACTTATAGACTCAGGCTGCGGCCGCACTTTAATCAATGAGGCCACATTTGCAGCCCTAAAAGTCAAGTCCGAAGCTCTACCAGCTCCCATCCAATTTGCCCAGATGGATGGGAGCCATTTCAAGGGGGACCAGTCGATCATTGCACACGGGGAGTGGCGATGGGTATCGGGTCTCATTGGGAGCAAATAGACTTTACCATAGCCCCCATCCGGTTCAAAGTTGTTCTAGGGATTAATTGGCTCAAAGATCATAGTCCCTATATAGACTGGGAAGCTGACACTATTAGGGCACAGAAAGTCCATTAATTTTTCTTCACCATGGCTCCAAATAGAAAAATTTGAAAAAAATAGAAAAAAAAGTCCATTAATTTTTCTATTTGGAGCCATGGTGAAGAAAAATTAATGGACTTTCTGTGCCCATTAATTTTTCTATTTGGAGCCATGGTGGAGAAAAATTAATGTACTTTCTAAACTATCTCAATAATATCTATCCAAACATTCAGTTTACCATGGAAAAGGAAATTGAGGGTAAACTCCCATTTCTTGATACCCTTGTCATCCGTAAAACAAACTTTCAGTTAGGTCACAAGGTCTACCGGAAACCAACTCACACAGATCTCTACTTACACAAAAACTCCAACCACCACCCCCAACAGAAAAGAGGAATAATCAAAACATTAATGGACCGTGCAAGACGGATCTGTGAACCACAGTTTCTCAAGGAAGAAATTAATCATCTAAATCACACACTGCTAGCAAACGGCTATTCCAAGAATGAAATCAGAAGGGCCATTAAACCAAACAAAAATCAGAAAACTCAGGAAAAACAGTCTCCCATAGGAAAGGTATTCCTGCCATTTATTAAAGGAGTCACTGATATGATGGAGAAACTTTTGAAAAAAACATAACCTACAAACAGTGTTTAAACCCACCAAGAAAATACAACAAATGCTACAATCAGCAAAAGACAAAAGAGACCCCCTCACCTCTGCAGGAGTATATCGTATACCTTGCAGCTGTGGAGAAGTTTACATCGGGACCACAAAACGCAGCACACAAACAAGGATAAAAGAACATGAAAGAAACTGCAGACTTGGCCAACCTGAGAAATCAGCAGTGGCTGAACATGGACTGACCCAAACAGGACACAGGGTCTTATTCCAAGACACTGAAAGACTGGACAATTCTACCAACTATTTTGTCAGATTGCACAGAGAAGCCATTGAAATTCATAAACATCAGCACAACTTTAACAGAAAAGAAGAGAGTTTAAGAATGAATAAGGCTTGGCTTCCTGTCCTAAAAACCTCCAGACTAACAAAGACTATAGTCAACAATAGCCATGGAGATTAGCCTTGGACTTCACACATTAACAGATCACTTCAGGATACAATGGTTCCATATTAACATACCACACCATCATTAGGACATTATCTTGATACTTACAGGACAATGATTAGCACATTACTTTTGCAAGACAATGACTCAGCTCAAACCCAACCCCTTTCTGACTATATCTTCCTACACACTTGACACTGAGAGACACTGTCCTTCAGTGTTACTACTCTGAAGATGCCTGCCACAGTTGCTGGCGAAACGTCAGGAAAGAAAATTACACAGCCCGGATAACCTACAAGAACCAATGAACTCTGACCGTGAAAGCCTTCGACAATATTTTGACACTATTACCTTTGCCAATCCCAAGTGCGACCAGCACCGACTCGAAGTCGTGGTGGTGCCTCCAACCGCTCCAGCTTTAACCTCCGATGCCTCATTGCCGACACCTTTGCCCGAAGTATAGAGACTTTGCAGATGTTTTTGATATTAAAGAATGCAATGCTTTACCCCCCACCGTACCACAGACTGTGCAATTGAGGTGGTAAAAGACTGCGCACTAACTAAAAGCAAGATTTACCCTATGAGCGTTTCCGAATGCGCTGTGTTATGTGACTTTTTAGGTAAAAATCTTGCTCGAGGGTTCATTTGGCAATCGAACGCCCCCAACTCAGCCCCTGCATTCTTTGTCCGGAAAAAGGAGGGTGACCTACGTTTATGCATTGACTTCCGAAAGCTTAACGCAGTTACCCAAGCCAACGCCTACCCCATACCGTTGATATCTGACATTTTGGGACAATTACAAGAGGGACGCATTTTCTCCAAATTGGACCTGGTGGAAGCTTATTATCGAGTCCGTATCCGTGAGGGGGACGAACCCCTCACCGCCTTCTCTAGCTGTTTTGGAATGTATGAATTTCTTGTGATGCCTTTCGGGTTAAAAGGGGCCCCGGGGGTCTTCATGCAACTCATTAACGAAATCCTCCATGATTTACTGTACCGCGGCGTGGTAGTTTATCTAGATGATATCCTCATTTATTCAAAAACCACGGAAGAGCATGTTGCTCTGGTCAGAGAAGTTTTGCAACGTCAGCGTAAACACCAGCTCTATGCCAAGCTGTCCAAATGCAAATTCCACCAGGAAAAAGTGACTTTCTTGGGATACATAATATCTCATCGAGGCCTTAGCATGGACCCTGCCACAGTCCAATCGGTACTTGACTGGACTCCTCCCTCCACCTGCAAACAAGTACAACAGTTCCTGGGCTTTGCTAATTTCTACCGTGGTTTCATTCCCAACTTTGCTCAAGTGGCATTGCCAATCACTGACCTCCTAAAAACAAAGGGTAGAGGACTTTCTGCTACGTTGCCCACTGCCAAAATACTTTGGACTGATCAATGTCAATCTGCCTTTGTAACCCTCAAGCGGCTTTTCACTTCTGAACCTGTACTACGGCATCCAGACCCAAACCAAAGGTTTATTGTACAGGTCGATGTGTTCGATGTAGCCATGGGAGGGGCTCTTCTCCAGAGAGGACCGGACGGTCTCCTTCACCCCTGTGCTTACTTCTCGAAGAGGTTTGCGCATGCCCAACTGAACTGGCCCATTTGGGAGAAGGAGGCATCAGCCATCCATCACGTCCTTACTCTGTGGAGACAATTCCTGGAGGGGTCTAGGGTCCCCTTTGAAGTCTGGACCGATCACAAAAATCTAGCTGCCCTCACAGGGACCCATAAACTGTCCGCAAAACAACAGCGTTGGGCGGACTTCTTTGCTCAATTCCGTTTTGTTCTTAAACATGTGCCCGGGAAGCAAAACGTGCTTGCTGATGCCCTATCCAGGTTGCCTCAATACCCAGTAAAAATTGATCGACCGACAGACTCTTTATTCACCCCGGCACACAGGGGACCTCTGCCCGTACTAGCCGTGCAGACCCGGTCCCAAACTCAGTCCCAGCCTGGAAACTACACAGTGGCCAACAGAGTATCCAACACTAACCAGCTGGCTCCCTCGCCGGGCCCCCTTGCGCCGTCTGTACCCGGCGTCCCGCAGCAACCAGTTCCCCCCCTCAATCACCAACAGCTCCTGATCCACCCTCTTCTGCGGGGGGAGGGGGATGATCCTCTCCAACTCCTTCCTGGACTCCCTTCATGCTCAATGCTTAGCCGAATGCACTGCCCAGACCCTACCCCTAGGTTTGCTGGAACAAGGTGGTTGTTGGTACAAAGACTCGAAATTATACGTGCCTAAAATACTTCGAAGAGAGGTCCTGCAGTTGGCCCATGGAGCTAAGACTGCGGGGCACTTCAGGTTCCTGAAAACCCTTCACTTGTTGCGCAGACAGTTTTGGTGGGGGGGGATGTGGACTCTTTCATTCGCAGCTGCCCTATTTGTGCCACGGTCAAACCATCTCAAGGCAAGCCCCCGGGACTGCTGCAACCGCTGGAAATTCCCAGCAAGCCCTGGGAGGTGATTGCCATGGATTTCATGACGGATCTCCCACTTAGTGGGGGCAAAACTGTACTGTGGGTTATTACTGACTTATTTTCCAAACAGGTACATTTGGTTCCCTGTGCGGGTTTTCCCTCCGCCCCCAAGTTGGCCCGCTTCTTTGTGTCACATGTTTTCCGTCTTCATTTGTTCCCGCGCAAGATAATCTGTGACCGCGGAAGTAGTTTCGTGGCTAAATTTTGGAAGGCTTTCCTTAATTTGGTGGGGGTGGAACAGGGGTTGTCGAGTGCTTACCATCCCCAGACGGATGGGCAAACTGAACGTGTCAATGCTGTACTGGAATGTTATTTACGTTGTTATGTCAATTACCACCAAGATGATTGGGTTGAACTGTTGCCTTTTGCAGAATATGCTTACAATAATGCTGTACATCAATCTACAGGATTCAGCCCTTTCTATGCTGTGTATGGTCAGGATTTCAGTCCTATTGCCCCTGTAGAGGTATCCGAGGGGGAGGGGGATCCTGACGTAGCCTCTTGGGCGCATGCTCTCCGCACCACATGGCCCTGGCTGGTAAGAAACCTAGACAGAGCCAAGTGCAAATATAAAGCCCAAGCCGATAAGCATCGCTCTCCCAGCAAGGACTTTCAAGTTGGTGAATTGGTGTATCTTTCCACCAAAAACCTGCAATCCACCCGCCCTTGCCACAAACTCAGTGCCAAATACATAGGGCCCTATCCCATTGCCCGGATCATTAACCCTGTCACTGTGGAACTGGGTCTCCCTAAAACCTTAAGACGTATCCACCCAGTCTTCCATGTCAGTCTCCTCAAGCCTCATATCGCATCCTTGGAATGGCACCCAGAACTGCCTCCCGAGCAACCCGTGATGGTGGGGGGGAGGAACATTTTGAAATATCAAAGATCCTGGATTCACGTATATGGCATGGGTCCCTGCAATACCTAATTCGCTGGAAGCACTTCCCCCCTGCCTACGACGAGTGGGTGCGTGCACGGGATGTATCCGCCCCACACTTAGTGAACGCCTTTCACACCGCCTACCCTGACAAGCCATCCCCCTTGCAAGATGGGGGGGCCTTAAGGGGGGCAGAATGTCAGGCCTGTGTCTCAGTTGGTTTCGTTTTCCTACTGACCAGCTCTCAAGGACTGTTATGCATACCTAAACTCTTTTGAAGCTGTGAGAACCACAGCGCTGTTTGTGTTTTGTAATCTCTTGCTTTTTTTCATGCTTTTATATTACCAAGTGCAAGCCAGCAAGCTCCATTGCTGTCACCTTTTCTTTGTGCTCTGTTAACCTATTTGACCAGTAAAAACCAACTTCTATGGACCTGACTGTCTCTGATGTGGTTTATGGTTCAGATTGGGCCAAGGGCTTACAGTAGGTTATCCGGGCTGTGTGACTGTGGTCTTGGTATTTTCTTTCCTGACATTTCGCCAGCAGCTGTGGCAGGCATCTTCAGAGGAGTAACACTGTTACTCTTCTGAAGATGCCTGCCACAGCTGCTGGCGAAACGTCAGGAAAGAAAATACCAAGTCCACGGTCACACAGCCAGATAACCTACAAGAACCAATGAACTCTGACCGTGAAAGCCTTCGACAATATTAAAAACAACAGTCTTGGCAAAATGTTCATTTGCAATACTGAAATTCGACCCAAAAATGAAATATTTTTATTGGACCACAATATCATATCTTTTTTATTGATTCCCATAGTTTAACATATTAACTAACAAGTCTTTACTTTTATTTGTAATCCAAATATCTAAGTACTTTATTTTGTTTGTTTTCTCCTATCTTGAGGTATTTATAAAAAAATTTGTTCTTCTTTAGAAAGATTCTTGAACATTATCTGAGTCTTATCTTGATTAATCTTAATCCAGAGACTTCTCCATATTGTTTCAGTTCATCCAACAAGGAATCTATGGATTGATTTGGGTCTTCCAAAATGAGTAATAAGATCTGCAAAAGCTCTCATTTTATATTCTTGTTTATTTACTTTGAGACCGCGGATTTTCTCTGTATCCCGTATCTTACAACATAATGTTTCCAAAGTTAAAATAAAAAGCAAAGGGGAAAGCGGGCATCCTTGTCTGGTTCCTTTTTGTATTTCACAGTTATCTGATATAGATTCATTAACCAATGTTTTAGCCTTTTGGGTATTGTAAATAGCTTCAATCCCAGTTTGAAATCTTACCCCAAAATTCATTTTTTCCAGAACTTTTTTCATATATGTCCATGAAACCATATCAAAAGCTTTTTCAGCATCCAGGAAAATGAAAGCAGCCTTGCACTGATTATTTTGTTCATAATATTCCATTGCACCCAATAAAATCCTCCAATTATCTTTTATCTGTCTTCCAGGGATAAAGCCTGCTTGCTCTTCATGAATCAAAGTTGTAATAAATTGCTTTAGACGGTTCGATAATATAGAAGCATATATTTTGTAATCCACATTTAATAATGAAATTGGTCTATAGTTGGTTACTCTTTCTGGGTCTTTTCCATCCTTGTGAATTAATGATGTATAAGCATGTAACCATGTCTCAGGGAGGAGTCCCGTGTCTAATATTGTGTTGCATACTTGTGTGAGGGTTCCCAACCCCTCTGTGCGAACTCTATAAAATCATTTGCTCAGACGATCTTCCAGAAGCAAAGAAGTTTATTAGAGGCAACAGGAGATTAAGCTCTCACAAGGATCGAAGTTGCAAGTGCCAGACAATTCTCAAAAGCAGTAATATAAACCACACAGTACAGCAGATGTCAAAGGGATGTTGTGAGAACCCTGGCGATAACGGTGCCTGGCTCAGACACATCAAATGGTCTCAAAGGCGGTTACAGCAATCTACCATTCTACCAGCATCAAGGTCAAGCAAGCTAAAGAGAATAGAGCGGGCGAGGGGGAAGGGGGAGGAAGCAACATTCCAGTCTGGGGCCTGCGAAAGGCGAGAGGCCTGAAAGGCCTGAACCAAAGTGAGCTGAATGAGCTGACGGCCACTGGGCTGCTTTTACGAGCCTCAGAGGACACACACAGAAACATACAGACCCTCACAACTTGCAGGAGAGGGTTTTTCAAATCATCTTTAAACATCTTAACAAATAAAGCTGTAATTCCATCTGGGCCAGGTGTTTTATCTGTCTTTTGTTTGGATATTGCTTCTTTAATTTCTGTTGTAGTAATTGGCACATCCATAATTTTGAGTTGTTCAGAGGATAACTTGTTGATATTTACTGTACTCAAATACCTATCTTTTTTTTTTTCAGAGATAGGGTCTTTTTGATATAATTTAGTATAAAATGACACAAATGCTTTCTGTATCTCTGTTGTAGTATAAACCGGTCCTTTTCCAATCTGTATTTTGCTGATTATCTCCTTTTGCATTGAATCTCTTAATTGGCTAGCCAGTAGTTTGCCTGGACGATTTGCATGTTCAAAATATCTCTGCTTTGCATATTTCATGTTTTTATTCATCTCTTCCATTACCACCAAATTAAGTTGATGCTTAACAGTTTTTATCTGTAATAATATAGATTTCCTTTGGTCTTCTCTGGATTCTAAAATATATTGCTGTTCCAAGTTATGTAAGTCCCAAAGTATATCATTTGTTTGTTGTAGTTGTTTTGTCCTCCATACTGTATTTTTCTGTATCATAAATCCTCTCAACACAGCTTTAAAAGCATCCCAAGTTATATTTAAACTGGTTTCTCTGTTCATATTGATCTCAAAAAAGTCTTTAATAAGGGTATCTATTTCTTTTCTCATATTATCCTCTCACATAAGTCTAACATTTAGCCTCCATCTGAATGCTTGTCTGTTACTCCATTCAAAGGAAACTGGGTTATGATCTGAAAATGTTCTAGGTATTATCTAGTATACTTTATACTTTACGTAATTGCGTAAAAATAGATTTCCTTGCCCATATCATGTCAATTCTAGAGTGAGAATCATGTCTTGCGGAATAAAAAGTATATTCTTTTGATGATATATTCTTTCTTCGCCAAATGTCTTGTATTTTAAATTCCTCGATAAGTTGAAAAAAAGTTTTAGGAAGTCAGCCTTCTTTGTCATCCTTGGCTTTTGATTTTTTGTCAATTGCACAGTCTATAACTCCATTGAAGTCACCCATTAATAATATTTGTTCCTCAGCATGTTGGAGTAGGATTTCTTGTAAATGTTTATAAAATTGTGCTTTACCTTCATTTGGTGCGTAGATCCCTACCACCAATGTTTTTTGGCCTATTATTTTAGCTCTTATTATAAGTATTCTGCCTTCTTCATCTTTATATACAAGTTCTGGTGCATATGAGGCCTGTGCATAAATAACTACTCCTTTAGTTTTTGTATTTGATGAAGAAATAAAAGTTTTTCCCAGTAAATTTCTTTCCAGGTATTTTTTATCTTTCCTAGAAATGTGAGTTTCTTGCAAACATATTAAAGTATACTTTTGTTTTTGTAGGAATTTAAAAATCCGTTCTCTTTTCACCTTTTTATTTAGTCCATTTACATTCCATGAAATATCTTTAGCCATTTTGTCAGAGTTAGTATTTAAATTTTAGTATTTAAATTTTATACTCCACCTGTTGCTCCTTTGTCTGAGTCCTCATCTTCTTCTTGATTTAAATCTGGTTTCAGATCAGGTGTAAGACCTGTAAGTTCCCTTCTGTATTTTCTCAAAAATTTTCCAACATCTTCCATTGTAGTGATGGTGTATTTCACTTCTTTATAAGTAAATGTTAATCCTTGTGGTAGCAACCATCTGTATTTTATCCCACTTTTCCTCAAAGATGCAGTAAAGTCTTTAAAAATATTTCTTTTCATCATCAGATGTCTTGGTATATCTTTAAGGAATATCAATGCATTTCCTTCCAACACTATTGGTTCTTTGTAGTGCTGTTGCATAATTATATCTTTCACCCTGACATCATAAAAAACTATCACAACATCCCTTGCCTTTGCCCTCTTCAGTTTAGGGGGCAAGGGCATCCTGTAAATTCTATTTATTGCATGATCCAGTTCTTGTTCCTCTATGTGGAATAATTCAGCCAATGTTTTTACCAGTGATTCTCTGGTTGTACCACAATCTTCAGGTAAATTCCTCAAGCATAGGTTAACTTCTCTGACTCTCAAGTCCATTGTGGCAAGTTGATCTTTCGTGGTTTCCTCTTGTGTTTGCAACTTTTCCAGTAGTTTTTCATGGCCTTCCACTTTCTTTTTAACTTCTTTATGTTCTTCAGTCATTTTCTTAAGTGAAGCATCCATTGCTTTCATATCAATCTTCATCTCCATCACCTCTTTTGTTACAGTGTCCATTTTTCCAGATAACATCTCAGTTTGCAGGCTCATTTGTTTTTCTAACTGCTTAGACATTTGTTCCATATGTTTAGTGAAACTATCCGTCTGTTTGGCCAAAAGGTCTTGGATTTTCTTTTCTTGTTTCTCCATTTTTGTATCTGTGGAGGGTTTTGGTATTGCAGAACTATGCAGCGATCCGGAAAGTTGCCGTGGAACAGACATAAACTAGCAGTCTCAGTATATAGGCAGGTCTCCAATTTTTTAATAATCCTTCAGCTTATCAATTCTATTACAGTCTCCCAGCTAAATAGCCTTATTTTCTTGTTCTTTGGCCTCCCATTTAAGATAAAATTCAAGTTTTAAGTATCAGGATACCATAGAGATCAGGGATGCTCTAGGTCAGCTTTTAGACAGAAAGTAGGAAGTACCGTGGACCTTCTGTCATCTCCTCTATGCTCTTAATGGTAGGATGATTTTACCTGTTACACAGGGAGACGCACATCCGGTCTTACGATGTCGCTTTGCAGCCAGTTTTCTCTGTCCAAGTCCTCTGCAAGGTATCTCTATCTTGTGGTGTAGTCAAAAATCTTTGCCTTGGAGGCCATTAACTGAGGGAGGGGCTTTCCCCACTTCCTCCTTCTCTTCCAAATTTCTCCACGTTTTATTGGAGGTTAGTATGCCATTTTCAGAGTTACTTTTGTTTAGTCTAGTCTCTGATAATATTGATAAGCTTCCTGCCAATTTATTTCTTTATTTTAACAAAGTCCAATAGGATTTTATTGTAGAATGGAAGAGTAGGATTCCATATTTATTTTTAAATACAGTCCACTTATTTTTTCCAAGTAAAAACAAAGGGGTTCTTGACATTCACTCAGATTTCGGAGGGTGAGGCTTTCATTCCATTTAGTAATGTTGCTTGGATGGTATTGGGTAGGGGAGAGTGAAGCCTCAATTGAAAAAGACACCTGCGGCGGTGTTAAACCCCTTTGGCTGACAGCGACAGCATCTGAACCACTGGGAGTCTTAAAAAAGCACTCTTGAAGAGTTCAGGAGTCAAACCACTCTTCTTCGGCAGCAGGAGCATTCCTGTTACCCGTTCCACTTTTTAGGAATCGGGGGGGGGGGCACGATTTCGCCCCAAATATAGACGTTTCTTGGTTCTCCGCAGGGAGCCCCCTGGAAGACACAGTGCTTCAGTCTACCGGAAGTTCCCAGCAGAGCTTTTCTTAAGCTCTTATGTAAGAGGAGAAGTGTGGAAAAGGCCTTGAAATGTATAAGATACTTCACTGATATTCCCTAAATATATCTGGAGGTTGTTTTAAAATGTTAAGGAGGACTGAAGGCTGGCTGACAGAGCAGTCCTCAGCAAAGTCACGCCCTTTGAAGCCTAATGGATTTAGAAGGGCATGGCCCTGCCTTGGATTTCATGGTTAGTAAAAATCAGTAACTTGTTATGCTGCAACTTTATTCATGCTGAAGCCTTACTGTAAAGTGGACAGTATTTTAGAATAAATGTGTGCAGGGTTGGGGATGGGACTTGAGTCTGTCAGTCAGAGTGATTACAGTTGTCAAATAAACATCCACTAAAACCCTGTTTTACTTCAAGCTAATGCCACCACTTAAAGATAAAGAAAAATGTGGATTCTTAAGAGGAAGGAAAAAGGGGGATGATAATTTAGCCACCTGTTTGCCATGACACTTATGAAAGCAACTGAACAATGTTCCTTTAAAGAAGAAAATAACTCAATCAGAAAGAAGGCCTCTGGCTTCCCTGAAGCAGGAAGACCCCTCCCAAAAAAAGAGCAGAGAATTGCAGGGGGGAGGGCACCAAGCCACCTAGGGTGGCCAACTCTGGGTTCAGAAATTCCTGGAGATTTGGGGTGGGTAGGGTTGTCAACCTCCAGATGGTGGCGAGAGATCTCCCACTATTACAACTGATCTCCAGCCAATAGAAATCAGTTCCCCTGGAGAAAATGGCCACTTTGGCAATTGGACTCTATGGCATTGAAGTCCCTCCCCTCCCCTCCCCTCCCCAAACCCTGCCCTCCTCAGGCTCCTCCACCAAAATCTCCAGGTATTTCCCAACCTGGAGCTGGCTACCCTAGGGGTGGGGCCTGGGGAAGGCAGGATTTGGGGAGGGCCCACCTTACAAAGTGGCCATTTGCTCCAGGAGAACTGATCTCTGCAGTCTGCAGGAGATCCCCAGGCCCCACCTGGAGGTTGCCAATCATAGCCCTCTGCTGCCCTGCAAAGGTTACATTGCTATAGTAGGCCAGCCTCACCCTCTCCCTTTCTCTCTCCCCCACCCCCACCCGGCTGCTGTTGGCAAATCAAGTCCCAAACTTGTATGTGGAAACAGCCATGGTTTGCATACATTGAGGATATTCCATTTTGAAAGAGAGGGCAGACCACCCACTGTGCCCAGATGAAGCTCCCTGGAGAAGCCCAGAAGCTTAGGCAGGGAGCTGCAATCAGGGAAGAGGTGATTTGTGCAAATAAGATATTTGTAAATTGAACTTATCTTGCTAGTAGTTTGTGTTTTCTCTGAAGTCAAAAATCCCATATGTTCGCGTTGATAATTTGCTTGTACTCCAAAATGAGCATAATTCCAAGTGGCTTTTATCTTCCTAGTTAGTGATATTCAGTACGGCAGCTGGCCAAGCAGCTGCTACAGGAGCAGAGGTGCAATTTACCGGCTTGCTACGCTTACATGTGCCCCAGAGTCTTGCATCATTTAAGATCAGGTACATTTCAGACCTTGGTGCAGTTTTTGCATCTGCTCAGTTGAAACTGTGCACTATGTTGGCACAAACTCAGATCCTACAGGATCAAACCATGTGCCTGAAAATGGACCTGAAATGTGAAAACTGAGATTGTCTTTAAGCTGCTGAATTTTGCATCCAGTATCAATGTCTTTAACTACATTGTGCAACTGCAAAATCATGGCATGAACATGGCCCTGCGCAGAAGCCAAATCCTTAAGAGATGGCAGGAGTGGATTGTAAAGCAGAACTGAGAATGGTTGGTATGAAGAAACTGTTTCAGAGGTCAGTGTGGTTTTGTGTGTGAGAGAGAGATTCTCAGAAAGGTTTATAGTCCAACTTTTGTAAATATTTGAACTTAATATATGGCTTTGGATGAAAAAAGCATGTGTTCTGATTAAACAGTCAGTCAAGTCTTGATCTAGACAGCTGCTCATGATGTGGCTAAATTTCGCAAGCCTGCTGTTTTGACCCATTTTTGGTTTGGCTTCTGCTTTCTGGGAACTGAACCTAAGCCGTTTATTTTCATATAATTTCTATTTCCTTGTAGTAAATTTTCCCTGTGAAATTGACAGATTGTAACATTATCTTTGTATCAACTTACATATAAATAGCTTTGCAATTATATATCTTACACATGGTGTAAAAAAATAGCCTTACCGTTCAATTGCGAACACCACTGGCACGAATGGATGGGGGGAAAGACTCACAGCACCAATCTATGAAAGAGAAAAGGAGTGACAAGAGAGTCAGAGCTCCCACTTGCTGGCCCCTCAGTCTCATCATGATCATGGGTGAGTGGGGTATTGAGGTTAGAGTGCTGGACTAGGAGCTGGGAGACCCAGGTTCGAATCTGCAGTCTGCCATGGAGGCTTGCTCGGTGACCTTGGAACAGGACAGCAGACATCACCACATGTGTGTGTGTGTGTGTGTGTGTGTGTGTGTGTGTGTGTGTGTGTAAAGTGCCGTCAAGTCGCAGCTGACTTATGGCGACCCCTTTTTTTTGGGGGGGGGGGTTTCATGGCAAGAGACTAACAGAGGTGGTTTGCCAGTACCTTCCTCTGCACAGCAACCCTGGTATTCCTTGGTGGTCTCCCATCCAAATACTAACCAGGGCTGACCCTGCTTAGCATCTGAGATCTGACGAGATCAGGCTAGCCTGGGCCATCCAGGTCAGGGCCATCACCACATACCAGTTAACAAAGAGATCAAACAGCAAAGGTTAAAGGTGAGTCCTCCTCCTCCTCCTCCTACCAAAAGAGCCTCTAGTCCTTTTCCATGGCAGGAGGCCTGGCAGAGCAAAGAACTGTGTGTGTGTGTGTGTGTGTGGGGGGGGGGGTTAAGCACGCTGAGATCCGGGCTGAAACGGATTGCAAAGTTAGCCTGAGGTCTCCTAGGCATCAATATATGTTTAATTTTCCTATTCAGGAGGAAGTGGTGGGGTCAGTTGTCCACTTTAGCTTCACATCCGTGCATTAGTGATTTCCCCTCTGCTGACTTGCATGTATTATGGATACAGTGAAGCCGTCAAGATCTGAGTGGGCTCTGCATTATTCACAGCAGGGTGGGGGGGTCACTATCTTAAAAGCTCTTCAGCCTTTTCACAACATATAGCATTTTTACATGCAGACATTAAATCTCTTTTTAAAAGTAGCCAGAGGATGGATGACCCCAACATTGCTTTTAAAAACAGGTATATGAGGAGCAGAAGAGAATGGAAAGCCAGGAATTTGTTCTGCAAGACTTCTGCTGTCTGGCCATGGTATCTAATGGTCTCAGTTGGGTAAAGTGGTTCACGAGGAACCAGGGTGTGGGTGATTCTGCCTTTGGTTTACCCGGAGGGGAGGAATGGTTGACTAGGTGGCCATTTGCTCATTTGTGGAAACCTTTCTGGAGCTAGAATGCCACAGGACAAAGACATTACCTTGCTGGATCAGAGGAAGGGTCCATCTAATCCACTGTTCTGTCTCCAGCAATGGCCAGGAAGACGTGCCTGAGGATTCAGTCGGCCCCAGTTCCAATTAGGAAGGACTCGACACACACACACACACACGCGCGCGCACACACACACACACACACACGTACGTTTGAGGCCTCCTCAGGATGCCTGGCTCTCGGCCAGCTCCCCAGAATGGCCCAGAGGCAAGTTAAACACTGGTCTCTCCTCCATGATTCCAACAGTGCTGTTTTTGTTTTTTAAAATTAAAAGTGCCACATGAATACTCATGTGTTTCTCATAATTTAAAGCATTTAGCACATAAGATTATCAGAGTAGCCCTGCTATATCAGACCCACGGCATTTCAGCATCCCGTTTCCAGTGCTGGACAGACGCTGCAGAGAAGCACACCAGCAAGGCTTGCTGTCGATAGCCCCCTTCCCCCCGTGCGAACGCTGCTCCCCCCCTCATCTGATCATCAGGGGCCCCGTCCGGCTCTCATGACCACGGTAGACCTACCCTCCATCTGTCTGTCTAACCCCCTATTAATACACCTCAGCCAGTGGCCCATGACCCACATCTCGTGGCAATGAGTTCTGCGAGTCAACTGCCTGTAGTGTGGAGAGAACTGAATCTGCCACCAACCAGTGTGACCCCCATGATGGGAAAGGGAGAATTTTTTCTCTTTATCCACATTCTCAATACCACAGATAATACTATAGACCTCTATCATGCCACCCCTCACCTCCCCCCCCCAAACAGAGAAGCCCCAAATTCCAGCCTTGCCTCAGACCGTTCCAACCGCCTGGTCATTTTGGTTGCCCTTTCCTGCACTTTCTCTATTACTTTGATATCCTTTCTGAGATATGGTGACCAGAACTGTAGACAGTATTCCAAAGGAAGCCACACCAGAGACTGGCAAAAGGGCAATACTAGACTGGCAGTTTTATTCTCAGTTCCTTTCCTGGTGATTCCTAGCATGAATTGATCTGTTAAAAAATAAATCATCACTGCACAATAACTCAGCATTCTCAGTAAGCTATCCAACTCCACCCCAAGGACTTCTTCTCGCTCTGCCACCTCCAGCTCAGCAGTGTTACCTTTGAGTTGTTCAAGAATTCCTGGGGAGTAGAGACCATCTGGACCCAGTGATGTGTTAATTTTTATCTTGTCACTTAGCCCTAGAACTCCTTCCTTGGACTCAAATCTTCACATGCCTTCTCTGAAAAGTTTGGTTCAGAGACAGGTATCAGCCCAACATCTTCCAGAGTGAAGACAGAGGCAAAGAACCTGAAGAGTTTCAGTGTCACCTGTTCTTACGTGGGGCTGCACTCCCCTTGAAGGAGCAGGCCCCTACTTTGAGGGTGCTCTTGCACTCAGGCTTCCTGCTGGATGAGCAGGTAGCAGCTGAGGCCAGGAGTGCCTTCCACCAGCTTTGACTGGCTAGCCAGCTGCAGCCTTTCCTGGGCAGAAAAGATCGGGCCACTGTGGTGCAGGCCCTGGTTACAGCTAGTCTAGATTACTGCAATGTGCTGTACATGGGGCAGCCCTTGAGAAGTGTAAAGAAATTTCAGTTGGTACAGAATGCTGCAGCAGGAATGTTGACTGGAGTGAACTGGAGGTACCACATCCCTCCAGTCTTGGTGCATCCACACTGGCTCCCCATTTGCTTTCAGGCCCAATTCAAGTTGCTGGTATCGATCCTTACAGCCCTGTATGATCTGGGGTTAGCATACCTGAAGGAACACCGACTCCCTTACAAACCTACCCTACTACTACAGTCATCTTCGGAGGCCCTGCTTCGGGTGCCCTGCTTTCTGCAAAAAAGGAAGCTGGCAGCCCAGGAGTAGGGCCTCCCCAGCTGTGGTGCCAGAACTCAGGAACTCTCTCTCTCCAGAGAGACTCGCCTCTCCCCCTTCTGTTGCCATCTTCCACCAGCAGGTGGAGGCTTTTTTGTTTTGTCTGGTGTTCCTTAGTGATCCTTCCTTCCTGCCCTGTTTTTAATTGTTGTTTTAATGCATTTTTATTTTATTGTATCAAATGTGTATTTTAATTTGGTTTTAATTGTTTAAGTGATGTGCTTTTGTTTGGTTCTAATGGTTTTTAACATGTTTTTGTTATGTGTGTTTTTAATGTGCTAGCTGCCTTGGGGCCCTGATAAAGGCAGAAAAGCGGGGTATAGATTCTGAATAATAAAATAAATAATAATAAAATAATTCATTCAGCTTCACACTTTGTAACCTAATGGTCCAACAGCTTCCCTTCCTGTTTTTTCTGGATCCATTGTATTTAACAAAGTTCTTGTTGTCTGTCGTAAAGCTTCTAGCAGGGTGCTTTCCTTTTTTGATGCCTTAACACATTTCTTTTGCAAGAGTTTGTGCTCCCACACATTTTCTCCATTTGGACAAGTCTTCTGCTTTCTAAAATAGGCCTTCTGCCCTTCAAAGTTAGTGGTATAAATTCTAGTTCAGCTTTTATTATTATGGTATTCAGAAATCTCCAAGAATCTGAAGAGATTTGAAACACCTCATCGTTCTTTTCAGCTTCCTTTTAACTAACCCCTTGTCTTTAAGAATCTTTTTAAAAAAATCTTTTTTTAAAAAATAGATGTGGCTGTGTGGTGCCATCAAGGCCGCTACCCAGGACACGCATCCACCGAATCTGATGCCCCCGTGGCCGTTGTTCCCTAGTGGTTCAACCACTCTTACCTCTCCCTCTTCTCTTTTGAAGAATAGTGGTTGCTTGCTTTGTGGCATCAGAGAAAGTCTGAAGTAGAAATGGTTCAAGTCATCACTGCCAGGGAGCTCCCATTAACTTTCCTAGTTGTCTGGCAGTTAAGTAGACTTTAAAAATAAAAACACATTAATTTTGTTTTATGTTAATACATTGAAAGCATGAAAAGTGCAATTGTAAAAAATGGTTGTACCTGATGTAGTTTAATTTTGTAATTTTAAATAATGAATTAAATCCTCTCTTACTTATGCATTAGTTGATTTTGTACGCAAATTTTACGACTGAAATAAACAATGTTATTATTATGCTTGTTATTATTAATGTATTTACCTTTTAGCCAAAAATAATTACTGTGAAAGTATGGGGGGGGATTTGTATTCTTACCTCAGGCCCAACACAGGAGAAAGGGAGAAGGAGCAAATAGGCAGGCCCCTGATAGCCCCTTACCAGAAACAGAGCGATCGCCATCAGTTCCCAAACATCTAAGACAGGGGTGGGGAACCTTTTTTTCTGCCAAGGGCCATTTGCATATTTATCACATCTTTCGGGGTATAGATGTCCCGGCGGGGGGGGGGGAGGGGAGAGGCTAGGGAGGTTTTTGGGGTGGAAGAAAGAAAGAATGGTCATTTATGCATGGGAGGTTTTGCCTTGGATTTGCTGCTCTCTAGATGCACATTTTTCCCATTTGAATTCTTAAAACTCTGCATGGGGGCTTACTGTTGAGTTTTGAGAATTCAGATAGGGAAAATGTGCATCTAGTCTAGAGAGTGGCAAATCCAAGGCAAAACCTCCCATGCATAAATGGAGGGAGGGAGGGAGGGAAGAAAGGAAGGAAGGAAGGAAGGAAGGAAGAAAGGAAGGAAGGAAGAAAGGAAGAAAGGAAGAAAGGAAGAAAGGAAGAAAGGAAGAAAGGAAGAAAGGAAGATAGATAGATAGATAGATAGATAGATAGATAGATAGATAGATAGATAGATAGATAGATAGATAGATAGATAGATGAGAAATAAAAAGAGAGAGAGAGAAAGAAAAGGACGGAGGGAGACAAAGAAAGAGACAGAAAAAGAGGGAGAAAGAGGGAGAGAAAGGAGAGAGCATGACAGAAAAAGAGCAAGAAAAGAGAGAAAAGCCCCCCACACACACACCCGGCGACGCTCGCAACTCCGCGCAACCGGGCTTCAACCTTCCCTCCGCCCCGCTCAAGGTGCGGATGCTGCGCCGCCGGGAGCGGCTGGCTGATTCTCCCCCCCCCCATCCGCCCCCCTCTCGCCGCCTGTCAGCTGTTGAGTGGCGAGAAGAAGCAGCCAGCTGCTCCTGGCGGCGGAGCGGGGAGAAGGTTGAAGCCCGGTTGCGTGGGGTTGCGCAGGAACGCCGCAGCAACCCTCTGGCCACTCAGCAGCTGATGCGGTGCGAGGGTTTTTTTAAAGTGTGGCCTGGCGTTCCTGCACACCTCGGCTGTCGAGGCAGCCTTGTGGGAAGCCTTTCCCCCTCCCCCTCCACTCGCTGATTCACATTTTCAGGGGCCCTCGGGAGCTCCAGGGCCCTCCCCGAAACTGTTCCTGAAGCCCCCCTGCTGAGCCATGTTTCTGTGGCAGGGCCCTGGAGCTCCCGGGGGCCACTGAAACTGTCCTCGCAGGCCGGTTCCAGCCCTCGGGCCGGACGTTCCCCATCCCTGAACTAAGAGAACGGATCAAAAGGGCTTGTGAGTCAAAGGCCTGACTGCTTGGCCTAGGGTTGCCAACCTCCAGGTACTCAACCCTAAAAAACAGCACACTTGCTCTTCAGATGTTCAGGATACCCTCTGTTTAGTAGGGAGGTAGTCATTTGGCTTCTTTCTTCTTGAAAATGTATCTTACTGGTGGAATTCCTTTTTAGGCGTAGAAAGTGACTATAAGGGAGGTTTTTCTATAAGGGAGGTGCCCAGGATGGAAAGAGGCGAAATGAAGACCCACATCACAGTCAGTGGCTTTTCAATAGGGTTTCGCTGCTAAAGTGTTCTTATCAGTTTTGTAAACAACATCAAGGAAGGGTATTTTTTTTTCTTGCTGATAATATCCTGTAAACTTTAGATTAACATCTACTGTATTGATCCAATCATTAAATAATGCAAAATGGTCTTTGGTATAAAAAATAAAAAGGTCGTCTAAATACCTACGATAAAATGTAATGTGTGAAGAAAAAAAATTCATTTATGCAGATGTTTTTGCCACTGCGGGGGCGCAAGATGTGCTCATTGCCACTCCTTTAATTTGGAAAAAGAACTGGTCTTTATATCTGAAATAATTCTTTTCAAAAATGATATCCACAATATTTAAAAGGAAATGAGTTGGAGGACAAGGATCAATATGGTTGTGGAGTTTATGTTCAATAATATATCTTACTTCTGGCAGCGGGATGTTAGTATAAAGAGCCTCAATGTCTAAAGTTGCAAGGATGCAATCAGGAGGCACAGACTCCTTAAGGTATGATTCGTGTGTCCTTAAGGTATGATTCTGTAGCCATAGCATAAGGCTGTAAATGGTAATCCATGTATTTAGCTAATGTTTCTAATGGAAAGCCTATCGCTGCTAGGATAGGGCGTTCGGGAGGTGCCTTGAGAGATTGGTGCACCCTTGGAAGAGTGTAAAAAACAGGAACTTTGGGTACTTCACTATTAAGTAATCTGCTGTTTTTTGGTCTACGTAATCTTTTGCAAGACCTTCCTGGATAGTGGTCTTGATTATTAGTTCAATTGCTTTTGTAGGGTAGGTTTCAGTAGGTTTATAAAAATTAGGATTAGTTGTTTAATGTTTTCTTTATTATATTCCTCCGCATTCAAAATAACCAACCCGCCTTGATATGTGAAGTGAACATTCCTAACTGCAATTGTTTTTCTATGTAATATGGTATATGTGACGTTAACATTCCCAACTGCATTTGCTTTTGTACATAAATTGTATGTGTTTAATAATTAGTGTAATTTATTACAATTGAGGCATTCAATAGGGTCTATGTTGATTTCTTCATAGTAGTAACTTTTTTCTTATGAGCAAGTGTGCTGTTTTTTAGGGTTGAACCTCCAGGTACCAGCTGGAGATCTTCTGCTATTACAACTGATCTCCAGCCGATAGAGATCAGTTCACCTGGAGAAAATGGCTGCTTTGGCTATTGGACTCTATGGCATTGAAGTCCCTCCCCTCCCCAAACCCCGCCCTCCTCAGGCTCCACCCCCAAAAACCTCCCGCCAGTGACAAAGAGGGACCTGGCAACCCTCGCTTGGCTGGCTGCTCTGTGCTGCCTCTCTCCGCGGAGGTCGCCCCTTGGTCTGCTGGGCACCAAAGAAGGGATCTGGGGCAGGGAAGACAGTCCTTCCTTGGGTGAGGAAACTGGAGGTTGTCTTTGTGGCCTCCTCCTTCCTGCTTGCAGGATTCTTGGTCAAAATCACAGCAGAACAGCATTTGTTGTTGTTCGTTTTGTTTTCAAGGGACCCTGGCAGGAAGAAAAATACTGACAAACAGTCCAAGGCAGGTTCCAGCCTAAACTAAAGGCAATGTCTAACACCCCTCTGGGGTTCAGAACACTTTCAATTAGGGTTGCCAACCTCCAGATCGGGCCTGGAGCGCTCCCAGAATTACAGCTGATCTCCAGACCACATAGATGTGGTCCCCTGGAGAAAGTGTTGACTATGCAGAATGGGCTGTATGGATTATACCTGGCTGAGGTCCCTCTCCTCCCCAAACCCTGCCTCCCCAGGCTCCACCCCCAAATCTCCAGGAATTTTCTAGCCCAGAGTAGGGAGGCACACCGGGCTGTGAGTTATGTTGTGCTGCGTCGTCTGTGTTTCCATTACGTGAAAGGAACACATTCAGGACCATGAGAGGTGCTGCTCACAGCTTGTGGCCAGAGGCTCTGCTCCGCAGCCTCGCAGGAGCCTTCCGTAGGGAGAAGCAGCAGCAGGGTGGTTTGGGGAGGGCACTGACTGGACTGAGGCCATGCAAGAGGGGCGAAGCGGTCCTCCGCAGGGCCCTGGGGTGCACAGGGCGAGAGTCTGGCCGGTGTTGCCTCTCTGGAGTTCCTGGGGCAGGGACACCTTTCGACAAGGCAGCGTTACCTGTTCCCAGGATGGCTTTTTGAAATGACCCCACGCAAGCAGGGAAGGGGCACTCCCTGGAAGGCAGGCTGGGCAAGAGGGGTTCTCTTTCCCTTGAAAAACTCCCTTCCTGGATTTTTTAAATTTTCTGAGAAATTCTTACAGAGGTTTCATGTGAGCAAAGAGTCTTCACATTTCACTTTAGGTGAAATACAGCAGTGGTTCTAATCTTTAAATCTGCCTTACAAATTCCCTGCCTTTAAGATGAGGCTGCCCATTACACTAAGCTCTCAGTGCTGCCTGTTCGCCATTCATTGCCACAGGCGTCTACTGCCGGCCTGTGTTTCGGAGTCATATACTACCTTAGTTAAGTTTAATTTATAAAAAAAGAAGGGTAGAGGAAGGGAGATTCTGAGGGAGATTTTACAACGAATGGCACAGAGACAATGAATGGAGAACAAATTCTCTCATAAATGCTGTAGCTCTGGGCAGAAGAAGAAGAGTTGGTTTTTATATGCTGACGTTGTCTACCACTCAAGGAAGGATCAAACCAGCTTACAATCACCTTCCCTTCCCCACAACAGACACCCTGTGGGGTAGGTGGGGCTGAGAGAGCTCTAAGAGAGCTGTGACTAGCCCAAGGTCACCCAGCTGGCTTAATTCATAGGAGTGGGGAAACCAACCTGGTTCACAGACTGGCATCCACCTCTCATGTGGAGGAGTGGGGAATCGAACCCAGTTCTCCAGATCAGAGTCCAGCACTCCAAACCACCGCTCTTAACCACTACACTACGCTGCCTCCCAATGAAGCTAAATGACAAAAGTCTCACAAATGACAAACAAAGGCAGTTCCTCACACATCCCTTTCAAGATTCATTGCCCCAGCTTGTGGCGATGGCCACAATCTTAGATGTCCTCGAGCAGGGGTGTCAACTCCATTTGTTACAAGGGCCAGATATGACATAATGTCACTTGGCCATGCCTCGCCAGCCCAAATGGAGAGTGGGAGGGTGACCGTGGCTGCCTCAGTGGGCTCGCAGGCCGGATAAGAGCTCCTAAGGGGCTGGATCCAGCCCTTGGGCCTTACGTTTGACACCCCTGACCTAGAGGACTGAGCTGTTAGTAGTGCTTTGGAACCTCTATGTTTAGAGGGAGCTTACCAAAAGAGATAATTTAGTCGTTTTTGCAATTTTCTTGTTTTTCTAGGCCCCTCATAATTTGAGGCCCTAAACTGTATCTTACTTGGTGGTGGTAGAAAGTGCCCTCAAGTCACATTTGACTAATGGCCATCCCCGAAGGGGTTTCAAGGCAAGAGATGTCCCAAGGGGGTTTGCCATTGCCTGCTTCTGCCTGGCGCCCCTGGACTTCCTTCATGGTCTCCTATCCAAATACTACCTGGGGTGGACTCTGCTTAGCTTCCAAGATCTGCTGAGATTGGGAGGGCCTGGGCTGTTACTTAGCTTGTGCCTAAATCAAGCTCATCAAGTTTTAATTAAAGTTCACATAAGTGCCTTTCTTTCCAGCAGAATGGCCCGATCCCCCATAGCTGTCGTATTGTCTTTTCCTGGCATTTTGCAGAGGCAAAGAATGCCGCCATCGTCCTATTTCACTACTATATTTGGATCCTGTCCTTTCTGCAGGGAGCTCCAGGGCAGCGGACGGCGGGTTGTTCGGTTCCATAATAACCCTGTGAGGTCAGTAAGGCTTAGAGAGTGGGTGACTGTCCTCAGGGCACTCAGTGAATGAGTGGAGAACTTGAACCCAGATCCCAGCTTTTATAGTCACAGGACTGGAGCTCATCCTGCCCGGTTATCCAAGAAGACCTGTAAATTGGATCCTGAATTCCTGCTATATCCTCCCATTTGTTGATTCAATGCCAGAAAAGGTGACCGGGGCTGCTGCTGCTCCTAATCTCACAGGGCTGTGGCAGAGACCTGTGTTGTGGGTTTCCACTCAGCTCTTGAAGCACATCTCACCCACACTCCACACCCCCTGGTATCGGCACTTAGGCAAACACTCTCGGGTATGCAGAGGCACTGCGCGTGGGCACGCCTGTTCTCCTTCGCCCGTCAGGGGCCTGTGAAGGAAAGGGGGCTCCGAGGACCCTGGAGGGGGGAAACCAGTTGTCCCTCTGTGTTTCCGAAGCAGGCGTCTGCAGACCACCTCGCGTTGGCCATAAAATCCCATTTCCAGGAGCGGCTTCCCGTCAACCTGCCCTTCACGCTTGACTAGAGTGCCTGCCATTGACTGCAGAGGGTGGTTGTAAGAGATGTCTTAATCCACTGTGCATTCTTCTTCAATCAATCTAAAAAAAGATAGCGAGAAAGGAAAGGGACCGGCTGCAGGTGAAGAGCACCACAGTTCTGACAGCAGAGGGCTCAAAACAGCTGTCAAAGGCAGGCTGGCGGGAGAGGCAAGACCTGTGAGGGGAGCTGGCAAAGGGGTCTCTGGGCTCCTCCCCGGCGTGAGCCAAGACAAGACCCGGCGTGGCTCGACCCAGGCGTCCGAAGGCAGGCCTGGCCGCACGTCCGAAGCCCCCTTCCCACAGAAGGCTGCCCGCTCGGGGCTCCTTGCTCGGCCTTTCCCCAGAAGCCGCGCCTGCAGGGCGCTCGGAGGGCGGCCGCCCCAGCGCTACTCGCCACGCCACGCCAAGCAGGGCTGCCAGGGAGGGGGGCAGCAGCAGCCACACTGCCCATCCCGCCCTGACCGTGGGCGGCTCCCGCGGGGGGCCAGGCCGAGCTCCGCCCCGGGCCCCCCCCCCGTCGTGGTGTGCCTGCAGGGCCGGCTGGGCGGGGTCCCTGCGCCTCCCCCCGCCTTCTCTGGGGCTGCTGCGGAGGGCCGGCGCACGTCTCCGGGATTGGCGCAAGGGAAGAAGGGCGGGCTGTCCAAGGAAGCGGGGAAGGACCCCTAACCACGCTTTGCCCTAACCACGCCACAAAGCCATGGGCCAGCCCTGCAGGAAACCCCGCCCCTCGATCTTCAGCACGCCGGGTTTAGCGGGCGGGCTCAGAAACCAAGACGATGCCGGGGGGGAGAGGGGGGCACCTCCGCGGCTGCCTGCTGCCCGCCAGCCGGCGCTGGGCTGCGGCGTCCCCACAGGCGGCCGAGCAGAGGGTGGGCGCAAGCCCACCCACCCTTTTCGCCACGCGGCCAGGCCGGGAGGCACAGCTCGCCTTGGAAGGGGGAGGGGCGACGATCAAAACCCAGGGGCGGGGGAAGCAGGACTAGCAGCGCCCTCCCCCCCGCAGAGCCTGACCCCACTCCTGAACGGGCACCCCCCCCCCCGATACCTGTGGGAATTCCCAAGCAGTGGGCTGGGGCTCTAGCTTGGTGACGGGGGTGCCCTCGCAGCCCCCGACGCCCAAGAAGGGAACCCCTGCTGAAGGGCTGTCCAAGCCACCTGGCCCCGGTCATGCCGGCCCCAGGCGTTGGGTCCCGGGGGGGGGGGGTGGGCAGGCAGCCCTGTGGGAGGAACAGGCTGAGCAAGGCGGGTGGCGGCGGTCAAGCAGCCCTGTGGTATCGGGCTGGCCGGGAGGCGGCCTCCAAAGGCCTCGGGGACCTCCTTCGACTGCAGGCGCCCCACAAATGGATCCCTTCTTCTGGGAGAATCCTTGCCTTCTGCACCAAGTCCTCTCTTAAAACGCAGCTGTAGGAGTTTAACGCAAGGAAGAACATCTGCAAGGAGAAGGAGCCACAGTCGCCCCCCTTCTCCACTCCCCACCGTGTCACTTTCAGCCATGCGCTGGCAATGGGTTTTAAAGGGCAGCCCACTTGTGAGAGCTGGTGGGGCTCTCAGATAAATAAATCAGATGATGATGCTTCAAATAAGATGTTTCAGTCTCATCTCTGCCTTGAAATCCTCTTAAGAGCTATTGATTTGTTTCCTTAAGGATTGTATCCCACTTTTTCTTGCACTCAACCTAGTTCATAACTGAATAAAAATCATTGCCTTAAAGAGTAACAACACTTATCCAGTAGGACCCTTCATAAATCAAGGCCCTATGAAGGAGAACTCATGTTCCACCGATTAATATTTTAAGAATTTTAGAGGAACGTGGAAGGACATTTTCAGGGGTGGCCGCCTCACCTTGGGAGCGCCCCTCCCACTTCTGTCTTCCCTCCAGCCTCTGAGGGCATCCAGCCCAAAACATTTCTTTTTGCCTCAGCTTTTAATGAAGCTGTTTTCTCTTTTTTGCAGTTTTTTATCTGCTTTTGGCCTTAAGTCTGTTAAAACGCTTGTTTTGTTTTGTGTTGATAATTATTTAATGGTATCAGTTTTACTAAACTGCCTTGAGCAAGGGCTTTATAGAGAGGAGGCCTGTAAAGATTTTTTCCTAAATCCATAAACAATAAATAAATTAGTAAGTGCTAGAATTTGTGACCCAAAGCTAATGGTCTGTTTCAGGGACAGCAATGCAAAAACTTATATGCAAATGTGGCAAGCCAGCACACCAGATAAATCCGATACAAACCCTTCATTTAAATGTGAGTCAAACTGGTTTTACTATGTCTGGATCTCAATCTCTAGCAGAACTTGGCCAATGAGTCACACATTCTCTAATATTGTTTTGTGCCATTCTGGGTCACTGCCCAGATGTGGAGGTTTCTTGGAGTTGATGCTGAATTGAACAACCCAGGTCCTCAGGCTTGGAGAGAGGTCTAGAGGAGAACTGGGTTATTTTACTGTTAATTTGAGCTCAGGTCAAAGTCACACCGATTGGACCATCGGACTGATCTTGACCACATGTGGCAATGGTAATGGCAGCTGATTGGCTTAAATCAGCAGGGTCTTGTGCATATGCACAGGTTTTTTGTTTTGTTTTTAAAAAGTAAATCTGTTCAGCAGATGTTTGCATCTGTTCAGCACAAAACAAACAGACTAGGTGATTGGATCACATCAAATCAACATCATTGCAATGAAAATCACTGCATTAGTCTGCCTTGTAAACAATGGTAATAGTCGTTCATAGAGTCAGAATTATAGAGTTGGAAGGGGCCGTACAGGCCATCTAGATCCAATGCAGGATCAGTCTAGAGCATCCCTGACAAGTGTTTGTCCAGCTGCTGCTTGAAGACTGCAGGAGAGGGGGAGCTCACCACCTCCCGAGGAAGCTGATTCCACTGTTGAACAACTCTTACTATATAAATTTCCCCCCTAATATTCAGCCGGTACCTCTCCACCCTCAATTTAAACTCATTATTGTGAGTCCTCTCCTCTGCAGCAAGGAATAGCTCCCTGCCCTCCTCTAAGTGACAGCTCTTCAAATGCTTAAAGAGAGCACTCATGTCCCCTCTCAACCTCCTCTTCTCCAGACTAAACATGCCTTTGCTCGTAGGGCTCCAAGCCCCTCATCATCCTCATCGCTCTCCTCTGCACCTGCTCCATTTTGTCCACATATTTTTTGAAGTGAGGCCTCCAGAACTGCACACAGGAGTCCAGGTGCAGCCTGACTAATGCAGTGTACAGTGGAACTATGACATCTTGCAATCTGAATGTTATGCCTTTGTTGATACATCTCAAGATCACATTCGCCTTTTTTGTCACTGCATCACACTGACTGCTCATGTTTACCTTACAGTCCACCCGTACCCCAAGATCTTGTTCACACACACTGAAACTCAGAAGTGTATCCCCCATCCAGTATGCGTGTTACACATTTTTGTTATCTAGATGTAGAACTTTGCACTTGTCTTTTTTGAATTGCATCTTGTTCACATCTGCCCACTTTTCCAGTGTGTTCAGATCTCATTGAATTCTATCTCTATTTTCTGGTGTGTTCGCTGCTCCTCCCAATTTGGTGTCATCTGCAAATTTAATGGGTAGTCCCTCCACACTCTCATCCATATCATTTATAAAAATATTGAAAAGTGCCAGGCCCAGAGCCGAACCTTGTGGCACCCTACTGGACACCTCTCCCCATTCAGATGAAATGCCATTGGCATCTACTCTTTCTGAGTTCTGCAACCAGTTCCCTATCCACCTAACTATCCCAGGATCCAGTCCATAGTCCTCTAGTTTACCCATCAGAACATCATGGGAACCCAATCAAAAGCCTTACTGAAATCCAGGCAAACAACATCAACCTCATTCGATCCAGCAAACTTGTCCCTCGATCAAAGAAGGAAATGAGGTTGGTCTGCCAGGACCTGTTGGGGACCAATCCATGCTGACTTCCCCGGACCACCAACAAAACGAGAAGCAAGACTATGGCTAGGGAAAACCCAGGGCAAATCCCCATTCTGCCATGAAGCAGATCTCAAAGCATTCTCTCTCAGCCTGACATACCTCACAGGGTTGTTGAAAGGATAAAACTAGGGTTAGGAGTCATGTATATTGTCCTGAGCTCCTTAAATGAAGGATAGTTTATAAAGGATCCCCTTGAGGCAGAAGCCAGCGAGCCTGCAGCAACTGCTAGATGATTTACACAAAAGCCCTCCTGCCTATCATGTTTACTCACCAGTGTGCACTTAGCAGCCTTGTTCAACTGGATGAACTTGTCATAGCAACCCTAATATCAACCAGACCCAAGGAGCTCCTCGGTGCTCAGCTTTCTTGGCAAGTTGCATTCTTATGAAAGTCTTGATTTCAGTGAAAGAATCACTACTAAGACTGAGATGAATTAAACTGCAGGCAGATGCTTGGTAGGATATTCAATGAGAATTCTGATAACAAATGTGCTGACAGATTCCTGGTCTGGAGAACTATTGAAACTGATAATGCTGCAAGCATCAGGGAATAAGATCTGCTACTATGCACCTTATGAGTTTTTTTGCTTACTGTGTGTATCACAATCCCACCTGTGTGGGTACTGAGGGGGAGAGAGAGCTTTGCTTGTTTGCCAGAATATTTATGTGGACTTTTAATTTTCTCTTTCCTAGTCCTGTTTACTTATTTTACCTTAAGAAATGAGATACAGGAGGCTTTTTCAAGTTAACAACCAAGAAACAAGATTTATTAAACATTGTAAAAGGGATGGATTTGGGGGGGAAATTGTAGTTAGGAAAAGCATAGAACCAGAGCTATTTTATGTTTCACTTCAGAGAAGGCATAGATCTTAGATGGCTTAGTTGGTACAGAATTCTTAACTTGAGTTCACAAATTCAGTTCAGTTCCCAGAACCTCTTATAGATGTTTCTATTCAGACTCTGCTGCCTAGCTATCAGGGAAGTTGGAGACCAGACAAAGTCAAAGCCAGGTTATCTGTAGAGTTCAGTTCCAAGTAGTAAAAACATAGTGCAAGAGAATAGTCAGGGCTCAGCCCAGGGCCATAGGCACACAGTGGTCACAGCCCGGTAAAACCACAGTTAGCACCCATTATTTCCAGACCTGCCTGGCTGCAAGCCTCTGCTTAAATAAGCCTAGGAGGAACCACCTGTGGCTGGTTCCTCTGACTCAGCACTCCTTGCCAGAGGAGGCTCATCCTCACTGCTGTCAGCTGGCAGTGCTCTTCCTTGTGCTTGCAACCTAGCACTCCTCCTACACTCAAGTAGGAATGATCTGCACTTTCGGTTTCGCTGTTCCAGAGGCTGTGGAGGGCTGTTGTGGGATGCAGGTGAGTCCCCTGCCCTGGATGGTTGTAGGCATGGGGAACATTCATCCGTCAGTGCCTGCTCTGCCTGCTGTGGTTCTTCCCTTCCACTTTCAGCTGCTTCCAGGTCCTCTTCCTCCGAGGAAGCCTCAGCAGGCTGACTCGTGACACCCCACATCCTGGTGGGTCCTGTGCCTTCTCTGGAAACAGAGGAAGATCTTCAGTGTAGGAAGAGGTGTGTGCTTTCCCACTTCTTCCAGCCTTGGAGGCCTTGGAACATACAAGAGGCAGGATCTGTTGCAGGTTTTGTGCTTTTGCCACAGCCCTGCAGGCTGTCTTAGGCTGGCCTGATAGGCAGAATGTCTTGTGGAGGGACTGGGTGGGTGTCGCCTGCCTCTCAGACTGTTTAAGATCTTCCTCTCGGGATGTCAAAGCATGTTCTCCATCCCAGGAGGAAAGTTCCACAATGTAGTGAGAGTAATGGAAATGCCAACCCCTCGCTGTGCTGTGACAAAATCAGAGGAATCTTGTAGGCTGCGTCTCAGGCTGGGGCCCATAGCTAGGCCCATAACAGCCTTCCAGCTAGGCTTGCCAGCTTTCTGGGGCCGTGGCTGTAGTGTGCGGAGCATGTGCGCACCCTGCGCAACGCGCCCACGTCACATCCGGGTTTACCATAGAGTTTTCATAGAGTTTCCATAGAGTTATCTCCGAGATTCCCGAGCATCCGCGTCACTTTCTGGTTTACCCAAAAATGACACATGCGTGTGTGTGCACGCACGTGCCCACAGTGCTCGCCAGCCATCAGCTGGCTGGTGGGCAGCCCAGTGGATTGGCGGGATTTTACCCACCACCACCGGGCACTTGGCAACCCTACTTCCAGCCTAGTGAGGAGGTGATGTGTTTACAAGTCCTTTGGTGCATCACAGACTTTCCTTCCTGGGATGCGGAGAGTTCTGTCCCTTCCAGGACTGAAATGAGGCTCCATCACTGTTAGGGCTGTCGATTCGGTTCGGCCCAAACTGAAAAACAGCCGAATTTCCCCTGATTCGGCGGTTTTTAGTTCGGGACGAACCGAACTCAAAAATGGTGGGAAACCAGGGGAGCTGAATTCAGCAAGTTCGGGAGTTCACGAATAAATCCGGCAAATTCGGGGCTGTCAGTAAGCAGCATTCTCCTCCCCTGGCCAATCGGTGGCCAAGCTGGGTCTTCTTCTGGCCAATCAGTCAGGATTAAATACTGGAGGAATCAGCTGCTGCGCGGCCGGGCCGGGGAGAGAGAGAGAGAGAAATCCTTGTGTGTGTGTGTGGGGGGGGGTGCTTGTGCACATTCGCTCTTTCTGTGGCTGCAGGGGGTGCATTTTTTGGGGTAAAGACCCCAAATATTCAGTGGAGCTTCAGACAAGGCTTCTTAAGAGACCCCCCAAGTTTTGTAAACATTGGGTCAGGGGGTCCCGAGATATGGGCTCCCCCCTTTTCTCTTTCCATGGCTGCAGGGGGTACATTTTTAGGGGTACAGACCCCAAAATTTCAGTGGAGCTTCAGACAAGGCTTCTTAAGAGACCCCCCCCCAAGTTTTGTAGACTTTGGGTCAGGGGGTCCCGAGATATGGGCTACACCCCTTTTCCCTTCCCCCCTTTTCCATTTCTGTGGCTGCAGGGGGCACGTTTTTGGGGGTGCAGCCCCCAAACCTTCAGGATATCTTCAGACGAGCCTTCTTAAGAGACCCCCCAAGTTTTGTAAAGATGGTTCAGTGGGGGCAGAAATATCGGCTCCCCCCTTTTCTCTTTCCATGGCTGCAGCGGGCACATTTTTTGGGGTACAGACCCCAAACTTTCAGCGGAGCTTCAGACAAGCCTTCTTAAGAAATCCCCCCAAGTTTTGTAAACATTGGGTTAGGGCCCCCCGAGATATGGGCTTTCTTCTTTTACCTTTTCCCTATTGGGATGAATGGATCACCCTATCTGTCAACATATGTCAAAGTTATGCCTAGTCTGCAGTTTGCTAAACAGATCATACTGATCAGAGTGACAGCTAAGTCATGTGATGATGCTGGTCTGATCCAGTTTGTACAGCCAGGAATGGGGATTTCCAGAATGACTCATCTCAGATGAACTGTGATTGGTCATGAATGTATATATAAGTCTGTGTATTGAATGTAAGTTACCTCTTGCCTGAAATACATATGCTGGCGGAGCATGCTGTTGCTCAGAGCTGTGAATGTTAACAGCCAAAGGACTCTGTGTAGATATTGTAAATAAGCTGTACATAGCAGAACTGCGTGGTGTGAAGTTGCTACCAGGTAAACTCCTGAAGTCCAGACAAGCTGTATGCATCTCCAGAGCAAAACGTCCCATGCTTAAATGGAATTGTCTTGGATTACCCAGTCCTCCTCCCAGTCCCTCCTGATGGAACAGAAGACAGCCACAGTAAGACCCCTTTGGGGACTTTAATCTATACTTTTTCTCCTGTGTGTGTGTGTGTGGGGGGGGAAGCAGAGTCTGTGTGTGTGTGGGGAGGGAGCAGTTTCTGTGGGTGGGGGGGAAGCCAAAGGGCTTTCACCCGTTCTGCCTGGGGTGTGTGCCCCCTTGAGTCTCTCTCTCCCTGGTTTGAGGGGGGGCTTCAGTGTGTCCTCAGGTTTTCCTTCATTCATAAGATCGGTTAGGTCTATTTTGATGCTTGCTCAAAACTGGTTTTCAAATGGTGACTTAAAGAATGCATTTCCCTGTCCTGAGTCCTGAGTCCGATGCAAAAGGGGAAATTCCACCCCCTCCTGCTCCTTATGCATAGGTAGCTGCCTCTCTCCCTTTCCATGCTTTGCACGGTTGCAAAGGAGTTGCTTTGTAGGGTTGTGTTGCTTTGCAGTTGTGTTGCTTTGCAAACTGCTTAGCACCTGCCCTGCCCTTTGCATGTTTGCAAAGGTGTTGCTTTGCAGTTGTGTTGCTTTGCAGTGTTGCTTTGCAGTTGTGTTGCTTTGCAAACTTCTTAGCACCTGCCCCACCCTTTGCATGTTTGCAAAGGTGTTGCTTTGCAGTTGTGTTGCTTTGCAGTGCTGCTTTGTAGTTGTGTTGCTTTGCAAACTTCTTTGCACCTGCCCCGCCCTTGCTCTCATCAGCTGTTTGTCGGGGCTGGGAGCTTTGTGCCTGGGCGGCAAGCTCTGCTCAGAGATCCACATTAAGGGTGGGGTGACCCGTTTCGGGGGCCATATCTCAGCCCCCCTGACCCAATCTTTACAAAACTTGGGGGGTCTGGCAAGAAGGGTCCTTTGAAGCTCCACTGAAAGTTTGGGACCTCTACCCCCATAAATGCCCCCCCAGAGCTGCAGAAAGCCGCAGTTGTGTTTTTAATGGCTTTATTCGGCCAAATTTTTTCCCCGAACTTTGAATTCCCGCCGAATTGCACGGACCCGAAGCGGGGGAGTTCGGACTTCGGCATATCCTGAATCTAAACGAGCCAAATTCAGCCAAATCCGAACTATACCAAAAAAATTTTAATTCAACAGCCCTAATCACTGTGGAATGAATTGCAGAGTGCTGGGACTCCAGTCCGTTCTCTGCTGGGATTCTGTGAAATAGAATCTAACACTTCTATCGATGCTTAATAATTAGAATGAGGTGACCAGGCTTCCAGCCTCGGGAAAAGAATGGCTGGGGAACTATATGGGACTTAAATATATAAAACATCTTTTTGTCAAATTCACAATGTGACCTCAGAATACAGATCAAAGAAATCCACACAATGGGGCCATGTACTGATAGGATATTGCAAGTTCACAGTCAGCAGTAGGACAAAGCTCATCTAGAGGGATGGTGAAAGAGCAGCAGCAGGAAGGGTGGAGAAAGAAGGAGGACAAGGCATCAGTGGAGGGGGGGGAGAAGAGGTAGCATCAGTGGTACAGACAGGGTAGGGGAATGGGAGAAGGTGACAGTGGCAGCAGATTGGAACAGAAATCCCACAGGATGAACTTTCAGCTCCCAACTCCCCCCCCCCTTGATCATTGGTGTCCAGCTGATCTGGGAGGCTTGGAGCGGGAGGCATGCCCTGCGTGCTTTCCCCTCCAAGCCCAACCATAAGCTTGCTGGCAGAAAGAGCCAGCTGCCCTATCATTTCTCCACTGGGAGGACAGGAAGAACAAATGGGGAGGAAGCAGGGGACGTGAGGGAGAAGAGGATCCTTTCCCCCCCCCCCCATCCAATGGCTGCAGGTCTACTCTTTGCAAGGGTTAGAGAGCAGCACCTGCTTGAATACCAGCAGTGGCATTCTGATTCCTGAGTCCCATCTTGGTTGCCCCCCTTGGGGGTCAGAGAGCAGCTCCCTCCAGGACAGTCCCAGCAGCCACTTTGATCCACAAAAGGGACGGCCAAATGGAAACCGTGTCACCTTTGGGTGAGCTGAAACAATCCACAACATGTTGTTGCTGTTCCCCATTTGTATGATGTGTTATCAGTATTTGAAAGAGCTACATTATGAGACCTTTTATTCCGCTTGGAATAATGAGAGATGTTTTCCAGGAAGGTCACAAAAAACCAACATTTGGAAATGGGCACTGGAAAGGCAAAACGCCCGGCCGAGTAAATTGCCCTTGTAGCTTCTCATTGGTCCAAGTCTGCAGCTTGACCCAGTAGAGCGCATGGAGCCACAACTGCTGACAGACAGCAGGGGAGGGGAGCGCATGGGGTGGCCACAGCAGCAGTGGCTGGTGAGATTTCACAGGAGCAGCCAAATACTATTTCTCTAGTGATCACTGCAGGTAGCATTTGCCGAGTGGAAGGGCTGCACAGTTGAGGTATTAATTGGAGTCCTCCTTCTTCCAAAACCAAAGAAAGGATCTTTCTGTTCAAATATGTTACACATTTTGGCAGCTCAGTTAGGATGTTGCAGGATCAAGTATCTGGAACTGGTTTTTGAGGGGCAGGTTTTGTTTTTGTGCATCAGCTGAGCCTGTGATGTACCCACCCCATACACACACAGACTCCTCCTCTTCCCGCATCCTGTTCTGCTGCTTGATTATACACACCACCAATAACCACCATCTGTCAAGATGCTCACCATGGCCAGTTTGCTCATCTTGGCTGGTTTGGGTGTCTTGTATTTCCGTTTGTTCACCTCTCAGGCTCTATAGTACTTTTCTAGTGAATAACAGACAATGAAATAATTTTGGCTGTGTTTATGCAGGTGCTAGTTCAATCATCAAATGTTATTGCTTGTAAAATACTTTGCAATTCATTTTCTAGAAGAGTAATAAAGTATAGCACTGTATCCATGGCGTCCGTACGCAGCTAAATGGCTACTGGCAAGAAGGGGCTTTGATGGACAGCTTCATTTGCCAATTCCTTCTGGTTATTTATTTTTTTCCTAAAGGAAATAATGCAGCTGTAGATGTCCGGAACTGCTTTTTATATCTCCTGGAAACATACAAAACTTAGAATGACTCTTCCTTCTAGATCATTTTCATGGCAAAGTTTTCCCTGTAGGGTGTTCACACCCTGGCTTCTTACACACCTGCCTTTTCCTGCACATCATGACAATCTCTTCAAGCTGCTCAGAGCAGTGCAGCTCAGCTGCTCTTCTGGTACATGGGCCTCATGTGTCACATGTGCTTGGTGAAGCCATATGGGTACCATGCTTGGCAGCCACATCCTTGGATTGCGCTTTCTTGAGAAATGCGTGGCAGCCCAACTTTCCGATGAGGATGCAAGAGGGATTCGCTACGAACATGTTTATTCAGAAGTGAAAAGAGATACAGTAAAAAGAAGAAGAAGGATACTTGATATCTCTACCTAAAGATTTGTTGAATTCTGTGTGCCCCCCTCCTTCCCACACCCTCCAGGGTGAGACTCGAGGGCTTGTACATCCTGCCTCTCAATTGGCAATGGCCGGCCACTGTTTGCAGGCAGGCTTTGAGGAGGTCCATGCCTCCCGGGCCTGCTGGCAAACCGAGGCTGCAAAGGAAAGGGCCATCTGCTCCCCCTGGGCTCATGTCCATGCCAACATGCATCTGCCAAGGCAGTGGGTCTCACAGCATAGCCTGCACCCCCATCTGTGGGGCCACACCAATGTGATGGACCATTTATCAGTGGTGGGAATCCTAGGTCCTTGTACACCTGGTAAGCACACCTGGGCCAGGCCTTCTCACCACAGCAGGAGCGATCCATGTTGAACACAGTGGCTGCTGTGCAATCAGTAGCCGTGGATCTCCCGTGGTGGCCCAGGTCCATCAGAGGTGTGACACAGCAGCCAGCGCCCCTCAGGCCCCGGCCAGCACACACTGGCTGACAGTCAGGGTAGAATGGAGGCATGGTTGAGGTTCCTCTCAGGCCCACCCAGCCACATCAAACGGGCACCTTTTTTACATGGAATGACTGACAAATAGGAGGGGCTTAAGGAGAAATATAATGGTGATAAATAAATATAAATAAACATCCACTGACTCTTCCCTTTATCCCCAGTTGATCTATGGAAATAGGCAGGACAGAAGGGGATACGCCAAGCTTTCAATGAGCCCATTTTGAAGCCTTGAAAAGGAGCGCAAGGCTGCAGGGCACGAAACAAAAGGAAAAGCTCACCTCATCTGTCCGCAGCTGCCCATGAACAACAGCCCGATACATACCACAGGTGGGTACACAACCCCAGCGTGAGTAGGGCAGGGGAGGAACTGACCTCCTCCCCCCCTTTCAATTGAGTATGCTGACTACGCCCCTTTCTGTACATGTTCCCTACATGTGTGAAGTGGGCAGCTTGGCCGTCTACACTGATATTCTGAAGAGGAAATCCCAGAGAATATCAGCCTGGTTTGGTGGGCAAGTGGAAGTTGGAGCAGATCTGTATTCCCAATGAAATCAACAGAAACAATCCCTTGGTTGAATTGCTAGTCCAACTAGTTTTAATTCCAAGATGAAAGAATAAAATGAAGTTTTAAAAAATGACAGAGGAACCCAGATTCCACCTTCCTTCCTAACTCCAGGTGTGGCAGGGATTTGGGAGCCAAAATATGCAGACTTTCCTGATGAAGGCAAGAGCCCTGAGAAGCAGCCGGCAGAGAGTTGCTCTAAAACAATCACTTTTGGGCACAACCATGTACGTTACTCTTTGCATTCCCACCAGTCAAGGGGGATGGGCAGCCCCCAAGCTTAAATGGCGGCTCTCTTCCATCTCCTGCCACAAGCTCTCAGGCAGAGCTGAGATTAATTAAAAGGCAGATCCTTAAATCAAATTTGCTTTCTTGAGCACATATATACAGTCTCCTCACTGACTCTTTTGAAAAGTCCCCAAATGTAGATTTGATTGGATTTAAAGAGCTTGGAAAAACAGTGTTTAATATGTTGAATTTGAGCAGTTCCCAGCAAAACTTAAAATATGAATTTCTAAGTGAGGCTGTAAGCCATTCACCCGGGAATCCTGGGTTCAATTCAGCCCTCTGCCATGAACCCAGCAGGTGGTCTTGGCAAGCCTCAACCTCAGATCCCAGCAAATGGCTGGCAGGGATAACTGTGATGTTCAAGTCGGCCTCGCTGACTTGAACGTGAAATGTTTTGAACACTCAAAAGGCAACATCTAAGTGGCTGTTATGCACATGGAGACCAAGAGAGCAGACTGAAGAGCCGGAGTTGACCGAGAGGCCTGTCCCCCCACCCTCACCCCATGGTGCAATGTCCTTGGCAGGGGAGCCTCTGGCACAGGTTTGCTGGGTGGGCAGCAGCCTCTGCTGTGAAGTAGCTGGCAGAAGGAAGGGGGTTTGGCAGAGCCAAAGACCCCGGGCTGCTCTTGCAGGGCTCCAGGTGTGTGGCTGTAGAGTGGGTAGGATAAGCTGGCACAGGCACAGCTGATGACGCAGCCAAACATTCAACAGCCATGCACCTGCCATGTACTGTCGGAGCAGCTCCTGTGCCTCCAAGGTTGCCATCTGATGCCCTCTTGTTAGGATACCAACTCCCCCTCTCCTGTCTTCCTCCAAGCAAGCCACTGTGCAAACTGCCCTTGTGGAAGGGACCTCTTGGCTGGATCCTTACCTCCTTTCCAAAAGAGAATAATGTCACCATACTGTCGGAATGGAAGTATGTAATGCGAAACTAGAGGTGGGCTCACTGCAGAAATGGCGCTTCACTCATAGCCATGAAAGGGGGCACTGGACAGTGAAGGGAGCTGGGAAACCGTCACGATGAGAGGCTCTAAAGTTATCGGCAGCACAATTTGGGACATTGTGTTAAGAATAGGAACCAATTATTCTCATGAGTCAGCAAGGACAGAGCTATAATTAATAAGGCCATAGTTACCCCAAGGCAGAGGAAGTTTGGGGAGGTGCTGCACATAATTGTAGCAACTCTTCACCAAAGACACTTGAATGCCTATATATATATTGTTTTTCAGAAATTACTATACATCTCTTTTGACAATACATCCTATATATCAATCTTTGAATCAATAAAAAAAAATAAAAAGTTATTAGGTGTATGTCTTCCATATAAAATACAATTAATTATAATTGACTTCCCCACCGACTTCCTCCCTCCCAACATTAATCTGGTATCTCCTTTGGATTAATATTTTCTAATCCTAATAGGTTAATATTTTAATGTTATATTTCCCCTTATTTAATACATTTCAATTAGTAATATTAATATAATATTAATAATATAAGGAGAAAAAAGAAGAAATTGTTAAAAAAATAAAAAAACAGAGACAGAACAAAACAGATTGACATAATTTTCTCCAGTCACTCATCTCTGTCAAATTATAATGGATTAGATTTTAAGAAATTTTATTTACCCCCCCCCAAAAAAAAAAAGTTTAATATTGTTATTCCTCTACTCCCCCCTTTCCCATATTAAGAGTCAAATTGGTATTCTTCCGGCTTTCCTAGCCATTCTTTTTGAACTTTTTCTTCTGTCTGGAGTTTCTTTTTTATATATATATATTTTTTATTTGTTTATAAAACTAGGGGGATACAAAAGGAAAAAATAGGGAAAGGGTAGACATTAAGTAAAAAAAACACAATATAATATATAAAAACAGTATGACAAAATAACAATTTCCGTTGAAAATTAACTCATCGTGTTTAAAATATTAATCATTTGTAGAGCACTATGTCTAAACAAGAAAATACATATTGAAATGTTAAAGTCATTCAATTCGACAATCTATTACACATTAAAAATATAACATAGTAAAACCTTTGTTTTATTTAACAAGCGGTCATGTTGATCTTCTTAATTAACATAACTGGAATTCATATAAGTGTAGAATGACTCCCACTTTTCATCAAATTGTTCTGTAGATTCGTTAAACTTTGGGTTTAAGACAAAAGTCATTTTAGCCATAGTAGCGTAGTCCAACATTTTTTCTTTCCATTCCTCTATTTCTGGTGTGTGCATTTGTTTCCAAGTTCTTGCTAAAACCGTTCTGGCAGCCGTTGTAGCATACTTAAAAACATCATGAAATTTCGAAGGGATATTTTGTGGCACCATGCTAAGAAGATAGTATTTGGGGTCAAATGTTATCTTCGTTTTCATTATCGTCTGAAGTTCCCGGTGGATCTTTTTCCAATACGCCTGCAATTTGGGGCAAGTCCACCAGACATGAAAGTAAGAGCCATCTGTATCTTGACATTTCCAGCAGAGACATTTTTTCCCGGAGGAGGACATCTGAGAGATCATATTTGGAGTCAAATACCATCTATAAAATGTTTTATACCAATTTTCTTTTACTTCTTGACACACAGTATATTTCAATTCAGAGGTACATAATTTTTCCCAGGATTCCATATTAATCATTTCTCCAAAGTTTTGCATCCACTTTATCATGTTAATTTTGACTTGTTCTTTTTCTGTATCATATTTCAAAAGGAGTTTATAAATTTTTCCTAATAGATGAGAATCATTCTTAGATACTATCTGTTCAAATTCTGTCAGTTCTCGAAATGGCTGAGGATACAAACAATCTTTTTGTAAATTAGATGTCAGTTGAAAATAGGTCAACCAGTTTAATTTTTGAAATTTTTCTTGAAGTTTAACTTGACTTTTGATTTCTCCTGTAGGTTCTATCATATCTTTATAGGTAAAGTGGACATCCGGTTTCAATCTGACGTTATCATGATAGGCTTCAATCGGAGACATTATAGATGGTGGGTTGGGACTTATCCTTTTTTTGTACTTTTTCCATACTTTCAATATCGCTTGTTTAATATCGCAATCTTCAGGTATTTTATCCTTTTTGGTTATCGTTGTAGGGTCCCACAAAACTTTGTGGAATCCTTGTCCTAGATCCACTCGTTCTAGAATGAGATGTCTATTTTTTGGATATTTTATCCATTCTGCAATCCAAGTTAGGCAAGCAGCATGGTGGTATAATTTAAGATTAGGTAATGCCAGCCCTCCTCTTTTCTTTTCATCTTGTAGAACTTTGAATCTGATTCTTGGCTTTTTCGCATTCCACACAAACCGGTTAATTTGCTTTTGCCAATTTGCTATTATTTTGTCCGGTATGTCAATCGGAAGAAATTGAAATAAAAAATTTAGTCTCGGAAGTACGTTCATCTTCACCACCGAAATCCTTCCTAGCCAGGAAATATTCATCTTGGACCATGAATTCAAATCTTTCTCTATTTCTCCCCAAGTTTTCAAATAATTCAGCTTTAAAAGTGTCTTGTTCTGTGAAGATATTCTGACACCCAAATATTTGATTGAATCCTTCGTTATTTGGCATCCGGTGATTCGTTTAATGTAATTATCTTCGTTGATTGTAGTGTTAAAGGTCAGAATTTTTGTCTTTGTTTTATTCAATTTGTAATCGGAATACTTTGCAAATTCCGTAATATGATGATATACATGTGGAAGAGTTTGTTCAGGATTTTGACAAATTAGTACAACGTCTTCTGCATAACTTTTAATTTTATGCTCTTCATTTCCTACTGTAAAGCCTTTAATTTCCGGATCATTTCTTATGTAGTTCGCAAGAACCTCCATCGATAAATCAAAAAGAAATGGAGAAAGTGGGCATCCTTGCCTTGTACCTTTTGTAATATTGAATTCTGTTGAAAGACAACCGTTTATTAAAAGGCGTGCCTTTTGAACCGAATATATTGTATTGAAAACAGTAAGAAGAGTGTCTCCGCAGTTCATTTGTTGCAATGTTTTTGAGATAAAATGCCAGGAAACGTTATCAAATGCTTTTTCTGCATCTAGAAAAATCATAGCGGTTTTTAATGATTTCGACTTCATATATTTGATTGCGCTGAGAATCAATCGTACATTGTCTTTCATAAGTCTCTTTGGAATGAAGCCAGTTTGGTCTGGATGCACCAGTTTAGTAATGTGATGTTGGAATCTTTTAGTAATTATAGAAATGAAAATTTTGTAATCAATGTTCAACAAGGAGATTGGTCTGTATGCCTGGGGAAGATGTTGATCGGAACCTTCTTTTGGTATCAAAGATATATGCGCTTCTTGCCAGGACAGTGGAATCTTTCCCTGTTCAATTACCTCATTATACAAAGAAAGTAAGACCGGTGTTAGTTGTTGTTCAAAAAGTTTATAAAATTGTGGTGTGATCCCATCTGGACCTGGTGCCTTGTCTGGTTTCAAATTGTGAATGGCATCAACTATTTCTTGTGTTTTTATCTTCTGATTAAGGCTCTCTTGTTCCTCTGGTAGTAACTTAGGTAGTTGTGCATCTGATAAATAACTCGTTAGCCCTTGTTCTTGCAAGTCATTCTTCGCATATAATTGCTTATAATAATCAACAAATATTTTTTCAATTTCTCCTTTTTTGTTATAAGTTGTGCCATTAACTTTTGCACCGGTTATCTTCCTTTTTTTTTCATGTTGTCGAAGTTGATTGGCTAAGAATCGACCAGGTTTATTTGCTCTTTCAAAAAAATATTTGCTTGGCATATTTAACTTTCATTTTGATTTCTTCTGTTTCTATTACCTCGATTAAATGTTTAATCATCTTGATGTCACAAAGGGTGGATTTATCTGGTTTGATTTGCGCTTTTTCCCCCAATGTTCTTAATTGGTTCTGAAGATCTTTGAGTTTCTTTTGTTTATCTTTTCTGATTTTGGAATTTAAAGCTATCATTTCCCCTCTGATAAATGCTTTACTGGCATCCGAAACAATAAAATCTGACATGCCTGGAGTCTTGTTTAGAGTAAAAAACTCTTTCACATCACGTTTGCATTGTTCAAGAGTCTGTTTTTTTCTCAGTATTTGATCATTCATCCACCATCTCCTAATTCCTGTTCTTCCTCTTGAAACAGTCAATTCAATTGGATTGTGGTCTGATAATATTCTAGGTGCAATCTGTATTCCTTCCACACTTGTTATCATAGATCTGGAAATCCAACCCATATCAATCCTAGAGTATGATCCGTGATGATTTGAATAAAATGTGAAGTCTTTTGTTCTTGGGTTCTTCGTTCTCCAAACATCGATTAAATTGAATTCTTTCATGAATTTAAAGACATTCTTCGGTAATTTTCCAGATGTACTGTTATGAGATTTGTCAATCATTGGATTTGTTACCGCGTTAAAGTCTCCTAAAAGTATGATTTCTCCTTGATGACAATCTACAAGATTCCCGAACAATGTTTCATAAAAACTTTCCTTTGCAGCATTTGGAGCATAAATGTGAACCAGCGTAAAACATATTCCATCTAATCCATGAAGAATTAAAATCTGATAGCGTCCATCTGGGTCTGCTGTATGAGTCTTAACAGTTAAAATTTTCTCATTAATATAAGTAGCTAGACCTCTCTTCTTCACTTGGGCGGACGCTAAGTAAGGGGTTCTTAGATGGTTTGTCTGTAAAAAAATTTCATGTTCTTTTTTGATGTGAGTTTCTTGAAAACAGACGATATCATTCTTTTGCTTCTTTAAACTATGGAAGACTCTCTTTCTTTTGTTAGGAGAATTAAGACCGTTAATGTTCAATGATACAATTTGTAAATGGTCCATGATGAGTTAACGTTCAAATCTATAGCGCTGCTGCTTGGTCTAGTTTGTCTCCTTCAGTAGTTTTCTTTTATTTTCGCAATTCCCGTTTTCCAAGTGGTTTTTCTTTGTCTTTTTGAGATTGTTGAGAGCTGCTGGAACTTGTTCCCGGAATGTCCTCCAATTCTTTTGGGACAGGGTCCTTTGGTGTTTTTAGCAGTAATTCTTCTGCTTGAAGTTGATTATGAATTATTCTTTTCCCTTGTGGCAATGAAATTTCTAAAGAATATGGAATAAGCCAGCGGAACCTGATCTGCTTCTTTATCAATTCTTGTTTTAACTCGGTATATTCTTTTCTTTTAGTTAGAACACTTCCAGGAAGGTCAGATAAAATCTGTATTGAATTCCCATCCCAAACTAGGGGATCGTTTCTTTGTGTCCTAAGCAGCAGATCTCTGGTTCTTTTGTGAACAAATCTCACCAAAATGTCCCTGGGTTTGTTGTATCTGGTGGCGTAGGATGAATTTATTCTATAACAATATTCCAGCAGGGTGTCATCGTCATCAAACTCATAATTTTCATGAAGCAGTGTTCTGATATCTGACTCCAAGCTGGTTTTTCCAAATCGTTCAGGAATCCCACGAAATTTAATATTTTTGTCTCTAAACTTTACCTTGTGTGCATCAGCTTTAATTGACAGGTCTTTGTAAGCTCCTGACCCAAAGAACCAGAAATCACCACAGAGACACTTAGAATCCAAGCAGATGGCTTTTACTGGTCAAATAGGCAATACAGTGCTTATAGAGTAAGATGTCAGCTATGGGTGCCTTGCTAGCTAGTTGGCAATATAAAGCATGGTAACGGCGAGAGATTACAAAGCATAAACATCAGACACACTTTCCCAGGAGAGCGTTCCCAGGCTTAGGAATGTGGCGTCGTCCTTGAGATCAGGACGGTTCAGCCAGGAGACAGAAGCAACACTGGAACTGAGATAACGGCCTGACATCCTGTTCCCCTTAAGGCCCCCTCCCATCCTGTAAGGGGGCTGGCCTGTCCGGATAGGCGATGTGAAAGGCGTTGACGAGTTTGGGGGCGGAGACGTCTCGCGCACGTACCCATTCGTCATAGGCAGGGGGGAAGTGTTTCCAGCGGACTAAGTATTGTAAACTTCCATGGTGAATGCGGGAGTTCAGGATTTTGGAAACCTCAAAATGTTCCTCCCCCCCCCCACCATCAGAGGCTGCTCAGGAGGCAGCTCTGGATGCCATTGCGGAGATGCAATATGGGGCTTTAGGAGGCTGATGTGGAAAACAGGATGCACTCGCCTCAGGGTTTTGGGGAGAGACAGTTCCACCGTGACTGGATTTATGATGCGAACGATGGGGAAAGGACCAATGTACTTAGCGTCAAGTTTATGGCACGGACGGGTAGAACGCAGATTTTTAGTGGACAAGTACACCAGTTTACCCACTTGTAGATCTCCCCCGGGGGAACGATGCTTGTCGGCCTGCGCTTTGTATTTGCGTTTGGCTCGGTCAAGGTTGCTAACCAGCCAAGGCCATGTGGTATGGAGGGTGTGTGCCCAAGAGTCAATGTCGGCATCCCCCCCTCCTCCAGATCACCAATTGGGGTGGCAGGACCGAAGTCCTGTCCGTACAGTGCATAAAAGGGGCTGAAACCTGTGGATTGATGTACAGCATTATTGTAGGCATATTCTGCAAAAGGTAACAGTTCTACCCAGTCATCCTGGTGGTAGTTAACATAACAGCGCAAATAGCATTCAAGTACAGCATTGACACGTTCAGTCTGGCCATCCGTTTGGGGATGGTATGCACTAGACAATCCCTGTTCCACCCCCACTAACTTGAGAAAGGCTTTCCAAAACTTAGCAATGAAGCTACTTCCGCGGTCGCAAATTATCTTGCGCGGAAACGAATGTAGTCTAAAGACATGTGACACGAAGAGGCGGGCCAACTTCTGAGCAGAGGGGATCCCTGCGCATGGAACCAAATGTACTTGTTTAGAAAATAAGTCAGTGATAACCCATAATACAGTTTTTCCCCCACTGAGAGGGAGATCAGTCATAAAGTCCATAGCAATTACTTCCCAGGGTCGGCTGGGTATTTCAAGTGGTTGCAATAGTCCCGGGGGCTTGCCTTGAGATCGTTTGACTGCGGCGCAAACAGGACAGCTGCGAATAAACGAGTCAATATCAGAACGCATTCCCCCCCACCAAAATTGTCTGCACAATAGGTGAAGAGTCTTCAGGAACCCAAAGTGTCCGGCTGTTTTTACTCCATGGGCTAAGTGTAAAACGTCTTTGCGGAGCGCTTTGGGCACATACAATTTTGAGTCTTTGTACCAAGAGCCCCCTTGTTCGATTACACTAGGGGGTAGGGTTTGGGCTGAGCATTCCAGAAGGCATTGTTCTCGAAGGGACCTTAAGAAGGGTTCGGAGATGGGGATCCCCCCCTTGGTCATAGTGGTTTCAGGAGTTGTTACGGGGACTGAAGAGGGGGAAGTGCTTACGTGCGGTGGCGCGCAGGCTGCAGGCGGCTGGGTGATCGGTGGAGGAGCGGGAGTGCCGGCTGTTGTAAGTTTCCGGGCAGGCTGGGTAGTCGGCTGTGGGGCTGGCTGGGCAGTCGGCAGGGCTGGAGGAGTGGGTGCGCCGGTTAATGTGTGCTGCCGCTGGGGCAGCGTTTGGGAACGAGTTTGTACAGCTAGTACAGGTAGGGCTTCCCTTTGCGCGGGGGTAAATAAAGAGTTTGTAGGTCGATCAAGTTTCGCCGGGTATTGTGGTAACCGGGAGAGAGCGTCTGCGAGAACGTTTTGTTTCCCCGGAACGTGTTTCAGGACGAAACGAAACTGAGCAAAGAATTCCGCCCAACGCTGTTGTTTCGCTGACCATTTATGAGACCCCGTGAGGGCAGCTAGATTTTTGTGATCGGTCCAAACTTCAAAGGGGACTTTAGACCCTTCCAGAAATTGTCGCCATAAAGTTAGTGCATGGTGAACGGCTGATGCCTCTTTCTCCCAAATGGGCCAGTTCAATTGGGAGTGCGCAAACTTCTTTGAGAAGTAAGCGCAAGGGTGAAGGAGACCATCCGGACCTCTTTGGAGGAGAGCCCCCCCCATAGCTACGTCGGAGGCATCGACTTGCACAATGAACATCTGATTCGGGTCTGGGTGCCGTAGTACGGGTTCTGAAGTGAAGAGGCGTTTGAGAACGACAAAGGCGGCTTGGCATTGATCGGTCCACAATATCTTAGCGGAGGGTAAAGTAGTTGAGCTTTCTTTACCTTTGGTTTTCAGTAGGTCGGTGATGGGTAGCGCCACTCGGGCGAAGTTAGGGATGAACCCACGATAGAAATTTGCAAAACCCAGAAATTGTTGCACTTGCTTGCGATTGGTGGGTGGAGTCCAATCGAGGACGGATTGGACTTTGGTAGGGTCCATGCTAAGGCCATGGTGGGAGATTATGTATCCTAAAAACGTTATTTTGCTTTGATGAAATTCACATTTGGCTAACTTTGCAAAGAGTTGGTGATTGCGCAGGCGCTGCAGAACTTCTCGGACCAGATTTACATGCTCGTCCATGGTTTTTGAATAAATAAGGATGTCATCCAGATAAACCACTACTCCGCGGTATAGCAAATCGTGGAGGATTTCGTTGATTAGTTGCATGAAGACCCCCGGGGCCCCTTTTAATCCGAAAGGCATCACGAGGAATTCAAACATTCCAAAACAGATAGAGAAGGCAGTGAGGGGTTCATCCCCCTCGCGGATACGAATTCGGTAGTAGGCTTCTACCAAGTCTAACTTGGAGAATATACGACCTTCCTGTAATTGTCCCAAAATATCTGATATTAGTGGTATAGGATAGGCGTTGGCTTGAGTAACTGCATTGAGTTTTCTGAAGTCAATGCATAGGCGAAGGTCGCCCTCCTTTTTTTGGACAAAAAATGCGGGTGCTGAGTTTGGGGCATTCGATGGGTGAATGAATCCTCTGGCAAGGTTTTTGTCTAAAAAGTCTCGTAGAACAGTGCGCTCGGAAGCGCTCATAGGGTAGATTTTACTTTTGGTAAGTGTGCAATCCTTGACTACTTCAATTGCACAGTCAGTGGCCTGGTGGGGGGGTAAGGCATCACATTCTTTAATGTTGAAGACATCCGCAAAGTCTCGATATGCATCAGGTAGGATCGGGGGTGTTGGGATCTCGGAGGCTAATGCTGAAGCGGGTGGATGTAGCAGCGCAACTCGCTGTCGATGCTGGTCGCTTTTGGGGTTGGCAAAGGAGATAGTGTTCATCTCCCAGTCGATACTGGGACAATGTCCTTTGATCCAGTTAATTCCCAGGACCACTTCGAACCGGATAGGGGCTATGGTGAAGTCTATCTGCTCCCAATGGGAGCCTATTCCCATTGCGACCCCTATGGTGCGGCGATCAACTGGACCCCCCTGGAAATGGCTCCCGTCCATTTGGGCAAATTGGACGGGGGCTGGTAAAGCCTCGGACTCTACTTTGAGTGCGGCAAACGTGGCTTCGTTTATGAGAGTGCGACTGCAACCGGAGTCAATAAGCGCCTTTACTGGTAGTTGGGGACCACCTTCATGGTGTTGTAATATTGTGTCCACATAAACGGTGGTTTCCACTTCCTTTATTTTAGTGGGAGCATTCGGCTTAGCAGGAGAATCTGCAGGGGTCTGTGAAGACGCTCCACTCACCACAGACCGAAGCCGTTTTTTGACAAATCAAGGGGGGATTCCAGGTTCAAAGCTGAAGAATTCCACGGGTTCTCTTCGTCCGAAGAGGGAAAGATGTCCCCCAATGGGGCACTTGTAATCCGAGACCCGGCGGGGTCATCCATGGCAGGCAGGGTGGCTGAGTCTCCGGCGTGAAGTGCAGAGGGTGTGGGTCTTCCCGGTGCTGTGCTGCGGGTGGCCGCGGTGCCTCTGCGTAGGGGTCGTCCTCTGGCTCGAGTCATCGTGTTGGGACGAAAGATTTCAGGGCGGTATGGGCAGGCTGCTGCAAAGTGGCCCATTTCCCCGCAAGTGAGGCAGGCACCCCTTTGAAATCGGGTTTCACGATCCTGGGGCGGACGTGTGGGTCTTCGAGGGACAGGAGGCGGCTGGCTTGCCCCTCTAGGCTGGGATTTTGGGGCGCTTTTCTCCTTGTGTTTTTGACGGACAAGGGAAATAAAGCGCCGGCGGCTTTCCACTTCCTCGGCCAATAGTATCCAATCCTCAAGGGTTTCGGGGTCACCTCTCATGTACGACCAGCTCAGAATATCAGGGTGTAAGGCTTCCCTGAAGTGGTGAACAAGGGTGGCTTCGGGCCAGCCCACAATTTTACTTGCCAGTCTCTGAAACTCATCGGCAAACTCTCGAGCAGGAGTAGAGCCCTGCCTTAATTGTAACAGTTCCGCTTTGGCTCGTTCTCCCAAAAAGGGATCCTCAAACCTCCTCCGTAGAGCAGTCATGAAATTGTTGAGGGAACGAATAGAGCGGGATCGGGTGTCGAACTGGAGAACCATCCAGTCGGCTGCTTTACCTGTCAAAAGGGAAGCTACATAGCGCACCCGGCTATCCTCTGTAGGGAAAAACTGTCCCTGTTCTCGCATATAACTGTCCACTTGATGCAAGAAACAGGGTAGGGTTTCGAGAGATCCATCGTACATAGTTTTCAACTTGAGTTGTTTCCAAGGACCGGGCATCGGATGTCCCGGTAGCACGGGTGGGCCGGGTGGAGGTAAAACGGGACCTCCGGGGGGGTAGAGGTGGGGCAGGCACATTAGCGGGTGGCTGAATTGGCGCCCCCTGCCCTGGTATTGGAACGGGCTGTGCCTGGGCTAACAGGGCTTGTTGTAATTGTCTGTTGTCCTGGAGCATACGTTCCATTAACTCTTGGAGCTGATCGACTCGACCGGAGAGCTCTCGATTCTGGGCTCGTAAGAGGTGAACATCTTCTCCTGGCCCCCCGGTACGATGAGGTTTACTTGTACGAAAACTCGTGGCCCATTGAGAACTGTCTCCATATAGATCCTCTTCCTCAGACTCACCGGAGTTTTGGCGTCGATCCGCAAGGCGGCGTGCGCGTTGGGTTGTGCGCGACGGGGCAAATACCGGGGAGAAAGACAGTCCCAACGGATGGTCGCTCCTCATAGTGCCTTTGGGGCGGCTGCCCATCCGCGCCCGATCCGCAGCCAATTGTAACTCCTTGTCCCTTGCGGCTTGAGCCTCGGCTGCCGCCTGAGCCGCTTCTGCGGCTGCCTTATCAGCGAGGACCTTTTTGTTTTCAAGTCTCAGGGCTGCAGCTGCAGTAACATGGGGTAAAAGTTCCGTTTCCAGGATAGCAAGAATAGGATCTGATTCCCCGCCCAGCAATGGTTGTATACGAACAGCAATAGCAGGTGCATCGGGCCCAAACGTCGACGCCAAACGCTGGGCCAAGGTAGCTACCGGGGTATCCTTTGTACAATCCACAAAGAGGAGAGCTGTGTGAACAGCGATCCATTTGGCTTCGGCTTGACAGTCGGCCGCATTGGGTACCAGGGAAAAACCTTCCGGTGCAGGCCCTGCCATGGCACCTATATCCAGGGTAACAGTACGCGTTAGAGCCGTAGACGGGAGAGTCTCCCGGGCAATAAGTTTGTCCAATAATCCGGTCAGTACTTGTAAGACCTCGGTTGCTGATCGGGCATCATCCAGTAGTCGATCAAAATCCTGGAGGTCTAAACTGGTATTAGTATCCTCCGCGGTTAACATCCAGAGAGCCCTCCCTAGAGACTGCCACTGAGTTTGTACCAGGTCCCTCAAGCGGCAAACCTCTAGAGTAGTCCTAAAAAGTTCAGCGACCAAGTCCTGTAACAGGGTAGGATCCTCCAATATGGACTCCAGGGTTCCACAAGGCCGCAGGCACGGTTCACTTGGAGAGCAACCTCCTGGCTCCCACCCGAGTGGCAGGCGAACCCTCCCGGGCTCCAACCTGACTAGGGGAACATTGAAGAGTGATAGCTGACATAATGTAAGCTCCTGACCCAAAGAACCAGAAATCACCACAGAGACACTTAGAATCCAAGCAGATGGCTTTTACTGGTCAAATAGGCAATACAGTGCTTATAGAGTAAGATGTCAGCTATGGGTGCCTTGCTAGCTAGTTGGCAATATAAAGCATGGTAACGGCGAGAGATTACAAAGCATAAACATCAGACACACTTTCCCAGGAGAGCGTTCCCAGGCTTAGGAATGTGGCGTCGTCCTTGAGATCAGGACGGTTCAGCCAGGAGACAGAAGCAACACTGGAACTGAGATAACGGCCTGACAGTCTTGGATTAATTTAGATTGTTCTGAAAGCTCTGTAGTATGTTGCGTTACTGAGGTCTCTATATCTTCTTGCTTTTGTTTAATTTTGACTATTTCTTGGGAGTTAAGTTCAAGCTTTTCTTCTACCTTTGCAATACTTTGAAGCACCTTCTGCTCAGTCTTGAATGGATTTCTGTAAAGAAGTTTTCATATCCATTCTGTCTGGAGTTTCTGTTGCCATCTGTAGGCTTTCTTGAAGTGGCCTCTTGTCTGTAACAATCTTCACCCATTGCTCCTTGGGCTATTGATTCTTCTTTTTGTATTCCTGTATTAGGGTCTGTCAGCTCATTATTTCTTGTCAAAAAGTTTTTAATATCTTCCAAGGAGTTGACAGCATGTTTAACCTGTTTGTAAGTGAAGGTAAGTCCTTGTGGTAGTAACCAGCTATATTTTATTCCCTTGTTTCTTAATATCTCAGTAAGGTCTTTATAGATGTTTCTCTTTGCAATCAAGTGACGAGGGATGTCTTTGAGAATTATTAACGGTGTATCATCTACACTTAGATTGTATTTTCCAAGTGTATTTTCATAATGATGTTTTTCATCATGTTGTCAAAGAAGGAGATCAAGATCTCTCTGGCTGTTGTTTTCTGTACTCGAGTTGACAAGGGGATTCTGTGTATTTTATTTATTGTGTGGTTTAATTCTTGTTCATTTAAATGAAATATATCAGCAAGTGATTTCATGATGGTCTCTCTGGTGTCCCCTAGTCTTTCAGGCAGATTACATGTATGTAGGTTGGATTCTCTCAGTTTCAGATCCAAAACAGCTAGTTGGTCCTTCACTCGCTCTTCCTGAAGTCGTATTGCTTCAATTTGTTGTGCTTGAGATTTCATGTCCATTTTAACTTCTTTCAATTCTCTAGTGATGTTTTTAACTGTGAGTTCCATCTTATTCATGCCATTTTTCATTACTGTAATTTGATCTTTTATTTCCTTGATCTCGTTTATTATGCCATCAAATTTTGAGTGATAATTAAAGTCATTTGTATAGCTGACTGTTCTTGTTGTATAGAAACCTGTTCAAACTTCTTCTTTAATAATTCCGTTTGTGTGGCCAACATTTCTAGTATCTTTTGATGATTACTTTCCATGATTGTCTGTGGCTTTTGTATTTTCCAGACTAGTAAGTTTAATATAAGCAGGCAGCTCCGTGCAAGAAAGCTACTAAGTTGTTAAAAGGCTCTGGCTCGGCTTTAAAACTTATTCCAGGAAGTGTGCAAGGAGTTGTAAGGCAGTGGACTTTCCGTCGCTCCATGATTAAAGAGGGTAGGATTTATTTTGCTGCTACACTGAGTGGGGCACATCCAGCCCTTCAGCCCGCTATGATTTCCTGTCTTCCTAGAAAGACCACTTCCTGAATGAAAATGTGGCTGGAGGACTCTCCTAAGGTAAAGGAATGGAGAATCGAAAGTGAAGGATTTCTCCTCCCCCCTTCTACGCTGCAGCCGCCGATTTATGCCACTCAGTTCTTTCCGATTGTTTTGTTTGCCTGCTAGTTCAGTTTATAGTTTAATTAAGTAACCTTTTTAGTTGGAAGGTCACTTAAAATCCTGGGTGAAGGGGTATAGAGTCTTTAGCCGATTTTGAGAAATTCTAGTCATTCAAAATCAGATTAGTAGACAAAGGGAGTTCATGTCGCTTACTCGGATGTTGGAAGTCAGGGTTCTCTGTTGTTAGATTGTTCAATGTTCAGTTAAAGATAAGAGGAGATTGGAGCCTATTTCCATGAGACGTTCATGGCGATGGAATTCCTCCTCGGCCGGCGATGGAATTCCTCCAACCCTCCTCCGCAACAAGTTGCTCTTGTGGGAGGAGGGTGGGAGTCAAACCGCTCTTCTTCGGCAGCAGGGGGTTGCCTGCTTTCTGATCCACCATTTAGGATCGGAATCGGGGCTTTTAAAGGGCCCCCCGACTCAGAACACCTCTTGGTTCCCTCGAGAGATCTCGGGGGACATGGCGCTCAGATCAGCTCAGTACCGGAAGTTCCTTGAATGCCTGGAGTTGAAGGGCTGGGCTCGGGTGGCAGAAACGGCTTTGCCTGTTTTTTTCTTAGCTGTATCAAAAATCAACCCTTGGTGGTGGTTGTTTTTTCTTTGCCACTGTAGCAAACGTGTCGACATTCTTTCTATGCTTTTAGGTGCCTTCTGTTCCCTCGGCTTTTTCTATCCTATGGAGCCATTTTTTTCTTCTTCTCAGCCCTCACTGCAGTATTCTCACTGCTGTTCGATCTGATTGGACAAATAGTGTTTCGTTGATGATCTTAAAGGGGGGATGTTTTAGTCAGTATAGTAGAGCTGCACAGTCATAGAAGCATGGTATTGTGCGCAGCAAATAAACTCCCAAAAAAGAGAGAGATAAAACTTACATTCATTGATGTAGGTTCAATTTACATCCATGCTGCGGTCGAAAGGAGAGAGAGAAGCCTAATCTAAAGGATACGACTCCCTATCACAAGAGGCCGGCTACTCCAGCATCACATGTGTCCAAGTAAGATGGGATTGTTTCTTAAGGAGAGACCTGTAGATGTGTCCTGCTCCTTGCAGGTCCACGAGGAAGAAGAGAGAGCACAGAGGGTACAAAAAGAGAGGGGGGGCATCCGAGAGTGGCTCCTGGGTTAGACAAAGAGAGGCATCCCATTTATTCAGAACACACACACACGTCTGGAGCAATGTAGAGTCCAGGAGGCTGAGTCGCCTTACTCCAACAGATACCACAATGCTACATTTCCACACACCTGTAAGCAGAGTCATGGCAGTAACCAGAGAAGAAAATAACACCCATTAGCATTGAGGAGGGGTGGAGTCATATATTTCATGATTTGAAATGGGAAAGGTGTCCCTGAATCAGATAATTTGGTTTTGAAGTGAATATTGGAGTTGCTGAACATCTGGCAGAGTCCTGCTGGGGACAGACTCCAGCCTGGCTTTCCTCTTCTTTTCTCACAATGGGCTTCTTGTGGAACTTGTGACCATGCAACGCCATCTTCCTTGCCAAGAGAAGTGCTGCCTGGTGAAGAGCTCCAGCAGTCCCCAAAATGAACTGCGGAAGCCTGCCTGCTGTGGAGCAGGCCTCTCTTGCCTGCAGTCCCGCTGCTGGGAAAGGGCTGCTGCTCTTGCCAAAACCCCTGCCAGCAGGGGAGAAGAATGTTTTGCGTGAGATGCAGCTGTCTGTGAACTCTTTTTAGTAGACAGCCACGATCTGCATAGTGCCTGCCTCCCTCTAAAGAGATCCGAAAGAATCCGATCAGCTGCTAGGGCAGATTTAGTCTTGCTGAGATAGCACGGAGTGAGACTCGTTCTTGTGGGCTTGGGGAAAGTGGAAGGCCAAGAGGTTAGGGCAGGAAGTCCAGTTTCCAATAAGTCTCATCAAGTTCCCAGCATCCCATAGGGATTTTTAAAAAGAAGGCATTCTTAAAGGAAATTACACAAGCCACAAGGTGTATCAGATTGTTAATAATATGACATTTGTCATCTGAGTCTTACCTTCAGCAGGATACTCCGTAACTCTCTGTCAGAAGGCTCATCCTTGCCAGAAACTCTTGGTACTGGATAAACCAGCTTGTGGCCCAACCTCCTGGTGTGGCCAAACTTCTGACATTACATCTGTTATGTGTGCAGCGGGAAGCTGAATCTCTGTTGAGCTTGGAGCCTTTCCAGGCTCCTGCGCATGTGTGTCCCTATTGGCTGCAAGGGTTGCAGCCGCCCAATCACGGACTTGGGGTGTGTGGCCGTGAGTGGCCGAACGGGCATATAAGCAGGGGTTTGTTGCACACTCCCAGAGTTCTTGTTCTGTTCACCTAATAAAGCAGTTGCTGCTGGAACTCCGTCTCCGGTCTCGTGTCTCTCCCATGCATACATAATAGTATCCATTCCCATGGAAGACACAGCAGCTTGAGGGGGGTTGTTGTTGCACCACATCCCCACCGTGCTCCTGCCCCTCAATAAACTCTACCCCCCCCCAAATTCCCAGAATTTCCCAAGCCAGAGTTGGCAGCCCTAGACTCTGAGGTCCTTCTTTGCCACTGAGGAGAAGTTTTTGGGGCAGAGTCTGAGGAGGGCAGGCTTTGGGGAGGGGAGGGACTTCAATGCCATAGAATCTGATGGCCAAAGTGGCCATTTTCTCCAGGGGAACTGATCTCTATCGGCGGGAGATCAGTTGTAATAGCAGGTGATGTCCAGCTAGTACCTGGAAGTTGGCAACCCTAACACCCATAGTTCACTGCCTTTCTTACTACAGTTTTCCCCACAGTTGACACCACACTGGGTGCCTCGAAGTGGGCGGCCAATTCCACTGTGCCAATAGGTCAGAGCTGCACACATGAAAAAATGCAGAAATCAAGCAGTTGGCTGGCAGTTGCCTTTGAGCAGGAGGAATCTCTCTGGAACCCTCAAAACAGCCCTTGCTTTTTCATCTTTGAAGCCTTGGCTGCTTTTTATTTCCCTTTCCCCAAAGAAGGTTCCTTACCACAACCATTTTTTCCCTTCAGGTCTTCACAATTATTTATTCCACCTCTTCTGTCATGCATTTTGTGGAATAAAATCCCTCTAGTGGGACTGATGAAGGAGACAAAAAGTGCAGAAGAGAAGCTCATAATAAACAGGAAATGCAGCTGTGGCTTCAAGCAAGTAGCAGCCTTTGGAATGTGTGCAAACCTCCTGGGTGCTTCTGTATATAACATGAGCCTCAAAGTCCTGTTTACAGAGAGTTGCCAGTAAAATGCTGAAGGGCTGGTCTGCCAGATAAAATGTGAAAAGGTACACGGCAGTTTACCAGGCTCAGGGCTGGTGGGCCTCGGTGCCGATTAAACCCTGCGCAAGAAACGGAAGAGTGTTTTTCTATTTTGTTTCCTTGCAGTGACCTGGAAATCAAATTGTGCTTTAGCATAACATGAGGCAGATAGATCCAGACTGGCCTGGTATTAAGCAGTTCCGGGAAGCTCAGAGTCTCGGCCGACCTTCACTGCAGAGCTGCCAGCATCTCACTTGGAGTCTAGGGAGTAGATGGATGGATAAATGTTGTAGGAAAGTGCTGGTGTCTACCTTATGCTTACACGTATCCCACTGAGGAACAAGGCAATGAGGCAAGTCTGAAATTGAATGACTGATTATGAAGAGAAATAATCACAGAGGTGAGATGTATGAAACTTGTATTTTATTTACTGTTGCATAATGGAATCTGTACTGATGTGCTGTTGATCATATGTATGCAAAGGAGAGTTCTGAAAAACGGAACTGAGGCAGAAGTTTGAAACGAGGTGGTCTCGAGAAGAGTCGTCTTCCAGAGTTGCTCACACGCTCTCCTGCAGAGGAACAGGGTGACAACTTGGGCACAGCAAGTGCATATGGGCCCATTAACACAGTTAACACAGTTTTGTGGGCTCATATATGGACTTTTTGATTATTTATTTAACAGGTGTGCAAATGGGATTCTGTTTCTTTAGCTTTACATACCAAAATTTTATTTGTGTTAATTCCATTCATTTTTCCATTCATTTATTTTGTTTTCGTTTTCTGTTGCTTTCAGTGGAAAACACATCTGACTAACTTCTTTGCTAGACTTAGGTTGCACCAAGCTCGTAGGCTGGGCCCTTGCTTAGTTCCTGCTGTCCTGGCTAGGCTCAGTCAACCTCTCCAAAGACTGGCTTGAGGTGGCTCAAAAATAACAGGGTGCAATAAAATTAGCATAAATCCAAGCCATAAAAACCACAACGTAAAAACATCCAGGGTACAAAACAGCAAACAACAGCATCCTGCAGCTAAATGTAATGTTCACAAAGTAGTTCACAGGCAAGTGGAAGGGGAGCCTCAAATGTCATTAAAAGAGGGAATCCCTCAGTTAGGGCTGCCAGGCCTCCCTTCATGGTAGGGGGCCTCCCCCCGCCCCCAGCAGCTCAAGTTGCCTACTGCTGCTCTGAGAAATGGCAGGCGGGTAAAGGCAGTGCCACTACATGACATAGGGTGATTCTAGGAATCGCCAGAAGCTCCGTAGTTTTTCCACAGAGTTTCCAGAGATTCCTAGAATGACCAGCCCCAGCGTCCGCCAATCTGTGCTCTACGTGTGTGCAACATGGGCTACAGAGATGTGCCATGCAGGCTGTCCACTGAGTTTTGGGTGTCCTGGCTGGGGCTGATGTAGTGCTTGATTGTTTTAGAGAGGAGTGACTGGCTGCAGACATGAGCCCTGTTCACAAGTTACAGTAAACGTGTGCAATTTATGTACCATGTACACTTGAGCAATTCTCATGTTGTGTTCAGAGCATGTAGAGCTCAACATGTCATTTAAACCCCATATTTACTCAGGTGCTATTCCCCAAATCCATTTGTCAAGTGAGCACACATCAGAATCTGAAGGCACGCACACTGGGTGTAAGGCTTTCCAGCCTCCCTGGGCAATTCCCATAAAATCACTCGCTCAGACGACCATCCAGAAGCAGGTAAGTTTATTGAGAAGCATCAGGTATAACTAGGCCCTTACACGGTCCGAAGCTGCAAGTGCTTACTATTACAAAAGGGTGAGATTATAAACAGTTCTACATTGCAGGTGTCGGTTACATGTTTTGGGAACGAAACGATAACAGTACCAGGCTAGACTACTGAACAGACATCAAAAACCTCAAGAAAGCTCGTTAGCAGAATCCTGCGAAAGCCAAGGTCAGGGGGGAGGAGGGAACAGAGGAGAGGAGAGCGAGCGATACATTCCAGCAGCGGCCTACACAGGGAACATTCCAGCCAAAGCCTGAACCAATATTCTAGCAAAGGTCTGAACTGCCGCTTGTACGGGCAGAACAGAAAAAGAAATAGAGCAGTCCCTCACATTCTGCCCCCCTTAAGGCCCCCCTACCCCCACCTTGTCGGGACGCAGCTTGTAGGGATAAGCGGCATGGAACTCTTGCACCAATCGGGGAGCCGCTACATGAGAGGCCGCCACCCATTCGTCCTGGGCGGGGCTCAGATGTTTCCAGCGAACCAAATAAAACAATTTCCCTTTTCTCAGTTTAGAATCCAAAACTTTAGAGACTTCACGGTGCATCTCCCCCCCCCCACAACCGTAGGAACCTCTGGTTTGGGTTGAGGATGGAACTGGGGGGCTGCAGTGTATGGTTTGAGCAGGCTAATATGAAACTCCGGATGTACCCCTCGAAGTGACTTAGGGAGAGCCAACTCAACCGTGACGTCATTAATGACCCGAGTAATAGGGTAAGGACCCACATACTTGTCACTGAGCTTTTTACAGGGATGCAGCGATCGTAGGTTTTTGGTGGAGGTTTTTGGTGGAGAGACCGCCCACCTTGAGTTCCCACCCGGGGGACCGATGTTTATCTGCTTAATCCTTGTATTTGAGTTTTGCCTGCTCCAAATTCTTCTGAAGCCAGGGCCAAGTCGTTTGTACCACTTGCACCCAGTCTTGAACCCCCTGCACACCCTCCATCTCAGGGGTAACGGTAGCAGACCCAAACGGCCCAAATTCCTTCCCATACACAACTTGGAAAGGACTGAAACCTGTGGAGGAATGAGGGGCGTTATTGTAGGCATATTCCGCAAAAGGCAACAATTCCACCCAGTTGTCCTGGTGGTAGTTCACATAACACCGTAAATAACACTCCACTACAGCATTTACACGTTCAGTCTGGCCATCAGTTTGAGGGTGGTAAGCAGAAGACAAGCCCTGCTCTTTTACCCCCATTACTTTCAGGAAGGCTCTCCAAAATTTGGCCACGAACTGAGCCCCCCTGTCGGAGAGGACCTTCCGTGGAACAGAATGATGTTTTACCACGTAATTAATAAACAACCGTGCCAGTTTTTGAGCCGAAGGCAACCCAGCACAAGGAACAAAATGAATCTGTTTCGAAAATAAGTCAGTAATCACCCACAAAACGGTTTTACCCCGGCTTGGGGGCAAATCAGTGATGAAGTCCATGGCAATTACTTCCCAAGGCATGGTTGGGGTTTCCAGTGGTTTTAGAAGGCCTGGTGGCTTCCCCATACGTTTCTTTGCAGTGGCGCAGGTGGGACAGCTGCGCACAAATAATTCAACATCGGCCCTCATGCCTGGCCACCAAAATTGGCGCCGCAGCAAATGCAAAGATTTGACAAACCCAAAATGTCCTGCTAGTTTGGCCCCGTGTACCATTCCCAACACCTCCTTTCTAAGAGTCTCTGGTACATACAGTCTACTTCCCTGGAGCCAAAAAGTCCCATGTTGAGTAAGGTTTGGGGGAAGAGTCTGCTTCTCCTCCTCCAATGGTGAGGCTTCCTTTAGCCTCAGCTGAAAAGTCTCTGGTACTCCCCGAAGAGGAGCAGAGTCATTAGCACGAGCTTGGGACCGGGTGGTTACTGACAGTCCCGGCACTTCCCCCCTCTGTTCCGGAGTGAACAGGGACTCAATAGGTCAGTCAAAGTCATTCCGATATTGGGGAAGTCGGGACAAGGCGTCCGCCAAAGAATTGTCCTTGCCAGGCACATGTTTAAGGACAAACCTGAACTTGGCGAAAAACTGCGCCCAACGAACCTGTTTTGCCGTCAGCTTCCTAGTCCCTTTTAAGGCTTCTAGATTTTTGTGATCGCTCCAGACCTCAAAGGGAACCTCTGCCCCTTCCAGGAAATGTCTCCAAATGGTGAGAACATGTTTTACAGCCGCTGCCTCCTTCTCCCATATGGCCCAGTTTATTTCAGATTGGGAGAACTTTTTAGAAAAGTAAGTACACGGTTTCAACTGGCTGCCCTTGTCCCGTTGCAGAAGTGCTGCCCCCATGGCAACATCAGAAGCATCCACTTGGACTACGAAAGGTTTCTCACAGTCAGGGTGAGTGAGAACGGGTTCAGATGTAAATAACCGCTTGAGCGTCTCAAATGCCTGCTGACAGTCTGAAGTCCACTGTCTGAAGTTTAGCAGATGGTAATGTGGCAGCCGCTCCCTTCCCTTTCGTGCGCAACAGCGAGGTAAGAGGGAGCGCCACCTGACCAAAGTTTGAAATAAAGTTCCGATAAAAGTTGGCAAAACCCAAGAATTATTGCAGTTGCCTACGCGTAGTGGGGGGGTCCCACTTGACCACCGCCCGAACCTTGTCGGAATCCATTTCTAAGCCTTGGTGGGATATGACATATCCTAAAAAGGTAATGGAGGGTTGGTGAAAGTCACACTTAGAAACTTTGGCAAACAGTTTATGGGCGCGCAACTGTTGCAACACTTCTCGTAACAACTGTATGTGTTCCTCCATTGTTTTAGTATAAATGAGAATATCATCCAGATAAACAATAACTCCATGGAATAACAAATCATGTAGAACTTTGTTAATCAACTGCATGAACACACTCGGAGCCCCCGTAAGTCCGAAGGGCATCACTAAATATTCAAACATCCCAAAACAGCAAGAAAAAGCGGTTTTAGGTTCGTCCCCTTCCCTTATTCAGATGCGACGGTAGGCTTCCACTAAGTTCAGTTTAGTGAAAATCCGGCCCTCCTTCAATTGTGCGAGCAGGTCTGGAATGAGAGGGAGGGGGTATGCATTAGACTGAGTGACTGCATTCAGTCTACGAAAATCAATACACAGTCTTAAATCCCCCGTTTTCTTCTTTACAAAGAAGTCGGGGGCCGAATAAGGTGCCTTGGAGGGGCGAATGAAACCCCGTGCCAAATTAGTGTCCCAAAAGTCCCATAACACGGCCTTTTCGTTTGTGCTCATAGGGTAAATCTTCCCTTTTGACAGCTTGCCATCCCCCACCACTTCAATCGCGCAATCGGTATCCCGGTGAGGGGGTAATTCATCACATTCTCGCACATTGAACACATCGGAAAACTGGGCATACTGTTTAGGGAGCTGTGGCTTGAAAGTCTCGGCTGGCGGTGCTTCTACTAAGGCAGCCGCCTGGCTTTTGAGCACCCTTTCCTTATCGTGGTGCTCACACAGGGTGTGGGGAAAAGTAAGGGTCCGTTCAACCCAGTCTATGGATGGGTTATGTCTCAGCAACCAATTCATCCCCAAAACAATGGGGGTCTTGATGGTGAAATGAAGCCGCTCCCAATGTTCGCTCATGCCCATCACCACCGCGGCCGTGCAGTGGGTGACTGGACCCCCTCTAAAGTCACTACCGTCCATTTGGGAAAATCGGATGGGTTCAGGCAACCGCACTCTTTTCACCCGCAGTTGCTGGGCAACTTCCTCACTTATCAAAGTGCGGGCACAGCCCAAATCTACGAGGGCCGTTACTCTCACCAAAGGTCCCCCTTTTGGCAACGTGAGGGTAACTTTTACATATACATTGTCCTCCTGATCGCTTACCATAATTGGAGCTCCCTGCACAAGGTCCGGAGCGGTCTGCTGAGGAGCCCCTTTTACAGCAGACCGGCGGCGTTTTTTGCCGTCGGGCCCCATTCCTCCTCGTCGCTGGAGGAGGTCGACTCGGGATTTGTAATCCGTGGCTCCGAAGAGCCCAAGGTTTCGTTTGTAATTCGTGGCCCCGATGAGCCAGTAGCTTTCGACGCTCCAGGGTCGGTTTGTGTGCTTGTAGAGCCGAAGGCGTACTCCGTCTGCCAGGTGCGCCACTTTGGCGCCGAGGTTGTCCTTCGGCATGAGCTTTCTCCGGTTCGACCGCTGTCGGCCGGGATGGTCCCGGGTGTCCGGGTCGGGAAGGGCATTGAGAAGCAAAGTGTCCCTTACCTCCGCAAACAAGACAGGCCCCGCTCTCGAAGCGTTTGCGGCGCTCCGCCACTGACGGTCCTCCCCACGAGGGGAAGCGAGAGTCCTTCGGACCACTTGGCCTGTCTCCACGGACTGTGAGAGATCCCCCTCTCTGAGTTTGCTTCTCCAAATCAGTTGCTCAGACGTTGATACAGAAACAATCGATTTATTGAAGCCTTCAGGAGATGAGACAGGCACAGGTAGAAAGTTGCAAGTGAGGGGCTATACGGGTTTACAGAATATATTGACTCCAGGGCACTGGGGCACTGGGGTTCACACTTATTGTTATGGGAAGTTACAAGCTTGGCATAATACAAAACATCAGACAGATCCCAGGAAGTCTGGGCGGCTATCACACTTCCAAGGCCGCATCGGCCTGAGGGAGTACTGGCAGGAAGAACAGCGGGGGGGGGGGAAGATACATGGGCCATCAGGCCTGGCGCCTGAGACCAGAAGGTGTGAACTGCTTTTACGAGTTCACTGATAACACAGCAGGTGATGGAAAGCAGAGACACAAAGACAGAGACCCTCACATTCTGCCCCCCTTAAGGCCCCCCCCGGGGTCCCCGAGAGGACGAGGCTTATCGGGATAAGCAAGGTGGAATTCCCGGACTAAGCGAGGAGCCGCCATGTGGGGTGCGGCCACCCATTCGTCATGAGCGGAGCCAAGGTTTTTCCAGCGAACAAAGTAAAACAGTTTCCCTTTCTTCCATTTGGAGTCTAAAACCTTGGATATTTCCAAATGGGTGTCCCCTCCTATTACGGTAGGAATCTCGTGTGCGGGAGGGGGGTGGAACTGGGGGGCTGCCACATAGGGTTTGAGGAGGCTTATATGAAAGACTGGATGGACTCCTTTCAGAGTTTTTGGGAGGTCCAGTTCCACAGTAACCTCGTTGATTACTCTGGTAATGGGGAAAGGTCCCACATAACGGTCGCTCAGTTTTTTGCAGGGGCGAAGAGAGCGGAGGTTTTTGGTGGACAGATAGACTTGCTCCCCCACCTTGAGTTCCCATCCCGGAGACCGGTGTTTGTCTGCTTGTTCCTTGTACTTGCTTTTTGCCCTTTCCAGATTTTTGAGCAACCATGGCCAGGTGGATTTAACCACCTGAATCCACTCCTGAAGGTCAGGGGTAGACTGGAGCTCTGGCGAGACGGGGGCAGAACCGAAAGGGCCGAAATCCGTCCCGTATATAACTTGGAAGGGACTAAAGCCGGTAGAGGAATGAGGCGCATTGTTATACGCATATTCGGCAAATGGCAGCAGGTCGACCCAGTCGTCCTGGTGGAAATTTACATAGCAACGCAAATAACATTCTACCACCGCATTTACTCGTTCTGTTTGACCATCCGTTTGGGGGTGATAGGCGGAAGAAAGGCCCTGCTCTTCCACTCCCATTAACTTTAGGAAGGCCCCGCCAGAATTTGGCAACAAACTGGACCCCCCCGGTCGGAGAGGACCTTCCTCGGGATCGAGTGTAGCCTGAGGACGTGCGTGATGAACAGTTTAGCTAAGCCCTGGGCTGAAGGAAGGCCTGCACATGGAACGAATGAACCTGTTTGGAAAAGAGGTCTGTGATAACCCAGAGAACCGTTTTTTCCCCGACTCGGAGGTAGGTCGGTGATAAAATCCATGGCGATGACTTCCCAGGGACGGGAGGGGCTCTCAAGCGGTTTGAGAAGCCCTGGGGGTTTTCCCATCCGTTTCTTGGCTGTGGCGCAGGTGGGGCAGCTGCGCACATACAACTCTACATCAGATCTCATACCGGGCCACCAGAATTGTCTTCGAACCAGGTGAAGCGTTTTTATGAAACCAAAATGACCGCTAGCCTGGCACCATGTACAAGTCCCAATACTTCCTTGCGAAGAGAGAGGGGACGTACAGTTTCCCCCCTTGCACCCACCAAGTGTTGGTACGTTCCAGACCAGTGGGGAGGAGATGATGCTCCTCCTCCTGCAAGGAGGCGTCCCGGAGTCGCTGTTGGAAGGCTTCCGGGATGCCTTTGAGTGTAGGGGGGGTCTCCGGTGGTCGGGCTTGGGACCGGGTGGTGACGGCTAAGCTAGGAACTTCCCCTCGCTGCTCGGGAGTGAACAGGGAGTCGACTGGGCGATCGAAATCGTTGCGATACTGGGGAAGTCGTGACAAAGCGTCGGCTAGGGCATTTTCTTTGCCAGGGACATGTCTGAGAGTGAACCGGAACTTAGCGAAAAATTGGGCCCACCGAACCTGTTTGGCATTGAGTTTTCTAGCCCCCTTGAGGGCCTCAAGATTCTTGTGATCGGTACACACTTCGAATGGCAGTTCGGCCCCTTCCAAGAAGTGTCGCCATATGGTAAGGGCATGTTTGACCGCTGCTGCCTCCTTCTCCCAAATGGCCCAGTTGATTTCAGACTGGGAAAACTTCTTGGAGAAGTAGGCGCATGGTCTCAACCGTCCCCCCTCATCCCTCTGCAATAGGGCCCCGCCCATGGCTACATCCGAGGCATCCACTTGCACCACAAAAGGCTTGGTGCAATCTGGGTGAGCCAAAACGGGTTCGGATGAAAAAAGTAGCTTCAAACGTTCAAAAGCTAGCTGGCACTGGGGGGACCATTGCAAACGGGCTGAGGGAAGCGCGGCGCTAGCCCCCTTGTCCTTGGTACGCAACAGGGCAGTGAGGGGAAGCGCAACTTGGGCAAAGTTAGGAATGAAGTTCCGGTAAAAATTGGCAAACCCCAAAAACTGCTGAAGTTGGCGGCGGGTAGTGGGGGGTTCCCAGTCCCGCACTGCCTGGACCTTGGCGGGGTCCATTTCCAACCCTTGGTGGGAGATCACATACCCCAGAAATGTAATGGAGGGTTGGTGGAATTCACATTTGGACACCTTAGCATACAGTTTGTGCTCCCGCAGCCGCTGGAGCACCTCTCGCACTAGGCGCACATGGTCTTCCATGGTTTCAGAGTAAATAAGGATGTCATCGAGAAATACCACCACCCCCCGAAACAGCAAATCATGCAAAACCTCATTAATTAATTGCATAAAGACACTCGGAGCCCCCGAAAGTCCGAACGGCATGACTAGGTACTCAAACATCCCAAAACAACTGGAAAAGGCCGTTTTGGGTTCGTCTCCTTCTTTGATGCGAATGCGGTGGTAGGCTTCTACCAAGTCCAGTTTGGTGAAGATTCGGCCCTCCTTTAATTGTGCTAGAAGGTCAGGAATAAGAGGGAGGGGGTAAGCATTAGACTGGGTGACTGCGTTCAGTCTGCGAAAGTCAATACACAGTCTTAAATCTCCCGTCTTTTTCTTTACAAAGAAAGCTGGGGCTGAATAAGGAGCCTTGGAGGGGCGTATGAAACCCCTCGCCAGATTGACATCCAGATAGTCTCGCAACACTGTCTTTTCACTAGGGCTCATGGGGTAAACCTTTCCCTTAGACAGTTTGCCTTCCCCTACAATCTCGATGGCACAGTCCGTTTCTCTGTGGGGAGGCAGTTCGTCGCACTCTCTAACATCAAAAACATCAGTAAATTGCGAGTACTCAGAGGGTAATTGAGGAGAGACTGGGGCGGGGGACCCTACCAGTGCGGCGGCTGGAGTCCTGAGTACCCGTTCCTTGTCATGCAACCCACAGGGGTTTTCGGGGAAGGAAAGCACCCGTTTAACCCAATCAATGGAGGGATTGTGCCCCCTTAACCAGTTCATCCCTAACACCACAGGGGTTACAATAGGGGCGATAGTGAAATACAACCGTTCCCAATGTTCCCCCACGGACATAATCACGGCTGCAGTTCTGTGGGTCACCGGGCCCCGTTTAAAGTCACTCCCGTCCATTTGGGAAAAACGGAGGGGTCCCGGAAGCCGCTTGCGCCGGACACCCAACTTCTTGGCAGTTTCCTCATTTATCATGGTGCGGGCACACCCCGAGTCGACCAACGCGGGGACCTCTAACGGGGGACCCCCTTTGGGTAGGGACAGATGGACACGCACAAATACATTGTCCTCTTGGGCGCTTACCATCGGTGGAGCTCCTTGCACAACGATAGGGACGGTCTGCTGCGGAGCCCCCTCTACAGCAGACCGACGGCGTTTTTTGCCGGCTGTTCCCACTCTTCCTCCTCGCTGGAAGAGGGGGACGGGGTAGTGGCCTCCGGGGAGCCGTCCGAATCAAAGACGGTATTTGTAATCCGGGACCCCGATGGGACCGTAGAGTCGGATGCCCCATCCTGGGGACGTGCGTGGAGAGCGGAGGGTGCGCCGGAGCGCCGGCTCAGTGGTCCACTTCTGCGGCGAGGCTGGCTGTCGGCGGCCGGTTTCGTCGGCTCGGCCTGGGTTTGGCGGGGAGGGGTCGGACGGCCTGAGCGAGAGGGGCATTGCGATGCAAAGTGACCCTTTCCCCCGCAGATCAGGCAGACGCCGGCCTCGAACCGCTTGCGGCGTTCCGCGGCCGAGAGGACCCCGCCACCCCCTTGCCGGAGTTCCCGGCCACGGTCACCCCGGGGCCTGGGGTCTCGCCCAATCCGTTGCTTGGACAAGTTCAGGAGTTGTTTGCGATTCTCGATGTCAGCAGCATGGCGAACCCAACCTTCCACATCCGGGGGGTTCCCTTGCATGAAGGCCCAATGTTGGAGGTCTGGGTTGAGACCCTCCCTGAAACATTGTACCAAGGTAGCCTCACTCCAGTCCAGAATTCGGCTAGCCAGTGACTGGAACTCACTTGCATACTGCGCCACCGACTTAGTCCCTTGGCGCAGTTGCATCAGGGAGGCTTTAGCCCGCTCACCTAGAGTCGGGTCCTCAAAACGGTTTCGGAGTGCTACCATGAACTCGTCCAGGGTTCGCAGCACCGGCGAGCGGAGTTCATACTGCAACACCATCCAGGCAGCCGCCTCCCCTTGCAGTAAGGAAGCCACGTACTGCACCCGGGACTCCTCAGAAACGAAGGTTCGGCCTTGTTCCCGCATAAAAATGTCTACTTGGACCATAAAAAAGGTCAACTGGTCTCCCGACCCGTCATACGTGACTTTCAGGTCCCGACGGGCCGGGGGGGCAGGGGTTGCGGGCGGAACTACTGGCGCCCCGTCTGGGGGAGCACCGGCTGGAGGTTGCAATTTCAGCGCATCTAGGGTCGTGGCCATCTCACCCATTACGCGTTGCATGATCTCCATCTGTTCCTGCATAGCCCGGCGGTCTTCCTGCCACTGCTTTCGTTCTTCCTCCATGAGGGCCTCTTTGCGGGCCGGGTCCCCTTCGAGTCCCGTGCTGGGGAAGGCCAACCGGCGATCCTTCGCCGCAGTCCGCGAGAGCGACCAGCCCTTGGGAGAGTCCAGCCAATAAGTGAGCCCCCGGGGACGTCCGTCCCGATCTTGGTCGGGGGCGCGACCCTTCGGTTTCTTTGGCTTGGCTCCCTCCTCTTTAGGGTCCGGCTTCTCCGGCTCGTCCGGTTCCTTGGGGGCATCGGGGTTAGGGGTGGTGTCCTCGTCGGCTGACATTCTGTCCAAAGCGGTACAGCTGCAGTCCGAGAGGCAAGGACTTGCAACTTAATGTGAGAGATCCCCCTCTCTGAGTTTGCTTCTCCAAATCAGTTGCTCAGACGTTGATACAGAAACAATCGATTTATTGAAGCCTTCAGGAGATGAGACAGGCACAGGTAGAAAGTTGCAAGTGAGGGGCTATACGGGTTTACAGAATATATTGACTCCAGGGCACTGGGGCACTGGGGTTCACACTTATTGTTATGGGAAGTTACAAGCTTGGCATAATACAAAACATCAGACAGATCCCAGGAAGTCTGGGCGGCTATCACACTTCCAAGGCCGCATCGGCCTGAGGGAGTACTGGCAGGAAGAACAGCGGGGGGGGGGAAGATACATGGGCCATCAGGCCTGGCGCCTGAGACCAGAAGGTGTGAACTGCTTTTACGAGTTCACTGATAACACAGCAGGTGATGGAAAGCAGAGACACAAAGACAGAGACCCTCACACGGACTTTGGTCTCTCGACCCGTACGTTGTTTGGATAAGAGTAGTAACTGTTTTCGGTTCTCGATGTCGGCTGCATGCTGGACCCAGCCTTCCACATCTGGAGGGTTACCTTGCATAAAGGCCCAGTGTTGCAATTCCGGATTCAGACCCTCACGGAAATATTGCACCCGGGTAGCCTCACTCCAGTCCAAGATTTTACTTGAGAGCAGTTGGAATTCACTTGCATACTGTGCCACCGACTTAGTCCCTTGGCGCAGCTGCAGCAAGGCTGTTTTTGCTCTCTCACCCAAGTGTGGATCCTCGAACCAGTGCCGGAGGGCTATCATGAAGTTATTGAGGCTTCGCAGTACAGGGGAACAGAGTTCATATTGCAACACCATCCATGCGGCTGCCTCCCCCTGTAGCAACGAGGCAATATACTGGACCCGACTCTCATCCGAGGTGAAAGTCCCAGCTTGCTCCCGCATAAAAATATCCACTTGGACCATAAAGAACGTTAACTGGTCACTCGACCCATCATAGGTAATTTTTAAGTCCCGTCTCGCCGGTGGAGCGGGACGGGCAGGCAGAACGGGAGTGACTGGAGCCGCGGGTTGACCGCCTCCCGTGGGTGCCGCAGGCTGTGGCGGGTTCTGCCGCAAATCATCCAGCGCTTGGGCTAAGTCCAGCATTACGGCGTTCATGGTATCCATCCGGTCAACCATCCCCTGCCGTTCCCTTTGCCATTGCTGGCGTTCCTCTTCCATCTGGTGCTGCCACAGCGCTTCCTTTCGGGCCGGGTCTTCCTCGAAACCAAGCCCGGAAAAAGCAGTCCTCCAAGACCGCACTTCGTCCCTCGAGAGCGACCAACTTCAGGGGGACTCCAGCCAGGTACTCAACCGGCTCGTCTTGTGTTTTGTATCCGGGCCCGATCTGGCGCTGGCTCCACTGGGCGTCTTCCCAGTCGACTTCCCTTCCAAAGGGTCAGGATCGGGCTTCTCGGGTACAGTGTTGTCTCCATCCTTCTTGTCATCCCTGTTTCCTGCCATAGCTGTCCAAACATGGTACAGGAGCAGGAGTCGGAGCAAGTGACTTGCAGCTTAATGTAAGGCTTTCCAGCCTCCCTGGGCAATTCCCATAAAATCACTCGCTCAGACGACCATCCAGAAGAAGGTAAGTTTATTGAGAAGCATCAGGTATAACTTGGCCCTTACACGGTCCGAAGCTGCAAGTGCTTACTATTACAAAAGGGTGAGATTATAAACAGTTCTACATTGCAGGTGTCGGTTACATGTTTTGGGAATGAAACGATAACAGTACCAGGCTAGACTACTGAACAGACACCAAAAACCTCAAGAAAGCTCGTTAGCAGAATCCTGCGAAAGCCAAGGTCAGGGGGGAGGAGGGAACAGAGGAGAGGAGAACGAGCGATACATTCCAGCAGCAGCCTACACAGGGAACATTCCAGCCAAAGCCTGAACCAATATTCTAGCAAAGGTCTGAACTGCCGCTTGTACAATCAGAACAGAAAAAGAAACAGAGCAGTCCCTCACACTGGGCCTCCTACCTCAACTTCTTCTTCCCTTCTGCCCATTTAAGCAAAAGCCTTAACTTATAGACATGTTTCTAGACACAAACCCTTGAGGGCCTCCCCCTCCTACGCAGAGAGAAGGAATCTACCAACCGGGTGGTGCTGCTGCCATCACAAAGGCTTTGCAAGTGTGCAGCCAGCCTTGCTGTGGTCTTCCAAACTACTACCTTTACCGAGAAGGATATTGGGGGCAGGAAGACCCTTCTCCTGGGTGAGAACAAGAGGTCCAGCCTGTTCCCATTCCCTGCCCTTTAGCTTCACAGCAACAGCAGCAGAGTCCAATTCACCAGAAGCTGAACAGACTTGCTGGCAGATTTATGGAGGTCACCATGATATGGAGAGATTATTATCTTGTTATGCTTGTTTATGTCAATGCCCTTAGAACAACAAGAATGTGCAACTAAATGTGGAAGTGAAGATACAGTTCAAAGATGGAGCATATTGGTTGCAGTCCAACAGATAGTCATATGCATGAAAAATTGTAAATCCAATGTTTCTATCCTTTGTCATAGTCAAAAGAAGCAAGAATGATCGAACACAGCTTTTATATAGCTTAAGAAGATATGTGCATATCGATAACTTTGCATGACGTTTGAATTTAGTTAGCCAAGAATGTGGGCCTTGTTAAGTTGGACAGACAGCTAGTTTGGGAAGATGCCTTTGAAAACCTTTAAATATGGGGAACTTAACTGATCTTCAAAAACCATGCTCTTTGCCTACAACTGGCTTCTTATTGTAAGAAATAATTAATGGCCTCAAATAATTGCTCTCCTTTAATTATCTATGTAAAATCAACCGATGATATTAGTATATTCTTTCAAGTTAGTCCATTTTAAAAGTATAAATAATTATGTTTAATGAAAAGATACAATGGAAGCTGGGATTCGTTAGTGATATTTTTACTTGTCTGCTATATCCAAAGAAGAGGGAAGGCGACAGTACAGATGGATTTTGTCAGATCTTGTAAGCAAAGCATGGTTGATACTTGGATGGCAGACTGCCAAGGAAGATTCTGCAGAGGAAGTCACTTCTGCATCTCACTTGCCTAGACAAAATTGTCCAAAAAAGGGGGGGATTTAACAAGAATTGGTCAAACTATTTCTCAAATAAGGAGATTAGGGGTACTTCAGCCACTTAGCTTGAGCAGCAGTATCACCAGAAAGAGGCAGACAGATCAGTCAAGGGCATTTGGGGGCTCAATGAGAATAAAGCATCTGGGCATGCAAGCAGCAGGAACAGAACCTTGAAGAAGGCCTGCTTGGGTGTGGGGCCATGTTTGGAGGACAGCAGGCAAGCAGGGGAAGCAGACTGCAAGGGAGAATTTGGCACAGCAGGTCAGACATGGGGAGGAGAGAAGAAGGCCCATGTCCCCCCCCATTCCTTCAGGACTGGATTGGAAGACCTCACACATGGAGGTCATCCTAGTGGTGTTGTAAGGCTTTCCAGCCTCCCTGGGCAATTCCCTTAAAATCACTCGCTCAGACGACCATCCAGAAGCAGGTAAGTTTACTGAGAAGCATCAGGTAAGACTAGGTCCTTAACACAGTCCAAAGCTGCAAGTGCTTGCTATTACAAAAGAGTGTGATTATAAACAGTTCTACATTGCAGGTGTCGGTTACATGTTTTGGGAATGGAGTGATAACAGTACCAGGCTAGGCTACAGAACAGACATCAAAGACTTCAAGAAAGCTTGTTAACTCAATCCTGCGAAAGCCAAGGTCAGAGGGGGGAGGAGGGAATGAGGAAAGGAAACCGAGCGGGACATTCCAGCAGGGGCCTACACGGGAAACAGTCCAGCCAAAGCCTGAACCAATCTATTAAAACAGGTCTGGCCTGCCGCTTGTACGGGCAGTTCAAAAACAGAACAGAGCAGTCCCTCACATTCTGCCCCTCTTAAGGCCCCCCTACGGCATGGAACTCCACCAATCGGGGAGCCGCTACATGAGGGGCCGCCTCCCATTCGTCCTAGGCGGGGCTCAGATGTTTCCAGCAAACCAAGTAAAACAATTTCCCTTTTCTCAGTTTAGAATCCAAAACTTTAGAGACTTCACGGTGCATCTCCCCCCCCCCCCACAACCGTAGGAACCTCTGGTTTGGGTTGAGGATGGAACTGGGGGGCTGCAGTGTATGGTTTGAGCAGGCTAATATGAAACACCGGATGTACCCCTCAAAGTGATTTAGGGAGAGCCAACTCAACCGTGACATCATTAATGACCCGAGTAATAGGGTAAGGACCCACATACTTGTCACTGAGCTTTTTACAGGGATGCAGTGATCGTAGGTTTTTGGTGGAGAGATAAACCTGATCACCCACCTTAAGTTCCCACCCGGGGGACCGATGTTTATCTGCTTGATCCTTGTATTTGCATTTTGCCCGCTCCAAATTCTTCTGAAGCCAGGGCCAAGTCGTTTGTACCACTTGCACCCAGTCTTGGACCCCCTGCACACCCTCCATCTCAGGGGTAACGGTAGCAGACCCAAACGGCCCAAATTCCTTCCCATACACCACTTGGAAAGGACTGAAACCTGTGGAGGAATGAGGGGCGTTAATGTAGGCATATTCCGCAAAAGGCAACAATTCCACCCAGTTGTCCTGGTGGTAGTTCACATAACACCGTAAATAACACTCCACTACAGCATTTACACGTTCAGTCTGGCCATCAGTTTGAGGGTGGTAAGCAGAAGACAGGCCCTGCTCCTTTACTCCCATTACTTTCAGGAAGGCTCTCCAAAATTTGGCCACGAACTGAGCCCCCCGTCGGAGAAGACCTTCCGTGGAACTAAATGATGTGTTACCACGTGATTAATAAACAACCGTGCCAGTTTTTGAGCCGAGGCAACCCAGCACAAGGAACAAAATGAATCTGTTTCGAAAATAAGTCAGTAATCACCCACAAAACGGTTTTACCCCGGCTTGGGGGCAAATCAGTGATGAAGTCCATGGCAATTACTTCCCAAGGCATGGTTGGGGTTTCCAGTGGTTTTAGAAGGCCTGGTGGCTTCCCCATACGTTTCTTTGCAGTGGTGCAGGTGGGACAGCTGCGCACAAATAATTCAACATCGGCCCTCATGCCTGGCCACCAAAATTGGCGCCGCAGCAAACGCAAAGATTTGACAAACCCAAAATGTCCTGCTAGTTTGGCCCCGTGTACCATTCCCAACACCTCCTTTCTAAGAGTCTCTGGTACATACATTCTACTTCCCTGGAGCCAAAAGGTCCCTTGTCGAGTAAGGTTTGGGGGAAGACTTTGCTTCTCCTCCTCCAACTGTGAGGCTTCTTTAAGCCTCAGCTGAAAAGTCTCTGGTACTCCTTGAAGAGGAGCAGAGTCATTAGCGCGAGTTTGGGACCGGGTGGTTACTGACAGTCCTGGCACTTCCCCCCTCTGTTCTGGAGTGAACAGGGACTCAATGGGTCGGTCAAAGTCATTCCGATATTGGGGAAGTCGGGACAAGGCGTCCGCCAAAGCATTGTCCTTGCCAGGCACATGTTTAAGGACAAACCGGAACTTGGCGAAAAACTGCTCCCAGCGAACCTGTTTTGCCGTCAGCTTCCTAGTCCCTTTTAAGGCTTCTAGATTTTTGTGATCACTCCAGACCTCAAAGGGATCCTCCGCCCCTTCCAGGAAATGTCTCCAAATGGTGAGAGCATGTTTTACCGCCGCTGTTTCCTTCTCCCATATAGCCCAGTTAATTTCTGATTGGGAGAACTTTTTTGAAAAATAAGCACACGATTTCAACTGGCCGCCTTCATCCTGTTGTAGCAGGGCTCCCCCCATGGCAACATCAGAAGCATACACTTGGACTACGAAAGGTTTCTCACAGTCAGGGTGAGTGAGAACGGGTTCAGATGTAAATAATCGCTTGAGCGTCTCAAACGCCTGCTGACAAGCAGAAGTCCATTGCAGTTTTGCAGATGGCAATGTGGCAGCCGCTCTTTTCCCTTTCGTGCGCAACAGCGAGGTTAGAGGGAGCGCCACCTGAGCAAAGTTTGAAATAAAGTTCCGATAAAAGTTTGCAAAACCCAGGAATTGTTGTAACTGCCTACGCGTGGTGGAAGGGTCCCACTCGACCACTGCCCAAACCTTGTCGGGATCCATCTCTAACCCTTGGTGCGAAATGACATACCCCAAAAAGGTAATGGAGGGTTGGTGAAAGTCACATTTTGAAACTTTGGCAAACAGTTTGTGAGCACGCAACCGTTGCAGCACTTCTCTTACCAACTGTATGTGTTCTTCCATTGTTTTTGTATAAATGAGGATATCATCCAAATAAACAACAACTCCACGGAATAACAAATCATGTAGCACTTCATTAATTAACTGCATGAACACACTCGGAGCCCCTGTAAGTCCGAAAGGCATCACCAAATATTCAAAAACAGCAAGAAAAGGCGGTTTTTGGTTCGTCCCCTTCCCTTATTCGCATGCGATGGTAGGCTTCCACTAAGTCCAGTTTAGTGAAAATCCGGCCCTCCTTCAATTGTGCGAGCAGGTCTGGAATGAGAGGGAGGGGGTAGGCATTAGACTGAGTGACTGCATTCAGTCTGCGAAAATCAATACACAGTCTTAAATCTCCCGTTTTCTTTTTTACAAAAAAGGCGGGAGCCGAATACGGTGCCTTGGAGGGGTGAATGAAACCCCGTGCCAAATTGGTGTCCAAATAGTCTCGTAAGATGGCCTTTTCGTTTGGGCTCATAGGATAAATCTTTCCTTTAGACAGCTTGCCGTCCCCCACCACTTCAATCGCGCAATCGGTCTCCCAGTGAGGGGGCAATTCATCACATTCCCGCACATCGAATACATCGGTAAACTGGGCATACTCTTTAGGGAGCTATGGTTTGAAAGTCTCGACTGGCGGTGCCTCAACTAAGGCAGCCGCCTGGTTTTTGAGCACCCTTTCCTTTGCGTGACGCTCACACAGGGTGTGAGGGAAAGTAAGGGTCCGTTCAACCCAGTCTATGGAAGGGTTATGTCCCAGCAACCAGTTCATCCCCAAAACCACGGGAGTTTTGATGGGGGCAATGGTGAAATGAAGCCGCTCCCAATGTTCTCCCATGCCCATCACCACCGCGGCCGTGCGGTGGGTGACTGGACCCCCTCTAAAGTCACTACCATCCATTTGGGAAAAATGGATGGGCTCGGGTAGCTGCACCCATTTCACCCGCAGTTGCTGGGTGACTTCCTCACTTATCAGGGTGCGAGCACAGCCGGAATCAACAAGAGCCATTACCCTTACCAAAGGCCTCCCTTTTGGCAACATGAGGGTAGCCTTTACATATACATTGTCCTCTTGATCGCTTACCATAATTGGAGCTCTCTGCACAAGGTCCGGAGCGGTCTGCTGAGGAGCCCCTTTTACAGCAGACCGGCGGCGTTTTTTGCCGTCGGGCCCCATTCCTCCTCATCGCTGGAGGAGGTCGACTCGGGATTTGTAATCCGTGGCTCCGATGAGCCCAAGGTTTCATTTGTAACCCGTGGCCCTGATGGGCCAGTAGCTTTCGACACTCCGGGGTCTGGTTGTGCCTGTAGAGCCGAAGGCGCGCTCCGTCTCCCCGGTGCGCTACTCCGGCATCGAGGCTGTCCTTCGGTATGAGCCTTCTCCGGTTCGGCCGCTGCCGGCCGGGGTGGTCCCGGGTATCCGGCCCGGGAAGGGCACTGAGAAGCAAAGTGTCCCTTACCTCTGCAAACGAGATAGGCCCCGCTCTCGAAGCGTTTGCGGCGCTCCCCCACTGATGGTCCTCCCCAGAGGGGAAGTGAGAGTCCTTCGGACCGCCTGGCCTGTCTCCACGGACTTTGGTCTCCCGACCCATGCGTTGTTTGGATAAGAGCAGTAGCTGCTTTCGGTTCTCGATGTCGGCTGCATGCCGGACCCAGCCTTCCACATCTGGAGGGTTACCTTGCATAAAGGCCCAGTGTTGCAATTCCGGATTCAGACTCTCACGGAAATATTGCACCCGGGTAGCCTCACTCCAGTCCAAGATTTTACTTGAGAGCAGTTGGAATTCACTTGCATACTGTGCCACCGTCTTAGTCCCTTGGCGCAGCTGCAGCAAGGCTGTTTTTGCTCTCTCACCCAAGTGCGGATCCTCGAACCGGTGCCGGAGGGCTATCATGAATTCATCGAGGCTTCGCAGTACAGGGGAATGGAGTTCATATTGCAACACCATCCATGCGGCCGCCTCCCCCTGTAATAACGAGGCAATATACTGGACCCGACTCTCATCCGAGGTGAAAGTCCCAGCTTGCTCCCACATAAAAATATCCACTTGGACCATAAAAAACGTTAAATGGTCACTCGACCCATCAAAGTTAATTTTCAAGTCCCGTCTCGCCGGTGGAGCGGGACGAGTAGGCAGAACGGGAGCCACGGGAGCCGTGGGCTGTCCGCCTCCCATGGGTGCTGCAGGCTGCGGCGGGTTCTGCCGCAAATCATCAAACGCTTGAGCAAGGTCCAGTAGTACAGCGTGCATGGCGTCCATCCGGTCAACCATCTCCCGCCGCTCTGTGTGCCATTGCTGGCATTCCTCATCCATCTGGTGCTGCCGCAGTGCCTCTTTTCGGGCCGGGTCGTCCTCGAACCCTATCCCGGTCCTTCGGGACCGCCCTTCGTCCCCCAAAATTGACCAACTTCGAGGGGACTTGAGCCAGGTATTCAACCGACTCATCTTGGGCTTCGTACCCAGCCCCGATCCAGAGTCAGCTCCACTGGGCGTCTTCCCAGTTGACTTCCCTTCTGAAGGGTCAGGATCGGGCTTCTCGGGCACAGTGTCGGGCACAGCATTGTCTGCATCCTTCTTGTCATCCCCATCCCCTGCCATAGCTAACCGAACGCGGTACAGGAGCAGGAGTCAGAGTCGGAGCAAGAGACTTGCAGCTTAATGTAAGGCTTTCCAGCCTCCCTGGGCAATTCCCATAAAATCACTCGCTCAGACGACCATCCAGAAGCAGGTAAGTTTATTGAGAAGCATCAGGTAAGACTAGGTCCTTAACACAGTCCAAAGCTGCAAGTGCTTGCTATTACAAAAGAGTGTGATTATAAACAGTTCTACATTGCAGGTGTCGGTTACATGTTTTGGGAATGGAGTGATAACAGTACCAGGCTAGGCTACAGAACAGACATCAAAGACTTCAAGAAAGCTTGTTAACTCAATCCTGCGAAAGCCAAGGTCAGAGGGGGGAGGAGGGAATGAGGAATGGAAAGCGAGCGGGACATTCCAGCAGGGGCCTACACGGGAAACAGTCCAGCCAAAGCCTGAACCAATCTACTAAAACAGGTCTGGCCTGCCGCTTGTATGGGCAGTTCAAAAACAGAACAGAGCAGTCCCTCACAGCTGTGTTGGCGAACCCATGGCACGCTTGCCACGTCCGGCACGCCGAGCCCTCTCTGCCGGCACGCGCTGGTAAGTTGAGCAGCTGGGTGGCGGGGGCTTTGAACCATTCCCCCCTTCCCTGAACCTCTTGGTTCAAAGCCCCCCCCCCCAGTCCTGCTCCAGGAGGCCAGGTCATACGAACTGGTAGACCTGGCCCTTGGGAAAAACCATCCGCTGGAGGCCAGGTCATCCAAGCTGGTAGACCTGGCCCCCAGGGGAGAGAGAGAGAGAGAGAGAGAGAGAGAGAAGCAAGTGATCCCTGCTCCGGGAGACCAGGTGTTATGAGTTATTTTTTTCTAAACTAAAACCTCAGTATTCAGGTTAAATTGCCGTGTTGGCACTTGGCGATAAATAAGTAGGTTTTGGGTTGCAGTTTGGGCACTCGGTCTCTAAAAGGTTCACCATCACTGTCCTAGTGGCTACAGTTTACAATCAGTCAAGAAAGCCCAGCCTCTCTCTCCCCTGACAAACACTTTGCTCTCTCTGTGCCTTTATTAGGAAAATGTTATAGAAAAGAGCAAGAGTCCAGTAGCACCTTAAAGACAAACAAAAATATTTTTCTGGCAGGGTATGAGCTTTCGTGAGCCACAGCTCACTTCTTCAGATAGAGCTAGAATGTGAATCCATCTGTCTTTAAGTAGAGGAGAGTGAATTCAGACAAGCATTAGTATGTAAATGTTAACAGTATGTAAATGTGAATAGCAGGCGTGATGGGATTAGGTGTGGAAGAGTCTGTAATGTCCAGGGGAGAGATGGGTGTGGAGAAATCAGCATTGGTAATGAGCCATGAATGCAAGGTCTTTATTCAGCCCAGGTAAATGCATTGTCTTTAGTTTGAATATCAACTGTAATTCAGCAGTTTCTCTTTCCAGTCTCCCTTTGAAATTCCTTTGTAAGAGAACTGCTACTCTTAAATCTGCAACAGAATGTCCTGGAAGGTTGAAATGTTCTCCCACTGGTTTTTGAATATTGTGGTTTCTGATGTCAGACTTATGTCCATTTAATCTTTGTCTAAGAGACTGACCTGTTTGTCCAATGTAGATTGTGGAAGGGCATTGCTGGCATGTGATGGCATAAATCACATTAGAAGATGAGCAGGAGTATGAACCTGAGATAGATAGGAAAATGTTGGCTGTCTTGTAAAAGTGAAACCAATAGAGGCAGTTTCAGGAGGGTCATGCTGGTCTGTGGTAGATGAGCAAGATTCAAGTCCAGGTGCTCTTTAGAGACCAACCAGATTTCCAGGGTCTCAAGCTTTCAAGAGTCAAAGCTCCCTCTGTCAGATATCAGTGGAGGCATAACAAAAGAAACCAATACAAAATGAAAGAATCTTGTTTTTGTTTTTTTGTGATAGGTTATTTAGGCGGGGAAATTGTTTCATTTGCATATAACTTATGATAATTAAAAAACACCCCATTTTTGTAATGATTGTAATTAATAATGAAAGTAACGCACAAGCTACTGACCACTTTCTGCCACACAAACTCCTGTGGCATATTGTTTATTGGATGGGTCATCCTCTTGATTGTATTGACTTACACAGTGTAATCCACCTTGAGCTTCAATAAGAAAGTCGGACTACAAATAACATGGAAAAATAGCTAAATAAACAATAGTTCTGATTCTTTTCCAAGAGAGTTGCTTCTTTCAACTCCCCTGAAAGATCCCCTGAGTTCACCCGAGTGTGTGAGCTTCTAATATAAACTCCAAAATGCTGTTGTCTTCAAGACGGTGGAAGCCCAACAGCCTCTCTTTTGCATGGAGAGTGGCCAAATGGTTGGACTTAGACTAGGGTTCCCAGACCTCTGCCCCTGGCAGGGGATCCCCCGCTCTGGGTCCCTTTCCAGCAGCATTGATCAGCTGGCGAGCAGGGGGACTTAGCAGCAGCCAACTGAGGCATAAGCCTCTGTTGCTGGTGACAAGGAAACGTCACTTCTGGCGTGCATTGTAACTGACATCATCATGTTGCTGGTGGCACATGGATGCTCTGGTATTAGGGTTTTCAGGTCCTCCCTCCCCACCAGTGGGGGATGGGGCGGGCATAGGGTTGCCAGATCCAGGCTGGGAAATTCCTGGAGATTTGGGGATGGAACCTGGGGAAGACAGGGACCTCAGTGGTGCACAGTGCCATAGAATCCACCCTCCAAAGCATCCATTTTCTCCAACAGAACTGATCTCTGTAGTCTGCAGATGAGCTGTATGTCAGACTCAGGCGTTTGTCCCTCGCAACCGTCAAGCAAAACGCATCCAGGCACAGAGCTCTGAAGCAGTTAAGACTTTATTAGGAGCAAAGAAGACAAATAAAGAAGCTGACTGCCATAGTGGCATGAAAGGTTAATAATGAGGAACCAGGGTGAGAATACATGGTAAAAAAGGCACTGCAGACAATAAGGTAAACAAGGCAAGTAGAATCCGAGATAATACTTCCCAAGGGTAGGAAGACACAACATGGGTGCAGCTGTGGAAACAGGATAAGCATGAGCATACCCAGGCATGAGAACCAGTAACATGTGACCCAGAACCTTGGTGTCAGGCCAAATCGTGGCCTGCTCCAGCCAAGAGCCTTCTAGGAGCACTGTCAGGTGAAGGCTGAGAGCCAGAGCCTGACATTCTGCCCCCCTTAAGGCCCTCCCCCCACCGTGCGAGGCTCCTGGGGTAGGCCTCGTGAAACTTGCGAACCAGGTGTGGCGCTGAAACGTGATGTTCAGTGACCCACTCATCATGACCTGGTCCCAGGTGTTTCCAACCAACCAGGTAATAGAGCTTTCTTCCACGAACTCGGGATTCCAGGATTTTGGATATTTCAAAATGTTCCTCTGCCCCCCCTACCATTACTGGAGGCTCCGGATTGGGATCCGGGTGCCAGTCGGGGGCTGGCACAAACTTTTTCAAGAGACTGATGTGAAACACTAGATGAATGCCTCTGAGGGATTTTGGGAGGTTGAGTTCCACTGTGACTTCATTGATGAGTCATGTCACTGGAAACAGTCCCACATATTTTTCACCAAGTTTTTTACAAAGATGGAGGGACCGAGGGTTTCTTGTGGACAGGTATACCTGGTCCCCCACCTTGAAGTCCCCCCCCCACAGGGAATGATGTTTGTCAGCTTGGGCTTTGTATTTGCTCTTGGCCCTTTCTAAATTCTTTTGTAACCAGGGCCAAGTGGTCCGTACCACATTTGCCTAGTCGGCCACTTCAGTATCCTCCCCTTCCCCCAAGAGGTTTTCCTGACCAAAGGGACTGAACCATACACCACATGGAAGGGACTGAAACCTGTGGATTGGTGAGAGGCATTATTGTAAGCGTACTTCACAAAAGGTAGAAGATCAACCCAATTATCCTGGTGATAATTGACGTAACAACGTAAATAACATTCTAATACAGCATTGACATGCTCAGTTTGACCATATGTCTGAGGATGGTAAGCACTCGATAGTCCCTGTTCCACCCCCACCATTTTTAAAAAGACTTTCCAAAATTTCACTACAAATTGAACTCCACGGTCAGGTATTATCTTACGCGGAAATCTGTGATATTTGAAAACATGTGACATGAACAATCGAGCCAGTTTTTGTGCTGTTGGAAGCCCCTTGCAAGGGACTAAAGGCACTTGTTTAGAAAATAGGTCCCTGACCACCCACAGTACTGTTTTCCCTTGGCTGGGAGGGAGGTCTGTAATAAAATCCATTGCTATCACCTCCCAGGGCTCCGATGGGGTTTTAAAAGTCCAGGCGGTTTTCCCATTACCTGTTTGACGGTGGCACACGTGGGGCAGCTGCGGATAAATGAGTCCAAGTCTGAGCACATTCCCGGCCACCAAAACTGCCGGTGCAAAAGGTGCAAAGTTTTTACAAAACCAAAGTGCCCTGAAACTTTAGATCCATGAGCCCGTTCCATCACCTCCCTCCATACAGAGGCCGGCACATACAGCTTTCTTTCTTTAAACCAAACCTCCCCCCACTGAGTCATGTCTTTGGGCAGGTTGTCTGCAGCTTCCTCTCCTTGGCAGGCTTTGATCAGAGTACTTTTGAAGGAATCTGGCAAGCCTTCCAATGGAGGAGAGTTTTGTGCTTGGGCACGGGTGAGAACTGCCAAGCTTGGCAAAGCTTCCCGTTGCTCAGGTGTAAACAAAGAATCCATGGGACGATCCATTTTACTCTGAAACTGGGGAAGCTGAGAGAGGGCATCCGCCAACTGATTTTGTTTACCTGGTACATGTTTTAGGACAAAAAAAACTTGGAATAAAACCCAGCCCGTCGGACCTGCTTGAGTTCCCTTTCGAGGTTCTAGATTTTTATGATCAGTCCACACCTCGAAAGGAACCTCGGCCACCTCCAGGAAATGCCTCCACACAGTCAGGGCATGTTTTACGGTTGCCGCCTTTTTCTCCCAAATGGGCCAGTTCAGCTCCGACTGGGAAAACATTTTGGAGAAGTACGCACAGGGTTGAAGCTGCCCAGCCTCCCCCACCTGAAGGAGAGCCCCCCTCCCCATCACCATGTCTGAAGCGTCTACTTGCACAATGAAAGCCTTCTCACAGGCGGGAATGTTTCAGGATGGGTTCAGAAGTGAACAATCTTTTTAGTGTATCAAAAGCTAATTGACACTCGGGAGTCCAGCTCAAACAGGAGGATGGCTGCGTTGCTGCGCTCCCCTTTCCCTTTGTTTTTAAAAGGTCCATAATCGGCAACGCAACCTGGGCAAAGTTTTTACAAAAGGAGCAGTAGAAATTAGCAAACCCCAAGAACTGTTGGAGCTGTTTGCGTGTCTTTGGCGGTTCCCACTCCAGAACAGCCTTCTCCGGGTCCATGGCAAGACCGCGGTGCGAAATCACGTACCCCAGAAAAGTCAGACTTCTGATGAAACTCACATTTAGATACCTTGGCATACAGTTGATTGTCCCGGAGGCATTACAACACCTCTTTTACTAGTTTTACATGTTCTTCATACGTTTTCGAATAAATCAGAATATCATCCAGATACACAATCACTCCTTTGAACAGTAAGTCATGTAACACCTCGTTAATCATTTGTATGAAGACGCTAGGAGCCCCATTTAACCCGAAGGGCATCACTAGATATTCAAAGGTTGGAGATCAGGTGTATCTGTCTACAAAGAATCTACGATCCTTGCATCCATGTAAAAAGCTCAGTGAAAAGTATGTGGGTCCGTACCCGATCACTAGAGTGATCAATGAGGTTGCGGTCGAGCTGGCGCTCCCCAAAGCTCTTAGGGGAGTGCATCCCGTATTTCATGCTAGTCTCCTCAAGCCTCACACTGCAGCCCACCACTTCCATCCAGAGCCGGGTCCTGAAGTGCCTACCGTGGTGGTGGTGGGGGAATGCATTTGAAAGTTGCTAAGATACTTGATTCCAAACTGAAGAGGGGGAAGTTGTTTTATTTGATTCGATGGAAACACCTGGGACCAGCCCAGGATGAGTGGGTGGCTGCCCCACATGTCGCGGCTCCTCACTTAGTTCGCGGGTTTCATGGTTCTTACCCCCACAAGCCTCGACCGGCCACTGAAATGGGAGGGGGGCCTTAAGGGGGGCAGAATGTCAGAGGTGGTCTTTTGTTTCTTCTTCAGGATGCCTTTGTTGTCCATACTAGTCATGGTGGAGCTGACTCGTACAAGCAGTCAGGCTCCTGACATGAGTTAGGGCCCTGTGAGGTGTTTACATAGTTGCTCTACTGTTCTCACTCCCGGTTTCCCCCTGCCCTCTACCTTGGCCTTGAGCAGCTTACAAGCTGCAGTCTGTTTTGGGTTGCTTTGCTCTCCTCTCCACCAGACATTGTTATCAGTCCCTTTCCTGTTATCTATCCCTTTCCCAAGCCTGTTAGTATGCGCACCTGTGATGTAATCATGTAACCATGTCTTAAGTATTATCCTGTAACCAGGCCCGCCATTAGCAGCTTTGAAAACCTGCAAGTTACCTTAGCTGTACCTGATGCTTCTACAATAAAGTTTACCTGCTTCTGACTTGGCTGTCTGAGCGAGTGGCTTTTGGGGAATTGCCCAGGTTGGCTGGAGAACCTGACAGGAACAGCATTTTGAAATTTCCAGGGTCCTGGACTCCAAGCTGCGGAGAGATCAGCTGGAGTACCTGGTGCACTGGAAACACTTGAACTCGAGTCATGATGAGTGGGTCGCGGCAGAACATGTGAACTCTCTGCTCGCTGAATTCCATCAGAGTTGTCCCGACAAACCTGGGAACCCGGGGAGGGGGTCTTTGGAGAGGCGGAATGTCAGATAGGGCTTCTAACAGCTCCGTCCTCAAACAAGATGGTTTCCCCACGAACAAGATGGAGCTCTCCATGCACTCCTCCCCCCCCCCAGTTTTGCACACGAGCTCCGGCCAGGGATTTACAATTGTATTGGGACCCGCCATTGTAAATCTCCGATCTGATATCGGGTCCCGTGCACAAAGCCAAGAGCCCGGCCATCTCCTCCACTGATTGCTCACAATTGTTTCTATTTCAGTTTTACTTAAGTCGTTACCGGCAGGAAACGACTACATTGTCTCTTTGTTCTTGTAACCCTATTGTATCAGCCCTATATATGTATCCATACTCCCCCAGTCATGTATTCCAGCCTTGCTCATCTCCTTACTGAAATCACTGACTTTCAGAATAAATCCTTGAATCGCTGCTCTGTCTGGATTGGAGTTTTATTGCCTGAAAAGCCATGCATTTGCTGAAGCCTGACACTTCTGTGGGTTCCAGGAAGAGAGATGTGGACTTTCCTGAGCCATTTTGCCGTTGTCAATATTTGTTTGCTCCCTTAAAATTGCTTCAGAGCAGGAACCTCCAAAGGTTTCACAGACTTTTGCTTGAGGTAGAAATTCTGCCCAACCTGCAGATACTTGGAATTATTTCCTCTGATAGCACTCTGATTGCTGTGTGTGTCTAGACAGTATTTATCTTTTTCTGTTTGTGAGTTTCCTAAAGGAAGAAAAAATCTGCGAAAAGGGAGGCCAGAGATATTCTCTATCCATGGATGGAGGTGGTGGTGGGGCGAAGGCAAAGGTTTCTGCCATCCTTTTGGAAGACTCCCAAATTTAGTCACATCAAAGCTCCCGGATAGGCTCCATCATGTTGGGACACAGCAAGAAAAAGGGGCGGTGGACCACATCCCTCATGGCAGGTGCTGGCTTGGTGTTTAGTGAGAAGTGTGAGTTTCCTCCCAAAAAAAGAAAGGAAGGGGAAAAAAAGATTAGAATGTGGTTTGATTAATCACACCAAGGTGGTGTCCCCAGACAATCACAGCAGGTCAAAACATCTGCCAACAGATCCAGATGTTCCCCGCTCTTCTTCCTCTTCTTTGTCCACCCCAAGTTGCATTTTTCATCTTGGTGCTGCCTCCTCTCCCCCACCCCCCGACTGGTTCTCATATTTTAGTGGTCTTTTTTTGTTTATGCTTGGCAGCTCATTTCTTGTGTGCATGTTTGTTTTTTGTGGTGCATTAGCTATGTCATGTTTGAAAACAAAAAGGTCTAGTTACTAATGGAAGACATGCAGGCCGAGGGTTGTGCTGTCCTGGGGTGTGCTTTCGATTAAGGCCGCATGCTGTGCTGACTAGAATCCAACCCCTGATGAAATTTGTCAACATAATCCAATTGGGACCCCAGTTACCTTGGACGTTTCTTCCGCCCTCAATTCACTTCTAAAGATTGTTTTGGCTTGCTCTTGTTTGGATGGTGAATCTGTCTGTCAGCCATTCACAATTAGATATCCATCAGACTGTTCATTTCTGCAGACATAAAGGCAAAGACGTTACACTTGCGAACAAAATCATATGTCAAAAGTACAGAAAGAAAGCTGGGAAGTAGAGGTGTGAGTACGATGCATCTTCTAATAGCGGCTGCTCGCTTTCATCCTGAAAGTAACTCTTGCCTTGGAATTGTAAAAATAAACATCATTGTAGTAGTGGATACAAAATCAGGCCAGACAGGTGGGGGACCCACAAGAACTTGTAGGGGGCATTTCATTTTCCTCGCGCCCCCCCCCCCAGTATTTGAACACATGAATACATGGACACATGAAGCTGCCTTCTACTGAATCAGACCCTCCTGGGTCCATCAAAGTCAGTATTGTCTACTCAGACTGGTAGCTGCTCTCCAGGGTCTCCATCAGCCTTTATTGTTTATTTACAAGGGAAACAGTTTTACAAAAACAGCTAGAATAGAACCAATAGAATAGAACCAATAGAACCATTTTGTTGTGACAATTTTACAGGCATTACATGGATTAGATATTTCGCAATCTGATAAATTTTCTCGGTATCAGCATCGAGATCAGATAAGAGGAACGGTGGAATCCGCAATAGGGACTCCAGGCATCTCACATCATTCTCCTGTCCTCCATTTTATGCTTACAACAACAATCTTGTGAGGTACATTATGCTGAGAAGGTGTGACTGGCCCAAGGGCACCCAATAGGGTTGCCAGGTCCCTCTTTGCAATAGGCGGGAGGTTTTTTGGGTGGAGCCTGAGGAGGGTGGGGTTTGGGGAGAGGAGGGACTTCAATGCCATTGAGTCCAATTGCCAAAGCGGCCATTTTCTCCAGGTGAACTGATCTCTATCGGCTGGAGATCAGTTGTAATACCAGGATATCTTCTGCTATTACCTGGAGGTTGGCAACTCTAGCACCAGATGAGCTTCCATGGCAGAGGGGGGATTTGAACCTGGGTCTCCCAGATTTCAGCCTGAAACTCCAGCTACTAAACCATGCTGGCTTTTGTGTAGTGGCTGCTATTGAATAGTAGGTAACAGCCAGGGCTGCCAATGGTTGTTTAATCCCTCAGTGTATTTTTAAAAAAGGATTTCAGGTTTTTCTGCAAACCTGAGGCTTTTTTTCAAGTTTGTAGAAATATCTGTTTTGGCTGTTAATGGCTTTGGATTCCAGATTTAAGTATCTGCAGATGAGCCCACTGTGAGCTCTAGCCCTGTGGCAAACCCATAAACAGATTCCAGTAGACGACAAGTCCACAAAAGCAGTTTTATTGATTAGACTCGACAGGTTACAGAAGCCATATTCAGAATGACACTAGTAAGGGGCTAAGGCAAGGCACATGGCATATATGGAAAAGCAAAAGGAGATAACCAGTAACCCAGGCAACCCCCCTCCCAGAGGCAGGAAGGAGTACTTGGCAATTCCCACACTGAAGGAATCTATGAAGTCTAAACACGGGGCACAGACTGGCCTTGGAGAGAACTGCAAAACAACACCTGGGAGCACAACCATGAACTGTCTTCATGGCCTGCTCCTGACACCCACGTTTTACTATTAGACTTTAAAACGGATTGCTCACCTTGGTCAGTAGATGGAGGCAGTTTGGCTGTTAGGGTCCTGTTGGGTGGACAGCCAGGGCGGGGCATGTATACCCTGAGCTCTTGCCCCGCCCAGTGAACAGGCCAGCTGGCAGGCCGGCTGGCTAGCAGGTGGCCTCCAGGCTGCTGCTGTCTCGGTGACCTGCACTGCGCCACCACCACCCTTCCCAGGCCAGGCGACTGGCTCTCTGTGGCCAGTGTGGATGCCGCCTTGCTGTGGGAGCTGCCTGGGCTGGGGAAAGGGCAGGCGAGGTGGGGGCCATCACTGCTCCTCTCGCCCCCAGCAATGCTGTAGCCATTGTTGGATGCTGCATGGCACAGGATGTACCTGGAAGGACCTCCCTCCATGGTGGTGGCTGTGTGGTGGATGAGAAGGGGCTGGGTTCCTTCCCGGGACATTTTGGCCTCGCAGTCTGCCCTGTCCATAGGCTATAATAGTCCTGAATGGTCTGGGTTGGTTTTTTTTTTACTAGAATTGCAGTAATTCACCAATTATGTTTTGATTTTTCAAGGCAAGCATGCATACCAAGGTCTTCTTGAAAAGTTAGAGCATAGCTAGGCAGTGTTTCTGATGCTGAGTCTACGCTCTTGCTTAAGGAAGCCTGGATTGTCTTGCTGTGTCCGACCAAGATCTGCCCAGTCCAGCAATTTTTACTAAGGAGCTTAGCAGGCAGCAGGCTTGAGGGAGCTCTCTGGGAACTGTAATGTGTGGTTCAATAATGGACTACCATCTACAACCAGATTGGCCCTGATTGGGCAGAAAGGCACGATATAAATGTTGTAAATAAATATGAATGAATAAAATCCCTGCTGCTTGGCTATGGTTGAGGTAGGTTTTCGACCCCTCAGAGAAGCAGCAGGGTGCAGTAGGCAGGGTGTCAGATGAAGATTTGGGAGGCCCAGATTCAAATCTCACACTGTGCCACAAAGTTTACTGGGTGACCTTGAGACAGCCACGCTCTGTAAGAATAACCTACCTCGCAGGGTTGTTGCTGTTTCTACTGAAGCTTTTTTGAGGGCTGATTTGTTTTCTGAGTTATTTTATGTTTCAGTTTTATTGTGCCACTTTGTTCATTATTTGTTTATTATTTGTTTTTAATGTTGACCAACTAAGGTGGAAAGACCGCTTATGTCTCTTCCAAATAAAGAAACAAACTCTAAGAATGATGAGGTCAACAGTTCGAAAGGTTTCAAATCCAACGTTCTTCACTGTTTCTGAGCTCCGGTGTGTGTGTGTGTGTGTGTTACTTTTTAAACTAATTGGAGCACCTAGAAGATGTGAGCGGTGCGCAGGGGCCCTGAGCGGCTTCCTGGACCTCACTCTTCTGCCCATCACCGGGATAATTGCTCAGAGAGGGGAAGGAGTCTGCTGCGCTATTGCCCCCAGTGATGGAAGGACCACACAGGAGGCAAAATGAGATGGAAAATGCTTGTTTAAGGCCCAGCCTCTCATTTATTTCCTAGAGAAATTTTAATAATACAGTGCTCTAAACTGTCTCAATGCGGTCCAAGAAAAATGAAACACTCTCCACTACAAAGAAGAGATACACCACAAGCTCCTGTCTAGCGGAAACCAAATTAGAGCATTGCTCACTCCTCTCTCCTTTGGTCTTATCCAAACTTACTTTATTTAATTATTTGAGGATATAGTCAAAAAATGCCATCACCTTGTGGAGAAATCCACATTTCTCCATGTTAAACGAAAAACAAACGTTTGTGTAAATGTATGTTCAGATGCCGTAGCCCCTGGGATCAGCCCATTATAGTTTTTTACATGAGTTGTTCTAAGTATACTGCATCACACTCAAGCTAATCCCAATACAATGGGCAATTGAAAATGTACAAATATTTTAATACATAATTATTTCCAAATGGTTTGCCATTCTCCTCTCCCCTTGAAAGGTGGCATAACTAACAGCAAGGAAGGAGGGTGCACATCATGCCTCTCTCCACAACACCTGCCTAAATGCACACATTTTTAGGGATTACATATATGCACATCTGTATTTATTCGGCAATCCTCTTGGCTGGGATATGGCCACCTAAGCAGGCATGAATGCAACAGCTTCAATCAGGGATTTGAGCTTCATAGATTAATAAACATGTTGCCCGGGGGGCAGGGGGGCATCGCTGAGCATAACATGGGGAACAAGCAGTGTGGGGTGCTGCTTTGCTGCCCTCCTGCATTGCAGTCAGTGAGAAGTTTGTCATTACCTTCAGAAGGGAGGGGGCATTTTCCCCCGAACACAACAGATGCAGAAAAAAAGGACCTCCCTGCACTTTGAAACACTGCAGGCAGAAGAAAAGAATCAAGGTACTGAATAAATTCTTTATTGTCACTTCCTGATCCCGACACGTTTTGCCTGTGGGCTTCATCAGGGGATCTATTGCAGTCAGGGAAAATATACTCATAGAATAAAAACAAGTCATAAGACATGTAATGTATGTGGGTAACTAAGATCATAGCAAGCAAAGCCTAGGAGCTTGAGTCCTGGGCAAAGGCTCCTAAGCCCTGCTCGCACAATTGGCCAGGCCAATGCATCCCATTGGCCCTAAGCTGGGTCATGCCATTGGTGACCTGGGGGTTGTTTTCTCCCTATCACGGATCAGGGGGGGAGTGGCCACCAGGGGCCAGGGGAGCATTTAAGCAGGGCCTGGTTGTACAGTTCTCAGTTCAGTTCTGTTCATTGCTGAAATCAATAAAGCTGCATTGTTGTTGGAACTCCGTCTCGACCTCATGTGTCCTCCCCACGCGGACTTAACAGTGGCGACGAAGGCTGGTAGGCAGTCCGGCTTACTACCGAAATCACTCTTGCTGAAATCTCCTGCGATTCTCCACAACTTCACAGTGCCCGGTGGACTGGCCGGCTCGCCTTGCTGAATTCACTTCGACACACCAGAGACGCAACACTTCGCTGAGATGGAGTCCCAGGGGTCTCTGGAAGAATTCGACCCCTCCAAACCTAGCGCCAGGAAGAGCTACGCGAACCGACTGGCCTTCTACCTTGACGCCAATGACATCACCGATGTTGGGAAGAAACGCTCCACCTTCCTCAGCCTGTGTGGGCCCCAGACCTTCGAGCTCACCCCCGCCAGTCTCGAGCTCGCTCCCGCCAGTCTCGAGCTCACCCCCGCCGAACTGGACGTGACGCCATTTCCTGCAATCATGGCGGCGCTGAGGAATCATTTCAACCCCCAGCCGACTCAGGCCACCCGCCACTTAGCGTTTCACCTGCGGGACCAGGAACCCGGGGAATCTGCAGCTGGATATATCGCCGCACTCTGCACTGCCACCCGTTCCTGCGAGTTCCCAGACCTCAACGACCGGCTGTGCGACCGCTTCGTGTTCGGCCTGTGGAGCGACAAGTTGCGCTGCCGGCTCCTGGCCAAGAAGGACCTTGCGCTGACTGCGGCCATCGAGGAAGCCACCACGGCCGAGTCCTCCACACGGCCCGGCCGCCTGGGTGACCAGGCCGCACCATCTCCCCATGATCCGGCTCCAGTCCACCACGAGAGTGCCAGTGACGCAGCCTCCAGCGACGAGGACGAGGCTCACAAGCTGAGTGACCAAGGGGCCTCCCGTGGGTGCTGGGCATGGGGCACCACAGACCACCCGTGCGCAAGCTGTGGCGAGCGACACGACCGCCATTCCTGCCGGTTCCGTGACGCCTCTTGCCGGGCTTGCGGCAGGGTCGGCCACATTGCCAAGGTCTGCTGCTCAGCGCCGAAGGGACGAGCATCATGCCCGGCCAAGAAAGATGGCAGCCCACGACCCATCCACAGCTTGGACAATGACGAGCCTGTCATCGGCCACCAGGGTCGCCACGATTCCGAGCTGCACAGCATCTCCCTCCACAAAGTGCACGGGGCAGACAAGGTCTCCATCGTTGTCGAGGTCGGCGGTGTGCCTTACAAGATAGAAGTGGACTCCGGCTCGGCTCTCTCCATTATATCGCTGGACACGTACCACGACCTGGCCCGTCGCACTGCCTCCCTCCCCGAGTTGCGACCGTCCAGCGTCACCATTTGGGACTATCAGAGGCGCCGGTCCGGGAGGAGGCCCACGTGCCTGTCCAATTCCAGGACCGTTCCGTCTGCCTCCACCTCATTGTGATCTAGGGTCCTCGTGCAAGTCTCCCTGGGCTCGACTGGTTTCTGGCTCTCGGCCTCCACATCGGTGGCATCCACCGCATCAGCCAGACCGCTCTCAACGACGTTTGGTCAGAATTTGAGGATGTGTGGAAAAGCCCACTGGGCTGCTACAAAGGGCTGCCTGTTCGCCTGCACGTCGACCCCGCCGCAGCGCCCATCCGCCTCAAGCCTCGACGAGTCCCCTTCACTCTCAAATCCCGGATCGACGCAGAGATTGACCGTCTCGTCGCGCAGGGTGTGCTGGTACAGGTCCCCAACACTCCATGGGAGACTCCGATAGTGACGCCGCTCAAGCCCAATGGGGACGTCCGCATCTGCGCGGACTACAAATGTACTATTAAGACAGCTCTGCGGCCGCACGCCTACCCTATGCCCGTTGTCAGCCACCTCCTGGCCTCCCTCACCAGGGGCTGGGTGTTTGCCAAGCTGGACCTCTCTCAGGCGTACCAACAGCTGCCCGTGGACCCTGAGTCGGCCGAGGCACAGATAATTGTTACGCACCAGGGTGCCTTCCGAGTGACGTGCCTACAGTTCGGGGTCAGCACAGCCCCGGGCATCTTCCAGAATCTCATGGAGGACCTCCTGAAGGGCTTGCCAGGCATCGTCCCCTACTTCGACGATGTCCTGATCACCGCAAGCTCTGATGACGAACTCCTGGTACGCATCCGCCGGGTGCTCCGCTGTTTCCGGGATGCCGGGCTGACTGTCAAGCGAGAGAAGTGCCAGCTGGGCCTGCCGCATGTGGATTTCCTGGGCTACTTGATTGACGCAGAGGGCTTTCATCCCACGCCCGACAAGATCAAGGCCATCCACAGCGCCCCGCCGCCCCAGTGCAAGCAGGAGCTCCAGTCGTTCCTCGGCCTGCTGAACTTTTACCATGCCTTCCTCCCTAACAAGGCGTTGGTTGCCGAGCTGCTCCACCGTCTCCTGGACAAGTCCTCCCTGTGGTCGTGGGGTAAGTCGCATCAACGGGCGTTCGAGGCTACCAAGGCCCTCGTGTCTCCCTCCAGCTTGCTCGTCCATTTCGACGAGAAGCTTCCCATTCTCGTAGCTTGTGACGCCTTGCCCTACGGCATCGGAGCAGTCCTCAGCCACCAGCTGCCAAGTGGTCGGGAGGCCCCGATTGCATTCTACTCCTGGACCCTCTCTGCTGCGGAGAGGAACTATGCGCAAATTGACTGGGAGGCGCTCGCCATCGTGGCCGGCGTGAAGAAATTCCACGACTACGTTTACGGTCGCCCTTTCTCCATCAACATGGACCACAAGCCGCTCTTAGGGCTGTTCGTTCCGAACAGACACCGCAAATCCTGTCCCCCCCTCCGGTGGTCGATTTTTCTCAACGCCTATGACTTCAGGCTGCTGCACCGCCCCGGGTCCAGCATCGTGAATGCAGATGCGCTCAGCTGCTTGCCGCTCGAGGACTCCGGGCCAGACCCGTCCCCGGCCTACAATGTCATGCTGCTGGAAACCCTGCCTGAACCTCCGTTGCATGCCTTAGACATTGCGGCTCACACCGCGAAGGACCGCACCCTTGCCTGAACTGGGTGGGGAAGGGGTGGCCGGCTGCCAGTCCGGAGGGCGAATTCAAGCCCTTTTTCACATGGCAGCACAAACTGTCGCTTAATAAGGGGTGTCTGCTCTGGGGGAACCACATTGTGGTTCCAGCCAAACTGCGCACAAAGGTCCTGGAGGCCCTGCATGCCTGCCACCCGGGTATTGTGCGCATGAAGGCCCTGGCTAGGAGCTACGTTTGGTGGCCGGGCATAGACACTGCTGAAGAGGAGTGGGTGAGCCGCTGCCGGCTGTGCCAAGAGTCACGGCCCGAGATGCCGCGAGCCCCTACCCACCACTGGGAGTCCACCCACAAACCCTGGTCCCGCCTCCACATAGACTTTGCGGGTCCGTTCCAGGGCAAAACGTTCCTGATCGTCATGGACTCCTACTCCAAGTGGCTGGAGGTCGCCGATGTCGGCTCCATGACATCGCGAGTGGTGGTTCGGGAGCTGCGAAAGATTTTTGCCACCCACGGCTTGCCAGACACGGTGGTCTCCGACAATGGGGCCCAATTTACATCCGTGGAATTCCAAGAATTCTTGACCAAAAACGGAATCTGCCACACAACCTTGGCCCCGTTCCACCCCGCCACAAATGGACAGGCAGAGCGAACGGTCCGAATGACCAAGGAAGCGATGAGGCACATCGAGTGCAATGACTGGGACGGGGCTGGTAGAATTCCTCCTGTACCAGCACACCATGCCCAACTCTACAACCAGCAAAAGCCCCGCAGAGCTCCTCATGGGGCGCCGGCCGAAAACGCCCCTTGACCGGCTACACCCTGACCTCATGTCGGAGCGCCCTCGCCACAGAGAAGACCCGGCCGGCCCACGGATCATAGAACAGGATGCCCCCATCTACGCACAAAACTATGGAATGGGCCCAGCCTGGATCCCAGCCACCGTGCAAGGCGCAACTGGCCCGGTATCCTACCGGGTTGCCACCCCCGAGGGTCGAGTCCTCCGGCAACATATCGATCAGCTACGACACCGACCGGCTGACGCGCCCAACAGCACCACTACCATGGAAGCTCCGGAGTTCCCAAGAGTGCTGAAGCGAGCAGCGCCAGCGGACAGCGAAGAGCGCCTGTCTGCCGGCACGCAAGAAGAAATATCAGAAGCTGCTCCCCCAACTTCAAGCGAACCCGAACCGACCACTGACACAGACATGGCCTCAGCACCCGCTATGCCAGTTCCGGCACCGCGTAGGTTGCAGCGGATATGAACACAACCCAGCCACCTGAAAGACTTTGTGTGCTCGTGAGTGTTCGGACTTAGGGGGGAGGGGTGTAATGTATGTGGGTAACTAAGATCATAGCAAGCGAAGCCTAGGAGCTTGAGTCCTGGGCAAAGGCTCCTAAGCCCTGCTTGCACGATTGGCCAAGCCAACACATCCCATTGGCCCTAAGCCGGGTCATGCCATTGGTGACCTGGGGGTTGTTTTCCCCCTATCACGGATCAGGGGGGGAGCGGCCACCAGGGGCCAGGGGAGCATTTAAGCAGGGTCTGGTTGTACAGTTCTCAGTTCAGTTCTGTTCATTGCTGAAATCAATAAAGCTGCGTTGTTGTTGGAACTCCGTCTCGACCTCGTGTGTCCTCCCCACGCGGACTTAACAAGACAAGTCATTCATGCTTCCACAGTCTGCACCAAAGAAGGAGCTAATGAACACACCCAACATCATTCGAACCATCTATAGGTAATCAAAGCTCAGTGGATGCCCTTGTGCCTGTTCTTCTTTCTCTGACTATAGGGCTTTCTCTCACAGGGCTGTTGTGAAGATAAAATGGAAGAAGGAAGAGCCCTGTGTGCTTCCTGAAGCTCCATGGATGAAGGACGGAGCAGGAATCCAATAGAAAATGACTGTACGGTTTATTTATTTACAAAATGTGTATCCTGCCTTTCTGCCCTTACAAGGGCTGGCAAGAAGGCTAACAAGTTAAAGAATACATGTAAGCACTTGGTCCATAGAAATCCAAAAACCACACCAGGAGACAGTAATCCAAAACAGTAGGTTTACTGGTAACATAGGCAAGCAGAGCTTAGAAATCCAAAGGTAGGAATGGGGGGGGGGGATGGCAAGCACTTGATTATATGAGAATACCAAAAAAGCAGCAGCAATACAGTCTCATGAGATAACCCCAAACAGTCTAGAAACACCAAGGCTCCCACGGGCACCCGCTAGCTTCAAAGGGAACAGGAATGCGAGCGTTTAGAGAAACAGTTTAGAGAAACAGAAACAGTCCTTGAACGGGAGTCTGTGAGAAAATGAAACCATCTTAGACACAGCGAGCAGGCCTGACATTCTGCTCCCCTTAGCCCCCCATCCTGCAAGGGGGACGGTTTGTGGGGGTAGGCATTGTGAAAGGAGCGCACCAGGTGCGGGGCGGAAACATCTCGTGAACGAACCCATTCGTCATAGGCAGGGGGGAAGTGTTTCCAACAAACCAGGTACTGAAGAGAGCCATGACGGACACGAGAGTCCAGGATTTTAGCAACCTCGAAATGCTCCTCCCCTCCCACCATCACTGGTTGATCTGGAAGAGGTTCGGGATGCCATTGTGAGGATGCAATATGAGGTTTCAAGAGGCTTACATGGAAAACTGCATGGATGCGCCTCAGAGTCTTCGGAAGAGAGAGTTCCACGGTTACTGGGTTAAGGATTTGAGAAATGGGATAGGGACCCATGTATTTGGCACTGAGTTTATTACCGGGCGGGTGGACCGGAGGTTTTTTGTTGACAGGTAGACCAACTCTCCCACTTTAAAGACCTGGCTAGGAGACCGGTGCTTGTCGGCTTGAGCTTTGTATTTACGTTTAGCTCGCTCCAGATTTTTTACTAGCCAGGGCCAGGTGGTATGAATCGCGTCCACCCAAGCTGCTACATCCTTGCCACCCTCCTCCCCCGAAACGTTGATATGGCCAATGGGACTGAAGTCCTGGCCATACACAGTTTGAAACGGGCTGAAACCTGTGGATTGGTGTACAGCATTGTTATAAGCATACTCAGCAAAAGGCAACAACCCAACCCAATCATCCTGGTGGTAGTTTACATAACAACAGAGATAACATTCCAAAACTGCATTGACCCGTTCAGTTTGTCCATCAGTTTGGGGGTGGAAAGCACTAGAGAGACCCTGTTCCACCCCGACTAATTTGAGGAAAGCCTTCCAAAATTTGGCAACATAACTACTTCCGCGGTCGCTCACAATCTTGCGCGGAAACAAATGCAGTTGGAAGACATGTGACACAAAGAGGCGGGCCAACTTTGGGGTGGAGGGAATACCAGCACACGGGACGAGATGCACCTGTTTAGAAAACAAGTCGGTAATAACCCATAAAACCGTTTTTCCCTCACTGAGGGGGAGATCAGTCATAAAATCCATAGCAATTACTTCCCAGGGTCTAGAAGGGATTTCCAACGGTTGCAATAGTCCAGGGGGTTTCCCTTGGGATCGCTTGACAGTGGCGCAGACTGGACAACTGCGGATGAAGGAGTCCACGTTGGTGCGCATGCCCGTCCACCAGAACTGCCTGCGCAATAAGTGGAGAGTTTTTAAAAAGCCAAAGTGTCCTGCAGTTTTGTCGCCGTGGGCTAATTGCAGGACTTCCTTCTGAAGTACTTTGGGCACATACAATTTTGAGTCTTTGTACCAACAACCACTTCGTTCTAGCAGGCATGGGGGCAGTTCCTGAGCAGTGCATTCAACCAGGCATTGGGCACGAAGGGAGTCCAGGAAGGAGTCAGGCAGGGTCATTCCCACCGCGGAGGGGGGTGAAGCAGGGCTTGCTGGCAGTGGCGGTAGGGAGGAGGGGAGGACTGGTTGAGTTGGGGCACTAGGCGCAGGAGGCGTAGGTGGGTCCAGTGAGGGAGTCAATTGCCTCCTGACTGATGCTCTGCTGTCCGCTGTTTGGGTCTGGGTCTGGGGCAGAGTTTGGGACTGAGTTTGTACAGCCAAAACTGGTAGAGCATCCCTTTGCGCCAGGGTGAATAAGGAGACCGTTGGACGGTCGATTTTCACCGGGTACTGGGGAAGCCTGGACAGGGCATCAGCCAGTACATTCTGCTTTCCAGGCACATGCTTGAGCACAAAATGGAATTGAGCAAAGAAGTCAGCCCAACGCTGTTGTTTTGCGAACAGTTTGTGGGCCCCCATGAGGGCCTCTAGATTTTTGTGATCAGTCCAGACTTCAAAGAGGGTACTGGAACCCTCCAGAAATTGCCTCCACGTAGTGAGAGCATGGTGGATGGCTGCAGCTTCCTTCTCCCAAATTTGCCAGTTCAGTTGGGAGTGTGCAAACCTCTTTGAAAAATAAGCACAGGGGCGAAGAAGACCGTCTGGCCCCCATTGCAAAAGAGCCCCCCCCCCATAGCTATGTCAGATGCATCCACTTGTACAATGAACATATGGTCAGGATCAGGATGCTGCAGTACGGGTTCAGAAGTGAAAAGCTGCTTGAGAGTTGTAAAGGCAGTTTGACATTGATCTGTCCAATGAATCTTGGCAGTGGACAACGTGACAGAAACCCCCTTACCCTTAGTCTTTAGGAGGTCGGTGAGCGGCAGTGCCACTTGCGCAAAGTTGGGAATGAAACCACGGTAAAAATTGGCAAAGCCGAGAAACTGCTGCACTTGCTTGTGGGTGGAGGGAGGAGCCCAATCAAGCACAGACTGTATTTTAGCGGGGTCCATGGTGAGGCCCTGATGTGAAACTATGTATCCCAAGAAAGTTAATTGTTTTTGGTGGAACTCGCACTTAGACACCTTAGCGTAGAGTTGATTGTTTCTGAGATGCTGTAACACTTCCCTGACCAGAGCAACATGTTCATTCATGGAATTAGAGTAAATAAGGATATCATCGAGATAAACCACCACGCCCCGATATAATAAATCATGGAGGACCTCATTAATGAGTTGCATGAAGACCCCCGGGCCCCTTTTAACCCAAAAGGCATCACCAGAAATTCATACATTCCGAAGCAGCTACAGAAGGCTGTGAGGGGTTCATCCCCGTCACGAATCCGGACCAGGTAATAAGCTTCAACTAAGTCCAGTTTGGTGAAAATGCGCCCCTCCCTTAGTTGTCCTAAGATATCCGAGATCAGTGGGATGGGGTAGGCGTTGGTTTGGGTGACTGCATTGAGTTTTCGAAAGTCAATGCACAGGCGCAAGTCATCCGTCTTCTTACGGACAAAGAAAGCGGGGGCGGAGTTGGGAGCGGTTGATGGCCGAATGAACCCCCGAGCAAGATTTTTATCTAGAAAATCTCGCAGTACGGCACCCTTGGAAACGCTCATAGGGTAAATTTTGCTTTTAGTCAGTTTGCAGTCTCCCACCACTTCAATAGAACAGTCCGTTTTGCGGTGGGGGGGCAATGCATCGCATTCTTTTACATCAAAAACATCCTCAAAATCTCGGTATACATCGGGTAATTGGGTCGATGGTAGGGCATCAGAGGCTAAGGCTGAGGCGGGTGGAAGAACAACAGCGACCTCGCGTTGATGCTGGTCACACTTAGGGTTGGTAAACGTAATAGTGTCAGCCTCCCAGTCTATGGAGGGACTTTGCCCTTTGAGCCAGTTGATTCCCAAAATGACCTCGTATCGGACTGGAGCTATGGTAAAGTCTATCTGCTCCCAATGGGAACCGATGCCCATCGCTACTCCCCATGTGCGACGGTCGACTGGCCCCCCTTTAAAGTGGCTACCGTCCATTTGGGTGAATTGGACGGGAGCCGGTAGATTTTCAGACTTGACTTCTAGGGCTGCAAACGTGGCCTCATTGATTAAAGAGCGCCCACAGCCGGAATCTATGAGTTTTTTGACAGGTCAAGAGGAGATTCCAGATTGAGAGCTGGGGAATTCCAATGATGGTCTTCGTCTGAAGAAGGAGAGCTGTCCCCCAATGGGGCACTTGTAATCCGGGACCCTACGGGGTCGATGGGTGCAGGGAGACTAGAAGGTTCTCTGACATGAAGTGCAGAGGGTGTGGGTCGTCCCGGCGCTGCGCTGTGGGTGGCCGCGGTGCATCTGCATTGAGGTCGTCCCCGAGCTCGAGGCGGTGCATCCGGTCGAGTGGGTTCTGGACGTTGAGGACAAGCCGCTGCAAAGTGGCCCATAACACCGCAAACGAGACAGGCTCCTCTCTGGAAACTGGACTCGCGATCCAGAGGTAGCCGGGTTGGTCTCCGCGGGTTGGAATTCGAAGGTTTGGGGGGAGGTGTTTGACCGCCCCTCTCTTTGGTCCGACTCCGGACTAGGGACACGAATCGCCGGCGGCTTTCTACTTCCTCGGCCAGTAAAATTCAATCCTCAAGGGTATCTGGGTCGCCTCGCATATAAGACCAGTTCAAAATGTCCGGGTGCAAAGCTTCTCGGAAGTAGTGGTTAAGGGTGGCTTCAGGCCAGTCCACTACTTTACTCGCGAATCGTTGGAATTCATCAGCGAATTCCCGAACCGGAGAGGAGACTTGCCTGAGTTGCAAAAGTTCCGCTTTGGCTCTCTCTCCCATGAAGGGGTCCTCAAAGCGCCTCCTTAAGGCAAACATAAAATTGTTGAGGGAGCGAATGGAGCGGGACCTCGTATCGAACTGGAGAATAATCCAGTCGGCCGCTTTCTCCGTTAACAGGCAACGAAACAGACACGGCTATCTTCAGTAGGGAAGAATTGTCTTTGCTCCCTCATATAACTATCCACATGATGTAAAAAACGGGGCAGAGTTTCAACTGAACCGTCATAGGTAATCTTCAACTTGGGTTGTCTCCATGGCATTGGGGGTGCAGGTGGTTGTCCAGGAATTGGTGCCCCCGGCAACCCCGGTGCACCCGGTAGCAACGGTAAAGCAGGTACGATAGGCACAACGGGAACCCCCCTTGGTGCCACGGGGCCTCCGCCAGGAGCTGCGGGTCCCCCACCAGGAGCAGCGGGTCCTCCGCCAGGAGGAACCACCGGCACAGCTGGTTGCTGCGGCGGTTGCTGTGGTGGTTGCTGCGGTGGCTGCTGTGGCGTCACGGGAGCCGGAGCAACTGGTGCGGTTTGGGCCCGTTGTAACTGGTCATTGTCCCGAAGTACCAGAGCCAGTTGGTCTTGTAAGCGCGCCACCTGTTCCATAAGGTCCAGATTTTGGGTCCGCAACAAAAACACATCGTCGCTGGTACCGCCAGCACGGCGGGATTGGCTGACCCATAAATTAGCAGCCCAGAGTGATTCCCCACCATATAGGTCCTCCTCGTCGGAATCATTCGGCAGATCGGGCAAAGTCCCCGTGAACCTGCAGGCGCATTGGACGCTGTGCGACGGGACAAAAGTCGGGGAGAACGAGGGAAAATCAAGACCTCTGGGTTGTCAGGGGCACGTGCCGGATCATGCCCGTTCGGCAGCCAAACGTTCCTTCTCCTCCTGTTCAGCCCGAGCCCTGGCCGCGGCATCTGCCGCTGCCCGCGCCTGATCCTCAGCCTTCTTGCTTTCAGCTAAGGCCTGGTTGGCCGTCAACTTAGCAATGAGGGCTGTGGTAACCAGTGGGAGAGCCTCCAGTTCCAAAGCCAAGAAGAGTTCAGAGGGGTCGGTAAGATCCAACAGCAGTTGGATCTGCACCGCCAAGCCCGCCGCACCAGCACTGAAGTCACGGGTCAGAAGCTTTGTGATTTCAGCCACCAAAATCGTCACCGAGGTCTTGCCCTGCAAGAGTGCAGCCACCCGTGTTGCTACCGCTCTTGCCTCCATTTGGCAAAGCTGGGGGTCCGGCGTGGCTGGAGTCGCCATATCTGATGGTTCAGCAGGGCGGATTGGGACCCCTGCCTGATTCAACTGTGTGTCACTGGAGGTTATTCCCGCCAACAGGCTAGTTAGCAACTGCAAATCCTCCGCTGCCAAGCGAGTATCCTCCACCAACCAGTCCAGGGTGTGGAGGTCTTGGCGAGCACTGGAGTCCGCGACCTCGGACGTCCAGGGAACCGTCGCGGCCAGAGAACTCCACTGAGCTCGAACAAGTCCGGTTAGGCGGTTGACTTCCCCATCAGTACGATGTATCTCAGCTAAAACATCCCGTGCTAAATCGGGGTCGTCGTCCGCTGTCCCCAAGGGAAGGAACCAAGGATGGAAGCCTTCCAGGGCTCCGGGCAGGAACCCACCATCCGGGCGAACCGAACGGGGCTCCAGCCATGGGTAGACAACTCAGAAAGCACCGTCCTAGCTCCAATCCGAGCGGCAGGTGAACCCTTCGGGGCTCTAGCCTGACAGGTGAAAGAGGGTTGATTCCTGCCTTAATGTAAGCACTTGGTCCATAGAAATCCAAAAACCACACCAGGAGACTTAGTAGTCCAAAACAGTAGGTTTACTGGTAACATAGGCAAGCAGAGCTTATAAATCCAAAGGCAGGAATGGGGGGGGGGGGATGGCAAGCACTTGATCATATGAGAATACCAAAAAAGCAGCAGCAATACAGTCTCATGAGATAACCCCAAACAGTCTAGAAACACCAAGGCTCCCATGGGCACCCGCTAGCTTCAAAGGGAACAGGAATGCGAGCGTTTAGAGAAACAGTTTAGAGAAACAGAAACAGTCCTTGAACGGGAGTCTGTGAGAAAACGAAACCATCTTAGACACAGCGAGCAGGCCTGACAATACATGATAAAATCACATTTAAAACCAACTCCTACAAAACACATCATTAAAGCAATTAAAAAACTGAGTTACATACAAAACATAAAAACAGCAATTAAAACATTAGTGAGGTAGGAGGGCTCCCTGGGGAAATGCCATTACGAAAGCACAAGGTCTCCACCGGAGGGCAGAAGGGAACAGATGAATCTCCCTGGGATGGTGAACAGGCCCTCTGGTGAGCCTCGCGTCCCTTCCTCTGAAGAAAGGGGTAGTTGTTTACGTAGGAAGACCCTTGGCATCCTCTGGAGCGCTTGTGGCATCTCCTTGTGCCTTCACAGGTCCTGGCTGAGGGGCCAACTCTGACGGAAGCGACCCCAAGGGCTGAGGCGGTGCTCTGTCTGCCTCAGATCCTAGTGGAGAAGCCAGCTAGCTTCTCTTCTTCATTCGGGGAGTTCCTCGCAAGGCCTCCAGGCTCCCGTCTCACTCCAGGACGTCCCTTGGGAATGGTGGGCTATGCCTCTGCCCTGCCAGCATTGCAAGCAGCATCATGGGTTGTCAGGAATGTCCACCTTGGGTTGCCTGGAGTTCAGATGGTCCACACCCTGAGAATCTCAGCTCTCATTTCAAATGTTAAAAAGGCCTCTAGGCCTTATGGTGAAGTGCCTGAAGCCAGCAGGGGACTGAGTCAGGGCTCAGGCTGGGTAGGCTTGCCAGGTTGCTGCAGCGGGCAACCTCCCTGGCAGCTCACAAGAGAAACTGGGGTGTGTGGGGAGGATGTCACAGATGCATCAATGCCAATTCCACTACTGCATCCTTGATACTTTAGAAATTTTACCAGTCTCTGTGGCAGGGGTCCCCAAACCTTTCAAGCCTGGAATTCTGAGACAGGGCAGTGGGCGAAGCCACAAATGGCCACCATGGGAGGCCCAAGGGCTGAGTGTGAGAGGAGTCAGTTTCAACAACACCCTGGGAAAGAGGAGAGGAGAGAGAGGTGGCAGCTGCAGCCAGAAGAACATGATTTAATCTGCACAGCCCATCAGATCTCCCCTGGTCAATTGGAAGCTCTGTTGGGCGAAACCCTCACCTTCCCGCACCTAGTTTCTGAAAACACTTGGCCAGCACCATGAAAGGTCTCTGCTGCAGGTGCCAAGGCACCCACAGGTACCACATTGGGGACCTGCCTGGCACTCTGCAGATAGGCCCAGTCAGCACAGTTGCCAGGACTGGGTTGGGAAATGCCTGGAGATTTGGAGGGTGGAGCCCTGGGGAGGGCAGGGTTTGGGAAGGGGAGGGAACTCAGCAGGGTATAATACCATAGAGTCCATCTTCCAAAGCAGCCTTTTTCTCCAGGGGGACTGATCTTGGTTGTCTAGTGGTCAACTGTAATTAGTGGGAGAGCACTCCAGGTGCTGCCTGGAGATTGGCCACCCTTCCAGTCAGAGGTCCCCAACAACGATGCCTTCAGGTCCAGATAGCAAGGCATGAGAGCGTCAGCAGTAGCTGGAACGCAGGCTGGAGCCTGGCGAAGCAACTTTCCCAAGCCTGGGCCTAAATAGGCGGCGAAGTCACCCGGCTAAGCTGCCCTGCCCCCAGGGATTGAGCTCCTGTGGCTGCACCGTGCTTGGGCCAGGAACTGGCAAAGAATGGTCACCATTCCCGTTCTCCGGCTCTGGGATGGGCTCTGTGTGCAGCCATGGGAGCACTTGGCCTCCTTTGGGCCACCTCGGCCTGGGGCCTTCTGGTGCAGCAATTCCTGCGGAGTGGAAGCATCCCCTGGGTGGGGGTGGGGTGGAGGCTGGGAGCCTGGGTCTGCGTCCTGCCTGGCGGAAGCAGGGTGGTTCTTCCAGGGGCCAGTGGCGAGGCCTCCTTTGCAGGCTCTGCGGGAACACTGTCAGCATCCCCCCCCAGTGCTGGGCCCTCCTTGACCCCTCGGGTCGTCCTCAGTCTCCCCTCCCAAGGTCTTGGAGTCAGAGTCTCTGGGCGGGTCAGAGGGGGTCACAGGGGTCTCAGTTTGGGGGGATTTCTAGAGCATTGCATGACATTTCCACTCCCCACGCCCTGACCCCAAATGCTAGTTGTAAGGCCTGAGTATCCTCTGTGTGTGTGTTTGTGTGTGTGTGTGTGGGGGTGTTACTACTCTCCATGACTTGCAGAGAAGGATAATAATGCTTATACAATGCAAATGATTTTAATTTGCAAAAACTACACAGGCTGCCAACTTATCTATTTCTTGGCACACGATTTGGATTTTTAAAAAATGTGGTGCACACAATGTGGTGGATAAACTCCGATGGACAATGGGCAAAAATGCATGGTCGCTTTAGCCTTCTTCATTCCCTGTTTCAGCCAGGATTCAGCCAGGATCGAATGCGTGCATTTTTGCCGAATGTGCATTTGATCCTGGCTGAATCCTGGCTGAAATGGAATGAAGAAGGCTAAAGCGACCGTGCGTTTTCGCCGAAGGACAGGAAGGCTGCAGCTGCTCTGTGCTAGCCTTTCTGAGCTAGTAGTCCAAAGTCTGCAGCCAGGAAACTTATTTTTCTGTGACTTCAACTTTATATAAATGAGGCAAGTGCACTCATTGTGGGGGAAGGGCAGGGTGGCTGTCAGGCTGTTGAGCCAATGGCATGATGTCACTTCTGGGGAAAACCCGGAAGTAGGGTTGCCAACTGCCAGGTAATAGCTGGAGATCTCTCGCTATTACTACTCATCTCCAGCCAATAGAGATCAGTTCCCCTGGAGAAAATGGCCTCTTTGGCAATTGTACTCTGTGGCATTGAAGTCCCCCCCTCCCCAAACCCTGCCCTCAGGTTCCACCCCAAAAACCTCCCACCAGTGGCTAAGAGGGACTTGGCAACCCAACCCGGAAGTGATGTCACACCTCTCAGAATACCCAGAAACTCAATGGTAAATCCACAAAGTTCCTGGCAATTCCAAGAGAGGACTGGTGTCACTTCTTGGGAAAACCTGGAAGCAAGCGACATCATACCTCTCTAGGAAATGCTGGAAACCCAATGGTTTTACCACATTGAAGGAAGTGTAATATTTCAATTTGTTTGATTTAAGGAAGTGTAAAATTTCAATTTGTTTGATTTAATCCTAGCTTGTTAGATATATGAAGAATATGAGAACACCAAAATTATAAAGGCACAAGTTTATAAGATAATATCATTTACTAAAATATATGAGAGCAATTAATACTTGTAAACTGTAGTTATCTATATAAGCCAGTAGGGAGTAGTATATCCTAACAAAAATTTACTTTTGCTAAAACGTCTGCTAAAACTTCTGAACAGGTGTCTACTCTTAAGAATTACGTCAGTGACTGGTACAAGGAGATACTGATAAGCAAAGCTGGTGAGCTAATTGGTAAATTGAGCTGAGGGGTGGGCACATCACGGGGCTATACAGACTGCATCATGAAATTTGAACAAACAAAGACTTTGAAATTGTATAAAAACTGAAATGAGAGGTATGACATTTTGGAAGAGTCTTAATTTTTGGCCACGAGGCTGACTTTTCCCTGCTAGCAAAAATAAATTTACCACTTGCTTCTGAACCTGAGTTGTCTCCGTTCTTGGTTGAATCTGGCCAAAGGGCGCGGTGGCTTTTTTGTATCCATCAGCATGGCAATGTCTAGAGGGGTATGAGGACACTTCCAGGTTTTCCCCAGAAGTGATATCACACTGTCCCCCCTCATCTCCTGCTGGTTGCCAGGCAGCCCTGGAAGGATGCCGGCTTGCCTTTGTTTGCTCCCAACTCAGCCTGCTTTTCACAAGACACTTCGGTGATTTCCCACATCTATAATTCAAATGTAAAAATGGCTTCAAAGGTTTTTTGACTTTTTTTACTAACTTTCTACACTATAATCACAATTATCTAGCTTGAAACTAATATATATATACACACATATACATATACATATACATACATACATATATACATACATACATACATACATACATACATACAGTGAGGGAAAAAAAGTATTTGATCCCCTGCTAAATTTGCCCGTTTGCCCTCTGATGAAGAAATGACCAGTCCATAATTTTAATGGTAGGTTTATTGCAGCTGTGAGAGAAAGAATAACAACAGGAAAAACCCCAGAAACCCAGAAGACAAAAGTCAGTGACTGATGTGCATTATAATGAGTGAAATAAGTATTTGATCCCCTATCAACCAGCCAGATTAGGGTTAGGGTTAGGGTTCTGCTGTCGACAGAAGCAATCAATCCATCAGATTCCAAAGTAGCCACCAAGACCAAAGAGCTGTCCAAGGATGTCAGGGACAAGATTGTAGACCTGCACAAGGCTGGACTGGGCTACAAGACTATTGCCAAGCAGCTTGGTGAGAAGGTGACAACCCTAACCCTAACTGTCAACCTCCCTCGGTCTGGGGCTCCATGCAAGATCTCACCTCGTGGAGTTGCAATGATCATGAGAATGGTGATGAAGCAGCCCAGAACTACACGGGGGGAACTTGTCAATGATCTCAGGGCAGCTGGGACCATAGTCACTAGGGCTGCTGAAAAAAAAATTCGGTAAAATTCGTATTTGGCAAAATTCAGCCCGTTTTTATTCGGGAAATGCCGAAGTCCGAACTCCCCCACTTCAGGTCCGTGCAATTCGGCATGAGGTCCGGAGTTCGGGGAAAAATTCGGCTAAATAAAGCCATTAAAATCACAACCGCACCTTTCTGCGGCTCTGGGGGGCATTTTGGGGGGCAGAGGTCCCAAACTTTCAGCGTAGCTTCAAAGGACCCTTCTTACAATAATCCACAAGTTTTGTAAAGATTGGATCAGCGGGGGCTGAGATATGGGCCCCGAAAGGGGTCCCCCTCCTTAATGTGCATTTGCAATTAGCAGAGCTTGCCGCCCACTCAAAGCTCCCAGCCCCGACAAACAGCTGAGCTGCGGGGAGCAAGGGCGGGGCAGGTGCGAAGAAGTTTGCAAACCATGAAAAGCAACACAACCATGCAAACCATCACGTTTGCAACCATGCAAAGCAACACCTGACGCCTGGGAGTTTGCAAACCATGGAAAGGAACAGAGGCATGCTAGCTAAGCATCAGGAGCAGGAGGGGGTGGAATTTCCCCTTTTGCATCGAACTCGGGACCAGGAAAATGCATTCTTTAAGTCACAATTTGAAAACAATTTTTGAGCAAGCATCAAAATAGACCTAACCAATCTTATGAATGAGGGAAAACCTGAGGACACACAACTGAAGCCCCCCCCTCAAACCAGGGAGAGAGAGACTCGAGGGGGCACACACACCCCAGACAGAACAAGCGAAAGCCCCCTTTGGCTTCCCCCTCACCCACAGAAACTGTTCCCTTCCCCCCCACACACAGACTCTGCTTCCCCCCCCACACACACACACATAGGAGAAAAATTATAGATTAAAGCCCCCAAAGGGGTCTTACTGTGGATGTCTTCTGTTCCATCAGGAGGGACTGGGAGGAGGACTGGGTAATCCAATATGATTCCATTTAAGCACGGGAGGTTTTGCCTTGGATTTGCCGCTCTCAAGATGCACGCAGGATTGGCTGATCCCATTCATCCCAATAGGGAAAGGGGGGGACCCCATATCTCAGGACCCCCTGACAAAATGTTTACAAAACTTGGGGGGTCTCACAAGAAGGGTCCTTTGAAGCTCCGCTGAAAGTTTGGGGTCTCTACTCCCAAAAATGCGCCCCCTGCAGCCACGGAAAGGAGCAAATGTGTGCTTTAAATGGAATAAAAATGCACATTAAGGGGAGGAGCCCTTTCGGGCCCCATATCTCGGGACCCCCTGACCCAATGTTTACAAAACTTGTGGGTCTCGCAAGAAGGGTCCTTTGAAGCTCTGCTGAATGTTTGGGGTCTCTACCCCAAAAAATGCACCCCCTGCAGCCATGAAAAGGAGCGAATGTGTGCTTTAAATGGAATAAAAATGCACATTAAGGAGTGGCTCAAGAAGAAGCACATTGACTTCTGGATCCAGGGGCGAACGCCACAGCAGCATGAGCACAGCGCTCCGGGCTCAAAGCGACTGGGGGGGTAAGGAATCTGCCCCCCCGACATCTCAAACGTGGCTCCCCTTGGAGAAGAGGGGACGCTGATCGGGGTGCCGGCTCATTTCCCGTCCCAGGCGCGTTTGCTGCCTTGGAAGCGGTGGCGAGCGCCCCAAAGGGTGAACGGTGGAGCCGGCGCCATTGCAATCGTAGGAGCCCGGGAAGGCGGCGCTGAGGCTCGTATCAACAAAATAAGGTCTTTCCCCCCCTATGTATTAAAGAAATGAAAATCTAACTCACGGAGGTGTCTAACAGTGATTAAAACAGTGAAAAGCAGCCTGGAATTTGCTATATACTCGCTAACACTACCTAAGTGAAACTTGGCATTTTGCCAGCTTGTTGTGCACTTGGAATTCTTCTGCCAGCTGAGCCAAGTTAGAAAGATATTTAAGCGGACTTTGAAGGTGTTTAAAAAGCTGGCAATGGAAGACTGAATGATGATACAGCTGTGCTAATATCTCTCTAGGTCTGACTATTGCAGCAATTTAAAGTTCCAGTGGCAAATGTTTTTTTTTTGAACTGATGTGCTAAATAAAAAGTTTCACCTCCCTCCTTTTCTTTCTCCTGGACTATAAAGAACAGCCACTCCAAGCTTTTTGATGGGAGACAAAGAAGACAAAGAAAAGAAAGACACAGAAAAGCATCCTAAAATACTTATTAAGGAGCCTAAACATCTTCAGATCCAGCAAACTTTACCGCGCCTTAGAAGAGCTTCTGTTACTAGTCCAGCTGTTTCTCCAGCCACCTCTCCAGTAACAGGGACAACTGTTGCTACCAAAATGGCTAAAAAAACTGATGCCACCTTGAATTCCATACAAGAACTCTTGACTAAAACACTTCAGGAGGTGACATCAGTTAAACAAGAGGTGGCATCAGTTAAACAAGAGATGGAATCTGTCAAACAAGGTTTGAATCAAAATACAGCTGCCATTTCTGCACTACAAGATTCTATTTCATCCTTGACAGTAAGACAGGACAAGTTAGAGGCAAAATTTCAGAAACATTCAAAGGATAACAAAGAAACCAGAAAATGGGTTGATACCCTAGAACTGTCAATGAAAGCAAGCCAAGAGAGAGAAGAAAGACCATACAGCTATGTTGGAGTTAAAAATAAAAGAAAGCTGGATTCGTATACGTGGTCTCAAAGAAAAACTTGAGGGTACAGATTTTTAAAAATATCTGACAATGCTGTTTGCTGATTTTCTTAGGGAAGAGGAAACGATTGTGGAAGGTATGATTGTAACAGCTTACAGAGTTAACTCTGCCTACGCAACAAAGAACAAAGTTCCAAGGGATTGCCTGGTTCAGCTTTTTTCCAGAAGTCATCGACCTAATTCTGAACAAGCATTACAACAATCCACTTACAATAGAGGTTGAGGTTAATGAAGGAGATCCTGGGAAGACTACTGAGGAAAAGAAAAGAGTTTGCAGAGATTGTGGAAAGGCTGAGATACAATGGAATACAACACAGATGGGAATATTCTCAAGGAATTTCTTTTCTCTTCAAAGCAAAAAGGTTCAATATTACAGACACTGTCAAAGCTGATCAGTTCCTAAGAAGATATGAGGGAGATCTACGTAAACCACCACATCAATGTTAGCCAAATTGCCCTTTAACTTGGGGAATTAGCAAGCAAGATGGCAAATTACAATATTTATTTTTATAGCGATATCGCAACCTTTGTCTACCAGAGTCCGTAACTGTGATCTTAAAATAAAGACAGGAACAGAGGATTTCCAATTAAAAGTATTTATGTCTGTTTCAATCAATCAGTGATGCACACAAACATACAGAGGATCTAGGAATATCGAGAGAGGAGGATAAGCACAGATGCCAACGTGGCAGGAGGTTGTTGGTGGGATTATATTTACCTTCCAGATGAGGTGGTTGTCCAAGCTCAGGCAGACTAAAACAGATTGAAAATGAAAACCGAGATGGGGGCAGGGGTTCCCGTGGACTTGACCAGCAAGGCGGGAGGGAGCGAGGTAAGGCTGTGCAAACCAAACCAACGAAGCAACGGCAGAGGTGCCAGTAAAAACCTAAGGCTTGAGCGAGAGGGCGATGCAAGGGAACTAAATGGGCAGGGGGCACCCCAGTTATACTGTTTTTCTGGGGCGGGGAGAGGGGTTTCACCCCTCCTAAGTTCCCAGGTGGCAAAAAGGTGACAAAGAGCTAAGCTGTGGCTACCGGGGTGGGGCAGTGAGAATTTGGAAATCTATTCTGATTCCGATGACTTTTGCAACCCGTGATGAACTGGAACTTCTCTACTGACGAGATTAACATACTGGAACAATGAATGCGATCTGTGCAAACGTCCTAGGATCGCTTGGGAAGGGCAAGAGGAACGACTCATCTTGATATCTGGATCGCTGTTGATGACCCATTAAGCGGTAGCTGCTGCAAGAGGAAGGGGGGGGGTTTGACATCGACTATGTGCCTGTCTGCTTTCTATGACATGGCTGCGACTGGAACAGAGGTTGCACAGGAACATGGCTTCTCTCAGGTTCACTGGAGGTTGCCCCTGCATCTGCTTCCTAGCTGCCAGCTGCATGGCGCTCACAGGAGCGGCCGAGTCCGGGACAACGGAGCGCGCAGCAACCGTCCCGTAGTGTTTGGGGCGGGCGGGCGGCCAGCACAGTAGTCGAGAGTCAGCATAGCGGGTTGCCAGCTCCAGTCCGGGAGGTTTAGGCAGGCCTGTTTGCTATCAATTCCCCTCCTTGTCGCCATTGAAGACTCCGTCTGATATGGCGACACATTTTGCTTGAAGTCTTGATTGTAGATGCAAAAAAAAGGTCGGGTTGCATTGGCCAAAGCAGTTTGGGAACCATTTACTATACTAAAATCTTAGATTAAAAATGGGGGCTGTCTGCTGAACTTGGACACACTAGCGAGATATATGCATTTGTCTAATTTGCAATCATTTCCATGGCAGTTGCATTACAAAAGGTCAATGCACCAGGCTTAACTTTTCAATACATACACAAACATTGTTTTTCTAAACTCAGGCTTACATTACTAAACTTATAAACTATGATCGGGTAAACATATACATTGATTCATATAACAAGCATTGGATACAAAGAAAAACTTAGGCATATGCTGTCAGATGTTTAGAAGGGAAAAAAACTTTGCACCATATGAAACTGTAAACAAATAAAGACAGAGAGACGTACCGCTGTTCGCACTCATATCTTGGAAACAAAAACTTTCCCCTCCTAGTATAAGGGTGAAGGTAAACATAAATGCATATTGGTTTCAACAGTTCATTTCCTCCTGCATGGTTTTTGCAGAAGCGGGGAAGGGCTAACAAATCTTCTTTGCCTCTTTCGTTGGCAATCGGCTAGGCTTGGCTGATCTTTGTGCTTTTTCGGAAGCACTCGTCGGCTCCCTAACTTCCTGGGGGGGCTGGCATGGGGATCAGCCGGAGTAGGTGTGGGGTGATTTGCATACTTAACTGCAAAGCATGCTGGTCTATCCTAGCTTGATGCTAAGCGGTACAGTAAGATCATTATATTCTTTTACCAGTTGATCTTTATTCATAGCGGGTGAGGTGAACTATCCCTGATTCCTCCCATGTACCAGTTTCATGTCCACCATATTCTCAAAGGCTGGCCTACTATAGTGGGTGATCGGGTTATTTCACCATTTGAGCCATCAATTAATGAGGTCCCACACTTGTGTGGCCTCAGCATGGTTCACCGAACTGGCGGCACTCCGGCAGGTCACCAACCAATGGCCTTGCTGGCTGCACTAGTGCTGTTCTGGTTTCGGACCGGATGATCCCGGGGGGGGGGGTTTCCGGGCAAACCATGAGGCTCTCTCTAACAGAGTGATTCCACAAGGCCAGGCTGGAACCACTTTCTTGGGGAGGGTCTCACCTTTACTTGGTAAAAGATAGATTTTAAACACAACAATACCATATGCAAAAGAACACAACATTATGTACACACTTTTGGTTCCCACCCCTGCTTTGGTTAGGGGGTGGTTTCAACAAAAACAAAAGACAAAGACAAAAGAACTTCCTTAGACTTAGAGGGGCAGTCATATGCAAATTATGGACACTCGAGCATGCTGGGTCGGAGCACCTATTGTGGTTCCTGGCTCGGCTGAGCGGCAGGTGCGCCGTTTGGATGCGAGCCTGGGAGCCTGTTGACTCCTAGGTCTTCCTTAATGTTCTTGGTGGAGGTTGCTGGGGAGTTTGGTGGGTCACCAGGTTTGAAAGGTGCACTGTCACCGGAGACCCGGGGGACTTCCAACCTTAGCTCTCTACCGAGCCGGCCCTGTGTGGCCATGGGCTAATCAGTCCGAAACTGGCACGGCCTTAGTGCAGAGCGGGACCAGGGCCCTGTTATACAGGCTGGTCATAAAGTCCAGATCAAGCAGCTCTCCCGGTCCGCTCCTTCGAGAACAGTGCTGAAAATGCCATCAAATTCCTGACTCCTAAATTTTTGTCCCAGGGGTTTTGCCAATAGCAACCTCGCCTTTGAAAGTTAAAGAATAGACCTAGCACTGAAAACTCGGGGCCTGACTCGGAGACTGTCGGCCATACTCGGGGTCCTCCATGAAGGGGGAGGCTCTAACTACCTTCATTTTTGCGGTTTCCCGCGTTGTTGGTTTCTTGCGGGGCTAGCATGGGTTAAACTAGCCTGAGGGAGGTGGGGAGACATTTGCATACAGCGCTAAGCATTATGGTTGTACACATACACATTTCTACGAATAAACTTTTTAAAAACAAAATCAGTACCCTTGGCGCTTGTAAGGCCATTCTTCGTTCTGCGACATAACATATATTAGAAAAATATTTGGGGAACAACTTTGAAAGAAACCGTCGCTGAAAGGGGAATGGCGATGCAGGGCCTCCTGAGGTCCTGACACAACAATGGCATTAAAAAAAAACCATCCGGGTGGTGCTGACATGCAATCACCTTGTGAAAAGGCACACCCATTCAGTGGCCTCTGCTAGGCCACTGGTTGCACGGGTGTTGTCCTGGTTTCTGAGCTCATATGCTGATGTGTCTTGAGCAAATGAGTTCAAAATACCAGAGATTTCCTGAGGTTTAAAAACAGAAAAGAAAAATGTGAGGGGGGGGAAGAGAGTGCTGTCCTCTCGTTTTTCCTATGGCCTCTTGTAGGCGAGTTGGATGGTGCGTTGGATGATATCCAGCTTGAGAAGCTGTCTGCGTACCCAGCACCCGAGAAATATAATCATTAAAGTGAGGCCAACCTGGGCTGCCAAAATTACAACTATGGGGTGTAATGCTAGGTTGAAAATGTCGGTGGTGGTTGGGCTCCAACCGAACAACGTTTCCCACCAGGAATGCGACTTGCTTGCCTCCTGGATATCACAGGACACATCCAAAATATCCTTGTTGTTGTTTTTAACTATGATGGCACTAGCGTCTCCAGCCTGCTTTATTTTCTGCAGAGCCTGGTGGAGCTCAGGGTGCTTGAGAAACTGGCTAATTTCTTCCAAGCCCATGCCAAGAAAAATAGGTTCCAGGGTTGTAAAAATCTGGGGGGATAAAACCATTTGCTCATGAGTCCAAACCGGGACAGTATACTGAAAGTCGCAACCTCTTATGGAGGCCAGGTTGCAAAAACACCTGTTTAAAAAGGGAACCATGGGCTGCAGTAAAAAGGAATTAATAATCAAGAAATCACAGGGGGTCCTGATGCATGCGCACCCTTGTCCAAGGTACACAAACACTGATCCATTTTTGTGGACTGAGTCAAAATGATAGCTGCTGCTGGAGTTTGAGGGAGGAGCTAGGCACGGGTGGTGTAGCTCCAGTGCGTGGTCTTCACAGATGAAACCTAGTCGGTCTCTGTGCACGCAACCTTCGGGATTTATAAAAACCTGCCCAGTGAGAGGGGTTCCTTGCATACAAAACATCTGAGTCTCCGGCTTGGAGGCCCAGGGGAACAATGGGAAAAATATCAAAAGATTCCCGGCTTCTGGCCGTGAGTAAAAAGATGAGGAGCTCCTGTGAGCGAGAGTTGAAGGTGGAGTTGACTACTGTCCACCAGGGTTCCAGTTGTAGTTCGAGGTGAGACAGCTTGGGGGCGATGAGCTGTCTAATTTCTAGGGGGAGGTGCCCATCTAGTGCCTGTCGAATCATTCCCATGGCCATGGCGGTGTTTAGGCTTTGAGCTTGGGTGCAAGCTATAGCCATTGATATATTTGCTTGGAGAGACTGTGTTCCTTTTAGGAGGCGAGCAAAGTCTCTTTCCATCTGGCTTTCCCAATTTACCAGTATGGAGCTTATGGAGTGCTGCACTCCTGATATTTCTTGGAATGAGTTGGCTATGGGCTTTCCTAAATCTGCTACTTTGGAGGTGGCGTTTGCAAATTTATTTGCCAAGACCTCAATATCTACTGCGTCCAATATTGCCATGCCTTCTGCGACAGGGGCTATGAAGTCAGTCAGACTCCTCTTGCTCCTTTGTTTGGAGGGGGAGTTGACTCTCCATAGTTTGGCCATGCTTTCCAGGCTTTCTGGCTGGGTTTCAATAGGGGATACATTGGGGAAATTTTTGAGTGGTGTTGAGACCTGCGAGGTTTACCCTTATTTCCTTTAGAGACATATGAGGTTGTATTAGAACTTTTCCCTTAATATCCATTTTTACTACATGGGAGGCAGCGACTCTGGGACGAGTTTGCATGAGAGCTTGCGGATCCTGAATTAAGGGGTTGAATGTTAGATTCAACGAGACTCCTGTATCCACTTCTTGGTGGTATAGACCCGCAACGTGGGTGGTATTAATTACTACCACTCCTAGGTAGTAGGACTGGATTGAATGTCTGCGGCTGGGGCATTTAGGATCAGTTGATCTTATGACCCAGTCGGGAGGTCCCTGTTTTGCCAGGTCCTCCTTGCCTATGATCCATGGGGTATGAGACCAATTCCCCACATGGAGGGACATGACTTCCCCTGTTGGATTAGTCAGGGTGACAGTCGCATCCATTTGCATCCTGGTGCCTATTAGGATTACAATTTTGAGGGGATGCCCTGTCTTCCAGATTGTGGCTGACATCATAGAAACTGCACAAAATGGAGCCCATTCCTCCGAAAGGTATGGAGACACGGGTTCGGGGTCAGTCGCTGCTCTCCTTTGACATGAAGTGGGTGTCAAGGGACTTTTCTGATCTGCATGCGAGTAACAGAATAGATATTGGGTGCTTGTATTTGCTTCTATGCAAAGGAGTACTATATCTGGGGGTTTGTTCCACTCTTTGTCGCAACTCCTAAAGAAGCGGCTGGGAATGGGATGCACAGGTTCATCTTGTTCAATGGGTTGAATGACCTGGCAAGTCATGTTTTCATGACCATATGCAGCTGTACTGCAGCTTCATTGTGGATCGATTGGAGGGGAGGTGGAGTTTGTTGGGGAAGGGACGAGGTTCGTTGGACTAGGGGTGTGATTTGTTATCTTGGCCATCCCTGTGGCCAGGTTTGTCAGGATGTACATAGCCAAGAGCAGCCACATTCTTCCTGGTTTTGTTCTGGGTCCACCCTGTAATGCAGAGATGGCATGTGGTCAGAGGGGATGGTGCTTTTGAGCACGAGAAAAAATTAGAGTGGGGGTTCATTCTCTGGGGGCTCTGTGTGGGGATTCATCTGTGAGGGGAGGGAGTTTTCGCTATTTCTCCCCCCTTGCTTGTTCTGTGGTTTTGAACCCAGAAGAAGCATAAAAAGTATAAACGTAGTTCAGAGCTCCATGAAGGTGCCTTCCAAAGGTACTGTTGGAAGGTGCGCAATGCATCCGATTGATATCTGCCTAATGGAGACCTGTGAAATGGGAGGCTGTGGAAGAGGCTTTGACCTAGGCGCAGCTTGTGGGCGTGCTGCTGGCAGTCCGCCTTTCCATTCTTTTAACTGCGAGCAGTGAAAGTATTTGTGCCAAGTGTAACCCTTCTGCCCGTGAAATCATTTGGTCTGGCCCTTCGTGGGTCCTGGCAGATCTCTAGCTCAGAAGGATCTAAGACTGGCAATCCGCCCCCTCCTGTGGACAGGAATAGCCTCTATTCAAGGAGGATGTGAGTTTTGCCAAGAAAAGGAACCCTTTTCCCCCTTGCAGAAGAGTCATTAGCTATAGAGCTGCTAGGACCTCCTAAGAAACTGTGTTAACCCTTACCCATCCAGGCTATGGAGAAACATATTCCCTCTGTACTACAAGAGGGCTGGGGGCGGAAATGACAGCAATGGAGGGGTTAAAGAGGGCAGGGCCAGAATGCATGTGGGGGGGTTCTTAGCCAGTGTATCTTCATTTCATCCCTGCAGGCAGAGGTAGCAGGAGTTGGCTGTAGAATCCGGCCCTGACCATGCAGAGCAGGAGCAACTCCTGTGTGCGGCTGGACGGCTATGCCCAGCTGGTGCAACAGACCATCCTGTGCCACCAGGAGGGCAAGTGTGCCACCGGTTGGATGCCTGCCTGCTTGCCCATGCCAGGGGGGGGTCATCTGAGGCAGCTGCCTGCTTGGGGCTTGGTCAGCTAATTTTTAAGTTGATAATTTTGTATGGCCTGTGAATGATGTTATAAATATCCAAATGGCCCTTAGTGGAAAAAAGGTTCCCCATCCCTGATCTAAGGAATTAGCTGGAAAGGATCTCACAGAAGAAGAAAAGGCAGCAGAAGCAATTGCGGGGGCAAAATTATCATTGTCGGATGAGGAAGAAGATGGCTGAACTATATATAAGGGAAATGAAAAGGTATAGGGGTGAGGGGGGTGAGAATAGACTGGATTTGAAAAAAAACTAATCAAACATGGGTTTTTAGTAAATATTAAAATGCTACAAATTTTGTTGTGGAATGTTAATGGTTTGAATTCTCCTAATAAGAGGAAGAAAATATTTTATCCTTTACAAAAATCTAAAGCTAACATTTTTTGTTTACAGGAGACGCATATGTTAACAAAGGATGTTATATGGTTGGAGCAAACAAAACTGGGTGAACTATTTACATCTTGTAATGAAAAGAAAAAAAGTAACGGAATAGCTATGTATATCCCTTCAATATTAGAACCCAAGATTTTATATAAAGATAAAGATGGGAGGATCTTGATGGTAGAAATCTTAAGTGGTTTCCAAAAAATAATTTTAGTTGGTATCTATGCACCTAACACTAATCAGCAACTGTTTTATACTAATTTAGCATCAATATTAGCTGAATATGCTAAAGAAAACATGATTTGGATGGGAGATTTTAATGGTGTAATGGAACCAAGGTTGGATAGATCAGCAAAGAAGAAAAAGGGTAAATGTGAGGGTAAATTACCAGGTATTTTTAACCATATTATAGAACAGTGGGAAATGTTTTATATATGGAGACTGGCAAATGGTAACAAAAAGGGATATTCTTTTTATTCATGGAGACATTGTTCTCACTCAAGAATTGATATGTTTTGGCTGTCCAAAGATATTACTGGTTTGTCGGATGGTCCTGAAATTTTACCTAAAGTAAAACTTACCAATTATAAAAGGAACTAAAATATTTAAAATTTGGAAAAAAAGATATTCTAAACTTTTTATGGGGTAAAGAAAAACATAGAATAGCATATGATAATTTGATTCAATTAAGAGAAATAGGAGGTTTAGGGTTACCAGATTTAAAAATGTATTATGAGGCATCCTGTTTTGTTTGGTTAAAGACTTGGATTATGTTAGAAAATGCTAAAATATTAGAATTAGAGGGTTATAATTTACGTTTTGGATGGCATGCATACTTATGGTATGAAAAGGAAAGGGTAAATAAAAAATTTAATATTCATATTGTTAGAGTTGGATTATTTCAAATTTGAAAAAAATACAAAAAGATTTTGGAAAATAAGACCCCGGGATGGGTTAACCCAGTAGAAGCTCATATGAGAAGTGGGATACATTTGAATTTAGATATGGACATGTATAGAAAACTTATTGAATGGAAAGAGGGAAAATGGGTTTTAAGAAGCAGAGAAGAACTTGATATAAAGGACTGGTTTTTGTATTATAGATTAAAAGATATATTTAATAAAGATAACCAGCTTGGATTTAATCAAAATAAATCTGAACTAGAAAAAATATTAATAAAAGGAAATAAGGGATTGATAGGAACAATGTATAAATTATTAATTGAAACTAATTTAGAACAAGAAAGAATTAAACCAGTTATGATCAAATGGATGAAGGATTTAGGGTTTAATATTGAATTGGACATATGGGAAAATTTACGGAAGAGAGAATTTAAATTTACAATAACCAATGAAATTAGAGAAAACCTATACAAAATGTTTTATAGATGGCATATAACCCCTGTGATAATATCAAAAATGGATAGAGGAGGTACAGATTTATGTTGGAAATGTGGAAAGGAAAGAGGTACATATATGCATGTATGGTGGTTACGTAAAAAAATTAAAAACTTCTGGAAAAAAGTACTTAGGGAAACTAATAATTTGATTAATGGTAGAGTTAAGAGGAAGCTGGTATTTTGTTTATTGGGAATTCCACAAAAAATGACTAATAGTGATAGGGTTGTTTGCCAATATAGTTTTGCTGCTGCAAGAATTGTAATAGCTAAAGTTTGGAAGCAAATGCATAAACCTTCGATTGTTGACTGGAGAGAGAAATTGTGGATGTATATGAGGATGGCCAAATTAACGGAATTCCTACATGGAAACGATATGGAACAATTTAAAAAAACATGGTTTAAGGTAGGCCTCATATTGGGATAAAATGGCAAAAATGGACTTTACAATATTATTTGGCGAGTTATAGAAATTAGTTTTAATAAATTTATATTATATTGTTGATAAGCTTTATTATAAAAACTGTTTAGACACTTCTTCGGAAGTCGGGTGATGTAAGCACTTGTTTCCACTGAAAGTCCAATAGCCACATCAAGAGACAGGTAGTCACAAAAGAGTTGGTTTATTGGTAACAGGTATGCAGAGCTTAGAAATCAAAAGGCAGGAACGAAGGGGGAAGGGTGTACACTTGGTTATATGGAGAAACCCAGACAATATAGTCATATCATGATAACACCGTTCAGACTACCAGGCTCCCACAAAGCTCCCAGGCCCTGAGAAGCTATGCCAGCTGGAGGCTGTTCTGATAAACAACCTTGAAGCTGGAGGCAAACGGAGAATCCAAAAGTCAGCCTGACAGGTGATGGGTCACTTTTTTTGGGTGTCTTTTTGGATTTAACGGTTTGGTAAACATGAAAGTAATAATTAGTATATGAAGATACTCTTTTGTAATCTTTGTATTTTTTTTCTTATTGTATTGTTTTGTTTTGTGTTATAAAAATTAATAAAAATTCATAAAAAAAGAAGAAGCACATTAAGGTCCTGGAGTGGCCTAGCCAGTCTCCAGACCTTAATCCCATCGAAAATCTGTGGAGGGAGCTGAAGGTTCGAGTAGCCACACATCAGCCTCGAAATCTTACTGACTTGGAGAGGATCTGCAAAGAGGAGTGGGACAAAATACCTCCTGAGATGTGTGCAAACCTGGTGGCCACCTATAAGAAATGTCTGACCTCTGTAATTGCCAACAAGGGTTTTGCCACCAAGTACTAAGTCATCTTTTGCAAAGGGATCAAATACTTATTTCACTCACTATAATGCACATCAATCTCTGACTTTTGTCTTCTGGGTTTCTGGGGTTTTTCCTGTTGTTATTCTGTCTCTCACAGCTACAATAGACCTACCATTAAGATTAGGGACTGGTCATTTCTTTGTCAGAGGGCAAACGGGCAAATTCAGCAGGGGATCAAATACACACACACACACACACACACACACACACACTCTGTGTTGGGAAATCCCTGGAGATTTGGGTGCCGAACTTGGGAAGAGTGGAGTATGGGGTGGGGGAATGGAGTATGGGAGTATGGGAGTGGAGTATGGGGTGGGGGAATGGGGGTGGGGTGGGGTGAGCTCAGCAGGGATGTGATGCTGTGCGCTCTGAAGCTGCCATTTTCCGCACGGGAACTTTTCTCTGCCGTCTGCTCTAATGCCAGGAGAAACCCAAACCCCGTTCGGAGGTTGGCCTGGGAACCTGAGACTCACGGGATCACCTGACACTCCTTTTTATTGCACAATCCCCTTCTGGCTGATGCAGCAGCGGAGGGAGCCGTCCGGGTGCCACTGGGCCAGGTCAGACTACAGAGGGAAATGCTGTGAGGAGGATTCACTTTGACACTTCCCCACCCAGAAAAGGCGTCCTCCTCATTGCCCAAAGCAAAACAGCAGGCCTGGGAGACCCAGGACCTTTCCGCCGGCTGCCGAGCCAGCTGAGCTGGGCAACAGGGCTTCTTCCGCTTACGCAGGCGGGCACTGGATGTCCGCCTCCAACACAACAGAAAACCAATGTGGGTTGGGCTGTTTGTCCCCGGACTCTGCCTAGAGAAGCTGTATCCCCCACCCCCCATCCGGCTGCTGACACTTTTATAATATATCCAACCTAAATACCAGACGAGAGCCCCGAGTGGGGCCACGTGACATGAATGGGAGATAAGGCCAATCTCACGTTACCTGAGCTGGCTGTCAGGGACTTGATAGCATTCATTAGGAGTGATTCTAATATAAAGGAACCCCTTCAGAAAGACCTCTGCCCGTCCCCCCCCCACCCCTGGCCCATTTTCCTCTTCTTCCATTACGCATTTTAAGAGCCCCCCCCCTTCCATTTCCTCGTTCTTAGCAGTCTGGAGATACAGCCGTGTCTTTGAAGCCCTCGGCTCTGGCAAGTTTCCCACCAAAGTTTCAAATCACACTGGATAATATTCTCCGTGCTCCTTTATGGCAACCAGAAAAGTCTGTCTTTTGACACACCTCTGCACGGCATCGGGGTCTGTGGAGGGAGCGGGCTCAAAGGGGATCCTTTGGAGGGGCCGGGGATTTATTGGCAGATAGGAAAGAAATAAAAGGGGGTGCTTGTTTCCTTCTCCAGCCCCACCCAGACCACTTGAATGGCACGTCAATTAATTTTTCAGCTCAAGATCTGCTGGCAATTTTATAAGCACCAGGATGCTGATACAAGTTGGCTTCAGGATGTTTCTGATCAGCATTTTCAAAGATTTGTCCAAGTTAGGGAATCAGTGCTGAAGCACCAGGGCCTAGGGTTGCCAACCCCAGGTTAGGAAATTCCTGGAGATTTAGTTGTGGTGCTGGGGAGGGGAGGGTTTGGGGAGGGGAGGGACCTCAGCATAGTATGATGTGATAGAGTCTGCTCTTCAAAGCTGCCATTTTCTCCATCAATCAATCTTTATCTTTATTAAAAAAAATCATAGACCAGCACAGCTCTTCACAATTTACCATTAAAACCCTTAGTGTTATGCTCTACCCACAGGTTAATACAAATAGTAAAAAGGTTGTTTGTATTCTTTGCAAACTATATAAACTACCCATTGCCATTTTCTCCAGTTGAACTGATCTCTGTAGTCTGGAGATTGGCTGTAATTCTGGAAGATCTCCAGGCCCCACCTAGAAGTTGGCAAGGCAACCCTAACTTGGAAACATCTTCCCAAAGAGTGCAAGGGTTTGAGGCTGGCAACAACTGACTTAGCCCCCAAGATCTCATCAAAAGGGTAAGGGGTATTGTGCTGCTCCAGCAGAAAGCGAGGTGTTAGAGAGAAAATGTTCGTAGTAGTTATCCCTTTAAAACTTAGAATCTTGGGAAATGTAGTCCAGACCAACACTAGGTCAGGTGTGTCTGAACTGAACACTGATTTGGCTATCAGAGCTTCTTCTTCCCACAATCCCCTCTGGCCCGGGTAAAATGAAATCCTTTGTTCTACTGTGACCGAGGTAGAAGAGAAAGGAAGCTCCCCAATTCAACTGTTTTTTCACGGACTCTAGACATGTTCTGCTTCTACCTGTCCTGTTCAGCAATGTGTGCATGGAGAGATTAATCCTTATGCATTTATGTGAAGAAATAATAAAGATGTAATTGTGTGGACATTAAGAGTTCTGTTGTCACTACTCAAAAGGGGCATGGAGTGCCAAGCGCCAGGTGCTGGACGAGACAGGTATCTACCATCAATACCATTTTGAGTCCCATGTCTCCGCAGGCAAGGTCCCCCTTGGCTATTAGAGAAGAGAGATGGCCCTGGGTCTCAGACATTTTTGCAGGTTGCATTAGGGCTGTCAAAAAAAAAAATTCGGTACAGTTCGGATTCGGCCGAATTTGACCCTTGTGGGGTCGGTACGGTCCGAAGTCCGAACTCCCCCGCTTCGGATCCCCGGTAATTCGGGGGGATCCGGAGTTCGGGGGAAAATTCGGCCGAAGCGCGCCTTCAGGGATTCCCTGAAGGCGCGCGGGGGCCCTTTAAACTGATCTGAGCCTCCCAGCTGGGAGGCGCAGATGAGTTTAAAGGGCAGCCCGCCCCCCTTCAGCGGGCTCCGCTGGAGAGGCGCGGGCTGTCATTTAAACTCATCTGAGCCTCCCGGGCGGGAGGCTCAGATGACTTTAAATGACAGCCGCGCCTCTGCAGCGGAGCCCGCTGGAGAGGCGCGGCTGCCCTTTAAACTCATCTGCGCCTCCCGGCCGGGAGGCACAGATGAGTTTAAAGGACAGCCCGCCTCCCTTCAGCGGGCTGCCGTGAAGGGGGGCGGGCTGTCCTTTAAACTCATCTGTGCCTCCCGGCCGGGAGGCACAGATGAGTTTAAAGGACAGCCCGCCTCCCTTCAGTGGGCTGCCGTGAAGGGGGGGGGGTTGTCCTTTAAACTCATCTGTGCCTCCCGGCCGGGAGGCACAGATGAGTTTAAAGGACAGCCCGCCTCCCTTCAGTGGGCTCCCGTGAAGGGGGGGGGCTGTCATTTAAACTCATCTGTGCCTCCCGGCCGGGAGGCACAGATGAGTTTAAAGGACAGCCCGCCTCCCTTCAGTGGGCTCCCGTGAAGGGGGGGGGTTGTCCTTTAAACTCATCTGTGCCTCCCGGCCGGGAGGCACAGATGAGTTTAAAGGACAGCCCACCTCCCTTCAGTGGGCTCCCGTGAAGGGGGGGGGTTGTCCTTTAAACTCATCTGTGCCTCCCGGCCGGGAGGCACAGATGAGTTTAAAGGACAGCCCGCCTCCCTTCAGTGGGCTCCCGTGAAGGGGGGGGGCTGTCATTTAAACTCATCTGTGCCTCCCGGCCGGGAGGCACAGATGAGTTTAAAGGACAGCCCGCCTCCCTTCAGTGGGCTGCCGTGAAGGGGGGGGGTTGTCCTTTAAACTCATCTGTGCCTCCCGGCCGGGAGGCACAGATGAGTTTAAAGGACAGCCCGCCTCCCTTCAGTGGGCTCCCGTGAAGGGGGGGGGGCTGTCATTTAAACTCATCTGTGCCTCCCGGCCGGGAGGCACAGATGAGTTTAAAGGACAGCCCGCCTCCCTTCAGTGGGCTGCCGTGAAGGGGGGGGGGTTGTCCTTTAAACTCATCTGTGCCTCCCGGCCGGGAGGCACAGATGAGTTTAAAGGACAGCCCGCCTCCCTTCAGTGGGCTCCCGTGAAGGGGGGGGGCTGTCATTTAAACTCATCTGTGCCTCCCGGCCGGGAGGCACAGATGAGTTTAAAGGACAGCCCGCCTCCCTTCAGTGGGCTCCCGTGAAGGGGGGGGGTTGTCCTTTAAACTCATCTGTGCCTCCCGGCCGGGAGGCACAGATGAGTTTAAAGGACAGCCCACCTCCCTTCAGTGGGCTCCCGTGAAGGGGGGGGGTTGTCCTTTAAACTCATCTGTGCCTCCCGGCCGGGAGGCACAGATGAGTTTAAAGGACAGCCCGCCTCCCTTCAGTGGGCTCCCGTGAAGGGGGGGGGGCTGTCATTTAAACTCATCTGTGCCTCCCGGCCGGGAGGCACAGATGAGTTTAAAGGACAGCCCGCCTCCCTTCAGTGGGCTGCCGTGAAGGGGGGGGGTTGTCCTTTAAACTCATCTGTGCCTCCCGGCCGGGAGGCACAGATGAGTTTAAAGGACAGCCCGCCTCCCTTCAGTGGGCTCCCGTGAAGGGGGGGGGGGCTGTCATTTAAACTCATCTGTGCCTCCCGGCCGGGAGGCACAGATGAGTTTAAAGGACAGCCCGCCTCCCTTCAGTGGGCTGCCGTGAAGGGGGGGGGTTGTCCTTTAAACTCATCTGTGCCTCCCGGCCGGGAGGCACAGATGAGTTTAAAGGACAGCCCGCCTCCCTTCAGTGGGCTCCCGTGAAGGGGGGGGGCTGTCATTTAAACTCATCTGTGCCTCCCGGCCGGGAGGCACAGATGAGTTTAAAGGACAGCCCGCCTCCCTTCAGTGGGCTGCCGTGAAGGGGGGGGGTTGTCCTTTAAACTCATCTGTGCCTCCCGGCCGGGAGGCACAGATGAGTTTAAAGGACAGCCCGCCTCCCTTCAGTGGGCTCCCGTGAAGGGGGGGGGCTGTCATTTAAACTCATCTGTGCCTCCCGGCCGGGAGGCACAGATGAGTTTAAAGGACAGCCCGCCTCCCTTCAGTGGGCTGCCGTGAAGGGGGGGGTTGTCCTTTAAACTCATCTGTGCCTCCCGGCCGGGAGGCACAGATGAGTTTAAAGGACAGCCCGCCTCCCTTCAGTGGGCTCCCGTGAAGGGGGGCGGGCTGTCATTTAAACTCATCTGTGCCTCCCGGCTGGGAGGCGCAGATCAGTTTAAAGGGCAGCCCGCGCCTTTCAGCGGGCTGCCCTGAAGGGGGGGCCGAATTGGCCGAATTTATTCGTGAACTCCCGAACTCGCTGAATTCGGCCCCCCCGGTTGCCCGCCAGATTTGAGTTCGGATCCGTCCGAACTGAAAATCACCGAATCAGTGGAAATTCGGTTGATTTTCAGTTCGGACCGAACCGAATTGACAGCCCTAGGTTGCATACTGTATCTTTTGAGCTTAACTCTTCCAAGTTAGGAAGAGGCGTGTTCTGGTAATTGGGGATTCCCTACTGAGAGGGGTAGAGTCTAAAGTGTGCTGATCAGACTTGTCCTCTCAAGAGGTCTGCTGTCTACCAGATGCACGCATCCAGAATGTGACAGAAAGGGTAGGAAGACTCATCAAGCCCACAGATTACTATTTTTTCTTGCTCATTCATGTGGGAACAAATGATATTGCCTGACACAGCCCAGAACGTATTAAAAGAGACTATGGGGCTCTGGGTAAGAAGGTGAAGGACCTGGGGGTGCAGGTTGTGTTTTTGTCAGTTCTGCCTGCCGAAGGCCGTGGCTTCATAACAGAAAAAGAATACTACAAATCAATGACTGGCTGCATAGATGGTGTCGTCAAGAAAGGTTTGGATTTCTGGACCATGGCTTATGCTTTTGAGAAGAAGCTCTTCTATCAGGAGATAGTTTGCACCTCACGAGGGTAGGAAAAAATGTGTTTCGTGAGAGCCTCGCAAACCTGATCAGGAGGGCTTTGAACTAAATCCTATGTGGGTGCTAGACCAAAACGTAAAGCCTAGTATGCTGACAATAACTGGAGATGAGAACAATAAAGATTTTCAGGGAGTGGAATGTAAACGAGGAAACATAAACTCACAGGTAAGTACAGAAACGAAAACCTTGGGGCACATAAACCACAGATTCCGATGTCTGTACACTAATGGGAAACAAGCAGGAAGAACTCGAAGCCCTAATACAGGAAGGGAATTTTGACCTAATAGGCATTACTGAAACTTGGTGGGATGTCACTTATGATTGGAATATTAAGATTGAGGGGTAAAACTTGTTTAAAAGGGATAGACAGATAAGGAAGGGGGGAGGAGTAGCATTATATGTCAAAGATGTGTACACTTTAGGGCTGTTGAAAAAAAATTCAATAAAATTCAGATTCGGCAAAATTCGGCCTGTTTTAATTCAGGAAATGCCGAAGTCCGAACTCCCCCGATTCGAATCCATGGAATTCGGCGCCAAGTTCCGAGTTCAGGGAAAAATTCGGCCGAATAAAGCCATTAAAAACGTATTCGAGTCTTTCCGTGGCTCCGGGGGGCCATTTTTGGGGGTAGAGGTCCCAAACTTTCAGGGTAGCTTGAGGGGATGCATCTTGCAAGAACCCCCAAGTTTTGTAAAGATTGGGTCAGGGGGTCCTGAGATATGGGACCCAGAAGGGGCCCCCCAATGTGCATTTTAATTCCAGTTACATCACACATTTGAGCCATTCCATGGCTGCAGGGGCACATTTTTGGGGGTACAGCACCCCAACTTTCAGAGGAGCTTCAGAGGAGCCTTCTTGCAAGAACCCCCAAGTTTTGTAAAGATGGGATCAGGGGGGGTGAAATATGGGGGGCCCCCCCTTTTCTCTATTGGGATGAATGGGATCAGGCAATCCTATGCATCTAGAGAGTGGCAAATCCAAGGCAAAACCTCCCGCGCTAACCATTGCAATGCAAAGCAACACGTGAGCAAATGTATTGTGAAACTCAGATTTTGCAAAAACATTTTTGAGTGAGCAGCAAAACAGACCGTGCAAAAAAAAAACCCAGGGTTTGTATTTTCTGGCCTGCTCCTTCTCATGGTGTAGGGACGCTCCCCCCCTTATGCAAACGACCCAACCAAAGTCAAGCAAGTCTCACCAGCACCACCCCCCACCTCTCCAACCAATATGGCACCGCAGTGCACCCCCCAAACGGGGAAAAAATCCAAGATGCAGGGGATCTCATGCAAGCCGCCCCATTGCACCCAACCCCAGGCTAGGGGCAAAAACAGGGGAAAACACCAAGGAGGAGGCGCGGCCTGGGTGCCGAGCAGAGAGAGACTCGCTAGCCGCTGCACAGACTCAACTTTAAACTTTAAAACTTTAAAAGCAGTACACACACTCCCGCAGAGGTGAGCGGTCACACACCCCTCGGCAGAATGGGCAAAAGCCTCCTTTGGCTTCCCCCCCCCCGAAACTGCCCCCCACAGACTCTGCTTCCCCCCCACGTACATACAGGAAAAATTATAGATTAAAGCCCCCAAAGGGGTCTTACTGTGGATCTCTTCTGTTCCATCAGGAGGGACTGGGAGGAGTGGGTAATCCAATACGATTCCATTTAAGCATGGGAGGTTTTGCCTTGGATTTGCCGCTCTCGAGATGCTCACAGGATCGGCTGATCCCATTCATCCCAATAGGGAAAAGGGGGGACCCCATATTTCGCCCCCTCCGATCCCATCTTTACAAAACTTGGGGGTTCTTGCAAGAAGGCTCCACTGAAGCTACGCTGAAGGTTTGGGGGCTGTACCCCAAAAAATGCGCCCCCTGCAGCCACGGAATGGCTTGAATGTGTGCTGTAAATGGAATAAAAATGCACATTAAGGGGGGGACCCCTTTCGGGGCCCATATTTCGGCCCCCCCGATCCCATCTTAACAAAACTTGGGGGTTCTTGCAAAAAGGCTCCTCTGAAGCTACGCTGAAAGTTTGGGGGCTTTACCCCCAAAAATGCGCCCCCTGCAGCCATGGAAAGGAGCTAATGTGTACACACACACCCACGGGGATTTCTCTCTCACACAAACAGATACTCTCTCTTTCTCTTCCCAGGCCATGCAGCAGCTGGGCTCACATGCTCAATTGCGACTGATTGGCTTCCTGTCCTGAAAACCTCCAGACTAACAAAGACTACAGTCAACAATAGCCATGCAGATTAGCTTTGGATTTCACACATTAACAGATCACTTCAGGATAGAATGGTTCCATATTAACATACCACGCCCTCATTAGCACATTATCTTGATACTTACAGGACAATGATTAGCACATTACCTTTGATACTTTTTGCAGGGCAATGACTCAGCTCAAACCCAACCCCTTTCTGACTATATATTACTCTTCCTACACACTTGACATTGAGAGACACTGTCCTTCAGGGTTACTCCTCTGAAGATGCCTGCCACAGCTGCTGGCAAAACGTCAGGAAAGAAAATACCAAGACCACAGTCACACAGCCCGGATAACCTACAAGAACCAGGAAAGAACTTGTTGATGAGGTTAAAGTAGTAGGCACCCTGGGTAGTAGTGACCATGTAATCTTGGAATTTACAATCTTGGGGAAAGAAAAAACTGTACGTAGTCAGACATATAGGTTGGACTTTAGGAAAGCAAATTTTAACAAGCTTAAGCTTATTTATGCTGGGTAGAATCCCATGGTCAGAAATACTTAAGGAGAAGAGAGTTCAAAAAGGGTGGGAGTTTCTTAAAAAATGAAATACTGAAGGCGCAATCACAAACCATTCCTATGAGAAGGAAAAATGGGAGCCTAAAGAGGCCAGAGTGGCTCTATAAACAGCTTTTTAAAGATTTGAGAAATAAAAAAGACTCATTTACTGTAGGAAGTGGAAGGAGAGCCTTATAACCAAAGCGGAATATAAACAAATAACTAGTGTTTGTAGGGAGGGTGTTAGGAAAGCTAAAGCTCAGTATGAGCTGAGGCTTGCGAGAGATGCTAAACACAACAAAAAAAGGGTTCTTGTCTGATGTACAAAGTAAGAATAAGAACAAGGACATGATAAGGCCACTGTAGGGACCAGAAAGTGAAATTGTAACAGGAGAGGGCAGAACTGCTCAATTCCTACTTTTCCTCAGTCTTTTCTTGCCAGGGAAGCGGTGCTCAACATGGCATAAACAGAACACATGATGAGGGAAGGGAGTTGCAGCTGAAGATTGCCATTGGGGTAGTGCACAATTACTTAGTTTCTTTAAATGAAACAAAGTCCTCTGGGCCGGATGAATTGCATCCAAGGGTACTTAAAGAACTGGCAGATGTAATTTTTGAGCCTCTGTCTATTATTTTTGAGAAGTCTTGGAGAACAGTGGAGGTGCCAGAAGACTGGAGGCGGGCAAATATTGTCCCCATTTTCAAGAAGGGGAACAAGGAGGATCCGAGTAACTACAGACCCATCAACTTGACTTCTATACTGGAAAAGTTTTCAAACAAATAATCAAACAGACAGTCCTTGAGCATTTAGAAAGGATGGATCTGATTACTAAGAGCCAGCACGGGTTTCTCAAGAACAAATCATGTCAGACTAATCTTATCTCCTTCTTTGAGAAAGTTACTGCCTTGCTGGATCAGGGGAATGCAGTAGACATAGTTTATCTAGATTTCAGTAAGGCTTTTGATAAAGTTGGGGAAATGTGATTTAGATCCTGTTACTGTTAGGTGGATTGGTAATTGGTTGACAGATCGCACCCAAAGAGTGCTTGTTAATGGTTCCTCTTCCACTTGGAGAAAAGGGACTAGCGGAGTGCCTCAGGGATCTGTCCTGGGCCCTGTGTTGTTCAATATCTTTATAAATGATTTGGATGAAGGAATAGAGGGGATGCTTATTAAATTTTCAGATGATACTAAATTGGGAGGGGTACCAAATACGGTAGAAGACAGAGCCAAGATGCAGGATGATCTTGACAGGCTGGAGAAATGGGCTAGAACTAATAAAATACATTTCAACAGAGATAAATGTAAAGTTCTCCATTGAGGTAGGAAAAATCAAATGCAAAATTATAGGATGGGGGAGACTTGTCTTAGCAGTAGTGTGTGCGAAAAGGATCTTGGGGTCTTAGTAGACCAAACACTAGATATGAGTCAGCAGTGTGATGCGGTAGCTAAAAAGGCAAATGCGATCTTGGGCTGTATCAACAGAAGTATAGTGTCCAGATTGTGCAAAATGGTATGGCTTTGCTCTGGTTAGACCTCACCTAGAGTATTGTGTTCAATTTTGGGCACCACAATTTGAGAAGGATGTAGACAAGCTGGAACATGTGCAGAGGAGGGCAACAAAGATGGTGAGGGGTCTGGAGACCAAGTCCTATGAGGAAAGGCCATCCAAAGCTGGGTATGTTTAGCCTGAAGTGGAGAAGACTGAGAGGGGATATGATAACCATCTTCAAGTACTTCAAGGGCTGTCATATGGAGGATGGTATCGAGTTGTTTTCTATTGCCCCAGAAAGTTGGACCAGAACCAACGGGTTGAAATTAAATCAAAAAAGTTTCCGTCTTGACATTGGGAAGAATTTTCTGTTAGAGCGGTTAGAGCGGTTCCTCAGTGGAACAGACTTTCTCGAGAGGTGGTAAGTGCTCCTTCCCTGGAGGTTTTTAAGCAGAGGCTAGATGGCCATCTGTCAGTAGGGCTGTCAAAAAAAATTCGGTACAGTTCGGATTCGGCCGAATTTGGCCCTTGTGGGTTCGGTACGTGCCGAAGTCCGAACTCCCCCACTTCAGATCCGTTCAATTCGGCCGGAATTCAAAGTTCGGGAAAAAATTCGGCCGAATAAAGCCATTAAAAACACAATCGCGCCTTTCCGCGGCTCTGGGGGGAGCATTTTTTAAGGTGGAGGTCCCAAAATTTCAGCGGAGCTTGGAGGGACCCTCCTTGCCAGAACCCCCAAGTTTGGTTAAGATTGGACCAGGGGGTCCGGAGTTATGGGGCCCGGAAGGGGTCCCCCCCATCCACCCAAAGGAAAGAAAGAACAGAAGCCGGCTGCTATTCATGCAATGGGCGGGGGGACCCCTTCCGGGCCCCATAACTCCGGACCCTCTGACCCAATTCTCACCAAACTTGGGGGTTCTGGAAAGAAGAGTCCCCCCAAGCTACCCTAAAAGTTTGGGACCACCACCTCAAAAAATGCCCCCTCCAGAGCCGTGGGAAAAACCTCCCTATGCCTGCTGGTGCTGAGAGATTTCTCATTAAGCTTGTTTCCTCTGCGGTTAACCACAGATGCCCAAAGTGTTAACCCCTCATGGGAAGTAGGTTAATGAGAAATCTCCCAGCATAGGCAGGCATAGGGAGGTTTTTCCCACGGCTCGGGGGGGGGGCATTTTTTGAGGTGGGGGTCCCAAACTTTTATGTTAGCTTGGTGGGACACTCCTTGCAATAACCCCCGTGTTTGGTGAGGATTGGGTTGGGGGGGGGGCTGGAAGGGGGCTTGCCCCCTTCTCCATAAAAACTAATGCAAAACTTTTGGCTTAGGGCTTAGGGCTATCCATGGCTACTAGTCAAAGTGAATACTAGTCATGATGCATATCTATAATCTCCAGGGTCAGAGAGGTTTTGCCTTGGATTTGCCACTCTCTAGATCAGTGATGGCGAACCTTTTAGAGACCGAGTGCCCAAACTGCAACCCAAAACCCACTTATTTATCGCCAAGTGCCAATGCGGCAATTTAACCTGAATACTGACTGATGTTTTAGTTTAGAAAAAACAACGCATACATTAACATCTTTTGCCTTAAAAGAAAAACACAATAACAGAGCTTTCAATGATACAAACAACTTTTTATTGAAAGATAAAAGTTTGCATTTGGCATGCTTTTGAACAATTAATATGATTTTTGTTGTGTGTTTGCTGATAATTTGTCCACCCTTGGCTCATAGTTTGTAAGTTTAAGAGCAACACATGCAGCACTCAGGTCATCTGTTAGTCTGTTTCTGGTGACAGATTTGATATAATTCAAAGCTGAAAACAGCTGCTCACAAGCATAAGACGACCCAAACAAAGTAAGGAAAGCAATCCCAAGTGCTTTCATTGACTTAAAATTATTTGGCAGAGAATTCCACACTTTAAGGATTTCGTTTTCAGAACTAACTGTGCTGTCCTTTGGCATCCCTTCTATCTTCTCAAGTGTTTCACGCAGGTCACAGAATTTCTTTTTCCAGATAGAGCTTTCTTGAAATTCTATTAGCTCCATTTCCAGATTTTCTAAATTTTCTAAACTCCACCGGCAAACAATACCCCCCCAAAAACCCAGACTATGCAAACGGAGGCTGAAACCCCCCCCTCTGGCTGAAGCAGACCCTTCCCTCTCCCACCTGCACACTCCACCGGCAAACGACACTCCCCCCCCAAAACACAGACTATGCAAACGGAGGCTTATTCCCCCTCCCAGCCATTTGAGCTTTACCACTCAAACCGCTGCGCTCTCTCTCTCTCTCTCTCTCTCTCTCTCTCTCTCTCTCTCTCTCTCTCTCTCTCTCTCTCTCTCTCTCTCATCGGAGGGCGCGAGGAGGCGCATGCGGGGCAGGCAACTCACGAGTAGGGAGGCGACTCACAAGTAGGTAGCCGGGCGTGGGAGGGCCTCCGGAGGCGGCAGGCAGCTCCTGCCTCGGACCAAAACAACTCCTGGGAACCACGAGGCACCCGGGAACCGCTACTAGGCTACAGTGGAGGTAGGCGGAGCAGAGCCGGAAAGGCCAGCGACTTGGAGGAAGAGCTAAGTCACGGCCTCAGCTCAGCGAGGGAGGGGCGAGGAGCAGCTGAGCCGCGGCGAGCCTGGCGTGCCGGCGAAAAGAGCTACGCGTGCCGGAAATGGCACGCGTGCCATCGGTTCGCCAACACGGCTCTAGATGCACACTCCCCCCAGCCAAATTCTCAAAACTCAACAATAAGCCCCCATGCAGAGTTTGGAGAATCTGGCTGGGAAAATGTGCATCTGGAGAGTGGCAAATCCAAGGCAAAACCTCCCCTGCTTAAATGACCAAGAGGTTTACCTCCCTCACCCAAGCCTGGGTGCTACTCTACCTAATAACTAGTGCACCCTTAAACAAAGTTAACCACCAACATCACAATTCACAAACAAGGCAGCTACCTTGAAGCAGATGGATCTCCCCTGCAAGCAGGAATCACACAGGTGAGGCGGCGCAACACTCTAGGAACCCAAGCTAACTTCAACCAAAGTACACTGGATCCCCCCCCCGCGGGCAGAGACTCACACTGACCCACTTAACTCCAGCCAAAGTTGGCAACCACAAAAAACAGCAGGAATAACACTCCCACAAAGGCAAGCCCACCCCAACCAGAACAGGTAATCCCCCCCCAACCAGAAATCACAGCGTACACACACAGAGCAACAACCCAAACATCAAATTTAACATAAAGAGCCCCAAACCAGGCCAAGCTTAACAGAGACTCAGTCAGTAAAAGCCTATGCCAACTCCAGGCCACAGCAGGAATTAGAAAGCCAAACTTGGGAACAGTAGCACAGGCCAGAAATCACAGCCCGCACACACAGAGCAACAAACCAAACACCTTTAAAATGACTATTCACTGTCCTGATGCAAAAGGAGAAATTCCCACCCCACCGCACTCGCCTGCTCATTGTTTGCATGTGTGTGTTAAGTGCCGTCAAGTTGCTTCCGACTCATGGCGACCCTATGGCCATTTATTCATGGAAAGGTTTGCATTGGAGTTGTCACTCTCTAGATGCACATTTTCCCCATCTGAATTCTCAAAACTCTGCACGGCGGCTTATTGTTGAGTTTGGAGAATATGGATGGGGGGAAAAGTGCATCTAAAGAGTGGCAACTCTGATGCAAAACCTTCCATGAATGAAAGTCCTCCAAAATGTCCCATCTTTGACAGCCCTGCTCAGATCTTGCAAACGGAGGGCCGTGGCTTCTGTGGCCCCCGCAGGCGGCAGGATCGCTCGGGAGATTGGAGGGGGGATTGGAGGGGGGGAAGGGCAGGCGATCCACTGCAGATCCCTCGCCTGTCTTCCCGGGACTCCCAGGAAGGCGAGGAACACACACCCCAGGCAGAACCGACGACAGCCCCCTTTGGCTTCCCCCCCACCCACAGAAACTGCTCCCTCCCCACACACACACACAGACTCTGCTTCCCCCCCCCACACACATACACATACACAGGAGAAAAATTATAGATTAAAGCCCCCAAAGGGGTCTTACTGTGGCTGTCTTCTGTTCTATCAAGAGGGGCTGAAGAGGACTTGTCTTGTAATCCAAGATGATTCCAATTAGGCACGGAACGTTTTGCTCTGGAGAGATGCACACAGGATGGGATCGGCTGCCCCATTCATCCCAATAGGGGAAAGGGGAAAGGGGAAAGCCCATATCTCGGGACCCCCTGACCCAATGTTCACAAAACTTGGGGGGTTCCTTAAGAAGCTTAATCTAAAGTTCCAGTGAAAGTTTTGTGTCTGCACCCCCAAAAATGTGCCCCCTGCAGCCATGGAAAGAGAAAAGGGGGGAGGCGATATTTCTGCCCCCACTGAACCCATCTTTACAAAACTTGGGTAGTATCTTAATAATAATTCACTGAAGCTATGCTAAAAGTTTGGGGGCTATATCCCCAAAAAAGCGCCCCCTGCAGCCACATAAATGGAAAAGGGGGGGAGGGAAAAGGGGGAGAACCCATATCTCGAGACCCCCTGACCCAATGTTTACAAAACTTGGGGGGTATCTTAAGAACACTGGTCTGAAACTCCTCTCAAAGTTTGGGATTTGTACCCCAAAAAATGCGCCCCCTGCAGCCATGGAAAGAAAAAGGGGGGAGCCCATATCTCGGGACCCCTTGACCCAATGTTTACCAAACTTGGGGGGTACCTTAAGAAGATTCATCTGAAGTTCCAGTGAAAGTTTTGTGTGTGCACCTCAACAAATGCGCCCCCTGCAGCCACAGAAAGGAGCGAATGTGCACAAGCACCCCCCACACACACACACACGAGGATTTCGCTCTCTCTCTCTCTCTCTCTCCCTGGCCGGGCCGCACATCAGCTGATTCCTCCAGTACTCAATCCTGACTGATTGGCCAGAAGAAGACCCAGCTTGCCCACCGATTGGCCGGGGGAGGAGAATGCTGCTTACTGACGGTTATGCTGCTTACTGACGGCCGAATTGGCCGAATTTATTCGCGAACTCCCGAACTCGCTGAATTCGGCCCCCCCGGTTGCCCGCCAGTTTTGAGTTCGGATCCGTCCGAACAGAAAAGCAACGAATCAGGGGAAATTTGGTTGATTTTCAGTTCGGACCGAACCGAATTGACAGCCCTATCTGTCAGCAATGCTGATATCTGACCTTGGGCAGTTCATGGAAGGGAGGGCATCTGGGCCATCTTCTAGGGGGAGGTAGTTCTGAGTTTCCTGCATTGTGCGGGGGGTTGGACTAGATGACCCTGGTGGTCTCTTCCAACTCTATGATTCTATGATCCTATGATTCTATGTGTGCATGAAAGAAATAAGAACATTCTTGGGAGGCATGTCACCCTACAAAGGGCAGGGGCTGAAAAGACCTTGTGCTGAAACATCCCAGTTCTGACCTGCAGACCCTATTCCATCCAGCCCTCCAAGGCACCAGTGGGACCTCCAAGGTCTCCTTGGCACATGCCACACTCACCCGACTTTCCCCCCTCTGTCGGTTCAGCCGCTGCCACCACTCGGCATTTGTAGCCATTGCCTGCTGAGAGGACCAGGGCTTCCTGCCTCCCTCCCCTGTGTTCCTCTGCTAAGGCCTCTCACTTGTGTCTCCTTCTATCCAGCATTTGGTTCCCCCAGGGATGGCCTAAGGTACTTGTGCACCACTGGGGGGGGGTAGCCCCTTGCCGACTGACTAGGGTTGTCAACCTCCAGGTGGTGGCTGGAGATCTCCCGCTAATACAACTAATCTCCAGCTGACAGAGATCAGTATCCCTGGAGAAAATGGCTGCTTTGGCAATTGGACTCTATGGCATTGAAGTCCCTCCCCTCTACAAACCTGCCCTCCTCAAGCTCCACCCCCAAAATCTTCAGTTATTTCCCAACCCGGAGCTAGCAGCCTTATGACAGACTACCCCTCCCCTTCTTCCTGGCACTCCTTTTACTTATTTATCTTACTGTTCTTCTGTCTCAACAGACCAAAATTCAACCTTCTGACAGGCTGTCACCACAACTAAATATTTAGTGACTGTTGTGGTAGTTTTTCAATCCTCACCTACTAGGAAAAAATGGACAATTTTTTGAGATGGTAAATTCACATCACCTATCCAGTAGGAGGACAAATCAGACCAGATTTCATACTCCGATAAAATATGTCCTAAGGACTTGTGAGCTCCAGGCAGCTGGCCTTCAAGGTTCTGCTTCTCAGATGTTTGTTATGACTGCTTTCTCTCCGTTTGTGTGATAACTGTAATCTACCATGGGAACCAGGCTCGGCTTGGTAACCAACTGTGCCTTTGGTTTTCTGTATATGTTCCAACCTGTCCGTATTCCCCCCAGTAGAGTCCTCATACCTTCCCCTGTAAGTTCCTGCTACTCACCTTATGCTTCCCAAATAAACCAGCCTCTTAGAATACCCTGTCTGGACGTTTGGTGATTGGGATACAACAGGTGAACTCAGACCTTACAGGACTCAAGCTGACCAGATCCACGTTTACAAACTCTGTCCGAATATGCTGTGCCTGCAAATTAGCCGTCCAGTACGGCGGAGGGAAAGTAATGTGCCGGGAGCAATGGAGGGCTAATGTGGTACAGAGAACCGCTACCAGCAGTAAGCGTTATGAAGCATTTATTAGAAAGAAAATGCCCCCCTGCAATGCTCTCAGCACAGCAACAGATTGAGCAAGGGATCCAAAAGAAAAGTGTCCAACGCAATTCCTCCGTCCCTCCCTCTGGACAGGCCCTAGCCGAGGGAGGGAGTTTGTGGGCTCACTTGCAAAATGACGGTTCCCAGTGTACCTACAGAGAAGCCCTAAGGCAATCACGCTTCTTTAAAAACCCCTGAGCTATGCAGGGCAGATGCCCCTTTTGACGGAAGGTGACTCGTGAGCAGGTGTAAGTGGAATGAATGCTTGAGCATCCAGAAATGTGGAGATGTCACTTCCAGTTACGTGGCCAGAAATGATGTTGTGACATTGCAGGATGCCACCTCTGCCCCAGTCTTTTCCCCTGGCAAAGGTGGGTGACAGGGGGCACAGGTACATGCTTCCCAGTCCTCACCTGGCAAATAGCAACCCTGCAACCAACTATAGCCATTTTTATAATGAATTCCTAGATTTTATTATTTTGATTGTTATCAGCAGCTGGGAAAGGAATTACATTCCTCAGCACTGTTGTCAATTATTTAAGAAGATAGTTGGGGGCGGGGTGGTGGTGGCATTCAGAACATTGTTAGTCAAAGTCGGAGTCAAACACCCACTGTTCGTTAACCTCAGGAGGGTGGCTGATTTTTGTTAAGCAACCCTAAGAAGTCCACATCCATAAATTTGTTTTGCAGCACTGAAATGCTAGCTTTTAGTTTTGGTTTCCCCAAGCAGTTTTTAACTTCCCTTTTTCCACTGTGCCAAGGGGTAGTGGACAGGCAGTTAGGGAGACAGTGACTTAGTCAATATGCACCCGATCAGAACTTTGCCACCTAGATCGATTAGTCCATGTTTGCACCAAATAAGATCATACCTCTTGTCATTCCTATGCACAGCCAGCATTTCCCCAAACTCTGTGAAAATGTCGATAGTGTAAGCTTAACAGATAATGATTGATCTGGGAATTGTATTTCATAATATTTCAGAATCATAACTTAAATAACTTACTTCATATTAGGAGTCTGAGGGCGGAAACGCATGGTCACTTTAGCCTCCTTTATTCCCTGTTTTAGCCAGGATTCATCCAGGATCGAACGGATGTTCAGCAAAAACGCATGCGTTCGATCCTGGATGAATCCTGGCTGAAACAGGGAATAAAGGGGGCAAAAGCGACCATTCATTTTCGCCCTGAGCTAACTCCAGAAACAATATATATGTTAAATATTGCTGTTTTAATGACCTAAGAAAGCAGCAATAGTTACTAGTTTTAGAAACAATGCCAATACATTACAGTTTCTCACTGATATATATCAGCATGAAGTTGCAATGTGTATATATATCTAATAGGATCAATGCAGGAATTAATTTGCTTTGCAGTTTCTGGTAAGCCCTCATTCATTATGGAATTGCTGTTATCTGTTCGTGAAATTTTTAGATGCCCTCTATTTAAATGGGAACCTGCAAGGATTTGTTCCAGCGTCCAGCCCAGGCCCCCTTCTGCCTCTCTTCTGATCATTCTCCTGGCCTCGACCCGGGAGTCCCGGGAAGAGGGGCGGGGGGTCTTTAAACCCCTCAGCCCTGCCTGCGCAGACAGTGCAGAGGGGCTTGACAACCCACTGTTCCTCTTCCCAGCCGGGAGGCGCAGATCTATTTAAAGGCCCCCCCGCATGCCTTCAGGGGAGTCCCCTGAAGGCACGCGGGGGGGGGGGGGGCTTGGAATAGATCTGCGCCTCCCAGTTAGGAGGCAGAAATCTATTCCAAGCCCCCCCACGCGGTGCTTCTGGGTGTGAACTGGAAGTGATGTGATTGCATCAGCACAGCCATGCACTCGCGATCCCTGGCTCAGCTCCACCCCAAAAACCTCCTGTCGGAGGAAAGGGGGGACCTGGCAACCCTACACCTCCGGCAGCTCTCTTTGGTCCGCAAGGGATCCCCTAAGGCTCCCTGTGATGCTGGCTGTGGGCCCCAGCACTTGTCAGAGGCCATTCGTAGGGTGACCCCCGGGGGTGTTCTGGGTTGCGCTCAGCTCACCTTGCATGCTTGAAGGTGTCCGGCATGGAAGGGGGTGGTGGGCAGCAAGCCCACTGCCAGTCAGCATTCATGTTTTCTGTGTGCAAAACACCCTGAGGAATCCCAGAAGCTTGATCAAAATTATTTTTCCTTCCCTCAAAAGCCCTCAGATAATTTGCTCCCGCAGGAACTTCTATATTTGCCTGGAATTTTTGCTTTGGGATAAATTTGGTAGCAGCTTTCCACTTTGCTGAGCTGCTCTTTCCTTTGCTGCAGGTGAAACGGATTGGCCAGAGGAACTGGCGGTCACGGCCTCTGAAGCTGCACTCAAAGGGCAGGGGGAAAACTGTGTGCAATATCTCATCCCTTTATAGAGCTGTTTACAAGACAACTATATTGCCGGCTTGGTTTATGTGTTAGCAATAAAAGGGTGAAGGCCTTGGCTGGAGCCGCCTGGCTGTGCGTGGCTACAGAGCTTTGGTTAGCGCGTAATTTATATGCACGTTCTGTGAGTGTGTAAAGATCACCAGCCCTGACGCTCTCCTTGCTCAGCCAAGATCCTGAGCAAAAGGTGCCCCGGGTGATTTCCCCTCCCCCCCCCCCCCCGGCAGGGAGCAGCTTCCTCTTCCAGGGGAAAAGTGGCAGGAGGGAAAGGATGAAAAGAGCCTCTTCCTCCAGTCTATGCCCAGCACCCACCAGACTGCCTCAGCATTTTCTCACAAATCACTAGCAGGGGTTGTTCCTGAGTCCGAGGGAGGCGGGCCCAGGGCCCAGAGCCAGCTAGGGTTGCCGGGTCTCTCTTTGCCACCGGCGGGAGATTTTTTGGGAGGAGCCTGAGGAGGGTGGGGTTTGGGGAGGGGGAACTTCAATGACTTGAGTTCAATTGCCAAAGCGGCCATTTTCTCCAGGTGAATGGATCTCTATCAGCTGGAGATCAGTTGTATTAGCAGGAGATCTTCTGCTATTACCTGGAGGTTGGCAACCCTAGTGGGGGGGGGACTGGAAGATCTCACTCCCAGCCTTCCTCTGGGCCACACCTGCTCCTGTGCTGAACACTCTTCTTTGTTCACAACATTTACTCTGTGGCAGCCTGTCTGGCCTGGGCTACAAGCAAACAGGATGTCTCTTGCTTTTGTTAAAGATATACTGGAAAACCACAATGGCCCTGTAATATAGTATGATAAAAGTACCTCACGAATGCTCCTCACACAGTGGTTTAACGTCTAGAGCAGTGGTTCCCAACCTTTTTTTTTTTTGAAAATTTGTATTGGTTTTTATAATATAAATTTTCCATGTTAACAAACAATGAAATTAATATGAAAAACTAAATCATAAGTAATGTTGCTATAGTTATTTGAGTACTTAATAAAATAAAAAATAAAGGAAAATTTGTTGACTTCCCCATCACCTCCGTCCGCCTCTTAATAAAGTATTATATCCCATCGTGATATGATCTGATCTTAATTATTCATATATCTCAATTAAGTTTCAATTACAGTAATCTATTGATATAATTAATTACACTTCTCTGTATTAGTAATGTCATCTAGATCAGATTAAAAAGTACTCTTCCATTTTCCCCAGTCCTAATTCATATTCACAGTATTTCATCCAAGCCTCCCATTCCCCCATAAGTCGTACATTGTCTTTTTGGTTTAAAGTAGCTGTAAGTTTTGCCATTTCCACCAGTTCAAACATTTTCATAATCCAGTCTTTTTTCCCAGGAGTGTCTGCCCCTTTCCATTTTGCTGCATAAAGCAATCTTGCAGCTGTTGTCGCATAAATCAAAAAAGTCCTTTGTATAAACAAGTCATCAGGTATCATACTTAATAGCATCATTTCTGGTGTTTTGGGTATTTTTTTTGTACTATTAGTCTTAGTTCATTATAAATCATGTCCCCAAAATCCTTAGCTTTATCACAAGTCCACCACATATGATAAAAAGAACAGATTTCTTTATTACATTTCCAACATTTAGGGGATGTCACTTTGTAAATCGTTGCAATCTTCTTAGGTGTTAAATGCCATCTATACATCATTTTGTAGATATTTTCTCGAATTGACTGTGCATTTATTCCTTTCAGGTCTTTCGACCATAATCTTTCCCATTTATTTAAAACGATATCATGTCCCACAGTTTGAGCCCAGTTGATCATTGTTGGTTTAATTGTTTCCTGCTCACAATATATTGTTAAAAGAAGATTATACATTTTGGAAATCAGTTGGGTATTATTATCTAATAACATCCTGTGAAAAAGCGATTTTTCTTTAGAAAATCCATTTTTCATATCTTGTGCAAAGACTGATTTGATTTGATAATATTGAAGCCATTGTAGATCGTCTTTAAGTAGCTGAAAGTCTTTTAGTGAGCATTTTTTCCCTTCCCAGATTGTTAACTCCTGATAGGTAACAAATTTGTCCGGTCTAAGTGGGCGTAATGTCAACATTTCCTGGGGTGATATCCACATCGGTGTTGTTGGTTCAAGAATATGTTTATATCTCATCCAAATATGAAATAAGGAGGACCTGATTATATGATTACGAAATGATGCTTGTGTCTTAATTTTGTTATACCACAAATAGCCGTGCCATCCACTTATATTGTTGAAACCTTCAAGATCTAGCAAGCGTGTATTTGATAAGTTAATCCAGTCTTTTAGCCATACTAAAGCGGCCACTTCAGCATAAAGTTGAAAATTTGGTAGTGCTAAGCCTCCTCTAACTTTAGAGCCCACCAAGTGTTTAGAAGCAATCCTCGGTTTTTTCCCGTGCCAGATGAAATTTAATATGTCTTTTCTCCAAGTGTCAAAATACTTAACATGTGATATTATAGGCAAATTTTGAAATAAAAAAAGTATCCTTGGCAAAATATTCATTTGAACTGTCGATATACGACCCAAGAGTGACAACTTTTTATTTGACCAACCTTTTTGACCAGGGACCACTAGGACCTTTTTGTTCGGTGCAGGGACCCCAAGGTTCAAAATAAAAATTCCGAGAATTTGAAAATAAACTTTAATCCTAACTGTTAGTTAAACATTAAACTTAGAATAATATTTGAATATATATTTTTATAATAGAGAACTTTTAATTGAAAATATGAATTTATTATGGGTTTATAACTTTGTTTCGCGGACCTTAATTTAGTTCTCGCGGACCCCTGGGGGTCCGTGGACCCCTGGTTGGGAACCAGTGGTCTAGAGATATGCAGGAGGGATATGCAGGAGGGAGTCCCCTGAAGGCGCGCGGGGGGGGGGGGCAAATTTTCCCCTGAACTCCGGATCTCGCCCGAATTTCGGGGATCCGAAGCGGGGGAGTTCGGATTTCGGCACGGCCCGAATCAAAACGGGCTGAATTTTGCCGAATCCGAATTATACCGAATTTTTTTTCAACAGCCCTACTGTCTGCCCACTCCAGATGGAACCTTCACATCCAGCTCCAAGCAGAAGATTCTGCAGGAGAGTCAGGGTCAGGGTTAGGGGAAGGAGAAGGGGAAGGACCTGCCCCACAGAATGGCCAAAACTATGGGTTTGGATTCCGGAAATACACAGCTAGTGAGTTTAGGAGTTGGCTACCTGCTGGACCAAGTCCTGTCTCTTAGTCTGACCTGTCCCACAAGGCTGCTAAGTGGTCAAGAAACTCCCTGAATCTGTGAGACAGAAATCCAGTTGCCAGGCTAAAATTCTTGAGGGGGGGTGCTTTCAAACATACAAAAAGGAATTCTCTCTTCGAAGTGGGATGTAGTGGAATGCCAGCCCCCATCCACAGGAACACTCCCGAGGTCCCTGGACTATTGTGGTCATTGCATTAGTCTCCTAACAATGAACAAACAGCAGATGTCCCTGGCTAACCCCCCCACCCTTGGATTCTGGCCATGACTGCATGGGGAAGGTTTCTAGAAGAGCAGAAGCCAGAGGCCAAAGAAAGACTCATCACGCTAGTGACTTTCAAAATGGGCTGGGGAGAGGGTGGGCAGCCCCTCTTGGCTCCAGAATCCCTCAGTCTTCTCAGCAGCTCTGAGCCATATGGCTGTGACAGTCCAAGGCTGCCTGCTATGTTCGAGGGCTCGCTGTGGGCCTAAGTAAGGGTCATTGTGATCATAGAGATTTTTCAAGGATGGCCAATTTCAAAGCCATGGCCAAGGCCTTCTAAATTCCACACGTTGTTCTGGAGTGGATACTGCCTATGCACAAAGAGAGCTTCCACCAGCTCCTCCTATCAAAACCATCCTCAAAGTGTGCCCCAGTTTCAACCGTCCTTGTTTTCTCTCACAGTAGAGTGCAGAAAAGAGGGATCTCTATCCTGAATAAATTGTGAAGGAATGGAATAATTGTACTCGGGGTATTTGGTTTTATGATGAAGAATTACCTTGTTCCGAGCATAAATTCAAAAGGAAGAGACAGAGAGTGTTCTGATGACCTTTTCCCAGAGCGATGCAGGTTGGCGTTGTGTGATAAATGGGACTCAGCAGCATCAGCACAAAAGAAAGTGAAAAAGGGCCACCTGGGCTGGCCAGACAATGAGAGAGGGAGCTGGCCAGTACCATCCAAGACTCCCAGCAATGTTCTGCCTGCCCTCATCATTGCCAGAGCATCATGAGAAGGGATGTGCCAGAAAAGAGGCCCATCAAGAATCACCTGGAACCCAATAGCAAAAAGTTACCAGGTAAGATGGAGGTGATGTTGGTACGTAACACGTAGTGGAGATAGTTCTCTCCACCACGGATGGAGGTGCAGCTCCCAGTAAAGAACTTAGTGAAGAGCCTGTGAGTCCTGACAGGACCGGGACTCTTGTCAGAGAAACTGGCAAATATAGTAGCAATTTTTTGCACTTGCATGTCGTTTCAAAGTTAACCCTTTTTGTGTAGGCATCAGGTATGGTCATGCTAATCCATGTTATGGAAACTTTGAGGCTAGAATACCATAAAAGGGTCGCCCCCATCCTCCTCCACTGAAAAGCATTGGCAAAGTGGCTGTGCTCAGATGCTTTAGTGTGATCTTCGCAATGTATCTCCTTGGAGAAGCTGGGCGTTAAACGGTGGGAAAGTTCGCCCCCAGCCTCCATAGAGGCTTCCATAGAGATGGATCCATTATATCTCTATGGAGGCAGTGGGGCCAACTTTTATTTTGGTGGCGGTGGTTTGGCGCAATATATTCTGCAACAAAAAGGTGCTGTTCTGGTGCGATAATTTGGCTGCGATGCAGGTTATTAATGAACAATCTTCAAAATCGGCCAGGGTAATGCGCTTCATGCGAAGGTTTGCTCTGACCTGCTTGGTGGCTAACATCACTTTCAGGGCCAAGCATGTGGAGGGGGGTTAAAAATGACTTAGCAGATGCTTTATCTCGCCTCCAGGAGAAGAGATTCCGCAGTCTGGCCCCAGGGGCAAACCAGCACCCGGATCCCTTCCCAGAGGAGCTCTGGACCATCGGTGACAGACTATAATGGAAAGAGTTTTCCGGTCTATAGCTCCAGCCACGCTAAGGTTGTATCCCTCGGCCACTTCTGCCTTTTTGCCATTCACTGCTAGGTTTAATGGGTCCCCCACCTGGCCAGCATCGGAGGAAATGGTGCTGAGGTACCTGGCCAGTCTCAGGGAATGGGGGGTGGGTGGGGGTGGGGCGGCACCCAGAACTATAAGTTGCCACATGGCGGCTATTTCCTTTTTTAGTAGGGCCTTGTTTTTTATTGTATTTAATGCTGTTACAGCCTTTGGTCCTCACTATGTCAGAAGAAAGGTGGGGCATAGAAATGCTTAATTTCAAACAAATAAAGGATAACTCCCGTTCTCCAACAGTCCTTTTGCCAAGGAGCAGGGGAACCTCCGTCTTCAGGGCCCGGTTGGTACCCACTGCCCACATTGATGGGGAAAGGGCTGGAGGCTGGAACAATAAAGGGCCGGGGGGCTCTGCTGGCTCCGCCAGCTCAAGACTGGGCTTCTGGGTCCACAGGATGTCTAAGCAGAGAGAGAGAGACCATCCAGCCGTCCTCAACTGAGGCCAGGGCTTTTTTGGCCCTGGCTTGGTGGAACTCTCTGTTGAGTGAGACCTCTTTCAGCTCTGCTCTTGTCTTGTCTTTCACCCCCCCTTACCCCCCCCAGACTTGGTTGGAAGCATGGCTTTCCCTCTCTCCCGTGCTGCCTCCTGTCCTGCTTTAGGCCACCCCATATCAGACTGAAGAGCCCCAGGGCACACTGGCAGGCCCTGAAGAGGCACCCCCCACACCACAGGCACTGCTGCCCGATTCCTGCTGGCAAGTGGTGGTGCTCCCCCCCCCCCCACATGTCCCCTGTGCTTCCTAGGGGAGAGTCGTGGCTCCATCCCTGCAATCCTCAGCAACTCCAGTTGAAAAGCAGCAGAAGAGACACGGCCGCCCAGAGTGAAAGAACAGGACTGAAAGCCGCTCAGAATGAAAGAACAGAATGCGTAAGGTCCAATGGCATCTGCGTGAGGCTGCTGATCGAGGAAATAAGTTCCCACGCAGCCTCCTTTTGTACTTTAGTAAGTTAACAGAAGTCCTTCATTGTAAGGAATTCCATTCCAGACAGGACAGAGTAGAGATAGCATTCAAAACTAGCTAGCTAAACTAGGATGGATGTAGGAAAGCCTGTCCTGCCCTCATGGCTGCAAGATGCGGAAAGAGAGAAGGTGGCGGCCAGAACGAAGGAAGATTCCCCGAGAGTAGCAATCTACACACCAGAGGGGCAGCATCAGAGCAGTGGAAAGGAAGGGATGTTCAGCTCCTGCCCTCTCCATTACTCTGGCTCTCCATAGTCCGCCCATGGAGTCTGTGTCTAGGAGACGGTGGGAAGTCCTCCGCTCCTAACTCAGAAGAGGCAGTTCTGGACTAGGCGGGCCGATGGCCTGATGTGGTCCATTCACAGAGATCGTGTGTGACACCCACAGCACTTTGTCACAGCAAGCCTGGCAGATGATGCGTCTCCAGGATGACTAATTAGAATTTCGTCTGCACACAGGTGTTTCCTATAGGGGGCCATTAAAGTCTCCCCTGTTCGGAATGCAACCAAGCCACAGTGTGAATCCGTAACGAGAAACATCCCTGCCTGCGTGTGAGGGGGAGGAGGAGGAGGAGGAGGTGTCCGCTGCTGCTTTGAACGGGCTCTTCTTTCAGCTGTTGTCATGTGAGTTGGGGTGGTGGTGGAGGCCACATGACCTTGGATCAAAGGGAAAGAGTCCAGGCACCGGGCCTCTCCCGCCAGGTCTGCCAGCAGAGGAGAGGTTTTCTTCTGAGTCAGACACATTTTTTTTCACACTCAGGCATTTGTGAGAGCCTCAAGCTATCCTGGAAACACAGACAGTTTCCAACAGTGCCAGATGCAAGTTAATGGGACATTGATGGCATTAGCAGATTGGCCTGGAGAGGCTTTTTCCCAGCGCTGCACCAGAAGGGGGGGGGCTGCCCACAAGGCTCAGCTGTGTTTAACTAGGCGACCTTTTGCACACCGGCTGGAGAATACCAAGTACCCGGCAAGGGGGAAGCATCATCTTCCACGTTATGCTCTCTTCCATTCTCTGGCTGTTTTTTTTTTTTTTTTTGCATTTAAAAAGAAGATTTAAAAGATCAGCAGCTAAGCAAATGCATTTCACCATACATAAATCTGCAAATAGTTATTGCCTCTGAAAAATAATGGTTAGACAGTCAGCTTTAGAGCGTGGAGGGATTTGTTGAGTCACAGTGATGTAATAAGACCCTTGTTAATAAGGCCCACATCCAAGAAATACTAATAGGTGTTATAAGCTGGTAGGAAAAGATAAAAACAACAACAATTATTAATAATTTACACTCCACCCTGTCCTGGCGAACTGGGCTCAGGGCAGGTAACAACAAGTAAATATGCATATAAATACAAGTTAAAACAAACTAGACAATCTAAAACAACAGGCATCATAAATCCTAGACAGATGGCCCCTAAGCAGCTCCCCCTTGGAAGGATGTCATAGGAGGTGGGTGCGTATCTGTGCCTGCCATTGATGGGGGAGAGGGTGGAGAAGGACAGGCATCGGGACAGGGAAAGGGAGGAAAGAAAGGAAAGGAAATTCAGAGGGGAAGGGGGGAGGAATAGGTGGGTAGGGAGGCCAGGCTCAAGATGTAATACCATCTGTGCCCTCAACCATAGGGTATTATTATCAACGTTATTGTCTGACTATGCACATGCCACCCCAAAATAGTGCAAATAACACCCCCCCCCCCCGGGGCCATTAGGGAAAAGCTGTGGAGAGGAAGACAGGGGCCTCCCCAACGCCATGGTCGCAAGCCATGTGGGGCCTCCTCAGATTGTTAAAGCAACATTCCCCTCAGCTGTTGTGTGGCTGTGGGAAAAGCAGGTCTGGAAACTTGGACCCGACTTGTTAAAAAGTCTATTGAGTCGTGTGGGCCTCAGACTCAGCCCATCTGGCCAAGCTGAGCCAGATGCTTTCTTACCTTGTGCTCGCCATTGTTTTCTTACCTTGTGCTCTGCTCTCTGTTGGGCTACCCTTGGAAACTCCAGCCGGTCCAGAATGCAGCAGCCCAGCTACTGACAGGAGAAGAGAGGAAGAAGAGCTGGTATTTATACCCTTCTTTTCTCTCTCTTTAATAGGGTTGGCGATCTCCAGGTGGAGGCTGGAGATCTCCTGGGATTACAACTGATTTCCCAGCAACAGAGATGAGTTCACTTGGACAGAATGGAAGCTTTGGAAGGTGGACTCTATAGCATTATATCCCAAACCCTGCCCTCCTCAGGCCCCACCCCCTCTCCAGGTATTTCCCAACCCAGAGCTGGCAACCCTAATCTTTAAGGAGTCTCAAAGTGGCCTTCCTCCCACCCACCCCCAACAGACACCTTGTGAGGTAGGTGGGGCTGAGGGAGTTTGGAGAGAACTGTGACTGGCCCAAGGTAACTCAGCAGGCTTCATGGGGAGGAGTGGGGAAACCAACCCAATTGACCTCATGAAAGTCCGCCGCTCATGTGGAGGAGGAGTGGAGAATCAAACCCAGTTCTCCAGATTAGAGCCCACCACTCATGTGGAGCAATGGGAAATCGAACCTAGTTCTCCAGATTAGAGTCCACCGCTCTTAACCACTACACCACACTAGCTCTCCCAGGGGCCAGCTGATGGGAACATTTTGTTTGCCAGTTCAGTTCAAGGTGCTGCTTCTGACCACTGAAGCCCTTCCTGGCCTGGGGCCTTCAGATCTGAAGGACCGTCTCCTCCCATATCTCCCTGTCTGCCAACTATGATCTTGGCAGTCCCCGCACTTAAGATGGCCCTGCTGGCATTCATTCACTTTATTCGTTTCCCTCCTTTCTCCCTCACAACAGTTTACATCATTTTCCTCTCCTCCATTTTATCCTCGCAACAACCCTAAGAGAGGCTGAGAGTGTGTGACTGGCCCAAGGCCACCCAGCAAGCTGCCATGGCACAAGTGGGGATTCGAACCTGGTTCTCCCAGATCCCAGTCCAACACCTTAACTGCTGCACCCCGCTGGCTCCAAGTGCTGCTCTGGCACTGTGGAGGGGAGGGGCGGCACCGTCATTCGCGACCTGCAGGAGGCGCCACCAGGTCATTCTGTTCGCCGGGGCTTTTCTTGGGGCTGGAGGTGCAGCCGTGTTTGGAGGAGCGAGAGAGTGTGTGTGTGGGGAGCATCTGGGTTTTCAGTCTATTGGATTCAAAGGGTAATGTTTCAACTGTGATGTTTAAGCCCCCTTAAACCACATGAAAAGACGGGCCATAAATATTTCGGTAAATAAAATAAATATCCCTGGCACAGGAGGATCACCGTTTGTCACATGAGGAACGGTCCGCTCTGAAGGACTGTTTCCCCCTCCTCAGCCTGACGCCCTCGCTACTGAACAGAAATTACTGCTCATACTGAGGTAGCCCACAGGCCCCCCCTCCGCTCTTCCTCCCCCCCTCTGTGCCACCCAGTCTGTTTGTGTTTTTAACACTGTATGCAACAAAGTTAAAGCAAAGCAGATGTGAGGATGAATATTTATCTGCAGCATCTCAGCAGGGGATTTCTTTTCCTCCGTTGATCTTGATAAAATCAACTGTTCGTTTCTTCTCATGGACAATACTTAGGAGGCAACAGAGGGAACTGGGACAGAAACTCAGCACTGCAACTATTTAGAGCCAAAGAGAATTACACATGAGAAGATCTATTTGATTTTAATGAGACTTTTTTGGTTTGTAAAGACAGGTAGGTTTCTCTTCTGAACTCCCAGAAGACTTTCAGTGATGTTGAGGAGGGCCTCTTGCCTTGGTTGTGGTGGAGCAGAAGCCTACAAGACACTGAGGACGCTTCAGGAAATCATAGACTCATAGAGCTGGAAGGGGCCACACAGGCCATCTAGTCCAACCCCCTGCTTAATGCAGGATCAGCCTACAGCATCCTTGACAAGTGTTTGTCCAGCCTCTGCTTAAAGACTGCCAGGGAGGGGGAGGGGCTCACCCACCTCCCTAGGCAGCCCATTCCACTGCTGAACAACTCTTACTGTAAAAACCTTTTTCCTAATATCCAGCCAGTACCTCTCCGTCTGCAATTTAAACCCATTATTGTGAGTCCCCTCCTCTGCAGCCAACAAGAACAGCTCCCTGCCTTCCTTTAAGTGACAGCCCTTCAAATACTTAAAGAGAGCAATCATGTCCCCTCTCAACCTCCTCTTCTCCAGACTGAACATTCCCAACTCCCTCAGCCTTTCGTCAGAGGGCTTGGTCTCCAGGCCCTAATAATCCTTGTCACTCTCCTCTGTACCCGCTCGATTCTGTCCACATCCTTTTTGAAGTGAGGCCTCCAGAACTGCACACAATACTCCAGGTGCGGCCTGACCAATGCAGTGTACAGCGGAACCATGACATCATGCAATTTGGATATTATGCCTCTATTGATAAACCACAAGATTGCATCAGCTTTTTTGTTGCTGCATCACACTGGCTGCTCATATTTAACTTATGGTCCACTCACATCCCAAGATCTTGTCCCCACATACTGCTACCCAAAAGTGCATCCCTCATCCAGTATGCATGTCATCCAGATATAGAACTCGGCACTTATCCTTGTTGAATTGCATCTTGTTCGCATCCGCCCATTTTTTTCCAGTGTGTTCAGTGATCTCGTTGAATTCTATCTCTGTCTTCTGCTCTGTTTGCTGCTCCTCCCAATTTGGTGTCATCTGCAAATTTAATGAGTAGTCCCTCCACACCCTCATCCAGATCATTTATAAAAAGATAGAAAAGTACCGGGCCCAGAACCGAGCCCTGTGGCACCCCACTGGACACCTCCCTCCATTGAGATGAAATGCCACTGGCGACTACTCTTTGAGTGTGGTTCTCCAACCAGTTCCCTATCCACCTAACTATCCTAGGATCCAGTTCACAGTCCTCTAGGATGCTGCTGCTGCAATCGTCTTGTTTGGGGGCTTCCTAGAGGCACCTGGTTGGCCACTGTGTGAACAGACTGCTGGATTTGATGGGCCTTGGTCTGCTCCAGCAGGGCTTTTCTTATGTTCTTATGATTTGGCACAATAGTGGAGAGGGGGAAAAACTTATCCTAAGCAAATACTAGCAAATGCTAAATCAAAGCAGAGACAAATATCACATTGCTTGTCCACACTAACAACATCACAACATCAACAACCGGAAAGCAACCAGAACGACTCCAGTTTGGAGCAAGAGCTGCTTTTAAGCTAGAGGTGCAAATGTGGGGAACGCAGAGAACTGGGCAGAGAAAAAGCGGGTCTGTTGGAGCAGAGGTGTCTAGTCTTCCAGATGTCTAGTCTTCCAGATAGGAAAAATCAAATGCACAATTATAGGATGGGGGAGACTTGTTTGAGCAGTAGTGTGTGTGAAAAGGTTCTTGGAGTCTTAGTAGACCAAACACTGAACATGAGTCAGCAGTGTGATGCGGTAGCTAAAAAGGCAAATGCAGTCTTGGGCTGCATCAACAGAAGTATAGTGTCCAGATCACGCAAAGTGATGGTATTGCTTTACTCTGCTCTGGTTAGATCTCAACTAGAGTATTGTGTTCAGTTTTGGGCACCACAATTTAAGAAAGAGGTAGACAAGCTGGAACGTGTCCAGAGAAGGGCAACAAAGATGGTGAGGGGTCTGGAGAACAAGTCCTATGAGGAAAGGTTGAAGGAGCTGGGTATGTTTAGCCTGAAGAGGAGAAGACTGAGAGGGGATATGATAACCATGTTCAAGTACTTGAAGGGCTGTCATATAGAGGAGGGTGCCGAGTTGTTTTCTGTTGCTCAAGAAGGTCGGACCAGAACCAATGGGTTGAAATTAAATCAAAAGAGCTTCCGTCTAGACATTAGGAAGAATTTTCTAACAGTTAGAGTGGTTCCTCAGTGGAACAGGCTTCCTCGGGAGGTGGTAAGCTCTCCTTCCCTGGAGGTTTTTAAGAAGAGGTTAGATGGCCATCTGTCAGCAATGCTGATTCTGTGACCTTAGGCAGATGATGAGAGGGAGGGCATCTTGGCCATCTTCTGGTCACTAGGGGTGTGGAGGGGGGAGGTAGTTGTGAATTTCCTCCATTGTGCAGGGGGTTGGACTTGATGGCCCTGGTGGTCCCTTCCAACTCGATGATTCTATGATTCTATGTGCAGCCTAAATAGCAGAGAGGAGCAAAGGGCCAGATCTCTGTGTGGTGCAGGGTGGTTTGGGAATTGAAGGGAGGTAGATCCAGATAGGGAGCAAAGATACTGCATACCTTCCCTAATCTCAGTAGCAATTAGATGAAACAAGAAGGGATCCAGTGTTTTCGGACCCTGAGTTGCAGTCCAGTTGGTATCCAGGATCAGGATCAGATTTCTGGCTCTGAAGTCAGGCGAATTATACTCCTTTGGGCCCATAGGATAACATGGGTTCTTTTCAGAAAACAAAGGATTGCACAGCAGATAAAGGAATAACTTGGGAATTGGGCAATTTATCCAGAGAAAACTGTAGAACTGATGGAACTGAGGGCAACAATGAAGGCACAGACGTGAGAGAAAAATGGTCTTTCACTGGCTCCAAAGGAAAGCCTGAATTGAAAACTTAGAAAAACTGGGCAGCGGGGACAGAGGAAAACTGGTAGTATGGGATCACCTTCTGAAATCTCTTCTGTTCAAAGTGCATCTATGCCGGGTTGGGATGTGGATGGGGGACCACCGAGGAAGACTCCACAGAGGAAGGCTCTGGCCAGCCACCTCTGCTTCTCACTTGCCCTGAATGTCCGTTGCTGGGGTTCCCATCATTTGGCTGTGACTGGATGGCACTTACACACACACACATCATGATACAGTGGCCAATATTGGGCTGGCTTCATTGTTGTGCTTCCATGTCCCATGGCTGAAAAATGGGATGTGTGTCCTCTAAATGGCCCCTCTGTGGGCAGAGGAATGTGTTTCAGTTCCTTCACTCTTTTTCTCACTCAAAGTGTCTCCTCTATTAATTTTTATAAAATGTATACACCGATCCATTTAGGTTCTTGCTTCTGCTTGTGGCATTTCTGGACCTGGATTGCACTGAGCTTGCCATGGTCTGCTGCACCCTGCCGCTGGCATGCCAGACTCCGCCACCCCCCCCACAGGAGTATCTATGTTTCCCCCTGTAAAAGGCAGGAAGGCATGAGCCAGCAAGGCATCCTGTATCTTGGTGGGGCACGTAGTACTAGTTCAACATTTCCTCTCTTGGAGGTTGTGTTGACAGCACCCGTCCCACAGCAGATGTCATTCCTCAACTCCATTTGCTGGAATCCCTGTCTGCTGAGGGAGCCTTCTGGTGCTGGAATGAGAATTGGTCCCCAACTGTCTTGTTCAAGGTAGCAGCAAACTAACCCAGGATGGAGGAGCTGCTGTGGGTGAAGACCACAAACTCAAACTCCCCCTCCCCAAAGGGAGCAAGAGACCGTGGCGGGAGAGACTCCGCAGCAGTACCACCAGCTCTAGCGTGCCGCAAGTGCCCTGGGCATTGTGGAGGCGGCACTCTCTCACCCACCCCACCTGTCACCAGCCAGCCCACTGCCTGACTACCACTCGTGCCCAGAGTCAGAGGAGAGGGTCTTCCTTATCAACCTATCCCCCCCCAGGAGTCTTTCAAAAGCAATGCAGCAACTCCTGAACTCTCATGAGAGAGCGCGTCCTTCTTCTTGCTTGAGTTCTGCCACCACCGTTTCAGGCTGACCGTTGCCAGGGCAAAGAAATGGCGGCGAAGCACCCACGGCAGGTTAGGAAGCGTGAAGTGCTGTTCTTAAAGAGACCGTGAAGAGGTGTGGAGGGTTATCTCCTCCCCTCTTGGGCAAGGGAGGTGCTCCTGCCTCTGGCAGCACAACGCTTGGAGCCACCACCAGTGCCCGGGAGATGCACATACCGTGGGGCCGAGCCCTCCTCAGAGGGGAATGGCAGAGAAAAGAGCTACGGAAGTCTCCCTGCTTAAGGAAGTTCTGTTTCCTGTTTCCTGTGACGGGCATGTGCTGGCATCTGAGCAACACAATTTCAGCTCCCTCGTATCGTAGAGTTTGTAGAGCATCCTGATTTGGGGCTCCCGCCATACCATTGGGAGCCTCCACATTGTCTTCTGCCCAATGCATTTGGTTGTGCATTGTTGTTTTGGAACTGTTATTTGCTTTTCAAGTACTCTTATTTTTAAGGGGAGCGAGGCAGTGGTAAGGCCACCAGCTGCCTCGAGCATCCCGTGCCAGAGGTTTAGCGGCACCCTCCAAACTTTATCAAAAATGGCCAGACGTTACAGTGAAGCTGTATAACATTTCTTTGCAAGGAAGTGAAATGTCAAGGACGCCGCAGTGAAATATATATCCACTTTTCCTGAATTCAGTAGCAAGCACAGGGCGGCGGGGGGGGGGGGGAGAGAGAAAGAGAAACACCAGGTTAATATTTCAGGTGTTAGTTACTGAATTGCTAAAATATTTGTTTTTATGGGTGTTTCTATCATAGCCTTTACCAAAGTCTAAATATTTGGATCATCAAGGAGTTATAGCCGGATCCCACTCAGGAATTCCTGCACTTGCAGAATAACATTGTGCGTCATGCAAGACAGCCAGCTCTGGGCCGGTCCTCTTCCGCAGCTCATCTGTGTGGCTTGAGGATGTCCAGAAGGGATGGGTGAGCTACCCTGCCTGGCTCCACTCGTAGTGAACCAGAGTAGCACAGTTTGTCTCTGCCTGCATCCACAGTGGAGATTAGCCAGGTTCACATCAGGCACCAGGGAACTCCACTCGGGCTTCCTGGCCACCCCATTTCCGAAACTTCCTCTTGAGAAGGGAGACCATGTCGGAGAGGCCCCAGGCTGAAGGCCTGGGAAATGCCTCCTGGCTCCATCCTCTGACAAGCAGGTGGCTGAGGACGCTGGTGTTGAATTGGCCCTTTACAAAACTGGCCTAAATCTTTTTTTTTATATATATATAGATTTTATTGGATTTTATACTAAAAATTTTCCATTGCATTATACAACATCTATGACAATATAAAATTTCAATTCTAACCTAAAGTTGTTATAGTTCCATAACATATAATAAAGAAAAAAAAGAAAAAAAAAGAAATGGAAAATTTTGACTTCCCCTTCACCTCTATCTTCCTCTTAATAAAAAGTTCATCTCGTCGTAGTTAATCTAATCTTAATAAACTATCAATATCCTGTATAAAAAAAACCATAATCTGTTAGTAAATATAATTATGCTTATTCATTATAAAAAAAAACCAAAAATAATCCTCTGGATCAGATTAGAAAATATTCTTCCATTCTTCCCAATTTTAACTCATATTCACAATAATGCATCCACGCCTCCCATTCCCCCAGAAACCGAACGTCATTTTCTTCATTTAGAATAGCTGTGAGTTTTGCCATTTCTGCCACTTCAAACATTTTAACAATCCAGTCTTTTTTCTCAAGAATTTCTAGCCCTTTATTCCCAAAATGATGTCTTAATCTTAATTCCACTACATCATTAATAGCCATGCCACCCGTCCACACTATCAAAGCCTTTGGATCCAGCAATCATGTTTAAATCAATCCTTTAACCATGGTCTAATACTTCCTTCTGTAACTGAAATAGGCCAGTCAGGTATGGGAACAGGATTTCTTTGTTCTCTCTCATTTCCTCAGACAGGATACGTATCCAAAAATAACTCTTTCTGGGCTTCATCTCCATCGTGGCTTCAATCTGTATTCCTTGACCTGCTCTCTTCTTCCTTATATCCACACGTCGTTCCATGACTTTTTTAAATGAAAAGTCTATTTCTTGTATGTCTGATCTCTTTATCGCCGGCTGGTTGCTTTCTTGAACTTCTGTCTTCTTCTTTGTATCCTTGTATTCTTCCATGACTTTTTGGGCAGAAGAGTCCATTGCTTGTATGTCTGTATTTGTGGTCATCGTTTGAATTTTCAAGACTTTTATGTCTTCTATAACCAGATCCAACTTCTGATTGCCTACCTGTGATGATTGGTCAAGAGTCGTCATCATTGAAATCAGTTGAGCCATCTGTGTTGAAATCTGTTTTAATTGTTTAATTGTCGCCTCAGAATGTTTAACAAGCATGTCCTGTATTTTTTTTTCCATGTTTGAATTCTGTAAAATTCCCTTTGATTTCATAGGAGCAGGGCTATGTATTAAGCCAAAAGAAGCTGGTAAAATACATGTCCACAGACAGGGCCTTTAAAGTTCTAATTAAAAGATAATAATTCAAACATCAGCCTTATAATTTTTTCGGGTTGAAAAGAGTCGAAATTGGCTCTAGAATTGCATTTTAAAGTTTTGAAATACCAGTGAGTTTTTTCGGTCGCTCTAGATCGGGTTAATCAGGAAGTATACCGGAAGTTGCTAGTGTTGCGGACCTTCTACCGCCTCTTCTCGATGGTTATTCCTTCAGGAATGATTTCAAAGTAACTCGAGTGCAACGCGTATTCAGTCCCACGGCTACTTCCTGTTGTTTTAGTTCCGATGATAGAGAGGGTGTTATAGAGAGTCTTCCGTTCCAGGCACTCCCTTACTACAAACGTGGCAGGAAATTCTTTTCGCCGGAAAATCAGGAAGAAAGATCACCCTCCCCTTTCCTCGGACCTTCTCATTGGTGATAATTCTTGTCAATCTAAAAGGTATCCTTCCGACTCTTTGTTATGGTTTAGGCTGATCGATTTGATAAGGCTCCTGTCGCTAATCCCGATGACTAACTCAAGTCAAACTTTTTCAGTTCGAATTAAGGGGGAGTGGGGGTCCCAGAAATATTCTTATCAGCCCCCCGTCTGTTCAAATTTCCAGTAAGTAGACGCAGAGTTCTTTTGTACTCACTTGGGTGTCAAGAGGTGAGGTTCTTTTCTTTATGTAGTCCTTATGTTGGTATTAAGGTGGTGGAGGGTAGAGCTTGAGGCCAAAGTTGCGTTTTGATGATGTCCTTCCCTAGTGCCCTCGCAGGACCGGCGTCCAGGACTCCGAGGGGCTTAAAAAAGCCCCCTCAGAGTACCTAGGAGGTCAAACCGCGTTTGCGGGCTGCAGGGAGTTCCTGCTTTCCAACCCACTTGCAAGGGTCGGATTGGGGTATCTATGTACCCCAGAAATAACGCAAACTTGGATTTCTCCCAGGACAGCCTGGGGAAATGGAGTGCTCTCTCCAGCGACACCACCGGAAGTCCAAAACTGGCCTAAATCTTGACAGTGTCTGGGCTTGAGGAAGACCCCTTAAGGCTGCCATTCTCAACTCCCCATCCCACCATCACATGTAGCAGTCATTGGGTAAGGTTGCCAAGCTCCAGGTGGGGCCTGAAGAATAGATATGATGGGATCACAACTGATCTCCGGACTGCAGAGATCAGCTCCCCTGGAGAAAATGGCTGCTATGGAGGGTGGTCTCTATGGCACTGCGCACCCCACAGAGGTCACTCCCCAGGCTCCACCCCCAAATGTCCAGGAGTTTCCCAACTCAGCTGGTAACCCTAAGTGGGACTCTAAGGTGCTAAAGTGGACGGCAACACTTCAGGCAGTATTTTCCAGTTCTCTTCCATGTAACAAACTCCCTACAGCTTAGCGAAACAAAAATAAAAACTAATGCCTCAGAAATAACCATTTTAGCTTGGCTTGCTCCCTACAGTGCTAGTTTTCTACTTGCAAGACAGCAGTAAAATATGATTCCCCCACCTGCATCCTGAAGTAGTAGAGTCCAATCTGGCACCATAGACAGGACGCAGTCCCTCCTCCTCCACAAATTCAGTGGGAAATGATGGGCATTCTGGACAATGGGCCGCCCGGTAAGTCTCCTGAGCTGTATTTTGAGGTTTCACATTTTTCTTCTCATGAGGCCTTTCGTTGGCAAGTTGCCTTGTCCCACTGCAAGTTTTGAACTCAGTATATGGTGGTCATTTACGACCCACACTATACATGATAGCAGCAAAACCTTCAAGCCCCTTTCTTGGACCGTCTTGGCTGGTGGTCGTATTTCTTCACTCCCTGCGATCTAGTGCCGACCTGAGCGAGGACCAGCCCCTGCCCCACGGCGGAGACAGCGGAAGCCCAGAAACATCCCTTGACCTTCCAGCCGGGCAGACGTGAAGCGCTCCTTCAGTGACCCATCTCGTCTCACTCGCTGCCTGAGATGCCTCTTCTGCATTGGGAATGTTGGCTGCTGCCTTAAGGTCTCTGATAGCTCCCTGCAAAGATAATTCAGACCAGCTGCTGATGGAGAACTCTTTGTGCACACCATTATGATCTGTCCTTTTGATGACAGCGCTGTCATCGCAGGGTGATGGGCAATACGATTCCGCTTACACCTGCTCACGAGTCACCTTCCGACAAAAGGGGCATCTGAGCTGCACAGCTCAGCGGGTTTTAATTGCCTTGGCTTCTCTGTAGGTACGATGGGAACTGTCGTTTTGCAAGTGAGCCCACAAACTCCCTCCCAGAATGGCAGGTCCATAGATGCAGTCCTGAAACTGAAGGCCTGAGCCTGTGGCCGATGCTGCTGCCGCACTGGACGACACCTTCCCACGTTGTGCCTGCCATCTGCATCATTATGAGGGCAGCCATGGCCCTTCCGCAACCCCCCTGCCATTCTCAGGTTTGCTTGCGCCTTTGCGCTCCGCCCTGCCCTCGGTCCTTGCAGCGGCTGCCAGGGGAGCATCAGGCTGGCGCTCCAGAATGCCAGGTCGGATGGGTGCTGTCTCTTGTTCCCCACTTCCACTATATCTCACAGCTGGCATCACCACCCTCGAGTAGACCTCCACGTTTGTGCCTCTCCATGCTGAGCATCTCAGGGCTGGTGTTTTGCACAGCCAAGTTCCGTTCCTGAGAGAGTCCCTGACAGGCCCCTTCTGGAAAAGAAGCTCAGGCCGGCAGGCTGGGGAAAGCCCCCTGCTTGAGACCCTGCAGAGCTACTGGGCAGCAGAATGCCACCCTTCATGGGCTGGTGGCACCGCTGGATGCCGCTCCTGATACCCAGCAGCTGCACGCCCTCCATAAGGCTGGCTCTGGCTCCTGGGGCCGGGGTAACCTGCGCTTGCCAGAAGTCTGATTGTCTCAGGCTTCCCCCCCCCCCCCGCCAAAGCTTTCAACCATTTGACAATTTGTGGAGATGTTTTTCCTTTGCCATTGTCTCCGCAGCCACTGGGGTCAGCCCCTCGGTGTCAGCAACAGTTTGTGGTTTCTCTTTCCTGGCCTGAAATGCCAAAAAACCCTTCCTTGTTTTTTATCGTTGAATGCTGGGGCTGAACCAAGACTTGGGGGGGGGGGCTGTCTCCAGTCTTCCCGCAGCCAGGCCTTTCCCTCCAACCATTTTACCACCCAGGATCCACGTGGACCTTTCTTGTCTGCTCTCCTAAACATCCTGCTTGTAGACATTGTCAAAACCAAACCAACCTACCAGCCCCCCCCCCTACTTTTGCTGCATGGCTGTTATTGGTGGCGACGGGGGTGGGGTGCTTTTAAAAGCCCAGTCTTGCATTTAGGACCCCTCAGGCTGTGACCAGGTTCTGTTTCTTTCCTTCTTACTTTACTTGTCACATAAAAGGCCAGCAAAGTCAGGATCCTACTTAGAGCCTGGAAGTCCTGTTTTCTGGCGCGTGTTTTTCAACTGGTTGCTCTGTTCATAACCCAGCTGAAATCTATTACGGACCTTCTGTCCAAATCCCCTTGTCCCAGGTCACACTGTAAGTTCTATACTGCTACACATTTTCTGCCTGCCCTTCATCCCTCAGGGCAATAATCATGGATCTCCCACCTTTTATCCCCTCAATGACCCTGTGAAGTGGTTGAAAGAGAGAGAGGGAGACCAAGGTCACCCAGTGACTGTTGTGAGGGAGGGGGCTACTTCCTTTCTCCCAAAATCTGGTCCACCCCTCCTTCCAGCCACTCCACTGGACTGACCCCTGAAGCACCAGGGAGGACAGTGCAGAACTTCTTGGGGGGGGGGCGGGATGCTCCTGGCTGGGCTCGTCCTTATACGACCGAGGAATGCAGTGCACAGGCCCAGGATGGAGAGAGAAGGCTTCCCTTCAGCCTAGAGCCCCAGGGATGGCCTAAGGCACTTGTGCACCACTGGGTGGGGGGGTAGCCCCTTGCCGACTGACTAGGGTTGCCAATCTCCAGGTACTAGCTGGAGATCTGCTGCTATTACAACTGATCTCCAGCTGACAGAGATCAGTTCAACTGCAAGATTGGCTTCTCTCACAGCCAATCACAAAGCAGTGTGTAAAGAGCCGGGGATTCAAGTGCTCCCTGCTTCCTCCTACCTCGGAGCTCTTTCTGGGCAAAAGAAAGGCTTTTTAAAAATGAGGCTTGGATTTCTCCCCCCCTCTTCTTTCAGGTAGCTCCGTTTTTTGTTTTTTGTTCTTAAAATGCTTTTTTATGCAGCAGTTCGGTTTGGGGGGAAAGAAATCTTCTCTCACGGGGAGCACTGCAAAGTAAGCCAATTACAGAGCAGCATTTAAAGGGGTGGGACTTGTTTTGAGCTTGGGAGACTGTTTTTCCGTATGCATGGCTCAATTAGCACACAGTTTCGTCCCTGATCATGCAAGCCAATGCATCCAGTTTCCCCCCAACCCGGGATACTTTAATGGGCAATGAACCCAGGTCCGAGCAGAGAGATCCAACCCATGCCTAAAAGACCTTTGTTTTCAGGAGTAACTGGGAACATAGAAACTGAGGAAGTGAAGATTTTTCCTGGCACAGTGATATAATAAATGGTCAGGAAAGCCTCTTCTGCTACATTTCTTTGAGAGGCAGAAGGCAGGACCAGAAGGAAATGTCACTTTTAATGGCCGGGAGGGAGGAGTTCGGACCAGCGTTCCCCAGCGGTTGCTGTGTGTATTCTAGATTTCTCCATTAAACAGAACTGTCAGCGTGCCTGCAGGAGCGGGGGGGGGGATGTTCCTCACCCACTGTAGTGCTTTGGTGGGCAGCTCCGCCTGGGTCTTCTTGCGGTTCCCTGGATCCCAAATGTTGCCTGTAGGGCCAGGAGGCCCTGGGGGGGGGGGTGTCCCTCCAGATGCCTGTTGCTTCTGCAATCTATTCGTAGAGCAAGGGCTGCGGGGCGGGAGGGATAGAAGCCCTGTCTCATTCTCCTGGGTTCTCACAGAAGAGGATAAACTAACAATAGGGTTCAGGCCTTTTACAAAGGAATTTTACCCTCCATGAAAACGAAGTAGCTATATAATTGCTCCTGCCAGGGAGCCAGGGAATTCTTTCTTCCTTTTTTGGTTCTGCTTAGAAATCCAAGCAATAATAACAGCAAACTTGGGAACAACTGGGAGACTCCTTAATCGAGATCTACACCTAGTGGTTAGATGAGGGTATGAAATTCTTCTGTATCTTAACCTGGGAAGAGACTTGCCTTCTTTAAAGCAGACGGGAGCTGCTTCAGAGGCAGAGATGCAAAATCCCCTCCCCGCCTTGCTTAAAACTGCTGGCAGAGAGATCAGAGGGTGGGGCAACCAAGCCAAGCAGCGCTTGGGAGAGAAGGGCCAGAATGCGCATTGGATGGGTGTGGAGCGGGAAGGGGACCCCATGCAGGGATGGAAAAGGGGGTCGGCCAGATTTGGGGGCCGAAAGCTCGAGGACGGGGGAATCACGGGACTGGCTCAAGAGCGGGAACTGCAAGCCTGGAAATGGCAAGGGAACAAGGAACGAGAGGAAGGACACAATTCACACCTGCACACAAATTACTTGATTTGTTTTTGTTCGTTTTTATTTATTTAATTCCTCTGTACCCTGCTTTTCTCCCCAGTGGGAGCCAAAGCAGCTTACACCATTCTCCTCTCCTCCATATTATCCTCATGGCAATCCTGTGAAGCAGGATCAGGCTGAGAGAGTGTGACCGGCCCAGCGTCACCCAGTGAGCAGCCGAGGCACAGATCCAGCGCTCCCTCCCCCTGGGTAACCCATCGCCCAAATGCCGGGGGGGGGGAGCTGCAGTTATCTTGTGAGGAGCATCCATGTGTGAAGCAGCCCACGGGGGGGGGGGGCGCATGGCCCACAGCTGCAGGAATGTTAGGCCAATAGAAGTAGAACGTGGTTTTACAATTATTTTGTTTTTAAATAATGTTAGCTAACTCCCACCTCTCCTCTCAGTTCATTTATTCAGCAGACCAAACCAAATTCTGTGTTTTGTGAAATGACAGAAGCACAGAATTTGGTACTGGAGGCAGAAATCAGCAAGCTGGCAGTCCTTCCTTCCTTCCTTCCTTCCTTCCTTCCTTCCTTCCTTCCTTCCTTCCTTCCTTCCTTCCTTCCTTCCTTCCTTCCAAAGGAGCACGTTTTTGTCTTTTACAGCTGAGGTTTGAGGGTGTGTGTGTGTGTGTGTGTGTGTGTGTGTGTGCGCTCTGTCTGATGAAATCTCAGGAGTCACAGTGGTGAGGTAGTTGAAGGGTTGGGCTAGGGTCCCCTCTCTGCCATGAAACTCTCTAGGTGACCATGGACCGGTCACTCTCCCAGGCTGACCTACCTTACAAGGTTGTTGTGATGATAAATGGGAGGAGAGGTGATGACCACGTGCACTGTCTTGAGTTCCTTACAGGAAGGACCGGGTAAACATTTACTAAATAGGTCAACTAGGAAGGCTGAGTAAATGGCGTTTCAGGTATCCAAACGCCGTCATATATGGATCGTAGCAGTCAGTTCTGAAAGCCACAGGAATGGAGGAAGGCCTTCCATACGCTTCTTCCCCTGCCTACCCAGGCTTGCCAACCTCCAGGTGGGGCCTGGAGATCTCCCGGAATTACAAGTGATTTCCAGACACAGCGATCAGTTCCCCTGGAGGCAGTGGCAGCTCTGGAGGGCAGACTCAATGGCTTATAACCTGCTGAGCCCCCCAGCCAAACCCTGCCCTCCCCACCTCCCAATCTCCAGGAATTTCCCATCCGGGAGTTGGCAACCCTAACCCAACAAGAAAAGAGACACCGCACTGCCCGCTCACCCTCGCGGCAACACTTCCTGTACCGAGCCGGGAAGGAAGGAGGAATTTGATGCCGCTGGATTTCTTTTTGCCCCTCACTGGCTGCGCTGTGTTTCTTGGCTCCTTCCCTCTACTAAATGTGTATTTCAGAAGGGAAAGGAAGCCCCAAGTCAGGCACGTGCACGTGACAGCTGGTGTGGCACACGGCTCTTTCGTTTCTTCTTTTTGAAACCTGAGCACACGAGAATCAGCCTGATAATAAAGGAAATCTGGAAAGTGGAATGGAGAGAGTCAAGACGTGTACATCCATCCTGGGAACCTGTCAAGGCCAGGGTTGTAGGGGGCAGACGAGAGGAACCAGGAACAGGATGCCAGTAGGATTACCAGGCACAGCCTGGCACTCGGCAGGAGACTGGGGGGTGGGGGGGCAAGAACATGGGGGTGGCCATCGGCAACAGTGTGATGTCACTTCCTGAAAAACTGTAGTTTCTGGAGAGGGCTGAAGTCAGTTCTGGGTTTCCCAACAACCACTCTTTAATTTTTTTTCTCCTGCAGTCACCCAGAAAGCGAGCACCGGGGCGGCGGATCCCCTGCCCCCGAGGGGTCTGGCAAGCCTAGCTCCAAGAAAAGTCCCAGGAGCACCACAAACTGTGGCTGAATCCCAAGCAGGGCTGGAGGCACAAGAAAGGCAGATCAGCATCGGTGGGCCAACTCTGGGCTGGGAAATTCCTGGAGATTTGGAGGTGGAGCCTGGGAAAGGCAGGGGAGGGACCTCAGAGGGGTGTGATGCCTAACAGGTCACCTAGCAAGCTACCAGGACTGCAGCCGGACATCTCCTGCCAGAGTGAGAAGCTTGGTAGCTCTCATAATTGTACATAATTTCTATATCATTTGCATATTATAAACCATCCATACATCAGTGAGACAAAAATAACATTGAAAATGTATCAATTCTGTGTTTTTTTCTTTTCTCGCTCTATTAACAAAAGAAATATTTTTACATGCATGCGCCAATTCCCACTGGAGAAATTCATCACAAATAAACAGAACATGACATCGAAATGAAGGCTCCATTCACGAAAGAGAGAGGCCAAATTTGAGTCCAAATGATAAGGCTGCAAAATTTGGTCATGTTATTGGGGAGGACTGGCTCTTTGTGTTCTCCTGCATCAAACTGGATTAAGAACCAGCAGGGTTCAGACGGATGCTTTAAGGTTCTTTAATAAATGATAATAATGCAAGGAAGCACTGCAGACAGTCTCTTCTGTCAGGAGAAGACAGAAGGCTACAGCAGGCAGATGCTCAAACCCCCTGGTAACCTCTTACACTTAATTTGCAGGAGTGTGGGTACCTATTTCGTTCGGGGACCGTGGTAGACAGGAAGGTAGGTTTTTAAGCCTTCTCCCTCATGCTATTTTCCTGACCTCAAACACTCCAAGGGAATCACAATTTGCCCCATTGGGCTTAATGTACGGGGACATGGGGACATCTGCCAGCCAAATGGGGGAAATAGTGGCTATAATGGGAGCTCTGAATGTGGTAGTCCCAGACTAATCTAATTAGGCCTTGAGGCAAACTAAAGGTTGAGTGATAGGGTTGCCAATTCCAGGTAGGGAAATTCCTGAAGATCTGGGGGCGGAGCCTGACGATGGTAGAGTTTGGAGAGGGGAGGGGTGTCAGTAGGGTATAATGCCACAGAGTCCACCAAAGCAGTAATTTTCTCCAGGTCAACTGGTCGGTTAGTCTGGAGATCAGTTGTAATTCTAGCAGATTTCCAGGACATCGCCATGACGTCACTCCCAGGGAAAGATCTGGACATGATGTCAGTCTACTTTAGGAATTGCCAGAAACTCTATGGTTTTCTGGCAATTCCTAGAGAGGTGTGATATAACTTCCTGGTTTTTCTCCAGGAGTGGTCACACCAATGGTGCCTCCCCATGTGCCTGCCTCTCCAGACTCCCACCAGTTGCCTGGGGATGCCTAGCAACCCTACTCTGTGAGGTGCCGCCTGGTGGCTTTTAGCCTTGAGTGAACCCGGAGTATAGAAACCAGAGGTCTCCTCATGTGTAGCTCTGTGGCTGAGCAAAGGCCTCTTGTGCAGGGTCTAGGTCCCAAGCTATCTCACTGGCACCCAGCCTACTTGACCACACCCTGTGCTTCTGTTCCCTCCAACACATCCAGGTTCTTGGCTGCTTGACTCTTCCTCTTCCTATGTCTAGGCTATTCCCAGTTCCAGGAGTATAGCTAAAGCATTACTTCTCTGAGACATCCAACCACATAATGAGGGGAAACAGCCTTTGATCCCGTTTCCCCACTTAAGTTGTCATCTTGAGTGGCCCCCACCTTTTGATGTGGTTCTTCCCTTTGTGTACTTCCTTGAGCTTTTCTTCTAGACTTGTCCCCCTCTCCTGCTTGCTGTCTTTTATCCATCCCTCTTCCAACTGTTCTCCAGGCCACCCCAGGTAAGGAGCTGCTTTTCAGGGGTGGCCAACTCTAGCTACCATATGCCACTTCACCCCGAGGGCTTTTCAGTTCCTTAAAACCAGGACTTCTTTGACTACGTTCACCCTTGGCCCTCCTTAAGTTTGAGGATTCCAGCATGATGTGGTCACTTTTCCTTAATTTTGCCATTACATAATACTAATACTAATAATAAGTTATGTATACCCCACCATTCCCTAGCGAGCTGGGCTCAGGGCAGCTAACATCAAATAGGTGTACACAATATCGTACAAAAGTTAAAATACAATCTAAAATCATACTAGGCTAAAATATTCTATGTAGAGGGCACCTAAAACTACTCTACTTTAGGGAGGATGTTAGAAGAAGGTGGCTGTACCCCAATAACCACCATCAATGTCACTCAGCTCGGGGGAGGGGAAAGATGGTAACAGAAGGACAGAAGGAGAGGGAAACCCAAAAGGAAAAAGGGAAGGATGGCGAGGGCGGGGTGGGGTGAAAAGAAAGGAAGGAAGAGCCAATAGGGGAAGGGGAACGGAAAAGGAAGGGAGCCCAGGCTTTCGCTATGATTCTGTTGCTGTCCTCAACCATAAGCCTGGCGGAACGTCTCCATCTTCCAGGCCCTGTGGAACTGGGCAAAGTCCCACAGGACCCAGGTCTCATTGGACAGATGAGTTCCACCAGGCTGGGGCCAGGGTGGAAAAAGCCCTGACTCAGGTTGAGGCCAGCCAAGAATGTCTCAGTGGTTGAGATGAGGTCAAGGATAGCCAAGCCCCCCCTCAAATAAGAAGTTGTCATCATGTTGTCAATAATTTACTAGGCATTCGATGCTTGGCTGAATTTGTCTCCCAGTTGATATCAGGGCAGTTGAAGTCTTCCATTTTTACTAATTCTTGCTTCCTTGAAACATCTGAACTTTGTTTGGGGAAAACATCACCCACATTCTCTCCTTGGTCTGGTTGTCTTTAAAAGATATTATAGAATCATAGAGTTGCAAGGTACTACCAGGGTCATCTAGTCCAACCCCCTGCACAATGCAGGACATTCACAACTACCTCCTCCCCCCCACACACACCCAATGACCAGAAGATGGCCAAGATGCCTTCCCTCTCATCATCTGCCTAAGCAGAATCAGCATTGCTGACAAATGGCCATCTAACCTCTTCCTAAAAACCTCCAGGGGAGGAGAGCTCACCACCTACCGAGGAAGCCTGTTCCACTGAGGAACCGCTCTAACTGTTAGAAAATTCTTCCTAATGTCAAGATGAAAACTGTTTTGATTTAATGTCAACCCATTGGTCTGGTGTCCAAGCACAATGCTGCTTTTATAACCATCTCCATTTATTTTTACACCAGTGTTCTGTACAGGGCCACCACGTCCACCCTCTTGGATTTCTGTGCAGGTGAGCATGTTTTTTTAGCCTATGACGCTACTCCCCTTTTTGCTGCAGCTGTTCTTCCTGAATAAGTTAAATCCTTTAGTGAAGGAAAGACAGACAATTCTGTATCTTTTCTCCTTGGAGAATGCTCTCTCCTTCTCTGAGCATCCAAGGCTTTTATTAAGGAATATTACATTGTATAGCAAAGGTCAGTCAGTGATTACACAATGGAACTAAAACAAGGCATACCAAGATTAATGATTAATGAGATTAAAAGGAAAGAAAGACAATGATACATTTTATCTTGGAGTCAGCATCCTTAGAGCAAACACTTGGCTGTCTAGCACCTTAGAATGAGTGGATTAACAGAAGCTAATCCCTTTAAGGTTGCTACACTGAGGTGAGGAGGTGACCAGTACCGAAAGTGGACTTTGACCGGGAGCTTTCCATAGACCTAGAATTTGTTGTACCCAATATTTCAGTATGGCAAGAATAATCTCCCACATGATTTAGTTTAAACCCCAGTTCATCAAGTTTGACAGGATTCCACCAAACACGTTCTTAAGAATATAAGAAGAGCTGAATCAGACAAGTAGTCCATCTAGTCCAGCATCCTGTTTCACACAGCAGCCAACCAGTTGCCCTGGGGGGGGGGGGGCAACGTGTAACGATACCCTTTCATACCCCCTATAATATGGACACTCTTGGACTCTCACATTTGTACACTGGAACTGCTGCTGAGTGGCAGGGGAGGCACAGCAAGACACAGCACCATGCTCCAAGGCACAGGAGTACCCCAGACACCCCACCAGACGTCGCTGTACGGAGCCAGCAGGGACCTACGAATGGCACACAGCACCTGGACCCGGAGAAGGGAAGTGGGCCTGAACTCCATCTTGGAGGTGAATGCAGAGCAGAACAGAAAACTCCAAAATCTGCTCCTGAGCCTCCCTGCCAGGGACTCACCCCTGGAACAGCTGCCTTCCTAGACACCTTTGCATAAGCAAAGAGAGGGCCAGCATATCAAGATCTGCCTAATGACCCTGGACTCTGAACAAGGACAGTTGCCCTTCTTCACTTTGCATTCCTTCTCGGGGATAGTCTGACTACATGCTAACCCCATTTTCCCATTCTCTCCTTCCCTTTTTCCTCCTCCTAACTCTGGGCCAGCTGTCAATATTGCAATCAATTGATACTTGACAGCCATCAATTCTTTTCACCCATAATCTTTCACCACTCATGAAGCAATCTTACCTTTGTGCCCCACTGCTCACATGCCCTGTGAGTCAGTCTGCCCCAGAGGCAGAATTTGACTATAAAACAGAGAGACCTGGCACATGTCAGTGGCTTCTCATTTTGGATCCAGAACACAAGCTGTGAGTCCTACACCTGGTGTGTAGTCCTTTTTCACCTTCCCTCATGCAGTTGCTATCCTGGAACCTCATTCTGCAGGAAAGGTGACTATGAACCGCTTGGGAATCTCAAAACCTTTACTTTCTTAGCTCTCTGTGTGTTGGGAGTTAACTGTTTGTGTGTGTGTGTTGACCCTATTTAATTACTTTTAATAAAACCCTTAAAATTCATAAAGGCCTCCTCGTTAATGGGTTGCTCTCCATTTTGGCTCGCTCACCTAGGGGCAGAATTGGTTTAGAAAGATCCCCACGCCAGCCTCTTGCAAAGCTTTATTTAGTCTCCAGCTAATTTCCCCAAATAAAAGGAGACCCCCTCTGTGCTTGGTGTAACAAACGAAGGGGCCCAAGAGGCCAACAGCTCCCCCTGATGTTGCCTTCTAGTGCTGATATTCAAAGGTTTGTATATGGAAGTTCCCTTTATTCACCATAGCTAGTAGCCACTGATGGACCTGTCCTACAACAATCTGTCATAGAATCATAGAGTTGGAAGGGACCACCAGGGTCTTCTAGTCCAACTCCCTGCAAAATGCAGGAAATTCGCAGCTACCTCCCCCCCCCCCCCCCGCAGAGTCCCCTACTCCATGCCCAGAAGATGAAGAAAAAACCCTCCAGGATTACTGGCCAATCTGGCTTGGAGGGAAATTGCTTCCTGACCCCAAAATGGTGAGTGCCATTTCCCTGGGCATGTAAGAAGGAGCTACAAAAGCCAAACACTGCCACAACCCTTCCTGCCCTCCCTCTCATGATCTGCCTAAGTTCACAGAGTCAGCATTGCTGACAGATAGCCATCCTCTGCTTAAAAACTTCCAAAGAAGGAGAGCTTACCACCTCCCGAGGAAGCCTATTCCACTGAGGAACCACTCTAACTGTCAAAAAGTCCTTCCCAATGTTTAGCCACAAACTCTTTGGATTTAATTTCAACCTATTGGTTCTGGTCCAACTTTCTGGGGCAACGAAAACAACTCGGCACCATCCTCTATATGACAGTCCTTCAAGTGCTCGAAGGTGGTTATCATATCACCTCTCAATCATCTCCTCTCCAGCACATACTACTGCCAAGAGAAGTCTTCCCCATCCTATAATTAAGCATTTGATTTTTCCTACTGTCAGATGCAGGTGGTTGTCCTTAGCCTCCTGCAAGCAAAACTCATCAGGCAAGGCTCTGAAGCAGTTTAGACTTTATTAGGAGCAAAATTGGACAAGGTCAGAAGCTGGCTGCCTTCAGGCATAGAAGGCTACTAATGAAAAGCAAGGCAAGGGTACAGGGTTAAAATACAGTTCAGACTTTGGAGATGGACAGGCAACTATAATACATGATAAGCTTTCTCAGGATAGGTATAGACATAACACATCTATGCAGCTGGGGTGCATGTGGTAAACAGGATAGGCATAATATGCAGATACTGTACACAGGCATGGGAACCAGGAGCACATAACCAGGGCCCTGACTCAGAGCCAAACCCTGGCCTGCTTAGGCCAGGAGCCTGGGAGCCGTAGTGTCAGGCTAAGGGCCTGACATTATCCAAATGCAGAACTTTACATGTATCTCAGTTGAAATTCATCTTAGTAGTTTTAGCCCAATTTTCCAGCATGACAAGATCATCCTGTATCCTGACTCTGTCTTGTACTGCATTTGCTACCCCTTCCAATTTGGTATCATCTGCAGATTTAATAAGCAGCTCCTCTTTTCCTTCATCCAACATCTTTATAAAGATGTTGGACAGCACAGGTCCCAGGACAGATCCCTGAGGCACTCCACTAGTCACTCCTCTCCAAGAGGATGAGGAACCAGTAACAAGCACTCTGTGGGTGTGATCTGTCAACCAGTCACAGGTCCACCTAACTGTAATAGGATCCAAACCATATTTAATCAACTTGTCAGCAAGAATATTGTGTGTGTGTTAAGTGCCGTCAAGTCGCTTCCGACTCATGGCGATCCTATAAATCAAAGTCCTCCAAAACTGTAGTCCACGGTATCCATAACACTCTTCTCCAATACCACATTTCAAAGGAATCTATTTTCTTCCTATCAGCTTTCTTCATTGTCCAGCTTTCACACCCATACATAGTAATAGGGAGTACGATGGCTTGAATTAACTTGATCTTGGCGGCCAGTGACACATCCTTACACTAGAATATTTTCTAGCCCTTCCCAGTCTCAATCTCCTTCTGATTTCTTGGCTGCAGTCTCCCTTTTCATTGATGATGGAGCCAAGGAATAGAAAATCTTGAACAATTTCAATTTTCTCATTGTCAACCTTAAAGTTGTGTAATTCTCCTGTAGCCATTACTTTTGTCTTCTTGATGTTCAGCTGTAGTCCTGCTTTGGCACTTTCTCTTTTAACTTTCAGCAGTAGTAGTTTCAAGTCTTCGTTGTTTTCTGCCAGTAATTTAGTATCATCGGCATATCTCAAATTGTTAATATTTCTCCCTCCAATTTTCACTCCCTCCAATTTTCACTCCACCATCTCAATCTAATCCAGCTTCCCTAATGATATGTTCTGCATACAGATTGAAGAGATAGGGAGATAAAATAGATCCTTGTCTAACACCTTTGCCAATTGGAAACCATTCCGTTTCTCCATATTCTGTCCTAACCGTGGCCTCTTGTCCAGAGTACAGGTTGCGCATCAAAACAATCAGATGTTGTGGCACACCCATTACCTTTAAAACCAGCCATAGCTTTTCATGATCCACACAGTGAGAAACTATGCTGTAATCTATGAAACACAAGCTGATTTTCTTCTGAAATTCTCTCGTGTGCTCCCACAATCAATGTAGATTTGCAACGTGATCTCTAGTGCCTTTTCCTTTTCTGAAAACAGCTTGAACATCAGGCATTTCTCGTTCCATATATGGTAACAGCCTTTGCTGTAAGATTTTGAGCCTCACTTTACTTGTGTGAGAAATTAATGCGATGGTCTGATAGTTGCTGCAATCTTTGATGTCTCCTTTTTGGGGAATTGGAATGTAAATGGATCATTTCCAGTCTGTGGGCCATTGTTTTGTTTTCCATATCTGTTGGCAAGGATTTTGTCAAGATTTTGATGGACTCCGTTTTTGTGGCTTGGAATAGCTCTATTGATATCCCATCTGCTCCTGGTGATTTGTATCTCCCAATTGCTCTCAGTGCAGCTTTCACTTCACTTTCTAAAACTATAGATTCTTCTTCAAAAGATTCTTCCTGGAAGGAATCTGTCATCCTTTCATCTCTTCTGTATAGTTCTTTAGTGTATTGTTCCCACCTTTTCTTTATTTTGTCCTGTTCAGTTAAAGCATTTCCGTGCTGATCATTTCCCTTTAAATTTCCCTTCGATTTCTTGGATCTTGTGGAACAAATCTCTTGTTCTTCCTTTTTTGTTGTTGTTGTTCTCTTCTATTTCTTTACACTAGTTATTATAATAGTTCTCTTTGTCTCTATGTGTGCGTCACTGGAACATTGCACTTAGACTTTTGATTCTGTTTCCGTCACCTTTTACTTTTGCTTCTCATCTATCTTTGAAAATTTTAAGAGTTTCCTCAGTCATCCATCAAGGCTTTTCATTTCTTTTGGCTACAGGAATAGTCTTTGCACATTCTTCCTTGATAATATCTCTAGTTTCCACCCATAGTTCTTTCTGGTTTACCTTCACTTCAACTCAGTAATGCAAATCTGTTCTTTACATGGTCTTTAAACTCTTCAGAAATATTGCTTAGATTGTATTTTGGTGCTATGAATGTTCTGGTGTTTTTTTTCAGCTTTATCTTGATTTTCGATATTAACAATTCATGATCTGTACCGCAGTCGGCTCCTGGTCTAATTTTAGCAGAGAGAATAGAGTTTCTCCATCTTCTGCTTCCAATTATGTAATCTATTTGATTTCTATACTGGCCGTCTGGTGATGTCCATGTACACAATCGTCTTATTTGGTTGCCTGAAACATGTGTTTGCAATGAGCAAATTGTTGTCTTCACAGAATTCTATGAGTCCTTCTCCTGCTTCATTCCATGTTCCTAGCCCAAATCTGCCAACAACATTTGATTCTGCTTTATTTCCTGCTTTTGAGTTCCAATCACCTATGATTATCAGCAAATCTTGTTTAGGTGTGTGATCAATTTCTTCCTGAACACTGGCATAAAAACTTTCAATTTCTTCCTCATCAGCATCTGTAGTTGGGGCATAAACTTGAAGGATGCTTATGTCGATAGGCTTTCCCTGAAGTCTGATAGATATTATTCGGTCAGACTTTGCATTATAGCTCCTGACGGCCTTTGCCACATCTTGCCTCACTATTAAAGCAACTCCATTTCTTCTGTTTTTGTCATTCCCTGAGTAAAACACTTTGTGATTTTCTGATTGAAAATGTCCTAATCCAGTCCACTTTAGTTCACTTACTCCCAGGATTGAAATGTTTAAATGTTCCGTTTCTTGTTTTACAATTTCAAGGTTACCTTGATTCATGCTTCTCGCATTCCATGTTCCTACTATATGTGTAAACAGCTTTATTTATTTATTTATTTTTCATACTTCTAGCCCTCCCTCCCCTGGCCAGGACTTTCCTTTTGCATCCATTCACATCAACCACTGAAAGTCCTTTCGGCTTTAGTCCAATTGCACCATTAAGAACAGTGCTACTAGTACTTGTCCTCTGCTCTTCCCCAGTAGCTAACTGAGTGCCATCCGACCTGAGGGTCCCATCTTCCAGCACTATATATATATATATATATCATTTTGGATTGTCTCATCATAGGGTTTTCAAGGTAAGGGTTGGTCAGAAGTGGTTTACCAGTGCCGCCTTCTGCACAGTGCTAACCAGGGTTAGCTGTAGTAGCACTGTTCTGCCAGAGTCACCTTCCACTACTGCTGCTGCCCAGTAGCTAACCTTCAAGGGTTCCTCTGCCCCTGTCACCATTGGAACTTCCTGTTCTCTTGTGGGGATGTGGCCATTGATCCCTGAAGTGGGTGGATGCATCTTTGTCTAGTGTCTCAGCTGTGATCATTCCATCTTGAGTGACTTTGCTAGTTTAGTCTCTTGACAGTGTCTAGACCCCTTACAGCAGTGCTCCCAGCTTCACTGACACGCACAAACCCCCAGACCACGTTAAGGTGTGCATCCAAAAGGGGGAGCAAGAATATTATGTAGAACCTTATCAAAAGCCTTACTGAAATCCCCTGATCCTGCAAGGTAGTAACTTTCTCCAAAAAAAGAGATAAGGTTAGTCTGACATGACTTGTTCTTGAGAAACCCATGCTGGCTCTTAGTGATCAGATCCGTCCTTTCTAAATGCTCAAGGATGGACTGTTTGATTATTTGTTCGAACACTTTTCCTAGTATAGAAGTCAAGCTGATGGGTCGGTAGTTACCTGAATCCTCCTTTTCCCCCTTCTTGAAGATGGGGGAAACATTGGCCCACCTCCAGTCTTCTGGCACTTCACCTGTTCTCCAAGAATATTAAAAAATAATGGACAGGGACTCAGAAATTACATCTGGGAGTTCTTTCAGTACCCTTGGATGCAATTCATCTTGCCCTGAGGACTTGGTTTCATTTAAAGAAACTGGGTGTTTATGTACTACCCCTATGCTGATCCTAGGCTGCAACTTCCTTCCCTCATAATCTGTTCTGTTTTTGCCATGTTGAGCACCGTTTCCCTCCCCTCTTGAATTCCTTTCTCCTAAAGTATTTCTGACCATGGGATTCTATCCAGCATAACTGTAAGTTTGTTAAAATATGCTTTCCTAAAGTCCAACCAGTATGTTTGACTACATATAGCTTTTCCCTTGCCCAAGATTGTAAATTCCAAAATTACATGGTCACCACTACCCAGGGTGTCCACTACTTTTACCTCGCCAACCAGTTCTTCCCTGTTGGTAAGAACCAAGTGCAAGGCGAAGGCAAAGTCCCTTTGAAAGCCATTCACTCTTAGGTTCATCACTACATCTTCTGGCAGCGAATTCTGTCACTTGTTTTCTCTGTCCTGAAGCTATGGCCCATCAATTTATTGGCCAACCCTGAGTGCTAGCATTATGTGAGAGGGAGGGAAAGTTCTCTCAATCCACTTTTTCCACCCCATGTATAATTTTATAAAGCCCTATCATGTTCCACCCAGCCATCCTTTTTCTAAACCAGAATCTCCAACCTTGTTGACCCCGAGGGTTCTTTGGGAATTTTTAGAAAAGGAAGTAGGCACCACCATAAAATGGCTGCCATGGGGGCAATTACAAAATTGTCCACATGAAGCCTGCTGGGTGACCTTGGGCCTGTCACAGTTCTCTCAGAACTCTCTCAGTCGCACCAACCTGCTGTGGAGAGAGGAAGGGATTATGATTGTGAGCTGCTTTGAGACTCCTTAAGACTCCTTAAGGTAGAGAAGAGGGCCAGCATGGTGTAGTGGTGAAGACTAGGACTTGAAAAATGCAGAAGCTCGCTGGGTGACCTTGGGCTAGTCACACACTCTCAACCCTGACTAGTATGTGGATGGGAGACCTCCAAGGAATACCAGGGTCATGCCATGGAGGCAGGCAATGGCAAACCACTCCGAAGGTCTCTTGCCTTGAAAACCCTATGGGGTCGCCTAGGTCAGCTGTGACTTGCCAGCAAAAAAAACAAAAAGGTAGAAAAAAGCGGGGTACAAAACCAACTCTTCTTCATTACAATATTGGCCATTTTATTCTCAGTCCCTTTCCTAATAATCCCCTTTTCACTGCTGCCACACACTGAATCAACATTTTCTTTGAGCTATCTACTATGACCCTAAGATCTCTTTCAGTCTTAGTGTCATCCAGCTAAGACCACATCAGCATATATCTAAAGTCAGAATTTTTTGTTCCATTGTGCTTCACATTATGCTCACCGGCACTGAACTTTATTTGCCCCATGGTTGCCCAGTCATGCAACTTAGAAAGACCCTCCTTGTCCAGTGTCCAAGCCAGCTCTGTATTCTCTATACGACCTCCCCTATGGCTTAGTTTGGAGATTGTGCCTCCCACTTTTTCATGCCTGGCACTTGCTGGAAGAATGCCATCTAGACACACACACACACACACACACACACACACACACACACACACACACATGCACACACAGTCTCCTCCTGGCACCCAAACAGCAGCAGCTTTTTCCTTCCCTCTGCAGGCCTCCTGTTCTGCTTGCTCTCACCCAGGGACTTTTCAGAGGTATTTAATAAAGATAATTAGGCAGCCTCTTCATTTGCTTTCATAATGAAACCATAATTGTTCCTGCTGTTAAAATGGAGTGACTCTCCAGTGGAAGCGGTGGGTTCTGCAGAGCTGCACAATAGATCATACAGGAGCCCCGTGCTTGAGGGAGGTGGTTCTCTTCCTGCCCACAGGAAATGTAACAATTACCGCATCACTCAGCTCCTGTTGTTATGGACAAAGCCAAAAGCGGGGTTCCTTGCTGGCAGTCCTTGTAGACAAGAGGAGACCTACAGACATGCAGAAGTTTGGGCTATCCCACCTCTCAGTCGTAAGCTGCTAGCAAGGCTGATGTGGCACCAGCAGAGTATTCATCAGAGAATACCGCGGGCATGGCAACGGCACCCACGTCCCTCGTAACACTGCCCACACCCACCCATCATGGAGTTCAATCCCTGCTCCCCTCCCATGCTGACCATACCTGTACCTCTGTGCCTTGCCTCAGTGCCTTGCCACCCTGCTCCCAACTCATCCAGAAGAGAACCAAAGAAGCAACAAAAGCAAGACTGTGCCCTTTATTACGTGGAGGACTGTGGTGTGCCCAGTGTGATCCCTTCAGCTATCACACTCCTGGGATCTCTGCCAACAGGGGTTTGAATCACACACACACACACACTTCCAGAGAAGGAAGCACAGTCTTCCTAGAAACACCAACCACACACCTCCATCACTCATTCGGAAGAAGAAATTCCCTGGGAAAGGCCTGGCTTTCTGCAGCACGAGGGTCATGGGGAGGATGCCCCCCCCACACACAAGCAGCATTGTGCAAGACCCGCACGAGGGCAACAGGCACCGCCACTGCAACAAGAGAACACAAAATGGCATATTCGCAGGAAGCGTTTCTGGTCTCTCCCCAACAGGCTCACTTGCAAAAATAACTCATGGAGGAAATGGGAACAAGGGGTTCAAATCCCACCACAGAGAAAGGGTAGTGATGAGGCTCTGATCTAGGGATGCTTCAGGTGACAGAAATCTATTAAGAGTAAATTCTGATAAGGGCTGTTGCCTCAGATCCTAAGCTGTCAGTCCCAGAAGTGACAATTTGCCACGGAGGGTCACCCACGCCTTCTGCTCCCTGGCCTGAGGAGAGGAGAGTAACTCGGTGCAGCCAGTTCCATGCTGAAAGCAAGAGAACGTAAAGTTCGACCGTCGGGAGGGGGATGTCTTGGCGGGGATCAGTCTGCTCTTGAGAAAGTGCTCATTGAACTGAATTGGGGTGCCAGCTCCGAAGGGCCATTTCTCAGAGGAGAGTTAGGCCCCCATTCCCCAGCCTATTTGAGCTGTTCCACTTCATCCTGCGAGTGCCTCCGTCACAAAGCAGGAGCAACAGAAACATGGGAGGAACTGGGAGGTGCCCTCAATCCAGGAGCATCTGAGTGGGAAGGGTGTGCGTGTGCATCAGTGTGAATGAAGCAGGAGGGAATTCACTCATATAACTCAGCAGCACTAGAGCTCTCTCAGACATAAATAAGCAGAAATCTCTCTGGGAAATAGGCCTCCTCAAGTGGGTTTTCTTAGGCTGCATTGTAGGGGTAAACTTGGGTCAGAGAGATAAACCACAAACCTTATTGGCAACATGGGCAGTGCCATTTGCTGCTTGTTCTCTGAAACCTGTAGCATAAAGGAAATTCAAAGCATTTCTTCAGCTAATATCCCAGGGGGCAACAGAAAGCTAGAGAAGGAAGGCTGAGTTAGTGGGAATCATTCAGGCAATGCGATTCTGCCAGGCCTGGGACTAGGGAAGCGCTGCCTGCTGGGAGGGATAGAGCATGAAAGACAGTCTTGTCCGTCAGCACAAAATGCTTGTTTGGGGCATCATTGGTAAGGAGAGAGAAAAGAGACCTCAATAAACTAAAAAATCCATCACTAGAGCTACATTCCCCATGAATGTGGGGAATGAATGGGATATGTCACACCTGTACAGCAAAGTGCTGTCTATTGAGCAGACTGCAAAGAGGTATGCAAGTAGAGTGGAAATGAGAAATGGCCGATAGCGAGGGTTGCCAGGTATATGCCTGGAACCCCAGGAGATGGAGGAGGAAAAAAGACATTGGCCATTTATGCATGGCTGTTTCTCCATGGTAACCCCACCAACTACCTCGAGGCTTTGCCTTGATTATGCATGCATTTTCTGATCATCAGGTTGCCTTGAAGCGGATCGTGCTGTTCAGATGACAGGCTCTTAGAATGTTTCACTTACTGAGAAGTGAAGGTATCTTATTCAGCCAATCATTGAGTAAGCAGGACTCAACAACTTTACCTACTTTTAAAAAGCAAGTCTTTTCATTGAATTGTTCCAGTAAAAATCTGAAAAGAATATTTGAATAAAAATATTATTTATTTCACATAAAGTATATGCATGTAAATAATTGCAGAAATAAAAACTATATTAGTTAGTTCAACAGGAACAAATATATATGCAAGCATTAATAGCAATATCATCAGTCTTTATGATGCTACATGAGAGTTTCTCAAGTATATATTTCATTCAGGAAATAATAGAGTTTACAGAAATCTTATAAAATAATGGTTAGTGCATTGAATAAGTATTCTAGTTCAAATTATTTAACTATAAGACATACTTTACAAGACATAGAATAGTTAGATTTCCTTCAGGTATTCTCTAAGTATCATTCTATTATTTCAGTGCTTTTAGTAGTTGTAAGAATAGAAGAGATCTCTGGTTTCATAGTTTCATGTTAGAGCTGATACTGTAGCTCTTTGTCAGCACTTGCCCTATCGAGAACCACTAGCCACAGCAGGAGACGTAGTTGTCCAAAGAAGTTGGTTTAATGGTCACAAAGGCAAACAGAGCATAGAGAACCCAAGACAGCAATGGGGGAAACTGGCATGCACTTGATAATATAAAAGCATTGAAAAAAGCACTCAGCAGTACAGTCTCATGAGATTATTTCGAACACATTACAAACAGCACAGAGGCGCCGCTGCTCCCAGGGACATCTGCAAGCTTCAAAGGGAACAGGAATGCAGTTTTGGGAAAACAGTTCCGGAGAAACAAAATGTGCTGGCAGATGCCCTATCCCGGCTTCCCCAATACCCTACCAAAGTAGACTACCTCACTGAATCGCTCTTTTCCCCTGCTCACAGGGAAGTACTCCCTACTCTGGAGGTCCAAACCAGATCACAAACCCAACTCCAATCCAGCTCTGAGCCAGTCGGGATGAACGCTCGAGGGGGGGGACTTCTCCCCGAGACTCAGGTCTGACTCCTTCGCCTGCTCCATCCGCTCCTCCGACGCCCAAGCCTCAGGTCGAGCCAGTTGTGCAACCCCCCTCCTCACCTCCGGTCTCCCCTCCAGCTCAACAACCTGGCCATGTCCCGCCCACATTGCAGGGTAACATGGATCTACCTGCCTCTTTCCTAGACTCTCTTCATTCCCAATGCCAAGGGGAACTCTCAGCTCAGACACTTCCCACTTCTCTGCTGGAACAGGGTGGTTATTGGTACAGGGACTCCAAACTGTATGTACCTAAGGGGTTGCGAAAGGGAGTCCTGCAACTAGTCCATGGAGCCAAAACTGCAGGGCACTTTGGGTTTTTGAAAACGCTTCACTTATTACGCAGGCAGTTTTGGTGGGCGGGCATGCGTGCCGATGTGGACTTGTTCATCCGCAATTGCCCGATATGTGCCACCATTAAACGGGCCCAAGGAAAACCCACGGGACTATTGCAACCGTTAGAAATCCCCTCCAAACCTTGGGAGGTAATCGCTATGAATTTTATGACTGATCTCCCTCTCAGCGAGGGGAAAACTGTTCTGTGGGTTATTACCGACTTGTTCTCAAAACAGGTGCACCTCATCCCATGCGCAGGTATTCCTTCCGCCCCAAAACTGGCCCGCCTCTTTGTGTCACATGTCTTCCGACTACATTCCTTTCCGCGCAAGATTGTGAGCGACCGCAGAAGTAGCTATGTGGCAAAGTTTTGGAAAGCTTTCCTTAAACTGGTGGGGGTGGAACAGGGTCTGTCTAGTGCTTTCCATCCTCAAACGGATGGGCAAACTGAACGTGTTAATGCTGTACTAGAATGTTACCTTCGTTGCTACGTCAATTACCACCTGTCAGGCTGCTATCTCGGTTTCGTTATTGCCTCTGTCTCTGCGCTGTATTGTCTGCCCCCCAAGGTCGCATACCTAGGCCTGGGAACTCAGCTCCTGGGAAACTGTATTCAGCCTATGCGTGTAATCTCCCGCCTTTCCTGCCTTATAATATCTCCCAGCTAGTGAGCCTCTCATAGCTGTCATTTTATTCGTTTGCACTGTATGCCTATTTGACCAGTAAAAGCCATCTGTTTGGACTCTATATGACTTTGTGGTGATTTCTGGTTCTGTGGGCCAAGGGCTGACATTATGACAGCTATCTCTCTTCACCATTCTACTACCCAGGCTGGAGCCCAGGGGGGTTCGCCTGCCACTTGGATGGGAGCTGTGCAGCTCTCCAGGTGATCTACTACCCTGGAGCCCTTCTCTGAGGATCCTACTCTGTTACAAGACGTAATCGCTGAACTTTTCCGGACGACCCGAGAGGTTTGCCGCTTGAGGGGACTGGTACAGGAACAGTGGCAATCTCTTGCAGGACGTCTCTGGATGTTAACGTCGGAGGATACTGATGCTCGTTTAGATCTTCAGGACTTGGATCAATTACTGGACGATGCCCGATTGGCGACAGGATTTACAAATATTAACTGGACTTTTGGATAATCTTATTTCTCGAGAAACTCTTTCTACCATGGCGGGAGCCCCACCGGAGGGTTTTTCCCTGATCCCGGATGCAGCCAGCTGTCAGGCTGAGGCCAAGCGAGTCGCTATTAGCACCGCTCTTCTCCTTGTGGAATGTACAAAGGACACCCCGGTAGCCACCTTGGCTCAAGTTTTGACCTCGACCTTTGGAGCCGAGGCACCCGCACTGGCGGTTCGAGTACAACCTCTGCTGGGCGGGGAACCCGACCCCATACTCTCACTCCTGGAGACAGAACTTTTGCCGCGCATTACGGCAGAGACTGCCCTGAGACTTGAGAACGCCAAAGTTCTTGCGGATCAGCAAGCCGCCGAAGCGGCTAAGGTCGCAAGAGAGAGAGAGGCTGCGGAAGCAGCCAGGGCGGCTGCAGCAAGGATTAGGAATCAGGCGAACGTGGACACGCGCCCTAAGGGCAATGTACTAGGGCTATCAGGTCTGTCCTTTTCCCCGGCGTTTGTCCCGTCGCGCGCGACCCAACGCGCACGCCGTTTGGCTGACCGACGTCGAGACTCAGGAGAGTCTGAAGACGAGGATTTATATGGGGATAGCTCTCAATGGGCCACAAGCTTCCGGACCAGTAAGCCTCATCTTACTGGTGGCCCAAGTGAGGAGGTTCATCTCTTACGAGCCCAGAATCGGGAGCTCTCCGACCGTGTTGATCAACTCCAGGAAGTAATGGAACGTATGCTTCAGGAGAACAGGCAATTACAACAAACCCTGATAGCTCAGAGACAGCCCGTTCCGATACCGGGTCAGGGGGTACCCGTACAGCCACCCGCTAATGTGCCTGCTCCACCCTTGCCTCCTGGAGCTCCTGTTGCTCCTCCGCCCGGACCACCCGTGCAACCACCCGCTAATGTGCCTGCTCCACCCTTGCCTCCTGGAGCTCCTGTTGTCCCTCCGCCCGGACCACCCGTGCAACCGGGTCAACCTGCGCCCGGCCCTTGGAAGCAACTCAAATTGAGGACTACGTATGACGGATCTCTCGAGACTTTGCCTTGTTTCTTGCATCAAGTGGACAGTTATATGCGAGAACAAGGACAACTTTTCCCCACGGAAGATAGCCGGGTGCGTTACGTAGCTTCCCTTCTGACAGGTAAAGCGGCTGACTGGATGGTCCTCCAGTTTGACACCCGCTCTCGTGCTATTCGTTCCCTCAACAACTTCATGACTGCCCTGAGAAGAAGGTTTGAGGACCCCTTCCTGGGGGAAAGAGCCAAAACGGAACTCTTACAATTAAAACAAGGCTCTGCTACAGTACGAGAATTTGCCGATGAATTTCAACGACTGGCAAGTAAAATTGTAGGTTGGCCCGAGACCACCCTGATCCATCATTTCAGGGAAGCCTTGCATCCTGACATTCTGAACTGGTCTTACATGCGGGGCGATCCCGATACCCTCGAAGACTGGATCCTATTAGCCGAGGAAGTGGAAAGCCGCCGACGCTTTATTTCTCTCGTCCGTCAAAAGCACAAGGAAAAAGGCACCCAAAAGCCTCAACCCAAGGCACCACTGCTCATCCCACGAAATCCCCCACGTCCGCCCCAGGAACGTGAAGCCCGATTTCAGAGGGGTGCCTGTCTTACTTGCGGAGAAATGGGCCACTTTGCAGCCGTTTGCCCGCGCCGCCAGGAATTATTTCGTCCCAGCACGACAACCCGCGCCCGAGGTCGTCCACCACGCAGAGGCACCGCGGCCACCCGCAGCGCAGCTCCGGGAAGACCCACACCCTCTGCACTCCATGCCGGGGACCCAGCCTCCCTGCCTACTACCAACGACCCCGCCGGGTCTCGGATTACAAGTGCCCCATTGGGGGACAACTTTCCCTCTTCGGATGAGGAAAATCCTTGGATTTCTCCAGCCTTAAACCTGGAATCTCCCCTCGACTTGTCAAAAAACGGCTCCGGTCTGTGGTGAATGGAGCGTCTCCACAGACCTCTCAGGATCTTCCTACCAAACCGAATGCTCCTACCAAAATCAAAGAAGTGGACTCCACCGTCTACGTGGATGCAGTTTTACAACAACTTAACGGTGGCCCACAAATCCCCGTCAAAGCACTAATTGACTCCGGTTGCTGTCGCACTCTCATAAGCGAAACCACTTTTGCTGCACTCAGAGCCAACTCTGAGGCTTTACCCGCCCCCGTCCAATTTGCCCAAATGGACGGAAGCCATTTCCAGGGGGGTCCAGTTGATCACCGCACCATAGGGGTGGCAATGGGAATTGGTTCCCACTGGGAACAAATAGACTTCACTATAGCCCCTATCCGATTTGAAGTGGTCTTGGGAATTAACTGGATTAAAGGACATAGTCCCAGTATTGATTGGGAAACAAACACTATCTCCTTCGCTAGTCCCACCTGCGACCAGCATCGGCAAAACTTTGCTCTGCTATATCCGCCCGTTCCAGCATTAACCTCTACCGCCCCAACACCACCGGCTCTACCCGCTGTATACCGGGACTTTGGAGATGTCTTCGACCTTAGGGAATGTGATGCCTTACCCCCCCACCGGGCCTCAGACTGTGCGATTGAAGTGGTAAAGGACTGCACATTGACCAAGAGTAAGATTTACCCTATGAGCGCTTCCGAGCGCACTGTCCTCCGGGACTTTTTGGACAAAAACCTCGCCAGAGGGTTCATTCGCCCTTCGAATGCCCCAAACTCGGCCCCCGCGTTTTTCGTCCGGAAAAAAGAGGGCGACCTTCGCCTGTGCATTGACTTCAGAAAGCTCAATGCGGTTACCCAGACCAACGCCTATCCTATCCCATTAATATCAGATATTTTGGGACAATTACAGGAAGGCCGTGTGTTCTCTAAATTAGACTTGGTGGAAGCTTACTACCGAGTCCGTATCCGCGAAGGGGATGAGCACCTCACTGCCTTCTCTAGCTGTTTCGGAATGTATGAATTCCTTGTGATGCCGTTCGGATTAAAAGGGGCCCCGGGGGTCTTCATGCAACTCATCAATGAAATCCTACATGACCTTCTATATCGTGGGGTGGTGGTCTACTTAGATGACATTCTCATTTATTCGAAAACTATGGACGAGCATGTGGCTCTGGTCAGGGAAGTTCTGCAACGCCTGCGTAACCATCAACTTTTCGCAAAACTAGCTAAGTGCGAATTTCACCAAAGCAAACTCACGTTTTTGGGATACATCATCTCCCACCAAGGTCTTCGCATGGACCCCGCCAAAGTCCAAGCCGTCCTCGATTGGACTCCCCCCACCAACCGTAAGCAAGTACAGCAATTTCTGGGATTTGCAAACTTCTATCGAGGATTCATCCCTAACTTCGCCCAGGTGGCTCTACCCATTACGGACCTACTGAAAACTAAGGGAAAAGTAAGCTCGGCTGCCTTGCCCTCCGCAAAAATCCTATGGACTGAGCAATGCCAAGCCGCCTTTCTGGCCCTCAAACGCCTCTTCACTTCGGAGCCGGTGCTACAGCACCCAGACCCAAATCAAATGTTCATTGTGCAAGTCGATGCTTCCGATGTAGCCATGGGAGGGGCTCTCCTCCAGCAAGGACCGGATGGTCTTCTTCACCCTTGCGCTTACTTTTCAAAAAAAATTGTGCACGCTCAATTAAACTGGCCCATCTGGGAGAAAGAGGCCTCAGCAGTTCATCATGCACTGACTCTATGGCGACAATTCTTGGAAGGGTCTAAAGTCCCCTTTGAGGTTTGGACCGATCACAAAAATCTAGCTGCCCTCACGGGGTCCCATAAGCTATCGGCGAAACAACAACGGTGGGCGGAGTTCTTTGCTCAGTTCCGTTTCACCCTGAAGCACGTCCCTGGGAAGCAGAACGTTCTCGCGGATGCCCTCTCCCGTTTACCACAATATCCGGTAAAACTCGAGAGACCCACCAACTCTCTGTTCACCCCTATGCAACGTGGGGCCCTACCTATGCTGGCTGTGCAAACTTGATCCCAGCATCAGCACACCTTACCCAACTTACAAGCTCCGCCAGCCCAACCGGCTGCCCAGCCGCCACCGCAACAAACCGGAGTTCCCGCCCTTCCTACCCCTCCGACCGCCCAGCCGCCTGCAGTCTGCGCGCCGCCGCACGTAAGCACTAGCCCCATAACTGTTTCTAAGAGCTCCACGGCCGACGGGGGGGCCCCCTCCAAAATCCCCATCTCCGAGTCCTTTTTAACTGTCCTTCGGGACCAGTGCCTTTTAGAACGTTCCGCTCATACCCTACCTCCTGGTGTTTTGGAACAAGGAGGATCCTGGTACAAGGACTCGAAATTGTATGTCCCCAAGGCTCTCCGGAAGGACGTTTTACATTTAGCCCATGGAGCCAAAACAGCTGGGCACTTTGGGTTTCTGAAAACCCTTCACTTATTGCGCAGACAGTTCTGGTGGGGGGGAATGCGTTCCGACATTGACTCCTTCATCCGCAGCTGTCCCGTTTGTGCCGCTGCGAAACGATCGCAGGGCAAACCCCCGGGACTGCTACAACCTCTTGAAACGCCCAGCAAACCTTGGGAAGTGATTGCTATGGACTTCATGACTGATCTCCCTCTCAGTGGGGGTAAAACTGTGTTGTGGGTTGTTACTGATTTGTTTTCTAAGCAAATACATTTGATTCCATGCGCAGGGATCCCCTCTGCTCAGAAACTGGCCCGCCTCTTCGTGACGCATATCTTTCGTTTACATTCGTTTCCGCGTAAGATAATTTGTGACCGCGGAAGTGGTTTCGTTTCTAAGTTTTGGAAAGCTTTCCTCAAGTTGGTGGGAGTGGAACAAGGGTTGTCTAGTGCATACCATCCTCAAACTGATGGTCAAACTGAACGTGTCAATGCTGTACTTGAATGTTATTTATGCTGTTATGTTAACTACCACCAGGATAACTGGGTGGAACTGTTACCTTTAGCAGAATATGCCTACAATAATGCCATGCATCAATCCACAGGTTTTAGCCCATTCTTTGCTGTGTATGGGCAAGATTTCAGTCCCATCGCTCCTGCAGATGATGTGGAGGGGGAGGGGAACCCCGACATTGCCTCCTGGGCACACGCCCTCCGTACCACTTGGCCCTGGCTCGTTAGCAACCTCGACCGGGCCAAACGTAAATACAAAGCGCAAGCTGACAAACATCGCTCCCCCGGGGGTGATCTGCAAGTGGGTGCTTTGGTTTACCTTTCCACCAAAAATCTCCGTTCCACCCAACCGTGCCATAAGCTCAGTGCTAAATTCATTGGCCCTTTCCCCATCACCCGGGTCATAAACCCTGTCACGGTGGAACTGGCTCTCCCCAAATCCTTGAGGCGTGTGCATCCTGTCTTCCACATTAGCCTCCTCAAACCCCATGTTGCTTCTCCACAGTGGCATCCGGACCCACCTCCTGCGCAACCCATCATGGTGGGGGGGGAGGAACACTTCGAAGTCTCCAAGATCCTTGACTCCCGTGTTCACCATGGCAACCTGCAATATTTAGTCCGTTGGAAACATTTCCCCCCTGCCTATGACGAATGGGTGCGCGCACGGGATGTCTCCGCCCCCGACCTCGTCGACGCCTTTCACATTGCTTACCCAGATAGGCCAGCCCCCTTGCGAACTGGGAGGGGGCCTTAAGGGGAGCAGAATGTCAGGCTGCTATCTCGGTTTCGTTATTGCCTCTGTCTCTGCGCTGTATTGTCTGCCCCCCAAGGTCGCATACCTAGGCCTGGGAACTCAGCTCCTGGGAAACTGTATTCAGCCTATGCGTGTAATCTCCCGCCTTTCCTGCCTTATAATATCTCCCAGCTAGTGGGTCTCTCATAGCTGTCATTTTATTCGTTTGCACTGTATGCCTATTTGACCAGTAAAAGCCATCTGTTTGGACTCTATATGACTTTGTGGTGATTTCTGGTTCTGTGGGCCAAGGGCTGACACCACCAGGATGATTGGGTGGAGTTATTACCTTTTGCTGAGTATGCCTATAACAACGCTGTACATCAATCCACAGGTTTTAGCCCGTTTCAAGCTGTCTATGGCCAGGACTTCAGTCCCATTGGCCATGTTGATGTTTCGGGGGAGGAGGGCGGCGAAGGCATGGCGGCTTGGGTGCATACAATTCAGACCACCTGGCCCTGGCTGGTGAAAAACCTTGAGCGTGCTAAATGTAAATACAAAGCTCAGGCTGACAAACACCTGTCTCCCAGCCAGAACTTTAACGTGGGTGATTTGGTCTACCTGTCCACCAAGAATCTCCGGTCCACCCGTCCGTGTGGAAAACTCAGTGCCAAATACGTGGGCCCCTACCCCATTTCTCGGATCATTAACCCTGTGACCATAGAACTCTCCCTTCCAAAAACACTGAGGCGCATACATCCCGTTTTTCATGTCAGTCTCCTGAAACCCCATGTTCCCTCCCCAGAATGGCATCCCGACCCTCTTCCTGAACAACCAGTGATGGTGGTGGGGGGGAGGAGCATTTCGAAGTTGCAAAGATCCTGGACTCGCGTATCCGTCACGGTTCCCTCCAGTATCTCGTTCGTTGTGAACACTTTACCCCCGCCCAAGATGAGTGGGTTCGTGCACGCAATGTCTCCGCCCTTCGCCTGGTGCGCGTCTTCCATACCGCCTACCCCCACAAGCCAGCCCCCTTGCAAGGCGGGAGGGGGCCCTGAGGGGAGCAGGATGTCAGGTCTCTCTGTTATGTCTCCTCGCAGATGCCTCTCTCAAGGATTGTTTCTCTAACGGTTGCATTCCTTTCCAGCCTTTGATGCCCGTGGGAGCCTGGCCCCATAGCTGGGGTTGCCGTGCCAACTATCTGATATGACCTGTATGACCACTAGTCCTCCATATATTCTGCTGTATATCCTTGCCCCCCCCCCATTCCTGCCTTTACTTCTGCAAGCTCTGAATACCTGTATGTTTTCCAATAAACTCAACTTTCCTTGGATTACCTGTCTGTGGATGTTGCTTTAGGAAGTACTACGGGACAAGTGCTTACAGGTTCTATGATTCCATGGAGGCTGCTCTGTTTGCTTAAAGAAGGAAGACTGCGGAGGGGGACATTTGCACTCCTCCATGTGCAAAGGTCCATCATCTGATCTACTCAGGCCTTCTGCATTGTAGTATAGCTTGGATCCATAGAGGCCGGAACCAGTTGGTACCTTTTATGCAATGCAGGGGGAGACCCAACGGTCTTTTATGCATGGGGATTTAACCTTGGGCTCGATGCTCCCTTGACCCACACTTTTCTGATCCAAATTCTCAAAATCCTATGCATGGTGGTTGTTTGCCTTGAAGAAATTCCTGGAGTATCAGGAGTACTGCAGAATCACCCTCAAAAATCCAGAAATGTCTGAGTCCCTGCCCCTTGAAAATGCTGCTTTGTAATTGGCGGTAGTGTTTGTTAGAAAATTGTTAGAAAAATGTCACCCCCACCCCACCAGCTCCCCTCTGCCCCTGGCGAGTAGCTATTTTACAACCCAAGTGCCACCAAACAAAAAACAAAAAAGCCAGCACTGCAGCCCAGGGCTCAGCTACCCGTCCCCTGCGATCATGGAAAACACAGGGGAGAGAAAGCTAAGCTAAGCCCTGGACGGCAGCCAGGGGCTTGGCTTCCCCTCCCCCGTGATCAGAGAATGTGGGGAAGCACCGGGCTCAGCTACCCGTTCCCTGCAATCAACAGCGACTGGAGAGGTAAGCAGCCAAGCGACTGCTTACTTCTCTGGCCGCTCTCTGCTGCTTTTCTTTTCTTTTTCCTTTTGATATGATGATTTATCGTCAAATCATTAAAAATATAAATAAAAATGAAGAGAGAGGCAGCCGAGGCAAAGATCTAATGCTCCGTGTGCCCCCCCCCCCGCATTTGGGTGATGGGTTACCCACGGGGGGAAGCACTGGATCTTAGCCTCGGCTGCCTCTTTCTTGATTTTTATTTATATTTTAACAATGTAATGATAAATCATCATATCAAAAGGGGAAAAAAACCAGAGGGCGGCTGGAGAAGTAAGCAGCCACATGGCTGCTTACCTCTCCGGTACCAATAGCTTCCCAGGACTTCATGGAGGGGATGGCTGAAGGCTTCTTGGAGGAGGAGTGGGAAGAGGAAACACAAGGATGGGGTGGGGCATGGGTAGAGGGACCTGCGCCTTGGTTTATGCACAGTAATGGTGACGATTTGACCCAGGCTGATCTTGGAGAAGAACTAAGAATCACGTTAAAAGAGTATTGGGAAGACCTGGAGAGAGTGCGGAGTGGCTGCAAGGTCAACTCTGAGGGACGGAAAACTCATGCATAACTCCAAGGAGCAACTGAGTCAATCCGGGGGCGAACATGAGTCAAATTACCCATGCATAAAAGACCAATGAGACAGACTTATGGACATTTTCTACTGGCCAGTGATCTGTGAAAATTTGCATCCTTGCATCTTTCTCCATTTGTGCCCAGCCTTTTTCCCCAGCCGGGGCTCCTGTGCATTTTATATCTTCATTGCTTCTGTCTAGAAAGGGTGAGTCCCACACTTTCTTGTCGCTCAAAAATCTTTGGTTCAGACCTTCGGCCTGGCTGGTGAAGTCAAACTACAGGCCTTTCAGGAATGTGTACCCGATTTGCATCTGTGAGAGTTTTGGAGGAAGAATGGTCTCCCCCATCCACCCTGGCCTCCAAGCCATTTGTTACCAAGGTAGCAAATGGTCCAGCAAATGGTTCTTATCCTTGGTTCTTGTAGGTTATCCGGGCTGTTCTTATCCTGTCTCCGGGAACTCCAGGTGGCAAGGTGTGCTGCAGGCATTTTTCTCGCCTTGGTGTTTTCTGCGGCAGGCCTCTCAATCTTCGGTCAATTGGCATCCCCAGACCCTTCTTGGGGTTTTGAGCCCCCGCTGAGATTCTGGGAAATAAAAGACCCTCACACACAATTGGGGGGGTGGCTGTCTTCCCATATGGGCAGTATGACGGACTCCATCAAACAACCTACTTGATCCGTTGGAATGCCTCTTGAGAGGCGAGGCGGTCTACTGAAACCTTTCTGGAACTTGGTAACTGAGTTTAGATGTTAAGCCTTTTGCCAAACGTTCGTTTTGTAGAAACCTCTACTTTGTAGTCAGTGATTAAATAAGCTTTCTTGTTTTGTTTACTCTTGCTTCACGAAAAACCTCTTGTTGTCTGTAAGAGCACAAGCTTTCCTGAATAAACTCTTTTAGAATATAATTTGGTGTGCTGGTCAGCTTTCTGGCTTCAAGCTCTAAATATAATTGCCTTGATAATCTGTGGCCCATTACCAACCCTTTTGCTTTGCCTCTCCTTGCGAGGGCCTACTCTGCAAGGAGAGCATGAATTTGCCCCAACCAAGGAACCAGCAACGGAGGTTTTCCTCTACAGCTTTCACATGGAGGTTTTGCTCCAGCCGCTTTTTGGTCCATAAGACGTCTTCCACTAATCATCACTCTCGGGTTTTCCCCAGCTTTGCCCTTTCCTAAACCTGGTCTGATATGATTTTTTGAGGAAGGGCTCTGCTGGGGCCAGAGTACTGGAAGCTGTCAAGAGACGACTTTGCTCAGAACATGGAAGGAAAGCGCAGGATCTTACCGGCTGGAATTTTGAAAAGACTTGGCCACCCTTCCACCTTTCATTTTTGCCCCCCGCACACACACACACACACACACACACACACACATACACTTAAGTTAGGTTGGGAGTAGAAGTATTTGTGAGTCTTTGGTCTGTCAGGCATTAACAGTAGCAGAAATTTTCCCTCCCTGTTTAACCCATTTCCCACATCAGTCTGTCCAGATTTCCCCCTGATTTCAGTCCCACGCATCCCACACAGTTGTCTAGAGGCTTCCCCATCTGCAGCATCCTCAGATAACAGCAGCAACTGGGATTTGCTCCAACCCCATCTCTCTCTCTCTCTCTCTCTCCTCTCTCTCTCTTCCCCCCCCCCGCCCCGTCTGCCAGACTGTGGTTGGAACAAAGGGATCATCTTGGTATTTTGTGGCATGAACAGAAATCTGGAAGTGATTGCACTGGTGCATTTCTCAAATGGGGAGGCCGTGCCCAGCTCATTTCCTTTAAGGAAGCAAAACCTGCAGGGATAATTAGAGCTTCTTTGCCTGCACAATCTTGTATGGCTCATCTAACCCAAGTTTAAAAGCCTGGTCCCCCAAAATACAGACCTGGGCAGACAAAAGGAGCACAAAGACGGCTGGTGGCCTTCAGCACAGACCCACGCGTGCCCCTGGGCTTCCTTAAAAACCGCCTTTGAATTATTTTGATGCCACCTTTCCACACAGATTAGGGTCTTCAAGGAGGTGAACAATTATAACATTAGAACATGCTTTTGAAATGCATAGTATCAAACTAATTCAAAACAACAGCAGCAGAAGAGTTGATTTTGATATGCCGACTTTCTCTACCACTTAAGGAAGACTCAAACCAGCTTACAAACACCTTCCCTGACACATCCACAATCAAAGCACATACACAGGAAGGAGGGTCAGTGAGGGAATACCAAATGATACAGAAATATTTTCACCTGCAGGGGTGAGAGAGCTCTAAGAGAGCTGTGACTAGTCCAGCTGGCTTCATGTGGAGGAGTGGGGAATCAAACCCGGTTCTGCAGATCAGAGTCCACCACTCCAAACCACCACTCTTAACCACTACAGCACCCTGGCTCTCTAGCCTCAGATGGGAAGGGCATTTATTATTATTATTATTATCCAAAGCAGGGGCCCTGAAGATTCCCCCAGTGATGAGTCCAACCCCCTCACTAGATGCTGTTTGGTGTTTGCACCTGCGCAGTTAGCCAAAAGTGCTCCAAGGCCCTTCAACACCCCCCCCCACCCCTGGCCTTCTTCAGCAGGTCCCACATCCACTTCCTGTGCTGCAGTCAGTGGCCGTGGCCTGGCCTTAGGAAAGTGACCCCCCTTTTCAAGCACAAAACACTCCTATTTTCTCTTCCCCCCCTCATTTGCACCGACAATGACAAACATTAAGTAGCTTATTTGTGAGACACCTGGCAGAGCGGCACAAAGTTTCATGAAATTGTAGTGATGGAAACTGTTACGGTCAGGAACTGGCTCACCCGCCAAAGGGAGGGTGATGGACGAGCATCCTAGAGCTCAGATGCGACGGTGTGCCGGGAGGGCCCTTGTGGCAGGGCGAAAGGAGAGCCCACCTGAGAGAGCACGCGCGCTCTGGCTCTTGACTGGGAGGGGCGAGTTTCCACCTCAGCAGGCAGAAGGGTTAACTGGGGGACCCTTCGCTTTGAGCGCAAAGAGCGGGGGGGGGGGGGTGAAGGGAGCAGCTGTGAGGGGAGAGCAGCGGAAGGGCTGGTCTCTGCTCTGACACAGGGAAACCCATTGGATGCTGTTATGTGCTCAATCCATAGGGTTGCCAGGTCCCTCTTTGCCACTGTTGGGAGGTTTGTGGGGCGGAGCCTGAGGAAGGCAGGGTTTGGGGAGGGACTTCAATGAGATTAACTGTAATAGCAGGAGATCTCCAGCTAGTACCTGGAGGTTGGCAACCCTATCGATCCATCTGAAAGTAAATGGCATGATGCAGTTGTGTTAGGTGCCTGGTTTTACTTTTATTTATCTGGACCTTTTACTATGGCGGTTGTTTCCCATTATCTGTGCTTAACTCAGTATTTTGTAATAAAGCTTCTTTATGTTTGCAAAAGCAAACCGTGCCTGCTAAAGCATCACCCACATGCTAAAGACCACTCTTACAGGGAGAGCTAAGGTACTTGGAAGCTCTGCCCTTTGCATATGCTCAGAGGCAGCCTTATCAGGGTTCTCCAAGGCTCCTGTTTACTGAAAGGCTGGGTTTGAGATCTTCGGGTGGTGGCAGGAAGAGGAAACAGGCTTTTTTACATGCAAGCGAACACGCATAACCCATGTGGGAACACACAGTCCCCAGTGCAGGAATGTGTCAGAAACAACATTGATATGATTAACAAAGCATCTTCTATGTTTCTGTGTGTTACCAAATGTAACTTGGATTTGAACTTCTTGAATTGAGAAGGGGTTGGAATAGATGGGGAAAGTCATTCCAAGCCAATGATTCCAAACAGCTTTGATCACAGAGCCATAGAGTTGGAAGGGGCCATATGGGCCATCTAGTCCAACCCCCTGTTCAGTCCAGGGTCAGCCTAGAGCATCCCTCACAAGTGTTTGTCCAGCCACTGCTTGAAGTCTGCCAGCGAGGGGGAGCTCACCACTTCCATTGCTGGACTACTCTTACTGTAAAAATGTCTACCTAATATCCAGCTGGTACCTTTCCGCCCGTGATGTAATCCTATTATTGTGAGTCCTATCCTCTGCTGCCCACAGGAACAGCTCCCTGCTCTCCTCAACCGCCTCGTCTCCAGACTGAATGTTCCCTAGTCCCTCGGCCTTTCCTCTCCAGACCCCTAATCATGATCCACCTTAATGCTTGCGATGGTGTTCACGGTCATGTCATTCACTCCCATGTGGACCATCACAAATGGGTAATAATCTGTAGGTTTGATGAGTTTGGGCATCTTGTCTGCAATGTCTTTGATCTTTGCCCCTGCAAGCACCACACCTCTTGGGCCAGGGGGTCGGTCCTGAACAAATGGCTCTCCGTACCCCTCAGCAGGGAGTCGCCGATGACCAACGCTTCCCTTTTCCTTCCACTGCCACATCTTCATATCCCCGTGCCGTCCTCCCTCTGCCTTTCCTGCGCTCGTGGTTCTTTCTCTGCTAGTGTTTCTGCCTCTGTTGCCACTGCGAGGACCTGGAGTCAGGCACAACATCTTTCCAAGGACTCTAAAAAAAGCCTCGATAAGATTAGGGAAAGTTCTCGGAAGGAGGTGACACTATCCCAGGGTGCCTGAGCCCAGCCTGAACACGGATAACCTTTAAGCGGCACTCAAAATGTGCACTGAAGAATTTGTTGTCAGGCAGGCATAAAAACATTAAGAGTTTCACCATATGTCATCTAAGTCCTTGGCCCAAAGCACTGTTGACCACAGGGACATCTGTGATTGGAATCAATGGCTCAGATTAAGCATATTTGCATATATTTGCTTATGGGGCAATATTTAGTGCTGTGCTTTATTTGAGGCAGAGGTACACAGATCACCGGACTCCTCTTCCCCGTCATCACTGAAAATCTTGCCGTGTCCCCCTCCTCGCCCTCAACCAGTGCCGGAATCACGGGCATCCCTTAAAGCGAGCTGAGGTACTCCACATAATGAACTCAGCACAGAACAAATCAGTTCTTGCAAAGCACCCACAGCCCCATCTCCCCAGTGTCCCTGTCCGGGATTCTCTTCTGGGGTGGGCAAAGATTTCATGACCCCGGGGTGTGGCAAAATGTTGCAGCTGCACCACAACATGTAATCCATGGCACCCAATTCCAAGGGGTCAGCAGCCCCCCCCCCCTCCCCGAGTTTGTGTCCCGCCTGGGGCTGCAGAGTCTGGATCGGTCGGGATTGCACGCGAACTGCAGCCCCCGCCCGGAGGTTGGCAGCCCCGCTCTCTTAGTCCGGGACAAGAAGGGGGCCCGATTCAGCAGGCAGCGGGGCTGGAGCGCAGGGCCCGGCCTTGGCCGCGGGGCTGGGGGGAGGAGGAGGGCAAATTGATGACTCGCTGCTGTTTCTCCCCAGCTGCCCAAAGGGGGTTGGGGCGGCCGCCGGGGTTCTCGGCCCGAGAGCGCCTCCCGGGCCGGGCCGGGCCTCCCTGGGCGGCAGAAGGCCAGCGGCACCCGGCGGGCCAGCGGGCGGCGGCGCCTCAGCGCGCCGGTCCAGCAGCCCACGGAGGAGGAGGAGGGAGGCTCTCCGGCGCAGGGGCGGGGCGGGGCGGGGCGGGGGGGGGTCCGTGCCCTCGGCCCAGGCCGGAGAGGCTCTCACGCCAGGCCGCCCACGCCGCGGACATCGCAGACCCCGGGGCCAGGCGGCGGGGGGGGGGGGGGGCTCATGAGCGCGGACGGGCGCCAGGGACCCGGGGCCGCGGGAGGGGAGGGGAGGGGAGGGGAGGGGAGCAGCCCTCCTGCACCCGGCCTGGGCGGGGGTCGCAGGCGGCGCCACAGGCAGGGCAGGCAGCGGCTCTCGGTGGCGAGAGAGAGCGCCCAGGGGCCTCGCCCGGCTGCCCTCCGGCCCTCCAAGCGGCAGCAGCAGCAGCCCCCCACCCCCACCCCCGCCCCCGCCCCCCGCCTCGGAGCCAGATTGGTCCCCCCGCCGCCCCGTGCCTTGGTCTTGCTGGACAGCAGCCTGCAGAGGAGCGCGCGCGCGCGCGCGCGCGGGGCCTCAGTTCTGCCCTCCAAGCCCAGAGGAGCCCCCGCCCCCCGCGGCGCCCCCCCCCCCAGGGATGGGCGGGGTGGGCGACCCGCCCCCGCGCGCCCTGGGGCTTCTCCTCGGACCCCCCCCCGTCGCATGCGTGTGGGAGGCGGGGGGGCGAGCTGCAGGGGAGGCCGCCGGGGGGAGGGGGAGGGGCCGCGAGCCTCCCCCCCCCGCTCCTCCGGAAGCCCCCGAGAAGGCTGGTGCCGCGGGGCGGAGGACGGGCGGACGGGCAGCTCCGGCCCCCCAGCCCCCCGCCTGCCGGCCCGCCTGCCGCCCAGCTGGGCTTCAAGAGGGCAGGGCAGGGCAGGGGGGCAGCCCCCCGGAGGTAGGCGGCGGAGGGGCCTGGGGGCTCAGCTGCTTGTGGCCCGCAGGATTGCGTTGCCCGCTCTTACAACTCATCTCCAGGCCGACGGAGAGAAAATGACCACTTCGGCAATTGGACTCTATGGCATTGAAGTCCCTCCCCTCCCCAAACCCCGCCCTCCTTTAGGCTCCGCCCCCCCCAAGCCTCCAGGTATTTCCCAGCCGGGAGATGGCAGCCCTAGCAGCACTCCTGGCTTGGCATTTTTGCACAGTGCTGCAAAGGGTCCCCACTGAACCAAGCCTAGGGGCGCTATGGGGATCTAGAGGATTGTTCCTGCAGGAAACGGTTGGGGTGGCACACGGGGGACTTGGTGATGTTGCCCTGCAAAAGTGTGCAGAAGGGCCCAGGTTCAATTCCTGGCATCTGCAGTGAAAGGGATCAGGCTTTGGGAGAGACCGTAGCCTTAGACCCTGGAGAGCTGCTGCTGATCTGAGTAGACAATACTGACTTGAGAACATAAGAACTTAAGAGAAGCCCTGCTGGATCACACCAAGAATTCCATGTTTTATTCTCTATTCTTTTTCTAATTATGGTCAGCATGGAATTTTCCTTTTTCTCAGCAGTCACACAATGGGTTGACATCTTCATTGAGCCAGTGTGGTGTAGTGGTTAACAGCAGTGGTTTGGAGCAGTGGAGTCTGGTCTGGAGAACTGGGTTTGATTTCTCACGCCTCCACATGAGTGGCGGACTCTAATCCAGTGAGCCGGGTTGGTTTCCCCACTCCTACACATGAAGCCAGCTGGGTGACCTTGGGCTAGTCACACTCTCTCAGCCCCACCTACCTCCCAGGGTGTCTTTTGTGAGGAGGGGAAAAGAAGGTTATTGTAAGCCAGTTTGATTCTTCCTTAAGTGGTAGAGAAAGTGGGCATATAAAAACCAACTCTTCTTCTTCATCGTCGTCTTCTTCCTACTACCACCCCAAGATCCCTTTCTTGGTCTGTTGCTGCCAGCACAGAACCCATCAAAGTATATGTGAAATTGGGTTGTTGTTTTTTTTTTTTTTTGCCCCAACATGCATCACTTTACACTTGCTCACATTGAACCTCATTTGCCATTTTAATGCCCATTCCTTCAGTTTGTAGAGATCCTTCTGGAGCTCTTCACAGTCCAATTTAGTTTTAACCACCCAAATGTGGTGTCATCTGCAAACGTGGCCACCTCGCTGTTCACCCCGAACTCCAGGTCACTGATGAACCGGTTGAAAAGGATCGGTTCCAACACAGATCCCTGAGGGAACCTACTGCTCACATCCCTCCATTGGGAGAACTGACCATTGATTCCTACTCTCTGCTTATTGACACTATCAAAAAACTCTAAAAGGTTAGTGAGACAGGACCTACCTTTACAAAAACCATGTTGGGTTTTGCTCAGCAGGGCTTGCCCTTTGATATGCTTGACAATTCTACCTTTAATAATGCTTTCCATAAATTTACCTGTAACAGACGTAAAGCTAACTGGCCTGTAACTTCCTGGATTCCCCCTCCCCCGGGAACCTGTTTTATAAATTGGCCAGTCCTCCGGTACAGAGGCTGATCGAAGGGACAACTCCTTTGTTAGGAGTTCAGCCATTTCCCATTTGAGTTCTTGAAGAACTCTAGGATGAATACTGTCTGGTCCCTGTGACTTGCTAGTTTACATTTTAACTAGATGTTCTAAAACTTGCTGCCTCGTTACCACTATTTTCCCCAGTTTCTCATTCTCCCCTTCAGGAGAAAGAATCTGCCCTATATCTTCAACAGTGAAGACAAGAATTCATTTTGTTTCTCAGCGATCGCTTTAGTCTCCCTTATTGTTCCTTTACTCCCATTGTCATCCAGTGGTCCAACCGCTTCCCTAGCTGGTTTCCTACTCCTAATGTACTTAAAGAATTTCTTATTGTTGGTCTGATGTGTTTAGCGATATGTCCCTCAAAATCTTTTTTTCCCCATCTCTAATTGTTTGCTTGCATTTCCTTTGTGCAAATTTGCGCTTGCTTTTGTTTGACTCTTTTGGGCAAGCCTTCCAGTATCTGAAGGAAGCCTATTTTTCATCAATACCTTCCTTCACCTTACCTGTTAGCCATGGTGGTGACCTCTTTGACTTAATACCACCTTTCTTGACCTGGGGTATACAATCTAGCTGAGCCTCTAGTATTGTGTATTTGAGTAACTTCCAAGCCTTTTCCAGAGATTTAAGCCTCCTAACTGTTCTTTCCAACTTCCATTTTACCAGGTTTCTCATTTTAGAGAAGTTCCCTCTTTTAAAGTCAAGAGTAATTGTGTGAGATTTCCCAGTCACTTTCCCACATACATATAAATTAAATTTGATATCATTGTGGTCACTATTGCCAACTGGCTCAACTACATCCACATCCCACACTAAGGAGCTGGCAGCAGAGTATTGTCCAGGATCGCCTCCCCTCTGGTTGGGTCCATGACCAACTGTTTGAGGGCACAGTCATTGAGGATGTCTAGAAATTGTATCTCTTTGGCTTGACTGGAGCATGCATTTATCCAATCAATATGAGGGTAGTTAAAATCTCCCATTATTACTACTTCATTACATTTATATGCTTCCCTAATTCTCTATCTCAAGTTCTCCATCTCAAGTTCACCCTTAGCCTTTTGGTCAGGGGGCTGATAGAATGTCCCCAGTGCTAAATTACCTTTGGGGCCGGAATCGTCACCCATAAGGATTCTGTGGACAAGTCTGCCCTTTTTATGGTCCCTAGCTTATTAGACACTATGCCTTCCTTGATATACATATGTCAGATAGGGCTTCTGACAGCTCCGTTCCCAAACAAGATGGTTTCCCCGCGAACAAGAGGGAGTTCTCCGTGCACTCCTTCCCTCCCTGTTTTGCACACGAGCTTCGGCCAGGGACTTACAATTGTATTGGGACCCGCCCGTGTAAATCTCCGATCTGATATCGGGTCCCGCGCACAAAGCCGAGAGCCCGGCCATCTCCTCCACTGATTGCTCACAATTGTTTCTATTTCAGTTTTACTTAAGTCGTTACCGGCAGGAAACGACTACATTGTCTCTTTGTTCTTGTAACCCTATTGTATCAGCCCTATATATGTATCCATACTCCCCCAGTCATGTATTCCAGCCTTGCTCGTCTCTTTACTGAAATCACTGACTTTCGGAATAAATCCTTGAATTGCTGCTCTGTCTGGATTTGAGTTCTATTGCCTGAAACGCCGTGCATTTGCTGAAGCCTGACATTAGGCTGGAATCACTAATTTTTTATTTTCTTTCTTTTTTTATATAATTTTTTAATTAAATTTTTAATGAAACATACAAAAAAGAAAAAAAACATAAAATACAAACAAAACAACCAAACAGAAATACAAAGAGCACTAATTATCTAATAATTAAAAGATACATTCTCTTAATATATATCTCCCTAGTGCTCTGAGTCCCAGCCCCCACCTCAGTGCCCATCACCATTGGACTTCCGTTGGGGTGTTATGACACTACATAAAAAAAATTCTCATCTTATAGTTAATTAAGAATCACATAATACTACAATTCGTTAAGTACAGTTTCAAAATCCGTTTTTGCCGATTTATCCCAATATGCGGCGGCCTTTGACCATGTAGATTTAAAATCCTCCATATCTTTATTACTTAAGTCGTTACCGGCAGGAAACGACTACATTGTCTCTTTGTTCTTGTAACCCTATTGTATCAGCCATATATATATATCCATACTTCCCCAGTCATGTATTCCAGCCTTGCTCGTCTCTTTACTGAAATCACTGACTTTCGGAATAAATCCTTGAATCGCTGCTCTGTCTGGATTTGAGTTCTATTGCCTGAAACGCCGTGCATTTGCTGAAGCTTGACATTAGGCTGGAATCACTAATTTTTTATTTTCTACCAGTTCCTGAAAAGATGTTTTCCATGTCGTCCCGATCCGCCGAACTGATCCGGCGGTATGAGCGCATCTGCCAATCGGAATGGCAGAGAGAAGCACTACTCCGGGAGGAAGCAGCCCCGGAGGGAGCCAGTCCACTCTGGGAGGAAGCAGCCCCGGCAGGGTGCCCTGCAGAATTTGCTGAGAGGGCACCACTAAACGAACTCCGCACCGGAGTTCACCGATCGACAACAACCCCAAGCTTCGATCACCTGTACCGAGGCCCGCTGGAAGACCGGTACTCCGAGAGGGAGGCACCGCTTCGAGACCTGGCACCAGCCACCTCAACCCCTTGCCCCCAAGAGGAGGAACACCGTCTTCCACAAGAGCGGAACCACAACCTGACCCGGGAGAATCAAGACTTTCAGGCCCAGCTGGGAGCCCTGCAGAGGGAGATGACAGCGCTAGCAGGAACAGTGCGAGGACTCCGATCGTCCATCGGTGCTGCGACCACCCCCACCCCCCGTGCATTCTCCACACACAGTCGCCCGGGACCTGAGCATCTCCTTTGATGGGACCTGCGCCCTGTTACCCCACTTCCTATTGCAACTTTCTGGCTTCATGAACGACCAGGGTGAGACTTTTCCTTCTGAAGAAGCCTGGGTGCGGTACGCCATCGGACTTCTGGAGAAGGAGGCGGTGGAGTGGGCAGTGGCAGCAACAGAAGTTAACCCGGGACTTTTGCTCTCCCTCGATGATTTCCTGGAAGCCCTGCACTGCCGGTTTGAAGACCCTCACCGGGCAGAGAGGGCCAAGATTGCCATGCGCAAATTGAGGCAGGGGTCCCGGTCAGTACTAGAATATGCCCAAGAGTTCCAGTCCCTGGCGTGCAAAGTGCGAGAGTGGAGTGAAGCCACCAAGGTCCAACACTTTCGCGAGGGACTACACTGGGAAGTGTTGGATGGCTGCCTGACTCTGGAAGACCCTGACACTGTGGAGGGCTGGATCCAGCTGGTAGGGCAAGTAGAACACCGCAAGCTTACCCTACAGTTTGCCAAGGATCGCCCGGGGAAGGAACCCTCTTCCAGAGGCCCGACCAAGGGAAACACTGCGACGGAGGTACACCGAGGCGAGGGGAATCGAGGCAGGTTCCAGGAGGAGAGAGCGCACCGCTTCAGGGAGGGGTCCTGTCTGCGTTGCGGAAGAATGGGACACTTCGCAGCCAAGTGCACCAGCGGATCGCCCGGACAGGTGACAGGCAGGAAGGCTCAGACCGGCTACCAGGTTCTGGACCTGAAAAGAACGGAGGGAACACCCACCCAGCGTGGAACGGCGGTTTTAAGCGCGGATCTGGAGCCTGTTCCGTGCGAACATTGCTGCTGTTCCAGAGATGTCTCGCCGCCAAAAAACAAAGGAAGCTTCCTGTGAGTGAACCGGCACAGGAGGCTACTTCACAAGAAACCGAGCTGGTTCCGACCTGGGTGAGTGACCAGGGAGAGACTCTCCTGGTACCCGTGGTGTTAAAGAATCCCCTGGGAGGGGATCCAGTTGCAGTAGTGGGCATTTTGGACTCTGGTTGCTCCAGAACTTTGATAGACCGAGAAGTGTTTGACCGATTACAGTTGGGGGCGGTGGAGTTGGACCATCCCTTGTGCTTCCGTCAAATGGACGGGAGGGACCTTCTGGGGGCCCCCGTTCATTTGTGCTCTGACACAAAGTTAATTGGACCCCCCAATGCCAAACTGCTTTCGACAGTCTCAAGCGACTGTTTACCTCCAAACTGGTATTGAAACACCCTGATCCTGAACAGATGTTTGTAGTCCAGGTAGACACTTCTGACGTAGTGATGGGGGGTGCATTGCTACAACGAAAGGGATGGCCACCTTCATCCGTGCGCTTACTTCTCGAAGAAGTTCACGCAGTCTCAGCTCAATTGGCCGATCTGGGAAAAAGAGGCAGCCGCGGTCAAGCATGCCCTCACGGTGTGGAGACAATTCTTAGAAGGTTCTAAGGTCCCTTTTGAAGTGTGGAGCGATCACAGGAATCTGGAAGCGTTAACGGGGGCTCACAAACTGTCCGCTAAACAGGTACGATGGGCGGACTTCTTTGCTCAATTCCGCTTTGTATTAAAATATGTGCCAGGAAAGCAAAACTTGCTGGCCGATGCTTTATCCCGACTGCCCCAATACCCTACCAAAATTGAACGCCCCACAGAGTCCCTCTTCACTCCAGCTCAGAGGAGTTCACTGCCCACCTTGGGCAAACCTGGTCGCAGACCCGACTCCCATCTCAGTCTCCATGGGGGGGGGGAGTCCTAAGCCCGACCCCATCGGTTGGACCGTCTACGCCTCCTTCGCCAGCTTGGGTTCCACCCCCCACACAGTCCCAAGATGCCAGTCCCGGAGTACAGCCGTCCACCCAAACCCCCCCTCGGCATCGACTTCTCGTCCTGCGCTGAAGCCTGCTTACGCAGTGCCCTCTGCGCCAGACATGGAGGGCCTGACCGATTCCTTTAAGGAATCCCTCTGTTGCAATTGCCAAGCCGAACTTTCTGCGAACAACCTGCCAACGTCTCTGGTTTAACACGGGGGTTATTGGTTTAAAGACTCTAAGTTGTATGTGCCTAAGGGACTGCGGAGGGAGGTTCTGCGTTTGGTCCATGGAGCCAAAACTGCGGGACACTTTGGGTTTCTCAAAACCTTACATCTGTTGAGGAGGCAATTTTGGTAGGCGGGCATGCGGACTGATGTGGATTCATTCATCCGTAGTTGCCCAGTGTGTGCTGCTGCCAAAAGACCCCAAGGCAAGCCGCCCGGACTGTTACAGCCTTTGGAAACCCCCACTAGACCCTGGGAGGTAATCGCAATGGACTTTATGACCGATCTACCCCTCAGCGAGGGAAAAACTGTACTCTGGGTAATCACAGACCTGTTCTCGAAACAGGTACATCTGGTACCTTGCGCTGGTATTCCTTCCACCCCAAAACTAGCCCGCCTTTTTGTGATGCACGTCTTCCGCCTACATGGATTTCTGCGCAAGGTGGTCAGTGACCGCGGAAGTAGTTTTGTGGCTAAGTTCTGGAAATCTTTCTTAAAGTTGGTTGGGGTAGAACAAGGACTGTCAACCGCCTTCCATCCCCAAACTGACGGCCAAACAGAACGGGTGAATGCTGTGTTAGAATGCTACTTACGTTGTTACGTCAATTACCACCAAGATGATTGGGTAGAACTGTTGCCTTTTGCTGAGTATGCTTACAATAATGCTGTGCACCAGTCCACTGGATTTAGCCCTTTTCAGGCTGTGTATGGACAGGACTTTGGCCCCATTGGCTCTGTTGACTTATCTGTGGAGGAGGGAGGTGGAGATGTGGCCTGGGTGCATACGATTCAAACAACCTGGCCGTGGTTAATGAAAAATCTGGAACGTGCCAAACGCAAGTATAAAGCTCAGGCTGACAAACACCGGTCGCCAGGTAAAGAATACGGGGTGGGAGATGCGGTTTATCTGTCCACCCAGAACCTACGGTCAACCCGCCCGTGTGGCAAACTCAGTGCCAAGTTTGTGGGTCCATTCCCCATTTCCCGCGTTATCAACCCGGTCACTGTGGAACTCTCTCTCCAAAAGTCATTAAAAAGAATCCATCCCATGGTCCATGTCAGTCTGTTAAAACCACATGTTCCCTCCTCAGAGTGGCATCCTGAATAACCCCCCAAGTGCCTGTGATGAGGGGGAGGAGCATTGTGAGGTTGCCAAAATCTTGGACTCGCGTATCCATCGTGGATCCCTCCAATATCTGGTTTGTTGGAGGTACTTCAGTTCTGCTCAGGATGAGTGGGTGCGTTCACGCGATGTTTCCGCCCCCCGTCTGGTCCGTGAATTCCATGCTGCCTACCCGCACAAGCCAGCACCCAAGTAGTGGTAGGGAGGCCTTGGGGGGGCAGAATGTCAGGCCTAGCCTGTACAGGAAATGCCAGGCGAGGTCTGACCGAAGATGTTTATGCTTACTGCAGGTGCTGGCCAAGGTCAACTGTAGCAACTGCCAATTTGTGTTTTGATTCTGGACTCTGTGTGAATCTTACCTCAAGGGGAGAGGTTTTTTCATGGCATCCAATACTTTTGGTTTGATATATGCCCTGTACCATGCTCTTAGTTCTCATTAGTGCCATCTTGAATATCAGCTGCTGTTAACCTGTAGATTTTCCAATAAATCAACTCTCTTTTGGACTATTTGTCTGTGGATGTTGTTTATGGGATTGTCACGGGGCAAGTGCTTACAGTTCCTAACAAATCTAAAGCCCTCCTCCCTACACCACCGTCTCATCCACGCATTGAGACTCACCAACTGTGCCTGGCTAGCTGGTCCTGCATGTGGAACAGGTAGCATTTCAGAGAAACCTACCTTGGAGGTCCTGGCTTTTAGTCTCCTGCCTAGCAACCTACATTTCGATTCCTAGACCTCCGGACTATGCTTCCCCACATCGTTGGTGCTACCGTGCACCCCGACCACTGACTCCTCCCCAGCACTATCTACCAGGCTACCTAAATGACAGGTAATGTCCGCAACCTTCACACCAGGCAGGCAAGTCACCATGTGATCCATGCACCCACCAGAAACCCAGTTGTCTACATTTCTAAGGATTGAATCTCCTAGTACAAAAAGCCGCCTCCCCCTCAGAGGCATATCCTTGGTACAAGAGGATATCTGTTCATCTACCAAGGAAGGGGTCCCTTCTAAGGTTTCACATCCCCTTACCTTAGAGCGATGAGCTCCTTCACCAAGGGCTCCATCATCCGTGACTGGCGGGGAGCCGTCACTCTGGGACTGGGGTGTGACTTATTTCATCCCTGGAGTCTTTACCCACCTCTCTCTTATCCTGTCTCAGTTCCTCCAGTTGAGCTACCTTGGTCTCAAGGAAGTGAACTCACTACTTGAGAGCCAGGAGCTCCCTTCACCAAGCACACACACATGACTTCTGTCCAGCAGGCAGATAGTCATACATGTGACATTCCATGCAGCACATTGGAAAGCCCCCAGACCCCTGCTGGCTTTCTATCTTCATAACTTGTATTTTAATTATTTATTTTTGGTGTTTTAACCCTGGGAATGAAAAGTGGCCTGCCCTCTATACCCTGCGCCTTTCTTGTAACGAATAAGGATCTAGTGCCCTGGCTTCCTTGCCCTGCTACTAACTCACACCGATGTTTAACTCGCTCAGTACTCCTGCAGGGCACACAGATCTATTCTGCCCCATTAACAGGATTCTTTCCCCACCCTATAGGGTCCTCAGGCCTGATCCCCAGGCTAAGAGCCACAGGGCGAGCCCTTGTGCCCTCGTCCTTTAGCTCATGTCTTTGGTATAGAGGAGCATTTGCAATTTACATACAGCTCTGCCTCTCGCACACAAGCTCCACCCAGCACCAATCAAAAACCCCTCTTTAGAAGTCTACAGTCAAGCTCCAATTAGGCTACAAGCACCCACTCTCCCTCAAACACAGTCCTCTCACAGCAACCTCAGTTTGATGGACTGATGGTCTGGTTTAGTATAAGGCAGCTTTGTGTATGACTGAGGTGGTCACTCAGGAAGGAGGGAAGAATTTGGGGTAAAAGAGGAAGGTGGAGAAGAGAAAAGCCTGAGGAGGGGGAAAAGAACAGCTGACTGTCTTCTGAGTGGGCCTTTGTTCCTCAGTGTTGGTTGGACTTCTCTTGCTGTGGCTGCAAGGAAAAGTGGTTTCTCGGAGACTGTGGAGAGACCCCACCAAAGATCCAGCAAGACCTGCCTCCAACTTGCGAGTCAGAGTCTGGAGATGGAAGAGGCTGATTTCTCTGTCAACCCTGACTTCAGTGCTGCTCTGCTCTGTGTGGTTTATCATTCACATTGCTTTGCAAGAACTCCCACATATGAGTCCTTTGTTTTTCTGGTCTTGAAATGAAAGCAATCTGATTATGTGCTGCTCAGGTCTTGAATGGGGCATCCACAACTCTGTGACCACTAGGTTTGTGCAAAAAAAAAAAAAAACACAGTAAATTTTGGGTTTAGGCTTATTGGACCTGAATACCCATATTGGTAAAGGTGTATTTCGGCTTTATTTCCAGGTTTACCGAAAAAGTCGGGTCCATTATGGCATTTTTTGAGGTAGAGTTCAAGGGACTCTCCTTGCATGAACCCCAAAGTTTGGTGAAGATTGGGTCGGGGGTCTGATTTTATGGGGTTGCCCCTCTTCCATAGAGAAGCATGGAGGAGGTCAACCTCTTTGGGAGCACATAAAATTGGTCCCTCTGTCCCAGACTTTTACCAAACTCTGGGGTTCATGCAAGAAGAGTCCCTTGTAGCTACGCTGCAAATTTGGTGACTCTACCTCAAAAAATGCCCCCCCCCACAAATTTTAAAAGTACTTACTTTTTATACTCTGTAATGGCTGATATTATGGGGTTGTCAGGCCTGTCTCTCAGTTGATTTGTTTAGTTTCGTTTTCCCACTGACCAGACTCAAGGACTGTTATGCATACCTAAATCCGTTTGAAGCTGTGGGAACCTCAGCTCTGTTTGTATTTTGTAATCTCTTGCTTTTTTCTATGCTTTTATATTACCAAGTGCAAGCCAGCAAGCTTCATTGCTGTCACCTTTTCTTTATGCTCTGTTAACCTATTTTGACCAGTAAAAACCAGCTTCTTTGGACCTGACTGTCTCTGATGTGGTTTATGGTTCAGATTGGGCCAAGGGCTTACAGGGGTCCTGAAAGGGTAGCCCTCCATAGAGAAGCATTGTAAACTTTACCATACTTCTCTATGGAGGAGGACACCATAAAATCAGACCCCTTACCCAATCTTCGCCAATCTTTGGGGTTCATGCAAGGAGAGTCCCTTGAAGCTACTCTGAAAATTTCGGAACTCTGTCTCCAAAAATGCCTCCTCCCCCCCAGAGCTCATTAAAAATAATCCCATTGGGAAAAGTCTGGGGAAAGCCGAAGCTGAAAAAAGCTGAGTACCTATGCAGCTGATTCTGCGATCGGCTATCTAGCTTCAACTTTATTCCCAGGTTTTGTTATTCAGTAAAACTGAAAACTGAATATTGCTGAAACAGTTAATTTTGGGTTTATTTCCAGTTCAAGTTTATCAATAGGCACAACACTAATGATCACTAACCTGGTCCTTCTAACCTGGCCCTTGTTAGTAGTAGTAGTAGTAGTAGTAAGGATCCTTGACTTTCCCTTCAACGAGCGCACCAATAAGAACATGTGGAGCCCCACTGGAATGGACCCATTGTAAGACATGAACCCATGAAGCGGCCTTCTATGGAGTCAGGCCATGGATTGCTCCTGGACAGTTGTCTGTGGGGCTGTGGCTCTCCAGGGTCTCGGGCAGAAATAATTCATATCTCCTACTACTTGACCATTCTGTTAATTAGAGGTACTGTGGGACTTTCTACATGCAAAGCAGAAGGCAAAAAGTACTACTGCCTCTGAACACGGAGGTAACTTTTACCCATAATGGTTACTAGATACTGATGGAAGTCCGTTCCCCCCCAAAAAAAATATATATGTGTAATATCATTTTAAACCCACCTGTGTTAAATGGCCATTGCTACATCCTGCCAAGATGTATTTCACAAATTACCTACTCCTTGAGTAAAGAGGTGCTGTCCTTTTGTCTGTCCTGCATCACTGTGTCCTCCACTCCCAGTTCCAGGGTCTTTGGAGATGAGAAAAAGTTATCTCTGTTCTCTTCCTCCACCCCATGCACCATTTCATAAACATTTACCATATTCTCTGCTTGTATTTTTTTTCTAAAGCCCCAAAGTCTACTGTTTGGAGCCTCTTGCATCATGCATGATCCCTGTGCAAATACTCATTATGGGTAGAACTGAAAATGTTGATGGAGCAGGTCAGGGTCATGCTCACTGGTCTCCACATGCTCAAGCTGACCACTGCACAGGAGTTCCATGTGTGCCCAGAATGCAAGTAACCTCTTGATACGTGGTCTGTGTTTAGGAGAGAGTGAAAACCACAGGACAGCCAGAACCCACAGCCAGACTGAGCTCCCAGGGCAGAGACTGGGTAATTGTACATGGATTTTAGGTTTAGCCTCCCCCATTGTTGTGGCCGGTGGCAGTTTCACAAAGACACAGAGTAATTTTGCCAGTCAGAGACCCCTTCCATTATGAAGCTTGCATTTAGGAAACTGAACAAAGGAAAATAACCCACATATGAAACCTCTCATAGATTTGCTAAGTTACAACATGCTCTCTTCATTTTCAGTCTTGACTTGGGAGACCTTGGGTGGAGGAAGCTGGTTAGCTCAACCGAACCCACTCTACTAGCGTTCTAGCAGATGCAGGAAGCTGTTTTCATGTTAAGTGGAAAGCTTTTACTTAACAATAATGAAAATGGAAGAAACCTGATCCAGTGCCTAGCATTTGGAATTCTTTCTGGCGCCATCCATCCACCTCCTCTGTCCACCACTTCCTGTGACATGTAGCTCACGTCCACCAGGTGGCAGCCATTAAGCCAGAAGTGCCACTAAACACAAACCATCCATTGTCATCCCTTTAATTCAAGTTCCCACCTGGCGTTGAGAGCAATGGCAAATGTGTTTGCTGAACACTATGCTGGAGTGTCTTCTCCACAGTTACAAGTACTGCTCAGTGCTCTGGGAGCCTTTCTCTTTCTGTGCAATTATCTGATTTTTAGAGTTCACTGGATATCTGGAAAGTCTGAAAGAAGTTAAGTCATCTCAGAGGCCTTGGCCCTAAAGGGTAAATTCAGTGAGTCTTTCCTCTCTCTGCCATGAATGACTTTAGGGTCAGTCACAGGTTCAAAAGCACATTTAGAAGGGATAGGATTGTGGCATTTTCTGGTCTCACCCCTAACATCCACGGATTAAGTTGAACATCTGTCAAGCATTCTGTACGTGTGCAAGGGTATGCATGTCTGCTCTCTAAGCATGATCAAGGTCTGACTTTGAGAGCCATTCCTACAGAAGCATGTGTGCCTGGCACTTTCTGCAGACATTTGACTGAAAGCACAAACTTGGGGTTTTTTTTGTAAACCTGAAATAAGCCGAATACCCATATCGGTAAATTTCAGTATTTGGCTTACCAAAAAATGTGGGTCCATTATAATCTATGGGGATATTTTCGGAGCTCCTGTGGGGGCATTTTTGGAGGTAGAGTCACCAAATTTGCAGCATGGCTGCAAGGGACTGTCCTTAGATGGTCACCAAGGTTTGGTGAACTTTGGGACAGGGGGTCCAATTTTATGGGCCCGCAAAGGGCTCGCCCCCATCCTCCATGTATTTGTGAGTTGAGCTGTCCATCGGTTTTCAGGTTCAGAAGTTCAGCATTGCCAAGGACTGTTGGAAAGAGCTGATTGCCCAGCTGGCACCTCAAAGTCTGGGGGCTCCGTTCATATCTGGGGCACATAGCATGATGTCCATGCAAACTATCATCCAAACTGAGGGAAAAGGCTTAAGAACAAGATAAATAGGGGACAGAAAACATCCGGTGTCCAGTCCTTTATTGTTGTCATCAAAAATCTGATTTCATGAGATGGTCACTGTGCATGGAAATGAAGCCTCTACTCGGGGCAACCTTCAGTTTGACTGCAGGTTTTCAAAGGGGGGTGTGTGAAATTGGAGCCAGCTGAAGTCATGACCAAGGCCGCTCTTGTGAAGGAGATTGTTCATCTGTGCTGGTGAGGAGGCTTCTTCAAAAGGCCAATGAGTAGCTGTAGAAGTGGTCGTTTTTTAGTTGGAGGGTATACAGTGATCCCCAACTTTTAAAAAACCCTTATGCTTGATCCATATCAACTCACTGAATGGTTGATTAGACCAAGCTGGCTCCAATTACACGACCCTGACCTCAAAAGGGCCCCAACTATGGGGCCCTAACAAAACCAGTCAAGAAAAGATAGAAAAATGGGAGAAAACACAGAGCCATGCATCTGAGCAACGGTGAATAGTCAAACCCAGAAATCACCTATTGGGCTTCAGGGAGACCCCCAGGTTTTGGCGTTCAGTAAACCTAAAACCTGAAAATTACCAAAACGGCTAATTTCGGGTTTATTTGCGGTTTGGGTTTATTTTCGGTTTGGGTTTATTGATACGCACAACCCTAGCACATACCTTGGGATAGGATGGGCCAGTGGCTGTGATTCCACTCCCTAATACCTGCCTCCTTGGCATGCACTTGAGGACATTTGCTCAGTTCTTTGAGTGGGGGAAGGGGTGGTGTGTAAGCCCTTGGTCCAAAGAACCAGAAACCACGACATAGACAATTAGGTCCAAAGAAGCTGGTCTTTACTGGTCAAATAGAATAACAGAGCATAAAGGAAAGGGTGACAGCTATGGGGCTGTCTTGCTGAAACCTGGTATTATAGATGCACAGAAAGAGTGAGAGATTACATATTGAAAACAAAAGTAAGTTCCCAGAGCGAAGTAGGTTCCCAGAACATCAAACAGAAAGTGGTAGGCATAACAGTCTTTGCAACCTTGGCTGCGGTTCAGTAGGGATAACATTCCTTGAGCCTGGAGGGCAGGATGTGAACAAAGCGAACAACACAGATATGCCTGACATTCTGCCTCCCTTAAGGCCCCCTCCCGGCCCGCGAGGGGGACGGTCTATCCGGGTAGGCGGTGTGGAAGGCGGATAGTAAGTGTGGGGCGGAGACATCCTGGGCCCGCACCCATTCATCGTAAGCAGGGGGGAAATGTTTCCATCGAATAAGATACTGCAAGGATCCATGTCGTATACGTGAATCTAGGATCTTAGACACTTCGAAATGCTCCTTCCCCCCCACCATCACTGGCTGCTCCGGAGGTGGCTCTGGATGCCAGTCTGAAGAGGCGACATGGGGTTTTAGGAGGCTGACATGAAAAACTGGGTGGATACGTCGCAGGGTTTTGGGGAGGGTCAGCTCCACAGTGACGGGATTGATGATCCGGGCAATGGGATAGGGTCCAATGTATTTGGCACTGAGCTTATGGCAAGGTCGGGTGGATCGTAGGTTTTTAGTGGAAAGGTACACTAATTCCCCGACCTGGAATTCTTTGCTGGGGGAGCGATGCTTATCTGCTTGCTCCTTATATTTGCGCTTGGCTCTTTCCAGGTTGCTTACCAGCCAGGGCCAAGTGGTGCGGAGGGTATGTGCCCAAGAGGCTATATCGGAATCCCCCTCCCCTTCAGGCATTTCAACTGGGGCAATAGGACAGAAGTCTTGACCGTACACAGCATATAAAGGGCTGAACCCTGTAGATTGATGGACAGCATTATTGTACGCATATTCTGCGAAAGGTAATAGCTCTACCCAGTCATTTTGGTGGTAATTAACATAACAACGTAAATAACATTCCAACACAGCATTAACACGTTCGGTTTGTCCATCCGTTTGGGGATGGTAAGCACTTGACAACCCTTGTTCCACCCCCACCAGTTTAAGGAATGCCTTCCAGAATTTCACCACAAAACTACTTCCGCGGTCGCAAATTATCTTGCGCGGATACGAGTGCAACCGGACCACATGTGACATGAAGAGGCGGGCCAACTTGGGGGCGGAGGGAATACCCGCACACGGAACTAAATGTACCTGTTTGGAAAATAAGTCAGTAACAACCCAGAGTACAGTTTTTCCCCCACTAAGGGGGAGATCCGACATGAAATCCATGGCAATCACTTCCCAGGGTTTGCTGGGAATTTCCAGTGGTTGCAGTAGTCCTGGGGTTTTGGCTTGAGATCATTTGACTGTGGCACAGATGGGGCAGCTGCGAATAAAGGAGTCCACATCAGAACGCATTCCCCTCCACCAAAACTGTCTGCGCAACAAGGGGAGAGTTTTCAGAAACCCAAAGTGCCCTGCAGTTTTGGCTCCATGGGCTAACTGTAGAACTTCTCGTCGAAGTATCTTAGGCACGTAGAGTTTTGAGTCTTTGTACCAACAACCCCCCTTCTCAAGTACACCTTGGGGCAAGGTTTGGGCAGTGCGCTCGGCTAGGCACTGAGTTCGAAGGGAGTTCAGAAAGGTATTGGAGATGATCACCCCCCCTCCTTTCGTAGGAGAGGGTAAATCAGGAGCTGGTGGAGGTGGAGGGAGAGGAGGGACTGATTGCTGCGGAGCGCTGGAAACAGGTGGCGCAAGGGGGACAGGCGAGGGAGCCCGCTGGTCCGGGCTGGATATTTTGTTGGCTGCTGTATGGTTTTTCTGCCGGAGCTGGGTTTGGGCTCGGGTTTGCACAACCAGCAGGGGCAGGGCTTCCCTTTGCGCCGGGGTAAATAAAGAGTCTGTTGGCCGATCACGTTTTACTGGGTATTGAGGCAATCAGGATAGGGCATCCGCAAGCACATTTTGTTTCCCGGGCACATGTTTGAGAACGAAACGGAATTGAGCAAAGAAATCTGCCCAACGCTGTTGTTTCTCGGACAATTTATGGGTCCCAGTGAGGGCAGCTAGGTTCTTGTGATCGGTCCAAACTTCAAAGGGGATCCCGGATCCCTCCAGGAATTGCCTCCACCGTGTAAGGGCATGGTGGACGGCTGCAGCTTCCTTTTCCCAAATGGGCCAGTTTAGCTGGGAATGTGCAAACTTCTTCGAGAAGTAGGCACAGGGATGCAGGAGACCGTCCAGTCCTCTCTGGAGTAGCCCCCCCCCCCATGGCTACGTCAGACGCATCAACCTGCATCGGATCCGGGTGCTGCAGGACCGGTTCAGACGTGAAAAGTCGTTTAAGGGCTACAAAGGCAGCCTGGCACTGAGCCGTCCACAGTATTTTGGCAGAGGGCAAGGTTGCAGAAACCCCTTTGCCCTTTGTTTTCAGGAGGTCAGTGATTGGCAGCGCCACTTGAGCAAAGTTAGGAATGAAACCTCGGTAGAAATTAGCAAAGCCCAAGAATTGCTGTACTTGTTTGCGGGTGGAGGGCCACGATTGTACCGATTGGACTTCAGCGGGATCCATGCTAAGGCCACGATGAGAGATTATGTAGCCCAAAAACGTTATCTGCTTTTGGTGGAACTCGCATTTAGACAGTTTTGCATAGAGCTGGTGGTTACGTAGGCGTTGCAAAACTTCTCTGACCAGAACAACATGTTCTTCCATGGTTTTTGAATAAATAAGAATATCATCCAAATAAACCACCACGCCGCGGTACAGCAAATCATGGAGGATCTCATTAATGAGTTGCATGAAGACCCCCGGGGCCCCTTTTAACCCGAACGGCATCACAAGAAATTCAAACATTCCAAAACAGCTAGAGAAGGCGGTGAGGGGTTCGTCCCCTTCATGAATTCGGACGCAGTAGTAAGCTTCCACTAAGTCCAACTTGGAGAAGATACGACCCTCCTGTAACTGCCCCATGATATCTGAGATCAACGGGATGGGGTAGGCGTTGGCTTGGGTAACTGCATTAAGCTTTCGGAAGTCAATGCATAAACGCAAGTCACCCTCCTTTTTGCGGACAAAGAACGCTGGGGCTGAGTTGGGAGCGTTCGATGGCCGAATGAACCCTCGAGCAAGATTTTTATCCAAAAAGTCACGCAATACAGCGCGTTCGGAAACGCTCATGGGGTAAATCTTGCTTTTAGTCAGTGTGCAGTCTTTAACTACCTCAATGGCACAGTCAGTGGTACGATGGGGGGGTAAGGCATCGCATTCTTTAATATCGAAGACGTCTGCAAAGTCTCTGTAGGCATCAGGCAAAAGCGGGGGCGATGCGGTATTGGAAGTTAAAGCCGGAGTAGGTGGAGATGTCACTGCGACTCCTTGCCGGTGTTGTTCGCACATAGGATTGGTAAAGGAAATAGTATCCGTCTCCCAGTCTATATAAGGACTATGGCCTTTGAGCCAATTAATTCCTAGGACAACTTCGAACCGAATGGGGGCTATGGTAAAGTCTATTTGTTCCCAATGGGAACCTATACCCATCGCCACTCCCTGTGTGCGATGATCAACTGGTCCCCCCTTGAAAGGGCTTCCATCCATCTGGGCAAATTGGATGGGAGTGGGTAGTGCCTCGGACTTGACTTTGAGAGCTGCGAATGTGGTTTCACTAATTAAAGTGCGACTGCAGCCTGAGTCAATAAGTGCCTTGACAGGCAGTTGGGGGCCCCCTTTATAGTGTTGTAACACTGCGTCCACATAAACAGTGGTTTCCACTTCACTCACCTTGACGGGAGCTTTGGGTTTAGCAGAAGATTCTGCAGGAGTCTGTGGAGACGCTCCACTCACCACAGACCGAATCCGTTTTTTGACAGATCAAGAGGGGATTCCAGGTTTAGAGCTGGAGCATTCCATTGATCTTCGTCCGAAGACGGAGAGTTGTCCCCCACTGGGGCACTTGTAATCCTAGACCCTGTGGGGTCATTTGGTGCAGAGAGGTTAGTCGATTCCTCAACGTGAAGTGCAGAGGGTGTGGGTCGTCCCGGCGCTGTGCTGCGGGTGGCTGCGGTGCCTCTGCGTTGAGGTCTTCCTCGAGCTCGGAGTGACACGCTGGGGCGGGTGGCCTCCGGTCATTGAGGGCAAGTAGCTGTAAAGTGGCCCAATTCCCCACACACGAGGCAAGCTCCCCTCTGGAACCTTGATTCGTGATCCTGAGGTGGTCGCGTTGGTTTCCGCAGGCTGGGGAGCGGCGCTCTTGATGGGGCTTTCTGGGCGTTCTTATCCTTGTGTCGTTGCCGGACCAGGGATATGAAACGCCAGCGGCTTTCAATTTCTTCCGCCAATAGAATCCAATCTTCGAGGGTATTAGGATCGCCTCGCATATATGACCAGTTCAAAATGTCAGGGTGTAAAGCTTCCCTGAAGTAGTGGATTAGGGTAGCTTCCGACCAGTCTACTATTCTACTGGCTAGTCTTTGGAATTCATCAGCAAATTCTCGGACTGGAGAAGAGCTCTGTCTGAGTTGTAGAAGTTCTGCTTTGGCTCGTTCTCCCATAAAAGGGTCTTCGAACCGTCTCCGCAAGGCAGTCATAAAATTGTTGAGGGAGCGGATGGACCGAGACCGAGTGTCAAATTGGAGGACCATCCAGTCAGCGGCTTTCCCCGTCAATAGAGAAGCTACAAAGCGGACCCGGCTATCCTCTGTGGGAAAGAAGTGCCCTTGTTCCCGCATATAACTGTCCACTTGATGTAGGAAACAGGGTAGAGTCTTGAGCGAGCCATCATAGGTCGTTTTCAATCGAGGTTGCTTCCATGGACCGGGTATGGGCTGTCCCGGTTGTACGGGTGCCCCGGGGGCGGGGGCAACTGGCGCTCCGGGTACCAGTGGTTGCATGGGGAGGTTAGCTGGTGGTTGGGCTGGCACCACCGGTTGAACTGGTAGATGAACTGGTGCGGCGGGCCCGGGAAGGATGGGCTGCACCGGAGGTACCTGCGCCCGCTGTAACCATTCATTTTCTTGGAACAAACGCTCCATTTGTTCCTGGAGACGGTCTACACGGTCATATAATTCTCGGTTCTGCGCTCGCAACAAGTATACCTCTTCCTCAGGTCCCCCAGCTGCTCCGGAAACCCGTGGCCCAGTGTGAGTTGTCTCCATATAAGTCCTCCTCGTCAGAATTGTTGGATCCCCGAAGCCGTTCTGCGAGGCGCCGTGAGCGTTGGGTGGTTCAAGACGGGGCAAAAGCCGCGGAGAACGTTGGTCCCCACGAAGGGCTGGTCTGCCCAGGATCTTTGGGGCGCACACTTGCCCGTGCTCGTTCCGCAGCCAACTGCTGCTCCCTGTCCCGTGCGGCTTGAGCCTTGGCCGCCGCTTCCGCCGCCGCCGCGGCTTCTCTGTCCGCGAGAGTTTGAACGGTCTCAAGTTTCAAGGCAATGTCCGCGGTCACGAGCGGTAAAAGTTCCTTCTCCAAGAGAGCGAGGAGCGGTTCAGACTCCCCCCCCCAATAGCGGTTGAATCTGGACCACGAGTGCAGGTGCATCAGCCCCGAAAGTTGGGGTCAACACTTGTGACAGAGTGGATACCGTAGTATCCTTGGTGAGATCCACAAATAGAAGCGCTGTTTGGATAGCAATCCGTCTCACCTCTGCCTGACAGTCGGCTGCATTCGGCACCAAAGAAAAACCTGCTGTTGCAGCACCTGCCATGGCTCCTGTTGAGTGAGTTTCACGAGCAATGAGTTTATTCAACAAACCGGTTAGTATTTGTAAATCCTCTGCTGCTAGTTGGGCATCATCTACCAACCGATCAAGGACTTGGAGGTCTAGACAGGCGTTGGTATCCTCAACTTCAGACATCCAAGGAATAGTCACTAGAGAACGCCATTGGGACTGTAGTAATCCATTAAGGCGACTAACTTCCGCGCTAGTCCTGCTCAGCTCGGCTACAACGTCCCGTAAAAGATTGGGGTCGTCACCTTCCAGGGTTGGGCCAGACACCCGTAGTCCGGGGATCACAACCAGCTGATTTGAAACGAATCACCCGGGGAGCGCTCTCCACGCTCCCAACCGAGTGGCAGGCGAACCCTCCTGGGCTCCAGCCTGACGAAGAAAAGTAGACAGAGAGAGATAGCTGTCACAATGTAAGCCCTTGGTCCAAAGAACCAGAAACCACAACATAGACAATTAGGTCCAAAAAAGCTGGTCTTTACTGGTCAAATAGAATAACAGAGCATAAAGGAAAGGGTGTCAGCTATGGGGCTGTCTTGCTGAAACCTGGTATTATAGATGCACAGAAAGAGTGAGAGATTACATATTGAAAACAAAAGTAAGTTCCCAGAGCGAAGTAGGTTCCCAGAACATCAAACAGAAAGTGGTAGGCATAACAGTCTTTGCAACCTTGGCTGCGGTTCAGTAGGGATAACATTCCTTGAGCCTGGAGGGCAGGATGTGAACAAAGCGAACAACACAGATATGCCTGGCAAAGAGGTTTCAATCCAGGTGGTGGCAAAAGGCAACATATAGAGAACCTTTTAGTATGAAAGCGCTGGTGCAGGGGTTGAGCCAGAATTAAACCAAGTTTTTAAAACTATTTATTTAATGTTTATGTTCCACTACCAACTAAAAGATTCTCAAGGTAGCCAATCCCAAAGTGTATAAAGAAGCTTCAGAAGCAAGACCTTTTTTTCATTTGTCAAACTTGTTCCAAAATGATTTTGGAGTGGTGGCGGCCACTTGGTCTTTATACCAATATTAATTAAAAATTGAAGGCCTTTGCCTTCTACATATGGCAAGTTTCCTGCTGAAAACAATTTCTCCTTGCTGTGAAACTGTTTCCTTCACCGTGTGCTCAAGGGTACTCTGCCTGAAATGCCCGTGCTTCTGAAAGCACACGTTGGCAAGACCAGAGCTTACATCAGGTCACCCAGAAAGCTCAGTATGCCTTCAACTGTCTTCTGTTCTTTGCTTCCTGGTTCCTCCGCGGTGTAGCCAAAGAAGGTGCCACGTTCACCTTAAACCCTTAGAAGCCACACCAAACCCGATTGCTGCTGCAGAAGGGCCTCCTTGATAACTTGCTGGGTCTAGTTCTGCTGGGAAGGGAAATGCTTTTCCACGCATCCATGAATTCCCTGAAGGCCCTTCTTGTTCAAAGAACCTTGAAATCCATTTACTCCAGCCAGTCCCATTTCCTTCTTCCTCTGAGACCAGGAGTCCTCGCCAAGCTAGCCCCAAGCCTCCTTCCCTTCTGCACATCCGGATGGCCTAAAAACCTTTCAGACTTTTGGGGCCTCCTTGTGAAGAGGAGGAATAGTAAAAAGCAAACAAGTCTTCTCTTGTAGCTTATCAGAGTGTTATTGTGGACTTTCTTTTTTAAAGTAAACCTTTGTACTTCAAGGTTTGGTTTGACAAAACACCCACATGTAGTCTGAAAAGTGGTGTAGTGGTTAAGAGCAGTGGTTTGGAGCGGTGGAGTTTGCTCTGGAGAACCGGGTTTGATTCCCCCCTCCTCCATATGAGTGGTGGAGGCTAATCTGGTGAACTGGATTTGTTTCCCCACTCCTACACAGGAAGCCAGCTGGGTGACCTTGGGCAAGTCACACTCTCTCAGCCCCACCTACCTCACAGGGTGTCTGTTGTGGGGAGGGGAAGGGAAGGTGATTGTAAGCCGGTTGGAGTCTCCCTTAAATGGTAGAGAAAGTCAGCATATAAAAACCAACTCTTCTTCTCTTCTTCTTTTGTTGTAGCAGGAGACTGGCAAGAAGGGGGAAGTCAACTGCTTCCAAGCAGAGCCAAGTATGAACCATCAGAGTTTTATATGCTAGTGCCATTCAGGCCGGAGACAATGAAATGGCCAGCTCACACTTTAGTTGGAATCTGACACCTAGAAGTTGACAGAGAGACCCGCTAGATTGTATCTTCCTTCAGACCTCAGGAAAGGATTCTTTGACCCACAAGAGGTGGGCAAAGAGAGATACGGAGGAAGAAGGGTACAGTTTGGCTGATTCCATCTGGCAAAAGGAGCTCCCACATCTGAGTGCCATCTTGATGGCCACCATTGGTACCTGAAGCAGACAAAGGGTAGGCTGTCCAGGCAAAGACTCCAAGGAAGTGGGAAGCCTTTAGCCAACAATAACTTTGGTGTTAAAGAGCTTGTCTTAGAACATGATCTGCTGGGGCATGTTTAGGGCTGATGGGCAGAGAGGATGGTGTGTTTCCACCTTTCCTTTGCATTCCATGCTCAGTCCATTTTTGTGCAGAGAGTATGTGTGTGGCGTTTTTATTTTTAATACATTGTTTATTCTTTTAGAAGCTGGTTGTTGTTTTTTATACCATATAGGTTTCCACCATCAGAAAGTACTATTCAAAACAGGCGCCAGGCAGTCAGTTGAGAAATTGCTATTTTCCCAGGCGTTTGCATGTATAGTAGGCCATCCCCAAGGTCACTGGGTAGCGGAGGTCACTGGATAGTCACTGGGTAGTGGAAGACCCCGGCACTACGGAGGGACTTAGAACGGCAGAGGGGGGAAGGGAACCTGGGACCACTGGCTCTCTCCATGGGTGATTCCTGAAATGGCCAGTTGGTGGCAGTGGTACTCAAAGAGGGAGAGGAAACCCCTCAGGGGGCTGGGTGGGCCAGGAGAGTGGCGTGTAGAATGAGTTACTTGGGGAACATTCCAGAAAAGCACCCCATGAGATTCCCACTCTCCACTCCAACCTCTGCTTCCCATCTTCCCTACCCCCAATGGCCCCTGCAGGCACTCCACACATACCCCACTTCTCCCAGGGGCTTTCCTATTTTCTCTGCCCTTACAACCCTCCCCCCGCCCCCAGATCTCCTCTCTGGCCCCAGGGCCCCAGTCCTTTGGTGCCCACAGGACTGGCTTCTCATTGCTCACACCTGTGTCTTTGTTGGCACCCACGTTGTGAGGCCAAACGAGCAAATTCTGCTGAGTTCTACCCCTCCCCCCACACTTGTACATGTGCGGGTATTGTTTGGGGATTTTTTTAGAACCCTAAATCAGAAGATACATTTGCACACCTGGGAGTGCCCCCAAATTGCCAGAGTTTGTGGGAATAGTTGAAACTGAGCCCAAGCGCCTGAAGCTTTTTGAAATGACCAGCCCTGGCCTGTCTGGCCCAGGCTAGCCTGATCGTGTCAGATCTTGGAAGCTAAGCAGGGTCGGCCCTGGTTAGTATTTGGATGGGAGACCACCGAGGAAGGCCAGGGCTGCTGTGCAGAGGAAGACACTGGCAAACCACCTCTGTTAGTCTCTTGCCTTGAAAACCCCACAAGGGATCGCCATAAGTCGGCTGCGACTTGACGGCAAAAAAAAAAAAGTCCTTCAGAAAGATCCCTACCTGCAATAGTTGAGAAATGGCAAGAGGTGCTTCTCACAACAAACTGGAAAGAGCTTAAACACACAGAGAAGCCCAATGGGCAGACTTCACCCCTAGAGGAGAAGGGGGTGGTGGAGCCGCTGGTTATTTCAAGAAAGGCCAGCACCAGTACCTTGTAGATGTTTGGATTTCGGGCAACATGGGACGCTTTTGAAGACATCCTTTCTTTGCTCTCTGCCTCTCCTTCCCTTCCCATAAACTTCCTTCCCAACATAAGATTTCCCCCCCTGATAATAAAGGCATTTGAAAACCTGGAGCAAATTACAGTCCATTACTCGACCTGCCTCTTTCCAAATCCTCTGCATTAATGCAATCAATAGAGAGGAAGCAGACACAGATCGCAGCCGGCTCCACCCGCCAAGTGATTCTTTCCCCAGCCTTGGTGAAGGTCTCCCATACACACACACACACACACACACACACACACACACGACGGACTCTCTTGCTCGCTCTCTCTCACACACGTGCAAACCCCCCCCCCCCGCAAGGCCTCTCCATGCCTGCCAATCCTCAGACCACAGAAATCAAGATAGAGCTGAACTCTGGGACAGAACAAAAAAACTCTTCAGCTGGGGGAGGAATGTGGGCTGCAATTAGGGTCCACTTAAAGCACCATAGATTGCCACTAGGATATGGAAACTAATTTCACATGCACAACACTCACACTCGGCAGGGTTAGGCGGTCGCAAGAAAGATGATCTGAAGATGGGAGAAAAGCTACCCATGCAGATACTGGCAAAGAAAGGTCAAGGGGTAAAAAGCTTGACTCAATATGTATATTGAGTGCATGATAACTTCACAGGCTAGAGTTGCCAACATCCAAGTGGGTCCTGGAACTCCCCAGGAATACCAGCTGATCTCCAGACTACAGAGACCAGTTCCCCTAGAGAAAATGGCTGCTGTGGAGGGTGGACTCTATGGTATTATAGTTTGCTGAGATCCATGTCCTCCCCAAACTCTGCCCTCCCAGGCTTCTCCCCCAAATTTCCCAGCCCGGAGTTGGCAACCCTGTCTCAGGCCCAGTTAAAGCACTTGCCAAGATCTGCCTAAGTTCATAGAATCAGCATTGCTGCCAGATGGCCATCTAGCCTCTTCTTAAAAACCTCCAGAGAAGGAGAGCTCACCACCTCCCGAGGAAGCCTGTTCCACTGAGGAACCGCTCTGTTAGAAAATTCTTCCTAATGTCTAGGCGGAAATACTTTTGATTTAATTTCAACCCACTGGTTCTGGTCCAACCTTCTGGAGCAACAGAAAACAACTCGGCACCCTCCTCCATAGGACAGCCCTTCAAGTACTTGAACATGTTTATCATATCCCCTCTCAGTCTTCTTTTCGGGCTAAACATACCCAGTTCCTTCAACCTTTCCTCATAGGACTTGGTCTCTAGACCCCTCACCATCTTTGTTGCCCTTCTATGGACCCGTTCCAGCTTGTCTACATCTTTCTTAAATTGTGGTGCCCAAACTGAACACAATACTCTAGGTGAGGTCTAACCAGAGCAAAGTGTGATCTGGACGCTATACTTCTGTTGATACAGCCCAAGATCGCATTTGCCTTTTTAGCATCACACTGCTGACTCATGTTCTCCCCCATTCTATAATTGTGCTGATGTTTATGAATTTCAATGGCTTCTCTGTGAAATCTGACAAAATAGACACTGAAAGACTGGACAATTCTACCAACTATTTTGTCAGATTGCACAGAGAGGCCATTGAAATTCATAAACATCAGCACAACCTTAACAGAAAAGAGGAGAATTCAAGAATGAATAAGGCTTGGCTTCCTGTCCTGAAAACCTCCACACTAACAAAGACAACAGTCCACAATAGCCATACGGATTAGCCTTGGATTCCACATGTTAACAGATCACTTCAGGATACAACGGTTCCACATTAACATACCACACCCTCATTAGCACATTATCTTGATACTTACGGGACAATGATTTGCACATTATCTTTAATACTTTGCAGGACAATGACTCAGCTCAAACCCAACCTCCTTCTGACTATATATTACTCTTCCTACACACTTGACACTGAGAGGCACTGTCCTTCAGTGTGACTCCTCTGAAGATGCCTGCCACAGTTGCTGGCGAAACGTCAGGAAAGAAAATTCCAAGACCACGGTTACACAGCCCGGATAACCGACAAGAACCTATGTCTACAGCATTCCCCTGATCCAGCAAGGTAGTAACTTTCTCAAAAAAGGAGATGAGATTAGTCTGACATGACTTGTTCTTGAGAAACCTGTGCTGGCTCTTAGTGATCAGATCCATCCTTTCTAAATGCACCAGGACTGTCTGTTTGATGATTTGTTTGAAAACATTTCCAGGTATAGAAGTCAAGCTGATGGGTCGGTAGTTACCCAGATCCTCCTTTCCCCCCTTTTTGAAGATGGGGACAACATTTGCCCGCCTCCAATCTTCTGGCACCTCATCTGTTCTCCAAGACTTCTCAAAAATAATGGACAGAGGCTCAGAAATTACATCTGCCAGTTCTTTAAGTACCCTTGGATGTAATTCATCTGTCCCTGAGGATTTTGTTTCATGTAAAGAAACTAGGTGTTTGTGCACTACCCCAATGCCAATCCTCGGCTGCAAATCCTTTCCCTCATCATGTATTCTGTTCATGCCATGTTTCCCTTGCAAGAAAAGACTGAGGCAAAGTAGGAATCGAGGAGTTCTGCCCTCTCTTCACCTCCTGCTACAATTTCACTTTCTGGTCCCCACAATGGGCTTATCTTGTCCTTGTTGAGGAGTTGGTTTTTTATATGCCGACTTTCTCAACCACTTAAGGGATAATCAGACCGGCTTACGATCTCCTTCTCTTCCTCTCCCCACAATAGACACCCTGTGAGGCAGGTGGGGCTGAGAGAGCTTTACCAGAGCTGTGACTAGCCCAAGGTCACCCAGCTGGCTTCATGTGTAGGAGTGGGGAAACAAATCCAGTTCACCAGATTAGAATCCACCGCATCTAACCACCGCTCTTAACCACTACACCATGCTGTGGGCATATGTCAAGTGTTCTGGTAATGTTATGGGATGGATGAAAGCGTTGAGGCTAGGATGAAAGCAAAGATGCTCCCGGGCCACCTCTCAGTTTGAGTGCAGTGATTCTGGAAAGCCCAGCAGCCCCCTAGAAAAGTTAAGCACCCTGATGAGTTGCTTTGAGTCTGCACAAGAGCCCCTTGCGCTCCAGGTTCACGGCTGGGTTGTGCCGTGAGATGCCGCGAGCATCTCACCAAAGACGTTTGGCAGGTGCCCATACCTTTTTGGACAGCAGCAATCAGAAATGAGCCAAGCCTCAGCTCTCCTCTCCTGAGTGGCAGGACCGCCAAGCAACTCTGCAGGAGCTGCAATTGTTGACTTGCGTTTCTGGCCTGGCAGATTTTGTCCCTGGCTGGAGTGCTTGGTTTTAAAAGGTCCCTTTTCTCATTTGCGGGGTTCTTGACGTACACTCAATCTTACACAAGTTGCTAATACCTCAAAAATATTTTTATTTTTAATTTGCTAATATCTCAAAAATAGTTTAAATTGAAACTACAGCTTCTTATCAGGCTTTGGAAAACACCGACACTAAACCCCTGTGGCTGTTTTGACACCTGAAAAGACTGGGGGGGGGGGCAAGAATGCCTCAGCCTGCCACTCGTCTGGCCCAATCAGGACTGGCAACAGCGTCCCCAGGGGCAGACAGAGGAGCATCATCCCGCCTGCTTTGACCCTGAGCAGTTTGGATGCAGATGAACAGTCCTGAGAAGCCTTTGATCCCTGCTGGTGAGCTGAGCCGGGGTAGGACTAGGTGGGCCTCCTGGGCTCCTCCACCCTCATCGTTTTCCTGGCTTTATTTATCTGTTGTGCTTTGCTACTTGATATACTTGCAGTCTACTGAAATGAGGCATATGACTTACTGTTCATCACTAGAAGAAATTCAAGCATGCCAAATAAAACGACAATTAAAATATGGCAACAGCTTCTTTTTAGGTATGGAAGGCACTGTCAGGCATGGAAAACATGGCTGATTGCTGTTTTTGCAGTCAACCTGCGTTAGCTAAGCAGACTGACGATACCACCAAGTAAACTTTGAGCTCAAGTTAAAATGCCAGTTACTCATTCCCATGACATGCGCACAGGAACGGGGGGGGGGGGAGCCTTTTTTGAAGGAGGAGAAAAGTTATAGTGAAAACAGCATTCAATAGCCAATAGAATTTGGGGTGCAAAGGGATCCTGGCCTTTTCCACTCTGACTTGGGCACAAGCTTTGCATGCAGAGGGTCTCTCTGTGGCCCCTGGATCAGCCCTGAGAGGTAGGGTTGCCAACCTCCAGGTAGTAGCTGGATATCTCCCGCTATTACAACTGATCTCCAGCTGATAGAGATCAGTTCACCTAGAGCAAATGGCCACTTTGGCAATTGGACTCTATGGCATTGAAGTCCCTCCCCTCCCCAAATCCCGCCCTCCTCAGGTTCCACTCCAAAAACCTCCCACCGGTAGTGAGGAGGGACCTGGCAGCCCTAGGGAAACCCCGCCCACGGATACAGCATGGAGGTGAAAAAAGAGCTTCTCCCATGGCCAATCTGGGGCCACCCACCCCTCCCCCAACCCCCGCTCAGCCCTGCAAGGGTGGCCAGCTAGTCTGGTGCCACCCCAGGGAGGCTGGGTGAGGATGCCCTGGAGGGAGGGGACAGCTGCTAAGCAGGCTGTCACTCACTCCTGCCTGGCCAACCAATCATGTCCCTGTCTGAAGGCAACGTGATCCCCTTCTAAGCTCTTCTTCCAAGAGCAATACTCTTTTGGGGGGATGGAAGCCCATGGCCCGTACCCCGTCTTCCCTGGTAACGAAACGTGGACTTCATCGATTTCTCTGACTTCACATCACGCCACTGGCAGCTGTGCAGACTGGTGGGATCTCGTCATGCCTGTTCAGCAGTGCAATAAGGGAATTTGCAACTGAGGACTGAAGGGTCTCAGGCTGCCCCCCCTCAGAAGGAGATGGTTCAAATGCAAAGCATGCAAAGAACGAGCGAGGGCCACCTTCGTCCTCAACACACATCAACAAGATTAAACCCCACTAACTGAAGCAGAATGTACTTCAAAATTAAATGTGCTGATGTTCACCGGCTTAAAGAAAAGTCACCTCCAGCTGCAGTTCCATGCTGCGTGTGTCAGGAAGTGTCAAGTAAGTTCTTGAGGCCACGGAAACACAGCAAAGCCAGGGTGGGGGGAGCGGGCAGTGCCAGGCCACAGCTGGAGACACCTGGAGTCCCTGCTGGGGGAGATTGATCAGCCCAGCCTGCCTTGAGGAGCTGGGGGGGGGGTAACAAGCAGAGGGAACAACGCCCACCTGCCCTGCCCTGAGGAAGGGGGAGGGGCAAAAATGTGACTGGCCTCTTTCAGACGGGGAAAAATGGGGTGCGGAGGAAGTAGGGTTGGCAGCCTCCAGGGGGTGGCTGGAGAGCTCTGGCTATTACAACCGACCTTCAGGCAACAGAGATCAGTTCCCCTGGAGAAAATGGCCACTTTGGAAGGTGGACTCTATGGCATCATACCCCATTGAAGATCTTCCCTGTCCCAAATCCTGCCCTCCACAGGCTCCTCCCTTAAAATCTCCAGGTCTTTACAACCCCGGAGCTGGCAACCCTAGGAGAAGACTGAAGCCTCTCTTGCCCCCACACTGGTGCCCGTCCAAAAAGGGCCCCTGAGGCACTTGGAGCTGCTGCTGTCAGGCTGTAAGAACAGGAGAGTCAAGTCGGAACCCAGACCTGACTCGTGGGGCTCTCAGAGAGCGGGGAAGGGTCGCGACGTTGCCCTCTGGGCTTCTTCTCATTGTCCTGTGTTTCTTTGCTAGTTCACCTGTCTGTGGATTTAGCCCTAATATCTGTTGTGTGTGTGTGTGGGTAGTAGTAAAAACTGTAAAATTTGATACTTGGTCTGGAATAGATTTCCTGGATGAACTTACCCACAAGCCAGATGCTCGGAAGCGCTCTGCCTTTGAAAGCTTGGAAGAGAGGGCGGGGAGGGGGGATTCGAGTGCTGCAGGCTAACGGGGGGGGGGTATAAAGAATGGGCTTGAAGAAGCCTGTCCAATATTAATGTTTGTCCGGTATTAATACGGAATATTAATAACTCTGGGTGGTAGCAGCTGAAAAGCAACAACAATGTTCTCTAGGCTTGGGGAATGCATAACGTTTGGAGTTCAGTAACCTGCGCTAAGCCCTAACGGGGAAACCTTAAATGGTGATCTTATTTATGTGTGTGCCTGGTGTGATGATGGAGCCACAGGTACAGGCGGCGGCCCCCTCCTCCCCCCCCCCCCACTGTCAGGGAGCTGCTGCAGCCGCCATCCCACCTGGAAGCCGGCTAAAGCAGGGTGGACTGATTTAAATCAAAAGTAATTTACCGTATATACCCGTGTATAAGCCGACCCGCATATAAGCCGAGGTGCCTAATTTCTCCCCAAAATTGGGGGGAAATTAGGCACCCCCGTATAAGCCAAGGGTCGGCTTATAACCCCTCCCCCCCCCCGCAGGCTTACCTGACAGGACTCCTGGCAGCAAGCGGTGCGGGCCCGGCGGCAGCGGCGGTAAGTTCCCCCCTTCCTCCTCCCTCCTCCCTCCCCCCTCTACCATATTGACCCGCATATAAGCCGAGTTCGGCTTTTTCAGCCCTTTTTTTGGGCTGAACAACTCGGCTTATATGCGAGTATATACGGTAAGCCATTAACACCAGTGGGGAGAGTCAGCATGGTGTGGTGGTGAGAGTGTCGAACCAGAGTCTAGGAGACCCAAGTTCAAATCCCCATTTGTGCCATGGAAGCTTGCTGGGTGACCTTGGGTCAGCCACACACTCTCAGCCAAGCCTACCCCACAGGGCTGACGTGAGGTTAAAATGGAGGAGAGAAAAATGTAAGCCACTTTGGGTGGCCATTTGTGTGTGTGTGTGATTGTAATAAGCATAGTGCTTGAAAACAGAATAGAGTTGTTTCACAGCCTTAGAGCCTTAAGCAAACTTTGATGAGTTCTTAAGAAGATATATTTAGTTGTATGTTTTCTTTGTGAAAAGTTTGGTTTTGAACAAGGTTATTTTTAAAAGGGAAACTAATAGCTTCTCTGTTTCTTGTAGGTTATCCGGGCTGTGTGACCGTGGTCTTGGTATTTTCTTTCCTGACGTTTCGCCAGCAGCTGTGGCAGGCATCTTCAGAGGAGTAACACTGAAGGACAGTGTCTCTCAGTGTCAAGTGTGTAGGAAGAGTAATATATAGTCAGAAGGTTGGGTTTGAGCTGAATCATTGTCCTGCAAAAAGTATCAAAGGTAATGTGCTAATCATTGTCCTGTAAGTATCAAGATAATGTGCTAATGAGGGTGTGGTATGTTAATATGGAACCATTGTATCCTGAAGTGATCTGTTAATGTGTGTAATCCAAAGCTAATCCGCATGGCTATTGTGGACTGTAGTCTTTGTTAGTCTGGAGGTTTTCAGGACAGTGTCAGGCCTGCTCTCTGCATTTAGGGATAGTTTTGGTTTCTCACAGATACTCTGCTTTGCTCAAGGATTGTTTTCCTAATGACTGCATTCCTCTCTGGCTTTGAAGCTCGTGGGAATCTGGCCCATTGGACTGAGGGGTTTTCATGCCAACCTGTGCTATCTTGATATGACCTGTTACTCCATATACTCTGCTGTATGTCCCTTTTGCCCCATTCCTGCCTTTTTTTATCACTGCAAGCTCTGTATACCTGTATGATCTCCATTAAAGTCAGCCCTTCTTTGGATTACCTGTCTACGAGTGTTGCTTGTGAGAGTGCATCGGGAACAAGTGCTTACAGACAGGAAGCCAAGCCTTATTCATTCTTAAGCTCTCTTCTTTTCTGTTAAAGTTGTGCTGGTGTTTATGAATTTCAATGGCTTCTCTGTGCAATCTGATAAAATAGTTGGTAGAATTGTCCAGTGTTTCAGTGTCTTGGAATAAGACCCTGTGTCCTGTTTGGGTCAGTCCATGTTCAGCCACTGCTGATTTCTCAGGTTGGCCAAGTCTGCAGTATCTTACATGTTCTTTTATCCTTGTTTGTATGCTGCGTTGTGTGGTCTCAATGTAAACTTGTCCACAACTGCAAGGTATACGATATACTCCTGCAGAGGTGAGGGGGTCTCTTTTGTCTTTTGCTGATTGTAGCATTTGTTGTATTTTCTTGGTGAGTTTAAACACTGTTTGTAGGTTATGTTTTTTCAAAAGTTTCTCCATCCTATCAGTGACTCCTTTAATAAATGGCATGAATGTCTTTCCTATGGGAAACTGTTTTTCCTGAGTTTTCTGATTTTTGTTTGGTTTAATGGCCCTTCTGATTTCATTCTTGGAATAGCCGTTTGCTAGCAGTGCGTGATTTAGATGATTAATTTCTTCCTTGAGAAACTGTGGTTCACAGATCCATCTTGCACGGTCCATTAATGTTTTGATTATTCCTCTTTTCTGTCGGGGGTGGTGGTTGGAGTTTTTGTGTAAGTAGAGATCTGTGTGAGTTGGTTTCCGGTAGACCTTGTGACCTAACTGAAAGTTTGTTTTACGGATGACAAGGGTATCAAGAAATGGGAGTTTACCCTCAATTTCCTTTTCCATGGTAAACTGAATGTTTGGATAGATATTATTGAGATATTGTCGAAGGCTTTCACGGTCAGAGTTCATTGGTTCTTGTAGGTTATCCGGGCTGTGTAACCGTGGTCTTGGAATTTTCTTTCCTGACGTTTCGCCAGCAACTGTGGCAGGCATCTTCAGAGTAGTAACACTGAAGGACAGTGTCTCTCAGTGTCAAGGGTGTAGGAAGAGTAATATATAGTCAGAAAGGGGTTGGGTTTGAGCTGAGTGTTGTCCTGCAAAAGTATTGTCCTGTAAGTATCAAGATAATGTGCTAATGAGGGTATGGTATGTTAATATGGAACCATTGTATCCTGAAGTGATCTGTTAATGTGTGTAATCCAAAACTAATCTGTATGGCTATTGTTGAATGTTGTCTTTGTCTGGAGGTTTTTCAGGGCAGGAAGCCAAGCCTTATTCATTCTTAAACTCTCCTCTTTTCTGTTAAAGTTGTGCTGATGTTTATGAATTTCAATGGCTTCTCTGTGCAATCTGACAAAATAGTTGGTAGAATTGTCCAGTCTTTCAGTGTCTTGGAATAAGACCCTGTGTCCTGTTTGTGTCAGTCCATGTTCAGCCACTGCTGATTTCTCAGGTTGGCCAAGTCTGCAGTATCTTTCATGTTCTTTTATCCTTGTTTGTATGCTGCGTTTTGTGGTCCCGATGTAAACTTCTCCACAGCTGCAAGGTATACGATATACTCCTGCAGAGGTGAGGGGGTCTCTTTTGTCTTTTGCTGATCGTAGCATTTGTTGTATTTTCTTGGTGGGTTTAAACACTGTTTGTAGGTTATGTTTTTTCAAAAGTTTCTCCATCCTATCAGTGACTCCTTTAATAAATGGCAAGAATACCTTTCCTATGGGAGACTGTTTTTCTTGAGTTTTCTGATTTTTGTTTGGTTCAATGGCCCTTCTGATTTCATTCTTGGAGTAGCCGTTTGCTAGCAGTGCGTGATTTAGATGGTTAGTTTCTTCCTTGAGAAACTGTGGTTCACAGATCCGTCTTGCACGGTCCATTAATGTTTTGATTATTCCTCTTTTCTGTCGGGGGTGGTGGTTGGAGTTTTTGTGTAAGTAGCGATCTGTGTGAGTTGGTTTCCGGTAGACCTTGTGACCTAACTGAAGGTTTGATTTACGGATGACAAGGGTATCAAGAAATGGGAGTTTACCCTCAATTTCCTTTTCCATGGTAAACTGAATGTTTGGATGGATATTATTAAGATGGTTTAGAAAGTCCATTAATTTTTCTTCACCATGGCTCCAAATGGTAAATGTATTATCTACGAACCTGAACCAGACTGTAGGTTTGTAAGGTGCTGATTCTAATGCTGTCTTTTCAAAATATTCCATGTAAAATTTTGCTATTACTGGACTGAGTGGACTTCCCATAGCTACTCCATCAATCTGTTCATAAAATTCTTGATCCCATAGGAAATAACTTGTTGTCAAACAATGGTGAAATAAGGCTGTTATATCTTCTGGAAAAATCTGGTTAATCAATGAGATTGTGTCTTTAACTGGAACCTTGGTAAAGAGGGATACAACATCAAAACTGATTAATATATCCTTTGGATTGAGTCTTAACGGACTGATTTTGTTGATGAAGTGAGTTGAATCTTTGATGTAAGAAGTGGTTTTTCCAATGTGGTCCTGTAGGAGGGTGGTCAAATATTTAGCTAATTCATATGTTGGGGAACCAATGGCACTCACGATGGGTCGGAGTGGAACGGAATCCTTATGAATTTTAGGTAGTCCATATAATCGTGGTGGTTGTGCTTCAGTCTTGCATAGTTTTCTGTGTGTGTCGGGATGAAGAGTGGAATTCTTGATCAGAATGCTAGTTTTCCTGGTAATTTTGCAAGTTGGATCTCGTTTTAGTTTTTTGTATGTGGCAGGGTCCAGAAGTTCCTCAATCTTCTTTTTGTATTCTTCTGTTTTCATGATCAGTTTAAGAATGAATAAGGCTTGGCTTCCTGCCCTGAAAAACCTCCAGACAAAGACAACATTCAACAATAGCCATACAGATTAGTTTTGGATTACACACATTAACAGATCACTTCAGGATACAATGGTTCCATATTAACATACCATACCCTCATTAGCACATTATCTTGATACTTACAGGACAATACTTTTGCAGGACAATACTCAGCTCAAACCCAACCCCTTTCTGACTATATATTACTCTTCCTACACCCTTGACACTGAGAGACACTGTCCTTCAGTGTTACTACTCTGAAGATGCCTGCCACAGTTGCTGGCGAAACGTCAGGAAAGAAAATTCCAAGACCACGGTTACACAGCCCGGATAACCTACAAGAACCAATTATTGAGATAGTTTACAAAGTCCATTAATTTTTCTTCACCATGGCTCCAAATAGAAAAATTAATGGGCACAGAAAGTCCATTAATTTTTCTTCACCATGGCTCCAAATAGAAAAATTAATGGACTTTTTTTTCCTATTTTTTTCAAATTTTTATGTTTGGAGCCATGGTGAAGAAAAATTAATGGACTTTCTGTGCCCATTAATTTTTCTATTTGGAGACATGGTGAAGAAAAATTAATGGACTTTCTAAACTATCTCAATAATATCCATCCAAACATTCAGTTTACCATGGAAAAGGAAATTGAGGGTAAACTCCCATTTCTTGATACCCTTGTCATCTGTAAAACAAACTTGGCCAACCTGAGAAATCAGCAGTGGCTGAACATGGACTGACCCAAACAGGACACAGGGTCTTATTGCAAGACACTGAAATACTGGACAATTCTACCAACTATTTTATCAGATTGCACAGAGAAGCCATTGAAATTCATAAACACCAGCACAACTTTAACAGAAAAGAAGAGAGTTTAAGAATGAATAAGGCTGGGCTTCCTGTCCTGAAAACCTCCAGACTAACAAAGACTACAGTCCACAATAGTCATGCGGATTAGCTTTGTATTCCACATGTTAACAGATCACTTCAGGATACAATGGTTCCACATTAACATACCACACCCTCATTAGCACATTATCTTGATTCTTGCAGGACAATGATTTGCACATTACCTTTGATACTTTTTGCAGGACAATGATTCAGCTCAAACCCAACCTCCTTCTGACTATATATTACTCTTCCTACACACTTGACACTGAGAGACACTGTCCTTCAGTGTTACTCCTCTGAAGATGCCTGCCACAACCAATGAACTCTGACCGTGAAAGCATTCGACAATATAATAGCTTCTCATTTGGACTTGCTCTCTAGGGCCATTTATGCAGGGAAGATTTTGCTGCTTGCTAGATACAAAGTTTTCTCAACTGGATTTTTAAAACCCTTTGTGTGGGTGCTCAGGACCACCAGGGGTTAATTTATGAAATGAAGAAATTACCAGTGCAAATGGGAGCCATCAGAGTCCCTCCCCAGCTGACTAGAGACCACAGAGCACACCTACAAGGCGGAGTTGGGGGTGGGAAGCCGGCTCTGGTTGCTCCCAGATCTTAACACTGGTTGCCAGGAGCAGTTGACAAATATTTGTGCATGGATTGGGGGGGAGAGCCGGCTCTATTTCCTCTATGCTATTTTAATGATAAATCGCTAAAATATTAATAAATTATGCATTTTATCACTAAAAAAGGTCTGGGAACCCCCCTCCAAATGCCACAGATCCTTGCCTCAGACATCTTGCCCCCTTGGGCTGCAGCTGCTGCCTCGGCTCCCCTCCATTTCTTGCCACTGCAATGGGGTGCAGTGGGTAAGGGAAGAAGGAGGGGCAGTGTCCAGAGCAAAGTGGGGGGGATGTTGAAGGGGAGGCTTTGGTTGCTTGGGGCAAGGGGGGCAGAGAGAAACCTACTTTGGAATCCAGCATTGCAGCTTGCAGAGCAGCATTTCAGTATGGGGGGGTGGCTTTGGCGGAAGCCTGGAAGAGCAGCCCTTACTGACCCATGCGCCTCCCCTCTCTCTCCCCGTCCACTTCCTTGACTGAAAAAAAAATTACTTCTGGGGGAGGAGTTGGGGTGGGTGCACTGATCTAAGACACTCTCTCTCTCTCTCTCTCTCTCTCTCTCTCTCTCACACACACACACACACACACACACACACACACACACTATGAATGGCCAAAGGACCAATAATTATACCCCAAAATGGGTCCTGAGGTGGTATGAGGTAAGCTGGCAGGAAAGCCAGAGACAAAGAATCAGTTGCTTTACCAGGGTATGAACAAAAAGACAGGAGAGGTTTGATGAGTTGTCAGGACCCAAGAGAATTCCCCAGCTATTCTCCTGAATACTGATTGATTGCTGGGATGGGGGCAGATAGGGTAATTAATGGTCTGCTCGGAGCGCTGATTCAATCACCTTAAGGTGACACAGTGGGGATTAGCTCACCCCATTGTCCAGCCAGGCACACCTTAGTGCCAGCGGGAAAGCACAGCTGCCAACCACCTTCCTGACCAGGCTTGAAACACAAGACCGATCCCAAAACTCTCTGAGAGGCATCAATTTTGTGGGGAGCAGTGTCTTACTCTGATGCCAGTCTTTGGTCCCCATGCCTTCATGGCACCCCATAGTGGGAGGAGGGATCCGACTGCTTACATCTGCAGACCACCACTAGGCTGTTCCTGAGGGTCTCCTCTTTCTCTGACTGAGTGGGTTGGGCGAGCACACAAGGATCAGGACTTGAGAGAGCCCCCCCACACACACACAAAGAGGTGCTAGTACTGGTGAATAGCATCACAACAAATCCCTGCCAAGAATTTGCTGATTGCCTGGAACAACTCACTAGAGAGGAGAAAGGATAGGCTTGAATGCATCCACCACTCATAATTCCTCCCAGGGCAGTGGTAGTGGAGCTGTGGATCATGACCCTCCAGCAGCTGAGTCACAAGGCAGCAGGAAGAACTGGGTGATCTGGGAGAGGAGACGCAGGGAGACATGACAATGTTCAGCCTTGGTTTGCCTCCATGCAGTATGTGAAAAGGCCATGAAATACAGATTGTTGCCCGGTAATGTTATGTACGTATAGATGCCAGACATGAAAAACCAAACAGAAACTTGTTCAGTGTTAACAGATGTAGGATCTCTGCATTTTCACAGGCGCAAAGGAGAGTGACGCTTTTCCTGGGGCTTCCACAGAAAGCTGCCCCCCGGGCCTCTCAAGAGCCCCCCGCTTCTCACGCGTGCAAGCCAACTTCTCTGCGCACCGTGTCCCCCTTCCCCACTTGGAAGAAGCATCAGGCTAGCAGAACCCACCTCAGCTTGGCCAGCTACATCTAAAAATACATGCCCCATTAACCTAGTTACATGCCCAGCAGGAACTGTGAGCAGCAAATTGACTAAATTTCCCTCGGCAACAACATTCTGCCATCACCTTTCGGCCCCCAGAAACAAACATACAGAGGAAATATTCAGCATTCTGGGAGAGATGCCACGGAAAGACAATAACATCGGAGCAAAACTGTGTTCCCCTGAAAGCATCCACTGACCCAGTTTTTCCTCTCCTGTCTCTCCTTCTTCCATCACATTTCCCCCCTCCCTTCTGCTTTGATTCACCCTTCCTCTTTCATGGAGCTCTTCTTCTCCTTGCAGGCATTCATCATCTCAGATTCAGCTGCACCCAAAGCCCAATCTGAACTGACCCTAGAAGCTAAAATGACTAAACTGAGGCTGTCGTATTTTGGTCACATTATGAGAAGACAAGAGTCACTGGAAAAGACAGTCATGCTAGGAAAAGTTGAGGGCAACAGGAAAAGAGGAAGACCCAACAAGAGATGGATTGACTCAATAAAGGAAGCCACAGCCCTCAATTTGCAAGACCTGAGCAAGGCGGTCAAAGATAGGACATTTTGGAGGACATTGATTCACAGGGTCGCCATGAATCAGAAGCGACTTGACGGCACTTAACACACACACACACAAAGCCCAATCTGGGATGTCTCCGGGTGTCAGGAGCAGGCCATGAAGACAATTCATGGTTGTGCTCCCAGGTGTTGTTTTGCAGCTCTCTCCAAGGCCAGTCTGTGCCCCATGTTTAGACTTCTTAGAGTCCTTCATGGATTCCATTGGTGTGGGAATTGCCAAGTACTCCTTCCTGCCTCGGGGAGGGGGGTTGCCTGGGTTACTGGTTATCTCCTTTTGCTTTTCCATATATGCCATGTGCCTTGCCTTAGCCCCTTACTAGTGTCATTCTGAATAGGGCTTCTGTAACCTGTCGAGTCTAATCAGTAAAACTGCTTTCGTGGACTTGCCATCTGCTGGAATCTGTTTATGGGTTTGCCGCAGGGCTAGAGCTCACATTATGACACTAGACTTTCTTCATCGGTTTTAATTGCTGACCTTGACTAGAGCCCTGGAGGGTTCACCTAGGCACTCGTCTCCTCGGCTTGGGGCGCGAGACGAGCTCCCCGAGGATCCCGATTTACTGCATGCCGTCTTGGAGGAGGCGCTACAAACTGACACGGAGGCCACCCGGCTGGTTGGGCTGGTGACTGCTCAGTGGCGTCGCCTGGCAGAGACGACCCCCTGGAGGACCCAGGAAGCTGATCTACGTGCCTGCGATGACCTTTTGGAATTGGATACTTTACTGGAAGAAACCTGGTTGGCGCAGGAGGACCTTATCTTGCTAACTCAGTTGTTGTCTGAACTGATGCTCCGCAAGCCGTGACAGGAGTAGGCAGCCCACATCCAGGGGCTCGAATCCTGCTTCCTGATGGCGGGGGCTCGAGAGGGTGACATTCTGTTAACTGCCCCAGACCCCACCGTATGCCACAGGGAAGCACAGAACGTTGCCGCCCGGACAGTCCTGGCCCTCATGGACTTACTGCTAGCCACAGCAACGGTAGCGGAAGTTGAGAAAGTTTTGAGCCCAGAGTTTGGTCTTTCCTCCGCGGATCTAGCTCAACAGGTCCAACCGCTGTTGGGTCAACACAAGGAGATCCAATTACTCTTGGAGCAAACGGCCAAACCAATTGTGACGGCCGCCACAGTTGCCAAATTCGAGGTGGATTAAGCGCTCGCTGACCAAAGGCGAGCGGAGGAACAACTGTTGGCGGAGGCCGCCGCCGCTCAGGCACAGGCGACAGCAGGGACTGGAACACGGTCAAAAATTACCGGGGGGATGGACTGGTCTTTCCCTTCATTCTCCTGGGGCTTCCCGGAACCAGGACAACCCCGGGACGTAGCACGCAGACAGCGGCTCACCTTTGCTCCTGATGTCCACGAGTATGAGGAGGAGGAGACCGAGTACATCGAAGAAGGCGACTGGAATACCAATTACCGAGTCAGCCAAGCCCGACAGACTGGGGGGACTGAGGAAGAAATCCATGCCTTGCGGTTTCAAAACCAAGAGCTAATGGAACGTATGGCCCAGATGCAGGACCAACTGGACTTGGTGATGTGTGAGTACGATCGCCTGCAGAGTACTCAAGGGGTGCCTGTCCCAAACCAACAACCCCCGGGAAAGCCAGGACAGCCGGCCCCGGCGCAACCAGGGCAGCCAGCACAGCTGGGGCAACCAGGACAGCCGGGACAGCCGGAGCAACCAGGACAGCCGGGGCAGCCGTGGCAACCAGCGCAGCCGCTTCCAGGGCAGCCGGGACAGCCAGCCCCGGTACTACCGGCTCCAGGGCAACCACCAGCACCACCCCCTGTGGTCCCAGTTGTGCAGTGAAAGCAACCCCGTCTACGAGTGACATTTGATGACTCCGCGGATGCGTTGCCCTGTTTTCTACACCAAGTGGACAGTTACATGAGGGAACAGGGGCATTCTTTCCCCACGGAAGACAGCCGAGTAAAATTCGTCTCCTCTCTTTTGGCTGGAAAAGCCGCAGATTGGATGGTTCTCCAGTTTGATACCCGGGCCTGCTCCATACGGTCGCTTAATGAATTCATTAAGATCGAGGATCCGTTCCAGGGAGAGAAGGCCAAGGCGGCCCTCCTCCAACTTTGGCAAGGATCCTCCTCAGTCCGTGAGTTTGCAGACGAGTTCCAAAGACTCGCTAATAAAATAGTTGATTGGACTGAAGTGACCCGAGTGCACTACTTCAGGGCAGCATTGCATCCCGAGATTCTAAACTGGGCATACATGCAGCGAGACCCAGCCACCTTGGAAGAATGGATTTTACTGGCGGAAGAGGTGGAAAGTCACCACCAGTTTATTTCTCTTGCCCGACAGCAGGCCAGGGAGGGGGGAAGCCAGAAAACCCCTCTCAAACTGGTTGCTCCTCAGGCCCCGCGGAGACCAGCTCTACCTTGTTTGCGGCGCCATGGGCCACTTCGCAACAGCCTGCCCATCACGTCAGGGACCGCTGAGTCCTTCTACCCAGCCAGCAGGGACTCCTCATGGGAGGGGACGCGCATGAGGGAGAGGCACCGCGGTCGAGCGAAGCGTCACTCCAAGATGAAAAGCACCCCAGCTCTGCTTGCCGGAGAGGTGACGATGGACCCTTCGCCAGCTGACCTGTTGGGGTCCAGGATTACAATTACTACCCCTGGAGAGATCAGCTCAGCTTCCTCTGAGGAGGGTGACCACTGGAACTCCCCTGCCCTTTATCTGGAGTCTCCCCTCAAACGGCCAAAAAACGGACTGGGTCTGCGGTAGAGGGGGCAATACTGCAGACCCCCGCAGGAGTTCCTGCAAAGCCCTGGGCACGACCCGAAGCCCCTTTCATGGTGAGTGACGTGGAATAGACTGTGTATGTAGATGTCATATTGCAACATTATAGAAAGGGTCCTCAATTACAAGTGAAAGCCTTAATTGACTCTGGATGTGCCCGCTCGTTAATAAATGAAACCACTTTTAAGGTGCTCCAGGTGAAGTCAGTCCCTCTGCCTGCTCCGGTCCAGTTCGCCCAGATGGACGGCAGTGACTTCAAGGGAGGCCCGGTAGATCGTCGCACTGATGGGGTGGCAATGGGAATTGGCCACCATTGGGAACGAATCAACCTTACTATTGTGCCTAATGTTAGATATGCTGTAGTGTTGGGAGCAAATTGGCTCAAAGGACACAGTCCCGCCATAGACTGGGACGCTGGGACTTTAACATTCAATAGCCCGTTGTGTGAATTACACCAACATGACGTGGCTGTTAAAACCATAGTCACGCCAACCCCTGCTCTAGCCTTGGACCCCTCCAGTCCAACCCACTTGCCACCTCACTATCAGGACTTCGTGGATGTATTCAATGTGCAAGAGTGTGATGCTTTACCTCTGCACCGCCAGACTGATTGTGCTATTGAGGTGGTGGGGGATGACAAACTGTCAAAAAGTAAGATTTACCCAATGAGCCCTACAGAACGAACGGTGCTCCGTGAGTTTTTAGACAAAAACTTAGCGTGCGGTTTCATCCGACCGTCCACCACGCCCTATTCGGCACAAGCCTTTTTTGTACGGAAAAAGATGGGAGATTTGCATTTGTGTATTGACTTCCGGAAACTCAGTGCTGTTACTCAAACAAATGCCTACCCCATCCCCCTCATTTCTGATCTCTTGGGACAATTGAAAGAAGGACACATTTTCACTAAGTTGGATTTAGTCGAGGCTTATTACAGAGTCAGAATTCGGGAGGGGGATGAATTTCTGAGAGCTTTCTCCAGTTGCTTTGGGATGTTCGAATTTATGGTGATGCCGTTTGGATTAAAAGGGGCCCCGGGGGTCTTCATGCAACTCATTAATGAGATCCTCCATGACCTGCTGCTCAGAGGGGTGGTAGTTTATTTGGATGACATTCTTATTTACTCCAAAACGATATAGGAACATGTTGCTTTGGTCAGAGAAGTATTGCAATGTCTTAGAGATCATCAGCTCTATGCCAAACTTTCTAAGTGAGAGTTTCACAAGAAGCAAGTAACCTTCCTAGGATATGTCGTCTTGCACCAAGGACTGACTATGGATCCAGAAAAGGTGTGAGCTGTGCTCAATTGGGAACCACCCTCTACTCGCAAACAAGTCCAAAGATTCCTCGGGTTTGCAAATTTTTACAGGGCGTTCCTCCCTCATTTTGCTCGGATTGCTCTGCCCATCACGGAGCTCCTTAATACTAAGGGAAAGGGGATTCGGCCACTTTGCCCAATGCCCGGGTGGAGTGGACCCCCAATGTCAAGCCGCCTTCAATAGTCTGAAGCAAATCTTTACCTCCCAGCCGGTCTTGCAACACCCCGACTGCACTCAACCGTTCATAGTTCAAGTAGACACTTCCGACGTAGCGATGGGGGGTGCTCTTCTGCAACGGGGGGGAGGATGGACACCTGTGCTTATTTTTCCAAAAAGGTTTACCCAATCCGTACTCAATTGGGCTATTTGGGAAAAGGAAGCCGCCGCTGTAAAACATGCCTTGACAGTGTGGAGGCAGTTTTTGGAGGGTTCCGTGGTGCCTTTTGAAGTGTGGTCCAATCACAAAAATTTGGTTGCCCTAACAGGCCTGCAAACTGTCCGCAAAACAAGTACGTTGGGCAGACTTCTTTGCCCAATTCCGATTCATCCTGAAGCATGTACCAGGGAAGCAAAATCTACTGGCTGACGCCCTATCTAGACTTCCCCAATATCCCACCAAGGTTGACAGACCCATAGAGTCACTCTTCACCCCTCCTCACCGGGGTCAAGTGCCCACTCTGGCTGTGCAAACCCATTCTCAGACTCACTCCCCGCCACTGCTGCTTCAAGAGGAGACGGATGCCTTGCTCCTGGGCATGCCGGTGACGCCACCCATCTCACTTCCTCCACACTCAGAGCGATCTACAGCCATGTCCCCCGAGGTACGGGGACCCAAGCACCCTGTTCAGCCGCCCCCACTCCGGTATCAACTCCATCCCCGGTCCAGTTACCCGCCGGCACTACTCCGGAGGGGGTGGAAGGTCTATCCGAGTCCTTTAGGGACACTCTTCATAGTTGTCACGCAGAACTTTCCTCGCAGACCCTTCCAGCCTCTCTAATTAAACGCAGGGAATTTTGGTACAAGGGTTCTAAACCGAGATGTTGCAGGGGGAGGTTTTAGATTTGGTTCATGGAGCCAAGACCACTGGACATTTCAGATTCCTTAAGATGTTGCACTTACTTAGGAGGCAATTTTGGTGGGCGGGCATGCGGTCAGATGTGGACTCCTTCATCCGCAGCTGCCCCATCTGTGCAGCGGCCAAGCGGGCACAAGGAAAACCGCCCCACTTTTGCAACCGTTAGAGACCCCCTCTAAGCCTTGGGAAGTGATTGCAATGGACTTCATGACGGATTTACCCCCTAGTGGGGGAAAGACTGTAATTTGGGTGATTACTGATCTGTTTTCAAACAGGTGCATATTGTGCCCTGCGCAGGTATCCCCTCTGCCCCGAAATTGGCCCGCCTCTTTGTGTCACATGTCTTCCGTCTGCATTCCTTCCCACGCAAGGTGGTGACGGACAGGGGTTCAAATTTTGTGGCCAAATTCTGGAAAGCTTTCCTCAAACTGGTTGGAGTGGAACAGGGACTGTCTAGTGCCTTCCATCCCCAAACGGATGGTCAAACCGAACAGGTAAATGCGGTCTTGGAATGTTATTTGCACTGTTATGTCAATTATCATCAGGATGACTGGGTAAACCTGTTGCCTTTTGCCGAGTATGCTTACAATAATGCGGTTCACCAATCCACAGGGTTCAGCCCATTTCAGATTGTTCATGGTAAAGAGTTTAATCCTATGGGCCATGTCAATGTGTCTGAGGAGGAGGGGGGAGCTGATGTGGCTGAATGGTTGCATGTAAGGGCTGGTTCCCCGTGTCAAATCCCAAACAAGAGAACATCCAAACAGAGTTGTCTAAGAAGCCATTTATTTGGAAAGCATAAGGTGAAAAGCAGCAACTTACAGGAAAGGGGTGAGGACTCAAGTGGGGAAATGGCGGGAAGGTTGAATACATATACATCAGAAAGGCACCGTTAGAAACTAGGCTGACTCTGGTTCCCAGAGTCTCTGTAGAGATTACAGCTATCGGCCGGGGCGCAGACCGTCTTAACATAAACAAAGCTACTTGTCCTTGACTCCAGCTGCGCTCCCAGCCCAGACCTTACATTCTGCCTCCCTTAGAGCCCTCCCCCTCCATGTCAGATGATGGGGCGGGCTTCTCTGGATACGAAGCATGGAATTGACGTAGTAGGAGAGGGGCAGAGATGTGACAGTGTTTAACCCATTAGTCATGGGCTGGACTGAACTGTTTCCAACGCACTAGGTATTCCACACCTCCCCTATGAACGCAGGAATCGAGGAAACCTCACAATACTCTTGCACCCCCCATCATTTTGGGAACCTCAGGGGGCTTTTCTGGATGCCACAGGGATGTGGGCATGTACTGTTTCAATAAACTGACATGAAAAACTGGATGGACCCTTTTCAATCTCTTGGGGAGTTGCAGCTCCACTGTGACTTCATTAATTATGCAAGTGATAGGAAAAGGACCAATGAATTTTTCACTCAGTTTCCTGGAGGGCCGTAGAGACCTGAGGTTTTTGGTGGAGAGATATACTTGATTCCCCACCATGAATGACATGCCTGCAGACCGATACTTGTCAGCTTGGGCCTTATTCTTTTGGCCCATTCTAGGTTTTTACTTAACCATGGCCAGGTAGACTGGATGGTTTGAATCCAGTCTGATAATTCAGCACCCTTCTCCTCCCCTGATACATGCACCTGTCCAACGGGGCAGAATTCCTTGCCGTACACAATGTGGAACGGACTGAAACCTGTGGATTAATAAACAGAATTATTATAGGCATACTCTGCAAAAGGCAGTAGATCAACCCAGTAATCCTGACGATAATTCACATAACATCGGAGGTAACATTCTAGAACAGCATTCACCCTTTCTGTCTGTCCATCTGTTTGCGGGTGAAAGGCTCTTGAGAGACCTTGTTCAACACCCACCAGTTTGAGGAATGCTTTCCAGAACTTGGCTAGAAATATAGAGCCGCGGTCTGAAATTATTTTGCGCGGGAAGCTATGATATTTGAATATGTGTGTCACAAACAAGCGAGCCAGTCTTTGGGTAGAGGGCATGCCTGTGAGGCTCTCCAGCCACCCTGGGCTATTCTCAAAAAGCCACTCGCTCAGACGGTCAGGTCAGAAGCAGGTAAACTTTACTGAAGAAGCAACAGGTTCAGCCAGGCCCTCTCAGAGGCAAAGCTGCAAGTGATTACTTAGAGAACAGTGCAAAGTTATAAACATGTCTACAAAGCAGGTGCCCAGTTCAGTGCTTTGGGAAAGGAATTGATAACAGCGTCTAAGGCAGAGCGGGGAAGCAAACATCAAAACATAGACTTGGACTTGCTCGTTAGCCGTTGCTTGTTAACAGTCAAGGACACGGGGGGGGGGAGGGAATCACTGGGAGCGAGAACATCCCGGCAGAGGCCTGACTCATGTCAAGAGCCTTCGTGCCAGAACTTAGCCGCTTGTACGGGCGAAACCAAAAGAAAGGTATGACAGTACCTCACAATGCCTGCACAAGGAATCAAATGTACTTGTTTGGAAAAAAGGTCTGTAACCACCCACAAGACAGTTTTCCCTCGACTCAAGGGTAAATCAGTCATGAAATCCATGGCAATCACCTCCCATGGCCCTTGAGGTATTTCTAACGGTTTCAGCAGTCCAGTGGGCTTGCTTGTTAGACGTTTGGCAGTGGAGCATACTGGAGAGCTGCAGATGAAGGAGTCCAGATCAGAACGCATTCCCGCCCACCAGAATTGACGATGGAGAAAATGCAGTGTTTTAACAAATCCAAAGTGCCCAGAGGTTTTTGCTTCATGAGCTAGTTTTAACACCACTGCTCGTAACGTTTTAGGCACGTACAATTTGCAGTCCTTAACCCATAGTTCCCCCCACTGCTCAAGACATGAAGGCAGTGCATTGTTATCCCTTTCAGTTAGGCACTCACGAATCAAAGTGTCACGGAAAGACTGGGGCAGTACTAGGAGGGGCGACCGCTTCACTGGGTTGTGGAGAGTCGCTCTCGACCTGGGCTTGTCACGCCTGAGCGCACGTGAGAACTGCCAAGGTGGGAAGAACACCTCTTTGCTCTGGAGTAAACAGGGACTCAGTGGGTCATTCCACTGAGGATACTTCCTCAGGATACTGAGGAAGTCTGGAAAGAGCATCAGCCAAAAGGTTTTTCTTGCCCGGAATGTGTTTGATTACAAACCGAAAACAAGAGAAGAAGTCTGCCCATCTGATCAGTTTCGCGGTGAGTTTGTAAGTCCCAGTTAAAGCTTCCAGATTCTTGTGATCTGTTAAAACCTGGAAAGGGGTTGGGGTAGCTTCCAGGAAGTGTCTCCAGATTGTTAAGGTGTGTTTTACAGCTGCGGCTTCTTTTTCCCAAATCGGCCAGTTGAGCTAAGATGGGGAAAATTTCTTGGAGAAATAGGCACATGGGTATAACTGGCCATCGTCTCCCTCCTGCAGGAGAGCTCCTCCTATGGCCATTTCTGAAGCATCTACCTGAACAATGAAAGGGGGGTTACAATCTGGATGCTTCAGTACCAGCTCAGTCGTAAACAAACGTTTCAGTTTCAAAGGCTATTTGACAGTCTGGGGTCCATTCTATCTTAGCGGAGGGCTGGGTAGCAGTAATGCCTTTACCTTTAGTTTTGAGTAAGTTGGTAATTGGGAGTACAATTTGTGCAAAGTCTTTGAGGAAGTTGCGGTACAAATTCGCGAAACCGAGAAATCTTTGCTCTTGCTTGCGAGTAGCCGGGGGCTGCCAGTCCACTACTGCTTGCACTTTGTTCGGATCCATGGCTATTCCTTGGTGTGCGATTCTATAGCCTAAGAAGGTTAGTTCCTCTTCATGGAATTCACATTTGGAAACTTCAGCATAGAGGTGGTTCTCCCTGAGTCGTTGTAGAACTTCTTTGACTAGGGAGATGTGTTCCTCCACATTCTTAGAATAAATGAGGATATCGTCTAAGTAAACAATTACTCCTTTATACAGCAAATCATGGAGGATCCCATTAACCATTTGCATGAAGACCCCCGTGGGCCCTTTTAATCCAAACTGCATTACAAGGTATTCAAACATTCCAAAGCAACTGGAGAAGGCAATCAAAGGTTCGTCTCCTTCACGAATTCGTATGCAATGATACACTTCAACCAAGTCCAATTTGGTGAAGATGCATCCTTCTTTCAACTGGCTTAGGAGATCTGGAATGAGGGGAATGGGGTAGGCATTAGTCTGGGTGACTGCATTAAGTTTGCGAAAGTCTATACATAGTCTTAGGTCACCTGTCTTCTTACGCACAAAGAAGGCAGGTGAGGAGTGAGGGGCTTTGGAGGGGTGGATAAAGCATCGTGCCAGGTTCTTGTCAATAAAGTCCTTCAACACTGTCTTTTCTTTGGGATTCATGGGATAAATCTTGCTCTTAGTTAATTGTTCCCCCCTCCACTTCAATAGCACAGTCCGTGGAGCAGTGGGGGGGGTAGTAAATCACACTCTTTGACATCAAAAACATCTGCAAAGTCCTGATATTCGGGAGGTAACTGTGGATCAGCATCCTCTACCGTTAGGGCAGAGTTTAGGACGGCTACCTCCTTCCGGTGCCATTCGCATTGTGGTAGGGCGAATTCAAGGGTTTGGGTTGCCCAGTTAATAATGGGACTATGCCCCTGAAGCCAATTCACTCCCAGGACTACTGGAAAACGAATGCCGGGCACTATAGTGAAACGGATCTGTTCCCAATGGTCTCCCACTCCCATGGCAATTATGCCCATTCGCCTGTCAACCGGGCCCCCCTTGAAGTCACTCCCGTCCATCTGGGCGAATCGTAGGGGTTGTGGTAAAACATTAGCTTTTACATTTAGGGTTTTAAACGTGTCCTCACTGGTTAGGGTATGTGCACATCCAGAATCCACTAGAGCTTTAACTGCTACTTGGGGACCCCCCTTAAAATGTTGTAAGATTACATCAAGAAACATTGTGTCTTCTACTTCTCTCACAATTAGTGGAGCTGTGGGGTTCAGTCACCTCGGTCTGCAGTGACGCTCCATTCACTGCAGACCTTGCTCGTTTTTTGCTGGTTCATGGGCGGGAATGAGATTCAGGGCGGCTATGGATACCCAAGTTCCGTCTTCTTCTTCCTCTGATGTATCCACATTGGCTGCGCCAGTGGCGATTGTAATCCGGGCCCCCGGTGGGGCCTCATTTGTAATCCGAGCCTTCGATGGGGTGAGGAAGGGCGCTGGCGACCCCTAACGAGCAAACTTGTCAGAAATGTGGAGAGTGACGGGCAGTTTGCACCCGCCTGGAGTAGTGCTCACGCGCCGGTTCTGCCCGCCACCCTGGTGACGGGTCTCGGCTTGCTGACTCGGTTTGGGGTGAGCGGCATGAGTAGGGCAATCAGCAGTGAAATGCCCCATCTTCCCGCATGTGAGGCATGCTCCTTTTTGGAAACGTTTGGCTCTGTCCGAAACAGGAGCTGTTGATTTCCGAGGCGGAGGGGCAGCACTGTCTGGTCGTGGACCTGTCTCTTTTGCTCGGCGCCTGGAGAGAGCGAGGGATTGCTGGCGGCTTTCCACTTCCTCCGCTAGTAGGACCCATTCCTAGAGGGTAGGTGGATCACGTTGCATGTAAGCCCAATATAGGACTAATGGGTGCAGGCCTTCACGGAAGTATTGCACTCGAGTAGCTTCACTCCAGTCAGTAATTCTGCTGGCTAGGCATTGGAATTCACCGGCGTTTTCCCAGACCGACTTGGTGCCTTGGCGCAATTGAAGGATGGCTTCCTTAGCCTTGTCACTTCTGAAGGGATCCTCGAACTGCCGTCTCAGGGCCCACATGAAACCCTTTAAAGTCTGTATGGATCTGGCCCATGAATCAAATTGCTGGATCATCCAATCCGCCGCCTCCCCTTGTAATAGTGAGGATACATACCGCACCTGGCTATCCTCAGTGGGGAACCACTGCCTCTGCTCTCTCATGAAGCTGTCAACTTGATGTAAAAAATAGGGTAACGCTTCCGCAGCACCATCAAAAGTCACTCGTAAGTCTTTTAAGGATGCTTGAGGACGGGGCGGCGGGTACTGCCAATGCGGAGGGAAAAACCCCGGCCACCCTGGTGGGAATTGCGGCAGTGCCTGCGGGGGTGCTTGTGGCAGAGCCTGTGGAGGTGCTAGTGGCGGCACCTGCGGGGGTGCTTGTGGCAGAGCCTGCGGGGGTGCTTGCAGGGGAGCCTACGGCGGCACCTGTGGAGGGACATCGGGTGGAGGGACACAGGGTCGCTGCAGCGGTGGCGGTGGCGGTCTTATCGGTTCTTCTCCTTGCCTCCATTCCCGGCATAGCGCATCCATTCGCTCTTGCATTTGGGCCATCTGGTGCTGTAGTTCACGGTTTTGGAGGCGCAAACGAGAAACTTCATCTGCCGGTCCGCTTCTTTTTTATATATATAAAAATTTTTATTGCTTTTCCCATAAAGTTGATACAATAATCCCATTCGATATGCCATCTAGCTTATTTTTCCATATATAAATGATAATAATACAATGCTGAATGGATATAACAATATAACAATTTGAACTTTCCCCCCAACTTCCTCTAACCCATTCTTAATCCGGTCACTTCTTTGTATCATACTTTGCCTATCCTTCTAAAACATTATATATTTATTTTTATTTTTCTATTTCTTTCTAATATCCATACAAACTCCATAACTTTGTAACCCTATTTGATATGATTAGTTAACATTAAAAATAATTAAAAATGTTAATGGGGTATAAATTATTCCAAAACTAGGATAGAACTACACATATATAACATTATCATGTAAATTAAACTTATTATTATTATTTCCCTACACCTCCCCTTATTCCCATTATTTTAATACCCTCCAACCCTTCATCCCTTCTTTTTAAAAGACTTTTTCTGTCGAGGGTTTCTATTGTTCTTTTCTTGCTTTCTTGGTGTAGTCTCTTGAAGTCCATGGTGTCCAGTCGCTACATCTTGCCCAGTTTTCATCCCGTCACATTTCTTCTTGGTCTCTTCCTTTAATTGGATCTGTCAGTTCTTTGTGGCTTAATAGAAATCTTTCAGCCTCAACTGGTGAATTGACCGCACATCTGCTTTGTTTATAGATGAACGTGAGTCCTTGTGGTATTAACCAGGCATACTTTATTCCATTTTTCCTCAATATCGTTGTGAAGTCTTTGTAAGCATTTCTCTTTGCAACCAAGTGGTGAGGTATATCTTTCAGCATTATTAATGGTAATCCATCTACCGAAAGAGGACTATCATATTGGATTTGCATGATTGTATTCCTCATTTTGAGATCAAAAAAGGCAATCACAATCTCTCTAGGAATTGATTTCTGTATTTTTGGTGACAGGGGAACTCTGTATATTTTGTCTATTGCATAGTTTAATTTTTGATCATTTAAATGGAAAATGTCAGCAAGTGATTTTATCATAGTCTCTCTGGTGTCCCCATATTTTTCCGAGAGATTGCGTAATCGTAGATTTGATTCTCTCGATTTCATATCCAAAAGTGCTATCTGGTCCTTCAGAATCTCTCCTTGTATTTGTAGGTCTCCAATTTGTTTCTCATTATCTTTGGTTTCTTTGTAAATTTCCTTTTGTTCCTCCTCCACTTTTGTTATGGTAATTTCCATCTTATTCATGTCTATTTTTAATACCTTCACTTGTTCTTTAATTGACTTAATCTCATTCATAAGTGTGTCAAGTTTCTGGTCAAGTAGTTGAGTCATATGCTGTGTTTGATGTTGGATTTGCTTGTTAAGTGTTTCAGTTTGCTGCATCAAAAGTTCCTCCACTCTTTTGTAATCCATGGTTCCCTGTAGAATTAGTTGTATAGGTGGTCAGTATTGATGTAACACTCACCATCGAGTTTCAAGAGTCTTCTAGTTACATCCGGTATTTCTCACTGAGTCTCCTCGTTCTCACAATGAAAAGTTGCAGGAAGGCAAGAATGGCTGGCTGGCGCAAATCAGTAATATATATTAGCATAGCTGATATGGCAGGTTGGCATACTAACTCAGTTTCCCACGGGAGAGGAATGCACGAGATAAAGTGTCCGTTAGAACAAAAAAGCGAGGCAGCTGCGAGAAACCGCGAGAAAGTCATAACACCACAGAGGAGCCGAGGAGGCTTGCTCCTGACACTGGTAACCCTAAATTAAGACCACAGCTCAACCTCAAGGCCAGGCTTGCCTGCAACTAGGGCTGTTGAAATATTTTTTTGGTAAAATTCGGATTCAGCAAAATTTGGCCTGTTTTTATTCAGGAAATGCCGAAGTCGGAACTCCCCCACTCTGGGTCCATGCAATTCGGCATGAGGTCTGGAGTTCGGGGGAAAATTCGGCCGAATAAAGCCATTAAAATCACAACCACACTTTTCTGTGGCTCCGGGGGGGACATTTTTGGGGGTAGAGGTCCCAAACTTTCAGCGGAGCTTCAAAGGACCCTTCTTGCAATAACCCCCAAGTTTTGTAAAGACTGGATCAGCGGGGGCTGAGATATGGGCCCCAAAAGGGGTCCCCCCTCCTTAATGTGCATTTGCAATTAGCAGAGCTTGCCGCCCACTCAAAGCTCCCAGCCCCGACAAACAGCTGAGCTGTGGGGAGCAACGGCGAGGCAGGTGTGAAGAAGTTTGCAAACCATGAAAAGCAACACAACCTTGCAAAGCAACACCTTTGCAACCATGCAAAGCAACACCTGACGCCTGGGAGTTTGCAAACCATGGAAAGGGACAGAGGCATACTAGCTAAGCATCAGGAGCAGGAGGGGGTGGAATTTCCCCTTTTGCATTGGACTCGGGACCAGGCAAATGCATTCTTTAAGTCACAATTTGAAAACAATTTTTGAGCAAGCATCAAAATAGACCTAACCGATCTTATGAATGAGGGAAAACCTAAGGACACACAACTGAAGCCCCCCCCCTCAAACCAGGGACAGAGAGACTCGAGGAGGCAACCCCCCCCAGACAGAACAGGTTAAAGCCCCCTTTGGCTTCCCCCCCACCCACAGAAACTGCTCCCTCCCCACACACACACAGACTCTGCTTCCCCCCCACACACACACAGGAGAAAAATTATAGATTAAAACCCAAAAGGGGTCTTACTGTGGATGTCTTCTGTTCCATCAGGAGGGACTGGGAGGACTGGATAATCCAATACGATTCCATTTAAGCACGGGAGGTTTTGCCTTGGATTTGCCGCTCTCAAGATGCACGCAGGATTGGCTGATCCCATTCATCCCAATAGGGAAAAGGGGGGAGACCCCATATCTCGGGATCCCCTGACCCTATGTTTACAAAACTTGGGGGGTCTCACAAGAAGGGTCCTTTGAAGCTCCGCTGAAAGTTTGGGGTCTCTACCCCCAAACTGCGCCCCTGCAGCCACAGAAAGGAGCGAATGTGTGCTTTAAATGGAATAAAAATGCACATTAAGGGGAGGACCCCTTTCGGGCCCCATATCTCAGGACCCCCTGACCCAATGTTTACAAAACTTGGGGGGTCTCACAAGAAGAGTCCTTTGAAGCTCCGCTGAAAGTTTGGGGTCTCTACCCCCAAACTGCGCCCCTGCAGCCACAGAAAGGAGCGAATGTGTGCTTTAAATGGAATAAAAATGCACATTAAGGGGAGGACCCCCTTCGGGCCCCATATCTCGGGACCCCCTGACCCAATGTTTACAAAACTTGGGGGGTCTCACAAGAAGGGTCCTTTGAAGCTCCTCTGAAAGTTTGGGGTCTCTACCCCAACAAATGCACCCCTGCAGCCACGGAAAGGAGCTAATGTGCACAAGCACCCCCCACGGGGATTTCTCTCTCACACACAAACAGATACTCTCTCTTTCTTTTCCCGGGCCGCACAGCAGCTGGGCTCATGCACTCAATCGCTCAAACTGATTGGCCAGAAGAAGACCCAGCTTGGCCACCGATTGGCTGCAGGAGAATGCTGCTTACTAACTGACAGTTATGCTGCTGCGCCGAACCCCGAATTTGCCAAATTTATTCACCGAACACCACGAATTCACTGAATTTGCCTCCCCGTTTTCCCGCCTTTTTTGAGTTTGGTTCCATCCGAACTAAAAACCGCTGAATCAACAGCCCTACCTGCAACATCTTTGAAGTTACAGGTGGAACCAAAGCCAGGTCAGTGGCATTGTCAGGCCTGCTCTCTGTGTTTAGAGATAGTTGTGGTTTCTCACAGACGCCCCACTCAAGGACTGTTTTCCTAACGATCGCATTCCTTTTCGGCTTTGAAGCTCATGGGAGCTCGTGGGAGCCTGCCTTGTCTGACTGAAGGGTTACCATGCCAACTTGTGCTATCATGATTAGAACTATTCCCCATATATTCTGTTGTATGTTCCTTTTGCTCCATTCCTGCCTTTTTATTACTGTAATCTCTGCTTACCTGCATGTTTTCCATTAAAGTCAACTTTCCTAAGGACTACCTGCCTGGGTTGTTGCTTTTGGGGATTCTTCAGGCCAAGGGCTCACATTAAACCAAGAAAACTTATTCACCTGCGTGGCTGGAGCCCTGGAGGGTTCGCCTACATCTCGGGTGGAGGTCGCGTCTCCCCGAGCACGGGTTCCACGCCTGGAATCCTGGAGGACTTAACCCGTTGGACTCTTTTAGTGGGATCTTCCATCTTTCCTGATGACCCTACTCTGCTGCATGATGTGCTAGTGGAAGCTCTACAAACTGATGCGGAAATTAACCGCCTAGTGGGTCTTCTTCCGCATCAGTGGCGCTGCCTTATGGAAACGACGCCCTGGTCATCTGAGGACGTGGACCGTGCAGCCCGTCATGACCTCTTAGCCCTGGACGGGTTGTTGGAAGAGGTGCGGGAGGCAAAAGAGGACTTGGTTCTCCTGACTCGTTTGTTAGCGAAATTGACTTTGCAACAGCATCAAATGGTGGTTCCGGACCTACCCGACTTGCTCCGCGACATGGTGGGACAACAGCCGCAGACCCTGGTTCCTGATCCTAAAGTTTGTAAAGCCGAGGCACGCGCCATCGCTATTCGGACTGCGTTACTATTTGTGGATCTACCCTTGACCACAACTACGGTGGCCGACTTAACGCGACTGTTGACTCCGTCGTTTGGAGCTGGGGCAGCTGCCTTGGCTGTCCAGGTGCAACCTCTACTTGGACAGGATCAGGCCCCGCTCCTCACCCTTCTGGAGCAAGAAGCTCTTCCGTTGGTCACTGCAGCTTTCGCTTTGAAGCTGGAAGCGGACCAGGCGCTCGCAAACCAACGGGCCAAGGAACAACGGCAGGAAGCGGCATTAGTGGCGGCCAAGGCTCAGGCCGACAAGGACAGAGAGCAGCAGTTGGCAGCCGAACGCGCCAGGGCAAATGCGAAAGATGTGCGTCCCAAGGGACCTTTGGAATCAGGGTTCTCTTTTGGACCCTCTTTCTCCCCATCGTTCATCCCGTCTCGTGCCACGCAACGTGCCCGGCGCCTTGCTGAACAATACCCAAGTCGGACTTATCCGACGATGAGGACTTATATGGCAACGGATCCCACTGGGCCTCCGACCTCCAGGTCAGCCAATCCAGACGTACCGGAGGGATCCGCGATTACACTTATTTCTTGCGGAGCCAGAACCGGGAATTGGCTGATCAGGTAAACCGTCTAAAGGAACAGATGGAACAACTGCTCCGCGAAAACGAACAATTGCAACTGGCTCAAAACGCCCCTGTTCCACCGGATCCTACCCAGCCTCCGCAGCTAGCTCCGCAACATCCACCCCAGGCACCTGGCGGGGGACCCGGTGCGCCCGCCACACCGATTGGGCCAGGTGCGCCCGCCGCGCCGATCGGGCCAGGTGCGCCCGTCGTGCCAGGCCAGCCGCTCCCCGGGGCACCAGGTGGAGCGCTCCCTGTGCAACCAATTCAATGGAAACAACCCTGACTAAAGATAACCTATGATGGCTCGGTCGAGGCTTTACCCTGTTTCCTGCATCATGTGGACAGTTACATGAGGGAACAAGGCCAGTTTTTCCCCACCGAGGACAGCCGGGTTCATTTTATCGCCTCCCTCTTAACGGGAAAAGCGGCGGACTGGATGATTCTCCAGTTTGACACTCGGGCTCACTTCATACGCTCTCTCAATAATTTCATGAGGGCCCTGCGGAGACGTTTCGAGGACCCCTTTCTGGGAGAAAGGGCTAAAGCCGCACTTTTACAGCTCCAGCAGGGCTCAACCCCAGTTCGGGAGTTCGCCGACGAGTTTCAACGACTCACCAGTAAAATAGTGGACTGACCAGAAGCTACCCACATACACTATTTCATGGAGGCATTACACCCCGACATTTTGAACTGGGCATATATGCGAGGGGATCCTGACAACTTGGAGGATTGGATCCTGCTGGCGGAAGAAGTGGAAAGCCGCCGCCAGTTCATCTCCCTGGTTCGGCGTTGGACCAAAGAGGGGAACAGCCAAAAGCCTCCCTCTAAGGCTTCAACCCCCATCCCGCGGAGACCAACGCAACCCTCACAGGACCGCGAATCCCGGTTCCAGAGGGGAGCCTGTCTCGTTTGCGGCACCATGGGCCACTTCGCAGCAGCCTGCCCGCGCCGTCCAGACCTCACTCTTCCTTCTCATCCAGAAGGACCTCCCTGGGCTCGGGGATGACCTCAACGCAGAGGCACTGCTGCCGCACGCAGCACTGCGCCAGGACGACACGCGCCCTCGGCAGTTCACGTCAGAGAAGTCACTGGTGAACCCACTCCTACTGTCCCATCCGGGACTCGGATTACAAGTGCCCCATTGGGGGACAGCTCTCAATCTTTTGATGAGGATCACTCCTGGGATCCCCCTGCCCTCAACCTAGAATCTCCTCTTGACTTGTCAAAAAACGGGCAGGGTCTGGGGTGAGCGGAGCGACACCGCAGACCCCTGCAGCTTCTCCTGCAAAACCCAAGGCTCCTGTTACGGTGAGTGAAGTTGAAAATACTGTATATGTGGATGTAGTGTTACAACATTACAAACGAGGCCCCAAACTACATGTTAAAGCCCTCATAGACTCGGGTTGTGGGCGCTCCTTAATCAATGAGGCCACTTTCAAGGCACTTAAAGTTAAGTCAGAGACACTACCTGACCCTATCCAGTTCGCTCAGATGGATGGCAGCACCTTTAGGGGTGGCCCGGTAGACTGTCGCACTCACAGCTTTGCAATGGGTATGGGTTCTCATTGGGAACAAATAGACTTCACTATAGCCCCCATCCAATACGAAGTCATTTTGGGAATAAACTGGCTAAAGGGACACAGCCCTTCTATAGACTGGAAAGACGATACTATCACCTTCTCTCATCCCGACTGCGCCCAACACCGACACAAAATCGCAGTAGTTCTCCCGACAGCTACAGCCTTAGTCTCTGACACACACCCCCTCTAATACTGCCTGTTGAGTATCAGGATTTCGCAGATGTTTTCGATGTCAAAGAGTGCGATGCTCTGCCCCCCACCGTAGGATGGACTGTGCTATTGAAGTGGTGGGAGACGGTAAATTGCCTAAAAGTAAAATATATCCCATGAGCACTGCTGAACGTACTGTATTGCGAGACTTTTTGGATAAAAATCTTGCTTGTGGTTTCATTCGACCTTCTTCAGCTCCTTGCTCGGCTCCTGACTTTTTTGTCCGCAAAAAGACAGGCGATTTGCGCCTCTGCATTGACTTTCAGAAGCTCAGTGCTGTCACTCAGACTAATGTCTACCCCATCCCTCTAATTTCAGATATCTTGGGACAGCTAAAGGAGGGCATTTTCACCAAACTGGACTTAGTTGAAGCCTATTACAGAGTCCGCATTCGTGACGGGGATGAGCCCCTCACAGCCTTTTCTAGCTGTTTTGGTATGTTTGAATTCCTTGTCATGCCCTTCGGATTAAAGGGGGCTCCTGGGGTCTTCATGCAATTCATTAATGAAATCCTCCATGATTTGTTATACCAGGGCGTGGTGGTTTATCTAGATGACATCCTCATTTATTCTAACTCCATGGAAGAGCATGTAGCTTTGGTGCGAGAAGTACTACAACGCCTCCGGGACAACCAGCTCTATGCTAAAGTATCCAAATGCGAATTTCACCAAAGCCAATTGACATTTCTGGGTTATATTGTTTCACACCAAGGTCTCACCATGGACCCCGCCAAGGTCCAGTCGGTTGTTGATTGGGCTCCCCCTTCAACTCGTAAGCAAGTGCAACAATTTCTTGGCTTTGTGAACTTTTATCGGGGGTTTATTCCCAACTTTGCCCAAATTGCTCTGCCTATCACTGATCTCCTCAAGACTAAAGGCAAGGGGGCTTCCGCCTCTCTCCCCACAGCCAAAGTTCTATGGACTCTCCAATGTCAAACTGCTTTTGATACCCTTAAGCATTTGTTCACCTCTGAACCAGTTTTAAAACATCCTGATCCTGATCGTATGTTTATAGTACAAGTAGATGCTTCGGATCTAGCCATGGGAGGTGCCCTTCTGCAGCAGGGCAATGATGGTCTGCTTTACCCCTGCGCTTATTTTTCTAAAATGTTTGTGCACTCCCAACTCAACTGGCCCATTTGGGAAAAAGAAGCAGCCACCGTCTACCATGCTCTGACTACATGGCGACAATTCCTTGAGGGTTCCCGGGTCCCCTTTGAAGTCTGGACAGATCACAAAAATCTGGAGGCACTAACTGGGACCCATAAACTGTCCGCGAAGCAACTTCGTTGGGCTGACTTCTTTTCCCAATTCTGTTTTGTACTCAAACATGTCCCGGGCAATCAAAACGTACTGGCGGACGCTCTCTCCAGGCTCCCCCAGTATCCTACCAAAGTTGACCGTCCCACAGTCTCCTTATTCACCCCAGTGCAACGAAGTCTCTTGCCCACCCTCGCCGTCCAGACCAGATCACAGACCCTACGACAGCCCCGCGCTGGGGGGGATGTCCAGAACTCGAACCTGACTCCCTCGCCCTCCACAGCCACCCCCCCGGCGCCCGTACGTTCAGACGTACCACCCTCTCCTCCAATTGCTCCTCCGGTTCCACAACCAGCCTCGTCCACATCACCGAGTAAGATGGACCTGTCTGATTCCTTCCTGGATTCACTCCGTGCCCTTTGCCAGGCTGAACTCTCCACTCACACCCTCCCTCCCTCCCTCCCTTCTGGAACGTGGCGGTTGCTGGTACAAAGACTCTAAATTATACGTGCCCAAAGAATTACGGAGGGAAGTCTTAAAACTAGCCCATGGAGCTAAAACGGCGGGACACTTTGGATTCTTAAAAACCGTTCACTTGTTACGCAGACAATTCTGGTGGGCGGGAATGCGTACTGACGTGGACTCCTTCATTTGAGGTTGCCCAACTTGTGCCACTGTCAAACGTTCTCAAGGAAAACTCCCCGGACTCTTGCAACCGTTGGAAATCCCCTCTAGACCCTGGGAGGTTATTGCAATGGATTTTATGACTGACCTCCCTCTTAGTGAGGGTAAAATTGTTTTATGGGTTGTTACGGATCTTTTCTCCAAACAGGTGCACCTCATCCCGTGCGCAGGTATTCCCTCCGCCCCAAAGCTGGCCCGCCTCTTTGTGTCACATGTCTTCCGTCTACATTCCTTCCCGCGGAAGATAGTGAGCGACAGGGGGGGGCACCTATGTGGCCAAATTTTGGAAAGCTTTCCTTAAATTGGTGGGGGTGGAGCAGGGTCTCTCTAGTGCATTCCATCCCCAGACTGATGGGCAAACTGAACGTGTCAGTGCTGTGTTAGAATGTTACCTTCATTGTTATGTCAATTATCACCAAGATAATTGGGTTGAATTGTTGCCTTTTGCTGAATATGCCTACAACAATGCTGTTCACCAATCCACAGGGTTTAGTCCATTTCAAGCTGTATATGGTCAAGACTTTGGTCCTATTGAACAGCTAAATATTTCCAGGGGGGAGGGCGATGGAGATGTAGCTACATGGGTAAAGGCAATTCATACCACCTGGCCCTGGCTGATAAAGAATTCGGAACGAGCCAAACGTAAATACAAGGCTCAAGCTGACAAACATCGATCTCCTAGCCAGGACTATGAAGTGGAGGACTTGGTCTACCTGTCTACCAAGAACCTTCGTTCCACCCGTCCTTGTGACAAACTAAGTGCCAAATATGTGGGACCTTATCCCGTGTCTCGTATCATCAACCCCGTGACAGTGGAACTCACTCTGCCAAAGGCACTCAGACGTATCCATCCAGTTTTCCAGGTAAGCCTTTTGAAACCACACACTCCCTCCCCAAAGTGGCATCCTGACCCGCTTCCTGAGCAACCGGTGATGGTGGGGGGGGAGGAGCATTTTGAGGTTGCTAAAATCCTGGACTCTCGCATTCGCCATGGCTCGCTCCAGTATCTTGTTCGTTGGAAGCACTTCCCCCCTGCCTATGACGAATGGGTACACGCCTGCGATGTCGCCGCCCCTCGGCTAGTGCGAACCTTCCACTCCACCTACCCCCAGAAGCCAGCCCCCTTTCGGGTTGGGAGGGGGCCCTAAGGGGAGCAGGATGTCAGGAGCGGGCCTCCTCGGCTCCTCTGCGGTGTTATGACTTTCTCGCGGCTTCTCGCAGCTGCCTCGCTTTGTTGTTCTAACGGACACTTTATCTCGTGCATTCCTCTCCTGTGGGAAACTGAGTTACTATGCCAACCTGCCATATCAGCTAAGCTAATATATATTACTGATTTGCGCCAGCCAGCTATTCTTGGCTTAGTTAATTTGCAAGCACTGTTAACCCGTTTGATTTCCAATAAAATCAACTTGCCTTAGGACCACCTGTCTGGGTTGTTGCTTTTGGGGATTCTTTGGGCCAAGGGCTCACAACCAGGTCATTCTCATGAACTGCAAAATTGCAGTCGGATGTTAGAATATAAAGTTTGAAGAAGCCAATGTATTTTCATGCCAACGTAATTACAACACGAAACAAGATGAAACCGGGGTCTTGTTACCACGTTCTATGTGCATAGAACACATAGCTTTTTCCAGCAGTGTTCTATGTGTTTGAAACGCAAGCTTTTTTCAGCAGCGTAAACACATAGCTTTTTTCCAGCAGCGTGGTTGTGTTAGTTACACACAGCAGCAGGATTCCCAATTACAGCACAGGATTGGCCAGCAACCACCAGCTGACCACGGGATTAAGTGCATCTCGGCATGAAGAGCTCATACTGCCGGATAAGTCATAATCATTTTCCCTGGTGTTCTAAGAAGTTACCACAGTATTCACAAGTGATTGGATGTTGTTTTTCATCTAAAACGTCTATCATATGGACTCAGATACATGGACTATTCATGTAATGTTTAGTTCCGTTTGTGCATTTGAGTAACTGTATTACTATCCACTGTGATGGTTTATTTTATGTTGGAACGTTAAGGGCATAATAGAATATTGCAAATAACAACCTTAGTGTCAGTAATTTTATTAAGTGGCTGTGTACTGAAAGTAAATTTCCTACATAGGATTTTTCCACAGTACCTGGAGGTTGGCAACCCTATCTGAATTGGGGGAACAGTCTGGGGGCAGCCCCTCCTGGTTCGCTCTTCCCTTGACGTAGCAGGACTTCAGTGAGCAGCATGCCAGGATCTGAGCATCGCATTGGGGGGGAGCGGGGGAGGGGGTTTCTCTCAGGCGTCCAGTTTGACACTGCCATGTTACACGAGCAGCAGGAGGACCCCCTCTCGAGACGGGATCAGGCCTTTGTGACATCACTCAAAGGACCTTGTGGGCAAAGAGTTTCAGAGGAAGGGCTTCAGAATCACTCCCCCTTGTCATGCAAATGCATCTCATGATAAAGAAAAGGTGGGAGAGAAACAGAAATCTGATGTGCCAGCAAAACCGCAGCTATACAGAATGCCTGTTTTATCTGTCCTTGAGACGGTGGAAGTATTTAAAGAGGAGCAGAGGGGCAAAAGAGCTGCAAATCTTCTGCCACGAAAGAAAAACGGGGCATTTGGTTACGAATCTTTATACATGTTCACGAGGTGTGGTGGAGGATGAGAAATACACACAGATCAAGAGGAGGACAAATGGTAAAAGAAACAAAAGACCCAACAACACTTATAAACTGGTGAGGGTCTGAAACAGACTGTATTTACTGTAATTTACTGAAACAGTAAATTTACTGCTCAATAGTTACATAATGAAATGGTTACAATCTGTGAATACTGAGAGTGGTTTGGATGACTCAGTTCCAAAACAGGGTCTTTGTCTCAAATGAATATCCTAACTTCAGATGTTTTATTTATTTGTTATATTTTTAGGCCGGCATTTCCCGAGCAGGTCAGGCTCACAGCTGCTTAAAACCATTTAAGACAATCGCAAAACCAACCCACAAAAGCAATTTCTGTCTATCCAGCCAGAACCCCTTCAGGCGCCTTCAAACCGGAGCAGCAGCCAATTTCAGATTAGCAATAATACAACAATAACAATAAAGGTGGGGGAGAGAGGGGAGAAGGGGGGAGGGGAAAGGAGGGGAGGCCGGCCAGATGGAAAACCGTCCCTATCCTCGACCCCATTCCTGGCAGAACAGCTCAGTTTTACAGCCCCTGCAGAACTCCTTCAAGTCCCACAGGGCCCAAATCTTGCTGGGCAGGGGCATCCCACCAGGCCAGGGCTGGAGCCCCAAAAGGCCCTGGCCCTGGCTGAGGACAGCCGGACACTTTTCGGGACAGGGATCACCGGCAGATTTTCTCCAGCTGAGCAAAGTGCTCTTTGGGAGGGTGTATCAAGGGAGGCGGTCCTTGCAGGTGCGACGGTAGGGTTGCCAGCTCCAGGTTGGGAAGTACCTGGAGATTTTGGGGGTGGAGCCTGAGGAGGGCGGGGTTTGGGAGGGGAGGGACTGCAATGCCATAGAGTCCAATTGCCAAAGCGGCCATTTTCTCCAGGGGAACTGATCTCTGTTGCCTGGAGGTCTGTTCTGAGGCTATTCTATGAGGTGCCATGGAACACGGGCAGGATGGTGCTGCCGCTAGTCGTCTTGCTCGTGAGCTTCCTAGAGGCACCTGGTTGGCCACTGTGGGAACAGACTGCTGGACTTGATGGGCCTGGGTCTGATCCAGCAGTTATGTTATATTCTTATGGGGCTAGGGTTACCAGGTTCCCCCTCCCAATAGGTGGGAGGTTTTAGGGGGCAAGGCTGGGATGGCCGTGTGTGTACGCGGGCACACGCACACAATGACGGCACTTCCAGTTTTACTTCTGGAAGCTCTGCATCGCCACGGCCGATTTAGCAAATTTTGGGGGTTTGAGTGCAAAAGCAGCCGCGGCAATGCAGCATTCCAGAAGTAAACCCGGAAGTGCCTCATCATGTGCGCACACCCGCGCGTGCGTGCAGCTGCAGCTCAGGAGCAGCCAAGTGGATTGGCGGGCAATTACCCGCCAATACCAACCACCTGGCAATCCTAGCTGGGGCTACATTCCGGCTGCAGCAGCAGAACCCACAGGCTGGCCGTGGCTCAAAGAGCCATGCTGTAGGGTTGCGAACTCTGGGTTGGAAAATTCCTGGAGATTTGCAGGCAGAGTCTGGCGAGGGCAGGGTTTGGGGAGGGAAGAGATCTCAGTGGGGTATAACGCCATAGATTCTGGTGTGCAAAGCAGCCTTGTTCCTCCAGGGGAACTGGTGGTCTCTGTCGTCTGGGGACTGGGGGCAATACAGAGGGACTTCCAGGCCCCACTTGGGGGCTGGCGAGCCTCAGGGTGAGGCTCATGATGCTCTCTCCCTTGGGCCCATGCTCAGCACAGGCTGAGATGAGTGGTGGGGGTCGTGGCCCCTTCCCAGGTGGGTCCTTCACTAACTCCCTTCTCAAAGGTTATTTCCATCAACAAAGTGTTTGCTCTTTAGGTGATATTTCCAACGGACGTCTTCCCAAGGCCTGAGCCTTTCCTTTCCATTCACCTCCCTTTCAAAGGCAATGTGGCGTGTGAAGCAAGGACTTTTAGGGTAAATGCTAAAAAACAACACTTCTGTGAATCCCCCACCCCACCCCTTCTGTTATGCCTCATGGCGTCAACACATGCTTGTCATGCCTTTTCATTCCTGAAACAGCTCTATTGCTGACATGTTGCCTCTCACCCGCCCCCCCGCCGCCCCAATGTCTTTTTTTGTTATAAGGCTTCTTCTTCTTCTTTTTTTTAAATTACATTCCTTGTTCTGTTTTCTGGAGAGGAAAAATGTTTTCTCTGCCTTAACCTCCCACAACAACAGTGGCAGAGACCAGCTTGCAGGTTTCTTCCTATCTGGTACCATGACGGTAATTTGGTTGACAAGACAGGCTTACCTTTTTATAGAAGCGTCTGGGAAGTGTTTCTCTTAAGTGAATTTAAGACAGGCAGAAAGATGGTGGGACCCGTGTTTAGTCACACAGCAGGTAGGCTTTTGGCAACTGCTGGAGGTTCTTCTGCTGCAAATCAACATGAAGGGCAGGCTTGGTTTTTCCAGAAGACCTCCTCCATTTCCATGGCAGCAGCAAAACCGGGTGGCAGATTCCCCCTCTCATCTTCAGGCACCGCCAACCATCTTTGTCCTTTCTGAAATCTGGAAGCAGACTTGCCCTAAGGGGGTGGGCCTAGCAGCCCCCCCCCATCTCAGTCACTCCTGAGCACTCATTGCTGGGCTGCTGGGGGCTGGGGGAGCCTTCTTGTGACAAGGAAAGGCAACTGTGGGCGGCTGGAATCCTGGAGGGAGGGGTGGGAAGAAGGGGCTGCACTCCTGCGTTTAGCTTGCTGCAAGCAGGATCCTGAGATGAAGTGGTCCCCTGGCTGCTGCTAGTCAATGCTGATGCTGGGCGTCAGCGCACCCTTTTCGATGTCTGGTGGGTTCCAGACTTCTACATTCCTACTTCTATTGCATTGTTTACTGCGTGTCTCGTCCTGTGGATTGCAGGAACTCCCGCTGTGTGGTCTGCCTTGAGTCCCAGTGAGAAAGGCGGACAATGAATAACATAAACAAACAAACAAATGCGTGAATAAAGAAACAATCCTGCTGGGAGAGCCGCCACCTGCCAGCCTGCTGTGTCCTGGGCGTGTGCAGACCAACCCCCTATTCCACAGGCCGGTGGCCCCTGTTTGTCACAAGGCAATTGGCACCTGTCAAATGTTTGTAATGGAACTTCTGACCACCTGTGAAGCGGGGGGAGTCCAAAGCAGTCTTTGCCCCCAAACATCTGTGTTTTTAAAATGACCTCTTTGGACTCACTGAACAGGAGATCGTTGTCTTTCTTATCTGCCAGAACGTCCTAGAAATAAAGCAAGTCAGTAAGTCAGTTGATGACAAAAAGTCTCCTGGTATTTGAACAAAAGAAAAATTCCTATTAGTTGCTGAAAGAATATGGGTTGTGAGAAAATGAAAATAGCCAAATAATTCCCTTCCCTTCAGCAGTGGGTAAACCAATGACTGTCCTTGATAGGGAGGGGGAGTCAGGAATGTACCAGTCGAGATCCAGTGCCCACAATCCCCTTTGTCAATACTGGAGGTGCTCCAAAGGTGCCCAGAAGGGCTTCCACTTTCTGCTTGCCACAGCCCCGCCTCACGGGCTTCTGGACCGCTTTCTGATTCAGCCAAGGGCTCGTTTGCACAAGCAATCTCCATTTTTGGAGCTGTAAATGCTAAGTGAGACACCACTGCTTTGTCTGCTCATTAATAGTTGGCAAGGGAATATGATTCCAGTCAGGATTTGGGTGGTTTTGTTGATCAAAACTTTTAGTCAGATTCTTTAACATTGCAATAGCCTGGCTTCAGATTAGTTAGGTAGCTGTTGTCATGTTTTTAATGGGAAACACATTTCCCCAAAATTCATTCATTTATTTAGTCGATTCCTAACCTGCCTCTCCAAAATCTGCTCTAGTTGGGATGAAACTGCTCCCCCCCTAAGGGATGTTACCTGCTTAACTGCAGACAGAGGTGAAAGAATCCTTGTTTTACAAGGCAGGGTGATGCCTTTTCCCTCCATCTTTCTCCCTCTGATAGGGTGCTCTTGTTGGCAGGAGAGGGGCCTACTGTTAAAGGGGGGAAGGGGTTAAACGTTGCAGAGAGACTGAAAAACTGTGACGTGTTCATTCATTTCCATGGCTGTCTTCCAAACTGGGTGTCACCTTAAACTTATTAGGATCCATAGAGGAGAAGGTGGGCTTGTTCAGAAAGAATTAAATACATCAAACAGTAGAGCAACATGAGATCATGTAAGAGAGGTAAGGCACATTTGAACACATTTATGTAAAAAAGAAAAGAAAAGCCACCATCCCCTCCCAGGGCTGCCAAGAGCCACCACGGGCCCCTGGACAATGGTCCAGGGTTAGTATGCATGGTTAGTATGGCCCTGGTTCATCCCTCTCTTGTCTCACACATTTATATCCCGAGATTGGAAAACCTTCTGCATGGTGTTGCTTGTAGTTAAGAAAGCCCTGGACAGTCCAATGAGCACAGCATAATCACAAGGAGAAATCAGGAAGTGACTGAGTCCCCCCGCCCCTGTAAATGCTGCATTGTCATTGGCAGTAGTGCTGACTCTGACAAAAAAAATCGCTCTGCCCCTCCCCTCTTCCCCCTTCATGAGTGGCCATTTCACAACCCAAAATGGAGTACAGAATTGCATCCACAAGAGTAAAATGTTGGAGATTCTCCTTTGTATACCCACTGCGGAAACTGACTAGCATCCCTGTGACTCGCACAAAAGGAAAGGGGGGGGAGAACTCTCTGTGGTTGGACCCACACAGCTGAAAATCATTGAAACAGAAGCCCTCCTTCTCTGTGGCCCCCTCGCCATGTTTAAAAAAAAATCTGGCTGATGGAATACACCCATATATCATCATATCAGCCAAAATACTATTAAGAGAGCCCGTGGAACCTAGGATCGGGCACTTGCTCGCCCCCTCTGTGAGTAAGTCATCACCCAAGTGTCTGTGTGTGTGTGGGGGGGGGACGTATGATCCTAGCCTCTGCTGGCTCTCTCTGTGATTTTTAATAGTATTTTGGATGAAATGATGATATATCGGTATTACATCGGATCAACAGGAAAAAAATTGGAAAAGGCATGTGAGGGGACACAGTGCAGGAACTGACCATATGGCCACCTCCATTGTCTCAGGTATTCCTGGGGAATTGTGGAGGGGATCCGGCTGAAGGCTGGCTGAAGGAGGAGTTGGAGGAGGGGTTGGAGAATGGGGGCATGCCATGACGTGGGAAGATTGACCTGCAGCTGAACTATGCACCTACTCACATCCAAGATAAGTTCAGATAAGTAAACTTAATTTCGGGATAAAACGGGAATTGGAAAACCCGGGGAAATCGCAGAATGGAAGCAAGCTGAGCCCCAAGGGAGGGGAACGTCATGCATGATCCCTGCAGAGAATCAGGACATTTGCAGGAGAATCGCAAGACAAACCAGCCATGCATAACCAACCAAAGACTCCATCTGGGCCCCCACCCCATATGGCCCTGATGGAAACCAGCTATCATAACAACACTTGCCTTCCTGGAACCATGAATAGAATAGTAATTGTTCATTAAATAAGAAACAATAAAGGAAAGGGGGCAGGAGTGTTAAAGAATAGATTTTACTTAACTTATGATTCACACTGCAGATTGCAATTGGCTACAGTGCAAAAAAAAGAAAAAAAGAAGAGCAAGCAGAAGAGCAGACACATCCCCAGTCAAGGGACTGAGCCAGAATACTGAAGTGCACTATAAATTCAATATCGGTGAAACACAAATTGCCTCAGAATAAGCCACGCTGAATAAAGTGAACCATCTGTCTCTCTCTCAAAAAATACTCAACAAAAGCATTTTGAACATTCAAATAAACCTGGGAGATATCTGGCACACTGTTTAAGGAAAGAGACCGAAAAAAGAGTGATAACAGGAGTTAAGAAAGGTGATCGAGTTACTCATCTAGACAAAGAGATACATGAACAATTTACCCTCTCTTTTTTGGGAATTACACAACTGAAGAAGAAATAGAGGAATGTATAAAAGGAATTAGAGTTGTGCATATCGATATGCCCAAACCGAAAATAAACCCAAAATTGGCCGTTTCAGCAATATTGTCAGGTCTGAGTTCACTTGGCTATTCCCAAAAACCAGACGACCAGGTAGGTCTCCTAAGAAGCAGGTTTATTAAGGAAAACACAGTGAGGAGCAGTAACTAGCGCAAGGGATTCATGGACTTCAATGGGGGAATAGGAACAGGGTAAAACATAAGAAAGGCAATCTACAAATATGACGGTTGCCAGGGCGGTCCCTGGTTCCCAGGAAGGTCTATCGTTATCACACTCTCCAAGGCCTCTGCAGACAAAACATAAACAAAGCTGCACAACTCAAAGTCCTTGAAGAGCCATCTGCTCTCGGGGTATGATTCTCAGGCCAGTGCCTGACAAATATTCAGGTTTCAGGTTGACTGAATACCTAAACCCGGGAATCTGTCTGAAGGCGAATAGGTGATTCCCCAAAAAGGGTTTCGGCTATTCACCTTTGCTCAGATACACAGCTCTGTGCTTTCTCCCATTTTTCTATTTTTGACTGGCTTTGTTAAGGCCCCATAGTTGGGGCCCTTTTGAAATAGGGGTCATGTAATCAGAGCCAGAATGGTCAGACCAAACTAGTGGAAGGGTCATTTTAAAAGAACGGGTTTTTCCCTTCTGGAGGGATATAGTCCAGAGGGTTATACCCTCCAACTAAAAAATGCCAGCTTCTACAGCTGCTTATCAGGCTTCTAAAGAAGACTCCTCACCCGCGTGGATGAGCAATCATCTTCACAAGAGCTGCCTTGGTCATGACTTCGGTTGGATCCGATATCACCTCCCCCCACCCCCGAAACCTTCTCTCAAGCTGAAGTTCGCCCTGAGTAGAGGCTTCATTTTCCTGCACCGTGACCATTTCTTGAAATCAGATTTTTTTTATGACTATAATAAAAGACAGGATGTCATTTGCCACCAAAAGAAATGTTTTGTGTACCTTATTTTTCTTGCATTTAAGTCTTTTCCCTCGGTTTGGAAGCTAATTTGCATGGGTGTCATGCTATGTGCCCCAGATATGAAGGGAGCCCCCAGACCTTGAGGTGCCAGCCTGTCAATCGGCTCTTTCCATCAGTCCTTGGCAATGCTGAGCTTCTGAACCTGAAATACGATTGACAGCTCGTGCAGCAAATGCCTGGAGGATGGGGTGACCCCTTTGTGGGTTCAAATGCCCCCCCCCCCGTCCCAATGTTCACTAAACTTTGGGGTCTGTCTAAGGAGAGTCCCTTGCAGCCATGCTGCAAATTTGGTGACCCTACCTCCAAAAATGGACTCTGTGGCATTGTGCCCCACTGAGGTCCCTGTCCTCCCCTGGCTCCACTCCCAAATTTCCATGAGTTTCCCAACCTGGGGCTGGCAACCCTACCCCCCATCCCCTGCCAGTGGCCGGGGCTGGGGGACCTAGTAATGCTATCTGGTCCAGTGGGGTCACATCCAAGAGTCAGAGGAAATTTCATTCTGATTACCCCCCATGCACACACACACACACACACAAACCCATGAGGTTAACAAATAGGGTATATTCAGGTTGAATGTGGTTAGTTATGTTCCAAAGGCACATTTAGTGGAGTTGATAAAAAGATCTCAAAATTTTCAATGTTGCACAACTGTACATTCTTCCAAGTGAGTTTTCTCCTTTTTCATCAATAAAAGTATTGCGAGAAAACAAAAATGACCATTTAATGTTTAGTTTTTCCCTTCTGAAGGTCCTAGAAGGCAGTTCCATAATTTTGTGGGCCGTGTGGTGCAGGAATGAGCCCGTTGCATTAGCACTTATGGTTCACAGCTGAATGTGTGAACTGCCTGGGGTTAAACATGTCACATGGGAAATGCTAGAAAAGCTTTGCGAGTCCAGCTTGTTGCATTATGGCTTTATCACTTGACGTGTTGAACGTCACAGAGACAGATCTGAAGTCACCCTTTCTGTGGGGTTTTGAATAGCAAAGGTATTTGTGTCTTTGGCATTATCTGTCTGGGGAAAACAGGCACATTTTGCTGGTGGCAGCTGGGAGGTTAGGTCATTGGGGAAGTGATGGTCAAAAAGGCAGCAGCAACAGGGCGACTGTGGAGGTGCTGATTATAGCGGAGCATGTGTACGTCTGCCACAGTGACCCCTGTCAGAGCTAATGGATGTGACTGAATGAAGACAATGGCTGAGTGTGGCACTGAGGGAGAGCCACGCAGATAGGGCTGTCGATTCGGTTCATCCTGAACCGAAAAACAGCCGAATTTTCCCCGATTGGGCTGTTTCTAGTTCAGATGGAACCAAATTCAAAAAAGGCGGGAAAACAACGAGCCGAATTCAGCGAGTTCGGGGCTATCGCCAAATAAATTTGGCAAATTTGGGGGCTCCAAATCAGCAGCATAACCATAAAGGCATTAAAAACACATTTGCACCTTTCCGTGGCTCCGGGGGGGCATGTTTGGAGTTAGAGGTCCCAAAATTTCAGCGTAGCTTGAAGAGACCCTTCTTGCAAGATCCCCCAAGTTTTGTAAATATTGGGTCAGGGGGTCCCAAGATATGGGGCCCGGAAGGGGTCCCCCCAAAAATCGCCCACAAGAATAAAGGCATTAAAACCACATTCGCAACTTTCCGCGGCTCCAGGGGGGCATTTTTGGAGGTAGAGGCCCCAAACTTTCAGCGTAGCTTGAGGTGATGCTTTTTGCAAGAACCACCAAATTTGGTGATGATTGGGGCAGGGGGTCCCGAGTTATGGGGCCCAGAAGGGGTCCCCCCATCTGCCCATTACAGCCTTTAAAAACACATTCGTGTTGGGCCGTACCATTACCCTGGCCCGGGGGTCTGGTCTGGTGGTTGCCTTGGCAGTTGGGCCGTACCATTACCCCAGCCTGGGGGTCTGACTAAAAGGCAATTAATCCCGAGTTATTGGGTCCCCCCCCATCCACCCATTGGAATGAATGGGAGCAGGCAATCCTTAATGTGCATCTAGAGAGCGGCAAATCCAAGGCAAAACCTCCCATGCCAGAGAGTCTCTGTGTGTGAGTCTGCTAGAATCGTATTGGATTACTCCGGAGTTCTCCCAGTTCCTGCTCCTGATAGAAGAGAAGAAGACATCCACAGTAAGACCCATTTGGGGGCTTTTCTCTATAATTCTCTATAATTTTTTTCCTGTGTGTGTGTATGCGGGGGGGGGGGGAGATTCTCTGTGTGTGTGTGTGTGTGTGTGTGTGAGAGAGAGAGAGAGAGAGAGAGAGAGAGAGAGAGAGAGAGAGAGAGGAAGCCAAAGGGGGTGGGTTTACCTGTTCTGCTGGAGGGTGGGCTTGATTGGCTCTGTGGGGGACTGTGCTTTCTACTGTTTTCACCAGTTGCCAACTTCGTGTGGAGTTAACTGTGGGTCAGTGAGTCTCTCTCTGGCTGGTTCCTATTGTTTCCAATGAGCTGTGCAGCCGCTCCTGTTGTTTCGAATGGCCTAGCCTGTCGTTCATTTTAGTACATCCCCTGTAATGTATTTCAGCGGAGTCGATGCAAGTCAACTGACATTCCCCTCTCTCATTATCTTCAATGGGCTGGGCAGACTCTCCCATTGCTTCCAATGGGCTGACTTGTCATTCATTTTAGTACATCCCTTTTAATGGCTTTATTCCAATGGGCAGATGGGGGGGCTCTGGCCCAATCTTCACAAAACTTGGGGGTTCTTGCAAGAAGGGTCTCCTCAAGGTACACTGAGATTTTGGGACCTCTAACTCCAAACATGCCCCCCCAGAGCCGCAGAAAGGTACAAATGCGGTTTTTTTGCCTTTATTCCTGTGGGTGATTTTTTGGGGGGGACCCCTTCTGGGCCCCATATCTCGGGACCCCCTGACCCAATCTTTACAAAACTTGGGGGTTCTTGCAATAAGGGTCCCCTCAAGCTACGCTGAAATTTTGGGACCTATACCTCCAAAATGTGTTTTTAATGGCTTTTTTCGGCTGATTTTTTTCCTGAACTCGGAACTTGGCGCCGAATTCCACGGATCCAAATCGAGGGAGTTCGGACTTCAGCATTTCCCAAATCAAAATGGGCCAAATTTTGCCGAATCTGAATTATACCAGTTTTTTTTTCAACAGCCCTACACGCAGATCAGCAAGTGGTGGCTCTCTTCCCCCGAGAGGCAGCATTTCCCTTCAGCTACCAGTAAGGAAGGGTCTCTTCAGACAGCAGGAGAATGTGTGGAGCAAGAGATGCATCCCAGCATGCCAAGCAAAGCTGCAGATCACTTCTGCCTCAGAAGAAGTCAGGTCAGGAAGAAACAGTCTGGCGATCCCAGACCTAGGGCTTTAGGATTGGGCTACAAGTCTTGCATGATTACATGAGAGCAAGTCCCACAAAGTTCAGTGGGACTTGCTCTTCCAGTGGGAATCCATATGATTGCATCTCTGTTCCAGTGGTCAAATGAAGTACCTGTGTACCAAGGGTCGTTCCTCATTTCTACAATTGGAAAGGCTGCCCAGATATGTCCTGAATAAATTATCTAAAATCCACGCTTGATCTTAGCTAAAATCCAGTGAAATCAAGGAAATACCTAATGCTGGCACCTGCTAGGATGGTGATTTTGGTATAATGAATAAATACTGAGAATCCTTCTCTGCAGAAAAAAAGCATTCAGTGGTGTGAGGAAGCCAACAACACATTGAAACAAGAGGAAGATCCCAATGACTGCTGCCCTGAGCTACTTGAAGGAAGGGCAGGATAAAAATTAGGTAGGTGTGAACAAAGCATGAAAATCTGGCAAGCCCACCTGGTGTCTTCACCTGGGTGAGCAAAGGCTCTTCCCAAGGCTTGGCTTGAACTCTGTCTGCCTTGTAGCTGGCTGGCTGTGCTATGCATAAAGTTTGTAATTTGTTCAAATGGGAGGACAGATGTTGTTTTCCTTGTAGGCTCTTTGTTCACAAGGGACTGTGGTACTCAGTGCCAAACACAACTTTAATTGAGAATCTTCAAAGGCTGAGGCTGTGAGCAATTTACCAGGAAAGAATCTTGTTGCTTTAATTAAGTCATTTGTAAAGGTTGGGTTGGTCAAGTCATTGGCCCTTTTTCTTGCTGTCATTCAAGGTAGAGTCATCAAAGGTGAAATCAGGTGAGGCACTTTCATAGCTCAGGAGGAACACAAAATGTTCTTGTCACTAATAAGAGTCAGGCCAGGCACTACAAGCTGAACACGCCAGGTACGGAGAAGGGGGAGGAAGCTTAGGTGGTGCATGAATCCTCATGCCAAATCTGATAGCTGTAGGTCTCCTCTGCAGCACCACTGCATAAACTCATTGCATTCAGATATAAATAGCATCTTCTTGAATGCAGAAGATTCCAAAGCACTGCGGTCTTGCAATGGGCTGGGCGTGCGCAGAAAATTCAGCTTCTCAAGACTCTCAGTTCATTATATTCAAGGTGGTTTCTAATCTGTATGAAAGCTTGAAGTGGCTGCTTCTGATATTGTTATGTGTGTGCCGCTTCTCCAACTGCAGGGGTAGCATTTACCTAGTTATTTCCCTTTGGGGGAGAGGTGTATGGCATGTAAGTGGTGTTGGTTTTAGTTACAGATGTACCAATAGAGCACAAATGGAGGTACAGGGAAACTCTTACAGAGCAGCAGGTTTAGTACCCCACATCGGATCCCAAAAGACAAAGAGTTCCTGCACTCCTAGGTGCTTCAGCCAACTCTCAGCAGAGTCTACCTGAATGACTAACAACATTTATTTCAAGGAGTTCCAACCCTTTCATCATGCTGGTGGCCCCTCTTTTGCACTTTTCCCAGCTCTGCAATATCTCTTTTTGTTTTCTGTAGACTTGTTGACCAGAAGTATACAAAGTATTCTGAATGAGGTCACACTGGAGATATATACAGGGGCAGTACAATACTGGGCCTTTTGTCCTTCCTAAATCTCCTTCCTAAAAATCCCCGGCGTGGGGCTGGCCTTCCTTGCCCATGCTGCACACCAAGTTGACATTTTCATTGAGTGATCCATGACAACCTGAAGACCTCTCTCAGTCTCAGCCCATTCAGATCCACCAGCAAATATTTAAATGTAGGATTTTTTGTTCCATTGTGAGTCACCCCAACTCTTATATATATAGAGCTTCATTTGTCATGTTGTTGTTCAATCAACCAATTTAGAGAGTTCCACCTAGAGCTCTTTGCAATCTGCTTTGGTTTTTACCATCCTGAATCATTTGGTATCATCTGCAAAGTTGGTTACTCACCCCCAATTCCAGATCATTTATGAACAAATTAAATAGCACCAGCCCCGATACCCGTCCTTGTGCAACCCCACCATTTTACTTCACTGAGAGAACTGTCCATTTAGTTCTACTTTCTGCTTCCTGTTGCTTAATGGGGGGGAATGAGATGCCCCCCATAGCCCAAAAAAATGGCGCCGCAGCAGGGGTGGTAAGTGAAAGTCGGTGGCGATACTTACCTGGGAGGCTTCCTCCTTCAAAGCTCTACAGGCCCCAGGGATCCCTGGCATTGAATGTGTTGGCCCAGTGTGGGGCACCGGGGAGAGCGTGGCTAACTGGCTGATGTACTGGCTGCCTAACACTCTGCCCAGTCTCTAATGGAAGTGGTTGCAGACTGGGCCCTGGGGTTTCCCAGACTGGTAGTCTTGGGGGAATTTCAATGACCGTGCTGACATCGCCTCATCTTCCCAGGCCTTGGACCTGGTGTCTTCCATGGTGGCACTGGGGCTCTCCCAAATTGTTTCAGGCCCTATACACCAAGCAGGCCACATGCTGGACCTGGTCTTTGGGCCGGGGGTAGAGATGGATCTGATATCTCTCAAAGAAGTGCCATGGTCAGACCGCTTTACCTTGAAGGCTTGGATTGATGTCCTGTCTCCTCCCTGTTTGGGCAGTGAGCAGATTTATGCTTGCCTGTGGAGACTCATGGATCCAATTGGATTCCAGGGTGTTCTGCAGGATCCACCTCCCACCACCACCACCCCGGTGGTTCCTTAGATGAGCTGGTGGAAGACTGGCACAGCCGTCCATCAAAAGCCATAAATGGAATCACTCCCCAGCACCCTCTGGGTCCTTGTCTCAACATAGCCCTGAGGTCTACTGTGGCACCCCAGACTATGAAATGGGAGTTCGGGCAGCTAGTGCGCGTTTGGCATCGAGCCTGCAACAAAGCTACAAGAACATCTTAGAGGGTGTTTATGAAAGCTTACGAGGTGGCAATAAAGGCTGCAAAGAGAAATTATCGTGAGGCCTCTATTGTGTCTGCTAGCTCTTGCCCGGCAAAATTGTTTAGAATAATTAGGTCATTCGTGTCCCTATCTGAGGGACAACCAAATTTAAATTCTAATTCGGCTATTAGCTGTGAGGCTTTTGCAAGCTAGGTTCATATGGGAGAAGGCAGTCCTTAAAGATACTTTGGTCCCCAGTTCATGCAGGGCTTTAAGGGTCAAAACAAGCACCTTGAATTGAGCCTGGAAGCACACTGGAAGCCAGAGTAGCCATGAAGTCCAGTGTTGAGTTTCATGAGGTTCTGTCAATATATTCAGATTTCAGAAATATAGTTAATAAGGTCCTTCCACGTCAAGCAGATCAAATCTTTGGAGCCAGACCTTGAAAGCATTAACAGACTTTCCAGTCTGACCTGTAAATAGTTTGCCCTGTGTCTGGCAGGCTGAAACCTTGATTTTCCTCTAATGGTCCTTTATAAATAGTTCCACCCACCCTCAGCTTGAAAGCATCTTTGACTCTCATAGGAAACGAGATTCTTCCCCTCCTAGCTGTGGAGTATAATTATAGGACTGTTATTGAAAAGGAATTAAGAAGCAGGAGGGCTGGATCCAGCCAGAGAAAAACTGTCACTCTCCTTTTTCCCTGCTTGCAGCAATAACCCCGCCATCTGCCTGCTCTGACACCCCGAGACTTGCGGCAGCCCCCTCCGGAATGCCTTCTCCAGCTCCAGCTTGCAAGTTTGCTTTATGCTGATTAGCTGCTTACTCACTTTTTATCTGTCTCCATCAATCATGTCTAATTGTCCTTCTACTTTTGTTTTACTGGCCATATGGGAGTTTTATCATCCTCTAGAAAAATGAGGACATCTCATTATGCAGCCCCTTCGAAAGGAGCATCAGCCATCTTGGTCACTGTTACATTTGTGGGTTCTGCAGAGCAGAGGAAGAAAAGTGGGGGGGGGGAGAAGGCTCGCTGATCCCAAGCAGCCCCTCACCCTGGCTCCTCTGGAAGGGCATGGCCTCTGGACATTCCACCAACTTTTTCAGCTTATAGTGGACAGAAAACCATTTAGCAGGTGTTAGGTCTTGGCCTGATCCCGTTTCCCAGAGTGTTTTCCCAGAGTGGTTATGCTTGTTCAGCACCTGGTACTTGTTGTGTCTTTGCCTGTGTCTTTGTCCGTGAGAACTTTATCTGAGTTGCCTGGCAACGTCAAGCGAGTATCTTTGGACTTATGCTTTTAAATCCTACAGCTCCCCTTGAGGGACATTGCCAACTTTTCAAACATTTGAGCTGTCATGCCTTTACTCTGTATCTGCTAGTCTTTCTAATAGAGAGTTTTTACTTCAGACTTCAAGCTGTCTGAGTGAATCCTTGGGAAAGAACCAGAGATGGGCTTATGATCCTGACATTAAGTTGGCAATCTTCTACAGTTTTCATGTTGCTCAGTGGAAAGGTTACCCTGCCCTGCCACTATGAGCAAAGATGAGACTGAGACACGGAAGTTGGATGATGAAAAGTCCGAGAAGGACTTCCGGGTCGGACAAGAAATCGGCGGCGGTCGCTCTGACGGGGCTCCACTGAAGAGCCGGCGCCATCTTAAAGGCACAGCAGAAGAAAGCGAGGTGGGATCCGACTTTGTTTTTATACATTTGAACAATATACTTTTTTGATTCTAAAAACACTAAATTGGGGTGTGTGGCAGCGTTGCTTTTCAAAGAGCTAACTCTGAACCATCTATAATTCTGTTACGCTCTGTTTTTCTGACTTTTGGCTTTTTGCCAGTTGAGTGACGCACTTTAAAAAGTTTCCTTGTAAAGCAAGAACTTTGAAATAAACGAAAGGAGTTGCAGAATAATCAAGTGACATGGAATAAAACATCTGAGATGTCATAGTGATTGTTTTCTCCAAAATGAATTCTCTCATCTGAAATAATTTTTATGCAATGAAATAAAAGAAATTTTCTGCCCCCCCCCCACTTCCCCTTTGTGGATTACAATTGCCAGCTGCTTTTGTCTTCAGCTCTCACAGCTTACCAATGGGAGAAAAAGAGAAGCATACCAAGGATATTCTTAAAGATACAAAGCTGGCGGTACAGCTTCCTCAGCGAAGGTCCTCTGTAACTCAAACTACACCCAAACAGACAACTTCTCCAGTAGCATCATCATCTGTTACTACTAAGATGCTTCCAAAAGCAAAGCCTGAAGGGACATTGTCTTCTGTATTTGAACTTTTAACCAAGACTCATCAAGATGTTGCAGAAATGAAGCAGGAGCTATCCCAGAATACAGCTACTACATCTCAAAACTCGGCTGCAATAGCTACTTTGCAAGACACAATTTCATCCCTGACTGTCAGACAAGATAAGGTTGAAACCAAGCTTAAGAAAAATGCACTGGAAATTAAAGAAATTAAGAAGAAGGTGGATACCCTTGAGATGGCAACAGCAGCTTCTACTGACAGAGAAGAGAAACAACTAGACCAAATGGTGATGATTGAGCTTAAGATAAAAGAATCCTCCCTGCGCATATGTGGATTGAAAGAAAAAGTTGAAGATCGGGATTTACGTGGGTATCTGACAGCCCTCCTGGCAGATTTTTTACAAGAATCGGAAGAAGTTATTGCGGGGATGATTGTGACAGTTTACAGAATAAACTCTGCATATGCAACCAGAAATAAAGTACCGAAGGATTGCCTGCTTCAGCTGTTTTCAAGGAGTCACCGAGATCTGATACTTAACAACCATTATAAGACACCACTTAAAGTTGAAGATGAGCCTTTGAGACTGATGAAGGAAATACCTGCAAGATTGCTGAGGAAAAGGAAGGATTTTATGGAGATTGTTCAACGTTTAAGACTCAGTGGAATCCAGTTTAGATGGGAATACCCACAAGGTATTTCTTTCACCTTTAAGGCAAAAAGGTTTAAGTTCACAGAAGTGGATAAGGCCGAACAGTTTTTACGAAGATATGATTCAGAAATGGCTAAACCTACCAAACCAACTAAAAAGTTCCAACCAGAGAATCTACAGAAGAAGAAAAGGCTTCTGAAGCATCTGGAGGTGATGACCTGCCAATAGACCCTTCAGAGGACTCTCCAATTGATGATGACGAAGACTGAATAAATAAAAAGGGGGAAAGGGGGGCAATAGGTGATAAGGTTGTTAAATTTGATTGTGGAAGATTATGGGATCTAATTGAATTTTGATATGTTACAGGTTCTATCTTGGAATATCAATGGATTGAACTCTCCTAACAAAAGGAGGAAAATATTTCACCAGCTACAAAAAATTAATGCTAATATTATTTGCTTACAGGAAACCCATATACTCCCAAAGGACATATTTAGATTGGAACAATCAAGGTTGGGTACACTCTTCACGGCATGTAATGAAAGTAGAAAAACTAATGGAATAGCTTTGTATGTACCTGTCTCATTCGAACCAAAAGTTATCTACCAAGATACAGAGGGAAGGGTTTTGTTGGTTGAAATAACATGTGGTTTTCAGAGGATATTGCTTGTGGGAATATATGCGCCTAATATAAATCAAAAAGTATTTTATGATAAACTAGCAATACTATTAGCTGAACATGCTACAGAAAAAATGATATGGATGGGGGATTTTAATGGTGTTAAGGTACCTAAGATAGATAGATCTGGGGAAAAGAAAAAAGCAATTAATGAAGGAAAGCTACCAGGGGTTGATGCTCTTATAGATCAATGGGATATGTTTGATGTCTGGAAATTGACACATGGTAATAAGAAGGGATATACTTTTTTTTAACAGGGACACCTTACATATTCCAGGATAGATATGGTATGGCTATCGAAAGGTCTAATAGAGAAATCAGAAGATTCAGAGATTTTGCCTAGGGTGTTGTCAGACCATAACGCGGTATCAGTTAAAATTAAAATGGGAGACAGAGGATATAAACCCTGGAGAATTAATGATTCCCTTTTAAAAAATACTAAAATAGTTGCCAAACTGAAGATGGAGGTACAGAATTATTTTAAAGAAAATATAGATAAGGGTACTCGTGAAGATATAGTTTGAGATGCTGGTAAGGCAGTAATTGGAGGATTATTAATTCAACAAAATACAAGATGGTATAGGGAAAGGGAGAAAAAGAAAAAATATATATTAGATGAAATAAAACAAGGGGAACAATATTTAAGCAGATTGCAAGATAAAGTAGCTAAACAGGAACAGCAGGATAAGATCAGAAATTGGCAACAGCAATATGAATTTTTAATTGCAGAAGAAATCGAAAGAAAAGTCATGTATAACAAAGATTTTTTGAACATGCTAACAAACCGGGTAAAATGTTAATATGGCAACTCAAACAAAGAGATAAAAAATACCAATAACTCAAATTAAAAAGAAGGGTAAGATAACAAGAATTAAAGAGGAGATATTAGATACATTTGTGGAATTTTATCCAAATTTATATAGAAAAAATGTAGTTTCAGAGGCAGAAATGGATGTATATTTTACCAAATGGGATTGGGGAAAAATAACACAGGAAAATAAAGATTTTTTGGATTCTCCAATAACCAAAGAGGAATTGGAAGAAGTAATAAATAAAAGTAAATCGAATAAATCTCCCGGACCAGATGGTTTTAATGCATCTTATTATAAAACATTTAAAGACCAGTTAATCCCTTATCTACTGGAAGTGATGAATTTAGGATTGACAAAAGGTATTATCCCTCAAACATGGAAACAAGCAAATATAGTATTAATACCAAAGGTAAATTCTGATATATTGGAAGTTAAAAACTATAGGCCGATTTCATTGCTAAATATTGATTATAAACTATTTGTAGCAATTTTAGCTACTAGATTAAAAAGAGTCCTAAATCAATTAATACATGAAGATCAGGCTGGTTTTTTACCAGGAAGACTGATTAGTCAGAATGTAAGGGTGGTAATAGATCTTTTAGAATATGCGGAGCAAGATACAACACCAATAGCCTTGATATTTTTGGATGCTGAAAAAGCTTTTGATAATGTTAATTGGCAGTTTATGATTAAGGTATTAGATTTTATGGATTTTGGTGAGAATTTTAAAACTGCTATAAAAGGAATATACACACAACAAACTGCTAATTTGATTATAAATGGGTCATTATCACCAGAGATTGAAATTCAAAGGGGAACGAGACAGGGATGTCCTCTCTCCCCTTTACTGTTTATTTTAGTATTAGAATTATTATTAAATAATCTTTAAAAAATGATGATGTAGTTGGTGTACGAATAGGTAGACATCATTATAAACTTAAAGCATATGTGGATGATTTAGTATGTTTTTTGATTGATCCGATTGAACAAATTGACAGATGGAATAAAATTTTGGAGGTTTATGGAAAGCTTTCAGGTTTTAAAATTAATAAAACTAAAACTAAGATTTTAACTAAAAATATGACTCTCTCACAACAACAAATATTAATTAAAAAGACGGGATTCAATATTGAAAACAAAGTCAAATATTTAGGTATATGGATATCGAATAATAATCTCAATTTATTTCAAGATAATTATGTGAATCAATGGCAACAGATAAAAAAAGATTTGATAAGTTGGGGAAAACTGCCATTATCATTGTGGGGAAGAATCTTAGTAATTAAAATGATGTTACTACCTAAAATGCTTTTTTTGTTTCATAACCTACCAATAGTGAGGGGTGTACAGATATTTGAAGATTGGAAAAAAGACATTATGAGATTTCTCTGGGGTAAAGAAAGACATAGGATTGCATACAATAATTTAATAGAACTAAAAGAAACGGGAGGATTGGGATTACCAGATTTGAAAATGTATTATCAAGCAGCTTGCTTCACCTGGATCAAAAATTGGATGCTCTTAGAGAATCCGAAGTTATTAGAATTAGAATGATTTAAATTGCGATTTGGGTGGCATGCTTATTTATGGTATGAGTAGGAAAAAGTAAATAAATAATTCGATTCTCATATTATTAGGAAAAACCTATTACAAATATGGAATAAATATAAAGTTGCTTTTGAAAACAAAACTCCCGGTTGGATTAATCCTATAGAAGCATTTATGAGAAGAGGTGCACATCTAAATTTGGATTGTAATAATTATAGGGAAATGATAGAATACAGAGATGGGACATGGGTATTGAAATCACGAGAAGAACTTCAGATTAAAGATTGGTTTATGTATTATAAATTAAGGGATGTTTTCAATAAAGATAACAGGTTGGGTTTTAACCAAACCAAATCTAAATTTGAGATTATATTATCTAAGGTTAATAAAGGATTGATAGGTAGGGTCTATAAAGTACTTATAGAAATGAATTTAGAACAGGAAAGGATTAAACCAGTGATGTTGAAATGGATGAGAGATCTAGGCTATAATATAGATTTGGAGATATGGGAAAAGTTGTGGGAAAAGGAGTTTAAGTTTACTATTTCAAATGAAATAAGAGAAAATTTATATAAAATGTTTTATAGATGGTATATAACCCCAGTATTGTTAAGTAAAATGAAAAAAGAAGATAAAGCTTTTTGTTGGAAGTGTGGTATGGATATAGGTACATTTATGCATGTTTGGTGGTTTTGTAAAAAAATAAGGAGATTTTGGCGATTAGTTTTGAATGAAACTAACAATTTGATTAAACTAAAAATTAAGAGAGATCCGCCTTTTGTTTATTGGGTATTCCAGAAAAAGATTTAGATAAAGGTGACAGAGTCATATGTCAATATAGTTTTGCAGCAGCAAGAATTATAATCGCTAAAAAATGGAAGCAAACAAATAAACCTTCAATCAAAGTGGAGAGAAAAATTATGGATGTATATGCGGATGGCCAAAATTACAGTTTCTTTACATGGTAAAGATATGGAGGAATTCAAATGGTCAAAGGCCGCCGCATATTGGGATAAATTGGCAAAAATGGATTTTAAAAGTATAGTTAACGAATTATAGTACAATGTGATTTTTAATTGATGATATAACAATAGAATTTTTTTTTGTATTGTCATGACACTCCATCGGAAGTCCAATGGTGAAGGGCACTGTGGTGGGGGGTGGGATTTGGATTCAGGGCACTATGGGGTTTTATAAAGAGAAAAGAATAATGTATTAGCAGACAATTAGTGCTCTGTACATGTATTTTTCTTTTTACTGTGTATGTGTATTTTATGTTTCTTTTATCTTTTTTGTGTGTTTGTATGTTTTATTATAAAAATGCCATAAAATATTATATATTAAAAAAAAGTCTGAGAAGGACAAGACCAAGAATGTGGTGCCAGATCTGAAAGAGCCAGTGGAGAAGGAAACGGTTCTGCTGAGGCAGCTCAAGGAGCCACTGCCCGGCCAGCCAGACGTTCACTCCCAGGTCCTTCTCGGATCTCCCACCCCATGGAGACCATCAAAGGTGACCACCCGATGCTGGTACGGAGTGGGGTCAGTGCTGCCGAAGGGTCACTGGGGGTCCTTTCTGTTCATGGACTCTCGTTTCGATCCCTGAGCTGGGCCACAGGAGTGTGGCAACCACTGCACTGGCAAGCGGAGGAAGGGGACTACACACAGCTCCTGCAGCAAAATCAGAACCTGGCAGAGCAACTGTCGGGGTTGCGGGGTGTAGTCGAGACTTTGTGGGAAGAGTTGGAGGAGCGGAGGCGAGTGCATCCCCTGGATGACACCACGAGACCTCCTGATGGTGGCGGAGCTCCAGTACAGCCAGCGCAGCCAGCGCTGCCCGGACAACCAGCTCCCCAAGACCTCCTCAACAACTACTACTGCCTCCACCACCACCATTTCAACCGCCTGTACCGCAGCTGCCGGCTTTCTGGCGGGACCTGAGGGCCACGGTCGATGGTTCTGGTGACAGACTACCCTACTTTTTAATCCAAGTGGACAGATTTATGAGGGAAGAAGGGGATATGTTTCCATCCAACAAAAGCCAGGTCCGGTATTGTGAGGGTTCCTGGTCTCTCTGTGCAATTCCCAAAAATCACTTGTTCATTCAGAAATGTTGAAACAAGGTTTCTTTATTGGAAGTCACAATAGATACAGTCCACACACGGATAGAAAGTTGCAAGTAAACCGGTTTGCTTCACTACATGATTATATCCCCTACAGGGTAGCAAAAGGTCACACCTATTGTTATGGGAAGCTACAAGATATATTGGTGCGATGGAGACATCAATCGTCCCCAGGGAGCTAGTTAGGGTTATCTACTTTCCAAGGCCGGAATTGGCAAGAGGGAGTGAATCAAAGCATAGCCGGGCAACACAGCAGGGGAGGCACTCGTGAGACATACCAGCCAGGGCCTGACAGATATGGCGCCCGAAGGCCAAATGGTTAGAACTGCTTTTACGAGTTCAGGTGGAAGGGGGGGGAATTATGGAAAGACAGTATACAAGACATAAAGACATACAGACCCTCACATTCTGCCCCCCTTAAGGCCCCCCTCCCCCGAGTCCGGGCGGACGAGGCCGATCAGGATAAGCAGAGTGAAATTCTCGGACCAACCGAGGGGCGGCTACATGGGGAGCTTCCACCCACTCATCCTGGGCCGAGCCCAGATGTTTCCAACGGACAAAATAGAACAGCTTTCCCTTTTTCATCTTGGAATCCAACACTTTGGAGACTTCCAAGTGCGTTTCCCCCCCCCCCACTACCGTAGGGATCTCCGGCTTGGGGAGGGGATGGAACTGAGGGGCAGAAATGTATGGTTTCAAAAGGCTGATGTGAAACACAGGATGTACCCCACGAAGAGACTTAGGGAGTTCCAACTCTACGGTGACCTCATTGATCACCCGGGTGATAGGGAAAGGACCTACGTACTTGTCACTCAGTTTTTTACAAGGTCGAAGGGAGTGTAGGTTCTTGGTGGAGAGATATACTTGTTCCCCCACCTTGAGTACCCACCCCGGAGACCGATGTTTATCGGCTTGTTCCTTGTATTTGCGTTTTGCCCTTTCAAGATTTTTCTGCAACCAGGGCCAAGTGTTTTGCACTACCTGTACCCATTCTTGAACCTCCTGCACCCCCTCGATTTCAGGGGTGATGTTAGGAGCACCTAAGGGTCCAAAGTCTTTCCCATAGACAACACAAAAAGGACTGAAACCTGTGGAAGAATGTGGAGCATTATTGTATGCGTATTCTGCAAAAGGCAATAGGTCCACCCAATCGTCCTGGTGGTAGTTGACATAACATCTCAAATAGCATTCAACCACAGCATTGACACGTTCGGTTTGACCATCCGTTTGGGGGTGGTAAGCTGAAGAGAGTCCCTGTTCCTCCACCCCCATTAATTTTAAGAAGGCTCTCCAGAATTTGGCCACAAATTGAGCCCCCCTGTCGGAGAGGACCTTCCTCGGGATCGAATGGTGTTTTACCACGTGATTAATAAACAGTCTGGCCAGCTTTTGGGCTGAAGGTAGTCCCGCACAAGGAACGAAGTGGACCTGCTTGGAAAACAAGTCGGTTATCACCCATAACACAGTTTTTCCCCGACTGGGGGGCAAGTCAGTAATAAAGTCCATAGCAATCACTTCTCAGGGCATGGTTGGGGTTTCTAGTGGCTTCAAGAGTCCGGGAGTTTTCCCCATCCGTCTTTTGGCAGTGGCGCAAGTGGGACAGCTGCGCACATACATCTCCACATCCGATCCCGGGCCACCAAAATTGCCGCCGTAACAAATGTAAAGTTTTTACATACCCAAAATGCCTCGCAAGTTTGACTCCGTGAACCATTCCCAGGACCTCTCTCCGGAGTGTCTCAGGAACATAAATTTTACCCCCCTGTGCCCCTAGGGAATCCGGTTGGGTGAGCTGTGTGGGGAGAACCTGCTGCTCTGCTTCCTTCCGAGAAGCGTCTCGGATTTTTTGCAGGAAGGCTTCTGGTAACCCTTTGGGGGGGGTAACTTGCTGGCGCTGGGTCTGGGAGCGGGTGGTCACTGCGAGTCCTGTAGCTTCCCCTCTCTGCTCAGGAGTGAATAAGGAGTCTACCGGCCGACCAAAGTCATTGCGGTACTGGGGAAGTCTAGAGAGAGCATCCGCCAGCGCATTGTCCTTGCCAGGTACATGCTTTAGAACGAAGCGGAACTTGGCAAAGAATTGAGCCCAACGAATCTGTTTCGCATTGAGCTTTCTAGCCCCCTTTAGAGCCTCAAGGTTCTTGTGATCAGTACGAACCTCAAAGGGGAATTCCGCCCCTTCCAGAAAATGTCTCCAAATGGTGAGGGCATGTTTGACCGCAACAGCCTCTTTCTCCCAAATGGCCCAGTTGATTTCAGACTGGGAAAACTTTTTAGAGAAATAGGCACACGGTTTCAATTGGTCGTTTTCGTCCCGTTGTAAGAGAGCCCCCCCCCCCATGGCAACATCAGAGGCATCTACTTGGACAACAAAGAGCTTATTACAATCGGGGTGGGCAAGAACGGGCTCGGACGAGAAAAGTAGCTTGAGTGTATCGAAAGCCTGCTGGCAGTCTGAAGTCCACTGCAATCTAGCTGAAGGCAGAGCGGCGTTTGCTCCCTTTCCCTTAGTGCGCAGGAGCGAGGTGAGGGGGAGTGCTACCTGGGCAAAATTAAGAATAAAGTTCCGGTAAAAGTTGGCAAAGCCTAAAAATTGTTGCAAATGTCTACGCGTGGTGGGGGGTTCCCAGTCCATTACTGCCCGAACCTTTTCGGGGTCCATTTCCAAGCCTTGATGGGAAATTACATAGCCCAGGAAGGTGATGGAGGGTTGGTGGAAATCACATTTGGAAACTTTAGCAAACAGTCTGTGCTCGCGCAGCCGCTGCAGCACTTCGCGCACCAGTTGGACATGCTCTTCTATGGTTTCAGAATAAATGAGGATGTCGTCTAGAAATACCACCACCCCTCGAAACAATAAATCATGTAGGACTTCATTAATTAGTTGCATAAACACACTCGGAGCCCCCGAAAGTCCGAACGGCATCACTAAGTACTCAAACATTCCAAAACAACAAGAAAATGCAGTCTTTGGTTCGTCCCCTTCTCGTATGCGTACTCGGTGGTAAGCCTCCACCAAATGCCATCCCCTACTATTTCAATAGCACAGTCCGTTTCTCGGTGGGGGGGTAATTTGTCGCATTCCCGCACATCGAAGACATCGGTGAACTGAGAATACTCACTGGGGAGCTGGGGCAATGTAGTCTCGGGAAGGGGGGCTCCGACGAGGGCGGCTGCAGGATTGCTGAGCACCCTTTCTTGGTCGTGGAATTTGCACGGGTGGCGTGGGAAGGTGAGCGTTCACTTCACCCAGTCTATGGAGGGATTGTGCCCCAGCAACCAGTTCATTCCCAAAACTACAGGTGCTACAATGGGTGCAATAGTAAAATAAAGGCGCTCCCAATGCTCCCCTACAGACATGATAACCGCCGCGGTGCGGTGGGTTACGGGTCCTCGTTTAAAGTCAGTGCCATCCATCTGGGAAAAACGGATGGGTTCGGGAAATCGTTTCCGCCTAACTTTCAACAGTTTGGCTGCTTCTTCACTTATCATAGTACGGGCGCAACCCGAGTCCACTAGGGCGGTGAATGCTAAAGTGGGACCCCCCTTGGGTAGTGAGAGTTTAACTTTTACATAAACATTCTCTTCTTGGGCGCTTACCATCAGTGGAGCTCCTTGCACAACGTTCGGTGCGGTCTGCTGAGGAGCCCCTCTTACAGCAGACCGGCGGCATTTTTTGCCGGCAGGTCCCAGTCCTCCTCCTCGCTGGAAGAAGTGGTGGTGAGACTGGTAATCCGTGACTCCGATGAGTCAAAGGTCTCTATTGTACTCTGTGACCCCGAAGGGTCGGCGGTATCCGGGGCAACAACTCCGGTGCGGGCGTGCAGGGCTGAGGGTGCGCTGCGTCGGCTCGGAGGAGGCGCGCCGCTCCGGTGGTGGGGTTGTCCTTCGGGAGAGGGTTTCTCCGGTTCGATGGTGGTCGGACGAGTCGGTGCCGGGCGTCCGATTCGAGAAGGGCATTGGGAAGCAAAGTGCCCTTTCCCCCCGCAAATGAGACAGGCCCCGCTTTCGAAACATCTACGGCGTTCGGCCATGGAAGGTCCGTTCCCGGAGAAAGCATGAGAGTCTTTTGGCCCTCCGGGCCTGTCTCCACGGGGTTTGATCTCTCGTCCGGTTCGTTGCCGGGACAGGAGCAGCAGTTGCTTACGGTTTTCGATGTCGGCTGCGTGTCGGATCCAGCCCTCCACGTCGGGCGGGTTGCCCTGCATGAAGGCCCAGTGTTGCAACTCCGGGTTCAAACCTTCACGGAAACACTGCACTCGGGTATTCTCGCTCCAGTCCATAACTCGACTCGACAGCGATTGAAATTTGCTTGCATACTGCGCAACAGTTTTAGTCCCTTGGCGCAGCTGCTGTAAAGCCTCGCTCACCCAAATGCGGGTCTTCGAAGCGATGTTGAAGGGCAACCATGAAGTCGTCAAGGCTCCGCAAAACCGGGGAGCGTAGTTCATACTGCTGGACCATCCAGGCGGCCGCTTCCCCTTGAAGGAGGGAAGCGACGTACTGGACCCGGGAATCCTCAGAAGTAAAGGTCTGGGCCTGTTCACGCATAAAAACATCCACTTGTACCATGAAGAAGGTTAACTGGTCACTCGACCTGTCATACGTGGTCTTAAGGTCTCTGCGCGGTGGCGGAGCGAGGGGTACTGGAGGGTTGGGCGGCGGTTGTCGACCTCCGTCCGGTGGAGCCGTGGGTGGGGGCTGGATCTTCAGCGCATCCATGGCTCCGGCCATCTCCAGCATTGCTGTCTGCATCAGGTCCATTCTGTCCAGTAATTCCTGGTGTTCCGACTGCCAGCGCTGCCGTTCTTCCTCCATTTGATGAAAGAGTACGGCTTCCTTCCGAGCGGGATCGTCCTCGAATCCCACCCCGTGCAGTACAGTCCGCCTTGACTGCTGGTCGCCCTTCGGTAGCGACCAATGCTTGGGGGTTTCCAACCAGCTGTCCAAGCGGGTCTTCTTTGGCTTAGTTCCCAAGTCGGGTCGGTTGTCGGGAACACTTGGTGTCTTCCCTGGCGATTCTCTATCCGGCGGGGGTACGGTTGGTTCTGTGGGAACAGCGCCGTTCTTCTGGTCGCCTTCCTCCGGCTTGTCGTTGGAGTCCCCGTTGCCGGCCATAACTGTCCAGAGGCGGTACAGGAGCTGGGCAACGTGGTGATGACTTGCAACTTAATGTGAGGGTTCCTGGTCTCTCTGTGCAATTCCCAAAAATCACTTGTTCATTCAGAAATGTTGAAACAAGGTTTCTTTATTGGAAGTCACAATAGATACAGTCCACACACGGATAGAAAGTTGCAAGTAAACCGGTTTGCTTCACTACATGATTATATCCCCTACAGGGTAGCAAAAGGTCACACCTATTGTTATGGGAAGCTACAAGATATATTGGTGCGATGGAGACATCAATCGTCCCCAGGGAGCTAGTTAGGGTTATCTACTTTCCAAGGTCGGAATTGGCAAGAGGGAGTGAATCAAAGCATAGCCGGACAACACAGCAGGGGAGGCACTCGTGAGACATACCAACCAGGGCCTGACAGATATGGCGCCCGAAGGCCAAATGGTTAGAACTGCTTTTACGAGTTCAGGTGGAAGGGGGGGAATTATGGAAAGACAGTATACAAGACATAAAGACATACAGACCCTCACAGGTATGTGGGTTCGCTGCTGGAAGGTGAGGCAGCCAGCTGGATGGTACAACTGTATGACCTCAGGGCCCGGGCATTACTCACCCTAAATGATTTCATGCATGCACTTCAGCGGAGGTTGGAGGACCCACACCAGAGCGAATGCACAAAGACGACCCTTCTGCAACTCTGGCAAGGATCCAGGACAGTCACGCAGTTCGCGAGTTAATTCCAGCTACTCGCCAGTAAAGTGGTGGAATGGAGCAAGGCAACACGCTTGCAATACTTCCACGACGGCCTAGATCCGAAGATTCTACGATGGGCCCTCCGATCTGGAGGGTTGGATCCAGCTGGCGGTGGAAGTCGAGAATCACCAGCAGCTATTGGCTCTGTCCAAACAGCATAGGGCTTGAGAGCCTGCTGCACAGCAGGAGCGGACGCCTTGCAGAGACATCCGCGGAGCGGGGATGTCTGCTCCACCGCCTTCGGAGAAGGTGCAAAGGCTGCAGACAAGTGTGTGTCTGGCCTGCGGCGGATTGGGTCACTTCACAGCCGACTGTCCCTCTCGTGCACAGCGCCCGCCTGCAACCCCACGACCCACATGGGAGGAAGCTACCTGCGCGGTGCCAGGGACCGCGGGAAGAGTGCACTACCTGGGTCAAGGAAGAGCACCTCTGCACTCAACCTCAAAGCAGCAGGCTCATTGGAACCCGGGATTACAAATGAGCAGGGCTCCGACCAAAGTGACTCTTCCACGTCTGACGGAGAGGATCAGGATAGGCAGTTGCCAAAAAATGACCCAGGTCTGCTGTAAAGGGAGCTCCACAGCAGACCTCAACAGAAGAACGACCAGGAGCTCCAGAGATGGTAAGCGGAGCGGCAGACACTCTGCTACTCAATGTGATGTTACAAAATCCCAAGGGGGGACCCCAGATTCCAGTAGTGGCTCTTGTAGACTCCGGCTGTGCCCGTACTTTGATTGATGAAGCCACTTTGAAGTATTTGGGGGTGCCGTCCGTGGAGTTGTCACAGCCTGTCCATTTTTCTCAAATGGATGGAAGCGAACTGAAGGGAAGACCAGTGCATCGCCACACCCGCTGCGTGGCCTTAGGGGTCAGCTCTCATTGGGAACAAATACAATGTACTATAGTCCCAGACATTCAGTACCCTGTCGTGCTCGGGGTGAACTGGCTTCATGGCCACAATCCCACTATAGATTGGACTATAAGAAGGGTAGTCTTTGCACAGCCGCAGTGTGACCACCACCATAATGAAGCGGCCGTGCGTGGTTGTGAGGCAATGGTTTCCCTAGACCGGATCCCTCCCCTCCAGAGTTACCCCAAGAATATCATGACTGTATCGACGTGTTTGATGGAGTGGATTGTGATGTCTTGCCCCCCCCACCGGAAAATGGACTGTGCCATTGAGTTGGTGGGGGACACCCAGTTACCTAAAGGAAAGGTGTATCCCATGAGCCCCAAGGAGAAGTCCACGCTAAGGGAGTTTTTGGGTAAGAACTTAGTGCGGGGTTTCATCCGACCCTCCACAGCACCTTGTTCAGTCCCCTCCTTCTTTGTGCAGAAAAAGAAGGGGGACCTCCAACTTTGTATAGACTTTCACAGACTCAATGCAGTAACTAAGACTAATGCCTACCCCCTTCCATTGATTCCAGACCTTTTAAGCCAACTGAAGGTGGGATGGATATTCACTAAACTGGATCTGGTCGAGGCTTATTATCGAGTACAAATTCGGGATGGTGACGAATGGAAGATGACCTTTTCCAGCTGTTTTGGAATGTTTGAATATTTAGTCATGCCATTTGGTCTTTTGGGGGGCCCTAGTGTCTTTATGCAAATGATAAATGAAGTGTTACATGACCTGCTGTTCAAAGGGGTGGTTGTTTATTTAGATGACATTCTCATTTATACCAAAACCTATGATGAACATGTTAAACTGGTGAAGAAGGTGTTGAAATGGCTGCGGGACAATAATTTGTTTGCCAAACTGGCTAAGTGTGAATTTCACCAGGATAAGTTGAGTTTTTTGGGATACATCATCTCACATGACGGTCTGGCTATGGACCCTGCCAAGGTGTGAGCGGTTCTAGAATGGGAAGCACCCACCACCCGTAAACAGTTACAGCAGCTCCTGGGTTTCGCGAATTTCTATAGAGGGTTCATCAAGGACTTTGCCTAAGTGGTTCTGCCTATCACGGACCTGTTGAAAACTAAGGGGAAGGGCACCGCAGCGACCCACCCCTCAGCCCGATTGGACTGGTCTCCTGATTATGAAAAGGCTTTTCAGGCGTTAAAGGTCCTTTTCACTTCAGAACCCATTCTCAAACACCCCGGTGAAAAGCCTTTCATGGTTCAAGTAGATGCTTCCAATGTGGCAATGGGTGCGGCTCTGCGTCAAGTGGGAGCAGAAGGACAGAGTCACCCCTGCACTTATTTTTCCAAAAGGTTTTCTCAGTCGGAACTCAATTGGCCCATATGGGAGAAAGAGGTGGCTGCCATTAAGTACGCCTTAACTGTATGGAGACATTTTTTGGAGGGAGCTGATCCCCCTTTTGAAGTGTGGACAGACCATAAAATCCTTGAAGCTCTACAGGGAAATCACAAACTCAACGCCAAACAGATGCGCTGGGCTGAGTTCTTTTCCAAATTCTGTTTCGTATTGAAGCATGTCCCAGGCGACCAGAATTCGCTAGCGGATACCATCTCCAGACTTCCTCAGTACCAGAGTAAGATTGATCGCCTAATAAACTCGTTGTTTACCCCGGAGCAAAGGGGGGTTTCGATGGGGCTGGCTGTGCTCACTTGGTAACAGAGGGTGGGACCCGATCCGGTGGAGGGACTCCGAGAATCTTTTAAAGACTCTTTGTGTAAGTCATTTCGGGAGGAGGAACTGGCAGGCACCTTACCTGACACTTTGAACTCCTGAAACGGATACTGGTTCAATGGTACCAAACTGCATGTCCCTGAGCCTCTACAGAGGGAGGCACTAGAACGTTGCCATGGAGCCAAAGTGGCTGGGCATTTTGGCTTTGTGAAAACTTTGCACCTATTGCGCAGACAGTTTTGGTGGCTGTGAGCACTTGCCCTATCGAGAACCACTAACCACAGCAGGAGACGAAGTTGTCCAAAGAAGTTGATTTAATGGTAGCATAGGTAAACAGAGCATAGAGAACCCAAGACAGCAATGGACGAAACTGGCATGCACTTGATAATATAAAAGCATTGAAAAAAGCACTCAATAATACAGTCTCATGAGATTATTTCGAACACATTACAAACAGTACAGAGGCGCCGCTGCTCCCACGGACATCTGCAAGCTTCAAAGAGAACAGGAATGCAAAACAGTCCTTGAAGGAGAGTCGGTGAGAAAACGAAACTAACTGAGACACAGGCCTGACATTCTGCTCCCCTTAGGGCTCCCTCCCATTCTGCAAGGGGGATGGTTTATGGGGGTAGGCGGTGTGGAAGGCGTGCACCAAGTCTGGGGCGGAGACATCTCGTGCACAAACCCATTCATCGTAGGCAGGGGGGAAGTGTTTCCAACAAACCAGGTACTGCAGAGAGTTGTGACGCACACAAGAGTCCAAAATGTTTGACACTTCAAAATGCTCCTCCCCCCCCCACCATCACAGGCTGCTCAGGAGGCGGTTCTGGGTGCCAGTCTGTGGAGCCAACATGAGGCTTGAGGAGACTGACATGGAAGACAGGGTGGATACGCCTCAAGGTTTTAGGGAGAGCCAGTTCCACAGTGACAGGGTTAATTATTCTGGTGATGGGATATGGCCCCACGTACTTGGCACTGAGCTTATTACATAGTCGGGTGGACAGCAGATTCCTGGTGGAAAGGTACACTAAATCACCAATCTGAAAGTCTTTGCTGGGAGAGCGATGCTTATCTGCTTGAGCTTTATATTTGCATTTGGCCCTGTCCAAATTCTTTACTAGCCAGGGCCAGGTGGTGTGGATAGCTCGAGTCCAAGAGGCCACATCGATATTTCCCTCCTCCCCCGTCATATCTACATGACCAATAGGATCGAAATCCTGACCATACACAGTGTAGAAAGGACTAAAGCCTGTAGATTGATGCACAGCATTATTGTAAGCATATTCAGCAAAAGGCAATAGTTCAACCCAATCATCTTGGTGATAATTGACATAACAACGTAAATAACACTCCAATACAGCATTGACACGCTTAGTTTGCCCATCCATTTGGGGGTGATAAGCACTAGATAAACCCTGTTCCACCCCACCAACTTGAGAAAGGTTTTCCAAAATTTAGCCACGTAGGTACTTCCGCGGTCGCAAATTATCTTACATGGAAAGGAATGTAGATGGAAAACATGTGACACAAAAAGGCTGGCCAACTTGGGGGTGGAGGGTATACCCGCACAAGGAAACAAATGTACCTGTTTGGAAAACAAGTCAGTAACAACCCATAGTACAGTTTTCCCTTCACTGAGTGGGAGGTTGGTCATGAAATCCATGGCAATCACTTCCCAGGGTCTTGTGGGAACTTCCAGTGGTTGTAACAGTCCCAGGGGCTTGCCTTGGGACCGTTTGACAGTGGCACAAATGGAACAGCTGCGAACAAAGGAATCCACATCAGTACGCATGCCCACCCACCAAACTTGCCTGCGCAACAAGTGAAGGGTTTTCAGGAAACCAAAGTGCCCTGCCGTTTTAGCCCCATGGGCTAATTGCAGGATCTCTCTCCGAAGTATTTTAGGCACGTACAATTTCGAGTCTTTGTACCAACAACCACCCGGTTCAAGCAGGCCTGGGGGTAGTGTCTGAGCAGTGTGCTCGGCTAGGCATTGAGTACGAAGGGAGTCCAGGAAGGAGTCGGATAGGATCACACACACCCCTGCATAGGAGGGAGAATCAGGAGCCGTCTGCGGTTGGGATGGAATGGGGGGGGGGAACCGGTTGATGTGGGGTGCTGGTGATAGCCGGCGAGGGTGAGTCTGGTGAGAGAGTCGGCTTTTTTGTCCGACGCTCTGCTGTCCACTGCTTGGGTCTGGGACTGGAGCAGAGTTTGGGACCGAGTCTTTGCAGCTACAACTGGTAGAGCTCCTCTGTGCGCCGGGGTGAATAAGGAGTCCGTAGGACTGTCGATCTTTACTGGATATTGGGGAAGCCTGGAAAGAGCATCAGCTAGCACGTTTTGCTTTCCTGGCACATGTTTAAGTACAAAACGGAATTGAGCGAAGAAGTCAGCCCAACGTTGTTGTTTTGCAGACAGTTTGTGGGTCCCCGTGAGGGCTTCTAGATTTTTGTGATCGGTCCAGACTTCAAAGGGGACTCTGGAACCCTCCAGAAATTGCCTCCATGTAGTGAGGGCATGATGGACGGCTGCCGCCTCCTTTTCCCAAACTGGCCAGTTCAGTTGAGCGTGCGCAAATTTCTTAGAAAAATAAGCACAGGGGTGAAGAAGACCGTCAGACCCCCTCTGCAGAAGAGCCCCCCTCCCATGGCCACATCACACGCATCTACTTGCACAACAAACATTTGGTTTGGGTCGGGATGCTGTAGTACAGGTTCAGAAGTGAAAAGCTGCTTGAGGATTGCAAAAGCAGTTTGACATTGATCAGTCCAATGCACCTTGGCGGTGGGCAACGTAGCAGAGACCCCTTTACCTTTTGTTTTAAGAAGGTTGGTGATTGGCAGTGCCACTTGAGCAAAGTTGGGAATGAAACCGCGGTAGAAATTGGCAAAGCCTAGAAACTGTTGCACTTGTTTGCGGGTGGAGGGAGGAGCCCAATCAAGTACAGATTGTACTTTAGCAGGGTCCATGCTGAGGCCCTGATGGGAAATTATGTATCCCAAAAAAGTTAATTGTTCTTGGTGGAACTCGCACTTAGACAACTTAGCATAGAGTTGATGATCACGTAGACGTTGCAACACTTCTCTGACCAGAGTAATATGTTCATCCATGGATTTAGAGTAAATAAGGATATCATCAAGATAAACCACCACGCCCCGATATAATAAATCATGGAGGATCTCGTTAATGAGTTGCATGAAGACCCCCGGGGCCCCTTTTAACCCGAAAGGCATCATTAGAAATTCATACATTCCGAAGCAGCTAGAGAAGGCTGTGAGGGGTTCGTCCCCGTCACGAATCCGGACCCGGTAATAAGCCTCAACCAAGTCCAATTTGGTGAAAATGCGCCCCTCTCGTAATTGTCCCAAGATGTCCGAGATCAACGGTATGGGGTAGGTATTGGTTTGGGTAAATGCGTTGAGTTTTCGGAAGTCAATACACAAACGCAAGTCACCCTCCTTCTTATGGACAAAGAAAGCAGGGGCTGAGTTGGGGGCGGTTGACGGTCGAATGAACCCTCGAGCAAGATTTTTATCCAAAAAGTCTCGCAACACAGCACGCTCGGAAACGCTCATAGGGTAAATCTTGCTTTTAGCCAATGTGCAGTCTTTCACTACTTCAATTGCACAGTCCGTGGTACGGTGGGGGGGGGCAAGGCATCGCATTCTTTTACATCAAAAACATCTTCAAAGTCTCGGTATACCTCGGGTAATGGGGTTGGCAATAAAGTATCAGAGGTTAAGGCTGGAGCGGGTGGAAATACAACCGTGACCTCACACCGGTGCTGTTCAGATTTAGGGTTGGTAATTGTGTCAGCCTCCCAGTCTCTGGAGGGACTGTGGCCTTTGAGCCAATTAATCCCCAAAACGACTTTGTATCGGATAGGAGCTATGGTAAAGTCTATTTGCTCCCAATGGGAACCGATACCCATCGCCACCCCCTGTGTGCGACGGTCGACTGGCCCCCCTCTAAAATGGCTACCGTCCATTGGAGCTGGTAGGTCTTCAGACTTGACTTTTAGGGCTGCAAACGTGGCCTCATTGATTAAAGTGCGCCCACAGCCGGAGTCTATGAGCGCCTTGACATGTAATTGGGGGCCCTTTTTATAGTGTTGTAACACTACGTCCACATAAACAGTGTTTTCAACTTCACTCACCATGACAGGAGCCTTGGGTTTTGCAGGAGATTCCACAGGGGTCTGTGGGGATGCTCCACTCACCACAGACCGTACCCGTTTTTTGACAGGTCAAGAGGGGATTCCAGATTTAGGGCTGGGGAATTCCATTGATTATCCTCGTCGGAAGAAGGAGAGCTGTCCCCCACTGGGGCACTTGTAATCCGGGACCCTACGGGGTCCATTGGTGCAGGAAGGTTAGACGATTCTCCGACGTGAAGTGCAGAGGGTGTGGGTCGTCCCGGCGCTGCGCAGCGGGTGGCCACGGTGCCTCTGCGTTGAGGTCGCCCCCGAGATCGAGGCGGTACGCTTGGTCGAGTGGGTTCTGGACGTTGAGGGCAAGCCGCTACAAAGTGACCCATTCCACTGCAAACGAGACAGGCCCCTCTCTGGAATCGAGACACGTGGTCCAGAGGGAGTCGGGTTGGTCTCCGCGGGTTGGGAGTTGAAGGTTTGGTGGGCGGCTTTTGTCCGCCCTTCTCCTTGGTTCTATTTCGGACTAGCGAAACAAATCGCCTGCGGCTTTCAACTTCCTCGGCCAGTAAAACCCAATCTTCAAGGGTATCTGGGTCGCCCCGCATATAAGACCAGTTCAAAATGTCTGGGTGCAAAGCCTCACGAAAGTAGTGGATAAGGGTAGCTTCAGGCCAGTCCACTACCTTACTCGTGAGTCGTTGGAATTCATCTGCAAATTCCCGAACTGGAGAGGAGCCTTACCTGAGTTGTAAAAGTTCTGCTTTGGCTCATGAAGGGATCTTTAAAGCGCTGTCACAAGGCGAACATAAAATTGTTGAGGGAGCGAATGGAGCAGGACTGCGTATCAAACTGGAGGATCATCCAGTCAGCCGCTTTTTCCGTTAATAGAGAGGCAACGAAACGGACGCGGCTATCTTCGGTAGGGAAGAATTGTCTTTGCTCCCTCATATAACTATCCACATGATGCAAAAAACGGGGTAAGGTTTCAACAGAGCCGTCATAAATAACCTTCAGTTTTGGCAGCTTCCATGGCATTGGGGGTACAGGTGGGTATCCAGGAACTGGGCCTCCTGGTAACCCCGGTGCACCCGGTGGCACCGGTAAAGCAGGTGCAACAGGTACTCTGCCGGGCGCTGTGGGGCCTTCACCCGGAACTATGGGTCCTCCACCTGGAGCGACGGGACCCCCGCCAGGAGCTGCGGGGCCTCCATCAGGAGGAACCACCGGCACAGCTGGTTGCTGTGGCGGTTGTTGCGGTGGCTGCTGCGGTGTCACGGGAGCGGGGGCAACGGGCGCAGCTTGAGCCCATTGTAACTGGTCGTTGTCCCTGAGTACATAGGTCAGTTGATCCTGCAAGCGTGCCACCTGCTCCATAAGGTCCAGATTTTGGTTACGTAGCAAAAATACCTCGTTGCCAGTGCCACCAGTCCGGCAGGACTGGCTGACCCGTAAATTAGCGGCCCAGAGAGACTCTCCACCATATAAGTCCTCCTCGTCGGAATTGTCTGGCCTCCCCGCCAACCTGCGGGAGTGTTGAACGCTACGAGACGGGATGAAAGACGGGGAGAACGGGGGTAATTCATAGCCCCCGGGCTGTCGGGGACTCGCGCCGCTCCGCACCCGTTCGACACCTAAGCGTTCCCTCTCCTCCTGCTCTGCCCAAGCTTTTGCCGCGGCTTCAGCCGCTGTCCGTGCTTGCTCCTCCGCTTTCTTGCGCTCAGTCAGGATCTGGTCGGCTTCCAGTTTGGCGGTCAGTGCCATGGTAACGAGTGGAAGGGCCTCCTGTTCCAAAGTGTAGAGGAGCTCAGCGCGATCTGGCAGGTCCAACATCGGTTGGATCCGTACCGCCAAGGCTGCCGCATCTGCACCGGAGTCGGGGGTGAGATGTTTCGTAAGTTCAGCCACTGAAATAGTGGCCGCAGTGTGGCCTTGGAAGAGGGCAGTCACCCATGTGGCCACCGCTTTCGCTTCCGCTTGGCAGAGCTTGGGGGGTGGTGTGACCGGGGTCGCCATGTCAGCAGAACGGATTGGGACCGCGGTCAAAGTCGGTTGCATTTCACAAGCAATAAGTCCGGCCAACAGGCTAGTCAACAGTTGTAAATCCTCAGCCGCCAACCGAGCATCATCCACCAACCGGTCAATGGTCTGGAGGTCTTGGCAGGCGCTGGTATCCGCAATGTCACACGTCCAGGGGACCGTTGCAGCTAGAGAATGCCACTGAGCCCGAACAAGTCCAGTCAAGTGATTAACTTCTGCATCAGTTCGATGTAGCTCAGCTATAACGTCCTGTACGAGGTCGGGGTCGTCAGTCGGTGTTCCCAACGGAAGGGACCATGGATGGAAGCCTTCCAGGGCTCCTAGCAGGAACCCGCTACCCGGGGATCAGATCTGCCGGGCTCAGGGCGAACCACACGGGGCTCCAGCCATGGGTAGATCACTCGGAGAGCACCGTCCTTGCTCCCATCCGAGTGGCAGGTGAACCCTCCGGGGCTGCAGCCTGACAGGTGAAAGAAATGATTGCTGTCTTAATGTGAGCACTTGCCCTATCGAGAACCACTAACCACAGCAGGAGATGAAGTTGTCCAAAGAAGTTGATTTAATGGTAGCATAGGTAAACAGAACATAGAGAACCCAAGACAGCAATGGAGGAAACTGGCATGCACTTGATAATATAAAAGCATTGAAAAAAGCACTCAGCAGTACAGTCTCATGAGATTATTTCGAACACATTACAAACAGTACAGAGGAGCCGCTGCTCCCACGGACATCTGCAAGCTTCAAAGGGTACAGGAATGCAAAACAGTCCTTGAAGGAGAGTCGGTGAGAAAACGAAACTAACTGAGACACAGGCCTGACAGTGGCCTGGAATGAGGCAAGATTTGGACCTATATATTAAGAGCTGTCCTACATGTGCCATGGCCAAGCGAGTGGGGGGGAAACCACCTGGACTGTTAAAGCCTCTGGATACCCCTTCAGCAGGATACCAACTGCACCCAAACAAGCCACACAACACAGACAAAATAAAGCAGAAGTTTTTAAGGGTTCCCTTAAATTTCCTTCAATTTCCTTCAGACAGCCCCCATGGTCAAGATTTCAGCTGGCTCCAGTATCACCCCCCCCCGAAAACCTGCTCTCCAAAAATAAAGTTGCCTCGAGTAGAGGCTTTGTTTCCCCACACCGTGACCATCTCTTGAAATCAGATTTTTGATTACCATAATAAAGGACTGTTCACAGGATGTCATTTGCCACCAATAGAAATGTTTTTCGTGCCTTATTTTTCTTGCATTTAAACTGTTTTCCTCAGTTTGGAAGCTAATTTGCATGGACATCATGTTATGCATCCCAAATATGAAGGAAGCCCCCATACTCTGAGGTGCCAGCCTGTCAATCAGTGTAAGCTCTGTGCTCGTTGGCAAATGCATAAACAGACTCCATATGCAGGAAATCCTAAGAAAGCTGGTTTATTTGGAAATATACAACAAGTTGCAGAAGCTAGAAAACTAGAAGGACTCTAATGGAGATGCAGTCTACAGAGGATCGTATATATAGAAGAAAGGCTACAAAGTCAGGCCACCTCTGGTTGCTAGGGCAAGCCTTCAGTTCCCACAGAAGTTAGACTACACATACAACTCTCAAAACAATAGCATAACAGCATAACAGTTGTGACCTTGGGTTAGCACCTGGCTAAACCACAGTACTCCGTTCTCAGACCAGGCTGGTCCTGACAATCAGCTTTTTCTGCCAGTCCTTGGCAACGCTGAACTTCTGAACCTAAAAACTGATGGACAGTACAGATCGCAAATGCCTGGAGGATGGGGACAAGCCCTTTGCGGGCCCATAAATTTGGACCCCTTGTCCCAAAGTTCACCAAACTTCAGTGATCATCTAAGGAGAGACCCTTGCAGCTATGCTGCTAATTTGGGGGCTCTACCTCCAAAAATGCCCCCACAAGAGCTTTGAAAAAATCCCCATAGACTATAATGGGCCTAAATTGTTTGGTAAACCCGGTAATTAGCTGAATACTGAAATTTACTGGTATGGGTATTCGACTTATTCCAAGTTTACCAAAAAAATCGAGCCTAATAAACCCAAACCCAAACTTTACTGAATTTTTTTATTTTTTTGCACAACCCTAATGATTATTAAAAACACACCCAGAAATCCACCTTGCAAGGTATTTTATTTCTGAAGTTAGAAAACCTTATATCTTGTGTGGCCAGATGTAAACTAGTAACACGAACCATGGGCCTTACAGTATGGGCACTTGCTCACACAAACATCTGGTATAAAATTATCAATGTTTCCGGATGTGTGTAACATCAACCAGTGACAAAATGTAATAGCACTGTAGCACATCCGGAAACATTGATAATTTAGTGCTATTACATTTTGTCACTGGTTGATGTTACACACATCCGGAAACATTGATAATTTTATACCAGATGCTTGTGTGAGCAAGTGGCCATACTGTAAGGCCCATGGTTCGTGTTACTAGTTTACATCTGGCCACACAAGATACAAGGTTTTCTAACTTCAGATATAAAATACCTTGTAAGGTGGATTTCTGGATGTGTTTTTAATAATCATATTTCATATTTATGACCACTGAGGAAGGCTCAATAGGCCAAAATATGTATGGGCTTGTATTGGTCATTTGTAATGGTGCACCATCAACTATGTTTGTAACAGTTTATACTGGTAGTTTTATATGTAGCCTGCTGACCAGGCCCAGTGTTTTAAACAAACTGTATTGTGTACACTATATAATAAATATAATTATTTTGTTATAGATTTTATTGTTTCCAGCTCAATCTTTGAGGCTTCCTGTACTTTTCTGGTTGAGTTCTTTCGCTCTTTTTTGTTGTCTAATTCCCCTTAAAAACAAACAACATTTTATTCCAGCATGAACTTTTATGAATCAGAGCTCATTTCTTCATATGCTATGATGAGGAAATTGTTTTCCACATTTTTATCAGGAAACTTACAGAAGAGGAGGGGATGGAAGAGCTGGGGGCACGGTTACGTATAGGCTCTGTCCTAGATGGCCCAGGCTAGCCTAATCTCGTCATATCTGGGAAGCTAAGTAGGGTTAGCTTTGGTTAGTAATTGGATGGGAGATCACCAAGGAATACCAGGGTTGCTAAGCAGAGGCAGGCAATGGCAAGTCTCTTCTGAACGTCTCTTGCCTTGAAAACCCTACAGGGTCACCATAATTCAGCTGTGACTTGACATCACTTTACACACACACACACACACAACATATAGTAAGATGTTTCACAAGATCTTGCACAAGGGGAACTACGCTAAGTCTGTTTAGAAGAAAAAGGAGTTAGTTTTTATATGCCAACTTTCTCTACCACTTAAGGAAGAAGCAAACTGGCTTACAATCACCTTACCTTACCCTCTCCACAACAGACACCCTGTGAGGTAGGTGGGACTGAGAGTGTGTGACTAGCCCAAGGTCACCTAGCTGGCTTCATGTGTAGGAGTGGGGAAACAAATCCAGTTCACCAGTTTAGCCTCCACCACTCATGTGGAGGCTAATCTGGTGAGGAGTGGGGAATCAAACCCGGTTCTCTAGATCAGACTCCACCGCTCCAAACCACCGCTCTTAACCTCTATACCACACTGGATTTTACCTGCATTTCACCTGGATTTCAGTAAAGCTTTTGACAGGGTTCCCCATGATGTTCTGATGGGTAAACAAGAGGACTCTGGACTGGACTCTAGGACAGTTAGGTGGATAGGGAATTGGTTGGAGAACCACACTCAAAGAGTAGTTGACAATGGTATTTCATCTGAATGAAGAGAAGAAGAGTTGGTTTTTATATGCCGACTTTCTCTACCACTTAAGGGAGACTCAAATTGGCTTACAATCCCCTCCCCTCCCCAGAACAGACACCCCATGAGGTAGGTGGGGCTGAGAGAGCTCTAACAGTGCTGTGACTAGCCCAAGGTCACCCAGCTGGCTTCGTGCGTAGGAGTGGGGAAATGAATCCAGTTCACCAGATTAGCCTCCGCCGCTCATGTGGAGGAGGAGTGGGGAATCAAACCCGCTTCTCCAGACCAGACTCCACCGCCCCAAACCACCACTCTTAACTACGCTGTCCAGTGGGGTGCCACAGGGTTCGGTCTGGGCCCGGTACTTTTCAATATTTTTATATGTGATCTGAATAATGGTGTGGAGGGACTACTCATTAAATTTGCAGATGACACAAAACTGGGAGGAGCAGCAAACACCCTGGAAGATAGAATTCAATGAGATCGGAACACACTGGAAAGGAGGGCAGATATGGACAAGATGCAATTCAACAAGTGTAAGTGCCGAGTTCTACATCTGGGTAACCAATATGAGAAACATGCATACTAGATGGAGGATACACTTCTGGGCAGCAGTGTGTATGAACAAGATCTTGGGGTGCAGGTGGACCATAAACTAAATATTAGCAGTCAGTGTGATGCAGTGGCAAAAAAGGCTAATCTGATCTTGGGGTGTATCAATGAAGGCATAACATCCAAATCACCAGATGTCATAGTCCCGCTGTATGCTGTATTGGTCAGACTGCACCTGGAGTACTCTGTGCAGTTCTGGAGTCCTCGCTTCAAAAAGGATGTAGACAGAATATAGCAGGTACAGAGGAGAGCAACGAGGAAGATCAGGAGCCTAGAGACCAAGCCCTATGAGGAAAGGCTGAGAAACTTGGAAAAGAGGAGGTTGATGGGGGACATTATTGCTCTCCTTAAGTATTTGAAGGGCTGTCACTCAGAGGAGGGCAGAGAGCTGTTCCTGTTGGCAGCAGAGAATAGGACTTGCAATAATGGGATTAAATTATAGGTGGAAAGATAGTGGCTGGATATTAGGGGAAAATTTTTTTAAACAGTGACAGTAGTTCGACAGTGGAACCGGCTGCCTGGGGAGGTGGGTGAGCCCGTCCCCCTCTCTGGCAGTCTTGAAGCAGTGGCTGAACGAAGACTTGTCAGGGATGCTCTAGGCTGATCCTGCATTGAGCAGGGGGTTGGACTAGATGGCTTGTTTGGACCCTCCCAACTTTATAATTCTATGACTTCTATGACATGTGTATTGCTGTGACTAACAGTACAATCCTATGCACTGTTAAACCCTTCAAAGCCCACTGACTTGGAGGGACTTAGATGAGCTGCATTCTGTTTAGGATGGCACTATTGGAATTATAACAGTGTAGAATTAACTGCAGTGGTTGATGACAAGTGGAAAAACCGTGGAAACAAATGTATCTGGGACGATCCTCTGGGTTGATCAGATCTGCCTGCTCTCCCAGCTATAAAATGGCCCTGTCAAATTATTTGCTGAACCGCCCTTTCCACTTCCCATCCCTCCCTTCATACAAGTGTAACCAGCAGATAGTAAGGTGTCAGGGTAACCATAGTTTCCAAGGAAATTACCCCTTGGCTGTTTATGCTTGGTAATTAGCAGTGCGTTCCAGGCTGAAGTGCCCCGCATATTTTTTGGATTTCTTCACTCTGAACCGTCATTCCAGAAGTCACTGCAAAGCCAGCACATACCTGCTTCATATTTCTTAAGAGCCCCTTTAACATGACTTTTTGTATTTGCTCCGCCCCTGCCTCGAAGCATTTACATGAAGAATCACAGCTGTGGCTTAGCTATGCAAGCGTTGATTGCTAATGGCTATGCAAATTAAGGCAAAGGCAAGTGGGGGTGGAATTTGTTTGACCTTCTCCTTTTGCATCGGGACCGTGAATAGTCATTTTAAAGGTCGGATTTTAAAAAAGGACCTTTGAGAGAGCATCAAGATCAACCCTGCATAAATGGCCCTTGTCTTATTTCTCAGAAATCAGGTGCATGATATGAAATCATAGAATTATAGAGTTGGAAGGTACCACCGGGTCATCTAGTTCCATGCCCTGCACAATGCAGGAAATTCAAAACTACCTCCCCTTGCCCCACACACCCTGGGTGACCCTTACCCATGCCCAGAAGATGGCAACAAAAACCCGCCAGGATCCCTGGGCAATCTGGCCTGGAGGAAAACTGCTTCCTGATCCCAAAGTGGTGATCAGCATAACCCTGGGCATGTAAGAAAGAGCCATGAGAGCCAAACACTGACACAACCCTTCTTGCCCTCCCTCTCATCATCAGCTTAAGGACATAGAATCAGCATTGCTGACAGATGGCCATCTAGCCCCTGCTTAAAAACCTCCAGGGAAGGAGAGCTCACCACCTCCCGAGGAAGCCTGTCCCACGGAGGAACCGCTCTGTTAGAAAATTCTTCCTAATGTCTAGATGGAAACTCTTTTGATTTAATTTCAACCCGTTGGTTCTGGTCCGACCTTCTGGGGCAACAGAGAACAACTCGGCATCCTCCTCTCTATGACAGCCCTTCAAGTACTTGAAGCTGGTTATCATATCCCCGCTCAGTCTTCTCCTCTGCAGGCTAAACATACCCAGCTCCTTCAACCTTTCCTCATAGGACTTGGTCTCCAGACCCCTCACCATCTTCATTGTGCTCCTCTGGACACGTTCCAGCTTGTCTATAATCCTTCTGAAATTGTGGTGCCCAAAACCGAACACAATACCCTAGGTGAGGTCTAACTAGAGCACAGTAAAGCGATACCATCATTTTGCGTGATCTGGACACTATACTTCTGTTGATGCAGCCCAAGATCGCATTTGCCTTTTTAGCTACTGCATCACACTGCTGACTCATGTTCAGTGTATGGTCGACTAAGTCTTCTAGATCCTTTTCGCACATACTACTGCTAAGACAAGTCTCCCCCATCCTATAATTATGCAGTATTATTACCAAGCAGAGAGTTGGGGCTTCTCGTTCGTTCACTTTTGAGTTTTGCACTGCTGGGGACCTGAAGTTTGGGGCTCTTCTGCTGCCGCTGCCAGAGTCTCCGTCTCGTGCCTCTCCCATCTATTGCCTACAGGTAAGACATCCCATAGTTGTCATTAACCCCGCTTTTCTGGAAAGGTTACCTCATGATTCAAATTTGAGTTGCTGATGGAATTTTGCCTGATATGAATTCAGGGCATTCTTCCTTTGGTGAAACAGTTGGGGTTCCTCCTGGAAAGCCAAATGAGCGTGACTAAAGCTATCAAACCTTCTACGGAGGATATCGCATGCTCCTCCTAAACTGGATTTTCTTTAACATGACATTTCAAGAGAACTCGAGAGTCCTGCTCACTTGGGCAGAACAATCTGAGGAATGTTGGGGGAAACCAAAAGTATAAACTCTCATGAAATCACTGTGGGTCTCGCACACTGGTACTTAAAAAGTGTGTGCCATGTTTTGAGTAGTTGTGTGGCGAGGCCCTATCTTTCTCCACCTGTGAGCAGAATGACTGTCTTTATAAATGAGAATGGTGTGTCACATTCCAGCTGCCAAGTCTGGAGTTCAAGCTTCACTCTGGAGCTGGCCATCCTGGAGCTGACCTGGGAAGAAAGGACTCCACACAGTACTACAAATATAGTTTATATCTTCTGCAGCAAGCTTCTGTGTTGCTACCCAAAGGACCCACAAAGGTGTTATGTGATTCATTACATCCAACTAAAAGCTTTAATCCCCCTGGGGTAGTGATTACAAACAACTACACATGTCCCAAAGTTACTTAATCACTGTTAAGAAATTTCTTTATAATCTGAGTAAATGAATTCAATTACTTGCAAGTACCAATTAGTGTTTGAAAGCTTCCACTGAGAAGTTTGCCAGCATCCCTCTGCTCCTTTGGGATGCGAAACCACCACTCAGAAGACAGTTTCTTGTCTCTGCAGTCTGTGAGGCCAGAGTACCGTCCTTCTGTCCAGGATTTCCCTGGCCTGAGAGCACCTCCACACGCTTATTTGGAAGCCCCATGCCAATTTGTTTACAGGACTGGTTCACTGCTTCCAGCCATGTTCTCATAGTTATTGGCAACTAATCATTGAAGAATGATGAAGTACAGAGCATCATGAAATCAAAATGCCACCAGATGTGCCAAGATCAGCTGCAAAGTATAAACAGAGTAAAACCACCGCTTCAACTCCTTTACACTTGAAAGACTCATGACAAATTTCACCATTGTGCAGGGGGTAGGACTAGATGACCCTGGTGGTCCCTTCCGACTCTATGATTCTAGGCAAGCCCACTACATCCAGTTTGTGGCTGGTTCTGCCACTCTGTCAGAATTTCAAAGGTGCCCACTGGCTCAAAAGGTTGGGGGGTCCCTGCTTTAAAGGATGTCCTTTTGCTCTCTATACTTGTATGTACTCTGCACTAAAAAAATCAAATGAACATGATGTGTTAAGGAACGACCACATCCCTGGCCCCTCCAGCCCTGGGGGAGGAGGGGTGTCACGGGGCAGTGCCTTAAGCATGCCTGCAGCACAGTAGCGGGGCAGAAAGAGGACTGCCCAAAACATGGGAGGAGTAGATAGGAGGAAGGACAACCAGGGCTAATTCCTGAGAGAGAAAACTCCTACTTGAGGGGAAACTTCTCCATGGGAGAAAAGAACTCTTCTTCCCTGTGCCCGGCAGCTCACCAGTGTTAGAGCTTCCATCCATATCTAAGTAGCTTCCGGGTTTTTGCCCAAAGTGATGAAGCACCACAACCTGCATCACCCCAATCCCCCTAACCCCCCCCCAGTCTTCCTGCTGGTTGCTGGGGGCTGCAGGAACTGGACTGGGCGGCGAGGAGGAGGATAAGAAAAGCCACAGCAGAAGGAGAGCGGCCCGCCTAAACTCTCCGCAGTCAGTAGAGACAGGGTCCCTCTGGAGGGCGGCATTCCTGGCAACCACTAACACTGACCCCAGGCCCGGGCAATGACTGACCGGTGCTAGGAGTTATCAGGACCTGGCAGAGGACCTCAGCTCGGGGGGGGGGGTGTTATTTCCCCAGTTTTGCTGCTCTACTTAGATTATCTGTGCAGACAGGGCAGATGGGGCAGCCAAATCGGGAAACTTCAGCTGGGTCTGGGAACAGCAACTTTTCATGTGGGGCTGCCTGTCCCTGTTAATGGGGGGGGGCAAGTGTCTGCGATGATTTGGGAAATAAAGCTGCCCTGGGAATTGGAGCACCTTGAAGGTGCTGACCAGACTATTTAGACCTCTCTAGCACTGTCCATACAGCAGGGCAGGAATGCCCTGTCCTCTGGAGGGAGTGTGGTTGTCAAAACCACAAAGTCTGGTGTTTAGATATGCCTGGAAAGTCTCCTGAGGACATTCCACTGTGGACCTCAGAGCTGCCTTCAAGGGTAGATTAGGGCTGTCGATTCGGTTTGTCCAAACTGAAAAAAACGCCAAATTTTCCCCGATTTGGCTGTTATCAGTTTGGGACGAACCGAATTCAAAAAAGGCGGGAAAAGGACGAGACAAATTCAGTGAGTTCGGGTGATCGCCAAATAAATTCAGCAGGTTCAGCGTTCCCTCAAACTTGCCTTTTCCCTCCTTTAAAGACCCCCCCCCCCGCCCGGCTTCGCGGGACTCCTGGGAAACCGAGCAGGGGGGTCTTTAAACTGCTCCGCGCTCCCTGCGCCTTGGTCGGCTCCGTCCCCAGTTAAGCTGCCCTCCGGCAAAACTCCGGAGGGGGTGGAAGGACTAACTGCTTCCTTTAAGGAGACTCTTCTTCGCAGTTATGAAACAGAACTTTCCTCACAGACCCTTCCGGCTCGTCTAATTAAACGTGGAACGTTTTGGTACAAGGATTCTAAATTGTATGTTCTGGAAGTGTTGCGGGGGGAGGTTTCGGATTTGGTTCATGGCGCCAAGACCGCCAGACATTTTGGATTTCTCAAGACATTGCATTTGCTAAGGAGACAGTTTTGGTGGGCGGGCATGCGGTCAGATGTGGACTCCTTCATCCGCAGCTGCCCCATGTGAAGCGGCCAAACAACCCCAGGGCAAGTCGCCCAGACTTTTACAACCATTAGAGACCCCCTCTAAACCATGGGAAGTAATTGCAATGGACTTCATGACGGACCTACCCCCTAGTGGGGGAAAGACAGTTCTTTGGGTGATTACTGGTCTGTTTTCGAAACAGGTGCATCTTGTACCCTGCGCAAGTATCCCTTCTGCTCCAAAATTGGCCCACCTCTTTGTGTCACATGTCTTCCGTCTCCATTCCTTTCCACGCAAAATAGTGATGGACAGGAGTTCAAATTTCATGGCCAAATTTTGGAAGGCTTTTCTCAAATTGGTCAGAGTGGAACAAGGACTGTCTAGTGCCTTCCATCCCCAAACGGATGGTCAAACTGAATGGGTGAATGCTGTGTTGGAATGCTATTTGCGCTGTTATGTTAATTACCATCATGATGATTGGGTAGACCTTTTGCCTTTTGCCGAATATGCTTATAATAATGCGGTTCACCACTCCACAGGGTTCAGCCCTTTCCAGATTGTCCATGGTAAAGAGTTTGGCCCCGTTGGTCATATTGATGTTTCTGGGGAGGGAAGGGAGCTGACGTGGCCGGGTGGGTACATACTATTCAAACAACCTGGCCATGGCTGGTTAAAAATCTGGAGTGAGCCAAATGGAGGTACAAGACTCAAGCTGACAAACATCGCTCCCCCAGTATGGAATGCAAACTGGGGGATCTTGTCTATCTGTCCACCAAGAACCTGCGATCCACCCACCCATGCGATAAACTCAGTGCCAAGTATGTGGGTCCGTTCCCCATTTGCCTGGGTAACCGGTTATCTCCTTTTGCTCTCCCATATATGTTCCTTGCCTTGCCTTTGACCCTTACTAGTATCCTTTTGAATATGGCTTCTGAAACCTGTCGATTCTTCCCAATAAAACTGCTTTTGTGGATTTGCTGTCTGCTGAAGTCTGTTTATGGGTTTGCAGCAGGACTAGAGCTTACATTTCCCTGGTAAGTGGGGGTTCGGGGGCTCCTTCCGCCACTCCCGCGGGTCGCTGTTGGGGCCAGGGCTGGGCAAGACGTCCCGGGAGCTTAATAGGGAGTTTAAAGCCCCCCCACCCAGTTTCCTGGGATTCCCAGGAAACCAGGTGGGGGGGTTCTTTAAACCAAATTTGTTTGGGAATGCCAAATTTCTCACCGAATTCGGCATTCTCGAACAGGGGGGGTTCAGAATTCAGCTGAACCGGACCCAAGTCGGGCCGGGTTCGGCTGAATCTGAACCATACCAAAAAATTTTTCCAACAGCCCTAGGGGAGATTACAACGTGAAATTGCTGAGCTTGAGTTCATTCACAGATTCAGAACAATGGATTTTCTGGAGCCAAGGCCATACGTTCTTTTTTTTATATATATAAATTTTATTAGGTTTTATACTAGAAGTTTTCCATTACATTGAACAACATCTATAACAATATCAAATTTCAATTCTAACTTAAAGTTGTTATAGTTCCATATCATATAATAAAAAAAGAAAAAAAGAAAAATGGAAAAGTTTTTTTGACTTCCCCTTCACCTCTATCTGCCTCTTAATAAAAAGTTCATCCCGTCGTAGGTAATCTAATCTTAATAAACTATCAATACTATATATAGAAAAAAAAATCATAGTCTGTTAGTAAATATACTTATACTTAATCATTATAAAAAAGATCAGAAATAATCCTCTGGATCAGATTAGAAAATATTCTTCCATTCTTCCCATTTTTAACTCATATTCACAATAATGCATCCACGCCCCCCATTCCCCCAAAAACCGAACGTCATTTTCTTCATTTAGAATGGCTGTGAGTTTTGCTATTTCTGCCACTTCAAACATTTTAACAATCCAGTCTTTTTTCTCAGGAGTTTCTAGCCCTTTCCATTTCGCTGCATAAAGCAGTCTCGCAGCTGTTGTGGCATAAATCAAAAAAGTTCTTTGTATTGCTAAGTCGTCTGGAATCATACTCAATAGCATCATTTCTGGTGTTTTGGGTATATTCTTTTGTAGTATTAATCTCAATTCATTATAAATCATGTTCCAGAAGTCTTTGGCTTTGTCACAGGTCCACCACATGTGATAAAAGGAACCAATTTCTTTATTACATTTCCAACAAGTAGGGGACATCGTTTTATAAATCTTTGCAATTTTCTTGGGTGTTAGATACCATCTATACATCATTTTATAAATGTTTTCTCGCACTGACTGTGCTTTTATTCCTTTTAGATCTTTGGACCATAATCTTTCCCATTTATTTAAAACAATATCATGTCCCACATTTTGAGCCCAATCGATCATAGTTGGTTTAATCGTATCCTGCTCACAATATATTGTTAAAAGGAGATTATACATTTTAGAAATCAGTTTTGTATTATTATCTAGTAAAATCCTTTGAAAAGAAGATTTTTCTTTAGAAAAACCTTTTTTAGCATCTTGTACAAAAACTGATTTGATTTGGTAGTATTGGAGCCATTGTAAATCATCCTTAAGAAGTTGAAAGTCTTTTAGTGAGCATTTCTTTCCTTCCCAATTAATTAGATCTTGATAAGTAATAAATTTGTCTGGTCTAAGTGGGCGAAAGGTTAGCATTTCTTGAGGCGATATCCACATCGGTGTTTCTGGTTCCAAAATGTGTTTATATCTCATCCAGATACGAAGTAAAGAGGACCTGATTATATGATTACGAAATGTTGCTTGTAATTTAATTTTATCATACCACAAATAACCATGCCATCCACTTAAATTATTATAACCTTCCAAGTCTAACAAACGTATATTTGACAAGTTCATCCAGTCTTTTAGCCATACTAAAGCTGCCGCTTCAGCATAGAGTTGAAAATTAGGCAGTGCTAAACCTCCTCTAGTTTTTAGATCCACCAAGTATTTATAAGCAGTCCTTGGTTTTTTCCTTTGCCAGATGAAGTTTGAAATGTCTTTCCTCCAAGTTTCAAAATATTTAGTTTGTGATATTATTGGTAAATTTTGGAATAAGAAGAGCATCCTCGGTAAGACATTCATTTGGATCGTTGAAATACGTCCCATTAGTGACAATTTTTTGTTTGACCATATAATCATATCAGTTTTAATCTTACCCCATAACTTGAGGTAATTGTTGGTTATCAGATCTTTATTCTTTGCAGTAATCCAAATTCCCAGGTATTTAACTTTGTTAGCTTTCTCCCAGCCAGTATATGATGTAAATTCCTGTTGCTGTGTTTCCGATAAATTTTTAAATATTATCTTTGTTTTTTCTTGATTCACTTTAAAGCCTGATACTTTTCCAAAATCGTCCAAAGTCTCCTGAAGTATATTCATTGACTGTGTTGGATTTTCCAAAATTAGCAGTAGGTCATCCGCGAATGCTCTCAACTTAAATTCATGTTTTTTAATTCTTAACCCGCGGATGTCCTCCATACTTCTTAGTTTCACACATAGCGGTTCCAACACCAACAAAAATAAAAGTGGAGACAAGGGGCATCCCTGTCTAGTCCCTTTCGTGATTTGGCAATTATCTGACATTGATTCATTAACCAAAATTTTAGCTTGTTGGGAGGTATAAATAGCCGATATACCTTTCTGAAAACGATCTCCAAAATTCAATTTAACCAAAATCCGTTTCAAAAAGTTCCAAGAGACCATATCAAAGGCTTTTTCTGCATCCAAAAATACAAAAGCCGCAGTTTGTTGAATATTCTGGTCATAATATTCCAGTGAGTCTAGTAAAATTCTTACATTGTCTTTTATTTGCCTTCCTGGTATAAAACCTGCTTGGTCCTCGTGTATAAGATCCTTAATAAATTGTTTTATCCTACATGCCAAAACCGAAGCAAAAATTTTGTAGTCCACATTTAACAGGGATATAGGTCTGTAATTAGATGTTTTTTTCTGGATCTCTTCCTTCTTTGGGTATCAATGATATAAATGCATGTGACCAAGTCTCCGGGGATGTTCCCTCATCCAAAATTGCATTGTAAAGTGAGCCAAAAAATCCAACTAAATTGTCACTAAATGTTCTATAAAATAATGCAGTAATTCCATCTGGTCCAGGTGTTTTATCCGTTTTTTGTCTCAGTATTGCTTCTTGTATTTCTTCCCTTGTTACTGGAGCTTCAATACATTCTCTCTGGGTCATTGACAAAGCTTTCATCTGTATTGAGTTTAGAAATTTATCTATTTTCTGTTTTGGAGTATTTTCTTTCTGATATAACTTAGAGTAGAATGAAACAAATTCTTTCTGAATTTCTGAAGTTGAGTAAACTGGTCCTTTAACAGTTTGGATTTTTGTTATAATCTTCTTTTGGAATGAGTCCTTCAGTTGTATTGCTAAAAATTTTCCTGGTTTATTTGCATATTCAAAATACTTTTGTTTAGCAAGTTTCAGATTTTTATTCATTTCCTCCATTATTACCAAATTTAATTGGTGTTTAGATGCAGAAATCTTTATTTGAATTTCTCTTTTCTCCTCTTCCTGTGTTACCGTTACCAATTTCTGCTCCAAATTTTGTAAGTTCCAAAGTATATTGTTTGTAAATTGCAATTGAGTCTTCTTCCAGGCCGAATGTTTCTGTATCATAAAACCTCTCAGAACAGCTTTGAATGCATCCCAAACTGTATTCAAAGAAGTTTCCCCATTAAGGTTAATTTCAAAAAAGTCTTTCATTAAGGCCTGTAATTCCTTTTGTATCTTGTTGTCTTTTAAAAGTTTATCATTCATTCGCCATCTAAATGCTTGTTTATTGTTCCAATCAAAAGTAACAGGATTGTGATCAGAAAAAGTTCTAGGTAAGATATGAATTTTACGTAGTTGCGTGAAGATTGATTTACTGGCCCATATCATATCGATTCTGGAGTGTGAATCATGTCTTGCTGAATAAAAGGTGTATTCTTTAGCTGTTGTATTCATTGTTCTCCAAATGTCTTGTAATTCTAATTCTGAAGCCATGGTAAAGAAAGTTTTAGGCAAGCATCCATCGTTGATGTCTTTTGCTTTTGATTTTTTGTCCAGAGATGGGAGAATAATTCCATTGAAGTCGCCCATCAATAAAATTTGGTCTTTTGCGTGCTGGACTATCAAATCGTGTAATTTTTCGTAGAAGGATTTTTTCCCTTCATTGGGTGCATAAATTCCAACCACTATTGTCCTTTGTCCCAATATTTTAGTTCTGATAATTACAATTCTTCCTTCATTGTCTTTATATACTAATTCTGGACAAAGATTGGGGTGGGCATAGATTACCACTCCCTTTGTTTTAGTTTTGGCTGAGGCAATAAATGCTTGTCCAAGCACCTGTTTCTCCAAGTATTTTTTATGCTTTGAAGCTATATGGGTCTCTTGTAGACAAATTAGGGAGTATTTATATTTCTGTAAATATTTGAAGATTCTAGCCCTTTTAGTTTTCTCATTCAGTCCATTTACATTCCAAGAAATTGCTTTTGCCATAATGTAGTATTTTTTAGCAAAATAAAAAGTCTATAGTTTGGTACCTCCTTCTGCACCCTGTACCTCTTCTTCCTCCTCTTCTTCTTCCTCCTTCTCTCCAGGTAATTCTTTAAGGTCCATCTTATATTTTCTCAGAAATTTCCCCACATCTGCTTGAGATAGAATTGTCGTTTTCACTTCCTTGTAGGTGAAAGCCAAACCTTGTGGCATAATCCAACGGTATTTGATACCATTAGCTTTCAGTGTAGACACAAAGTCTTTGTAGTTATTCCTCTGTGAGAGTAGATGCCTTGGAATATCCTTCAGTAGTATAAGAGAGGAGTCTCCTGCTGACACTGGATTTTCATAATGAATCTTCATAATCTTATCTTTAACTCTGGTGTCATAAAACACTATCATCAAATCTCTTGGCTTAGATCTTCTCATTCTAGCAGGTAATGGTATCCTATATATTCTATTAATGGCTTGTTTTAATTCTTGTTCATCTATCTGAAATAAGTAGGCCAAGTTTGATATTGCAGTTTCTTTATTGTCTCCCATCATATCTGGAAAGTTGCGTATACGAAGATTGGTCTCTCTCACTCTCATCTCCATCATTGCCATTTGATTTTTTGCCGCCATCTGATCAGTTTGTATTGTTTCAATCTGTTTTTCTTGGCTTGTTAATTTTTTCTTTGTGTCCTTGTGCTCATCCATCACTTTCTTAATTGATACATCCATCGCTTGCATATCTGTCTTCATAACAGTCATTTGAGTTTTTACTTCTTTCAAGTCTCCAGTGACCACATCCAACTTCTGATTAATAGCTTGGGATGCTTGACCAAGATTTGTCATCATAGAAGTCAGCTGTGCCATCTGTGTAGACATCTGTTCAAACTGTTTATTTGTTGCCTCAGTTTGTTTAGTTAGCATATCCTGTAGCTTTTTTTCCATGGTCGAGGTTTATAAAGAGTCCCTTAGTTTAGTATAGGCAGGGCTATGTAGTGAGCCAGAGCGGGGTCGAGACATTTACATTCAAAAAAAGCTGGTAAAATACATGTCCACAGACAGGGCCTTTAAGGTGCTGATTAAAAGATGATAATTCAAACATCAGCCTAAAAAATTTTTCGGGTTGAAAAGAGTCGAAATTGGCTTTAAAATTGCATTTTAAAGTTTTAAAATACCAGTGAGTTTTTTCGGTCGCTCTAGGTCGGGTTAATCAGGAAGTATACCGGAAGTTGCAAGTGCTGCGGACCTTCTACCGCCTCTTCTCGATGGTTATTCCTTCAGGAATGATTTCAATGTAACTCGAGTGCGACGCATATTCAGTCCCACAGCTACTTCCTGTTGTTTTAGTTCCGATGATAGAGAGGGTGTTATAGAGAGTCTTCCGTTCCAGGCGCTCCCTTACTACAAACGTGGCAGGAAATTCTTTTCGCCGGAAAATCAGGAAGAAAGATCACCCTCCCCTTCCCTCGGACCTTCTCATTGGTGATAGTTCTTGTCAATCTAAAAGGTATCCTTCCGACTCTTTGTTATGGTTTAGGCTGATCAATTTGATAAAGGTCCTGTCGCTAATCCCGATGACTAACTCAGATCAAACTTTTTCAGTTCGGATTAAGGAGGAATGGGGGTCTCAGAAATGTTCTTATCAGCCCCCCGTCTGTTCAAATATTCCAGTAAGTAGACGCAGAGTTCTTTGTACTCACTTGGGTGTCAAGAGGTGAGGTTCTTTTCTTTATGTAGTCCTTATGCTGGTAATAAGGTGGTGGAGGGTAGAGCTTGAGGCCAGAGTTGCGTTTTGGCGATGTCCTTCCCTAGTGCCCTCGCAGGACCGGCGTCCAGGACTCCGAGGGGCTTAAAAAAGCCCCCTCAGAGTACCTAGGAGGTCAAACCGCGTTTGCGGGCTGCAGGGAGTTCCTGCTTTCCAACCCACTTGCAAGGGTCGGATTGGGGTATCTATGTACCCCAGAAATAACGCAAACTTGGATTTCTCCCAGGACAACCTGGGGAAATGGAGTGCTCTCTCCAGCGGCACCACCGGAAGTCCAAGGCCATACGTTCTTGACCACCTGCACCCAATCTCCCACTTCACTTTTAATTCCCTCCTCCTGTAGAAGTTCTACATTCCCAAAGGGTCCGAAATCCTTACAATACACCACCTGGAAGGGACTGTACTGTGAGGAGTTGCGCTGTTCTGTTCTTGTCTGTGTCTGGTCTGTCCGTACAAGTGACAGGCCAGGTCTCTGTTAGTAGAAGGGTTCAGGCCTTAGTTGGACTGTTTCCCATTTAGGCCCTTGCTGGAATGTCCCAGACGTTTTCCTTTCCTCCTTCCCACCTCCCTTTTCCGACCTTGGCTTTCTCAGGCTGAGTTAATGAGCTCCTCTGCTGCCTTTGATGTGTATTCAGTAGCTTAGCTCAGTGCTGTTATCACTTGGTTCTCAAAACATGCAACTGGCATCTGTAAATTGGAACTGTTTATATTTTAGCCCTTTTGACTATGTGAGCACTTGTAGCTTTGGACCATGTAGGCCCTGACCTTACCTGATGCCTTCCAATAAACTTACCTGCTTCTGAACGGTCATCTGAGCGAGTGATTTTTATGGAAATTGCCCGTAGACGAATGAGGAGCATTATTGTAAGCATATTCAGCAAAAGGCAGTAAATCCACCCAATCATCCTGGTGATAGTTCACATAACAGAGCAAATAACACTCCAACACAGAATTGACTCGTTCCATTTGCCCATCCGTCTGAGGATGGTGTGCTGAAGACAACCCTTGTTCTACCCCCATTAGTTTTAAAAATGCTTTCCAGAACTTTGCCACGAACTGGGGGCCCCCTGTCGGAAATTATCTTGCGTGGGAATGAGTGATGTTTCATCACGTGTGTAACGAACATGCATGCCAACTTCTGGGCTGTCGGTAATCCTGTAGAAGGAACAAAATGCACTTGCTTAGAAAACAAGTCTGTCACTACCCACAACACTGACTTCCCTCGGCTGGGGGGAAGATCCGTAATAAAGTCCATGGCGATGACCTCCCAGGTAACAGTCAGGACTTCCAAGGGTTTGAGGAGTCCAGGGGGCTTTCCCATAAGTCTTTTAGAGGTTGCGCAGGTGGGGCAACTGCGCATGAAAAGATCCACATCAGCTCTCATGCCTGACCACCAAAATTGACGCCTTAATAAATGCAAAGATTTGACAAACCCAAAATGTCCTGTGGTTTTCGCCCCATGAGCCATCTCCAACACCTCCCTCTGAACAGTTTCCGGAACGTACAGTTTCGCCCCATGAAACCACAACCCCCCTGGCAAGTAAGAGCTTGAGGAAGCTGTTGTCCCCCTTCTTCTTGGTGTGCGGCTTCGGCCACCCTTGCATGGAAAGCCTCCGGGAGTCCGCTTGCCGGGTCAGAATCCACATCTCGGCTCTGGGCACAAGCAACCACAGCCAACCCTGGCACCTCCCCCTGTTGTTCCGGGGTGAATAAAGAATCTATGGGGCGGTCGATTTGACAGTGGTATTGGGGGAGTCAGGATAATGCATTAGCCAGACAATTTTTTTCCCCTGGAACATGTTTCAGCACAAATTGAAATTTGGCAAAGAACTGTGCCCAACAAACCTGTTTGGCCGATAATTTTCTAGACCCTTTTAACACCTCCAAATTTTTGTGATGGGTCCAAACTTCATACGGAATGTCAACCCCTTCCAAAAAATGTCTCCAGACCGTAAGGGCATGTTTCACAGCCGCTGCCTCTTTTCCCCAAATAACCCAGTTCAGTTCAGCTTGAGAGAATTTCTTAGAAAAATATGCACACAGTTGCAATTGGCCACCCTCACCCACTTGTAAGAGTGTTCCCCCCATGGCAACCTCTGAAGCGTCCACCTGAACAATGAATGGTTTTTCACAATCAGGGTGTTTCAACACTGGTTTGAACGTGAACAGCTGTTTTAGCGTATCAAACGCTTGCTGACATTCAGGCATCCAAAGTAACCTGATGGATGGCAGCATGGCTGCAGACCCCTTTCCTTTCATTCGCAGAAGAGAGGTGGGAGGCAAGGCTACTTGCGCCAAGTCACTAATAAAATTGCAGTAGAAATTTGCAAAACCGAGAAATTGCTGCAGTTGCTTGCGTGTAATGGGGACTTCCCACTCCACCACAGCTCGAACTTTTTCTGGGTCCATAGCGAGTCCCTACTGCAACACTATATATCCCAGAAACGTTATGGAAGACTGATGGAAGTCACATTTGGAAACCTTGGCATACAACCTGTGGGCACGCAATCGACTTAGCACTTCTTTCACTAGAGCCACATGCTCGTCCATGGTTTTGGTGTATATTAAAATATCGTCCAAATAAACAATCACTTCTTTGAACAACAAATCATGCAACACCTCATTAATCATTTGCATGAAGACACTCGGAGCCCCCGTCAATCCAAATGGCATGAATATTCAAACATTACTAAGCAACTAGAGAAGGCCGTCTTGTGTTCATCTCTTTCTCTGATTCTAATACAATGGTACGCTTCCACCAAATCAAATTTAGTAAAAAAACGACCTTCCTTCAACTGACCGAGCACATCTGGAATGAGAGGAAGGGGGTAGGCATTAGTCTGCGTGACCGCATTGAGTCTGCGGAAATCTATACAGAGTCACAAATCACCAGTCTTTTTCTTCACAAAGAAAGCTGGTGCCGAGTGAGGAGCTGACGACGGACATATAAACCCCCGGGCCAAATTAGTGTCCAAATAGTCTCTTAACACCGCCTTTTCCTTACGACTCATGGGGTAGATTTTCCCTTTGGAGAGTTTGCCCTCCCCCACCACCTCAATTGCACAGTCCGTGGCTTGGTGGGGAGGCAATTCATCACATTCGCGCACATCAAATACATCTGCAAACTGTGCATATTCCTTGGGAAGTTGAGGCGGCGAAGTCTCTGTTGGCGGTTGCTCCTGCAAAGCGGCCACTTGTTCTCTGAAAGCCACTTCTCTCCTGTGTCGGTTACACTGAGCTTGCAAAAACGCAATAGTCCGTTCCTTCCAGTCTATGATAGGACTATGACCACGTAACCAGTTCATTCCCAACACAATGGGGTACTGAATGGTGGGGGCTATGGTAAAATGGAGCTGTTCCCAATGCTCCCCAACTCCCAAGGCGACCCCCCCTAAAGTCACTACCGTCCATCTGAGCAAACTGAATGGGCTCGGGCAACTCAACCCTCTTCACCCGTAATTCACGTGCCGTCTCTTCATTAATTAAAGTCCGAGAACAGCCTTAATCCACCAGCGCCGATACTCGTAACATGCCCCCCCTAGGTAATGCTAGGGTGACTTTAATGAACACATTGTCCTCATGATCGCTTACCATCACCGGAGCTCCCTGCTCAAGGTCCAGAGCAGCCTGCTGTGGAGCTCCCTTTACAGCAGACCAACAGCGTTTTTTGCCGGCGGGCTCCACTCATCCCCCTCACTGGAGGACGAGTCTTGGTTTGTAATCCCCGGCTTCGATGAGCTGAAGGAATCTTGGTTTGTAATCCGCGGCTCCGATGAGCTGGTAGCTTTTGGCTGCTCTTGGGTGAGTTGAACCTGAAGAGCCATGGGTGTCCCCTGTCATCCTGGCAGGATGCTCTTGTGGCGGACCTGTCCCTCGGTGCGCACCTTCTCAGACTCCACAGCGGCTGGCTGGACTGGAGCCAGTCTTTCGGGCCGGGTTGGGCAACAAGCGGCAAAATGCCCCAAGCCTCCTCAAACGAGACAGGCACCACTCTGGAAACATTTACTCGGTTCTGCCACTGACAGACCCCCTCCTTGCGTTGACTGAAAGTCTTTCGGGATGCCAGGCCTGTCTCCACGGGGCTTGGTTTCCCGCACGTTATGCTGCTTCAAGAGTTGCAACAGTTGCCTACGGTTTTCGATATCAGCTGCATGCCACACCCATCCCTCCACGTCTGGAGGATTCCCTTGCATGAAAGCCCAGTGCTGAAATTCGGGATTGAGTCCCTCTCGAAAATACTGTACTTGGGTGGTCTCGCTCCAGTCCAGAATTTTACTCGAGAGCAATTGAAACTCGCTGGCATACTGCACCCCCGACTTAGTCCCTTGACGCAGCTGCAGAAGAGCCGTCTTGGCCCGTTCCCCCCGGTGCGGGTCTTCAAACCAATTACGAAGGGCTATCATGAAGTCATCCAAACTTCTCAAAACTCAAGAGTGCAGTTCGTACTGTTGCGCCATCCATGCCGCTGCTTCCCCCTGAAGCAGCGATGCAACGTATTGAACCCGGCTTTCATCTGAGGAGAAGGTTGCACCCTGTTCCCGCATGAACACATCCACTTGGATCAGGAAATAAGACAAAAGGTCACTTGACCCATCAAACATCACCTTCAACTCACGTCGGGTTGGAGGCACTGGTCCCAGCTGCCCCAGAGGAGGCGGTGGTGGTAGAACTGGTTGGTTACCAGGGGCCGCCGGTTGGTTACCGGGAGGCTGCTGCGGCTGCTGAGGCTGCTGTTGCCGCAAGTCGTTCAACTCATGCCACATCTCTTGCATCAAGGTTTGCATGGCATCCATCCTTTCCACCATCTCCTGCTTCTCTTTTTTTTATTCTTTTTTAATTATTTTTCATTGATAAATAGATATACAGGGGGGAAAAACAAAGGGAAAATAATATTGTTTACATATCATTTTGTGAATATCTAACGATCTCTACCACTCTTTATAGTATCGTTTTCCAAATATTTTTAACAAAATAATATGATTTAGTTAAATCTTTTATTTGGTGCTTTTAATAAATTCATAAAAAGCTCTCCATCTCTCATAATTCTGTTCTTGTGACTTATCGTTCATGAATTCTGTTAGTTGTGCCATGATGCTGTATTCTAAGGACTTGTCTAACCATGTTTGAGGTGTTGGAATCTTATTTGTTTTCCAGAGTGATGCCAGAACTACTCTCGCTGCTGTTACTAGATATTTTAATACAATCTGTTGATCCTGATTCATGGTATCTGGGTCTTATTCAGAAGAAAAAGTTTGGGATCATATTTTATACTCTGTCTTGTGATGCTTTCAAGGTTCTTATGAATTTTTTTCCAATATTTCTGTACAACTTCATATGTCCACCAACAGTGGAAAAAAGTGCCTCTAACTTTATGACACTTCCAACAGAGTCCCGAAGCTTTGCTGTTCATGTTCTGAATATCGTTGGGTGTTATATACCATCTGTGCAGCATTTTTAAGCAGTTTTCCTGAATACTTTGGGATAAAGTAAATTTTGAATTTTTCTGGAAGATCTGTTCCCATTCTTCTATCGTTATTGTCTCATTTAGATTTTCCATCCATTTAATTTGGCATACTTTGACTTGTTCTTCCTCTGTGTCAAATGATATTAAGAGTTTATAGATCTTTCCTAGAAGATGTTGTGGTTTACTCATTAATTTTTCAAATTCCGTCTCTTTTCTAATTTTACCTCTGAGTGTACAGTCCTCCTTAAATCTTGATATTAATTGATGATACGTCATCCAAGATATCTGTGGGTGATTTTCCTGAATTTCCGTTAATGTTTTAAATGTTTCATCTTTCTTTATTACATCTCTGTATCTTATAGATCCATACTTTTTTCTGTCCATTATAGAGCCATAAACACTAAACGGAGCCATCATTAACGGAGGGTTAGGACTTAGTGTTGATTTTAATTTCTTCCAGACTGTAACCATGTTATCCACAATCGGGTGATCTCTTTTTTCTTCCAGGTACTTTTTAGGGTTTTTACCCCATAAGATTTGATGTGGTCCCATTTGCCGGTCAGCAAATTCTAGTTTAATACTTTTATTATTAGGATGTATTATCCAATCCTTGATCCAAACTAGAGTTGCTGCCTGATGATATAGTTTTAGATTTGGAAGGGCAAGTCCTCCTCTTCTCTTAATATCCGTCATGATTTTGAACTTAATTCTTGGACGTTTTTTATCTCATATAAATTTGTTAATTTTTCATTGCCAAATGTATAATACTGTATCAGTGATTTTTATTGGAATCGTTTGGAATAGAAAGTTTAATCTGGGTAATACATTCATCTTTACAATCGCAATTTTTCCCATCCAAGAGACTCTTAGCTTTGACCACATGAAGATATTTTTTTCTATTTTATTCCAGACCACTTCGTAATTATATTTAAACAATTCTTGATTATTTTTTGGTACAAATATTCCCAGGTATTTTATCGGCTTTTTAGAGATGATACAATTGGTGAGTGTCGCGATATTTGTCTCTTCTTCTTGCATCATATTTTCTAGAAAAAATTTTGTTTTTGATTTATTAAGCTTGTATCCTGCCATTTTGCCATATTTTTGTATGTCATCCATAAGCTCTAAAATGCCTGGTTGTGGTTGAGCAACTGTTAATAGGACATCGTCTGCATATCCTCTTATTTTAAACTCTTCTTCTTTTATTTGCAGACCTGTAATTTTTTGGTTTGATCTAATTCTATTAGCTAATATGTCCAACGTTAAGTTAAATAGTATTGGGGATAAAGGGCAACCTTGTCTAGTTCCTTTTCCGATATTTATATTCTGCGTTAAATTTCCATTTATGAGTAACTTGGCTCCTTGTTCTGAATAGATGGTGGTGATCCATTTAGAGAGGTTTCCTTTATCGGTTATACTACGTATCACTTGCAATATAAATTCCCAGGAGACATTATCGAAAGCTTTTTCTGCATCTAGGAACATAAAGGCACATTTTTCTTTTCTACCTTTAACCAGTTCTCTTGCATTAATCAAAAATCTTACATTCTCATTCATATGTCATTTTGGAATAAATCCTGTTTGGGCTTCGTTAATCAGTTGTCACTGTTTGCAAGAATCCTCTGTGCGATTATTGAAGTAAATAGTTTGTAATCGATATTAAGCAGAGAAATTGGCCTATAAGAAGCTGGCAGTGAGGGATCCGTATTTTCTTTTAGAATAAGGGTTATATAAGCGTCCTTCCAGGTATTAGGTACCCTACAGGTTTTGTGTATGTCGTTCATTACATTTAACAATTTAGGAGTCAGTTCTTCCTTAAAACACTTATAGTATTTAGCAGTCAGTCCATCTGGTCCTGGTGTCTTTCCCGTTTTTAAATTATCGATTGCCCGTTTTATTTCTTTTGTTGAGATTTCTTGGTTTAATACATCTATTTCTTCATTAGATAGTTCGTTCAAGTGATTTTGTGCAATGTGTTTCTTGATTTCTTCTGTTTTTGAGTTTTGTGTGTTTTCCTTGTAGAGTTCTTTATAGTAATTCGTAAAGCATTGGAGTATTTCATCTTCTTTGTGTGTTATTAGTCTGTCTACTTTAGCAGACAATATTGCTCTTTTCTGTTTTTCTTTATTGAGCAAAGATGCTAAGTATTTACCTGGCTTATTTGCGTATGTGAAGTGTTTTTGCCTCAGAAACTTGAGTTTTTTAGCCATTTCCTCCATACGGAGGAGTTCAATTTGATGTCTAAGTTCAGTAATTTCTTTTAGAATCTTTTTATTACCTGTTGATTGATGGGACCTCTCCAGTTGTCTAATCTTCGTTTGTAGCTCTACTAGTTGTTTCTCTCTCTCTTTTTTATTCTTAGAGTTGATTGCAATGAATATACCCCTCATATACACCTTTGAGCAGACCCAAATTGTGGCCTGGCTCATTCCTGGTGTTTCCATTTCTCAGAAAGAAGTCATTAAGTTCTATATGGCTTTTATCAAGATCTGTCTTTCTAAGCAATAATGAATAATTCAATTTCCATCTGAATGTTCCACTATGCTTCTTATGCCACTTTATTGTGATAGGGTTATGATCAGAGAGAACTCTTGGTAATATTTCCACATAATCAAGATTTCTTAAGAGCGATGCTGAAGCCCAACACATATCGATCCTCAAATAGGTTTGGTGTCTATCCGAGTAAAAGTTGTAATCTTTAACTCTTGGGCTTTTACAACTCCAAATATCCTGAAGATTGAGACTTTGCATATGTTGTTTTACAATTTGTGGTAATATACCGCTTTTTTTGTTCTTGGAACGATCCAGATTGCCTTCAAGGACTCCATTCATATCTCCCATAATTATTAAGTCATATTCCTGCAATTCTGCCAACGTTGCAGAGTTCAGTGAAGAATTCTTTTTTCGATGTTAAAGGCACATATTTTTCCACAACTTTGATGGTAGGATCTCTAATATAAATGGCTATACCTCTTTTCTTTTCCATCGCTGAGGATGTGTAGACTTGACCAAGTCTCTTATCATTCAGTAGATAATTATATTTTCTTTTCAAATGTGTTTCCTGAAGACATAATATGTTTGCTTTGTGTTTCACTAGAGCATGGAAAGTTTTCTTCCTCTTCTGTGGTGTATTCAATCCGTTGACATTAATTGAAATTATCTTCAGGCCTTCCATATTGTATCTTTATTAATAAGCTGCTGCCTCACCTAGGAGGCCTTTATCATGTTCAGATGGTTGACTTTTACCATTATTTCATGACGGGCTTGTTTTACCGGATTTTTCTCCTTTCCTTTTTCTTTCTGCCCGTAATTCTTCCTCTAGCTCCTGTGCTTCCTCTGCATTTCTGATTATTATTCTTCCCTTTGGTAGCTGTGCACTCAAAACATATGGACTGATCCACTTATACCATATTTCCAACTCACGAAGTAACTTCCGAAGTCAGTCAAACTCTTGTCTTTTCTTCCTCACCGCCAGTGGAACATCTGGGAAGATTGCAATCTCTTTGCCTTTAAAAACTAAAGGATCTTTTCTTTGTTTGGACATAATTTCATCTTTTATTTTTTTGTCAGAGAATTTTATCAAAATTTCTCTTGGAAGTTTTTTCTTGATTGCATACGCTGAATTTACTCTGTATATGTCTCTTATATCTACACGTTCTTCATGTATTTCCAGATAGTCTGCCACGGTCTGGGTCATTGTCTCTTCCAAGAGTTCGGGTTTTATATCTTCAGTAATCCCCTGAAAGCAGAGATTCGTTTCTTTCGATTGCATTTCAGTAGATGCCAATCTATACTCCGTATCTTCTTTCCAAGCTTTTTGTTCTGAGTGTGATTTCTCCACTCTGGTTTGTCTTTCTTTAAGTTTTTTTATGTCTTCTCTGTTAGATAAAATCTCTTTAGTATTTTCCTCAAGCTTTTGTTTTATGTCCAAAAACCCTGTGGCTAGTTCTTGTTTGATGGTCTTCATTTCAGTTTGCACCTTCTGAACATCTGTTCTCACTGAAACACATTCCTTTGTCAACAATTCCAGTTCTTTGTTCACCTTATCCATTTTTTTACTGACTTGATCTACCTTAGCATTTAGCCTCTCTTCCGTTCCAGCTATTTGGGTTGTGAGTGCCGCAAGTTGGGTTGCCAATTTTTTCAACGTCTTTTCCATGTTTTGTTTTGTCCCGCTGCCTGATTGCTGATCTGCAAAATCTTCCTCTTCTTCTCCTTCTAATTCTTCTTCGTCTTCTCTCTCCAGATCTTCCAGCTCTTTTTTGGAGGGTAAAGATTTTTTCCCTGTCTTTCTGTTTTTTTCCATTAGATTATATCTGTAGATTCTTCTTCTAGTTTGTAGTTCTGTATAGATGTCTGACATGCACAAATGAATCTCCAATATTATGACCTTTAAATTGACTTTAGTGCAATTATTCTAATATAACTTATCAAAATCAGTTATCAAAATCACCCACACTTGTTAATTATCTCAGAGAGATTACCAATAGATTATTATATATCTAAGTACATCAATAAATTTCATATAATTAGATTATTTAAATCAGCTGATTATTCATGTATTATAATCTCCACACAATCATATATTTATATTAGTTCAACACTTAAATTCATTTATCTTAATCACTCTATCCAAACTGCTGTCGCACGTCAGGATCCCTAGCCTGTCTGAAGGTTTTTTTTCCCTAGAGAGATCAGCTTCTAGCTGGCTGAACACACATGCTGTCCACTCCGTGCCTTGATGCCGCTAAGCTTTGTGGGAGTTGTAGTTTTGGTCTTGTTTCTCTTTTGAACATCGCCGGAAGTACGTGTTGTGCCGCCGAAAGGAGTTGAAGGGGTAGGTTTGTTAAAGCGGCCAGCCGTTTTTTTTTTCTGTGAACCTTAACTCAGCCCCAGTTTTAATGCTCCAGTCACCAGTCAGAGTCTTAGTCCCTGATTGGCAGTCGCAGCATCCGCCTTGCTTCACAGGCTGGCAACTCCCGTCGTCGTCTCCCGCGGCGCCGCAAGCTCCCAGATCAACCCAACTGCTTTCCAAGCCAGCGCTTTCACGTCTTGCCCCCAGTCAGATGTTGTCGAGGCCCTCAACCATCCTCTGCTTCTCCGAAGTCGTCGCGTTCCTTGCCTGCACCGGCACCGGCATCAGCACCTCAGCCCTGTCTCCTCTGCGAACCGTGAACCGCCAGCCTTTGCAAACCGCCAAGTCGGGCCAGCGCCTCCTCTCCATCCAGTCTCCAAGCAGAACAGCCCTCCGAAAAGCAAAAGACAATAATTAGTGGAGTTCTTATCAGGTTAATATCTTTTCTTTCTTTGTATAGTATGGGGGTAGCGTTATTAAGGGAAGGGAGGGGGGAAGGGGGTGGGGGGTGGTTGGTAGGTTGGAATTACGAGGACTTGCCTGAAATTGCCTGCTGGTACATCTAATGCCCTTGTAGAGTAGCGACGTTCCTCCTCCCTGATGAGAGTTGGGTTTAATGAAGAAATCTTCTAACCCAGAGCTAAAGAGTATATTTTTAAGCCACAAAACAGGTATTTTCAGTCCCTCTCCTGTGAGGTGCTGTCATTCTGCCATCTTGACCAACCGGAAGTCCCGCCATCTCCTGCTTCTCGTAGCGGAGTTGCTGGCGTTCCTCCTCCCACTCGTGCCGCCAGACCGATTCCCTCCAGGTCGGGTCGCCCTCGAGCCCCTCAAGCATCCCAGAAATCGCTGGCCTCCGGCGCCTAGTGTCCGCCCCCGACCCCATCCAAGGTCGGGGAGAATCCATCCAGGATCGCAAAAAAGAAACCTTGGGTACCACACCCTTCCCGGTGCCACTGGGTTTCTCGGCCACTGGCTTGTCCCCCTTCGAACCAAGACTGGGTTCGGTCGGGGGGACAGTCTTGTCCTCCTCTTTGGTGTCTCCATTCCCCTCCATAGCCACCCTCACATTGGGGTGGGAGCAGGGAACGGAGCAAAAAAGGATTAGCAGCTTAATGTGAGCCAACCTCGGCAATCCCAAAAAGTCGCTTGCTCAGACAGGCAGGTCTAAAGCAGGTAAATGTTTATTCAGGAGCCGCAGGTACAACATAAGCAATCCACAGTTTCAAAGCTGCTAATGGCGAACACTTTCTGGCGGACTGTGAATTCTTTAAGTAATGGCTATGCCAGAGTCCCCGCATGTATCCCGTCTTCAGTCTGGGTAGCTTACTTCAAGAGCCTCTTTTCCTACTCTGTGGAAAACCAGGGTCTTATACCTGTAGCACCTTCTATTTTGTTGAATTCCTGGCCAGATGTGTCTCCTAAGGAAATTAAACCGCTCATTGATCGCCTACACTCAGGTAAAGCCCCAGGTCCCGATCTAATTCCCTATGAACTTTTTAAAGTCAACAGCGATTGGTGGGCCAACATTCTTGCTCCTGTATTCACACAAATTAATGCCTCAGGAGCTATTCCAAAATCTTGGAGACATACTATTATCGTCCCAATCTTTAAAAAGGGTCAGCGCTCTGACCCAAGCTGTTATCGTCCAATCAGCCTTCTGTCTTGCTTAGGCAAATTGTATTCCTCCTACTTATTAAAGAGGCTGTTGGACTGGGTTAAGGGTAATGACATCCTTGGCTGGGAACAGATTGGCTTTAGAAGGGGTTGGTCTGTCACGGACCACTGTTTAGTGCTCTCCCATTTAGCAGAGAAATATTCCTCCCCCAGAAATGGCACCCTTTATGCGGGTTTTATGGATCTTAAGGGAGCTTTTGATACCATCCCGAGGGAGAGGCTATGGTTGAAACTATCACATTCTACTATGGATAGGAGGTTACTATGGCTTATTCAGCAATTTCATACTGACCTCACAGCTCAGGTTCGCTGTGGCAACCAAGGAGAACTAACCGAGCCCTTTGAACTGGTCAAGGGAGTTAGACAAGGTTGCCTCCTTGCTCCTCTCTTGTTTAACCTATACCTGAATGATATGGCAACCAATTTCTCAGAGTTTTGCCACCCCCCAAAGCTTGCAAGTCATCCCACCCCGATTCTACTCTATGCTGACGATGCAGTTCTCCTGTCCCGCACAAGAATTGGTTTGAAAAGATCTTTGCAAACTTTTTCGGAGTATGGCTCTAGGGAAGGTCTTAAAATAAACCTTCATAAATCTAAGATTATGATCTTCACTAAGAGGAGAAAATTGCCTCTTTTTCGCTGGGTATTAGATGGCTTTGAGGTTGACCAAGTCAAGGAGTTTGTTTACCTTGGCATTCTTTTTTCCCGTAACCTAAATTGGAATGCCCATCAAAAAGCAGTGTCCAATAAAATTAAACCTGGGGTTGGTGCTATTGTCAATTTTTTTCACACCAAAGGTGGCAAATATATTCCAGGGGCTATTCAGGTTTTTAACCTGAAAATTACCCCAATTATCCTCTTTGGTGTTGCCATCTGGATTACAGTCATCAATGAATCTATAGATCGTCCACTGCTTCAGTTCTTACGAACACTTCTAAATACCCCTCGATGTGTTGCTGGCGTTACTCTTCGTTCCGAGTTTGGCCAAATGTCACTTGAAGCTAGGGCATGGTTGGTCGCCTTTAAACTACACCTTAAACTGTGCTTTAGCACTGAGGGGTTCCTAGCTTCTCTGAAGCATGACCCTTTCAAATCCTCATGGCAAAAAATCTTAGATGAGAAACTGGCGTTGCTGGGCTTCTCGCAGGATATGTTATCAGATCTTGGGAAAACTGAAGCTTTTGCCAAAATTAAAAAGCGCATTAAAGAGCTCGATTATAACAGCACTACTTTTCGTGCTCGTCATGTCTGTTCATCCCAGTTCTTCGGAATACCCCCTCCACGTGGTCTGCCTGCCTATACATATTATCTAACAACTCCTTGTCTCTGTAGAGCTTTTTGCTTGGCTAGATTGAATGCTAACCCTTCTATGGTAATGCAGGGCAGAATTCTGAATATACCATACTCTGACAGGATCTGCCCTTGCTCCTCTGGCTCTATTGACTCATTAGCCCATGCGCTTTTGGAATGCCGCTTTTACGAGGAACTTCGATCGCACTATATTTCCCCCCTTTTAATACACAAATCCAATGCCTCTGTGACTGACATAATGCCTTTTTTACTAAGTGATAGGGACCCCAAGGCTACATTGTCAGTGGCAAGATTTGTTTCAGTCCTTATATCCCTCCAACACTAGATATATGCTGCTCAAGATCAATTGATCAAGGAGCTTCTAAGGGATAAAAGGAAAGGCTAATGGAGAACCAAACTACAAAGCATAACTTTAAGCATGGAGTCATCCCAGGTGCAAAGCTAAGCAGCTTGGGAACTACGAGATAAAAGTGCCTGGTAGGAAGCAGGGAGTGAGCAAACCATAATACTGAAGTTGCCTGCTAGAGACTCAAGGTCAGAGCAGGGGCGAGGGAAAGGAGGGGAAACAGCCTGAACAGTAACAAAACCAAAGAATAACATAGGAACAGGAATGGGCCTAACTCATGTCAAGAGCCTGTCTGAACAGCATGACTCCTGACCGCTTGAACACACATTAGAGAAACCAGATGCACTCATAGATAGGTAGATACACTTGAATAGAAACAAGCAGGACTCTTGACATTACAGCAAAACCAATAGACACACTTGAGCAGGAATAGGCATGACTCTTATACCCCCGGGCTCAATGTGTGTGTGTGTGTGTGTGTAAAGTGCCGTCAAGTTGCAGCCGACTTATGGCGACCCCTTATGGGGTTTTCAAGGCAAGAGATGAACAGAGGTGGTTTGCCAGTGCCTTCCTCTGCATATCAGCCCTGGTATCCCTTGGTGGTCCCCTATCCAAATACTAACCAGGGCTGACCCTGCTTAGCTTCTGAGATCTGACGAGATCAGGCTATACCATGCTGCCTTCCCTCCCCCGCCATGGGCTCAATAGAGACACACAATTCTTATCTCACTGCAGATGCTACTCCCCCCTCCCCTGAGCACTTCTCCTCCACTGTAAGCAAGCTGGTTACATTCTGCCTTGTCCCTTTGCTTCCTGGCTCCTTTCTTCACAACACCCTCCCACCTTCTGACTGGGAAAGAAGGGCTCAGGATCTCCAAACCTACTTATATCTGAGGAAGTGAGTTTTGGCTCTCAGAAGCTTTGGCTCCAAAATCTCCTTGGTCTTTAAGGTGCTACTGGAAAATCTAGATATTCTAACATCCAGGAATTCTAATATGTCACTTCTTTAAAAAGAAAGCAGGGGAAGGGGAGAGGTTTTTAAAAGCCCCATCATTAGCATTTCTAAGGAATACTTTTAAAAGGCAATTTGTAAACTTCAAATAGCAGCAAATTACATGTGCCCCCCACCCCCATGGATACAAGGGCCAGCTTTGCATACTGTTGAAAGGAAGAGATAAAATAACCCCAAAGCATCCTGGCCACGACATTAGCTTTCAAAATAAAATCCATTTATATATAAACGTTGGCTTTATTCCCAGTCTCTGTAGCAAAGCTTTTGTGTATTAAATGCTACAATGAATTAAATTAGCCATAATGATTTCTTTGTGAATGGAAACTGTTTTTCCTGTGTGGCATGTTTTTGATCATACACCCCCTCCCCACTACAACAACCCAGACTCCTGATCAAGTCAAAGATTTAGTTTGCTCTGCTATTTGCACAATGAAATGCAATTACTTTTTTTGCACTTTGGCATTCTGAAAGAAAAAGAAACCCTTCCGAGGTGTGTGTGTGTGTGTGTGTTTGTGTGCAGCACACCATCCTTCTGAGCAGAAGTTCTGTCAGCCTCTTGCCAATGACTGTACCTGCCGGCACGTGGTTGCCAGCACTCCACTGTCTTTTGGAGAACAAGCAAGGCTGAACAGGGTTTTTTTCCATCCTGATTGGAATCACAGAGGTAACTATAGAAACCACTCATTGCTGCTGCAACTCATTGCTTCGCCAACCCTCCATTCCAGCTGAGTAGTCACACAAGTCAATTTATATTGTATTAAAGTAGGGGAACCTCCAAGATTCATTGGGGGTTGCAGCCTTTTATCTTGCTTCTCCTGCCTCCAGGACCCCTCTCCCTCCTCTTTCCACCCCCACTGCCTTTTCTCACTTTTACGCCCCCCATGGGCACTTCCACTCTCTCCTCTCTTGCTTCCTGAGCCCTTCACCCCCACTTGCCCTTTCCCTCCGGTTTCCCCTCTCCTTCCCTCTTGCTTTCCCTCTCCTTGGCTCCTCCTCCTTGGATCACCTGGGCTCTGTCTCCTCTCTTGCCCTCCTGGCCCCCTTACCTGCTCACCAGCTGGCTGGCTTGCGAAGACCACCTGCTCGGCTCACGCGGCGATGCCCTTCCCAGCATCCTCCCCCTTCTCCTTGATCAATCCACATGAGGGTCATGTTCAGAACTAGAGCCAGCATGGTGTAGTGGTTAAGAGCGGTGGTTTGGAGTGGTAGAGTCTGATCTGGAGAACCGGGTTCGATTCCCCCACTCCTCCTCCACATGAGCGGCAGAAGCTAATCTGATGAACCGGGTTGGCTTCCCCAACTCCTCCACATGAAGCCAGCTGGGTGAGCTTGGGCTAGTCACAGCTCTCTTCGAGCTCTCTCAGCCCCACCCACCTCACAGAGTGTCTGTTGTGGGGAAGGGAAGGGAAAGTGATTGTAAGCCAGTTTGATTCTTCTTTAAGTGGTTGAGAAAGTCGGCATATAAAAAACCAACTCTTCTTCTTCTTCTAGATATAACAAGTGGGGCCCTGTGAAACCTGCAGCGGGGGGATCTGTAAGCACTTGTCCCGTAGCATTTCCCAAAAGCAACAACCCAGGCAGGTAGTCCTTAGGAAAGTTGACTTTAATGGAAAATATGCAGGTAAGCAGAGCTTGCAGTAATAAAAAGGCAGGAATGGGGGCAATGGGACATACAGCAGAATATATGGTTACATTGGTTATACAGGTCATATCAGATAAGGTAGGTTGGCATGGTAACCCCTCGGTCCCACGGGCCAGGCTCCCACGAGCTTCAAAGACGAAGAGGAATGTGGTGGTTAAGGAAACAATCCTTGACCAGAGCAGAGTAGCTGTGAGAAACTAAAACAATCCATAAATGCAGAGAGCAGGCCTGACATTCTGCTCCCCTTAGGGCCCCCTCCCGCCCTGCAAGGGGGCCAGCTTGTGGGGGTAGGCAGTATGGAAGGCGCGCACCAGGCGAGGGGCGGAGACATCACGTGAACGAACCCATTCGTCATAGGCAGGGGGGGGAATGCTTCCAACGAACCAGGTATTGGAGGGAGCCATGACGAATACGAGAGTCCAGGATTTTGGCAACCTCAAAATGCTCCTCCCCCCCCCATTACTGGTTGCTCCGGAAGCTGGTCGGGATGCCACTCCGGGGAGGAAATATGCGGCTTCAGGAGGCTCACATGGAAAACTGGATGGATGCGTCTCAGTGTCTTTGGGAGGGAAAGCTCCACGGTTACCGGGTTAATGATTTGAGAAATGGGATAGGGCCCCACGTATTTGGCACTGAGTTTATCACATGGACGGGTGGACCGGAGGTTCTTGGTGGACAGATCGCCCACTTTAAAGTCTTGGCTAGGAGACCGGTGTTTGTCAGCTTGAGCCTTGTATTTACATTTGGCTTGTTCAAGATTTTTCACCAGCCAGGGCCAGGTGGTGTGAATTGCATCCACCCAAGCTGCCACATCTTCGCCACCCTCCTCCCCAGAAACATCGACATGGCCAATAGGGCTAAAGTCCTGGCCATATACCGTCTGAAACGGGCTGAAACCTGTGGATTGATGCACAGCATTGTTATAAGCATACTCAGCAAAAGGCAACAACTCAACCCAATCATCTTGGTGATAATTTACATAGCAACAAAGGTAACATTCCAAAACAGCATTAACACGTTCAGTTTGTCCATCCATCTGAGGATGGAAAGCACTAGAGAGACCCTGTTCCACCCCGACCAGTTTGAGGAAAGCCTTCCAAAATTTTGCAACATAACTACTTCCGCGGTCGCTCACAATCTTGCGCAGAAATGAATGTAGTCGGAAGACATGTGACACAAAGAGGCGGGCCAGCTTTGGGGAGGAGGGAATGCCGGTGCACGGAACGAGATGTACCTGTTTAGAGAACAGGTCGGTAATAACCCACAAAACAGTTTTTCCCTCACTGAGAGGGAGATCAGTCATAAAATCCATAGCGATTACCTCTCAGGGTCTAGAGGGGACTTCTCACGGTTGCAGCAGTCCAGAGGGTTTCCCTTGGGACCGTTTGACTGTGGCACAGATTGGGCAACTGCGGATGAATGAGTCCACGTCGGCACGCATGCCCGCCCACCAAAATTGCCTGCGTAACAAGTGGAGCGTTTTCAGAAATCCAAAGTGCCCCGCGGTTTTGGCTCCATGGGCTAGTTGCAGGATGTCTCTTCGCAACCCCTTAGGTACATATAGTTTTGAGTCCTTGTACCAACACCCCCCCCCCGTTCCAGCAGAGAAGGGGGGAGCATATGAGCAGAGAATTCTGCCTGGCAGTGGGAACAGAGAGAGTCCAGGAAAGAGGTAGGGAGATCCATCTTACCCTGCTAGGAGGACGGAACATGGCCCTGATGTTGAGCCGGAGAGGAGACTGGAGGCGAGGAGGGGGGTAGCTCGACCGGCTTTACTTGGCGTCCGGGCGATGGAGGAGCGGAAGGAGCAGGCGAAGTCTGGAGCTCCTGGTGGAAGCCCCCCCTTTCCGAGTGTTCAAGTGGACCAGTTCAGAAGTGGCCCAGTCCAGCCTTGTACAATCTTGTCCCTGACATCCTTGGACAGCTCTTTGGTCTTGGTCATGGTGGCTAGTTTGGAATCTGATGGATTGATTGCTTCTGTCGACAGCAGAACCCTAACCCTAACCCTAATCTGGCTGGTTGATAGGGGATCAAATATTTATTTCACTCATTATAATGCACATCAATCTCTGACTTTTGTCTTCTGGGTTTCTGGGGTTTTTCCTGTTGTTATTCTGTCTCTCACAGCTACAATAAACCTACCATTAAAATTATGGACTGGTCATTTCTTCGTAAGAGGGCAGACGGGCAAATTTAGAAGAGGATCAAATACTTTTTTCCCTCACTGTAGTTGCACAAAGCTACATGGCGAGCCGCTCCTTGTCAGTCTTGTTAATGTCGTAAGTTCAATGTGTTTGTGAACTGAAAAAAACATTTGTGGCATTTGCTTAGTACAATGTTACAACATAAACAATGTTACAAAAATACAGATTGTATAAAGTATCAGATATCTTACCGAGCTGCACCTTGTTAATCTTACAACCAGGATGCATGTAGGATCCTCTATTTAAACCCACCTGGAGGCTGGCAACTTTCTGGGTCAGGATCCTCTCCTGCTCTTTCTTGCCTTTACACCTGGTTATGCCGGAAATTCAGCAGAACAGAGCAGCTTTTTGGGAACACCTTTGCCTTCTCTCAAGATCTGGTTTCTTGATAATCACTAGCAAATGTACGGCTAAAGGAACTGCTGGGGCAGAGGAGGAGGAGGAGGAGACCGGATCACCTGTGGATCCAGGCCTCACTGAGGGGTTGCCTCGCCAGACTCATGAGATGCGAGCAGCAAAAAGGCTTTGCAGACAAACTCCCCCAAAGCAGAAGATAAGGTGGGCTGAGCTTTGCAGGGGCCCAGATCCTGCTTCAGCTCTGCAGCCGATTGGCCAGCCTCATTCATCCCAAGGGGTAGTTACGACATTCAGCTCAGGTGGCCGGCTTCAGCCCTTGGGGCAGGTGGGGGCAGGAAAAGAAGCAGTATAATTATCTTGGAACAATAAGCAAGTTTTGTGCTTTTTGGGGATCGGTGATGCGTCTTAATACCTGTAGGTCGCTTTCCCTTTGTATATCCCATGGCCGTTTGGTCATTAGCGGTGGATTGCTACATTCCCAGGGGTGTTTGAGAAGGAGCTGGAGGGAAAGAGATGGGCAGAGGTCTACAGAAAGGGATTCTGTGTCCTCTCACCCTTCTGTAAGCACTTGACCTATCTAGAACCACTAACCACAGCAGGAAACGAAGTTGTCTAAAGAAGTTGGTTTAATGGTAGCATAGGTAAGCAGAGCATAAAGAACCCAAGATAGCAATGGAGGAAACTGGCTTGCACTTGATAATATAAAAGAATTGAAAAAAGCATTCAACAGTACAGTACAGTTTCAGGAGATTACAGATTACAAACAGTTCAGAGGCGCCGCTGTTCCCACGGACTTCTGTCGGCTTCAAAGAGACTAAGAATGCAAAACAATCCTTGAAGGCAAGTTGGTAAGAAAACGAAACTAACTGAAATATAGGCCTGAAATTGTGCTCCCCTTAGGACCCCTCCCGTTCTGCAAGGGGGATGGTTTATTAGGGTAGGCGGTGTGGAAGGCGTGCACCAAGTGTGGGGCGGAGATGTCTCGTGCACGTACCCATTCATCGTAGGCAGGGGGTAAGTGTTTCCAACGAACCAGATATTGCAGAGAACCATGACGTACACGAGAGTCCAGAATTTTTGGCACTTCAAAATGCTCCTCCCCCCCACCATCACAGGCTGCTCAGGAGGCGATTCCGGGTGCCAATCCGAGGAGGTGACATGAGGCTTGAGAAGACTGACATGGAAGAGAGGGTGGATACGCCTCAAGGTCTTAGGGAGAGTCAGTTCCACAGTGACGGGGTTAATTATTCGGGCAATGGGATATGGCCCCACGTACTTGTCACTGAGCTTATGGCAAGGTCGGGTGGACCACAGGTTCCTGGTGGAAAGGTACACTAAGTCACCAATCTGAAAGAGCGATGCTTATCTGCTTGAGCTTTATATTTGCGTTTGGCTCTGTCCAGATTTTTTACTAGCCAGGGCCAGGTGGTGTGGATAGCTTGAGTCCAAGAGGCCACATCGATATTTTCCTCCCCCCCTGTTACATCTACACGAGCAATAGGACCGAAATCTTGACCATACACAGTGTAGAAAGGGCTAAACCCTGTAGATTGATGCACAGCATTATTGTAAGCATATTCTGCAAAGGGCAATAGTTCAACCCAATCATCTTGATGATAATTGATCGGTCATGAAATCCATGGCAATCACTTCCCAGGGTCTGCTGGGAATTTCCAGTGGTTGTAACAGTCCCGGGGGCTTGCCCTGGGATCGTTTGACAGTGGCACAAATGGGACAGCTGCGAACAAAGGAATCCACATCCGTACGCATGCCCACCCACCAAAATTGCCTGCATAGCAAGTGAAGGGTTTTCAGGAAACCAAAGTGCCCTGCCATCTTAGCTCCATGGGCCAATTGCAGGATCTTTCTCCGAAGTACTTTACGCACGTACAATTTCGAGTCCTTGTACCAACAACCACGCTGTTCAAGCAAGCCCTGGGGTAGAGTCTGAGCGGCGCGTTCGGCTAGGCATTGAGTACAAAGGGAATCCAGGAAGGAATCGGACAGTACCACCCCCCCTGCAGAAGAGGATGAATCAGGAGCCGTCGGCGGTGGTGATGGAGTGGGGGGGGAACCGGTTGATGTGGGACGCTGGTGACAGGTGGCGCGGGTGGGTCTGGTGAGGGAGTCGGTTCCTTTGTGCCCGGCGCTCTGTTGACCACTGCATGGGTCTGGGACTGGAGCAAAGTCTGGGACCGAGTCTTTACAGCTAGCACGGGCAGAGCTCCTCTGTGCGCCAGGGTGAACAAAGAGTCCGTAGGACGGTCGATCTTTACTGGATATTGGGGTAACCTGGAAAGAGCATCAGCAAGCACGTTTTGTTTCCCAGGCACATGTTTAAGTACAAAACGGAATTGAGCAAAGAAGTTAGCCCAACGCTGTTGTTTTGCGGACAGTTTGTGGGTCCCCGTGAGGGCTTCTAGATTTTTGTGATCGGTCCAGACTTCAAAGGGGACCCCAGACCCCTCCAGAAATTGCCTCCATAGAGTGAGGGCATGATGGGCGGCTGCCGCCTCCTTTTCCCAAATTGGCCAGTTCAGTTGAGCGAGCACGAATTTCTTAGAAAAATAAGCACAGGGGTGAAGCAGACCGTCAGACCCCCTCTGTAGAAGAGCCCCCCCCCATGGCCACATCAGACGCATCAACTTGCACAACAAACATTCGGTTTGGGTCGGGATGCTGCAGTACCAGTTCAGAAGTGAAAAGCTGCTTGAGGGTTGCAAAAGCAGTTTGACATTGATCAGTCCAATGCACTTTGGCGGTAGGCAACGTAGCAGAGACCCCTTTACCCTGTTTTAAGAAGGTCGGTGATAGGCAACGCCACTTGAGCAAAGTTGGGAATGAAACCGCGGTAGAAATTGGCAAAGCCTAGAAACTGTTGCACTTGCTTACGGGTGGAGGGAGGAGTCCAATCAAGTACTGCTTGTACTTTTGCAGGGTCCATGCTGAGGCCCCGATGGGAAATTATGTATCCCAAAAAAGTTAATTGTTCCTGGTGGAACTCGCATTTAGACAACTTTGCATAAAGCTGATGATCACGTAGATGTTGCAACACTTCTCTGACCAGAGTAATGTGTTCCTCCATGGATTTAGAATAAATAAGGATATCATCAAGATAAACCACCACACTGCGGTATAATAAATCATGGAGGATCTCGTTAATGAGTTGCATTAAGACCCCTGGGGCCCCTTTTAATCCGAACGGCATGACAAGAAATTCATACATTCCGAAGCAGCTAGAAAAGGCTGTGAGGGGTTCACCCCGTCACGAATCCGGACCCGGTAATAAGCCTCAACCAAGTCCAATTTGGTGAAAATACGCCCCTCTTGTAATTGCCCCAAAATATCTGAGTTCAACGGTATGGGATAGGCGTTGGTTTGGGTAATTATGTTGAGCTTCCTGAAGTCAATGCACAAACGCAAGTCACCCTCCTTCTTATGGACAAAGAAAGCAGGGGCTGAGTTGGGGGCAGTCGACGGCCAAATGAACCCCCGAGCAAGATTTTTATCCAAAAAGTCTCATAACACAGCACGTTCGGAAACGCTCATAGGGTAAATCTTGCTTTTAGTTAGTGTGCAGTCTTTTACTACTTCAATTGCACAGTCCATGGTATGGTGGGGGGGCAAGGCATCGCATTCCTTTATATCAAAACCATCTTCAAAATCTCGGTATACCTCGGGTAATGGCGCCGGCAATAAGGTCCCGGAGGTTAAGGCTGGAGAGGGTGGAGGTACAACCGCGACTTCATGCCAGTGCTGTTCACATTTAGGGTTGGTAAATGTAATTGTGTCAGCCTCCCAGTCTATATAGGGACTGTGACCTTTAAGCCAATTAATCCCCAAAACGACTTCGTATCGGATGGGAGCTATGGTAAAGTCTATTTGCTCCCAATGGGAACCGATACCCATCGCCACTCCTTGTGTGTGACAGTCGACAGGTCCCCCTTTAAAGTGGCTACCGTCCATTTGGGCAAATTGGACGGGAGCTGGTAGGTCCTCGAACTTGACTTTTAGGGCTGCAAACGTGTCCTTATTGATTAAAGTGCGTCCGCAGCCGGAGTCTATGAGCGCCTTGACATGCAATTGGGGACCCTTTTTGTAGTGTTGTAACACTACATCCACATAAACAGTGTTTTCAACTTCACTCACCATGACAGGAGCCTTGGGTTTCCTAAGGAAAAGACAGTGTTACGGGACTATCTGGATGCCAATTTGGCACGGGGGTTCATCCGTTCCTCCAAGGCACCTTATTCTGCACCCGCTTTCTTCGTGAAGAAGAAAATGGGGGATTTGAGGCTCTGTATTGACTTCCGTAGACTGAATGCGGTCACTCAATCTAATGCTTACCCCCTTCCTCTCATTCCAGACCTGCTCGCACATTTGAAGGAAGGCCGGATTTTTACTAAACTGGACTTAGTGGAAGCTTACCATCGCATCAGAATTAGAGAAGGGGATGAACCAAAAATGGCCTTCTCTTGTTGCTTTGGGATGTTTGAGTATTTAGTGATGCCATTCGGATTAACAGGGGCTCCGAGTGTGTTCATGCAAATGATTAATGAGGTCTTACATTACTTGTTGTTCCGTGGAGTTATTGTTTATCTGGATGATATTCTTATTTACACCAAAACTATGGAGGAACACTTGTGTTTAGTACAAGAGGTGTTAAAGCGGTTGTGCGCCCATAAACTGTATATAAAGGTGTTGTGAGGGCCATGTGTTTCTGACTCCCCTTCCCCTCTTGCATATCCTCTATCTCTGTCCCTTTGAACTCGTACAAGCAGTTCACACCTCCCTTTGCCTTCCTGGGACCCGGCGCCTCATCTGTCTTTCCCAGGTGCCGCTTCGCCCTCCCCTGCTGCGCTTCCTGCATGCACTCCCTCGGGCCGAATACGGCCTTGAAGATCTGATAGTCCTAACAGTCTCTCTGGGACCCGTTTGATGTTTTGTATTGCACCAATCTATCTTGTAACTTCCCACAACAGAAGTGTGAACCCCAGTGCCCTGTAGTAGATATATTCTGTAACCCCGATAAGCTAGCTCACTTGCAACTTTAAACTCGTGTCTGTCTTGTACTATCTGAAGCCTTCAATAAATCCTTTGTTTCTGCACCCAAGTCTGAGCAAGTGATTTTGCGAAGTTAGCACAGTTAGGTTGGGACTCTCACATTAAGTTGCAAGTCTTTGCCTCTTCGTTCTATGCCTGTACCTCATCGGACAGTCATGCGAGACGACGAGGAGACACCCTCTTCACCCGAGAAACCGAAGGAGCCTACGGCCCCGGAGCTACCCGACCCCGAGCCGCCGGAGGGAGACACCAAACGTAAGGTGCCCAGCGGTGGGGGTACGAAGCCCAAGACCACCTTTAACTCCTGGCTGGACTTCCCTAAGGGATGGTCGCTCTCCCGGACCGAGGCAAAGGCACGCCGGATGGCGTTCCCCAGCACGGGGCTCGAGGACGACCCCGCGCGTAATGAGGCCCTGATGGACGAGGAACGGAGGCGATGGCAGGAGGAGCGCCAGGCTTTGCTGGAACGGATGGATACCATGCAGACTCTCATGTGCGAGATGGCCCACGCCATGGATGCGTTGAAGGTGCAGCCTCCCCCCGGTAACCTCCCTGACGGGACACCGGCAGCTCCCCCCGCTCCTCCCAGCACTCCGGCCCGCCGTGACTTGAAGATCACGTATGATGGGTCAGGGGACCAGCTGACTTTCTTTATGGTCCAAGTGGACATTTTTATGCGGGAGCAGGGCCGGACCTTTACTTCTGAGGAATCCCAGGTCCAATATGTGGCCTCTCTCCTGCAAGGCGAAGCGGCCGCTTGGGTGGTGTTACAGTATGAGCTCCGCTCTCCCGTACTGCGGAGCCTTGACGAATTCATGGTCGCTCTCCGAAACCGGTTCGAAGACCCGAACCTGGGGGAGCGGGCCAAAGCTACCCTAATGCAACTGCGCCAAGGGACTAAATCGGTAGCGCAGTATGCAAGTGAGTTCCAGTCACTTTCCAGCAGGATCTTAGATTGGAGTGAAGCCACCCGGGTACAGTGCTTCAGGGAGGGTCTGAACCCGGACTTACAACATTGGGCCTTCATGCAAGGTAACCCCCCGGACGTTGAAGGTTGGGTGCGCCATGCCGCCGATATCGAGAATCGGAAGCAACTCCTGACCCTGTCCAAACAACGCGTCGGGCGCGACTTTAAGTCTCGGGGGGACAGGCCTGGCGGTACCAAGGACACCCGGCCCCAGAGCGGCGGTGGCCCCTTGACAGCCGAACGCCGCAAGCGGTTTGAAACTGGCGTGTGCCTGGTTTGTGGAGGTAAGGGCCACTTCGCCTCCCAATGCCCGTCCCGCTCCGGATGCCCAGCCCCTCCTCGTCCGACCCCGACCGAACCGGAGAAAGCCCCGGCGGAAAGTCAACCCCGACGCCGGAGCGGCGCACCTGGTCGTCGGAGCGCGCCCTCCGCGCTGCACGCGCGCCCCCAAGACGGAGCCTCATCCTCAACTGGTCCATCGGGACCTCGGATTATGAATGCCACCTTTGACTCGGCCGAGTCACGGATTACAACTACCACGTCTCCTTCATCCAGCGAGGAAGAAGAGTGGGAGATGCCTGCAAAAAACGCCGTCGGTCTGCTGTAAGAGGGGCTCCTCAGCAGACCGCTCCGATCGTTGTGCAAGGAGCTCCACCGATGGTAAGCGCCCAAGAGGATAATGTGTACATTCGGGTTCACCTATCCTTACCCAAAGGGGGTCCGGTGTTAGAATTCCCCGCGCTAGTTGACTCTGGGTGCGCCCGCACCTTGATTAGTGAGGAAGCAGCCAAGAGACTACGCGTCCGACGCAAACGGCTCCCGGGTCCCCTCCGTTTCTCTCAAATGGATGGTTGTGACTTTAAAAAGGGGCCCGTCACTCACCGTACCACTGCGGTGGTCATGGCTGTGGGGGAACATTGGGAACGACTGTACTTTACCATCGCCCCCATAGTTGCCCCCGTAGTTTTGGGGATGAATTGGTTACAGGGACACAACCCCTCCATTAACTGGGTCAAACGGACACTCACGTTCCCCGAGGACCCCTGCGGAATGCACGACAAAGACCGAGTGCTTTGCACCCCGGCCGCCGCTTTGGTGGGGTCCCCAGGGCCCGTCACCACTCCACCCCATCTACCCTTGGAGTATTCCCAGTTCGCGGATGTGTTTGATGTGAGGGAATGTGATGAACTGCCCCCACACCGAGAAACTGACTGTGCAATTGAGATCGTGGGAGATGGCAAGTTGTCCAAGGGGAAGGTTTACCCCATGAGCCCCAATGAAAAGGCAGTGTTGCGGGACTATTTGGACACTAACCTAGCGAGGGGCTTCATACGTCCCTCCAAAGCTCCGTACTCCGCCCCCGCCTTTTTTGTCAAGAAGAAAACGGGTGACTTGAGACTGTGTATTGACTTTCGTAGACTGAACGCTGTCACTCAGTCTAACGCTTACCCCCTCCCTCTCATTCCAGACCTTCTAGCGCAATTGAAGGAAGGTCGAATCTTCACCAAACTGGATTTGGTGGAAGCCTACCACCGCATCCGCATTAAGGAGGGGGACGAATCCAAGACGGCCTTTTTGAGTTGTTTTGGCATGTTTGAATATTTAGTGATGCAGTTCGGACTTTCAGGGGCTCCGAGTGTATTCATGCAATTAATTAATGAAGTTTTACATGATTTGTTGTTTCGGGGGGTGGTGGTGTTTCTGGATGATATTCTCATTTATTCTGAAACCATGGAAGAGCATGTCCGACTGGTGCGCCAAGTCCTCCAGCGACTGCGGGAACACAAATTGTATGCTAAGGTGTCCAAATGTGAATTCCACCAGCCCTCCATCACTTTCCTGGGCTATGTAATTTCCCACCAGGGCTTGGAAATGGATCCCGTAAAGGTTCAGGCGGTACGGGATTGGGAACCCCCCACCACACGCCGGCAACTGCAACAGTTTTTAGGGTTTGCCAACTTTTACCGCAACTTCATTCCCAATTTCGCACAGGTGGCTCTCCCCCTCACTTCCCTTTTGCGCACCAAGGGGAAGGGAGCGAACGCCGCTCTACCCTCGGCCCGTTTGCAGTGGTCTCCACCCTGCCAGCAGGCGTTCGAGGAGCTAAAATTGCTCTTTTTGTCCGAGCCGGTACTGGCCCACCCGGACTGCACTAAACCGTTCGTGGTCCAGGTAGACGCCTCGGACGTGGCCATGGGAGGGGCTCTCCTGCAGAGAGACGAAAGTGGGGATTTGAGACCGTGCGCCTACTTCTCCAAAAAGTTTTCTCAGTCTGAAATTAACTGGGTGATTTGGGAGAAGGAGGCAGCGGCAGTGAAGCATGCCCTCACCATCTGGAGGCATTTCCTGGAAGGGGCAGAATTTCCGTTTGAGGTGTGTACCGACCACAAGAATTTAGAGGCTCTCAAGGGGGCTAGAAAGCTCAACGCTAAACAGATTCGGTGGGCTCAATTTTTCGCCAAATTCCGTTTCACCCTCAAGCATGTCCCCGGGAAAGAAAATGCCCTGGCTGATGCCCTGTCCCGACTCCCCCAATACCGCAATGACTTTGACCGACCCGTGGACTCCCTATTCACCCCCGAGCAGCGGGGGGAAGTCCCAAGCCTAGCCGTCACCACCCGGTCCCAAGCCCGCCAACCGGGGAATCCCATGCTCAAAGGGGTCCCGGAAGCTTTTCAGCAAAGGCTCCGAGACGCATCTCTGCAGGAAGCGGAGCAACAGATTCTCCCCGCCGGCATGGAACAACGGGACTCCTGGTGGGTGCAGGGTGGAAAGCTCTATGTCCCAACGTCTCTCCGCAAGGAGGTCCTAGGACTAGTCCGCGGGGCCAAACTTGCGGGTCATTTTGGCTTTGTAAAAACTCTGCACCTGGTGAGGCGGCAATTTTGGTGGCCCGGCATGAGAGCTGATGTAGAACTATACGTGCGCAGCTGCCCCATCTGCGCCACGGCAAAAAAGAGAATGGGGAAACCCCCGGGACTACTGAAACCCTTAGAAACACCCACCCGACCGTGGGAAGTGATCGCCATGGACTTTATCACCGACCTGCCTCCCAGCCGGGGTAAGACGGTCCTATGGGTGATCACGGACCTTTTCTCCAAACAGGTCCACTTCGTTCCCTGTGCCGGACTCCCCTCGGCCCAGGGGTTGGCCAAATTGTTTATCACTCATGTCCTACGGCTTCACTCGATTCCCAGAAAGGTCCTCTCCGACAGGGGGGTCCAGTTCGTCGCCAAATTCTGGCGGGCCTTCCTAAAACTGATGGGGGTGGAGGAGCAAGGACTCTCCTCAGCTTACCACCCCCAAACCGATGGTCAAACTGAACGAGTGAATGCCGTGGTCGAGTGTTACCTCCGGTGTTATGTCAATTACCATCAGGACGATTGGGTGGACTTATTACCTTTTGCTAAGTAGGCCTACAACAATGCCCCTCACTCCTCCACTGGTTTTAGCCCTTTCCAGGTGGTGTACGGGACGGAATTCGGCCCTTTCGGTTCCACCCCCGTCACTCCTGAGCTCGAGGCAGTCCCGGAAGTCCAGGAGTGGGTGCAGGCGGTTCTGTCTACTTGGCCCTGGTTACAAAAGAACCTAGAACGGGCCAAGCGCAAGTACAAGGAACAGGCCGACAAACATCGGTCCCCGGGCTGGGAGCTCAAGGTGGGGGAGCAAGTTTATCTCTCCACCAAAAACCTGCGCTCGCTCCGGCCCTGCAAAAAACTGAATGAGCGATACGTGGGGCCTTTCCCCATTGCCCGGGTGATCAATGAAGTCACAGTGGAATTGGAACTGCCAAAAACCCTTAGGGGCGTTCACCCCGTCTTTCATATCAGTCTACTCAAGCCCTACGTACCTGCTCCCCAATTCCACTCCCCCCCCCAAACCCGAAGTCCCTACAGTGGTGGGCGGGGACACACACTTGGAAGTGTCCAAGGTTTTAGATTCCAAGTGGAAGAAAGGGAAACTGTTCTATTTTGTCCGATGGAAACATCTGGGACCTGCACACGATGAATGGGTAGCAGCCCCCCACATGGCGGCCCCCCGCCTAATTCATGAATTCCACTGCGCCTATCCTGATAAGCCTCGGCCTCCCGACCTTGCGGGAGGGGGCCTTAAGGGGGGCAGAATGTGAGGGCCATGTGTTTCTGACTCCCCTTCCCCTCTTGCATATCCTCTATCTCTGTCCCTTTGAACTCGTACAAGCAGTTCACACCTCCCTTTGCCTTCCTGGGACCCGGCGCCTCATCTGTCTTTCCCAGGTGCCGCTTCGCCCTCCCCTGCTGCGCTTCCTGCATGCACTCCCACAGGCCGAATACGGCCTTGAAGATCTGATAGTCCTAACAGACTCTCTGGGACCCGTTTGATGTTTTGTATTGCACCAATCTATCTTGTAACTTCCCACAACAGAAGTGTGAACCCCAGTGCCCTGTAGTAGATATATTCTGTAACCCCGATAAGCTAGCTCACTTGCAACTTTAAACTCGTGTCTGTCTTGTACTATCTGAAGCCTTCAATAAATCCTTTGTTTCTGCACCCAAGTCTGAGCAAGTGATTTTGCGAAGTTAGCACAGTTAGGTTGGGACTCTCACAGGTGTCCAAATGTGACTTTCATCAGCCATCCATTACCTTTTTGGGGTATGTGGTGTCCCATCAAGGACTGGAGATGGATCCTGAGAAGGTTCGAGCAGTGGTGGAGTGGGAAGCCCCCACTACTCGCAAACAGTTACAGCAATTTCTCGGGTTTGCTAATTTCTATTGGAACTTCATCCCAAACTTCGCTCATGTAGCTTTGCCCCTCACCTCGCTCTTGCGCATGAAAGGGAAAGGGGCGGCCGCTACTTTGCCATCTGCCAAACTGCTGTGGACCCCAGATTGTCAGCAGGCGTTTAATATGCTCAAACGGCTATTTACGTCCGAACCCGTTTTAGTGCATCCTGACTGCGAAAAGCCTTTTGTGGTACAGGTGGATGCTTCTGATGTTGCCACGGGGGGTGCCCTTTTGCAAAGGGATGAAAGTGGCCAGTTGAAGCCATGTGCTTATTTCTCTAAAAAGTTCTCCCAGGCGGAGATCAATTGGGCTATTTGGGAAAAGGAAGCGGCTGCCGTAAAACATGCTCTCACTGTCTGGAGACATTTCCTGGAGGGGGTTGAGGTCCCCTTTGAGGTCTGGACCGATCACAAAAATCTGGAGGCCTTGAAAGGGTCCAAAAAGTTATCAGCCAAGCAAGTTCGTTGGGCGCAGTTCTTTGCTAAATTCCGTTTTGTTCTTAAACATTTGCCAGGGAAGGACAATTCTTTAGCGGATGCTTTGTCTTGGCTCCCCCAATACCGAGACCACTTCGACCGCCCAGTTGAGTCTCTGTTTACCCCAGAGCAGTGAGGGGAAACTTCAGGACTGGCTATGACTACTCGGGCTCAAGCTCGAGCTAAAGATTCTACTCCCCTCAGCGGGGTCCCAGAAACTTTTCAAATAAAGCTAGGCGAGGCCGCCCTGCAGGAGGAAGGGAACCAAACCCTTCCCCAAGCTCTTACCCATCAGGGGACTTTGTGGTTTCATGATGACAAACTGTATGTACCTGAACAGCTTAGGAGAGAGGTGTTGGAGATGGTGCATGGAGACAAAACTGCGGGACATTTTGGGTTTGTCAAATCTTTACATTTACTGTGATGCCAATTTTGGTGGTGGGGTATGAGAGCTGATGTTGACTTGTTTGTGCACAGTTGCCCCATCTGCGCCACTGCAAAAAAACTTATGGGAAAGCCGCCAAGACTTCTCAAGCCTCTGGAAACCCCATCTGTTCCCTGGGAGGTAGTAGCCATGGACTTTATTACGGATTTGCCTCCCAGTCGGGGTAAAACTGTGTTGTGGGTAATAACTGATTTATTTTCCAAACAGGTTCATTTCGTTCCCTGTTCAGGGTTGCCTTCAGCCCAGAAGTTGGCACACCTGTTCGTTACACATGTGGTGAAACATCATTCCGTCCCACGGAAGGTCCTCTCCGACAGAGGACCTCAATTTGTGGCTAAATTCTGGAAAGCTTTTCTAAAGGTGATGAGGGTAGAGGAACAGGTATTATCTTCTGCCTACCATCCTCAGACAGATGGACAAACAGAATGAGTCAATGCTGTGGTGGAATGTTATTTGCGGTGTTATGTGAACTATCACCAAGATGATTGGGTGGATCTATTACCTTTTGCTGAATATGCTTACAATAATGCTCCTCATTCTTCCACAGGGTTCAGTTCCTTTCAAGTTGTATATGGCAGGGAGTTTGGGCCCTTTGGTAACACAGCCCTTTCCCCTGAGATTGAGGGTGTAAATGAAGTCCAGGACTGGGTACAAGTGGTACAAGCCACATGGCCTTGGCTTCAGAAAAATCTGGAGAGAGCAAAGCGCAAATACAAGGAACAGGCTGATAAACGTAGTTCCCCAGGGTGGGAGTTGAAGGTGGGAGATCAGGTTTTCCTGTCCACCAAAAACCTACGGTCATTACGTCCTTGCAAGAAACTCAGTGACAAGTACATGGGTCTTTACCCTATCACTCGAGTAATCAATGAAGTCACAGTAGAGTTGGCCCTCCCTAAAACGCTCTGGGGAGTACATCCAGTATTCCACATCAGTCTTCTCAAACCGTACACAGCAGCCCCCCATTTCCATTCGCAGCCCAAGCCGAAGGTGCCTACAGTGGTGGGTGGGGAGGTTCATCTTGAAGTCTCTAAAGTGTTGGATTCCAAGTTGAAGAAGGGGAAACTGTTCTATTTGGTCCGCTGGAAACACCTAGGGCCTGCCTATGACGAATGGGTAGCAGCCCCACATGTTGCAGCCCCTCGTCTGGTCCGTGAGTTCCACAATGCCTATCCCCACAAGCCACAACCGGAGGTGGCGGGGGTGGGGGGGCCTTAAGGGGGGCAGAATGTGAGGTACTGTGTTGAGTTGCTCTTGGTTTTGCCCGTACAAGCGGCTAGAGTCTGGTACGAGAGCCAGGCTCTTGACGTGAGTCAGGCCTCTGCCGGTATGTTCTCACTCCCAGTATGCAGTATTTTCTAAGTAGTCACTAGCAGCTTTGCCTTTGCGAGTGCCTGGCTGGGCCTGTTGCTTCTACAATAAAGTTTACCTGCTTCTGACCTGATCGTCTGAGTGAGTGACTTTTTGGGAATTGCCCAGGGCGGCTGGAGAGCCTCACACCTGTTAGTCAAATCTTTTTCTGTTTATGAGTCCAGGGTTTCTGAAAAAAGAAAGAAAATTCTAACTATCAGATGTTGACGTTCTGCCATCCAGTAAATTCAACAATATCTTGTTTGTTATCTTGATTGATACCAATCTGTTACAACACAGATTTAGAGTGATTGACTTCATACCCTGAATTTAAGAACTGCTGTCAGAGTTGCCGCAGAGCTTTTAGGGCTCTACAGCATAAAAGACAACAACATTTGCACACAGCAAGATTTTAGCAGCAGTGGGTTCCGGGTCGGAGGGGGAACAACGCGTAATGCACATCGTGTCGCGTGCTGGCTTGAAGCTGCCAGGGGCTGGGAAAACGGCCCCCACCATCTGGCAAGCGGCACCCCTCGGCGCAAGAGGGGATGCTGGACCGGGTGCCAGCGGGCTGCCCGTCATTGTAGCGATCACTACCGAGGAATCGGTGGCGGTTGCTCTGACGGGTACAGCCAAGAAGCGGGCGCCATTTTAAACAGGCAGCCGAGGAACGCGGTGGAGAATCTTCGATAAATAAACAGCAAGTCTTTTTTTGTTCTGTTCTCAATTTACAATATCAATTCCACAACTGAGGTGTTTGACAGTCTTGTTTCTGAATATTAAAGCACTCGTGTTAACTGACTATAACTCTACTAACTGCCCGTAAAGTGAAACTGGGCTTTTTGCCAGCTGTGGCGCAGCATAAAAATCTGCTCTGCCAGCCACTGAACTACGTATATAAAGTCTAAGGCAAGAAGAACTGGCATGAAATAATAAGACAAGGAAGATAATGTACTAGAAACTCTCTCTAAGGTCTGGATTATAAACTGTATGACTTTCATTTTTCAATAAAAATCCCAAACTGATGCTTTAAACAATAAATGCCACCTCCCCTCCTCTCTCTGTGGATTACAAATTTCAGCCAGACTTGCCTTTTAAGATCAATGGGAGACAAAGAAAAAAAAGAGAAACATTCCAAAGAATTTCTTAAAGACTCTAAACAATTGCAGGTACAGCAAACTCTCAAGCAATGCAGAGCTTCAGTCTCCAACATAACACCAGTCACTTCACCTTCTTTAAGAGGCACTTCTGTTGCTGTGAAGATGGCTTCTAAAACAAAACCTGAGGTTACTCTGAACTCTTTACACGAGCTGTTAACTTTCCAGGAGGTTGCAGAAATGAAACAAGAGCTGAGCCAAAATACTGTTGCCATCTCTCAAAACACAAATGCTATTGCTGCTTTGCAAGATTCAATTTCATCTTTGACCCTGCATCAGGATAAGATGGAGACCAAACTTCAAAAGTGTACACAGGAGAATAAAGATACCAAAAAGCGGAATGACACCCTGGAAATATCGACGGAAGCAGCCTGAGAAAGGGAAGAGAAAAGGGAAGACCATGTAGCAATGCTTGAACTTAAAATAAAGGAAAACTCTATCCGCATACGTGATTTGAAAGAAAAATCTGAAGGAAAAGACTTAAAAAACTTTCTAAAGGAACTTTTGGCAGAATTTTTACAACAAGAAGAAGATGTTGTTGAAGGAATGATCATAACAGCCTACAGGATTAACTCTGCTTTTGCAGCCAAAAATAATGTGCCAAGAGATTGTTTGGTTCAACTGTTTTCTAGAAGTCACCGTGATCTTATTCTGAACAAGCACTACAAAACTCCTCTCACAATAGAGGGCACTCCTATGAGAATGATGAAAGAGATTCCTGGAAGAGATTGTAGAAAGACTGAAGTTTAACAGGATCCAATTTAGATGGGAATATCCACAAGGCATCTCTTTCCTATTCAAAGCCAAAAGATTCAAGATCACAGACACGACTAAGGCTGATCAATTCTTGAGAAGATATGAGAAGGATCTTCCTAAACCACCAAAACAACTGTCTCCAAAAGATCTTCCTGAAGAAGACAAGGTGTCAGAAGCAAGGGGGGGCAATCCAACAGACATAACAGAGGAGGACTCCCTGTCAGAAGATAATGCTGGCTGAATGGAAATAAAAGGAACTTAATGGGAAAAGGGGGCGGGAGGGGGGCTATGGGGGAAAATGATAAACAATAACTTTGGGAAAAAATAAAAGTTTAAAAATGGGATTAACTGAACTTTAATATGTTACAGGTATTGTCATGGAATATTAATGGTTTTAATTCTCCCAACAAGAGGAGGAAGGTATTTTTTCATTTACAAAAAACTAAAGCCAACATTTTCTGTTTACAGGAAACTCACATTTTATCAAAGGATATATTCAGGTTGGAACAACCAAAATTAGGCAAACTTTTTATGTCTTGTAATGAAACAAAAAAAATTAATGGAATAGCCATGTATGTCCCTTTGGTACTGGAGCCTAAAATTATATTTAAGGGTAAAGAGGGAAAAATCTTGTTGATAGAAATTTCCTGTGGCTTTCAAAAGGTATTGTTGGTAGCAATTTATGCCTCTAATAAAAACCAAAAAACATTTTATAAGAATTTGACAATTTTAGCTGAATATGCAACAGAAAAAATGATTTGGATGGGAGATTTTAATGGGGTAATAGAACCTAAGATGGACAGATCTGCAAAGAAAAAAAAAGGAAACTGTGAGGGTAAACTACCTGGTATTTTCAATAACCTTATAGATCAATGGAAAATGTTTGATATTTGGAGATTGCTACATGGTAACAAAAAGGGATATACATTTTTTTCATCTAAACATCTTACCTATTCAAGAATAGATATGCTATGGCTCTCTAAAGGTTTGATAACTATTTCAGAGGATGTGGAGATTTTACCAAGGGTGTTGTCAGATCATAATGCTGTTTCAGTAAGGGTAAGGATAGGTGATAGAAGGAACAAGCCCTGGGTAATAAATGAATTTTTATTAAAAAATAAAAAGAGAGTAGATAAATTAAAGATAGATATACAAAATTATGTTATCGACAATGTAGATAAGGGTATAAAGGAAGAGGTAATATGGGATGCCGATAAAGCAGTAATTAGAGGACTTTTAATACAACAAAATACAAGATGGTTTAAAGAGAAGGAAGCACAAAGGAAAAATATATTAGAAAACATTAGACAAGGAGAAAGACAGCTTAGGAAATTATATGATAACTCAGCAAAGCAGGAACAGATAAATAACTTGAAAAAAACTACATCAATATGAATTTTTACTAACTACAGAAATTGAAAGGAAAATAATATTTAACAGACAAAGATTTTTTGAGCATGCAAATAAACCAGGTAAATTGTTAGCAAGGTGTGAGAGATCCCCTCTCTCTGAGTTTACTTCTCCAAATCAAATGTTCAGACGTTGATAAAGAAACAAAGGATTTATTGAAGACATCAGGAGATGAGACAGGCACAGGTAGAAAGTTGCAAGTGAGGGGCTATTCGGGTTTACAGAATATATTGACTCCAGGGCACTGGGGCACTGGGGTTCACACTTATTGTTATGGGAAGTTACAAGCTTGGCATAATACAAAACATCAGACGAGTCCCAGGAAGTCTGGTGAAGCTATCACACTTCCAAGGCCGCATCGGCCTGAGGGAGTACTGACAGGAAGAACAGCGGGGGGGAAGATACTAGGGGCAATCAGGCCTGGCGCCTGAGACCAGAAGGTGTGAACTGCTTTTACGAGTTCACTGATAACAAAGCAGGTGATGGGAAGCAGAGACACATAGACAGAGACCCTCACATTCTGCCCCCCTTAAGGCCCCCCTCCAGGGTCCTCGAGAGGGCGAGGCTTATCGGGATAAGCGAGGTGGAATTCTCGGATCAAGCGAGGGGCCGCCATGTGGGGTGCGGCCACCCACTCGTCGTGAGCGGATCCAAGGTTTTTCCAACGAACAAAGTAAAACAGTTTCCCTTTCTTCCATTTGGAATCTAAAACCTTGGATATTTCCAAATGGGTATCCCCCCCTACCACGGTAGGAATCTCGTGTGCGGGAGGGGGGTGGAACTGGGGAGCTGGCACATAAGGTTTGAGGAGGCTTATATGAAAGACTGGATGGACCCCCTTGAGGGTCTTTGGGAGTTCCAGTTCCACGGTAACCTCGTTGATGACTCTGGTAATGGGGAAAGGTCCCACATAACGGTCGCTCAATTTTTTGCAGGGACGCAGAGAGCGGAGGTTTTTAGTGGACAGATAGACTTGCTCTCCCACCTTAAGTTCCCATCCCGGAGACCGGTGTTTGTCTGCCTGTTCCTTGTACTTGCTTTTTGCCCTCTCAAGATTCTTGAGCAGCCATGGCCAGGTAGATTTGACTACCTGAATCCACTCCTGAAGATCAGGGGTGGACTGGAGCTCTGGCGTGACGGGAGCGGAACCGAAAGGACCGAATTCCGTCCCGTATATTACTTGGAAGGGACTAAAGCCGGTAGAGGAATGAGGCGCATTGTTGTACGCATATTCGGCAAACGGCAGCAGGTCGACCCAGTCGTCCTGGTGGAAATTTACATAGCAACGCAAATAACATTCTACCACCGCGTTTACTCGTTCAGTTTGACCATCCGTCTGGGGGTGATAGGCGGAAGAAAGGCCCTGTTCCTCCACCCCCATTAGCTTTAGGAAGGCTCGCCAAAATTTGGCAACAAACTGGACCCCCCGGTCGGAGAGGACCTTCCTCGGGATCGAGTGTAGCCTGAGGACGTGTGTGACGAACAGTTTAGCCAAGCCCTGGGCTGAAGGAAGACCTGCACATGGAACGAAATGGACCTGTTTGGAAAAGAGGTCCGTGATTACCCAGAGAACCGTCTTTCCCCGACTTGGAGGTAGGTCGGTGATAAAATCCATGGCGATGACTTCCCAGGGACGGGAGGGGTTCTCAAGCGGTTTGAGAAGCCCTGGGGGTTTTCCCATCCGTCTTTTAGCTGTGGCGCAAGTGGGGCAGCTGCGCACGTACAGCTCTACATCGGATCTCATACCGGGCCACCAAAACTGCCTCCGTACCAGGTGAAGAGTTTTTATGAAACCAAAATGACCCGCCAACCTGGCACCATGTACAAGTCCCAATACCTCTTTACGAAGGGAGGATGGGACATATAGTTTTCCCCCTTGCACCCACCAGGTGTTGGTTCGCTCCAAGCCCGTGGGGAGGAGATGGTGCTCCTCCTCCTGTAAGGAGGCGTCCCGGAGCCGCTGTTGGAAGGCTTCCGGGATACCTTTGAGCGTAGGGGGGGTGTCTGGTTGTTGGGCTTGGGACCGGGTAGTGACGGCTAAGCTAGGAACCTCCCCTCGCTGCTCGGGAGTGAACAGGGAGTCGACTGGGCGATCGAAATCGTTGCGATACTGGGGAAGTCGTGACAAAGCGTCGGCTAGGGCATTCTCTTTGCCAGGGACATGCTTGAGGGTGAACCGGAATTTTGCGAAGAATTGGGCCCACCGAATTTGTTTGGCGTTGAGCTTTCTAGCTCCCTTGAGGGCCTCGAGATTCTTGTGATCGGTACACACTTCAAACGGCAGCTCGGCACCTTCTAAAAAGTGCCTCCATATGGTGAGGGCATGTTTGACCGCCGCTGCCTCCTTCTCCCAAATAGCCCAGTTGATTTCGGACTGGGAAAACTTCTTGGAGAAGTAGGCGCATGGTCTCAACCGCCCCCCTTCATCCCTCTGCAATAGGGCCCTGCCCATGGCCACATCCGAGGCATCCACTTGCACCACAAAAGGTTTGGTGCAATCCGGGTGAGCCAAAACGGGTTCGGATGAAAAAAGCAGCTTTAAACATTCAAAAGCTTGCTGGCACTGGGGGGACCATTGCAAACGGGCTGAGGGAAGCGCGGCGCTAGCCCCCTTGTCCTTGGTACGCAACAGGGCAGTGAGGGGAAGCGCAACTTGGGCAAAGTTGGGAATGAAGTTGCGGTAAAAGTTAGCAAATCCCAAAAACTGCTGAAGCTGGCGGCGGGTAGTGGGGGGTTCCCAATCCCGCACCGCCTGGACCTTTGCGGGGTCCATTTCTAACCCTTGGTGGGAAATCACGTACCCAAGAAATGTAATGGAAGGTTGGTGGAACTCACATTTGGACACCTTAGCATATAGTTTGTGCTCCCGCAGCCGCTGGAGCACTTCTCGCACTAGGCGCACATGTTCTTCCATGGTTTCAGAGTAAATAAGGATGTCATCGAGAAATACCACCACCCCCCGAAACAGCAAATCATGTAAAACCTCATTAATTAATTGCATAAACACACTGGGAGCCCCCGAAAGTCCGAAAGGCATGACTAGGTATTCAAACATTCCAAAACAGCTGGAAAAGGCTGTTTTGGGTTCGTCTCCTTCTTTAATGCGAATGCGGTGGTATGCTTCCACTAAGTCCAGTTTGGTGAAGATTCGGCCCTCCTTTAATTGTGCTAGAAGGTCGGGAATAAGAGGGAGAGGGTAAGCGTTAGACTGGGTGACGGCGTTTAGCCTACGAAAGTCAATGCACAGTCTTAAATCTCCCGTCTTTTTCTTCACAAAGAAGGCTGGGGCCGAATAAGGAGCCTTGGAAGGGCGAATGAAACCCCTCGCCAAGTTGGCATCCAGATGGTCCCGTAACACCGCCTTTTCACTAGGGCTCATGGGGTATACCTTCCCTTTAGACAGTTTGCCTTCCCCCACAATTTCGATGGCGCAGTCCGTCTCTCTGTGGGGGGGTAGTTCGTCACATTCCCTAACATCAAAGACGTCCGCAAACTGCGAGTATTCAGAGGGCAGTTGAGGAGGAACGGTGGCTGGGGGGGGGGGACCCTACCACAGCGGCGGCCGGAGGCCGGACAACCCGTTCCTTGTCATGTAATCTACAGGGGTTTTCGGGAAACGAGAGCACCCGTTCAACCCAGTCGATGGACGGGTTGTGTCCCCATAGCCAGTTCATCCCTAACACCACAGGGGTTACTATAGGGGCGATGGTAAAATACAAGCGTTCCCAATGTTCCCCCACGGACATAATCACGGCTGCAGTTCTGTGGGTCACCGGGCCCCGTTTAAAATCACTCCCGTCCATTTGGGAAAAGCGGAGGGGTCCCGGAAGCCGCTTGCGCCAGACTCCCAGTTTCTTGGCAGTGTCCTCACTAATCATAGTGCGGGCACACCCCGAGTCAACCAAAGCGGGGAATTCTAAACTGGGACCCCCTTTTGGTAGGGAAAGGTGAACACGCACATATACATTGTCCTCTTGGGCGCTTACCATCGGTGGAGCTCCTTGCACAACAACAGGGGCGGTCTGCTGCGGAGCCCCCTCTACAGCAGACCGACGGCGTTTTTTGCCGGCTGTTCCCACTCCTCCTCCTCACTGGAAGAGGGGGAAGGAGTGGTGGCGGTCGGGGACCCGTCCGAATCAAAAGTAGTACTTGTAATCCGGGACCCCGTTGGGCCAGTAGAAGTGGAGACCCCGTCCTGGGGGCGCGCATGGAGAGCGGAGGGCGCGCCGGAACGTCGGCCCGGTGGTCCGCTCCTGCGGCGGGGCTGGTTCTCGGCGGCCGCCTTCTGTGGTTCGGTCGGGGCTTGGCGTGGGGGGTTGGGACGGCCCGAACGAGAGGGGCATTGCGACGCAAAGTGTCCCTTACCTCCGCAGGTCAGGCAGACACCGGTCTCAAAACGCTTGCGGCGTTCAGCGGCCGAGGGACCCCCGCTGCCCCCCAGTCGGAAGTCTCGGCCCCGGTCGCTCCGGGGTCTCGGGTCTCGTCCAATGCGTTGTTTGGACAAGGTCAAAAGTTGTTTGCGATTCTCGATGTCGGCAGCGTGGCGAACCCAACCTTCCACATCCGGGGGGTTCCCTTGCATAAAGGCCCAATGTTGGAGGTCCGGGTTGAGGCCCTCCCTGAAACATTGTACCAAAGTGGCCTCACTCCAGTCCAGGATTCGGCTGGCCAGTGACTGGAACTCACTTGCATACTGCGCCACCGACTTGGTCCCTTGGCGCAGTTGCATCAGGGAGGCTTTAGCCCGCTCACCCAGAGTCGGGTCCTCAAAGCGGTTTCGGAGTGCTACCATAAACTCGTCCAGGGTTCGCAGCACCGGCGAGCGGAGTTCATACTGCAACACCATCCAGGCGGCCGCCTCCCCTTGCAGTAAGGAAGCCACGTACTGCACCCGGGACTCCTCGGAAGTGAAGGTTCGGCCTTGTTCTCGCATAAAAATGTCCACTTGGACCATGAAAAAGGTCAACTGGTCCCCTGAACCATCATACGTGACTTTCAGGTCCCGACGGGATGGAAGGCTAGGAGGCGCGGGAGGGGCTGCCGGTGCTCCGTCCGGGAGATTGCCGGCGGGCGGTTGCACTTTCAGCGCGTCCAGGGCCGCTGCCATCTCACCCATCACACGCTGCATGGTCTCCATCTGCTCCTGCATAGCTTGGCGATCCTCCTGCCACTGCTTGCGTTCCTCCTCCATCAGGGCCTCCTTGCGTGCCGGGTCCCCTTCGAGTCCCGTGCTGGGGAAGGCCAACCGGCGATCCTTCGCCGCGGTTCGGGAGAGAGACCAACCCTTGGGGGAGTCCAGCCAATTGTTAAAAAGTCCTCGGGGACGTCCGTCCCGGCCTTGGTCGGGGATGGGATCCCTAGGCTTCTTTGGCTTGGCGCCCTCCTCCTTGGGGTCCGGTTTCTCCGGCACCACCGGTTCATTCGGTGCGTCAGGGGTAGTAGGGGTGTTTTCCTCGTCGCCTTGCATTCTGTCCCAAAAGGTACAGCAGCAGTCCGAGAGGCAAGGACTTGCAACTTAATGTGAGAGATCCCCTCTCTCTGAGTTTACTTCTCCAAATCAAATGTTCAGACGTTGATAAAGAAACAAAGGATTTATTGAAGACATCAGGAGATGAGACAGGCACAGGTAGAAAGTTGCAAGTGAGGGGCTATTCGGGTTTACAGAATATATTGACTCCAGGGCACTGGGGCACTGGGGTTCACACTTATTGTTATGGGAAGTTACAAGCTTGGCATAATACAAAACATCAGACGAGTCCCAGGAAGTCTGGTGAAGCTATCACACTTCCAAGGCCGCATCGGCCTGAGGGAGTACTGACAGGAAGAACAGCGGGGGGGAAGATACTAGGGGCAATCAGGCCTGGCGCCTGAGACCAGAAGGTGTGAACTGCTTTTACGAGTTCACTGATAACAAAGCAGGTGATGGGAAGCAGAGACACATAGACAGAGACCCTCACACAAGGCAGCTCAAATGTAAAGAGAAAAAAAAATACCAATTTTGAAAATTAAGAAGATGGTAAAGTAACAATAGATAAACAAAAAATTATGGAAACATTTGTAGAGTATTATACAAATTTATATAGGAAAAATTTAGCATCAGAAAAGGAAATGGATGTTTATCTTAACCAATTTGACTGGGAAAAAATATCACAAGAAAATAGGGAATTATTAGAATCTAAAATAACTATGGAAGAATTAAAAGATGCTATAGGTAAGAGTAAATTAAATAAGTCTCCAGGGGCGGATGGATTTACAGCATTTTATAATAAAACTTTTCAAGAGCAATTATCTCCACATTTATTAAGAGTAATGAATGCTTGCTTGCAGAGTGGATCTACTCCTCAAACCTGGAAACAAGCAAATATAGTATTAATACCAAAACTAAATTCGGATTTACTAGATGTAAAAAATTATAGACCTATTTTACTATTGAATAATGATTATAAACTTTTTGCTGAGATTTTAGCATCCAGATTAAAAAGAGTTTTAAATCAGACTATACATGAAGATCAAGCTGGGTTTTTACCAGGTACATTGATTAGCCAAAATGTTAGAGTGGTAATAGATCTTTTAGAATATGCAGAACATGTTCCAACTCTGGTAGCTATGATATTCCTGGATGTGGAAAAATCATTTGATAATGTGAATTGGAAATTTATGAAGAAAATATTAGAGTTTATGGATGTCGGAACAAATTTTAAGACAGCTATTGAAAATATATATAGTTATCAAACAGCTAGGCTGTTGATAAATGGTATATCACCACAATTTGAAATTCAAAAAGGTACTAGACAAGGTTTTCCTCTTTCTCCTTTATTGTTTATATTAGTGTTGGAAGTTTTATTGAAAAAGATTAGGCAAACAGAAGATTTAAATGGATTTCAAATTGGGAGAAACCATTATAATATTAAAGCATATGCAGATGACCTTGTATGTTTTTTGGCTAATCCTAATGGTCAAGTTGAAAATTGGAATAAAATAGTGGGGGTTTATGGAAAACTTGCAGGTTTTAAAATAAATAAAAAAATAAAACTAAACTATTGGTTAAAAATATGACTCTCTCACAGCAACAAGAACTAATAAAAAAGTCGGGCTTCACTATTGAACACAGAATAAAATATCTGGGCATATGGTTATCCCCAAACAACCTTAATTTATTTCAGAATAATTATATTAAACAATGGCAACAAGTTGTGATAGATCTTAAAAATTGGGGGAAAATACCGTTATCACTATGGGGTAGAATTTCTGTGATTAAAATGATGATATTACCCAAGATGCTTTTTTTGTTTCAAAATTTACCAATTTTAAAAGGAGTACAAATATTTAAAAGTTGGAAGAAAGACTTTTTAATTTTTTTATGGGGAAAAGAAAGACATAGAATAGCTTATAATAATTTAATTGAACTAAAGGATACAGGAGGTTTGGGTTTACCCGATTTAAGAATGTATTATGAAGCAGCTTGTTTCATTTGGTTAAAAAATTGGATTTTATTAGAAAATACCAAACTTTTAGAAATGGAAGGATTTAATTTATGTTTTGGATGGCATGCATATTTATGGTATGAGAAGGAGAAAGTAAATAAATAATTTAATTCTCATATTATCAGATTTGGTTTATTTAGAATTTGGAAAAAATATAAAGGATTTTTGGAAAATAAAACCCCATGTTGGATTAATCCAGTAGAAGCTTTTATGAAGAGAGGTATACAATTAAATTTAGATATGGATATTTATAGAGAGATCACAAAGTGTAGGGAAGGAGTTTGGTCATAAAAGAGTAGAGAAGAGCTTAAAATAAAAGATTGGTTTATGTATTATAAATTAAAAGATATATTTAATAAAGATAAGCTGAAGGGATTTAATGAAAATAAATCCAAATTAGAAATTATATTAAATAAGGGAAATAAAGGATTGATAGGATGGATTTATAAACTATTAATTGAAGTGAATCTAGAACAAGAAAGGATTAAACCAGTGATGGTGAAATGGATGAAGGAGTAAGGATATAATATTGATTTGGAAATATGGGAAAATTTGTGGAAAAAAGAATATAAATTTACAATAACTAATGAAATAAGAGAGAATCTATATAAAATGTTTTATAGATGGTATATTACCCCTGTTATGATAAGTTATGATAAGTAAAATGAAAAAAGGCAATTCGGATCTATGTTGGAAATGTGGAAATGAAAAAGGAACATTTATGCATGAATGGTGGATGTGTAAAAACATAAAAAGATTTTCGAGAAAAAGTATTAAATGAAACTAATAATTTGATTAACTCTAAAGTAAAAAAAAGACTCTTCCTTTTGATAACTGGGAATACCTAAAATGGATAGATGTGATAGAGTCATATGTCAATATAGTTTTGCAGCAGCAAGAATTACAATAGCTAAAACCTGGAAGCAAGTAAATAAACCTTCAATTATTGACTGGAGAAATTATGGATGTATATGCGGATGGCCAAATTAACAGATTCCCTACATGGGAAGGATATGGAAGAATTCAAGAAAACATGGTCAAACGCCGTCGCATTTTGGGACAAACTGGCGAAAATAAATTTTACTAATTTAATTGATGAGTTATAGATAATTGGTTAATTTTTTTTATAATGTTATTATTATACTTATTTTTAAAACTGTTATAACACTTCTCCGGAAGTTCATCGTGGTGAAGGGACACTGTATTAAGGTGGGTGGTGGTTTTTCAGGGCACTGTGAACTTTGTAACTTTTTACTATATTAAGCAATTTTAACTGATGTGTAAGTGCTCTTTTGTATTTTATTTTTCTTTGTATTTGTATGTTTTTGTTTTTTATTATAAAAATAATTTAAAAAATTATTTTAAAAAAGATTTTCGCAGCAGTATTAGGGTTGCCAACCTCCAGATGGTGGCTGGAGAGCTCCCACTATTACAACTGATCTCCGGATGACAGAGATCAGTTCCCCTGGAGACAATGGTCGCTTTGGCAATTGGACTCTATGGCATTAAAGTCCCTCCCCTCTCCAAACCCCACCCTCCTCAGGCTCCACCCTCAAAATCTCCAGGTATTTCCCAACCTGGAGCTGGCAACCCTAAGCATTATTATAAGGCATGAGCCCATGAATTGACTTATGCTAGTGTTCTATTATAGCTAAGAGAGAGAGAGAGAGAGAGAGAGAGAGAGGAACTTAATCCATTACTGCAGACCTCAGCTGTTGGGGCACAGAAGAGTTCTTTCCCACGTGAGAAGAAAGGTTCTAAGCCAAAAGCCAGCAAGACGTCTTTTAAAATAAACAATTAATTTCTTAGCAGGTGTGCTTTATTCTTCTTCTAAAATTATCAACTTTGCAAGTCTTTGTCTAGTCCAGTTTCTATGCCTATCTTTTAAGAATCCTGTCTGGTCCAGGCCAATATATTTGCTCAGTATCAAACTGAATTTTGTAATCACACGCACATGTAGGTGCCTCATACTGAATCAAACCACTGAATCAGATACTTGAATCAAATCAAGATCAGTGCTGTCTACTCAGACTGGCAGCGGTTCTCTGGGGCCTAGGCAGAGAAAGGTCTTTCACATCACCCATTACCTGTTCCTTTTAACTGGAGACTTCAGGGATTTAACCGGAGAACATCTGCATGCCATGCAGATGCTGTACCAGTGAGCTATTCTCACTGAGAAGAGAGACAGGATGGCAAGACCCTTCAGAGGGTATTTTTATGGATTAATACAAGATTTGCATCAGCCCAAGGTTCTGTGGTATAACCTCATGCAAACATAGATGCATATAATTTTTCTAAGTGGAACATGAACTCCCTGGAGCAAGTCTTGTAAAATTAATTGGTAATCCCATTGGGTAATGGAGATTTACATTTTTTAATCATCTCTCTGATCTGTATCCTAGAGATTGGGCTGTTCAATAATTCTATGGGTTCCTTGGATATCTTTGGAATCAGAATGGAGTTCAAAAATCTCTTTGTATCTTCTATTTAGAGATATTCTGCTGCATATAAATCTTCATAGTATCCTCTAAATTCATTTATAACCCTAACAGGTTTTTCTGTCATTGCTCATATTGTACTTTTTAAAATATATTTGTACATTATAGTTTCTTGCTAATAAATACGCCAGAGCATTCCCTGGTGTGTTGCTGCACTAAAAAAAATCTTGTTTAGACTATAATAGAGTTTTTGTTGCAAAATAGGCATTACAAGTGGGGGCCCATGAAACTTGTGAGGGGGAGTGACACTTCCTTCCCACAAGGAGGAGGAATTCCATCACCCCCTCGTGGGGAGGGAGGAATCCCCTGGCTGGGCCGGGCTCTCTTCGGTGTGACTAGACCTGGCTCCCTGTGGCGTCAGCCTTCCCCGGAGCTGCCTGGGGCATCTGCTGCAGTGCCAGCATAGCCCAGGAGCCGCTCCCAGTGTCTGCTGCTGCTGCTGCTGCTGCTGCTGCTGCTGCTGCAATCTGACCTGATGGCCGACCCGGGCTCTCTATGGTGGCTGCTGCCCCCCCCCCCCCAGGATTTAAACCTCCCAGGTTTTAAGTTTCAGATTTTTCTGCAGGCCTAGGGGGTCCCCTAAGTCTGCAGAAAAACCTGTTGGGGGGTGAGTGTGCCTACTATCTGCAGATTTAAGTATCCACGGGCAGGGAGCACACTTCAGAATTAGATATATAGATGTAATTTAATTTGGTTTTCGCAGATTCACACACCAATTTATTCCCTACTTTCCTTGATTTTTTTTTTAAAAATTCTCCCAGTTTCCATTTATTGGAGATCCTGCCTTAGACTTTATCCTGAGATTACTGTTTTGGGATATCAAAACCAGCCTAAGATAGGCTTTGAATGCTTCCCAAACTATCACGTAATTTACTTCTTGACTGTCATTGGAAAAATCCTTTAATATCTTTTTCCAGTGTTTTTTTTCAAATCTCCAAACTGCCAACATCATCAAGAATGATCAGTGAGATGACGCCCAATTGTTATTTCTCCACAATTATCTTCCACAAAAATGTAATCTATGTGGGAATGTGAATTCATGGTGGTGAGAGGAAAAAGGAACGATCTCTTTTAAATGGAAAAGTGCGCTGGAGGAGTGAAGGGTTCTTCCAATCAGCCCTTAAAATCTCTAACTATCTCTCTATATGACGAATTGTTCTGTGATAACGTCTATGTCTGATTTCGTCACCCTATTTATACCTCCAACTATATAAAATCTTCTTCAATCCAATTAGTTACAGCTTTTATTAGTTGTTTTTAAAAGGATTTGTACTTAATAGTAGGTCTATAAATGCATCCTAACATAAATTTCTAATCTTTTACGAGTCCTTTTAGAAATTTAATATATATCAAGTAGAGACCCACAAGAAACTTACAGAGAGGGTGCATCCCTTCCCCCTTTTTGCTTCCTTCCTTCTTACCCCTTCTCCAGCAATCTACCCCACCCTTGCTATTCTCTCCACCTACCCCCACCCTTGGCACTCCACTCACTCCACCTATGAAGCTCTCCCTATCTACCCCCACCATTGACACACACACTTTTGCAGCTTTCCCTATCTACTCCCCCCCACTCTTGGCACTCCTCTTATCCCTATCTACTCCCCTCCCCCACTCTTGGCACTCCCCTGCTGAGCCAGCAAGCCTGACACCCACCTCCCAGAAGGTAGGTGGGAAGAGTAGCAAAGGTGGGGACCTTTGCTACTCTTCCCACCTACCTTCTGGGAGGTGGGTGTCAGGCTTGCTGGCTCAGCAGGGGGGGCAGTGAGTTCTTCCTTCTCAGCTAAGTGGGGAGGGCTGTGAGACTCACAGAAGGAGGAATCCCCCCCCCCAGACAATGCCTTTAAAAAATCAGGGGCATTTACCCCCCTTTTAAATTTCAGATTTTTTTTGCAGACCTAGAGGGTCCCCTAAGTCTGCAGAGACATCTGTTGGGGGTGAGTGTGCCCCCTATCTGCAGATTTAGGTATCCACAGGCAGGTGACATAGGTGGGACATAGATCTATAGATATTCTTTCTCATATTCAAGTTTTGTCCAGATCTGTCCGGTTGTTTATTAAAATCTATCCTCATCCCATATGTTTTGCTAACTTCAGCATACTATATATTACCACCAAAGGCCATTTTCAAATGTTTTTCATGTTCAGACTTAAGATATGTTTCCTGAAAATAAAGAATACCTGCATTATTTTCTGTAAAGTCCTTTGCAATGTGTGCCTTTCAATGAAGAACTGAGCCAGTTACATTAACAATAATGTTTAGAAGGTATTCCTTTATTAAATTTAATAACATACCAAGAAAAGGAGACCATTTCAGGGGGTAGCCATGTTAATCTGCAGTGGTAGAACCAAATTTGAGTCCAGAAGCACCTAAAAGGCCAACAAAATTTTCCAGCTGTCTTTGCTAGATACAAATGAGCTAAGGGAAGATGTTTATCCACTGGTAACTCACACTGAGAACGATGTAGCATAGCCTAAGATAGAAGCATTATATTAGGATCTGAGGAAACTTAATACATGTGCTAATATGTCCCATTAAGATCCAATTCAGAAAGAAGTTCAGAATGGTCTATGGTAGCCTCTACGAAACAAGTGTAACCTAGGAGCTTGTAAACTGAAACACGGAGTTAACCTGTTACACGAGGGAGGCAAACTTGTTACTCGTGATATATGAAAAAGTTTTGCATATATAGAAAAGACAATAGAGTCTCCATTCATTTTGTATTAAAAAGTACTTATTTGTAAGACTTGCATGACAAATGTAAAATGTAACTTTGATTTGCAACTATATTATTGAAGTGATATTCATGTATATACAAATACATTTATGAATGCATCACTGTGAGTTTTGAAAATAATTCCATATTGGTTGGGTACCAGTTGATATAAGGTATGAATGAGAAGGAAGATCCATCAGCCCTTGTATCCACATCAGAAGGTGGGAGGGGTGTTACAAAGAAGGGCCAGTTGTAGTACACCTGCAAAGGGACAATGAAAAAGGTAATCCACTTGGTTAGAGCAAGGAGGTGGGAGGTGCCAAAAATGAGCACCTGTAATGAGATAATAACCCTGTGCCCCTATTCAGCCTGGGGTGTGTGTGTGTCTATTGGCCTGAATATGTAACGAGTTCTAGTTCAGAAATCTCATGTTGTTATGTTCCTTTGAAGCTTCTCTTTACAAGAACTGCCTCTGTTTGTTCAAGCAATGTAATGTCCTGGAAGTTTAAAATGTTCTCACACTGGTTTCTGAGCAGTATGATTTTTAATGCCAGATTTATGTCCATTTATTCTTTTGGTAGGGACTGGCCTGTTTCTTTGATGTACAGAAAAGAAGGGTGTTGTTGACACTTGAAAAGGAGAAAGAAAAAGGGAAAGATCAGGAAAGAAGAAGGAGCTATTCTTTACTCTCTTTTGCCCTTGTTCTAAATTATATTTAAGTACCAATGAAATCCTTCTGGCAATGTTGGTTTCCCTACCAGGAGTGTCAAGTTCAGTTATTCCTGGCTCAGTATCATATCTTTCTTCTGCAACTCCTTCCTTATCTGAATTTAGAATTTCCAAAACCTTTTTTTGCATCTGCAACTGATTTTACAGCAATGTTAATAACCTTGTACTGAATTAGTAGTTTAAATGGAAAACCCATCTGTATACAATCTTATACTACAATCTGTATACAATCTTGTCCTGATTTAATCTCTTTGTTAGAAATTGTAACTTTTTCAATGTTTTATATTACTGTTGATATATAAGAATGGATGACTGCATATTGTCTGTCTATTTTCAGATCTGGATTTGTTCTAAAATGATTGAAAACTTATCCCTTATACTCACTTTTGGAAACTTCACAAGAGTATCTATTGGTAAATTCTTTCTTTTTGCTATTCCAGTATTAATCCTAAAAACTGTGACTAATTTAACATCTTCCTCAAAATACTAGACAGCCTGTAAATTAGTGAAATCCTTCTACTCCATCTTTTAAACTCTGTAGTCTTCAATTAACTTTTCCTGTTCTGTTATCTACCTCTTCAATGGTTTCAACCAGTAGGGGTGTGCACCAAATTTTGGGGGGTAATTTTCAGATTTGGGTATAATAGGCCCGAACATTTTTGATACGCACACACACACACACACACACACAAATCCCCATACACATATGGGTTTTTCCCCAGCCTTTTTTCAAATAACTGAAAAGTTTTGAGTTTATACAGGACATATTGTTGAAGGCTTTCATAGTCAGAGTTCATTGGTTCTCGTAGGTTATCCGGGCTGTGTAACCGTGGTCTTGGTATTTTCTTTCCTGACGTTTCACCAGCAGCTGTGGCAGGCATCTTCAGAGGAGTAACACTGAAGGACAGTGTCTCTCAGTGTCAAGTGTGTAGGAAGAGTAATATATAGTCAGAAGGAGGTTGGGTTTGAGCTGAATCATTGTCCTGCAAAAAGTATCAAAGGTAATGTGCTAATCATTGTCCTGTAAGTATCAAGATAATGTGCTAATGAGGGTGTGGTATGTTAATATGGAACCATTGTATCCTGAAGTGATCTGTTAACATGTGAAATCCAAAGCTAATCCGCATGACTATTGTGGACTGTAGTCTTTGTTAGTCTGGAGGTTTTCAGGACAGGAAGCCAAGCCTTATTCATTCTTAAACTCTCTTCTTTTCTGTTAGTTGTGCTGATGTTTATGAAGCCATTGAAATTCATAAATATCAGCACAACTTTAACAGAACAGTTATAAATGAGATAGTTGTAAGCTCTAGCCCCATGATAATCACACAAACAGACTTCAGCAGACAGACCGTCCAAAGAAAGCTGATTTATTAGAAAATCCATAGGTAGCAGAAGCCAGGAGTCAAAAGGACACTAGTAAAGATCATAGTTCAATACACGGCATAAATAGATGGGAAAATGGGAGATAAGTCTGGGTACCATGGCAACCTCCCCCCATAGAGTTGTCAGGAGTTCTGGAAGGGTTTCCACTGGAGAAAGTCAAAACAATCTGGGAGCCGGCCTTGGTCCGCACCTGGTGAAACCACAGCATACCATTCTCAGGCCTATGCCTGACATTCTGCCCCCCCAAAGGCCCCCCTCACTTCCCTGATGCTGGTTTGTGAGGATAGGCTTCAAGGAACTCATGGACCAAACGCGAGAATACACCCATTCATCCTGAGTGGAGCTGAAGTGCTTCCAGTGAACCAAATATTGAAAGGCACCATTTCAATCCGAAGGGCATCACCAGAAATTCAAACATCCTAAAGTAACTTGAAAAGGCTGTTAGGGGCTCGTCCCCCTCTCGAATCCTAACTCTGTAGTAAGCTTCGACTAAGTTCAATTTGGTAAAAATGTGTCCCTCCTTCAGTTGTCCCAAGAGATCTGAGATCAAAGGGATAGGGTAGGCATTCATTTGGGTAACCGCATTGAGTTTCTGAAAGTCAATACACAAACGTAAATCCCCAGTTTTCTTACGCACAAAGAAAGCTGGTACTGAATAGGGTGCGGTAGAGGGTCGGATAAAGCCTCGAGCCAAATTCTTGTCTAAGAATTCACGGTGCACCATTCTTTCAGTAGGACTCATCGGATAAATTTTACTTTTTGGCAGGTTTCCATCCCCCACCACCTTAATAGCATAGTCCGACTGGCAGTGGGGGGGGGGGGCAGCACATCACATTCCTGTATATTAAAGACATCAGCAAAGTCCCGGTACTCAGGAGGCAACTGAGATGGGTTGGACACAATCGACGCTAGGGCAGGAGATGGTTTTCTGGCGGTTTTACTGGCCACTTGGTGGCGGTGCAGTTCGCATAAGGGGCTATTAAACACCAAGGTTTGGGCTTCCCAGTCTATGGTGGGGCTGTGTCCCTTTAGCCAGTTCACCCCTAAAACAACAGCATAACGAATCCCGGGAGCAATAGTAAAGTTGATCTGTTCCCAATGATGGCCTATTCCCATCACCACTCCGTCTGTGTGACCGTTCTCCGGCCCTCCCCTAAAATCACTGCCATCCATCTGGGTGAACTGAACGGGTGCCGGTAAAGGCACTGCTTTCACTTTAAGAGCTTTAAAAGTGACCTCATTGATTAAACTGCGGGCACATCCTGAGTCCACCAAAGCTTTAACATGCAATTGGGGACCCTTTCTATAGTGCTGCAATACCACATCTACATACACAGTCTCTTCCACTTCACTCACCATCAAAGGAGCCTTGGGTTTTGCAGGGGCACCTGCGGAGGTCTGTGGTGTTGCTCAGTCTACCACAGATCCAGGCCTTTTTTTGGCTGCTCAAGGGGAGATGCCAGGTTTAGGGCAGGGGAGTCCCAATGGCCACCCTCTTCGGAAGAAGCAGAGCTGTCTCCGTCCGGGTTAACTGCAACTGTAATCCTGGACCTCGATGGGTCCGCTGGCGGGGACTCTCTCGCGGCTTCCTTGACGTGAAGAGCTGGGGGAGCTTTCCGTCCTGGAGCAGTGCAGCGATCGGTCACGGCGCTCCTCCTCTGAGCGCTTCCTCTCCCACGGGGAGTTCCCTCTGGCTGGGGAAATTGGATCGGCCGCTCTGGGCACGACGGGCAGGCTGCAGCGAAATGTCCCATGGCACCGCAAATGAGGCAGGGCCCCCTCTGAAACCACATCGCTCAGTCTTGCGAGGGCGGAATCTGTCTCAGCGGAGCAGAAACGGTGGGTTTGGGAGGGTTTTTCAGGGTTCCCCCTTCCTTGGCCCGACGTCGGGCTAGGGAAATGAATTGGTGGCGACTTTCAACCTCTTCTGCCAGCAGGATCCACTCCTCCAAGGTGGCTGGATCTCGCTGCATATACGCCCAGTTCAAAATCTCGGGATGTAAGGCTTCCCGAAAATAATGTATTCGGGTGGCTTCAGTCCAATCGACAAGTCTCTGGAACTCATCAGTGAATTCCCTGACCGAGGAGGATCCTTGATGGAGTTGAAGGAGGGCAGTCTTGGCTTTCTCCCCCTGGAACAGTTCCTCGAAACATCTCCTTAACGCTCGCATAAACTCGTTAAGTAAACGAACGGATCAGGCCCGGGTATCAAACTGTAGGATCATCCACTCTGCAGCCCTCCTGGTCAAAAGAGATGAAACAAATCTTACCCGACTATCTTCCGTAGGGAAGGTATTCCCCTGTTCTCTCATATAACTGTCCACTTGGTGAAGAAAACAGGGCAGCGCTTCTGCGGAGTCGTCAAAAGTCACTCACAGGCGAGGTTGTTGCCACTGTACGATCAGTGCCGCTGGTAGGAGCGGCACTGCTGGCTGGCCTGGCACCCCGGGTTGGAGTAGAACTGCAGGCTGGCCCAGCACCCCGGGTTGGAGCGGGACCACTGGCTGGCCCGGCACCCCCGGCGGAGGCGCCACGGGCTGGCCTGGCACCCCAGCAGAGGCGCCTCTGGAAGCTGTCCTGGGACTGGCGCAGTGGCTGCCGCCTGGTACAGGCGATGATACTCCCGCCCCAGTACATCCATCTGGTCTTGCATCTGGGCCATTTGTTCTGACAGTTCTTTGTTTTGGTACTTTAAAGTGTGAATCTTTTCCTCAGCCCCCCCAGTGCATCGAGGGTGACCAACGCGGAGGTTGGTATTCCATTCATCCAAATCTTCCTCTTCCGTGTCACCCTCTTCCATGTATCCTCATTCCTCGGGTACAAAGGTGTAGTGGGAGGCTGCTCCGGCAAGCCGTTGCTGGCGGGCCACTGTCCATGGTGGGTAGGTGTCTGGAGAGAATGAAGGGAATGACGGGAGAGAGGTCCAGTCCACCCCGCCGCCCTTCGGGCGTGCTCTGGCCACCGTGGCCCGAGTCCTGGCTGCCATCTCTGTCAGTAGTTGCTCTGCCGCCTGTTGCTGGGCAGCCCGAGCCCTAGCAGCCGTCTCCGCCAAAAGTTGTTCCGCTGCCCATTGCTGGGCAGCCTGCGCTTGTGCCGCCTCCAATTTGGCGGCCTGGGCCGCTGCAGCCGCCACTACAATTGGCTTGGCCGCTTGCTGCAGCAATAACTTCAGTTCTGGGTAGTTGGTGAGCATCGGTCTGACCCGCTGGGCGAGCTCAGTGGAGGAAGGGCCGTACTCCGGCTCGAGCAATTTTCGGACATCTTCCTCCATCACCGTCACCGGCGGTAGATCCACGAGACACAGGAGTGTCCGAGTGGCTGCATCCTGAGCATCCAGGGTGAACTGGTCCGCTCCGGGGGGCCTCCTCCGGCCGCCATGGGGGAATGGGAAGCGGGAATTCAGAATGCTCCGAAGTCAGTCCCCAGTCACTGCAGAAGGGCAGAATCCTCTTGCGCTAGCCTCGTCTCCTTCAACAAAGTCTCCAGCCACCAAAGTTCATTTTGGGCACGGAGGTCAGCTTCCCTCGTTTTCCTCGGGGCAGCTGCTTCCAGTCGATGCCGCTGGTCTACCACCAATCCAACCAGCCTGGTGGACTCAGCAAGGGTCCAATGCGCCTCCTCACGGATAGCGCGTGGAAGGCCGGGGTCCTCGGGGAGCTCGTCCTGAACTCCCACCTGAGGGAAAGGAATCCTCGGCAAACTCTCCAGGGCTCCAGCCAGAGGTCGGTGAGGAATAGAAAGCGACTAGTGTCCTAATGTAAACTCTAGTCCTGTGATAATTCCACAAACAGACTTCAGCAGATAGACAGTCCAAAGAAAGCTGATTTATTAGAAAATCCACAGGTAGCAGAAGCCAGGAGTCAAAAGGACACCAGTAAAGATCATAGTTCAATATATGGCATAAATAGATGGGCAAATGGGAGATAAGTCTGGGTACCATGGCAACCTCTCTCCCTAGAGTTGTCAGGAGTTCTGGAAGGGTTCCCACTGGCGAAAGTCAAAACAATCTGGTGAAACCACAGCATACCATTCTCAGGCCTATGCCTGACAATAGTATTCAATCTTGTATAGATTTATTAGGCAAGTGCGAAGTACAAGCAGTAATGAAAATGTTAGAAATAAGATTATACTGGAAAATAAGTCTGTAAGTGATAATAAATGGCTTAACATGATTTACTATAGATTAGCTTTACTAGGCAAATATAAAGCATATACATTATGAGATAAATGATTGCATAAAAACGCATAAAAACTAGCTGGTATAAAATCAGAATAGTAGACTATAGGGTAGATTATAAGATGTAAATAAATTGTATAGGTTCACCCAATCAAACTTGTTTTGGTATATTGCTTGAATGTTTGTATTGTGTTGTTTTTGTTTTGTTGTGATGTAGAGCATGTTTGTTTGTAATTTAATTGTTAGAAAATTAAAAAAAATAGTTAGAAAATTAAAAAATATATATTTTTAAAAAAGAAATGCAGATTTGGAGTGGGTGTCGAGGCCTTTTGGTGGCAGGAAAAGCACAGAAAGGGCACTCACCAATCCTGAGCAAGCACTTTGCACCAAGACCCAAAGGAGGCACCCCCGTCCCGGCAACGCTGCCTCCCACATCTGAGCCCAGCAGTGCTGCAGCTTCCTAGTACCATGGGCTCTTGTGGAGATGGGGGCACCTGGTGCATGGGGAGAGAGCGGCAGGGGGAGGGGGGCAAGTTTTCAGCTCCACACAGGGCTGCAAACTCTTTTCTTTGATGGCCTTCTCCTTGGACAGGGTCCTGGGTTGTGGGGGGGGGGAGGCTCCATTCTCATTCCACTACATAAACGCCTAGTTTCTTTAAATGAAATTAAATGCTCCGGGCCAGAGCATTTAGGGTAAAGATAGGGTAAAGGTAGTGGAGTCAACCACCAAATGTCAGGGAGTGGGGCTATGCATAGTTGTAATGGTAACTCTTCAACATTTCAGGCTGAAACTCTGTTTAACAAGATATCTTTTTAAATGAACATATTACTTAAGATGTTTGTGCTGTGGTGGCAGCTACTGCCAAAGCAACATTTTAAAAATCTGTATAGCCAATCAGATCTCCGTTGGCCAATTGAAGTTCTGCCAATCAGATCTCCAGTGGCCAATCAAAGCCCTCTCTGGACCCACCCGTGTTCTGAAAACATTTGGCAAGCACCAGGGAAGGTGTCAGCGGGCACAGCAAAAGAGTTGCAAAACCCTTGAGGGAGGCAGGACTGAAAATTGGATTCCTTTGTGGGAAAATCTGGATTCTGAGGCAAACGGATGCTGCAGCAGCGGGGACAGGGTGGAGCCTGCAGACAGAGACACCAAACCCCACGGTATTGATGCAGAGGAGTGGCTTTCAAATGCTGAAGCAAGAGTCTCCTACAGCTCTGTTTCCAGATCCCTTTGTGGAGCAAAGCAGACACGTGCCTGGTATTGAACACATTTCTAGTGCTTGCAAACAGCATAAACGCGGGCACGCAGCAGCAGCATAAAAGCTAGACTCCCTCCTGTGCTAGAGTCCCCAGAATTTATGCATCCCAAAATGTGTATCAACGCCTATAACATCTGGGTCTGTACTGTGTACAGGCTCAGACTCAGGCATCCATCCCTAGCATCCCATAAACAGACACGCTCAGACAGGTGATCCTAAGCAATGCTAATTTATTAGGTGCAAAAAGACAGATTAAAAGAAGCTGACTGCCTCTCGCGCAGGAGAGGGTGCTAATGGGGTCTATGCAGGTAGGTTGCAGTATAAAAGCATTCTAGGCAAAAAAAAGTAAAACAAAGGGAAACCACAGTGCAGGAACGACGAGATAACAATTCCCAGAGAATCGCAGACATAACACGGGCACATCTGTGATAAACAGGAGAATCGAAACAGTACACAGGATTTGCAGCATGAGAACAAAACCTTGGCCAGCAGCCAGAACCTGGCCTTGACAGGAAGCCAGCCTCTGGCCTGCAAGTGCCAAACCCCTACTCCAAAGGTAGCAAAGACCTGACACAGAGGTTACAAAGAGCCTTTTTGCTGGCTGGTAGGGGGATAGGTATGACTCATCTCCCAGGCATGGAGCCATCCAGTACCACAGAAATACATCCAGTACCACATAAATGGTCCTAGCCAGGAGAAGAACATAAGAACGTAAGAAAGGCCCTGCTGGATCAGACCAAGGCCCATCAAGTCCAGAAGTCTGTTCACACAGTGGCCAACCAGGTGCCTCTAGGAAGCCACAAACAAGACGAGTGCAGCAGCACCATCCTGCCTGTCTTCCACAGCACTTAATATAATAGGCATGCTCCTCTGATACTAGAGAGAAAAGGTATGCAGCATGACTAGTATCCATTCTAACTAATAGCCATGAATAACCCTCTCCTCCATGAATGTGTCCACTCCCCGCTTAAAGCCCTCCAAGCTGGCAGCCAGCACCACATCCTGGGGCAGGGAGTTCCACAATTTAACTAGGCATTGTGTGAAAAAATACTTCCTTTTATCTGTTTTGAATCTCTCACCCTCCAGCTTCAGCAGATGACCCCACATTCTAGTATTATGAGAGAAGGAGAAAAACTTCTCCCTGTCCACTCTCTCCAAACCATGCATAATTTTATAGACCTCTATCATGTCTCCCCTCAGCCTCCTTCTTTCCAAGCTAAACAGCGCTAAGCGTCCTAACCGCTCCCCATAGGACTGTTGTTCTAGTCCCCTAATCATTTTGGTTGCTCTTTTCTATACCTTCTCAAGCTCTGTAATATCATTTTTTTAGGTGTGGTGACCAGAACTGTACACAGTATTCCAAGTGTGGTCTCACCATAGATTTGTACAAGGGCAGTATGATATCAGCAGTTTTATTCTCTATTCCTCGTCTAATTATGGCCAGCATGGAATTTGCCTTTTTTACAGCAGCCGCACACTGGGTTGACAGCTTCATTGAGCTATCCACTACCACCCCAAGATCCCTTTCTTGGTCTGTCGCTGCCAGCACAGATCCCATCAGTGTATATGTGAAGTTGGGATTTTTTGCCCCAATATGCATCACTTTACACTTATTCACATTGAGTCTCATTTGCCATTTTAATGCCCATTCTTCCAGTATGCAGAGATCCTTCTGGAGCTCCTCACAGCCCGATTTTGTTTTAACCACCCTAAATAATTTGGTGTCATCTACAAACTTGGCTACTTCACTATTTAACCCCAACTCCAGGTCATTGATGAACAGGTTGAAAAGTACCGGTCCCAACACAGATCCCTGAAGCACCCCACTGCTCACATCTCGCCATTGTGAGAACTGACCATTGATTCCTACTCTCTGCTTCCTATTTTTCAGCCAGCTCTCAATCCATAAGAGGACTTGTCCTCTTATCCCATGACTATGAAGTTTGCTTAGCAGTCTTTGGTGGGGGACTTTGTGAAAAGCTTTTTGGAAATCCAAATACAGTGAGGGAAAAAAGTATTTGATCCCCTGCTAAATTTGCCCGTTTGCCCTCTGACGAAGAAATGACCAGTCCATAATTTTAATGGTAGGTTTATTGTAGCTGTGAGAGACAGAATAACAACAGGAAAAACCCCAGAAACCCAGAAGACAAAAGTCAGAGATTGATGTGCATTATAATGAGTAAAATAAGTATTTGATCCCCTATCAACCAGCCAGATTAGGGTTAGGGTTCTGCTGTCGACAGAAGCAATCAATCCATCAGATTCCAAACTAGCCACCATGACCAAGACCAAAGAGCTGTCCAAGGATGTCAGGGACAAGATTGTAGACCTGCACAAGGCTGGACTGGGCTACAAGACTATCGCTAAGCAGCTTGGTGAGAAGGTGACAACCCTAACCCTAACTGTCAACCTCCCTCGGTCTGGGGCTCCATGGAAGATTTCATCTCGTGGAGTTGCAATGATCATGAGAACGGTGATGAAGCAGCCCAGAACTACACGGGGGGAACTTGTCAGTGATCTCAGGGCAGCTGGGACCATAGTCACCATGAAAATAGTTGGAAACACACTACGCCGTGAAGGACTGAGATCTTGCCGAGCCCACAAGGTCCCCTTGCTCAAGACAGCACATGTACAGGCCCGTCTGCAGTTTGCCAATGCACATCTGAATGACCCAGAGGAGAACTGGGTGAAAGTGTTGTGGTCAGATGAGACCAAAATCGAGCTCTTTGGCATCAACTCAACTCGCCGTGTTTGGTGGAGGAGGAGGAATGCTGCCTACGACCCCAAGAACACCATCCCCACTGTCAAACAAGGAGAGGGACATATTATGCTTTGGGGGTGTTTTTCTGCTAAGGGGACAGGACACCTTCACCGCATCGAAGGGACGATGGACGGGACCATGTATCGTCAAATCTTGGGTGAGCACCTCCTTCCCTCAGCCAGGGCATTGAAAGTGGGTCGAGGATGGGTATTCCAGCATGACAATGACCCAAAACACATGGCCAAGGCAACAAAGTTGTGGCTCCAGAAGAAGCACATTAAGGTCCTGGAGTGGCCTAGCCAGTCTCCAGACCTTAATCCCATCGAAAATCTGTGGAGGGAGCTGAAGGTTCGAGTAGCTACACATCAGCCTCGAAATCTTACTGACTTGGAGGGGATCTGCAACGAGGAGTGGGACAAAATACCTCCTGAGATGTGTGCAAACCTGGTAGCCACCTACAAGAAACGTCTGACCTCTGTAATTGCCAACAAGAGTTTTGCCACCAAGTACTAAGTCATCTTTTGCAAAGGGATCAAATACTTATTTCACTCACTATAATGCACATCAATCTCTGACTTTTGTCTTCTGGGTTTCTGAGGGTTTTCCTGTTGTTATTCTGTCTCTCACAGCTACAATAGACCTACCATTAAAATTATGGACTGGTCATTTCTTCGTCAGAGGGCAAACGGGAAAATTCAGCAGGGGATCAAATACTTTTTTCCCTCACTGTACACAATATCCACAGCCTCATTCCTGTCCACATGCTTATTGTCGCTTTCAAAAAACTCTAATAGGTTAGTGAGACAGGACCTACCCTTACAGAAGCCATGTTGGGTTTTGCCCAGCAGACCTTGCCCTTCTATATGCTTGACAATTCTATCTTTAATAATGCTTTCCACTAATTTACCCAGAACAGACGTTAAGCTAACTGGCCTGTAATTTCCTGGGTCCCCCCGGAACCTTTTTTAAAAATGGGTGTTACATTGGCCATTCTCCAGTCCTCTGGTACAGAGGCTGATCGAAGGGACATATTACATATCTTTGTTAGAAGTTCAGCAATTTCCCATTTGAGTTCTTGAAGAACTCTAGGATGAGTACCATCTGGTCCCTGTGACTTGTTAGTTTGCAGTTTGTCTAGATGTTCTAGGGCTTCCTGCCTTGTTACCACTATTTGCCTCAGTTCCTCATGTTCCCCTCTCCAAAATCTGTTCAGGAGAAGGAATCTGCCCTGTATCTTCAACAGTGAAGACAGATGAGAATTCATTTAGTTTTTCAGCAATCGCTTTATCCTCCCTTACAGTTCCTTTAGTCCCATTGTCATCCAATGGTCCAACCGCTTCCCTAGTTGGTTTCCTACTCCTAATATACTTAAAGAATTTCTTATTGTTTGTTTTGATGTGTTTAGCAATAAGCCCCTCAAAATCTTTTTTTGCATCTCTAATTATCTGCTTGCATTTCCTATGTGCAAGTTTGTGTTTGCTTCTGTCCGCCTTGTTTGGGCAAACCTTCCAGTCTCTGAAGGAAGACTTTTTTTCTCTAATTGCTTCCTTCACCTTACCCGTTAGCCATGGTGGTGACCTCTTGGACTTATTACTACCTTTCCTGATCTGTGGTATACAAGCTAGCTGAGCCTCTAGTAATGTGGACTTGAATAATCCCCAAGCAGTTTCAAGAGATTTAACCCTCCTAACTGTTCCTTTCAACTTACCTCTTTACCAGTTTTCTCATTTTAGAGAAGTTCCCTCTTTTAAAGTCAGAGGTAATTGTGTGAGATTTCCCAGTCACTTTCCCACTTACATATAAATTAAATTTGATGCCATTGTGATCACTATTGCCAACTGGCTCAACTACATCCACATTCTGCACTAAGTCACCAACACAGAGTATTACATCCAGGATCGCCTCCTCTCTGGTTGGGTCTATGACCAACTGTTCGAGGGCACAGTCACTTAGGATGTCTACAAATTTTATCTCTTTGGCTTGACTGGAGCATACATTTATCCAATCAATATGAGGGAAGTTGAAGTCTCCCATTATTACTACTTCATTACCTTTACATGCTTCCCTAATTTCATTCTCCAACTCAAGATCACCCTGGGCCATTTGGTCAGGGGGCCGATAGAACGTCCCCTGTACTAAATCTACTTTGGGGCCCGGAATCGTCACCCATAAGGATTCTGGGGATGAGTCTGCCCTTTTTATGGTCTCTAGCTTATTACACTATGCCTTCCTTGATATACATAGCAACACCCCCTCCAATATGCCCTTCCCTGTCATTTCTATACAGTTTGTAACCAGGATGACTGTATCCCACTGGTTCTCTCCCCTCCACCAGGTTTCTGTAATGCTCACTATATCTATGTTTTCTCTTAAAACCATGCACTCTAATTCCACCATTTTTCTTGGAGGCTTCTAGCATTAGCATAGAAACACCTCCACACTATTTCTCTCTTTCGACTTGTCTGGCATGTGCCTTTGTGCGCTTTTATCTCTTTATTAAAAAGCCTTCTAAATTTTGAATGTGGTTTGTCTGAACTCTGTGGGCATGTGAGTAAGAGTGCTTGTCCCTGCAATAACGAAGGGAGACATCAAAGGCTCAGCTGCCCCTTTGGCAGCAAGGCTGGTGGAGGGTTCCTGGGGGGGTAGTCCTCAGGAGGCATGTGCCCTCATCCCTGACTAGCTGGTAGTGGCAGCACCAAGAGAAAGCCAGAGAGCCAGAGAGAGAGAGAGAGAGACAGAGAGAGAGAAAGAGACAGAGAGAGAGAGACAGAGAGAGACAGAGAGTCTTCTTCTTCGTTCGTTCCTTCCTTCCTTCCCTTATCCTCATCCAGATACTTTCCACTGGACTGTCACCCTCCTTCTCCAGTATTTCCTGACAAGCAAACCCTTTCCTCACATACAGTGAACCACTCCACCTCCTCTTTGACCTTTTCGGGGTTTTTTTTTTCAACAACACTACTACATTCCTCTCATGTAGGGCTGTCGATTTGGTTCGGCCCGAACCAAAAAACAGCCGCATTTCCCCTGATTCGGCATTTTTTAGTTCGGGACGAACCGAACTCAAAAATGGCGGGAAAACGGGGGAGCCGAATTCAGCGAGTTCGGGAGTTCACAAATAAATTCGGCAAATTCGGGGCGCAGCAGCATAAAAGTCAGTAAGCAGCATTCTCCCCCAGCCAATCGGTGGCCAAGCTGGGTCTCCTTCTCGCCAATCAGTCAGGATTGAGTACTGGAGGAAACAGCTGCTGCGCGGCTCGGCCGGGGAGAGAAAGAGAGAGAAATCCTTGTGGGGGGTGCATGTGCACATTCGCTCCTTTCCGTGGCTGCAGGGGGTGCATTTTTGGGGGTAGAGACCCCAAACTTTCAGCGTAGCTTCAGACGAGCCTTCTTAAGAGACCCCCCAAGTTTTGTAAATATTGGGTCAGGGGGTCCCGAGATATGGGCTCCACCCATTTTCCCTCCCCCCTTTTCCATTTCCGTGGCTGCAGGGGGCGCTTTTTGGGGGGTGCAGCCCCCAAACATTCAGCATAGCTTTAGATGAGCCTTCTTAAGAGACCCCCCAGGTTTTGTAAACATTGGGTCAGGGGGTCCCGAGATATGGGCTTTCCCCTTTTCCCTATGGATCACCCGATCCTGTATGCATCTCCAGAGTGGCAAATCCAAGGCAAAACCTCCCGTGCTTAAATAGAATCGTATTGGATTACCCATTCCTCCCAGCCCCTCCTGATGGAACAGAAGACAGCCACAGTAAGACCCCTTTGGGGGCTTTAATCTATAATTTTTCTCCTGTGTGTGTGTGGGGAAAGCAGAGTCTGTGGGTGGGGGGGAGCCAAAGGGGGCTTTCGCCCGTTCTGTCTGGGGTGTGTGTGCCCCCTCAAGTCTCTCTCTCCCTGGTTTGAGGGGGGGCTTCAGTTGTGTCTTCAGGTTTTCCCTCATTCATACGATGGTTAGGTCTATTTTGATGCTTGCTCAAAACTGGTTTTCAAATAGTGACTTAAAGAATGCATTTGTCTGGTCCCAAGTCCGATGCAAAAGGGGAAATTCCACCCCCTCCTGCTCATTATGCATAGCTAACTGCCTCTGTCCCTTTCCATGGTTTGCAAACTCCCAGGTGTCAGGTGTTGCTTTGCATGGTTGTGTTGCTTTGCAGTTGTGTTGCTTTGCAGTTGTGTTGCCTTGCAAACTTCTTCGCACCTGCCCTGCCCTTGCTCCCCGCAGCTCAGCTGTTTGTTGGGGCTGGGAGCTTTGTGTGTGGGCGGCAAGCTCTGCTCAGAGATTCACATTAAGGGTGGGGGACCCCTTTCGGGGCCCATATCTCAGCCCCCCCCGACCCAATCTTTACAAAACTTGGGGGGTCTTGCAAGAAGGGTCCTTTGAAGCTCTGCTGAACATTTGGGACCTCTACCCCCAAAAATGCCCCCCCCGGAGCCGCAGAAAGGCACGGTTGTGTTTTTAATGGCTTTATTCGGCCGAATTTTTTCCCCGAACTTTGAATTCACGCCGAATTGCATGGACCCGAAGCGGGGGAGTTCAGACTTCGACATATCCCGAATCCAGACGGGCCGAATTTGGCCGAATCTGAACTATACCTAATTTTTTTTTCAACAGCCCTACTCTCATGGGAATCATCCCACCAAGTCTCTACAATGTCATAGAATCATAGCGTTGGAAGGGACCACCAGGGGAAGCTGAGATGCAGGAAATTAACAATGCAGGAAATTAACAACTACCTCCCCACACATCCTGTGACCCCAACCCTCCTCCCACCATGCAGGAACCCACAATCAAAGCACTCCGGATAGATGGCCATCCAGCCTCTGCTTAAAGACCTCCAAAGATGGGGACTCCACCACCCTCCGAGGCAGTGCATTCCACCATCGAACAGCCCTCACCGTCAGGAAGTTCTTCCTAATGTTTAGGTGGAATTGCTTTTCCATTAGTTTAAATCTATTACTCAGTGTCCTAGTCTCTGGAGCAACAGAGCAAACCATATCCCTCTGACTGTATTAGAAGCTCAAGCTCTTCCTTCTTATTGCCCAAACTTTGGGCATTGGTTACAGGGACACCTGAAGCACCCCACCTTCGTCTCCATTTGACACCCCCCCCCCGTGGGCCTCTGATGTTTGCTCTTCTTGATTGAAATCCCAATGATTGTCATTTCCTTTCTCTTGTGGTGTCAGTTTAAAGCTTTCCTGATGAGCCTTCCTTAGGAATTTCTCCAGGTTTCCACCAAACACATTCTTCCCTAACCATCCATAGAGTACAGCTTTTCACATGGCTGATTGACCAGGAAGCTGCATTTACTGAAATCCACTCTTATCGACAACCACCCTCTGGTCCCCTAGAAAACCTTTAGTTAACATGCCAGCATGGCATAGAGTGTCAGACTAGAAGGGCTCCCGCACCTCGAGCATTTTGCAGAAGGGGTGAAAGAGAACTGTTCAGGAAGGCAACTTCATAACAAGGACGGGGATTCAATGGCACAGCGTCCTGCAAGAAGGGTACATTCTGTGTTGGTGGGAAGGCTTCCATCCAATTGCTTGTTGTGAAATATTTTGACTATTTAGGCAGCTTTACCTTCCCCTTTACGTATACTGCATTCTTCACTGGCTGCCTTCTACTGCTTGTCCTTCAATGTTCTCTACTTGTGAAATCCAATTTATGCCATGTCTTGCTACCACTGTTGCTATTTCCTTGTTCTTTAATTTGTGTTATCCAGGATTGTTACCCATAGGGTTGCCAATCTCCAGGTACTAGCTGGAGATCTCCTGCTGTTACAACTGATCTCCAGCCAATAGAGATCAGTTCACCTGGAGAAAATGGCCGCTTTGGCCATTGCACTCAATGGCATTGAAGTCCTCCCCTGCCCAAACCCTGCCCTCCTCAGGCTCTGCCCACAAAACCTCTTGCCAGTGGCGAAGAGGGACCGGGCTACCCTAGTTACCCAGTTCTATTGCATTTTTCATTAGCAGTAGAGGAAAGGCTGAAGATTTGGGGCCTTTTCAGTTTAGATAAGAGATGACTAAGGGGGGACATGATAGAGGTTTATAAAATTATGCACGGGGTGAAGAGAGTTGACAAAGAGAACTATTTCTCCCTCTCCCAAAGACTAGTGTAGGTACTGACCATGGTGACCAAAGGGAACCGTGACATCCAGAGGCTGTCAGCCTCTGAATCCCAGCACCAGGAGGCAACATCAGGGAAAGGCCTCGGCCTCTGTGCCCGGTTGTTGGCCCTCCAGAGGGACTGGCGGGCCACTGCGTGAGACAGGAGGCTGGACTAGGTGGACCCTCACTGGTCTGATCCAGAAGGGCTCTTCTGATGTTCCTGTGTTCTTTTATAACTATGAAATCTACCTTGAGTCTCAGTGAGAAAGGCAGGTGAGAAATGCCCTGTGGACAATACCCACTATCTCCCCTTAGCCAGGACTTCATTTGTGCCATTATTCAGCTTTACAGACTTTCCCCCTGTATCAGACAGGTTTGAGTTCTTGGAATATGAAGACAAAGACCTCAGAGCAAGTACAGAGCATTCCTCTGTGAGCCCTGAGTAACACCGGAGTATCCTCACTTCCTCCACAGATGGAAGGGCTTCCAGGACAGATAGCAGGATGTGCCAGCAGCCCCCCTCCCCTTTGAGAAGCTCAGCACCTCAGCAAATTGCTCCCTCAGCCGCCAGGTCTAACACTGCCACACAGACCCTCGCAGGCACGCACCCACGCCTGCACAAAGCCGCCCAGCATGACTCAGTTTTCCCTCCTTTGAAAATTGTCTGTGAACTCTCAGGCCTTTCTCCACTCAGTGGCTTGGCAGTGAAGGTGTTACCATAGCAATGAGGGTGAAGCCCTACACAAAGGAATTTGATTTCAGGTGGACGGCAGAATCAGATGCAGCCTCAAAATCCCCCTTCACATGCAAATGCTTCTCATGGAAGCAAAGAACAAGAGATCAGGACAAGGCCAGAAATTCAAAATGTTGAATAGAAATGTTGTGTGCTGCTTCTTGTGAATTAACAAGTTTCTTTCTGACAGTTCTTGTGAGGAATCTACTGCTTTCTAAGGGCATTTTGCCAGGAAACCCCCCTTGAGATACTCTGGGTTTTGTTGTTGTTGTTGTTTTGCAATGACTGTTGAGAGAGAGAAGGTGGGTTCGGCCCGGGGGGAAAACCAAGTGGTTTGGCTGTCCAAAGCAGCCCAATAGCTCAGTTTGGACCAAGGTCATCAGAGAGAGCTTGGGATCCAAGAGTGGTCTCCTACAGTTAGTTCTTGGATGAGATACCGCCAAGGAAGACTGGGATGGCTGTGTGGAGGAAGGCAATGGCCTTGACCACCTCTGCCTTGACCACCCCCTGTTTGTTGGTTGTGACTCAATGATATATTCTTCTTCTCGGCTGCCTAAAGAACCAATTCATCTTGACCTCTTGGCAGGACGGGGCTGTAGGTAGCGTAGAGTCTCTGCAGGGCAGCCATCCCCACGAATGATGGCAAGCAACCTGTCGAACAGGCTCAAATTATTGATGTACAGCCAAAAGTATTTCCCTGCTTGTGACTGGTGAGGAGGAGGCAAGCTGAACTGGTGCGAGTGTTCCAGCCTCCCCAGATGAAATGTGTTGTAATAAGACCTGCAGAGCAGGAAACTGTTTCTGTTCTGGTATTACATCCACAGCAAGGATGAAAGTGAGATATGTCAATAATTATGTATTTAAAATTATTTTATAACCAAAGAAATGAAGAGAGCAAAACAACACAGTTGGGAAGGCATGCCAATAATAGGACAGATCAAAACTGGAGGAGAAATTTGGTTGAGAATTTCATGATCATCCTTAATCTAGTTGCCTGTTTTATAGTTTTGCCTCAGGGGACTTTATCATGGCAGTCTGGAGATCCCCTAGTGTAAAGGTTTCTACTCAGCACCCATGGTAACCCCAAATTAGTGCAAAACCTACGCAACAATGAGGAACTTTATCAATGGGTTAAGTTTGCTCTGGCCCCTCATCTTCCAAATCATCAGTTTCCCTGTAACTCTTTCAAAAGCATCTGGTGCTGTTCTCAACAATTTAATAGGATCTGCATCCAACTCAAAAACACTTTCATTTTCAACAAAGGAAGGTGTAGTTGTGTTCCTTTCACCCAGGACGTAGAAATTTCACATTTTGCTTTGTTGACTGCACCTGCTTGTGAGGCAATTTGTGGGCTTTAGATGCTCACAGAGGTCTTCGTAATCACTCACATTTCTGCTCCAAAGCTAAACACTAATCATGAGTGCTGCCATCAAGAAGTAGCCCTGCTTCTAGGGTTTTCTTTGTTCTGTCTGACATGATCTCTCCTTTCTGCCCTTTTTTATGCTTTTGTATGTGTATTTTAGCTTGGTTTTAGTTGTTTTAATGACAGGTTTTTGTTTGATTTTAATAGTTTTGAAGATACGTTTTTATCATGTATGTTTCTGTTTAATGGTCTTAGTGGCCCTGATGAGGGCCAAAAGGTGGGGGGTACATTCTGTCACTGGCCATGTGCCGTATTAATAAATGAATGACTGACATTTTGTCAGTCAGTCAATCAATCAATCAATCAATCAATAAGATTCCATCGCATTAGCCTGGGCTGGCATCTGCTGATGGAGACTCTTTTCTTGCCTTCTTTCATCTGATGGTGTCTCAAGGACTGCTCTCCAAGTGGCAATCTGCGCTGACGTTGGTTGTCAGCGAAAGCGATCAAGTCCCAATTTTCCTTTAGCTTTAAAATCAAATGCTAAATGAGATCACAGCATCATAAACAAGAAAGATGGAGACAAATTGGAAGGAATGCCAATGATGAAGGATAAGCAGAGGGAAAATATTAGATAACAATGTGTTAGTCTGTCTGTGGTAGTAGAAAAACGCAAGAGTCCAGCAGCGCCTTAAAGGCTAACCACATTTCTGGCAGGTGTGAGTTTCAGATACCCAAAGAAGTGAGCTGTGGCTCACGAAAGCTCATCTCCTGCCAGGAATTTATTAGTCTTTAAGATGCTCCTGTACTCTGGATCTTTTCTACTGCAGGTAGATCTCCAGGTATTTCCCAACCCAGAACTGGCAACCCTACCACCCCTGCAGGGAGGCAGAGGCCATCTCCTGGGCCTTTCTTTAGAAAGTTCATACATTGTGACACTAAGGAGTTCTAGTTTAATCTTTATATTGTGGAGATTTTATGGCATTAGAAGCAGGAGGTCTATTAAACTCATAGCGGTGAACTCTTTATGACCAGCAGTCTGTCCAGTCAGCTTGGTGGGCCATGAGACACCTGTCCAGGAGGAAGGATGGCTGAGCCCAAACATCCCACCTCCATGGCCCCTGAACGCCACTCAGCAAGGCCTGGTTGCTTGCAGGGAGCCTTGGGACTCCTTCTCTGCAGGGCTAAGAACATTTGCTCTGCTCGAAAGTTCTGCTGTGGGCCCCGATCCTTCTCTGGCCTCACTGCAGTGGGACTCATCTATCCATGCTGCTATTTAATGCTATTCGCTGGTTCTCCAAATAGTTTTGCCGACCACATCACAACGCAATGAGGCCACGGTCATTCAGTCAAGTAGTCAAAAGAAAAGGCAGCGTGGGGCTCTGAGGCCAAGGCCTGTGACAGCGAAGGCACAAGAACATCAGAACATTAGAAGAGCCCTGCTGGATCAGACCCAGGAGGCCCATCCAGTCCAGCAGTCTGATCACCCAGTGGCCAACCAGGTGCCTCCAGGAAGCCCACAAACAAGACCACTGCAGCAGCACCATCCTGCCTGTGCTCTGGCCTGGCAGAGAACGAGCCGGCCGCGCAATGTCGAAACAACACACATGTCTGGTGAGGTGAGGGTTTTTGTCCAGTTGTGTTACAAAAAGATAATATGACTTCAGCACTCTGGGAAACCACTTGGTATTGTTACTTCTGAAATCAATGTGATGATGATGATGATGATGATGAAGAAGAAGAAGAACCTTTCATAGTAGATACTTAAATGAGAGAATGTTTGGTGCCATCTGTGAGAGTCCCCAACCTAGCTGGGCGAACTTCGCCAAATCAATTGCTCAGACTTGGATGCAGAAACAAAAGATTTATTGAAGGCTTCAGATAGAGAAGACAGGCTCATGGATTCAAAGTTGCGAGTGACTAGCTTATCGGGGTTACAGTATTTATCTACTACAGGGCACGAAGGTTCACACGCATGGGAGGCATGGGAGGGTACAAGGCAAACCGGTGCAGCATAAAACATCAAACAGTCCCAGAGAGACAGTGAGGGCTATCTGCATTTCAAGGCCGGACTCGGCCCGAGGGAGTGAAGGCAGAAAGCACAGCAGGGGAGGAGAGGTGGCACCTGGGCAAGACTCAGGAAGACACATAGAGGTGCGAACTGCTTGTACGAGTTCAAAGGGGTAGAGATAGAAACAGATAAGAGCCAAAACCAGATGGCCCTCACATTCTGCCCCCCTTAAGGCCCCCCTCCCGCGAGTTCGGGAGGTCGAGGCTTCTCGGGATAAGCGCAATGGAATTCGTGTACGAGCCGGGGGGCTGCCATATGGGGGGCCGCGACCCATTCATCGTGTGCAGCGCCCAGATGTTTCCACCGTACAAAGTAAAACAGCTTTCCCTTTTTCCACTTGGAGTCCAAGACCTTGGACACTTCCATGTGGGTATCCCCTCCCACCACAGTGGGCACTTCTGGCTTGGAGGGAGGGTGGAACTGGGGAGCGGAGACGAACGGTTTGAGTAGACTAATGTGAAAAACGGGGTGTACTCCCCGAAGAGTTTTGGGCAGATCCAGCTCCGCAGTAACCTCGTTTATCACTCGGGTAATGGGGAAGGGACCCACATAACGGTCATTGAGTTTTTTACAGGGTCGGAGGGAACGCAGATTTTTCGTGGAAAGGTAAACCTGTTCTCCCACCCGGAGTTCCCATCCCTGCGACCGGTGTTTGTCAGCCTGTTCCTTGTATTTCCGCTTGGCCCGTTCAAGGTTCTTCTGTAGCCAGGGCCAAGTGGAACTGACCGCTTGTACCCATTCCTGCATCTCGGGCACTGCCTCGAGTTCGGGAGTGACGGGGGCGGCACCGAAAGGGCCGAAATCGGTCCCGTATACCACCCGAAAAGGACTAAACCCAGTGGAGGAGTGGGGGGCATTGTTGTATGCGTATTCGGCGAAAGGTAACAGGTCCACCCAGTCATCCTGATGGTAATTAACATAGCATCGGAGGTAGCACTCGACCACGGCATTCACCCGTTCGGTTTGACCATCAGTTTGAGGGTGGTAGGCAGATGAGAGACCCTGTTCCCCCACCCCCATAAGTTTCAGGAAGGCCCGCCAGAATTTGGCAACGAACTGGGCCCCTCTGTCGGAGAGGACCTTCCTAGGGATCGAGTGAAGCCTGAGGACATGGGTGACAAACATTTTGGCCAATCCCTGCGCTGACGGGAGTCCAGTGCAGGGGACAAAGTGGACCTGCTTGGAAAAGAGATCTGTAACGACCCACAGTACAGTTTTGCCCCTGCTGGGGGGTAGGTCGGTGATGAAATCCATGGCGATCACCTCCCATGGCCGGGTGGGGGTCTCCAGAGGTTTTAGAAGCCCTGGGGTTTTGCCCCCCCTGTTTTTGGCGGCGGCGCATATGGGACAACTGCGAACGTACAATTCCACATCCCCTCTCATGCCCGGCCACCAGAACTGCCGTCTTACCAAATGCAACGTCTTAACAAACCCAAAGTGACCGGCCAGCTTGGCTCCGTGGACCAGTCCCAAAACCTCCTTGCGAAGGGAGGCTGGGACATAGAGTTTCCCTCCCTGCATCCACCAGGACTCTTGCTGTTCCATACCGGATGGGAGCGTCTGCTGCTCCGCTTCCTGTAGGGACGCTTCCCGGAGGCGTTGCTGAAAAGCCTCCGGGATCCCCTTGAGCGAGGGACCACTGGGGTGGCGGGTTTGAGACCGGGTGGAGACCGCCAAACCAGGGATCTCTCCCCTTTGATCAGGAGTGAATAGAGAGTCCACAGGACGGTCAAAATCGTTGCGGTACTGGGGCAGTCGGGATAGAGCGTCCGCTAGGGCGTTTTCCTTGCCGGGCACGTGTTTGAGGGTGAACCGAAATTTGGCAAAGAATTGAGCCCAACGTATTTGCTTGGCGTTGAGCTTTCTAGCCCCTTTGAGGGCCTCCAGATTCTTGTGATCGGTACACACCTCAAAAGGGAATTCTGCCCCCTCTAGAAAATGCCTCCACACGGTGAGGGCGTGCTTAACTGCCGCGGCTTCTTTCTCCCAGATGGCCCAGTTGATTTCGGACTGGGTAAACTTCTTAGAGAAATAGGCGCAGGGCCTTAAAGCGCCGCTTTCGTCCCGCTGCAGGAGGGCCCCTCCCATAGCCACATCGGAGGCGTCTACCTGGACCACAAACGGTTTGGTGCAATCCGGGTGGGCCAGGACCGGCTCGGACGAGAAGAGCAGCTTCAAGTCCTCAAAAGCCTGTTGGCAGGGAGGGGACCACTGCAACCGGGCCGAAGGCAAGGCGGCATTGGCACCCTTTCCCTTAGTGCGCAGGAGGGAAGTGAGAGGAAGGGCCACTTGCGCAAAGTTGGGAATGAAGTTGCGGTAAAAATTGGCAAACCCCAGGAACTGCTGCAGTTGCTTGCGCGTAGTAGGGGGTTCCCAATCCCGCACTGCCTGAACTTTCCCGGGATCCATTTCCAACCCCTGGTGGGAGATTACATAGCCTAAAAAGGTAATGGAAGGCTGGTGGAATTCACACTTGGACACTTTGGCATATAACTTGTGGTCCCGTAACCGCTGAAGGACCTCCCGCACTAGCCGGACATGCTCTTCCATGGTTTCAGAATAAATGAGTATATCGTCCAAAAATACCACCACCCCCCGAAACAACAAATCATGTAACACTTCGTTGATTAACTGCATAAACACACTCTGAGCCCCAGAAAGTCCGAACGGCATTACTAAGTACTCAAACATGCCAAAACAGCTCGAAAAAGCCGTCTTAGGTTCGTCCCCCTCTTTTATACGGATGCGGTGATAGGCTTCCACTAAATCCAGTTTGGTGAAAATCCGGCCCTCCTTCAATTGTGCTAGTAGGTCTGGAATGAGAGGGAGGGGGTAAGCGTTAGACTGCGTGACAGCGTTAAGTCTCCGAAAGTCAATACACAGTCTTAAGTCACCCGTTTTCTTTTTGACAAAAAAGGCGGGGGCGGAGTACGGAGCTTTGGAGGGGCGGATGAAGCCCCTCGCCAGGTTGGTGTCCAAATAGTCCCGCAACACTGCCTTTTCACTGGGGCTCATGGGGTACACCTTTCCCTTGGACAACTTGCCGTCTCCAACAATTTCAATCGCACAGTCGGTCTCCCGGTGCAGTGGCAGTTCGTCACACTCCCGCACATCAAAAACATCCGAATATTGGGAGTATTCCGAGGGCAGGTTGGGGGTATTGGAAACGGGTCCTGGGGAACCCACTAGGGCGGCCGCCGGGGTGCCGGTCATGCGGTCCCTGTCATGCATGGCGCAGGGGTCCTCAGGGAAGGTAAGGGTCCGCTTGACCCAATCAATGGAAGGGTTGTGGCCCCGCAGCCAGTTCATCCCCAGAACTACAGGGGCAACTATGGGGGCAATGGTAAAGTACAGCTGTTCCCAATGCTCCCCTACAGTCATGACTACCGCGGTAGTTCGGTGAGTGACCGGCCCCTTTTTAAAGTCACTCCCGTCCATCTGGGAGAAGCGGAGGGGACCCGGGAGGCGCTTGCGGCGGACTTGCAATCTCCGGGCCGCCTCCTCACTAATTAAAGTGCGGGCGCACCCCGAGTCCACGAGCGCGGGGAACTCTAAAACTGGGCCCCCCTTGGGTAGGGAGAGGTGAACCCGGATATAAACATTATCTTCCTGGGCGCTTACCATCGGTGGAGCTCCTTGCACATCGGACGTTGCGGTCTGCTGAGGAGCCCCCCTTACAGCAGACCGACGGCGTTTTTTGCCGGCACATCCCACTCTTCCTCCTCGCTGGACGAGGGGGACGAGGTATTTGTAATCCGTGACTCGGCAGAGTCAGAGGTTGCACTGGTAATCCGGGGTCCCGATGGACGGGTCGAGTTGGCGGTCCCATCCAGGGCGTGCGCGTGTAGTGCCGAGGGAGTGCTCCGTCGTCCTGGCGCGCTGCTTCTGCATCGCGGCTGACCCTCTGCGGGGGCTCTCTCAGGTTCGCTCGGAACGGGACGAACGGAAGCCGGGCGTCCGGAGCGGGATGGGCATTGGGAGGCGAAGTGACCCTTTCCTCCGCAGACCAGGCATACCCCTGCCTCGAAGCGCTTGCGGCGCTCCGCTGACGTGGGGCCGCCACCGCCTGGGGTACGAGGGTCACGGATCCCACTTGACTTGTCTCCTCTCGGTTTAAAGTCGCGGCCGGAACGTTGCTTGGACAGGTTCAGGAGCTGCTTCCTATTTTCGATATCAGCGGCATGGCGCACCCAACCCTCAACGTCAGGGGGGTTACCTTGCATAAAGGCCCAATGCTGCAGGTCCGGGTTTAGGCCCTCCCTGAACAACTGTACCCGGGTAGCCTCACTCCAGTCCAGAATCCGACTCGATAAGGACTGGAACTCGCTCGCATACTGCGCCACCGACTTGGTCCCTTGGCGCAGTTGCATCAGAGCGGCTTTGGCCCGCTCCCCCAGATTCGGGTCCTCGAACCGGTTTCGGAGTGCGATCATAAAGTCATCCAAACTCCGTAGCACAGGGGAGCGGAGCTCGTACTGTAACACCATCCACGCGGCCGCTTCGCCTTGCAGGAGGGAGGCCACATACTGGACCTGGGACTCCTCGGAGGTAAAGGTCCGGCCCTGTTCCCGCATAAAAATGTCCACTTGGACCATGAAAAAGGTCAACTGGTCCCCCGACCCATCATACGTGATTTTCAAGTCCCGGCGGGCCGGGGTGCTGGGAGGAGGCGTGGGGGGAGCCGCCGGTGTCCCATCCGGAGGGTTACCCGGCGGGGGCTGTACCTTCAGCGCGTCCATGGCAGCGGCCATCTCCTCCATCACAAGCTGCATGGCATCTATGCGCTCCACCATCGCTTGGCGTTCCTCCTGCCACTGTCTCCGCTCCTCATCCATCAGAGCGTCCCGACGAGCGGGGTCGTCCTCGAACCCCGTACCAGTTAAGGCCAAGCGGCGGTGCTTTGCCTCAGTCCGGGAAAGTGACCAACCTTTCGACGAATCCAGCCAAGTGTTAAAGGTGGTCTTGGGCCGTGTGCCCGGACCCGGTCCCGGGTGGGGCACGCCTGGCACCTTCTGGTCCGGTTTGTCCTTCGGGGCTGGCTTCTCCGGTACTCCGCTTCCGTCCGGGGAGGCCGGAGGAGTAGTCTTATCCTCGTCGCCTGGCATTGCTGTCCCGTGGGGTACAGGTGCAGAACGAAGAGGCAAAGACTCGCAACTTAATGTGAGAGTCCCCAACCTAGCTGGGCGAACTTCGCCAAATCAATTGCTCAGACTTGGATGCAGAAACAAAAGATTTATTGAAGGCTTCAGATAGAGAAGACAGGCTCATGGATTCAAAGTTGCGAGTGACTAGCTTATCGGGGTTACAGTATTTATCTACTACAGGGCACGAAGGTTCACACGCATGGGAGGCATGGGAGGGTACAAGGCAAACCGGTGCAACATAAAACATCGAACAGTCCCAGAGAGACAGTGAGGGCTATCTGCATTTCAAGGCCGGACTCGGCCCGAGGGAGTGAAGGCAGAAAGCACAGCAGGGGAGGAGAGGTGGCACCTGGGCAAGACTCAGGAAGACACATAGAGGTGCGAACTGCTTGTACGAGTTCAAAGGGGTAGAGATAGAAACAGATAAGAGCCAAAACCAGATGGCCCTCACACCATCCTAACACAGAGAGAGAGATCATCGAGGGAGGGGTGAGGTCGCCAACTGATGCTGAAATCGGAAGCACGTTTGTTTACTGTGAGGAGAAACATGAGTCCCCAAAGCCCCCCCTTCCACTCTGGCAATATTTGTTTGACTAAGCTAGGTCGGCAGTTTAGGCGGAAGAAGGGGGGGGTCCCTGCCGAGCGGGTCCTACAAGAGATTCACTGAGCCCTCCTCCACCGCTCTGACTGGAAATGGAGAGCAACATAAATAGAAAACACATTGGGATTAAACAGCCCAGAAAAATGACAGCAGACGGACACCCCCCCCCCTGCCTGGCCTTCTTTACAGCAAAATCACTGCAACCGCTGCTGTTTATAATTCTACTCCCGCCCCCCAAAAAAAGCCCTCCATTTTTTGCATGCTCTCTCCATGCTGCTTTGTTTTTGTTTGCTTTTTTGTTTGACTGCAATGCTGAAAGGATCTTGACATGTGGTTTCGGCCCCCCAACCCAGCTCCCAGCAAATTGTTCTAATCTGATTACTGGGGAATGTTCCCCAGGTTCGAAACATAATTGCCTTAACTCCACCAATCTGTGTTGTCAGACCTCTTGTTTTCTTGGAAAGAAAAGGTAAATCTAATATATCCTGATTGGCATCCTTGGGGTTGTGCTAGTTTCTCTCCCACCAGAAGCGGGAGCTCTAATGCATTAGCTGCTGTTACAGGGATGTCGCCCTGAGGTTATTTTGAAAAACCCAAAGCTTCCTGCATGCACAACAATTGCCAAGAGAAAGAAGCGATTCAAGTAAACAAGCAAACATATCTGAAGAAAATCTTCCAGTGCTTCCTCAAATGTAGTCCTGCATTGTTCACTGGTTGCCTTATGCTGGATGATTGCAATTTTATATATCCTGCAGTCCGCCTTGAGTCACACTGAGAAAATCAAACTATGAAAAAGTAAATGAATAAACAAATCAATAGTTTTCAGGGATATTTACACATTTATTTATTTATTTATTTGATTATTTGAATTGCTTTAGTATTTATAAATCCTCAAGCAAAATTAAATATTTTCCTTTGCTTGTCAGCACCATCCTTGGTAAGGTAAAATACCTTTGGATACTTTGGGATCTGGGTACTATAGTTTACTTTAGCATTCAATTTAAAATTATATTTGACATCACAGTCTGTTGTTTTGTGTGAGATATTGCTGTACTTCATCAGGGAAATTGTAGTGTATGCTGCTCATTTAAAAAAACTACATTTCCCACTGTGCTTTGTTTATGATGCCCAAAATGATACTGTTAACGAATTTGGGAAATGGAACTCAAAAACATCTAAATGCTGGAAGAAAGTATCATGTCCAAGGATTAAGGAAACATATTTTTGAATTAAATTAACTTATTTACAGAAGGGAAAATGTATAAGTGGAGTAGACTCATTATGGCTGCCCTGTTTTCAGAAAATAGAAATAAGGATATAAGAATGGTCTCTTCCTGTTTCAAATGTTCCCAATGTATATCTATTATGTTAAATTGGTAGTTATTATAAAATCATAAAGTTGGAAGGGACCACCTGGGCCATCAAGTCCAACTCCCTGCACAATGCAGGAAATTCACAACTACCTCCCCCCCCACACACACACACACCCAGTGACCACTACACCATGCCCAGAAGATGGTCATTTTGTGTACTAACATCAAATGTTATGTGTTGGTAACATTTGTAATTATGCTTGTTCTTTTTAGGAAGCCTTATTTTAGCCCCTGTGTTTTTAAATACTATTGTGCACAATATATAATAAAAATAGATTTATTGGTTGTTATATTAGATAGTGTTTAGCTCAACTCCTTTGGTTTCCCCCTACAAATCCCCCAGGCCAGATGGTATGCACCCAAGAGCACTCAAAGAACTTTCTAGAGAGCTTCCAGAGCTTTTGTCCATCATCTTCCAGACCTCTTGGAGGACGGAAGCTGTGCCACAAGACTGTTGAAGGACAAACGTTATCCCAATTTTCAAAAAAGGGAGGAGGGATGACCCAGGAAACTACAGGCCAGTCAGTTTGACCTCTGTCCCAGGGAAGATACTGGAGCAGATATTAAAGAGGTCAATCAGTCTGTGAACATCTGAAGGACAACTTGGTGATCCAGACAAGCCAGCATGGATTTTTTCCTAACAGGTCCTGCCAGACCAACCTTGTTTCCTTCTTTGATTGCGTGACAAGCTTACTGGATCATGAAAACACCGTCGACATTGTTTACCTCAATTTCAGTAAAACATTTGGCAGGGTCCCACATGATGTTCTGATAGATAAGCTTGAGCACTGCCGACTAAACTCTATGTTAGTTAGCTGGCTAGGGAACTGGTTGGAGAACCACACCCAAAGAGTAGTTGTCAATGGCATATCTTCTGATTGGAGGGAGGTGACCAGTGGGGTGTCGCAGGGCTCAGTTCTGGGCCTGGTACTTTTTCATCTTTTTATAAATTATCTGAATGAGGAGGTGGAGGGACTACTCATTGGATTTGCAGGTAACACTAAATTGGGAGGAGCAGCGAACCCCCTGGAAGATATAGACTTCAATAAGATCTGAACACACTGGAAAAGCGGGCAGATGTGAACAAGATGTAATTCAACAAGGACAAGTGCCAAATTCGACATCTGGGTAACAAAAATGCCAGACACGGATACTGGATGAGGGATATACTTCTGGGTAGCAGTGTGTGTGAGCAAGAATTACATCTTGGGGTACAGGTGGACCATAAGTTAAATATGAGCTGCCAATGTGATGCAGCGACAAAAAAAGCTAATGTGTTCTTGGGAGTTGTTCAGCAGTGGACTCAGCTACCTAGGGAGGTGGTGAGCTCCCCCTCACTGGCAGTCTTTAAGCAGAGGCTGGACAAGCATACCCTGGAGATCAAACTGTTCATCTGTTTCCTTGTGTTTGCGCTCATGAAGCACAAGAGTGTCACTCTGCTGGGCCTATTTCTCCTCAAAAGCCTTTTGTTTGTGTTGTAGTGCTTTAATATCCTTTGTATTTTCATCAATCTTTTTTTCAATTCTTGAGAGAGTCGCTTGTATTCTGTCTTCTGATTTCTTGGTATTATCTTCAGTTAGGTGTCACATAAATTCCTTTAGATCATCCATTTGAGGTGTGAAGTCAAATGTTTATCAGATGCTTCTTTCTGCTTTGCTTTCTTGGTTGTCTTCGATTTGGTTGTGGGCTGGGGTTGAGTCTTCAACTCGATTTTGGATATTGCTGGGAGTTCCTCTAGGGGTGTTTGCCTTTCTTCAGTCGAACCTGTTATCATTAGAATAATTCTTGGAGACTGTCTTCTTTTAGATGAAGCTGAACAAACACTTGTGAGGTATGCTCTAGGCTGGTCCTACATTAAGCAGTGGACTGGGCTAGATGGCCTGTATGACCCCTTCAAATACTATGTTTCTATGATTCTATGATAATAACGAAATAGATTCAACAGTAAGCAGCACAGCACACTTAAAAGAGTTTCTCCAATGCTGAATAGCCAATAAGTCAATACATACTACAAATATGTAACTATGTGGCAAGTGTTTATCACCTATCTTGTTCAAGAACAACCAACATGTGTTAGTCACACACTTAGTTAATCCAATACCAAAACACTTTTCTGCTTTCACTTTCTTCAGTAATGCAAAAATACTGTATATTACAAAATAACTTAACCTAAGAATTCTGATTAAGTAAAAATGACATTGGGCACGAACACTACATATCTGCAAATACCTCATATTTCATAGAAGCAAACTTGCAATCAGGCTGGAAATTAGAGGGATTCTTGAAATCTGCATTTACATGCTAGACGTCTGAAAACTTTTTAAAGTCCTACATCTACATGTGAGACACATCAACCAGTCGGAATGAATAAATCAATAGTTTTATATGGCATCAAACAATGTCTTCAACAAGCTAGAGAAATTTTCTTAATGTTGGTTATCATGGTTAGGGAATAGTCTCCCCTTATGGGTCAAGTTTCTCTTCAAATGGAAGGGATACTCCCTAAATCTTGGTCATCACGAGCAGATATGCCAGAGTCCCCTATGAGAAAAGGTTGTGTTCTTGTGCCTCCAGACAGGTTGAAAGCGTGGCCCATGTGCTACTACATTGCAAGTATGGCTCACTTTTACGGGAACAGGTCATAGAACCCCTACTGACAGGTTGCCCTGGTGGCACTGATAAGGAGCTAGTTCGATTTCTTTTAAGTGATATTTATCCCCAGGTTGCTAGCTTCCTGGGATTTATATTAAAGTTTTAACTTTTAATGTTGTAAGGAAGATCTTCGTCAAAAGTTTATAAATCTCCTTTAACCTTATTATGTACCTTTTTTATGCCAAATAAAGGTGTGATTTGATTGATTTGAAATCTTGGTCATTTAAACTCTGTATTCCTGGATGTGATTCTCTAGCTACAGTGGGATCTCTTTGTTCTCCCCAGCTTCTGTTGTTTGCACTGATAAAGCACCATGGTTTTTCTGGCCTACTTTTCCCTGGTGTATCAGCTAACCCTGAGAGAGAGGTCCATTCCTTCCTCACAACAACCCTGTAGTGTGGACCCCACTGCAGTGGACTTTGAGCAGAAATCCTGGGGTGCTTGGTGTCAGGAGGTGCCGGTATTTAGAGAGCTCTTTTCACGGAGGCTTTGCTGGGCCCCTGGGTGGGGTCCAGAGGCACCCACTCGCTGCTCATTTCGTTGCCCAGCTCACAAGTTCGGCAGTACTCCTGCCTGGTGACAGCCCCCAAATCCAGCCCAAATTTTGGGGGTTACCCCAAATGATTCTGTCAGGATTATATTGATAGATGGTTGGGGAATAGATAATATATTCTCTTTGCAGCATCATTGTATCGTACTATTAATTTAAATGTGCTCAGTATCTATTGCTATCCTTGCCATGGCATGGATCAGAAATGCAAGTAATTAAGTATATCTTAAAATGTTGGTAGTGAATTGCAGCAAACTGTGGAAATCCCCGGAGAGACCTATCCCAGCTTCCGCATGCATAGGCAGCTATACTACAAGTCCAATTTGTTTTAATAGCCATTGGCTTTATCCAGGGAACCCCCAAACCTATCATCTTTGAGGGGGTCAAGCAATGAGTGAACTTCTTACAGCTTGAACTATGATTGTGTCACCAGCTACGACTTATGAAAATTACTACATGTGCCCTAAAATGGGTTGCCAACATGCAGGTGGAGCCTGGAGATCTCCTGGAATTACAACTCATCTCATGACAACAGAGATCAGTTTCCTTAGAGAAAACGGCTGCTTTGGAGGGTGAACTCTATGACAATATATTTGACTGCGGTCCCTCCCTTGCCCAAACCCTGCCCTCACCAGCTCCCTCCCCCAAATACCCAGGAATTTCCTAACTCAGAGCTGGCAACCTTACATAAAACCCCTACTCTTTCTGCAACTAGATGTCCCTATGAAAAAGTAGCAGGTCAGGTCCTGAGCCACTATTCTTGAGGATGGGTAGACCTGCTCATTATCCACCTGCAACCTCCTGCTTGCATGCCACATCTCACGACCTTGTGTATGTCTTTGGCTCTCCTGTTGCCCTGCACAATGTAATGGCTGAGGTCTACCTGCAGTTTTCAGAGCCAGCAAGGTGTTGTGGCTAATCTGGAGAACCGGGTTCGATTCCCCATTCCTCCACATGAGCGGCAGACTCTAATCTGGTGAATTGGGTTGTTTTCCCACACCACACAAAGCCTGCTGGATGACCTTAGGCTAGTCACAGTTCTCTCTGTACTCTCTCAGCCTCACCTACCTCACACAATGTCTGTTTGGGAGGGGGAGGGAAGGCAATTGGAAGCCACCTTGAGACTCCTTAAAGGTAGCAAAAAGCAGGATGTAAAAACCAGCTCTTCTTCTTTGGTATGAATGTGAGTTTTAAGAGATTCTCACAACAGTGTGATCTCCAGGGAGCCGCCGGTTCCCCTCTCTCACACACAGAGCAAACACACATCCCATCTCCTGGAGTTCAGCTCACAGCGCAGAAGAATGCATTCCCTACTGCTAGTGCTGAGCGGGTCACCATCCTGCTTCTTTCTACAGGTGTTCCCTCCCCCACAGCCACTCTACTTGCACAGGCTGGAACCAGGTTTCTGCCATCTTATATAAGGAGTCGGTTCATGGAAAAGGTTGGTGGCAGGACTTAAAACTGAACAGCACAAGAATATGCTTCTCCTGGCTCTCAGGGAATAGTGAGATTCAGGAAAAGACTCCAAGAATACATAGAACGGGTTATCATAACATGCCTATCATGTTTTCTTAGTATTCTAACCAGAAGCTTCCCAAGTTACGAAGCAGGTTATGAAGCCTTCCCCCCCCCCCAAATATTTCTGTTGTTTGTTGTTTCTGGGGGGAAGAGAAATGATATAATAGTAACTGTACACCTTTCTTTGAAGATGTCATGGTAGTCAGCAAATCCCTCTATAGGTGTTTTGCAGCTATTAAGCAAGGAAGACTCAGCAGCTGCATTAGCTGTATGACTCAGCTGCATTCATCTAGCAGCAAGAGAAGGTATGAGTGTGCAGAACTGACACTTTCCTTTCCTTCTTATATCTCTCTGGTAGCAGTGGCCAACACTATTGTCTCTTGAGCTAAGAGCATTTGCTGGTGCTGCCCATCTTCACTGAGCACAGAGGTACTTTGGCTTTCTTTCCAAGGTGCATTGTTTTCCCATATTCATCGCCACTCCTTCACTGCTTATGTCAGGTCTAGGTCCTCTCAGTCGGGCCAGGAATCAAAAAGGTGGGATTATGAAGGTAAAGTTATAACTCCTCCACTCATTTGAAATTCCAGAGGAGTTACTCTGTTGCAGTAGAAGTGGGTATGAGTATTGTTTCACCCCAAACAAGGACTCTTGTTAGCCTTTAAAGTGTCATGGGATGGCTGTTATTTCCTGTGTTGACAATGACCTTGGTCACTGCATGGAAATCCACTCAACCATACTCTTGTTAATTAACACGTCTCACACTTTAAACTGAGCTTCAGCATTTCAGCAAAGAAAATTGGACATCAAGTGCAGTTTAATTTTCCAAAGAGACCTTTACCTGATCAATCAGAGTTCAATAAAGCTGAGCGTGATTTGCACTTTGCATTGTGTTGCATATTAATTCTTGTCAACAGGCACCAAACACATCATACAACTTGCAAACCCAATTGAATTAATGGGGATACTCTTCACTTCCTTAGAAAATTGGTTTAGTTGTCTCAGTTTTACAATAAATGCCAAGAAGATTAAGTGGTTGCATCTTCAAAAAGAGATAACAGAGCTAAAATGAAATAGCTGTGAAATTCTAATTCAAGCAAATCTTTCCTGACAATACAGTGGTGTTACTGCTTTGCTCATCATGGCAAAGACACAGGTAAGGAAAAGGTCCATTTTAGGGCCCAGTCTTGGAGTTCTGGGGGTGCAGGAGGAGCTGAAGAAATGATTTCAAAAATTCAGAGTTCAGTGACATTCCAGAATTCAAATTCAACTGAAGGAAGTTGTATTGTGGTTGCCGCTGCGGTCTGTCTGCCAGGAAAGGTTGTCCACCAGCAGCAGACTCAAGGAAGGATTCCTGGAAGGCTCTCCGGAGCACTCTGTAAATCATCCTTTGGAGGCCGTCAGCCGGCCCGAGGATGTTTAAGATAAAAAGAACTGGCTGACAGTGGCTTTCCTATGGCTCAGCCAGACCTTCTCAGATCTGCTACTAGGTTTCCTCCCACTTGCTTTCAGGGAGTGATGCTGAGACAGTCTATAGCTCAGATGTCTGGGAGGGGGGGAAAGCCTAAGATATGAATATCTGGGAATCTGAGTGAACAAAACAGCCAGAGGAATATCTGAATCAAGCAGAAAGCAAACTGGGGGACATTTCAGTAGAGCCTTTGGATGAAGGTTGTGCTGAGCTATGTTTTGCATTCTGGCTGTGGTGGTGTGGAGAGCCCCCTAGAAGGTGGGGAAATTTGATGGAGGAAGAAGCAACCAGCCACGGCTATTAACACCCTCATTAGCAAACAAATAGAACAAATAGAAAGTGAGCAGAGAGGCCATTAAAGGGACTTGGTGTGTTTAGAGTTGGGGCCTGCAGACAGAAGAAATGTTTGCATACCGAACTTGACTCCTTCCGAGGATGGATTGTGGCACAACGGTGCTGCAGGCTGCTCCCCTTGTCCCGCAGGACAGACTGGGCCACAGTGGTCTGAGGGAAGCCCTCAGCACTATTGGCCACGGACAGGGGTGCAGCGGACCCCCAGAGTCAGCATCTCTTTCTGTGACAGGCTATCCAAGCCCTCAAGCATGCGGGACAGCCCACCCAGCCGGCCCTTGGGAAGGACTGTTCTTTCAGGGAGGAAATTCTCCATGTCTGTCTAAATATGTTAGCCTATATTGCTTGCTTTGCTTGTACTTCTTGTGAGTCCCTGGGGTGGGGAAATGTGTGGCTTATACTTTCTTAGATAAATAAAATAAAAACAGCTGCAATCTATCTCTTCCTGCTTGGTCTGCACTGGAAAGAATTAACCATTTGTTACTCCTGGATTTCCCACTGGGGTTCACCAGGGCCTGAAGTCAAGGGTCGCAGTCCCAACGCTCCAAACAGGGATAGGCAGAACCTCCCCAATAAATGTCTTCAGTCATATCACTCCCGATAAGACTCTTCCTGAGCAGGACTCTCCAAATTTGCCTCAACGGCTCACCAAGGTAACACTTGGTGGTTGCTGAAGAACCCTTCTGAGCATTTTGTTTTTTGCATCTCTCAAAATGTTTTTGATGCTTCTCTTGAGCAGGAACCTCTAAACTGGCCTTTTATTCCATAATCTGATCTGAAAATTGTGGGGGCTGTACCAAAACCACTATCCTTTCAAAGAATTGGCCCCTGTGTTGAAAGATTTGCACTGGTTATCCATGTGTTTCTGTCTACAATTCAAAGTGCCAGTTGTTACCTTTAAGGCCCTTCATGGCTGAGGGCAGGGTACCTGAAGGGTACTGTGACGGATAAGGGGTTAACCAGCAGCAAGAGCTGACAGGCGAAGAGTGGCCGGAGCCAGAGAGCTGACACTCTGAGCTGAGAGAGACAGAGAAAGCTTTCCAAGTTTGGGACCCAGCCTGGCAGGAGGGCCAACACCTTTTCCCCTCAGCATATCCGGCCGGGCTGAGTGAGTGGGATATGGAAGTGGTTGGAAGCGGGGTGCGTCATAGGTACCTTTCATACTCTCCTCCCATACCATCCAGCCCACTAGTTAAGATTTGCCTCTCTTAAGTCCTGCCGTCTGTGCTCCTGCTTTCCCAGGTGAGGCAGGTGGTGACTAGAGACCAGGCATTTTCTGTGGTGGCCGCTAACCTCTGGAACACTCTCCTCCTTGAGGCTACTTCCTTTTAGGCACCAGGCCAAAACACATCTTTATACCCAGGCTTCTAATTAGGAGTTTTATCTTACCAGTTTTGTAATAGTTTGCTTCGGTTTTATAGATATTCATGCTGTTTATGTCCAATGGCTTGTTTTTAATGGTTAGTGTGGTCTAGCAGTCATACAAAAAAAATGTGTGTCATACAAAAAAATGGAATGATCTAGGTTCAAATTCTCACCGTGCATTCCTGAGGTTGAGGGCTGATTCCTCTTAGGAGGTGGTGTGACCTCGCTGCCAGCGTAAGTGTGTCTAATCATGGCACATGGTAAAGAAGTCTGATTTAGTTAAAATAATTTGATTCACACTATCTAGAATAGCATATAAGTAAGTAGTTCTTACATAACAAGGCAGAATCTTCTGAGACCCCCTCAGTCCAAAGACTTAGAGAGATCTAACTTTCAAGCTTTTCCCTGCTTGTATTTATGCTGTCCAATATCAATTTCATAACTTGGTTTACATTCCAAGATGTGCATTACTGTAGGGATGTCGATTTGGTTCATCCCGAACCAAAAAACAGCCGAATTTCCCCTGATTTGGCAGTTTTTAGTTTGGATGGAACTGAACTAAAAAAAGGCGGGAAAACGGAGAGCTGAATTCAGTGAGTTCGGGGTGTTCGGCTAATAAATTCAGCAAATTCGGGGTTCGGCGCAGCAGCATAACCGTCAGTTAGTAAGCAGCATTCTCCCGTGGCCAATCGGTGACCAAGCTGGGTCTTCTTCTGGCCAATCAGTCACGATTGAGTGCATGAGCCCAGCTGCTGCGTGGCCCGGGGAGAGAAAGAGAGAGTATATGTTTGTGTGTGAGAGAGAGAGATCCCCCTTGGGGGGGTGCGTGTGCACATTCGAGCCATTCCGTGGCTGCAGAGGGTGCATTTTTGGGGGTAGAGCCCCCAAACTTTCAGCATAGCTTCAGAGGACCCTTCTTGCAAGAACCCCCATGTTTTGTAAAGATTGGATTGGGGGGCAAAATATGGGCCCCGGAAGGGGTCCCCCCTTAATATGCATTTTTATTCCATTTACAGCACACATTCGCACCATTCTGTGGCTGCAGGGGGCGTATTTTTGGGGGTAGAGCCCCCAAACTTTCAGCATAGCTTCAGATGACCCTTCTTGAAAGAACCCCCAGGTTTTGTGAAGATTTGGTCAGGGGGGGCTGAGATATGGGCCCTGAAAGGGGTCCCTCCTCCTTAATGTGCATCTCTGACAATGGGGGTTTGCAATTAGCAGAGCTTGCAGCCCACGCCCAAAGTTCCCAGCCCCGACAAACAGCTGAGCTCCTTTCTGCTGTATAACAAACTCCAGGAGAATATGGTCACTCCCACCTAATGATCCCACTCCTTCCACCCCATAAACCAGGTCGTCATTATTGGTTAAGATCAGATCCAAAATGGCTGTTCCCCTTGTTGCTTCTTCCACTTTTTGGACAAGGATGTTGTCTGCAAAGGAAGTGAGGAATTTGTTGGACCTTATTGTCTTGGCAGAGTTTGTCTTCCAGCAGATGTCAGGATAATTGAAATCTCCTCTAACTCTTCAGTCTGGCTTGGGGATCTATAATAAACCCCCACAATGACATCACTGTTTTTCTCCCCCTTAATTTTTACCCAGATGCTTTCAAGCTGGCTTCCAGAGTTTAAGTCGTGGACCTGCTCACAGGTGTAATCATCCCTAATGTATAATGTTACTTCTCCCCCCTTCCGATTTGGTCTATTTCTCCACAATAGGTTATACCCTTCAAGTAATACATTCCAATCATGAGACTCGTCCTACCAGGTTTCCGCAATGCCTATTATATCATATTTGCTTAGTTCTGTTATGAGTTAAAGTTCATCTTGCTTATTTCCCATGCTCTGTGCATTGGTGTAGAGACATCTTAGACCACAGGTCCTTCTTTTTGGCAGCTTGTTTAAAATTGTTTCCCTCCCATTGTTGAGTTTTTGAATTGTCTTTCCTTGCATATGTGCTACCCTCCTCAAATCCTTCGTATCTATATCTGTTGTCCTCATGTGAGGCTTTAAATGTATGTCTCGCTCCCTCAGAAGATTTAGTTTAAAGCCCTCCTTACCAGGCTTTCAAGGCTCTGACCAAATGCATTTTCCCCCACCTTTGTGAGGTGCAAGCCATCTCCTGATAGAAGACCATCATCTAGATAGCGTAAACCATGGTCCAAAAAAACCAAACCGTTCCTGGCGACACCATCGACGCAGCCACTCATTTATTTCCAGAATTTTTCCTTCCCTTCCCAAGCCACGGCCTATTACAGCAAGAACTGACAAAAACACAACCTGTGCTCCCAGTTCCTTCACCTTTTTACCCAGAGCTGTATAGTCCTTTTTAATACTTTCTGGGCGGTGCTGGGCAGTATCGTTTGTTCCCACATGGATAAGGAGGAATGGATAATGATCTGTGGGCCTAACAAGTCTATCCAGATTTGTCCCCTGCCCCAGCCAGGAACGAGATTCCAAGGGTGCATTTCAGAAGCAAGAAAGTTATTTTCCATGAGTGCATCCCTCTGCCTACAGAAATGCTCCATGGGATCTGAACCTAGAATCATACAGTGAGGGGAAAAAGTATTTGATCCCCTGCTGAATTTGCCCGTTTGCCCTCTGACGAAGAAATGACCAGTCCATAATTTTAATGGTAGGTCTATTGTAGCTGTGAGAGACAGAATAACAACAGGAAAACCCCCAGAAACCCAGAAGACAAAAGTCAGAGATTGATGTGCATTATAATGAGTGAAATAAATATTTGATCCCTTTGCAAAAGATGACTTAGTACTTGGTGGCAAAACCCTTGTTGGCAATTACAGAAGTCAGACGTTTCTTGTAGGTGGCCACCAGGTTTGCACACATCTCGGGAGGTATTTTGTCCCACTCCTTTTTGCAGATACTCTCCAAGTCAGTAAGATTTCGAGGCTGATGTGTAGCTACTCGAACCTTCAGCTCCTTCCACAGATTTTTGATGGGATTAAGGTCTGGAGACTGGCTAGGCCACTCCAGGACCTTAATGTGCTTCTTCTGGAGCCACTCCTTTGTTGCCTTGGCCGTGTGTTTTGGGTCGTTGTCATGCTGGAATACCCATCCTCGACCCATATTCAATGCCCTGGCTGAGGGAAGGAGGTGCTCACCCAAGATTTGACGATACATGGTCATGCTGGAATACCCATCCATCGTCCCTTCGATGTGGTGAAGGTGTCCTGTCCCCTTAGCAGAAAAACACCCCCAAAGCATAATTTGTCCCCCTCCTTGTTTGATGGTGGGGATGGTGTTCTTGGGGTCGTAGGTAGGGCTGCCAATTCGGTTCGGCCCGAACTGAAAATCAGCCGAATTTCCCTTGATTCGGCGGTTTTTAGTTCGGGAGGAACCGAACTCAAAACTGGAGGGCAACCGGGGGGGCTGAATTCAGCGAGTTCGGGAGTTCGTGAATAAATTCGGCCAATTCGGGGCCGTCAGTAAGCAGCATAACCGTCAGTAAGCAGCATTCTCCTCCCCCGGCCAATCGGTGGCCAAGCTGGGTCTTCTTCTGGCCAATCAGTCAGGATTGAGTACTGGAGGAATCAGCTGATGTGCGGCCGGCCGGGGAAAGAGAGAGAGAGAGGGAAATCCTCATGTGTGTGTGAGGGGGTGCTTGTGCACATTCACTCCTTTCTGTGGCTGCAGGGGGTGCATTTTTTGGGGTACAGACCCCAAACTTTCAGGGGATATTCAGACAAGTTTTCTTAAGAGACCACCCAAGTTTTGTAAACATTGGGTCAGGGGGTCCCGAGATATGGGCTCCCCCCTTTTTCTTTCCATGGCTGCAGAGGGCGCGTTTTTGGGTGTGCCGACCCCAAACTTTCAGCGGAGCATCAGACAAGGCTTCTTAAGATACCCCCCAAGTTTTGTAAACATTGGGTCAGGGGGTCCCGAGATATGGGCTCCACCCCTTTTTCCTCTCCCCCTTTTCCATTTTCGTGGCTGCAGGGGGCGCTTTTTTGTGGGTGCAGCCCCCAAACTTTTATCATAGCTTCAGAGAATCCCTCTTAAGAGACCACCCAAGTTTTGTAAAGATTGGTTCAGTGGGGGCTGAAATATCGGCTCCCCCCTTTTCTCTTTCCGTGGCTGCAGGGGGCGCAGTTTTGGGTGTGCCGACCCCAAACTTTCAGCGGAGCTTCAGTCAAGGCTTTTTAAGAGACCACCCAAGTTTTGTAAACATTGGGTCAGGGGCCCCCGAGATATGGGCTTTCCCCTTTTCCTTATTGGGATGAATGGATCACCCTCGAGAGATGCATACATATGGATCTTATATTGGATACAAATGGAATCATATTGGATTACCCAGCCTCCCAGCCCCTCTTGCTGGAACAGAAGACAGCCACAGTAAAACCCCTTTGGGGGCTTTAATCTATATTTTTTCTTTTCTGTGTGTGTGTGGGGGGGGAAACAGAGTCTGTGTGTGTGTGTGTGTGGGGAGGGAGAAGTTTCTGTGGGTGGGGGGGAGCCAAAGGGGGCTTTTGCCAGTTCTGCCTGGGGTGTGTGTTCCCCCTCCAGTCTCTCTCTCCCTGGTTTGAGGGGGGGCTTCATTTTTATTCTTCAGGTTTTTCCTCATTCATAAGATCAGTTAGGTTATTTTGATGCTTGCTCAAAACTGGTTTTCAAATGGTGACTTAAATAATGCATCTGCCTGGTCCCAAGTCCAATGCAAAAGGAGAAATTCCACCCCCTCCTGCTCATTATGCATAGCTAGCTGCCTCTGTCCCTTTCCATGGTATGCAAACTCCCAGGTGTCAGGTGTTGCTTTGCACTGTTGCAAAGGTGTTGCATTGCGTGCTTGTGTTGCTTTGCAGTTGTATTGTTTTGCAAAATTCTTCACACCTGCCCCGCCCTTTGCATGTTTGCAAAGGTGTTGCTTTTTAGTTGTGTTGCTTTGCAAAGTTCTTAGCACCTGCCCCGCCCTTGCTCTCATCAGCTGTTTGTCGGGGCTGGGAGCTTTGTGCATGGGCGGCAAGCTCTGCTGAGAGATACACATTAAGGGTGGGGGTACCCCTTTCAGGGCCCATATCTCAGCCCCCCCTGACCCAATCTTTACAAAACTTGGGGAGTCTTTCAATATACATCCTTTGAAGCTCTGCTGAAAGTTTGGGACCACTAAGCCCAAAAATGCCCCCCCCAGAGCCGCGGAAAGGCGCGATTGTGTTTTTAATGGCTTTATTCGGCCGAATTTTTTTCCTGAACTTTGAATTCCCGCCGAATTGAACGGATCCGAAGTGGGGGAGTTCGGACTTCAGCACGTACCGAACCCACAAGGGCCAAATTCGGCCGAATCCGAACTGTACCGAATTTTTTTTTTGACAGCCCTAGTCGTAGGCAGCATTCCTCCTCCTCCAAACACGGCAAGTTGAGTTGATGCCAAAGAGCTCGATTTTGGTCTCATCTGACCCTAACCCTAATCTGGCTGGTTGATGGGGGATCAAATACTTTCCCCCCTCACTGTAGAATCATAGAATCATAGAGTTGGAAGGGACCACCAGGGCCATCAAGTCCAACCCCCTGCACAATGCAGGAAATTCACAACTACCTCCCCCTCCACACTCCTAGTGACCAGAAGATGGCCAAGATGCCCTCCCTCTCATCATCTGCCTAAGGTCACAGAATCAGCATTGCTGAAAGATGGCCATCTAACCTCTTCTTAAAAACCTCCAGGGAAGGAGAGCTTACCACCTCCTGAGGAAGCCTGTCAAGATCATCCTGCATCTTGGCTCTGTCTTCTACCATATTTGCTACCCCTCCCAATTTAGTATCATCTGCAAATTTAATAAGCATCCCCTCTATTCCTTCATCCAAATCATTTATAAAGATGTTGAACAACACAGGGCCCAGCACAGATGCCTGAGGAACTCCACTAGTCACTTCTCTCCAAGTGGACGAGGAACCATTAACTAGCACTCTTTGGGTACGATCTGTCAACCAGTTGCAGATCCATCTAACAATAATAGGATCTAACCCACATTTTCCCAATTTGTCAACTAGAATACTATGTGGAACCTTATCAAAAGCCTTACTGAAATCTAGATAAACTATGTCTACAGCATTCCCCTGATCCAGCAAGGTAGTCACTTTCTCAAAAAGGAGATAAGATTAGTCTGACATGAGTTATTCTTGAGAAACCCATCCTGGCTCTTAGTGATCAGATCCATCCTTTCTAAATGCTCAAGGACGGACTGTTTGATGATTTGTTCGAACCTGCAGAATTGGGATTTTGATTTTTGCCTGCTGTAGGCTTCTTTGAAATTTTTTTGCACCATACCTAAGTTGTCTATCAATTCAAAAAAATGCCTGATAATTTACCCTGTTTCCCCACTTTATTCCCACCATTTTTAAAATCTATCCTTGGGTCTACCACCCCATTCATATCTCCCATCTCTGTATAATCCAAATCTTCTATAGTATTTTTTTAATCCTGAAAAAGATTTATTTCACCCAATTTGGTGCATATACACCAACCAATAGAATTTTACACTCATTCAAAAATATTTCAATTAATAAGAATCTTCCCATTCTATCTGACATCAATAGCTTGGGTCTCATTTCTTCCTGAACATAGATAAAAATTCCATTCCCCCCCCCCCGATTCACATGTGGCAACAAATTGTCACCCTAATTGTTTGTTTACTAGAAGTTTATTAGGAGAAATAAAAATTAAAGAATTTACTTTTTTTTGCTAGACATAAATCTTTGTCTAGAATAGACTCTATTTGGGTTACAAAACAGGTAAAACTCATGATGGTTAAAACAGAAATACTTTGAAGTATGTTATGGTGTGAATTAGGGAAATGGAAAAGTGATGGGAAATTGAGATGGTCATTGAATAATGCTTTGTTATAAGATAAAGATGTTGTAGAGAATTGTAAAGTGAAATTAAAAGAATTTTTTCAGATGAACCTTGATAAAAGGGGTGGAAAACAGAATAGTATGGGATACTAGTAAAGCTTTTATAAGGGCTATTTTAACTACATATAACATTCAAAAGAGGAGACCAGAAATTGCAGGAAATTCAAAAAGAGATTTAAAAAGAGAAAGTAGAACTAATAAAGAATCCTAGGAATGAGATGGTATGGAATAAATTAAATTTATTAAGACAAGAAGTTGATTTGATTTTGATGGATGAAGTTAATAAACAAATAAGAGTAGCCAAATGAAACCACTTTGAATTAGCAAATAAACAGGAGAAATGGCTTGCTTGGAAAATAAGGAAACAACATCAAAGGAAATGGATAGACAAGGCAGAAGATGAAGTAGAAGTTGTGTAAGGTAAGTATAAGACCCGGAGAAAACTACAGGAATATTACAATAGATTGCATAAGAAAATAGAAGTAAGTTAGAAAGGAGGCAATATTTGAAAAATAAGATAATAAAGAAGCTTAATAAAGAACAGAAAAACTTTTAAATAGAGAAATCACACCTGAGGAATTGAGAACAGTAGTGATGGCGTTGAAGTTAGGGAAGGCTCCTGGCCCAGATGGCCTTACAGCCGAATATTATAAATGTTTCTTTGAAGAGCTATCCATACCTTTATGCCGCATTATGAATGGAATCTAAAACAAAGGCATACCAAAATCTTGGAAAGAAGCAAATATTGTATTAATTCCAAAAACAGAAAAAGAAATTCCCAAATGAATTTAGACCTATTTCGCTTTTGAATCAAGATTACAAATTATTTACTTTAATAATAGCACTAAGATTAAAAAGAATGTTAAAAAATGTTATTCATGAAAACCAAACAGGATTTCTCCCAGGTAGACAAATAAAAGACAACATGAGAGTATTAATAAACGTGATAGAATATGATCAAAATCACCCCGATGAACAACTGGCGTTACTTTTTCTGGATACTAAAAAAGCATTCTATACTTTAGATTGGGACATTATGCTAGACAAATTAGAGGAATTGGACAGTGGAGAAAATTTTATTAACTGGATAAAACAAATTCATAAGGACAAGACGGCTGGTTTAATTGTAAACGATGTAATAACACCTAGCTATAATGTTAATAGAGGAACAAGACAAGGGTGCCCCTTGTTACCTCTATTATTTATTATGGTATTAGAAGTATTACTAGAGGATATTAGGGAAGAGAAGATGATAAGAGGCCTGAGGATAAAAAATGAGGAATATAAAATTAAAGCTTACGCAGATGATTTAATGATAATATTAGAAGATCCAGAAGAAAGTATAGATATTCTAAACAAAAAAACTAGATTAATTTGGTGAAATATCTGGTTTAAGAGTCAATAAAGATACATCTAAATTTGTGGTGAAGAATATCTCCCTAAAGGGTCAAAAACAACTGGAACAGAGATCAGGTTTTCAAATTGTAAATAAAATAAAAATATCTGGGTATTATGATAACAAATACTAACCCAACACTTTTCCATAATAATTATAAAACTGGATAAAAATAAGAGAAGATATGAAGAAATGGAAAAATTTGAATTTATCATTACTAGGCAGAATATCAGAAGACCAGCCATCAACAAAGTGAGAAACACAATTATAATCCCAGTCAAAGCAGAATGCCATTGAAATGTTTTAAGGCACAGGTGATTGATGCAACAACCAGAAGCTCTTAAATATGTGAAGGATGGTATGATTACATTGCAGAGATCCCAGCTCCCAGCTCCATCTCCAGAAGACATTAGATAACTGGCAGGTAAGATGGGACCTGCTCAGCCAAGAGGCTGGGATGCGGAATAACGCCCCCCCCCCTTGCCCAGTGCAGGTGCCTTCTTGAAACTGGGGGCCAGGTCAACTCAGGTGTCATCCACTGATTCATTTGATGGCCTTTTAAAACATAATTATTTATTTTTAGAAAAGTAACAAACATTGGCAAAAATGCAATCCAATCAAAAGATACACATGGATAAGCTTTGTCTTGGAATTTACTATCCTAAAACTTAATAAACACAGACCACTTTTCTACCGATCGATCGGGTGACCTGACCTTTCATTCCTATTTTCTATCTATCAGTAACTACACCACCTGTCTTAGTTTCTGGCAGAGATTATTCACTGGAGAGGAGCAGTGAGGTGGGTCAGAGCAGAGTACTCATCTGACACAGAGTGAGGGCAGGACTGAAGCAGACCGGTGCCCTGGAGAGAAACAGAGCCGTGTGGTTTTGGTTCCAGCTGGTTGGTGCCACTCCGCAAAACCGGGTCCTAGTTTCAGGATGCGGGGGAGAAGGGCCTTCTCTGGAGCTGGGAGCATCGTTATCTGAACGTAAGCCATGAATTGTATATCATTGCCTGAAATAGTAAAAGTATGATCCAAAATATTTAAGAAATGTATAGTCTACCCTCTAAGGTTGTACAAAAAATTTCATTTCAATTTTTATTGGTATAAAATATTGTCGAAGGCTGTCCTTCAGTGTTACTCCTCTGAAGATGCCTGCCACAGCTGCTGGCAAAACGTCAGGAAAGAAAATACCAAGACCATGGTCACACAGCCCGGATAACCTACAAGAACCAATTTATTGGTATATTTTTATGGTTATAGCAACAAATTGGTATACACTTTTATTTAATATATAAATAATAAATGGGAAATTTCCATTGAAATTAGCTTTTTTTTTCTTGGTGATTTAAATTGCTATGATTCAAACCGGTCTATCCCATGCAGAAACATTTCAGACAAAGTAGGACGGTGCTCCTGTCACCACACATGCAAACAGCTTCATTCTCCTGACAAAACCCCCGAAACTTCTCTGAGTTTGGGAGGAACTCATTTGACAAGGTGGCAATTAAAATTTAATCTCCTGAGTTTTCCCTGTATGGTTGTTAAGATATCTTTTCAAATTACTTTCCTGTCAAAAGTGGAGTAAAGAGGGGGAAATCTAACTTGGTTATAATGGAGGAGCAATCAGTGTTTGAAACGAAAAATGTCAGTCCCGAATCCAACAGGGAGGATCCATAGTAGAGGATTCTGCTGTTGCATGAAGGACAAGCAAAGCAAACCCTTGAGCACCTGCCCTTGGTGGGTAGCTGACAACAAAATCAGAGAGAGAGAGAGAGAGAGAGAGAGAGAGAGAGAGAGAGAGAGATGCCACAAAGTAGGACAAGCAGCAGCACAAGTTCCCATCCAGTTACAAAGTGTATTTGTTCTGTTGTCTCCCTTGTGGATTTTCTGTCACATCACAGGAGCAATATGCATCTTTGATGATGTATGCATAAAGAAAGATCCGATCTCAGCTGTAATAAACATAACCAACAATTCTATTGAGTTGGGAGATGTGGCTCGAGCTGGCCACAAGGGAGGGGTCTTTGCCTGCCTGGCCCGAGGGGCGACTCCCACACAAGCCACGCGGACATCTGACCACTGTGATGGGGCTGTGGTCAGAAAGAGCTTGACCACTGGGCTGGATCTGTCGGTGGAAGGAGCCGGCGGCTCCCCAGCAGGCAGAGGCTCTACAAGCACTTAAAACCCAACTCAAGTTTAATTAATTCATTGATAAATTGAAGAGTCCTGGCTATGTTCTCTCTGCCTCTTTCTGTCTCTCTGTTTGTCTCTGTCTGTCTTTCCCATCCACTCACATATTTCAGGCCTGATAAAACAGGGGCTGGGGCTACGTTTTGGGTTACAGCAAGGGCTGGGCTGAGCAAAATTGTACAAGATATCCAACAGGGATAAATGGCAGCCTTTGCAAAGATGGGCTGCACTTCTGCGATCGAGTCCCCCTCTTCCTCCATCAGGTACTTGAGGAGAGGTAGAATCAGACAGGTGGCACGGCCTGCTTTGGCTCCAGATCCTCCGTTGAATGAAGGATGCTTTTCTTCCACCTTCTGAATCCCAGAGGATGAGGAATTCCAAAGCCCTCCGCAGACAGAGAGGGAGGAAGTGGAGGTGTTGAAAAGACGGCAGGATTCTCTGCCCCTTTGCTGAGGAGACAGAACGTGTGAGGGAGGAGCAGCTGGGAGGCTATCAAAGTGAGAGAGAGAGACAACTGGGCTGTGGCGGGGAGGGGGGCAGGGGGGCAACGGAAGTCTCCCTTTGGGTTCCTTTGGAGGCAGCAGACAGGGAAAGTCTCACTTCCAACCATCAAGGGTTTTCACTCTCACCTCCTGCTCTAGGGGAAAAGAAAGGAAATCTAGCCAGCAGCGTCTGTTTGATGAGTGACTAAAGAGCTGTCCAGGCGTTGGGAATGCAGGTCAAGGGGAGGGGGAGCTGGGTGGAAGGCAAGGCATGAAAACTCTCTCTGGGCCTCCAGTCTCCGGGAGACCCAAAAGGATGCTGACAAGCCCAGGAAGCGGCTTTGTCCTGGAGCGTTAATCATCACTTTGAGGGTTCTGTCCCTCCCCCTAGTCTAGGCTCATTTCCTATGCTCCCCCCCCCCATTGCTTCTCCAGGCTTTACGCTGCTTAAGTAATGTGGTTCAGGTGGGCAAAATCCACAGCCCTTTGGGTTTGCATTCCACTCACACTGCATTCTGTTACCCCAGGTTGTCAAGCATTTGTCCCTGGATCAAGGGGGAGGGAGAGTGAGGGCGCCACTGCCTTAACAACAGAGACACCATCCCACTGCCCCCCCTCAGGGACAGGTCTTTGAGGGAGGGGTACAAAACTTCACCAGAGATGGGGCTCATGTTTGTAGAAGGCAAACAAAAAGTCATGAACAGCATCGCCCCTGCTTTGCATTCCACTCAGCAGGTGGAGTTTTTAGCAGGTGAAAAGTGAAGGCCAATGACATCCCATGCTCCTGTAGGTTATCCGGGCAGTGTGACCGTGGTCTTGGTATTTTCTTTCCTGATGTTTCGCCAGCAGCTGTGGCAGGCATCTTCAGAGGAGTAACACTGAAGGACAGTGTCTCTCAGTGTCAAGTGTGTAGGAAGAGTAATATATAGTCAGAAAGGGGTTGGGTTTGAGCTGAGTCATATATTACTCTTCCTACACACTTGACACTGAGAGACACTGTCCTTCAGTGTTACTCCTCTGAAGATGCCTGCCACAGCTGCTGGCGAAACGTCAGGAAAGAGAATACCAAGACCACGGTCACACAGCCCGGATAGCCTACAGGAACCGATGAACTCTGACCGTGAAAGCCTTCGACAATACATCCCATGCTGGCTGCACCTCTTCCCCAAACAGCTGCCTCCTTTGGAATTTCAAAAGGAGTGCAGCTGGAGCAGAACTGAGCGGATCTCGGCCTCCAGAGCAGAGAGGGGGAGGCAAAAACAAGCTGCCTCATTCCCTGGGGGCCACGGTGACTGGCTGCGCTGCTCAAAAGTGCTCAAAGGGATGCTTCAGTTGCTGAAATCCGTCTGCCCCTAACTAGGCCGGCTTGCAGAATGCCAGGAGTGTGGAAGAGGCCCGGCTGGCAGCGGCGGCTGGCTGCTGCCCTTGCGCTGGGTGGGGACGACCGTGGCAAATGGGCCCTTCAGACCAAGGGGAAGTGAGGATGCTGCCTCTCAGGAGAGCAGGAGCTCCTGCAGAGCCTTATGGCCTTAGCCTAATTCCAGGTCTTCACCGATTGTCACACAATGATGAACACACATGAAGCTGCCCGAGCCCTGGATCAGACAACTGGTCCATCATTGTCCACTCAGACTGACTGGCAGCTGCGCTCTGGGTCTCAGATGGACAACTCTTTCACACACCCTCCTACCCAATCCTTTTAACTGGAGATGCCAGGGATTGAATTTGGGATCATCTGCATGCAAAGGAGAGGCTCTTCTACTGAGCCACAGCGCCACCCCCCCCCCCGGGTTTGCTGTGAGGATAAAGTATCATCTTTCAGCACTAAAACAGAGGCATGGTGGGACTTACAGGCAGCAAGGGCTCATGTGAGAGGAGACACTGGAGGGACAGGAAGAACCACACAGCTCGCCCTGGGGGCTCAAGGAGTCTTTAGACAGCAGCCCTCCCTTACTCTTGTGCAAGTAGTTCTGGTGCTGGAAGGGGGCAGTTTTCAGCTGTGACTTTTAGGGTGGCCAGGGCTGGGGAATCCCTGGAGATTTGAGGATGAAGCCTGGGGAGGGGGGGTTGGAAGGGGAGGGGCCTGAGTAGCGTTTATAATGCCATACAGCCCACCCTCCAAAGGAGCCTCTTTTCTCCAGGAGAACTGGCCCCGGTTGCCTGGAGAGCACTCGTCATTCTGGGAGGTCTCCAGGGCCCACCCGCGGAAGGGCAAGCTGACTTCCCAAAGAGGTCAGGAGAGCCCCCCCCCCCGGTTGGGACCCAGATTGGCCCCTAGAGTATGTGAGGCTCCCTTATTCACAGCAGCACTTCTAGCGGTGGGTGACTACTGCTGTCACTTGTTGCAATCTGAAGTAGGAGCTCTAAGTAGTTATTTATCAGGTCATTGTTATGTATGCTTTCATTTCTGTAGTCCTGGTGTGTGCCGGTTTTGGTAAGCCATGGCTGATGGTAGAAAAAGCATGATACAAGTATTTTAATTACTAAATACATAAGGCAAGAAGGACGGGGATCCTTCACAGTCTCAAGAGCTCTGTCAACATGCACAGAAAGGATTCTTCTACCCATGACAATCTGACTAGCTGGTGTTGCAGACACCGCAGACACCTGATCAGTATTCAAACTAGTGTCCAAGCTAGCTGGTCAGGTCAGAGATGTTATCGGTAGGGCTGTTGAAAAAAAAAATCGGTATAGTTCGGCTTCGGCAAAATTCGGCCTGTTTTTATTCGGGCCGTGCCAAAGTCCGAACTCCCCCGCTTCGGATCCCCGGAAATTCGGGGGCATCCAGAGTTCGGGGGAAAATTCGGCCCCCCGCATGCCTTTAGGGGGGTTCCCTGAAGGCGTGGGGGGGCCCCCTTTAAACAGATCTGCGCCTCCCAGCTGGGAGGCACAGATCTCTTTAAAGGGCACCCCGCCCCCCTTCAGGGAGCTTCCCTGGAGAGGAGCGGGGTGCCCTTTAAAGAGATCTGCGCCTCCCGGTGTCCACCCGGCCGGGAGGCACAGATCTGTTTAAAGGGCACCCCGCGCATCTCCAGGGAAGCTCTTTTTAGTTTGGCCCTGGTCCTTGCCAAGTGGGCTCTTCACAGCCTCCTGAGAACTGAGTCCCAAACTTCTCAATAGTTTGGAACTGATTCCTTTGGAACCGGGGTGGTGTCCGCGGCTGCTTCACTGAATTATTCTGACTCCACTGAATTATTTGGACCACCCTTTCCAAAGAATGGGTGGATGGAGGACAGGCACGTTCAAAAGGTGCATGAAAAGAGCAGGAAGCTGTTCTGGAACAAAATCCTCTTGGGTGGGAAGGGCTTGGAGCATTTGATGGGTGAGCAATCGGGCACCTCTTCTTCGGGTTATACCATGCCAATGCCCGAGTGCCAGAGATGCCCTTGCTGCCCACATATTGCTTCTCTTGAAAACATTTCATTATTGCAGATATTGTCTCAAGTCCTTGGTCCAAGTTGCTCCAAGGGAAGTGGGGAGTTAGACAAGTGCTTTGCCATTGCCGATCCCATTGCTGACCATTTCTGAGCTCCACCAGAAGTATTTCTTCATGGAGGAGAGGGGTATCCATGGCTACTAATAAAAATGGATACCAGTCATACCTATTCTCTCCAGGGTCAGAGGAGCAGGTCTGTTATATGAGGTGCCGTGGAACGAGGGCAGGATAATGCTGCTGCAGTCGTCTTGCTTGTGGGCTTCCTGGAGGCACCTGGTTGGCCACTGTGTGAAGAGACTGCTGGACTTGATGGGCCTTGGTGTGATCCGGCAGGGCTTTTCTTATGGTCTTATGTATTGATAAAATTATTGCCCATTAAATTAAAAGACTGAGTCTTGCCTCTATTTACTGAGTGTGTATGCAAAAGAAATTACAGCTGACTGAAGAATGTTAGTGCACCTGGGCCCGACCAACTTCCTCCTCATAAAAGACATGTAGGAATTAGCAAGGGTTTGGGATAAAATGGTCAGACCAGGGCAAAAGCTGGCTCATTGTCAATCCTGGCCCTGGTTGCTTTCTTTCTTTTTCTTGGCGGGATGTCTGTATCTTCTGCTTGGTAGACAAAAGCGTAGCCTGGCCTGGGGAATGGCCCAGGATGCCTGCCTGAAAAGAAGCTGGCAAGCCTGTCATCTGAGGGGTGGGGGAGCCACACTGGCATGAATGAAAGAGGAGCCCCGGTCATCGTGTCTCCTGATTGTTTCTTTCAAACACTGCCGGTTTCCCTGTCATTTTGTTAGGCTGGGATGGTGTTATTAGTGAAAGTTTCTGACAGGAGAAAAACCTCTGGCAGGGTTGTCAGCTTTCTGTTTCTTGCCTGATATTATTGTCAGAAGAGAAACAAGAAAGGAAGTGAAGGCTTTGATGAAAATAAATTTAATTGCATCACATTTCATTGAAAAACAAAGACTGAACAAGGAGGGAGGCTGCATTTGGTGGTTTGAGGGGACATAAGTTCCCCAGAGGCCCCTGGCCATCTTCCACTGCTGGCCGAGCCCCCTGTGCATCTCCAGGGCAGTGGAGCATGATGAAATGTTTGTGTGTCTCTTGAAGACTGACCACAGCTTTGCTAACCTGACTACTTGGAGGAAATTGCCTTCAATTAAACGTGGAAGATTTCATTTAGCTTTGGAAGATGGAGCAGCAGCACTTTCTGGCGTGGTCCAGAAAGGCAAATGAACGGGACCTGAAGGATCAGGTACAATCACGTTTGGCACTTACAGGGCCACCAAACGTTCTTGGGCAAACCATCTGGGACAATCTAGAATTGTCATGTTCTTTTGTGGACTGAGGCTCCGAGTGTTTACTTTCTCCAGCAACTGGTTAAGTAGGAAATGCTGCTTTTTTTGGCTCAAACCTTTTGTCCAACTTTGTGTTTTCTTGAGAAGCCAAGTTGCCAAGATAGACATGGTTTTTAAGGAAGCTTAATGATTTTAAGGAAGCTATCAGCTGCTAGATAAAGAGGGCCTGCATCCATGTGGGATTTGCAAGAGACAAGAGGCACTGCCCATTCCTTTGCAATCATTTGTGGCAGCAACATTCAGGCAAAGTTTTTTACATAGGGAAAGAAACACCAAACAGGGAACCTATTCCATGTTTTGCATCACACACAGCTCAACGGAACACAGCTTTCTGGACAAAATGACAGCAATGCAATTGTCAGGGTGTGCCGGATTCTTCCCCAGCCTTCCACAGAGAAGTAATGCTCTGGCTTAGGGCATAGGGACCGAAGAGTTCTGTATACCCTGAAAGAGGTCCAAGAGAACGATAGCACAGTAAGAAGGAGAATTCTGAGCCCTTGGTCTGGATCCTCTGAGTATGTACAGAGTACAATTCCTTACCTATATAGCCAGTACACCACAGTGGCAATGGGGCCTCCACATGGCAGGTTTCTCTGCCAGTGTGGTGTGAGATCCAGCATGGTGTAGTGGTTAAGAGTGGTGGTTTGGAGTGGTGGAGTCTGATCTGGAGAACCAGGTTTGATTCCCCACTCCTCCACATGAGCGGCGGAGGCTCATCTGGTGAACTGGATGTGTTCCCCCACTCCTACACACGAAGCCAGCTGGGTGACCTTGGGCAAGTTGCAGCTCTGTTAGAGCTCTCTCAGCCCCACCGGGGAGGGGAAGGGAAGGTGATTGTAAACCGGTTTGAGTCTCCCTTAAGTGGTAGAGAAAGTCGGCATATAAAAACCAACTCTTCTTCTTCTTCTTCTTCTTCTTCCTCTTCTTCTTTCTCCAGTCCCCCTGCAGTGGTCATCCCCCCTGCCCAAGCCACTGGGAGTTGCACAAGTTTTTTTTTAATTGGCAATTGTCATAACAATATAACAATTTGTAAATCAAGTACACAACTTTCATGTTTTTAAATGGCTTCTTTCATTGGAAAGATGTGAAGGGAAAGGCAGATTTCTGCAACAAAAGTGGCTGGAGAGTTCTATTTTCTAAAGGAAAGCTGGGAATTCAGAGAACCAGATGGACAGATTGCTCTGATTATGTTATTCTTTAACAATATTCAGTTGCTGATTAAAAAGCCAACAATGCCTCCCACTGGGGGAGAGTCCAGAGTGGAGGACTGGGCTGAAGGGAATGACAGGACCCCGGGAAGAGCGGGACAGCCCCCACCCACAAGAGAGCTACTTTGGCTTTGTTGCAATCTTTCAGGAAACACCGCAGCGAAAACAAGACCAAAGAAGCATCATGCATTTGCAGAGATCAGGCTTCCATCTTTCAAAATATAAGTTTAACAAAAAAGGAAATAATACATATGGTCTGTTCAAGCATCAGGCTGAGCAAGGATTTAAAGTAAAGATGAAAATACAATTTATTTCCTCCACACACCTGTTCCAACCATAGGTAGTACAGGTGTTGGCAGCATCTCTAAGTAAAAAATAATAATGGGTTTTTTTTTTCCTAGGGTGGGTTTTAGAGTATGTGTGCATGCACATGGTTTGTTTTTTGCTAGCAAGTCACAGCCATGCAGGCACATTGTTAAGGTACCACCTTAACAACATTAACAACAAATCAAATTTGTTGTGAATTTCCTGCTTTAGCAAACCATCTGAGAGATGGAGAGAAATAATTTTATTAGCACTAACACATTTTTCTAGGGTTCTTTTACATTGTTCTAATATTTCCTCTTCCGTGTAAGTGTTGCTCGAGCTTAAAGAAGTATGAAAGAGCCATGCTCCAGTTCTTCTCCACTGGCCACTCCCCCAGGAAACTGGAGGATCACCCATTGGCCTCTGGGATACCTTGTAGCAGCCTTCTGAGATGACCTCCCGTTTCTTGATTGGAAAGGTTGGGATGGGGGTCTGGGGCTGCTGTGGGCTGCTGCTTTCTCTCATAACAGCCATGCTCCACTGCTGCTGAGCTTCTCTCCCAGCAGGAAGTGCGAGATCTCCTGCCCCTGTTGTTAGTGGATGGGCTTCTGCCAGGTTGTGGTCTACAGCAAGATGCCCAGCTATGGCAGTCTGATTCCAACACCATTAAGCACCTTGGCAGAAATCTGTGTGGCCCTTAAGACCCTTTCTCACTTGTGGCTTGGTGATATTTGACAGGACTGGAAGCTCCTCCTTCCTACACCAGTATTGCTTCAGATCCTGGCAGATTGATGCTGACACTGGCACTGGCAGCCTCGACATGGCCACACAGGTCTAGCCATGCTGGGGGCCACAATGCTGGGGGCAGGGGGGGTGCTCAGGCATCGTGACGGCAGCAATGTCAGGTGGGGCTCTTACAGGCATACGGGCCCCCTCTAAAGCCCAGGCTCAGCAAGACTCCAGAAGGTAACTTCTATCCAAGCTTAGCTTTAGATGCCCATCCACTGCTGCTCTGCCAGCAAGAGTTTCTTGGAGGTGCTTGCCAGTATGTTGTGTCTGAACCTGCCCAGCTCACCCTCTGGAAAACATAGTAATATAGCTGACTGTCAGCAGTTCTGTGCCCTCCATTCCATTCTTCTTGAGCCATCTACTAATATATAGCCCCATCCCTTTCCTTCATGCCATGGCTACATCATGATAAACGGGCCCTCCCATCATGCTATACCCTGCCCTTAATTCTTTCCCAATGTAAACCTTTCTCAGTTTCAAGACCCCATTCTGAGAAAGGATAAATACCATAATCTGTAGGTCTCTATCTTTTTATGGTGCTTTACCACCTTCACTTCCTTCGTTTTGGTTGAATAGTTTAAATGTGTTATATACACTTACATTTTAAATGCTAGTTTAATGTCCTGGTGTTTTAATGTTGAAATGCTTTAACGGTTTGACGTTGGGGGTCTGAGGAATGAGGGGCAAATTCCACAATGGTGCAAAAAATATTCTCTGGTTCATTTGCTCAGCTGAGTCACAGTCTTTTGAACTGTTTCTCTTCCACCACTGAACAGATGAAGGAGAACCAAACTTGTTCAGTTGTTTGCTGAACTCTGAGCAGAAGCATATTTCTATAATAATTCTATCTGTTCTTTCCACCATCTGTTTTCCTCTATTTTGCTGTCTTTAAAAAAAAGTTCCTTCACTGTTTCTGAGTCTTTCTTTTGTGGCTTGAGATGTCATAATGGTTCCCTGACGGGTGTGGTCCTCTTAGGAATACCAACTCCTACCAAATGCTTTGTGAATGTTGCTGACCATGCCTTTGTTAAATTGGCTCAGAATGGTTGCTGAGGTTTTCTCAGTGGGTGCTATTGTTTTAGAAAGACCCTAATAATTCTGTTAAATATCCAAGAAAATGGAGGAGGTGACCTCCTCCCAACTGAAGGGAACAGGAAAGAACAGCTACCTCTGTGCAAAGACAAACTTGTGCTGATTAAAACAAACTCAATTCACATTGATCAGCCTACTTATATCACGCTGATCAGTTTAGAATTTCTGGTGGGATGATTTCTTTTTTAAAAAGAGAGAGAGAAGAATGCTATGCAAATGTTCCTTCTGGTTGGGGAAGGAAGATTCCGTTTGCAGTAATGTCCATTAGTACCTAGCGTAAAGGAGGGTAAAGATCCTTTTAAACCCCATTCACAATTCTGAGAACTATTTCTAACATCACATAAAGGAATGTATTGGATTAAAAACAAAGAAGTCTTGCACGATTGCATCCATTAAAAACATAAACACAATGTAACAATGTAGTACCAGAATGGAAGAATCACATAACTTTGGATCTTTGCAAAAAGATTTTGAGGAGGGACAAAGTAGAGGTCCTCAAAAGATCCCAGAGTCACTGGAAATGTAGTAGTTTAGTAGAAATCTATACTCTGAGGAAGGATGACACTGGGAAGGCCCTGAAGGAAACAGCTGACATGTGGATGGCAGGAAATGGAGGGTTTGGCATTGACTTTCCCAAACACCCTCCTTAATACTTTCCTTGCCAGCATCCATGCCTCATTGACTCTTGCTCTCTTGTTCCACTTCAGCAGCCATTCACAACTGTGCAGACAAGCCAATCCAGCAGCGAAGGATTGTGATAGTACAACAATAGCACAATATCAACCGTTACATGAATGGTTCAGCATAAGAGAACAAAATTCTTTGCAATGTTGCTTTAAATACAGCAGTTTTAGAAGGAGGAGGGAAGGACTGTAAAGGACTTTATTGAGTTAATCCATCTCTTGTTGGGTCTTCCTCTTTTCCTGCTGCCTTCAACTTTTTCTAGCATGATTGTCTTTTCCAGTGACTCTTGTCTTCTCATAATATGTCCAAAGTATGACAGCCTCAGTTTAGTCATTTTAGCTTCTAGGGACAGTTCAGGCTTGGTTTGATCTAAAACCCACTGATTTGTTTTTTGGAAGTCCATGGTATCCGTAACATTCTCCAACAACACCACATTTCAAAGGAATCTACTTTCTTCCTATCAGCTTTCTTCATTGTCCAGCTCTCACACCCATACATAGTAATAGGGAATACGATGGAGTGAATTAACCTAATCTTGGCGGCCAGTGACACATCCTTACACTTAAGAATCTTTCCTAGCTCCTTCATGGCTGCCCTTCCCAGTCTCAATCTCCTTCTGGTTTCTTGGCTGCTGTCTCCCTTTTGGTTGATGATGGAACCAAGGAACCATCATCCCTTTTGGTTGATGATGGAATAAGTCTCTAACAGTACCCAAATATAGAATTTTATTTTCAAAAGCCTTTAGGGAAACAAACAGGCAGATTCAAAGAGATCCCCTTTTCTGAGCAGCTTTGCGACCGCTAGGGGCACTAGATACCATCTGGCATTTCCTTATTAATTGTAAAAAGTATAATGCGGCCAGAGAAAAATGGATTACTAAATATATTCAGAAATGGGACTTATTGAAAAACAGGAACTTGTAATCAAGCTAGTAGTAGACACCGATCCAAAGGTAACTCTGGCAAAATATTGTCAAAAGCTTTCACGGTCAGAGTTTATCGGTTCTTGTAGGTTATCCGGGCTGTGTGACCGTGGTCTTTGTATTTTCTTTCCTGACATTTCGCCAGCAGCTGTGGCAGGCATCTTCAGAGGAGTAACACTGAAGGACAGTTGCAAAATTTATGTCTATGGCATTAAATGATGCTCCTAAAGTTTAAACTGTACAATTTTATATATATGTAAAAATTTAGCGACATTTTATGAAAGCAGTAAATGTAATTCCTACATTTGAGCTTGTATATTTAATTATAATGTTGCCTAATACTGTACCTTTCCCCTACACTCACTACTAGTGTTGTGCATATTGATAAACCCGATATGGCATTAAACGATACTCCTAAAGTTTAAACTGTACGATTTTATATATATGTAAAAATTTAGTGACATTTTATGAAAGCGGTAAATTTAATTCCTATATTTGAGCTTGTATATTTAATTATAATGTTGTCTAATACTGTACCTTTCCCCTACACTCACTACTAGGGTTGTGCATATTGATAAACCCGAACCAAAAATAAACCCGAAGTTAGTGGTTTCGGTAAATTTTGGGATTTCACCAAAACCTGGGGATAAAGCCGAAGCTGAATAGGCAAGTCCCGAAAAAGCCAAATAGATATTCGGCTTTTCAGGTTTGGCTATTCGCCTTTGCTCAGAGGCATGGCTCTGTGCTTTCTCCCCCTTTTCTTCCTTTTTTGGACTGGTTTTGTTAGGGGGCCATAATTCGGGCCCTTTTGAGATAGGGTTATTTAAAAGATGGGGCTCACCCAGTTCTGTCTGGAGAGATGAACCCTCCAACTAAAATGAGCCAGACAGCAGCAAACCACCATGCTTCCGGAGGAGATTTCTTCATCCATGTGGATGAGCAATCTCCTTCAAACAGCCCCTGAGGTCATGACTTCAGTTAGCTCCAATACCACGCCCCCCCCACCATGAAAACCTGCTTTCCAAAAGAAGGTTGCCCTGAGTAGGGGCTTTGTTTCCCTGCACTGTGACTATCTATGAATCAGATTTTTCATGACCACAATAAAGGACTGCTCACAGGATGTCATTTGCCACCAAAAGAAATGTTTTCTGTGCTTAATTTCTCTTGCATTTAAGCCTTTTCCCTCTCTTTGGAAGCTCATTTGCATGGACATCATGCAAAATGACCCAGAAATGAAGGCAGACCCCAGACTTTGAGGTGCCAGCCTGGAATTGCCTCTTTTCCGCCAGTCCTCGGCAACGCTTAACTTTTGAACCTGCTGGACAGCTCAGCTCACAAATGCTTGGTGGATGGGGGTGACCCCTTTGCAAGCCCATAAAATTGGACTTCCTGTCCCAAAGTTCACCAAACTTTGGTGACCGCTGGAGGAGAGTCCATTGCAGCCACGATGCAAATTTGGGAACTTTACCTCCAAAATTGACCCCAGGAGCTTCGAAAAAATCCCCATTTAGGAAGTGGAAGGAGGGCCTTATAACCAAAGAGGAATATAAGTAAATAACTAGTGCTTGTAGGGAGAGTGTTAGCTAGCGAGACATGCTAAACGCAACAAAAAAGGGATCTTTTCCTATGTACAGAGTAAGAGTATAAACAAGGACAAGATAAGCCCATTGCGTGGACCGGAAAGTGAAATTGTAACAGGAGATGAAGAGAGGGCAGAACTCCTCAATTCCTACTTTTCCTCAGTCTTTTCTCATGAGGGAAGTGGTGCTCAGCATGGCATAAACAGAACATGTGATGAGGGAAGGGATTTGCAGCCTAGAATTGGCATTGGGGTAGTGCACAAACTAGGGCTGTCAATTCGGTTCGGTCCGAACTGAAAATCAACCGAATTTCCCCTGATTCGGTGATTTTCTGTTCGGACGGATCCGAACTCAAAACTGGCCGGCAACCGGGGGGGCCGAATTCAGCGAGTTCGGGAGTTCGCGAATAAATTCGGCAAATTCGGCCCCCCTTCAGGGGAGCCCGCTGAAAGGAGCGGGCTGCCCTTTAAACTGATCTGAGCCTCCCAGCTGGGAGGCGCAGGTCAGTTTAAAGGGCAGCCCACCCCCCTTCAGCGGGCTCCGCTGGAGAGGCGCGGGCTGTCATTTAAACTGATCTGCGCCTCCCGGCCGGGAGGCACAGATGAGTTTAAAGGGCAGCCCGCCCCCCTTCAGCGGGCTCCGCTGGAGAGGCGCGGGCTGCCCTTTAAACTGATCTGCGCCTCCCGGCCAAGAGGCACAGATGAGTTTAAAGGGCAGCCCGCCCCCCTTCAGCGGGCTCCGCTGGAGAGGCTCGGGCTGCCCTTTAAACTGACCTGCGCCTCCCAGCTGGGAGGCTCAGATCAGTTTAAAGGGCCCCCGCGCGCCTTCAGGGAATCCCTCTGAAGGCGCGCTGGGGCCGAATTTTCCCCCGAACTCCGGATCCCCCCGAATTACCGGGGATCCGAAGCGGGGGAGTTCGGACTTCGGCACGTACCGAACCCACAAGGGTCAAATTCGGCCGAATCCGAACTGTACCGAATTTTTTTTTTGACAGCCCTAGCACAAACACCTGTTTCTCTAAATGAAACAAAGTCCTCAGGGCCAGATGAATTGCACCCAAGGGTACTCAAAGAACTTGCCGATGTAATTTCGGAACATCTGTCCATTATTTTTGAAAAGTCTTGGCAAACAGGTGAGGTGCCAGAAGATTGGAGGCGGGCAAATGTTGTCCCCATCTTCAAGAAGGGGGAAAAGGAGGATCCAGGTAACTACCGACCCATCAGCTTGACTTCTATACCAGGAAAAGTGTTCGAACAAATCATCAAACAGTCTGTCCTTGAGCATTTAGAAAGGATGGATCCGATCACTAAGAGCCAGCATGGGTTCCTCAAGAATAACTCATGTCAGACTAATCTTATCTCCTTTTTTGAGAAAGTGACTACCTTGCTGGATCAGGGGAATGCTGTAGACATAGTTTATCTAGATTTCAGTAAGGCTTTTGATAAGGTTCCACATAGTATTCTAGTTGACAAATTGGGAAAATGTGGGTTAGATCCTATTATTGTTAGATGGATCTGCAACTGGTTGACAGATCGTACCCAAAGAGTGCTAGTTAATGGTTCCTTGTCCACTTGGAGAGAAGTGACTAGTGGAGTTCCTCAGGGATTTGTGCTCGGCCCTGTATTGTTCAATATCTTTATAAATGGTTTGGATGAAGGAATAGAGGGGATGCTTATTAAGTTTGCAGATGATACTAAATTGGTAGGGGTAGCAAATATAGTAGAAGACAGAGCCAAGATGCAGGATGATCTTGACAGGCTGGAGAAATGGGCTAGAATAAAATGCACTTCAACAAAGACAAATGTAAAGTTCTGTATTTAGGTAGGAAAAACCAAATGCATAATTATAGGATGGGGGAGACTTGTTTGAGCAGTAGTGTGTGTGAAAAGGATCTAGGGGTCTTAGTAGACCAAACACTGAACATGAGTCAGCAGTGTGATGCTGTAACTAAAAAGGCAAATGCAGTCTTGGGCTGCATCAACAGAAGTATAGTGTCCAGATCACGCGAAGTGATGGTATCACTTTACTCCGCTCTGGTTAGATCTCAGCTAGAGTATTGTGTTCAGTTTTGGGCACCACAATTTAAGAAAGATGCAGACAAGCTGGAACGGGTCCAGAGAAGGGCAACAAAGATGGTGAGGGGTCTGGAGACCAAGTCCTATGCGGAAAGGTTGAAGGAGCTGGGTATGGTTAGCCTGAAGAGGAGAAGACTGAGAGGGGATGTGATAACCATGTTCAAGTACTTGAGGGGCTGTCATATAGAGGAGGGTGCTGAGTTGTTTTCTGTTGCTCAAGAAGGTCGGACCAGAACCAACGGGTTGAAATTAAATCAAGAGAGTTTCCGTCTAGACATTAGGAAGAATTTTCTAACAGAGCGGTTCCTCAGTGGAACAGGCTTCCTCAGGAGGTGGTAAGCTCTCCTTCCCTGGAGATTTTTAAGAAGAGGTTAGATGGCCATCTGTCAGCAATGCTGATTCTGTGACCTTAGGCAGATGATGGGAGAGATGGCATCTTGGCCATCTTCTGGTCACTAGGAATGTGGAGGGGGGAGATAGTTGTGAATTTCCTGCATTGTGCAGGGGGTTGGACTTGATGGCCCTTCCAACTCTATGATTCTATGATTGTATAATGGGCCTGAAATTTTTGGGAAACCCAAAAATAAGCGGAATACCCATATTTACCAGTATGGGTACTCGGCTTATTTTGGGTTTACTGAAAAAATCAGGCCAATGAAACCCAAACCTGAAATTTACTGATTATTTTTTTCTGCACAACCCTTCTCACGACGGATTGGTCTATGAGCATTAAATAAATGAATGATGATTACCCCAACTTTATCTTTACTACCTGATGTCACTGACCTCACAAATAAGAACAAGGGGACATTTTATACAAGAAAAAATGTTTGTAAAATTATTAGTAGTAGCTGGGGAGAATGCCCAAAAGTTGTACTAAGTCTGTTTGATATCTAACAGCCCATTCCTGAGGGGCGCCCCCGAATCCCATTTCGGCCTGGTACGCCAGCGCCAGGAATGGTGGTGCTGCGCCTGCTTTTTAGCAGGCGCAGCTTCACTGTTCCCTATTTGGCAAAAAGCCCCGCTTGAAGGGAAAAAACCGCTTGGGCAAAATGGCTTAGGAAGAGGCGCCCTTCCGTTCCCTATGCCGTCAGCTCAGGAATAGGTTGAAAGTCCATATCACTTTCTGAGGCCTAATTAACTTCCAGCCACAATTATGGCATTGTGTGTTTTGTTGTTTTGCTTCTATTATAACTCTTAAAAAATCCCAGAAACCCTGCTCTCTTTTCTCTGATGACTCCATCAGCACTTCACAGTGTGTGAAGCTGCATCCCTTTAGGAGCCGGTCTCGTTGCCGAAATCCATTTAGCAATGAGTTAGAATCAGGGCCGTAGTTTGCAGAGGGGCATTGTCTCCTACGACAATTTGCTCAGCGCTGGACCATGTAACACTGAGAGAATATTAGGCGGACGGTGTGTGAGGAATATATTAATGGCACAGCCCAGTCGGTTGCCCCATTGGTTTGAAATTCTGTGTCTCTTGTCTCCTGTGATTTAAACATTATCCATCAGTGGCAGCCGATCTGATGTAACATGTCCATAGCAGGCAATTTTTCTCATGGTCAATTAAATCTCTGTTGTTAGGGTTGATAGTCACATCACAGCTCTGTGTGCCACGAACTGCATGTTCATATGCGGTTGTTACTCCATCTCATCAGGCATCTGGGTGGATGTGTTTTCTCCAGAGATATAGATCAATGATACAAACATATTAAAACTGGGAAGGGAAACTTGGGGGGGGGCTGTTTGTCTTATAGGAAGAGTTATATTACTTTTAACATTGAAGGAAGTCTTTACACATCCATTGGAATAATTTCTGCATTCATTGCCGGCCACTTCTGATTTAAAATTTTCCTCCAATTTAAATCTATGTATCAGTTCCCCAGTTTCCTTTCAGGTTATGAAACTTGTTTTCCTGTCATCAAGGCAGACTCTACTACCAATCGCCCCAAAATTTGAAAACAAAGTATGTCTGGGGGCAAATTTTAAATTTTTCATCCAAATTTCACCTCGTCCTTCAGTGTTACTCCTCTGAAGATGCCGGCCACAGCTGCTGGCGAAACGTCAGGAAAGAAAATACCAAGACCACGGTTACACAGCCCGGATAACCTACGAGAACCAATGAACTCTGACCGTGAAAGCCTTCGACGATAAATGTCAAGTTCTGCATTTAGGTAGGAAAAATCAAATGCATAATTATAGGATGGGGGAGACTTGTCTGAGCAGTAGTGTGTGCGAAAAGGATCTTGGTGTCTTAGTAGGCAAAACACTGAACATGAGTCAGCAGTGTGATATGGTAGCTAAAAAGGCAAATGCAATCTTGGGCTGTATCAACAAATGTATAGTGTCCAGATCACACGAAGTGATGGCATCGGTTTACTTTGCTCTGGTTAGACCTCACCTAGAGTATTGAGTTTAGTTTTGGGCGCCGCAATTTAAGAAGGATGTAGACAAGCTGGACCGGGTCCAGAGGAGGGCAATGAAGATGGTGAGGGGTCTGAAGACCAAGTCCTATGAGGAAAGGTTGAAGGAGCTGGGTATGTTTAGCCTGAAGAGGAGAAGACTGAGAGGTGACTTGAAGGGCTGTCATATAGAGGAGGGTGCCGAGTTGTTTTCTGTTGCCCCAGAAGTTCGGACAAGAACCAACGGGTTAAAATTAAATCAAAAGAGTTTCCGTCTAGACATTAGGAAGAATTTTCTAACAGGTAGAGCGGTTCCTCAGTGGAACAGCCTTCCTTGGGAGGTGGTAAGCTCTCCTTCCCTGGAGGTTTTTAAGCAGAGGTTAGATGGCCATCTGTCAGCAATGCTGATTCTATAACCTTAGGCAGATCATGAGAAGGAGGGCACCTTGGCCATCTTCTGGGCATGGAGTAGGGGTCACTGGGATGTTGGGGGGAGGTAGTTGTGAATTTCCTGCATTGTGCTGGGGGTTATACAAGATGACCCTGGTGGTCCTTTCCAATTCTATGATTCTATGAATCCTATGGTGTAGGTTAAGCTAAGAAAGTGGGACTTATCTCAGGCCTTAGTTAGCTGTGTGATGTACTTGAACCCAGGTTCTCTTTGTCAGAGCCCAATTGCCTTCTTCACCAAGCTGGATCTTGGGAAACCTCTTTGGTTCACTGCTTTTCTGTATGACAGATTACAAGAAAAGTGAATGCATAAAATTAAACCCATAAAACAGCAATACATTGAAAACAAAAGCATAACATTTGTAAGCATCAAATGAAACCTCTCTATGCAGCAGCTGCAGCAGAGCATATTATCTACAAACAAACTGCTGGGTTTGTCTTGCTGCATGAACTAATAAAAGCCTTGCAGAAAAGAGCCCCTGTGCTGTCTTCGTTCTCCCAACAACAAAACGAGAGATTCTCAGGCCTCTCTGGTGACCTGGGAGACTGTTCCAAGGTGCACCGCATAGGATACCTACTGGCCTGTCTTCAGAGGTGCTGGTGGTATGCTAGTGTATAATTAGGGTCTCCAGACCTCCAGATATAGGGCATCAATGGGAGGACTTGGGGTGGGGGGCAGGCCTGGCATCCCAGCAACACCTCGATGCGCCCATGTTACTTCTGGGTAACATGACACAGGACACTCCAGCATCCCACATACTTGTGGAATACTAGATGTTCCTGGTGACAGGCCGGCATCACACAGGGAATAATGCCAGCACATTGCTGGAGACCTCATGACACCGCCAGCAAGGGTCCTCCATCCAGTAAGTCTTCCTGTGTATAATGGGTGCCTGCACAGCCCTGCTGGTGTAGGGGCAATGCTGGGGGTGGGCTAGGGGTAGGGTTGCCAACCCCCAGGTACTAGCTGGAGATCTCTTGCTATTACCACTGATCTCCAACCGATAGAGATCAGTTCACCTGGAGGAAATGGCAGCTTTGGCAATTGGACTCTATGGTATTGAAGTCCCTCCCCTTCCCAAACCCCACCCTCCCCAGGCTCTGCCCCAAAAACCTCCTGCCAATGGCAAAGAAGGACCTGGCAACCCTGCCTAGGGGAGGATCAGGAATTCTAAGCCCCCCTCAGGTTTCATCCTGCCCTGGAACTGGTGTAACAATCAGTGAAAAATGGAGTGAGCTTAAATGCTCCTGTTGATGTAACTGGAAATGAACATCCAAGCTCCCCCCCCCCACCTGCAGCCAGCTGCCACAACCACGTGCAATTTAGGAGTCTACAGCCATACAGCTGGCGCTAGCAACTCTGGCTCCATCCCATCTCTAGGAATTTCTCAAACCAGAGTCTGCAACAACCCTACAATCTCAAAGGCAGCCTCAGGCTTAGATACTTGTTAATTTGTTGGCAGTTGGTAAGTTCCCCATCTTTTTTCTATGCCCCTCAAGGGTCCTCAGTTTTCCATTTTTCTTCATGGCCAGGCTCCTCAGATGCTGGGCAGGGCCCGGGCCTCTCTAGATCCCAGAGCATGTACGGGCATCGAGCACGTGGGGGCATTGCAGCGACCACCCCTTTGGCTCCCAGCACCTGGCTCTAGTGCTTGCTGAAGCGGGTCAGTGCGTTTCAGTACCTATGCTCTTAGAATCCACCCCTTGCTGAGAAGAAGTATGTTATCTTATTCAGTTAGACACCTAATAAGCAGGACTCAACTGCTTTCTTACTGGAGTAAGCTTTTTATTGAATTGCCTCAAAAATATATGTAAATTATGTATATATATGTACAGTCTTAATATCATATAGTATGTATGTATGTGCCCTGACCTGGATGGCCCAGGCTAGCTTGATCTTGTCAGATCTCAGAAGCTAAGCAGGGTCAGCCCTGGTTAGTATTTGGATGGGAGACCATCAAGGAATACCAGGATTGCTGTGCAGAGGAAGGCACTGGCAAACCACCTCTGTTAGTCTCGTGCCATGAAAACCCCAAAAAGGGGTCGCCATAAGTTGGCTGCGACTTGACAGCACTTTACACACACACACACACACACACACACACACACACACACATGTATGTATGTAGATGGTTACAAAGTCTTAAATGTTACAAAAGTTCAGACATTATGAGTCTTAAGCATGTTCATTGCTTAACACATCCACGCATGTTACCAGCAATTTTAAGCAATCTCTATTTTATACCTCTATGTGAGAGTTTCAAACCTTAAAACGATAACATTTCATTCAGAAGATACAACAGTTACAGAAATATGTAAAAATGGTTAGTTCAGTAAATAAGATCTGATTTAGTTAAAAGTATCTTAATTCAAAGTATCTAGAATATCATAAGAATAAGTAGGCATACTTTACCCAATCATGTTTTTCATGAAACTCCACAAAGACTAGAGAGATCTGAGAGTCCCCAGTCCATGCTAAGGATGGGTAGACCTCTAAGACCCTACATTTGTTGTTGGAGTCTCTAAGAATCGCTAGTATATGCAAAGCCTAGAGAAATCTCTGAGCATTCTCAGTCCATGCAAGGATTTAATAGATTTTAGTTAAAACTCCTTAATCCATGCAGGGATTAAGGAGATCTCAGTGCCTCCATACAAGGGATGGAGAGATCTGTAAGAAGGGAGCTAGGGAGCTCTTAGAACCTCCATGTCTACACAAAGACTTGGAAAGATCTAAGCTCCTCCAGTCCATCAGGACTGGAAAGCTCTAAGAGCCTCAATCCATGCAAGGATCAAGGAGCTCTAAGAGCCTTCATTCCACGCAAGGGATGGAGAGATCCATGAGCATCCAACCCACGGAAGGGTTGGAGATCTGGAAGCTCTAACTTCAGGCTAGAAAGCTCCTTGTTTTATATTTTCAAGATCAGTTTTTCCCAACCTTATCTGATCTGATCTTTGAGATGCACTCTGAGGTTGTGCACAACTGCTGTATTCCTTTGGCTGCATATTTCCTGGATATTACCATATAGGAGTTCCTCTTCCAGCAGCACATATACTAAACAGTCAGTTTGTGCCTTTGTTATACATCTATAATGTGGCCAACTTTTACCATATTTACCAACATTTTCATCTCCTAAAGAATACGATAGAAGTGAATATATTTTCAACATTCTACTATAATTCTTTCATAAAATCCAATATAACATTATATACCATACCATTAGGTAATGTTTTTAGACAGCTGTTGCTGACTAGTCATTGTTAGGTAACAGTTTGGAAAAATACAAATGCGTAAAACTACAGAAGCGTAATAATCCAGAAACATAATTTTCCAAAAGCGTATTTTTCCAGGAAGTAATCAAAAGGAGTCTCTTGGCCAGACATGTCTAGGCTTGTCCAGCTAAAAGGGAATCAAATCTCTAAATGGCTTTACAATGAAACTTTAAATAGGAAAATTCTATAAATCCATCTGCTCGATATGTTCCTATAGGCTTCTATATAACCTATGGGTACAGGGCCGTAACAGTGTGCATCCGCGCATGAAACACCCCCTCCCTCCCCCCGCCCCGGGCACTCCTTCCCCCAGCTCCATCCCTGCGTGAGACAGCCTCCTCCTGACCCACCCAACATGGGGGTGCCATCTGGTGCCTGGGCCTGGCTGGCTGGGGGGGTGTGCCTTGCGATGCTCCCCTCTCCACTCACACCCTCCAGCAACCCACCTGTTCTGTAGCTGCTGGCCTTATTGTATGCATTTTACAGTGTGTGTGATATGTTTTCTATGGATACTTTATTGCCATGCTGTATCGATTGTCTTTAGGTCACTTGGGATCTCCTTGTATGAGAAAGGTGGCAGACATTTTTTTAAAAAATAAAACAAATCTGTACATATTCGGATCTGCCCCTGTGCCTGCCTCATGCAGATGTGGGTTTGTGTGGGGAAAATAGCCCCGTGAACAAAGAAAGGTTCCTTGGTAAGCCCATATTTATCATAGTGAGTCCAGGATGGTTTGGGGGGAGGTGCCCTCCCTCCCTCCCTCCCTCCCTCCTCCCTCCACGGGGGCAGCCGGGGGGGGGAGTATCTGCCTATGAGGAGCTGGGCAAGCAGCCACAGAGGGTGCCCAGCACCCAGAGGGTGGGCGGTGTCTGCCATAAACCCTGGCACGCTGCACCAGGTGGCAGAGAGCCCGCCGTCTTTTTCTGGTCTGGGGATGGGGTCTCTGAAAAATTGTTTTGGGTTTTTTCCGCCGGATGCTGGAGCTTGTGGGCCGTTGAAAAGGACTTCAGCTGCTGGTTGGGTGGCCAGCTCTGGGCGGGGGGAAACCTGGAGATTTTGGGGGTGGAGCTTAGAGAGGCCGGGGTTTGGGGGAGGGGAATGACAACATGTAAATGTGTGTGACTAGTCAGCCGTTTGAACAGTAGATTAGACTGATCTAGTTGACAGCTAGTGTCATGTGACTGAGCCAGCCCGGAGCAGCTTGAAAAGGGAATTTCCAGGATGACTCCCAGTGACACCGCAAATGTATGTGATGGGTCAACTGTATGGCTGTAAATATACATAAGTCCCTGAAATACGTGCAGAGGTGTGGTGGTGGAGGTATCGATGTCTGGCGGAGCAGTTTTGTTGGAGAGAACTGCACTCTGGACTGTGTCAGTCCTGTAAAGAAATTGTACCTAGCAGTAGTGGTGTGGACTGGATTGCTGCCAGGTATGCCCCTGCATTCCAGCTCAGCTGCGCCCGTCAGGGAAGGCTGTCAGCCAGGGCCGTAACAGGGGAGGGGCAAGTAGGGCAGCCACTGCCCCCGTGGCGAGCAGAGAGGGCGGCAGAACGGCCTCTCCCGCAGGAGGAAGGGGCCGGGTAGGAGAGGCCGTTCTGCCCCTCTCTCTGCTCCCCCTCCCCCCACTTACAGCCCTGACCTCCACGGGGTATAATGCCACAAAGCATCCATTTTCATCCAGGGGAACTGGTCTTGGTCATCTGGCGATCAACTGTAATAGCAGGAGATTTCCAGGTACAACCCGGAGGTTGGCAACTGTAGCTGCTGGCCTGCTGACAGCTCGGTTTTCTGCCCCCCTCCCCAGACCCGGGAGGTAGGAATAGAGAAAATGTGTGGAGTGCAGGACTGGGGGTCAGGGAGAAGGGCTTGCCTTCTGGGGGGATTCCTTCCTAGCAAATCTTACTTTAGGAGCTTCAAGGCCGTTCAGAGGTTTATTGGTTTGCTGCCTTTCTTTAAAAAAAGAAACAACAACAAAAGCGTGTGCCAGTTCCTTAATTCTCACGTCTTCTCTTCTCCTTCTTGGGTGCAGTTATTTCATTTTTCCCTCTCCCCACTAATACAAAACAAGACAGTGGCTGTTCCAAATGGAGATGAAGCCAATTACTGTCAAGCCAGGTGAGACCTTTGAGCATCGGCCAGCTCTGCCTTGGGGAATTCCTGGAGGTTTGGGGGTGCCGCCTGGGGAAGGCAGGGGAAGGACAGGGACCTCAGCAGGGTATAATGTTCTAGAGTCCACCCTCCAAAGCCGCAATTTTTTCCCAGGGGAACTGATGGAGATCACTGGTAATGCTGGGAGTTCTCCTGGCTCCACCTGGAGGCTGACAACCCTACCAGCAGAAAGGAAACAAAGGCAGAGGACAGGTGCACAAACATATAGCCCTTGGAGAAAGTTTCAAGACACATGTATTACAAATGACATAACAAGCCCCACCCACACCCTTAGGAAATATCCCTTGCCTTAGTAAGATCATTGCAGCTTCTCTTGAACTGTATGCATTTATTCTAAACTCTTCTGCCACACTGTTTCCCTCCCCCAGAAGGGACCCATAGCAAGTCCAGATGTTATACCTGGGCAGGAGGCACAATGAACGCCACTTCATGTGAAATTCAGTGGCCACTAAGCTTTGCAGAGACAATCATGGTTCGACAATAATCTCAACCCTGTGAGATCAATTAGGCTGAGCAAAAGGGACCGGCCCGAGGTCATCCAGTGAGTTTCATAGAAGAGAGGGGATTCAAGCCTGGGTCTTTCAGGTTCCAATCCAGCACTCATAGCACTACATCCCAAATATTTCTAAATCAGAATGTTGCACTTTTAGACATTGTGAATTATTTTGGATACTTGGACTCTGGGCGGCCTGGGAAGTGGAAGTCGAGCAGCCTCTGGCACCCGAGGCGGCGGAGGCGGAGAATCGAGCGTCCTCTGATTGGTCTTGCCGTGGTCTTGCCAAGGGGGGGCCGGTGCTGCCTGCAGTTGTAGAATCCCAAAGCAGGCACAGAGAACAGAAAGTGTTTCCACGATGTTCCAACAGCAAACTGGATTTAGCTGCTTTATAATCCCAAGCCCATTTGCTGTGGATTAATAATGCTCTACCTGCTGAAACAGCCTTTCCTGCCCCCTCTCCAAGAAACTCATCCTGCATTGGATTAAGAACATAAGAAAGGCCCTGCTGGATCAGACCAAAGGCCATCAAGTCCAGCATCCCGTTCACACAGGGGCCAGCCGACTACCTCGAGGAAGCTCACAAGCAGGAAGTCTGCAACAGCATCATCCTGCCTGGGTGGCCCAGCGACTGATTGAAGGAAGCATACTACCTCTGATACTGGAGGGAGTAGATCTCCATCATGATTAGCAGTCATCGATAGCCCTGTCCCCCATGAATTTGTCCAGTCCCCTGCCTTCCAAGTGGGTGATATGGCAAACAAGGATTCATGGGGGGGGGAGAGAGACCGGAGATCGTTATTTCAAGAAAACAGTTTACTTGCAGCTGCTGACTCAGAGGCCCTAAGGGGCAGAAATCTCTGAGCCCCGATCGTACTGAGGAAGGGATATTTATCCAAATTCAAGATATGACAACCCATCAACATTCAGGGTAGAGCTGATAACACTCTAGACATCGAGGCGGCAGTAGAGTAACAGTAGAATAACAGTTTCACCCAGTTCTTGTTATGGTTTACTGTAACCCTCCATGACTCTTGCCCCAATTCCTTAGCACACAGGCATACACACACAGAGAGATCTCCTGCCCAGGAACAAGCTATTCCCTTGCTGTCCTAATACATTTCAATACATTTACAGAAAGGAAAAGAGATTATTACAAATTGCTAAATCAGTGGATCTTCCATAGTCAGGGAAAGTCTACCTGCTGTCACATTGGCAGCCGTAACTGTGGCAGTGAGTTCCACAAATTAACTATGCGTGGTGTGAAGAAATTGTTCCTTTTTTCTGTCCTGAATCTCTCACCCTCCAGCTTCAGCAGATGACCCCGTGTTCTGGTATTATGAGAGAGGGAGAAAAGCTTCTCCCTGTCCACACTCTCCACACCATGCAGAATTGTATAGACCTCTATCATGGCTCCCCTTAACCACCTTTTTTTCTAGGCTAAACAGCCCTAATAAGAGCCCCGTGGCGCAGAGTGGTCAGCTGCAGTACTGCAGTCCAAGCTCTGCTCACGACCTGAGTTCGATCCCGACAGAAGTCGGTTTCAGGTAGCCGGCTCAAGGTCGACTCAGCCTTCCATCCTTCCGAGGTCGGTCAAATGAGGACCCAGCTTGCAGGGGGTAAAGGGAAGATGACTGGGGAAGGCACTGGCAAACCACCCCGTAAAACAAAGTCTGCCTAGTAAACGTCGAGATGTGACGTCACCCCATGGGTCAGAAATGACCCGGTGCTTGCACAGGGGGCTACCTTTACCTTTACCTTTTTAAACAGCCCTAAGCTGTTTAGGGTGCACCCGGTTCCGCTATGGAGCAAAAGGCAGATAATCTGGAGCGCCAGGATCTTGGGAGAAATGCACCCATGGGAACTCCAGGCGGAGGGGGGGCTTCTGCCCAGCAGTGGTTCCTGTTCTTGGAGTCTTTGGGCAGAGGAGTATCCAAACAACTTTCCGTCAGCACAGTTAAGTATCTCCAGTTACGAGTATCTTTCATTAAAGGTGTACCTTAAAAGTCTCGTAAAGATCTTCATTAGGTGGCCACGGCCTGGCATTTCTGCCTTTCTCCAGCCTCAGAATTGCTGCCGGCTTCTGCTCCTACTGTCCAAACCGAAATGTGCCCTTCATTGGGGGCCCAAGCAGTTACCGTGTGTGTGTGTGTGTGTGCCTCTGTGTGCTCGATCCCCCTCTGTGCAGCAGGACACTCTCGACACCCAGCACATCCCAGGCTGCCTCAGAAAAGCCTCCCCTTTCTTCCCCAAGTCCCTTGCTGTGATGAGTGGGGGGTGTGTGTGGGTGTGCAGACCAGGGTTGCCAACCTCCAGGTGGAGCCTGGGGATCTCCCAGAATTACAGCTGGTCTCCAGAGATCCATTCCCCTGGAGAAAAAGGCTGCTTTGGAGGGCAGATGCGATGGCATCATATCCCCATGGAGGCTCCTCCCCACCCTGACCCCTGCCCTCCCCAGGCTCCACCCCCACGTCGCCAGGAATTTCCCATCCCAGAGCTGGCAGCCCCAGCACCGCGGGAGGAGGTGAGCGCTTGGCAACCTGCCCTCTGCACGGACAGACAGGCGGACGGGCGGACGGACGTGTTAGGCAGGCAGTCTGCTTGACAGGCTGGGTCAGGGGACAGAGGCGGAGGCATCACTAACTGCCCTCCACCCCCCATAAACCACACACCATGCCAGGTAAGACGTGGGAAAGGAGTGTTGCAGGACCAGATCGTCTGTCTTGGGATGGCAGCTCTGCCTGCATGTTTCGTTTTCATGAAAACCGCCAAGCCAAGTCCCCAGTAAAAACCTTCCCTCCGTTGCGGTCAGCCCCAGCGGGATCAAAAATGTAATGGACAAAATGAACCCCAAACCACCCAAACCGAATGTCGGCATAACTCGCCATGTCCCGCCTCTTGTGAGGGGTGAGGGTTCGTCCGTCGCAAAGGCAGCTCTTGGCCACTCACAAGCGCTGCCCCCTCTCCTTCGGTGTGGCATCAGCACAACGGTCCCATGAGCGTGGGTGCGGGAGGGGCGCCAGCACACCCCCCCTGCAGAGGATTCTCTTCGCCCTGAGGCAAAGAGACCAGACCCAGCACCGGGGGCAGAAGCGGGCCTCGACTGATGGGGGGAGATCCTGGTGAGCCGCTGCCAGAGAAGGTCCCTGGCATCTGGGGGCAAGGGGGGGCGATGGGAGAAGGTTGGCCAGGATTGAGCCTAGAGGCCTCTGTGCCGGTGCCCACGGGGCTCAGCTGAGCTTGCCGTTTGAATGTTCCCGTGCCCAGCGGAGGCCACACCGCCAAGCTCTTTGGTATTGCCATCTTCCTCCGCGGGCCCATTGCCAGGCCTCCCTGTGCAGCCATTCCAGTGGCAATGCTGAGTAGGGGCACTGGGCCCAGGAGGTGGGGGGGGGAGGCCCCCAGCAGGAGGCGGCCCAGCCATGTGCTCCAGGCTGCACGCCAGAGCCCTGCCGGTCAGGCTCTCCCGGGGAGGATATGCCTCAGCTCCAGCAGTTTCTCCTTTATGCGCTTTAGTTCTCCGCTCTCTTTTATCCTCCCAGTTTCCCTGGCCAGGCTTTGCACGCACATCAGGACTTGGAACACAGTTCTGGCACCAGTTGGAGCCCAACAGGAAAGGAGCCACGGCTCCGCCACGCACAGTGGTTTCATCTCATTGGCAAACTATAAGGCTGCCTTGTAGCTGTGAAGGGGGCTAGTGCGAAAGAACATGTGCTAAACATCATGTTGGGAAGCTTAACGCATTAAGAGGAACAGCGCGCTGGCTACGGACAAATGGAATTGTTTTGCCATTCGTTATAGGGAACCGGGCGAGGGGGAGAAAAGTCTCCTTTGATTCAGGGGCTGCAAAAGCAGTCTTGGCAAGGCGGGTACATGGGTCTTCTGCACGGATTCGCAGCCACAGAAGGGCTGGCATAAAATAAGTCAGAGCTACAGGCCTGAAGCATTTCATGAGATCTTCCCTGTATTTGGGATCTGCAAACGAAGGGCTGCTGAGCAGACCAGAGAGAATTATTTGCACAGCAAAAGCGCTTCAGGAAAGCCGCTTGTTCTTCCCGTTTGTCAGCAGTGGGAGTTGGAGGGATAGCCCTGACCTGGCATAGCACCAAGCTGGGTGGGTCGTGCTCTCTGTCAGCCTCCTTCAGTCTTCCTGTCCCTGAGTTTTGATCCCACCAGAAGGTGTCTTTCCCCAGGTGTCATCCCAGAAAGATGCTATTGGGCCCTGGACATTGCCAGGAGTGGGCAAGAGCATTTCCTGCCACCTTGGAGAGCTGATGCCATGCAGGGCAGACAATACACAGCTGGAAGGACCACCGGAAGACCCATAGGAATGCTAGTTGTCTGCCCGTGGCAAGACATCTCCTGCCCTCTGCTCCCATCCCTTGGGCTCACCATGGAGCAGTGGGAAAATAAGTGGGGTGGGGGGTGGACAGTGCCACAAGTGACATGATGCCATTTTGCAGCAAGCTCTGCAGGGTTGGCAAAGATCCCACTTGACAACTTAATCCTCAGGCAAGAGTGGGGCCAATTCAGGTAGGAACTCTGGTGCGTGAGAAGAAGAAGAAGAAGAGTTGGTTTTTATATGCTGACTTTCCCTACCACTTAAGGAAGAATCATAGAGTTGGAAGGGACCACCAGAGTCATCTAGTCCAACCCCCTGCACAATGCAGGAAATTCACAACTACCTCCCTGTCAGCTCTGGGCTCACCAGGCAAATCCCAATAATCGACCTTAAGGCAGGAACTCCATTAAAGGTGGATTTATTAAGGAATACACGGCAAGTTACAGAAACCGACTTGGAATTTGGCAAGGATACTAATGGGGAACATACAGAGGGTGCTGGAGAAATAAAGTTGAAGTGAACTTTCAGACTTACTGGTTACTACGGCAACCCAGAGATAGCCCTTGTTCCCAGGGAAAAGAGACAAAACAAACCCAGAGTAGAACAACAGTTCGACCTTGAAACACCACCTGTCTCCTCTGGATACCAGGCCAATGCCTGACACTGCCTCACCCCCGTGACTCCTACTCTGTGCCTTGAAGATGGCCAAGATGCCCTCCCTCTCATGATCTGCCTAAATCAAACTGACTTCCCCTCCCCAGAACAGACACCCTGTGAGGTAGGTGGGATTGAAAGAGCTCTAACAGAACTGTGACTAGCCCAAGGTCACTTAGCTGCCTTCATGAATAGGAGTGGGGAAACCAACCCGGTTCCCCAGATTAGCCTCCACCGCTCATGTGGAGGAGTGGGGAATCAAACCCGGTTCTCCAGATCAGAGTCCACTGCTCCAAAACACTGTTCTTAACCACTACACCATGCTGGCTCTCAACCACACCATGCAGGCTTCACCGACTTGAAATGGCCCAAGGAAGCCACCATTTGGTCCCTTCTTGGGAAATTGTATGTGCTGATTGGCTACATTTAAGATTCCCCACTGGGGCAAAGAGTGACTTCCCAGGTCATTTCAGGTCAGGAAAATGGCACAGGGGCAGGCAGAAGTCCTTCCTCCTGGCACCTCACAATCCCAATCTCAATCAGGCCCATGCATGCCTGGGAATGGATTTCCTGGCCCATCTCCCTGTTCTGGTGGCAGCTACCTGGCCACCACGTGTTCTCTGTGCTGTGTGAACCAGCCCTTTGTATGATTTGACCTGGGAGTCGGTGGGCTTGTTCCCTCAGCAGCCGAGCACAACAGTTGCTTTCTACCAGTAATTTACTTATTGGGCATCACATCTCATGAAGCATCATGCCTCACTGTGTGTCTCACATAGCAGGAAACAGCCATTTCTTTGCTCCACTTCTGGGGGAAACAACCGATAGATCATCAATTCAATGAGACAGGTCGAGAGTTCATACACAGTTAGAAATTACAAACTGCTTTTTTTGTTCCTGTGCTCCTCTGTTTAAATGAGAATGAGGGGTAATCCATATATCTAAAAATTGGGGTTTCTTTTAAAAATCTGTTTAGCCATTTCCCATCTCTACTAAAAACAAGTCAAGAGTAGACAGAAGGATTTTGCAGGCATTATATTACATTTCTAGGGTTGACAGCTCAGCCTAGGAAATTCCTGGAGATTTGGGGAGAGCCGAGTTTGGGGACTGATCGGAGCTCAGAAAGGATATGACGCTGCAGAGTCTGCCCCAGGGTGGGCCTTCCGGCTTCTGCCACTGGTTCTTGCCCACAGCTCACAGCAGCGGAAGAAATTTTTTTTTTGGGGGGGGGGGAGAGATGAGATCACTGGCATCGCCAGGGACAGGGAATGCTACAGGAACTCTGGAGGCCTGATGGTGCCACTTCCCGTCCCCCCAGAAATGACCACATTGCACTTCTGCGATGTTCCTCCATTGCCGGCCAGCCCCCCCAGCCCCCCCCGACTGGCCGTGTCTCCTGCTGGTTGCCAGCCTGGTGCCGGCCATCCTAGTCCATCTTCTGAAGCTGCCATTTCCTCTGGGGAAACGGACCGGTAGGAATTCCCGGGGAGCTCCAGGCCTTATCTTGAGGCTGGAAATCATAATGCTGACTGAATAGTCTGCTTTGCATTTGACCCTGAAAAGCTGGTTTGCAGAGGCACAAAAAATGGGGAGGGCTGGGGACGATGACCGGCTCTGCGCAGATTGCCTGGATGGGCCACGGGAATCGTCTCAACTTGTGGCCTTTTTGTTCAGCGGAACTTATTTCTTCTTCTACTCCACTCCCAACCCATCCTTTCCTCGGAAGCCTTTGGCTTAGCTCTTTGTTCACTCTTTGTTCACTCCAGCATCCTTCTGTCACTCCTAGAAGGTGGAGACATTTATTTTTCTATATGAAAAGATAGGAAACACCAAATGCTTGGGCAGCACCCTATAAATTAGTATAAAATAAATATAAATATATATTACGGAAGAGTGGATTTTACTGGCAGAGGAGGTGGAAAGCCGCCATCAGTTTAAATCTCTGGTCCAATGCCGGACCAGAGAGGGGAGCAGTTGTCAAAAATCTCCTCCTAAAGTTGCAGCCCCCACCCCGCGGAGACCAATGCGGCCCGCGCAGTACAGCGAATCCCGGTTCCAGAGAGGAGCCTGTCTCGTTTGCGGCAATATGGGCCACTTTGCGTTTGCCTGTCCGCACCGTCCGGACCTCGCACCTCCTCCTCAACCAGACGGACTGCCCCTGACCCGAGGGCAACTGCAACACAGAGGCACCGCAGCCACCCATAGCGCTGCTCCGGGACGACACGCACCCTCTGCACTTCATGTCGGAGAGACTCCCAGTGACCCTACGTTTACCAACCCACCTGGGTCTCGGATTACAAGTGCCCCATTGGGGGACAGTTCTCCTTCTTCAGATGAGGATCACACCTGGAATCCCCCGGCGCTCAATTTGGAATCCCCTCTCGATCTGTCAAAAAACAGGCAGGGTCTGCGGTGAGCGGAGCGACACCACAGACCTCGGCAACTACTCCTGTGAAACCCAAGGCTCCTGTTATGGTGAGTGAAGTTGAAGTATATGTAGACGTAGTGTTACAACATTACAAAAGAGGCCCCCAAATACATGTCAAAGCACTCATAGACTCCGGCTGTGGGCGCTCCCTGATCAATGAGGCCACTTTCAAGGTGCTCAAAGTCAAATCCGAGACACTGCCCAATCCCATCTAATTTGCTCAAATGGATGGCAGTAGCTTTTGGGGGGGGGGGGGCAGTTGACCGTCGCACCCTTGGAGTGGCAATGGGTATTGGCACTCATTGGGAACAAATTGACGTTACCATAGCCCCTATCCGGTATGAAGTCATTTTGGGAATAAACTGCCTCAAGGGGCATAGCCCTTCTATAGACTGGAAAGCCGATACGATCACATTCTCTGATCCTGGCTGCGCCCAACACCGCCACGAAGTCGCTGTTGTCCTCCCAACAGCCTCAGCATTGGTCTCTGACGCCCCCCCTTCTTCTTCGCTACCCATCGAATATAGGGACTTTGCAGACGTGTTTGATGCAAAAGAATGCAATGCACTACCCCCACACCGCAGAACGGACTGCACCATTGAGGTGATGGGGGATGGTAAGCTTCCAAAGAGTAAAATTTACCCCATGAGCGCTGCTGAACGTACTGTATTGTGGGACCTTTTAGACAAGAATGTTGCTCGAGGGTTCATTCGGCCATCTTCTGTCCCTAACTCAGCCCCTGCTTTCTTTTCCGCAAAAAAAACAGGTGATTTGCGCTTATGCATGGATTTTCAGAAACTCAACGCAGTTACTCAGACCAGTGCCTACCCCATTCCTTTAATTTCGGACATCCTAGGACAATTAAAGGAGGGGCGCATTTTCACCAAACTGGACTTAGTCGAAGCTTATTATCGAGTCAGGATTCGTGACGGAGATGAACCCCTCACAGCCTTTTCCAGCTGTTTTGGTATGTTTGAGTTTCTTGTGATGCCATTCGGATTAAAAGGGGCTCCGGGGGTCTTCATGCAATTTATTCATGAGATCCTACATGACCTATTATACCTAGGAGTGGTGGTGTATCTGGATGGTATCCTTATCTATTCCAACTCTATGGACGAGCATGTTACTTTAGTGAGGGAAGTGTTACAACTCCTCAGAGACAACCACCTCTATGCTAAAGCATCCAAATGTGAGTTTCACCAAGAACAATTGACATTCTTGGGTTACATTATTTCGCACCAAGGTCTCACCATGGACCCTGCAAAGGTACAGTCTGTAATCGATTGGGATCCTCCCTCAACCCGCAAACAAGTGCAGCAATTTCTCGGCTTTGCCAACTTTTATCAAGGGTTCATTCCCAATTTCACTCAAGTAGCACTCCCAATGACTGACCTACTTAAGACTAAGGGAAAGGGGACCTCAGCCATGTTACCCACAGCAAAAATCCAGTGGTCTCCCCAATGCCAGACCGCTTTCAAAACCCTTAAGCAACTGTTCACCTCTGAACCAGTGCTTAAACATCCTGATCCTGAACACTTGTTTATAGTGCAAGTGGACGCTTCCGATGTAGCCATGGGGGGTGCCCTTTTGCAACAAGGTAAAGATGGTCTGTTGCACCCCTGCACTTATTTCTCTAAAAAATTTGCGCACTCTCAGCTGAACTGGCCCATTTGGGAAAAAGAGGCGGCCGCAGTCTACCATGCCCTCACTACCTGGAAACAACTCCTTGAGGGTTCCAAGGTCCCCTTTGAGGTCTGGACCGAGCCCAACTACGCTGGGCTGACTTCTTTGCTCAATTCCGTTTCGTGCTCAAGCACGTTCCGGGGAAACAAAATGTGCTAGCGGATGCCCTATCCCGGCTTCCCCAGTATCCTACCAAAGTAGACTGCCCCACTGAATCGCTCTTCACCCCTGCTCACAGGGGACTACTCCCTACTCTGGCGGTCCAGACCAGATCTCAAACCCAACTCCAGTCCCGTTCTGAGCCGATCGAAATAAACGTTCGAGGGGGGGGAACCTCCTCCCGGAACTCCAATCTGATTCCCTTACCTGCTCCCTCTGCACCTCCGGCGCCCAGGCAGCGGAACGAGCTGGTAACACAACCCCCTCCTCGCCTCCGGTCTCCCCTCCAACCCAACAACCTGGCCCTGTACCGCCCACCTCACAGGGTAAGATGGATCTACCTGCCTCTTTCCTCGACTCCCTTCGTTCCCAATGCCAAGCAGAACTCTCTGCTCAAACACTTCCCACTTCTCTTCTGGAACGGGGTGGGTATTGGTACAGAGACTCCAAACTGTATGTACCTAAGGGGTTGCGAAGGGAAGTCCTACAACTAGCCCATGGAGCCAAAACCGTGGGGCACTTTGGATTTTTGAAAACACTTCACTTATTATGGAGGCAGTTTTGGTGGGCTGGCATGCGTGCCGACGTGGACTCGTTCATCCGCAGTTGCCTGATATGTGCCACCATTAAACGGGCCCAAGGAAAACCCACGGGACTATTGCAACCGTTAGAAATCCTCTCCAAACCTTGGGAGGTAATTGCTATGGATTTTATGACTGATCTCCCTCTCAGCGAAGGGAAAACTGTGTTATGGGTTATTACCAACCTGTTTTCAAAACAGGTGCATCTCGTCCCGTGCGCAGGTATCCCATCCGCCCCAAAACTGGCCCACTTCTTTGTGTCACATGTCTTCTGACTACATTCCTTTCCACGCAAGATAGTGAGCGACAGCGGAAGTAGCTATGTGGCAAAGTTTTGGAAAGCTTTCCTTAAACTGGTGGGGGTGGAACAGGGTCTGTCTAGTGCTTTCCATCCTCAAACGGATGGGCAAACTGAACGTGTTAATGCTGTACTAGAATGTTACCTTCGTTGCTATGTCAATTACCACCAGGATGATTGGGTGGAGTTGTTACCTTTTGCTGAGTATGCTTATAACAATGCTGTACATCAATCCACAGGTTTTAGCCCGTTTCAGGCTGTATATGGCCAGGACTTCAGTCCCATTGGCCAAGTCGATGTGTCGAGGGAGGAGGGCAGCGAAAGCGTGGCGTCTTGGGTGCATACTATTCAAACCACCTGGCCCTGGCTGGTGAAAAACCTTGAGCGAGCTAAACGTAAATACAAAGCTCAAGCTGACAAACACCAATCTCCCAGCCAGGATTTTAACGTGGGTGATTTAGTCTACTTGTCCACCAAAAATCTCCGATCCACCCATCTGTGTGGGAAACTCAGTGCCAAATACGTGGGCCCCTACCCTATTTCTCGGATCATTAACCCTGTAACCGTGGAACTCTCCCTACCGAAGACACTGAGACACATACACCCCGTTTTCCATGTAAGCCTCATGTTCCCTCCCCAGAGTGGCACCCCGATCCTCTTCCTGAACAACCGGTGATGGTGGGGGGGGGGGAGGAACATTTCGAAGTTGCTAAGGTCCTAGACTCCCATATATGTCATGGCTCCCTCCAATATCTCGTGCGTTGGAAACACTTCCCCCCTGCCCATGATGAGTGGGTGCACACCGGCGATGTCTCCACCCCCTGCCTAGTGCACACCTTCCATACCGCCTATCCCCACAAGCCAGCCCCCTTGCAAGGCGGGAGGGGGCCCTGAGGGGAGCAGAATGTCAGGCCTGCTCTCTCCTCTCTGCGTTTGGAAGTATTTTGTCTTTGCTCAAGGATTGTTTATCTAACTGTAGCATTCCTCTCCAGCCTTTGATGCCTGTGGGAGCCTGGCATCGTTAGCCTGGGGTTGCCATGTCAACCTGTATCTGATATGACCTGTATGACCACTATCCCTCCATATATTCAGCTGTATGCCCCTGCCCCCCCCCATTCCTGCCTTTTTACTTCTGCAAGCTCTGAATACCTGTATATTTTCTAATAAAGTCAACCCTTGTTTGGACTACCTGTCTGCGGATGTTGCTTCCGGGCTCCCTTACATTGTGATAAACTGATGTGTGTGTGTTAAGTGCCGTCAAGTCGCTTCTGACTCATGGCGACCCTATGAATCAACGTCCTCCAAAGTGTCCTCTCCTTAACAGCCTTGCTCAGACCTTGCAAATTGAGGGCCGTGGCTTCCTTTATTGAATCCATCCATCTCTTGTTGGGTCTTGCTCTTTTCCTGCTGCCTTCAACCTTTCCTAGCATGATTGTCTTTTCCAGTGACTCTTGTCTTCTCATAATATGTCCAAAGTATGACAGCCTCAGTTTAGTCATTTTAGCTGATAGATAAATTGATAGATTATGTTTAAAGCCATTCCCTTTTGTTTCCCTGGGCTGTCTTTTTCCAGTTGTGAAACTGAATCTTGACAGCAGGGCAGAGGCAAAGGCAGCTTCATCAATGTCTTTAATAAAAGAGGGAGTGTTGTTCGCTGTTGTTAAAATGTTGTGTGATCCCTTCTTGGCATAAAGCACAACCCAGGGGAAAAAACTGTGAGGAAAGGAAATGTGGTGTCACTTACAAACCTCATGCGTTGCTGCCTCTTCTTAGTTATATCCACATGGAGTCATAAAACTCCCTTTGCAGACTGTAGCACAGCTAGACCCGTGTGTGTGTGTGTGTGTGGCTCTGGGGCTGGCACAAAGACACGCATTTCATGCAAAGGACCACTGATCCACAGTTCCTGTGCAATTTGATGCAATAGTTCTTTGTCCGCCCTGCTGGGACACTGGTCCGCAAAGACCTCAAGAGTGAGCCAACATGGCCTGGTGCTTAGAGTGTCAGTCTGGAGACCCAAAGTTGAATCCTTACTCTGCCATAGAAGGTAGCTCTGGCAGACTCTGGGTCAGTGACACACACTCCCCACCTCACCTCACCTCACCGGGGGTACAAATGAAGTAAATAAATATAGAGCTTAACTTTTTGCACAGCTTTCTCCCTAAAGCGCCATCAACTTTGACACAAAATCCTTGGCCTCTGGCCCTCAGAGCAGGGGCTAGTTTCCAGATCTTGCATGGACAGATGTCACTTGACCTGTTCTTTGTTCTGCTGACCAAGTGCTGCCATTATGCCATCACTAAGCATCAAAAGCAGACTCCAGGGAACCCTCCCAGGACCCCCACTTTAAGTGCAACAGCAGGTGACTACTCTTTCATGACAAAAAAGTGTAGAATCATAGAGCTGGAAGGTACCAACAGGGTCATCTAGTCCAACCCCCTGCACAATGCAGGAAATTCACAACTACCCCACATACTCCCAGGGGCACCCCCCATTCCATGCCCAGAACATGGCCAAAACAAACCTCCTCCAGGATCCCTGGCCAATCTGGCCTGGAGGAAAATTGCTTCCTGACCCCTAAGTGGCAATCAGCAACTCCCTGGGCATTGTAAGAAAGGGCCAAGAGAGCCAAACACTGACCCAATTTTTGGTTTAATTTTAACCTGTTGGTTCTGTTCCAACCTTCTGGGGCAACAGAAAGAAAACTCTACAGCATCCTCTATATGACAGCCCTTCATGTCCTTGAAGATGGTTATCATATCCCCTCTCAGTCTTCTCCTCTTCAGGCTAAACACACCCAGCTCCTTCAACCTTTCCTAACTGGACTTGGTCTCCAGACCCTGCACCATCCTTGTTGCTCTCCTCTGGACACGTTCCAGCTTGTCTACATCCTTCTTAAATTGTGATGCCCAAAACTGAATACAATACTCTAGGGCTATTTATGCAAGGTCGATTTTGATGCTCGCTCAAAGCTGCTTTTTTAAATCCGCCCTTTAAAATGAGTATTCACGGTCCCGATGCAAGAGAAAAGTCAAACAAATTCCACCCCTCCACTCACCTGTTCCTTCATTCCTTCGTTTGCATAGCCATTAGCAATGGTCGTTTTCATAGCTAAGCTGCGGCTGTGATTTTTCATGGTTCCTTCAGTAAATGCTTCGATGTGGGGGCGGAGCAAATTAAAGGGGCTTAAAGGGCTTAAGCCTGGAACGTGCTGCTAATTACCAAGCATAAATGGCCTAGGTGAGATCTAACCAGAGCAGAGTAAAGCGATACCATGATCTGGACACTATACTTCTGTTAGATTGCATTTGCCTTTTTAGCATTGTACTGCTGACTCTTATACAGTGTATGGTCTACTAAGACCCCTAAATCCTTTTTGCACATACCACTGCCAAGACAAATCCTATAATATCCCCATCCTATAATTGTGCATTTGATTTTTCCTACCTAAATGCAGAACTTTACATTTATCTCAGTTGAAATTCATTACGGTAGTTTTAGCCCAGTTTTCCAGCCTCTGAAAATCACCCTGTATCCTGGCTCTGTCTTCTACTGTATTTGCTCAGAAAGAAGGCTCAGTAATTACATCCAAGAGTTCTTTCAGTACCCTTGGATGCAATTCATCTGGCCCTGAGGACTTTGTTTCATTTAAAGAAACTAGGCTGCAACTTCCTTCCCTCATAATCTGTTCTGTTTTTGCCATGTTGAGCACCGTTTCCCTCACAAGAGACGACTGAGGAAAAGAAGGAATTGAGGACTACTGCCCCTGTCTTCATCACCTGTTAAAATTTCACTTTCCTGTGTCCTCGCAATGGGCCTACCATGTCCTTGTTCTTTTTCTTACTCTGAACATAACAAAATAACACTTTTTTGTGTTTAGCATCTCTTAGGAGCCCCGTGGTGCAGAGTGGTCAGCTGCAGTACTGCAGTCCAAGCTCTGCTCACGACCTGAGTTCGATCCCGACGGGAGTCAGTTTCAGGTAGCTGGCTCAAGGTTGACTCAGCCTTCCATCCTTCCGAGGTCGGTCAAATGAGGACCCGCCTTGCTGGGCGTAAAGGGAAGACGACTGGGGAAGGCAAACCACCCCGTAAAACAAAGTCTGTTTTTCCACTGATCTGTGCCCCGCCAGTTTTGCATACGTGTGCTGACCAAGTCATGGGAAACCCCCGTACGGCCTGCAGTAGTGGTGTGAAATAGGGATGATGATCCTCCCTCTACAGGCAATACCAGTTCGGCTGCATAAGACCCAGTGTGATGTATTCTGGTAGGGTGCAGGCGATCTCACCCTGTCCCCATTCTTTGGGGGTTAGCTTTGAAGGAAATGGAGTTTTTCTTAAGAATGATCCTGAGTCTGATTAAGGACTAAACAAAGTGAGTTTATTCAGAAGACACAAACTTGGTAAACGACTGAGAGACAGGCTTATTTCTAACTAGGGTCCATAACAAACAGGGCAACATGCAGCCTGTTGCTCCTCTCTTTCACTGTAACAAGAAGGAAGAGGAGGAGGGGTGCATTATGGGAACAAACAAGAACGCAGGGAGAGAAGGGAGCAGGATCACAACCTTTCTATCTATCCAACTCTCACACTTGCTGCCCCCTGCTGATCTTCCTTTCTTTAATCAATCTTTGTGCACTTTGGGTACAAATAGACCAAAGGCACTATGGTTTATTAAAGTTGCCAACACTGAATTAAATATTTTCTTTTTTCCAAATCATGATATAAACTCAGATCTAGTAAAAGTTAAATATATGCACATTTTGGATGGGACAATTTAAATTCCAAAGCACTCCCTAACTTCTCTATGGTTCAGATCCTAATGGGTCCTTGGAAGGATGTCGCCATTTATAATGTTATTTACAAAATTTGTATCCCTCCTTTTGCAAGTGCATTTTTTTTGCACTGAAATTTCCCTGGAAAAATACCTTTCTTGGAAGTTATCCCTAATCGTCTTGTCTTGTCCCCATGCTGAAAGGAGCACCGGAGATGCAGTGGGACCATAATACTGGTAGGAAAGGAGACACGGGCAGCCCAGTCCTGAAAAGGGGGCAGATCCGCAGCAGCCAGGAGTGGCACAGCCACGCCACCTCCCCAGAGACTTCTCAGCCACCGAAAAGGGATTTTTTGGTATGTAAAAAACAAACTGGAGGAAAATCCCCCATTGCCTCCAATGGGGCTGCACCACCAAAAAAGGTGACGCAGCATCTCCACAGTACGAGGGGGTGTTCCCGGGGTGAAATGGCAACTCCTCCCCCAGAAACACCCCAGGAGATCCCCCCATGACCCCTTCCAGGAAAGCCCTGCCGGCATGGCTGCACTGGTGGCAGGGGCCAGTGGCTCCTGAATGCCAGTATGTTTGCCCCCTTGCCGACGTAGGTGCCACCTTATTCAGTGAAAGGTGGCACCTATGTCGATGCAGGGTCATGCCAGCTCCTAAGGAGCTTCATCCCCCCCTTCAGGAATGGGCTCAAAGATCTTTACTTCGTCTGAGATCTTCTGTGCAGCCCCACATTGGGACTGCGCTTGCGCAGGCCAACGATGGAAAAGATTCTTTTAGCTTCCTTTAGATAGATTGGGGGTGCCGTCGCCACTGCGCATGCGTCCGCTTTCCCGGCCAATGACATGGCGTACTCCGACGGCACCCCCTTCCCTCAGTTCATTCTTTGCCGCCAAAGTGAAAGGACAGCTTCGCTATTCTTGTGACGCAGTTACAAAAAGTTTTACTCAAAATGGCTCAATCAGCGCTCTTTAAAAAGTGTCTACAATGTGACCCCAAAATGACCAGGACTGATGAGCACTCGCTCTGTCTGCTCTGCCTTGGTGAGTCTCATAACGTGGCTACGTGCAAGTCTTGTTTGCAATTTACCCCGAAGGCCCGTGCTGATAGGGCTTCTCGACTTAAAACATGGTTATATGAAAAAGTTTTATCTGGATCTCAAGTGCCGGCTTCGCAGTCATCAGCCGAGCGAGACCAGATGAATCGACCGGAGTCTGTCGGTTCCATGCGGTCGGATCCAAACTCATCCTCTGCTCCGAAGTCCCGCCCTAGATCCCCAGGCCCGACAGACAAAGGCAGAAGCGCTTCGGAACCTCCGCCTAAGAAGGCTCGGTCAAAGACTAAGCATCTCAATAAGAAACCGAAAGAGGCTAAAGGGTCCGGGTCCGGCCTCAAAAGCTCTTCGGATTTGGGGCTTAGAGAGGGCGAACATACCCCCCCCTCCTCCTCATACCCCTTCACTGCATTTTGAAAAGAAATCATCGGATTCGGAAGTTGATTTACCTGATTTTTTATTGAAAGAAGTACATGATGTGTTCAACCACCATTTCCCAGTGAGCAGCCAATACCAGCTTCTGGCTCCTCTGAGACTCAAAACAGACAAGCTACCGGGCCAGCAATGCCTCAATGGTGGCCACCTCAATGGTATGGGCCTATTCAGTCAGCACCTTGGCAAGGATACCCCTACCCACCTTGGGGGCCTCTCCAGTCCCAACAACAACAACAGGTGCCTCCTTGGGCTGGCTCTAATTTTCAGCCATCATCCCAGCACGAGGCCTTACCCATACAGGATCATCACTTATCCCTGGGTACCTCGGACTCAGAGCAGGACTCTCATTCGGTCCGTTCTGAACTTGGCCTAGAAGAACCTTCAGACCCTACCCCAGACTTGGCATCTGGTGACCATCTCCCTGGCCCCTCAGGGGAGGAGATTTCTAACTTCTCTGAGCAAATGTCTAGAGCGGCTAAGGCCTTAGGTTTTGATGCCAAATCCTTGGCCCCTAATCCCAAGGAAAAGATTTTATCTCCTTTGTTTTCTCAAGCATGTACTTCCACTGTCTTTCCAGTTCTTGAGGACTTTATGGATATGGTAAGAAGGGTTTGGGAGAGCCCATCCTCCACTCCTTCGACTTCTAGGAAAGTAGACAACGGGGGTTACCGCACTTGTATTCCCAGCGATGTATTAAGAGTTTGGAAACGTTATAAAAAATACTGTTCGCACTTTGTTTGGCCCCTTTAGCTGTGAAGACGTCTTCCAACCATTTATAAGCCGTGCTATACAAAAACCCATTTAAAGCGATGTTTTTTACAACATTTTCAAACTCTTAATACATTGGTTCTTGTAGGTTATCCGAGCTGTGTGACCGTGGTCTTGGTATTTTATTTCCTGACGTTTCGCCAGCAGCTTTGGCAGGCATCTTCAGAGGAGTAACACTGAAGGACAGTGTCTCTCAGTGTCAAGTGTGTAGGAAGAGTACCGTATTTTTTGCTCCATAAGACGCACTTTTTTCCTCCTCAAAAGTGAGGGGAAATGTCTGTGCGTCTTATAGAGTGAATGTGCGCACAGAGACGGTTGGGCGCTCTGGGAGGTGGGCGGGGAAAGCCGGCTTGCACCGTTCCAGCACGCCCAGCCGGCACTGTGCTCCCCGCCTGCCTCCCAACTGGCCGTCAGGGCACACAGAGCCGGCTCGCATCATTCCAGCGTGCCCAGCCAGCTCTGTGCGCCCCGCCCGCCTCCCAGCTGGGAGGAGGGGGGCGCACAGAGCCAGCTGGGAACTCTGGAACGGCGCGAGTCAGCTCAGTGCGCCCCGCCCATCTCCCAGCTGGGAGGCGGGCAGGGCGCACAGAGCCAGCTCGCATTGTTCCAGTGCAAGCCAACTTTCCCCGCCCCGACTGCCAGCTGGGGGGGGCATCTTATGGTCAGGTGTGTCTAATGGAGCAAAAAAATATGGTAATATATAGTCAGAAGGGGGTTGGGTTTGAGCTGAGTCATTGTCCTGCAAAGTATAAAAGGTAATGTGCAAATCATTGTCCTGCAAGAATCAAGATAATGTGCTAATGAGGGTGTGGTATGTTAATATGGAACCATTGTATCCTGAAGTGATCTGTTAACATGTGGAATCCAAGGCTAATCCGCTTGGCTATTGTGGACTGTAGTCTTTGTTAGTCTTGAGGTTTTCAGGACAGGAAGCCAAGCCTTATTCATTCTTAAACTCTCTTCTTTTCTGTTAAAGTTGTGCTGATGTTTATGAATTTCAATGGTTTCTCTGTGCAATCTGATAAAATAGTTGGTAGAATTGTCCAGTATTTCAGTGTCTTGGAATAAGACCCTGTGTCCTGTTTGGGTCAGTCCATGTTCAGCCACTGCTGATTTCTCAGGTTGGCCAAGTCTGCAGTATCTTACATGTTCTTTTATCCTTGTTTGTATGCTGCGTTGTGTGGTCCCGATGTAAACTTGTCCACAACTGCAAGGTATACGATATACTCCTGCAGAGGTGAGGGGGTCTCTTTTGTCTTTTACTGATCGTAGCATCCGTTGTATTTTCTTGGTGGGTTTAAACACTGTTTGTAGGTTATATTTTTTCAAAAGTTTCTCCATCCTATCAGTGACTCCTTTAATAAATGTCAAGAATACCTTTCCTATGGGAGACTGTTTTTCCTGAGTTTTCTGATTTTTGTTTGGTTTATTGGTCCTTCTGATTTCATTTCTGGAGTAGCTGTTTGCTAGCAGTGCGTGATTTAGATGATTAATTTCTTCCTTGAGAAACTGTGGTTCACAGATCCGTCTTGCACGGTCCTTTAATGTTTTGATTATTCCTCTTTTCTGTCGGAGGTGGTGGTTGGAGTTTTTGTGTAAGTAGCGATCTGTGTGAGTTGGTTTCCGGTAGACCTTGTGACCTAACTGAAAGTTTGTTTTACGGATGACAAGGGTATCAAGAAATGGGAGTTTACCCTCAATTTCTTTTTCCATGGTAAACTGAATGTTTGGATGGATGTTATTGAGATGGTTTAGAAAGTCCATTAATTTTTCTCCACCATGGCTCCAAATAGTAAATGTATCATCCACGAACCTGAACCAGACTGTAGGTTTGTAAGGTGCCGATTCTAATGCTGTCTTTTCAAAATATTCCATGTAAAAGTTTGCTATTACTGGACTGAGAGGACTTCCCATAGCTACTCCATCAATCTGTTCATAAAATTCTTTATGTTAACAGATCACTTCAGGATACAATGGTTCCACATTAACATACCACACCCTCATTAGCACATTATCTTGATTCTTGCAGGACAATGATTTGCACATTACCTTTTATACTTTGCAGGACAATGACTCAGCTCAAACCCAACCCCCTTCTGACTATATATTACTCTTCTTACACACTTGACACTGAGAGACACTGTCCTTCAGTGTTAAACCTCTGAAGATGCCTGCCACAGCTGCTGGCGAAACATCAGGAAAGAAAATACCAAGACCACGGTTACACAGCCCGGATAACCTACAAGAACCAATGAACTCTGACCGTGAAAGCCTTCGACAATATCTTAATACATCGCTGGGAATACAAAGTGCGGCAACCCCCAACATGTATAAGGTCCTCCCTACAGGTTGCAAGTTTTTATTCTCTCATCCAGCACCCTCTTCTGTAATTGTTGCAGAGTCTCAAAGCAAGCGTCTGGGCAGCCATTCTACCCCATCAGATAAGGACAGTAAATGAATTGATGTCCTGAGTAGAAAGGCCTATTCAGCGGACCCCCTTGGATTTCGAATTGGTAACTATCCGGCTATAATGTCAGCCTATCACCTATTTCTCTGGGAAAAGATTTCTACTTACCTTGAGAATCTCCCAGAGGAACGGAAGTCATTGGCACTGGCCAGGCACCAAATGAATGCTGGAAGGCACTCCTCAGAGTCAGCTGCCAGAGGCATGGCCACTTCGGTTTCCTTACGTAGATTTGCGTGGCTGCGCTCTACAGCTTTGTCCCACGATGTAAGAAGTACTATTAAGGAGTACTTCTGTGAGGTACTGTGTTGGTTTTCTCTTGGCTTAGCCCATACAAGCGGCTAGAGTCTGGTACGAGAGTCTGGCTCTTGACATGAGTCAGGCCTCTGTCGGTATATTCTCACCCCCAGTGCTTCCCTCCACCCCGTGTCCTTAACCCACCGGATTACAGACTGTGCAATTGATGTAGTGGGGGATGGTAAACTTTCTAAAGGGAAAATTTACCCAATGAGTCCTAAGGAAAAGACAGTGTTACGAGACTATCTGGACGCCAATTTAGCACGGGGGTTCATTCGTCCCTCCCAGGCACCTTATTCTGCACCCGCTTTCTTCGTGAAGAAAAAGACGGGGGATTTGAGGCTCTGTATTGACTTCCGTAGACTGAATGCAGTCACTAAGTCTAATGCTTACCCCCTTCCTCTCATTCTAGACCTGCTCGCATATTTGAAGGAAGGCCGGATTTTTACTAAACTGGACTTAGTGGAAGCTTATCATCGCATCAGAATTAGAGAAGGGGACGAACAAAAAACAGCCTTCTCTTGTTGCTTTGGAATGTTTGAATATTTAGTGATGCCGTTCGGATTAACGGGGGCTCCGAGTATGTTCATGCAAATGATTAATGAGGTCTTACATGACTTGTTCCGAGGAGTTATTGTTTATCTGGATGATATTCTAATTTACACCAAAACTATGGAGGAACACGTGTCTTTAGTTAAAGAGGTGTTGAAGCGGTTGCGCGCCCATAAACTATGCAAAGGTGTCCAAATGTGAGTTTCATCAGCCGTCCATCACCTTTTTAGGGTATGTGGTGTCCCATCAAGGACTGGAGATGGATCCCGAGAAGTTTCTAGCAGTGGTGGAGTGGGAAGCCCCCACTACTCGCAAACAGTTACAGCAATTTCTCGGGTTTGCTAATTTCTATCGGAACTTCATCCCAAACTTCGCTCATGTAGCTTTGCCCCTTACTCGCTTTTGCGCATGAAAGGGAAAGGGGCGGCCGCTACTCTGCCATCCACCAAACTGCTGTGGACTCCAGATTGTCAGCAGGCGTTTGATACGCTCAAATGGCTGTTTATGTCCGAACCCATGCTAGTGCACCCCGACTGTGAAAAGCCTTTTGTGGTACAGGTGGAAGCTTCTGATGTTGCCATGAGGGTGCCCTGCTGCAAAAGGATGAAAGTGGCCAGTTGAAGCCATGCACTTATTTCTCTAAAAGGTTCTCCCAGGCTGAGATCAATTGGGCTATTTGGGAAAAGGAAGCGGCGGCCGTAAAACATGCTCTCACTGTCTGGAGACATTTCCTGGAAGGGGTTGAGGTTCCCTTTGAGGTCTGGACTGATCACAAAATTCTGGAGGCCTTGAAAGGGTCCAGAAAGTTATCAGCCAAGCAAGTTCGTTGGGCGCAGTTCTTTGCTAAATTCCGTTTTGTTCTTAAACATGTACCAGGGAAGGACAATTCATTAGCAGATGCTTTGTCTCAGCTCCCCCAATACCAAGACCATTTCGACTGCCCGGTGGAGTCTCTGTTTACCCCTGAGCAGCGAGGGGAAACTTCAGGACTGGCTAAGACTACTCGGGCTCAAGCTCGAGCTAAAGATTCTACTCCCCTCAGCGGGGTCCCAGAAGCTTTTCAAATAAAGCTAGGCGAGGCCGCCCTGCAGGAGGAAGGGAACCAAACCCTTCCCCAAGCTCTTACCCGCCAGGGGACTTTATGGTTTCATGGTGAAAAACTGTATGTTCCTGAAAAGATTAGGAGGGAGGTGTTGGAGATGGTTCATGGAGCCAAAACTGCGGGACATTTTGGGTTTGTCAAATCTTTGCATTTACTGCGACGTCAGTTTTGGTGGCCGGGCATGAGAGCTGATGTTGACTTGTTTGTGCACAGTTGCCCCACCTGCGCCACTGCAAAAAAACTTATGGGAAAGCCGCCAAGACTTCTCAAGCCCCTGGAAACCCCATCTGTTCCCTGGGAGGTAGTAGCCATGGACTTTATTATGGATTTGCCTCCCAGTCGGGGTAAAACTGTGTTGTGGGTAATAACTGATTTATTTTCCAAACAGGTTCATTTCATTCCCTGTTCAGGTTTGCCTTCAGCCCAGATGTTGGCACACCTATTCGTTACACAAGTGGTGAAACATCATTCCGTCCCACGGAAGGTCCTCTCCGACAGAAGACCTCAATTTGTGGCAAAATTTTGGAAAGCTTTCTTAAAGTTGATGGGGGTAGAGGAACAGGGATTATCTTCTGCCTATCATCCTCAGACAGATGGTCAAACAGAATGAGTCAATGCTGTGGTGGAATGTTATTTTCGTTGTTATGTGAACTATCATCAAGATGATTGGGTGGATCTATTACCTTTTGCTGAATATGCTTACAATAATGCTCCTCATTCTTCCACAGGGTTCAGTCCCTTTCGGTTTGTATATGGCAGGGAGTTTGGGCCCTTTGGTAACACAGCTCTTTTCCCTGAGATTGAGGGTATAAGTGAAGTCCAAGACTGGGTACAAGTAGTACAGACCACATGGCCTTGGCTTCAGAAAAATTTGGAAAGAGCTAAACACAAGTACAAGGAACAGGCTGATAAACATCATTCTCCTGGATGGGAGTTAAAAGTGGGAGATCAAGTGTACCTATCTACCAAAAACCTATGCTCGTTGGGTCCTTGCAAAAAACTCAGACGTAGGTCCTTACCCTATCACTCGAGTGATCAATGAAGTCACAGTGGAGTTGGCCCTCCCTAAAGCGCTCAGGGGAGTGCATCCAGTATTTCACATCAGTCTTCTCAAACCGTACACAGCAGCCCCCCACTTCCATCCACAGCCCAAGCCGGAGGTGCCTACAGTGGTGGGTGGGGAGGTACATCTCGAAGTCTCTAAAGTGTTAGATTCCAAGTTGAAGAAGGGGAAACTGTTTTATTTGGTCCACTGGAAACACCTAGGGCCTGCCCACAATGAATGGGTAGCAGCCCCACATGTTGCAGCCCCTCGCCTGGTCCGTGAGTTCCACGACGCCTATCTCCACAAGCCACGACCAGGGGTGGCGGGGGTGGGGGGGCCTTAAGGGGGGCAGAATGTGAGATACTGTGCTGGTTTTCTCTTGGCTTAGCCCGTACTAGCGGCTAGAGTCTGGTACGAGAGTCTGGCTCTTGACATAAGTCAGGCCTCTGTCAGTATATTCTCACTCCGTGTGTCATGGGCCCTGCCTTGGGAGCTGAGGACTCGGAGGACTCTGAAGCTGAAGTGGAGGAACAGGTTGCCTCTGGGCCTTCAGTACCTCCATTGCAGTCAGTAGCACAGGAGCCTGGAACAACACAGCAGGAACCACAGCTAGGCAGAGAGATGGAACAAGGGCAGACAGAAGCTACTCTTCCCCCAACCCCTGCAGCAGAAGCTGAGAATGGAAGCCCTCCAAGCTCACCTGAACCTGATAGGCATATCAGGACTCGGCAGCGTGTGGTTTTGCAGGGTAAAAGGAGGGGTGCTCCCTTGGAGAGGCTAAACAGACAGAGAACTGGTGCTGAGTCTTTTCAGGATGAAGCCTAGCTTGGAAGTGCACTGACTGATAAAGGCAGTGCAGGCATGCTTTCACTTTGCGGAAGCAACCGTGCAGTTTCTCTGTGTTCCTGCTACTGCCTCTGATTAATCTTTCCAGCCGTTGACTCCTGCCTGCTTTGACGACGCCTCTGACTTCTGACCCTGGTAGATAGCATAATCTTTGTTGCCTGCTCTGAAAGGGGCTAAATACCTCCCGCACGTCTGAGGACTGCGGGCACCGCCCAGCCCATGGCCTACGCCGGCACACAGTGCTTCCCTCCTCCCCGTGTCCTTGACTGCTAGCAAGCAACTGCTAATGAGCAAGTGCTTTGGTTTGATGTCTGCCTTGCTTCCTGCCCAAGACTGTGTTATCAATTCCTTTCCCAGGCATCACAGGGTTATGCACCTGTGATGTAGACATGCTTAAAGCTATGCAGTATTTTCTAAGTAGTCATTAGCAGCTTTGCCTTTGCGTGTGCCCAGCTGTGCCTGTTGCTTCTAAAATAAAGTTTACCTGCTTCTGACCTGACCGTCTGAGCGAGTGACTTTTTGGGAATTGCCCAGGGTGGCTGGAGAACCTTACACTAACCTTTTGATGGCAAGGGTTTATTCTCTTCAACCACCAATGACACTCTCAGTCAGTTGACGAAGGAAAAGCAAGATGCCAGGTATATGGGAGTGTCTACTCAAGTTTCAAGCAACTTTCAGAGGTCCCGTTATGGCTGTAGGGGTAATTTTTACCAACCAAGGTTCCAGAGACCTCCACCTCCACTACCCAACCCGTATGGGCAGCAACGATCTTTTCAATTGTTCCAGCATCAGAACAGGTGGAGATACCCGAGGTTCCTCTGCCCTGAGATCTCAATCACCTAGGGGGCAAGGCCCAAAGCCATCCTTTTGACTGCAGGAAAAAAGGGAAATTTCTGAGTGTGTGTTTGTCAACAGTTTAGCCCCTTTTTGTTTGGCTTGGTCTGCTATTACCTCTGATTCTTGGGTTTTGCACCTTGTAGAACATAGTTATTCTCTAGAGTTTCAGTTTATGCCTAGACTGGGTCTTCCTCCACTAAATATGGGTTCACATTTGTCTTCAGCCTTACAGGAGGCCCTAAACGACCTAATTCATAAAGGGGCAGTTCAACCTGTTACACTTCCCCATCAGTTATGAGGTTTTTATTCCCATTTGTTAGCAAGAAAGATGGCGGGTTACGCCCAATTCTTGATTTGAGATGTTTGAACAATTGTTTGCAGTACAAGAAGTTCAACATGCTTACTATTCAAAATGTTTTGCAATTATTAAAAGTTGGTTGGTGGTATATTGTTATTGATCTTAAAGATGCTTATTTTCACATTTCTATTCGAGAAGTCCATTGTAAATACCTGAGGTTTGTGTCAGGGAACAAGGTTTTCCAGTATGCTGTGCTACCATTTGGGTTATCTACAGCCCCTTGGGTTTTTACTAAATGTATGGCCGAAGTAGTGGCACACCTCCGTACCAAGGGTTGTGTAATATTTCCTTACTTGGACAATTGGCTAGTAATAGCCCCATCAGCTGAACAACTAGCTTCTCAGAGGGAGGTTATACTGGATTGCTTGGAAGCTTTGGGTCTCATCGTGAACCACATAAAGTCTACACTTGTCCCTGATCAGACTGCCAGGTTCGTGGGTACCCTTTTAAACTCCGCTTTGGGTAAGGCTGTCTTACCTACTGATAGGGCCAGTAAACTGTCTGGCATGGCTAGATCTTTCCAGAGGAAAAGACATCAATCCACCTTACAAATTCAAACATTGTTAGGTCTACAACAGTGGTTATTAGTTCTGCCCACTTGCATATGAATTGGTTTGTTAGGAAGTTTAAGCCCTTAGTTCAGTCCCAGGAAACTTAATTTTCTGTCCCTAGACCGGTGCTACGCCCCTTGTTATGGTGGTCTCAGATGGAGAATCTAACCTCTGGGGTTATTGTTTTAAAGTTGATTTTAATGTCTTTTTAACTGCTCACCAGCTTGAGGTCCTTAACTGGTGGAAAAGTGAAGCACAACATTTTAAATAAATAACAAAAAAGAGAAAGGAAATAATTGCCTACTTGTGCAGCACATAAGTAGTTTCTAGACTTTCACAGGCAAAGGAGCCCAAAGCCTTAAATGTTATCACAGCTCCTCCTAGGGTTGCCAAATCTGGGTTGGGAAATCCCTGGAGATTTGGGTTGGGGCCTGGGGAGGGCAGGGTTTGATGAGGGGGAGGGACCTCAATGGGATATAAAGTCATACAGTTTACTTTCCAAAGCTGTATTCTGGAGATCATCTATAATCCCAGGAGAGCCTCCAGGCCCCATTTGGACTTCAGCAACCTCACATAGCTGAAATGAAACCATTCCCCAAAACACTCCACAGTAAAAATGGTGGAAAATGCAACGTTTATTTTCTTAGCACCCCAAACTTACCACACTATTGGAATGGAATATGTTACTAAAGCTAGGGGATACTTCTCCGGAAGTCACAATGCAGGAGGGGGGTGGGCACATAATCACGGGGGGGGGGAAGGGTCTATTAATCTTAAAGATGTATTCTCATTCTTATTATTGTCATTTTCTGTGTGTATGTTTTCTTTTTGTTGTTTCAGTGTATGTTTTAATAATGTAACCAAAATAATGTATCAAAAAGAAACAATTGTTTTTCTTTTTTCTTTCTTTCCATTTTTTTTCTTTTCTGTATTTTGGTTGTAATTTCTTTTTTATTGTATATTGTTTAAATATCACTTTTTCTTTTTTCTTTTTTTTCACCAATTAATAAAATAAAAATTATTTTAAAAAAAGAATGGAATATGTTACATAGAACTTAAACATATAAAATTGCATTGGATGGTATATTTATCAAATAGAAAAGCATAGAGGCCCCAGGTTTATCTGAGCAATAATTACAAATGGACTCTATGTTCAAAACAGAGCTACAGGCAGCAGCACCTGAAAGTTGTAGGGAGCTGTTGCAGGGGAAACTGTGTGTGTGGGGGGGGGGAAGAGGTTGAAAAATGAAACCTTCAGTACTGCGCTAATCTCGAGGAAGGTTCCACGGTCTGAACTTGGAAACAAACAGTATATAAACCTTGGTATTACCCAGCAGAAACAGAAAGAGCTCCTATTTCTAAAGAAAAAACTCAACAAATAAACATGTCTATAACATAATTAAGGAGTAGCAATACATTTGGATATTCAGTTACCCTTTATTTTACTACTGAAGGCTCTGGGGTTCCCCCCCCCCCCGAGCACAGCAGCAACCAGATCTGGAGGTCCTCCCCCATGCCAGTGAATGTTCCGCTTCACCTATGCGGGCACACCCAGAGGAAAATGAACCCTGCAGCTCCCTCAGTCAAAGGAGATATGTGTCCCCCCACACCACCCTACCGAGCTCTGGCATCCTCCAAAAGGTGACTTCTGGGTGTGAAAGAGCAACCTCTCAAAAATTCAAGTGCAGCCCTATCCTCACATTACTGCCTGCGAATCTTGGATATGCAGCTATGTAACAATGTGCTGCTTTAAAAATGCTGCTTTAAAAATATTTCACCCATTCAAAGAAAGAATTTCACAAGAGCTTTTTTTTTTGCACTCAAGAGGTCACACGCCATTTGGGATGGGTGATGGTTCCCTATTGAATTTTCTTTTCCAATTTTCATGTCAATGGTTTTGATTTTCTGGTTGTCATTGATTGTAAGATGTGTGAGCCCTGTCCCAGATGGCCTGGGTTAGCCTATTCTCGTCAGATCGCAGAAGCTAAGCAGGGTGGGCCCTGGCTAGTACTTGGATGGGAAACTACAAAGGAATCCCAGGGTCGCCATGCAGAGGCAGACAATGGCAAACCACCTCTGTTAGCCCCTTGCCTTGAAAACCCGACTGGGTCGCCATCAGTCGGCTGCAACTTGATAGCACTTTACACACACACATTGTGTGTGAATGCTGTAGGGTAGGGCTGTTGATTCGGTTCGGCCCGAACTGAAAAACAGCCGAATTTCCCCTGATTCGGTGGTTTTTAGTTCGGGACCAACTGAACTCAAAAATGGCGGGCAACCGGGGAGCCGAATTCAGCGAGTTCGGGAGTTCACGAATAAATCCGGCCAATTCGGGGCATCAGTAAGCAGCATTCTCCTTCCCCGGCCAATCGGTGGCTAAGCTGGGTCTTCTTCTGGCCAATCAATCAGGATTGAGTACTGGAGGAATCAGCTGATGTGCGGCCCGGCCGGGGGGGGGGGAGAGAGAGAGAGAGAGAGGGAAATCCTCGTGTGTGTGTGGGAGGGTGCTTGTGCACATTCGCTCCTTTCTGTAGCTGCAGGGGGACTATTTTTTGGGGTACAGACCCCAAACTTTCAGCAGAGATTCAGACAAGCCTTCTTAAGAGACCACCCAAGTTTTGTAAACATTGGGTCAGGGGGTCCCAAGATATGGGCTCCCCCCTTTTTTCTTTCCATGGCTGCAGGGGGCACATTTTTTGGGGTACAGACCCCAAACTTTCAGTGGAGCTTCAGATGAGCCTTCTTAAGATACCCCCAAGTTTTGTAAACATTGGGTCAGGGGGTCTCGAGATATGGGCTCCACCCCTTTTCCCTCCCCCCTTTTCCATTTCCGTGGCTGCAGGGGGTGCTTTTTTGGGGATACAGCCCCCAAACATTCAGCATAGCTTTAGACGATCCTTCTTAAGATACCACCCAAGTTTTGTAAAGATGGGTTCAGTGGGGGCAGAAATATCGGCTCCCCCCTTTCTCTTTCCGTGGCTGCAGGGGGCGCATTTTTGGGGGTGCAGATCCCAAACTTTGAGCGGAGTTTCAGACAAGCCTTCTTAAGAGACCACCCAAGCTTTGTAAACATTGGGTCAGGGGGTCCCGAGATATGGGCTTTCCCCTTTTCCCTATTGGGATGAATGGATCAGCCAATCCTGTATGCATCAGAGCAAAACGTCCTGTGCCTAAATGGAATCGTCTTGGATTACCCAGTCCTCCCCAGCCCCTTCTGATGGAACAGAAGACAGCCACAGTAAGACCCCTTTGGGGGCTTTAATCTATAATTTTTCTCCTGTGTGTGTGTGTGGGGGGGGAAGCAGAGTCTGTGCGTGTGTGGGGAGGGAGCAGTTTCTGTGGGTGGGGGGGAAGCCAAAGGGGGCTTTTGCCGGTTCTGCCTGGGGTGTGTGTTCCCCCTCAAGTCTCTCTCTCCCTGGTTTGAGGGGGGGGGTTTCAGTTGTGTGTCTTCAGGTTTTCCCTCATTCACAAGAGCGGTTAGGTCTATTTGGATGTTTGCTCAAAACTTGTTTTCAAATGGTGACTTAAAGAATGCATTTGGAGTCCCATGCAAAAGGGGAAATTCCACCACTCCTGCTCATTATGCATAGCTAGCTGCCTCTGTCCCTTTCCATGGTTTGCAAACTCCCAGGTGTCAGGTGTTGCTTTGCACAGTTGCAAAGGTGTTGCTTACAAGGTTGTGTTGCTTTTCAGTCATGTTGCAATGCTTTGCAAACTTCTCAGCTGTTTTTTGGGGCTGGGAGCTTTGTACGTGGGCAGCTCTGCTCAGAGATGCACATTAAGGGTGGGGGGGACCCCTTTCAGGGCCCATATCTCAGCCCCCCCGACCCAATCTTTACAAAACTTGGGGGGTCTTTCAAGAAGCGTCCTTTGAAGCTCCGCTGAAAGTTTGGGACCTCTACCCCAAAAAATGCCCCCCCAGAGCCGCGGAAAGGCGCGGTTGTGTTTTTAATGGCTTTATTTGGCCAAATTATTTTCCCGAACTTTGAATTCCTGCCAAATTGCATGGACCCTAAGCGGGGGAGTTCGGACTTCGGCATATCCCGAATCTAAACGGGCCGAATTCAGCCAAATCCGAACTATACCGAATTTTTTTTAATTCAACAGACCTAGTGTAGGGTTAGGGCTGCCAGATCCCTCTTCGCCACTGGTGGGAGGTTTTTGGGGTGGAGCCTGATGAGGGCGGGATTTGGGGAGGGGAGGGACTTCAATGCCATAGAGTCCAGTTGGCAAAGCGGCCATTTTCTCCAGGTGAACTGAAGCCTGGAGATCAGTTGTAATAGCAGGAGATCTCCAGCTAGTACCTGGAGGTTGGCAACCCTTATATGCAGTTAGATGATATTCATACATAGATGATATTCATACATACTCATACATACACAATCATTTATACTGATGCACAGATACTGATGAAAAAAAAGTGTACATTCATCAGCAGAAACTTGGTGTGAGAAAACAGAAAGTGGCTGAATCAATGTCAGGAGATTGTATAATACAAAAAGGGACGAGACAAGGATGTCCACTTTCTCCTTTACTGTTTATTTTGGTTTTGGAGTCTCTCTGTTGTATGATTCGAGATTCTAAAGATGTAAATGGACTGAAAATAAGTAAACAGAAGTATAAATTGAGGGTGTTTGCTGATGACTTGTTGTTGATTTTGGATGACCCTAACCGATCTGTAATTAAATTGAAAGAGATATTGGATTATTACAGTAAAGTTTCAGGTTTTAAAGTTAACCAGGAGAAAACTCAGACAATTTTTAAGAATGTTTCTGGTTCAAAACAACAGTATTTTAATACCTTGACAAATTGGCAGAAAGCGACTAAAATGAAATACTTGGGAACATGGATTTCTACTAAAAATGTGGATATGTTGTTTAATAGTTAGACTAAACTGTGGGAAGAAATAAAAAGAGACATGATGATTTGGACTAATAAGAACATATCTTTATTAGGACATATTTCGACAGTACAAATGAATATATTACCAAGATTATTGTTTTTGTTTCAAAATCTTCCTATTATATCCCAAGCAAAGTATTTTGATACATGGAGAAAGGACTTACTGAATTTTATCTGGCAAGCCAAGAAACCAAGGATTGCATATAAGTATTTGATTGACTCAAAAGAGAGAAGTGGACTTGAACTTCCAAACTTTAAATTATATGCTGAAGTGGCTGCTTTAGTATGGCTGAAAGATTGGATGGATTTAAAAAATACTCGTTTATTGGATTTAGAAGGATTTGATAATAGAAGTGGATGGCATGATTATTTGTGGTATAACAAAGTTAAAATGCATGCATTGTTTCAGCAACACATGGTTAAATCATCTCTTTACAGGATATGGACCAGATATAAACAATTGTTAGAAGTAAAAACACCATTATGGATTTCAACACAAGAGATGTTAACTTTGCGTCCACTACGACCTGCCCAGTTTTTAACTTATCAGGATCTTTTGAAATGGGAGGGCACAATATGCTCACTTAAAGACTATGATGAAGTTAAAGACTTACTATCTTGGTTCCAGTACTATCAAATATATTCAGTTTATTTACAGGATTTGAAAACAGGATTCTTAGAACAAAATCAACTTTACAAAAACTTTTACTGGATACAAATGATCATCTGATATCTAAGATATATAAACTACTGTTAGAACTTTATTGTGAACAAGAACGGATAAAACCTACTATGATTAGTTGGGCGCAAATGCTGGGACATGATATAATGTTGCAGAAATGGGAAAGGTTATGGACAAAAGATTTGAAACTTATATCCTCGCAAATATTAAAGGAAAATATATATTAAATGATGTATAAATGGTATTTAACACCAAAGAAACTTGCAAAATCATCTCCTTCAATGTCACCAAACTGTTGGAAATGCAACAAAGACATAGGTTCTTTTCATCATGTTTGGTGGACCTGTGAAAAAGCCAAGAAATTTTGGGATATGATTTATAACGAAATGCGAAGGATTTTACAACAAAATATTTCTAAAACACCTGAAATGATGCTACTAAATATGATTTCCAGATACCGTCTTTACTCATCGAACTTTTTTGATATATGCCACCATGGCTGGTTTTTGGTGGAGAGGTAAACCTGATTGCCCACCTTAAGTTCCCACCCGGGGGACCGATGTTTATCGGCTTGATCCTTGTATTTGCGTTTTGCCCGCTCCAAATTCTTTTGAACCCAGGGCCCAGTCGTTTGTACCACTTGCACCCAGTCTTGGACCCCTTGCACACCCTCCATCTCAGGGGTAACGGTAGCAGACCCAAACAGCCCAAATTCCTTCCCATACACCACTTGGAAAGGACTGAAACCTGTGGAGGAATGAGGGGCGTTATTGTAGGCATATTCAACAAAAGGCAACAATTCCACCCAATTGTCCTGGTGGTAGTTCACATAACACCGTAAATAACATTCCACTACAGCATTTACACATTCAGTTTGGCCATCAGTCTGAGGGTGGTAAGCAGAAGATAGGCCCTGCTCCTTTACTCCCATTACTTTCAGGAAGGCTCTCCAAAATTTGGCCATGAACTGAGCCCCCCTGTCGGAGAGGACCTTCCGTGGAACCGAATGAAGTTTTACCACGTGATTAACAAACAACCGTGCCAGTTTTTGAGCCGAAGGCAACCCAGCACAAGGAACAAAATGAACCTGTTTCGAAAATAAACCCACAAAACGGTTTTACCCCGGCTTGGGGGCAAATCAGTGATGAAGTCCATGGCAATCACTTCCCAAGGCATGGTTGGGGTTTCCAGTGGTTTTAGAAGGCCTGGTGGCTTCCCCATACGTTTCTTTGCAGTGGCGCAGGTGGGGCAGCTGCGCAAAAACAATTCAACATCGGCCCTCATACCTGGCCACCAAAATTGACGCCGCAGCAAATGCAAAGATTTGACAAACCCAAAATGTCCTGCCAGTTTGGCCCCGTGTACCATTACCAACACCTCCTTTCTAAGAGTTTCTGGTACATACACCCTACTTCCCTGGAGCCAAAAGGTCCCTTGTCGAGTAAGGTTTGGGGGAAGACTTTGTTTCTCCTCCTCCAACTGTGAGGCTTCCTTAAGCCTTAGCTGAAAAGTCTCTGGTACTCCTCGAAGAGGAGCAGAGTCATTTGCGCGAGTTTGGGACCGGGTGGTTACTGACAGTCCTGGCACTTCCCCCCTCTGTTCTGGAGTGAACAGGGACTCAATGGGTCGGTCAAAGTCATTTCCGATACTGGGGAAGTCGGGACAAGGCGTCCGCCAAAGAATTGTCCTTGCCAGGCACATGTTTAAGGACAAACCGGAACTTGGCAAAAAAACTGCGCCCAGCAGACCTGTTTTGCCTTCAGCTTCCTAGTCCCTTTTAAGGCTTCAAGATTTTTGTGATCGCTCCAGACCTCAAGGGGAACCTCCGCCCCTTCCAGGAAATGTCTCCAAATGGTGAGAGCTTCCTTCTCCCATATAGCCCAGTTAATTTCTGATTGGGAGAACTTTTTTGAAAAATAAGCACACTGTTTCAACTGGCCGCCCTCATCCCGTTGTAGCAGGGCTCCCCCCATAGCAACATCAGAAGCATCCACTTGGACTACGAAAGGTTTCTCACAGTCAGGGTGAGTGAGAACGGGCTCAGATGTAAATAATCGCTTGAGTGTCTCAAACGCCTGCTGACAGGCAGAAGTCCATTGCAGTTTTGCAGACGGCAATGTGGCAGCCGCTCCCTTCCCTTTCGTGCGCAACAGCGAGGTTAGAGGGAGCACCACCTGAGCAAAGTTCGAAATAAAGTTCCGATAAAAGTTTGCAAAACCCAGAAATTGCTGTAACTGCCTACGCGTGGTGGGGGGGTCCCACTCGACCACCGCCCGAACCTTGTCGGGATCCATTTCTAAACCTTGGTGAGATATGACATACCCTAAAAAGGCAATGTAGGGTTGGTGAAAGTCACACTTTGAACCTTTGGCAAACAGTTTGTGGGCGCGCAACCGTTGCAGCACTTCTTGTACCAACTGTATGTGTTCTTCCATTGTTTTTGTATAAATGAGGATATCATCCAAATAAACAACAACTCCACGGAATAACAAATCATGTAGCACTTCATTAATTAACTGCATGAACACACTCGGAGCCCCCGTAAGTCCGAAGGGCATCACTAAATATTCAAACATTCCAAACAGCAAGAAAAAGCGGTTTTAGGTTCGTCTCCTTCCCTTATTCGGATGCGGTGATAGGCTTCCACCAAGTCCAGTTTAGTGAAAATCCGGCCCTCCTTCAATTGCGCAAGCAGGTCTGGAATGAGAGGGAGGGGGTATGCATTAGACTGAGTGACTGCATTCAGTCTGCGAAAATCAATACATAGTCTTAAATCCCCCGTTTTCTTCTTTACAAAAAAGGCGGGAGCCGAATATGGTGCCTTGGAGGGGCGAATGAAACCCCGTGCCAAATTGGTGTCCAAATAGTCTCATAAGACGGCCTTTTCGTTTGGGCTCATGGGGTAAATCTTTCCTTTAGACAGCTTGCCGTCCCCCACCACTTCAATCGCGCAATCGGTCTCCCGGTGGGGGGGCAATTAATCACATTCCCGCACATCGAACACATCGGTAAACTGGGCATACTCTTTAGGGAGCTGTGGTTTGAAAGTCTCGACTGGTGGTGCTTCAACTAAGGCAGCCGCCTGGTTTTTGAGCACCCTTTCCTTTTTGTGACGCTCACACAGAGTGTGAGGGAAAGTAAGGGTCCATTCAACCCAGTCTATGGAGGGGTTAAGTCCCAGCAACCAGTTCATCCCCAAAACCACGGGAGTTTTGATGGGGGCAATGGTGAAATGAAGCTGCTCCCAATGTTCTCCCATGCCCATCACCACCGCGGCCATGCGGTGGGTGACTGGACCCCCTCTAAAGTCACTGCCGTCCATCTGGGAAAAACGGATGGGCTCGGGCAACTGCACCCTTTTCACTCGCAGTCGCTGGGTGAGTTCCTCACTTATTAGGGTGCGAGCACAACCAGAATCAACGAGGGCCGTTACTCTCACCAAAGGTCCCCCTCTGGGTAACGTGAGGGTAACCTTTACATATACATTGTCCTCTTGATCGCTTACCATAATTGGAGCTCTTTGCACAGGGTCCGGAGCGGTCTGCTGAGGAGCCCCTTTTACAGCAGACTGGCGGCGTTTTTTGCCGTCGGGTCCCATTCCTCCTCGTCGCTGGAGGAGGTCAACTCGGGATTTGTAATCCGTGGCTCCGATGAGCCCAAGGTTTCATTTGTAATCCGTGGCCCCAATGGGCCAGTAGCTTTCGACGCTCCGGGGTCTGGTTGTGCCTGTAGAGCCGAAGGCGCGCTCCATCTGCCAGGTGCACCACTCCTGCGTCGAGTCTGCCCCTCAGCGTGGGTCTTCTCCGGTTCGGCGGCTGCCAGTCGGGGTGGTCCTGGGTGTCCGGCCCGGGAAGGGCACTGAGAAGCAGTGTCCCTTACCTCCGCAAACGAGACAGGCCCCGCTCTCGAAGCGTTTGCGGCACTCCGCCACTGACGGTCCTCCCCCAGAGGGGAAGCGAGAGTCCTTTGGACCACCTGGCCTGCCTCCACAGACTTTGTCTCTCTACCCGTGCGTTGTTTGGATAAGAGCAGTAGCTGTTTTCGGTTCTCGATGTCGGCTGCATGCCGGACCCAGCCTTCCACATCTGGAGGGTTACCTTGCATAAAGGCCCAGTGTTGCAATTCCGGATTCAGACCCTCTCGGAAATATTGCACCCGGGTAGCATCACTCCAGTCCAAGATTTTACTTGAGAGCAGTTGAAATTCACTTGTATACTGTGCCACCGTCTTAGTCCCTTGACGCAGCTGCAGCAAGGCTGTTTTTGCTCTCTCACCCAAATGCGGATCCTCGAACCGGTGCCGGAGGGCTATCATGAAGTCATCGAGGCTTCGCAGTACAGGGGAACAGAGTTCATATTGCAACACCATCCATGCGGCCGCCTCCCCCTGTAATAATGAGGCAATATACTGGACCCGACTCTCATCCGAGGTGAAAGTCCCAGCTTGCTCCCGCATAAAAATATCCACTTGGACCATAAAGAATGTTAACTAGTCACTCGACCCATCAAAGGTAATTTTTAGGTCCCGTCTCGCCGGTGGAGCGGGACGGGCAGGCAGAACGGGAGCAGCGGGAACCGCGGGTTGACCGCCCCCTGCGGGTGCTGCAGGCTGTGGCGGGTTCTGCCGCAAATCGTCCAGCGCTTGGGCTAAGTCCAGCATTACGGCGTTCATGGTATCCTTCCGGTCAACCATCCCCTGCCATTCCCTTTGCCATTGCTGGCGTTCCTCTTCCATCTGGTGCTGCCACAGCGCTTCCTTTCGGGCCGGGTCTTCCTCGAAACCAAGCCCGGAAAAAGTGGTCCTCCAAGACCGCGCGTCGTCCCTCGAGAGCGACCAACTTCGGGGGGACTCCAGCCAGGTACTCAACCGGCTCGTCTTGGGTTTTGTATCCAGTCCTGATCCAGCGCCGGCCCCACCGGGTGTCTTCCCGGTCGACTTCCCTTCCGCAGGGTCAGGATCAGGCTTCTCGGGTACAGTGCTGTCACCATCCTTCTTGTCATCCCCGTTTCCTGCCATAGCTGCCCAAACGTGGTACAGGAGCAGGAGTCGGAGCAATAGACTTGCAGCTTAATGTAAGGCTTTCCAGCCTCCCAGGGCAATTCCCATAAAATCACTCGCTCAGACGACCATCCAGAAGCAGGTAGGTTTATTGAGAAGCATCAGGTAAGACTAGATCCTTAACACAGTCCAAAGCTGCAAGTGCTTGCTATTGCAAAAGGGTCAGACTATAAACAGTTCTACATTGCAGATGTCGGTTACATGTTTTGGGAACGGAGTGATAACAGCGCTAGGCTAAGCTACTGAATAGACATCAAAGACTTCAAGGAAGCTCGTTAACTCAATCCTGCGAAAGCCAAGGTCAGAGGAGGGAGGAGGGAACAAGGAAAGGAAAGTGAGCGGGACATTCCAGCAAGGGCCTACACTGGTAACAGTCCAGCCAAAGCCTGAACCAATCTACTAAAACAGGTCTGACCCGCCGCTTGTACGGGCAGTTCAGAAACAGAACAGAGCAGTCCCTCACACAGGGAACAGGGAGATGATATGGGGTCTGCCAGAAAGAGAGAAAAATTGTGAGAAGAGGGGATACAGGGGTAAATGAAGTGATCCCTGTAAGTCCTGGTGGATTCCCCACTTGTGTACATACACTTTAATGCTTGTTTTAATGTTTTTGATTGTTTGCCACCAAGGCAACCCTAAATTGGGTGGAAAGGCAGCATAAAAGTGTTTTAAATAAATAGATAAATGAATGGTGTGGTGTAGTGGTTTAAGAGCAGTGGACTCTAATCTGGAGAACCGGGTTTGATTCCCCACTCTTTCACATGAGCAGCCGACTCTAATCTAGTGAACTGGATTGGTTTCCCCATTCCTCCACATGAGGCCTGCTGGGTGGCCTTGGGCCAGTCACAGTTCTCTCTCAGTCCCACCTACCTCACAAGGTGTCTGTTGTGGGGAGGGGAAGGGAAGGCAATTGTAAGCCGCTTTGAATCTTCTTAATGGTAGAGGAATTTGGGGTATAAAAACCAGCTCTTCTTCTTCTCCTCCTCCTTCTTTTCCAGGCTGACTCTCAGATGCTGAGGACCAGCAGAAGGAGAGAGTCTGCACAACCATGTCAGTCTGATGGAGTGGCACAGCGTCTGGCCCAGTGTGACAATTCTGGTTGCCATTTGGACCAAACAGTCTAGATTCTGAGGTACCTTCTCTCTTGTACTTCACATTGGGTTCTCTGCCTCCGCTTGTGTCAACCTCACCAGCAAAAAAATGAAATAAAAAATTGCCCCTACCACAACCTGAAACTTAGAAAACTTCAACAGCAGTGAAGTGTTTGACCGCCAAATGTCTTTTGGTAGTTATTTCATTGTGCAGACTCTTGAATTCCTCTGTGCTGAGCAAAATAGTTTGAAGGTTCTTTCTGCTCATTTTCCTTGTTTTGAACATTTTGTTTAACTCTGCCTCTCCCTCCTGGCTTGTTTGCCCCCCCTCTTGCAACATTTGTGCCCCTGGGTTAACCAACTAATGGGGATTTGAATGAAGGTGCGAGGTGTCCCTAAATGGTTTCTCTCCTCCGCCACTCACCCCTCAGGCTAGTTTCTGGCATTCAGTAAACTGAATTCCGAAAGAATGTGTCTTCTTTCCTACTTTTAACGCTCTATGAATATTGCAGATTCCATGGCGCCTGGGAAGACAAACACTGCCAGGCTGAATCGCTCTCTCTGGAAACACACTGTCACTAGCTGTTCTCATCATGGCCTTTTTGAAGGCCATCCTGCCTTTGGGATTTTGGTCAGCGAATGTCTTCAGAGACCCACGCCCACACTCGCCGCCCTTTCGGGGCACGGAAACGCAACTGTCACTGGGTTGCTGGGATGCCTCCAGCACATTGTCTGAAGGGATGTGGCAGTGGGGAGAGGAAGGCCCAGGGGACAGGGGAACACCGGGCACGACTGGGCCCCCCTGCAGCCCCCCCACTCTCGGAAACTGCTCCAGCTGGCAGAGGTTCATCATTTGGGTCAAGGCAAAAGGCTGGCGTGGCGGGTACAGGGTTAAATGTGAACTCCGAGATGGAGGAGTTTTGTCGGCCTGGGCTGACAAGAGTCTTCTTGGAGGGAGAGAAGAGTTCTTGGTCTTTTAGCTCCGAGCTCCTGAACTGTGTGGTTGTGTGTAGAGACACTAAGAACCTGCATGTTCACATATTTCCTAGCTTACACAAACCAAACCTGAGTGGTGACAAAGGAAAGATTGGGGTAGAGAGAGAAAACCCTCTCTTCAGTCACAAAGTGGGAGGGGGCTCCTGAAACAGGGAGACTCCCGACTCAGAGGGATTTTTTTTTGGGGGGGGAGATTTGTTTTCCACGAGAGGTGGGCAAACCTGAGGAGTGGGAAAGGTTGTGGATGAACCTCCACTCTCTGGTGTTCTCTGTTCTGGGGAAACCGAGTCCACACTGAGTATAATGAACACATTGAACAAAGTCTGAATATATGTACTGAATAGCCTGAAGGGATTGTACTGAGAACTAAGTATTGTGCCTGTAGCCCTTTAAGACCTGAACGGTTCCTAACCAACTAAGCTTTGTGCCTCTGTGGGAGAAAAGCAAGCCCTCTCTCGGCCCTCCGTAACCAATACACTTCCCTTTATAGTCAAAATGATAAAATCAGCAACAGCCTCAAAGCCTCTCAATTTCATCTGTGGAGAGGCAAGGGAAGCTTTCTCCTCACACAAACAAAGGTGACAAATTGTGGGGTTTAAGAAATATTAAAAACACCTCACAGCTATCGTTAACGGATAAAAATTTGTGAGGGTTCAAAAGGGAAGAAGAAGGACCCTCGCAGCTGGGCAAAGAAAACAGGCCACAAATGGGATAGTTTCCCATTGGAACTGAGGTAGGGCTGCCAGGTCCCTCTTTACCACCGGCGGGAGGTTTTTGGGGTGGAGCCTGAGGAGGGCGGGGCTTGGGGAGGGGAGGGACTTCAACATCATAGAGTCCAATTGCCAAGCAGCCATTTTCACCAGGCATGCTAAGCCAATGTTCTGCTGCTGAGCCTCGGCTCTCCCCCATGTTGAACCAAACTTGCCCTGTTCGACCCATCCTCAGCCACGCAGGCTTGCAGTTTGCCCAGAGCTAGGCAATGCTCATGGGTTTTTATCAAGTTTTCCCCCTACATGTGCATAAGAATTTCCTTCCTTTTTTCCCCTTTCAAAATAGGTTTTATGTGCAAAAATGACAAGCAAGGTACCAATATGTCCATTGCAATGATTCCCGCACTACAACAATGAAGCACACCCATTCACCTCTCCTTCAAAAATGTGTCTCACGCAGAGTTGAGTGAGGTGTGAAAAAGAAGGCCGGCCGGCTAGGGAGCCAGCTGGGACCACAGCAGCAGGCTGGAAATTAGCCCCAGGAGCTGCCCCCTTTTTCTTCTTCAGTGCAAATTTCCTCTCTTCTGTAGAGAACATTCCTCCTCCCCGCCATCCTTTCTTTCTTTTTCTTTTTCTTTTATATACTGTAGCACTGGACATTTATTTATGCTTCTGAAAATTGACAAACGACGCTAGGAATGTTATCACAGTTGCCCTCAAAACAACGTTCCCATTTCACAGGCCAAGCGCTGAGGTCACGGCTGCTTCCCAGGCAGATGCTCGACTCAAGCCAAAAAAGTTTTCCTCAACAGCATTAGGACAACCTCCATCTTCTACCTGTTCAGGAACAAGTATTCTTAGCTTGGTTTGGGAAGACCCCCCCCCCAGACATCTGCCATAATCCTGATGTCTGGGGCCTTTAAGAAATATCTCCAGCCCTCTTTGTTTAGCCGGAGTTAATGATGATGAGTCTCCCCAGCTAGTGGCCAAAAGGCTGCTTGAGAAACGCAGAGCCGCAGGGAGAGGAACGGCTGCTGCATCCCACGGAAAGGTCAGGAGGTACGTTAATTAAATCTACACAGACACCCTCGCTGGCGTGCCGGTGGAACTCTGCCATGCCACATAATTAAGGAGTGTGCCGGTCAGAAGGCATTCCGGATTCACTGTCTCTGAAAGAGTTAATTGGCATGAGAGAATCTCTAAATGTCAGCAGTGGTCTCCAGGGAAAGAGCTGGGGTTTCTTTCTTTGGTTCCAGAGAGGGGGCGACGGATGCAGAGCAGCAGATTTGGATTTCACAGGAGCAAATAATCCATGAGGTATCTTAGCTGCTCACAAAACCCTGCACGGCACACCTAAGAGAGCCTCCACTCTGGGGGGCAGCCACCTTACCGAGTAGCCGGGGCAATGGGAGAAGCTGAGGCTGAAATCTGGCCAGGTGGTTGCCCCACCTCTGCTTGGAAGTTCAGCACCTGTCTAAACTTCCCCCATTTATAAAATAGGCACCAGTCTAGTAACATAACAGGGTTGTTCCTTTGGTCACCTGTGCTGTCCGATTGGTTGGCACCATGCAGAGGGAAGTTCTGTTACACAAGCCCCTTCTGAATCGAAGGGGATCTGCTTCAGGGCACAACTTCCATCCATTTCCCTGGGTCCCATTGCACAGCAGAACCACAGTGTTTCAAAGAGAACCTGCCTTGCTAAGAGACCTGGATAGAAAGAGTTTTTCCCCACATGCCATTAGTGCATCGGTTCTGGCCCCTGATTTGGTTTATCCCCCTGCCTTCCATGCATTCCCTGGAGCCATTTGTTTTTGCCTCACATTTTTTTCTGGTTCTTTTGGGACCACTTTTACCCTGATATTTTTCTAGCAATCAAACTTGATTCATGTTTGTGCGTAAAATGTTTCCTGTGCTTTTGTTTGTTCTTGACACTTCCTGTCCACTTTCTGTTGGCTGGCCTGTGACTGCAGGACAGCCCTGACCTCCTTTTCCCTGCCTCGGTAATGAGGAATTTTATTCCTTCTGTCAGTAAAGGTTCAAGTATGTAAAATTTACTCCAAAACCCATACATTCTAATATTTTTTTCATAAACTTCCAATTTACATTATCTTTTTTTTTATATAAATTTTATTAGGTTTTATACTAGAAGTTTTCCATTACATTGAACAACATCTATAACAATATCAAATTTCAATTCTATTTTAAAGTTGTTATAATTCCATATCATATAATAAAAAAAGAAAAAAGAAAAATGGAAAAGTTTTTAGACTTCCCCTTCACCTCTGTCTGCCTCTTAATAAAAAGTTCATCCCGTCGTAGGTAATCTAATCTTAATAAACTATCAATACTATATATAGAAAAAAAAATCATAGTCTGTTAGTAAATATACTTATACTTAATCATTATAAAAAAGATCAGAAATAATCCTCTGGATCAGATTAGAAAGTATTCTTCCATTCTTCCCATTTTTAACTCATATTCACAATAATGCATCCACGCCCCCCATTCCCCCAAAAACCGAACGTCATTTTCTTCATTTAGAATGGCTGTGAGTTTTGCTATTTCTGCCACTTCAAACATTTTAACAATCCAGTCTTTTTTCTCAGGAGTTTCTAGCCCTTTCCATTTCGCTGCATAAAGCAGTCTCGCAGCTGTTGTGGCATAAATCAAAAAAGTTCTTTGTATTGCTAAGTCGTCTGGAATCATACTCAATAGCATCATTTCTGGTGTTTTGGGTATATTCTTTTGTAGTATTAATCTCAATTCATTATAAATCATGTCCCAAAAGTCTTTGGCTTTGTCACAGGTCCACCACATGTGATAAAAGGAACCAATTTCTTTGTTACATTTCCAACAAGTAGGGGACATCGTTTTATAAATCTTTGCAATTTTCTTGGGTGTTAAATACCATCTATACATCATTTTATAAATGTTTTCTCGCACTGACTGTGCTTTTATTCCTTTTAGATCTTTGGACCATAATCTTTCCCATTTATTTAAAACAATATCATGTCCCACATTTTGAGCCCAATCGATCATAGTTGGTTTAATCGTATCCTGCTCACAATATATTGTTAAAAGGAGATTATACATTTTAGAAATCAGTTTTGTATTATTATCTAGTAAAATCCTTTGAAAAGAAGATTTTTCTTTAGAAAAACCTTTTTTAGCATCTTGTACAAAAACTGATTTGATTTGGTAGTATTGGAGCCATTGTAAATCATCCTTAAGAAGTTGAAAGTCTTTTAGTGAGCATTTCTTTCCTTCCCAATTAATTAGATCTTGATAAGTAATAAATTTGTCTGGTCTAAGTGGGCGCAAAGTTAGCATTTCTTGAGGCGATATCCACATCGGTGTTTCTGGTTCCAAAATGTGTTTATATCTCATCCAGATACGAAATAAAGAGGACCTGATTATATGATTACGAAATGTTGCTTGTAATTTAATTTTATCATACCACAAATAACCATGCCATCCACTTAAATTATTATAACCTTCCAAGTCTAACAAACGTATATTTGACAAGTTCATCCAGTCTTTTAGCCATACTAAAGCTGCCGCTTCAGCACCAATTTACATTATCAAACGCTTTTTCAGCGACCAAAAATATCATGGCTACCGGAGTTGTAGTCTGTTCAGCATATTCTAAAAGATCTATTACCACTCTTACATTTTGGCTAATCAATCTTCCTGGTAAAAATCCTGCTTGATCTTCATGTATAGTTTGGTTTAATACCCTTTTTAATCTAGTTGCTAAGATCGCAACAAATAATTTATAATCATTATTCAATAATGAAATAGGTCTATAGTTTTTTACTTCCAATAAATCCAAATTCGCTTTTGGTATTAATACTATATTCGCTTGTTTCCAGGTTTGAGGGATAGGTCCATTTTGCAAACAGGAATTCATCACACCTAATACATAAGGGGCTAATTGTTCTTGAAATGTTTTATAATAAAATGCTGTGAGCCCATCCGCCCCAGGTGATTTGTTTAATTTACTTTTCCCTATTGCCTCCTTTAGTTCTTCCCTAGTTATTAGAGAATCCAATGATTCCCTATTTTCTTGTGACAATTTTTCCCAGTCAAATTGACTGAGATATACATCCATTTCTTTGTCTGATACTAAATTCTTCCTGTGTAAATTTGTATAGTATTCTACAAATGTTTCCATAATTTTTTGTTTATCACTTGTTATCTTACCCTTCCTTTTAATTTTTAATATTGGTAATTTTTTCTCTTTATGTTTAAGCTGCCATGCTAACATTTTACCCAGTTTATCTTTGTCTATTAAAAATAATGTTCTTTTCAATTTCATCAGATATTAAAAATTCATATTGATGTTGCCATTTTTTCAAATTATTAAGCTGTTCCTGTTTCAATGATTTATCTTGTAATTTTCTAAGCTGTCTTTCTCCTTGTCTAATTTCCTCTAAAATATTTTTCTTCTGTGCCTCTCTCTCTTTGAAACATCTTGTATTTTGTTGTATTAGCAATCCTCTAATTACTGCTTTACCGGCATCCCATACTACATCTTCCCGAGTACCCTTATCTGTATTTTCAACAAAATAATTCTGTATATCTACCTTTAATTTATTCCTTATCTTTTTATTTTTTTAATAAAAATTCATTTAATACCCAAGGCTTGTTTCTCCTATCTCCTATTTTAACTCTTATTGATACAGCATTAGTGTCTGACAATACTCTGGGTAAAATCTCTGGATTCTCTGAGACATTTATCAACCCTTTAGAGAGCCATAACATATCTATTCTGGAATATGTAAGATGTCTAGATGAAAAAATATATCCCTTTTTTGTTGCCATAAACCAATCTCCAAACATCAAACATATCCCATTGATCTGTAAGAGCATTAAAAATACCCAGTAGCTTACCCTCACATTTTCCCTTTTTTTTCCTTTGCAGACCTATCTATCTTGGATTCTATTACCCCATTAAAGTCCCCCATCCAAATCATTTTTTCTAAAGCATGTTCAGCCAAAATTGTAGCTAAAGTATTATAAAACATTTTTTGATTTGTATTAGGCGCATAAATTCCCACCAACAGAACCTTTTGAAAACCACAAGTTATTTCTACCAACAAAATTCTTCCTTCTTTATCTTGAAAGATAATTTTAGGTTCTAATATCATAGGTAGATACATAGCTATACCATTAGTTTTTTTCTTCTCATTACAAGAGGTGAAGACTTTACCTAACCTTGGTTGTTCCAATCTAAATACATCCTTCTGTGAGATATGCATGTCCTGTAAACAAGCAATGTTAGCTTTAGATTTTTGTAGATGATGAAATACTTCTTCCTCTTACTAGGAGAATTCAAACGATTGATGTTCCATGACAATACCTGTAACATATTAAAATTCAATTAGACCCATTTTAAATTTTACATTTTTTAATCCCAAAGATGTTATCCATATTTATTCATCTTTTGTCCCATACCCCCTCCCTCCCCCCTATTCCCATTAGGTTCAGTTCATAACTGCTCAGCCCTCCTTATCATCTGACAGGGAATCTTCTGCTGATTCAATTGGCAGAACCCCACTGCTTGCTTCTGAGGCCCTTTCCTCTTCAGTAAGTTCTTTAGCAGGAGGCTGTTTAGCTGGTTTAAAAAGCTCTGAATCATATCTTCTTAAGAATTGATTGGCCTTGCTGGTATCTGTAATTTTAAATCTTTTAGCCTTGAAAAGAAAAGAAATGCCTTGTGGGAAATCCCATCTGAATTGAATCCCGTTGAGCCTCAGTTGTTCTACGATCTCTGAGAAATCTTTTCTTTTTCTAAGCAATCTTCCTGGAATTTCCTTCATCAATCTAAGAGGGGTACCCTCTATTGTAAATGGAAGTTTGTAGTGGGTACTGAGAATAAGGTCACGATGGCTCCTGGAAAAAAGCTGAACGAGACAGTCTCTTGGTACTTTGTTTTTGGTTGCAAAAGAAGAGTTAATCCTGTAGGCCATTATAATCATCCCTTCAACAGCTTCTTCCTCTTCTTGAAAAAATCTGCCAAAAGTACTTTTAGATATCCTTTTAAGTCTCTTCCTTCTATTTTTCCTTCAAACCACGAATGTGAATGGAATTTTCCTTAATCTTGAGTTCAATCATTGCCATTTGGTCATCTCGTTTTTCATCTCTCTCCTGGGATGCTTCCAGTGACATTTCCAAAGTGTCCACCCTCTTTTTAATATCCTTATTCTCCTGTGCATTTTTTAAGAACTTGGTCTCCACCTTATCCTGTCGCACAGTCAAGGACGTGATTGAGTCTTGCAAGGCTGATATTGCAGCTGTATTTTGTGAGATAGTCATTGAATTTTGAGAGATGGCAGCAGTGTTTTGACTCAGTTCTTGCTTCATTTCTGTAATCTCCTGGTATGTTTTAGTTAAGAGTTCATGCAAGGAATTGAGTGTCACTTCTGGCTTTGGTTTAGGAGTCATCTTTGCAGCAGCAGGTATTCCTGAAGAGGGTGAAATGGCTGATGCTATCGTTATGTTAGAGGCAGAAGCTCTGCGTTGCTGAGAGATTTGCTGTACCTGGAGCTGTTTTGAGTCTTTGAGGAATTCCCTGGAATGCTTCTCTTTTTTCTCTCCCATTGATCCTAGGAGGCTGAATAACAACAAATTTGTAATCCACAGAGAGGGGGGGGTAACGTTTCTTGTTTAAACCATCAACTTGGGAATATTAGTAGAAGATTAAAAACAGTTCATTTTAAAGTCTGACCTTAGAGAGAAGACTCTCACATCAGCATTACTGTTAATATTTCATGCCAGTAGTTTTTCCATCTTAGATTTTAAACTGATGCTTCAGCCACTGACAGAGAAATTTTTAAACTGCTTCACAGATGGTAGAAGGCTGGTGAAAAGCCAAGTTTTGTTTCAGAGTTACGTAATGAAGTTATAGTCAGCTCGAGTGCTTTCTTCTGTAAAAATAAGACGGTCAAACACCTCAGTTTTGGCTTTAGTGAAGATATAAACAAATGAAAGCAAAACTTGCTGTTTTGGAGTCTCTCCATCGGAGTCTCTCCACCGCGTCTCCCGGCTGCCGTTTTGAAGATGGTGCCTGCTCCGTGGCTAAGCCCATCAGAGCAGCCGCCGCCGATTTCTCAGTGGCTATCGCTACAATAACGAGCCGCCTGCCCGTGCCCGGTTCAGCATCTCCTCTTACACCGAGGAGTGCTGCTTGCCAGGTGGTAGGGGGTGAATTTCTTGCCCCCTGGCAGCTTCAAGCCGGAGTGTGAGGCGTCGCATTTCCCGTGATGGATCCGCTCCGCTCCGACCCGGAAACTTTTTATTCCTCGTGTCAGTAAAGTTTCAAGTATGGTTGTTAAATGCTCATCCGCTAGTGATAGATCTCTACATTGCTGTAAGAAGATTGTTGCTCTTCCTGCGTGCTCGCAGCAGCAGGTACCTTTTCTTTATTCTGCCTCCTGTGGCCATTTGCTTCCTTGCGTTGGGGTTCCCAGATCCCCCCCCCCCAGGAGCAGGGGATCTCCCGCTTAGCAGCCCATCCCCCCGGTGACATTCAGCCAGCTGGCAGGGGAACTTACTGGTGGTAAACTTAGGTGTCACCAAAAACATGGTGATGTCACTTCCAGTGGGCACTGGAAGTGACGTCATCACCTCGCCAAAGACTGTAGGGATGCTCTGGTAGTTGGGCAAAACTCTGTGGTAAAAATGGCTTCCTTTCCTTTCCTTTCCTTTCCTTTCCTTTCCTTTCCTTTCCTTTCCTTTCCTTTCCTTTCCTTTCCTTTCTCCCTTAGAAGCTCCTTGATTCATAAATCTTGAACAGTATAATTCTAAATCTATTGTTTAAGGGATATAAGGACTAAGATAAATTTTGCCACTGTCACTGCCAATGTAACCTTAGGATCACTGTCACTTAATATACGGGATATTAAGCCCAGACACAGAGTTACTTATCCAGTCTGCTAGAAGAGGAATCATATATCTTGGTCTTAGATCCTCATAAAAAGGACATTCCAGGTGCTAGAGAACCAATGAAACTGGAAGAACGCGGGCAGGTCCTTTCCAAATATGGTAGGTTCATGTATTTACCTTGCATAACCATAGAAGGGTTAGCATTCAGTCTAGCAAGAGAAAAAGCTCTTAAGACACGAGGGGTTGTCAAGAAATAAATATCAACAGGCAAGCAACATGGGGTTGGAATTCCAATAAACAGAGGCCGATTTTTCACAGATTTTGCTTCTCTTTTGCCGTGGAGCAAACCCCCCCCCCGATGTAAATTTGCTTTTCATGGCAGCAGATTTCCCCCCTCTATCCCCAAGCTGTTTTGGTTTTTCATGGGGAAAAACACGCACTATTCGGCGACGGTAACCTCTGCTGCCTTGTCCTTCCCCTTCCATTCCGCTCGTGCCTGACCGCCCCCAACTTCGCCCACCCCCGCCCACTTTGCCCATGCTGCTGCTTCGCTCCATCTGGCCACTAGATGTCGCTCCCTCTCATTTTTTTTCTGGCTGTGGCTGCTCTCTGGCTCCCCGAAGGTCCTATCCCTTGCACAGAGGATGGCCCCTTTTGAAAGTGGAGTCTATGTGGGGTTGCCAACCTCCATGTACTAGCTGTAGATCTCCTGCTACTAGAAGTGCTCTCCAGGCAGCAGAAATCAGTCCATCTGGTGATAATGGTTGCTTTGTAAGGTGGACTGTGTGCCTTTACACTCCAAACCCTGCCCTCCTCAGGCTCCAGCCCCGACGTCTCCAGGTATTTCCCAGCCTGCAGCCTAGCCTACCTCACAGACTTGCTGTGACAATGAAAGGGAGAATTGCTGTATGCCCTAGGCATGGTTGCAAACCTCCAGGTGATGGCTGGAGATCCCCTGCTATTAAAAATGATCTCCAGGTGACAGAGGACAGTTCCCCTGGAGAAAAGGGCCGCTTTGGGAACTGGACTCTACGGCATTGAGGTCCCCTCCCCCTCTCCAAACCCCGCCTACTCAGGCTCCATCCCCCACATTTCCAGGTATGGAAGGTCGGCGGCTGCACGCATGGTCAGTTGTATGGCTGACCAGTATTGCTGGAAAAGTTCAATGGAGTTGACCAAAGAGATGAGGAGAACCTGCAGGGCAGCACTCAAGTTTGCATGAGCAACCAACTCTCCACCTGTCTCTCGCCCTCGCTCTTGAACTCTGGATGAGCTTCCAAAATTAAGGGGGGGGGTTGGTCCCGGGAAGGAATGGGTCAACTCCTCAGCTAATCTCTATTTACAGGTGTCCTTTGAAATCCGTGCTGTTGCCACAGACCGAGTTACAAAGAGAACAGGGGCCAATTTGTGATTTTTAAATGACAACTATCCCGACGTCCAGAAGGTTCCCCAGGCATTCAAGATGAGGCATTTACATCACAATGCTCGGGCGGCAAGTTCTGACTTCCACAATCGCTGAGGAGGCCCTCTTGGTGCTTGACCCAATGGCTGCACTCAATGCAAGAATATAAAACTGCACCCCCTACTATACATAGTTGTTATGTTGGTTAAAATGGCAATACAAAGAGTAATAACAACTACACAAGGTTTATTTCAGTTATGACTTTTCCTGCACCCCTCAGCTTTGTACACCAAGTGCCCTTGTTACATGTCTGGGAGTTTGCTTCCCCCCCCCCCCATATGGAATCCTACATTTATTGATTTTTAAAGGTACCCTGAAATATACACCCTTCCAACTAGTCAGCAAGAGGTCCACAGGATGATCTCTTAGTGACCCCCTCACTTAAAATTATTTCTGGGGATACCCTTGATGAAAAGTATGCTCCCCTGAATAGGACGGGATTTACTTCCGATTAACACAAACTGCAAGGTCATGTATGGGGGGGTTGCCTTGGATTTGCCACTCTCTAGATGACATTTTCCCCATCCAAATTCTTGTAACTCTGCATTGGGGGCTTATTTTTTTTACTTATGAGAATTCGGCAGAGAAGAATTTGCATCTAGAGAGCAGCAAATCCAAGGCAAACCCTCTCATGCATCATTACAGCAAGGTTCCTGCTTTTTTTGGGGGGGGGTAATCTCGATTTGCCCCTTCCACTCTGCAGGGCTTCTGCTGCTAAAACACACTCAAGATCTGCGAGTTGCTCAAGAAAATAGTTGCAGCAACGCGAAGAAAAGGAGGAGAACAGCTTCTTCTGAGCTCAGCAGGGAGCGAGCCTGGGAGCACAGATGTTCGGTGGGGTGGGGGGTTCTGCCAGCCCTGGCCAAGTCCACAGGAGTTTCCAGCCTGCCCCCCCAGGCCCCTTCCAATCCATTTCGCCAATGCGCACCCACGATCCTTTTACCAGAAGGTGCACAAAGCCAAGCAGCTGTCGGGCGGGTGGGACCCTGAGCAGTTTCCCTTTCCTGGGTGGGGGGGGGAACTCTTTGCAAAGCCCTCCAAACTTTGCCCAGCTCAGATCGGCGGCGCCCCTCGAGCCTCCCATCCTGCGATCCCCTTCCCATGCCGCTTAAGCCGTCCTTTTCCGCTCTCCCCACCCCCCGCCCCATTCCACACACGAAGCTGCCTTATACTGAGTCATACCCTCGGTCCATCAAAGTCAGTATTGTCTACTCAGACCGGCAGCAGCCCTCCAGGGTCTCAGGCAGAGAAGGTCTTTCACATCACCTACTTGCCTGGTCCCGTTAACTGGGGATGCTGGGGATTGAACCTGGGACCTTCTGCATGCCAAGTAGATGCTCTACAAACTGAGCCACAGCTTCCAACTTCTCAGTATAAAAGGATTCTTCTTTGGATTGGCGCCTCCTTTGCATCTCATGAGGAGGGGTCTGGCTTTTCCGATCCAAGGCGGTTTTGCCTTCCAAACCCCTGGATCCCTCTGGCACTTCAAATCGCCCCTCACCCAACCTTCCTCACACAGAAGCCCCGCCCACCCCTTCCCCTTGCACCCAATTATCACAATGCTATGTAGAGTCAATCCCACTGAGCCTTGGACAGGAGTAGCAATGCGATCCTACACAGGTCTCCTCGGAATCCTGCTCCAGTCTGGTCAGTGGTGCTTACTCCCCAGGAAAGCTACATCAGGATGGCACTGCACAGGATTACACTGGAAGATCTCCCTTTTGCATGCCTCCTCAACTCCCCGGGGGTGGCGGTGACCCTCCTGGACCCCCCCCCCAGCATAAAAGATGCCCCCCAACCCCCCCTTTTGCATTGAGTTCAGGATGGCATTGCACAGGGTTGCCTTGGAAGATCTCCCTTTGCACAGCTCCTCAACTCCCTGCGGGGGGGTGGCAACCCTCCTGGACCCCCCGGCCGAATAGTCGCCCCCAAAACCACCAAATCCCCCCCACTTTTGCACTGAGTTCAGGATGGCACTGTGCAAGATTGCAGTGGAAGATCTCCCTTCACATGCCTCCTCAACTCCCCCGGGGCTGCGGCGACCCTTCTGGACCCCCCCGGACAAAAAGACGTCCCCAAAATCCCCCCTTTGCAGACATCCCCCTTTTGCATTGACCTCCATCACCCCAGCATCACATGCCAGCACCCCCCCAACCCAAAAAAAACCTCCCCTCCCCCCAGCAGGGATATCCACAGCGTCCCTCCCGGCTCCCCGCTGCTGAGTCCCCACCCACTTTGCAAAAAGTTCCTTTCTCCTTCTGCGCTGCCCTAACGAGGCCTCATCCAGCCTCAGTTTCCAACTTTGCCTACCCGGCCTGCCCCCCACCCCAGCTCCAAGATGCCCTCCCTATAGACTTCCCTGCGAGTAAAACACGACCAGAAGCAGCCAGCCCCATGCGCCCACGAGCTTCCCTGGCCCGCACTGAACTTGCCCAGGTTGCACCAGCCAGCCAAGGGCAGCGGAGCCAAGCCCCCGTTGCACCCTGTAGGGCTAACTTCCGAGTAAGCACACCCGGCGACCTGCCGTCGCCGCCTCCCCCATTGCAATTTGCAATGCCCCCCATTGCAACTTGCACCGCCTCCCCCATGCAATTTGCAATGCCCCCTATGCAATTTGCAACTGCCCTCCCCCCCCAATTTGCAATGCCTCCTCCAGAACGGCGTCCCGGTCAGATGACTTCAGCAGCATTTTCCTGGCCAGGTTCCACCCGTCGATTTTTGGCTCCCAGCCATCGCTAAAAAACACCATTTATTCAGGTAAGCTGAGCCTGCTGGCCTACGAGGTAATAAAATGAATGGGTCCACCTCTTCCAACATGAACCACATTCATGGCTGCGAGCTGCAAAACCCGTCTGCCATTGGCCAACTGGGGGCATGTGACCTGGCCGCTTTATGTGATTGGCTCGAATCCGCCAGCAATCAAGCGGGACTTTTGAAACAAAGGAAATAAATGAAAATTTTAACTCAAGGCTGACCAATCCCTATGCCTTGGAGCGCAGTCAGAAGACTGAGCAAGGAAGCGACACCTGCTGGCCTCTGCACAAATCGCAGCAAAAGGGGTGGTGTTTTCAACCAAGCACGAAACTCCTCCAGCCAATCGTTGTTCTTGTGGGAGGGAAAAGGAGACGTCATGGGCAGGGGCAAATGAACCGAAGCAAACAATTTTTCATGGAGCTCTGAGCGAAAAACTGTGCAGCAACAGGAAAGAACAGCGCAAAAGTGGTTTGACTTGCCGCGGTTATAACGCGGCTTTTATTGCTCAATCCGGAAAAATTCGGAGCTGCCATGAATAATCCAAAATTTGCACCGACGCAAATCAGATGTCAAACTGCAGCAAATCGACCTGAGATAAGCAAATGCAACGAGCACAAAACAATGTGCTAACACAATATTTTTAATATGCTTTTTTAATTTCAGAAAAGACCTCTGATTTCCCAAGTGGCAAAACATCTGCCCTCAGTGCACTGCTGTCGGCTGTGATTTTTTTGCTGTTTTGCTGTGATTCTAAGCAAAAGAGACGCGCTCAGAACAACGCACAAGACATGTGTTTGAGGTGTGGCACGAGTCTTTGCAGCAGAGTGTTCATGACTGCAGAGGCAGTGCTCCCAGAGTGCAGGATGGCCACCCCCACTCTCCACTTGTCTCCCTCCCTCAGCCCCCCCCACAGCTGCTCCAGCTTCCAAGACTTCCTTGAAAATGTGATTAGAAGAGATGGCTGCAGGGGCCGCAGGAAGCCTCCTGCCCACCCCCTTGCAGAGAGCTGGCCAGAAGCACCTCTGTGCCTGCCAGGAATCGTCTGGGGGCAGCTAGCAAACACCTGCAGCTATTAGCAGGGAAAGGCAACCTTTTCTGCAAGTCCTGTTGTTTTGTAGAGAGGATTTTTTGATTGTGATGACATGTTTATTTTTGTTATTTGTGTACATGGGAAACCAACACACTGCTTTGGTACCACAGAAGTGATTCTAAAAGTGCTTAATAAATTTTAAACAAGGACCAGAATGGCTGGATTTTTGCAGACTGTTGTTGCATAAAAAGGTTGTTTCAGCCATAGTCATGAATTTAAAAAGAATCTTTTTAGAGAAGGAAGAGTAATAAATGTTTGGAAGATAACTGGGCCCAGGCTAGGTGTCAGGCCTTTGCTGATTCAGCCCTCGGTCAGTTGACATGACCAGGTCAGGCTCGGACTTTAGTTCTGAGGTCCTGGTTATGACACTCCATACCAGACGACCTTGGCTCTCATGCTTGTCTAATCAGTGTACAGTTTCCTTCGTCCTGTTTTCTGCAGCTGTATGGATAATTGGTCAACGCTTGGTCTATGCTTCCTGGGAACCTCTTATCTCAGGATTACCTCATCTTGTTATACTTTTTTCTGACTGAAGTGTTCATAAGCATTTACTTTCTTCTGTATCGTTATTAGCAGCCTTATCTGTGTGTAAGGCAGCCAGCTTCTTTTATCTGTCTTTTTGCTCCCAATAAAGTAGCATTGCTTAGGAACACCTGCCTGAGCTCATATGCTTATGGGGTGCTAGGGACAGATGTCTGAGCCTGACACTAGGCCAATCTGGTCAGGTCTTGGCTGCTAAGCAGGTTTGGCCCTGGTTAGTACTTGGATGGGCGGCCAACAAGCAAGTCCAGGGTCGCTACGCAGAGGAAAGTGATGGCAGAACCCCCCCCCACACACACACACACACCACCACCACCACCCAGCACCTCTTGCCTTGAAAACCCCAGCAGGGGCTGCCCATAAGTGAGCTGTGATTTGATGGCCAAAAAAAATTGTGACAGCGGAGCCTTTTCTTGATGGGCCCTTTTGTGTCAAGGGCTCCGCTTCTGTCCACGGCACCCTCGCTCAGGATTGGGGCGTCTCATTGCCATCTCCCTTGTTTATAAAGTGTTTCATCTTCCTCCCCTGATTTTGATGTTCCACCTCTGTAACAACATCCAATAGGATTGCTTTTAAACCAACCACATCAGTTACTTTGGGGGGAGTTTCTTGGATTAAAAAACAGCAACATCATAACCTCCCCCCATTTTCAGAATGAAAGCTCAGAATCTGTTGCCAGCGTCTTTCTGACCATCTTTCATTCCTCATTGGCTCTTCTGATGGTCTCCAACTACGAGGAGAGACCCTGGGAGGGAGGGTGGGAGTGGGGAGGCCGGTGACATGTCGAAAAGAAGCAGTTGTGCTTTTTTACAGCCGTGTGCTTGTTCGGTTTCGCCACCGACGCACACACACGCACACCAAATGCCCCCCTCCTCCTTTGCCAGGGCAGCTGCTCCTTTAAGAAGCTAACTAGGTCACTCTCAAGAGAAACGTGGCCCACTGTATACTGAACTAGCTGATATGATGGGTGGTGATGAGGTCGATTTCACGTTGCTTTGTTCATGCAGCCAGCTTGTCAGAAGCAATCAGTTCCAAGTGAGGAGGCACGAGGGCCCGGGAGAGCAGGGCGCTCGGCTGGTCCTGGGTGCGCCTGGTGCCTGGGCAGCCAGCCGAGCAGAGGAGGGAGTGCCACGCAGAGGCAGGATCCAGCCGGGCCGGTGGGTCGGGGCTGAGCCGGGGCTTCTGCTCCCTCCTGCTGCCACCCCAGGTCTTTTCTTACGGGAGGCTGGCGGAAGCCCCCTCCTTCACAGCTGCCCCAGGATCCGTTCCAAGGGAAGCAGCCGCAGCCAGGTGTCCTCCTCACAGCTGGGAACGAGTTTGGGCAACTGAGACTCCATAGATGGGAGCGTTGCCCCATCCATCCTGAAGGCAGCGTGGTACAGCTAACTGCTGTACCTGACAAGTGCCTGACAAGGGCCTGGAAGACCCAGGCTTGAATCCCTGCCCTTTCATGGGAGCTCACTGGGTGGCCTTACGCCAGCCACTCTCTTTCAGCCAGGCTTACCTCCCAGGGTTGTTGTTGTATGGATTAAATGGGGGAGGGGAGAATGATGTTTGTAAGCTGCTTTGGCTCCTTGTTAAGGAAAATGTTGATATATAAATAATATCCAAATAAATACGACCCAGGGAAGAGTAGCCCCCTGAGGGCTGAAGGAGAACTCTGGCTGGATTTGGAAAGTCTGTTATCTGGGATCTTTGTACCTGCAGGACCGCCTCTCCTGATGCACGCACCACACACACACACCCCGCCGCAAAGAGCACTTTGCTCTGCTGGAGAGAGCCTACTGGTGATCCCTGGCCCAAAAAGTATCCCGCTATCCTCGGCCAGGGCCTGGGCCTTTTCAGCCCTGACCCCAGTCTGAGGGAAAGCCCATGCCTGTTGGGATCAGGGCCCTGCAGGATCTTAATCAGTTCTGCAGGGCCTGCAAGACCCAGCTGTTCCGCCAGAGGCCTTATGGTTGACAGCAGCGATGGTTTCCATCTCGGGGGGCCTCCCTCTCCCTCCCAGCATGGTATAGTGCAGTGATGGTGAACCTTTTAGAGACCGAGTGCCCAAACTGCAACCCAAAACCCACTTATTTATCGCAAAGTGCCAACACAGCTAGAAGTCCACATGGGGCTAGGGGTTGCCAGGTCCCTCTTTGCCACCTGCGGGAGGTTTTGGGGGCGGAGCCTGAGGGACTTCAATGCCATAGATTCCAATTGCCAAAGCTGCCATTTTCTCCAGGTGAACTGAAATAGCAGCTCTCCTGCTACTACCTGGAGGTTGGCAACCCTGCATAGGTGGCCGAGCGGGGGAAGGAAAGCAGCTGGAGCATAGCCCCCATCCCTTCAGTTTGGTTCTTTTCCCGACTGTTATCTTCATACAAATGAAAAAAGACTGTTATGCGGGGGGGCTGATGGTGGGGACAGCCCTCTGCACGCACTCAGAGGCACCTTCGGTTGCATGAATGAGCAGAGTGGAAACCTGAGCTAAGTGAAGGGCTTGGCTCCAGCACAAACGCCAGGTGGGCCCCCATTCGGCCCTCACCGCCAATCCCCCGCGCTGCAGTCACCAACCAGCCCGCTGCAGATGGCCACCCAGATGTCCCACTCCCGGTCCAGCCCTGTCCCGGCTCTGCATCTTCCAGTCCTCAGCAGAAGGCTCGTCATTGTCTTCACTTCAGGAGCGCGCAGCCAGCAACTGCGAAGAAGGTGCTGGAAAGGAGCCGGGCGCTTCCCGGAGGAGCCGGGAAGGCACCGCTGGTCCCCAGCCTCCTCAGCCGGGGGAACGAACTCAGGCGAACTCTGTGATGGGGCGACGGCGCGCATGCCCAGAGAGAGGGCTCTGAGTGCCACCTCTGGCACGCATGCCATAGGTTCGCCACCACTGGTATAGTGGTTAAGAGCAGTGGACTGTAATCTTGAGAACCGGGTTTGATTCCCCACTCCTCCACATGAAGCCTGCTGGATGACCCTCCAAACTCTGCCAGCCCTACCTACCCCACCAGTTCTCTCCAAACTCTGCCAGCCCTACCTACCCCACCAGGTGCCTGTTGTGAGGAGGAGAAGGGAAGGTGATTGTAAGCCACTTTGAGACTACTTAAAAGGTAGAGATAAGTGGGGTATAAAAACCAACTCTTCTTCTTTTTCCTTCTTTTGATCGGGGATTGCATTTGTTTGGCTGAGATCTCCCTCTGGATGGCTGCCCAACACTGTTTTTACTGCTTATAGTTTTGACGGCACCTATTTTTAAACTGATGTAAATTAATTTTTAACTGTTATCCAGCTGAGGCACTTTCAGAAGTTGTTTCCAGACTGCTTTCCTCTGCTTTTTTACGGTTTTTCAAATAAAAAGTTGTGTCTTTGAATATTGGATCCAGTGAAGGATTGCATTTCTGCTACACCGGTGCTTTTGTCACCTCAGGGATGTCAATGTGCCCCCCCTTTTCTTTTGCACATGCAATACATGGACACAGCAACATAACACACGGTTCCCAGGGCAATAGAGTTTCACCTTTTCTAGCTCCCCCCCCCCAAAGCAAACCTGTGCAGGCTTCTTGGGAAACCCATTATTGCATGGGGGGGGGGGAGGAAGACCTAGCCCCACACTTCTCTCTCTCACACACACACAACCTTCCCTCTTTCCTGTCTCACCTTTCAAGCCCCTAATCCTGCACTATGGGGAACATCCCTCCCCCAGCCCCTTGGACTGGATCTCCCCCACCCTGCTTCGTAACGAATTCCCCTTTGTCTGATCAGCTGGGACCTGCCCACATGAGGACAGGGGGTTTCTGCTGGACCACCCTATGATTGGCTTATGCGGGGGAAGGTAGTTCTTTAAATATGTGGGCCTCTAGTGAGGAAGGGCTTAAAGGCAAAAAGCAGCACCTCGAATTGAGCCCAGAGGCAGCTAATGAAGTTGCATAAAATCTCTGCGTTAGAAACATAGACAGTCTATCCCAGCAGAAGGCAAGCAGTACCATTTTGCACTCATTGCAGCTTCTGCGCTGTCTTCAAGGGCAGCCCCACACAAAGTGAGTTACAGTGGTCAAGGTTACTGAACTGTGCAGATTGGGAGCAAGACGGGTGACCTCAAGAAGGGAAGGCAACTGTTGAATTAAAGCCCTAGGAATACAAAGCATTCCTGGCAGTGGCACCATTCTAAAGACGGAATAAGAGGACATTCAGGAGGACTTCCAACAGCTCTTCACCAGACTGGAAAAGGAGAACTGAACTGCCCGGAACAGGTAGGTTCAAGAATAAAGACCTTCCCAACTAGCCTAATCTCTTTCATTACATTGCCATGTTGCAGAAGAGGGGCTGAAGCTAAGAGAGTTTGAACATGCGAAAGGCAATGGCAGGGTGAAATGACCACGGAGAACAAAAATTATGTGTGGAGTAGATAAAGTGGACAGAAAGAGTATTTTCTGTCTCTCCCATAATACATGTTGCAGTGAATGCAAATACATCATACCTGTATGCATGTACAGCTGTTTGCTAATGTATAGTTAAATTGTGGAACTCTCTGCCCCAGGATGTGGCAATGGCTGCCAACTTGGAAAGCTTTAAGAGAGGAGGGGACACATTCATGGAGGATAGATAGGGCTATCCATGGCTACTAGTCAAAGTGGGTGAAAAAGGTTGGTTTTTATATGCTAGTCATGATACACACCTATTCTCTCCAGGATCAGAGGAGCATGCCTATTATAGTAGGTGCTTTGGAACACAGGCAGGACAATAGTGTGGCTGCTGCTATCTTGTTTGAGGGCTTCCTAGAGGCACCTGGTTGGCCATTGTGTGAACAGACTGCTGGACTTGATGGGCCTGGGTCTGATCCAGCAGAGCTTTTCTTATGTTCTTAAGAAAGAGTCAATACATGTTCCCTTTATAAATGAAACTGGGTACTTGGATAAATGTGTGGTTTGAATCCCATGCTCAATTATACATATGTTGCCTGTAACATGAGAATTACTCGATGCATGTGTAAAGAGGGGACACTGTCGACGGATTGTGCATGTGTTCACTGTAACTTATGAACAGGGCACCTAAGAAACTGGTTGGCAGCAGATTCAAGACAGACAAATGCCGTATAAGTAGTTGACCTGAAGAACTCACTGCCACAAGGTGTGTCAGGGGGCTTGGTTTGCTTAAAGTGCCATCAGGTTGCAGCTGACTCATAGTGACCCTGGCAGAGTTTCCAAGGCAAGAGCCTGCCAGAGGTGGTATTGCCATTGCGTTCCTCCATGTGATGACCCTGGACTTCCTTGGCCGTCTCCCATCCAACTACTAATCCGGGCCAACCCTGCTTAGCTTCTGAACTCTGATGATGAGATTGGGCTAGCCTGGGCCATCCAGATCAGGACACAGGGGGGCTTACATGGGCTTTAAAAGGGTCAGACAGGTGTATAGGCCTATTGTTTAGCTGAATGGGATCTCTTGGCCGAATGCCACATTTTAAGGTGGGGTCGTCCGCACACCCGGCTAGTGAGCCCATTTGATATGCTGTTATAGAGAACCTATTCCAGTTTGTAAATAATTTTATAAGATCTATATGACAAGGACCTAGGAGAAATATGTGCCTCTCTCTCACCCGATCCAGAAATCAAACGCTCTCAGCACCGGCATTTCTCTGCACACTCACTGGTCTTCCAAGCTTCAGCATTTTGATATCAGCAGCTATAAATAAGCAGACTTTTAGTGTTAATAGGTACATTTCTGCTTATTTTTAATTATAATTATAAGAATAGGTACATTAAATAAACTATTTAAAGAAAAACCCAGCCAAGCTGTTAATGAAAGAGGATTATTATCAGCCAGGACTGGTGATATATGGTAGTATATACAGAGGCTCAGATTCTCCATTTGAAAATCAGCTTTTTCAAGCAGAAAATTATAATTAGTTTGTCTAATAAAAGGATAAATAAATATCTATTTCACTTCATTACTGTCAAAGGCAAGAGGCTTTTCCATATGCCGTATTTGTCAGGAGTGGGCCTGTTCGGCTCCTCTGCTCCTCTGAGGTGTTATGACTTTCTCGCGGCTTCTCGCAGCTGCCTCGCTTTGTTGTTCTAACAGATAGGGCTGTCAATTCGGTTCGGCCCGAACTGAAAATCAGCCGAATTACCCTTGATTCGGCGGTTTTTAGTTCGGGAAGAACCGAACTCAAAACTGGCGGGCAACCGGGGGGGCCGAATTCAGCGAGTTCGGGAGTTCGCGAATAAATTCGGCCAATTCGGGGCCGTCAGTAAGCAGCATAACCTTCAGTAAGCAGCATTCTCCTCCCCCGGCCAATCGGTGGCCAAGCTGGGTCTTCTTCTGGCCAATCAGTCAGGATTGAGTACTGGAGGAATCAGCTGATATGCGGCCGGCCGGGGAAAGAGAGAGAGAAAGAGAGGGAAATCCTCATGTGTGTGTGAGGGGGTGCTTGTGCACATTCGCTCCTTTCCGTGGCTGCAGGGGGCGCATTTTTTGGGGTACAGACCCCAAACTTTCAGGGGATATTCAGACAGGTTTTCTTAAGAGACCACCCAAGTTTTGTAAACATTGGGTCAGGGGGTCCCGAGATATGGGCTCCCCCCTTTTTCTTTCCATGGCTGCAGAGGGCGCATTTTTGGGTGTGCCAACCCCAAACTTTCAGCGGAGCATCAGACAAGGCTTCTTAAGATACCCCCCAAGTTTTGTAAACATTGGGTCAGGGGCCCCCGAGATATGGGCTCCACTCCTTTTTCCTCTCCCCCCTTTTCCATTTTCGTGGCTGCAGGGGGCGCTTTTTTGGGGGTGCAGCCCCCAAACTTTTATCATAGCTTCAGAGAATCCCTCTTAAGAGACCACCCAAGTTTTGTAAAGATGAGATCAGTGGGGGCTGAAATATCGGCTCCCCCCCTTTTCTCTTTCCGTGGCTGCAGGGGGCGCATTTTTGGGTGTGCCGACCCCAGGCTTTCAGCGGAGCTTCAGTCAAGGCTTTTTAAGAGACCACCCAAGTTTTGTAAACATTGGGTCAGGGCCCCCCGAGATATGGGCTTTCCCCTTTTCCCTATTGGGATGAATGGATCACCCTCGAGAGATGCATACATATGGATCTTATATTGGATACAAATGGAATCATATTGGATTACCCAGCCTCCCAGCCCCTCCTGCTGGAACAGAAGACAGCCACAGTAAGACCCCTTTGGGGGCTTTAATCTATATTTTTTCTTTTCTGTGTGTGTGTGTGGGGGAAAGCAGAGTCTGTGTGTGTGTGTGGGGAGGGAGCAGTTTCTGTGGGGGGGGAAAGCCAAACGGGGCTTTTGCCGGTTCTGCCTGGGGTGTGTGTTCCCCCAGTCTCTCTCTCCCTCCAGTCTCTCTCTCCCTGGTTTTCCCTCCAGTCTCTCTCTCCCTGGTTTGAGGGGGGGCTTCATTTTTATTCTTCAGGTTTTTCCTCATTCATAAGATCAGTTAGGTTATTTTGATGCTTGCTCAAAACTGGTTTTCAAATGGTGACTTAAAGAATGCATCTGCCTGGTCCCAAGTCCAATGCAAAAGGAGAAATTCCACCCCCTCCTGCTCATTATGCATAGCTAGCTGCCTCTGTCCCTTTCCATGGTATGCAAACTCCCAGGTGTCAGGTGTTGCTTTGCACTGTTGCAAAGGTGTTGCATTGCGTGCTTGTGTTGCTTTGCAGTTGTATTGTTTTGCAAAATTCTTCACACCTGCCCCGCCCATTGCATGTTTGCAAAGGTGTTGCTTTTCAGTTGTGTTGCTTTGCAAAGTTCTTAGCACCTGCCCCGCCCTTGCTCTCATCAGCTGTTTGTCGGGGCTGGGAGCTTTGTGCGTCGGCGGCAAGCTCTGCTGAGAGATACACATTAAGGGTGGGGGTACCCCTTTCAGGGCCCATATCTCAGCCCCCCCTGACCCAATCTTTACAAAACTTGGGGAGTCTTTCAATATACGTCCTTTGAAGCTCTGCTGAAAGTTTGGGACCTCTAAGCCCAAAAATGCCCCCCCCAGAGCCGCGGAAAGGCACGATTGTGTTTTTAATGGCTTTATTCGGCCGAATTTTTTTCCCGAACTTTGAATTCCCGCCGAATTGAACGGATCCGAAGTGGGGGAGTTCAGACTTCGGCACCTACCGAACCCACAAGGGCCAAATTCAGCCGAATCCGAACTGTACCGAATTTTTTTTTTTGACAGCCCTATTAACAGACACTTTATCTCGTGCATTCCTCTCCCATGGGAAACTTACTATGCCAACCTGCCATATCAGCTATGCTATATTACTGATTTGCACCAGCCAGCCATTCTTGGCTTAGTTAGTTTGCAAGCACTGTTAACCCGTTTGATTTTTCCAATAAAGTCAACTTGCCTTAGGACTACCTGTCTGGGTTGTTGCTTTTGGGGATTCTTCGGGCCAAGGGCTTACATTAAGCCAAGAATCCCCAAAAGCAACAACCCAGACAGGGTTAGAAATCCCCTCCAGACCCTGGGAAGTCATTGCCATGGATTTTATGACTGACTTCCCTCTTAGTGAGGGTAAAACTGTTCTAAGGGTTGTTATGGACTTTTTCTCCAAACAGGTGCACCTCATCCCGTGCGCAGGTATTCCCTCTGCCCCAAAGCTGGCCCGCCTCTTTGTGTCACATGTCTTCCGTCTACATTCCTTCCCATGGAAGATAGTGAGCGACAGGGGGGGCACCTATGTGGCCAAATTTTGGAAAGCTTTCCTTAAATTGGTGGGAGTAGAACAGGGTCTCTCTAGTGCATTCCATCCCCAGACTGATGGGCAAACTGAACGTGTCAGTGCTGTGTTAGAATGTTACCTTCATTGTTATGTCAATTATCACCAAGATAATTGGGTTGAACTGTTGCCTTTTGCTGAATATGCCTACAACAATGCTGTTCACCAATCCACAGGGTTTAGTCCATTTCAAGCTGTATATGGTCAAGACTTTGGTCCTATCGAACAGCTAAATATTTCCAGGGGGGAGGGCGATGGAGATGTAGCTACATGGGTAAAGGCAATTCATACCACCTGGCCCTGGCTGATAAAGAATTCGGAACGAGCCAAACGTAAATACAAGGCTCAAGCTGACAAACATCGATCTCCTAGCCAGGACTATGAAGTGGAGGACTTGGTCTACCTGTCTACCAAGAACCTTCGTTCCACCCATCCTTGTGACAAACTAAGTGCCAAATATGTGGGACCTTATCCCGTGTCTCGTATCATCAACCCCGTGACAGTGGAACTCACTCTGCCAAAGGCACTCAGACGTATCCATCCAGTTTTCCATGTAAGCCTTTTGAAACCACACACTCCCTCCCCTGAGTGGCATCCCAACCCGCTTCCTGAGCAACCAGTGATGGTGGGGGGGGGAGCATTTCGAGGTTGCTAAAATCCTGGGCTCTCGCATTCGCCACGGCTCCCTCCAGTATCTTGTTCGTTGGAAGCACTTCCCCCCTGCCTATGACGAATGGGTACGTGCCTGCGACTTCGCCGCCCCTCGGCTAGTGCAAACCTTCCACTCCACCTACCCTCAGAAGCCAGCCCCCTTTCGGGTCGGGAGGGGGCCCTAAGGGGAGCAGGATGTCAGGTGCAGGCCTGTTCTCGACGATTCTCGGCTCCCCTGAGTGGTTTGGCTTTCTCGCGGCTTCTCGCAGCTGCCTCACTTTGTTGTTCTAACGGACACTTTATCTCATACATTCCTCTCCCGTGGGAGACTGAGTTGCTATGCCAACCTGCCATACCAGCTATGCTAATATATATTACTGATTTGCACCAACCAGCCATTCTTGGCTTAGTTAGTTTGCAAGCACTGTTAACACGTTTGATTTTTCCAATAAAGTCAACTTGCCTTAGGACTACCTGTCTGGGTTGTTGCTTTTGGGGATTCTTCGGGCCAAGGGCTTACAGTATTTTCTTTTGGATTTTATGGGGGACGACGACTAATTATTTTTAATTGGGTGGATCTGAGGAGAATAAGGCAGGATGAGACCAGCTGCTGGAGTAGGAACTGGGGTGGGGAGGGTTTTGCTATCCCACATGCGGCCATGGAGCAGTCGTGGGATGGAAGTGGCCACCCCCCAGGCTTTCCCACTCGCTCGGTGGCATGTAGGTGGGCAGTTTCTGCCTCCCCAGAACTCGGGGCCCTGTGGATAAGCTACAGCCCTGAAGCTGGGCAGGGGAACACTCCACTGGTGGTGAGCATGAATTCTGATTCCCCGGCACCTCCGCTTCCCAGTTTTGAGATCTTACAGTTGTGCAGATGTGCTTGTCTGATTCTGCACGGAGGTTGTTCTCATTTCAGCAACTTCAGTCACGTGCCCTTTTTTGTTGGTTTCCTCACATCATCCTCCATTCCTGCAGAAATCATGATCAGCCTTTTCCCCACTAAAAAACAAACAAACTTTATTTTAAAAAAATCTGTTCTGGCATGGCATTATCAAGATGATTTTTGTGTGTGTGTCTGGAAGGGAGCCCTTGTGTCTGAATGAAAGGAAATTGCCCCCCCCCCTTCGCTCCCTTCCTCTGCAGTTCCACAGTGAACTGCCTTGGTCAGTCCTCGCTGACTTCAACAAAACAGAGATGTAAAAAAAATGGGTCGGGATAACATAGTATGGGGGGGTCACTTCATTGTAACGATGCAAGTGGGGCCACGTGTTTTCTCTGCTCTCTTGATGAGTGGTTGAAAAGTTCTTGATGTGCCCTCTCCCCTTTCCCCTAATGGAAATGACCACAGTGGGACACCCAGGACCTTCCAGCAATTAGCATTATCAAAGCATTCAAGTGTTGCTTTATTCTGGAGCAGAGCTATGCCAATGTGCTTTTTTATTTATTCTTGAGCAATGCTGCACATGCACCCAAAAATTTATAAAGAATCGTGATGTCATGACAACAGCAGGGGGGGGGGCATTGGCATGATGACTGCCAAGCTGTTAATGAGGTGATCAGCATTTCTGATGCTCTTGTCCTCCTCAGATCCACCTCAGACAAGTTCTCTGAACCCTGCAATTGATCCCATCTCAAACAGAACAAATGGACAAACCAGATCACCCCTTCCCCATTAATTAATTGAAGGTGAGTTGAGAGAATTCCTCTCCTATTGTTTGGATTAAAAGGAGCGATCGAATTCACCTCAAAATCTAAACTTATGATGCAGAGAGAGAGAGAGAGAGAGAGAGAGAGAGAGAGAGAGAGAGGCTTTCCAGCCACCCTGGGCAATTCCCACAAAGTCACTCGCTCAGACGGCCATCCAGAAGCAGGTAAGTTTATTGAGAAGCATCAGGTATAACTTGGCCCTTACACGGTCCGAGCTGCAAGTGCTTCCTATTACAAAAGAGTGAGATTATAAGCCGTTCTACATTGCAGGTGTCGGTTATATGTTTTGGGAACGAAACGATAACAGTACCAGGCTAGACTACTGAACAGACATCAAAGACCTCAAGAAAGCTCGTTAACTCAATCCTGCGAAAGCCAAGGTCAGGGGGGAGGAGGGAACCGAGGAGAGGAGAGCGAGCGGGACATTCCAGCAGCGGCCTACACAGGGAACATTCCAGCCAAAGCCTGAACCAATATTCTAGCAAAGGTCTGAACTGCCGCTTGTACGGGCAGAACAGAAAAAGAAACAGAGCAATTCCTCACAGAGAGAGAGAGACAGAGAGAAACAGAGAGAGAGATGCTGCTGCTGCTGCTGCTGATCAAAACTTCTGCTGCTTTCCTCACTGTTCTTTCCATGTCTTCTCCAAGTTTGGCTTCATTGAAATTCAGTGGCAGCCCTATTTTTCTTTAGTCAAAGATGTTTAATTCCCGCTCCTCCTGGTTTACTCACCCCAAACTCCTAACAGCTCCCACTCCTCTGGCACACTGAGATGCCGAGGACTGGCAGCCACAACGGCAGAGACACGCTCCAGTTCTCCTTAGGCACAGGTCTTTATTTTTAAGCATGACCCCTGTGGGAAATCACTGAGCTGCCAGCAACATCTCCATTTTATGAGAAGGAAAGATGGGATTTGAGTGACGGCTTCACCGTCCCTAATAAAACCTTCCCAGCAGCTGTGGGTGTGCTTTTGCAGCGGGGGTGGCAGAGGTGGAAAAGGACCATCAGCGCTGGAGATGCTTTCTAGACTTTGCTGAGCAGTTCTGCTGGTTGAGCACCTCCTGGGACTCCAAGAAAGAGTGTGGAGGATTCATTTGTAATGGTGTTTGTAATCACTGAAGCCATTCTCAGGGCGTGCCGGACGTCCAGGATGTGGCAGCAGTGGCAAGAGCGGCCTCCAGACCCGAGAACCTCCCACACATCCAGCTGGCCATCTCCATGCAGGGCAGGCGGAGGCCACTCCATTGTGGCTCCGCATTAGGATGGACTCAAGAACTAGATTGCCCAGGACAGGCAAGAGGACAACCGCCAATCATGCAGAAATTCAGCAGGCCTCTTCCTCTGTGGACAAGAGCTCTGGTCTTACAGAAGCCTTGGCTCATTTAATGGATGTCTTGACATACTGACTGATTGCAGGATTGTCTTAGTTTAAACTAATAGAAAAGCGATTCCACCTAAACATTAGGAAGAACCTCCTGACGGTGAGGGCTGTTTGACGGTGGAATGCACTGCCTCGGAGGGTGGTGGAGTCCCCGTCTTTGGAGGTCTTTAAGCAGAGGGTAGATGGCCATCTGTTGGGAGTGCTTTGATTGTGGGATACTGCATGGCAGGGGGAGGATTGGGGTCACTGGGGATGTGGGGGGAGGTAGTTGTTAATTTCCTGCATTGTGCAGGGAGTTGGACTAGATGACCCTGGTGGTCCCTTCCAACTCTATGATTCTATACGGGTAGTTACAAGAGATTTGTAGCAGAAAGCTCATTCAGAGCCTCGATACTCTCTGTCTTTACCCTTCTGTTGCCAGATCAGCAGGTAGGAGATATGTCTGACCTAAAGGCTACATTTTCTGGCTACACAAAGGACATTTCCCACATTTCTGAGCTAAATTGAAGGGTGCTTTCAAAGTGCACCCACTTATCACAACCTTGGCTGGTTTCCAAAGGCCCATGAAGGAAAGCAGGAGGGAGGGATCGTGCCTATAATTCCCAAACAAAAGCCTAAGTCTCTCTTTTCTAAAGAGGCTGTGAGATGTTGTTCATGGAACAAGCCCCCCCCCCCGTTCAGTATGGGGGGGAAGCACTTTATTCCAGCAGCTCAGTCAGCAGTGGGAGATGAAATGGCACCTGCCACATTCCCTAAAGGTGGGTGGACAGAGGCCGGGTCTATGGGCCACTGTAAATAATGGGGTGTTTACTGCCTATGGGTAGACCTGGCCTCTCCACAGCCCATAATGGGTATAATGGATCCATTGTTTCCGGTGACCCACAACCCTGGCCTCTGTCCACAGGTGATCAGCTGATAGTTATCTTCCAATCCCTTTAAAATTTAAAAGGAGAACTTCTGGGTCAGACGACCCCCCCCCGCCACAAGCGCGGAGCCACGCTCCAGCTGACCACTGCCTTGGGGCACTGAAATAGCCCCCGAAAAAACCGGCAAGCGGCACCCCTCGGAGTAAGAGGGGATATGGAATCGGGAGCCGGTGGTGGCCCCTTCATCCGAGCAATAGCCGCTGAGAAATCGGCGGTGGCTGCTCTGACGGGTCCCGCTGCAGAGCCGGTGCCATCTTAAAGGGACAGCTGGAGAGAGCGAGGAGGGAGCTGATTTTACATGCAAGTTGATTTCAACATTCATTTTTATTCTTTAAAATATTAAACTGGGGTGTTTGGCAGAGGTGCTTCTGAAGGAGATAACGCTGGACTAGCTATAATTTAATTACGCTCTGTTTTTGTGAGTTTTGGCTTTTTGCCAGTGGAGTAACACAGTCAGAAAACTTTCTTTTGGTACTGGAAGACTTTTAAAACAAATGAAAAGAGTAAGAAAACAATCACAGTGACATGGAATATAACACCTGAGATGTCATAGTAAATGTGTTTTCTCCAAACTGAGCTGATACATCTGAAATAACTTTGTTTTGTGAGCTGATGAATTAAAAGAAGTTTCCTGCCCCCCCTCACCCCTTTTGTGGATTACAATTGGTTGCTGTTTAGCCTTTCAATGGGAGAAAAAGAGAAGCACGGCAAGGAAATTCTTAAAGATACAAAGTTAGTGGTACAGCTTCCTCAATGCAGGTCCTTTGTATCTTTGATGTCCAAACAGACAACCTCACCATTAGCAACGACATCTGTAAGTGCAAAGATGACTCCAAAAGCCAAGCCTGAAGTGACACTGAATTCTTTCCTTTCCTTTCCTTTTATCCCTTAGAAGCTCCTTGATCAATTGATCATGAGCAGCATATATCTAGTGTTGGAGGGATATAAGGACTGAAACAAATCTTGCCACTGACAATGTAGCCTTGGGGTCCCTGTCGCTTAGTAAAAAAGGCATTATGTCAGTCACAGAGGCATTGGATTTGTATATTAAAAGGGGGGAAATATAGTGCGAACGAAGTTCCTCGTAAAAGCGGCATTCCAAAAGGGCATGGGCTAATGTGTCAATAGAGCCAGAAGAGCAAGGGCAGATCCTGTCTGAGTATGGTATATTCAGAATTCTGCCCTGCATTACCATGGGTTAGCATTCAATCTAGCCAAGCAAAAAGCTCTACAGAGACGAGGAGTTGTCAGATAATATGTATAGGCAGGCAGACCACATGGAGGGGGTATTCCGAAGAACTGGGATGAACAGACGCGACGAGCACGAAAAGTAGTGCTGTTATAATCGAGCTCTTTAATGCGCTTTTTAATTTTGGCAAAAGCTTCAGTTTTCCCAAGATCTGATAACATATCCTGCGAGAAGCCCAGCAACGCCAGTTTCTCATCTAAGATTTTTTGCCATGAGGATTTGAAAGGGTCATGCTTCAGAGAAGCTAGGAACCCCTCAGTGCTAAAGCATAGTTTAAGGTGGAGTTTAAAGGGGGCCAACCACGCCCTAGCTTCAAGTGACATTTGGCCAAACTCGGAACGAAGAGTAACGCCAGCAACACATCGAGGGGCATTTAGGAGTTTTTGTAAGAACTGAAGCAGACACTGAATTCTGCATTTGAACTCCTATCCAAGACTCATCAAGATGTTGCAGAAATGAAGCAGGAGCTTGCCCAAAACACAGCTACTACATCTCAGAACTCAGTTGCAATAGCTGCTTTGCAAGATACAATCTCATCTCTGACTGTCAGACAAGACAGGGTCGAAACCAAACTTTAAAAAAACACACAGGAAACTAAAGAAATTAAAAAGAAGGTGGACACTCTGGAGATGTCACTAGCAGCTTCAAGTGAAAGAGATGAGAAGCAACAAGACCAAATGGCAATGCTTGAATTTAAGATTAAAGAATCCTTGCTACGCATACATGGGCTGAAAGAAAAAATTGAAGAATGAGATTTGCGTGGATATTTGACAGGACTTTTGGCACATTTCTTACAGGAACCGGCAGAATTTATTGAGGGGATGATTGTGACGGCTTACAGAATAAATTCTGCATATGCAACTAGAAATAAAGTGCCAAGGGACTGCCTGCTGCAATTGCTTTCAAGAAGTCAGCGAGATCTTATACTCAACATCCACTACAAGACACTACTTAAAGTTGAAGATGAGCCTCTGAGATTGATGAAGGAAATACCTGCAAGACTGCTGAGGAAGAGGAAGGACTTTATAGAGATTGCTCAACGTCTAAGACTCAGCGGAATTCAGTTCACAAGGCATCTCTTTTACTTTTAAGGCTAAAAGATTCAAGTTCACAGAATTGGACAAGGCTGAACAGTTTTTGAGAAGATATGATGCTGATTTGTTTAAACCTATTAAGCCGAACAAACAATCTACAACTAAAGAATCTACAGAAGAAGAAAAGGCATCTGAAGCATCTGGGGGTGGAGGTTTACCAATAGATTCAGCAGAGGAGTCTCCAATTGAAGATACTGATGGCTGAACAGAGAACTTAATTTGGGGGTGGGAGGGGGGCAGGTTATGGGGTATGGATGACAATTTTTTGCTTTGGAAGGATAATGGATCTAACTGAATCTTAATATGTTACAGGTTTTATCTTGGAATATTAATGGATTGAACTCTCCCAACAAAAGGAGGAAAATATTTCACCATTTACAAAAAACGAATGCCAATATTATTTGTTTACAGGAAACGCATATACTTCCAAAGGATATATTTAGGTTGGAACAACTAAGGTTGGGTAAACTCTTCACCTCATGTAATGAAAAAAAAAACTAATGGAATAGCTATGTATTTACCTTTAGCATTAGAACCAAAAATTATTTACCAAGATACAGAAGGAAGAGTGTTGATGGTGGAAATAAAATGTGGGTTCCAGAAGTTATTACTTGTTGGAATATATGCACCTAATACTAATCAAAAAGCTTTCTATGAAAAACTAGCAACGCTATTAGCTGAATATGCTATAGAAAAAATGATATAGATGGGGGATTTTAATGGAGTTATGGTACCTAAGAGAGACAGATCTGGGAAAAAGAAAAAAGAAAAAAACGAAGGTAAATTGCCGGATGTTTTTGATGTTCTTACAGATCAATGGGATATGTTTGATGTCTGGAGATTGACAAATGGTAATAAGAAGGGATATACTTTTTTTTTCACAGAGACATCTTACACACTCCAGGATAGATATGGTATGGCTTTCGAAAGGTTTGATAGATAGATCAGAAAACCCAGAGATTTTACCTAAGGTGTTATCAGATCACAATGCGGTATCAGTAAAAATTAACACAGGAGATAGAAGACATAAACCCTGGATAATAAATGATTTTCTTTTAAAAAATACTAAAATAGTGGAGAAGCAGAAGGTGGATGTACAGAATTATTTTAAAGAAAATATAGATAAGGGTACTCGTGAAGATATAGTTTGGGACGCCGGTAAGGCAATAATTAGAGGAGTATTAGTTCAACAAAACACAAGATGGTATAAGGAAAGGGAGATAAAGAAAAAAACATATTGGATGAAATAAAACAAGGGGAACGACAGCTTAGCAGACTGAAGGATAAAATATCTAAACAGGAACAGCTTGATAAGATCAGAAAATGGCAATATCAATATGAATTTTTAATTGCAGAAGAAATTGAACGGAAAATTATGTATAATAAACAAAGATTTTTTGAACATTCTAACAAACCGGGTAAAATGCTAGCATGGCAACTTAAACATAAAGATTAAAAAGTACCAATAACTCAAATTAAAAGGAAGGGTAAGATAACAAGAGTTAAAGATGAGATAATAGAAACATTTGTGGAATTTTACACAAATTTATATAGGAAAAATGTAGTTTCTGAGATTGATATGGATGCATATTTCACTAAATTTGATTGGGGAAAAATTACACAGGAAAATAAAGAATTACTGGATTCTCCAATAACTAAAGAAGAATTAGAAGAAGCAATAAGTAAAAGTAAATTAATAAATCACCAGGGCCAGATGGATTTACCGCATTTTATTATAAAGTATTTAAAGATCAGTTAATTCCTTATTTAATGGAGGTGATGAATTTAGGTTTGACAAAGGGTATTATCCCTCAAACATGGAAACAAGCAAATATAGTATTAATACCAAAGGCAAATTCTGATATATCGGAAGTTAAAAATTATAGACCGATTTCATTATTAAATACTGATTATTAACTATTTGTTGCAATTTAAGCCACTAGCTTGAAAAGGGTATTAAATCAATTAATACATTAAGATCAAGCAGGATTTTTACCAGGAAGACTGATTAGTCAGAATGTAAGGGTGGTATTAGATCTTTTAGAATATGCGGAACAAGATACAACTCTGATAGCTATGATATTTTTGGACGTGGAAAAAGCATTTGATAATGTAAATTGGCAGTTTATGATCAAGGTATTAGAGTTTATGGATTTTGGTGAGAATTTTAAAACAGCTATAAAAAGTGTATATAATCAACAAACTGCCAATTTGCTTATAAATGGATCACTATCACCGAAGATTGAAATTAAAAGGGGAACGAGACAGTGATGTCCTCTTTCCCCTTTGCTGTTTATTTTAGTATTAGAATTGTTATTGAATAATCTTAGAAAAACTGATGAAGTAGTTGGTGTACGAATAGGGAGAAATCAATATAAAGTTAGAGCATATGCAGATGATTTAGTATGTTTTTTGATTGATCCGACTGAGCAAATTGATAGATGGAATAAAATCTTGGAGGTTTATGGAAAGCTTTCAGGCTTTAAAATTAATAAAAGTAAAACTAAGATATTGGTTAAAAATATGACTCTCTCACAACAACAAATATTAACTAAAAAGACGGGATTTAATACTGAACACAAAGTTAAATATTTAGGTATATGGATATCGAATAACAATCTCAATTTATTTCAAAACAATTATGTAAATCAATGGCAACAGATAATGAAAGACTTGTATACAGAGGAACCCCTTTGGGCCAGCGGGTTTGCTGTCCAGCCAATCCCGCCGGATTAGTGGTGTGGACAACGAGATATTTTTGCTATGTAACCAGAATATGGACCTTTTAGAACAGGTAGCACGTTTGCAAGACCAACTGACTTTACTACTCCAGGACAACGACCAGTTGCAACGGGCTCCCACTGCGCCCATTGCCCCCGCTCCCGGGATACCGCCGCAGCTGCCGCAACAACCAGCTGCTCCGGTCGGAGGCGGGGGTCCTGCTAGAGGCGGGGGTCCAGCCGGAGGGGGTCCTGCCATGCCTGTACTACCGGGCGGAGGCCCGGCGGCGCCTGGAGGGGGTCCCGCTGCCCCGGGGGGAGGACCTATTGCACCCCTGTTTCCAGGAGTCCCAGCTCCTGGATACCCCCAAATGCCTCCATGGAGACCGCCAAAACTGAACGTTACCTATGACGGCTCTGTGGAAACCTTACCCCGCTTTTTACATCATGTAGATAGCTATATGCGGGAGCACAGGCAATTCTTCCCAACCGAAGAGAGCCGTGTTCGATTCATGGCCTCTCTGCTAACGGAAAAGGCGGCTGACTGGATGATTCTCCAATTTGATACACGGTCTCACTCCATTCGTTCCCTCGACAACTTACGACGACGCTTTGAAGATCCCTTCATGGGAGAGAGAGCCAAAGCGGAACTTTTACAACTCAGACAAGGCTCCTCTCCAGTTCGGGAATTCGCAGATGAATTCCAATGACTCGCTAGTAAGATTGTAGCCTGGCCAGAAGCGACTCTTATCCACTACTTTCGCGAAGCGTTGCACCCTGATATTTTAAATTGGTCATATATGCGGGGTGACCCTGACACTCTGGAAGATTGGATCTTACTGGCTGAAAAAATTGAAAGCCGACGACGGTTCGTCTCGCTTGTCCGGAATAGAGCAAAGGAAAAGGGGGGACAAAAACCACCCATCAAACCTGTGGCTCCTACCCCGCGAAGACCAACCCGGCCCCCTTTGGATCGCGAGTCTCGTTTCCAAAAAGGAGCTTGTCTAGTATGCGGGGGAATGGGTCACTTTGCAGCGGCTTGTCCTCAACGCCCGGAGGCCACTCACCCCAGCATGCCACCCCGAGCTCGAGGGAGACCTTAACGCAGAGGCACCGTGGCCACCCGCAACGCAGCACCGGGACGACCATCACCCTCTGCACTTTACGTTGAGGAATCGACTAACCTTTCTGCACCAAGCGACCCCGCAGGGTCTCAGATTACAAGTGCCCCAATGGGGGACAACTCTCCTTCTCCTGATGAGGATAATCAATGGAATTCTCCAGCTCTAAACCTGGAAACCCCTCTTGATCTGTCAAAAAACGGATTCGGTCTGTGGTGAGTGGAGCGTCTCCACAGACCCCTGCAGAATCTCCTGCTAAACTCAAAGCTCCCGTCAAGGTGAGTGAAGTGGAAACCACTGTTTATGTGGACGCAGTGTTACAACACTATAAAGGGGGTCCCCAACTGCCTGTCAAGGCACTTATTGACTCAGGCTGCAGCCGCACCTTAATTAGTGAGGCCACGTTTGCAGCCCTCAAAGTCAAGTCCGAGGCTTTACCAGCTCCTGTCCAATTCGCCCAGATGGATGGGAGCCATTTTAAGGGGGGACCAGTCAATCATCGCACATGGCGAGTAGCGATGGGTATTGGTTCTCATTGGAAACAAATAGACTTTACCATAGCCCCCATCCGATTCGAAGTTGTCCTAGGGATTAATTGGCTTAAAGGTCATAGTCCCTCTATAGACTGGGAAACTGACACTATTACCTTTGCCAATCCCAAGTGCGAACAGCACCGACACGAAGTCGCGGTGGTGCCTCCACCCGCTCCGGCGTTAACCTCCGATGCCGCATCGTCAACGCCTTTGCCCGAAGCATACAGAGACTTTGCAGATGTCTTTGATATCAAAGAATGTGATGCCTTGCCCCCCCCACCGTACCACAGACTATGCAATTGAGATGGTAAAAGACTGCACACTGACTAAGAGCAAGATTTACCCCATGAGCGTTTCCAAACGCGCTGTGTTACGTGACTTTTTGGATAAAAATCTTGCTCGAGGATTCATTCGGCCATCGAACGCTCCCAACTCAGCCCCTGCGTTCTTTGTCCAGAAAAAGGAGGGTGACCTGTGTTTATGCATTGACTTCCGAAAGCTTAACGCAGTTACCCAAGCCAACGCCTACCCCATACCGTTGATTTCAGATATTTTGGGACAATTACAGGAGGGGCGCGTATTCTCCAAATTAGACTTAGTGGAAGCTTATTATCGTGTCCGTATCCGTGAGGGGGACAAACCCCTCACCACCTTCTCTAGCTGTTTTGGAATGTATGAATTTCTTGTGATGCCGTTTGGGTTAAAAGGGGCCCCGGGGGTCTTCATGCAACTCATTAACGAAATCCTCCATGATTTGCTGTACCGCGGCGTGGTAGTTTATTTGGATGACATCCTTATTTATTCAAAAACCATGGAGGAACATGTTGCTCTGGTCCGAGAAGTTTTGCAACGACTGCGTCATCACCAGCTCTATGCAAAGCTGTCTAAATTCAAATTTCACCAAGAGAAGATAACTTTCTTGGGGTACATAATATCCCATCGTGGCCTTAGCATGGACCCCGCCAAAGTCCAATCGGTACTTGACTGGACTCCACCCTCCACCCGCAAGCAAGTACAGCAATTTCTGCGTTTTGCTAATTTCTACCGCGGTTTCATTCCCAACTTCGCTCAAGTGGTGCTGCCAATCACTGATCTCCTGAAAACGAAGGGTAAAGGGGTTTCTGCAACATTGCCCTCTGCCAAAATACTGTGGACTGATCAATGCCAATCCGCCTTTGTAGCCCTCAAACGGCTTTTCACTTCTGAACCTGTGCTGCAGCACCCAGATCCGAACCAAATGTTTATTGTACAGGTCGATGCATCCGATGTAGCCATGGGGGGGGGGGCTTCTCCAGAGAGGACCAGACGGCCTCCTTCACCCCTGTGCCTACTTCTCGAAAAGGTTTGCGCATGCCCAATTGAACTGGCCAATTTGGGAAAAGGAGGCATCTGCCGTCCACCATGCCCTTAATCTGTGGAAGCAATTCCTAGAGGGGTCCAGGGTCCCCTTCGAAGTCTGGACCGATCACAAGAATCTAGCTGCCCTCACGGGGACCCATAAGTTGTCCGCAAAACAACAGCGTTGGGCAGACTTCTTTGCTCAATTTCGTTTTGTTCTTAAACATGTGCCCGGGAAACAGAACGTGCTTGCTGATGCCTTATCCAGGTTGCCTCAATACCCTGTAAAACTTGATCGGCCGACAGACTCATTATTCACCCCGGCGCACAGAGGGGCCCTGCCCATGCTGGCCATGCAGACCCGGTCCCAAACTCAACCCCAGCCTGGAAACCGCACAGTGGCCAACAAGGTGTCCAACCCTACCCAGCCAGCTCCCTCGCCAGCCCCCCTTGCGCCGTCTGTATCCAGTGCCCCACAGCAACCAGGTTCCCCCCCTCCATCGCCGCCAGCTCCTGGTCCACCCTCTCCCGCGAAAGGAGGGGGGTGGTCCTCTCCAACTCTTTCCTGGACTCCCTTCGGGCTCAGTGCTTAGCCGAACGCACTGCCCAGACCCTGCCCAAGGTGTACTTGAACAAGGTGGTTGTTGGTACAAAGACTCGAAATTATACGTGCCGAAGGTACTTCAAAGAGATGTCCTGCAATTGGCCCATGGGGCTAAAACTGCGGGACACTTTGGGTTCCTGAAAACCCTTCACTTGTTGCGCAGACAGTTTTGGTGGGGGGGATGCGTTCTGATGTGGACTCCTTCATTCGGAGCTGCCCTAATTGTGCCACAGTCAAACGGTCTCAGGGCAAGCCCCCAGGACTGCTGCAACCGCTGGAAATTCCCAACAAACCCTGGGAGGTGATTGCCATGGATTTCATGACGGATCTCCCACTTAGCGGGGGCAAAACTGTACTATGGGTTGTTACTGACTTGTTTTCCAAACAGGTACATTTGGTTCTGTGTGCGGGTATTCCCTCCACCCCCAAGTTGGCCTGCCTCTTTGTGTCACATGTTTTCCGTCTTCATTCGTTCCCACGCAAGATAATCTGCGACCGCGGAAGTAGTTTCATGGCTAAATTTTGGAAGGCTTTCCTCAAGTTGGTGGGGGTGGAGCAAGGGCTGTCGAGTGCTTACCATCCCCAGACAGATGGGCAAACTGAACGTGTCAATGCTGTACTGGAATGTTATTTACGTTGTTATGTCAATTACCACCAAGATGACTGGGTAGAACTGTTGCCTTTTGCAGAATATGCTTACAATAATGCTGTCCATCAATCTACAGGGTTCAGCCCTTTCTATGCTGTGTACGGTCAGGACTTCGGTCCTATTACCCCTGTAGAGGTACCAGAGGGGGAGGGGATCCCGATATAGCCTCTTGGGCGCATCCCTCTGCACCACATGGCCCTGGCTGGTAAGCAACCTAGACAGAGCCAAGCGCAAGTATAAGGTGCAGGCAGATAAACATCGTTCCCCCAGCAAGGATTTCCAAGTTGGTGAATTAGTGTATCTTTCCACTAAAAACCTGCGATCCACTTGACCTTGCCACAAACTCAGTGCCAAGTACATTGGACCATATCCCATTGCCCGGATCATTAACCCTGTCACTGTGGAACTGACTCTCCCCAAAACCTTGAGACATATCCACCCAGTCTTCCATGTCAGCCTCCTTAAGCCTCATGTCGCCTCCTCGGAATGGCACCCAGAACCGCCTCCCGAGCAGCCCGTGATGGGGGGTGGGAGGAACATTTTGAAGTGTCAGAAATCCTAGATTCATGTATATGGCATGGATCCCTGCAGTACTTAATTTGCTGGAAGCACTTCCCCCCTGCCTACGATGAGTGGGTGCGTGCACAAGATGTCTCTGCCCCACACTTAGTGAACGCCTTTCACACTGCCTACCCAGACAAGCCGTCCCCCTTGCAAGATGGGAGGGGGCCTTAAGGGAGGCAGAATGTCAGGCCTGTATCTCAGTTGATTTGTTTACTTTCGTTTTCCCACTGACCAGATTCAAGGACTGTTGTGCATACCTAACTCCTTTTGAAGCTCTGGGAACTCAGCTCTGTTTGTGATTTGTAATCTCTTGCCTTTTTCTATGCTTTTATATTACCAAGTTCAAGCCAGCAAGCCTCATTGCTGTCACCTTTTCTTTATGCTCTGTTAACCTATTTGACCAGTAAAAAACCAGTAAAAAACCAGCTTCTTTGGACCTGACTGTCTCTGATGTCGTTTTTGGTTCAATTGGGCCAAGGGCTTACAAAGACTTGAAAAGCTGGGGAAAAACTCCGCTATCATTGTGGGGATGAATCTCTGTAATTAAAATGATGGTACTACCTAAAATGCTTTTTTTGTTTCAAAATTTACCAATAGTGAAAGGTGCTCAGATATTTGAGGATTGGAAGAAAGATATTTTGAGTTTTCTTTGGGGCAAAGAAAGACATAGGATAGCATATAATAATTTAATAGAGTTGAAAGAAACAGGAGGGTTGGGATTGCCAGATTTGAGAATGTATTATCAAGCAGCCTGTTTCACCTGGATAAAAAATTGGATTCTCTTGGAGAACCCGAAGTTATTAAAATTAGAAGGAATTAAATTACGATTCGGGTGGCATGCTTATGGTATGAGAAAGAGAAAGTAAATAAAGAATTTAATTCCCATATTATTAGGAAAAATTTATTACAAACGTGGAATAAATTTAAAGGGTTTTTTGAAAGTAAAACTCCTGGTTGGATTAACCCCATAGAAGCCTTTATGAGAAGGGGTGCACATTTAAATTTGGATTATAATAAATATAGAGAAATGATAGAATATAAAGATGGGATATGGGTGTTGAAATCCCGAGAAGAATTTCAAATTAAGGATTGGCTTATGTACTACAAATTAAGGGATGTATTTAGTAAAGATAATAGGTTGGGTTTTAATCAAACCAAATCTAAATTTGAGATTATATTATCTAAGGGCAATAAAGGATTGATAGGAAGGATTTATAAAGTACTTATAGAAATGAATTTAGAACAGGAAAGGATTAAACCAGTGATGGTGAAATGGATGAGGGATTTAGGTTACAATATAGATTTGGAGATATGGGAAAATCTGTGGAAAAAGGAATTTAAATTTACTATCACGAATGAAATAAGAGAAAATTTATATAAAATGTTTTATAGATGGTACATAACTCCAGTATTATTAAGCAAAATGAAAAAAGATGATAAGGCTCTCTGTTGGAAATGTGGAACAGATATCGGCACATTTATGCACGTTTGGTGGTCTTGTAAAAAAATTAGGAGATTTTGGCGTTTGGTTTTGAATGAAACTAATAATCTGATTAAATTAAAAATAAAAAAAGATCCTGCCTTTTGTTTATTGGGTATTCCCAAAAAAGATTTAGATAAAGGTGACAGAGTCATATGTCAATATAGTTTTGCCGCAGCAAGAACTACTATTGCTAAAAAATGGAAGCAAATAAATAAACCTTCAATTAAAGAGTGGAGAGAAAAACTATGGATGTATATGCGGATGGCCAAAATTACAGTTTCTGTACATGGTAAAGATATGGATGAATTTAAACACACATGGTTAAAGGCCTCCGCATATTGGGACAAATTGGCAAAAACGGATTTTAAAGGTATAGTTAATGAATTATAGTTCAATGTGATTTTTAATTAATGACTATAATAATAGGTTTCTAAATACTGTCATAACACTTCGCGGGAAGTCCAATGGTGAAGGGCACATAGGTGGGTGGTAGGGTATGGGGCACTATAGGCCTTTTTTAAAAAAAAGAAAAGATAGTAAATATTAATGTATTAGTATTGGTCGTAATAGTGCGCTGTATATGTTTTTTGTGTATTTCATGTTTTTTTCTGTATTGGATTATGATTTTATTATTATTACTATATATTTTTTCTTTTTCTTTTTTTATTTTTTGTATGTATTATTATAAAAGCAATAAAAAATTAAAAAAAAATTAAAAGGACAACAGCTGATAGTTGGGGGAAGAGGGACTTACCTGGCAGGCATAGGGAAATGGTGGGTGGTTAGCTGGTCTGGCTGGGGGGGGGGGCTCTTGAACAGACCTCCCACCAGCTCTGCCAACCAACTACCATTTTCTGATGCTCTCACGATATACCCCTCCCCCCTTAGCTGACTAACTGCTGGTAGTGGGGTCATTGTTTCCTATGGGCTGCAGAGAGACCAGGTCCCATTATAGACCAAGCCTTTCTGTTAATGCAGTATGTTTTTAGCCCAGTTATGGCCACCATTTTTGAACAAAATGGATTTCATCCCCTGGCTCTGTGTCATTTGTCGTCAGAAATTGTGACTTTTCCTGTGACCCCAGTGAGGTGGTGGTGGTTGTGCATTCCAAAAGAAACATTTCACCACAAGCAGCTGCTAATACTGGGAAAGCTCGTCTTCACATCAAGAGAAAACTTTTGTTTGCTTGTCTGAAGTTCATCCAAAATGATTTTTACAACAGAAGACCACACGCAACTGGTGTCCTCAACTGTGTTTGGCCCCACATGTTTTTATGGGCTGCGGAGAAACACTGATTGCTGGATGCTTTAGCTGGATGCAAGTGCAGTAGCAACAAGAATTTTCAGGGCATAAGCTTTCAAGAGTCAAATCTCTCTTCATCAGATTTTTGGTCTGGCTTTGTGTGGCTATTCCAGTGGCTCTGGAAGAACCCACAGATTCAGCTGAAGGAGCCCAGTCATTGGTGTGTTGACTAGGATGTTGACTTTGCCAACTGAATTAAGATAAACAGCTTCTGTGAAGCAATGAGAAGGTTGTTGGTTTCTCCAGACAACCAGACTGCACAGGGCTGGGGTTCCACACATGGGGGCAGCCCCTCCCCTCTATACAAGCTATGCAGGAGTAGTTTTCCTTGAACTCCACCTGAAACTCCTCATGAAAAGTCTCTAATATGTACTGCTGATTGCAGAGAAAGCAAAAAAGTCCCCAGGACTGAGATGCGCACCTGCAACTCCAACAGTGCTGTGTCTGGAGGCTTCCAAGGACCTCGCTATGCCCTCCGTCACAAGTAATAAAGTAATCTTGAATTCATGGATGGAGGGTGTTTTCCTCATCAGCAGAGCTCCTACCCAAACCGTCAAAGTCACAATCAAGTCCAGGTTTAAAGGTCGCTCCCCCAGCCATGTGGCAGGTAGACCTTGCTCACTCTGTGGGGGAGGGGGCCACAATTCACAACCTCCTTCCATTCCCTCAGGATATATGTCTTGCTTACTATGCTGACTGTTCATTTGCAAAGCACAGAGGAGCTTCTACTATCCCATCAGTTGCCAGCATCATCCCGAAATGAAACATGTTGAAACCTCTCTCCTCAGATGGTATGGAGAAAGAGCCCATTCCACTTTTTAGCTACAGTGGAACTGCTGGTGAAAAGCGAAAACTACCCACCTTTGGGTCAATGCTTATTCTTATGAGTAATCAGCATGGGCAGAAAGACCCAGAAGCCAAAAGCTTCACCCAGTACATTTATCTGCCAATGACTGAGGTTTCCTTTGGTTTCTTTGATCATCTGGGAGTGGAGGGCAGATCCTGCTGGAGAGCTGGGGGGAGGTGCTACAGTTGAACAGAACTGCGTTGACTCGCCTGAATCTACATGAGAACTAATGACATGGCTGTGAACACCATTGCAAGCATTAAGGCGGACTATGAAGTTTTTGGGAGGAAGCTGAAGGGAATGGGGGCACAGGCGGTGCTCTCTTCAATCCTTCCAGTGAGAAGAAGAAGAATGAGATGGGAACAGAAGATAAAGGAAATGAACCACTGGCTGCATTGGTGGTTCTAGCTGGAGCCATTTGGATTTTGGGACTATGGGCTAAATTTTCTGGAAGAGGACCTACTAAATGTGATGGGCTTCCTCTATCAAGGTCAGAGAAGAATGTGTTTGGCAGAAACCTGGAGAGATTCATCAGAAGGGCTTTAAACTGACCCCACAAGGGGAAGGAGATGACAAACATGGGGATTTCAATGAAGGAGAGAAGACAGCAAAGGCCCACCTGGGAGGGCCAGATCAAATCAAGACAAAGGTGCAGGGCTTCAGGTGTTTATGTACCAATTACTAGGACTGTCAATTTGGTTCATCCCAAACCAAAAAACAGCCGAATTTCCCCTGATTCTGCAGTTTTTAGTTCGGGATGAACGGAACTCAAAAAAGGCAGGAAAACAGGGAGCCGAATTCAGCGAGTTCGGGGTGTTCGTGAATAAATTCGGCAAATTCGGGGTTGGGCAGCAGCAGAGGGGTGGGGGTCTTTAAACCCCTCTGCGCTGCCTGCGCAGACAGCGCAGAGGGGCTTGACAACCCACTGCCCACCTTCCCAAGACTCCCGGGAAGAGGGAGGGTCCTTAAACCCCTCTGCGCTGCCTGCGCAGACAGCGCAGAGGGGCTTGACAACCCACTGCCCACCTTCCCAAGACTCCTGGGAAGAGGGGGGGTCCTTAAACCCCTCTGCGCTGCCTGCGCAGACAGCGCAGAGGGGCTTGACAACCCACTGCCCGCCTTCCCAAGACTCCCGGGAAGAGGGGGGTCCTTAAACCCCTCTGTGCTGCCTGCACAGACAGTGCAGAGGGGCTTGACAACACACTGCCAGCCTTCCTGGGACTCCCAGGAAGAGGGGGGGTCCTTAAACCCCTCTGCGCTGCCTGCGCAGACAGAGCAGAGGGGCTTGACAACCCACTGCCCGCCTTCCCGGGACTCACGGGAAGAGGGGCGGGGGGTCCTTAAACCCCTCTGCACTGCCCGCGAAGACAGCGCAGGAGCTTGACAACCCACTGCCCGCCTTCCCGGGACTCCCGGGAAGAGGGGCTGGGGTCTTTAAACCCCTCTGCGCTTCCTGCGCAGACAGCGCAGAGGGGCTAGACAACCCACCGCCCACTTTCCCGGGGCTCCCGGGAAGAGGGGCGGGGGGTCTTTAAACCCCTCTGTGCTGCCTGCGCAGACAGCGCAGAGGGGCTTGACAACCCACCGCCCCTCTTCCCGGGACTCCCGGGAAGAGGGGCGGGGTCTTTTTAAACCCCTCTGCCCCCGCCCCACACCTTCACGGGGCTTTCCTGAAGGCGTGCGGGGGGCGCTTTAAACAGATCTGCGCCTTCCAGCTGTTTAAAGAGCCCCCTGTACGCCTTCATGGAAGCCCCGTGAAGGCCCACGGGGAGCTCTTTAAAGACCCCCACCCCCTTCCCGACTCTTTGAAGTGGTGGGCACTGCCTGGACAGGCGGCGCCCAGCACTTCAAAGACCCAGCCGAATTTTCCCCCGAACTCCCCCGAAGCATCTGGGAGAGGATAAGGGAAGGAAGGACAAATAGTATTGTGGTTGAAGTCTGCTTCGACCACAATACTATTGTGCCTGACCAGGGTGCTCAAAGAACTTTCTAGAGAGCTTGCAGAGCCTTTGTCCATCATCTTCAAGACTTCTTGGAGGACAGAAGATGTGCCACAAGACTGGAGAAGCTTGAATGTTATGCCCACCTTCAAAAAAGGGAGGAGGGATGACCCAGGAAACTACAGGCTTGTCAGTCTGACCTTTGTCCCAGGGAAGATATTGGAGCTGATTTTAAAGAGGTCAGTCTGCAAGTATCTTGGTGACCTGGGGAAGCCAGATGGGATTTGGTCCTGATGGACCAACCTCTTTGATTGAGTGATGGGCTGACTGGACTGTGGGCCATCAGCGTTGTTTACCTTGATTTCAGTAAAGCTTTAGGCAGGGTCCCACATTATGTCCTGATAGGTAAACCTGAGCACTGCAGTCTAGCTTCTAGGATAGTTAGGTGCCCAGAGATACAAGTGAAGATTTTTCATCTATCCCCTACAAGGAGGCTGACTGGCAGCCACAACCTACCATATTTACTCAAAAAGAAGGTGACTCTGAATGAAAGATGATCCCCTTAAAAATGATATAACCGACAATTGTAACTTGTATGCACATGTAAGATGACCTCTGCTGTTCTTTCTTTCTTTCTTTCTTTCTTTCCTTTCTTTCTTTCCTTTCTTTCTTTCCTTTCTTTCTTTCCTTTCTTTCTTGCATACCAAGGGGAAAACTCCTAGTCGTGCATAGGAGTAAATACCGTGCCAGGAAGCAGGCAGGCTGCCTCTTTGCCTCAATCTGCCTTTCCTGTCTATCACCAGAAAGAAGCAAAGCCATTACCTAGCACAGACACAGGCCCATAGAGTAGAATAGCTTAGAAAGAGACACTAGCTTAGAGAAGTGGAAAGTCTGAACTAAGAAGTGAAGAACCGGAATAATCATCAACATAGAAAACTTGCATCCTCTCCCAAAGATCAGAAATAATTTTGTTCTGCTTTGGATAATTTCTAATATGCGTTCAGGGAATGTGAGTTAAGCAGGATCACAACAAGATGCTAAGTGGTTCTGATCTGTTTTCTTCTCTGATGAGTTTGGAGTTGCCCAGAAGAGTCAATGAAAGCAAGAGTCTTTGCAGACTTTAGCCCAATCAGTTAAGGGCGACCACAACCATACCCCGCAATAACTTCTGGGGGAAAGCCCATGTCTAGCAGGTGCACGGGAGCCTCTGGAGAGACTACAGCAAGAGGACCATGGGCGTGGGTGGGGGGGGGGGAGGCTGAAGTGAGACTAGGTTGCCAATCTAGGTTGCTTAGATTTAGAGGTGGAGCCTGAGAAGGGTCCTCAGCAGGGGTGTGATGCCATAAACTCCACCCTCCAAAGCGGCACTAAAGAAGGCTTGGCAAGGAGAGGCATGAGCCATATCCACATGAGGGCTCAGGGCCAGCGTGGTCTCGCCCCAAGACCTGGGATGCACAAAAAGAGGAGGCCAAGAGGAGGCCATCCTGCCAAGGGCCCGCACTGCCATTAGCTCTGGGGGTTTGGGGCCGATGTGCGCTGCAGCTTCCTCTTGATCAAGGAAAATAAAGTTGGGCCCTTTGATTATCCTAGCTCTGGTGTTGGCCCTCCTTATTCTGCATCCACGGACAAATGCTACTTTCTCTCCATCTTACTCACCTCTGCATTGGCACCTGGGCAGGCAAACCCCTCTTTGAAACCCCAGCGGTGTGGGCCCTGCAGTCGCCAGCAACTGCTGACATTTGTGCTTTTGCATCCCTTGGTATTTTGCTCTAGAGTGACAACTATTCACGGTGGGGATCAGAAAGCCATCGGCAGACTGGCCAGCAAAGGCAGAGCAGCAGCAGCAGCCCTGCAACCAGGCAAGGGGGGTTCCAGATCAGCACAAGAACCTGCCTGGGGCAAGGCCTCCATCTGACTGGGCCGTGGGACTTCTTGGAGGCTCATCAGCTGTGTAACAAAGCTGTGAAACATGAGCACTCCCAGTCCAAGGAAAACAGAAACATCAAGCCAGCTATGATAATTATCTCCAATTAGTACTAATTTAGAAGTGAGGTCTCCTTTAGATCAGAATGATTGCATATTTCATCACTCCATTAGAATGTTGCACAGATAAGGAATTCCTCTCTCTCAGAAGATCCAAAATCTGCAGTCGCTTCATTAGAAGCAGCCAAGGGGAACTAGTCTCAGTTGCACCAAATGAATGGTGAGCAAAATAATGCAAAGCAAACAGGACTGATCAGCTCAGCAATTCATCTTCTGGGAGAAGGCTGTTGAATACCATCTTAAGTTGGTTTTTAAAGAGAGAGAGAGAAAAGAATGGTTCATCAGATGATGTTGTTATCTCTCTGCTTGCTCAGATGTCAATCACCAGCATTTAATTTCATTGCTGGTTGATATGAGTAGACTGTAGGCAATATATTTCCAACTTCATTAGTATGCATCGGCAGGGCAAGAGAAATAAACACCTTTATAAAATTTTATCCCACCTGCCCAAAGTTCCAGACAACCAACAAAAATGCAAACATATTGTTCAGTCTCGATGCAACGTGATTTGCCATCTTGCTTAATTAGTGAAGATGTGTAGTCAGAACACAACTCATCAAACCCAGATCCAAACACACTCTGTTTGTTAATCTTGGAAAGGAAACAAATCTGGGTGAATTCTGACTCTGAAATCCAAACTGGCCAAATCTGACCATTTCCCCAGAGGTGGGGATCATTTCAGTAGCTGGACTCTGCTGCTTTAGTGCCTTGAGCCATCTTCTGCTCTCCATTTACTCACAGTAGTTGGGGTGGGGGGGAGCAAGAGGAAGACTTGACACCTCATGGGACCAAAGCACAAAAGCCCACCAGGAGTCTCAGCCTCTGTCATTTCATTACTCAGCACTGTCCTGCTCTGGTTGCTGTCTTTTATGCACACACACCCCAGTCTCTTTGCTGGCTCATTGGCTGGGGTGGGGCTGGTGGGTGGGCTGGAGGATCTTGTTGTGCTGGGGGGGGGGGTTTACCATGAGCCATTTCAGCAGTGAGGAATTAGCCTGATTGCATGAAGGCCTGAACAGCTCATCAAGGTCCAAAAAAATGTATTTCACCTGTAAGGTGGACAAGGTCAGAAACCAAGCCAGAAGCACCCAGTTAACACACAGCCCTCCAACACACTGGAAGAGTTCATTACTGGCTGTCTTCCCCACACTGAGACTAGAGGGTTTGTCAAACCCAATGAAGTCATTAGATAGAAACAGGCAGGAACCCCCAAAAACTTGTGGGAAGCATTTCATCCCCCCCACACACACAAACTATGTCTTCTTCTTTCACGAAAGAACCCATAGCCTCTCACATATTCCTGCTTCCTTCTTCTGGGGTTGCCAACTCCAGGTTAGGAAATTCCTGGAGATTTAGGGTGGACACTCAGAGGCAAGGTTTGGGGAAGGGAAGGACTTCAGTAGGGCATAATGCCACAGCGTCCACCCTCCAAAGCAGCCGTTTTCTCCAGGGAAACTGGAGATCAGTTGTAATTTTGAGTGATCTCCAGCCCCCACCTGGAGGTTGGCTGCTTTGGAGGGTGGAGTCTATGGCTTTATACCCTGTGAGGTCCCTGCCTTCCTCAAACCCCACTCTCCCTAGACTGCACCCCCCAAATTTACTAACCTGTAGTTGGCAACCCTGTCTCTTTCCCATTCAACAGCCAACCTGCCCTTTATCTGCACTGCTGTCTTAAGATCCCCCTGTCCCCCTGCAGCCTCTGCCTAAGAAAACTGTGGCCCAGTTTTGTGGTGCCAGTCACTGGGCCAGGCCCATTGCCATGGTAGGAAACCCTTAAGGACTTGTGTAGTGATCCCTCACTTTCCCCTCTATCCCCCTCCCCACACTCCCCTCCCCCTGGCAGCCCTCATATCCTCTCCGCTTCCCCTGCCTCATTCTCTTCTTCTCAGTCACTCAACAAACCTACCTTTTATCTACAGTCCATCTTCAGCTATATTAGTTATTTATTTAATTTTTACCCTGCCTTTCTCCATAGAGAAGACCAAAGCAGCTTACATAAGTCTCTTCCTTTTTATCCACACAACAAACCTATGAGGTAGGTTAGGCTGAAACTATGTGACTGGTCAAAATGACCTAGTGAGCTTCCAAAGCAAGATGGGGATTCGAACCTGAGTCTCCCAGACCCTACTCTGAAGCTCTAACCTTTACACCACACTGACTTTCATAGGATGGATGCTGTTTAACAGCAGCAAGCAGCCAGGCCTGGTTGAGTCATGCAAGTCGGGAGGTATCAAGACACCCAGAGTTTGCTGCCAGGCCTCGGATTGCCAACCTCCAGGTGGGACGTATAGATCTTCCAGAATTACAACTGAACTCCAGAATCAGAATCAGATAACCTTTATTGGCATAATAAAATTGATGATCACAAGGTCAGAGATAAACAGATAATACATATCAAGATTAAAATTGAGTTTGAATCTTAACCTTAACAACTTCTGCCAAAAACTCCGCCACCTTCACCGTAACATCAGTTGTAATGTCGTTCAGCAAGAATTGGCAAGTGGATGTTCTATAAGGGGCCATCCATTTGCTGATTAAGGGTAATATAATTTTTTTACGGGGTTTTTCATGTAAACAGCAATCTAAAATAATGTGATGGAGGGCGTCTGGCTGGCCCGTTCCGCATGGACATACCCTCTTGTTAAAGGGAGTCTTAGTAAATCTCCCGTATAAAACCTTAGATGGAAAGGAATTGAGTCAAGCTAGCATAAATGCTCTCCGTTGAAGAGGTTCCTCAAGTGTACTAAAATATTGGTGCACCCTTCTGGGTAATATTGACAAACCCATTTTAAGTGGGGAACATACTGGTGGAGTGAACGGGCATATTTTCTGATATTCGTGATCAAAGAGTCGTTGTTTGATTATATAAAAGTTGCTTTTTCCTCTAGCATTAATAATTCATCCAGGTTAATTCCAATTTGATTAAGTTTGGCTAAAATTGCCGAGAACCAGCTGGCCCTGTATGGATCATTCAGAAGATGGAACATTAGATCTTTCAAGTTGGCTCTAAAGTGGATTTTAATCCAGTATTTAAAAGTCAATAACCAGGCTTTCATCTCTATTAAATTGTGGCCAATTTCCAGAGAGATGGTTGAATATGAGACACATTTTGGGATTCCTAATATTTGTCTTATAAAATTTGCCTTAAGGCTCTCCACATTGCTGTTAAAGGCCCTTATCCAAATTGGAATAACATAGAGTATTTGGCTATAGGGCTGTTGATTCGGTTTGGTCTGAACCGAAAAACAGCCGAATTTCCCGCAATTCGGCGGTTTTTCAGTTCGGACGAACCGAACTTCCTTGGAGCTTCCCTGGAGGCGAGCGGGGGGTCTTCAAACCCCTCTGCGCTGGGGCTTAACAGCCCCCCGCCTGCCTTCCTGGGAGTCCCGGGAGGGGGGGAGGGGGTCTTTAAACCCCTCTGCACTGCCTGCACAGACAGCACATCTCCCAGCTGGGAGGCGCAGATCTGTTTAAAGGGCCCCCCGCGCGCCTTCAGGGAAGCCCCCTGAAGGCACGCGGGGGGGCGAATTTTCCCCTGAACTCCGGATCCCCCCGAATTTCTGGGGATCCAAAGCGAGGGAGTTCGGACTTTGGCATGGCCCGAATAAAAACAGGCCGAATTTTGCCGAAGCCGAACTATACCGAATTTTTTTTCATGTATTTGGCTACATGTTTTGAGGTTGAAAATTTTAATAGCCGCGGTAATGTTCTGATTGCCCTTGGAGAAAAAGAAGTGTTTTAATTGTGCTGTTGGATGTCTAGCCAAATTTAGCACCCTTTTCCTGTGCCCTGTCCAAGATAGATGATAATTGAATGTGATGCCTAAATATTTGTAGTTTTTAACTTGTTCTATTGGGGTGCTATCAATACTCCATTTCACTGGATGCCAGCTTTTTACAAAGATCATCACTTTGGTTTTAGAGTAATTAATTTGCAATTTATTTTTCTGACAATATTGATGGAAAGTTTTGAGATATCTTTGGAGGCCAATCCTTGTATAAGACAGGATGACTGTGTCGTCAGCATATAGTAGTAATGGATGTATGCGGTTTCCTAGTTTAGGAGGATGGCCATTGATGGATTGAAAGCTTTGAGATAGATCGCTCAAGAATAAGTTAAACAAAAGAGGGGCCAAAACACATCCTTGTTTGACTCCCTTGGAGACCAGGATTTTAGAGGTTAAGCATCCCTTGTCAGAGTATTTAACCTGGCAAGGTATTAGTACATAGTTTTTTAATAAGAAAAAGTAGCCAGAGATCTATTCCAAGGAACAATAGTTTGTCCCATAGACATTCTCTAGAGATAGAGTCAAATGCCCCCTTTAAATCAATAAAGGCAATGTATAATTTGTTTTTGCCTAATTTGGAGTACTTTTCAGCTAAATAAGAACGTTAAGCAGTGATCTATTGTGGATTTTTTGTTAGTAAAGCCCAACGATGGACCAACGATGGCATTAGACTTTACCCACTCAATCAGCCAGAGTTCCAGATGTTTGGTGTATAATTTGCCTATAATGTTAAGCAGACTAATTGGGCGAAAGTTTTCTGGTAGATCAGCGTCTTATGGATGGAGATAATTATTGAATTTAGCCAGGCATCGGGTACAACCCCATATTGATCTATTATAGTAAATAACTTGGCTAAATGATGCGCCCACCAGTCTTTATTTTTGATGAAAATTTCCGCCAGAAGGCCATCCGGGCCCAGAGCTTTAACTGCCTTTAAACCACTAATTAGTTTAATTATTTCTTCTGAATTTACAGGAGGCCAGAAAGGCACATGCAACTCAAGAGGCTCAATAATATTGATAGGTGGAATTTGAATTTCAGAAAATAAGGTGGTGGAATAATCAATCCATGTTTCTGGCGATAGTGAGGGTTCGGATTTCTCTAATTTATTACCCATCTTACCAGAAACAATTCTCCAGAAGAGTTTACTATTTTTAGTTTTAACGGCAATATGCAATTGGTCCCATTTATCTTGAAAAAAAGATATTTTCTTATTACGGACCATTTCCTGATAAATTTTCTTATAACTGAAGTATTTGTTTACTTTAGTGGGGTCCTCTGAGTGTCTGCTAATTTGAAATAAGGTCCTCAGGGTGGTCTTAGCTTTACGGCATTCTTGGTCAAACCAAGAAGAAGGCTTACTATTAGGCATACCCAAAGGTTTTGCCTTGGCACTGCAGAGTGTAACTATATGCGAATATATTGCCATAGTTTCCTCATGGGAACAGGTTTTGACCATTTTTGATTTTAGGTTATTCATCAAATCTGACTCAAATAAGGAATAAAACTCTTTTTCTACTGATGTGCACCATCTGACTCTTTGTAGGACATTGTGAGGGTTCCCAACCTCCCTGTGCAAACTCCATAAAATCACTTGCTCAGACGGTCATGCAGAAACAAGGAACTTTATTGGAAGCTTCAGGTTAGTATAGGCCTTACAATGGCAAAGTTGCAAGTGCTAGCAATTTCACAAAGACAGAATTATAACCCTTACAGGGAAGCAGATGTCAAATGTATGTTATGGGAATCTACGAGATAATTGTGCATGGTACAGGAACATCAAAGATCTCAGGAAGCTCATTAGTGCTATCTACACACCAAGGCCATAGCTGGTGGGAGGGAGTCGGAGAGAGCAAGGGAGGTGGATGGTGGGAAGAGACATTCCAACCTGGGGCCTGCTGGACGCAGCGCCTGAACCAAAGAAAGGCAAAAGGCCTGGACTGCTTTTACGAGCCCAGGGGGGGGGGAACACACAAAGCAAAAGCTTACAGACCCTTACATTCTGCCCCCCTTAAGGCCCCCCTCCCCCGAGTCCGGGGGGACGAGGCTTGTCAGGATAGGCAGAGTGAAACTCTCGAACCAGGCGGGGAGCCGCCACATGGGGAGCGGCCACCCATTCGTCATGGGCGGGCCCCAGGTGCTTCCAGCGGATCAGATAGAACAATTTTCCCTTTTTCAGCTTAGAGTCCAATACTTTAGAAACTTCAAGATGCGATTCCCCCCCCCCACAACCGTAGGAATTTCGGACTTAGGGAGGGGGTGGAAGTGAGGGGCAGCGACGTACGGTTTAAGTAGGCTGACGTGGAACACCGGATGTACCCCTCGAAGAGACTTGGGGAGTTCCAACTCCACCGTGACGTCGTTGATCACTCGGGTGATGGACCTACATACTTGTCACTAAGCTTTTTGCAAGGCCGAAGTGAACGTAGGTTCTTTGTGGAAAGGTAAACCTGCCCTCCCACCTTGAGTTCCCACCCCGGAGACCGATGTTTATCGGCTTGGTCTTTGTACTTGCGCTTGGCCCTTTCCAGGTTTTTCTGCAGCCAGGGCCAAGTGGTCTGCACCACCTGTACCCAATCCTGGACCTCCTGCACCCCTTCAAGTTCAGGAGTGATGGTAGGAGAACCAAAGGGCCCAAAGTCTTTTCCATAAACCACATGAAATGGACTGAAACCTGTGGAGGAATGGGGGGCATTATTATAGGCATATTCAGCAAAAGGCAGTAGGTCTACCCAGTCGTCCTGGTGGTAATTGACATAACACCTTAGATAGCATTCTACCACAGCATTGACACGTTCGGTCTGACCATCGGTCTGGGGGTGGTAGGCTGAAGAAAGTCCTTGTTCCTCCACCCCCATGACTTTTAGGAAGGCCCTCCAGAATTTGGCAACGAATTGGGCCCCTCTGTCGGAGAGGACCTTCCTCGGGATCGAATGATACTTCACCACGTGATTAATAAACAGTTTAGCCAACTTTTGGGCCGATGGTAGCCCCGCACAAGGAACAAAGTGAACCTGTTTAGAGAATAAGTCTGTTATCACCCACAGTACAGTTTTTCCCCGACTTGGGGGCAAATCAGTGATAAAATCCATGGTGATCACTTCCCAGGGCATAGTCGCGGTCTCCAGCGGCTTTAAGATTCCAGGGGGCTTTCCCATTCGTTTTTTGGCAGTGGCACAAATGGGACAGCTGCGCACGTATAACTCCACATCGGCTCTCATACCTGGCCACCAAAATTGACGCCGCAGTAAATGCACAGTCTTCACAAACCCAAAATGCCCCGCAAGTTTGGCCCCGTGGACCATTCCCAGCACCTCTTTTCGGAGTACTTCGGGGACATAAAGCCTACCCCCCTGCAACCAAAAGGAGCCCTGTCGGTCGAGATTTGCGGGGATAACCTGCTGATCCGCCTCCCTCAAAGAAGCGTCCCGGAGCCGCTGTTGAAAAGCCTCCGGAACTCCCTTGAGTGGAGGAAAATCCTGGCGGTGGGACTGGGACCGGGTGGTTACTGCAAGTCCCGAGACTTCCCCTCTCTGTTCGGGGGTAAACAAGGAATCCACCGGCCGGTCAAAGTCATTGCGGTATTGGGGGAGCCTAGAAAGAGCATCCACTAACACATTGTCCTTCCCTGGCACATGTTTCAGGACAAAGCGGAATTTGGCAAAAAAACTGTGCCCAACGAATCTGTTTCGCGGTGAGCTTTCTAGCCCCTTTTAAGGCCTCCACGTTTTTGTGATCGCTGCAAACTTCAAAAGGGATCTCTGCCCCCTCCAGGAAATGCCTCCAAATGGTGAGGGCATGTTTAACAGCTGCAGCTTCCTTCTCCCAAATGGCCCAGTTGATTTCGGATTGGGAGAACTTTTTAGAAAAATAGGCACAAGGTTTCAGCTGACCGTTCTCGTCCCGTTGCAAGAGGGCCCCCATGGCAACGTCAGAAGCATTGACCTGGACCACAAAAGGTTTTTCACAATCAGGGTGCGCGAGAACGGGTTTGGACGAGAAAAGCCGCTTGAGCGTATCGAAAGCCTGCTGGCAGTCCGAAGTCCATTGCAAACTAGCAGAGGGCAAGGCGGCTCCTGCCCCTTTCCCTTTTGTACGCAGGAGCGAAGTGAGAGGGAGCGCTACCTGGGTAAAGTTAGGGATGAAGTTTCGGTAACAGTTAGCAAAGCCCAAAAACTGCTGCAAATGTCTGCGCGTGGTGGGGGGGTCCCACTCCATTACCACCCGAACCTTCTCGGGATCCATCTCTAAGCCTTGGTGGGAAATCACATACCCCAGAAAAGTGATGGAGGGTTGATGGAAATCACATTTAGAAACCTTAGCAAACAGTTTGTGCTCGAGCAGCCGCTGCAGCACCTCGCGCACCAGTTGTACGTGCTCCTTCATGGTCTTCGTATAAATGAGGATATCGTCCAAGAAAACCACCACCCCGCGGAACAATAAATCATGAAGTACTTCATTAATCAATTGCATGAATACACTCGGAGCCCCCGAAAGTCCGAACGGCATCACTAAATACTCAAACATTCCAAAACAACTAGAGAAGGCAGTCTTTGGTTCGTCCCCTTCTCGTATGCGGACACGGTGGTAAGCCTCCACCAAATCCAATTTGGTGAAGATTCGGCCCTCCTTCAATTGTGCGAGAAGGTCTGGAATGAGAGGGAGGGGGTATGCATTAGACTGAGTGACAGCATTCAGTCTACGGAAATCAATACACAGTCTTAAGTCTCCCGTCTTTTTCTTGACAAAGAAGGCGGGGGCCGAGTATGGTGCCTTTGACGGGCGGATAAAGCCCCGCGCTAGATTGGTGTCCAAATATTCTCGCAACACCACCTTTTCATTAGGACTCATGGGGTAGACCTTCCCTTTGGATAATTTGCCATCCCCCACTATTTCAATAGCACAGTCCGTCTCCTGGTGGGGGGGCAATTCGTCGGATTCCCGCACGTCAAACACATCGGCAAACTGGGAATACTCGCTGGGGAGCTGGGGCAGGGAAGCTTTGATAGAAGGAGCCCCCACGAGGGCGGCTGCGGGAGTTTTAAGCACTCGGACTTTATCATGGAATTCACACAGGTTGCGGGGAAAGGTGAGTGTCCGCTCGATCCAGTCTATGGAAGGATTGTGCCCCAGCAACCAGTTCATCCCTAAAACAACGGGCGCGGCAATGGGAGCAATGGTAAAATAAAGCCGTTCCCAATGCTCCCCTATGGCCATGACGACCGCGGCGGTGCGGTGAGTAACAGGCCCCTTTTTAAAGTCACTGCCATCCATCTGGGAAAAGCGGATGGGTTCAGGTAGCCGCTTTCGCTTAACTCGCAATTGTCGGGCAGCCTCTTCGCTTATCAGGGTGCGGGCACAACCCGAGTCAACTAGGGCCGTAAATTCTAACATGGGCCCCCCTTTTGGCAACGAGAGATTGACCTTTACATACACATTGTCTTCCTGAGCGCTTACCATCAGTGGAGCTCCTTGCACAACATTCGGAGCGGTCTGCTGAGGAGCCCCCTTTACAGCAGACCGACGGCGTTTTTTGCCGGCATGTCCCAGTCCTCCTCCTGGCTGGAGGAAGCAGACACGGTATTTGTAATCCGTGACTCCGATGAGTCAAAGGTTTCATTTGTAATCCGTGGCCCCGATGGGCCAGAAGTGCCCGAGGCTTCGACCTCGGTGCGTGCATGCATTGCCGAGGGTGCGCCCCGTCGGCTCGGTGCACCGCTCCGGCGGCGAGGTTGCCCCTCAGGAGGGGGCTTCTCAGGTTCGGTCATTGCCGGACGAGACGGTCCTGGACGTCCGGGTCGGGAAGGGCATTGAGAGGCAAAGTGTCCTCTTCCCCCGCAAACGAGACAGGCCCCGCTCTCAAAGCGTTTGCGGCGTTCGGTCACGGATGGTCCTCCCCCTGAGGGGGGACGAGAGTCCTTCGGACCGCCGGGCCTGTCTCCACGGGTCTTGGTCTCCCGTCCGGTGCGTTGCCGGGACAGGAGCAGCAGCTGCTTTCGGTTCTCGATGTCAGCGGCGTGACGAACCCACCCTTCAACATCGGGAGGGTTACCTTGCATGAAAGCCCAGTGTTGCAATTCCGGGTTCAAACCTTCGCGGAAATACTGCATCCTGGTAGCTTCACTCCAGTCCAAAATTTTACTCGAGAGCGACTGAAATTCGCTTGCATACTGCGTGACCGACTTAGTCCCTTGACGCAGTTGTAGCAAGGCGGTTTTTGCTCGCTCACCCAAATGCGGGTCCTCGAAACGGTGTCGAAGGGCGATCATGAAGTCATCAAGACTTCGCAAGACCGGGGAGCGGAGCTCATACTGCAGTACCATCCAGGCGGCCACCTCACCCTGTAGAAGAGATGCCACGTATTGGACCCGGGATTCTTCCGAGGTAAAGGTCCGGGCCTGTTCCCGCATAAAAATGTCCACTTGTACCATAAAAAACGTCAGCTGGTCACTCGACCCGTCATACGTGATCTTCAGGTCTCGGCGGGCCGGTGGAGCGGGACGGATGGGAGGTGCGGGAGCCACAGGTGGGCCTGGTTGCTGCCCTCTGTCCACCGGAGCCACGGGTGGCGTCGGTACCTTCAGGTCGTCCATGGCTTGAGCCATGTCCAGAATCACCGCGTTCATGGCATCCATCCGGTTCAGTAATTCCTGGTGCTCCTCCTGCCAGCGCTGCCGCTCCTCATCCATCTGGTGAAGCAGCAGGGCATCCTTTCGGGCGGGATCGTCCTCGAACCCCAACCCGTGAACCGCAGTCCGTCGTGACCGCGCGTCGCTCTGCGGGAGCGACCAACCCCGGGGAGACTCCAGCCAGGTATTCAAGCGGGTAGACTTGGGCTTTGTACCCAGACCCAATCCCGAGTCAGCTCCACTGGGCGTCTTCCCAGTCAACTTCCCTTCCGAAGGGGCCGGATCGGGCTGCTTGGGTACGGTGCTGTCCTTCACGTCGTTGTCATCCCCGTTGCCTGCCATAGCTGTCCAAGAACGGTACAGGAGCAGGACAACGAGGCAGAGGACTTGCAACTTAATGTGAGGGTTCCCAACCTCCCTGTGCAAACTCCATAAAATCACTTGCTCAGACGGTCATGCAGAAACAAGGAACTTTATTGGAAGCTTCAGGTTAGTATAGGCCTTACAATGGCAAAGTTGCAAGTGCTAGCAATTTCACAAAGACAGAATTATAACCCCTACAGGGAAGCAGATGTCAAATGTATGTTATGGGAATCTACGAGATAATTGTGCATGGTACAGGAACATCAAAGATCTCAGGAAGCTCGTTAGTGCTATCTACACACCAAGGCCATAGCTGGTGGGAGGGAGTCGGAGAGAGCAAGGGAGGTGGATGGTGGGAAGAGACATTCCAACCTGGGGCCTGCTGGATGCAGCGCCTGAACCAAAGAAAGGCAAAAGGCCTGGACTGCTTTTACGAGCCCGGGGGGGGGGGGACACACAAAGCAAAAGCTTACAGACCCTTACAGACATTTCCTTTCTCAAGTTCTAAATTTTGTTTTATAGGGTTATTTCTTAATAATGTTGGTTTTCCCTGGATCAATATTTTCAGGGGGAGGTGGTCACTTTCAGTTCGCGGATCAATCTTGAACCATTTAACCCTGTCAACAAGATCTGCAGGGCATAGACTATAATCAAGAACGCTTCTGTTGCTAGATGTCACAAAAGTAAAATCATTAGATTTGGCAAATTGATCAAGTCCATTTAAAACTACCATATTGTAGGCAATACAGTATTCAAAAAGTTTACAACCTGAACAGTTAATAACCATGTCCTTTGAGTTATGCTTTAACAACAACGGTATGGGGAGAGAATCTTCGTCGTCATAGCCTAATTTTGAAATTATGTTTTGATTATTCGCACCAATTCTAGCATTAAAATCACCCATAACAGTGAGGTGGTCATTTGGGAATTAATTTAAAAATTGAAAATGTGATCTCATCTAACTTTTCCCAATTTATAGTTAGATCTTTATCTGTAGTGGCGGGGGGAAGATAAACATTCAATAAGATTATTGACAGATCATGTATCAACATTCTTAGTGCCATAGCAATAGGCTTGTAGGAACCAAGAGAAGAATTTTACATTGTAAATTAGATTTAACCAATATAGCTAAATCGGCTTTGCAACGACCTTTGAGATGCTGAACTCCAGATGATATAGATCTCTCCCATCCCCAAATCTTGCCCTCCTCAGACTCCACCACAAACTCTCCAGGAATTTCCCAGCCTGGAGGTGGCAACCCTAACCCAGGTTTGGCCCTAATGTGTCCTCTCTCAAAGGCCAAAACAGTCCTGGAAAGGGCCCTGACCCCTCCCCTGTCTTTTACTCACAGAAATTCCAAGCCTGGAATGCTCTGGCTGCCTAGCAATAGCCACTGAGGGAATCTGTTTTTTAAAGCCACAGGAGCTTCTTTTATCATTTTAGGGGGTTTCAACCCCCCCCCCATGTATTTATTTTAGATGTTACATTTTTCTGCAAATCTGGGGTGTTTTCAGGTTTCTAGAAAGATCTGTCTTGGCCGTTCACAGCTCCTCAGAAGTATCCTCAGATTTGGCCGACTTCACTATTAGTATACAGACAAGTGGAGACCAACAAGAAATTTGTGGGAGCAGCTATTCAATTCCTCTAGGGTTGCCAACCACCAGGTGGTAGCTGGAGATCTCCTGCTATTACAACTGATCTCCAGTCAACAGAGATCAGTTCACCTGGCCTTATATCCCATTGAAGTCCCTCCCCTCCCCAAATTCTCCCCTCCTTAGGCTCTTCCTCCAAATCTCCAGGTATTTCTCAATGGGGAGCTGGCAACCCTACATTCCTCCCACCATTGCTTCCCCCCTCTCTCCCTACTTCTCTTGGTCTCTCACTCTTTCTCCCCCTGCCACTCCCCCCTCTCTCTCCATGCCTGTCACTTTCTTTCTCTTTCTGCCCCCCACCCCATCACTCTTATTCTCTTTCTGCCCCCCATCACCATCCTGGCCTCCCACCTTCTTCCTCTCCCCCTCCCACAGCAGCAGCGGTGGCAGCAGAGCTCCCAGACACCCACCTGCTCCCCCTCACCCACACCCACACACACACACAGCAGCAGCAGCAGCAGCAGCGACGGGGGCAGCAGCTCTCCTGGAATCACAATGGATCTCCCAACTGCAGAGATCAGACTGAGAACATGAATAATAAAAAGACTGGGCTTGTTTTTTTGTACTTGTGCTTCAAGAGAAGAGGCCCTGGTAACTGGAGAGAGGCGTGTCAGGGCTAGGTCAGACCATGCCTCACCAGCTGTCCGGGGTGGGTGCTGACTAGGTCAGCCAGCCAATGGCCGGCAACCAGCAGGAGGGAGGTGGGGTGGAAATCGCATCACATTATTGGAATGACGTTGGTGCAACACAATAGGATTTGGGCAAAAATCCATAGAGGATCCTTCGAGAGCATCGCAACGATGTTACACGGGTGAAATGATGTCACTTTGCCAAAAATGATGCTGAGTTGTTGGCATGGCACCACCCTTTAAACCTTTTTCCTCCCCCCGGCCCAGGAAACCAAGAGATTGGGCCGTCTCCCTAGTGTTGACTGTGCCTGGATAGCCAGCCTGGCAGAGGCCCACCACTGGTGGGAAGGACAGCTGACATTACCACCAGCTTCCCTCTGTTCTTTCTCCCCTCCAGACCTCCGCCTTTCAGGGGGGCTCCTGCTCCCTCTCCAGCTGCAGAGTCAAGGGCCTTCAGCCTGGGGCCAGGCCTTGTGGCCAGCAGGGATTCGTCTCTTGCCTAGGGGTTGGCAGCTTCTCCACTCCAACACCTCTGGCAGAAAGCAGACTCCTGCTCTGAAGATCCATAGCCACGGCAGGTCATGCGCTGGGATCCTAAGCTTTGCATCACTAGCAGCTCAAGTTTAAATTAGATGCTCATGGGGGAGTGTGTGTGCTCATTGGGGGGGGAGTTGTGCCTCATAGCAGACCTTAATGGTCAGAGGCAAGGCAAAACCCTATACTCATCACACAGAAGTGTGGAGGAAACATAAATTATTAAGGGATGGAAAGAAATTGGAGTCAGGATCTATTAACATACATTAATGCCCAGGGGAGTCAGGGGAAGTTACACACTAAACAATAACACAACACAAGGTAATAAAGTTACAAAAGGACACTAAAAATAAAATATAATCTCTCATGCATCTAACTAACACCAATATATCTATTTCCAAACCCTGCCATAGAGGATGTGATTGATAGAGGCATAGACCAGGGCAATTAAAATTCCACAAAATAACAGAAACAACTCCTGTAGCTTTAAGAAAAGAACGCCTGTGGAACTTTGGGGCTTTTGGGGGTTGTTAGGCAACCAAAACAATATTGCCAAGGCTTCCAAGCCCTAGTTTCCATAAAGCAAAGCTGTTTGTGTGTGGGGAGGGGGGGAAAGCAGCAGTGGGACCGGGAGAGAAAGATCTCTGAGAAAGATCCCACACACACACACAAACACTTCCACGGATGGAGGAGAACTCACCAGGGGCAAAGCCCCAGGGGCAATGACTGGATCTCGCCGAGCCTGGCCTGCCAGCAGCCTCTGTGCCTTTCAGCCCAGCCCAGGGCTGGCCATCCCACCACCGGGCCTGGTCTCACTTCCCAGCCCAGCCCACCACTGGCTGCCATGTGGTCGGGCCAGACTTTTTCCAGGAGGAGGCTGCCACAGGAAGGGAAGGAGGGAAAACCAAAGACAGAGCAGACAGTAGGTTGAGTGGCGGTTGGGAAGGAGAGGCGGAAGCAGGAAGAGGGAGAGGCGAGGGGGGCTGCTGGGGAAGGAACAGAGCAGGGGGATAGAGGAGAAAACAACGAGGTGTCCTTTGCAGGTCCTCTCAGGTCCCCCTCTTGTCTATTATTATTTAGTCACCTTCCTCCCTTTCCTCAAGGAGGATAAGAAGAATGTAAAATCAACTCCCAATTCTCTAAGGAAGCATGTGGATGTAGCTCATTCTCCAAGTCAGTATCATTACAGTACCCATATAAAAGAATGGAGTGTGGTGGGTTCCGGTTTTGTTTAGTTGAGAAAGAAACTAAACTATTTGGGGGTCCAGTTTTAATTCCTTCCAATCCCACACCAAACACCATCATCTGGGCCGTGCTCTTTTTGCCCCATTCCAGACTTCAGAATCTGTTTTTTCTCAGCCATGCTTTCTGCAACAAGCTATCTTCATCAGCTGTCAGGAGATGCTAGAAATGATGTTTAGATTTCATGCTCAATATTCTTGATGAAAGTCGAACATCAAAACTAGGGCTGTTGAAAAAAAATTCAGTAAAATTCAGATTCGGCAAAATTCAGCCTGTTTTAATTTGGGAAAAGCTGAAGTCCGAACTCCCCCGATTTGGATCTGTGGAATTCGGCACCAAGTTCCGATTTCGGGGGAAAATTCGGCCGAATAAAGCCATTAAAAACATATTCGAGCCTTTCCGTGGCTCCGGGGGGCCATTTTTGGGGGTAGAGGTCCCAAACATTCAGGGTAGCTTGAGGGGACGCTTCTTACAAGAACCCCCAAGTTTTGTAAAGAGTGGGTCAGGGGGTCCCGAGATATGGGGCCCAAAGGGGTCATTCCCCAAAAAAATCGCCCACAGGAATAAAGCCACTTAAAGCACATTGGCTCTTTCCCCATGGCTCTGGGGGGCATTTTTGGGGTTAGAGCTCTCAAACTTTCAGGGTAGCTTGAGGGGATGCTTCTTGCAAGAACCCTCAAGTTTTGTAAAGATTGGGTCAGGGGGTCCCGAGATATGGGCTCCAAAAGGGGTCCCCCCTAATGTGCATTTTTATTCCAGTTACAGCACACATTCGAGCCATTCCGTGGCTGCAGGCGGCGCATTTTTTGGGGTACAGCCCCCCAAACTTTCAGCGTAGCTTCAGAGGAGTCTTCTTGTAAGAACCCCCAAGTTTTGTAAAGATGGGATCAGGGGGGGCGAAATATGGGGTCCCCCCTTTTCCCTATTGGGATGAATGGGATCAGGCAATCCTATGCATCTAGAGAGCGGCAAATCCAAGGCAAAACCTCCCGGGCTAACCATTGCAATGCAAAGCAACACGTGAGCAAATTGTATTGTGAGAGTCAGATTTTGCAAAAACATTTTTGAGCGAGCAGCAAAACAGACCGTGCAAAAAAACCCCAGAGTTTGTATTTTCTGCCCTACTCCTTCTTCTCATGGTGGAGGGATGCTCCCCCCTTATGCAAACAACCCCACCAAACTCAAGCAAGTCTCACCAGCACCCCCCACCTCTCCAACCAATATGGCGCTGCGGTGCACCCCCCAAACGGGGAAAAAATCCAAGACACAGGGGATCTCATGCAAGCCGCCCCATTGCACTCAACCCCAGGCTAGGGGCAAAAACAGGGAAAAACACCAAGGAGGAGGCTCGACACCAAGGGTGCCGAGTGGAGAGAGACTCGCTAGCCGCCACACAGACTCAACTTTAAACTTTAAAACTTTAAAAGCAGTACACACACTCCTGCAGAGGTGAGCGGTCACACACCCCTTGGCAGAATAGGTGAAAGCCTCCTTTAGCTTCCCCCCCACAGAAACTGCCCCCCCACAGACTCTGCTTCTCCCCCACATACATATGGGAAAAATTATAGATTAAAGCCCCAAAAGGGGTCTTACTGAGGATGTCTTCTGTTCCATCAGGAGGGACTGGGAGAAGTGGGTAATCCAATATGATTCCATTTAAGCACGGGAGGTTTTGCCTTGGATTTGCCGCTCTCTAGATGCATAGGATTTCCTGATCCCATTCATCCCAATAGGGAAAAGGGGGGAACCCCATATTTTGCCCCCCCCCGATCCCATCTTTACAAAACTTGGGGGTTCTTGCAAGAAGGCTCCTCTGAAGTTACGCTGAAAGTTTGGGGGCTGTACCCCCCAAAATGCTCCCCCTGCAGCCATGAAATGGCTCGAATGTGTGCTGTAAATGGAATAAAAATGCACATTAAGGGGTGCCCATATCTCGGGATCCCCTGACCCAATCTTTACAAAACTTGAGGATTCTTGCAAGAAGTGTCCCCTCAAGATACCCTGAAATTTTGAGACCTCTAACCCCCAAAATGCGTCCCCTGCAGCCACAGAAAGGAGAGAATTTGCACACGCACCCCCCCTACGGGGATTTCTCTCACACACAAACAGATACTCTCTCTTTCTCTTTCCGGGCCACGCAGCAGCTGGGCTCACGTGCTCAATCGCGACTGATTGGCCAGAAGAAGACCCTGCTTGGCCACTGATTGGCCGCGGGAGAATACTGCTTACTAACTGATGGTTATGCTGCTGCGCCGAACCCTGAATTTGCTAAATTTATTCACCGAACACCCCAAACTAGCCAAATTCGGCTCCCTGTTTTCCTGCCTTTTTTGAGTTCAGTTCCATCCGAACTAAAAAGTGCCGAATCAGGGGAAATTAGGCTGTTTTTCAGTTCAGGACGAACCTAATCGACAGCCCTAATCAAAAACTCAGCAGGGAGACTGCGGAAATCTAAGTGAGGATATCACTAGGGCTGTTGATTCGGTTCGGCCCGAACTGAAAAACAGCCGAATTTCCCCTGATTCAGTGGTTTTTAGTTCAGGACGAACCGAACTCAAAAATGGGGGGCAACCGGGGAGCCGAATTCAGCGAGTTCGGGAGTTCATGAATAAATCCGGCCAATTCGGGGCATCAGTAAGCAGCATAACCATCAGTAAGCAGCATTCTCCTTCCCCGGCCAATCGGTGGCCAAGCTGGGTCTTCTTCTGGCCAATCAGTCAGGATTGAGTACTGGAGGAATCAGCTGATGTGCGGCCCGGCTGGGGAAAGAGAGAGAGAGAGGGAAATCCTCGTGTGTGTGTGTGGGGGGGTGCTTGTGCACATTCGCTCCTTTCTGTGGCTGCAGGGGGTGTATTTTTGGGGTACAGACCCCAAACTTTCAGCAGAGATTCAGACAAGCCTTCTTAAGAGACCACCCAAGTTTTGTAAACATTGGGTCAGGGGGTCCCGAGATATGGGCTCCCCCTTTTTTCTTTCCATGGCTGCAGGGGGCGCATTTTCGGGGGTACAGACCCCAAACATTCAGTGGAGCTTCAGATGAGCCTTCTTAAGATACCCCCCCAAGTTTTGTAAACATTGGGTCAGGGGGTCTTGAGATATGGGCTCCACCCCCTTTCCCTCCCCCCTTTTCCATTTCTGTGGCTGCAGGGGGTGCTTTTTTGGGGATACAGCCCCCAAACTTTCAGCATAGCTTCAGACAATCCTTCTTAAGATACCACCCAAGTTTTGTAAAGATGGGTTCAGTGGGGGCAGAAATATCAGTTCCCCCTTTTTCTCTTTCTGTGGCTGCAGGGGGCGCATTTTTGGGGGTGCAGATCCCAAACTTTGAGCGGAGCTTCAGACAAGCCTTCTTAAGAGACCACCCAAGTTTTGTAAACATTGGGTCAGGGGGTCCCGAGATATGGGCTTTCCCCTTTCCCCTTTTCCCTATTGGGATGAATGGATCAGCCGATCCTGTATGCATCTCCAGAGCAAAACGTCCCGTGCCTAAATGGAATTGTCTTGGATTACCCAGTCCTCCCCAGCCCCTCCTGATGGAACAGAAGACAGCCACAGTACGACCCCTTTGGGGGCTTTAATCTATAATTTTTCTCCTGTGTGTGTGTGTGGGGGGGGGGGGAAAGCAGAGTCTGTGTGTGTGTGGGGAAGGAGCAGTTTCTGTGGGTGGGAGGGGAAGCCAAAGGGGGCTTTTGCCGGTTCTGCCTGGGGGTGTGTTCCCCCTTGAGTCTCTCTCTCCCTGGTTTGAGGGGGGGTTTCAGTTGTGTGTCTTCAGGTTTTCCCTCATTCATAAGAGCGGTTAGGTCTATTTGAATGCTTGCTCAAAACTTGTTTTCAAATGGTGACTTAAAGAATGCATTTGGAGTCCCACGCAAAAGGGGAAATTCCACCCCTCCAGCTCATTATGCATAGCTAGCTGCCTCTGTCCCTTTCCATGGTTTGCAAACTCCCAGGTGTCAGGTGTTGCTTTGCACAGTTGCAAAGGTGTTGCTTACAAGGTTTTGTTGCTTTTCAGTCGTGTTGCTTTGCAGTTGTGTTGCAATGCTTTGCAAACTTCTCAGCTGTTTATCGGGGCTGGGAGCTTTTGTGCGTGGGCTCTGCTCAGAGATGCACATTAAGGGTGGGGGGGACCCCTTTCAGGTCCCAAATCTCAGCCCCGAAAAATGCCCCCCCCAGAGCAGGGGAAAGGCGCAGTTGTGTTTTTAATGGCTTTATTCGGCCAAATTTTTTTCCCGAACTTTGAATTCCTGCCAAATTGCACCGACCCTAAGCGGGGGAGTTCGGACTTCGGCATATCCCAAATCTAAACGGGCCGAATTCAGCCGAATCCAAACTATACTGAATTTTTTTTTAATTCAACAGCCCTAGATATCACAGCAAGCGATTTTCAGAGAGCAAAAGGAAAAAGTAGCATCTGTTTACTGGTGACTCTGCCTCCCTTGAAGTATAAATAAGAATAACAAGTTGAGTCTTGCTTTTTTATTACAATATCCATTTATGTTATCATTTTCTCCAACTTCTGCTGTAATGAATATTGATTTGTGTTGTTAGAAAACAATTTTCCATTCTGTCTTCTGTTACCTCTTCTCCAGTGAACCAGCAAGGGGGGCAAGACGGCAGCATCGTATTACCACCCCAAACACTGAGCCTCTCTTTTACTATCTCCTGCAGCAGGATTCTTACAGATATCATGAAGACTTAGGTCCTTCTTATATCACTGTAATTTCTCTTTCTTTCTTTCTTTCTTTCTTTCTTTCTTTCTTTCTTTCTTTCTTTCTTTCTTTCTTTCTTTCTTTCTTTCTACCTCACCTCCCCCACCATTACCAGTAAAAGCAACCAGATGAAGTCTTCATCACTGAGAACCTGCTATAGGACTGGGAAGAAAAAAATTCCCGCCTGAGACTGGTTGAGGGGAGGGTGGAGTGACCTTTCCCCTTGTCACCAGCCTTTGCTGGAATAAAGATGAGGATTTGCTGGAATAAAGATGAGATGACAGTTTATTTTTACAAAGTGATGACTTACTGCAATGAGCATAAAACCACATGGGGAGAAGAATATTTCAGTAAGGCTTTTGATAAGGTTCCACATAGTATTCTAGATGACAAATTGGGAAAATTTGGGTTAGATTCTATTATTGTTAGGTGGATCTGCAACTGGTTGACAGATCGTACCCAAAGAGTGCTTGTTAATGGTTTCTCTTCCACTTGGAGAGGAGTGACTAGTGGAGTGCCTCAGGGATCTGTCCTTTTTTTATATATATAATTTTTTATTGATTTTTTAAAACTATAAATTCTCCATAATTTTGACAACAATGTAAAAATAGTATCACAATCACAATTATATTAATTGTTGTCTTAATTACCATTAAACATAAAAATAAAACGACTTCCCCATCACCTTCATCTACCTCTTAATAAAGTATTATTATCCTTCGTTAACATATACTAATCCTAGCATTAATTTCATTCTAAAGTTTCATGTTTTATAAAGTTTTACATTCTGGATCAGAATAAAAAGTAACCTTCCATTATTCCCAGATCTTGTACATTATCACAATGATTCCTTCAATTCTCCCCTTTTCCCTAGTTTCTCCAACTCCACCAGTTCTAACATTAAAATGATTTAATCCCTTTATTCTGAAACCTTTGTCCCTTTCCATTTGGCTGCATCAAATTGCAGCCATTATAACATAAATTTAATCATACTAAACAACATTCTCTCCAGTATTTTAGGGATATTTCCTGTTTAATCAATCTTATTTCAGTGTAAATCATATCCCAGATCCATATCAAAAGTCCACCCATTCCAGTATACCTTTATATCAATTGATAATCTATATAAGGAGGACTTATTTATATAATCCCAAAGTGATGTCTTAATCTTAATTCCACTACTTCATTAATAGCCATGCCACCCGTCCACACTGTCAAAGCCTTCCAATCCAGCAATCATATTTAAGTCAATCCTTTAACCATGGTCTAATACTTCCTTCTGTAACTGAAATAAGCCAGTCAGGTATGGGAACAGGATTTCTTTGTTCTCTCTCATTTCCTCAGGCAAGGGGCATATCCAAAAATAATTCTTTCTGGGCTTCATCTCCATCGTGGCTTCAATCTGTGTTCCTTGACCTGCTCTCTTCTTCCTTATATCCACACGTCCTTCTATAACTTTTTTAGATGAAAGGTCCATTTCTTGTATGTCTGATCTCTTTGTCGCCGGCTGGTTACTTTCTTGAACTTCTGTCTTCTTCTTTATATCCTTGTGTTCTTCCGTGACTTTTTGGGCAGAAGGGTCCATTGCTTGTATGTCTGTATTTGTAGTCATCGTTTGAATTTTCAAGACTTTTATGTCTTCTGTAACCAGATTCAACTTCTGATTACATACCTGTGATGATTGGTCAAGAGTCATCATCGTTGAAATCAATTGAGCCATCTGTGTTGAAATCTGTTTTAGTTGTTTAATTGTCGCCTGAGAATGTTTAGCAAGCATGTCCTGTACTTTTTTTTCCATGGTTGAATTCTGTAAAATTCCCTTTGATTTCATAAGAGCAGGGCTATGTATTTAGCCAGATCAGGGAGAGGTTCCAGAGTATATAACTTAAAACTGGTAAAAGTCATGTCCTCAGACAGGGCCCTCCAGATGGTGATTAATAGAGGGTAATTCAATGATCAGCTTAATAATTTTTTCGGGTTGAAAAGAGCCAAATTTGGCTTTAAAATAGCTTAATAAAGTTTTGAAATACCAACGAGTTTTACTGGACGCTCTAGGTCGGATCTACCAGGAAGTATTCTGGAAGTTGAATTTGCCGTGGACCTTCTACCGCCTCATCTCGATGGTTGTTTCCTTCAGGAATTATTTCTGTGTTACTCAAGTGCGACGCGTATCCGGTCCTACGACTTGTATCCTGTGGTTGTGACTCAGATGATAGAGAGGGTGGTATAGAGGGGCTTCCGGTCTGATGAATCCCTTGCTGCTAACGTGGCAGGAAATTCTTTTTCACCAGAGAATCAGGAAGAAATTCACCCTCCCCTTCCCTCAAAGTTGCTTCTCATTGGTGGAGATTTTAGTCCGTCATCTAAGTGTCCTTCCAACTCTTTGTTTTGATTTAAGCTGATCTATTTGATAAGGCTCCTGCCGCTAATCCTGATGGAATTTACGAATCAAACTTTCCCGATTAAAATAAGGGAGGAGCAGAGGTACTGGGAATATCTTCATCTACCCCCCGGTTATTCGGTAATGCCAGTAAAAGACGAAGGGTTCTTTGTACTCACTTAGGCATCGAGAGGTGAGGTTCTTTTCTTAAAATAGTCCTTATGTTGGTGTTAAGGTGGTGGAGGGTAGAGCCTTATGCCAAAGTTGCGTTTTGGCGATTCCTTTCCCTAATTGCCCTCGCAGGACCGGCGTCCAAAGCTCTGGGGGACTTATAAAAGCTCCCTCAGAGTCTTTGGGAGGTCACATTGCGTTTGCGGGCTGCAGGGAATTCCTGCTGTCCGACCCACTTGCAAGGGTCGGATTGGGGTGCATATATCACCCCTAAATTAGCGCAAACTTGGATTTCCCCCAGGACAACCTGAGGGAACGTCGTACTCGTCCCAGCGCACCACCGGAAGCCCCAGGGATCTATCCTGGGCCCTGTGTTGTTCAATATCTTTATAAATGATTTGGATGAAGGAATAGAGGGGATGCTTATTAAGTTTGCAGATGATACTAAATTGGGAGGGGTAGCAAATACAGTAGAAGATAGAGCCAGGATACAGGATGATCTTGACAGGCTGGAGAATTGGGCTAAAACTAATAAAATGCACTTCAACAGAGATAAATATAAAGTTCTGCATTTAGGTAGGAAAAATCAAATGAATAATTATAGGATGGGAGAGACTTGTCTGAGCAGTAGTGTGTGCGAAAAGGATCTTGGGGTCTATGTAGACCAAACACTGAACATGAGTCAGCAGTGTGATGCAGTAGCTAAAAAGGCAAATGCAATCTTGGGCTGTATCAACAGAAGTACAGTGTAGGGCTGTTGATTTGGTTCCATCCGATAAGAAAAAAGCTGAATTTTCCCTGATTCGGCGGTTTCTACTTCAGATAGAATCAAAGTCAAAAGAGGTGGGAATACGACAAACCGAACTTGGTGAGTTCAAGCAGACGCCAGATAAATTCGTACAAGTTTGGCTCCCTCGATGCAGCATTCTCCCGTGGCCAATCGTTGGCCAAGCTGGGTCTTCTTATGGCCAATCAGTTGTGGATGAGTGTGTGAGCCCGGCCGCTGCGCGGCCCAGGGAGAGAAAAGGGGGAGTGTCTGTGTGAGAAGAGATCCCCGTGGGGGGTACATGTGCACATTCACTGCTTTCCGTGGCTCTGGGGGGGGGCATTTTTTGAGGTAGAGGTCCCAAACTTTTAGTGTAGCTTGAGGGGACCCTTCTTGCAAGAACCCGCAAGTTTTGTGAAGATTGGGTTAGGGGGTGGGTGTGTAGGTGGGTGGGTGGTGAGATTCTGTGTGTGTGTGTGTGTGTGTGTGTGTTTGTGTGGGTGTGTGTGTGTGTGGGTGTGTGTGTGTGTGTGTGTAAGGGGGAAGCCAAAGGGGGGGTGGGGGTGGGCTTGCTTGGGGGTGAGCTTGATTGCCTCTGTGTATGACTGTGCTTTCTGCTATTTTCACCGGTTGCCAACTTCGTCTGGAGTTAACTGTGGGTTAGTGTGTGAGTCTTTCTCTGGCTGGCTCCTATTGTTTCCAATGGGCTGTGCAGCTGCTCCTGTTGTTTATAATAGCCTGTCATTTGTTTTAGTACATCCCATGTCAGTGAGTCTCTCACTGTCTGGCCCATTCTTCTCCTTCATTAGGAATTTGTGTCTTCTGGTTCAGGGGGGACTGTTCTGCTGGGGGGGGCTTGATTGCCTCTGTGGAGTGTGATTTGGGGGGTTACCTGTCCTGGGGGGGCTTGATCTCTTTGCGAGTGTGATTGTTACTGTGGAAGATTTGAATCCAGCAGCATGACATTTATCAATACTGAAGATACGCAATATGCTCAGGTCACACTTACGCAAGTAGCATTATAAGATGCACTTTGGCTGTGTTGAAATGAAAAGATACATACGTTACCCATGCTAGTTATGCTGTTTACTTATGCTTTGAGCGGGATGCACTTTCAGCATAGTTACATCGGCTCTTAGAAGTGACGGACTGGCTTTTACTGTGTGTGTGTGTGTCTGGGGAGGGAAGCCAAACGGGGGGGCTGGCTGGTGGGGGGTCTTGATCTCCTCTTTGCAAGTGTGATTGTTGCTGTTTTCACTGGTTGCCACCTTTGGTGGGTCGGTGAATCTCTCTCTGGCTGTCCCAGAAACAATGGGAGGGTTTGCATTGGATTTGCCGCTCTCTAGATGCACAGTAAGGATTGCCTGCTCCCAATCATTCTAATGGGTGGATGGGAGGCCGCATAACTAGGGACCCCCTGACCCAATCTTCACAAAACCTGGGGGTTCTTGCAAGAAGGGTCCCTCCAAGCTACCCTCAAGGTTTGGGACCTCTACCTCAAAAAATGCCCCCCCCCGGAGCCACGGAAAGCTGTGAATGTGTTTTTAATGGCTTTATTCCAATTGGGGGGACCCCATCACTCAAGGCCCCCTGACCCAATCTTCACAAAACTTGGGGGTTATTGCAAGTAGAGTCCGCCCAAACCCTGAAGGTTTTGGACCTCTACCTCCAAAAATGCCCCCCCAGAGCCGCGGAAAGCCGCAAATGTGCTTTAAATGGCTTTATTCCAATGGGGGGAACATAACTCAGGGCCCCCTGACCCAATCTTTACAAAAGTAGGGTCCCTCCAAGCTACCCTGAAGGTTTGGGATGTCTACCTCCAAAAATGCCCCCACCGAGCTGCAGAAAGTAGCGAATGTGTTTTTAATGGCTTTATTCCAATGGGCAGATGGGGGGACCCCTTCCAGGGCCCATAATTTGGGACCCCCTGACCCAATCTTAACAAAACTTGGGTGTTCTTGCAATAAGGGTCCCCTCAAGCTACACTGAACGTTTGGGACCTCTACCTCCAAACATGCTTCCCCCCCTGGAGCCGCGGAAAGGTGCGAATGTGTTTTTAATGGCTTTTAACAGCCGGATTTATTCGCGAACTCTGAATTTCATGCCAAATTCCACGGATCCGAATCAGGGGAGTTCGAACTTTGGCATTTCCTGAATAAAAACGAGCCGAATTTTGCCAGATCCGAATTTTACCATTTTTTTTTCAACAGCCCTAGAAGAGTGTCCAGTTCATGCAAAGTGATGGTGTCCCTTTACTCTGCTCTGGGTAGACCTCAACTAGAGTACTGTGTTCAGTTTTGGGTGTCACAATTTAAAAAAAGATGTAGACAAGCTGGAACATGTCCAGAGGAGGGCAACAAAGATGGTGAGGGGTCTGGAAACCAAGTCCTATGAGGAAAGGTTGAAGGAGCTGGGTATGTTTAGCCTGAAGAGAAGACTGAGAGGGGATATGATAATCATCTTCAAGTACCTGAAGGTCTGTCATATAAAGGATGGTCCCAAGTTGTTTTCTGTTGCCCCAGAGGGTCGGACCAGAACCAGCGGGTTGAAATTAAATCAAAAGAGTTTCCGTCTAGACATTAGGAAGAATTTTCTAACAGTTAGAGTGGTTCCTCAGTGGAACAGGCTTCTTTGGGAGGTGGTGAGCTCTCCTTCCCTGGAGGTTTTTAAGAAGAGGTTAGATGGCCATCTGTCAGCAATGCTGATTCTGTGACCTTAGGCAGATGATGAGAGGGAGGGCATCTTGGCCATCTTCTGGTCACTAGGGGTGTGGAGGTAACAAAGGTCTCCTTCCCTGAAGATTTTTAAGCAGAGGCTAGATGGCCATCTGTCAGCAATGTTGATTCTATAACCTTAGGCAGATCATGAGAGGGAGGGCACCTTGGCCATCTTCTGGGCATGAAGTATGGGTCACTGGAGGGGTGAGGTAGTTCAGAATTTCCTGCATTGTGCAGGGGATTGGACTTGATTACCCTGGTGGTCCCTTCCAACTCTATGATTCTATATTTTTACCACACGCATGCCTCTGCCTTATTTGGAGTCACTTTGTTGGTTCCTCACACCCACCTTTTTATTTTATTTTATTTTTCCTTCAAAAAACTGGAAAGAAGAAAAATGTTTTTTAAAGATATATATAGAATAAAAACAAAAATATAACAGGAGTGGTGGCAGATCTACACATAGGTTTCTATAAACGGTTTCCAAATATCTATGTGCAACTGCCATCCATAAGCCATGTGTTTAAATATTGATAGAGTTCTAAGGTCCTCATTCCACTGATTTATGGGAGGTGGGCTTTTATCTTTCCAGTGGTGTAATATGAGTCTTTTAGCTGTAGTAAAGGCATAGAGAGTCCATTTTCATTGACCATCAGTTAGCCTCTAAGAGACAGGCAAATAGTTTAAAAATACATAGACATCCTCAAAAATCAATGAACATTCTAATACAAAATTGATATGAGTAATAACTTCCCAGGGGGAAAAAACCAAATAACTGGGCACACCCGAAGCATATATTTAAAGGATGTGACCTGTGAGTTACAACACTAACAATTAGATAGACAGTTTATTCAGAACTTTGCTAAAGAGTCACTGTGGGGTTGTGTCTCAGTTTACCTTAAGTTACCAATCAAGACAACTGAGCTGAGATGCAATGAAATTCACAGTTTGTTTATTGGTGTTGAGAATAATCCCTGACTGTCAAGCCGAAGGATTGCGAACCCACATAAGCAGGCAGGAAGAACTTTTAAAGACTTTTCAGCAACGATGTTTGCAAATAAAGATACAATTCTGATCATCCCAGCATTACCACATAGTTTCATTGTTTTATTGAAGTTGACATGTAAGCTATTTTTTAATACTAACTCTAGCCAAAGGTTCCCTTTTATCAGGGAACAAGCAGTACTTTCGAGGTTACAGAGGAAAAGCAGAAGAACAGAGAGAGAAAGTTAGCTATCTTGCCAATGACATTCCAGGAGGGAACAGGAGGAGGGAGGAAGAAGCAGTATGGGCAAAGGTGTGTGTGCTGCTTTGAGGTACTTAGAGAGTGTGCAGAGTGCTGATGCGTGTTTATCTACACATGCATCTTACAAGAGGGGGGGATTTCATAGGCACTTCAGTGGTGTCCAGTATATCTTGAACACAATTTTTTGCTGAATAAGTCTCAGTTTAAGATCCATGGAGAGAGCAGGTAGTAACTGTAAGGTCACATCCCATTGCTTTAGCAAATTAGGGCCTTAATTAATTTATTAATTAATTTAATTAATTAATCAATCAATTAAATTAATTAAATGCAAATTAACTATTTTATACAAAGTTTATTACAAATGGCATACTTATTATGCCCATATCCACAGACTGCACCACAAAAACCTTGGCTACATTCCTTCCTTTACCCAAAACCCCATTAAGCTCACCAGACGCCCCCCCCCAGCTTCTAAATCTCCAACCTTCCTTCTGTAGGGAGGGAGCAGGAACTCTTCCTCCCCCCTCCCCACCCCGCTCATGTGCCTCTCTGGGACTGTCGACTTTCTCCCTTCAACCATGCTGTGGGTATTCTGTCCTCCCCTCATCTGAGCCAGGAAGTAAACTGGTTTTCATTCTCATGGAGTCCAAGATTCAAACACTCTGACATCTCCCCATGAGAGCCAGCGTCGTGTAGTGGTTAAGAGCGGTGGTTTGGAGCGGTGGAGTCTGATCTGGAGAACCGGGTCTGATTCCCCCACTCCTCCACATGAGCGGTGGAGGCTAATCTGGTGAGCTGGATTAGTTTCTCCCGCTCCTACACACAAAGCCAGCTGGGTGACCTTGGGCTAGTCACAGCTCTCTTAGCCTTACCTACCTCACAGGGTATCTGTTGTGGGGAGGGGAAGGGGAGGGCGATTGTAAGCCACCCTTAAGTGGTAGAGAAAGTGGGCATGTAAAAACCAACCCTTCTCTTCTTCTTTCCTTCTGACCTCTTTGACCTCTGGAATGAACATGGGTGTCCTCTGTAGACTCGGCCCCGTCTGAACGCGCCTCGTTTCCAAACACGATACATGCCAGGAGTCATTTATTTCCCCCACCCCATCCCTTCTTTCAAAGCAGCCACTTGCCTTGGAGAGAACCTGCTGGGGGGGGGTCTGATTCCAAACACTTCCTGTCCCCAAATCCAGCCTCCTCTCCCCCTGCCTTTCCTTGACTCACAATCCCCCCACTCAAGACCCATCCAGTCTCTCCCCTCCTCCCTCCCACCCACCCTGCAAATCTGGATCCCTCGCAAGGCCTCCGCAATGCAGGGAAGGGGCTGCATCTCCCCCCCACCCCAGCCTTCTGCAGAGAGGAAGGAGGAAAAAGGAGAGCCAGACGGAGCAGCCCCCCCCCCACTCCCAGGCTTTTCGGTGTTTGTGTGTGTGTGTGTGGGGGGGTGTCTTTCCTCTCCCGGATTGGGGCCAGCCTCTGACCTCCCTTGCATTTCCCTTTCCCCGCCACCTTTCCCACCCTCGAGTCCCCCCCAACCCATCCTCAGGATCCCCCTTGACCCACTCGGGAGGAGCTGCTGCTGCTTTTCCATGTGTCAGAACAACAAAGGCTGCGTCCCCACGCGCGGGCTCTGGTTAAGAAGGAAGTGGCCTCTCTAGGGTTTCAGATTCGCTGGCCTTCATTCCGGGGGGTGGGGCTGAGAGAGCCAATCAAGGCGACCCTCCACCCAAGCGTTGCCCCTTTGGTCGGGGATGCAAAGCACAGGCGCAGCCCCCACGCGCCCCCTTTTCTCTCTCTGCAAAACAGGCTGGGGGGCCGTATTAAACCAGCCCAGGGGCCACAATTGGCTCCCAGGCCAGACTTTGGACATTACTGAGTTAGAGTTTCCAGAAGCCAGGGGGACTCTGAGACACTTAATGCCATAGGCTCATATTTAGATACCAACAGATGTTGCAACTGTAAGTGTGGCCATTCTGTATAAGGCAAGTTATATCCAGACCTCAGCTGCCACAAAATGGCTGCTGCAAAAGGTGGAGCCAGATCCCTCTTTGCCACTGGTGAGAGGATTTTGGGGAGGAGCCTGAGGAGGGTGGGGTTTGGGGAGAAGAGGGACTTCAATGCCATAGAGTCCAGTTGCCAAAGAGACCATTTTCTCCAGGGGAACTGATCTCTATCAGTTGAAGATCAGTTGTAATAGCAGGAGATCTCCAGCTGCTACCTGGAGGTTGGCAACCCTACCCTAGCCACAGCTTAACTTCAGGAACACAGTGCAGACCCTTGTGCTGTGGTGGCAGCTGCTGCAAAAGCACAATTAAAAAAAAATCTGCACAGTAGTCCATCAGAAGCCGTGCTGGACAAAAGCCCTATTTGGCCCCACCCACCCACTCTCTAAAAACAATTGGCGGGTACCATAGTACCCACAAGCACCACACTGGGAGTTGCTGATATAAACTAAGATCAGGGAACCCAATCCTCCTTCAATGAATGGATGTTACATCCTCTTTAAGGAAATTGAAAGCAGTGAGAAACCCCACATAAACTTCCAAAACAAAGTATTAATTTTATGAATATATCTTCAAGGTATATGAAAGGAGCTGCATGTGAAATATAAATATTCCTAGGTATAATATTCATTTTGAGTGTATTTACTTTGCCCCATAGAGACAAGTTAAAAGTTACCCATCTGTCCAAATCCAAAGATACATGAGCAATTAGTTTGTTAAAATTTAGCATAATCATGTGTGTAATATCTCTAGGAATCCATATTCCAAGATAAGTAATGACATCTGGGCACCACCGAAAATGCCCACAGGCAAATGCAGGAATGGAAAACTGAGGCCTTCCATAATAAAAGATCATCTGCATAAAGAATAATTTTTAATCATGAAGGAATAATTTTAAATTCCAAAGCTTATGTACAAAGGAATGAATGTTACAATTTTGTCTAACTGCACAAGCCAGAAGATCCAGAAATATGCCATTAGTCAGCATCCTAAATCTGGGAAATGAATAACAAATTCTAATCCACTTCAAAAATTTGTGAGGAAAACCAAATTTAGTTAATGCAACAAAGATAAATTTCCAGTTAGGGTTGCCCCTGGCTCCCCCTTGGCCACTGGCGGGGTATTGTGGGGGGGGGGGTAGGGTTGCCAGATCCAGGTTGGGAAACTCCTGGAGATTTGGGGATGGAGCCGGGGGGGGAGGACAGGGACCTCAGTGGGGTACAATGCCACAGAGTCTGCCCTCCAAAGCAGCCATTTTCTCCAGGGGGAGTTAACCCCACTCTCCTAAAGTCTGAAACTCAGCATGTTCGTAGCAAGTGTGAAAGGAGGGCTCATTCCCGAGCGGGGCACAAATGAGTCCCCCCCACACACACACACTCAGCCCTGGCATGCCGAAGAATTCTGGGGCAGCCCGTTGTTACCCGAATTGCTCTTTAATTGGGGAAATTAGCTGAGCAATCGGTAACTATGTATTTATATAGCGAGATCGCAGCCAACTCTACCAGAGTCCATATTCTGTGACCTTGGAATGAAGACAGAGGCAAATGGATACCAAATTAATAGTGTTTATGTATTCAAGCATTCAGTGGTGCAACACACAAACATACATAGAGTCTAAGAATTCAAAGGTAAAAGAGAGAGACGTTTGCCAGTGGCAGGAATATTTTCACAGAATATACGATACCTTCCTGTAGTCCAGAGTTCCATAGGATCAAGATGAATAAATGAGGGGGGGTATGGGGAATAAATAGAGGGCAGGGGTAGCCCCCTGTGTACTCTAGCATGGCTGCTCACTCCGGCAGAGTGGCAGGCTGTATGAAATGGGAAGCCCTAAGGTAAGGTTATGGGTGTGGGCTACCCCAGTTATACTGTTTCTCTGGGGGCAGGATGATTGGATTAACCCTGCTAGGTTCCCAGGTGACAAAAGGGTGACAAAAGACCTTAATGGTCTGCTACCTGGGTGGGGTGAGGAGAATTTGGAAATCTATTCTGATTCCAATGGCTTGTGCAACCCCAGGAGAAGTCAGGAGTCTCACTGATTGGCTTAATGGCTTGAAACAAAAGGTGCGATCGCTGCTAATGTCTGGAGATCGTTGCTGAAGAGCGAGTCATTGTTATCTCAATGTCTGCTGAATGGCTTTGCTGAACTAGTCCGATGTTGCAGGGGGGGGGGGGTGTTTGGCACTGACTACATGACATTCTGCTTCTCATGACATGGCTGCGGCTGGAACAGAGTCTGTACAGGAACATGGCTTCTCTCAGGTTCACCAGAGGCTGCTCCTGCATCTGCTTCCTGGCTGCTAACTGCACGGCGCTTGCAGGAGCGGCCAAGTCCGTTACAACGGAGCGCGCAGTGACCGTCCCGTAGCGTTTGGGGCAGGTGCATGGCCAGCACAGTAGTCGAGTGCCTGCATAGCGGGTTGCCAGGTCCCGTCTGGGAGGTCTGGGCAGGCCCTTATGCTATCACCGTTGTGACCAGCCACTCTGCAGAGTAAAAGGGGAATAATGCCTGGCACACACGCTGGGGTTACCTTTCCTTTTATTCCTTAGAAGCTCCTTGATCAATTGATCTTGAGCAGCATATATCTAGTGTTGGAGGGATATAAAGACTGAAACAAATCTTGCCACTGACAATGTAGCCTTGGGGTCCCTGTCGCTTAGTAAAAAAGGCATTATGTCAGTCACAGAGGCATTGGATTTGTATATTAAAAGGGGGGAAATATAGTGCGATCAAAGTTCCTCGTAAAAGCGGCATTCTAAAAGGGCATGGGCTAATGAGTCAATAGAGCCAGAAGAGCAAGGGCAGATCCTGTCTGAGTATGATATATTCAGAATTCTGCCCTGCATTACCATAGAAGGGTTAGCATTCAATCTAGCCAAGCAAAAAGCTCTACAGAGACGAGGAGTTGTCAGATAATATGTATAGGCAGGCAGACCACGTGGAGGGGGTATACGCTGGGGTTACCAGGTCCCCCTTGGTCACTGGTGGGAGGTTTTTGGGGTGGAATCTAAGGAGGTCAGGGTTTGGGAGGGGAAAGACTTCAATGCCATAGAGTCCAATCGGCTGGAGATCAGTTGTAATAGTGGGAGATCTCCAGCTAATACCTGGAGGTTGGCAACCTTAACGCATGCATGAGTTGCTGTCACACAGTGGAGGGCATGGCATTGACCAGACCAGCCTAGAAACAGGCCCTGTCTGGTGAGCAATTTCTTGAAGGCATTTTTAACCAGCCTTTCTGCAAGGAAGGGCTTGAGGCAAAGGACACCATCGTGGGAAGAGCACAGCAAAAGAAACAAACAAACTCAGCTTGGGTTGAGAAATAACTCTACGTTTTACTATCCACTCCTCAAAACTTCAGTTCCTAAAGCCCTTGTCATCACTGAGATCCACACCAAAGGAAGCTCCCCACCCATCCACCCAGCCTGAGTGGTGCGGTTCTTCAGTGCACGCACCTTCCAACCTTGGGTCGCCAACCTGCTAAGATTACAATTGAGCTTGAGGTGAGAAGGATCCATTGCTCTGGAGAAAAGGGCTGCTGTGGAAGGTGGACCATATGGTATTGAAGCCCCTCCCCAAACCCCACCCCCCCAGGCTCCACCCACAAAATCTCCAGGTATTTCGCAGTCCAGGGCTGGCAACCCGATGAAACGAGCCCTACTTTTGCCATCCAGGCAGTCCACAAAAGGCCTGGTCACGGGCTGCCAGCCACGGCTCCGGGAAGTCCTGCTGTAAAGGGATGTTCCATGGAAAATCTCGCCCCCCAATGCAGAGGGAGACGTTACCTATGGCCACGTCTCAAGGAGACGCAGTCAGCTCACGCCTGGTCCGTGTTGTCTGTCATTGCCCCAGAAGAGCTCCCCACCTGGAGATCGAGGAAGATTTTTGTGAGAGATTGCATGGCACATCCTATGCTAAGAATTGGGGCCATTTCCCGACCCCCACCCCCACCAAGGAGCAGGATTCTGCCACAGGCGCTTTCACCGACAGATTTATGTTTGCTTATGGGGAAAAGGAACCCATGTGGAGCGAAGCCTGTAAGCCAAGCAGGAGAACGGGGGAAAGACATGGCGGGACCCTCTGCGAGAGATGGGAATTTCCTGGAATGGCAGAGAATGGAAAGATTAATAAACATTTTCTAGTAGCCTTCTGCTTCAGCTGCCCTTTAGCCCTTTTCAAGCCCCTGGTAAGTGATTTTCTTTCAGAAAACAACTCTATTTTCTTAAGGGTTCTGATTGATAAACACATAATTTTTTCAACGTTCAGCCCTTCCTCCCAAAGAGAAGGCAGCGCAAGACACACCAGCCCTATTGTGAAAGACCTCTGAGAGTGCCAGGAGGCAAGTAGACCGTGTGCTCGCTCACAATGCCCTGTGGCTCACGAGGTGCCCCTCTGGAAAAGGGTTAAAACCTGTTTACTGCTCAGGGTTGGCTTCAGGAATCTGGCCGGAGGGGTTTGGGGACTGGGGCTGCCTGTCATGAGCCTTCTTCTGCATGCTTGTCATGCACACCCCCTGCCCCAGCCCCTCTGGTGAGATTTCTACCCCATCCTCTGCTGTCCCACTCAAGAGATAACCACTAAAGCACTCGATAATGTTGTGCTAGTTTTTTCAACAGATATTTACAGATCGGACATGGGCTTCAGCTCAGGAAACCCCCTCCCATTCTACTAACTGTTGTTCATTTTTATTTTCTGACTATGGTGGTTTCCAAGTGGCAACAGGCTTGTGTGGTTTCCCCACTGCCAGTGTGGCTGCCAGAACAGTGGTGTAGCAATGGGGCTTCCCCATGGCAGTTTTCCTGGAGTTGCCCTGCCTTCGCCCCCAGCTGCCACCCTCTCCCCTGGCCCCCTGGAGCTTTTTTAGTTTTGTAAAAAAAAAACAGCAAATGTGTCCTGCGACCCCCGGAGCCCCGGGAGTCGCCGGACTTGGCGGGGCCCCTCCTCCGTCCCCAGGGGGGGACAGGCCAGGGGAGGAGGCGTCGGAACCGCCGCCGCTTGCGGCGGCGGGGTTCGGGACGACGGGGAAACAGGCAGGCGGCGCGGGAGGACACAGGGAGACAGGGAAGAGACCCAGCTTCCCCGAGAACTCACCGGGCCCCCCCGTCTCCTCCACAGGGGGCCGTGGAACTCGCCGGCGGAGGGATGGGCCGGAGGGCGACAGCGGCGGCGGAGGGGGAGAGGGGCGGCGGCCAGGCGGCAGCCCCGAAGAGGAGCGGAGCGGCCAGAGGCCCGCGGGCCAGCTGACGGGCGGCCGCGCCCGGAGCGGTCGGGGGCGGGGAAGCCCAGCCCCGTGTCGAGAGGCAGGGAGGGGGGAAGGGTTGAGAAACCTGAGGGACGGCAGCTGGGGGGAGGCGGGGAAAGTCACGGGGACGGGTGGAGGGCGGCACCGGGAGGGAGGAGGATAAAAGGGTGGAGGACGCTGAGGCCGAGGAGGAGCAAGAGAGGAGGGGTCTTTTGGACGAGCGGCTGGGCAGGCGGCACAGCGATCCTGGCTTCCTCTGCGGGGGAATTGAAGCCAGACCCGCTCCTGGAAAGGTCTGAGGCCAAGGAAGCTCCTCCACCTCGAACTCCTCCCGCCCCGGCGGGAAGCGGACCGAGCGCAGGGGGGACTGGGCGCCCCACAGTGGTGGAGAATGCGGGCAGTGGGGGCCTGGTGAAGCGACCCCCCCCACATATCCCGGCCCAACCAGGTTGGCGGCCCTCACGACCCTTGTTACGCCCTCCGGTCTTCGCCGTCCCCAGGCCTACTACCGGAGCCGTGATGGAACCCACAGAGCCGCCCGGAGCGGCTGGCACGGACTTCTCCCAGTTCGGAAAGTGGATGGCGGACCACCAAGGTCGCCTCATGCAAGAACTGTGGCAACAGCAGCAGGAAGCCCAGCAACGGATGATGATGGACATGGCCCGCCAGACCCAGGAGGCCCAGGCCGTTCTGATGCGGGATGTCTGTAAGTCTTTGGAGCTGGCCAGAGGGAGCGGGGGAGATGGAACAGGGGGCAACCCGCCAGGATCTACACCAAGAATGCCCCCCATCCCTTTGGCCCGGCTGGGACCGGAAGACGACATCGACGGATATTTAGATGCCTTTGAACGGACGGCCGAAGCGTCGGGGTGGCCCAAAGAAAGGTGGTCTTTCATAATTGGCCCCCACCTGACCGGCCCCGCCCAGGCTGCCTTGAAAGCATTACCCAAGGCCGAAAGTGCTAATTACGACCAATTAAAGAAAGCACTTCTGGCTCGCTATGCTATCTCGGAAGAAACCTACCGACAGAAGTTCCGCCAGCTAACTTGGAAGAAGGGGGAACCAGCCAGAGCTTTTGTCACTGCCCTTAAAGATGCGGCTGAACGTTGGCTCCAACCGGCAGTCACCCCCAGCCAAACCATAGTGGAAAGAGTGGTAATGGAACAGTTGGTGCAGGTTGTGCCCCCACGAGCCAAGGACTGGCTGGTGTGTAACCGACCCAAAACCCTGGAAGATGCTACAACCTTATTGGAAAATGTGTCCGCTCTAGAGACCCGGGAGCCGATACGGGACGTCCCTCGAGGAGGCAGTCGTCCGGTGGGAGCCCCCAGTCTGGCCCGGGATGGACGGGCCCGTATCCTACCCCGCTTAATGCCGGGGGGGAACCCCCGTGGCCCGCCAGGGATCATGGGGAGACCCGGGAGCGGACCCGGAGGAGGCTTGGGCGGGCCAACCCGTCCCCCAGTCCGAACCGAAGGAGTAAGTGGGGAGACGACAGGGAAAGGCCCCTGCTTCACTTGTGGACAGTGGGGACACTTCAAGCGGGAGTGCCCCCTCATGGAGTGCGACTTCGGGGGCGAATATGCTTTACAGGCCGGGGTACCCGGGGCGAAGCCCAAGCCCCTCTTGGTGGACCTTCAGTTGAGAGGATGCCCAATCCAGGCCTTGCTGGACACCGGATCATCTATCTCAATGGTCCTCGACTCCTTCTTGCCCCAGAATCTACCTGTGCAGAGGATTGCAGCAATTGCGTGTTTCCACAGGCATGTGGAAGAGTACCCGGTGGTCCAAGTGGGGGTCGAGTGGAACGCCCGTTGGTGGCGGATGGAGGTGGCGAGAGTCCGAACGCTCCCCTACCCCATGTTGATTGGACGAGACGCACCCTGTTTCGGAGAAATGATGGCAAGCATCGGGTCCCTGACCCCGGAGGCAAAGGAGGATCACGTCAGGGTGACAGAAGTCGAAGACGAGGAACAGCCAGGGCCTTCCAGCGCCAGCGGGGAGCAAACACCGACGTCCAGAGATCCCCTGACGCGCAAATGGGAAGGGGATGGCCAGTTCGTACACGCCCAGAACCAGGACCCCACCCTGGCAGCCCTGAGACGGTTGGTGGCGGTGAGTGAAGGGCAGGTTCGGGATACCCGAAGGGCGGGACGTTGGCCCCGAATAATTGAGAAACGAGGGCGGTGGTATAGGGTGGTCCTAGATAAAGGGGCGGAGGTAGAACAGCTGTTGGTCCCCTCCGAATACCGGGCCCAACTGCTACGGTTAAGCCACGATCACTCCTGGGCAGGCCATCAGGGGGTGAAGAACACCTTACACCGCCTCCTAGGGCGGTTCTTCTGGCCAGCCATTTCCAAAGAAGTGAAAGCTTTCTGTCGATCTTGTCCCCATTGTCAGCGCTGGACACCTCGCCCACCGCCTCGAGCCCCGTTACAGCCCCTTCCCGTGATCAGAACCCCGTTTGACCGCATCGCCATGGACTTCATAGGGCCACTGCCACGGACCCCCCGGGGAAACCGGTTCATACTCGTGATTGTAGATTATGCTACAAGGTTCCCCGAAGCCATCCCGTTGCGGTCCATGCAGGCGATGGGGGTCTGCCGGGCTCTGATCAGGTTCTTTGCTCAGGTGGGGTTACCAAGCGAAGTATTAACCGATAGGGGCTCCTCCTTTACGGGGGGCATCACCCGGCAGTTGTGTAAAACACTCGGAGTCCAGCAAATCTTCACTTCCGTGGCCCATCCCCAGACGGACGGGCTAGTAGAGCGGTTCAACCAGACGCTGAAAAACATGCTGAGGAAACTGGCAGGAGACCACCCACACCAGTGGGACCTCTACGTAGACCCCGTACTGTTCGCAGTCAGGGAGACCCCGCAAGCATCAACCGGGTATGCCCCCTTTGAATTGCTGTACGGACGGAGACCCCGAGGCATCTTAGAATTGGTTGGGCAGCCGTGGAGGGGGCAGGAAGAAGGAACAGAAGGTCGAGAGGTACCGGAATACATGCAGGACCTACGGGAGAGGTTAGCCGTGGCTCGAGACGTGGCCGCCCAAAACCTGCAGAAAGCCCAACAAGAACAAAAGGCAGCCTACGACCGGGGCACCCAGGAACGAGAATTCCAGGTAGGAGAGCAAGTCCTGGTGAAGGGAAGGATTTTCGGGGTCGGCGAAACCGATCCCTGGAAAGGCCCCTTTGAGGTGACCAAAGTAATAGGTCCCTGCACGTATGAGGTGAAGTGCGGACAGCGGGGACACCAGCGAAAACAAATACACATAAATGACCTAAAGGCATGGGTAGACAGATCAGGAACAATAGGGATGTGCCAGTTGGGAGAGGAACCCCTAGAACTCCCCGATGGACAAGTTCCTTGGGACGAACCGGGGGTGAGGATGGAACGCCCTCACATAGACCAGGGACTAACCCCAGAGCAGCGAAAGCAAGTGATCCAACTACTCACCGACTTACCTGTGATCTTCGCCTCCGACCCCGGACGCACGACGATGGTCTCCCACGAAGTACGCACACCGGACGGGAAGGTGGCCCGATCACCTTGGCGCCCCATCCCCCGACAGCGGTGGGAAGCAGTAGAACGTGAAGTAGCCAAGATGTTAGCCTTGGGGGTAGTGGAACCTTCGCGAAGTGCCTGGCGAAGTCCAATAGTGCTGGTGCCGAAACCCGACGGGACTGTGCGGTTCTGCGTGGATTACCGGAAGGTCAACGACCTAGCACAGTTCGACGCTTACCCTATGCCACGTTCGGATATTCTCATCGACCAATTGGGGGCTGCCCGTTATATCTCGGCCATAGACCTGACGAAAGGGTACTGGCAGATCCCCATGAAACCAGAAGACAAGGAGAAAACAGCTTTCGCCACCCCGTCAGGCCTCTACCAGTTCACGGTAATGCCATTCGGCCTTCACGGCGCGGCCGCCACCTTCCAACGGTTAGTCGACTGCGTACTATCCCAATGCCAAGGATTTTCTATGGCTTATATTGATGATATTATCGTGTTCAGTTCAGATTGGGACACCCATCTACTCCATCTGCAAACAGTGTTGCAGTCTTTACACGACGCGGGCCTTAAAGCCAACCCGGCCAAAAGCCACATAGGCTTCCGAGAATTACGGTACCTGGGGTATATCGTGGGGAACGGACAACTCCGACCGTTGCCTGAGAAAGTGACGACATTAGCAGAATCCCCACTCCCACGTACAAAACGGCAGGTGCGCCGGTTTCTGGGAATCGTCGGGTATTATGGTAAATTTATACCCCACTTTGCCTCGCGGGCTGCTCCACTGACGGATTGCCTGCGAAACTCGGAGCCTAACCACGTCCGATGGACGGCAGAACGTCAAGAAGCCTTTCAAGATCTGCGGGGAGCTTTGTCTTGTGACCCGGTTTTGAAGAACCCCGACTTCTCCAGGCCATTCCACGTCCACACCGACGCCTCCGACGCGGGCCTCGGGGCAGCCTTGGTCCAAGTCCACGACGGGGTGGAGCACCCCGTGTTGTACCTCAGCCGCAAGCTTCAGGCGGCCGAACGCCACTACGCCACCATTGAAAAGGAGGCCTTGGCCATTAAATGGGCCGTAGGAGCCTTACAATATTACTTGACGGATAACCCCTTCGTCCTGGTCACCGACCACGCGCCCCTGCGCTGGATACACCAGATGAAGCACCATAACCCCCGGATCCTGCGGTGGTACGTGTCCCTACTGCCGTTCCAGTTTACAGTCCAACATCGGCCAGGGACCCACCATCTCCTGGCAGACTATCTCTCCCGCGTCTTCGAACCGTCTCCGAAGGCCGGTCCAAGGGGGGGGATGTGTCCTGCGACCCCCGGAGCCCCGGGAGTCGCCGGACTTGGCGGGGCCCCTCCTCCGTCCCCAGGGGGGGACAGGCCAGGGGAGGAGGCGTCGGAACCGCCGCCGCTTGCGGCGGCGGGGTTCGGGACGACGAGGAAACAGGCAGGCGGCGCGGGAGGACACAGGGAGACAGGGAAGAGACCCAGCTTCCCCGAGAACTCACCGGGCCCCCCCGTCTCCTCCACAGGGGGCCGTGGAACTCGCTGGCGGAGGGATGGGCCGGAGGGCGACAGCGGCGGCGGAGGGGGAGAGGGGCGGCGGCCAGGCGGCAGCCCCGAAGAGGAGCGGAGCGGCCAGAGGCCCGCGGGCCAGCTGACGGGCGGCCGCGCCCGGAGCGGTCGGGGGCGGGGAAGCCCAGCCCCGTGTCGAGAGGCAGGGAGGGGGGAAGGGTTGAGAAACCTGAGGGACGGCAGCTGGGGGGAGGCGGGGAAAGTCACGGGGACGGGTGGAGGGCGGCACCGGGAGGGAGGAGGATAAAAGGGTGGAGGACGCTGAGGCCGAGGAGGAGCAAGAGAGGAGGGGTCTTTTGGACGAGCGGCTGGGCAGGCGGCACAGCGATCCTGGCTTCCTCTGCGGGGGAATTGAAGCCAGACCCGCTCCTGGAAAGGTCTGAGGCCAAGGAAGCTCCTCCACCTCGAACTCCTCCCGCCCCGGCGGGAAGCGGACCGAGCGCAGGGGGGACTGGGCGCCCCACAAAATGAAACAAAATCCTCTGGGCCAGATGAATTGCACCCAAGGGTACTCAAAGAACTTCCAGATGTAATTTCGTAACCTCTGTCCATTATTTTTGAAAAGTCTTGGCAAACAGGTGTGGCTAAACGCAACAAAAAAGGGTTCTTTTCCTATGTACAGAGTAGGAGTAAGAACAAGGACAAGATAAGCCCATTGCGTGGACCGGAAAGTGAAATTGTAACAGGAGATGAAGAGAGGGCAGAACTCCTCAACTCCTACTTTTCCTCAGTTTTTTCTCGCGAGGGAAGTGGTGCTCAACATGGCATAAACAGAACATGTGATGAGGGAAGGGATTTGCAGCCTAGAATTGGCATTGGGATAGTGCACAAACACCTGGTTTCTTTAAATGAAACAAAATCCTCTGGGCCAGATGTATTGCACCCAAGGGTACTCAAAGAACTTGCCGATGTAATTTCGGAACCTCTCTCCATTATTTTTGAAAAGTCTTGGCAAACAGGTGAGGTGAAGAAGATTGGAGGCGGGCAAATGTTGTCCCCATCTTCAAGAAGGGGGAAAAGGAGGATCCAGGTAACTACCGATCCATCAGCTTGACTTCTATACCAGGAAAAGTGTTCGAACAAATCATCAAACAGTCAGTCCTTGAGCATTTAGAAAGGATGGATCTGATCACTAAGAGCCAGCATGGGTTTCTCAAGAATAAGTCATGTCAGACTAATCTTTTTTCCTTTTTTGAGAAAGTGGCTACCTTGCTGGATCAGGGGAATGCTGTAGACATAGTTTATCTAGATTTCAGTAAGACTTTTGATAAGGTTCCACATAGTATTCTAGTTGACAAATTGGGAAAATGTGGGTTAGATCCTATTATTGTTAGGTGGATCTGCAACTGGTTGACAGATCGTACCCAAAGAGTGCTAGTTAATGGTTCCTCATTCACTTGGAGAGAAGTGACTAGTGGAGTTCCTCAGGGATCTGTGCTGGGCCCTGTGTTGTTCAACATCTTTATAAATGGTTTGGATTAAGAAATAGAGGGGATGCTTATTAAATTTGCAGATGATACTAAATTGGGAGGGGTAGCAAATATGGTAGAAGACAGAGCCAAGATGCAGGATGATCTTGACAGGCTGGAGAAATGGGCTAGAACTAATAAAATGCACTTCAACAAAGACAAATGTAAAGTTCTGTATTTAGGCAGGAAAAACCAAATGCATAATTATAGGATTGGGGAGACTTGTTTGAGCAGTAGTGTGTGTGAAAAGGATCTTGGGGTCTTAGTAGACCAAACACTGAACATGAGTCAGCAGTGTGATGCTGTAACTAAAAAGGCAAATGCAGTCTTGGGCTTCATCAACAGAAGTATAGTGTCCAGATCACGCGAAGTGATGGTATCACTTTACTTTGCTCTGGTTAGACCTCAACTAGAGTCCTGTGTTCAGTTTTGGGCACCACAATTTAAGAAAGAGGTAGACAAGCTGGAACGTGTCCAGAGAAGGGCAACAAAGATGGTGAGGGGTCTGGAGACCAAGTCCTATGAGGAAAGGTTGAAGGAGCTGGGTATGTTTAGCCTGAAGAGGAGAAGACTGAGAGGGGATATGATAACCATGTTCAAGTACTTGAAGGGCTGTCATATAGAGGAGGGTGCCGAGTTGTTTTCTGATGCTCAAGAAGGTCGGTCCAGAACCAACGGGTTGAAATTAAATCAAAAGAGCTTCCGTCTAGACATTAGGAAGAATTTTCTAACAGTTAGAGCGGTTCCTCAGTGGAACAGGCTTCCTTGGGAGGTGGTAAGCTCTCCTTCCCTGGAGGTTTTTAAGAAGTGGTTAGATGGCCATCTGTCAGCAATGCTGATTCTGTGACCTTAGGCAGATGATGGGAGAGAGGGCATCTTGGCCATCTTCTAGTCACTAGGAGTGTGGAGGGGGGAGGTAGTTGTGAATTTCCTGCATTGTGCAGGGCATTGAACTTGATGGCCCTGGTGGTCCCTTCCAACTCTATGATTCTATAATTCTATGATTCTATTGATATAGCATCGTAACAATAAATGTAATAGGTTGTGTGAATTCCCAGCTTTCATGTTCTTTTTTTAAAAGTATACATCTAGCTCCTTTGTGGAGTTATGCCTTTTCTCTTATATCTCTGTAATAAAAGGGGTTACAGACTTACTGTTTTTTAAAAAAAAGAAAGCTGGGGGTGGGGGAGAGAAATGGCTGGCACAGAGTCCAAGGAAATGGCTGGCCAAGTGGGCAGGAAAACCCAAAGTTTCCTGCACCCATGGAATCCATCCAGGTCTTACTGGGATTTTTCCCAAAACATACCAGCAAAGCAGGTTTGAGAAGAGAGTTGCAAGGTCTTCAGTGGGTGATTGGGGGGTGGGTAGGGATGCCAGATCCACACTGGGAAACTCCTGGAGATTTGGGGTTAGAGGGTTGCCAGTTCTGGGTTGGGAAATACCTGGTGGTTTGGGGGAGGGGGCCTGGGGAGGGTGAGGTTTGGAGAGGAGAGGGATCACAGCAGGGCACAATGCCATAAAGCACACCCTCCAAAGCATCCATTTTCTCCAGGAGAACTGATCTCTGTAGTCTGGAGATGAGCTGTAAGCCTGCCTGTTAAGGAATTCAGTTCTGCTACTTTTACATTTAAGTTCAAGTTAAAACATTTTTCCAACTGTGGAACCTGTAATGTTATTTACATTATTACATGTGCGTGTTCGAAATTGTACATGGGCAGCACAACGAGACAAGTAAGACTTCGAATTGGTGAGCATTACTCTCGAATTCACAAAGTGCTTGATGCCCCGCTGGTGTCACATTTTATTGAACATAAACATAATGAAAACGACCTACGATTCTGTTATCTGGGTCTACAAAACTCATCCCTTTAATGCTTCTAACATTCAACAAACCTCACTGACAAGAATGTAATTTTATACATCTTCTGAACACGCTAACACCATATGGTTTGAATACCGAATTAGATTTATCATGTTACATTTGAATTATCCAGCAGCCAAGACCTTTTTTCTTTTTTAGGCATCAAACAGGACCCTTTAGTTAATTTTTAGGTACCTTTTAGGACCTTTCCCCTAGTTACTAGCTCAAACTTCGAGCCCAGTAAAACATATTACCTGTGAGCTTGCTAATCAGAAAGTATTTGTATTGAACCATGTATTAACAGTTACTAAGAAAACCTTGGAAGGAAAAGAAGCAGCCCAGCTTGTGGCGCCTGTGAACTTCATTATTACAGGTATCATTGTATAGCCTATGTCAATTACATGCCTGCAAGTTAATTATGACGCTTTAGCATGCGCCTCTTATATTTTGTAATTAATATTGTTAAACAACATTCTGTAAGTAGAAGCTTATATTCATTTATTGTCAGGCTGAAGAAGAGGAACCCTGCGAAAAACGTTTACAAATTCCGGAAGACGTTTCCATCTCATCTATAGCATCAAACATCTCATAAAAAAAACTGGGATTTTTTCCTTTGAAAGCGCCAAGATGCAACTCAGTCTTTTCAGACATTATTTAAGACTTTCTTATGTGTAACCTTTAAAAGTCTTTGTTTGGACTCACTAAGAAGAGTTACCAATATTGTGTGTATATAGAATTTATGTTTAGTTGTGTTTAAGTTTCTGTTTGCACTTCACTATTGTCTTCACTTTATTGTAATACACTGTTTTGATACTTTTGCATATAGAGCTATGTGACCGTCTTTTCTTTAGCATTACATACTATACAGTACAGGTGATCATTGTATTTAACCTCCAGGTGTTGGCTGGAGATCTCCTGGGATTACAACTGATCTCCAGCCGACAGAGATCAATTCACCTGGAAAAAATGGCCGCCTTGGAATGTGGACTCTATGTCATTATACCCCAAACCCCGCCCTCCTCAGACTCCACCCCCAAAATCTCCAGGTATTTCCCAACCTGGAGCTGGCAATCCTAACCATATGCCCTGACAAGAAGCCTACAATGTTTCTTACCTCTTGTAGATATCTCTTCAGTGGCCAGGGTTGCCAGCCTGTGGGTTGGGGCTATGACTACAGATCTCCAGCCGACAGAGATCATCAGTTCCCCTGGAGAAAATGGCATTGTGCCCCACTGAAGTCCCTCCCCAAACCTTGCCCTCCTCAGGCTCCAACCCCAGAGCATGAGAAGGGCGGGGTTTGGGATGGGAGGGACTGCAATGCCATAGAGTCCAGTTGCCAAAGCAGCCATTTTCTCCAGGGGAACTGATCTCTATTGGCTGGAGATCGGTTGTCATAGCAGGAGATCTCCAGCCACCACCTGGAGGATGACAACCCTACAGGCGCAACAGCCGGTGCCTTCCCACCAGTTTCAGTTGTTGAAAGGGGCAAACGGTTGTGCTTTGTCTAAGTCGAAAAGGATGCCTCTTCTTCAGTGGATGACCAATCAACTTTGCGCCTGCACAGTAGTGCCTTGTGGCAAACAGGGCACTAACTGTGCAGGCTCAAAGTTGATTGGTCTGGCGCTGTGCTCACAACAAACTTTGCCGGAGAATGTCTAGGCAATCTGATCAGTGTTTGCATATAGCTGGGTGAGTCTGAGCAAAGTATCTTCATCCGGGGAGCCCCAAAGTTCTCAGCTTGCTGATCTCTCTCTCTGTGTGTGTGTGTGAGAGAGAGAGAGAGAGTGTATTCCCCCGCCCCCTCAATACAATGATGGTTTCTGCCTAAGGGAAAGAAGAAGCATTTGGGGGCCCTGTTTATTAGTTAAATAAATAATCATTATATATGTTAGAAAACTCTTCTTACAAATATTTATGTTAAAGTTCCAGGCCCGCTGAATGCAAGGTATTAAATATTTCTTGTCATTATTTACATAAAACTAAAATATTCCCCCTTTGTTTTACTCAAAAACTGCTGTTAACTGTTTACATTTTTAAAAGAACTATTTACATTTTCAACAATCTTAATTGATGTCTTAGCAGCAATCTCGAGTCCTGCCCCCTTCCCCAGTGAAAGGTCAGCAGGACGTCCAACTGTTAGAGAAGAGAGAGAAGGGAAGAGAGACAGAGCTACTGGGGACCCAGGAAGACCCTCTCGCGCTCTGATCCTCTCTTGCCAGCCCTTTTTCTGGGAGGAAACACCCTTGCCGGGCAGAGGCTCCCATGGCAGAGCTCTGCAGGCAGAAGGCCCCTGGTTCAGCCTCAGGCACCTCCATGCCAAGCGGGCCGATGGTGGGAAAAGCTCTTCTCTGCCAGAGAGTTGCTATCAGCCAGTAGAGACCGTAATGGGTGGACTTAGCATTGTGTGGAAGATGAGGCAGATCCATGTGTCCCCTTCTCCCCTACTGTGCTGCTTTGGGTAGACGGCCCTTCGGGAGGCCGTGGGCTGTCCTGCGATGGCCTGCAAAGGAAAATAGCAAGAGCGCAGCAGGTGCAACGCCTCATTATTGGCTTTCCATGTAAGCAATACAGGTGTGGAGGAAAGGGAGCCACCAATATGATTTTTTCTTCACCAAGAAAGATCTGCCTCAGTGTTTTTAGCTGCCTGCTTACTTGCAAGGACCGGAGCGGGCTGCCCCCCACCCCCTCACCTCCCCCCAAGAGGGCAAGACCTCCTACAGGGCATGGAGCACTCTGGGGGCAGAGTCCTGTCTGTCGGGGTGTGTGTGTGTGAGCGCCCCTGTTATCCTGGAGGTAATGCAATAAATGTGTGATGACGACACACTGGAGAGGCACCGAAGCCACTTTGTGGTATCAACGTTAATTATTACAATCTGCACACCAGCTACACACTGGCAGGGTATTTGCTGTGAAGGGAAAAATGTGTGGGTGGGAGGGCATACATTTATTTCAATGGATTTAGCAAAAAGAAGGAAGACCCTTGTCCCACGTGCCACCCCACCCTCCATTTCAGTTAATTTCCTGGAAGGGGAACATGTGCGGGTACACAACAAACTTTCTTTAAAGCAAAATTCAAGTGTTTTCTTTGTACTTGTTAGTTAAAGGAATGTGCTTTAATGTACTTTTATTTATAATTTAATTCAGGTTAACACAATAGAACAATTTTTAAAAATCTGTGCTGCATGTGCACCATAGTTGCTAATTCAGCCCCCACACAGGGAGAAAGATTCCCCCCCTGACTTTTTGAACACCCAGTCATGCTATAGAGGATTTTTTTTTTCCTTGAACACTAGCTGGAAACTCCTCATTGTAAATCCCCAGAATACCCTACTGAAAGCCACAAGTCCTCATGGCCAGTGTACACCTGCAAAAAAAAAAAAAAAAAAAAACCACCCTCATTTGGGGGGGGGCAGCAAGATGGACGGGGTTGTGCTGAAACAGCCCAACTTCCGCGACAGGCAGCTCTGAGAGAGGATGCTTTTGCGCAGGCCAGTCACATCCCTAAAGATGCTTCCAGAAGAACAAAACTGCGAGGACTGAGGACTGTGGAAAGAACAGCGTTGTGTCCTGGTTCAGGAAGGAGCTTTGTGTCTACCTCGGTCTTGTTCTTTCAGGGATTTCCCATCACCTGAGTGCCGCCACTGAGCTTGGCACCAAAGAAGCTCAGATTCATTCGGCTGTATGGCTCATTTCACTCAGACTAACTTCACATACCTTGGAACTGTTTATATGACTCATATTCCTTTAGCCCATATTCTGAGGTCAGTGTTATCGGTATAAATCTAGGATGACTGTTTTACATGCAGCCCATCGAATACAACGCTCTCCCACTAACTAGCAAAAACTCTCCAAAGTCAACAAGGCGAGCCAGACACAAAGTTAGCAGCCATGTTGGCCATGCCCCCAGGTGAGCAAAAGGGGAGGCACATGTTAACACCAAAAAAGCAGGCAAAAAGTGTTGAACTGCCTCCCCCCCCCCATTTACTTCCCTGCGGTTGATCTCCTGATATTCTTTCTCCCCAAATCAGTTTCTTATACTGGGACTTGGAAGTAGAGTTGCCAATTAGCTAGTTTTCCAACATGAATGACTTTTTTTCCTCCTCCTGACCAGCTGCCAGTGTTACCCAAATTAGATAGTCTCCCGTTTTGGTTGGGGAAGCTGGGGAGACTATATTTTGCAAGAGACAGTGGTAACCAGGACCTTTTACCCTTTGTATACAGAGGTCAAATCCCAGTGGAAAATTCTGAAGAGATTTGTTTTAAGATTAATTGGTTTTTATTGTAAAAATAATCTTTTAAACACACATGCACAGCAAAACACACACAAAACCTGATACATACAAGAACTAGGAAAGTAAAGGAATGAGGGGGTGGAGCCAAGGATTAGAGGTTCCTGAGGGGAAATTATATTTACCTGATCCTTGGAGTGAGGTACAGAATGGCAGCTGCAAGAAGGGAAGGAGAAGAGGGATAGCGCACACAAGTTTTTAAGTGTTAAGATCAAATTTTATCTACTCATTACATACCATTTTAACATTTCTTTTCAGCACAAGCATTTCTATGCTTCAGAAGCAGCTTCTCTAAATGCTGTAGCTGCCTTTGCCTTTTCTGCTTCCCTTTCCCTCCTGTTATCTCCTCAGCAGAAGAGAGAGAGAGAGAGCTGTGCATTTTAGATGAATTAGTAGTTTATGTTGTTGATGCCCCTTAACCTTTTTGCTCAGTCCCTCGCCACACCTTGACCTCACTGCCACTGCTGCTGGGTGGGGTGCACCCTGAGTTCAGCTCCAGCTCTGAGCAGGGCTTTCCCCTTATGCAATTTGTACCTTCCAAGAGCTGGTAACCCTATTGGACATGAGGTGGTGGGAATAAACTTACCTGTGGCTAAGGACCTGAGGGAGAGCTAGAATTCAGTTCCCCTCAGGCATGCATGCTCTTTGATACTTGAATCAGAGGCTCCAACTTTACATGTAAATGACAAAGATACACAATTAACACACATGGTTCTTGACACTACATTCAGTGTGACCATCCTTCCTATTCTCTTGGGGGGTATTTCCATGATAGATACTTAAATCTAGGATTCCCCAATGGGGAATTATCAGCACCTTCACAAAACTGCATTAGTGATTTAGGGGGAAGGCAATTTAATAATCAAATCAGTTATATGTGTAGCTAGATATGCACAATCATACAAAACCTCAATAACAAGCTACACAATTTGCAACAGACTTAACATGGGCTACCCACCTGGCATTGTTCTCCAGACTGAAGGCTAGCATTGCCAGTTGCCGATGTGCCTTGTTTCCAACCAGGGAATTACAAACTTCAGCAACATTATAATGCCAAGTGTTGATTTCAGGACCTTCCACTATAATGGGAAACCTGCCCCTCCTGCCCCACCCCCATGCTGGGAAATATAACTACTCTTTTTGCTTCTCTCAAAATCCCCAAACAGGACTTCCAAAATGCTTCAAAAAACTGAGAAGAAACTAATTCTAAGGCTTTGGGTTGTTGTTGTTTTTTATGTCAAGGAGAAAAACCAAGCCTATCACTGGAGCAAAGGAGATTTATGGGTGGGCCAAGAGGTCCTGAGCGGCTGTTAGGAGGCTGCAGGTCAGGATCTGGTCCCCTCCAGTTCTCTGCACAGCCTCCACTCTCTTCCAACATCAAGAAAAGCATATTACAACATTCAAAATATATGCAAATAAACACACATTTCATTTATTCAGGAAGCAGAGCTGTGCATATTTATAAACCTGAACAGAAAATAAACCCAAAATCAGACGTTTTGGCAATATTCGGGCTTTGGGTTTACTGAACGTCAAAACCTGGGGGTCTCCCCAATGCCGAAAAGGTGCTTCCCAAAAAAAGCCAAATAATTATTCAGCTTTTTCAGGTTCGGCTATTGTAAGCACTTGCCCTATCGAGAACCACTAACCACAGCAGGAGACGAAGTTGTCCAAAGAAGTTGGTTTAATGGTAGCATAGGTAAACAGAGCATAGAGAACCCAAGACAGCAATGGGGGAAACTGGCATGCACTTGATAATATAAAAGCATTGAAAAAAGCATTCAGCAGTACAGTCTCATGAGATTATTTCGAACACATTACAAACATTATAGAGGCGCCACTGCTCTCACGGACATCTGCAAGCTTCAAAGGGAACAGGAATGCAAAACAGTCCTTGAAGGAGAGTCGGTGAGAAAACGAAACTAACTGAGACACAGGCCTGACAGCTATTCACCTTTGCTCAGAGGCACAACGGTCCTTTCTCCCATTTTTCTATCTTTTTTTTTTTTTTTACTGGTTTTGTTAGGCCCCATGGTTGGGGCCCTTTTGAGGTAGGGATTGTGTAATCAGAGCCAACTTGGTGTGACCAACCTTTCAACCACACAACCATCTGTCACCATCAATGTTCAGTGGGTTAATCTGGATATAGCATAAGGATAATTTAAAAGACAGGGCTCACCCAGTCCCATCCGGAGGGATGTACCTTCCAACTAAAAAGGTGCCGTCTTCAACTCCTGCTGCCACCAGGCTTCTGAAGAAGATTTCTTCATCCACTTGGATGAGCAATCTCCTTCAGACAGCCCCCGTGGTCGAGACTTTGGCTAGCTCCAATATCACCCCCCCCCAATGAAAACCTGCTTTCCAAAAGAAGGTTGCCCCGAGTACAGGCTTCATTTCTCCACATTGTGACCATCTCTTGAAATCTGATTTTTGATAACCATAATAAAGGACTCTTCACAGGATGTCATTTGCCACCAAAAGAAATGTTTTCCGTGCCTTATTTTTCTTGCATTTAAGCCTTTTCCCTGTTTGGAAGTTAATTTGCATGGACAGCATGCTATGCATCTCAGATACAAAGGCAGCCCCCAGACTTTGAGGCACCAACCTGGCAATTGGCTCTTTCTGCCAGTCCTCGGCAATGCTGTACTTCTGAACCTGAAAACCGATGGACAGCTCAGCTAGCAAATGCCTGGAGAATGGGGGGGATCCCTTTGCAGGCCCATAAAATTGGACCCCCTGTCCCAAAGTTCACAAAACTTCAGTGAACATCCAAGGAGAGTCCCTTGCAAATTTGGGGACTCCGCCTCCAAAAATGCCCCCACAGGAGCTTCGAAAACAATCCCCATAGACTACAATGGGCCCAATTTTTTTTGAGAAACCCGGTAATAAGCCGAATGCTGATATTTACCATTATGGGTATTCGGCTTATTCTGGGTTTACCGGGAAAATATCGAGCCCAATAAACCCAAACTTGAAATTTAGCAAAAAAAAATTTTTGCCCAACCCTATTGGGTAGCTCAGCTGCCAGTTTGCCTTTTTCAGCACAGAATACCTAGAAATCTGGAGAGTAGTGTTCATCTCTCTGAAACCCCTCAGCCTGGCAGTCAGCAGGCCTCCCCCCACCCCCGATCAAAAGCACGTCAGGCACCTGTCCCTGGAGCCCATCCAACTGTTCTTTTGACCCTCCCCTGATGGCCAGCCTGGGGGGGAGGGGAACTGCATTAGCCACAGCACTGAGCAAAGACATTGGCCACAGGCCGCCAGCTGTGGGGGTGTGTGGAGTGGGCAGAGAAGTATTGGGGCTGCTCTTGGTTGGCACTAGTGGCAGCCCCGGTATCACCACAATCCTAAAACAAGGGGAGAGTTTATTTTATTTTATTTTCAAATTTCTAGCCCACCCTCATCCTTACCAAGCCAGGCTCAGGGCAGGTAACAACCATTAAAATACATAAAATCATCAACCATCATTAAAACATCAGCAACCTCAATAAAACATCATAATACACTCATAAACAGGTGGCCTTAAATTTACCCAGGTGCCACCATGTAACAAAATATTAGCAGGTCAACCCCCCACAGATGTCAAGAGTGAGTGAGGGTCAGGGAGGCCAGTAATGATGGATCCTCTCACGGCTGTCCTCAATTAGAGGCCTGGTGGGTTAGCTCAGTTTTGCAGGCCCTGCAGTGTTGCCAGGGCGATGGAGACAGCCTTGCAAGACTGGGAAGGGGTGGTGGTGTGGGGCTGTAGGGGGCTGTGGCGGGGCATATAAACCCCCTCCACTCAGGGCCAAGGAGGGCTCCCCAGTGGGCACAGCGAGGAGACTGTATGGACCAGGAGGGAAGAGGAAGCCTGTGAGCACTAGTCCCGTGATAATCCCATAAACAAACATCCGCAGACAAGTAGTCCAAAACGAGTTGATTTATTGGAAGATCCACAGGTTTACAGCAGCTAAGAGTCAAGTTGGCACTAATGAGAACTAGAAGCACGGTGCAGGGCATATAAAAAAGAGCATAGGCCAAATCAGGGTAGATCTGGATGCCATGGCAACCCCCCTCCCATCGAGGTAAGATTCCCACAGAGTCCGGAGTCAAAACACACAGTTGGCAGGGGTAGAGCTGGCCTTGGCCAGCACCTGGGAAAACCACAACAATCTCTGTCAGGCCATGCCTGGCATTTCCTGCACGGGCTATGCCTGACAAAGCCTCAAGATGAATGCTTTGAAAAGGCAGATGCCCCAAGGAGCCCCCAGAAAGGTGGGCACAAGGTGCTCCTTTAACACATCAGCGGTGATATGCAGAAAGTTGCTTCTTGTGCTAAGGCTCATTATGTATGCATCCAAACATTTTCAGCAGCCTGAGAGAGACAGACAGACAGAAAGAAAGAAAGAAAGAAAAAGTCCGCTTTCCTTAGTTTCAGAGGGCATGGCCTTGTTGGTCTGCAGTAGAATGACTAGATTCGAGTCCTATTTGAGGGACCAACAACTGACGAAGGGACCTATCAGCCAAGGGAAGCTCCGACTCTCAGCAGCTGATACCTCAAAACTCTTGTTGGTCTCTCAGGCGCTCCTGGACTCAAATTGAGCTGTTTCGTGGCCTTAATGCCAAGTTGTTTTTCCTGCCCGGATGTGAACGTAATCAGGCTTGCTTCCATGTCCCAAGGCAAGGGCCCAAGCCAGCTGCCGCCGCCACCTTCGTCCTTTGTGGGCCAAGCATGTGGCAATGGCACCCCACTGCCTCTAGTGGTGTTGCATTAATGCCACAAAGGAAGCAGCACGCTATAGAGCCATCACCTCTTAACAGCCAGTCCAGCCGCCCTGTCCACTTCAGCACACGCTCACATCCCAGGGAGGTCAGGGAAGCTTTTCCTAGGCAAGAGGATACAGGTTGGCCATCATTATCCACTACGTGCTCACACATCCCCTGACACCATAGCTGAAGAATCAAAGCAGCTTTGCAGTGAGTGTGTATGGGGGGCGGGTAGAGGACCAATTTAAGCAGAAGGCAAAGAGCTCCCCCACACACACACACATACATCTGTGCACAGGCTCAGGGTCTTGTGCAAACTGTGTTGCAAACTGGTCCAAGCAGATCTGTGTGTTTCATGTGCAGAAAGGGAGCTGCAGCTCTTGAGGACATTTTGAACCCAAGGCTCCTTAAGGATGCAAAACTGATTTGGCCTCCTGGCAGGCACAGTTCAATGAGGCGACTCCCCAGCATGATGTTTTAGCCAGGCCTTGGGGAGGGGCCATAGCGGAGGGGGGGGGGTCTTCTTCTTCTAACTTTGCCTTACCTGCCAGATTTCCACATCCAAATGCCCAATGGGATTCAAGACACCTACTCCGGAGGGGATGTATGGGTTTCATGCTTGGTTTGGGCTTCCCTGGATGACAGCGGGTGGCCCTGCTGCTGAGCGGGGCATTCCTGCAACCATGTGATAAACCAGCTGCCTGGACCTTCCTGCCAACCTGTCAGGAGATTTGGGGAAATGTCCCCAAGTATAAGCATCTGGTGGGACATTTTCACTGCTTGGCACAATGATAACTACCGCAGATTTTTCCAGTATCATCTGCATTCACACCGTGTCCTTGTATGACCCCTCATTCCCATCTGCTGGCAATTCAGGGCAAGGCGGGCTTGTTTTGCAGTCTTTATTCTTTTTTTACTGACATATTTGCAGGGCAGTCCAACTGACAGAAGGAACCAGCCTGGGCTGAGCCCACCTCTGTGCAGCCCCCACCGGAATAATGTGGCATCTGCCATCTCCTCCTCCCAAACGGCTTCAGTGCTACTGGAAAGGCAGAGATGCGCGCTCACACCCACGTCCACGCACCCCCATTTCCCCAAGGGGCATCAGAGAGGAAAGGATCTCTCGCTGCACTATGAAAACTCCCAGAATTACAGCTGAGTCCAGATGACGGAGATCAGTGCCCGTGGAGAAAATGGCTCTCGTGGAGGGTGGACTCCATGCATTATGCTCCGCTGAGCTGCCTCCCCTCCCCGAATTCAACTCTCCTTCAGCCTCCACCCCCAGCCAGGTCTCCAGGAATTTTCCAGCCCAGCCTTGGCAGCTCTACCTGAGCCACCTGCCCTTCCGGCCAGACAGCTGAGACGCACTCCAAGCCCCTGGCTGGCCCACGGGGGCACTGGGGAGTGGGTTGGCCGCAGCACCCTTGCCCCCAGGGTCCAGTCAAAAGCACAGGATGTGGAGTGGGGCTGCCAGAGGGGGCAGGGCCAGCACCTGCTGCTCTGCATGTGGCACTCTGCAGAGATGCACAGGCCATGCCAGCTTGGACTCAGCAGATGGTGCCGAGCCTGCCTAACGTGCGGCCCTGGGGCAGAAGCACACTCCTGTCCTTGTGTTGTGTTTTACTTAAACCAACCAGCTACCCCTGCGACCCAACGCTTTGCACACTAATACAAAGCCTTACAAAGATAACGGTAGCCGGTCTGGAGGCCAGGCAAAGTCCCGTGGCCCCCCTCACTGGCCCCATATCACATCCAAACCAGAGTCAGGCCGGTGTGCGTGTGTGTGTGTGTGCAAGAGGGAAAAGGGCACGGAAGGAAAGGGAAGGCAGCCCCCTCCACCAAGGAAGAGGCCACTTGCCAACCACATCAGTCCGGCTGGAATCACAGCAGGCTCCATCCCCACAGGGCAGGGCAGGGCGGGGGGAAAAGCCACGGTGGGAAAATTAAAATGAAACATATTTGTAACTTTCGGCAGAGCTCTGACCTTATCATAAAAGGATTAGAGGGGCTGGCAAGCGGAAATGAGCACGGGGATGTTTGGCCAGTGTGTGCTGTGTGTGTGCTTTGTGTGTGCGCGTGCGTGTGTGTGTGTGTGTGCTTTGTGTGTGTGTGTGTGTGTGCGCGTGTGTTTAAGGCAAGCACAAGTTTATCCGTGGGCTCCTCTGGGCCTCTCTGCACGGAAGAGCCTCCCCCCCCCACCGTCCCTCCCCCTCCATGAGACAGCACTGCCCCCAAGGGGCCACCTCTTGTAACTGCACCGCAGGAAAGAGAAGGTTTCTGCGCTCCTAGGGTTGCCTGACCCCCGGGTTGGGGAAATTCCTGTAGATTTGAGGGGGGAGCATAGAACGGGGTTTGGGGAAAGGAGGGACCTCACTGGGGCACAATGCCATGGAGCCCACCCTCCAAAGCAGCCATTCCCCCCCCCCAGGGGAACTGATCTCTGTCATCTGGAGGTCAATTGTAATTCTGGGAGACCTCCCGAACCCATCCGGAGGAGAGCAAGGCAAATTCTGCCTTGGGTGGGTGGGTGGGGGGCAGTGAGGGGGCAGTTTCCTCTCTTTGACATCCACAGCCTTTAGGGCTGACAAATTTGCTATGTGGTATGGGGGGTGGGGAGGTGAGCATGTGAATGCACGTACACATGCACATTTAGAGAGCCAGCCTGGTTAAAAACAGTGGACTCAGATCTGGGGAACCGGGTTTGATTCCCCACTCCTCCACATGAGCGGCAGACTCTAATCTGGAGAACCAAATTTGTTTCCCCGATTCCTCCACATGAAGCCTGTTGGGTGACTTTGGGACAGTCACAGTTCTCCCCAAACTCTCTCTGCCCCACCTACTTCAGAAGATGCCTGTGGGGGTGGGGGAGAAGATGATTGTAAATTGCTTTGAGACTCCTTAGGTTTGTGGGAGAGGGGCCGCGTCAAAGCTGAGTGGGGGAAGAACCGAAAGCAGGACAGACGGAGGAGGAGGTCAGGCAGGTGCTCTAGAAAATGGCACCGCCATGAGGAAATGGAGGGGGGGAGAACACAGCCCAGCAGTCCTTCTTGTGGGGGCGCCATGCTGCGTCCCGTCAGGGCTGTTCTCACAGACAGGTTGGCAGCCCTGTCCGTTTGCCCATTCTTGGTGCTGGCCAAAGATGTGTGGCGGGTGTCCCAGCCATGTCTCTGACCCATTGGGCTGCAGTGGACAGGGATGGGGTCCTTCTGCCCTGATTGCTGCTAACCTCAGCTGCAGCCCCCCCTTGCTGATAACATCCACATAGGTCACCTGCATAGGTCTGCTCTTGTGGGTGGGAGGGTGGGTGGTTATGCTGGATGGCACCAAGCGTGACCTGTGCCTGGCTGGGACTCCCTGCAGGGCTGGCTGGTGCTTCGCTCCACATGGGGCTCACAAGAAGGAGCTTGGCTATACCTGTGCCTTCCCACGGCTCTGTTTCCTGCAGCCCTCTCAGCCCTGGTTTATATGGGTGGTGAGGATGCCTGGGCTGTCAGGGAACGCCCAGTGCCTCTGCTGTGCCTTGCTCCGGCATGCCCATTTGGACGTGTGTCCCAAGCGGGCGAGGTGCCCACTCTAGCCTGGCCTGCTGCTGTCCTCCAGAAGGCAGCTCGCCAGCACCCTCGCTGTTCTCCCACAAGTGGTCTGCAGAGGCCTGGGGGAGGAGTAGCCCCGTCCCCTGCCTCTCTGTGTGCCTCTGGCCACAGGGAAGACTGTTGCAGGGGCTGATGGCAAACCCACCCCTGTGGGGCTGCTGCTGGCAGCACCAGTTCTCCTTCAACAAGGAGGGGAATTGCTGGGTTCCCTGTGGGGTGTCCTGCCTGTGTGTGGCAGCAGGTTGATCTTGGAAGGGGGCAGGGCTGCCCCACTCTATGCTGGTGAGCTGCTTCCATCTCAGCACGCCCCTCTGTGACTGGTGGGCGCCAGCAGGGTTGCTCTGGACTCTGGTGCTGCCGTCACTACGCTCTCTGAACCTTTGAGCACTCTTGTTTCAAGCAGGGTTCCCCTCTGCTTATCAGGCTTTGGACACGGATGGGTGGTGTTTGCACTACACAAGCATCTGCAGTGTCCCAGCACTGAGGTCTTAACACAGGACTTGCCTCCCCTAATTCTATACTAATTCTAAAGCAAAGGGGCCAGCACAGAAAAGATCCTGTCCCTGGTTCCTGCCATAGTCCCTGTCTTCCCCTGACCCATTCTTTCCCTTCCCACATATCTCCCCCATCTGGATTTCAGATGGTTTCTAAGACACACCCTTGTACATAGGAGCGGGGGGGGGGGAGGCTAGTACACTGAAGAGAGGATAGAAAATAATAACGTATGGGGAAAGAACAATCCCCTGTGTAATAACCCTCACTTCAGGATCGTTGGAGCAAATAACCCTAACTGAAATAGCCATTCATCGCCATAGAATTCCACGTCACGGCTGATTTGCAGCCCCCCCACCTCCTCATCGGAGCCCCGCTCCCATAAAACTGCCTCCATCGCTTACCGGTCCGGCTCACATCCTGCTCACAAGCTTTGAGATCACGACAAGCAAAATTTCAACGCTCCACTTGCCTGGGTCTGAGAGTTTGAACATGATTGATTTTGCACCAAAGTGGCTGTATGTGCAAGATGATGCCCCCCTTGACTGTAGCTGCCTCCCCCTGCCCCTGCGACCCCCACCTCCCTGTCTGCTATGTGCAACATTATTAAGAGCAACAGCATTTCATTTTTATTTATTTTTTAGTTAAAACATTTCTATCCTGTCTTTCCTCTTGGTTGACGTGGTGCAACCTCTTTCATGTTTTCACAGGGTGCAACTTTAGAATGGTGTCTCTGCATCCGTCGTGGCGACATCAGTCAGTGCTCATTAACGATGTCCAGACTATCCATGTCTGGTGCAATCTGTGCCTGAATCATGAGAGGCAGCTGCCATAGGGAAGAGCGATAGGGAATTCCTCGCTCGCTTCTCTGTCTTCTGTCTTCTCCCCTTCCATGTACCTGGAGTCTTTGGGTAGCGGCCTTCCAGGCACCAGGGAGCCAGACTGAAAAGACCCAGCATCCGGGGCCATGGACTCTGGCATCTGAGAACTGCCCCAGCAGTGGTGGTGGGCAAAGATCTCCTTCCCCGCCAGCCCTGCTGTTTCGGGAGCCGCACCGGTTGCCTCAGGAACCACCACTGTTTGTTCTTACAAAGCGTGGCCTGGCTGGGCTCACTGCTTACAAAGCGTGACCTGGCTGGGCTCAGATCTGAATTGAGAAGGGGGCATCAGTCTCCGGCATGCAGATTGCCACCAGCTCCCACCTGGGCCCCGTTCTCCTCGCCCTCTGCTTCCAGTCAAAGGACTCTCAAGATGATCTTACCTGGCCCAAATAACCACACCAGCGGGGATTGCTCCCTCGCCTTCATTCCAGCCCCTACAGTGACGCCCACAAAGGAATGCATCTCTCCTGATGGTGACACTTCTATGGAAGCCAGATGGGAAAAGGCAGCTTTGAAATGTGTGACTAATTGACTACTTGGTAATGTAAGTTGACGTTGTTCCAAAGAGGTTCAGCTTCTCCGCCACAGAATGGGTTCTGGCCCTGGCTCATTGCTCTCTTGGCAGAGGTGGCTGTCTCCTTCAGTGCTGGGGAGGGGGGGGAAGGTGAGGCTGTAGGACATGCTAGCCAAAATGCTCTGGGGGGGGGGCACTGCCACCAGCAACACACTTTGCAGGAGTCCTTGCGTGGTTTTTCTTGAATCAAACAAGCTCCTGTTGGTCCAGGCTATCCTGTTCTTGATAGATCTCAGAAGTTAAGCAGGGTCAGCCCCGGTTCATACTTGGATGGGAGACCACCCAGGAAATCCAGGGTTGCTACACAGAGGCAGGCGATAGCAACCCACCTCTGAATGTCTCTTGCCTTGAAAACCCCATGAGAGGGGTCACCATGAGTTGGCTGCAGCTTGAGGGCCCTTTCTACTGCACCGTATTTATCCCCCTCATTCCGAGAGCTCAGATTGGTTCCAACCCTCTTCTGTTTCATCCTTCTGCTACTTCAGAAGACCTTCTGTCTCGACCTGCCTGCCTCTTCCTCATTCTGAAGTAACTGCAAATGATTTACTTAGCTCATGCACTCTCCTACCTTGACATTGACCAGGGTTGCTAACCCCAGTGATTGACATGTAGGAAGACAACTTAGCAGAGAAAGTGATTGCTTCTCTTGCACACTTTCCCACAGCAGTTTGATGTTTGGTGCACTGAAGTGATTGTGTTACAGAGCCAGTGTGGTGTCATGGATAAGGGGTCAGACTAAGACCTGGGAAAGCCATGTTTGAATCCCCACTCATGCCATGGAAGCTCGCTGGGTGACCTTGGGCCAGTCACACTCTCTCAGCCCTGACCCTGGCGAGCATGTGGATGGGAGACCCTCCAAGGGACACCAGGGCCATGACGCAGGTCCAGGCAGTGGCAAAACGCTTCTGAAGATCTCTTATCTACGGGGCTGCCATAAGTCAGCTGTGACTTTTCCTATCATCCTGGGAACCCCACTGTCTAAAAACCTTTGTGCCACAGGACTTCGGTTTTATTTTCCTACAACAGAACACGGCTCCCTCTCTAAAAACATAAGGGATCCACGAAAAAACATCCTTGAGTCTAATTACCAGTTTCCTCCAGCTGCTAAAGAGTGGAAGTATTATTTGCATACAATCATTTTATCTCTCACGCACACAGGGGCAGGGGAGAGACCAAATGTGTAAGGAATTCTCAGTTTGTGTGATGTCATGGGCTCTGAGCCAAGTCAAGCCCTAGAGACCACCCAGAGAATGTTTCCGTTCTCCCTTGATGTTTCTAACCTTTACAGGCTCATACAAATCTTCCAAATATATATAAAATAATGATTAATTCTTGTGGTGCTTTAACGTGTGCATCTGAGACACTCTCTGCTAGGGTTGGAGTGAAAAGTGGGATGTTCCATCTGAAGCCGTTGCCAAAATGATGCTGAACACGTGGATGGCCCTAACCGAGCACTGCCAGAGGGCCCACAGGCTCCCCAGTCTGGGAATTCCAAGTGCATCTGTGTTTATTAAATTGCTGGGCCCAGAAAAGTGAGTTGATTGATGATGTGCTTTATAACTGGTAAACGGATGTGCAATGTCTCCTACCTCCCAGCTTTTCTGCTGGTGCAAGAGGGAAGGCGCTCAGACATGATTCTGTGCCACGTGTCTCTCTGTCCATGCAGCTTCTCAACCCTTGGCACACATCCATTTAGGGATCACCATATTACCAAGGCCTCAATGTAAGTGTTATATTTGAGATACTGGAGGAATCAGTCGCAAGGGCCCTTGATTCTTTGGTCCTTCATTCCAGAGCATCACTATGTCTGGATGGCGAACATCTACCAATTGGCAGTCAGACATGAATTTTCTTTAGCTAAAATTCAGTTGCAACTGCATGCAAATTTAAATTGCCATGGGAAAATTCCCGTGTTTCCCCCTGAAACTCCTACAGATGTTTTGGTAGACTTCCTCAGTGTTAGCTTTAGCTTGTTGCTCCTCCTAAAGTATGTGTGTAGACTTTTTACATTGAATACATTCATTACTATTTTAAGTACAGGTAGTTTTAAATATTGTCGAAGGCTTTCAAGGTCAGAGTTCACTGGTTCTCGTAGGTTATCCGGGCTGTGTAACCGTGGTCTTGGAATTTTCTTTCCTGACGTTTCGCCAGCAACTGTGGCAGGCATCTTCAGAGGAGTAACACTGAAGGACAGTGTCTCTCAGTGTCAAGTGTGTAGGAAGAGTAATATATAGTCAGAAAGGGGTTGGGTTGAGCTGAATCATTGTCCTGCAAAAAGTATCAAAGGTAATGTGCTAATCATTGTCCTGTAAGTATCAAGATAATGTGCTAATGAGGGTGTGGTATGTTAATATGGAACCATTGTATCCTGAAGTGATCTGTTAATGTGTGAAATCCAAGGCTAATCTGCATGGCTATTGTGGACTGTAGTCTTTGTTAGTCTGGAGGTTTTCAAGACAGAAGCCAAGCCTTATTCATTCTTAAACTCTCTTCTTTTCTGTTAAAGCACAACTTTACGGCAGGAAAGAAACGTCAGGAAAGAAAATACCAAGACCATGGTTACACAGCCTGGATAACCTACGAGAAACAGGTAGTTTTATTTGTTTAAAACATTTTTATGCTGCCTTTTTACCCAATCAGGGTCCACAAGGTGGTAAGAATAAAAGCAGTAAACAATTAAACTATTAAAATACAGGTAAAAGTATAACATTCATTTTAAAATTAATTAGCAAACAACAATGGAAGAAAGGCCAAAAAACATTATTGGGGGTATGCCAGATGAAACAAAAAGTCTTCCCCTAGAGATGAAAGAAACCAACAAATCCCCCTGGGGGAGGGAGCTCCCATGTTAGGGTGCCTTTGTCAGGTCCCCACCCCCCATCTGCTCTCAGAAGGTGGGGGCAACTGAAGGGGGGCCCTCCGAGCACGACCAGAGTGAGTCATTAGGTGTTGTATGGGAGATGGCACAGTCCTTCGGGTACTCTGGTCCCCAGGTCATACGGGGCTTTAAGGGTCCATTCCAGCACCTTGAATTGAGACTGGAAGCCAGTATAGGTGGAACAAGACTCTGGCCACAGCCTTCTGAAACAGCTTAAGCTTCTGGACACTTTTCAAGGGCAGCTCCACACAGAGCACACTGCGGTGATCTAATCTAGATGTTACAAGGGCGTGCACCACAGTGGCAAGATCTTTTCTGTGCAGGAAGGGCTGCAGCTGGCACCCCTGGCCAGGGCTGCTGCCTGTTTACCCAATGGGAGGCTTGGGTCCAGGAGCACCCCCAAGCTGTGAGCCTGCTGCTTAAGGGGGAGTGCAGCCCCATCCAGAACAGGGGATAATGCATTTCTCAGGCCATACCTTCCCCCTACTAGCACCACCTCCATTTTGCCAGATCTTGGAAGCCGAGAAGTTTGGGCCCTGGTTAGTACTGGGATGGGAGAACACCAAGGGAATCTAGGGTTGCTCTGCAGAGTCAGGTGGCGAGAAACCACCTCTATTCTTTCCTTGCCTTAAAAACCCTTCAGGGCCACCATAAGTTGGCTGTGACTTGGCACTTAGCACCACCACAAGTTGTTCTCTGTACCTCATAGACTTCCACCATTTGTACATACTCCCTTCCCAGGTGAAGGGAGGAGGTCAGTTGGTAAACTGCTAATTCTCCAGGAGTGTGCATGCGCAGTCAGCCATCCCCATGGCAACCAGCTGCTGAGCAGTGGAAGAGACAGGCCCAAGGTAACTCTGGGAGGGAGGGTGGGAGCACTGGCCCGCTCGGTGGCCAGTTGGTGGCAGCGTCCTGCAGATGTGAGAAAAGAAACCCCTCCAAGGGTTGGGCGAACTGGGGGAGAAGTGCATTGCTGGGTAAAAACTAGCGGTGGTCACGGGGTGCCCAGATGCCTCAGAGACCTGAACGGAGGAGTGCTTGCAGCTCATGGGGCCATTTGGCCACCAGGCAATAGAACCAAAGAATGATAGAGTTGGAAGGGGCCAAACAGGCCATCTGGCCCAACCCCTGCTCAATGCAGGATCAGCCTAGAGCATCCCTGACAAGTCTTTGTCCAGCAGCTGCTTGAAGACCGCCAGAGAGGGGGAGCTCACCACCTCCCTAGGCAGCTGATTCCAATGTTGAACAACTCTTACTGTAATAAAAATGTCCTAATATCTAGCTGGTACCTTTCCACCCATAATTTAAACCCATTATTGTGAGTCCTATCCTCTACTGACAGCAGGAACAGCTCCTGTTGCATAGCCAAGGAACAGACAAGAGGAGAGCAAATTGGTGTGCTTGCTGCAAAGAGATGTTACATTGGCCTTCACTTCCAACACTAAATTCACTTTTTTATAGCAGGGGAAATGTCATAGTCATTCAGAAATAAGTGGTACTCAGAAAAATAACCCTATAGCAGTTCAGACAATTGGCTTTAAAATTTGACTGCACTGAAGACCATTCTTCTGTTTTGCTTGTTCTTTCCAGAGTATTAAGTTGTCTTGGACCGTGTTTATTGTTTGGTAGGATAATTGGAAGGACTGCCGATGAGGAGTGATTTTGAATTTCTCATCCCTGCTATTTTTACCTGAAAATCCCTGTTTCAATTTTGCTCCTCCTTTCTGTGAATTGAACCTGTGATACTTTATTTCCACCCCATTTTCTGTTTCTTTGCATCTGATACGCTCACCTCCACTCTGAAATGCTGAATGCTTGAAGCGAGGCCTACAGCAATCCCTCTGTCTGTCTAGTGGGTTGCAATTCTTTATCTGCCTTCCCTTCAAGTGTGCAGTGAATGATTCCATTTCCCAGCAGTTAATCCTGGCAACTTTTTGCTAGCAAGAATCAGTCAAGTGAGTACTGTAATGATGGGGAGAACAGTGGAGAACGTCAAGAGGTTAATTGTGCCTGCATCACTGAGGGAAAAACACTTTCTGGAGAGGACAAAAAGCAGGTCAGAAACAGAAGTGCTCCAGTCCTTGCATAACAGAGCCATCCCAAGCCCTTCCGCACTTGAGAAGATAGGTTCTGCAGAGCCTTCCTTTCTTTTCTTTCAAAGAGGGTTATTATACAGTAATAAAGCTTTGCCTGGGGTTGAATAAGCAAATGAGGCCTTGGCCTGAAAGCCAAATCCTTTTCATTTTTAATAACATCTCATGGAAATCCATTCGGCTCCTTTGTTACTTGGACGTGGGGAAACAAAAGCAGCTTCTATTGTCAGCTTCTCTCTCTCTCTCTCTCTCTCTCTCTCTCTCTCTCTCTCTCTCTCTCTCTCTCTCTCTCTCTCTCTCTCTCTCTCTCTCACTCACTCTCCAACGGGTTCCCTTGTTTTATGAGGCATTTTTGCTCATGTGCCAGCTGTGTACCAGTTGGCATGCCATAAAGCACAGCCAGATAAGATTCTTGTTGAACAGGAGCCCTGGAAAATCCAAGTGGAGGTTGTTGCCAAGCTAAGCGCCTTGGCTACTTTTGCCCAAACAGTGTTAGAAAGAGCACAGGAGAAATTCAACTGCTAAATCCCAGTGCCTGGAGGAAGCTTTGTGTGTGATTCTTGTTCCCCTTGTGATTATGAATTTCGTGTCTGTAACCTAACTGGGAAGAGAACAGAATCTAATCTCAGCAAAGTTGGCCAGAGCTCAGTTGTGGGATATATGAGGCAATAATCAAGAATTATTTTTGAGCCTGCATATAATTTTGTTTCCTTAACACAAAAGGCCCATCCTAAGGAAGATAGCAAACACTCTGTGCGTTCCAGCAGAGGATTGTCATGAATGTGGGATTCCTAGGACATTGTGCAGGAAGGCACATACCTTTCATTTGATGTATAATCTTTTATGTACAAGTACGCATCAACATTCTGTACAAATATAGTTTCTACACACTATGACATTCCAGGATAGCATTTACCATAAAGTCATTTCTCTCACACCTAACACCAAAGCAGAAATGTTGGAATTCTCTTATTAAATTGCTAACTGGGACCCAGAAGTTCATTGTGTGTTTCCATTTCTGGTGGGTGTTAAATATTTGCATAACACTGAAGGCTTCTACTTGGGCCAAGTCCAGTTCTAGCAATTGTGCAAGGGGATCTGTGCCAGCAGATGCTCACAAATAAAGAATAAAAGCACAGTGGCCAATAGTACTATATGTGCGCACAGTCTGCAAATCGCAGCAATATAACATAAAGGTAAATACCAAAAAATAGCAATATCTCCTAACTACTTCAACATAAAGAAGGAGTGATGTTACTCCTGGACTGACAGTGTCATAAATCCTCAGCACTGGAATGTGAAAGGGGAGTCCAGTACATAAAGTCCCTTTTCAGATAAATCTTCATCAGTCACGTCCATGATTGAGTGGAATTGACCAGCGTAGGAGCATGGTGATCCTATTCTGAGATCCTGTAGGATTCTTCCTTAGGAGCTTAACATTTCTATCTAAACATAACATAAAATACAACTGTAACGTGCAGCACTACAAATATAAAGTCAATCTGAAGTTGTGCAGAAAGCTACATGCAAAAAATAATTATAACAACATAAAAGAATATACACATACCATTTAAATGGAGCAGCGTTCTAGCTGTCTTCCAAATTGCAGCAATGGCTAAATCCTAGCTGATTATCCAAGTCACAGAGAATTATATCAAGTCTAATGAACCACAGGTGCAAACTGAGATAGCAAAACCTCTTAAAGCAATACTAAAGGTAACAACTTAAGTCCAGGGAAAAAATTAGTCCATAAGGTGACATGGTTTTAAATAAAAAAAATAAACTTTGCTTCTTGCTGTAGCAAGATCCTGTCAACATTTTGTCTGACATAAGGCTTAGGATGAAATTGCCAAACTGCAAAACAACTGAATATCCATATCAGTGTGTTTTTTGTCCCTGAAATGTTGCACCGGAGGTGCTTCTAATACACCTGTTCTTATTCTTGATCAGTGCTCACCAATATGATATTTCAAGGGACAGACCGCTTTCCCCACATACAATAAATTGCAAGATCATCTGATTATATAAATCACAATTTCTAGAGTTGCAATTAGTCAATGAGTTTAGTTTGAAAATGAAACCTGTATTTAGGCATTTAAACTCCTTGACCAGCAGGGCAAAGGGGCATGCCTGACACCCTGACATTTGTAATGTCCTACACATGATGGAAGAGGTTTATAGGGTAACATGTCAGTGTGTACCAAAGTGTCTCTGAGAGATGATGTTTTTCTAAAGCCCAATCTGGGTGGGAAGTGGCACCCAGGTATATCTCTTAATAAATGCCAGTGTTTTAGAATGATATTTCTGATTTTGCCAGCCAACGGGGTGTATTGTAATGAGGCTGTTAGGGACTGGCAGTCAGTTCTAACCCTGTTTATTAACAGTGTGTTCCTATCCTGAATGTCTGCCCTGTCCTTAGCTCTTTTTATTATGGATTCAGAGTATCCACTAGCTCTAAGTGCCTGAGAAAGTTCTGAAGCCGAGCTCTCAAAATCGGTTGAAGTTGTGGAATTGCGTTTTAACCTTAGGAATTGCCCATAGGGCAAATTCCTTTTTAAATGAAAAAGGATGAAAGGAGTGAAAACGAAGAAGGACATTTTTATCACTTGTCTTTTTTAAAGGGCGCACTCCCAAGGTGTGGTCATTTTTCACCCATACTATGACATCTAAGTAAGCTATCTGTTCTGAATGAGCCTGTCCTGTAAGATTTATGTGCTCATTTCTATTGTTTAACCAACTCAAAAAAATCAAAGATGGTGACATTGTCCCAAACAAAAAAAAGGTCATCTACAAACCTTTTGTACAGTAGAATGTGATCCCTGAAGGGATTGTCAGAAAAAAATATAATTTTGTTCAAACCATACCATGTAGATATTTGCAACTGAAGGAGCGCATTTGGAGCCCATTGCAACACCTTTTATTTGTAGGAAGATTTGGTCCTGAAATCTAAAAAAATATATAATCAAAAATAATGTCCAGGTGGCTCATGAGAAATTGGGTGGGAGGAGTTAGTGAAGACCTGGTGTCCAATAGATCCTCAATAACGACCCATACTTCATCTAATGGTATATTAGTGCACAGGGCATTTACATCAAGTGTAACCAGTATACTGCCTGGAGGCATAAAAAAGCCTTCCACATATTGAATGAATTGACGTGTGTCCTGGATGAAAGACAGAGTCCGGGTAGAATAGGGATGCAAGAAGTGTTCCAAGTACTGTGACAATGGTTCTATTAAAGATTGGGAGACCAATATTATGGGGCAACCGAGTGGGGAGGTCTTTGTGGTTTATGGATCTTTGGAAGTGAATAAAAAATTGGCATCCTCGGAAAGTCATTGATTAAGAAATCAGCTACAGATTTAGCGATGTCATTGTCAGGCCTGTGTCTCAGATAGTTTCGTTTTCTCACAGACTCCCCTTCAAGGACTGTTTTCCCAAAACTGCATTCCTGTTCCCTTTGAAGCTTGCAGATGTCTGTGGGAGCAGCAGCACCTCTGTGCTGTTTGTAATGTGTTCGAAATAATCTCATGAGACTGTACTGCTGAGTGCTTGTTGCACCCATCGACCCCGTAGGGTCCCGGATTACAAGTGCCCCAGTGGGAGACAGCTCTCCTTCTTCCAACGAAGATCATCAATGGAATTCCCCAGCTCTAAATCTGGAATCTCCTCTTGACCTGTCAAAAAACGGATACGGTCTGTGGTGAGTGGAGCGTCCTCACAGACCCCTGCGGAATCTCCTGCTAAACCCAAGGCTCCTGTCATGGTGAGTGAAGTCGAAAACACTGTTTATGTGGACGTAGTGTTACAACACTATAAAAAGGGCCCCCAGTTACGTGTCAAGGCGCTCATAGACTCCGGCTGTGGGCGCTCTTTAATCAATGAGGCCACGTTTGCAGCCCTAGAAGTCAAGTCCGAAGATCTACCGGCTCCCGTCCAATTTGCCCAAATGGACGGTAGCCACTTTAAAGGGGGGCCAGTCGACCGTCACACATGGGGGGTGGCGATGGGTATCGGATCCCATTGGGAGCAAATAGACTTTACCATAGCTCCTATCCGGTATGAAGTCATTTTAGGGATCAACTGGCTCAAAGGCACAGTCCCACCATAGACTGGGAAGCTGACACTATTACGTTTGCCAACCCTAGATGTGAACGACATCGACGTGAGGTCGCGGTTGTACTTCCACCCGCCTCAGCCTTAACCTCCAATGCTCTACTGCCAACCCCATTGCCTGAGGTATACCGAGACTTTGAGGACGTTTTTGATGTAAAAGAATGTGATGCCTTACCCCCTCACCATACCATGGAATGTGTGATTGAGGTAGTGGGAGACTGCAAACTGACTAAAAGCAAGATTTACCCTATGAGCCTTCTCGAGCTGCTTCGGAATGTACGAATTTCTGGTGATGCCTTTCGGGTTAAAAGGGGCCCCGGGGGTCTTCATGCAACTCATTAACGAGATTCTCCATGATTTATTATATCGAGGCGTGGTGGTTTATCTTGATGATATCCTTATTTACTCTAATACTGGAAATTCCCATGCTTTTGTTCTTTATTTGCATAATCTCTTTGAGCTCGAAACTCTAGTTTTGTCTCGCAGATGCTCACAGGCTGAGGGAATTGCAATGTGCGCAGGGAGCTTCCCTGCCCCCCAAAATTGTCGTGTTTCTTTGGACAGAGGAAGAAGATCCATGTGTGCTTGTTAAGGAGCAGCCCATGCATATGAGCTCTCTCTCTGTGCATCACGACCATAATAAAAATGTAATAGTCTCACAGGTTCCCAGTTGTCATCATCTATATATCTAACAGCCACATGTATGTGGCCCTACCTATAGATAGCAAAATCTGCAAACCCGAGACATACTTGCCCCAAACAGATAATTCTGCCAAATTGGGGTGCATTGGGGGAGTTACCCCCATCACATTCATTGTATGCACATGTGCAGACAACAGACCAACCTCCTCCTCGATTGGTCAGCTCACCAGCATCTTCCTCCTTGATGGTGGTAGGTGGAAGAAAAATCAGTGGGCCCGGCAGCAGAGGCCAGGACCCACGTGGGGCTCGCCAGCATCCATCATGGTGGGGGGAACAAGCTTGGTGGCCGGGAGCCATGCAGGGCTTGCTGCCTTCATCTGTGATGGTGTGTGTGTGTGTGTGTGTGTGTGTGTGTGTGTGTGTGTGTGTTGGGGGGGTAGGTTTGTGTCAGGCCTGTGTGTCAGTTGGTTTCGTTTTCTCACCGACTCTCCTTCAAGGACTGTTTTGCATTCCCGTTCCCTTTGAAGCTTGCAGATGTCCATGGGAGCAGCGGCTCCTCTGTACTGTTTGTAATGTGTTCGAAATAATCTCATGAGACTATACTGCTGAATGCTTTTTTCAATGATTTTATATTATCAAGTGCATGCCAGTTTCCTCCATTGCTGTCTTGGTTTCTCTATGCTCTGCTTACCTATGCTACCATTAAACCAACTTCTTTGGACAACTTCGTCTCCTGCTGTGGTTAGTGGTTCTCGATAGGGCAAGTGCTGACATTAAGACAGCAATCCCTTCTTTCACCTGTCAGGCTGGAGCCCCGGAGGGTTCGCCTGCCACTCGGATGGGAGCAAGGACAGTGCTCTCCGAGTGATCTACCCGTGGCTGGAGACCCTTGTGGTTCACCCCGGGCCCGGCGGATCTGATCTCCGGGTGGCGGGTTCCTGCTAGGAGCCCTGGAAGGCTTCCATCCGTGGTCCCTTCCGTTGGGAACACCGACTGACGACCCCGAACTCGTACGGGACGTTATAACTGAGCTACATTGAACCGATGCAGAAGTCAATCGCTTGACTGGACTTGATCGGGCTCAGTGGCGTTCCCTAGCCGCAACGGTCCCCTGGATGTCTGACATTGCGGATACCAGCACCTGCCAAGACCTCCAGACCCTTGACCAGTTGGTGGACGATGCTCGATTGGCGGCTGAGGATTTACAACTGTTGACTAGTCTGTTGGCCGGACTCACTACTTGTGAAATGCAACCAACTTTGACCGTGGTCCCAATCCGTTCTGCCGACATGGCGACCCCGGTCACACCACCCCCCGAGCTCTGCAAAGCGGAAGCAAAAGCGGTAGCCACACGGGTGACTGCCCTCTTCCAGGGTCACACTGTGGCCACTATTTCAGTGGCTGAACTTACGAAACATCTCACCCCCGACTTCGGTGCAGATGAGGCAGCCTTGGCGGTACAGATCCAACCGATGTTGGACCTGCCAGATCGCGCTGAGCTCCTCTACACTTTGGAACAGGAGGCCCTTCCACTCATTACCGCGGCACTGACTGCCAAACTGGCAGCCGACCAGGTCCTGACTGAGAGCAAGAAAGCAGAGGAGCAAGCACGGACAGAGGGTGAAGCCACGGCAAAAGCTCGGGCAGAGCAGGAGGAGAGGGAATGCTTAGCCTTCGAACGGGTGCGGAGCGGCACGCGCCCCCAACAGCCCGGGGGCTATGAATTACCCCCGTTCTCCCCGTCTTTTGTCCCATCTCGTAGCGTTCAACGCTCCCGCAGGTTGGCAGGGACTTTGCCCGAGAGACCAGACAATTCCGACGAGGAGGACTTATATGGTGGGGAATCTCTCTGGGCCGCTAATTTACGGGTCAGCCAGTCCCGCCAGACTGGCGGCACTGGCGATGAGGTATTTTTGCTACGTAACCAAAATCTGGATCTTATGGAACAGGTAGCATGCTTGCAGGATCAACTGACCTTAGTACTCAGGGACAACGGCTAGTTGCAACGGGCTCAAGCTGCGCCCGTTGCCCCCGCTCCCGTGACACCGCAGCAGCCACCGCAACAACCGCCACAACATCCAGCTGCGCCGGTGGTTCCTACTGGCGGAGGCCCCACAGCTCCTGGCGGGGGTCCCGTCACTCCTGGTGGAGGACCTGTAGTTCCGGGTGGAGTCCCCACAGTGCCCTGCAGAGTGCCTGTTGCACCTGCTTTACCGGTGCCACCGGGTGCACCGGGATTACGAGGAGCCCCAGTTCCTGGATACCCACCTGTACCCCCAATGCCATGGAAGCCGCCGAAACTGAGGGTTACTTATGACGGCTCTGTGGAAACCTTACCCCGTTTTTTGCATCATGTGGATAGTTATATGAGGGAACAAAGACAATTCTTCCCTACCGAAGATAGCCGCGTCCGTTTCATTGCCTCTCTATTAACGGAAAAAGCGGCTGACTGGATGATTCTCCAGTTTGATACGCAGTCCTGCTCCATTCGCTCCCTCAACAATTTTATGTTTGCCTTGAGACGGCGCTTTGAAGATCCCTTCATGGGAGAGAGAGCCAAAGCGGAACTTTTACAACTCAGACAAGGCTCCTCCCCAGTTCGGGAATTTGCAGACGAATTCCAATGACTCGCGAGTAAGGTAGTGGACTGGCCTGAAGCTACCCTTATCCACTACTTTCGTGAAGCCTTACACCCGGACATTTTGAACTGGTCGTATATGCGGGGCGACCCGGATACCCTTGAAGATTGGATTTTACTGGCTGAGGAAGTTGAAAGCCGCCGGCGATTCATTTCGCTAGTCCGAAATAGGACCAAGGAGAAGGAACTGTGGAACTGGCTCGCCCTAAAACCTCGAGGCGTATCCACCCTGTCTTCCATGTCAGTCTCCTCAAGCCTCATGTTGGCTCCACAGATTGGCACCCGGAACCGCCTCCTGAGCAGTCTGTGATGGTGGGGGGGGAGGAGCATTTCGAAGTGTCAACGTTTTTGGACTCTCGTGTGCGTCACGGCTCTCTGCAGTACCTGGTTCGTTGGAAACACTTCCCCCCTGCCTACGATAAATGGGTTTGTGCATGAGATGTCTCCACCCCACACTTAGTGCATGCCTTCCACACCACCTACCCTCATAAACTATCCCCCTTGCAGAACGGGAGGGGGCCCTAAGGGGAGCAGAATGTCAGGCCTGTGTGTCAGTTGGTTTCGTTTTCTCACCGATTCTCCCTCAAGGATTGTTTTGCATTCCTGGTCTCTTTGAAGCCTGCAGATGTCCATGGGAGCAGCGGTGCCTCTGTACTGTTTGTAATGTGTTCGAAATAATCTCATGAGACTGTACTGCTGAGTGCTTGTTGCAATGCTTTATATTATCAAGTGCATGCCAGTTTCCTCCATTGCTGTCTTGGTTTCTCTATGCTCTGCTTACCTATGCTACCATTAAACCAACTTCTTTGGACAACTTCGTCTCCTGCTGTGGTTAGTGGTTCTCGATAGGGCAAGTGCTGACAGTTTGGCAGATCTGGTGGCAGAGGCCAGAACCCATGAGGAGCTTGCCAGCATCAGTGGGAGGAAGGAGCAAGCCTCAGTGGGCCTGGTGGCCAGGAGTCGCAAGGGGCTTGCTACCATCTTCCTACTTGATGATGTGGTGGGGAAGGTTTTAGTGGGCCCAGCAGCAGAGGCCAGGATCCACACGGGGCACACTGGTGTTGGGGGGTGGGTTCTTATTTTTCAATATCTAACTCTCAACTCAGGCAAAACTGAGGATGCTTAAATCCAGAGACTGGACCCATGAACAGACAAGACAGCTCTTTCCACAAACCTGAAAAACACTCCATGTGCACTTGAAAGCCTGCAAGCAGCACTGAGCTGTGTTCACAGGCAATGGAGGGGCAGCAGAAAAAGAAAGGCAGTCATGAGAGGGGGAGGGGGGAGCAGGTGATGGCTACTGGCTCACGGGCCGGATAAAGGTAAGATAAAGGCCCCCTGTGCAAGCATCGGGTCATTCCTGACCCATGGGGTGACGTCACATCCCAACATTTTCTAGGCAGACTTTGTTTACGGAGTGGTTTGCCAGTGCCTTCCCCAGTCATCTTCCCTTTACCCCCAGCAAGCTGGGTACTCATTTTACCGACCTCAGAAGGATGGAAGGCTGAGTCAACCTTGAGCCGGCTATCACGGGCCAGATATCAGGGACTAAAGGGCCAGATCTGGCCTGCGGGCCGCATGTTTGACACCCTGGCCCTAGAGTCCATCCTCCAAAGCAGCCATTTTCTCCAGAGGAACTAATCTGTGTAGCTTGGAGATCAGTTGTAATTCCAGTAGATCTCCGGGCCCCACCTGGAGGTTGGCAACCCTAGAGCCATTGCCCCCTTTCCCCTCCCACTGCAGCCTCCCAGATCACATGACTGTCACTTGGGTTGCAAGGGAAATACCTGGAGATTTTGGGGGAGGAGGCAGGGGAGGGCAGGAGTTCAATGGCGGCAATTTTGAACAAGTGATCTATGGACTTAATGTTATTGGTTATACAACAAGCCTCCCTAGAGGTCGATCAGGCAGAGGAAGAAATAGTTAAAATTAAGGATGACCTTCACAGTAAAACTTCTGTTGATATTATTGAGAAACAAATACAAAATATGGAAAAAGAATTATCAGAATATAGTGCTAACATTAAATCATACAAAATTTGGAAATTTACTAGAGATAAAAACGACTATGCACAAAAGAAGGTTTATTATTGGGAATATAAAAAATGTGAGTCCAATTCCTCTCGCCCTACTCGCAATCATTACCAACCACGTTCAGGATTTAATGATGAACATGACTTTGACTGCTTCAGCTCTTCTAGCGCAGGTTCGTCTTTTTCCAATTCCTCCTTCTCCAACTGGCAAGGAGGACGCCCCAATTATTTTTTACCCCAACTATTGACCCCCAGGCTCACGTCCCAGAGGAGCATGGAACGCCAATGAGAGAACTTAGTTCTCAATCTTTCCGACAGGCAACTTACATAAGAGAAGACTGAGGTACTTAATTTAGGCTTAGGTTATGCCCTGACCCTGAAGTATTCTGCATTCAATACAAGAGTGGATTTATTCAAGCTCTTTTGACAGGTTAAACTCAAAGATTATTTTCATGGTAGCATTTTCAATCGATCCCTATTTAGACCCATTTCTACTTTCAACCCTTCTAGTCAGAATCACTTTGTACAGACCTTTCAACATCTTGTTTTAAAAGATCTCTCCCTTATGGAGAAACAGGATGTCCCTTCGTGAAAAAATTTCACCCCTTCTCAACATTCTATTCTTGACAGCTTGAATAATGATAAATCTATCATTATTAAGAATGCTGATAAAGGTGGGGCAATCGTGATAATGAACTGGCAGGACTATAACGATGAAAATCTTCATCAATTAAGAAATTCTCAATTTTATAAACCACTGCCTGGTAATCCAGTAAAATCTGTGGATCTTATTATCAGAACCACTATATACGAAGCATTGAATTCTGGAATAATAACTCAACAGGAAGCTGATTGTTTTGTTAATAAATATCCTAGGACTCCCATTTTTTACACCTTACCCAAAGTCCATAAACCAGAACGTCCCCCTATAGGACGTCCGATTATTTCAGGTTCTGCCTCCCAACTAGAACCCATAGCCAAGTATTTAGAACATCATCTTAAGCCTTTCGCCTCTTCAACACCTTCCCATATATTAGATTCCAGAGATTTTATTTTCAAACTAGAGAGTCTTCCTGTACCTTTGAATTCTGTTCTTGCCAGTCTTGATGTCACTTCTTTGTATACCCATATATCTATTTCGGAAGTTCGCACTATAATAATAAATCTATGGGACTCTAGAACTGATCTTACTCCACCAACTGATTTTGTAGTTCAACTACTTGACATTCTTTTTGAACATAATTATTTTCGATATAGGGATCAGTTTTATTTACAGACAAATGGTGTCTCAATGGGGGCCGCATGTGCCCCCTCAATAGCCAACATCTTTATGATTGATTTCGAGAATAAATATTTATTTAATAATAATCCTTTTTCTTCTTAAATGATAATTTATAAACGTTTTGTTGATGATTTTTTTTGTTCAAATCTACTGAATCCTTCTTGGAGTTTAAAGAATGGATTAACACTCTTGATACCAACTTGTCCTTTTCTGGCTCTTTTCACTGCAATACTTTACCTTTTTTGGATCTGCAGGTCTACATTACAAATGAGTCTACTCTCGCTGTCAAACCATATTGGAAAATTCACAGTGGGTAGCCGTGTTAGTCTGTTTGCAGTAGTCAAAAAGGGCAAGAGTCCAGTAGCACCTTAAAGACTAACAAAAATATTTTCTGGTAGGGTATGAGCTTTCGTGAGCCACAGCTCACTGTGGCTGTGGCTCACGAAAGCTCATACCCTACCAGAAAATATTTTTGTTAGTCTTTAAGGTGCTACTGGACTCTTGCCCTTTTTGACATATTGGAAAACCTTATCAAAATGGGCAGGACTTAATTACAAATCTTATCATCCACCACATCTACTCAATAATCTTCCATATAGTCACTATTTACGTCTTAAGAGTAGTGCTACTGATCATAGTGATTACTTAGACTGTAGGGAAGTTGAATGATGCACTATCTAAAGATTTCCCCCCTCATATTCTTCAAGCAGCATACGTGCGGGCTAACCAGAGAATATTTGTTAGCCTCCAATATCCAAACCATTTGGATATTTTGGAAGCGCTTTTAACTGCTCACTTTCTAGAAAAGGGCCACTCAGAGAACGATATGCTCTATTGCATTCTCTGGCAATATCGAGGTAGACCCCATGATCAACAAAACGTACAAAAAGTATTATTGCAAATGGAGACTAAATTTATATTTTCATTCCGGACCCTCTTCCCTACAGGATTAAATGCAGAGCTTGATTTTTCATGTTTTCTATAGATAGGTTATTATACCCGATCCCTTAATTTTCTTTACTACTTCTTTAGATTATTCATAACTTGCCTTCACCATAACTCATATTTTATGTCTAACGCTATGTTTACAAGGTATCATTGCAATTAGATACTATTGTATCAAATCATTTTCTCTTTCTCCCCCCCTTTTCCCCAAGGAATCCAATATGTTGTTAGATTTTTCATGTCTTTCATAAATAGATATTTTCACCTGATACCTCATTCCACCTGCTTGTTTGCTTGAGCTTGAACATTATTTCCACCTGGTTTTTGTAATATATTTTCCATACTAATCACACAGATTCATACATTCTCACATTGATTCATCACGAAGCCCTTTGGCAGCTGGAATTGTACCTATTATGGTCATGTATATGTATAAGAATTCTTACTAAGGTATATATATATATGCTATAAGTGAGGCTTACCTTAGTAAGAATTATAGCACTAGTGATGGCATAACTTCTTGTTCTCCAGGTTTGATACTGTATTTAATATATAAAATAATATTTTTGATATTGTTATTAATAAAAAGCAACATATGTATATTTTTTATATTATAATAATTTTTATCGTACATAGAGAGTGATCAGCTGATGAAGCCTTGGCGAAACGTGGACAATGATCTAGACAACACGTCCATCTTCATCTTCTTTCCAGCTGTTTACTTGTCTGCAATATACTTTGGGACATTTGCACTTACCTGGAAGCTTGAACTCTGTAAAAGAAAATTGATATATCAGTGATAGTTATATCGTTTAGTACTTACCTTTATTAAGTGAATTTTTGTCTTTTGTTTTTTATGTACTGTTTGTTATTTATGTAGTCACTGTATATTTTTTGCACACAATATATATAACTGCATTGATAATTTGTGCTGTTGCTGTTTCTTTCCCACATTACCTGGAGGTTGGCAACCCTATTGACTCGGACACTGAGTAGACCTGTTTTGGATCACCCTCTGAATGGTGCAGGGTGGTGACATTGTGCACTAGGCATGAAGGAGTGCATTTGGCACCCATTGACTCAGCTTCCCAAAATCCTCAGTCCTCTCTGGGCATATTTTGACACTTCAAGGAGCACCTTTAATGCCTGAGCTGCCTGCAGTGATTTGTTTAGTTAAACCTCTAGGTAGTGGCTGGAGATCTCCTGGGATTACAATTGGGCCTTTTATGCATGGGTTGTTTTCCATTGCAGTCACACACACCCCTGATTGCTGAGGGGTGGGGCTGAGAGTATTTAAACAGGCTCTGCTTGCCAGAGGCTGCCCTGAGCAGCTGGGAGAGAGACAGAGGAGGAGCTTAGAGACAGGTCAGTGAAAGTTTTATTTTAAAATTTGTGTTTTTGTTTTCCTCAGTGGCTGGGGAGCAGTAGTTGAGGTTGCTGTGTGTTTGTGTGTGTGAGTGAGTGCCTGTAGCCTGCTGGAGGGGGGTTTCTGACTGGTTCTCTTTGTTGTTTTATCTAGCTGTAGCTGGCTGAAGGTAATTGCTGTGCTGTTGATTGCTGAGGGGTGGGGCTGAGAGCATTTAAACAGGGTTTGCTTGCCAGAGGTGCAAGCCTTTGGTGCGAGCTGAAGGGCGAGAGCACAAAGGCTCTTGGTCTGTGGCTCTTGGTCTGGCCTGGGGGCCCTGTAATAATTTTTTTTGTGTGTGTGCTGAGTGTTTTACTTCTTCAAGGAGGGAGCCTTGAAAGAAGGTTTGTCAGGGGAACTATCAGAGTAGCCTAGGGAAGAAACCTCAGCAAAGGATCACAGCACTGTGGCTAGTGAGGGAGCTGAGGCAGTAACATGCAAGGTCTGTGGCATGTTTGTCTTTTTACCTGAGGGTAACATTAATTATATTTGCAGCAAGTGTAAGTTGGTAGCCCTGCTGGAGGAGAAGATACAGAGTCTTGAGGCACGCTTGTCCACACTCCATTTTTTAAAGCAAGGTGAACAGTTCATGGGCAGAACTCAAAACTCTCTTTAGTGAGCATCTGGAACAGGAGAGTAAGGAATCTGAACAAGTGGAGGTACAAGCAACACAGGAAGAGGATGCATGGAGGAATGTGGCCCACAGGAGCAGGAAAATCGGGACACATCCAGATCCTCTCTTGATCAGCAATCGGTTCCAGGATCTCCCAATAGATACTGATTCTGGACCACTGGAATAAGGGCTATCCCCCCAAAGTGTGAAAGAAATTCCTCAGGCTCCTGCGCATGAGAGGACTCGATCTTCCGCCCCACAATTTAGGAAGAAGCGTGTTCTCGTAATTGGGGATTCCTTTCCTTTTATCCCTTAGAAGCTCCTTGATCATTTGATCTTGAGCAGCATATATCTAGTGTTGGAGGGATATAAGGACTGAAACAAATCTTGCCACTGACAATGTAGCCTTGGGGAATTGGGGATTCCCTCCTGAGAGAGGTAGAGTCTAAAGTATGCCGACCTGACTTGGTCTGCTGTTTACCGGGTGCATGCATCCAGGATGTGACAGAAAGGGTAGGAAGACTCATCAAGCCCACAGATTATTAGCCTTTCTTGCTTGTTCATGTGGGAACAAATGATATTGCCCGGTACAGCCCAGAACGTATTAAAAGAGACTATGTGGCTCTGGGTAAGAAAGTGAAGGACCTGGGGGCACAAGCTGTGTTTTTGTCAATTCTGCCTGTTGAAGGCTGTAGCTTCGTAACAGAAAGAAGAATACTACAAATCAATGAATGGCTGCGTAGATAGTGTCGTCAAGAAAGGTTTGGATTTCTGGACCATGGCTTATGCTTTTGAGAAGAAGCTCTTCTGTCGGGGGATGGTTTACACCTCACGAGGGTAGGGAAAAATGTGTTTGGTGAGAGCCTTGCAAACCTGATGAGGAGGACTTTAAACTAAATCTTATGGGGGAGCAAGACAACAACTTAAAGCCTTGTATGCTGAGAATACCTGGAGATGAGAACAATAACGATTTGCAGGGCGTGGCATGTATGCAAGGAAACATAAACTCACAGGTAAGTACAGAAATGAAAACCACGGGGCACATAAACCATGGATTCCAATGTCTGTACACTAATGCACAGAGTATGGGAAACAAGCAGGAAAAACTCAAAGCCTTAATACAGGAAGAGGATTTTGACCTAATAGGCATTTCTGAAACTTGGTGGGATGTCACTCATGATTGGAATATTAAGATTGAGGGGTACAACTTGTTTAAAAGGAATAGACAGATAAGGAAGGGGGAGGAGTAGCACTGTATGTCAAAGATGTGTACACTTGTGAAGAAGTACATGAATCTGAGCATGGTAGTGCAGTCGAGACTCTATGAGTAAACATAAAAGGAATAAGAAATAATCGCGATATTCTGGTGGGGGTCTGCTATTGACCGCCAAACCAAGCAGAGGACTTGGATGGAATGCTCCTAGACCAGATCACAAAGTTCTCAAAGAGAAGGGACATGGTGGTCATGGGAGATTTTAATTTCCCGGATATCTGTTGGAAGTCCAATGCTGCTAAAAATGCAAGATCCAATAAATTCCTGACTTGTCTTGCTGACAACTTCCTATTCCAGAAGGTGGACAGGGAAACAAGGGGGTCTGCTATCTTAGACTTGATTCTCACCAACAGGGAAGAACTGGTCAATGAGGTTAAAGTAGTAGGCACCCTGGGTAGTAGTGACCATGTACTCTTGGAATTTACAATCTTGGGGAAAGGAAAACCTGTACGTAGTCAGACATATAGGTTGGACTTTAAAAGAGCAAATTTTAACAGACTTAACCTTATGCTATGTAGAATCCCATGGTCAGAAATATTTAAGAAGAAGGGAGTTCAAGAAGGGTGGGCGTTTCTTAAAAATAAAATACTGAAGGCGCAATCCCAAACCATTCCTATGAGAAACAAAAATTGGAGGAGCTTAAAGAGGCCAGGGTGGCTCCATAAACAGCTTTTTAAAGAGTTGAGAAATAAAAAAAACTCATTTAGGAAGTGGAAGGAAGGCCTTATAACCAAAGAGGAATATAAACAAATGACTAGTGTTTGTAGGGAGAGTATTAGGAAAGCTAAAGCTCAGTATGAACTTAGGCTAGCGAGAGATGCTAACTGCAACAAAAAAGGGTTCTTTTCCTATGTACAGAGTAGGAGTAAGAACAAGGACAAGATAAGCCAATTGTGTGGACGGGAAAGTGAAATTGTAACAGGAGATGAAGAGAGGGCAGAACTCCTTAATTCCTAGTTTTCCTCAGTCTTTTCTCGTGAGGGAAGCGGTGCTCAACATGGCATAAACAGAACATATGATGAGGGAAGGGATTTGCAGCCTAGAATTGGCATTGGGGTAGTGCACAAACACCTGGTTTCTTTAAATGAAACAAAATCCTCTGGGCCAGATGAATTGCACCCAAGGGTACTCAAAGAACTTGCCGATGTAATTTCGGAACATCTGTCCATTATTTTTGAAAAGTCTTGGCAAACAGGTGAGGTGCCAGAAGATTGGAGGCGGGCAAATGTTGTCCCCATCTTCAAGAAGGGGGAAAAGGAGGATCTAGGTAACTACCGACCCATCAGCTTGACTTCTATACCAGGAAAAGTGTTCGAACAAATAATCAAACAGTCTGTCCTTGAGCATTTAGAAAGGATGGATATGATCACTAAGAGCCAGCATGGGTTTCTCAAGAATAAGTCATGTCAGACTAATCTTTTCTCCTTTTTTGAGAAAGTGACTACCTTGCGGGATCAGGGGAATGCTGTAGACATAGTTTATCTAGATTTCAGTAAGACTTTTGATAAGGTTCCACATAGTAATCTAGTTGACAAATTGGGAAAATGTGGGTTAGATCCGATTATTGTTAGATGGATGTGCAACTTGTTGACAGATCCTACCCAAAGAGTGCTAGTTAATGGTTCCTCATTCACTTGGAGAGAAGTGACTAGTGGAGTTCCTCAGGGATCTGTGCTGGGCCCTGTGTTTTTCAACATCTTTATAAATGGTTTGGATGAAGGAATAGAGGGGATGCTTATTAAATTTGCAGATGATACTAAATTGGGAGGGGTAGCAAATACGGTACAAGACAGAGCAAAGATGCAGGATGATCTTGACAGGCTGGAGAAATGGGCTAGAACTAATAAAATGCACTTCAACAAAGACAAATGGAAAGTTCTGCATTTAGGTAGGAAAAATCAAATGCATAATTATAGGATGGGGGAGACTTGTTTGAGCAGTAGTGTGTGTGAAAAGGGTCTTGGGGTCTTAGTAGACCAAACACTGAACATGAGTCAGCAGTGTGATGCGGTTGCTAAAAAGGCAAATGCAGTCTTGTGCTGCATCAACAGAAGTATAGTGTCCAGATCACGCGAAGTGATGGTATCGCTTTACTCCGCTCTGGTTAGACATCAGCTAGAGTACTGTGTTCAGTTTTGGGCACCACAATTTTAAAAAAGATGTAGACAAGCTGGAATGTGTCCAGAGGAGGGCAACAAAGATGGTGAGGGGTCTGGAGACCAAGTCCTATGAGGAAAGGTTGAAGGAGCTGGAGGTATGTTTAGCCTGAAGAGGAAAAGACTGAGAGGGGATATGATAACCATGTTCAAGTACTTGAGGGGCTGTCATATTGAGGATGGTGATGAGTTGTTTTCTGTTGCCCAAGAAGGTCGGACCAGAACCAACAGGTTGAAATTAAATCAAAAGAGTTTCCTTCTAGACATTAGGGAGAATTTTCTAACAGAGCGGTTCCTCGGTGGAACAGGCTTCCTCGGGAGGTGGTAAGCTCTCCTTCCCTGGAGGTTTTTAAGAAGAGGTTAGATGTCCATCTGTCAGAAATGCTGACTCTGTGACCTTAGTGAGATGATGGGAGGGAGGGCATCTTGGCCATCTTCTGGTCACTAGGGGTTTGGAGGGGGGAGGTAGTTGTGAATTTCCTGCATTGTGCAGGGGGTGTAAGGGTCTGTAAGCTTTTGCTTTGTGTGTTCCCCCCCCCCTGGGCTCGAAAAAGCAGTCCAGGCCTTTTGCCTTTCCTTGGTTCAGGCGCTGCGTCCAGCAGGCCCCAGGTTGGAATGTCTCTTCCCACCATCCACCTCCCTTGCTCTCTCCGACTCCCTCCCACCAGCTATGGCCTTGGTGTGTAGATAGCAATAACGAGCTTCCTGAGATCTTTGATGTTCCTGTACCATGCACAATTATCTCGTAGATTCCCATAACATACATTTGACATCTGCTTCCCTGTAGGGGTTATAATTCTGTCTTTGTGAAATTGCTAGCACTTGCAACTTTGCCATTGTAAGGCCTATACTAACCTGAAGCTTCCAATAAAGTTCCTTTGTTCTGCATGACCGTCTGAGCAAGTGATTTTATGGAGTTTGCACAGGGAGGTTGGGAACCCTCACAGGGGGTTGGACTTGATGACCCTGGTGGTCCCTTCCAACTCTATGATTCTATGATTCTATGACTACTTCGGGGCTTTGTTTTCATTATGCACATTTTCTCCAACTTTTAGAAGTCACTTCAATCTCTCCCCGAATTTTCCCTGCCTTTTCTGGATGCTGTTTTACCCCAAGGTTAACATCTGCGTCGATCTCAAATCGATTGATACTCTTGTGCATAGGTTTAGTTCGGGTTGTCTCCCCATGCCCACATTCTAGCTTCTCCCTCCCACTTGCCTTTCCCATTCCAGTCAATGCTCTTTGAGTCTCCCCAACTATGTCCCAGATTCCATTCTTTTGGGAGCCCTGCTCTTCCATCTCCTAATAGACCTCTTCCTTTTCCAGCTGAATGAACCCCAACCCCAGCAAGGACACAAGCTTGCATGGTTCCTGTCCTTCCCTCCAATGCTGGCTTGGCAGTGGTTCCTGTCCTTGCATGGTTTCTGTCCTTCCTGTCCTTCCTGTTCCTGTCCTTGCATGGTTCCTGTCCTTGCATGGTTCCTGTCCTTTCTTCCAATGCTGGCCGGGAGGCGCAGATCTATTTAAAGCCCCCCCCCCGTGCGCCTTCAGGGGACTTCAGGGGAGCAGACTTCGCCGACTTCGGGGGTTTGGCGAATAAATTCAGCAGATTCGGGGTTTCCCCCCCCCCCCGCGCCTTCACGGGGCTTCCATGAAGGCGTGCCGGGGGCCCTATTCCAAGCCCCTTTTCATCGCTGACCCCAGCCTGATGGAAAGCTATGCTTAGTGAGACCGAACTATTTCGCAAGGCATATGGTTGAGGGCAGCGATGGTTTCCATTTTGCTGTCCTCCTTCTCCTTCTCCTTCTCCCTCACCCTACCCTCCCTTCTGAATTGGTGTAATATAACTGGTGTAATATACCATCTATAGAACATCTTGTATAAATTCTCTCTTATTTCATTAGTAATTGTAAATTTAAATTCTTTTTTCCAGAGCCTCTCCCAAACCTCCAGATTAATATTATATCCTAAATCCCTCATCCATTTTACCATCACTGGTTTAATCCTTTCTTGTTCTAAATTTACTTCTATTAATAATTTATATATCCTCGCTATCATACCTTTATTTCCCTTATTTAATACTAATTCCAACTTAGATTTATTTCTATTAAATCCCACTAATTTATCTTTGTTAAATATATCCTTTAATTTGTAATACATAAACCAATCTTTAATATTAAGCTCTTCTCTTAGTTTAAGGGACCACTCCCCTTCACTGCATTCCGTGATCTCTCTATAATTACCTACGTCTAAATTAAGCTGTTTTCCTCTCTTCATAAATGCTTCTACTGGGTTAATCCACCCAGGGGTTTTGACTTCCAAAGACTTCTTATATCTTTTCCAAACTTGAAATAAACTAGATTTGATAATATGATAATTAAAGTCTTTATTTACTTTTATCTTTTTCATACCATACCATAAATACGCATGCCAACCAAATTGTAAATTAAATCCTTCCAATTCAAGTAATCTGGGATTCTCTAATAGAATCCAGTTTTTTAGCCAAACAAAACAAGATGCTTCATAATACATTCTCAAATCTGGTAGACCCAGGCCCCCTGTTTCTTTTAATTCTATTAAGTTATTATATGCTATCCTGTGTCTTTCTTTCCCCCATAAAAAGTTCAAAATTTCTTTTTTCCAAGCTTTAAATTTTTTTTGCTCCTTTTAGAATTGGTAAATTTTGAAATAAATAAAGCATCTTAGGTAATACCATAATTTTAACTACTGAAATTCTTCCTCATAATAATAACGGTAATCTTTCCCAATTCTTAAAATCCATAACTATTTGTTGCCAGATTTTAATATAATTATTTTGGAATAAATTGAGATTGTTTGAGGTTAGCCATATCCCTAAATATTTTACTTTAGATTCAATAGTGTAACCTGTCTTACTTATTAATTCTTGTTGCTGTGAGAGAGTCATATTTTTAACCAAAATTTTGGTTTTCTGTTTATTTTAAATCCTGCAAGCTTTCCATATACCTCCACAATACTGTTCCAGTTTTCAATTTGACAATTAGGGTTAGTCAAAAAACATACTAAATCATCTGCATACGCTTTAACCTTATAATGATTTCTCCCAAATCTAATACCTACTAGATTATCATTCTGTCTTATCTTTTGAAGTAAAACTTGTAAAACTAAAATAAACAATAAGGGTGAAAGCGGACATCCTTGCCTGGTGTCAGGCCTGTGTCTCAGTTTTGCTTTTTCACCGACTTGTTCCCAAGGATTGTTTTGCATTCTTGGACTCTTTGAAGTAGACAGTACTCCGTGGGAACGGAGGCATCTCTAGACTGTTTTGAAATAGTAATCTGTTGAGCCTGTCCTGGGCTGCTGAATGCTGAATACTTTTTTCTATGCTTTTATATAGTCAAGTGCATCCCAGTGCCCTCCATTGCTTAGTTCCTGTATGCTCTGTTTACCTATGCTACCAGTAAATCATCTTCCTTGGACCAGTGTGTCTCTTGCCGTGGTTATTGGTTTGGGCTTGGGCAAGGGCTGACATTAAGACAGCAATCTTCACTTCTTTTACCTGTAAGGCTGGAGCCCCGGAGGGTTCGTCTGCCACTCGGATGGGAGCAGGAGCAGTGCTCTCCAAGTGATCTCTCTGTGGCTGGAGCCCCGTGTGGTTCGCCCCTGGACCTGATTCCCGGGTAGTGGGTTCCCGCTAGGAGCCCTGGAAGGCTTCCATCCATGGTCCCTTCCGTTGAGAACGCCGCCTGACGACCCCGACCTCGTACAGGATGTTATAGCCGAACTATTTCGAACTAACACGGAAGTTAGTCGCTTAAATGGGCTTGTTCAGAGTCAATGGCGTTCTCTAGTCGCAACGGTCCCCTGGATGTCTGACGCTGCCAAGGCATGCCAAGACCTCCAGATCCTCGACCGGTTGGTGGATGATGTTCGAGCAGCGGCTGAGGATTTACAACTACTGACTGGATTGTTGGATGAACTTATTGCTCGTGAAACGCAATCAGCTCTGAACGCGCTCCCAATCCGTCCTGCTGACATGGCGATGCCGGTCACACCACCCCTCGAGCTCTGCCAAGCTGAAGCTAAAGTGGTAGCCGAGCGAGTGACTGCCCTCTTCCATGGACACACTGCGGCTACTATTTCTGTGGCTGAACTTATGAAACATCTCGCCCCCGATTTCGGTGCGGATGCAGCGGCCTTAGCGGTACAGATCCAACCCATGCTGGACCTGCAGGATAAGCGTGCTGAACTCCTCTTCACCTTGGAACAGGAAGCTTTCCCACTCGTTACCGCGGCGTTGGCCGTCCGACTGACCACCGACCTGAATTTGGCTGAGTGCAAGAAAGCGGAGGAGCAAGCGCGAGCGGCGGCTGAAGCCGCAGCAAAGGCTCAGGTGGAGCAGGAGGAGAGGGAACGCTTGGCCCGTGAAAGGGCGCGGAGTGGCGCGCGTCCCCGACAGCCCAAGGACTATGAGTTACCTTCGTTCTTCCCATCTTTCGTCCCATCTCGTAGCGTTCAACGAACGCACAGACTGGCGGGAGATCAGATATTTCCGACCAGGAGGACTTATATACAGAAGAATCTTCTTGGGCCACTGGTTTGCGGTCCAGCCAGTCCCGCCGAACTAGCGGTGCTGGCAATGAAATGTTTTTACTATGTAACCAAAATATGGATCTCATGGAGCAGGTCACATGCTTGCAAGATCAACTGGCCTTAGTACTCAGGGACAATGACCAGTTACAACGGGCTCAAACTGCGCCCGTTACCCCCGCTCCCATGATACCGCAGCAGCTGCCGCAACAACCAGCTGCCCCGGTGGTTCCTCCTGGCGGAGGAGGGCCCACCGGAGGGCCCATCGTGCCCGATGGAGGACCTGTAGTACCAGGCGGAGGCCCTGCAGCCCCTGGTGGGGGACCCGTCGCACCGGGTGGAGGACCAGCACCTCCTGGCCCCGCAGCACCCGGAGGAGTGCCTGTTGCACCTGTCTTACCAGGAATTCCAGCCCCTGGATACCCGCCTATGCCCCCAATGCCATGGAGACCGCCTAAACTGAGAGTTACTTATGACAGCTCTGTTGAGACCTTACCCCGTTTTTTGCATCATGTGGATAGTTATATGAGGGAGCAATGGCAATTCTTCCCAACCGAAGATAGCCGCGTCCGCTTCGTTGCCTCTCTATTAACGGAGAAAGCGGCTGACTGGATGATTCTACAGTTTGATACACGGTCCCACTCCATTTGTTCCCTCGACAATTTTATGTTCGCCTTGCGACGGCGGTTTGAAGATCCCTTCATGGGAGAGAGAGCCAAAGCGGAACTTTTACAACTCAGGCAAGGCTCCTCTCCAGTTCGGGAATTTGCAGATGAATTCCAAAGACTTGCGAGTAAGGTAGTGGACTGGCCAGAAGCTACCCTTATCCACTACTTTCGTGAAGCATTGCACCCAGACATTTTAAACTGGTCTTATATGCGAGGCGACCCAGACACCCTTGAGGACTGGATTTTGCTGGCTGAGGAAGTTGAAAGCCACCGGCGGTTTGTTTCGCTAGTCCGAAATAGAGCTAAGGAGAAAGGCGGACAAAAGCCGCCCACCAAACCTTCAACTCCCAACCGGCAGAGACCAACCTGGCTCCCTCTGGATCGCGAGTCCCGTTTCCAGAGAGGGGCTTGTCTCGTTTGCGGGGGAATGGGTCACTTTGCAGCGACTGGCCCTCAACGCCCAGAGACCACTCGCCCAAGCATGCCGCCTCGAGCTCGAGGATGACCTCAACGCAGAGGCACCGCAGCCGCCTGCAGCGCAGCACCGGAATGACCCACACCCTCTGCACTTCACGTCGAAGAATCGTCTAACCTCCCTGCACCAATTGACCCCGTAGGGTCCCAGATTACAAGTGCCGCAGTAGGGGACAACTCCTTCCGACGAGGATAATCAATGGAATTCCCCAGCCCTTAATCTGGAAACCCCTCTCGACCTGTCAAAAAACGGGCACGGTCTGTGGTGAGTGGAGTGTCCCCACAGACCCCTGCAGAATCTTCTGCAAAACCCAAGGCTCCGGTCAAGGTGAGTGAAGTGGAAAACACTGTTTATGTGGACGTAGTGCTACAAAACTACAAGAAGGGCCCCCAAATACGTGTCAAAGGACTCAAAGACTCTGGCTGCGGACGCACTCTAATCAATGAGGCCACGTTTGCAGCCCTAAATGTCAAATCTGAAGAACTACCGGCCCCCGTCCAATTTGCCCAAATGGACAGCAGCCAGTTTAGAGGGGGGCCGGTCAACCGTCGCACACTGGGAGTAGCGATGGGTATCGGTTCCCATTGGGAGCAAATAGACTTTACCATAGCTCCCATCCGATACGAAGGGGATTAATTGGCTCAAGGGTCATAGCCCTTACATAGATTGGGACGCTGACACAATCACGTTCGCCAGCCCAAAATGTGAGCAACACCGACGTGAACTCGCGGTTGTACCTCCACCCACGCTTGCCTTAACCTCTGATACAGTAGTGCCAACACCTTTACCCGAGGTATATCGAAACTTTGCAGATGTTTTTGACATGAAAGAATGCGATGCCTTACCCCCCCCCATCGGGCCACGGACTGTGCAATTGAAGTTGTGAAAGACTGCACATTGTCCAAAAGCAAGATTTACCCTATGAGCATCTCCGAACGTGCTGTGTTGCGAGACTTTTTGGATAAAAATCTTGCTCGGGGATTCATTCGGCCGTCAACCGCCCCTAATTCAGCCCCCGCTTTCTTTGTCCGTAAAAAGGAAGGTGATTTGAGTTTGTGTATAGACTTCCGAAAACTCAACGCAGTTACCCAGACTAACGCCTATCCTATCCCATTGATTTCGGACATTTTAGGACAACTACAGGAGGGGCGTATATTCACCAAATTGGACTTGGTTGAGGCTTATTACTGGGTCTGGATTCCTGACGGGGATGAACCCCTTACAGCCTTTTCTAGCTGCTTCGGCATGTATGAATTTCTTGTGATGCCTTTCGGGTTAAAAGGGGCCCCAGGGGTCTTCATGCAACTCATTAATGAGATCCTCCATGACTTATTATATCGTGGCGTGGTAGTTTATCTTGATGACTTACTTATTTATTCTTAATCCATGGAAGAACATGTTGCTCTAGTCAGAGAAGTGTTGCAACATCTCCGTGATCATCAACTCTATGCTAAGTTGTCTAAATGCGAGTTCCACCAAAAACAACTAATGTTTTTGGGATACATCATTTCACATCGGGGCCTCAGCATGGACCCTGCTAAAGTGCAAGCGGTTCTTGACTGGACACCTCCCTCCACCCATAAACAAGTGCAGCAGTTTCTGGGCTTTGCCAATTTCTACCGTGGTTTCATTCCCAATTTTGCTCAAGTGGCACTGCCAATCACCGACCTCCTTAAAACTAAAGGTAAAGGGGTCTCAGCTACGTTACCCACTGCCAAGATACTTTGGACTGATCAATGTCAAACCGCTTTTAAAGCCCTCAAATGACTTTTCACTTCCGAACCGGTGCTGCAGCACCCCAACCTGAACCAAATGTTTGTTGTGCAAGTAGATACGTCCAATGTAGCCATGGGGGGGCTCTTCTCCAGAGGGGGGCTGACGGTCTTCTCCACCCCTGTGCTTACTTTTCCAAGAAGTTTGCGCACGCTCAATTGAATTGGCCAATTTGGGAGAAGGAAGCAGCGGCCATCTATCATGCCCTCACCCTATGGCGGCAGTTTCTGGAGGGGTCTGGGGTTCCCTTTGAGGTCTGGACCGATCACAAAAATCTAGAGGCCCTCATGGGGACCCACAAACTGTCCGCGAAACAACAGCGTTGGGCTGACTTCTTTGCCCAATTCCGTTTTGTACTGAAACATGTACCTGGGAAACTGAGGTTCTCCAACCTCCCTGGGCTATTTCCGTAAAATCACTCGCTCAGACGACCATTCAGAAGCAGGTAAGTTTATTGGAAGGCATCAGGTATGGTCAGGGCCTACACGGTCAAAGCTACAAGTGCTTGCATTTTCAAAAGAGCCAGAATATAAACATTTCTACATTGCAGATGTCGGTTACATGTTTTGGGAACCAAGTGATAACAGCACTGAGCTAAGCTACTGAATACACATCAAAGACATCAGGGAAGCTCGTTAACTCAGCCTGAGAAAGCCAAGGTCGGAGGAGGGAGGAGGGAACGAGGAAAGGAAAGTGAGCGGGACATTCCAGCAGAGGCCTAAATGGGAAACAGTCCAGCCAAGGCCTGAACCATTCTACTAAAAGAGGTCTGGCCTGTTGCTTGTACGGACAGTCCCTCACAGAAACAAAACGTGCTTGCTGACGCTCTTTCCTGGTTGCCCCAATATCCGATAAAGATTGACCGTCCCACGGACTCTTTATTCACTCCGGCGCACGAAGGGGCTCTCCCTGTCCTGGTGGTAAAGACTCGGTCCCAGACTCTGCTCCAATCCCAGACCCAAGCAATGGACAGCAGAGCTGTCTCTCCAGATCAGCCTGTGCCGACCGTCACCGGCGCTCTGCAGCACCCACAAACCCCCCCTCCATCGCCACCGCCAGCGGCTCCGGATTCCTCCTCTTCTGTGGGTGGTGTGAGGGTCTGTGTGTCTTTGCCTTGAGTGAGGCCTTTGCATTTGTCTGGTTCCCCCCCCCTCTCTCTGGACTCATAAAAGCAGTCCAGGTCAATCGCCTCCCCTTGGTTCAGGCGCGGCGCCTGACAGGGCCCAGGTTGGAATGTGTCTCCTCTCTTCCCACGTTCCTCCCTTGCCCTCTCCGACTCCCTTCCTTCGGCTACGGCCTTGGAGTGTAGATTGTACTAACAAGCTCCCTAATTGCTTTGATGTTCTGTACCATGCACAGCCATTGCTTCCCATAACATATGCTTGACCTCTGCTCCCCTGTAGGGGTTATAATTCTGTCTTTGTGAATCTGTAGTCACTTGCAACTTTACCAGTGTATGGCTTACACCTTCTGAAGCTCTCAATAAAGATCCTTGTTTCTGCACGACTGTCTGAGCAAGTGGCTTTATGGGATTTGCACAGAGAGGTGGGGAACCCTCACATTAAGAGGCAAGTCTCTGCCGCGTTGACCTGCTCCTGTACCGTTCCTGGACAGCTATGGCAGGCAACGGGGATGACAATGGCAAGCCGGACGACGGCGACCAGAAGGACAACGCTGTACCCAAAAAACCTGACCTACCCCCTTCGGAAGGGAAGTCGACTGGGAAGACGACCAGTGGAACCGACTCTGGATCAGGTTTGGGAACAAAGGCCAAGCAAACTCGCTTGGAGAGCTGGCTGGAAACTCCCCGGCATTGGTCGCTCCCGAAGAGCGACGCGCAGTCAAGACGGACTGTGGTTCACGGGTTGGGGTTCGAGGACGATCCCGCCCGAAAGGAAGCCCTGCTACTTCATCAGATGGATGAGGAGCGGCTGCGCTGGCAGACAGAGCGCCAGGATTTACTGGACCGGATGGATACCATGCAAGCAGTGATGCTGGAGATGGCCCGAGCCATGGATGAACTGAAAGTTCAAACTCCACCCGTGGACCCGCCGGACGGAGGACGACAGCCACCCGTGGCCCCCGCACCTCCCATCCGTCCCACTCCACCGGCTCGCAGAGATTTGAAAATCACGTATGACGGGTCGAGTGACCAGCTAACGTTTTTTATGGTGCAAGTGGACATTTTTATGTGCGAACAGGCCCGGACTTTTACCTCGGAAGACTCCCGGGTCCAATACGTGGCTTCTCTCTTACAAGGTGAGGCGGCCGCCTGGATGGTACAGCAGTATGAGCTCCGCTCCCCAGTCCTGCGAAGCCTCGATGACTTCATGGTCGCCCTTCGACACTGCTTCGAGGACCCGCATTTGGGTGAGCGAGCAAAGACTGCCTTGCAACAACTGCGCCAAGGGACTAAATCTGTCACGCAGTATGCAAGCGAGTTCCAGTCGCTCTCGAGCCGCATTTTGGACTGGAGTGAAGCTACCCGGGTGCAGTGTTTCCGCGAAGGTTTGAACCCGGAATTGCAACACTGGGCCTTCATGCAGGGCAACCCTCCTGATGTTGAAGGCTGGGTTCGCCACGCCGCTGACATCGAAAACCGAAAGCAACTGCTGCTCCTGTCCCGACAGCACACCGGACGGGAGACCAAGCCCCGTGGAGACAGGCCCGGCAGTCCGAAGGACTCTCGTCCCCCCTCGTGGGGAGGACCCTCCATGACCGAACGCCGCAAACGCTTTGAGAGCGGGGTCTGTCTCGTTTGCAGAGGAAAAGGACACTTTGCTTCTCAATGCCCTTCACGACCCGGACGTCCGGGACCGCCTCGTCCGGCAACGACCGAGCCTGAGAAACCCCCTCCCGAGGGGCAACCTCGCCACCGGAGTGGCGCACCGAGCCGACGAAGCGCACCCTCGGCCTTGCACGCACGCACCGAGGTCGCAGCTCCGGATTCTACCGGCCCGTCGGGGTCACGGATTACAAATGAAGCCTTTGACTCATCGGAGTCACGGATTACAAATACTGCAACTGCTTCCTCCAGCGAGGAGGAGGACTGGGACCTGCCGGCAAAAAACGCCGTCGGTCTGCTGTAAGGGGGGCTCCTCAGCAGACCGCTCCGAACGTTGTGCAAGGAGCTCCACTAATGGTAAGCGCTCAAGAAGACAATGTGTATGTAAAAGTCAAACTCTCACTACCTAAAGGGGGGCCCACGTTAGAATTCAAGGCCCTAGTGGACTCGGGTTGTGCCCGCACCATGATGAGCGAAGAGGCTGCCCAACTGTTGCGCGTTAAGCGGAAGCGGTTACCCGAACATATCCGCTTTTCCCAGATGGATGGCAGTGACTTTAAGAAGGGACCCGTAACCCACCGCACCGCAGCAGTCATCATGGCTATAGGGGAGCATTGGGAACGCCTTTATTTTACCATTGCCCCCATCGTCGCACCTATTGTGTTAGGGATGAATTGGTTGCTGGGGCACAATCCCACCATAGACTGGGTTGAGCGGACGCTCACCTTTCCCCGCAACCCATGTGAACTTCATGATAGAGACCGAGTACTGCACACCCCCGCAGCCGCCCTCGTAGGGGCCCCTTCCGTCGGGACTCCGCTGCTCCAGCTCCCCAACGAGTATTCCCAGTTTGCCGATGTGTTTGACGTGCAAGAATGCAACGAGTTACCCCCCCACCGGGAGACGGACTGTGCCATTGAGATAGTGGGAGATGGCAAATTGTCCAAAGGAAAGGTCTACCCCATGAGTCCAAATGAAAAGGCAGTGTTGCGAGAGTATTTGGACACCAATTTGGCGTGGGGTTTCATTCGCCCGTCTAAAGCTCCATGCTCGGCCCCCGCCTTCTTTGTCAAGAAAAAGACGGGGAACTTGAGACTGTGTATTGATTTTCGTAGACTGAATGCAGTCACTCAGTCTAATGCATACCCCCTCCCTCTCATTCCAGACCTTCTCGCACAGTTGAAAGAGAGCCGAATCTTCACCAAACTGGATTTGGTGGAGGCCTACCACCGAGTTCGCATACGAGAAGGGGTCGAGCCAAAGACTGCCTTCTCCAGCTGTTTTGGAATGTTTGAATATTTAGTGATGCCGTTCGGACTTTCGGGGGCTCCGAGTGTATTTCTGCAATTGATTAATGAAGTGCTTCATGATTTATTGTTCCGTGGGGTGGTGGTCTTCCTGGACGACATTCTCATTTATACGAAAACCAAGGAGGAGAATGTACAATTGGTACGCGAAGTGCTGCAACGGCTGCGCGAGCACAAGCTGTTTGCTAAGGTCTCTAAATATGATTTTCATCAACCATCCATTACCTTCTTGGGGTACGTGATCTCCCATCAAGGCTTAGAAATGGATCCCGAAAAGGTTCGAGCAGTAATGGAATGGGACCCCCCCCCACCACGCGCAGACATTTACAGCAATTTTTGGGCTTTGCTAACTTTTACCGAAACTTCATCCCCAATTTTGCCCAAGTAGCGCTCCCCCTCACTTTGCTTCTGCGCACGAAAGGGAAAGGGGCGGGAGCCGCCTTGCCCTCGGCTCGATTGCAGTGGAGTTCGGACTGCCAGCAGGCTTTCGATACGCTCAAGCTGCTTTTCTCGTCCGAACCCATTCTTGCGCACCCTGATTGTGAAAAGCCTTTCGTGGTTCAGGTCGATGCTTCCGACGTTGCTATGGGAGGGGCCCTCTTGCAACGGGACGAGAACGGCCTGCTGAGACCTTGTGCCTATTTTTCTAAAAAATTCTCCCAATCCGAAATCAACTGGGCCATTTGGGAGAAGGAAGCCGCCGCGGTTACACATGCCCTCACCATTTGGAGGCATTTCCTGGAAGGGGCAGAGATCCCTTTTGAGGTTTGCAGTGATCACAAGACCCTAGAGGCCCTGAAAGGGGCCCGAAAGCTCAACGCAAAACAAATTCGTTGGGCACAGTTTTTTGCCAAGTTCCGCTTTGTCCTGAAACATGTGCCAGGGAAGGACAATGCGTTAGCGGATGCTCTTTCTAGACTTCCCCAGTACCGCAATGACTTTGACCGTCCGGTGGATTCCTTGTTTACCCCTGAACAGAGGGGGGAGGTTTCGGGACTTGCAGTGACCACCCGATCCCAATCCCACCGTCAGGAGGTTCCCCCCCTTAAGGGAATCCCGGAGGCTTTTCAACAGCGGCTCCGAGACGCTTCTCAGAGGGAGGCGGATTTGCAGGTCCTCCCCGCAAATCTCGACCGACAGGGCTCCTTGTGGCTGCAGGGGGGTAAGCCTTACGTCCCCGAGGCGCTCCGAAAAGAGGTGTTGGGACTGGTTCACGGGGCCAAGCTTGCGGGGCATTTTGGATTTGTCAAGACTTTGCATCTATTGCGACGTCAATTTTGATGGCCAGGCATGAGGGCCGATGTGGAATTGTATGTGCGCAGCTGCCCCATCTGCGCCACAGCCAAAAAACGGATGGGAAACCCCCCCGGACTATTAAAGCCTCTAGAGATCCCGACCATGCCCTGGGAAGTGATCGCCATGGATTTTATCACTGATTTACCCCCAAGTCGGGGGAAAACGGTACTGTGGGTGATAACAGACTTATTTTCTAAACAGGTTAACTTTGTTCCTTGTGCGGGACTACCATCGGCCCAGAAGTTGGCTAAACTGTTTATTAGTCACGTGATGAAACATCATTCGGTCCCGAGAAAGGTCCTCTCCGACAGAGGGGCCCAGTTCGTTGCCAAATTCTGGAGAGCCTTCCTGAAAGTCATGGGGGTGGAAGAGCAAGGAGTTTCTTCAGCCTATCACCCCCAGACTGATGGCCAGACCGAACGTGTCAATGCTGTAGTTGAATGTTATCTCAGGTGTTATGCCAATTATCACCAGAATGATTGGGTAGACCTGTTGCCTTTTGCTGAATATGCCTATAATAATGCCCCCCATTCCTCCACAGGTTTCAGTCCGTTTCGAGTGGTTTATGGAAAGGACTTTGGGCCCTTTGGTTCCCCCAACATCACTCCTGAACTCGAGGGGGTGCAGGAGGTCCAAGATTGGGTACAAGTAGTGCAGACCACTTGGCCCTGGCTGCAGAAAAACCTGGACAGGGCCAAGCGCAAATACAAGACCAGGCCGATAAGCATCGGTCCCCAGGGTGGGAACTCAAGGTGGGAGAGCAGGTTTACCTCTCCACCAAGAACCTACGGTCACTTCGGCCTTGCAAAAAGCTTAGTGACAGGTATGTAGGTCCCTTCCCCATCACCCGGGTGATCAATGACGTCATGGTGGAGTTGGAACTTCCCAAGTCTCTTCGTGGGGTGCATCCGGTGTTCCATATCAGTCTGCTTAAACCGTACGTCGCTGCCCCTCAGTTTTACCCCCTCCCTAAGTCTGAAGTTCCTACAGTTGTGGGAGGGGAATCGCATCTTGAGGTTTCTAAAGTGTTGGACTCTAAGCTGAAAAGGGAGAAACTGTTCTATTTGATCCGCTGGAAGCACCTGGGCGCCGCCCAGGATGAGTGGGTAGCTGCTCCCCATGTGGCGGCTCCCCGCCTGGTTTGAGAGTTTCACTCTGCCTATCCTGACAGGCCTCATCCACCCGGACTTGGGGGAGGGGGGCCTTAAGGGGGGCAGAATGTGAGGGTCTGTGTGTCTTTACCTTGAGTGAGGCCTTTGCATTTGTCTGGTTCCCCCCCCCTCTCTCTGGACTCGTAAAAGCAGTCCAGGTCAATCGCCTCCCCTTGGTTCAGGCGCGGCGCCTGACAGGGCCCAGGTTGGAATGTGTCTCCTCTCTTCCCACGTTCCTCCCTTGCCCTCTCCGACTCCCTTCCTTCGGCTACGGCCTTGGAGTGTAGATTGTACTAACAAGCTCCCTAATTGCTTTGATGTTCTGTACCATGCACAGCCATTGCTTCCCATAACATATGCTTGACCTCTGCTCCCCTGTAGGGGTTATAATTCTGTCTTTGTGAATCTGTAGTCACTTGCAACTTTACCAGTGTATGGCTTACACCTTCTGAAGCTCTCAATAAAGATCCCTGTTTCTGCACGACTGTCTGAGCAAGTGGCTTTATGGGATTTGCACAGAGAGGTGGGGAACCCTCACGGGGGGGGGGAGTGATCCTGTCCAATTCCTTCCTGGACTCCCTTCATACTCAATGCCTGGCCGAATGCTCCGCTCAAACTCTACCCCAAGGCTTGCTTGAACGGAGTGGCTGTTTGTACAAGGACTCGAAACTGTACGTGCCTAAAGTGCTTAGAAGGGAAGTCCTGCAATTAGCTCATGGAGCTAAAACGGCAGGACATTTTGGTTTCCTAAAGACCCTTCACCTGTTACGCAGGCAATTTTGGTGGGTGGGCATGCATACGGATGTGGATTCCTTTGTTCGCAGTTGTCCCATTTGTGCCACTGTCAAACGATCCCAGGGTAAGCCTCCGGGACTTCTACAACCACTGGAAATTCCCAGCAGACCCTGGGAAGTGATTGGCATGGATTTCATGACTGACCTCCCTCTGAGTGAGGGAAAAACTGTACTTTGGGTTATTACTGATTTATTTTCCAAACAGGTACATTTGGTTCCATGTGCAGGTATTCCGTCTGCCCCCAGGTTGGCCCGCCTTTTCCTGTCACATGTTGTCCGTCTGCATTCCTTTCCGCATAAGATAATTTGCGACAGCGGAAGTAGCTACGTGGCTAAATTTTGGAAGGCATTTCTCATGTTGGTGGGGGTGGAACAGGGTTTGTCTAGCGCTTATCACCCCCAAACGGATGGGCAAACTGAACGTGTTAATGCTGTCCTGGAGTGTTATTTACGCTGTTATGTCAATTACCATCAGGATGATTGGGTTGAATTGTTGCCTTTTGCAGAATATGCTTACAATAATGCTGTGCATCAGTCTACTGGGTTTAGTCCGTTCTATGTAGTGTACGGTCAGAATTTCGGCTCCATTGCTCATGTGGATATGACGGGGGTGGAGGGAAGCGTCAAGGTGGATGCCTGGACTCAAGCCATCCGCAACACCTGGCCCTGGCTAGTAAAGAATCTAGACAGGGCCAAGCGCAAATACAAGGCTCAAGCAGATAAACATCGTTCTCCCAGTAAAGACTTTCAAGTAAGCGACTTAGTGTACCTTTCCACCAAGAATCTGCGGTCCACCCGACCTTGCCCTAAACTCAGTGCCAAGTACATGGGGCCATATCCCATCGCCCAGATAATTAACCCCGTCACTGTAGAACTGACTCTTCCGAAAACCCTGAGGCGTATCCACCCTGTTTTCCATGTTAGTCTCCTCAAACCTCATGTCGCCTCCTCAGATTGACACCCGGAACCGCCCCCTGAGCAGCCTGTGATGGTGGGGGGGAGGAGCATTTCGAAGTGTCTAAGATTTTAGACTCTTGTATACGTCATGGGTCTCCACAGTATCTGGTTCGTTGGAAACACTTTCCCCCTGCCCATGATGAATGGGTGAAGGCATGAGATGTCTCTGCCCCGGACTTAGTGTACGCCTTCCACACCACCTACCCCGATAAACAATCCCCTTTGTCGACTGGGAGGGGGCCCTAAGGGGAGCAGAATGTCAGGCCTGTGTCTCAGTTTCGATTTTTCACCGACTTGCTCCCAAGGATTGTTTTGCATTCTTGGACTCTTTGAAGTAGACAGTTCTCCGTGGGAACGGAGGCATCTCTAGACTGTTTTGAAATAGTAATCTGTTGAGCCTGTCCTGGGCTGCTGAATGCTGAATACTTTTTTCTATGCTTTTATATAATCAAGTGTATCCCAGTGCCCTCCACTGCTGTCTTAGTTCCTGTATGCTCTGTTTACCTATGCTACCAGTAAATCATCTTCCTTGGACCAGTGTGTCTCTTGCCGTGGTTATTGGTTCGGGCTTGGACAAGGGCTGACAGCTGGCTGCCTGAAACCGACTTCCATTGGGATCGAACTCAGGTCGTGAGCAGAGCTTGTATTGCAGTACTGGAGCTACCACTCTGCATCATGGGGCTTCCTATATCTATATGGTGTGACTGCAGATATGTCCATCCCACTTGGAGATGCAGTCACATCTGGCCACCCAATGTGAAGTATGAATTCAATTTTAGTCATTTTAAATCCAAATGAATCCCCAGGATTGATAGGGGATGTGCAAACCCGCACTAAGTAATTCCATTAATCTCATCACAAGGTCAAAACCCTTGACATATTCTGATGTTTAGCTTAAGCAGGAACTTCCAGATTCATCCCAGCATAGTGCTTTAAATGCTAACTTAAGAATGTATTAGCGACCCCCTTTACACCTCTGGGACTTTTGCTAATTTTACTAAAACTCTTTTGGCCGTTGGTTTTCTGTGGTTGGTCCAGTTGTTGGAGCAATTATGTTTGAAATCACAGTTGCAATGAAAATTTTAGATGCCAGAGGGTGTTTCATATTTTTCTTTTCATTGTTAGCTGTGGTTACCCTTTCATGCCTGATGCTCATTGAACCCCCCCTCCCCCCACTGTGTTCTAATGTGACTCTCAGGATTCTCTGCTGACACTTTTATTTATTTTTAATTTTGTGGCTCATGGGTATGAGAATAGCACAATACCTTTTAAAAACATTTTAAAACTATTAAAAAACCCTTAGCACCTCCCCCTCCCCCACCTAAAAGCAACTAACAATTGCATTGTTTCCCTTTCAGACACAGGAGATTGCTCCTGCCAATAGATAGACCATTAATGCATGGCCAGGTTCTCATTTGTTTGTCCCTGTTCTGTCTCACGCTTTGCGATCCCGCCTTCAAAAAACTGAATGCATGGGGTGACAGTCCAGGGACAAACAAATACCCCTGCGCCCTCTACCTCCCCACTAGCACCAGCTGGAGTTTCAGGTTCTTACAGCCCACCTTTAATCAGCCTGCCTCCCGGAGCCCCACTGGCTTTCTCTCCCCCTCTCCCCCCCACCGCGCCCTCCGCCTCCCCCCAGCACCTTCCAGAGTTACAGACCCTTACCTTCAATCAGCCTGCTGCCTGGAGCCCCACTGGGTTGAATTCATGCATGGGCAAAGCACGTGCATTTCGACATCACCAATTTGCTACATTCCCAAGAGAATAGCGGGACAAAGCGGCCATGCGTTAATGGGCATAGTGTCATGGGTGACCCAGGAAACATTGTGGGTTAAAATATGTTTAAAATAAAGCAGAGAATTTTTTGGAAAGAATGAACTGTTAATCAGCTGTGTACTAATAGAGGATGATGTCATGTAGAAACCTGAAAAACCCTTCACAAATTGGGTGGCTGAAACGTGGAAAATCCTTGGTGTGAAAGAAGCCTCTGGGTGAAACTCCCGTTGGAGTTTCTTGGATGTTTTGCCCAAACAGGTATCTCCAGTTCCACTTCAGGCAGGATTCGGTGGCAACTCTGGCCTTGGCTGCTAAACAGCATATGGAAGTCTGTGTTGATGCCAAACAGGCTTCAAGGATGAGTGGCCATGACCAGTGAACACACACAGAGTTGTGTGTTGAGAGCTTGTCAAATAAGTGCTTCGAAACATGGATCACTCAGCACAATTGTGGATGATTTTCCACTTGCTGCTCGCTTATTCAGCCTCTGTTTGGCTGGTCCGCCTGGCTCTTCAGAGAGCTGGATGCACCTTCAAGCAACAGCTAGGGAGTGAATTCCTTCCAGAGGGGGCAGCTGTACCCGTCTGCTGCAGCCCAAGCAACAGGGGGGTGGGGGCACACAGCTGACTGTTGTTCGGAAGAGCCGATTTGGTGGGTGCCAAATTTTGCTTGGCTCCACTTGACCCCTTTTCACAACATGCCAACTGCACATCAGCCTTTTCTTTGCCTTGCACCTTCCTTCCTTGGTTTGTTCCAGAAAAGATTTCTTCTGATATAATTTTTAGGAAGCTTTCTTTCTGCTTCTGTTTCGTTTTGTTTACAGAAACTTGTTTTTGCATGCAAAGCTCACTGCATTTGCTCCAAAGCGTGGCAGAAAACACACGGCAGATGCTTAAAAGCAACAATCAGTGAAGTTATTGTGCATGAAAAACACCCATGGGCATACCAGATGAGGCTTTTGTCCCACTGCCTCTTGTGGAGATGCAGAAAAGGTTCTTTGCCTGTTTGGGAGTTTGCACCACAGCTGATGGGAGCCTTGCACTTGGTCATGAGGTGGTCCTTCACTGAACAAAGACTTTGACTGGGAGTTGCTGAGCTTGAGAGAGGGGTTTATGTCTTGCGTGGAACCCCGGTTCCCTTTATTCCATTGTGGAACACAAAAAGGCATCCATGGGGAGCTGCCAGGCAGTCTCCCACCAGGGCACTGGGCGGATCCCAGCCTGATCAGCTGCACAGTTGTGTAGAGTTTCTTGAACCCACACTACAGTTTTCCATCTGTAACATGTGTGCATCTTAAGGAAGCAGGTTCCTTCACCTACAGTGAGGGGAAAAAGTATTTGATCCCCTGCTAAATTTGCCCATTTGCCCTCTGACGAAGAAATGACCAGTCCATAATTTTAATGGTAGGTTTATTGTAGCTGTGAGAGACAGAATAACAACAGGGAAACCCCCAGAAACCCAGAAGACAAAAGTCAGAGATTGATGTGCATTATAATGAGTGAAATAAGTATTTGATCCCCTATCAACCAGTCAGATTAGGGTTAGGGTTCTGCTGTTGACAGAAGCAATCAATCAATCAGATTCCAAACTAGCCACCATGGCCAAGACCAAAGAGCTGTACAAGGATGTCAGGGACAAGATTGTAGACCTGCACAAGGCTGGACTGGGATACAAGATTATTGCCAAGCAGCTTGGTGAGAAGGTGACAACCCTAACCCTAACCCTAACTGTCAACCTCCCTCGGTCTGGGGCTCCATGCAAGATCTCATCTCGTGGAGTTGCAATGATCATGAGAATGGTGATGAAGCAGCCCAGAACTACACGGGGGGAACTTGTCAATGATCTCAGGGCAGCTGGGACCATAGTCACCATGAAAACAGTTGGAAACACACTACGCCGTGAAGGACTGAGATCTTGCCGAGCCCGCAAGGTCCCCTTGCTCAAGACAGCACATGTACAGGCCCATCTGCAGTTTGCCAATGCACATCTGAATGACCCAGAGGAGAACTGGGTGAAAGTGTTGTGGCCAGATGAGACCAAAATCGAGCTCTTTGGCATCAACTCAACTCGCCGTGTTTGGAGGAGGAGGAATGCTGCCTACGACCCCAAGAACACCATCCCCACCGTCAAACATGGAGGGGGACATATTATGCTTTGGGGGTGTTTTTCTGCTAAGGGGACAGGACACCTTCACCGCATCGAAGGGACGATGGACGGGACCATGTATCGTCAAATCTTGGGTGAGCACCTCCTTCCCTCAGCCAGGGCATTGAAAATGGGTCGAGGATGGGTATTCCAGCATGACAATGACCCAAAACACACGGCCAAGGCAACAAAGTTGTGGCTCCAGAAGAAGCACATTAAGGTCCTGGAGTGGCCTAGCCAGTCTCCAGACCTTAATCCCATTGAAAATCTGTGGAGGGAGCTGAAGGTTCGAGTAGCTACACATCAGCCTCGAAATCTTACTGACTTGGAGGGGATCTGCAACGAGGAGTGGGACAAAATACCTCCTGAGATGTGTGCAAACCTGGTAGCCACCTACAAGAAACGTCTGACCTCTGTAATTGCCAACAAGAGTTTTGCCACCAAGTACTAAGTCATCTTTTGCAAAGGGATCAAATACTTATTTCACTCACTATAATGCACATCAATCTCTGACTTTTGTCTTCTGGGTTTCTGGGGGGTTTCCGGTTGTTATTCTGCCTCTCACAGCTACAATAGACCTACCATTAAAATTATGGACTGGTCATTTCTTCGTCAGAGGGCAAACGGGCAAATTCAGCAGGGGATCAAATACTTTTTTCCCTCACTGTACATGCTGTGGTGGGAGGGGGTCCAATTTGTGCCCCCACGTCCCTCAAAGGGCAGCAGCTGCAGATCAGTCTGCAACCTCAGTGCCTACAAAGAGTGGGGGCCTCCATAGGGCGGAACCCTTGAAAATAAAGCATAACATGTCACAGTGGCATTTTTGGCAAAAACCTGGAAGTGACATCACAGCCACCCCACCACATGCTGGGAATTCCCCTGTGGTCCTTGCCACAGGGCGTGATGGTGTGACACACACACACACACACAGAGTGCTGCCCCTTTTTCCCCTGCTGCCTGGAGGAGAGCCGTAGGAGGGCAGCAACGGAAGGGGGGCGGCCCCACCAGGCTAATGCAGACACGGGTGGACAGCCAGCCGGAGGGAGGCGGGGGTGTGCTCCAGCAAGACATCTGCCCTCCCCTTTCAGGATTCCGGAGGCCGCAATAACTCGAATCCAGTGCTCCACACGAGAAGACAGAGCAGGGCCTGGAAGAACCGAGCCCTGGAGCAGCAGCAGCAGGGGTGGCAAAATGGGCCCGAAGACTCCTTCTCAAGCTCATCTGAGGAGAACCAGGAGAGGCCCTTGGGGTAGCAGAGGCTAGGCAAGAGCCCATCAGGACACCGTCTCCTGTCGCCTGCAGGGAGAAAAATGGAATGGGCCAGGGCCTCTGGTGGAGGCCTCACGGACACCTTGAAGCCTCGGAGGGGAGATGGGCAGCTCCCTGGGCCCTGGAGAGCACTTCACACAGTGTCTCCCCCTCGGACTCATCAGCAACACCAGACCCCAGAGGTCCCTGAGTGGATGCTGGCAGGAAAGGCCAGATGGAGCACCAGAGCTACCTGCATGGCTGAGCTCAGGTGGGGTTGCCCACTGACAAGGGCAGGTAGGAATCCGTTTCTGCAGCCCTTCAAAGATGTAAATCAGCCCACACTGAGCAAGTGAGGGGACAACAGTTAAATAAAGTTGTGATTTGCTTAACCAGTATTTAACCCTCTAGCAAGGCTCCCCTGTAGGGTTGCCAGGTCCCTCTTTGCCACCGGCGGGAGGTTTTGGGGTGGAGCCTGAGGTGGGCAGGGTTTACGGAGGGGAGGGACTTCAATGCCATAGAGTCCAGTTGCCAAAGCAGCCATTTTCTCTAGGTGATCTGATCTCTATCGGCTGGAGATCAGTTGTAATAACAGGAGATCTCCAGCTGGTACCTGGAGGTCTAGCACAACTAAGAACACCTTATGCTGAATAAGGAACTGACAGGAGAACAACCAGCAAAAAGCTTAAAATCAAATGACTATTTGAACTACAAATTTAAATGACAGTCTTATGTATCTATCTACAAAAAACACCAAGTGAAACAATCAGCTGCGGTGCTGATTGAATGAGAGAGAGAGACAGAAAGTATTCCTTTTGAAAAAACCAGCTTTTGTGAGACAAATATTTCAATTTCAGGCGGATGAAGCCCTAGTGGTGAAAACGTTCCCTGCTTCCTTGCATTTTTGCCCTGACTCCTCGTGCCAACTGACCCTGGTTGGTTGCCTTGTTGGGGAAGAAGGCATGATACAACGCAGCCCTCGCCCAGGCTACAGAAATGGCTGGTTACCAAGCTATTGGATTCACAGTCAGCTTTATTTTTGGACTTCTAGTTGCCTGTTTGTTTCATATTGTATATATCCTTGGACCTTCTTCATGTTTATTTGTGTTATGTTGTATACTCACATTGTTTTTCGTGCTTGGTGTTTTTTGTGGGTAGATGCATAAGACTGTCGTTTAAATTTGTAGTTCAAATAGTCATTTGATTTTGAGCTTTTTGCTGATTGTTCTCCTGTCAGTACCTGGAGGTTGGCAACCCTACTCCCCTGCAACTGGTTGGCCTAGGCCAGTCTGACCTGGTCAGCTATCAAAAGTTAGGCAGGGTTGGCCCCAGTTAGTACTTGGGCAGGAGACCACCAAGATGTCCCCTGATGCTACTCAGAGACAGGCAATGCCCGGCCACCTCTGTTGGTTTCTTGTTTGGAGACCCTGCAGGGTCGCCATAAGTCAGCTATGACTTGACTGCACTTTCCACCACGGCTAGCAAAACCACGGGGGGAAATGTATACACGTGGTATTCTGGGGTACAGTCCCACCCCAAGCCAAAGTCCAGTGTACCTTGGGGTAGAGGAATACCCACCAATAAACAAGAATGTTTGTGGTAGCCAAACACCCAGAGCCAGAAAACACACTTCCACATATAAGGCAGAGTGCCCACTTCAAGAAGCAGCCAGCTGCAGGCTGTCCGGGATTGAGGTCTAGACATCACTTAGGGTTGCCAGGTCCCTCTTTGCCACTGGCAGGAGGTTTTGGGGGCAGAGCCTGAGAAGGGAGGGGTTTGGGAGGTTTGGGACTTCAATGCCATACAGTCCAGTTGCCAAAGTGGCCATTTTCTCCAGGTGAACTGATCTCTATTGGCTGGAGATCAATTGTAATAGCAGGAGATCTCCAGCTAGTACCTGGAGGATGGCAACCCTAACACCACTAGACATCTACGTGTGTTGCAGAGCCTCCTGGGTGCTAAACGTATCTGTCTGCCCTGCCTTTCAACATCTCCTGTGGGCAACTGAGGCCATTATTCTTGGGGCAGCGATCAGCCTCAACGATCCACTTAGGCCAGTGAGTTCCATGGGATCCAACAGCTGCAAAGGGATCCCTGTCTCTTTGGGACAGCCCTGAATCCGTCTTGGGCCTGTGCAAGGATTTGCAGAAACCACTGCAGAGGCAACGTGCTGGCTCTTGTGTCCCATGTTGGGGCTCAGATCTGGTCCCCTTTCCCATCATGCCTTCTGTGGGCTTCCGTGGGCTCACGCCTTCCACGGGCCCCACTCGACTGCCACTTCTTGAGGAGGCCCAGAGCCGCAGCCCAACAGGGGTCTGTGTGTGTGTGTGTGTGTGTGTGTGTGTGTGTGTGGGATTCTTGAAAGAATGGAGTTATGAGCCTGACAGCATTTCCATTACACACACTGATTAATTTGAGGTGGGAAAACAGGGTCAGGGTTAGAAGTGTTCATTCCAGATGTGATTTTTTGTTCTAATTCCCTGCCCCTTCCTCCCCCAAGATTTAAAGCCTCTAACTTTTTGATGCCCTGTTCAAAGCAAAGAAAATATGTGCTGCCTGGCTCTGTCTGGGATTATTCTTTTTGCTCCACAAAGTCATTTGGATAACACATGACAAGAAATGAGTCTATTGGAACTGCCCCAGTATGGTGTGAATAGCTCAGGCTTGAGGAGTCCCAGTTGTCACAAGCCTGTCCGCAAGTGCTCAAAACAGCTCAGTTTTTAAGTGGGGTGGAGCACTTTGTTTGAAAATTACAATGGACGTGGCACTCCTAAATTACATTGTCCTCAAACGTCTTCTTCTCACTTGCCCACCGTGGTATTGTTCCAGAGCCGATTTGGGTAGGTCAGTCTGATTATTGAGAGAAAAGGTAACCTAATTTAAACAAGAATATAGGAACTTTTTACTGGGAGGGAGTAACAGACACCAGGTAGACACCAAATCCACACCATGTGATCACTGCTTCATTTCAATGAATGCATAAGATTGGAGCCCAAAGAGGTTTTGGTCCAGTCTCAACCTTGTGTAGAATGTTTGCTTTTCTGGGAGACCATCTGTGGCAATTGAAGGCCTTGATGCTCCAGATCCAATTCACATCCCACAAAGTCCTCCTGCCCCCCACGTGTCTGCCCAGGTCCCATTGACTGAATTAGCTCTGGGAGTTCTGTGCTTGGAACTTAATTCCCAGGTGTCTGATCTGGATTGGGAACACAGCACAAGGAGAGAGGAATCTTATGTTTTCCCCTCCTGACATTTTCCCAACCTGACTTTAAGAACACATAGAAGAGCCCTGCCCAGATCGGCCCGTCTAGCGTCGTGTCCTGTTGGCCACACAGCGGCCAACCAGTTACCCGGGGGGGGGGGGCACAAGCAAGGAACAGAGGCTGATGACTTCCCCGACGCTGCCCTCCTACTAGCATTGGTATTTAGAAGTGTACTCTCTAGGGCTGTCGATTCGGTTCCATCCAACAAGAAAAACAGCCGAATTTTCCCTGATTCAGCAGTTTCTACTTCGGATAGAACCGAAGTAAAAAAAAGGTGGGGAAACAACGCATCACACTTGGCGAGTTCGGGTGGATGCCAGATAAATTTGTACAAGTTTGCCGCCCCCAAAGCAGCATTCTCCTGTGGCCAATCGGTGGCCAAGCTGGGACTTCTTCTGGCCAATCAGTCATGAATGAGTGCGTGAGCCCAGCTGCTGTGCAGCCCGGGGAGAGAGAGAGAGAGAGAGAGAGTCTGTTGGTGTGTGAGAGAGATCCCTGTGGGTGGGGGGGTGCGTGTGCACATTCTCGGATTTCCGTGGCTCCGGGGAGGGCATTTTTGGAGGTAGAGGTCCCAAACTTTCAGGGTAGCTTGAGAGACCCTTCTTGCAAGAACCCCCAAGTTTTGTAAAGTTTGGGTCAGGGGGTCCCGAGATATGAGGCCTGGAAGGCCCTCCAAAAATTGTCAATTGGAATAAAGGCATTAAAAACACATTTGCGGCTTTCCACGGCTCCTGGGCGGGCATGTTTGGAGGTAGAGGTCCCAAACTTTCAGTGTAGCTTGAGGGGACCCTTTTTGCAAGAACCCCCAAGTTTTGTAAAGATTGGGTCAGGCCCCCCCGAGATATGGGGCCCGGAAGGGGTCCCCCCCAAAATTGCCAATTAGAATAAAGGCATTAAAAACACATTTGCGGCTTTCCATGGCTCCGAGGGGGGGGGCATTTTTGGAGGTAGAGGTCCCAAACCTTCAGGGTAGCTTGGAGGGACCCTATCACAAGACCCCCAAGTTTTGTAAAGATTGTGTCAGGGCCCCCCGAGTTATGCGGTCCTCCCCCCAATTGAAATAAAGCCATTAAAAACACATTCGCGGCTTTCCACGGCTCCGGGGGGGGCATTTTTGGAGGTAGATTTCCCAAACCTTCAGGGTAGCTTGGAAGGACCCTACTTGCAAGAACCCACAAGTTTTGTGAAGGTTGGGTCAGGGGGCCTCGAGTTATGCGGTCCCCCCCCCCCATCTACCCATTGGAATGATTGGGAGCAGGCGATCCTTAATGTGCATCTAGAGGACGGCAAATCCAAGGCACAACCTCCCGTACATAAATGGCCACACTCTGTGTGTGAGTCTGCTAGAATCATATTGGATTACTCCTGAGTCCCAGTCCCTGCTCCTGATGGAAGAGAAGAAGACATCCACAGTAAGACCCATTTTGGGGCTTCTCTCTATAACTTTTTTTCCTGTGTGTGTGTATGTAGGGGGGGGGGAGATTCTCTGTGTGTGTGTGTGTGTGTGTGAGTGAGTGAGGGGGGAAGCCAAAGGGGGGTGGGTTTACTTGTTCTGCTGGGGGGTGGTCTCGATTGCCTCTATGTGGGACTGTGCTTTCTGCTGTTTTCACTGGTTGCCAACTTCATCTGGAGCTAACTGTGGGTTAACAGAGTATCTCTCTGGCTGGCTCCTATTGTTTCCCATGGGCTGTGCAGCCACTCCTGTTGTTTATAATGGGCTAGCCTGTCATTCGTTTTAGTACATCCCATGTCAGTGAGTCTCTCTCTGTCTGGCCCGTTCTCCTTCATTAGGAACTTGCATCTTCTGGTTCGGGAGGGCTATTCTGCTGGGGGGGGCTTGATTTGGCTCTGTGGAGTGTGATTTGGGGGGGTTACCTGTAGGGGGGGGGCTTGATCTCTTTGCGAGTGGAAAGCCGTGAATGTGTTTTTAATGGCTTTATTCCAATTGGCAATTTTTGGGGGGACCCCTTCTGGGCCCCATATCTTTACAAAGCTTGGAGGTTCTTGCAAGAAGGATCCCCTCAAGCTACACTGAAAGTTTGGGACCGCTACCTCCAAAAATGTCCCCCAGAGCCACGGACAGCCACGAATGTGTTTTTTAATGGTTTTAAATAGCCGAATTTATTTGCAAACTCTGAACTTAGTGCCGAATTCCACAGATCCGAATTGGGGGAGTTCGGACTTCGACATTTCCCAAATAAAACCGGGCTGAATTTTGCCGAATCCGAATTTTACCGAATTTTTTTTCAACAGCCCTAGTACTCTCTCCAGATGTGGAGGTTCCCTTTTCTCAGAATGGCTGGTAACCATTGATGGACCACTGCTCCATGAAGACGTTTAATACCCCTTTTAAGTTATAGCTATTTGGGTACATCACTACATCTACAGTGAATCCTAAAATTTAATTACTAATTGACTAAAGACACAGATTTGAGTCCGGGAGCACCTCAGATACCAACAAGATTTTGAGGGTGTAAGCTTTCAAGATTCAAAGCTTCCTTTGTCAATTCCCACAAAAACATGTTGATCTCTAAGGTGCTGCTGGACTTGAATCCGGCTCTTCTATTGCGGATTAACAGGACTACCCTCCTGAAACTATCCTAATTGAGTAAAGAAGTATTTCCTTTTGTCTGTTCTGAAATGCCCATCGATTTCAACGAGTTCTCCAGGTGCTTGTGTCACGGGAGAAGAAGACAAAGCCACCTGTCTACTTCCTCCACCCCTTCCACAATTGTATAAACATCTATCGACCCCCCCCCCCATCCTCATGCATTGAACTTAATTTCCAGGTGCCCGGAGGAGGCCAGGAAGATCTCTTTGGGGAGAGTGTTTCCAAGATGAGGCATCACCACCAGAAATGCTCTACCCCAAATGCTGTGGCCTAATTGGGAGGGGAGGGGTTGCCAGGGAGCAGCTTCCAACGATGACCTGAGCACACAGGAAAGCTCATAGGGGGAGGGGAGTGGGGGCATCTTTGGGGCAACTGAATAAGATCTGGGCTCTTCCTCTCTATATCCAGGTTATTCCAGAGCGATTTCTGGCAGGCCAGGCCAGTGGGGAAGGTCTCTGTGGCAGCTGAATGGGAGAGGGGCGCAGCGTCTGTTCCTCCTCTGTTTGCAGGTATTTAGCCTGGGCATGACCTGGGGGTTCCAGCTCTGGCTTGAGGGGAAATAAACTTGGCATCTTGTGTGCAGCTATGTCACTTACTCTCCCAGCACTGAAGGGGGGGGGACAGAGAGCAAGGCAAACAACCCCACTACCCACCCAACCCAGGAGCATGAAACAACAACAGACAACCTTCTGGAATAAAAATGGCCACAATTTTACTCGTTACAGCAGCTGTCCGAGCCTTAGCACAGCATGGAGCAACAGATCCTGGCATCTGCCGACTCGCCTGCTGGCCGATGGGCTCCAACCCCCAGCCCACCTGCTGGAGGGGAGATGCCACGGGATGGCAGGATGTAGGATTCCACCTGGGTGCAGGCTGCTGCGTGGTCTCCCCTGCCACCTGAAGGTGAGGGCACCCTGACAGCCCCCAAACTGGGCACATCCCCTGAAAACCCCTAGATCCCTTAAGGGTGTCCCCCAGGATGACAAAGACAGGCACACAGGCCACCTCTCCCCCCAAACGGACTCAGCCCCATGCAGACTCTGCCCCATACAGTTGTGAAATAGAAAAGATGATAAAATAACAAGACATGAATTACACAGGAAACCCAACAATGAACCCCCTAAACACAGGAAACCATGGGGGGGGTATGGGGGAAAACCATGAGGCCACCGGAACCCTGATGGCCCCTAATAACTTGAACCGGAGGAAAAGCTCCCTCTGCGCTGAGCCTAACTGGCCAAGCTGGGGGTGGGCAGTGCAGGCTTCCCCAGCCTCCCCAGCTGTTGCACAGCTGTGCTGCCGGGGGCCCCAAGGGACCCAAGCTGTGTTGCCCTCATCTTCACCCCTGTGGGCTTGCAAATGGGACCCAAGGCAAGTTGGGGGGCCCGTCGTCCAGAGAAAACCCAGCAGTGACACAGGGTAGCTCTAGGAATTGCCAGAGCTTTTCCTGGAAAGGATGTCTGGTCGTGCAGGATGGCCGCCCCCAAGGACACTGCGCCCCTCCTATTTCCCCTGACCCCAAACCACCTCCGGTTGCTTGGAACAGCCTGGTAGCACTAGATGAAGCTTAACACAGCAGCCCAGCTTGGTTGTGTAGAAGCCCCCCCCCCCAAAAAAAAAAACACGGTTCAGTTTGGAAGCCAATGCAGAGAAAAACCTTGGCATGACAATAGCCTGGATTTAGGGTTGCCACCCTGCAGGTCGAGGCTGGAGTTCTCTTGGAATTACAACTGATCAACAGATCAGCTCTCCTGGGTGTGTGGGGGGGGGGAGGCAGCTTTGGAGGGTGGACCCTAGGGCATCACCTCTCTACTGAGCTCCTTACCCGCTGCCCTCCAGCCAGCGTGGGGTAGTCGTTTAGAGTGGTAGACTCTAACCTGGAGAACCTGGTTTGATTCCCCACTCCCCCAAATGAAGCCTGCTGGGTGACTGCTTGGGCGAGTCATGGTTCTCTCTGAATTCTCTCAGCTCCACCTACCCCACAAGGGGCCTGTTGTGGGGAGAGGAAGGGATTGTGATTGTAAGCCGGTTTGAGACGCCTTAAAGGTAGAGAAAATCGGGGTATAAAAACCATCTCTCCTTCTTCTGCCCAGGGTCCACCCTCAAATCTCCAGGAGTTTTCCAAGCTGGAGTTGGCAAGCCTCCGTGATGCCACATCCCATGACGGGAATGCCACCACTGCCCTTTGCAGGTACAATTGTGGCTGACCTCCGCGGGGTATATGATTGATTCCAAAGCAGCCCCCTCTCTCCCCACCGGTGCAGCTCAGCTAGAGGTCAGGTGGCAAACTCCGAGTTATGAAATTCCTGGAGATTTGGGGACAGAGCCTGGGGAAAGTCCTCAGCAGGGTATAATGCTGTAGAGTCCACCCTCCACAGTTTTCTCCAGCCCTCCCACCCCAGGCATTGACAAGCCCAGCTGCAGGTCTTGGCTTGCCCCAGGCTGTTGTTCTGCTTCCATAATACGAATGTTCATCTCAGCATCTTCCTGACTCGACCTTCCCTTCCCGTGCATGGGAGCCACCCCTTCTCAGCCCCTGGCCCCAGAACGCTCCAGTTCAAACATCCCTTATGCTCTCAAATTTTCCTCCAGCCACTTGCTTTCCATACATGACTGAGATTTTCAATTCTTTCTTTCTTAACTGCCCCATGGAAATCGCCTGGATAGCCATACTTGTATGCCAATTCCAGAAAATTACCCTGTTGTTTATTGAGCATCATGGTTGAGTTCAGCCTGCAAGCGACACATGTCAAACTGAGAACGTGAACCATGTTGATCACCGTCACCGGTGGCCAAGGAACCAGGTTGGGACCGCCTGAGGGGCCAGCTGGGCACACACACACACCGGTCTTGCCGTGCTCACTGGCATCCCAGGAAGCAGCAGAAAGGGAGGCTCTCCAGATGCAACCACTCCAGAGTGACCCTCACCCACTTGAACACAACTGGAAAACACCAATACTGACTCTGGTTCCAAGTCAGCCTTAATTGGAGAATTATGCACAAACCTTTTCTTGGCAACAACACAATCTCACTGTGTCGGATTGAAACACTGCCAGGCAGATTTTCACATGAAAAGGCAGCAATGAAAAGAGGGAGTGCTTCCCTCCCTCCCCTCCTCTCCCCTCCCCACAAACAGCTGCAACAAGCTTTGGTGTTTGTGTTTTTATCTTTGCGAAGCAGGGGGCCCGTCGTTCCTCTTTGGAATCCAAATTCAAATAATTACTGCTCATAGCCGCAGTCCCGGAACAGCTGTGACCCCTTTTCTCTCCAGCTTCCCTTAACATGGATTGGTGCCCATAAAGACAGAATCATAACAATTCCAGCAGTCAGGGACAAAGGATGCCGCTCACTTGTGCTTCTGCTGCGATGGCCGAAGAGAGGGCTCCTGGAGAGAGCCAGGAGTTCCAAATATGCTCAGAGCACACATGCCTCTGGTCATGGGCAAGATGCTCCGAGTTCTCATATTGCATTTGACATTGGAAATATGACAGAGTAACAGCACATCCCTGGGGCCGCAGGTGCGCCGCAGCGAGGCACAGCAATGGTGCAGCCAGGAGGCCTCCTAAGGCATGCGCCGCAAAGGAAAAGAAAAAAGTTTAAAAAAAGAAGGGTGAGGGCGAGGAGCGGGGCGGTGGGAGGAACACAGGGCCGTCGATGCGCAGGCCGAGGCCAGGCTGGTCCGTCAGAATCTGCAGGGCGTCGGTTGGGGGAGGGAGGGCGAGGCAGTGAAGTGGGAGGGGCCCCTCAGGGAGTGGAAAGCAGCGGGAAGGGGGGGGGCCAGGAGGGAGTGAGGGAGAGCAGAGCAGGAGAAGAAGGGCCGGAGATCTCCCGGAGGGGCTGGGAGAACGGCAAAAGGACAGATCCGAGGGAGAGCAGACAGGTTGTCCTGTTTCGGAAGTGCCACCTTCATGGGTCCCCACAACCCTCCAAGTTGCACCCAAGCACCACTCTTTCCCTTGGCATCAGCTCCAGGGTGGGGCAGAGGCTGGCAGCGACATCCCCCCCAACCCCAATAAGGGCTGGGAAGCCTAATGTTGGCTGCGCCATCCAGGGGCTCAGCCCCGTCTGTGGCAGCAGGAGGATGGGTCCCAGGGGGGCGCCAGGAATGGGTCAACCCTCTCCCAAGGGGTGTTCGCCCCCCAGTTGATGGGGACTAAGTTCTGAGAGTGAGGAGGCCATCCCCAGGGTGATGCTGGCTCCCCTGCCTGGCTTGGCTGTACCACTGAACTCGAATGAGTACAATCAGGCGATTGATCTCTGCATCTGTCCGCAGCGCCTCAGCAAGAACGTCATCCAGCAAAGGAGGGTCGTCGGGGTACTCGTCCGAGGGTTCCAACGGAGGGTACCAAGGTTCAGGACCCTCCAGGGTTTCGGCCAGTCTTGCTGAAGACTATATTTTCTACCAAACAGATGGTTGCATGTTACAATGTAAACAATAATTGTGTTTTATGATTTATACAGTTATATATTGTGTTACAGATTTCTAAATGGTCTCATTTAATGCGTATTGTAATAACAATGAGAATGGTATGAAAATTGAGTATATAACGTGATCATGAAACTCAGAAATGATTGTTTATACTTTAAGCAAAATAGACTGAAAGGAAAGGAAGCCCATATATGGTCATGGAGAACTGAACAGCTGCAATTAAGACATTACTGCACTGCTCATGTTATCTGAAAGAGGGAATAAAAGGTATCCCTCTTGATGGATAAGAATGTTGTCTGAAAGTGGGAATAAAAATCCCCCTTCACTCCTAATGAGTCTAAAACAGTATAAATACAGCTACAGTAAGCCCAGAGAATCAGAACCTTCCAAAAGGCTCTCAAGAAAAGGCTTGAATATTATGTATGGCTTAAATACATTACTCTAGACTTTGTGAATTAGATACTTTGAACTGAATCAGAATAATTTGACGGTTATATTTCAGAAGTTGGATTTTGAAACTGAATAGTATGTAAGACTTGCTTGCTTTTATTTCATACATTGTACATACATACATTGTACTTTGACAAGAGTTTTTATAGAAGTGTTAAAGACTTGATAATCTGTATTTATACATATTTTACTAGAAGTATATCAATAAAAAGACTTGCTTTTTAAAAGTAAGTAAAGTTGTTGAGTCCTGCATACTCGATGATTGGCTGAATAAGATAGCAGGATTTTTCTGCTCTTGAGATATGAGCAGCTGACAGCTGACAGATGAGTCAGGAAGGGAAATTCCAGTTACATCTTTCTAATAGATGGTAAAGGGTGACTCTGTTCTTTTCCCTTTAAGGATAAGGCCAGGGTAAAATGATTATTTCCTGAAAGGATTCAGTCAGCTTATTTTAAAGACATTTGTATTTTATAAGCTGATGCCAGTCTTTTCATTGCACAAACCTCTGCAGTTTATGTTTAGTTTTATATGTTGTATTTAAGCTCTACATGGAATTAATTCTGCACATGTACACAGAATACCATAATTATGTCAGAGACCGTGACACACTAGTCACTCCTCTCCAAGTGGATGAGGAACCATTAACAAGCACTCTTTGGGTGCGATCTGTCAACCAGTTCAGATCCACCTAACAGTAATTAGATATAAACCACATTTTCCCAATTTGTCAACAAGAATATTATGGGGAACCTTATCAAAAGCCTTTCTGAAATCAAGATAAACTATGTCTACAGCATTCCCCTGATCCAGCAAGGTAGTAACTTTCTCAAAAAAAAAAAAAAAAGAGATAAGATTAGTCTGACATGACGTGCTTGAGAAACCCATGCTGGCTCTTTGAGTATCCTTGGATGCAATTCATCTGGCCCTGAGGACTTTGTTTCATTTAAAGAAACTAGATATTTGTGCACTACCCCAATGCCAATCCTCGGCTGCAACTCCCTTCCCTCATCATGTGTTCTGTTTATGCCAGGCTGAGCACCATTTCCCTCACAAGAGAAGACTGAGGAAAAGTAGGAATTGAGGAGTTCTGCCCTCTCTTCATCCCCTGTTACAATTTCACTTTCCGGTCCCCGGAATGGGATTATCTTGTCCTTGTTCTTATTCTTACTCTGTACATAGGAAAATAACCCTTTTTTGTTGTGTTTAGCATCTCTGGTTAGCCTAAGCTCATACTGAGCTTTAGATTTCCCTACAAGCGCTTGTTATTTGTTTGTATTCATCCTTGGTTATAAGGCCCTCCTTCCACTTCCTAAATGAGTCTTTTTTATTTCTCAGATCTTTAGAAAGCTGTTAAATGCCCAGTGACTGTTAAGTGCCCTCTGGTGACAGTCAAGAACCTCCGACTCAATGCATGACTCACCGTAACATCTCCAGCTTTTGCAAGTATAATTCAATCAAAAACTGCCCTTCCTGGAGCCACTTGGTCAGTTCTGCAGTTTTCTCCTGATTACTCTCAAGTATCAATTTACATCTCAATTCCCAAGAAAGGAGATGTCAAAGATTGCAGCAACTATTGAACATCCCATTAATTACTCATGCAAGTAAAGTGATGCTCAAAATCTTACAACAAAGACTGTTGCCATATATGGAACAAGAAATGCCTGATGTTCAAGCTGGATTCAGAAGAGGAAATAAGCTGAATATCCATACCGGTAAATATGGGTATTCAGCTTATTTTCGGGTTTACCAAAAAAATAATAATTCAGGCCCATTACAGTCAGTGGGAATTTTTTCAAAGCTCCTGACAGGGCATTTTTGGAGGTAGAGACCTCCAAATTTGCAACATGGCTGCAAGGGACTTTCCTTTGATGGTCACCAAAGTTTGGTGAATTTTGGAACAGGGGGTCCAATTTTATGGGCCCATAAAATAATCACCCCATCCTCCAAGCATTTGGGAGCCAAGCTGTCCATTGGTTTTCAGGTTCAAAAGTTCAGCATTGCTGAGGACTGGCAGAAAGAGCCAATTGCAGGCTGGTGCCTCAAAGTCTGGGGTCTGCCTTAATTTCTGGGTTGCTTTGCATGATGACCATGAGGAGAAAGGCTTAAATGCAAGAGAAATAAGGCATGGAAAACATTCCTTTTGGTGGCAAATGACATCCTGTGAGCAGTCCTTTATTGTGGTCATCAAAAATCTGATTCCAAGAGATGGTCAGTGTGGGGAAACGAAGCCTCTGCTCAGGGCAACCTTCTTTTGGAAAGCAGGTTTTCATGGGGTGGTGATGGTGATATTGGAGCTGACTGAAGTCATGACCACAGGGGCTGTCTGAAGGAGATTGCTCATTGTCGCAAGAGTTTTCAGTATTGAACATTAGTTCATATTAAATATATTATAAATTTATATTAAATAAGTTTGGGTTAAAAATGACCACATGCACACCTTAATATTATCACCTATAGTCACACAAGACCTTTAGCTGACATCAGCCTCCAATTAGGCAGGAAGGACCAAACACAACGGACTAGAAAGAGGGGGGTCCACAGACTCCCGCCACAGCATGGAGGTTCTACCGAGATTGTTTTGGTTTCCTTTCTGCCTGCGTCAGGATTAAGATAAGTATGTTTTCCTTCCTTTCCCCCTTTTTTTTTTTGAGGATAAGTTTCAGTAAAGGGTTAGCTTCAGAGGAGAGCTTATTGCTGTGTTTTGTGAAGGTATCTTCTTCAGTTGAGTAAGTATATTCTTAGCATTTTCTTTCCCTTTCCTTTTTTTTTTGGTTCAGTTCAGTGAAGTTTAAGAGTAAGTGTATCTTTATTGCTGAGTTTTGTTAAGAAGTGTTTGATAGTGAAGAATTTTTGTGAAGGTTGTGGTTCTGTGAAGATTTTGTGAAGAATTTTATTGCCTGAAGTATTTGAGATAGTGAGTATTTGTGTAATGTGTAATGTGTTGGTCTATGAAATGGTGTATTTTAGGGCTAGGAAGAGCCAAATAGTGTTTTTTTTTGTTTTTATTTTATGCCTTTTCGAGTGTGAGTCTGGAGGTATTTTGTAGTAGAATTAGGAGTTTCTATGAGCTGGCCTAGAAACTCAATATTTTTAATGCCTTTATGAGCTGGAACTAGAGGTATTAAGGCCCCTCCCTACGAGCTGGTCTGAGGAGGTGGCAAGATAAGTAGATTAGAAGCCTACGAGTTGACCTGGGCTTTGGGAAGTCTTTATGAGCTGGCCTAGGGACTTCCTGTTTTTATGTGACTGAAGAGATCTCTGTGTGATATTAATTTTTGATAAGTATTTGTAAGACTATATGCTGTGTCTTTCTTTTTCCTCTTCTCTCCTCTCTTTGCATTGTGTAACTGGTTATAAATGTTATTGTGTCTTGAAGATATTGCATGAGGAAGGAGGGAGGGAGGTTTGAGCATGTTTAAAATTTGAATGGGTAATATAGTGCTTGATAAAGAGGTGATCTGTAAGATTTAACAGAATGCATGTTGTAGTGTGATTGTGTGTGTGTAGCCTGTGTGTATTCTATGTAAACGTGGCCCACTCAAGTGTTTTCATAAGCACCCATTAACTTCCAATAAGCCTGTCTCCCAAAACCAGGACTTAACTCGCTTAAAACCGGGTGAACCCTACGTTTGGATGGGCCAGATCCTGTTAAATTTATGAGCTTTCTACCTCGGAATAAAGAAAGCAGCCTCCTAAACACCCTTCCCCTAAAACCCATCTTAGCTTTATAAGTTTATTGAAGAACAGGACTTAAAATGCTGTAAAAGAGCTGAGTACTGTGCTTCAATATCCAGCCTTCCCTTTTTCCCTTTTTCCACTTATAAGCTCTACTGACCAGGCCTAGGAGGGGGCTGGCTCTCACCTGTGGCCCAGCAAGAGTCCCCTTATGTTTAAATCACTTCCTTTATTGTGTGAGTGCATGTGTGTGTACAAAAGAAATATGGGGAAAAATAAGGGTTTGTTCTGATTAATGATAAAGAAAAAGTTAATGCTTAGTATAGTGACAGAAGCCTCCTTAGTATGGAGACCTGATTTTTTTTTTCCTGAAAATGTGTAGCTTTTAGTCATGCTTTGCAATTGCAGTAGAACCTCCCTGGCCCAGAGATGTTTCTCTGGCACAGGAAGGACATAGCTATGTAATGTGTTTTGCTCTCATAGGAAATAAGATTGTGTGTGTGTTTTAACTGGTATCTTTAATGTGATGCTAATTAGGGATGGCTTTGAAGGGAAATCGGCCAGTTTCCCCCCAAACTCAACTCCCTGTTCTCTAAAAAAAAAAAAAAAAATGAACGCGGTTTTCACGCAATTGGCAAAATGAAAAGTAAAGTTGAAACGTTGCAGGGAGCAGGCTCCCCCTGCATGTTTTGAATTCCAACTGCAAATGTGTATTAATGCCCTCCCACCATACCTGAGAGAGGCAAGAAAACTATTTCAGTTTCCTCATATTATAAGTTAAATGAGCAAAGTTACTTTCATTGCAAAATGAAAGTCTTCCCTTTAGTAATGAAAAAAAAATATTTGTACACCTCAGTCCTGCAGAAACTGATCTCTCCTCCTTTAGAAAAATTTCTCCTGTTTGATTTTGCATTTGGTTTAAGTATTGACTATTGTCTTGAAAGTCAGATGTAAAAGAAATAAATTAAAAGGACTGGGGAAAATGGTTTTGCATTAATGTGGGCCTGCCAAGCTTCCAGGATATCTGGACTGGCACACCCAGGACCAATGCAAAATTTGCCCAGACTATTAAATCCAGCTATGCAGCTGCCACCAAATGATAAGATAAGCTTGTAAATTAACACTAGAAAAGGGTTTAAAAGTGCCTACCAAATATCAAGCAAGGACCCTTCTTTAAGAGAAATTTACAGTTGAAAGATTTCCTGTAAAAGTGTAACAGAAAAATGAGCCCATTCTAAAGGCTCAACATTTTCCACCCCCTTTCCACCTCAGGCCTACTGGCCTCTCCCTTGGAACCAGTATAATGGTTAGCACTCTGGACTCTGAATCCAACGAACCAGGTTCAAATCATTTGGCCACCTCAGACAAATAAAATTTGTACATTGAAGCAAGCGTTCAACTTGGGCAAAGACCAAATAATAAGCAGTTGTATAGATTTCAAATGTAAGTCTAGAAAACTGTTAATTGCAAAAAGAAAAGGCTAACCTCACCCAGAGCCATGTCTTGCCAAAACAGCCCATCTGCCTTCCTTCCGAGAAAAAGGGGGAGGAACGCAATCATCAGGCCCACTGACACTCTCTATAGCTCAAACTTTGTGCTGAAGAAATGCTTTCACCCTACCCTCACTCCAAAGCTTTCACCTCCCGGGTGTAATTTGGAAGCCCGTCTACTCCTTGCCTCAGATAGATAAGATGTACTTTTGAGAAGCGACTGGAGGCAAATCACCCCCCCCCCAACGGCCTTGCCTGTAAAGAAACACATTCCTTTGCACTGGTTTTTTTTTTTTTTTTAAGGTCTTGCTCTCTGGCTTGCAAAGCAAGCCCTGACACTCTGTGTAAGCACAGAGGTGCCATCACTTTCTGTCTTCTTTGGGCCCCCTTTTGCAGAAACCTTATGGTTTGCTTAAATTTAGCAAATTTACACCGGGACCTCAATAATCAGGAAACACAAGAGCTCTATTTTAATTTAATTATATTTTTGCTTTAATTTGAAAACCAATTTTGAAGCTTGCTTTGTGTAAAATACCATGAATTGTAAGCATTGGGAGCTTCATTGCTCTCCCAGCCTGGAACCCACCCCTGCTTTCAAGGTGCACTCTGCCTGTGGTGGTGACAAGCAAAAAAAATTTTTTTGTTTGTTTTGTTTTTGCATTTTGAATTTGAAAGTTTTTGCAGTTCTATGCTAAATTAAAACTTTTATAGGGGGAATATCCATTATGGGCTTTGTACTTATAAGTTTTATTTCATGTTGTCATTTTGCATCTTTTCCATTTTTTTTAATTTTTACTTTATTTTATGTTTGGCATTTTTGAAACTTTTAAAAAGCCCCAACCTTTTAATAGAACTGCTAATCAACTGTTTGGACCCCCCAAGCTCCTTCATTCCTGCATATGCCTGCCACACAGCCACCCAGGATATGAAGGAGGGGGAGAGTAAATGCAACCTTCCAAGATCTCCGGTTGCTACTGGAAACCTAATTACCTTTAACACCTATGAAAATGCCCTGGCAGACCGTGCTGCCTCTTTTGGCAACACAGAAAGCCATGGTTTTACAAATGGGGGCACAAGATAGCCCAGGCACCTCATTTCATGAGTCACCTGGGAATGGGGGGAAGGTTGGTTGGAGAAACTTGTAATCTTTTAATTTAGTTAAATTGTGTAGTTATGTTATGTAATGGTTAGTTATGTTTTGTACTAATTAGTTACGTTATTCACTAATACTGGATTGTCGGGGGGGAACCCCACTTCCCACAGCCATGAAACATCCCTGTTTTTATTTTTAATTTTGTTTTTTGGTTTTATTATTCCTTTTAATCCTCCTCACTACACTAGCCTAACGGAGGAACGCAGCATGATTACTAAACATGCTTTGTCTTTTTCAATACTTTTGAGGGTCATCCAGGGAGAGGTGCAGAATTTACAATCCATACCGGCTGACAGTGGCATAACATCAAGCCAGGGGACCTGGTGTGGACACTGATATTCCGCAGGCACAACAAGTTCCAGCCAAAAGTGGGAAGGGCCGCACAAACCGCTCCTGGTATACCAGCTACTGCTACCTAAGAGACCAGTGGATCCAGGCTTCACATGCAAAGAGGCTTGTCAACCCTGAGACGACTGCAGAACGTGCCAGCCAAGAGCCAGGCCAACCAAGGAGACGAGAACCCTAGCCCAATTCCCCCGCCTCTCTTTACACTACAAGAGGAGGCGTTTCCTGCGACCACCAGCCCAGTGACCCAATGAGAACTATATTTTTTTTTACATCATGCCACCAGCCACCAGAGACACCTCATGACCCTTGAAGCCTTTTGCTTTGAACTCTGCTTGGAACTCTGTTTTACAACTTTTGCCTTCATTTTGCTTTGAACTTTGAGCTTCTGATCTACAACAACGAACACTTGCTGACAGTAAAATGTACGAAGTATTGCTTTCCCATCTAGATTAGTAAGAGATTTTTTTTTTATAGATAGTCAGGAGTATCCCCATTGAACAAGACTCTGGGAGAAATCCCTCACCAATCCCAAGAAGTTTTAATAAAGAGAAAGGGAATCCCAACACCCCACGACAATCCAGAACAATTTAGGGAACTATGTAGATGCTTGTGTGTGCAGTGTTTTTTGAATTAGTACTAAGCAATAATTGTGAATGTCGATTAATGGTGGGAGGCATGTTGTTTTCGTTTCTTTGTGGGTTTAGGTATGAAATTGTTGAATCTGTGAAAAGGTTTCAAATTACAGGGCTGTTCTGTCCACAGTTCCAGCCAGCAAACTAATCTGAAATATTTCAAATTTATTATTTTAGATATACCCCAGGACTCTTGATCCTGGACAGTTTATGCAAAGCAAGCCTTTGTTATAAACAAATGGGGTACCTCAGTATGACAACATTTAACTCTACAGCAAATTGTAATAAAACGGTCCCAATATATATTCCATCTATTCACAGACCCAGCAACCTCATACCACTTTGCAATGACCATACACACATTAAAGGAGGAGCTCCACAGAATGAGGATAGGCAGATAGGAAAACATATTAGAAAGTATACAGGGATGTATCCAGTAAGTTAGGGAAATAGGATGTATGGAATAGTTTCAGCAGCTAGCTGATAGAAAAATGGAGGCACCCTGCACAACCACACTTCTGCAACCACAAACCCCAGGTACAAAATTAATTTCCAAGTTTAACAGGATGTGTTAACATACTTGTGTACATTATAATTCTGATTTCATTTATTTCTGTTTTTGTTATAATCATGCTTTATTGCCTCACACCATGTATGCCATGTATGCCAGCAATATTTACACTTTTAGGACACAACCCGCTAAGTAGTTTGGGTCATTTCTAACCCAAAAATGGGGGAACTGTCGCAAGAATTTTCAGTATTGAACATTAGTTCATATTAAATATATTATTAATTTATATTAAATAAGTTTGGGTTAAAAATGACCACATGCACACCTTAATATTATCACCTATAGTCACACAAGACCTTTAGCTGACATCAGCTCCAATTAGGCTTTTGACCCTAAAGGGCACAGGAGCTAGTCACCCAAAGCACATTGCGCGCTCCAAATCAAGGCCATTCAAGCAGGCGGCAAATTGTCTGCCCACTCTAGGAGGAGATTGTTTTGGGAACACTGACTGATGGACAAAAAAAATCAGATATCAAAACTGACATTGAAATAATTATTATGGAACAAGATATTTCTAAACAATTAAGTCATGAGTTGCAGAAAACTCATTTCCTAAGAATGTGACAGGGAGGGGTCATTTGAGACCCTCTCCTCTCTATAAATGAACTGTCCAAATATCCCTCCTTCGTCCTTCCCAGGGAGAAAGCATTCTCTCTCTCCTTTGGAATGACCCAAAGTACTTTGCTACATGTTATTTGTTTGTGTGTATCCATGTGGGGTGTTGTTAAATTTGTCTGAGTACTATTCTTCTCTTTGCCTTATAACCTTTAATAAACCTATATGCTCTACTACTATGAATGTGTGGTCTGAGGCTGTCTTAAGAACATGGTTTGTGGTTTCCTATTACACTCTCTGGCATTGCTTTGGTAAGGAGCAGGCAGGAAGGACCAAACAGAACGGACTAGAAAGAGGGGGGTCCACAGACTCCAGCCACACTCATCCACGTGGATGAAGAAATCTCCTTCAGAAGCCTGGTGGGGTGGCTGTTGAAGCCGGCTCTTTTCATTGGAGGGTATATCCCTCCAGACGGGGCTGAGTATTACGGTTTTTTAAATAATCTCAAAAGGGCCCCAACTATAGGGCCCTAACAAAACCAGTAAAAAAAGAAAAAGGAGAGAAAGCACAGAGCCATGCCTCTGAGCAAAGGCAAATAGCCAAACCCCAAAAGCTGAATATCTATTCAGCTTTTTCAGGAATCTCCTATTTGGCTTCGGCTTTATTCTCAGGTTTTGGTATCTCACATTTATACAGCATAAGCCAGTAAAAACACATTTGTTATTTATGCAAAAGGTAAAAAATTACAGCAGTTCAACAAAAAAAAAAACATTCCTAATAAATTTCCAAATAATTTATAATAGACTAAAATTGACTACATTATGATTTATCTAATTGCAATTGCCCAACATTAGGGGTCAAACTTTATATGCTATTGTGCAAAATTTGGCTACCTGTTTTGCCATCTGGGCATTTCCTTCTCAGAGGAGACTCTTAATTCTCCCTTCATCTGAGCTGACTGCAATTTGGCTGAGCAGGGGAATGATTAGTTTACAGCGAGCTTTCTTGTAGAAGGAGCACCTGAGCTCTATAGTCTCCAATTCCCCCGATTTACAAGCTTCTTAAATCTGCCTTGCAAAATCACCGAAGGTAAGGTGGAACATCTTGCTAGTGTGAGAGCTCTCCTTTGCTCGTTCAGCTCTATGAATGATAGATATTATGCTGATGCTTTCAGACAGGAGACAAAAAAGCTGGAGAATCCATAAACTCCTTCTGACGTTCCATGTCAAAAAGGCTTTGTCTAATTGTGTACCTTGCTTGATCTCTATTTAGTTCCAAGAGGGAGTGGGGGGAGAAGCTGAGGCCTCTAATTCTCTGTTCAGTCTGCTTCCACCACCTGGATTTAAAATTATTGTGGAGAAGTAATGGCAGGAGCCCCTCTGATTCCCCATGCATCTTCAACCAGAGAAAAATAGAAGAGAGGCCAATCCTAGACTCCATCTTTAACATGCCTGTCTCTAGGCACACCCACGAATTTGATACACAAGAAGGAACTTGGAGTACTGCCCTGAGGAACTTAGATTGAACTTGCTCCAAAGGAAGATAGCTAGATAAAGGTGACCCCAACAAAGTCCCGTATAGCATCTGATTCATTGATTTGGCCTGAAACAATTTTAAGGCAGCAGGAACAAAATAGGCTCCCCTTTTGCGAAATTTTTAAAAAATATTATGTGGCGATCTCTCGGCAAGATTTGCAGCCTGTTTATGATGCTCCGAACGTAGTCCATTTGCCTGAAAAGTCACCCCCAGGTATCTAATGGTCTTTACCTGTTCGATTCTTTTCTCGTCTATAAACCAGGCTCCTTTCCTTCTATGTCTGCCAAAGGCCATCACCTTGGTTTTCCTGTCATTTATTGTAAGTGATTCACTAATACAATAATCAGCTAAACAGGCCAGTGCTCTTTTCGTGCCAACTGGGGTCCTCGATAGAATCACTACATCATCTGCGTAAAGGAGGATTGGAATATTTTGGTATCCGGTAAATCTGAATCCTGAAATTTAACAATTCGGGTTTATTTTTGGTTCAGGTTTATCAATATGCACAACCCTAGTCGTGCTCCAGATTGGAGGAGCTCTGCTGAATATTTGTAAGTTGTTGCTATATTAATTGGGATAAGGAATGTGTTTGTGCTTTGGTTTAATATTTGCTTAGGATAAGTCCCCCACCCACACTGTTGTACCAAATCCTTCAATAAACTGTATTCCTTTTAAATCAGATCCCTTTCATATTTTCCTACTAAAGACTTGCTACTCACAGCCACCTCTTTAGGAAAAGATCCCAGTTTACTGAGCCCTGCACAAACATGCAAGCTGATTCCCCATGTTAATCTGAATGTATATTCATGTGTTTGGGGGTGTGGTAACACTTATGTGTTTTGGATGATCCTTCCTCTTTGCAGAGGACAGTTTCTGAGGGTAGCCATTGTTGGTCAACGCTCCCTTCATCAGAAACATCAGATACAGAGAGCGCATCAACTCTCGACAACTCCTACCCTGAGAATCCAGCTGGTCTCTAAGGTGCTCTTGGGCTCGAATGTCCCTTTTCCTCTTCAGTGCACCTTCCTGCCATCCTACGGTGAAAGCAGAGTGACCTTTATCATAACAACCACAACAACAAATCCTTGGCACTCTGATGCCAGGAAGAGCCGGTGCTGCTTCTCATCTTTCCTGCAGCCTCCAGGAAATGCAGCAACATCTGCCCACAGATGTTCTCACACCATTAAGAATCAGCAGTATTACTCATTGTGGGTGTTCTGAGGGGACAGTTTAAATTTGAGAGGGAGAGCTTGGATTTTCCAGCCAAATTTGGGACCAGTCATATTAGGACAATTGAGAGTCCCTTCCCAGGGACTGGGGTGGGTTAACAGATTCGCTGCTGAATAGCGATGGCCAGGAAGGAACAGCCCAAATCCTCCCACCGCTGCATTTGGGAAAGGGTGGTGGGGTGTGATGGGAGCTGCAATCAAAGTGCGTGGGGAAATCCAGGGGTGGGTTCTCGGTTGTCATCCTGCGTGGTGCTGATACCAACAGAGAGTCAGTCAGTTTGTGGAGAATGTCTCTGGTGTGGATCTAAGAGCGGAGAAACCTCTGGGAAAGGCTGCTGGTTGGACTCGAGGGTGATTTTGGCTTCATGGATGCTGGGTCTGTTTTTGGAGAAGGCAGCTTCGTATTCCCTGCCAAAATCTAGACTGTGTAAATTTGGATCTGCGTCAAACAGTATGCATAAGCCCATGTAATGGTTTTAAAACAAATGAGAAAAAGACATTTCAACTATAAGTATTACGTCCAGAGAGCGACACAGCCTTTGCAAATGGATGTAGCGGGAAATGCGCATAAAATGTGTCTGCCAGCTTTTGACAACTTCCATTTGTTGAATGCAGTCCAGCAAGCGATTACTCCCGAGAGATCCCATAAGAGGAAACAGTCCCACTGGCTGCAGATTCTCTGCCATCAGGCTGCAGTGAGACCTCGTTGTTGCTTTGCTCCGGACCAATCCCCGAGGGGCCTGGGGCCACACAGGAAGCCCCCCACACACACCCTCACAGGAGGGTCAGGAGGACTGAGCAACGCCACAGTGCTGTCAGTTAAGTCCCACAGGCATTAAAGCCAGCACTGCAGGTATTCAACAGAGCAGGCCAACTGCAGGACAGGTGGGTTCCATTAGAGACCAAGCTAGAACTGTTAATCCCAGCTTTACGGGGCCCAGCTCGTGTGTCAAGGGGATGGAGCTACAGGCAGAAATAAAATTTCCAGCTCAAGTCACAGACCTTTCCCCCATGTCTTTTGTACCTCCTCCCCCCTTTTTCCTGCCCACTTTCACCCTAACCATTCACTCCCCTCCCTTTTTCAATGGTGAGGTGTGGAAGATGGAGAGCAGATGAGAGGGGATGGAGGCAAATTCAGTCTGTAATGGAAGGGCCTGTTACAGGGCAAGTGTTACCAAGTGGGAGGGGCCTTTCCTGCCACGGCCCACCAGGTGAGCTGCAATTAGGGTTGCCAACTTTCAGATGGGGCCTGGAGGTCTCCCAGAATTATGACATCTCCAGATGACAGAGATCAGTGCCCCCCGCCCCCCCAGGGGGGGAATGGTGGCTTTGGAGGGTGGGCTCTATGGCATTATCCCCTGCTGAGGTCCTTCCCCTCCCCTGTAGGGTTGCCAGGTCTCTCTTCACCACCGGTGGGAGGTTTTTGGGATGGAGCCTGAGGAGGGTGGGGTTTGGGGAGGGGAGGGACTTTCATGCCATAGAGTCCCATTGCCAAAGGGGCCATTTTCTCCAGGTGAACTGATCTCTATCTGCTGGAGATCAGTTGTAATAGCAGGAGATCTCCAGCTAATACCTGGAGGATGGGGAAAATCCAGACAGCACTCACAAATTATTATATAAAGGTATAGCTTTATCAAAGTGTGAAGTGGTGCAAAAGTGCAAAATATACACAACGATAACGAAGATACACATACAAAAAAAATAATAGAAGTCCAATATGATGTCAAGTTCAAATATAAATGTCCAAAGGCACAAGGTAAGTAAATATCCTGAAGATCAGGTAAGTCAATGTTTATAATCCAGTATGGACTTCTGTTGTACTTATAGACAGCTGAAGGAGCAGATGTCCCAGGCGAGAGCCGCAAAGGGAAGGTGACCGGACGTGTTGTCTAGATTCAAATCACGTTTCGCACATGGCTTCATCAGCAACATGTATCTGTGTATCATAAATAAACATGCAAGTACAGTACCAATAAAATGATTATCAAAAAACAAGACTTATAAAAATACTTCATTTATTATCAATGCATTAAAATTGGTCATCAAAAAGAAGGTAGAGGAATATATATATTCTGAACTATTGCATAATAAAAATGGCTCAGTGAAGCTTAAAATAGGAATGAACGATAACTGGCTACAGCTGACAAGTAAGTATGAGCAAAAGACGGATCTCTTAAAGGGGAAGTGTCCTATAAAAAGCATGAATAATCCAATTCATTATTAAGCCCGTTCGGGGATAATGAGCCCATAAGAAAAATAAGTTTAGTCTCCATTTGATGTAGTATTTTTTGGATATTCTGGGAATCATGGGGACGTCCATGGTATTGCCATAGGACACAAAACACCATATCTTTGTCACCATGTCCTTTTTCCAAGTAATGTGGAGTGAGTGGGGCTTCCAAATTTTTTGCGCGAATCCTAGACCGATGTTCAGCAATTCTAGTTCTTACAGGTCTAATTGTGCTTCCAATATAGGCAAAACCACATTTACAAATAATATAATAATATTTGCACACTGAACAGGAACCACAAGGATAATGTCCAAGGACGGGTGGTAGAAAAGTGAGTGGCAGGAGGAGGCAGATGTGTCGGGGTGTCAGTATGTATAAGCTGATTAGCTCGGGGCCGGCGAAGTCCGCAAAGGGGTGGAGTTTGACAACCTGGTAAACTTTGTACGAGGTGCCAGTTTTTATTTTATTTTATTGATCATATGTGATTTTGGGCTAAATTGTAGAGACCAAGTAACTACAGGTTGGGAACTAGAAGAATTCTTGGAAGTTAACAGTGATTTCCTGTCTAAAGAGTCTGCCCTCGTTTGGGCTGTTCGTAAAACCTGGTCTGGGTAGCCCTTGGCTGTCAAGGCACCTCGGAGCTGATCGGCAGCGGAAGAATAATCGGTAGATAGGGTAGAATTCCGTTTTAAACGTAAAAAATGACTATAAGGAAGATTCTTAAGAAGGTGGGGGGGGGGATGAAAAGAAGAGAAGTCCAAGCCTGCATGTTTGGAAGACGGCTTTGTATAAGGCTTTATGGCAAGAGTAGAGTCATGAGCTCTAAAGACTTGTACATCTAAGAATGGAATAGAATTCTCGTGAGCAGAGCCTGTAAAAGATAATTGAGGATGTAAAGTATTGATCCATTGTAAAAACTGTGTGTAAATGGTGAATGAGCGAAAATTGTAAAACAGATCAAACCTGGAGGATGGCAAGCCTACCTCCCTAAAACCTGCCATCCTCAAAGCTCCTACCCTCCAAACCCCAAGATTTTGCCAGTCCAGAGCAGGCAACCCTAGCTGCAATGCCAGCAAAGAAAAAGGCCGCTCAACAGTTTTGTGCAGGATCCTTGGGTACAACTCAAAAGTGCCACCCAAATGTCACCTAAGGTGGAAGCTTAAAGTATTTTTTTCCAGAACCAAGCATTGGTTATAAGGCTGCATCCAAGCAGGTGACAAGACAAGACACCCCTAGCTGCAGGAATGGAAAATCGTGGCTCTCCACAGCAATACCTGGAGAGTGTTCATCGCAACAGCAGCAGTCGGGTTTACATACTTCCTTCATTCGCCCACTGGCTGGGGAAAGGGCTTGAAGTGTGGGAGCTGCAGCACCCATGAAACGAGTGAAGTTTAGCATCCCGTGCAAAAAACCAGCCAGGGTATTCAGCTATGGGACTTTCCCAGATAATCACCATTTGTCAACAACAAGGGAGTATTTCCTGCCCAGGATCACAACTACGAAGATGGAGAACGAGGGAGCCTTGAGTGAGAAAAATGTCATTTTTCAAGTGATGAATGGTGGGAAGGAAAGTGGAAGACGCAGAACATGGCAAAGAGAAGGGAAAGATCTCCAGATAAGACTCCCAAGGCTTCCAAGTAAACATCTTGGCCACAAAGGCTAGGAGGGCGAAAGAGCTGAACTGAGATGGGGGACCTGCCTGGGCAGAAAGGGGGAAACTGGGAGGGCTTGGGCCAGATGCCTGCTCTGAAGGCTGAGCTTAGGGTTGCTCTTACCCAAAACAGCAAATGTTCAAAGCTATGAACACCCCCCCCACACACACACACACACACACAAAGAGGTCAGTTTTGTATCACCAGCATTGCACTGTGCAGAGCTGGATTATTTACGTTAGTGGTTTATTATTTCATTGACACATAGAAATGGAGATCCATGAAAACCTACAAATGTGGTGTGTCTCCCCCCCCCCCCCCGCAATGTCTTTTTCGGTGGCCCCCCTTCCCCTGTTCTCCCAGGCACCTTTTTCACAGGCTGCTGCAGAAGCCCCCCCAAGCAGTCGGAGTAGGGGTCACATGGGAGATGTTTGTTCATGATAAGGTGCCTCCAACATAGCTGGGAACTAGATATATCCAGATACATTGTATCTCTATGGAGGCTGGGGGCAAACTTTTCCCATGGAGATACATTGTGAAGATCACACTAAAGCATCTGAACACAGCCACTTTGCCAATGCTTTTCAATGGAGGATGGGGGTGACCCCTTCCAGACCCCATAACCCTGGACCCCCTGACCCAATCTTTACCAAACTTGGGGGTTCTTGCAAGGAGAGTCCCTTATAGCTACCCTGAAAATTTGGGACCTCTACCTGCAAAAATGCCCCACCAGGAGCCGCAAAAAGCTGCAAAATGGGTTTAATGGGTTTAAATGGCTGGAATTTTCAGGAATCCTGAATTTAAAGCAGAATTCCTACCTTTACCGGTACAGGAAATTTGGCATTCGGGTTTTCCTGAGGGGGGGGGGAGGCCAATAAACCCAAACCCTAATTTTCCCGGATTTTTTTCCCAACAGCCCTAAGTAGGGGTGCCAGGCTGCCTGCCAGGCTGGGCTACTTCCTGTCCCTAAACTCTGGAGCCCTACTGCTGCTTGATGCAACAGCAGGAGCAGCGATGGGGAGGAGCTGGTGTCGCATGATGCTGGTTTCCACATTCTCTGCCCCCTGATGTGCTCCCCCTTCACTGAGTAGTTCCAGGGGCAGTGCTTACCTTTTGTGTTATTGTAGTGTTTGTTTTCTGTACAGTTATCTAAGTGGAGGACAGGTAGAGGCCTAGGGCCACTCCTATAGGGCGTTAGATCTACTATCCCACATGAGACCCTGGAGAGAGACATCCTGCCCCCTGAATCGGTGCACTTCTTCTATTCAGAACCTGAACACAGAGACCTACACGGTAATAATTTTACCATGCCAGGAAACTTGAAACATATTCTGCATCAGATATAGTGATGGCCATTTCTATGAAAATGTTCAAAGGTGTTGTCTAATTTGGAAGATGGTTTCATAACACCCTTCTGAATTGACACTCCACCACCAGACATGGTTGGCTTGGCTGTATTGCTTTCAGCTTTCCAACAATAGTGTGAGAATCCCCAGTTTCTTCCTGATTATTGGCAGATGAAGGGGCATATGAGAGCATGCCTGGTGTGCAGCATCAACAAACCCTAGAGGTTTGTCAGCAGATGCAGACAAGAGTGTCATAGTATATGACCTGCTAGCAAGGGGTGCATGAGGTGCATGAGCTAGCAAAGGTGGTGTAGGTGGTGGGTGATGCATTCTTGGGTGGTACAAGCCAGCGCTTCAGAGAGCTGCGTCTTGCACTGGCAGTCTTGGATTGAAGCTTTTTCATTCTTGTACAAAATAGTTCAACTGGGATTAACAACTGACTGACCGAGTGGTTTAAAAGAAAGCAGAACTGAGACTTCCGGGTCGGATGACCCCCCCCCCCCCGCTACAAGCACGGAGTAGCGCTCCTGCTGCCTCGCTGCTGCGGGGCGATTAATCAGCCCCGTGAAAATCCGGCAAGCGGCACCCCTCGGAGCAAGAGGGGATGCAGAAACGGGGGCCGGTGGCGGACCTGTCATCTGAGCGATAGCCGCCAAGAAAGAGGCGGCGGTCGCTCTGATGGGGCTCCGCTGCATAGCCGGCGCCATCTTAAAGGTACAGCAGAAGAAAGCGAGGTGGGAGCCGATTTTCTTTTATATTTGAAACAAGGTTTTTTTTTATTCTTAAAACTTTAACTTGGGGTGTGTGGCAAAATTGCTCTTTAAGGACTTAATTTAGAACCATCTATAATTTTGTTACGCTCTGTTTTCTGACTTTTGGCTTTTTGCCAGTTGAGTGACGCATTTTAAAAACTTTCTTACTAAAGCAAGAACTTGGAAGTAAGAGAAAGAAGTTGGAGAATAATCAAGTGACATGGAATGAAACTATTTGAGATGTCATAGTGATTGTTTTCTCTAAACTGATTCTCTTATCTGAAATAATTTTCATATAATGAAATAAAAGAAATCTTTTGCCCCCCCCCCCTCTCCCCTTTTGGATTACAATTGCCAGCTGTTTTGTCTTCAGCTTTCACAGTTTACCAAAGGGAGAAAAAGAGAAACATACTAGGGACATTCTTAAGGATACAAAGTTGGTGGTACAGCCTCCTCAGAGAAGGTCCTCTGTAACTCAAATTACAACAAAACAGACAATTTATCCAGTTGCATCATCATCTGTTACTACCAAGATGCTTCCAAAAGCAAAGCCTGAAGTAACATTGGCTTCTGTATTTGAACTTTTAACCAAGACTCATCAAGATGTTGCAGAAATGAAGCAGGAGTTATCCCAGAATACAGCTACAACATCTCAAAATTCAGCTGCAATAGCTACTCTGCAAGACACAATCTCATCCCTCACTATCAGGCAAGATAGGGTTGAAACCAAGCTAAAGAAAAATACACAGGAAATTAAAGAAATCAAGAAGAAGGTGGACACCCTTGAGATGGCAACAGCAGCCTCATCTGATAGAGACGAGAAGCAACAAGCTCAGATGGCGATGATTGAGCTTAAGATAAAAGAATCTTCGTTGCTTATACGTGGACTGAAAGAAAAAGTTGAAAATCGGGATCTACGTGGGTATTTGACAGTCCTTTTGGCAGATTTTTTACAGGAGTCGGAAGAAGTTATTGCAGGGATGATTTTGACAGCTTACAGAATGAATTCTGCATATGCAACTAGAAATAAGTACCTAGGGATTGCCTGCTTCAATTGTTTTCGAGGAGTCACCGGGATTTGATACTTAACACTCACTACAAGACACCACTTAAAGTTGAAGATGAGCCTTTGAGACTGATGAAGGAAATACCTGCAAGACTGCTGAGGAAAAGGAAAGATTTTATGGAGATTGTTCAACGTTTAAGGCTCAGTGGAATTCAATTCAGATGGGAATATCCACAGGGTATCTCTTTCACCTTCAAAGCAAAACGGTTCAAGTTTACAGAAGTGGATAAGGCTGAGCAGTTTATAAGAAGATATGATGCAGAACTGGTTAAACCTATTAAATCAGCAAAGCAAGTTCCAACCAGAGAATCCACAGAAGAAGAAAAGGCATCTGAAGCATCTGGAGGTGGAGATTTGCCAATAGACCCTACAGAGGACTCTCCAACTGATGACGCTGAAGACTAAATAATGGGGGGGAAGGGGGACAATAAGAGACATGGTTGTTAATGTTGATTGTGGAAGATTATGGGATCTAACTGATTTTTGATATGTTACAGGTTTTATCTTGGAATATCAACGGACTGAATTCTCCTAATAAAAGGAGGAAAATATTTCACCAGCTACATAAAAGTAATGCTAATATCATTTGTCTACAGGAAACTCATATACTCCCAAAGAACACATTTAGATTGGAACATTCAAGGTTGGGTACACTCTTCACTGCATGTAATAAAGTTAGAAAAATTAATGGAATAGCTATGTACATACATATCTCATTGGAACCAAAAGTTGTTTATCAAGATATGGAGGGAAGAGTTTTGTTAGTCGATATAACATGTGGTTTTCAGAAGATAATGCTTGTGGGAATATACGCGCCTAACATAAATCAAAAAGTATTTTATGATAAATTAGCAATATTACTAGCTGAATATGCCACAGAAAAAATGATATGGATGGGGGATTTTAATGGTGTTAAAATACCTAAGATAGATACATCTGGGAAAAAGAAAAAAGCGACTAATGAAGGAAAAGTACCAGGGGTCTTTGATGTTCTTATTGATCAATGGAATATGTTTGACGTCTGGAGACTGGCACATGGAAACAAGAAAGGTTATACTTTTTTTTCACAAAGACACCTTACATATTCCAGGATAGATATGTTGTGGTTATCGAAAGGCCTAATAGAGAAATCAGAAGATTCAGAGATCTTACCTAGGGTTTTGTCAGATCACAATGCGGTTTCAGTTAAAATTCAAATGGGAGATAGTGGATATAAACCTTGGAGAATTAATGATTTCCTTTTAAAAAATACTAAAATAGTCGCTAAATTGAAGATGGAAATACAGAAGTATTTTAAAGAAAATATAGGTAAGGGTACTCGTGAAGATATAGTTTGGGATGCTGGCAAGGCAGTAATTAGAGGATTATTAATTCAACAAAATACAAGATGGTACAGGGAAAGGGAGAATAAGAGAAAACATATATTAGATGAAATAAAACAAGGGGAAAGATATTTAAGCAGGTTGCAAGATAAAGCAGCTAAACAGGAACAGCAGGCTAAGATTAGAAATTGGCAACAACAATATGAATTTTTAATCTTAGAAGAAATTGAAAGAAAACTTATGTATAATAAACAAAGATTTTTTGAACACGCAAATAAGCCGGGTAAAATGTTAGCATGGCAACTTAAGCAGAAGGAAAAAAAATACCAATAACTCAAATTAAAAGGAATGGTAAGATTACAAGAATAAAAGAGGAGATACTAGAAACATTTGTAGAATTTTATACAAATTTATATAGAAAAAATGTATCTTCAGAGGTAGAAATGGATATGTACCTTACCAAAGGGGACTGGGGAAAAATAACACAGGAAAATAAAGATTTTTTGGATTCTCCAATAACTAAAGAGGAGTTGGAAGAAGCAATAAAGAAAAGTAAACTAAATAAGTCTCCCGGTCCAGATGGATTTAACGCATCTTACTATAAAACATTTAAAGACCAGTTAATCCCTTATCTATTGGAAGTAATGAATTTAGGATTGATAGAAGGAATTATCCCTCAAACTTGGAAACAAGCAAATATAGCATTAATACCAAAGGCAAATTCTGACATATTGGAAGTTAAAAACTTTAGACCAATTTCATTGTTAAACGCTGATTATAAATTATTTGTAGCAATCTTAGCTATGAGATTAAAAAGAGTATTAAATCAAGTAATACATGAAGATCAAGCTGGTTTCTTACCAGGAAGGCTGATGAGTCAGAATGTAAGGGTGGTAATTGATTTTTTAGAATATGCAGAGCAAGATACAACACCAATAGCTTTGGTATTTTTGGATGCTGAAAAAGCTTTTGATAATGTCAATTGGCAGTTTATGTTCAAGGTATTAGATTTCATGGATTTTGGTGAGAATTTTAAAACAGCTATAAAAGGAATATATACACAACAAACTGCTAATTTGATTATAAATGGGTCATTATCACCAAGTATTGAAATTCAAAGGGGAACGAGACAGGGATGTCCTCTTTCCCCTTTACTGTTTATTTTAGTATTAGAATTATTATTGTATAATTTTAGAAAAAATGATGATGTAGTTGGTGTACGAATAGGTAGAAATCATTATAAACTTAAAGCGTATGCGGATGATTTAGTATGTTTTTTGATTGATCCGATTGAACAAATTGACAGATGGAATAAAATTTTGGAGGTTTATGGAAAGCTTTCAGGTTTTAAAGTTAATAAAACTAAAACCAAGATTTTAACTAAGAATATGACTCTTTCACAACAACAAATATTAACAAAAAAGATGGGGTTTAATATCAAAAATAAAGTTAAATATTTAGGTATATGGATATCAAATAATAATCTTAATTTATTCCAAGATAACTATATGAACCAATGGCAACAGATAAAAAAGGATTTGATAAGTTGGGAAAAATTGCCATTATCACTGTGGGGAAGAATTTCGGTAGTTAAAATGATGTTATTACCTAAAATGCTTTTTTTGTTTCAAAACCTACCAATAGTTAAGGGTGTACAGATATTTGATGTCTGGAAAAAAGATATTATGAGATTTCTCTGGGGTAAAGAAAGACACAGGATTGCATATAATAACTTAATTGAACTAAAAGATATGGGAGGATTTGGATTACCAGATTTGAAAATGTACTATCAAGCAGCATGCTTCACCTGGATCAAAAATTGGATTCTCTTAGAGAATCCGAAATTATTAGAATTAGAAGGATTTAAGTTGAGATTTGGGTGGCATGCTTACTTGTGGTATGAAAAGGAAAAAGTAAATAAAGAATTTAATTCTCATATTATTAGGAAAAACTTACTACAAATATGGAATAAATATAAGGATGTTTTTGAAAGTAAAACTCCCGGCTGGATTAACCCCATAGAAGCATTTATGAGAAGGGGTGCACATTTAAATTTGGATTGTAATAATTATAGAGAAATGACAGAATATAAGGATGGCATATGGGTATTGAAATCAAGAGAAGAACTCTAGATTAAAGACTGGTTTATGTATTATAAATTAAGAGATGTTTTTAACAAGGATAATAAGTTGGGTTTTAATCAAACCAAATCAAAATTTGAGATTATACTATCCAAGGGTAATAAAGGATTGATAGGTAGGGTGTATAAATTACTTATAGAAGTAAATCTAGAACAAGAAAGGATTAAGTTAGTGATGTTGAAATGGATGAGAGATATAGATTTGGAAATATGGGAAAAGCTATGGAAAAAGGAATTTAAGTTCACCATTTCAAATGAAATAAGAGAGAATTTGTATAAAATGTTTTATAGATGGCATATAACCCCAGTATTACTAAGTAAAATGAAGAAAGAAGATGAAGCTTTATGTTGGAAATGTGGTACAGAAATAGGTACATTTATGCATGTTTGGTGGTTTTGCAAAAAAATAAGGAGGTTTTGGAGACTAGTCTTGAATGAAACTAATAATTTGATTAAATTAAAAATTAAGAGAGACCCCGCCTTTTGTTTATTGGGTATTCCAAAAAGAGATTTAGATAAAGGTGATAGAGTCATATGTCAATATAGTTTTGCCGCAGCAAGAATTATAATTGCAAAAAAATGGAAGCAAACAAGTAAATCTTCAATTAAAGAGTGGAGAGAAAAATTATGGATGTATATGCGGATGGCCAAAATTACAGTTTTTTTACATGGTAAAGATGTGGAGGAATTTAAATGTACATGGGCAAAGGCCACCGCATATTGGGATAAAGTGGCAAAAACGGATTTTAAAAGTATAGTTAACGAATTATAGTATAACATGATTTTAAATATGATATAATAATAGATTTTTTTTCGTAATGTCATAACACTCCATCGGAAGTCCATTGGTGAAGGGCACTGTGGTGGGGGGACGGGATTTGGATTCAGGGCACAATGGGATTTATAGAGTGATTTGAATATTGTATTAGTGGATAAATAGTGCGCTGAACATGTATTTTTTTTATTTTTTATGTATATGTATTTCATATTTTTTTCTTTTTTCTTTTTTTTGTGTTTATGTTTTATTATAAAAATAAAAAAAAATTAAAAAAATAAAAAATAAAAGAAAGCAGAACTACGGTGTTTCTCCCTCCCTTCTGTCTAATTGTATCCTTATGGACACACACAAACCTTATTTTTATTTATTTGTCTCATTTCTAACCCACCCTCCCCGGCCACAGCTGGCTCAGGGCGGGTAACAACCACTAAAACCAATCAAAAATTAATAACATCCATAAAACATTCATAGAACAATTAGCCCGAAGAGGAGAAGACTGAGAGGGGATATGATAACCATGTTCAAGTATTTGAGGGGCTGTCATATGGAGGATGGTGCTGAGTTGTTTTCTGTTGCCCAAGAAGGCTGGACCAGAACCAACGGGTTGAAATTAAATCAAAAGAGTTTCTGTCTAGACATTAGGAAGAATTTTCTAACAGTTAGAGCAGTTCGTGGAACAGGCATCCTCGGGAGGTGGTAAGCTCTCCTTCCCTGGAGGTTTTTAAGAGAAGGTTAGATGGCCATCTGTCAGCAATGCTGATTCTGTGACCTTAGGCAGGTGACCTTAGGCAGATGAGAGGGAGGGCATCTTGGCCATCTTCTGGTCACTAGGGGTGTGGAGGGGGGAGGTAGTTGTGAATTTCCTGCATTGTGCAGGCGGTTGGACTTGATGACCCTGGTGGTCCCTTCCAACTCTATGATTCTATAAATTCCAAGACATAAAATCATTAAACTAAAAATCAAAACAAAAAATGGAGTGAACTGCCCCTTGTGCTGATTGTAGGGCAGGCAGTCACACATCTCCCACACCCCCATTGGCCCCTACTCCATGCCCAGAGGTTGGGGGGGGACCCTCCAGAATCTAGGATTGCCAACCTCCGGGTAGTTAATTAACAATGCAAAGAACCTGTGCTGTAATAAACTTCGTTGATATTTAAAGAGACAGCACGTTTGCTCAATTTTTGTTCAATTTGCATTTACTAATGTAACTAAACAATCAACACATACAACAATTCTGCAAATAACACTCCAAAACTACTACTTATATATGTATTTATGCAAATCAACTCTATGGGAAACCAGTCCACTAATACAGCTTATGAGTCCAAAATAGCCCCCAACTGGAGGCAAGTTCTACAAACCACAGCAGGTCAAAGAGTTCATCTCATAAGACTAGTAACACTGGTCCAATGGAGCCATGGAAGTTACAGTATGTAGAATTCAACCCATAGGAACCCAAAAGGATCTTGGGGTCTTAGTAGACCAAACACTGAACATGAGTCAGCAGTGTGATGCTGTAACTAAAAAAGCAAATGCAGTCTTGGGCTGCATCAACAGAAGTATAGTGTCCAGATCACGCGAAGTGATGGTACCACTTTACTTTGCTCTGGTTAGACCTCAACTAGAGTACTGTGTTCAGTTTTGGGCACCACAATTTAAGAAAGATGTAGACAAGCTGGAACGTGTCCAGAGAAGGGCAACAAAGATGGTGAGTGGTCTGGAGACCAAGTCCTATGAGGAAAGGTTGAAGGAGCTGGGTATGTTTAGCCTGAAGAGGAGAAGACTGAGAGGGGATATGATAACCATGTTCAAGTACTTGAGGGGCTGTCATATTGAGGAGGGTGCCGAGTTGTTTTCTGTTGCTCAAGAAGGTCAGACCAGAACCAACGGGTTGAAATTAAATCAAAAGAGTTTCTGTCTAGACATTAGGAAGAATTTTCTAACAGTTAGAGCGGTTCCTCAGTGGAACAGGCTTCCTCGGGAGGTGGTAAGCTCTCCTTCCCTGGAGGTTTTTAAGAAGAGGTTAGATGGCCATCTGTCAGCAATGCTGATTCTGTGACCTTAGGCAGATGATGAGAGGGAGGGCATCTTGGCCATCTTCTGGTCACTAGGGGTGTGGAGGGGGGAGGTAGTTGTGAATTTCCTGCATTGTGCAGGGGGTTGGACTAGATGGCCCTGGTGGTCCCTTCCAACTCTATGATTCTATTCTATTCTATTCTATTCTATTCTGTTCTAACATATCGTTCATCCACCACAGGGCTGGAAAAAACGCAGACCGGTGCAAAAGGTGAAGCCAGCAAGTACGTGTTTTCTAGATATTCACACATTTCGCATGCTTCTTCACCTTGCCAGTCTTCAAGAAAGAATATTACTCTTTTCAATCACTCTGTGGTAATTTCCATTAGCATACCTTGCTTCTGATAGGAAAACGGCAAAAGTCCTCAGAGGGTTCATGCAGTCTGTGTGCGGTCGCCTCCGGTTGAGGGCTATTTTGGACTCATAAGCTGTATTAGTGGACTGATTTCCCATAGAGTTGACTTGCATAGATACATAGATAAGTAGTAGTTTTTGAGTGTTATTTGCAGAATTGTTGTACGTGTTGATTGTTTAGTTACATTATTATATATTGAACAAAAATTGAGCACACATGCTGTCTCTTTAAATATCAGCCCCCAGGTAGTAGCTGGAGATCTCCTATTATTGCAACTGATCTCCAGCCAATAGAGATCAGTTCCCCTGGAGGAAATGGCAGCTTTGGCAATTGGACTCTATGGTATTGAAGTCCCTCCTCTCCCCAAACCCCGCCCTCCTCAAGCTCCACCCCAAAAACCTCCCACCGGTGGCAAAGAGGGACCTGGCAACCCTACTAGGATCCCTGGCCAATCTGGCTTGGATGAAAATTGCTTCCTGACCCACAGAGCTCCATTGGAGGCATTCCCACACATGCACCCTCCTCAGTGCAGCCATGCCTCTGGGCCCCTGTGGCAGCTGTGGAAGCCGACCAAGTGGAAGCCGGCCAATGGGGCTGGCCTGGAAGAGCCCCACCCCCCTCATAAGCACCGGTCCCCTCCCACACCCCTTTCGGCAGGTAAGGCGCGCACGGTTCAAGATGCTGTCTGTCCACTCCCTGCTGTGGGGGACTTCGAGTGAGCGGTGCGGCACTCATGGTGGTGGCAAGAGCAAAGGGAGAACACTTTGTACAACAGGGCTGGCTCCTTGCACAAAAAACCACCCAGGGAGAGCAAAGTCCCCACACCCTGTGGCTGAGCTCTCCCACTCAAGTCCCATTTCAGGTATAACAGGCGCACAGGCAGCATCTGACAGGGCGCCCATGCCTTGACAGGTAAGCTGGGCAATGCACCCCCAAACTCCCTTTTCTCCCCCCTTTCCCTCTACCAGGGTTGGCAGCCCTAACGGGCCGGGCGGATCTTGTGCTCATCAGTGCTGGGCAGTAGCAAGAGCTCTGGACCCCACCTGTTGCCTTTGCCCCCTGTCCCGCTGATGTGGGGGTGCGATGCTCTGGGGCGAGGGAAGGAGGAAGGATGAGATGGATGGGCTACTGTTGCCCCTCCCCTGCAGTAATCGGCCCCTGCCGATGGTCATGGAGGGAGGGCGTTGGGGTCAACAGCAACGCCTCAACACTCACAGGTCTATGTATTCCCAAAGACGACTCACAACCTGTATGTTTCAGAGGAGCACAGCCCCCCTCCCCGCTCAAAAGGATGGCCAGCTGGACTCGTCCATGAGTGCTGGCATTTGCAGCAGCACCAGGCAGGAGTGCGGGGGGAGGGAGTTGCATCGGCGAAGCCAGAGGGGGAGGAGCCGGTGGCACCAGTGCCACAGACCCTTCCCAAAGACCGGCGGAACTTCCTGGAGGATCTCTCACGCACCCACCAGCATGCCCGGGGCATCCTTCTGTGGCCACGCATAGGCTATATTTTCTCAACAGACCGCTGCAAAAAGCCATGAAGCAGGTGAAGCTCTGCGCGTGACTCTGGCAACCTTTTGCTCCACCTGCTAATCCAGCCGCCACTCACCGTGGATCTGGCCCTGTCAGACGGCTTCTCCTGTTGAAGACCGCCATTGTGGGGGGTTCGATGAGTTGGGGGATGGGGACTGGCAAATGGTATGCAGTCGCAGGTCCATCCCCCCCGGTGGCTGCTGCTGAGTACAGGACTACTGGTGTTGTGCCGCCACAGTCCCCTGGTGTGTGGCTGGGGTGACCCACCCACCCCCAGCTCTCTCCAGCCTCTCTCCCAGCCTCTGCCACACTCCTTTGGGGCCAGGTGGGGGTAGGACCATCCTCTTTTGCCTATTCCCGCCCCTCTCCTGGCCTCCAATGCCCTCTTTCTGGCCCTGGTGGGTGTGGAGGCATTCCTGCCCCATGAGATGCTTTGCCTAGTTCTGCCACCCTCCCCGCCCCTCCCTGCTGAGGCCTCTCTGCAGTCTAGCTTTGCCAACCTCCAGGTGGTAGCTGGAGATCTCCTGTTATTACAACTGATCTCCAGGTGATAGAAATCAGTTCCCCTGGAGAAAATGGCCGCCTTTGGCAATTGGACTCTATGGCATTGAAGTCCCTCCCCTCCCCAAACCCTGCCCTCCTCAGGCTCTGCCCCTAAAACCTCCAGGTAATTCTCATCCCGGAGCTGGCAGCCCTACTGCGGTCCCCTGATGGCCACGTGCCTCCACGGCAGCCCGGTCCCCCGCTCCACCCCCTTTGCGCCAGCGCGGCCACATTAGCATTTTCCTCACTGCTATTTTGTTTAAAATGCTGAATTTGCAGAGCTGGCCAGCTTAGGAGGAAGCTCAGCTATGCCATTGCTGCGCTGTCCGTGGCCACGGTGCAAGTACCCCCCCCCCCAGAAGTGGGGTCGCACCAAGGTGGTGTCGCACCAAGAAGCGGGGGGGGGGGTGTTTAGGGGGATGCTTTGCAGCCAGACTCGCACGTGTTTCCCAGAGGCTGAAGGCAGAATGCTGGACTCAGGCAGGTGGGATCTTCTTCAGGGCCTGTCAAACAGATGCAGACAGAAAACTCAAATTGGCCGCTGCTGCCATTCCCTGATTTCTAGAAAAATCTAGCAACCTTCCCACCTTGCTTTGCCATTCTTTACAGTGTGTCTTCTTCAGTCACACACTCATTTGATCACTGGTGGCACACGCACACACACCCCCATCATTCAATACAAACAGCCCTGGTTTTGTTACCCTCGTGCCACTCTGCGCCCTTCAGCATCCTTTGGGCACCCACAGTGCCCTGGGAGAGAAGCCGCCCTTTGTTCGTGGCTGAGGTCTGCTGCTGGGCAGAGAGGCTTTTGTTGGGAAGGGGCTTGCTGGGGGGGGGCAGCTGGTCTGCCCGAGTCTGGCGGTCTTTTCTTAACGTGGCAGCGTTTTCGGATTTTTATGTTGCTTTAACAGGGATGTTGTGAGGGTCTCTGTCTTTGTGTCTCTGCTTTCCATCACCTGCGGTGTTATCAGTGAACTCGTAAAAGCAGTTCACACCTTCTGGTCTCAGGCGCCAGGCCTGATGGCCCATGTATCTTCCCCCCCCGCTGTTCTTCCTGCCAGTACTCCCTCAGGCCGGTGCGGCCTTGGAAGTGTGATAGCCGCACCAGACTTCCTGGGATCCGTCTGATGTTTTGTATTATGCCAAGCTTGTAACTTCCCATAACAATAAGTGTGAACCCCAGTGCCCCAGTGCCCTGGAGTCAATATATTCTGTAAACCCGTATAGCCCCTCACTTGCAACTTTCTACCTGTGCCTGTCTCATCTCCTGAAGGCTTCAATAAATCTATTGTTTCTGTATCAACGTCTGAGCAACTGATTTGGAGAAGCAAACTCAGAGAGGGGGATCTCTCACATTAAGTTGCAAGTCCTTGCCTCTCGGACTGCAGCTGTACCGCTTTGGACAGAATGTCAGCCGACGAGGACACCACCCCTAACCCCGATGCCCCCAAGGAACCGGACGAGCCGGAGAAGCCGGACCCGAAGGAGGAGGGAGCCAAGCCAAAGAAACCGAAGGGTCGCGCACCCGACCAAGATGGGGACGGACGTCCCCGGGGGCTTACTTATTGGCTGGACTCTCCCAAGGGCTGGTCGCTCTCGCGGACTGCGGCGAAGGATCGCCGGTTGGCCTTCCCCAGCACGGGACTCGAAGGGGACCCGGCCCGCAAAGAGGCCCTCATGGAGGAAGAACGAAAGCAGTGGCAGGAAGACCGCCGGGCTATGCAGGAGCAGATGGAGATCATGCAACGCGTAATGGGTGAGATGGCCACGACCCTAGATGCGCTGAAGTTGCAACCTCCAGCCGGTGCTCCCCCAGACGGGGCGCCGGTAGTTCCGCCCGCAACCCCTGCCCCCCCGGCCCGTCGGGACCTGAAAGTCACGTATGACGGGTCGGGAGACCAGTTGACCTTTTTTATGGTCCAAGTAGACATTTTTATGCGGGAACAAGGCCGAACCTTCGTTTCTGAGGAGTCCCGGGTGCAGTACGTGGCTTCCTTACTGCAAGGGGAGGCGGCTGCCTGGATGGTGTTGCAGTATGAACTCCGCTCGCCGGTGCTGCGAACCCTGGACGAGTTCATGGTAGCACTCCGAAACCGTTTTGAGGACCCGACTCTGGGTGAGCGGGCTAAAGCCTCCCTGATGCAACTGCGCCAAGGGACTAAGTCGGTGGCGCAGTATGCAAGTGAGTTCCAGTCACTGGCTAGCCGAATTCTGGACTGGAGTGAAGCTACCTTGGTACAATGTTTCAGGGAGGGTCTCAACCCAGACCTCCAACATTGGGCCTTCATGCAAGGGAACCCCCCGGATGTGGAAGGTTGGGTTCGCCATGCTGCTGACATCGAGAATCGCAAACAACTCCTGAACTTGTCCAAGCAACGGCTTGGGCGAGACCCCAGGCCCCGAGGTGACCGTGGCCGGGAACTCCGGCAAGGGGGTGGCGGGGGTCTCTCGGCCGCGGAACGCCGCAAGCGGTTCGAGGCCGGCGTCTGCCTGATCTGCGGGGGAAAGGGTCACTTTGCATCGCAATGCCCCTCTCGCTCAGGCCGTCCGACCCCCCCCCGCCAAACCCAGGCCGAGCCGACGAAACCGGCCGCCGACAGCCAGCCTCGCCGCAGAAGTGGACCACTGAGCCGGCGCTCCGGCGCACCCTCCGCTCTCCACGCGCGCCCCCAGGATGGGGCATCCGACTCTACGGTCCCATCGGGGTCCCGGATTACAAATACCGTCTTTGATTCGGACGGCTCCCCGGAAGCCACCACCCCGTCCCCCTCTTCCAGCGAGGAGGAAGAGTGGGAACAGCCGGCAAAAAACGCCGTCGGTCTGCTGTAGAGGGGGCTCCGCAGCAGACCGTCCCTATCGTTGTGCAAGGAGCTCCACCGATGGTAAGCGCCCAAGAGGACAATGTATTTGTGCGTGTTCATCTGTCCCTACCCAAAGGGGGTCCCCCGTTAGAGGTCCCCGCGTTGGTCGACTCGGGGTGTGCCCGCACCATGATAAATGAGGAAACTGCCAAGAAGTTGGGTGTCCGGCGCAAGCGGCTTCCGGGACCCCTCCGTTTTTCCCAAATGGACGGGAGTGACTTTAAACGGGGCCCTGTGACCCACAGAACTGCAGCCGTGATTATGTCCGTGGGGGAACATTGGGAACGGTTGTATTTCACCATCGCCCCTATTGTAACCCCTGTGGTGTTAGGGATGAACTGGTTAAGGGGACACAATCCCTCCATTGATTGGGTTAAACGGGTGCTTTCCTTCCCCGAAAACCCCTGTGGGTTGCATGACAAGGAACGGGTACTCAGAACTCCAGCCGCCGCACTGGTAGGGTCCCCCGCCCCAGTCTCTCCTCAATTACCCTCTGAGTACTCGCAGTTTACTGATGTTTTCGATGTTAGAGAGTGCGACGAACTGCCTCCCCACAGAGAAACGGACTGTGCCATCGAGATTGTAGGGGAAGGCAAACTGTCTAAGGGAAAGGTTTACCCCATGAGCCCTAGTGAAAAGACTGTATTGCGAGACTATCTGGATGTCAATCTGGCGAGGGGTTTCATACGCCCCTCCAAGGCTCCTTATTCAGCCCCAGCTTTCTTTGTAAAGAAAAAGACGGGAGATTTAAGACTGTGTATTGACTTTCGCAGACTGAACGCAGTCACCCAGTCTAATGCTTACCCCCTCCCTCTTATTCCTGACCTTCTAGCACAATTAAAGGAGGGCCGAATCTTCACCAAACTGGACTTGGTAGAAGCCTACCACCGCATTCGCATCAAAGAAGGAGACGAACCCAAAACGGCCTTTTCCAGTTGTTTTGGGATGTTTGAGTACCTGGTCATGCCGTTCGGACTTTCGGGGGCTCCGAGTGTCTTTATGCAATTAATTAATGAAGTTTTGCATGATTTACTGTTTCGGGGGGTGGTGGTATTTCTCGATGACATTCTTATTTACTCTGAGACCATGGAAGAACATGTGCGCCTAGTGCGAGAAGTGCTCCAGCGGCTGCGGGAGCACAAACTGTATGCTAAGGTGTCCAAGTGTGAATTCCACCAACCTTCTATTACATTTCTGGGGTATGTGATTTCCCACCAAGGGTTGGAAATGGACCCCGCCAAGGTCCAGGCGGTGCGGGACTGGGAAACCCCCACTACCCGCCGCCAACTTCAACAGTTTTTGGGGTTTGCCAACTTTTACCGGAATTTCATTCCCAACTTTGCCCAAGTTGCGCTTCCCCTCACTGCCCTGTTGCGTACCAAGGACAGGGGGGCTAGCGCCGCACTCCCCTCAGCCCGTCTGCAATGGTCTCCCCAGTGCCAGCAAGCTTTTGAACGTTTAAAGCTACTTTTTTCATCCGAACCCGTTTTGGCTCACCCGGATTGCACCAAGCCCTTCGTGGTGCAGGTGGATGCCTCGGATGTAGCCATGGGCGGGGCCCTATTGCAGAGGGATGAGGGGGGACGGTTGAGGCCATGCGCCTACTTCTCCAAGAAGTTTTCCCAGTCCGAAATCAACTGGGCCATTTGGGAGAAGGAGGCAGCGGCGGTCAAACATGCCCTTACCATATGGAGACACTTCTTAGAGGGGGCCGAGCTGCCGTTCGAAGTGTGCACAGATCACAAGAATCTTGAGGCTCTCAAGGGAGCTAGAAAACTCAATGCCAAACAAATTCGGTGGGCCCAATTTTTTGCAAAATTCCGGTTCACCCTCAAACATGTCCCTGGCAAAGAAAATGCCCTAGCTGATGCTTTGTCACGACTTCCCCAGTATCGCAACGATTTCGATCGCCCCGTCGACTCCCTGTTCACTCCCGAACAGCGAGGGGAAGTCCCTGGCTTGGCCGTCACCACCCGATCCCAAGCCCGCCAACCGGAGACCCCCCCTACGCTCAAAGGTATCCCGGAAGCATTCCAACAGCGACTCCGGGACGCCTCCTTACAGGAGGAGGAGCACCATCTCCTCCCCACTGGCTTGGAACGAACCAACACTTGGTGGGTGCAAGGGGGGAAACTATATGTCCCATCTTCCCTTCGCAAAGAAGTATTGGGACTTGTACATGGGGCCAGACTAGCGGGTCATTTTGGTTTCATAAAAACGCTTCACCTGGTTCGAAGGCAATTCTGGTGGCCCGGTATGAGATCTGATGTAGAGTTGTATGTGCGCAGCTGCCCCACCTGCGCCACAGCCAAGAAACGGATGGGAAAACCCCCGGGACTTCTCAAACCGCTTGAGAACCCCTCCCGTCCCTGGGAAGTCATCGCCATGGATTTTATCACCGACCTACCTCCAAGTCGGGGGAAAACGGTTCTCTGGGTTATCACAGACCTCTTTTCCAAACAGGTTCATTTCGTTCCATGTGCAGGTCTTCCTTCAGCCCAGGGCTTAGCTAAACTGTTCATCACGCACGTCCTCAGGCTACACTCGATCCCGAGGAAGGTCCTCTCCGACCGGGGGGTCCAGTTTGTTGCCAAATTCTGGCGGGCTTTCCTAAAGTTAATGGGAGTGGAGGAACAGGGCCTTTCTTCCGCCTATCACCCCCAAACGGATGGTCAAACGGAACGAGTAAATGCGGTAGTAGAATGTTATTTGCGTTGCTATGTAAATTTCCACCAGGACGACTGGGTCGACCTGCTGCCATTTGCCGAATATGCGTACAACAATGCGCCTCATTCCTCTACCGGCTTTAGTCCCTTCCAAGTTATATACGGGACGGATTTTGGCCCTTTCGGTTCTGCCCCCGTCTCGCCAGAGCTCCAGTCTACCCCTGATCTTCAGGAGTGGATTCAGGTGGTTAAATCCACCTGGCCATGGTTGCTCAAAAATCTGGAAAGGGCAAAAAGCAAGTACAAGGAACAAGCAGACAAACACCGGTCTCCGGGATGGGAACTCAAGGTGGGGGAGCAAGTCTATCTGTCCACCAAAAACCTCCGCTCTCTTCGCCCCTGCAAAAAACTGAGCGACCGTTATGTAGGACCTTTCCCCATTACCAGAGTAATCAACGAGGTTACCGTGGAACTGAGTCTCCCTAAGACTCTCAAGGGAGTTCATCCAGTCTTCCATATAAGCCTCCTCAAACCTTATGTAGCAGCTCCCCAGTTCCACCCCCCTCCCGCTCATGAGATTCCTACCGTAGTAGGAGGGGATACCCATTTGGAAATATCCAAGGTTTTAGATTCCAAATGGAAGAAAGGGAAACTGTTTTACTTTGTTCGCTGGAAAAACCTTGGCTCCGCTCATGACGAATGGGTGGCCGCACCCCACATGGCAGCTCCTCGCTTGGTCCGAGAATTCCACCTCGCTTATCCCGATAAGCCTCGTCCTCTCGGAGGGGGGCCTTAAGGGGGGCAGAATGTGAGGGTCTCTGTCTTTGTGTCTCTGCTTTCCATCACCTGCGGTGTTATCAGTGAACTCGTAAAAGCAGTTCACACCTTCTGGTCTCAGGCGCCAGGCCTGATGGCCCATGTATCTTCCCCCCCCGCTGTTCTTCCTGCCAGTACTCCCTCAGGCCGGTGCGGCCTTGGAAGTGTGATAGCCGCACCAGACTTCCTGGGATCCGTCTGATGTTTTGTATTATGCCAAGCTTGTAACTTCCCATAACAATAAGTGTGAACCCCAGTGCCCCAGTGCCCTGGAGTCAATATATTCTGTAAACCCGTATAGCCCCTCACTTGCAACTTTCTACCTGTGCCTGTCTCATCTCCTGAAGGCTTCAATAAATCTATTGTTTCTGTATCAACGTCTGAGCAACTGATTTGGAGAAGCAAACTCAGAGAGGGGGATCTCTCACAGATGTGGCTTTAGCAGAGGGAACTGAACCTGTAGGTATCTCTTCTTGTGCTTGTCCATTTTCTCCTCAGAAATAAAAGAGCAATGGGGGAGGGGGGAGCACCAAGCCATTAAAATCAGAAGAGAGAGCCCATCAAAGAATTAATATGGCATTAAGTGTTCATAATTAGAAAACTGTAAGCATTTATGGGAGTACGTTAAAGGCAGGTTCTACACCATTAAACTACCCGCATAGGCTGCTAATTTGGCCTACCTCGAGGGACCCAAAGAGAAAGAGAAGGTTCCTCCCCCCCCTTTCCCCACCTGGAGTCTCTTTCCAGCAGCCCCACCTTTCTCGCTGCCTTCTTCTGTCCAGGGTCAGCAGCTGCGGGCTCTCCTTGCCCCCTGTGTCCCTTCCCTCATTTGGTGACGAAGGTTGACAGTCATCTGCTCTCCATTTCTCCCCCCCCCAAATGTGTGTGTTTTTTCCTCTTCCCTTTCCCTGCAAACCCTTGACCAGTTTCTGATATTCAAACGTCTCTTCTTTCTCTTACATTGTTTAGAAAGAAAGAAGAAGAGCGCTCCACAGCCACTGCTGGCGTGTCGTTTCCTTGGCCTACAAGTTTCAGAGTCAGCCGGATTACAGGCTGCAGCTGACAGGCATCCTCTGCCCTTAGACAGCATGACACTTGCTTCGGCTTTCGGTGCTCCTCTGCTTCTTGCCTTGCTTCCTCCTTGGTACACTTAACATCAAGAAATAGTATAAAGGTACCAGAAATACTGACTTACATTCTCCTAATTTACATTACAACCGGGGATATTTCCTATATTCTTTTTTGCACTTGGAAAAGTGTGGGTCAGAAGACCCAACGGAATTTGCTGGATGTCACAGGAGAAGATTGCGGTAGGACTGAAAATAACCTTTAGGGATTTTCACTCACCACAAAATTGGCCCACGTTTCCGCCTTCCTGCCCAAACCGAGTGCTGTCCTTGGTCTGACTCTGTGGCATTTGCAAAGCATTTCCTCCAGGAGGCTGGTTGGTTGGCCTTGGGCACACCCTGCTTGCTCCCTTGGAGGGACCCTATGAGGCCCGGCGAGGAGTTCTCTGTCTGTATAGTCATTCAGCAAATATATTCAAATATAATGAATCCAACTGAAAGGAGTCCCCGTTTGAGCCCAGCGGTGGGTTTGGGGCCTTGTGGAAAACACTCCCTGGAGGTTACCACATTATGTATTCCCAGCGATGTATTAAGAGTTTGAAAATGTTATAAAAAACATCGCTTTAAAAGAATTTTTGGATACCACGGCTGAAAAATGGTTGGAAGACGTCTTCACAGCTAAAGGGGCCAAGCAAAGAGCAAACCGTATTTTTTATAACGTTTTCAAACTCTTAATACATCAGTGGGAATATATAGAAAGTGCGAACAGTATTTTTTATAACATTTTCAAACAGTATTTTTTATAATGTTTTCTTACTACATCCCTGGGTTAATACACAATGCGGTAACCCCCCCGCCCCCCCCGTCTTCTGGGAGTTGTAGCACCTATGCACTGAGCCCCTAGTGATACCAATGTAGTGTTGCAGTGGTGCAAAGGGTTCAGTTGGGATGGAGGAGGAGGAGTGGGCTGAAATCCTCCCTTGTCTTGAAACTCACTGGGTAACCTCGAGTCAAGCCAAGTCACATTTTCTCAGACTAACCCACCTCAGAGTGACTGAGGGCCGCCAACTCCAGCTTGGGAGATTTGAGGATGTTGGGGAGGGGAGAGATTACACGCCCCCACCCCCACCCCAGTGCGGCATGAGGCCAGACAGCCCTTCAGTTTCCTCCAGGGGAACCTGTTCTCTCCAGGATCAGAGGAGCAGGCCTGTTATCTTAGGTGCTGTGGAACGCAGGCAGGATAAATGCTGCTGCAGCCATCTTGCTTGGGGGCTTCCTGGAGGAGCCTGGTTGCCCCCTGTGTGAACAGACTGCTGGACTTGATGGGCCTGGGTCTGATCCAGCAGGGCTTTTCTTATGTTCTTGTGTTCTTATGATCAGTGTTGTCTGGAGATCAGCTGTAGTTCTGGGAGATCTCCAGACCCCACCTGGAGGTTGGCAACACTACATGGATTCCTTGGAGGAAAGGTGGGGTAACAATGCACTCAATAAATAAACTCTACCCATTCCCAACTGAAGACTAGATTAGATCAGTAATTCCTGAACTAGGTTGCAGGAGGGAGGGAGCGTCTTCCTCTTCTGCCATCTAAAAATAAACCTTCTCTGACAGACAGGATGAAGTGGGCCTCCTCTTCTATTACAGAAAAAAAAGGCATGTTCCTAAATTAGAGCAACACCATGACAGAGTGCTGCATGAGGATGGCAATCTCCATGCTACTGAGCATGTGCCGTAGCAGCAGCAAACTTGCTCCCTCTGAGGAACCCCCTGCCGCTGGCTCCGGTGTGGGGTGTGGGTGTTGTGCTTTGGCCCGACCCCTTCCCCAGTATTCTCTCTTTTCCATATCCGTCAGTCCTTCCTTGCCAGACCTACAGCTTCGCTTCTGTATGCGGTGCAGCAACAGGGTGGCGCTGCCAGGCCCTGCAGTAGGTTGCCAACCTCCAGGTACTAGCTGGAGATCTCCTGCTATTACAGCTGAACTGATAGAGATGAGTTCCCCTGGAGAAAACGGCCGCTGTGGCATTGGGACTCTATGGAATTGAAGTCCCTCCGCAAACCCCACCTTCCTCAGGCTTTGCCCCACAGCCAGGTTCAAAGACACCCCACCTCACACAGGCACACAAATACAAAAGCTCCTCCTTGTCTTCTTTTCCTGTTAGAAGGACTGTGCATTTGGGGAGGGGGCACGAGGGGTAGCTGTCAGCAATCTAATACCAGAGAGTTTCCGGTGACCCCTAGAGAGGACTGACGTCCCTTCTGGGCTTTCCCTAGAAGTGATGTCTGGCCAGAGGGGCGGGGGCTCCCAACTCCGGGTTCTGCAACACCCTTGAGGGTGGGACCTGGGAAGATGGGGTTGAGGGGGGAGGGGGCCTCAGTAGGGTGTGATGCCATAAAGTCCACCTTCCAAAGCAGCCATTTTCTCCAGAAGGGAAATAAATGTTTCAAAGGAATGAATAAATACATAAGCATCTGTGTAGCCTGGAGATCAGCTGTAAGTGTGGGAGATCTCCAGCCCTGCCTGCGGTGGGGATGCCCCATTCCCTCTGACCAATGTTCCTTACACAGGGCACGCTGTTGCTTTAAGCGAGGGCAGCCGACCTAGCGGGGCTCGAGAGGTCAGTTGGTGCCCCCCTTCCCTTGGTCTCTTCCTCCGCCGCCCTCTCTTTCTTTTTGACCCACGACAATAGTGTTGGGGTGAAGAGTTTCTTCCTTCCCCCTGGAAGGCCCCGGAGGGCAGCGCGCTCTCTGGCCCTCTCTGGCCCGCCCGGCTCAGATGGGCAGCTGGGATCCTGTCTCCGATTCGCCTACCTGAGCGAGGAATCACAGACCCCTGGGGTTGGAAGGGGCCTCCAGGGTCATCTAGCCCGACCCCCCCTGCACAATGCAAGAAATTCAACCCTACCTCCCCCCCCCCCTACACACACACACAGTTCTTCTGTGGTCAAGGGCTTTTGTTTGTAAGCCCCAAGCTGCCCAGGGGCCTGCCTTCCAACTCTGCTGCCCCTCCTGCAGGAGCGACCCAGCCCGCCAGCCCTGCCGGCGCCCCCCTCTCAGCACAGCCCGCCCCCCGCCCCCCGCCCCCCGCCCCGCCAGGCCTCCAGCAACTCCGGCACCCCCTCTTGGGGCTTCCTGCCCCCCCCGTGGGCCGCAGGCGGGGTTGGCGTGGGGGGCCTGCTGGAGGGGCGATGCGTCAGTCAAGGGGATGGGGATCCGTGTGGAGAAGCTGGGGCAGACCCCCCACCCCCCACCCCCCACCCCCGCGGGCTGGACGGAGTCAGTGCGGGAGGCGTCTGTCTGCAGATGGGGGGTGGGGGGTGGGCGGAGGCGCCGGGAGAGCCCCCCCCGCCCCTCTGCCCGCGGCTCCTCCGCCTCGCCCCTCTTGCCCTTCTGCCCTCGGCTTGCCGGGAGACCCCCGCGCCGTGCCGGGCCGGGCCGCGGCCAGCTGGGGCCGGGAGGCGAGGGGGCGGCGGGGGGGGGGGCGTTGGACCGTCCGGGGCAGGCGTGCGAGCGGAGCCCCCCGTCCCCGGCCCGGGGCTCTCCTGCCGCAAGCGGACGCGGCCCGGCTGCTGGGGCCCCGGGCGAGGGGCGATGAGGGGGGGGAGGCGCGCTCGCCGCAGGGGCAAAGAGGCGGTCCGAGAAGGCCGCGACCCTCCCCCGGCATCGCCTGCCGGCCGGCCGGCCCCCCCCGCCCCCTTGCCCTCGGCATCCCTCCCCCCTCCCCGCCGCAGCCGGGCTGGAGGTCGCTGGGCGCGGAATCCGCTCTCCGAACTGTCACCGGCGACTCCCGCGGGTTTGGTCTCAGGGGGGGTTTCCCACATGCAGAATTTGCACCGAGAAAGCCAGATCCGAGTTCTGTGTGTGACAGGAGGGAGGGGACACGTGGAGGGGGGAGAGCCGGAGGAGGGGGGGGAGAGTTGGGCCTCCTGGCGCAGGGCTGTGGGGGGGGGCCAGGGGGGCCGCCTCTCTCCGCGTCACGCCGCTCGCGGGGCCGCTTCCCACTCCCCACGGGCGGAAGGCTTCCCCTCCGGCGCAGGGAGGCGCCCCTTTCAGCCCAACTCCGGAGTCTTGCCAAGCGGGCAAAGGGCCAGAGGGGGTCCCTTCGGCCACTCTGCCCCATTTCACCCTTCTGGATGGCCCTTGACCCCCACAATGCTTGAGCGAGGGTTGCCCTGCGGCGGTTACTGCAGCGGCCGGATGCGCCTGCCGCAACCTCGCTTGAGGGCAGGAGGGAAAGCTCCTGTGGGCCAGATGCCGCTCAGCCCTAGCAGGTTATCCTGCCGAGGGCCCCGTGAATGCCAAGCCAACTGCAACCACTTGAGAAGGAACCCGACTCTTCCGTTCACGGGGTTGCTACTGCAAAGAGACAACAGGGGAGCCACGGAATGGTATTTATAGGGAGAACCTGTTGGCTGCTTTCTGTCTGCATACTTGTGGTGGTAGACAACATCCAAGTATAACAACAATAAAACGACTGGTTGTCAACAAAAAAGCAAACATTTGACTTGAATTGAGAGATTTTTTGATGACGGTGAAACAACTCAGGATTTTCAAAGGAAGCAAAAACACTAGCAAAATGTTCTCAGTTTGTCTAAAACAAATGTTTTTCACCTGAAGGGACGATGGCTGGTTTCCATGGAAACCTTTTTGACTGCTGGTACCTAGCAGATGTCCGGGTCACCAATGTTACCCACGCTAAGACGTTTTCCCCCAGCAGCCCTGACAAGATGCTGGGGAATGACCCGGTGCTTGCACAGGGGACCTTTACCTTTTACCATTTTTTATCTAAGGGCCAAGCTAGACATTAGATGTCTGTGGAGTCCATTTTTTGTCTGAACTTAGTCATTTAAGATCGCTGCAAGGGCCTGACCCTGATTGGGCCCGTAGCGTGGTCACCACCACCACCACCACCACCTCCACGCCTTTTCAAGTGCTGAAACAGCCACAGGAGGGGAACATGATCACCTTGAAGTGGGCACCCTGCGGGATTGGGCCCTCATGGCATTTTCAAATGGCTGGGTTCTGCTGGACAATGGTGTCGGCATCCGTGGGTTCAGACCTGTGGGTTAGCCCTAAGCCTCCAGAAGCAGCCAGGGTCGATACCTTGAAGGTGTGCTCCAGCGGCTGAGTCCAAACAACGAGGCTGCCCTTTTGTCAGAGTTTCCTTGACCCCTGCCAGCACTCAGTGGGGTGATGGGGGGGAAGGAATGGGGATGCCAAACACTGTCCCATGATGCCACTTCCGGTCACACAGCCAGAATGGACACTGCTGTAAGCACTTGTTTCCACTGAAAGTCCAATAGCCACATCAAGAGACAGGTAGTCCAAAAGAGTTGGTTTATTGGTAACAGGTATGCAGAGCTTAGAAATCAAAAGGCAGGAACGAAGGGGGAAGGGTGTACACTTGGTTATATGGAGAAACCCAGACAATACAGTCATATCAAGATATACAGTTCAGACTACCAGGCTCCCACAAAGCTCCCAGGCCCTGAGAAGCTATGCCAGCTGGAGGCTGTTCTGGTAAACAACCTTGAAGCTGGAGGCAAATGGAGAAACTAAAAGTCAGCCTGACAGCTGCAGCCCCACGGTCCACTCTTAGAGTTGGTCCCCTTCCTGACAGTCTCCAGAGGGTTGGCAACCCTCACATGCAGAGGCTGCATGTGAATCAGCTAGGCTGGAGAATACAGGCAGAGTGTCAGGAGCAGGCCATGAGGATGGTTCGTGGTTATGCTTCCAGGTGTTGTTTTGCTATTCTGTCCAAGGCCAGTCCATGTCCCGTGTTTAGTCTTCATAGATTCCCATACTGTGGGAATCGCCAAGTACTCCTTCCTGCCTCTGGGAGGGGGGTTGCCTGGGTTACCAGTTATCTCCTTTTGTTTTTCCATATATGCCATGTACCTTGCCCTTGCCCCTTACTAGTGTCCTTGTGAATATGGCTTCTGAAACCTGTCAATTCTAACCAATAAAACTGCTTTTGTGGATTTGCCGTCTGCTGGAATCTGTTTATGGTTTGCCGCAGGGCTAGAGCTCACAGAAGGAGGGGCCTTGAGGGTGTAATGCCATACAGTCCACCCTCCAAGGCAGCCATTTTCTCCAGGGGAACTAATCTCTAACATCTGGAAACCACGTGGAATACTGGGAGGTCTCCAGGCCCACCTGGAGGTTGGCAACCCTATGGCCTCCCTCCATGAGTGACAGAATCAGATGGGGGGGGGGGATGCGGTCTGTAGTCATTAAAAACCAAACTGCTTAGAGAAGACCGCAAGCCTGGCCCAGAGAGGAGGAGGAGGATCCGTCCCCACCTTTCTAGGCATGTGGTCGTCAAAGAGGGTCCTTGGCCGGTGTGGTCAGTCTCCCAGCAGTTTCCTTGTTTAGCCAGAGCTAGGAGGCACAGGCTCAGACTTCACTGCCTCAGATCACCAGCTCAAGAGCCACTTTTGATGATCCCTGTGTTCCTAGCAAGACTGAATTCCCTGGATCTCTTTTGTTCTACTAAGTCTTTCCTCCCTAGTTACAAGCCATGATGTTCTCGGAGAGGAAAAGAAGTTAACAGTGGCTCAGAGTCCACCAGGAGCAGCCAGCAAGCCATTCAAAAGATATCCTGAGAGGACAGGAGCCTTCCAGACACTCAGTCGGCAAAGCGTGGTTGGCTGCATTACTAGGGCAGCCCCCAAGCAGGGGAAGCAAGCTCTTTTGGGGTCTCAGAGGATGTGGGGCTGAGAACCAGAGGAGGGCTCAGCTGGCACCACAAACGGAGCAGCAAGAGCTACAGGGGGCTCGGACTTCCTCTCCGGCTGCAGAACACCTGCACAGCTCGAGAGCCAGGAGAATCGACTTGCTGGGTCAGGAGAAAGATTCCTCCAGGCTTGCATGTCTTCCTTGGCATTGGCTGCTCAGAGCCAAACTAGACATTCACTTCTTTCAAGAGTTGGGTTCCCCACCACCACCCAGCAGCTGCAGGGAATGATTATTAAGAAACCACGCAGAGCTCAGAATGGCCCTTTGGGGAAGGCTCCTGCCTTCCTCCCCAAGCGGGAATCGGCCGGGGGGAACTGCTTCCCCATTGCTGCTGCTCCGTGCGCTCAGGGTCCTCCATGTAGAGCAGGGGCAGCAGCGAGAAAACTCCTCCCCCCTCACTGTTTCTGTGCAGGAAAACAGCTTGGAGGGCAGGCAGGAGCCCTTCCTCTTGCCATGGTGGTGTTCTGAGCACAAACAGGTGTTGGAATATCTATCGTGGTGTTGGAATATCTATCCTGTATTTAGCAGAGTGCCTCAAGCTAAGCAAACAGCGGGAGCTGACTCATGCGTGCGTGTGTGAAAATAAAAAGGAACAGTCGTTTGCTCTAATCAAACTCCATCTTGGAGTGGGAAGGCCTGGGCGCGTGGAGCGCCCGGCTCCTAGATCTTGTTTGGATGATGGGCGAAAGCGAAGAGAGAGAGAAGAGGATATTGTCCCTGACAATATAGCTCTAAACATCAAAGGGCAGGAAATGAGGGGAGAGGTGCCACTTCTAACAAACTCCCATCTATCTATCTGACTATCTGGTCAGTTCCCCTTCCCCCCCTTTGAGTGTGGAGGCAAGTGACACCGTTAGGGAAAGCCCAATTTCCAACACCCCCTCTCGGTGTAACTTGACCCACTCTATGAAGTTGGTTCGAATTCTTGCGCCTTTCTTGCAAGGTAGGAGAATCTCGGCGATGGCACACCTCTGTGCGTTCAGATCTCCTCATCGCAGGCCCTGTGGTCTCCTCCTGTTCATCAGGCACCTCTGGTTCAGCAGCCCCCTCTGGATGGAGATCTGTGGCCTCTTCCTCTTCTGGGCTCACCACAGGCTCCTCTGCTTCTTCCTCTTTGGGGCAGATGTCACCAGGGTATTTGAGTTCGCTGGTTACTTCAGCCTTTGCCCCCCCTGAAGCTGGCGGGGCTTGGCTCTCATCAAAGCAAACTGTTCCACTAACAGAAATTCTTTTAGTGGTTGGGTATATTATTCTGTAACCCTTGTTTTTAGCTGAATAGCCAACAAAAATTCCCTCATGTGCAGTGCCATCTAGTTTACTGTGTTTCCCGTTTGGAACATGGGCATAGGTCTTGCTGCCAAAAACACACAGATGCTGTACACTTGGCTTATGTTTGTGCCATAGTTCATAAGGGGTTCTCCCTGTTGCCTTTGTGGGCAATCTATTTCTGGTGTATCCTGCTGCCTTGACAGCCTCTCCCCAGTAGTTGTGTGGAAGATTTGCATCTTTAAGCATGCACCTTACCATTTCAACTAGCATTCGGTTGCATCTCTCTGCTACACCGTTCTGAGATGGATTATACGGCACTGTCGTTTGATGCTGAATGCCTTCGTCCTTCAGGAACTGTTGCATTGTCTTAGAGATGTACTCCCCACCTGAATCTGACCGAAGAACTTGTATCTTCCGTCCAAACATGTTCTGCATAGTGGCTGCATACTCTCTCAGCTTGTCAAAGACCTGAGATTTTCAGAAAGCAAATATACAGCAATATAACGTGAATAGTCATCAATCAGGGTAAGGAAATATCTGAAATTACCCAGTGTTGGTGGCAGTCCGCCACATAGGTCACTATGAATGAGCTGAAGCGGAGCTGTGGTCTTCCTTTCACTATACTTTGGAAAAGGTCTGTTCACTGCTTTGGACCTGATGCAACAAACACAGTTAGTTTCAGAATCACAGTCTGTAAAAACAAAATCTTGGGTTAGGTCTCCCCTTGCCATCTCCCTGATCGTTTGAAGATTGGCATGGCCGAGGCGCCGATGCCACAATGTTAAACACTCTGTCTTCCCACAGCATTTTGCCATGTTAACTTCATCTTGGGGAATATCAGTACACACTTCATGCAATTCATTTCTTTGGCTTTTGTCTGAAAATGCATCTTGTTCCTCTTGAACAATTGGTAACCCATTCCGCTGTACAGTAATCATACAATTTGATTCAATGAAATCAAATTCAATGAAATCATACAATTTGATTCAATACCATTCAATGAAATTGTACATTTAGTTCCCTTTGCATGAAATTCATAACCTTCTTCAGCAAGCTTACTCCAGGAAAATACATTACGTGAAAAGTCAGGTATATATAAGACAATTTTCAATGGAAATTCACACATCTCACCATCTTGCAGCCGACAAACCAAAAAACCATCCCCTCTCTGCTTTGCAATGACCCTTTCCCCATTTCCCGTAATGACCTCTCGTGGGGAAACACATTCTAATGTCTTAAAGAAATCTCTTCGATTAGAGATGTGCGTATTGAACCGGAATCAAGGATAAAACGCGAGCTCTCAGAGGGTCCCCCCCCCAATTGAGTAGTTAAAATGTCTGGCCTTTTCATCATATTTTCGTTCATAAAAATCCTTATCCCTGGGGTGGCTATCTAGTCCTGAGTTACGCTTGTTAGGACATTCTGACACCTTGTGGCCTTTCTTGGAACAGCCAAATCAAACAACTGTTGAATTCTTTTATCCCATTTGGGGGGAGGGGCTCCTTGCTTGCGCACCAAAACGACTCCTTTCAAATTGACCATTTCCCGCTCTGCTCAGCCCCTCCCTTTGTCCCTCGTGACTTAAGTCTTTGTTCCGAAGTTTGGGAGAAGGGGGCCTTTGTGCAACATGGTGGTCCCTCACTGTCAGTTTGTAAGCAACCTCTTCTGACAAAGGCTGGTCATTCCACATTCCTTTTCTCACAATTTCCATAGTAACTTCATGACATGCTTCTTTAAAAGTTAAATCAGGCTTACGTTCTAGTTGCCCAACAAGTGGAATGCACCATTCTGGCAAGCTTATAAACAAGGTACATAATTTATCTGTTTTAGTAACCGGCATTCCCGCCATCTCAATTTGCGCAAGCAATTCCTTCAGTTGGTAAATATGCTCTCTAATATTCTGTCCATCTCTGTACTTTAAAGAGTCCAATTTTCTTCTCATGGCTAGGAAGTAGGGCCAACCCTTCTTGGTAAACATCCCGTCAATGATTTTCAGCATTTCTGTAGCTGTCTGTGCATTACGCAATTCACAAAGAACAGAGTCAGTAATATTACTCAGGATAAGGTCCTGTGCTTTGCCATCCCCCCTCAGCCAATCGTTGCTAGGGTTATTGGGTGGGTCCTCGCGGAGGTATTTTGTTAAACCTTTCGACTTCATTGCAACTTCTATTCTCTTTTTCTAAGCATTATAATTATCATCATTCAAAAGCTCAATTCTGTGGCAGTCATCCTTCTGGTGAGCCATTGTAGTAGGCTGCATTATAAATACACACACAAAAGAGCAACTCGAGTACCCCCGGGGCTTTTCGAGCTCACCTTTGCTGTTTAAGCAGCCGATCCTCCTCTTGTAAGGGAACGTTCGATTCCACCGGTCTTTCGTTGAGACGGCCGGAACATGAATCTGTAACCCTTTGGAGTCAGGAAGATCTCTCAGCAGCAAATCTCTTTCGGAAAGGTGGTTGTTCAGGATCTGTCACCCAGTTCTCTTCCAGAATTCTGGGCTTTCAAAAAATCTGGGCAAACATAACCTGTTGGAATATCTATCGTGGAGATATTCCTATATTTAGCAGAGTGCCTCAAGCTTAGCAAACAGCGGGAGCTGACTCATGCGTGCGTGTGTGAAAATAAAAAGGAGCAGTCGTTTGCTCTAATCAAACTAAAGTATTGTTGAAATACACTTTGGATAGGAAAGGACAAACAAGGGTTCTCTATCCTGATCTACCTTGCTATTTCTCTAGGTATAAAAAGGCATCTGCCTTCCACTCCATCTTGGAGTGGGAAGGCCTGGGCGCGCGGAGCGCCCGGCCCCTAGATCTTGTTTGGATGATGGGCGAAAGTGAAGAGAGAGAGAAGAGGATATTGTCCCTGACAATATAGCTCTAAACATCAAAGGGCAGGAAATGAGGGGAGAGGTGCAACTGCTAACAAACTCCCATCTATCTATCTGACTATCTGGTCAGTTCCCCTCCCCCCTTTTGAGTGTGGGGGCAAGTGACACCATTAGGGAGAGCCCAATTTCCAACAACAGGTTCAGCTTCGTGGCTGCAGGGAATGCAACTCTTTTAAAAAGTCTGTGCTGAGACACTTGCAAGCCATCCCTTGCTATGGAGCCCCCAACATCTGGCCATCAAGGGCGTGTCGCTTCTGTCCTGGAGAGCGCTCCTTCATAGTGAGTGTGTATAACCATCTGCTTGTCTTCAAGGGATGCCTCCACATGTAAGAACATCAGGGGCGGCTTGCTGGATGAGGCGAAGGGGCTGCCTGAGTCAGCAGTTTGATTTACAAGTTTGATGGATTGCTCTACCGGCTGCGCTCCTCAGCAGTGCTCCCTTCTGAGGCTGGCCCCAAGGCAGAGATGACCCCCCAAAGGAAACCCACAAGCATTCACCTTTGGTGAGAAGGGGGAGGCAGGGTGTTTCTAGCTCAGCTTACTGAATGGCAACTTGTGAAGCAAGAATGTGTGTGACTTCCAGTATTTCTTGAAAACTCTCCTGGGATTGCAGTCCAAGTCAGGTAGACCAAAGAGGAGGTTCATCAGGCCCCTGCTGCCCCCCCTGCCCCCCATCATGGCTGGTTGGCTGCATTCAGCTTTGTTTGCTATATCTTAAAGTTACCTATTTATCCTCCAAAAATTCAGATTAAAACATGTATCTCTCTTTGTTACTTATCTTCAAAACTCCTCATCTGATTTGTTAAATGCTAACTTTTGTTTGTCTGGTAGGTTCTTCCTGACCAGCAGACAGCTCAAGAACATCAACACTGAGCCCTTTAAACCAGCATACCTGGACGCTACAGTCATCCCTCATGTGCCTGCGGAAGGTGGGAGGAAGGAAGGACAGAGCAGGGAGCCGACTGATCGCAGAGCGTCCCCCCCAGCTCCTCTGCCTCCTCCCCTCCCCTTCCCTGCCTCCTGCTCTTGCACGATAAATTAGCCTGGAGTGTAAATCTGTCTGTAGTGAGAAGCAGCAAGTTTCCCTAAGAGCATTTTTCGTGTATTTTTAATAAAGGGCAGGCTGTGTTTACTGGCAAAGGGAATCAATACTGGTTCATTATTTATAAAGGATCCCAGTGGCCCATAATGATTTCAAGTTTGAGTATATCAGCATGTGAATTGTACTTTACATAGACACCTCCCCCACTCATTCTATATTGAAAGTTGGCTCAAAACCACTTGAAGAGTCTCCTTCCTCTCTACATATCTTTTTAGCTTAACTCTGTGACTTTTCATAAGTAAAAGTGGAAGGAGATTCCGCCTGTGGTCCCAGGGGCAGCCCTGACTGTGCTCTTCCCAGAATATTTGCCTTTGAGTTTAGGAGGCATCTTTACCTTGGGGGACAGAATGGAGCTCTGCTCCTCACCCCCTCTCTCCCCCTGCCTGCGGACCCCCCCAGCCAGTCAGGTCACTGAGCCCGTGCTTGGCTAAATGGCCAGGCACTGGAGGGGGAACTTTTGACCACAATCCGAGATATTTACAAGGGAAAAAAATCATTATTTATTACCACATAGCTCTATTTTCTAGGTGCACAAAAAGCACAGGAAGCTAGTATTAGAACATTAACAGAAATGTATCCGAAACAGATACAAAAGAAACAAAACCAAAGGCTAAGGAAGTGGTATAAGTCACTGGATTTACCTTGGAATTCCTTCCAAGGAATGGACTGAAGCGACTTTGAAGCGGAGGCTGATCAAAACAGACCCCACTCCATTTCCCCACATCCCCCAGTCCTTGGCTTGTGGTGCCTTTCACAGTTCGTGCTAAACCTTCTCACTCTTCCTCTCCCAGGTGGGAGGGTTTCCACTTTGGCCTGTCCTGGAATCTGGTTGGAGTTCCCAGGTGTGCTGTGCTGCACCTTTTCCTGATCATAACAAGGCACAAGTCCTCAACTTTTATGTCATTTATGCAGGGGAAATTTGTGTTTGGTTTACTGCACAGTTTTCTGCTCCAAATTCTCAAACATCATACGCATGAGGGATTCTCCACCCCACCCCCCAAATTCCAGGAGTACCTTGTGATTAATTTTGCATCCCCAGTGAATCACGGAGCTTCTGAGTCCCTCCCCCTGAAAATACAGCCCTGTTGCACTTTACTTGGAGGGGGCGGGTCAGCTCTTAAAGGGACTGCGTGTGCTTTTGCTGGGTATTCCTCCCCACCTTTCTTCAACAGCTCCCTACTGGGAGCTGCCTTCCAACCTCTGCAGCCTTTCTTCGGTGTGTTCCTGCACATTTCATGAAGGTTTAACTCCCTCTGTTGTGCTTTGCTTTGAGGGAAGGGGTTGGATGGGAGGGACAGACGCGTGGGAGGGAGAAGCCAAAATGGGCATAGGGAGAGAAACCCAAAGTTAAGAGCTTTGCATGGAAATAGGGGGAATTTGTGTCTCTCTTGCCTCGAAGCAGTATTTAAATTCATCCTAAAACAAGCTCCTAGAACTGCGGGGGAAGAATGAGGCCAAAACAAAGACACCTCTGAAGGTCTGTAAAATCATGAATAATACAAAAGAAGTCTCAAAGCAGTCCAGCAGGGACTGTGAAGTAAATACCCCTGTGTAAATGGCCTTACAGTTTTAACTCAGGATATCCAAACAGCTGTCTGTCTTGCCCCTTCCAAGTCATCTCCAGCCTGCCCATTTTTCTCAATAAAGGGAAACCATCTCCTTTCAGTCTGAAATCCAAGGACTTTGGGGTTCCCAGGAAAGAGAGTGACCTATCTGGGAGCCACTGTCTCTTGTGGGTTAACCAAGGTATCCTGGATTTTCTTCTCATAATAATACACACAGTAATCATTACAGTGGGTAACCAATCCTATTCCGCTACAGAAGTGCCCTCTATGTTACAATTCTGACCTCTTTAAAAAAAATGCCCCCTTGAACACCACTGCTTTGCACATTGTGTGGAATGATAGTAAGGTGGAAGCCTTCTTGGGCAAGTCATTCCACAAGGAGGGGGCCACAATTGAGAATGCACGTGAACAGGCTGCTGCCTGTCTGACCCATCTGCAGGCACCTTTCGAAAGCTCTGCTCAGATGAGTGAAGCTGTTACAGCAGATCACAGTGGGAGATGCATCTCTGTAGGTTTGGGGGGGGGGTCCAAGGCCATTCAGGGCTTTGTAGGTCATAACCTTGTTAATTGATTGGGACAGCCATGAAGGAGCTAGGAAAGATCCTCCAGAGTAAGGATCTGTCACTGGTAACCAAGATCAAGATAATTCATGCCATAGTATTCTCCACTACTATGTATGGGTATGAAAGTTGGACAGTGAATAAAGCTGACAGGAAGAAAGTTGATGCATTTGAAATGTGATGTTGGAGAAGAGTTTTACGGATACCGTGGATCACCAAAAAGACAAATCAGTGGGTTTTGGACCAAATCAAGCCTGATAGGATGTTATGGAGGTCATTAACTTGTAGGGTTGCCATAAGTCAGAAGCAGCTTGATGACATTTAACAGAGTGTGGGTATGTTGTGTCTCCTGCCTACTGCCCAATAGTAACCAGGCAGCATTCTGCACCAACTGGAGTTTCTGATTTGTCTTTAAGGGTAGGCCCATGTAGAGTGCGCTGCGATAGTCTAGAGCCTCCAGTAACCACAGCATGGATCTAAATGGACAGATCAGCTGAACTTCCAAGCTAAAGAATGTTGGAAGAAATGGTTTTTTGGTGGGGGGAATAACGTGCTTCAATACTGCTGCTGGATCCAGACAAACTTGTAGACTCTTAATTGAGTCAGCAAGTATCAGCAAGTGTCAGCTGGAGCGCCCTCAGCATCCTTCAAGACCTCAGCCTTCCCAAACAGCATTACCTCCATCTTGTTAGGAATCTGTTTCAGCTTGTTCACCCTTAACCATTTAACCACAGCTCTACAGCCTCCTCAGGGGGTTTGGGTAGAGAAATACAGGGCTGGGTGTCATCAGCATACTAAGGGCAGCTTACTCTGAATCTGAAGCTGTCTGTGAAGGGCTTTGGAAGGATCAATCTGAAGAGGGCAACAAAATGGTCTCAAGGCACAGGGAAGCTAGTCCCAGGCAGGTGGAGCGGAGAAGGGTCCCACTGAGTCCAGGCGTTGCTCCACATAACTGGGAGTCAATGGATCTGTTGTGCCTCTCAGAGAAGCCATTGCCTCCCTATCCCACTCTGGGCCCACCCCTCTCTCCTTCTTTCCAGAGGCATCAGGTTGGCCAGTGTTGGAAACCAGGTGCTCTGTTTTATGGACTCCTGGTCTGATTCTGAAGGCATCTTCTTATATTGGTCTGACTAGAGCTCTGCTTGTGCATTTATTAAAAATTCTGATAGTTCCCATCAGATTTCAGCACTATGCAGAGGTTGAAACTTGGAGTGCCATTTGCCAGCAAGGTGCCATAGCCTGGTCAGTCATACATAAGTGGACAAGAGGGTGGAAGGGCCCACCTCCAGGGCCTTTCCTGCTGCCCTCTTGCATCTTAGCACCTCTTAGGTACTCCCACCTCCCCCTTTGGGAACCATGGTACAGAGGACATTGACGTGTGGTAAAAAGTATAGCAGGCTAGCACTACGCAGAATGTATACAACAGATTATTTTAGGAGGGCATTCTTATAAAGGAAATAGAGTTGTAGTTTATTGCACTGTATATTGTTTGATTTATCTTTTTCTTATTGCTATGTTTTCTAATTTCTGTGATTTACTTTTTGCATTGTTTAGGGTCATGCAAAAACTTAGGTAAATTTCGGGTTTGGATTTATTGGGGCCTTTTTTTTTTTTTTTTTGGAAACCCGTAATAAACCGAATACCCATACTGGTAAAGGGGTATTTTGGCTTTATTGCCGGGTTTACAGAAAAAAATCAGGTCCATTACAGTCTATGGGGATTATTTGAAGCTCCTGTGGGGGCATTTTTGGAGGTAGAGTCCCCAAATTTGCAGCATGGCTGTAAGGGACTTTCCTTAGACAGTCACCAAAGTTTGGTGAACTTTGGGACAGGGGTCCACTTTTATGGGCCAGCAAAGGAGTCGCCCCCATCCCCCAGGCATTTGCGAGCCAAGCTGTCCATCTGTTTTCAGGTTCAAAAGTTCAGCATTCCTGAGGACTGGCAGAAAGAGCCAATTGTCAGGCTAGTGCCTCAAAGTCTGGGGCTCCCTTCATATCTGGGGCGCATAGCAAGAGGTCCATGCACATTGGTTTCCAAACTGAGGGAAAAGGCTTAAATGCAAGAAAAATAAGGCACAGGAAACATTTATTTTGGTGGCAAATGACATCCAGTGACGAGTCTTTTATTATAGTAATCAAAAATCATATTTCAAGAGATGGTCACAGTGCGGGGAAACAAAGCCTCTACTCGGGACGACCTTCTTTTGGAAAGCAGGTTTTCATGGGGGGCGGGTTGTGATATTGGACCCAGCCAAAGTCTCATAAGAACATAAGAAAGGCCCTGCTGGATCAGACCAAGGCCCATCAAGTCCAGCAGTCTGTTCACACAGTGGCGAACCAGGGGTCTCTAGGAAGCCACAAACAAGACCACTGCAGCAGCACCATCCTGCCTGTGTTTCACGGCACCCAAAATTATAGGCATGCTCCTCTGATACTAGAGAGAATAGGTATGCAGCATGACTAGTATCCATTCTAACTAATAGCCATGAATAACCCTCTCCTCCATGAATATGTCCACTCCCCTCTTAAAACCCTCCAAGCTGGCAGCCAGCACCACATCCTGGGGCAGGGAGTTCCACAATTTAACTATGTGTTGTGTGAAAAAATACTTCCTTTTATCTGTTTTGAATCTCTCGCCCTCCAGCTTTAGCAGATGACCCCGTGTTCTAGTATTATGGGAGAGGGAGAAAAACTTCTCCTTGTCCACTCTCTCCAAACCATGTATAATTTTATAGACCTCTATCATGTCTCCCCTTAGCTGCCTTCTTTCCAAGCTAAGCAGCCCTAAGCGTCCTAACCGCTCCCCATAGGACAGTTGCTCTAGTCCCCTAATCATTTTGGTTGTTCTTTTCTGCACCTTCTCAAGCTCTGTAATATCCTTTTTTAGGTGTGGTGACCAGAACTGTACACAGTATTCCAAGTGTGGTCTCACCATAGATTTGTACAAGGGCAGTATGATGTCAGCAGTTTTATTTTCTATTCCTTGTCTAATTATGGTCAGCATAGAATTTGCCTTTTTTACAGCAGCCGCATACTGGGTTGACATCTTCATTGAGCTATCCACTACCACCCCAAGATCTCTTTCTTGGTCTGTCGCTGCCAGCACAGATCCCATCAGTGTATATGTGAAGTTGGGATTTTTTGCCCCAATATGCATCACTTTACACTTACTCACATTGAATCTCATTTGCCATTTTAATTCCCATTCTTCCAGTATGCAGAGATCCTTCTGGAGCTCTTCACAGTCCGATTTTGTTTTAAGCACCCTAAATAATTTGGTGTCATCTGCAAACTTGGCTACTTCACTGTTTAACCCCAACTCCAGGTCATTGATGAACAGGTTAAAAAGCACCGGTCCCAACACAGATCCCCGAGGCACCCCACTGCTCACATCCCACCATTGTGAGAACTGACCATTGATTCCTACTCTCTGCTTCCTATTTTTCAGCCAGCTCTCAATCCATAAGAGGACTTGTCCTCTTATCCCATGTCTATGAAGTTTGCTTAGCAGTCTTTGGTGGGGGACTTTGTCAAAAGCTTTTTGGAAATCCAAATGCACAATATCCACAGGCTCATTCCTGTCCACATGCTTATTGACGCTTTCAAAAAACTCTAATAGGTTAGTGAGACAGGACCAACCCTTACAGAAGCCAACTTGGGTTTTGCCCAGCAGACCTTGCCCTTCTATATGCTTGACAATTCTATCTTTAATAATGCTTTCCACTAATTTACCCAGAACAGACGTTAAGCTAACTGGCCTGTAATTTCCTGGGTCCCCCCGGAACCTTTTTTAAAAATGGGTGTTACATTGGCCATTCTCCAGTCCTCTGGTACAGAGGCTGATCGAAGGGACATATTACATATCTTTGTTAGAAGTTCAGCAATTTCCCATTTGAGTTCTTGAAGAACTCTAGGATGAGTACCATCTGGTCCCTGTGACTTGTTAGTTTGCAGTTTGTCTAGATGTTCTAGGGCTTCCTGCCTTGTTACCACTATTTGCCTCAGTTCCTCATGTTCCCCTCTCCAAAATCTGTTCAGGAGAAGGAATCTGCCCTGTATCTTCAACAGTGAAGACAGATGAGAATTCATTTAGTTTTTCAGCAATCGCTTTATCCTCCCTTACAGTTCCTTTAGTCCCATTGTCATCCAATGGTCCAACCGCTTCCCTAGTTGGTTTCCTACTCCTAATATACTTAAAGAATTTCTTATTGTTTGTTTTGATGTGTTTAGCAATAAGCCCCTCAAAATCTTTTTTTGCATCTCTAATTATCTGCTTGCATTTCCTATGTGCAAGTTTGTGTTTGCTTCTGTTCGCCTCATTTGGGCAAACCTTCCAGTCTCTGAAGGAAGACTTTTTTTCTCTACTTGCTTCCTTCACCTTACCCGTTAGCCATGGTGGTGACCTCTTGGACTTATTACTACCTTTCCTGACCTGCGGTATACAAGCTAGCTGAGCCTCTAGTAATGTGGACTTGAGTAACCCCCAAGCCTTTTCAAGATATTTAGCCCTCTTAACCGTTCCTTTCAACTTCCTCTTTACCAGTTTTCTCATTTTAGAGAAGTTCCCTCTTTTAAAGTCAAAGGTAATTGTGTGAGATTTTCCAGTCACTTTCCCCCTTACATATAAATTAAATTTGATGCCATTGTGATCACTATTGCCAACTGGTTCAACTACATCCATATCCCGCACTAAGTCACCAGCAGCACCACAGAGTATTAAATCCAGGATCGTCTCCCCTCTGGTTGGGTCTATGACCAACTGTTCGAGGGTACAGTCATTTAGGATGTCTAAAAATTTTATCTCTTTAGCTTGACTGATTTATCCAATCAATATGAGAGAAGGTGAAGTCTCCCATTATTACTACTTCGTTACCTTTACATGCTTCCCTAATTTCATTCTCCATCTCAAGATCACCCTGAGCCATTTGGTCAGGGGGGCGATAGAACGGCCCCAGTCTCGACTATGGGGGCTGTCGGAAGGAGATTGCTCATCCGCGCGGGTGAGGGAGTCTCCTTCAGAAGCCTGGTGGTGTTAGCAGCTGTTGAAGTCAGCTCTTTTTAGTTGGATGGTATATCCCTCTGGACGGGACTGGGTGAGCCTCATCTTTTAAAAAACCCTTATGCTTGATATAGATTAACCCACTGAATGGTTGGTCAGACCAAGTTATCTCCATGTCAGGCACCGGCCTGGTACTCTGCAGTTAAGCCAGGTGGTGTTCCAAGGACAAACTGTTATTCTGATCTCATTTTGTTGTGTCTTGATCTACCCTGGGAAGAGCAAGTGTTATCAGGGGGTTGCTGTAGCAACCAGTAGTCCTCCAGAATGTTCACTCTCCAGAATGTTCACTTTCACTATATATCTTCTGTACCCTTAGAGTTTCCCCCATTAGTGTCCTTGCGTATTTACACGTCAATTTCTGCAACTCGCTGTATATTTCTCAATAAATCATCTTTCTACGGATGACCTGCTGTAAGCCCTTGGCCCAATCTGAACCAAAAACCACATCAGAGACAGTCAGGTCCAAAGAAGCTGGTTTTTACTGGTCAAATAGGTTAACAGAGCACAAAGAAAAGGTGACAGCAATGGAGCTTGCTGGCTTGCACTTGGTAATATAAAAGCATAGAAAAAAGCAAGAGATTACAAAACACAAACAGCGCTGTGGTTCCCACAGCTTCAAACGGATTTAGGTATGCATAATAGTCCTTGAGTCTGGTCAGTGGGAAAAGGAAACCAACTGAGACACAGGCCTGACATTCTGCCCCTCTTAAGGCCCCCTCCCATCTTGCAAGGGGGACGGCTTGTCCGGGTAGGCGGTGTGAAAGGCGTTCACTAAGTGTGGGGCGGAGACATCCTGTGCACGCACCCACTCGTCGTAGGCAGGGGGGAAGTGCTTCCAGCGAATTAGGTATTGCAGGGACCCATGCCGTATACGTGAATCCAGGATCTTTGACACTTCAAAATGTTCCTCCCCCCTACCATCATGGGTTGCTCGGGAGGCTGTTCCGGGTGCCATTCTGAGGAGGCGACGTGAGGCTTAAGGAGGCTGACATGGAAGACTGGGTGGATACGTCTCAAGGTTTTAGGGTGAGTCAGTTCCACAGTGACAGGGTTAATGATCCGGGCTATGGGATATGGCCCTATGTACTTGGCACTGAGTTTGTGGCAAGGGCGGGTGAATCACAGGTTTTTGGTGGAAAGATACACTAATTCACCAACTTGAAAGTCCTTGCTGGGAGAGCGATGCTTATCTGCTTGTGCCTTATACTTGCGCTTGGCTCTGTCTAGGTTGCCCACCAGCCAGGGCCATGTGGTGCGGAGAGCATGCGCCCAAGGGGCCACGTCAGGATCCCCCTTCCCCTCGGTTACCTCTGCAGGGGCAATAGGACTGAAGTCCTGACCATACACAGCATAGAAAGGGCTGAATCCTGTAGATTGATGTACAGCATTATTGGAAGCATATTCTGCAAAAGGCAACAGTTCCACCCAATCATCTTGGTGGTAATTGACATAACAACTTAAATAACATTCCAGTACAGCATTGACACGTTCAGTTTGCCCATCCATCTGGGGATGATAGGCACTAGACAAACCTTGCTCCACCCCCCACCAACTTGAGAAAAGCTTTCCAAAATTTAGCCACGAAACTACTTCCGCGGTCGCAGATTATCTTGCGCGGGAAGGAATGTAGACGGAAAACATGTGACACAAAGAGGCGGGCCAACTTGGGGGCGGAGGGAATACCCGCACACGGAACCAAATGTACCTGTTTGGAAAATAAGTCAGTAATAACCCACAGTACAGTTTTGCCCCCACTAAGTGGGAGATCCGTCATGAAATCCATGGCAATCACCTCCCAGGGCTTGCTGGGAATTTCCAGGGGGTGTAGCAGTCCCGGGGGCTTGCCTTGAGACCGTTTGACCGTGGCACAAATAGGGCAGCTGCGAATGAAGGAGTTCACATCAGAACGCATCCCCCCCCCACCAAAACTGTCTACGCAAAAAGTGAAGGGTTTTCAGGAACCCAAAGTGCCCCGCAGTTTTAGCTCCATGGGCCAATTGCAAGACTTCTCTTCGAAGTATTTTAGGCACATATAATTTCGAGTCTTTGTACCAACAACCACCTTGCTCAAGTAAACCTTGGGGCAGGGTCTGGGCAGTGCGTTCGCTAAGCGCTGAGCACAAAGGGAGTCCAGGAAGGAGTTGGAGAGGATCACCCCCCTCCTCCCGCAGAAGAGGGTGGATCAGAAGCGGATGGCGATTGAGGGGGGGGAAACTGGTTGTTGCGGGGCGCCGGGTACAGACGGCGCAAGGGGGGCCGATGAGGGAGCCGGCTGGTTAGGGTTGAATACCCTGTCGGCTACTGTGCGGCTTCCAGGCTGGGGTCGAGTTTGGGACCGGGTCTGCACGGCCAGTACGGGCAGGCCCCTCTGTGCGCCGGGGTGAATAAAGAGTCCGTCGGCCAATCAAGTTTTACTGGGTATTGAGGCAATCTGGATAGGGCATCAGCAAGTACGTTCTGTTTCCCGGGCACATGTTTAAGAACAAAACGGAATTGAGCAAAGAAGTCCGCCCAATGCTGTTGTTTTGCGGACAGTCTATGGGTCCCTGTGAGGGCAGCTAGATTTTTGTGATCTGTCCAGACTTCAAAGGGGACCCTGGACCCCTCCAGGAATTGCCTGATGGACGGCTGATGGACAGCTGATGCCTCCTTCTCCCAAATGGGCCAGTTCAGTTGGGCATGCGCAAACCTTTTTGAGAAGTAGGCACAGGGGTGAAGGAGACCGTCCGGTCCTCTCTGGAGAAGGCCCCCCCCCATGGCTACATCGGACGCATCGACCTGTACAATAAACATTTGGTTCGGGTCTGGGTGCTGCAGTACAGGTTCAGAAGTGAAAAGCCGCTTGAGGGCTACAAAGGCGGATTGACATTGATCAGTCCAAAGTATTTTGGCAGAGGGCAACGTTGCAGAAACCCCTTTACCCTTCGTTTTTAGGAGGTCAGTGATTGGCAACGCCACTTGAGCGAAGTTGGGAATGAAACCACGGTAGAAATTAGCAAAGCCCAGGAAATGTTGCACTTGTTTGTGGGTGGAGGGTGGAGTCCAGTCAAGTACTGATTGGACTTTAGTGGGGTCCATGCTAAGGCCACGATGAGAGATTATGTACCCCAAGAAAGTTACTTTCTCCTGGTGAAATTCGCATTTAGACAGCTTTGCATAGAGCTGGTGGTTACGCAGACGTTGCAAAACTTCTCTGACCAGAGCAACATGCTCCTCCATGGTTTTTGAATAAATGAGGTTGTCATCCAGATAGACTACCATGCCGCGGTAAAGTAAATCATGGAGGATTTCGTTAATGAGTTGCATGAAGACCCCCGAGGCCCCTTTTAACCCGAAAGGCATCACAAGAAATTCATACATCCCAAAACAGCTAGAGAAGGCGGTGAGGGGTTCGTCCCCCTCACGGATACGGACTCGATAATAAGCTTCCACCAGGTCCAATTTGGAGGAAATGCGTCCCTCTTGTAATTGTCCCAAAATGTCAGATATCAATGGTATGGGGTAGGCGTTGGCTTGGGTAACTGTGTTAAGCTTTCGGAAGTCAATGCATAAATGTAGGTCACCCTCCTTTTTCCGGACAAAGAACGCAGGGGCTGAGTTGGGAGCGTTCGATTGCCGAATGAACCCTCGAGCCAGATTTTTATCCAAAAAGTCACGTAACACAGCGCGTTCGGAAACGCTCATGGGGTAAATCTTGCTCTTAGTTAGTGCACAGTCTTTTACTACCTCAATTGCACAGTGTGGTACGGTGGGGGGGTAAAGAATCGCATTCTTTAATATCAAAAACATCTGCAGTCTCTGTATACTTCGGGCAAAGGTGTTGGCAATGAGGCATCGGAGGTTAACACCGGAGCGGGTGGAGGCACCACTGCGACTTCGTGTCGGTGCTGTTCGCACTTGGGATTGGCAAAGGTAATCGTGTCAGTTTCCCAGCCTATACAGGGACTATGACCTTTGAGCCAATTAATCTCTAGAACAACTGCGAATCGGATGGCGGCTATGGTAAAGTCTATTTGTTCCCAATGAGAACCAATACCCATCGCTACTCCCCGTGTGCGATGATCGACTGGTCCCCCCTTAAAATGGCTCCCATCCATCTGGGCGAATTGGACGGGGGCTGGTAGAGCTTCGGACTTGACTTTGAGGGCTGCAAACATGGCCTCACTAATTAGAGTGCGGCCGCAGCCAGAGTCTATAAGTGCCTTGACAGGTAACTGGGGACCCCCTTTATAGTGTTGCAACACTGCGTCCACATAAACAGTGGTTTCCACTTCGCTCACCTTGACGGGAGCTTTGGGTTTAGCAGGAGATTCTGCAGGGGTCTGTGGAGACACTCCACTCACCACAGACTGTATCCGTTTTTTGACAGGTCAAGAGGGGTTTCCAGGTTTAGAGCTAGAGAATTCCATTGATTATCCTTGTCAGAAGAAGGAGAGTTGTCCCCCATTGGGGCACTTGTAATCCGGGACCCTGCGGGGTCGTTTGGTGCTGAAAGGTTAGCCGATTCCTCAACGTGAAGTGCAGAGGGTGTGGGTCGTCCCGGCGCTGCGCTGCGGGTGGCCGCTGTGCCTCTGCGTTGTGGTCTCCCTCAAGCTCAGGGTGGCATGCTGGGGCAAGTGGTCTCTGGGCGTTGAGGACAAGCCGCTGCAAAGTGGCCCAATTCCCCGCAAACGAGGCAAGCCCCCCTCTGGAATCTTGTTTCGCGATCCAGAGGTGGCCGCGTAGGTTTACGCAGGCTGGAAAGCAGCACTTTCGATGGGGGTTTTTGGGTGCTCTTTTCTCTGTTCCGTTGTCGGACCAGGGAAATGAAACGTCAGCGGCTCTCGACCTCCTCAGCTAGCAAAATCCAATCTTCTAGGGTCTCGGGATCACCCCGCATATACGACCAGTTTAGAATGTCAGGGTGTAAGGCTTCCCTGAAATAATGAATAAGGGCAGCCTCAGGCCAGTCCACAATTTTACTGGCCAGTCTCTGGAATTCATCCGCAAATTCCCGGACTGGAGAGGAGCCCTGTCTGAGTTGTAATAGTTCTGCTTTGGCTCGTTCCCCCATAAAGGGGTCCTCAAACCGTCTCCGTAAGGCAATCATAAAATTGTTGAGGGAGTGGATAGATCGGGATCTAGTGTCAAATTGGAGGACCATCCAGTCAGCTGCTTTCCCCGTCAATAAAGAGGCTACGAAACGAACTCGGCTATCCTCTGTGGGAAAGTATTGCCCCTGTCATCTCATGTAACTGTCCACTTGATGTAGGAAACAGGGTAGAGTCTCGAGCGAACCATCATAGGTCATTTTCAGCCGAGGCTGCTTCCATTGGCCGGGCATGGGTTGTCCCGGTTGCATGGGTGCCCTGGGAATTGGTACAACCGGGGCTCCAGGGGCTGGGGGGAGAGCAGGTGGCTGAGCGGGTGGGTGAGCTGGCACAACCGCCTAAACTGGTAGGTGAACTGGTGCTGCTGGTGCAGGGAGAATGGGTTGTGCTGGAAGCGGCTGGGTTGGAGTCGTCAGTGCCTGCTGCAAGTGCTCATTTTCTTGAAACAAGCGTTCCATTTGATCCTGGAGATGGTCTACACGATCGTATAACTCCCGGTTTTGAGCTCGCAATAGGTGCACTTCGTCCTCAGGACCACCCGTACGACGTGCTCGACTGGACCACAAACTGGTGGCCCAATGGGAGCCGTCCCCATACAAGTCCTCCTCGTCAGAATTATCAGAGCCCCGAAGCCGTTCTGCGAGGCGACGCGCACGTTGGGTGGTGCGGGTCAGAGCAAAAGCCGGAGATAACGTTGGACCCAACGAGGGGCCGGTCCGCACGGTGTCTTTGGGGTGCACATCCGCTCGCGCCCGTTCGGCAGCCAACTGCTGTTCCCTTTCCCATTCGGCCTGAGCTTTGGCCGCCGCCTCTGTTGCCTTTTGGTTCGCAAGAGTCTGGGCGGCTTCGAGCTTCAGGGCGGCAGCCGTGGTAACGATCGGCAGGAGCTCCTGCTCCAAAAGGGCGAGGCACGGTTCAGACTCCCCGCCCAGCAGCAGTTGGACCTGGACCACTAGCGCGGGTGCCCCAGCCCCAAAAGTTGGGGTCAACAACTGTGTTAGATCAGCTACCGTGGTATCCTTAGGTAGTCCCACAAACAGTAGCGCTGTTTGGACAGCAGTCCATTTTGCCTCTGCTTGACATTCAGCTGCATTTGGCACCAGTGAAACACCTTCCGGCGCCGATCCCGCCATGGCTCGGGATATGGCAGGGCGGATTGGGGATGCTGCCAAAGGTTGCTGTTGAGCTTCCTGTAAAGTTAACCTCGCCAACAGGTGAGTTAAGGTGACCAGGTCATCCTGGGCAGCATGTACTTCATGCAGAAGCCCGTCCAGGATCACAAGGTCGTGGTAGGTGTTCTGATCCGAATCCTCAGAGGTCCAAGGTTGTGTCGCGGCTAGCGATTGCCACTGGCCTCGAATAAGTTCCACTAGGCGGTTGATTTCCGCATCAGTCCGTACTGCTTCCAATAACACATCCCGTAGGAGGGTAGGGTCGTCAGGGCAAGTCGACGACCCCAGCAGCAGGGCCCAGGGATCCAAGTCCTCCAGGATCCCGCTAGGCAGGTAGTAGAAAGTATGAAGAGATTGCTGTCACAATGTAAGCCCTTGGCCCAATCTGAACCAAAAACCACATCAGAGACAGTCAGGTCCAAAGAAGCTGGTTTTTACTGGTCAAATAGGTTAACAGAGCATAAAGAAAAGGTGACAGCAATGGAGCTTGCTGGCTTGCACTTGGTAATATAAAAGCATAGAAAAAAGCAAGAGATTACAAAACACAAACAGCGCTGTGGTTCCCACAGCTTCAAAAGTGTTTAGGTATGCATAACAGTCCTTGAGTCTGGTCAGTGGGAAAACGAAACCAACTGAGACACAGGCCTGACACCTGCCTAGAGGTTGATTTGTGGGATTTGTCAAGTGAGCCCAGAGCTGACATTAGGACACTAATCCTACTTTTCATCTTCCTATCATAATCATCGCCTGCGTCCTGGAGGGGGGCATGGGAGAGGATCTTCAGCGGTTGCTCCTGGAGGAAGTGCACCGCGCTCATCAAGAGTCTCACCAGCTGGTGGGACTGATTGCCTCGCAGTGGGTCCGCCTCAAGAGAGCAGCGCTCGTGGAGTCATGGGAGGAAGTGCTCCGGGAAAGGGGAGAATCCTGGTGGCTTGCTGGTCTCCTCGAGGAAGCGCGCCTAGCCCAGCAGGACTCTACTCTGCTTACCCGACTGGTGGCCAGACACTGCGTGCTGGGCGGGGGCGAGGATCTACTGGAGGGAACTTTACTGCTCATCCAGGATCCCGTACCTCTCACTACCATGGCAGAGCCATCGAAGGAGCTGTCTCCTTACTGACCCCGTTTTCACCTGGAGGCAGAAAACGCCACCGCCAAAGCGGTCTTGCAGCTGCTTGATGTACCGACGAGTACAGCCACCGATGCCATGGTCCTGCAAATTCTGGAGCCTTGTTTTGGTTGCCCTGTACCCGTGGAGCTCGCACAATGGGCGATACCTTTGCTCCCTAATAGCGGGGAACTTTTGCTCTTGCTACAACGGGAGGCTGAGCAACTTTTAGCTGCAGCGGCTGATGCTTGGGCCGCCGAGCTGGCGGCGGAGCAGGCGGAAGCGCTTGCGGCCGAGCAGGCAGTGGCTGCTTCTGGAGTGCGTCCCAAGGGTTCCATAATTCCGGACATGGGGGGAGGATTGGACATCACCCTCGTTCTCCCCCGATCTCCCATTCTACGATCTTCCTAGCAGAAGGACAGCTCGTTTTCAAAGACTGATGGGACTTGACCGCCGCAGCAGTTTTTTGCAAGACATGGGGGGGGTGCCCGGACGAAGAAGGCCTCGGTGACTGGAATACAAATCTCCAAGTGGGCCAGACTGGGTGCACCGGGGAGGGGTGCAGATGAGATCCAACATCTGTGGTAACGAAACCAGGACCTAGAAGAGCAAGTAGCTCAGATGCAAGATCAAATGGATGTTATGTGGTGGGAGTTCGGCAAGCTACAATGGGCACAGCAGCCTGCACTGGCTCTGCCGCCTCCAGGGCAACCGGGCCAGCCGGGAGCGCAGGCGCCAGGACAGCCTGGTGCGCCTGCTCTGGGACAGCCTGCCCCTGGACAGCCCGGTGCACCCACACCCGCACCTCCGGGTCTACTGCAACCACAACCAGTATGGCCTGCTCCGCAACTGCTCCCATACGCCCCGCAAAGGGACTTGCGAGCAAGATTTGATGGATCCGTGGAACAGCTGCCTTACTTTTTGCATTATGTGGACAGTTTTATGAGAGAGCAGGGACCCACCTTTCCCACGGAAGACAGTCGGGTCAGGTACGTGTCGCCCCTGCTGGAAGGAGAGGCAGTGGAGTGGATGATTCAACAATTTGACACTTGGGCTCGATCCGTGCAAACTTTGAATGACTTTATGCGGGCGTTACGGAGATGATCCCTTCTGGAGTGAAAAGGCTAAGACTGCCATCCTTCAACTACGCCAGGGCACCAAGTCAGTCAGGGAGTATGCGAGTGAGTTTCAATGGCTTGCCACATGGGTACAGTATTTTCAGGAGGGGCTGAATCCTGAAATCCTGTATTGGGGCTTTATGCAAAGAGACCCGCCTAACCTTGAGGAATGGATTCTGCTGTCGTTGGCAATTCCTCTCCCTCTCCAGGTGCAGGGCCAGGGAGATGGGGCCATGACAAACCCGAGCCGCCCCAAAAGCATCCCCAAAAGTACCCGCTCCACCGCCACAGAGACCGGCTCCTGAAACTGACCGAGCCAAATGGTTCCAGCGTGGAGCCTGTCTCGTTTGTGGGATGGTGGGCCATTTTGCCGCAGCCTGCCTGTTGCACCCAGAACGGCCAGCTCCTACCCCCCACCCTGGGAGTGTGACTCGGGCGGGTGGAGACAACCCTCAGAAGAGTGCGGTTACCAGACGCACTGCCAGATGGAAGGGTCCCCCCGCTCTCAACCTCAACGCAGAAGTTCTTCCAACAGCTCTCACCATCCCACTACCCGACCCCTCAAGGTCTCAGATTACAAATACCACCGCCCGCAGCGAGGACAGCACTGGCTCATCAGAGGAGGAGGTTTGGGGAGCCTCTGCACTGAATCTGACATCCCCTGACCTGGCAAAAAACGGAACGGGTCTGCAGTAAATGGAGCGCCACCGCAGACCCTTGCTCCTGTTCAACCTAAAGCTCCACTAATGGTGAGCGAAGTGGGGGACACGGTTTTCTTAGACGTTATTTTACAATATCACAAGGGGGGCCCCCAGATATGTGTTAAGGCCTTAGTAGATTCTGGTTGTGCCCGTACCTTAATCAATGAAGACACCTTTAAGGCCTTAAAAGTGAAGTCGGTGCGTCTGCCCCAACCTGTCCAGTTTGCCCAAATGGATGGCAGTGATTTTCGGGGGGGGGCATAGACCATCGCACCAGCAGAGTGGCCATGGGCGTGGGCCATCACTGGGAACAGTTACGCTTCGCAATAGCACCAGGCATAAGATATGCAGTGGTCTTGGGGGTGAATTGGCTGCATGGGCACAACCCCACTATTGACTGGGCAGCCAGAACCATTGAGTTCACTCAGCCACAGTGCGACCGTCATCGCAGAGAGGTAGCAGTTAAAACACTAGCCATGGCAGCACAACCTAATGGAGCCTCCAACTCCCCCCCCAACTGCCTCGCGAATATATGGACTTTGCTGATGTTTTTGATGTGAAGGAGTGTGATGTACTGCCTCCCCACCACAGAACAGACTGTGCTATTGAGGTAGTGGGGGGAAGGCAAGTTACCCAAGAGTTAAATTTATCCAATGATCCCCAAAGAGAAGTCTGTGCTCAGAGACTTTTTAGACACAAATTTGGCTCGTAGATTCATTCGACCCTCCACTGCACCTAATTGCGCCCCAGCCTTTTTTGTACGAAAGAAAACGGGTGATTTATGCTTGTGCATAGACTTTCGCAGACTCAATGCGGTCACCCAAACCAATGCCTATCCCATCCCCCTGATCTCTGATTTATTGAGTCAGCTGAAAGAAGGGCGCATTTTCACCAAACTAGATCTGGTTGAAGCGTATTATCGGGTGAGAATCCGGGAGGAGGACGAACGTGTGACTGCCTTTTCCAGCTGTTTTGGGATGTTTGAATACCTAGTGATGCCTTTTGGGTTAAAAGGCGCTCCGGTGGTCTTCATGCAATTAATTAATGAAATCCTGCATGACCTGTTTGTGAAGAAAAGCTTTTCCTCTTATTAAACAATGGTTCAGGCTTTAGGCCTTGGGATCCCTGATATTAAAACTCTGGTAATTAAACTTAGGGATCTGAAACAGCAAAAACAGGCCTCTTACAAATCACAGATGAATGTGCTTTCAGTTTTGGAAATACCCTTTGAAGGTCAGAGGACTAGAGATAACAGCTGCCCTGAATTTACAGCTATGCACCAATTGTGGGGGCAGCTAGGAGCGATTTATCTCCTAGGCAGCAAATTGTGTTAGCAAACGTTATCTCTGTATTTGAGTGTTCCTAGCTGGCTTGCATTTCTGCAGGATACGAGTCAACTCTTAACACCCGTGACCAGGGATGGCATGACGAATCAATTCTGGTTTAATTGGCCTTTCTGCTATCTCATTGGTTAAATGGCCATTGGCCGGTGAGATGAAATATATAAAAATGATCCATCTTCTCATCAGAAACATGGAGGTGGGGAGGTGTGCTGGTGCACCTAACACCTTTCATCAAACTTTGTTTTGCCTCATAGAACGAATCTATGCTTGACTGAAGGAACCAGCATGCTGACATCCAGCTGCTAACCTTTTGGACCTTGGTAACTTGTTGCATCACCTATGTGCTTTACCTATTTTCCTGATTTGCCTAACTTTATGCCAATTGCCTTTTCAACTGAAATGTGTAGTTAGAATGCTGAAGCTTTGTTGTTTTCTGTGCTAAATGCCTCACGTAACTTTTATCTTTCTGTAAACAAGCACAAATCTTTAAATAAATCTTAAGCCTATTATTTTGAAGTGTCTAGTAATTTCTGTGTGTTCCCAAGGCTGAATCCGAAGTGCCTGTGTGTGTTTTGACCACGCTACACTTGTGTAACCTCTTTTGGGAAGTGTGAACTGTCCAAGCTAGATCTCAGCCTAGCAGGGAAAATAACACACTGAATTTGGAGCCTGGCAGGGGTTGCCCTGAACTCTTGCCTGCTTAACCTTTGGCTCAGGGCTGGTGGCAGCTACTCATTGGACTTAGGGCGGAAGCCTGGAGTTTAATGTTTTGCTTTTTGGGAAACTTTTGACCAAACCAAAGCAGCCCAACTGGTGGAGGCTGGTTGGAGCTCTTTGACACTGTTGTTTAAAGGAGTGGTGGTTTACTTGGATGACATTCTGATTTACTCCAATACTTACGAAGAGCATGTTGCCATGGTCAAAGAGGTGCTATGGTGCCTCAGAGAGAACCAACTCAATGCTAAGGTCTCCAAGTGCGAGTTCCACCGAGACCAATTGACATTTCTGGGGTACATAATCTCACACCAAGGACTAGCCATGGATCCCAAAAAGACGAGCAGCGGTGGACTGGGAGCCGCCCTTGAACCGGAAGCAAGTCCAACAGTTTCTCGGGTTAGCAAATTTTTACAGGGGGTTCCTCCACAACTTCGCCCAAGTTGTGTTACCCATAACCGACCTCCTCAAAACCAAGGGGAAGGGGAATGCGGCAACCCTGCCATCCACTCGGGTTGAATGGACACCGGAGTGCCAAAGGGCTTTTGACACACTTAAATGGTTGTTCACCTCTGAGCCCGTGTTGAAGCATCCGGATTGCGGCCGGCTGCTCGTCATTCAGGTAGATGCCTCGGAGGTAGCCATGGGGGGGGGGGCTTTTGCGTGTGGGGGGGAAATGGTCAGCTGCACCCCTGCACTTATTTTTCCAAAAGGTTTTCCCAATCGCAGCTGAACTGGCCCAGTAGCCATGGGGGGGGGGCTTTTGCGTGTGGGGGGGAAATGGTCAGCTGCACCCCTGCACTTATTTTTCCAAAAGGTTTTCCCAATCGCAGCTGAAATGGCCCATATGGGAAAAAGAAGCTGCCGCAGTGAAACATGCTTTAGCGGTGTGGAGACATTTTCTAGAGGGGGCAGACACCCCCTTTGAGGTTTGGACTGATCACAAGAACTTAGAAGCCCTAACGGGGACTCGCAAACTTTCCGCCAAACAAGTGAGATGGGCAGATTTCTTTTCTAAGTTCAAGTTTGTACTGTGCCATGTCCCTGGGAAACAAAACCAGCTGGCAGATGCTCTATCCTGGCTTCCCCAATACCCGAGCAAAGTGGAGTGCCCCACAGAGTCTCTTTTCACTCCCACACAGAGGGGTCTGACACCTACGTTGGCCGTACAGACTCATGCCCAAACGCAACGGGCCATGGAAGTACTGCACCCTAGTGAGACACTCTCCCCTCTCCCCCCGCCGCAGTCAACTGGTGTGTCAGGAGAGCCTGCAAGCCCTACTCCCGAGGAGCCTTCTGAACTCCTGATTACCAATGCTCCTCTCTTGGAGGGGTTGCCTGCTTCCTTCAGGGACGCTTTGGTCCAGGGATATCAAACGGAGTGGTTAAACAAAGTCCTCACAGAGAATCTCATTGAGCAGGGGAAGCTGTGGTTCAAAGACACTAAGTTGTGCCTGAAGTACTCTGGGGGAGGTGTTGGGTCTTGCCCATGGGGCGAAGTCTGCAGGGCATTTTGGTTTCATAAAGACACTACACCTGCTCTGCAGGCAGTTTTGGTGGCCCAAAATGAGATTGGATTTGGATTCCTTCATTTGCAGTTGGCCCACTTGTGCCGTCGCCAAATGACCCCCAGGGAAGCCCCCCGGCTTATTGCAGCCATTGAAAATGCCCTCTAAGCCATGGGAAGTTATTGCTATGGACTTTATGACTGATCTTCCTCTCAGTAGGGGGAAAACGGTACTTTGAGTGGTTATGGATCTGTTTTCCAAGCAAGTGCATTTGATTCCTTGTGCGGGCTTGCCGGCCGCCCAAAAATTGGCCCGTTTGTTTGTGTCACATGTCTTTAAATATCACTCGTTTCTGCGCAAGATAATTTCCGACTGCAGGGTTCAATATGTAGCCAGGTTTTGGAGGGCTTTTCTCAAGTTGGTGGGGGTAGAGCAAGGGCTGTCAAGTGCATTTCACCCTCAGACAGATGGACAGACTGAACAGGTGAATGCTGTCTTGGAGTGTTACTTGCGATGTTATGTCAATTACCAGGATGACTGGGTCGACCTCTTGCCGTTTGCCAAATATGCTTATAATAATGCTGTGCATCAAACTACAGGGTTTAGCCCATTCTACGCAGTGTATGGGAGAGAGTTCGGTCCCCTAGGCAGTGTTGACGTCTCAGGGGAGGAGGGCGGTGCCGACATAATGGAGTGGGTCCATGCAATTCAGACCACTTGGCCCTGGTTACAAAAGAATCTAGAATGGGCTAAACGGAAATACAAGATCCAAGCAGATAAACATTGTTTGCCTGGTTGGGAAGTTAAGGTGGGGGATCTAGTGTATCTGTCCATCAAAAACCTCCAATCCCTTCGCCCGTGCAGGAAACTTAGGGAAAAGTTTGTGGGACCTTTTCCCATACCCAGAATCATCAATAAAGTGACCATGGAACTCTCCCTCCCCAAAGCTTTGAGGAAGATATATCCGGTGTTTCATACCAGCCTCTTGAAACAACATATTCCCTCGTCGGATAAGCTTCTCCAGAGATACCTAACATGGTGGGGGGAGGAGCACTTCAAAGTTTCCAAAATCCTCAACTCCCATATCCACAGGGGGGTGCTTCAATACCTGATTCGTTGGAAGCACTTTGGTCCTGCTTACGATGAATGGGTTGCTCACCACCACGTCTCCGCCCGCTGGCTGATCTGCCAGTTCCAAGCGTCATACCCAAATAGTCCCTCCCTGCTTGACATGGGGGGAGGGGGGCCTTAGAGGGGGCAGAATGTCAGGCACCAGCCTGGTACTCAGCGGTTAATCCAGGTGTTGTTCCAAGGTCAAACTGTTATTCTGATCTCATTTTGTTGTGTCTTGCTCTACCCTGGTAAGAGCAAGTGTTATCAGGGGGTTGCTATAGCAACCAGTAGTCCTCCAGAATGTTCACTCTCCAGAATGTTCACTTTCACTATATATCTTCTGTACCCTTAGAGTTTCCCCCCATTAGTGTCCTTGCGTATTTACACATCAATTTCTGCAACTCGCTGTATATTTCTCAATAAATCATCTTTCTACGGAAGACCTGCCTAGAGGTTGATTTGTGGGATTTGTTAAGTGAGCCCAGAGCTGGCACTCCGATTACATGACCCCTACCTCAAAAGGGCCCCAACTATGGGATCCTAACCTGTCCCCCAAAAAAGGTGGAAAATGGGAGAAAGCACAGAGCTGTGCATCTGAGCAAAGGTGAATAGCCGAACCCGAAAAACCCAAATAATAGGGTATTGCCTATTCGGCTTCAGGCAAATTCCCAGGTTTTGGTATTCGGTCAACCCAAAACCTGAATATTGCTGAAATGGCTAATTTTGTGTTTATTTTCAGTTCGGGTATATCAACATGCACAACTCTATTTATGATACACCATGTCTTAGTATGCGTTGTATTGCCTTGTATTCTAATTTTGTAATCCAATCTTAATTTAATTGTCCATGGTATGCCTTATATTGTTTGAAAGTTCATAATCCATCTAGCATCTCAGTGAGAAAGGTGGACTATAAATAAGTAAATTTAAAAAATACAGATTAAAGGTAGCAACCTGTCTGATCCTACATCTTTCTTCGATACATGAAGCATCTTTACCCCAAGGAGGAAGATGCTAAAAGAAAGAGAAGCTAGGTAGGTGTGAGTTGAGGGTGTAGAGTTGAGCCCCCCTCATTCACGTTCATTGTTGTGTAGAACATCCTCTGTTTGAGGAACTATAACCCAAGAGCATTAATTGCCTGTGAAATGGTGACATTTCCTCCTATCTGCCTGAAATTGGGGAAGGAGATTCTTTTGGATGAAGGGCATTATCCCAAGGAATTTCATCCCTGTTAGAGAAAGGAGAGGTTGACTTCCTAATGTAAATATGTTTAGGTTTACATTGTTGAAGCAAAGCGCAGATTTATTTCTCTTTAAGAAAGAGTTACAGTTTGCCTTGCAGAATTGACATCCAGCTCTCATGGTTTTCTGGAACTTGCACTGATTTTATCAGATAATGTGCCATGTAAGAGAGCCAGCATGATGTAGTGGTTAAAGTGTATGATTAGGATCTGGGAAAACCAAGTTTGAACCCCTACTTTGCCATGGAAACTTGCTGGGTGAACTTGGGCCAGTCACACACTCTTAGCCTCGACCCTGGCAAATATTTGGATGGGAGACCTCCTAGGAATACCAGGGGGATGACGCAGAGACAGGAAATGGCAAACCACCTCTGAATGTCTCTTGCCTTGAAAACCCTATGGGATGGCCAGACATCAGCTGCAACTTGATGGCAAAAAAAAATGTGCCACATGGATTGCACTCATCCCACCATATCAAATCCTATCTCTGAATTTGAGACTTCAGACAAATCTTGTAACTGGAAGTATTTTGGGAATTCAACAAACACCCCCAAATCAGGGCTCCATTTCAGGCTCTCAGCCATTGTTACATCAACAAAGTACTCAAGAGGGGGAATAATTATTAACATCGCATATCTTTTCTAATTGCTAGAAAAGCCATTTGGAGTTTTTGATTCTTTGGCTTAATGAGAGAGCTTAGCAAATAAAGCATATTTCTTTTTCTTTCCTTTCTGCTGTTCCATCACATGGGGACTCCTTTGCCAAATTTACTTTCTACATCCATTTTGACAATGGTAGGTTGTTTTTAATTATAGTTGCTGCTTAAAAATGCCTTCAGAAATGTATTGCAGATGGTTTTACATGGGTGGTGGGGTCTCCACAGGATGACCCCTCAGGACAATAGTAAACTAGGCAATGGAGACAATGCACAGACCAGAGTCTAAAGGGTGGGATGAGCTGGATATGAGGCTGACTGTCTGTCATGGTGTATGATATGACGCCAAAGCTTCTCCCAGTCAGATGCCTTTTCTCTACCTGGGTTAGTCAGTTGCCGCTTGGAGACTCACAGGCAAGGTCTGAGGAATCCAGCTTTCTTTGTCCACTCACCTCCAAACTATTTAGAGGTAGACTAAGGCTGAAACTGGAGGATCCATGCCAGACTGTCTAGTCTATTCTCCACACATGTCAATCCTGTGTAAAGTTGTCTATTCTTGTGACCATTACAATATCCGTAATTTGAAATTACGGATTTCGATATACGAAATTCCATAAGTTTATTGTGTGAAGAAATCCTTCCTTTGGGCTATCTTTTATCTGCTGACCATGAGTTTCATTGGAAAACTGGGAGAGATGTCTTACTTCATGAGTCTCTGCACACATGTACTGAAACACCAGTTCTCAACATTAATCACGTTCTAGCACAGTGGTTCTTAACCTTTAGTCCACTGTGTGTTGTGTGCTGTCAGTTTGCTTCTGACAAACCTATGAATTAATGATCTCCAAAATGTCCTCCCTCGTGTCTTGCACACTGGTGACTGTGGCTTCCTTGATGGAGTCAATCCATCTCAAGTAAGTCTTCCCCTTTTTCTGCTGCCTTCACCTTTTCCTAGCATTATTGTCTTTTCCAGTTAGTCTTGCCTTCTCATAATGTGACCAAATTACGATAGCCTCAGTTTAGTCATTTTAGCTTCTAGGGAAATTTCAGGCTTGATTTGATCTAGGACCGACTGATTTGTCTTTTTGGCTGTCCATGGTATCCATAAAACTCTCCTCCAACACCACATTTCAAATGCATCAACTTTCTTCCTGTCAGCTTTCTTCATTGCTCAACTTTCACACCCAGACATAGTAATGGGGAATACCATACTATGAATAGTATTAATCCACTACTGTTCCTCAGGTACCCAGCATTATCATTGAATGCCCTTCCCAATATATTTACTAAAATATATATTTGCTGCCTTTCTCAACAACCACAGCAGCTCCAGTTGACTTACAAAACCCCTGATGCACAGGCAAAAAGCAAAAGGAAAGGAAAATACAGTTAAACAACTTCTCCTCAAAATAATACTGACCTCATTAGACTACCTGCAAAATACCCACCTACAAACAATGTGCTCTCACTTCTTACAAATAGTGGACAGCATGGGGAATCAGGGCACTACCTCAGTGAGGGCTTTCTATAATGGTAGAGCTACTACCAAACAACACCAGGCTTATGCCATGGCTGAATGGACAGGTCAAAGGGAGAGCTCAGCCAGGAAGAGGCCCTGGGAGGTTCTGAGGTGACAAACAGACTCATAACTGGTAAGCAAATAAAAAATCATAAGAACAGCACTCCAGAGGAGTTACCTTTGTATGGAATCACACCAGCACTGTCTTGAGCACCTCGCCCAGGAGGGGTATAGTTCACCCAGGGTGGTGTTGGTGTTGTGGTTGTCAATTATGGTCAATAATCCATACTATTGACCATAAAGATATTGACAACCACAACAGGTTGAAGCAGATCAATTGCTCTGATAAGTGGCTAAATTTCTAGATCTTGTATTTTACTAAAAAATACTTTATCTTACTTAACTAGCCACCTCAAGCAAAGACACAACTTTGAATTTTCAAAAAAATCCTTTTTATTGTAACAGCTTTAATAATACTAATAAAAAGTAAAAAAAACCTCATTAATATATATGAAAAGTAGATTACATGATTCTAATAAAATAACACAGATCTGAAATACAGTAAAAATTACAATGAAAACATGCAATAAAGTTACATACCCTTCAATGTGTCATGCCAGGGATAATTCTCAGACAGACAGCATGCAAGCCTGCCTGGCTGAGAATATCCAACCTCTCACAATCTCAAGCCCCTTTATATACTTTTGGCTATGAGAACCAATTAGAATCAGCAAGAAATTGTTCAGACATCACAAATGTATTTAAAGACAAAACATCCTTTAACAAACATCTTTTGCAAACTTTAATCTCATATCAGACAGACAGATGTCATAAGAATAACCCAAACATATTTCCTTTGTCAAAATTACTTTCCATTCTCACACTTTCATCTTCAAGGCTTGTTAACCACAAAAGACAAATAAAACAACCAAACAACAACCAATATCCCAAATCCCCTCCCCCCAGTTCTGAATGTCCCCCATAATTTGTTGCCCACCCTTTCGGGTGGCATACATTCCCCCTTTAATCATCATTATTCCACCATGATGAAGGACCCAGACGTTGCTGTGCTTGGGCTATAGGGGTAGACGTCAGCGGGATTTTCCACTGGTGGAGGCCAGTAGGGCTGAGCTTGATCATCAGGGTGTCTCTGGGCATCTGTAGAAGTAAATGGTAGCTAATGTGCCTTGTGCCCTGAGCTGGGTGGACCACGCTAGTCCAATCGAGTCAGATCTCAGAAGCTAAGCAGGGTCATTCCTGGGTAGTACTTTAATGGGGTTGCTACATGGAGGCAGGCAATGGCAACCCATCTCTGCTCCTCTCTTGCCTTGAAATCCCTACAGGGTCACCATAAGTTGGCTGAGACGTGACAGCAATTTCCACCACCAACATGCCTTCTGTCCCACCACTTGATGGCCAGCCTTCACTGAAGGGGATTCCACAGGGGGAGCAGCATGGCTCTGTGGACTGAAGAGAAAGACAGTGCAGCCCACAGAAGCCTTTGGATGCTGTCCTTGCACATTATGATGGGCCATTGGCTAGTGCCTGTATACACATCTAGCATGTCTCCTCCCATGCTCTTCCCATGTTCCCATGTGCAGACATCCCCTTTAATGGTGCCCCATTCGTTTGACCCATGCAGTGCTTGGAGGGAGAGAGGGGCAGCAGTCCTTTCCACGGTTGGATCTGGATCTTTTTGACAGGGTCCCACATGATGTTCTGATAGGTAAGCTGGAACACTGCAGACTGGACTCTAGGATAGTTAGGGGGAGAGGGAGCTGGTTGGAGAATGGCACTCGAAGAGTCGTTGTCATTGGCATTTCATCTGATCGGAGGCAGGTGTCCAGTGGGGTGCCACAGGGCTCGGTTCTGGGCCTGATACCTTTCAATATTTTGATAAATGATCTGGATGAGGGAGTGACGGGACTAGTCATTAAATTTGCAGATGGTACCAAATTGGGAGGACTAGTGAACACCCTGGAACATAAAGATCGAATTCAAAGAGATATGAACATACCAATCCCAACACAAATCCCTGGGGAACTCAGTGCTGACCCCCTTCCACTTTGAAAACTGCCCATTCCCCACTCTCTGTTCCCCCTTGTATCAATGAGCTATAAGTCCATGAAAAGTCACACCCTTGTATCCCCTGATGGTAAAGTTCACCTCACCCTTTGGTGAGGTAGCTTGTCACATACTTTTGGGAAGTACACAATGTCTACTAGAGTCACTCCTTCTCTATGTGTTTGTTGGCTGTCTCAAAGAATTTAAGAGGTTGGTGAGGGTGGACTTTCCTACTCAGAAGCCATGCTGATTGCTCTTCACCTCAAGGCCCCTTTCAAATTGTCCCTTATAACCCATTTAAGCAGCTGGTTGCTAATGGATTTTTTGTGTCAATTCAGACACAACTGGTGACCTGGCCGAGCAGGCTGGCAGGGGCTGCTATAGCAGCATGGTGCAGAGGGAGCTGAGAGCGGGCACGACAGGGAGCGGTGGAGGGTACAGAAGCCAAGGCCTCTGCAGCCTGGGTGGCTGCACAGAAACAGTGGGGTCAGCAGTGGTAAGGCAAAGTCTAGGAAGCAGTCCAAGAAGTCAGGCCGGGGTCTCTTACGTATCACAGGCTAGGCAGCAAGGGTCGTCGTTAATCAGTCCAAAGTCTGGGACACAGGCAAGGCGGTAAGCGTCATCTTTAAACAATCCAAGGTCGTTTTCAGGCAAGACAGCAAACAGAGTGGCGCTCAGCTGAAACCGGAATTCAGTTAGTTGCTTCCACGTGGACGCTGGCTTTTGCTGTTCCTTAAATCTGGCCAGCTATCAGAGTTAGGTTGGTCCTGTCATCACTCACTGTCATTCTCTACACCTGGAATGCCTCTCTGGCTTTGCAGCCGGGCCAATTGTCTTCTTTCATATAGCAGAGTACGGAGTCTCTGCTGCCGGTGCATCATGGGGGAGGACTCTTGTGAGTCTCTGGCTGGCTCTGGCAGTTGGGCCTCCAAGGGGAGCTGGAATTCCTCAGCCTGGCTAGATGTAGAAGGGTCTGACAGCCCCTTCAATTCAGCATCTGGCTCAGATGGCTCATCAGCTGCACTCCCTGGAGGGTCAGCTGCCAGTGGGATGGCCAACTGCTCCAGTTCTGCATCCGAGGCCTTTGACTCAGCCATGGGGGGAGGGCATGACAACTGGTTTTGCTCCTGGCTGATAACAGATTTTTTAACCTGTTTAGACAAAGCTGCTTGCATCCCATTGGCATCACGGGGCTCTGCCACTTTTTATGAAAATGACTTTCTTCCATTTTCAGTTCTTCCTTGCACTTCTGAATCACTCCAGTGTGCTGTTTGAACTATCTGGAGTGCTTCCAAAAGGACCACTATTTTTCCCCTGCCTTTTTTGGTGGCGCGTTCTTTTCCAGCTTTTTTTTTAATGTTCTAAGATGAGCACTATAGCACCAGAGCAATCCAATGCATCCTAATGCTGATATATCAATTCAGTGCTATATTACCAGCATTCAGATGTATTGAATTGCTATATTGCTATAGCACTAATCTTGGAACATTTTTTTAAAAAGCCGAAAAAGAATAACTGCCAAAGACAGGGGAAAAACAATAGTGACACTGTTTGAACTGGCCAGAATACTTTAAAAATGACTCATAGACCGATTGAAATGAGCTGTATGAATGCCCATCTCTCATAGAATCATAGAGTTGGAAGGGACCAACTGGGTCATCTAGTCCAACCCCCTGCACAATGCAGGAAATTCACAACTAAATCCCCCCACACACCCCACTACATGCCCAGAAGATGGCCAAGATGTGTTCCCTCTCATCATCTGCTTAAGGTTATAGAATCAGCATTACTATCAGATGGAGATCTAACCTTAAAAACCTCCAGGGAAGGAGAGCCCACCACCTCCCGAGGAAGCCTGTTCCACTGAGGAACCGCTCTAACTTAGAAATTTCTTCCTAATGTCTAGATGGAAACTCTTTTGATTTAATTTCAACCCGTTGGGTTCTGGTCCGACCTTCTTGGGCAACAGAAAACAACTCAGCACCATCCTCTCTGTGACAGCCCTACAAGTACTTGAGGATGGTTATCATATCCCCTCTCAGTCTTCTCCTCTTCAGGCTAAACATACCCAGCTCCTTCAACCTTCCCTCATAGGATTTGATCTCCAGACCCCTCACCATCTTTGTTGCCCTCCTCTGGACACGTTCCAGCTTGTTTACATCTTTCTTAAATTGTGGTGCCCAAAACTGAGCACAGTCTAACCAGAGCAGAGTAAAGTGATACCAGCATTTTGTGTGATCTGGACATTATCTACATATCTGCACGCTCTATATCACTTTACTTAGAAACAGGCCAACAACGGATGATATCGGTTTAGAAGGGTAATCTGAAAGGGGCCCAATGCTCAGCCTTCTATGTACTTAACAGTTCTGTCATGTATAGCACTTTCTACCAATTCACTCAGAGCAGACATTAAGCAAACCATTATATAATTTCCCAGCCCCCTCCCCATCCCTTTAAAAAAAATCAATTTGGCATTGGCTGTTTTCCAGTCTGTTGACATACAGTGGTTCTTGAGAGGCACCTGGCTGTATTGGACATGTACCAATCCCCCAGACTGGACGGTATGCACCCGAGAGTGCTCAAAGAGCTTTCTAGAGAGCTTGCAGAACCTTTGTCCACAAGACTGGAGGAGTGTGAACGATATCCCCATCTTCAAAAAAGGAGGAGGGATGACTCAGGAAACTACAGGCCAGTCAGTCTGACCTCTGTCCCAGAGAAGATATTGGAGCAGATTTTGAAGGGGTCAATCTGCAGACATCTGAAGGACAACTTGGTGATCCAGGAAGCCTGCACAATTTGTCCCTATCAGGTCCTTCCAGATTAACCTTATTTACTTCTTTGATCAAATGATGAGTTTACTGGATCATGGGAAAGCCATCAACGTTCTTTACCTTAATGTCAGTAAAACCTTTGACAGGGTCCTACATACATTCCTTTGAAATGTGGTGTTGGAGGAGAGTGTTACGGATTCCCTGGGCTGCCAAAAAAACAAATCAGTGGGTTATAGATCAAATCAAGCTTGAACTGACCCTAGAAGCTAAAATGACTAAATTGAGGCTATCGTATTTTGGTCACGTCATGAGACGACAAGAGTCACTGGAAAAGACAGTCATGCTAGGAAAAGTTGAGGGCAGCAGGAAAAGAGGAAGACCCAACAAGAGATGGATTGACTCAATAAAGGAAGCCACAGCCTTCAATTTGCAAGATCTGAGCAAGGCTGTCAAAGTTAGGACATTTTGGAGGACTTTCATTCATAGGATCGCCATGAGTCAGAAGCGACTTGACGGCACTTAACACACACACACATAATATTCTGATAGGTAAACTGGAGCACTGCAGACTGGACTCTAGGATAGTTAGGCGGAGAGGGAGCTGGTTGGAGAACGGCACTCGAAGAGTCATTGTCAATGGCCTTTCATTTGATTGGAGGGAGGTGTCCAGTGGGGTGCCATAGGGCTCGGTTCTGTGCCCAGTACTTTTCAATATTTTTATAAATGAGCTGGATGGGGTGGGGGTGGAGGGACTATTCATTGAATTTGCAAATGACACCAAATTGGGAAGATCAGGGAACACCTAGTCAGGCTTTTTCTGAGTTTGGAGCACTGCTGGAGGAAAAGAAATCAGCCCAGAAGGACAAGGGTAGGGATTTGTTGGGGAGAGTCAGAGGTGAGGGAAGAGGCTCAACACTGCCCCTACATTTCCCCTCATAACATGATTTAACCTGACCTGAAGCATCTATCGCTAGTTGTTCTGACCCATGAACACATGAAGCTGCCTCATGCCAAATTGGATCCTCAGCCCATTACAGCCAGTATTGTCTATGCAGACTGGTAGCGGCTTACTGGGGTCTCAGTCAGGGGCCTTTAACATCACCTACTGCTAGGTCCTTTCAATGGAGATGCCAGGGACCAAACCTGGGACCTTCTGCATGCTAAGCAGATGCTCAACCACTGAGCCACAGTACCTGATTCCTCTTGCTCCAGCTCTCCTTTGGTGCCTCTTACCCCAACTATTGCATGGGGAGTGTGGGTGTGGGGGCAGAAGTAGCACCAAACAGAGAACAGAGCTGAGGGGTGTATGTGTGTAAAGGTCAGGGGGAAATAGACTTACGGAGTACAGGGGTGTGTGGGAGGGCTGCTGCTGCCCAGGTCCAAGCAAGTCTTTGCAAGAGAGGACTAGCAGAGAAGGCGGCTGTTTAGAAAGTTCCCGAATGACTGCTTTCCTCACCATGCCTCTCCTCCAACATTGGAGGGAGCCCGCAGAATGTGAGGCCAGGACCGAAAGCATTCCGCTGCCTGTCGCTGGCTGCCTGGAGCCCCGTCCCTGGCCGGTCCGTTGGTGCAAGCAGAGTTCAGATGAGAAACAGCTGAGCTGGGTGGAGGAGGGAAGCTTAATGAGGAGCTGACGGAGGCGGTCCTGGCAATCCCCGCCGCAAGCCCTCCAGCGCTCTCAGCCTCCCCAAAGCCAGTGGAGCACACAACATCCCCCCCTTGAACACTCAGCAAATATGCTTTTGTTGACTCAAGCTTTTTCTTAATTTGGAGGGCAATAACCCCGTGGACATTTAACTCATCACTGAACAGAGGCCATGGGGGAAAGGGGAATTTGATCTATGTCTGTCTTTGGCAGCAATTCTTTGTTCTTAATTCTCTTATGAAATGCTCAGCTAGCAACATGATGGACACACTCCACATAATGAGGGGGTTTGGGGATCTTGAATAACCAGGATGCCAAATCCTCTTGATTTTTCACTTCATGCACACTCAAAAACAGGACTGCTGTCAGCACACCAATGCCAATCAAAAGAGAAACAGCCAGGAAAAGTTCTTCAGACGTGGCTTTCCTAACCATTAGGAAAAACAGTTGAATTTCCCCCGATTCAGCGGTTTTCTGTTCGGATGGAACAGAAGGCGGGAAAACGACGAGCCGAATTCGGCGAGTTTGGGGCAACCGCTGAATAAATTCGGCAAATTCGGGGGCTCCTAATCAGCAGCATAACCGTCAGTTAGTAAGCAACTAGCATCATTCTCCCGCGACCAATGGTGGCCAAGCCGGATCTTCTTCTGGCCAATCAGTCGCAGTTGAGAGCATGAGCCCAGCTGCTGCGCGGCCCAGGGAGAGAAAGAGAGAGTGTCTGTGTGTGATTGAGATCCCCATGGGGGGGTGCATGTGCACATTCGTGCCTTTCTGCGGCTCTGGGGGGCATGTTTGGAGGTAGAGGTCCCAAACTTTCAGTATAGCTTGAGGGGACTCTTCTTGCAAGAACCCCCAAGTTCTGTGAATATTTGGTCAGGGGGCCCTGAGTTATGGGGCTCAGAAGGGGGTCCCCCCCATCTGCCCATTGGAATAAAGCCATTAAAAACACATTCATGGCTTTCCACGGCTCCGGGGGGGGACATTTTTGGAGGTGGTGGTCCCAAACTTTCAGTGTAGCTTGAGGCGAGCGTTTTTGCAAGAACCCCCAAGTTTTGTAAAGATTGGGTCAGGGGGTCCTGAGATATGGGGCCTGGAAAGGGTCCCCCCAATCAGCCCATTGCAATAAAGCCTTAAAAAACATATTCGCGTTGGGCCATACCATTACCCCGGCCCAGGGGTCTGGTTGCCTCGGCAGTTGGGCTGTACCATTACCTCAGCCTGGGGGTCTGACTAAAAGGCAATTAATCACGAGTTATGGGGTCCCCCCAATCCACCCATTGGAATGAATGGGAGCAGGCAATCCTTAATGTGCATCTAGACAACAGCAAATCCAAGGCAAAATGGCGATAGTATGTGTGTGAGTCTGCTAGAATCATATTGGATTACTCCTGAGTCCTGACTCCCAGTCCCTGCTACTGATGGAAGAAAAGAAGACATCCACAGTAAGATCCATTTGGGGAATTTTCTCTATAATTTTTTTCCTGTGTGTGTGTGAGAGAGAGAGAGGGGGGGGAGCCAAAAGGGGTGTGTTTACCTGTTCTGCTGGGGGGTGGGCTTGATTGCCTCTGTGTGGGACTGTGCTTTCTACTGTTTTCACTGGTTGCTAACTTCGTGTGGAGTTATGTGGGTCAGTGAGTCTCTCTCTGGCTGGTTCCTATTGTTTCCAATGGGCTGTGCAGCGCTTCTGTTGTTTCGAATGGGCTAGCCTGTCAATCGTTTTAGTACATCCCCTGTAATGTATTTCAGTGGAGTCAATGGAAGTCAACTGACATTCCCCTCTCCCATTACCTTCAATGGGCTGGGCAGCCTCTCCCATTGCTTCCAATGGGCTGACTTGCCATTCGTTTTATTACATCCCTTTTAATGGCTTTATGTCAGGCCTGTGTCTCAGGTTCGCTTTTTCGCCGACTTGCTCCCAAGGATTGTTTGCATTCTTGGACTCTTTGAAGTAGACAGTTCTCCGTGGGAACGGAGGCATCTCTAGACTGTTTTGAAATAGTAATCTCTTGAACCTGTCCTGGGCTGCTGAATGCTGAATGCTTTTTTCTATGCTTTTATATAGTCAAGTGTATCCCAGTGCCCTCCACTGCTGTCTTAGTTCCTGTATGCTCTGTTTACCTATGCTACCAGTAAACCATCTTCCTTGGACCAGTGTGTCTCTTGCCGTGGTTATTGGTTTGGGCTGGAGCAAGGGCTGACACTTTATTCCAATGGGCAGAAGGGGGGACCCCTTCCGAGCCCCATATCTCGGGGGGCCCTGACCCAACCTTTATAAAACTTGGGGGTTCTTGCAGGAAGGGTCCCTTCAAGCTACACTGAAAGTTTGGGACCTCTACCTCCAAACATGCCCCCCTGGAGCCACGGAAAGGCACGAATGTGTTTTTAATGGCTTTATTCGGCCGAATTTCCCTCCTCCCTTCCTTCTCTCCACCGTGAGGAGTGAGGCATGGCTGTCCGGTCCTCGTTTCGGCCACCGCCGCCTTCCCTCCTCTGTCTCTATGGACGACCGGAGCTGGGCGACCTCTCACCCCCCACCTCCTCCTCCTCCTGTTGGCTCTGCCTGGCCCTGGGCGGGGAAGGCGATGATGCTTCCTGGGCCAGGACCGAGCTCGCTTCGCCCTCCCCGCGCCTCAGACTGAGAGTTTGGAGCCGGTCCGGCGCATCGCCTTCCCGCCCCCCGCGCAGGCCGCGTCTTGCCTGGCTGGGATCTTGTGGGGGAACTTCCAGGGCGGGGGGGTGGCGGATTTTGCGCCTTAATCACCTGCCCACTTGGAAGGGGTAAACTCTCCTCCTCGCCGCCTTCCTCCTCGTCGTCCCCTTCAGGCGGCTCCCAAAAGTCCAGCTCCAGGCTGCCTTTCTTCCCCAGTTCCTTCCTTCTCTTTCTTTTCCCAGTTCCTTTCTTTCTGTCCCTCCCCCACTCTTCCTTCGATCCTTCCTCCCTTTCATCCTTTCTTCCCCAGTTCCTTCCTTCTCTTTCCTTTCCCCCTTCCTTCCTCTTTCTTTCTCTCTGTCCCTCCCCCACTCTTCCTTCCTTCTTTCCATCCTTCCTCCCTTTCATCCTTTCTTCCCCAGTTCCTTCCTTCTCTTTCCTTTCCCAGTTCCTTCCTTTCTTTCTGTCACTCCCCCACTCTTCCTTCCTTCCATCCTTCCTGCCTTTCATCCTTTCTTCCCCAGTTCCTTCCTTCTCTTTCCTTTCCCCTTCCTTCCTTTCTTTCTCTCTGTATCTCCCCCCACTCTTCCTTCCTTCCTTCCTTCCTTCCTTCCTTCCTTCCTTCCTTCCATCCTTCCTCCCTTTCATCCTTTCTTCCCCAGTTCCTTCCTTCTCTTTCCTTTCCCAGTTCCTTCCTTTCTTTCTGTCCCTCCCCCACTCTTCCTTCCATCCTTCCTCCCTTCCATCCTTTCTTCCCCAGTTCCTTCCTTCTCTTTCCTTTCCCAGTTCCTTCCTTCCTCTTTCTTTCTCCATCCCTCCCCCCTTTCTTTCTTCCTTCTTTCCTTTCCCAGTTCCTTCCTTCCTTTCTCCATTCCTCTACCCTCCCTTCCTCTACTAGCATTTGCTGTTCTTTCCCTTTTCGGTTCTACATATTCATGCAAACAATCTTTTTCAAGCATGAACCTTATCAAGATTAAATTGAGAAGTCGTCTTATTGATGAGAACCTGGGATGATGCCTAAAATTAAAAACAACAACATACAAACCTGATTTACCCAAACTTTCCAAGGAGATGCAAGGCCATTGTTCACATTAAGTGTTTGTCAGTCATTGTCATGATTTAATTTTATGGATACATTACTTACAATTTAATTTTTGTCAATAAATAAGATCATTATTAAGTATGATATCAAGTTTTATTCAGTGTACCTATAGTTTAATTAAGACTTAAAACTTTAATTAAAGTTTATTAAGTTAATAAACAGTGTACCTACCTACATAGTTTAAGTTTAAGAAATTTGGCTCTCAAAAGAAATCTCAATGGTTGTGCTGTTGATATTTTGCTCTCTTGACTAATGAGTTTGCCGACCACTGGCCTAGTGGCTACAATTTAGAAGGGAATGCCATCTTGTTTTATTATAATATGAAGTAAGGAATTTTAAAGTATTTTTAATGTATGTTTAATTGATGTTTTACTATTATGTTGTGACCTGCTCTGAGGAGAGCTTGCCAGTAATTGAGGGCGTGATATAAATCCAATAAATGAATAAATAAATACCTTGAGAATTTTGCTGGTCTCTCAAATGCTGCTGGACTCCAGTCTGGCCCTTCTGCTGAAGACCAACACAGCTCCTCTCTGAAACTATCTTCATGGTATTAGAAATGTGCACCAGAAAAAAATAGCATTTTTTGGATCTGGATTTTGGGGAGGGAATAATGATCAGTATTCCAGATTATTCAGGCCTCCATACTAGTTCAGTATTCAGATTTCCCCCCAGAATTCTGAAATTATTGGGATTAATGATTCTCTATGTGGAATCTATGGGGGGTGGTAGAGTGGCTGTTTTTCGAGCAAACGACACCAAATTGCAAGTTAGTGCTTATCTTCCTTTAAAAAATCTATTTTTGCAAAGGAGGGCAATTTGTACCAGCCTTTATGATCCTATCTAGAACAATCATACATTTGATCATTAGATACGCTGTACCAGTTTGGTACACTGATTATATAGAACATCTTGATAGTCTTCAAGTTAATTTTTTTAGAAACTTGCTGGGTATTCTGCAATGCATTTTCTTTTCCACTCTACAGTTAGAACTGAGGCTCCCAAACCTATCATCTATTATATAGCAATCTGCCATTAAAGGTTGGTACTCCTCCTTTGAGCCATCAACAGCTCCTGATATGTTTCAGTTGCTAATCTCAGCTGTCTCTGTGTCCACCTGGACAAGTCGGTTAGACAAAAGATGTTTTTCTTCCAATAGAGTGATTGAAAGCTGCAAGGAATAGTATGAAAACAAGCTGTAAACAATTACAAAGCATGATCTTAATTTTATTTATTTATTTATTTTTCATTCTTATAATCTGCTCTACCCCAGCAGGCTGGGCTCAGAGTAGCTGTGAGGATTGGTCCTTAGTGTTTAAGGATGCAAATTGTAAATGTTCACCTTGCTTCTTCCAGATACCCTTTAACAGAACTTTTTTCCTTGTCAGACTATTTCAGCTGGTTAGAAATCCACAAATTTAGATGAGCTTTCTTATTGGCAAGGTGTAATGCCTTAACAATTCAATAACATTATTGCAGAAGAACGCAAATGCCCATTTTGTCCAGATCTAGTAGACTTGATAGCCCACATTGTTTAGCATGTTCACAAAATAATACTATGCAAAATAATTATATTATCCCCTGGATAAAACAGCTAATGACACTTTCTGAGAAGCAGATACTGCTTTATCTGCTGTCAAATAGATCAGTGAATTGTGTGAGAGATGTGGCGACTTTTCTCGCTATAGTGTTAAGAAAAAATATTTTTCATCTGCTTTTTTTGATGTGTGAAATGGTGTATGAATAGCCAAGTTAGTGCTGCCTGTCCACTAAAGATCCCCCCTCCCAAGTTTCAAGTGAATTGAACTAAGGGGTCCAATTCTATGGGCCCCTGAACTAGGTGCCCCCATCCATCCTCCATTGTTTCCTAATGACAGGCCTGTATCTCAGTTGATGTTTACTTTCGCTTTCCCACCGATCAGACTCAAGGACTGTTGTGCCTACTGAACTCCGTTTGAAGCTCTGGGAACTCAACTTTGTTTGTGATTTGTAATCTCTTGCCTTTTCTGTGCTTTTATATTACCAAGTTCAAGCCAGCAAGCCTCATTGCTGTCACCCTTTTCTTTATGCTCTGGTAACCTATTTTGACCAGTAAAGCCAGCTTCTTTGGACCTGACTGTCTCTGATGTGGTTTTTGGTTCGATTGGGCCAAGGGCTAACACCTATGGGGAAATCCCATGCTTTCTTCAGGGCAAGGGATAGCCAAGCACATAACCTCAAGCAACTACTGGCCAAGAGTCTCCCAATAAAAAACAGAACCAACAACTGAACCAATGTCAAACCAGAGAATCCCAGTAGACTCACAGGCCAATATGGCAAGCCCAACACATTCAATGTCAAACAAACTGAAGCAAAGGAAGGGAGTCCAGCCCAACTGAACCAATGTTAAACCACAGAAGCCAAGCAAAATCCAGGGTCAATGTGGCAGCACAAGCCCAACAGTACCAATGTCAAACCCAGAGAATCCCAGCAGAATCCACCTGGCAAGCTCCCCCTAATGCATGATCCCATCGCCCTCTGAGAGCTGCCTTTCCCCCACTCCTGCCTGTTGCCTGCGAAACCAGCAAAAAGCAACCCCTCCCAAGTTTGGGATCAAGATAAACAGTATTGACAAGAGATCCCCAAATATTGATCTGAATCCTGAATACTTCCGAAAAACAATGATAAGATATATATTTGGATTGGGTATATCCAAGCATACATCACAACCTGCAATGGTGATATAATTTTCTCACTCCCATGTAGGAAAAAATGGGTGTTTGGGAGCCCCGTTTCTCCACATACCTCACTGATTCGGAAAATATCATAATGTTGAGGGGGCATGAATGCAGAGTGGAGGGTATAAATATTTGCATTTGTATTTTAATTGGCTACAGTTTTACTGATTTTCTTAATCTAAAACATTAAGGTTTGGGATAGAAAACTGGGTCACAAATCTTTAAATGCATAAAAATGGATGCTTCCAAATTTCTGAACAGCCCTGAGGCTTAAGTTTTGAAAACGCATTTCTCAAAGTCACATTTCAGAATGGTTACCGGAACTGTTTGAAATCCCAAAACAATTCTGCTACATTTTGAATGAATCTCTCGCTGTGTTCACGGCCCTGGCAGAGGATTCTGTTTGCAGCTTCCAGGCCTGTCTGATGGAGAAAAGTGGGTGGGATGTTTTGCCATGCTTTGCTCTGGCCCGCGTGCAACTCTATCCCCCCCACACACACAGTGCCTCTGAGGAGAGGAGGCTTCTCTAGGCTATCTCCACTGTGCCCGCCATTCTTGCTTCCCCAGAATGGGAAGGGAAGACCTCTGCAATTGCAGGATCCTCTGCCTCATAGGTGGAATCTATGGGGGGGCTTGGGGGCTCAAGCGAACCCTGAACTTGGCGGGGGGACTGTGCCCCCCTGGGCAACCAGTGCCCACATGAGGGGCTCAGTTGCAATGGGAGTGTTCCTGTTTACATGCGCACGCACACCCCAGCATGCTGCGACCCCGGCAGGCAAGCAAGGAAGCGTCTGGGGGGCCTAATGCACTCAGTATATACTATGTTTATAAAAATGTGTTATCCAGGTTAGATTGCACCTCAGACCTCCCATTTCAGCTTCGAAATGCTTTGGAAGTGCCAGACATATGTTTTTCCCAAAAATGCCTATACCACGATGTATTTCTTTATGTCATTTCAAAACCAGCAATCCAAGGGGTGCATTCAGTTACATACGCTATTCAGTTCTCCTCCCCTCTTTTTGCAACACCCAATGAAAAGCCTTTCTCCTCCCATTCCACCTTCCCCTCCCTGTTTGCATCCACCAATCATTATTGTTACTTAATTCCCCCCCCCCATAAGTGCTTGTGGTCTTCCAAAGGAACACGGGAACATTGAAACATTAGACCAACCATTTTTATTTGTGCAGGGTCCCAATCAAACATTTCCCTCATATGGAATGTCCTTGAAGTGGATTTTGTAAATGGTTCGTGGGCTTGAGGGGGAAGGAATGCAGAGGAGGGCAAGGGCTGGAAAAGTAGCAAAATTGATGCAAGCGGCAGATGGGGAGGGGGAAGCAGCAGGAGGAGGAAGGGAGAGAGACTGAGGGATAGAGAGAGCGCCCGCAGACACACATACATACACACACACACAAGTCAGGGCTCTCCTGCTGGCACAAAGTTTCTCCCCGCCTGTTCCTCTCTTTCTCCCGCTGCCGGGGTTAAGCGTGGCTCCCTGCTCTTAAATATTTTTTTTAATGTGATCGTCCCAGCGAAAAAATGCAAGATCATTGGACCAACGCCCGAAAAGACGGCAGCTCTGTGATTAGCACTGTACCAGGAATGGCTCATTTTGGGGGTTTTTTGGGGGGAGTGCTTGCATAGGTTGTGATTAGGGTTTCCCTGCCGAGCAAATGAGGCAATTCTTAATGGCGTACAGCGCTCTTTCGGATCAATGATATTGCGCATGTGTGAAACAAAGAAAGGGGAGGGAAGGCAGGGAAGCATCAGCGACGTAGACATGATGCAGTGCTCCCCCACACTCCTCCTCTCAACTTTTCAGACTATTATTTTGGAGGTGCGATATGACGATAAACCATCTTGGGAGCAGTCTTAACAGGCACAGTGTGATCGGAAATGAATACGCATCCAAAACACACACACCAAGCACGATGATACTATGCTGTAAATTGTTGGTGTGTTAGGCCCCTGGCTTACATCTTCCCCCTCCCACTCACTCCACCTCGCCTAGCACTGGAAGCGGGGATGGGAGGCGTCGCCTTGCAAGGGACAGTCACGCGGGCTCTTCCTCTTGCCGGCCGCAGTGCTGGAGGCGGCAGCCACCACCGCAGGGTCTTCCTGGCGCTCTGGGGGTCCAGCTGCTGGCTGGCTGGCTTCGGGGGCGGCGGGGAAAGACCGGGAGGTGTTGATCTTGCCACTGAAGCGCTGGCACAACAAGGGAGCCATTCGGTCGGTCCAGGGCGGTGGGGTGGGAATGGGGCTCTGCTGGGTTTTTTTGGGGGGGAAGGAAGGGTCTCTCTCCGTCTAAGGGCAGCTACTGGAGGAGGGGGAGCTCACCTCCTGGACCCTCCTGCCTCTTCCTTCTCCACCCTCGGATTTCACTGCCTGCTGCAAGTCAGCCCCTCCTTGGCGCCTTCCCTCTCGCCCTTCCTTCCACAGCGTTAGAAAAGGCCAATTGCTAGTATGCATTTATGTGTTTATTAAGAATTTATTCTTATTGCTGCCTTGAAAGACCTGTTCCTATGGCCCAAACAAAGGGCCTTGCCACTGAACTCTGAAGGTTTTTTCTTACCCACTACTTCAGGTTTGACTTCAGGAGTCAGCAAATGTTACTAAATGTAGAAATTTCCTGAGTGAGCGATCTGACATGATTGCCTTTGTGAAAAATTCACCAAAACATCTTTCTTTGTTTAAATACTTTTAGCAGGTAGAGAACATAAATCTGAGATACTTTTGCCTCACTAGGTGGACTGTTAGAGCACATGAACACATGAAGCTGCCTTATACTGAATGAGACCCCTGGTCCATCAAAGTCAGTACTGTCTAGTCAGACCGGCAGCGGCTCTCCAGGGTCTCAGGCAAGTGTCTTTCACATCACTTACTTGCCTAGTCCCTTTAACTGGAGATGATGGGGATTGAACCTGGATGGGACCTTCTGCATGCTGAGCAGATGCTCTACCACTGAGCCACTGCTCTTCCCCAAGAGCAGCTTCCTTACAGTCAGTGGCTTCAAATTATAGGGAAACTAATCTCAATGTTATAGCTAATGAGTTCATTCAAAGAACATCAATTAGAACAAACACATTCAGTGTCATAGAATCATAGAGTTGAAAGGGACCACCAGGGTCATCTAATCCAACCCCCTGCACAATGCAGGAAATTCACAACTACCTCCCCCCAACACCCCCAGTGACCCCTAATCCATGCCCAGTTAAAAGTTAAAGTTGTATTTCAGTTGTCTGATCAATCACTTGTTGAAACCCCCCCCCTACATTTCTGGGGAGCCCCTCCCTAAATCCCCTATGGCCCTGCCTTCATAGATAGAGGCCCCTTCCTGAGAGGTCACTGGCTCCTCCCTATGATGTCATAGTAATGCCTCTGGTCCAGCCCCAGTCCCTCCTGGGAAATTAGAAAGACTATGCCCCTGCTCTGCCTGCCAATAGGAGAAGTGGTGAGGGAGGCAGCTAAGCCACCAGCTGCCGTTAGCTCTTAATTTCTAAAACGATGTGAGCACTTGTCCCATGGTAATCCCACAAACAGCATACAGAGACAAAGAGTCCAAAAGAAAGCTGATTTAATGGAAAACATACAGGTATGCAGAGCTTACAGGTACATTGGCACGACTGGCAATTGGGAGCACGGGGTAGGCCTATAAGGGAAAGTATTAGTCACAACAGGTCAAGGCGGGGCCCCTTCTCCTGAGGAGTCATTCCCACAGGAGATAGCACTGGAACAGGAATTCAGCAGTTAGCAGTTTGGCCTTGAGAGACACCTGGTAGAATCAAAACTAAAACGGTCAGAGTCTGACAGGCTGCTTAGAGCTGTGGAAAGCAGGTCTGACATTTTGCCCTCCTTTAGCCCCCCCCCCACCATCCGCCACCGGTCCAAGCTTGTCAGGGTAGGCGGTATGGAATTGGCGGATCAAACGGGATACAGACACATCATGTGCATGTACCCATTCATTGTGGGCGGGACCGAAATATTTCCAACGGACCAGGTAGTGGAGAGACCCATGACGGACATGAGAGTCTAGGATTTTTGCAACCTCAAAATGTTTTTAGAAACCCAAAGTGTCCCGCGGTCTTGGCTCCATGGACCAGCTGTAGGACTTCTTTTCAGAGCTCTTTAGGCACGTACAGCTTAGAGGCTTTGTACCATAAGCCTCTACATTCAGTTGAGGGGAAGGTTTGCTTAGAGAGTTCGGCTTGGTACGCAGAACTAAGTGAGGTTAAAAAAGAGTCTGTGAGATCCAACCCATCTGGCGGTGTAGGCTCTGAGGTGGAAGGAGGGGACATCACTGAGGGGGGTTGGACGGCTGGATTGTCCGAGTGACTGGGAACCGACGGAGCTGGCAAAGGAGGCGAGGGGGTGGCGCGGTTGGGCTGACCGGTATGGTTGGGCTTGAAGTGTCCCCCCCTTGTGGGGGTCAGTGTGGGAGCCGGGTTTGCGCTCGGGTTTTGACTGCTAGAGTGGGTAGCAAACCCCTTTGAGCAGGAGTGAACAGGGACTCCATGGGGTGTTCAACCTTGGTTGGATATTGGGGAAGTCTGGATAGAGCATCAGCCAGGACATTTTGCTTCCCCGGCACATGTTTCAATACGAAATGGAACTGAGCAAAGAAGTCCGCCCAGCGAACTTGTTTCGCGGACAGTTTCCGGGCCCCTGTGAGCGCCTCCAGGTTCTTATGATCGCTCCACACTTCAAAAGGGACTTTAGACCGCTCCAAAAATTGTCTCCACACCGTAAGGGCATGGTGGATGGCAGCCGCTTCCTTTTCCCAGATTGGCCAGTTGAGCTGAGATTGCGTGAACTTTTTAGAGAAGTAAGCGCATGGATGCAGAAGACCATCCCTCCCCCGCTGTAAAAGTGCCCCCCCATTGCCATGTCTGAGGCATCAACCTGAACTATAAACATTTGATCAGGATCGGGATGCTTCAACACTGGTTCAGAGGTACAGTCGTTTGGGAGTATCAAAGGCGGTTTGGCACTGGGGGGTCCAGTTGATTTTGGCTGAGGGCAACATGGAGGCGGTGCCCTTCCCCTTAGTCTTAAGGAGATCTGTGATGGGGAGTGTGATTTGAGTGAAGTTGGGAACGAACCCCCTGTAGAAGTTAGCGAACCCAAGAAATTGCTGAACCTGTTTACGGGTGGAGGGTGGTTCCCACTTTGTTACTGACTGCACCTTGTCAGGATCCATGGTAAATCTGTAGTGTGAAATTATATAGCCCAGGAATTTTCCAAGCAAGTACATCTTGTTCCCTGCGCTGGCATACCCTCCGCCCCAAAGTTGGCCCGCCTCTTTGTGTCACATGTCTTTCATTTACATTCCTTTCCGCGTAAGATAATCAGCAACCGCGGGGGGAGCTATGTACCATGTTTTGGAAAGCTTTTCTCAAGTTGGTGGGGGTGGAGCAAGGGTTGTCAAGTGCCTTTCACCCCCAGACAGATGGACAAACTGAACGAGTAAATGCTGTTTTAGAATGCTATCTGCGTTGTTATGTTAATTACCATCAGGATGATTGGGTTAAATTTTTACCTTTTGCTGAATATGCTTATAACAATGCTGTACATCAATCTACTGGTTTCAGTCCTTTTTATGCTGTGTATGGTCAGGATTTCAGTCCCGTTGGCCGGGTTGATGTTTCTGGGGAGGAGGGGGGTGCGGATGTGGAGTCTTGGATCCAAGCTGTTCACACCACTTGGCCCTGGCTGGTCAAGAACTTGGAAAGAGCCAAACGGAAATACAAAACTCAAGCGGATAAGCACCGCTCCCCCAACCCGTACTTTAACGTAGGAGACTTGGTTTACCTCTCCACCAAGAATCTACGGTCTACTCGCCCGTGTGGCAAACTCAGTGCCAAGTATGTGGGTCCATATCCTATTGCTCGAATAATCAACCCAGTAACCGTGGAACTGACCCTCCCTAAGACTTTGAGGCGCATACACCCTGTATTCCATGTCAGCCTCCTGAAACCTCATGTCGCCGCCCCGAACTGGATTCCCGAACTGCCTCCTGAGCAGCCGGTGATGGTGTGGGGGAGGGGCATTTTGAAGTTGCCAAAATCCTGGATTCCCGCTTACATCACGGTTCTCTTCAATACCTTGTTCGCTGGAAGCACTTCCCTCCTGCCTATGATGAGTGGGTACGCTCCCGCAATGTATCCGCCCCCGCTTGGTGCACGCATTCCATCATGCCTACCCCGACAAACCAGCCCCTCGATGTGGGAGGGGGCCTTGAGGGGAGCAGAATGTCAGGCTGTCTGTAAACACCTCGTTTCGCCTTGACTTCAAGGCTGTTTTCTGGCGCAGCTGCCAGTTGCTTTGCTTAGCTTAGCTTCCCAGGGTCTGAGGTCCGTGGGAGCTTGGTATTTCCAGACTGCCTCTGTAATCATGATGTGACTGTAGTTCTGTGTCTATAATTCTCCATATAACCAAGTGTACCCCCATCCCCCTTCGCTCCTGCCTTTTGGTCTCTAAGCTCTGCATACCTGTTACCAATAAACCAACTCTTTTGGACCTTTGTCTCTTGATGTGGCTGTTGGTATTCAGTAAACACAAGTGCTTACAATGCCTACCCCATTCCTCTAATCTCAGATCTTTTGGGACAACTGAAAGAGGGACGTATTTTTACCAAGTTAGACTTGGTTGAAGCCTATTATAGAATCCAAATTAGGGATGGGGATGAGTCCCTCACAGCATTTTCCAGTTGCTTTGCCGTGTTCGAATTCTTAGTGATGCCTTTTGGATTAAAAGGGGCCCCGGGGGTCTTCATGCAATTCATTAATGAAATCTTACATGACTTACTATATAAAGGAGTGGTGGTTTACTTAGATGACATTCTTATTTACTCTAAAACTATGGATGAACACATTGCCCTGGTAAGGGAAGTGTTACAACATCTCAGAGACAATCAACTCTATGCTAAGTTGTCCAAATGTGAATTCCACCAACGACAGTTGACTTTTCTGGGCTATATAATTTCTCACCAAGGTCTCACCATGGACCCCGAAAAGGTGCAGGCCATAACAACACGCAAACAGGTTCAGCAATTTCTTGGGTTCGCTAACTTCTACAGGGGATTCAATCCCAACTTCGCGCAAGTTGCTCTCCCCATCACTGACCTCCTTAAGACTAAGGAAAAGGGAAGTGTAGCCACGTTGCCTGTGGCTAAAGTAAATTGGACCCCCCAGTGCCAAACTGCATTCGATATCCTCAAGGAACTATTTACCTCTGAACCGGTATTAAATCACCCTGATCAAATGTTTGTAGTCCAGGTTGACGCCTCAGATGTGGCAATGGGGGGTGCGCTGCTTCAGCGGGGGAAGGACGGTCAAATGCATCTGTGCGCTTACTTCTCTAAGAAGTTCACGCAGCATCAACTCAACTGGCCAATCTGGGAAAAAGAAGCAGCCGTCGTGCACCATGCCCTCACGGTATGAAGGCAATTTTTAGAAGGTTCTAAGGTCCCTTTTGAGGTGTGGAGCGATCACAAGAACCTAGAAGCACTAACGAGGGCCCGTAAACTGTCCGCAAAACAGGTTCGCTGGGCGGACCTCTTTGCCCAATTCCGCTTTGTATTGAAACATGTACCAGGGAAGCAAAATGTACTAGCTGATGCTTTATCTAGACCACCCCAATACCCTACCAAGATTGAGCGCCCCACGGAGTCCCTGTTCACTCCTGCTCAGAGGGGTTTGCTGCCCACCCTAGCAGTCCATACCCGGTCGCAGGTCTGACTCCCAGCACAATCTCCACAAGGGGGAGGGACCCGAAGCCCGTCCACGTTGATGGGCCCGACTGCTCCGCATCTCCCGCTTCCTTCACCGGTTCTGCCTCCACCCCCTGTGCAATCCCAGGATGTGAGACCCAAGGTGCGGGCTCCCATTCGCCCCAGCGGCAGCAGACCAGACACCCAACACCTACTTCTTCTCCTACAGGGAAACCTGCCAGCGCAGTGCCCTCAATGCCGGATATGGAGGGACTGACAGATTCCTTCAGGGACTCCCTCCGTTACAGTTGCCAACCGAACTCTCTGCACAAACCCTCCCTGCTGCTCTGGTTGAATGTGGGGGTTATTGGTATAAGGACTCTAAACTGTATGTACCTAAAGAGCTGCGGAGAGAGGTTCTGCAGCTGGTCCATGGGGCCAAAACCGTGGGTCACTTTGGATTCCTCAAAACACTGCATTTATTAAGGAGACAATTTTGGTGGGCGGGTATGCGAACCGACGTGGATTCCTTCATCCACAGTTGCCCAGTTTGTGCTGCTGCCAAAAGACCCTTTGGAGACCCCCCACTAGACCCTGGGAAGTAATTGCAATGGATTTTATGACTGATCTGCCTCTCAGTGAAGGGAAAACTGTCCTTTGGGTAATCACGGACCTGTTCTCCAAACAGGTGCATCTCGTTCCTTGCGCAGGTATCCCGTCCGCCACAAAACTGGCCCACCTCTTTGTGTCACATGTCTTCCGACTGCATAGCTTTCAACGCAAGGTGATCAGCGACCGCGGAAGTAGTTATCTGGCCAAAATTTGGAAAGCTTTCCTGAAGTTGGTTGGAGTGGAACAGGGTCTGTCAAGCGCTTTCCATCCCCAAACCGATGGTCAAACAGAACGGGTAAATGCTGTATTGGAATGCTACCTACACTGTTATGTAAATTATCATCAAGATGATTGGGTTGAATTGTTGCCCTTTGCTGAATATGCATATAATAATGCTGTGCATCAGTCCACTGGGTATAGCCCTTTTTGTGCTGTGTATGGACAAGACATCATTACATTGGCTGTAATGATATATCGAGGGAGGAGGGAGGTGAAAGTGTGGCTGGGTACATACAATTCAGACCATCTGGCCTTGGCTGGTCAAAAATGTGGAGAGAGGCAAGCTTAAATACAAGGCTCAGGCTGATAAGCATTGTTCGCCAGGCAAAGAATATGGGGTGGGGGATTTGGTTTATCTATCCACCAAGAACCTACGGTCATCCCGTCTGTGTAGCAAACTCAGCGCAAAGTTCGTAGGACCCTTCCCCATTTCTCGAATCATCAACCCAGTGACTGTAGAACTTTCGCTCCCTAAATCACTGAGAAATATCCATCCCATGTTTCATGTCAGTCTATTGAAACCACATGTTCCCTCCACAGAGTGGCATCCTGAGCCTCTCCCTGAGCCGCTGGTGATGGTGGGGGGGGGAGAACATTTTGAAATCGTGAAGATCTTGGACTCACGTATCCATCATGGTTCCCTCCAATATCTAGTTCGTTGGAAACACTTCAGTTCCGCTCAGGATGAATGGGTACGCTCCCGTGAGGTTTCTGCCCCCCGTCTGGTCCGTAATTTCCATGCTACATACCCTCACAAACCAGCACCCATGAAGTGAAAAGGGGGGCTTTTGGGGGGGCAGAATGTTCAAGGACAGCTCTGCCAACTGCTGAATTCCTAGTCTGCTTCTGAGTCCCGTGGGAATCCACCCTCATCGGGAGGGGGGTTGCCATGACTTCCATTGCTATCTTGATATGACCATTGCTCTTTCATATAGGCCCTGCACCATACCCTTAATCCCCATTAGTGCCAATCTAACTGCTTGCTGCTGTAAACCTGTAGATCTTCCGAATAAATCAACTCTCTTTTGGCCTATTCGTCCGTGATGTTGTTTATGGGATTATCACGGGACAAGTGCTTACATTCCGTCTTCAGCGCCTCACTCGGCACCCACTTTCTTTGTAAAGAAAAAGACTGGAGATTTACAACTCTGTATAGATTTCCTCATGCTCAATGCGGTCACCCCCTTCCTCTCATTCCAGATCTGCTCACTCAGTTGAAGGAAGGTCGCATTTTTACTAAACTTGATCTAGTGGAAGCCTACCATTGAATTAGAATCAGAGAAGGCGATGAACACAAGAAAGCCTTCTCCAATTGTTTTAGAATGTTTGAGTAATTAGTTATGCCGGTTGGCTTGACAGGGGCTCCGAGTGTCTTCATGCAAATGATTAATGAGGTGTTACATGACTTACTGTTTAAAGGAGTGATTGTTTATTTAGATGATATTTTAATTTACACCAAGACCATGGAGGAACATGTGTCCTTGGTGAAAGAAGTGTTAAGTCAATTGCGGGCCCACAGATTGTACGCCAAGGTTTCCAAGTGTCATCAGTCTTCCATTACGTTTCTGGGATACATTGTGTCACATCAGGGACTTGCCATGGATCCTGAAAAGGTTTGGGCAGTGGAAGTGTTGGAAGTCCCCACTACCCGCAAACAATTACAGCAGTTTCTCGGCTTCGCTAATTTCTACTGCAATTTTATTCATAATTTTGCGCAAGTTGCCTTGCCTTTGACTTCGCTGTTACGGACAAAAGGCAAGGAACCTGCAGCTACGCTGCCATCAGCCAAATTGCTGTGGGATCAAGACTATCAACAAGCATTTGACACATTAAAACAGTTGTTCACATCTGAACCAGTGTTGAAACACCCTGATTGTGAAAAACCTCTCGTTGTACAGGTGGACGCTTCAGACGTAGCTATGTGTGTGTTTGTGAGGTACTGTGTTGATTTTCTCTTGGGTTTGCTTGTACAAGCGGCTAGAGTCTGGTACGAGAGCCAGGCTCATGACATGAGTCAGGCCTCTGCCGGTATGTTCTCACTCCCAGTGATTCCCTCCCCCCCTCGGGTCCTTGACTGCTAACAAGCAACTGCTAACGAGCAAGTCCTTTGTTTTGATTTCTGCTTTGCCTTCCTGCCCAAGACTGTTTTGATGTCTGCTTTGCCTTCCTGCCTGTAAGGCTTTCCAGCCTCCCTGGGCAATTTCCATAAAATCACTCGCTCAGACGACCATCCAGAAGCAAAGTAGATTTATTGAAAAGCATCAGGTATGGCTAGGCCCTCACAAGGTCCAAAGCTGCAAGTGCTTGCTATTACAAAAGAGTCAGATTATAAACAGTTCTACATTGCAGATGTCGGTTACATGTTTTGGGAACCCGGTGATAACAGCACTGGGCTAAGCTACTGAATAGACATCAAAGACATCAAGGAAGCTCGTTAACTCAAACCTGCGAAAGCCAAGGTCAGAGGAGGGAGGAGGGAACGAGGAAAGGAAAGCGAGCGGGACATTCCAGCAGGGGCCTACACGGGCAACAGTCCAGCCAAAGCCTGAACCATTCTACAAAAACAGGTCTGACCCGCCGCTTGTACGGGCAGTTCAGAAACAGAACAGAGCAGTCCCTCACATTCTGCCTCCCTTAAGGCCCCCCTACTCTCACCTTGACGGGACGCGGCTTTTGGGGATAAGCGGCATGGAACTCTTCCACCAATCGGGGAGCAGCTACATGAGGGGCCACCACCCATTCGTCCTGGGCGGGACTTAGATGTTTCCAGCGAACTAAGTGAAACAATTTCCCTTTTCTCAGTTTAGAATCCAACATTTTAGAAACTTCAAGGTGCATCTCCCCCCCCCACAACCGTAGTAACCTCTGGTTTGGGTTAAGGATGGAACTGGGGGGCTGCGGTGTAGGGTTTGAACAGGCTAATATGAAACACCGGATGTACCCCTCGTAGTGATTTAGGGAGAGCCAACTAAACTGTGACGTCATTAATAACCTGAGTAATAGGGTAAGGTCCCACATACTTGTCACTGAGCTTTTTACAGGGACGCAGCGATCGTAGATTCTTGGTGGAGAGATAAACCTGATCGCCCACTTTAAGTTCCCACCCGGGGGATCGATGTTTATCTGCTTATTTGCGTTTTGCCCGCTCCAAATTTTTCTGAAGCCAGGGCCAAGTCGTTTGTACCACTTGCACCCAATCTTGGACCCCCTGAACACCCTCCATCTCCGGGGTAACGGTAGTAGACCCAAACAGTCCAAATTCCTTCCCATACACCACTTGGAAAGGACTGAAACCTGTGGAGGAATGAGGGGCGTTATTGTAGGCATATTCAGCAAAAGGCAACAATTCCACCCAGTTGTCCTGGTGGTAGTTCACATAACACCGTAAATAACATTCCACTACAGCATTTACACGTTCAGTCTGGCCATCAGTTTGAGGGTGGTAAGCAGAAGACAGGCCCTGCTCCTTCACTCCCATTACTTTCAGAAAGGCTCTCCAAAATTTGGCCACAAATTGGGGGCCCCTGTCGGAGAGGACCTTCCGTGGAACCGAATGATGTTTTACCACGTGATTAATAAACAACCGTGCCAGTTTTTGAGCTGAAGGCAACCCAGCACAAGGAACAAAATGAACCTGTTTCGAAAATAAGTCAGTAATCACCCACAAAACGGTTTTACCCCGGCTTGGGGGCAAATCAGTGATAAAGTCCATGGCAATTACTTCCCAAGGCATGGTTTGGGTTTCCAGTGGTTTTAAAAGGCCTGGTGGCTTCCCCATCTGTTTCTATGCAGTGGCGCAGGTGGGACAGCTGCGCACAAACAATTCAATATCGGCCCTCATACCTGGCCACCAAAATTGACGTCGCAGCAAATGCAAGGATTTGACAAACCCAAAATGTCCTGCTAGTTTGGCCCCGTGTACCATTTCCAACATCTCCTTTCTAAGAGTCTCCGGTACATACAGTCTATTAACCTGGAGCCAAAAAGTCCCTTGTCGAGTAAGGTTTGGGGGAAGGCTTTGCTTCTCCTCCTCCAACTGTAAGGCTTCTTTAAGCCTCAGCTGAAAAGTCTCTGGTACTCCTCGAAGAGGAGCAGAGTCATTAGTGCGAGTTTGGGACCGGGTGGTTACTGACAGTCCTGGCACTTCCCCCCTCTGTTCCAGAGTGAACAGGGACTCAATGGGTCAGTCAAAGTCATTCCGATATTGGGGAAGTCGGGACAAGGCATCTGCCAAAGCATTGTCCTTGCCAGGCACATGTTTAAGGACAAACCAGAACTTGGCAAAAAACTGCGCCCAGCGAACCTGTTTTGCCGTGAGTTTTCTAGTCCCTTTTAAGGCTTCTAGATTTTTGTGATCACTCCAGACCTCAAAGGGAACCTCCGCCCCTTCCAGGAAATGTCTCCAAATGGTGAGAGTGTGTTTTACCGCCGCTGCTTCCTTCTCCCATATAGCCCAGTTAATTTCTGATTGGGAGAACTTTTTTGAAAAATAAGCACACGGTTTCAAGTGGCCGCCCTCATCCCGTTGTAGCAGGGCTCCCCCCATGGCAACATCAGAAGCATCCACTTGAACTATGAAAGGTTTCTCACAGTCAGGGTGAGTGAGAACGGGTTCGGAAGTAAACAATCGCTTGAGTGTCTCAAACGCCTGCTGACAGGCAGAAGTCCATTGCAGTTTTGCAGATGGCAATGTGGCTGCCGCTCCCTTCCCTTTCGTGCGCAACAGCGAGGTGAGAGGGAGTGCCACCTGAGCAAAGTTCGAAATAAAGTTCCAATAAAAATTTGCAAAACCCAGAAATTGCTGTAACTGCCTACGCGTGGTGGGGGGGCCCCACTCGACCACTGCCCAAACCTTGTCGGGATCCATCTCTAACCCTTGGTGCGAAATGACATACCCCAAAAAGGTAATGGAGGGTCGGTGAAAGTCACATTTTGAAACTTTGGCAAACAGTTTGTGGGCGCACAACCGCTGCAGCACTTCTCGTACCAACTGTACGTGTTCTTCCATTGTTTTTGTATAAATGAGGATATCATCCAAATAAACAACAACTCCACGGAATAACAAATCATGTAGCACTTCATTAATTAACTGCATGAACACATTTGGAGCCCCCGTAAGTCCGAAAGACATCACTAAATATTCAAACATTCCAAAACAGAAAGAAAAGGCGGTTTTAGGTTCGTCCCCTTCCCTTATTCAGATGCAATGGTAGGCTTCCACTAAGTCCAGTTTAATGAAAATCCGGCCCTCCTTCAATTGTGCGAGCAGGTCTGGAATGAGAGGGAGGGGGTAGGCATTAGACTGAGTGACTGCATTCAGTCTGCGAAAATCAATACACAGTCTTAAATCTCCCGTTTTCTTTTTTACAAAAAAGGCGGGAGCCGAATATGGTGCCTTGGAGGGGCGAATGAAACCCCGTGCCAAATTAGTGTCCAAATAGTCCCGTAAAACGGCTTTTTTGTTAGGACTCATCGGGTAAATCTTTCCTTTAGACTGTTTGCCGTCCCCCACCACTTCAATGGCGCAATTGGTCTCCCGGTGAGGGGGCAATTCATCACACTCTCGTACATCGAACACATCGGTAAACTGAGCATACTCTTTGGGGAGCTGTGGGTTGAAAGTCTCTATTGGCGGTGCCTCAACTAAGGCAGCCGCCTGGTTTTTGAGCACCCTTTCCTTGTCGTGATGCTCACACAGGGTATGAGGGAAAGTGAGGGTTCGTTCCACCTAATCTATGGAGGGGTTATGTCCCAGCAACCAGTTCGTACCCAAAATCATGGGCGTGTTGATGGGGGCAATGGTGAAATGAAGCCGTTCCCAATGTTCCCCGATGCCCATCACCACCGCGGCCGTGCGGTGAGTGACTGGGCCCCCTCTAAAGTCACTACCGTCCATCTGGGAGAATCGGATGGGTTCGGGCAACCGCACCCTTTTCACCCGCAGTTGTTGGGTGACTTTCTCACTCATCAGGGTGTGAGAACAGCCTGAATCAACGAGGGAAGTTACTTTTGTTACAGGTCCCCCTTTAGGCAACGTAAGGGCAATCTTCACATATACATTGTCCTCCTCTTCGCTTACCATAAGTGGAGCTCCTTGCACAGGGTCTGGAGCGGTCTGCTGAGGAGCCCCTTTTACAGCAGACCGGCGGCGTTTTTTGCTGTCGGGTCCCATTCCTCCTCGTCGCTGGAGGAGGTCAACTCGGGATTTGTAATCCGTGGCTCCGATGAGCCCAAGGTTTCATTTGTAATCCGTGGCCCCAATGGGCCAGTAGCTTTCGACGCTCCGGGGTCTGGTTGTGCCTGTAGAGCCGAAGGCACGCTCCATCTGCCAGGTGTGCCACTCCTGCGTCGAGGCTGCCCCTCAGCGTGGGTCTTCTCCGGTTCGGCCGCCGCCGGCCGGGGTGGTCCCGGGTGTCCGGCCCGGGAAGGGCACTGAGAAGCAAAGTGTCCCTTACCTCTGCAAACAAGACAGGCCCTGCTCTCGAAGCGTTTGCGGCGCTCCGCCACTGACGGTCCTCCCCCAGAGGGGAAGCGAGAGTCCTTCGGACCGCCTGGCCTGTCTCCACGGACCTTGGCCTCCCGACCGGTGCGTTGTTTAGATAAGAGCAGTAACTGCGTTCGGTTCTCAATGTCAGCTGCATGCCGAACCCAGCCTTCCACATCTGGAGGGTTACCTTGCATAAAGGCCCAGTGTCGCAATTCCGGAGTCAGACCCTCACAGAAATATTGCACCCGGGTAGCCTCACTCCAGTCCAAGATTTTACTTGAGAGCAGTTGGAATTCACTTGCATACTGTGCCACTGTCTTAGTCCCTTGGCGCAGCTGTAGCAAGGCCGTTTTTGCTCTCTCACCCAAGTGCGGATCTTCGAACCGGTGTCGGAGGGCTATCATGAAGTCATCGAGGCTTCGCAGTACAGGGGAACGGAGTTCATATTGCAACACCATCCATGCGGCCGCCTCCCCCTGTAATAACGAGGCAATATACTGGACCCGACTCTCATCCGAGGTGAAAGTCCTAGCTTGCTCCCTCATGAAAATATCCACTTGGACCATAAAGAACGTTAACTGGTCACTCGACCCATCAAAGGTAATTTTTAAGTCCCGTCTCGCCGGTGGGGTGGGACGGGCAGGTAGAATGGGAGCGGCGGGAACCACGGGTTGACCGCCCCCCGCGGGTGCCGCAGGCTGCGGCAGGTTCTGCCGCAAATCGTCCAGCGCTTGTGCTAAGTCCAGCATTACGGCATTCATGGCATCCATCCGGTCAACCATCCCCTGCCGTTCCCTTTGCCATTGCTGGTGTTCCTCTTCCATCTGGTGCTGCCACAGCGCTTCCTTGTGGGCCGGGTCTTCCTCGAGACTAAGACTGGAAAAAACAGTCCTCCGCGCCTGCACTTCGTCCCTCGAGAGCGACCAACTTCGGGGGGACTCCAGCCAGGTACTTAACCGGCTCGTCTTGGGTTTTGTATCCGGGCCTGATCCGGCTCTGGCTCCACCGGGCGTCTTCCCGGTCGACTTCCCTTCCGAAGGTTCAGGATCGGGCTTCTCGGGTACAGTGTTGTCTCCATCCTTCTTGTCATCCCCGTTCCCTGCCATAGCTGTCCAAGCATGGCACAGGAGCAGGAGTCGGAGCAAGAGACTTGCAGCTTAATGTAAGGCTTTCCAGCCTCCCTGGGCAATTTCCATAAAATCACTCGCTCAGACGACCATCCAGAAGCAAAGTAGATTTATTGAAAAGCATCAGGTATGGCTAGGCCCTCACAAGGTCCAAAGCTGCAAGTGCTTGCTATTACAAAAGAGTCAGATTATAAACAGTTCTACATTGCAGATGTCGGTTACATGTTTTGGGAACCCGGTGATAACAGCACTGGGCTAAGCTACTGAATAGACATCAAAGACATCAAGGAAGCTTGTTAACTCAAGCCTGCGAAAGCCAAGGTCAGAGGGGGGAGGAGGGAACGAGGAAAGGAAAGCGAGCGGGACATTCCAGCAGGGGCCTACACGGGCAACAGTCCAGCCAAAGCCTGAACCATTCTACAAAAACAGGTCTGACCCGCCGCTTGTACGGGCAGTTCAGAAACAGAAAAGAGCAGTCCCTCACACTGCCCAAGACTGTGTTATCAATCCCTTTCCCAGGCCTCTGGGTGATGCACCTGTGATGTAGACATGTTTAAAACTATGCAGTATTTTCTAAGTAGTCACTAGCAGCTTTGCCTTTGCGAGTGCCTGGCTGAACCTATTGCTTCTACAATAAAGTTTACCTGCTTCTGACCTGATCGTCTGAGCGAATGACTTTTTGGGAATTGCCCAGGGTGGCTGGAGAGCCTCACATTAAGCTGCTAGTCTTCTGCTCCGGCCTCTGCTCCTACCCTACATCTGGATAGCCATGGCAGGGGATGGAGATGACAAGAAGGATGAGGGCGAGACTGTGCTGGGGGAGCCCGATCTGGATTCCAAAGGGGAGAAGCCGGTGGGGAAAACTGCCAGCGGGGCCGGCTCTGGATCTGGCATGGGCACAAAGTCAAAGACAACCTGGGTGAGCATCTGGTTGGAGTCCCCTCGGCACTGGGCAGTGTCGGGGGTGGATACATGGGCTCGGAGACCTGGATTTACGGGTGCTGGGTTCAAGGAGGACCCAGCCCGGAAAGAAGCGGTGTGGCAGCACCAGATGGAGGAGGAACGTCAACATTGGCGTTCGGAGCGGCAGGAGATGACCAACCGGATGGACACCATGCAGGCCGCAATGCTACACATGGCCCGCGAGTTGGATGACTTGTGACAGAACCCGCCACAGCCTGCGGCGCCCATTGGGGCCGGACAGCCCACGGCGCCCCCTCCGCCGGATCGTCCCGCTCCACTGGCATGGCAGGACTTGAAGATTACCTTTGATGGGTCGAGCGACCTGTTGTCGTATTTTTTTATCCACGTGAATGTTTTCATGCGGGAGCAAGGTGGGACTTTCGCTTTGGATGAAAGCTGTGTACAATATGTTGCTTCATTGCTGCAGGGAGAGGCGGCAGCTTGGATGGTACAGCTGTATGAATTGCTCTCCTGTGTTTTGCGAAGTCTTGATGACTTCATGATAGCCCTCTGGAACCGGTTAGAGGATCCGCACCGGGGGGAGCGGGCCAAGACCGCTTTGCTGCAGATGCGCCAAGGGACTAAATGAGTGGTGCAATATGCTAGCGAGTTTCAGCTACTCTCAAGTAAAATCCTGGAGTGGAGTGAAGCCACCCGAGTGCAGTATTTCTGTGAGGGACTTAATCCTGAATTGCAGCACTGGGCTTTTATGCAAGGAAACCCTCCGGACGTGGAGGGCTGGGTTCGGCACGCAGCCGACATCGAAAAGCCTTTTGTGGTACAGGTGGACACTTCTGATGTTGCCATGGGGGGTTCCCTTTTGCAAAGGGATGAAAGTGGCCAGTTGAAGCCATGCACTTATTTCTCTAAAAAGTTCTCCCAGGCGGAGATCAATTGGGCTATTTGGGAAAAGGAAGCAGCGGCCGTAAAACATGCTCTCACTGTCTGGAGACATTTCCTGGAGAGGGTTGAGGTCCCCTTTGAGGTCTGGACCAATCACAAAAATCTGGAGGCCTTGAAATGGTCCAAAAAGTTGTCAGCCAAGCAAGTTCATTGGGCGCAGTTCTTTGCTAAGTTCCGTTTTGTTCTTAAACATGTGCCAGGGAAGGACAATTCTTTGGCGGATGCTTTGTCTCGGCTCCCCCAATACCAAGACCACTTCGACCGCCCGGTTGAATCTCTGTTTACCCCAGAGCAGTGAGGGGAAACTTCAGGACTGGCTATGACTACTCGGGCTCAAGCTCGAGCTAAAGATTCTACTCCCCTCAGCGGGGTCCCAGAAACTTTTCAAATAAAGCTAGGCGAGGCCGCCCTGCAGGAGGAAGGGAACCAAACTCTTCCCCAAGCTCTTACCCATCAGGGGACTTTGTGGTTTCATGGTGACAAACTGTATGTACCTGAACAGCTTAGGAGGGAGGTGTTGGAGATGGTTCATAGAGCCAAAACTGCGGGACATTTTGGGTTTGTCAAATCATTGCATTTACTGTGACGCCAATTTTGGTGGCCGGGTATGAGAGCTGATGTTGACTTGTTTGTGCACAGTTGCCCCACCTGCGCCACTGCAAAAAAACTTATGGGAAAGCCGCCAAGACTTCTCAAGCCCCTGGAAACCCCATCTGTTTCCTGGGAGGTAGTAGCCATAGACTTTATTACAGACTTGCCTCCCAGCCGGGGTAAAACCGTGTTGTGGGTGATAACTGATTTGTTTTCCAAACGGGTTCATTTCGTTCCCTGTTCAGGGCTGCCTTCAGCCCAGAAGTTGGCACACCTCTTCATTACACACGTGGTGAAACACCATTCCGTCCCACGGAAGGTCCTCTCCAACAGAGGACCTCAATTTGTGGCTAAATTTTGGAAAGCTTTTCTAAAGGTGATGGGGGTAGAGGAACAGGTATTATCTTCTGCCTACCATCCTCAGACAGATGGACAAACAGAACGAGTCAATGCTGTGGTGGAGTGTTATTTGCGGTGTTATGTGAACTATCACCAAGATGATTGGGTGGATCTGTTGCCCCAAAAGGGGTCCCCCCTTCTTAATGTGCATCTCTGACAATGGGGGTTTGCAATTAGCAGAGCTTGCCGCCCACTCCCGAAGCTCCCAGCCCCGACAAACAGCTGAGCTGCGGGGAGCAAGGGCAGGGCAGGTGCAAAGAAGTTTGCAAACCATGCAAAGCAACAGGCTTGCAACCATGCAAACCATGCAAAGCAACACGTTTGCAACCATGCAAAGCAACACGTGATGCCTGGGAGTTTGCAAACTATGGAAAGGGACAGAGGCACGCTAAAGGAGCAGGAAGGGGTGGAATTTCCCCTTTTGCATCAGACTCAGGACCAGGCTAATGCATTCTTTAAGTCACAATTTGAAAACAATTTTTGAGCAAGCATCAAAATAGACCTAACCGATCATATGAATGAGGGAAAACCTGAGGACACACAACTGAAGCCCCCCCCCTCAAACCAGGGAGAGAGAGACTCGAGGGGGCACACACACCCCAGGCAGAATGGGTGAAAGCCCCCTCTGGCTTCTCACCCACCCACAGAAACTGCTCCCTCCCCACACACAGAGAGACTCTGCTCCCCCCCCCAAACACACACAGGAGAAAAATTATAGAGAAAAGCCCCAAAACGGGTCTTATTGTGGATGTCTTCTGTTCCATCTTCTCTTACCTGCCCCGCCCTTGCTCCCCGCAGCTCAGCTGTTTGTCGGGGCTGGGAGCTTTGGGCGTGGGCGGCAAGCTCTGCTAATTGCAAACCCCCATTGTCAGAGATGCACATTAAGAAGGGGGGACCCCTTTTGGGGCCCATATCTCAGCCCCCCCGACCCAATCTTCTTTGGTTCTTGGGGGTTCTTTCAAGAAGGGTCCTCTGAAGCTATGCTGAAAATTTGGGGGCTCTACCCCCAAAAATGCACCCCCTGCAGCCACAGAATATCTCAAATGTGCACACACACCCCCCCCCAGGGGGATCTCTCTCACACACAAACAGATACTCTCTTTTTCTCTCTCTGGGCCGCGCAGCAGCTGGGCTCATGCACTCAATCGTGACTGATTGGCCAGAAGAAGACCGAGCTTGGTCACCGATTGGCCGAGGGGGGATGCTGCTTACTAACTGATGGTTATGCTGCTGCGCCAAACCCCGAATTTGCCGAATTTATTCACCGAACACCCCGAACTCGCTGAATTCAGCTCCCCATTTTCCCGCCTTTTTTGAGTTCGGTTCCATCCGAACTAAAAACCGCCGAATCAGGGGAAATTCTGCTGTTTTTCAGTTTAGGATGAACCGAATCGACAGCCCTAGTGATGGACTTGTTTTCTAAGCAAGTGCATTTTGTTCCTTGTTCGGGCTTACCGAAGGCCCAAAAGCTGGCATGTATATTGTCGAAGGCTTTCACGGTCAGAGTTCATTGGTTCTTGTAGGTTATCCGGGCTGTGTAACCGTGGTCTTGGAATTTTCTTTCCTGACGTTTCGCCAGCAACTGTGGCCGGCATCTTCAGAGGAGTAACACTGAAGGACAGTGTCTCTCAGTGTCAAGGGTGTAGGAAGAGTAATATATAGTCAGAAAGGGGTTGGGTTTGAGCTGAGTATTGTCCTGCAAAAGTATTGTCCTGTAAGTATCAAGATAATGTGCTAATGAGGGTATGGTATGTTAATATGGAACCATTGTATCCTGAAGTGATCTGTTAATGTGTGTAATCCAAAGCTAGCTTTGGATTACACACATTAACAGATCACTTCAGGATACAATGGTTCCATATTAACATACCATACCCTCATTAGCACATTATCTTGATACTTACAGGACAATACTTTTGCAGGACAATACTCAGCTCAAACCCAACCCCTTTCTGACTATATATTACTCTTCCTACACCCTTGACACTGAGAGACACTGTCCTTCAGTGTTACTCCTCTGAAGATGCCGGCCACAGTTGCTGGCGAAACGTCAGGAAAGAAAATTCCAAGACCACGGTTACACAGCCCGGATAACCTACAAGCTGGCATGTATGTTTGTTACACACATGATGAAATATCACTCGTTCCCAGGCAAGATAATATCCGACAGGGGCCCACAGTTCGTGGCTATGTTCTGGAAGGTGTTTTTGGGGCTTGTGAGGTTTGTCCCCAGCACATCATCCCCAGACGGATGGACAGTCAGAACGTGTTAATTCTGTGTTGGAATGCTATTTACACTTTTATGTGAATTATCACCAGGATGATTGGGTGGATTTATTGCCCTTTGCTGAATATGCTTATAATAATGCCCCTCATTCGTCTACCGGCTATAGTCCCTTCCAAGTAGTGTACGGTAAGGACTTTGGACCCTTTGGAAACATTGATATGCTCCAAGAGGAGGGGATCACAAGAGAAGTGGGTGATTGGGTGCAAGTCGTTCAGAACACGTGGCCGTGGCTTCAAAAAAATCTGGAGCAAGCTAAATGCAAATATAAGGAACGTGCAGACAAACATCATTCCCAGGGATGGGACTTTAAGGTGGGGGACGAGGTCTATTTGTCCACCACACATCTTCAGACCCTGCGACCATGTAAGAAGCTCAGTGACAAATATGTGGGCCCCATCCCATCACAAGAGTGATCAATGAAGTGGCTGTAGAACTAGCATTTCCCAAAGCTCTCAGAGGGGTGCACCCAGTGTTTCATATCAGTCTTCTCAAACCCTATGTAGCGCCCCCCCCCAATTCCACCCAGAACCTAAGCCCAAGATACCAACAGTGGTGGGCAGGGAGGTGCATCTGGAAGTGTCAAAAATCCTTGATTCCAAGCTGGAAAAAGGGAAGTTGTTCTATTTGATACGGTGGAAGCATTTAGGTCAAGCTCATGATGAGTGGGTGGCAGCCCCTCATGTCGCAGCTCCTCGTCTGGTTCGGCAGTTTCATGATGAATACCCTCAGAAGCCTCATCCTGCCACAAACCTGGGAGGGGGGTCTTAAGGGGGGCAGAATGTCAGAGTCCTGACTGGAATCCTATCTGGTTTTGGTCAAGTGTTAAGCGACATGCCAGGGGTCATGCTTATTTCTGTTCACATGTATCTATTTGTTATGCTGTTCAGCCTGCCAGGAGTCCAGGCAGGCTCTTGACATGAGTTAGGCCAATTCCTGTGCTAATGTTATTCTTTCGTTTTGTTTCTCTGAACGGGTCAAGCTGTCCCGCTCCTTCCTCCTCCCTCTGCTCTGGCTTTGAGCTTCTAGTAGGCACCTTCAGTGTTATGGCTTCCTCCTCCCTCTCCCCTTCCTGCTAGGCTTCCTTATCAACTAATTCCCAGGCAGCTTGCTGATGCACCTGGGTTGACTCTGGGCTTAAAGTTATGCTTTGTACTTTGGCTCGCCATTAGCAGCTTTGAAACTGTAAATTGCTCATGCTGTATTCTGCTGCTCCTGAATAAATGTTTACTTTTGCTTTTGACCCGACTGTCTGAGCGAGTGACTTTTTGGGATTGCCGAGGTCAGCTGGAGAAACTCAGACTGGCTGCCCCAGAAACAATGAGAGGTTTTGCCTTGGATTTGCTGTTCTCTAGATGCACATTACGGTTCGCCTGCTCCCATTCATTCCAATGGGCAGAAGGGGAAAGAGAAAAAAGGTGATGGGGGAGTTTTCTTGCCCTTATGGGTACAAAGGTTTGCTTCAATGTGTGGGCATCTCAGGAGCCAAAGGAAGAGCTGAACAAGATTTCCAGCAGGAGTGGGTGGGACTTAGCAATCTGTAGAGCTCTTGCCTCTCCCTGCAGCTTCTAGAATCACAATAAATTATGCAAAGAATTTGTGCTTGTGTGTTTGCCTGCTGTAGTGCAGGAGATGTGGTTAAATTAGACAGGGAAAGATTAGTCAAAAGTACCAGAAGGCCCTAGGATTCCAGAAAAATCCTTAGATCCATCCAGGTTTGCAAACCTCCAGGTACTAGCTGGTGATCTCCTGCTATTACAGCTGATCTCTAGCTGATAGAGATCAGTTCCCCTGGAGAAAATGGCCGCTTTGGCAATTGGACTCTATGGCACTGAAGTCCCTCCCTTCCCCAAACCCCGCCCTCCTCAGGCTCCATCTCAAAAACCTCCCACCGGTGGCAAAGAGGGACCTGGCAACCCTAGATCCATCGCTAAACTAAAGAGGACATCATGGGAATTCTGGCCAAAGTCGTAACCCCTCTGTCCTTATAGTCCTTTTACATTTGTTCCTCTAAGGCTGTTCTGTAAGGAACCCTGGGACTGAGGGTGGGATACAAATGAATGAATGAATGAATGAATGAATGAAATCCCTTGGCCTTCGGATGATTCATCTCCTCAGGCTCCATCCCTGCTTGTGCAGCTCTGAAGAACGGCTGCCTTTAAGTGACCTTGAAAAGACATTTGGCCCACGAGGCCCTGATGATATCTTGACATGAGCCTCACTAATTAAAAACTATTTTGTCATTTGCTGGGAAAATATGTGGCAAGAATATTGAAGTGGATTATATGGGAAGAGGAAGGTGATGCCGATTTGTTTGACTCCCAAGCCAAATGGCAGTTGGGGAACTTGCCTGAGGGAGGGAAAGAGGCACGGTGTAGCCTGATCTTGTCAGATCGCGGAAGCTAAGCAGGGTCAGTACACATGAACACAAGAAGCTGCCTTACACTGAATCAGACCCCCCTTGGTCAAAGTCAGTACTGTCTACTCAGACCTGCAGCGGCTCTCCAGGGTCTCAGGCAGAGGTCTTTCACAACACCTACCTGCCTAGTCCCTTTAACTGGAGATGCCAGGGATTGAACCTGGGACCTTCTGCATGCATGGAAGGGAGACCTCCAAGGAAGCCTCTGCAGAGGAAGGCCATGGCAAACAACCTCTGCTTCTCAATTGCCTCAAAAGCCCTTAGCTGGGGTGGCCAGAAGTCAGCTGTGACACGGTCGATTGTTGTCTGTCTGTGCAGTGGGCCAGAAGTGTCTGGAAGCAAGTTTGTCACACAACACCGTACGAGGCCACAATGTCACTTTTTTGCCTATATTCTTCCTGTTGCTGCACTGGGCATGGTGCTGGAGATTTGGCTCCCTGCCTCTTAGAGATAAGGTTGCCAGCTTCCAATTGGGAAATACCTAGAGAGTTTGGGGGCAGAGCTGGAGGAGGGTGGGGTTTGGGGAGGGGAGGGACATCAATGCCATAAAGTCCAATGGCCAAAGCAACCATTTTCTCCAAGTGAACTGATCTCTATTGACTGGAGATCAGTTGTAATAGCAGGAGATCTCAAGCTACCACCTGGAGGTTGGCAACCCTTAGAGGAGGCCCCTAGCTGCAGATCTATGTGCTCTGAGGGAACTGAATTATAAGCAAGTGCTCCAGAGAGAAGCCAGTCCCATTTTTCTGTCAATGCAAAGATTTCCAGGGAGACAGACTTTGAAGGATATTAGCACAGGGCCGGCCACGTCTCCCTGGCAACGTGACTGAGGAAGTCTCCAGCTCATTTTTTCCATGAGGATCCCCCTATCCGAGACAGCCTTATGGCTCAATACCCTTCCTCCCTTCAAAAAGTGAAGAAAGAGGATCTGCAATATGCCTACAGGAAGGAGAGCCAAGTGGGGGGGGGGAGGCGGCGGGAGGGCTGTTTGAAGGTGCTGCTGATTTTCAAGTATCAATCTTGGGCTCTTTTGATTTGATAAGTTGGATGCTTGTGCTTGTTCCTTAGCAACACTGATAAGCAAATGTTTTGCATTTCTCCTTAGAGTTGCCAACTCCGGGTTCTGCAATACCTGGCGACTTGAGGGTGTAACAGGGGAAGGTGGGGTTTAGGGAGGAGAGGGACCTTTGTAGGGTATAATGCCAAGATGTCCACCTTCCAAAGCAACAATTTCCTCAAGCAGAAGTGGAATAAATGTTTTAGTTAATTAATTAATCAATCAGTGATATATTTAGGCTGCAGATCAGTTGTAATTCCCAGAGATCTCCAGCACCCAACTGGAGGATGGTGACCCTATTTCTCCTGGAATCGCACATAATGAATTAATCAAATATTTTTGTCAGTGTTCTCTCTGCATCTGTCTCTTAGCTAGGGTTGCCGATTCTGGGCTGAGAAATTACTGTAGGATTGAGGGGGTGGACCCTAGGGAAGGTGAGTTTTTTTGGGGGGAGGGTCTTCAGCAGGATATAATGCCATTGAATCCACCCTCAAGAGCAGCCATTTCCTCCAGAGAAACTGATTGCTGTAGTCAGGAGATCAACTGTAATTCTGGAAGATCTCCAGGCCCCACCTGCAAGTGGGCATCCCCTACCATCAGCAGGAGCCAGCCTGGGCCACCACAGCCTCTGTCCGGGCACGAGTGTTGCCAGCTCTGGGCAGGGAAAGACTTGGAGATTTTTGAGGCGGAGTCTGAGGAGAGCAGGGTTTGGGGAGAGGAGGGGCTTCAATATCATAGAGTCCAATGGCCAAAGTGGCCATTATCTCCAGGTGAACTGATCTCTATCAGCTGAAGATCAGTTGTCTAGCAGGGGGTCTCCAGCCACCACCTAGAGATTGGCAACCCTACAGGGCACCTATCCCCTTGCCCACATGACACCAGGCAACTGCTTCCATTCTGCCTGGACAAAGCCTTAGAGGGCAGATGGGGCAGACCCTTGGGGCTAGGGCTGTTGAAAAAAAATTCAGTAAAATTCAGATTCGGCAATATTCAGCCCGTTTTGATTCGGGCCATGCCGAAGTCCAAACTCCCCCACTTCGAATCCCCGAAATTCAGGCGAGATCAGGAGTTCGGGGGGAAATTCGCCCCCCGCGCGCCTTCACGGGGCTTCCCTGAAGGCACGTGGGGGGGCCTTTAAACAGATTTGTGCCTCCCAGCCGGGAGGCACAAGTCTGTTTAAAGACTCCCCGCACGGCTTCAGGGAGCTTCCTTGGAGACGTGCGGGGTGCCCTTTAAATAGATCTGTGCCTCCCAGCTGGGAGGCACAGATTTTTTAAAGACCCCCCACGCGCCTTCAGGGGACTTCCCTGGAGATGCGCGGGATGCCCTTTAAATAGATCTGTGCCGCCCGGCCGTGAGGCACAGATCTGTTTAAAAAAAACCCACGCGCCTTCAAGGGGCTTCCCTGGAGACCCGCTGGGTGCCCTTTAAATAGATCTGTGCCTCCCAGCCGGGAGGCGCATATCTGTTTAAAGACCCCCCGCGCGCCTTCAGGGGGCTTCCCTGGAGACGCACGGGGTGCCCTTTAAATAGATCTGTGTCTCCCGGCCAAGAGGCACAGACCTGTTTAAAGCCCCCACGCACCTTCAGGGGGCTTCCCTGGAGATGCACGGGGTGCCCTTTAAATAGATCTGTGCCTCCCAGCCGGGAGGCACAGATCTGTTACCCCCCCCCCCTCGCGCGCCTTCAGGGAGCTTCCCTGAAGGCGCGCGGGGGGTCTTTAAACAGATGTCTGCCTCCCGGCCGGGAGGCACAAACCTGTTTAAAGTCCCCCCGCGCGCCTTCAGGGGGCTTCCCTGGAGCCTCGCGGGGTGCCCTTTAAATAGATGTGTGCCTCCCGGCCGGGAGGTACAGATCTGTTCCACGCCCCACCGCCCGCCTTCTCTGGAGTCCCAGGAAGAGAGGCGGGGGGTCTTTAAACCCCTCTGCGCTGCCTGCGCAGACAGCGCAGAGGCACTTGACAACCCACCTCCCGCCTTCCCGGGAGTCCCGGGAAGAGAGGTGGGGTCTTTAAACCCCTCTGGGCCGAGGGGGCGTGGAACAGATCTGTGCCTCCCGGCCTGGAGGAACAGATCTGTTTAAAGGGCCCTCTCTGCGCCTTCATGGAGGCCCCGTGAAGGCGCGGGGGGGACCCCGAATCTGCCGAATATATTCGCTGAACCCCCGAAGTCGGCAAATTTGGCTCCCCTGTTTCCCGCCTTTTTTGAGTTCGGTTCGTCCTGAATCAAAAAACAGCTGAATTGGGGGAAATTCGGCTGTTTTTCAGTTCAGGACAAACCGAATCAACAGCCCTACTTGGGGCATCCTCCACTGCGTAGCTCCTCCCTCCCCTTCCCCTTCCATGGCCCCTTCTTGCTTAGGCAGGCTGCACGGGCTCCTCGAGGCCTGCGGTACACAGTCAAGACCTTCTCAGGTGGGCTTTGTGGGTCACCAATTCTTTTATGCCCTCCAAGAAGGCGAGGGGTCTGGTCTAGGGTTGCCAGGTCCCTCTTTGCCACTAGCGGGAGGGTTTGGGGGCAGAGCCTGAAGAGGGCGGGGTTTGGGGAGGGAGGAGAGGGAGGGACCTGAATGCCATAGAGTCCAATTGTCAACGTGGCCATTTTCTCCAGGGGAACTGATCTCTATCAGCTGGAGATCACTCGTAATGGCAGAAGATCTCCAACTAGTACCTGGAGGTTGTCAACCCTAGTCTGGTCACAGGGGCTTCCTCGGACTCAGACCACTCTGCTTGTGAGTCTGAACGGGCCTCACCCTCAGAGGATGCCAGGGGTCTCAGCTTCTGTCAGCAGCCTCAGAAGTCCATGCCGTCTCCTCCCTGGCCTGAGCCCCAACTGGCCTTATATGGGGCCCGGCTCCTAATGGCCCCGCCTCCTGGCCCTCTCTCCTGGTGGGCCCTCCTCCTCCTCCAGTGAGGCTGAGCAAGGACCTCATGCTGGCTGGGCTTCGTGCAGCCTGCCTGCGGGGTCAGAGCGGCCTGCGGGGAAGAAGGAACTGGGTTGCTGGGCGGCTTGCTCGGGTGGTGGTGCTGCAGAAACTTCCCTTCTTTGTCCTCCAGAGGTGATGCTAAGTGGAGGCATGGGAGGCCCGGGACTAGGGTTGCCAGGTCCCTCTTCACAACCAGCGGGAGGCTTTTGGGACGGGCCTGAGGAAGGGGGGTTTGGGGAGGGACTTAAATGCCATAGAGTCCCATGGCCAAAGTGGCCATTTTCTCCAGGTGAAATCGGCTGGAGATCAGTTGAAATAGCAGGAGATTTCCTGCTACTACCTGGCAGTTGGCAACCCTACCCGGGATGTCAGGCTCCTGGGTCATCCTGGGACAGTCTTCCCCTGGCTGTGTCGGCTGGGCACTACTCCCCCTTGGCCCCTTGCTTCACCAGCTGTGGCCAACGACTCCCAGTCACCTTGTCTGGCCTCCTGCCTCCTGCCTTAGTGTTGCCATCACACACAGGACCCCAGAGGCCTAACAGGCCGAAACACATATGGTCTAGTGGTCGTTTATATACATATAAAAAAATAATCAGCACCGTTGATGATATAACAGTTCATACTGGTGGTTTTATGTGTAGCCTACATTCCAGACCCAGTGTTCTTATCTATTTTATTGTGTACACCAAATAAACATATTACTTTATAAGAAGTTTTTTGTTTCCAGCTCAGCCTTTCAGTTCCCTGGGCTCCAAACACAGCCAACCACCTACCTTTGTTTCAACGTTAAATCAATGTATTTTTCTGATGCTGTTTCATATTTCTCGTATACCCCGATCATATTTCTCGTATACCCTGTTATGGTGTCAGATCCCAGCTGCTCAACTTCCCTGCGTGCTTCTTTCCTTCTCCCCGTCCCCCTGGCATGCTCTTCTTCCCCACTAGTAGCCCACAGTTTTGCATTGGTGATGGCTGGAGATCAGGTCCCAAAAACGGTGTGTGTGTGTTGGGGGGGGGGGGACAAAACCTAACCCTAAAAACAGAATTAAGTACCTTAGAAGGTCAAGCAAAAAAAACATCAACTAACAAGGCCAAATATAATTAAAAGCTAGACCATTAAAAAGTTGTCTAAGTGCATATAAGTTTAATACAAGTTAGAACCAAATAATGCTAATGCTCCTATGTGGGCTTGCAAGGGAGGCCATATAGGACTCATTAGCATCATTTGGTTTAAACTTGTTATATGCACTTTAACTTGTTTATTACTTGTTATATGCACTTAGGCGACTTTTTAATGGTTTAGCTTTTAATTATATTTTTGGCCTTGTTGTTTTTTTGCTTGACCTTCTAAGGTACTTAGTGATAGCTAGAGATCCCCTGGGATTACAAATGATCTCCAAGCAACCAGTTCACCTGAAGAAGTTGGCTGCTTTGGAAAGTGGACTCTACAGAATAACTACAACAACAATAATTTATCTCCCACCCTCCCCCAGGCTCAGGGCGGCTAACAACATAGTTAAAATACAATACACAAATCTGCTACATAAAATAGAATACATGAAATTATCATAAAGTGCTGTGTTTACACTAATAAATCTAATCTAATTTTGGCCTAAGTAAATTCCCCAACAAGTAGGGAATGTTCTCATGGCAATAAGACAATATTCAGCCACAGGGGGAGAAACAGACCACAGCTGGACTTATCAAGATGAGACAAAGGCAAAGGGAACCAAAGGAAACAGGGAGGGTACAGGTAAAGAGGAGAAGGGGGAAAGAGGGGAGGGAAGGGGAGAGGGACCAGCATCCTGACGACAAAGTCACTGCCCTCAACCATAGGACTGGCGAAACATCTCCGTCTTACAGGCCCTGGGGAACTAAGGTTGCCAGCTCCAAGTTGGGAAATACCTGGAGATTTGGGGGGTGGAGCTTGAGGAGGGTGGGGTTTGGAGAGGGGAGGGACTTCAATGCCATAGAGTCCAACTGCCAATGTGTCCATTTTCTCCAGGTGAGTTTGGGGAGGGGAGGGTCTTCAGCAGGATATAATGCCATTGAATCCACCCTCAAGAGCAGCCATTTTCTCCAGAGAAACTGATCGCTGTAGTCTGGAGATCAATGGTAATTCTGGAAGATCTCCAGGCCCCACCTGCAAGTGGGCAGCCCCTACCATCAGCAGGAGCCAGCTTGGGCCACCACAGCCTCTGTCCCGGCACGAGGGTTGCCAGTTCTGGGCTGGGAAAGACTTGGAGATTTTTGAGGCGGAGTCTGAGGAGGGCGGGGTTTGGGGAGAGGAGGGGCTTCAATATCATAGAGTCCAATGGCCAAAGTGGCCATTATCTCCAGGTGAACTGATCTCGGCTGAAGATCAGTTGTAATAGCAGGAGATCTCCAGCCACCACCTGGAGGTTGGCAACCCTATGTGGAACCCAGCTAGGTCTCACTAGACAGAGAGTTCCACCAGGCCGGAGCCAAGTCCAAAAAGGCCCTGGCCCTGGTTGGGGACAGCTGGACGCTCTTGGGGCCAGGGATCCCTGATAAATTAGTTTCTGTTGATGTGAAGACTTTTGGGTTCGGGGGTTATTCAGGGAGACGTGGTCCCGAAGATATCATGGTCCCAGACTGTTTAGGGTTCTCAAGGTTAAGACCAGGACCTTGAATTCAGTATCCCACTGAGGTTCCTCCACTCCCCAAATCCCATCCTCCTCAGGCTCTACCCCCAAATATCCAAAAAATTCCCAACTGAACGCTGGTAACCCTAGTTTCATCTCTAATCCTTTCTTCACTCTCCTGTTCCCCCCAACCTACTCTTTTTTTTTTCTTTCAGTTATGGGGGGTATAATTGTTGCATGCTGTTTTGGGTTGCAGTGGCAACCCAAAATACCACCCAATTTTATTTATTTATCTACTTTATTTATATCCCACCTTTCACTCCAATGGGAAGCCGAAGTGACTGACATCATTCTCCTCTCCTCTGTTTTAGCATCACAACAACCCTGTGAGGCAGGTTAGGCTGAGTGGGCATGCCTGCCCCAAGGTCACCCAGCAAGCTTCCATGACACAAGAGGGGATTCGAACCTGGGTTTCCCAGATCCAAGTCCGACACTTAAACCACTGCACTAGGCTGGCTTCCACAGTGATTGTACACGTCCAGATGTAACTTTTAAAATGACAGTTAAAAAAACAAACATTTGGTATTCTTTTGTAGCCCGGAGGTTTCTCTCAACTTTGCAGAACCAGATGCCTGACCTCAGGGCGCCCTCCTTGTGAATGTTTTGGCCTCCATGGGGGGTGTGCGTGCTTGGCTATGAGATATACAAGCTGCCCCCAGTATACATAGGGCTATGCTGTCTGTGCCTTCTCCAATCCACTTTCAGTCTTACTCAATGGCACAGAAGAATCTGAAGCCGCAGCCCTGTTCACTGTTTGGTGCTGTTAATTGCACTGAGCTTGTTGGGTGTAGATACAAGAAGGCTAGAGCTTCCACTAAAATGTGAAGCAGATTTAAAGATTCTTCTGCAAGTAAAACATTAGAGGAAATTTTTTTGGGGGGGAGACAAAGGCTGGTTTTCTGTAAGTTATTAAGCTTGTGCTTGAGCAGCTCCCATTCAGATGGCAGGTGGGGCTTCTCATGATTAAACGCTCATCTAAACAAACAAACAGAGCATTGGCATGTCCTGTCTTGGCCAGAACTTCCTGGCATCTAGTGTATGTGCAGGCATCAGGCTAAAGAGTTTTGACATGATATCCAAGGCATTTTCCTTTAAACAAAATTCAAAATGAATGGTGTGTGGGCTCCTCTTCAGGCAAATCACCAAAGGAATGTCTGTCAGGCCTAGCCTGTACAGGAAATGCCAGGCGAGGTCTGACCGAAGATGTTTATGCTTACTGCAGGTGCTGGCCAAGGTCAACTGTAGCAACTGCCAACTTGTGTTTTGACTCCGGACTCTGTGTGAATCTTACCTCAAGGGGAGGGGGGTTCTCATGGCATCTAATGCTTTTGATTTCATATATACCCTGTACCATGCTCTTAGTTCTCATTAGTGCCATCTTGAATATCAGCTGCTGTTGATTTTCTGTAGATTTTCTGTTGATTTTCCTGTAGATTTTCTGTTGATTTTCTGTTGATTTTCCTGTAGATTTTCCAATAAATCATCTCTCTTTTGGACTATTCATCTGTGAATGTTGTTTATGGGATTGTCACGGAGCAAGTACTCATATTATGGCACTAATCTCCTTACCTTTTTTAAAAAAAACATTTTATTTAAATAATTGAAGGGGTACAGGAAAAAAGCGGGAGGGATAAAATGTTATAAGTATAAAAACAATACAATATTAAAAAAATAAGCTCAGTTGTATATTGTGAAACATTTTCTATACAAAAAAAATTATTACAAGGTGTCATTCAATTCTACTTATATTGATATTCTATTGTATGAAAGTCTAGAGTTTACTTAACAATTATTTAAAACAAGTTAAATAGTACATAGCCAGCATATTTCATTCAGTTAGCTGCAATTCATATAGGTATAGAATGACGCCCACTTATCGTCAAATTGCTCTGTAGATTCACTGGGTTTTAAGTTTATCCTGAAAGTCATCTTGGCCATACTGGCATATTCCAACAGTTTTTCTTTCCAGTCTTCTATTTCGGGTATGTGAGTTTGTTTCCAAGTTCTTGCCAAAACCGTTCTGGCTGCGGTTGTAGCATATTTAAAAACGTCCTGAAATTTCGAAGGCAAGTTTGGTGGCACTATACTAAGTAAGTAAAATTTAGGATCAAATGTTAACTTAGTATTTAACATCAACTGAAGTTCTTGATGAATTCTTTTCCAATAGGTTTGTAACTTTGGACATGTCCACCAGACATGAAAATAGGAACCGTCCGTATCTTGACATTTCCAGCAGGCGCCTCTTTTTCCGGGAGTAATCATCTGGGAAAGCATATTAGGAGTCAAATACCATCTATAAAATGTTTTATACCAATTTTCTTTCACTTCTTGGGACACAGTATATTTCATTTCGGAAGTACAAAGTTTTTCCCATAAATCCATATTAATCATTTCTCCAAAGTTTTGCATCCATTTTATCATATTGATTTTCACTTCTTCTTCTTCTGTTTCGTATTTCAAAAGGAGCTTGTAAATTTTTCCTAATAAGTGTGAGTCATTTTTAGATGTTATCTGCTCAAATTCTGTTAGTTCACGAAATGGCTGAGGATAAAGACAGTCTTTTTGTAAGTTAGACCTCAGTTGTAAGTAGGTCAGCCAATTCAGTTTTTGAAATTTTTCTTGGAGTTTGGTCAGGGTCTTAATTTCTCCTGTGGGCTCTGTCATTTGATTGTAAGTAAGATGGACACCCGGTTTTAGTTTAACGTTATCATGATAAGCTTCGACTGGCGACATTATGGATGGTGGAGAAGGACTTATTCTCTTTTTATATTTTTTCCATACTTTCAATAGCGCTATTTTAACATCGCAATCTTCTGGTGCTTTGTCCTTTTGAATTTTTGTTGAAGAGTCCCACAGAACTTTGTGAAAACCTTGTCCAAGATCCTGTGAGGGATTGTAATGTTCCTTTTCTGTGTGCTTCTGTTTTTGCTCGTATAAGCAGCAAGGCAGACCTTTGCTCACTTTGGTTCAGGCTGTTGGTGTTGTAATCCTAAGCAGGCCCCAAGCTGGAATGTCATGCTGACTCCCATTCCCTCCCTACCTCCCTCCTGCTTCCTGCTTTCCTGGCCTTGGCTTCTGTAGATTGCAATAACGAGCTTCTTGGGACCTTTTGATGTTCTTGTGCAAGGCATGGCCTGACACGGTTATCTCATGGTTCTCAAAACATGTAACGGACATCTGCTGTGTAGAATTGTTTATAATCTTGCTCTTTTGGAAATGCTGGCACTTGCAACTTTGACCCTGTAGGGCCTAGTCAAACCTGAAGCGTTCCAATAAACTTACCTGTTTCTGAATGGTCGTCTGAGCGAGTGATTTTATGGAAACTGCCCAGGGAGGCTGGAAAGCCTTACAGATCCGCTCATTCTAAAATAACATGTCTGGTTTTAGGGTGTTTTATCCATTCTGTGATCCAAGTTAGACAGGCAGCGTGGTAATATAATTTAAGATTAGGTAATGCTAATCCTCCTCTTTACTTTTCATCTTGTAACACTTTAAATCTAATTCTCGGTTTTTTCCCATTCCAAACAAATCGGTTGATTTGTTTTTGCCAACTTTCTATTGTTCTTTCTGGAATATCAATCGGCAAAAATTGGAATAGAAAATTGAGTCTGGGAAGTACGTTCATTTTTGTCACCGATATCCTTCCCAACCAAGAAATGTTCATTTTAGACCATAAACTCAAATCCCTTTCTATTTTCCCCCAGATTTTCAAATAGCTTGACCTTAAAAGTGTCTTATTTTGTGGAGATATATTGACACCCAGATATTTAACTGATTCCTTGGCAATTTGACAACCAGTAACTTCTTTGATATACTTGTCTTCATCTTTTGTAGTATTAAAGGTCATAATTTTCGTCTTTGTTTTGTTCAATTTGTAACCGGAATGCTTTGCATATTCCATAATGTGGTTATAAACCTGTGGGAGTGTTTGTTCGGGGTTCTGACAGATTAAAACAACGTCATCTGCATAGCTTTTAATTTTATGTTCTTCGTTTCCTATTGTAAGACCTTTAATCTTTGAATCATTTCTTATATAGTTCGAAAGAACTTCCATTGATAAATCAAAAACAAGTGGAGAAAGTGGACAGCCTTGTCTTGTGCCTTTTGTGATAGCAAATTCTGTTGACAATGAACCATTAATCAAAAGACGTGCTTTCTGAGCGGAATATATTGCGTTAAAAATCGTTAGAAGAGTATCTCCACAGTCCATTTGTTGTAAAGTTTTGGAGATGAAATGCCAAGAAACGTTGTCAAAAGCTTTTTCTGGGTCTAAAAAGATCATTGCAGTTTTTAATGATTTAGACTTTGTGTATTTAATTGCACTGAGGATCAATCGTACGTTATCTCTCATAAGTCTCTTCGGAATAAAACCGGTTTGATCTGGATGTACCAATTTACCAATATATTTTTGAAATCTTTTGGTAATTATAGAAACAAAAATTTTGTAGTCAATATTCAACAGTGAAATTGGTCTATAAGCTTGAGGAAGATATTGATCTGTACCTTCTTTTGGGATCAGGGAAATATGTGCTTCCTGCCAAGATGAAGGAATCTTGCCATGTTCAATTACCTCATTGTAAAGAGAGAGTAAAACCGGAGTCAGTTGTTGTTCAAGCAGCTTGTAAAATTGTGGTGTTATACCGTCCGGACCGGGTGCCTTATCTGGTTTCAGATTATTTATAGCGTCTACAATTTCTTGGGTTGTTATCTTCTGATTGAGACTCTCTTGGTCTTCTTTTGGTAGCTTAGGTAGTTGTGCATCTGATAGATAAGTTCTTAATCTGTCTTCTTGCAGGTCATCCTTTGCGTATAATTGCTTGTAGTAATCAACAAATATTCTTTCGATTTCTTCTTGTTTGTTATGAATTATCCCATTAGCTTTAGCCCCGATTATCTTCCTTGTCTTCTCTTGTTGTCGAAGTTGATTAGCTAAAAAACGACCAGGTTTATTTGCTCTTTCAAAAAGTCTTTGCTTGGCATATCTGACTTTTGTTTGAATTTCTTCTGTTTCTATCAACTCAATTTGATGTTTTGTCATCTTGATACCATGTAAGGTACTTTTATCTGACTTGGTTTGAACTTTTTTTTCCATTCTTCTTAATTGATCTTGGAGATCTTTAAGTTTCTTCTGTTTGTCTTTTTTAATTTTAGAATTCAAGGCAATCATTTTCCCTCTGATAAAAGCTTTGCTAGCATCCCATATAACAAAATCAGACATACCTACAGTCTTATTTAATGTAAAAAACTCCTCCACGTCACGTTTGCATTGTTCAAGTGTTTGTTTCCTCCGCAGTATTTGGTCATTCAGACTCCATCTTCTGATCCCTGTTCTGCCTTTTAGCAAAGTCAATTCGATTGGGTTATGATCTGACAGTATTCTGGGTGCAATCTGTATCCTTTCCACACTTGTAATCATTGATCTGGAGATCCAACACATGTCAATTCTAGAATGTGATCCATGACGATTTGAGTAAAATGTAAAGTCTTTTGTTCTTGGATTCTTCATTCTCCATTTGTCGATTAGGTTGAATTCTTTCATTAGTTTGAGAACATTCTTCAGCAATTTTCCAGATGTACTTTTGTGAGTCTTATCTATCATTGGGTTCACAACTGCATTGAAATCTCCTAGAATTATGATTTCTCCTTGGTGATATTCTGCGAGATTCTTGAACAGTGTTTCGTAAAAGGCTTCCTTGGCGGCGTTCAGAGCATAAATATGTGCTATTGTAAAACAAATTCCATCTGGCCCATAAAGGATCAAAATTTGATAACGTCCATCTGGGTCTGCTATATGGGTCTTAACGGTCAAGATTTTCTCGTTAATATAGATAGCTAGGCCCCTCTTCTTCTCTTGAGCCGATGCAAGATAAGGAGTTCCAAGGTGATTTGTCTGTAAGATTTTTTCATGTTCTTTTTTAATATGAGTTTCTTGAAAGCAGAAAATGTCTTTCTTTTGTTTTTTTAGACTGTGAAAAACTCTCTTTCTTTTGTTAGGGGAGTTAAGCCCGTTAATGTCAGTGATACAATCTGTAGATGGTTCATGGTGAAATTAAAATTCAAATCTACAATGCTGCTGCTTGGTCTAGTTTGTCACCTTCGGTAGTCTTCTTATGTTTTCTAAGTTCTCGTTTTTCAAGTGGTTGTTTTTTGTCTTTCTGGGTCAATTGTGACGTACTGGGACCTGCTTCTGGGGTGTCTTCAGAATCTTTTAGAGGAGAGTCTTCTGATGTTTTTAATTCTTCAAGTAAGTCTTTTGCTTGGAATTGATTGTGAATTATTATTTTCCCTTGTGGCAGTGAGATCTCTAGAGAGTATGGAATAAGCCAACGAAACCTGATTTGTCGCTTGGCCAATTCTTGCTTTAACTCATTGTACTCTTTCCTTTTGGATAGGACGCTTCCCAGAAGATCAGATAGAATCTGTATTGAACTCCCTTCCCAGATCAATGGGTCGTCTCTTTGTGTCCTTAGCAACAGATCTCTGGTTCTTTTGTGAACAAATCTCACCAATATATCTCTTGGTTTGTTGTACTCAGTAGCATAAGATGAGTTTATTCTGTAGCAAAATTCCAGAAGGGTGTCGTCCTCGTCAAAATCATAATTGTCATGAAGTAATGCCCTGACATCTGCCTCCAGGCTATCTTTTCTGAAACGTTCGGGAATCCCATGAAATTTAATATTTTTGTCTCTAAGCTTCACTTCGTGTGCATCAGCTTTGGTTGAAAGATCTTGAATTAATTTTGATTGTTCCAGAAGCTCTGTAGTATGTTGCGTTACTGAAGTCTCTACATCTTCTTGCTTCTGTTTAATTTTGATAATTTCTTGAGAATTAAGTTCAAGCTTTTCTTCAACCTTTGCAATACTTTGAAGCACCTTCTGTTCAGAGTCTTGAATTGTCTTCTGTAAGGAAGTTTTCATGTCCAGTATCATCTCTTGAGTACGCAGGAAAAAGTCCTGACTTTCTTTGGACATGACCAGAGTTTTTCCTTGTGGATTCTCTGATGTGGACTTGAATTTCGCAACGTCAACCTCTTGTTCTTCTTCTTCAGAATCCTCAAAATCTTCTAGGAACTTCTTTTGTTGTTTACCTTTCAGTTTTTGAGATTGCCGGTGTGCAAAACTAGTAAATCTTTTCCTCATAGTAGTTGAAAACCTAAGAAAATATCAGTTCAAATCTCATGCACTTAAAGATACATTTATAATTATTATCTTCTTCACCCTCCCAACTACACAAAATTAAAGAGGTAAGTGAGAAAAATGTATTGAAATATAACAATTATTTTCTTATAATCAAAACAGTTACTAATTGAGTTTAGTTCAGTTAATGAATCAGTCTGTGCAGTCAGTTGATGTACCTTGAATAGTAAAATTAATTGGATAGTTTGTCAGATAATCAATAATATTAAAAAGTTCAAAAGGTGATTATAAAATGTAATATAAAAAAGTATGTTTAATTCAAGTGATATTTTGTCACTAATTACCACTGTTATAGAGTTGTATTAAAAATAGTATTAAAAAAATCTTTTCCAATTGGTTTCTTATTGTATGCTGGCAGACAGGAACATCAATTTTGGTATGGAGATGGGAGGGCAGCAGAAGTTTGGAAGAGATGAAAAAAAAGAAAAAACAACTATAATTAATCCAAAAGCCACCGGAGGGCAGCAAAGCGTTTGTTTGTCTCTCTCAGTATGGAAAAACGAAAGTAATTGTTAACACTTCGGCTCCATTTTGTTAGGCTCCGTTTGAAATTGTATTGTTTATTAACAAGGCAGAAGGTGATAATCAAAAATAAGAAGAGTAGCAAAAAAGGGGCGCGGAGCTAATCCAATTACAAGGTGAGGAACTTCGGGGGGGTGAGAGGAAAAAAAAAACATAAAGCCGAGGTCTGCGTTGCTGATGGCTGTCCGGTACCGCCGTTGCCGCCGCGCCGCTGTCGCCGCAGTCCTGGCTCCTATGGCCCTCTCTAAGCCTGTCGGCCCGCCCGCTCCCGGGTGAGCCAGCAGCTCAAGGCAGCCGCGCAGAGACCAGTAATGTTTCGTGGCGCACGGATAGTCAGAAAGGAAAACTCAGCTGCACCCAGCCTGGAGAACTCAGCCACAGGAAAATAGTTTTCCCCCCCTCTTCTTCTCTCTGCTCTTTCTACCGTCTTCGCTCGCACGCAGCCCCTTCCAGCACGTATATAAGACTTAATTTGCTGGCGTGGTAAGTTCTGAATTTATTATAACTTGCAGTTTGTTTTTATATGAGTTATGAGTAAGTTCTTAAGAAACGGAAGTGGGGGGAGGGAAAGTTTAGATGGAGGGCAGCCATGTCTCAGTGGACTCACCCCCAGCTGCTTCCTTCATCACCAGACGCTGTAAACGGCGTTTTGCTGGCAGTTGGACCCCCGGAAAAAAAACGGGGGGGGGGCTTTATGGAGAATTTCTCCTATTTGGCCCACACACCCAAAGCCTGGGGGGGTCTCCATGGAAGTGGTTGGGAACCCACGAAAAGGCTCACGTCTGGCAAGCTCAAGCTCCACCTGGAAGATGTCCCTCCTTACCTTTTTTACCTGGATTTTAATCCCTGGCTGGAGCCCTGGGGGGTTCGCCTGGGTCTCAGGTTGGAGCATAGGCCATGCTCCCCGAGTGGACTGTCTCTGGCTGGAGCCCTAAGGGGATCGCCGGGACCGTGGGTAGAGAAGAGGACCTGCTCCCCGAGTGCATAGACCGTGGCTGGAGCCCTGGAGGGTTCGCCAGGGCGCTCGTCTCCTCGACAGGAGCTACGAGACGAGGATCCTGCTTTGTTGCAGGACGTTTTGGAAGAAACGCTGCGGACTGACGCGGAGGCCAACCGGCTTATTGGCTTCGTGAGTGACCAGTGGCGTCGTTTGGCTGAGGCCCTGGAAGTCTACGGAGGCTGACCAACTTGCCCAGGATGACCTTCAGCAACTGGACATTTTGCTCGAAGAAATCCGGCTGGCGCAAGAGGACCTAGCCACCTTGATTTGTTTGTTGGCAGAGCTCACCCTCCATGAGTTACCACAAATGCCAGCAGCCCCAATCCGGGGGCCTGAGGAGTTTTCTACTATGGCAGGAGCTGTAGGGGGAGTTGTCCCCATAAAACGTTCCCAATCCCGCTTTGTGCCAACGGGAAGCTCAGAACGTGGCAGCCAGGACGGTTATGGTCCTCCTGGACTTGCCACCGGCTACGACAATGGCAGCTGATGTTGAGAAACTACTGGTCCCTGAGTTTGGCTCTGCCTCAACGGATCTGGCTGCCTGGGTCCAACCGCTGTTGGGCCAGCCCAATGAGATTGAGTTGCTCTTGCAATAAGAGGCCCTACTGATCATGACAATGGCTGCCACCAACAAGCTCAAGGTGGATCAAACCTTTGCTGACCAAAGGCGAGTGGAAGAGCAACTTTTGGCCAATGCGGCTGCCGCTCGGGTGCGAGCAGCAGCAGGAACCGACGTGCGCCCGAGGGGGACCAGAGGACTAGAACAGTATTTCCCCTCGTTTTCCCCGGATCTTGGCCTGCCTCTACATGCTGGAATATTCGGATGAGGAGGACTTTCAAACTGAGGGAGACGAATGCAATACCAACTTCTGTGCCAGCCAAGCCCTCCGCACCAGGGCATCTGAAGAGGAGGTCCATCTCCTATGGTTCTAAAACCAGGACTTAACAGACCATTTGGCCCGCATGCAAGATCAAATGGACTTACTGATGCTTGACTATGACCGCCTACAGAGGTCTCAGGAGCCTCCGACGCAACCACAAGTGCCTCCGGCGCAACCAGTCCAGGCACCAGTGCTACTGGCCCAGCCGGTTCCTGGACAACCAGTGCTCCCGGCCCAGCAGCTCCCAGGACAACCGGTGCTACCGGTCCAGCCGCTCCCTGGACAACCAGGTTGTCCCTGGACAACCACTGGCACCACCTCCGCCAGCCCCAATTGTGCAGTGGAATCAACCCCGTTTATGGGTGACTTATGATGGCTCTGTGGATATGTTGCCCTGTTTTCTACACCAAGTGGACAGCTATATGAGAGAACAAGGGCACAAGTTTCCTAAGGAAAATAGCAGAGTACAGTTTGTTTCCTCTCTTTTGGTAGGAAGGGCCGCGGATTGGATGGTCCTCCAGTTTGACACCCGGGCCCAATCCATCCGCTCTCCCAACGAATTTATGTGAGCGCTAAGGCGGCGGTTTAAAGACCCATTCCAAGGGGAGAAGGCCAAAGCCGCCCTCCTCCAGCTCCGTCAAGAATCCTCTTCAGTCAGGGATTTTGCTGATGAGTTTCAGAGACTTGCGAGTAAGATTGTGGATTGGACTGAGGCTACCCGGGTGCATTATTTCCAGGAAGCCTTACACCCCGAAATATTGAACTGGACTTATATGCAATGGGATCCAGCCACCCTAGAGGAATGGATCCTACTGGCGGAAGAAGTAGAAAGCCACCGCCAATTCATCACTCTGGCCCGACGTCGGGCCAAGGAGGGAGGAAGCCAGAAAACCCCTCCAAGGGCCGCAGCTCCTGCCCCGCAGAGACCGGCTCCACCTGCGCAAGACTGAGTGTCGCGCTTTCAAAGGGGAGCCTGCCTCGTTTGCGGTGCCATGGGTCATTTTGCTGCGGCCTGCCCATCTCCCCCGGAGCAGCCAACTCCTGCTCCCCACCCGGAGGGGACACCGCGCGGACGAGGACGTGCTCGGAGAAGCACCGTGAAGGATCACAGTGCTGCACTGGGACGGAGAGTGCCCCCAGCCCTCCATGTCGAGGAGCCAGAACATGAGACCTCGCCAACGGACCCGTCAGGGTCCTGGATTACAATTAACCCATCAGGTTCTGCATCAGGTTCCGCATCATCGGATGAGGACCGCCACTGGGATGCTGCCTTAAACCTAGAGTCTTCCCTGGATCTTTCAAAAAACAGACTGGGTCTGCGGTGAGTGGAGTTGCCCTGCAGACCTCTGCAGATGTTTCTGCCAAACCCAAGGCTCCTGTAATGGTGAGTGAAGTGGGGGAAACTGTATATGTGGACGTAGTCTTGCAGCATTATAGAAAGGGACCCCAATTACAAGTCAGAGCCCTCACAGACTTGGGATGTGCCCGCTCTTTGATCAATGAAACCACTTTCAAGGCACTCAAGGTGAAAGCAGTACCTCTACCGAACCCTGTTCAATTCGCCCAGATGGATGGTAGTGACTTTAAAGGTGGGCCAGTTGACTGTCACACATGGGGTGTAGCGATGGGCATAGGCCATCATTGGGAGCAAATTGACTTCACTATAGCCCCCAATATTCGATACGCTGTGTTGTTGGGCATAAATTGGCTGAGGGGACACAGCCCCTCCATTGACTGGGGGCCCGAGACTTTGTCATTTTCCAGCCCTGGTTGCGAGCAACATTGGTACGAAGTAGCTGTTAAAACCTTACTCCCGTTGACCCCTGCCTTGGTTTCAGACACCCCCGGGCCATCCCAGGTACCTGTCGAATATCAGGATTTTGCGGATGTCTTTAACGTACAAGAGTGTGATGTGCTACCCCCCCACCGCAGGTCTGACTGCGCTATTGAGGAGTGGGGGGGGGGAAACTGCCGAAAAGCAAGATTTATCCCATGAGCGCTTCTGAAAGAGCAGTACTTCGTGAGTTCTTGGACAAGAATCTGGCTCGAGGTTTTAGCCGACCCTCTACTGCTCCATATTCAGCCCCTGCTTTCTTCGTACGGAAAAATACCGGTGACTTGCACTTGTGCATTGACTTTCAGAAACTCAATGCGGTCACCCAAACCAATGCTTACCCCATTCCCCTAATCTCCGATCTCTTGGGACAGTTAAAAGAAGGACACATTTTTACTAAATTGGACCTGGTTGAAGCCTATTATAGAATCAGAGTCAGAGAAGGGGACAAGCCCCTCACAGCCTTTTCCAGTTGTTTCGGGATGTTTGAATTTTTGGTGATGCCTTTTGGATTAAAGGGGGCTCCAGGGGTCTTCATGCAACTCATTAACGAGATTCTACATGACTTGTTGTATAAAGGAGTGGTGGTTTACTTAGATGACATCCTTATTTACTCTAAGACCGTGGAAGAGCATGTTGCCCTGGTTAGGGAAGTATTGCAACATCTTAGAGACAATCAACTCTATGCTAAGGTGTCCAAATGTGAATTCCACCAAAAACAGTTGACTTTTCTGGGTTATATAATTTCACATCAAGGACTGACGATGGACCCAGAAAAGATACAAGCCGTAACCAGTTGGAAACCACCCTCAACCCGTAAACAGGTTCAACTATTTCTCGGGTTCACGAATTTCTACAGGGGGTTCCTCCCCAACTTTGCTCAAGTTGCTCTGCCCATTACGGACCTTCTTAAGACTAAAGGAAAGGGGAGTGCTGTCGTCCTACCATCGGCTAAAGTGAATTGGATCCCCCAATGCCAAACTGCTTTCGACAGTCTCAAGCGACTGTTTACCTCTGAACCAGTATTGAAACACCCTGATCCTGAACAGATGTTTGGAGTCCAGGTAGACGCTTTTGATGTAGTGATGGGGGGTGTATTACTACAGCGAGGGGGGGTGGCCAACTTGATCTGTGCACTTACTTCTCGAAGAAGTTCACGTAGTCTCAGCTCAATTGGCCGATCTGGGAAAAAGAGGCAACCATGGTCAAGCATGCCCTCATGGTGTGGAGGCAATTCTTAGAAGGTTCTAAGGTCTCTTTTGAAGTGTGGAGCGATCACAGGAATCTGGAAGTGTTAACGGGGGCTCGCAAACTGTCCGCTAAACAGGTACGATGGGCGGACTTCTTTGCTCAATTCCGCTTTGTATTAAAATATGTGCCAGGAAAGCAAAATTTGCTGGCAGATGCTTTGTCCTGACTGCCCCAATACCCTACCAAAACTGAACGCCCCACAGAGTCCCTCTTCACTCCAGCTCAGAGGAGTTCACTGCCCACCTTGGCGGTGCAAACCCGGTCGCAGACCCGACTCCCATCTCAGTCTCCATGGGGGGGAGTCCTAAGCCCGACCCCATCGGTCAGACCGTCTACGCCTCCTTCGCCGGCTTGGGTTCCACCCCACACACAGTCCCAAGATGCCAGTCCCGGAGTACAGCCGTCCACCCAAACCCCCCCCCCCTCGGCACTGACTTCTCGTCCTGCCCTGAAGCCTGCTTACGCAGTGCCCTCTGGAGGGGCTGACCGATTCCTTTAAGGAATCCCTCCGTTGCAATTGCCAAGCCGAACTTTCTGCGAACACCCTGCCAGCACCTCTGATTGAATGCAGGGGTTATTGGTTTAAAGACACTAAGTTGTATGTGCCTAAGGGACTGTGGAGGGAGGTTCTGCGTTTGGTCCATGGAGCCAAAACTGCGGGACACTTTGGATTTCTAAAAACCTTACATCTGTTGAGGAGGCAATTTTGGTGGGTGGGCATGCGGACTGATGTGGATTCATTCATCCATAGTTGCCCAGTGTGTGCTGCTGCTAAAAGACCCCAAGGCAAGCCGCCTGGACTATTGCAGCCTTTGGAAACCCCCACTAGACCCTGGGAGGTAATTGCGATGGACTTTATGACTGATCTACCCCTCAGCAAGGGAAAAACTGTACTCTGGGTAATCACGGTAATACTCTGTACTCTGGGTAATAACCCTAACCCTATTTTTGAAACAGGTGCATCTGGTACCTTGCACAGGTATTCCTTCCGCCCCCAAATTAGCCCGCCTTTTTGTGACACACATCTTCCGCCTACATGGATTTCCGCGCAAGGTGGTCAGCGACCGCGGAAGTAGTTTTGTGGCTAAGTTCTGGAAAGCTTTCTTAAAGTTGGTTGGGGTAGAGCAAGGACTGTCAACCACCTTCCATCCCCAAACTGACGGCCAAACAGAACGGGTGAATGCTGTGTTAGAATTGTTGTTATGTCAATTACCACCAAGATGATTGGGTAGAACTGTTGCCTTTTGCTGAGTATGCTTACAATAATGCTGTGCACCAGTCCACTGGATTTAGCCCTTTTCAGGCTGTGTATGGACAGGACTTTGGCCCCATTGGCTCTGTTGACTTATCTGGGGAGGAGGGAGGTGGAGATGTGGCTACCTGGGTGCATACGATTCAAACAACCTGGCTGTGGTTAATGAAAAATCTGGAACATGCCAAACACAAGTATAAAGCTCAGGCTGACAAACACTGGTCGCCAGGTAAAGAATACGGGGTGGGAGATGCGGTTTATCTGTCCACCCAGAGCCTACGGTCAACCCGCCCGTGTGGCAAACTCAGTGCCAAGTTTGTGGGTCCATTCCCCATTTCCCGCGTTATCAACCCGGTCACTGTGGAACTCTCTCTCCCAAAGTCATTAAAAAGAATCCATCCCGTGTTCCATGTCAGTCTGTTAAAACCGCATGCTCCCTCCTCAGAGTGGCATCCTGAATCACCGCCCGAAGTGCCTGTGATGGTGGGAAGGGAGAAGCATTTTGAGGTTGCCAAAATCTTGGACTCGCATATCCATCGTGGGTCCCTCCAATATCTGGTTCGTTGGAAGCACTTCAGTTCTGCTCAGGATGAGTGGGTGCGTTCACGTGATGTCTCCGCCCCCCATCTGGTCCATGAATTCCATGCTGCCTACCTGCACAAGCCAGTGCCCAAGTAGTGGTAGGGGGGGCCTTTGGGGGGGGCAGAATGTCAGGCCTAGCCTGTACAGGAAATGCCAGGCGAGGTCTGACCAAAGATGTTTAAGCTTACTTCAGGTGCTGGCCAAGGTCAACTGTAGCAACTGCCAACTTGTGTTTTGACTCTGGACTCTGTGTGAATCTTACCTCAAGGGGAGGGGGGTTCTCATGGTATCTAATGCTTTTGATTTCATATATACCCTGTACCATGCTCTTAGTTCTCATTAGTGCCATCTTGAATATCAGCTGCTATTAACCTGTAGATTTTCCAATAAATCAACTCTCTTTTGGACTATTTGTCTGTGGATGTTGTTTATGGGATTGTCATGGGGCAAGTGCTCACAATGTCGAAGGAAGCCGAAAGAGTTTCAGTTTGACTCGTCGCATTTCTCAGAGAGGTCAGCTGAGCGAAATTGTTCATGGCGCTCAATTTGGAACAATAACTGACTTGCAGATACCTTGATCTTGGAAATGCGTTTGTAAGGATACATGTAACAGGTTGTTTTAACGGTTGGTCAGCCTGTATCTTTTCTAGTCTTTCCCCTCCTCTCCTAGAGCTCCATCACCAACAACAACAACCTCCACAAGGACTTACAGAGATGACAAATTGTCTTAAGAAATCTTTGTATGATGGGTCAGTAGATAGTAAAACTATTAGTTTTCTCCATGGATGGGAAAATGGCAAAACCTCATCTTGGACTCTCCTCACAACTGACTTTTGTTTGTCCATCCAAAACCTTTATTTTATGTGTTATTGTTTTGTATACATCATCATTCTGTTTCTTTTGCTTTGCAAACTCAGCCTGGCACTGGAAAGAGAGTCTAGTGAAGGGACAGTATCGTGTTGGCACACTTTGCCACCTGTGGGTCTCTTGCTTTCACAAAGATTCCGCCTGTTCTCTGCTGTGCCTGGAATTCCCACCAAGGGCACATGCCGCCCACATGGAAGTCCTGAAATCACTAACCATCAAATTTCCAAGGCACTCTTGGCCTGGGAATCTGATGGATTTGCTTTTCATTGTCACTCTATCAGTGAATCTTTTAGATCCACCTCCTGTTCCTTCTCTTTCTTTCTTTCTTTCTTTCTTTCTTTCTTTCTTTTTGCCATCAAGTGATAGCTAATTTATGGTGACCCCGTAGGGTTTTCAAGGCAAGAGGCCTTCAGAGGTGGTTTGCCATTGCCTGCCTCTGTGTCATGACCCTGGTATTCCTTGGAGATCTCCCATCCACATACTAACCAGTGTCAGGGCTGAGAGTGTGTGACTGGCCCAAGGTCACCTAGCAAGCTTCCACGGTGCGAGCGGGGATTTGAACCTGGGTTCCCAGGTCCTAGTATGACACTGTAACCACTATCCCACTATGACACTGTAACCAGGGAACTGGTTCCCTGTTCCTTCTGGATCCACCTAATTATGGAATGTTGACCCTCTTCGTAGATGTCTGGATTCCTTATTACTCAGTCAGTCCCAAGATGCTTTATTGGGCACTGAGATTACAATACAATGAACAGGAAAAAGGCTTTATACTTATCCATACGAGTTCAAGCTTACTCTCAATTGAAGTTCATTCCAGATAGAGAGACAGCCTTGGCTAGGGTTTCCAACATCCAGGTGCTGCCTGGAGATCTCCTGCTATTACAATGGATCTCCAGATGATAGAGATCAATTCCCCTGGAGAAAATGGCTGCTTTGGAAGGTGGCATTATATACCAGGGAGGTTCCTCCCTTCCCCAAACCTTGCCTTCCCTAGGCTCCCCCTCCAAAATCTCCAGGAATTTCCCAACCCAGAGATGGCAACCCTACAATGGCTGAGAAAGTCCCCAGCATGCTGGGCTCTCTGGGGAAGAGCTCCAGGCCCCACTTGGAGGTTTGAAAAGTTAAGCAGCAATAATGTCAAAAATTCACAATACCCAAGTGTATTTAATAATAGTGTGAGTTACAAGGACAACAATATCACATTAACACAATATACACTTGATACATATATCACAGTACCACAATACGTGCTTAATACATATACATACACAAAAATATACACAAAAATATTTTTCTCTTTTAAATTGTTTCAGTTGTACTGAGAGTTGGTTGCTATGGCATCAAATTTTTTGTTTCTCTAGTCCCAAAACAATACCAGGGAAAATGGTCCAACCAATTGAATATTATGCCAACAAGACAAGTTCTGTGCCCTAACGTTTGAACATACGTGTAGGCGGGTAGCCTTGAGATCGAACTGTAGGCAACGAGAAAGTAGGCAGCTCTGACCAGCAATTGAAGGTGTGGGCGAGAAGCCTAGAATACAAATAGTATGCAACGCCAAGCTGCCTAGGCGGGCGGCACCGACCGGCAAACCCTATAGGAATCCGGATGAGCCACTGTTTCGACCCACGTCTTCCTCAGGAATCACTAGAAATATATATATTTATTCAATTAAATTGTGGCAAGGCTTTTTATGGAGCCAATTCCATATAGAATGATAATAAAACAATGTCAAAGTATAAACAATAACCAATCATATACTCACACATTGACAGCTATCTAGCTTGCTCCTATGCTGATGGGAACAACGTTCTCTAATTAGAGGTGTAGTGTTACAACATATGAAGAATTCCTCTCTAATTGCATACACCTGGGGTGCCTGATTTTCAAATTAGTCAGATAGTTTTAAAGGGTTTTTGTAATATCTATAATTTTTTTAAATTCTTGTTTGTTCTATATGTAGCAAGAAAGATCCAATGTGGTGTTATGTCCTTCTAGCTGTAGCATCCTAAAAAGATGTATAAATTTAGTTTCTTGTTGGCGTAATATTAAATCTATATCTACACAATTGGAGTTGTGCTTTTCAAAACGCCACACTACGAAAAATACAAGATCATCTTCACTATGATTTTTCTATAAAGTGTGACACCATCAGAGCATCTATAACTCAATTTCTAATTCTTGAGTGATGCTCTTCTATTAGGGCTGTCGATTCGGTTCATCGTGAACTGAAAAACCACTGGATTTCCCCCGATTCGGCGGTTTCTAGTTCGGGATGAACCGAATTTTTAAAAAGCGGGAAACGGGGAGCCGAATTCCCCGACTTCGGGGTGTTCGGCAAATAAATTCAGCAAATTTGGGGTTCGGCACAGCAGCATAACCATCAGGCTCCCCCCCCCCTGCGCGCGCCTTCATGGGTCTTTGCTGAAGGCGCGCGGGGAGAAAACAGATTGGAGGTGCAGATCTGTTTAAAGGGCCCCACGCGCGCCTTCAGGGAAGCCCCCTGAAGGTGCGCGGGGGGGGGAACAGATCAGAGGCACAGATATGTTTAAAGGGCCCCCTACGCGCCTTCAGGGAAGCCCCCTGAAGGTGTGTGGGGGGGGAAACAGATATGTGCATAACAGCTGTTAGGTGCAGATCTGTTTAAAGGGCCGAATTTCCCCCTGAACTCCAGATCTCGCGCCGAATTTCATGGATCCAAAGCGGGGGAGTTCGGACTTCGGCACGGCCTGAATTTAAAAGGGCCGAATTTTGTCAAAGCCGAACTGTACTGAATTTTTTTTCAACAGCCCTATCTCCTATTCTATATTTTATATTCTATATTTTATAGGTCTGTTGGTTTTACCAACAAACCATAATTGGCATCCACATTTGACAACATACACCAGATTTCTGGATTCACAGTTGTTAAAATTCCTAACTTGAAACTTAAATTCAGAAACTGGGTTAGTGAACTCACGCACTGGTAACATGAATTTGCAGAAAGAACACCTTCCACATTTAAAATTTCCAGGCGGGAGGGTGGTATATCAGCACATATCAGATCGTCCCGAATGGATTTGTTTTCCTGTAGACAATTTGAGGTGGGTTTGCACAACCCAGTATATTTTTTATAATATGTCAATTTTTATAAATAATTTTTCTGATGATGGGCGACAACGATGTACATTGTAGTGAAATGGTATGTTGCTTGTTCTTTGATGTTGGTTTCTTAGCGAAGAGTTCATTTCTAGGTTTAGTCTCAGTAGGGCTGTCGATTCGGTTTGTCTCGAACCAAAAAACAGCTGAATTTTCCCCGATTCAGTGGTTTCTAATTTGGATGGAACTGAATTCAAAAAAGGCAGGAAAACAACGAGCCAAATTGGGAGAGTTCGGGGCGATTGCTGAATAAATTCAGCAAATTCGGGGGCTCCGAATCAGCAGCATAACCATAAAGGCATTAAAAACACATTCGTGCATTTCCGCGGCTCTGGGGTGCATGTTTGGAGGTAGAGGTCACAAATTTTCAGCATAGCTTGAGGTGTCCCTTATTGCAAGAACCCCCAAGTTTGGTGACGATTGGGACAGGGGTCCCAAGTTATGGGCCCCGGAAGGGGTCCCCCCAAAATCGCCCACAGGAATAAAGACATTAAAAACACATTTGCACCTTTCCATGGCTCCGGGGGGGCACATTTTTGGAGGTAGAGGCCCCAAACTTTCAGCGTAGCTTGAGGTTACCCTTCTTGCAAGAACCCCCATGTTTGGTTACGATTTGGGCAAGGGGTCCCGAGTTATGGGGCCCGGAAGGGGTTCCCCCCAAGGTCACCCACAGGAATAAAGGCATTAAAAACACATTCGTGCCTTTCCACTGCTCTGGGGGGCATGTTTGGAGGTAGAGTTCCCAAATTTTCAGTATAGCTTGAGGTGACACTTATGGCAAGAACCCCCAAGTTTGGTGATGGTTGGGACAGGGGTCCCAAGTTATGGGGCACGGAAGGGGTCCCCCCAAAATCGCCCACAGGAATAAAGACATTAAAAATACATTTACACCTTTCCGTGGCTCCGGGGGCGTGCATTTTTGGAGGTAAAGGCCCCAAACTTTCAGCGCAGTTTGAGGTGACCCTTCTTGCAAGAACCACCACGTTTGGTGATGATTGGGGCAGGGGGTCCCGAGTTATGGGGCCCGGAAGGGGTCCCCCCACCCATCTGCCCATTACAGCTTTTAAAAACACATTTGAGTTGGGCCGTACCATTACCCCTGCCCGGGGGTCTGGTCTGGTGGTTGCCTCGGCAGTTGGGCCATACCATTACCCCAGCCTGGGGGTCTGGTTGCCTCGGCAGTTGGGCCGTACCATTACCCCGGCCCGGGGGTCTGACTAAAAGGCAATTAATCTCGAGTTATAGGGTCCCCCCCAATCCACCCATTGGAATGAATGGGAGCAGGCAATCCTTAATGTGCATCTAGAGAGCGCCAAATCCAAGGCAAAACCTCCCGTGCCAGAGAGTATGTGTGCGTGAGTCTGCTAGAATCATATTGGATTACTCCGGAGTCCTCCCAGTTCCTGCTCCTGATAGAAGAGAAGAAGACATCCACAGTAAGACCCATTTGGGGGCTTTTCACTATAATTCTCTATAATTTTTTTCCTGTGTGTGTGTATGTGGGAGGGGAGATTCTGTGTGTGTGTGTGAGAGAGAGGGGGGGAGGGAGGGAGGGAGGGAGCCAAAGGGGGGTGTTTACCTGTTCTGTTGGGGGGTGGGCTTGATTGCCTCTGTGTGGGACTGTGCTTTCTACAGTTTTCATTGGTTACCAACTTCGTGTGGAGTTAATTGGGTCAGTGAGCCTCTCTCTGGCTGGTTCCTATTGTTTCCAATGGGCTGTGCAGCCACTCCTGTTGTTTCGAATGGCCTAGCCTGTCATTCGTTTTAGTACATCCCCTGTAATGTATTTCAGTGGAGTCAATGCAAGTCAACCAACATTACCCTCTCCCATAATCTTCAATGGGCTGAGCATCCTCTCCCATTGCTTCCAATAGGCTGACTTGTCATTCGTTTTAGTACTTCCCTTTTAATGGCTTTATTCCAATGGGCAGATGGGGGGATCCCTTCCGGGCCTCATAACTTGGGACCCTGACCCAATCTTCACAAAACTTGGGGGTTCTTGCAAGAAGGGTCTCCTCAAGGTATGCTGAGATTTTGGGACCTCTACCTCCGAACATGCCCCCCAGAGCCGCGGAAAGGCACCAATGTGTTTTTAATGCCTTTATTCCTGTGGGCGATTTTGGGGGACCCCTTTCGGGCCCCATATCTTGGGACCCCCTGACCCAATCTTTACAAAACTTGGGGGTTCGTGCAAGAAGGGTCTCCTCAAGCTATGCTGAAATTTTGGTACCTCTACCTCCAAAAATGCCCCCTCGGAGCCATGGAAAGCCACGAATGTGTTTTTAATGGCTTTATTCGGCCGAATTTTTTCCTGAACTCGGAACTTGGCGCCGAATTCCACGGATCTGAATCGGGGGAGTTCGGACTTTGGCATTTCTTGAATCAAAACGGGCTGAATTTTGCTGAATCCGAATTTTACCGAATTTTTTTTTTCAACAGCCCTAGTTCTCAGCCCTATATTGTGCCTGTTGAATTACTGCCTTGGGATAATTCCTCTCCATAAGGTCTTTGCTAAACTGTAATGCTGATTTTTTGTAATCTTTGTTATCTGTGGAATTCCTCTTTAAACGTAGAAACTGGCCATATGGAAAGTTGTTTCTCAGATGGTTTTGATGGAATGACTGATAATGTAATAGGGTGTTCCGGTCCATTGGTTTTTTATAAGGACAGACCCCTATGGAGCCATTCATTTTTTTGTACACCATGGTGTCAAGAAAGGCTATTTCATTATTGTTTGCAGCTCCTGTTAGTTGTATTTTAGAGTCCTTTGTATCAATACATTCTTTAGAAGTATCAAATGATACTAGATCTTTAAATATAAGAAAAAGATCATCCACAAACCTGCGATAGACTATGATGCTATTTTAAAGGGGTTATTTCTGTATATGTAGTTGTATTCAAAGAATATCATGTAGATATTTGCAATTGAAGGCGCACAGGCGCTACCCATTGCAGCACCTTTTTTCTACACTTAAATGTCATCTTGGAATTTGAAAAAGTTATGTTCCATTATTATATCCAAAAGTTGGAGTATGAATTGGGTAGGAAGTGTTGCCGTGCTCTGGAATCCAAACAATCCCATATAACATTCCTAACTTCTTCTGTTGGCACATTAGTGTAAAGAGTATTAACATCTAGCATCGCAAGGACACTGTTTAAAGGTACAGTCTGCTTTTCTATTTCAGTAATAAAATATCCTGTATCTTTGATATAAGATTCAGTTTTTATTGAAAATTAATACAAATGGAATTTGAGATACTTTGCAATAGGATCTAGGAGGGAGTCAATTCCAACCACTATGGGTCTCCAGGGTGGGGGATTAATCCCCTTATGGATTTTCAGGAGAACACAGAAGGTGGGCATTTTAGGATACTTATTGATGAGAAATTGCGCCACCTCCTGGGGGATTTGATCTATGGCCAGGGCTTCATTGACTGTGACTCGTATTAGCAGAGCTACTTTGTCATACTCCAGCAGTGTAGCGTGCAGGCAGGAACCAGGCCAGAGGCTTGGCCTCTGGTTTCAACAACAGCAAAGGGAGTGCTGAATTGACCAGAGCCTGACGCAGGCTTTTCTCTTCCCGGGGACCAGGCTAGACTAAGGTAATTAGCAGAAAAGGAGTAAGGGCACTTACCAGCACAACCTCCTTGTTTAACAGATCAGACTGCAGCTTGCACACAGGGGTTAACTTAGATAGTTTCAGTTGCTTGGAGCTTCTGTTTACTTCTCTCAGTCAGTGGCCTTCAACATGTGTTGAACCCACAAGAACTCTGGCAAACTGCCTGGCCTTTTATCAGCCTAACAGTTTCAGCTTCTTCCACTCCTTCCTGATTAGGCTTAATTGTCTTCTTTCTCTCTCTCAAGGCCCACCTGGCATTTTGCCTGCTTTCCCTTAATTGAAGCCAGGCCCTGATTCTCTGCTTTTCAGCCAGCTTGGGAGAACTTGCAGGCGAGGAGTCCTGCCCTTCTCGCTGCTGTTCTGTTTGCTGCCAGAAGGAGCAGCCCTCATCCCCTGTCATGGGTCTTGGTGACTCTGATGCCTGGTCCTGCTGTTCCAGTGCAGTCCTTGGAGGAACGGGCCCAGGTTCCCACTCCTCGTTTTTCTCAGAGGAGGAGGGCAGCTTGGGTTTGCCTATGACATACTTCCTCAGTTGGGTCATGTGTTAATTTAAGATAAAAGTTGGTATCTGAGAGTTGACTTAACACCTCATTTATATAATCCTCTTTGTTTAATATGACCGTAGCCCTGCCCTTATCTGCCGGCTTGATCACTTTATCCAAATTGCTAGACAAATTTTTGCGTGCCTCCCAGTTTTTGGCATCAAAATTGTGCCATTTAAATTTTCTGTGTTTTTCCATGTTCTCTATGTGCCAGATCCTGAAAGGTTGCAATTAAGTGATTCTTAGAAGCAGGAATGAAGCGTTATTTAGGCTGGAATCTTTTTTTTTTTAAATTGATATTATCCATATCAATAGTGTCATCCCTTAAGAATTCTTTCAATTTCACTTGTCTAATCAATTTAAAAAGGTCAATTCTTGTTTGTAGCGAGGAATAGCTAGGGACTGAGACAAATACCAATCCTAAATTGAGAGTGTCAACTTTCTCGTTTGTAAGAGCTTGTGATGATAAATTTATTATTGATTTTTCAGTCTCCTGCCTCCTCTGCACTGTTGAAAAGGATATGCGTATATCCTCTGCCTCTTCCCCTCCTAGGTCTTAAGTCATACTCTCTGATAGAGGATCTACTGGAGATACTTGATGTATCACTCTCATATCTACGTTGACGTCCGCCTGCACTTGCACTACTCTCCTCTCGTGTGGTGCTGTTGTCTTGTAAGTTGTTATACCAGGGGGATACACAGTATCCTGCATGTAATCTTTGGTGTCCCTCTTATTTTTTAATTTTGTATGCACTGATGTTATTCTTATACGTTTTAAGTTCAGCTTCAATTTGTTTGATTTTACTTTCAAATTCAGCCAAAGGGTTGTTAGATTTGATTTCTTCCTTGATTTTATTGGTTTCTTCCTTAATTTTAGCAGTTTCCAAATTAGCCTGTCCTATGATGAGTGAAGGCACTGGCAAACCACCCCGCAAACAAAGTCTGCCTTGGAAACGTCCGGATGTGATGTCACCCCATGGGTCAGGAATGACCCGGTGCTTGCACAGGGGACCTTTACCTTTACCTGTATGGTGAGTGTCATTAAATCAAAGGCACATTTGTTGAGTATTGCTACCCATTTATCCTTAAATGCAGGATTGTCTTTAAATAGAGTAGGTGTCTTCTGTAGGCACAGACCCCTCGGGATCATTTTGTTTTTAACATATTCCCCCAGGGATGATGCATGCATTTCATATTTGATCTGCTTTTTATAATTGTAAAGTAAGATGTTGTAATCAGTCAGTGTCTCTACACTCTGTGTTATAAATGGTTCAGCTACACCCAAAATTCTGTCTCTTTCCTCATTAGAGAACGTGAAGGTCTCCTTACATTTCTCCATGCTAACTATAAGCATTATATGCAAAAACTATATTAGCTTTGCTGCAACGTGTGTTTGAAAAGTTAAGCAGCAATAATGCAAAAAATTCAAAATAACTGTGTATTTATCAATAGTGTGAGTTATTACAAGGACAACAATATCACAATAACACAATTGTAAGCTCCTGACCCTTCGAACCAGAAATCACCACAGAGTCATATAGAATCCAAGCAGATGGCTTTTACTGGTCAAAAAGGCAATACAGTGCATACAGGGAACTATGGCAGCTATGAGAGTCTCACTAGCTGAACGATAATATAAAGCAGTAAATGGCGGGAGATTACAAAGCATCAGCAACGCATAAACAGAGTTCACTTTCCCAGGAGTAGCATTCCCAGGCCTTGGTATGTGTGGTCGACCTTGAGGCTAGACAGTACAGCACAGACACAGAAACAATACTGAAACCGAGATAGCAGCCTGACATCCTGCTCCCCTTAAGGCCCCCTCCCAGTCTGTAAGGGGGCTGGTCTTGCCGGGTAGGCAGTGTGAAAGGCATTGACAAGTTTGGGGGCGGAGACATCTCGTGCGCGAACCCATTCGTCGTAGGCAGGGGGGAAGTGTTTCCAACAGACCAAGTACTGTAGGTTTCCATGGTGAATACGAGAATCAAGGATTTTGGAGACCTCGAAGTGCTCCTCCCCCCCCCCCACCATAATGGGCTGTTCGGGAGGCGGATCGGGATGCCACTGTGGAGAAGCAGTATGGGGCTTCAGGAGGCTAATGTGGAAAACGGGATGCACACGCCTCAGGGTTTTGGGGAGAGCTAGCTCCACTGTGACCGGATTTATGATCCGTGTGATGGGGAATGGGCCAATGAATTTAGCATTGAGCTTAGGGCACGGACGGGTGGAACGTAGATTTTTAGTGGAAAGGTAGACCATTTTACCCACTCGCAGGTCACCCCCGGGGGAACGATGTTTGTCGGCTTGTGCTTTGTATTTGCGCTTGGCTCGATCGAGATTGCTAACGAGCCATGGCCAGGTGGTACGGAGGGTGTGTGCCCAGGAGGCAACGTCAGGGTCTCCCTCACCCTCCCCATTATTTCCGGGAGTAACAGGACCGAAATCCTGTCCATACACTGCATAGAATGGGCTAAAACCTGTAGATTGATGTACAGCATTATTGTAGGCATATTCTGCAAAAGGTAACAGTTCCACCCAGTTATCTTGGTGGTAGTTGACATAACAGCGTAAATAACATTCAAGTACAGCATTAACACGTTCAGTTTGACCATCTGTTTGAGGATGGTATGCAGTAGACAATCCTTGTTCCACCCCCACCAACTTGAGAAATGCTTTCCAAAACTTAGAAACAAAACCACTGCCGCGGTCACAGATTATTTTGCTCGGAAACGAATGTAACCTGAAGATATGTGTTACGAAGAGGCGGGCCAATTTTTGAGCAGAGGGGATCCCTGCGCATGGAACTAAATGGATCTGTTTGGAAAACAAATCAGTAACAACCCATAAGACAGTTTTTCCCCCGCTGAGAGGGAGATCAGTCATAAAGTCCATAGCAATCACTTCCCATGGTCTGTTGGGTATTTCAAGAGGTTGCAGTAGACCTGGGGGTTTGCCCTGTGATCGTTTCATTGTGGCGCAAACAGGACAGCTGCGAATAAAAGAATCAACATCGGACCGCATTCCCCCCCCACCAAAATTGTCTGCGCAATAAGTGGAGAGTCTTTAGGAATCCAAAGTGTCCAGCTGTTTTTATTCCATGAGCTAAGTGCAAAACGTCTTTTCGGAGTGCTTTGGGTACATATAATTTTGAGTCTTTGTACCAAGAGCCCCCCTGTTCTATTACACCAGGGGGTAGGGAGTGATTAGAGCGTTCTAAAAGGCAGTGGTCCCGAAGGGTATTCAACAAGGATTCGGAGATGGGAACCTTGGCGGGTACCCCCTCCCCCGCTACAGTGGTCTTAGGAACTGTTATGGGGGTAATGCTTACGTGCGGTGGTGCGCAGATTGCAGGCGGCAGGGCAGCCGGTGGGGTTGGGGTGGTGGAATCGGTTCGTTGGTGTTGTGGGGACGGCTGGGTAGCCGATCGGGTTGGAGGAGCTGGAGAGCTGGATCTGGGGTGCTGTTGCTGAGATCGAGTTTGTACGGCCAGTACAGGAAGGGCTCCCCTTTGCGTAGGGGTGAACAGAGAGTCGGTTGGCCTCTCAAGTTTTATCGGGTATTGCGGCAACCGGGAGAGGGCATCTGCGAGAACGTTTTGTTTCCCAGGAACATGCTTTAGGACGAAACGAAACTGAGCGAAGAATTCCGCCCAACGTTGTTGTTTCGCTGATAGTTTATGGGACCCTGTGAGGGCAGCTAGATTCTTGTGATCGGTCCAAACCTCGAAGGGGATTTTGGACCCTTCTAAGAATTGTCTCCATAGAGTCAATGCATGGTGAACGGCCGCTGCCTCTTTCTCCCAAATGGGCCAGTTCAATTGTGCGTGCGCAAATTTTCTCGAAAAGTACGCGCAAGGGTGCAGGAGACCATCTGGACCTTTCTGGAGGAGGGCCCCTCCCATAGCTACATCGGAGGCATCGACTTGCACAATAAACATTTGGTTTGGGTCCGGGTGGAGGAACAATATACACTCAATACATATATCACTGTACCACAATATGTGCTCAATACATATACATACACAAAAATATTTTTTCTCTTTCAATAGACAGTGCTTTTAAAGTCCCTCCCCTCCCCAAACCTTGCCCTCCTCAGGCTCTGGCCCCCAAACCTCCTGCCGGTGCCAAAAAGGGACATGGCAACCCTGGAGGGGAGGGACTTCAATGCCATAGAGTCCAATGGCCAAAGTAGCCATTTTCTCCAGGTGAACTGATCTCTATCGACTGGAGATCAGTTGTAATAGCAGGAGATCTCAAGCTACCACCTGGAGGCTGGCACCCTTAGAGGAGGCCCCTGGCTGTGGATCTGTGTGCTCTAAGGGAACTGAATAATAAGCAAGTGCTCCAGAGAGAAGCCAGTCCCAAGCCTCCCTGTGACGCCGGCTGTGCCATGGTCTGCCAAAAATAAAAATAAATGGATTCTAGATCAAATCAAGCCTGAACTCCCCCTAGAAACTACAAGGACTACACTAAAGGTTATTGTTCTTTGGTCACATTATGAGAAGACAAGACCCCCTAGAAAAGACAGCAGTACTAGGAAAAGTTGAAGGCAGCAGCGAGATAAACTGACTCCATCAAGAGGAGTCATGGAGATGGACATGAGAAGGTCTGACTCCATCAAGAGGGCCATGGCCCCCGTTTGTAAGACCTGAGCAAAGCTGTTAATGAGAGGAAATTTTAGAGGTCATTAATTCATAAGGTCGCCTTGATGGCACTTAACGCACACACACAAAACCTGGCATTCTTCCCCACTCACAGGTGTCTCTTGCAATGCAGATCTACCCAGTTAACCAGTTTGGTTTTGAATCAGGAGGTCACGCTCACCCTCTGCCTCAGTAGCTCTTCCATCTTATTGCCCCTGGGATCCAAGTTAAGGGCCTGAGGAGAAATCATGCAGAGTTCTGGAGACAGCTGTCATGAATATGCTGACGGAGCTCAGTCTCTCTTTATCTCAGTCATCTGAAGATTCTGTAGAGATCTTGAACTACTTCTTCATTGCTGTGGCTAACTGGTCAAGGGTGCCCAAGTTGAAACTGAATCCTGACAGGATGGAGGTAATGCTGGCTGGGAAGGCCACAGACTTGATGGGCACTCCAGCCCTCACTCTCCATGATGCTCTCTGACTTAGTTCAGAGCCTAGGGGTTATACCGGACCCAGCATTATTGCTGGAGAAGCAAGCCAATGCAGCTCCTAAACCAACATTCTAGCAGCTTTACCTAGCCTGGCAGTTGGACCTCGCAATCATAGTTAGGGTTCCCAGCTCCGGGTTCAGAAATTCCTGGAGATTTGGGGGTAAATCCCGGGAAGGGCAGAGTTTGGGAGGGGAGGGATGTAATGCCACAGAGCCCCACCCTCCAAAGTGGCCACTTCCTCCGGGGGAACTGGTCTCTGTAGACTGGAGTTCAGCTGAAATTCCAGGAGAACTCAAGGCCTCACCTGGAGGTTGGCAACCCTAATCATAGTGTCACCACTGCATACGCCCCATCTCTGGTTGCCACCTGCTTCACTTCTGAAGGCAGGGGCAGAAAGAACAGGGCTTATTAGGAGGACTCCAACTAGCCTTTCCAGCCTCCAGGTGGCACCTGGAGGTCTCCCGCTATTACAATTGATCTCCAGATGACCAAGATCAGATCACTTGGAAAAAATGGCTCCTTTGGAGGGTGGACTCTATGGCATTATACCCTGTGAGGCCCCTTCCCTCCCCAAGCCCCACCCTCTCCAGACTCCACCCCCAAATCTCCAGGTGTTCCCAAACCCAGAGCTGGCAACCCTAACCCTAACTGGTAGGCTGGGAGTATGGGAGGTTGCGGTCCTTCATGTGCTGCAGCTCCACGAGATTGGAGCTCTTATGGATAAGAACCAGCACTTTGAATTGTGCCCAGAAATAGATGAGCAGCCAGCACAGGTTTCTGAGGACTGGGACGACACGACCCCCCCCCCCCATCTCCAGGCCCCAGCAGAAGCCTGGCTGCTAAGTTCTGAGCCAACTGAAGTTTCTGGGCCGGTTTCAAAGGCAGTCTCATGTAGAGCACGTCAATCTAACCTGAACATGATCAGAGCATTGATCATGCTTCTTAAGGAAGGGCTGTAGCTGGCATATCAGCCAAAGATAGTACACGATGCGCCATTGAGCTTTCAGCCATAGTCAGCATTAGGCAAAATGCAACCCCCTTCCAGGACAGGATTCCTCAATCCTTGAGCAGCTTTGTAACCAACCAGAAGCATCTCAGGGTTTTTTCCCCCCCTTCCGTTTATTGGCCCTCATCCTTCTCATTACCTTCTCCTGGCACCTGTTCAGGACTTCCACAGACCCACCTGGCTCAGCTGTTAAGTGGAAGCAGAGCTGGGTGTCACCCATATTGTTAAGTCTGCGTGGGGAGGACACACGAGGTTGAGACAGAGTTCCAACACAACGCATTTATTGCAGTACAGAACAGAACTGAGAACTGTGAAAATCAGCCCCGCTTATATTCCCCCTGGTCGCTTGCGGCCACTCCCCCCCAATCCGTGATAGGGGGGAACAACCCCTGGGTCGCCAATAGCATGACCCGGCTTAGGGCCAATGGGGCGCGCTGGCTCGGGCCAATCGCGCGAGCAGGGTTTAGGAGCCTTCGCCTGGGACTCAAGCTCCTAGGTTTCCCCCCTGCTTACTACCCTATTATTTACATACATAACACCCCTCCCCCCTAAGTCTGAACACCACTAGCACACAAAGTCTCTGAGGTGGCTTGGTTGTGTTCGTACCCACTGCGACCTTCACAGCGCGGGAACCGGCGCTGCTGATGCAAGCACCGCTGCTGGCACGGCGGTCAGCTCGGTCGCGCTCGTGGCGGGAAGGGCGGTGTCTGGCAGCTCCTCGGAGGGGCCGGCTGGCGGACGCTCTTTGTCCTGTGCAATCTCCGCAGGTGTCCTCACCCCAGGTCTCTGGAGGATGCAGGGGCTTCCGTGGCGGTTGCGAGGTCGGGTGCGTCAGCCGGGCAGCGGCACAGCTGGTCAATGTGCTGCCTTAAGACACGTCCTTCGAGGGTAGCAACCCGGTAGGAGACTGGGCCTGTGGCCTCTTGCACAGTGGCCGGAATCCAGGCTGGCCCCGCTCCGTAATTTTGGGCATATACCGGGTCATCCTGCTTGACAACCCGTGGGGTGGCGGTCGTGTCCCTGTGGATTGGGTACTCAGGAGCCAAGTCTGGGTGCAGCCGGTCGAGTGCGGTCTTCGGCCGGCGGCCCATGAGGAGTTCGGTGGGGCTCTTGCCGGTAGCAGAGTTGGGGGTGGTGTGTTGATCCAGGAGGAAGTTTGCCAACTTCGCATCCCAGTCACCCCCAACGATGCAGCCCAATGCGTCCTTGGTCGTGCGCACCATGTGCTCCGCCTGGCCATTGGTGGCAGGGTGGAACGGGGCGGAGGTCACATGCCCGATCAGGTTGTTCGCCATGAACTCCTGGAATTCTGCCGATGTGAATTGTGCCCCGTTGTCCGAGACCACTGTGTCTGATAGCCCTTGTGTTGCGAAGAGCTGCCGCAGAACCCAGATGACCACCAGGGATGTCATGGAGGACACTGCTACAACCTTCAGCCATTTTGAGAAGGAGTCCACGACAACTAGGAATGTCTTGCCCTGGAAAGGTCCCGCGAAGTCTATGTGGATGCGGGACCAGGGCATGCGCGTCGACTCCCAACGCTGGCTGGGCACAGGGGTTTCCAGACCCCCCGCCTCGTCCGCCGGGACTCTGGGGAAGGGGGTGGGGGGTTGTCAAGTCCCGGCAGGGCTGGGGGGTAGGCTTCAAATAGATCTGTGCCTCCCGGCTGGGAGGCACAGATCTATTTAAAGGGCCCGCAGCGTGCCTCCAGGGAAGCTCCCTGGAGGCGCGCGGGGCGGGGGGGAAACAGATCTGCGCCTTCCAGCTGGAAGGCGCAGATCTGTTTAAAGGGGCTGAATTCACCGAATTTATTCAGGAACACCCCGAACTTGGTGAATTCGGCTCCCCGGTTTCCCCCTTTTTAAGTTTGGTTCGTCCGAACCGAAAAACAGCCGAATTTCCCGCAATTCGGCTGTTTTTTGGTTTGGACCGAACCAAATCAACAGCCCTACTGCTCAGCTGTGGTGCCTCTTCCCTGAGCACGTCCTCTCCCACGGGGTGTCCTTTCTGGTTGGGAAGTGGGACTCGGCAGACCCGGATGTGACGGGCAAGTGGCCGCGAAGTGACCCATGTAACTGCAAACGAGGCAGGCTCCTCTTTGAAATTGTAACGCTCGTTCCTGCAGTGGTGGAGCCGGCCTCCACGGGGCCAGAGGAGCAGCGGGCTTGGGAGGGTTTCTCTGGGTTCCCCCCTCCCTGGCCTGCCGTTGGGCAAGGGAAATAAATCAGTGGGGCTTTCCACTTCCTCCGCCAGTAAAATCCACTCTTCCAAGGTGGCTGGATCTCGCTGCATGTATGCCCAGTTTAGAATCTCAGGATGTAACGCTGCTCTGAAGTAATGAACCGGGGTAGCTTCCGTCCAATCCACTATTTTATTAGCGAGTCTTTGGAATTCATCCGCAAACTCTCGGACTGAGGAGGATCCTTGACAGAGCTGTAGGAGGGCCGCTTTGGCCTTCTCCCCCTGAAACGGGTCCTCGAAACGTCTTCTTAATGCTCGCATAAATTCATTAAGCGGCAGTATGGATCAGGCCCGGGTATCAAACTGGAAGACCATCCATTCTGCAGCCTTTCCAGCCAAAAGTGAGGAAACAAATTTTACTCGGCTGTCTTCCGTGGGAAAAGTATGCCCTTGTTCTCTCATGTAACTGTCCACTTGGTGTAGAAAACAGGACAAGGTGTCTGTGGAGCCATCAAATGTCACTCGCAAGTGAGGTTGCTTCCACTGCATGACCGGGACCACAGGGGGGTGCCGGTGGTTGCCCCAGGAGTGGTTGCCCCGGGGGCGGCTGCCCTGGAGGCTGTTGCACCGGGGCCAGCTGTACCGGGGCCAGCTGCGCTGGAGACTGCCCTGGGGGCTGTTGTATCGGAGGCTGCTGACTGGGGGGTTGTTGGCCCGGGACCGGTGCCTGCACAGGTGCCACTTGAGCTTGCTGTAGGCAACTGTACTCACGCATCAACACGTCCATTTGGTCCTGCATACGGGTCATACGATCCAACAGTTCTCGGTTTTGAAAACGCAAGGCATGGATCTCCTCAGCCCCCCCCCAGTCCGTCGGGCTTGGCTGACTCAGTAGTTCATGTTCCAGTCACCCTCCTCTGCATACAAGTCCTCCTCATCTGAATATTCCTGTATATCAGGAGCAAAAGTGAGCCATTGCCTGAGCACAACTTCCCGGGGCAGACCAAGTTCCAGGGAGCCCAAAAAAATGGGGTCAACGACCAGTACATTCCCCCTCCAACTTTAGATAGTGCTCCAGTTCTTGCCGCCACCCGCGCCCGAGCAGTGGCCGCATCTGCCAACAGTTGCTCCTGTGCCCACCTCTGGTCAGTGAGCGCTTGGTCCGCCTCAAGTTTGGCAACCGTGGTAGCTGTCACAATTGGTTTGGCCACTTGTTCCAAAAGCGTTAAGATCTCCTTGTGTTGGCCCAACAGCGGTTGGACCTGTTGAGCAAGATCCACAGAGGAAGGACCAAACTCAGAGTTTAGTACCTTCTCGACATCAGCTGCCATTGCCGTGGTGTGCAGTAAGTCCATGAGGGCCAGGACTGTCCGGGCAGCAACGCTCTGTGCTTCCCGGTGGCATAAGGTGGGATCCGGAACAGTTTGTGGAACATCTCCCTCCCAAGCCCCCACCATTGGGGAACAGGGCTCGAGCCCCTGGATTGGGGCCGCCAACTCCTGTTGCACCCCACAGAGCGTAAGCTCAGCCAGTAACCAAGTAAGCAGAGTAAAGTCCTCTTGCGACAACCGGGTCTCCTCCAGCAAAGTATCCAGTCCCAAAAGGTCATTGTGGACACGTAGATCAGCATCCTGGGTCCTACAGGGTATCGTCGCTGCCAGGCAACACCACTGATCAATCACCAGGCCAAGCAGCCGGGTGGCCTCCACGTCAGTTTGCAGAGTCTCCTCCAAGACGGCAAGCAGTAAGTCGGGGTACTCAGGGAGCTCGTCCTGCACCCCAAACCAAGGAGACGAGTGTCCAGGCAAACCCTCCAGGGCTCCAGCCAAGGGCAATAAGTAAGGCGGACTAGTGTCCTAATGTGAGCTCTAGCCCTCTGGCAAACCATAAACAGATTCCAGCAGACGGCAAATCCACGAAAGCAGTTTTATTGGTTATCATCGACAGGTTTCAGAAGCCATATTCAAAAGGACACTAGTAAGGGGCAAAGGCACGGTACATGGCAAATATGGAAAAGCAAAAGGAGATAACTGATAACCCGGACAACCCCCCTCCCAGAGGCAGGAAGGAGTACTTGGCGATTTCCACAGTATGGGAATCTATGAAGACTAAACACGGGCATGGACTGGTCTTGGACAAAATAGCAAAACAACACCTGGAAGCACAACCACGAACCGTCCTCATGGCCTGCTCCTGACACAGGGTCCAGCGGTGTGTCTGGGACTCAAACCCCTTTGCTGCATTTGTGGCCAATTCATTTTGGAGGGGAGGGGAGAGAGGCCATCTTCTTTTATCTCCCAAGATGAGCATACAAAAAAGGAATTTGGGGGTGATCTGCATGACAATCTGCCCAGCTGCTGGGCCTCCTTCCAATTCCTTTATAGCCAAAGTAGTCTGGGGGCTTGGTGTCAAGTGGAAGGCCACATCCACCCTCCAAGACAGGATTTCCCTACACACTTGGGGGTGCCACTGGCCTTCCTGCCTGCCTGTAGGGCCCCACTCTGATCCTTTATTCCTTGGATCCTTCCTAGCTCCTCAATGTACTGGGCACCCTTTTCCCAATAAGGTGAAGGATGAAGTTGGTGGGTGGCACCTGTACCCACAGCGCCATCCATGTTGCATGACAGTTCTCCTGCCCCTCAGACACCACAATGGGATGCTCCTCAAGAGGTGTGATTTCAGCAGGGTGGAAGCAAATGCCTTCTTTCCTTTCTCATTTCAGCAGAATCCTTGGGGTCTCTTTTCTGTTTTCTTGGCTGCAGCTGCTGTCTGGAATGAACCCCCTGGTGCCAATCAAAAGCTGCTTTGCTCAGACACCCGGGACATGACTTGTAGCACATGGAACAGTTTGGAACTGGAGCACGGAAAAAAGCAGGCGATTAATTAACAGCAAATGTACAGTTAATGGGCCCTCTCGCATCCGTTCCCATTCTAAACAATTCATCAAAATGAGTTCATCGAAATTTAACTGCTGGGGGACTTAATTTCAGATGGTCCATCCTGCTCTGATTTCTCCCCCCCCCCCTGCTTTCTACTCAGAACTGAAAGATGACATTTTATTCTTGATATCTGGGGTTAGTTGCACATTTTGAGAACAGAGATGGAGGAGGGGAAAGCACCCCATTCCACCCTTGCTTTGAGAACAAGAAACTCAAGGATTTAAAGTTGCCCATTGTCTGGTTTCAACCAGATTTTTTCAAGTCACAGCTGACTTACGGAGACCCCGTAGAGTTTTCAAGGCAAGCGACGTTCAGAGGCAGTTTACCATTGCTGGCCTCCACATCATGCCCCTGATATTCCTTGGAGGTCACCCATCCAAATACTAGCCAGGGTCGAGTCTGAAATGTGTGACTGGCTCAAGGTCACACAGCAAGTTTCCATGGCAGAGTGGGGATTCGAACCTGGGTTTCCCAGATCCTAGTCCAACACCTTATCCACTGCACCACTACACCAGATTTAACTTTTTAAAAATCAGCCAGCCATTTGGGTGTAGGCATCAGTATCAAGCTTTCCAGGTCTTTTTAGCTCTGACCATTGAATTATGTTAGTCTGGAAAACAGAGTAGGGATTAGAATCATAGAATCATAGAGTTGGAAGGGACCGCCCGGGTCATCTAGTCCAACCCGCTGCACAATGCAGGAAATTAACAACTACCTCCCCCCACATCCCCAGTGACCCCAACCCTCCGCCCGCAATGCAGGATCCCATAATCAAAGCACTCCCGACAAATGGCCATCCAGCCTCTGCTTAAAGACCTCCAAAGATGGGGACTCTACCACCCTATGAGGCAGTGTATTCCACCATCGGCCCTCACAGTCAGGAAGTTCTTCCTAATGTTTAGGTGGAATAGCTTTTCTATTAGTTTAAATCCATTACTCCATATTCTAGTCTCTGGAAAAGAGAACAAGCTAGTTCCCTCATCAACATGACATCCCTTCAAATATTTAAACATGGCTATCATGTCTCCCCTCAACCTTCTCTTCTCCAAACTAAACAAATCCAACTCCCTAAGTCTCTCCTCATAGGGCATGGATTCCAGACCTTTGACCATTCTGGTCGCCCTCCTCTGGACACACTCCAACTTGTCAACGTCCTTCTTAAATTGTGGAGCCCAAAACTGGACACCGTATTCCAAGTGAGATCTGACCAATGCAGAATACAGTGGTAGTATTACTTCCCTTGATCTAGACATAATCTAGATTAAATGGACAGTTCTCTGGTAATTTTGCCTAAAGGAACACTGCAAGTTTCCATCAGAGGCTGATGCCACATGAAGGTGGAACAATATTGCTGGTGCAATCATTGTTCTATTCATACTTGCAATAGGGCTTCCACGTGGTGGAGGGGGATCCAGTTTTTCACCTGTGTGAGCCATGGTTTCCCTTTCACACCAGAGATAGATTACATTCCATCCCACTGAATCACTGGGAGGTACTGGGTGTCCTCCTGTGGTCATCTACACTGAAAAGACTAAATGGCTTCCTACCATCTGGGGGAAGGGGAGAGGGCACTTGAGAATTTTTTCAAATTCTAATTGAGGGAGCAGGAAAAAATCATTAGCCACTTGTATTGATCTATGTAGTAACAGTGCTACATTGCCCTAACTCATTCTGGTTGAGGAAATATCAATAAGGGAAGGGAAGCAGAAAAAGGCAGCCAAACACAGCTACAGTGTTTAGACAAACTGCTTTTGAGGCACAAAAAAGCCTCCACTGAAAATGAAATTGGCTGCTGCGAAGATGTTAAAGGCACAGGGAAGAAGGTACTAAAAAGCTAATAATTAGCCTTTGCTATTCTCTCCATTATAGGAGGAAAGCCTTACCCGGCCACCAGCCAGATGAAGAACAGATGATCATGCCAGTGGAAAATGAGCCAGAGATAGACTACTTTCTGGTTTCGACAGTTTGCTGCAGTCCTCTGCAGGACTCAGAAGTGGCATGGATGGATAAGGCTAAGTGTTTCTCTTTACACATTCAAAGCTTTGCCTGGATCTTATAGATATTGTCTTTAGTTACTAAATATTATTATTTCTAGGTGGCCTATGAGGACACACTGGGAAGAGTTACCAGCCTAGAGATCTTCTGGAAGTACAACTGATCTCTAAACTACACAGGCTAGTTCGCCTGGAGGAGATGGCTGCTTTGGAGGGCGTGCTCCAGGACATCACTCCTTTGCTCAACTCCCTCTCCCCTCTAAATCCTGCCACCCCAAGTTCCATCCCTAAATCTCCAGGAATTTCCCAAGCTGGAGTTGGTAACCCTACATCTCAGTCTTCCTAGCCCTGGGGAACGTTGTTATGATAAGCGGTGGTTAGGGGTGAAAAGCATGCATGGCACACCTTTCACTCCAAGCCCTCCACCCCCATCCCCAGCAATCTCTGGTCAGCTAGCCAGGGGTGCTGGGGATCCTTGGACCAGAGCGCTGAACCTGTTGCTCTTGCTTTCTCCTCCAAGCCCAGACTCAGTTGGTCAGTGGTGGCTTGGGGTTGAAGGGTTAGAGCAGAAAGGGCATCCTGCATGCTGTCTGCTCCAAGATGCCCCTGTCACATCTGGCCGGCTGATTGGGGGGGGTCTGGACTGGAATTTGAAAGTGTGCCAGTTATGCTTTCTTCTCCAAGCCACCTCTAGTCTGTCAAGATTTCAAGTCTGTCAGCTAGTTTGACAGGTGCAGGATAGATCAGTGAGATCTAAGGATGATGTAATCAGCCTGGAAAGTACCTGGGGAGCTAGAGAAAGCTGGCCTGATCCAGCTAGAGCCAGGTGGCTGATGCAATGCAGTAGCAATCCCAGGATAATTGGATATCTACTGTGATTGGTGGCTGCGTCCACCAGGTGTATATATTGAAGTGAAACCGCAGTTCTATGCGGGATGTTATGAGCGGAGAGTGTGAAAGGAGTATCTGTATATATTTCTGCACTGTACAAATAAACTACACTTTTTCTATGTGGCCGTGGACTTTCTGATGGGTATCCTGGACAAGACTGCTAATCCGCTTGGCTTCCGCGCCAGGGCTCTGGGCCCAGCTCCTCTACGTTACAAGAGTGTTTCTGCTACACTGTGCAGGTTTTATGTGTGGTGGTAGATACGCAGAGTCCAGGATTTTCAGAAGCTACTAGAGAAGTGACGGCTGTGTGTAAGTAAAGGCACAACAATCTTTTATCCCAGTGGATAAACTCACCTCAGAGAATTACCACGTTTGGTCTGTGAGGTTGGAGCAATATCTGAAAAGGGAAGATTTATGGGATGCTGTGGAAAGACTCCCTACTACAGCAGCCGAGATTGCCAAGGACATAAAAGCCCTTGCCAATATCACCTTGACGGTGGGAGATGACCAGCTTATTTTTGTTGTTGGCAAAGAGCATGCAAAGTTGGCATGGGATAGTCTGCGAGCAGTGTATCTCCGGGACTCAGCTGGCACACTGCTAGCACTAATGAGGCGGCTTTATAGATGCCATAAATCACTGCACACGCCGGCCGCAGCCCACTTGAAGACCCTGGCAGAGTTGTTTAGACAGCTGGAGTTGAGGGGAAAAGTTATATCTGCAGAGGACCGGGTGTATTTGCTTCTGAGTTCTCTGGATGCGAGCTTTGATGTTTTAGTAACCTCGCTGGAGAGCATGGCAGCAGGGCAATTAACTTATGAACACGTGATGGGACGAATTTTGGAAGACGAGGAACGACGGGAGGAAGGACGTAAGCAGATGACTGCAGCCCAGGAGTTCATAGTTCACCCGAGAGGAATGTCGGAGTCGTCACGGGAGTCAAGTGCCTTGCAGTTCGGTGCAAAACAACCCAGGCAGGGAGGCAATTCACAGCCAACGCTGATGACAGCAGCCCACCAGGAGGGATACAACCCAGGAAGAAGGGCAGCGTTCTACTCTGCGCAGATGGCTCAGACGCCAGCACGTGAGGGAGACCGGAAGAGTAGGAGCTACAAGCAAGAGGAGGAATGCGCGATGTTCGTCAGAAAGTGTTTTCTCTGTGGGTCCTCACAACATTTGAAAAGAAATTGTCCCCAGTTGGCCAGGAAAAAGCAACCAAAGAGACAGTCAGTGAATGGAACTTACACTGCTGTTGTGCTGGCAGAGGCTGGAGACAAAGAGGACATTTGGCTTTTGGACAGTGGGGCAAGTACATGTTTTGTTAACAAAGCTTCCATGTTGGTTAACCAAAAGCAGTCTGCTAAGTCTTATGCAAGTCTGGCAGATGGGAGACACTTAAAGGTACACTCTGAAGGGGAGGTGTTTTTCCCAGAGTTGAATCAAAAGTTTCAAAATGTACTTTGTGTGCCTGAGTTACAGCATAGTTTGCTAAGTGTTTCTGTGCTGGGTAAGACTGGTTTTAAGGTGCAGTTTGAAGGAAACACCTGCCAGATAAGCCAGGGGGAGGTTGTAATGTTAGAAGGGCACTTGCAAAAGGATGTCTATGTGGTGCATAGAAGGACAGGAGAAACTTCTATGGTAGTGGAGTCTGTGAATAAAAATCCACATAATGAGTGCATACAGCTTCTACATAGGCGCTTTGGCCACGCCTCCTTTTCCATTCTAAAGAAGACCCTGAGTGTGTTAGGGAAGGATGACATTAAGTTGAATGGGTGTAATTCTTTCTTAGATTGCACTGTCTGCAAATCTGTTAAAAGCAGACGTAGTCCAGTGGCTAAGGTAAGCCAAAGGGTGGCAACCAGACCTCGACAAATTGCTCATTTAGATCTCTGTGGTCCATTTCCTGAGAGTGTGTCTAAGAACTGGTACGCTTTATGTATTGTGGATGATTTTACTCGTTATAGCTGGGTGTATCTGCTGAAGCAGAAAAGTGAGGCATGTCAAACCATCAAGTATTGGATTAAAAGGGTGGAAAGGCAGCTAGACCTCAAGGTATCCAGTATACAATCTGACAGAGGCGGTGAATTTGTCTCTAGTGCATTTCTAACCCAGTGGTTAGAAAGCAAGGGAATTGAGCACAGATTGGCTAATCCCTGTGTTCCTCAGGAGAATGGTGTGGCTGAGAGGAGGATTGGTTATCTAAAGTCAATGTTGCAAGCTTTGATAGAGGATGCTAATCTAAAACCCAGGTTCTGGGGGGAAGGCATCAAGGTGGCTTGTTATTTGATTAATAGACTTTGGACCTCCAGCATTAACGATATTCCCTACAAGGCATTGTACAATAGAAATCCCTCTTTAAAGCATTTAAGAGTGTTTGGTACCAAGGCTTGGGTGAATATACCTTTAAAGAACCGCAGAGCAGGTGGCAGGAAATCCAAACCGCTGATTTTTCTGGGATATCAGAATGTAGCAAAATCTTATCGCTTTGCTAATGATCAGAACCAGGTGTCTTTTAGCAAATCTGCGAATTTTGGAGAATCTTTTAATTGGCCAAGATTACATGGCAATGAGGAGGTTTCTGAAGAAGTTTTATTGCCGGCTAATGGACAGCCAGAGGCAGATGAAAGTGTTTTTCCTGAAGTTGTTGCAAGCAGGGAAACAGTAAAGGTTGAGACTCCAGAAGGAGGGGAGTCTAGTGGCACGGTGGTCAGACGGTCAGAAAGAAGTAATAAAGGAGTACCCCCACAAAGATATGGCTTTGAAGAATGTGACTTAATCAACCATGTGTCTGTAATTGAACCTGAAAGTTACAAGCAGGTGCTTTCTCTTGGTGATAGAGAGAGAGATTTATGGCTGCAAGCCATGGGTGTGGAAATGAATGCTTTGAAGGAGCACAAGGTAATTACACCAATGCATTTACCAAAGGGACAACCTGTGATTGGTTGCAGGTGGATTTACAAACTCAAGCAGTTGGCTGATGGTACTGTACAAAGAAAAGCCAGACTAGTTTGTAAAGGGTTTGCTCAAAGGAAATTTGTTAACTTTGATGAAACTTTTTCACCCACAGTTCGTTGTGAAACCATTAAAACAGCCCTGGCAGTTGCAGGGTTGAAAGGTCTGAAGGTTTTCCATTATGACATTCAGACAGCTTATCTAAATGCACCTTTGGCAGAAGAAGTATACATGACTTAAATTCCAGGGTTTGAATTAAAGGAAGAAGCCAAAGTACTAAAGCTGAACAGAGCTTTGTATGGTTTGCATCAATCGGCCAGAGAGTGGCACAAATGTTTAATTGAGGCTGTTAAAAAGTTAGGCTTCACACAGAGTGTTGCTGATCCTTGTTTGTTTTCAAGGTGAACAGGTCAGGAGTCATACGTGCTGATTTACGTGGATGATTTGTGTGTAATAACCAATAATGAGAGTGACCAGGAACAATTTCAGAAACAGCTTGGAGAACGCTTTAAACTGAAATGTTTGGGAGAGATAAGAAATTATCTTGGGGTAAAAATAAACAGAGACAGTAAAGGTGTTTTTTACTTGTCTCAAACAGAAAAAATAAAATAGTTGCTGGAAAGGTTTAGCATGCTTGATGCTAATGCAGCTGAAACCCCAATGGTCACAGGTTATGTGTGTGAAGAGTCTCAGGAACAAGAAGAGTGTGACAAATCTCTGTATCAGTCACTGATAGGAAGTTTGTTATATCTTGCTTGTTGGACTTGCCCAGACATATATCAGGCGGTACGTTGCCTGAGCAGGAAAAATATGTCACCGAAGCAGAGTGACTGGAAAGCAGCTAAGCGTGTACTCAGATACCTGAAGGGATCTGTAAACAACCAGTTATGCTTGAATGCATGTGATGGGGAACTGACTGCGTATGCAGATGCATCATGGTCAGATCAGGGGAATGCAAAATCAATGACCGGGTATGTGTTGTATTTTGGTGAAGCACCCATACATTGGAAATCTGTAAAACAGTCATTTGTAGCCATGAGTTCATGTGAAGCAGAATATAGTGCTGTGAGTGAATGCATAAACCAGGTGGAATGGTTTGTCTATCTCATGAAAGAACTCAATGTGTCTGTAAAGGTGTATACTGACAGTCAATCAGCGCTACAACTTGCGACTGAGCAAAACTTTAAAGGCAGAAGTAAGCATATAAGAATCAGATATGTCAATGTAATTGAATCTGTGAACAAAGGCTTGGTATGTATTGTAAAGTGTGCCAGTGCTGGTAATGTGGCAGATCTATTTACAAAAATTGTGGATTGCAATAGATTCATGAAACTAATCAAACTAATCTGAAATACTTGAGAAGGAGTGTCAAGATTACAAGTCTGTCAGTTAGTTTGACAGGTGCAGGATAGATCAGTGAGATCTAAGGATGATGTAATCAGCCTGGAAAGTACCTGGGGAGCTAGAGAAAGCTGGCCTGGTCCAGCTAGAGCCAGGTGGCTGATGCAATGCAGTAGCAATGCCAGGATAATTGGATATCTACTGTGATTGGTGGCTGCGTCCACCAGGTTTATATATTGAAGTGAAACCGCAGTTCTATGCGGGATGTTATGAGCGGAGAGTGTGAAAGGAGTATCTGTATATATTTCTGCACTGTACAAATAAACTACACTTTTTCTATGTGGCCGTGGACTTTCTGATGGGTATCCTGGACAAGACTGCTAATCCGCTTGGCTTCCGCGTCATAGTCTTGTTGCTGCTGATATCTAGCAATATTTGCAACATCTTGTTTGGCTTTTTTGTTTGCTTGAATACAGTGTCTCTGCTTGTACAGACATCATGTTCCAGTGGGAGGGGCTTAAGCCACCACTATTTAAAAGTTTGGGATTTTACCCCCTTTTGGTACCTGGCATCAGCATGCAGGTTTTTTTATCCACATGCTATGTTCTGAATCAGATGTATAGATAGTGAAGCACAGAAGTCTCCCTTTCTGTCCTCATAGTATAACAGACATCTAAGGAAAGGTGTCTTTTGGAAGGCATGGCACAGTTGCAGGGAAAATAATCTACCCTAATGATCACTGTGTTCTTCCTATACAGCCATGTATCCCTTTCTGTGATCATATGATCATTTTCATATACCACCGAAGGTTCCTCTAGACTAGAGAAATGCTATGTGGGAGCAAAACCTCATTGACTATGGCTGAAGGATGTGGGGTTGTGATGAGGGAGATGACAACTGCGCATTGCACTGTTGGTGGGTGGTCCTCATGTCCACCCCGGGGCCTGTTGACCAAGTGTGTGCTGGGAATTCCCAGCTGAAACTTAATTCCCAGGTTCATAGGGCCCCAGTTTCAATTGGAAGTGTGCTGCATGGGAAGAGGGGCTTCAACCTTCTTCCCTTGTGCCTGTTAACCTTGAATTGTCCCAAGGAGCTGCTGTTTGGGGGAAGGCTATGGGTACTAGGGCTGCCATGCCCCCCCATGAGGGCAGGGAATACTCCATCCCCCATCTCCCAAAAAGAAATGAAAACAAAAAAAATGCTTTGGGGCCAACAGAATTTGAGTTCAGTCCTTGCTAGGAATCACTGGAAACTCTATGGTTTTACCATAGATTATTATGGTGATTCCTAGAGAGGACTGGTCTAGGTTTTCCCCAGACATGATGTCACAACACTGCCAATGGCAACCCTCCCCTGCTGGTTGCCAGGCCAAGCCATGACTGGCAACCTTGATGTGTATTGATGGGCTACATGTAAGTTTCCTGAGCAGGACAACGAGCCGTTCCTTGTAGGGTGACAAGGCTGCCTGCTTTGGCAACCCTGAGTCCCTGTCCTCCACTTAATAGGGAAGGAGGGGAGGAATGAAGGGGGGCAAATGACGTCCTGCAGTGCCACGATGTCAGCTTTGTCTACATAACCAGAAGTGACATCACCACACTACAGAATGCTCTAGGATCCCCCTGAAACTCTGTTTTTTTTTTAACCATATATATTTGGGGAAGTTCTAGAGCGTCTCACATGTGGAAGTTATGTCATTGTGTCACAGAACACAATTCAGGTAAGACTCCACCCCTCTAGTTTCCCAGGAAAATGGCATGGGGGGGGAGCCTGAGGCACAAATCAGAGGGGTACATTCTCCCTGGGTCAACACCCTGGGAGAAAGGCAGGCATGGGCCCTTGTAATCAAAACTCCATCAGCCCCAAGCAGAATGACCACAGGACTGCACTGAATTAATCCAAGGGTGTGCGTGTGTTGCTGTTGTGGGGTTTTTTTTTGGGGGGGGGACATTCTCCATGCCTGGAGCATCCTATGTTAATTTCTGCTGTGCCCACTGATGACCACTAGATGACATAATATTGTATGCTGGAAAAAAACCCACTATTTCTTTGATGCCCTGTCTGACGCCTTTTTTCAATAAGAAAGAAGACATTCTGCCTCCTGTAGTTTTCCTGTGATTGCTGTCATGACAGGGGTGGGGAATGCATTTCGGCAAGAATAAGGCATATCGGCAAGAATAAGGCAAGAATAAGGCATACCAGGAAAGTGTCCACTAAACAGCTGGGTTTCCCCCCACAAGGTCTGGATCTAACATCATTTTTTGGGGAAGGAAGGGATCACATGTCTGGGGCTACAAAGCTATGTTTAAAGTGTCTTTAAAAACAAAAAAAGGAATGGTGCCCTCAGTCAATTATTAAACTAACAATTAACTTCACAACTGTGCACCCTGTAGGACAACAGGGACAATAGAGAGCAGATGGTCCTGCAGATCTCTATGCTACGGCCCTTGCTGAATTGGGCTCTACAAGATGACACAGATGATGCAGCTTGATGAACTTGGGTAGAACTGGACACAGGAAAACTGAGAAGGAGACACATAGATCTATGCTTGAACAACCATCTGTGCAAGATACGGGTCCTTGAAGCAGAACGAGGGCTACCAGATTGGCCGCTGTGGCTCTATGGACCAGCAGGATCAAAAATGGGGTGGGGGAGACTGGCATTGTGTGTGTCAGGATCCTGACAGTCTCTTCAGGGTCCTGACTGTCCTGTGCCTGGTTCTGTCAAGTACCAGATCATGTGGGTTCATTTCTCTGTGAAGTGTTTAACTGTCAGACAGGCTCTTGACATGAGTTAGGCCCATTGCTGTTCTCATGTCTAATGGAGGTTTCGTTTCCTTGAACTGTTCAAGCAGTCCCTCTCCCATCCTCCCTCCCTGCCCCGACCTTGAGCCCCTAGCAGGCCTCTCCATATTATGGCTGGTTCACTCCCTTGCTTTCTGTCAGGCGCTGTTATCTTGTGGCTCCCAAGCTGCTTAGCTCTGCACCTGGGTGGGTGTCATGCTTAAAGTTATGCTTTGTAGCTTCGGCCGCCATTAGCAGCTTTGACTCCATGGATTGCTTATGCTGTATACCTTTAAACTCCTCAATAAAGATATACCTGTTTCAATTCAACCTGTTCGAGCAAGTGACTTTTTGGGGTTGCTGAGGGCAGCTCAAGAACTTCACATTAAGCTGCTAATCCTTTTTGCTTCGTTCTTCGCTCCCACCCGTGAGTGGCTATGGTGGAGAATGGGGATGACAAGCAAGAGGGAGACAAGACGGCACCGGGTGAGCCCGATCCTGACTCCAAGAAGGAAAAGCTGGTGGGGGAGAAGCTGAAGCCGAGTGGCACTGGCTTGGGAGCACAACCCAAAACCACCCGGCTTAGCACCTGGCTGGAATCCCCCCATTCCTGGGGGACCTCCGGAGTGGACACCTGGCCTCGGAGGCCAGGATTCACGGGCACGCGGTTTGAGAACGACCCGGCCCGAATGGAAGCGATTTTGCGGCATGAGTTGGAAGAAGAACGCCGTCAACTTTGCTTTGAGAAGGAAGAGATGGCTCATGGAGCAAAAACAGCGGGACATTTTGGTTTTGTCAAATCTTTGCATTTGTTGAGGCGTCAGTTTTGGTGGCCAGGCATGAGAGCAGATATGGACCTTTTTGTGCGCAGTTGCCCCACCTGCGCAACTTCAAAAAGACTCATGGGGAAACCCCCTGGACTTCTTAAGCCCTTAGAAGTCCCATCCGCTCCCTGGGAAGTCATTGCCATGGACTTTATTATGGATCTCCCCCCCCCCCCCCAGCCGGGGAAAGACAGTATTGTGGGTGGTGACGGACTTGTTTTCTAAGCAAGTACATTTTGTTCCGTGTCCGGGCTTACCGACAGCCCAAACGTTGGCTCGTATGTTCATTACTCATGTGATGAAATATCATTCAATTCCACGCAAGATAATTTCCGACAGAGGTTTACAATTTGCAGCTAAGTTCTGGAAAGCATTTCTAAAACTCATGGGGGTGGAACAAGGGTTGTCTTCAGCACATCACCCTCAAACAGAACGTGTTAATTCTGTATTAGAATGCTATTTATGCTGTTATGTGAACTATCATCAGGATGATTGGGTCGATTTGCTACCTTTTGCTGAATATACTTACAATAATGCCCCTCATTCGTCCACAGGATATTGTCCGTTCCATGTGGTAAATGGCAGAGACTTTGTGCCCTTTGGAAACATGGATGTACTCCAGGAGGAACGGGTCAAAAGGGAAGTGGGGGATTGGGTACAGGTGGTTCAAAACACGTGGCCATGGCTTCAGAAAAATCTGGAGTGAGCTAAACGCAAATATAAAGAATAAGCGGATAAACACCGTTCTCGGGGGGGGGGGGTTTAACGTGGGGGACCAGGTCTATTTGCCCACCAAACATTTGCGATCCCTGAGACCATGTAAGAAATTAAGCAACAAATACGTGGGTCCATATACCATAACCAGAGTGATCAATGAAGTGGCTGTGGAGCTGGCACTGCCCAAAGCTCTCAGTGTTTCACGTCAGCCTTCTCAAACCATACGTCACAGCTCCCCAGTTCCACCCAGAACCTAAGCCTGAGGTGCCAACAGTGGTGGGGGGTGAGATGCATCTCCAAGTGTCTAAAATTTTGGATTCCAAACTGATGAAGGGAAAGCTGTTCTATTTGGTCCGTTGGAAGTATCTTGGGCCAGCTCATGATGAATGGGTGGGAGCTCCTCACATCGCAGCTCCTCGTCTGGTCTGATGAAATCATGAAGAGTACCCCCAAAAGCCTCGCCCTGCCGCGGATATGGGAGGGGGGTCTTAAGGGGGGCAGAATGTCAGGATCCTGACAGTCTCTTCAGGGTCCTGACTGTCCTGTGCCTGGTTCTGTCAAGTACCAGGTCATGTGGGTCCGTTTCTCTGTGAAGTGTTTAACTGTCAGACAGGCTCTTGACATGAGTTAGGCCCATTGCTGTTCTCATGTCTCATGGAGGTTTCGTTTCCTTGAACTGTTCAAGTAGTCCCTCTCCCATCCTCCCTCCCTGCCCCGACCTTAAGCCCCTAGCAGGCCTCTCCGTATTATGGCTGGTTCACTCCCTTGCTTTCTGTCAGGCGCTGTTATCTTGTGGCTCCCAAGCTGCTTAGCTCTGCACCTGGGTGGGTGTCATGCTTAAAGTTATGCTTTGTGGTTTCGGCCGCCATTAGCAGTTTTGACTCCATGGATTGCTTATGCTGTATACCTTTAAGCTCCTCAATAAAGATTTACCTGTTTCAACTCAACCTGTTCAAGCAAGTGTCAGGACTGTTAGTTTCGTTTTCCCACCAGCATGCCTTCAAGGATTGTTTTGCATTTTTGGTCTCTTTGAAGCCGACAGTAACCCGTGAGAACTGCGGCGCCTCTGTACTGTTTGTAATCTGTAACCTCATGAGCTGTACTGTAATGTTGAATGCTTTTTTCACTGCTTTTTCTATTATCAAGTGCAAGCCAGTTTGCTCCATTGCTGTCTTGGGTTCTTTTGCTCTGTTAACCTATGCGACCAGTAAACCAGCTTCTTTGGACAACTTCGTCTCCTGCTGCGGTTTGTGGTTCCGAATAGGACAAGTGCTTACATTAAGACAGCAATCATATCCTTTCACCAGTCAGGCTGGAGCCCAGGAGGGTTCGCCTGCCACTCGGATGGGAGCTACGGCAGTGCTCTCCGAGTGATCTAACCGTGGCTGGAGCCCCGTGTGGTTCGCCCCGGGCCTGGTGGATCTGATCCCCGGGTAGCGGGTTCCTGCTGGGAGCCCTGGAAGGCCTCCATCCGTGGTCCCTTCCATTGGGAACGCCAACTGACGACCCCGAACTTGTACGGGACGTTATAGCTGAGCTACATCGAACCGACGCAGAGGTCAACCGCTTGACTGGACTTGTTCGAGCTCAATGGCGTACCCTATCCTCAATGGTCCCCTGGACGTCTGACATTGCGGATACCAGTGCTTGCCAAGACCTCCAAACCCTTGACCGGTTGGTGGATGATACTCAATTGGCAGCTGAGGATTTACAACTGTTAACTAGCCTGTTGGCCGGACTCACTACTTGTGAAGCGCAACCGACTTTGCCTGCGGTCCCGATCTGCTCTGTCGACATGGCGATTCCGGTCGCGCACACCCCCCGAGCTCTGCCAAACAAAGGCTAAAGCGGTAGCCATGCGGGTGACTGCCCATCTCCAGGGCCACACTGCGGCCACTATATCAGTGGCGGAACTTACGAACCACCTCGCCCCCGATTTCGGTGCAAATGTGGCGGCCTTGGCGGTACAGGTCCAACTGTTGCTGGACCTGTGGGACCAACGCGCTGAGCTCCTCTACATTTTGGAACAGGAAGCCCTTCCACTCGTTACCGCGATGCTGACCGCCAAGCTGGCCGCCGACCTGGACCTGGCTGAGTGCAAGAAAGCGGAGGAGCAAGCGCGGACGACGGCTGATGCCGAAGCAAAAGCTCGGGCGGAACAAGAGGAGAGGGAGCACTTAGCCCTCGAACGGGCGCGGAGTGGCGCGCATCCCTGATAGCCCAGGGGCTATGAATTACCCCCATTCCTCCCGTCTTTCGTCCCATCTCGTAGCGTTCAACGGACCCGCAAGTTGGCGGGGACTTTGCCCGAGAGATCGGATAATTCCGACGAGGAGGACTTATATACTGGAGAATCTCTTTGGGCCACTGATATGCGGACCAGCCAGTCCCGCCGGACTAGCAGTGCTGGCAACGAGATGTTTTTGCTACGCAACCAAAATATGGACCTCATGGAACAGGTGGCACGTTTGCAAGATCAACTGGCCTTATTACTCAGGGACAATGACTAGTTGCAACGGGTTCAAACTGCGCCCGTTACCCCCGTTCCCATGATACCGCAGCAGCTGCCACAACAACCAGCTGCTCCCGTGGTTCCTCCTGATGGAGGCCCCGCAGCTCCTGGCGGGGGTCCCGTAGCACCTGGTGGAGGACCTGTAGTTCCAGGCAGAGGTCCCGCAGCCCCTGGCGGGGGACCCATAGTTCCGGGCGGAGGACCCGCAGCTCCTGGCCCCGCAGCACCCAGGGGAGTGCCTGTTGCACCTGCCTTACCAGGAATTCCAGCCCCTGGATACCCGCCTGTGCCCCCAATGCCATGGAGACTGCCAAAACTGAAAGTTACTTATGACGGTTCTGTGGAAACCTTACCCCGCTTTTTACGTCATGTGGATAGTTATATGAGGGAGCACAGACAATTCTTCCCAACCGAAGACAGTCGCGTCCGCTTCGTTGCCTCTCTGTTGACAGAAAAAGCGGCTGACTGGATGATCCTCCAGTTTGATATGTGGTCTTTTACAACTCAGGCAAGGCTCCTCTCCAGTTCAGGAGTTTGCGAATGAATTCCAACGACTCACGAGTAAGGTAGTGGACTGGCCTGAAGCTACCCTTATCCACTACGTTTGTGAGGCATTGCACCCAGACATTTTGAACTGGTATTATATGCGGGGTGACCCAGATACCCTGGAGGATTGGATTTTACTGGCTGAGGAAGTTGAAAGCCGCCGGCGTTTCATTTCGCTAGTCCGAAATAGAGCCAAGGAGAAGGGCGGACAAAAGCCACCCACCAAACCTTCGACTCCCAACTCACGGAGACCAACCCGACTCCCTCTGGATCACGAGGCTCGATTCCAGAGGGGGGCCTGTCTCATTTGTGGTGGAATGGGTCACTTTGCAGTGGCTTGCCCTCAATGCCCAGAAACCATTCGCCCAGGTATACCGCCTCAAGCTCGGGGACGACCTCAACGCAGAGGCACCACGGCCACCCGCAGCGCAGCGCCGGGACGACCCACACCCTCTGCTCTTCACGTCAGGGAATCGTCTAACCTTCCCACACCAATCGACCCCATAGGGTCGCGGATTACAAGTGCCCCAGTGGGGGACAGCTCTCCTTTTTCCGATGAGGATAACCAACGGAATTCCCCAGCCCTCAACCTGGAAACCCCTCTTGATCTATCAAAAAACGGATACGGTCTGTGGTGAGTGGAGCGTCCCCACAGACCCCTGCGGAATCTCCTGCAAAACCCAAGGTTTAATTGGCTTAAAGGTCACAGTCCCTATATAGACTGGGAGGCTGACACAATTACATTTACCAACCCTAAATGTGAACAGCACCGACATGAAGTCGCAGTTGTACCCCCACCCGCTCCAGCCTTAATCTCCAATACCTCACTGCCAACGCCATTACCCGAAGTATACCGAGACTTTGAAGATGTTTTTGACATAAAAGAATGCGATGCGTTGCCCCCCCACCATTCCACAGACTGTGCGATTGAAGTAGTAAAAGACTGCTCACTATCCAAAAGCAAAATTTACTCTATGAGCATTTCTGAACGCACTGTGCTACAAGACTTTTTGGATAAAAATCTTGCTCGAGGGTTCATTCGGCCATCAACCGCCCCCAACTAAGCCCCTGCTTTCTTTGTCCGTAAGAAAGAGGGTGACTTACGTTTGTGTATTGACTTCAGGAAGCTCAACGCAATTACCCAAACCAACGCCTATCCCATACCATTGATCTCAGACATTTTGGGACAATTACAAGAGGGGCGTATTTTCACCAAATTGGACTTGGTTGAGGCTTATTACCAAGTTCGAATTTGTGATGGGGATGAACCCCTCACAGCCTTTTCTAGCTGCTTCGGAATGTATGAATTTCTTGTAATGCCTTTCGGGTTAAAAGGGGCCCCGGGGGTCTTCATGCAACTCATTAACGAGATCCTTCATGATTTATTATATCGCGGCATGGTTGTTTATCTTGATGATATCCTTATTTATTCTAAATCCATGGAGGAACACGTTGCTCTGGTCAGAGAAGTGTTACAACGTCTACGTGATCATCAGCTCTATGCAAAGTTGTCTAAGTGTGAGTTCCACCAGGAACAATTAACTTTTTTGGGATACATCATTTCCCATCGGGGCCTCAGTATGGACCCTGCTAAAGTACAAGCAGTACTTGATTGGACTCCTCCCTCCACCCATAAGCAAGTGCAACAGTTTCTAGGCTTTGCCAATTTCTACCGTGGTTTCATTCCCAACTTTGCCCAAGTAGCACTGCCTATCACCGACCTTCTTAAAACTAAGGGTAAAGGGGTCTCTGCTACATTGCCCACCGCCAAGGTGCATTGGACTGATCAATGTCAAACTGCTTTTACAGCCCTCAAACAGCTTTTCACTTCTGAACCAGTACTGCAGCACCCCGACCCAAACCAAATGTTTGTTGTGCAAGTGGATGCGTCTGATGTGGCCATGGGGGGGGGTGTCTGCAAAGGGGGTCTGATGGTCTTCTTCACCCCTGTGCTTATTTGTCTAAAACGTTTGCGCACGCTCAACTGAATTGGCCAATTTGGGAAAAGGAGGCGGCAGCCGTCCATCATGCCCTCACTTTACGGAGGCAATTCTTGGAGGGGTCCGGGGTCCCCTTTGAAGTCTGGACCAATCACAAAAATCTAGAGGCCCTCACGGGGACCCACAAACTGTCCGCAAAACAACAGCGACCCCCCCTGTTACAAGCGCGGAGCTGCGCTCCTGCCGTTCGCTGCCGCGGGGCACAAAATCAGCCCCGGGAAGAGCCGGCAAGCGGCACCCCTCGGGGCAAGAGGGGATGCAGTCCTGGGTGCCGGTGGCGGATCTGCCATGGGAGCGATAACCGCTGAGAAATCGGCGGCGGTTGCTCTGGCAGATTCCACTGAAGAGCCGGCGCCATCTTAAAGAAGATGGCAGGAGAGAGCGAGGTGGGACCCGATTTTGCTTTTATTTGGAATATAAATAAAGTTTTTTCTTTTGGATTTTAAAATCACTAACTTGGGGTGTGTGGCAGTTTTTTTTGTGAAGGACAACTCTGAACTATCTATAATTCAGTTACGCTCTGTTTTTTTTATTTTTGGCTTTTTGCCAGTTGAGTGACGCACTCTAAAAAAGTTTCTTTTGAAAGCCAAAAGCATTGAAACAAGAGAAAGGAGTTGGAGGACAATCAAGTGACATGGCATAGAATTTTTTCAGTGGTCATAGTGATTGTTTTCTCCAAATTGGTTTGTTTCATCTGAATGAAATGATATAAAAGAATTTTTCTGCCCCCCCTATTTTCCCTTGGATTACAATAAACTTGCAACTTCAGTCTTTCTGGCTCACCAATGAGTGAGAAAGAGAAACATACCAAGGACATTTTAAAGGATACAAAGTTGGTGGTACAGCCTCCTATCAGACGGTCCTCTGTGACCCAAATAACTCAAATAACTAAACAGACAACTTCTCCAATAGCAACAACATCTATTGCTGCCAAGATGCCTTTAAAAGCTAAACCTGAAGTGACTTTGACATCTGTCTTTGAACTGCTAACTAAGACTCACCAGGAAGTTACAGAAATGAAACAGGAGCTATCTCAGAACACAGCTACTATAGCTCAGAATTCAGCTGCAATAGCTGCTTTGCAGGATACAATCTCATCCCTGGCTGTCAGGCAAGACAGGGTAGAAACCAAGCTTAAAAAAAATTCACAGGAAACTAAAGAAACTAAGAAGAAGGTGGATACCTTGGAGATGTTAATAACATCTGTAGCTGAAAGACAAGAGACTCAAAATGACCAGATGGCGATGATGGAGCTTAAGATAAAAGAATCTTCCCTACGTATTCATGGATTGAGAGAGAAAATTGAGGATCGGGACCTGCGTGGATATTTGATGGTTCTCTTGGCAGATTTTTTACAAGAATATGAAGAGGTTATTGCAGGGATGATTTTGACAGCTTACAGAATAAACTCAGCATATGCAACCAGGAATAAAGTACCGAGGGACTGCCTGCTTCAATTGTTTTCCAGAAGTCACAGAGACTAAATACTCATTACAAAACACCACTGAAAGTTGGAGATGAGTCTTTGAGACTGATGAAAGAAATACCTGCAAGATTGCTGAGGAAAAGGAAGGATTTTATGGAGATCGCCCAGCGTTTAAGACTTAGTGGAATCCAATACAGATGGGAATATCCGTAGGGTGTGTCTTTCATTTTTAAGGCGAAAAGGTTTAAGTTTACGGAAGTGGATAAGGCAGACCAGTTTCTAAGAAGATATGATACAGAACTGGTCAAACCTTTCAAGTCAGCCAAACAAGCTCCAACTAGAGAATCCACAGAAGAAGAAAAGGCATCTGAAGCTTCTGGAGGTGGAGATTTGCCAGCAGCTTCATCAGAGGACTCTCCAATTGATGATACTGAAGACTGAAGATTGAACAGAATAAGGGGGCAGGGGGGGTAGCAGTAGTAGGAGTCAAGTATGTTAAAACTTATTGTGGAAATATATGGGATCTAACTGAAATTTGATATGTTACAGGTTTTATCTTGGAATGTTAATGGATTGAACTCTCCCAACAAAAGGAGGAAAATATTTCACCATTTACGAAAATCTAATGCTAATATTATTTGTTTACAGGAAACGCATATACTCCCAAAGGATGTTTTTAGGTTGGAACAAGCAAGGTTGGGTACTCTATTTACAGCTTGTAATGAGAGTAAGAAAACCAATGGAATAGCTATGTATATACCTGTTTTACTGCAACCAAAAGTTATTTACCAAGATATAGAGGGAAGAGTTTTGTTGTTGGAAGTAACATGTGGTTTTCAAAAGGTATTGCTTGTGGGAATATATGCACCTAATACAAATCAAAAGGTATTCTATGAGAAATTAGTTGATTTCAGCAGCATTATTATTAGTTGAATATGCTGCTGAAAAAATGATATGGATGGGGGACTTTAATGGTGTTAAGGTACCTAAGGTTGATAGATCTGGGAAAAAGAAAAAAGCAAGTAATGAAGGAAAATTACCAGGGATTTTTGATGCTCTTATAGACTAGTGGGATATGTTTGATGTCTGGAGGTTGACACATGGTAATAAGAAGGGATACACTTTTTTTTCACAGAGACATCTTACGTATTCCAGGATAGATATGATATGGATGTCAAAGGGTCTGGTACAGAACTCAGAAAATTCTGAGATTTTACCTAGGGTGTTGTCAGACCACAATGCGGTATCAGTTAAAATCAAAATGGGAAATAGAGCTCATAAACCCTGGAGAATTAATGATTTTCTCTTAAAAAATAAAAAAATAGTAGATAAATTGAAGGTTGAAATAACAGATTATTTTAGAGAAAATATAGACAAAGGCACCAGTGAAGATATAGTTTGGGATGCTGGTAAAGCAGTAATTAGGGGACTTTTAATTCAACAAAATACAAGATATTATAGGGAAAGGGAGAATAAGAAAAAAATGTATATTAGATGAAATAAAGCAGGCGGAGCGATATCTATGTAGATTGCAAGATAAAGGGGCTAAACAAGAACAACAAAATAAGATTAGAAATTGGCAACACCAATATGAATTCTTAATTGCCGAAGAGATTGAAAGAAAAGTTATGTATAATAAACAAAGATTTTTTGAACATGCTAATAAACCAAGTAAAATGTTAGCTTGGCAAATTAAACAGAAAGATAAAAAAATACCAATAACTCAAATTAGAAGGGAGGGCAAGATAACAAGACTTAAAGAGGAGATAGTAGATACATTTGTGAAATTTTATACAGATCTATACAAAAAAAAGTTAGTTTCAGAGGTAGAAATGGAAGCCTATCTTGCCAAATGGGATTGGGGAAAAATAACACAAGAAAATAAAAAAATTTTAGATTCTCCAATAACAAAGGATGAATTGGAGCAGGCTATAAATAAAAGTAAAATGAATTAATCTCCCGGACCAGATGGTTTTACAGCATATTATTATAAAATATTTAGAGAGCAATTAATCCCTTATCTTTTGGAAGTTATGAATTCAGGGATGTCAAAAGGTATTATCCCTCAAACTTGGAAGCAAGCAAATATAGCTTTAATACCAAAGGTAAATTCTGATATATTGGAAGTAAAAAATTATAGACCGATTTCATTGTTAAATATTGATTACAAATTATTTGTAGCAATTTTAGCTACTAGATTAAAAGGAGTACTGAATCAATTAATACACTACGATCAGGCTGGATTTTTACCAGGAAGATTGATCAGTCAAAATGTAAGGGTGGCAATAGATCTTTTAGAATACGCAGAACAAGATACAACACCAATAGCTTTGATATTTTTGGATGCTGAAAAAGCCTTTGATAATGTTAATTGGCAGTTTATGATTAAGGTATTAGATTATATGGCTTTTGGTGACAGCTTTAAAACTGCCATAAAAAGTATATATACACAACAAACAGCTAATTTGATTGTGAATGGATTATTATCACCAAAGATTAAAATTCAAAGGGGAACGAGACAGGGTTGTCCTCTTTCCCCTTTACTTTTTATTTTAGTATTAGAGGTTTTATTGAATAACCTTAGAAAATCTAATGATGTAGTAGGGGTACAAATAGGGACAAATCACTATAAACTTAAAGCTTACGCGGATGATTTAGTATGTTTTTTGATTGATCCGATCGAACAGTTTGATAGATGGAATAAAATTTTGGAGGTTTATGGAAAGCTTTCAGGTTTTAAAATTAATAAGACAAAAACAAAAAATTTGGTTAAAAATATGACTCTTTCACAACAACAAATATTAATCAAAAAGTCGGGACTCAATATTGAACATAAAGTCAAATATTTGGGTATATGGTTATCGAATAATAATCTCAATTTATTCCAGGATAATTATGTAAATCAATGGCAACAAATTAAAAAAGACTTGATAAGTTGGGGAAAAGTTCCTTTATCACTTTGGGGAAGAATATCAGTAATTAAAATGATGTTATTACCCAAAACGCTTTTTCTGTTTCAAAACTTACCAATAGTGACAGGGGTACAGATATTTGAAGATTGGAAAAAAGATGTTATGAGATTTCTTTGGGGTAAAGAAAGACACAGGATTGCATATAATAATTTAATAGAACTAAAGGAGACGGGAGGACTGGGACTACCGGATCTAAAAATGTATTATCAAGCGGCATGCTTCACCTGGATTAAGGATTGGATTCTCTTGGAGAATCCAAAGTTATTAGAATTAGAAGGATACAAGTTGCGATTCGGGTGGCATGCTTATTTATGGTATGAGAAACAGAAAGTGAATAATTTAATTGTCATATTATCAGGAAAAATTTGGAATAATATTTATTTACAAATATGGAATAAATATAAAGATGCTTTAGAAAGTAAAACTCCCGGGTGGATAAATCCTATAGAAGCATTTATGTGAAGAGGTGCACATCTAAATTTGGACTGTGACAATTATAGAGAATTGATAGATTATAGAGATGGGACATGGATATTGAAAACACAGGAAGAACTTCAAATAAAAGACTGGTTTATGTATTATAAATTAAACGATGTTTTTATTAAAGATAGTAGGTTGGGATTTAACCATACCAAATCTAACTTTGAGACAATATTACTAAAAGGTAATAAAGGATTGATCGGAAGGATTTATAAAGTACTTATAGAATTGAATTTAGAACAAGAAAGGATTAAACCGGTCGTGTTGAAATGGATGAGAGATTTAGGTTATAATATTGATTTGGAAATTTGGGGAAAGTTGTGGAAAAATGAATTTAGGTTTACTATTTTGAATGAAATAAGAGAATATTTATATAAAATGTTTTATAGATGGTACATAACTCCGGTCCTATTAAGTAAAATGAAAAAAGATGATAAAGCGCTTTGCTGGAAATGTGGTATTGATACAGGTACATTTATGCATATTTGGTGGTTTTGCAAAAAAATTAGGAGATTTTGGCAATTAGTTATGAATGAGACTAACAATTTGATTAAAGTAAAAATTAAGAGAGATCCCGCTTTTTGTTTATTGGGTATTCCAAAAAAAGAATTGGATAAAGGTGATAGAGTCATATGCCAATATAGTTTTGCAGCAGCAAGGATTACAATTGCTAAAAAGTGGAAGCAAACAAATAAACCTTCAATTAGAGAGTGGAGAGAAAAATTATGGATGTATATGCGGATGGCCAAAATTACAACATCTTTACATGGTAAAGACATGGAGGAATTTAAAAATATATGGTCAAAGGCCGCTGTGTATTGGGATAAATTGGCAAAAACGGATTTTAAAAATATAGTTAACGAATTATAGTACAATGTGATTTTAATTAATGTACAACAATGTGATTTTTTCTTTTAGTCACTACACTCCATCGGAAGTCCATGGGTGATGGGCACTGTGGTGGGGGGTGGGATTTTGAATTAGGGCGTAATATATATCTTTATATGTATAATAATGTAACAACAGAAACTTACGCTCTATATATGTATGTATTATTTCTTTTTTATTTCCTTTTCTTTTATCATGTATATTTTTTCTTTTCTTTTTTCCCCCTTTGGATTTATTATAAAAAACTAATTAAAAATTATTTTAAAAAAGAAGCCTGGACCGATCACAAAAATCTAGAGGCCCTCACGGGGACCCACAAACTGTCCGCAAAACAACAGCGTTGGGCTGACTTCTTTGCTCAATTCTGTTTTGTACTTAAACATGTGCCTGGGAAGCAAAACGTGCTTGCTGATGCTCTTTCCAGGTTGCCCCAATATCCAGTAAAGATCGACCGTCCTACGGACTCTTTGTTCACTCCGGCGCACAGAGGAGCTCTGCCCGTGCTAGCGGTAAAAACTCGGTCCCAAACTCTGCTCCAGTCCCAGACCCAAGCAGTGGGCAGCAGAGCATCGGGCACAAAAGAACCGACTCCCTCACCAGATCCACCCGTGCCGCCTGTCACCAGCGCCCCGCATCAACCGGTTCCCCCCCCCACTCCGTCGCCACCGCCTGCAGCTCCTAGTTCACCCTCCTCTGCAGGGGGGGTAATCCTGTCCAATTCCTTCCTGGACTCCCTTCGTACTCAATGCCTGGCCGAACGCACCGCTCAAACTCTACCCCAAGGCTTGCTTGAACGGGGTGGTTGTTGGTACAAAGACTCGAAATTGTACGTGCCTAAAGTACTTCGGAGAGAGATCCTGCAGTTGGCCCATGGAGCTAAAACGGCAGGGCACTTTGGTTTCCTGAAAACCCTTCACTTGCTACGCAGGCAGTTTTGGTGGGTGGGCATGCGTACCGATGTGGATTCCTTTGTTCGCAGCTGTCCCATGTGTGCCACTGTCAAACGATCCCAGGGCAAGCCCCCAGGACTGTTACAACCTCTGGAAATTCCCAGCAGACCCTGGGAAGTGATTGCCATGGATTTCATGACCGATCTCCCACTTAGTGAAGGGAAAACTGTACTGTGGGTTGTTACTGATTTATTTTATAAACAGGTACATTTGGTTCCGTGTGCGGGTATACCCTCGGCCCACAAGTTGACCCGCCTTTTTGTGTCACATGTTTTCCGTCTGCATTCCTTTCCGCGTAAGATAATTTGCGACCGCGGAAGTAGCTACATAGCCAAATTTTGGGAAGCGTTTCTCAAGTTGGTGGGGGTGGAGCAGGGTTTATCCAGCGCTTATCACCCCCAAACGGATGGGCAAACTGAACGTGTCAATGCTGTATTGGAATGTTATTTACATTGTTATGTCAACTATCATCAAGATGATTGGGTTGAGCTGTTGCCCTTTGCAGAATATGCTTACAATAATGCTGTACATCAATCTACAGGTTTTAGCCCTTTCTACGCTGTGTATGGTCAGGATTTCGGTCCTATTGCTCCTGTAAATGCTACAAGGGGGGGGGAGATGTCGATGTAGCCTCTTGGACTCAGGCTCTCCGCACCACCTGGCCCTGGCTAGTGGAAAATCTGGACAGAGCCAAACGTAAATATAAAGCCCAAGCAGATAAACATCGCTCTCCCAGCAAAGACTTTCAGATTGGTGACTTAGTATACCTTTCCACCAAGAACCTACGGTCCACCAGCCCTTGCCATAAGCTCAGCGCCAAGTACGTGGGGCCATATCCCATTGCCCAGATAATTAACCCCGTCATTGTGGAACTGACTCTCCTAAAGACCTTCAGGCGTATCCACCCAGTCTTCCATGTCAGTCTTCTCAAGCCTCATGTCGCTTCCTCGGATTGGCACCCGGAATCGCATCCTGAGCAGCCTGTGATGGTGGGGGTGTGTGTGGAGCATTTTGAAGTGTCAAAGATTCTGGACTCTCATATACGTCATGGTTTTCTACAATATCTGGTTCGTTGGAAACACTTCCCCCCTGCCTACGATGAGCGGGTGCGTGCGCGGGATGTCTCCGCCCCACACTTAGTGCGTGCCTTCCACACCGCCTACCCGGACAAACCATCCCCCTTGCAAAATGGGAGGGGGCCCTAAGGGGGGCAGAATGTCAGGACTGTTAGTTTCGTTTTCCCACCAGCTTGCCTTCAAGGATTGTTTTGGATTTTTGGTCTCTTTGAAGCCGACAGTAACCCGTGAGAACTGCGGTGCCTCTGTACTGTTTGTAATCTGTAATCTCATGAGCTGTACTGTAATGTTGGATGCTTTTTTCACTGCTTTTATATTATCAAGTGCAAGCCAGTTTGCTCCATTGCTGTCTTGGGTTCTTTTGCTCTGTTAACCTATGCGACCAGTAAACCAGCTTCTTTGGACAACTTCGTCTCCTGCTGTGGTTTGTGGTTCCGAATAGGACAAGGGCTTACACTTTTTTGGGGTTGCTGAGGGCAGAACTTCACAGTGTGACATCATGGCCGGAAGTGATGCTGTGGCGTTGCATGCTGCTCTAGAGTGTTGCATGACCCCAGCTTCCACAGTCTCTGCCCCTCAATGCCCCTGGAGGATGTCACATCAAGTCTGGCTCTGCAGCCACAGTCCTGGTCCAAACTGGGCCTCTTTCTCATGCCTGGGAATTAAGTTTCAACACCGACCTCCCAGCGCATGTCTGGTTCAACAGGACCCCGGGTGGTGGATCCATAAGCAGCGTAACATGTACTTATGCTGACTGTGAGATACACACATTCAAGAAGTCAGTAGAATGGCTTAATATGAAAGAGTAGCAATCCTTTCCACTCTGCATGATTTCTCCTCAGGTCCTTACCTTGGATCCCAGGGGCAATAAGATGGGAGAGCTACTGAGGCAGAGGGTGAGCGTGACCTCCTGATTCAAAACCAGACTGGTTAACTGGGTAGATCTGCATTGCAAGAGACACCTGTGAGTGGGGAAGAATGCCAGGTTTTGTGTGTGTGCGTTAAGTGCCATCAAGGCAACCTTATGAATTAATGACCTCTAAAATTTCCTCTCATTAACAGCTTTGCTCAGGTCTTACAAACAGAGGCCATGGCTCTCTTGATGGAGTCAGTCCATCTCATGTTGGGTCTTCCTCTTTCCCTGCTGCCTTCAACTTTTCCTAGCCTTATTGTCTTTTCTAGTGAGTCTTGTCTTCACATAATGTGACCAAAGAACAATAACCTCAGTGTAGTCCTTGTAGTTTCTAGGGGGAGTTCATGCTTGATTTGATCTAGAATCCATTTATTTGTATTTTTGGCAGACCATGGCACAGCTGGTGTCACAGGGAGGCTTGGGGGGGACATCATTTGCCCACCATTAGGGTTGCCAACCTCCAGGTGGTTGTAACAAATGAGCAGCACGTGGGCTCAAGAATCAAAGCTTAATTTTCAAAGCTAAAGCATTTAATACTAATGTATACTTATCTGAATGACTGATACACAATAGACAACAAGCCAATGGAAAAACAGTGATATTCCAGTCAGGGCATTAAATTCATGCCAATTCCTAATTATACAAATCAGATACAAATATTCCAACCAGGGCATTAGATTCATGCCACTTCCTAGTTATATATGTAAGCTACAATATCCCAAAAAACAATGGAGAAATATGCCATGCCATCGCAGTAAAGTCTCTGAAGAAAAAATCTTGAACCGGACTTGCCGGCTGGGCATGAAACAAATGGACCAGACACGAACAAATGGACCAGACAAGAATGCAAGGTCAATCTGTGGGGTGCGTTTTGCAAAGCTTCTTCAGCTTGTCGTCCAATTTTTGCTCAATTAAGAGTAAATGTAATCTAATAATACAATGAGAATGTAATCTAATTTGCATTTGACTCTGAGCACTGGAGTGTTCACTTTTGCCCAAGCTGATGTTGCCCAGGCAGAGATTGGGATGGGGGTGGGGAGAAGGGCCCTTTCCCAGGTCACTGGAAGGGAACAGGCTCTGGGAAGGAGATATTCCAGGTACGGGGTGCTGTTAAGGGATTACTGCCACAGAATTAATGTGTACTTAGTCTCTTTTGGTCTAGTTTTGTTATTTTAGTTCCTCACTGCTCACTGTGCTTTTAGAAATATTCATGCACAATTTTAATAAATCACTTTAATTATAATCTTGTGGCATTTTGTCTTCAGGTTGCTTCACTCTACTTCCAATACCTAGGCCAACGTGGCTATACCTACCAAGTTAATTGTCTTGTGAAACTCATGCTGCAGGTGGTCTACCTTGCAGGGTGACTTTCTTAACTTTAATCCCTGGAAGGTTGGAAGCTTGCCCTTTGGATTCATGCCCCAGGGTTTCATAATTTTGGGTTTTGCTTACCCAAGAGAATCCCCTTCATCTAGGGGCTCTCGGCAGTGGCTGTTGTCTGTTTTTTTTTTACCAAAAATCTAACAAATACATGCATGCATGCATACACGCAGACACACGCAGAGATATGCTAGGCCCCATACAGATAAAGGCTGTTAACCATCATGTATCGCTCTGTTCTTTGAGAAATCTGTACAAATCTTCTTTGTCCTTTAATACTGTTAGAACATCAGAAAAGCCCTGCAGGATAAGACCAGATGGTCCATCTAGTCCATCGTTCAGCTATTTTCCTTTCAGAGCAACAAGCAGGTGCTAGGGTTGTCAACCTCCAGGTGGGGCCTGGAGATCTCTCAGAATGACAACTGGTATCCAGATGATAGAGATCTGCTCCCCTGTTTTGGAGGGTGGAATCTATAGCATCTTATCTCCACTGAGGCCCCTCCCCTCCCCAAGCCCCTCCCCTCCCCAGGCTCCACACCCAAATCTCCAGGAGTTTCATAACTTGGAGTTGGCAACCTTTAGCAGCTGCACTTATAAGTAGCCCAGACCTTAACATAAAATTATAGTGGGATATTGTGTACCTGTTGGCTTTACTGATCCCCCAACTGGCAAGGGCATGGGGAATTTTATGTAGCGCCCATGCAAGATACTACCTTAATGTGTCTCAAGGATGCAGAGGGCTGGGGCTGCATCACTACTTGCCAAAATCCCACAGTAACCTAGAGCCAGTTTTGCATCATCTCACAGGCAGCAACAAGTTAGCTGTGTGCACGTGCAGTTTCCCTCCCAATAATGCCTTAAATTGGGGGTGGGGCTCTTTGGAAAGGTGGCTGCCCTCCCGGGAAAGGATTTGTGACAGGGGCTGATCTCTGCTCCAGCCATTGGGAAGAGCAGGGTCTCCCCACCCTTGCTTTGGGCTGGGCCTCACATGTTGAAACCCCGAGCCCCCCGTGTGCAGTGTGTGTGAAGGCCAGGCTCTGAATCCCTCTGAGCTGAAGCAGCACCTCAGACCAGGGGAAGAGTCTAATCTGGCACCTGAGCAAAAACAAGGAGCCATCCCCCCCAAACCCCCCCCCCAACCCTGCTCTGCCACATGCTCAAAAGAAGGGCCTGGGCAACATTTGGTCCCAATTAATGGACCGTTTATTTTGAACCGCAGATGGCTTTTAATCAGATGGGGAAAGGTGGAAATCGACACTTCTTGTTCTCCTCTTGCCGTGTAAAATGTTTAGTGAAGTCATGCATCCTTTTTTTAAAAAGAAAGATGGAGCATAATTTTAGTATGGCCTAAATTTGCTCTAAATAAAAGCAAACAAGTCCTAATTAGAAACTGGTTTTCATACTTTTTTTAGCAACAGTGTTCTAATAGGATGGATGCATGGGGCAATGGAAGATACCACCCAAGAGCTGGGAGTTCTCTGGGTTTTGAAGCTCCCGGTTCAAGGAAATAAGGCAATAGGATTTTTGTGGAACACTGCTGTAACAAGTCATTTCCCGAGCAGACTTACAGTTGTATCAGCTGCCTCAACCCACAGGAAGCAACAGACTCAATCACCTCAACTACTTTTTATATTTAACACCTAGTTAATTTCCTGGGGTTTTTTTAGACAGGTAGATAGCTCATCTCTTCAAAGTCTTTAGCTTTACTAGCTTTACTGCACATACAGTATTTGAGAGACTTATACTAACCAGTATAAGTTAAAGCCAGTAAAGCTTTACTAGCTTTATTGCACATATAGTATTTGAGAGACTTATACTAACCAGTATTACAACAAGAACCTATTATACCAGATGTTTGAGTAATTGAGAATAGAATTTACAACATATACACATGTCTGGTTGGGTTTGAACTGTTTGTATTTGTATTTGTATTCATTAATTTATTTCTGTAAATGTGTGCAGGTTTACAAAGGGTTTTAATTAACCACTGATGAAGGCCCCATAGGCCAAAACGCGTTTGGTATGTGGTTATAGTTATCAACCTCAGGAAATGCCATTGTGCTATTTTAATGCTTTTAAATAATTTTAACTTTTATATAGCACTTCTAATAAATTATACTTTCAGTATTTATGCATAGACTTATATATATTTTCTTTTCACCCAATCTTGGGTACCCAGCTTCTGGGTGAACTTAACCATCAGGGGATAAGATTGATAACTGGTTGATAAAGGGGGAACTGAGTAGGGCTGTTGATTCGGTTTGTCCTGATTCGGTTTGTCCCGACCCTGATTCGGCGGTTTTTAGTTCGGATGGAACTGAACTCAAAAAAGGCGGGAAAACGGGGAGCCGAATTCAGTGAATTCATGGTGTTTGGCGAATAAATTCAGCAAAGTTGGGGTTCGGCGCAGCAGCATAACCATCAGTTAGTAAGCAGCATTCTCCTGCAGCCAATCGGTAGCCAAGCTGGGTCTTCTTCTGGCCAATCAGTTTGAGCGATTGAGTGCATGAGCCCAGTTGCTGCATGGCCCGGGAATAGAAAGAGAGAGTATCTGTTTGTGTGTGAGAGAGAAATCCCCGTGGGGGGGGGTGCTTGTGCACATTTGCTCCTTTCCATGGCTGCAGGGGGTGCATTTTTGGGGGTAGAGACCCCAAACTTTCAGCGGAGCTTCAGAGGACCCTTCTTGCAAGACCCCCAAAGTTTTGTAAACATTGGGTCAGGGGGTCCCGAGATATGGGGCCCGAAAGGGGTCCTCCCCTTAATGTGCATTTTTATTCCATTTAAAGCAAACATTTGCTCCTTTCCGTGGCTGCAGGGGGCGCATTTTTGGGTGTAGAGACCCCAAACTTTCAACAGAGCTTCAGAGGACCTTTCTTGCAAGACCCCCCAAGTTTTGTAAACATTGGGACAGGGGGTTCCGAGATATGGGTTCCCCCCTTTTTCCTATTGGGATGAATTGGATCAGCCAGTCCTGTGTGAATCTTGAGACCGGCAAATCGAAGGCAAAACCTCCCATGCTTAAATGGAATCGTGTTGGATTATCCAGTCCTCCTCCCAGTCCCTCCTGATGGAACAGAAGACATCCACAGTTAGACCCCTTTGGGGGCTTTAATCTATAATTTTTCTCCTGTGTGTGTGTGGGGGGGGGAAGCAGAGTCTGTGTGTGTGTGGGGAGGGAGCAGTTTCTGTGGGTGGGGGGAAAGCCAAAGGGGGCTTTCGCCTGTTCTGTCTGGGGGGGATGTGCCCCCTCGAGTCTCTCTCTCCCTAGTTTGAGGGGGGGCTTCAGTTGTGTGTGCTCAGGTTTTCTCTCATTCATAAGATTGGTTAGGTCTATTTTGATGCTTGCTCAAAAATTGTTTTCAAATTGTGACTTAAAGAATGCATTTGCCTGGTCCCGAGTCCAATGCAAAAGGAGAAATTCCACCCCCTCCTGCTCCTGATGCTTAGCTAGCATGCCTCTGTCCCTTTCCATGGTTTGCAAACTCCCAGGCGTCAGGTGTTGCTTTGCATGGTTGCAAAGGTGTTGCTTTGCAAGGTTGTGTTGCTTTGCATGGTTTGCAAACTTCTTCTGTCCCTTTCCATGGTTTGCAAACTCCCAGGCGTCAGGTGTTGCTTTGCATGGTTGCAAACATGATGGTTTGCATGGTTGTGTTGCTTATCATGGTTTGCAAACTTCTTCGCACCTGCCCCGCCCTTGCTCCCCACAGCTCAGCTGTTTGTCGGGGCTGGGAGCTTTGAGTGGGCGGCAAGCTCTGCTAATTGCAAATGCACATTAAGGAGGGGGACCCCTTTCGGGGCCCATATCTCAGCCCCCGCTGATCCAATCTTTACAAAACTTGGGGGTTATTGCAAGAAGGGTCCTTTGAAGCTACGCTGAAAGTTTGGGACATCTACCCCAAAAATGCCCCACCCCGGAGCCACAGAAAGTTGCAGTTGTGATTTTAATGGCTTTATTCGGCTGAATTTTTCCCCGAACTCCGGACCTCATGCAGAATTGCACGGACCCGAAGTGGGGGAGTTCGGACTTCAGCATTTCCCGAATAAAAACGGGCCAAATTTTGCCGAATCCGAATTTTACCAAAAAAAATTTCAACAGCCCTAGAACTGAGAGTGAAAATAAATTGGCAGTTTTCAAAGTGGAAAGATGTCAGAAATGGGTTTCCCTGGGATTTGAGTTGGGACTGGTGCTACTTAATTCATTAAAAAAAATAACCTTGGATTGGGGATGAACAGGGAGGCAGTGAAATCTATGGATAACACCAAATTGTTCAGGATGATGAAAACATAAGAGATTAATAAAGAGTCTTTGCAATGAATGTATGGGCAGTGATATGGCAGATGAAATTAAAGTGATGCACACTGAATGCAAAAATCTTAATTCCACAAACATGTTTATATGATCTGAGCTGGTGTTGACAGAGCAAGAAGAAGAAGATGACGTCGGGGTTGTGGTGGACGGCTTGCCCTGAATGCTGAAGTTCAAGTTCAAGTTCAATTTATATTTGTATAACCATAGGCCGTTACAAAATATCCTAAAATATTTACAAAATTTAAAAAAGACTGATAGTTACAGGATATAAAGTTAAACAATAATTGGTTCTTGTAGGTTATCCGGGCTGTGTAACCGTGGTATTTTCTTTCCTGATGTTTCGCCCGCAGCTGTGCCACAGCTGTGGGCGAAACGTCAGGAAAGAAAATACCAACACCACGGTTACACAGCCCGGATAACCTACAAGAACCAATGAACTATGACCCTGAAAGCTTTCGACAATATTTTAAACAATAATTATCACAAAATCACAAATCAATTACCATACGGTAAAAGAAAAAAATCCATTATAACTAAAAAGTAAGCTCTCACTGGCTATACCTAAAAAGCTTCCTTCTTTGCGGCCTCGAGGGCTCTTATCTTCTTAGCAGCCGGGGCAAATGGAGACATACTATAAGTCACATCAGAGTCTGATAGTAGGAAAATAATTTTTTCAGATTTGGAACAGAGGTTTACTCCTTTCAATATCCCATCCAGAAATTTAGCTCTGGGCTATGTATCAGGCATAATACGGCATAATGAAACAGGTCCTCTGGAGACGGGGTTCCACAGATGCACACACGTTGTTCCTTTGGCATTTGACTATACTGACCTAACAGAAAGGCTGAAGGCTTGGTCTGAAATCATAAAGCAGCAAAAGCCACTCTTAGACTTTGAACTGTGAGGTTGGCCAGAACTTGCTGAGAATGTGGACAGTGTGTAGGCATGGCTTTCTAAAAAGTTTGTTCAACACTAAAGATCATCAGAAAAGGTGACCAGAGCCCCCTGCAGCCGGAAACTGTGAGTGCCAGTATGCCTGGGGCAATATGTGTCAACTCCCTTCTCCGTGAAGATAGCGTCAGAGGGCAGCCATGCTGGTCTGCAGTAGAATAGCTAGATTTTCGGGGTATGACTTTGACTCTCAGCATGTCAGAGCTCAGGGCACAGACAGGAGTGGCACGCACGAGCGGAGAGTGGGCAGGAAAGAGTATGTGTTGGCAGCATGCCCTTGGGCCTGGGACAAGGGGCTCTACCGCAAGGACTGAACACAATCGAAAGCAAAAGTTGACTTGTGTTGGTTTGCTGGGAGGATGGGGAAAGTCCAGGAAAGTTAGAATCAGCACTTTCGATTGGCAGAAGAGGTTGGGCATGGCAGAGCGGCAGTTCGCTGCTCCTCTAGTCAGAGAAGGAAAGGCAGGGTTGGAGATGGGGAAGAGGTCTGATTGGCCAGTTTGAATGAGAACCAGTGTGAAGGAATCTTTGGCATGCTGGGAATGAAGGCCGCTGTTGCCTAGGCGGCAGCCTTGGTAACTAGTTGAGGTCAGAATATACCACATTGTAGCTCTGGCCCCTTGGCTGTGGTCTGGGTCTGCTTCCTAGAACCCTCCCCAAGGTCCCGCTTATCTCAGCTCCTTCCATTGTCTCAGGGGGGCTCAGAGGCAGTCATGCTGAGTGGTTAATCCTGACCGTACGTTCCCATTACCAACCAACCTCCACGCTTGCCTACAAAGTCGGTAAAATCTGACAGGGCTGTCTGGCCAGGCACTAACCAAAATGGAAGGGAGTGTTGGCAGTAGAACGGGGGCGTATCTTTCTTCACAACAACTGCATGCTGTTCCTACGACGTCAACAAAGAAAAAAATCACCGAATGGCTAGAAATGCCATTAACTTCACCTGGAGTACATTCAACAGTTGAGCATAACCTGTTCAACAGCCCCTGCCACCTAGGCTGGTTGAGTGCCTATCGGTTTGTCCGTCCATTGACCACCTCGAATGGCCATTGAATAGCTTTGCAACTGTGTAGTAGCTGTGGTAGCGGAGTATTTGCTTTTCATGGTGTTTTGTATCTGTGCAGCAGATGAGATTGATTCTATTTGGGGTCCTCAGTGGAACAGGCTTCCTCGGGAGGTGGTAAGCCCTCCTTCCCTGGAGGTTATTAAGCAGAGCTTGGATGGCCATCTGTCAGCAATGCTGATTCTATGGCCTTAGGCAGATGATGAGAGGGAGGGCATCTTGGCCATCTTCTGGTCACTAGGGGTGTGGTGGGGGAAGGTAGTTGTGAATGCCCTGCATTGTGCAGGGGGTTGGACTAGATGACTCTGGTGGTCCCTTCCAACTCTATGATTCTATTCTATGATTCCTAGATGAGTCAGGTCAGGCCATTAAATGGCGCAATGGGGGAAGTACGCCTCCCATAAGGCTATGTGGAAATAAGGAACACAACAATGTCAGTAACACAGATTTATATGGACACAAACTGGTAAGTTTTTTTTACTTACAGCCACTGGCTAACTGATTTACTCCTGGTTTATTTATACTGCTGGCTGTTGAGGGGCAGGGCGGTGCTAACAGGTCTGTGGGGATGGGGAAGTGGAGCTGCCTTATGGGGTTCTGCGAGAATGTGCACGGATGAAGCACCGCACATTGCTCTGTCCTGTATTGTTTGAATACTTGAAAAATGACCTGATGAACTGGCCTGAGTTCTTCATGAATAACTAGCTAATAGATGGACAGCTAGCTGCTTGTGACCAGATGGTGAGGCCAACTGGTGGCCATTCTACCATCCCTACTAATGGTTTCTATGTCTGTCACAACAACTAGGGCTGTCAATTCAGTTTGTCCCAAACTGAAAAACAGCCGAATTTCCCCTGATTCGGCGGTTTTTAGTTCGGATGGAACTGAACTCAAAAAAGGCGGGAAAACGGGGAGCTGAATTCAGTGAGTTCGGGGTGTTCGGTGAATAAATTCGGCAAATTCAGGTTTTGGTGCAGCAGCATAACCGTCAGTTAGTAAGCAGCATCCCCCCTCGGCCAATCGGTGGCCAAGCTGGGTCTTCTTCTGGCCAATCAGTCGCGATTGAGTGCATGAGCCCAGCTGCTGCGCAGCCCAGAGAGAGAAAAAGAGAGTATCTGTTTGTGTGTGAGAGAGATCCCCCTTGGGGGGGGTGCGTGTGCACATTCAAGACATTCCGTGGCTGCAAGGGGTGCATTTTTGGGGGTAGAACCCCCAAACATTCAGCATAGCTTCAGAGGACCCTTCTTGAAAGAACCCCCAAGTTTTGTGAAGAATGGGTTGGGGGGGCTGAGATATGGGCCCCGAAAGGGGTCCCCCTCCTTAATGTGCATCTCTGACAATGGGGGTTTGCAATTAGCAGAGCTTGCCGCCCACGCCCAAAGCTCCCATCCCCGACAAACAGCTGAGCTGCGGGGAGCAAGGGCGGGGCAGGTGCGAAGAAGATGGAACAGAAGACATCCACAGTAAGACCCGTTTGGGGGCTTTTCTCTATAATTTTTCTCCTGTGTGTGTTTGGGGGGGAAGCAGAGTCTCTCTGTGTGTGGGGAGGGAGCGGTTTCTGTGGGGGGGGAAGCCAAAGGGGGCTTTCACCCGTTCTGCCTGGGGTGTGTGTGCCCCCTTGAGTCTCTCTCTCCCTGGTTTGAGGGGGGGGCTTCAGTTGTGTGTCCTCAGGTTTTCCCTCATTCATAAGATCGGTTAGGTCTATTTTGATGCTTGCTCAAAACTGGTTTTCAAATTGTGACTTAAAGAATGCATTTGCCTGGTCCTGAGTCCGATGCAAAAGGGGAAATTCCACCCCTTCCTGCTCCTTTAGCGTACCTCTGTCCCTTTCCATGGTTTGCAAACTCCCAGGCATCACGTGTTGCTTTGCATGGTTGCAAACGTGTTGCTTTGCATGGTTTGCATGGTTGCAAACCTGTTGTTTTGCATGGTTTGCAAACTTCTTCGCACCTGCCCCACCCTTGCTCCCCACAGCTCAGCTGTTTGTTGGGGCTGGGGGCTTCGGGAGTAGGCGGCAAGCTCTGCTAATTGCAAACCCCCATTGTCAGAGATGCACATTAAGGAGGGGGACCCCTTTCAGGGCCCATATCTCAGCCCTTCCTGATCCAATCTTTACAAAACTTGGGGGTTCTTGCAAGAAGGGTCCCTTCAAGCTACGCTGAAAGTTTGGGACCTCTACCCCCAAAAATGCCCCCCTGGAGCAACAGAAATGAGCGATTGTGTTTTTAATGGCTTTATTCGGCCAAATTTTCCCCCGAACTCCGGACCCGAAGCGAGGGAGTTCGGACTTTGGCATTTCCCGAATAAAAACGGGCTGAATTTTGCCGAATCCAAATTTTACTGTAATTTTTTTTCAACGGCCCTAACAACATCAATCACCGCTCGCCCTTTAATCCCCCTTGTTTGCATTGCTGCTACCGTGGACTGAAAGCCAGTGTAGAATCAAGGCCAGAGTGTCCCACTAGGGCACGGCTTCCCAGCATTTTTGAGCCTGCCTGGACCTCTGGAATTCTGACACAGGGTAGTGGGCGCAGCCACAAAATGGCTGCTATGGGCAGTGGAGCCAACCACAAAATCCCTGCTGCAGGAGTCTGAGCCAACTACAAAAAGTTAGGTTATGCCTAACTAATAGTTAACAGTTCGACATTTTAGGCAGAGGTTCTGTTTAACAGGACGCCTTTTAAAACCAACAGATTGCTTTAAAATATTTTATTGCATGCACACAGTTTGCCTTCAGTACTTGTGCTATGATAGGAGCTGCCGTCAAAGCAATACTTTGAAAGTTCTGCACAGCCAATCAATCCCCAACTGCCAGTCAGAAGCCCTGATGGACAAAAGCCGCACTTGGCCCTGCCCGTTGTCGAAAAACACTTGGTGGGCACCAGGAAAGTGCCAGTGGGTGCCGTGGCACCCATGAGCAGCATGGTGGGGAGCCCTGGACAAGGATCTGGGAGGTTCATATCCCTACTCTGCCATGAAGTTAGCTGAGTGCACCAGGTCGACTTCCTCGCTGGCTAATCTACCTCACAGGGTTATTCTGAGTATAAAAAGAGAAAAGGAGGACTGTGAACACCACCCTGTGCTCTTTGGAGGAAAAGGTGGCATTAAAATGTACCCTCTACGACCAATACAGCCTCAACCTATCCCCTGTGCCGCTGAGCTCCTGGGACACATCCACACACCCACACATACACGTCTTATATTTTGAAGACCAAAACAACAAGCAAGCAAAGGGCGTTAAGCGTGACTGCTCTTGGCCTCCTCAATAGAATAATTGTTGACGGGCCCTCAGGCTCCTTTTCTGGCATGCTTGCCTGTCTCTGCATTCCCCACCCCCACCCCCATCCTCCTTACTTTCTGGGGGCTCTGGATTGTTCTGTTCCATGCTGGACTTATCTTCTGTCCTGTGCTGGTGAGAAAGTGGCTACCCAGGCTTTGCCTCCAGCCCTGCCTGCTTGCCTGGAATTGTGCCGATAGACTGTGAAGATGCTGGTGATTTCCTTAGGCATGAACTGCATGGGTTTATTTGGGGACTGGAGGGTGGGAAAGGATAATGGCACACCTGGGCATCTTATGCTTGGGGAAGGATGGTTTCTTCCTTTGTGTTCCTTTGTGACTGACTGACTCCTCCCTCCCCTAAAAAGAACTCTGCTCCCTGACCTCCAAAATATGGAGGCTGTTTAAAAATCATATTTTATGATTCAATTGGGATTGTGTGTGTGTGTGTGTGTGTGCAGCAAAACATTTTGGGGCATGGTTGGGATTGTCTTGTTAAAACTTTTGTTTGGATTCTTCAAAATATGTATGTTGTTTGGGGGGGGGGTTGTTATTGCATTCTGCTGACATTACAGTGGGTATCCCAGCTGTAAGCCACACACATACACATACTGGGATGAAATTCTTAACCAAATTGCAAAAGCTGACAAAGCTGGCACACACTCTGCACCAGGCCCGTTCATGCCAGCATTTCTTTCCAGCTTCCCTTCATGCCTTGTGCCCACAGAGGAGCCAGGAGGCTTGGTGAAAATGAAATGCTTGACCCTGCCAGATAAGGCACGGGAGAGCGCAGGGGTGCCCGTATGACCACGTTTTGGAAACAAAGGCATACTTTACATTGTGGATAGAAGGACTCCCTCTTTATCCCAAGCATTAAACCTGTGAACCAGCAGTGTGGTGAAGAGAACTGCTGTGCATAGAAATGCCAGCCAGGTGTTGAATGCCTGGTGTGTAAACTTGGGTGAAATGTTTGGGGTGGATGGCAGGTGCCTGCAAAGTGACTCCCTCCATTTTCTGTCTCCCCCTTCCTTCTTGTTGCTGAAATACCCTGTGAAAAGATGGAAGCAAGAACTCTGTTGCAGGGGAGTGAGAAATGCTTTGCAGGGAGCCTGTACAGACCACCGGGAAGAACGAGCAGATGCCCCCCCCCCCGGGTGTGTGCACTTTTTACAGAGGATGACAACATTTCGTTAGCATAAAGAAACAGACCCACTTCCCAAATGAGGGAGAAAGTGCAGGTAAAGAATTACCTCCGGGGTTACTGATGCACAGAACAGTGACATTTCCCTGGACACACAACACAGGCTTCCCTTCTGCTCACTGTGAGGCCATCCATCTCACAGTCCTCAGCCCCTAATGGCTTTCCTGCTTCCAGGGCTGTTCCTGCCTGTTCTTTGGTCAGATGAAAGAAAGACCCATTAATCACTGCAGATTTAGAATGTCGCAGGATGACCACAGGGCAAAGGGGGGGCTGTGCTATTCACCCCTCCCTGTCACATCTCCACCAGGCTCAGGTAATTGAATCCAACTGTCAGCAGGAGCTGCCTGCTGATGATTCAGCTCCTACCAAAGGCCAGCAAATTATCCAGCAGCTTCACAAAAAGAACTGTCACCATCCCCGCAATCAGGAAAGATAAATAAGTTATTAAATCCCAGAACCCTCTGCCCTTCGTGGGCAGGTTGCCATGCCAGAGGACAATTAGTGCCAGCCCTGGTCTATTTTTACAGGAAGATCAAGATACACAGTGTAAAAAGCCACACACAGTGTTTGTCTAGCCTTGGGAGGCAGCACTATCATCTCTGCCACTCTTGTGGAGAATTTCAGAGCACTGCCAAGCAAGCAGCAGCTGAGGGCCCATGCTGAGCCGACGCCTAAACACTATGGACCTGCTTGTTTGCAGGAGCGAGGTGGCAAGGGACCACTATCTCCAAGGTGAAGCAAGGTTAACTTGGAGGTGAGGCACAGTTAACGCAGACTTGTTGCCTCAAGAGGTCTTCTGCCTACCAGTTGCATGCATCCAGGATGTGGCAGAGAGGGTAGAAAGACTCATCAAGGCCACAGATTATTATCCTTTCTTGCTCATCCGTGGGGGAACAATTGATACCGCCCGGCAGAGCCCAGAACGTATTAAAAGAGACTTTGTGGCTCTGGGTAAACAGATGAAGGACCTAGGAGCAGAGGTTGTGTTTTCATCAGTTCTTCCTGTCGAGGGCCGTGTCTTAAGAAAGCAAAGAAGAATACTGCAGATAAATGACTAGCACACAGATGGTGTCATCAGGAAAGGTTTGGTTTTTTGGACCATGGATTATGTTTTCAGGATGAAGCTCTTCTATTGTGAGATGCTTTGCACTTCACGAGGGTAGGAAAAAATGTGTTTGGTAAGAGCCTTGCAAACATGATAAGGAGGGCTTTAAACTAAATCCTATGGCGGAGTGAGACTAAAATTCAAAGCCTAGTACGATGCCAATAACTGGAGATGAGGGCACTAAGGTTTTATGGCGAGTGGCACATATACAAGGAAACATTAACTCGCAGGTAATTACAGAAACAAAACCCTCAGGGCACATAAGCCATGGATTCTGATGTCTCTACACTAATGCATAGGGTTGCCAGCTCCAGGTAGGGAAATACCTGGAGATTTTAAGGGCAGAGACTGGGGAGGGTGGAGTTTGGAGAGGGGAGGGACTTCAATGCCATGGAGTCAAATGTCCAAAATGAACAGATCTGTGTCACCTGGATATCAGTTGTCATAGCAGGAGATCTCCAGCTAGTACCTGGAGGTTGGCAACCCTACTAATACACTGAGTATGGGAAACAAGCAGGAGGAACTCGAAGTTGTGAGGGACTGTTCTGTTCTGTTTCTGAACCGCCCGTACAAGCAGTGGGTCAGACCTGTTTTAGCAGTATGGTTCAGGCTTTGGCTGGACTGTTACCCGTGTAGGCCCCTGCTGGAATGTCCCGGTCACTTTCCTTTCCTCATTCCCTCCCTCCTCTGACCTTGGCTTTCGCAGGCTTGAGTTAACGAGCTTCCCTGATGTCTTTGATGTCTATTCAGTAGCTTAGCCCAGTGCTGTTATCACTTGGTTCCCAAAACATGTAACCGACGTCTGCAATGTAGAAATGTTTATAATCTGACTCTTTTGTAATAGCAAGCACTTGCAGCTTTGACCGTGTAGGCCCTGACCATACCTGATGCTTTCCAATAAACTTACCTGCTTCTGCATGGTCGTCTGAGTGAGTGATTTTATGGAAATAGCCCAGGGAGGTTGGAGAACCTTACATTAAGCTGCAAGTCTTTTGCCCCAGTTCCTGCTCCTGTACCACTTTTGGACAGCTATGGCAGGCGATGGGGATGACAAGAAGGATGAAGACAGCACTGTACCGACGAATCCTGATCCTAACCCTTCAGAAGGGAAGTCGACTGGGAAGACGCCCAGTGGAGCCGACTCTGGATCGGGTTTGGGTACGAAACCCAAGACTACCCGGTTGAACACCTGGTTGGAGTCCCCTCGTAGTTGGTCACTCCCGAGGGACGAGATGCGGTCTCGGAGGACTGCAGTTCCCGGGGTCGGGTTCGAGGACGATCCGGCCCGGAAGGAAGCCCTCCTGCTACACCAGATGGAAGAGGAACGCCAACAGTGGCAGGTAGAACGACAGGACATGCTTGAACGGATGGATGCCATGAACGCCGTAATGCTGGACTTAGCCCAAACGCTGGATGACTTGCGGGTGAATCCGCCGCAGCAGCCTGCAGTGCCGGCGGGAGGTGGACAACCCGCACAACCTGCAGCTCCCGTGCCGCCAGCCCGCCCCGCTCCGCAGGCACGCCGGGACTTAAAAATCACGTATGATGGGTCGAGTGACCAGTTGACATTTTTTATGGTTCAAGTAGATATTTTTATGTGAGAGCAAACTAGGACCTTTACCTCGGATGAGTCTCGGGTCCAGTATATTGCTTCCTTACTACAGGGTGAGGCGGCCGCCTGGATGGTGCTGCAGTATGAACTCCGCTCCCCTGTCTTGCGAAGTCTCGATGACTTCATGATAGCTCTCCGACATTGGTTTGAGGACCCACACTTGGGCGAGAGAGCCAAGACTGCCTTGCTACAATTGCGCCAAGGGACTAAGTCGGTGGCGCAATATGCAAGTGAATTTCAATCGCTCTCGAGCAAGATTTTGGACTGGAGTGAGGCTACCAGGGTGCAGTATTTCCATGAGGGTTTGAACCCGGAATTGCAACACTGGGCTTTTATGCAAGGTAACCCCCCTGATGTGGAAGGTTGGGTCCGGCATGCAGCCGACATAGAGAATCAAAAGCAGCTACTACTTTTATCCAGACAACGTACGGGTCGAAAGACCAAAGTCCGTGGAGACAGGCCAGGAGGTCTGAAGGACTCTCGCTTCCCCTTGGGGGGAGGACCGTCAGTAGCTGAGCGCCACAAATGCTTTGAGAGAGGGGCCTGTCTCGTTTGCGGAGGTAAGGGACACTTTGCTTCTTAGTGCCCTTCCAGGCCCGGACGCCCGGGACCACCCCGGCCGGCAACGGCCGAACCAGAGAAAGCACCCGCTGAGGGACAACCTCGCCGCCGCAGCGGTGCACCTGGCAGACGGAGTACTGCTTCGGCCCTTCAAGCGCAATCCGACCCTGGAGCATCGAAAGCTACTGGCCCATCAGGGCCACGGATTACAAACGAAACCTTGGGCTCATCGGAGCCACAGATTAAAATCTCGAGTTGACCTCCTCCAGCGACGAGGAGGAATGGGACCCGACGGCAAAAAACACCGCCAGTCTGCTGTAAAGGGGGCTCCTCAGCAGACCGCTCCGGACCCTGTGCAAGGAGCTCCACTTATAGTAAGCGAACAGGAGGACAATGTATATGTGAAGGTTGCCCTTACGTTGCCTAAAGGGGGACCTGTAATAAAAGTAACAGCCCTCGTTGATTCAGGCTGTTCTCGCACCCTGATAAGTGAGAAAGTCGCCCAACAACTGCGGGTGAAAAGGGTGTGGTTGCCTGAACCCATACGATTCTCCCAGATGGACGGTAGTGACTTTAGAGGGGGCCCAGTCACTCACCGCACGGCCGCGGTGGTGATGGGCATGGGGGAACATTGGGAACGGCTTCATTTCACCATTGCCCCCATCAACACGCCCGTGATTTTGGGTACGAACTGGTTGCTGGGACATAACCCCTCCATAGATTGGGTAGAACGAACCCTCACTTTCCCTCAGATCCTGTGTGAGCATCACAACAAGGAAAGGGTGCTCAAAAACCAGGCGGCTGCCTTAGTTGAGGCACCGCCAATAGAGACTTTCAACCCACAGCTCCCCAAAGAGTATGCTCAGTTTACCGATGTGTTCGATGTACGAGAGTGTGATGAATTGCCCCCTCACCGGGAGACCAATTGCGCCATTGAAGTGGTGGGGGACGGCAAACTGTCTAAAGGAAAGATTTACCCGATGAGTCCTAACGAAAAAGCTGTCTTACGGGACTATTTGGACACTAATTTGGCACGGGGTTTCATTCACCCCTCCAAGGCACCGTATTCGGCTCCCGCCTTTTTTGTAAAAAAGAAAACGGGAGATTTAAGACTGTGTATTGATTTTCGCAGACTGAATGCAGTCACTCAGTCTAATGCATACCCCCTCCCTCTCATTCCAGACCTGCTTGCACAATTGAAGGAGGGCCGGATTTTCACTAAACTGGACTTAGTGGAAGCCTACCATCGCATGCGAATAAGGGAAGGGGACGAACCAAAAACCGCCTTTTCTTGCTGTTTTGGAATGTTTGAATATTTGGTGATGCCTTTCGGACTTACGGGGGCTCCGAGTGTGTTCATGCAGTTAATTAATGAAGTGCTACATGATTTGTTATTCCGTGGAGTTGTTGTTTATTTGGATGATATCCTCATTTATACAAAAACAATGGAAGAACACATTCAGTTGGTAAGAGAAGTGCTGCAACGGTTGCGCGCTCACAAACTGTTTGCCAAAGTTTCAAAATGTGACTTTCACCGACCCTTCATTACCTTTTTGGGGTATGTCATTTCGCACCAAGGGTTAGAGATGGATCCCGACAAGGTTTGGGCAGTGGTCGAGTGGGACCCCCCCACCACGCGTAGGCAGTTACAGCAATGTCTGGTTTTTGCAAACTTTTATCGGAACTTTATTTTGAACTTTGCTCAGGTGGCGCTCCCTCTAACCTCGCTGTTGCGCACGAAAGGGAAGGGAGCGGCAGCCACATTGCCGTCTTCAAAACTGCAATGGACTTTTGCCTGTCAGCAGGCGTTTGAGACACTCAAGCAATTGTTTACTTCTGAACCCGTTCTCACTCACCCTGACTGTGAGAAATCTTTCATAGTCCAAGTGGATGCTTCTGATGTTGCCATGGGGGGAGCCCTGCTACAACGCGATGAGAGCGGACACTTGAAACCATGTGCTTATTTTTCAAAAAAGTTCTCCCAATCAGAAATCAACTGGGCTATATGGGAGAAGGAAGCAGCGGTGGTAAAACACACTCTCACCATTTGGAGACATTTCCTGGAAGGGGCGGAGGTTCCCTTTGAGGTCTGGAGCGATCACAAAAATCTGGAAGTCTTAAAAGGGACTAGGAAGCTGACGGCAAAACAGGTTCGCTGGGCGCAGTTTTTTGCCAAGTTCTGGTTTGTCCTTAAACATGTGCCTGGCAAGGACAATGCTTTGGCGGACGCCTTGTCCCGACTTCCCCAATATCGGAATGACTTTGACCGACCCATTGAGTCCCTGTTCACTCCGGAACAGAGGGGGGAAGTGCCAGGACTGTCAGTAACCACCCGGTCCCAAACTCGCGCTAATGACTCTGCTCCTCTTCGAGGAGTACCAGAGACTTTTCAGCTGAGGCTTAGAGAAGCCTCACAGTTGGACGAAGAGAAGCAAAGCCTTTCCCCAAACCTTACTCGACAAGGGACTTTTTGGTTCCAGGGAAATAGACTATATGTACCAGAGACTCTTAGAAAGGAGGTGTTGGGAATGGTACACGGGGCCAAACTAGCAGGACATTTTGGGTTTGTCAAATCTTTGCATTTGCTGCGTCGTCAATTTTGGTGGCCAGGTATGAGGGACGATGTCGAATTGTTTGTGCGCAGCTGCCCCACCTGCGCCACTGCAAAGAAACAGATGGGGAAGCCACCAGGCCTTCTAAAACCACTGGAAACCCCAACCATGCCTTGGGAAGTAATTGCCATGGACTTTATCACTGATTTGCCCCCAAGCCGGGGTAAAACCGTTTTGTGGGTGATTACTGACTTATTTTCGAAACAGGTTCATTTTGTTCCTTGTGCTGGGTTGCCTTCGGCTCAAAAACTGGCACGGTTGTTAATCACGTGGTAAAACATCATTCGGTTCCACGGAAGGTCCTCTCCAACAGGGGGGCCCAATTCGTGGCCAAATTTTGGAGAGCCTTTCTGAAAATAATGGGAGTGAAGGAGCAGGGCCTGTCTTCTGCTTACCACCCTCAAACTGATGGCCAGACTGAACGTGTAAATGCTGTAGTGGAATGTTATTTATGGTGTTATGTGAACTACCACCAGGACAACTGGGTGGAATTGCTGCCCTTTGCTGAATATGCCTACAATAACGCCCCTCATTCCTCCACAGGTTTCAGTCCTTTCCAAGTGGTGTATGGGAAGGAATTTGGACCGTTTGGGTCTACCACCGTTACCCCGGAGATGGAGGGTGTGCAGGGGGTCCAAGATTGGGTACAAGTGGTACAAACGACTTGGCCCTGGCTTCAGAAGAATTTGGAGTGGGCAAAACGCAAATACAAGGAACAAGCAGATAAACATCGGTCCCCCGGGTGGGAACTTAAAGTGGGCGATCAGGTTTATCTCTCCACCAAGAATCTACGATCGCTGCATCCCTGTAAAAAGCTCAGTGACAAATATGTGGGTCCTTACCCTATTACTCGGGTTATTAATGACGTCACAGTTGAGCTGGCACTCCCTAAATCACTACGAGGGGTACATCGGGTGTTTCATATTAGCCTGCTCAAACCTTACACTGCAGCCCCCCAGTTCCATCCCCAACCCAAACCAGAGGTTCCTACGGTTGTGGGGGGGGAGGTGCACCTCGAAGTTTCTAAAATGTTGGATTCTAAACTGAAAAAAGGGAAATTGTTCTACTTAGTTCGCTGAAACATCTAAGTCCCGCCCAGGACGAATGGGTGGCGGCCCCTCATGTAGCGGCTCCCCGATTGGGGCAAGAGTTTCATGCCGCTTATCCCCATAAACCGCATCCTGTCGAGGCGGGGGTAGGGGGGCCTTAAGGGGGGCAGAATGTGAGGGATTGTTCTGTTCTGTTTCTGAACCGCCCGTACAAGCGGTGGGTCAGACCTGTTTTAGTAGTATGGTTCAGGCTTTGGCTGGACTGTTACCCGTATAGGCCCCTGCTGGAATGTCCTGCTCGCTTTCCTTTCCTCCCTCCTCTGACCTTGGCTTTCGCAGGCTTGAGTTAACGAGCTTCCCTGATGTCTTTGATGTCTATTCAGTAGCTTAGCCCAGTGCTGTTATCACTTGGTTCCCAAAACATGTAACCGACGTCTGCAATGTAGAAATGTTTATAATCTGACTCTTTTGTAATAGCTAGCACTTGCAGCTTTGACCGTGTAGGCCCTGACCATACCTGATGCTTTCCAATAAACTTACCTGCTTCTGCATGGTCGTCTGAGTGAGTGATTTTATGGAAATTGCCCAGGGAGGTTGGAGAACCTTACAGAAGTCCTAATACAAGAAGGGGACTGTGACCTAATAGGCATTACTGAAATTTGATGGGATGACACACGTGATTGGAATATTAGGATTGAGGGGTACTGCACGTTTAAAAGGGATAGACAAATAAAGAAGGGGGAAGGAGTAGCATCATATGTCAAAGATGTGTATACTTGTGAGAAAATACATGAAGCTGAGCATGGAAGGTCAGTTGAGAGTCTCTGGGTAAAAATAAAAGGAGTAAGTAACAATAGGGATATTATGATGGGGGTCTCCTATAGACCACCAAGCCAGGGAGAGGACTTGGATCAGACACTCCTAGACCAGATTACAAAGTTCTCAAAGAGATGGGACACAGATATCTGTTGGAAATCCAACACTGCTAAAACTGAAAGGTCCAATAAATTCCTGACTTGTCTTGCTGACAATTTCATTTTCCAGACAGGGAAACAAGGGAGTCTGCTATCTTGGTCTTGATTCTTACCAACAAGGAAGAACAGGTTGATGAGGTTAAAGTAGTAGGCACCCTGGGTAGTAGTGATCATGTATTTTTGGAATTTACAATCTTAGGGAAAGGAAAAACTGTATGTGGTCAGACATGCAGGTTGGATTTTAAGAAAGCAAATTTTAACAAACTTAAACTTACTTTTATGCTGAGTAGAATCCCTTGGTCAGAAATACTTAAGGATAAGGGCATTCAAGAGGGGTGGGAGTTTCTTAAAAGTGAAATATAGAAGGTGCAATCACAAACAATTCCCATGAGAAGGAAAAATGAGAGGAGCCTGAAGAGGCCAGGATGGCTCCATAGACAGCTGTCTAAAGATCTGAGAAATAAAAAAAGATTCATTTGGGAAATGGAAGGAGAGCCTTATAACCAGGGATGAATATAAACAAATAAGCCCATTGTGGGGTCAGGAAAGTGAAATTCAATCAAACAAATTTTATTTTGATACAATATCAGCTCTGAATAAAAATCAAAGAGGTTAAAATAATAAAATAAAATAATAAAAGTTGATGATTCTGGGAGGGATGATTTGAAGAAAAGGAGGAAAGATCTTGTATGGGGAAAGGTTTTCAATTACCCGCTTACAAATCCCACTAGACCTATGCAGTGTTTGTTTGTTTGTTTCATTCTTAATTTCTGGTGTTCCTGTGGGTTTTTTGCACTTTCTAAAAAAAACCCTTTTTTAAAAAGACGTTTCTTTTCCAGATCGCACCTTAGCACGAAAAGCTAAGGGGAGGGGCAGCGGAGCACAGCGTTGATGAGAAGGAGCACTGTGATGGGCAGCATGCTCACTTGCAAAATGCACACACTGCTCCTTTCCCCTCAAACCCGGTCCCCCTTCCATCTGTTTGCTCCTGGCCCCTCCTCCCCTCTCAGTTGGACAGGGTGGGGGGGGAGAGGATTTGCAAGTGCAAAAGAAGCAGCTGCCAGCCGCCCAGAACAGAAGCCCTGGCTGGCTAGAGTAAGGGAGAGGTGGGGTGGGTTTGGCTGCGCTCTTTGGGTTGCGAGCAGCAGCCAGTCATGCACCTACAGCAGAGGCGTCAGTTGGGGCTGCTGCCAGAGAGCCCAGCGCTGCTGGCCTGGCTATCATGTGTGTGCGCCCTGAGGAGGTAAAAAAGCAGGGGAAAGTATCGTGAGAGAGCTCTAGCTAGCACAGCACAAACTGAAGCATGTGGCCAGCCCTGCAGCCATGGGGGGGGGGGGGCAGAAGAAGAGCCTTACAAAGACAGGGAAACTCCAGCTGGAGGGGAGGGGGGAAATCAATGAAAATTATTGGTTGATGCAGACAGGAGAGGAGGGAGAAGGTGGAATAGGAGAAGAAAGGCTTTGTACTGGGTGTTGCAAACAGAGGGGCGGAGAAATGAATATGGGGTCTACAACTGTTCGCACCCCTTGGATTGCTGTTTTTGAAACAGGGTAAGGAAATACATCGTGGTATAGACGGTTTGGGAAAATGCAGACATTTGTTACTTCCAAAGCATTTCCAAGCCAAAATTGGAGGTCTGAGATGCGATCTGACATGGATAAACATTTTTTTAATCATTTTGTATACTGAGTGCATTAACCCCCTGTGACTGCTATGTTGCCAGGAGCAGCCAAGCAGAGCCTGAGAGCTGTACCGCACTTGTATTCCCAGCGATATATTAAGAGTTTGAAAACATTATAAAAAATACTGTTCGCACTTTGTTTGGCCCCTTTAGCTGTGAAGACGTCTTCCAACCATTTATAAGACATGGTATCCAAAAACCCTTTTAAACCAGTGTTTTTTATAACACCTTCAGAAATCCCTTCTTTCTCCCCGATTCTCCAGCTAGGTATAACAACAGCCATCTTCACAGATTTACTGTATAAAGGTACAAATTACTGACTCATGGGGTGATGTCGTATCCCGACGTTTCCTAGGCAGGCTATGTTTACGGGGTGGTTTGCCAGTGCCTTCCCCAGTCATCTTCCCTTTACCCCCAGCAAGCTGGGTACTCATTTTACCGACCTCGGAAGGATGGAAGGCTGAGTCAACCTTGAGCCGGCTACCTGAAACCAACTTCCGTTGGGATCAAACTCAGGTCGTGAGCAGAGCTTGGACTGCAGTACTGCAGCATTACCACTTTGCACCACGGGGCTCCTGATTTACTGTATAGATGAGAGAAAATTCTGGACAACAGTTCTGTTTTAATCTGCTGTTAAAGGTGATCCACTTTCTGAGAATGTGCAGTGATGTACCTACCCTCTCCCCCCCACACTAAACCTCGGAGATAGTTTCAGAGGGCAGCCAGGTTGGTCTGCAGTAGAAGAGCAAGTTTCGAGTCCAGCAACTCCACTGAGACCAACAAGTGTTTCAGGGTATAAGGTTTCGAGAGTCAAAGCTCCCTATGACAAATATCTGACAAAGGGAGCTTTGACTCTTGAAAAACCATAACATACACACACACCCAAAAGAAATCTTGTTGGTTACTAAGGTGCTACTTAGGGTTGCCAGCCTCCAGGTACTAGTCAAAATTTGGCTGCAAGTGCTACTCGGGAGTTTAGAATTCAAGGTGCAAGCACCAGCAAAAGTAAACCTAAAATAAGGTAACTACAATACAAAATTGCTCTTAAAATGTATATTAAAGGTAATTACTAACAGGCACAACCTTGATTGAGCAAACAGGAAATTTACAAAAGGTTCAAAGTGAATTCAATATAACTTGCTTGAATTTTGCAATCTACATGCATGGACTTGAAATTATGATATGCATTGAGCACTTTTGCCTATATTTATCTTTGTGTAAAGCTCGTATGCTGTTATATTGAATTCATTTTGAACCTTTTGTAAATTTCCTGTTTGCGCAACCAAGGTTGTGCCTGTTAGTAATTACCTTTAATATACATTTTAAGAGAAATTTTGTATTGTAGTGACCTTATTTTAGGTTTACTTTTGCTGGTGCTTGCACCTTGAATTCTAAACTCCAGGTACTAGCTGGAGATCTCCTGCTATTAGAACTGATCTCCAGCTGATATAGATCAGTTCACCTGGAGAAAATGGCCACTTTGGCAATTGGACTCTATGGCATTTAAGTCCCTCCCCTCCCCAAAACCCACGTTCCTCAGGCTCCGCCCCAAAAACCTCCCGCCGGTGGCGAAGAGGGACTTGTCAACCCTAGTGCTACTGCACTCGAACCAAGAAGAAGAAGAGTTGGTTTTTATATGCCGACTTTCTCTACCACTTAAGGCAGGGATGGGGAACCTCAGGCCCGGGGGCCATATGCGGCCCCCGAGGACATTTTTTGTGGCCCTCGGGAGCCCTGCCACGGAGGCAAGGCACAGGGCGACCCTCCTTGAGGGTATTCCTGGGGCCACGGCTTGCAGGGGCGCTGCTGCGCCCTTTGGACCTCCTCTCGCTGACTGATGGCTGTTGGTCAGCAAGAGGAGGGGGAGGGATGCTTCCCCCAAGGCTGCCCCCTATAGCTGCAGCGTGCAAGAACGCCAGGGCACACTGTAAGCCCCTCTTGCTGCCTGTCGGCTGTTGAGCAGCGAGAGGGGGAAGGAAGAGGCCCGCAGCTCCCGGCGGCAGAGCATGCGCGCAGGAGCCGATCAGGCTTTGGGAGACCTTTTGTGGACTCTGGGGGTGGGAAGGCCTGGAGCCAGGTCACGTGGGGCCAGCGAGTGTGTGTGTGTGGGGGGGAAGGCTTTTCTCTCTTCCTCTCTTTCTGTGTCTTTCTTTGTCTCCCTCCATCCTTTTCTTTCTCCCCCTCTTTCCATTTCTTTCTCCCTCTCTCCCTTTTCCTCTTTGTCTGTTTTCCTTCCTTCCACCCTTGCTGATCGACCGTGGGCTGTGCCCCCCTGGCGCCTAGTTTGCTCGGGCCCACCGCTGACTGCCCTCCCGCCTGGGAGGGGGGGAGCCCTCCAGGCCTTCTCTGCATGGCCTCCCCTGGGGTTGCCAACCTCCAAGTGGTGGCCAGAGACCTGGCAATCCTAGCCTCTCCCCCCCACACACACACACACACACCGGGAGATCTACACCTGGTATGGCCCCCAAATGATGTTATAAATGTGCAAATGGCCCTTGGCAGGAAAAAGGTTCCCCACCCCTGACTTAAGGGATCCTCCCCACAACAGGCACTCTGTGAGATAGATGGGGATGAGAGAGTGTGACTAGCCCAAGGTCACCCAGCTGGTTCATGTGCAGGAGTGGAGAAACAAATCCAGTTCACCAGATTGGCCTCTGCCGCTCATGTGGAGGAGTGTGGGGAATCAAACCTGGTTCTCCAGATCAGACTCCACCACTCCAAATCACCGCTCTTAACCACTACATCACGATGGCACTAAATTAATACCTATTAAAGTACAGCAGTTGGCCTATGCCCTCAACACAAAGTTATTAACCCAGAATAATGGGAAGGTAGGGTGCTGCCATGCAAAGAGAATGGCCCGGACCAGTGGGGGTGGAGTGGGGCTGGCTGGACAGGATGCTGCTTTGCCCACCTTTGCCAGTACAGAATGCAGAACCACCTCCTTCCCTCCAGCGTGGTATAGTGGTTGAGTGGTGGACTCTAATCAGGAGAACCGGGTTTGATTCCCCACTCCTCTACATGAGTGGCAGACTCTAATCTGGTGAACCAGGTTGGTTTCCCTTCACCTCCATGTGAAGCCTACTGGGTGACCTGGGGCTAGTCACAGTTCTCTCCAATCTCTCTCAGCCCCACCTGCCTCACAAGGTGTCTGTTGTGGGGAGGGGAAGGCAAGGCGATTGTAAGCTGGTTTGATTCTCCTTAAAAGGCAGATACAGTCGGCATATAAAAATGGACTCTTCTTCTTCCTTCCTCCCTAAAGATACCCCGCAGCTGGCAAAAGCAGCTTCTATGTAAAATAATCTTGGAAAGTGCCTGTTACTAGGGTTGCCAGCCTCCAGGCGGGGCCTGGAGAGCTCCTGGAATTACATCGGTACTCGAGTTACCATGGAGAAAATGCCTGCTTTGGAAAGGGGGGTGGTGGCCTCTATGGCATCATATCCTGCTGAGGGCCTTCCCTAGATGCCACCTCCAAATATCCAGGAATTTATCATCGCAGAGTTGGCAACTCTAACTGCTACTGACTTGCATTAATGGACTATAAAGTGAAGGTGTCTCTTGGTGGGAGTGAACGGGGGGGTTGGCATCCCTATGTGTGTGTGTGTAAAGGGCCGTTCAAGTCGCAGCCGACTTATGGTGACCCCTTATGGGGTTTTCAAGGCAGGAGTCTTACAGAGGTGGTTTGCCATTGCCTTCCTTTGTATAGCAACCCTGGACTTCCTTGGTGGTCTCCCATCCAAATACTAACCAGGGCTGACCCATTGGCATCCCTAGCTGGAGAAAATGGCTGCTTTGGAGGGTGGACTCTTACACACTGGGGTCAGTCAAGTTTATTAATATGGCCAACTGGCCAATCACATGCCAACACATCAAACTTTCTGGACACAATAGGTTTGCACTGCAGAATCACAGACTGCCCGTACATATAAAGGTGTAAGGTCAATAAAAGCAACTCCCGGTTAAAATTATCACATTAAAACTGATAAAATTGTAAAATATTCTAACAATCATTCTCTAATAAAGCTCTGCGTATTTTTAATAGCAACAGAGCAGAACTTGGCAGTTTGGAACGTAAGCTGAGGGTCTTCTCCTAATAGCAGCTTCTTTGCCAAAAGCTCAACTGACTCATCAGGGAATTTACCAAGTAGGGGGGAAATAAGCTTTGATCTAACTTTGTGGTGGAATGGGCAACATATCAGTACACACTGGGGTCCCTCCCCTTCCCAATCTCCACCAGACCCTGGCTGCACCCTCCAACTCTCTAGGAATTTCCAAACCCGGTGTCAGGCTTCAGCAAATGCACAGCGTTTCAGGCAATAGAACACAAATCCAGGCAGAGCAGCGATTCAAAGTTTTATTCCGAAAGTCAATGATTTCAGTAAGGAGACAAGCAAGGCTGGAATACATGACTGGGCGGGGGGGAGGATACATATATAGGGCTGATACAATAGGGTTACAGGAACAAAGAGACAATGCAGTCGTTTCCTGCTGGTAATGACTAAAGTAAAACTGAAACAAACAATTAAGCGCAATCAGTGGAGGAGATGGCCGAGCTCTCGGCTTTGTGCGCGGGACCCAATATCAGATTGGAGATTTACACGGGCGGATCCCAATTCAATTGTAAATCCCTGGCCGGAGCTCGTGTCCAAAACGGGGGGGGAGGAGTGCACGGAGAACTCCATCTTGTTTGCGGGGAAACCATCTTGTTTGGGACCGGAGCTGTCAGAAGCCCTATCTGACATCCCACCTCTCCAAAGACCCCCTCCCCGGATTCCCAGGTTTGTCGGGACAACACTGATGGAACTCGGTGATCAGAGGGGGGGGGGTTCTGCTGCGACCCACTCATCGTGACTTGAGTTCAAGTGTTTCCAGCGCACCAGGTACTCCAGCTGACCTCTCCACAGCCTGGAATCCAGGGCCCTGGAAATTTCAAAATGCTGTTCGCCCTGCACCATGATGGGTGTCGCCGCCGGGGGCTCAGGGTGCCAACCGGGAGCGGGAGAAAAGGGCTTCAGAAGGCTAACATGGAACACGGGGTGTACCCCTTGCAGAGTCTTGGGGAGGTCCAGTTCGGCAGTGACCTCATTGATTACTCGGGATATGGTAAACGGACCCACGTACTTTTGGCAAAGTTTTCTACACGGACGCAGGGACTTTATGTTCTTGGTGGAAATGTACCCTTTTCCCCGACCACCAGATCCCACTGAGGCGCTCTGTGTTTATCAGCCTGCGCCTTGTATCGTTCTTTAGCCTGGTCCAACTGTTTAACAAGTACCGGCCAAGTATTTCTGACGGTGTTAGACCATGCCACCACCTCCGGAGGGTCGCCTCCCGGCGGGAGGGGGACCACCCCCAAAGGGTTGAATTCCATCCCATAAACAGTCTTAAAGGGACTCTGCCCCATAGCAGACTGCACAGAGTTGTTATAGGCATACTCCGCCAGGGGTAACAGGTCGACCCAATTATCCTGGTGATAATTGGTGAAGCAGCGCAAGCAGCATTCAACAAAAGCATTCACCCTCTCCGTCTGCCCATCCATCTGGGGGTGATAGGCTGGCGATAAACCTTGTTGTACCCCAACAATTCCCAAAAACGCCTGCCAGAATTTAGACAGGAACACCGAGTTTCTGTCGCTCACAATCTTCCGGGAAAAGCCGTGCAGACGGAAGATGTGTTGAACGAACAGGTGGGCCAACTTGTGGGCTGAGGGCAAGCCCTCGCACGGAATAAGGTGGATCTGCTTAGAAAACAGGTCCGTGATCACCCAAAGCACGGTTTTCCCCTGGCTAGGGGGAAGATTGGTCACAAAGTGCATACCAATCACCTGCCAGGGAGCCTCCGGGGTCTCCAGGGGTTTCAGCAGTCCAGGGGGCTTTCTCATAAGACATTTATTGGTAGTTCATGTTGGGAAGGACCTTACAAAACCATCGATGTCCTGGCACATCCCTGGCCACCAAAAGTGCCGCCTTACTAGGTGTAGGGTCTTGACGAACCCAAAGTGATCCCCTGTCTTGGAGCTGTGGCTCTATTCTAGCACCTCCCGGCGCAGCTTCTTGTCCTTGAAGGGGAGTCTGTGAGAAAACGAAACTATCTGAGACACAGGCCTGACACTTCTGGGGAACATAGGTCTTTCCTTCTAGGGTCCCAGTTTCTTCCACCCCAAGGGAACCCTCCCCTCGTTCTTCGCGATGAACCTCCTCCCACCTGGACTTTGCGGCAGTGGGCAGATCTCCAGGGACCCCCTGGGAGCAGGGGGAATCGTGAGTCTCCCTCTGCAGGAGGCCCGGAGGAGGCGGAGAACCCGCCGCCTGGGTCTGGGCTCGGGTCAGGGCTCCCCGGGTGGGAGAGGCTTCAGGTGCTCCCTCTTGTTGGAGGTCCGGTACCAGTGGGATACCCGCTGCCCGGGTCTGCGCCTGGGTCTGAACCCCTTGGGGCCGGGTGGCACCGCTCATGCCACCTTGCGGAAGAACCGGGGCAGGTGAGGGGGGCGCCGCTCGGGCTTGGGCTCGGGTTAGAACTCCTGCGCTTGCCCCCTCCGGGTCCAAGCCCAGGTGTTCTGGGGTAAAAAGTGATCCAAGCGGCTGCTCGACTCTGCAGTCATACTGCGGCATGCGGGAGAGACCATCCGCCAGGCAATTCTCCCTCCCAGGAACATGCTTAATGGTGAATCGGAATCTAAAAAAGAAATCCGCCCACCTCAGCTGTTTGGCCGAGAGTTTCCTCTGCCCCAGGATGGCCTCGAGGTTCCGGTGGTCCGTTCAAACCTCAAACGGTACCACCGCCCCCTCCAAGAACTGGCGCCAGACCATGAGGGCGTGTTTAATTGCCATGGCCTCCTTCTCCCCTATCTGCCAGTTGAGTTCGGCCCCAGAGAACTTCTTGGAAAAATAGGCGCAGGGTCGGAGCCTCCCCTGAGCGTCCCTCTGCAAGAGTGCTCCCCCCATCGCCCTGTCAGAAGCGTCCACTTCCAGGGTAAAAGGTTGGGAACAGTCGGGGTGAGCCAAAACGGGTCTGGTAGTAAACCGGCTCTTAAGCAGGTCAAACGCCGCCTAGCATCGGTCATCCCAGGCTACCCGATAGTTAGCGGCAGTGGCCGCCTGGCCCTTCCCCTTGGTCCTAAGGAGTTCCGTGATCGGGAGGGCTATTTCAGAAAAATCTGGGATGAAACCCCTGTAGAAATTTGCGAAGCCCAGAAATTGTTGAACCTGTTTGCGGGTCCGGGGAGGTTCCCAATCCCAGACCGCCTGGACCTTCTCGGGGTCCATAATTAACCCGTTGGGAGACACCACATACCCAAGAAAAGTAAGTTCATCTTGGTTAAAGGCACACTTGGACAGTTTGGTGTACAGGTGGTGTTCCCGCAGCCGGCGCAAAACCTCCCGCACCAATTTCCGGTGTTCCTCCAGGTCTCGTGAATAAATTAAAATGTCATCCAGGTATACGATGACCCCCTGAAACAACAGATCATGCAAAATGTCATTGGGGGGACTCAAACACTACTTGACGCTGTGCCCAGTCGATGCTGGGATTGTGACCCGCCAACCAATTGCTTCCCAGAACCACCGGGTAAGCGATCCCAGGGGCTATGGTGAGGCTGATTTGCTCCCAGTGATCCCCCACTGCTAGCAACACAGGGTCAGAGTGTAAATGAACGGGGGGCCCCTGAAGATCCCTCCCGTCCATTTGACGGAAGCGCAAGGGCTGGTTCAACTCCACCGCCCCAAACTGTAATAGGTCAAATACGTCTTGGTCAATTAAAGTTCTGGAGCAACCAGAGTCCAAAATGCCCACTACTGCAACTGGATCCCCTCCCTGGGGATTCTTTAACACCACGGGCACCAGGAGAGTCTCCCCCTGGTCACTCACCCAGGTCGGAACCGGCTTGTTTTCTTGCGCTGTAGCCTCCTGTGCCGGTTCACTCACAGGAAGCTTCCTTCGTTTTTTGACGGTGCGACCTCCCTGGAACAACAGCGATGTTCGCACGGAACGGGCTCCAGCTCCGCGCTTAAGGCCGTCGTTTCACGTCAGGTGGGTGTTCCCTCCGTCCTCCTCAGATCTGGGATGTGGCAACCTGTCAGCTCTTGACCCATCGAACCAGAAATCACCACAGAGATAATCATATTCCAAGTAGATGGCTTTACTGGTCATTTAGGCAATATAGTGCATGAAAGGCAGGGTGACAGCTATGAGTTAGCTGTCCGTTATTTGGCTTTAAGAAGCATAGAAATGGCGGGAGATTATAGAACTTAACAGAGCAACAGTTCCCAGGATTTGTGTTCCCAGGACTTCAAACAGCTTTGGTATGTGTAATCGTCCTTGAGTCTGAGTAGTGCAGCAGAGAAACGAAAGTAAACATAGAAACCGAGATACAAGCCTGACACAACCGGTCTGAGCCTTCCTGTCTGTCGCTTGTCTGGGCAATCCGCTGGTGCACTTGGCTGCGAAGTGTCCCATTCTTCCGCAACGCAGACAGGACCTCTCTCTGAAGCGGCAGGCTCTCTCTTCTGGGAACCTGCCTCGATTCCCCTCCGTCGCAGCGTTATCCTTGGTCGGTCCTCTGGGGGGGGTTCCTTTCCCAGGCGATCCTTGGCGAACTGCAGGGTAAGCTTGCGGTGTTCTACTTGCCCTGCCAGCTGGATCCAGACTTCCACCGAGTCAGGGTCTCCCAGAGTCAGTCCAACACCTCCCAGCGAAGTCCCTCGCGAAAGTGTTGGACCTTGGTGGCTTCACTCCACTCTCATACCTTGCATGCCAGGGACTGGAACTCCTGGGCGTATTCTAGCACGGATCGGGACCCCTGCTTCAATTTGCGCATGGCAATCTTGGCCTTTTCTGCCCGGTGGGGGTCCTCAAACTGGTGGTGTAGGGCCTCTAGAAACTCATCGAGGGAGCGCAAAAGTCTAGGGTTAACTTCTGTTGCTGCCACCACCCACTCTACCGCATCTTTCTCCAGAAGCCCGATGGCGTACCGCACCCGGGCTTCTTCGGAAGGGAAAGTCTCACCCTGGTCGTTCATGAAACCAGAAAGTTGAAGTAAGAAGTGGGGTAACTGGGCGCAGGTCCCATCAAAGGAGATCTTCAGGTCCCGTGCGACTGTCCTTGGAGAATGAACAGGAGACTAGGTTGCAGCACCGAAGGACGATTGGAGTCCTCGCACCGTTCCTGCTAGCGCCGTCATCTCCCTCTGCAGCTCCCAGCTGGGCTTGAAGGTCGCGATTCTCCCAGGTCAGGTCGTGGTTCTGCTTTTATAGCTCTTGTAGGTCTGGTGTCTGGTCTCGAAGCGGTGCCTCCCTCCTGGGGTCTTCCAGCGGGCCTCGGTACAGGTGATTGAAGCTTGGGGTCATTGTCAATCGGTGGAGCAGTGCCTCCCTCCCGATGTACCCGTCCTCCAGCAGCCCTCAGTACAGGTGATCGAGTGGTGTCCCCTCGGCAAATTCTGTGGGGCACCCCGTCGGGGCTGCTTCCTCCCGGAGTCGGCCGACTCTTTCCGGGGCTGCTTCTTCCCGGAGCTGTGCCTCTTTCTGTCGTTCCAACTGGCAGACGCTCTCGTACCGCCAGATTAGTTCAGCGGATCGGGACAACATAGAAAACATCTTGTGATATGTTATTTTACAGACGTTTTGTAGATGACTTGCTATTTTGCTTTAAAAATGCAGACACTTACTTGAAGTTTTCAGAATGGATCAATACCCTGGACGAGCACTTGCACTTTACAGGATCATTCAGTATGGATTCTATTTTCTTTTTGGATTTGGAATTATTTATTTCATTGGATAGAACTCTCGCATTCAAACCTTATAAAAAGCCCATGACTAGGAATTCAGGCTTAAGGTACAACTCCTATCATCCTTATCATCTTAAAAATAATCTACCCTATAGTCAATTTATTCGTTTAAAAAGAAACTCCTCCCAAGTTAAAGATTATGAACAAGCTGCTCAACAGTTACAAGTAGATTTGACGGATAGGGGATATCCCGAGAATGTAGTATTTAGTGCTAAGCTTAAAGCAGGATTATTAGATCGATCGTCTATGTTGACTTCCAAACAGAAACCTGATAACAACCAAAGAATTTTTTGTTCACTTACCTTTAGTCGTCATTCCTCGTCCATAAAAAGAATTATTAATAAACATTGGCATCTTCTTTCTTCTATACCTGGCTGTTCTAACCCCCCGTTGTTTGGTCTTAAACGGAATGTCTCTTTAAGAGATCGACTTGTACACTCAGACTGTCGTCCTAAGAGACTTGCTCCTTCCACCAATGGACATTTCCCGTGTGGCTCGTGCTCCTTCTGCCCCTTAAATTTGCCTTTGAAAACTTTTACATCTACCATCTCCAATTTCACCTTTAAATTAAATCAATTTTCAAACTGTTCCACTAGCAAATGTGTTTATTGCATCTCGTGCAAATGTGGAAAATTGTACGTGGGCAGTACAGTTTGTCAGGTAAAGCTCAGGATAGGTGAGCACAAATCTAGGATCAGACAGATTTTAGACACCCCCCTCACTTTGCACTTTATTAACAACAAGCGTAGCGAAAATGACATCAGTTTTTTTGTAATTTGGGTGTATAAAGGTAATCAGTTTGATTTGGAGAATGTACAAAAAAATTTATTACAGCAGGAAATGCGCTTTATATATTTATTTAAATCTTACTCTCCATTTGGGCTCAATAATGAAATGGATTTGTCTTGTTTTTATAGTCTTTTACAGTATACAATAAGCTAGCGTCTTTTTAGCCATGTATTTCTTCGGGCAGAAGTCCTTTTACATACATGTTGTTGGTAGTGTTCCCTTTAAATATTCTCTACTGAAGAATACTGTATACATTAACATCACCTGTAATCTCAGTATCCGACTTCGAACAGAGCAGCTCTATGAGCGCTTTTGAATTGTCCTGCTTTTTGCAGAGATTTGATACATTTTCTTGTAAAGGTATGTCAGGCAGACTTTGTTGTATTTCTATCTATTTATTATATTATTATATTGTGTATAAGTTTTTTAAAAAATATTTATAGTATTTATTGCATTGTACAGGAGCTTTATTTAGGAGCCTTGTCTCCCGATATTTGAACAGAGTTGCTGATGAAGCCGCCGCTGCGGCGGTGGAAACGTTAAGTTAATCCGGACTACGTTTCGACCAGACCTGTTCCTTTCCATCGTCTTCTGATTCAAATTCTATGTATGAAGTCTTTGGGACTTTTGCAATAAGACATAGACTACTTCATTGAAGACTCCCGCGTTAGCAATTATTGAAGACTCCTTTGGGAGCAACGCATTCTAGAGTTGTAATGTGATATTTGTTGTGTTGTCTCACTTTTGCACCTATTTTCACTTACACTAAAGTTGTGTTTGCATTCTAAAATTTGTTGTTGATTGGTACTTAATTTTCTCTTGATTTCCATATAAGTACCAAGTGCCTATTTTTCTAGTAATGTCAGGCTTCAGCAAATGCCCGGCGTTTCAGGCAATAGAACTCAAATCCAGGCAGAGCAGCGATTCAAAGTTTTATTCCGAAAGTCAATGATTTCAGTAAGGAGACAAGCAAGGCTGGAATACATGACTGGGGGGGGGGGAGAGAGGATACATATATAGGGCTGATACAATAGGGTTACAGGAACAAAGAGACAATGTAGTCATTTCCTGCCTGTAACGACTTAAGTAAAACTGAAATAGAAACAATTGTGAGCAATCAGTGTAGGAGATGGCCGAGCTCTCGGCATTGTGCGCAGGACCCGATATCAGATTGGAGATTTACATGGGCAGGTCCCAATACAATTGTAAATCCCTGGCCGGAGCTCGTGTGCAAAACAGGGGGGGAGGAGTGCATGGAGAACTCCATCTTGTTTGAGGGGAAATCATCTTGTTTGGGACCGGAGCTGTCAGAAGCCCTATCTGACACCCGGATTTGGCAACCCTTGGTGGGGCCAGCAATAAAGAATGCACATGGACAGGCAGTTATCCATCACACCCATTTACAGTGGCGCACCTTCTGAAAACATTGCTCAGATGAGTGAAGTCAAGACAGAGCATAGGACAGAGTGGCTAGCTCTGGGTTGGGAAATACGTGGAGATTTGGGGGGGTGGAGCCTGGGGAGGGGGGTTTGGAGAGGGGAGGGACCTCAGTGGGTATAATTTATTTATTTGTTGGGCTTATAATGCCATAGAGTCTACCTTCCAAAGCATAAGGACATAAGATAGGCCATGCTGGCTCAGACCCAGGCCCATCAAGTCCAGCAGTCTGTTCACACAGCGGCCAACCAGGTGCCTCTAGGAAGCCCACAAGCAAGACGACTGCAGCAGCATTGTCCTGCCTGTGTTCCACAGCACCTCATCTAATAGGCCTGCTCCTCTGATCCTGGAGAGAGAATAGGTGTGCATCATGACTAGTATCCATTTTGACTAGTAGCCATGGGTAGCCCTCTCCTCCGTGAACATGTCCACTCCCCTCTTAACGCCTTCCAAGATGGCAGCCATCACCGCATTGTTGGCCAATCACTGTTTTACAACCAACAGATTTGTCCTTGGTGCCTTTTGTCCAATTAACACATCGGGGGGAGAGGTTTAAAGATTTGTTATTCATCTGAATAATGGGCTCCAGTCCAAAGCAGAAGCGGTTATTTTCAGTGCAGTGCAAGAGTATATACTTGCCAAGCTATCAATCATTTCAATTGTCATTGTCTCCTCCCAACACGTGATAGTCTCCCCACCTCAGACATACAAAGTCATGTCAAGCCCACACCCCAGGCTTTCATACAACCCATGATCCGAAATGGAGGCCATTCGGCCTTTAGGGTGGGCAATTTACTATGCTAATGAAGTAACGCCTCTTAGCTTTCTTAATGAAGTAACGCCTCTTAGCTTCAGCCTTGGCTGAAGAAACTGCCTCATCCACAGGCTAATGAAACAGTTGGTGCTTAGAGCAGGGCCCAGGGGAGGCTGTGGGTACCCTTCTTATCTCTTGTCTCCTTCAACCGCATCAGAAGTCCGTGAAGCCACAACTCCTTTCATCTGCTTCAGAAAGCTGCTCTCATTTTCTTCCTTCCTTCCTTTCCTTCCTTTCATTCTAAGCTCCCATGACTGTCAGCGAGGGCACCCAGTCAGGCCCCGGTTAAGCAAACTCCGTGTTCTTCCCCCCACTCCCGGTCTCGTGGGAAAGTCTCTTCAGTTTGAGAGGAAGGGGCTAAGGCCGGAGGCAGTAACCCCTACACTTCAAAGCCTTCCTATTGTAAATCAACTATCTCTTCTCAAGGTGTCAATTCTGCCAGAAACCTGGCACTTCTAGAAGCTTGAAAGAACACTGATGTTTTGCATTTCAAAGATTACTTGTAATCAATTCTAGTGTGTGTCCCCTATAAAGATAGCCTGTATTTTCCCATTCGGTATTCTGACCTTAATTTTGTATAGATCTACTGAACCCATTTGCTTTCTTAATAAAACTTTAAACTCTCTGCAACATCTGGAGTGAAGTTTACTATTACTGAGATGCAACGAGGTACTGAATTCTGACAGTAGGTCAGAATCTCCAAAATTCCTTAGCTTTCTTTTTTTATTTTTGTGTTTAGTAAGTAGTTAGTGTTAGTATGGGTACTCAATCCACACACTCGCTCCTTACGGGGGAAGAACTCCGCTGGAGCAACGAACGAGGGCCACCCTCAGGTAGGTCTTCCTTGCAGGGGGGCTTCTTCCCAGCAGCCAGAAGGAGGGGATGGGTGAGATGACAGGAGGAGGAGGGAAACTGGGGGGCGCAGAGAAAGGAGCAGCGTGGCCCAAACCGAGAGACCCAGCAGTCTCTGGGCAGAAGTGGCTTTCCCTAGGAGCCCTGGGCCCATGACAGGGAGGGGGACACGGGGGGAGATTTTGCCCCCCCAGCAAAGGCCAAGACTCACTCCAGCACTTTGCTGGACCCTCAGAGAAATGTGGCCAGACAGACGGAGGGTCCCGCAGCCCTCTTCTCCTCCCCCCCGGCCGGAATCTCCGGGGCTTTTCTGCTGCTCCACCCCAGCCCCCTGCAGAGTGTGGACCTGTGGCTTTGGCCTGGGCATGTGTGTGCCGGGGGTGGGGGTGGCTCAGATCTAGGTCAGATCTCAGATCTCCATCTGAGAGAGAGATCAGTTCAGCTGGAGGAAATGGCCGCTTTGGCCATTGGACTCTATGGCATGGAAGTCCATCCCCTCCCCAAACCCCACCTTCCTCAGGCTCCACCCCAAAATCCTCCTGCCAGTGGTGAGGAGGGACCTGAAATCCTACTCAGATCCCTGGCTGCTCGACACATAATACACCATAGAGTCCAATCCTTTTCCTTCCTTCCTTTCCCCCCCCCTCTGTTCTTAGACGGAGGTCTTGAATAATAAAACCATAAAACTTCAGTAAGACCCATCTCTAAAAACACCTCCCTTTGTCTCGCCAAAAAACGAGCCACAAAATATGTTCGATGGCGGGTCAGAGTCCTCTAAGAGGAGCTGGACCTTTAGTTCTAAATTTGCTTGAGAAGATGTGGACCGTTTGTTAAAACAGGGTATAATCAATTTTAGCCTAAGCTGGTATGTGTGTGTAAAGTGCTGTCAAATCGCTGGTATACCTAAGGACAATACAGAAGAATATGTATGAAGGAGTTCACAGACGGAAGAGGGCAGGGACACGGCCGGCCTGAAAATGGGATCTTTAGCATACGGCCCAGCAAAACCATTGAAAAAGGGCCATTGAATCTTGAACGCATAAAGACTTTACATAACTTTGGACTAGCCAGAGAATCCAGATAGGAAGGACGATTACCCTTATAAAAGGCCCAGGGCCAGTGGGGAACACGTCCTCTGAGCATCAAAATGAGAGTAACTCTCATCTCTAGCATAGATCAGTTTGGCCACAGATTTTTTGCATTGACCTACGGAAGAAGAGTCAAGGTCTTCCACCTGCAAATTTACAAGAGATAACTTCTGTTCAAAATGGTGGAGCCGGGGAGCCTGAGAAGAGCCCTTGAGGGTTAAGCTTACCGAGCTGTCCTCAGGGGCCTCCAAAAATAGATGGCGCCAAAAATGAAAGACGCGCACCTGGGCACAAGCATCTCCTGAGCTCAGACCAGACCCCTAGGGAAGGGCTGACAATGAAAGGCACCTGGGGAGCCCTGCAAAGGCTCGAAGTCATGAGGATTGTGCTCTGTTTATGGGAAGCCCTGCAGCAAGAATCCATAGAGGGGCACCGGACAAACACCGTGGCCTCACTACGGAGTTAAAGACTGCTGGGATGTAACGTGCCCCTTTCCCTTCCCTCTTGCCAGCCACTTCCACCCACCTCTCCAGCCGGCCACGGAGGAGAGCATAGTGGCCTGGGCGGTGCAGGAGGTCCTCACCTGGCACGCCGTGGAGGAGGAGAGCCTGGTACGTCCCACTCGGTCTACCTGTTCAAGAGCGGGGGTGGGGAGGTCTGCCGCTAAGGCAGCAGACCTGGGATACTCAGCAGTGGGCAGAACCGCCTTCCTCAGCCCGGGCAGGGAGAGGCCCGGGAGAACCAGTTTGAGACCAGAGACCAGGCCCCCAGGTAGGGTTGCCAACCTCCAGGTGGTGGCTGGAGATCTCCAGCTGTTACAATGGATCTCCAGGTGACAGAGGTCAGTTCCCCTGGTCAAAAAACAGCTGCTTTGAAGCCATTCTATGGCACTGAAGCCCCTCCCTTTTCCAAACCCCTCCCTCCTCAAGCTCCACCCCAAAAATCTCCAGGTAGTTCCCAAACTGGAGCTGGCAACCCTACCCCCCTCCAGGATTTTCTCCAGCCTCCCTGGGGGTGGGGTGGGGGAGATGATCCAGCCACCCACAGCCTGCTCCCCTCTTTCCTTTCAGATGCTGGAGGCCAAGGCGGAGGCAGCCCTGGATGAGATGCTGCAGGGGCTGCTAAGGGAGGCCCCCAGCGCTCTGCACCTGGTGGGACTTGTTGATGTAAGTGTGTGGAAAGAGAGGGGGTGGCGTGCCCAGGGAAGGCACGGCCCCCTGCCCTTCTGGACCTCCCCGCCCCATGACTTGCCCTCTGAGCAGGTTTATCACCTGGCCATGCCCCTCCATGGCCTGGGCTGCTGTGGGGCGGAGGTGGGGGTGGGAGAAAGGACCATGGTGGCGGGGGGGGCAGATGTCCCCGTGGCCTTGCCAGGGCTGCTTCTGAGCAGTGGCTTCTCTCCACAGCATCTGTCCTACTGGGTGCAGAGCGGCGAGGTGGGGGTGCGCCGGAAGGCCATCTCCCTTAGCAGCGCCCTGCTGCATTTTGCCCAGCACCTCCCCAGCATGGAGGTATGTGCCCCCAACCCACCCCACGCCTGGGATCGGGAGGGAGCAGGAGGGGTCCCGAAGAAACGGGGGTCTTCTTGGCCTCGCTTGCAAAGGTCCCTGCCCGCTGGGACCTAGGGTTGCCAGGTCCCTCTTCGCCACTGGCGGGAGGTTTTGGGGGCAGAGCCTGAAGAGGGTGGGGTTTGGGGAGTGGCTTCAATGCCATGGAGTCCAATTGCCAAAGCGGCCGTTTTTCTCCAGGTGAACTGGAGATCAGTTGAATTAGCAGATTTCCTGCTACTACCTGGCAGTTGGAAACCCTACTGGGACCCCCCCCCAAGCCGGGCTTTGAGCCCAGAGGCATCACGAGGGGCCCATCGGTGGGCTTCCTCTGGGCGGGAGCTGTCCTGTGGGGAGAGGGGGAGAGGGAGAAGGGGCTCTGGGGGGCTTTTCTAAAGAGGCCTCTTCTTTTGCTTCCCTCTAGAAGACCGCTGAGCCCCTCATGGGGCAGCTGGTGGCCCGGCTGGCGGTCTCCCTTGCAGACCCCGACCCAGAGGTCCGGGCAGGGGGCAGGGAGGCCGTCAGCCATCTATACCAACTGATGCGCCACCAGCGAGGTAAGTTAAAGGGGATTCGGGTCACCTGGCCCCTCTTCACCACTGGCGAGGGGATTTGGGGGTGGAGCCTGAGGAGGGTGGGGTTTGGGGAGGGGTTTCAATGCCATAGAGTCCAATCACCAAGCGACCCTTTTCTCCAGGGGAACTGCTCTCTATCGGCTGGAGACCGGCTGTAATAGCGAGAGATCCCCAGCTGGTATCGGGAGGCTGGCAACCCTCGTGCGGGCTGAAGGGGGGGTCTTGGGGAGAAGGGTGGGGGGCCTGAGGAGGGGTGTCTGACTCTGCTGCAGGTGAACAGAGCCACAGGGCTGGAAGATGCGGTGGCAGAAACCCCAACTAGGGCAAGAGGGCCACCCAGAGGGACTGGGACCTGGGGGCTGGGGGGAATCTCTGTGGGGATGGAGGGAGGAGGGGGCCCACCACAGAAAGGGAAGCCAGCCTCATCCATCCCACACGGGAGGTGCACACCTGCACAGGACCTCCTCTAGCCTGTAGGGGTGTTGAAAAAAAATTCGGTATAGTTCGGATTTGGCCAAATTCAGCCCGTCTGGATTTGGGATATGCTGAAGTCCAAACTCCCCCGATTTGGATCTGTGAAATTTGGCACGAATGAAAAGTTCGGGAAAACATTCAGCCGAATATATCCATTTAAACACATTCGCGGCCTCCCACGGCTCCGGGGGGGGCATTTTTTGAGGTGTATGTTCAAAACTTTCATCATAGCTTTTGGTGACCCTCCTTGAAAGAACCCCCAAGTTTGGTGATGATGGGGACCGGGGGAGGCGAGATATGGAGCCTGGAAGCCCCCCCATATGCCCATTGCAAAGAATAGAAGTAGACCGTCCGGGACTCAGTGTTTTCAAAATCTTGCAGTGCATGCAACACATAGGAGTCTGAACCTGTGCAATTTGCAAACTTCAGGTCGGGGTGAAGCTCTAAAGATATGCATTGCATTAATGGTGGAACAAAGGCAGCTCAGCAGGCTGGAGGAAGTCATTATTACCCAACTCTCTAACAAAAAGTCACTGAAGGAAGGGAAAGACAGAGCTCCCCCCTTCCTTTTCTGTTTGTGTTTTTCTGTGGATTCTATCTTTGACTTTCCAAGGTGGGGCTGCCTATCGGCTTTTGGCAAACCCCGGTTGCAAAAATTAGAGGGAGGGGCTAGGGCGACAGTTCCGCGGGTGGCATGTCATCACGACCACCGTAAAGGCGAACTCCTGCCTTTCCGACTGAGGGCCGCGGTGGCCTAAGCCATCTGATGGAGGAGATGGAGAGAGGGGTGCAAGCGCTTGAGCTGTCCTGGTTTTGGACAGCCTCCTCACTGCGTGAAGAAGCTCTCCACCCCAAGTGGGGGGGGGCTTCCGAACCATCTACTGTAAGATCATGGGGATCCCCTCCCCTTAAAAACGGACATGCCCATCGAAAGCCAACCTTCTTTTTCAATCTGAAAACCAGGTACCATCTCCTAAACTGAAAGCACCCTTGCTTGACACCTGTCAAAATGCCGGGAGAAGTCAGGTACCCATCCTTCTCCTGGCCGTGAAATTTGCATATGCCAAACCCTCTGGTGCAGACCGGGTCAGCTCTGTGTAGACATACGTCCTCTCCCCCTCCCCAAGGAGTGTTCCAAGTGGAGAATGTAGTAGGAGGGGCCCTTTTATATATTCTATCTTTTACAAGTTTAGTGGAGGTCCCCCCCCCCCCGAGGAGGCGATTCCAGCCTGACCTAATGGAATCGCCCCGTTAGGAAGAGACCTCATGGTTTCGGTTTCATGGCGAGCCCGCTCAGCGAGCAAGCCTGTCCAAAACCTGTACAGCCCTAGTGCAAGCCAAAGAAGCCCACCTGGGCCTTTTGAGCAGGGTCTGCATTTACCGGTGGTCGTGAGGACCTGCCACCGGGAAGATTAGCTTGGAGCTGATGGAAAGCGCCCCGACCGCCCTTGGTCTTGCGGCTCTACTTCCTTTCCAGTGATGGTTCCTAACCAAGCATTTCTCCAAGTATTTTTCTGGTGTGCGCCAGGAGGTGGAACAAAGAATGGCCTTACCAGCGTCAAGCGTGGAAATTTCATTTAAGAGTTTTTATTCTTAAAAGTGTGAAAGTAAGCACCCAGGATGCCTAGCGCCGCATGCAAATGTCTCCCCACCTTCCTCGGACCATCCCAACCCGTGCCAGCCCTGGTGGAGGCCACTGGCCGGGAGCAGCGCGGAATTCAGGAAAAAACCAAACTAATTAGAACTAGTAGCTCCCCCATAATGGACCAGTCCGAGAAGCCATTTGCAAACGACAATCGAGCCAAGTCTAACAATTTGCATATGGGAGCCAACCCCCCGGGAGATCGGGGTGAAACAGAAAAGCATTTTACATGTTGTGCTTGAGGGCTCAGGCTTTTGTTTATGTTTACACAGACTGAACTATCTTTTACTGAGTAAAGTGATGCCCCCACCCCTGCATACGAGGGGTCCCCCCGTTAGATTGGCCAGTGTAATTTAGAACCGGCACGCATTATTGTCGCTTTCACTCTAATACTAGGGGGGGCTGGGGGGGTGATCTTTCCCTGTTTCTACATTTGTCTGCAAATCAGCATTCTCTCTCCCTTTGCTCTTTCAAAATAAAGTTTAAAAGTTGCAATTTTTTTCCCTTCCAACATCCGCTGGGCTCTCCAAAAGCTATTTCTTTGTATCCGACGCTAGGCTTATGACTCAATGTGTACAATACAGTATGTGATGGCATGGCAGTGTACAGTTTAAAGTTTTATAAACTGAGGAGTTTCCCTGCCCATCAATCGACCTGGCAACGGTGCATTTCAAAAAACCCCGGCCAGTTCTCCGGGACTCCCGGGAAGCCGGGCGGGGGGGTGGTGTTAAGGCCATGGATCTCAAAACCGATCTTCGCTGCAAGGGCTGGCGGTGTGGGCCAGTTCAAAGAGCCACCCAGACCCCCTTCCCTGTAGACTTGAGAAGGGGTGGGGGTGGGGGTTCAGTAAAGTGATCTGCACCTCCAGGGTTGGCAGCAAGGATCGGTCTAAAGAGCCACCCAGACCGCCTTCCACGGGCACTTTTTAACACAACGCCAGGTCACTTGTTGAACAGATATTAGAGAGCTGCCCTGTCGCGGCGCGGTCAGAATCTTAAAGCTTTTCTAATCTCCCGCCCATCAACTCCCGACATTCCCCTCCACGCCGCGCTTTGCGGCCCGGGTCTTCGTGTTTGGAAATGGCGGCCAGAAGACGTGCCATGCAGTGGCGGGGAGTAGAGGTGGAGGAGATGCTGACCATCATCAGGGACCATGGTTTGGCGTTCGCGGTCATCAGCAACGCCCCCAACGCCCTGTATTCGCGCGAGTTGCGACCCTGCTTGTGCGCGCTGACTATGCGCGGAGGAGCGCGGCCAGCTGCGCCAGAAAGTACAGGAGCCTTGAGAACTCCTACTGGCACTTTGTGGAGGAGGGGGGAGAGACCACTCCACTTCCAGCGACTGCAGGAGCTCTGGGAGGCAGCCATGGAGGAGATGGATGCTTGAGTGGGTGAGCCAGTCGCTAAACCACCATCCTGGGGGTTGAACTAATGGTTGTGTTTTGTTGGGGATTAATCGCACATGTTCTTACTGCCTCTGACCTGCATTTCACTGAGAGCAACCAGGAACCTTTAGGAAACCCACACAAGGAGTATGTCCACACGGCAGCACATTCCTGCCTGATTTCAAAACACATGGCGGGGACTAATATTCCTACAACAGGGGATCTCTTGCATTTACTGCCCTTGCTTACATCATGAGTAGCTAGCTAGCATAGCTGTGTCTGTTAATCTCCAGATCAGGAATACAGAGATCAGACCCTCTCTGGAGACATGACTGTTTCGGAGGGTGGGGTGGGAATCCATTGGGTGATGGCCACTTACATTCCTCCCCTTGCCACTTTGCCCCAATGTGGTCATTAATTGCTGATTGCTTCCGCCCAAAATGGATGCTGGCTGGAGCAAAGAGTTACAGAACCAGCATGCTTCCAGCTGAGTTCATGACCACCAGCAAAGGATTCAGCAGGGGGAGACTAACTCACCAGCTTCAGTTTACCATGGGAATCCCACCTAATCCCAAAATTTTACTAATTGTCTGGATTTGGATTGATTAAGAGAGGGGGGGTCAGGGCACCGTTACAACATGACAAGGGAGTCTGCACAGGAACGATGACTTGCACATCCAGAGAGGAAAACCCAATGCAACACTAAGCGCCATTAATGGGTGGCCGCCGGAACATTAACTGTCCTCCTTCTCCCCCACCCTACAGAGGCGGAAAACCAGGCTGCCAGGGAGGGAGACGTCAACTGGTGGCGGTGGGCCAATGCACGGTGAGTGAGGTTAATTGTTAGGTTAGGTTCAACCGGGATGTGATATATAACCACCCTCTGGTTTTGGGTTCTTTCACCTTCTTAGCTGGCCCAAGTTATGTGCATCTATTCTTCTCCTCCTGCCCCAACCACAGCTTTAAAAACACGGTTGGTGTCTCACTGTACCCTCTGCAGTTTTTAATGGGGACAGCAGGCCTTAAAGCATCTGCCCACACAGTGTCTCTCCCGCATGATTGACTACTTATTCATGTTGCTATGTCACTGCTCAAGCTTCATATTAAACTAATCTATGGCTCCATTAACAATGTGTTTCTGTTACAGCTCCCATGCCCATGGTCTGGAGTGTGATCTGAGGGGGATTGTGGGACAACTTCAGGCCTCCGGTGAGTGCTTTGATTGCTTTGACCTGGGATCGTTGTTGAGGAAGGACCAAGTAGTTACTCCACCTTGGATGGCCCCAAGCAGAAAGGAACGGCTGACCTGTGAAGGGACAAAAAAAATCACATGAGGAAGGGATTACAATGGTTGCACAGGTGTGTGTGTGTGTGTGCAAGGTGCCGTCAAGTCACAGCCGACATATGGCAACCCCTTTTTGGGGTTTCATGGCAAGAGACTATCAGAGGTGGTTTGCCAATGCCTTCCTCTGCACAGCAACTCTGGTATTCATTGGTGGTCCCCCATCCAAATACTAACCAGGGCAGACCCTGCTTTTCTTCTGAGATCTGACGAGATCAGGCTAGATTTAAGTCTATAGAAATCAGTTGCTTTTTCAAGATTTTCACAATTTTTTTGGCCAAATCAGTTTGGGGACGCAAGGTGACGCAAGCTTATCAACTTAAATCAGAAAACCTTCCTGTGCCTGGAGCTCGGGTGGAGTGGAAGCTTCCTGGATGGCCCCAAGCAGAAAGGAACGGCTGACCTCAGAAGGAAAACAAACAGTCATATACAGAGGGTGATTAGAAAGGTGGCACAGCTGTGTAGGTCTGACACAATTAGTGACTTTTTCTAGATTTTTGGATGTCTTTGGCCAAATCAGTTTGGGAAAGTGGCCTGAAGCTCTATGCTGGCTGGTTTTTATTAGGGAAATATCCCCTCTCTCATCATCCCCTCTCACCATCCTCAAGTACTTGAAGGGCTGTCATATGGAGGAGGGTGCCGAGTTGTTTTCTGCTGCCCCAGAAGGGTTGAAATTAAGTCAGAAGAGTTTTTCGCTAAACATCAGGGTAACGCCACTACGGGGTCAGGAAGCAAATTTCTTCCAGGCCTGTTTGGCCAGGGATCCTGGAGGGGTCGGTCAAACTATTGCTTGAGGATAAGGGGGCTGCTGTATACCAGGCAATGACTGAAAAATTAGCAAGAGGCTCAAATCAATGCAACATATATCTATGTTGCAAAATATAAGACAAGGTACCGGTAAGTGATAGAAGGAACGCCTTCCGGATTGCTATTCGCGTTTTCACCACTAGGGGCTTCGTCAGCCTGGCAAAATATGACATAATTGCAACAAACACCAAAATCAAAAGAAGCAACAAAATATACAAACAATTACATAAGCAGAATGAATTACATATGTTTTCATAGCATCTTATGCTCCTATAAGCCCCAAAGGGCTCGTTGTTTAATCTCTGCCTGTTAGGACTATCCGAGCTCACAGATCGTGTGTGTAATGGCAGATGTAGGGCGTTTAGTTTAAATAGTCTTTTTTTATTATTACTTATTATTATTATTTTTACTAATTTTTCAGTATACCAGGCAATGGCAAAATTCTACTCCTTGGCTGCTCTCTTTAAGTATTTGAAGGGCTGTCATTTAGAGGAGGGCAGGGAGCTGTTCCTGTTGGCAGCAGAGGAGAAAACTCCCAATAATGGGTTTAAATTGGAGGCAGAAAGATAAAGGCTGGATATTGCAGGGGGGGGGGGTTTTAGAGTTGTTCGGCAGGGAAATCAGCTACCTAGGAGATGGTGAGCTCCTCCTAACTGGCCATCTTTAAGCAGCAGCTGGACAAACACTTGTCAGGGATGGTCTAGGCTGATCTTGCATTAAGCAGGGGGTTGGACAAGATGGCCTGTATGGCCCCTTCTAACTCTAGGATTCTAGGATTCTCAGATTCTATGCTCCTGTGTTTAAGTTTGCAACTAATTAAGTTTATAGATCAAAAAGTTGAAGACTGTTGCAGCATCTAGATTGGTTTGTAAATATTAGGCATCTGTTTGGTTTTTGTTCCCCAGTTAAAAAGAAATTTGAGAGACAGAAAATAAACGGCAATTTTACTACTCTCTTATAAAAGGACGTTTCTCTTGCTGACTTTGTATTGGAACCATAAATTTTAATTAGGGATTTTTACTTCTGGAACTGTCTTCCTTCCAGACTCTCTTTGGTGTAATCATCCCAAATTTTAAGAAGCTGGGGGAGGGAGGGGGAGAGACAATTGAGTGAGTTAAGAAGATCTTTGCCGTCACCTGCTGGTCTTTTCAGTTACTACTGACATTTTGGTATAAAGAACAAGGATTTGTTGTGATTAATTTTTCTTCTTCTTTTCCCTCCCCTTTGGACTATAAATTTTTTGGACCTGTTTTCCCCACCCCTTTTGTATTATTCTCCCTTCCTTTTGGATTAAGCCTTTTCCCACCCCTTTGGTTACAGTTTTCAGGGGTTAATTATAAGAGATTTTAAAGTGGAAACCACCTTCTTAAAAATTATAAGACTAAGGCTGCAATTCTTGGGGGGGGGGAATCTCCTTAGGAGTCGGTGTGACCCCACACCGGCACTGGTGCCCGTTTATCCTGGAATACAGTGGCACATAAACCAGCATGGGGCAAACATGCTGCCATCCAGGAGCTGCAGAGCTCCACGCTCAGCTCCCCGCCTTGGGGGCTTAAAGCGAGCACCTCCCCACTCACAGTGGTGGGGGAAGCAGCAGGAGAGCGCTTTGCACAACAGGGCGGGCATAGGGTTGCCAGGTGCCTCTTTGTCACCGGCAGGAGGTTTTTGGGGTGGAGCCTGAGGAGGGTGGGGTTTGGGGAGGGGAGGGACTTCAATGCCATAGAGTCCAATTGCCAAAGCAGCCATTTTCTCCATGAGAACATCTCTATTGGCTGGGCCATTTATGCATGGTTAGGGTAAGGGTTAGGGTTAGGGGTTAGGGTTAGGGTTAGGGTTAGGGTCAGGGTCAGGGTCAGGGTCAGGGTCAGTGTCAGGGTCAGGGTCAGGGTTTGGGGTTAGCGTTAGCGTTAGTGTCAGGGTCAGGGTCAGGGTTGTCGCGGTTCGGGCCATTGTGCCTACACTATTAGAAAAGATCCTTTCCTGAGAAGGGATAGGTTATCTTAGGGTTAGGGTTAGGGTTAGGGTTAGGGTTAGGGTTAGGGTTGGGTTAGGGTTAGGGTTAGGGTTAGGGTTAGGGTTAGGGTTAGGGTTAGGGTTAGGGTTAGGGTCAGGGTCAGGGTCAGGTTTGTCGCGGTTCGGGCCGTTAAGTGCCTACACTCTTAGAAAGGATGTGTACTAGCTCTATATGGAATTAATCCTGCACATGTTCACAGAATACCATAGTTATGTCAGAGACCATGACAGGGTTAGGGTTAGGTTTGGGTTAGGGTTAGGGTTAGGGTTAGGGTTAGGGTTAGGGTTAGGGTTAGGGTTAGGGTTAGGGTCAGGGTTAGGGTTAGGATCAGGGTCAGGGTCAGGGTTTGGGGTTAGGGTTCGGGTCAGGGTCAGGGTCAGGTTTGTCGCGGTTTGGGCCGTTAAGTGCCTACACTCTTAGAAAGGATCCTTTCCTGAGAAGGGATATGTTATCTTATTCAGCGAGACACCACTACACCGGAATCAACGGTTCCTAGAAACTTGTTATGGTTGCTGGAAAATCTCTTGAACACGCCAATAAATTTATAATACTGGACAAGAGTAGAAGTCTGAAAAACACATTTATTTACATTATATAATATATGCTTTTTGGTTGCAAAGCCTTAAAATATCATATAAGGCTAGACATCATTAGTCTTAAACATGTTTATATAGCAAGTAATCCTTCACACTCTCTATGCCTCCATAAAGGAGTATCTTAGTCAGAATATACTCATAAAGTATCCTTAGTGAAATGCACTATTCAGAATATAAGGTTACAGAAATCCTATCAAAATATGGTTAGTTCTTTGGAGAAAGATTTGGTTAGAAGAATATTAACTTAAATCATAATAATATTTCAGTACAGAAGACACACTATACCTTGCAGTGTCATCTGTAGTCCTCTAAGACTCTAAGCTCTATGAGAACATATGAGGTTATCCCAGAGTATCTGTATTTTCTAAGTCTTGAATCCTTCAAAGACTTCTATTAATATTCTTAACTGATCATCACTAAGATCAGGCATTGTCTATGTACATGCTACGCATATTCTTTCTAGTTTTAGACAGCAATGCTGAATATATAAATACTACGTGTTAGCTTAAAGCTGTTTAAAGTCTCTTTGGCAATGCCAATCTGTGTATGCGCTGTACAATGTATCAGCATTGTGCATATCTGACAGAGTACAGAGTTTCCTTTCCCTTCAGGAACATCTCTGGTCTCTTGCTCTGAGGAGGTTCAGAAGTCCCTCTGTTAAGTAGAGGACCTTCTGACACTATCTCAGAGGTCTAGCTATTAGCCCTGTGTTCAGGATTCTCTTTAGCATTGGTAAGCCAAATAGTTTGTAAGAATCCATAAATCCAATGGACTCTCAGTGTTCCAATATATGGAAAGATCACTGCACTTGGGTTCCCATTCAAAGAATACGAATTCTAAGGGTCTCTATCTTCTTCTAGGAATAGAGTAGTGTCACAAGAAGACTGTAAGTAAGATATGTTGAAATATCCAGATCTTGATACTTCAAGATATCTCAGAGAACTGCTGTCCACGCAAGGATCAGAGTCTCAATGTTTTACATCTCAGGCCTCTGAGATGGAGAAATGTTACTTCAGACAGCTGCAGACTGCCAGCAATAACAATCTGAAGTGCTGGCTGTACTGTGGCTGCATTTATACTGTTTCTAGACTCATTAAGGGTGAAGAGAGATCCTTTATCTCCTCTTTCTTATCCATTAGGAGGGATTCCTTTTATTCCCTTTGTCTGATAGGATGTGCAGTGCAGAAATGGCTTACTAGCAGCTGCTCAGCTCTTTATGTCCATATATGGGCGTCCTTTCCTTTCAGTCCACTTTGCTTAAAATATATACACTTATTTCTGAGTTACATGATCACGTTATATACATAATTTGTATACCATCCTCTTCGTTAGGGAGTGGAAAGCAGGGGAAAGGGCGGGGGCAGGAAGGAGAAAGGAAGAGCAAGCAGGAGAAGAAGGGTGGGAGATCTCCTGGAGGGGCTGGGAGAATGGCAAAAGGATGGCTCCGAGGGCTTGGAGACAGGTTGCCCTGTTTCGCCAGCATCACCTTCGTGGGTCCCCACAACCCTCCAAGTTGCACCCAAGCAGCACTCTTTCCCTTGACATCTGCTCCAGGGTGGGGTGGTGGCTGGCAGCAACACCCCCTGACCCCAATAAAGACTGTGAAGCCTAATGTCAGCCACGCCATCCGGGGGCTCGGTCCCATTCGCAACAGTGGGAGGACGGGCCCCGGGGTTGACCCTCTCCCGATGGGCATTCGCCTGCTCTGTCTTTGTGTGTGTGTAAAGTGCCGTCAAGTCGCAGCTGACTTATGGCGACCCCTTTTTTTGGGGGTTTCATGGCAAGAGACTAACAGAGGTGGTTTGCCAGTGCCTTCCTCTGCACAGCATACCTGGACTTCCTTGGTGGTCTCCCATCCAAATACTAACCAGGGCTGACCCTGCTTAGCTTCTGAGATCTGACGAGATCAGGCTAGCCTGGGCCATCCAGGTCTTTACAGAATGGAAAAGGCTGTCCCCTTTAAGAGGGGGAGGGGGAAAGGGGAGTGGGAGGGGAGAAACACAGCCAGTGGCCAGCCGTCGGGACTAACCGTAAGAGCAGCTGAAACTCGGCTGGACCAGCTGAATCCTTCCAGCCACCGGGGTGAGTCACAGGAGTGGCTCGTCAGCATTACACAGACTTTCATTATAAATTACACAAACCTCTGCAGTGGCCCAGTTTGCATGATGTGTACTAGCTCTATATGGAATTAATACTGCACATGTTCACAGAATACCATAGTTATGTAAGGGTCAGGGTTGTCACGGTTCGGGCCATTGTGCCTACACTCTTAGAAAAGATCCTTTCCTGAGAAGGGATATGTTATCTTAGGGTTAGGGTTAGGGTTAGGGTTAGGGTTAGGGTTAGGGTTAGTATCAGGGTCAGGGTCACATTCAGGGTCAGGGTCAGGGTTTGGAGTGAGGGTTAGGGTCAGGGTCAGGGTCAGGTTTGTCGCGGTTCAGGCCGTTAATTGCCTACACTCTAAGAAAGGATGTGTTCTAGCTCTATATGGAATTAATCCTGCACATGTTCACAGAATACCATAGTTATGTCAGAGACCATGACAGGGTTAGGGTTAGGTTTTGGGTTAGGTTTTGGGTTAGGGTTAGGGTTAGGGTTAGGGTTAGGGTTTGGATCAGGGACAAGGTCAGGGTCAGGGTCAGGGTCAGGGTTTGGGGGTAGGGTTAGGGTTAGGGTTAGGGTTAGGGTTGGGTTAGAATTAGGGTTAGGGCTAGGGTCAGGATCAGGGTAAGGGTTTGGGGTTAGCGCTTGCGTTAGCGTCAGGGTCAGGGTTGTCGCGGTTCGGCCATTGTGCATACACTCTTAGAAAAGATCCTTTCCTGAGAAGGGATATGTTATCTTAGGGTTAGGGTTAGGGTTAGGGTTAGGGTTAGGGTTAGGGTTAGGGTTAGGGTTAGGGTTAGGGTTAGGGTTAGGGTTAGGGTTAGGGTTAGGGATAGGGATAGGGATAGGAATTGGCTTAGGGTTGGGTTAGGGTTAGGGTTAGGGTTAGGGTTAGGGTTAGGGTTAGGATTAGGGTTAGCGTTAGGGTTAGGGTTAGGGTCAGGGTCACTGTCAGGGTCAGGGACAGGGTTTGGGGTTAGGGTTAGCTTTAGGGTTAGGGTTGGGTTAGGGTCAGGGTCAGAGTCAGGATCAGGGTCAGGGTTGTCGCGCTTTAGGCCGTTAAGTTCCTACACTCTTAGAAAGGAACCCTTCCTGAGAAGTTATCTTATTCAGCGAGACACAACAAAACGGTTCCTAGAAAATCTCTTGAACACGCCAATAAATTTATAATACTGGACAAGAGTAGAAGTTTAAAAAAACATCTATTTACATTACATAATATATGCTTTTTGGTTACAATGCCTTAAATTATCATTTAAGGCTAGACATCATTAGTCTTAAACATGTTTATATACCAAGTAATCACACTCTCTCTCATAAAGGAATATCTTAGAATATACTCATAAAGTATCCTTAGTGCAATGCACTTTCATTCAGAATATAAGGTTACAGAAATCCTGTCAAAATATGTTAGAGGCCATGACAGGGTTAGGGTTAGTGTTAGTGTTAGGGTTAGGGTTAGTGTTAGGGTTAGGGTTGGGTTAGGGTTTGAGTTGTGGTTAAAGGTAGGGTTAAAGTCAGGATCAGGGTCAGGGTTTGTGGTTAGGGTTAGGGTTAGGGTTAGGGTTAGGGTCAGGGTCAGGGTCAGGGTTAGGGTTAGGGTTAGGGTTAGGGTTAGTGTTAGGGTTAGGGTTAGGGTTAGGGTTAGGGTTAGGGTTAGGGTTAGGGTTAGGGTTGGGTTAGGGTTGGGTTAGGGTTAGGATCAGGGTCAGGGTTTGCGTTTAGGATTGGGGTTAGGATTAGGGTTTTGGTTAGGGTTTCGGTTAGGGTTAGGGTTAGGGTTAGGGTTGGGTTAGGGTTATGGTTAGGGTTAGGATCAGGGTCAGGGTTTGCATTTAGGATTGGGGTGAGGGTTAGGGGTTAGGGGTTAGGGGTTAGTGGTTAGGGGTTAGGGGTTAGGGTTAGGGGTTAGGGTTAGGGGTAGGGGTAGGGGTAGGGGTAGGGGTAGGGGTAGGGGTAGCAGTAGGGGTAGGGCTAGGGCTGGGGCTAGGGCTAGGGCTGGGGCTAGGGCTAGGGCTAGGGTTAGGGTTAGGGGTTAGGGGTTAGGGTTAGGGTTAAGATTAGGGGTAAGGGTTAGGGTTAGGGTTAGGGGTTAGGGTTAGAGTTAGGGTTAGGGTTAGGGTTAGGGTTAGGGCTAGGGCTGGGGCTGGGGCTAGGGCTAGGGCTGGGGCTAGGGCTAGGGCTGGGGTTAGGGCTGGGGTTGGGGTTGGGGTTAGGGGTTGGGGTTAGGGGTTAGGGTTAGAGTTAGGGTTAGTGGTTAGGGGTTAGGTGTTAGGGGTTAGGGGTTAGGGTTAGGGTTGGGGCTAGGGGTAGGGGTAGGGGTTAGGGTTAGGGTTAGGGTTAGGTTTAGGGCTAGGGCTGGGGCTAGGGCTAGGTCTGGGGCTGGGGCTGGGGTTGGGGTTGGGGTTGGGGTTGGGGTTGGGGTTGGGGTTAGGGTTAGGGTTCAGGTTAGGGTTAGGGGGTTAGGGTTAGGGTTAGGTTTAGGGGTTAGGGTTAGGGTTAGGGGTTAGGGTTAGGGTTAGGGATTAGGGTTGGGGCTGGGGCTGGGGCTGGGGCTGGGGTTAGGGGTTGGGGTTAGGGGTTAGGGTTAGGGTTAGGGTTAGGGGTTAGGGGTTAGGGGTTAGGGTTAGGGCTGGGGCTGGGGCTGGGGCTGGTGTTAGGGTTAGGATTAGGGGTTAGGGGTTAGGGGTTAGGGGTTAGGGTTAGGGGGTAGGGGGTAGGGGTAGGGGGTAGGGTTAGCGTTAGGGTTAGGGTCAGAGTCAGGGTTTGGTTTTAGGGTTACGGTTAGTGTTAGGGTTGGGTTTGGGTTTGGGTTAGGGTTAGGGTTAGGGTCAGGGTCAGGGTCAGGGTCACTGTCAGGGTCAGTGTTTGGGGTTAGGGTTAGCTTTAGGGTTAGGGTTGGGTTAGGGTCAGGGTCAGCGTCAGGGCCAGGGTTGTCGCGCTTTAGGCCGTTAAGTTCCTACACTCTTAGAAAGGATCCCTTCCTGAGAAGTTATCTTATTCAGCGAGACACAACAAGACGGTTCCTAGAAAATCTCTTGAATACGCCAATAAATGTATAATACTGGACAAGAGTAGAAGTATAAAAAAGCATTTATTTACATTACATAATATATGCTTTTTGGTTGCAATGCCTTAAATTATCATTTAAGGCTAGACATCATTAGTCTTAAACATGTTTATATAGCAAGTAATCATTCACAGTCTCTACGCCTCCATCTTAGTCAGAATATACTCGTCCTTAGTACAATGCACTTTCATTCAGAATAAAAGGTTACAGAAATCCTGTCAAAATATAGTTAATTCTTTGCAGAAAGATTTGGTTAGAAGCATCCTAGCTTAAATCATCATAATATTTCAGTACAGAAGACACACTATACCTTGCTGTGTCATCTGTAGTCCTCTAAGAATCTATGAGAACATATGAAGTTATCCCAGAGTATCTGTATTTTTAAGTCTTTTTTTTTTAATAATAATTTTATTGGTTTTTATAATACAAATTTTCCATGATAGTAAATAACAATAAAAGCAATATGAAATTCAAAATTCTAACTCTATGTTGTTATAATTTCTTGAATTCATAACAAAAAAAACAAATTAGAGGAAAATTTATGGCTTCCCCATCACCTCTCTCCGCCTCTTAATAAAATATTCATCCCATCGTAATTGGTCTGATCTTAACTATCATAAATTCATTTAACTTTCATAAAACATCTTCTATTAATATAAATGATTATAACTCTTAATATTAATTGTGTCTTCTAGATCAGATTAATAAGTATTCTTCCATTTTTCCCAGTTTTAATTCATATTCACAATATTTCATCCAATCCTCCCATTCCCCTAAAAATCGAACATTGTCTTTTTCATTTAAAATGGCTGTAAGTTTTGCCATTTCCACCACTTCAAACATTTTCCCAATCCAGTCTTTTTTCTCGGGAATTTCTGCCCCCTTCCATTTTGCTGCATAAAGCAGTCTCGCAGCTGTTGTAGCATAGATCAAAAAAGTTCTTTGTATTAGCAAGTCGTCAGGTATCATACTTAATAGCATCATTTCTGGTGTTTTGGGTATATTTTTTTGTACTATTAGTCTCAGTTCATTGTATATCATATCCCAAAAATCTTTAGCTTTATCACAAGTCCACCACATATGGTAAAAGGAACCAATTTCCGTATTACATTTCCAACATTTAGGGGATGTCACTTTATATATCTTTGCCATCTTCTTAGGTGTTAAATGCCATCTATACATCATTTTATAAATGTTTTCTCGAATTGATTGCGCGTTTATTCCTTTCAAATCTTTTGACCAAAGTCTTTCCCATTTATTAAAAGCAATATCATGTCCGATATTTTGAGCCCAATCAATCATAGTTGGTTTAATTATTTCCTGCTCACAATATAATGTTAAAAGTAGATTGTACATTTTAGAGATCAGTTTCAGATTGTTTTCTAGTAACATCTTGTGGAAAGGGGACTTTTCTTTAGAAAATCCATTTTTCATATCTTGTACAAAAACTGATTTAATCTGACAATATTGCAACCATTGTAAATCCTCTTTGAGAAATTGAAATTCCTTTAATGAACATTTTTCCCCTCCCAATTAATTAATTCCTGGTAAATTATAAATTTGTCCAGTCTAAGTGGACGTAGTGTTAGCATTTCTTGCGGTGAAATCCACATCGGAGTTATTGGTTCCAAAATATGTTTATATTTCATCCAGATACGCAGTAGAGAGGACCTGATTATATGATTCCTAAATGATGCTTGTATCTTAATTTTGTCATACCATAAATAGCCATGCCATCCACTAATATTATTAAAGCCTTCAAGCTCCAGTAAACGTGTATTTGATAAGGTTATCCAGTCTTTTAGCCATGTTAAGGCTACCGCTTCAGCGTAAAGTTGAAAGTTTGGTAGTGCTAAACCTCCTCTAACTTTAAGGTCCACCAAGTATTTATAAGCAATCCTCGGTTTTTTCCCTTGCCAGATGAAGTTTAAAATGTCCTTCCTCCAAGTATCAAAGTATTTAACATGTGATATTATAGGCAAATTTTGGAATAAGAAGAGCATCCTTGGTAACACATTCATTTGAATTGTTGAAATACGTCCCAATAGTGACAACTTTTTATTTGACCAAATAGTCATATCAGTTTTTATTTTACCCCATAATTTAAAGTAGTTGTTGGTTAACAATTCTTTGTTCTTCGCTGAACAAAGTCTTGAATCCTTTCAAGACTTCTATTAATATTCTTAACTGATCATCATTAAGATCAGGCATTGTATATGTACATGCTATGCATATTCTTTCTAGTTTTAGACAGCAATGCTGAATATATAAATACTATGTGTTAGCTTAAAGCTGTTTAAAGTCTCTTTGGTTGTGCCAATCTTTGTATGCGCTGTACTATGTATCAGCATTGTGCATATCTCACAGAGTACAGAGAGTCTCCTTTCCCTTCAGGAACATCTCTGGTCTCTTGCTCTGAGGAGGTTCAGAAGTCACTCTGTTAAGTAGAGGACCTTGTGACACTATCTCAGAGGTCTAGCTATTAGCCCTGTGTTCAGGATGCTCTGTAGCATTGATAAGCCAAATAGGTGTGAGAGTCCCGAGACTTCCCCTCTCTGCTCAGGGGTGAATAAGGAATCTACTGGTCGATCAAAGTCGTTGCGGTACTGGGGAAGCCTAGAGAGAGCATCCGCTAATGCATTGTCTTTCCCTGGTACATGTTTTAGAACGAAGCGGAACTTAGCAAAGAACTGAGCCCAACGAATCTGTTTCGCATTGAGCTTTCTAGCCCCTTTTAGAGCCTCGAGGTTCTTGTGATCGGTGCAAACCTCAAACGGGGATTCCGCCCCTTCCAGAAAGTGTCTCCAAATGGTGAGGGCATGCTTGACGGCAGCTGCCTCCTTCTCCCAAATGGCCCAGTTAATCTCTGACTGGGAAAACTTTTTAGAGAAGTAGGCACACGGTTTCAATTGGCCGTTGTAAGAGAGCCCCCCCCCCATGGCAACATCGGAAGCATCCACTTGGACCACGAAAGGCTTATTACAATCGGGGTGGGCCAGAACGGGTTCAGATGAGAAAAGTAGCTTGAGTGTATCGAAAGCTTGCTGGCAGTCTGAAGTCCATTGCAATCTAGCTAAAGGCAGAGCGGCGTTTGCTCCCTTTCCCTTAGTGCGCAGGAGCGAGGTGAGGGGGAGCGCTACCTGGGCAAAATTAGGAATAAAGTTCCGGTAAAAGTTGGCAAAGCCTAAAAATTGTTGCAAATGCCTACGCGTGGTGGGAGGTTCCCAGTCCATTACTGCCCGAACCTTTTCGGGGTCCATTTCCAAGCCTTGATGGGAAATTACATAGCCCAGAAAGGTGATGGAGGGTTGGTGGAAATCACATTTGGAAACTTTAGCAAACAGTTTGTGTTCGCGCAGCCGCTGCAGCACTTCGCGCACCAGTTGGACATGCTCTTCTATGGTTTCAGAATAAATGAGGATGTCGTCTAGAAATACCACCACCCCTCGAAACAATAAATCATGTAGGACTTCATTGATTAATTGCATAAACACACTCGGAGCCCCCGAAAGTCCGAACGGCATCACTAAATACACAAACATTCCAAAACAACAAGAAAATGCAGTCTTTGGTTCGTCCCCTTCTCGTATGCGTACTCGGTGGTAAGCCTCCACCAAATCCAATTTGGTGAAGATTCGGCCCTCTTTCAATTGCGCGAGAAGGTCTGGAATGAGAGGGAGGGGGTATGCGTTAGACTGAGTGACCGCATTCAGTCTACGGAAATCAATGCAGAGTCTTAAATCCCCTGTCTTTTTCTTGACAAAGAATGCGGGAGCCGAGTAAGGAGCCTTGGACGGGCGGATGAAGCCCCGCGCCAGATTGGTGTCCAAATACTCACGCAACACAGCCTTTTCATTGGGGCTCATTGGGTACACCTTCCCTTTGGACAGTTTGCCATCCCCCACTATTTCAATAGCACAGTCCGTTTCTCGGTGGGGGGGTAATTCGTCGCATTCCCGCACATCAAACACATCGGTGAATTGGGAGTACTCACTGGGAAGCTGGGGCAAGGCAGCCTCGGGAAGGGGGGTTCCTACGAGGGCGGCTGCAGGAGCGCTGAGCACCCTTTCTTCATCATGGAATTCGCACGGGTGGCAGGGGAAGGTGAGCGTCTGCCTTACCCAGTCTATGGAGGGATTGTGCCCCAGCAACCAGTTCATTCCCAAAACTACGGGTGCTACAATGGGTGCGATGGTAAAATAAAGGCGCTCCCAATGTTCCCCTATGGACATGATAACCGCTGCGGTGCGGTGGGTTACGGGTCCCCGTTTAAAGTCAGTGCCATCCATCTGGGAAAAACGGATGGGTTCGGGCAGTCGTTTCCGCCTGACTTGCAGCAACTTGGCCGCCTCTTCACTCATCATGGTACGGGCGCAACCCGAGTCCACCAGGGCAGTGAATTCTAAGGTGGGACCCCCCTTGGGTAGTGAGAGTTTGACTTTTACATATACATTGTCTTCTTGGGCGCTTACCATCAGTGGAGCTCCGTGCACAACGTTCGGTGCGGTCTGCTGAGGAGCCCCCTTTACAGCAGACCGCCGACGTTTTTTGCCGGTAGGTCCCAGTCTTCCTCCTCACTGGACGAGGTGGTGGTGGGGATGGTACTCCGTGACTCTGAAGAGTCTAAGGTTTCCATTGTAATCCGTGACCCCGAAGGGTCGGCGGTGTCCGAGGTAACGACCCCGGTATGGGCATGCAGGGCTGAGGGCGTGCTGCGTCGGCTCAGAGGAGGTGCGCCGCTCCGGCGGCGGGGTTGCCCCTCTGGAGAGGGTTTCTCCGGTTCGGTTGGGGTCGGACGAGTCGGTCCCGGGCGTCCGGTTCGAGTAGGGCATTGCGAAGCAAAGTGTCCTTTCCCCCCGCAAACGAGACAGACCCCACTTTCAAAACGCCTACGGCGTTCGGCCATGGAGGGTCCGCCCCCGGAAGGGGTGCGAGGGTCCTTTAGCCCTCCGGGTCTGTCTCCACGGGGTTTGGTCTCTCGTCCGGTGTGTTGCCGGGACAGGAGTAGCAGTTGCTTACGGTTTTCAATGTCGGCCGCGTGGCGGATCCAGCCTTCCACGTCTGGCGGGTTGCCCTGCATGAAGGCCCAGTGTTGTAACTCTGGGTTCAAACCTTCGCGGAAACACTGCACTCGGGAATTCTCGCTCCAGTCTAAAACTCGACTCGACAGCGATTGGAATTCGCTGGCATACTGCGCAACGGTCTTAGTCCCTTGGCGGAGTTGCTGTAGAGCCACTTTTGCTCGCTCACCCAAATGTGGGTCCTCAAAGCGATGACGAAGGGCAACCATGAAGTCATCAAGGGTTCGCAAAACAGGGGAGCGTAGTTCATACTGCTGTACCATCCAAGCGGCTGCTTCTCCTTGAAGAAGGGAAGCGATGTATTGGACCCGGGAATCCTCAGAAGTAAAGGTCCGGGCCTGTTCATGCATAAAAACATCCACTTGTACCATGAAAAAGGTTAACTGGTCGCTCGACCCATCATAGGTGATCTTCAGGTCTCTGCGCGGTGGCGGAGCGAGGGGTACCGGTGGGTTGGGTGGCAGTTGTCGTCCCCCGTCCGGCGGAGCTGCGGGTGGGGGCTGGATCTTCAGTGCATCCATGGCTCCGGCCATCTCCAGCATAGCGGTTTGCATCAGGTCCATTCTTTCCAGTAATTCCTGGCGTTCAGACTGCCAGCGCAGCCGTTCTTCATCCATTTGATGAAGGAGTACAGCTTCCTTCCGGGCGGGATCGTCCTCGAACCCTACCCCGTGTAGCACAGTCCGTCTTGACTGTATGTCGCCCTTTGGTAGCGACCAATGCTTGGGGGTCTCCAGCCAGCTTTCCAAGCGGGTCTTCTTTGGCTTAGTTCCCAAATCGGGTCGGTTGTTGGGTCCACTCGGTGTCTTCCCCGGTGACTTTCTGTCCAGCGGGGGCACGGTCGGCTCTGTGGGAACAACGCCGTCTTTCTTGTCGCCGTCCTCCGGCTTGTCGTTGGAATCCCCGTTGCCAGCCATAACTGTCCAAAGCGGTACAGGAGCAGGTCAACGTGGTAAAGACTTGCAACTTAATGTGAGGGTTCCTGACCTTTCTGTGCAATTCCCAAAAATCACTTGTTCATCCAAAAGTATTGAAACAAGGTTTCTTTATTGGCAGCTACAGTAGATACAGTCCACACACAGATAGAAAGTTGCAAGTAAGCCAGTTTGCTAAACTACATGATTATATCCCCTACAGGGTAGCAAAAGGTCACACCTATTGTTATGGGAAGCTACAAGATAGATGGGCATAGTACAGACATCAATCGCCCCCAGAGAGTCAGTTAGGGTTATCTACATCCCAAGGCCGGAATTGGCAAGAGGGAGTGAACCAGAGTGCGGCTGGGGAAACACAGCAGGGGAGGCACTTGTGAGACATACCAGTCAGGGCTTGACAGATATGGCGCCTGAGACCAAGGGAGACCAAACGGGCTGAACTGCTTTTACGAGTCCAGAGCAGAGAGGGGTGGGGGGATTGTGATAACACTACACAAGACACACAGACTCTCACAATAGGTTTAGTTTGTAAGAATCCATAAATCCAATGGACTCTCAGTGCTCCAATATAAGGGAAGATCACTGAACAGGTTCCCATTCAAAGAATAAAAATTCTAAGGGTCT